>NC_141755.1:128577665-133826847 GCF_982258835.1 Parasteatoda tepidariorum | reverse complement strand
TCTAAGATCCGAAATCATCAGAATTTTTCTAAGTACCGAAATCGTCAGAAATTTTCAAAGTACCGAAAACTTCTGAGTCTTTTCAAAGTTCCGAAAAAGGCAGAAATTTTCTAAGTACCGAAAAAGGCAGAAATTTTCTAAGTACCGAAACTTCTGAATGTTTTCTAAGTACCGAAAACGTCAGAAATTTTCTAATGACCGAAAAGGTCAGATATTTTCTAAGATCCGAAATTGGCAGAATTTTTCTAAGTACCGAAACGTCAGAAATTTTCTAAGTACCGAAAACTCCTGAGTCTTTTCAAAGTACCGAAAAAAGGCAGAAATTTTCTAAGTACCGAATCGGCAGAATTTTTCTAAGTACCGAAAACTTCTGAATGTTTAATAAGTATCGAAATCGTAAGAATTTTTCTAAGTACCGAAAACGTCAGAAATTTTCTAAGTACCGAAAAGGTCAGAAATTTTCTAAGATCCGAAATCATCAGAATTTTTCTAAGTACCGAAATCGTCAGAAATTTTCTAAGTACCGAAAACTTCTGAGTCTTTTCAAAGTACCGAAAAAGGCAGAATTTTTCAAAGTACCGAAATCGTCAGAATTTTCTAAGTACCGAAATCGGCAGAACTTTTCTAAGTACCGAAAACGTCAGAAATTTTCTAAGTACCGAAAACGTCAGATATTTTCTAAGTACCGAAAAGGTCAGAAATTTTCTAAGTACCGAAAACTTCTGAATGTTTTCTAAGTACCGAAATCGGCAGAATTTTTCTAAGTACCGAAATCGTCAGAATTTTTCTAAGTACCGAAATCATCAGAATTTTTCTAAGTACCGAAAACTTCTGAATGTTTAATAAGTATCGAAATCGTAAGAATTTTTCAAAGTACCGAAAACGTCAGAAATTTTCTAAGTACCGAAAACTTCTGAGTCCTTTCAAAGTACCGAAAAAGGCAGAATTTTTCAAAGTACCGAAATCGTCAGAATTTTCTAAGTACCGAAAACGTCAGAAATTTTCTAAGTACCGAAAACTTCTGAGTCTTTTCAAAGTACCGAAAAAGGCAGAAATTTTCTAAGTACCGAAATCGGCAGAATTTTTCTAAGTACCGAAAACTTCTGAATGTTTAATAAGTATCGAAATCGTAAGTAATTTTCTAAGTACCGAAAACGTCAGAAATTTTTTTTAAGTACCGAAAACTTCTGTGTCTTTTCAAAGTACCGAAAAAGGCAGAAATTTTCTAAGTACCGAAATCGGCAGAATTTTTCTAAGTACCGAAAACTTCTGAATGTTTAATAAGTACCGAAATCGACAGAATTTTTCTAAGTACCGAAAACGTCAGATATTTTCTAAGTACCGAAAAAGTCAGAAATTTTCTAAGTACCGAAAACGTCAGAAATTTTCTAAGTACCGAAAACTTCTGAGTCCTTTCAAAGTACCGAAAAAGGCAGAATTTTTCAAAGTACCGAAATCGTCAGAATTTTCTAAGTACCGAAAACGTCAGAAATTTTCTAAGTACCGAAAACTTCTGAGTCTTTTCAAAGTACCGAAAAAGGCAGAAATTTTCTAAGTACCGAAATCGGCAGAATTTTTCTAAGTACCGAAAACTTCTGAATGTTTAATAAGTACCGAAATCGACAGAATTTTTCTAAGTACCGAAAACGTCAGATATTTTCTAAGTACCGAAAAAGTCAGAAATTTTCTAAGTACCGAAAAATTCAGAAATTTTCTAAGTACCGAAAACTTCTGAATGTTTTCTAAGTACCGAAAACGTCAGAAATTTTCTAAGGACCGAAAAGGTCAGATATTTTCTAAGATCCGAAATTGGCAGAATTTTTCTAAGTACCGAAAACGTCAGAAATTTTCTAAGTACCGAAAACTTCTGAGTCTTTTCAAAGTACCGAAAAAGGCAGAAATTTTCTAAGTACCGAAATCGACAGAATTTTTCGAAGTACTGAAATCAACACAATTTTTCTAAATACCGAAATCGGTAGAATTTTTCTAAGTACCGAAAACTTCTGAATGTTTAATAAGTTTGGAAATCGTAAGAATTTTTCTAAGTACCGAAAACGTCAGAAATTTTCTAAGTACCGAAAACTTCTGAGTCTTTTCGAAGTACCGAAAATGGCAGAAATTTTCTAAGTACCGAAAACGTCAGATATTTTCTAAGTACCGAAAATGTCAGAAATTTTCTAAGTATCGAAAAAGGCAGAAATTTTCTAAGTACCGAAAACTTCTGAATGTTTTCTAAGTACCGAAAACGTCAGAAATTTTCTAAGGATCGAAAAGGTCAGAAATTTTCTAAGATCCGAAATTGGCAGAATTTTTCTAAGTACCGAAAACGTCAGAAATTTTCTAAGTACCGAAAACTTCTGAGTCCTTTCAAAGAACCGAAAAAGGCAGAACGTCAGAAATTTACAAAGTGCCGAAAACTTCCGAGTCTTTTCAAAGTACCGAAAAAGGCAGAAATTTTCTAAGTACCGAAATCAACAGAATTTTTCTAAGTACCGAAATCAACAGAATCTTTCTAAGTACCGAAATCGCCAGAATTTTTCTAAGTACCGAAAAGGTCAGAAATTTTCTAAGATCCGAAATCATCAGAATTTTTCTAAGTACCGAAATCGTCAGAAATTTTCAAAGTACCGAAAACTTCTGAGTCTTTTCAAAGTTCCGAAAAAGGCAGAAATTTTCTAAGTACCGAAAAAGGCAGAAATTTTCTAAGTACCGAAAACTTCTGAATGTTTTCTAAGTACCGAAAACGTCAGAAATTTTCTAATGACCGAAAAGGTCAGATATTTTCTAAGATCCGAAATTGGCAGAATTTTTCTAAGTACCGAAAACGTCAGAAATTTTCTAAGTACCGAAAACTCCTGAGTCTTTTCAAAGTACCGAAAAAGGCAGAAATTTTCTAAGTACCGAAATCGGCAGAATTTTTCTAAGTACCGAAAACTTCTGAATGTTTAATAAGTATCGAAATCGTAAGAATTTTTCTAAGTACCGAAAACGTCAGAAATTTTCTAAGTACCGAAAAGGTCAGAAATTTTCTAAGATCCGAAATCATCAGAATTTTTCTAAGTACCGAAATCGTCAGAAATTTTCTAAGTACCGAAAACTTCTGAGTCTTTTCAAAGTACCGAAAAAGGCAGAATTTTTCAAAGTACCGAAATCGTCAGAATTTTCTAAGTACCGAAATCGGCAGAACTTTTCTAAGTACCGAAAACGTCAGAAATTTTCTAAGTACCGAAAACGTCAGATATTTTCTAAGTACCGAAAAGGTCAGAAATTTTCTAAGTACCGAAAACTTCTGAATGTTTTCTAAGTACCGAAATCGGCAGAATTTTTCTAAGTACCGAAATCGTCAGAATTTTTCTAAGTACCGAAATCATCAGAATTTTTCTAAGTACCGAAAACTTCTGAATGTTTAATAAGTATCGAAATCGTAAGAATTTTTCAAAGTACCGAAAACGTCAGAAATTTTCTAAGTACCGAAAACTTCTGAGTCCTTTCAAAGTACCGAAAAAGGCAGAATTTTTCAAAGTACCGAAATCGTCAGAATTTTCTAAGTACCGAAAACGTCAGAAATTTTCTAAGTACCGAAAACTTCTGAGTCTTTTCAAAGTACCGAAAAAGGCAGAAATTTTCTAAGTACCGAAATCGGCAGAATTTTTCTAAGTACCGAAAACTTCTGAATGTTTAATAAGTATCGAAATCGTAAGTAATTTTCTAAGTACCGAAAACGTCAGAAATTTTTTTTAAGTACCGAAAACTTCTGTGTCTTTTCAAAGTACCGAAAAAGGCAGAAATTTTCTAAGTACCGAAATCGGCAGAATTTTTCTAAGTACCGAAAACTTCTGAATGTTTAATAAGTACCGAAATCGACAGAATTTTTCTAAGTACCGAAAACGTCAGATATTTTCTAAGTACCGAAAAAGTCAGAAATTTTCTAAGTACCGAAAAATTCAGAAATTTTCTAAGTACCGAAAACTTCTGAATGTTTTCTAAGTACCGAAAACGTCAGAAATTTTCTAAGGACCGAAAAGGTCAGATATTTTCTAAGATCCGAAATTGGCAGAATTTTTCTAAGTACCGAAAACGTCAGAAATTTTCTAAGTACCGAAAACTCCTGAGTCTTTTCAAAGTACCGAAAAAGGCAGAAATTTTCTAAGTACCGAAATCGGCAGAATTTTTCTAAGTACCGAAAACTTCTGAATGTTTAATAAGTATCGAAATCGTAAGAATTTTTCTAAGTACCGAAAACGTCAGAAATTTTCTAAGTACCGAAAAGGTCAGAAATTTTCTAAGATCCGAAATCATCAGAATTTTTCTAAGTACCGAAATCGTCAGAAATTTTCTAAGTACCGAAAACTTCTGAGTCTTTTCAAAGTACCGAAAAAGGCAGAATTTTTCAAAGTACCGAAATCGTCAGAATTTTCTAAGTACCGAAATCGGCAGAATTTTTCTAAGTACCGAAAACGTCAGAAATTTTCTAAGTACCGAAAACGTCAGATATTTTCTAAGTACCGAAAAGGTCAGAAATTTTCTAAGTACCGAAAACTTCTGAATGTTTTCTAAGTACCGAAATCGGCAGAATTTTTCTAAGTACCGAAATCGTCAGAATTTTTCTAAGTACCGAAATCATCAGAATTTTTCTAAGTACCGAAAACTTCTGAATGTTTAATAAGTATCGAAATCGTAAGAATTTTTCAAAGTACCGAAAACGTCAGAAATTTTCTAAGTACCGAAAAGGTCAGAAATTTTCTAAGATCCAAAATCATCAGAATTTTTCTAAGTACCGAAATCGTCAGAAATTTTCTAAGTACCGAAAACTTCTGAGTCTTTTCAAAGTACCGAAAAAGGCAGAATTTTTCAAAGTACCGAAAACTGCTGAATGTTTAATAAGTATCGAAATCGTAAGAATTTTTCTAAGAACCGAAAACGTCAGAATATTTCTAAGTACCGAAAACGTCAGAAATTTTCTAAGTACCGAAAACTTCTGAGTCTTTTCGAAGTACCGAAAATGGCAGAAATTTTCTAAGTACCGAAAACGTCAGAAATTTTCTAAGTACCGAAAAGGTCAGAAATTTTCTAAGTACCGAAAAAGGCAGAAATTTTCTAAGTACCGAAAACTTCTGAATGTTTTCTAAGTACCGAAAACGTCAGAAATTTTCTAAGGATCGAAAAGGTCAGAAATTTTCTAAGATCCGAAATTGGCAGAATTTTTCTAAGTACCGAAAACGTCAGAAATTTTCTAAGTACCGAAATCGGCAGAATTTTTCTAAGTACCGAAAACTTCTGAATGATTAATAAGTATCGAAATCGTAAGAATTTTTCTAAGTACCGAAAACGTCAGAAATTTTCTAAGTACCGAAAACTTCTGAGTCCTTTCAAAGTACCGAAAAAGGCAGAATTTTTCAAAGTACCGAAATCGGCAGAATTTTTCTAAGTACCGAAAACTTCTGAATGATTAATAAGTATCGAAATCGTAAGAATTTTTCTAAGTACCGAAAACGTCAGAAATTTTCTAAGTACCGAAAACTTCTGAGTCTTTTCGAAGTACCGAAATCGGCAGAATTTTTCTAAGTACCGAAAACTTCTGAATGTTTAATAAGTACCGAAATCGACAGAATTTTTCTAAGTACCGAAAACGTCAGATATTTTCTAAGTACCGAAAAAGTCAGAAATTTTCTAAGTACCGAAAAATTCAGAAATTTTCTAAGTACCGAAAACTTCTGAATGTTTTCTAAGTACCGAAAACGTCAGAAATTTTCTAAGGACCGAAAAGGTCAGATATTTTCTAAGATCCGAAATTGGCAGAATTTTTCTAAGTACCGAAAACGTCAGAAATTTTCTAAGTACCGAAAACTTCTGAGTCTTTTCAAAGTACCGAAAAAGGCAGAAATTTTCTAAGTACCGAAATCGGCAGAATTTTTCTAAGTACCGAAAACTTCTGAATGTTTAATAAGTATCGAAATCGTAAGCAATTTTCTAAGTACCGAAAACGTCAGAAATTTTTTTTAAGTACCGAAAACTTCTGAGTCTTTTCAAAGTACCGAAAAAGGCAGAAATTTTCTAAGTACCGAAATCGGCAGAATTTTTCTAAGTACCGAAAACTTCTGAATGTTTAATAAGTACCGAAATCGACAGAATTTTTCTAAGTACCGAAAACGTCAGATATTTTCTAAGTACCGAAAAAGTCAGAAATTTTCTAAGTACCGAAAAATTCAGAAATTTTCTAAGTACCGAAAACTTCTGAATGTTTTCTAAGTACCGAAAACGTCAGAAATTTTCTAAGGACCGAAAAGGTCAGATATTTTCTAAGATCCGAAATTGGCAGAATTTTTCTAAGTACCGAAATCATCAGAATTTTTCTAAGTACCGAAAACTTCTGAATGTTTAATAAGTATCGAAATCGTAAGAATTTTTCAAAGTACCGAAAACGTCAGAAATTTTCTAAGTACCGAAAAGGTCAGAAATTTTCTAAGATCCAAAATCATCAGAATTTTTCTAAGTACCGAAATCGTCAGAAATTTTCTAAGTACCGAAAACTTCTGAGTCTTTTCAAAGTACCGAAAAAGGCAGAATTTTTCAAAGTACCGAAAACTGCTGAATGTTTAATAAGTATCGAAATCGTAAGAATTTTTCTAAGAACCGAAAACGTCAGAATATTTCTAAGTACCGAAAACGTCAGAAATTTTCTAAGTACCGAAAACTTCTGAGTCTTTTCGAAGTACCGAAAATGGCAGAAATTTTCTAAGTACCGAAAACGTCAGAAATTTTCTAAGTACCGAAAAGGTCAGAAATTTTCTAAGTACCGAAAAAGGCAGAAATTTTCTAAGTACCGAAAACTTCTGAATGTTTTCTAAGTACCGAAAACGTCAGAAATTTTCTAAGGATCGAAAAGGTCAGAAATTTTCTAAGATCCGAAATTGGCAGAATTTTTCTAAGTACCGAAAACGTCAGAAATTTTCTAAGTACCGAAATCGGCAGAATTTTTCTAAGTACCGAAAACTTCTGAATGATTAATAAGTATCGAAATCGTAAGAATTTTTCTAAGTACCGAAAACGTCAGAAATTTTCTAAGTACCGAAAACTTCTGAGTCCTTTCAAAGTACCGAAAAAGGCAGAATTTTTCAAAGTACCGAAATCGGCAGAATTTTTCTAAGTACCGAAAACTTCTGAATGTTTAATAAGTATCGAAATCGTAAGTAATTTTCTAAGTACCGAAAACGTCAGAAATTTTTTTTAAGTACCGAAAACTTCTGAGTCTTTTCAAAGTACCGAAAAAGGCAGAAATTTTCTAAGTACCGAAATCGGCAGAATTTTTCTAAGTACCGAAAACTTCTGAATGTTTAATAAGTACCGAAATCGACAGAATTTTTCTAAGTACCGAAAACGTCAGATATTTTCTAAGTACCGAAAAAGTCAGAAATTTTCTAAGTACCGAAAAATTCAGAAATTTTCTAAGTACCGAAAACTTCTGAATGTTTTCTAAGTACCGAAAACGTCAGAAATTTTCTAAGGACCGAAAAGGTCAGATATTTTCTAAGATCCGAAATTGGCAGAATTTTTCTAAGTACCGAAAACGTCAGAAATTTTCTAAGTACCGAAAACTTCTGAGTCTTTTCAAAGTACCGAAAAAGGCAGAAATTTTCTAAGTACCGAAATCGGCAGAATTTTTCTAAGTACCGAAAACTTCTGAATGTTTAATAAGTATCGAAATCGTAAGCAATTTTCTAAGTACCGAAAACGTCAGAAATTTTTTTTAAGTACCGAAAACTTCTGAGTCTTTTCAAAGTACCGAAAAAGGCAGAAATTTTCTAAGTACCGAAATCGGCAGAATTTTTCTAAGTACCGAAAACTTCTGAATGTTTAATAAGTACCGAAATCGACAGAATTTTTCTAAGTACCGAAAACGTCAGATATTTTCTAAGTACCGAAAAAGTCAGAAATTTTCTAAGTACCGAAAAATTCAGAAATTTTCTAAGTACCGAAAACTTCTGAATGTTTTCTAAGTACCGAAAACGTCAGAAATTTTCTAAGGACCGAAAAGGTCAGATATTTTCTAAGATCCGAAATTGGCAGAATTTTTCTAAGTACCGAAAACGTCAGAAATTTTCTATGTACCGAAAACTTCTGAGTCTTTTCAAAGTACCGAAAAAGGCAGAAATTTTCTAAGTACCGAAATCGGCAGAATTTTTCTAAGTACCGAAAACTTCTGAATGTTTAATAAGTATCGAAATCGTAAGTAATTTTCTAAGTACCGAAAACGTCAGAAATTTTTTTTAAGTACCGAAAACTTCTGAGTCTTTTCAAAGTACCGAAAAAGGCAGAAATTTTCTAAGTACCGAAATCGGCAGAATTTTTCTAAGTACCGATAACTTCTGAATGTTTAATAAGTACCGAAATCGACAGAATTTTTCTAAGTACCGAAAACGTCAGTTATTTTCTAAGTACCGAAAAAGTCAGAAATTTTCTAAGTACCGAAAAATTCAGAAATTTTCTAAGTACCGAAAACTTCTGAATGTTTTCTAAGAACCGAAAACGTCAGAAATTTTCTAAGGACCGAAAAGGTCAGATATTTTCTAAGATCCGAAATTGGCAGAATTTTTCTAAGTACCGAAAACGTCAGAAATTTTCTAAGTACCGAAAACTTCTGAGTCTTTTCAAAGTACCGAAAAAGGCAGAAATTTTCTAAGTACCGAAATCGGCAGAATTTTTCTAAGTACCGAAAACTTCTGAATGATTAATAAGTATCGAAATCGTAAGAATTTTTCTAAGTACCGAAAACGTCAGAAATTTTCTAAGTACCGAAAACTTCTGAGTCCTTTCAAAGTACCGAAAAAGGCAGAATTTTTCAAAGTACCGAAATCGTCAGAATTTTCTAAGTACCGAAAACGTCAGAAATTTTCTAAGTACCGAAAACTTCTGAGTCTTTTCAAAGTACCGAAAAAGGCAGAAATTTTCTAAGTACCGAAATCGACAGAATTTTTCGAAGTACTGAAATCAACACAATTTTTCTAAATACCGAAATCGGTAGAATTTTTCTAAGTACCGAAAACTTCTGAATGTTTAATAAGTATGGAAATCGTAAGAATTTTTCTAAGTACCGAAAACGTCAGAAATTTTCTAAGTACCGAAAACTTCTGAGTCTTTTCGAAGTACCGAAAATGGCAGAAATTTTCTAAGTACCGAAAACGTCAGATATTTTCTAAGTACCGAAAATGTCAGAAATTTTCTAAGTATCGAAATAGGCAGAAATTTTCTAAGTACCGAAAACTTCTGAATGTTTTCTAAGTACCGAAAACGTCAGAAATTTTCTAAGGATCGAAAAGGTCAGAAATTTTCTAAGATCCGAAATTGGCAGAATTTTTCTAAGTACCGAAAACGTCAGAAATTTTCTAAGTACCGAAAACTTCTGAGTCCTTTCAAAGAACCGAAAAAGGCAGAACGTCAGAAATTTACAAAGTGCCGAAAACTTCCGAGTCTTTTCAAAGTACCGAAAAAGGCAGAAATTTTCTAAGTACCGAAATCAACAGAATTTTTCTAAGTACCGAAATCAACAGAATCTTTCTAAGTACCGAAATCGCCAGAATTTTTCTAAGTACCGAAAAGGTCAGAAATTTTCTAAGATCCGAAATCATCAGAATTTTTCTAAGTACCGAAATCGTCAGAAATTTTCAAAGTACCGAAAACTTCTGAGTCTTTTCAAAGTTCCGAAAAAGGCAGAAATTTTCTAAGTACCGAAAAAGGCAGAAATTTTCTAAGTACCGAAAACTTCTGAATGTTTTCTAAGTACCGAAAACGTCAGAAATTTTCTAATGACCGAAAAGGTCAGATATTTTCTAAGATCCGAAATTGGCAGAATTTTTCTAAGTACCGAAAACGTCAGAAATTTTCTAAGTACCGAAAACTCCTGAGTCTTTTCAAAGTACCGAAAAAGGCAGAAATTTTCTAAGTACCGAAATCGGCAGAATTTTTCTAAGTACCGAAAACTTCTGAATGTTTAATAAGTATCGAAATCGTAAGAATTTTTCTAAGTACCGAAAACGTCAGAAATTTTCTAAGTACCGAAAAGGTCAGAAATTTTCTAAGATCCGAAATCATCAGAATTTTTCTAAGTACCGAAATCGTCAGAAATTTTCTAAGTACCGAAAACTTCTGAGTCTTTTCAAAGTACCGAAAAAGGCAGAATTTTTCAAAGTACCGAAATCGTCAGAATTTTCTAAGTACCGAAATCGGCAGAATTTTTCTAAGTACCGAAAACGTCAGAAATTTTCTAAGTACCGAAAACGTCAGATATTTTCTAAGTACCAAAAAGGTCAGAAATTTTCTAAGTACCGAAAACTTCTGAATGTTTTCTAAGTACCGAAATCGGCAGAATTTTTCTAAGTACCGAAATCGTCAGAATTTTTCTAAGTACCGAAATCATCAGAATTTTTCTAAGTACCGAAAACTTCTGAATGTTTAATAAGTATCGAAATCGTAAGAATTTTTCAAAGTACCGAAAACGTCAGAAATTTTCTAAGTACCGAAAACTTCTGAGTCCTTTCAAAGTACCGAAAAAGGCAGAATTTTTCAAAGTACCGAAATCGTCAGAATTTTCTAAGTACCGAAAACGTCAGAAATTTTCTAAGTACCGAAAACTTCTGAGTCTTTTCAAAGTACCGAAAAAGGCAGAAATTTTCTAAGTACCGAAATCGGCAGAATTTTTCAAAGTACCGAAAACTTCTGAATGTTTAATAAGTATCGAAATCGTAAGTAATTTTCTAAGTACCGAAAACGTCAGAAATTTTTTTTAAGTACCGAAAACTTCTGAGTCTTTTCAAAGTACCGAAAAAGGCAGAAATTTTCTAAGTACCGAAATCGGCAGAATTTTTCTAAGTACCGAAAACTTCTGAATGTTTAATAAGTACCGAAATCGACAGAATTTTTCTAAGTACCGAAAACGTCAGATATTTTCTAAGTACCGAAAAAGTCAGAAATTTTCTAAGTACCGAAAAATTCAGAAATTTTCTAAGTACCGAAAACTTCTGAATGTTTTCTAAGTACCGAAAACGTCAGAAATTTTCTAAGGACCGAAAAGGTCAGATATTTTTTTTAAGAACCGAAAACTTCTGAGTCTTTTCAAAGTACCGAAAAAGGCAGAAATTTTCTAAGTACCGAAATCGGCAGAATTTTTCTAAGTACCGAAAACTTCTGAATGTTTAATAAGTACCGAAATCGACAGAATTTTTCTAAGTACCGAAAACGTCAGAAATTTTTTTTAAGTACCGAAAACTTCTGAGTCTTTTCAAAGTACCGAAAAAGGCAGAAATTTTCTAAGTACCGAAATCGGCAGAATTTTTCTAAGTACCGAAAACTTCTGAATGTTTAATAAGTACCGAAATCGACAGAATTTTTCTAAGTACCGAAAACGTCAGATATTTTCTAAGTACCGAAAAAGTCAGAAATTTTCTAAGTACCGAAAAATTCAGAAATTTTCTAAGTACCGAAAACTTCTGAATGTTTTCTAAGTACCGAAAACGTCAGAAATTTTCTAAGGACCGAAAAGGTCAGATATTTTCTAAGATCCGAAATTGGCAGAATTTTTCTAAGTACCGAAAACGTCAGAAATTTTCTAAGTACCGAAAACTTCTGAGTCTTTTCAAAGTACCGAAAAAGGCAGAAATTTTCTAAGTACCGAAATCGGCAGAATTTTTCTAAGTACCGAAAACTTCTGAATGTTTAATAAGTATCGAAATCGTAAGTAATTTTCTAAGTACCGAAAACGTCAGAAATTTTTTTTAAGTACCGAAAACTTCTGAGTCTTTTCAAAGTACCGAAAAAGGCAGAAATTTTCTAAGTACCGAAATCGGCAGAATTTTTCTAAGTACCGAAAACTTCTGAATGTTTAATAAGTACCGAAATCGACAGAATTTTTCTAAGTACCGAAAACGTCAGATATTTTCTAAGTACCGAAAAAGTCAGAAATTTTCTAAGTACCGTAAAATTCAGAAATTTTCTAAGTACCGAAAACTTCTGAATGTTTTCTAAGTACCGAAAACGTCAGAAATTTTCTAAGTACCGAAATCGGCAGAATTTTTCTAAGTACCGAAAACTTCTGAATGTTTAATAAGTACCGAAATCGACAGAATTTTTCTAAGTACCGAAAACGTCAGATATTTTCTAAGATCCGAAATTGGCAGAATTTTTCTAAGTACCGAAAACGTCAGAAATTTTCTAAGTACCGA
This sequence comes from Parasteatoda tepidariorum, assembly GCF_982258835.1. Lineage (NCBI taxonomy): Eukaryota > Metazoa > Arthropoda > Arachnida > Araneae > Theridiidae > Parasteatoda > Parasteatoda tepidariorum. Next base: position 133,814,632 of record NC_141755.1, on the reverse strand, counting down.
AAACTTCTGAGTCTTTTCAAAGTACCGAAAAAGGCAGAAATTTTCTAAGTACCGAAATCGGCAGAATTTTTCTAAGTACCGAAAACTTCTAAATGATTAATAAGTATCGAAATCGTAAGAATTTTTCTAAGTACCGAAAACGTCAGAAATTTTCTAAGTACCGAAAACTTCTGAGTCCTTTCAAAGTACCGAAAAAGGCAGAATTTTTCAAAGTACCGAAATCGTCAGAATTTTCTAAGTACCGAAAACGTCAGAAATTTTCTAAGTACCGAAAACTTCTGAGTCTTTTCAAAGTACCGAAAAAGGCAGAAATTTTCTAAGTACCGAAATCGGCAGAATTTTTCTAAGTACCGAAAACTTCTGAATGTTTAATAAGTATCGAAATCGTAAGTAATTTTCTAAGTACCGAAAACGTCAGAAATTTTTTTTAAGTACCGAAAACTTCTGTGTCTTTTCAAAGTACCGAAAAAGGCAGAAATTTTCTAAGTACCGAAATCGGCAGAATTTTTCTAAGTACCGAAAACTTCTGAATGTTTAATAAGTACCGAAATCGACAGAATTTTTCTAAGTACCGAAAACGTCAGATATTTTCTAAGTACCGAAAAAGTCAGAAATTTTCTAAGTACCGAAAAATTCAGAAATTTTCTAAGTACCGAAAACTTCTGAATGTTTTCTAAGTACCGAAAACGTCAGAAATTTTCTAAGGACCGAAAAGGTCAGATATTTTCTAAGATCCGAAATTGGCAGAATTTTTCTAAGTACCGAAAACGTCAGAAATTTTCTAAGTACCGAAAACTCCTGAGTCTTTTCAAAGTACCGAAAAAGGCAGAAATTTTCTAAGTACCGAAATCGGCAGAATTTTTCTAAGTACCGAAAACTTCTGAATGTTTAATAAGTATCGAAATCGTAAGAATTTTTCTAAGTACCGAAAACGTCAGAAATTTTCTAAGTACCGAAAAGGTCAGAAATTTTCTAAGATCCGAAATCATCAGAATTTTTCTAAGTACCGAAATCGTCAGAAATTTTCTAAGTACCGAAAACTTCTGAGTCTTTTCAAAGTACCGAAAAAGGCAGAATTTTTCAAAGTACCGAAATCGTCAGAATTTTCTAAGTACCGAAATCGGCAGAATTTTTCTAAGTACCGAAAACGTCAGAAATTTTCTAAGTACCGAAAACGTCAGATATTTTCTAAGTACCGAAAAGGTCAGAAATTTTCTAAGTACCGAAAACTTCTGAATGTTTTCTAAGTACCGAAATCGGCAGAATTTTTCTAAGTACCGAAATCGTCAGAATTTTTCTAAGTACCGAAATCATCAGAATTTTTCTAAGTACCGAAAACTTCTGAATGTTTAATAAGTATCGAAATCGTAAGAATTTTTCAAAGTACCGAAAACGTCAGAAATTTTCTAAGTACCGAAAAGGTCAGAAATTTTCTAAGATCCAAAATCATCAGAATTTTTCTAAGTACCGAAATCGTCAGAAATTTTCTAAGTACCGAAAACTTCTGAGTCTTTTCAAAGTACCGAAAAAGGCAGAATTTTTCAAAGTACCGAAAACTGCTGAATGTTTAATAAGTATCGAAATCGTAAGAATTTTTCTAAGAACCGAAAACGTCAGAATATTTCTAAGTACCGAAAACGTCAGATATTTTCTAAGTACCGAAAAGGTCAGAAATTCTCTAAGTACCGAAAAAGGCAGAAATTTTCTAAGTACCGAAAACATCTGAATGTTTTCTAAGTACCGAAATCGTCAGAATTTTCTAAGTACCGAAATCGTCAGAATTTTTTTAAGTACCGAAATCGTCAGAAATTTTCTGAGTACCGAAAACTTCTGAGTCTTTTCAAAGTACCGAAAAAGGCAGAAATTTTCTAAGTACCGAAATCAACAGAATTTTTCTAAGTACCGAAAACGTCAGAAATTTTCTAAGTACCGAAAACTTCTGAGTCTTTTCAAAGTACCAAAAAAGGTAGAAATTTTCAAAGTTCCGAAATCAACAGAATTTTTCTAAGTACCGAAATCGACAGAATTTTTCTAAGTACCGAAATCGTCAGAAATTTTCTAAGTACCGAAAACTTCTGAGTCTTTTCAAAGTACCGAAAAAGGCAGAATTTTTCAAAGTACCGAAATCGTCAGAATTTTCTAAGTACCGAAATCGGCAGAATTTTTCTAAGTACCGAAAACGTCAGAAATTTTCTAAGTACCGAAAACGTCAGATATTTTCTAAGTACCGAAAAGGTCAGAAATTTTCTAAGTACCGAAAACTTCTGAATGTTTTCTAAGTACCGAAATCGGCAGAATTTTTCTAAGTACCGAAATCGTCAGAATTTTTCTAAGTACCGAAATCATCAGAATTTTTCTAAGTACCGAAAACTTCTGAATGTTTAATAAGTATCGAAATCGTAAGAATTTTTCAAAGTACCGAAAACGTCAGAAATTTTCTAAGTACCGAAAAGGTCAGAAATTTTCTAAGATCCAAAATCATCAGAATTTTTCTAAGTACCGAAATCGTCAGAAATTTTCTAAGTACCGAAAACTTCTGAGTCTTTTCAAAGTACCGAAAAAGGCAGAATTTTTCAAAGTACCGAAAACTGCTGAATGTTTAATAAGTATCGAAATCGTAAGAATTTTTCTAAGAACCGAAAACGTCAGAATATTTCTAAGTACCGAAAACGTCAGATATTTTCTAAGTACCGAAAAGGTCAGAAATTCTCTAAGTACCGAAAAAGGCAGAAATTTTCTAAGTACCGAAAACATCTGAATGTTTTCTAAGTACCGAAATCGTCAGAATTTTCTAAGTACCGAAATCGTCAGAATTTTTTTAAGTACCGAAATCGTCAGAAATTTTCTGAGTACCGAAAACTTCTGAGTCTTTTCAAAGTACCGAAAAAGGCAGAAATTTTCTAAGTACCGAAATCAACAGAATTTTTCTAAGTACCGAAAACGTCAGAAATTTTCTAAGTACCGAAAACTTCTGAGTCTTTTCAAAGTACCAAAAAAGGTAGAAATTTTCAAAGTTCCGAAATCAACAGAATTTTTCTAAGTACCGAAATCGACAGAATTTTTCTAAGTACCGAAATCGGCAGAATTTTTCTAAGTACCGAAAACTTCTGAATGTTTAATAAGTACCGAAAACGTCAGAAATTTTCTAATGACCGAAAAGGTCAGATATTTTCTAAGATTCGAAATTGGCAGAATTTTTCTAAGTACCGAAAACGTCAGAAATTTTCTAAGTACCGAAAACTCCTGAGTCTTTTCAAAGTACCGAAAAAGGCAGAAATTTTCTAAGTACCGAAATCGACAGAATTTTTCGAAGTACTGAAATCAACACAATTTTTCTAAGTACCGAAATCGGCAGAATTTTTCTAAGTACCGAAAACTTCTGAATGTTTAATAAGTATCGAAATCGTAAGAATTTTTCTAAGTACCGAAAACGTCAGAAATTTTCTAAGTACCGAAAAGGTCAGAAATTTTCGAAGATCCGAAATCATCAGAATTTTTCTAAGTACCGAAATCGTCAGAAATTTTCTAAGTACCGAAAACTTCTGAGTCTTTTCAAAGTACCGAAAAAGGCAGAATTTTTCAAACTACCGAAATCGTCAGAATTTTCTAAGTACCGAAATCGGCAGAATTTTTCTAAGTACCGAAAACGTCAGAAATTTTCTAAGTACCGAAAACGTCAGATATTTTCTAAGTACCGAAAAGGTCAGAATTTTTCTAAGTACCGAAAAAGGCAGAAATTTTCTAAGTACCGAAAACTTCTGAATGTTTTCTAAGTACCGAAATCGGCAGAATTTTTCTAAGTACCGAAATCGTCAGAATTTTTCTAAGTACCGACATCATCAGAATTTTTCTAAGTACCGAAAACTTCTGAATGTTTAATAAGTATCGAAATCGTAAGAATTTTTCTAAGTACCGAAAACGTCAGAAATTTTCTAAGTACCGAAAAGGTCAGAAATTTTCTAAGATCCAAAATCATCAGAATTTTTCTAAGTACCGAAATCGTCAGAAATTTTCTAAGTACCGAAAACTTCTGAGTCTTTTCAAAGTACCGAAAAAGGCAGAATTTTTCAAAGTACCGAAAACTTCTGAATGTTTAATAAGTATCGAAATCGTAAGAATTTTTCTAAGTACCGAAAACGTCAGAATATTTCTAAGTACCGAAAACGTCAGATATTTTATAAGTACCGAAAAGGTCAGAAATTCTCTAAGTGCCGAAAACATCTGAATGTTTTCTAAGTACCGAAATCATTAGAATTTTCTAAGTACCGAAAACGTCAGAAATTTTCTAAGGACCGAAAAGGTCAGATATTTTCTAAGATCCGAAATTGGCAGAATTTTTCTAAGTACCGAAAACGTCAGAAATTTTCTAAGTACCGAAAACTTCTGAGTCTTTTCAAAGTACCGAAAAAGGCAGAAATTTTCTAAGTACCGAAATCGACAGAATTTTTCGAAGTACTGAAATCAACACAATTTTTCTAAGTACCGAAATCGGCAGAATTTTTCTAAGTACCGAAAACTTCTGAATGTTTAATAAGTATCGAAATCGTAAGAATTTTTCTAAGTACCGAAAACGTCAGAAATTTTCTAAGTACCGAAAAGGTCAGAAATTTTCTAAGATCCGAAATCATCAGAATTTTTCTAAGTACCGAAATCGTCAGAAATTTTCTAAGTACCGAAAACTTCTGAGTCTTTTCAAAGTACCGAAAAAGGCAGAATTTTTCAAAGTACCGAAATCGTCAGAATTTTCTAAGTACCGAAATCGGCAGAATTTTTCTAAGTACCGAAAACGTCAGATATTTTCTAAGTACCGAAAAGGCCAGAAATTTTCTAAGTACCGAAAAAGGCAGAAATTTTCTAAGTACCGAAAACTTCTGAATGTTTTCTAAGTACCGAAATCGGCAGAATTTTTCTAAGTACCGAAATCGTCAGAATTTTTCTAAGTACCGAAATCATCAGAATTTTTCTAAGTACCGAAAACTTCTGAATGTTTAATAAGTATCGAAATCGTAAGAATTTTTCTAAGTACCGAAAACGTCAGAAATTTTCTAAGTACCGAAAAGGTCAGAAATTTTCTAAGATCCAAAATCATCAGAATTTTTCTAAGTACCGAAATCGTCAGAAATTTTCTAAGTACCGAAAACTTCTGAGTCTTTTCAAAGTACCGAAAAAGGCAGAATTTTTCAAAGTACCGAAAACTTCTGAATGTTTAATAAGTATCGAAATCGTAAGAATTTTTCTAAGTCCCGAAAACGTCAGAATATTTCTAAGTACCGAAAACGTCAGATATTTTCCAAGTACCGAAAAGGTCAGAAATTCTCTAAGTACCGAAAAAGGCAGAAATTTTCTAAGTACCGAAAACATCTGAATGTTTTCTAAGTACCGAAATCGTCAGAATTTTCTAAGTATCGAAATCGTCAGAATTTTTTTAAGTACCGATATCGTCAGAAATTTTCTAAGTACCGAAAACTTCTGAATGTTTAATAAGTATCGAAATCGTAAGAATTTTTCTAAGTACCGAAAACGTCAGAAATTTTCTAAGTACCGAAAAGGTCAGAAATTTTCTAAGATCCAAAATCATCAGAATTTTTCTAAGTACCGAAATCGTCAGAAATTTTCTAAGTACCGAAAACTTCTGAGTCTTTTCAAAGTACCGAAAAAGGCAGAAATTTTCTAAGTACCGAAATCAACAGAATTTTTCTAAGTACCGAAAACGTCAGAAATTTTCTAAGTACCGAAAACTTCTGAGTCTTTTCAAAGTACCAAAAAAGGTAGAAATTTTCAAAGTTCCGAAATCAACAGAATTTTTCTAAGTACCGAAATCGACAGAATTTTTCTAAGTACCGAAATCGGCAGAATTTTTCTAAGTACCGAAAACTTCTGAATGTTTAATAAGTATCGAAATCGTAAGAATTTTTCTAAGTACCGAAAACGTCAGAAATTTTCGAAGTACCGAAAAGGTCAGAAATTTTCTAAGTACCGAAAACTTCTGAGTCTTTTCAAAGTACCGAAAAAGGTAGAATTTTTCAAAGTACCGAAAACTTCTGAATGTTTAATAAGTATCGAAATCGTAAGAATTTTTCTAAGTACCGAAAACGTCAGAATATTTCTAAGTACCGAAAACGTCAGATATTTTATAAGTACCGAAAAGGTCAGAAATTCTCTAAGTGCCGAAAAAGGCAGAAATTTTCTAAGTACCGAAAACATCTGAATGTTTTCTAAGTACCGAAATCATCAGAATTTTCTAAGTACCGAAAACGTCAGAATATTTCTAAGTACCGAAAACGTCAGATATTTTCCAAGTACCGAAAAGGTCAGAAATTCTCTAAGTACCGAAAAAGGCAGAAATTTTCTAAGTACCGAAAACATCTGAATGTTTTCTAAGTACCGAAATCGTCAGAAATTTTCTGAGTACCGAAAACTTCTGAGTCTTTTCAAAGTACCGAAAAAGGCAGAAATTTTCTAAGTACCGAAATCAACAGAATTTTTCTAAGTACCGAAAACGTCAGAAATTTTCTAAGTACCGAAAACTTCTGAGTCTTTTCAAAGTACCAAAAAAGGTAGAAATTTTCAAAGTTCCGAAATCAACAGAATTTTTCTAAGTACCGAAATCAACAGAATTTTTCTAAGTACCGAAATCGGCAGAATTTTTCTAAGTACCGAAAACTTCTGAATGTTTAATAAGTATCGAAATCGTAAGAATTTTTCTAAGTACCGAAAACGTCAGAAATTTTCTAAGTACCGAAAAGGTCAGAAATTTTCTAAGATCCAAAATCATCAGAATTTTTCTAAGTACCGAAATCGTCAGAAATTTTCTAAGTACCGAAAACATCTGAATGTTTTCTAAGTACCGAAATCATTAGAATTTTCTAAGTACCGAAATCGTCAGAATTTTTTTAAGTGCCGAAAACTTCTGAATGTTTTCTAAGTACCGAAAACGTCAGAAATTTTCTAAGGACCGAAAAGGTCAGATATTTTCTAAGATCCGAAATTGGCAGAATTTTTCTAAGTACCGAAAACGTCAGAAATTTTCTAAGTACCGAAAACTTCTGAGTCTTTTCAAAGTACCGAAAAAGGTAGAATTTTTCAAAGTACCGAAAACTTCTGAATGTTTAATAAGTATCGAAATCGTAAGAATTTTTCTAAGTACCGAAAACGTCAGAATATTTCTAAGTACCGAAAACGTCAGATATTTTATAAGTACCGAAAAGGTCAGAAATTCTCTAAGTGCCGAAAAAGGCAGAAATTTTCTAAGTACCGAAAACGTCTGAATGTTTTCTAAGTACCGAAATCATTAGAATTTTCTAAGTACCGAAATCGTCAGAATTTTTTTAAGTGCCGAAAACTTCTGAATGTTTTCTAAGTACCGAAAACGTCAGAAATTTTCTAAGGACCGAAAAGGTCAGATATTTTCTAAGATCCGAAATTGGCAGAATTTTTCTAAGTACCGAAAACGTCAGAAATTTTCTAAGTACCGAAAACTTCTGAGTCTTTTCAAAGTACCGAAAAAGGCAGAATTTTTCAAAGTACCGAAAACTTCTGAATGTTTAATAAGTATCGAAATCGTAAGAATTTTTCTAAGTACCGAAAACGTCAGAATATTTCTAAGTACCGAAAACGTCAGATATTTTATAAGTACCGAAAAGGTCAGAAATTCTCTAAGTGCCGAAAACATCTGAATGTTTTCTAAGTACCGAAATCATTAGAATTTTCTAAGTACCGAAAACGTCAGAAATTTTCTAAGGACCGAAAAGGTCAGATATTTTCTAAGATCCGAAATTGGCAGAATTTTTCTAAGTACCGAAAACGTCAGAAATTTTCTAAGTACCGAAAACTTCTGAGTCTTTTCAAAGTACCGAAAAAGGCAGAAATTTTCTAAGTACCGAAATCGACAGAATTTTTCGAAGTACTGAAATCAACACAATTTTTCTAAGTACCGAAATCGGCAGAATTTTTCTAAGTACCGAAAACTTCTGAATGTTTAATAAGTATCGAAATCGTAAGAATTTTTCTAAGTACCGAAAACGTCAGAAATTTTCTAAGTACCGAAAAGGTCAGAAATTTTCTAAGATCCGAAATCATCAGAATTTTTCTAAGTACCGAAATCGTCAGAAATTTTCTAAGTACCGAAAACTTCTGAGTCTTTTCAAAGTACCGAAAAAGGCAGAATTTTTCAAAGTACCGAAATCGTCAGAATTTTCTAAGTACCGAAATCGGCAGAATTTTTCTAAGTACCGAAAACGTCAGATATTTTCTAAGTACCGAAAAGGCCAGAAATTTTCTAAGTACCGAAAAAGGCAGAAATTTTCTAAGTACCGAAAACTTCTGAATGTTTTCTAAGTACCGAAATCGGCAGAATTTTTCTAAGTACCGAAATCGTCAGAATTTTTCTAAGTACCGAAATCATCAGAATTTTTCTAAGTACCGAAAACTTCTGAATGTTTAATAAGTATCGAAATCGTAAGAATTTTTCTAAGTACCGAAAACGTCAGAAATTTTCTAAGTACCGAAAAGGTCAGAAATTTTCTAAGATCCAAAATCATCAGAATTTTTCTAAGTACCGAAATCGTCAGAAATTTTCTAAGTACCGAAAACTTCTGAGTCTTTTCAAAGTACCGAAAAAGGCAGAATTTTTCAAAGTACCGAAAACTTCTGAATGTTTAATAAGTATCGAAATCGTAAGAATTTTTCTAAGTACCGAAAACGTCTGAATATTTCTAAGTACCGAAAACGTCAGATATTTTCCAAGTACCGAAAAGGTCAGAAATTCTCTAAGTACCGAAAAAGGCAGAAATTTTCTAAGTACCGAAAACATCTGAATGTTTTCTAAGTACCGAAATCGTCAGAATTTTCTAAGTATCGAAATCGTCAGAATTTTTTTAAGTACCGATATCGTCAGAAATTTTCTAAGTACCGAAAACTTCTGAATGTTTAATAAGTATCGAAATCGTAAGAATTTTTCTAAGTACCGAAAACGTCAGAAATTTTCTAAGTACCGAAAAGGTCAGAAATTTTCTAAGATCCAAAATCATCAGAATTTTTCTAAGTACCGAAATCGTCAGAAATTTTCTAAGTACCGAAAACTTCTGAGTCTTTTCAAAGTACCGAAAAAGGCAGAAATTTTCTAAGTACCGAAATCAACAGAATTTTTCTAAGTACCGAAAACGTCAGAAATTTTCTAAGTACCGAAAACTTCTGAGTCTTTTCAAAGTACCAAAAAAGGTAGAAATTTTCAAAGTTCCGAAATCAACAGAATTTTTCTAAGTACCGAAATCGACAGAATTTTTCTAAGTACCGAAATCGGCAGAATTTTTCTAAGTACCGAAAACTTCTGAATGTTTAATAAGTATCGAAATCGTAAGAATTTTTCTAAGTACCGAAAACGTCAGAAATTTTCTAAGTACCGAAAAGGTCAGAAATTTTCTAAGATCCAAAATCATCAGAATTTTTCTAAGTACCGAAATCGTCAGAAATTTTCTAAGTACCGAAAACTTCTGAGTCTTTTCAAAGTACCGAAAAAGGTAGAATTTTTCAAAGTACCGAAAACTTCTGAATGTTTAATAAGTATCGAAATCGTAAGAATTTTTCTAAGTACCGAAAACGTCAGAATATTTCTAAGTACCGAAAACGTCAGATATTTTATAAGTACCGAAAAGGTCAGAAATTCTCTAAGTGCCGAAAAAGGCAGAAATTTTCTAAGTACCGAAAACATCTGAATGTTTTCTAAGTACCGAAATCATCAGAATTTTCTAAGTACCGAAAACGTCAGAATATTTCTAAGTACCGAAAACGTCAGATATTTTCCAAGTACCGAAAAGGTCAGAAATTCTCTAAGTACCGAAAAAGGCAGAAATTTTCTAAGTACCGAAAACATCTGAATGTTTTCTAAGTACCGAAATCGTCAGAAATTTTCTGAGTACCGAAAACTTCTGAGTCTTTTCAAAGTACCGAAAAAGGCAGAAATTTTCTAAGTACCGAAATCAACAGAATTTTTCTAAGTACCGAAAACGTCAGAAATTTTCTAAGTACCGAAAACTTCTGAGTCTTTTCAAAGTACCAAAAAAGGTAGAAATTTTCAAAGTTCCGAAATCAACAGAATTTTTCTAAGTACCGAAATCGACAGAATTTTTCTAAGTACCGAAATCGGCAGAATTTTTCTAAGTACCGAAAACTTCTGAATGTTTAATAAGTATCGAAATCGTAAGAATTTTTCTAAGTACCGAAAACGTCAGAAATTTTCTAAGTACCGAAAAGGTCAGAAATTTTCTAAGATCCAAAATCATCAGAATTTTTCTAAGTACCGAAATCGTCAGAAATTTTCTAAGTACCGAAAACATCTGAATGTTTTCTAAGTACCGAAATCATTAGAATTTTCTAAGTACCGAAATCGTCAGAATTTTTTTAAGTGCCGAAAACTTCTGAATGTTTTCTAAGTACCGAAAACGTCAGAAATTTTCTAAGGACCGAAAAGGTCAGATATTTTCTAAGATCCGAAATTGGCAGAATTTTTCTAAGTACCGAAAACGTCAGAAATTTTCTAAGTACCGAAAACTTCTGAGTCTTTTCAAAGTACCGAAAAAGGTAGAATTTTTCAAAGTACCGAAAACTTCTGAATGTTTAATAAGTATCGAAATCGTAAGAATTTTTCTAAGTACCGAAAACGTCAGAATATTTCTAAGTACCGAAAACGTCAGATATTTTATAAGTACCGAAAAGGTCAGAAATTCTCTAAGTGCCGAAAAAGGCAGAAATTTTCTAAGTACCGAAAACATCTGAATGTTTTCTAAGTACCGAAATCATTAGAATTTTCTAAGTACCGAAATCGTCAGAATTTTTTTAAGTGCCGAAAACTTCTGAATGTTTTCTAAGTACCGAAAACGTCAGAAATTTTCTAAGGACCGAAAAGGTCAGATATTTTCTAAGATCCGAAATTGGCAGAATTTTTCTAAGTACCGAAAACGTCAGAAATTTTCTAAGTACCGAAAACTTCTGAGTCTTTTCAAAGTACCGAAAAAGGCAGAAATTTTCTAAGTACCGAAATCGACAGAATTTTTCGAAGTACTGAAATCAACACAATTTTTCTAAGTACCGAAATCGGCAGAATTTTTCTAAGTACCGAAAACTTCTGAATGTTTAATAAGTATCGAAATCGTAAGAATTTTTCTAAGTACCGAAAACGTCAGAAATTTTCTAAGTACCGAAAACTTCTGAGTCTTTTCAAAGTACCGAAAAAGGCAGAATTTTTCAAAGTACCGAAATCGTCAGAATTTTCTAAGTACCGAAATCGGCAGAATTTTTCTAAGTACCGAAAACGTCAGATATTTTCTAAGTACCGAAAAGGCCAGAAATTTTCTAAGTACCGAAAAAGGCAGAAATTTTCTAAGTACCGAAAACTTCTGAATGTTTTCTAAGTACCGAAATCGGCAGAATTTTTCTAAGTACCGAAATCGTCAGAATTTTTCTAAGTACCGAAATCATCAGAATTTTTCTAAGTACCGAAAACTTCTGAATGTTTAATAAGTATCGAAATCGTAAGAATTTTTCTAAGTACCGAAAACGTCAGAAATTTTCTAAGTACCGAAAAGGTCAGAAATTTTCTAAGATCCAAAATCATCAGAATTTTTCTAAGTACCGAAATCGTCAGAAATTTTCTAAGTACCGAACACTTCTGAGTCTTTTCAAAGTACCGAAAAAGGCAGAATTTTTCAAAGTACCGAAAACTTCTGAATGTTTAATAAGTATCGAAATCGTAAGAATTTTTCTAAGTACCGAAAACGTCAGAATATTTCTAAGTACCGAAAACGTCAGATATTTTCCAAGTACCGAAAAGGTCAGAAATTCTCTAAGTACCGAAAAAGGCAGAAATTTTCTAAGTACCGAAAACATCTGAATGTTTTCTAAGTACCGAAATCGTCAGAATTTTCTAAGTACCGAAATCGTCAGAATTTTTTTAAGTACCGAAATCGTCAGAAATTTTCTGAGTACCGAAAACTTCTGAGTCTTTTCAAAGTACCGAAAAAGGCAGAAATTTTCTAAGTACCGAAATCAACAGAATTTTTCTAAGTACCGAAAACGTCAGAAATGTTCTAAGTACAGAAAACTTCTGAGTCTTTTCAAAGTACCAAAAAAGGTAGAAATTTTCAAAGTTCCGAAATCAACAGAATTTTTCTAAGTACCGAAATCGGCAGAATTTTTCTAAGTACCGAAAACTTCTGAATGTTTAATAAGTATCGAAATCGTAAGAATTTTTCTAAGTACCGAAAACGTCAGAAATTTTCAAAGTACCGAAAAGGTCAGAAATTTTCTAAGATCCAAAATCATCAGAATTTTTCTAAGTACCGAAATCGTCAGAAATTTTCTAAGTACCGAAAACTTCTGAGTCTTTTCAAAGTACCGAAAAAGGTAGAATTTTTCAAAGTACCGAAAACATCTGAATGTTTTCTAAGTACCGAAATCATCAGAATTTTCTAAGTTCCGAAATCGTCAGAATTTTTTTAAGTGCTGAAATCGTCAGAAATTTTCTGAGTACCGAAAACTTCTGAGTCTTTTCAAAGTACCGAAAAAGGCAGAAATTTTCTAAGTACCGAAATCAACAGAATTTTTCTAAGTACCGAAATCGTCAGAATTTTTCTAAGTACCGAAATCATCAGAATTTTTCTAAGTACCGAAAACTTCTGAATGTTTAATAAGTATCGAAATCGTAAGAATTTTTCTAAGTACCGAAAACGTCAGAAATTTTCTAAGTACCGAAAAGGTCAGAAATTTTCTAAGATCCAAAATCATCAGAATTTTTCTAAGTACCGAAATCGTCAGAAATTTTCTAAGTACCGAACACTTCTGAGTCGTTTCAAAGTACCGAAAAAGGCAGAATTTTTCAAAGTACCGAAAACTTCTGAATGTTTAATAAGTATCGAAATCGTAAGAATTTTTCTAAGTACCGAAAACGTCAGAATATTTCTAAGTACCGAAAACGTCAGATATTTTCCAAGTACCGAAAAGGTCAGAAATTCTCTAAGTACCGAAAAAGGCAGAAATTTTCTAAGTACCGAAAACATCTGAATGTTTTCTAAGTACCGAAATCGTCAGAATTTTCTAAGTACCGAAATCGTCAGAATTTTTTTAAGTACCGAAATCGTCAGAAATTTTCTGAGTACCGAAAACTTCTGAGTCTTTTCAAAGTACCGAAAAAGGCAGAAATTTTCTAAGTACCGAAATCAACAGAATTTTTCTAAGTACCGAAAACGTCAGAAATGTTCTAAGTACAGAAAACTTCTGAGTCTTTTCAAAGTACCAAAAAAGGTAGAAATTTTCAAAGTTCCGAAATCAACAGAATTTTTCTAAGTACCGAAATCGGCAGAATTTTTCTAAGTACCGAAAACTTCTGAATGTTTAATAAGTATCGAAATCGTAAGAATTTTTCTAAGTACCGAAAACGTCAGAAATTTTCAAAGTACCGAAAAGGTCAGAAATTTTCTAAGATCCAAAATCATCAGAATTTTTCTAAGTACCGAAATCGTCAGAAATTTTCTAAGTACCGAAAACTTCTGAGTCTTTTCAAAGTACCGAAAAAGGTAGAATTTTTCAAAGTACCGAAAACATCTGAATGTTTTCTAAGTACCGAAATCATCAGAATTTTCTAAGTTCCGAAATCGTCAGAATTTTTTTAAGTGCTGAAATCGTCAGAAATTTTCTGAGTACCGAAAACTTCTGAGTCTTTTCAAAGTACCGAAAAAGGCAGAAATTTTCTAAGTACCGAAATCAACAGAATTTTTCTAAGTACCGAAATCGACAGAATTTTTCGAAGTACTGAAATCAACACAATTTTTCTAAGTACCGAAATCGGCAGAATTTTTCTAAGTACCGAAAACTTCTGAATGTTTAATAAATATCGAAATCGTAAGAATTTTTCTAAGTACCGAAAACGTCAGAAATTTTCTAAGTACCGAAAACTTCTGAGTCTTTTCAAAGTACCGAAAAAGGCAGAAATTTTCTATGTACCGAAAACGTCAGATATTTTCTAAGTACCGAAAAAGGCAGAAATTTTCTAAGTACCGAAAACTTCTGAATGTTTTCTAAGAACCGAAAACGTCAGAAATTTTCTAAGGACCGAAAAGGTCAGAAATTTTCTAAGGTCCGAAATTGGCAGATTTTTTCTAAGTACCGAAAACGTCAGAAATTTCAGAAAAAACGTCAGTAAAGCTGCGTGGCAAGGAAGATTTGTAGTCCCAGATACCCTGGGTTCGAAACCCTGCGAGGGTCGACTTTCAAATTTTTTTAGTATTTTGTTTTAATTATTTTTCGATATTTTAACGTGAATAAAGTGCTCTGTATATAAAAATATCTCTTTTTTTGTTGGGAAATTGCGAATAATAGCTAATAAACGGAAAAATTTCGGATACTTTTTATTTATTTATTTAACTTTATGTTATTTATTTATTTCCCTTTATGTTATTTTTTTTAACTTCTTTTTCAATATTTTAAAGTGAATAAAGTGTTCCATATGTAAAAATAATTATTTTTCTTTGTTAAAGAGCGAATAATGGATGAAAAAGAGACAAAAGTCGTATCAGGATGCACGCACACATCACACCCCGTAACTCCCTATAATATTAATCTATAAATCTTAAATTCGGCCCGAAATTAGAGTTTAATGTAACGGACAATTGTACTAAAGACATTGTTTATAGACCTATTAGAGGGAACGCAATAGGCCATAATACGTTTTGTTGACTTACCGGGAGGAGGTGTTTTAAGCTAAATATCCGCGGGCCTGGCATGTGAAGTGTAGCGCAGTTGGTAAAGCTGCGTGGCAAGGAAGATTTGTAGTCCCGGATACCCTGGGTTCGAAACCCTGCGAGGGTCGACTTTCAAATTTTTTTAGTATTTTGTTTTAATATATTTTTCGATATTTTAACGTGAATAAAGTGTTCTGTATATAAAAATATCTCTTTTTTTGTTGGGAAATAGCGAATAATAGCTAATAAACGGAAAAATTTCGGATACTTTTTATTTATTTATTTAACTTTATGTTATTTATTTATTTCCCTTTATGTTATTTTTTTTAACTTCTTTTTCAATATTTTAAAGTGAATAAAGTGTTCCATATGTAAAAATAATTATTTTTCTTTGTTAAAGAGCGAATAATGGATGAAAAAGAGACAAAAGTCGTATCAGGATGCACGCACACATCACACCCCGTAACTCCCTATAATATTAATCTATAAATCTTAAATTCGGCCCGAAATTAGAGTTTAATGTAACGGACAATTGTACTAAAGACATTGTTTATAGACCTATTAGAGGGAACGCAATAGGCCATAATACGTTTTGTTGACTTACCGGGAGGAGGTGTTTTAAGCTAAATATCCGCGGGCCTGGCATGTGAAGTGTAGCGCAGTTGGTAAAGCTGCGTGGCAAGGAAGATTTGTAGTCCCGGATACCCTGGGTTCGAAACCCTGCGAGGGTCGACTTTCAAATTTTTTTAGTATTTTGTTTTAATATATTTTTCGATATTTTAACGTGAATAAAGTGTTCTGTATATAAAAATATCTCTTTTTTTGTTGGGAAATAGCGAATAATAGCTAATAAACGGAAAAATTTCGGATACTTTTTATTTATTTATTTAACTTTACGTTATTTATTTATTTCCTTTAATGTTATTTTTTTTAACTTCTTTTTCAATATTTTAACGTGAATAAAGTGTTCCATACGTAAAAATAATTATTTTTCTTTGTTAAAGAGCGAATAATGGATGAAAAAGAGACAAAAGTCGTATCAGGATGCACGCACACATCACACCCCGTAACTCCCTATAATATTAATCTATAAATCTTAAATTCGGCCCGAAATTAGAGTTTAATGTAACGGACAATTGTACTAAAGAAATTGTTTATAGACCTATTAGAGGGAACGCAATAGGCCAAAATACGTTTTGTTGACTAACCGGGAGGAGGTGTTTTAAGCTAAATATCCGCGGGCCTGGCATGTGAAGTGTAGCGCAGTTGGTAAAGCTGCGTGGCAAGGAAGATTTGTAGTCCCGGATACCCTGGGTTCGAAACCCTGCGAGGGTCGACTTTCAAATTTTTCTTATATTTTGTTTTAATATATTTTTCGATATTTTAACGTGAATAATGTGTTCTGTACATAAAAATATCTTTTTTTTGTTGGGAAATAGCGAATAATAGCTAATAAACGAAAACATTTCGGATACTTTTTACTTATTAATTTATTTTATTTTATGTTATATTTTTAACTTCTTTTTCATTATTTTAACGTGAATAAAGTGTTCTATGCGTAAAAAGAATTATTTTCCCTTGTTAAAGATGGAATAATGGCTGAAAAAGAGACAAAAGTCGTATCATGAGATACGCACACATCACATCCCTTAACTCCCTATAATATTAACTTATAAATTTTAAATTTAGCCCGAAATTAGAGCTTAATGTAACGAACAATTGTACGAAAGGAGTATTCTATAGACCTAGTGGGAACACAATGTTCCAAAATAAGTTTTGTTGTAATTAGAGTTTAATGCAGGGCTCGAAGAAAGTCAGAAATTTTAGCTGTCCCCGAGGACGGCTTGTTCAACAATGTACCCGTCCTCCTTTGAAACTAACCCGTAGCTTATAATTAAATAAAAATATTATTTTCTCTTATTTATTACAACCATTAATATAAATTGCACAATGAATTAGTAGTTACTAGGATTACAAATACTGGGTTACTAATAGTAAAACCTAGTAATTCTTATATGAAATAATTTCTTTCTCTTATGAAATAATTTAAATGACAAAGGTCAAGTTATCTGGAATGTCAATTTATCCGAGGGTACAGTAAAACTTGTGTAAGTTGACCACTTGTGGTGCATTGTTTTAGCAGTCAACTTAGACAAGTGGGCAAATTATAGAGGGGTTGGGTCATTGTTTACTTTTTCTTTTCCTATATCATGTTGCTATATATTAAATTTTTTTTAACTTGACTTTAAAATTTTATTCAGAAAATATGCAAATGAATATGTTAAGAAATGTGTTTAAACCTGAATGAACTTCAATTTGATACATATAATTCTAATATTTAACTAATTTTTTTTTTAAAAATTATTTGGTTAGTTATGCATGTGAAGTGTTTAATAAATATAATTTCTTAAAATATCAGAACACGAAAACATTTAATTTGAAATCCTTCACAAAATAAAATTATTTGGACACTTTAAAATTTATTTACTACACTTAAAGATCAAAGATTCAGAGTATTCATTTATTCAAATGCTCACTATTGCAACAGGAAGAGCAACTTTTCAACTAACACACCTGTTTTCAATGAACGGATGAAAGAAATTGTAAAAAGCTGACTCCTTACAGTTTCCCCTGGTGGTCAACTCAAAAAAGAGTTTAGATTAGCTTTTTACACTATTTCACCAAACAAGTGAAATTTTAACATACATTGCTAAAATGACAGAACATTTTCTGAATTTTTTTTCTGGTCAACTTATGAGGTTTTTAGAATAGAATTTCATAATACTCCTAGACAAAATTGACTTATTTCAGTGGTCAACATACAAGATAGACAGGTGGTCAAGTTATAAAGGTTTTGCTTCTTTACATTATATAGGAAAAATTCCGTTCTTGATAATTGAGGTCAACTTATGCAGGTGCCCTACTTACAAGGGTGGTCAACTTGGCAGGTTTCACTGTATTTCGTTTTTTAAATGAAACAAATATGACCTTTGCCAGTTCCACAATCAAGCCAATAATCTACAGATGTTTCTGCACAGATCTCTGAAAGGGGTTTTCCATTTAGGTGGATGTTCATAATTGCGTTTAACGCTTCTTGTTTAAGACCAGTACGTAATGTGTTTTTTTGTAAGCTCATTGCTGAAAAGCCTCTTTCAACCACTGCAGTACTCCCAGACAGAAAAAACATCAATTCCACCAAGCGCAGTATGTTGCTGTATTTCTAGATTAGAGGGTCATTTTAGAAGTGAGGCGCAGGACTCTTGTCAGATAACAAAAATTGAAAATGTATCACGAATATTAACGGGAAAATGACCGTCCGCGCGGATGCCGGATTCGAGATATTTGTTGTCCGCAGGGAATTTTTGACCGCCGAGGACGGGCGGACGGGTGGTTTTTCGAGCCCTGGTCTCCCGTAAGGAAAACATATTTTCATTTGTTACCACTGCCGATAAACGCCCGACATCGAGCTTTTTGGATCTCATCCCGTGACTTAGCCAAAGATAAACAACGAGCATAGATTCAGCTGATTTGAGACGATTATCGATCATATTTCCAACAGAATCTATATAAATCTGTTCTCCCTCTTGATAACTAAAATCAGCCAAAAGGATCCCAGCGCGTGAAGGTTTCCAAATACATTGCAGGTCCCAGTAGTTCAGTCCAACCTTGGAAGTGACCCCCTTGAACCATAAATCGTATGACACGAAAAACCGGTCATTAGATTACGGAGTGTTTTTGTCCATTACACAGCTGTAAAATGTGCATTTAAACGAAATTAAGCTTAAAGTAAAGATAATGGTTGAAAACCTCGAATAGGGTAAAAATTAGCTGCCATATAAAGTTTAATTCATTTACTTATGAAATAATAAAACTTTTTTACTCTTTTAAAGTCACGACACAATGATCGCCTGCTAAATTTTACTTATATTTCTAGATTTCTGATCTAAAAAGGTGGATAACTATTTTGTTTGCTTTATTCAATATATATTTATTATTTTTGAATGTAATTTTTTTTACAAAATTCATATATTAAAAACAAAAAACAATTGGCTGTTTTTTTATTTTTGAATTACTTGAGAAAACTTATTTGTAACTTAGAAATTTAATTTTTTTAATGTCTTTTACTAAATTTCTTTTATTTTGTAACCAATATTTTAAGTTTTTATTACATTTAATCTTAATAATATGAACAAGATTACATTATAATTCTTGTTGGAAAAAAAAAAGATTAATAAGGATAAATTGAAAAGAGATATTTACCACTGAACAAGAAGATCATGCCATTTAAAATATGAACTTTGATGGTAATACACATTATTTGTTTTCACAAGAATTATAATGAAATTTTGCTTAAATTTTCATAATTAAATTTTAAGAAAATAACTCAAAATATTTCTTACAAAATAAAAAAATTTCAGTTAAATAAAAAAAAAATTTACATTACTAATTTTTTTATAATCATATTTTAATTAAAAAATAAAAGTAAAATGTAGCTTAATTGTTTTTTGTTTGAAAATTTTAAACTTTGTTAAACAATTAATTTAAATTAAAAAATAATAATTTAAATATTGAATAAAACATACTAAATAATTATCAGTATTTTCATATCAGGAATCAAGAAATATAAATGAATATCTCAGTTAGAAGGCTTAATTGTTGCACCATAAAGTCACGAAAGATAAAAAGTTTTACTGTTTCACAAGTGAATGAATTAAAACTTAAAGCAAACATATTTTACTCTGGGAGCAGCAGTATTTGCAAATTCTTAACCTCTCCAAGGTTTTCAACCATGCTCATTAATTTAAGCGAAATATCTCTTTAATGCAGACACAAACTTCACTTGCATTAAAACACACTTAATGACTAGACTAGGGCTGCACAACCCGCATTTAATCTGAAAAAATATTTCTTTTCTTCAATGTTTATTTATTTTGATAAATCTATTGTTCATATAATAAAAACAGCAAATTTTTTTTTCTTAAAAAAAAAAAAAAAAAAAAAGTATAAGTCTTTTTTATTTTGAATGCATTCTTTTTATTTTGAATAATGGAACATTATTAAGTTATTAATATTACTAAGTTTATTGATGAAAAAATGGAACGCTAATGTTTAAATAAACATTATAACATTTGTCATTAACATGTCTAAATACATGTACGGCCCTTCGTTAGCCAACCTGCTGTGCAAGTGGCCCTTCACTCAAAAAGGTTGTGCACCCCTAGACTAGACGATCGAATATTGATTCACGTTTGAGACCTATTATTTCATTTTTTTTCTTTAAATATTTTCCTTTTTTTTTAAAGAAATGGACATATTTTTTTTAATGAACTCTACTGTTTACAAATATTATTAAAAATTATTTTATTTCATTTGCTGTATTTTTTTAATAATACTTCATATTGCTTGGTATTTAAATTACATAAAAAAAACAACCACTTCAGAATATAATAGTTATTAAAAAAATATTTAAAAATTAGTGCTTATAATAATAAATAAAATTTAGATATTAAAAGGATACAACCATAATATACTTTGACGTCTGCTTTTTCGACATTTAAAATATAAAGTGTTCTTCAGAAATCTTTATATTCAATCTACAAAATCATGATATAAATGTTCATACATATCGAATTAAAATATAAACAACAGTTCCTCATTTATTATCACCAATCTATTGAACACTAATGTGCATATATATTATTAAAAAAAATAATAAAATTTCTTTTTTGCCTCGACAACAAGTAAATGTTAACTGAAATACCAAGCAAGTGCACAGTCATAAGCTCAAGAAACAAAAAATCTATAAAAAGGTATCTAATATTATTGAATAATAAAAAGGAATTGTTCTTTTTATACAAACAAGACATCAATCATTCCTTGTTTCTAGGATTTCACAAGGGTTCCGTCTCCTAGCTATTACTTGGAAAGAACGGCAACATCGACAAAGGGATGGTAACTTTTAAAGAATATACAATGAAAACCAGAAATTCACAATAAACAAAATAAATATTTAATAGGAATCATCATTAAAGTAAAAGTGATAAATATTTTAATTACAAATGTTGAAACAAAACATTTCATTTCAAAATTTAAAACTCTTCTTATTTTTTGTTTTCTTAAGATTCATGGAAGATGAAGCTTGATTACAAGTCTGAAATGAAAAAGAAACTGTATTTAACGATTTATATATAATAATAAAAATACACTTAGGTAAAGTTTTTGGTAGTTAAAACTTTGGTAACTTTTAAAGAATATACAATGAAAACCAGAAATTCACAATAAACAAAATAAATATTTAATAGGAATCATCATCAAAGTAAAAGTGATAAATAAATATTTTAATTACAAATGTTGAAACAAAACATTTTATTTCAAAATTTAAAACTCTTCTTATTTTTTGTTTTCTTAAGATTCGTGGAAGATGAAGCTTGATTACGAGCCCGAAATGAAAAAGAAACTGTATTTCTCGATTTACATACAATAATAAAAATACACTTAGGAAAAGTGTTTGGTAGTTAAAAATCCTATAAATAAAATTTTTCTGAAAAAAATTGCAACGGTTAGTTTAGGAGAGAAAACTATTACAACTTCCAAAGGCTATAGGTGAGAAGAATTTTAACCAATAACTGCGTAGAAATTTGATTTTAGATGTTTTTTAGACCATTTATTTATCTGATGTATCAAAACCATTATGAGTAAATTTAGTTGAAGGCAAAGATTGAGTTATCCAAAGTTAATCTGACAATGATTGTTGACTTCAAAATAGACTTGAAAATTTAAATTTTCAGTTAGTAGCCAGTGGCAGGTAGACTAATAACTTAGCAGCTAATTTTTCCTCCAACCAAATGAGTCAATAATCAATACTGATAGGTCATTTTTATTTAATTAATGATCCCGATCATTAAGACACAGTTCCCAGTAGAACACCGAAGTCAAGCATCATTGGCTGCGGTCAGTAAGCGGGAGGGTGACCACTTTGATCATCGGTCCTCGTTAAACTGTTTTACCATAAAGTGCGCGACTTCGAGCACAGGTCGTCGGGCTACCAAAATGGAAGAGTCATCCCCTCTGTAGAGGATCAAAATTGTGATGGCATGTCTTCGGATCATCCTCGGGATGTTTCCCAGACCGTCGCCAATAGCCCATTGTACAGCTCTAGTGCGACGTAAATAAAAGAAAGCTATGAATAAAAATATTGTAAAATTTTTTCGTTAAATGTTCACGGAATAAAAATGGTTTACTGCATTCATCTAAACTATTCTTTACTATATTTCGGGTAAACGTACGCAATGAGAATGCCTCTGTGGCTGAGCATTAATAAGATCTACGGCCAAATTATTAGACGCACTATAAGTTTCTATGTAAAATCTTAATTATTAGGTGATACTCTTATGTGGTTTGCACTTGTTTACGTTTAAATTAAACGATATAGAATGTAAATTTGTATAATATTTATTATATCAGGTATTATATTAGTACATTATTATTAATTCGACCAAATCATTAGACGCACTGCAGTTTTTTAATAACTAGTGTTTTAATAACTGCATGTTTTGCACGAGTGTATATGCGATACATTTATATTTAAACATACATGTAATGAGTGCTATTCTAGAGATTTTTTATATACTTCCTATTTGTAATTATTTTTAAAGTATTGCATTACAATGTTAACCAATTAATACACGAACGTATACAAGTGCAAACTGGTTTCAGTCGTTAAAGTAAGTTGATAATTTATATAGAATCTTTAGTGCATCAAATAATTTGGCCAGGAACTGATACTAGGCAAAATCGGTCGAATCGTTCCTCAGAAATCAAATCCCAAATATCTGACTTTCTTAGAATTCGATTTCACAGGAACTATAAAGTACGCTTTTGTATCTGATTTCATAAATTAAAATATCGTCCGCATTAATTAATTAGCCTATTTTCGGTCACCCCCTCAAATCATTAAGATTAAGTCCTAGAACGTGAAGATCCGATCATTAGATCAAAAGTCATTCGTCGTGGTTAGCTTTTTTGTTTTTCGTACTTTAACAGTGTTTTTTGTTTTTTTCCCCCAGCAAGTTTGCACTTTATTATTTTTTTTTATTATATAAAAAAGCATTGATCACTTAAATCACAAATATTTGATTATTTCCTAAATCACTGACCAGAAAAGCATAGATTTTGAAAGTTAAAAGAACAAATTCATAAAAAGTGTTTTAAAATTAAAAAAACTATTTCATGTAAACATGAATTAAAACTTTTTAATATCTCCTTATATTTAACCTAGCCAATTTTTTATTCAACACCATTTCGACTATCGGTGAAAATTAAGTTCTCCAGTTAAATTTGTCTTCTAAAAGTAGCAGAGAAGTGAACGCATTTCTAAAGTAGTTTGTAGTTGCTACATTTTTTAAAAAAAGTAGTTATAGTTAACTACAATTGTAATAAAGAAGAACTACAGAGTTAGCTACTGAAGTTAACTACAAAGAAAATGCAGTTTTACCGACCACCACCCCTGGGTGCTATCTATGGGGGCAATTTGATCTAGGAGAGCGATGAATGAATACCAATACTATTTGAATTATAAATCAAAACGATGAATAAATACCAATGCTATTTTTATTATAAATGAATACAATTACAAAGATTTTAAAAACCAAGCGATGATTTTAAATCACATACTGAATATATTTAAAATATGGGTAAGGCAGGATGGATTATCAAGATGGTTTAACTGAGTAAATTATAGATGATTATGCAAAAAATATCTTAAACTTTAAAATGGCAAGATTTCCATTTGACATATTGATGATATAAAATTTCATTTGCAAAAAAAAAATATTATTCTGAGTCAACATGTTTTGAAGCTTCAAAATATGCGCCCATTCTCAAGACTCGCCAGATGTGAATGAGGCATGAATATATTCCTCACTCACGTCATGGAGTCTTGAGAATGAGCACCTGTTTTTAAGCACTCAAAACACTTAGATTTTTATTACCATCAGCATATTTTTTTTAAGCAAATGAAGTTTTATAAGATTTTTCTGTAATATTAAAATAAGCAAAAGACATAAATCCACTACAATATTAATCTAAGAGCTGTGATGGCTCAAGTGATAGAGCGTTCGCAGTCTCATGAGCTGAACCGGGTTTGAATCCCAGCTGGTCGATACGAATTCCGCATTCGCCTTGCACCGACCACAATACTGACGTAAAATATCCTCAATGGTAGACGGATCAGAGGTTAGAGTCCTCTTGCCATCAGGCTAACCTTGGGAGATTTTGCTCGCCATGTAACCCAAATGTGGGTTAGTTCCATCAAAAATTCCTCCACAAAGGCAAATTTATCACACTACTTGATACAGGAGTTCCCTTGTCTTCCAGATTAGGTTCAAAATTATAAGGCTATGGCGTGGAACATTAGTAGTCGTAAACCAAAAAATCGGGTCGGCTGTTCAATGACAATTATTAAAAAAAAAAGCTTAGCTAAAATCTTAATTGCCTAATTTCTATAAAATAATTCATCATAGCTTAGTCACCCTCATCATAATGTAGCGATTATTTTTATTCAAGATGCTTTTTCTAAGATATGGGGATAGATTTGTGCAATAACTTCAGCAGTAATAGTTAATACGAAATTTAAAATGGTACAATACCATAAACAACGTTTTTTTTCTTCAAACAATAGAATACACTTCAATATACTTAACTGTAAGAAGATCAACCAAGCATAAAAAATTTAAAATAATGTTTTAAGTTTTATTACAAAACAAATAAAACAATTAATGAAGAAAATAATAAAAATATAAAACAGTTACTAAAAGCACATTTTAAAAACATGAAAATTTGGTGCTTTTTACAGTTCTTCTTTATATTGTATAATTTTGTAATTGAAACTAAAACCCATAGAAAATACACAGCATTTTGTATCTTATATAATATGTCTTTTGGTCATTCTGTAAAAAATTTAAAAATACATCAAAAAATTTAAAATAAGTGGATGTGTATAAAGGTACTTTGAAAGTACCTTTATACACATCCAGGGTGCATAACCAAATTTTTCAACAAAAAATAAGCACCTTTTAAATACTTTTTAAGCACTCAAAAATATTTTTAAGCACTACACATTAACAAAATGCAAAATAATTTTCAAAGATTTTACATGATCATGATAAAATAACCAGTTTCTGACAAAGAACTATTTTCTTGATTATATTAGCCATTATAAAACGATGAAGAGGTTTTTCCGTTTGATATCAGAGGGAGGAAAATGATGCCCGAAATTGAGAATATCTTGCAAAATGCAGCAGAGTTTCAGAGAAGAAAAAGCAAAATAAAAGAAGAAAATTAATAAAAAAAACAAACAAATGTAACATAAAAAATAATTAATTATTAATTTACAATAAAAACAATTATTATCTTCCAAAGCAAAGCAGATTATACAAATGAGACTTAGAATCTTGCTTTAAACAGAAAAAAATAATTTAATTATTCCTTTTTTTGTTAGATGTAAAAAATCTAAAATGTATCGAGATTTTTTATTTTTTAAATTTTTTTTTTGTAAATCAAAATGCAATATGTTTCAACACATTTGTGCAAAATAACCTGTCTTGTTACAGTTTACTATAATAATTATTTATTGCATTTTCTGTTATTAGTGTGATTTTTTAAAAAAAAACTGCACTTGTGAGAGATTCATTAATAGAGGTTAAAAATTTTAAATGATATAGCCTTTCATTTAACAGCTTATAATTTATTGAAACTGATATTTAAAAGTTAATAGTCATTACTTCCAAATCTTCAATTTTTTACTTTGAACATGATACCTTGTTTGTTTAAAATTATCAAGTTTAAAATTTTGGTTATCTGATAGACCTTACAGTGCAATTGCCGAACTAGAAATTTGTACGTGTACAATGCAGAACATACAACTAAACTTTTTGCTTTCCTAATAAACTCATTCCTAATAAATTCCAGGTGGGTGACTACCCTTTTTGTATATAATGCAAGTATTGTGTATGATTGTGCAAATAAAATGTTCCAAATGGCAAAAAATAAATTTGTCCCAGACTTTTGTCATATTACAACAATTTTGGACTGTTTTTGACACTTTCAACAGGTTTTTGATGTGTCATATCAAAAACCAGTTATTGATGTCAAAAACCAAATTTTGTTCAAAAATGAAAAAAAGAGAGAGAGAGACTGATAGTCAAAATCTGTCTTCAAACGTCAAGATTAAAATTGGAAGAGAAGGTTACAAAATAAAAAATTTATAAAAGTCTGTTTGAATATGATCAAACACATTTTTTTTTAACTTCCTCAATTCCTTTATATTTAAATGTTAGAAACAGATATTATTTTTTTATTAGATTATTTATTATTTTAAATTACATTCAGTTAAAACAATAATAATAATAACTTACTCTGAAGTTCCATTAACTTTTTTTCTTTTGACGGAACAGTCTTGCATGTCTCTTTGAACATTCAAAAATGAATCAACAATATCAGCATCAGAAACCTGAAACAGATTAACTAAAAATTAGTTTATTTATTAAGTTTAAAAAGTAATAAAGTAGACACAATCATATACAGCTCAATAGATATATACTTGCAAGCAGTAACAATTTTGAAAGGTAAAATTAAAATGTTAATTTAGTTAATAGGTAATAAAAAAGTTGTTTCTTTTTTAAATGGTAGCTTTTACAGAGTTTTTAGTAGCTTGGAACTTTACAAAAGTGACTTAGGAACCAAAAATATTTTTTCTTTGTATAACTGTCGGTGAACAGCGGACCCAAATTTTTCGGTTTACAACTACTAATGATCCACTCCGTAACCTTGCAATTTTGGACCTGATCCGGAAGACAAGGAAACTCTGAATCAAGTATTGGGAGAAATTTTGCCTTTGTGAAGGACTTTTTTTATGGAACTAACTCGTATTTGCGTTATATGGAGTGGAAAACCACAAAACCCTCTAGGAAACTCTCACACCATGACGGCAAGGAAACTCTCACCCATGATCCATCTACCACTGAGGATATTTTACATCAGCACTGTGCAAGCCGGGTGTGGTATTTGTATTGACGAGCCATCGCTGGGATTTGCTCGCTGGGATATTGCATCGCTGGGATATTTTTTTTAAAATTGAATAATCATTTTTAAAAAAATTATTCAATGCCTCAAATCATAGTAAATTGATATTTTCAAGCAAAACTGTGATGCTTTTTGCAACTTTAGTGTTCTTTCCTTTGCTTGCAATGCAGTAAGAAGTTGCACATAAATTGTTAGATGAAAATGAGCTTGATTTGGATTTTTCTTAATTTAATTAGTGGGGACGTGGCTTTGCAAAAGGCAAAAAATTATAACAAAAGCAACCATGATTATATGTTAAAGTAAATACAAATACCTACTTTTTTCTCTCAAGTATCAATAATATAATGCAGTAAAGTCATATTCCGGTTTATATTTGATTTTGTATCAGCAATCCTGTTTAAGTTAGATAAGTGGTAACCAGAAGCATTTCCTCGAGCACCACGATTCATGGAATTTCCAGAATTAGTTCAAAAAGTCTCCTCTGAAGCTCTTTGGATGCCTCAGAAATAGTTGAAAAAAATTTGATTTCCCTTTAATGGAAAAGATTTTAAGAAGACGATATTACATAAAAAAAATAATTTAAAGCAGTAAGAAAACCATTAGTTTTAAAACAATTAAAGCTCTTTTAAAAACTAATGAAATGGTACAAAAAAATTACAAAAACAAATTATAATGAGAGCACTACATGAATTTAACATTAATGTTTCAAAGACATTCATGCACTTTTCAAACAAAGAGAAACACCTACCCCACAAATAATTTTAGATTTAAACATAAGAATATCTAAGGTTTCATTAAATTTAATCTACCTAATTGTTTAAGATTTTATAATTTAATAAATAGAAAACTAAAAACAAAAATAAAGACTTCCAATTGAAAGAATAAATTCTAAATGGTGGTAAATTCATGGAAAGATATATTAAACAGACAAGATTTTTTTTAAAAATTAATAGAAAGATTTCTTAAAAATAAAAGTAATAAAAAAATTATAAGCATTATTGCTGTTTTGAACAAAGAATAAAAACGTATTTAATAACAAATATTTTTTTAAAATTGTGTTTCACCAAAAGATTATAGAGATGTTTATGTAAAAGGATAATGGTAAAAATATATTGCTTTTATAATTGGATGAAGTTTATTTCTTAGAATGTTTAGTTTTGAAATTAAATAGTTATTTATTGAAATAGTTGTAATGTTTTTTATTCTTATTCATTGTTTATTCAAATAAGAATTTAAAAATTCAGAAAAAAATAAGGTCAAGTATTTATTCTGCAACTTTGCAATAAATTTTTAGAATAATAGAAAAAATGGGTTGGCAGATATATGAGCATTGATGAAACTTTATAAGATATAATGTTGAAAAAACTTCATAGTACTTAGTTTCCTCCTTATGAAACTGCTGAATGTATTTAAAATTTGGTTTCTTTTAATTTTTCATGAATTTTCTTTTATCTTTAATAAATGATAAGTCTTTTGTGTAAATAATAATGTGCTCTAAGATTCATTTATTAATTTGTTCTTGGCTTGCATTAATAGATTTGTTACAAAAATTTTTTTATTCGTTTAATTGCATTAAAATGTAAAGATATGATATTAGAAGCAATTTTCTTTTAGCACTGACAATAAACAATATTTTAAGTTTGCAAGCATTTATATTATCAGAATTGTGTTTATTACTTTAATTTTGAATTATTTGACTGAAATTTGAGACAAGTATATAAATTTTTTATTTCAATTATGTTTAAAATAATATAACGGTAAAATAATGATAATAGCAAAAAAATTCTTTGATTGATTTAATGTTTAAAATTTAGCTGAAAAACATCTACATTATAGTAAAAGGAAGAAAAAAAATTGAAATCACAGTAGAAAAGAATCTCGTGTAAATTTTCATCAGAAAGGTCCTGTATAGTCTTTGTGAAAACAAGATTTGTAAATGCTTAATATAGCTTTTTCTCTCGCTTATTTATCAATATCCGAAATTTAACTTTAGTATCTCTTCAATTTTTGTATTTTCTTTTCTTAAAATGCCCCATTAAAAGGTTTACATATTGTGCCTCTTTTTCGTAAACCTTTTTACGATTCTTGCAATCCACAATTTTGAATGAGCAAAATACAGGCAATGGTATAGGTTTGCTTTAAACCAAAATAAATTTTGTGATTAAATTCTGAAAATAGTAACTGATAGTAGTCTAGTTTTGATCATTAATACTAAATACAGCTTTTTAAGTTGATGTTAAAAAGTATGTTTTTCATCTGCTTTATGTGCAATTACATGTTTGTGTAAATTTTTTTCTAGATAAAAAAATATTTATTACCCTTTTTATATGTTTCGAAATTTAAATGTTATGTTAATTTTTTTGCAAACATTGTTGGTGTAGTACTTAATAATTATAGAACTGTTAAAAATTTGTGATGTGCATACATAAAATTATTTTCACAATAAAAAAAAATATTGACAATTTTTAAAATATTTCATGTTTTCCTGGTTTTAATCCTTAAAAAATTTCTTTCAGTGCCTTTGGATTTTGATTCAGATTTTTTGTTAGGTAGAATTTCAAAAACTGAAAGAATATGACCATTGAAAAAAGTGAAAGAAAATTTTTGGAAGAAAGTAACTTAAAAAATTTTAATATAGTTCTCTTTATCGACATAATCATTACAGAAAACGATAAATTAAATTATTGCATATATAAAGCAATTATTGTTTTGTTTAGAGAGCATTTCAAAATTTACTTCCATGGCAAGGAAGACAAAATAAAAGGCTTTATAGGAACGAAGAAATACATTATTAAAAATGATGAGAATTTTTGTCAATGACGGACTGAAGGGCGAAAGTCCCCAGCCATTTTAAATAATTTGGTTACCGCTTTATCACCCAAAAGACCATGAGAATTAATATAACCCTGTAACTGAAAAATTTTTGTGGTAAGAGAAATAAAATAGTTAAAGGAATAAAGAGTTAAAAATAGATTTTGATATTCAATTCAGCCACAACAGTGAATTAATGAGTTATACATTTGTATTAAATTAAAACGTTAACCGTTACATTGATTGTTAAGAAGATAATAAAATATTTATATTAGCTTTATATAAAATGTAATAAAAATGAAATAATTAGTTGAATTTAATTAAAATTGAATTAAAAATGATTAAAAAAATCAAATTTAAGAAATTAAAGAAATTTTAAAACCTAAGAAATATGCAATGCCATCTCATCATTCACAAAAAACCAGCTGGACACAAAGTATCATTTGCAGGAAGAGGAAGAAAACTGATGATAGCAGAATTAATTATTATTTAGTATGTACTGCTAAGTAAACAATGAGTGAATGACAAAGCTACTGATCCATGTTTTACTGTTTCACAACAATACAGAAAATTAAGTAAATTTATATTGCTTAAATATTATACTACCATCCAAATCATCCTCTTGTTTATTACAAAAATATTAATTAATGCAAGATAATAACAGAAAATATAAAATTAGATAGCATCAAAACTTATGCAAAATATTACAGCAAACTCTAAATAATATTATTTTGTATAGAACCTATCATTACATGATGCAGAGAAAACAGTGACCTTTTTGAAAGTCGTGAAAAAGATAGATTTTCTGGCTTTCTAATGTTCAAAGTGACATATAAAAGTTAAGAAAGTAGCTCAAAGTGAGATATAATACCATATTCCACTTAACTTTTAACAAATTTTTGAGTTTGGTAAACATAAATTGAAAATTTATAATAGACTATTTGTTATTGATCAAAACCTTATGAACCTTATGATGAAACTTTATAAGATATAATGTTGAAAAAACTTCATAGTACTTAGTTTCCTCCTTATGAACCTTATGCTAGAACTTTATATATAGACATATTATGTCTATAAAAATCTGAATCTGATTTTTCTTTTAGTTCCATTCTACAGGGGTGATTGTGAGCCCAAGTCAAAATTCCGGAAAATTTCCTGAGTTAAAAAAAAAAAACCAGTTTAAATTGAAAAATTAGAAAATTTTTCCTTTTTCTCAATATTTCTTAGTTTACTTAAAATATATTTAAAAATTTTCACATACCTATATCATTTACACATACTTATGATGACCTGGAGAAGTAATTAAAATTTACAAATATGTCTTTCTTTTTTGAGTTAATGATTATAACAACTATTTACTGATAAAAAATGAATATTAATTATGAAAATAAGCTTATAAAGTATCCCTCTGGCTCTCCCTTACAAACAAATAAAATAAACTGTGTTTTTAAGTTCCACCTTTGAAAATTTGATTTCCGTAAACTTCTGTGATCAATGATTTTTTGAAACGTCTGGACCTTCGATCTACGGAAACTTCCGGATCACTGTTAACGAAAAATCCGGAAATCCGGATTATTTCCGGAGCACAATCAGCCCAGATTCTAAAAAATATCTATTCCAAAGCAGGGTTTGAATGAGAAAATTTAAACATCATAAAAAATGAGTATTGAGAATAAAATTAGAATTATATCTGATGCTCACTTATTCCACCAACAAGTGTAAAAATTAAAGTTATGTATATTTTTATAAAAAAGATGTATTGTTAATGACCTAATATAAAATATTTAATGTTGAAGAATTTTTTTTATAACTTCAAATGGAAAAAAAATATCGTTATCATTAAAAAAATAACTTTGAACACTAAAATTAGAAAAACGTTCATTAAAAAAAATAAAACCATTGTAAAAATGATGGGAATAATTTTAAATACAAATTTTTCATTTTTTGGCAATCAATCATAATAAGAAAATACCTCTATTTTTGCTTTTAAGTCACTCACTCTTTCTTGCAATTTATTTTTTTGTAGAATAAAGTTTGAATTCTTTGTTCATAATGAATAATTCTGAAAAAGAAAAATATTTAAAGTGAATGAAATTAGCTATTGCTATTTATTTATTAGAAAAATAACAGCATTACTCAGTCAAACACTCAAAGACTGGCAAAGGCAGGGGCATGAGGGGCAGTTGCCCCGGTCCCCACATCAGAGGGGCTCCCTAAACCGAATTAAAACTTTATTTTAGGTTTCCTTCATTAATGAACTTTTTTTTAACAAAATATGTGTACAGTGTAGAATCAGTCAGTTTTATGTTAACTCCTTCATAAATCTATCATATCACACAGAACACAAAAGAAAAATCTATATTTTGTAAATTCATGACTTTCTAGTGTGGAATTCAGTTAAATTTTCGCAAATACGATGGAAAAATGTGGTCAATCAAAAGCCTGTATTTTTGCGTATAGCAAAATGCGATATGTTTACAAAATTACAGGTTTCTGATTGGCTTGAGTGAGCCATTGTAATTGCGAAAATTTAGCTGAATTCCGCCCTAATGTCAGCAAGGATATGAATTTTTTGCAGCCAGATGACAAAGTTAACAATCAAAAGTATTTAATTTTAATTAATTGACAACATGATTCTACTTTTTCAATTTTGTTTCATAAAGCTACGGAAATATTTTAAAATAAAGACAACTAATTGACAATTTAAATCAGTGTTTCCCAAAGTGTGGTATGCGTACCCCCAGGGGTGCGGGAACAGTTCAGCGGGGGTACACAAAGGCTGAAAGCCCTTATATAGTAAGACGGAAAAGAGCAAAAACTGCTACGAAAGACATTTTATTTTAGCATTTTTTCGAGAAAAATAAAATATCTGTAACTATCAATATTTCTTCTATAGTTTTAAGATATAAGTAAAACTGCTTCTTTTCCAAGATAAAGAAGAAATTGTTGAATAGTTTTAAAGTAAACTCCTGTCGAAAACTAGCAATAACTTAAATGGTTTTTCTACCAGCCTTTCCTCTTTTCCGTCTCGCTTTCACCCCTGGGGTACACGTTCTTATGCAAAATATCTTGCAACAAACGAAAATTTCAAAACATTTTATTTAAAAATAAAACTAGCCATGAAACTTTATGATTAAGTATTTTTCTATTGACTATTTTTTGCAGAGATAACAGTTAATAATTAGTGGTATCAACAGCCAGATGTGATTTTTAACTTTAGTGCCATTTTTTTACAGTAAAAAAATCCATTCATTTTTTTATCAGTGGTAGACAGGATTACGAGGAATTTAAAAAAGTTACACATAAGTCATAAGTTTGGGAAACACTGATTTAAATAATTACAAATATTTCAAGTACATTTAATTTAAATAAACTATAACTTCAATAATAACATTAAAAAAGTTAAAAAAGAAGATTTCGGATTGAAATATATACAGGACCTGTGAATTGTAATAAACTAAAAAAATAGCATTTTCTATTTAAAAATCTAAGGTCACACTTTTTTAAAAATATATACAATTTTATTGTGATGGCAAAATGAAAACTTTATTTGGCAAGGAGCCACAATAAAACAATTTATATACTTTATCACCCTCAAATAAACTGTACATTTAAAATATTTATATAGCATATTTTTAATAAAAAAATTTCCTGCTTGTTGAAAAATACAAACAAGATACTAAAAATTTTTCATTTAAATTAATTTTTAAATTCATTATTAAAAAATTTTGATGAAATCCAAACTGCTCTGATCTATTTTTAAAAGCTGCTTAGATGTAAAAGTTAAATTTAGCTATTATTTTCATTTGTCTTAAGCGATTAATATGTATTTCTTACAAACTTTATTTTTATATACAGTAAAGCATTATTTTTATGTTCCTCACTTATCCTTTTCCGTTATTAACATTTATTATTACCATTATAATCAGTTATTTTATAATAACTTTTATTTATCTCTTTCATTTATTTGTCATTTCATAGTATTTCCAGTTTATTCTTAATCTATGCATCTTAATTTTTTTTTATGTTAAAAAAACAATTGGTTACATGTCTCATTTTTTTGAAGTATATAATTTTTCGCCTGGATTCATAAAGTTCTAAGCAAGGCTCACAAAAGGAATCCTCCCCCCCCCCTAATTTCAACTAAGTAAGTCCCATAAAAAAGTAGTAGTTAAGAATAGGGAGTAGGGATTAAATTATTCGCTGAAAAAGAATGAGATATGCATAAAAGATCAGTACTCACAAAAAACTTTGTATAGAAACTTTAAAAAGAACTTCATTATTCAAATCTCATATCTCTGAGCACGGTTTTTAGAAACATTCCTACAAATCAAAAAAATTTTTAAAAGCACAAAACAATTTCACTGACAGATAATTGTAACAGGTGTTTTGTTAACTATATTAATAACCATGTTGATTGTTTTCTACATCATTAATATTAGGTTGAAAACTAATGCTCCCATCAAGTCATTATTAAAAATTTTATTTCAATGGTGAATTTGCATTTTGTTTCCTTTTAAGTTATATGTCCGTTGGTTTATACACTGATAATATATCAGTCCCCTGACAGATATAAAGAATAAGCTTTACTATACTATAATTTTTTTTTTATTTTGCCCTTTTTAAAAAATGGTGGTTTAATGCAGCAAAAAAGTTAAAAAAGTTTTTCTTAACAAGGAACTTTGATCATTAACTGAGACTACCAAAAGAAATTATTTTCTAATATTAAGTCACTTTGGATTTAATATTAAATTGGGGAATGGCGGGATAAATTAATTCAATATGAGACTGGTAATTTTCAGAAAAAAATTTCATTTTGGCGAACAGATGGATTTTTATGATATTTCAAGCTTTATTGTATTATAATTCAATTATAAATATTGCAGAAATAATTTAGTTAAATTTTTATTTTCAGTAGAAAAAGATATACCTTAAATTTAGCTTTTAACAAAATCACTTAATAGAAAAAAATAAGGCATACTTGCTTATTTCAAATAAAAATCTATCAGATCTAGCCATATTATCAATTTCTATGCTATGTTCTTCCAAAAGGACTTTTTCCTCATGACTAGGCATAAACTTCAAAAGCTTTAAAACAAGAATAATGATATTAAATAAAAAATTACAAGAAAAAGAGTAACATACAGGTTGCTACATAATTTCTGTACTTTATAAATAGTTTTAAAATCCTTGCAAAAATGAAGTAAAAAAAATATATGCAATATGAGTTGCAACTTAAAATTTACAGTGAGGTAAAATTACAGTGAGGTAACTTAAGTGGTGAAAAAAATCAGTATTGCTTGAGAAATTTTTTGAGGGAGATAGCTGAATTAAACAACATTCTGAAAAAGATCCTTGGCATCAAGCAATGTACTGTAAAAATTTTTTTCTTCTGGTGCGTTATTATACAAAATGGCCACCATACAGCTTTTTTTTTTGTACTGAAGACTTACTTCTTGAAGGGTGCATGGCTGGACAAGTAGCACAGCGAATTTTTAAGTTAGAATGAAAAAGCCGTTTTAATTTACCACAGTGTAAGAAAACATTCCCTAGAACAATCACTAAAAAAACAGTTTATAGCAAGAAAACAATGCAATAAAATAATTTGAATTTTTTAAAAAAAAATCTATTGTCTCAATTATTACAGAAATAACAATTTATAAACTTTAGATATAATTTTATTTTAATATTTTTGGAAATGACTGACATAGTTACATTTCACGAGGAAAAAAAAATAAAGATAAATTTTCAACTAATTCAAATATAAATTTAACTTTGTAATTATATAGGGTGGTTTTTTATTATGTAGTTTCAGAATCTAAATAATGAATGATAATTATCAAATAGCAAGTGGCTTAAATTACGACTTTTTTAAAGCATGTTTTACAAACATTGCAAGAAGAATAAGATTATGTATGAAGAATAAAAGTTGTATGAAGAAATGTATGAAAAATAAAAGTTGAGATATAGTATTATTTCTTAAATAAATTTGAAATATTCAAAAAAAAATCATAATATAACATAAGAACAAAAGATATACTTTGGAGTAGGAAGGAGGAAAATGGATGGTAATGGGATTCGCTAATATAATTTTATTTAGTATTTCTGTATTGCTAAGTAAATAATACATGGAATGACATTA
This sequence comes from Parasteatoda tepidariorum, assembly GCF_982258835.1. Taxonomy (NCBI): domain Eukaryota; kingdom Metazoa; phylum Arthropoda; class Arachnida; order Araneae; family Theridiidae; genus Parasteatoda; species Parasteatoda tepidariorum. The sequence goes on along the minus strand of NC_141755.1, from coordinate 133,778,866 downwards.
TAAAAACTATTGTTCTATGTTTCACTGCTTAACAGCAATACAGAAAATTAATTAAAACTATATCACGTAATTATTCTACTACCATCCAAATCTTCCTCTAGCTTACTCCAAAAAATAAAAAGCAATGCAAGATAATATCAGAATACAAAATCTAACATCATATAGCATCAAAACTAATGCAAACAGTGACTTTTTGTATCTTTTTAATATTAGAAGTTATGCAAGATAACGTTAGATTTTATTGATTTTCTGATGTTATCTAATATTAGTTGCTACTTTGGTAATGTTGTGTTTAAAAAAAAAAGAGGACAGCATCAATGGTCAAAAGAACCAGTAGCTGATGGGTAACCAGGGGCCTCAATCATTAGAAATTAATTTAAATTGATTATTTATTTAGTTACAATGCAAAAAATTATTACAATATTCAAATTCCAAGTAAACTTAATTTGCAGAAACATTAAAAAAAGAACATTTAAGAAAAGAAGCTTATTGTTATAAACCTAAAAACAGTCAGACTGATTAGAAAATATCAGAGAATCCATAGCAAATAATTGAATTTTTCGACTGACCTATGACATATGAAACCTACAAGGGAAGAACAGTTTAAGCGAAATGAGAAAGCTGATACAAAGAAAGATGATTTTGCGTGGGGAAAGGTAGGGTTTTAGCATAGTACCGTCCTTCTTCACTGTGTAATAACACCCAAAAAGAGACTATTTTTCACATGATTACTTTGTCAAAACTTAGCAATGCTCAAAATGCAACAGATGGAGATCCAAGTATAGCTCGTTCACCAGGAGTTGGCACTTGGCTCCACCTTCATCACGTGGTATGCGACGATACTATTGCGCTATTTTTGGGAGAAGGTTGTGAGCAATCCTGAACAATGTTGCTATTTGGCGATCGTTTGGCAAAAATATTTATTTCGCAAACTTTATGTGCATTTTTTTAACAATGAATATTCCATAAATTTGACGATATTTTACACTATTTTTTTATGATATTTCTTTCTTTTGAGTGAATAGTTTGTCCTTTATGAGACATTTCGCTGGGAGAACAACAGTTTCTAAATGTAAACTATATTTAATTAGCTAGTGTAACAAAAGGTATATTAGCAGATGATAAAGCAAAGTAAGTGAAAAAGAATTCACTTTCTGTGTTTGGCGCAAATTAAGGGTTGTCTTAATTTCAACAACGGAGATGTTTTTCCTCTTACTCCCCCGCGCTGAAATGAACTCTGCGTCCGAGGAGGTGGAGCCAAGTCTCAACTCCTGGTGAACGAACTATATCCTTTTTTGAGAAAAATTGACTTAAACTGTTCTTCCCCCTTAATATACCTACTTATATATAAAGATCAATTATCTGCTCAACCATATCTTTTGGTAACTGTTCCTTATTATCCATACTAAGAATTGTTCTACAAATTTCGTCATTTGAGAGTCTTAATTTTGATAACAATATTGTACAATTTTGAACATGCCTACCATCAATGACAGAGAGTTCTCTTGATTTGGCTTTAGTCACCACTGCTGGTATATCTTCTATAACTGAACCAATGCACTACAAATTAATAACAAGTACATAAGAAAAGCATAATAGGCATTCATTTAAAATATGCAAAATGTACACTTATATAATATAAATGTATACGTTTGTAATAGCTTTTAATTTTCTGTAATGCAAGGATAGATCAAAAAGACTGATATTTTTTTAAGAAAAGGTTGAGACTTGTTAATTAGGGTGTGTTTAAATTTTTTTTTTTTTTTCATTTTGAAACCTAACTAATATAGAAAAGCTGCTTCAAAGAAAAACTGATATGACTAATTTTCACAAACTAAACGTAATAATCTTTTAAAATTAACAATAATGTAGAGTAATTCCTATTTCTTTACTATATATACATGTGTATGTATATTTCACCACAGTTTTCAAATTAGAAATAAACAGAAAATCTCAATATTTACGATCGTTCAAAAGTTATGCACTGAGAATAAATTTCAGCAGAAACTTATCCAAGTCTGAAATACTTCATAACTTAAAAGGAATATTACCTATGAACAAACACAAAGAAATTGAGAAAAAAACACAGAATATATTTTTAATTTTAATCTAAGTTTAATTTTATACATTAAATCCAATGCAATCAGAGAAAAAAAATTATTTGACTAATTTTTATGAAAATGTTACCTGCTGTTTTTGATAAGCACAAAATGTCTTATCAAATTTTTGTAAATCAATATCTTTGTACAGTTTTCCCAAACGGTTCAAATAACATTGGTTATACACTTATGAATTATTTTTTTGAAATGTATATTAATAAGCAAGTTTGTTTTTCTTACTTCTGGTAGCTTACACCAATTAAAGGATTTCAAAGGATTTGATGGCTGAGGAATATTTTTAGACATCACTCTTGACAAATTTAAAGGTTTGTCATTTAATGAACCTAAAAAATTATTCATACAGAAAATAATCACATTAATAAATCAAAGACACAAAAAAACATAATATTCAATAAAATTTCTACAAATAAAAACAGTTGAAAAATTACCATACTAAAATATTTGTTCAGAATTCACTTGACCCTATAAGCATTGAGCTCCTGGGTAATATTGTGCAAAAATTTCCTAGCTATACACTAACATTGAATAACAAGGGGCAGGGATTGATTTTTTGATGCAGTAAAGTTTGCAGCTAAGAAATCATAAAAGCACATAAAACTGCATGAAGCTAAGAAGGAGACTTAGATTTCATTGAAATCATTTCTTTTTACATGAATGCTTTTCCAACCAAGAAACAATTTTTAAGTCTAAAGACTGTCATTTATGTGCAGAATTGCCAGAGACTACAGTTTTAAAATTTATGTCATTTGTTAAATTTATGATGGGTTTTTCTTTATTTGTATGAATGGTAAACTAAGTTAATAAATGAATAATTTTTCCCTTAAAACTGTTTCTTTTTTTATTACCTAACATTTTCAGAAAATTCAATATTTATCAGCAATTTTATATGCCTCGATATATTTGTGGTTTTATATCATAGTCAACAACTTGGGGTTAAGAGATTGTTACCGATGTGCATCATCACCAAGAGAAATTTTGGCTTGGATTATTATTTAAGTGAAGGATTGACAGAGAGCATAATTTTAAAAATTGTCTGCTTTATAATGGAAGTTCCTGAAAATTGAAAAAGTTTTAGTTAATATATGCAAAGGTTTCACCTCAAAACTGTACTGTCCTTTTTCTTACATGTCATTCTAACAAAATTCAATATTTTCAAACAATCCTATTTTCCCTAATGTACTTATGGCTGTATAGAAAACCATTTCAAAGAATAAATACTTTTAAAATTTTCATATAACTACTAAAAAGTACACAGAATTTTGTGTCTTGACTGGATAACAGTGATAACAGAATATTATATTGAAATTGAATGCATTAACACATATTGTATTTATGTGAAATAAAAGCTGTTTTACCGATACGAAATGGAGGTGGTGGTGGAGGACATGGTACTATTCCAGGTGCTGGGGTTATTCCAGCTTTAGCATCATCAGATAAACATCCAGCTTTTGCCAAATTTTCAACTTGAGTCCTTTGTTGTTTTTCCATCTCAAGCTACATTAAAAAAAATTATGAATTAAATAAAGGGGTCCAATAGTAAGGCAAAGTCCATGTATATGCTTAATATTATATACATGATCTTTGCCTTACTTACCTTAATTTATCTCAAGTAATCATAATTTTCAGAATTCACACACATTCTGGCTAATCAAACTTTTACTATGTATTTATTGTATTCACAAAAGACATTTTCATTTGAGAACAAATTATAAATTGTGTGGGAGCAAATTAAGAATGTGATAGAACCTATAAAATTTCAAATTTAGAACAGAATTACTAAAGAGGTCAAACACCCTTTTGGGATTTATTGTAGATGCCCTAGTTAATCACTAAAATACTTATCATATTTTAATTAGGGGTATTATATTATATATTATACCATTAAATATCAATACAATACTTGTGCAAAAAGGATTTTAACTTTTACCTATTTGGTTGCATCCTTAGTGCAGTTTTTAAGTTGTCTAAAAGTTTTGAATGGGCTATTATTTCATCCTCTTCACGTGGAAACAATAACTGAAGCATACAATAGTAAAAATTTTATTCTGTTAACTGAAGAATAGGGATAAATATTTCAAAAATTAACTACAATGTTAATTTTGCGAATAAAACAAAAAGATTTATTTCAAAACTTACTTCCAATAGTGTAGGGTGATTCCAATAGAGATGTGCCAAGTGTTTTTAAAAATACTGTCTTAAACATGAATTTCAAGTGCAACTAAATAGATGATATGGTTGGTAATGTTTCTGATACAATGACCAGAAGTCATCTAATTTAGCATTTTTATAAAAAGAAAACCCCATGTTTTTTTTTAATAAAACCTGCAATAGGAGAATCACGAAATGAAATAGAGGTAAATGGAATGTACTTAATTCATGTAAACTAGGAAATATGAAAAAAAAACTTTTGATTGTTCAATTTTTGCTTTAACATAACTAGTAATAGTTCATGTTTAATAAGCTTTGTATTTCCTAAATAGGGTTGATGTTTGTTGCAAGTACATAACAGAATTTATTATAAACTGTTCAGTATGAAGACAGATTTTATACTTATAGTTTTCAACCTAATCACTAAAATCCTGACAAGTATTTTAACATTTACATACCCTGATGGAATGAGTAGTTCATGTTATGAAGAATAAAAAGCATAAACTAAATTTAATATTCACTTTTACTTAAACTAATAGCATATAAAGGTTTGAGTGATGAGCATCATTCACAGAAATTTTAGTCATGATTAAATTTAGCCAGAATAAATTTATTCTGAATGATTATTCCATAGCAATTAAAAAATAATTCAATGTACTAGCAGTAAACTCCTTACTCTTTTTTACAAATAGATCTGTAAGTTAACAAATATCACTACTGATGTCATATTTAAAATAGTTGAAAAACTGAACTGTCAAAAGTTAAATTCAAAACAATGGATACTGCTTAACTAGTCAGAATTTCCTTGTTTGCCTATCCCGCTTGAACAATTCGTCATAGAATGCTATAACACTGACAATGATCTTCTTAGTGCTTTGAATTATATATATGCCAAATTTCATTGCATTTGGCACACAGACTTAGCCCAAAGACATTCATTTATATATAAAATATAATAATATAATAATATTATAAATATGTATAATAACAAATTTAAAATAACTTTTATGTTTGGAAAAATTAGTACTTACATCATATTTACTCCTTTAATCACAAAACTAAGGAACTAGTAAAAATATGAGCCTTTATTACTTAAAATTTTTTAAAAAAATTATAGAAACATTCTATCAAAATAAGTGAACAGTAAAATATTTAGAGGAAAGCTGTTAATTGTTTAAGTTATAGTTTAAGAAGAAAGAAGTTATAGTTTAAAAAGGTTAGAAGTTACAGTTTAAAGCAAAATGTCGATATTTTAAGTTCAAAGTGAGTTTTTGCAGCTATCTTAAATTTACAGAAGAGGTCAGAGTGGTGCAAAACTTAAACATTGATATCTAAATAGGGAGGTGTTGTCTCTGATGAATTTGTACATGTAAATAGAACTAAGAGTTTAAAACTTAATGTGATTTAATGAAACAAAAAAAAACAACAAAAAAAAAATTACAAATTTAGACTAACAAATATTTAAGCATCTGACACTGCTGTCTGGGCTAGTGAGGTAATGTTTCATAAGTTTCATTTTCATTTAATTTTCAGTTTTATGTGAAATATTGATTATTAATATTGCTAAGAATTTTTAATTAAATTTATAACATTAAGTTTTAATTAAATATTTCTTTAAATTAAATTCTTTGGCGAATAAAAATACGCATTGTGGATACATAAGAGCTTTGTGGATACATAAGGGAGAATATCAAAAATTTTATGAGTTTTTAAAGATAACTTTTTCTTCAATGTTTGTTTATAGAATTATGGAAGCCAGGATGGCACTTTATAGACGGTGTCATGTGATGTGTATATATTTATGTATTATGTTAATATGTATTTATATCACTATGTAGGATTTATGCAGTGTTTTCCTTAAACAATTTTAGAAGCCCTGTCTACCCTTTGATCCCTATAAATGTACCCTCTTTGCCTTTTCTGTAAAAATAGCCACCATCTCTTAAAAACACTGCCTATTTATTCATATTCCATTTTTAAGAAAAATAAATGATAATTACACAATGGTAAAATTATCTGTGTTCATAGATTTAATTTTCAATACTATTACAAATATTTACTTTGTTAGAATTATTTTTATATGGTAAAATTTGCATAAGTATCTCTTTTTCCGAAAAGGAATATTAATGACTTTTTTTTAACCAATTTTAAAGTTATTTTTTAAATAAATACTTTATTTTAAAAAATACGCCATTAAATGCTTATTTTCTAATAATTTTCTGTTTGAGTTATACAAAAAAGCTTTCAAGCTGTTTATTGAAAAACAGTTTTTTTGTTTTACTTTTTTTTTTACAACTAAATATAGATCAGAGTTGGATTGCATAGTATTCATATAAAGAGAAATTTTTGTATGATGAATTTTCCAAAATAAATTACTTAAAATCTAAAAAATATTTTACATTTTAAAAATATATTTCTAAGATGAGAAGCCAAAAATATTAGGAATTATGAATCAAACTGTGAACTTCAGGATGATTAAACCATAGCCATTCTCAAATAAAAACTAAAATACAATGATTTTAATCATTTATAAAGGAATTTTTCTTCTTAGTTAAGAATTAATTAACTTCTGATCATGTAAGTAAAACTTAATTGTACCTTAAATAAAGACCCAAAAGAACATGATCATAAAAGTTTCAATAAAACTCATAATTTATGAATTTTAAGTATTTACCCGGGTAAATACCCAGGGTATTACATAATATAATATCTAAATAGTGAAATACAAATTTTACTGTATCTTATCTGCTGTAGTGTATTTTACAGATATGACTTAATATTCTATTAAATTAAGGTAGTTGATAAATATGCATTTTACAGTGCTGACACCCTACTTACAACAATGCTCATAGTACTTTTCTTATTCCTGTTATAAAGAAATAGACTAGAAGAATTTAACACTAAGTAAAATTAATGATAGGATGATTTTAAACTTTTAACAAACGATAATTGATCAATATATAACTATACCATTTAAAAAGTGTTTACATAATAGAATGTTAAAAATATAAAAGGTAATGCAAGGTAGTTAAAGGTAAGTAGTAAATGAAACATTTAGGTAGCAAAACGAAAACCAGCACCTTAGTTACATTTAGCAGGTCTATTATGTTACAAAAATAAATTAATAAATGACCCACATGTTAAAAATTCATATTGTAGGCTCGTCATATAAGAACTCGTTCATTATCAATTAATAAATTTAAAGTTTGGTTTCAGTAGTTATTATAAATTATAAAACACACAAGAAAGAGAATTATTGGCTTAAGTTATTTTTTAATTATGTAAATATTTTATTATGTAAATGCCTTTAACTACCTATTGTAAATTCTTGTGAGTCGTTTTTTCTAAGCATTTACCTCAAGAAGGAAACTTTAAAATACAAGGGAAAAATCTGTACTTTTTCCGGAGCACAATCATCTCTCTAATCTATTCAAAGTTCATAAATTGTATGTAAAATTTAAGTTTATTGTTAATTACTAACTAACCATTAGATCAGCTGATAGCCTCTAGTTTTTGACTACCAATGATACCACCATCAATTCTTTCTTGTTTGCAATCTTCAGCTTCCAAAAGAATTTCAAGGATGTCCAACAATTTCATCATCTAGATAAGAAAGAAAAAATATTTTAAATTAAGTACATAAATAAGCATAGCTATCAACATGAAAAAAGAAAAAAAAACAATCTGAGGATTTTGCAAAACTGTAAATTTTACACCAACCAACTCTCAAACCATATCGATATTTTTTTATGAGCTTCGAAATTTGATAATAAGCTCACTTTAAAACCAATTTCTAGAAAGTACCAATTTAACTAAGGAACTATTTTTTTTAATTTAAACTAATTATCGCTAAAAAAAAGTTTCTCAGTGATAAACTTTGTATATTTTGAGTGTCTTAAAAGTCAAGCAAATATTTGTACATAATGCTTTTTTTTTATGATGGGTGCCCTTTTTTAGGGGCTCTTTCCAGTTTCTAATGCCCTTTTTAAGGTCTAAAATGAACACCGTAGACTTTGTATCTTAATATAACAGTTACAAAACAATGAAATAAAGATAATATTTCAATTAAAAATTGCAATTGGAATACTGAGAAGTAATGTTTAAAAACATTAGAACATTTCAGATTAAAAAAGCTAAGTATTACACAATACACACAAATTTATCAAGAAAATAAATAAACAAATAAACTGGTTCCTCGAATGTTAAGCACTGTTTTAAACTAGCAAATGAATTATTTCAGTTTTGTTATCTCTTACTAATGAGTAAATTTCTTGTTCACTTCGTTACAGAACGATATAATATATATATACCACACCAAATAGGTTTACACCATTTATAATATCCTACACAATTCAATAATTTTTCTCCAAATAAAACTTCAAAATAAAAGAGAGCACTTATAATAAATTTGAAACTAAAACTAGCTCAAAAATAACAAGTGGAATATCGACTTAAATAAAGCAAAAATTGAAATACTAGTACTATTTTGATCTTATGATATATATATATGCCCCATCCCTGCAGATAATTTTGTTTCTGAATATAATATTTATATAAAAATTACTATAACATAAAATACTCAAGCAACCTATCACTAGTCAACATGCAGAGTAAGTATTAAAAAAGGTTGTGCACCCCGAAATTTGTAGTTTCAAAGAATTTTTTTTATTTTAGTCGAATTTTTTTAATTTAAAAATTATCTTTTTGTTATTATTTCAATTAATTAATGCTAAAAGCAATTCAAATGCTAATAAATAAAAAAATTGTTGACATTAAATCAGTTTCGAAGGACTGTGTGAAAATATTTTTACGCTTTTAGCTTACTAATTTTCTATCCGTTATTAATTTTTTTGGAATTCAAATTTTAGAAAAGGTAAGATAGCAGTGCGCGGCAGACTGTTTGGTAAACATCTTAAAAAAAAGAGCAGAAATTAGAATAAATAATCTAATTCTAAGCATAGAGTTAGCATGTTAGATAAGGGGACTCCTTGATCAAGTATTGGGGACAATTATACGTTCGTGGAGGATTTTTTGCCGTAAATAACCTGCATTTGTGTTACATGGAAAGGAAAACCTTCCACGGTTAGTCTGACGGCATATGATTAGTCTAACCCGTGACCCGTCTACCACTGAGGATATTTTTCATTTGTACTGTGGTCGGTGTGAGCTGGGTGCCGAGTTCGAATCGACCAGCTATCATTGGGATCGAACTCAAGTCACCTCATTTAGAGGCAAGTGCTCTATTCTCTCAGCCACCCTTCTCAGTATTATAGCGGTCGTTGAACAGCCGACCCAATTTTTTCGTGGTGTTTACGAATGTGGATGTTCAACTCCGTAGCCTAGTAATTTTGAACCCAGTACAGATGACAAGGGAACCCCGGGATCAAATATTCGGAGAAATTTTGCCTCCATGACGAACTTTTTTGATGAAACTAACCCGCATTATAGTTGCATGGAGAATAAAACAGCAAAAAACTCCCACGGTTAGCCTGACTGCAAAGGAACCCATGATCCGTCTACCACTGAGGACACTCTTTATATTTTATTTTATTTTATTTAACAACCGATCCGATTTTTTGTGTTCACGACTACTCATGTCCAACTCAGCAGTCTTGTAATTTTTAGCCAAATCCAGAAGACAAGGGAACACCTACGCCTAGTATTGGATTTGTTGTTGTTGTTGTTAATTTACGTCGCACTAGAGCTGCACAATGGGCTATTGGCGACGGTCTGGAAAACATCCCGGAGGATGATTCGAAGACATGCCATCACAATTTTGATCCTCTGCGGAGGGGATGGCACCCCCGCTTCTGTAGCCCGACGACCTGCGCGCGAAGTCGAGCACTTTACGGTAGCACAGTTTAACGAGGACCAATACCGCACACCCTCGGTCCCTACGCAGGCTGATCCAAGTGGTCACCCACCCGCACACTGACCGCAGCCAGTGATGCTTGACTTCGGTGATCTGCTGGGAACCGTGTCCTAACGATCAGCCCACTGCGGGACCCTAGTATTGGAAGAAATTTGCCTACGTGGAGGACTTTATGATGGAACTAACCCGCATTTGAGTTACATGGAAAGGAAATCCACGAAAAACTCCCACAGTTTTGTTTTTCCTGACGACGAGCTGAATCTAACCCATGGCCCGTCTACTACTAAGGATACGTTACATCAGCACTATGGTTGGTGCGAGCCGGGTGCAGATCTCGAATCAATAAGCCATTATCGGGATTCGAACCCGGTTCACCATATTGGAAGTCGAAAACTCTATCCCCTGAGCCACCGTGCTCCAACTTCTCTGCATTGAGCTATCTGTCTCTCTATTTGACAAAGGTATAATAAGAATAACGGGGATATTTCCGTATCGTGATCTAAAACGCCAACTTCGATCTCTAAGGAGCCAAATTGATTTTAATGGGAAAAATTATTAAGAAAAACATGCAAATGTTTGCTTGGGAGTGGCTATGAGTTACACCCTTCGAGTTAGTCTCATTTTACGGCGTTTCTTTTAGTTTCTCGTGGTGCGCTGACCTGAAGTGGCCAAGATATAGCGATTATTCGGCCACAAATCACGGTACGGAAATCTTCCCAGCCTAAATTGAGCACACAAACCTGCAGATCTAATAAATAATAACCAAATTCTTCAGCAAGTTTGAGTCAATCTTATATGACTTTAAATGTTGCTACAGTTATCAAAGTGCCCTCGAATGATGATCTGTTAAATATTTTCTTTTTCTTGATTAATTTTTCTTTGGGGAATTAGCTTATTATTTTATTAAAGGCATAATAGAGCATGAATTCATTTTTTTTATTATCTATTACTAGCTGAGTACCTGTTTTTGCGTTTTTTTTCAATTTTTTTCCATATTTATCATTAATTAATTCGACTAAAGAAAGTATATATCGATATTTGAATATTGGGGAAAAGGAATAGAAATTCTATGAAAAAAATTCGTAATGCTCACTGAAAGAAGAGTAATATATATATATATATATATATATATATATATATATATATATATATATATATATATATATATATATATATATATACAAATGTATTTTAATGAGTAATATAAAATCAAATTAAATATCTTTATTAAAGAAAATTTATAGAGTTTAAACAAAAAGCAAAACTTAAAGGCAAAATTTATTATCGCAATAATCGAACAAAAGATGCATTAATTTACGATAAAATTAGCACGAATAAGTAACTATGAGTAATTATTTGAATGTATTATTTATAATTCCCATGATGTAATAAATATCGGAATTTTTAAAATCATCTGGGATTGCATTATAAAAACTGTTAAAAATTAAAGAATAACATGGATTTTCAATAAAAACGGACAAAACACAGTACATTAAAAAGTGATTATTTAAATGTGTGATTTAAAACTCGCGTGTTGTAATGAAACTGAGATTTTTCACACTAAAAGCATAGCAATTACTTAGCATTATTCACGTAGTAACAAAGTATATTAAATTAAAATAAGTTTTACGTAAGATTGGAAAGAAGCTTTGGCTCTTAATTTGAAAAAATAATAACTTATAACCTGTTGCAACTTTCTTTTTTAAAAAAATCGTGACTTTCCTCTCCAGATAAAGCAAATGCTGGTTAGTTTCACAAAAAGTGATGAGGAAAAGATACTTAATCCAGGAGTTCCCTTGTCTTCTGGATCGGGTTCAACTTAGGAATATAGTGAAGTAAATAAATTTTATCTGAAAAAGAAATGTAGTTATTATAGTTAGAAACAGTAATAAAAGTAATAATAAAAAAGCAATAGTTGTTTTAACTTTTCAGTTCAGTGCTATAGCGTAGGTGGAGAGTCCAAAAGCGAGAGTAAAGTCTGTAAATTTGCATGAATCGACCACAGTGCTGACTTGAAATATCTTCAGTGGTAGATAGATCATGGTTTGGAGTCCCTTTGCAGTCGGGCTAATCGATAGAGGTTTTCATGGTTTTCCTCTCCAAGTAACGCAAATGCTGGTTAGTTCCACCAAATGTCCTCCACGAAGTCAAAATTTCGCCCTATACTTGATCTTAGTTTTCCCTTTTCTTCTGGATTGACTTCAAAATTTGAAGACTACGGAGTTGAAAAATAATAGTCCTAAACTCTAAATCTGGGTCGGCTGTTCAACGACGGTTGTTAAATAAAATAATTTAAAAACGAACCTTTAATTTTAAGAAAGACCTAAACTAAATGACTAGCACAATTGATTAGTATGTTATTGAAAATATAATTTGCGTGGTTGCGTACATAATAAGATCTTGAAAAATGTAAAAATACAACTAAATAGTTGGTAAAATAGTCAGCTGCGAAAACAGGCAAGACCGCGTAATTAAGGGATTAAGTTTCAAAAATGTTTAGTTTCAAAAATGCCCGCCAACTGTCGATGAGCGAGCGGCCAGCGGCAACAACCTAAATAAAATAATCAACAAAAAAAAAAGAAAAAGAAAATAATAAGAATTTTTTTTAAAAAAAAATCCATAATTGCTTAGTAAGGTTTTTAACACACCCAATCTCAATCAATGTCGTTTTTCGATCTCTTTTTTTCGATTCTTAACCCTACGGATTTACGCATAGTTTTGAAAATACCATATTTTCAAAACGACATTATTACGATACACGAATTTTGAATTCTAGTTATCACTTTTGACGCTCTTCATGTGTGTGGGTTAATGATAAATTCAATGACTTTTCCGTAGTTATTGCTACCCATTTTCACGTAGTTTCTGAAATCGCGATTATTTTAAAAATTTATTTTACGTTTTGAAAGTTTGAAATGGGGCATTTAAATAAACTCGCAAATTTAACTTTATCGCAAATTTAAATGACGTATTTCCACGATGTTTATAAAATTTCGATATTATTACGAATCGCTCATTTAGATATCCAACTATGACGTGGTTTATTCGTGCCGATTTTGTAGCAAATCAAGTTATTTGTAGTCTCATGATGCAATGTGATAAATCCCGTTTTGTATTCATTATTTTCATCTACATATAAAAAGAATTCACATTCTAATATCATGTGCTATATTTTCTCATTTTGAATGAGGAAAAAAAAAAACATAAGTTTATTTCAAGTGAAATGGACCAATGACCAATGTCGACATATGACAGATTTTCAGAAGAAAAATAATTATCGAACAGTGTTTTATAAAAAACAGCTGAAAAAAATTATTTCAAAATTTTGAGATTAAGACTATGTTTAGAGATCTACTTTGAAATATGACTCAATAGAGAGATTTGTCCCCCAGTGGACTGATCGTTAAGACACGGTTCCCACCAGATCACCGAAGTCAAGCGTCACTGGTTGCGATCAGTGTGAGGGTGGGTGACTACTTGGATCAGTCTGCGTAGGGATCGAGGATGTGAGGTATTGGTTCTCGTTCGTTAAACAGTGCTACTGTAAAGTGCAGCGGGGGTGCCACCCCCTCTGCAAAAGATCAAAATCGTAATGGCATGCCTTCGGATCAACCTCAGGGATGATTCTTAAACCGTCGCCAATAGCCCATTGTGCAGCTCTAGTGCGACGTAAATAAACTACAACAACAGCAACAATAGGGAGATTTTGCAAAGTCACGTTAGCTTCCGTACGTAAGATTTTAATTAATTGCGCACTTCCACTGCGCATATATATATATATATATATATATATATATATATATATATATATATATATATATATATATATATATATATATGTAATGTTAAAAGAATTATATATTAAATATAATCCATAAATAGAGCATTTATCTAACGCGCAAACGTTTAAAAACCTTTCCCACAAGAAAGTAATAATATTGATCTAATTATCTCAAAAAATGTGATGATGTGGCTTTAGCAGCTTGGGAAATTGATCAGTCCCACGCTACTGAGACCTATTAACATTTAAATATATTGTCCAGAAAGATATAAAAACCCTCTTTCCAAGGTCAAATGTGCTATTCTATACCCATCCACCAGCATGTAAGGTTGTCATTCTGGGGCTCTGGCCCTTACTTTAATAAAATTATATTATGTATGATTCCTGCATTTTCCTATATCTTTTCCAAGAAGCACCGGCCACACTACAAACTTACAATGTTTAGTCTTTCAAAGCGTAACAGATAAGTCGGCAGTGATAGTTTCCTGTCGCAAAAAATTATTATTGAAAACTGAAAATGCTATTTAATTTAATAATGGAATACATCTTTTGATAATCGACTTTCGCTTCTTAAATGATTCGTAACCTTGGATTAGAAATTCGAATGCGTGGGTGTGGTTAAGAAGAACGAGGACTGTTATTTCTCTCTTTGTTTTGTCTTCTTCTCGCTTTAATCACCGATTAGAACTTTATTTTGATGACTTTGGAATTAAGAAACAGAAAAATTAAAAGAATAATGTCTGATTCAGAAGAAAAACAGGTGGATGCTCCAGCACGCGTTAATATTTCTCCGTGTGAGGATAAAAATAATTTCCCCAACTGGATCAAGTATTTCAATAAAAAATGTGAAATCCTACATTTGGAAGAAAACTGGAAAATAAATAACATATCTGAATACCTGAAAAGAGACTTATTTACCTTCTACATTAATGAATGCATAGAAATTGAAAAATGGACCGAACTCGAGGAAAAACTACAAGAAAAATTTTCTCTTTCTAGAGAAGATAAGTATGAACTTTTTCTATCTATGAGGCCATCTCCAAAAAAGACATTTTCTGAATATGCTACAGAGAAGTGGAGAGCGTCGAAGGATCTAAGCATAGACGAGGAGCTGTTGCTAGAATCCATCAAAGCTGACGTACCAGAAAAATTTCGTAATTTTCTGAGTATAGCATCTCCTTCTACTGTTGAAGAACTAATTAAGTTGTGTTCAAAGTTAGAAAAAAATGAAAAGAGTGCCATCAATAGACCTACTCCCCAACGACACAATTGGAATGATAGTCCAAGATACTATGAGCAACCAAGGCAGTGGATACCCCAGCAGCGGTACAGAATGGAGCAGCCAAGGCAGTGGATTCCCCAAAATCAGTACAGAATGCAGCAGCCAAGGTTTGTGAATTCTCTTCGCTATGGAGTACCTCAGCATGATTCCCAGCCTCCGCAGCCCAGCAATAACAACAGCTGACCATCAAATGACTATTTATGTGTGACATCGCGAGTGAACAATAAGAATTTACTAACTATATTGGACACAGGATCCAACATCACTATAATTCCGAAACATTTTATAGGACAATCAAAAAAACATTTGAACTCTACTAGGATTTTAATTTCGCAATTTCAAGGAAATATCAAAGGAAACCTCCAAAAGGTAAGTGTTAAAATAGGAAACATTACAAAAGTAATAACATGCGCCTTTATAGACACCCCTCTTAATTTTTCTATACTTGGACTTAATGAAATATCATTATTTAAGTTACATATTGATTTTAAAAATTTTAGAGTTTTTCAAAAATTTAAAGATGTTACATATGATAAATTTTCTCAGTCTAATAATTATTATAGTGCTAAAAATAAATATCATACTAATATATTATACAACAATAAACAAAAAATTGATCTTAAAAATGTGAATTGTAATGTAAATGATTGTGTTAATAATAGATATATAGAAACTAATAATTTTTATGATGAAAGAAATTTCAATAGTTTAAATATTCATGAGCATAGGCTCAACCCACCCTCAGAATTTCAGGATAAAATACCTGTAACTTTTGAAGAGGATAGGGTAAAGTTAAATTATCTTTTATCTAGTTATGATCATGTATTTTCCAAAAATAATTTTGATATTGGCAACTTAAAACTTCAACCTGTTAAAGTAAAGTTAACTTCTGAACTGCCCATATCATTGCGTCCATATCGAGCATCTGTTAAAGATAATGCAGAAATTAAAAATCAAATAGATAATTTATTACAAGCTAACATAATTAAACCCTCCTATAGTCCATACTCTTTCCCAGTTACTCTTGTTTACAAAAAAGATGAAGGTAATAAAACCAGATTGTGTGTAGATTTTAGAAAGCTTAATCAGATAACCAAAACTGACTCTGAACCTGTACCTAGAATTGATGATTTAATTGATAAATTGTCTAATGCTAAATATTTTTCAACTATAGATTTAAAATGTGGTTACTGGAATTTAACAATAGATCCAAATGATACTGAAAAATTAGCATTTACAACCAATTTTGGCCTTTATGAATTTTTACGTTTACCGTTTGGTTGGAAAAATTCACCCGCTATTTTTCAAAGAGCTATTCGTCAAATTTTACAGAAACATAAAGTTGATTTTGCTTTAAACTATTTTGATGACATTATCATATTTTCTGATAATTATTTAGAACATTTAGATCATTTAGAGAAAATTTTTAAAATATGTGAAAATGAAAATTTAAAACTTAAATTTTCAAAATGTCAATTTGCTAAAACTAAAATAAAATTTTTAGGATATGAAATAGAACAAGGTCAATATTCACCTGCAAATGCTAATATTGAAACTATTAGACAGTTGAAACCTCCAAAAAATGTTAAAGAGTTACAACGATTTCTTGGTAGTATTAATGTATACCATAAATTTATTAAGAATTATGCAGAACTTAGATTGCCACTTAATAATCTTCTTAAGAAAAATGTTAAATGGAATTGGACAGTAGAATGCAATACCTCATTTAATCAATTAAAATCATCTTTAATTTCTAAACCTGTTTTAACTTTGTATAATCCTAATTATCCATGTCATTTGTTTGTTGATGCCTCAAAAGAAGCAATTGCTGCTGTTTTAAAGCAAAAACATCCCGATGGCTCAATGCATCCAATAGCTTTTCACTCCAGATGTTTATCTCAACATGAAAGAAATTATTCTATTACTGAATTGGAATGTTTAGCTATTATTAATGCTTTAGATAAATATCATTGTTATTTGCATGGAAATAAATTTATCATTTATAGTGATCATTCCGCGTTGACTTGGTTAAAGAAAATAAAAAATCCTACAGGTAGACTTTTTAGATGGTCTTTAAAACTATCTATGTATGATTGTGAAGTAAAATATATTAAGGGTCAAAATAATCATGAAGCTGATATGCTTTCTAGATATTCTGTATTTTTTAGTTTGTTTGATAATAATCCAGTTGTGACTCATGATGAGATTAAAGCAGCACAATTAAACGAAAATTTAAGTAATCCTAAATTCATCACAATTAATGATTTGTTAACGATTAAGAAAAAAGGTTTGCATAAAATAGTAATACCATTTTCTTTAAGAACAAAAATATTGGAAAAAACTCATTTTCAATTTGGTCATGTTGGTATTAAAAAAATGATTGCTTTAATCTCACCTTTCTACTATTGGCCTAATATAATAATTGATATCTCTAACTATGTCAAATGTTGTGAAACTTGCCAAATTAACAAAAAATCTCACCAAAAAAGATTTGGGTTGTTACAAAGTATGCCCCCTACAGAGCAACCATTTGAAATTTTATCAATTGATACTGTCGGAGGGCTCAACTATTACAACTCCACTAAAAAATACTTGCATTTAGTTATTGATCATGCTACTCGATATCTTTGGACTTTTCCTTCAAAAAGTGTAACAACTGAAACATATACAAATTGCTTAAAACAAATTTTTCAAATTCAAGTTCCAGATAAAATTTTAAGTGATCGTAATGCTGCATTTACAGCATCTAGATTTAGAAGATTTCTTAGAAACTATAATGTTAAACAATTATTGACTTCAGCTCATCATCCGCAAACAAATGGAAAAGTTGAAAAATCTAATGCGACAATAATCTCTAGGTTAAGATGTAAAATCAACGAAAACTCTAAAAAAATTCCGTGGACAAAGTTATTAGAAGAAGTAACACATGAATATAATTACACCCCTCATTCTGTAACACAATTTCCTCCTGCTTATTTAATGTATGGAAAATTACCTTGTGATTCTCTTGTAAATCAAAATATTTATCCTCCAGTTGATGAAGCAAGAAAAATAGCTGTTCAAAATACCCAAGAGTTTTTTAAGAAAACCAAAATTCGTTATGACACTCATTTTTTGGAACCTAATTTTAAAGTTAATGATTTAGTAATTTACGAAGAATTCCATTATCCTAACACAAGGAAATTAAGTTCACCATATTCTGGTCCATACAAAATTTTAAAGAAATTATCTGAGGTGTCATTTGAAATTGATAAACCTAATTTTCTCACTAAGAAAGAATCAGAAATAGTACATGTAAACAAATTAAGAAAATTTTATCCAAGTCAACAGTTTCAATTGTATGTAAAAAATTCACAATAGCTTTTCAATGCTGGTATTTTCATATGTTTTTCATTTTTATTTTCTGCCCCTATTTTTGGAGTCCCGTTATTTTTTTTAATGCAACTATGTCTGAATTTATTTTTATTACATGATGTTTGAGAGTTACTTCGGAAAATTTAGGTAAATTTCCTAAATTTTATTTTTGCAAATGAAATATATAGAAATGGTTTTTTGAACCGTGGGCCTCCTCACATAGAATGTTTCTTTACTGATGTTTTCTCCTCAATATTAAGGATCAAGCATGAGTAAACAAACTTAAAACCCTATTTTTTTCCGTCTAGTTGGGAATATTTTACCCAACTTAGACTATCAATCGTTATCAATAGATAACGCATATATTTTTATTATTTTGGAATAAAGCATATCATTTTCTACAAAGATTTATAATGCACTTTGTATGTAAATTTTTATGCTATCGAAGAACTTAATTATCATGTGGAAAAGTGAACATTTTATATTAGATTACTTATATTATTTGTATTATTTTATTTGTATTGATTTTTTAAGTGTATCTCATATGTTGTGAATAATTCTACACAATATTTGTGAAAATACATAATTACTAATGAGAAAGTAAGAAAAACTGTGTAAATGATAAGTGAATTTAAATGACTTTATGAATAATAATTGTTTCGAAAATGAAACAATGATGATTAAGAACATAAACTTTTTTTTCTTCTTAAATGGATGAATAACTTAATAAATTTAGGCCTGAACAATGGATCTAGTTTATTTCAAGAAAAGAACTTTTCACAAGTTGTGAAATTTTGGTTTGATTTATTTTTATTTTAGATATGTCATGGTATATTTTGTTTTAGATATTCTAAAGTTGTTTTGATATTTTTTATTCTTTTCAACAGGAAAAGGAAAAATGTACATAATCATTTTTAATTATTATAAAGATATTAATTATTGTTATTCAAAGTTATGCAGAAATATTTAGTTACTTTTATATAAATGTATTTATGTTGTAATACTCTACTTATAAATGTATAATATTGGACAATATACCAAAAATAATAAATTTTAATTTGAAATCGCGTGAAGGGGAAGTTCTGACCAATAGGCTAGCATATTGATCAGACCTTTCTTCAGAGGGGGGGAATATTATGTAATGTTAAAAGAATTATATATTAAATATAATCCATAAATAGAGCATTTATCTAACGCGCAAACGTTTAAAAACCTTTCCCACAAGAAAGTAATAATATTGATCTAATTATCTCAAAAAATGTGATGATGTGGCTTTAGCAGCTTGGGAAATTGATCAGTCCCACGCTACTGAGACCTATTAACATTTAAATATATTGTCCAGAAAGATATAAAAACCCTCTTTCCAAGGTCAAATGTGCTATTCTATACCCATCCACCAGCATGTAAGGTTGTCATTCTGGGGCTCTGGCCCTTACTTTAATAAAATTATATTATGTATGATTCCTGCATTTTCCTATATCTTTTCCAAGAAGCACCGGCCACACTACAAACTTACAATGTTTAGTCTTTCAAAGCGTAACATATATATATATATATATAAATTATATGATATAAAACTCTTAAAACAAAAATGCTAACGAAATTCGTTGAATTACTAAAGAAGAAAGCGGGACTGAAAATTTCAAAACAAGTTTGATGGCTGGAAGAAAACACCCAATCAAAACACAATATAAAAGCACCTAATATTTTTATAATCAAAACATTAAATCCCACTCTTTCAAGTTCATTGACCTAATCGCAGCAAGCGTACGCCTTTGGACATTATTATCTATTATCCCTCTATTACAGTGATTCTCGACCACTGTGCCGCGGCACTTTTGTGTGATGCCAAATTCTTAAAATGTGCCGCCAAATATTAGAAATGATACAATAAAAATTATAACGCTTTTTTTTTTACGAGTAAAGTTTGAATTGAGGAAAAGTGTATGTATATATAATATTACCTATACATACATATATATATATATATATATATATATATATATATATATATATATATTATATATATATAATATATATATATATATATATATATATATATATATATATATATATATATATATATATATATATATATATATATATATATATATATATATATTTTATAAATTTTCCTGGTTTTAACCGCGTGAACGTCGGCGATTGTCTTTTCTCTGACAATCTTAAAATAGGAAGGAGGCGTTTAAATTGTCTTTGGCAATTTTAAAAAATGTTGAAATAAGTGGAAAATTTTATGACTATTAAAATTATTAATTAACAAAAGAAAGAAAGCTAAATATTAACTTTCAAGCGGAAAGAAAGGCCAATCATTAAAGTAAGCTATGTAAATAATAGTTATAAAAGGAATTTAACAAAGGATAACTGACAAAAAAAATAAGTTAACAATTAATAATTAGCAAAAAAACTAGTTAACAGGAAATCACAAAAAAATAACAATGTAAAAAAATTAATAGTTAATAACTATAGAAAACACGCTAACAATTAATAACTAGCAAAAAATATAAAAAACTGTTACTAACTAATAAAAAAATTAGTCAAAAGAAATAATTCATCTCTTAATAAACGTGCTTTTGTAGGACATATTATTTAATTTCACATTCAAAATTATTATCACGAACTATTTAACACAGTGTATTATAGGTAAGTAAACAACTTTTTTTTAAACTAATTTTTTTCATTGCGTTCCGTCAAATCTCGAAATCGTTAAAAGTGTGCCTCCACAAAAAAAAAGGTTGAGAATCACTGCTCTATTATCTTTCACGCGGCTCTCTTTTGCACTGATTTTTATTACAAGACCCCCGTTTTGACTGTTTGTTTTCGCCGGCATTAATGTGGTGGATGGGTTTTAAATTCGACTGTGTACAAATCCTTCTCTTTTCCACCCACCTCGACGCGGGACATTTAGATTAGTCACTTCGCTGACCACAAATCTTCCCGACTTTAGCATCCTCCCTCACTTCCTGTAATTTCATTTCTTCTCATTTCGACGCCTGCTCTCCCTTGGAATCTTTGGCTATGAGGAAATTCCTTATCTTGATGTTAGATTGCTGAAATAACGCCGGGAAGTATTTCAAAAGAGTAGAGGAGAGGATTCCATCGATTTCCACTCTATTAAATCTTGCCCCAACAACAAAGGAAATCGCACGTGGTCATTTATTTTTCCTGTTTGAGCACGTGCATATTTTCAATCTAATTCTATTTTAGTTTTTGGAAAGGAATTAAGATATTTAGAAAAGGATTTATAAGCCATATTTATTTTCTTGCAGAATTTTTAATGTACATATACATGTTGATGTAATATTTAAATTGAATTTTTAACGTATTAAAATGAGTCACAATGGCGACTGTTAAGAACGGACATAATTTCTCGTTCTGATAAAATAAATGTTCGCAAAATTGATCAAAATATTAAAAAAAAAAAAAAATCCGGGAAGATGGAACTGGTCAGAAAAGAAAGGAGATCGTGTTTTCGTCCAAGAAGTTATCGGAAAATTACATAAAAGTGGTAAAGCTTTTTGCGTCGTGTGCTGTTATGAGATATCACACATAGCTCTAGAGCAATGGTTTCCAACTGGCGGCTGGCGGTTATAATTTCAAGAATAGGCTTATTTTTAAATATTTGTATGGCTTATAAATTCATAAAGAGCATTAAAAAATAACCAAAATTAAGTGTTCCTTTACTGGGTGTTCATTCACTGGTAAGAGCTGTTCCTTCACTTGGTCTTCTTACTACTTGTTATTTGAACCTCCAAAACTTTAAAACAATATTATGTAAGTTCTCTACAATTTTTTTACATAATTTGCAATAAGTAACAAATATGTTGACACTGTCATTTAACCAAAATTACGAATTTTGGAATTAATATGATTTTTTAAAGGGCAAGCGAAGCTTAAGTGTTCCTTCACTGGTTAGTTTACCCTAAATAAGGATAGACCACTAATTACTTTTGCACCGTTTTTTTCATTTCTGATATTCTGTTTCCATACCAATGTTCCATACATAAGATTCGATTTTAATTTAAAGATTTTTTTTCTTCTTTTCCTTCTTATCAAATCAGATAAAAAATAATAATAAAAAGATGTTTTTTCTCAGATAAACAATTGAGAGTACTATAACCATTCTGCTGGAAAAAAATGACGTGTGTTTAAATGGAAAAGAAAACAACGAAAAATACTCACGTTTAGTTCAACCTGTGGTCAGAAAAACTACATTATTTTTGTAGTTTACTACAACTACTTAGTTACAAATGTAGTTAACAACTTTTTTTTTAAATGTAGTGACTACAAATGGAACTACTTGAAGAAGGCAAACCTTTCTGGAGAGATACTTTATGTATAAGAGAGTATACATATAAGTGAATAACTAAGAAATATTTATTAATGTGTACATGTTTGTTATTCCAAATTTTTTCTTCCAATTTGTTCATTTAACCTTAAACTTTTTTCGACAGCGTATATTTAATTTAAGAAATGCGAAATTATCAAATGCTCAAAAAAATTTAAAACATCGAAAATACGTTCCATTAATTTTTGAAGTGATATACTTCTTATGCGACTTCCAACAAGGTTGCGTTAGACGTTTAACGCTAGATTTTTATTGGCCGGGGAAATCACGTGGTAGGATCCAGTTTTCCCTCATTCATTTCCATATTGTTTTGGTTCTCACTAGCATAAAAATAATAAAAGTATTGTTTTTCTATAAATATTTTTTTAGTTTGTTTTGATACACATATATTTTAATAGGGTAGTATTTTTTATTTTCAAATTTAGTGGATAACAATTGTAAAAAATGAGTGAAAACAATCCCACGGACAATGCGACAGATTTAAGGTTATGTCAAGGTACGTCTCTTGTGAATATCACTTTATTGCTTCGCTTCTTACATCACATTATGACACATTCACATACATTATTAATGCAAATGCATTTTCCAGGTGAGGCAACCACAAGCACTTCCACTGGTTCAAGAGGGAAAAATGCACAATATTACCGTGATTACAAAGCACGGAAGCGAGCGGAGCAGGAAAAAGAGTCGTTGAATAGAACTAGTGATCCTTCTGCGACTGCTGATTCTTCTACAATTAAAGTCGCAGGTTGCGAAGTTTGAAATATTAGTTATACGTGATTTTCTCACGGAGAGGAAAACCACGAGACCTCCCACTGTTAGCCTGACGGTAAGGGGGTTTTAACCCATGATCCGTCTATCACTGAGGATATTTGTGAGCCGGATTCGTATTGACATCCCTAGAATTCGAAACCGGTGTGAACGCTTTATCACCTAAGGCATCCATTAGTCATTATTGTAAAATTTTATACTTAAATACTCTACAATTGTATTTGAATTATTATTTTTTTTAAATCTTTTCTTTAGATAGGGCCTTCAAATTTGTATTATATTTACTGATAAATGGGAGCTTATAAATTATGCAGTCACATTTTAGACCAGTCCACCTAACGAATGCAAAAATACACTTTTTTCCCCCCTCGTTTTACTTACCATTTTTCAACGACAGCTAAGATATAATTAAGATGAAATAATTGCTTCCTTCAAACTTAAGTCAGGGAATAATTATAGGACTCTTTCATTCATGGTTTATTTTATTACCGTCTTTGAACAGCCAATCCAATTTTGAGTTTATGACTGTTCAGTTCAGTAGCTATGTAATTCTAAGTTCAATCCAGAAGACACAGGGTTGGGAGAAATTTGCCTGCTTGGAGGACTTTCTGATGAAACTAACCCGAGTTACGTGGAGAGGAAAGACACGAGGTACAGTGATCAATACAGCAAGAAGCAAATTGACATCGCTAGCTGCGGTCAGTAAGCGGGTGACCACTTTGATCAGCCTGCGTAGGGACCGAAGGTGTGTGGTATCGGATCTCGTTAAACTGTTAAACTACTGTAAAGAGGTCGACTTCATGCACAGATCGTCGACCTACCAAAGCAGGGGCGCCTTTCTCTCTACAGAGGATCAAAATTGCTATGGCGTGTCTTCGGATCATCCTCAGGGATGTTTCCCAGTCCTTCCACCGTCCAATAGCAGACTGTGCAGCTTAGGTGGACATAATGTGAGTACCTTACCTACCATATATATGCAGAATGAGGAAAAGAACTACCTCTCATCCCTTATTCTGCCCCTATAATTTCCAGTGCCACAACTTCCCCGCCCCACCACCATTCCTTTTTAATCGAAAAGTCTTCGTCTGTTGCTGGAAGAACTGACTTCATAGCCCAGCCTGGGCTAAACGAGGCAGATCACGAAAGAAAACTTCTCTCGCAAATTTTCCTCATCCTACATTACTAATTCAAAAGAATGAGTTAATTAAACAATAGAGCAGCTCTTACACATGGTGGGGGGGAAATTAGGACTTCTTTTCCTTTTCAGATGTGTTATTAAGAGGACGCCATACCGCGGAAGAAAACTTACGTCGCAAATTTTCCTCTTCATTCCTTACTAATTGAAAAGAAGGAGTTCATAGAACAATAGAGCAGCTCTTACACGGGTTGTGAAAAACTATTACTTACTTTCCTTTTCAGATGTGTTATTAAGAATACGCCATACCGCGAAAGAAAACTTCCGTTGCAAATTTTCCTCCTCCTTCATTACTAATTCAAAAGAAGGAGTTAATAAAACAATAGAGCAGCTCTTACACCCGGTTGTGAAATATTATTACTTACTTTCCTTTTCAGATGTGTTATTAAGAGGACGCCATACCGCGAAAGAAAACTTCCGTTGCAAATTTTCCTCATCCTTCATTACTAATTCAAAAGAAGGAGTTAATAAAACAATAGAGCAGCTCTTACACCCGGTTGTGAAATATTATTACTTACTTTCCTTTTCAGATGTGTTATTAAGAGGACGCCATACCGCGGAAGAAAACTTCCGTCGCAAATTCACCTCTTCCTTCATTACTAATTAAAAAGAAGGAGTTAATTAAACAATAGAGCAGCTCTTACAACCGGTTGTGAAAAATTAGTTCTTACTTTCCTTTTCAGATGTGTTATTAAGAGGACGCCATACTGCGGAAGAAAACTTCCGTCGCAAATTTTCCTCATTTTTTATTACTAATTAAAAAGAAGGAGTTAATAAAACAATAGAGCAGCTCTTACACCCGGTTGTGAAAAATTGGGACTTACTTTCCTTTTCAGATGTTTTATTAAGAGGACGCCATACCGCGGAAGAAAACTTACGTCGCAAATTTTCCTCTTCATTCCTTACTAATTGAAAAGAAGGAGTTCATAGAACAATAGAGCAGCTCTTACACGGGTTGTGAAAAACTATTACTTACTTTCCTTTTCAGATGTGTTATTAAGAATACGCCATACCGCGAAAGAAAACTTCCGTTGCAAATTTTCCTCCTCCTTCATTACTAATTCAAAAGAAGGAGTTAATAAAACAATAGAGCAGCTCTTACACCCGGTTGTGAAATATTATTACTTACTTTCCTTTTCAGATGTGTTATTAAGAGGACGCCATACCGCGAAAGAAAACTTCCGTTGCAAATTTTCCTCATCCTTCATTACTAATTCAAAAGAAGGAGTTAATAAAACAATAGAGCAGCTCTTACACCCGGTTGTGAAATATTATTACTTACTTTCCTTTTCAGATGTGTTATTAAGAGGACGCCATACCGCGAAAGAAAACTTCCGTTGCAAATTTTCCTCCTCCTTCATTACTAATTCAAAAGAAGGAGTTAATAAAACAATAGAGCAGCTCTTACACCCGGTTGTGAAATATTATTACTTACTTTCCTTTTCAGATGTGTTATTAAGAGGACGCCATACCGCGAAAGAAAACTTCCGTTGCAAATTTTCCTCATCCTTCATTACTAATTCAAAAGAAGGAGTTAATAAAACAATAGAGCAGCTCTTACACCCGGTTGTGAAATATTATTACTTACTTTCCTTTTCAGATGTGTTATTAAGAGGACGCCATACCGCGAAAGAAAACTTCCGTTGCAAATTTTCCTCCTCCTTCATTACTAATTCAAAAGAAGGAGTTAATAAAACAATAGAGCAGCTCTTACACCCGGTTGTGAAATATTATTACTTACTTTCCTTTTCAGATGTGTTATTAAGAGGACGCCATACCGCGAAAGAAAACTTCCGTTGCAAATTTTCCTCCTCCTTCATTACTAATTCAAAAGAAGGAGTTAATAAAACAATAGAGCAGCTCTTACACCCGGTTGTGAAATATTATTACTTACTTTCCTTTTCAGATGTGTTATTAAGAGGACGCCATACCGCGAAAGAAATCTTCCGTTGCAAATTTTCCTCCTCCTTCATTACTAATTCAAAAGAAGGAGTTAATAAAACAATAGAGCAGCTCTTACACCCGGTTGTGAAATATTATTACTTACTTTCCTTTTCAGATGTGTTATTAAGAGGACGCCATACCGCGAAAGAAAACTTCCGTTGCAAATTTTCCTCCTCCTTCATTACTAATTCAAAAGAAGGAGTTAATAAAACAATAGAGCAGCTCTTACACCCGGTTGTGAAATATTATTACTTACTTTCCTTTTCAGATGTGTTATTAAGAGGACGCCATACCGCGAAAGAAAACTTCCGTTGCAAATTTTCCTCCTCCTTCATTACTAATTCAAAAGAAGGAGTTAATAAAACAATAGAGCAGCTCTTACACCCGGTTGTGAAATATTATTACTTACTTTCCTTTTCAGATGTGTTATTAAGAGGACGCCATACCGCGAAAGAAAACTTCCGTTGCAAATTTTCCTCATCCTTCATTACTAATTCAAAAGAAGGAGTTAATAAAACAATAGAGCAGCTCTTACACCCGGTTGTGAAATATTATTACTTACTTTCCTTTTCAGATGTGTTATTAAGAGGACGCCATACTGCGGAAGAAAACTTCCGTCGCAAATTTTCCTCATTTTTCATTACTAATTAAAAAGAAGGAGTTAATAAAACAATAGAGCAGCTCTTACACCCGGTAGGGAAAAATTGGGACTTACTTTCCTTTTCAGATGTTTTATTAAGAGGACGCCATACTGCGGAAGAAAACTTCCGTCGCAAATTTTCCTCATTTTTCATTACTAATTAAAAAGAAGGAGTTAATAAAACAATAGAGCAGCTCTTACACCCGGTTGTGAAAAATTGGGACTTACTTTCCTTTTCAGATGTTTTATTAAGAGGACGCCATACCGCGGAAGAAAACTTCCGTCGCAAATTCACCTCTTCCTTCATTACTAATTAAAAAGAAGTAAAAAATAAGTTGATTAAACAATAGAGTAGCTCTTACACCCGGTTAAGAAAGATTAGGACCTCCTTTCCTTTTCAGATGTGTTATTAAGAGGACGCCATACCGCGGAAGAAAACTTCCGTCGCCAATTCTCTTTTTCCTTCATTGTAGTTTCCTCCTAAATCCAACCAAAATTGTTAATTGTCATTCTTATAACCATCTACGATAATAGTATCAATCAGGGTTGGTCAGATTAATCTCCATCCATTAAGTCTTTCGGCAATAAGGTTGAATTATGGAGACATTGCTCTTATACAGGAGCCCTGGACCTGTGGAAGAGAATTCTTGGCCTCAACGCTGAATTTTTTTTTAAAACTTTTTTTTATTTGTTCTTTAGGATGCCCGTTATGATTCTTCAAGGGCCTGCATCTTGGCTTGGTCTCTCCTTGTCAAGTTTCCCCACTGGGTTGCTGTTAAGTTAAAAGAGTCAACTTCTGACTTTGTTCTCGTTTCTGCTTATCACCCCTATTTTATTTTAAATTTTCTAACCGTCATTGAACAGCCGACCCAATTTTTCGGATTCACGACTACTAAGGTTCAACTCCGTATCCTTTTAATTTTGAACCCAATCCAGGACACAAGCGAACTCCTGGATCAATTTTAAAGAGAAATTTGCCTTCATGGTGAACTTTTTTGATAGATTTAACCTGCATTTGCGTTACAGAGAGGAAAGTCACGAAAATCTTCCACAGTTAGTCTGGCGGCAAAGAGACTCATGATTTGTCTACCACTCAGGATATTTTACGTCAGCACTGTTGTCAGCGCAAGCTGGATGCGGAAATTGTATGGTCCAGCTGGGATTCGAACCCGGTTCACCTCATTGAAAGAGCCATCACGGCTCTATCTCCCCTGTTAGGAAAAAGAACCACTGGTCGTAGACTCATTTGCGACTGTTACGCAAAGGCTCGCCACACAGTGTGGGGGGGGCAGTAGTGGTTCTAACAGGCTGGGGAATGGACAGCATTTATTTTATAACTTATTTGTCCTTATAAAGATTTTCTTCTATTCATGATTTAGGGTTTGGGTACAATAGACCTCGGGTCGATGTACCCAGCTCTTTGGAGTTGCCCAATCAATCTGTCTAAGTTTTACTACAAAATTCACTTGACTTATCCAAAGTATTCGGGAGTTCTTCTTCTTCCGCGCATTACGTGTCTTTACGAGGAAAAATTAAGAAAGAAAGAGTGTTTTGAAGTTCTCAAATGTCTGGACAGGATGCGTAGTCAAATCTTTCAACAAACAATAATCACCTTTTTAAGCACTATATACATTAACAAAAAGCAAAATAATCAAACACTTTGCATGATCATGATAAAATAACTAGTTCCTGGCAAAGAACTCTTTTCTTGATTATACTAGCCATCAAAAAATGATAAAGAAATCGATTTGAAGGCTCGATCGATTCAAAAAATGATTAGAAGGCTCGATTTCAGAGGGTGGAAAATGAAAGACTGAAATTGAGAATATCTTGTTAAATGCAGCGGAGTTGCACATTAGAATGAAATAATCTCACCGAACCCAGCTCAGCAAACCTGTCAAATGATTGGCGCTTTCATACACTATGAACCGAAAAATTCATTTTCGAAAAGGGAAAATGAAGCACCCCATGAAATAGCACCTTTAAGGGCTTTTAGAAAGCGAAAATCGAAAACAAGCACCTTAAAAAAATGCTCGCACCATGCTGAAGTTTAAACTTCAATGAAATGAAAAGTAACAAAAATTAATCCATTATTAATAATTCATTTCATTGAAAATGAACGTTTCAATGAAAAATAACAGATATTAAAACTTTTGTTTCATTTAAATTTTCGTATTGTTCCGAAATCCTGACGACGTAACGAAAAAGATTAGTCTTTCTGATAAAGACAAAAATATACATTTAAGATAGTTCCCTGTTTTTTTCTTTCCTTTTTTACGTAAGCAAAAAGATGAGTCTTTCTGATAAAGATAAAAATATACGTTTAAGATGGAACATGTTGTTTTTCTAGTATGATGGTTGAACCACCATGTTATATTGTTGTTAAATATAACAACCATCAATATAAGATGGAAGATGTTGTTCACCATTATGATGGTCAACCAGAAAATTATGTTTTTTTATTGTTGAACCAACAATTATCAAAATATAATGGAAGATGTTGTTAAGTCATGTTGATGGTTTACCAACAATTTGATTTCATTAATGTTGCTTAACTGTTATGATTCATTCTATGATTATTATTGTTGGACTAACAGCAACCATCAAATTAAGGTTAAATGGGTTGTTTTTTTAGTCTGATGGTTAAGATTAGCGAAGATATTTTGCAGATCACTGAATAAGATATAAAAAATATATTCTTAGGAAAGCATTACAAAATTTCTCAATTACTATTAGGATTATTTTATACTCAATTGTATTCCTTTTCTTTTGCAAAAAAAGTCAAATATCTTACAGCATTTTTTTTTGAAAAATAATTTAACATTTATTTATAAGTATTATGCATTTTAAACAGGCAGTGTTATTTTCAGGGGTGATTGTGACCCCATGTCAAAATTCCGGAAAATTTCCTGAGTTTTAAAAAAAAGAAGTTTAAATTGAAAAAAATTTAAACGAGGTTTTTTAGCTATGCGAAGATAGCCCCCGAAAATGAGGAAAATAAAAAATTCAAACTGCATTCGTTTGACCATTTTTTGACCACAAATGACCACCCTTTAAATTTTTTTGACCACCCTTATTTTGGACATAATCCTGAAAATTAAATTCGGGGGCTAACTTCGCATTTTCACGCCAAATGAATAAAAATCAAATTTTTATATTGTATTCGTTTGACCACTTTTTGACCACAAATGACCACCCTTTAATTTTTTTTGACCACCCTTATTTTGGACACAATCCCAAAAATTAAATTCGGAGGCTAACTTCGCATTTTTTCGAAAAATCTTTAAAAATCCAATTTCTGTATTGTATTCGTTTGACCACTTTTTGACCACAAATGACCACTCCTTAATTTTTTTTGACCACCCTTATTTTGGACATAATCCTGAAAATTAAATTCGGGGGCTAACTTCGCATTTTCACGCCAAATGAATAAAAATCAAATTTTTATATTGTATTCGTTTGACCACTTTTTGACCACAAATGACCACCCTTTAATTTTTTTTGACCACCCTTATTTTGGAGACAATCCCAAAAATTAAATTCGGAGGCTAACTTCGCATTTTTTCGAAAAATATATAAAAATCCAATTTTTATATTGTATTCGTTTGACCACTTTTTGACCACAAATGACCACCCTTTAAATTTTTTTGACCACCCTTATTTTGGACATAATCCTAAAAATTAAATTCGGAGGCTAACTTCGCATTTTTTCGAAAAATATATAAAAATCCAATTTTTATATTGTATTCGTTTGACCACTTTTTGACCACAAATGACCACCCTTTAAATTTTTTTGACCACCCTTATTTTGGACATAATCCTGAAAATTAAATTCGGGGGCTAACTTCGCATTTTCACGCCAAATGAATAAAAATCAAATTTTTATATTGTATTCGTTTGACCACTTTTTGACCACAAATGACCACCCCTTAATTTTTTTGACCACCCTTATTTTGGACATAATCCTGAAAATTAAATTCGGGGGCTAACTTCGCATTTTCACGCCAAATGAATAAAAATCAAATTTTTATATTGTATTCGTTTGACCACTTTTTGACCACAAATGACCATCCTTTAATTTTTTTTGACCACCCTTATTTTGGACATATTCCTAAAGATAAAACTGGCGTGAAGTTAGTCCTCAAAATTCAGGAAAATAACAAATTTCAACTGCACTCGTTCAACTGCACAACATTTTTGACTACAAATGACGACCTTGAAGTTTTTCCGACAATTCTTATTTCAGTCTTTCTTTTAGCGATATCAATATAATATATTTTAATTATAGCTGACATCTAAACGTAGTAATGATCAAAAACTTTTTCTTGCAATACAAAAATTTTAAAAATAAATTCCAAAATGACTATGTACTTCAAATGCAATGATTATAATCCATAAAAACGAGGAATGCTAAAAACTATATGTATTAGTTTTGTTCACATTAATCGTATCTTTATTTTCTGCAATGTTATTTTAAAATTGTTTTACAAGTAGAAAAATAAAAGTTTAATAAGATGTAGTAAATCTAAAACATTTCTAAAACAATTATTAAGTAGTTATACTGTTTAAAAACATTTTTCTCAATAATGATATATAAAATTTAAAATATTTCCTCTATAAAAGATTAGAAATAGTTTCATAGCAATAAAGTTATTTTAGAAACCAACCATAACACCTTTTTCTCCAGTAGTGTATTAGCTCTCATCAATATTATATATATATAGATAGTAAATAGTTATTCTTCTCTAGCCATGGTACATAAAATTAGTTATATATTAAATTAGCATACAATAACAAGTATTATTTAGCTTTACTATCTAAGAATTCTTCATTAGCATTTAGGCATTTTATTTTAAAAAACACTGATTTTTGTAAAATATAGAAATAATTATATACAAAATAGAAACACATATCTTATCACTATATTAAATTAAATTCTCAAATCTAAGAGTAGCTAAGAATTCTTCATTAGCATTTAGGCATTTTATTTTAAAAAACATTGATTTTTGTAAAATATAGAAATAATTATATACAAAATAGAAACACATATCTTATCACTATATTAAATTACATTCTCAAACTGACATAACTTTAATTTATGCAAAAACAATGGAGAAAACAATTTCAAACAAACTGCACAAAACTTACCAATACTATTTACAATCGGGTCTTAATCATTATTAGAATTTTAGCAATTACAAATAGAAAGGTATTTTTTTCACAATGTTGTAACCAAATAAATGTGTTAAATAATTACTCTAATACAAGTAAGAACATATGTAAAGTATGTACAAATGAAATGAGATAAAGACAGATTGTTAAAAGCACTAAAAAAAACATGAAATAGAAGTAAATCCAATCGTGTATTAACACATTTTTCAAAAGGTATTCTTTCATGAATCATTTCGTTACTATTTTAACAATTGAACAATTCGAAGTCTCGTAGACCCATTGAAATTTAAGTTTCAGAAAAGTCAAATATTTTAATATTTATAATTTAACATCAAAACTTTCTTTTTCGTATTTTACAATTTAAATAATTTTCAATTGTTAAGAAAGCGAACACCTTGAAATCTTTTGATCTTATGATCAAATTGAAAATCCGATCAAATGATCATTAGCTATTAAGAAAATATGTTTTCTTTCTGTGCACTACATTAAACAACTACTTATGAAAAATTCGAACAGTATTTAAAAAGATTAATTCGACTAATCTTCATAATTTGTATAGACCAAAATATGTGGATTAATTTTTTTATTTAGTGAATCATTTAAAAGTTAACGTTCACCTAGCATATCATCTCGTATTTCCCAGGAATTCCGTATTCGTCTGCAAAAGGAAATATAATGTCCTATTGAATTGTGTTCGATTGGTCCCATATACTGTACGAATCCAGCTAATATATACTGCTGTTTCTGAATCAATATTTTTTCTGGTATATCTTGAAGTACCGTCTGTTCATTGTGATGTTGGCGAAACTGTTGAACAATTTCTGACATTTCAGTTTTTTATCCAAGAAATATTGTTCCACAAAGGTTTCAATGTACTCTTTCAAACATAGCTCAATAATTTCATCATAAGGAATTTCAATCAAAGTATAATCTTTCTTCAAAATTCCACAGTGAGGACACATGCCAGTTTCGATTGCTGATGGAGTTACTTTAAACAACTGATTTATAATTGATCCAATATTAATTGCGCAGTTTAAAATACTGCAGTTATCGCTATTTATTATATTCATTAAAATTAGAGCTCTATCTTTGTAGAAATTTCTTGTAAAACCAGCTGTTGCATAATTTTTTATGAATGAAAATATTTGTTCATCATTATTGATATCATTTAATTTTAAAAAATAATGCCTGTTATCCATGTAAGCTGTAGACATTATCCAATTATTCCAATAATACGAATGCAGATGAAGAAAACTTAAAAATTTCACTAAAGCAAAATAATAAAAAAAGAGGGAAATATCTAACACCTTGTCCAGAAATATCTTTCATACATAATCGACCCATCAGAAAAAAACAAAATTCTATTATAAGGAATGGTAACATTCAGTCTGCTCTATATATTGGGACAAGATTAATGGAAATTCGAAATACATGTGCATTTGATTCCATAGTGGAAATAATGTCTACAGCTTACATGGATAACAGGCATTATTTTTTAAAATTAAATGATATCAATAATGATGAACAAATATTTTCATTCATAAAAAATTATGCAACAGCTGGTTTTACAAGAAATTTCTACAAAGATAGAGCTCTAATTTTAATGAATATAATAAATAGCGATAACTGCAGTATTTTAAACTGCGCAATTAATATTGGATCAATTATAAATCAGTTGTTTAAAGTAACTCCATCAGCAATCGAAACTGGCATGTGTCCTCACTGTGGAATTTTGAAGAAAGATTATACTTTGATTGAAATTCCTTATGATGAAATTATTGAGCTATGTTTGAAAGAGTACATTGAAACCTTTGTGGAACAATATTTCTTGGATAAAAAACTGAAATGTCAGAAATTGTTCAACAGTTTCGCCAACATCACAATGAACAGACGGTACTTCAAGATATACCAGAAAAAATATTGATTCAGAAACAGCAGTATATATTAGCTGGATTCGTACAGTATATGGGACCAATCGAACACAATTCAATAGGACATTATATTTCCTTTTGCAGACGAATACGGAATTCCTGGGAAATACGAGATGATATGCTAGGTGAACGTTAACTTTTAAATGATTCACTAAATAAAAAAATTAATCCACATATTTTGGTCTATACAAATTATGAAGATTAGTCGAATTAATCTTTTTAAATACTGTTCGAATTTTTCATAAGTAGTTGTTTAATGTAGTGCACAGAAAGAAAACATATTTTCTTAATAGCTAATGATCATTTGATCGGATTTTCAATTTGATCATAAGATCAAAAGATTTCAAGGTGTTCGCTTTCTTAACAATTGAAAATTATTTAAATTGTAAAATACGAAAAAGAAAGTTTTGATGTTAAATTATAAATATTAAAATATTTGCCTTTTCTGAAACTTAAATTTCAATGGGTCTACGAGACTTCGAATTGTTCAATTGTTAAAATAGTAACGAAATGATTCATGAAAGAATACCTTTTGAAAAATGTGTTAATACACGATTGGATTTACTTCTATTTCATGTTTTTTTTAGTGCTTTTAACAATCTGTCTTTATCTCATTTCATTTGTACATACTTTACATATGTTCTTACTTGTATTAGAGTAATTATTTAACACATTTATTTGGTTACAACATTGTGAAAAAAATACCTTTCTATTTGTAATTGCTAAAATTCTAATAATGATTAAGACCCGATTGTAAATAGTATTGGTAAGTTTTGTGCAGTTTGTTTGAAATTGTTTTCTCCATTGTTTTTGCATAAATTAAAGTTATGTCAGTTTGAGAATGTAATTTAATATAGTGATAAGATATGTGTTTCTATTTTGTATATAATTATTTCTATACTTTACAAAAATCAATGTTTTTTAAAATAAAATGCCTAAATGCTAATGAAGAATTCTTAGCTACTCTTAGATTTGAGAATTTAATTTAATATAGTGATAAGATATGTGTTTCTATTTTGTATATAATTATTTCTATATTTTACAAAAATCAATGTTTTTTAAAATAAAATGCCTAAATGCTAATGAAGAATTCTTAGATAGTAAAGCTAAATAATACTTGTTATTGTATGCTAATTTAATATATAACTAATTTTATGTACCATGGCTAGAGAAGAATAACTATTTACTATCTATATATATATAATATTGATGAGAGCTAATACACTACTGGAGAAAAAGGTGTTATGGTTGGTTTCTAAAATAACTTTATTGCTATGAAACTATTTCTAATCTTTTATAGAGGAAATATTTTAAATTTTATATATCATTATTGAGAAAAATGTTTTTAAACAGTATAACTACTTAATAATTGTTTTAGAAATGTTTTAGATTTACTACATCTTATTAAACTTTTATTTTTCTACTTGTAAAACAATTTTAAAATAACATTGCAGAAAATAAAGATACGATTAATGTGAACAAAACTAATACATATAGTTTTTAGCATTCCTCGTTTTTATGGATTATAATCATTGCATTTGAAGTACATAGTCATTTTGGAATTTATTTTTAAAATTTTTGTATTGCAAGAAAAAGTTTTTGATCATTACTACGTTTAGATGTCAGCTATAATTAAAATATATTATATTGATATCGCTAAAAGAAAGACTGAAATAAGAATTGTCGGAAAAACTTCAAGGTCGTCATTTGTAGTCAAAAATGTTGTGCAGTTGAACGAGTGCAGTTGAAATTTGTTATTTTCCTGAATTTTGAGGACTAACTTCACGCCAGTTTTATCTTTAGGAATATGTCCAAAATAAGGGTGGTCAAAAAAAACTAAAGGGTGGTCATTTGTGGTCAAACGAGTACAATATAAAAATTGGATTTTTATATATTTTTCGAAAAAATGCGAAGTTAGCCCCCGAATTTAATTTTTGGGATTGTGTCCAAAATAAGGGTGGTCAAAAAAAATTAAAGGGTGGTCATTTGTGGTCAAAAAGTGGTCGAACGAATACAATATAAAAATTTGATTTTTATTTATTTTCATGAAAATGCGAAGTTAGCCCCCGAATTTAATTTTTAGGAATATGTCCAAAATAAGGGTGGTCAAAAAAAATTAAAAGGTGGTCATTTGTGGTCAAAAAGTGGTCAAACGAATACAATATAAAAATTGGATTTTTATATATTTTTCGAAAAAATGCGAAGTTAGCCTCCGAATTTAATTTTTGGGATTGTGTCCAAAATAAGGGTGGTCAAAAAAAATTAAAGGATGGTCATTTGTGGTCAAAAAGTGGTCAAACGAATACAATATAAAAATTTGATTTTTATTCATTTGGCGTGAAAATGCGAAGTTAGCCCCCGAATTTAATTTTTAGGATTATGTCCAAAATAAGGGTGGTCAAAAAAAATTAAAGGGTGGTCATTTGTGGTCAAAAAGTGGTCAAACGAATACAATACAAAAATTGGATTTTTAAAGATTTTTCGAAAAAATGCGAAGTTAGCCTCCGAATTTAATTTTTGGGATTGTGTCCAAAATAAGGGTGGTCAAAAAAAATTAAAGGGTGGTCATTTGTGGTCAAAAAGTGGTCAAACGAATACAATATAAAATTTTTATTTTTATTCATTTGGCGTGAAAATGCGAAGTTAGCCCCCGAATTTAATTTTCAGGATTATATCCAAAATAAGGGTGGTCAAAAAAATTTAAAGGGTGGTCATTTGTGGTCAAAAAGTGGTCAAACGAATACAATATAAAAATTGGATTTTTATATATTTTTCGAAAAAATGCGAAGTTAGCCTCCGAATTTAATTCTTGGGATTGTGTCCAAAATAAGGGTGGTCAAAAAAAATTAAAGGGTGGTCATTTGTGGTCAAAAAGTGGTCAAACGAATACAATATAAAAATTTGATTTTTATTCATTTGGCGTGAAAATGCGAAGTTAGCCCCCGAATTTAATTTTCAGGATTATGTCCAAAATAAGGGTGGTCAAAAAAATTTAAAGGGTGGTCATTTGTGGTCAAAAAATGGTCAAACGAATGCAGTTTGAATTTTTTATTTTCCTCATTTTCGGGGGCTATCTTCGCATAGCTAGGTTTTTTTCCTTTTTCACAATATCTCTTAGTTTACTTAAAATATATTTAAAATTTTACACATACCTATACCATTTACACATACCTACGATGACCTGGAGATTAATTAAAATTTACAAATATGTCTTTCTTTCTTGAGTTTATGATAATAACTATTTACTGATAAAAAAATGTATCTGACTCTCCCTTACAAACAAAATAAACAGCGTTTTTAAGTTCTACCTTTGAAAATTTGATTTCCGGAAACTTCTGTGATCAATGATTTTTTGAAACGTCTGAACCTCCGATCTCCGGAAACTTCCGGATCACTGTTAGCGAGAAATCCAGATATTTTCCGGAGCACTATCAGCCCTGTATTTTAATCTTATTTTATTTTTGAATACATACGTCACTGTGATGCCACATAATTCGCCAACCTTGGATCTCTTCTCCAAGCTCCTAACTGTCCGTTGGGAACAAATATATTTTCTTTCAATTTGTGGCTTCTGGGGGTGTCCTTTTGCCCCCCCCCACTCCTAACCGTTGAATATTATTACTGGGCCTCCCTACCTCAAACGAGGTGGGACATCATCATCCTACAACGCCCATTGCACATTCTAGTGTCTTCCCCAGACAACAGCATTGCAGGCAACAAAGTGGTTATTAGTAAAAAGGAAGAAAAAAAAAACATTAAAAATAAAGATTAAAAAAAGGTGAGAAAGGAAAGAACAAATAACGTATCAGTTACATATTAGAAAAAAATATTTAAAAAATATGAGGAAATGTTAGAGCTTAAATAATAACAAAAGAGAGTTTAGTACTGCCTGATACTTTGAAAGTGTTACTGGGCCTCCCTACCTCCAACGAGGTGGGACATCATCATCCTACAACGCCCATTGCACATTCTAGTGTCTTCCCCAGACAACAGCATTGCAGGCAACAAAGTGGTTATTAGTAAAAAGGAAGAAAAAAAAACATTAAAAATAAAGATTAAAAAAAGGTGAGAAAGGAAAGAACAAATAACGTATCAGTTACATATTAGAAAAAAATATTTAAAAAATATGAGGTAATGTTAGAGCTTAAATAATAACAAAAGAGAGTTTTGTACTGCCTGATACTTTGAAAGTGTTACTGGGCCTCCCTACCTCCAACGAGGTGGGACATCATCATCCTACAACGCCCATTGCACATTCTAGTGTCTTCCCCAGACAACAGCATTGCAGGCAACAAAGTGGTTATTAGTAAAAAGGAAGAAAAAAAACATTAAAAATAAAGATTAAAGAAAGGTGAGAAAGGAAAGAACAAATAACGTATCAGTTACATATTAGAAAAAAAATATTTAAAAAATATGAGGAAATGTTTGAGCTTAAATAATAACAGAAGAGAGTTTTGTACTGCCTGATACTTTGAAAGTGTTACTGGGCCTCCCTACCTCAAACGAGGTGGGACATCATCATCCTACAACGCCCATTGCACATTCTAGTGTCTTCCCCAGACAACAGCATTGCAGGCAACAAAGTGGTTATTAGTAAAAAGGAAGAAAAAAAAACATCAAAAATAAAGATTAAAGAAAGGTGGGAAAGGAAAGAACAAATAACGTATCAGTTACATATTAGAAAAAAAATATTTAAAAAATATAAGGAAAGGTTTGAGCTTAAATAATAACAGAAGAGAGTTTTGTACTGCCTGATACTTTGAAAGTGTTACTGGGCCTCCCTACCTCCAACGAGGTGGGACATCATCATCCTACAACGCCCATTGCACATTCTAGTGTCTTCCCCAGACAACAGCATTGCAGGCAACAAAGTCGTTATTAGTAAAAAGGAAGAAAAAAAAAACATTAAAAATAAAGATTAAAAAAAGGTGAGAAAGGAAAGAACAAATAACGTATCAGTTACATATTAGAAAAAAATACTTAAAAAATATGAGGAAATGTTAGAGCTTAAATAATAACAGAAGAGAGTTTTGTACTGCCTGATACTTTGAAAGTGTTACTGGGCCTCCCTACCTCAAACGAGGTGGGACATCATCATCCTACAACGCCCATTTCACATTCTAGTGTCTTCCCCAGACAACAGCATTGCAGGCAACAAAGTCGTTATTAGTAAAAAGGAAGAAAAAAAAACATTAAAAATAAAGATTAAAGAAAGGTGAGAAAGGAAAGAACAAATAACGTATCAGTTACATATAAGAAAAAAAAATATTTAAAAAATATGAGGAAATGTTTGAGCTTAAATAATAACAGAAGAGAGTTTTGTACTGCCTGATACTTTGAAAGTGTTACTGGGCCTCCCTACCTCAAACGAGGTGGGACATCATCATCCTACAACGCCCATTGCACATTCTAGTGTCTTCCCCAGACAACAGCATTGCAGGCAACAAAGTGGTTATTAGTAAAAAGGAAGAAAAAAAAACATTAAAAATAAAGATTAAAAAAAGGTGAGAAAGGAAAGAACAAATAACGTATCAGTTACATATTAGAAAAAAATATTTTAAAAATATGAGGAAACGTTAGAGCTTAAATAATAACAGAAGAGAGTTTTGTACTGCCTGATACTTTGAAAGTGTTTCTGGGCCTCCCTACCTCCAACGAGGTGGGACATCATCATCCTACAACGCCCATTGCACATTCTAGTGTCTTCCCCAGACAACAGCATTGCAGGCAACAAAGTGGTTATTAGTAAAAAGGAGGGAAAAAAAACATTAAAAATAAAGATTAAAGAAAGGTGGGAAAGGAAAGAACAAATAACGTATCAGTTACATTTTAGAAAAAAAATATTTAAAAAATATGAGGAAACATTTGAGCTTAAATAATAACAGAAGAGAGTTTTGTACTGCCTGATACTTTGAGAGTGTTACTGGGCCTCCCTACCTCAAACGAGGCGGGACATCATCATCCTACAACGCCCATTGCACATTCTAGTGTCTTCCCCAGACAACAGCATTGCAGGCAACAGAGTGGTTATTAGTAAAAAGGAAGAAAAAAAAACATTAAAAATAAAGATTAAAGAAAGGTGAGAAAGGAAAGAACAAATAACGTATCAGTTACATATTAGAAAAAAAATATTTAAAAAATATGAGGAAATGTTTGAGCTTAAATAATAACAGAAGAGAGTTTTGTACTGCCTGATACTTTGAAAGTGTTACTGGGCCTCCCTACCTCAAACGAGGTGGGACATCATCATCCTACAACGCCCATTGCACATTCTAGTGTCTTCCCCAGACAACAGCATTGCAGGCAACAAAGTGGTTATTAGTGAAAAAGAAGGAAAAAAAACATTAAAAATAAAGATTAAAGAAAGGTGGGAAAGGAAAGAGCAAATAACGTATCAGTTACATATTAGAAAAAAAATATTTAAAAAATATGAGGAAACGTTTGAGCTTAAATAATAACAGAAGAGAGTTTTGTACTGCCTGATACTTTGAAAGTGTTACTGGGCCTCCCTACCTCAAACGAGGTGGGACATCATCATCCTACAACGCCCATTGCACATTCTAGTGTCTTCCCCAGACAACAGCATTGCAGGCAACAAAGTGGTTATTAGTAAAAAGGAAGAAAAAAAAACATTAAAAATAAAGATTAAAAAAAGGTGAGAAAGGAAAGAACAAATAACGTATCAGTTACATATTAGAAAAAAATATTTAAAAAATATGAGGAAACGTTAAAGCTTAAATAATAACAGAAGAGAGTTTTGTACTGCCTGACACTTTGAAAGTGTTACTGGGCCTCCCTACCTCCAACGAGGTGGGACATCATCATCCTACTACGCCCATTGCACATTCTAGTGTCTTCCCCAGACAACAGCTTTGCAGGCAACAAAGTGGTTAT
This sequence comes from Parasteatoda tepidariorum, assembly GCF_982258835.1. NCBI lineage: Eukaryota > Metazoa > Arthropoda > Arachnida > Araneae > Theridiidae > Parasteatoda > Parasteatoda tepidariorum. Next base: position 133,737,396 of record NC_141755.1, on the reverse strand, counting down.
TAGTAAAAAGGAAGAAAAAAACATTAAAAATAAAGATTAAAGAAAGGTGAGAAAGGAAAGAACAAATAACGTATCAGTTACATATTAGAAAAAAAATATTTAAAAAATATGAGGAAACGTTTGAGCTTAAATAATAACAGAAGAGAGTTTTGTACTGCCTGATACTTTGAAAGTGTTACTGGGCCTCCCTACCTCCAACGAGGTGGGACATCATCATCCTACAACGCCCATTGCACATTCTAGTGTCTTCCCCAGACAACAGCATTGCAGGCAGTTCCCCGATTGTAGATTTAAAAGATGTGTCAAATTTAATATAAAATTTTATTTGAATTCTACAATACATGTTTCTATAGTTCAAGTTTTGTTTTTCTTCTTTCTAATAAAAACATATAAATTTCTTTATATTCTAAGTTTATGCATTATTTAACATTTTTAGTGAGCTTTTTTGGGTAAAAGGAGAAACAGAAATATTTCTGGAATATAAGCAACATGTACTATTTTTTGATATTGTGAATCAAAAATCAAATATTTACCAACAAAACAGTAAAGTTAAATGTTAGCATCTAGTTAGTTCGTAAAAGAGCCGTTATTTCAATAAAATATATTTTGGAAGGTTAGAATGAAATCCAAAAAATTAGCACCAATGCAACAATTGTAAACGAATTTGCTGTTAATTATGTTATGATCAATTATTATGTTATGTATTAATTATGTTATTCAAGAAAATGAAAGATTATTTGGTTTTGAGAAAAAAACAATTTATTGGATGAGAACACAAAATCTTTCAGAAAAAGAGTGCAAGATAAAATCTATTATTAAACTATAACCAATTATTTTTTGAATAATTTTAAAAAGTTAAAAATGATTAAAAAAAATTTAATCATTTTCTTACAGAAAAAAATATCCCCCAAAGCATTGGAAGAAACTTGAACAATAAATAAATTCAGCACATGGACTAGAAGTTTAAAAAAAAAAATCTACTTTTATAAACATAAGCAAATATCCTATAACCCCTTCTTCCACCCCCACCACTTCACTTAATTAAATAGTACCATAATCTTCAAAGAGGTTTCTCCATTCATTTAGTAACTATAGCAGAATTTCATGTGGCATTCTAATTTAGCAGGGTAATAATGGAGAGAATTTTAATACAAGCAAAGTATTGTCAAGTTGATGATATTTCAACTGTTTGATGATAAATTTACGACTAAATAAAAGTAGATATAACGTATGGTAAAATAATTTAAATTAAGGAAAAAATTTCAGCTTTTCTTTGAAATTCCCTAATTTTTCCAGCTTTTTATCCAAATTTTCCTGACTTTTCCAGGTTTTTTCGAGTGTAAAAAAATTCCCTGATAATTCCAAGTTTTCCTGGTGGGTGGCCACCCTGATATTACAATAGTTACAGGGTGGCCACTGAAATCAGATTTCAAATTTCCCTGATTTTTCCAGGTTTTCCAGATAAAAATCTTAAAATTTCCAGGTTTGTGTTTCTTTTTTTCTTATAAAGTGTAATATGTGTACAAGAAAAGTGTCTACATTATAAACTATTTTATTCAAAATGTTATTTTTTTTAACATATCATCCTGAAAAAAATAATTTATTTTGAAAATTTGGCAAGATTTTTTATTTATTTTTTAATGTTTTGGTACAACATTAATTTTTAAGAAATTAAGACACGTGGAGAAAATATGTTGTGGAATTTTTTTAATGTGTTACTTTAAGTAGTTTTTCTTCCAAGTGTACCTAGCAAATGACAAAAACAGAATGACCAATAAGACCTTGGATAAGTCTTGTTTAATATATGTATAATAATTAAGCAAAAAGGAAAACTGTTTCAGGTGATTATATAATACATTTTTATAATTACAGTGGCTCCCAAAAGTGTTTGTCCACTTATAACTTTTATTGAAATAGGAAATAAAAATTCAGTAATTAAAATGAATATTTCAGATAATAAGATATTAATCAAATATTAGCAAAACTGCATGGTATTTTAAAAACAAAGCAGAAGTTTCTTTTAAAGATATCAATAATCTAATAGTAACCAAAATTTTACCCCACGAAAGTCATCATACACTTAAATGTTTTACGATTTCAGAATTAAAATTATCGTCTATTGTTTTAATTTGTTCCTTTAATTATTTTTCATTTAAATTTTTATACGTTTATTTGCACTTTAGTATCAAGCTTATGATAGCAAAATTATATTTTAATTTTTGCTTCACCGTAATATTTTCTTTTATCATTTAAAAATAGCTCATGGCCATAACAAAACAATATGCTAAATTTGAAAGTTGATTATTTGTCATCATAAGAGGTAAATCAGTAATGAATATTGTTAAATTAGTTTAATGTGTCCTATTGCGGGGAAAGAAGGACTGGACTTCATATCAGAGATTAAAATTATAAAATTTGCGGAAAAATTCATAAATTAACAAATGAGTATTGTAAAAGTTTTTGTAACATTTAATAAAAAATATTCTGCTCGAATTTCACCCGACAAAAAAAAATTAGTTAATTTATTTACAAACTTATAAAAGCTATTGTAGATGTGACAGGAAACTCTACTAAATACTACTACAGTAGAGTCCCAATTATCCGAGTTAATGGGGACCGCAACAAACTCGGATAACCGAAAAACTCGGTTAAGGCGAAGAGTATAAAAACGGAAAGAAAAAGAGAAGGTATATTTAAGAAATACAAAAAGTATACGAGTATACCACACACAATTCATATTATAATTAAAAAGCTTGCTTAAAAACATTTAAAAAGCATACTTTACGAGAATTAAATAGTTTTTACTTAAAAAAAGTCCTTAATCGTTTTTCGTTCTACGTAACTTTGGCGCTTTTCTGTAGTAATGTTTCGTCCTTTTTAGGGATTACAGGAAGGCTGGTGTCGCCTCTTTTTGTTGTTCTATATATTCAATAGTACATTCGATAGCTTTTAGTCCATCTGTATGAGAGATTTTTATATGTTGATTTTAATAATCACTGTCTTTATCATCTTCGCTAGATTCATTATCATTATTGATGATATTAACGATAATTTCATCAGACCAAGTTGTTGGATTTTGTTTTTCTGAGTGTTTCGAAGATAAAATTCAGATTTTTTTTCAGCGGTTCTTTTAAAAATAATCTAGAACAATAAAATATCCTTGAAATATTTGATAGCTCGGTTAAAGCGGAAACTCGGATAACCGGGGCTCGGATAATCGGGACTCTACTGCAATTAGAAAAATTAGAATATTTACTAATTGGCAGAGATTTTTTTGAAAGTGTATGATGGCTTTTATGAGGTAAAGTTTTTGCTACTTTTTGATGATTGATTTCTTAAAAATAAACTTCTGCTTTCTTTTTAAAATATTCCATGCAGTTTTGCTAAGAATAGAATACATTTTTTATGATTAAATAGCCATTTTGAAATATTCATTTTAATTAATGAATTTTTATTTCCCATTCCATTGAAAGTCATAAGTGTACCAACACTTTTATGAGTCACTGTATTTACATTCCAATATATACTGTATATGGCAGTATATCTTAACGGTGCTTTTTATAAAATTCATTGATCATATTTTCTTTAAACCAATATCTCAATTCAAAATTTTTAAATGTTTTTTCGAATAAGCATTATTATTTTAAGAGATTCAGTATACAAAAATTAAATGTCACAAATTTAAAATTGTCTAATTTTTTGTTGTATACTCTATAGAAAACAAAAGATGAAATTCTTTAAATTTTATACTTTTTTTTCTTATTTGAAATTAAAATATTTAAAGAATTCCAATCTAAAGACATAGTTTTTTAGTTTAGTATAGTTAATTGTTTTTTGTTTTAACAACTAGAGTCCTGTACAGTGCAGAACTAAAATACTAAGTTTCGTTTTCCTTCTTCGTACAAAACACATATGAATAAATAAAAAAAAATATTTTATGTTCAAAATTTCTTTTATCATTTAATATGTTTCCTATACATTCTTTAGTCTTTGTCAGCATTTTAGGGTAAAAGGATGAATAGTTTTGGAAATATCATCTCTGGAAAGCAAGCAACATTTACGAACTTTCGATATAGTGATAATTATACAATTCAAATTTTAAATCAAAAATCATATATTGACCAAAAAACACTAAAATTAAATATTAATATATAGTTAGTTCTTTAAAAAAACCTTTTTTTTAAATTAAAATATGTTATAAAAAGTTAAAATGAAATAGAAAAAATTAGTATTAGTGTAACAATTTGTCGACCAACATTGCTGTTAGCGGTTGTTAAAAAAATGTGTGACTTGGTTGACTTGCTGAGAAAAAATAATTCACAGATTTCTTTGAATAGGAGTACAAAAGCTTTCAGAAAAAGATTGCAATAGAAAATTTATTATTATTAAATTACAACAAATTAATTTTTTGAGAATTTCATAAGTCAAAAAGCATTCGTTTAGCAAACGTGGGAGAAATTTATGTGGCATTCTAGTTTAACAGAGCTGTAATGGAGCAAATTTTGATGCAGACAAAGTATTGTTAAGTTAATGATATTTCAACTGTTCAGCGATACATTTCCGTCTAAAAAAAGTGGGTAAAATGGATGAAATAAATTAAATTAAGAAAATTAGTAAATAATTTAAATTAGTGAAATTAAAGCAATTATTGAAGCAAAGATTTCCAGCTTTTCTCTAAAATTCCCTGATTTTTTCAGGTTTTAATCCAAATTTCAATGATTTTTCCAGGTTTTTTCCAGTATAAAAAAATTCCCTGACAATTCCAGGTTTCTAAGGTTTCCCAGGTGGGTGGTCACCCTGAGTTAAACATAATTATTAAACGCATTGTAGTTTTTTAGTAATTGCGTGTTTTGCACGTTGTTGTATGCAAATACTTTTAAGCATACATGTAATGGGTTTTTATTCAGGTTTTTTAATAGACTTCCGATTTGTATTTATTTTTAACGTATTGCATTACAAATGTTAACCAATTAATACACGAACGTAAACAAGTGCAAACCGCGTAAATACAATAAAGCTGTATCACCTGATAATTAAGATTTTACATAGAATCTTAAAGTGCTTCTGATAATTAGGCCAGGTCACTGTATATTATTTCTAGGGGTCTGTAAAGACATTTTGTGAAAGGTCCTGTTTTTGTAAAATTGTGAATAAATGACTGGCAATTTGTGAATATAAAATAAACGTTAAGTCACATTCTTTCAACCAGGATCCGGTTTTTATTAATTTGTACAAATAGGGTCCTGTTATTCCAAAAAACTTTTTCAAAGAGTTTTTAGATGGTAAATAGATACAAGATTATACTCAACACAGTAAAATTAAAATATAAAAAAAAAATTTAAAAATAAACAGCAATTGTTGCTGTTTATTTTTGAAATATTTGGTATTTAGCAGGGGTCTGTTTAGAAGAAATTTGGGTCCGTTAACGGACCCTTCACAAAATATCTTTTCATAAAAACGGACCCTTCACAAAATATTTTAACTTAAAAACGGACCGTTCATAAAATGATTTTTCTTTTAATCGGACCCTTCACAAATTTGTTTATCTTCATTATTATTTTGTTAATCATAATCAATTTTCAATTTCAAAATCAATTTTGTTTGTTTGTTTTGTGTTTTGTTTTGTTAAAGAATATCAAAATAAAAAGGATTAAATGGCCACATTATAAGAATAAAGGATAGCAGGACAACCAAAAAAGTTTTCAGTGCCAGGCCTACAGATACAAGAAAAAGAGGAAGGTCAAACCGAAGATATTTAGACTGCCTTGAAAAGGACCTACAAGTTTTAAAGATAATAAACTGGAGAACCTTGGCTAAGGGAAGAATGTCTTGGCATAGGCTTGTTGAGAAAGCCAAGGCCCATCCTGGACTGTCGTGCCAATGAGAAGAAGCGCTTTTTAAAAAAGCTACGCACCATGAAAAACTTTTCTTATAAATGTAACACTCTATCGCTTCGTTACTGACACGCGTCACTGACATTGCAAAATATTATACAAAGTGTACTTAAAATTAAATATTAATTAAAAATTAATATTAGGCTACGCATACACCACAGTAAGGCTACAGTGGACTCTTAATAAGTTAAAAAAATACTTTTACATTGCTGTAACTTGTAGAGATTGTTTATATTTAGAGAGAAAATAAAATAATTTCATATAACTTGAAAAATATAAATTTTTTTCTTTATTTATTTGGAAGTTTAAATAAGATAAATTTTTCCTTAAATTTAAAGTTTATTTGTAAATTTCTACTCTATTTTCATATCCTCAAATTGTAGGGAAAAAATTAACACATTTTTCTACTAATTTCCATTTGAGGTAAAAAAAGCAAGTTTCGGAAAAAACAAAACAAAACAAAAAAAACATGGAAATTGTTTTTTTTATAAACGTTTTGGGAACATTGAAATGACTATAAAATCTGTTGTTGCAGCTTATTTTGATACTTTTTCTCTACAAGTTTTTTTTTTATTGATCTAGAGCAGTGTTTCCTAAAGTGGGGTCTGTTTAGAAGAAATTTCGGTCCCTTAACGGACCCTTCACAAAATATTTTAACTTAGAAACGGACCCTTCACAAAATATTTTAACTTAAAAACGGACCTTTCACAAAATATTTTAACTTAAAAACGGACCCTTCACAAAATATTTTAACTTAGAAACGGACCCTTCACAAAATATTTTAACTTAAAAACGGACCCTTCACAAAATATTTTAACTTAAAAACGGACCCTTCGCAAATTTGTTTATCTTTTAATCGGACCCTTCACACAAATTTGTTTATCTTCATTATTGTTTCGTTAATCTTCCCAGGAAGAGGGGGGAGGGGAGGGGAGGGGAGGGAGAAAGACAAATGCAAAAGAACTGAGTTTTGTCTTCCGCAGAAGCTTCTTCCTTTATTCGTCCGAAATTAATATTCTGCGTTCAGCAGTATAGGCTAAATACCAAATATTTACATGTTGCATCTCTAATTCAGAAGCAGCAATTGCTGTTTATTTTTGAAAATTTAATTTTTTTAATTATAATTTTACAGTGTTCGTTATCTTGTATGTCTCGTATGTCTTGTAAAGCTCTAAATTTTTTCAAATATCTTATGATTTTAATAATTAATATGCTTTTTTTATATCATTTAATTAATGTAAAATGTTCTAAATTAGAAAATCGATTTTTCGAGAGATTTTCTAGATTTTGGGAGTCCACTGTAGCTTTAAAAAAAAAAATTTCCAATGCCCACCTGTGTTAACATCCGTCAATTCAGGCATATACAGGGCGATTTTGTTCGCCTTTCTTGCAGGGACAAAATATTATGTGGGCCAACGTCGCTCCCACAGTGAGGACAGATAGTACAGAGAATGAAAGTACATTCATGCCTTGTCCGGGATTCGAACCCAGAACCTTTCAGATGCACGGACAGTTCTCTGCCCCCTACACAGGCCGGTCGGCGTAGTTTTAAAGTATGAAATTATAATTTGATACAAATTGATTGTGGTAAAAAAACAACAACAACATACCTTTTTAGTCTGTTTAGCAACTGATCGGTAGCGGGGTTCTATCGGTACATCGGGGTACCGGTTGCAGTAGTCTGCCGAACAATTCATATTGAAGTTTCCTAGGAACATAACAATATTAACAATTACAATTTTTTCATAATTTCGAATATTAATATTTATTTAATTCATCAAAAATAGTTAAAAGATTTTTTTTTATAATTTTTTTAAAAAGAGAGTTTTGAATAAACATAAGCTTCTTTTATTTTTGTTATAAAATGAAAAAGTCCAACAGTGGACTGATACAACAGATCACCATAGGTCAAGCATCATTGGCTGCGCTCAGTATGCGGGTGGATGACCACTTGGATGTTCGTGACTTTTTTCTAAAAAATCAGGTTTTTGGTGATTTAAATTTTTTTAAATTTAAATCGGATTTTTTTGAGTTTTATTCTAATACACAGTAGGAACTTTGATTTATGATTAAAAGAACTTTATAAATGCTTAATCAAAATTAAATTTATATTAAAACTATATTATAACACTATTTCAGAAGCTCCAATAATACATAGCTTTGAATGCATAGCAACCATTTTGAAACAAATGCATGATTGAAATTTGAAGACTAGATGAAATAGAGAACCCTATTTTCGGCATATTAGGGTAACTTCTTTTTAAGATAACCTCATGCTTTAAAAATATACATTTTCCACCAATAAAATATAATGTAGATTTTAATTCCATGCTTTTTCAATCAAAAGGGTGATGTTAAATATTACTTAACCAATTGTCATTTCTATAATGAACTAATTTTAAGTGTGAAATAATTTCACTTACCTTGAGCCGGTTCTTTGGAAATATATTTTTATTAATAACATAGACGGCACGAAACACTTAAGAAAAAAGGGAAGAATATGTAACAACAAGAGTTCATGGGTCTCTGGTCCCGCGCAAAAACATTCATCAGCGCCACCAGCGGAATATTTCTTAATTATCATTTAATTACAACAGGTGAATTTTAACTAACATTATTTTTTTTTGTGAAAAAAATTCATGTTTATTAATTTCTTTCTACAGCTATGCAAGTCTATAAAAAGACAGCATTAAATCTTTACTTTAATCTGCACTTTCAATCTCAAGAATCAAAAGATTTTTAAAAATGTAATTTCAAATGTGTTGGAATTTAACATACAACAAGAAAGTAATTTCATTAACTAAAATTAATTAATCCAGCAATTCCTATAAAATAAATTTTTAAACTAAGAAAAGAAAATAATAAGAGTATCAGTAATTTAAAACACTGTTTTTTAATTTTTTAAATCAATATCAGGGTGGACACTCAAATCAGATTTCAAATTTCCCTGATTTTTCCAGGTTTTACAGATAAAAATCTTAAAATTTCCAGGTTTTTGTTTCTTTTTACTTATAAAGTATAGGATGTGTACAAGAAAAGTGTCTATATTATAAAATATTTTATTCAAAATGTTATTTTTTTAACATATCATCTTGAAAAAAATAATTTATTTTGACAATTTTCAAGATTTTTTATTTATTTTTTAATGTTTTGGCACAAAATTTTGAATCAAAAATCATATGTTGACTAACAAAGGAGCTTTTTTTGTTTAAAATTAAAATATGTTATAAGAGGTTAAAATGAAATAGAAAAAATTAGCATTAATGCAACAATTGTAAAAATTTGTCGACAAACATTGCTGTTAGTGATTGTAAAAAAATGTGTGATTGGTTGGTTTGCTCAGAAAAAATAATTCACAGATTTCTTTGAATAGGAGTAGAAAAGCTTTCAGAAAAAGAGTGCGATATAAAATCTATTATCATAAAATTATAACCAACTAATTTTTGGAGAATTTTATAAAGTTAAAAATACAAAAATATTTTGTCAAAATAGAGAAAAAAAATAACCACCAAAGCATCGGAACAAACTTGAGCCATAAATGGATTTAGCCTAAGGACAGAATTTAAAAACAGAAGCTAATATCCTAATTCCCTTTTTCCACCAGAATCTTACCTAAATTTTCCTAAATTCCCATAGCGGTCAAAAGTTTGCACATTTGTTTAGCAACCGTGGAAGAATTTTATATGGCATTCTAGTTTAACAGAACTATAATGGAGCAAATTTTGATGCAAGCAAAGTATCGCTAAGTTGATGATATTTCAACTGTTTGGCGATACATTTCCGTTAAAAAAAAGTGGGTATAATGGATGAAATAATTTAAATTAAGAAAATTAGCAAATAATTCAAATTAGTGAAATTTGAAAAATCATCAAAGAAAAATTTCCAGCTTTTCTTTAAAAATCCCTGATTTTTCCAGGTTTTTATCCAAATTTCCCTGATATTTCCAGGTTTTTTCCAGTATAAAAAAATTCCCTGATAATTCCAGGTTTTCAAGGTTTTCCAGGTGGGTGGCCACCCTGAATTAACAAGTATAAAGAATTAATAAAAATGGTATCTGAAAATCGTAACAAATCTACGCCATTCTGATCTCATTTAAAGAAACTCATAAAAAAATAACAAATATTGTTTATTGCAGACGAAATTCTTTAACAGCGAAACAAAAGTAAAAATTCTTTATCTCGTATTTCATTTGTTAAGGGTAATTTGATTTGCCAGCATAAGATGCGCCATTTTTAGTGGTCCAATCAAATTCAATGCTCTTGAAACGTCATATGGTTGTTTCTTTTCCAAGTCAGAATGTTCCCCTTATTTATAAAAATATGTTACCAAGTCTAGGATTCCAGTAAGACAATCAAATGGTAACCTTTCTTAATAATTCTAGGATATATATCGTAAAAGATAGCAAGAATTACATTTCTGTCGGACGTGTTTAACTTTTAAAAGCTTTCATTTTGTTTTGAAAGCATAACTTGTATAATTTGAGAGCTAAATAAAACAAAACTAAACACAGTCGCGGATGATTACTTAAATCCTATACAGCAATGGTCTTTCCTTAACTAGCAATGGAGTATAAACATCTTTAATACAGACAGAAACTGAAGTGTGCTAGGCAAATAAATAAAGCAGAAATATGGAGTTAAGTGTTGCAACAAAAAATGTCCTCAACAAATACATGCTAATAAGCAAGCTGTTTTTCTTTCTTATTTCCGATAGCGCACAACACCAGCTTTTTTATTTCCACGAGTTTTTTTTTTTAAATAATATAAATTTAAGGAATTTTACGCGTTCTTCTTGACTAAATTTTTCATAATTACTACCATTTTAATCAAAAGAAACTTATCTCGGCATTTGACATGTTATTATGTGAACTAGATGGAACATTACACACCGTACAGACGTAAAATATCCTCTGTGATAGATGGATCATGGGAATAGAATATCCACCCATGCTGTTGGGCTAACCTTAGGAGGTTTTCATTGTTTTTTCTCTCCATGTAACGCAAATGCACTTCATGTAACTTCTGCATGTGCATTCTGCACTGAGTTCAATTAAAAAGTCCTAAACGAAGGCTAGTTTGTTCTAATGCTTGATTCAGGAGATTCCTTATTGTCTGTGTTGTGATCAAAATTGCAAGTGAAAATTGATAGTCGCAAACTTACAATTGGGACGTGTGTTCAAAGTTGTAATATAAAATCTTGTTTTATTAGTTCAATCGGGGGGGGGGAGATTTTCACTTTGATTAATTTTATTTAGCTGACTTTACAATCTTCTGTAACACTATGAACGAACCAGTGTGCTATTAATGTTTAAAAAATGACTATCTTTTCTGCCTTTTTCATTCGCTTATATGTTTTTTCCATTCTAAAACAAGTAGCATAAACCTCTGTTTTGATCCACCATGAGAAAAGAAAACTCCAAAGAAAACTCCAAAACAGAAAGAAACTAAAATTCAACTTAAAGTTTGCTTAAAATTAAACTCATGTCTAAATTTATGAATTGGAAAATTCTTTTAAGTAAAAAAATAAATTAAGAAATGATAAGTGGTCTTAATAAGGGTTCGTTGATTTAAATCAACTTGATTTAAATCACGATTTAAATCATGATTTAAATCAACTGATTTTTTTAAATATATATATTGATTTTAAAAGTTAAAAAACAGTGTTTTAAATTATTGATACCTGTATTATTTTATTTTCTTAGTTTCAAAATTTATTTTAAATAAATTGCTGTGTTTAATTTTAGTAAACGAAATTACTTTCTTGGTGTGTGATAAATTCCAACACATTTGAAATTACATTTTTAAAAATCGTTTGATTCTTGAGATTGAAAGTACACACCTAATGCTGTCTTAATATAGACTTGCATAGCTATAGAAAGTAATTAATAGACATGAAAAAATACAAATAATCTTAAGTAAAATTCTATCTTTTGATTAAAACAGCATGGAATTAAAATCTACGTTATATTTTATTCGTGGAAAATGTATATTTCTAAAGCTTGAGGTTGTGTTAAAAAGAAATTACACTAATATGCCAAAAATAGAAAGAAAAAAAAGGCTAATGAATTCAGATATTTTTTCCTGATATAGTGTCATTCTTCCCATTCAAAGTCTATTTGAAGCAGTAGAGTTATTAACTGGTATTTTTTTCTCATTATATGTTTACAGTATCTTTGACATTATCAGATTTTCTATAAAGAAATTTTGTGAAAAAAATTTTAAATGAGTGCATAGATTTTATGAAAATTTTTTTAGCTGATCTATTTATTTTGATATAGAATTAAAAATGAATATTTTAATATAAAAATATATAGATTAAATATTTATTTATTTTTGGATGAATGACTACATTTATCGAAACAATCTGTTACATTTATTTTGTCATCTTAAAAATCAAGAAAAAAAACGCAATTTTAAATTAAAATTATGGGGTACCTTCACAAATTCAACTTTAGGAAAAATAATAGTTTCACAAAAAACTTTTTTTTTTAAATTTTATTTTTATGTTTCGCGAAAAACGAATAAATCCATATTTTTGTGCTGATTTTTTAATATTATTTTTAATTTTCACAAATTATGTCTAAATTTTCACAAAATAAATACCTCTCAGAAAAACCTAGATAGACCTATTTCGTTAAATTCTCTATTTCATCCAGTCTTCAAATTTCAATTATGCATTTGTTTCAAAATGGTTGCTATGTATTATAATGAAAAATTATATTAGTGAGTAAGAGAGTCTAAAATATTGTTATAATATTGTTTTAATATTAATTTAATTTTGTTTAACATTTATAAAGTATTTTTAATCATAAATTAAAGTTCTTACAATGTGTTTGAATAAAAAAAAAATCTGATTTAAATAAAAAAAAAATCCGATTTACATCGAAAAAAGCACAAACTCTTTATCTCAATTTTCAGCTATTCAAAATGAACATTAAAAAAAACTTTTAAAAATCAATTACATACTTGTCAAGTTAAAACAGGGTGCTTAGCCAGATTTTTCAACAAAAATTAAACACCTTTTAAGTACTTTTTAAGCACTCAAAAAAATATTTTTAATCACTTTCCAAAAAAAATCATAATTAGAATCTGTGCAGAAATAAATTATTTTTTCCATAGTTTAAAGTTCTCAATTTGTAAACATAAAATCAATAAATTTCAATAACATTTTCAAAACCTTTACATATTCATGATAAAATAACTAGTTTCTGATAAATATTGCAAAGAAAACTGTGAAAATCATGCATTTTTTTTGTAATTTAGAACGACAATTGAGAAGGCGAAGAAAAAATCTCTTTTTAAAAGATAGAAAATTCAGCACTTTTTTACAAACACCGAATAAAAAAGAACGTTTAAGGGCTTTTAAAAAACTTAACTTAAAAATAAGTACCATTATGCACTTTTTAAAAACGCTACGCACCCTGTAAAAAATGTTTGAAACACTAAAAGAATTATACATAGAAATTATAAAATTCTATTTAAAATAAATTTCCATTTTAAACCATGCTTTAAAAATTTAATTCTCCAGGAAGAAGAAGACAAAATAAAAAAACGTGATATTAAACAGACCATTAGTTCCCAATTTCTTTTTACTATGAAAACCCGATTTTATACCCAAATAAAAGACAAAATAATTTTGATAAAATTTCTTAAGAGAACGTTGATAAAATTTCATGAGATAAATGAAATTTTTTCCTCGTTTTATCATTAATAATCTAAAATTTAGTTCTATGCCCGTTGGTTAATTTCGCACTTATAGAACTATATCTAGCCGAGATATCTGTTTTTGTGTATCCTACATAAATTGAAAATTAGTAAAATAAGCCACATCATGAATAAATAATCCCTTATCCAAATGGCTTGATTAGAAATTTCATTCGCTTCAAAAATATACAAGTTGGAATAACCTTAGAGTAGGAATAACAGTCGCTATGAAGTTTTTGAGTAAAGCCAAGTTTTTAATCAGGGAAATCATCATTTTATTATAAACGTATGCCTTTTTATAATTTAGTTAAATATATTGTTATTAGAAAGATTATATATATATTTTTTTAAATATTTGCCCTTTTTTTGCATTGGCATTAAACTTCTATTAATTTTCTTACAGCGATAGCAACCAAATTATTACAAAACAAATAATTGATTAGATCTAAAAATTCAGATTTTAAAAGTTAATGGTGGTTAACGGAAAAGTCACAACTCTCTAACATTCCCAAGGAACCCTCGATAAATTCTCTATTTTTATCAACCTATTAGAATGTGTATTTAAAAACTATTGATAAACTTTCAAACAAGAGATAATATTTATACAAAATCAAAACAACTAATCAAACCACCTGCATCAAAGACGATGTTACTTTCTCATTTTCCTAACTCTGCTGTAATTTTTTAACTAGAGGTGACCAGAGGGCGAAATTCTGAGTTTAAGACTATCAATATTTAACTCTATAGAATTTTAATTTTAAACTCGACCCAGAAGACAAGAAAACTCCTACAATACACCTGGGACAAACTAGCCTTCGTGGAGTACTTTTTGATGCAACTAAAACGCATTTGCGTTTTATGGAGAGGAAACCTCCCATGGTTAGCCCAACGATAAGGTGATTCTATCCCACAATTCGTCTGTCTACCACTGATGACATTTTACGTCAGTACTGTGGTCGGTGCGAGCCGGGAGCATAATTTGTATCAACCATATGATTCGAAGCATGGTCGCCTCCAGTGGGATGAAAACAATTCATACCCTTAGCAACTCAAACTTAGCTGTAATCACTCGCGTTGAACAGCTGGCTCAATTTTGAGTTTACAACTATCGATGTTCAACGGTTTAGCTTTTTTATTTCAAACTTAATTCAGAAGGTCAGGAAACTCCTTGGTCAAGTATTGAACCACGAAAATCTCCCAAGGTCAGCCTGACGGCAAAGGGACTTTAAACATGCTCGGATTTTTCCACTGAGGATATTTTACGTCAGCACTGTGGTCGGTGCGAGCCGAATGCGGAATTCGTATCAAACAAACTGGTATTTTGTTGCACCCTTGTAATGCTAATTGTGCTCCATTTTTTTTCAGCAATAACTTTTAACTTAGCATCCCAGGAGATGTAATTTTCTATAGCAATTTTTATAGATTTTTTATTTTTTTCATCATGACTGGTTAGTTATAAAACCTGATCTTTTTTTTAAAACGACCAATAAGTAAAATAGGAAAAATTATTAAATTGCATTAAACTCAAAATAAATAAATGAAGAAAAAACCGTTTAAACAATAGAATTTTTATCAGTGTTTTTAACAAGATAATTAATAACAAGATTAATTTGTGTAAACGAATTTAATAAGTTCAAATTTTTTTTTATTCGCTTAAGTATTATTTAATAAGTATTATTAGATATGGCGAAAAAGGACAAAAAATATCATTAAATATGGCAAAATTTTTAAATTCTTAATTAAATTTGATGCAATATTAAGCTTAAAATAACATAAAAGTTTGAAGTAGCAACACTGCGCAGAACCCAAACGCTACTGTGTACTTGTGATCAGTGGCGTACGCAAGGGAGGGGTTTAGGGGTTTGACAAAATGGCAAAAATAAAAATTTTAGTAGAAATTATGCGAGCTTTTATTTTTTAAGACTGTTAAACTTTTATTAACCTTATGCCTACTTTTTTTTTTCTCCCGATATTTCTCAGAATACTGAAAAAACATTTACTATACTTTTGAAACCAAATTCACGTGATACTGTTATGGACTGGTTCCTTTCTGTCCTGCCAGTATAGTTCTCGAGACTGGCTGTCATTCGCGACGTCTTTGAGACAATTCGAGAATTTTGGAGACGGGGTGAAAAATTATATAAAAGGGGGAATGGAGTACAGTGGAGTTAGTTAGTCAGACTAAGAGTTATCTCTGCCGCTTGTCTTTCGGAGCTTGTCGCTAAATCTGTTTTGTTTTGTCTTGTCTTAACAAAAAGTTCATTCAATCGCCGAACCCGTTGTCGCCAGTATTTCGACTAGTGAAGAAATCAGTAACAATACCAGAGATACTGTGCTCGTTGAAGTTATTCATTCCAGCTCGAAACTTTGAGATCGTAGCATAGCGGATATTTCTGTGCCAATACATACATATATTTGCTGTTCTTGGATCTTTAGGATTTAAAAATTTTTAACGCCAGAACTTAGCAATTTTTAATTATTTTGAGAAAAAATCACGATCTGAAATTAGTGAAGTGACAGCATCTAGTACCAATGTAAGTTTTTCTGTTGTACAGAAATGTGATACTTCCGTTGAAGAAAATGTTTCTAGCATAACAAAATCTGATGAATGTGAAAGTGGCCCTCAAAGTGTTACTTTCCACCCATATGACATTAAACTTTTTTCAGAAAATATTACATTATGTTCTTAAACTTAAAAAATCAAATCAAAATTTAACTAAACAATGTTGTCTAAATGAAAAGTCAAAATTGTCTAGCTGTCTAAATTAGGGAAATAATAGTGATTTTTAACAGATTCGAATTTCTTTTAGTAGTTTCAGAAAATTATGAACACCCCCCTTGAAAAAATTGTGCGTACGCCACTGCTTGTGATAGCAAACCCGCATTCGGTAACCTTGACATAAACTGATTCTGGTGTAAAAAAATATTTAAAAGCAATGAAGGAAATTAATAACAAATATATAACTAACTGGTGTAACTAGGAACGGTGGAAATATTTTTTCGCCAGAAAATAAACACTCGTAATCTAAAAAATTCAATTATCACATATATCACAGCATTTAAAGATGCAGTGATCACGAAAAACTCAAAACGTATTTCTTTATAAAGAAAAAAATATGCTCAATGTTTTTAAAAGCTTTAAGATTAAAATAGCTTTTTAAAAACAGGCTTAAGTTAACCAGGGGTCTGTCCAGACATTTTGTGAAAGGTCCGTTTTTGTAAAATTGTGAAAAAAATTACTCCTAATTTGTGAATATAAAATAACGTTAAGTCCCATTCTTTCAACCAGGGTCCGCTTTTGTGAATTTGTGAAAATAGGGTCCGTTATTGCAAAAAAAACTTTTTCAAGGAGTTTTTTAATTGCAAAGACATACAAGAGATTATGCTCAACACTGTAAAATTATAATTTAAAAAAATTATATTTTAAAAAATAAACAGCAAATACAGCTACTAAATTAACGATGCAACATACAAATATTTGGTATTTAGCCTTATACTGCTGAAAGCAGAATATTCATTTCCGACGAATAAAGGAAGAAACGTCTGCCGAAGACAAAATTTAGTTCCGTTTACATCTGTCTTTATCCCCCCCCCACTTCCTGGGAAGGGTTTATTCGATTAACAAAACAATAATGAAGATAAAACAAATTTGCGAAGGGTCCGATTTAAAGATAAATTATTTTGTGAAGGGTCCGTTTTTATGAAAAGATATTTTGTGAAGGGTCCGTTAACGGACCCAAATTTCTTCTAAATAGACCCCTGTTAACACAAACATAAAAACAGAACAAATTATCGTAAAAATAACATTAAATAAATAATAGTAAAAAAAATATTAGTTATAAATAGGTTAATACAGAAAATTAAAAATAAAAGATTACTTACATTGAAATGAAAGATAAAACAAGCAATCCACGCTTTAGTTATCCAAGTATTAAGTTATCCAAGTAGTAAGTAATCCAAGCTTAAGTAACAAAAGACAACAAGAAAACTGAAATAGAAAGAGAATAAAATTTCAAAACTAGAATGCATAGAATTCGAATTAACCATAATCCACTAGAAGAGAGACAATACTACTTTGGTTTTCTAGGGTTGTTATAATCTTGAACTGTTTCCCCCTAATTTGCTATTGGGAATGCTCCGAACTAAAGTCGCCAATTTAATATTCGATGATTAAAAAAAGTTAGAAGTAAATGTTACGTCGAATTTTGATATCCAGATTTTCTTTAAGTATCTTTAAAAAAGTTGCGAAGTTCTTTACAGTTTTAAAAATACTGACAAAAATCAGAACTAGATACGAGAACGAAATAATTTATTACGCATTTAAATCGTATAGTCAAAAACATAATGATGTATTTTATTAAAACAGATTATTTTAAATTGGTTATGATTTTCAAAATAGTTTTATTTATTTAAATTTTTAAACCCTTGTTTTTCAATTAAACAAAAAATATCAAAATTTCTTTCTAAGTTTTTTTTTACACCATGATTTTGTCACTACGTTTTAGTTAACTTTAAAAATTTGTCTCATTTCCGTCTGACTAGACTGCTCAAATCTCATTCGTAGCGCCACACCTTATGCTAGTTTGAATCGTTATGCTATTTCAATGGATAAAATTCATCGTCATTTTAAGACCAAACTGAATTTATCGTCAATAGAAATTTCAACTTGTTTCCAACTAACTAATGTGCTCAAATGTTATCTTGAGCTTTATAAATAATGACAATGCATGCTCCAAATATTTCAAAATATATTTTGATCCTAAAAGCAGGAGCAGGGCCGAAAGTTATATTCCTTCATGTTTATTTTACGCATTTCTCGGCATCTCGAGATTTTTTAAGCTAAGTGAAAAGCGTTTGAACTCAAATATTAAATTGTTTTAATCTAGGAAGTCCAAGCAAAAATAACTTTGTTACGCTTTTTTTTATTATTTTATATAATAATAGTCAAAAAATGACACAAATTTGTAATTTTTGATGTCGAATGATTTTGATGTTTAATGACTGTAATTTTTGATGTCAAAACACATAAGGTGAATAAAATTAGTTTCACAGTTTTTGAGTAATGAAATAATTCGATTAGCTTAATATGTTATCAGAATATGGCAAAGTAATTAAAATTAACGCAAAGATATTCAAACTTTTGACCGCTCTCTGGTTCAAACGATTGAGAAATATTTTTGTTTTTCAGATTGCGGCTATCCCCATACCTTAAGGATCAAAAATCTCAGAATCCATAAAAATAAGGTGCGTTTATTCAGGAAAAGAACTTTTTTGAGTATGATTTCCTAACTTAAAATATCGTCTGCACTCATTAATTTGCATATTGATGGTTAAATTTGGTATATAATGCTACGTTGTCTGTAGTGTAGGACACATATATTGGACCGAATATTGCATAGAGCCACATTTTATATTGCCTGCAGAGAGGGGGAGAATGTTATTAATTATAAAGGGCCACAAATTATATGGTCTGTAATATAAGGCTACATATTATATAAATGCTATATATAATTATGAGCTATTATATAGCTCTCCATACTATAATAGCTAATATAGTCGCAACAACTACGGTGCTGAGGTATAATAACTTCAAAGGTATACCGTTAAGGTTAAAATCACTTTGGCATCGGGTTAACCGTAAGCGGCTTCCGCAGTTTTCGCTTCAATGTAATACAATAGACAGCAGTGTTAAATATCATTAGTGGTAAATGGATTTTATTTTATTGCCGCTTTTCGTGATTTTCTTCCCGTTGTAAAGCATATCCTGGTTAGTTTCATCAATAGGGTCTTTTAGAAAGTTAATTTGTTCCATTATACTTAGGGTTGGGTTTTTATTTCACCGGTGCGGAGTTGACAGCCGTAAATGGCTCTAGATTTAATTTATTATGTTTTTATCTATTTTAAAATATATTGACTAATATTGAAATGAGCTATTTTAAAAACTATGAAATTTTGAGAACTTAAAAGTGGGAAGTTAAAAAGATTCAAAACTATTAAAATCACAATAAATATTACATTTTGAGTTCATATAATAATACTGCATATAAACTATTTGCACTTCTGTAACTAATTGATGAATTATGTATTTGTCACCAATTCATACAATTTTTAAGGAACATAATTCCTTGTTCTGTAATTATCTTGTTCTGAAATTACGAGTAATTTTTTTTAAGTTATATAAATTTTAACATTTTAATGAATTAATCTTCCTGAAATAACCTATATAAGATTGAATAACTTTGCATCAGTTAATACGTGATAATCATGCAGTAATAACCATTCAATAATCACTAATGAACGATAACTATTCAACTTCCATTAAATTTTGTTGCAATTTATAAAAAAAAACACTGTTAAAGAAAAAACTAATAAAAAAAAACAAATCACAAATCTAGGAAAAGTTATAAAATAAATGAAAAGAAAAAACAAATAGGAAACAAAAAATGCTATATTATATACAGCTAAGAAAATTGAAACTTACTTGTTAAATCCTAACTATTACTTTCAATTTTCTAAAAATATAAGCTCTTGCAGACAGCTTAAAAAAACTTAAAGTGATAAACGCAGATTTAACATTTTTATACTAGCATTTATCGAAGTGAATGAGATTTTCTAAAGAAATATTTCAATTCCGTTTTGGTTTTCCAGGGTTGCTATAATCTTAATAATGTTATTTCACATTTGCAATGTTCCAATCTAAAGTCGCCAATTTAAAATCCTCGATTAATAAAACTTGAATTTAATGATACTGACAATTTTTACACTTTGATTTTCCTAAAGAGTATTAAAATGTGTAGAAAATGCTTTGTTATTTTAAAAAATACTGACAGAGATCAGACCTAGAAACGAAACATTTTATTTCCAATTTCAATTATGTAGTCGAAAGCATAATGTATCTTATTGAAACAAAGGATTTTGTATTGGTTTACGATTTTCGAAATAGTTATTTTTTATCTCGAATTCTTAAACTGGTGTTTCGAACAAAACAATATCTAAATTTCTTTTCAAATCTACAATCCCTGTCCAAATTATTCGATACAAAATCTTAATTATCGTGAGATACTATACAATATTTTAATGCGACTGAAACCGGTTTGCACTTGTTTACATTAGTGTATCAATTGGTTAAATTAGACGATTTTTAATATTTGTTGTTGTTGTTGTTGTTAATTTACGTCGCACTAGAGCTGCACAATGGGCTATTGGCGACGGTCTGGGAAACATCCCGGAGGATGATCCGAAGACACGCCATCACAATTTTGATCCTCTGCGGAGGGGATGGCACCCCCGTTTCGGTAGCCCGACGACCTGCGCGTGAAGTCGAGCGCTTTACGGTAGCATAGTTTAACGAGGACCAATACCGCACACCCTCGGTCCCTACGCAGACTGATCCAAGTGGTCACCCACCCGCACACTGACCGTAGCCAGTGATGCTTGACTTCGGTGATCTGCTGGGAACCGTGTCTTAACGATCAGTCCACTGCGGGACCGATTTTTAATATATGTTCGATAAATGAGACGATATATTATATAAATATAGAATAATTATTTTATCAAGTATTATATTTTTACACTATAACAATCAGACCAAATGATTAGGCCCACTGTAGTGTTTGATTAATTGCATTTTTTGCACTAGTTTATATGGAATACTTTTATATTTAAACATACATGTAATGAGTTTTTATTCAGGATATTTTTATATACTCCCATTTTGTATTTATTTTCAACGCATTACAATGTCACCAATTGATACACGAAAGTAAACCGGTTTCAGTGGTGTAAAAGCAATAAAGCTGTATAGTATCATTTGATAATTAAGATTTTACTTAGAATCTTGTAGTGAATCTAATAATTTGGCCAGAAACTGTTTGATTTTGATCTAAATTTCTTTGAAGTTACTTTTTACAGAATCATTTTGTTACTACCTTTTAATTAACTGGTCTCCGTGTCTGTCAGGAAGGAAAGTTAAGATCAAAAGTTCGTAAACTTTCCGATTGACAACAGCACTTAAATGTCATTCAGAGCACCTTACTTTATCCTAGTTTGATTCGTTTCCTGTCTATATTTTATGACTAAAATGAGTTGATTATCAATAAAATTTCCTCCATTTTCCGACTAACTAAGATGCTCGGATGTTCTCGAGAACTTTAATGCAGAATGAGGGAAAATACAAGTTCCAATCGTTTCACAAAATAATCTGGTTTTCAAAATATAGTTTGGTCTAGAGAACGGGTGAGAAAGTTTACACTCTTTAATGTTAATTTAACTTTTTGCGTATTTCGTCATATCTCAAGAACTATTTAAACGAACGGACATTTTTTTTCACACAATACTAAAATTCTTTTAACCAATTACAGTTAAAAACTACACATAATTTTTCACAAGTATTTCGTATTAATTATTATTTTATTTAATAATAGTAAAAAAAAACTTCAAATTGTTAAGTTAAAAACTTTTACATAACTTCTAAAATATGTCACTTTAAATGGAAAAATTCAAAAACATTGAACAAAATCGGTCGAAAACTTCTTAAGCTGAGCTACTGAAATTACACAGGAGTTCCGTGAGTTGGGACATTTTTTTTTAACCTTTAATGATTTCAGAAACCTGTTATAGGTTATATCCAACCAATAATACTTTATTTGTTTAATATTAATGTTAAAAATTGTAATAAAAAAGAAATAACGAATTAAAAAATATATATTTTTCTAATAACAATACATTGAACAAATTTCTAAGAAAATTATAAAATTACAAATGTTTGCATCAGTATTTCTCTCATTGAAGTTCGAGATTCAGTTGTTGTATTAAATAATATCGGATTTAAAAAGCTATGCGCAAATCAATAGTAATAACTGCATAAAAAATGGAAGAAAAATTTCGTCAGAAAATAAAACCAAATTTTTTACATTATTATTCTTTATTTTTCATTATTCTCAAATGAGAAAAAAAACACAAGCTTTTTTTTACCACTACGATGAGCGAGAAAGGCATTTTCTGAATCTGGAGAAAAGATAAAATCTTTCAAAAATTTCTGCAGAAAAGAAAACCAAATTTTTTTATTTCCCAAAGGAAAAATTCATCTATAAGAACTTTTGCGACTATGTCGTCCTGTCGCTACGGGGGCAAGAATTATTATAAAACACAAAATGAGAAAGTAATTTTTCATGTTTTAACTCAAAAGCTGACATCAAATGAATAATCAAATGTACTGGAAGAATTTCTGTGAAAAAAAAGCATTGTTTTTCGTTTAGACTGTTGACGAATTTTTATGAGTCATTGAAATAGATACCGTCTCGTAACTCAAAACAAAAAAAAAAGGGGGGGGGGGAATGTACAAACAAAAGAAAATACTGAATTTAATAATACTTAACAAATTTTCCAATTTCATAATGAATGTATTTTTTAACACATTATTCACAATATTTGTGTATTAATCATAACTCCTTAATTTTAAATATTTATTTTTATTATTATATGCTCAAAGATTATTTTTTTAGTAGTCAGCATCTAAAGATTTTGTTACTTAGTGATAATGAAGTATAAAAAAGTGTAATTTAAGTAATGTAATTTAAATGATATCTCAATTAATAAACTATTGCTATTAAACAATATGTAACTATGAAAGTGCCTTTATATGCTTTGTTTTATTTGACAGCAAAAGTTAAAAGTTGAAATTAGAAAACGATAATGAAACGATGACCACTATTGAGAAATGTTTTCGAACTTTACAATGTTATTTTTTAAGACTGTAAGAAAATGTATGAACACTATATTTTTGAACAGAAATAATTTGTTAGCAGAGTAAAGTTTGATAGCTACTATCAGTCGAACATTCGGCTTATTTTTTACAGAAAATATAAACAACAAAGTTTTCATATCCTTTAGTTGTGATTTTCGAGAACTAATTGCGGCGTGACGTCATGAGGTGGGGAATCTTAGCTTCAGCTTTGAGTAAAGAATGCACCTTATTTTCTCTTTAGCCCTGCTAAAATACTGTCTTGCAGTTTATTACAGTTCTTTTTTAAAACCATAATTGAGCTTATTTTATTCAATCTCATCTTATACGACAAAAACTACTCAACTTAACATACACAGCAAAAACGCAATCGCTGCAAATTCAACTGCCTACATAAATCTTAATTTTAAAGACTTATTGATGAAACAATGAAAAAATTTTATTCACGTGAAATATTTCTGAATTAATTTATAATTTTTGTAGCATATTTACACATGTTTATGAACGTTTTTTATAAGTCGTGGTTCCGCTAAAAGAAATTAGAAACCACTACTGTATATTTCATCTTTTCTTTGTGGCATGTTTTAATAGTTTTTGTTACTTTTCAATTGGACAAGGTCCTTTTAAGTCGCCGTATTGTTGTATTATAATACAAAGTATTATTGTCCTTACGTCAAACGCTCGTAAGCTATTTGGTATAAGAAGTTCGATTCCCCCCTTGAAGGCGGCTTGTAATACAACTCTATAATTTATGCTGTTTGATTTATTTGGTTGTTAATGTCGAACTAGAGCTGCACTAATAACTTTTTATTATCGACGTTGAACAGCCGCCCCAATTTTAGGTTCAAGACTGATAATGTCCGCAGCCTTGTAAATTTGAACCAATTCAAAAGACCAGGAAACTCTTGGATCAGTACTCCCAGAGGTATGATTTGTTACGGAAACATGGAGGACTTTGGGACTCGACAGATTTAAATTGCACCTATCACCATTTACTACACGGAAAGTCTTCGGCTGGCGGGGCAACCACGCTATCCAGGCCCTACAGTAATGACTTAATGATCTGGTGCAAATGCTTGAACACACTATACTATCACTATTTAGATGGGACAATAAATGGTGATAGAAATTATCCGGACACCTCACAATGCTCCCAGACCATGCGTGAATTTTTTCTGACTTTGAAATTGCTGCGATTTTCATAAACATTACATAAGATTCCGTTATATACCCGTTACATTAGACTCGATTTCGAACAATTAAACCAGACAGCTGTTCTGTACTATGCATCGAACCCCGCTCCTGGGCGTTGTGAATGAAGCCTCTACTCTCCACACCAACAGGGAAGTATCTATTCCTTAATTTGACCAAGAATTATAAGTCAATCGAATAATAAGTCAATCAAAGAATGAGGAAAATTATGTAAAAGATTATTAAAGTATGGGTGTACTGAGTCCTAAAATTTTGATATGTAAGAGTACAGTATACCATTTGATAGTACTTTCATTCATGTCGCACAAGAGCTGCACGATGGACTATAAGCGATGGACTGGGAAACATCACTGAGGGTGATTCGGAGACAACATGCATACGTCACATCCCGTTTTACAGGACGAACATATTTACACAATATCCATAGATCGTAATTTTGACCTGAACTACAGCACGATCGAACTCTGTTTTAGTTATCACAGAGGTATTTATTTGTTATGGCGACTTGGAGGACTTTGTGACCCAAACAGATTTAGAGTGCACCAATCACTATTTTGTACGCGGAGAGTCTTCAGCTGGTGGAGATCGGACTCACCACTTCTCGGACATGGGCCTAACGACTAACCAACCAGGCTATCCTGGCTCCGTTGAAAATTACATCTTTTTCCAGGTCGGTTCCTGGTACCCGGTAAAAATTTTATTTCTGGTTAAAACACGGATTTATGTCCCGATAGGTTAAAATAATATAAATTTTTATAATTTTCTATAGAAAAAATATTTTGCAAGGTTTAGTTTGAAAGAAATTTACAACGCATCTACATAAATATGAACGTCTATTTAGTTTTAGTTTTATTTTAAAACTAAATTTTAAAAAATGAATCTAAAAAAAATTTGATGAATGTTTGAATTTATAATGATTGACGTAAAACTTAGTTGAAGTTGAGACTTCTGCTAATTGGGAACTTTATACTTAATTCATTTTTCATTTTACTTAACTTTTCCATAGCACTCAATAACGTAGCGTCTGTTAAATGAAGGATATTTTTAAAAGAGTTCAATAAAAAGACAGTAATATTGAATGAAAAGTATTTTAAGTATCAGGATTTAATTTTTAATCACCCGATGACTACAAACGTAATTATCGAGTCATGAGATATACTTTTGTACAATCAGGGGCAGTTTCAGAAATTTTTCCTGGGGGGGGGGTCATAGACTCAGATTCTCTCCCCCCCCACAATTAATTTGTTTCATAAAAGGAAAAAAAAAATTTTTTTTTTTTTTTTTAAAAAAAAAGCTTGGTTTATTACTGTCATTTATTTTTTTCATAATGAACAATAGAACAATACATAAACAATTCAAGTATACAAAATCTTTAAATAATAAATGTAATGCGTTTTTTAGAAGCTTTGGCAAATCTGTCAATGATTTTTTTAACATCCAAATCAATTTCTCGATAAATGTTTAATGATGAGAGTCCATTTATAATTAATATTTATTGTAATTTTTAAAATATTTTATTTCTTTTGTAAACTATTAAAAAAAAAATATTATTTTTATTTTTTTTTCTGCAATTTTTTTTGAGGGGGGTGGGTCATGACCACTATTCGCTGGATTCGCCACTGAGTACAATTTCTTAAATTTTTATGTACTTTGTGAGCATATCATATTACCGATGCTGAACAGAAAATTCATATATTGGTTTTGTTGTCCCTAATGTTACAATTCTACCTCAAAATCGAATTAATTTTGAAAATTCAAAAGATATTTTATGTGCTAGTTCATGCAAAAAAATGCAGATTTTCTTTCTTGAAATGAAATTAATGTGTATTTGTGATACAGGGAGAAGAAAACTATGAAACATTCGCATGGTTAGACCGGTAATTGGAGAACTTTAACCAGATTTGTTAGAAATTTAATTTATTGAGTTCATGGTTAAAGGAGATATGTTTTAATAAAGATACAGATTTAACATACTGATGACTAATTATAAAATACAACATGCTATTCAGAATACTTAGTGCAAAGTAGTTGTCACCATTTTTGTTATTCAGTAACATTAAAATTTTTAATTACCGTAAGATAAGATGCACATAAGAGTCTCTAAAGTTATAATTACAATACAATATAAGGTTTAAATCATTAATTTAAAATGCATTTATACACTAATTCGTACAAAAATTTAAATGTAAATCGAACATCCGCGTAGCATATAGCACTGAGAGAATTTCAAGACGAATGCAAACTAGGCTTAACAGAAAGAAATTATACATTATACTATCTAACAGGCACTGATTTACAGGAGGGTATTCGTTCCCTGAACCCCAACTCGAGCTTGTAAGGACTCCCAAACTTTTCTTATTTCTTAATAGTATTTTCAGTAAAAAATATTGTTAATTATACAGAACAGTGCTGACGTAAAATATCCCCAGTGGTAGATGGATCATGGTTTAGAGTTCCCTTGCCGTCAGGCTACGTGTAGAGGTTCTCGTGATCTTCCTCCCCATGTAACGCAAATAAGGGTTAGTTCCATCAAAAAGTCCTCCACGAAGGCAAATTTCTCACTATACTTGATCCCGGAGTTTCCTTGTCTTCTGGATTGGATTCAAAATGACAGAGTTGAACATTTGTATTCGTAGACACAAAAATTTGGGTCTGCTGTTCAACGTCGGTTATATCATAAAAAATAAAGTGAAACGATTTTATCTTACAACCGTCATTGAACTGCTGACTAAATTTTGAATTCATTACTACCAATGTTCAACGCCGTAGACTTTGATTTTTGAACCCAATCCAGAAGACAAGGGATCAAGTATAGTGAGAAATTTGCCTTCGTGGAGGACTTTTTGATGGAACTAATCCGCATTTGCGTTACATGGAGAGAAAAACCACGAAACGGTTATTCTGGCGACAAAGAGATTCTTACCCATGATTAGTCATCTACCACCGAGGATTTCTCAAAGCAACGATTGCTCCGGATTTTGTGGCTGTTTGATAATGGATCTCTGCAACAACCTTTCTTCAGAAAGTTTTCTAAAGACAGATTTCGGTTTTGTTGTTGTTTAGCTTATTTTGATAAATGTTGTATAATTTCTTCGATTTTGAGTTCAAGATATTCAGTTCTTATATCATTTTGAATGTGATTTTGGTATCTCGCATCATAAAAATCATTTATTTCAAGGTTATCAAAGCAAAACAAATCCGAAAGAGACGTGTTTTTATTTATTTTTTTAATGAATTTCATCGAGATTTTTTTTTTTATTTTTTTACATAGACTGTTTTTATGAAGGAAAAACAAAATGTAGGAATTGGTAATGTGAAATACACGCATTTTAGGGAGTCATTGTGACTTGTCGCAGGAAAAACTTCATTTCAGAGAGCTGCCTTTTTTTTGGAATTTTTTTTCTTAACTAATAACCCGATTTTCACACACATATAGGGCAAAATCAGTGTTTCCCAAACTTATGACTTTTGAGTACCCTTTCTAAATTTTTCGTAACGCTGTGCACTCATTAAAAAATTTATGCATCTTTTACTCTAAAAAATTTGCGCAAAAATTAAAAATCGCAACTGGCTGTTGGCACCACTAATTATTAACTCAAGCAAAATATAGCCAATAGAAAAATAAGTAATAGAAAATTTTCATGACTAGCTTTATTTTTAAATAAATTTTTTTGAAATTTTCGTTTGTTGCAAGATATTTCGCATAATAACGCGTACCCCCGCTAAACTGTTCCCGTATCCCTGGAGGTACGCGTACCACACTTTGGGAAACACTGGGCTAAATGAACAATTTTCGAAACAGTACTTACTTTATTTTTGGACAGCATTTAAGGGTGATTATTACGGAACACTTTTTATACAAATTAGCGTGTACCACAGTGGACGGATAGTAAGACATAGTTTCACAATCAGCGGTAAGTTTGCGGAAGGGGGAAAACTTTGATCAGTCTGCGAAGCGGCCGAGGTTACGCGGTTCTCGTTTAACTGTTCGACCTTAAAGTACTCCACTTCACGGTCACGTTACCGGGCACCCTCTGCAGACCTCTTGGGATCATTCTCAGGAATATTTTACATATTGTCACTGATTGTGGGAACCGTAGTGACACAGGGAATAAAGTACTCCCAATGAAGTCACTTAAAACCTAGTAACATGGGTTCGAATCCCAATCATAGCTTTTTGATTCAAATCCATACCCGGTAAAAATATCCTCACTGGTAGACGGATGATGGGTTAGAGTCCCCTTGCCGTCGGAGGTTTTCCTCTCCATGTAACGCAAATGCTGGTTAGTTCCACCAAAATGTTTTCCACGAAGGCAAAATTTGTCCCAATATTTGATCCTGGAGTTCCCTTGTCTTCTGGATTGGGTTTAAAATGACAAGGCTACAGAGGTCGTAAACTCATGGTAGGTTCGGCTGTTCCACGACGATCATGAAATAGCATATTTTAAAGATATAGCGCGATGCAAATAAACTACTACATCTACATTAAGTAATCATTTATTGAATTATTTCTTGGAAGATAAAGCACTTTTTTGTATCCTCTGCAGATTGTCCAGAATCGCACGATGATTGGATGACACAAACTTGTGTTCCGGTGGTGATCGATCGGACAACATGAGAAAGAAACACAGAAGGTTGTTGTTGTAGTTCATTTACGTCGCACTAGAGCTGCACAATGGGCTATTGGCGACGGTCTGGGAAACATCCCTGAGGATGATCCGAAGACATGCCATCACAATTTTGATCCTCTGTAGAGGGGATGGCACCCCCGCTTCGGTAGCCCGACTTCCAGCACACGAAGTCGAGCACTTTACGGTAGAACAGTTTAACGAGGACCCATGCCGCACACCCTCGGTCCCTACGCAGACTCATCCAAGTGGTCACCCACCCGCAGTCAGTGATGCTTAACTTCGGTGATCTGATGGGAACCGTGTCTTATCGATCAGTCCACTGCGGGACTGAAATATTTTGTAATTGTTTAATTATACTATATAATCTAAAAAATATTAATTGGGTACTTGCACTTCAAGAATAAGGTCACGGATACCCACTCATATGACCTATGTCAGCGAAAGCAGACCGTAATGTCATGTTAAAGTTGAGCTAAGTTAATCCACATTAATTAGAATGTTAATTAATTTGAAGTTAATTAAAGATGCCATATCACAGATTGACTTTGTTGAAATACAATTTTTTCTCGTCTATGCCTTACAGTAAAATTAGATTTTTTGTTTGTTAATATACTTTATTGTAACCGTTTTATGTACCCTTTGATGCATAATTAATTTGTTTATGCTCCTCGTTTCTGTGTTTGTGTCAAGTAAGAAATCTAAAGTGAAAGAATATAGAATGCGATTTTTAAGAGACTTTATACTTTTCAGGATTGGCTAACTCGAAATAGAATGGAAAGAACAGTTGCTAACGTAAATAAATGCCACGTTTCAGCAACCAATCAGGATCGAGATATCCGTACTACGTCACTTGCTTTTATCCCGTTAAGTGTTGTAGTAATAATTAATAATAATTTAAATTTATATCAAATATTAGACATCGTCTAGTTTCATTCTAAATTAGAGTATGCATGAGCTGAAAATGAATAAAACAAGTTGAACTTATTGAAATGATAGTGAAAATTATAAATGATTATTCGGAAAATATATTTCTTTATTGATTGTTGATATTATTCAACTTTTATCGATAGTTTGTGTTCGTAAAATTTAACGATCTGTTTTTTTTTTATTTATTTCTTTTAATCGTCGCGATAGTTGGTTGAAGTTCAAAATCGTCGCCCACTATAGAAATTTATGATAATTTTTTCCGCTCTAACTTTAGATAAATTAATGCTTATTAACTCCTTCCTTTTTCTTCATTAATACAAATTTATCATTGTTAAACCTGCTCTCTTTCGAATACTGTTTTCAATAAATACTGTAATTGAATACCGTTTTCTTTTATTTTGAGTTAATAAGTTCCAGGCAATTTTTAATAAAGGGATATCTTTTTCATAATTCATTCAATGTTAGATAATGTTATTAGATTAACTATGTATACATATATTTTTAAATTTCGTTGTTTTTTTCCTCTGGTGTTTTACTTAATTTCTCAAAATTTACCAAAACCTATACCTATTATAAAACATGGAATTGTGTGGTTTAATGCCCGGTATATACTAACCGGTACTGCTAATACTGATGCTTATCTATCCTCAGCGATATTAAAATATCAAATAAATATTATAATATCAGCGAATAAATTAATATTAAATAGGATATAAAAAGTATTTTGGACATTCACCAAAGTGACTATGTGATTTTTGACATTCACCGGTGAAAGTCGACATTCTTTCGACTTCCGTCATTCACGGTACGCAACTCAGTAATTAGGTTAGAAGCTGTACGTTTACTGATTTACTCAGGTTTGGTTTCAAAACAGTGGAGCAAAATGGCGCACTCAGTTCCCCAAATATAGATCCAAAATTTTGAAATTTGTCCATTTATATTGTAAAAACGTCTATCTTAGACCGTAATGAAACTGATTTTAAAGAAAATAAACCACCTCTATTGAATTTTTATTTGTTAATAGCGCCATTAATAAAATCGTTTGGGTAACATAAAGACTTGACACGAGCAGTCAAGAATTTCATTTTTTAGCAATTTTTTACTGTGAAGTAAAAATATTTTATTTTAATATCTAATCTGCAAGTACATTTTTCTATTTTTTTAAATATAGATTTTCAATTCAATTCCTCCCCCTCTCCGCTAAGTTACGCGAATTAACCTTATGCGCGTCTATACATAATTGCTTGTATTTTCCCCAATTATTAAATTATAATTTTAAAATTAAATGACATGTATTGTAACAACCGAAATATGCAACACAATTTTTCATTTCGAGGATGAAAAAATAATCTAATTTTAGCGTATTTTAGCTGCTGGGCCACGGTAACTTACGTTACATTCACATAAACTTTATTGCACTGAGAGCTTAGAAGCAAACAAATAATACTAATTAATACACATAAAGTGATTTCTTAAAATTACAATCAAAACCAAAAGGAATCTAATTAAAATAATTAATACTTTTCAATTTAAACCGTGTCAAAATCTAAAATTAGTGTGGTAACTTACGTTCCCGAAAAAGGAATGGCATATATTTGCAATATGCCTGTACAATATGCAAGGCAAAATTGTACAGGCTACTGGTGACGATCTGGGAAACATCCCTGAGGATGATTTTGATCCTTCTTCCCCCCCAATATGGTAGACTTAGTGTGAAATCGAGAACTTTACGATAGAACAGTTAAAGGAGGGCAGATACAGTGCACCCCAGTCAAAGAATATATAGTTTGTCTATGGTAAGAACCGGGATTTGTTGATTTAAATCAGCTTGATTTAAATCACGATTTAAATCAAATGATTTTTTTTAAAAAAATCATTGATTTAAATCAACTAATTGTTTTTAAATTTATATATTGATTTTAAAAGTTAAAAAACAGTGTTTTAAATTATTGATACTTCTATTATTTCGTTTTCTTAGTTTTAAAATTTACTTTAAATAAATTGCTGCATTAATTAATTTTAGTTAACGAAATTACTTTCTTTCTTGGTGTTTGTTAAATTCCAACACATTTGGAATTACATTTTTATAAATGTTTTGATTCTTGAGATTGAAAGTACAGATTAAAGTAAACATTTAATGCTATCTTAATATAGACTTGCATAGCTGTAGAAAGTAATTAATAAACATGATTTTTTTCAAAAAATAATGCAAATAATGTTAATTAAAATTCCACCTTTTAAATGAAAAAGCGTGGAATTAAAATCTGCATTATATTTTATTGGTAGAAAATGTATATTTCTGAAGCTTGAGGTTATATTAAAAAGAAATTACCCTAATATGCCAAAAATAGAAAAAGAAAAAAAAAAAAGGCTGATGAATTCAGATATTTTTTCCCTGATATAGTGTCATTCTTCTCTTCAAAGTCTATTTGAAGCAGTAGGGTTATGTTAGCAGTATGGTTATAATGTGTTTACAGTATCTTTGACATTATCTGATTTTCTATAAAGAAAATTTGTGAAAAAAAATTCCAATGAGTACATAGAACTTTAAAAAAAAATTCTTTTAGCTTAACTTATCTATTTTGATATAGAATTAAAAATAATTATTTTAATATAAAAATATATAGATTAAATATTTATTTATTTTTTGATGAATGTCTACATTTATAAACACAATCTGTTACATTTATTTTGTCATTTTAAAAATCAAGAAAAAAAGAGAAGAAATCACAATTTTAAATTAAAATTATGGTTTACTAATTGAAACTTTGTTTTAATAGTCATAGTACAGGGGTCTATCCAAGCCAAATTTAGTACCGTTTAGCGGTACCTTCACAAATTCAACTTTAGGAAAAACGGTAGAATAATTTGACAAAATACTTTTTTCTTAAAATTTTATTTTTGTGTCTCGTAAGAAACGATAAAATATAAAAAAATATCTATTAAAGATTAATATTTATATCTTTAAAAAAATTGTTTTTATGTCCGTGTCACCCCTTAGATTGTTAGCACAGGAGTCGCTAAAATCGATAATGATGCAAATATGACATGACAACATTCCTTTTGACCTACACTTAATGTGAACTATTTCAGTAACAACAGGCATCCCTCTCCTCTGCTTTCTAATTATTATTATGTACTGCATTTGAGGGGGTCCATTTGACGGACACTTGAATGATTTTTAATATTTTTTTCGGTTCAATGGAGAACAATGATATTAATATCAAGTCACTGGATGGGAATCAAAATTTCTGACAACATATATCTCTGCCAAAAAATATTTATTAAACATATTTAAAAAAAAAATTTTTATGTCCATGTCACCCCATAGATTGTTGCTAACCATTTGTTAGCACAGGTGTCGGTAAAATCGAAAATGATGCATATATAACATAAGTCGGGTTAAGAATATTCTTTTTGGCTACATTAAAGATCCTTAAGAAATTTATTATTCTGTCCATGTCACCACATCAAATTTATGATTTAAAAGTTTATTTTCATTTCTAAAATCTAGTAATTTACACGATTTTTGTTTCATTCGCTAAATAGCTAGATGATTTATAAATCATCTTAACTATTCTATTTCCCATAATGAAATATAAATATAGTTTTAGAAAATATAATAATTTTTCACTGGAGATAGCAGAATTGCTCATGTGCATAACTTGCGCTACTTAAAATGTTACGTACGGGGGAAGCTAACCTGAATATTCCAAATCTCCCTATTGAGTCATATTTTGAAAGTAGATCTCTAAATATAAATTTAGTCTCAAAATTTTGAAATTATTTTTTAGCAGTTTTTTTGATTTATTTTATTTTTATTAAGAACTGCTAATGGGGCTTAGGGGACACGCGTCTTATCTGAAAAGGGTAAATTCGACGATGGAAAAAATTATTTCACTAGATTGCATTTAAAATATTTTGAAATATTTTACGTTTATTGTTTTCCTAATGCAATAATTTAGATTTCGTTATTTGTTTTTATCTATCACACAACTATAATTTAGTCATTATAACAGCTAACAACATTTTAAAAAAATCATTTTTCATACAATTTTTCATTAATATTGTTAGCCAATAGACAAAATTTGTGTTCACTTTCATGCATATTTTATATGATACTATTTTATTATTATTCATATAGCTTTAAAATCAATATACTTTACTTTATTGTAAAGCAGGGGTGTCAAACTCAAAAGCTAACTTGGGCCAAATAACTTTAGGTGGACCACAAAAAAAAAAAAAAAAAAAAAAAAAATCAGTGTTTATTGAAACAAATATTTTTATTTTGAATAGTATATTGTGATAAAAATATATAAAGTAAAATTATTGTTTGATATTTGACATCTCTTCTCTGCTACTATCTTTCCTATTTCGGGAGAAATTTTGTCAAATTTGAGTCGCACTGAATCTCAATCACTTCCATTTGCATATTACTGGGTACTGAGTCTATATTTATTGAGAAAATCGAAGAAAACAAACAAAATTTGTCTTCCGAAGAATTAAAATCTTTAAACCTTGTTTCAAATTCTGTTCTAAGATTTGAAATTTTTTCTGCTTATTTTTGATACGATGCAGTATCCCTGGAATGGCAGGTGCCGCAAGCCAATTAGAATTTTACATTTCCGCGAGTAAAATTAAAATGTCGTATAGTTTATAAATAAAGTATATTATAATTTTACATGCTGGTTTCCTTTCTAATTAACAATCCTATTTTATTTTTACTTTGCGTCGGATATATTGACTGGGCCGCAAAAATGTTCATCTCGGGCCGCGAGTTTGACACCCCTGTTGTAAAGTAATCAACTGAGTTAGAAATGTTGGCAATAAATAGAACAATTATTTTTATCTTAAATTCTATTCCTACTTCAGTTTCTCGACACATAAGCGAAAATATCAATCATATTTCACTGTCCCTTAAAAAACCCACTTATCTAGAATTGTATTGGAACATTTTTATAAAAACGAAAGTATTTATTAAAATTAAAGAAATAGAAATAGCTCGGGACCGAAATTTTCCATGATTCAACAGAAAATGCTTAGTGTAAGGAAAGGATCAAAGATCTTTAAAAAAACATAAGACGCTGAGAAGAGATAAGTTAACTTCGAAAATTTGGTTCGTTTGGCTTTTTTTTTCTTTCCTTCTTTGGACGTATTATAGTTAGAAATGTTTATGCCTTTACAACAATTACAGAATTGCTTCATAGAATTACATTTGAAATAAATATTCCGTAATTGTTTCAGTTAAATGAAACTTACTGTAGCTTCTAAGAGATTCCATTCTGTACTTTTGTCAACATTAAGAAATAGTTTGTTATTTAAAGATTCAGGGTCCATTTCACCCTAAATGAAATGAAGAAAGTAAAACTTATTAATAAGGATATAATTACATTTACACTTCTGCTCAAAAAATAATTTGCGAAATAAATGTGTGAAATTTGCTGGAATCTAAGATATTAAAATTATTTCATGCAAATGCCGAGTAAAACAACACCGAGCGTTTGATTATAAATATGTCTCCCATAGTTAATTTGCCTCGCATAATTGATTTTCCTCACACAATCAGTTAACCTCCCTCAAATCAGTCAATTTCCTCTTACTAATTAATTTACCTCAAATAACATGCCGCACAAAACACAAAATTTTACCAGCTATTTTCTTCGTGGATCAAAATGACTCATTTTACAAATTATAACTATTACAAAACGGAAACACAATTGCCTTAATCTTGCCATCCAAAAGCTATGATTTGTTATAAAGGATAATAAATAAATAACTGTATTTTTTTTATAGCCAAAACTCTTTTTTAAAAAATGACCCCGGTGGCCAAAGTGATAAAATAACCACACTGATTGAGAATTTTTTTTTCTTAATTTGTTTCTACTTTTAAATGCTCTTAGAACTGTTAAGCTTCAAATATTTCTGGCGTGAACTTTAATGTACGGAAACTTTTATGCTTTTAGTTTTTCACAATTGGTTAGGATCAAAAATATTTGCAATAAAGTTTTCGGGAAGCTGTGAATAATTTTTTGAATATTTTGAGTAATAAGAATTTTCCTTTTCATTTTTGTAATGTCAATTTTTTAATTAAGAAAATGATTGAAGAATTCTAGGTTTTTATATATTTTTTTCTTTTAACAGGGCGCAATTCAAGTCTTAACTGAGCAGCCCCAGTTAAGCATTCTATTAATTTGTTACGTATCTTTCTTTTTTTTTACTTCTTTTATTTCTATCTGCGCAGTGTAGTAGAGGGCGTTGTTTTCTTTAGTTTTTAATGCTTCCTTTTCATTCGGCTTGCTTGTGAAATCGATGCTTGACCTGGTTAAGTGAGTTTTTATTTTCTGATGATTTTGTTCGAGTTTCTTTTCTAAATTGGTTATTTATATTTCATGTTTTTTTTCCCGGACTTCTATACAAAACCATCGAGGTACTGAGGGAGTTAATTTAGGCATTTGCTTAGAAATTGATTTGTTTTATGGCTACCGGGGCCGGTACCCCCTGAAGACGTCGGCTTCGGTGGTCATATTTTTATTTTTTTATTTCCTTCGTTTCCTTTATTTTTATGCATGTATCTGGTGTAAAAAATGTAGTCCTATATGTTTCTTTTTTTAATAAAAAAGGAAACCTTCGAAATGTTCTTTAAAAAATTGCCACTTTGTCTTTTTTATGGCGAAACATAGTTTAAGTTCTCAGTAAATTTTAAATTTTCATTTCCAATGTTGATTCAAAAATTGCGAGATTTCAAAAATTGCATTCTTTGTGAAGTTTTGTGAACATTTGCGGCTCTTATTGGCATCTTTTTATGCACTTTTTTATTGTCTAAATCAGCGGTTCTTAACCTATGGGTCGCGACCCAAAATTGGGTCGCGAAGCATATTTCTTGGGTCGCGCTGAGTCGAACCAGAAAAGTTAGTAATACACCAAGTAATAAGTAATACCAACACCTCCTAGAAGAAGTCATTGTGGCTCACTCAGCCTAATTTCGACTTTTTTTTGGGTCGCGACATGAACATATTTCTCAAATTTGGGTCGCGGCTTAAAAAGGTTAAGAACCACTGGTCTAAATTGATGAAGTATTTACAAAATTATTTTAATGTTTACATCCATGAGTACTTCATTTATCGGTTTAATTGGTTAAATTAAACCAATTTTGTAAAGTACTTGTAGTTGTTGTAATTCATTTACGTCGCACTAGAGCTGCACAATGGGCTATCGGCGACGGTCTGGGAAACATCCCTGAGGATTATCTGAAGACATGCCATCACAATTTTGATCCTCTGCAGAGGGGATGGCACCCCCACTTCGGTAGCCCGACGACCTGCACGCGAAGTCGAGCATGTCACGGTAGAACAGTTTAACGAGGACCAATACCGCACACTCTCGGTCCCTACGCAGACTAATCCAAGTGGTCACCCACCCGCACACTGACCGCAACCAGTGATGCTTGACTTCGGTGATCTGCTGGGAACCGTGTCTTAATGATCAGTCCATTGCGGGACAAAAAAAAAAAACACTTCACATCCCTGCCGGAATTCGAACCCGGGACCTTTGGATTAGAAGTTCAATACGCTATCCACTGCGCTACAAGGACCTGTAAAGTACTATCTGAGTGAGTTTACAAATACGGAAATATTTAAACTATGTTATTTTCTAAAAATAAATTGTGAAAAATTTGAAAAAAAGAATCACTGAAAAACTTATATAACGTTAGCAGAGCTTACAAGTACTTATTTTATTTTATTTTATTTTAGTATATTCTTTAAGTTGCAGTTTATCGCGTGAATATTGTATTAATTTGTTTTATGTAATTCGTTGTGTCTCATTCATTTCGTTATAATTCTCCTCTAGGTAGTATTTCGTGAAAAACTAAATCAAATTTCCACCAATAAGCAGAGCTTTCTAATTACGAGGTAGATAAAAAAAAATAATGAACTTTATTTACACAAATATTTTTTGTAAATTCATACAAACATGTGAAAATATAACCAAAATATCTTTTGTATTAATTTTATATCTTCATAATAAAACTTTTGAATGTGACGCGACCAGTCAATCGGAGTCAAAGATTTTGAAGAAAAAAAAAAAGAAAAGTGTGGCTCTAATAAAAAAATCCAAGTTTTTTTTTGGACAAAAAGTACTTTAAATCTCCTTTTTCTTTCCTGATTTGAGCTCAGATGCTTAGACAATTTTGGTATTTAGAAAAATTGTATTCTTTTACATAGATCAATTATAAACAAAAATGGAATCAGCGTAATAAGTATTTCTAATCACATGTTTTAATTATGTTTCATTATTAAGAAGGACATAAATAATAATAGAATACTCACTTCATATTTAAACACTTTGCCAATTTGAGGAAGAGTTTTACAATAAATGACATCATCTTTGCTTTCAATTGTCCAACCTGGACTATTCATTATTCTTTCGGATTCTGTTATAGCTTTCATAAATGCTTTTCTTCTTCTTTAAGAAAATATATTAAATCAATAATAAAACTGCATTTTTTATTGAAATTTTTATGCACTTAATAATAAACATATTTTTCCGTTTATGATAAAAAAATTCCAGGAAATCCCTTCCATAAAAGGGAAATAAATTTTTTCTTAAAAGGGAATCCCCTTTTATGATTATGGGTTAGGGTATAGAAAATGAAGACATTGAAATATATTTTCATTTTATAAATATAAAATATAAATTTCTTAGATTTGATGTAGATTCCACAAACATCTACGTCATCACCAATGGTTTCCAAAAGTATTCAATGTATGACAATATGGCCTCCTTATATATATCTATACAAGGGCTGCAAGAGGGTGCACTTGCCCCCACAGGCTTTTATTTTTTTAAACAATTAAAGTGAAACAGAAAAACAATTTTGTTATTCAAAAACAAATATATTTGTTTTTAAATTTTTTAACTATAATTAAATAATTATTGATACATAACAATTAAAAAATTGTTTAATCAAACAAGAATTGTAATCGTCTTGTAAGCTGTCCAAATCAGTTTATAACTTTTTCAATGAATTCTGAGTCATCTTTGATTATTATTTTACGCACACTGAGTGTGCACAAACTTGGCAGATATCTAAGCTATATTTTTAAACTTCATTTAATAAAATGTAAATAATATTATATTTTCTATCAGTTATTTAGTTTAACAAAGGTGTAACACAAACTGACTACTCACAATTGTAAAACTTCATCAACACAATAAATACCAATGTTAAGCGTGCACAAACACGTTAGTATAAGAAACTACTGTTTGTAGTTATTTGTGTTTCAAAGTCATAGGTATGTCTGCGCCATCAATACAGTTTATCGTGGCAAAATTTGTACAAAAGTACAAGAAATTCGTCATTTTTTTTAAAAATATCTTGTTAACAATGAAGAAATTAACAGATGAAAGTATATGTAATAACAAAACAAAATGTAATAACAGAATATTTTAATATTTTTTTTTTTTGGGGGGGGGGTAATTTGTTAGAGGGTTGCACCCCCTTCTATATTATTCTGCCGGCGCCCTCGTCCCTATCCTAGTGAACCAAGCAACCACCAGCCTGCTGTAGTTGAAAATTATTAAATTTGTGTTTCTAAAGTTATATACTTGTTGATTTTGTTTAATTATACATTTCAAAAGAGTTTTCTGAAACTGAATAATTTAAAATCAACGGTAGTTTAATTAAAAAATATGCACTAAAAAAAAATTAATGGAGAAATAGTACTAATTTACTTAGGAGAAACGTAAAAAAGCCCATAAAATTAATGATGCCAATGACGCTTGATTAATTTTGAAAATGGGAAATACTTGAAATAAAAAATTTACTAAAGGGTAAAATTAATATAGAAATGGTACTAATTCGTTTGGAAGAGAAGATACAGAATCGCCAAGCCATTTTTTTTACACCGAAGTTATAATGAGTAATATATACAGACTTAATCGAAATTGTCCAGTTTGAAAGATAGTTTATTGTAAAATTAAACAAAGTAAAAGGAGAAATCTTCAAGAAAGAAGATTTGCATCACTCTAAGGAATTTCGATATACATTGATTCAACGAAATCGGCTTATGCAACGAATGTTACGTGTATTAATCGTAAAGCATTTTTCATTCTAGCAATGCACTTAGAAAATAAAATCTGGTAATTTATTAAAATTGCTCTTCAATATCTCAGAGTGTTCTTGAGGGTTCGGTTGAAATATATGTAAAATAAGAAGCGGTAAGAATAAAAATTTCTAACAATCGTGTTTAATTAAACGCAAGACATATAATCAATATTTTTATTGTCTTTCTGTTTTCACTGACTTGGATATTATACTCGGTATCCCAACAAATATTTAACTTTTTTTTGCTTCCATATTTCGGGAGATTATTATATTTAATCAAGTGAATGCGTATAACCATGAAATCTTTTTTAACACATAATATAATATATTATTAATTAAGGCAAGAAGCGTCTCTTTGTTGAGCTTTCTATTTTCATTAAAACATTATTTTCTGCCGCACAGATATCAAATATTAACTTCCATCGTAACACCAGACGATAAACTAAGAGTTTCACGAGAAAAATGTTAAACGTTATCATTTTGTTTTTAATACTCAAGCGTTTACAAACCAATATTCCAAAATTGGTAAGGTGAATTTGAGTTAGAATTTAACAAAAGGTCCAAATAACATTATTTTTCATTTATTTAACATTTTTCATACATTTTTGAATTTATTCGTTTCCGTTTCCATAAAAATTAGATTTTTTATGAATTTTAGAAATTTGATGTAATAGTTTATCCTGTTTGTTTCTCAAAATTTCTAATTTTTGTAATACAACTACAATACTTTCTCAATCTTTTAAAGGGATAATATAATCTTCTATTCGGCATCAAATTCAAGTTCTATTTTAAAATTTTAACTGATTTTTTCTGTTTTAACTGCTTTGGTAATGTCTCACTGTGGCAATTCTGTCCCTCCGGGGAAGAGAGCTATGTCATAAAACTCAATTTTAAATAGGATTTTTTACAAATATCTCTCAACAACGTTGAGCTGATCCGAAGACATGTCATCCCAACTTTGATCCTCTGCTCTTTGGTAGCCTTACAATCTGCTTGCGA
This sequence comes from Parasteatoda tepidariorum, assembly GCF_982258835.1. Classification (NCBI taxonomy): domain Eukaryota; kingdom Metazoa; phylum Arthropoda; class Arachnida; order Araneae; family Theridiidae; genus Parasteatoda; species Parasteatoda tepidariorum. Next base: position 133,696,183 of record NC_141755.1, on the reverse strand, counting down.
AGTCGAGCACTTTTAGATTGAATAGAGAAAATTAAACTTCATACGGTATTTATTTACCTTCAGTAAGTAATCGAAATCAGGGGTGCTTCTCTAAAAAAACAGCTTGAATCAAGAACAAAATAAACACTTTCGTAATTATTATTCTATGAGATGAGAAGAGAGGATTATGGAATATCAAGTGGACTCGAACTCATGATAAATTTTTCAAAAATTTTTTTACTACTTATAAACAAACGAAATGCTAAAAAAGATTATATTGAATATAAAAATAAATTTTTTTTTATGCGGTATAAAAACTGTTTTTTCTGTTCGGTGCTTTTGCTTTGAGAGGCAAAAACTAATCGTCAAATGAGAAATTATTTTCATTTAGTTTAAGATTTCCTTTTTCAATTTCTGTTTCAATCATCTTAGAGTTTTCATCGGTTTCTTTTTCTTCACTTTTGTTTTACATGTTGGTGATAACACAAAATGTTCGAACTCTGTGTGATACTATGTTTCTCGACCTACAATGAACTTGGATTGAAATTCTTCGTGATCGGGAGGGTTCGGACCTCCAAAAGCGAAATCGAACTCATCTCTAAAGAGAGTCCTTTTTCCACCCGTTTTAACGCTCTTTTTTTCTCTCCGTTGTTTTTTTCCGCTGAAACTTTTGAAACCAAGAATTTTCCCATCGGTCAGCAATAGGGACAGCATCGGCCAGCGTATATTGCCTCTGAGAAAGGATGAATAAAGGATAATTTGGTAGCAGTTTCCACATAGGAAATGTTAAATCTTGCTTGAAATGGAGACATTTTTTTTAGAATTCAGACGCACAAAAAATTTTTTTTTCATTGTAAATTTAGTTGCACGAATTTTGATTGAAAAATTGTAATCGTAGAAAGTCCCTTCATTCAAAAAAGGTGAAAAGGCTAATACCCCCCGGTTCTGTGATCACTAATTTCTGATTCAGATTTAGAAGATTCGTCAGCTCATGAACTAAGACATACGGAAAACAAATGGGAAATCAGTTAATCCAATGCCTGTAGAATATTGTTTATAAAAGTAATATTTTAGAAGTTAAGTGTAGAGAAAAAACAAAAAAGTTCAATTATAATATTGAATCAGAAAGTGAATAGCCAAATGAATAGAAAAACGCAATTTTTTAAAAATGCCATCAACACGTGAATTCTGCTCTTCTTGGTGTATTTTTAAAAATATTTCTCTGGAAATTTCACGTTCATATTACAACGATTGTATATTACTATGTTTTTCCACAAATTAATAATATCCCTATCGACAATAATTTTAGAAATAATGTTGCAATATTTTCTCTTTCTAAAAGAATATAGATCTGCTAAGTCATTTGATAATCTTAATCTAACTACAAATTCCTTCGTTCTTTTATTTGCTAATGATCTTTTGGCTATGAATTTTGATATTGATATAGCCAAACAATTTAGCTAATATATAGGGATGATATTTAAGCCAAACAAGTTTATGCCAGTGAGTTAAAATTTAACAAAACTACTATTTTAAATCTTTTGGCAAATTTTATAGATTTAACTCTAAAAATTATTGATGATAAACAAATTTCCTTTAAACTTTTTGACAAAAGAAAAGATTTTAATTTTCCGTTTAAAAAGTGCGTTGATTTTAATTTCAACGTTGGTAATAAAGTCAAGTTCCTAGATTTTACAGAAATATTTCAAATTATAAAGAGCTTTTAAAGGAGGCTGATAATTTTTAAACAGATCTACTAATTAGCAACTTTCCTTCTGGAAAACAAATAAAATAGGTTTTTTCTTGTTATTACTAATGTTTTTTTGGTATTAAATAAAATTCTGAATTGTTTAAGCATATAAATTTTTTCATCTGTTAAACCCATATCGGTTAAACCACTGTGCATGTCTTTATCTCTTTATTTTCCTACTATCATTTAGTAGTATTTTGTTACTGAGGAATGTTCTTGTTTGGAGAGACGAAATTATTGAATGTTCATTTTCCGTACTTTCATTTATTCAGATTTCTTTCTTTGTTTCAATTTGGTTGTTTTTATAAAAACAAACCGCCTTTTGTGACCAACTTGGTCATCTTTCAAAATTATCTTGTACAATATATAAACCAAGTAACCAAGCCGAATACACATCACAACTGGGTTCAAATATTCTAAAGTGAAAACATAAAGTATATGTGTAAAAGCTGTAGATAAAACTTAAATTTCAATTTTGAAAAATGGGTAGGTAAAAAGGGGAGACCAAAAATATATGTGAAAAAAAACCAATAAATACACTCCCAAATATTTTACTATTATAATATCTCCTTCTTGAAGGATTTTTTTTTCTTCATTTCTGAAGAGGGTGGCACAATGGTCACAGCCTCAAGTGGCCTCTTTCTGGAAAGTCAAGCGTATAGCTGACCATGACTAAATATAGATTTTGTCAAATCCAGTACAATCTTTGCAAAAGTTTGTTTTTGGATTTTGTAAATCGTCATATCCTGGATGGCAAAAATTACATGATTCAGTCATAGTTCCACAGAAGAATTCAGTAACGTTTATAAATTCCTGTATTTGAGCTTTATTTCTATAAAATTACAAATTTATTCTAAATAAATACTTAAGGTGCAATTAGCCTATCGATAGCGGTCACCTGAAATGCCGAAAATTCTCTGGTGGAGTGAAAACCTTTTTCTTAATGGCAGGCAAAACATATCTCGGACTCAGCAGTCGACTCGTCTTCTCTGTTTGTTATCGACTAGTCAACGGTTTATTCGTCAGACGAGAAAAGAAGACGGACAACGAATTATTTAACACTACTTAAATTACTTAAGACAACGTAACAAAATAAATCTAATCAAATACTTAACGTATAACGAATTATTTAACACTACTTATTATTTAAGGCAACCTAGCAAAAGGAATTAATGCAGAGGACAAATTTTAGAGAAATGGCGGCGTTTTTGGTATCCCGTGAGAGAAATAAACATCTTGAACGTATTTTAATCTCCAATTACGTAGCTTTGTATTTTTTGTATAATTTTTTTCTAAATTAGTAAAATTCAAAAATGAAAAAAAAAAAATTTCGGTCTTACTTTTCCAATCATGCAAAAAAAAAAAAAAACCGGTAGCTGTAAGAAGAGAGAATCATTCATATTTATTTTTCTATCTGTTGCGTTTCACAATATGATGTCTAACTCGGCCTCAGATCAGATTCTTAACTGCAAGTACTTAAAAATACATAATCGGATATTGTAGGTAGTTAAAGACGCTCTTTAACTTTAGGCTCAGGTACATATAAAGTTATTCTTAGATTTAGAAAAAGTGACTTAGAGTCACATTCCCTAAAACGTTCCAATTAAAAAAAAAAATGCATTAAATATAGTTAAGAATATTCTCTCTCGAATTGAGTTAGATTCAAATAGATTAAAATGCTAGGTGTTTCAGAAAATTCATTTAAATGTTTAACAGCAGAATTTCAGATGCATTTGTAAGATAGTCAAAGAGAGACTGTGCACATATATATATATATATATATATATATATATATATATATATATATATATATATATATATATATATATATATATATATACTCTTATGTTTCTATATTAAATTACTAAGATGAAAGATTCTTTTGTATTAACTTCGTTTAAATGATATTTAAATAATTTATTTCAATTTGAAATGAATTCAAATGAAATTCAAATTCAAATGAAAGATTTCATATTAAGTAGATTTCTGATTGTAAATGTAAAGAAACCGTTTTAACTTTAAGCAATATATTATCATAAGTAACTAAACAAAAATAAGCTAGGATTGAAGAGCTAGCTGTATGATATATTAGTGAATCAAAATGAAATACAATTAGAAAAAGGTAAAAATTTATTTTTAACAAAGCAAAAGGAAATACTTCAAAGTGAATACAAAACTTGGTGATTCTGAAATAATTTTGACAAATACTTATTCAGCTAATCTCTTGCCTTTATTTATTTGATTGTATACCACACAAACACTCAAAATTGTAAAATAAATGATTAAATGTTGTTTAAAGGATATATTTTAAATAAATATTTACTTAATAAATGCAATTTTTAATGAAATTCTTATTTTTGATATGTAGTTAGAACTGAACAATTCAAATAACCCCAAAAAGTTATTCGCTTATTTATTTAAAGAATAAAAACAGACAAAAGCAAGCATTCAGAAATAAATTCTATAAATTATAAATAAATGAGTATTTACCTCACATAGGCGAGCTCCATTTCCAGGCTTCCAGTTATATCTTCTTCAGTTTATTACCCATTTCTTCTTTCTTTCGAGATCGAATGGAAATATTTACATTCGAAAGTTTTTTTTAAAATTAAAAATCTGTTTGCGCGATTCATCACTGCGCAATTATTTTAAGTATCTAAATGGTATGTAACACTAAAGTTAACACTACGTAACTGGCATTTGCTTGCTAAATAATGGTGGACAGTTCAGCTCCGACTATAGAGGAGCCTTAAGTTGAACTCAGTTCAAACATTTTATATTTATAAAGCACAGTTTTTACAGTTTCGATGGTAAGTCGATGTAAGCTTATAGATTACATCGAAATAAAAACAACTAGCCGATGAGAACAAAAACTAACAAGCGTTTACTAAAGAAAATAGAGATAATAAAACTGAGCATTTTTAAGTTGTCTCAAATTATACTAGTACTGTTTAAATTATTGACATTTTGATTTTAAATTTCCAAGTTTTTCTAAATTTACTACCAAACATCCAGACCTTTTATCATATTCATATAATTTTGTCTAGTTTTTGTTTATCTTAGATTAAATATAAAGATTGATGCTACTATTAGATTTTATCATTCTGACTGTGCTAAAAATAACTCTCTTTGATACCCACGTTATACTGACGATTGCTTCTTCAGTTACTTGAAAAGATGCGTCGATATTTCGGCAAACGGAATTCCTTTCTATCAAATGATTTCCAATGTAAAATGTTATTTCTGTCAGTGGAAAAGCGTGAAGAATTTTTTTTATTAATATCCTAACTTGTAAATAATACAAGTAATAGAAAAAAATAACATTAAAAAAAATTAACACAAATTTCAAGTTACTAATATACATTATAAACATTTCACGTTCATATTTTTAGTGTCCAAAAAAATCAGAAGTAATTATGTTATGTTTCTTTAAGTATGATAAATTATTCTGGGAGTAAACAATTATGACAATTGGATAAATAAAAACTAACCATTCAGGAAAACAATTTCTCTCTAAGGATTATTCGATGATATTTTATAATTTACTGGGACATCATTTGTGTAAAGATATAATTGTTTAACTGCCTATAGCTTATTTAGGAGTCATAAAATTATGGGCATTTTCAGAAAACATACAATTTTTAGCCATCATATTTTAGGAGTAATAATATAGTAAAATCCGAGAAATTTCGAAACAAAATGTCTTCTTTCTCACACGTTTTTTGGGAGAAATTAAACTTCCACAGTCATAAAAGATTTTTGGAAACCAAAGATGCACAAAAGTATCTCAAGATTATTTCATGAGACATAATTCTAATTTCCTTACAATACAAGAATGACAGCTTTTTTCAACAGATTTAAATCTCATAGATTTTTCTTTTTGTCCGCAGGCACAAAGATTTGGATTAAACCTCACAGGACTTTGAAAAAATAAGAAATTTTAAATACAAAAAAAGAGAATAGGAGAAGCAGTTCGCAAGGTGAAAATAAAATATTTATTTATGCATTTTGTTGCTTCCATATTTCTGTTTTTGGAAAGGTTCTAATGCATATCCGGATTTTATGTTTTTAAAAAGTTAAAAGGAAAATAAAGAATTCAATGTGCAGGTAAAAGTTTTTCATAACTATTTTAAAAATGTATCTAATAAAAATTAAATAAAATAAATATCAGAAAAAGTGAGGGTATTCTTTGATAGAGCGTTGCCATGAAATGCAAATTTATACGGTAATTTGCACTTAATTAAGTTGAACTTCGAACTTCACCTCTTAACTTTCAAATTCTCATAACCATTTCAGTTAAAAATGGATATATTTACTTGTTTTGAACTCTAATTAGATTCAGTGCAAAGTATTAGTCAATACGTAATTTAATTACTTTAGCCTGTAGCACAATTATTTAAATCTGACATGCTAATTGAACGAAACGGCCTCGCATCACGCTTTGACTTAAGCTATCAGGTTAAACTTTATATTCCGTTTAAGTATTTTAACAGTTCTGAAAATTGAGGTTTACCATTTAGATACCTTTTTCAATATTTCAGTTATTCTGCTCTATAATGTCGCCAATTAGTTCCACGCATTCTCTATTGACGAATTGAGAAATACAAAATGTGGTTTATTTATTCAAGTTGTTTTGAAACGTATTTCAATAAAACTTGTTGCACATGAAAGAAGGGTGTTAGATTATGATTCAAAGTTTTGATTAAAAAATTACACTCAGAAATTCGACTGGCATTATTTTTTCATTAGAGATATAAAATTGATATAACAGTTAGTCGAAAAAGTGTTTCAAAATTCGGCCGACAAATTCCAAGAGGGGATGAAAGACATCAAAGGGATGAAAATTACAATGGAATGTGGGATTGTAAACCACAGTTTTTACCAAGCCTTGTTAAATATTTCTTGTTAAAATGTTTAAACAATAAATTACTTAAGTGGTTTTTTTTTAATATTCAATCAAAATAATAATAATATAATAAGAAAAAGATGGCATTCAAACTGTTAACTGTGAGAAAAATCGCTCATTCACTATTTTCACATAATATGATCAAACTCCCAGAATTTTATCTGCGGCAACTTGGCCTACAGCCAATGGCAATAGAGAGCACGTTCGTCGAAAGCTGGGAGCTAAGCCATGTAATAAGTATTACGAATTCATAATTTTATTTTCCCTCATCGGATGCACAATAATCTTATAACAATCAGTGTGTGGTGCCACTTAATTCCTTGTCACTATGCATATACTTAAACTGAGAGGGTTAATTTGTCAATCTCATTCATGACCAGCTGAACCGCAGTTCGAATTTCAATTCGAATTGAACTGAAATTCTAACTTTGAACGATTGTTAGAATTTTTAAAGCACAAAAGTTTATTCCATTCTACACGAGGAGCTTTCAGTGCTCATCAGTTGGAGATTCCGGACTATTGGAATACGAAACTCTGATTCAGACATAGACACCAAAAAGCTGCTTAGCACAAAAAAGTCTAGTAGTAGATCCCATCTCTCACGAAAGATGGCTCACTTGACAAAACACGGCTGATGAAAATCCAAACATAAATCAACTCCAATTTAATTTCATTTATACGGTTTTGTAAACATTCCAGTTGTTTTCTGGTAGCAGCCGAAACGATATATACGTAAAGAAAAAGTTCATACCCGTACAAGTAAGGAAACGGTAAACTTTACGATGAATTGGTTGGGCAGACTATTGTCTGTTAAAAGAGCAGTGAAAGTCCCAAAAACGTATGTAAAACAAAGGATCTTACTGTGTGCAATATCGTAGTAAAAAGTAGAAGTTTTATTCCAAAATTAATTAAAATATTTAAATATTAATTATTCTAAATATTGTTGTTGTTAATTTACGTCGCACTAGAGCTGCACAATGGGCTATTGGCGACGGTCTGGGAAACATCCCGGTGGATGATCCGAAGACATGCCATCACAATTTTGATCTTCTGCGGAGGGGATGGCACCCCCGCTTCGGTAGCCCGACGACCTGCACGTGAAGTCGAGCACTTTACGGTAGCACAGTTTAACGAGGACCCATACCGCACACCCTCGGTCCCTACGCAGATTGATCCAAGTGGTCACCCACCCGCACACTGACCGTAGCCAGTGATGCTTGACTTCGGTGTTCTGCTGGCAACCGTGTCTTAACCTTCAGTTCACTGCGGGACTGGACTGGATTTGAAGCGCTCACTTAGTTTGTGCAAATGCTCCGCAAATACACGCAGTAGGTTTTACAAATTTCTCGAACACTGAAGACGGGTTATTTTAGGTTCTATAATGCAATTTTGTTCTTTGGAAAGAAGATGCCAAGGAATTATTGTTTAAAAACAATTTTTCCGTGTTTGGATGCTAATTTTCAGAAAAAATAGAAACACGATTGAGTTGTATACTTTGGATTTGACACAAACATCATATTTAGATTTACAAATACGTTTAGTTGTATATTAGTGCTTTACTTACATCGCACTATTGCACAATGAGCTATTGGCGACGGTCTCCCCGGGGATGATTCGAAAACTTTCCATCACAATGCACAATTGCAGTCAATATTTTTTAAAATCTTAATGCATTCAGAATTAAAAATATATAATGAATTAATTTTACTATTTTAGAGATACGTATTTATTTTACGTGTTTATTTAAAGAGAAAAATTAACAATAACCATACTATGCAAATACAATATTCTATAAAAAGAAATTAAAATTTATAAATTTAAAAATAAAAATAATTTCGATCTATAGCGAAATTCCTACTTACTCAAAGAATAATATTGAGAATAGATATGAGCATTAATCTGTATTTAAATATGTAAGACATATTAAAAACAAGAGTTTCAACTCTAGTAAAAAAAGATGTTGGGTAGATACTTTTCAATGGGCTAGATTTATGAAAACACTGATTTGTTTTAATGCAATACCGAATAATAAAATGATCCACCCTTTATCTAAATGTATACTATTTCAAGCCACTCTGCTACTAATTTTTAATTAAGTAATTGAGCTGTAATGGAGCATTATTTAAACTCAAAAATAAGTGGAATAAAATAATATTTTCTATGAACTTTAAGCCACTGATTTCGGCCGGGATAGCCTGGTCGGTAGGGCGCTGGGCCCATGTCCGAGAGTTCGTGGGTTCGAACCCCGCCGGCCGAAGAATCCCCGTGTAGTAAAGTGACTGATGCACATTAAATCTGTCGAGTCGCACAAGTCCTCCATGTTCCCATAACAAATCAATACCTCTGGGGGTACTGGATTGGAGATCGACCGTTCTCTGATTCAGGTCAAAATTACGATCTGTGGAAGAATGAATGGATGTATGAGTGGGTCCGCCCTATAAACGGGTGTGACGAATGGTGTGGCAGAAGTCGAATTCTTGGCCATAGATGGTGCCACTGGAAAACAAGAACAATCGCACCCCCTCTGCCTATAACGGGCATACCAACAACAACGACAATTATTGCTGATGAGCCGACCGGCCTATGTAGGGGGCAGGGAACTGTCCCTGTATTAGAAAGGTCCTGGGTTCGAATCCCGAGTAAGGCATGGATGTTTCTTTCTCTCTCTCTCTCTCTCTGTGTTCTATGTCCTTTCTCCTTTGTGTGTGAATGTGACCCGCCCTATAAACGGGGTGTGGTTGTGTGAATGGCGTGGCAGAAGTCGAATTCCTGGCCATCGACGGCGTCACTGAAAAACAGGAACAATCGCACCCCCACTGCCTAAACAGGCATAAAAAAAACACTGATTTCATCTGAAAAGAAATGTTGATTCGCTGTGAAAAGCCGAATAATCATTTTATCAGATATTTTAGTGATAAATAAACAGTTTTAAAAGTCTTTCTTCCATTTTGTACACACTCTCAATACCACAAATTTAATTCAAAAAATTTTTCACTAATAATATACAGAGATACAATATAAATGATATCAAAATTAAAAAGAGCATTGAAATAGCCTTAGCGCAGGGATGGACAAACTATGGCCCGCGGGCCAACTGTGGCCCGCCGGAAGGTTTTATCCAGCCCGGGGATAGAATTCTAACTCTCCGACCCGTGGCGAATATAAACAATATACATTATACATCCATTTTCTTGCCTACTCAGTTTAAATTTTTTTTTCTTTCTTTTTTAACAAAGTTTTGATGACCTTTTAACTTCCTCTATTTTTTTTCTACAAAACATATGTTCTACAATTGATAGAAATAGTTAGCACAGACAGCTTCAATTAGTAAAATGTTGAAACCAGAAGTTTTTTTTATAGAATAGCGTAGATTGGCTCCCACGAGAGTCTGTCTTTCTCGAGGAACAGACATCTGGAATCTAATACAGTCTAACCCCGCTATAGTGAACTCCCGGATATAGTGAACGAAATGTTCGGTCCCGTGCCTTGCTATACACGAGTAATGTTATTTTTTGTGGATATAGTGAACCAAAAAAGTAAGAAAGTTGGATATAATGAACTTTTTTCTATCTTCAACTGATTTTTTTCTTAATTTTTTTTTTGTAATAATTTTGAAATTTCTACTTCAAAATAAATACATATACTGATATTTAAAATGATTTATAGAGGGGAATTTGGCGATAAGCATTTTTTCTTGTTTTCTTCTTTTATCTCACTTTCCCATCCCTAAGCAAACCAAGCAGATGTTTCCAACTCAGGCAGATGATGCACCTTTTAGGTATCAATATGCATTTTCTGTCAGAGGGAATGAGTAATTGTTCATTATTGGTCATAGGGTGGGACACTAATATGTGTTGATAAGGCCCTCATTTCAACTCCTTTTTGCTCTCAGTTCAGTTAAAAAAATCCTGCAAACAAGTGTCTCAAATTTAACTATGGCGACCAGTAAACGTAAAACGTTCTCCCTTGATCATAAAATGGGCATGATCAGAAAAATTGAAAATGGAAGCAATCAAGTTGATATTTGCAGGGAATATAAACTATCCAAATTGTACATATGTAACATATGGAAAAATAGGCAATTAATAATTTCTGCTCATGAGAAAAATTTAGATGGCAGAAAAAAAGTTGAAAAAAGCAGATCACAAGGATGTTGAAGAAGCATTACTGAAGTGGTTCACCAATCGAAGTATCTGGACAAATGTCGATGAATTTGCTAAGCGATTTTATGAAACTACTTTTATATGCTCGAATGGCAGGTTAGACAGGTTTAAAAAGCGGAATAATAGAAATTCAGGAAAAATTATCTGATAGTCGGGAAGTCTTTCCATATCTGATGTTGAGGATTGCTGATCAGCTAAAAATTAAAAATTTTTTGTTGCTCGCAAGACGAAGAGTAATGAAAAATAACACATTTTTTGCTATTACATAATATTTTTCAGTCATTTATTTGAATAATGTGTAATAAAAGGGAAGAGTTTGGGAACCATTAGTTAAATTGTTTGAGTAACGGATATAGTGAACTCCCGGTTATAGTGAACCAAAATTTCGGTCCCTTGAAGGTTCACTATAGCGGGGTTTGACTGTATAAGTAAATTGCACTTCACATGTGGCAGACTGCGCATTGTTAGTGGATTTTTCTGCTTGCCCGAGTTCTAACATTTATTGGGTATGAAAACACTGCACACATATGTCATTGTAAATAATGGTGAAATTATTAAATTCATAAAATGGCTAGAGCTTTTTTGACTTATTGAAACATAGCCATTCAAACAGAATTAGATATTTTTACCACGCCTTTCAACGTTATTGTGAATGTCGTATTTGCAGCTTGATTTAATTGAGTTGCAATCTAACAATCATCGTTCTTAAATATGCTAAAGTTTGAGTTTTACAAATCATTACCGAAGGTCAGTTTGACCTCATGCCCAGAAAACCAGTGCTATGTTTGCATATATATGTGAACAAGTGTTTTCAACTATGACCCTTAGAAAAAAATCGTTTTATAAGTAGACTAATAGACAAGTATTTAGCCTCGTTCCTTGAAATAAGCACATCTCACTTCGAACGTCAATAAAAAGACATGAAATCGCAATTTCATTCATCTCATTATATATCTATATTAAAACTTGTACATCGTATTTTGCTTATTTTAGAAGTTCTTACTTATCCCACTAAACTATTTTTACTCGATTTTTGACCCACGACCAAAAAAAGCTTGCCCATCCCTGCCTTAGTGGATGGAAGCGGCAAATCTGCACATGTGACGTCATAATCAATCAGGGATCGTTTTTGATTGAATCACTTACAGACACCTTTTTGGGGCATTTTAAATGCTTAATAATTAAAAAGAATAAGCGTTTGAGGAAAAGGCCAATAGATATTCGGTTTCAGGAGAGAACTTCCAATAAGTTAGGATTGAAAATAAAAAATATTAAGAGATGCCCTTTTAGTCCTCTGCAGAGAAAATGGTTTCCCCTCTTTGGTAGTCCGATGGACCTGAGCCCGAAGTCGAGCACTTTATGGTAGAGCAGTCTAATGAGGACCGATACCGGAAACCCTCGGTCCCTTCTCAGGCTGATCAAAGAGGACACCCACCAGCTCGTGATGGTTGACTTTTCTGATCTACTGGAAAACGTGTCTTATGGTCAGTCAATCCACTGTGGGTTTAAACACGTTCAGACATCTTTTGTAATTTAGCTTTTTTTTAATATTTTGTAATAAATTTTACTCTTGCTATTTTAAAAGCTGCTTTTAACCAATTTTCACTTTATTACAAAGGATCACTTTTTTTTAAACTTTAAACAATCCTTTTTACGTAAAACTTCAGAACTTTTAATAATAATATGGATGTGTGCAGCTGGAGGTAAAAAATAAATGCAGTTAAGCCTTTTGTTGCGGTAAAAATGAACTATATTAATAAATAATGCGAGCAATACTAATACTTTTTCAATTAAAATGCTAAGACTTAATATTTTCCTTTTAGTATATGATTCATGATTACTTTTTGTTCTGCTTTGACAAAGCGTAATTTAATATACGTGAACGTAATGGATAACTCTGTTTGCATATCTGCAGGGAATTGCAAATCTGATAGTGTTTTCCGTTAGAGTGTAAAGACTAGACATAAATATTATTATTTCTTCGTAGAAGAAATGCTTACGACAGATGAAAAATCCAAATACTGGAAAAAAAATGCTGTTATATTGTTCATATTATATAATGTCAATATTCTAACAATATTCACGCAATAGTTTTTGGCACTATTCAAAAAAATTATAAAAGGTAGATTTTTGGTTACATTTTTTTCATATTAATGTCTAAAGGGTAATAATATACAAACTATTACAAATTTTCAAGTCGTATTACAAACTAATTGCATTAAAAAGTGTATATATAATCTTAAAAATGTTTAATCATCTGCAAAAATATATAAATAAATAAATATTTTTTAAAAACACTACTGAGACCACTTTTAAATAAAACAAGAAAGATTATAAGTAAAAAAAATGTTTGCCATAAAATGAATTATAATTTGGGCCCTTATATACAATTCTGTAAAAAATTTTCAAACTTGCTAGAAATAGCTTAATTTTCTTTAAATATATGTTTAAAAAATCCATCAAATAAATAAGAAAACAATTACATATAAACCAAATTAAACAAATGTGTTTAACAACATACAAAAACTAATCGATTCAATAGTGCAATTATTTCACTCTCCCCTCTGGATTTGAAAGCTCTACATTTTAATAAATAAAACAAGAACCAACATTTAAATAAAATAAAACTAAATGTATTATTTATTAACAGTCACAATTTCAGTTCCAATTAGAGATGTTATGATATATTAACGTTTATAATTAAGATACAATTTTTCAAAGAAAACACCCTATAAAAAAGTTGTGTTTTACAAAAATAACTTTTTAAGTTTTATTTCTATTATAAATTCTTTCATAATTTTTTCTTTTTTTTTATAAGAAAAAGGCTTTAAAATTTTCGTTTCGTTGGTTTGATGTTATGTGTACAATGTGCAAAAAATATCACCCGGAATGGCTTTCGATCTAATGAAGCGATTTTCACGTACTAAGTATCAATTTTAATGTTTCAAGGGGGTGACCAATATACTAATTAATTAGTACTAACTATTAAATTACGAAGTCAGACACGAAAACGTATTTTCTCAGAATAAACATATAAATTATTTACATATTTGGATTCCTGACCCTCAATATATAAGGGGTAGAAAAAATCATAAATTTGGATGCTGATGAAGCTATATATATTTGGCGTTGTCCCCCCAAAATAGCCAAATAATATCACCGTAGCAGGATTAGAAATTTAAGATAACTTAAACGAACTATGTGATCGACAAGAGAAAAATACCTAGTGTTTCTCCGTTGCTAAGCAACTAAGCTGACACGATAAAAAATAAATAAATAATTGGATCTTTTTCATTCATCATTTTCAGTTAGCTCGGGAAATATCTTTTAATAGTTCAAAAAAAAATCTCGAAATTTCTAGGTGACAAATATTTTTTTTTGACTGATATCTGACCAAAACCCAAAATCTGTTTTCCTTTTTATCTCCTTTGAGAATAGAATTCTAATGGATTAATAAATTATTTATGATTTTCCAAGATTTCAGAATTTGAACAAAGAACTTTTCATATGACATTATTCATGATATTTTACGTTGTTTTTAACTTTTTTAAGGGGGTTCAGTACCTAAGAACCTTCAAAAAATCGAATTTGAGATTTTGATCAATAATTAAACTAGAAACTATTAGCTTTCTAACGATATATTGCTTTTGTTTGAAATCCACGTAGAAGTGCACTTAAACTTAATTTAAAAAATGTAAACAAACCGAAAACACCCATGCCACGCCCACTTTTGACAGACGATTTCGTAAACATTATAATGTCCATTATTTTTTGCATGTGCCATTAAAATTTTTTTTTATAATTTCAACTTTACAATATCTTTAGTTGATTGTAACTTTAACTGGATTATTTGTTTGTTCTTTATTTCCATGCGATTTTCGAGAATTTTGAATATAAAACTGAGATTTACATTAGTTTGATTTGTTAAGTCTATTTTTGTTTTGTTCTTTTATTATACTGTTATTAGGTCATTATTTTTACGTTTTTTTTTATTCTTCATTACGTTTTTGTTTACTTACGTAAAAGAGAAGAAAATAAAGTACTGAAATGCAAAATGAAAACATTGCTTATGGACCAGGATTGTTTTGAAGCTGTCATTACCGGCATAGATTAGGAATTTCGTTTACATTATTCGAATTTACCTTGGACCGGATTTTTTTTTCTCGCTAATTTCTAGTTACATCATTTTGATTTTTCGTTTAAATGTTCTTTACATAATATTTCTAATTTTGAAGTAAATTCTTATTTACAGTTCTTTGTTAATTATTTCTGTGTTTAGAATGTTTATCTTGAAATATGCATTTTCTTAGATTTTTTTTTGTAATATAGTTATTTTTTTTAACAAAAATACTTTTAACTCATTTAAATTTAAACAAAACATCTTGGTAAAGACTTGAATATTCAATTTTCATGAATAAAATTTATGGGTGATTTATGAATTATACAATTTTATAATTATCGCATTCAGTTTGATCATTTTAAGGGCTTTTTATTCGCTCAAAAAGTGAGGAGAGTATAGTATAAAAACCTATTTTTCAATCAAATAAAAGAAACATTTAAGAGTAATTTGTTTGAAATGTAAGCAGTACGAGATTTATAACTTAGAAACAATTTGATTTTTGAATTTAAATTTTAAATATTGTTGGTAGTCTAATATTTACGCTTTAAATGCAAATAACTCAAAACTATGTTTTTTTTGCTTCGATGTACCTTTTCTTGAAAACTATTGATCACAACACTTTGATTTTTGATTTAAAAAGTTCGTTTAGTACTGTAGTTTGTGCTGAAGTGAGCAGTTTTTTAAGAGAAACTTAATATTTTTTTTTAATTCAAAATTTTCGGATGAAAATGTGAAGCTTTTAAAATTTTCTGACATGCTGTGTAATTTATTTTTTTAAAATTTCTTTTAATTCACTAAATTTAAAAAAGTTCACTTCAGTATAATCTAGAATATCTATTACATACACAAAAAAAATTTCAAAGCTCTAACTACGATACTTTTTTTAAAAAGGTACATCGAAATATGCCATTTTAACATTGTCAACATAGGAGGTACCGAACCCCCTTAAGTGTGATAATTTTATTCTAAAACCAAAATTCTAAAGATCAGTTTAATTCTTTTAAGAAATTAATTTCGAAGAGATGGAATCTGGAAAAGATTATAACTATTAATACACATCCGCAAAGTTTTATGTAATTCATGATATTTCTTTCTTCTATAATTTAAAAAACTTAGTGAATGCTAACAGGCATTTTAAAAACATTGAAATGTGTATGTTTAGGAATATTGTATGATTCATTATTTAAAAAATTGCTATATTCTACCTAATATAAGAAGTACATGGTTTTCTTTAGATAAAGATAATTTGCTTATATCATTCTGATTCTTCTATGCATTCTGAACACATTTTCCCAAATTCGTAAAATGCAAAATTCTTAAAATGTCCTTCAACTGCGATCAGGTACATTCATCATTAAATATCGATATCACAATTTCGTTGCTTAAATCCTTTTATTACAAACTTACTTTATGATTCTCACAATCAATGCATGCATGCATCTGGTACGATAGTCTCCTTTTAAACAGAGCTCTTAAGGTTCTTAAAAATCCGAAATGGGGACAGCAAAACTACAAAGATGAATTCATTTCTATAGGTTTACTTTCAGCGCATGATTCAATGGTCAATTTCAATAACTCCAAATATCTGATAACAAAATCTTAAGTTTTGATATTGTAATTTAATAGTTAAAGGTAACTTCATCATAACAACTATTGATGCCACAGTCTCTTTAATGTTTTAAGGACCACATGAACCCTGTTAATACTAATATACAGATGTTTGCTTTTACGACCATAAGATTCTGTTTAAACGTAATGATCAAGACCCACAATATACTTGAGAATGTGGAATGTGGGGTGAAAATGTAGTAGAGGTAATATATTAATTATTGCATTATTGATAAGGAATATGGTAGATAAATCAGTTTAGTCTAAATATTAAGGTAAGTCGGGTTTGTCCGATGTAACGATGCTATTTGCAAGGTTTTCATTCTTTGATTCACTTCCAAATAAGATGGTTTTAATAATTTTTGTTTTTCACTTTGATTTTTCATTTTCCATTGGCAACTATATATTTTTGGTTCAAAGCATTTATTTTTCTTCATTCACGTTTGATAAGTATTGAAAATGGGTACCTATTTTTCAAAGAGCTAAATATTTGCTTCATACATTGTCTTTCTCTGGGCTCTTTTTTGCAGTTAATAAATTTTTAATATTTCTGCTTCCGTTTCTTGGAATAATTCACTTGCTAACGCCCTAACACGATATTAAAATAAGATTTGCATAAGATAATGGGTATGTCTCTTAGATTGGAAAAATAACAATATATAATTCGTCACAATTTTTGAAAAAATCAGTGCAGTACAATTTAATTTTATTTCATTATTATTATTATTATTTCGCTGACTGCTGTTTTGAAAAAAAAAATTTAAGGATGTTAAACAATGGACAATTACAGTATCTCTTACTTTTTTTACCACGTTTATATTAACTTGCCTTCGTGCATGTCTGTCCGGGTGGAATTTTGTAATCGATTTTAAACTAACTTCCCGACTAGCTACAAACTTCAAATTTGGCACATAGTTCAGAATTGGATGACAATGCATGAAAATGAAGAAAAAAAAGACATTCAAAGTAAAATAAAATTAACATTTAAAAAAAAAAATATTTTCGAGATTGTCTTTTGTTGTCGATTTCATTATTCCAAATTAGTGTTACAGGTCAGGTGAAAAGATTTTTATTGTTGGAGATTTTTATTGGCTGAAAAATCACGTGGTAGGATCCAGTTTTTCCTCATTCATTTCCAGATTGTTTTGGTTGTCATCAGCATAAAACTAATGAAAGTCGTAAAGGTATTGTATCCCTAATTGTATTTTTGCATCCCTAATTTAAAATGAAAGTTCTACTATTTTAGTAGTGGTCTTAACTAAGAAAAATAATCTAAATAAAAATATATACTTTTAAAAACCACGTTTTTTGTAGTGAAGAATAATAATTAAAAAGTAATAATTTTTAAAAAGTAAAAATTAAAAATTAAAAAAATTATAATTTAAAACAAAACAATTCAAAGTAAAAAATAATATTTTTAAAAACCACGTTTTTGTAGTGGATAGTAATAATTTTAAAAAAAATTGAAAAACGAAAAACGTGGGAGCATGAAATACATAACAGTACATATAAACATACATATACACATTTTCTTACTTATATACATGCACAGCCACATATACATCCACATACATATGCATATACACACACATATTCCACATCCACATTCAGATACAATTACAATTACAGATATACATACACATATTCTCAGGAGCACACATACACACACTAATATAACATTTCTGTTATGCGCCCACGTTTTTTGCTTTTCAATTTTTTTTTTAATTTTTATTCTCCACTACAAAAACGTGGTTTTTAAAAATATTATTTTTTTATTTTGAATTTTTTATATTTCAATCCCAATTTAAGGGAAATTCTCTCCTGAAGTCGAAAATCTGATTGTTTTTTCCCCAAATGTGTATTGATTTAATTATTAAACATTTAAATTGCCCAAAAAGGCCTTCGTAGGTGATGCAATCAAAAACGATCCCTATTTGGTTATGATGTCGCATATGCTGAATGAAAACGTGCCGCCTTTATCCGCTAAGGCTATTTCAATGCTCTTTTAGTTTTTATATCACTTATATGGTAGGAATATCCTTTGTATATTACAAGTAAAATTTTTGTAAATTAAATTTACTTCTTTGAAAGTGTGTATAAAATGGAAGCAAGGTTTTTAAAACTGTTTATTTATCACTAAAATAGCTGAAGAAATGATTATTCAACTTTTCACAGCGAATCAACATTTCTTTTCAGCTAAAATCAGTGGCGTTCAAGTTCATAGAAAATATTATTTTATTCCCCTTATTTTTAAGTTAAAGTAATATGCTCGTTTACAGCCTAATTACTTATTCAAAATCAATCGTAGATTGGATAAAAATAGTATACATTTAGATAAAGGGTGGGTGATTATATTATTCGATATTGCATTTAAAAAAATCAGTGTTTTCATAAATCAAGTTCATTGAAAAATATCTATCCATCATCGTAACAATATCATATACATCATCGTTATATTAGTTGAAGGATTTTCTTTTTAAGCAAATATTTACTAATGGTTTAATTTTGATTTCTTTTGCTATCTATTAAATATTTAAATACACATTAATGTTATTCTTTAAGTAAACAGGAATTTCGCTATAATTAAAATCATTTTTACTTTTAAATTTTATTCTTCTTTCTGCAATATAGTATTTACCATATATGGTTATGGTTAATTTCTCTCTTTATTTCTGCAAACTGTTAGTCAGTGTTTTCAAAGAAAAATTCTAAAATAGTAAAATTTATGCAGTATACATTTTAAAAAATTCGAATAAAATAGGGAAAGAGAATCTCTGGTTACGCTTTTGGTATTGCCAAAAACGAATCAATACTTTCAGTAATCTAGTCCATTAAAATATATATGCCTATCATTATCGTCCCAATTTATGTGTTCATACTTAAAATTTCTATTAATGTAATTTAATTTAGTTCCATAACTTAAGCGAATATTATTAAGCTAGACGTTTTTGTTTCACTATAACAGAAGAATTAAACCCAAAAATAATCATTTTTCATTTATTAAATAATTAAATACATAGTTAATATATACGTTAATATCTTATTTTACAATTTTTATTCTTTGAGTAAATAGGAATTTTGCCAGGTGAAAATTTATCTTAATATATATTTATGAAATTTAATTCCTGTTTGTTTAATGTAAAACTAAATAAATGCATATGCTTGATTTCAATACTCTTATTACATATATAAACACGATTAAAATAAAGTTAAAAAAGTCTACTGGAATATATTATTTAATTTCTTTTTCGTATAACTTAATTTTTTTTAAACAATGAATGAAAAGTTTTGCTGGTATCACAATTTTTTTAAAAGATTTCTGTTATACTGGAGATAATTCCCTGCATTAAATTTAAGCTAGAATAAATAACTTAAGTTTTTTCACATTTTTAAAATCTAAAACTGTTCAATAAAAAAAATTATTCAAAATTTTTTTCACTTAACATGTAAATAATTAGAAATTTACCTCAAAACTAAGATTAATAGGGTAAAAAAAAATGAAAGAACAAAATTACTTTGTATTTATAACGCATCGTTTTAAAAAGTAATATCAGGCATCCAGAACTCATTCTAACCCCTTTTTTAATGAACTAAGAAATCTTTAATATTCAGAATCATAACTTATTAACAATGTTTCAATGAGTACCATATAAATTATTATATGATGTTATTACTAGAAATTTTTTTTAAAAAATGAGTTATTTTAGCCATATTTTAATTAAGCTATATTAGGGCACAATTTATTATAATCATCTGCGTTCTCACATAGTTATTTACTATCTAAAATTGTTGGATTTAATTACTAAAATTCAAACGAAGGCAGAAACGTAATGGCTTTCACAGCACTGCAATTGTAAACGAAGGGAAGATGGACACAATTGACGTCAGTTCGAGAAAAATCACGTGACTGCCCGTTTCAGATGAAACGAAAGTAAAATTTTTTTGCTCTAAAATAATTTAATAATTAGCACTCTTTGAAAAGTAATGAAATGTTTTCTGGTGGTTTTGAGGGATTCTGAATTCATTAGGATTTTTTTTAAAAAATTTACTGTAATTGTGTCCGTCTACAATTGAAATTTCAAAAGTCAAATGAAACAATTGAGTGACTCTCTCCCATGGAATACCCTGGGATCAAAGTTAAATAGGCTAATTAATTAATTTCAGCTCAGTAAACCACTGTCAACATTTTATTTCATTTTATAACCGTCGTTGAACAGCTGACCCAATTTTGAGTTTACAGTTACCAATGTTCAATGCTGTAGCCTTGTAATTTTGAACCCAATATAGAAGACAGGAGAAGTCCATGATCAAGCATTGGGAGAAACTTTGCCTTCGTGGAAGCTTTTTTAATTGAATTAAACCGCATTTGCGTTATATGGGGAAGAAAACCACGAGAACCTACCACGGTTAGTCTGACGACAAGGGGACTCATGATCCGTCTACCACTGAGGATATTTCACGCCTTTCTATTCACTCTTTAACACTGGTTGACACTTTGCAGAAAGAGAGCAGCTAGTTGAGAACACACTGCTTTAGTCCGTTCCTTAAAAACACCCGAGCAACGGGAAACTAGTCGAGAACAACTGTTAACCAAATGACTCGAGCCCGCTTGCCTGAAACGTTTTTTTTTTTATTTATTCGGTATTAAGTTAATTATTAATTAAAGTTTATTATGAAATGATATTTATGATTCAATAACAAGTAATAAACAAGCATTTTTATAAAGTTTGACTCAAAACTGTATTTTTAGACAAAAATTCGGTCAATTTTGATTTTCTTGCGGGTTTTTTTTCAGTAACTGTAGAAAGGAAAAAAAACTATGACATTCCGTTCTTCTAACACCGTATCATGAGACATATTTGATACAAAGGCATATTTGGACAAAGGCATATTTGATACAAAAAAATATTATTAAAAAAGAATGCATCCAAACTAGATTATTACTAATTTTTTTTAAAGAAAAAGAAATTTACTATCAAAAAGAAGATAATTAAAATGTTATTAAATAATATTCCCACGAATTTACATCGATAATACAGAGTCTTCAAAATTATCGTTTTTGTCACTGAATTACTTCATTTATATTCTTTAAAAAAGGGATATAAATAACTATCAACAATATGCGTTGCTCAATATGTTAGACAATTTTCATCAAAGCAGTTATGCTGCTTCAACCCATACAAAAAAAGTTTCAACGAACTAACTATGTTTCTATTTTGAAACGGAATTGTAGTTTCTACTCTATTCAACCATTAAATTAATATTTCAGTTTCATTATAAAAATAAATCACTATCATTTAAATGCATTGAGAGCAAGTCGGTACATAAAGTAACAGAGCTAAAAAAATAAAATTGTACAAATTTTTTATTTTTTGTATTTGTAAAAATATCACATCCAATAAATAAAATATTATTCTTCGTATAATAATATAAATGCCGTAATACAAATGCGTGTATTAGTGTAAACATAATAAATAATGCCATCGAATTTTTTAAAGCATTCAACTTTAATCATCACAATATTGTTGTTATGATAGCATGTTTGATTTAATAATAGTTCCTGTTTCACTCAAGATTGTCGATCCTGTCCGTTGCGATCCTATTTTTTATAACTTTGATTCTGAATCTTAATGACAGTTATGTAAACGTAACTGTAACTAAACGCTACGTTATTACGTAAAGTAACGTAATATGAAAATATATTTCTCAAAAAAAAATTCTTATTTACTTATTTTCTGAAAACCATATCAGTAAGAGAGAAAAAGAGTTTTTATCAAATTTATACAGTCAAAATTTGAGTACACCCATATATTTCAAGAAATTTCCGAACAGAAGACGGGTTTTGCACATAGGATTGTTTTAACGATGAACCACTTCTTTGAGCTACGAACAATAAAAAGGTGCACCCTGGGAAAAGAAACAAAAAGTGAACCAAAGTCTTCAGGATTTACGAATCTATTACCTAATTATTTATCTATTACCTAAATATTTTATTAAAATTTTTTTATCGAAATACAGTCGAACTTCTATTTAACGAACTTCTATTTTGCGATTTTTTTCGAGGGACTAAGAACATTTTTGAAACTTCTTCGTAAAATAACTCCCAAATAGCGAAGTGAATTTTCTATTGAGCGAAATTTATGGCGATACTTAACGAACCTATTTAAAATTACTTTACAGTTGTAATTTTATACAGCAAATAAATACAGTTAAAATTTCATGCATAAATTTAGCTGTTTTAAGTTGAGAACTTGACTTGATATTAATATAAAAGTTCTCATTTGAACCAAAAAATTATAAAAAATTGCTAGAGTGTCCACCAAATGTCTCCCTAAAATGCAGTTATTAAAGTTAAAAAACAAAAAAAGAGCAGTTACTATATTCGAAGTAGACAGTAGAAGACATTAAATGCAGGCCAGAATGTTTTTAATTCGTCTCATGTGTCATATTTGCCTTATAATCGATTCTAGCGAATAATGAGCTAATTATGTAACGAGACATGGACAAAACAAAAAAATCTTAAAAATCGTTTTTAAACATTTTTTTAGCATATGTATATATTTTTAGAAATTTTGACACCTATCCTTTCACTTGATATTAAAATCAAACTTCTCATCTGAACCAAAAAATTATAAAAAATTATTAAAGTGTCCACTAAAAGTCTTTCTCAAAAGCAGATATGAAAAAAACCAATTAAAAAACAAAAAAACAACAGCTACTATTTTCGAAGTAGACAATAGAAAGGCATTAAATGCAGGCTGCACAGAATGTTTTTTACCCGTTTCATATCGGATTTGCCTTATAATCGATTCTAGAGACGCATGTGCTATCTACATAGAGAGACAAGGACAAAATAAATAGTTTTTAAAAATGTTTTATGGATATATTTCACCATATGTATATGTTTTTAGAAATTTTGACACCTATCCTTTGACTTGATAATAATATCAAAGTTCTCATCCGAACCAAAAAATTATAAAAAAATTATTAAAATGTTCACTAAATATTTCACTCAAGCGCAAGTGAAAAAAAAGTAAAGCAAAAAAAAAAGAGTAGGGGCTACATTCGAAGTAGACAGTAACAGACATTAAATGCCGAATGCTTTTAACTCGGCTCATATCATATTTGCATAAAAATCGATTCCAGCGACACCTGTGCTAACTATATAGAATGACATGGACAAAAAATAATAACTTTTAAAAATTTCAATAATTTTTAATAATAATAAAAAATAATAATTTTTAAAAATATTTTTAAGCATAAGCATGTGTTTTTAGAATTTTGACACCTATCCTTTGACTTGATATTATTATCAAAGTTCTCATTTGAAACAAAAAATTATAAAAAATTGCTAGAGTGGTTATATTCGTAATTGACAGTAGCAGACATTAAATGGTTTTACGGAATGTTTTTTGCTTATATCATATATGCCATATAATCGATTCAAGAGACACTTGCTTTAACTAAATCGAGTGACATGGACAAAATAAAAAAAGTTTTAAAATGCTTTATGAATAATTTTTAGCATATTGTAAATTTTGACATTCATCCATTTAATTTATTTTAATGTTAAATATTTTCAATACCTAAAAAAATCCAAAAAAAAATCATTAAAATGTAAGTTAATAATTAGAAAGGAAATAAGTTCAATGGGTAAAACCGAAAATCACAGTAGTAGGCATTAATTATAAGATACACAGAATTTTTCAACCCGTTTTATATCATATTTGCATAATCATCGATCTTAGAGACACCTTTGTAAACTATATAGAAGGACAAGGACAAAATAAAAAAAAATTGTTAAAATTTATTTTATAAATAATTTTAGCACATACATAAGTTTCTTACAAATTTCGACACTTATCTTTTGAAATTATATTAATATCAAAGTTCTTCTGTTGACCTGAAAATTATAGAAAAAAGCATTAACATATCCGGCAAAAGACCCCTCCCCCCTGGGTCTGTTAATAATAATTAGAAAGCTATGCCTATAACCAAAAGGGACGTAAAGCAAGTGTGATATTAGATGGGTTAAAAACATTCTGTGTAGCCTAAGTTAATGTATGCTATTGTCTATTTCAGTTATAGGAATTACTCTTTTTAGTTTTCTAATTTTTTTTAAACCTTTGTTTGAGAGGGATATTTGGCGGGTATTTTAATAATTTCTCATAATTTTTTGGTTCAAATGAGAATTTTGATATTAATACCAAGTCAAAGGATAGGTGTCAACATTTCTAAAAACATATATCTATGTTAAGAAATATTTTTAAAACAACTTTATGTTGTCTTTGTCAAACTATATAGTTAACACATATGTCGCGAAAATCTATCACGCAAATAAGATTTGAGGCGGACAGGACCGGATTTATAACCTAAGAGGCCTTAAGCAATTAAAAGAAATTTGATGCTCTTTAAATGTAATTACCAACATCAATACGAATAAAAACAAATTTCTAAAAAAAAATTAAAGTGAATTTTAAAATAAATAAATATAACCGCCATTTATATAACTCTTTTCGCCGTTGTGGAAATCAAAATTTCTCAATTAATTCTTTGAAGGGCTTTCAACGCTAATCACGATTATTTTACAATTTTAGAGCAGAATTAAAATAATTCTTAAATTTCTGGTGCTTTATTTTTCAAAAAAATTATCTCACCCACAAACTATCTTTTTTTCTTCCTTTTCAATACTACAAAATATAACCTATTTTTTTTTTTTACCGTAAAGTCTTCTAATACGTATTAAAAATTTCGCTAAAAATATTTTCAAATAAAGTCTCTAGTTAATATTCATGTAAAAACAAGTTATCGAACTTCAACGAATTTTTATGGATAAAAGCTCAAATTCAGTACAAGAAACAGAATTAATAATCAACACTATTTTTTTAAATTTCTGAGAATGTTGGGAAACCTATGATAGTTCTCCGTTAATTTATAAATGTTTTCTTAATACCAACAGTATTTATTATTTAACGGGAATAACTAGATTTCGTGCTTTAAACGATGATTAACTCTTCGTCTTTAGAAAAGGGCGTTCAACGTTTCATGTGTCACAAAATCGAATTATTTTCTTTTTCGCTTACTTAAAAAACCTGGTGTTTAAATTATAATTTTCACTTTTTTATTTATTACAATTAATCAAAAATATTCATTTAATATGTTGAATGTAAAACAGTTAAAGTTTTGAATTAATAATTAATTAACATTATAATTGTACCGTTATATGTTGCTTCATTTTGACTTCATTTCTACGAAAATTATTAATAGAAAGTGGGTTTTATATATAAATGATAGAACGATTACTTTATAAAACACAAGATACTTTAATATTATATTGTATTGAATGCTAATTTTATCGCAAATTCACAAATAGTCTAAGAAGCAGCCGGACGAAAAAAAAATCAGTTTTATTTTGCTTGTTTTGTTTACATAATCTGTTGCCTAGAACAAAACGATTGGTGTTTGCCGGTCGGTCTGACAGCAGCGCGTTGTGGGCTTAAACGCAAGCATTTCAAAATGCTTGTAATAAGTGAAAGACCGAATGCAAACTACGGAAAATGAAATTCTAATCAGTTAGAAAAGTTGCCTTTTTCTCACTCCAATAAAAGATTTTAAACCAATTAAATTTGAAAAAAACTGTTAATTCACCATTTGCACTGTTACAGACGAATTTTTAAATGAATTGATAGTTAAAACTACTAAACGATTTAACTAGTAAATTTTATCGTCTTCGGGATCTTAATTGCGCATAAATAATCTAATATTATTCTCAGAAGTTTTTATTTTAATTAATTGTGATTTCAAAAAAGAATAAGAAATTTTTTGTATACATTAAGCTGATGCATTATCATCATATGTTTTATATATTGAATAAAAACCGGTTATTAATTTTCATTTCAATAGTGTACTCCACTACTCAATATTACAACTATTTTTTTCCCATTTGTATCCTATGCTTTTTATTTAAAGAAAAGATAAAAATGCAGAATGCTTTACCATTCAAGTAATTAAAAAGTTATTGAAATATTCACTTATTAAAATAAATATTATTTGAAAGTTACTGAAACAATGAGATCTTATCAGCTTGATAAGCCAGTTGACTTTAACCAACCTTTTTCAGTTTATACTAAACTGGTTTTAAATAAAGTCAAAATAATATTTTGAAAATTATTTTAAGTTTTAAAATATTACAAAATTTTTATGTACAGCTTTGTTGAAGGAATACAATTAAACTTGAAAATAAAGAGAAAAACTACAGCTGATAAACAATATTTTTTAAATATAAAAATTTATAAAAAATGTGCAGCTAAACATGAAGGAAAAAAAATAGAAAGTTTTTGAAATTTGATTTAATATTTTCAGAGATAAGGTATGTGCAAAATAAAAAAAGCGAACACCCTGAGTAACTTTTCATTAAATTATCGGTTTTTTCAAAAACTGGGACTCAATCTTAATGGATTCAAATGTCAAACATTAATTGTGCTAATTTTTGGAGACAATATTTTAATGATATAATAAATTTTGAAATAAGGCACAAAATGTACTTTTTTTCTGAATAAACATATCGTATTTCCTCGAAATTCTGACTCAAAATATGGATGTTAGCTAGCCTCAATCTGTAAAATATGACAGCAATAGTTTAGGCAAGAGGGCAGTCCAAAGTTTGAACCTTATGTTAATTTCACTTTTGGCATATTTAGCTAATGCGGGAGAAATTTTTAAGCGAATCGAAATATTTTTGTACACAATTATAGAATTCGTTAATCTAAAGGTAACTTCATTTAAAAAAATTTATAATTATTAATCATTTTTATAATTATTAAATCTTAAAGTAGTCAAAACATTTTTGAATTGTAATGTATACGAATAATCCTTTAGGTATTTCTTTAGAAATTTAAAAAGTGTACATATTATGTTAACATAAAATCTGATATTACGCATGTGACCTAAACAAGTGACGTATTGTTTCTGTACAATTTCTGATGGATTGAATAAGACTACACAAATCAATGAACCAAATAGTACAAAAAGTGCATGAGTTTCATATATTGAAGTACTACTTCCGATGCATGTTCATGCTTCACATTGCGGTCAAAGAACTATCTTAACAGGTAAAATATATTTTTCGATGAATCTTATATGCTGATTGCTGAGCTAAGAAATCAATCACGAGACTATCAAAGGACTAATAAACCTGTAAATAAAGCGGTTTTTGATTAACCATGGTTTCCGATGTTTCTTTACTTTCTGAAATTTTTCAAGTTTCAGAATGTTACCCACCTGATTCTCAATAATATAGTTCATAATCAGATATCAAATTTTATGTTTCATTAGTTAGTAATTTATGCGAACTTTGTTTAACTATGAATTAACACTTCCATTCAAAATGAATAAATTTTCCTTTAATATTTCTTCAGTCAAAAATTTTACTTCACTTAAACTTTAAATATAATTGCATTTTAATTTTGAATCAAAAGTTTTTAGAGTTCATTAACAGAATAACTGTTCATTGAATTTCCTATGCTTTTTAAAATTAATTTTCTCTAAACTCATTTATGCTATGCTTTGGGGATTGAATAAGTCATGCTACTATCTTAACACTATACAACTTAACTCTGATTAATTATTCTAGGTCTACAAAATAAAAATAAAAACATTTATTTCTCCACTTATGTCAAAATATCAGAGTAGCTTAAGAGAAATGCACTTAAATTTATTCAAGTCAAGTTCTAAAATTTAATGTTTGCTCTCTCTGAAAATATTAAAGTAAGACATCTAGCAATCACTTATGTACGCAAAAGACAATAAGTCAGAACACTATATTTAAAGAAGGATAAATTTCTTAGTGACAAAAACTAAAAACAACATTACGCTTTAGTAATAAATTTTATTAAATTCTAAATTCATAAAATATACATTAATTTTTGGGTTTAAGCCAAATATACAATTACATTTAATGCTGCAATTTCAAAATACAACAATATGCAACATCTTTTTGGTCTTACAATAAAGAACTGGATGCAAAATTTGCCAACTGCAATTTTCGTAAAGAAACTAGTATAAAACTTTTCCACAACTTCAATATTAAACCTTTCTCCCATTTTTATTAAATGATTTTGATTAAACTTTTCGTCATGGTTTGTTTGAATCCTTATTTTTAACTTAATAGCAGTTAACAGATTTTGTTACATTATGGCATACCAACAGTTTTGTTCTAGTACAGATGTGTAAAATATAAAAACGATTACAACAAATTTGCTTTAAAAAGAAAACTAAACTATATGAGTTATAGTACTGAATTAAGAATTTTTTTTTTAAAAATAAAAGCCTTTAAAATATACCAAAGTTGCAAAATACAGGTTTTAATTTGGAAAAAAGTTATCTAAACTGCATCCAGCACAATGTAATTTTGTACAAAAAATTTTTCCAGTTTTAAATAAACTTATATTTTATATAAATTTTATATTGTTTGCTGCCACAATTTTGTTATTCTAAATTACTGCTCAGTGTGCATTAATTAATAAGCTTAAATTTATATTCTACTATCGAAAAGGCTGCAATCACTGAGATTTAACGTTAAACTTTTGACACAGTACGACAACATTGTTCCACAGCAGAAACTTGCAGGCACAAATCGAAAAGTTCCGAAACGGCTGAATGAGTGTGAAACACGAAGAGAAAGCAGAACGGCCGTCTACCACCTCCACTTCATGCCCAACACTCCCCCAGACGTTACGAAACTTCCGATCCACACCTGCACACTTTCCTGTTGCAGATCGATGTCCCCGTAATGCACAAAAAGCATCCGTCGAATGCCAGTTCAAAGCAGCATTTTAATGAATTAAATTTCAAAATTTTTAAAACGTTCATTATTCATATTACACTCTCGTAAATTGTTACAGGAAATTTTCGAATCTAATATTTTGTTTCACAAAATTTACTTTATTACATTGAATATGCGCTTAAAAATTTTGCTTCTTTTAATGCCGTCTGTTCATGAACTTTGGCATTTTAATATCTATGTTATGAATACGTGAAATTTCGGCTGCGTTTTCAATACATTGTACAAAATGAAAATACAATTTGAGAACAAATTAAAGCATGAAGTCCGTTTATTTTAAATTCGATAAAAATCCGCAAAATTGTGATTTATACAATTTTAATCGTTAGTCTTACTATTTAATGCAATATTAGATGTCAAAGAAAAATTATAAAGGGACTTTAAAAATGACGGTAAGTCTAAACTAGTTTCAGTTAGACTTTAATTTAAATAATGGAATATTTAAGGTTTTTTATGTAATAAAAAACGGTGAGGAATGGATATATTGCCAATAGAAATTAATATACGCAGTTAATTTTTTTATTTATAAAATTTTTAATTTACCTCTGTCTGGAACGGTAGTGCTGTTCTTATCGGTAAGCATTCCGCACATACCTTAAATTAAAATAAAATACTTTTAATTACCCACAACTTAGGGCTTGCAATTATTTCCCCGTCACATTTCCAGAGTATTATTCAAACTGTTATATTTGCCAGTATTCTATTAGGAACCTGATCGTATAGTAAAAGTTAGGATATATTTAAAATTGTGTAAATACTTAATGTCATATAGAGTGACTTTAAAAATTTTATTGCAAAAACTGAGTTTGCTTATGAACGGGAAATTAGAAATCTGAAAACCTTCATTTCATTTTTATTATTATATTTGAACGTATCCTCATTGTTTCAGAATTCTCAGAATTCTGAGAGCAAATGGGTTATTACCGAATTGTCACCTTTGCTACATAGGGGGAAAATGTATTTCTTAAATTTAAGTTGGTAACTTCCTTGCAAAGTATACTTATAACTTAAGTATTTTGGACATGGGCTTAAGATTTGAAAGTAGTTATATAAAAAATTGGGATAAAATGTACTGCAGATATCTAACGGATTTCTGTATTTCTTAATTTAAATTAGAAAACTCACTTCTGAAGTTCGTCTCGGTAAGGAAGCACGATATTTCAAAAAACATTCCATTAAATTTTTTTTTAAATAATTTAACACAGATTTTGACTGAAAACAAACAAATAAGCATAAAAATTTAAATAGGACAAAAATTAGGAATTACAACTTTATTGTATTTGATAATTTAAGATTTCCCTCAAATTTAAATTACGAGATACAAAGTAGAAATTTTGAGCAAAAAATCGCTCTTTATACTTTTATTGTGCCGTACATTTAAGTACCATTTAATTAATCCATACATCTAGACAAAAGATACTTGATGTGATAACTGAAGTTTGTAAGGAGAGTTCATTTTGAAACCTGTTACGAATTTACAATAGACAAAAATCCAATCTTAACAAATTTATATCTGGGTAAAATTTAAAGCATATTTTAAATAAGGGTGAAATGTGTAAAGTAATGTAATCGAAATTTTTGTCACTAACTGTTACTACTTTATGATATTATAATCATCTTTTTACCGAATTAAAATAGAACTATTTTGATTGTCTTAAATATTTTAGATTTCAAAATAACTAAAATTAGCTTCAAAAAATTCTTTTGCAGACTAAGGTTCAAGTTGGACAAGGTTTGCGTTTGGTTAAAAGTTATAAATGTAATATTTTCAACGAACTCTATGTTGCAGATCTTAGATTGAAAATCCCCTATAACACAATACGTATTAAAAATTCCTCCTTATCGGACATCGGAATTTAAAATTTGGTTCAACTTGTTTAGATACATTTACTATATTTAATTTTAAAATTTTAAATCTCGATTATTGTGTAGATGAATTAAATGAACTAGCAGATTTCAAGTACGTAATTTTGCTTCGTTGGGCACTAGTTTGTTATGAGCTAGGTTAAAGCTATAAAACCGTGAAAAATAAATTGGAATAATTCTAAAGTAAAATCAGTAAGGGGTAAATTCTTTAATTTGTTAAAAAATCATTAAAATTAACATCTAGAAACGGAACTAGACTGAATATTCAAAAATTAAATAATTTAGTTACTTTTAACCAAAATTAACAAAATTTAATCATTATATAATCAAAGTAAAAATTAAATTTATGGAGAAAATTTTATTTTCTGGAATTAAACACAAGATGAAATTCCCGGGCTATTTCATACCATGTTTTATTCCATTTATAAAAAATTACTCCGATAAATATTTCTTATAATCTGAAAACAATATTCACCCCTTCAGTCATATTACATTAGATTTCATCAAGTTTTATATTAAAACATTTCGTTACTTTAACAAACTACATCATTAGAATAAGTATTTCTTTTGCATTGCTTGATTGGCATCTAAAACAGTACTTACTGTAACAACATTTGCACTACTTACATGGACTGCATAGATCATTTTATATTTGATACATAGTAACAATATTTCATAACATATGCTCTTCGCAAGTTAAGTTTACTAGTTTCATATCCTGGGATCTACAAAAATACAAAATTTCTAGGAATCAGTATCGATTTTTAAGAGCCAAGAATGCTTTCAAATATAAAATAGCATAAATGCGTTTTGCTTTGGTGTAACATTCTGGGCCAGCTGTAGTTTTTTAAGAAACAATAGAGACCAGACGCCCGATATTTCTGATAGTTGTAGATCCCTGATATGTAACTTTACTGACACTTCTAAATACTTCTCGATGTTTAGATTATTAGTATTAATGTTAGTGTTTAGTAAAAGTCAAAGCATTTAGTAGTGTAACAGTGCTGCTGATACCAGTTTAAAATACCTGCATCAAAACCACATACTTACTGTAACAATTGGTTTTCCAAAATACTTACATTCATTTTATTACTCGCCGTTTTGGTAGTTTCTTATCAAGTATAAAATTAAGTACTAAAATATTGTATCGATGTTTCACAAGCAATGCGAAAGAAATAAAATATTCCAAAGTAAATAAAAATAATTTCGATTTCATGAATACCATATTGAAAAAAAAAATACTGAGTCTTATACCTTTTCTTCTTAATCTTAAGAATTATTAACTAGTTTCTCAAATTACAATTCCCGATAAAATAGCAATACTTATTCCACTTTTTAAAATTAAATCCTCTTAAACTATTTTCAGATTTCGATATTAGTAAATAAAAATACAAGTACACTACTTTTGAAATAAATAAATATAAAATCTTTAAAAATTAAGTTTTGCGTATTAAGATCAGATAATATAAAATATTTCATTTAAAAATTTAGGGAAATTTGGGGGAAATTATATTTTTTCCCCAAATATTCAATCTTAAAAATGAGCCTGAATTTTCCTTCACAAAATTTAATTTTAAAAATGAAACGCTTATTTGACTTTTTTTAAATTGATCACATTAAATTGGATTTTGATTAAAATCAAAAATATATTATCAATATTACTTTTAAAAAATTCCTGTCAATATATTTTATAATATTTTGTTTTGAAAATATAATTAACAGAAAAATTTATTTCTCTCAGAACTCTGAAAATTTTTTCCTCCAGAAATTAAGAAATCAAATTACGCGGTGTTGAGTATCATATGTAATGCTTAATTATGGACTGATTATAATGAAAATTATATTGGTTGTTTTATTTATATTTGTGTGCATGCATCCTCATCCTCAGAAAGCAAGCAATAAGTGAAGTACACTTTAAACGAAACATTAAGACCGAAAATTATTAATATATACCATTTAATAAATAAGTTTCATAAAAAGTAAGATAAAAATTCATTGAAAAGGAATACGGATGTAGAGCTTTAAAAATTTCTATGCTAAGAGTAACACGACACCCAGTTCGAATTATTAATTTATTCTATTTTAAATGAAAATACTATTCAGGTTAATGTAAAGTAAACTTAATTAACTGGATTTATGAATATTAACTTTTTTAGCAACGAAGAATATTTAATGAACAAGATCATAGAATGTTTGCTTCAAAAAATAGTTCGTCAAAAATACAATCCAGTTTACCACTTAAAAAAACTATGTCCTGATATTATAAAGTATATTTTTACACTGCGTAGAATGAATAGAATTTGGAGCTTTCATCAACTTCAGTTAACACAAACTGTATCTTGTCCCTTTTTTAAAAATAAATATTATAATGTCTAGATACGTTTCATTTTTGTCCAATATAATTCACATGCATGAGATTTTCAAAGATTCTTTGAAAAATAAATAGTAGCAAATTTTGTGTAATGATGCCTTAAAAGGTAAAATACTTTAATATTAATTAGCATGTGAAAGCCGTCACAAATAGATTTGTAGATATGAATCTAACATGTTTATCAGTATGGGATATTTTTCTTTTAAAAGACTAAAATTTGCACCTTCTCTCATAGTATTAAAAACTAATCAAGTATTTCTTAAAAACTCCCTGAAATATTTAGTTTGATAGAAATTTCAACGGGATCCCAAAATCATATGTTAACACGCGATATTTTTTGAAACTGGACAATATTGATATCTATTTAGGCAAAAAAGTTTTTAAATAATTATACTTTGAAAAAATTTTGCGTATACTACTAAAAGTATTTGTTAGTGCATGGCTGTTAATTAAATTTATTTATTAGCTTTTATTTTAAATTATTTCAGGAATAGAACGAAGTTTTAATTTCTAATATGATATTTAAACCTATACAACACCAGGTGACTATTCAGTAACAAACCATATGACATCCGAAACTATGACAGTAAAATTAAAGATTTGGTATATTTACAATTACTGATTATCCCTAGAACGTGGAATTGGTATATAGTTTACTGCATTGCTTTGAAAAGTCATTTCTCATAAAATCTATCGCAGTTTTGAAACATACAGTAAATTTGTTATTTATCAGTTCAATTTGAAGATGTTGGAATTTTCTTTAAATAGAATTTTGAGGGACTAAGAACTTTAAAATAGAACTTTAAAATACTCGAAGATTTGTTGAAAACATTAAAAGTTCACAAGTATAACATTCTATCGTTGTTGCGTAGAGTTTCCTATTAGCGATAAACAAAATACGAGTAACGTGTAATACCAGAATTAAAAATCTCAGCCTCTATATTTCTAATAGTATAAAAATTTCAATAGAAACTAGGGGATCAAAGCATTGGTTTTCTAATTACTCTTACTAAAGTTATTTATGTTAATAATTTTATCATGCAATAATCCGTCCTCAAATTAAAAATTAAAAATAAATTTAATTAAAAATATTTTGAAAAATAAGTAACAAAAACTGCATTCAAGATAAACCTTAAAAAGAGCGGCTAACGTCAAAGCTTGTAAATTAAAGAATTTCGACCTAATTTACATTTTAAATGATTTACATTACATTTTAAAGAATTTCGACCTAAGTTTTAACACAAAACAGCAAGGGAGACTTTGAATATAACATGATAAAAAATTGTGTTGCATAAATCACTCATTTCCAACAATGATTATCAATGATGTTTAAGTTTTAAAGTATTTCAAAACATTTAATTTCGAGAGAACAAGAAATAACCCATTACAGATATAGAAAAAGGGGACTGTCTTGGGAGGATTGTAAACTATTGTCATAGCTACTGTTATAATTGTTGGAGACATTCTAATAAAGTAGTGATGGAGGCACCCACTGATACCTAAAAGGAAGAAAGAACATTTATGAACACAAATGAGTGCGTTCAATTTATTTATGCCAAGCCACAAATTTGAGTTGTCAAATAAATTTCTGCTATTTTTTCTTTTTCTAATTTCTAACATTCAAAAAATCATTTAGTTTTTTTTATTATGTTTTGTTGCACCTGTTGGAATAAGTGTAATTGTTCAGATTAAAAGGAAACTGCTAAATTAGAAAAATTTTCATTCTAGACAAATTTTTTGCTTTTAACCAAGGCTGAAAAAGGTGCTCCAGATATTTATGCTATGTATGAAATGGGTATCATAGCATAAAGAATCGGTTGTGATTGATTTGCTAAACTTAAAAATGAAAATTCTACCCTCAAAAACGATTCTTACTCCGGGTCGTCCAGTTGAGTGAGAGCAAAGTAAAATAGTTGACAAATATTCGAGTCCAGCAAACAGAAGTCTCAGAAAAAGAAGAGTTTCCTAATTTTTTTAAAAAACCTTTTGACGGAAGCTCAGTTACCAACCAATATCAATATTGATTGCAAAATAAACTACAAAATTATGATCCAGGTTATGGATATTCTACGTTGGAAGTGGTAATTCCAAAAAGTATACTTCTGTAAATAATACTAAGAAACTGTAGTCTAAAAATGTTTTAAAAAGTCCGGGGCTAAGAAAATTTCAAATTTTTTAAAAAAAAAAAAGTACGAAGACTATTTTAGAACGAGGTAGAGACTACATAATAAATGAAAAGCAACGATTGATTAAAACTAAAAATATTGTTGACATCTCTTATAACTTATTTCTAGAAATAAAATCTTACTACCCCTTCAAGATGATTACTTAGATATACCATATGTAATTAATATCTAATAAAAGAATAAAAATTTTACCCAGTTTCATAATTGAATAAAGTTTCTATTTCAAAAATGCATGAATAGTAAAGAAAAAAGCTCAATCAAAAATTAAAAAAATGCGGATTCGGAAAATTATTTCAGTTATTCTAAAAAGTATATAGAGGGTTCAGTCAACTTGGCATAAGTGAAAGAAGATTCCATCAATGAATGAAAATTTGATAAATAACTTAATACTGATAATAAATAACTCTTACTGATAGCAACTGCTCTCAAGCCAGTCCTGTGATTGCGTGACTCCCAGTCGGTAAGCCAGTCCAGTGATTGCGTGACTCCCAGTCGTTAAGCCAGTCCAGTGATTGCGTGACTCCCAGTCGTTAAGCCAGTCCAGTGATTGCGTGACTCCCAGTCGTTAAGCCAGTCCAGTAATTGCGTGACTCCCAGTCGGTAGGCCAGTCCAGTGATTGCGTGACTCCCAGTCGGTAGGCCAGTCCAGTGATTGCGTGACTCCCAGTCGGTAGGCCAGTCCAGTGATTGCGTGACTCCCAGTCGGTAGGCCAGTCCAGTGATTGCGTGACTCCCAGTCGGTAGGCCAGTCCAGTGATTGCGTGACTCCCAGTCGGTAGGCCAGTCCAGTGATTGCGTGACTCCCAGTCGGTAGGCCAGTCCAGTGATTGCGTGACTCCCAGTCGGTAGGCCAGTCCAGTGATTGCGTGACTCCCAGTCGGTAGGCCAGTCCAGTGATTGCGTGACTCCCAGTCGGTAGGCCAGTCCAGTGATTGCGTGACTCCCAGTCGGTAGGCCAGTCCAGTGATTGCGTGACTCCCAGTCGGTAGGCCAGTCCAGTGATTGCGTGACTCCCAGTCGGTAGGCCAGTCCAGTGATTGCGTGACTCCCAGTCGGTAGGCCAGTCCAGTGATTGCGTGACTCCCAGTCGGTAGGCCAGTCCAGTGATTGCGTGACTCCCAGTCGGTAGGCCAGTCCAGTGATTGCGTGACTCCCAGTCGGTAGGCCAGTCCAGTGATTGCGTGACTCCCAGTCGGTAGGCCAGTCCAGTGATTGCGTGACTCCCAGTCGGTAGGCCAGTCCAGTGATTGCGTGACTCCCAGTCGGTAGGCCAGTCCATTGATTGCGTGACTCCCAGTCGGTAGGCCAGTCCAGTGATTGCGTGACTCCCAGTCGGTAGGCCAGTCCAGTGATTGCGTGACTCCCAGTCGGTAGGCCAGTCCATTAATTGCGTGACTCCCAGTCGGTAGGCCAGTCCATTAATTGCGTGACTCCCAGTCGGTAGGCCAGTCCATTAATTGCGTGACTCCCAGTCGGTAGGCCAGTCCATTAATTGCGTGACTCCCAGTCGGTAGGCCAGTCCATTAATTGCGTGACTCCCAGTCGGTAAGCCAGTCCATTGATTGCGTGACTCCCAGTCGGTAAGCCAGTCCATTGATTGCGTGACTCCCAGTCGGTAAGCCAGTCCATTGATTGCGTGACTCCCAGTCGGTAAGCCAGTCCATTGATTGCGTGACTCCCAGTCGGTAAGCCAGTCCATTGATTGCGTGACTCCCAGTCGGTAAGCCAGTCCATTGATTGCGTGACTCCCAGTCGGTAAGCCAGTCCATTGATTGCGTGACTCCCAGTCGGTAAGCCAGTCCATTAATTGCGTGACTCCCAGTCGGTAAGCCAGTCCATTAATTGCGTGACTCCCAGTCGGTAAGCCAGTCCATTAATTGCGTGACTCCCAGTCGGTAAGCCAGTCCATTAATTGCGTGACTCCCAGTCGGTAAGCCAGTCCATTAATTGCGTGACTCCCAGTCGGTAAGCCAGTCCATTAATTGCGTGACTCCCAGTCGGTAAGCCAGTCCATTAATTGCGTGACTCCCAGTCGGTAAGCCAGTCCATTAATTGCGTGACTCCCAGTCGGTAAGCCAGTCCATTAATTGCGTGACTCCCAGTCGGTAAGCCAGTCCATTAATTGCGTGACTCCCAGTCGGTAAGCCAGTCCATTAATTGCGTGACTCCCAGTCGGTAAGCCAGTCCATTAATTGCGTGACTCCCAGTCGGTAAGCCAGTCCATTAATTGCGTGACTCCCAGTCGGTAAGCCAGTCCATTAATTGCGTGACTCCCAGTCGGTAAGCCAGTCCATTAATTGCGTGACTCCCAGTCGGTAAGCCAGTCCATTAATTGCGTGACTCCCAGTCGGTAAGCCAGTCCATTAATTGCGTGACTCCCAGTCGGTAAGCCAGTCCATTAATTGCGTGACTCCCAGTCGGTAAGCCAGTCCATTAATCGCGTGACTCCCAGTCGGTAGGCCAGTCCATTAATCGCGTGACTCCCAGTCGGTAAGCCAGTCCATTAATTGCGTGACTCCCAGTCGGTAAGCCAGTCCATTAATTGCGTGACTCCCAGTCGGTAAGCCAGTCCAGTAATTGCGTGACTCCCAG
Organism: Parasteatoda tepidariorum; assembly: GCF_982258835.1. Classification (NCBI taxonomy): domain Eukaryota; kingdom Metazoa; phylum Arthropoda; class Arachnida; order Araneae; family Theridiidae; genus Parasteatoda; species Parasteatoda tepidariorum. The sequence continues at coordinate 133,657,801 of NC_141755.1, read as the reverse complement.
TCGGTAAGCCAGTCCATTAATTGCGTGACTCCCAGTCGGTAAGCCAGTCCATTAATTGCGTGACTCCCAGTCGGTAAGCCAGTCCATTAATTGCGTGACTCCCAGTCGGTAAGCCAGTCCAGTAATTGCGTGACTCCCAGTCGGTAAGCCAGTCCAGTAATTGCGTGACTCCCAGTCGGTAAGCCAGTCCAGTAATTGCGTGACTCCCAGTCGGTAAGCCAGTCCAGTAATTGCGTGACTCCCAGTCGGTAAGCCAGTCCATTAATTGCGTGACTCCCAGTCGGTAAGCCAGTCCAGTAATTGCGTGACTCCCAGTCGGTAAGCCAGTCCATTAATTGCGTGACTCCCAGTCGGTAAGCCAGTCCAGTAATTGCGTGACTCCCAGTCGGTAAGCCAGTCCATTAATTGCGTGACTCCCAGTCGGTAAGCCAGTCCATTAATTGCGTGACTCCCAGTCGGTAAGCCAGTCCAGTAATTGCGTGACTCCCAGTCGGTAGGCCAGTCCATTAATTGCGTGACTCCCAGTCGGTAAGCCAGTCCATTAATTGCGTGACTCCCAGTCGGTAGGCCAGTCCATTAATTGCGTGACTCCCAGTCGGTAGGCCAGTCCATTAATTGCGTGACTCCCAGTCGGTAGGCCAGTCCATTAATTGCGTGACTCCCAGTCGGTAGGCCAGTCCATTAATTGCGTGACTCCCAGTCGGTAGGCCAGTCCATTAATTGCGTGACTCCCAGTCGGTAGGCCAGTCCATTAATTGCGTGACTCCCAGTCGGTAAGCCAGTCCATTAATTGCGTGACTCCCAGTCGGTAAGCCAGTCCATTAATTGCGTGACTCCCAGTCGGTAAGCCAGTCCATTGATTGCGTGACTCCCAGTCGGTAGGCCAGTCCATTAATTGCGTGACTCCCAGTCGGTAAGCCAGTCCATTAATTGCGTGACTCCCAGTCGGTAAGCCAGTCCATTAATTGCGTGACTCCCAGTCGGTAAGCCAGTCCATTAATTGCGTGACTCCCAGTCGGTAAGCCAGTCCATTAATTGCGTGACTCCCAGTCGGTAAGCCAGTCCATTAATTGCGTGACTCCCCAGTCGGTAAGCCAGTCCATTAATTGCGTGACTCCCAGTCGGTAAGCCAGTCCATTAATTGCGTGACTCCCAGTCGGTAGGCCAGTCCATTAATTGCGTGACTCCCAGTCGGTAGGCCAGTCCATTAATTGCGTGACTCCCAGTCGGTAGGCCAGTCCATTAATTGCGTGACTCCCAGTCGGTAGGCCAGTCCATTAATTGCGTGACTCCCAGTCGGTAGGCCAGTCCAGTAATTGCGTGACTCCCAGTCGGTAGGCCAGTCCAGTAATTGCGTGACTCCCAGTCGGTAGGCCAGTCCAGTAATTGCGTGACTCCCAGTCGGTAGGCCAGTCCAGTAATTGCGTGACTCCCAGTCGGTAGGCCAGTCCAGTAATTGCGTGACTCCCAGTCGGTAGGCCAGTCCAGTAATTGCGTGACTCCCAGTCGGTAGGCCAGTCCAGTAATTGCGTGACTCCCAGTCGGTAGGCCAGTCCAGTAATTGCGTGACTCCCAGTCGGTAAGCCAGTTCACAATACAGTCTTAAATGCATGGCTTTAATTTCAGTAGATGCAATAGCCAATTGACCTATAATGACACAGCAATATTTAGAATTTTAAATTTCACATAAATTAAAAAAAAATTCTTTTACGGAAAATAAAAACAAATTATTCACAGACTTAAAATTTTACTAAAATCTTGAATTTAAAATAAGCAATCTCACATTCGACCAGTTTTTATAGAATTTATTTTGCAGGTACCTTGAGAAATTAATATAAGATAATCGAAACCTTTTTACACAAGTGTAGTTTAACCACTTGTAGATTCAACTGCTTTGTTGTTGTCTTGAAATTTTTACCGATTTCTAACTTTTTTACCTTGTTTTTTTCTTTTTTGTTTAAGCCCAATCGCATTAATAAATCTGTTCTCGACGGCGAATACGTATTTATTTTTACGAATGTAAGTTCAATAATTTGTTCATAAACAGTACTTATGCTATTAAATTAAAAGTAAATTTGTTTAAAAATTTCAAATGTTTGGACCTTTTATTTATGAACATTAAAAATGAATGCTGACCAAACTTCATTAAACATCGTTCGACATTTTTAAAACACTTCCGTGAGAAAAACAGAGTATGAATTTAATTAAATTCACTCTGATGAATTTTTCAAAAGATTACAATATCTAAGAAACCGTTTTTATTTACTCAAACATAATTAATCTTTAATTTTACTAAAACTGTCTCTTATTGAACATAAAAGCACTTTTAGATATATTTATGCCGCGTAATATTTCCTATTTAATTTTAAAAATTAAAATGCTGCAATTTCTTCAAAAATAGTAAATTTTTAATAAAAGAAAATTTTAAAGCACTGCATATATTGTTCTACACTACCAAAATGTCAATAGAGCAACAAAGATACACTTACCTAATATAACTGAAGCTGCCGTAGCTTAAATTTCTAAAATCCAGAAGGTTATTCGTAAGAGAGTAATGAAGGTAATAATACTCAGTTATCCAAACTACTAAGAGATTGCTACGTGGCGGCTGGATAGCTTAAATAGATTTTTATCTCATGGTCACAGTTATATTACTTGTGTTGATCATTATTAACGAAAGATAATTTAGAAGCAATGCAGTGATTCAGAATTCGAATCGTAACATAAAAAAATTGTATAACAAACAATCTGGATATTTGTATTGAAGTTGCCATAAGAGTATTGCTCTCTTACCAAATGTTGCGAATGATAAAGATAACGAGTTCAGTTTTTTTATAATCTGTATTCCAAATTTTAGAAGTAGCATGAGGAGGTATACTCGTTACTATTTTAATCCTACCAACAAAACTAATTTTACAAGAAACAATAAATTTCTTAAAGTCATTCTTATTAATTTAGATTTATGTAATTAATGAAAAAGTCGTACCTCATTAATTTTTTACTGAAGAATAAAAGCCAGAAAATTCTGGGCGTGAAAAGGTCTGAAAATTGAAGCACCAAATTGAAATAAAGAGAATCACATGTTTATAATCCAAATTTATCGTATAACTGCAACGAATATTTATAAGTATCACATGACTGTTTAATTATAAGACATAGAAACACAATATGATACTGCTGTGTAATATTTAATGTTCCAAAACAAAGTTTTTAATGCAGATCCCTCAGTTCCTCGTATATTTATAAGTGCTGGAGTTCTATTGAAACTTCGGGACTCGATCCTGCGACCTTCTCCTCTGTGATGCAACCGGAAGTAAGGCCTTAGAAAAATTGACCACTGTGAGCCGAATCAATTGTAGTGTACGAATGCGTCTGTATTGTCTTCGTATCCTTAAAAAGAGAAAATGCCCAGATCATCACTAAGAGAAATTATTGTGTTGCTAAATTAAGAAGTTAACAATGAAATCTTACAAATTTTACTTAAATTAAAACATACAATTATGATGAAGGGGCAGTTATTCTTTAATTTTTCAAAGCAAAAGAAAAATATTCTTAGAATTGAAGAATTTTGCGAAGTGTTTTATTATCCATAGGATTTAGTGACTTTGCTGTTGTTGTTAATTTACGTCACACTGGAGCTGCACAATGGGCTATTGGTGACAGTCTGGGAAACATCCCGGAGGATGATCCGAAGACATGCCATCACAATTTTGATCCTCTGCGGAGGGGATGGCATCTCCGCTTCGGTAGCCCGACGACCTGTGCGCGAAGTCGAGCACTTTACGGTAGCACAGTTTAACGAGAACCAATACCGCACATCCTCGGTCCCTACGCAGATTGATCCAAGTGGTCAGCCCCCCGCACATTGACCGCAACCAGTGATGCTTGACTTCGGTGATCTGCTGGGAACCGTGTCTTAACGATCAGTCCACTGCGGGACTAGTGACTTTTCTGTTGGGTGACAAACTGAAATCGTTGGAAGATTTGCATCTTGACTTTTCTTAATCACCCCAGCACTATAAAACGGTAAGTAGGAAGGTATTTTATTTACGACGCAGTAGAACTGCACAATGGCCTACTGGCGACGGTCTGGGAAACATTCCTGAGGATGATCCGAAGACATGCCATCGCAATTTCGATCGCCTGCAGAGGGAATGGTTTCCCTGCTTTTGTAGCCTGACGACCTGCACGCGAATTCGAGTACTTTACGGTAGAACAATTTAGCGAGGACAGATACGACTGTCTGATCAAAGTGGTCAGCTAAATGACTGCAGTCAGTGATGCGACAGTTAACACGACCCGATTTTACGACTATCCATTTCAAACACGGTTAGCCTTGTAATTTTAAACCCAATCAATCCAGAAGACAACGAGTATCGGGTGAAATTTGCCTTCTTAAAGGACTTTTTGAGGAACATAACTCCAGTTTGAGTTACATGGTGGGAAAAAACACGAAAACCTCCCACAATTAGCTTGACGGCAAGGGGACTCTAACCCATGATCCACTGATCCGTCTACCACTGAAGATAATTTACGTGAGCCCTGTGGTAGGCGCGAGCCGTGTGCGGACTAATTTATACCCTTTATATCACTATACATGAATTATTTACACGTGTAAGGTATATTTCTGTAACACCGTTCTATTGGAAACTGTGTCTTTGTTATCTTACATTGCATACGCAATGTAGTTTCCTGTTGTACATTGCGGGAGCACTAAAAGTGTACTTACAAGGACTAAATTAACTGCTTAAAACCAGTAAATGCGCTCCCCACCTAATGTAAGAAGGATTATCAGTATAATCCAAAAGTCGATTTTCGTCTGTATAAATAATAATGATAAGATGACAAATGTAGGGTCGCAAGTTTCCTAATCAATATTACTAACATTATAACCTTATTGCTGAAAAACTTTGAGAAAAAAAAAAGTCCTCAAATTCTAAAAATTATCAATTACCTTTTCTCCCGATTAGCGTCACTCTATATTTCAAAGGTATCAAATTGCACTGTATCATCAAGCGTTCGCTCAAAACCGAAAAACAAATCGAGAGAGAGCAGATATACGGAATCCAACCTAAAATCTAAATGAGTGATGGTAATTTTGTTGTTGTAGTTCATTTACGTCACACTAGAGCTGCACATTGAGCTATAGGCGACAATCTGGGAAATATCCCTGAGCATGATCTGAGGACATGCCATCGCAATTTTGATGCTCTGCAGAGGGGATGGAACCCCTGCTTCGACAGCTTGACGACCTGCACGCGAAGTCGAGCACTCTACGGTAGAACAGTTTAACGAGGACCCAAACCGCTCACCCTCGATTCTTCTCAGACTGATCCAAATTATCACCCACCCGCACACTGTTCGCAGCTAGTGATGCTTGACTTCGGTGATCTCTTGGGAACCGTGTCTTAACGATCTGTCCACTATGGGACATTCAATAAATCGGAAACGCTTTTAAGTATTGCAAATATAACTTAGTTTAATTTAGACATAATTTTGGAAATGTTCATTTAGAAAATCCCCTACCTTCCTCTATACGTCCCCCCTCTTTTTTTTAGGCAAAAAGGGCAGTTTTGTGGGGTGGAATTGAATTTCTTCTAAATAGACAAGTGAGGCATTGTTCCCAGCGTACGCTGAATTAAACGAGATTAATCCTCAAGAGATCGCACTAGTTGAGAAGTTATAAGCATTTCATATACAAAAAGTACAAATTTGTACTAGTACCTATTACATATGAGAGGTTGTTTCCGTCAATTTTTTCAAGGTGAATCGAAAGAAATTATACACAAGTCATTAGAATACACAGTGAGCCAGCATCCAAGGTTTTGTGGCCAAAATTAGTATTTCGCTAAAATTTGTTTCAAAATTTGGAGGTTTTTATGTGCAGGTAAGTTGAATTCATAGTTTAAATTTTGAAATACACTAAAAATACCCCCAAAAAAAATGGCGGCTGAAATATGACGAGCAAAAATAAAAGTAATAATATAGTACGTTTAAATAATTAAATATAGCAATGAAAATATAATAATTTTCGTAATTTTATATTAAAAAAGAAAAGCCAATTATATTTCCGAAGTAATATTACAAAATAATGCGAATTAATTACAAAATAACGCGAAAACATGAAACAAAACATAATTTTTGTTTTTCGGTATATTCAGTCCACCATTGCAATACGGGCAAAATGGGGCAGGTTTTTTCGAAAGAAGAAAACAAAAAAAGAGAAGAAAAAAAAAGAACATCAAAGAAGAAAACAAAAAAAAGTTTAGCTTATTTCCTCGTGGAACTTTTTGGAACTAAGTTTCGAAAGTCATTCAAACATCGTCAAATGATAAGATATAAACTATAAGTTTGTCAAGAGTATTAACTAATCCAACAAATTGAAAAATTTTATTATAATTTCAGACTAATTACTCTGATAAAAATGTAACAGTAAGGTGAAATTCCTATGTATATTTCTGAAATAAAACTTTAAAAGTTAAACTTCTTTTTTAATGAACTGAAGGCAATACAGACGCATTCGTACTCTACACTGTATTAGTACTAAGTTCACTGTAGCTCAAGTCGTGCAGGCGTCTAAGAGGACGCCATATCGCGGGAGAAAACTTTCGTTGCGAATTCTCCTTCATTACTAATTTAAAAGTAAGTTCACGCAAATATAGAGTAAGTCATAAAGTTTTAATTGCTGAAAAAAAAGACTTCAAAATATTAAAATGCAAACAGAAGAGAACTTCTCCGTTGCGTAATCTTAAGTTGTTTTCTCATAATTTATTTTCATTTGCATATTTTAAAATTTCCTTTTCAGTATTTGAAACTTTATGACTTACTCTAGGTTTGTCTGAAATCACTCTTTCTATACTTTAAATTAGTAATGAAGTAGAAAGAGAATTCGCTAGAAAAAAATTCTTCCCCAGTATGGCGTGCTCTTAATTCCTGCTGCACCAAGGTGAAGAAGGTCGCAGAATCGAGACCCGAAGTTTCAATAGAACTTTCAAATATTCAAGGAACCGAGTGATCTGCATAAAAACTTTATTTTGAAACATAAAAAATTATACAGAAGTGTTATACTGTGTTTCTATGTCTTATAATTAAACAATGTTGTACTAGTTATAAATATTCATTGTAATTATACGGTGAATTTCGGCGTCCTGCAGTGGACTGATCGTTAAGACAGGGTTCCCAGCAGATCACCGAAGTCAAGCATGCGGTCAGTGTGCGTGTGGGTGACCACTTGGATCAGTCTGCGTAGGGACCGAGAGTGTGCGGTATTGGTCCTCGTTAAACTGTTCTACAGTGAAATGCTCGACTTCGCGTGCAGGTCGTCGGGCTACCGAAGCGGGTGTGCCATCCCCTCTGAAGAGGATCAAAATTGTGATGGCATGTCTTCGGATCATCCTCAGGGATGTTTCCCAGACCGTCGCCAATAGCCCATTGTGCAGCTTTAGTGCGACGTAAATGAACAACAACAACAATAAATAAAATTATAACAAAACTTATTTTTCCTCTTTTGGATTTGGACATAAGCCAATCAACTTTGTTTATTCAAAAAAATTAGTAATGTTTGCGATTGCGACTTCTTTTTTTAAAATCATTTAGCACTCCATTTTATTAAAGAGTATAATCGTGTTTTTTAATTTTCTTTCAATATTGTCAGTTGAATATATTATCGAATATCATAATTCTTTTGTTTTTATTTTTAAGAAATTAAACCTTACTTTGCTTTTTCGTTCAGAATTCGGTAATTATTCAATTTAACTTTATTATTTATGTGAAATAATAATGATAAAAAATAGTGTTGTTTTAAAAGTGTTTATTTATTTATTTATTTTTTTGTTTAATTTATTTAGCACTTTGTTTTAAGCATACAAATAATTTTTAAGGAACTTATTTTTTGATTTTTCTTTCTATATTGTTAGGTAAATATATTGATAAATTTCAATTTTATTTCTTTTTTTATTAATTATTTTTAAACTAAGAAATCTTTCGTTATTTGCACGATCATTTTTAGAAAATATAACATTAATATCTTTCTTAAGCAAAACATATACATCAAATTCATAAATTGATTTAAATCAATCTGAGTATGAAGTTTTGATAGAAATCCGACTTTCTGCGCCTTACAAGTAAATGAATTTCAAAAATACTATATCGCGATATATCGCTATATCGCGATGCAAAATTGACGATCTCAGTCCTACCTCTGAGGGTACAGAACTGGAGATGGATCGTTCTCTGCTTTAGGTCTAAATTACGATCTGTGGATGTATGAACGGGTCCGCCCAATAAACAGGTGTGACAGAAGTCCATAGTCTTGGCCATAGATGGCGCTTCTGGAAAACAAGAACAATCGCACCCTTTTACCTTAACAAGCATACGAGAGAGAGAGAATTGAATGGTTCCACTTTTGTATAAACTCCTTATTGACGGGGAATTTGTAATCTAAAACATTAGGCCCATTTTTATAATAACTTTTACATTTCGGTACTGTACATGTATAAATATATTATTATTTATACAATGATATAAAGAATAGCATATCCGACGGACATACCGAAGCTGTTGTTCAATAACAAATATTTAAAATTGTCGGTTTTAATCAGTTAAGAGCTACTATTTGTGACGTCGCTAAAAGACCTTGGAGATCTCAAAGGCCTTGTTTCTCGGAGGCTATGGTTCAGAGCCGGAGTTTTTTCTTTCAAGGTTAAATTTTATTTTATAACCGTGGTTGAACAGCCAACCCAATTTTATGGGTTTACTGACTACTAATATTCAACTCCGCAGCCTTTTTTTTTAATTTTATTTTATAACCGTCGTCGAACAGCCGACCCAATTTCATGGGTTTACGACTACTTACGTTCAACTCCGTAGCCTTGTAATTTTGAACCAATCCAGAAGACAAAGAAACTCCTGGATCAGTACCCCCAGAGGTATTGATTTGTTGTGGGAACATGGAGGACTTTGAGACTCGACTTTGTAATTTTTAGCCCAATCCAGAAGACCTGGATTGAGTATTGGGAGAAATTTGCCTTCGTGATGGACTTTTTGATGGAGCTATCCAGCATCTGCGTTACATGGAGAGAAAGACCACGAGAACCTCGCATTGATAACCTGATGGCAAAGGGACTCTAACGCATGAATAGTCTACTACTGAGGATATTTCTTGTTAGTAATGTGGTCAGTGCAAGCGGGATTCGGACCCGGTTCGCCTCATTGGAAGGCGAACGCTCTATCCCCTTAGCCACCGCGGCTCTTTAAGCTTCGTGAAATCTCCAAAACATAAACGCGTTTTTTGATAATGTACTATAAAGTAGATGAGCCGTGGTGGCTCAGGGGATAAAGCGCCCGCCTTCTAACGAGGTGAACCTGGTTCGAATCCCAGCTGTGACAAGTCGATACAAAATCCGCACCGACTACAGTGCTGACGTAAAATGCCCTCAGTGGTAGGCGGATCATTGGCCACCTTGTTGTCAGGCTAACCGTGGGAACTTTTCTTCTCCATATTGCGCCAATGAGGGTTAGTTGCATCAAAAAATCCTCCACGAAGGTAAATTTCTCCAAATACGTGATACAGGAGTTCCCTTGGGCTCTGGATTGGGATCAAAATTACTTGTAATAGTGTGCCCTACCATAGGATAATTATAGGCTACACAATGTTACCCTATAGGTTACTATGTATATATGAGTGTGCTAAATAGCGTTAAAATGAGGAAATTCGAAACCAATATTTTGTATTACAAGATGGCCCTATTTTTCCCCTTAATATTGAAATTGAACCACGTATTATATTACCGGGTACTAGTGTACCCTACGTGATTTTAAAGGAGATAATTACATGCTTAATAGGGGGCCCACAATGTGGCCCTATAAGTTACTAATTTATTTTTTTTTATTGTTCTTTACTGAAAATAAATCGACACGTATTTTTGCGTTTTTGTTTAAATTGCATATTTTTGACTAAACGAATTTTTTAAAATTTCGCTTTTTTGAGCGCATGACTTTGCAAGTTATTTTTTAACGTATTGTCATCCGACAACAAAAATATTTAAATACACTTTCTTGAAGTGATTTTTCTCAAATTTTAAGAAAATCAACATTAAAATATAAAATTTTTTGTTTTTGACATAAAAAAATTCATTTTTTGAAAAAAAACTATTTTCTTTTTTTTTGCAATTTGGACTTCTTTGATTTTTTTTATATTTCGACAATGTGAAGTATAATCAATAATGATAATAATTCCAAATTTTTGGAATGGTAAGACACTTTGTTCGAAAGATATAAACGAAACAGCACGCACGCCTCGCTCTAGTTTAGTAGGTAGCGGATGAGTTCGAGAACAGTCGAGCCATATTCTACATGCATACGAATCATTTCACCTCATTTTGAGCCACCACGGCTCTAAAATAATGGCGATCCCGTGGTGGGCTCGAATCACCAAACTTTCGGTTAAAAATGCTCTATATTCAATCAACATAATATACTTCTCATGTATTTTTTGACTCTAAGTTTTATTGCACTTAAGTTGAATATTACAGAGCGCCCCACATTCAGGTGACCCCCGGTAAGATTAACGTTCAAATGAATGAAAAAAAAGTGCGTAGGATGTTACGCCGTAGGATAGCCTGGTTGGTAGGGCACTGGGCCCATGTTCAAGAGGTTGTGGATTCGATCCCCGCCGGCCGAAGACTCCCTGTGTAGTAAATGGTGACTGGTGCACGTTAAATATGTCGAGTCACAAAGTCCTCCCTGTTCACAAAACAAAGCATACCTTTGGGGGTACTGAACCAAGAATTTCCTTGTCTTTAATATAATATCAGGTCAAGTATGGAAATAATAGTTAAATATTGAAGGGAGATATGGGGCCATTTATATGTACAGTATATGAGCAAGAATTTCTCCATTTTACTGCTATTGTATGTGATTAAAAATAATAATTTTTAAAAAAATGTTTTACTTAAGTTACAAAATTTAAAAATAAATACAAAAAAGCACATTTATTTTTATTAAATATAATTTTTAAATATTGAACATGACCGAAGCTCGAGTCCCGAACCCTCGGGACTAGAATTTACTTGTTTCCTAACACTCAACCCATAGATGCAGACGGGGAAGATGAATGAATCAGTTCACCTGAAGGGCGTCAGGGTAAACTTGAACATTGTAGTCTTTACTCTATATTCGCGCCATCTAATGATCATTTATATAACATTTTGTTCTCAAATATTTTTAAAGAATTATCGAAGAGCTTGCTTTTGAGCATAACAATATAATGTAAATAATTTTTAAAAAATGAATCTTCAACGATATCATTGTTCAAAATGATATTTATTTATAAGGAACGACGGTGCGAAATAATATTTTTTTTTTATTGAACATTTCGTATTTTTACATTTTCCACCATTTCCAAATAAAATTATCAAATATCATGAAGTATTTTTTGTAATTTTTTTTTTATTTGTTTGCAGATTTCAAAGAAAATTCTTTTCATTCAAAAATAAAAAGGTCAAAATTAAGTCAAGACAAATCAGTTAATTCATAAATTAAGGAATACATAAAACGTTTTTAAATTAAATAATCATCTATATGAAAAATAAAATGAAACAAAAAAATAAATATGTTTACAATAGTTTCAAAAAAAATTTCTTTAGAGCTGACATTTTTGTAATTATACCTTACGATTTTATTTAAAAGAAATTAAAGGCTAATAAGAATATTAAGTTTTCTTGCAAGAAATTTACACAACTAGCATATTTGGAATTGCTTTACAATATAAGTTTGGATTGCTTTATTATTTCAGTTTTAATGGTACTTTTATTCAATTGTTAATTCCTTTACTCTAACAATGTATTTTTGATGTATTTTTATTAAAACTAAAGCGTATTTAAGTTTTTTTATTTAAAAAATTAAAGAGAAAACTTTATTTTGACTTAACATCAAGAAAAATAAATTAATGCCCAGTTATTATTAATCATAATTAAGTTCCTTTAAAAAGTTGTTAAAAATCGTTTCTCACAATATATCATACCTTACAATAAAAAAAACTTATATTTATTGCCATAGGGTATTAGTGTAACTAACACAATTTCAAACTCTACACATACTATAAATAATAATAATAATGTATGGATACCATTACTCATTCTTAGGAAGGATAATATTCTTCCTCACATCATAAAAACTTTTCATATAATATAAATTTTCTAAACTTTTAGTCACTTGTTACATTTAAGGCCTATTTTAAAACTTTCAGGACAAATTTTTAAGGTCATACAAATTATGCTGTTATCTCTATCTATTTGTTTAATTGACTTAATCATATGATTTTGAAAAATAGCAAAAGGTTGCATGGTCCTGCATACAAGGTTAAAAATCAAAAATTAATAATATAAAATTTCTACTAAAAACTAACTAAAACTTAATAATTTTGTTAAATATCTTATGATTATTGTATACATACCTAGATTTAAAATCAGGAAGGAAAATAATTTCTAACCTTCTATAGCAACCTTTTCCATAAGACTCTACTTATAAAACTCATTCAGCTAGGATATAGTATATACTCAGATTACAATTAAACCAGGCAATAGCTCTTGCTTCACTGTCCACCATTTGGTCAAGAAGTAATCCAACTAAATATTTAAACTATATTGGATCTTTGGCAATATCACTGAAACCCTAATATAGTTCACCATTTAGTTCACGTTTGGATATGTTGAAAATCTGAAAATATAGCTTAAATCTACTGGGATTTTATAAAATAATTTTCAAGCAGAAACTAAAAAATAAATAAAAGAGTGTAGTTTTAGATAAAAAAAAATATAATATGCAAAAATATAATAACATATAGGACTATAAAAAAATATAATACTATGTGAAAATATAATAAAATGTAGGACAAAATCAATTTAAAAAAAACTAGTAGTTTTGAAAAAAAATTACTAAAAATCTTGCAATTTATTCAATCATCAAAGAATTCATTTTAAAAATAAACTATTGTAAGGACGCAAGACGATGGCAGAAAAACACCATCATAAAGAGCTCAGTATTTTTAATCATACTTTCACATCAAACATTTAACAATAAAGGGTAATAACATAACATTAACTAACATAAAAAAAAAAGAACTTGAAAGTTTTACTCAAATGAGTGGGAAAAAGGGAACCATGATGGTTCGCAGAGCTCGTCTTGCGTCATCTCCATTTAAGTCAGAATGAAGATTATTGTTACTGTTTTTGCGGATAGAGGGGTAGCGCCATCTGGTGCTACGAATTAACTATCCATTACACTATGAATATTGTTAAATACATACCAAAGTAAAACATCATACAGGAAAGTAATTTTCACCACATTCTAGAAATTATGGCAAACAATAATAATAACAACAATTAATAATTAATAATATCAAAGTTCCAGCATAGAAATCAAAGTACAGCTTTCTCAATGCATGCTAATAAAAGCATGCATTGAGAAAGAAAATATTATAAAATTCTTAAAAATAAATAAATAACAAAACTGTATTTAAACCTATAACTTTCCCAGCTTCAGCCTGATGCAAAAATCACACGCAACATAAAATTAATTATTATTATATTTATATATAATAAAATCTTGATGAAAAATTTCAAACATTAATAAAAGCATGCACTGAAAAAGAAAATATTATAAAAGTAAAAAGAAAAAAAGAAAAGAAAAAAGAGTAGTTATAAATCTCTGTACAAAGTTTCCAGGCTCCAGCCAGATGTAAAAATGATATGCAACATAAAATTAATTATTATTATATTTATATATAATAAAATCAATGATGAAAAATTTCAATCATTAATAAAAGCATGCACTGAAAAAGAAAATATTATAAAAGTAATTCTTAAAAGAAAAAAAAAGAAAAGAAAAAACAGTAGGTATAAATCTCTGTACAAAGTTTCCAGGCAGTAAAAATGATATACAACATATAATTAATTATTATTATATTTATATATAATAAAATCTTGATGAAAAATTTCAAACATTAATAAAAGCATGCATTGAAAAAGAAAATATTATAAAAGTTATTCTTAAAAGAAAAAAAAGAAAAGAAAAAGCAGTAGGTATAAATTTCTGTAAAAAGTTTCCAGGAAAATGTTTTGTTTATAAATCACATACACAAGCAATTCCAGACATGAACACGTATATCTTATAAATTATAATTTAACATACAGAGTTAATCCCAATATACAAAGGTTAACATAAAAGTTAATACAGTGCCCGCCGCTAATAAAATCACCGGATAATAAAATCAGCCGCTTTATAAAATCAAATCGGCAAGAACCGAATCGTTACAATATTAATACATGCTAAAAACATCCTTTAATAAAATCAATGCCGCCGCTTTTTAAAATCAAAATTTTGGCTACTTAATAAATCAAAGGTGCAATATTTCAGCTTTTTTTGTTCTTATTTATAAAATTTTATTGTTTCGAAGTTTAAAGATTTTTTTAGAAGAAGCAACAGTTACTCACAAACCTGTGAAACAGGTGTGGTTAGCACTTTCCTGCGATATACATAGTGTGAGAGTTAAGGAAAAATGTGGGTGGTAAGCGGCGAGTTCTTAAACCTTCACCTTAAACATTAATTACATCAGCGGTTCTCAACCTTTCAGTATTCGCGGCCCAGTTTTCAAACATAATTTTCATCGCGCCCCCCACTTACAGTAAAATGTATGCAACAATAATGTATATTGAGTATTTTGAATTCTGTTTTTAAATTATTTTTATCTAACTGCCAAAACAAAAGTAAAGTATAAGCCAGCAGCAATTGAGATTGTAGAAACTATGTCTGGAGTTAATTTTTCAAAAGAATTACCGTCCTCTTTCAAACGATACTGTTGCTCCTCGAATTGGTGATACAGCTGAAAATGTAGTGTCAGCTTTTCTCGATGTTGCGTGACAAAATGTTTTCAATACAGTTTGATGAAGCATAATAAAGATGCTCATTTAATTGTCTATGTTTGATTTTGTGATAATGTGTCAGTAGTAAAACTACTTTTCTGCAAATCAATAGAACTCAAAACAGCAGCGCTAGCATTATTTGCTATTTCAAATGAAGTTATGAATGAGGCAAACATAGAATGCAAAAATTGCATCGGAATATGCACCGATGGTGCTCGTTCAATATCCGGAAGGTTCGAAAGTATACGAGCACTTGTAAACTTGTAAAAAATCGCCTCCATGCGTCAGGACACATTGCATAATCCACAGAGAAGCTTTGGCTTCAAAAGAAATGCGTTCCTGGTTTTAATATTGTGTTAACTACGGTTGTAACGATTGCAAATTATATAAAAATGAGAACCCTGAGATAAAGAATCTTTTCCGCTCTTTGGGCCCGAGGAAGTCACTAAAAATTATTAATTTCTTTTTTAAATTAGTATGCTTTGATTAAGTAAGGTGGGTAAGCCAAAGGTGGTCAGTGCTCCTAACGTAGCCCACCCCCCCAAAGTAAAATTAAATTTATTTTGAATCATAAGACGTCCCTGCTGCATTGTAAATCTTGTATCTGTGGTGCACGAGGCTGAATTGGAAGATATTTCCTTGAATGGCCTCCACTCTATGAAGTGATTTAATTTTTTGCAGTTGTTATAATTTCCGGGTGAGAAGATATTGTAATTTATATGTGTTTAAATTCTTAGAACTTTGAAATTTTATTTCTTTTTCTTTAACCACATTACTTTAATTCTAATTAATCTATCAGATTATTAGTTTTAAGTCGTGCAAATGGTGACCGTATGCATGTTCCCAAGGTGGCTCGATACCGGTGCCATCTTGGGGACACAGGGGCCACCTTCGGAGACAAACGTGAAATCTATAAAAGAGTTCATTATAAATCATTACGTAGCATATTATTTCTCAAAGAGGAATGATTGAATGGAATGCCAATTGATTTATTTAATTTTAAGCAAATATGGAACTTTGGTACTTTTTAAACTTTTATAATATTTTGACGTTCTCTGCATTTTAGCAGAAATTGCGATATTTTGTTACAAGGTTTTTGTATTATTTGCATTTTAAAGTAATTTTTCAGGTATTTTTTTTATTTTTCTGGTAATTATGAGTGTTTTTGTGGTCGATTCTGGTATTTTCCTGTAAATATGGGTATTTTTATACTAATTATGGGTTAGGTTAGTTAACGCTAGTATGGTTATTTAACTCTTGTTAGTTAATCCTTTTGAAAAAATTAACTCAGTAATAAAGATTAAAAGAATCGCTAGTGACTTCACACAAGAACTATCAATGTAAAATCAATAAACAAATTATACACTCTGAAAAAACAAATGTCTTTTTCAAAATCGGGAAACTTGTTCCTACCAACAAGACACTTAAAGTGCCTTTTTAAAAGACGTTTGCCAGGCTAAATGTTTTTTCTAAGGATAATTTGAGTAAGTGAAAAAGTGATTTCAATATATGGCTCACCTTTGGAACCTGTGGGAAACCTTAGGCGCAGAAGCTACAACTTTGAAATTGTACTACAAAATAAATGAAATATTATTTTACAATTAAAAGTATACATGGTATATATTAGAGATAGGTGTAAGATGTTACAAAAAAAATTTCAGCCACACAGACTTAACCAGAAAATTAGGAAAAATGCTCAAAGCAAAGCCATTTTTGGCTCCCTACCTTAAGTTTTGATTCAATAAGTTGCTTCACTTTAATAAGTTATTAAATATGTCGAAATGTATTTTGTTTTCTATGTGTTTGTGCGCTTTCCTTTCATACAGTTAATTAATTTTTTTAAATAATATTTTCTCTTGAATATTCTCGCGCCACCCCTCTAGTGTGCTCGCGGCCCCCTAGGGGGGCGCGCCCCACAGGTTGAGAATCACTGAATTACATAATAAAAAATATGAGTTAAGAAAATAGTTTTAATTCGACAGAATAGATACAAAAAATTAAGTTTTTCTTAAAATACACAGTGAGATGGCAGATAAATGCTTTCAGAAATCTTGATTACTAAATTGTAGTTCATAAGAAAAATTTGAATTTTGTTTATCATGATTTGTTTTTATAAGCTAAAATTCAATACATAAGAACCTCAATCGATCCTTTTCAGGGAACTATTCTTCACAAACCACAGATGCAGGAAAACGACGAGTGAGGGTTAACTTTTAAGAATTTGGAAATGTATGAAAATTAATAGAATTGTAATAAGTATAAAACATTTAACTGAAAAATTATTCAAAATATTTACAGTGCAAGAAAGGGATAAATAAATGTATTAACTTCCTTAAAATATTTGGAAATTTTGGTTTTCTTTTTTCTTAGGACAAACAATAAATTTTTAACAGCTGTTACAGATTATAGTTCATTTTCTGAAAGTTACTGTGAATACAGAAAGCTCCTTATTGTTTTTAAGGCTTTCAGACCTCCTGCAAATGTTTGCTTTAATTGGTTGTGTTAAGTTCAGTCTTCATTGGAATTATATTGCACTTCTTCTACTTTTACAACTACTTCTTTAACCGACTACATCACAATGTTTTTATCAATTGATGCATAAACATCAAACCTGTTGCTTCAGGTGTTTTACCCAAATTGTAATAAATCCACACTTTTTCTTTCACTATTAGCATTAGGATTCAGAAGATATTGTTCGTCTTCTCAAAACAAATTAATTTCAATATTTTTATCAAATGTTGGTAAAAATTCTTAACAAGGAAAAAAGTACATGTAAGGAGCATAAATATATCTTGATTAGAGTAAATTCTTTTTAGTGAAATATCATCTTAAAGTAAAAATAAACAGAAATTTAAAAAAATTGCAAGCCATATTATTTCAAAAAATAAAAATACCTTATTTTAAGAAGCCTTGACACTGACTTAGCTTATTATTGAGTAAGTGTACATAACTCAACAAATCTACTCATTATTATTTGTTCAAGATAATGATTTGTGTTAGCCTTTATTTAAATGTTACAAATTAAATTTTAAGTTCATTTTTCTTAATTTAAATTTAAGTTTAATGTTACAAAAAATTAGGCAAAAATCAAAACTTTCTTCTTTACACAGATTTAATATTGCCAATATGCTTTTAAACATTTAACAGTCAAAACATTCGCACAGATTCTGTATTGTAATGCATGAATGAAAGTCTACAAATTTGCTTGCAGTTTATGATCACAGAAAAATAGTAAAAATCTAAGTTGCCGCTTTAAAATATAATAATTTTAAATACACTCTCCATTCATTATGTAGAATAAATAAGTACACCTATGTGTCTCAAATTGTTACTATACATTTTTGCATACCTTGAAAGTTTTACTTGTCAGAAAGTATCATAAATAGTTATTTCATTGGACTGTAAAAAGAAAAATTTAAAGTATGGAAATAATTAGCAATTCAAAATTATCACAAAAATTAAAAACCATGTAAGCAATAAAAATTTGAAATGACAGCTTTTTCCATGTTCAAAAAAATACTAGTACATAAAAATAAGGATTGCTAGCCAAAATGAAATAGTACAAAATTTTTAGCAAATATATAACATCTACTATCATTTTTAATAAATTAAAGTCCTGTATAAAATAAAATTATCCAAAAATAACGAACGATGAATACCAAAATGAGAATCACATAGTTTCATACAAGTTATAATTAACAAATTCAAGCAATGTTATTTTTTATTTTATTTTTAATAACGTGCTGCATTTTTTATTGCTGCAAATATTTCAAATTTTTACAAAATTAGTTGGCAAGTAAAAATTTATTACATATGATTTACTTTTTACCTTTAACATTCTCAATCAATGTAACTTTTTATCTGACCAACTAATGAGAAAAATTTGTTCAAAACTTTTGCTTTAAGCAATTTCTAAATTGAATGAATGATACGCAAGACTGAACAGAGGTTTCATGTGCCTCTGGTCAAGATCTACTATTCCTCAAAATACAAAAATCCTATTTTCATATTTGTAGAATGTTTTGTAAAATTTATAGAATATTTGTAAAATACGTAGAATATTTGCAGAATATTTTACTCTTAATACAAAATTGCAGTTTTTACTTAGATATAAAAAACTTTCTTTAAAAAAACTATAATTAATAAAAACTAAATTTTTTAAAATTTTTCTTTGATAGAGCCCTAAGCAGACCCAACCCCAGAACTATGTCTTTCTCCATCACCCCCTGAATACCGCCATAAACAAGAGGACTGAGTGAGGCAACAAGTGAAGTACTAAAGTAAAAATTAAGTAAATTTCATACAAAACAATTTATTATATGCTCGTTATTCATGTAAAAAAAATTCATAGCCAACTTTTAAAGTTTTACAAAAAAATTTTGGAAACATAGATATAAATTTAATACATAAATAATCAAGTTAGTTCATTAAAAAAATATCAGTCTCCAAGTTCAAAAAGAACTATTAAAATTAGAGGACTTTAAAAAATATCAAGAAATTAAAGTTTAGAAATTATATTAAAAATATAATTTTCTAATAAATTAGTTTCAACTATTAAGCTTTTTTTAAAAAAAAAATTTATCTACCACCTAATAGTTGAAACTAAAATCTGCCAAAATCATGATAAATGTAGCTGCTCACTTTCATATTATAATAAATTTAAGTGTTAATAATTTTTATACTAGAATAATGGACTTTGAAAATTGTTTCAAGCAGTTTAATCATTCATTTTTCAATTCATTGTAATAATCACTTCAATTTTCCTACATTTATCTACTGACATATCCTGCTTGCAGATACGACAAAAATACAGATAAATGTTGATCTATAGAGTCGTATTTCATGTAATGGTATATGCTAGGTTATAGGTTCAATACTATGTTTTAACATGACCATTTTAATCTTGTTATTATAATACAGATGCAAACCATGCTCTGATAATCAAGATTCACAGATACATACTTCAGAATAATATCAAGCAAAGGACGCAAACAACTAATCTAGGTTCATTTCGATTGCGCTAGTAATTTCAGCAACTAACTTATCCATTTTTTTTCCTTTTTAAAAACATTACTTATAAATAATAATAATTAAAAAAAACTGTTTAATTTATTTGCACTAAGTAAGTTTGCATTGATGACTTTATCGCCTACCCTGGCAAAATGGAAATATACCTAAATTTATTTAAAAACTGTTAAGAACTAATTGAAATTTAAAAACCAATAACATGAAAAATATATTCCAATACTCCATGAAGTTAAGAAAGAAGTAAAAAATTAAAAACAGGAGAAGTAAATAGCTAGGAGAGAAAATTACACAATACATGCTCAGCTTAAACATCTATGAGAGTTTGTCAAGCACGAGCCCTTTTGTAGGACATCTGGGGCAAAAGGCTGAATACAATACAAAATTCGAACATAATCGTTTGAATAGTTTTTGAGAAATCAAATTTTGAATATACGATCGAAGATATAATATTAAGAAGAAGAGATTTTGAAGAGTATTTCGGTGACTAAATGTAAAACCAATATGAAAGTTTGATGATACGTTTCTTCCTAAACTTTCTAGGAAAAAAATAGCGATAAAGCAGGAAATCTATTAATTTATGAATGAAGCTGATTAACAGGGCCATTGGTATATATATAATAAACACTAACTTACTTAATATTTTCACAAGAAATTTCAATGCATAGAACGAAAAATTTGAAATTTCAACATTAGTTGCTGTTATCATTAAGATAATTTCAACAGCAAAATAATGAACAACGACACTATTTAATTGCATTTATTTTTGATTTACCAATGCCCATATTTAAAATTGATTTGTCATAAAGGCTTGATGGAGTGAAATTTTTAAACCTAATCCAAACATTAAAATCCCAACATGCATGGAGTAATTCCAAGGATAAATAAAAATATTTTCAGAAGAGATTGCAATTAGCATCAAATTATTTTAAAAATTATGTAATATTTTTAATTTCAAAAAACATTTATATTTGTATTATATTAAATTTTCAAACACAATTTTAATAAATCTATTTTAACAAAAAATTTAAAAAAAATGTTTTCAAATCCACTAAACCAAAGGTTTTTTCAGTACGAAGTTTTTTTCATATTTTTTCAACTTAATAGTAAAAAATTAACAAAAATTATAATACTTTTAACTGAATATGGCATGCGCAATTGTAAAAAAAATTGTTTTACTGTTGTATTAATATTTTAAGAAATGTATAGTTGTAACAAATTTTAACATATCTGACGGATGTAAACAAATCGGGTAACACTCAATGCATTTATATAAATGTTTAGAAAAAGATTACGTAGTCATTCTTACTTTTCAGGATAAAATAAAAATCCAAATTTTTCTTTTTTAAATTTTCAAACTGTAACGATATTAACTACATGCATCATTAAACATACATCTCACATCTGTTTTTATTTTCCAGAAAAGAATGGGGTGTATTCAATCTTAAATTGTTTGATGGCTTTAAAATAGTTGTCAAACAATAGACGTCTCCTTAGTATTCATTATAAGGATTCCTCATCTTGGCCCTCTGTGGATGTATTTTTTCTTTGTTCTCACCAATTTACAAAGGGGAGTAGTGGTGGCTCTGGGGATAAAGTGTTGTGTTCGAACCCTAGCGATGGCTGATCAATACGAATTTCGCATCCGTCTCGCACAGATCACAGTGCCGACGTAAAATATCCTCAGTGGTAGATGGATCATGGATTAGACCCTTGCCGACAGTCTAACCGTGGGAGGTTTTCGTGTTTTCCTCTCTATGAAACGAAAATGTGGGTTAGTTAAATCAAAAAATACTTCACGAAGGCAAATTTCTCCCAATACTTGATCCAGCAATTCCCTTGTCTTTTGGATTGAGTTCAAAATGACAAGGCTACGGAGTTGAACATTAGTAGTCGTAAATCCCTAAAATTGAGTCGAATGTCCAACGACGGTTGTAAAATAAAATTTACAAAGGGGTAGGAGTTAAATCAATTCTACAGATTCGGAAAAAGCTTTTTCAAAGAGATTTTCACAACTGATCAAATGGTAGTTATTTAAGCATATCCCTTGTTGTTTGATGGGCATTGGACAGGGGGACATTTAATGACCAGCGTGTAAAAATACATACTTTTTACTTTTGTTAAATGTAAGAAAATTGCCATGCATGCATAAAAGCGAAAAATTTTCTTGATGATATTTTTCCACTAACTATTTGGATAAAAAAAAAGCTCTTTTTAAGTTAAGGAAAATGAAAAAGATTGTGTACATCAAAATTCAAGTTTATTGGAATCAAAGTTTAAGAAAATATTCCTCGTGTTCTGAAATCTGTTGTTTTGAGCGGAGAAAGAAAGCTAGCAAAAAGAACTAGCAAAGTTATTAAGGGTTTTATATAATATAAATAGTATTACTGTAACTAGAAAAAAAAACTAAAAGTGTTTTTAAATCTTAATTGAGAAGTTAAAATTGAATTTTTTATGGAAACAGGTTTAGATCTTAAAATTTATGGAACATGAGAATAAAATTCTTACCTGAATTATGGAGTATCACATTATCAGAAAAGAAGGCCGCAACTTGCTCTGTAAAAATTGCAAATAAAATAATGTATAAATATGGTCATAGGCATTTCAAACCATAAAATTCAATAAAAAAATTCATTAAAAAATTAATGATACTTATATTTTACAAAATGTAAGTGTGCACGGTGCAAAGGATCATAAGAGCAGGGAAAAACGAGACAGTAACTTATAGTTTGTCTATGTAAAGAACCCCCCTTAGGACAAAGTCTAAAACCGTCTACTGTTATGGAAATCAGAAAACAGCAGAAATAATTAATCACAAGAGGGTACTTTTATTAACGTCAATTTTTCATTAAATTTGGTAATAAGCACTGCCGGTATTATGGTAATTGGTGTAGTTTTAATAGGTAGCAAAAATACTAATGGTACAGTATATTTTATTAGTCTATTTGGTAAAACTGCATCAATTCTGCGCAGTTTTATAATAGATATTGTTATTATAGATTTGTATTACTAATGTGAATTATTTTTATACCATCCAAAGACTCAATTTTAAGAACTGATTGGATGGAAATTATAAGTAAATCAATCAAGCAATTTATTTCTCATTATTATTCGAAGTACTTTTACAATCTTTTAACTAATGTACTTTATTGCACATACATATACCTATAAATTAATTATATGTTTTGAACTCAAATAATCATCTCATTTTCAAGAAAGTTGAATCTTAGTGAAAATAAATTTTAATTTAGAAAATTTTATGTTTGATTGTCTGCATTTTTATCATTTTAAGATAGTAGTTTAAAAAAAATCTTAGTAAAATTTAATGAAAGTTGTTGAAAAATTCACTGAAAATTTGAAAAAAGTTCAGAGGGAATGTATTGTCTCCGATTCTATAACATAATTTAATAATATATATTAATTAGTCAATTGTTAGCATTAATTAGTTAGCTCTTGAGTTCACCCTTTTGAGCTGTTAAGATCGACACTTATTAGTTTTCATAAATCCGATCATTGGAACAAAAGCTATGCAGAGTTATCTCACTTTCTCTCTTTTTTTTTAAGTGGTCCATTTGAGCTGCTAAATTTGAATGAAATCAGAATGGGATGTTATTCGTGCAAATTCATTGTTTCTACAGCAAAATTTATTCTTTTAGTTGCATTTGTTTTTGCTATTATTGTATGAAAGGTTAATACTTTACGAACTTGATATCAAAACAATTTAAAAAGATGGTACAATCGTGTCGATTTATTTATTTTTACAAATGATTTTTTTTAAATAATAAATTTTTTTTTGTTTCTTTTTGGTAATTTAGTATATTTAATGTCACATTCATCATGATGCACTTTTTCTGAATCTTGGTCCAATAGATGCGACTTTTTATATAGTAATTTTGCCAAACGTATTTCATTTTTTTTTGTTTTAATATTTATTTTCAGCCAGATTCATCAGGAAAAAAAAGAGCCAGAATGTTAATTTTTATCGAGATGATTTATAGAATACCTACTTCTCTTATTTACGAAGGAAACATGATATATACTTATTGCTAAATTATATGAATAATTGATAGATTAAGATATTATTTAATATTAGAAATTAATATTCAATTTTATTAATCAATTAACAGAATAATTGATAAATCTATTTTATTAATATGAAGAGATTGAGTCGAAGAAAAATAGAACTATAGTCATGAATATTAAAAAAATTCTTAAAATCTGAAACAAGTCTTATAGTTGGAGGTTTTAGGGCAATTGTTTCGCTTTCAAACTTCAAACTTCTCCAGACTAAACTTTCAAACTTACTCAAGTGGAAATTGGAATTTAGTTAATTTTTATATCTGAGTGACAAAACTACCCATCGAATTTTTGGGGGCTATTTCTATATCATGACGCCCGGTGGCTGAGTGGAGCCACAGGTCCTTGGTTCGATCCTTGGGCCGGGCAAGGTTGACTCAGCCTTTCATCCCTTCAGTAGGATCGATGAATGAGTACCATGGGAACTAAACACTAGGGGTTTCGCGCTCGGCTGACCCCCTAACCGGAACATCTGCTCCTGCACTCCAGAGCCCAAGGTCAAGAAAACTAAGATGGGCACAGTAGGCCTTGGCCCTCAATGGGCTGTCGCGCCGATGAGTTCAGTTATTTCTATATCATCAGTCCAGAATCTTATTTTCAATCAAGATTAATAATAATGTTCTTTGTAGTCTTGGAAGTAAAGGAAATGTCTTTTAGCTGTCACCGACGTTTGTGATGCTGTAGTGTGTCTACCAATACATAAATACAATTCTAGTTCACTAGTATATAAGATATGATAACTCGCTTCAATGTTGGGGTACCTTTTCATAGATGATATGACTCTCCCCACAATGCAATTGATATTAAACAACTTTGCAAATTTTATTTTTAAAGTTTTTCTGTTTAATAAAATTTATTTTCACTTTTGTTTTACTTTAAGTCTCATGTATTTCGTTTTAGAAGATTAAGTTATAAATAATTTTGTGCTCATCTTGTAGCTCACTCGAGAATAAAAAAATTTTTTTGTGGCATCTGAATTTTTTTTTTACTACTAGTTATATTTCTATAATGAATTTTGTTAGGTCTGAAAGTGAAAAAACCTGTAAGCAAAATTTGATTATTCACGCATCTGCCTTGCAAAATTGTTTTTGTGAATGACCTAAAAAGAATGATCCTAAAATAAAATTTTCTTTCAATCCTGCGCAATTTTAACAAGTTTTCATATTAACTATAAAAAATGTAATAATCAAACAAAGAAAAACTATTTAGTTTCAAAAGATTAATTTAGTTTCAAAAGATTGATAAAGACAAAAAAAAAATTCAAGTTGAGATATGTTTGGCATCTTTCTATTATAAACTACATATCGGAAATAAATGTTTTTCAAAAATGAAATTTGTTTTATCAGTTTTAGAAAAATCTATTTCAACGTTTATAGCATTAGCAATAGAGAGAAAACAGTTGCGAAGCCACTTTTTATTGAAATCAGTAACGAAGCACTTGCATTGTTTTTCATATTGCACGACAAAACTGGAGCCAAAGTAAAATTGTTGCTAGGGTATAGTTTTTGGTTATTATTTTTTATTGGCGAGGCAGCTAACCAAAGATTTTGGTGCGATAATGGTTTTTTTTATTATTATTTTTTTACACAAAAAACTGGCGCTTTCGGTAAAATTTAAATACTGCAGTTTGAGAAAAATTACATGAACTTGAAATTAATTAACTTTACATAAACTTTAGATAAATTAGATTTTGTTTGGGTGAACGGGAGGACAAAATTCTTTAATGGGCTAACAATTTGCTAAAATGGGAGACAAAGTCCTAACTGGTGTTTTTTGATCGGAATTAAGATGAAATTCGTTTTCTTTGAAAAAGAATCGCAATATTTTGTCAAGGCCATATTGTAAGAGAAGTTTAAGTTAAACGAAACGTTTTAGTGGGGTAAGGATTGCCTACTATGGATTTTGTTTAAAAGCAAAATTCAAGCCTCGGGTTTTTTTAAGTTAAAAACTTGTATTGACCATTAATCACTTTAATTTACAAGTGGGTTTCCCTTATATAGCTTAAATTTTAAGGCAAAAATTCAAACTTTCAGGTTGTAGATCAAAAATCGTCGCTTTGAAACTAAACCGTGGTAACTCAAAAAAGCAAGTTTTTCAGGAGAGTGATTTCAAACTTTCCGCGCTAATGCTAATCGCGGGAATGCGATGACGATTTATCTGCTCTCTACTTTATGGAACTATAAAGATAACAGGTTGTTTTTCTAAAAGGGTGACTTTTTTTACACAAAATGACCCAAAAATCTCATTTTTCGACTTTTTTGAGTTACAACGGTTTAGTTTCAAAGCGACGAAATGATCTAAAACGTTTCTTTGTAAATACTATAATAGACTAAAAATATTTTTCGGGGGGTAATGGTTTGCTTAACGATTTTCTATAATGGACTTGCTATTAGGTTAAAAAAATAACAAAACTTATTTCCTTATATACTTGATGACTTTGGAGAAGATAATGATAATTTTTTTGGTAGGATAACGATTTACAATGAGAACGCTAACGGCAAAATTACTTTAGTTTAAGCGACGAGTTAACGAAAATGTTTGGAGGGCGGACGTGATCTAAATGCTTCTTACAATGCGTTAAATTTTAAGACAAAGTTCAATTTTATATTTGCCCACTTTACAATTTAGGCTGAATTTGCTTTTTACCGAAAATTGTTTGGAGGGATAACGGTTTCCTACAATAAACTCTAATTTCAGGCAGACAATGGTGTTGGTCAAATGGCTTATGGTGTTTCAGATAATAACTTAACTATATCTTAATTTGAGCCGTGGTAGTTCAGGGGATAGAGCCTTCAAATGAGGTGAACGGGGTTTGATTCCCAGCGAAGGCTAGTCGATACGGATTCCACACCTGGCTCGCACCGACCGCAGTGCTAACATAAAATATTCTCAGTGGTAGACCGATCATGGGTTAGAGTCTCCTTGCCATCAGGCTACCGTGAAAGGTTTTCAAAAAGTCCTCTTGGAAGGCAAATTTCTCCCAATACGTTACACAGGAGTTCCCTTGTCTTCTGGATTAGGTTCAAATTTACAAGGTTATGGAGTTGAACATTAGCAGTCGTAAACCCAAAAAAGTGGATCGGCTGTTCAACGACCGTTATAAAATTATTAAATATTTCTTAATTTGATAACTGTTTTTGGATGGAAGGCTTAACATTTATCTACAAGAAATTAATGTTAAATTGCAAAATTCAAATTATTTTTTTTTAACCCAGTTAGGACCTCTTTTTGCTGTAGTTTTTTAAATTTTTGATCGAGGAATTTTGACGAAATAACACAAAATAGTAATTTCTCCCAATAAGCTAAGAGTTATGAAGAATTTTGGTTCAAAAATTAGCTTAATCAATCATAAACTGCTTTGGCTAAAAAACACTTTTGGATAGGTAAAAATAAAACATTCCTGCAACAATAGAACAGTGGCTCATAGATATCAAAGATCTACAATTTCATGACCAATGCAATGATGTTTAGCATTTACTTTGCTTTCTGGGAAAGTTGGCAAAAAATAATTTGGA
Organism: Parasteatoda tepidariorum; assembly: GCF_982258835.1. NCBI lineage: Eukaryota > Metazoa > Arthropoda > Arachnida > Araneae > Theridiidae > Parasteatoda > Parasteatoda tepidariorum. Next base: position 133,630,263 of record NC_141755.1, on the reverse strand, counting down.
GTTGGTGTGCTTCGAGTAAACATCTAAGCCAATCCATCCCAACATTATCGCAGTGAGACTTTTTTTAAAATCTTTTTGTTTTAAAGAGAAATTTTTTTAAGTCGGTTGGCTAATGGAAGTTTTTGATGCCAAACAGAGGCTTACGATATACTGTTAGGGTCCAACTGAGTTGTTAAATTTGAATCTTCTAAAATCGTGAATTTTTACTTAACAAGAAAGTTAACAAGAAACTGCTTTCGTCATTATTTTCAGTTGGGTTAATGTTTTTTTTAAACTATTTATAGGTGGAGTGGGTAACAAAGCTTTGGTTGACAAATGTCTGATAATTATTTCCTACAATGGACCAAATTTTGAACTCAAAGTCCGATTTATTTTTATTTTTTATTTTATATCATAACCGTCGTTAAACAGCAGTTTCGCTGCAGTTGCCACAGAATTAAAGAAGCAGTAACCCCTGTAATATTAAAGAATGTTGGTGTAAAAATTTAATCTTAGTTTATAGAGAAGTTTCATTCTGCTTTAATAATATAGAAATATATTAAAAATTTTGAAGGGCAGTGTAAATGAAAATGTCTTATTTACTATTATTTATTTATTTTTTAAAATTGCTATAACTAGGCTATAGCTTTTTTAAAAATACTTTAGCTTTGGGAAAGAAAATATTAAAACAATTTCCTCAAATATATCCCAGACAGTTTTGAGTATATTTAAATTTAGTAAAACATTGAAAATAGATTGATAAACTAATTAAAATATTGTAATACATTTTTAAACTTTTTATGAGGGCATTAATCACTTTTGCTAAATTTAAAAATTATTTCTGTAGTTACATACTGGATAAAAAAAGTGCATGAACCAAAACATAATGAACTCTCAAAACTATTTACAAAGTAAAGTATTTCAAGATTAATATAAGCTATTTTTGAAAAGTCCACCAGTATCTAGAATTTGTTGACAATTACTATATTTTTAGTTGAAGTCATAGTCTTGTATGAAATTGCCTTTTTTTTATTTCCTAGAAAGTTTGAGAAACATTTCTACAAAAAATTCTTTTCATGAAACAATCCCACTGTTTTTCCTGTCTTGAATAGAAGGCTCCATGTGAAAATGAGAATTGCTCTCTTACCCTAATCCCCCTAATTAATTTATTCCCACTTAAATTCAAATTATATTCCCTTTATAATTTTAATTTATGAATTATCCCTTTATTTTAATAGTATTTTTTTTACGTTAGAGACCAAACTCTTGATTTCTCATGCATGGCATAACTTTTTTTTTTATCACTCTGATACTTTTCTCTCTCTCTGGTACTCTTTCTGATACTTTCGTGAATTTAAGACAATAATTTTAAAATAATTATAAATATTAAAGGTTATTTTATTGTATAGAAAATATGTACCACGATAAATTATCTTTGTTAGTGTGATGACTGTAATATAGCTACAGGTTAATTAGATATCTGCATATAAATGCATAATGCAATTGATTTTGGTTAAAGATAAATGCAATTTATTTCTGTTAAAATATATTTTTATTGTGATTTATATATTGTTATATTTTTTATTTATTTATATATTTATGTTTTATATATTTTTATATGTTTTATATGTTTTATATATTTTATGTATTTATATATTTATACATTATTATTATACGATATGCATATATATCTCAATAAAAAGCATTCAAGGAAAAGGCATCAAGGCTTGTTGATTTTCCGCATGATGTCCAGGAGGACAGACGATAGCAAAACCATTCTACAAATAAATAAGATATTTTATTGAAAAAAAGTAGACTATTTGTAGATTTATGTACAAATCGTGTAAAAAAGACTAAACAAAAAATATACTTGGAAAAACATCAATTGATCTTCGAAGCTTCTTATATAAATTATTTTAAAATATCAAAATAAGTATTTCATTTAAAAAGTGCTGTTACCGTTAAATCTGCTACTCTTCTTCCCCAAACTGTTTTAACCAACGGTTTGGTGCTTTTTCCCCTTAGTTAAAATATGTAATGATGAAATTATTTGTGTTACTGCATTTTATTGCTAAAGTCTTCAACTCCACAGTAAGCTTTGTCCTTTAGTGACTTAAAGTATTCCTAAAAACTTTAGTCTTGGAAAAAAGTAATGTTTGAAGGAAAACAAAATTAAATATGCAAAGAATCAATGTAAGAAAAGCAAAATTATTCTTATAGAAGTCATGAACAAATTAATTAGTTGATTTAAAAGATGTAGAAAAGCAAAAAATTTTCAAGGTTATTTATATAGTAACATTTTTCTGTATGATGATTGATAATAAGCTTATCATTTTATTGCATAACTATCAAGCATTAAAATATAGATATTAATAATACCTCTATTTCATCTGTTGCTAATTTCATGGCCAATTCAACAACACATCCATCAGCCATTCTTGCAGCACTTGCATCAGCCATTCTTGCAGCACTTGCTGTGTGTAGATCATCCCAGGCTGTGTCAGAATCTACACCAATGCCACCACAAGGGAACATCACAAAATTCTTCATTGGAAGATCAGCTGCAATTGTTTAAATATTAAACTTTTATTTTTAATTACTATTATCAATAAATTATAAACTTATAAAAGTTATTTGAAGTTAAAGAAAAGTTTCAAATTACATTAAAATTAGATTTTAAACATTTTTTTAAAATTTCCATTTTAAATTAAAAGGGTTACAAACAATAATTTCAATTAAATAAAATAATTATATTATTCAGTTTCTTAAATTAAAAATATGTATTTCAATGCAGTTAGAGGTTAAGTAGTTCTTTATTAAAAAAAGAAAAGATTTATATTTTAAACTCATATAGTTTGCCGATACAGAATGTTATTAGAGAAGTAAAACAGTGCTTAAATAATTAAGCATCTTTCATTCAATTTTTTATCTTGTTAAGTTAATTAAAGTCAAATATGAACAAGAAATTGCTTGAAACAGACAAAAGAATTGGATGATTTGGTTCCTTTTTATTTTAAAATTTAAACTTAATGTATATCTCGGTGAAATTTAAAAACTGTTAAAAAAAAGTATTTACAACAATAAACTGTTTAGTTTCACCATATATTGTAATCTAGTTTTAATGTAACATAAAAAAAAAATTTCAACCTTTGTATGAAGGAATAATCATAAAACTGTTATCAAAACAAAAACCATTTTAATACCTAATTTGCTGGCATCAAGTTTCGGTCGATTCAAAGGATTGGCCCCAAATAAGAGAGTATATGACTCACTAAACAAGCAAATAAAAATAAAATTTAATAAATTGCATATTTAAGATTTAATATAAGTTATAAAAATGCACATTAAAAGTTTTTTCAAAGCATACCTATGACAAGACTGGATTTCTTCTAGGTGTTGCTTTCCTGGATCTGAATCTCTGGAAAGAATAAAACAAAGTTATCATTTAAAAGTTTTTAAGCATTGAGAATGAATATGAATTTATTTTATAACATAAAATATTTCCAATTAGAATATATGTCATTAAGTATTACAGAAATTTAATTGCATGTAATTGCCTATATTTTGCCTACTTTCATAAATTTACAATGTGATTGAATTCTTTTAATATAAGCTTGTTAAACTTATAACCTCTGCAGTTCTAATGATCTTTCATTCCAGTCTTCTTTAAATCATAATAACATCCTTTTTGAAATAATTAAAAATTTATATGATTACATACCTCAACAATTCTATTTCATTTAGGCAAAGGAAAATGTTATTTATAAAATGACTGGTTATTGCAGTAATTTAATAATTAGCTTATAATTAAAAGAAATTAACATTACAGTTTATGTATCATATAGCGAGATATAAGATTTTAGAGATAAAAATAACATATTTTAAAATATAGCTATCAAATTTCGTTCAAGAATGCTTTAGTATATTTTTCATCGAAGTTGCTAAAAAAGCTCAAGCTCTTCAGCATCTTGGAAAAGTGAAACTGTTTTCGGAAGCATTAAAATATATATATATATATATATATTAAAAAAAATGAATAATTGCATTTCCCCCTCCCAAAAATGGCATACGTTTGTTAATATTTTTCTATTTATTAAGTTAATATTTTTCTATTTATTAAGTTAATACTTTTCTATTTATCTCTATATACTAAGTTAAAAGGATACTTTTGAGGAATTAAAATGTGGTTAACTGTAATAATTAGAATGCAATACAAAATATCTAAATACAAAACTCTTCAATAAAGGCAATTTTTTAAATATGACCAGTATTTTGTTCATAGGAGTCTATTTTTTATGACACTCAGTCTATTTGGGTTCTATCACAGAACATTTTGTCTTTCTTAATATATTACCTCCTAATATTTGTGGATTCTCCTTAGGTAAGACTTTTCTTATATTTTTATCTACACTAGAATTTTCTCTTGAGCTAATTTGATTGATTAGATATCCAATGAGTTTACTTTTGTATTTTTGGCAATGATAAGATTTGTTTAGCATAGACAAAGGCTATTAAATACACCAAATGAAAATAAATGCAAATATTGTGAACATGACAAAAAATTAAGTTGAGATCTTTTGACTATTTTGAGCCTTGGGATTTGGTTATCTGTCTTTGTTGCACCATTTAATTTTACATCGAATCATTAAATAATTGCATAATTACGAAAATGTGGCATTGTAAGATTATGAAAATGTTAATGGACAAAAATAAAAATTATGTATTTATTTGTTTTATATAAATGAGATTTCTTTAATATTTGAAATTGCCTCTTACCTCGCATCTATTAAGAAGACTGGTTTCCTGTAACCTTGCCCATATACTTTGTAGGCGACCACCATGTACCAAAGCAGGATGATGAGCACTGCTACCACAAACACATTGATGTTTTAACATTAAACTGTCGTACACAACACCTGTTAAAAAGTTAAATTTGGTATTTTTAAAAAAAAAACAGAGCTCAAACTATTAAACAATAAGGCGTCGCAAATAAATACTTAAGTGATTAAAAACAAATTTGTAATCAAATCATTTACAAAGTCAATCAGAATGAAGGAGGGATTAAAATCATCAAAAGCCAGTTTAAATAGAGTTACTGGAATGTACTTGCCCTTCATTAATAACCAGCTTTCAGCTTCAATCTTAAATAACCAAGGTTTTTTATAATTTTAATCCATCCTTGATCTAATTTGTTAATAATTCATCTGATTTCAATAGCTTGTTTTTCTTTCTTTTAAGTATTGCTCTGCAGTAGCCAGAATGTTTTTATTATAATTTTTATAAAGTTATTCTTTGACGAAAGAGGTTTGCACCTGATGAGGAGAAGGAGATTGCGTTTCCTGACGTCTTCCAATCGGACTAAGAGCAACAAGAGGTTCGAGACAGAGGCCTTCCCAAATGATGCCTGATGTAGATACCTATAAATGATCAACTAAAGTCAGTTTTTTTACGCACATATATTGAAGTATGTATTTCTTTAATTATAAATTTTTTTTTATTTGTTTTCAATTCATGAAGTTAAATAATAGAAACATTGGAGTCATCTACTTGTGAAACCGGAAAAATTATGAATTAAACATATCAATTAGCTTCAATAGGAATATGCTCTCATTACTAAGCTTTTTACAAAATTTTTTAATACAGCAGATACATTCTTCATGCTTTGTATTAAAAGCAGCAGGTTTTGCATCTAGAGTATTTATCAATAATTTTTTGGGAAAGATTTCTGTATCGTGATCAATGGAAGAAAAATCGCCAAGTCTTGACAATTTTCAACAAGTAGTGGCCCACAAGAAACTGAAAAAAAAAGCAGAAAGGGGGGCCAACTCAAAGGGTATCGCTCGTAATCAACCTCTGCATGTTTTTTGAAAAAAAATTTGCATGTTTAAAATCATTTGGCCTCTTGGAAATTGTATCTGAGGTGACAGATTACATACAAAATATTCCCATTCTTTATATACCAATGTGTTCTGCATGGAGAATAATTTTAAATCATTATAACATTTTTACCTAGATATATACTACATAAAGACAAATGTTATCGACAATGTGAACTTTCATCCATGAAAAGGTGTCCCAACATAGAATTGAGTTAACATGTCTTATATACTAGTGAACTGGAATTAAATAATTGTAGTGGTAGACACACTACATTACCCCTTCAGAATTTTATCTGTGATAGAATCGATGAACAATGCCACTAGTTGATTCATTGCTGTTTTGTGACTAGTTGACTAAAGAGCTGTATTAAGTTCACTGGATTTTAATCGCTGGCCATGACAGTTACATTAAGATCATACATAGCTCCTGCGTTGTCATTAGCAGTTGAGTGTATACAGAGAAATATTGTGTAATTGAGACTGAATAGCAACAGCGTGATGAGGACGGATGACTAATCTAAGTTTGGAACAGAAATAATTTAGAAATGATTTCTTTATTTAGAGAGGGATAACGACATAAAAACTACACTCTTAAAAATTTAACTATTTTGAAGAAAAGAAAAGCATCAAAAGCATTTTTTTTCTTTCTTGATATTCCATAACCTGTTAATATTAGTATATATTTTATAAATTCAAGTTAGATCCTACTTAGAAAAAGAAGAACAATTTTAAAAAGTTCCAAAAGTATTTATTTTGGAACTAAAAATAAAAAAAACTGATAAGGAATGTACAAAAGTTTTAGACAAAAAATATTTTAACTCTTGAAGTTGCAAATTAAATCAGTCAGAAGACCTCTTACTTGTTTGAGTAGATTATGTTGCTGCTGCTCACAGAGTCTCTTTTCTCGAGCATATTGTTCATTTTGTTGAGGTGATAAAAGTATGGCTTGTGATTGTAGCATTGGATGATCAAGAGGTAGTGGAGCTGACTGTGTTCTCCCAAGAGGTCTTTGAATGGTTCTAGAATTGAAATTGAGGTAAATTGCTTAATAAACTCATGAAACTAACAGATTGAAATACATTCCAGTTCATTAAAATAACTCAACAAAAAATAAGCACCTTTAAAGTACTTTTTAAGCATTCAAAAAAAGTTTAAGCACTATTGCATTAACAAAATGCAAAATAAATTTCAAAGATGATCATGATAAAATAACTAGTTACTGACAAAGAACTCTTTCCTTGATTAGAGAGATTTTTTGGTTCGATTTCAGAGGGTGTAAAATGAAGCCTGAAATTGAGAATATCTTGCAGCTGAGTTGCATTTGGGAGTGCAAGAATCTCATCAAACCCAACTCAGTAGTCAGTCCCAAGTATTTCATCAAACATGTTTGGCGCTATTATACGTTACGGGAAATGGATGGTGGTTGAATTAATTGTGAAAACGCTGAATAGAACAACGTGAAAACAACACTTTTGCATAATACACAGCGAAACTCGACAAGGTAAAAAACATCTCATTTTCGAAAAGTGAAAATTAAGTAAGGGCTTTTAAAAAAACGAAAATAAGCACTTTTAAGGTCTTTTTAAAAACGCTATGAACCATGAACTAAGTTATATTTAATCCAGTGACCTATGTAATCTGGCTTGTGCATCAGTGATTGTGGTTGTGATGCCAGTCCAGTATTTTAGTAGGTTGTATATAAACTGGAGGTGTGAAGTCTCACTGTAAAAGACATTTTTATTCATCAAAATAAATATCTTAAAAAAATTGGAAAATACATAAATTTTTCATATAAATTCATTCATTTATATGCTTGAATATATCTATTTTTATTTCTATAAACAAAAATTTTAGAATAATATATATTATAAAGTTTATACAGAGTAACTAAAAACTCAACTAACCAATTCAGAGGGATAATAAAAGACACTAATAGAATAAAAACTGATTGTAGAACATGGTGCAGCAAACGATATTCAGAGGGTTGAAATCGTGAATGGGGCAAGCGTGACCTGTTTCTCAGTCCATGCGACTTTTTCCTATGAAGTCAAATTCAATCACTAGTTTAAGCAAGACTTGTGGACGGTTTGTCATTGATTTGGCAGACTTCAAAAGCATAGGTGTCATCTCCATGTGCATTCGAAAATCGTTTTTATGTCGTTGTAGACTGTAAAATCCCATTTCCCTCTTAACGTGGTTGGTAATCCCTTGTTCTGCGTTGCGTTTTTATCCTTTTCATATCTAATATCACCCCTATGAATTTGTGAGTCAAATTTTGTAACATGCTGTATAGTAAAGCATTTATAAATAATAAATTAAATTTATTAATGTATTTTTATTTATGCAAGAATTATAAACAGATTAAATTTAACAAAAAAAAAATTAAAAGAAATATAGAAATTTTCACGTGCATTAATATATTTATTATAATTTAAACATATACTATATATCGATTTCAACGAAGTATTTTTGCATTTAAGTTAACAAAGAATCAAAGTTATTGTAAAACAAAACAAAAGTTTGAAGATGATATCTTTTCAATTCGACGTAAAATTAAAAATTTATTGCGTTTAAAAAAAATTGCATGATTAATTGCTACTTGGACAACTAGATTTTTAAGAATTAGAGAGTATACCCGGTAATGCTGGGTAATATGTTAAAGACTGTAAGACATTTGATGCAAGAGGCATTCATAGTCTTATGGTGGAAATATCTCTTTCCTGTACTTCAGAACCAGCTGGTACAGCACTTTTACCAATTTCCTGTAGAGTGGATAAAAATATTCAAGATTCAGTATAGAATATAATAAAAATAGAAGTTGCTTTAAAATAAAATTGAAAGAAAGCTCATTATTTAAATTAACTTAAAATTTAATTCACCATTGTATTGCCCTTAGCAGAAGAGGCATATGCCTAAAGTGAGAGTTTTACAGAAGTGAACAAGAACTGTGTACTGTTAACCTCTTTAAGTAATGAGGGTGTTTACAACTTAGCGCCTAAGGAACTTGGAGGGTATGTTATAAGTATTGGTGTATATTATTTTTCTGTTCATTTTTCGATGCATTAAAAATGACATTTCTATATAAAAGTCAATCAAAGAAATTTAAGATTTAGATAATTTCTTTTTTAGGAGAAGTTGCTTCACTTGCTCAGAATTTCCAAGATTAAAAGAAGAATAAGGATTGCAACATAAATTCTAATAAGAATCATTGATTATTTCATTTCATTTCTAAACGCTTAAACAACAAGATATCATTTTGACATAATAAATGTAACCTGTACTAGAATGCACGTTACAGATATTTGAAGGAAGCTTTACATTAAAAATATGAGCCCCAATTTATTTAAGAGGCATAATTATTTATGCCTACAAATGAAAACGATGTTGCAAAAATTGAAATCATCGGATCACTACTGAAGAAAGCAGGACGAAAAACTTTTTTTTCAAATCCACTGTTTCCTCTGGCAATCAAACAGGTTTCAATGCTCTCAATAGTGATTTGTTACATAGTGTTTTTATTTCTAATTTATATATTAATTAGCATCCGGTAATGTATGCAATTTTTTGAACTTCATTTTAGGAAAGCAATTCTAAAAATGCTTATTAAGAGGATCATGGAAAACTTCGTATATTGAGAATTTTTAAATATCAAAAGCTTGAAATTCCTTCACTTAAAAGTTGTGTATTCAAGCATTCAAAAAGTAAAATTTGTGCCAAAGTAAAACTTGGTAATATATAATAATTCAATGTTAAAAAAATGTTTCAAAATTTTAATTATCGATTTATTCTTCTAAAACACAAGAACTTTCAAAATTGTGACTGAAGCTAGATTTCATAAGATATTTATAAAAGCATTGAGTTTAAAATGTTAAACAAAAAGGGAAATTTTTTTTCCGACAGCATTTTTAACATAGGAGAAATGAATAATTCACAAGCAAGAGAAAGATAAAATTCTAAGTATTTTTTTAGAACAAAATATATTTTCCTATAACAGTTCCAAAATAAACTTACAGCAGATGTAGGTACAGGAGGTGTCCCCAATGATATATTTGGCAAAGATGGTGATGAATACAATGTGAAATCATTGATACTACCTGGACTGCTGACTGAATTATATAATGATGTAGGACTCTCCTAAAAAAAGTAATGATAATATAGTTGAAGATTGTTTTACAATTTCAAATGCTAATTTGGTATGCTAAACAGTTTTAAGTGTTAAATGAAATTAACATTCTGTTAAAATATAATATTTAATTAATTTTAAGTAATATGCAAGGTACTTACTGAAGCAGAAGTGGTATCTATGTATTGTAAAGTGACTATACATAACAAAGAGGTAATGTGCAAAGCTCTATATCTAAATGCTGAAAAAACTTGGAGTTGCCATTTTTATCTCAAAAACGATATGAGATATTGGAGATAAAATTGAATTAAAAAGTCTTAGATTGATTTAACACAAATACATACCTTGTTGAATTTAATGCTAACAAAGAACTTTTAAAACAATGAACAACATTTTCCATATTATTATTTAACAGATTTGTTACATTATAGTTATTTTCAAACAGAAAAATAAATGTGCCATTATTTTTAAAAGCGGAATAAGTCCATTTTTTCAAATTATTTTTTTCTCTCCATTTTCTAAGGGTTAGTCTTTGATAAAGATTAATCTATTTGGATGATGTTTTTAACACTATAATTTGATGAAACATCAAAATGCAGCTGTGATTATTAAAATCGTAAGAGAATAAATAAACAACAGGTTCTTTGGCTTCAAATGGACCTACCACTTTCAAAAATAAACGCTCAATTTTGCGACAAACCTTTATTTTCGATGTCTAAACTTCTCTTAGCGTTATTCATTAGAAATAAATGCGTCTGTTAGTTAACTAGACATTTTCCCCTAGATCGTCTCATTACGTCCCATTGTTTAAAGTCTGAAACATAAATATGCATTTTCTTTTTTTAATGCGTTGATGTTTACAAAGCGTATATTCTTTTAAAATCAATACACTTTATAGATTATTTCCTCCCTTATTGTAACGCTTTCGTGATAGGAATGCTAACACTGCAATATTTTTCCAGGTGGTGCTGTTGTAAGCAATCGCATCTTTCAGCGCACAGCCACTTTATTATACATAGGCACCATTTGTATAACTATAGCTGCAACCGTTCGGAAGTTTGGCTACAATGGATATGTGATACCAATATAAAATTCAATACCAAAAATACATATTCATCACATTCTTAGACAGGGTGAGTAGCCAAATTATTCAACAAAAAATAAGCACCTTTTAAGCACTTTTCGAGCTCTCAAAAAATATTTTTAAGCATTTTAAAAAAATATCATAATCAGGCAGAGCTGGAAAGTTTTTGACAATAGGCGGTTTTATCTTGTTTTAACCGTCATGTCAAAAAAAAAAAACTTTTGGCTTTGTTTTTGACAATTGTCCAAAATCATAAAATTTTGAATCATGTAAAACGAATAGCGTTTTCATTCGCTACGGACTGACAATACCCCAAAATAGATAGGGGGTGAATTAATTGTGAAAACGTTGTATAGAACAATGTGAACTGTGTCTTTTTGTACAATTCGAAATGAAAATCAACATAGTAAAGGAAAAAAACTCATTTTGAAAAAGGGGAAAAATTAAGCACTTTAAAAATACCCCATGAAAAAAGCACCTTTAAGGGCTTTTAAAAAACGAAAATCGAAAAAGAGCTTTTTTTAAAAAAGCTAAGCACCCTGTTATATACATAGTTTTTACTATACTAGTTATTCTGATAAGCAGTTAAGAGCTAATTCTATTCTGCTAACTTTTAAAACAATATATATTTGCATTTTAGGCAATATATTTCATATTGAAGATCTATGTGGCAATATATTTTAAAGATCTATTTCAGCGATCTCTAAACAAAAGTCATGCATTTAGAATACAGTAAGAAAAATAATAATTAAAATAGAGGGTGATGCTAGGATTTTTCTAATGGAAGGCAGGAAGTTTCCAACAAAGGGGCATCTTTAGAGCTCAATATAATTTTTTTTTAAATATTTGCAGTGACTCAACTAAATCGTAAAAAGAAATAAAATATTTTAAAAATTATTTAAAGGAGCATACACACCTAGGAAGGTCGGAAAAATCGATTCCCCCCCTCTCATCTAATTATGTTCTTGACTGTCTCAAGAATCATAATCCAAAAGATTAAAACGAAATTCGTCATAGTTATGTATTGTTCATTATGAAAAAATAAATGAGAAGACTAGTATTAAAAACCCTAGTTTATTTTTTCAAAAATAATATTTTTAAGAAATAAGTCTGGGGGATCTGAGGAATCTGAGTCTATGACCCCCCTCCCAGGAAAAATTTCTGGATCCGCCCCTGTCCTGAACCCAACCAACCACCACATATTTAAATGAATTTGTTTTATTTTTCTATTAAAAAATTTAATAAATGTCCTTAATAGAAGAGGATATCTGATGCTGCCTGAGGGGATGATTAACGCAAAAAAAATAACGATTTTCTCCTGTCTTGAAATTGTAATTCTATTAGAGACAATCCTTTACCCACTTCTTTTCTTCTTTATTATTCTAACCAACAGAAATTATTGGAAACGTGTTTGAAATAAGCCGGATTTTAAAAAATTTTATTGCCAATGGCACGTTATAGATTCGATGTGCGTAAGTTACATCATTTTTGGCAAGGTTTCAAAATTTTTATGTTAAGAGTGGTGATTGCAGAACAATGTGTATTTTAATTGGAATGCTTGAAAAACTTGTATACATAATTATAGATCAATATTTAGGAACTATATCTAGACTTTTAAATTAAATAAACTCTTTTCATATTTTTATTAAATTAATAGATTTCTTTACGACTTTAATGTAAGAAGGAAAAAAATTATATTTTCTTACTATACATGTTAGTTTTAATAGTAGTTTTAAATTATTACTTCAGCTTTTATTTTTATTAACTAATGCTGGTTTAAAAAAAAGCATTCCTGCAGAATAGATGCTAAAGCTTCACAATTTCGTTACCAACGGCATGATTATGGCTATGTGGTTTGGATTGGGCATAGGCCACCTTTACTTCGTAGACAAACTGGTACTCATCCATCTGAAGCTGGGTATGCCACTAGGGATTGAATCCCGGTTCTTCACTTTGACAGCCTTAACCACTGAACCATTGCGGTTTTACTAGTTTTGATTAGTGCTAAATTTACACCCATTATGCATTTTTTTATTATTTGATAATAAATAAAAACATTAAATAATAAAGATTTGAAAATTATTAAGATTTAGAAATTATTTTAAAGATTTTACGAAAACTATGGCATATTCGAAACATTCACATACTTGTTTACCGTTGTCACGGATTTAAATGATCAAAATAGTGTGATACTGCCCTTAATTTATACTTCTAAACTCCTTGTTAAAAACGAGGGCAATAAGCATACACATTAGCGGCCTCAAATTAGTATTTATGCATGTAAAAAACAAAATCGGAAAAATACTCTCTAATCTACTGACAAATCTAATATCGAGGAACGGAAAATTCAAAACAACAAAATTTGTTTGAAAAACAGATTAAATTTTATGGATAAGCCGCTTTTCAATTTTTTCAGCAATCAAACAAGTTTTCATGTCAATAGTCTCTATTTCCTAGTTAATGATTTTCCAGGTTTCGATACCATTTCTATTTTTTTTCTCGCTTTTCTATTTTTAATTGACGTCCCTAAATTTGTATGTTTTTTCTAACTTCATTTTTGACAAGACGTCAAAAATGTATACACCCTTTATTATTACACGAAAGTTCAACAATTTGTTAAAGATTAAAAAATAATATACGCATTAGAAATATATTAAAATACTAACTGTTTGCGGAGATAACATAATTTTGTTACCGCTACAAAGAATCTTAATCAGTAGAGAGGCAGACGTTTGGTTTTGTATTTACATCTGAATTCGAAACATTTAACTAATGTTTTATCCAGATAAAATTAGTAAGTATAAGCTGTAAAAATGATTAATTAAAAAAGGTAAAAGAATTTTGCAAAAAAAATTTAAAACAAAGAAAAATTTGTAAAAGGATTTTTCTTTACGAGTGTTAAAATCCAAATTTTAAATGAAACAAACGATCTTGTTTTGAAAGAGCAAACTTACGGATGAGTACATTCCAGAAAATGGTAGAGTCACCGAAGTCTTAATTAGTAATCAACAACCCCTTTTACCCTTTTAAAAAAAATAGACCGATATTGACCTCACCTGCTCTTTCCAACACCTGCTTTTACTACCACCCACTACATAGTACATAGAACAAAAAACCTAAATAGCTTCTGAAAGCAGACGATTATTTATGAAGTCTAATTTAAAATCTTCAATAAAGCGGAAAAAGATAAATAAGAAAAAATACAATACTGGATGTAATAATATTAATTTTTGTTCACCTATTAAAAAAAAAATTTAACTAAGCAATCAACTGTTAAAAAATTTGTATTCCGACGCTAAGAAAATGGTTAATTCGATTATATATTTTAATTATTTAGGTTTGTTTTCTTAGCATTTTATAGAAGTACAAAAGTCAAAGTCACAAACAAAACAAATATCATCTTACAAATGACACATTAATTATTCTAGTGCTATTGCTAATTCAAACATCATTGAAGATTTCCTAGTAAATAAAAGAATACAAGAAATTTCTGAATTGTAAATAGATACAAGATTCGGCTCAACAATTGCTGCTACTAAATTAGAGATGCAACATACAAATATTTGGTATTTAGCTTATACTGCTTCAAAGCAGAATATTCATTTCGGACGAATAATGGAAACAGAATAACTCACATTTTTAATAATTTCAATTTGCATATTTTAAATATTACAACTTAGTTATGTATCACTTTTAATGTGTTACGCATTAAGTAAACTTAAACAATTCTTAAGTTTATAATATTTTAATTTAAAAAATTGCCAGAAATTAATTTTCATTTGCATAATATTCTATTAATTAATTTTGTGAATAAATATAAATTGATCAATTATTTATTTTAAAAAAAATATCATTTAATATGAATAAGAATGTGCACACAATGTTTGTAAATATAGAATTATTTTCTTAGGATAATACATTTGGAATTTAAACTTAGGGAAACTTGGAAAACTTAGTTTGTTTCGAAGGTAATTAGCAAAACAATAATGAAGATAAACAAATTTATGAAGGGGCCGATTAAATGATACATTATTTTGTAAAGGGTCCGTTTTTATGAAAAGATATTTTCTGAAAGGTCTGTTAACGGACAACAAATTTCTTCTATACAGACCCCTGTTATTAAATAAAAAAATTTCATCAAGTTTCGAAATTTTTGACAGATTGTTCTAAGGTAGATCGCATTGCACGCAAACTACGTTTATAGTTGTCAGGTAGTTTCAATTTATTCATCAAATTGAGGTATTTTTAAAATACTACGTTAAACCGAAGCTAAGTTAGTAAATACTATTGAAAATTTAAGTAAGTCAAATGAAATATTAATTGGTTATAAAGTCCCCCAAATAGCATTTGTTCCCCCTTCATAGCAAAGTTATATATTAATTACTTAACATCCGCGAATAATCATCTCAGATTTCTCTTCGAAATTTTCTTTGAAATTTAATTTAAAAAAATCTAAAAATAAAAGCACGTTTTTATTTATGTAATCGCGTAATCTTTAGAACTATATTTTCTAAAATACTTCTTCTGTAGAAACGTTTTTAAACGTTTTGCATAAATGTTTTAATACCCTTCTGGGTACCCGGAACCAGCCGAGTTATAAATCCAAACTTTACCACTTAACCCAGAACCAGCGCGAAAAAATTCAATTTTCACCGTGTACGTAAACCAGGCAAAATTTTATTACTGTACAGTCCGCAAAAAAAAAAAAACGAATCACCCTTAATAACTTTCGTTCTAATGATCGGATTTTCACGAACTAAGTGTCAATCTTAATGGTTCCTGGGGGTGACCTCAAATATGTTAATTAATTAGTGCTAACTATTAATTAAGTTACGAAATCAGACACAAAAACGTACTTTCTCTGAATAAACATATAATTTTTTTTACATATTTGGAATCTAGACCCTTGAATTAGTGGGGGTAGACAAAATTTTAAAAAAATTGGGTGGTAAATTGGGCCGCAATAAATGTTTATATATTTGGCGATAGTCCAGAAAACCGCCAAAAAAAATCGCCTGCGCAAATAAATATTTTAAGATAACCCATTGATTAATTCAAAAGAGGAGTGCTTAATTTTACTAGGTTGCTACGCAACCAAACTCTGATAGTAAAAAAATTGAAATAATGTTCAGTGATTGCTCGGAGGGGCTTAATTTATTGTCAATAGAAAATATCTCGAAGTTTCCAGGCCATAAACAATTTTTTTAGGGGATTTCTGTCCAAAAAGCAAAAAAAATATTATTTTAATCTCCTTTGAAAAGTAAATTTGAATCGATTTATAAATTATTTATGATAGTTTTTAGAATTTAAATACATGAACTTTTTATCTGATATTGTTTAGATTGCACTGTTTTTACTATATTTATTCGAGGATTTTATACTAAAATAAAATGAGCATAACTTATTATAGCTATATACAAAATTTTAGGGATAATCATTTTTACAGTTTTAATCGAGTCTTCTAGGCAAGAAAATTTGAAGAAAAAAAAAGTGCTTGAAAAATAAAATGTAGATTGTATAATAATTCTAATGCACATTCACAAGGCTTTCTATAATTTACGATATTTCTTTTTTCTATAACTCAAGGAATTGCTGAATGTTTAGTGGCATTTTAAAAAGATTGAAATATGTTATGTTTAAGGATAAGATATTGAAATAATATGTTGCAAATTGTAGGATTCATTGCTTAAAAAATCGCTTCATTCTACTAGATATTTAGGTTACATCGTTTCCTTTGGATAAAGATGATTAGCAAATAGCATCCTCATGCTTCGATACATTCTGAAACTTATACGTTCGCAAATTCACCATAAAATGTCGCACAGCATATTTTTCAATTACGATAAGCTACATTTACCAACAAATACTGCTACTATGGTTATTTTTGCTTTCTTATATATATCTGATGATCTCTTTTTAAACAGAGCTCGTAAGATCCTTAAGATACTGAAATGGGGGCACAAAAACTTAAGAGATAAAATATTTAATTTCATTAACTCAAAATATCTGGTGTCAAAATGTTAATTTTTAAGTTAAATATAACTTTTACAATATTGATGTTCTTACATTTTTAAAGACCATATGAGTCCTGATAAAATATTAAAATGCATATGTTTACTTTAACTAGTGTAAAATCCTTATCAAAATAATGATCAAGACCCAAATGTAAAACAGTATAATTGACGATAAAAACTCAACTGGCTTCAAAACATATGAAGAGGGAAGTAAAAGTTGAGATGTTTCGAGTTTTCAAATATAATCGCCCATTCTCAAGACTTGTCAGGCTTGGATAACTTGTGACTTTTATTATTGGACGCTCAAAACATGTCTATTTTTATTATCATCTATTATTTTTTTAAATCAATGAAGTTTTTATATTTTCGATTCAGTTTCTTGGGATTATCCATTTAGTTACACAACATATTAAATTATTTCACTCGATATTAAAATATTAAAATAAGTTTTACAGATGTTATAGGCACAGGTTCTTAGATTGAAAAAATAATAATTCACTACTAAGTAAAAAAATTAATGCAGTAAAAAAAAATTATTTTTTTTTTGCTGCAAGCCTTAACATTTTAGTTTAGGGTCATAAAAAAATTCCGTTTACAATTGAAATTTCAAAAGTCGAATGTGAAAATGGAATGTCCCCTAGTACCAGGAATCGAAATTAAATAGTAACAAGGACAACTTTTTTAAACAAGTTAGCGTTTCCGTCCTACTCGAAGTTGTTTGAAAAGGTATTTTTTATATATCGATTCCAAAGTTTATTCTACATATATTTCAGGGTATACTTTCGGAGTATTTCGATCGAGTTCATTTTTACACCCTTATTTGCTTAAAATTATTAAATAATTTACTTAAAATAAATTATTCAAGCTACATGATTTAATGCATTTATAGTATAATAATAAACGGAGCTTCCGACGCATATCCTTAACCTTAATACCGCTATCATTAAATAAATGGAATAAGCTTAGATAAATGATAAAAGTTAATTTTTCCCTCGTGTAATTTTCAAGGAATAATATGTTTCGATCAAACAGATTTCATTCTGGAAATAGCGAAATTATTGAGTAGGTCCCTTGGAACAATATCATTCTTATCCTCTTTTGACGAAATATAGGAAAAATTAGTTTTCACAGTTTCTGTAAAAAGTATGTTAGCCTACTTGCCACGTTTTTTTTTTTAAATTTTTTTTTATTAAAATAAGGTCGGAAATTGTGTATTGTGTGCACAGCTTCGGAATCCTTACAAATTTCAATTTTTAGTATTTCCTGATTAACAAAATAAGGCGTTTTCCTGATAACAAATTATACTACAATTATATCTTGGAAATCATGCTAAAGTGAAAAATTAAACTAAATAGTTTAGTATATTATCAGAAAAAAAAATCTACTTGGTATCATAAAGAGTAAAAGATATAATGAAATAATTAGTGAATCACACGTGGTCGGATAATCAAAAAATTAATTTCACAACTAAGATAGTAGGACGACATTTAAGATACTGAGATATTTTAAGACACTAAAAAAATTGGCTACGTATTCCACAGCTTTTTATGTTCGGTATCTTTATCCTCTTTGTAGTGACTTATAAAACATCAACACTATTTTAGATAATCTAAATTGAAGTCACAAGAAACAAAAAAAAAAAGACAATCAATAATTTATATTCTTTTTTCAAAAAAATAGTATGCTAAGTAAATAATCAGCTGTTTTGCATTAAATAATTTTAAACAGCTGAATGTTTTTAATTTCTTAACAAGGTTTTATTCTTAGCTAGCAGACAATAATTCTTTAAAAAAACTTGACTGTAATTTGAAAAGGAAACCTAAATTAAAGAAAATCTAAATTAAAGTTCTAAAAAAATTATTAGTATATTAATGCAGAAATAATAAACGTAAAATGGAAAAGAATAAGAATTTTAAAATGTTAAAATTTTATTAAATAGTTGGTAAAATAGTTCTGCGATACACTTCCGGAAATTTCTTTTAAGATTAGGATGATATAGGGTAAACCAACAAACGAAGGAGCATTTCATAGATATTTCTTAGAAATAAGATTTTAAACGTTTTAATTTAGATTGATTGGTAAGACTAGCTTACTACCTAACAATAGGAAGTCCTTTAACAATGCATTTAGTTATCTGATCTTTGAGTCTTCTCTGGAAAAAGTTTTGAATTTGTTAGTATCTGTTCAACGCTTGTTTCTTTGACAAAATTATAAGGTCAGTGTTTGTTGCTATGCGCTTAAACTACAATTAATTGCATATAATAATGCTTTTTCTTTTCATTGTGAAAAAAAGAATTCAAAATATGGTCATTGAAGTTACGTTTTATTTATTTTAAGCATCATAACATAAGCAAGTACTGAGATTAGGGGGTGTTTATTAACTGGATTACAGAACGATGAAAAACCAATGTATAAACAAGTGTTCCTTTACTGGGATTTTTTAAAGTTAATGAAAATAAAAGAAAAATTTTAATTTTCTTGCACCTTTTGTCATATTATAAATCAAAATTATGTTAAAAATAAAAAAAAACAACTTCTAACCGGTGAAGGAACAGGCATGTTCCTTCACTGAGAATAGATTTCCCAGTGAATGAATAGTATGTGCGAAATATGATTTTACTTGGATAATTAGTAGTTCAGCGACATAGAGGACTCCTAAAATTCAGTTAAATGTTGTATGAATAGTTCCTATAACTATTTCATTTAAATATGCAAATTTAATTGCTAAATTTATTTAAAGAATTATAATAATAATTAATTTATTATTTATCTTTATAAATGTAGTGATTAGTTATTACATCATACCTTAGACTCCTTAATAATAATTCCTCATTGTGAAAAAAAGAATTCAAAATATGGTCATTGAAGTTACGTTTTATTTATTTTAAGCATCATAACATAAGCAAGTACTGAGATTAGGGGGTGTTTATTAACTGGATTACAGAACGATGAAAAACCAATGTATAAACAAGTGTTCCTTTACTGGGATTTTTTAAAGTTAATGAAAATAAAAGAAAAATTTTAATTTTCTTGCACCTTTTGTCATATTATAAATCAAAATTATGTTAAAAATAAAAAAAAACAACTTCTAACCGGTGAAGGAACAGGCATGTTCCTTCACTGAGAATAGATTTCCCAGTGAATGAATAGTATGTGTGAAATATGATTTTACTTGGATAATTAGTAGTTCAGCGACATAGAGGACTCCTAAAATTCAGTTAAATGTTGTATGAATAGTTCCTATAACTATTTCATTTAAATATGCAAATTTAATTGCTAAATTTATTTAAAGAATTATAATAATAATTAATTTATTATTTATCTTTATAAATGTAGTGATTAGTTATTACATCATACCTTAGACTCCTTAATAAACTATGTTTATTAACTAAATATAACAACTAAATATAATAATAAAAGCTTGAATGGAATCTTTGCAGGATTTTGTGCCAATAATTAGCTAAATTATTATCCTATTGCCGTCTTTAATGTCCTAACGGGAACTGGTAGGAAAAATCCATTTAAAGACAATTATCTAGGTGAAAAATGGGTGAAATTTTTTTAAGGTGACATCCACCGATAACTCAGTTCAATGCGAAGATAATTTCAAAAGGCAAATCTTCCCTTAGAGAATAATATTCGAAATACTGGTTTTAAGAACTTCAGAGAATCTTTAGGAGGGAAGTAGCCCTGGCATCCTTTTATAAAGTGATTGCATTTACAATGCGAATGAAACAAGAGTTGAATACTGCCCTTAAACGGGAAAAATCTGCGGCCTTAAAAATTATAAGGATTTATATTCTAAAGTACCTAGGAAAGAAAAAGTACCTCCATTGGTAGTTTTTCCTTACAGAAGAATTCGTAGAGATATTACAGAATCAGTCCCTGCTACATATTTCATTGGAAAAAGCTATTCATGAAATGAAACGATGACCGCAGCAACATTTTACAAATATATTGCAAATGTTTCTACTCATGGCTAATTAAAAATGCAAACAAATTCCTAATTTTGCTTCTTCTGGATAGGTGTAAATCTCATATCAATTTGAAACGGAGCAAGTTTTGTTCCTCAAAACAAATTTTCTGGTTTAGTTTTCTACGTAATCCTTGGAAATCTCGTTAGATCTTGAAAACAAAAGAATTGTAAAACAATATGTCTAGAAAATTTTACATCCATTTTTAAATAAGATTTGAGGCATCAACTGATGAAGTTAAAATGCTTTTATGAAATGCGATATTTTTTCATTCGATGTAGAAAACGTTGACTGTAACAAATGCATGCAAAACAGACACCAAGAGTTAATGAGCAAGACAACTTATCAACAAAACACATGCTTCGAGAGTAACGATGCGCTATTTCTTCAGAAGCTTGAGAAGGAAATCTCACAAGTTATGTTGCAAATTTTTAAAGGAACATTGACAGAAAAGTTTAATCTCTCAAATATCCAATAGCCTGCGCTTTTCTCAATATTGAAGAATTTATTTCAAAAAGAACAATTGTATAATCAAATTTTGGCTCTGAAGCTGAGACAACTAACATTAATAATGAAAGTATCTTGAAAACCGATTTTGAGATAAGTCCTCTTGAGACATTGTTAGTTGCAAAAACGATTGGTTTCATAAGTAACTACTAGATATAAGTCAATGAGAGATGGGTTTTACTCAAACTTCGAAACTCCTTTTTCTCATTTATTATCCAGTGAGGAATTCTGGAAATGGAACTCGAAAATCAAAAGAAATTTCGAAGATACATTTACATTGGCCAAAAATTTGGAAAAAAGAGGAAGGTTAAATCAAAAGAAAAAGAAATAAATTACTCATGACGAAGAGAAAAAAAATACTTAAAAAGATTTAAAAAAAAGCTTAAAAAATATGAGGAAAAGATTAAACAAAAAAATGATCGAATTATAATAATAAAAAAAACATCATCAGATTACACAATGATAAACATTCATAATTTAGAACGGACTATTAAACTGTGAGAAAAAAATGAAAAACATTTTTTTAAAATTATGTATTCAAACATATTTTACTTTCTATTCCATGACTGAAAAAATAGTAAAATTTTCCACATTAACTATGGTTATATGTCGTAATTCCAAGAAAAATCTTGTTTTTAGACATTTGTGTGGCCTATGGATTCCTAACGAGCATCAAACATTATCAAAATTAAGTGTTCATTCTCTGGAAAATTTAGTGTTTATTCACTGGTAAGAACTGTTCCTTCACTTGGTTATCTTACTACTTATTATTTAAACCACCAAAAGCTTAAAACAATATTATGTAAGTTATCTAACTTTTTTTACATAATTTGCATTTAATAACAAACATGTCGAAACCATCATTTAGCTAAAATTACAAATTTTGAAATTTTTATGAATTTTTTTTAAAGGCAAGCTAAGCTTAAGTGTTCCTTCATTGTTTAATTTACCCTATAAGATGTAGAGAAATTTGCGATGTTGTGAGAGATGTTTAAAAATGTTGACTACGTATTTTTATTAATATTTATAAAATATATATTCAAGAAATTGATAAATATATTATTCCAAATCTATGCATACGTATGTATATTATTGAAATTGTATCAGTTATTGAAAAACAAAATAAAAAAAATAAAAAATAATCACATTAAATAAGCACAATCTGGTGTATTCTATCAGAAGCACGCTTTTTTAAAACTATACATTTGTTGAATAAAGTATTTTTTATTCAAAATTCTTTACTAAATTGCAAATAAATTATTAAATGACTAAAAAAGAAACATCGTATTTTATAGTGTGAAAGAAATAAAAAGATTAGCAAACGATTATTAGCGAAAAAAATATGAATGAAATTTTACGCTACGCGCGCGAAGTCAAGTTCCTCCCAAGTTTATCACATTTTAATATTAATCGCCCCAATTAGTTATTTCTTTATTGTCGCCAAATTAATTTTTTAAAAATAATTAATTTTAATTTTTCTCAGCTTCTAATAAATAAAAACAGTTGAAACTTCAGATTTTCCAATTGAAAAATATGTTGATTAAAATGGTATAAAAAAATTCATACCTTATAATTCAACTTTTTTTCATCCTCACTTCAATTAAATAATAAAAAATAATAAATAATTATTAAAAATTATTTTTTGCATGAAATTATCTTTGGGCAAATGAGTTTTATGAGTGGGTGCAATTTTTTTTGAATTGCTTCATTAGTTTTGAAAATATGACTGAAAACGCAAAAAGCGAAATTAACATTAAGGGGTACGAACTTTGAATCGCTCTCCTGACCAAACTATGGGGACCACATTTCCCAGATTGCGGCTACCCCCTATATTTTGAAGATAAGAAATCCAAATATGTAAAAAAAAATGCATGTTTATTCAGAGAAAGTACGTTTTTGTGTCTGATTTCGTAACTTAATTAATAGTTAGCACTAATTAATTAACATATTTGAGGTCACCCCCAGGAACCATTAAGATTGACACTTAGTTCGTGAAAATCCGATCATTAGAACGAAAGTTATTAAGGGTGATTCGTTTTTTTTTTGCGGACTGTACATACATCTCTACCTTAAATGTCACAAAAATATTTTAAACGTGAAAATGCTAAATATTTGCTTAAGTTTATGATAATAATTTAATTTCAGCAAGAAAAATTGGTTTAGAACTTATTTTTAAATCACGTGACTGCGAATCAAGATTTGTGGATTTTAAATATTGTCAATACAAATCGCGATATTTGATTTTAATATCGCTCGAATACGAAACAAATTGCTGGATAAATTTCTTAAGTAATTAAAAATCCGATAAATATTACTTACATAACTATTTAATTTTAATTAGCAATTTATTAAATTTTAAACAGGAGTGATACAGAAAAATCATTAAACCGTGTCTCACTTAATAGTAGATAATAAGATAATTAAACAAATTTAAACAACTAACCTTCCTAAAATAACTTTAAAACGTTCACTATTTGTAAACCATTCAACACATATTCTTGTATAGTACATTTCTATTGCAATTTAATTTCTAATGATTTAATATGAATTTTAAAAATACGAAATTCATTGTTATTGAATTAAGAACTTTGTTATTGTTATAAGAACTGAAAAAAAAAACTATTAATAAAAAACAATCATACTAAAATAAATGAAAAAAAAATGAATAGAAATATATACATAAACATCTTTAATAAATGTATCAACAAAAACGGAAACTTACATTATAGATTGCAAGTCCTATCTAAAATGAAATACTAACTCTTGTAATTACGATTTTTTTAAAATTTACTTTCACTCTACTAGACGATAGCGAAGACTGAAAAAGTTTTCTAGGGTTGTTGTAATCTAATATTGTTTCTGTCTACTAGTTTGAAATTTGCCGAACTAAACTCGCCAATTCAAAAGTCGCCAATTCGAAATTCGCCAATTAAAAAAGTGTGAACTAAAATGCTATATAGAATTTTTTAACATCTTGAATTTCTGGGAGTGTATTAAAGTAAGTTGCGAAATACTTTATCATTTTAAAAGATACTAACATTAATGAGAACTAGATGCGAGAACAGGGGCCCCCATCAGGGGGGAAGGTGGGCGCACGATGCGCCCACTTAAACCTTGGGGGGAGGGGATTTTTACACTAAATAAAACGAATAGTTTGGGGGGAATTTAGAATTTGCGAAAGAATGCGCCCAAGAGCTTGGGGGGGGGGGGCACTGTACGAGAACGAAATACTTTACTATGCATTTAAATCGTGTAGTTGAAAACTTCGATTCACGAAATCACGTTTGAAAAGTTTTTCCCAATTATTTGTTATTGAATAACCTTGTTATTGAATTAAATATAACGTGTTCAAATTTCTTCCGAAGTATTTCTTTTAGTTCTAGCTTTTTAATTTACTACTTTTCTCATCAGAATCACAAAAAACTCTTTCTCGTTAATGGAGTTTTTTCTTAAAAATTTTGATATTTCAATGTTAGAGGGTGTTATCTAAAGATGGCTAAACTTGAGTAAGCAAGAGAAAAACCATTTAAATCAGATTTCCATTTAAAGGATTTATTACATACAATACACCAGTAATTGGTGACCCAGGGAATAGAGCGCTTGCCTCCTAATGAGTTGACCCGGGTTCGAATCTCAGCGATGGTTGGTAGATACAAGTTCTGCAATCGCCGCACAGTGACCACAGTGCTAACCTGAAATATCCTCAGTAGTAGACGGATAGTGGGATAGAATCTTTTCGCCATCAGACTAACCATGGGGTATTTTCATGTTTTTCCTCTCCGTGTAGCGCAAATTGGATTTAGTTCCATCAAAAGTTAAATTTCAAGGTAAACTTCTTTCGGTAATTGATCCAGGAGTTCCTATGTCTTCTGACTAGGGTTCAAATTTACAAAGCTATGAAGTTGAACATTGGTAGTCTTAAACTCAAAAAAATTGTGCCGGCTGTTCAACGACAGTTATGTAATAAAAAATGCATCAATAAAGTGAGGCGTAATTGAGTTCTTGAAATAAAAGAGTTCTTTCTCATTATAAAATACATCAATAAGGAGCCGCAGTGATTCAGCGGATAGAGAGTTCACTTCCCAATGCGGTGTCCCAAGTTCAAATACCAGCGGCGGCTGGTTGATACGAATTCTTCTAGGAACGATCACAGTTCTGACGTAATATATCCTCAGTGGTTGACGGAACGTGGGTTATAATCCCCTCGCCATATCAGGTTTTCCTGTTCAGGTAACACACATGTGGGTTAGTTCCATCAAAAAATCCTCCACGAAGGCTAGTTTCTCCCTATGCATGATCCAGGAGTTTTTTCGTCTTCTGGGTTGGGATCAAAACTACAAGACTACGGAATCGAAAATTGATTGCTGCTAACTTAGAATTGGGTCAGCTGTTCATCACCGTTAATAATATTCAAATATACATTTTATTTTATTTTTTAACCGTCGTGGAACAACCGATCCAATTTTTTGGGTTTACAAGTACAATGTTCAAGTTTTGTAATTTTGAACTCAATCCAGAAAACAAGGGAACTCTTGGATCAAGTTTTGGAAGAAATTGCCTTCGTGGAAGACTTTTAGATGGAACTAACTCGCGTTCGTGTTACATGAAGAGGAAAAATGCGAAAACCTCCCACGACAAGCCTCGCGACAAGGAACTCTAAGTCATGACCAGTCTACCACTGAGAATATTTAACGTCAGCACTGTATTTGGGGCAAGCCGTATGCTGAATTCGTATCGACCAGTCATCGTAGGGATTCGAACCCAGTCCACCTCATTGAAAGGCGAACTCTCTATCCCCTGAGCCATCACGGCTCTTATATTATACATTAACAAGGTTTTCCTTAGTCTAAACAAGAGAGGATTTGTTAAAACTGTAGTGTATCTACCACTACAAAAATACAATTCCAATTCTCTAGTATATAAGACATGTTAACTCGATTCCATGATGGGATACCTTTTCATAGACGAAGATTGATATGGTCTGTAACTTCCCTCCATACAAAAACAAATTTATCAGTGTGAAAGTTTCTTTTTTTATACACATAACACTCATTTCTACATATTTTTTATGCATATTTCCTTTTTATATACATTTACGCTGCATGAAGAAAGTTTTTCCTAGTATGAAAAGTTGTTGAGCATTTTATACTATACAAAAACCTTTTTTGCGAATGAAAGTACTGTTTTTAAATTTAGAACACCTTATTCACGCTAAATTAACGAAAATATTGAAAAAGAAGTTAAAAAAATAATATAAAATAAAATAAATAAATTATCCAGAATTTTTCCTTTTTTTACCCTTTATACCCGATTTCCCGAAGGAAAAAAGCATTTTTAATAATTAGGTCCCTTCAAATATCGAAAAACACATTAAAAATATAATATAAAATAAAATAAAAACCAAAAAAAAAAAGGAAATTTAAAGGGAGTTACATGGTTTTGACATGACATGACAGTAATTAAAATATCACTTGCTTTGATTGATCATTTTATGTTTAAAAAAATATGGATTCAAATTTTGTTTCTTCTGTACATTTTATTTGCATAAATTACAATATTTTTAATCTTCTTTCATTAGCACAAAGGCACCAACAACTTCAATGCTTTTAATCAAGAAGGAGACTTAGGAAAAAATATTTCTATAACCAGTGTCGAACCTATTGATAAAAATATTTATTCTGCCGAAATTACCAGAATTCCAGAAGGTTATAAACAGTCTTTTCACCCTTGAAAAGTACTAGTTCCAAGAACAGCTTACAAACAAGGAATGTGTATAGTTTCAAGTTTTGAGAATGAAGAACCTGTGTTCGGAAAAACAATTATTATTTTGTGAATAGGCTCCAAAGTTTTATTTGTGTGTAATTTTTTAAAATCTTGTTGTGTTTTTTACAATCAACTGAAAAATGTGATATAGTTAAAGTAATAGCACCAGAAAGTGTATAATAATGAATATGTAATTAAAATATTGGTTTTTCTCTACTCACTATCATTTACTAATTTGTAAAAAAAAAATACAGTATTTTTTTCTTAACTGTATAAAATTTTAATCTTTTAATCAAGTGGTAAATTATGTTTGTAAAAAAGTAATTTAGTTAAATTGTAAATTTTAATTCAGATGAGGTAGAATATCAAGAAGTTTAGAATCTAGTATCTTGTTAAAATATTGAAAATTATATTCAGATAACCAAAATTTCAAAACTGTAAACATTGAGGCATAACATAATTTTTGTCCTAAATTACTGTAAATAAAAAATAAGTTTGAGTTCAATGCACTCTATTAGTAACAAAAACATACTTTCTTACATATTTTTGAGTGAATATTTTGAATTTTTTTAATGAATGCTGTGATATGTATAAAAATATAATATATTTAAATTTTAAAATTTTGCATAAAAATTATTACATTCTGTCTATGTATACGAACATTAAAGTGATTGTGAATGGATAAATTTTGTTTGAATATTGATCTGAATTTGTATATTTTTTGTTAATATTTCCAAGTTGCGTTATTATTTTTACACTTCTTAATTTACTTCAAATTTATTATTTTCATACGCTAATGTAATTAATATTAGACTGTTTCCTTAATTAGAGATTGGGGGTGGACCAATCCAATATTTGCATCTACTACTACTACTGTATCTACTCTTTTATATACATTTTTATTTATGAAAGTAATATTTTCATTTTTAAATAATAAAATAATTTTAAAATACATAGTAATAAGAATTTGTTTCGGGTTAAAATGAAAATTCTTTTTTATTTTCTCTTTAAAACATTAGTGGCGCTAACTCTATAGCATCTGTTAATGCTTTAACGAATAAAATGTAAAAAGGAGTTTTAATTTTACATATATCAAATTAAAGAAAGAAAAATTATTGATATGAAAGAAAATATTTTTTAAAGTTTTTATAAATTTAAATAATTAAATTATAATTTGATTTATATAAATTTGATTTATTATCCTCTCTTTTTTATAAATATTTAATAATGATGCTAACATTCTCTGCTTTTTAGCGCTTTGAAAATGCTTAATAATGGTGCAACCTTAGTCGCTTTTAGTTTCCTTCAAAACACTTATTCTTGGTGTAACCTTTCCCTGCTTTTAGCTCTTTTCAGAATACCTATTTTTGTTGCAACCTTCTCTCGTTATTTGGAACTAGAAAAAGCACCAATATCTAGTAAATCTTAGCACAATTTTATGTAGCCAGCAAATGAATACCAAAGTTTGGTGCAACATAGCTCGAAATTTTTTACAGTGGCGTGGTTTTAACGTGTGCGTGCCGACCCGCCCCATTTCTGTCCCTCTTTCGGCCATTATTCGCTCTTTAACAAAGAACGATGCTTATTTTTATATATAGAACACCTTATTTACGCTAAAATATCGAAAATATTGAAAAAGAAGTGAAAAAATAATATAAAATAAAATAAATAAATGAATGATCCGGAATTTTTGCCCTTTTAACCCATTACTCGCTATTTCCCGAAAGAAAAAAAAATTTTATGCATAGAACCCTTTAAAATATCGAAAAATACATTAAAAAATAATGTAAAGCAAAATAAACAAAAAACAAATTTAAAAAACTGTCCACCTCCGGGATTCAGACACACGTCATCCAGCTCAATGAATCTTACTCGCGCACAGCCCTAACACTTGGCCACGCCATACACGGAGTTCCCACGAACATTTTAACTTTATTTTATAATATTTTTAATGTGTTTTTCGATATTTCAAAAGATTCCATACATAAAATATAAATTTCCTTCTGGAAATAGAGAGTAATACGTTAAAAAAAAAAGGAAAAACGGGATAATTTATTTATGTTCTTTTATTTTAACTTCTTTTTTAATACTTTCGATATTGGAGCGTGAATAAAATGCGTTATACAAATAAAAACAAGTATCCTTCCTCGCTAAAGATATGAATACTATATTTTTATAGATCTATTGGGGGGATCGCTTTAACCCCTTAAATCTTTTGTTCAGCTAGCCGGGAGAGGGTACTTGAATCTATGTAGAAGCAAGATCCCCGTATAAGCGTGGTCCAACGGCTAAGACCATGTGCTACTGACTTACGCCTGTAGCGAGGGGGCAAGGGTTCAAACCCCTGCTGCGGGCAATTTTTAAAATTTTAACTTTTTTTTCTTCTTTCGTTTATTTTACATTATATTATTTATTTAATGTGTTCTTCGATAAATTAAAGTATCCTATATATAAAAAAATAATTGTCTTTCATTCGAGGAATTTCAAATAACGCTTAAAAACTGGAAAAATTCTGGAAAATGAGTTTATTTGAATTACATTATTTTTTTTGACTTGTATTACAATATTTTTACGATAGTTCAGCATACCGAAGGTGTTCTATGCATAAAATCAATTGTCATTCTTTGTGAAAGAAGGCATAATGGAATCTAAAATAAAATAAAGTAAAATAGCGGGAAAAAGCCTGAGATTTAAAAACCTAATAATTCCCTTTAATATTAAGCTATAATTGTCAAACTCGGGCCGAAATTATGTCTTCATGAGCCGAGCTACCCTACTAAAGGAAATTCTTATAGATAAATTAGGGGGCCGTAGTGGCCTCTTAAGTCTTTTGTTTAGCTAACCGCTAACGGGGGTGCTTGAAACTATGTTGTAGCACGGTCCCAGTATGAGCGTGCTCCAACGGCTAAGACTATGTGCTAGTGACTTACGCCTGGAGCAAAGGGTGGCGGGTTCGAACCCCGTCTGAGGTCAATTCTTAAAATTTTTTTTTCTTTCACTTATTTTACATTATATTATTTATTTAATGTGTTTTTCGATAAATTAAAAGATCCTATATATAAAAAATATTTTTTTTCCTTTGGGAAATTTCAAATCATGCTTAAAAACTTGAAGAATACCGAAAAATTAGTTTATTTTTATTATATTATTTTTTTAAACTTGTTTTACAATATTTTCACGATAGTTTTGTATACCAAAGGTGATCTATGTATAAAATAAATTGTCTTTCTTTGAGAAAGAAGGCATAATGGAATAAAAAATAAAATTAAAAAAATGGCTGGAAAAAGTTTCAAATTTCAAGACCGCCTATCTTCCTTTAATATTAAGCTATAATTTTCAAACTCGGACCGAAGGTGAGTCTCTACAAGCCAAAACACCCCTTCAAAGTATATTTTTATAGACCAGACAGGGGGTGTTCGCTATAGCTCCTTAAATCTTTTGTTTAGCTAGCCGGGAGACGTTACTTGAAGCTATGTATTAGCACAATCGCCGTATAAGCGTAGTCCAACCGGTAAGACCATTTGCTAGTGACTTATGCCTGGAGCGAGAGGGGACGGGTTCGAACCCCAAATGTGGTCAATTTTTAAAAGTTCTTACTTTTTTTGTTTTGCTTATTTTACATTATATTTTTATTTAATGAGTTGTTTGATAAGTTAAGAGATCCTATATATAAAAAATAATTTTTTTTCGTTCGGGAAATTTCAAATAATGCTTAAAAATTTGAAAAATACCGGAAAACTAGTTTATTTTTATTATATTATTTTTTAAAACTTGTTTTACAATATTTTCATGATAGTTTTGCATACGAAAGGTGTTCTATGTATAAAATAAATTGTCTTTCTTTATGAAAGAAGGCATAATGGAATAAAAAATAAAATAAAATAAAATGGCTGGAAAAAGTTTCACATTTCAAGACCGCCTATCTCCCTTTAACAGTAAGCTATAATTTTCAAACTTTGACCGAAGGTATGCCTCAACGAGCTGAAACAACCCTCCAAAGTATATTTTCATAGATCTATTAGGGGGGTCGCTATGACCCCTAAATCTTTTGTTTAGCTAGCCGGGAGAAGGTACTTGAATCTATGTAGTAGCACGATCGCGGTATAAGCGTTGTCCAACGGCTAAGACCATGTGCTTGTGAGTTACGCCTGAAGCGAGAGGGGAAGGGTTCGAGCCCCGGCTGTGGTTAATTTTTAAAAGTTTTTCTTTTTATTCTCTTTTGTTTATTTTACATTATATTATTTATTTAATGTGTTCTTCGATAAATTAAAGGATCCTATGTATTAAAAAATTTATTTTATTCGGGAAATTTCAAATAACGCTTAAAAACTGGTAAAATTTCGGAAAATTGATTTATTTGCATTATATTATTTTTAAACCTTTTTTTACAATACTTTCAGGATAGTTTAGCATACCAAAGGTGTCCTATGTATAAAATCAATTGATTTTCTTCTTAATCGATGATGAGGAGTAGTGAGGTGGAATGGAGATGGGGGGAAGAGGGGGTGCTTAGCACCAAAAATCGAGAGTGTATTTCGTGTGCTAGGGCAACATCATGTTCCTAAGGAAAAAGGTGGCATTGTTTTCAAAGCATAGTCCAGTATTTATACTAAAGGGTTACCACACTTAATATGACAAAAGGTCGCCATATGTTGGCGCTATTGGCATAAAAAATATATATATATATTACTGCATGCGACATAAAATTTCAAAGAAAGCATCCGATGTGATGTCTCAGTGGCTTGGCAAAGATTGGCGCCTGCTGTGATTGTGGTCGTGGGTCCGAGACCAGCTGCAGGCTTTTTCCACTGGAGAATCATTACGTAATAAGTTTCTCGATGCTTTTCGATATTTTATTTATTTACGATTATTTCTTTCAATTTTAAAATAAAACTTTCAGTGCACTTAAATTGCACATTCTAAATCCAATAAATTTATTACATCATAAATGCTATCACTAACAGCTTGATTTGAATTTGTAAATATACATGTATTGTCCTTAGAAAATTTAAAAAGTGGTGTTAATGAAATAATAAAAAACTTAGAAATTTTAATTTTATTATCTGTCATTCTAAAATTGAAATTTAAAAAGTGCGGATTTCACAGTTATGTATGTTTCTATTTTAATCTTTATTGTGGTGTAAATGCATCTTATTTAATTACTTTCGTTACTTCTATTCAAAATATTATAGGACAGTGCGAAGCCTGAAAATATTTCTTCTCCAGAAAAATGTTGTCCCCTAGTGTTTACTTATCACTCTCAACAAAATAAAGATGCCCACAAAAAAAAGTGATACAGTGTTTGATCTCAATCATTTGCATTCATCCTTCATTTTTCATACAACGGATAAAAATCATATTTCATTTTCATGCAACAATTGAATCATTGAGTACGAAACCCCGTCATAACTAACTTTAAAGGAAAGACAAAAAACTTCAATATAATCCAGATATATTGAGTTTTCACACTTCATAAAATTTACTAAACCAAAAAGGTAAAATTGAATTTGTTTTATATCCTAGCTATGTATTTAAGTTAGCTAAACTTAATGCGTGAATGAAAATGTCAATTTTGAAAAAAAAAATAGAGATAACTGGTTTTTGGACTGGTTTTGGCCGAGATTGAAAATTATAGCTTAATATCAAAGGAAGTTACGTGGTTTTGACGTGAGCGTGCCGACCGTCCCTGTCATTATTCACTTTTTAACATAGAAAGATATTTGTTTTTAATAATAAAACACCTCTTTCACGCAAAACATTTTTGAAAAGAAGTTGGTTAAAAGAAGAAAGGTATTGAAAAAGAAGTAAAAACAAAATAAATTATCCCGTTTTTTCCCCTTTTCATTTTTTTATTCTTTTTTATTATTATTCCATTACGCTTTCTTTGCTGGATTTTACACATAGAACACCCCATGCATGCTAGAATAGCCAAAATGTTGCAAAAGGAGTCAAAAAAGATTTAATGAACTGATTTTCCTGGATTTCTCCAGATTTTTTCCTATTTTCTCTATAAAAAAAACTTATTTTCTACATGCAGGACCCTCCAAAATATCGAAAAACACATTAAAAAAATAATATAATGTAAAGTAAACAAAACAAAAATTTTTTTTAAAAAAAAGTGTCCGTCCCTGGGATTTAAATTCAGGACCCCTTCCTCCAGCAGTGAACTTGCTTGTCCGGTGTCCTACCATCCCGTCCACGGTTATACGTGAAGCCTTCCACAGTTTTGCTTCAAAAGCTCAGCTTCGCAATATACCGTTAGGAGCCCACTCAGGCCCCACTAATTGGCCTATAAATATTTCCCACTTCAGCCATAATTGGACCATAGACCCCTACAGTAATATTTTAAAAATAATTTAAAACAATATAAATAAACCAATTTTCCTGGATTTCTCGAGTTTCTACCCATTATTCGCCATTTTTCCATTTAAAAAAATTATTTTCTATACGTAGGATCCTCTAAAATACAGAAAAACACTTGGAAAAAATAATATAATGCAAAATAAATGGAAGGAAAAAAAAGAAATATTCTGGAAAAGTTGCTGAAGCAGGGATTCGAACCTGGGCACCCTCAGAACAGCCGTGAGCTACTAGTCCGGTGTCTTGACCAACATGCTACTCGAACACGAGAAGCCAGCCACAATTTCGCTTCAAAAAGTCCTCTCACTGTCAGCCATGCAATAGACCTTTAAAGGTCCCCCTGCACCCCCTAATTCACCTATAAAAATTTCCTTCAGCTAACATGTTAGGACCATTGACCCCTACTTAAGGTCCGAGTTTGAAAATTATAACTTGATATTAAAGGGAGTTAGACGACTTCGAAATTCGAATCCCATCCCGCCATTTCATACTATTTCTTTTTTTTTTTCATTATTATTCCATTATGCGTTCTTTAACAAAAAAAGATGCACGATTCTACTTGTAGGAGATCTTATGCATGATAAACTGTCGAATTTATTGTAAAAATAATTTAAAACAATAGAAATAAATCAATTTTCATTGATTTTTCCAGTTTTTACCCATTATTCGATATTTTCCCAATTTAAAAAAAATTATTTTCTATATTACAGACCCTTAAAAATATAGAAAAGCTCATTTAAAAAATAATATAAAGCAAAATAAGCGGAAGAAAAAAAAAGAAATATTTTTGAAAAGTTGCTGTACCTGGGATTCAAACCTGAGGACCCTCGCCCCAGCCGTCAGCTACTAGTCCGGTATCTTGACCACCATGCCACTCGAACACGAGTAGCCTGCCACAATTTAGCTTCAAAAGTCCTCCCTATGCAATAGACCTTTGTGGGCCCCCCTGCTCCCCCTAATTCACCTATAAAAATTTCCTTCAGCTAACATGTTAGGACCATTGACCCCTACTTAGGGTCCGAGTTTGAAAATTATAACTTGATATTAAAGGGAGTTAGAAGACTTCGAAATTCGAATCCCTCCCCGCCATTTTATTTCGATTTTTTATTTTTTTTTTTTCATTATTATTACATTATGCCTTCTTTAACAAAAAAAGATGCACGATTCTACTTGTAGGAGACCTCATGCATGATAAACTGTCGAATACATTGACAAAATAATTTAAAACAATCGAAATAAATCAATTTTCAGGGATTTTTCCAGTTTTAACCCATTATTCGATATTTTCCCAATTTAAAAAAATTTATTTTCTATATTTAAGACCCTCTAAAAGAAAGAAAAGCTCATTTAAAAAATAATATAAAGCAAAATAAGCGGAAGAAAAAAAAAAGAAATACCGTCAGTTACTAGTCCGTTATCTTAACCACCACGCCACTCGAACACGAGTAGCCTGCCACAATTTAGCTTCAAAAGTCCTCCCTATGCAATAGACCTTTGAGGCCCCCCCTGCACCCCCTAATTCACCTATAAAAATTTACTTCAGCTAACATGTTAAAACCATTGATCCCTACTTAGGGTCCGAGTTTGAAAATTATAACTTGATATTAAAGGGAGTTAGACGGCTTCGAAATTCGAATCCCACCCAGCCATTTTATACTATTTTTTTTTCATTATTATTCCATTATGCGTTCCTTAACAAAAAAAAATGCACGGTTCTACTTGTAGGAGACCTTAGCATGATAAACTGTCGAATTTATTGTAAAAATAATTTAAAACAATAGAAATAAATCAATTTTCTGGGATTTTTATCAATTTTTACCCATTGTTCGATATTTTATCAATTTAAAAAAATTATTTTCTATATTTAAGACCCTCTAAAATATAGAAAAGCTCATTTAAAAAATAACATAAAGCAAAATAAGCGGAAGAAAAAAAAAGAAATTTTTTTGAAAAGTTGCTGAAGTTGGGATTCGAACCTGGGTCCCCTCACTCCAGCCGTCAGCTACTATTCCGGTATCTTGACCACCATGCCAGTCGAACACAAGAAGCCTGCCACAATTTCGCTTCAAAAGTACTCCCACGGACAGCTATGCAATAGACCTTTGAGGACCCGCCTGCACCCCCTAATTCACCTATAAAAATTTCCTTCAGCTAACATGTTTAAACCATTGATCCCTACTTAGGGTCCGAGTTTGAAAATTATAACTTGATATTAAAGGGAGTTAGACGGTTTCGAAATTCGAATCCCACCCCGCCAATTTATACCATTTTTTATTTTTATTTTTTCATTATTATTCCATTATGAGTTCTTTAAATAAAAAAAAAATGCACGATTCTACTTGTAGGAGATCTTATGAATGATAAACTGCCGAATTTATTGTAAAAATAATTTAAAACAATAGAAATAAATCAATTTTGCGGGATTTTTCCAGTTTTTACCCATTATTCGATATTTTCCCGATTTAAAAAAATTATTTTCTATATTTAAGACCCTCAAAAATATAGAAAAGCTCATTTAAAAAATAATATAAAGCAAAATAAGCGGAAGAAAAAAAAAGAAATTTTTTTGAAAAGTTGCTGAAGCTGGGATTTGAACCTGGGTCCCCTCTCCACAGCCGTCAGCTACTAGTCCGGTATCTTGTCCGCCATGCCACTCGAACACGAGAAGCCTGCCACAATTTCGCTTCAAAAGTCCTCCCACGGACAGCTATGCAATAGACCTTTGAGGGCCCCCCAGCACCCCCTAATTCACCTATAAAAAATTCCTTCAGCTAACATGTTAGGACCTTTGCCCTCTACTTAAGGTCCGAGTTTGAAAATTATAACTTGATATTAAAGGGAGTTAGACGACTTCGAAATTCGAACACCTCCCCGCCATTTTATATTTTTTTTTTCATTATTATTCCATTAAGCGTTCTTTAACAAAAAAAGATGAACGATTCTACTTGTAGGAGATCTTATGCATGATAAACTGTCGATTATATTGTAAAAATAATTTAAAGCAATGGAAATAAATCAATTTTCAGGGATTTTTCCAGTTTTTACCCATTATTCGATAATTTCCCAATTTAAAAAAAATTATTTTCTATATTTAAGACCCTCTAAAATATAGAAAAGCTCATTTAAAAAATAATATAAAGCAAAATAAGCGGAAGAAAAGAAAAGAAATTTTTTTGAAAAGTTGCTGAAGCTGGGATTTGAACCTGGGTCCCCTCTCCACAGCCGTCAGCTACTAGTCCGGTATCTTGTCCGCCATGCCACTCGAACACGAGAAGCCTGCCACAATTTCGCTTCAAAAGTCCTCTCACGGACAGCTATGCAATAGAACTTTCAGGGCCCCCCTGCACCCCCTAATTCACCTATAAAAATTTCCTTCAGCTAACATGTTAGGACCATTGACTCGTACTTAGGGTCCGAGTTTGAAAAATATAAATTGATATTAAAAGGAGTTAGACGACTTCGAAATTCGAACCCCTCTCCGTCATTTTATTTTTATTATTTTTTTTTCATTATTATTCCATTGTGCGTTCTTTAGCAAAAAAAGATGCACGATTCTACTTAAAGGAGAATTTATGCATGATAAACTGTCGAATATATTGTAAAAATAATTTAAAACAATAGAAATAAATCAATTTTCAGGGATTTTTCCAGTTTTTACCCATTATTCGATATTTTCCCGATTTAAAAAAATTATTTTCTATATTTAAGACCCTCAAAAATATAGAAAAGCTCATTTAAAAAATAATATAAAGCAAAATAAGCGGAAGAAAAAAAAAGAAATTTTTTTGAAAAGTTGCTGAAGCTGGGATTTGAACCTGGGTCCCCTCTCCACAGCCGTCAGCTACTAGTCCGGTATCTTGTCCGCCATGCCACTCGAACACGAGAAGCCTGCCACAATTTCGCTTCAAACGTCCTCTCACGGACAGCTATGCAATAGAACTTTCAGGGCCCCCCTGCACCCCCTAATTCACCTATAAAAATTTCCTTCAGCTAACATGTTAGGACCATTGACCCGTACTTAGAGTCCGAGTTTCAAAATTATAAATTGATATTAAAGGGAGTTAGACGACTTCGAAATTCGAACCCCTTCCCGCCATTTTATTTTTATTATTTTTTTTTCATTATTATTCCATTATGCGTTCTTTAACAAAAAAAGATGCACGATTCAACTTGAAGGAGAATTTATGCATGATAAACTGTCGAATATATTGTAAAAATAATTTAAAACAATAGAAATAAATCAATTTTCAGGGATTTTTCCAGTTTTTACCCATTATTCGATATTTTCCCGATTTAAAAAAATTATTTTCTTTATTTAAGACCCTCAAAAATATAGAAAAGCTCATTTAAAAAATAATATAGAGCAAAATAAGCGGAAGAAAAAAAAAGCAATTTTTTTGGAAAGTTGCTGTAGCTGGGATTCGAACCTGGGTCCCTAGCCACAGCTGTCAGCTACTAATCCGGTGTCTTGATCACCACGCTACTCGAACACGAGAAGCCTGCCACAATTTCGCTTCAAAAGTCCTCCCACGGACAGCTATGCCATAGACCTTTGAGGGCCCCCCTGCACCCCCTAATTCACCTATAAAAATTTCCTTCAGCTAACATGTTAGGACCTTTGACCTCTTCTTAAGGTCCGAGTTTGAAAATTATAACTTGATATTAAAGGGAGTTAGACGACTTCGAAATTCGAACCCCTCCCCGCCATTTTATATTATTTTTTATTTATTTTTTTTCATTATTAATCCATTATGCGTTCTTCAACAAAAAAAAATGCAACGTTCTACTTGTAGGAGATCTTATGCATGATAAACTGTCGACTATATTGCAAAAATAATTTAAAACAATAGAAATAAATCAATTTTCAGGGATTTTTCAAGTTTTTACCCATTATTCGATATTTTCCCAATTAAAAAAAATTATTTTCTATATTTAAGACCCTCTAAAATATAGAAAAGCAAATTTAAAAAATAATATAAAACAAAATAAGCGGAAGAAGAAAAAAAAGAAATCTTTTTGAAAAGTTGCTGAAGCTGGAATTCGAACCTGGGGCACCTCGCCTCAGCCGTCAGCTACTAGTCCGGTATCTTGACCACCATGCCACTCGAACACGAGAAGCCTGCCACAATTTCGCTTCAAAAGTCCTCCCACGGACAGCTATGCAATAGACCTTTGAGGGCCCCCCAGCACCCCCTAATTCACCTATAAAAAATTCCTTCAGTTAACATGTTAGGACCATTGACCTCTACTTAGGGTCCGAGTTTGAAAATTATAACTTGATATTAAAGGGAGTTAGACGACTTCGAAATTCGAACCCCTCCCCGCCATTTTATATTATTTTTTTTTTTCATTATTATTCCATTATGCGTTCT
Source organism: Parasteatoda tepidariorum (assembly GCF_982258835.1). NCBI lineage: Eukaryota > Metazoa > Arthropoda > Arachnida > Araneae > Theridiidae > Parasteatoda > Parasteatoda tepidariorum. The sequence goes on along the minus strand of NC_141755.1, from coordinate 133,591,208 downwards.
TTAACAAAAAAAGATGAACGATTCTACTTGTAGGAGAACTTATGCATGATAAACTGTCGAATATATTGTAAAAATAATTTAAAACAATGGAAATAAATAAATTTTCCGGGATTTTTCAGTTTTTACCCATTATTCGATATTTTCCCGATTTAAAAAAATTATTTTCTACATTTAAGAACCTCAAAAATATAGAAAAGCTAATTTAAAAAATAATATAAAACAAAATAAGCGGAAGAAAAAAAAAAGAAATCTTTTTGAAAAGTTGCTGAAGCTGGGATTCGAACCTGGGCCAGCTCGCCTCAGCCGTCAGCTACTAGTCCGGTATCTTGACCACCATGCCACTCGAACACGAGAAGCCTGCCACAATTTCGCTTCAAAAGTCCTCCCACGGACAGCTATGCAATAGACCTTTGAGGGCCCCCCTGCGCCCCCTAATTCACCTATAAAAAATTCCTTCAGCTAACATGTTAGGACCTTTGACCTCTACTTAGGGTCCGAGTTTGAAAATTATAACTTGATATTAAAGGGAGTTAGACGACTTCGAAAATCGAACACCTCCCCGCCATTTTATATTTTTTTTTTCATTATTATTCCATTATGCGTTCTTTAACAAAAAAAGATGAACGATTCTACTTGTAGGAGATCTTATGCATGATAAACTGTCGAATATATTGTAAAAATAATTTAAAACAAAGGAAATAAATAAATTTTCCGGGATTTTTCCAGTTTTAACCCAGTAATCGATATTTTCCCGATTTAAAAAAATTTTTTTCTATATTTAAGACCCTCAAAACTATAGAAAAGCTAATTTAAAAAATAATATAAAACAAAATAAGCGGAAGAAAAATAAAAAATCTTTTTGAAAAGTTGCTGAAGCAGGGATTCGAAACTAGGCCACCTCGCCTTAGCCGTCAGCTACTAGTCCGGTATCTTGACCACCATGCCAATCGAACACGAAAAGCCTGCCACAATTTCGCTTCAAAAGTCCTCCCACGGACAGCTATGCAATAGACCTTTGAGGGCCCCCCAGCACCCCCTAATTCACCTATAAAAATTTCCTTCTGCTAACATGTTAGGACCATTGACCCGTACTTAGGGTCCGAGTTTGAAAAATATAAATTGATATTAAAGGGAGTTAGACGGCTTCGAAATTCGAATTCCATCCCGCCATTTTGTACTATTTTTTACTTTTATTTTTTCTTTATTATTCCATTATGCGTTCTTTAACAAAGAAAAATGCACGATTCTACTTGTAGAAGATCTTATGCATGATAAACTGCCGATTATATTGTAAAAATAATTTAAAGCAATGGAAATAAATCAATTTTCAGGGATTTTTCCAGTTTTTTCCCATTATTCGATAATTTCCCAATTTAAAAAAAATTATTTTCTATATTTAAGACCCTCTAAAATATAGAAAAGCTCATTTAAAAAATAATATAAAGCAAAATAAGCGGAAGAAAAAAAAAGAAATTTTTTTGAAAAGTTGCTGAAGCTGGGATTTGAACCTGGGTCCCCCTCTCCACAGCCGTCAGCTACTAGTCCGGTATCTTGTCCGCCATGCCAGTCGAACACGAGAAGCCTGCCACAATTTCGCTTCAAAAGTCCTCTCACGGACAGCTATGCAATAGAACTTTCAGGGCCCCCCTGCACCCCCTAATTCACCTATAAAAATTTCCTTCAGCTAACATGTTAGGACCATTGACCCGTACTTAGGGTCCGAGTTTGAAAAATATAAATTGATATTAAAGGGAGTTAGACGACTTCGAAATTCGAACCCCTCCCCGTCATTTTATTTTTATTATTTTTTTTTCATTATTATTCCATTATGCGTTCTTTAACAAAAAAAGATGCACGATTCTACTTGAAGGAGAATTTATGCATGATAAACTGTCGAATATATTGCAAAAATAGTTTAAAACAATAGAAATAAATCAATTTTCAGGGATTTTTCCAGTTTTTACCCATTATTCGATATTTTCCCGATTTAAAAAAATTATTTTCTATATTTAAGACCCTCAAAAATATAGAAAAGCTCATTTAAAAAATAATATAAAGCAAAATAAGCGGAAGAAAAAAAAAGAAATTTTTTTGGAAAGTTGCTGTAGCTGGGATTCGAACCTGGGTCCCTAGCCACAGCTGTCAGCTACTAGTCCGGTGTCTTGATCACCACGCCACTCGAACACGAGAAGCCTGCCACAATTTCGCTTCAAAAGTCCTCCCACGGACAGATATGCAATAGACCTTTGAGAGCCCCCCTGCACCCCCTAATTCCCCTATAAAAATTTCCTTCAGCTAACATGTTAAAACCATTGATCCCTACTTAGGGTCCGAGTTTGAAAATTATAACTTGATATTAAAGGGAGTTAGACGACTTCGAAATTCGAAACCCTCCCCGCCGTTTTATTTTATTTTTTTTTCATTATTATTCCATTATGCGTTCTTTAGCAAAAAAAGATGCACGATTCAACTTGTAGGAGACCTTAAGATAAACTGTCGAATATATTGTAAAAATAATTTAAAACAATATAAATAAATCAATTTTCAGGGATTTTTCCTGTTTTTACCCATTCTTCGATATTTTCCCAATTTAAAAAAAATTATTTTCTATATTTAAGACCCTCTAAAATATAGAAAAGCTCATTTAAAAAATAATATAAAGCAAAAGAAGCGGAAGAAAAAAAAAGAAATCTTTTTGAAAAGTTGCTGTAGCTGGGATTCGAACCTGGGTCCCTTGCCCCAATTGTCAGCTACTAGTCCGGTGTCTTGATCCCCACGCCACTCGGACACGAGAAGCCTGCCCCAATTTCGCGTCAAAAGTCCTCCAACGGACAGCTATGCAATAGAACTTTGAGGGCCCCCCTGCACCCCCTAATTCACCTTTAAAAATTTCCTTCGGCTAACATGTTAAGACCATTGACCCCTACTTAGGGTCCGAGTTTGAAAATTATAACTTGATATTAAAGGGAGTTAGACAACTTTGAACCTCGAACCCCTCCCCGTCATTTTATTTTTTTTTTCATTTTTAATCCCTTATGCGTTCTTTAACAAAAAAAGATGCACGATTCTACTTGTAGGAGACCTTATGCATGATAAACTATCGAATATATTGTAAAAATAATTTAAAACAATAGAAATAAATCAATTTTCAGGGATTTTTCCAGCTGTTACCCATTACTCGATATTTTCCCAATTAAAAAAAAATTAATTTCTATATTTAAGACCCTCTAAAATAAAGAAAAGCTCATTTAAAAAATAATATAACGCAAAATAAGCGGAAGAAAAAAAAAAGAAATCTTCTTGAAAAGTTGCTGAAGCTGGGATTCGAACCTAGGCCAGCTCGCCTCAGCCGTCAGCTACTAGTCCGGTATCTTGACCACCATGCCACTCGAACACGAGAAGCCTGCCACAATTTCGCTTCAAAAGTCCTCCCACGGACAGCTATGCAATGAACCTTTGACGGCCCCCCAGCACCCTCTAATTCACCTATAAAAATTTCCTTCAGCTAACATGTTAAAACCATTGATCCCTACTTAGGTTCCGAGTTTGAAAATTATAACTTGATATTAAATGGAGTTAGACGGCTTCGAAATTCGAATCCCACCCCGCCATTTTATACTATTTTTTATTTTTATTTTTTCATTATTATTCCATTATGCGTTCTTCAACCAAAAAAAAATGCACGATTTTACTTGTAGGAGAACTTATGCATGATAAACTGTCGAATATATTGTAAAAATAATTTGAAACAATGGAAATAAATCAATTTTCCGGGATTTTTCCAGTTTTCACCCATTATTCGATATTTTCCCGATTAAAAAAAACTATTTTCTATATTTAAGACCCTCAAAAATATAGAAAAGCTCATTTAAAAAATAATATAAAGCAAAATAAGCGGAAGAAAAAAAAAGAAATTTTTTTGAAAAGTTGCTGTAGCTGGGATTCGAACCTGGGTCCCTAGCCACAGCTGTCAGCTACTAGTCCGGTGTCCTGATCACCACGCCACTCGAACACGAGAGGCCTGCCACAATTTCGCTTCAAAAATCCTCCCACGGACAGCTATGCAATAGACCTTTGAGGGCCCCCCTGCACCCCCTAATTCACCTATAAAAATTTCCTTCAGCTAACATGTTAAAACCATTGATCCCTACTTAGGGTCCGAGTTTGAAAATTGTAACTTGATATTAAAGGGAGTTAGACGACTTCGAAGTTCGAAACCCTCCCCGCCGTTTTATTTTATTTTTTTTTTCATTATTATTCCATTATGCGTTCTTTAGCAAAAAAAGATGCACGATTCAACTTGTAGGAGACCTTATGATAAACTGTCGAATATATTGTAAAAATAATTTAAAACAATAGAAATAAATCAATTTTCAGGGATTTTTCCAGTTTTTACCCATTATTCGATATTTTCCCAATTTAAAAAAAATTATTTTCTATATTTAAGACCCTCTAAAATATAGAAAAGCCCATTTAAAAAATAATATAAAGCAAAATAAGCGGAAGAAAAAAAAAGAAATTTTTTTGAAAAGTTGCTGTAGCTGGGATTCGAACTTGGGTCCCTTGCCCCAATTGTCAGCTACTAGTCCGGTGTCTTGATCCCCACGCCACTCGATCACGAGAAGCCTGCCACAATTTCGCGTCAAAAGTCCTCCAACGGACAGCTATGCAATAGAACTTTGAGGGCCCCCCTGCACCCCCTAATTCACCTATAAAAATTTCCTTCAGCTAACATGTTAGGACCATTGACCTCTCCTTAGGGTCCGAGTTTGAAAATTATAACTTGATATTAAAGGGAGTTAGACGACTTCGAAATTCGAACCCCTCCCCGCCATTTTACATATTTTTTTTTTCATTATTATTCCATTATGCGTTCTTTAACAAAAAAAGATGAACGATTCTACTTGTAGGAGAACTTATGCATGATAAACTGTCGAATATATTGTAAAAATAATTTAAAACAATGGAAATAAATAAATTTTCCGGGAATTTTCCAGTTTTTACCCATTATTCGATATTTTCCCGATTTAAAAAAATTATTTTCTATATTTAAGACCCTCAAAAATATAGAAAAGCTAATTTAAAAAATAATATAAAACAAAATAAGCGGAAGAAAAAAAAAGAAATCTTTTTGAAAAGTTGCTGAAGCTGGGATTCGAACCTGGGCCACCTCGCCTCAGGCGTCAGCTACTAGTCCGGTATCTTGACCACCATGCCACTCGAACACGAGTAGCCTGCCACAATTTCGCTTCAAAAGTCCTCCCACGGACAGCTATGCAATAGACCTTTGAGGAACCCCCGGCCCCCCTAATTCACCTATAAAAAATTCCTTCAGCTAACATGTTAGGACCATTGACCTCTACTTAGGGTCCGATTTTGAAAATTATAACTTGATATTAAAGGGAGTTAGACGACTTCGAAATTCGAACACCTCCCCGCCATTTTATACTATTTTTTTTTCATTATTATTCCATTATGCGTTCATTAACAAAAAGAAAATGCACGATTCTTCTTGTAGGAGACCTTATGCATGATAAACTGTCGAATTTATTGTAAAAATAATTTAAAACAATAGAAATAAATCAATTTTCAGCGATTTTTCCAGTTTTTATCCATTATTCGGTATTTTCCCTATTTAAAAAAAATCATTTTCTATATTTTAGACCATCTAAAATATAGAAAAGCATATTTAAAAAATAATATAAAGCAAAATAAGCGGAAGAAAAAAAAAGAAATTTTTTTGAAAAGTTGGTGTAGCTGGGATTCGAACTTGGGTCCCTAGCCACAGCTGTCAGCTACTAGTCCGGTGTCTTGATCACCACGCCACTCGAACACGAGAAGCCTGCCACAATTTCGCTTCAAAAGTCCTCCCACGGACAGCTATGCAATAGACCTTTGAGGGCCCTCCTGCACCCCCTAATTCACCTATAAAAATTTCCTTCAGCTAACATGTTAGGACCATTGACCTCAACTTAGGGTCCGAGTTTGAAAATTATAACTTGATATTAAAGGGAGTTAGACGACTTCGAAATTCGAACCCCTCCCCGCCATTTTATTTTTATTATTATTTTTTTCATTATTATTCCATTATGCGTTCTTTAACAAAAAAAGATGCACGATTCTACTTGTAGGAGAATTTATGCATGATAAACTGTCGAATATATTGTAAAAATAATTTAAAACAATAGAAATAAATCAATTTTCAGGGATTTTTCCAGTTTTTACCCATTATTCGATATTTTCCCGATTTAAAAAAATTATTTTCTATATGTAAGACCCTCAAAAATATAGAAAAGCTCATTTAAAAAATAATATAAAGCAAAATAAGCGGAAGAAAAAAAAAAGAAATTTTTTTGAAAAGTTGGTGTAGCTGGGATTCGAACTTGGGTCCCTAGCCACAGCTGTCAGCTACTAGTCCGGTATCTTGACCACCATGCCACTCGAACACGAGTAGCCTGCCACAATTTCGCTTCAAAAGTCCTCCCACGGACAGCTATGCAATAGACCTTTGAGGAACCCCCGGCCCCCCTAATTCACCTATAAAAAATTCCTTCAGCTAACATGTTAGGACCATTGACCTCTACTTAGGGTCCGATTTTGAAAATTATAACTTGATATTAAAGGGAGTTAGACGACTTCGAAATTCGAACACCTCCCCGCCATTTTATACTATTTTTTTTTTTTTCATTATTATTCCATTATGCGTTCATTAACAAAAAAAAATGCACGATTCTTCTTGAAGGAGACCTTATGCATGCTAAACTGTCGAATTTATTGTAAAAATAATTTAAAACAATAGAAATAAATCAATTTTCAGCGATTTTTCCAGTTTTTATCCATTATTCGATATTTTCCCTATTTAAAAAAAATCATTTTCTATATTTTAGACCATCTAAAATATAGAAAAGCATATTTAAAAAATAATATAAAGCAAAATAAGCGGAAGAAAAAAAAAGAAATATTTTTGAAAAGTTGCTGAAGCTGTGATTCGAACCTGGGCCCCCTAAACCAGCCGTCAGTTACTAGTCCGGTATCTTTTCCGTCATGCCACTCGAACACGAGAAGCCTGCCACAATTTCGCTTCAAAAGTCCTCCCACGGACAGCTATGCAATAGACCTTTGAGGGCCCCCCTGCACCCCCTAATTCACCTATAAAAATTTCCTTCAGCTAACATGTTAGGACCATTGACCTCTACTTAGGGTCCGAGTTTGAAAATTATAACTTGATATTAAAGGGAGTTAGACGACTTCGAAATTCGAACCCCTCCCCGCCATTTTATTTTTATTATTATTTTTTTCATTATTATTCCATTATGCGTTCTTTAACAAAAAAAGATGCACGATTCTACTTGTAGGAGAATTTATGCATGATAAACTGTCGAATATATTGTAAAAATAATTTAAAACAATAGAAATAAATCAATTTTCAGGGATTTTTCCAGTTTTTACCCATTATTCGATATTTTCCCGATTAAAAAAAATTATTTTCTATATGTAAGACCCTCAAAAATATAGAAAAGCTCATTTAAAAAATAATATAAAGCAAAATAAGCGGAAGAAAAAAAAAGAAATTTTTTTGAAAAGTTGGTGTAGCTGGGATTCGAACTTGGGTACCTAGCCACAGCTGTCAGCTACTAGTCCGTTGTCTTGATCACCACGCCACTCGAACACGAGAAGCCTGCCACAATTTCGCTTCAAAAGTCCTCCTACGGACAGCTATGCAATAGACCTTTGAGGGCCCTCCTGCACCCCCTAATTCACCTATAAAAATTTCCTTCAGCTAACATGTTAAAATCATTGATCCCTACTTAGGGTCCGAGTTTGAAAATTATAACTTGATATTAAAGGGAGTTAGACGACTTCGAAATTTGAACCCCTCCCCGCCATTTTATTTTTATTATTATTTTTTTCATTATTATTCCATTATGCGTTCTTTAACAAAAAAAGATGCACGATTCTACTTGTAGGAGAATTTATGCATGATAAACTGTCGAATATATTGTAAAAATAATTTAAAACAATAGAAATAAATCAATTTTCAGGGATTTTTCCAGTTTTTACCCATTATTCGATATTTTCCCGATTTAAAAAAATTATTTTCTATATGTAAGACCCTCAAAAATATAGAAAAGCTCATTTAAAAAATAATATAAAGCAAAATAAGCGGAAGAAAAAAAAAGAAATTTTTTTGAAAAGTTGGTGTAGCTGGGATTCGAACTTGGGTCCCTAGCCACAGCTGTCAGCTACTAGTCCGGTATCTTGACCACCATGCCACTCGAACACGAGTAGCCTGCCACAATTTCGCTTCAAAAGTCCTCCCACGGACAGCTATGCAATAGACCTTTGAGGAACCCCCGGCCCCCCTAATTCACCTATAAAAAATTCCTTCAGCTAACATGTTAGGACCATTGACCTCTACTTAGGGTCCGAGTTTGAAAATTATAACTTGATATTAAAGGGAGTTAGACGACTTCGAAATTCGAACCCCTCCCCGCCATTTTATATTATTTTTTATTTATTTTTTTTCATTATTAATCCATTATGCGTTCTTCAACAAAAAAAAATGCAACGTTCTACTTGTAGGAGATCTTATGCATGATAAACTGTCGACTATATTGCAAAAATAATTTAAAACAATAGAAATAAATCAATTTTCAGGGATTTTTCAAGTTTTTACCCATTATTCGATATTTTCCCAATTAAAAAAAATTATTTTCTATATTTAAGACCCTCTAAAATATAGAAAAGCAAATTTAAAAAATAATATAAAACAAAATAAGCGGAAGAAGAAAAAAAAGAAATCTTTTTGAAAAGTTGCTGAAGCTGGAATTCGAACCTGGGGCACCTCGCCTCAGCCGTCAGCTACTAGTCCGGTATCTTGACCACCATGCCACTCGAACACGAGAAGCCTGCCACAATTTCGCTTCAAAAGTCCTCCCACGGACAGCTATGCAATAGACCTTTGAGGGCCCCCCAGCACCCCCTAATTCACCTATAAAAAATTCCTTCAGTTAACATGTTAGGACCATTGACCTCTACTTAGGGTCCGAGTTTGAAAATTATAACTTGATATTAAAGGGAGTTAGACGACTTCGAAATTCGAACCCCTCCCCGCCATTTTATATTATTTTTTTTTTCATTATTATTCCATTATGCGTTCTTTAACAAAAAAAGATGAACGATTCTACTTGTAGGAGAACTTATGCATGATAAACTGTCGAATATATTGTAAAAATAATTTAAAACAATGGAAATAAATAAATTTTCCGGGATTTTTCAGTTTTTACCCATTATTCGATATTTTCCCGATTTAAAAAAATTATTTTCTACATTTAAGAACCTCAAAAATATAGAAAAGCTAATTTAAAAAATAATATAAAACAAAATAAGCGGAAGAAAAAAAAAAGAAATCTTTTTGAAAAGTTGCTGAAGCTGGGATTCGAACCTGGGCCAGCTCGCCTCAGCCGTCAGCTACTAGTCCGGTATCTTGACCACCATGCCACTCGAACACGAGAAGCCTGCCACAATTTCGCTTCAAAAGTCCTCCCACGGACAGCTATGCAATAGACCTTTGAGGGCCCCCCTGCGCCCCCTAATTCACCTATAAAAAATTCCTTCAGCTAACATGTTAGGACCTTTGACCTCTACTTAGGGTCCGAGTTTGAAAATTATAACTTGATATTAAAGGGAGTTAGACGACTTCGAAATTCGAACACCTCCCCGCCATTTTATATTTTTTTTTTCATTATTATTCCATTATGCGTTCTTTAACAAAAAAAGATGAACGATTCTACTTGTAGGAGATCTTATGCATGATAAACTGTCGAATATATTGTAAAAATAATTTAAAACAAAGGAAATAAATAAATTTTCCGGGATTTTTCCAGTTTTAACCCAGTAATCGATATTTTCCCGATTTAAAAAAATTTTTTTCTATATTTAAGACCCTCAAAACTATAGAAAAGCTAATTTAAAAAATAATATAAAACAAAATAAGCGGAAGAAAAATAAAAAATCTTTTTGAAAAGTTGCTGAAGCAGGGATTCGAAACTAGGCCACCTCGCCTTAGCCGTCAGCTACTAGTCCGGTATCTTGACCACCATGCCAATCGAACACGAAAAGCCTGCCACAATTTCGCTTCAAAAGTCCTCCCACGGACAGCTATGCAATAGACCTTTGAGGGCCCCCCAGCACCCCCTAATTCACCTATAAAAATTTCCTTCTGCTAACATGTTAGGACCATTGACCCGTACTTAGGGTCCGAGTTTGAAAAATATAAATTGATATTAAAGGGAGTTAGACGGCTTCGAAATTCGAATTCCATCCCGCCATTTTGTACTATTTTTTACTTTTATTTTTTCTTTATTATTCCATTATGCGTTCTTTAACAAAGAAAAATGCACGATTCTACTTGTAGAAGATCTTATGCATGATAAACTGCCGATTATATTGTAAAAATAATTTAAAGCAATGGAAATAAATCAATTTTCAGGGATTTTTCCAGTTTTTACCCATTATTCGATAATTTCCCAATTTAAAAAAAATTATTTTCTATATTTAAGACCCTCTAAAATATAGAAAAGCTCATTTAAAAAATAATATAAAGCAAAATAAGCGGAAGAAAAAAAAAGAAATTTTTTTGAAAAGTTGCTGAAGCTGGGATTTGAACCTGGGTCCCCCTCTCCACAGCCGTCAGCTACTAGTCCGGTATCTTGTCCGCCATGCCACTCGAACACGAGAAGCCTGCCACAATTTCGCTTCAAAAGTCCTCTCACGGACAGCTATGCAATAGAACTTTCAGGGCCCCCCTGCACCCCCTAATTCACCTATAAAAATTTCCTTCAGCTAACATGTTAGGACCATTGACCCGTACTTAGGGTCCGAGTTTGAAAAATATAAATTGATATTAAAGGGAGTTCGACTTCGAAATTCGAACCCCTCCCCGTCATTTTATTTTTATTATTTTTTTTTTCATTATTATTCCATTATGCGTTCTTTAACAAAAAAAGATGCACGATTCTACTTGAAGGAGAATTTATGCATGATAAACTGTCGAATATATTGCAAAAATAGTTTAAAACAATAGAAATAAATCAATTTTCAGGGATTTTTCCAGTTTTTACCCATTATTCGATATTTTCCCGATTTAAAAAAATTATTTTCTATATTTAAGACCCTCAAAAATATAGAAAAGCTCATTTAAAAAATAATATAAAGCAAAATAAGCGGAAGAAAAAAAAAGAAATTTTTTTGGAAAGTTGCTGTAGCTGGGATTCGAACCTGGGTCCCTAGCCACAGCTGTCAGCTACTAGTCCGGTGTCTTGATCACCACGCCACTCGAACACGAGAAGCCTGCCACAATTTCGCTTCAAAAGTCCTCCCACGGACAGATATGCAATAGACCTTTGAGAGCCCCCCTGCACCCCCTAATTTCCCTATAAAAATTTCCTTCAGCTAACATGTTAAAACCATTGATCCCTACGTAGGGTCCGAGTTTGAAAATTATAACTTGATATTAAAGGGAGTTAGACGACTTCGAAATTCGAAACCCTCCCCGCCGTTTTATTTTATTTTTTTTTTCATTATTATTCCATTATGCGTTCTTTAGCAAAAAAAGATGCACGATTCAACTTGTAGGAGACCTTAAGATAAACTGTCGAATATATTGTAAAAATAATTTAAAACAATATAAATAAATCAATTTTCAGGGATTTTTCCTGTTTTTACCCATTCTTCGATATTTTCCCAATTTAAAAAAAATTATTTTCTATATTTAAGACCCTCTAAAATATAGAAAAGCTCATTTAAAAAATAATATAAAGCAAAAGAAGCGGAAGAAAAAAAAAGAAATCTTTTTGAAAAGTTGCTGTAGCTGGGATTCGAACCTGGGTCCCTTGCCCCAATTGTCAGCTACTAGTCCGGTGTCTTGATCCCCACGCCACTCGGACACGAGAAGCCTGCCCCAATTTCGCGTCAAAAGTCCTCCAACGGACAGCTATGCAATAGAACTTTGAGGGCCCCCCTGCACCCCCTAATTCACCTTTAAAAATTTCCTTCGGCTAACATGTTAAGACCATTGACCCCTACTTAGGGTCCGAGTTTGAAAATTATAACTTGATATTAAAGGGAGTTAGACAACTTTGAACCTCGAACCCCTCCCCGTCATTTTATTTTTTTTTTCATTATTAATCCCTTATGCGTTCTTTAACAAAAAAAGATGCACGATTCTACTTGTAGGAGACCTTATGCATGATAAACTATCGAATATATTGTAAAAATAATTTAAAACAATAGAAATAAATCAATTTTCAGGGATTTTTCCAGCTGTTACCCATTACTCGATATTTTCCCAATTAAAAAAAAATTAATTTCTATATTTAAGACCCTCTAAAATAAAGAAAAGCTCATTTAAAAAATAATATAACGCAAAATAAGCGGAAGAAAAAAAAAAGAAATCTTTTTGAAAAGTTGCTGAAGCTGGGATTCGAACCTAGGCCAGCTCGCCTCAGCCGTCAGCTACTAGTCCGGTATCTTGACCACCATGCCACTCGAACACGAGAAGCCTGCCACAATTTCGCTTCAAAAGTCCTCCCACGGACAGCTATGCAATGAACCTTTGACGGCCCCCCAGCACCCTCTAATTCACCTATAAAAATTTCCTTCAGCTAACATGTTAAAACCATTGATCCCCACTTAGGTTCCGAGTTTGAAAATTATAACTTGATATTAAATGGAGTTAGACGGCTTCGAAATTCGAATCCCACCCCGCCATTTTATACTATTTTTTATTTTTATTTTTTCATTATTATTCCATTATGCGTTCTTTAACCAAAAAAAAATGCACGATTTTACTTGTAGGAGAACTTATGCATGATAAACTGTCGAATATATTGTAAAAATAATTTGAAACAATGGAAATAAATAAATTTTCCGGGATTTTTCCATTTTTTACCCATTATTCGATATTTTCCCGATTTAAAAAAATTATTTTCTATATTTAAGACCCTCTAAAATATAGAAAAGCTAATTTAAAAAATAATATAAAACAAAATAAGCGGAAGAAGAAAAAAAAGAAATCTTTTTGAAAAGTTGCTGAAGCTGGAATTCGAACCTGGGGCACCTCGCCTCAGCCGTCAGCTACTAGTCCGGTATCTTGACCACCATGCCAATCGAACACGAGAAGCCTGCCACAATTTCGCTTCAAAAGTCCTCCCACGGACAGCTATGCAATAGACCTTTGAGGGCCCCCCTGCACCCCCTAATTCACCTATAAAAAATTCCTTCAGTTAACATGTTAGGACCATTGACCTCTACTTAGGGTCCGAGTTTGAAAATTATAACTTGATATTAAAGGGAGTTAGACGACTTCGAAATTCGAAACCCTCCCCGCCGTTTTATTTTTTTTTTTTTCATTATTATTCCATTATGCGTTCTTTAGCAAAAAAAGATGCACGATTCAACTTGTAGGAGACCTTATCATAAACTGTCGAATATATTGTAAAAATAATTTAAAACAATAGAAATAAATCAATTTTCAGGGATTTTTCCAGTTTTTACCCATTATTCAATATTTTCCCGATTTAAAAAAATTATTTTCTATATTTAAGACCCTCAAAAATATAGAAAAGCTAATTTAAAAAATAATATAAAACAAAATAAGCGGAAGAAAAAAAAAGAAATCTTTTTGAAAGGTTGCTGAAGCTGGGATTCGAATCTGGGCCACCTCGCCTCAGCCGTCAGCTACTAGTCCGGTATCTTGACCACCATGCCACTCGAACACGAGTAGCCTGCCACAATTTAGCTTCAAAAGTCCTCCCTATGCAATAGACCTTTGTGGGCCCCCCTGCTCCCCCTAATTCACCTATAAAAATTTCCTTCAGCTAACATGTTAAAACCATTGATCCCTACTTAGGTTCCGAGTTTGAAAATTATAACTTGATATTAATCTGAGTTAGACGGCTTCGAAATTTGAATCCCACCCCGACATTTTATACTATTTTTTATTTTTATTTTTTCATTATTATTCCATTATGCGTTCTTTAACCAAAAAAAAAATGCACGATTCTACTTGTAGAAGATATTATGCATGATAAACTGTCGAATATATTGTAAAAATAATTTAAAACAATGGAAATAAATCAATTTTCCGGGATTTTTCCAGTTTTCACCCATTATTCGATATTTTCCCGATTTAAAAACACTATTTTCTATATTTAAGACCCTCAAAAATATAGAAAAGCTCATTTAAAAAATAATATAAAGCAAAATAAGCGGAAGAAAAAAAAAGAAATTTTTTTGAAAAGTTGCTGTAGCTGGGATTCGAACCTGGGTCCCTAGCCACAGCTGTCAGCTACTAGTCCGGTGTCCTGATCACCACGCCACTCGAACACGAGAGGCCTGCCACAATTTCGCTTCAAAAATCCTCCCACGGACAGCTATGCAATAGACCTTTGAGGGCCCCCCTGCACCCCCTAATTCACCTATAAAAATTTCCTTCAGCTAACATGTTAAAACCATTGATCCCTACTTAGGGTCCGAGTTTGAAAATTGTAACTTGATATTAAAGGGAGTTAGACGACTTCGAAGTTCGAAACCCTCCCCGCCGTTTTATTTTATTTTTTTTTTCATTATTATTCCATTATGCGTTCTTTAGCAAAAAAAGATGCACGATTCAACTTGTAGGAGACCTTATGATAAACTGTCGAATATATTGTAAAAATAATTTAAAACAATAGAAATAAATCAATTTTCAGGGATTTTTCCAGTTTTTACCCATTATTCGATATTTTCCCAATTTAAAAAAAATTATTTTCTATATTTAAGACCCTCTAAAATATAGAAAAGCCCATTTAAAAAATAATATAAAGCAAAATAAGCGGAAGAAAAAAAAAGAAATTTTTTTGAAAAGTTGCTGTAGCTGGGATTCGAACTTGGGTCCCTTGCCCCAATTGTCAGCTACTAGTCCGGTGTCTTGATCCCCACGCCACTCGATCACGAGAAGCCTGCCACAATTTCGCGTCAAAAGTCCTCCAACGGACAGCTATGCAATAGAACTTTGAGGGCCCCCCTGCACCCCCTAATTCACCTATAAAAATTTCCTTCAGCTAACATGTTAGGACCATTGACCTCTCCTTAGGGTCCGAGTTTGAAAATTATAACTTGATATTAAAGGGAGTTAGACGACTTCGAAATTCGAACCCCTCCCCGCCATTTTACATATTTTTTTTTTCATTATTATTCCATTATGCGTTCTTTAACAAAAAAAGATGAACGATTCTACTTGTAGGAGAACTTATGCATGATAAACTGTCGAATATATTGTAAAAATAATTTAAAACAATGGAAATAAATAAATTTTCCGGGAATTTTCCAGTTTTTACCCATTATTCGATATTTTCCCGATTTAAAAAAATTATTTTCTATATTTAAGACCCTCAAAAATATAGAAAAGCTAATTTAAAAAATAATATAAAACAAAATAAGCGGAAGAAAAAAAAAGAAATCTTTTTGAAAAGTTGCTGAAGCTGGGATTCGAACCTGGGCCACCTCGCCTCAGGCGTCAGCTACTAGTCCGGTATCTTGACCACCATGCCACTCGAACACGAGTAGCCTGCCACAATTTCGCTTCAAAAGTCCTCCCACGGACAGCTATGCAATAGACCTTTGAGGAACCCCCGGCCCCCCTAATTCACCTATAAAAAATTCCTTCAGCTAACATGTTAGGACCATTGACCTCTACTTAGGGTCCGATTTTGAAAATTATAACTTGATATTAAAGGGAGTTAGACGACTTCGAAATTCGAACACCTCCCCGCCATTTTATACTATTTTTTTTTCATTATTATTCCATTATGCGTTCATTAACAAAAAGAAAATGCACGATTCTTCTTGTAGGAGACCTTATGCATGATAAACTGTCGAATTTATTGTAAAAATAATTTAAAACAATAGAAATAAATCAATTTTCAGCGATTTTTCCAGTTTTTATCCATTATTCGGTATTTTCCCTATTTAAAAAAAATCATTTTCTATATTTTAGACCATCTAAAATATAGAAAAGCATATTTAAAAAATAATATAAAGCAAAATAAGCGGAAGAAAAAAAAAGAAATTTTTTTGAAAAGTTGGTGTAGCTGGGATTCGAACTTGGGTCCCTAGCCACAGCTGTCAGCTACTAGTCCGGTGTCTTGATCACCACGCCACTCGAACACGAGAAGCCTGCCACAATTTCGCTTCAAAAGTCCTCCCACGGACAGCTATGCAATAGACCTTTGAGGGCCCTCCTGCACCCCCTAATTCACCTATAAAAATTTCCTTCAGCTAACATGTTAGGACCATTGACCTCTACTTAGGGTCCGAGTTTGAAAATTATAACTTGATATTAAAGGGAGTTAGACGACTTCGAAATTCGAACCCCTCCCCGCCATTTTATTTTTATTATTATTTTTTTCATTATTATTCCATTATGCGTTCTTTAACAAAAAAAGATGCACGATTCTACTTGTAGGAGAATTTATGCATGATAAACTGTCGAATATATTGTAAAAATAATTTAAAACAATAGAAATAAATCAATTTTCAGGGATTTTTCCAGTTTTTACCCATTATTCGATATTTTCCCGATTTAAAAAAATTATTTTCTATATGTAAGACCCTCAAAAATATAGAAAAGCTCATTTAAAAAATAATATAAAGCAAAATAAGCGGAAGAAAAAAAAAAGAAATTTTTTTGAAAAGTTGGTGTAGCTGGGATTCGAACTTGGGTTCCTAGTCACAGCTGTCAGCTACTAGTCCGGTATCTTGACCACCATGCCACTCGAACACGAGTAGCCTGCCACAATTTCGCTTCAAAAGTCCTCCCACGGACAGCTATGCAATAGACCTTTGAGGAACCCCCGGCCCCCCTAATTCACCTATAAAAAATTCCTTCAGCTAACATGTTAGGACCATTGACCTCTACTTAGGGTCCGATTTTGAAAATTATAACTTGATATTAAAGGGAGTTAGACGACTTCGAAATTCGAACACCTCCCCGCCATTTTATACTATTTTTTTTTTTTCATTATTATTCCATTATGCGTTCATTAACAAAAAAAAATGCACGATTCTTCTTGAAGGAGACCTTATGCATGCTAAACTGTCGAATTTATTGTAAAAATAATTTAAAACAATAGAAATAAATCAATTTTCAGCGATTTTTCCAGTTTTTATCCATTATTCGATATTTTCCCTATTTAAAAAAAATCATTTTCTATATTTTAGACCATCTAAAATATAGAAAAGCATATTTAAAAAATAATATAAAGCAAAATAAGCGGAAGAAAAAAAAAGAAATATTTTTGAAAAGTTGCTGAAGCTGTGATTCGAACCTGGGCCCCCTAAACCAGCCGTCAGTTACTAGTCCGGTATCTTTTCCGTCATGCCACTCGAACACGAGAAGCCTGCCACAATTTCGCTTCAAAAGTCCTCCCACGGACAGCTATGCAATAGACCTTTGAGGGCCCCCCTGCACCCCCTAATTCACCTATAAAAATTTCCTTCAGCTAACATGTTAGGACCATTGACCTCTACTTAGGGTCCGAGTTTGAAAATTATAACTTGATATTAAAGGGAGTTAGACGACTTCGAAATTCGAACCCCTCCCCGCCATTTTATTTTTATTATTATTTTTTTCATTATTATTCCATTATGCGTTCTTTAACAAAAAAAGATGCACGATTCTACTTGTAGGAGAATTTATGCATGATAAACTGTCGAATATATTGTAAAAATAATTTAAAACAATAGAAATAAATCAATTTTCAGGGATTTTTCCAGTTTTTACCCATTATTCGATATTTTCCCGATTAAAAAAAATTATTTTCTATATGTAAGACCCTCAAAAATATAGAAAAGCTCATTTAAAAAATAATATAAAGCAAAATAAGCGGAAGAAAAAAAAAGAAATTTTTTTGAAAAGTTGCTGTAGCTGGGATTCGAACCTGGGTCCCTTGCCTCAATTGTCAGCTACTAGTCCGGTGTCTTGATCCCCACGCCACTCGAACACGAGAAGCCTGCCACAATTTCGCGTCAAAAGTCCTCCAACGGACAGCTATGCAATAGAACTTTGAGGGCCCCCCTGCACCCCCTAATTCACCTATAAAAATTTCCTTCAGCTAACATGTTAGGACCATTGACCTCTACTTAGGGTCCGAGTTTGAAAATTATAACTTGATATTAAAGGGAGTTGGACGACTTCGAAATTCGAACCCCTCCCCGCCATTTTATTTTTATTATTATTTTTTTCATTATTATTCCATTATGCGTTCTTTAACAAAAAAAGATGCACGATTCTACTTGTAGGAGAATTTATGCATGATAAACTGTCGAATATATTGTAAAAATAATTTAAAACAATAGAAATAAATCAATTTTCAGGGATTTTTCCAGTTTTTACCCATTATTCGATATTTTCCCGATTAAAAAAAATTATTTTCTATATGTAAGACCCTCAAAAATATAGAAAAGCTCATTTAAAAAATAATATAAAGCAAAATAAGAGGAATAAAAAAAAAGAAATTTTTTTGAAAAGTTGGTGTAGCTGGGATTCGAACTTGGGTCCCTAGCCACAGCTGTCAGCTACTAGTCCGGTGTCTTGATCACCACGCCACTCGAACACGAGAAGCCTGCCACAATTTCGCTTCAAAAGTCCTCCCACGGACAGCTATGCAATAGACCTTTGAGGGCCCTCCTGCACCCCCTAATTCACCTATAAAAATTTCCTTCAGCTAACATGTTAAAACCATTGATCCCTACTTAGGGTCCGAGTTTGAAAATTATAACTTGATATTAAAGGGAGTTAGACGACTTCGAAATTCGAACCCCTCCCCGCCATTTTATTTTTATTATTATTTTTTTCATTATTATTCCATTATGCGTTCTTTAACAAAAAAAGATGCACGATTCTACTTGTAGGAGAATTTATGCATGATAAACTGTCGAATATATTGTAAAAATAATTTAAAACAATAGAAATAAATCAATTTTCAGGGATTTTTCCAGTTTTTCCCATTATTCGATATTTTCCCGATTTAAAAAAATTATTTTCTATATGTAAGACCCTCAAAGATATAGAAAAGCTCATTTAAAAAATAATATAAAGCAAAATAAGCGGAAGAAAAAAAAAGAAATTTTTTTGAAAAATTGGTGTAGCTGGGATTCGAACTTGGGTCCCTAGCCACAGCTGTCAGCTACTAGTCCGGTGTCTTGATCACCACGCCACTCGAACACGAGAAGCCTGCCACAATTTCGCATCAAAAGTCCTCCCACGGACAGCTATGCAATAGACCTTTGAGGGCCCCCCTGCACCCCCTAATTCACCTATAAAAATTTCCTTCAGCTAACATGTTAAAACCATTGATCCCTACTTAGGGTCCGAGTTTGAAAATTATAACTTGATATTAAAGGGAGTTAGACGGCTTTGAAATTCGAATCCCACCCCGCCATTTCATACTATTTTTTTTTCATTATTATTCCATTATGCGTTCTTTAGCAGAAAAGGATGCACGATTCAACTTGTAGGAGACCTTATGATAAACTGTCGAATATATTGTAAAAATAATTTAAAACAATAGAAATAAATCAATTTTCAGGGATTTTTCCAGTTTTTACCCATTATTCGATATTTTCCCAATTTAAAAAAAATTATTTTCTATATTTAAGACCCTCTAAAATATAGAAAAGCATATTTAAAAAATAATATAAAGCAAAATAAGCAGAAGAAAAAAATGACATTTTTTTGAAAAGTTGTTAAAGCTGGGATTCGAACCTGGGACCCTCGCCCTAGCCGTCAGCTACACGTCCGGTATCTTGACCACCATGCCACTCGAACACGAAAAGCCTGCCACAATTTCGCTTCAAAAGTCCTCTCACGGACAGCTTCGCAATAGATCTTTGAGGGCCCCAATGCACCCCCTAATTCACCTATAAAAATTTCCTTCCTCTAACATGTTAGGACCATTGACCCCTACTTAGGGTCCGAGTTTGAAAATTATAACTTGATATTCAAGGGAGTTAGACGACTTCGAAATTCGAACCCCTCCCCGCCATTCTATTTTATTTTTTATTTTATTTTTCATTATTATTCCATTATGCGTTCTTTAACAAAAAAAGATGCACGATTTTACTTGTAGGAGATCTTATGCATGATAAACTGTCGAATATATTCTAAAAATTATTTAAAACAATTGAAGTAAATCAATTTTCCGGGATTTTTCCAGTTTTTACTCATTATTCGATATTTTCCCAATTTAAAAAAATTATTTTCTACATTTTAGACCCTCTAAAATATAGAATAGCTCATTTAAAAAATAATATAAAGCAAAATAAGCGGAAGAAAAAAAAAAGAAATTTTCTTGAAAAGCTGCTGTAGCTGGGACTCGAACCTGGGTCCCCTTGCCCCAGCCGTCAGCTACTAGTCCAGTTTCTTGACCACCATGCCACTCGAACACGAGAAGCCTGCCACAATTTTGCTTCAAAAGTGCTCTCACGTTCAGCTATGCAATAGACCTTTGAGGGCCCCCCTGCACCGCCTAATTCACCTATAAAAATTTCCTTCTGCTAACATGTTAGGACCATTGACCCCTACTTAGGGTCCGAGTTTGAAAATTATAACTTGATATTAAAGTGAGTTAGACGACTTCTAAATTCGATCTCCACCCCGCCATTTTATTTTTTTTATTTATTATTATTCCATTATGCGTTCTTTAACAAAGAAAGATGCACGATTCTACTTGTAGGAGATCTTATGCATGATAAACCGTCGAATATATTGTAAAAATAGTTTAAAACAATGGAAATAAATCAATTTTCAGGGATTTTTCCAGTTTTTTCCAATTATTCGATATTTTCCCAATTTAAAAAAATTATTTTCTATATTTAAGACCCTCTAAAATATAGAAAAGCTCATTTAAAAAATAATCTAAAGCAAAATAAGCGGAAGAAAAAATAAGTTTTTTTTTTAAAAGTTGCTGAATCTGGGATTCGAACCTGGGCCCCCTCGCCCCAGCTGTCAGCTACTAGTCCGGTATCTTGACCATCATGCCCCTCGAACCCGAGAAGCCTGCCACAATTTCGCTTCAAAAGTCCTCTCACGGTCAGCTATGCAATGGAACTTTGAGGGCCCCCCAGCACCCCCCAATTCACTTATAAAAATTTCCTTCAGCTAACATGTTAGGACCATTGACCCCTACTTAGGGTCCGAGTTTGAAAATTATAACTTGATAATAAAGGGAGTTAGATGACTTCGAAATTCGAACTCCACCCCGCCATTTTATTTTATTTTTTATTTTTTTTTTAATTTTTTTTTTCATTATTATTCCATTATGCGTTCTTTAACAAAGAAAGATGCACGATTCTACTAGTAGGAAATCTTATGCATGATAAACTGTCGAATATATTGTAAAAATAATTTAAAACAATGGAAATAAATTAATTTTCCGGGATTTTTCCAGTTTTTATCCATAATTCGATATTTTCCCAATTTAAAAAAAAATTTCTATTTTTAAGACCCTCTAAAATATAGAAAAGCTCATTTAAAAAATAATATAAAGCAAAATAAGCGGAAGAAGAAAAAAAAGAAATTTTTTTGAAAAGTTGCTGAAGCTGGGATTCGTACCTGGGCCCCCTCACCCCAGCCGTCAGCTACTAGTCCGGTATCTTGACCACCATGCCACTCGAACCCGAAACGGCCGCCACAATTTTGCTTTAAAAGTCCTCTCACGGTCAGCTTTGCAATAGACCTTTGAGGGCCCCCCTGCACCTTCTAATTCACCTATAAAAATTTTCTTCGGCAAACATGTTTGGATCATAAGCCCCTACTTAGGGGCCGAGTGCGGAAATTATTACTTGATATTAAAGGGAGTTAGACGACTTTGAAATTCGAACCCCACCCTGCCATTTTATTTTATTTTTTATTTTTTTATTATTATTCCATTATGCGTTCTTTAGCAAAGAAAGATGGTCCCGCTGTGGACTGATCGTTAAGACGCGGTTCCCAGCAGATCACCAAAGTCAAGCATCACTGGCTACGGTCAGCGTGCGGGTGGGTGACTACTTGGATCAGTCTGCGTAGGGACTGAGGGTGTGCGGTATTTTTCCTCGTTAAAGTGTGCTACCGTAAAGTGCTCGACTTCGCGTGCAGGTCGTCGGGCTACCGAAGCGGGGGTGCCATCCCCTCTGCAGAGGATCAAAATTGTGATGGCATGTCTTCGGATCATCCTCAGAGATGTTTCCCAGACCGTCGCCAATAGCCCATTGTGCAGCTCTAGTGCGACTTACATGAACAACAACAACTAACTCTACTCCTAGAATTATATTATTTATTTTAATTTGTGCTCTTTTTTTAAAGATGCTTACCTAGTAAGCTATAAGCGTAAAAATATTTTCACACAATCCTTCGAAACTGGCTTAATGTAAACAATTTTTTTTATTTATTAGCATTTGAAGAGAATTTTTAAATTAAAAAAATTCGACTAAAATAAAAAAAGTTATTTGAAACTTCAAATTTCGGGGTGCACAACCTTTTTTAATACTTGCTCTGCATGTTGACTAGTGATAGGTTGCATGTTATAGTATTTTGTTATAGTAATTTTTATATAAATATTACGTCCAGAACCGAAATTATCTGCAAATATAGTATTTCAATTTTTACTTTATTTAGGTCGATAGTTCACTTGTTATTATTGAGCTAGTTTTAGTTTAAAATTTATTATAAAAGCTCGCTTTTATTTTGAAGTTTTATTTGGAGAAAAATTATTGAATTGTGTAGGATATTGTAAATGGCGTAAACCTATTTGGTGTAGTAAATATATCTTATATAGTTCTGTAGCGAAGTAATTAAGAAATTTACTCATTAGTAAGAGTTAACAAAACTGTAATAATTCATTTGCTAGTTTAAAACAGTGCTTAACGTTCAAGAAACCAGTTTATTTATTTTCTTGATAAATTTGTGTGTATTGTGTAATACTTAGCTTTGTTTATCTGAAATATTCTAATGTTTAAACATTACTTTTAAGAATTCCAATTGCTGTTTTTAATTGGAATATTATCTTTATTTCATTGTTTTGTAACTTTTGTATTAAGATATAAAATCTGTGATGCTCATTCTAGACCTTCAAAAGGGCAGGGCATTAGATACTGTATAGAGCCCCTAAAAAAAGGGCACCCATCATAAAAAAGAGCTTTATTTACAAATATTTGCTTGACTTTTAGGACACCCAAATTATACAAAGTTTTTAATTTTATTCTCTAAGAAATTTTTTCTTTGAGATAATTAGTTTAAATTAAAAAAAATTATTCCCTAGTTAAATTGGTACATTCAATAAATTGGTTATAAAGTGAACTTAATTATCAAAGTTTGAAGCTCATGAAAAAATATCTATATGGTTTGAAAGTTGGTGTGAAATTTACATTTTTGTAAAATCATCATATTGTTTTTCTTTTCATGTTGATAACTATGCTTATTCCTGCACTTAATTAAAAAAAAATTTTCTTTCTTATCTAGAACATCCTCGAAATTTTTTTAGAAGCTGAAGATTGCAAACATAAAAGAATTGATGGACATTGGTAGTTAAAAATCTAAGAAGCTATCAGCTGATCTAATGGTAATTAAAAAATAACCTAAGCCAATAATTCTCTTTCTTGTGTGTTTCAAAATTTATAATAACTACTGAAACCAAACTTTAAGTTTATCAATTGATAAATCATGTCAATTGATCATGTGCCTACAATATGAATTTTTAACATGTGCTGTCAGCACTGTAAAATGCATATTTATCAACTAGCTTAATTTAATAGAATATTATTATCCCTTATCTGTTAAATATGCTACAGCAGATACGATGCTGTAAAATTTGTATTTCACCATTTGTATTGTAAACTAATGCTATCAAATTTGTATTGTAACATAAATATTTAATGTGCATAAAATGAATATTTATCAACTAGCTTAAATAATTAAGTAATTTCAGGCAAAATTTCTATTCAAAATTAGTTACGTATAAGTTGTATTTTCCTACATTTAGATATTATATTATATTTTTTATTTCCAATGGCAGGCCAATTTAAAAGAACAAAACGGATAAAATAACAAGAAAAACAAGGCAAAAAGAGTTAAAATATTTTATATAATACTCTGGATATTTACCCAGGTAAATACGTAAAATTCATAAAAACCTGGGTATTTCTGAATTTTAATGAAAATTCTATGATCATGTTCTTTTGGGTGTTAAAAAATTATTTATATTTAAGGTACAATTAAGTTTTACTTAGATGGTCAGAAGTTCATTAGTTCTTAACTAAGAAGAAAAATTCCTTCATAAATTATTGAAATCATTGTATTTTAGTTTTTATTTGAAAGTGGCTATGGTTTAGTCATCCTGTAGTTCACAGTTTGATTCATAATTCCCAATATTTTTGGTTTCTCATCTTAGAAATATATTTTTAAAATGTAAAATATTTTTCAGATTTTAAGTCATTTATTTTAGAAAATTTATCATACAAAAATTTCTCTGCATATGAATACTATGCAATCTAACTCCGATCTATATTTAGTTGTAAAAAAAAAAAAAAAAAAAAAAAACTGTTTCTTAAAAAACAGCTTGAAAGCTTTTTTCTATAACTCGAACAGAAAATTATTAGAAAATAAGCATTTAATGGTGCATTTTTTAAAAATAAAGTATTTAATTAAAAAATAACTTTAAAATCGCGTAAAAAAAATCATTAATATTCCCTATTCGGAAAAAGAGATACTTATACAAATTTTACCATTGTGCAATTGTCACTTATTTTTCTTTAAAATGGAATATGAATAAATAGGCAGTGCTTTTAAGGGATGGTGGCTATTTTTACAGAACAAGTAAAGAGGGTGCATTTATAGAGATCAAAGGGTAGACAGGGCTTCTAAAGTCGTTTAAGGAAAACACTGCATAAATCCTACATACTGATATAAATACATACTAACATGAGATATAAATTTATACGGATCACATGACACCGCCTAAAAAGTGCATCCCTAAAAAAGGCGTTAGACTTCCATAATTCTATAAACAAACATTGAAGAAAAACTTATCTTAAAAAACTAATTAAATTTTTAATATTGTCCATTGCACTGTATTTTTATTACAACTCACCAAAGAGTTTAATTTAAAGAAATATTTAATTAAAACTTAATGCTGTAAATTTAATTAAAAACTCATAACAATGTTAATTATCAATATTTTATATAAAACTGAAAATTAAATGAAAATGAAACTTATGAAACATTACCTCACTTGCCCAGACAGCAGTGTCAGATGCTTAAATATTTATTAGTCTAAATTTGTATTTTTTTTTTCATTAAATCGCATTAAGTTTTAAACTTTTAGTTCTATTGACCTGTACAAATTAGAACAACACCTCCCCGTCTAGAGAGCAAAGTTTTAAGTTTTGCACCACTCTGTAAATTTAAGATAGCTGCAAAAGCTCACTTTGAAATTAAAATATTGACATTTTGCTTTAAACTATATCTTCTGAAACAATTAACAGCTTTCCTCTAAATATTTTCCTGCTCACTTATTTTGATAGACTCTTTCTATAATTTTTTTCTTCAAATTCTAAGTAATAAAGGCTCATAGCTTTACTAGTTCCTTAGTTTTGTGATTAAAGGAGTAAATAAGATGTAAGTACTAATTTTTCCATACATAAAAGTTATTTTAAATTTGTTATTATATTTACATAAATGAATATCTTTGGGCTAAGTCTGTGTGCCAAATACGATGAAATTTGGCATAATAATTCAAAGCACTGAGACGATCATTGTCAGTGTTATAGCATTTTGTGATGAATTGTTCAAGCAGGATAGGCAAGCAACGAAATAGAATTTTCTGACTAGTTAAGCATTACCCATTATTTTGAATTTAACTTTTGACAGTTTGACTTTTCAACTTTCTTAAATATGACACCTGTTGTAATATTTGTACTTAAGGCATATGAAAGATAATTTCTTTGATTTGTAGCTTACAGATCTATTTGTAAGAAAGAATAAGGAGTTTACTGCTAGTACATTGAATTATTTTTTTAATTGCTATAGAATAATCACTCCAAATAAATTTAATCATGACTAAAATTTTTGAGAATGGTGCCCATCACTCAAACCTTATATGCTATTAGTTTATGTAAAAGTGAATATTAAATTTAGTTTATGATTTTTATTCTTCATAACATGAACTACTCATTCCATCAGGGTATGTAAATGTTAAAATACTTGTCTGGATTTTAGTGATTTGATTGAAAACTATAAGTATAAAGTCTGTCTTCATGCTGAACAGTTTATAATAAAATCTGTTATGTACTTACAACAAACATCAACCCTATTTAGGAAATACAAAGCTTATTAAACATGAACTATTCCTAGTTATGTTAAATTCGAAAAGTGAAATTTCAATGCAAAAATTGAACATTTAAAAGTTTATTTACAAGTACCTTACTATACAATAACGGAAGATAAACAAGGCAATGAAATTGATCTTGTTTATCTTCCATTAACTGTTTTTTCATATTTCTTAGTTTACATGAATTAAGTACATTCCATTTACCTCTATTTCATTTGGTATTTCTCCTATTGCAGGTTTTATTTAAAAAAAGAATTTTAAAAAAAAGCATGTTTTTTTTTATGTAAAATTTTAAATTCGATAACTTCTGGTACTTGTATCAGAAACATTACCAACCATATCATCGATTTAGTTACACTTGAAATTCATGTTTAAGAAAGTATTTTTAAAAATGCTTGACACATCTCTATTGGAATCACCCTACACTTTTTGAAGTAAGTTTTGAAACAAATGTTTTTATTTTATTCACAAAATTTACATTATAGTTAATTTTTTAAGTATTTATTTCTATGCTTCAGTTAACAGAATAAAAATTTTACTATGGTATGTTTCAGTTATTGTTTCCACGTGAAGAGGATGAAATAATATCCTGTGCAAAACTTTTAGACAACTTAAAAACTGCATTAAGGATGCAACTGTAGGTAAAAGTTAAAATCCTTTTTGCACAAGTATTGTAGTGATATGTAATGGCCCAGAAGCAGAAAGTGCCTAAAACTGTGACGTACAGTGCAGAACAAATGAAGTCCTGCAGAACAATTTGTATCTTGAATACTTCTGTGACCATTTTTATTAAGAGAGCTTCTAAAGCAAGCCGTAGAAGAATTAAATTCAAAGATTTCAAATTTCATAAAGATTATGAATTTTTATATTTTCTATTCCCATTTCAGAAACAATTTGCGAATCGTGGGGATCCACAATTGACAGAATTGTTTCTAAAAGACCAATATAATACCATTAGTAAAATATAATAAGTATTTTAATGATTAACTAGAGCATCTTCAATAAATCCCAAAAGGGTGTTAGACCTCTTTAGTAATTTTGTTCTAATTTTGAAAATTTATGGGTTGTAGCACATTCTTAAATTGCTCCAACGTGGATTTAAATTCATTTCATTACATTTTTTATTCTTATGATTTATAATTTGTTCCCAAATGAAAATGTTTTTTGTGAATACAATAAATACATAGTAAAAGCTTGATTAGCCAGAATGTGTGTGAATTCTGAAAATTATGATTACTTGAGATAAATTAAGGTAAGTAAGGCAAAGTCCATGTATATAATATGAAGCAAGTTGTTTTGCAACCACCATCCTTAATAAATTTGTACATATAGAATTCTTATAAGAAATTAATTGAAAAATAGAGGTTGAGATGGGTTAGGCTTTTGTGGTTGGAAAGTAATAGTATTTAGTTCGGAGAAAGGAAGATTGTAATCAAAACCTGACAAATTATTAACAAAGAATGCAAGATTAAAGACGTAACTTGTTGAGTTAACAGAGAATTTATAAGAAGAATGGAATTTGAAAAAGAATTTTTCAAATTTCATCAAACAATGAAACTACTTGTATTTTTTTTTTTTATCCTGCCTTCATCAACTGTTATTCATCAGATTTTTTTATAGCATTTATCAAGAATTCCAAAAATATGAATTATGAAGGAACATTAGATAATACTGTTTTCAACTACCTTTTAATTGTTCAAACTTTCATTAATTTAACTTTTTTCTTTCAATATTCACTATTGTAATATTCTTTTATAATCTCATAATAATGGTAATACAATCTGATAATAATGCTAATATAATCTGATAATGATTTATGTTTATTAAATTGCTTAGAAAAACTAATTTTTTTCTAAATTATCATTTAGTTTTAAAGATAACTTTATTTGCAGCTTTGTGATGAGGTTTTTAGAACAAAATGGATTGTCTGGATTATTGAACTTCTTACTCAGTATGGATTACAATACAGCAGAAAGTCTTATTCACACCTCACTAATAGGGCGAGTGAAAGCACTCATGAATAATTCCGTAAGTATATTGTGTATTTTAACATTTCAAGAAAGTTGAATAAAAAGTTCAACTGCTGAAGAGACTGGAGCATATTTTTTAATACCAATCAAAAGTATAAATAAATCTATAATATTTTACAAACAAATCATCTTTTCATGAAATGTTTCACGGAGCTTTTTGAGTAGGCATGTGGAAAAATCTTATAATTTATTGACTAGAGTTTAGTCCTCTAAAGTGTTAATTATTTTGGAAATAGTCATTGTTAATAAAGGTACATAAATATTAAGGCAGAAATACTTTTTTTCCACAAAAAATGTATAATTTTGAAAGTATTGGATTAGTACAGATAAATAAATTTTCTTCTATTGCAATGAAAGCAAAAAAAAATTTATGTTTGCAAGTGATTGTATTATTTGATAATTTTAACAAGCTCTTAGTAATTAAAACATGTTAAAAATTAAAATGGTTTTTACCATATAATAATTGATTTAAACAATCTATATGTAATTTATAGAAAAATTCAGAAATTGAATAAAAAAAAATTTTTTTGTCTGAAAAGACTAAAAAAAGCAACTATTTTCAGGAAAAGGAGACTATCAGAAGACTTTTCTGTACTCCTAGCAATGTTTTTAGCATAATTGGGTTGAAAACCTGCAGCCCGCAAAATCTTCTGAAGACACTGAGTTTCTTTTCTTAGGAAAGGTAAAATAAAAATAATAAAATTAAAAAAAATTAAATAAATAATTAAAAAATAAAAAGTTTTCAATTGTAAATTGGAGTCATCACTTTTTAATGCGTTCAATTTGCATAGATTCTAAGTCTATTTCATTTCTCGATTGCCTTTTGAACGGTTATTGCTGAGAAATTCTGCATGATTTGAAAGATCCCAATTTTTAATACAGTGCATGAATTTTGAATTTGAGTAATCACTTTTCACAATATATATATATATATATATATATATATATATATATATATATATATATATATGAAATTTCTTAGAAAAAGTGTGTGTGTTTTTTTTAATGAAAAAGTTTTTTTTGAATGAATTCTAGTAAATAAAAGTATTTAATTTTCTGCAAATATGCAAATTTTTTTATATAAAAATTTAGTGCTAGAACACTAACGTTGACATAAAAATTATCGTATTTGCCACCAACTTGACTAAATGTATCATGGTATATGACAATTAAGTCATTTAATAAAATTTTAGTCTTATTTTTGCTGAATTTTTGTTCTTATTTAGGCAACTATTTTCATGTTTTAGGCTACTAAAAGCAACTATTTTGTTCATTTTTTTCTGCGGCAACCCTGTTTTAATCATTTAGGAAGGAAAATACTAAGTATTACAATTTCTATTTAATAATTTTGATGCATATCTCTGTTGGCACCTTGAAGCCTACCCAGCTTAAAATTGAAGGGTTCCAGATTGTCTGGGAGGTGAATGCATGCGCAATGCTGTCCAAATTGCCTCATCATGCTATCGATCACAAAATTTTCGATTCTTAACAATCATCATCGCCTTGTTCACGACCAATGTCAGTGGAAAATGTTTTTTAATTTCTTATCTTTCTATTAAGTTGCTATTGTGTGTGATTTAAATTACCAAAAAATCTAATTTTTAAGATGGAATTTATCATCTCCCCTGAATTTCATGGTGTTCCGAATGTCTGAATTTGTAACAATTGTAACAATTATATTTGTAACAATAATTCTTTAAAAATTATGGTGTTCTTTCAGAAAATGAAAGAAAAAAACTTTTCTAGAGGGATCTTTTAAACTTCTGATTGCAGAACTTTTGTTATTATTTTTTATTCCGAAACGAGAGCAGAAAAATTTGGAGTATTTCTTTCCTTTCCAATGAACAAGAAAAGTATCTGCAGAAAAAAAGAAAGAAAAAATTTGCTTTTGGATTTTTTTGCAGTTATTATATTGCTTCAACTCTTTCTTTACTATTTTTTTTAATTTCAAATTCTATAAATATTAAGATCCTGAGTGTAACAGTTTTATTTTTGTACTATAATTTTAAATTTTTGAAAAAATGTCTTTGTGATTTTGTTTTTAAAAGAAACAGCTACTAATAGCTATGTAACTATGTCAAATATTTTCACTGTACACTTATTGATTAATGTTGATTTTAAAGTATTAAGAGTACCATGTTTTTAGAAAAAACAATTATTTTAATAATTTTGACTATTTTTTTATAACTGATATATATTGTAAATCATCATGTATATAATAAAAGTATTGTGCATGATTTAATATCTAATAAAATTTACCCAATGACAAAAAAGAACTTGCCACAGGTTTTTGACAGTTTATAATGCTTTTTAACGTGTTTTTGACCTCAAAAATCAGACCCTGTTTCATTTGTTAATATTTCCCAGATTAGAAAGTTACTTTTACATCTTATGTTACCTTTACATTTTTATTCATTACCCATTAATTATGATAATGCTTTATATCACAACGGGAAATAAATATATCTTATATATCTTAACTAAAATATTTATTGAAAGTAAATTAGTTTGAAATTTACTGTTTTCCTCTTATGTCCTTCATAAATGTGCTCTTCAAATTACTTTCACTGACTAGTGTAGTTATTGTTAATGCTATTATCTTTAATTACTGTGAACTAAATTTTTATTAGTTATTTTATTATCCTCGTAATCTAATTTTAAGAACCTTTTGTTTTAAATAAG
The DNA here is from genome assembly GCF_982258835.1 of Parasteatoda tepidariorum. NCBI lineage: Eukaryota > Metazoa > Arthropoda > Arachnida > Araneae > Theridiidae > Parasteatoda > Parasteatoda tepidariorum. Next base: position 133,560,088 of record NC_141755.1, on the reverse strand, counting down.
TTGCTTAATAATACAGTCAAAGTTTAATTAGGCCTTAGTTTTGCTGAAATTGAAACATTCGTTTATTTTGTTTTAGCTGATGCAACAGAAGAAAAAGATGTGAAACTCCTAAGAATGAGTTTGTGAAAATATCTGAAGAAGATGCTCTATATTCAAAAAAGTAATATTGATTAAAATTGCATTGCTTGCATAATGACCATATTTTATCATTATTCATTTAAATGAGAAAATTTGTGAATCATATTTTTATTCATGAATTGATCCTTTTAGTTTGTGGTTTCATTGCTATGTTAATTTTTTCAGTCAAAATTTTCAGTCTTGAATTAGATGGATACTTATTATTTTGAAACTAAGATTTTTCCTTTTCTAATTGTTACAATTGCTGTAAATATTTTGGGTTCTTCTTTATTTATTAATAAGCATGTTATAGCTGAATAATTAAGGAAGAGTTGAGCCAGTCCCACTTTTACTTGAAGAAACTGTTGATGTCAGAATAATCTAAGGCCTGATCAGGTGCTAGCAATTAAAATAAACCCTTTCATTTCACTTTCTATTTTTTTCAGTCTTAGCTCGAAAAAGCCACCAATACAATGAAGTGAAATGGTGGTATTTTTCAGTAAACTTGTTTTGTTCTGAAATTTATTCCCTTGTGCCATTTTTACTTGCAACTTTCTTTTTTCCTGTTTGGAAATTGAACATAGAAAAAAAAATTAATTGTTGTGGAATTGCATTGATTATGTGATTGAATTTTTAATTCTTACATTTCTAATAGGATTATTGGGAAGTTTTTAAATTTATTTGAAATTGTTCCTTAAGGAAATGTGCATTTATCTTAAGGCCTGGCTTTCAAATAAAATCCTAGATTGGTGTTTGAGGTTTTTGTTTCTTTCTTGTTTTTGGTTTCTTTTATTTCTTTTAAAAGTAAATTATCATTTTGTAATATTGCTTTTTTTGTGGTTGTGTGTTTAATTTTTTTAAATAAATATTTAATGCCTTTTGTTCAAGGTTAAGAGGGTGAGATATACCGCAGAATGATTAAAGAAATTGTATCAACAGGCTTGTAGGGAGAATACACCAATCGAGAGTTTTTAGGAAAAGTTTAATCTGATACAATGTATTTAAAATATAAGGTTTCAGTATTACACTTAAATTATTCCGCAGGAAGGCAAAAAGCCGTTAAATTTTTCTCATATTGCTATGGAATGAAAAATAAAATATGTAAATTGATGCTCTTGAGTTATTTGCAAATAACAGAATTTCTATTTTAAATGGGTAATAATTTTTAAATCCTCCAATCAATTTTAAAATCACTTAATTTAAGGTTTTGTAAAACAATTTATCTATGAAAGTAACTAGTTAAATTGACTTCTCTCTAATTGTTAATGGAATTATGTAAAAAAAAGTTATAAATTTTTTTTTCCTACCAAAAATGTTATTTACAAACATAATTCAAACTTCTGTATTTTAGGAAGGTTGTTCATAATTTCTTTATATTTTGTAAGTCTTTTATTGTTTCTGAATGAAGATAGTTGTTTTGAAACTATAAAATAAATAGTTTATGATGATACATATGTTTATGAGAATGAAGTGTTTGCATCTTTAAACTTATTAATAAAGTAAAACAAGTTTCTTAAGGAAAATGTTTGCTAACAAAAAGCAGTATTGCCATTTTGCTTAACTAACATATTCAGCTTTTAGTATTTACCACAGGTATTATATACAGTCGTTTAAGTAATGAGTTTCAGTTCTGTTGCTGTTATTTTATATCCATTTCTTTTACTTAAAATGAAGTTGGTATCATTTCCTTAGTACTAAATTTACATTTATTTTTACCAATTCTTATAAGATAAACATGAAAATATACCAAGCAAAAGCTCTGATTTTTTTTAAAATAAAGAGTGGGGTAAAAACACTTTGTTTCTTTCTTTTTTTTAAAAAAAATAACTATTAATTTATATCATAATTTATAAACAGAATTGTGAGTAACATGGTTTTACCACAATTTAAATTGTTAGTTGCATTTGATTCACTATCTTTTCTTAACCATTAGTGTTGAATTATTGTTTTAGGATTTTGAAATATAATCTTATTTGTGGTTCATGAGCATTGGAAAGTAGATGAAAGAGTTTTTTTGTCTTAAGTAATTACAAACTCTTTTGACTATTTCTGTTAAAAGAATGATATTGAATGTTTGAAAAACATATTGATACTAGCTAAATTAGAATAAAACATTTAAAAGCACACCAAAGGCTTAAAGCATTGATTTATTTTTACAATCTAAAAGTACCAATATAATAAATATATTACATTGCACCCATGTTCATAAATTACTAATTAAAAAGAAGGATACTGTTTTACTGGTATGCAAATATTTTGCTTCTTCTACAGTCATATATTTTGTAAGTAGATATGACATAACATGGTTGCTATTATGAATTTGTTCAACTTTTTTTCTTAATGGATAAAATTATTTTTCAAACAGTATTTTTGTAGTTCTTAAAGCTTAATGAGAACAATATTTGATTATCACTATATTAATAAAATAATTATTTGTTCAGAACAATAAGTGAATATTTATATTTCATTTCAGGGTTTTATTTTCAGAAAGTTTTTCTTTCGATTTAACTTTTAATTTTTTTAAGAGATATTTAAGTCATAAGTTCCGAAAAGTCAAAAGTTCATCAATCAAAGTTTTTTTTGTTTTTTTTTGTTTCTTCTAAATATTCTTTCATATTTTCTGTTTATGGTTATGGTTTGATTTGTTTAGGTAATGTTCTCTGGCATCATTCTAGAACCTCTAACTCAAAACTTTTAATAATAATAAAACATTCCTCATTTTATTAAAAAAATATGCATCACAAAAAAGTTTCTGTTTTATTATAAATTTAAATTTATGTCAAGGTGTTGGTCTTAGTTGTTAAATTTGCGAATCCGTGTTATTGATTCTCAGTTCACAAAATATTTTAAGAGTAGAAGAAAGCATTCTACTTTTAGTAGGATATTAGTATATCTTCAAACCTTTATACATTTTTGCTTTAGAATCTGTTTTTTCAAATCAAGTCTATTATTTGTTGGCATTTCTTTCTTTTAAAGAATGAAGGTGCTGACAGTAACTTATTTAGAATATGATGTTCTGACTTAGGGTTGCACAACCTATGGCCTCTAACTGTTGATGTGTAGTCCGTTCCCCTCCCCCACATTTCATGGTGTTCTGAATATCTGAATTTGTAAAAGAATTTCCACTCACAGTCATGTTTTATTAAAATATAAAATGTTTTAATCATGTTCTTTAAAAATTATGGTGTTCTTTCAAAAAATTAAAGAAAAAACATCATTTCTGGAGTAAATTATCTTTTAAACTTCTGTGATTTCAGAATTTTTATTATTATTTATTTTTTTTATTTTGTCAATTTAAAATTCTAGTTGAATCAAGCCAGTCATTGGCGAATTTTTTTTAATTCCGAAATTAGAATGGAAAAAAAGGTTTATAATGAAAAAGACACACATTACATTGTTACATTGTAAAAAGGTTTACAATAAAAGGTGTAATATGTAAACATTTTAATGGGACATTTTAAAAGAAGAAAATACAAAAATTGAAGAGATGCTAAAGTTAAATTTCGGATATTGATGAATAAGCAATAGAAAAAGCTATATTAAGCATTTACAAATCTTGTTTTTACAAAGACTATACAGGACCTTTCAGATGAAACTTTATACAAGATTCTTTTCTACAGTGATGTAATTTTTTTTCGTTTACCATAATGTAGATGTTTTTCAGTTAAAATTTAAACATTAAGTCAATCAAATAATTTTTTTGCTATGATCATTATTTTACTGTTATATTATTTTAAACATAATGCGAATAAAAATTTTGGTACTTGTCTCAAATTTCAGCCAAATAATTTAAATTTAAAGTAATAAACACAATTCTGATAATATAAATATTGTTAAAATATTGTTTATTGTCAGTGCTAAAAGGAAATTGCTTCTAATATCATATCCTTTCATTTTGATGCAATTAAACGAATACAAAACATTTTGTAACAAATCTATTATTGCAATGAATAGTGACCTTTATCATCGTATGTAAGAGAAGAAAAAAATTCAAGGAACAAATTAATAAAGGAGGAAAATATCAAAACAAAATTTTGAGAAAAATGAATCTTAGAGCACATTATTATTAGTACAAAAGTCTTGTCATTTATTAAATATAAAAGAAAATTCTTGTTTTGTATCACACTAAAGATAAAAATCCATAAATTCTTGATAAATTAAAAGTAACCAAATTTTAAATACATTCAACAGTTTCGTAAGGAGGAACCTAAGTACAATGAAATTTTTTCAACATAATATGTTTCATCAATGCTCATATATCTACCAACCCACTTTATCTATTATTCTAAAGATTTATTGCAAAGTTGCAGAATAAATACTTGACCTTATTTCTTTCTGAATTTTTAAATTCTTATTTGAGTTAATAATAAATAAGAATAAAAAAAAGTCCTGATTAACATTACAGCTATTTTGCTAAACAACTATTTAATTTGAAAACTAATCATACTAAGAAATAAACCTCATCTAATTATAAATGCAATATGTTCTTACCATTATCTTTTAACATAAACATCTCTATAATCTTTTGGTAAAACACAATTAAAAAAAATATTTGTTATTAAATATGTTTTTAAATGCTTAAAATTTTTTTATTACTTTTGTTGTTAAGAAAAATTTTTTCTTTTAATTAAAAAAATTCTTGTCTCTTTAATATATCTTTCCATAAATTTACCACCATTTAGAGTTTATTCTTTCAATTGGAATTCTTTGTTTATATTTTTAGCTTTCTATTTGTTAGATTCTAAAATCTTAAACAATTAGGAAGATTAAATTTAATGTAGAAACCTTAGACATTCTTATTTTGAAATCTGAAATTACTTGTGGGGTAAGTTCTTCTCTTTGCATGATGTCTTTGAAACATTCATTTTAAATTCATGTAGTGCTCACATTATAATTTGTTTTTGTAATTTTTTTGTACAATTTCATTAGTTTTTAAAGCAAAGGAAAGAACACTAAAGTTGCAAAAAGGATCACAGGTTTGCTTGAAAATATAGATTTACTATGATTTGAGGCATTGAATAATTTCTTTTTAACTAAATTTTTCAAGCTAGATAAATGATATTTGTTTACATTTTAGTCAATTTTAAAAGGTTAATTGCTTTAATCATTTCTTTAAATTTTAAGATAAATACACTAGTGTTTTCTAAAATAAGAGAATTTTCATATTTGGTGGCCTATCTCCATTATTACAGACCAGATTTTAATACACTATTAAGTTGATATCTGGCTGGAAATTTGATTCAACAAATATCCCCTCTTTTTAAAGTTTAAACTAGGTAAGCTTGATGGCTGCCCAAGTCCCATTAAAATGAAATCGCCACCCGATTACATTCTGTAAAGGTTAACATTGAACTTTAAGGCATCAAATTCCTGGTTCTTTTCTTATATAATTATGAATTATACAAACCAGGCACTCACCATCTACCTACCAACTAAAAAAATTCAACTGCTATAGCAGAGGAAGTTTGATAATCTTGGCAGGCATTATTATACAAAGTAATTATAAATCTTTCTATGTTCTTTAGAGCGGCAAATTAGCTAGTGTGCAGCATATAAGTAAAATCTAAAAGCTCTATGATTGCTTTGATCAACAATAGACACTCACTTAGAGCTGTTTGCTCTCACAATTTTCTCGAAATTGAAGATATTCGCCAGATGAATTGGCCACTCAGATCTTGGAATTGGCCATTCAAGCACATTAAAGCAGTCTAATAAAATTGCTCAGCAAATTCCTCGACATTTGTCCAGATACTGGAAGATTGCGGCTTCTTTGAATGCTGAACCACTTTAGTAATGCTTCTTCAGCATCCTTGGGATCTGCTTTTCTCAACTTTTTTCTGCCATTTAATTCTTTTTCATGAGCAGAAATTGTTAATTGCTTATTTTTCCATATGTTACAAAGTGTAGATTAGGATAGTTTATATTCCCTGCAAATATCAGCTTGATTACATCCATTTTCAATTTTCCTGATTATGCCCATTTTATAATCAATGAAGAACATTTTACGTTTACTGTTCGCGATAGTTAAATTTGAGACACTTGTTTGCAGGCTTTTTTTAACTGAACTGAGAGCAAAATGGAGTTGAAATGAGGGTCTTATCAATACATATTAGTGTCCAACCCTTTGACCAATAATGAATAATTACTCTTTCCCTCTGACAGAAAATGCATATTGATCCCACTGACACCTTACAGGTGCATCATCTGCCTGGGTAGGAAACATCTACTTGATTTGTTTAGGGATGGGAAAGTAAGATAAAAGAAGCAAACAAGAAAAAAATGCTTTCCGCTACCTTCCCCTCTACAGATGGCTTTAAAAATCGGTATATGTATTTATTTTGAAGTAGAAATTTTAAAATTATTACAAAAAATGAAGAAAAAAATTAGTCGAAGACAGAAAAAGTTCATTTTATCCAACTTAATCACTTTTTTGGTTCACTATATCCACAAAAAATAACATTATACGGTATAGCAGGGCACGGAGCCGAATATTTCGTTCACTATATCCGGGAGTTCACTATAAACCGTGTTCACAATAGCGGGGTTTGACTGTGTGATATCAACTTATCCAAAACGAATTTCATTAAAATTTACCAGTTCATTAAGTTCCAGAGATTAATAACCAAATCTGTAAAGTTCTCCAAATTTTTAACAGCGTAGATTTTGACTTTGTCATGATTGCAGCTGAATCTGGCATTTCTTTTAAATAAGCAATTTTTTTTAATGTATTTTATCAGGTTTCTAATGAATGCACAAAGCTAATGCATTAATAACTTTTGATCTAATGATTGAATTTTCACGCAGAAGACAGAGTTAAAAATAGCAAATTTTTTCAGTGCCAGAATGTCAAGTACATTTTTCGATAATAACAAATAGAACTCTTTCGAAACTTTTGTTTCCAACTGATTGTTTTAGAATCATATTCAAATTAAAGTAAACTTTTTATTTAATTAATTCATTTATTAATTATTTAAGATTTAATCTGTAGTCTTCTTTGCGTTCGAAAGTTTTTTTCATGTAATTAGCAAAAGAAATAGTATTAAGGAAGAAATATTCCCCCAAAATTTGTGAAACCTTTAAATAATTAAAATAATTTTTTCTTTTACAGTTTAAAGACGTTTTAAAAATTGAAGGAGATATTCATCATGTTCGACTGGCAGTAAAAGTCAAGTGCGTACTACTCATATATTTTATTTTAATCTGTGCAAAATTTCTTAATTTTATTAATTGAAGATGCTTTCTTTTAATTTTAAATTCTTTAAAACCTTTGTGTTTTCTTTAAGAGTTAAGTTAATATGAGTTTCAAAATTATATGTAATTTAATTTGTATGTCAAAATGTATTTTCCTATTGCTTATTTCATTCAAAATTAATGACTTTAAAGGGAGAGTAAGAACATAATTATTTCACTATAAACCGTTAGAATTATAATATTTGATATAATAATTCTAACATTTCTAATGGTTTTTTGATAAATAAAATTAGATATTTCAAGATAATCACTCTGCAGAATTCCTGTCATAACAAGAAAATTAATCTATTAATTGACTAACTATTCTCTTGAAAAGCAGACATACCATATTTCTGTCCTTGTACTGGAAACTGTAACTTCAAGGTGTGCTCTATTAAAATATGTTGATTTTGTTTATTAACGATAAATTTATCCACAGAGGCGAATAAGAAATTCAGAAACAGTAGGCTGACAAGGATATAAAAATTTAAAATTCATCTTTAAATATTTGATGGGAAAAAAATGAAATTCTTGTTTTCAACTACTGGATCACTGAGGAGTTTTGTGCAGGGGAGAAAATTTCTAATTTTTTCCATTTCTCTAGTGATTTAAAACAGAAGACATACTAATTGAAAATAAACTAAGCTATAAATCTACCACAGTATTAATTTTTACCATCTTGGATAATATGAGAGTAAGATAAACTTAATAAATGTGTGAAATGGAAATTAGTGAGTTTCAAAACTAATTAATTTAGTTATTAATTAATTTTATGAGCCAAAACTAGTATGTTGGTTTAAAATGAAAATAATACCTATTCTATCTAATTGTTACAAATTTTATTTTCTAAATTTTTTTTTTTAACTACACGCTTTGAAAATGTTTACTTTTTGTAAAATAAAAATAATAAGTATCCTTTTTTTCAAAAATTATTTTATTCTACATTTTCCATTATTATTAAAAATTAATTTCATTTTAATTTTTGATTTTATCCTATAAAAAAAAACTGTATACCAGGCAATATTTGAAATTTTGGAATTTTTTTAATATTAACACTTTTTCTTTGATAAAGTTGCTTTTAATTTATAAAAATTGTATGAAACATTTAAAGAAATTTATTATTTCTTAATTTCAGACACTTGCAGAAAATTATCTCTGTTGAATGGTAAAAATTATTACTTCTCAAAACAAAAGCAAATCATTCCTTAGTAATCCAGCTAAAAAAACTAAGTAGTCAGTACATTGTCTCAATCTTAATTTTATATAAATTAATTTATATAAAATTATATTCCTCTAAATTCTTTTTTTTATTAAAAATAACCACTTTTACTTTATATTGTAAAAAGTTTTTGGCATGCAGTAATTTTTTAGTAAACTCAAAAATATTAAATATCGTAAAGTGACAAAAAATAAGAAAATGACAATGAGAGGAAAACCATTGGCAAATCCTAGTCCCGGTAATGACTGGTTCAAAGCTGTTCACATTACTGGTTTAAAATATTTTCAGTGATAGACAAATTATGAATTAGAGTTGCCCTCGAGCTAAGCTTAAGAATTTTTTGTGGATTCCTTTCTATATAACACGAATTTCATTTAAAATGTCTTCTATGAAGGCATATTTGTACCTATGTTTGGTCCAGGAGTTAACTTGTCTTCTGGCAATTGTTCAATTTTTCAAAGTATAGTTAATTTATGATATATAAGGAAACCTTGGTTAAGTGGACACTCTTGGGACAAAATTGTCCAAAGGGAAAAAATTGTCTGCTTACAAGGGTTCTCCATTTATAGGAAGGGTGCATTAATAACTCCATAAATTGTTTTTAGAATAACAATTGTTGAGAATGTTTTTAGAATAACTCCATAAGTTGTTCTTAAAACAATGACATAGAAATAATTATATAAACTTATTTGCACATTGATATTTATTTGAACTTTAAAAATTAAAATATTTACAATGCAAAAAGAATAGATGAAGAAATTTGATACTAATTTCTTTTTAAACCTTCATCTGACATATATCCCAGGCTCCAAGTAATCATATTTATATCTGGCTTTGGTTTTCTTGAGCTGATTCCAACCTTCAAAAGTGAGCTTGAATAAGTCCTTCATGAGAAACCTTGTTCCATGTCCTCTTCTTTCTATGCTTTGCTCTATTTTGACATTGGAAACTAAGAATTTTTCCATCAGTCAGCAAAGGGAAGAAGCCTTTGTGGGGTATGAGTAGGGAAGGATTTAATAACAGTTCCAGTTGAGGAAACATTACAGTTCTCTTGAAATAGTGTTTTTTTTTTTTTTTTAATTTTCTTTTAGAATTGTACAAAAAAATGATATTTAAAAATTATTTAATTTTACTTTATTTATTAATTTTTGCATTTCAAAGGTAGAGATTGAGATTTAAGATAGAAATTTAGGTGTACTAATACACACAAAATAGAAATATTTTATGGAGATATGCAAACCGTTGTTTTAATTTTGTAAAAGAAGAAATATCTAAATCTTATGTGTACTGTACATTAGAAACCAGAAAAATAAATCAAATAATAATACTATATATAAATCCCATATTATAATATTGGTCATTAAATTTCATATTGTATTTACTTATCTTCTGTATGAAATCTAAAGTAGGCGCTGTATATAGTTCAATTGAAACACTTGGTATCAAAATTGTTTGTCAGTGCAAAACAAAACTTCATATCACTCTCATAATTATATTCTATTGGTTAAAATTCATATATTGGAAATAGAGATGAGATAGGCTCAGCCTCTAGTTTGTTTATTGAAAAAAGATTTTGGTTGGGCTTAATAAAAATCAAAAAAATCGTGATCTATTTTTTTTTTTTTTTTGGTGCTTTTGCTTTGTGAGTTTAACACTAATTGTCAAATGACTTTTGATCTTTTATACCTTATGTATAGTGCACAAAGTAAAAAGGACCACTCTGAATAGATTTTGATTTAATGATCGGATCTTCACCTTTTGGGACTCAATCCTAATGGTTCAAGGGGGTGACCTAAAATATGCTGATTAATTAATGCAGACGATATTTTAAGTCACACACATAAATGTATTTTCTCTGTATTAAACATACTTTTTTTGTTAATGGTTTCGAATTTCAGATCCCCAGAATATAGGATCTAACGGTATTCTGGAAAATATAATCTCTATAGGCTGGTCAAGAGATCCTTCCTCAGTTTGAACTCCTTAATGTTAATCAGAGCTCATTCTAGGCAGAAAAAAGGGCAGGGTGCAAAAATTTAAAAAAGGGGCATTATTATTCTAAAAAGGGAATAATTTCACGTTCCATTAAAAACACGAATTCTTTTCATGTTCTATTAAAAAACATTGTCAATTAGTAGAAGAATTTTTTTTTTTTTACTTAACTAAAAGTAGCAAAGCAATCATTAATTGCTTATTTTCATTAATAAATTAACATATATATCGAGTTAATGAGCTAATTAACTTAGTAATTTATTTAAAATGCATGCATATATTAATAAAATAATAAATGTATGTTTTTAAGTGCCTGTAGTTATGATTAAATAATTAAAATGATTAATAATAATTATGATCTAATGATAGTGGAAGTAACTGCAAACTGTCAAAGGCAAGTGCAACAATGGGTTGTGGTGGCTATTTTTCCTTTCCCATATAAATCTATGTATTGACAGCAATGACAGACTAAATAAAAAGAGTTAAAAATAACAGTTCATGAAATCCATTGTGAGTTTGGGGAAAAAGTAAAGAAGGGTTGAGGAAAGAAAGGGTATGGAGTCTATTACATCAGGGCACTAATTTACTTCCGGGGCAACAGGGTGAATTCTTTTGACTAAAAGGGCAGCAGGGTGCTGCGCCCTGTTTACCCTGCCTAGAATGAGCTCTGATGTTAATTTTACCTTTTGCCTATTTCACCATCAGTCTGAGAACTTTTTAAGCAAATTAAAAAGTTTTTACTTATAATTATAAATTTTTTTTTTCATGAAGGTTCCATGCAGAATAAAACTTTTAGTATATATATATTACTTTTGTTTAATAGTAATAATCCAAAAAGTATTGGATTGTAAGGTATTTAAGTTTTTAGATCATTTTTAAAGAATGCAGTTGTAAATTTCTAAATGCAAAATTTTAGCGAAATCGTTTAAATAGTTTCTGAAAAATCAAATTTTGTAAAAGATGTACAGTACAGAACCCGTTATCCGGAAATCAGTAAACCGGAAAACCAAAAAACCGGAACGAAATTCGATAAATTTTTCCGCCATTTTTTTTAAAAAAATTTTTTTTTCCTCGTAAGATTTTTGGATTTTCCTTTCTTTTTTGAAAGATGTTTACCTTACCATCATTTTGGAAATAATCATTAGTGTATTACTTCGTTTTTTCAAGATTATTTCCAAAAATTTTTTTTTAGTTGGGTTTAACAATAAAAGAAAACTGCTTTTTGTAGCGATTCAGAAAACCGGAAAAATCAGTTATCCGGAATAGCGATGGTCCCGATCGTTCCGGATAATCGGTTCCCTACTGTATTTTTTAAATTTAATTTCTCTAGAAATTATTTGACCGATTTTGCTCAAACTTTTTATTTTTCCAGGCAAAAATACAGTCTTCAAAATAATGTTAAAATTGTATACCATGCAATTCAAATTTTTTTACTACTAAATAAAATAATAAAAAATAATAAGTAGTCACTAAAACTAATTTTTGCATGGAATTATTTTTGGCAAAATTAAGTTAATAATTAATTATAAGTAAAATTCTTCAATATACTTAAAATTTTTTCAATATATGGCGAAATACGCTAAAGTAAAATTAACACTTAAGGGATCTAAACTATTGAGACCATATTTCCTAGGCTGCTGCCACTCCTATATTTTAAGTATCAGAAATTCAAATCTTTCAAAAAGTTTATTCAGAGACAGTTCGTTTTTGTGTCTGATGTCACCCCCCAAACCCTTAAGTCTATGTTCTTGAACTAATCATTAGATAAAAAGTTATTCAAGGTAGTCCATTTATTTTTTTGTGCAATGTACATATTTATCATCTTTGTAATTATTAAAATAAAATTAAGTAGCTTAACAATCCCTGAAACTTTATTTTGCAGCTATTTAATGGCAATAGAATAAAGATGTTTCACAATCTGTAGAATTAGGCAGCACTTGTTTTTGTAAGTTTGAAAAGTGAGTTAAAGATGATGTGTATTTGATACCTTTCATTATGACTGAATTGGCATTGATCAAGTTAAAGCACAGAGATGGTGTAACTGCTAAAGAACTCTTGGAACCAGCTCGGTATGTTGCTTAACATGTTAAATTTATTGTTGTAACTTTCATACCTGTTTGTTCTCGTATTCGAGGGGATTATTTATTATTATCTGACTCTAAATAATTTTCTTTAATAAATTTGTCTATATGCATACATATATAGATATTTTTTTAAAAATAACGCTAACCCATTATTTTTGTTTGTTATTCAGAATCTCCCAGTGCTTAAAAAATTTCAACATTTTTTCATAATGTCCTGCTTAGCATGTTGGATTAAAGAATACATGTCTGAATTAGACTTTTGCATGCACCAACATCTTTTCTTAGCGCCTATTTAAAATATATGATTGTGCAAGTTATTAATATGTTAAAAAGATAACATTATTGTATTTATTTCAGTATAGATCGGAAATATCAAGCATTGTTAACAAGCAATTATTTAACATGAATAGGTATTGAAAGAGGAAAAATCATAATTTAAGCCACTTGGATTTTTTTTTTTAAATGTCACTGATTTAAATAAAAAAAAATTTTTATCTAATATGCAACTAATTATCATTTTTGAGTAAAATTTAATGCTTCTTAAACCTATTTATCATTTATATAAAATCTGTATTTATAAGTTTATATATATTTGGAAGATAGGAGAAACCATTTTCGAATTTTTTATGTTCAACGGCAACAAAATATCTTTCTCTTCGTGTGTTCTATTTCAGCAGTGCCGGAATTGTTCCTTTTCATTTGTTGTTATCATACCAGAACTACTTGTCACTACAAATAAAAAAGAAAAAGTGATAGAACTTCTATTTCTTAGCCTTTTATTATAATTAGTTTACATTTCAGAGTTAAAAGGAGAAAAATTTTTTAACGAAGTTCACAAGAAATATTTTAGTAATTTCATGACATTAATTATGACATCACAATAACATTAATTATACCGATCTTTTCTATGAATATTCTTGAGGATGTTGTTGCATCTCAAATACTTCCAAATTAATGATGAGCCATATATTTAGCCATCTAATATTGAACAGATAACAGAAGAAAAGCTTACTTATGTCTCTGTGAGAGGCTTGCTTTTTTTAATTTTGGTGACTGTCCTAGTATACTCAGATGAAAAATAAACTGGAAAATGAAAAAGCCAGGAAGTTAATATTTTTAATTTAAAGTCAATTATTTTTGTAATAAACTAAATACATCTGAATTATTTGATTTGCTTTGAATTATTTGATTTGCTATGAATTTTATTTCATTTGCTAGGAAATATCAGACATATTTTAAACAATATATCCGTTTTTTAGGAACTTTTTTCTCCTTTTAGGTGTTTTTTTAAATTTTTGTAATTTTCTTCGAGAGCTCAATGCAATAATTTTAAAATTAATTCAAATTATGCTTAAATTTTAAGTTTTAAACTCTTATTCAGACAAAATAAATAAGATTTGAAAGATTCATTAAAATATATTAAGTAGAGAAAATTTGGGCGTTAATGAATTAAGGGGTTCACACTTTTTTTTAGCTTTCCTGCTTAAACTATTGAATTTATATTTCCCAGATTATTGCTAATCCAAAATGTGAGTTTTAGAAATTCAACAAAAAAAAGGATACTTTTATGTCTGATTTCGTAACTTATAGAGCAATTAATGCTATTTTATAATCACTAATGTTTCATTTAATGACTCGCAAATTAACCAAAATTGTTATACTTTATTAGCAATTGTAATAATCTGTATAATTATACGCTTCTTAATTTTTATTATTTTGCTACTTCAAAAAACGATTACTTTTTCAAATAGCATTTTCCTTTAGTTTAATTTCCAAGATTGAGTAATATTTATTTCGACATAGTGTTATTTTCGTTTAACTCTTTCATTCCGGTAGGGTCTGAGATTTTGAGTTCCCCTGTTACGGCAGTTTTCAGAAGGAAGGTTTTTCACTTGAACTCGACCACGGTTCCCACCCAGTGAGATAAGTAAAAGGGGTGTAAATGATTCTCCTTTCTCTTCATTGAAACTCAGTCAAGTGGGGAAAAAATGCATGCAGCAACAAATTGTTGGATAAGTTTAAAACACCCCATTTACCAAAACGTTAGTTCAGCACTTTTTTGGCGACGAATAACTAGAATTGTAAAAGTTTCCTTCCTTCTTTTTTTGTTTTCTTTTTACATCTTTTCTATTGTTTTTTTTTTACTCGATTTTTTTCACAAAATCATGAAATGTAAAAAGTTTAGATAAAAATTGCTCTTCAATAAATTTTTTATTACATTGCATTATTTCAAATAATTCTTGAATAATTAATTTAGCTTTAAATAATATGTATACCATACCTCACAAATTTCTCTATTTTACCACTTCCGACATCGAATCTCGAGACTTTTTTACTCAAATTTTATTTAACTTAAAAATAATTTGAATAATCTATTATTTTTTATTAAATGGAGATTTTTATTAAATAGTTTTTTAATAGTATATTGCATTAAATTTTTCAGAATCTTAAAGATTAAATTATAAAATTTTGCTCAATCTTAAAGATTAATATTTTGCAGAATCTGAACGATTTAGCTATCTTAGTTTTATAAATGACAATACCCATGGCTCGAAATGATCAGTTGAACAGTCCCTAAAGAATACTAGATTTTATTTTTTAACCGTTTGACGAAGATGAGACACCGGTGTTCCTTTTATATATACTTTTTCTTGCACTCAAATAACCATCTATAACTTATTTCAGTATTTTTTAATTGTAAAAAACAGTATGATGTTTCTAAAAAACTCTGTTAGATTATCAGAATTATATTTATACTAAAATATGAATATAATAATTTGAACAAAAATTTTATTTTCATACATGTAAAAAAGTTATCCGAAATTGATTTTCAAAATTAAAGAAATTGTAAAAATTGAAAATTAAAGAAAATTGTTTCTTTTAGATCAAAATAACTGTGTGTGAGAATAAAGGCAAACTTTAAAAAAATATATATATAATGTTTGCAAGTGATCTGTGTTTGGAAGATTTTATCTAACTCAGAAAAAGATACGGGTGTTTCACGCTCTATTTCATAACCATAAATTATTAAAATGCTAAATATAATATTTTTCACTTATTTTCAACCAAATTATCTTAGTGTAAACAAATTTTATACTATTTGAGTAATACTTTTTGATCCCCATAATTAAATTCAGAGAGAGTAATAGAAAGGCATAATAGTTAAAGGTATAAGTTTCAATCTTTCTCTTAACTGATCTATGAAGGCCATATATTCCAAATTATCTTTTCCTTTCTGACAACAATATTTTGAAAAATATTTATTTTCATTCTGAGGAATCACCTGTGTATTGAATTTTTCATAGAAATCAATAGTTATATGAAATAATATGCATATTCTAAGTGGACCTCTTAAGACAAAAATATTATTTCTTTTCATTAAATAGAATCATCACTCAAAATTATTAAATTTTGAGTGATAATATTTAGAGCAGCATTTTAATGCAGAGCACATCTTATATTGTTCAATAAATTAGTAATAAAACTGAATGATATCAAGACCTGCGTTTTCATCTTTAAGAACTAAGCCTTTACATAACGTGCTCGCTATCTTGTAGGCAAGAACATTCAAATAGTGTCATCGGCTTCATTAACTTTAAATTAAATTATAACAAAAACTATTCCCACATCTGGTGGCCACAAGTTATCACATTTTATTTGTGTGTATTATTATAGATATATGGTTAGTTTATGATTGAAGAATCAGAAAGATGGATTAGTCTGTTTAGTATCTTTTTTTTTCAGTGAAAAGAAATCTGTGAAAAAATAGAATACTATCATTTTAGCTAATTTGTATATAATTATCAGGCATAATTTACTTTTAACGGTATAAGTGTAATATTAAGCAATTTGTTGACATTAATATTTGATAATGGAGAATTTCAAAGTTGTTAGAATTCCTTAAATTCATTTTTTAATAAAAATAAAAGAATTTTCTTTTGTAGTTTGAAAGTATATTATTTAGTCTAAGTTTTAAAATACAAGTCTAGTTACAGATTCTTTTTTTTCTCCCAATAACCACTTTTGACGTCGAATCGGAATTTGTTTGAGTAAACGTTCAACAATAAATTAAAGAATGTGGTTTTTTCTTCATGGTTAAATGAAGCCCAACTGTTATTTTTCCAAGAAAATGTTTCTTGCTGGTTGCAATCCTTTTCAGCAAAAAATGGCCAAAGTAAAATTAATTTTAGCTTTTACTATCTTATGTCAAGAAGTGTTTTGTATAGTATATTATTATATTCTCATTACGCAGCAGGTATTCGTCTTACTCGCCTCAACTCAGTACCCTTTCCAACCGGCTCAATCATTCACAACACACATCGGGAATTCTTTCCCTTTTGTATAGCGATTGACACCACTATATTCTTCGATCAAGGTGTGCTGGCCTCCTTCTCCGGAAAAATAAATAAATAAATAAAACGGAAACTGTATTTGAATCCTTCTTGCTCGTATATTTTTAGAAACATTTCGCCCTAGATAATTTTTAAAAAAAATAATTACTGTCGTAATTTTACAAATGTTATTAATTTATCTATTTAATTATCTTTTTCTTATTTATTCATAGCTGCCAACTCTACTGGATTTTCCAGTAGACTACTGGATTTTGCCAGTTTCTCCTGGTCTACTGGTTTATTTGAAATTCTCCTGGTTTTTGTACAATTTAGAAAATTCCAAAAATTGAGTAAGTTTCCTTAAAAAATCCCTTTTGAAATTAATTTTTTGTGCAGATTATTGCTTGAATAATTAAAAAGTATTACTTATACATAATGAAGTGAACTTCATTTATAGAAATCAGTCCAAAACTTTTTTTGTTCTAAAATGTTCAGTTTATTTTTACTCACAGTAATCTTTTTAAATTACTTTTAAAAAATCTTTGAACTATGTTTGGTGAATTAAATGCCTATTAATGTTCAAAATTATGAGTAAACGTAATACATAACATTTCGAGTATGTTTAACGCCAATCATAACTATAGAATATTGCAGTTTTTCTACTTTGATGACTAAGAAAATCCCTAGAATTTCCTACTTCTAAAATATTTAGTACATTATGCAACAATTATCGTGAAATTTATATTATTTCGTAAAATCTACTGGATTTTTTTCTCTCTATGTTGGCAGCTATGTTTATTTCTTACGTTAGAATGCTTTAATAAGTCACATAGGTGCAAAGCATTGTTTATTGTTGCAAAAACAAAAGTTTATATAAAACAGAACTAAAGTAATTCAGTTGTTTTTAAATTTTCTCTATAGAAAAAAAGTATAAAGGATAAAGAAATTAATACAATTAAGGATACTATCTGATTAATTTTAATAATTTGGAAGGCTTTTTCTAAATTTTAAAAGTATTTTTTATTACACTCAGTTTTTTAAAATATTAAATAAATGAATAAAGTAAACAGCACATTGGAGCAGGAAGCGGGAAGGTGATAATATCCATTCCGTTATATTAACATTTTAAATAAAGCCTGTTGATAGTTGAGTTTTTTTAAAAGTAAAATGTTTCATTTATGTTCTTTTTTTTCAATATTAACGTGAATAATTTTAATAAATAGAAATAGTAGTATGTTGCATGGTTAATAGCATTAAAATAACTTAAATCTTGAAAGAAAATAATAATAATAAATAAACACACTGAATAATTTTTTTTTTAATTTAATTAATGAGGTAAAAACATTTCTAATTTCTTAAAACAAAATAAGAAGAGATACATGCAATGTCAGAAAAGTCAGTGCAAGATTAAATTTGCTACAACCGCAAAGAAACATCAAGTTAAGCCATATTTTCTATTCAACTCTAGCCAAAGTATTGTGCGATTCAAAATTTGATTGACGCAAAATGAATTTCATTTATACGTTGCAAAAAAAATTTAAATTTTTTTTATAGAAATATATCACCTTTTAGTCTTAGACTTACTTTGAATAATTATTGCTAAATTATTTGAAACGTGTACCATTGTTTTTTTTTTTTTCGCAATAAAATTTAAAGCATAATATTTACTTCACTGATAATTTGAATATAAATTATTATATTATACTCGATATGATTGTTTTAATGCAGACATGTTTGTATATAATAATATTTTTTTTTTTTATATTTTGCTATATTGGAGACAATAGTTACAGACAGAAATCATACGTTTTGGGGCGGAAAAAAAAATAAGTCTCAAATCGTTAGTCTAGAAAACTTCTAGAAGTTTTTATTTTATACTTTGGTTGATTCCAGGCGAAAATCGTTTAATATTTGAACGCGTAGTTAGTGATTCTAATCAATGACATAGCAAGGTTTTTGATTTTCATTCACAGATAGGTAGCGTCTTAGGTACAAATTGTGGATGTTTATTAGATAGCTCAGTTCTTGTAAGTATTGCGGCAAAACTTTTCGTGAACATTGTATACAAATTCAAGAAAATTCAGTTGGGAGCAAAAAATAATGCACTGAACTCAGCAACCACCAAAAAATAAAATAATTGGTCGAACAAACTGGAAGATATTTGGGGAAATGATAAAACGTCTATTGGTGATGAAGGAAAATGCCCAAATGTCATTTTAATTACTCACAAAAGGTAGATAAGTACAGAATAAGATAGATAGAGGAAGCTACGAATAAGAAAGGGATGAAAAGGTTTCTTTCCTAGTTTTTCAGGAATACGAACTTATAGAATGCATGGTGTCATAAAATTATTCCCACTCGTTCTTGCAGGCTAACAGTAAATACTTTTATATGTCGTCTAGAACAATCAAACTTTCAAAATATTTTGAAATAGAAACGATTTTTTGGAAATTTTATCCATTCCTCATATAAGAAGAAAAATTATTGCACTTCTCCTAAATTAGAACACATAGAAAAACGGCAGACCACATTCATTCATAACGAAATTACTAGACTTAGTCCCCCTCGTTTCCTCCCTCGTGAAACAGTTGATTTTTATTTATTTTTTAATTTAAGCATGCATAGACAAAGAGGTTATTCAAAAGAAAATAAAAGGAAAATTATGACTGACTAGGACTAAAGTCTTTTTCAAATTGTATTCAAATGATTAATTTATTGACAAAATTTGAAATTTATTAAAATTGCTAAAATCGAAACAGAACAAAAAACTTGGGTAACTGTTTCCAATTGCGTTATTAGAAAAAAAAAAGAAAATTTAAAAAGGAGAAAAAAAAGCTGAAAAGGCAGCAAAACAACTATTGTTTTCTTTTAAGAATTTTCTTTAAGAAAAAAAAAGAAGATTTGATTACATAAAATATGATAGAGTTTTCTTACGTCTACCAATATTAATCATCAGATTTTGAATAAATTGTTTTGAATTAATTTAAATTGAATGGTACCATTGAAATAAATTTATTTTATGAATATGCTTACATTTATTTAATGGTTGATCTTGTGAAGTGATTTAAAATTTAAATATCACTATACAATGTAATTTCTTATATCATTGAAATCTTTAAAGTTTTAAATTATAATTTCTGTGCAATTAGATTTTTTTGAACAAGTATTTTAAATTCCTTAAAAGTTCTGTTTTCAAAATCTTTATTAAATATTCTAAATATTGTTTAATCTGTTTTAAGATTGGCTGCCAGCAAAAAAAAAATGCCCACAATATTTAAAATCTTTTAATTTTTAAGTATTAGTTTTTAGACATTAAATTTCATTATTTCTAATAAAAATCACATTTCTTATTTTGAAAAAAAAAATTTAAGAAGAGAGAAAAATAACTAAGTAGAGGAAGTTTATTTCTTATAATTTTCTGTTTCTACTTTGCATTAGTAACAATATATGTCTCTGCTTAATTATTTACTTACTTAATTATATTTTTTTTTATGTGTGGATAAAAAAATTTTCTATTTTTTTTATTAAATCTATGGGAAACACCATAAACTAGGGTACGTAGTCGATCAGAGAAGGTATATATGAAATTGAAAATGCATGAAAAATTTGCACTTAATAAATTGAAGTATATATTATTTTCCCCTAATTAAAACAATTAAAATTTAATTAACTCATGTTATTGTTTAAAGAGAGAGAGACTAACAGTTGAATTATTAGACATTATTTACTAAAAGAAACTAATTAAATACAATAGAAAAAGTGTAATAGAAAAAAGGCTAGATATCTTTAATTTTATCACCATAGAAAAACCAACAGTACTTAGTTAATATTATATTTATAAATCTGATGAAAATTGCACGACCTTTTGGTGTGACAATGTTTGAATATGAATTTCTCTAACTTTTTTTCCTCCAATATCAGTTTTATCTATATCTTTTTCTCAAGGTGTTCCGTGTTTTTTCCTTATTTTTTACGATGATCGTTAATCTCTCTCTCCCAGAAAAAAAATATACAGTATCATTTTTTCTTGAATTTAAAAAAAAAACAACAGAAAATGAAGTGTTTGAATTTTGTGTATTTTTCTTTGGTGACGTTTACTGTGTGCAATACCTTACAATGCCTTTCCGCAGCTATTGTAATTCCACAAGTAACAATGAAGAAGGAATAGACAAGTATTGAAAGAATTTCTGCCTCTGGTAACTGTGGGTTAGTAGGATAGTTTAGATGCCCTGTGGTGAAGAGGAGTCAAAAAGCTTTGTGAAATTTTTCTATGTAAAGCAAATAGTGGACAACCGTATTGTGTAAATCCTTACTCAGAATACTTACAAACATTAGTCTTTCCCTTGCTGCGAAAAAAAGAAATATTCCTAAGGGAGTACTACCACAGTAATATAAATTTGAAATAGAACACTGAATGATTTTTATGAAGAAAAAAAAAATGATTACGCATAATTAAGAAAAAGAAAAAAAAAGAAAATATTTAAAGTTAGTAAAATATTAACATTAATCATTAGCATTTTGAATAACATTAAAACGGTTTGATATCAATGAGGTTGAGAATCAATGAGAAATTAAAGTAGTATATTGATCGATAAAGACTTGATTTTTGTATGACAAATGAAAGGCTTTCAAACATTTTCGAAAATTCGTTAGGTCGTCTATTTCTAAACATTTTCTGAACAAAAATAAACGAAAAAGATATTGAAAAAAGTAGAAATACTGAAAATTCCTTAGAATAAATTCGTATCTTTTCTTACATTGAAATAAATTTGTAGACATTAATGTATTGTATTTTCAATATTTTTATGCACCATAAAATATTAAAAGATAATGTCTAAGTTTTTTTATTCGCGATCAATATCGAGTAACATAACGACGCATATCATAATGAAAAATATAAGTTTTAATGTTGTTATACATTTTTAAATTTAAAAAAGTAACTAAAACAAGAAATCAGTCCTTTTTCAATTTCAATCTTTTTTTTTTTCCTTTATCGATTTATGCGGCGTATTATTATTTAACAATAAAGCATTGATCTTTATCATTCGAAGACTATTCGAAAGTTTTATGTAAGTGTTCCTGAGGTTTCCTTGTGTACCTGCTCAAAAGCACATTAATTCGTATATGTACGTATAAAACACTACATTTCCTCTGTGTACTAGATATATTGTTTTGAAAAAAAATTCCGCGAAAAACTATGTAATTAAAATTTGATTCCACTTTTTAATAAGAAAAATTAAGTATAAGGTAATTGCTCAAGCATCATAACCTCCAAAGACTTGAGAATAACAATTGTATTAGGTAATTAAGTTGAAATATCAAACAAATTTCTGTATGCGCTAATTACAAACGCTTTTTTTTTCTAATACAAAAGTGTTTTTTTTATTCTTTCTTCTATTTATTCATTTTTTTAACCATGGATGTATTTTAACAAGTGTAAAAGAAATTTTAATCAATGTTTGACAGAATTAATTAAACAACTTTCTTATTCCTATGAATAGCGAATATTTAATGTGGTTAGAGTGAAGTACAGTTTCGTCAGTTTAGGCTATTTTGTCAGTAAATACTTATATTTAGCACTATTTTAACAAGTCAAATTGCCACAAATGAACATAGCCGTTGATTAAATGGTTCCTTTTTTTTTTTTTGCTTCAAAAATAAAATTTCATAATGTGATATGAAAAATATTATAATTTCGTTTTGAAATTTAAAGTGTTAATGCAAAGAAAAATTATTAAACCGAAGAAATTAATATATGTTCCATAATTATTCGAAGTTTGCTTAACGGTTGCACTATGACAAACTCTTGTGGCTAAGAGAAAAGAATTATTAAAGTATAGCAGCTCTTAGGAATTCCCGCGAAGAATAAAAAAACGCTATGTTTTAGTTTTAATTGTAATTTGACACAATTATAAATTCTTATTGATTAAATAATTCTAAATACTTTAACATCAATTCTGAAAAACACTTATTTATTTATTTATTTTTTATAAAAAAGGGCTGTGAAGCATTTCGTTATAACACAGGATACGTCAATTTGTTGATTTAAAACAGTGTCTTTCCGTGAAGTTTGCATTAGAAGATAAAATTTGGTGTTTGGCGCTTTCTCTAAGAGCCGTGCCTGCAATTTTTAAAGTTAAGAATAGCAACCTTAGGAGAAAACTTTTCAACAATGCATAGGGAGGGAACTAATTGATGTTAACTGACAATCCTATTTTCTCCCCTCCCCCAATGAACCCCAACAACCGCGAAGCTACCTTCTCCACCTTATATACCTGGAGAGTCACGAAACAACACCTATCTGGAGTTTGCATGTAGATGTTTTTTCGTGACGCTTCGGAAATAAGGGGTTAAAAAAACAAAAAAACACTCAGAGCGTCATTTTTGTAACCATGCAGGGATGAGATTTTTCCGCTTTTTTCACTTTTATCTCATAAATTTCAGCTTTTTTTTTTTTTTTTTATCAAAAATTCAGATTTTCTAAAAATTTCATTTTTTTTATAAGTATTCCGCTTTTTTAGAAAATTCACCGATTTTCAAAGAGAAGCAGAAAATTCAAACTACGTATCTACCAATCCTTTCTCATTTTTACCAATTTTCACCCCTTTTACACGCAGCTGATAAGATTTTCCGAATTTTTTACCCGCCCTACAGATAGATCCGATTTTCATAGTTCAAACGACGCTGCTTCTGACAAGCCTTTTAAAGGTCCCAAGCCAGGAATCTGCTAATATTTTGATTCTTATTCACACGATTTTAATATCAAACATAGCTTTTCATATTTGCGTGTTGCGATTCTTATTCAAGCGATTTGAATATTGTACGTTGCGATTCTTATTTACGAGATTTAAAAATCCGATATTGTGATTCGTATTTACGTCTTTTTAAAAACTTATGTAGCGATTCGTATTCACGCAAGTTTAAAATTCATAATTCTTATTTATGCAATCTAAAAATTACGCATCATGATTCGTATTTACGCTATCTAAAAATTATGAATCGTGATTTGTATTTATGCATTTTAAAATTTCTATATCCCAGTTTGTATTTTCTCATTTTCAAAATCGTATATCTAGTTTCATATTCATGTGATTTCAAAATCCATAATTGTTATTCATATTCACGCAATTTTAAGATCAACTATCGCGATTCTTGTAAGAAGTAAATTTTTTTAAAATTAGTTACTTTAAAGGTGACTGTTTTTCTAACGACGATTATTAGTATATGTAAGTGTTACAACATCAGAGAAACTGGAAGGGAATATATTCAAAACTTATTCTGTGCTTGCAAAGAAGAAAAAATAGGATTTGTCACAAGATGTTTGAAGATGGACTAACGACTAAATATAGCAAACATAAGAGATAAAGCAAACAAAAGCAATCACTTAAAAAGGGATTTAATTAAAAAAAAATTGGGGGAAAAAGAGTTAATTAAAGAGTTAATTAATCAAAATTTTATTTATAATTGCTGTTATTTATGCTATAAAATGCAAAATTCTTATCAAATAAAAAACAATTATCTAAGCAGTTGCTGATTGTCATGTAATTTTTCAAACTAAAATAGCAATTTTTGTATGTTAAGGAGTTACTATATATTTCTACTTTACTGTTATTGATATGTTTCAGAGGGCTGTAGTTAGATCACACTATAATATGAACATAATGATTCAGTCCATTGTTAAAGTTTTTTTTTCCAATATAATTTAAAAAGTAATATTACTGATATATTTGCTATAAATCACATAACAGTATTTATTAAAAGAAATGAAATATTAATTTATATCCTCAGTATTTTTAATTTGCAAAATCAGGTAGTTTTTCAAGTAGATATTGTCTCTTACGTGAACTGAGGAAAAATATAATTTCCAGCTTTATTTTTTCAATTGGTAATTTTATTTTCACTAAATGTTAAGTATCAATGTAATCGTTTTTATAATAATAGATTAGTACACAATTGAATGTCAAGACATTATTTATTACCTTAAACTGTCTGGAATTTATTATTAAAGGGTTGCGCATGCGTAAAATTTACTATCGTGGAAATTCAGCTTTTTTGCGTTTTGGCTAATCTCATCCCATGTCACATTTGAAAAACTTAAAAATTTAACTGTCTTTCATTAAAGCAGCTAAATTGTCGTTACATTTCTTCATCTGATGTAGTAGTGAATGACATAAATATTTAACTATGACTTAAAAAAAGTAAAAAGATCTTTAATTGAGTAGGATTCTTTGATCTACTACGTATTTAAAGTTTCAATTTTTTGGAGACCTATCTAGATTTTTGTATTGCTCGGATGTATCCGTCTGTAGCTTCATGTTTGCATATTTAATCTAAGTCTCTGCCACAATTTTGCCTCATATTTTCACACCCTGAGAACAACAGGATTAAGATTTTGGACAGAATACATTGGTTTTACTGTCTTAAACTCTTAAAGTGTCCCAAAACTTTGGTAAAAATTCTATAGGTGTAACCATTGTACACATAATAGTTACACATATTAATAAATATTTAATGTTTTTTATACAGTATGCTTTAACTTATAAAAGAAAAATAATATAATCTGATAAACTTGGTATTATCTTTTTATCTGATCTTGAAAATTCGTCTAGTCCAGTGTTGGTGACAGTGGTATTACTATCCCAAGTAGGGGTGGGGGGTCACTGTTTAGACAAGTTTTTGGCTCTGGTAGGCGGGAGAAGGGGAATCTTTTTCTCCAGTCTATTGTGTTAGCCCTAGAGAGAAAAGAAGCTATCTTGTTCCAGATGTGCTATTCTTGTTTCCATAGCAGCAGATGGCCTCAGACTTTGTATGGGGGAGTAATTACCATAGACAAACTATACTTGCCACCTATTTTGTTCGTAGGTGACTATGGCGGCTCTTTTAAGCAAAAAAAGTGTCTAAAGACTTTTTTTTTCTTCAAAAATAGTGACTTTTTGAATATTTAGGGAACTATTTCTTCATATATTGTGGCATATAAATATAATAAGAGAATGATTTTTTGGCACTTTTCCCTTTTAT
Organism: Parasteatoda tepidariorum; assembly: GCF_982258835.1. Taxonomy (NCBI): domain Eukaryota; kingdom Metazoa; phylum Arthropoda; class Arachnida; order Araneae; family Theridiidae; genus Parasteatoda; species Parasteatoda tepidariorum. The sequence goes on along the minus strand of NC_141755.1, from coordinate 133,534,097 downwards.
TAATTTGTGAAAAAAAATGATCTAGTTTTTTGTGCGATTTAAAAAGTGAATGTTCCTATTAGTATTCACACGTTCGAGAAATCAAATATCGTGATACTTGTATTCATTCAATTTCAAAGCATTGCCGAGCAAAATGAATAAGTTTCGTCTCTGGTTTCCTCATAAATCAAAACATAACTTGTCACATAAATTCAATATTCATACAGACAATAAGAAAATAATTTTAAAATTTTTTGCATTGTTTTCCCGAAGTCACAGATTTTTATTTTTTTAATACTCACTTATCCAAATCTGTGCAAAGAATCTATATATTAGCAATATTGTTATAAACTTATATTACTAATATAGATACAGCGTTTTAATTTCCGATCATGATAGGGGAGAGTGGGATCAATTGTAACATTTTTTACTTCCAATATATTATTAGTATTAATTGACAGACGAGTAAAGTAGACTATCCTCTACTAGAAAAAAAAGTAAATACATTATTTTAAATGTTATTATATTAGTTATTAACAATTTTTGACAGTCGTGCACTTGTTACAATTATCCCCTCTTACGGGGTCAATTGTAACAGTTCATAAATTCAACTAAAACATAGTTAATTATACATATTATCATAGTTGTGATATATACGTATTTTTATTGATCAAAATAGTAGTTATATATTAGGAGTAAAAATAATAATGAACAGAGACCTAAAGGGTTAAACTTCTAACTTTAAGGGGTTAAAAATTTTAATTTATGCTGTGAAAGGTGACAAATAAAATAATGCACATGCAACATAATATAAATGACACAGGAAACTATTGGTGGTTCTTAAAGAGTTAAGTAATGATTTGTAAACGTAAGTTTATTTATTTTCAGCTGTTACAATTGTCCCTTTACTTATTGTTACAATTGTCCCCAAGACGCCATTTCAGCTTCATTTGTTAAAAGCAATGCTAGTTTATTAACAAAACTAATCTTTTTTTTAAATGTTAATTAAGGTGTCCACTTACATATTCGGATAATAATTTTTCTTTGTTTAAACAAAATTACTTTGTTACAATATAATATTCTAATGCCAAAAAAAGCACTTACATCGCGTGAAAATATCTTTTGTGGTGTAACTTTTTCAAAAGTACATAAAAATGGTTGCCAGCAGGAGTGTGCATGTAGATTTATTAAATACACCTTGTGCGCCACCTAGGAACCAAATCTAGAACCGGACACTCGAAATTTTTGCTCTGTTACAATCGTACCCTGTTACAATTGACCCCACTCTCCCCTATAGTTTATAATTTTGTCTCTCCAACCTAATGTGAACTTTGTTCTGTATATCCCTTCTAGAAATCAGTCTCTACTCAGGATATCAGATATAAGGATGAGTTTCCTGAATTTTTTTTTTTTTTTTTTTTAAATCAGGAAAATTAGATTTTATTTTAATTAATCGATCTTTTCTTTTAAAGAATTTTATACACTTACCAACAAAAACTAAGATAAAATTTATAAATAATACCCCTGTGGCAGTGACATTGTTACAGTAGATTATAGAGTTTTGTGCAGCAGAGCAAAATGTAACCTAAGGCAAAAAAAAGAAGATAAAAAAGCCCTTAAAAGTGCAATAACTTTCAACAAATTGGAATTTCAAAAAAAAAAAAAAGAAGAAGAAAAAAAAAACGCTGTGCATAAACAAGCGAGGCCTTTTCAACATTCCTAGTTTCAACTCTGAAGTTGTATTCCTGCTGTCTGTAGAGCGGCCCACATAGTATTTTTTCCTACAAGTTTACCTGTATAATTTCAAGTTTCTAAATTGTTTAGTTTTTGCACAACAAAACAAAATGTAATGTTAAATTGTACGCCCAAAACAGTAGCCTTTCCGATTTTTTAATAGAGAGAGAATTGAGTGAAGCCTTGTTCAAATGCTTCACTGGTCTCCTAAATGGTAAATAATAAATGTTTCAATATTTGTATTAATATTGAATAATTCTGCATCTCATTATCGGTATTCTGCTTCGCTACTAAAAACAGATTTATGATATCAAGATTCCCTCGGGTCTGGGAAAACCCGGAATTCCCAGGAAGTTTTATTTTAACTTTAAAAAGCAGGGAATAGTCAGGAAAGATTGCAATTTCTGGCAAAAAGCTGGAGAATTCTTGTATCATTCCAGAAAAATAACCAATTTTAGAATTATCAGTTACAGTAATCAGTGATTGAGATTCAAGTTCAATAATTCCAATGTCTATTACAATTATTTGTTGTAAAAATTTCTTATTTTAGGGAAACTAGCTCATTTAAAGATTTTTTTTACCTTCTAAAAATCTTATAACGCAATAAGCCTTACAAATTAAAGACTCTGTTTTCTAATGACAAATTACATGGTATAGATTAGGGGTGCACAACCTTTTTTGAGTGAAGGGCCACATGCTCAGCAGATTTACCAATAAAAGGCCGCAGGCCAAAATATTTAGACAGACATGTTGGCAGCAATTGTTGGTAGTAATTGTTATATAAACATCATTGTTCTCAAGACTAAATTCTTTTTGTCAGTTTACCTTGTAATATCTTTGCATAAAATTGAATAATCTTAAATGTTTAAAATGAGAAACTGCAAAACTGATTACTTAGGGGGGGGGGAACAGAATCAGAATCAATTTATCAGAAATTGTTTTTTAGATAAATTAAAATAATTAAAAATTTTGGAAAAATCATTTTTATTTTTATCATATTACATAATACGTCCATTTTCATTTTAACATAATTTTAAGTCCATTTAAACATAAATTTTAACATTAAAAAATTTGTCCACAGAATTAAATTTAAAAAAATAAGTATTTTGTCATTAAAAAAAATGCAATTTAAATACTTTGATTTAAAGAAAGATAAAGGTTAAAAATGATTAAAATTGACACGAAACCCCTTCAGCTAAAAAGAATTAGCATTTAGTAGGGAATATACTTTTACTTTAAAACATTTATTTTAAATTAATCATAAGAGGCAGGGGCTGAGAGAGGGAAGAAAAAGAAGAAGAAAAAACATTTATTTTGAAGGAATTATTTTACTTATTAAAAAAAAACTATTAAGATACTTGCTTTCAATTCCTTATGACCAATACTTTTTTAAAATGACACTTACTATTTACACATACAGTCGGACCTCTATTTAACAAAGTTGATAAATCCCGCTAATAAGTTCGTTATATGGAAAATTCGTTAAATAGAAAATCACCTTTTGACATACTTAAAAAACATGAAATAGGTTTTAAATTCATAAACACTCGACATAATTAAAATACAAATTGATACACCTTTATCTTGTAAACTTAGTATCTACTATTTATTACAGTACAGAACCCGTTATCCGGAAATCAGAAAACCGGAAAACCAAAAAACCGGAACGAAATTCGATACATTTTCCCGCAATTTTAAAAAAAAATTTTTTTTTTTCCTCATAAGATTTTAGAATTTTTCTTTCTTTTTTGAAAGATGTTTACCTTACCATCATTTCAGAAATAATCATTAGTGTATTACCTCATCGTTTTTTCTTATTTTTAAGATTATTTCCAAATATTTTTTTTTTTTTTAGTTGGGTTTAACACTAAAAAAACGGCTTTTTGTAGCGATTCAGAAAACCGGAAAAATCAGTTATCCGGAATAGCGATAGTCCCGATCGTTCCGGATAATCGGTTCTCTACTGTATATAAATCTTAGCCATAAAAGAAATCTGTATGGAAAACAAGAATAGAGCAAAACATTATCCAGTGTTACATTATCATGCTACATACATTTTCAACTAAAAAAAGAAATCTAAATTTATGTATAAAATTATAACTGTATTTATTTGTTGTATAAAAATATAACTGCTAAGTAATTTCAAACATACATTACCACATGCATTCTTAAGTTTAATTGCTACTGATAAAATCCGTTAATTTTGTCTGAGCTTTTCGTTAGAAATGCAAGCAGAAAGGGATTTTACTGCTTTCTCTAAAAGTTGAGGGGACTTCAAAAACCAATTCAAGGTCATTAAAATGCGTTAACATGCTTGAAATGTTCTGAAATATTTTGGGAAATAAGAAAAGTGGATCTCAAAGAAAATTTCGTTAAATAGAAAATTCACTTCGCTATTTGGAAGATATTTTACGCAGAAATTTCCAAAATGTTCTTGGTTCCTAGAAAAAATTCGCAAAATAGAGAAATTCGCAAAATGGAAGTTCGTTAAATAGAAGTCCGACTGTATATATTTAAAATCAATTAAAATTTACATTACTCTTTGAAACTTATTTTGATTAAATTTTTAAAGTTAAAATTTAATGATATAGAAATCATTTCCCAGCATATGATCATAAATGATCTGAAATGGTTATCCTGTAATTTGCAAAGTTTTTAAATATTGTGATAATTTTATCTACTTGATCATATGATAGCTTTTTCGAGTTATTAAATAAAAAATTTTAATGATTTTGTTTGAAAACTGCTCTGTAATTTTTAACAGGCCAAATTCATTCTGGAAAACTGCCTTTTGACAGAAGCTGGTGTAGGCAGTATTAAACTTAGGGTAAATAACTTCATCAGTTTTGGAATCTATCACAAACGGTGTTCTTCCTTTCCTGATTTTTAAATCTCGTGAATACAAATAGCGATGTGTTATTTATTTTTAAATTGCTCAAATAAAAATCGCTATGCATGGTTTTCAAATAGCGCGAATAGTGATGTTTTTAAATTGCGAGACTCGCGATGTATGATTTTTTTAAACGACTGAACATGAATCGCGATTTTAAATCTCGAATCGCGATGGATGATTTTTCAAATCTCGTTATTGTTAAAACGATGTGCAATTTTAAGATTGCGTAAATGCGAATTATGATGTGTGACTTTTAAATTGCAAGAAGAATCATAACGTATTATTTTTAAAACGCCTATGACAGCAAAAAGAATAGTTTAAGTGTGTGCTGTTAAACTTCCACGTGTTCATGGGGCTAAAAAAAATATGCACATGTTTTGAATTATTTTTTTGCAAATGGGACCGTGTTTTATGTAAATTTACTCATCTCGTTTTTTTTTAAATTCTCTTCAGGAAGGTGTCGATTTTGATAAGATACATAAATACTTTTCAAATTACAAAAAAAATAAATAAATAAATAAATAAACGCAAACGAATTGCGTGATTTGCAAATATTGTGTTTAAATATCAGGATATTCTAAATCACAAAAGAAGAAGAAAACACTTTCGAAAAACCTCTTATATTAATGTTCAAATCGATGCAAATAGCGCACGTAAAAAGTAATTATTTTAATGCACGATTCAAAACTTGTCTGCTCTCTGACTAGTATTAAAAATATAAGAATTTTCTTAAATCACAGAGTAAAAACTACCAAACAAATCTATCAAAATCCTTTCATATTTAAAATAAAATCGACGTAAATAAAGCTTGTCAAAAAGTGATGTACTTAAATGTGGGATTCGAAATTAAGACGTCGCTATAGCATATGAAATATATCGGGACTTTAAAAACCTTGTAGCAATTGTACCAATAATTGCCAAAACAACAATTGAAAAATAACTTGACATGCTATAATACTGGCGCAAATAAACCACGTCAAAAATCGTAATCTAAATTAGCGAATCTTTACTCACTATTCGTAATAATTTGTTAAAACATCGAAAGATGTTTTAACTTGAATATATACCAAATTTTTTTAAAGGAAAAAAAAATTGGAATTAATATTTTTTATTTCGTTCAGATTCCTCTGGTTGTGCACCCCCTATTATAGATAAAACATGGTCTGGATTTCATTGAAATTTACTTGAAATGTCAGGACAAGTCAGGGAAATTTTTTTCTGGTTTTAGGTGGGAGCCCTTTATATTTTGAAGGAATATGTTTTAAGGTCATTATTTATATGTTTACCTGTAAAGAAAACTCCTGTATTTTACGACTATCTTCTGTTTACTCCTATATTCCCAAATTTCTCCGTATTTGTCGAAGAAATTTTTAAAAAAAAACTTTTGGGCGATCAAATATCCACTGATGGCGAAAATAATTCTTTTATCTCTGAACAGGTTACCAGTGTGATAATATGGCCTGTGCTGCAGTATGTTGAGTGTTAATAGTTTAAGTAATTATGCATAATGGTTTAAAGAAATGACTTTTAGATTAAGATTTATATGCATACTTTTTACTTCGATGAATGTAAGTGCTTATTGCCAGCTTCTCCTGGTCCCAGTTTTTGTATTTTTTAGAAAATTCACTAAAATTGATATGAAATAGAATTTTTGTACAGGCTTGATTTAAATAAGTATTACTTATACACAATGAAGCGAACCTCATTTACAGAAAACAGTTCAAAACCATTTTATACTGTTTTCAATACTCTCTTCTTAAATTAATCTCACAATGTTTGATGAATTAAATGATATTTGAAATAAATACATTGAGAATTCAGTTTTAATGCCTTATTAAAATAGTTCTATTGATAAAAACATACTTCTGTGACCAATAACTAAGTCTCTGAGTCAAGTATTTCTATTTTATGTCCATTTAGGTCTTTCTTTTCGTACCAACAAAACAAAATAATTATATTAATTCTATGAAAAATTATTATACTAATTGGTATAGTTTGAATGTATATGTCATGTACTTTTTGAGTTAATATGAAAAAAAATTGTGCCTGTTAATGTACTAAAACAATTTCATTTCATTCTACTGTTAAAATATATTGTAATATTCCTGAATTTTCCCTCTAAGTATTTTACTTTGGAATAAACTTACAAAAACAAATAGTATGCAGAGGAATATTATCATTTGAAATAATAATAATTATACAAAATTAAATAAGCTTATCTATTCTCAAAAATACAACTCATTTCTGCTGCTTATGATAACTCAATTTTTAAAAACTATTGGGTTCCAGCTTTAAAAAGCGTGATTTCTGTTGGTGTTGCTTCTTCATAGTTTTATTGTACCATGAGTACTCAAGATGGGTCATCTCTCTTTGAAAATAACCATTTAATGTACAGTATCTGATGAAATGATATTTTTATTCATTTAGAATGATCTAAAAATTTTAATTCTGCAACTTGAAATTAGAATTGTTATAATTGAAGCACAAAGATCATTACTAGTGTGATGAAACTAAATCACTAAGTAACATTTCTATTTCTATCAATGATTTTCCGACCTCATTAATTTACCTCCGAAGTGTTTGACGAAGATCCTAAAAATTAGTTTAGAAAACACTATACCTTATACAGTGAACTCTCGCTTCTACGATATCCGATACAACAATAACTCCCTCTATTACGATAATGTTCCGTGGTCCCGCCAAACTTGCATATGGATTAATGTTATCTTCCTCTCAATATAACGATATTCTCTGAAGCAGTAAACCTCTGTAAAACGATTTTTTTTCAAATTTCAACATTATTTTCCATTTTTTTTTACTGGTTTTCAAATAATGTAAAATGCCTTTTTGTCATCTTTTACCATTTTTTTCATCTTTTCTGATAAAAGGGTCACTGCTGGTTATGATCTTTCACCCCACTGTTATTTCTTTGCACATCAGAGAATGGCTTTTGTATTCAAATTTCATTCCCCCACTGTTGAGGAGACCACCCTAAGAGCTTCATGTTTTAGAATTGCCTCCTTCAGTTCTTAAGAAATCACCATTGTAACATCATGAGTCATAAATGACCACACACATCACAGTAACACCTGCGACCCTGAGAAGGTACTGTCTCTGTAGAAGGTGGGTGGAGCACGTTTATTGAAATTGAGGAGGAGAAAAAAATGTATACTGACCATTGGTCATCGTTCATCACTGTCACTTAATCCCTGATTTAAACTACACTTGGTGTTTTCATGAGCTAGCGCAAATTCTACGATCAGAACTTTTCGCATTTAGTGCTGCTAACATTTTCAGCTTGGTGAGTCTTCAGTGTATTGGATATTTTTTACTAGTGTAATGGCAGGGAGAAAGCAACTTTCATTTCAAGATAAACTTAACGTTATTAAAGATATTGATGATGGAATGAAACAGATTGATGCAGCTAGAAAATACGGATTATCTCAATCTACAGTTGCAACGTTTCTAAAGAAAAGAAAACAGATCGAAGATACTGTAAGTTCAAATTTAATTAATCCAAAGCGTAAACGACTAAAAGTCGCAACTAATGAAAACATTGATGCTGCCGTCTTAAAATGGTTTCAAGAGATGAGAGCAACAAATATCCCGATAAATGGTCCCTTGTTATGCACACAAGCACGTAAATTCGCAGTAATGCTAGGGAACGAAACTTTTAAAGCTAGCAATGGTTGGCTAATGCGTTTTCGGGATCGACATGGAATAACTTTCCAGGAAGTTCACGGAGAGAAAAAATCTGCTCCGATTAACGAAGCAAATGTATGGAATCAAGAGAAGATGACAGATATTCTTCAAAAGTATAAACCAGAGAACGTTTATAACGCAGATGAAGCTGGGCTGTTTTTTCAATTCCTTCCCGATCGAACATTGGCATTTAAGGGTGAAAAATGTTACGGCGGAAAAAAATCAAAGCAGAGATTGACTGTTCTTCTGTGTGCCAATAGCACAGGGACACACAAGATTCAACCTCTTGTTATCGGCAAATCATTGAAGCCGAGGTGTTTCAAGAATGTGAAAAGTCTTCCAGTGGAATATAAAGCCAATAAAAAAGCTTGGATGACTTCTAAGTTTTTTTCTGAATGGTTGTTGATGTTAGATAAAGAAATGAAAAAGAGGAAGAAAAAAATTGCTTTATTAATTGATAACTGCACCGCTCACACCTCAATTCCAAAACTACACAACGTCGAAATTGTTTATTTCCCGGCCAACTGCACTTCGATTTTGCAGCCACTCGACATGGGCATAATCAAGTGCTTCAAAGGATACTACAGGAAGCGTTTGGTTGAATCGATACTTGTCAACATCGAAAATAAAGTAGAAGATCCTTTTAAAACTGTGAATGTCAAGGAAGCATGTGATATTATTGCTGGTAGTTGGTGGGAGGTAACAGAAGAAACTATTCAAAATTGTTGGATTTTGGCCGGTTTGTGTGTCTTGGAAGATGAAATTGTTTCTAATAGTGAAGAAAATTCCACAGACAGTGATCTTTCAGATAATCAAGAATTAGTTTTGAATCTTCAAAAATCTTTATCCCAACTTGAGGAAAAAATGGGTAAAACATATGGTGTTAACGTGGAGGACTATTTAACTGCGGATGACGATCTCACAATTTTCGCAGGAGTTAGTGATGAAGAGATTCTCTCTGAAATTACGGATGAAATGGAAAATAATGATGAGGAAGAAGATGGTGATGATGATCCATGTGTATCACAGTCCGTATTGTCACCCCATGAAGCTCTTCAATCCGTAAAATCTCTAAAGACATTTTTCTCAAGTCTTCCATTTACAAATGAAAATCATTTTCGGGCATTGGACTCTATGCATACTTTGTTGGTTGACTTAACAGTCAGAAAAATGAATAAACAAACAAAAATATCTGATTTTTTTCAATAAAAATGTTTTTTTAAGGTAAGTTTACAATCTTATGTTCTGTATTTATATCCATTGTTTTTAATGCTTAACCGTAATAAACACTTTGCAAATTAATTTTTTCGATAATATATAAATATATTTATAGTTAATGAATATATAACATTAAATTTCAAAAAATCTCATTGCGTCCCAGAATTATGTGGGCCCTCGATATAACAATATATCCCTCTACAACAATATTCTTATTTGGTCCGCAAAATATTGTTGTAGCGAGGTTTTACTGTATTAGAATTTATAGACATCTTTTTTGAAAGCAAAATCATTCGTACGGGAAACTGTAAAAAAACGTTTGGTGGTAAGACTGCGGAAGATAGTTTCACACCTAAAATACCTAAAAAACCTAAAAGTGTTTAAAGTAGGGATGCACAATCTTTTTAAGAGAAGGGCCACTTGGACAGCAGGTTGACCAATTTGCTTGTCCAAGTATTTAGACAGATATTAGCAATTATAGTATTTTTCATACAGAAACATCAATATACTAGATACTAAATTTTTTTTATCAGTTAACTCAATAAAATTAAATTATTTTAAACATTGGACATAAAATTATAAATTAAAATTCAAAAAATGCAAAACTGATATTTTTTTAGTTTCCTTTTCATTAAAAAAAGAGAAAAAAATTAAATGTGTAATTCAAAATTCTGGGATGTTTTTTTCTAAAAAAAAAATTTATATTTTTGATATTGTCTTGGTCTGCAGATCAAGAGATAGCGCACCCCTAGTTTAAAGTATTTTTCAATCTATTTTAAGAAAGGTAATACTGGAACTTATTGAATAAAATTTTTAATTGATGTATTTGTTTATTTTTTAAAAAAACGTACCATCATTTATGTGAAAAATACAGTAATTTCTGTTTTTAGAAAAGTACTGTAAATAATCATTTAATTTTATTCTTAGAGTGTTGCTAAGTTTGAAAGTAAAATGACAGCTCTAGAAAGCAATGTGAAAGAGCTCAAAGATCAACAATCTAATCTACGAACAACAGCTCAAAATTTCTCAGGAGAATTAGATGTTGTAAAAGTGAGAGGTTATTCAATTATTGTCTTTTAAATTTAAATGTCTCTTACTCATTTATTGTGTTGATATTGACGAATATTTTTACGAATTTGTTGTCTAATAGCTAAATAATAGTTCAAATTCTGATTATTTAACATCCACAAAAGACTGCAGATATATTGGAAAATCAAAATCCATGGATTATCTTACTTGCCTTTTAGATAAACTTTCTAAAAGACTATAATTTATACTCTGAATTAAGTTATTACAAGTGAATACATTATTGCAATCATAAAATGACAGTTTATATCATGTTTGTATGACAGTTTATATCATGTAAAAAAATAGAGCATGATAATTCAAAGATGTATATAAAATAACAAATCTGACAGTTCTTTTTAGTCCCGCAGTTGACTGATCGTTAAGACACGGTTCCCATCAGATCACCGAAGTCAAGCATCACTGGCTGCAATCAGTGTGCGGGTAGGTGACCACTTGGATCAGTCTGCGTAGGGACCGAGGGTGTGCGGTATTGGTCCTCGTTAAACTGTGCTACCGTAAAGTGCTCAACTTCGCGTGCAGGTCGTCGGGCTACCGAAGCGAGGGTGCAATCCCCTCTGCAGAGGATCAAAATTGTGATGGCATGTCTTCGGATCATCCTCAGGGATGCTTCCCAGACCGTCGCCGATAGCCCATTGTGCAGCTCTAGTGTGACGTAAATGAACAACGACAGTGCTTTTTTAAAAAAAAAATTTCAAAACTATGTGAATGATTTAATAAAGTTGTTACTTTTGTTACGCTGCATAGATATTTACAGTTGATCATCATGGTTTGCTTTTGTACTTATCCTAATCATACTTTATGAATCACAATTAAATTATGTGATAATGCATTTTTGTTGAATTCAGAAGGAAATATAATTTACATTCATGTGATGTATACATCATATGATGAGTACTATTACTAATTAAGAAATGTTATATGGATTTTAAAAAAACATTAAGATCTCAAGTGATTTCCTCTTATATGATTGGTTGAAACTCTTAGGGTCATGTCAGATTATCAGAATTATACTTCTTCTTTTCCAACTCAAAAGTCCTGTGAGCTTTCTCTACAATAAAGTTGCATGTTTCTCCAGTTTAATATTTTTTTCTGGTTCTTCCTCAACCTGATCCAGCAATCTTAACTTTGATCTTCCTCCTTTCCTTTAATGATTTTCTAAGGCATGTCTTATCCACTATAATCTTCTAGCTTTGATAAATCATATGATGTTTTTCCTTTTTAATTTTTCCATTTTGTGGTTGCATGTCTTTCTCCATGCGTTACTTTAACTAATGCTTCAAAAATTCTTCTAATTATACTATGTTCAAAATTTCCTACTATATTTTCATATTGTTTTCCTAGGCTTCAGACCCATATGTTACTATTGGTCTTATTAGGGTTTTACATATTATACATATTCTCAAAATTAATTTCCGTTTTAGTAATCATTATTTGCAAATATTTCCATTTTGTGTCCGTGGAATTTCACATTTATTGTTCATTTCGTGACCGCGATTAGTAAAGGATACCCTAAAAAATTTTATCAATTTTTAGACCTTGTATTTGTGTTTGCTCTTCTGTCTTTGTCTTTATCATGATCTTTATTTTGGTTTGACCTATTTCATTTGCTTTTCCTGTAATTTCTTTTATTTGTTCTATTAATCTACTTTTTTTTTTTTGCATTAATTCCTATATTGTGTGCATGGGCACAGACTTTTGTTGACTTTGTGAATATATTGCCTAGTTGTCGAATGATGTGATTCACAAAAGTAAGGTGATATTGAAAAGCATAAATAATAGGGATTCACCTTGCTGAGCACATTTGTTAAACTCAAACGAAAATTTAGCTCTTCCACTTATATTTAAGTCTGTGATGATTGAATTATAACATTTGTTTCCCTATATTTCAAGAAAAATGCAAAAATACTAAGAAATTTATCTGCTGTATCTGTGAGCAATGCTTTCGACATTAATGATATTAAAAATTTCCAGAACCAGACTTTATATTTATTAGACTATGTATGTTAAAATGTTTTTTCTCTAAAAAAAGCATGAATTTATAGTTTAAAGCTAAAATATTTTCATGAACGCAAATCAATAAATGCTATACATATATGCTTAAACAAATGTTTTTGAGTATGTTGCTGGTTATTTTTTTCCTTATTCCACAAAGTATGGGGATTTTTGTAGATTTTTTAAATTTGCTAATATTTTTACTGTTCAATTTTATTTATTTTAGGTTACAGTTCAAGAATTGTCTAATTCTTCTGAATCAACTTCAAAATCATCTGTAGATACATTAGGGAAAGATGCTAAAGTCCAGGCTGCTGTTCAACAAGGGGTAAGTTGAATTTGAAAAAAAATCTTACTTTTTTTTAAATTAGAACTATCAAACATCAGTGTTTCTCTTCCTAGGTTCAGTAGAAAAAAACATCGAATTTATATACCAGTATAAGCTAGACGTAATATGATGCCTCCTAATTTTCTATGCACTTTATGTCCTGAGTAGATTAACGGTAGAGCTGCCTATTTACCTTCAAATCTTTGGCTAATGCATGCATTTTTAAAAATGTCATCAATTGAAAATTATCTGTACATTATATGTACTCAGTTAATAAAATGATGCTAGCCAATCAATTAATTATTTACTTCGCTTTCTGGCTTCCATAGAAGAATGTGTATTTTTTTCCTAATTTTGCTTAACAGGTATAAGCAAAATTCAAATCAATATTTGTTTAATTCCCTCTTGTCACACCATTTGAAAAATAAAATGATATAATAAAAACATTTATATTTCAGTTATTTTACGATATAAAAATTTATAATAGATATAATGCATAAGCTATATAATAACAGGATATTTGCTTCTGTTTTTAAATTCTGTCCATGGGCTGAATCCATTTAAGGCTCAAGTTTGCTCCGATGCTTCTTTGGTGGTAATTGTTTTCCATTTTGATGAAATGATTCAAAATGTTTTTGTTTTTTTAACTTTATAAAATTCTCCAAAAATTAGTTGGTTATAATTTGATAATAATAGATTTTATATTGCATTCTTTTTCTGGAAGCTTTTGTACTACCATTCACAGAAATTTGTGAATTATTTTTTCTCAGCAAACCTACTAATCACTCATTTTTTTTTACAATCACTAACAGCAATGTTTGTCGACAAATTGTTACAATTGTTGCATTAATGCTATTTTTTTCTGTTTCATTTTAACCTTTTATAACATATTTCAATTTTTAAAATAGAACTCTTATTTCCAAAAATAGAACTCTTTTACTCCAAATAGAAAATTTGGAGTAAAAGAATTATTTTATTAGAAAATAACTACTCGCTATGTGGCAAGTCTACCAAAAAATTGGCGAAAAGTGTTAAATGAACAAGTGCTTATTTTAAAAATTGTTTAATATAAATTATGTCTATGTAAAAAAATACTCTGGGAATTCAGAATCCATCAATTCATGGTTGAAAAAATCATGTAAAAGGAGAATTCTATTATAATTCACATATTTCGATGTTGTAATATATGTTGCCCTTCCTCATAAATATTTTTACTTATCGTTCTTTAAAAGTCACTAAATTTTGTCACATATTTATTTTTTTTTATTGTTTAAATAAATTTTTACAGCCTTAGATTATATCTAATAGGAATTTTTTTTTGAAAAAATAATTTAATAAAAATAAAAAAAGTTAGCAAAATGTGACTTTTAAATGTCTTAAGTGGCATATTTTTGTATCCATTGATATCAGTCAGCAACTCAATAGGTTTAAGGAAAAAGCAGCTGCTAAGACATTCTAGTCTCCCAGAATACTAACTGAAAATATAAATTTTCAAGTATACTTTTTAGTTAGAGTAAACATTCAGGCATATTTTGATACGAAAATGTATTTAAAATTCAGTGCTTGTAATTTTAATACATCGCAAAAGGTTATATGAAGCCAACAGAAAATTTTAGAATTTTTTTTAAACTTCCGTAATAAAATTGAACCAACTTTCCAGCTTTGCTCTTCGTTCACCATAAACACCCTTTTGAATAGACGATATTATTGTTTATTTTTTAATCATTTACAAATTAATATAAATGATATATAAAAACATACACATCAGTCTATATTTAAGGAATTTAAATAAAAATGATTTATTCATTGTTTTGCAATAATTTAAACATGAAAATTTAATACGGTAACAATATTGTTTGTATTAAAGTTTAAACATTCTGAAATGTAAAATTTTAGCTGAGCTAAAAGGACCAGATAATTTCATTTCTAATTGTTTTAACATGGCAAATTTGTTAACAGACAATTATTTTTTTAATCTTTCTCATTGCTACAGAAAAATTCTGTCACAGACGAAAATTCTAACTAAAGAAAACAGCTGTAATGTAAAGCTAAATGTAAAGTAAAGAAAACAGCTAGTAAAGTAAAGTTTAAAGTTAAAAGTGGAAAGCGTAATGTGGAAATTTTGCTAACCAAAAAATTAAATGTTAAAGAAAATGCCCCTCTCAGTAAACCATAGAATATAAATTATAGAGTAAATAAAAATATAATGAAAGTTCTGACTAAAACCAATATAAGACCAAGAGTAAACTATAATTCAAATGACGTGTGAAATTTAGGGGCCTCTTTTTCAATACTATTAAAATAGTCATCCACATTATTTATGTAAAGCATCTATCAAAATCTCATGTACACTGCACGATTCATTTCTAAAATGTAGGAAAAAATTTCTGTACCTATTAAGTAATTTCATTTAAAATTAAAGCATAGTATAAATTACGTTTTTATTTTATAGTATTTAGGGTAATCTTTTAAACCAGTAATGAAAGATGAAATTTGTAATAATTTAGAATCGTAAAATATATTAGATACTAAACAAAACTAATATTATTGGGATTAACATAGTGAAATATTTCATTAAATTAATTTTAATATATTATTAACCATAAATTAAAATTTGATTTGAATTTAACTTGATTTGGAAATGAATCTTTGATAACGAAATTCAGTTCCCCTGAAATACTGATCTAGTGTAAAATAAAATTGTTCCGAGTTTCATTATTCAAAAATGAAAAACATATTAAACTCGATTAAAAAAAATCATAGAAAAAGATAAAAAGAAAAAATAGTTCTTCATCCTTATAGCAATACTTAAAAGCTGAAATTTTTAGAAAAAAGCGATGATAGAAAAAATCTATAAAAAACATCTAAAAAATGCGCCTAAATAAAATTGCCGTCAAAAACAATAATTTAGGATTTAATTCTAATAAAAAAATAGTTTTTAATCTAAAAAGAAACCTTTATCACTGTATATGTGTTTTTCGCATTGCCGCAAGTGGAGAACATAAAAAAAAATAATAATTTTCTTCGTCATTAAAATCTTATTTAGTAGTCTTGTAACATCCTAAAACGAAAGAGTTCTTCAAAATCCAGGATAGCGTGGCTGGTAGAGCGCTGGGATTATGTTTAAGTCGTCGTGAGTTTGGTCCTCCCCATTTAGTAAATGGTGACTAGTGCATGTTATTTCTGTCGGGTCACAAAATCCCCCATGTTTCCTTAACAAATCAAACTTCTGAAGGAACTGAATTGGAGTTAGATTGATCTCTGGTTCAAATCAGAATTATGATCGGTGGATTAATGAATGGACCTATACCACCCTTTGAACGGGCTGTGACGTATGTCTGTTTCGTTTTTTTTCAAGCTGAGACACCATTGATTCACTTGCTGTATGATGAAATGGTGTCTCTTGTTTAAGAATTGTTAGGGCGTTTTTTTAAAGAGTTTTGCTTTTCTTAGTTTGAATGGGAAGGACTAAAATCTTTGGATGTAGAAAACGCAGAAATTTGCCAAAATTCAAATTTAATACATGTTGGACTAGATATCACAAATAAGATGACATCCTTATCTTCTTCAGGAAAAAATTCAATGTATTTAGGTGACAGGTCTATGGCATGTGTAGAAAAGTTATTAAAGGCATTGCCTCTTAAAAATAGGTTACTGTACCATCAAGGCCGGATTAACCATTAAGCACACTAAGCACGTGCTTAGGGCACCAGAGGATAGGGGGGCACCACAAAGCCTAACTAAATGTTCGCAGTAAATTTTTTTTTTTTGAAGCATTGATAATAAATTTATTATTTTGAGCTTCCATTTTAAGAGTAGATAACAACCATTTCTAAGTACAAAATTTCACATAATAAAAGAAAAAAAAAAAAAGATGTTTAGTATCAAAAATTTTCGGTCTTATAATGAAATTAGGTAGTGAATTTCTATGCGATAAAAGCTCTATTTATTTATCCATTACAATGATTCCATAACATACTGCTACGATTCATGTTTACAGAATATTTTTCGCAGTTGTAGAAGTTAATACTCCAGAAATTTGATATTTTTATGAAAAAAAATTTGATTTACAAAATTTTGATGCAATGGTTTGATGATGTAAAAAATGTGATTTTTGATGTGAAGAAGCAATCTATGTTGTGCATGTTTGCAGTTTCTGCGCATGTTTTTGTTTATACTACATAAAATATTTGCTTATACTATATTTTTAATTATATTCTCATTGCAACTGGAAAAGAAGTCATCAAATTACGTAAAGGTTGTGTTGCAAAAATTTATTTCAAAAATTTACGTCAAATAATTTTTTTTATTCACTAAATTAAGAAAAAGGAGCTGTGTTTAAGTATAATTTTTCGAAATTTCTTTGTGGAGGAGAGGTTAAATTTAGGAAAAATATGACCACACACTTCGCATCACTTATGATTTTTTTTATCTATATATATCGAATAACGAAATTAGATTTTAAGATTTAAAATATATACTACGTAATATGAATGCAAGCAGCTAGTTTTTGAATAAGGAAAGAATTATAGGTTCCTTAGTCCTTAGAGTCTTGTATAAATACAAATGTTATAAAAGTTGAGCACAAAAAATGTGTAAATTCTCAATGTGAATCGGATGTTCGTTGACATTGAAAAATACGTTAAGAAGAGTACCCATTAAAACTAATTTAATTTTGAAAGCAAATGTAAGAAATAAGTAGCAATAAAATAAAATTTTTAATCATTGAATTTTGTTTAGTGCAAGTAAACTATATTTTGTGCATCTTATAGCGAAATTTGTTGTTGTTGTTGTTACTTTACGTCGCACTAGAGCTGCACAATGGGCTATTGGGCGAAATTTGTAAAAAATATAATTAAGAAATAAGAAAAGTACTGAAAATTTCAAATTAAAAATAAATAGCAAATTTAAGAAAGATATTTTTATTAATTGAATTTTAAAATATGTTTAATAACTAATAAGGAAAATCCTTAATGATAATGATTATATATATATACAATATATGTGTGTAATTTCATCAACTTTTATTATGATGATAATTTGAACATGTAAATATTTTGAACATGTAAATATTTTGAATATAATAATATTATTTCCGTCACTAAAAATTTTAATAGTTGTGCTTAATTTTTACTTGTAGCTCGTGTGTAAATCAGATTGAAATAAATAAATAATTAGTTAAGGTATTTCCATTATCCATTAATTTTTTCTTAAAATAAAAATTGGTCATTCTGCATAAACGAGTGGGAAAAATATTGTTGTTCCCTGTTATTTTATTATAAGTAATAGACTTCTGGGAAACGTGGTTCAATTTAACCTGATCTTGCTTTCTGCCTATAACAAACAATCCAGTAAAACAACAAAATCTGTATGTTGCCAGCATTCGATTCCATGAATTCGAAGGTTCCTGAAAAGGACCACCGTGATTGTCACCAACATATGTGTCAGAATCGCGTCTGTGCTCGATCGTCACAGATTTTTCCCCCCTCTTCAGTGGGCGTAATCAGTAATCAATCTTCAATTGTCAAAATCGGAGAGGTGAAAGACTAAGATGAACCTAGGAGAGGGGTGCTAGAGGATTATCCTTTATCGCTTCTTACTTGCCAATTATTTGACTTAAAACTAACGCCAAGCAAATGATGTTCACAGTGTAATCCAGGTGGCAACGTTTATCATTTTTTTTCAAGATGTTTATCGCCAAACAGCTTTTAAATGAAATCGAAGTAAATTTCAGAATGCAATGGCATCATCAATCTATACTCTGGAATATAAGAGGTGACAAGCTGATAATAATGATGATTAATAGAGGAAAGCATGTGCTGCTAAAAGTTTAGCACGTGCTTTTATAAAAGTTATTTTATTAAAATGTCAAAAACTTATTCATGGTTTAAGTTTAAATTATTTAATTTCAGAGATTTTATCATAAATGAAATAATATAATTATATTTTTATCACTTCATATAAATGGTGTTTTAAAAATCATACATTTCCATGAATTATAACTTAATGTTAGTTAATAATTTTAGTTTGCAGTTATTTAATAAAATTTTTGTTATATTTCAATTTTTCTTAATTATGATACTCAGCTTATACCAGTTGGCATAAGTAAGTGTAGTGTTAGCTCCCTAATAAGTTAAAAGCGTTAAGGTTTTTTTTTTTATTATTATTATTTCGATTGTAACTTAAGAATGTTAAGTTCTTCTAATTGTAGTTATTTAGTTTAATTTACGTTGTAGTTATCTAGTTTAATTTAGTTAAGTTTAATTTAGTTCAAACTTATTTTTTATGACTATCATCTTGATTTATTTATTCGTTAGTTTACAATTATACTACTGCTTTATTAAAAATATATTTTGTGAATATTCGGATTATATTTGATTTGTATTATGTTGTACTTGTTGAAAAGCAGAAAATTAAACTTTCTTAACCTTCACTTTGAAGATAAGAAATTTAAATATATTTTCAAAAATTTTAAATGAAAATTTAATTAAAACGAAGAGTTTATGTGTGATGGTCTTCGTTATAACTCCAGAATCGTTTGAGCTATCGTCCTTAAATTTCGACAGTTGATGAAGAAAACAATTCAAAAGTAATTAAAAAATTTCAATTACATCTTTCAGGGGAGACTTTGGAAAGTGTTGACAACTTTGCCTGCACATAAACCCATTATGCAGCACTAGTGTGATGTTTATAAAGTACCCACTTAAATGGAAAAATAAAAGTGTAGTTATTTGAGAAAAAAATTTTATAGAAAGGAGAATGAAAAATGAATTGCGTGTTTTGCACATTTAATTAACCATGGATTTGCCCGGAATTGATTTGCACATAGTGAAAAATATACAAATTAACAAAGAAATTTTTATCGTATAAAGCAATAGAGCAAATATTTTCTTCTTTTATTATACCCAAATCAAAAAAATTTAAATCAATATTATTATCATGATTACGAAGCAAGAAGAAATCCTCGGGGTAAATATTATTCGATAAGCAAGTATAATCTTGAAAGATAATGAAATCATCAATAAATCTAAAAACAAATGTAATATTAATAGTATAATTTTTCCATAAAAATGCAAAAATAAGATAAAGATTAATAATTAGTGAATATGAATTTATCATTAAATTCCTCAGTTTTCTATATTATTTAAATTACCAGTAATAATATGTTCAAGGTCATCCTTTGTGACATTCATAATGGGATATATTAATCCTCCCTAAATTTTTGCTTATATCAGTATAATTAAATATTGTTCTACCAAGAGATTTATTTTATTTAAAGGTTTTAATAATCTTGAAATCTTTTAAAGGAAATAAAGATCAAAAATATTAAGAAATTTGATATTAGCAAAAAAAGGATTTTGAAAGTAAATACCGAAATATCACCTATCTGAATTTTCTTTTTATTTGGAGAAATTTTACTCATTTCGGCTTTTACAAAATCGAAACAAACGTGTTTCTAAGTCTATAGATTTTGAGCAGCAAAGCAAAATGTAACTTAAAGAAATTTTTTTAATAATTTAATGTTAATTCTTTCCCCTTTCTCTTTTCTTAACATTATTATTAAATTTTTTTAATGATAATGTTAATCCCGTCTTTTTCAGTAACTTGGGGCCCCGCCAAGCTTAAATCCGGCCCTGCGGCGCAGCAATTTAGATTTTACCATTATTATTATTAGTTTCTTCAGTAATAAAATTTTTACCACGGTGTAAAGCATTACCTTTAAAGAAAGGCAGTCAAAATAGAAATAAAAAATTTGACATTCTGTTTTTTATAACATGAGTAGAAAAACTAACGCAGAATTTTTTTATCCTGTGAGAGTGATTCTTAAGACGAACTGCTCCATCCTACGATTTGCATATGCGGAGGCAGGTTATTGCGATAATGGCATGCACGAGCAGTTCTTTTTACATATACACAGTTTCAAACCATTCAATGCACTTCGATAGAAAAGGAGCTTTACTTTTTAAAGGAGGATACTTTTTAAAGAATGCGTTAAATTCTTAATCACCTGTTTAATATATAATAAATATATAAAAATGTTAAATGGATGAAAATGTTAAATATATAAAAACATTTCTAAAATTATTCCGCGCATGCATAGTCTGAAAAAACTACTTTAAAACCCCATATCTTGAGAAATTTTTAACAATTTTTTATATAAACTTAAAAATAGCAATTTCAATAGTGATTGAAAATGGTTCCGAAAATTTCGTTGATTATCTGCGGAGTTATAGCCCAAAAAGTTACAAGAAAAAAATTACTATTTTATTAAAATTTTAAGTATGGAGGGGTTTGCAAATAACAACCAAAGTTATCAATGCAAATTAAAATCTTTTATTTCATCTATCCATCATCAATCTTTTTTCAATCTTTCATTCAAATTAATTGCTTTATTTTTTGGCATAGGGTGTTCAAAAATACTTGTTTTCGTTTGTAATTCATTGCTGTTCTTTGAAAGCTTTGAAACATTTTTTTTAAGTATGAGAAATTTCATGAACTAAACACGACTAAAGTATTTCTTGAGAAATAATTCTAATTGGATTTAAACTACTTTCTTTTAATTCTGCTATTCAAACTTTTTTCAATGTCTCCTACCACATAAATTATTGGTCCAGTTTTTATTAGATTTTTCCATGATTCAATGCTATTTTGTGGCATCTAATAAAAACTAAAAGTTCAACTTTACTTTTAAAAGAATTTTAAAAATGTAGTTTACAGGCGTTGTTCATTGAGATATTCTATGTGTAAAAAAAGTTTTCTGTACTTTTTTTTTTTCTTTTTGTATAAAATATAATTTCATTTAAATTTAAAAAATTTTTTGGATTGAGCAAATTGATTTACATTCCTTCATTTCGTATGACAAAACCAACTAACTACATTTAATTTATTTTAGTAAAAGGTGATTTTTCTGAAAGCTAATAAATTGTCGAAAAATTTATTTGCGAAAAAGAACAACTAAGTTTCAAAAAGAAAAGCTTCAAGATCAAGATTTTTGAAAAAGTAAGAAAAAAACTTTGGATTTGGGAAAAAAGGAGAGTTAATTATAAAACCGCATTTAACAATGTTGTGCTTAATAATAATAAATAAAATTGCCATGAAAATATTTTGTTAATACCATTAAAGACTATTGAATGATTTCTCAGTTCTGTACTGAACATGAATTTAATTTAGTTCGCAAGTCTGTATCACGGCTTGAATATCAATACATAGAAATAGTTTCAATCATTATCCCATAAAATCTTGAGAAAAATAATTATTTTTTCTAATTATGTTTTTACGGTGCAGTTACTATATTATGTTAAATTCTTATATGTGTTGCATTTTCAAACCTCATTCATACAGACGATAAATTTTATGGTTTAAAATTATTAATAATAATAATAATAACATGATCGATTTCATTAAATTTAATTGACTTAATAATTGTACTCAATGAAAAATTAGATTTGAACTATTATTAAAAAAATTCTTAAAGACTTCAAATATTTCTTTAATGCGATTGTTAATAACGACTTCCAACGTTTAGAAAAAAATGTTCTGATAATTGAAATTTTATTTAATTTTATAGTTTATTTAAAATTGCAGAAACACTACATAAATCTATTTCAATTCGCTAGACAAGATAAGCTATTCATGAAATGGCGGTAAGTCAATGTACAGCTCTTTCGCTTCTTTCATTCTTAAAAAATTTTCCCTCTTCATTATTTACAAGCATGCCAAAATATTATATTAACCTCTTTTCATGGCTCTAACGGGAAAGCTAAAATATTCACGGCTTATTATCAAACGCGCCAGAACATACCCTTAAAAAGGATAACCCTATAGTCTGTGGGGGGAACATTTTCAGCGTGTTAGGTGGGTCATCTTGAGCATCATTTAGTAGCAGGTGTTCCTTTGTAACACTCCTTACAATGCCTTTTGTTCATTTTGGGGGGAATAAGTTTGTGACGGATCTTGCATGTCATCTTCATGCATTTCGCCATGTCCCGAGAACTTTTGAAACGAATTGAAAAAATTTTGCAACTATTAATAAAATTCATTAACCTAAAAATAATTCCCTGTCAAGAATAGTTTTTTTTTAAAATTATTTATTATTAATGGTCAGAACAATTTTTAATTTAAAAATATGCAAATTTTTATATAATTTTAAAGAATATTTATTTAAATGGTAAAATATAAAATTTGAACGAAATCTGTCGAAAAGTTCTTGAGAAATTAAATGTTAAATATATAACTTTTTTAAAATTGAATAATTAAGGTTTATTTGATTGATTTAGTACACATTAAATTTTGTATTTTGTCATTCAAAATGACATTTGTTCAAATTTTCAATTTAAAGTTCTTTCGACTATTCTGTTAATAAATAAAATAATATAAAATGATTAATACTTCTTACAAATTATTTTTAGAATGAACTATTTTTAGGTAAATGAATTTTATTATTGTGAGCTAAAATGTTTTAGTTGGGTTGAAAAATTCTCGACATATGGCTATTTATTTCGAGAGTCAAGAATTCGAATCAATCGGGAAAAAAGGCATGCTTTTTTTAGAAAAAGTACTTGTCTGTTTTTTTAATTTAAAGTATTTTGAGTCTTAGTATATAAAAGTTCAAACTTTCGATTATAAGTTATTCGAAGTGTTTGCTTTTTTACACATTGTACATACACACAAACACAAGTTATTTTTTTAATATTAATTGAAAAGTTTTCAATTGATTCTATTTTAATTTTTTTATTTAATTTGAATAAATACTTTTTTTTACAAAAAATTTTGATTTTATATTTTGAATTAACTCGTGACTTAGTACTAGATATATTTGATTTGATGAGGAGGGGGCACCAAAATATTTTCAGTGCTTAGGGCCTCAAGAGGTCTTAATCCGGCCCTGTGTACCATCTTAAAGTGTTGCATCCTGTAATGAGAATGGAAGACACTTCTATTAAGTCAATAAGATATCTAGCAACAGTAACTCCATTCATTATAAATCCAGATTAGGCATCTTTGTTACTGTTACGTGGAGAACCAGAAGGTTATTCTTCTGACTCAAATGAATATGCACCAATTGATGTGTTTTGGAACTATTTTGTGACTTGTGATTTGATGTGTTTTTGTGTGTACTTGGACTATTTTGTGAAGAAAGATAATTTGGAAAATATCAAATATCCTCTTATAACAAAGCTTTTTAAAGCTCTTTTGTGCATACCACATGGGAATGACGATGTTGAAAGAGGTTTTAGTACCAGAGAGGTTTTAGTTTTGTTCATATGTGTGAATAAAAAGCTACTTGACAATAGGGCAAGTTTAAATTTCCATAGTGTTAATAGTTTGAGACAAGTTTTCACATATCAGCTGGGAATTTAAATAACTTTAAAGTTGACAAAGATATGATTAAAGGGACCAGTGCAGAATTGAAAAATTATTCTGCTTGATTAGAGGTTGAGAAAAAAGAAAGCGAATAGAATGTGAAAACACTGAAACTGAGGAAAGCAGATTCAAAGCTGCTGAAATTGATTTGCTAAAAAAATTGAAGGCTTCTCAAGATCTCTTAGCCACAGCTGAAAAAAATATTAAAGATGAGTTAATAAAGACATGTCGATTATAGAAAGTGGACAGATCCTCTTATCTGAGGCTAAGTCACGGATAGCAGAATATTTCACAGCATTGGAAGACACCAAAAAGAAACTTAATTTGTTTATGCAGGGACCTTCAAAAAAGTGATAAAAATTAAGATATGTTATTAATGAACAATATTAAAAACTCTTGTTATTAAGTTATTGTTTTAATTCCCTTTATTAAATATGCTCCAAATCTTTGTTTCGCTGCTCCAAAATTGCTTTTTTGTTGCTCCAAAGATGCTCCAAAACCATGTTTTGCCACTTGCACCACTTCCAAAAAATCTAATTTTTAAAATGCAGTCCCCTCTACCATATTTCATCCTGTTCCAAATATCTGAATTCCTAACAAAACCACCACTCAGGAATATTTTATTAGAATATAAAATTATTTTATCATGTTCTTTAAAAATTATGGTGTTCTTTCAAAAATGAAAGAAAAAACATCATTTCTAGAGGGAATTATCTTTTAAACTCTTCTGTGATTTAAGAATTTTTATTATTTTTTTTTAAATTTTATCAATTTAAAATTCTAGCTAAAGCAAACTAGTCATTGGCTTTCTGCCAATGACTGCAATTGTGCAGTCGTAGTCACCAAGGGAATCAACTGGATGACATACGCTGGATCGGCAACCTTGTACCCTTCTTCAGTATTTAAGAAGCTTCGAACTTTGCTCTGTGCACACTCATACTTAATTTTACGTTTCTGTTTTTATCTTGTTACGTTTCAGTTAGTAATAAATGTTGTTTGATTTTTGTCATAGTTGTCTTCGAATTAATATGAGAGGGTTCCTCCCCTTCAATCTAATTTAAAAGTTATGTTATTCGTATTTTTACAATTTAAAAATCATGCATCACAATCTTATTTCACGTGATTTCAGAACCTAATATTGCAATTCGTATTCACATGAGTTAAGAATTTAATGTCACGATTCGTATTCACAAGTTTTTTTAAGTCCAATGTCAAGATTCATATTCATGAGTTTTTGAAACCCAATATCATGGCTCATATTGACCCATATCAAACATCTATTTTTGTATTTAAAGGTGATTTGAAAACTACGCAGTGCGATTCATATTAACAAAATCTAAAAATTACATGCATCATGGTTCGTATTTGCACAATATAAAAATTCAATATTGCAAGTAGTATTTCCACAGTTTTAAAATCCAATAGCTTGATTCATATTGAACATTTTTAAAATCCAATATTGCAATTCCACTGAGAAGTAATTTTATTTCTTGAATTAGTTACTATAAAGGTGTGATATTTTCCATTAGTATTTCATTTAATTATTAATGTCAGTTAAAAGATTATTATGTTAAATATGAAACATGTATGGCATATAAATTAGTATCTAGATGTCACTTTTGTGCACAGAAAATTTTCAGGGTCTTTTACTTCATATCACAATCACCTCTGTTACTTACTCTCTTCTTCATGTTGGATGTACTAAAATTCAGAAATTTCTGATACCGTCTAATGGCCAACTGTAACATCTTTAACAGTAATGCATTTTTAAAAATTAAAAATTTTATATGATTGGAAAAACTTATGATAAAGTAAGGCATTTCTTTTAAACTGTGTTCAAATGGGTCAAGGAGACCAGGGAAAACCTGGAATTATCAGGCAATTTTTTTACAAAGACCTGAAATATTCCTATATAATGCCTAGAAAATAACCAGTATTAAAATTGTCAGTAACAGTAATCAGTTATTGAGATTCAAGTTAAATAATTCTAACATCTATTACAATTATTTGTTGTAAAAGTTTCAAATTTTAGTCAAACTGAAATGTTCCCTTTGTTCATTTAATAATAATCTTTTACACAGAAAATCTAATATTTCACATTATAAATAAAAGAATCAAAGTTTTCTGATGAACGTAGCGCTCAATTTTCATTTGAATTTATTAGGGAATTTTTTTTCTGAAATTAAGTGGGAACCCTGTTTAAGCATTCTCAAAATATGAACAACATTACAAAATTCATTTTTAAAATTTTTAAAAAAAAATTAAGTATGAAATAAAGTAATTTTTGGAATTTTACAAAATACAAAAAATAATCCCATGTTTATTTTAAAATATTATAACTAAACGCACATGGGGTGCATTGTAGAAGAGAAGAGCAATTTGGTGTCTACTGACTGACAATTTTTTAGTGTTATATTTTATCACCCTGTGACCGATTAGCAACCGTTATTCCGCTACGCTATTTCATTTACTGTAGCATTTTTTTTTAAGTAGTTAGTTGAACTGTTCCTTATTTCTGAGTTTTTCCTGCAATTAAAATCTGTATAGTTATCCTTATATAGATCATACATGAGCATAGTGATCGTGTATTCCCTCTTAATATATTGTTTATAATATGTAACAGGGAATTTTTTGTTCAGATTTGAGTGACAATCCTTAATCGGTCTTTATTAGTTTTCTGTAGATTTTTAAAATATGTTGAATATAAACGTAACTAAGCTTAAAATCCATAATGATAAATTGGTATTGAAAACATTTTTCTTTTAATTGTATGTCTTAAAATTCTTAGCAATAGTTTGAACAATATTTAATAATTTAAACCAGTGATTCCCAAAGTGGTCTATATCGACCCCCAGGATTCGATGACAACCTGCAAGGGGTCCATGCCGAGTAAAAAAAAATTGGGGGTCAACGCTTGCCCAACCAGGAGATACACAGCTGCCACTTACGTAAGTGCAAATAGAATTTAGTTTAGGTGTCTCATTGAAATATGTTTGATCAATATTCAGGTAATCATCTCTACGTACAAAAAAAAATATCGTAAGAGCTACCACCTACTCCAACGCCGCTATTTTGTGTTTTTAATTTAATGTTGCATTTTGCTTTGCTGCCCAAAAACTATAACACTTAGAAACTTAAATTACTAAGGCATGCTATAAAAAAATTAACATTCTATTATTTGTTCAAGAATTATTATCTGTTAAACTTGTTGTAAAAAATACCATACAGGCCCCTCTACAGTCCTTAAGAATTCAACTACTGAGTTGAAATTTGGCATGCTAAAAGGGCCACATTTGTATATGAACTTAACACAGAGTTTTTTTTTTCTAAAATTCCAATTTGATTAAAAGGCATTGCAATTTTAAGTGCCTTTTTTGCAAATTCTTTCTCTACTTCTCCCCATGTTTTTGTTGTTGATTTACCTTAAATTATACTGTGTTGCCTAACATCTATAAGACTTAGAAACTTAAAATTACGAAGGTGTGAAGAATAGTACACAAAATGTTCTAAAGAATTAGGTATATATGATTCGATTGTTAGTTTAAGAATTATTAACTGTTAAACTTGTAGTAAAAAAAAGAAGAAGAAAAACACATGTTCGTTAATCTACTATCTGTAAAACGTAACTATAGTCCATTCCACCTTAAGTTGGCACTGGAGAGAAAGGTAGGAAATGTAATACTCCGCCTTTGAAAAGTAGTTCTTCGCTATTTTGGAATTAATTGCAGTTTAAATACGCGTACAAATATAAATAAATTTTGCATAGTAAGAAAAGTATATCTTGAAACATTCATTAGAAGTTTTTCATGTTTAAATGTATTTAACTTATAAATACCTTCTCAGTAAAGCGAATGTACAAATAAGAAGGAGGTGCTTTAGTTTGGCGCTGAATTAGTTTTCAAGGACAAGGAATTGGCTATGTTTCTACACTGGTCAGTCAGCTTTTCCATTCGCCTTGGCTTTGCTCAAGTGTCCTATCTCTTGTGCAGTTCTTATTTATTATTATTTATTTTTTTTAGTTTTTGATTACTTAATTTTCTAAATATAAACCTCATCTGTACAATATTTAATGAAAAATGTTTTCCTCTCAGAATAAATGAAAAAAAAATACCTCAATAGACAGGTGAATATTATTAAACTGATGACAGTTGAGCATATTTGCTGTGTAGCTAATTCAACATGTGATTTTATTATTATTTTTTTACGACAAAAGAAAAAATTGTTTTCGCTTTATTCGATCTCTGTCAAGATTCAAATTTTGTGTCTTTTGCGCCATGTTTAGTTCTGAAGTACAATTCGCTTTTTATAAAAACTTAAATAATGTAAAAATTTAAGATTTTTAGTTTGTTCAATTAAAGGGACTTTTAAATATTATCTAAAATACAATTTCCATAATAGAAGTGTTAATCCGTTAGTTATAAACTAATAAAATGTAAAGGATTTGAAATAATTTCAAAAAAGACGCAAAATTTGAATCATTAATTTTTTTTAAGCATCGAAAGGTTAATTTAAACCAATCAATATTTTAATAATTATTTTTGAAATGCAAAGCCCAAAAAGCTGAGAAATCCTTTCTCTTATGTGGAAAATATTAAGATATTTCAGTATCTGACAAAATATTTCGAGACTAACTAATTCTACTGTACTTAAATAACAAATTATACAGATTTTTCTCTTAAGCCTCCTTTCTCCTGCAAAGGTCCTGAAAAGTAAAGGAAAGTTCTGATATTTCAAAATGTGTATTTTCTTTTGAAGAAATGCGCCTACCCATCCAAGTAGAATTTCGCCTGATGAGAAATTGTGGATTGAATTCAATTCAGGGCTACCCCACAAAGAGTTTGCAGAAGGAACTGTCAACTGTTAAAATATTAAATGAATAACATGATAACCACCAGGATAGGTGGTTATCATGTTATTTAAAGAGTTCCTGTTGAGTCTAAGAGGGTGGGATATAGCAGCTGAAAACATGTGGGGGGGGCGAGCAAACAGTATGCCCCCCCATATGGATAATACTAATTATTTTTTTCAGTTAAGTTCTTTTGTCTCTTAGAAGCAAATATATTTCAGAAAAAAAAAATTTTTATAGTTAAAAAAAAAAAAATTCTGAAAATTTTTTTAAAATTTTTTATTTATAAAAAAAAAAGAACAGTAAATATTAAAAAAATATGGGTATGATATTTTTCATAATCAATGATTTCCTGCCTATGTTGACTTTTTCTTCCCCAACAAAACACCAATGAGGGATAAATTAATGTACATTAATCTACAAAAAATAAGCATATAAAAATAAATATTTAAAACAAAGTATTTATGCGCTTCTATGCATTTCGTTTTTTTTTTCACTTAGATTTCAGCAAAAAAGGATCTTTTTAAATATATTTTTTTTTGTTTAAAATTAGTTTCATTTAATTAAAAAATTATAATAAGAAAAAAAACAGTAAGTATTATAAAACATAAGTATGATCTTTTTCATGATCAATAATTTCCAACCTATGCTGACTTTTCCTTCCCCAACAAATCACCAATGTGGGATAAATTAATGTACATTAATCTACAAAGAATAAGAATATAAAAATAAATATTTAAAACAAAGTAGGTATTTTTGCGCATCTTTTCATTTTTTTTTTTTTTTTACTTAGATTTCAGCAAGAAAGAATATTTTTAAATATATCTATTTTTTTCTGTTTAAAATTAGTTTCGTTTAGTTAAAAAATCATAATAAGAAAATCTGCTTTTTAAATACTAATTAAGAAATCAGCTTACAACTAGTATCTTAAAATAATAATTATGAGAAATGCTCTAAAAAATCGTGCTCTTTTCCGTATTCTGTACAAAATGTTAGTACGATTCTTGGTTTTAAAAAAAAAAATCGGCGTTTTCCTTTCTTAAACGCCAATACTAGCCACTTTCTCTCCCTTTGTTGCTACCTTATCCCCGTACTGACTTAAAGAGTAACCCAGTTTCCATGTAATCTGGTCTACCTACCTTTCTCTCCAGTGCCAACTTAAGGTGGAATGGACGATACAGAGGTAAAATTTAATTAGCTAGTTGTACCATTTTATACTTTGATTTATTCTCAGCCTTTTTAAAAATTCGCATTTGTTCAAAAGCTATTGCAAATTTAAGTCAGTTTTTTTTTCAGCTTATTTTTCTTTAAATATCGACTACTTATCCATTATTGTAAAAAAAATTTATTTAAAAATTCTTGCTAGAGTCGAATCAATCTGAAGTAGCAAAAGAAAAAAAGAGATTGTGTGTTGCCCATTATAAATCTTAACATTTATAGTGACATTTTTTAAAAATAAAATTCAATACAGAGTTTCCTATTTTAGTTATAGGACAAGTAAAATTACTTCTCATTTATTTACATGTTAATGAAATATTCTGTGTTTTTGTGGAAAATATTGATGTTTAAGAAATAAAAATCAATTATGAGGGTTGGAAAGCGGAGATTCCCAGTATATTAAATTTGTTAAGTGTAATCTCTCTAGGTATTTTAAATATAAAAAAAAGTTTATTTTAAATGTATGTAAAATAAAATAAACTTATTTTTAGTAAATGAAAAGTTTTTTTTTTAAAGGAAAAGTTTTTCTTTAAAAAAAAAACCCAGTATATTAAATTTGGGATTTGGAGATTCCCAGTATATTAAATTTGTTAAGTGTAATCTCTCTAGGTATTTTAAATATAAAAAAAAGTTTATTTTAAATGTATGTAAAATAAAATAAACTTATTTTTAGTAAATGAAAAGTTTTTTTTTTAAAGGAAAAGTTTTTTTTAAAGAAGTATTAATTTAACAGGGGAAGAAAGCTTTATTTCAAACCCAAAGCTTTCGTTGTTTTTCTGGAGAGCATATTTGTAAAGAAAGCACATTTTATGTCATCTTTAATTAAACAATCAACCTCGTAAGTGTCTCAGTTATTTTTATCATTCGAAAAATTGAGAATATATATATATATTTAAAAGAAGGTTTTTTTCTGAATTCAATTATAACTTTTTCACTCCAAAAATACTTGGACTAACATAATCTTACCATTTAATAAGTTATAAATCTCAATATTTATCGTAAAATTTTTAAAAAGAAAACTTAATAGATAGTTATAAGTACTATTCCCAATTTTAGTTGTTATATATTTCGTCCACAAATAAAGCAAAGCCTCCTAATATATTAAATTTGTTAAGTGTAATCTCTTTTGATATTTTAAATTTTTTAAAAATATATATTTATTTTAAATGTATGTAAAAAAAACAACTTATCTGTGTAAAAGAAAAGTTTTTTTTGAAAAAAGAAGTGTATCACCTTTATTTCAAACCAAAAGCTTTAATTTTTTTTTCACTGGAGAACATATTTGTAAAGAAAGCACATTTGATTAAACAATCATCTTCGTAAGTGTCCTAGTTTTTTCCTTTAAAAACAAAAAAAAAAAATTTATGAGAAAAAAATAGTTTTTTCTGAATTTAATTAGAGCTTTTTTCCACTCTAGAAATACTCGGACTATATCTTAGTATATTTATCCACTGATATTCCTACATTTATTGATTTTTCAAAAGAAATCAATTAAAATAATAAAAAGAGAAAAAGTTAATAAGTAAAAGATCTTTTGCAATAAATTTCTAACTAACTCCCTGGCATTACAGTCCATGTTTGACCATGGTCTCACTAACAATTTTCCTCCAAAGTCGCCTGTCTTTAACTCTTCATTTCCAGTTTTGGACTTTTAGAGTCTTAAGATCTTTTTCTACCTCGTAACCATCTCTTGGCCGGTCTTCCTCTTTTCCTCTGGCACTGCCCCTTGAATATTTTTTTAATGCCTCTGTTTTCCTCCATTCTTTCAAGGTGTCCTAGCCAGTGACTTCTCTTTGCTTTTATGTAATTTATTATACCTTTTTCTTTAAATGGTCTTGCAATTTCATAATTGTATCGCCTTCTCCACAGATCACCCTCTTTGACCGGTCCAAAAATAGTTCTAAGAATGTTTCTTTCCCAGGTAATCAGCATTTTTTCTTGTTTCTGGGTTGGAGTCCATGTCTCTGATCCATAGATAAAGGTTGGTCTGATTATAGTTTTATAAACCTGAAGCCTCGTTATTACTTTTGATGTTAGCAATCTCTTAAGTGCAAAATAACTGCGATTTCTAGCATTTAGTCTTTGCTTAATCTCTGGCATAATATAATTGCTTTCAGTGACAACTGAACCCAAGTACTTAAATTCCCTAACTCAATAAATTTCACTTAGAATATTATTTGACATGTCTTCAATTTAATATCGTAAAAACAATTATAATTTTAATTGCATACTTTATTAGTTATTTATTTTTATCTTCTAGGCTTACTAAATATTTAGCTTTTTATCTGCACATTTTTAATTTTGTTCTTTTTAGGGGTGCTTCTTTTATTCAGTTGCTGAAAAATGTCGGACCTGACAAATGCTTTAAAAGACCAACTGTTTGCCCTGACTGAACAAAAGATACTTTTCCATTCACGGGGCCTGATGTTTTGACTAGTGTAGCCGAAGCTGTAGTAATGGTAACTGTTTTTCTATGTAGATTTATAAGACTCCTTTTAAGCATAGTTAGGATCAGAGGAAATTTTCTCTTTTCACGCTTGCTATTAAAATGTGTATTACTGAAAATTAGACCAAATTAATTGTTTTGTTCTTCTAAAAACTATCGTGACATGTTAGGTGTGTAGTGATTGGCTCACGGCTAGAGAGCGAGTTGTTCACGCCCCTAATTAAATAATTAAAATGAAGAGTATATACATATTTATATAACCGTCATTGTACAGCCGACCCAATTTTTGGGTTTACTACTATTAACGTTCACCTCTGTATCTTAAGTATAAAGTTAAGTAAGGTTTGTCAACAGCTCACAGACTGAAAATTTTATTTTCAATCATTAAAAGAAATTCACTAATTTTGCTTTCTAGAAGCATAGTATCCTTTTTATGCTAATTATATTATATATGTCATATTTATATTATATTTAGGCTAATAATATTGTTTTCTTATTTATATTAGGCTAATTTATAAACTTAAAAATTATTCTATCAATGCACACACATAAAATTAAGATAGAAGCAAGTTAAGACAAACCAGAAATGGTGAAAATCAGAACTCATTTGTCTTGTATACAGTTAAAAACAAATTTTGTGATTACAGTTAAAATATATTTTATAGTTGCCCACTTAATAAATATGAACTGTTATTTAAGAAAAGTCAATTAGCTATTTATTAGCAATTTTTTATACTATTTATGAGAAGAAATGACAATGATCAGGAATTACCCCATTTGATCAATAATTACCCCATCTATAAGGGGCAAGGTTTGATAGTTTCCTATAATCAATTATAATGTTTACAGTAGATGTGAAACAATTAATCAAAAGCTTACACTATTTTTATATCAAAGAAAAAGAAAGTAACTCAAAATATTTATTATTAAGAGAAGGAGGAGGATCTTTGCAGAAATGTGCACATTTTGAAACCCATCTTTGAAATGGAAAATACAGAAAGCAGTTTAAAAGATACTTATTTTGTTAGATTAAACAAAAAACTATTATTAAGTAAATGTAGTTATACTTTAGGAAAGTGTACAAGCATTCTTGTCCATGTCTCAAAGTAAAAAAATATATTTATATTTTTTTAAATGAAACTTAGGGGATCATTGTTTTCCCCAGAAGCACAGTGATCGTAAATTACCCCGGGTAACCCTATTTCACAAAATATGGGATAAAATTCATGTCACTGAGACAAAATAATGTTTCACTATATGTTCTTACCTTCTTTTCTGTTGACTACTGGATTGGCATTTCTTGGATCTTTCATCCTGTCTTTCCATAAAGGAAAAGGAATTAATTAGAATATGATCGTCTTAAAAACAATTAAAAATCAACAAAATCGAAACTGTTTCTTATATTTTATAATTTTTGTTAAAAACAATTTTTTTACTTAAATGAAATTAATTTTGATTTAAATGAAGGAGAAAGATCATGTATTAAAATTATGGCAAATATTTTTATTTTTAGTAACTGACAATAAATTGAATGTTTAACAACCATCTTTTTTATGCTCAATGCATATTGTATTTTAGCATAAACTACTGATGATTTTGATTAAAAATAATTTTCATTGGAAAAGACTATAAAATTTAGTCATGAATTGTAGGGGAAAATTTAGAGGACAGGTCTAAATCTAAAGTGAATAATTAGACTTGAAATTTTAACTTATTATGCATCGTTTTTTGAAGTTGGATAAAATATGTGAACTACTAAATATTTAATAATATTATAATAAAATTACAAAATAATAATAAGTTAAGTATTTTTCTAAAATAATGAAGTTGTTTTTAAAGTGAAAAATTTTCTCTTACAATTTTTTTGATTCTAATTTAGAAAAAGAATAAGATATGTATGAAAAAAATAAGACATGGGAGCCAATCAGAATTAAAATAAGTAGATAAATTCTAAATAAAGCTTTTGTTATTCAGGACTCCCACTCAATTTTAGAAATAAAATTTCCTGAATTTTTGAGGAAAGTTTCCTACAATTTCTGGATTATATATTCCATCTACACAATTATCATCACAAATTAAATTTTAATTAAAGTTACTTTATTGTTGAAAATATGTCAAATATAAGTTTCTTAAAAACAAAATTTTTAAAGGGGAAGGCTGAACAGGTATATTTTAGAATTAACAACTATATAAAAACAGATAAAAACTCAAAATGGTCAATTAAAATAGTAACCATGAAATAATATTCTAATTTCAATTCAAAAAAATTGAACCTTAATTTTGAAGTAAATTAATTTTATAACAAATTTAATTGTAAAATTAAACTTAATATAAAGATTTGAAATGTTCTTATACCTTTACAGCAATTCATTAAATGCAACAAAAAAAAAGATAAAAACAACAAAATAAAAATTAGAAATAAGGTCCTTCTATTTACTATGTCATTTTGTTATTCATTTATTTAGTAAACAAAATATATTATATTGAGTATCGAAACAAATAAATTGTTTATAAATATTTGTTTTATTTGTTTATTTTTTGGTGGATTAAAAATTATTTAAAATTACTTCTCATATCTAATCAAAAGTATTTTTTGAAACAATAATTGACACCCGCGGTTTAGGTTATTCAAATAATATTTTTTTACAGTCTTTCAAAGAAAAAAAATAGCTACCGAAATTAAGCAAATTATTAAATTAAGCAATGCTTCTGAAAAGTGAAAGAAACATTTGTTATTAATGACTAAGAAATTATAAATTCTTCTTTTATTAGATAGAGTTAATTGAACTTTTATTTATGAAAAAAATCTTCTAATTCATTTTAAAACTGAACTAGCAGCTTACAGGAGAGCATGAAATAAAAAAGCCACCTAAAAAATTATTGTTATAAAAAATAATTTCTAAAAACTTAACAAATACAATTAAAACGAATAAAACTAATTATAAAAAGTATGTAATTAATAAAATAAATGCATGAGCTGAAGAGAAAAAACATTTTACTTACTTGCTCTTTTAAAGTGTTTAGTTCTCTCTTTTTGCAACGAAGAAAGTAGACCCCTTTGGGGACTAGAGACTAAGCAAAGATTCATTTGGCGAGAAAGTTTTAAAGAAAGGAGTATTTATCTCCTTTTTTTAAAAACTTTCTCGCCAAAAGAATCTGTACAATCAAGGACCACCTACTGGGCTGATTTTCCGTACTTGAAAAGAATGTTTCTTAGAATTGGGGGTAGGGGACAAAATGTGTTTCTTTCCCATCTCTTCCCCACATTCTTTTTACTTCAAGGACTTCAAACATACTTATCTGGTGATTTCAAATAGTAATCAATATCTATTTTGAATTATTAAAAACTATTTCTGGTCC
Organism: Parasteatoda tepidariorum; assembly: GCF_982258835.1. Lineage (NCBI taxonomy): Eukaryota > Metazoa > Arthropoda > Arachnida > Araneae > Theridiidae > Parasteatoda > Parasteatoda tepidariorum. The sequence goes on along the minus strand of NC_141755.1, from coordinate 133,497,928 downwards.
TCATAATAAAAAACTAATATGCACTGAAACCTTTTATTAACTATTAGTGATAAGCAAGCTTACTAAATTAAAAAATTATTGAAATCAAAATTCATTTCAATACTTTTCATAAGCAAATTTTTTATACATATAAACTGGGAAATAATGCTAACATATATGTTTTGATTCGCGGAGCAGTAAATTAGAATATCGTTTCTTTATAATGAACAGTAAAGCTGCTATAATTAAACACATTTAAGTAAATAATCCATTTTTTTGTTTTTCATCAGCTTTTCAACAGTTTTAGTATATAAAAAACACGTTCTCTTTTTATGAAATATTTTTTATAAATAATTAAGTATCTTTAATTGGGCAAATTTATTTACATTAGCAAACTGGCTGTGCAAAATATAATATTAGTATTACAAAATTATAAATTAATAAAAAAATATATATATTTTCGTCCAAAAGTCTTTATAAATTACTTCCCTCGATAAAAAAAATATTATGTTTTTTTATGAATGAATGAAGACTGTTATTTTATATCATTCACTTACATCACTAAATAATAATTATATTTTTGGTTGAAAGCTAATTATTACAAAGATTTAAAATCCTAAATAACCAACAAATGCAACAAATTCATTGCCTTGGATACTTTAAACAAGAATTTGAAGTTACTTTACTTTTCCACTAAATACTTACTTCTTTTAACTATCTTCATAAGGATAGTGATGTTCTTTTAACTTTCTTACAGATAATATTCTATTTAGCTATGCAGATTTATACTTTCTATGGCGTTAAAATTCACGATTTTTAAATTCTTTAACATAAAAATCGTAACTTTAACTTTAAAACTTTATTTTATTTATGTTTAAGCAACAACATTGATTTTAGAAATCCATTATTAGTTTTCACACAGTTTTAAAACATGCATAGAATATTTTTGAAGTAACATCAGTTTTTATTTTGTTATTATTCGCATAACTATAACTTGTAAAAAAAGTTATTTTTTCTTTATCATTTGAAACTTTAAATATTTTATTAAATGCATAGTTAAAAATTACCTGTCTATTTTTTGTTAAAAAATAATTCCACTTATACAAAAATAAAAAATAAAAACTAGCAGGCTTTACCCTTTACTTACTCCGCTCACCAACTCCCGTAATTGCTTATCATTCATTCATCATTGATTTTTTTCTTTATATATACTTCCTTAAGCTGCAATATTTTTCACTTTTCACAGAACACATAACATTTTATTTTCAAAATATACAAGTATTGTAGCTTTATATAATATATCTGTTTATATTTGAAGCATTTGAAGAAACTTGATTAATTTGTGTCATGGCGTACTAAACGTACTATTATCTCAATAGTTGTGAAGGACTCAAATAGTTGTTCGCCATGATTTAAATAATTTACAAACTTTCGACTGTTTAAATAAAGAGCTGAAAGATAAAGAAAAGAGCGGAAAATGATGTTGTGTGGCCTCGATCGTTATGTCCTTTTATTAACCGCAAAAAATAATAAGCTAGAAAGGTACTAATTTGAACAGTACATACCTATAAATGGTTTACATAAAGCATAAAAGTGAAGCTCTTTCCATTTTGAAGTCCTCCTCATCAAGTAAAGTTGTCTTACTTATCAAAAATAAGATCTTAATAGTAAATCTAAATTTATTTTTTTTAAATTTAGAGTTTATTAATGTACTTATTTTTTTTATTTAGTTCTGTAATTTTCCATTTCCGGTAGACACACTTTTGTTTGATATTTTTTTTAATTGCATTTTGAGCTGTAAAAGATTTTTACTCTGTATTACTTACGTTAAAACTGTTTTATGAGTAAACTACAAAATATGAGAATTTTGTGTTGTTAGAGTTTTTATTTTTTCATCTATTTACTTTTTTTAAGGAAAATAAGTAGTTTAATGGATATCTAATCTCAAACGATTTAAAAAAAAAGTAATTTCATTAAAATGTTAAATAATAATAATGATCAGCATCATTAGCAAAGAAGTAAAAAATGAAATGGGGAGTTTCATGCAAAGTAAATTATAAGAATATGAAACAAAGTGCTGATAAAGCCCAAGGCTTCTCAAGAACTACCACCAACAGGGAGGGATGAAAAACGCATAGCCGGACATCATTAATTTTCCTTTTTACCCTACAGAAAGGGGATCTACAGCTGCACCCCATCAACAGCTCATCCCTATTAAAAAAAATTTCAAATTCTTATTCTAAAACAAGCGTATGTACTTCTTCTAGTAATCAGTATTTAAATATCATGACGGATACACTAATATACATAAAAAAAAATTTTATTCCTAAAATTGCATTGATTCTTATGATTCTCATTTTGACATTACATTATAATAATACATACTGATTAATTCATATTTATACATAAAAAAATTAACATTTTTAGATGTGCAGAAAAAGAGTTCTAGTTCTTACCACATACAAAAGTGTTTAAACTACAAATTACTAATTTTAGAGCATTCATTCCTAAAAATATTTAAATTTTTATAATTTTATCGTTGACCAGTCTGGGTAACGAGGAGGCAGTGGGTAAAATTTGTATCTGTTTTTATATAAATAATTTGAAATAATATTTTCAATCAAGTTTTTTGAACAATCTATGATTTACCAGACTTGTCAATGAAAACTCCAATAAAAATGTATCATTAAAGCTTGGAAACATTCTCAGCAATAACAATGTTATTTGTTTTACAGTAATTGTTTAAGAGTTAACCTAAATATGTTTCCTAGGAAGTCACTAAATTCTTTTCCTTCTTCAGTATTCATATTTATATAAGAAATGATGCTAAGACAAAGGACAGTAATTATGTATAAATTAACCATACAGGAATATAAAAACACTTTAAGGTAATTTCATGTAAAAATATTAAAATCACTCCCTGATGAAAAGAAAGCGAAAGAAATTCATCTTGGGAAACAATCAACTACAAGTATAAGAAGATCAAAAATTATAGCCTGATTTGATCTTTGTGTGTTGCTTTTTTATTAATGCTTATGTTAACCTGATTTTTTTATTTTGACTCTTACAGATTTTTACTTGAGACTATAGTGTTGAAGTTGATCTAATCGATTAAGTTGCTCTCTGACCAATCCTGAAAATTTCATATGAACTTGGAAAAAGAAAGAAAAAAAGGCTGCTGTGCTCACCGAACTTGATACTTGCTTTTTCTCTTTATCAAATAAATTTTTTTCTATATCAGAAACTTGAAAAGGATTGTTTGGGGAGTTTAACGTTTGCTATTCATTTTGCATTTCTGTTCACTTAGAACTTTAAATTATTAAGGTGTATAGAAAACTATATAGGCATTACAATGGAAGAAAAAAATTAACATTCGATAGTTAATTTGAGAATAACTGTAACTTCTAAACTTGATGGGAAATAGACCAAAGTTACTTTGCAAGCTGCAGGAATGCAACTAAGTTGAAATTTGGCATGCTGAAAGGACCAAGTTTAATACAGAGTTTTTTTTATTTATTTTTTTCACTTAAAGATTTTTTCCCTATATAATAAATATTTTTCCATTGAAAATTCATCCATTGGAATGTAGAAAAATTTATCTTTTACGCAATTTTCATAACTTCAAACTTCCCTTAACACAAAAATTTACAAAAAAAGAAAAAAAAATTAATAAATATTGCCAAATATAAATCTTAACATTTATATAGACGTTTTAAAAAATATTAGGAAAAAAGAGAGATAAAAACAGTTTTGAGTATGATCGGGTATATCATATAAGATCATCATTATACACTGCTGGACAATTGCTAAGGACGGATAACACTATCATCCATAGCAACCACAAAATGAAGGGAAGCAAAATGTGGAAAATTAGAATAAGTGCGGGATATAGTAAGAAGGGGTATGCGTATGTAAATTTTTTTGTCCCGTTTGTTCATCACGTGATAGCGCTGATAAGAGCTTTAAAGGTTTTGACGCGTTGTGGAGAGTTGTTGTTTCAAGTCAAATTTTTACAGGAAAGATTTAGTTGACGAACTTGAAATATTCGGCATGTCTTCCCGATATTACTTAGATGATTTTAAGCGTGGCCGAATTGTTGGAAAGATCGAAGAAGGGCGAAAAATAAGAGACGTTGCCAGGGAGTTCGACATCGCTGACGGTGTTGTCTAACGGCTGTGGAAATCTTTTAAAACTACTGGAATGTGTAGTAAGCGGCAAGGGGGAGGTCGTGTTAGAAGTAAGACGCCTGCAGATGACAAATACATCGTCCTATCAGCATAAAAGGAACAGGCCCACCACAGCTCAGCAGGTGGCAAATCAGTTTCTTGCTGCCACAGGAAAGCAGATCTCCCGAAAACCTGTTGCCAGACGTTTGAGGGGAGGAGGACTATACACCCGCAGACCTGTTGTGTGCGTCCCATTGACCAGACAGCACCGTACTGCACGTTTGCAATGGTGTCGTGAGCATCACAATTGGACTGAACAGGACTGGGCATGCGTACTCTTCTCAGATGAGAGTAGGTTCAGTCTGTCATCGGATTGTAGACGCCAACTGATCTGGCGCGAGAGTGGTACTGGTTATCGTCCAGAAAATATTCAGGAAAGGGACCGATATCCGACATGCAGGGTTATGGTGTGGGCCAGCATCATGATCAATGGCCGCACGCGCCTACATGTGGTTGCGAATGGGACTATGACGGGCCAACGATACTTTGAGGAAGTTCTACTTCCTCATGTTCGTCTTTTCCGTGGTGCTGACGGTGATAAATTTGTTTTTATGGGTGACAACGCAACATGTCATCGAACACTCGCTCTTCAGAATTGTTTAGACAGTGAGGGTATTCAACGCCTCGTATGGCCATCACGTTCTCTAGATCTAAACCACATTGAAAATGTTTGAGATGCTTTGGGGAGGCAATTTGCTGGTTGAAACTATCCTCCGACAAACAAGAACACCCTCATCCGTGCACTGACAGAGGAATGGGATAAATTGCCTCAACAGCTGCTGGATAATGTTGTGCGAAGTATGATACGACCTGTAGAATGTTGCATCACACTCCACGGTGGACATATTCCGTACTGACACCTTTCTTCAAGTTGCCTGCTGACATTTAAATGCATTGTTCCATTATTCCGTACGCAGCATCAAATGAACATTTTTTTTCTTTCAGATGTTTCATAGCTTTTGTACTTTCCAGAACAATGAATGTTCTTTATTCTAATGTCTGAACAGTGTGGCAACTATACTTTATCCTACTAGGTCACATGTCTCGCTTAATGTTATGCTACATTGCAATTTGTGATCCGTCCAGCAGTAGTCCAGCAATTGTCCAGCAGTGTCCAGCAGTGTATATTATTAACAAGAAAAATTATTTCTTGTTTTAATTGCTATTGTCTCGCACATTTTGTTCTTAATTTAATTATTTATCAAGTACATTTGATTATTTTCAAATCGGCTATCATCTAATTTTTGTTAGGATTCTTAAAATAAAATATGCTTACGCAAAAATTATAATAGTTATATATTTTACAAACAAAATGATTTGTAATCAACTTTTAAGAACAAGGGGAAAGAACGGTTTATGTCCACTGCTTCTGGTTATGAGAAGAAGAAAAAATTGTGCACGGGCAGAAACTACATCTTTATTGTGTAATAACTCTCTGCGAGAACCGATTTTTTCCTTGTTTTTATTTGCTAAACTAAGTAATCTTCAAAATACAACTAATGGCAATACAATAGTAATTTTATAAAAGAAAGGGGGACCTAAACACTTCTCCTCTTTTAATCTACAATCATGAATGACAAGCAACTACTGGGGCTGATGAGCAAAACGAACAGGTAACGGAGCCTCCCAGTAGAAGAACAAAAGGATGCTTACAAATAATCTATGACGAAAAACTATTATTTGTGAGTGTAAGATGCACATTTAGAATCATTCCAAAAGTTGGACTGTGGAGGCTGATGAACTGTAGGCAAATCATTTGCTGCAGTTAAGGTATAAATCATGTCACAATCTAAAAATCAGTTTATTAGTGAAATATGTGCATGATGTGTAATTTAACTACTAAGGCGTGTTTTTGAAAAATTTATTATTAGCATTAATTATTATTATCAGAATTCTACTTGACTAATTTTAAAAGAGTTCTACTAATTAAAAGGGAGGTATGAAAATGATTTTCTTTTGTAGCATGAAAATTGTCATTTATAGGCAGCAAGAAATACCGCTTTATTTTTCACTTGTTCATGATTTAAAGATCTCCCCTAATAAGTCCTAATTACAAAATAATTTTATTTCATCTAAACAATTATGCCTTTTCTGAAATATTGAGATTTGCATCTTGAACTATAAATTGGAAACTATACTAATATTTGAACTCGATAAAAGTCGAAATTTCGGTACTCTTAACGTTCTTTTTATATTTCAAACAGGGTTCTTCCACTAACTCCAGAGATTTAAAACATTTTACACATACTTATAGTTGTTAACTCCCCCAAAAAATTTGTTGCAAGAACTCTGCATAGGAAACATTTTTTCCAAATCAGCATTGAAAATGATTAAATGTGTGTTTGTTATTTTGTGTTGCCACTGCAAGTTATGTTTCTTTTATTATTCAATAGTTACTGGGAAAGGAATAATTTTTTATATGTCTTTGGATTTGAATATTAAATTGATTTAGTAGCAGAAAAAATTGATAACTTTTTTTAAACTATGCTATGACTCTTGTACTATTTTCCGCTTTAATTAGAGTGCTATGTAAGTCTTGAATTAAATTATATGATAAATTTAACTATAAAGCAAAATTGAAAGGGAGAAAATTTTAATGTTTATTTTAGTCTAATTTGCTATTAAAAAATTGAATTTAAAATAAAACTTTTTAAAATGAAATAATTCTAGTTTAAAAAAAAACTATTTTGCTCTTTAATTGGTAAATGAAGTTGCTTATTTTTATATTAAATATTTTCCGAATGACACATTTTATGCTATCGCAACACATAAGTTATAAATTTCTTCTCTGCTCGATATGGATAGCGAAAGCTTAAGGTTTGGGGGGGTTCCCTATGAAGACCTCTTATTCTCTGGTCAAAAGCCACACTGATCAGTTTACAGACACCATTGTAAATGTTTTTTGGCGAGATTCTAGAGAATCAAAAGCAAAGCAACCCTACAAAACCCCACACCTTGTCTTAAAGAAGCATGCTGTTTGTATTTTTTCTCACTTGAAATTTGTGTTTTATTGCAAAAAAATATATAATTTAAGAAATTTTCAACAGCAAGATAAGAAGTATCGGATCTTTCGTCAATAATTTTGTGCTTTCATCATTCGTTCATATATTTTAAAATATTATATATCAAGCCGTAGACAGAATTTTCTTTCGGAAGGGATTTAAATTTGTAATATATAATATCGCATTTCTTAACAATTACAAATTCGTAATTAACTTATCTTGCATATTTTTATCTGTCACAATCTCTCTCTACCAATAGCGTCGCGAGAATTTTTATCTAGGCTCGTTGACCTCTCAGAAACACTAGCAAACGTAATAGGGAGTGACTTTAACATCTGCTTTTTTTCTGTGTGTTTCGTGAAACATGACTTCGAGTTCGAGACATTGTAAAACTTTCCCAGGTGGCTTTTGTTATGTATGCGGCGAGTATAGTGTTGTTAAAAATTGCTTGAGGAGCATTACAGACTATGTAAGACAACTAATGGGCATATTTTGGCATGAAATTAGGAGACCAGGACAAATCGTGGGCTCTCTATAAAGTTTGTGTGCTGAGTTTCATTTGGAATTCCTATGACATGGGGGGAGCCCAAAAACCACTTTGATGATTGTTATTTTTGTTCCTGCCATGTTCGTGGGTATAACCAGAAAAATCAAAGGCTAATATCTTATCCTGATAGTATTAAATCGGCTATATGCCTCTTTCCTTATGGACCTGGTGAGCCTGCGCCTCCAACTGAATTGCCAATCATCTCTTCAGACTTGGAACATCCAGAAGTTCAAGACTCCGATATTGAATATAGGCCACCTGTAGCCGGTTCACCTCAGCCCTTCTCTCAGGTTGAACTTAATTATCTGAGCAGAGATCTTGGCCTTTTGAAAGAGGCAGATGAATTGTTAGGCTCCAGACAGAAAGAAAAAAAACTTATTGGCCAAAGGAACATCATTTTATTGGTACAGGAATCGTGAAAAGGAATTTATTAAGTACTTTGATGAAGAGGAGAACTTTGTATATTGTTCTGATGTTCCTAGATTGATGAGCAAATTTAATGTCATCTACGAAAAAGATGAGTGGAGGCTGTTTATAGATTCATCTAAAAGAAGCCTCAAAAGCTGTTCTTCATCATGGGAGCCAGTATGCATCTGTACCGGTTGGACACTCAGCATATTTAAAAGAATGCTATGAAAACCTGGCATTCGTCCTGGACAAACTAAAATACATCGATCACAGTTGGACCATCTCCTGTGATTTGAAAGTTATCTCCATGCTTCTTGGTCAACAAGGTGGATTTACAAAGTTCCCATGTTTCATTTGTGAATGGGACAGCCGTAACAAGACTCAACATTGGGTAAAAAAAAGAATGACTGAAAAGACAAAATCTTGACCCAGGCACCAAGAACGTTATTCGAAACAGCTAAGTTGATTCGAAAAAAGTATTGTTACTTCCGCTACATATAAAATTAGGTGTAATGAAGCAGTTCGTCAAGACTGTTCCAAAAGATGGCGATTGTTTCAAATACCCGTTCGAAAAGTTTTCAGGTTTATCCCAAGCCAAGTTGAACGAAGGAATCTTTGTTGGTCCAGATATCCGCAATCTCATGAAGGATAAAGAATTTGAGACACGGTAGCAACGGAAAAAGAAACTTGGGTTGCTTCCAAAGATGTCGTCAGTAAATTTCTGGGTAATTACAAGGATCCTGATTATTAGGAAATTGTAATGAAAATGCTGGACAAATTTAAAACTTTGGGTAGCTTCATGAGTGTAAAAATGCATTTCCTTTGCTCACATCTGAACTTTTTACCTGATAATTTAGGAGCAGTCAGCGAAGAAGAAGAAGAAAGGTTCCATCAAGATATCAGATATATGGAACGTAAATATCAAGGAAGATGGGACAAGAACATGCTCGCCGACTACTGTTGAATGATAGCTCGAGATAGATCTGAGATTTAGCATAAAAGAAGATCATCAAAAATAAGTTTCAGAGGAAAACGAGTATATCCTTAAATAGAAACTTTTCTCTTTTTTACGTTACCTTTAAATTACCAATAAGTTTTTTGCTTGTTTTGTATTTGTTTCAAACTTTCATGTACACATACACAATATTTGCTATTTTTGGTCAATCGTCAATTTTACGTAAGCTATCTTAATTTTAAAAAAAATTAATTAAAATTTTATGTTGGTGATTTTCTTCCAGAAACTGATATAAAAAGTTTAAACGCAAGGAACTTATTGTTTTTCTCTCGACCAGAGGTGACTTGTGCGGTCTGGTAACAGTATTTTTTATTCATTTTGACCTATAAAAAATTAGCTGATAGCTCAAAAATCAATTTTCTTTCACAAGATTAAATTTTACATAGATCAAACTGAATGAAGAGAGCAGTTACCGGATAGTACTTGAAAAATTGTTTGAGAAAATTCCTTTCCAAATAGGATTTTAGTAAAAACATTAATATCGATTTTACAAAAAATCCTAATGTGATTAGGAAAAATGAAGATCATTTTCGAAATCAGCACATCAAATAACATATAAATCAACAATAAATTCTCTTGTATTTTTCAAAACCTTCAATTTCGCAGGCTTGTGTTATTGAACCATATTTTTGTTAATATTGGTGTAATGCTTTAGTTATTTTTTGAAGATTTATTTTTTCTCCTTTAAGGTTAACATTGTTCTTGTATCAGAAAGTTAAGTTAGTTGCTTATGTTAATTTTTTAAAAATTTAGTTATTTCTGCCATCAGTCTGTAAATGTGTCTGTTCTAAAAGATCAAAACAAAGAATTAAGTTTGCAAGTTGTGAGATATAAAAGCAGTCTAAAAGAAATATGGTTTTCTTGTTTAATGTTCTATTTAAGTTTTACTTGATGATGTAGTAAAGTCTCTTTAGCTTAATTCATAACACAAATATTTATCATATTTTTAGATAAAATTCAGTTACAGAGTTTGGACATAGTTATCCAGTTGCACATTTTATTACTAGCAGTTTAGATGCAGAAACCATTAAGTATTTCTTTCTCTTAAATCTAAAATTCCAAACCTAAATTGTAATTGTATAATGACTAATAATAAATTTACAGCTGATCCATTCAATACGATTTTTGAAAAGGTTTCACATTTGCTATGTAAATGGCACATTCACAGAACCTGGCAAAGACAATTATCAGCTAAGGTTAAAGATGTATAATTACAAAATGAACTATGCACAGACTTATTATTTCTTACAAAAGCGAAATCTTTTATCATTTTTAAATAAACTTCAGTTGTTTATACAAAAGCACAAAATTGTTGCTCTGCTGTTTACCTCTTATTTTGTACGAAATTATTGTTCACCACAGTTCTGCAACTAAGTTCTACAGTAGGCAGTGCACCCGCCGATCAAGCAGTTGGCCGTGAGCTCATTTATGTCATATGCAAAGAAAATAAATTTTAAAAAATCTGTGCTGTGACTAACTATTAAATGTTGTGATGTAATATCCTGTTATTGTCTTGTTCTGTAAATGCTGTTATTTATGTCTAAACTCTGATGGATTCTGCAATAGAAATATTAAATAAGATTAATCAGACACTACCCCTCTCTTTCAGACATAAATATCCTGACTAAATTGAAGACCTGCAAAAGAATTGAAAATAAGAAACCGAGCAGCAAACCTCTCGTAACAATAATTTATTTAATTTTAACAATTTAACTCTCAATGTAACTTTGTAACCCAGTAACCTATCAACACTTAGACATAACTTAAAATTGTAACAATGAGAAATATCTTCCTTTAGTTTTTACTTCTTTTACTAGACTGTAACTATGTGATTCAAAAATTCATTTTTGCAAAACTCATTATAACTATAATACTTGAGTGAACACCTGAATGCTGGAAGATTGAGTTGAGAGAATTAGTTCAACCTCATGACAAGTTAAACATGCATGGAGGAAGTGGGCCAATTTTTTATTGTTAATAAAAGCTTTTTGGTCGACTAGCAAAGCACGAGAGCGATTGCCTAATTGGGGATGTGTGCTCCAATGTTCTGTTAACTGCGTCAACATGCCTTCAGATATTAACACCCTTTTCAACTCCTTTTTTATGTTTTGATTTTTTAAGTGACGAATGCACCAAATTCCAAAGTATGAGTTGGAGTAGCGCTTCCACCCAAAAGTGTAGTGAAACTACTCTGAAGGTGTTGCAAGTATTCCCGGATGTTGGATGAGCCAGGTTTAATAAATCGTGGGCATTTTTTATTTTATATATATATAAATGTATGTGTGCATGCTTATAACACTTTCCTGGTTATTAAAAATGTTCTCTTAAAATGTATACTTCCGTGTTAAATGATCCTCTTTCACTCTGTAATTCAAGTTGATTCAAACTAATACATGCAATCTTTGGTCAGATTTACAATTTGAAAAGTTGTGTTTTTAACTATATACTCAACCATCAGTTAAAATCTTAACAAGATATCTTGATTGCAATTCAAGATATCTTGTTATCTAATTGAAGCAACTTGTTCTGCGTCTGTCTTTTGCCGAGAAGAAAATATTTAACATTACTGCTTTGTAATAATGTTTATTATGCTTTTTAATAACGAGTAGTGAAACTTCTCTAAAGGTGTCGGAAGTTTAATAATTTATGGGTATTTTTCTTATATATGTAATTGTATGTGTGCATGCTTATAACACTCTTCTGCTAATTAAAAATGTTCTCTTAAAATGTATACTTCTGTGTTAAATGTCCCTCTTTCACTCTGTTACTCAAGTTGATTCGAAGTAATGTATTCAATCCTTTTTAGATTTACAATTTAAAAAGCTGTGCTTTTAGTTATATACTTAGCCATTGATTGAAATTTTCACAAGGTATCTTGAGTGCAATACTAATTTGAAGCAACTTGTTCTCTTCTAGCTTTTGCCTGGATTATATAAGGAATTATTCTTTAAATATTTAATATATTTTGTTTTTAATAAAAAAAATTTATTAGTATTCACATTGCCGTTTGTTCTACTGATGATTTACATTTGTCCCGGAGAATAATCTCACAGCATTGTCTGCTTAAAGCTTTTCTGTGAGATATGTTTACCAGGACTTCATGTTTCTACTATGATTTATGCAGATTTTCATTCGCTTTGAAGAATATCTCTGTGCCATAACAAGTCAAAATTTAGTCATTAATTTTGTTATATGTATTAGATATAATTGTAAATTTTTTAAATTCATAAAAAATAATTAAGCTCTTTCTTATTTGGCATAGTTGTCAGATATTAATATAATTTATGTCTTAGATTAGATTCTGACCCACTGCAGAACTTTAAGGTAACATTGTTTCAATTTTTTTAACAAGAAAAATGCTTCTATTTTACAGCTGAATAAGCAGACAAGACTTTTAGCTGCTCCTTTTCTCAGGATGTTGTCACTAGTAGCTGTCATAAACCTTATGTGATTGCAGCATCATAGAGTCAAGCTGGCTACCAATACTCTTTGTCTATTGTATAAGAACGAAAAAAAAATAGACATACTTCAAATTTTCTGATCCATTATTATTATATTTTTTTTGTGTCCTATTTTGTACTTTTTACATATATGCTGTACTCTTACTTACAACTAAGAAATAAATAAAAAGGTAAAAATAAAAATTATCAAAAGAAAATGTATCTCATTTTTTTTATCATTTCTTGAAGATATATTTTAAGGGAAAGCTGCTATTTTATAGAATATCTATCCAAGGTACTTAGTTCACTTTATATACAAGCTTACTAATATTTCACTGCAACTGTTTCAGTTTAAATAAATTTCAATTTAGAATTTAATGCTACTGTATTTAATTAAAAACTTCTTAAATTTAGAAAATATGTCCAATAGTACGTAAGTAGAAGTCATTTGATTGAAACACTGATAAGTATTGAACAATAGAAGCTAGCACTTGAAGAAAAGCCACAGTTTTGGGAAACTAACTTTTATCGAAGAACGCAAGGATTTTGTGTCACTTTGATGATTTTTCTCTCTCTAAAAATTAAATATTGCGCCCTCTTTCCCAGCCTAAGACCTATTTTTATCCTTCCTCTCGGCAACGACGTTATATATATAAAAGAATGCATCGACGTGACACATCAAAAAAAAAAGCAAGATGCTAAAAGAAAGAGCCAGAACAGATTTAAAAAGACATATTGTTACCTCAAAAGGCATAATATAAAATTTATCATTTAATTCAGTCAATTGAGCATAAAAATATTATACAATCGTATAAACTTAAAATACAATATTCTGTTAATCTTTAAAGACATTCTAATTTATAAAATTTGAAACGCAAGAAAGATTTTTTTTAAAAAGTAGCTGACTCAATTTTAACTGTTAATCTTTAAGATGACTTTGTATGAATGATGTGCAAGACATTCCAAAGATTAATATTTTTCAAAAATATTATTTCAATACCCACCACTTTTGGCAACCTATGGCACGTGACAGGCACTATTGTTTATTTCTGTTTTGTGGGTCCCATTAAGATGGATCAATGTCACCCTTAAAAGGACAGATAGATTACACCTATGCACTAAGCGGGATTCGAACCCAGAACCTTCCTGGTACAAGACCAATTACAGCTTGGTCAACACTTTAAAAAACATAAACACCATATTTGAATTAATTGCATTAATTTATTAACACAGAAACTGTTCAACACGAACAGTTTCTGTGTTAATAAATTCGATTAAAAACACAGTGTGTTAATAAAATCGATTAAAACACAATAAAATTGGACATATATCCAAATTTTAGTACAGTATTTATTTCAAATCAATGCTTGAAATTGGTTAGGATCAGTGACTTTGATTTTGAACCAATATGAAATTTAAACATAAAATGTCAATTCTCTACAAGTAATTATATTCTTCTCAACAAAAATTACAAATTCAATGGTATACAAATCTTAATTTCTGTCTTAAATTAATTATAATTAAAAAAAAGTTGTGATACCTGCCATAGTAGGCAAAAAGAAACGAATGAAATGAGGTCAAGAATCTCCAAAGACAGTATTTGGCCGCTTTTAATTAATCAAATAGTAAAGGAATAGAATATAAATGCCATTTTAACACAAAAAAGACAGTCTTACAGTAACAATATTTTACGAAATCAGACACAAAAATGCACTTTCTCTGAGTATACCAACTTTTTTTTTTTTTTTTAGTGATGCATATGTCTGACCCCCAAGATATTGGGGGCAGCCGGAACTCTGGAAGTACGGTTCCAATAGTTTGGACAGAAGAGAATTCCAAAATTTGGATCCCTTCATGTTAATTTTTTTTTGTTCAGTACTTTTTAAACGAATTGAAAGATTTTTGTTCACAATTGTAAAATTCGTTTATTTAAATTTAATTCCACTCAAAATATACCTTTTAGTAAATGATCATTGTTTTTTTTTTTTTTAATATAAGTCTTAAAATTGTATAGTGGATAATTTTTTTACATCATTTTAAAGAATGCAATTTTAAATAGCAAAATTTCAGTGAAATCAGTCAATTATTGAAAAGTTAAATTTTGAAAAAAATTTCTACCTTGCAGTTCAATTTTTCGACTTTTATTAAATAAAATAATTACCATTTACTATAAGTTATATTTTGCATAGAATTTTCTTTTGGATAAACGAATTTTATAGCTAAGAGCAAAAATGTTTGAAATTCTTTCTATAAGTTTTCGAGATATCGTGAAGTACACAAAAAGTAAAATATTAACATTAATTGTTCTAAACTTTGGACTGCTCTCTTGACGAAACTATTGGGACATTACCTCCCAGAACTACAACGTACTGCTGTGCTAGTTTTGGAGCTCCCTCTTTCGATAGCGCTATGCATACTCTCCAGAAAAACTTTAGTTATTTAGCAGATAAATGAGAACGATAAAGCGTAAGCTCGGTCACATTTTCATTATTTATTCATTTTGTACAAGAAACTAGCGTTAAGGCAATATATTAAACTTTTTTAAATGAAAATGTATAATACAAAAAGCAGAGCCGTTTTGGGGGCCCTCGGCCTGCCTTCATTTGGGAGCTCTTTATGAGTAATTTCAAAGAAAAAATTTTGCTTTTGAATAATTTTTATTTTAAGATAGTAAAACATTGATACATTATTATAAAAGCTTTAATTACATTATTTTCACCAAAAGTTTAAGGTAGCAATACTTTTTACGCGTTTTGAGAGGTGAAGCCCTCTATCACATTGCTAAAAAATCAATTTCCAGCACATCATTTTCAATGCTCATGGTAAATCATTTTTTCTTAAGTCATTTTTAGTTCATTTTTTATCAAGTTTAGTATGGAGAATGAATGTGCGCCACTACATCTAGTTATCATGAGTGACAATTGTCCAATGTCACGCTTGAAAAAAATATGACAAACGTCAATGTATGGAAACGTGTCTCCGAGAATGTTGTTTTTTACTATTTTATGCATCTATTCCAAATTTATCTAACTTATTCTACTAGGCCAAATCATGCTTGAAATGTTCTAATTATAGCTCTAGTTCTTTTTCGTTCATATCACTGGCATAAAATGTTCAAAATTTATAACGGTGAAGCGTTAGTTCCTTGCTCTTTATTTTTTATTCCATTATGCGATCTTTCACTAAGAAAGATACTTGATTTTAAACACAGAACACATTTCGCATGCTAAACTATAGTGAAAATATTGTAAAAGGAGTTAAAAAAATATATAATAAAAATAAACTAATTTTCCAGGAATTTTCGAGTTTCTAAGCATTATTTGAAATTTCCCGAATAAAAAAAATAATTTTTTTGTATAGGATTTTTTAATATATCGAAAAACACAATAAATAAATAATATAATGTAAGAAAAACAAAATATAAAAAATTTTAGAAATTATCCTCAGATGGGGTTCGAACCTGCACCCCATCGCTTAAGGCGTAAGTCACTAGAACGCAGTTTTAGCCGTTGAACCACGTTTATACGAAGATCGAGCTACTACATAGCTTCAAGTACCTTCTCCCGGTGAGCTAAGGAAAAGACTTAAGGGGCGTTTGCAGCCCCCCTAATAGGTCTATAATAAATTTTCTTTGTAGGGTGGTGCGGCTCATAGAGGACAACTTTCCATCCAAAATTGAAAATTATAACTTAATATTAAAGGGAGTTAGACGGACTTGAAATTTGAACCTATCTCCCGTCATTTTATTTTATTTTATTTTTTATTCCATTATGCTTTCTTTAAACAAGAAAGACATTTGATTTCAAACACAGAACACATTTCGCAACTTATAATTTTCAAACTCTGCGGGAAATAAGAGTTTTATATACCAACCAATCGTACCAAAGGGAATTTTTATACACTAATTAGGGGGCACATAATGGGCCAAAATAGATTTTGTTAATTAACCGGAAGGAAGTTCTTTAAGCTATATATTCGTGTAAGCATCGTGTGAGTCGTGGTCTGGTTGTTAGCGCTATGGGGAAAGAAGTTTGTAGACTCGGTGGTCAGGGGTTCGGTCCAGGTCACGGATTAATTTCTAATTCTTTTTCTATTTACTTTATTTCATTTTTTAAAATTTATTTTTCGATATTTCAACGTGAATAAAGTGTTATATAGAGAAAAATAATTATTTTTCTTTGGGAAAATGGGATTAATAGCTGAAAAAGGGATAAATTTCGTCTCCGGAGCTACGCACACCACTCACTCCGTAACTCCCTTTAATATTAACCTATAATTTTCAAACTCTGCCAGAAAATAGAGTTATATATACCAAAATATCATACCAAGGAAAATTTTTATACACTAATTAGAGAGCACATAATGGGCCAAAATAGATTTTTTTAATTAACCGGAAGGAAGTTCTTTAAGCTACATATTCGTGGAAGCAACGTGTGAGTCGTTGTGAGGGTGTTAGCGCCTTGGGTAAAGAAGTTTGTAGACCCAGTGGTCAGGGGTTCGGTGCTGATCACGCATTAATTTTTAATTTTTAAAAAAAAAAATTTTTGTTTAACTTTTTTTAAATTTCATTTTTCGATAATTCAACGTGAATAAAGTGTTTGATATAAAAAAATAATTATTCTTCTTTGGGAAATAGAAATATTAGCTAAAAAACGGATAAATTTCGACTCAGGAGCTACGCACACGACTCACTCAATAACTCTCTTTAATATTAACTTATAATTTTCAAACTCTGCCGAAAATTAGAGTTTTATATACCAACCAATCGTACCAAAGGGGATTTTTATACACTAATTAGGGGGCACATAAAGGTCCAAAATAGATTTTGTCAATTAAACGGAAGGAAGTTCTTTAAGCTATATATTCGTGGAAGCATCGTGTGAGTCGTGGTGTGGTTGTTAGCGCTATGGGTAAAGAAGTTTGTAGACGCGGTGGTCAGGGGTTCGGTCCAGGTCACGGATTAATTTTTAATTTTTTTTTCTATTTACCTTATTTTATTTTTTAAAATTTATTTTTCGATATTTCAACGTGAATAAAGTGTTATATAGATAAAAATAATTATTTTTCTTTGGGAAAGTGGGATTAATAGCTGAAAAAGGGATAAATTTCGTCTCCGGAGCTACGCACACCACTCACTCCGTAACTCCCTTTAATATTAACTTATAATTTTCAAACTCTGCCAGAAAATAGAGTTTTATATACCAAAACATCATACCAAGGAAAATTTTTATACACTAATTAGAGAGCTCATAATGGGCCAAAATAGATTTTGTTAATTAACCTAAAGGAAGTTCTTTAAGCTATATATTCGTGGAAACATCGTGTGAGTCTTGGTGTGGTTGTTAGCGCTATGGGTAAAGAAGTTTGTAGATGCGGTGGTCAGGGGTTCGGTCAGGGTCACGGTTTAATTTTTAATTTTTTTTTCTTTTCATTTCATTTAACTTTTTTTATATTTCATTTTTCGATATTTCAACGTGAATAAAGTGTTATATAGAGAGAAATAATTATTTTTCTTTGGGAATGTGGGATTAATAGCTGAAAAAGGGATACATTTCGTCTCCGGAGCTACGCACACCACTCACTCCGTAGCTCCCTTTAATATTAACTTATAATTTTCAAACTCTGCCAGAAAATAGAGTTTTATATACCAAAACATCATACCAAGAAAAATTTTTATGCGCTAATTAGAGAGCACATAATGGGCCAAAATAGATTTTGTTAATTAATCGGAAGGAAGTTCTTTAAGCTATATATTCGTGGAAGCATCGTGTGAGTCGTGATTTGGTTGTTAGCGTTATGGGTAAAGAAGTTTGCAGACGCGGTGGTCAGGGGTTCGGTCCAGGTCACGGATTAATTTTTAATTTTTTTTTCTATTTACCTTATTTTATTTTTTAAAATTTACTTTTCGATATTTCAACGTGAATAAAGTGTTATATAGAGAAAAATAATTATTTTTCTTTGGGAAAATGGGATTAATAGCTGAAAAAGGGATAAATTTCATCTCCGGAGCTACGCACACCACTCACTCCGTAACTCCCTTTAATATTAACTTATAATTTTCAAACTCTGCCAGAAAATAGAGTTTTATATACCAAAACATCATACCAAGGAAAATTTTTATACACTAATTAGAGAGCACATAATGGGCCAAAATAGATTTTGTTAATTAACCGAAAGGAAATTCTTTAAGCTATGTATTCGTGGAAGCAGCACGTGAGTCGTGGTGTGGTTGTTAGCGCTATGGGTGAAGAAGTTTGAAGACGCGGTGGTCAGGGGTTCGGTCCATGTCACGGATTAATTTTTAATTTTTTTTTTCTATTTACCTTATTTTATTTTTTAAAATTTACTTTTCGATATTTCAACGTGAATAAAGTGTTATATAGAGAAAAATAATTATTTTTCTTTGGGAAAATGGGATTAATAGCTGAAAAAGGGATAAATTTCATCTCCGGAGCTACGCACACCACTCACTCCGTAACTCCCTTTAATATTAACTTATAATTTTCAAACTCTGCCAGAAAATAGAGTTTTATATACCAAAACATCATACCAAGGAAAATGTTTATACACTAATTAGAGAGCACATAATGGGCCAAAATAGATTTTGTTAATTAACCGGAAGGAAGTTCTTTAAGCTATATATTCGTGGAAGCATCGTGTGAGTCCTGGTGTGGTTGTTAGCGCTATGAGTAAAGAAGTTTGTAGACGCGGTGGTCAGGGGTTCGGTCCAGGTCACGGATTAATTTTTAATTTTTTTTTCTATTTACCTTATTTTATTTTTTAAAATTTATTTTTCGATATTTCAACGTGAATAAAGTGTTATATAGATAAAAATAATTATTTTTCTTTGGGAAAATGGGATTAATAGCTGAAAAAGGGATAAATTTCGTCTCCGGAGCTACGTACACCACTCACTGCGTAACTCCCTTTAATATTAACTTATAATTTTCAAACTCTGCCAGAAAATAGAGTTTTATATACCAAAACATCATACCAAGGAAAATTTTTATACCCTAATTAGAGAGCACATAATGGGCCAAAATAGATCTTGTTAATTAACCACAAGGAAGTTCTTTAAGCTATATATTCGTGGAAGCATCGTGTGAGTCGTGGTGTTGTTGTTAGCGTTTTGGGTAAAGAAGTTTGTAGATGCGGTGATCAGGGGTTCGGTCAGGGTCACGGTTTACTTTTTAATTTTTTTTTCTTTTCATTTCATTTAACTTTTTTTATATTTCATTTTTCGATATTTCAATGTGAATAAAGTGTTATATAGAGAGAAATAATTATTTTTCTTTGGGAATGTGGGATTAATAGCTGAAAAAGGGATAAATTTCGTCTCCGGAGCTACGCATACCACTCACTCCGTAGCTCCCTTTAATATTAACTTATAATTTTCAAACTCTGCCAGAAAATAGAGTTTTATATACCAAAACATAAGACCAAGGAAAATTTTATACACTAATTAGAGAGCACTTAATGGTCCAAAATAGATTTTGTTAATTAACCGGAAGGAAGTTCTTTAAGCTATATATTCGTTGAAGCATCGTGTGAGTCGTGGTGGGGTTGTTAGCGCTATGAGTAAAGAAGTTTGTAGACGCGGTGGTCAGGGTTCGGTCCAGGTCACGGATTAGTTTTTGATTTTTTTTTCTATATACCTTATTTTATTTTTTAAAATTTATTTTTCGATATTTCAGCGAGAATAAAGTGTTATATAGGCAAAAATAATTATTTTTCTTTGGGAAAGTGGGATTAATAGCTGAAAAAGGGATAGATTTCGTCTCCGGAGCTACGCACACCACTCACTCCGTAACTCCCTTTAATATTAACTTATAATTTTCAAACTCTGCCAGAAAATAGAGTTTTATATACCAAAACATCATACCAAGGAAAATTTTTATACACTAATTAGAGAGCACATAATGGGCCAAAATAGATTTTGTTAATTAACCGGAAGGAAGTTCTTTAAGCTATATATTCGTGGAAGCATCGTGTGAGTCGTGGTGTTGTTGTTAGCGCTTTGGGTAAAGAAGTTTGTAGACGCGGTGGTCATAGGTTCAGTCCAGGGCACGGATTAATTTTAAATTTTTTTTTCTATTTACCTTATTTTATTTTTTAAAATTTATTTTTCGATATTTCAACGTGAATAAAGTGTTATATAGATAAAAATAATTATTTTTCTTTGGGAAAGTGGGATTAATAGCTGAAAAAGGGATAAATTTCGTCTCCGGAGCTACGCACACCACTCACTCCGTAACTCCCTTTAATATTAACTTATAATTTTCAAACTCTGCCAGAAAATAGAGTTTTATATACCAAAACATCATACTAAGGAAAATTTTTATACACTAATTAGAGAGCACATAATGGGCCAAAAGAGATTTTGTTAATTAACCGGAAGGAAGTTCTTTAAGCTATATATTCGTGGAAGCATCGTGTGAGTCGTGGTGTGGTTGTTAGCGCTATGAGTAAAGAAGTTTGTAGACGCGGTGGTCATAGGTTCGGTCCAGGTCACGGATTAATTTTTAATTTTTTTTTCTATTTATTTTATTTTATTTTTTAAAATTTATTTTTCGATATTTCAACGAGAATAAAGTGTTATATAGATAAAAATAATTATTTTTCTTTGGGATAATGGGATTAATAGCTGAAAAAGGGATAAATTTCGTCTCCGGAGCTACGCACACCACTGACTCCGTAACTCCCTATAATATTAACTTATAATTTTCAAACTCTGCCAGAAAATAGAGTTTTATATACCAAAACATCATACCAAGGAAAATTTTTATACCCTAATTAGAGAGCACATAATGGGCCAAAATAGATTTTGTTAATTAACCGCAAGGAAGTTCTTTAAGCTATATATTCGTGGAAGCATCGTGTGAGTCGTGGTGTGATTGTTAGCGCTATGGGTAAAGAAGTTTGTAGACGCGGTGGTCATAGGTTCAGTCCAGGGCACGGATTAATTTTAAATTTTTTTTTCTATTTACCTTATTTTGTTTTTTAAAATTTATTTTTCGATATTTCAACGTGAATAAAGTGTTATATAGATAAAAATAATTATTTTTCTTTGGGAATGTGGGATTAAAAGCTGAAAAAGGGATAAATTTCGTCTCCGGAGCTACGCACACCACTCACTCCGTAGCTCCTTTTAATATTAACTTATAATTTTCAAACTCTGCCAGAAAATAGAGTTTTATATACCAAAACATCATACCAAGGAAAATTTTTATACGCTAATTAGAGAGCACATGATGGGCCAAAATAGATTTTGTTAATTTACCGGAAGGAATTTCTTTAAGCTATATATTCGTGGAAGCATCGTGTGAGTCGTGGTGTGATTGTTAGCGCTATGGGTAAAGAAGTTTGTAGACGCGGTGGTCAGGGGTTCGGTCCAGGTCACGGAGTAATTTTTAATTTTTTTTTCTATTTACCTTATTTTATTTTTTAAAATTTATTTTTCGATATTTCAAAGTGAATAAAGTGTTATATAGAGAAAAATAATTATTTTTCTTTGGGAAAATGGGATTAATAGCTGAAAAAGGGATAAATTTCATCTCCGGAGCTACGCACACCACTCACTGCGTAACTCCCTTTAATATTAATTTATAATTTTCAAACTCTGCCAGAAAATAGAGTTTTATATACCAAAACATCATACCAAGGAAAATTTTTATACCCTAATTAGAGAGCACATAATGCGCCAAAATAGATTTTGTTAATTAATCGCAAGGAAGTTCTTTAAGCTATATATTCGTGGAAACATCGTGTGAGTCTTGGTGTGGTTGTTAGCGCTATGGGTAAAGAAGTTTGTAGATGCGGTGGTCAGGGGTTCGGTCAGGGTCACGGTTTAATTTTTAATTTTTTTTTCTTTTCATTTCATTTAACTTTTTTTATATTTCATTTTTCGATATTTCAACGTGAATAAAGTGTTATATAGATAAAAATAATTATTTCTCTTTGGGAATGTGGGATTAATAGCTGAAAAAGGGATAAATTTCGTCTCCGGAGCTACGCACACCACTCACTCCGTAGCTCCCTTTAATATTAACTTATAATTTTCAAACTCTGATAGAAAATAGAGTTTTTATATACCAAAACATCATACCAAGGAAAATTTTTATACGCTAATTAGAGAGCACATAATGGGCCAAAATAGATTTTGTTAATTAACCGGAAGGAAGTTCTTTAAGCTATATATTCGTGGAAGCATCGTGTGAGTCGTGGTGTGGTTGTTAGCGCTTTGGGTAAAGAAGTTTGTAGACGCGGTGGGCAGGGGTTCGGTCCAGGTCACGGATTAATTTTAAATTTTTTTTTCTATTTACCTTATTTTATTTTTTAAAATTTATTTTTCGATATTTCAACGTGAATAAAGTGTTATATAGAGAAAAATAATTATTTTTCTTTGGGAAAATGGGATTAATAGCTGGAAAAAGGGATAAATTTCATCTCCGGAGCTACGCACACCACTCACTCCGTAACTCCCTTTAATATTAACTTATAATTTTCAAACTCTGCCAGAAAATAGAGTTTTATATACCAAAACATCATACCAAGGAAAATTTTTATACACTAATTAGAGAGCACTTAATGTTCCAAAATAGATTTTGTTAATTAACCGGAAGGAAGTTCTTTAAGCTATATATTCGTGGAAGCATCGTGTGAGTCGTGGTGTGGTTGTTAGCGCTATGGGTAAAGAAGTTTGTAGACGCGGTGGTCAGGGGTTCGGTCCAGGGCACGGATTAATTTTTAAATTTTTTTCTATTTACCTTGTTTTATTTTTTAAAATTTATTTTTCGATATTTCAACGAGAATAAAGTGTTATATAGATAAAAATAATTATTTTTCTTTGGGAAAATGGGATTAATAGCTGAAAAAGGGATAAATTTCGTCTCCGGAGCTACGCACACCACTGACTCCGTAACTCCCTTTAATATTAACTTATAATTTTCAAACTCTGCCAGAAAATAGAGTTTTATATACCAAAACATCATACCAAGGAAAATTTTTATACACTAATTAGAGAGCACATAATGGGCCAAAATAGATTTTGTTAATTAACCGGAAGGAAGTTCTTTAAGCTATATATTCGTGGAAGCATCGTGTGAGTCGTGGTGTGGTTGTTAGCGCTATGGGTAAAGAAGTTTGTAGAACCGGAAGGAAGTTCTTTAAATGGATATTGGAAGGTAAGAAGAAAAACACAACCAAACCAGTCAGATTGTTGAAAAAATTGTATTCTTTCTTTTTATAAGGGCCTTTCAATTCTTTTTTTTTTCTGTGTCATAGTTTCCCGACAGGGATGGGGGGATTATCGCGTTAGGCGGTGCAGCCCTTCTGCAGGGACCTAACAAGATTGTGGTTGATTAAGAGATGTTATGGATTTTCGGAAAATTTTGAAGATTGATGTATCCTTTATTTTAATTAAATATACTATTTTTCAAATTTAGAAATTTGATACTAGAAAACTATGAAGTATGCAAATATTTGTTTTTTTTTAACACTTTTTGTAAAGAATTCTTGAAGGTATTGGTAAGATAGTTCATTTGTATAATTTATGTGCTTTTTTTTTTTTTTGTGTGTGATAATTCAAAGGGATGTTCTCAAATATACTTTACCTCACATTTTTTGTTAACTCATAAAGTATATGTGATTCGATTTTTAAAAATATTTCACTCAGAGTAGTACTAATAAAAAAAAATCAGGCGGTGGATTGCAGATCTACCAAATAACATTTTTATTATATTGTCGGCATTGAGCAGTAGACGCAATTCTGAGTTTGCGACTATCTATGTTCAACTAACCTTGTAATTTTGAACCCAGCCCAAAAGACAAGAGAACTCATAGATCAAGCATTGGGATAAACTAGCTTTCGCGGAGGTCATTTTGATGAAACTAATTCGCATTTGCGTTATAGTGAGAGAAAAACCACGAAAACATTTCACAATTAGCCCGAAGGCTGAGGTATACTAACCCTTGATCCATCTACCACTGAGGATATCCTACGAGTGCACTGTGTTCGGTGCGAGTCGGGACCGGAATTCGAATCAACCAGCACCTCTGGGTTTCCAAACTAGAGCATCTTATTGAGAGGTGAACGCTCTATCTACAGCAGCTCTGATAAAATTTGTCGAAAAAATTTTTCAATAAAATATAACAAAAATATTTAATTAAGTATTTAATTTAAATTTCAAAATGATTCCGCTGAATTTATTTTTACGCAAAAACACTTAAATTATTTACTTATGATAGAACTCCGATGTTAAGCATCACTGGCTGCTGTCAGTGTGCGAGTGGGTAACCATATTGATCAGCCTGCGTAGGGACCGAGGATGCGCCGTATTGGTCCGCGTTAAGCTATTCTACCATATAGTACTCGACTTCGTGCGCAGGTCGTCGGCCTACCAAAGCAGGGGAGCCTTTGCAGAGGATCAAAATTGCGATATTATGTCTTCGGATCATCCTCACGGATGTTTCCCAGACCGTCGCCAATAGCCCATTGTGTAGCTCTAATGCGTCGTCAATAAAGTACCTACCTACCTGCATAGTAGATATTTTTACAAAAATTAGGAACAAAAAATACGTTTATAGTTTAAATGCATTAGCTATAAAATATATTTTCCATTATTTGATAGAAAGGTTTCGGAAGAGCATCAAAGCAAAAATGTTAAACGACTTAATATGGGACTAAAATGTTTATAACTTCATATTCAAATATTTTTCTATACGCTGGAGCTGAAAGGTTTTTCACTTGTGAAGAGGACGGTGACCCAAAATAAGTTGGGAAGCTATGTTATACACGCTAAGAAGATTTTAGTCCCAGCTTCTTCAATAATTATCGTTATATTTTTGACGGTGTTAAACATTAATTTACGACTTTTTTTGTCCTCATTTCTGACAAGGATTCTAAAAATATACACATTAACCGCTTCCCTTACCAATATTTGTTGAAACAAATGCATAAAAACGATATTTTTTTTTATTTCATTAATAAATACAAGGAACTGAAACAAAACATAATAAACAAGTTTTAAGTTAAAAAATTTTTTTTTTATTTGTGAAAAAATATTTAATTCACTATTAGTTTACTATCCCGAGTTATCTCGGGAAAGTGAAGAAAATTAAATAGTAGTCTTTGTATAATAGTTTTTAAAAGTGACAACACAAATTAATACTTTACAACAGCCAGTGAAGTGATGTCCCATTTGTTTTACCCTCTTTCTTCCATGTAATGTCATCAACCATCGTATAAACAATTGCACAAAACATGTTTGCAGTCCCACAATCTAACAGCATAACTCCCTAACAAACTTCTGATCACAGCAGATTTTTTTTTTTTTTTTTTTGCTTTAGGAAAACAAAGCGTACCGACAAATTCTGCTATGCCCGAGTTTTCTCGGGATAATAAATATTTGCAATATATACGTACCCGAGTTAACTCGGGATAATCAGCGAAGCGGTTTAAGGGCGGACGTTGCAAATCACCTGAATGACGGTTATTTTTAAAAGTAACGCTTTAAAAAAGAAAAAGCGAATAAATTTAACCCTTTGCACTCGAGGGCCTTTCATCGATTAAACACAATTCACACGCAAAACTAAGGAGGATATTATTGAATTAGTTTAAATAATTATTAAAAACTATTTTTTATGTTGAATTATCATCGGATAAAGGAATTTTATAATCGTGTACATAAATTTTACGATTTGCTTTAAAAGTTTTTCAGTAATAGCGAAATACGCACAAAGTGACATTTACAATTAGGGTACCGAACTTTCAATCGCTCACCAGCCTTAATATTTGGAACCCGTATTTTATAGACTACGGGCAAGGCAACAACCCTCCATGTTTTGATGATAACGAATCGAAATCCTTCGAAAAAAAGTTACATTTAATGCAAGGAAAATACGGGTTTGTGTTTGAGTTTAGTTGAGTTATATTTCTTAAAAAGTGTGAAAAGTATAAAGAAATAAAAACTGAGGAGGATATAAAAAAAATGAATAAAATGAGAAACTAAATTAAAGATTTAAATTACGGCTGCAAATTCTTCTGATTACTTGCCAACATATTAATTATTTAAAAATTGCTCAAAGTTACTTCCGCCCTCCCCACTTCCCTTACCTAGACCCTTCCCTTGTCATCCATTTGTGTTTTTCAATCTTTTCTTTCTAAGGTCTCCTTTTTAGAGAGGAATTCTAATTTTTTTTCCTTTTCTTGCATGATTCCCATATTTAAGTCATTATCTTTTTCATAGTTTCCTTTCAAACTTGCTAATTCACTAAATAGGAATTTTTAGTGTAAGATACGTATTAAATTAATAATAGCACATAAAATAATGACATCCCGCCTGGAAGGGAGGGTAGGAGTTCTTAAAACTGCAACAGTTTGATACAAAGGGCAGGGAGGGAGTTCTGCAAAACGCACATTTCGATTAAAATCAAAACTTTTAAAATCAGTAGATTAAATAATTTGTATAACTAGTTTTTGTACTGTTTATATATTTTTCATCAAAATTAGTACACATGTAAACAATATTGTTATTATGCTTACAAATGTCATTAGAAACATGCAGTTAAATTTTAAAAATAAAATGTGAAATACGATCTATAATACGCCTTTTTGTTTCTGAAATTGTTATATTGTTTATGTATTGTAGCGTGAATGCCTTTTTTAACACATAAAGTTTTAACGAAATGATTAAAATAACTCATTTCCTAACTAAAAATGCTTGCACACAATGCTAACTAATATGCATGTTTTGTTTTTTTCTCTTAACGAATAACATGTGATAGATAGCAATCAGCTAGTCAAAAAATAACATGATAATTGTTTTTCTTTTTCGATAATTAAATGTAATTGGTTTTCCAATGATAAGTGTATTGTTTTAAAATATTATCCTTCCAAGGTGTATTTCCGCATATAAATAGTATTTTTATTTTGAATATAAATACCAAATTTCATATAATGTTGAATTACTTAAACTAATGTAAAAAAATTATTAAGAAAAAAGCTTTTTTATCGCTTTGAACAAAAAATAAATATTAGGTATAACTTGTAAGAATCGAGTTAAGTGTCTCACAATTTTCCTGATATTATGACCATTTTGTAGAAAAGTTTATCTTATAATGTGTCATAAGAATTTCTTATAATTTTTTTTTTTAAAGAAAGCAGATGAAAAGACATTGGTTGATTGAATGTTATTTTATTTCATAACCACCGTTGAACGGGTAACACATTTCTGAGTTAACGCATATCAATGTTCAATTCTGTAGCCTTAAAATTTGAACCCAACCCAGAAAACAAGGAAACTCCTGGGACAAGCATTGCGAAAATCTAGCCTTCGTGCAGGACTTTTTGAAGAAATTAATCACACTTACGATAAGTAGGTATATGTATATACCCCTTGCCTTTAGGATATAAATAGTAGAAACGCATGACCAGTTAGTAGAACAATGTGTATGTTTGAGTAGTTTTAAAGCTACAGTAGTGATTTTTATATGTTATAACCGTCGTTGAACAGCCGACCCACTTTTGTTTAGTGTTTACGACTACTAATGTTCAACTCCGTAGACTTGTACTTTTGAACCAATCCAGAAGACAAGGTAACTCCTGGATCAGTACCCCCAGAGGTTTGATTTGTTATGGGAACATGGGGGGGGGGGTTGTGACTAGACAGATTTAACGTGCATCAGTCACCGTTTACTGCCCGGGGAGTCCTTAGCCGGCGGGGTTCGAACCAGCGTCCTCTTGGACATGGGTCCAGTGCCCTATCAACCAGGCTATCCCGGCCCTTCGGTAGTGATTTCTGTTAAATAATTTAACTTGAGCTGCGATGGTTCAGAGTTAAGAGCGTTCACCTTCCAATGAGGTGAACGGGGGTTCGATTCCGGCGATGGCTGGTCGATATGAATTCCGCATCCGGCTTGCTCTGACCAAAGTGCTGATATGAGATATCCTCAGTGGTAGACGGATCCCCTAGCCGTCAGGCTAACTGTGGGAGGTGTCTTCCTCTCCATGTAACGCAAATGCGGGTTGGTTCCATCAAAAAGTCCTCACAAATGCAAATTTCTCCCAATATTTGATCCATGAGTTTCCTTGTCTTCTGGATTGGGTTCAAAATTACAACGCTACGTAGGTGAACATTAGTAAACGTAAACCCAAAAATTGGGTCGACTGTTCAACGACGGTTATAATATAAAAACGAAATAAAATAATTCAACTTATTGTTATAGTCAATTAGCTGAATAGAAAAATAAACGAGCATATCTTTTTATTTTATCGCATTAACCTAAACAAATCGAGAATTTAATGCTACAAAATATAGGTTGTTGCGTAAAAACTGCCTCGATGTATATTTTTAGTACCCTTTTAAAAATAGAAGTCATAAAAGTCTGCGTAGTGGGAGTTGTGAATTTAATAGAGAGGAAAAAAGAAAGAAAACGCTATCAATCGCCGTCTGAGGGGGTCAGTCTGAAAACATCAAAATTTGGTTCACTGATAGAGGAAATATGGAGAGTTATAAAGCAATTTGTTAAAAACACCAAGTTTAAACCGTATTCAAAGTGGTTTTAATATTTTCTCTACCAACTTCATTCTTATAATGGCTCGATTTTAACAAAAAAAAATTTTCTCGCTATCGCTGAAATACCGATTTGAGACTTCTAATGGTCATTTTTTTTAAAGGATTCTGAAAGTTCATAATAAAAACTTTTTTACGAAACAAACTGCATGTTCTGGATGTTTTAAATCCTCGGATTTCGAATTCATAACAAACTTAAAATAATAATAATCTATATATTAATAGGCTAGCAATATTTTGTCTCGCTAAAAACTCCCAAACTACGCAACAGAATTAAACAAATAAGGTGTCGTTTTAAAGGTATTGTTATGTAGATGTACAATAAGTTCTTAAATTATGAAAATTTCCTTTAATTAATTAATAAAATTAATAATTTAGTTTCAACCTATGAGAATGCAGCAAATCATTTTTCGGGTGGTTCGCATAAGCATTGTTTCCGTAAGCATCGTTTGATTTAAAGCATTTCTGAATTAATAGATTGATAAACAAAAATAAGAGTGGATAAAAAAAACGGAACTGAATTTCATAAAAAAAGAATTCAATATCTTTAGTTCCTTTGATAAATTTTTAGTTTCATGATAAATTTTTTGTTTCGTTACAATAGAATGGCAATGTCATCGTGCGAATATTCAAACCAAAACAAACGTGCGAATATTCAAACCAAAACAAACTTTCTACAAACAATTATTTTGATTTGAGATTTAAAACGATATCTTAGTTATTTAGTTCTATTTTTATTTATTTAGTGCCTGCTGCCTAAATAAAATGCCTGCTATCAGGCGTCGAAATATCTCTGGCAGACGTCAGAGAAATGAATGGCGGAATTCTAAACGGGAAAGCATTTCTTATTGAGATATATTCTCTGCTACAGCTCCAAATTTCTCAGCTACATGAAGAAAAGATAATCAAATTGTGAAGGGGGCAGAGAAGTGTATAAATTTCATTAAGTAATTGATTTCAATATCTG
This sequence comes from Parasteatoda tepidariorum, assembly GCF_982258835.1. Lineage (NCBI taxonomy): Eukaryota > Metazoa > Arthropoda > Arachnida > Araneae > Theridiidae > Parasteatoda > Parasteatoda tepidariorum. Next base: position 133,467,773 of record NC_141755.1, on the reverse strand, counting down.
GCATTTTTATTTTAAAATTTAAATTTGTTAAAATGTTTTTATAAGATTGCGAAGCAATATGCAATGGAACTGCGAAGCAGTTCTGGGGGTTGGCGAGCAGGGGGCGGAGCCCCCTAGTAATAATAAATCTAGCTCGACCTCTTCGTATTTCACTCAAGGAAAAATGAAAAAATAGAATCCTTGAATATTAATAAATAAAATTTTTAATGTTATTTTTAATCATATAAGAAATATTTTCAACTCGAAAAATTAGCATATTTTAGTCTGTTTTTTTTTTATTTGTTTTTATGCGATAAGGTAAAATGAAATTTAATCCATTATAACCAGCATACAAACACTTTTTTTTCCCCACTATCACAAAAAAAATTTTTTTTTTTCCAAGTATTTCTCTTTATTTCAAAAGAAGAATAAATCACGAAAAAAACGCTCATATTATGGCACATCATAATCATATCTTGAAGGATGGATTTTCAAAACAAAAAGATTAAAATCAAAAGATTTTTATAAAGTCGTTAACTCGAATTTTTAAAAAGATACTATGATCAACAATCATTGAATTGGCGACCTTTTCCCCAATGGAAATACATCGTAACCGTCTCACCCCGCAGTGGACTGATCGTTAAGACACGGTTTTCAGCAGATCACCGAAGTCAAGCATCACTGGCTACGGTCAGTGTGCGGTTGGGTGACCACTTGGATCAGTCTGCGTAGGGACCGAGAGTGTGCGGTATTGGTCCTCGTTAAGCTGTGCTATCGTAAAGTGCTCGGCTTCGCACGCAGGTCGTCGGGCTACCGAAGCAGGGGTGCCATCCCCTCCGCAGAGGATCAAAATTGTGATGGCATGTCTTCGGATCATCCTCCGGGATGTTTCCCAGACCGTCGCCAATAGCCCATTGTGCAGGTCTAGTGCGACGTAAATTAACAACAACAACAGCGTAACCGTTTCAAGTTCTTCTTCCCCTCCGCAGAGGATCAAAATTGTGATGGCATGTCTTCGGATCATCCTCCTTGATGTTTCCCAGACCGTCGCCAATAGCCCATTGTGCAGCTCTAGTGCGACGTAGATTAACAACAAGTTCTTTTTTTTAAATTTTTTTTATTTAAACGACTTAATACTCCTCATGCACCACAAAGTATAGCATGAGGCTTACAGTTGTAAATAGAAAACAAAAAGAAGAAAAATTTACAAATTTACATTAAAAACAAAATTCCGCAACAAGACTCGTCTCAAGTTCTGAGGTGCAAATTTCTACGCGCATCGTTGAATTTGATTGGTTAACAAATTCAAGGCTTAGGCGAAGCGCTGTTATTGGAAATCTTTAATTTGTTCTTAATAGTCGTTCTGTGTGTACACAACGTAAATCACTCTGTAATTTTTGCAATCTATTATTAACCTTTGCACCTTTAATAAGCGAAACTAATTTTGTGTCATGTCATCTTTTATTTATCATGAACGAGGATTAGGGGTCTGGATTGACCCAGGGACCTCTCTACTCCAAGGCTAAGCTAGCCACCGTCTGTACATCTGTCTTTATTTCCAGGCAGATATATTAATTTTATTTTTGTAAATACAGTAGAATATCACATCCGTTATTTTAAATAAAGTGTTTTTATTTACAATTTTATGTATTTACAATTAGTATTTCTCAGTTACTGCTGCCATAATGAAACAATTCATGAAATCTTTAAATTAAAAAGCACTCTTTTTATTGCTTAACTATTATAGTATTGACCATTTTATTTCAGTAACAGACTTTTTGTTATTGGATGAAGTTAGTTCTTTAGCTTAACTTTGCAAATCTACTACAGTACAGAACCCGTTATCCGGAAATCAGAAAACCGGAAAACCAAAAAACCGGAACGAAATTCGAGAAATTTTCCCGCCATTTTTTTTGAAAGATATTTTTTTTCCTCATAAGATTTTAGGATTTTTCTTTCTTTTTTGAAGGATGTTTACCTTACATCACTTTGGTAATAATCATTAGTGTATTACTTCATCGTTTTTTCCTCTTTTTAAGATTATTTCCATAATTTTTTTTTTTAGTTGGGTTTAACAATAAAAAAAACTGCTTTTTGTAGTGATTCAGAAAACCGGAAAAATCAGTTATCCGGAATAGCGATGGTCCCGATCGTTCCGGATAATCGGTTCCCTACTGTATATAAGTATTAATTCTTTCTTTTTTGAAGGATGTTTACCTTACCATCACTTTGGAAATAATCATTAGTGTATTACTTCATCGTTTTTTCCTCTTTTTAAGATTATTTCCATAATTTTTTTTTTTTTTAGTTGGGTTTAACAATAAAAAAAACTGCTTTTTGTAGTGATTCAGAAAACCGGAAAAATCAGTTATCCGGAATAGCGATGGTCCCGATCGTTCCGGATAATCGGTTCCCTACTGTATTTGAAATGTGTGTTGTTTCTTGTGTTATATTTTTCCCCTATATACTACTATGATCAGCGGTGGTCTAAATTGAGTTTTAATACTGTTTACATTTTCAGATATAATAAAATGCAATTAATCTTATAATTTTCCGGTGATTTTACAACACTCAAATTAAAGGAATACTTTTTTTAAAGTTTAGCTACATAGAATTAACCAATTAATTTGAGTAACAAGTAAGTTTTCTGTTAGTTGCTTTGGTTTCTCATTGCAAATCTGCAATTTGTAATTTTTGTTACTTCTTTTGTTTTTTATTCTTTCTATCTACTAATTTGCTGACCCTTGGCCTAAATTAAATTTTAATATAGCTTACGTTGTGAAATATATTAAAATGCAATAGGTATTTCATGATTTAATTTTAAGGTTACTTATTTTTGAGCTCAGTTTAACCATTTATTATACTAGTAAATATTTTATGCATTTCTATATTTATTTTCTTAAAAGATATAAAATGTAATAATTTTCATTTTTAAATTTTTCTAAAATGTAGGTGTAATATCAGTATATTATATTTAAAATTTCGTTTAAGTATTCATACTTAACGTTATATGATTATAAAAATTTCTATGCTATTAGTAGTTGTGAATTAAATTTGTGATTTGGAGTTGTGTACCTGTTATATTTAGTTGTATTAATTAAAATTCATTATATTTTAATAATTCTTTAGATCATAATTTTTTTTAAAAAAAGGTTTTATATTGTTTATGTAAAATATTGAAGGATTACAGCTATACAATTAGATTTTAATTATAAGATGCTTTAAAAAAAGTTGTTTTAATGTTTGATATTTCTCTAGGAAAAAGTGTTACTCGGGAGAAAAAAAAACATATATATTCTTGGGCAATTGGAAGATTTCCCTATCATGATCTGTGGCTGAATAATCTCCAAATATTTGCAACTTCCGGGCAGTGGTTTACAAGGTACTGGACACATTACAGACAAGGACCAACTTGAAGGATATATATCTCATAACCTCCAATCAAGTTTGTATATTTTTTTTCTTCTTTTTTTTTTTTAAATTGAGATTTTAAAATCTATTAAATGCATTGGCAATAGCAGTTTGCACGACAGGCTCTTGTGATATGGAAAAATTCTTGGAGAGATTTCATTTACTAACCAGGGTTTTAGTTTTTGCATCAAAAGCTGGTTTTGACACGACATGTCAAAAACCTGTCGAAAATTATAATAGACTGTTTGTCGAAATGTGGCAAAAACTTATAAAAACCAGTGACAAGTTTCTTTTTTGTCATTGAAGATATTTTATTAAACAACCATCTACATAATTATTTCAATCATGCATAATATTTGCATTATAATTACTAATATAATTATTACTCATATTATGCATCATATATTAAAAATGTATGTAAAATAATTTATTTGCTTTCTTAATGACTAATGTATTATTTATATTTTAAGGTTATTATGTTCGATTTATTATAACTCTTAAGTTTACATTACAGATAATTACTATTGTTCTAATTGTTGAGTTGGTAGTTGTTATTCGTCTGAATATTGATGGTACAATTTAGACAGATTTCTTAGCTTAATTAAAACTAAAGTTGTCACTAATAATTGTATAATCTTAACTTGTGAAATTTTTTTTTTTGTAATTCGCATTATTTGTTTTTCATGCTTATGTATGCAGCGTGAAAAAAATAAGCAGACCACCCAGGATGATTTTTGATCTAATGATCAGATCTTCACATTCTCTGACTCAGTCCTAATGGTTTGAAAGGGTGATCTCAAATGTGGCAATTAATTAGTGCAGGTGACATTTTAAGGTACAAAATCAGATGGATTAAGGTATTCTGAAGAATTAGGATTTCTGACCCACAATCGTGGAAAAGGTCCCAATAGTTTGGTCAGGAGAGTAGTCCAAAATTTGTACCCCTTGATGTTAAGTTTTATATTTCGAATATTTCGTCATATCTGAAGAACTTTTTAGTCGAATTGAAAATTTTTTGCCCACAATTATTAAGTTGGTTTATCCAATGATAATTCGATGCAAAAAAATAACTTGCATATTTTATTTAGCAATAATAATCTAAAAAATTTTATACTGTAAAGTGCACAATTATATATATTTTACGGAATAATTTTGCTATGTAATCATTATATCATTTACTCGTATAAATCGATTAATTTTTTTCAATCAATCGGTTAAAGTGCTTTATCAAGTTGATAACAATATTTAGTACAGTTATTAAAATAAATTTCCCAATACTCAAGTGATTTCACTAGCTTTGATGAAACTGCAGATCTTTAGGAACCTGTAATTCTAAATTTCTGGGTTCTTTTTTTTTTTTTTTTTTTTTTTTTTTTGTAAAAGCAGGTCTCTATTTAAAATTATTTAAATATCTCTATTTTAAGAATCTGCATAAAATGTAAAAATTTGAAAAACTGTGATTTGCAACTAATTCCGTAATAGTTCAACTAAGAATTTTAACAAGAAGCACTTTGCTAAGCATAAGATAAAACTAAATCTGTCCATTGCATGTATACAAAATAATTTAAAAATGAGTGTATAATATTTGGTAGCTTCAGCATAACTTAATATGAAAATATTGTATTCACACAAATTTAATCAAATAGATTATTCTCAATAAATTTTTGTTATCATATAGGTAATTCAAATGAAATATACTACTAATAAACTGCAATAGATTTGAAGTGAAAATTAAAAATTTGACTGTAGCAACTGTTACATCTGTTAAACTCTGACTTATTTTATTAGATCTGTGGGGAGGAAACAAAATTTACTTCTATTTTTTTTATTTCATAACTTTATTTATTATACTTTGTATATTTCAGTGACTGCACTTTGTGCTGGGAAAAAAAAAATCATAATTTTTTTTCAATTTCTATATATTTTTCTAGCAGTAAATTAGATAAATTGCAATTTTGAAAATTCTTAGTCATAATTATTCAATATTTATTATTGATAATCAATCATCCTCTTCACCAAAACTTATGATTTTCGACAGTGATTATCAAAACTAAAAGGGGGGTTAATGTCAGAACAATTGAACATCATAGTTGATCACTTTTTATTTTCTATGTTTATTTATTTATAATTACTTCACATTCATATTAGCTAACAATTATTTTCTTACCTAAAATTTTAGGTTTCTGATATGAGTGTTAAAACTGTGGTTAAATCTGGATAAAACAGTCAATTGTCTAATGTGTGCCAACTTTGACTTTAGCATTTTCTCCACTGTGAATAAACTTCGTCCTCTTTGCTACAATTTTGATTTTTTTCCCCAGGCATGAAAATTTACTTCATTTCAATGAAGTAAGTTGTCATGTCTTTACTCGAAAACATTGTTATATACTTTTCTATGGATGTTTAGTTGACATTTTATAACATTTTTATATTCTCTTTCAGAGCATATTCTCAGTTAAATAGTTTGAAATGACTTTTTTTTAAAGTGCACTGGATGATGAACAGAGGTTCTGTATCTATTTATCCTTGTGGTATTGGTGGACAAGAGGGTACGAAAACAAGGTATTTTTCAGTTAGCTAGGCGCAATAAATTTAATTATTTTTTTTAATTTTTATGTGTTAAAAAAAAAGTTGGAGGTCTACATTTTTCATCAAAAATATTTGTTTATGCAGGTGTAATTATTTCTTTTTTTTTGCTGTTTAATTATATTTTGTGACTTTTTTTTTAAACATAATATTTATTTTGTAAGAGGAAGATATAATAATTTATATTTATTAAACATTTCTATGTTTAAAATTTTTGTTTTTCTTTTAAATTGTAGTTTTTGACTAAGTATGGTAAAATAATAAGCATTTCATTCAAATTATTTGTTGATGAAAGTATTTTATCTAAAGTCTGTTTATTTTTATAGATTAGTTTTTGGTTTTCACATACAATTTATTTAATGTTTCTTTTGCTTTTGTTACATTGCTTCAGCTAAAAATTTTTTAAATCTTTACAAAAATTAATGATCAATTTAATAATTTATGCTCGCCATTTTAAAGTTTTTATAATATTTTTCTCAATTGTTTTCTGTCCATTAAGTAAATAATTCTATTGTGTATTAAGTGCAGAATTTGCATGAAATACAAAATATTTTCAAGTCAAAATCTACCATCCTTTTTTTTTTTTTTAAACTCTTAATTATTAAAGATTGTTACTAATTGAAGATTATTATGGTCTTTGGTGTAATATATTCATAACATTTCAGTTTTATAGCTGATTTCTTTTATAGCCAGGCAAGAGATTGATCTGACTTGTCCCTGGACAAAATTTCAAACTTTTTAAACTTTAGAAAAAAGTTCCTGAATAAAAAAAAAATCTTTAGTGTCTATTTTTCTTAATATTTCTGAATTATTTTGTTTTACTTTACTATGTTATCCTATTTAATCATGATAATCTTTGGTTTGTTCGACTGTTAATGTGCACAAATTATAACTTTAAATAAGTATGTAAATTATGAAAATGAGTTTTACATACTTTTTTAAAATTATTTTTTCACGAGTTGATATGTGTATTTTAGCTTTTTTATACTTTTCTCACTCTTATAACAAGCCTAGTTAGTGACTATAATAAGCTATCTGATTGGAGGAAATAGTCATCCCGGGGTCGGGGAAGCCTGTTTCAGATGCTTCAGACTTTTCTGTTATCTAGTAGAACTTAGTCAGGCATAAATTATAATGTTATAAGTTTTTAAAGTCACACCAAACAATTAAAATTTAGTAGACCAATGGGAGTACTATTCTTTTAGTGTACCGAGATCTTAATATGGTAGATAAACTTGAAGGGGAAAAATAAAACTTTATGTTTGCATAATTTATATTATGGTACACATGCTATGAGATAAGAGACAGCTGCATACAATAAAAAACAGAAATTGGGACACATATAATAATGAAACTTCACTAGAATTTATTTGCATTTATAAATATTATTAAAAAAATTGCATTTAAAGCTCTCTGTTTTTAGATAAATGCAGTTTTCATTGACTTCTATCAACATAAAAAATTAAAACCATACACATCAATATCATTACACTGCAATGCGTCTTATACATAAAACGGAACTTAACTTTTTTTTTTGTTGACAAATACATTGTCCAAAATAGTAAATATCATGTAAAGTAATTTTTATCAGAAACATTAAGAATAATTATTATAAACATTAAGTATGCTTTTACCATTGTTATAATATAAGATAATGATTTAGGAGTACTGTTTATTAAAATCTAAATCTAAAAATTCCTAAAAAAAGTAAATTCTCAAAGCCTAAAAGATATTTCTTTTAGCTGATAGACAAATCTCGCTGTCAGTCCACAGAAAGCATGTAAATTTGAAATTTAAACATTTCAATTTTAAATGCTTCATCTCATGGAAAAGGGGGGTGGGTGGACAAGCCTTCCAAGTGTAGCCACTTTCCAGAAAAATTTAAAAGCTGGTAGCAATTGTTATCCAAAAATATTTGTAAATTTATGTTACAGCTGACAAATTGTATTCATGAAATATCCCTAAAATTAAAGCCTTTGAAACTTGCAATAATCTCATTAAGTAATTGGCGCCTCTTTTAAAAATTTTCCAGACTGTGGCCACCCTGCAACGCGCGGAAGAACTTATTTATTTCTATAATATTCGCTACCGAAACCTTCAGCTTAGAATAATAAAATTAGAAATTTTTTTTAACTCATGGAATTCAATATAAAAATTTTTTTTTTCATTTTTATTTTGCTAATTCCTAACATTTTGACAAATTTGGCACCCATGCATATCATTTGGGTGACATTTGTAGAACATTTTACGTAGATTGTTGCTATATTGGCATAAATCTTATAAATTTTAATCAAGCTCGTTGCAGTATTTAGTTCTTATGATACCGATCTATTTAATCAATCCAAAAAGTTAGAAATTTCAAACTGTTGATAGTTTCCCACAACATATATTTATTTTATTATATATTTTATTAATAATATATTTTATTTTTAGGATTAAATGGGCCTTAATAGACTTCATCCTAATGGCTGTGATAACGTTGGGGCTTCATAGCTATTGTTTTGCATAGCTGCAAATGCACTGAGAGTCCCGCAGTGAACTGACTGATCATCAAGATCCCAATAGAACACTGAAGTCAAGCATCACTGGCTGCGGTTAGTGTGCGGGTGAGTAACCTCTTTGATCAGCATGCAAAGGGACCGAGAGTGTGCTGTATCGGTCCTCGTTAAACTGTTTTAAGCAAAGTGATTGACTTCGCATGTCATCAGGCTACCGAAGCAGAGGTCATCTCCTCTCCAGAGGATTTAAAATGGTGATGGCATGTCTTCGGATCTTCCTCTGCGATGTTTCCCAGATTGTCGCTAATAGCCCATAGTTCAGATCTAGTGGGAGGTAAACCAACAACAACTGAGACTCAGATGTTCTGTATTTTAAAAAATTTAATTTAGAACTACCTATGTATAATCATTTGTGTGGATCGGCTCTTCTTTGTCGCTTTGTTTTCACTCTCACTGTTATGTCATTAATTTATGTAAATGCCATCTTTAATGTAAATTTAGCTTCGTACGTTTGCTTTAAAATTAAGTTATTTTAAATGACCTCGGCATGTAAGTGATTTATTATTTCTTATTTAGCTACCTCTGAGTGTAAATTTTTTTTTTACCCTTAAGTTTATATTTTATTTAATTACCCATATATATTTTATTTACCTGTCCACAGTAAATTTTCATTTCAAGATCATTTAAAAAAAATAATAAAATTCTGTTTTCAGTTGTTTAATAGCAATTTGTTTTGTTCATTAGTATATTTCCCTTAATTTCTTTCATGAATCATAGTTTGTCCGTTTAAAACAAGGTCAAAACCAAAAAAAAAATTTTTTTTAAAAAGATAAAGCCTGGTTTTCTTATAATTTTTTTTTCAATAAACATCTTTTTAAATAAATTTTCTGCTATTTATGTGAATGTTTTTAGTTTGAATATTGAAAAATGAAATAGAAATTCTCACATTTGTTACAATTTTGAGTTTAATTGATAATTGGAATTCACCTACTTGAAATAGACATAAATCTGCAATTTTTAATTGTTTATGTAAAATTAATTTTGTCCCCTCCAAAAAAAAGCATATGTAGAAGAAATCAATGCAATCAATTTTTAGCTAAAATCATAACTCTTAAAATGTTTAAAATAAAATAGATTGTTAGTTGTTCCCTGTTATGTTAGTTTTTTTGTATTAGTTAAATTGTGTGAATTAATGACTGAAAGAATTAAAGTTTTTCAAACTTTATTTTTACAAACTAGTAAAAGATACATTTTTGCTGCAGTCAAGCGTATAAACAGGAATGAATTACTTTTCTAAATTTTATTTTAACAGTTTAATTTAAGAATTATTTTTTATTATTTAGGTGAACAAATTTGTATTGTATTTATGCAGTATGCTCATATTTATTATTATAATGTTTAAAATTGCTATTTTTATACTTCATTTAAAAAAAAAGTTTGAGAAATTTTTTTAAAATATTTTTTTTTTGTTTATGCTGAAATATAACAATAAGAACTTTGTTACATTTAAAGCTAATGACCAAAAAGTAATTTTTTTTTGTGTGTGTTTTAGAATCATTAAAGCTGAAATATACTTTTACAATTTTAAATGTTTGTAATTATGTAGCCCATTTATCAATTTTATTCTTTTCATCATTTTAATTATATTATTTAGTTGAAATATTACATTGTCTTGTTTCTCCCATGATGCTGCATTTTAAAATTGCATTGATTTCACATTTCCTCGATCACATTGATTGGAAGCAGCCAGGTTGTATAATTTTTATTTGACCTATATCAGTTCATAAAAGCATGTCTAAGCTAAGCAATAACAAAAATTATCTAAAGACGACTGTTATAACTATAAACTTATGCTCACAGTAATTTGGTTTATATGTTTTATTAGTATTCATTATACATAAAAAAAATTTTGTTGCTTAATAATTTAAAAAATATGCCGCGACAAATTTCTTTTAAAAAAATAAATAACCAAGATGATAGACATACTAAAATAAAAATCTTAAAATTAATAAATATTCATATTTTTCTTTACAACAAAAGATGTATAGTCATTCATTGATTCAGTTAGATTTTGAGAAGTATGGGTCTCTAAGACTTAGAAAGTCTGCTGTTAAAGAAAATCGTTACATACGTTTGAGAAATCAAGGCTCATTAAGATTGGTCAAACACCTGCATCTAGGAAAAACTATGTAATATGATGCTGAAAATTATTCTAATTTTCTCGTTAAGCTATTTAATTAAATAGCTTAATTAATTAAATATTTAAAGTTTTGTCTACCATCTCAGATAAAAATATTTTAGTGGATCTGTTAATAACCATTTCTTTTTAAAAACTAATTCCAATTTCTCAACATTACTTTTGTTGAAGAAAAAAAAATAGTTACCTCAAAAGTCCTTGAAAATCATTAAATAGGGAGTAAAGGTTACTGAAATTTTTCGCGACTGGTAGACAGGGTTTAAAAAGCTATTTTTTTCTTCATAAAAACCCCAAAACCAGGTGTTTTTTTAATTTTTTTATTTTAAACGAAAGGCTAAATAGTATTTTATATCTAAATGTTATCTTAGTAATGTGTGAATATGTATATATACTGTGACGAATTTTAATATCAAGGAGAATGAGATATTCAAGAAAATGTATTTTTTCAATTAAGAAATATTTCATAACAGATTGATGAAAAGAAATAAAATTGATAAATGTGTTACATAAATATATACACACATATTATAGTAAAGGTGGGTTTTAGTTTTGACCGTTAGAAAAACGAAGAACTATTTACTTTTGTGTCATTTATTTTAACATAATTGAGCTTTAAATATAACAATGTTCTTATTGACATATTGCAAAATTATGAAACATTTACTTAAAAAATATTTTAAATGAATTTTAAAATAATGAATGTAAGCATAAAATTCACATTTGTATACAATTCAAATTTGTTTATCTAAGTAGCAGAAAACAAATATGAAATTGAACTGAAAAAATAAAATTTAGAAAAGCACCTTATTCTTGTTTATACTTTTGTTAGAACAAGAATTACTTTTGAATTAGTTATGGTCTAATTTATTTTAAGCATTTTTACAAAACGTCATGTTTTTATTTTAAATTTGCTTACAATACTTTATTTCACATTGGTATTTTTGTGAAAACTCAAATTCTACCTAAACATTTGAAAATTGCAGTTTTGTGTTTATTTAAAATAACGGAATTTAACTCAAAATTTCCAAAAAGGTGAGAAAACCATCTTGTCACTTCGCAATATTTAAACAAATAAAAAATCAATATAAATGCCGGAAAATTTATTTATTAAAAAGATTCTTTTAAAAAAAATATTCTGACTTTGTTTTTTTTCTTCTTTTAAATCATTTGGTTTAAACGGCATTGTTTTAAACCAGCTAAGTCTGCTAAAGAGGTGATTGTGCTCCTGAAAAATACCGGATTTTTTGCTAGCAATACTCCTCAAGTTTCTGGAAATTCTAGGTCCAGAAGCTTCAAGAAATCATCGATCGTGTGTAAAAATTCTTGTCTATTTTATTTAAAAATATTGGAACTAGAATTTATACTTGGCGTCTTTCATTTGTAAATATTTTTTCTGGCAGAATAATAAATGTGATTAGAGATAAAAGTAAACTTATACATAATTATTCATTTAAATTATGCTGTAAATAATTTATTTAGAATTTAATGTTTTGAAAATATAAATAATTTAACTTTATAAAGACATTAATTTTTTGAAATGCGTCATTAATGATTTTAATAAGAAATTTTCAGGATTTTTGAGTTGGGATCACAATCACCCCTGAATAGTTCAACAATACATCGGAATAAAAATCCAGTTAAAAAAAAATATATTTAGGAATAGAAATGAGGCAAATGATTGTTACAGTGATCAAGAGTTTTATGGATAAAATGTGATAATTTTCATTTCTAAACAAATGAATGTTGAACATGGTTTGATTGACATAGTCTTTTGACATTGCTTAAAAACTTATTAAAAAGTTGATATCTAACGTCTAAAATTAAATTAAGGAAATGAAAGTAAAATACAGGGTCGCCACTCCGCAGGGAGAATAGGGAAAACCTGAAAAATAAAGGGAATTAAAAAATCAACTAAATTAACAGGGAAAATGCAAGGAATATTTATTTCTTATTTTCTTTTTTTACAAAATGTTGTCCTCTTTAAGTGCAATCTATGGGGTATTTAAATATAGTTCAGTTGTACTTTACTATTTTATTTGCTGTATTTTTATTTTTTTTATGTATGTTAAACTGTTCCTTATTTAAGTTTTTCTAGCAATTAAAACTAGTATTAGTTATCCTGATATAGCGTAAAATTTGCGCAGTAATTGTGTGTTTCCTCTTAGTATATTGTGTATAATATATACAGGGAAAACGCAGGGAGCTTTTTTTTCTTCCCAGATTTGAGTAGCAACCCTGTAATAAATCTATAAAATAACTTTTTTGCTCTATGAATTATTCTTTATTATTTCTTTTAAATTAAATTTAGTAATTTTAAACTATATTTGTGAAAAAAATGTCATTCTTTTTCTCGTGTCTTTAAGTAGATATCTCATTTTATCAATTTTTGGCATTTAGCTGAACAAGTCAAAAAGGGGTGAGTAGTAACAGCTCAACAAATAAAGTCTTGGCCATGTACTCAACTAATGTTATTTCTTGACAAGATTGGAAGTAAAAAAAAATGAGTATGTTCATTTTAATTATGTCATAAATTAGTTGTAGTATTTTAGTATAAAATTTTTTAATATAACCTGGAACAAAATCCCTGTATTAAATTACACTTGTTTCAGATTGGATAAATTAGAATAGTTATGAGTGTAAATTAAATACTTTGGTTTCAAAGCTCAAAAGATTTTGAAATTTTTTTTGAGGTTTTACAGTTGTGTACTGTTAATTATATTTAATAACTGTTAGGCAATTATCTTTGGTGTTCATTTAGTTTTGACTTCTAATTGATCTTGCTTTTTTGAATAGCAAATGTTCACAAGTTCAAAAACTTTTTTAATTTATGATCAATAGAGAAACAGGTTCATGGTATCTGCACGCCAGGAAAGTCTTAAATCTTGGTATTGAACAAAATTTGTCATGAAATGTCTTGATTTTAACTATTTATTTTTAAAAAATCATGGATTCAGGGCGCCCAAAAGTCTCTTTTTTTAAAATAGAATTTACCCCCTCACACACACACAATTTCATGATGTACCGAATATCTGAATTTGTAACAAAATCCCCACTCACAGTCATATTTTATTAAAATATAAAATGTTTTTATTGTGTTCTTTAAAATTATGGTGTTCTTTAAAAAAATGAACGATAAAACATCATTTCTAGAGCGAATTATCTTTTAAACTTCTGTAATTTCAGAATTTTTGTTATTATTTTTATTTTATTTTATCAATTTAAAATTCTAGCTGAAGCAAGCCAGTCATTGGCCATTTTTTTTTATTCCGAAAAGAGAACAGAAATATCAGGAGTATTTCTTTAATCTCCGATACACAAGAAAAGCATCTTTAAAATATATTTCTGCAGTAAAAAAGAGGAGAAGCAAATTGCTTTTGTATTTTTTCTGCTATTTTATTGCTTCAACTTTTTCTTTACTCTGTTTTTTAAATTTAAAATAAATATAAAGATGCAGAGTATGAATTTTCGTTATACCTATCATTTCAATTAATGTTATAATGCTTTTTTAAATTTATTGTTGTGCTTTTGTCGGAGAAAATAGTAACTTCGTTAAGTCATGGAATATTCTTGGAATTAGTCATGGAAAGTTATGAATTTGAAAATTTAAAATGTAGTAGATGCAGCTTATTAAACAAAATGATTCATGAAACAAAGATTTTTTTCTGTTTGGAAAGTGATGTCCAATATTTCTGTGATGGACAATCAAATATCTAAGTAGGCCAGGCCCACCGTAGCCCTTTGAATAAATGTACATGTTAAAATTCCTGTTTGTGTGTAAATAAGAGCAATAATTTACACTTATTATGATTTTTATCTTATTCATTAATTTATCCTTACTATATTCCCCATAAAACATTTCTTAGTTAAAACTTTATTGATCTTTCTTTTTTTTTTCTTTTATGATAATATCTCAAAATGGGCTAATACGAAATGCTATTTAATAAAGTGATGAAATTAAAACAAAATCGAAATTTCGCAAACTTATATGAAAACGACTTAAAGAATTGTGATAATATCAATCTAAAGCTCAAAATATATTTTTAGAAATCAGAAAATTAAAACTGATACACCATTAGTACAAAAAAAAGTAAAAAGTTTTAAAATATCTTTTTGTAATTTTTTATAAAAATATAAATTTTAGATAATTTTTTATTTCTGTACATTTTTGTATTTCCAACAAAGTTTATTTCAATAGTTGTATTGAAGTTTGTATGATGTGGAAGAAATATATATTATGATTTTTTTCTTTATAAATTAATGTTTTCTTCATTGGGATTTTTTTTTGTTTTTTTTTGCAAGAAATAAAAAATTACATAACTCCGATGCATAGATGAGTTTCTGTTAACTGTAAAAACAGTTACATTTTAGAACTATAATTGATTTGAAAGAGTGAAACGTTTTGAATAAGATTCAGTTTGTGTTTTTTCTAATCATATATTTTTTTAAATGTAAATAATTAGTAAGATCTATCAAAAAAGTTAAACATGGATGAAATGAGTCCAGTTTTATTTTGATAAAAGTATCAATTGTTTATTACCACTGTCTCCCCTTATACTTTTACCTTTGAGTTTGTATAGCATTTTAAATTTTTACTTTTTGTTATTCTTATTTCAGTTCTTATACAAACTTTCTCAAACAAAATATTGAGTCTATCACTTAAAAACAAAGCATGCCAATAATTATTGCATTAATGCTCCTGAAGATTTTGCTCAATATGAGTGTAGGTTCTTTACATGATCTTCTCATGACATAGTGCAAAAAGTTACACTGGTTGTTATAAATTAAGGAAAAATGATCAAAAATTATATCTCAAAAAGTTAAGTACAAAATGTAGTACATGTAGAAAAGTTCAATAAAATTAACACGCTGGAGTGCACATATTAATGTATAAAATAACATGAAGTGATAATCCCTGTGTCAGAATCATAGAGACACGCCGTCTGAGCACGTTAGAGTTCTTGCAAAAAGATCTTTCTTTTGAAAAGTAAAAAAAATATATATTTAATTTTCTTTTCAGAAATTTATGCATAATATTTGAATCATGCATATAGATAACCAATTTTTCACATGCTCAATTTACGCCGATAGTATCGTAAATTAATATAAGGTTTTAATTGTATTTTCAGCAGTTATTGATATTGATTTTCACTTGGATATTAAATATCCCCATATATTTGAAACAATACGGAACATTCGTATCGTGCATTTGAGTATTTACTTTTTAAGGTGATAATTCTATCCCACTTTTTGCAGTTATTGCTATTGATTTCTCCATTTTTTTAAAATCTGATATTTTTTTATGCGCTGTTATTTATTACAATAACAGGGTGCGTAGCGTTTGTAAAAAGTACTTAAAGGTGCTTTTTTGGGGATTTCGTTTTTAAAAGCTTTTAAAGGTGCTTTTTTCAGTTGGCGTTTTTAAAAAGTGCTTTTTTTCCAAATAATTTTTTTCCCCCTTCAGTGATATCTGGTGGATCGCATGCATTTCACGAAAAATGGGGAGTTTGCTACGTAATCATTCACGCAGACTTCATGTCGTACCCACGTTATGACTTGCGCATACTTGAAACCAAAACCCGAGTGCTCCAATTCGTATAGAGAATGTTAGATCTTTATGAAATCTTTTTCTTTTTAATTTATTTTAATTTTCTTCTTGTTTATTTAATTTACTTCTAACACTTTTTTTGACGTAGGGGGTAAGGGTACTTTTGTTCTGAGTTCAGGGTCAAGTTGAATTCACTCAGTGATGTGGGAAAGTACTGATTGTTTCAATTTACGCCCGTTTCTTTTTGGGGTTTTTTTAACGCTAAAACTGTTTATAAAAAGTTTTTGTTTTTCAATAATATCATTGATTGAATATGAATTTTTTGAGTGCTTGAAAATCTTTGTAAAGTGCTTGAAAAGTTTTTAAAAAGTGCTTATTTTTGATTCAAAGATTTGGCTACGCACCCTGAATAAGGTAATCTCGAAACGAAGCATTTGAGGAGCCTGATTCGAAACACGCATTTGTGGAGCTGGATTCGCATGATTTCGTCGATCTTTGGATTTCATACTTTTTATTTATTTTTTTATTGTGATGATTATTTACAAAATGCAAAGTAGGAAATAATTTGTGTCCACCCCACCCCTACAAAATGAGAGAATATCCCCCATAATATTAAAATTAAAAATTATTGCGTGTTTTATTTAAAAAAAAAATATATATTTTTTTGTTGTAAACACAGTGATTTTGTTACCTTAAATTTGAAACATATATGTTTGTTATTCTTAAAAGTGTCTTGCAGAAAGATATTAGTGCTAGAGAGTTTTGTCGCAGATAGCTCGAAAAAATTCTGCCGTAAGGGTGATAATTATTATGGTATTACAGAAATAATCCTATGCAGCATCAAATATTCCCAAATAATCTTTGAGACGTATACTAAAAGGCTGGATATTTCCAAATCTTCTGAATATCCATGAAATGCTCCTCTGAAATCCAGGAGTTACAACTGTTAGATATCAAACAGATATTTGGGTATTGTGACATCTGTTGTATATCCCAGAAACACCTGACACATACATGTGACTTATCACAGATATCCATGAGATATCTGAGGGACTTCTTTCATTTATGAATTGTATGTTTTATCTGGATATCTCAGAAATATTCTTATTGGATATTAGAGCAATGTTTTAATCGTTCAAAAACTTTATTCTATTAAATTTAATGATCCTATATAAATAGTAAATTTAAGTTTTATATTCCATAATTTTATGAGTAAAACTGGTATTACATCATTTAATTTTGCAGAATAAGTTCATTAACTCTAAGCATACTATCCCTTAATCTATACCTATTTCTACCATAGTCGGTCAAATGACTGTATGTTTCTTAATTGAATGTATAAAATATGGATGTTAGGAAAGAAATAAACTAAAAAAAACTTTATTATGATTAAATAAAATTGTATATTGGCAATTTTTATGTATTACAAACACGAAGAATAAAATTTTTTAATTCATTATTAAACTCATTTTTTACATATACAAAGTGTTTCCATTGTACATTTTCCACAGACATATTTCTTGTAATTATTATTATTTCTATAATTCTTATTATTATTCTTATAATTATAATTCTTATAATTAATATTATTTCTTCTAAGAACTTGTGCTGTCTTGATTGTTTTGACATTTTTCTTTGTAAAAACTAACAATTAGTTCGAAATGAAATATAGCTATCAAAATAAAATATAAGCTACTTACGAAAACAGTTTTTGCCACTTTTTCTTTCACAAAAATGTCAAAATCTAAAATTTTAGGTACTTTCTTGAAATTTGAATTCACAGTTATTCTGATTGAACTAATATGCAACAGTCTTAGTAGAAATATGCAACTCACCACGCAATACATTGAACGCGCATTACATCGTAATTTCTGATCCGATAACCTTATAAAGCAATAAATTGTTCTCCCGGTCAAATGACTGGCTGTGGTAGAATTAGGTATATGACAAGTATTATTCGAAACAAACAAAATACCCAAAGAAAAATATAATATTAACTGTATATAATTGTTAGAAAAGTCATGAAGTCAAATGTTAAAAAATGATAAGCACATTTTCGATGCAAAAATTCTTAAATGGTCATTTTACCGGTAATGGTATGTTTAGTGTTAAATTTAAAGTTCTGTGAATTATTCATGATTTATAAATAACGATGTTGGAGAGATGTGTAAAATAAAAAGTGTTTATGATAAAAAAGAATTTAGTGTATTTTGGAAACTTTTGCATGTAGAGAAAGAATCAAATAAGTAATTTTTTTTTACTGACAGGGATATTTTTTATCATAAAATCAAACAAAATTATGTAAACATTTCAAGGCTAGATGGTCATTCGTGATCATACTAGTTTTATTTATTTTATTTCAAATTTATAATTGCAATAACTTTTTTCTATAATGATTTTTTATAAAGCATCAGTAATTGTAAATCTGTGTCTGTTCAACATTTGGCTTTGTGTATTTGGTAACAGAAAATTTGTTTTCAGATAAATCTGTTACAGTGAATTCTGTAATATTAAATTGTATCTTCAACAAGATAAAATACACTTTAATTGAATAATATTTATGGTAACATGGCCCTAATATTTTGAATAGAAGTACAAACTGAATAAAATTTTCAGTACAAATGCTGCAAAATAATTAAAATTTATACTTTTTAAACTAGATGAGAGAAAAGTTAATGACAATATTGTTTCAATCAAGAAAATGCTTAATTTTAATCTAAATACTTTGAAATTATCTGAAACCATTTGTTTTTACTTTGTTTTGGCAATTTTGTAAATGAACAAATTTCAATTATATTTCCAGTCTTAATAATTATTAGGTAATAATTTGTAATAAATATTTTTTAAACTAATTAATATAAAAATTTTGTAACAAATATAAGTGCCTAGTTCTATTATCCTTAGAGCATAAAAAATTTTACTTCAACTTATAATGCTGTATGAATTTAAATTAACAACTACTTTCTAAATTTACCGTAAGAAAAAAAAAGAATTTTTTTTAACAAACTTTTATTTAAGTTCTATATCAAGTTCACTTACTTAATACTTGGATTCTTAAATTTGTTTAAATGAACTACGAAAATCATAATGGGTTTTAACCACCAATATTATGGTATAAGTGTTTTTCTTTTAATTTAGACTGTTTCAATTGTGTCCAATTTAAGATGCTTAATTTTAACACTTACCTGTATAATAAATCTGAAGGAAAAAAAAAACGTAAAATAAGGTATGCTTATCTTTTTCATGGGTGGAGCATAAAACAAAATATTATTGATGCCTGTGATTATTTTTTAATGGTGTTATTATTAGTTGCTATGTGTTTTGTGTTAATAGGCACTGTTATAAACGGTACCCAAATTACTCTTATAGAGACCTAATGTAGCTAATGTTTTAATATACTTCTTGAATTATGTGAAAAAGCATAAAAGATCAAAAATGCTTCAAAAAGAATTGATCCAATAAATATTTACTGTTAAATGTTCTTTTTTTAGAAATAATTTTTTATTTATTTTGTTTTCTTTCTTTCTTTTTATTTTTTTATTCATACTTTATATACTGCTGCAGTAATAGGCTGCAAATTAATTATCTAATTAGCAATTTTTTTTATAATTAACCTTTTTAAATATTGACTTTTCTCTTACTTAAAAATGATTTATTAAATGACTTGGAAATAATACAATTGTTTAAACTAGATTATAGTTATGGATTTCTTAAAGTTTTGTTTTAAATTCATGCTTGATATTTCTTGATTGAAAAAAAAGTTTCTTCCTCATATGTGAGAGGAAACCTATTTCTTTCACTGTGGTTAAAACTTTTCATTCCTGGTTTCAAGTTCCCTTTTAATTTTCTTTTCTGTGAATGTTTTTCATGTTGTGCCTTATTAAATTTTCTCAATCATAAACTGAGAATCTAACTGTTGCAATTTTAATGTTATGACTTACTGATATTCCTGAAGACTGTTGTTTCTCGCAAAATAATACCGCTTCTAAAAATAATACTATATTATAGGGTTCAGAAAAGAACCAGCCCAGAAAGATTTTTTCTTCTTCTTTCCCCGTGAAACAACTTAATTTTGCCCAGAAATAAGTATTTTTCTATTATATTCGACATGTTACTTTTACATACTAAATATAAAAGTTAAGTAAAGTAAAAACTGATAAAATATTGCTTGCCTATTACCAAAGGGATTAATAAAAAAATTATTATGAAAATAACTATTTCAGTTATATTTCTGCATTTTAAATGTATAATGCATTGCATAATGAAGTTACAGAAATGGTTCTTTGTAAAATGTAAAGCATAATGTTCTGGAATTATTTTTAAATTATGAAAAAAAGAAAAAAAAAACCCGCATAGTTTGCTTTAAAAGTAATGAATGGAATTTTTAACAGTATTGTATACATATTTTTCAATGTATTCGTTCTCTGTATGTCTTAGAATTTACAAAAAAATTATTAACTTGTTTGTTATTTATACTTTTTGCTTTAGAGAGGCAGGAAAAGAGAGAATAAATTTTAAACATTTGTTTTCTCTGTTATTTAACATTTGTTGTTCATTTCAAGTACATAATTTATGATTTTTACGAGCTTGTAATAATGCTTCTTAAATTTAGCTAATAATTATGCAGTCCATAGTGTATGAAAGCGCCAATCATTTAACATGTTTGGTGAAATACTTGCCAGTCTGCATATCCGTCTACTGGCTGAGTTTGGTGAGATTCTTGTACTCTCATGTGCAACTCTGCTACATTTTGTATTCTCAATTTCAGGCTTCATTTTCCACCCTCTGATATCAAACTGAAAAACCTCCTGATCCTTTTATAATGGTTAATATAATCAAGAAAAGAGTTCTTTGTCAGAAACTAGTTGTTTTATTATGATCATGTAAAGTCTTTGAAAATTAATTTGCATTTTGTTAATATATATATTGCTTAAAAATATTGTTCCTAGTGCTTAAGAAGTACTTAAAAGGTTCTTATTTCTTGTTGAAGCATTTGGCTCTGCACCCTGATTTATATAAAGTATGGGTTCACAACCTGCATCCCGTTGCAGCTTTTAAATACGATGATTTTTGTTTTTTGAAGAACAAAAAAACCGACAAGTTAGAATTGCTCATTTGAGTTATCACTTTTTGATGCCATTAATTCTATGTTGTTTCTTGATTGCTTTTTTTCGCAGTTATTGCTGCAAAATTCCGCATGCTTTTAGTTATAAATTTTTCAATGTGTAAATGCAGAGCGACGATGGCTCAGGGGATAAAGCGTTCGCCTTCCAATGAGGTGCTCACCAATCATACGGCTTGCACCGACCACTGTGCTGAGATGAAATATTCTCAGTGGTAGACGGATCATGGGTTAGAGTCTCCTTGCAGTCAGCCTAACCGTGGGATGTTCTCGTGGTTTTCCTTTCCATGTAACGCAAATGTGGGTTTGCTCCATCAAAAAGTCCTCCACGAAGACAAATTTCTCCCAATCCCTTGTCTTCAGAAATGGGTTCAAAATTACAAGGCTACGGCTATAAGAGAATTGTAACAAAATTTTGTTTCATATGAACTTTTCAATCATTTACATGTGGTGTTATGGAATTTTAAATGAGATTTATGAAACAGAGATCATACATCAAAACATAAACTTAGCAACCACAAGGTGTGTAGCGTTTTTTAAAAAGTGCTTGCATGACAATTTTCAATCACAATTTTCTCTGCAGCATTTATCAGAAACTAGTTATTTCATCATCATTATGTAAAGTTTCTGAAAATGTTTCCAAATTTATTGACTTCATGTTTATAAATTAAGAACTTTAAACGATAGAAAAAAAATAATTTTTATTACTGCTCAGATCCTAATTGTGTTTTTGTTTTTGAAATGTGATTAAAAATATTTGACTGCTTAAAAGGTGCTTATTTTTCGTTGAAAAATCTGGCTACGCACCCTGTAACAAAAAATTTTGACCCTCGAATATTTTATGATTTCTTACTGTAAACAGTTGTATCTCCTCAGTGCCAAATTTAATAATTGCTTGAAAACGATAAATATTGGTTACACGATATTTTTATAATTAGCATTTATCTTGGCTAACTAAATTATTTTCATTTGTTTATTTATATTCGTTACGATAAATATTATAGGGTAGTTTTCAAACAGTGGACAGGGTTGCAAAAGAAGACTAAAATGCGACTATTTGCAACTATTTTCGGTCTGAGACAACTATGGCAACTTTTTGCCTGAAAAGGCTAAAAAAAGCAACTATTTTTCTGGAACAGGAGACTGTTTAGAAACTTTTCTGTACTGCTAGCAATGTTTTTTTTTAACAAAACTTAGTTTGACAACCTGCGGCCCTCAGGCTTCTAAACACAATGAATTTTTGTCCCCCCCCAAAAAAAAGCAAAATATTTAAAAAATTTTGAATTGCAAATTTGAGTCGTCACTTTTTAATGCACTCAATTTGCTCAGATTCCATTCTAAGTCTGTTTTGTTTCTCGATCGCCTTTTCAATGGTTATTGCTACAAAATTCTGCATGATTTAAAAAAAAAAATATATTTTTAATACGATATTACTATCAGCGAATTTGAGTAACCACTTTTCATAACGTATATGTACATATATATATATAAATCCCATTCAGCATGAAAGGGCAAATAAACGTCAAAAATCCGTTTGTCCGTTATAAGGTTTTGGGCTTACGTTAAAATTACGTTTATTTCACGTGATGATTTTCACCATTTCTTTATTCATCAAAACGTATATGTTAAAATTACATTACTTTCACGTGATGATTTTCAAAAGTTCTTCATTCGTTATAAAACGTATCCGTTAAAAGGACGTTATTTTAACGGTATCAATGATTTAAATTTTTTTTTTTTACAAAAACTTCAATAAATAGCAAAAATAAAATTTAAGTATTTTGAAAAATGTATCAATCTTGTTTCTTTAATGTAGTATATATCTTCATTACTGAAGGAAAAAAAAACATACGTATCAAAAGACAGATAATAAGGAAGTCTCACAATTAGTTTCCGTAATAAAATTTAGTGTAGGAAGTTTTAAAATAATTGTTCTTATTAAAAAACGTTTTTACACAGAAAAAAATTGATTACATTTTGTTTTGAATCTTGAATTTTATAATCTAGAAATTGTTTCATAATAAAATCTTATATGAAA
Source organism: Parasteatoda tepidariorum (assembly GCF_982258835.1). Classification (NCBI taxonomy): domain Eukaryota; kingdom Metazoa; phylum Arthropoda; class Arachnida; order Araneae; family Theridiidae; genus Parasteatoda; species Parasteatoda tepidariorum. The sequence continues at coordinate 133,444,397 of NC_141755.1, read as the reverse complement.
ATCATATATAATAAAAAATACATATTAAAAATCCGTTTTTTAACGTGCACTTTTTATCCATTTTTCGACCGTTTTTTAAAGTTGTTATTTTAACGAAAAATTGACCTTTTGTTGCATAGTTATATTTACGTAAATGTTTTAGGATTATAAACGTAAATTGAATATTAAAAATGTTTCAAACAAAAAGGGTGAACCTGTGAGAGCCCATGAAAGATAATCTTTTACGTCTCTCTTGAATTCGAATAAACTGTACATTGCAGATTTTCATTACAATTCATATTAAATTTTTAAATACTTATAATTATTTTTGTTTCATTAAACTGGTTATAAATATTTGCTTGTTGATAATATTGAGTCGGCTCATTATCAGTAATTGACAAGGGAAATATGAGTTTTAATTCTTATATAACTAAACTATGATGAAAATTAAGAAATTTTCCAAAATACTGAATAAAGTAAAAATTTGCTACAACTTGACATGCAACGAACATAACGTAGAAACACATTACTTAAATTTAAATTATCTCAGTCTAGAACAAGAGTCGTGGTTTAGTGGTTACAGCGTTCGCCTGAAGGGTACGGCGTCCTAGGTTCGATCCTACTCTAGAGTGGGATGCTAATATGCGAATACTTATAATTATTATTATTCAAAGATCATGAATTAAAAAATTTATTTTTTTGTTATTATGTAAAAATTGATTCACTATTTTTTTTTATATTGTAATTATCGCTCACCATACGAGTTTATAAAAAATAATTTTAATATTATAATAATTATTTTCTACTTCAATCAACATGAAATAGAAACGATTATTTTTGCTTAACTATGTTAACATTTATTTATTAATTTCTTACTTTGCAATTATCGCTTACCCTGTATAAGTTTTTTCGAAATAATTACTAAGAAATGTGTCTACTTTTAAATTCCACGTTCTTACTGCATGAAAGAGACATTTACTTTATTTTAAAATACTGATTTAATTTTTTTTCCTTCCAAAAACTTCATAAATTATAAAAATAGAATAAAAGTATTTTGAAAAATTTATCAATCTTGATTCTTTAATGTATATAATATTTATTAATGAAAAAAAAATATACGTATCAAAAGACAGGTAAAAAGATAATTCTCATAATTAGTTTTCGTAATAAAATTTAGTGTGGGAAGTTTTAAAATATTTGTTATTAAAAGACGTTTTTACCCACAACAACATTTTTACAAATTTATTAAATTTGGCTTTGAATCTTTAAATTTGTAATCTTGAAATTGTTTAATTATAAAATCTTAATTGCAATAAATAAGTTATTTATAAAAATCATACATAGTAAAGAATAATATAAATTTATAAAATATAAAAAATAATATAAAATAGCATAAAATATAAATAATAATTGTAAGTTTTGTTGTAATGTCAGAAAAATAATTTTTTTCATAAGAGCAAGTAATGATAATTCTTTATTTCTTTGCAAAATATTATTTATGAGTGAGTTTTTGTGTATGTGAAATTGAAGCACTTTTAAAAATAGTTAGAGCGTTAGTTCGGTTTATTTTTCCGAACTTTCAGTTTTTGGCTTTCTTGCATTGAATAGTCTTTTTTTTTTTTTTCATATTGGGCAATAATGTTACATAACAGGGAATTTTAGTAAAATTTACCTAGGGACACAATGCTTGGAAGGTTTTAAATAGTTAATGAAGTTAAATAAATTGTTTTTAATTATTTAGATCATATAAATAAAAAAGAAAAGGATTTAAGTAAGGAAAAGAGAAAGTTCCTCAAAAATTGAAATTAAGACCTAAATTTTGCAATGCTAATACATAAACCCTAAAAAAACAAACCCACCTTTAAGAACAAAAAAAGAAGAGAGAAATTAAATATTTCTTTTTTCATATTTTGACATTAGTGCGACAAATTTTTTTCTATGTTTTTTTACCAAGATTTTTTCATTTAAACTTAGTTCCCGGTTAATAGGGGTTTTAAGGGCCATTCTAGTCCTTGACGGAGGCGATGCTCGATCCTCGACACCACCAAGTACATGCGATATATGTGCTATTAAAATCTGTGGAATCGAGAGGCCTGTGGTTAGTCGCATTGCTGTACCAAATGTACAGGGATCTGGAGAAAATTCCCTACCCCTTCAGAGATTTACAGGGTGGCCACCCACCTGGAAAACCTTGAAAACCTGGAATTATCAGGGAATTTTTTTTATACTGGAAAAATCAGGGAAATATGGATAAAAACTTGGAAATTTTAAAGAAAAGCTGGAAATTTTTTCTTTTATATTTTTTTAATTTCACTAATTTAAATTATTTGCTAATTTTCTTAATTTAAATTGTTTCATCCATTATACCCACATTTTTTAGACGGAAATGTGTTTCCAAACAGTTAAAATATCATCGACTTACTTTGCTTTCATCAAAATTTGCTCCATTATAACCCTGTTAAACTAGAATACAACATAAAATTCTCCCATGGTTGCTAAGCAAATGTAGAAACCTTTGATCTCTATGCAGACTATGGGACTGTGCAATTTAGGAAAGGCAAAGATTATGGTGGATGTGGAAGACGGGGTTAGAATATTTCCTTCGGTTTTTAAATTCTGTCCGTGGGTTTGTTCACACAATGATTCTAGTTTGTTTGCAATTGAGAGTGGTAATTTTTTCTATTTTGACAAAATGAGTCAAAATGTTTTTGTATCTTTAACTTTATTAAATTCTCTAAAAATTAGTTGGTTATAATTTAATAATAATAGATTTTATATTGCACTCTTTTTCTGAAAGCTTTTGAACTCCCATTCAAAGAAATCTGTAAATTATTTTTTCTCAGCAAACCAACCAATCACAACATTTCACCCATCACTAACAGCAGTGTTTGTCGACAAATTGTTACAATTCTTGCATTAATGCTAATTTTTTCTATTTCATTTTAACCTTTTATAGTATATTTTTATTTTGAAAAAAGTTTTTTGTTTAGAACTAACTGTATATTAATATCAAATTTTACGGTTTTGTTGGTAAATATTAGTTTTTGGATTCAAAAATTCGAATTGTATAGTTATCACAATATCAAAAGTTCGTAAATGTTGCTTGCATTCCAGAGATGATGTTTCAAAACTATTCCTCTTTTTTCCTAAAAAAGCTGACAATGACTAAGGAACATATAGGAAACATATTAAATGATGTATAAACATAAAATATAATTTTTTTTATTAATATGTGTTTAGTACAAAGAAGGGAAACGAAACTTAGTGTTTTACTTCTGCACTGTACAAGAGTCTAGTTGTTAAAACAAAAACAATTAACTATACTAAACTAAAAAACTATGTGTTTAGATTGGAATTCTTTAAATATTTTAATTTCATTTAAGAAAAAAAAGAATAAAATTTAAAGAATTTTATCTTTTTTCTTCTATAAATTAAACAACAAAAAGTTAGACAATTATACATTTGTGACATTTATTTTTGGATACTGAATCTCTTAAAATAATAATGCTAATTCAAAAAAAAAACATTGTTTAAAAATTTCACTTGAGATATTGGTTTTAAGAAAATATGGTCAATTAATTTTTTAAAATGCACTGTTAAGATAAAATACAGTTTACAGTACAGCTTTATATTGAAATGTAAATCCAGTGATTCACAAAAGTGTTGGTACACTTATGACTTTAAATGAAATAAGACTATTCGTTAATTAAAATGAATATTTCAGAATGGATATTTAATAATAAAAAAATATATTCTATTCTTATCAAGACTGCATGGAATATTTTAAATACAAAGCAAAAGTTAATTTGTAAGAAATCAATCATCAAAAAGTAACAATCACTTTATCGCACAAAAGTCATTGTACACTTTCAAAAAAATCCCTGCCTATTAGTAAATATTCTAATTAGTAATATATTAGAATAGCTTTTATAAGTTTGTAAATAAATGTAACTATTTTTTTTTGTCTGAACAAATTCGAGCAGAATATTTTTTATAAAATTTTACAGAAACTGTTTCAACGCTCAATTGTAAATTTATGAATTTTTCCACAAATTTTATAATTTTAATCTCTGATATGAAGTCCTTCTTTTTAGCATTTTATTGCATATTACACATTTTATCGCATATTGCAATAGGACATAATATATTAATTTAACAATATTCATTACTGATTTACCTCTTATGATGACAAATAATCAACTATTGTTTTATTATGACCATGAGGCGTTTTTAAAAGATAAAAGAAAATATTACAGTGAAGCAAAAATTAAAATATAATTTTAATTTTAAAAAAAATATAATTTTGCTGTCTCAAATTTGATACTAAATTGCAAATAAATATATAAAAAATGAAATGAAAAATAATGAAATGAAAAAATTAAAGCAACAGATGATAATTTTAATTCTGAAATCGGAAAACATTTAATTTTTGTTGCTATTTCATTATTGATATCTTAAAAATAAACTTTTGCTTTGTTTTTAAAATATTCCATGCAGTTTTGCTTAAGGTTAGATTATACATCTTATTGTCTGAAATATTCATTTGAATTAATGAATTTTTATTGCCTATTTCAATAACAGTTATAAGTGAACGAAGACTTTCGGGAGCCACTATAATTATAAAAATGTATTAATATATAATCACCTGAAACGGTTTTCCTTTTTGCTTAATGAAAATATGTTAAACAATACCTATCCAAGGTCTTATTGGTCATTCTTTTTTTCCATTTTCTAGTTACACTTTGAGCAAAAACTAATTAAAGTAACACATTAAAAAAATTGTGTTCAATAAAAACAATATATTCTACAAGTTAAACGTATTTTTCTCCATGTCTTAATTTCCTAAAAATTAATGTTGTACCAAAACATTAAAAAACAAATAAAAAAATCTTGCAAAATTGTCAAAATAAATTATTTTTTTCAAGATGCTATGTTAAAAAAATAAGTTTTTAAATAAAATATTTTGTAATATAGACACTTTTTTTGTACACATCCTGCACTTTTTAAGAGAAAAGAAACACAGACCTGGAAGTTTAAGATAGTTACTTGGAAAACCTGGTAAAATAAGGAAAATTTGAGTGACCACCCGCTCATAAAAGTTGCCAAACCTGAAAAATGTTAAAAGTCTAATCAAAATAGAATTCTGAAAATATTTTTCATTATAAATCTAGCAATATTTTATATCTGATGCTGAAAAAAATATATAAAAATTTAAATTATAATATGTTTGATGATAGATAATTTTTAAAATGAGGAATAGTTTGTAACATTTTATGATTTTCAACTTTTTCGTTTTACAATATATTTTATGTTTTCTAATGTTATGTTTGTAACATGTTATGTCCATATATTAAACCATTTTATTTTGCATTTGAAATTTGTTAATGAAAACTTTTTCCTCTATTTTGTTTTCGAAATAAGACTGCAAAATTATCGGTGTAGGTGTCTATAATCAACTAAAAATATCCTAAGTTTAGATTTAGAAAACGTATTAATTTGAAAGAGAATCACTGTACTTTGTGTAAACTAGACCACTTTCTTTAGATCTGAAATCTTTTTTTTAATTTTTTTTTTATTAAAAGTATTTCTTTAGTTTTTTTTTTTAAATAATTAAAAATTTTTTTAAACTGTTTTAAATGTGGTGAGAAAATAATTAATTAAAAAATTAGTTTTTTAATTTCTCAGAATTTTTTTTTTATGTGGACCTCTGATGCCCAAATCTTCTATGCTTAATGCTTGCATATATTATGTCAAATATATTTTTGTACAAATTTTATTAAATTATTTATAATTAATGGAGATAATTAAATTGCAAATTCTTTTACCAAAACTTATATTTTGGTTATTATAATTAAAAATATTTAAAGATTGTCATTTCATTTCAAAATTTAGAACTGGTGGTCATCAGTGGGGTTCTCCAAAAATATGTTCTGAAACTGGTGGTGTGAACTGGAGTCCAAATACACCTGTGTCAAACTATGTTGGTGTGCCACAGAATGTACCACCTGTGGTAAGAACAATATTTTTATAAAAATTGATTTTAATATCTTTTCAAGATTGCTAAAATTTTTTATTTTTAAAAAAAATGAAACAAACTTGTATTTTTGCCCTCTATGTTACCTTACTTGTTAGGCATGAATTTATACTTACTAAAGCTTATATCAAGTTTAATTGAGTTTGAATAAGTGCAATTTCAAGAATGATAATTATAGCATGTTTCTTGTAAAAATGTAATGTTACATTAACTTGCATATTGTATGACTTTAAAAAAAGTGTTTATAAAATTTTGTTCGATTTGTTAAGATGTTTGTGCACTTCAAATTTCAGAAACATTTTTCACTTTCGTCCTCAGAAAAAGCTATTTCTTTTATTTTCTAACAGTTATTGATATGACCTCTCTTCAGAACTCCTGAGGGCTGAAATTAGTCTTGAGAAAACGCAAGAGACCAGAATGCCATAGGACAATTAATATCTTTCCAATTTGATTTTTGAATTTATCAAGAAAAAAAATTATTTCTTCTTTAAAAAATTAAACAAACATACCTGCCAAGTCCTGTATTTTACGATCTCCTGTTTACCCATATGTTCTCAAATTTCTCCGTATTTGTTCAAGAAATTTAAGAAAAAAAATTTGGTGATAAAATATCCACTGATGGCAAAAATAATTATCTTATTACTCAACAGATGATACTATTGCTAGTACTGTAGTATGCTGAATGTTAATAGTTTAAGAAGAGGCCGGGATAGCCTGGTTGGTGGGGCACTAGGCCCATGTCCTAGAGTTTGTGGGTTCGATCCCAAACCGACCGAAGACTCCCCGTGTAGTGAATGGTGACTGCATGTTAAATCTGTCGAGTTGCAAAGTCCTACGTGTTCCCATAACAAATCAATATCTCTGGGGGTACTGATCCAGGAGCTCCCTCGTCTTCTGGATTGGGATCAAAATTACAAGAATACAGAGTTGAACATTGGCAATCGTAAGCCCAGAATTGGGTCAGCTGTTCAAATAAAATAGTTTAAGTATTTATAAATAATGGTTTTAAAAATCTTCTTTAGATTAAGATTTGTATGCATATTTTTTACTTCACTAAATGTAAGTGCTTATATTATTTCTAAATGTGAATTTTTACTTTTTGACTTACATAATTATGCATCATGTGTCAAAACTTTACTCATAGCCTAAGAAATGTTGCTAGTAAAATCTCCGTTATTTATTTCTCCAATGTGGACAGATATGAACAAATATTTTTGGTTAAAAATTATTTAAAATAATATGTACTTTATTATTACTTTTATTACATTATAATGAAACTATTATTTGTTGTAAATTGCAAAATAATCAAATAATGATGTGACACCGCAATGGAAGAATTGGACGCATAATACTTCCAACGTCTTCCGTGTTGGATCTACTTCAGTTTCTTCGTCGTCCTCCTCTTTTTTGAAATTTTGAAAGAATTAAAATGAAATGCTCAAATTGGGAATCTCTCTATTCTAAAAAAAAGTTTTTTCAGTTAATTTTGTCCCCTGAAAAACTTTTTAACTACGTGATGAAAATCTAAGATTAAGGAATCAATTCATTCAGAATCTTTCAGGGAAGACATTTAGGGCATTCAAATCTTTTACATAATTTTAAATTTTTATTTATTTTAGTTTTAAAGCACGATTTTGCAGTTAATAATGAAGAATAACCGCCGTTCAGAACAGCCAATCACATGTCTGAAAACGGCAAGCTTAAAAAAGCGATTTACAAGTCTGAATTTTCTTTTTCAGAGATGCAACCAATCACAAAATAGTTAGAATTTCATTCTTCAGTTTTACAACATCTCAACTTATTTCGTATTGATATATTGATTAATCTGATTATTTGTTTTCTAAAACGTTAATTCGTAAGTTTAATCTGGTTTTAAATATTGTATATAGAGAAATATTATAACATATATATATAATGTCAAATTTATAAATGTATTTAGCGTAAAGAAAATGCTATTGGTGCATTGTTTATTTTAATTCCGCAAAATTAATGTTTTCATTTATAGTTATTTTGCTGAATATTAAAATATTTTTTTAAAAATTACCCTGTTCTTAACAATATTGCTTATTGAAAAATATTATAGTGTTTGCATATATATATATATATATATATATATATATATATATATATATATATATATATATATATTGAATTAAATGTGTTAAAAATATATTCATTTCTTTGGGACAAAGTCTGTATTATTGTGATTATCATTTTTTTTAAACAAGTTTCATATTAAGATTATATCTGCACATTGATGTTAATTTCTGACAATTTTGGCTCATTTAGAGAACAAATAGGACATAGAAGGAACTGTAGTCAACGAAAAAAAGTGACATTGATATTGACACACTGCTTATTCTGCATTTAAGAAAATTAATTCTTTTCGATGATAACTGTTAATATTCAGTTTAATATTGAAATATATGAAATCAAAGCATTCTTGGTTTTGCGAAGCAAACCAAGCAAGAATTGCGAAGCAATTCTCCGGGGGTTGGCGAGCGTCAGCGAGCAGGGGGCGGAGCCCTCTAGTTTTTAAAAAAGAAAATTTATAGAGTTAGGAATAAAAGTTTGTGATATATAGAGATATGAATGGTTCTAAGAAAAAATTATTGTTTTTCAGCAAATGGTGTTTATTTTAATCTTTATTTTTTAATGGCTTTTATTTTTCATGTTGTGTAGCGTTTTTAAAATGTGCTTAAATGTACTTATCTCGATTTTAATTTTTTTTAAAGCCCTTAAAGGTGCTTTTTTCTTTGAGTATTTTTAAAAAGTGCTTTTGAAAAAGAGATTTTTTTCTTTACTATGTCGATTTTCGGCATGTATTTTGCAAAATCGCGGTTTTCACCTTGTTCTATTCAACGTTTTCACATTTTATTCAACCACAATCCATTTCGGCCTATCGTTTGTCCAATAGCGTATGAAAGCAGCTATCATTTTACATGTTTAATGAAATACTTGCGAAACCGCATGTTCGTCTCCTGACCTGAGTTCTTGGAGATTCTAGCACTCTCATGTGCAACTCTGCTGCATTTTGCTAGATATTCTCAATTCCAGGCTTCATTTTCCACCCTCATTTTTCGGACCGAAAAATCTCTTGATCTTTTTATGGTGGCTAATATAATCAAGAAAAGACTTCTTTGTCAAAAACTAGTTATTTTATCACGATCATGTAAACTCTTTGAAAATAATTTTGCATTTTGTTAATGTATGCTTAAAAATATTTTTTTAGTGCTTAAAAAGTTCTTAAAAGGTGCTTATTTTTTGTTGAAAGATTTGGCTATGCACCCTTTTTTTGTTTTGATTGCTGTAAAAAATATCTATAAATATTTTTTTAAGAAAAAATAAACAAGTCATTTTTATAATATGGGGACCAATCTCATGGAAAAATGCATAAAAAGTTTAAGATTATATTATCAAATTCGAAACACATTTTTTGGAGTAACAAACTGGCTCATGTGAACGTGAATAAATATTTCTTAATTATTCCCTTGTATTTTAATGTAAGCCAATTTCTTATTCACACCCATTTTGAATATATGTGTAAACTAAGTTCTCTAGCAAAGTTTGTCTCAAAGTAGTGAAGTAGTCACTACAATTCAAAAATAGTTTGTAGTCAGTTCATTTTTTAAAAAAATAGTTGTAGTTAACTGCATTTGTAGCAAGTTGTAGTTGTAAATTCTGTGTAGTTGCAGTGAACTACAAAAATAATGTGGTTTTTCAAACTACTGGCTGAAACTCATGCTAATCATACATTGATGAATCTGATTAATTTAAACTTAGACTTCATTTCAAAAATTGAAATATATTATGTCAGAATATTTTGTCTTAATTCTCAGGGGTCTGTTTAGAAGAAATTTGGGTCCGTTAATGGACCCTTCACAAAATAATTTGTCTTTTAATCGGACCCTTCACAAGTGACACTCGAAAGACGTTTGTGTATTATTGTAAATGGGCAGGAAAAATTGACTGATGCTGAGTGTTTTGTTAATCATGTTTTTCTGCTTTAATTCTAAGGCTAAATTTGATCTAATTTCAATTATATTAGATCCCTTAACTTCTTCGAAGTCAAAAAAAATTTATAAATTCGAAATGTATTATTGTAAATGGGCAGGGAAAATTGTCTGATGCTAAGTGTTTTGTTAATCATGTTTTTCTGCTTTAATTATAAGGCTAAATTTGATCTCATTTCATTTATATTAGATCCCTTAACTTCTTCGAAGTAAAAGAAAAATTTATAAATTCAAAATGTAGTATTCAAAGAAAATATATCTACTTCTACAAACATCGAGTGTACATTCTTATTGATATTAAAGGATATTTTTTTGTAAATAATTGAGCAATATATTATTCATAAAATTTATTGATAAAATATTATGTAAATAAAAATTAACTTATATCAATTTTTAAAAAAAACTATTGTAAATTTAAGAATTGTTTAAGTTTACTTAATGTGCAACACAATAAGAGTGATACATAACTAAGTTATGTTATTTAAAATGTGTTCATTGAAATTATTAAAAATGTGAGTGATTTTGTTTCCATTATTTGTCCAAAATGAATATTCTTTGTTGTGCAGTATAGGCTAAATACCAAATATTTGTATGTTGCATCTCTAATTTAGTAGCAGCAATAGCTGTTTATTTTTGAAAATTAAATATTTTTAATTATAATTTTACAGTGTTGAGCATAATCTTGTGTCCATTTACAATTTAAAAGCTCCTTGAAAAGGTTTTTTGCAATAACGGAACCCTATTTGCACAAATTCACAAAACAGGACCGTGGTTGAAAGAATGTGACTTAACACTTATTTTATATTCACAAATCACGAGTAATTTTTTTCTCAATTTTACAAATACAGAACCTTTCACAAAATGTCTTGACAGACCCTGATTCTGTTATAATATTTTAAATTATAATTTTTATCTAAAAAAATAAAGATTGTTTATTTAAATAACTATGTACATTGTTTCTCAATTCCATCATACTTTCACTGCTAGGTTTAAATCAACCAGTTTATAAATGTTTGCAAAATGTAATTTCTTTGTGATAAGCCTAAATGGAATGAATGGAATTTTTTTTCCCTTCTAGGCTGCTGTTGGGCAAGGAATGGTTGGAATGGTCAATGTTCCAGTTTATGGCTATCCTCAAACAGTAATACCTACTATGATACCTGCTCAATCCTTCAGGGTAACCAATACAGTTACATCTCTAAGTGATTTTAGGAAAAACTTTGAAAAGTTATTCCAAATTGGTTTTGCAGAAATTGTTTTATTTCACAAAAAAATTGACAAAAAAGCCCATTTATTAATTTTAGAATGCCGCTTCTGGAAAAGCTGTTCTTTAGATTAGAACTATGTGCAAACAAATTGTTTAAAACTTTCTAGATTTTTTTCCCCTAAAAGTTTTAAATAATAAAAAAAAAGTCATTTAAAAAGATTTTTTTTTCTATTTAAAATTATTATACGTTGCTGTTTTTAGCATTTTGAATAAATAACTCTTAATTTTTATTGTCATTTTATTTGCGTGTAGCATTTTACTTGATTTATAAAATTAGAGCTGATTTCATTTGTATATTATACCACATTATCCTTTTTTTCATTGTTATCCCTGTTATTTTATTTGTTTTTTTTTTATTGTAATCCCTGCTATTATAGTCCTGTTTTATTGATTTGTATCAGGGTTTGTTGATTTAAATCATGATATAAATCAAAAGATTTTTTTAAAAAAATTATTGATTTAAATCAACTAATTTTTTTCATATATATTGATTTTAAAAGTTAAAAAACAGTGTTTCAAATATTGATACTTTTATTATTTTCTTATCTTTGTTTTAAAATTTATTTCAAATAAATTGCTACATTAATTAATTTTAGTTAACGAAATTACTCTCTTTCTTGATGTGTGTTAAATTCTAACACATTTGAAATTACATTTTTAAAAATCTATTGATTCTTGAGATTGAAAGTACAGATTAAAGTAAACATTTAATGCTGTCTTAATATAGACTTGCATAGCTGTAGAAAGTAATTAATAAACATGACTTTTTTTTAAAAAAAAAATGCAAATAATGCTAATTAAAATTCTACCTTTTGATTGAAAAAGTATGGAATTAAAATCTACATTATATTTTATTGATGTACGATTAAAAATGAATATTTTAATATAAAAATTTGTAGATTAAATTTTTATTTATTTTTTGATGAATGACTACATTTATAAACACAATCTGTTACATTTATTTTGCCATTTTAAAAATCAAGAGGAAAAAAAAGAAATCACAATTTTAAATTAAAATTATGGTTTGCTAATTGAAACTTTGCTTTAATAATTAAAGTACAGGGGTCTGTCCGAGCCAAATTTACTACCGTTTAGAGTTACCTTCACAAATTCAACTTTAGGAAAAACTGTAGAATAATTTCACAAAATACTTTTTCTTAAAATTTTAGTTTTGTGTCTCGTAGGAAATGATAAATACATATTTTTACAATATTTTTGTGTTGATTTTTTAATATAATTTTTTATTTTCACAAATTTTGTCTAAATTTTCACAAAATAGGTGCCTTTCAGAAAAACCTAAACAGACCCCTGAAGTACTCTTTAAATTCTCTATTTCATCTAGTCTTTAAATTTCAATCATGCATTTGTTCCAAAATGGTTGCCATGCATTCAAAGCTATGTATTATAACGAAAAATTATTTTAGTAAGTTAAAGCTCCTAAAATATTGTTATAATATAGTTTTAATGTTAATTTAATTTTGACTAAACATTTATGAAGTATTTTTAATCATAAATTAAATTTCTTACAGTGTATTTGAATAAAAAATCAAAAAAATCTGATTTAAATAAAAAAAAAATCTGATTTTTTAATTTTTTTTTAAAAAAAATCAAAAAAATCTCAAACCCTGCTATGTGTACACTAAATTGAATGAGAATAAAACCAAGCTGTCTGATTTAATAGTGAAGCAATTCGAAATTTTTTAAATGTTTCATGTGTAGAAAGTACAATTTTTTGACTTTTTTATGCAACTGACATTGCTATCTAAACAAATGAGACATTTCTTCAAATTCAATTTTTTATGCTTAACCTAATAAAATAGACCTTTGAAATAATTTTTAAAGAGAAATGAGGGTTTAATGTATGAAATATGCATTTTTTGACTTACCTTTTAATCTTAAAATATTTGTAACATTAAAACTGTTAGATCTATCAAATCAATTCTATTTTTTTTACTTTAGTCTAAAAAATACACAATAAATAATGTCTCCGGATTTATTGTCATAAAATTAATTTACATTGCATTAAGGGATCATAACTTCTATTCATCATTTTCACATTGCATATCAGGAATATCATTTTTATGAAAAACCAATTTCTTTTTAAAATTATTTTTGAAATATAAGAAGATTTTCAATTTCATACTTGCAATTTATTATTGTAAAATTTAAAGCATATAACACTTTTAAAAGCTTCAGTTATAAGACTTTATTAAAAATGTTACAAACAAAAATTATTCATCGTACAATTATAGGAGATAGTTTTTTAATCTCCCTTTTAAAGCACACTACTTGGTTACATTTAAAAACACATATCCCCCATCTCAGTCACCCGTTGCCACCACCAGCAACAAGTGGAGGAAAAATATCACTATGGTGATTTTGGTTGGTTGGCGCGTGGCCGGAGGCCATAGCGACCAACCCGTTTGTGATAAGCATTCATTATTGGTATATGATAATTTAATTAAAAGTTACATAATTTATTTTAAGACAAATTTATTGTAATATATACACTATATAAATTCATTAATAACTAGGAAAAAAAACTGTATTTTATAAAGAGCATATTTTTTCATGTACCCTATTATTTTGTTATAGGCTTTAAATGTGTTTTGTATTTTAAATAATACAAGAATCAATTGAAAAAGTCAAGTGAAATGTTTAGAACATTATTCATTTACATTTTTTATCTTTTAATTTCATTCATAAAAATTTTACAACTCTTTCCTTCTTCACCAAAAAAACCTTGCAAGATTCCACAAAATATCTGAAATAAAAGAAAGAAATCACTATCATGATAAAATTTTACATATTAACATTGGAATACACACATTAGAATAAGGGGGATTAAATACCATTAATTTGAAATCAGTTAAGCCGTCAGGTATCCCTTATAAACATATTTAAAGTTTGCCAGATATTTTGATTATAGTTCTAAGATTATTCTATACTCTAATGAAAGATGGCAGATATTTTATTTTGTAGCTTTAACGTTTGGGCTGAAATTTGTTTTAAAAAAAATAAATTGTATTTATAAACGAAGACTATTAAAAATGAAAGTATATTGAAAAATTAGTAAGGTAAACTTACATACTTACTGTTTGTCTACGATAGGTACTCTGTCCATTCGTCTGGAGGGGTGGCGGGGACTATGGTAACGAGGTATGATTATTTCAAGTAGGGGTGCGGGGTCCCTCTTAAGACTGGTTTCGGTGGGAGAAAAGGAGACTTCTTTCTTCGATCTATTGTATTAGCCCTAGAGTTAAGAGAAATGAGCATTCGCACCTGAAACATCGTTTAGAGCGTGTGATTCCTTTTTTTTTAATCTTTTCTCTTTTTCAAAAGCTTCTGTTTTAGAAAAAAAATTTAAAAAATTTATATGTATGTATAGAATATGTATGGAAATTGTATAAAATTGTTTAAAGCAGCTCAATGTTTTATTAATAAATAACTCATCTATAAATTTATCATACATAGTAAATTGGTTATTAAAAAAAACATAAATTTGCTAATAAAAACTGTTTTTAATAAATAGTGAAAAAAAAACTGTACAGGTTACAGTAAAATATGAATAAGAAAACGTAATTTAAGCAAAAAAAACTTCAGATAATTCCAGATGGTTTGATGGGTGCTGATAAAAATCATCGTTGATAGTTTTAGATTTCATCCTAGTTGCGGTCACTTGCTTTCAGTTTCAAAAAAAATAAATAAAGAAAGAAAATATTTAAAAATTAATAATCAAAATAAAGATATTTAATATTTCTCTGGCACAGATAACGTGAACTATTTTTATTTTCAGCAAAAGTTTTATCTCCTTTTAAAATCAGAGTTATTAAGTTTAAGCTCTTCACTTTTTCCAGAAAATTCAAGTAATAAAAGAAATTAACTGCTTTAAAAAATGTGCAAGTTTAGAAATTAAACCATCTAATTATGAATGAACATTCATAATAAATATCGTAAAATTAAAAAGTAATATTAAAAAAACCTGTACTACCCTTAATGTCAGAATTTGTTCACTTTTTTTCCTTTGTATTTAAAAAATAACAACTGATTGAATCGAGAGAATTATTTTAAGTAAGAAAGAAATATTCATGCGAATCTTAAAAAAGTTCTTGAATCAGATTAAATAAGTCTCCTACTGGTGGCTGAGTCAGCCAATCTGGTATACTCCCCATACAAGCTATCATCGAAGGCGAAAGAAAAGGAGACCTCTTCATCGAAGCCACCCTCCCTAAAATGCTCTCTTCTTGTTTCCATAGCACCAGACTGCCGCAGACTTTGTGGCGGACAGAGTACCTATCGTAGACAAACAGTACTACCATTGTAGAAAAGTAAAGTATCAATAGATAAATGTAAAGTATAAATAAAAAGTAAAGTATCGAGAGTTAACTTTGAATAATAATAAACAAAATATTATGCAAATCATCATTTAACAAAAAAAGAGGGGATGAATGTAGAAACAGAAAAGGAAATTGGGAATTTCTATTTTTAAAAATTACTTCTTATATATAATACTACTACCTTTTTCTAATACTTTTCAATAATTACCGAAAAATGGTGTAGCTTTGTGAGAGAGAAGATAAATATTTGTTTTCTAACTTGTTTTAAAATTAACTTTTCAAAAATTAAAAGAATTCTTAGGGAAGAATAAAATAACTATTTCAATAATAAAAATAAAATAAATTTTTCAAATAATCAAACACATGCTTTAACAATCAGCTGAAATAAAGATTAAAGTTTGAAAATAAAAAAATACAATGATTATTATATTTTATGTTACAATAATGCCACAAAGTTTGGCGAATGAATGAAGTTGAAAATGAAGTTTTTCACCAGTATAAATCTTTACATACATTAAAATAGAAATTATTTCTATCTAAAGTAATTAAAACTTTGATTGGAATAAATTATAATAAGTTTTAATTTTATTAGTTTAAACCAAATATAAATATTTTAAAAGAAAATGTAGAAAATAGTTTACTGAACTCACCACTTTTGAAATGATGTGCAGGTTCCTGTTATGGTACATCAACTTCATTGAGATTCTCATCTCATCATGTAAAAGTATTTTTAATGCTTTAATTTAAAGGCAAATGTTATTATTGAACTAAAAAACTTCTGTTTCATCATCAAAAAATTTCATCTGATTATTTTCTTCATCAGCGTCGTCGCCATTTTTATTTACCTTTGTATATGTCATCCCACAAAATTGAAATTTCATAAAAAGCAAATGATCTGAATTGTTCAAGTGTTAACGGAGAGAAAAAAATTGCCTGAGCAGTTGCTAATATTTCGGGCAACCGTGATTTCTATATCGCATGAGGATTTTCGAGCATTTTTTGGAGAAAGTAGAGGATAGCGATTGACTTGCCAGTTTCATTGCCGATAATTGTCATCGTGTGATCTAACCATAATATGAATTTTGCTGCTTTTCTAAGCTGAAAACTTTTTAAGGAAATAAATTGGTTACATATTCTTATTTATATAAAATAATCATGTTTGAAAATTAGTTTGGCATTTCTCATACATTTGCATTCTCTTCCAAACTTTATTTTTTGACGTTTATTTCAAATTAGCAGTTTTTAGTGTAATGTTCTACTTTTTAAATTACTTCTAACGTTATATTAAGAACCCAATTATGTTTCTTTTTAAATCAAAGTTTGTATTATTACTTTTGTGTTAAATTTGTCTTAATGTTTATTGAATTCATTGTGTCTTGTCTATTTCTTGTGTATTTGTCTTTATTCAATTGATTGTTTTACCTTTTTTTTGATATTTGCAAATAAATTCAATAACTGATAATAATAATTTTTGTAGCATGTATAAAAATGTATTCCTCATTAGATTGCGTAACCATCAAATTGCTTCATTTTGAACTTTTCATTTTTGATTTTAGGAAATGTTATGGGGTTTGTCAGAATCATTCGATCTCTCTCTTTCTCTCTCTGTGTGGAAGCATACATTGTTGCAGCAATGCTGTTAGATTTTTTTATTCCTAATCTTGATGAGATGAGTTAGTTGAATTTTTTGACTTGTGTAAAGAAGAAAATTTTTCTGAATATATCAATATCAGCTGTATCAAAATTTGATTCAGTCGGTAACAAGCTCTCAAAAAACTTCTCAGAAGGTACTTAGCATTTCAAGGTTAGTGTTTAAGTTTCATTGAATAAGCTCAAACTTTAATAAGGCATTTTTATAAATTATGTTACTACATAGTAATTACTTTATATTTTCTCATATATAGCTTTTGGACATTTGGTCCTGCTTTATGAGATCCAAAAAAATGGGCATATGAGAAATTTTTTTGTCTTTGTACCTCCTCTATGGTAATAATTTCTTTTTATATTGTATTTCTTCGCTAACTTAAAACAAAATTCTTTGAAAGATTGAAGCCATATTAATGTACTATTTTTTTTTTCAGACAATTTCTCTGAGGAATCTATATCCAGTAAAGAAAAACTTGCAAAGAAAAATAAAGTTGGAGCTGCTTTTAAACGGATGATGTGTGTGTGTGGTTTTGCTGTGGGTATAACATTTTCTTCAGATTTTTCTTCCATTATCATAGCGATGGTTATAACTAGCCCAATTGTTAACAGAAAACTGAAGCTTAGTTTTTAATCTTTTAACAATTCACTGATGGCATTATTATCTGGTTCTTTAGTTGAACTTACCAAAAGTTTTGTTTGATAATTTATTCCTTATTGAAATGACTATTAACTAATTCTAATTCCTGGGAATGTAATTAAATATTATGATTTAGATATGGATTATGCAAATTATGTTTGTAAAGAGTTTTTTCATCATTTCTGAATCTAAATTTTTTCCCTTTGTTTTATATGATTTTAGCAATACCTTTGTTTAACTTTCTTCCTATGGAATTTTATACCTAATGGCTAAATTAAAAAATTTATTTTCTATAGGAAATTTGGTTTTCATTGTGAATTTACTTTATTAATACTTTATCAGATTCTGTATAGTGTCAAGATTCTGACTAATATACGACATTAAGACTCAGTAGTATAGTTACACTTTAAAAAGTTTAGAATTAGGCATAATAAACCATGACTAGATCATCTAAATCTAGTTATTAAGGTCTTGATTTTAAACAAAAATATCTTAATTATTAAGCAAGTTTTAAGCTAGTGTGAAATCTGTGCAATATTTACTTCACTTATACTCTTAATATTTTAATACTCTTCTTATTATTAAAAACTCTCACTCTCCATCTTAATTACACCAAATGAAATTTGCAATAGGTGATGCTCATTTTAAATCAGTAAAAAATTGTAAAATGTGGACAAAGAATGGTCCTATGGTAAATGGTAAAATGGTCCTATTTGATAAAAGAAACAAAATAGATAATTTTTGCATGTATTAAAATACAAGAAAACTAATTTTATAATATTTCATCTATAAAACTTGTATATCAGTCTATTCTGGTGTCAACTTTGGGCCAATGTTAATAAGTTGGCTATCAGTTCAATATTCTATGATTTTTTCAGTTGATTGTTTATATTTTTAGACGCTATTCATTATTATGACTTTTCTTAGAATTGTTAATTTCTCTAATTTTCAAAACCACCTATAATAGAGTACAACTGACATGGTTAAATGTCTTGTCTTTTTCAGAGACAATAATTTCAGCTGTGGTTTATAAACTGCTTTTGAAAAAATTACAAAGTTTCTTTTTTGTTTTGTCCTGCAAAAAACAGAGCAGTATGCATAAGCATTAATTAATGAGTATTGTATATTTAACATTTTTAACATTACTTTTTTAAAAAAAGCTTGGAAACCATAAATTTTTCTTCAATAACCATTAGTTTATTTTAAAGGAAGCCATATTACTGCAAAACCACTTGTTTATATTATATCTAATAATTTATAGCTATATATTCACTTTCTTTGTTTTGCTGTGAAAGAGCTAATCAGTTTACATAGACTGTTTTTTGTTGTGTAATCTAGTTGTATGATATATAGCATGTAGGCACAAATTTTTATAATTTACCTACTCAAGCAAGCTTCATATGGATTTTTAATTTTTTTTAATTATATGTCTATTTTAAATTGTTAATTCTACTCAATATTAAGAAATCCAATTTTTATTTTCTGTTTATAATTGCCATTAAAGCTGCTTTTTTAAAACAATTTCCAATGAAAAATTTTTTTTTTTCAATTATAAGGAATTGAAAGAATATTCCACCGTCATTCAGTTGTTATTAATGAATGAATTACTCATATTGGGAGGGGAGTAAAACATTTAGAACACCTTGCTTTGAAAATAATCATCATTGGAAAGGTATGAACTATTTTAAGTTTTGTAAATCTTGAAAATCTACTGAAAATTTGGTTTTTATATTTTATATATAGCTAAATGACAACCATGATGTGATATTATCTTGATAGTTTCAAGTAAAAATTAAATTAACTTATGCAAAACTTGTATAAGATTTTCATCTAATAATTATCTAAAATTTTCATTATAATATAATTAGATTATTTTTAAGTGACACATGTTTTTAGAATATATCTATTCATATATTTTCAAAAATAACTGAGTCAACTAATCTTAATTTGTTGGTATTCATACCTGAATAACCTATAATAAAAGTAGAATATATTTTTATTTCCAACACACTAATGTAGAAGCTACCTAATTTACTCTCCATGACTACAAAGTAAAACATTTTCACAACAGCCCATTATGGGCCAAAGGGGTCGTGGATATTAAGACTTCACAATTTCGTAACCAACAGCATGATAGCAGCAATGTGGTCAGCATTACTACACCAGTCGTCTTTACATCCCAGACAAGCTGGTATCTATCAATCTGAAACTGGGTAGGCTTCAATTAACCATCAGCTGTTGTACTCGAATTCTTAATAATGCATAATTTAATCATTTATTTTCAAAAAGAGGGTTTCAATGCTGTATCAGTTTAAATTGTTCTAATTCTTTTAAATTTATTAGATCTTCAAAAAGAAGATAAATTTTTTAGGATTTTTTATGCTTGAAATTTTTAATTATCAACTTTATCAAAATTATAGTGATAAAAATGAAAAAAAAAACTTTTTTAAGTTTTTATCATTAAATCAAGTTTATTCATTTATTAGTAAGTTTGATAAATGTACTTCAATTCAGAATGTTTTGCCATTTGTATTTCTCAATGCAGCTATATGTACTAAAAAAATGACCTTTCAATATTTAGTATTATAGTATTTTATATTATATTCACTCAATTCAACATTTTGAGGAGCTTAGCTTTAAATTGTCTTTCTGGTTTTTCTTTCGAGTATAGTCTTAAAAAAACTAAATTATAATAATGTGGCTTTTATAGTAGATGCCCATGCCCAATGGCTTAGTGGTAGCATGTCAAAAGTCCTGGGTTCTATGCTCAATCCAGGTAAGGTTAACTCAGCCTTTCATTGCTTCAGTTGGTTGATAAAATGAGTGCCAAGCATGCTTGGGGATTAAACTCTGAGAATTACACATTTAGTTGACAACCCAATTGTAAAATCTACTGCTGTAACCCAGATGTCAAGAAAACCAGGATGGGTACAGTAGGTCTCCTTGAGCTGTTGCACTTCTGAGTTTAGTTTAGCTTTTATGATAAAAATGTTATTGTTTTACTTTACTGTATCTTTGCTATTTTAATTGTATTTGTCAATCACAAAATTGCTAAACCAGTTACATTAAAACATCATGAATGTTTATTTTCTGAATAAAAGTTATTTTTTTATTTAGGCTTTAGAAATTAAGATATCTTTTAATGTACTTATTTTTTTTTTTTTTTACAGGAAAGATTAGTATTTTTCAAAAAGTATAGTGAGTGTCGACTATATATATATTTGTTTTATCTGCTCTTAATGGTCCAGGTATGCAATTCCTTTAAATATCAAATTGTATGAATATTTATGTTTTGAGTTCCTTTATAAATTCAGTAATTTGTTGAATTTGATCATAATATTTAAAAATATTTCAAAATTTTTTCAAAGGATATTTTTTTGACAATAATAAATATATTTATTTATGTATTATGTGTATATTGTTAAAATTATTCCGATGTATGATAGATTGCATTTCATGCAGTGGAATTATTTCATATAATTAAAAAAACATTTGTAATGTCCAGTTCCATCTTGCTTAATAAGTTCTCTTCCCCTTTAAACTTAGAGAAATTGGTTTTAAACTCATTCAAAAAGTTTTAAAAATAATT
The DNA here is from genome assembly GCF_982258835.1 of Parasteatoda tepidariorum. NCBI lineage: Eukaryota > Metazoa > Arthropoda > Arachnida > Araneae > Theridiidae > Parasteatoda > Parasteatoda tepidariorum. The sequence continues at coordinate 133,422,894 of NC_141755.1, read as the reverse complement.
TAGTATTAAATATTACAATGCCTTGTTTAGTGTTAAATATTACAATGCCTATTAGAAATAAGAAAAAAATATTGCAAAGAGCTTTGCATAAGAATGAATAAAAAGAACTTTTGCTATGTTTTATATTTTTATTTGATTATAAAGAGTGAGTTTAAATGTGCAAAAGAATGAAGACTGGTTGCTTATGTCTGTAGGAGTGCAAATAGTAGCATTATTTCACATTTCAGTCAAAAGAAAAACATGTTATTATTCATTTTATTTTATTTGAATTACATAAAATGATGAATAATTCCATAACAACTGCATTTTTCAGTTACTGGATTTTAACATACAAATGACTTTAATTAACATATTATTTGAATTAAAACATATTAACATATTATTGAATATCTTTCACAAAATTAGTAGTTGGTGCACTAAGAGTCTAGTTGAAAATTGCATTTTTTTAAAATTAAAATGTTTTTATTTGGGTCAAAAGTTTCAAAGAGCATGCATTTCTGAAATTAATAGTTTTTGAAAAATTTAACACAATGTTAACACACGCAAGAAAAAAAAAAAGAATATATCTTGTGACACCCATTCCTCTAAAAGTATTTTGATCATAGTTCAAATGTTGCATTACCATCAGTATGTTTTGATATATTATTGCATATATAGCCTTTCTGGCTAATAAAATTACATTACTTTTGATAAGTAGTGCTATATATTGTTAATATATTGATTAATTGTCTTCCTACTTTATAAATTCAAAGGTTATATTGTCAAAATATGTGAAATAAAAAAGAAATCTTTTTATATTTTAAAATGAAAATTTTGTACTAATGGGAATGTGTATGCTAATATTCAGAATGGTATTCTCATAAAAATTCTCATAGTAAAATAAGTTTAATTTAATGATACAATGAAATCAATACAATTTATTTTAATGATTACTGTTCCTATACAATGTAATTTACAAAATAGATTATTTCTAAATAAAGTTGAAACAGAATATGTATCTATATTTAAGACAAAATAAATGGCAGTTGATATTTTTTCAATTGGCTATTCTATAGAGATTTAATAATAATTAATATATGCATTCTTACATAAAACAAGAAATTATGTAATTTGATAATTTTCATCACAACTTTTCAAATGTATGCAAAATTGTACCAGGTACAATTGTTTACAATTTAAATTTAATCCAATCACAAATGTATTACGTTAATAAATGCCAATTTAAAATACTCTAATTTTATGTAAGCCAAGTGATTAAGAACCCAAATATAATTAAAATGAGTTATCAAAATACAATAAATTGCTGCTCACATGGCTTTATCGCAATTAATGTAATAATCTGATTTGAAATACCTAAATATTATTAAATCAAATGATTCAATAAAGTAAAATAAGTCTTGTTTGACTTAAATTTTACAATAAAACAATCATGAACGCATTCCTTTTTTTTACTACTAATTTTAAATTTCTAAAATTTTAACCTATTAAATGATAACAGCTAAAAACTTTTAAAAAAATAGTTTTAAAAATGGATGAATAATTGCATGAAACTAAAGCATTAAAAGATCGTGAATGCGTTATTTCTTTTAATAATAAAGTTAATCTTCAGCTAAAAGTGGGAAAAAAACTTGACCTTTAAGATTTAACCATTTCACCCAACTCATTTGATTGGATATTTTTCTTTCACTTTTTTTCTTCACACCTGCAGCAGAAAAAAGGTGGAATCATACTTCCGTTGAGCTTTATAAGAGACTATTAGCAGAGTGATTGCGAGAGGGGAGTTCACCGACGACATTTTTGTGTGAAGGGTAGAACGTATGTTGCACTATTGATACATTCTTGCAAACTGTTTTACACCTCCATTGTTAACCCACTGGCGGTTAAGGAAATGGGCAAAATTGGGAGAATGTTTCTCCCCTACACACAGTTCCCCTATCAGTTAACATGGGAAAACCGGTTTTGCTATGCAGAGAAGACTGCAGGTTAAAATGCGACTTTTTACGTGCAGAACCGTCAGTGGGTTAATTCTTTAAATTATTATTGATCATAAAATATAAAAATAGATTGCTGCAAAAGATAAAGAGATGAAGAAAAATAATGAAATTTTGGAGAATCAATTGAACAAAATTGAATTTTCTAGCTCAAGTAGTTTTTTAAAAAAAAATACTGTACAGGCTGCCCCATTAGGTACGCAGCGCATACCAAAGTTTAATGTTTATAAATCATAAATGCCATGGTATGCTCTGCAAAATTATGGTATATCTATCCAAGTTTTTTTTATGCATTTAGAAAAAGTATTTTTTTTTTTTAACTACTTGAAAATCTTATGTTTTAAGGGTAAATTATGTTTAAAATTATTTGTTAAATTTTATAAATAACTTAATTGAAGGGTTTAGCTACAATGTATCTTGAGCCCACAGTTTTATTAGCAAAAATTAATAAGTTTTAAAACTCTTCTCGCTTTTATAAGTAATTAGTATTAGTGGAAGTCATAAGCATTTTTTGTAGCTTATGCTTTTCAAGTTATTTTTTATCCGCTTTTTAAAACTTATTTTTGCTAATTAAAAATATTTCTACTAAATTTAATTTATTTTATTTCAGGTTAAAGAGGATGCTTCTGACTACAGTTTCTTATACTGGCACTGTGCAGTTTTCCCTACTTATGTTGCTGATTTGTATGACAATGGCACTGACACATGATCAAACCTGATACAGGCATGTAGATTTTGTTGTTATTTCATTATTGCTCTGCATGTGTATATATGTCTATATAATATAGCATAATGAATAAATACAAAAGGGTAAAAAAAAACAAAGAAAATTAAGAAAAACAATAAGTCTTAGTTTTTAATAAGTTTTTTTTGTTGTCTTTTTTGTATTTATTTATTATGCTATGTTATAGTGATGATATTTAATGCAGCTTAGCTCTTAATGTTATCTACTATTAACTTACTTTCGTTTTCCTTCTGCTTCAGTTTATTAATTCTTTTTTCTAATTTCGTGTGCTTGGGATGTTGTGTGTGTTTAGGGCGTTGCTCTATGAGCCTATTTTTATGGATTTAAACAGTTATAACAATTTAGTGCCTGGTAAAAAATATGTTCAATGTTTAAAATTTTTTTCCCCACTATTTATATTATTCTTCATGTTGTACCCAGTACAAAGAGCCTAATTTGGAGGGGAAATTTGGATCGACTTCTTGCTACTCTGGAAGCTAAAGATTTTTTGAATTACATTCCATGCCTGCCAAGTCTCCTGTATTTTAATGAGGAATCCTGTATTTTATAACTATCTCCTGTTTACCTGTGTATTCTCAAATTTCTCCGTATTTGTTGAAGAAATTTTTAAAATAACTTTTTGCCTATAAAATAATTGATAATGGCAAAAATACTTCTCTTATTCCTCAACAGATGGTGCTATTGCCAGGCAGTATGTTGAGTGTTTATATTTTAAGTAATTATAAATATTGCTTTAAAAAAATCTTATTTTGAGATTAAGAATTATATATAAATTTTTTACTTCAACTAACAGTAACTGCTTTTAATATTTCAATTTTATATCTTTCTCTTTTTGAGTTACTTGATTATGCATGATGTATACAAAACTTTATTTGTAGCCTAAAATATGTCACTAGTAAAATCTCTGCTATTTTATTTCTCCAATGTTGGCAAGTATGACATTCAATGTCTGAAATTTTACTGGCTTATAAAGCGTGTGGTGTTAAAAGGTGCAAAACTTGCCCTAATATTGACCACAAACATACGCTTCTTAATAATGATAGCTCCAATTCTTTTTGTAAAAGTAAAAATTTTATTTATATGTAAACCTGTGGTTTTTATAATATGAAATATGTTGGACAAACCAATAACTCTCTTAATATTTGAATTAATCAACACCGTTTTGATAACAGTAAACAGTAATAAAATTATCAATAATCTGGAATTGAATCATTATAGAGAACATAATTTTAACAGTGTCAAAATTAATATTTTAGATATAGTAAAAGATTTAGATTTAAGACTACAAAAAGAAAATTACAACAGACTTTTATACAAAACATTTTTGCCGTATGCCAAAACATTTTTGCTAAACGATACCTTCCAACATACACAGATTAACTTTAATAACTCCTCAACTTGTTCACTTTTTCATATAGATAAGCGTACAAATCGAGGTAAACGGGGATCAAGATGTAATAGAAACTCTCTTAATAGTGACAAATTAAATATAAATTTCATTTCTAAAATGGAAAAAGATTTTAATAAACATTATAATATTAAACCAATTAAAGATTTTATTTTCCCCCTTAAGAATAATGATGTATATATGCTTCAAGATCTTATTATTAACTTTTCTTTTATTAATTTACATTACTTTGTTTCGAACTTGTAAAAACTAAAATGAGTAAAATTTCCCCAAATAAAAGGAAAAATTTAGATAATTAATATTTCGTTAACTTTCAAAATCCTATTTTCAATAAGATCAAATTTCATAATATTTTTGAAAATGTATTTCCATTAAAAGAATTTCATATAATTAAAAGCTTTAAATATAATAAATCTCTTGGTAGAACTATATTTAATTATAATGATGTTATCAAAAATTTTGGGAAAAGTTATATATTCGATTATGAATGTCACTGTGAAGAAGAAAAAGATTAAAATTTTATTGATAAACATATTATTACTTGTAATTTAAATATTATAGAGATCTTAGGAATTTAATGATAAAAGGCACAGAATTTAGACCCATTTACCATATATCAATTGATAAATTTCTAAAATACTTTCTTAATGATCTCAATAGTTTTTGTTGAAAGATATCAAATAGATTCTCTTTACCTTTAAGTATGTTAACAGAATGGAAATAGGTTGTTTATTATTACTTTAAAAACTTTGTTTTTAATAATAAGGATAATTTAAATATCTGAAACAATTCAACAAATTTTTCTATAATTGTTCAATAAATAAAGCAACTACAAAAACACTTTATAGTTTCCCCATAGACAAAGCTAACAGTAACTATCCAACCTTCTGTAAAAAATTCTATATTGCACTTTTAAATATGGAGTTAAAAAATAGTAATAATTTTTGGCTTTATATAAGAGATTAAAAATTTAAATTAGCAATATACAATATCCTTACTAAATTATCAGTCCTAAATTTCATAAAATTCCTATAAAACTTAGAACAATCCCATGTCACTAACACTTACCTAACTAAATCTGGCACCATTTCTCTAACTACTTAAATAAAATTATTAACAATATTATTAAAGAAGGTTTTTCTTGGATTATCACTAACAATCAACCGATTTTAGAATTTATTAAACATATTGAAATTAATTCTATTGTGACTTTTGATTTCCAGGATCTTTTCAATAGCATTCCCCTTTCTAAACTAAAAGATGTACTTTTGAATTTTTACTATGATTTTAAAAATATCCTTAGTCATGATTTTGTTTATTGGGAAATTCTAATTAATTTTTGTATTTTTAATAATTATCTTTGCGATGAAAAAGATATTTTTCTTTAAATTGATGGAATACCACAAGGATCTAATTTTTCATCTCTCTTATCTAACTTATTTTTGCACTATTAGTAAAAAAATTATACTCTTAATATTAAATTTATTTTTAGATTTATTGATGATTTAATTATCTATAATTTTCAAGATTATACTATTTTATTAAACAACATTTACCCTGAGGAATTATTTTTGCTTTGTAATAATGATGATAATATTAATTTAAATTTTTTGGATATTATAAAAGAAGAAAATATCTGCTTTGTGGATTTGTAAGATAAAAGAAATGATTTTAACTTTAATATAAATAAACTAAGTACTTAGAATTCTAAGAACATCTATTTAAATACCATTTTTAATCAAATGAATAGAATTGAATGAATATGCAGTAATGTTTATTTATCAAAAAAACAAATAGAAAAACTCTTTCAAAATTGATTAGAAAAAAAACAATGAACAACAACTAAAGTAATTAAATTCTATATAAAATCATTTAGTTAATTGTATGTTATTGTAAATAAATTTACTAAAAAACTTCTTTGTTAATTTATATAATTTTTACCATGTGCAAATCCTTTTCCGGCAAATCCATGACAAAAATTATTTGCAAAACAGGCAATTCATGTTTTTTTCTCTTTCCTTTTTTATCTTTTTCTTAAATAGAAGTTAATTTTCTAAAATTATTAATTGTTAACTTCTTTAAATTATGCAGTATAATATTACCTTGTGCATATCTATTTTCGGGCCCATCCTTGGTAACTAACAAATCAAACGCACTTCAGTACTGCAGTAAGAATCCACTATAAAACAAAACTCTCTGTTTATGCTTTTACCTCAATTTGAGCCTCTGTTTTCATATTTTGTAATCTGGCAATCTTATTGTAAACATATTTTAAATCATTGTTGAAAAAATTCCCTTTCATGTAAGTTCAATTAAAATTCGCTATTTGCTTTATAGATTTTGTTTTATTCTGTTTTTTATTTTATTTTCTGATTTTGCGTGATATTTTTACTTAATGTGTTCTATTTTATATGTTGTAATTTTTTGTAAATTTTTCTTTTAATTGCTGTATTGATATATTTTGCTTTGGCTATATTGATACAATATTAGAAAGTATTCCTTTCTGCGGATATAATCGCGTGAGCTGATGAAAAGATTATTTACGGCTTTTTATTAATTTCCCCCCTTTTTTTGGATTTTTTTTTCTCCCGGATTTTTATTATTATTCTTTTTCTTTTTCCCTTTTTTCATTGTTTTATAATTTTTTCCATGTTTTCTCTACATTTTGAAAAAAAAGAAAAATTTTTAAATTAAAATTGAAAAGAATATGTTTTATGGATTTAAGAAGGTTTATTATTTATTCTATTCCTGAAATGATCATAAGTGCTCGTATGCCACTATTCTTTTTGTCACCTTTACAGTCTATAGGAATCTTGAAATGTTTTTTTTTATCAGAGAAAAAATTTTATGGAACTAGAATGTTATGAGGCTGCAGTGTTGTAAGTTGGAAGCATTGCTCGGGAATCTGTTGTGTAGTGATCATCTGCATGCCAAAAGAAAAATTATAATTTGCTAATGCACAAGTCTACTTATATCGTGTCTTTTTGCAACTGAGTAGTGTAAAAGTGTGTAAAAAATTATTAGTAGCAACTAGTTAACTGATCCCAACAAATTTAATTTTATGCCATTAAAAATAATTTCAGCGTAGCTCATAGCCCAATCCACTTTTACTGATGAATTCGTTAAGAGAAATAATAGCTAAAACTTTTGTAAGACAAATTCATCTATAAATTTTGATTGGAATAAGATCTATAGAGTTCTGTCCAGATCTAGATACAGATCTACAAGTTTATTTATTAATTGTTCTTATCTCTTGAGTTTTTTTAAAAGTATGTCGAGCATTCTATATCAAAATATAATGAATAAAATGTAACAATTTATTTCTAGTTTTCTTTTCTTCCTTAGTTAATAAAACCTCAATGATTATTATGCAATTTTTATAGTAATTTTTACCTGAGAAGTATTTCAATTCACCCCTATTTGTTGTGTAAAGTATCTACCACTACAACAGAACAACTACCTGGTCACCAATGTGGGGGAGAAGTTATCACAGATGTCAACCTTCGCCTATAAAAAGCCACCCCACCATAGAATCGAATTAACATGTTTTATATACTAGTAAAATGGAATTGTATTTTTGTAGTGGTAGATACACTACAGTTGCATCCTCCCTTCCGCACAATTAAATTCTGTATTTAGTGGTGTGCCGAGATATTTCATTAATGATTATAAATATGCTGACATAATTTAAATTCCGAAAATATTCCAATAAGCAATCATATGTAAGTAAAATCATAAAAAATTCTTTTCACGTCTATTTTTTTTTTCATAAACTTCCACCAATGAAGGTTACCGCTCAAGCTTTGAACATAAATGACACCCCTAAGTAATTAATGACCATAACTGGACAAATGGTGCATTTTGATTATCTTCTAAGATTAGGTTTAAGGAGTGCTTGAACTTGAAATATGTAACATTGTTGTAGAATCTGTTTCGTATATGTGATGTAAATGTAAATAATGCAAAACAGAACAAACAAACAAAACTGACGGAAATTTTTTTTATTATTTAGTAATTTATATTATATCTGTTTTGCTTTGTATATTGGATTTAAAATCTTATAAATGTTGATGTAGTTTTGTTTCACTTTAAATTTTTTTTCCCCAGTATATGGTATCAGCATTACATGACAGTGTCTGGTCAATATTATCATCTCATCATGAATCTACTCCTGAGGCTTGGCTGTTTGCATTTCAGACGAAAATTTACCTTACTATAAAGAAAGTTAGTATTTGAAAGTTTTTTTTTTCTTTTAAACTAAAAGAATGTTCAATATTTTTATTAATGAATTAATTGTTCACTTTTCATTTCCTTTGTTCTCCAAACCTTTTTTCTTGCTAGAAAATATAATGTGTGCTTGTCTTAGTATCACTTTTTTTTAAAAAAAATTGGTTCTTATTTTGTTTTTTCAGGAAACATCTAGTTCATCTTCTATTTTTCAATAAGTAGCAATAATTACTGAGTAGTTAATAGCTTAGAAATGATAATTTAAAATAAAAAATTGGGTAATAAAAAATTTTCTTTAAAGAGACTTACTAAAAGTTAAAAAAAAAAAAACTGATTGATTGAGAAAGTAAATATCTCATTCATTAAAATATACCTAGATGTTTTTAAAGTTTCTTTTGAAAACTTATAAGAAAGTTCTTTAAATTTGGCAATGATGTGATGTATGTAAATTTCATATTTTTATAAAAATTCGATTTGGTTACTGATTTAAGGAAATTCATTAATACGTGCCTTCAAAAATTTTATTAAAAAAAATAGTTTAAAACCATCATCATCATCATATCTGGCTAGACAGCCCAGGGTGGGCCAGTGCCTTCCTTTGAATTCGAATCCACTTCTCTCTACTTTTGACACTTGTTCGCCAGTTTTTCTCCTTTAGAGTAAGGAAATCAGTCTCAACTAAATCCAGCCATCTCCGCCTGGGTCTACCTCTTTTCCTGTTCGTTAGGGGTTTGTGTAATAGGATTTTCTTTAAATTTGAGTCATCATTCCTTCTGAAAGTGTGAGCTGCCCAGTTCATTCGATTTATTTTAATGAATTTCACAATATCTGGCTCTCTGTAGATTTTATACAGTTCAGTATTATATCGTCTTCTCCAGGAATTATTTATCTTTATCCCACCAAGGATGGCCCTCAAAACTTTTCTCTCAAAAATGGCAATTTTATTTTCACCAGCTTGAGTTAGGTTCCAGGTCTCAGAGCCATAGGTAAGTATTGGCCTAACTAATGTTTTATAGAGTAAAAGTTTTGTATTTTTTGATAAAAGAGAGGATTTGAAAAAACGTTTTAAACCATAAAAAGCTTTATTTGATTAAATTAGACGACTCCGAATCTCATTGTCTATGTTATTGTCTGCAGTAACTATTGAACCAAGGTAAGTAAAATTCTGAACAGTCTGAAACCTGTGGGAACCAATTTCCAGATAGGATTCACTAGAATTTAATTTAGCAAGTACAGGCATGTATTTGGTCTTATCGGTATTGATGATTAGTCCCATATCCCTAGCAGCAAGCTCCAAAGAAAGGAAAGCTTCTTTACCACTTTAGTCTATAATAGACTTCTTTTGTCTGTAATAGACTTCTTTTAAAACTATTTTTGTAAATTATTATTTTAGAAAAATTGTTTTAGAAAGAATTGCAGTTTATATATTAGGAAGTTTTAAAGGGCATTCGAATGAATAGGAAAGCTTAATCCAAGGTGCTTTTTGGGAACATTGCATTTCTCACAATCATTCTAGTGCTTAATATTTTTAAATATAAAATAATTAAACTAAAATCTTAAGAAAACAAATAAATTTTTGTATGTTAACCCTGTTATATTTTTTAAAATAAATTATTTTTTAGGCAGACACTGTTGGAACTTGCTTCAATGAAATTGATTTCTCCTAAAATTTATTTATCACTATGCCACTGATCGTAATATGAGGTAGAACTAATACTGTTTCATGTAATTTTTTTTTTTTGTATTAAGAGCTATAATTTCTTCAAAATTGGCTGAAGATATGTTTTTGAAGTTACATCTATAATTATAATCAATATACTGCAAAACAAATACTTTTTAAGCAAGCTTACTTTTTACAATTTTAAAATAATTTTGAACTACTTAAAAATGTTATTACATCTATGCTTTCATAAATAGACCCCTAATATAAAAATATGTAGTAATGGGAAAGATTGAGGAAAGATAAGACAGAAACATAGCAATAAAAAGCAAAGCAAAAATGTATGTAAAGATTTATGACAAATATAAAAATTGCTTTTGAAGACTGATATAGACTATTGCTATTATTTCATAATCCTATTGCAATTATTTCATAATCCTATTGCTAGTACCTAAATCATTGGATAAAAATTAAAATTATTAAAGTGAGTTTGGACTATTCTACAATTTGCATTTAGATGCTATATATTATTTGTTGTTATTCATCTGACAATTTTCCCAACTTGTGCTGTGACAAATATTTCCATATGATTGATTGCATGTATATATTTTTACTTTTGGATCATTAATGCATTCTTTTTCTTATGAAATTGCAGAAAAAGTTTCTTATAATGCACAATTAATAGCGACTAATCAGAATTTAGAAGGATATTTGAAACATTAAAGTATGTTTCAATAAATTTGCTCAATTTACAATTGTTACTAGAAATGACATATACGTATTTAACTGCAATACCAATATGCCTGTACATTATGCATAAAACAATTTAATACTTTGTTACCTGGTGAATCAAACTTCACTTATTTACATGCAATCTTAATGTTTGAAAAGGTGAATTTTAATAATGACTATTAATTAAAGCCAGTAAACTATTTTTTTTTTTTTGTCTGAATAAAGGTATCTTTTCTTCCAATAGATTTGGATTATTGTATCTTAAAATAGTGGGAATTGCTATCTGGAAATTAACCAAACCAGGAGAGTAGGCATAAGTTTGGTCCCCTTAATTGTCATTTTATTTGTTTGTATTTATAGAACCATTCAAGCAAATCAAAAGAAAAATTTTGTCACTCGTAAAACTTATATGTAAAGAAAAAATTTGTAACTTTTGAATAACGAATTCGTAACGAGATTCATAACTTTCTGTATTGTAAAACAGAATAATTTTCTTTGTATAATGTGTGAATTGTAAGGTATATAAATTTTAACATTGTTTAAAACTATAATTTTTAATAATGAAATGCAAAATTCAGGATAAATCACTAATATAGGAAAGAATATATAAAATAAGACTTTTCTCGAAATTTTATACTTTTTCACTGATTCTAATTGATCTTTGGATTTTTCTTTTTTAAAATTACTTAGTTTAAAAAGATGAAAAAAATTTTGTAGCTCATTGTCAGAATTGAAAATGTTTTGCTCATTATTAAAATATTTTGTTAAAAAAAATTATATTAAATTACTTTTTCAATGAAATTATCTTACAATAAATTATGAGTATAATATTATCTTACAATAATTGAATGAGTATCATATTTTTTCAAAAAGAAATTTTGATTTGCTTAAATAGTTCTAAACTTATGATCAAATATGCATAAATGAAAATTAACAAATTAACTTTTAATGGCTGTTCAGACTAAATTACTGTGGCCATATTTTACAGATGTCCACTTTGAAGATTAAGAATTTGAATCTGTGTGGGAAAAAGAATGCAGAGAGATTCAGAGAAGTTAAGTTTTAACAGACAAAAAGTTTTTATGTCTGATTTAGTTACTTTAAATATTATCTGCTCTAATTAGCATATTTAAGGTTATTCTTTTAAATCATTAGGAATGAATGTTAGATGATAATATGATGATTACATTATAAATAATTTAGGTGTTTTTTTTAGTTTGTGCATTGAGCAGTAAAACTTAGGAGCTGACTTATCTTGTATTATGTACAGAATAGATTTGGTTTCAACTATCTCCTCTTAAAATCTTCGATTTAACAATATCTCTAGTTTTTATTAAAGGAATAGTTATTTAATTTTTATATTTTTTGAAAAAAAAATAAGCATTCTCTTTTTTTATTTAAAAAAATTAAATTTGCACCATAGCTTCTGTATATAATAATAAGAGTTAATTTTAAAAATTGAATTTTTTTCCTTTTAGAATAACTTGAGTAATTTTGATTTAATTAACTCAAAAAACTTGTTACAATTATTTCCTCTACCTTTCTTTACTTTCTATTAACTTTTTAAATTTGATAATTACATGAAATATTTTTAAAAACAGCACACTGTTGATTTTAACGGAACTATTTTTTCACTAGATTATATGCAACTCATATAAAAACGTTTTGCAACTTTCACCCTTATTTGGTTCATTTTTGTCAGTGTTCTATGATAGCAGTGAAAACATTGAAATTAAAATCTATAGCTTTTCTATTTTAATATAATGAGGAATCTGAAGCTAATTTGATCAATATTATTTTTCTAACAATTGCTTGTAGTGATGTAGAAACTGAGCTTCATTTACACACTGCCATTATCATTTGCAATTAGATAACAGAAATCCATTCAAATTTGGGGGAAAAGAATTTAATTGTCTTTTCAGACTTCCATCACTTCACTTGTTTAAGCACTTTGTTAGTGTTAAGTGTAAGTATCTCAATCAGTTCATATATTTCATTTTTATGAATGAAGCTTAGGTTTTAATCTTTGATTTCCAAATTGCTATACAATAAATGTTTGTATAATTTGAAATACATAAGACAAAAATAACTTCACCTTTTATTTCAAATATGTAAGTCTCCAAAAAGAGAGAAAGAAATCTTACACTTGTAGCTTATAGTTTTATTATCATTCACAAAATTCATTCTACTGTGTGTCTATTTTTTTAGTCGTTTTCATAATTTGGTGTCTGTCTGAAAAATATTTTTTTCTTGAAGATGTCAAAGTTAACATAATTTTTGTGTATTAAATGAACATTAGGTAGATACTTTCCAAGTTCAAAAATATGAAGTCATAAGAAGAAAGAAAAAAAAAATAGCATTCCCAATACTATTTATTTATAAGTTTTGATAGTATTTTAGAAAAATAGTATTTAAAGTAATAAGTTTGAGGAAACTTAAAGAATAGTGGTTCTTGAAATAAACCCTAAAATGTTTCTCTTCTGCTCTGTCATATTTTAAACTTAAGTGTTAAATACTCTTAAAAGATTCTATAAAGAATGTAAAAATAAACTAATAAGAATGTAAACTTTTTTTTTTAAACTTATTACCGCTGTCCTTAAATTGATGTCATATTTGTCAGCATTCATTTACTTTTTTTAAGCAACACAATAGAAATTCGTGGATGGCAACACTTGTCTATCATTGAAGACTGTTTCGAAAGGAAATCATCTACTTTGAATGTTCTGTTTAGTTGATGAAGCTTTTTTTTTTTTTACTATGCCTTGTCTGTTATCATAATTATTTGTATTAAAAACGTTTATTTATTCAACTGAATAATTTAGGTTTTAAATTTTTTCGTCTAAATTAAATAGAATTTATTGTTTTTGTTTTCTGATTTTTTTTTTTAAGAATTAAAATACTGTTTTCTGAATTTTCTTTCTTTTACAGACATGACTCTTTTTGAAAAGTTTTTTTTTAAAAACTTAACTTTGTTTGCGTTCAATATTATTAAAATTATGCAAGAAATATTTTTGTCTAGAATATGTAAAATTAATAAGTATTATGGCAACAGACTTGCCAATCTTTATCGTATCTAACCGAAAATGTATTAATTAAAAATACTTGTAAAAAATATGAAAAACATTTAAATAATAAAGAAGTTTATTTATTTTTGTATTTTTAAAAATTATACACTCTGCATTATTTTTAATTTTCATGTAATGAAAAGGTGTTTTTTCTTTTTCCAGTTTTCGAGTGACACCAAATTTAAAAAATGATTCTGTTTCAATTGAATGGCAGGAGTTTTTTTTTAAAAAATAATTCTAACAATTGTTTTTACAGCTATTTGTATGCCTCTTTTTATATTAGGGAAGAAAAACTAATAGAATTAAAATACTGGAATATTTTGTATAATGTGAGAATATGTGTGAACTTGTTTGCTTTAATTTCAGTCTTTAATAGGGAAATGCATTTATAAATTTTAATTATAAAATATATTTTTCAAAAAAGTGTGTTGTATGTTTATAATTCTTTTTTTTTAAATGTAAGTATTGTTTTCCAGCTTATATATGTAAACATTATCTATTATATATGTGTGAACATTATCTTGACAAAATATTTCATAATTTAACAACAGTTGCCCTTCACGATTGGAAAACATATGGTGAAATGAGGAGCTTAACTTTATATAAGTATCGCTTAGAAGCTGTCAATGCCCACCTTCCTAGTCAAAATTTAGAACAGGTTTGTTTTAAAATTTCAAAATTTTTTCTGCTTAAATCATTATTTTAGGGTTTAGATGTTCTTGAAATTGTGAGGAATACTCATTTAAAATTTGTATCCAAACTCTCTCTCTCTATAATCTCTACCTCTACGATCTCTATAATCAGGTGAAGCTTCTTCACTATTTCAATGTACACATTATTTAATCATTTCTTTATTCATCTTAATCTTGAATTAATTTAATGTTTTTTCAAGAGTTATTAAAGAATTATAGTCATCATTATAACTCTATTTTACATATTTCCGTAGTTGAACAGCCGACCCAATTTTCTGTTTACGACTATAGTGTTTTCATCATAGAAACAAAATGGGTGAGAATTTCTCACCCATTCTCAAAAACAGGGTGAGATTTCAGAAAGTTAAGTGAGATTTCTAAAAACTGAAAAAACACAAATAGACTTGAAAAAAAAAATTTTTTTTTTTTATTATAATACATTTTCACGTCTTCTATTTTTTAAAGCATTGAATATTTTTGCTGCATCATCATAGAAGATTTTGCCTTTACTAGGTATTTATCCATATTACATTAGTGCATAAAAAATTTGACTGTCTTACATGAAAAAACCTTACCTACAGTAAACACGGTTGCAGAGAAATGTGTTCCGAAAGGGGTTCGGAGGGGTTGTGTTCTGTTGTTCGAAAAGGTTCTGAACAATACTGATAAATAGGGAAGCTAGATAACGGGGCAAATGTTGAAAATAATGAAAGATCCAGGAAGAAAAGTGAAACTGATTTTATTTTAAATGGCGTAAATCAAAGCTTTTTCCAAAATGCGAGAAATTCGCGAATTTCTCACGGTAATCATTTTTTAATGCGAGAAAAGAAAAAATATGCAAGATTCTCGCGTTCTCGCGCTGTAGTGAAAACACTGCGAATACTAATGTTCAACTCCGTAGCCTTGTAGTTTTAAACTTGTCCAGAAGACAAGGAAACTCCTAGATCAGTACCCCCAGAGCAGGGACTACAATAGGGGATAAGGACAGTTTACTTTCCCCTCCGGAAGTTTGAAAAGCAGCTGGCCATTTATAAACCGGTTTGTTGCTCAAAAAGTGGCGCTGATTACTTTATAGGGATAAAAAAAAGTGCATTCCATACATTCTTTCCATGCGTTAGAGTTGAATAGTCGCCGTGTTACTATATATTTTCTGTATTAATAAAATTTTGAAATAAAATTCACAATTTTAAAATGCCAAGAGTGTGTTTTTCTACAGGATGCAATACCGGGTATGTGAAACAATGAAGAGAAACAATAAAAGACCCAGTAGAATAAAAGACCCAAAGAAGAAGAGAAACAATAAACCCAGTCTTTTTCAACCACCAAAGGTATGTGCATGTGCTATTTAAATATGTATCGAAGTTATGATTATGCATCATATATTGATACAGTACATACGTCATGAATTGATGATCATTAATCATTGTGTAGTTTCGATTTCAAAATTGTTTTCATTAACTGTATCGCATTTGGAGATGAAACGACGCTATTGTTTAAAATTTTGCAATGATTGTTTTGTGATAAATTTCTTTGAAAAATAAAATATATATATTGACGTTAAATACAATACGATATATATATATAAATAATATAATTTAAAATTGAAAAATACAATATAACAAATATGTTACATATAATGATAAACTGATCAGATGTCTTAGATTCAAAATTAAAATAATGAAGAAGTGATGAATTAAGGAAAATATATACTATGCACATAAAATAAATATTCTTTAAATTAAAACATTTGTATGTAAATGAATATTTTTGTATGTATAATAAGCTGAAATGAATTAAAATTCAATAATTATATTTAATTTACTATTAATTGTACTAACTTATATAATAAAAATAATAAAACTTAATAACTTCGCAGAATGATAAAAGTTAATAGCTCATTTAATATAATTTAGTTTATTGATAGGGTTTTCATTCTTTCTGTGCAATATCAGATTTATCACTTGAATTGGTTAAGTATGAATTTGCTTTCTTTATATTGCCTTTTCTTAAAGGATGATATCAGGTAATGGCTGTTATGATTTTATCCTTGTAAACTTCTTTCTTTAAAATATTTATATCCTCTGGTTCTATGTTCTGCTGAGTGTTGAAAATTTTTTTATTAACTTTTTTGTAAACATGTGTTGTTGAAAAATGTTGTTTTCATAAAAATTTCGTGATTACATCAAAATTGAAATTGTTCTGACCACATGAAACATTCCTTCCATTACCATTTAATATTTATTATATAATAATTTATTTATCTGTTTAAATTTTAATACCACTTTTCTAGAACAGTAAATCTTGTTAAATGTAATTTCATTTCATATTTTTTATATATATTTTAAATTAACTTTTGATATTTGACAAATTTATTTGTTAAATATCAAAATTATATAATAAAGGATTTGTTAATTTAATTGTTAAATTGATTAATTTGATTTAGACAAGTTTAAATTTATTACACCTTTTGACTTCAATCTTCAGTTAATTCTTCATATTTGTTAAGATGAATTAACTTTATATATTAAGTTAACCCTCTTTTAAAAATAAATACTTATTTTATGTATTTCAGTAGTTTTTTTTTTTGTATTTTAAATCAGAATAGATAAATCAATCAATAGTGATTATAACCTTTACTACTAAAAATATTGTTCTAATTATCATTATCATGCAAGTAACATTTAATAAAGTGCATAATTATTATGATTTTTAATAGCTTAGTTATTTTGAGTAGTTGATTAATTAAATTAGTTCCTTTTATTCTGACAGCAAAACTTATCCTAGGATTTCAAATTTGGAAAAAAGGATAAAGCTGAGTGTCAAGTCTTCATGGCCAATACTAAAGAGATTTAAAAAATATCCTTATTGGCATAGCATTTCAGGCTCTTTCTTTATCATCCTAATTATTGTATAAAATTTTATGTTTTCCCTAAGAAGTAGTTGTGGTATAACATTTTATTTGTTACATTACTTATAGGATACTGGTTTACTTGATAAGTGGAAGAGATCTATTCTATGAAGTGATCGAGAATTAACTTCCAAGGACTTTGTTTGTGCTTTACACTTCAAAACAAGTGATATTGAAACTCATTATGAAGTGAAATTGGCCGATGGCTCAGTTCGTATTCATATTTAAATTATTTCATTTTCATACTTTAATGTACCCTTTTTATTTATTAAGTATTATTTTTGTAGATATGGAAAACTGAAAGGGATAAACCTCTATTAAAGAAGGGTGCTGTACCTTCTATTTTTCCCAATCTTCCTCATTATTTGTCTGATTCCACAAGTGTTAGAAAGCCACCATCCAAAAGAGCTCGATTGGAAACATTGCCAGTAAATTTGGTATGGATATCTTCAGTAACTGGTAATTTTACTCTTTGCTTTAAATAATCATTAACTTAATTGCCTGGAATTTAGGTTACTATATATACTTTGTTATAATTAATGTTAATTTTAGATGAAAACAATATCAGTACAATTTCTGAGGATGTTGTGCCCTTTTCTTATAATGAACTGAAAAAGGCTGCTATGTCTCCACTTGCAAATTCCTCATGGCCGACATCAATAGCAACAGATTTTGTTGCTTTTCTTCTTTGGAATAATGACTGTGTAGAGAAGAGTATAGTAGTTAGAGAAGATCTTATTCCAAAAGTATGTGCTTTAATTCTTTATACAAGTGTGCTTTAATTTTTAATAAAATTTTTTAAAAAAGTAGATGGCTGAAGTAACTGCTTCTAAAATACTTTTAATCGCTGGTCTGCATAGTACTTTTTAGCGCAGCTTCCAAAAAAGCATTATAGACTCAGTCTTTTGTTTACTTATTACTATTTCTTTTCATGTCAAGTGTTATATTGACTTTTTTTTAAAATATTTTACTATTAATTTCAATTGTTTGGAAATTGTTTCTCACAATGTCAAAAGCAAAAGTGTTACTTAATATAATTATTTATCCATAAATTATTTGCATTCAGGAAGTAGAATTGTAAAAATACTTTTTTTCTTGGATAATTCTGGATATTTTTTCCGTATCTCAGAATTCTATGAATTTTCAAATAATTTTTTCGAAAAGTTGTTTTTTTTAGATTATTTATAGCAGTAGCAGTATTAAACCAAACTCTTTAGGAAAATTATAACCTGTAGATTAATATAAAGCTTGTTTGACTTTTCTTTTAGACCTCTATTAAGGGAATTGCTGTTTCATTTAACATTCAAAAGTTATACTGTCAAGAAGATTTACTTAAACTTATAGGTATCCTTGAAAGAGCAGTTGTTTGTAAAGGGGCTGGAAATAATAAGTATGCTATGATAATTATTATTAATTGCTTACAGAATGTTTTTTTAATTAAGATTTTGTGTGTACAAAAAGTTTTTAATTGTACCTAAATCTATCCATAACTATTCAGTGAACAGGGTTCCTACACGGTCAGGAAAACCTGCAAAAGTCAGGCTATTCTAAAATTAAGCTAAAAAATCAGGAAAAAGTCAGGATTTTTCTTACATATTCATAAAGTCAGGTAAATGTCAGAATTTTTCTTACATTTTCATAAAGTTAGGAAAATAAAAAAAAAACTATAGTTCATTCAAAAACTGACAGGCAAAAATAAAGTTTCAAAGAAAAATTCTGTTATTCAAAATATGTAATTTCCTCATAATAACATTCCTCTTTCCATGGTAGAACCTGCCCTGTTAGCAATTTTCCTCCTGTTTATCCAATGATAAGGAATTTTTGATGGGGTTGCTAGGTTTATTGCTCTTTGTGTGAATAACTGGTTTACAGACAATAGTAGCTGAAACAACAGCAGAAAAATCAAAAAAGGAATTTTTACTGTTTTGTGATGCCGCCAAAAAAAAAGAAGAGCAAAAGAGTTTCTTAGAGTTTAATCCACAGCAAAAGAGATTAGATAATTTTTTTCGAAATATTTGCATGGAGAAAAAAAATGTGAAAATTTGTGGGAGGTTATAAAAATTGTTCTTATCCTCTCTGGGAGTGGAAACTTTTCACACAGATTTATACCTACATTTTTTTCTTTTATTTGTTTACTTATTTATTTTATTTGCCTTTTAAGAATTACTTTTATAATATTTTCTTTTTCAATATATGCTTTTATTAATGTTTGAAATTTTTCATCAAGTTTCTATTATGCATAAATGTAATAATAATTAATTTTGTGTTGCATGTAATTTTAGCATCTGGCTGGAGCCTGGAAACTTTTTACAAAGATTTATATGTATTTTTTTATATTTATTATTCAATATATGCTTTTATTAATATTTGAAATTTTTCATCAAGATTTTATTTTGCATAAATTTAATAACAATTAATTTTGTTTTGCATTTAATCTTAGCATCTGGCTGGAGCCTGAAAACTTTTTACAGAAATTTATGCCTGCAGTTTTTTCTTTTCTTTTGTTTTTTCTTTCTCTTAAGAATTACTTATATAATATTTTCTTTTCAATGGCTGGAGCCTGGAAACTTTTTACAAAGATTTATACGTACAGTGTTTTTTTAATTCAATGTATGCTTTTAATTATATTTGCAATTTTTCATCAAGATTTTATTTTGCATAAATGTAATAACAATTAATTTTGTGTCGCATGTAATCTTAGCGTCTGGCTGGAGTCTGGAAACTTTTTACAGAAATTTATACTTACAGTTTCTTTTAATTCAATGTATGCTTTTAATTATATTTGCAATTTATCATCAAGATTTTATTTTGCATAAATTTAATGATAATTAATTTTGTGTTGCGTGTAATCTTAGCATCTGACTGGAGTTTGGAAACTTTTACTGATATCTACACATACAGTTATTTTAATTTATATATTTATTTCTTTTTAAAAAAATTTATAATATTTTATTTTTTGATGCATGCTTTTATTAATGTCTAGAACTTTAAAATTTTTCGTCAGGATTTTTTTTATATATAAATGTATTAATAATTAATTTTATGTTGCATGTGATTTTTGCATCAAGCTGAAGCTGGAAAAGTTACAGGTTTACATGCAGTTTTGTTATTTATTTTTGAGTATTTTATAATATTTTTGTTCTCAATGCATGCTTTTATTAATGTCTGGAACTTTGATATTATTAATTAGTATTGTTGTTATTTGCTATAATTTCTAGAGTGTGATGAGAATTACTTTCCTGTTTGATGTTTCACTTTGATATGTATTTAATAATATTTATAGTTTATTCTAAAATGAATTCTTTAGATGATATAATAAATTCCAATATTTCTTTAAAATATTTTTTTTTTAAACTGTTAGATTTTTTTAGTAATTTTGTCCCATATTTTTTCATAGTATTTTTTTCATGTAAATTTAATCTTTTTTATTTATTATTTAGTTTCTACTTAAAAATTACTTTTAAAATCTCAGAACGTTTAAGCTATATTTTCAGATTTTTAACAGATTCAAACGTAAACTAAATGTTGAACTGTATTAGGGTTTAAGTGAAATTGCAAAGATCCAATACAGTTCAAACGTTTGGTTAGATTACTTCTTGGCCAAATGGCGGACAGTGAAGCAAGAGTTATTGCCTAGTGTAATGGTGAATCCGAGTATACTATATTCTAGCCGAATGTGTTTTATGTGTAGAGTTCTTATTGAAAAGGTTGGTATAGAAGATTAGAAATTTTTGATACTTCCTGGTCTTAAATCTAGGTATGTATTCAATAATCATATAATATTTAATATAATTATTTAATTTTAGTTACTTTTTAGTAGAAAAATTATTTTATATCATTAATTTTTGATTTTTAACCCTGTATGCAGTATGTAATATTGTAATATTTTGGTATTATTCAAACTCATGTGATTAAGTCAAACAAATAGACAGAGTTGAGTCAAATATTTAACATATGCAATTTTTTTCTGCACTATTTCGGAGCTTATGTGTATTATTTCTCTATTGTAACAAACTAAGTAATGTTTTGTTGAAAGCTTAAATTTGCAATTGTTTGTTTTTTTAAATATTTATTTAATAGGATGTTTGTGGGTTTAAATATTTTTTATATTTTTCTTAACTCATAAGAACTGCTTGAAATTATCCAATATAGTTTTCAATAATCATACTATATTTTATGAAATTTTAAAAGATATGTACGGGAGTCCAATTTTTATAATTTTTTTTTCAATTGAAATAGTTATTTAATTTAACACTGTGTCATGGAGACATGGAACAATTTTTTTTGTAGGCCACATAAATTAAAAATTATGAACTTAATTTGAAGAATATAAAGGTAGAAAAAAAAACATATGAAAGCTTTAACATTTAGCATTAATTCAATGCCTTTATTTAAACTTTGATATTAAACTTTTTTTTAAATTTAATTACATGTTTGGAAGTTTAAATTATATTTTCAGATAGCTCTTTATTTTCTGAAGTTTTGAGAACTAAATGTTGAATTGCATTAGGGTTTCAGTATAATTGCTTAAAAACCCAATATAATTTAAACATTTGGTTGGATTCTTTCTTTGGCAATTTTATGAACTTGAATTATTGATTAGCAAGACATCATAGCTCAATCTTTTGGCTGAGTTAGTTTTTATTGGCAAAGCATGATGGAGGAATATTGAAATTCTCATGTCTCAAATGATTCTTAAGCATGAGTATGTATACATTATTATTATTTATAGTATGTGTAGAGTTTGAAATTTTATTAGTTACAATAATATTTTATTACAATAAATATAAGTTTTCCTTTTATTGTAAGGTATGATACCTTGTTAGAAATGATTTTAACAGCTTTTTAAATGGATTTTATTATCAATAATAATTAAGAATTTATTTTTCTTGATATTAGGTCAAAATAAAGTTTTCTGTTCAATTATCAAAACGAAAATAAAAGCTTAACTATAATTTTGTTGTAATAAAAATAAATAGTTACAGTAAAGGAATTTACAATTTACTAAAAGTACCATTAAAACTGAAATAATAAAGCAGTGCAATTAATTCCGAATTGTGTAAATTTCATGCAAGAAAATAGCTTTTAATTATAGCTTTTTAATTTTCTTATAAATAAAATCAAGAGGTATAATTACAAAAATGCCAACTCAAAATAATTTTTTTAAAAAACTATTGTAGACATATTTATTTTTCATACAGATGATTATTTAATCTAAAAACTTTTTATGTATTCCTTGATTTATGAATGTAATGATTTGACTTTACAATATTGGGACGTTTTTTTATTTTTGAACGAAAAGAATCGCAATTTATTTTCTTTGAAAAATGCAAACAAATAAAAAAATTTCAACAAAAAATACTTTATGATATTTTTATTCGAAAGTTACTTTTATTACATTTTGTTTAGCTTTTATTAGAAAATGTAAAAATACGAAATATTTAATAAAACAATATTTCGCACAGTCGCTTCTTATAAATGAATATCTTTTTTAGCATTGATATCGTTGAAGACTCAATTTTTAAATATTATTTACATTCTATCGTTATGTTTCAAACCTAAGCTCTTTGATAATTCTTTAAAAATATTTGAGAACAAAATGTTATATAAATGGTCACTAGATGCCTCGAACATAGAGTACAGACTACAATGTTCAACTTCACCGTGACGCCCTTCAGGTGAAGTGATTCATCTTCCTCCTTTATGTCTGTGCCCCAGAGGTATTGATTTGTTATGGGAACATGGATGGCTTTGCCACTCGACAGATTTAACGTGCATCAGTCACCATTTACTACATGGGGAGTCTTTGAGCTGCAGGGATCAAACCTACAAGCTTTTGGGCATGGACTAACTGCCCTACCATATTGTTGTATTTTACTCATTCTTAACACTTTTCTCAATGGTTATATGGTGTTAGTTTTTCTTTTGTTAAAACGCATGGTAATTTATAACTGCAGGATCCTCTTATAAAGTTCTCATGTTTAATAAGGTTCTGGATTTAATGTATAAGTATCTTAGAGTGTAGTATTTAAAGGTCAGCTACTTATCTGGAAATTATAAAAATCTGTCTGTTGTCTAAAATTATGATAGTTAAAAATGAACAGGAAGAGACTTGGAATAGTTAACATGCTTGATATTACAGTACAGAACCCGTTATCCGGAAAACCAAAAAACCGGAACGAAATTCGATAAATTTTCCCGCCATTTTAAAAAAAATTTTTTTTTTTCCTCATCAGATTTTAGGATTTTTCTTCTTTTTTGAAAGGTGTTTACCTTACCACCATTTTGGAAATAATCATTAGTGTATTACTTCATCGTTTTTTCTTCTTTTTAAGATTATTTCCAACTATTTTTGTTTTTTTTTAGTTGGGTTTAACAATAAAAAAACGGCTTTTTTGTATCGATTCAGAAAACCGGAAAAATCAGTTATCCGGAATAGCGATGAACCCGATCGTTCCGGATAATCGGTTCCCTACTGTATTTTAATATTCTTTAACATGGTACGTGAATAAGTTTTGTAAAATAGATCAATTTCTTAGATAATTCTTAGATAATTAGATTAATTTGTTTTAATATTCTTAGATCAATCAAATTTCTTATTTTTTTAAAGATATTTGTTGAACGCTCAAGTAGTAATAAGCATTTGAGTACTATAAATATTGGCCACATAACCAATTCTATACCTACTCATGGAATAGGTGTTATGTTAATTAATCAACATTATGTTAATTACTCAACAGTAAGCGACTTAAACATTTTTTAATATGATATAATTTTTTAAAATTACAGCTGCATGATGTTATTGTTTAATTTTAGATAAATTTTGTTCACTAATTTCTGAGGAAAAATTTCAAATATTTTCCTAATTTCTTTATGATGGGCACATCAAATTAAGATTAACCCTTTGATGGTTCTAAACGGGTTCAGCTCGCAATCGAATCGTGCTTCATAATGCGTGCAAACGAGTTCTGCTCGGGAGAAAGATTTCGACCAAAATGTTTAGAAACGAGCAGTACTCTTGTAGTGATCTTGAGTGATAGCTCATAAACGAAAGCTAGATAATGATGATTATGATACAGAAAGCTTATCAAGTTTTGAGTCTGATGAAGACTTTGTTCACAGTATTTAGGTAATTACTGTATTTAAATGCTTCATAAAGTTTTACATTAGTTGTATTTATTGAGTCCTTTCAATTTAATATTTGTCTTATATTTATAATTAACTATTATTATTTGTATAATCATTTAGAATTTACTATTAAATAGTATCGTTTATTAATTATTTTAAAGTAAGTAAAAACTATTATTTATGTACTACAAATACTTAAGAAATTTTTAAAGCGTGTGAGGCGAGCTATCTATGGCATCGCCAGAGAAGGATGACATTTTCGGAAGAACGACGGGGGAAAACAGCTGCCACTTTCAAATACTGTTTACTAGTAATACTGCGTGAATTAAGTCAACGAAAACTGCTCATTTCCCTGACCGTCAAAGGGTTAATAAAGGGTGAATTTTTTTACTATTTTGCCTTTACAATAAGAATGATCTACAAAAAATTTGTACTTAAGTAAAAAAATTATATAATTAATATTTTTTTACTTCAGTATTAGTGTGTAGTTTAATTAATGACATAATTTTTGTTTACATTTCTTTTCCTTTGACAAGATTTAAGAGAAAACAAGAATCAAATGGTAACAATTAGTGAAATTTTAAAATTTATCCCATCCATTTATTTTTGTTATTATTTAATTTTTTGTGTGTTTCTAGATAAAATTTAAATTGGCTATCAATGTTTCATTTAAAGTTCAGCTTGTTATTCCATTTTAGTGCACTTTAATTTGTGTTGAAAATTTAATTATGAGAAAAAAAGAGTGTTCCAATTCCTCACTTAATATTTTTTTTCTAGTATCTCTTTGATAGAGCTGAGAAATTTCACAGATGTATTCGTAAATTAGGCTTAACTGTGTGCATGATGGATGGAAATTCTTACCTTTCTTTTTTTCTTCATATTAAATGGAATTTCATTTCAAAGCTTACTATTTTCCTTTTTTAAAAAAAATAATAAAAAAGGTAAGAAAAAAACCTTTTGATTCACTTTTTTCTTATCTGTATACAGAACGAAAGAAACGAAAGAAAGATTTGGTCATTTAATAAACAATAGTCTTAAAATTGGGTTCAGGCAATAGAAGCTTAAAACTTGTGGTTTTTGAGTTTCTGTTTTAAATACATACAATATACATGCTTATTCTGCTATTTGTATTTTAATAAACAATTTTCTTAATTTTAATATTCTTAGAAGTATATTTTACCCGCCGGATAGCAAAATTTAAATTTTCTACAAACTAATCATTGCTTTATAGATCATCATAGACTGATTCAAATAAATCTTGCTTTTACAAAATGTAATGTTGAACAATATTTTTATTAGTCCCAAAAAAGGTAAGTAAATTCTTTTTTATTGTTTAAATGAAAGATACTAAATTACAATGAAGAGCACATGAGTTAATTTGAATAACATATGCCTTTGTACTAACACTTATTTAAATGAATCAAAGTATTTAATTCATTGTTGATGCATGTTTATCTGGAATAATATTTAACCTAATTGTTGATTTAAAAAATTATTTTGGGCATTAGATCTTGATTAAATGAATGCTCATTAAATAAAAATAGCTTTTAAAGAATATAATAAATTTGACTATTATTTTTAAATTTATCTGGCTTATAAGTTAAAGCTCAGAAAAATGTCTGTAAAATCTTTTTAGAATTTTTAAGCAATTTTACTCCTAATTTGAAAAAAACTTTTTTTAAAACAATTTAATATCTAAAATATGATTATGATCTGAAATAAAACATATAGAAATAGAAAATGTAAAATAAAACATATGTTAAATATTTTAAGTTATTTAGTTCACATAAACCTGTATTTTAAAGATATCTCCAGATTATATTTTGATGATTTTCTTCAGATTCTATTCTGAAGATTTTCTTCAGATTCTATTCTGAAGATTTTCTTCAGATTCTATTCTGAAGATTTTCTTCAGATTCTATTCTTAAGAATATCTTAAGTTATTTGGCCCACTTAAGCCTAAATCTTAAGAAAATCTTAAGTTTATATTTTGAAGATTTTCTTCAGATTATTTTCTTAAGATTTTCTTCAGAAAATATTCTTAAGAAAATCTTAAGAATGAGTGGGCCAAATAACTTAAGATATTCTTAAGAATTTTTTTTAAGAAATTCTTAAGATTCTTTTTAGTGGGGTAGCTGTAATTAATTATATATTATTCTAAGCAAAATAATAAATTTAGGTTTAAAAAATTTACTATTAAATTCAAATATGTATGTAGTAATTCTGATATTGTCTGACCATAAAAAATTGTCCTGAAAATTCTTAAAGATGCCTTATCACAAACGAGAATCTCGAAACTTACAGTTAATGAACCCTTTTTTGACGCGTCCGATTCGTATGATTTTGTTATAAATACATGCGGTTTTATCAAAAATCTTTTTTTAGTTATTGTCATAGATTCCATGTTTTTTTAATTTTATTTTATTAGTTTTCGTATGCGATGACGACTCGCAAAGTGAGAAAAAGAAGAAATATGTAATTTTTTTTAATGTATATATTCTTTTACGCTTTGATGGGAAAAAATTTTATTAAATAATCGTTTTTCTTTTGAATAAAAGTTTTTTTACATTTCATAAATGATACTTTCCTGTTAAAAATTAGTCTTTTATTTCTCTTCTATTGACAAAAGAAGAAGAAAAGGAATGAAGTACTTTTTAAAAAAAACTGCTTATTGAGGAAAAAAAGATTTCATATAATTTTTTGTCCAGCAATCACATGTCTGTTAATACAATTCGAAAACATTTGTGCGTGTATCATAAATGTTATTTTAATCATAAGTTTAATTTGTGTTATTATAAAGAAAGAGCGTGAAATAATAGCGATAGCTCTGATGCCGCAAATACCTACAGATGAAGATTCAAACGCATTCATGTTATTATATCAACTACTTCAAACAGATTTTAGAAACACTAATAAAAAATGCTAAAACAACTATGAAGGAATTAAAGAAAAATTTTAATTAGTAACATATTAAATCTGAAACAAAAATAACTTTAAACTTAAATAAATTTTATAAGAAAAATCTATTGTAAAATGAATGAATGATTTGAAAGCGCGACCTCCTATAAAATTTAATACAAATTATTCTGACGATTAATGTTATTTTATAAGTGCTAGGTCACTTTGCTTTGTCGATTTTACGTTTAATCTACTTTTTTTTTTCTCTTTTGTCTTCAGTTTATTCCAATATCCTGAGAATTATAATACATATGAAAAATCTCGCATGCTATATTTATAGAGTAAATTGTGTAAAAGTTTAGATCTAATTTTTACATTGAAAATATGAAGTTAAACTTTGCTTTATTATTAACATTAGAGAGCTTAGATTCTATTTACTTAATTGTAAAACTACTATAATAAACAAAACAAAAAAAGGAATAAAAACTGTAAATAAAATTGAATTCGAATAGGCAATTCATATTTTTATATAACCGTTGTTGAACAGCCGACCCATTTATTTGGGTTTACGACTACTTATGTTCAACTCCGTAGCCTTGTCATTTTGAACTCAATCCAGAAGACAAAGGAACTCTTCGATTAATTATCGGGAGAAATTTGCCTTTGTTGAGAATCTTTTGATGAAACTAACCCGCATTTGTGTAACATGGAGAGGGAAACAACGAAAACTTCCCCCGGTCAGCCTGACGACAAAGTGATTCTAATCCATGATCCGTCTACCACTGAGGATATTTCTGGTCAGCACTGTGGTCGATGTAAGCCGACCAGCCCTCGCTGGGACTAGAACTCGGTTCATCTCATTGGAAGCCGAACACTCTATCTCTGATCCATCGCAATGAAATGCATCTGTTAACGATAAAAAACTGTTGCATTGTCTGCAAAACTAAATATATGGTTTGTGATCGGTGAAATAATATGAGAGTACCGCAGAGGGCGAATGTTTTGTGATTTGCTACTAACAAGGGGGTGGAGAGTTATTTAATTACCGTCGTTTAACAGTCGACCCAATGTAGGTTTTATGGCTACTAATGTTCAACACCGTGACCTTGTATGTTTGAACCCAATCCAGAGGACAGGGGAACTCCTGGATGCTCAATATCAAGAGAAATATGAAATCCCGATGAAGTATCGGGAGAAATATGCCTTCGTGGAGGACTTTTTGATGGAACTAACCCGCATTTACGCTACATGGTGAGGAAAACCATGAAAACTTCCCACGGTCAGCCTAACAGCGAGGGGACTCTGACCTATGATCCGTCTACCACTGAGGATATTTTACGTCAGGACTGTGGTCGGTACTGGATATTTTTTCTTTACCTTGTCGATTTTTGTCACAAACGATGCAAAAGCGTGATTTTCAAATTGTTCTATTCAACTTTTTCACAATTCATTCAACCAGAGCCGTGGTGATTCAGGGGATAGAGCGTTCGCCTTCCAATGAGGTGAACCGGGTTCGAATCCCATCTGTGGCTGGTCGATATGAATTCCGCATCTGGCTCGCACCGACCGCAGTGCTGACGTGAAATATCCACAGTGGTAGACGGATCATGGGGTAGAGTCCCCTTGCAGTCGAGCTAACCGTGGGAGGTTCTCGTGGTTTTCCTCACCATGTAGCGCAAGTACGGGTTTGTGATATCAAAAAAGTCCTTGAATGCAGATTTCTCCCTAGTACTTGATCCAGGAGCTCCTTTGTTTTGGATTGGGTTCAAAATTACAAGGCTACGGAGTTTTGAACATTATTAGTCGTAAACCCAATAATTGGGTCAGCTGTTCAACGACGGTTATAAAATTAAATAAAATTCATTCAACCACAATCCTTTTCGGCCTTCCGTCAGTCCGTAAGGAATGAAAGCGCCAATCATTTTTTCATGTTTGATGATATAGTTGCGGATACTGAGCTGGATGCTGTGGGAAGGATTCCTGTACTCTCGTGTGCAACTCCGCTACTTTTAGTTTAGTTTTATCTAGTATCATGCTCTATTTCCTACCCTCTGAAATGTAACCGAAAAATCTCTCGAATTTCTGTTGATCGCAGGGAACATTAAAAAAAAAATTTTTTTCAAATTTTGCCTTGCGAAAGAAAATTTTATTTCTCTTGTTAATTTCATCGTTGGTGAAGCGTCATCGTCTTTGGCAAGCTAATGGCTTTCTCGCTCTCTTCTATTTAATAATAATAAACCTTCAAGGATTGTGGTACTGATAAATAGTTATATCAGCTTTGGTTTACTACATTTAATGCAAGCTTCGAAATCAATAACAATGAAAGCTTGTGCCTCCACATTTATTTATTTTGAAGAAAGAAGCCCCCTTTTTTAATAAAAAGATATTGATGTTTTAAAAGATTTGCATCACTATTTATCTGTATATAAACAACAAAACACACACCGCCCCCGAGTAGGTTCGAACCATCAACCTTTCGGTGAATAGCCGAACGCGCTAGCTTACTGCGCCACGGAGGATACACAGCTCGCTTAAAATATATGTAAATGTGCATTTAATTGTTAGCTTTATTATTATCAGCTATTAATTGTATCAGGTTTGGTTTACTACATTTTATGCAGGTTTCGAAATCAATAATAATGAAGGCTTGTGCCTCCACATTTATTTTGATTCTCAAACCAACTATCATTTTCAGTGATCGAAAACAAAGCATTATTTTATCATTACTTGAACCATCAATCATAAATTAGTCCCATTCTATTTTCGGCTAATACTAAGACTCATTCTTATTTGAACTCAATTCAATCATTATATTTTAGATGCTATCATTTGATCATTATTTGAACCAACACACTTTCTTTTATCCCCTCTCAAAACCTATATATTTTTATCAATACTTGTAACCACTATTTTTCGTTGGTTTTCGAACTCGCTATCATTTGATCGGTACTCAAATCGATTACCTATCAATCTGTTCTCTAACCGCAGGGTTGCCACAGGTGACTATAATTCGACAATATGCAACTATTTTCAACCTGAGGCAACTATGAAAACTTTTTTTGCCAGGAAAAGTTAATAAAGCCACTATTTTCAGGAAAAAGAGACTTCTGTGCTCCTAGTGATGTTTTTTTAAATTTTTTTTTAGCACAAATTGGGTTGATAACCCTGAACACAATGATTTTTTTTTCTTAAAAAAATAAAACATGTTAAAAATTTGGAGTTGCAAACTTGAGTTATCACTTTTTGATGTGCTCAATTTGCATAGATTCGATTATAAGTCTATTTCGTATGTCGATCGACTTTTCAACGGTTATTGCTACGAAATTCTGCAGGATTTTAAAAATCCCATTTTTCAATGCAATAGTTATAGTAGAATGTGTGATTTCTGAATTTGAATAATCACTTTCCACACATGTAGGGAATATTTGCTAAATCAATTATTGATAAAAGGGAAAATTATTTAGAAAAAATATGTTTTTCTTTTTTTAATAAAGTATATTTTGATGGAATTCTAGGAATTAAAAGTATTTAGTTTTCCTTAAAAATACTAATTTTTTTTATATAAAAATTTATTGCTGGTACACTAACCCTTATAGAAGAATTATCATAATTTAAACCAACCTGACTAAATGGAATGTTATATGACAACTAAGTCTTTTAATAAAATTTTACTTATATTATTGAAAAAACTTTGTTTTTATTTAAGCAACTATTTTCATGCTTTAAGCTATTAAAAAAAACTATTTTGTTCATTTTTTCCTGTGGCAACTCTATAACCCACTCTTTTTTTTAATTCATACTAAAACGCACCTCTAATCCAACCGACTTTGCTTTTGTCAATACTGGAACCCATTATCATTGATCAATTATTGAACACACATATTTGTTTTTGATTCTGGAACCTCCCTATTACTTGGTCAGCAAATGATCTCACTAAGATTTGATCCTTAGTCTAACAAATTTTCTCCTTATCAGTTCTCGAACGTCCTATTTCATGATCAAATATCGAGTCGCTGTTGCTCACTAGTCTATGAATCCGCTATCAATTAATCAACACTCGAAGTAGGATCGAATAATATTTATATGATAGCAAGTTAGATTACTCATTAATAATTCGTGGGCTTGAGTTAATCATTTGAACACTTTTCTAAAATAAACGCTTTTGTTAGTGAGATCGAGCATAATTCGCAAGATGGTAAACTCGATTGCAGATCAAATGATAGTGGGTTCGAACAACTATGTGAGGGTTAGCGAATCGATACATAAAGTATCGATTTGAATACAGATAGAGCATGTAGGTTTGAACAATACTGAGGTGGCTAAAATCTTATAAAATGATAGTGGGTTCGAGTTTTAATCTAATGATTTAAGTTTCGAAAGCTGATCACACTTGTAAACTGGCTGGAGTACAATTAAACATTTATGGGATGGGTTCGATTACTGATAATTCGATAAAGAGATTGTTGGTTTGGATACTAGAACATGCTGTCATTTAATCAATTCTTAGATCCACTCGTTTTTTATTAAGACTCGAACACATTATCATTTGATAGATATTCGGTATAATAACTTTTAATATGTTATAGAGCTCGCTATTATTGGACCGGTACCCAATCCATTAACTTTTAAATGGTCTTCGAACAGACTTTTCTTATATTGATTCTCTAATCCATTATCATTTGGTCAATAATCGAACCAGATATCATTTGATCAATAGTTGAATGCACAATTTTTTAATTGGAACCTGCTTCTGTTACCATTTTAACGACCTTTTGTACAATACTTGAACATACTGTCTTTTGAACAGTTCTCAAACCTACTATCATTTAAACACAATTCGAACCTTTTTTTTAACGCTGGAACCCGGTGTCATTTGATTAATTAAGTCGCTATTCTTTATCGGTTCTCGATCCCACTATCATTTGATCAGTATTTTCCCATACTGTTTAATTACTATATGAACCCTATTATCTTTCCGCACTCCAAGCCAATATAATTGTAACATTACTCGTAACCTTTATTTTTCAAACTCTGAATCCAAATATTACCTCTCTATCTGTATAAAATATCTGGGCAGCTGAGACCGCTTGCTGCCCTTTTTCTATTGAGCTTGATCCGTGTGGTGCTTCGATGCGGTTGTGGAATGCAAATGAACTGAATGTGTATTCATGTGAATCATTGAGGTTCTGACTGTGTAATTATATGCGTGATAAGTTCATATTGTAAAAGTATGAACTTTAGCTAAGCAGATATGATGAAAATGTGGTTATGTGTATCTAATGACGTTGGGAATATCACTGCAATAGTATACTACTATTGGTCTGATATTCCTGTTATATTTTCAAATAAGTATATTTCATTGAAATATGTTGCATCTCTCTGTTCTCTATACCCCCTCGAGCGCACTTTTTTCTTCACTCATTTGAAAAGATTTTTTTTTTATCAATTCTAGAACCTACGATCGTTTGATCAATTATTGAACCCTCTATTTCCTTATCGATTATGGAAACCTTTTATTATTTGACAAGTAATTGATCTCGCGATGATTGGATCATTATTCTAACCCATTTCATTCCAACGCTGTTTCACGCTCAAATATCGAAAAATGGTGGGGTTTAGTTTTAATCAAGAGGTAGTGGGCAGCGATAAAACATGTAATGGGCTTGAAATCTGAACAAAAACAATAGTCTGCTCGTAAATTGACCAAATGAGGGCAGCAAAAGGGGGGTTTTATTATGGATTTAATGATAGTAGGTTCGAGTACCGATGAAAATGTAGATTCAAATTATAGCAGAGTTCATATTTTGATTATTAGAAATT
Organism: Parasteatoda tepidariorum; assembly: GCF_982258835.1. Lineage (NCBI taxonomy): Eukaryota > Metazoa > Arthropoda > Arachnida > Araneae > Theridiidae > Parasteatoda > Parasteatoda tepidariorum. The sequence goes on along the minus strand of NC_141755.1, from coordinate 133,389,620 downwards.
AGAGGGTTCGATTATTCATTAAATGATAAGCGGTTCGAGTACTTAGATGAGTTTAGAAAGTGTTCAATTGATTGTGAAATCCAGTGATGTTTAAATGATAATAAGCTCTCATAATGTAAACAAATGGTACCGGGCTCGGTTAACGATTAAAATAAAGGTAAATAGAGCACTGTTAAACTGATTGTAGATTTCCGAACAAATTATTGTGGATAACAGTAACGAAAATAAATAGTAGGTCCTATTATTGATCCTATGATAGTGATTAAGAGAGAGTGAGTACGTGAACTCATTTAAATATAGTGGGTCCGATGAAATGTTTGCAAAATTGAATCCGTTCTGAGATATTTTATTAAACCAATGGTTGATGCAATAGTGGTCAAAAATTTTTTTCTTTGTGTATTAGCATAAACGCAGTATGTATCGGTGTTCGATTTCGCTATCTACAGTACACGAACCTATTATTATATGATCCGTAATCGAGCTTATCATCTTTAGTAAATTACTCGATCTCTCTGTTAGTACATTTATCAGAATAATACTCTCTTTTGTGAAACTAGGGCCCACTAGTTAATAAGAGTATTCCAAGTTGCTACTATGTGATCAATAATCGTACTCACGCTTATTTCGATATTACTCGATCATCTTATAATTAAAACACGTTTCTAGTAACTTATTTTAAAACTATACTCGAAAGCCTTACTCATTTTATGGTATTTGTACCTTTTATAATTAAATTAGTGCATGAATTTCTGTCATTTAATTAATAATGCGACCGGCTATTATATGCATGATACTATGCGATTTTTTAAAATCTAAATTCATTATCGGCTTTCGAACGCTATATTTTGAACACTTTTTTTTAAACGTCTACCCTTGAAGTATTTAACGTTACTCGTACCCGGTTTAATATGATCAATAATCGAACCCTCTATATCTGGATCTTACTACTAATTGAACGTTACTTGATTTTACTGTCAATTGACACGTTCTTAACTTATCTTTCGCTTCACTCATTCCCTATCAAACATCCTATTATTCAACAGTATTTGAATCTGTTATTAACCGAATTTGATTATTAACCGAACACTCTGTAAATTCATCATTGTTCGTGCCAACTATTATTTTAACAATTTTTAAACAGTTTTAAATACTAGCTTTTTAACCAATCTCATTTGTTAAACTCTACAAATAATCTATTTATCAGTACTCAAACCAGCTCACATGTGACCGATCGAACATAATTCGTTCTTGTTAACATGTGATCCGTTTTCTAAAACATTTTCTTTGGTTGAACTGATGCCTTCTATTCATGCCTAATATCAAAGTAATGCTCGTTCGCACTATTATTTGAAATACTTATTTTGTTACTTACATTAAATAGATTACATATATAACTATCATTTCGTTAGTAAATAATATTATCCAATATTACTTGATCATTATTCGAGCTTAATAAATTTGAACATATTCGACGTCATTTTATTATGACATTATTTAAACTGCTCTCTTTAGCAATTGTTAACTTTAAACCACTTTCTAGTGTTAAACTCGTACCCACTTACAGTTAATCTGCTATCATATGCTCGAGCCTATTATTAATTTAGTGCTTACCCTCATGTAACCTATGGCTTCAACAAATCTTTATGTCGTATTATGTTTCTCAACATAAGAAGGAAAGTTAATTATTGATGATAATTAACTACCGTGGTTATCGCAAATCGTATTAGTTAAAATATATTTCTCACGTCTACTTCATTTATTTAACATATATTTATTATTTGTTTATGTGTTTCATTGTAACCGATATATATTTATTATTTGTTTATGTGTTTCATTGTAACCGATATATATTTTTCTTTTGTGTACCTAGCAACTCTTACGTATAATAAGTCTATATTTGTTCTGCATGGATTTGTACCTGTCCTTGTGTTAAGTCTTTGTGTAAATATATAGTGAAAGAATTAAATCTTTGTCAAAGAATTTAGAAAAAAAAATAAACTCTTCAGTGACACATTCTATCATTATTTCTATCCAATCCTACTATAAATTCCTATTTCAAATTTTTCCTTTATTTATCTATCATTTTATTCACCGCTGAAGTTAATTCTGGCTTTAGTAGTTTTTCTCCTAAGCGGACCCGTCTGCTCAGCGCTATATGTCAATTATTTCCCTACCTAGCTAAGAATTCCTGTTTTCGTTGTGAAAGATGACACCCACACAAAGTACATTTTACTTACATCAACTGGTTTAGCATGCACAATATATCATCATAGTATACATTATATAATCATAGTATAATATCTATACAATATATAATCATAGTGTAGTAGCTATTTTCTTATTTTAGTTATTGTAACTAAATAAGAGGGATCCTATCGAACTCCATAGTGTTAAACATATGAGATATATCAAGTTTTCCTCAATGGGATTCGAAAACAACCTTTCTTCACCATTCTGTAAAATTTCTTCTCACTTTTAGTAGTCTATTTCAATTTTCCACTGATTCCCTGTGTTATTCTGTATCCTTGGAGAGAAAAAAAGAACTGAAGATCCATCGTCAGAGTGGGGATGCCTAGAACAACAAGAGAAAAGTTTAATTACACCCCTTAAGAACTTCCAAACAAAAGATTTACTGAAGGTGCATAAACTCAGTTTGTATACCTCGAGTGTCCCTGATTCCCCTAAACATTCTGTTGTGGCAATTTTAAGATTTTCTAAAAAACGTTTCTATGTAACTGCAAACTACCTCAAATACAGTAATCCCTCTCTGCAGAAGTATTAGACGCTATCTTCACTCGCTCTGTTTTCTCGTTTCTGCAGAAAATACGGATAGTGGGGGTGAAAATAACTAATGACGTCATAGCAACAGATCTGAGCATTTAACAAATAAAGCCTCTATTTTATGAAAAATTAAAAGAAATTTTTATATTCGCTCTAGTTTAAATCTAGAATTAGTTAGACTCAACCTACTAAGGAGATTTATTTGGTGATAACCGGGATGTGTTAAATTTCCATTTATACATATATTCAATGCAGTTATATTTGATATTTTACAATTAAGATCATTTACATATTATTCTCTCGCCCATTCATTGCTCATTTACTTCTCCTCCCCAACGGCAAAACGACTCTTGATTTGAATTTGCATTTTATAATATATTTCAATTTATAGTAAATTTGAATTTTGATTTCAAGTTTTCTATGGGTAAAAATCAATCATAAAACAGTGTTAAGATTTGCCTTACGTATAAAACATTTCTATGTAACCAAACATTACAGGCTGAAGACAATTCAATAACATTATACCTTTAAATTATTTTAATTCATTTAGTTAACTTAATATTTTCTTTAATCTCTTTACTTATTACTGTACTTTTATATTTCATATGTTTCACATTAATCTTCAGACTTTATGTTAAATTTTGCGCTTTATACTTAACATTATAATTCATATTTTACGTTTTACTTTAAATTTCATATCTTACGCTGTAAATTATACTTCACGTTTTATTTAACCTTCTACTTTAGTTTACTTTACTCTTTATATTTTACTCTTTACTTTAAATTTTATATTTTACACGTTATTAAAACTTAGTTTAATCTTGGTCTTACATCACTTTTAGTCAAAACTAGACTAGACTAGTCAAAATTTAGTCTTACATTATACTTTAATTTACACTAAAATTTATATTCTATGGTTTACTGTACTTTCTACTTAACTCGCAATTTATTTTACTTTAACTCTACGCATACTTTTAGCATACACAATTTTTATATTATGCTTTCCACTTTTAATTTTAGGCTTTACTTTATTAGCTGTTTTCTTTCCTTTACATTTTATGATTTAATTTATACATCATATTTTATTTTACTTCATACTTTACTTGATGCTTTGTTTACTTGACGTTTCTACTTTATAGTTTGTTTTAAGCTAAGCTGTACCTTTTACTATATTATACTTTAATTTCTTCTTTACTTTGCACTTTACTTTTTCTTTTTATTATATTTTAAAAATATAATATACTTTCTACTTTACGATTTGTACTTCAAGATTTATTTTATTCTTTACACGTTACAGTTCTTTTATATCTTCTGCTTTATATTATTCTTTATTTTATTTTATTTGTAACGCTTTATTTTACACTTATACTATATATTACACGCTTTACTTGAGTTTACACTTTATTTGTTTTGCGAGTTTCTTTATATTATACAGACTACTTTACACTATGCTTTACTTTTTTTTCCTATACTTTATTTTTTATTCTTTCAGAATTTTACCATCCCCTTTTCACTTTAAGCTTTACTTTTATATTTTACGCTATAAATTATTTACGCTTAACTTTTTTTAAATTTATTCTTTGCTTCACTTTATATCTCACTCTTTACGTAACACTTTACCTTATACTTCATATATTATGCTTTAATTTTTCCTGACACATCACATTTTACTACTCTTTATTCTCTGCTATAATTTCTACTTAATATATTAAGTTTTCTCCATATTAAGCTTTCCCTTTTACTTTTCACTCTTTTTACTTTTACTTTATTAAATATTTTTCTTTTTCCACTTTATATTTTTGCTTTACTGTTCTATGCATTTTCTGTACGCAATTTTTATTTTACGCTTCATTTTATTTGATGTTTCACTTTTCATTTTGATTCCGCATCATTTATTATTTGGACGCTTCAGTAAGACAATTGCATCTAAAATTCATTAATTTAATCATTTTTCACTCAAAATTTAACCATATTCGAAGATACGACAAAAAGAATTCTATTTACCTCTTTATAAGCAAAACAGAAACATTTAGTTCATTTTACGATATTTTATTTTATTTTTTTGCGACATTTTAGCACTATGTTAGAATGGGCAAGGTTTACACAGCGTTCAATAAATTTAATTCTTCGCAACACTGCGATTTATTTAGAAAATGCTTTATTTTAATTGGATAAGGTATCATTCTTTTTCGACACATTACAATATAACTTCAAATTATTTAATGCTACAGGGGAGCAATCTCGAAATGGTTTTATTATCATAACTAGAAAACACTATTCTCTATCAGGACGTCGCAGTTAAACATTGTTACTTATAATTGATTTAAAACGTGTAACCTTTTTTTCGTAAGTCTACGTCGCGATTTTAAATGTTTTCATCACAAAAATTATTTTAATTTACTTATATCGTGGATTTTTTTTCCACAATGAAATTCCCTATTTTTTTTTTAAAAAAAGGCTTTAACATGATTAGAAAGCCTGAAACATTTTCTGAACGAAAACAACATTTTTTTTGTTTAAATATTGACAAATATATGTTGTCTTCCTGTCGAATATCTTGCAAGTCTTGAATGCAATTTCTATTTAATATACGAATAATGCTGTTTAATATTAATACATATATCTTTATTTATATTGCGTACTCTTTTTATTTCTTTGAAAATTTATATAAATGCAGGTTAATAAGAACACGAAGATTATTAAATTCTGATTTTGTATGACTTACCTTCAAGAAGCTGAGACGTCGAATTCGGTGGAACTGTACCATATAGTGTTCAAAACCTGAAAAAACGCGACATATTGGTTATAATTATATAAATATTTATGCAACACTATATAGGGATCTTACAAACTTAAGGACATAAGAGGGCTGCAGATTTGTGATTTACTTATTTTTTCTGACAAGTAGCATGTGGGGTACGAGCAACGCCCACTTAAGGCATTTAAATCACATCATTGAAAAAAAAATTTTTTTTTTTAAATAAAATAAAAACAATGATTGGGAAAAAAATTACAATTGAAATAACTTCATATTTAAAACAAAAGTAAGAATAAGACAAAAGTTGGACAAAAATTGCTTTTATGTAGCCATTTCAGAAAAATCAGCAAATATTCCTAAAGAATACTCTTCTCAAACTTTTATAAAATTAATTGAAATAACCTACCTAATAATTTTGGCAAAGTTACATTGTTTATTTAAGGCCAAAATTATTTAAGCCACATTACTTCAGGAAAAGTCAAAATTAGATCCAGGTGATTCGTTGTCACTTTTTTACGTAATCGTAGGATAAAATTTGCTTGTTTTTTTAAGTTAAAGTTTTTGCTTTGCTAAGTGGCTGATAGGGAACCTAAGATCTGATTTCCTTTTCTCTCATGTTCACTTTTCCAAATTACCAACTTTGAGTTCCTGCAAAGTATAGTTTAATACTTAATTGTCACTCACAGTTACAGTTATTCTTGGTGTGTTTCAATAAGTTTCTAGTAAGAAAATTAAAATGTAATTGAAAAATTGGTATATTTATAGGCAATAGTTCCAATGCCGGGATAGTTCAGGAGATAGAGCCCTCGCCTTCCATTGAGGAGCACTGGGTTCGAATCCCGGCGATGGCTAGCCGATTTGAATTCCGCACCCAGCTAGCACAGACCAGAGTGCTGGCGTGAAATATCCCCAATGGCAAACGGATCATGAGTTAGAGTCCTTTTGCCATCAGATTAACAGTGGGAGGTTTTCCTCTTCATGTAACGCAAATGCGGGCTAGTTCCATCAAAAATAGTCCGCCATGAAAGCAAATATCTCGCAATACTTCATCCCTTGTCTTTTGGTTTGGGGCACTTCGGGTAACATGTTGAAAGAATCTTTCGAAACAATTAACAGAAATAGTTTGATGTAAAAATATAAAATTTTGAAAAAATAAAGAGTAACTTATTACTACTATATCATCCCGAATCCTTTCCTTATAAAATGATAAACATATAAATACTGGTAAATATTAATAAATTTATCAACCTTGTGGTTGAAAATATAATGACATTCTATTAACAGGTCTATAAATCGACTTCTTTAATAAACAAATATTTAATATATGAAGTGTATTTTTCTCATTTGTAATGTACATCAATGTTATGGAGTTTAAACATATTTTTACTTTTAGATAAAATTAAATTTTTTACAGACAATTTCAATCTTACATTTCATATTTCAACATTTAAATAATGGAAATCACGCAATATAAAGAATCAAATATATATAGATTTTTCTAAGAGGGATAAAAAAATTGCTAGGATAGTTTTCGGTACAATATCGAATATTCGGTTAAACCGTATAATATATAAAAGGGAACAATACTTCAACTATTTTTTTTTTTTACTTTTAAAATAACATGAATTTATTTTAAATTTGTTATTAAATTACTGTATTATAAATTAAAAATGCTATTAAAATGTTCAAGATGAAACCAAAAACAACAAATTTGTATTTTATCATCAAACGTTAGTCCGCGGTAAGTGCCAAAATGGTTCTTGTCAAAATAAGTTTAAGATAACTTTTGACCAATAAAACATAAATTAATATTTCACATTGAAACATGAGTTAATTTTTTTTATAGCTGGTGTAGAACATTGAATCCGTAGCCAATGTCAGCTCCAAATTCTAGTCAAGCATTGGGGCAAACTAGCCTTCGCAAAGGAATTTTTTATGGAACTAACCCAGATTTGCGTTATATGGAGAAGAAAGCCACGAAAACATCTAACGGTTAACAAAACGGCAAGGGTATAACATTAGCTCATTGCAGTAAGTCGTTAGTCTGTAAAAATAAGGAGAAATTTCGTATCTTTCAAAAGCATTGCTCATTACCTTCATTACATTATAAGCTTCTGAGCTTAATTAAACAAAATTATGGAAAACTTAGCTATTTTACAGCGTAGAAACTCATGTTTGAATTTTTCAAAACCTTTAAATTAAAAAAAAGGCATGGTCAAAATATGCTTTAGCTGATTCCTGATCGATTAAACACAATTTTAATTTCAACTCCAAACATTTGTCTCTTTAAGGAAATCAAAAGACTAACGTAAAGTTTGTTTGCTTTTCCACAAAATTAGTTTTGACTGTTACAAATTTCAGCTAATTTATTATTTAAGAAATTCAATCTCAAATCTCGCACTCAAATTTTTGTCCATTATAGCAAATTATAGGTACCATCCAAAAACAAGGTAAGTAGGTACGTTATTTGGGTTGCACTAGAGCTGTACAATGGGCTATTGGCGACGGTCTGAGAAGCATCCCTGAGGATAATCCGAAGACATGCCATCGCAATTTTGATCCTCCGCAGAGAGGATGGCTCCCCTGCTTCGGTAGCCCAATGACCTGCACGTGAAGTCGAGCACTTTACGGTAGAACAGTTTAACGAGGACCGATACCGTGCACCCTCGGTCCCTACACAGCATGATCAAAGTGGTCACCCACCCGCTCACTGACAGCAGCCAGTGATGCTCGACTTCAGTGTTCTATTGGGAACCATGTCTTTGCGATCAGTCCGCTGCGGAATTCCAAAAACAATGAAAGCAAAGTTCACCTTAATTTTTAACTAGAATCATCAAGTTTCAATTTCACCTAAACAAGTTATCTCATTAAACAAAATTGTCTTCCTAACGAAAACTTTCATTATGCCACCAACGAAAATTAGGTTGCAGAAAAAATGAACGTAAGGTAAATTTTGCTTTAGAAGTTTGGAATACTGTTTTAAAATATTTATCAATTATAGGAAATCGTTATCCTAACAAGTTTTGTTAGACCACCCCCATTGATAAAAAAAATATGGCCAAAACAGGTGTTAGCTCATTTATTACACGACAATTGTAATATTTTGGAAAAAATTGTAGGAAACTGTTGGCACAACAAAGATTTCATTATCATACCTTTTAAAAAAAATGGCTAAAACAAGTTTTTGCAAACTTTTAATCCAAAAAGAAATTTTTCCTCAAAAAAAATAATGCTCCTTGCACAAAATTGTTTGAACATATGCTGCTTTAACAAAACCTATTATTAGCTCTCCATCCAGGAAAAGTAATGGTCAAAAAAGTCTCTCAAAAGATGTACGACTTAATATGTACGAAACTACAGGTTTGAATTTTGCAACCAAACGCTTAGATCATTTTAGGAAATTGTTATGCTGTCCTAAAAGAAAAAAGCTTGCAAAACACGTTTTCGGTTACTTTCGCCCTAGAAACTATGATATTGCATTTTGAATTCAAGAGTTGTAAGAAATATTTAGCGTTAGTAATCCGCGCGACAAAAATTTCCTTAACATTCCCACTAATAAATTATGACAAAATTTTTTTAGCTAAATTGTGACCTAGGAACAAAAAATTAGAAATTGCCCTCTAAACCTAAGTCCATTTTAGTAGCCCGTGACCATAACTAAAAATAACGGGATTTCAGTGTCGCATGTTAACAATGCTCATAACTAGGGACTGAATTAGAAATTCAGGAGACTGTAAGAGACAATTTATCGGAGGACTTACTGTCGTCACTTTAAGCCAAATTCAAACGCTATTTATATAAAAGATGCGTTTAAAATATTCACAATATAATAAAATTACGTTATATCAGTAAATTTGAGCTTGAATTTTTTTCACTTTTTGTTATCAGACATCGCTCATAACCTTCCTCCCACTTTGCCCGAAAAAGTGAGCAAATCCCTTTCCGACTTTAAGTACTTTCATTAGATTTGAACTGTCTGAAAATGTATTAAGTACTAGAGTATAATTCTTACCAGAGCTATGACGAATCACACAATACAATTCTCCATCATAAAGACAACATCCTGTCCTGTAATATGTCAAGTAATCAATAAATTATGAATAAATTTCAGGCTTTTAAAATAATAATAAATTTACGACACATATGAATATGTGGTCACTATTATTTATTTGCTCGAAGAAAAATTTTATAACAATAATGTTCAATGCGTCCAATTCTTCCCCATACCTCTGTCAACCAAAGTTAGCCCTCTAAACATAGGGATGAATTATCAGTCGCCCCCGGCAACAAAGAGAATAATATATATAAAAAATGGTGATTAAACAAATGCCTGCCATTCGCCACCTAAAGCTACTTTTTTTCCCACCAAAATTGCGGCATACCTTCTCGTATTATTCAATAAATATGCTATATTAACTTTCATTCCATGCATTGTTCTTGTTGCTGTTTCTAATGTCACTTGCCTATACCAGCATGCCTGTTGGGTGAAACTAAGCCAATTTTAAAGTTGAGGGTGCGTTTCTTGCTTTTCAGTTGCTCCGTCTATGACCAAGAATGCGACTTCAGACACACACACGTCGCAGCTCGTTTGAAGGACCCATTCATATCAAATCCATATCTATTTCCAAATGAGTTATCCAAGAAGTATGATTTGTTAAGGAAACATGGAGGATTTTGTGACCCGTCAGATTTAGCGTGCACCAGTCCCCATTTACTGCACGGGGAGCCTTTGGCCGTTGGGGATCGAACTCACGACCACTTGGACACGGCCCAACGCTCTATCAACCGGGCCATCCCGGCATGGCACGCATTCTTTTATTCGCAGACGTTACAAGATTACTAAATAAGATTTTAATGAATTTTTTATCTTCTCCATTTGCGGCAATGCGAAAAAAAGATCTGTACAGTGATAAAGGTTTCTTTTGTGACTTAAATTTTTTTTTATTAGTATTAAATTCTAAATTATTGTTTTTAACGGCGATTTTATTCAGGTGCATTTTTAGGTGTTTTTTGATAAATTTTATCTATTGTCGCTTCTTTCTAAAATTTTCGGCTTTTAAGTTTTGCTTTAAGAATTATTTTTTCTTCCATTTTTTCTTTTTCTAAAATTTTTTTTATCTTTGTTTATACAAGGGCGTGGTAATTTTCAACTGTTTCTAATAGAATTTTCTTTCTTTTATGGCTAGTTTTCCCCGAAATTGTGGTAAGATAAAAAATTGAGATTTTAAAACTTTTATTTTTGTTTGCTATTCTTTATTTGAAATTTTTTGTTTCTATCGATGTTTTTATTACGGCGCGTTATTTTTCAAGAGCATTTCTGATGATATAATTTTTTTTATCTCCATTTTCACCTAGATAATATGGAGAAATAAAATTTTGCTATTAAATTCAAAACGATCTATTTTCCTCTTTCTTTTTTGCTTCACTCATAACTGTCAAAACACTGTTAGTATCATTTTTATACCTGTTTTATATTGTTTTCGTTTTACTCCTCGCTATCTTTATTATTTTGCTATTCTGATATATATATTTTTCTATTTCTTGAGTTTTTTGTATTCTGCCATTTCATTTATTTTAGAAATGTAAACTTTTGTTTATTTTAATCGCAGTGTTTCTTAGTATATTATTTAAGCTAACATGAAAGGCTGATAATTTGTTCAAAACTTTTAATAGATATAGATGAAAATTAAGGTATTTGTATATTCTTCTTACTTTTTCCCCTCCACTTAATAATTTCAATTTTTTTAATTCACTTAATATTTGGGGACAACTATTATAGTTTTTTCTCTCTTTATCTTTACAATTTTTCATAAGCGTTGATTTGTTTTCTGTAAGACGTGGCATTTTGTTTTCTGCAAAAGATTGAGTAATATTTTACAGTTTTCGAGTACAAGAAACTTTTGCATATCTGGAATTTGTAGAGTTTGTACAGTAATATGGATTTCTGATCGTCTTTCTTTCTCTTACATGCTTTATTTGCAATAATGCATTTAAAAGTTTCATGTCAGTTAGGATTGTACGTATTTTTCATCTTTGAATAATGAAACTCTGAACAATTTTATTTTACACTAGAGCAGTATTTCAAGGGAACTGAATTTCGCTGTCAAAGATTCATTTCGAAATCAAGTTAATTTCACATCAAATTTTAATTTATGATAGATAAAAAAATAATTGAATGAAATATATTGTGCTATATTAATCCCAACAATATCAGTTTTGTTTAGTATCTAATAAACTTTACGATTCTAAACCAACACAAATTTTATCTAGCATTACTTGTTTAAAAGATTAAGCCCTGCATTTTATAGGATAAAAACGTTATTTATACTATGCTTAAATTTTAAATAAAATTACTAAATAAAGGTACAGAAATTTTTTTAAGCATTTTTGAAATGAATCGTGTAGAGTAATTGATATTTTGAGAAATTCTTTACATAAATAATATGAATAACTTTCCTCGGAATCTTTCGTTTCATATGAACGGTACGAAAATTTATTTAGGCACTAGAGTATAATTCTTACCAGAGCTATCATGAATCACACAATACTACTCTCCATCATAAAGGCAATATCCTGTCCTATAAAATGCAAAGTAATCAATAAGATATGAATAAAATATCAACCTTTTAAAATAATAATAAATTTACGACTGAATATGTGGTTACTATAATTTATTTGTTCGAATAAAAATGTTATTACAATACCTTTATATATCCCATACCTCTGTCAACCAAAAATAGCCCTCTAAGTATAGGGATTAATTATCAGTCGACACAGGAAAACAGGATGACTAAATATGTAGATATTAAACAATTGTGTGCCATTCGCCACCTGACGCTACTTTTCCCGCCAAAATTGCACCATGTGCTCCAAAATCAGTGATTTCGTCTTTTCGTATTACGCAAGGAATATGACCACGAACTTTCACCGAAACTTTCATTCCACGCATTCTTGTGTCTTTGCTGTCATGTGCCTATACCAGTAAGTCTGCTTTGTGAAACCAAGCGAATTTTAAAGCAGACGGTGCGTTTCTGGTTTTTTAGAGGCGCCATAGCCTAGAATGCGACTTCAGACTCACATACGTCGCAGCCTTTTTAAAGGATAAACCCACTCATCCATCCATCCATCCACAGATCATAATTTTGACCTGAACCAGAGAATGATCTATCTCTAATTCAGTTCCCCCAGAAGTTTGCTTTGTTATGGAAACATGGAGGATTTTGTGACCCAACAGTGTTTACGTGCACCAGTCAACATTTATTAAACGGGGAGTCTTCGCTGGCGGGAATCAAACTCACGGTCACTTAAACATGGTCTCAACGCTCTACCAATCCAGGTCTCTGAAGAGTTCTTTTGTTCTTGGATGTTACAAGATTACTAAATAAGATTTTAATGACGAATAAAGCTATTTTTTTTTTATCTTCTCCACTCACTGCAATGCGAAAAACTGAGATTTACAGTTAATAAGGTTTCTTTTGAGAATTAAAAATGATTTTTTATTAGAATTAAATTCTAAATTATTGTTCTTGACAGCGATTTTATCCAGGCGCATTTTTGGGTGTATTTTTATAAACTTGTTCTATCGTCGCTTTTTTCTAAAATTTTCGGCTTTTAATTTTTTTTTAAAAATAAGGAACTATTTTTTCTGTTTTTTTTTCTGAATAATTTTTTTCATAATTTTTCCATTTTTGAATAATGAAACTCTGAACAATTTTATTTTACACTAGATCAGTATTTCAGGGGAACGGAATTTCGTTGTCAAAGATTCATTTCGAAATCAAGTTAATTTCCGCATCAAATTTTAATTTATGGTAAATAAAAAAATAATTTTCTGAAATATATTGCGCTATATTAATCCCAATAATATAAGTTTTGTTTAGTATCTAATAAACATTGCGATTCTAAACTAACACAAATTTTATCTAGCATTACTGGTTTAAAAGATTAAACCCTAAATTTATAAGATAAAAACGTTATTCATACTATGCTTACATTTTAAATAAAATTACTTCAAAGGTACAGAACTTTTTTTAAGCACTTAAGAAATGAATCGTGTAGGGTATATAATATTTTGAGAAATGCATTACTTAAATAATATGGATTGCTTTCTTAATCGTTTTAAATTTCTAATTTTTGAAAAAGTGGCCCCTATAAAAAATGCCCCTGGCTGACAACAATTTCTTACTAATTTTGTCCTATTTCGTTCAGCGAAAAAATCATAAAAAATGTAAGCAAAATTTACTTTAAGTTAAATTTGTCGTCGCAACCCCAAGTTTGAATTTTGCTGCAAAACGTTAGCGAATTATTGCAAGTAGTTCGCCCAAAAGTTTCGTAAGGGAAGCCACAAAAAATGTGGCGCCTTGATGACGAAGGAAAAAGTTTGAACTTCGCTACTAATCTTCAGCAATTAAGATTCTGACCGTGGACGCTTAAGACTTCTACAGGACCAATCGCAAGTTACAGAAATTTTTTTTTTTTTTAAACATTGAGTATTACAATATAAAAAAAATTCTACTAAAATATTATTTACACTTTTATCTCTACACATATGTCATGTAATTATCTCAAGTAATTATCTTATGTTAAGTGTTTTAACTAGAGACAAGTTTGAATTTTAAGAGCGGACGTTTGCCCTTAGTATAAAATTGTTAGTCCAAGTATATGCTATGTTACCTACCAAAGAGTTGCTGAAAAAGCAACGTTTAGTTTTCTTCATGATTAGAAAGTTCTAATTTTAATCTCATCGTAAGAAATCATCTGGCCCATAATTTCTTTTCGTTAGTTAACTTGTTAATTATACCACCAAAACTAGTTTTACTCAACTTTTACTTAGAAATTGCAATTTATGACTTAGATACTTCAAGTATGAATTTTTCCTGAAGTAGCCTATTACAATGTCGTAAGTTAGCATTGCTTATACTACCCCCCCCTCATTTATCAAAAAAGAACTAGCAAATCACATTATTACCAGAACTATGGTGCATCGCAAAAAACCTGCCAATTATATGTCATCTTCATCATAAAGACAAGAATTTGATCCGTAAAACTCAAAAAAAAAGTAATAAGATTTCAATGAAGTTATGATCATATCAATTCAAATCATTCGAAAAATTATATTTATAAATTTTCGACACTGTATAACCCTTTATGTACCAATCGGACTTTTAATTTAAACTAATAATATTTCCATAAAGCATTGAGACAGAACAAAATATCCCATTTTAACTTGCCTGTTCCTGTAATATGACTTTACGTTTAGTATTACTAGTTGCCAACACACCATTATTTGAAGTTTAACATCAATGTAACCATTTATATGTTGGTAATTCGCTCTAGGAAGCCATTTTATTATTCCTCAATTCTCAGCTTACTATCAAGGTCAATTTTGCAAGCAAGTATTTCTTTTTTTCTTATTGATTCATTAATATTTTCAACCAGTTGAGAAACAAAGTATTAAATGGTTAAGTAAAATTTTATAATGAGTTGCAAAATCCATATTAAGAATTTTATGAAAAATTAGAAATGAACATTTAATTCTTAATAAAAAAAAAGTAATTGTCAAAGTGGAAAATAGACTATACTTAATGGGACAAAAATGTTTCTCACTCTTTTGATAATTTTTTAATTAATTGGTATATGAAGTGTAACAAAATTGGTGCTGACAAAATTCTATCATTGAAGATTCCAAAATATTTTTATTACAATTTAAAAATTACTATCTAACCGCTATTATGACAAAAATGTTTTTTAGGAAAATCTATTGTTTAAGTGAGCAATATACGAAGAAAGGAATGGGAAGGAATTAATTACTACTAAAGAAATATAAAAACTTTTTTGCTGCTGTTATAAAATGCATTGGTTTTCATGCAACAGGCTGTCAAAAAAGATGATTTGACCTACGGAAAGGGCATTGACCATACCAGACAGGAGTTCCAAAATTTGATAAGAACTATATATCGATTTGAGACTAACTCGATATTTTACTAGACACGTAGTGAAAGTAACAAGGCTAGAGACTTCCACGCTTTGAGATTACTACGCATTGAGACTACCGCCACTTAAAACTCATGACTTGAGACTCATAGACGACCTGAAACTACCGTAACTTGAGACTAACACAAACTAAGATTGGTTCGACCAAAGAACACGACCTGAGACCAACTTGAGAATACCACGAGAGAATGCATGAGATTACCACAGCCTTAGACTTCCAAGTATTTAGAATGTCCAAGACTTCAGAATATCACGACCTGAGACAACTAAGTCATACGATAACCACAAACATGAGACTTACACTACTTGAGACTACACAATCAATGTTAAATCTCTTTCATATGTTTATTTGGAAATTAAAATAACATTAGCTTGTTAACCACATGTAAATTCAATTTCTTATGACTTTTCCTATGAATAAATTTATCCCATACTTTTTTGTTTTAAAATTTATTTATTAATATAAATTGAATTTATAGCAACAGACTTTGTAGTGTCAACCTTTACCATTAGTTTTAAGCATCTGTACAGCAATCTAAAACGTCGGAACTTAAAACAATAAAAAAATCAATGGAAAAAACTATTTAAATCTTTTAATGATTGCAAGATAGAACAATTGAAGAAACAAATTCCGTACTTTTAACAAGTCATATTTCTATCGCCTTTCCACACTAAAATACCATACATCAATTTCAAACCAAATATCCAACACTGTTGGGCTGATTTTCAATTTATAGAATTTATGCCTCTTTCAACCATGAAGTACCAAGTAGAAAAAAAATACTGAGTGACCCAAAAAAACCTTGGATAAGTACTGTTTAATATATTTTCACTAAGCAAAAGAAAATAACTCCGGGTGATTACACATCAGTAAATTTTTATATTTATTTACATTTCAATATAGAGCCATTTTATACTTTATTTCATCCAAACAGTGCTCTTTATAAAATTAATTGATATTTTTGTCTTTAAACCAATATCTTAAGAAAATTTCTTACATAATGTTGTTTACTTTGAATTAGCCCTATTGTTTTAGGAGATATTCAGTATTCGCAGAGGCAAAATTGTCACATTTTGCATATTCTTTAGAAAAACACTAGATAAAATTCTTTAAATTTTTTTTCTTATTAGAAATTAGAATATTTAAAGAATTTTTATCTACCCCAATGGTTTTTTTTGTTTAGATCATTTAATTGTTTTTCTTCTTACAAATAAGTAATTCCATGGGGTCATACATAAAAATTTAACATTAATTCCTTAGAAAAATTATCTTATAAAACATAAGTTATAATCATCAAATTTTTATATTAAATATTATTACATCATAACCAATCGAAAAGCAGTTTATTTCATAAAAACTGATTATAAAAAGTTCAAATTAAATGGATTCAATTGTGGGTGTCTGATGCAAACGCACAAAAGTAAAAAATGATCACTCATTTAATTGATTGATAATTGTTTGAACTCTGTGAATTTGTTTACAATTTAAATGTAAATATGACTGAATTTTGAAGCTGACACTTGAATAAGAAATTCTATGCAATTCTTAACTTGTAAAATATGATGTATAATTAATTTGAAATTTTTTACTTCAGTGTCAGACATAAATTTTTCAAGATGGATATAAATTTTAGTTAATGATAATCACTATAATGACTGAAAATTATTTTCATTTTAATCTTGATACTATAAACATTATTTTTCAATTAAATAGCTTCTTTAAATTAAAATGTTTAATATTTCCTGTTGGAATGAATGGACAGGGTGGCCACTCAAATCAAACTTCCCTGATTTTTCCAGGTTTTCCAGTAAAAATCTTAAAATTTCCAGGTCAGCATTTTTTTTCCCTGCTAAAGTGTAGTATAGGTACAAGAAAAGTGTCAACATTAGTGTATTAATCAATATAATAGAGTAGTATTTCATTTAAAATGTTATTTTTTTTAATATATCATCTTGAATAGATGTGGAGGAAATATATCATCTTGAATAGATCTGCAGAAAATTAATAAATCTTTCTGTAGCAGACAATATTTATCGATGTGCCTCCTACTTCTATTTAGTGGCATAGCTATCAGTGAACAAGAAAGATCGTATGTCTGGTTGTAACATAGAAGATGAGCCAAACTTTTGGAAAACAATTTAATATGAATTCTGGAATAAATTTTTAAATGAAATTCTCTTTTTAATAGTTTCATAGGCCAATTACAGGCCCAATAAAAAAGTAATAATTTTTATCGCACTTTCCTAAAAATTGAACAGGATGTAAGTTATTGTTGTAGTTAGCTATGCAAGTAGGCTTAATATTTTTTTCAGAAAATTATTTTTTTTCTTTAATCAAAAAATAAATAACTACAGAATGCTCTGATATTATTTTTTCTCTAAATGCATAAATTTTTCAAGCTCTAAGCAAAATGATTGATTTGAAATGTTCTAAATTAAATTAAATTGTTACTAAAAAAATTAAAACTGAGATGCTCATCTGAAATAAATAAATAAAATTAAATAAAAAAAGTGTATTAAAATTTCATCGATCACTTTTAAGTTATTATATAAATAACTTCAAGTACAACATAGTTTCAAAACTCTTATTAGGTTACTGAGGTGAAATATATTATTGTAAATTAACCTAAAGGAATATTTATATTGTTTCTCTTCATATTTTACTTCATTTCATAAAGAAACGGTGAAATAAGAGATGAAAATAAATAAAAACAAATGTAATGAAAAGAAAAGCAGTGGTGTTTGACTGAGTGATGTGTAAAAATAATTAATTTAAAATAAAAATATTTATCATAAAATTCTTGCTTTAAACAGAAAAAAAAATTTATTATATTAAATCCTAGTGCTACAGTACAATTAATAATGTATTTTGTTGTTGCACGTAAAACATCAAAAGTGTATCTTGAGAATTTTTTTTTGAAAATCAAAATGAGAAATGTTTCTACATATTTGTGCAAGATAACCTGTTTTGTTATAGTTTACTTTAATTATTATTCCTCCCCTTTTCTATTATTAGCATGAATTTTTTTAAAAAAAACCTGTACTTTCTTACAGATTCCTTTACCACAGTTGAAAATTTCAAATGATGTTGCCCTTCATTTAACAGCCTATGACTTATTGAAAACTGATATTTATAAGTTAAAAATCATTATTTCTAAATCTTAAATTTTTTACCTTGGAAATGATACCTAGTTTACTTAATAATAAGTTTAAAATTTTGGTCATGTGGTTGCTCAACTTGAAACCTGTCCTTGTACAGTGCAGCACACAAAAAAACAAAGTTTTGTTTTCCATCTTTCTAATAAGCAAATATAAATAAAAAAAATTCCATTCTAAGTTCATATATCATTCAACATGTTTTCCATACATTCCTTGGTTTTTGTCAGCTTTCTAGGTTAAAAGGAGAAACAATTTCGGAAATATCAAAATAAAAGTTATCATGAAATCCAGAAAATCAGCATCAATGCAACAATTGTAACAATTTTGCTATTAGCGATTGGTTGGCTTTGTTGAGAGAAATAATTCATTGGACAAAAAGCTTTCAGAAAAAGAGTGCAAGATAAAATCTCTAATTAAATTATAACCAATTACTTTTTGGAAAACTTTAAAATAGTAAAAATACTAAAACATTTTGAATAATTTTGTTAAAAGAAAAAAATACCTCCGAAGCATCAGAACAAACTTGAACAATTAATGAATTCAGCCCACAGACTAAAAGAAGATTTTTAAAAAAAATGCTACTTTTATAAACAGAAGCAAATACCCTAATCTTTTCTTCCACATTTTTGCCTTTCTTAAACTGCGTAGTCCCATAATCTCCAAAGAGGTCAAAGATTTCTCCATTCATTTCCCAACATAAAAGAGTTTGAAATGGCATTCTAGTTTAGCTGGGTAATAATGAAGAGAATTTTAATGCAAGTAAAGTATTGCTGATTTGATGATATTTCAACTTTTTTACAATAAATTTACGTCTAAATGAAAGTGGATATAACGGATGGGGAAATAATTTAAATTAAGAGAAAAATTCCAGCTTTTCTTTGAAATTCCCTGATTTTTCCAGGTTTTTATCAAAATTTCCCTGACTTTTCCAGGTTTTTTCCAGTATAAAAAAATTCCCTGATAATTCCAGGTTTTCAAGGTTTTCCAGGTGGGTGGCCACCCTGATGGATCAATGTGTTTTAGTAGCATTTTCCATCTTGTAAAAGTTAGGTGAAAAATCAACCATATAAACATTAACTGTGCAACATATCCTAACAACAATATAAATAAAAATCATATATAAGCAATATTTCCTAAATTAAATAGCTTTAAAAATCATGTAAAAAAAAGCTGTTGCTATTTTTTTTAATAATATTAAAATAATACCGAAAGTTTCATTATTTTTACATAAAATTAAAAAAAATCTGTTGAAAAAAATGTCACTGTACATTAATTTAAAAAAAAAATTACGGCATTATTAGCCTATAACAATTTTTTCTGGGAGAAAAAGACTACTTAGGAAAAATGATAATTTAATAGCTTTATTTATTGCCAGCGTAAAATTAAATAATCATTTTGTACAGCTCTTACAATCTACTCTATTTCATGTTTCAAAGCATACAATATCAACTAATATTACTTTTACTTGTGTTTAGTGGCATAGCTAGCGGTGAACAAGAGTATAAGTTTCCAGTTGTAGTACAAGAGATGTGCCAAACTTATAAAAAAAAATTTTAGATCTATTTTAGAAAAAATTTTAATCTCTTTTTAATACCCCTTCTCTAGTTTCATTTGTTAATTACAGGCTCAATAACTGCTAACAATTTTTATCCCATTTACCTAAAAAATGAATAGGATGTTTGTTATTGTTGTAATTTGCTAAGCAAGTAGCTTTTTTATTTCTTTCAAAAAATAATTTTTTCCTATACTCAAAAAAAATAAATAAACAAAAAGTAAATAACTACATACTGTTCTGAATTTTTTTTTTCTGTAAATACATACATTTTTCAGGTATTAAGCAAAATGATTGATATAAAATGTTCTGAATAAAGATAAATTGCTTCTCAAAAAAATAAAACTGAGTTAATTAGCTCAAATAAAAGAATGAAAATAAAATAATATATAAAAACTTCATTGATCAATTTTAAGTTATAATATAAATAACTTAAAGTACAGCACAGTTAAACAAATTTTAGTAAGTTACAGAAGAGAAATATGTTATTGTAAATTAACCTAAAGGAATATTTAAGATGGTTTCTATTCAGAGTTCACTTAATTTTATAAAGAAAAAGCGAAATAAGAGATGGAAATAAATAAAAACAAACGTAATAAAAAGAAAGGTAGTGGTGTCCGACTCAAATATAATTAATTCTTAATTCACAATAAAAATATTTATTATTATCAAAATCTTGCTTTTTAAACAGAAAAATAATTTAATTATGTTAAATCCAGTGACTTAATACAATTAATTATGTGTTTTGGTGTCGCATGTAAATTTTACGCAGTAATTTTTTTAAAAATCAAAATGTGAAATGTTTATACACATTTGTGCAAGATGGCCTGTTTTGTTACAGTTCACTTTGATTATTATTTTTTCCATTTTCTACTATTTGTATAAATTAAAAATAAACAAACAAACAAACAAACTGTACGTTGTAAGAGGTTCACTTATCATGGTTAAAAATTTGAAATGATGTAACCTTTCATTTAACAGCCTATAACTTATTGAAAACTTATATTTACAAATCGTTATTTTTTCACATTGGAAATGATTATTATTAAATTTAATAATACTCATTAATATTAAATTTAAAATTTTGGTCATCCCAAATTGAAACCTGTACCAGTACAGTGCAGAACAAAAAAAACAAAGTTTCGTTTCCCTTCTATTAACAAGTATAATTATTTTTTTTATATTCTAAGTTTACATCATTTAACATGTTTGCCATGCATTCCTTCGTTCTTAGGGTAAAAGGAGAAACATTTTCGGAAATATTTCTGGAATGTAAGTAAAACATTTACAAACTTTTGACATTGTGATTAATACACAATTTGAATTTTAAATTAGAAATCAAATATTAATAAAAGCATCTTTTTTTAAAAATAAAATATGTTATAAATGGTTAAAATGAAGCCCAGAAAATTAACATCAATGCAACAATTGTAACGATTTGGCTGCTAGCGATTCAAGAAAATGAGTGATTGGTTGGCTTTGCTGAGAAAAAATAATTCATTGGATGGAAGTACAAAAGATTTCAGAAAAAGAGTGTAAGTAAAAATCTATTATTAAATTATAATCAATTATTTTTTGAAGAATTTTATAAAGTTAAAAATACTGAAACATTTTGTTAAAAGAAAAAAAAATACCCCCAAATCATCCGAACAAACTTGAACAGTAAATGAATTTAACCCACAGATTAGAAGATAAAAAAACAGAAAAACCCTCTTTTTATGAACAGAAGCAAATATACTAACCCCTTCTTCCACCTCCCCCACAATTTTTGACTTTCCTTAACTGCTTAGTCCCATAATCTCCAAAGAGGTTAAAGATTTCTTCATTCATTTAGCAACATGGGAGAGTTTTATATGGCATTCTAGCTTACCTGGGTAATAATGGAGAGAATTTTAATGAAGTTGATGATATTTTAGCTGTTTTACGACAAATTTCCATCTGAATAAAGTGGATATAACGGATGGTAAAATAATTTAAATGAAGAAAAAATTCTAGCTTTTCTTAAAAATTCCCTGATTTTTCCAAGTTTTTTCCAGTATAAAAAAATTCCTGATAATTCCAGGTTTTCAAGGTGGGTAGCCACTCTGCTTTTATAAAGTTAATTTTTTAAAAATAGATAAAGTTGCAAACACTAAGCAACCAAACTTTATAAATGCAGACAGTTTCACCCATTCATAATCTGAATATTTATCTGTTATCTATTAGGAAAATTTTCAGAAACTTCAGTGACCCAGTGAAATGAAATCATTGAACAATTTTTGCCATAAACAAATTAAAACCAAAAAGTCATACATACCATAGAAGGAGCTTGATTAGAATTTGCTTGAGATAATCCAAACGGAATAAAACGATCTTTTTCTAAAAACAAGAAATAAGTATTAATACAGTTTTTAAAATAATTAGAATAAAATAATTTTTAACCATCTAAGTAATAGATCTGGCTCTTTTTAAGCTTAAACCTTTTAGCTAACATCAATTTTTATTCCGGTTCCAATATGTTTGCTTTCCTATACAGAAAACCTATTTTCCCACAATAGAGATACTGCGCTTGGTTAGGCAAAAATTTGCATAACTTTGAAAATTGGTTAAAAGGTTGAACAGGTAGCCTGTGTATTCAGTGGCGCCATCTATGCCAAAGAGTACGACTTCAGCCATACACACGTCACAGCCCGTTTTACAGGGAGGACCCATTCACACTCCATTCATTCCTCACAGCATCATAATTTTGACCTTAACCAGAGAAAGATCAATGTCCAATTCACTACTCCCAGAGGTATTGATTTGTTAGGGGAACTCTGAGGACTTTGTGACCCCAACAAATTTAAAGTGTCCTAGTCACAATTTGATACACGGGAATTCTTTGGCTAGCAGGATTCGAACTCACGAACATGAACCCAGCCATGTACCAACCGGGCTATTCCGGTCCATGCAACTTATCTCAATGTTATTTAATGGGTAACAAGTTAGTAGCAGGGAAAAGCTTACTCAATTTTGCCTTGAGTTAGAACTTGGAAAGCTAGAGTTTTCAAAAATTAAAAGCAAAAAATAAATAAGTAGATTCAGATTTGTTAAAATGCAATAAATTTTGATACAACTAGTAGAGGTAGATTTTTGATACAATTTGTAGGGGTAGAAGCAGTATCAAATCCCCCAAATGGATCACTCGTTAAATAATCACTCTTTAATTAACTTTTGAAAATAATAATGCTTTATGAAATTTGAATGCGCATAAGTTGATATGATACATATATAATGAACATTCACCAGGTATGATAACATTCACACTCCAGATTATGTGCAACACTCATCGGACTTGGAAGGTATGAAAAAAGAGCTACTGAATCTAACAAAAGAAAAATTGCTGCAAACTATGTCCTCCTTCCCACAGACATACAATACATTCTGAGACAAAAAAGGTGGAAATAAAGCAGTTAAGTAGAAATTGGTCTCAATTATTCAACACTATTTTCAGGGTCTAGATGATTGTCTGAGGGTGCCTGCAAGTTTTAATTTCTCTTACCAGAGTATTTCACACATATTTCATAGAGTCGAGATCTTAAGTTTTTCTAGATAATCTATTAAGTCTATATTTTCACTTTTCAAAAAATCACAGTCTATCTTATTTCTGTTCAAAACTGATTCACCAAATCTGGATCTAAATCAAATTTGGGTCAACTGTATCGATTAAGAGGCAAACATAATGGTTGTTTTCTCAGTTACTTGAGAAGTTTTGGCAAACCACTGGTTCTCTCCCTATGAAAGAGTTTCCCTTTTGAACAAAGGCGCCACTATCTATTCTCTAATGTTACCAGTGTAATGATTAAGAAATTTACTATTATGGAGGCTTAGTGTTGGTGATCCGAGTAAGCATTATGTTGAACAGCTGCAGACCCCCTATATCTTTTACAAACTAGCACTTTAACTAGCACAAGGTATAAAAAAGAACCCTTGATACTCTTTGTTTGACTTTTCAGAGGAGGTGAGGTTATCCCTATTTTCATTTTAAAGGTAACACATGACAACACAGAGCTCACCTGTGGTAGACAATTTTCCGAAAAAGTGCAGACTTTGGTCGAGTAGATTTGATAATCAGGTCTCCGGATCTGATCTCTATAAAGCATGATTGGTACACTCTAGAGAGCAATTTAAGCGTGCGATATCTCTCCAAAAAACCTTCAAGGGACTGAAATCAATATTGCTAGATGATCATGACCAACTGCCCAATTCTGACATTAACCCACTGGAGGATTTGACACATTCCTTTTAACATTTTTTTAAACTGCTCCAAAACGTTTACACCTTTCTTTAAATAACTGTGGCTCTGACCAATTCCCTTGGCCCTCCACTCAAATAACTATTGCATGAAAGGTCAATTTCTTCATATCTAGATAGATGAAATTCAATTTTCTCTTATCTAGATAGATGTTTTGGAGCAAACAAATTCTAGGCTTATTCCACATGCAGGACCATATTAACCTATTTTTTTTAATTAAATTTTTTAATCCACTATTTCATACTTTGAACTCACATGAGTAATACACTTGATTATGCAAAAGGCATTATACTTGTTGAAAGGTCATTAAATTTGTATTATATTAATTATGTTGATAGTAAATTTCACTAAAATCTATACAGTAGTTCTAGATATAATCTATTACATCTAAAATTTCTTCTTAATTTTTAAAACCATTGTATAACGGAACTTTTAGCTGTATAAGTTTTAAGCAAAAGAAATACGTGAAATAGAATGTAAACGTATTGAAATTTTTTTTATCAATTGTTATATTTAAAAATGTATAATGCAGTAAAATAAATTAAATTTAATACGAAATGTATTTTTTAACCAATTTTCAAAAAGGAATTCACAAACCTTAAACTATAAATTTTGATTTAATTCTATTTTTATAAAGTCTCGACAATAAAATAAAAAAAATTAAAAAAAAAAAAGAAATTTAAGAATACTATCTAAAGCAATGCATTTGCAGAGTCAAATAGCTGTTTTTCCATAGTTTACCCTCATAAGAAACATTATTCATAGTATTTAATAATTTGTAAATTCAGATTGAACTAACTGCATATCTGATCAATTGTATTAAAAGTTTCTAATATATGCAATGTCATCAAAATAAAGCATTTAATTCACTTTCTATAAGTTATCTTGTTTTTGAAAATCGATAAGGATTAAAAAACATTTAATAATAATAATTTTATTCAAACGATTAATATTTTACTAATTAATATTTTATTTGTAAAAGTTTCAGCAATCAGAAACAAAAACTAAAACTAGCAGAAATTACAGAAAATCAAAGGCTGTTAGAATTTCTATCTGAAATGGGAAGTTTCTTCTAAAATATGTATTGCATAACAACCAATTATTAATACCTGTTAAAAATTTGAAATAATCAAAATAAAAGAAATTGTTTAAAATATTCTAATCAAAATTCTCACTTTTTTTTTATTGTGATGCAGTTACATTAAAAGCACTTTCGAAAAGGTCTCCACTGAAAGGATCACTAGCTGCTACTGCAACATTAGTATCAACAAAAGGATCTATAAAATAAGAGATAATTCTAGACACTATACTTTCCAGAATTCCATAAATTAAGAAATCAAAAATTTATTATCATTAAAAAATTATTAAGTGAAACGAACTATAAAGCTGAAACATACATAAAATTCAGTTTCATTAAATTAAATAAGAAGCAAACTTCACAAAATAATAATAAAAACCTTAATTATGCAAAAACTGTTTATAGTACAAAATGTCATTTAAAGAGTGTAACAAAATCATTAGAGTTAAAAGCAAAGAGCAACATTTTTAGCTTAAAGAAAGAAATAATTTATAACTAAAACTTTATAACTCTAAAAAAACGAATCAAATAAAAATTGCCATTATCAATGAGAGGTTTAGTTACAAGCAATTTTAAGATAAATACAGGAACTTATTCAAAGGACCATTAAAAATTTTATTATAAGTCAAAATAAAATTCTCCAAAACAATATTAAGACTTAATAAAATTTTCATATAAAATAAAACGACATAATAAAAGCCTTTAAAAAATTTTATATTAAAATTATAGTGTGGTCTCCAAGTCATAATATAAATGTCAGCAGTAGAATTGTTAATATCAATAGCTATGAACAGCCTATTCACATAGTGTAGGTTCACATCCATTGTTAAGTAATTTTAAGGTGGGAAAAAAATCATACACTTTTTTAAAATTTACAAATATGGCATACAAACATTGACATGTGTTTTCAGATATGCATATATTTACTCTGAGGATTGGCTAAAAAATGTTTTGCTTTATAGTCTGAAATTTCAATTTAAAAGAGAACAGAAAAAATAGAAGATTGATTATGGAATGATATATATACATATTATATATATATATATATATACATATTATATATATATATATATATATATATATATATATATATATATATATATATATATATATATATATATATATATATATATATATATATATATATATATATATATATATATATATATATATATATATATATATATATATATATATATATATATATATAAGACCCACTACTTTTAAATGGATCCTCCTAGAAAGATTCCAATAACATTTAAACAAAATAGATAATGATAAAATATCAAAATATCTATAATTCAAAAAAAGTATGAGTAAAACAGGAACATTTTGAGCTTTAAACCCAGTATTTTTTGATAAAAAATGGGGGATTATGATTAAAACGTGTTATAAATTTGTTCAGGTTCTCACCGCTCTGAGGGAAAATAGAAGGGTACTCAGGTGTAATAATATGCAAATAATAAGTTTTCAATTAGTTATTTTGTTATCAAATTGAAACATTATTATTTTTATGAATATTTTTTTTAATGTATCAAAGTATTAAGTCCTTGAGAGACTATTGTTTATAGATACATTATAACAATACTACTATATATTATATAATTGAATATATTATATAATTAAAAATTAAAAATACCTTAAGTAAAACTTAAAATTAAATATTGTATATTAATTAGTTTCTAAAAATATATAATTTGCTTTGAATAATTGTTAACAACTACAATTTAATTAATTTCATTAAATTTGGGTTCAACTACCCAAATCAATTCGAATCTGAATTTATATGACAAACAAACAAACCAAATAAACCAAACAAACATAACTGCATGTTTACAGAGATATCAAAAAGTATTATTATTATTTCAAAATAATTTTCCAATTTGAGTTCCACATATTTACATGTTGAGTAATAATTAATTCTATAAGTATGCTTGAATTGACATAATTCTCTTAATGCCTCACATAGCATGGGGCCACATGTTTAGAACACTAACCATATTTTGTGTGCATATTTTGTGAATAATAAGAAAGTTTTAAAATTTTCTCTTCAAAGAAATAAATGGGAAAATATGATTACCTGAAAATCATTCACAGGTGTAGTTACAGCTGGTTTAACTTCATCAAAGGTTTTTGGGACATTAAAAATATTTCATGCATTTTTAAAAATTATTTAGCTAACTAAATAACAAATGTGGTTTTGATACAGTCTAATATAGAATCAAAGTACTTATATAAAAATAATTTCAAATACTTTTAGACAAACCGTACAGATTTTAATATTCGTGAAGAAACTAAACCTATAAAAAAAATTAGTATCCAAATTTCTAACAAATTAAATTACCACAAAGTTGCATAAATTCAATAATTTGGAAAGTATAAATTCGATTTAATGAATTTTATGAAGAAAAAAAGTTTAAAAACAATAAATTTAGACTTATATAATCTAACTAATTTAACATCTGCCAATTCAATAACAAAAAGCAACAATAATAAAAATTTAATAAATATCATTGTATAAACAAATATTTTCTGAGAAATATAAACCATTTTTGTTTCTAGAAGAGGGATTAAATGATGCATGAACTGAAAACTAACTTTTTGAAACAAAACACATTTTTTATACATCTCTGATGCAGTCAGGCACTTTTTGCACATTTGTGGAATAGTAAAGTGATTATATCGAATACTTTATAGTTCATTCACTATTTTCTTAAAGTTGATTACAGTAAGCACTTGAAAACTACCTTTTGAATATGAAAAAAAAAAAAGATTGAACATCGAATACAGCTGAAAAGTCCAGACTCATAAAAGAATTTCTGCCCTTGCATTTAGTGTACATTTTTAAACATGCTTAGCAAGAAAATTTTCCCCTTTAACTTATGAAAGTAACACAAATCATTGAATGTATGAAATATGATACAATGCAAGGCTGTTTTATAGTCACCATAGTTAATTAATATGTACTTTTAGACTCTTAGTCAATATAAAACGCATATTAAAATTAAAATTTAAGATATGAAAATGTTTCTAAAATTCAACAATGCATTACAAAGGTAGGACGAGAAAAAAATATCAAAAATGATATTGCAGGAAAACACTAATTATTAGAAAAATCCCAAGTAAAATCAGGCTATCAAATTGGTTTTAATGAGTTTTAGGTTTCCATTCAATTTTAGATATAAAATTTCAAACTTTAAAATGCTTTTTCCGAAATTTTCAACAAAATTGCAGATAACATTTTAGTAATATATAATAATATTCCATTAGAAATATATTGGTAAAGTCGTATCTGTAATCTAGCATCCATCTTACTTGTGATTGAGAAGGAAACTTTTTTACATACATTATTAAAATTGCAAATATAGTTACATTTAAAAAAACACCTAGAAAGACAGTAAACAAAAAGTAATATTCTAATTTTAAGAAATGTAGAAATTTTTCAACCATATTGCAGTAGAATTTCTACAAGAAATAATAGATGTTAAATTTATTTACTTTCACTGGACTACATATGGACAATATGAATCTTGTAATTAGTTATTTTCCATATTTATTGCAAGATTTTTCCAGGTTTAAATGAAAAATGCATTATTTCCTAAAAATTCCAGGTTTCTCAGAACTTGTAGAAACCCTGTTCGCCTTTTTTTCTTCACCAAATTTTAAAAACGTTTTGATGTCTTTCTCACTTAAATGTTCATCTGCAAACTTTGCTAATTCATTTTTAAAAAGTATTCTAAAAATATATATTAATAGGAGTCATTACAGAACACACTTTATATTATATGCAATTTCTTTTATTTAACAAAAACATTGAAATTAAACTGCCACAATCTTTAACTTACCATAACTAAGCTTTGGAGTTTAAAGCCATGGTTGGACCCCGTTTAGCACTATTCATATAATTTCCAAAAGGCAGAATAACCTACAAAAATCAAGAGTTTATTGCTACAGTAATACAATAGTTGATTATCTCAGTATATGATGTAATAATTTCATACAGTATATGATGTATTCATATATTGTATGAGATTTAATATTCATTACTTATATGATGTAATCATAATAAGTAATGAGTATAATTGATTTTATTCAAAATAAGTCCTTAGCTGGCAGCAAATGTAATTGTAATGCATTGATCTGGTTAACTTGTGCATTATATTCATAAATTAAACATTACATAAGAAATGTATGTATATAATAACAATGTGTATTTGTGAATAAAAAACTTTTAAAATCATCACTTTAGGAATAAAGCATGCCTTTGAACTTAATTATTTCAATAATTTATTGAGAGAAAAAACTAAGATTAGAAATATAAATAATACTCTTATTATGTCCTTATTCTTAATAAGTTCAATATTATAGTCAAATTCTTATTTA
Source organism: Parasteatoda tepidariorum (assembly GCF_982258835.1). Lineage (NCBI taxonomy): Eukaryota > Metazoa > Arthropoda > Arachnida > Araneae > Theridiidae > Parasteatoda > Parasteatoda tepidariorum. The sequence continues at coordinate 133,359,643 of NC_141755.1, read as the reverse complement.
GTACAATTATCTCTTTTGATTGTATGTTGCATAAAAACACAATTTTTTAAAATTATATTTAGAATATATATATATATATATATATATATATATATATATATATATATATATATATATATATATATATATATATATATATATATATATATATATATATATATTATATATATATATATATATATATACATATATATATATTAAAAGTATTTTCAAAGCCTCAATTTTTTTAAAGAACAAATTTATAGTAGACTAGTAAAGGAAATACAAATGGGCCAGGTCAAATTTCAATTTTATTTTATTTGTCTTTCAAATGATTTATTTTAACAGCATTTGATTTACAAAATTATCTGAAGATATTTCGTCTACAAATTAATTTTTAATCAAAGAAGTAGAAGGTCTAAGTAAGAATATCTTTTCTATTGCATTTTGTTTTTATTGTATTTTACAGGTTTCAAAATTTTCATAGAAATTTAAAATTTCAATTTTTTATGACGTTTAACAGAGTTTTTGGAATGATATAAGTATAATAACAAACATGTAAAGCAATGGACTATAGCCAAATATCAGTTGAAATATTATGCTCAAAACAGATTAAAGAGGGTTACAAATGCAATAAAATTTTTCTGTTTTAAATCAATCAATAAAAAATGATGAAATACTTAAATGGGCACGCATTTAGAAATGGATTAAAAAAACTTTTAAAAACTAGAGAACTGAAAAAAGATGGATGCTCAAACAACATAACTGTAGATACGTAATAAATAAAATCAAATTTTTTTTACCACACATTTTATAATTTTCAAATACACAAACTAACCACACATGCATTCATGCAAACACAATGCACATGCATTCAGGATTAATTAACTGAATACTTACTTAGACCTATCACTGCAAAGTTAAGAATAAAATAGAAGTAGTATATAGTTTATGATGACAACTTTAGTATCACTGCAAAAAAACAAAGAATTGTTAATAAAAATATGTTAAATGCAAATCTAGAAAAATTGCTTAAGCAGATCTGTTCACAACAAATATAAAGATCTCATATCTTAGCTCCTCTGTGGGATACTTTGGCTCTGAATCTGTTATTTTTCTGCAGCTTAGCATCCAATATAATAATTTATTGGTAGTTTTTTTAAATCAATTTTTTCTTCGATAAGTTAATTTGATTTGGAAGTCTAGTAAGTCTTAACTAAGTAAAAATGTGGTAATAGATGTGTTTTAATAATTGTTGAAAGAAATAATTGAGGTCGCCAGCAAAAATCGAGAGAATAAGAAATTTGTTATATTTAGTTAACTTATGTATTAATATTTTAATTATTTTATCAGATACAATACAAATGCTACCGTTTAACTTTAAAATTTTATATAAAGCCTAACTAAAAATGGGATAAGTTTAAATAGTTGTTTAAGCATAAATAACTTTTTAAAATCAATATAGATAAATTAGAAAAATATTTTCAAAATGTAGACGGGAAATTAAATAACGGTGTTTAGAGAAATTAAATCATTGGGGGGAAAAATATATATCATATATAGTGAGAAAAAGGATATTTATTATTATTTTTTTATTATCTTAGTAGTAAGAAATGGGCCGGCAAGATGTTAAAATTCAATGCAATTCATTTAACAAAAGATGTTTTTATGAATACATTAAGAGAGTTTTTACATTTTAGTTTCAGAATTTCACATGTGTTTAAAAGTTTTTAAAAACCACTATATATAAATTTGGAAATCTATAAACAATACAGCAAAAAAAGTAGATAATGAATTAACAATATATATTACTGAAATTTTATGGCTTACTGAAATTTATTACAACTTACTTGAGGAAGTTTTTTCAGCTTTTTGGAATTTTTAATTGACCGTGATGCATTGATAATGGCGTTGATATTCTAGATAAATAAATAAATAGCATGAATCATCTCAAAAGCAGAAAAAAGTTAATAAAGGAGGAAAAATACGTTAATTTATCAATTCATAAGTGCAAGATTGCTTATATACCTAAACATAAAAGAGGCGTAGTAACTAAGATGCAATTCACAAAATTTTAAACTGTTCACATGACACTTAGTAATACTAAAATATGATTATTGCCAGCATGTCATAAATAGCACAGGGAATGTACATAAAAGGGTGTATAACAAATTAGTAAAAGCTCTAATTATTGTGCTGAATCATACTTCATACAGTAAAACTCTGGGAACAAGGGACTCAAGGAAACAGAAAAATGCTTGTAAAATACAGTTGTTCGTAAATATGAAATTAACATTAGAGCAAAAAGAATTAAGAAAGAGGAACTTACTTGGAGGAACTTATAACATATTTTTTTTTACGCATCTCAAAATTTTTGTCTCTATAAGAGTTTTATGAATATCATTCTAGAAGTGTAGTCATAACGAGAAAAAAAAAACTTCAATTTTTAGAGTTTTTTTTAATACTTTATAGAAGCACCTTCTTTCTTTTTTTAAAGGAAAATTGCATAAAAAAATCTTGATACACAAAAGTTTTTTTTCTTTCTTTACTTTTTTTGGTTATAGTCTTTAAATCATTAGGTTGTACAGTAACAACATTTCACAAGAATTGGTGAACAACAGATCTTTCATAAATGTAATAAGTTTTACACAAGTCACAATTTCTCAGAATGATTTTGTATTAAAGTGTTTGAGTTGAACCTTGACAACGAAAGTTATACAATTAAAAAATACTATTCAAAAAACTTCCATAATATATTTAATAAAAACTAAATAACATAAAATTATCATGAGTAAGTTTCAGGAAAAAGATTTAAGTTCTATGAATTATTTTATGTTACTTGTTTAAAATATATCATAAATTTAAAAAAAAAATTATGAACTTACTAGAGTAATAAGTTGAATATTTTCGGTGAATCCAGCCATGTAAGACATGATATTGAGCTTCTGAGATAACCTTTCAACTTTAGACTGTAAAATAATTAAATTAACTTCATAAGGCTTTAAAATAAAAAGCAAATAATGTATTAAACCAATATACAGTTTGCAGATATATTTTAAAATCAAATACATATTTCATAAAATTCAAACAAACCTGAAATAGGAACTTGTCTTCGTCTGTTAAAGCATCAACAGACTTCCGATTACGTTCATATTCTATATAAGCTTTCATCTAAAAACAAACAACTTTTGTCAATTTTGAACAATTCATTATTATTATTTTTTGAAATCCCAAAATGGAATTAAAGTTATCTCACTTATAACAACATAGAGTGAGTTTTGACAGGCAGATGTTAGTGAAACTTTATAGATGTCATTACTTGAACCATAGGAAAAGAAATGTACAATTAAAAAAGTTCATATTTCAATCAACTGATGGAAAGGAAAATTATTCTGCCCAACATAAAAAAAAACGAGCATTACTATTAAAAATATTTAATTAGTCAATTGTGCTGTAGGAAACATTGACATTAGAAAGAGATTACTACTAAACTCAAAAAGACAAAGTTTTTGGAGTTAAGGGTGCACTGCAAGGAATATGACAGAAATGGCTTTTATATGGAATTAAATCAAAAGCAAGTTTTAACAGGTCACATAACTGATATGGATCAAGAAACTTTAATAGTTTACTCCTTTGTACAACCCCAATTACTTTGACCCTTCCATTATAAGGACTGATACATGAAGTCCTGCTTCATAGATACCATGTTATTTTAACACCCTTTAACATTAGAACCTTTTATTCTAATATAGTGATCAAGCTTGTTGCATTTTTGTTTCATTCCTGAAAAATCACACAAAAACAAGTGTTATACATTTTTACGCTTTGGAAACTAACATTTTTTCTATTCACAGTTGTCAGTGAATCAAAACAGGTATCAAAAATATGTAGGAAATTATTCAAACCACTACTATTTTGTGTTATGGCTCAATAAAGGTGAAACAACTGGGATTCTCTATGAATGAAAAAGAAAGAGTGATGGGACCACCTATTTTTTAACTTAAAGAGTACTAGGCATATTTTATCCTCGTGGTGGAACCAGCTCAAAATCTCTTGCAACATTGTAAATTTCTTTTCAAAGGGTTCAATACTTTTATCAATCATATTTTCTCTTGTTTGAAAACTGTATTTTTTGCTTTTTGTTAAGTGCTGTAAGAGGTGGTTTATTTTTCAGTTAAAACAAGTGGCATTCATATTCGTCTTGATTTTATTTTTGCTTAGACTTAATAGAAGTAGACAGAAGAATTACGTCAAAACCACAAATTGCTTAAAATATTTAATATACTGGAAAGCACTTTGTTTATAATAATTAAAAATTGGGAACTAATTGTGAAGAAAGGCGAACAATGTGTTCTAATTTCACTCCATTATTTTTGTGAGAGAAAATTTCAAAATCTAGAAAAAGCACTGAATGACATTCTAAAAATTATGTGTAACACTGAGTGTCATTTGAAAAACATATCACGAATTACATTAATACGACTTGCACTTTATTGACATAAAAAAAAAACTGTTAATGTCAATTATTCTATTTGTTTCACATTTCATTTTAATGTATAGTATGTTTTTCTCAAAATGAAATAAGTTCAGCATTTATGAATAAGTAAATATTTGCATTAGTCTTGTCTTCATGATATAGCGATGTCACATTATAAGGACAATTTTTCGTTGGACCACTGGGGTCATATCGAGCGTTAACTGTAGCTGGTGAAAGTGGAATGTACATTAAACATATTTTAAATATTTTAACTTAAAATTTTTTTTTGTTCTTAATGGGTGCTCTTTTCTCAACTCTAAGTCAAACCTTGAAATAGTTTTTTTTAACGCTAATCCAAACAATGCAAATGTAGGATGGTCTAAACAATACATAGACTGAATTTCATTAACTGTTAACTAGAATGGACAAAATGTTGGTCTAAACATAGTAAATGAAATCACTCTAAAGTTTCAACATAAGATATAAATGGTAATCATAAATTAAAGTGTCCGGTAGGTGAACTCACTTCAGCTTCAGTTGGCACCATTCTAAGAAGTACTTCAACATAATCCTGAGAGAGAGTTGTCAAATCTAATGCATTAATAGCCCTCACAACCACACCACAAGGAAGCTCAACCTTCCGCCTAGAGATGGCCATATTTCTCAATCTGTTGTGTTCCAATAAAGTAACTTTTTCAGGTACCTACAAAGAAATCATTATTTTATTATCTTTTACTCTTTAGAAAAATTTGGCTTGTAGCAATGAAAAGTTTTCAGTTACCTTGAATCTCTTACTACTGTTTATAGCTTCATTACGATCTGAAAAACCTCCCTGGATTCCCAATTTGAAATGGTCTTCGAACTCAGTGAAGTCTATAACCTAAAATACATTATTTAAAGTTAAAGTAGCTAATTAAACACAAAATTAGTTCAAATAAAATCCTCTAAAAACAAAATCGATAATTTTAGTTAATTTCAAGAAATGTAAAAAGCACGAGAAATGTTTGTCAATTTTATATTTTTAGTCTTTTTCTTTTATTTACTTTAAAATTAACTAAATTTTTTTTTCGAACAATAAATGAAGGCAGTTTTTTGCTGAAGAGATAGCTCACATTTGCCTTTGAATAAGATAAGAAAAATTTGAATTACTATTTTTTGTTGTTTTGATTTATTTTGCCACTAATCTTCAGGTTTGTTTAAACATTTTAAAACTGCCAATCCTCTTATTTAACTCTTAATTATCTATATCACCAAAAACCCGGACTTGTGTTGGACAGCAGTCACAAAATTCCCTAACAAACATTATCATTTTCAAGTACATACGGAGGACATCTACAAGATCATTCATATCGTGAATGATCAAATTAGTAATAGGGATTTGCCAAATATTTTATGATTGACTGATTCGACCTCAACTGTTAAAGTTATGTAGTATGGGTATCTTAATCCTGACTGATTGTTGAAACGTGGCAATTGTTAACATTAGCAACTGTTCTTTCCATTCTATTTTGAGTAAGCCAAAGTCATCAAGTATCAATTCTCCTAAGTGACTCATACTATATTTTTCTCACAAAGATTTCAATTACATTCTTACTTAATATAAAGATACGCACTAAGCCATGGAGAACAAAAACAAACTATTTATGTATCAACGTTGCCAGATGCACAAAGCAAAAATCTATTAAGGTTACAATAAAATACATAAATAAATAATAAATCTAAATTAAGTAAGAGACGTAGACAAGAAAGAATTATATTTCAACAAATTTGATGTGTGATATAACTCAGTATTTATTAACTTCATGTTAATTAACATTCTAAGTCATGTGGATAAACATAGTTCAACATTAACACGCCATTTTGATAAGAAACAATCAGCTGACGCCAACGTCACAGTTGTAGGTATCTGTGATCTTCTTGAAGTGAAAGTACCCAAATGGCACAGCTGAATAAATATTCATTCAACTGGCTAATATTTTTCTTTTTTTAAAATTAATTTTAGTCCAAAAACTTCTGTTTAAAAAATTTATACTTTTAAAATGTTTTGATTTTTAAAGCTGATGAAAAAAAAGTTTTTGAGGAAAATAAATTTATTGGATAAAAATTTTCGTTTTGTAATTTTAAATCAATTTTTAAAAAATTCATTCTGTGCAGAAAAACTTAAAAAAGGTAAAAGGAACTCGGAAAAAGGTAACATTAAATTGTAATTGAAACATTTTTTACCAACAATACTGACATGTTTTGTCACAGCAATTTAAATAAATAATAATTGGTAATCTATTAGAAACAGGTGCTCACATTGTGCAGCTTGTCATCATCTAATTCGCTGAATATTGTCCCTTTAACTTGGTTAGGCATGAGTGCTATCCAATTAAGGGTTGGTAATTTGTATTTGGTTTGGAACTTTCTCTTGATTGTCATGCCTATAATATATACATACTAAAGTTACAATAAAATATTTTAAAAGGTAACGTTTAACGAACCAAAACTAAAGAGTTTATATCGAGAAACCCTTAAATTTTTTTATTTATTTCACATAACCACCCAAAAATTTATGCTTGCTTTGCTGCATAGGCATTTCTAAAAATTCAATTAGTAATAAAAAGAGACAAACAAAATTAAGATCACTAAAGATTATAAATTAAAATAACATTCGGAAATAATAATATTGAAAATATGTTAAGAACACTATTGTCTATACATAAGCAAAAGAAAAAAAAAATTAAAAAATCACTTAAGCAAATACATAATATCTATTTGAGGTTGTTATGAAGAGCTTGGGAAAATATAGAGCCTCATTTTTTTCGGAGGTGAATTTTATATTAAACTCTTTTTCAGTATTTATTAAAGATAAGTATTTATAAGTTTCCGGCCCAATATCTAGAAACCTACAGCCAACATCTCCAAAGGAATAAAATGTTTCCCCAAAAAGGTTTTTATACTTTAGAACCAAGATTTGGTGTTCATAAAATGGATAATCTTTGAATTTGTACCCTCTCTAGGGACAAAATAAACAGTTACTTATTTTTGCTTTTATTAAAATGGATTATTTACAAAATTGTATTAGAAATTTTAATAGATTGTCTTTGATAACTTGGAATTGAATAATTGCAATTGTTTGAAAAAGAATGGTCTGCAGTTACAACAAAAGCGTTTTACAAGAGTGATTAAATTTAATAAGCACATTTAAAAAATTTGAAAATAATTTTATATAAATGTATCCTAATGAGAATGAGTCAAAATAAAGCATATCGTTAGATCTTAGATTTAAGAAAACAATGTAATAAAAAAAAATGCATTTCAAAGCGCTGATTACAAATGAAGATAAGAATGCTGACGAAAAAGTATTTCAAATATTTAGTTAAAAACAAATACAAAAAGCACTTTTGAAGTTATTGTTAAATGAGTGAAGCACATTTAAACGATTAAAAAAGGAAGAAAAGAATACCATCTTATGGGGCTTGCATCATGCCAGGCATGGGTGGAGGACCAAGCGGAGCCTTCATCATTTGTGGAAGGGGTGGAGGTGGCATAGGGAGGGTAGTGGAGGAGGGGGTGGTGGTGGCATGACTTTGAATTTGACCATCCATTGCAGTTCCTCCGATAACAGTTCCTAAATTATTAAGGAAAACAAAATAACTTCAATAAAAAAAAGTAGTAGCATTATCAGATTTTTTAAAATAAAGGTTCATTTACTATAAGAAAAGTTATTTAGAGCAAAAATAATATTTTGATATTAGTTAGTTCAATTTAGTTTAAAAGCAAATACCAGACTTAAAGTTCAGAATTCAAGCTTGTAGTTTACAAGTTCCAAGTTACAAAAATAAATACTCATTATGGTAATATCAATCCGAATGAACTAGATTATTCTTTGTAAGAGGCTTGCATATGTCTAACCGAAAGAAAACATTAAAATTGACTGAATGCTTGCTAACCGCAAATGAGATTGTATTGATCCATCTAAGATTGTATTGATCTTCTTGACTTGTACGATTTTGCACAAAGAGAAATTGTTTACTAAATAAGTTGATTCGATGCTGAAGAAGAGAACTAGCGTAACTAGATATATTGTATTTCTTTAAAAAGAAACAAATCTTAAAAACAGTAAAGAGCATAATTTTTATTGCTGTAGCTTCTTTCAATTCCAATTTTAAAATGATATGTAATCCATACATAAAATGAAATCCTAATACATTAGTGCTTTTTTTTAAACACACAAGGAAACATGATTTAAATAAATAAACTGTACCTCTAGGGAGACTGTTGCTTTCTAGTTCTTGAATTTTGGACTCCAGTATACTTTGTCTCTGCCTAGATTCTTCATCTTTTTGTGAAACAACTCTTCATCTGTCTGTTTATGCAATTCCTAAAAGTAATAGAAACAAATTATTATATTTTTGTTAAGTTAAAGAAGTATATTTCTGTTTGATTGATAAATAAATTAATACCCTAAAAACTAATTCAAAATGTATTAAGAAACAAAAATACATTTTGATGAAATATTTGAATAATAAAAACAAAAAGGTTCATATATAATCAAGGAAACAACTCTAGTATTTTGTACTGAAACAATTTTAGTAATTTTTATATAGTTTTGTTAAAAAAAAAGAAAAGAAAAAAAAATCGAAATCATAATTTGAAGTTGAACAGGAAATACAAATAAATCCTTTATTTTTATTATTTTTTAAATGAGAATAAATTTAAAAATATTGTTGTCATGTACTTCATTGTTTGACTATACAAAGTTCTGTAGAATTGTGAAAAATAAAAAATATTTAAAAAATATCAATATTTACAAGATGATCAATATATACAAGATGATTTAGACGAAACTGAAATTAATATAAATAATTAAACTCAACATACCAAAAGTTCATTTCTTTCCCGAGTGACGGCATCCAAACATTCCAAGTGCGTTTCAAGTTCAACTAAAAAATATAAAATACTCAGATATTATGAATAACTTATATAACAACATAGGTTGAGGCAGTTTGAAAATAAAATTCAAGATTTTGACTACCTAGTCGAGCCATAAGTTCATTTTCCATTTCTTGTATTTGCTCATTCGCCTGAAAAATTGGAGAGAAAAAAAATTATTAACAAATTAAATTCATTGAAATAAAATAAAACGAGTAGGCTTAACTTTAGCAATTAAATTTTTTTGTTATAATTGGAACCATTTAATTTTGATCCTATAACAATTCCTTCACAAGGTTAAGTTTCAAATTTTTATTTTTAATATTTATAAACATGAATGAAATAAAAATAAAAAAAATAACGGAGAGAATTTTATTTTAACAAGGAAAATGGAAGCAACAAATAAAATATCTCGATTTAAATTTTGGTGTGAAATAAATATAAATGTCAGATGCACAAAAATGAACTTTCGGTCATATTGCCTCAAATAAAAAGAAATAAAAAAACATTTTGATACAAAAAAATCTGGGAATTTTCTTAAAATTCTCTCTGTTAATTATATTAATCTAGATCTGTCCCTGCTCTTTGGAACATTCTAGTTCTATATCCTCTCATTCCTTCTGCGGCTGTTTTCCCATATTGATTACTCACTTAAAAAACTTTTAACTGTAAACAAGACACACTATAAAAAAAAAATGGCACAGTTTTGTATATAAAGTGTGCATTAATAGTAGAAAAACTGGTTTAAACTAGTTGACTTAGGATGCATTAGCACTTGTTTATATTCCTAGAGTCAATTTTTAATGGCCAATCTCTCAATTTTGTGTAACTGAGGGGACATTTAGTTTTGTCCTCTCTGTTATATGAGAAACTTTAAAATTGTTAATCTTTTTTTTCTTCAAAAATGTAACATAACATGATTGTACTAATAGATTTTATTGTAAAAACCAGTTATTAAGTTAAAAGGTTAAGTTAAAGGCAAAGTTGGTAATGAATGAAATAAACTTAAAAGAAAAATTCTTACAAAGGGGGCAAATAAATATTTGAGATAATTTTTGACTTGAAAAACAAAAAATTTTTTTTGACAGAAATCACTTCATAATTAGCAAATCAGGAACAATTTTACAATGTAAATCAAACTATGTGTAAAATCGTAATATTTTGAATAACTTATTCTTCTTTAAAATCGACATTTTTTTTATAGAATAAGTCGAAATCATGAATGCACTCTATCTATGATAAATTTTACTATAATCATGCATAAATCCAAAAAATGACTTTTGAATTCATAAATTACAACAAATTTCCTTTAAAATGATACCAAATACAAGGACATTGAACCGTAGCTCAACACTTTACTGGATTTTAAAGACTGTCAATTAAATATTTGGTGAAATGTAAAGTAGTTTAGATCAGATTATTTTAATTAAAATTTTTTTTAAAAAAATGACTCTGGGCAGAACAAACACTTCATTATAATACACTAAATATATATTTAATGAGTTTTAAAACCACTTGTATTTAAATAAACATAAAGGTAAATGGGTAAAATTGAAATATGTTTATTACCAGTAAATTATTTTTTGTACTGTTAATGGAAAATTATAATTTAAAAATTTATAATTTAAATATAATAATCTACAAACAATAAAAACTTCATTAACACTTAAAACTATTTTTAAAAATATCACAATCCAGAGAATAGATTTATAATAACATTAAGTTCTAGCAGAGAAGGAAAAACAAATTTAAAAAACATAGGACAACCATTTAAGTGATTGGTTGCAAATTTAAGCCTGGTGCCTTTTACAAATATGAAGGAAAAAGCATTTTTAATTATTAGATTTCAAAAAATACTAAAGTTTGAAAGAAGTTTTTTTTCTTCTACTCTTGAATCTGGGGGTGGGGATTATTTCATTTAAGGAATTGTTTGTAGTACACTCATTGTAAAGGTGTTCTCTTAATTCCATGTAATTTATTTTTCAAAGTTAATTACATTTCACAATTTAAATATACTATTATTTCATTAAAAATTTTAATATATTACCAAGGCACTTTTCGATATGCTGTTATTTTAATTATTTAAATTGTTTAAGTTAAAACTATTAATTGCTTGAAAATTAATTCTCATATTTGCGATTGTTCACATTTTTTTTTACTATGTTTGTTTCATAATCCTTCGAATTAATCAAGCGTGAATTTCGGAATCAAAATGCTCATCCAACATTAAAAAGAGTCTTAACCAACTCATTCCTTTAGAACTTAGATACAAAAAAATAATTTTTCTAAGGATTTATTCTAACTTTTTTTCTTCTTCTCTCTTCATTAATCTTTAATATTTTCCATATTTTCTCTACATTTTTAACTTATGCGCATAGATATATATTTTGTTAGTTCAGACGCTCCCATAGAAAATTCATACACACACCATCGTTGCAGCAAAAAGGAATATACACAATTGTAATAGAGTCATTCCTCGACAAGATAAGTAAGAATACTCACTACATATTCATCTTCATGGCCTTCATTATCATCTGGCTCTCCACTGTTTGGATCACAATCTTTAACTAAGTACTTTAATATGTTACTCAATGTTCCAAGTACTGAAAGAAATTATAAGTTTCAATACAAGTAAACAAAACAACTTGCTTTTTAACACAAAATTAAAAACACTTAGGTAAATCGTTAATGTCAAAACTATATTAAGTATTGCTTTCTTAGAGCAATACTTTAACCGACCAGACACTGATGCTAAAAATTTTAATTAATTAGCAAAAACACATTTAATTAAAAAAATTTCTATTTTGAAAAATATTGTCATGCTATTATAGGGTATACATATTTCCTAGATTTTAAAATTTCTTTATTTCATCAATTTATAATACTTTTTAACTGGGTGCGCAGCCAAATCTTTCAACAAAAAATAAGCATCTTTTAAGAACTTCTTAAGGAATAGATACATTAAAAAGATGCAAAATAATTTTCTAAGAATTTACACGATCATGATAAAATAACGTAAAATGATTGGCGCTATCACATGTTACGGACCGACGGTACGCCGAAACGGATTGTGGTCGAATGAAATGTGAAAGCGTTGAATAGAACAAAGTGAAAAGCAAGCTTTTGCATAATACATGGAGAAAATCGACATAATAACGAATTAAAACCTTATTTTCGAAAAGAGAAAATTAAGCTCTTTTTAAAAGAACCCAATGAAAAAGCACCTTTAAGGGCTTAAAAAATCGAAAATAAGCACCTTTAAGCACTTTTTGAAAAACACTACGCACCATGTTTAATCATTCCAAATCTCGTTCTAAGCAAATTAAATCAACTGTTTAATTTTTATCCAATTTCATTCAAAGCGAAAATAAATACTTTTATTTTAACACTAAATGTAACTCTTTGCGCAATACAAGCGTATAACTATTTATAATTCAATGTTGCGACAAAATGAATAATAAAAGCTCTTTTTTTTAAAATTTAATTTTCTTTAAGTTGCTTTATTTCTTTATTAACCTCAAAAATGTTTTGGTTACAGGGTTAAATTCTGAAGGGAATCCTTGGTGATTAATTTTCAAGCCAGATTATTTCTAATTTAACGCTAGTTCGCTCTATTTTTGACAGAATCATTTCTCACAGAAGACAGAATAAATCATTAGGATCAACAAATACACTTGGATTTTGAAAATGTTGGACTTAGGTCTAGTGGGTTTTTGTATGTCCCATGGCCCCTCAGTCTGACTGCCAGAAATGTTACAAAATTGACTTTTTGAATCTGTCTTGCTAAAAAAAAGGCTCTGTGAAGGATGCACAATGTGAAGTTTATGATGAATAGGGAATGTGTTTCTTTGTGATGCCATTATTAATAGATAAACTTCTAAATTTTGATGAATAAAAATTGGTAAGCACTTGACTGCTCATTTTCTTAACATAAGAGAACTTTACTTTGCCCTATTAACAGGGCTCAAACTCAGAATGGCATATAATATTTTGTTTTTTCATTGCTTTAAATAAATTTTTTTTAACAGTTAGCCTTTACAGAATTCAAATTAGTACAAATTTGAGGTTTACGTACCATATTTTAAATAGATATATAATATGAAGTTATGCAAACTTTTACTATTAAATAAAGAAAGTAACACAGGATTGTTCTTCAAATCTGGAAAACAAATTCCTTGTGCTTTCCCTGTACATATTATACACAATATATTAAAAGGAAACACAATTACTGTGTTGGGTGAACGATACTAACTTTAATTGAGGGAAAAGTTTCGAGGAAAAAAAGGAACAGCTGAACATACTTAAATAATCCATAGATTACGCTTTAAGGGGGCACCATTTTCAGAAAGACGAAAATAAGAAATAAAATTCCTTGCTTTTCTCAGTTTGTAAAGAAAAAATAAAAATCCCCTGCATTTTTCCTGTTATTTCAGGTAACTTTTAAATTCCGTGTATTTTCCAGGTTTTCCCTGTTGTCCTTATGGAGTGGCAACCTTGTAACTATTAGATAAGAGTATAAAATTAAAAATTATACATTACTGAAATTTTGTTTCATTGTAAAATTAAATTTCTATTTCTATTTCTTTGGTTAAATTAGAACTAGATATTATTACCTTTTCATCATTTGAACTACTAAAATATTTTTGCTCTCAACATTTAAGATTTGTTTTAATGTCCTTTTTGCTTTCTAATAGGAGTGAAGATAAATTTTAGACTATCTTGTTGGAAGGAGGGAAAGATGAGATTTCTTTTCTTTACATAGCTGTCAACATTAATAGGAAAAAAACAGGTATACTTAAATTTCAAGATAATTGTTGCATAATGTACTAAATATTTTACACATATGGAATTTTAGGGATTTTTTTATAGTCATCAAAATAGAAAAACAGCAATATTTTACAATTATGATTGACATTTAACATACTTGAAATACTATGTATTATGTTTATACATAATTTTGAATATTAAAAGGCATTTAATTCAAAGATAGTTGAAAGAATTTTTTAGGTAATTTAAAAAGAGAATCTTCATCCCTATTACTTATATGTACTTCATTATGTTATATTTATTTAAATATTCAAGCAAGCAATAATCTGTGCAAAAATTCTATTTAAATGGGGATTTTTTTTTCAGGAAACTTACTCAATTTTAGGAAATTTTCAAAGATGTACAAAAACGATTAGAATTTTAAATAAACCAGTAGATCAGGAGAAACTGGCAAAATCCAGTAGAGTTGGCAGCTATATTTTTATTTCTATGAAATCGATTTTCTATTTTTTAAAATTGTTTTTAGAATTGTTCAAGGAGTAGAAAAAAATTATTGTTTTGTTAGAACTTGATTAGATTAGCTCTTGGTAGTTAAGGGGAAAAAAACTTATTTTTAAGAATAAGTTTTTCTTTCCGAAGTTTTTAAGTTTTTTTAAGAATAAGATTACGTAAACTCCTGAAAACCATAATTTTTACAACTGAACCGTAAGACTGTAATAGACTATGAAATTGTAATAATTAGCACCACTGCATATAGTTTGCCGAGCCATTCGTCTGGACCATGTGGCGGTGACTTTGGCAATGAGGTATAACTATTTCAAGTAGGGTTGTACGGTCATTGTTTAGGACAGGTTTTAGCTTTGGTCAGGGAGAGAAAGGGTATCATTTTCTTCGGTTTATTGTGTTAACCCTAGAGTGAAGTGAAGCTACACTCCCTGAAATGCACTATTCTTGTTTCCATAGCAGCATATGGCCTCAGACATTGTGGTGGGGGGAGTTCTTACCGTGGACAAATTATACATAGCATGCAGATCTGAAAACATTGAGAATTAAATAAAACTTACCAACCAAAGGATCATTGGGTAAGCTGATGCAGGCATATGCTACACCGGGTACACTGTACTGTAATTTTGGACAAGGAGAGTAACAGACCACTTCAAAACTTTCACTGGGATGAACCAGAACATAAACGTTCTACAACACTTGATCTGACAGGATGTTCATGCAGTCAAACTGAAACAAGAAATGCTTTTCTTAAAGAGCTTTTCAATTATTTTATTACTACATGCAGGAAAATATATTTTGTAGAAAGATTGCATTAATAGCACATCATTATAACATGCAATATTTTAATATTATGGGATGAATAATTCTGCGAAAACTAATCACAAAAAAATACGTTTGAAATTGTTTTTTCTTTTCGTTTTATAATTGAAATGGAAGAAAAGCACATTTTGTAGTGATTCTGCTAGATTTTATAAACTATGGGTTCTGAATATCTCAGACATTCAAATTCCAGAGTGCCTTTTTAGGAAAAACAAGTCCTCGTTTAGAACAATACTTTAATAGATTTAAAATAACAACATAGATTTAAAATAATAACGTTTTGTAGATTGCGAATAGATAAGCAAAGATCATCTGATGATTAGGACTGGGCCATAAATCGCAAACTATCAATTTAATATATACATCGCCATGGCTATATAGTTGCTGTAGTTTCTTGCAAGCATCGGAATTCTGATTTAAGCCGCCGATGCAAGGTGATTGTGATTTAGCGATATAACATGCGAGAGGATCTCTGCTCCCGCTGACGCAGATAATTTTGATTTCATCTAGCTACGAAGATGTTGATTTTATCTTGAAAAGAAAACTATGATGGCTTCGTGATGTTGAATAGTAAAGAGCGAATTGCATCAGAAGTCATGACTTTGAGCGAGGATCAGCGTTGAAATGTAGAACACAATGCATAGTTTTTTTGATGCACCCTTTTTCTTTGGGCTTTTACATTTCTTGAAGATTGTATAACTAACTCTCTAAGAAATTTGATGACTAAAGCTGTTAGGTAGGAAAACAAATCTCATTAAAAGGAAGCGATAAAATAAACAATGCATTCTAAGCAGAATGAATTTTAAATACTTTTAGCTTATAAAGTTACTGACAAGTTTTTATGCAGAAGATTAAAACAGATATCAGAATTACAACAACAAGAAAACTGCAAACTTCTATGCTAGGAATAATTATAGTAAGTTATTTTGCGTGATAATACCTTTAATTAATAAAATAAATTTCCCTTTGTATTGAACATAGTGAATAAAAAATAAAAAGGCAAAAAAAAGAACTGTCATTTTAAAAAAAATAAAAAATAAAAGTAGTTCTTTAATAAATAATTTGAAATAATAATCATAATAAATGATTTTTTAAAATAAATAATTCAAAAAATATTTAAATCGTTGATTTTAAATGTTTATTTTAACCAATCCACTCTTCATATCTCCCTCCCTTATCACAATTTCAAGATAAGGGCACTTATTTTATTTCAGTAGAACAACATTTCATCCTTCCCTCATCTTTTGTTTTCCCAGATGTATTGTCTCGTTTTGATGATCACGTTCGGGTCACCAATGTGGGGATAGTAGTTACCGACAATGTCAACCTTCATCCGTGAAAAGGTACCCCATCATAGAATCTAGTTACCATGTGTTATATAAAAGTGAATTGGAATTGTATTTCGGTTGTAGTAGATACACTACAGTACTCCCCACCAGAATTATAGCTAGGATAGAATTCGATGAACGAATACACCAAGTTGATTCATTGCTGTTTTGTGTGAAGCCGCTGTTGCACTTTTAAATGCTGACCTTGAGAGCTGTATTAAGTTCACGGTTGTGGTCTCTCCTTGTGTTAGCATTGGCAGTCGAGTGTATACAGGCAATACCTCCTTGAGAGGAATCAAGCCCCACAACGGGTTACTATAGGCGATGATGACGTAGTAGAGTTAAGGCCATATCACACACAGCGAAAATTCATTCAATTCAACCTTCAACTCAACCCCAACTTCAACTCTGAAGACAACCCCGTCCGAAAACATAGGTGTGCTATACTTATCCGAGTTGGATCAACTGCTGTTCAACTCTTTCACATCTCTTCGAAAGAGTTGAAGCAACTTCACAATTCAACCAATCAGGCGGCAGCAACCGCATGGGGTTATGGGATAGCACAAGTCAAAACAATATGGCGGCAAAGTTTATGTAACAAAGCAGCGTATCTAATTTGTTATATATTAATTTAGGTGAGTTTTTAATAGAGTATTGATTTTAAAGTTATTTTATAAGTAGTATAAATCTGTTTCTATCCATTAAAGAAGTTTATGTTATAAATGTGTTATGTTTTTAACCGTGAATTAAAAGTATGATTTTCTACGCCAAATTCGCCAATCTGAAGTAAATTTTGCAAGTACATAAAAGTAGTTTTGAACAAATTTTAAGAATTGCATTTAATCTTTTTCGTACGTAACTGTATATTTGTTAGTATTCGCCGAATTAAAATATAGTTTTTTTTTTTCAATTACTTTGCTCTTTCTATAGTTCCGATAAGATTATACCAGCAACTATTCTAGAGTTGGTACTGAATTCAGTGATTTTGAATATTTTTTTACAAAGGAAAAAATTGCGCTATAAAAAGAAACTTTTCTGAAAACTTACTCATACCTAAACAATATGCTGACAGAATTAATTTCTTTGTATTATTTTATTTTTAAACTGTATATTTGTCAGTATTCGCGGAATAAAAATTTGTTTTTTTCCAATTACTTTGCACTTTCTATCAGCGTTCAACAAGTGGGCCCACCTTGAAAAAACCCACTTCGGATGCTAAGTGGGTTTTATTAAAAAAAAGTTTTTTTGCATTAAAACTTATAGATTCACGTTTAATTTTATGTAATTTATTTTGTAGCGTAAGTTTGTCAAATAGATTTGCATGCTTTATATGATTAAGTTTTTAATATTTATAAAGTTGAAGAAACTTGAATCGGTAATTTTATATTACTATTAAAAACTTTAAGCGCGTTTTTTCAAAAAGTAATATTTAATGAAATTAAATTAGATGGAAATTTAAATAACATAGTCTGTAAGGATCAATTTTTCAAATGCAGTTGCATGCTTTATATTATTAATAAGCTGGTTTGAAAATATTTTTTTACCCGTTAAAGTACTTAAAAGGTTTTTTC
This sequence comes from Parasteatoda tepidariorum, assembly GCF_982258835.1. Taxonomy (NCBI): domain Eukaryota; kingdom Metazoa; phylum Arthropoda; class Arachnida; order Araneae; family Theridiidae; genus Parasteatoda; species Parasteatoda tepidariorum. Next base: position 133,341,278 of record NC_141755.1, on the reverse strand, counting down.
AAGGTAATATTTTTAATAAAAAAATATTAACACACGTTTAACTTTAAATATACAAATATGTAGGTACTTTTTATATCTGCTTTTTTCATAATTTAATGGATTTATTTTTTGAAATTAAAGATAAAGTTAAAATTATTTATCTAAAAATGAAGTCTTTTTCTTAAGGTTAAATATTTGAAAAAATGGGACAAGTAACTGATACTCCTTGTAATTATACATAATTTTAAATTTTAATTTCACTTTCTATTAATCTTATTATAAAAACATGGAAGACCATTAAAAATTTATTTCAGCTTTTACTGATAATAAAAAAACTTACTCATACCGTAACAATATGCTGACAGAATTAATTGGTTGGTATTATTTTATTTTTAATGACTGTTCCTTATTGTCTGTTGCCTTAAATAGACTTGCTTCACCTTTCTTAATAAAATTTTTTACTCGTATTGCAGCAAAGATGAGTCAAAATTTTGAACAAGCTCCCATTGGGGAAACTTTTAAATGGAGCATCGAAATGGAGAGCACATCTATTGAACTCTTGAAGAAAACATTTGGAATGTAACATCCGCCACCACAGGAAATATCATTTAAGAGCTCATAAAAAATTAATCGAAACTGCTTTTACATTTCTTTTGGAATAAATTGATCACTTTTATCAGTTCTTGTTTTTCCTAATTTTTAAATAGTTTGTGTTTATTCATGTTGAATCTTTAACAAAATAGTGCCGTTTAATAGCTTTCTTTTTTTTAAAATTCAGTTTCACATAAACTTTTAATTTTCTATAAATAGCACAATTTTTTTCAAACTAGAGTATTTCCCTAAACATATATAATAATACTTATCGAACTCTTAAAAAACTATTTTAATAATTTTTCAAAAACTTAAAAGTCAACATTAAAAAACTTAATTGCATTAATTTGGTGCAAAAAATTATCAAACTCCTAAATTTTGTTCTTACTGTTTATTTTTACTTTTATATTAGATTTTGTTTTCTCCGTTGTAAAATATATATAGTAAATGAAAGTTGCAAAAAGCTATATTATGTTATTAAATATATGAAAAACTTAAAGGTAATTTATTTGAATAATTTAAAATAAGTACTATATGACTAAAGGTAAAGTATAATCTAAAAATATATTTTAAAAATATATTATGTATAAAGCGCTAAATCGCCTAAAAAGAAGGAAATCACTCGTTTATCAATGATCAACTCTTTTCAACCGTATGGCAACCATAGTTCAACTGTTTCAGATGGATGTTGAACAGAAAGTTGAAGTTGGGGTTGAGTTGATGGTTGAATTGAACGAATTTTCGCTATGTGTGATATGGCCTTTAGGCCCTAGAGAGGAATCAAGCCCCACAACGGGTTACTATAGGCGATGATGACGTAGTAGAGTTAGGCCCAGAGGAAAACCAGTCAGGGTAGCTATTTTTTCGAAAAAATCCGAATCTGATCAAACGAGCCATTGGCGATATTCTGAAGTATTGTAAAATGTGTACGCATTCAGCCAATTGGCGAATATTTTTGATTAGAATTTGTAAACAACCGTCGGTGTTCTGATGTAAACGTTCTTCGTAAAATTTATATTTATTCTACAAATGTTATAAATTTCAGCATTAATTTAATTCTTAGTGTTATGAATAATGGTATTTAAATGCTGTGTACCAAACTGCAGAGGAAATTGCAAAGTTGATGGTACAAAAGTATCAGTTTTCGGATTTCCCAAAGATGAAGAATTACGTAAGAAATGGCTTGCCGCCATACCAAGAGATTTTGAAGTTACAAAGAATTCTAAAGTGAGCAATATTTGCTTTTATTTTTAAAAATTTAATTATGATTCTTTATTATATTTTTACTTAGAGTAAATTATTTTAAATTGTGGATAAATTAATCATAATAATTAAGTTGTTCTTATCAATCATATCGAAACTATTGTAATAAATTTTGTGTATAATGACAAAATAACTATATAGCTATTTTTATATATATAGATATATATAGTTATTTTTATAGAGTTTTATTTTATAAATATATTAATAATTTTAGTATTTTATTAGATTTTTGCTCAAACTTTAAAACATTTTTGTTTGACCGTAATATATTGTAACTGCTTAAAGCAAATTTTTTTTTTTTGATTTTGAAATTTAAATCTATTAATTTTTCTACAAAAATCTATTAATTTTTTATGCATGAATATAGTATATAGTATTTATTTTAAATGCACATATAAATAATGTATTCATTTTGTTATAGGTATGTGAGATGCATTTCAAGGAAAATGACATTAGGAAAGCTGTGGAATTTGTTTGTGAAAAAACTGGAAAGAAAAAAGTTGTGCCCTATGAACAACCAAGGTTAACAAAGGAGGCTATTCCATCTATATTTCCTGGATGTCCAGAATGTATGACCAAAAATGAGCCAATTCGAGAAGAGCCAGAGGCAACGAGAAAAAGAATAGAAATGTGCCAGTTGGAAAGTGTCCTTGCTGAAAGTTTAGAACTTTATGAACAGCATAATGTAAAATTTAAAGTAGATACTCTAATTGAACTGATAGAAAAATCTAGTTTAGTGGATTTAAATGGTGTTTTTAATCCGGTAAGTATTGAAAATAGTTTTTCTTTTGTGAAAATCAAATTTGTTGATCAGGTTCTCACATATATTACTGTAATAGTTGATCAAAATTTATCTTTAAGTGTTTTTATTGATAATGTAAAGATTAAAAAACTTCATGATTTAACATTTCCTCTAATCATCAGTAATGTTCAGCAAATTTCAAATGTTTTATGTTATTTAAATAAGTCTAATGATCTAAAGTTTGATAATATTCCAAATCTTAACTCTATAACTGTCCAACTTACAGAATTAGAAAACTTAAGCTCAGATAATCAAAAATTAGGTATTAACTTTCTAAAAGAGCAGCTATCTTTACTTCTTACTCAAAAAAATCAAAACCGATACTCTACAGACTTTCTCATTTTTTCTTCATTGTTTTTATCTGTATCTCCTCATGCATATAATTTTTTGAGAAGCAGTGGTTATGTTATTCTTCCGCATCATTCAACTATAAAAAAATTTATTATGTCATATGATATTAGTCCTAAAAATGAATCCACTGAGGAAAACTTCTTATCTTACATTAAACAGAAATTTGATTATTTAACTGATGCAGATAAAACCGTTACTGTTACGATAGATGAAGTCCATTTAAAACCTTTTTTTGACTTTAAGGGTGGTGATATATTAGGAGCATCATATAATTCTATTGAGGCTGCTAACTCTGCCTATGTTTATATGGTGCAGAGTGTGGAATCAAGTTTCAAAGATGTGGTAGCAATAATGCCAGTAAAAACCGTGAATGCTGATGCACTCTATGAGTTTATTAAAAAGACATTAATTGGTCTTGAAACTATAGGTTTTCATACATTTTGTGTCATAAGTGACAATAATTCTATAAACCGCAAAGAAATGTCCAAATTTTCAACACCTCCTAAAGTTCAGGTTGAATATCCACACCCATTTGATAGCAGTAGAAAATTATTTTTTATTATTGATAGTGTTCATATAATTAAGTGTGTTAGGAACAATTGGCTAAATCAAAAAAATTATAATTCTTGTATGTTTTATCCAGAATTTCAGGTAGATGTTACTAATGATATTGATACTAATGATAATGTAAAAAATATACCATTAAAAACTGCTTCATTTCAAGCTTTACGTAAGTTACACGAATTTGAAAGGTCTAATTTGGTTAAGTATGCACCCACATTGATTGCAAAATTTCTTTTTCCTTCTAACATTGAAAGACAAAACGTAAAACTTGCTTTAAATATATTCAATAGACAGTTAATAGGAGCTATAAATTCACTTAAGGAAAAATATAATATTTTAGATCTAATATCAACAGCTGAATATATAGAAATTTTTGTAAATTGGTGGGATATTATGAATGTTAGAACAGTAACTAAAGGATTTCATAAAAGGAATGAATATCAAAAGCCCTTGAGATTAAACGATTTTTCTTTTAGATATTTAAGCGCATTTCTTGAATGGTTATCATTATGGGGCAAAGCTATTTCTGATACTGGTAGATTAACCTCAGAAACTCACTTAGCTCTATCTTTAACAACACAAGGCATACAAAAAATTTGTCGCTATTGCACTGAAGAGTTAGGTTTAAAATTTATACTGGCAGGTAAATTTCAAACTGATAGCTTAGAAGCAAGATTCGGTAAATATAGACAATTAGCTGGCGGCCAGTATGGTATATCAATAACTCAATTATATGAATCAGAAATGAAGCTGAGGCTTCAATCTACTTTGCCATTGATTTTAAAATCAAATGTTTTTGACTATGTTAAAATAGATTTAAACAATATTGACAACGAATCTGAATTTCTTAACAGTAATTTACTATGCAATAACAAATTTGAAATAAATGTAACAGAAGAGGATTTGCAACAATCCAATAGAATTATGCCTGTTATTGTTTATCTTGCTGGTTATGCCGTTCATTCAACATTAAAATTCCTTAAAAATTGCCCTTTTTGTAAGTTATTGTTAACAAGAGACAGTGGCGCATCTAGGGTATGGCAGGCATGGCGAGAGCCATAGGGGCATTATTTGAAAAAGGCGCAAAATCAACCAACACCAAAGTTTCTTTCTTTTTTTCAATTTTTCAAAATATTTTGATATTTTGTTTGTTTTAAGAAAATAAATTTTATATACATACAAATACAATTTTAAAAAACAATAAAAATTTTAAAAAAATAAATAAAACATTGAAAATAATGATTTAGAAAACTCTCCAGAATGCAGAATATAAACTTCCAATGATCCTCAGATAAATCAAGCAAATCAGCAAAAAGATAAGCAAACATCTCTTTATATCACATTACCAGGATGTAAAAGGGCAATTATATGGGGATGAATAGAACACATGCAGGCAGAGAATAGCCCTTTGGTGGTGACAGAGGGCAAAAGAAATGTGAAAACCATGGGGTGTCCCTGTCTAGCTTAGCCCAATTATCATACCCTAAAATGCTTATAGATCCTAAATTTTATCAAGGGTGAAAATCACTTTGCAAAGCGGCTTTCGAATTTGTTGAATATACAAACAGAACCCTTGCTGTAAATTGGCGTAAATCCTTCAAAAAAAGGGAGCTTTTGCCACACATGGTGGGAATCACTGTCGCAAAATATTTAAATACTAAAAATAGGAGGTGCCTCTGCCTTGCTTAAACCAATGGTAATACTTAACAAAGAATACACCCCATCTATTCTTTTTTTATGAAAAAAAAAAGACAGTCATAAGTGTAATTTAAACGAAGTGTTAGGATTTTCTTATAATCAAGGATTAAATTGTAAGTAATCATTTATTATTTATTGAAATCATGCTCACTTTATTATTTCACGTTATATTTTGTAGCGATCGATATATTTTCTAGCAATGCCAACTGCTCCACTTTCTTTAAAATATTTTATCGAGTGGTAGTTAAAAACGAAACCATGCAGAATTTAAGATAATTCTGGTAAAATTTATAATTCTCACCTGGAACAAAATTATGTTTCACATAATTTTTTTTCAATTATTTATTATTTATACGTAGATGGGGAAAATGGTTTTACATTAAATAAACAAAGAATCATACAATAAATATAACTTTAGCACTCAATAAAAAATATTTGTCTTCACGGAGCAAAACAAGTTTGTATCTCTGTATATGTAGATTGAGAGGGGCGTTTACTACATTATAAAATTTTGTTTTTGTATATAATTATTTTTACAAAAAAAAAAAAAAAAAATCATTTAATATGCACAATGATATTTTGGTAACAGAAAGTGAACTTTGTGTAATTAAATGCTCGTTATTGTATTATTATTATTAAAAACAATGTCGTAATGGGAAAAAAAACGAATGTTAAAATTTGAAATGTTGGAAACATAATTTTTTAAGTTTCCTGCAAAATTATTGCAATAAGTAAATATTTTTGCGTAAATTGCGTAGCATTGACTCAGTTAAGAGTGCCGACTACCGATAAATGATTTCTTTTCATTCATTAAAAGATAGAGTTTAGGTTTAAACACTCATAAAAGTTCAATTTATTTATTTTTCATTAATTAATTTCTTTTTTTATGTATTTATTTATTGAATGAATGGAGTAAGGAACGTATCTGTTAATTGTTCAAACTGATTTTTTTTTTTTGCTCTTAAGTCACAGTAATATTATTCACACACAATTTTAATTTTAAATTAATAACTTAAGCTCAAGTTTATTCGGATATTGGCTTTGTCAAAAAAAAATATCGATGGTTAAATCCTTTATTTTAAATATTAATTATTTGCTGCTTGTAAACTGAAGTTGCATTTTAATGTAAAGTTTCTCGATTGGGTAAATTTTTAACCGCTAAAAATTTTAATCTTACCTATCACCCCAGACAATATTTAAATTTTAGAAAAATATGTGTGCATCATTAAATGTTTAAACGAATAACAGCTAAGGCAAAATTTACTTTATCAATAATTATGTATTTGTCGATCTATGTGTTTGGATTAAATTTGATCATATGAATTTTAAATTATTTTTTCTGTAAACATGCATTTCGTCTCTATCTTTTTTTTATATTTTCACCTAATTGCCGCTTGAGTGTAAAATTTAAGGAACGACATTTCTATTAACTAAGGTTTAACGTAGTAATTTGGGCACATAACAGCCTACTTTGGTTTTAATAAACTGTAATTATAGAAACTTCTCAGAACTATTCAAAATATTTAATAATAATATTACATTACCTTCCTTTAAAAAACATTTTATGCCTGCTCAAAATAATAAATTTTTTTTTTTGGGGGGGGGGTAGTTAATTTAGCAATTTTTTTTTAATCATATCTCTTATGGATTTTTTTAACAATACCCTTGGTACAGTAGCCATGGCTATATTTGGAAAAATAAGATTATTGTAAAACAGTTTGTATTTATTATATTAATTCAGAATATTTCTTCTTAGAAACTAAGTTTTTATCCTTCATTTTATTTATTTATTTACTTTGTGAAATATGCGAAAATTGTGTGACAAATATGAACAAGAGAAATTAATGTGTGTTTTTAACATTTTAATATTAGTGCAGATTTTCTAAATGTGTTTTCAGTTATTATCGTACTTTCGTTTCTTTACATAAAAATAATATTTTATTTAGTTTAAATTTAAGGGAAATATATTAGGGGGAGGAGGAGCATCATTACGATGCACAGAATTTCGACCTGCTTTCTAGTATAAGCATCTGGGGAATATTTTGAAGATCAAAAGCCTAAATTCGATGAAAAATGTGATTATTAAGGGAAAGTATGTTTACGTTTTCGCATTTGATTTTATTGATCACGTTACTGTATGCACTAATTTTTTAGCTTATTTCTATGGGTTTAAAGAAAAATAAAGTATCTCACAATTTTATAGCAATATTTAGCAATTTAAAATAAAAGATTTAACGTTTCCCTATCGAACCATTAAAATTGCAATAATACATGATTATCTGATACTAATAATTAGGATTATCAAAGGTAATTCTTTTTCTAATTTACTTGATGGATTCCAACCACCTTCGGACTTATGTGTATAAAATGAACAAACAAGAATTAAAGCGAAGAATTTTTAATTTAAATACACAAACTTTTAATTAAATATTTAATTCTTTTAAATAGTCTTAAGTCTACAATACGATTTTAAAAAAGTTTTATTATCCTAAAAGAGAAAAAAAAAAGAGAAACGAAACTAAAATGTCTATACTTTTAGTGCCTTTATTTTCCTTTAAAAATTTGAAGCACAATGGCTCAAAAATATGTACATAGTGGTTTCCAATTTCTCTAACTACTTTAATATTAATTATTATCAATATTATTAAAGAAAGTATTTCTTGAATTATCACTAATAATCACCCGAGTTTAGAATATATGAAAGATAACAAAATCTATTGCGACTTTTGATTTCCAGGATCTTTTCCCCTTTCTAAACTAAAAGATGTCTTTTTGAATTATTACTATGATTTTAAAAATATCCTTCATTGTGATTTTGATCATTGGAAAATTCAAATTAATTTTTGTCTTTTTAATAACTACCTTTACAATGAATAGAATTTTTATTCAAATTGATGGACTACCACAAGGATCCAATTTTTCATCTTTCTTACCTAACTTATTTTGGCACGATTATGAAGAAAAAAAACATGCTCTTAATATTAAACATGTTTTTAAATTTATTGCTCGACCTTTCATTCCTTCAGTGGGTCGATAAATGAGTACCAAGCATGCTTGGGAACTAAACACTGGGGGGTTTTGCGTCCGACTGACCACCTAACCGGAACAACTGCTCCTGCACCCCAGAGCCCAAGGTCAAGTTAACTGAGATGGGCACAGTAGGCTTTGGCCCTCTATGGACTGTCGCGCCACTGAGTTTAGTTTTGATTTATTAATGATTTAATTTTCAAGGTTACGCAATTTTTTCGAATAATATTTACCCGGAGGAATTAATCTTGTTTTGTAATCAAGATGATAATATTAATTATAATTTCTTAGATTTGGGTAGTATAAAGGAAGAAAATTTCTCCTTTGATGATTTAAACGATAAAAGAAGTGATTTTAATATAAATAAACTAATTACTTTAGAATTATAATGTTTCTAAAATGCTTCTAATGTTTAGAATTATAATCTCATACCTGCCAACTTTTAATCCTTTGGAGGAGGATTTTTCCTTGTGGTAGTAAAATGGAATTTAAATTACATTTTTATTCAGAAACATACGCTGTATTTTAAAACAGCTTATCCAGACTATCATGACAGTATTAAATATTATTATCTGTCTTTATTTCTTTTAAAAAATAGTGGTGGTTAAAAAGATTTAAAATTATGTTTATAAATGCAAGGAATATATAGAAAACTTACATTTTACTACCACTTTAAATATAGAAATCAAATTTTACGCCAAATGCGTAAAAGTTGGCAGGTATGCAATCTATCTATTTAAATCTATTTTTAATTAAATGAATAGAATTAAATAGAACATAAAATAATGTTTATTTATCCAAAAAAAAAATAGGCAAACTCTTTAAAAATTTGATAAAAAACAATGGATACTCAACTGAAGTAATAAAATTCAATGTGAAATCATTGATTTAATTGTATGTTATTATAAATAAGTTTATTAAAAACTTCTTGGTTAATTTATATAATTTCTACCATGTGCAAATGCATTTCTGGCAAAAATAATTCCTTGGCTAAAGAGAATACAGTATCAGAAATTCCTTGGCTAAAAATATGTGCAAAATGGCAATTCATGTTTCTTTCTCTCTTTTTTCCCCCTCTTAAATAAATACTTTTTTTCTAAAATCATTAAAATTGTATAATTAAATATCAACTTTATTAATTATGAACTTATCCAGTATAATATCACTTTGCGCATATCCATTTTCGAGCAAATCCTTGGTAACTAACAAATCAAACGCGCTTCAGTACTGTATTACACACACATACATATATATATGCTGGTGTGTACAGAAATAATAGATAAGTGTTAAACAATAGAAAGTAATAAAAATATTTTAAGAAGGGCGTCGATAGGGAGGATTGCCATAGGCGCCATTTTCTCTAGATACGCCTCTGACAAGAGATGAAGAAATTCTTTATCATGAAAATAACATTTTGATTCACTATCAAGATCGTGGTGGACTAAAGTACCCTGTGGAGGAAGTTATAACTATTGGTTTGTACTCTTATGTAATTATTTCAACTGAATTTGAAGAAAATTTTTTAAAAGTTCATAATCAGAGAATTATCTCTTTAAACATAATCAAAGCTGTATTGAGTGATGAAGAGAAACACTTAAATTTTGATTATTGTGATAATGAACATTCTTCAGATGTTGTCATTCATTGTATTGTAAAGAAATTTGTAAACATCTTATTAAATAACTATTGTAAATTGAAAAATGATAGCATTTGTTATGCCTCCCATTCAAAAGCTAAAGAAAGAAAATTAAAAACACTTATGAAATCCACTAAAAATCTAAGTTGATAGGTAAAAATTATGCTTTTTTAAATGTTACTCAAAGTTTAACATATTTCAGTAAAATTTGTGCTTACATTTTATTTATCATTTTTTGAATTTGCTACTTAATAAAATATTTGTTATCTAAGGTTGTGATGGGTAAAAATTATACTTTTTTAAATGTTACTCTAAGTTTAACATATTTCAGTAAAATTTGTGCTTACATTTTATTAATCATTTTTTGAATTTGCTACTTAATAAAATGTTTGTTATCTAAGGTTGTGATGGGTAAAAATTATACTTTTTTAAATGTTACTCAAAGTTTAACATATTTCAGTAAAATCTGTGTTTACATTTTATTTATAATTTTTTGAATTTGCCACTTAATAAAATATTTGTTAAAGGTTGCTTACTTTATTTTAATTTATCAGTGTGATGGGTAAAAATTATATTTTTTTTAAATGTTACTCAAAGTTTAACATATTTCAGTAAAATTTGTGTTTACATTTTTATTTATCATTTTTGAATTTGCTACTTAATAAAATATTTGTTATCTAAGGTTGTGATGGGTAAAAATTATACTTTTTTAAATGTTACTCTAAGTTTAACATATTTCAGTAAAATTTGTGCTTACATTTTATTAATCATTTTTTGAATTTGCTACTTAATAAAATGTTTGTTATCTAAGGTTGTGATGGGTAAAAATTATACTTTTTTAAATGTTACTCAAAGTTTAACATATTTCAGTAAAATCTGTGTTTACATTTTATTTATAATTTTTTGAATTTGCCACTTAATAAAATATTTGTTAAAGGTTGCTTACTTTATTTTAATTTATCAGTGTGATGGGTAAAAATTATATTTTTTTTAAATGTTACTCAAAGTTTAACATATTTCAGTAAAATTTGTGTTTACATTTTTATTTATCATTTTTGAATTTGCTACTTAATAAAATATTTGTTATCTAAGGTTGCTTACTTTATTTTAATTTATCACTTCTAACAATCACACTTCCACAGGAAAAAAATACAAATTATAATCATGCTTTTGATATGTTTTTTTTTCTATCTAAACCTTGTTTGAAGACTGCATTTGATTTTCTAAATTTTCCTAAGCTCATTTTATGTCATTGTTTAGATACAATTTCTAGTTCTAATAACATGCAAAACATAATCATTAAAATCCGAAATAATCATCTACTAAAAATTTAAGTATCGTATTATAAAAATTAGATCCCTTCTTAGTTTTATGTCAAAACTATAATAATAATAAATGTGCAAAATCCCTTTAAAAATATATTTCTTTGTTTTTAATCCATACATTTTATAACAAAAAGCTAGATAAAATTTTCCAATTTATAAAATAAAACTGGTATTTAATGCTTAAAAATATATTTTTTTCATTCACACATCAGTTATTTTTGGTAGAGTTGCTTTATTTTTATTGTTAATCATTTCTGAAAACAAATATAGTAAGCATTTTTACACAATTTAAGAACATTTAATCTAGACAAAAAAAAAATATATAATAATTTGTAGCAAGTAAAAATTAGTAGAAGAGTAACGAAAAAGTGTCGAGAAACGGAAGAAAAAAAACCCGTCATCGTCAGAAGTGATCAGCGAATCTGGGCCTAACTGTATGAGTCATCGTTTTGCGTCCTTCGGCTTTCTTCCCATCTAGGAGGTATTGATACAGGCCGATGCTGTGAGTGATAGAGACTGACTAGCAACAGCATTAGAAAGTGGATAATGTCACAGTCACAAGTCAACTGTTCAAAGCGGACCATCCGTCGAAGTAGGCGTGTTCAAATCGAAGTGGGAGTTTCTGTCAATGTAGACGTGTTCGCACCTTGTCCGAAGGTCACCCATGCGGGGAGAGGAGTTATTAAAAATGTCAACCTTCATCTATGAAAGGATACCACAACATAGAATCGAGTTAACATGTCTTGTCTTGTCGGTTGGTCGGGGTGCCCGAGGCCGAAATGACCCCTTACCCCTTCATCATGAGATGAGGATCGATGAGGTGGAACACTGAGGTCAGGAGCATGAAGCTAAAGATGAGATGTATATACTAGTGAATTGTAATTTTGTTTTTGTGTAGTGGTAGATACACTATAGTCCCATAACAAATGATATTCTTATTACATTAAAAGGAGCTGTTGAGACAGTTTATGAGACTATCAGAGTTCTACATCTATAGCTCCCAAATCCCTGTGGCAGAATTTTTTTCGGCTTTCTACAACAATATCTTTCTGCTAGGTACTTTTAATACACATGTTACTGATTTAAAGTAACAGAAGCGTCAACTTCAAAGAAAAAAGAACTTTTCGGATAAAATAAAAGAATTTTTCAAACTGTATATGTAATACTATTTTTATTCTAATATTATGGGCAATATGCTCGCATTTTGTAAGAGGAAAACACATTAATTATTTCCTTTTTTGCATTTTGAATATCTTATTAAAAATATTGTGATATCCGTAGCTAAAACTACAAAAAATGAAAAGAAGATCAACGGCGAAATCACGCAAATCGGACTCTCCAAAAAAAGGTTACGAAATGCGTGTTTTCATTGTGAGATTCAGTAGTTGTAAAAAACTATATCGTATTAAAAATATTGGTTTTTAAAAAGAATGTGAAAATCAATAGTAATAAATGCATAAAAATAGAATTCAGCAGAAAAGAAAACTAAATTTTTTACTTCATTATGTTCAAATGAGAATAAAAAAAATCATAAGCACTCCCTCCCCCTCACTCAGATGCACGAGAAAGGTATCTTTAAAATATAATTCTGAAGAAAGAAAAAAATCTTTTAAAAATTTCTGAAAAAAAGAAATTTTTTTAACTTTACAAGGGAAAAAATCTCTCTGCAAGAATTCGGTATTGTTCTGCGACAATGCCGCCACGAATCTGCCACGGGGTCAGAAATTATACCAATAGCTAAAAACTAATAATTTGGTGAATATTCCTCAAACATCACATTTGGTGTTGATGTATCAGTTGATAAAACTTGTTGTATTGCAGAAACTGGTAAAGTACAGATCCAATACCATTAGTAACAATGAATATTTGCAATTGCTTTGAAACAATGAGGAATTTTCTGTATTCAATATAAACTTTCTATTGTTTGCAGTGAATGGTCCTAGGAGAAATGACTGACTGCGGTTCAACTAGAAAAAAAGTTGTTTCTTACCTGCAACACAATGTGATTAGTGAATGTGTGTTTAATGCATCTAACAACAAACTCAGTCTCGGATTCAGTAAGTTCAATAGGAAGCGAAGATTTAAACAATGGACCCAAGTTCAATGAAGAGAGTTCTGGAACTGCTGACAATTGATCTGAAAATATCAAATTAAAAATATCAGAGACGATTTTAAGTTAACTCCTATTTTGAAGAGCGCTTACTTAACTAAGTGGAAGTAAGTCATTATTTTATCAATTAAAATCCTTATTTGTGAGCATTTTTTTTATAGCCGTCGTTGAATAGCCGACCCAATGTGTGGGCTTACGACTACTAATGTTCATCTACGTAACCTTGTAATTTTGAACCCAGTCCAGAAGACAAGGGAACTCCTGGATCAAGTATAGGGAGAAATTTGCCTTCGTGGACTTTTTGATGGAACTAACCCGCGTTTGCGTTACATGGAGATGAAGACCACGAGAACTTACCACGGTTAGCGTGATGGCAAGGGGACTCTAACCCATGATCCGTCTACCTATGACGATATTTCACGTCAGCACTGTGGTCAGTGCAAGCCGGATGTGGAGTTCGTTTCGACTGAGATTCGAACCCGGTTCACTTTATTGGAAGGCGAACGCTCTATCACTTGAGCCATTGCGGCTCAGGGGATTTGCGAGCATTTGAATGAATTGAAAAGTATTGGCAAAGGTTAATAGATTTGGATGCTTTTTTTCCATAGGGGTGCACAATCTGTGGCCAACAGACTGCTTAGGTGCAGCCTGCGAAAGCTTTTGAGCACAATCATACCTGCCAACATTGGAGAAATAAAATAACGGAGATTTTGCTAGCTAAATTTTTTAGGCTATGAGTAAAGTTTTGATACATTATGCATAGTCATGTAAGTCAAAAAGAAAAATTCAAAATTAGAAATAATATAAACACTTACATTTAGTGAAGTAAAAAATTATGTAGGTAAATATTAATCAAAAGAAGATTTTTTAAACCATTATTTATAACTACTTTAAGTATTAACACTCAACATACTGCAGTACTGGAAATAGCACTATCTGTTGGGGAATGAGACAAGTATTTTTCCACCAGCCGATATTTTATGGCCAATTTTTTTTTTTAAAAATTTCTTCAACAAATTAGGAGAAATTTGAGAATATACGGGTAAACAGGAAACAGTCAGGAGTCTTCAAACTTGAGACTTGGCAGGTATGCAAAAAAAATATTTTTCTTCCAAAATGTTTTTAAAAGAATATTGAAAATTTTATATTGCTCTTTTTGAATTATCACTTTTTGACGTGCTCAATTTTCACAGATTTTATAGTAAATCTTATTTTATTTCTAGATCACTTTTGTGTGGTCATTGTATGGATTTCTGCGCGGTTTGAAGAAACCCAATATTTTTAACACGGTAGTACGATACACGAACTTTAAATTTTACTAAATATTTCTAAACTAGCTTTAAAAAAAATTCCTCGTAAATCCAAGTGACGTCCTTCTTTCGTCAGTTACATCTACCTATGTCCATACATTTTTTAAAATCCCGAAACGTTTAATACGGTTTTTTGACTAGTCAGTTATCTATCGCATATTTGATTAATCATTTTTTGACGCGATTTACTTCTGTCGATTTCATCGAATATCTCTGGATTATTCCGTAATTATAACAGCGTATTTTCGCAAAGTTTTAAAAATCTTGAAATTTTTAATGTGATAATATTTATTAATCCTAAAGTTGAATCACACATTTAAATAATATTTTTCCACGACACTTTCTTTATAAGCTTCATCGTTAATATGAAAGATTTTTTCAAATAGTTATTTCTACGCTTTTCCCCGTGATTTTAAATAATAGCTTTTTCCCGAGTTTTTACTGATGTTATCGTAAATCTAAATGACTTCTAAAAGCAGTTATTACCACTTTTCATTGAGATTTCAAAAATGTCATTTTTTATTATTTCTCAAGTTTTAAATTGTCCATAGCATATATACCCATACCATATTAATATACATTTAAAAAAAATCACAATAAACCAATTGGTTAGCTGAAATATTCCTTTAAAAAGTAGGGGAGAGTGGGGTCAATTGTAACAATTTTTACTTAACTATTTTTAACTAATGAAAACCCCAATATATCATTAGTATTAATTGACAGACGAGTAAAGTAGACTATCCTCTACTAGAAAAAGAAATAAATACCTTATTTTAAATGTTATTGTATTAGTTATTAACAATTTTTGACAGTCGAGCACTTGTTACAATTGTCCCCACTTACGGGGTCAATTGTAACAGTTCATAAATTCAACTAAAACATAGTTAATTATACGTATTATCATAGTTGTGATATACTTTTTAATTGATCAAAATAGTAGTGATATTTTAGGAGTAAAAATAATAATGAGCAGAAACCTAAAGGGTTAAACTTTTAACTTTAAGGGGTTAAAAATTTTAATTTATGCTGTGAAAGGTGACAAATAAAATAATGCACATGCAACATAATATAAATGATATAGGAAACTATTGGTGGTTCTTAAAGAGTGAAGTAATGGTTTGTAAACATAAGATTATTTATTTTCAGCTGTTACAATCGTCCCTTTACTTATTGTTATAATTGTCCCCAAGACGCCATTTCAGCTTCATTTGTTATAAACAATGCTAGTTAATTAGCAAAACTAATCTTTTTTTTTATTGAAATGTTAATTAAAGTGTCCACTTACATATTCGGTTACTAATTTTTATTTGTTTAAACAAAATTACTTTGTTACAATATAATATTCTAATACCAAAAAAAGTACTTACGTAGCGTGAAAATATCTTTTGTGATTTAACTCTATCAAAAGTGCATAAAAATGGTTGCCAGCAGGGGTGCACATGTAGATTTATTAAATACATCTTGTGCGCCACCTAGGAACCAAATTTAGAACCCGACGCTAGAAATTTTTGCTCTGTTACAATCGTACCCTGTTACAATTGACCCCACTCTCCCCTGCAATAAAAATTGAAAATTGAAAAGTACAATTTAAATTGAGCTTAGAAACTATGCATACTCCAGTCGTTCCAGAAAAGCACAATTTTTATCTGGAAAACAAACTAGAGAGCTATTTTCCTACAAAACAGTAGGCTACCAAAATAAACTTCAGGCTGCACTGTGGGCCAGAAGACTGTGGCCAAAAGTCAAAAATTAATTTTCAACTAAAATATGTGTAGGTAGTTTTAATGTTGCCCAAATTAAGTATTCATAATCATTCCAAACATTATAATTTACTTTATGGACCGACAAGAGTACAATGTAATGAAAAATATGTTAAATTTTTTTTTAAATGTAACTTTTAAATTTTTATTTCAGAAATATATCTAGGAATTTCACCTTTCTGTTACATTTTTATGAGAGTAGTTAGTCTGAAATTATAGTACAATGTTTCAATTTGTTGGATTAGTTAATACTCTTGACAAACTTATAGTTTATATCTTATCATTTGACATTTTACAATGTTTGAATGACTTTTGAAACTTAGTTCCAAAAAGTTCCACGAGATAATTAGCTAAACTTTATTTTCTTGTGTTCTTTGATGTTTCTTCGTTCGAAAAAACCTGCCCCATTTCGCCCGTATTGCGCAATATACCGAAAAGCTAAAATTATGTTTTTTTTCTCATGTTTTTGCGCTATTTTGTAATATTACTTCGGAAATATAATTTGCTTTTTATTCATAATATAAAATTACGAAAATTATTATATATTCATTGCTATATTTAATTATTGAAAAGTACTATATTATTATTTTTTATTTTTGCTCGCCATATTTCTGCCGCCATTTTGTTTGTTTTTCTGCGTATTTTTAGTGTATTTCAAAATTTCAACTATGAATTCAATTTACCTGCACATAAAAACCCCACATTTTGAAACAAATTTTATCGAAATACTAATTTTGGCCTTGAAACCTTGAATGTTGGAACACTATGGGCTGTATGCAGAACTATTAATTGTTATTGAAAAACAAATTAACTGACTTTTTCAGCATCGCTTGCAGTGGAAATAATAATTCAATAAAGAAGAAGGGCACAAATGTCGGATTAACTGGAGAATGTTTCACATGCAGTATAAAATGTAAGGCACTTATACTGCGGCTTTATTTTTCTTGGAGCAAGAGCTTCAAAAAATAGTGTTAAACTAAATAAAGATAATACCTCACCTGCAAATATATCTTGACGTGAAGCTTTATCTTTGGACTTCTCAAGATGGAAACATCTGAAAATAACAAATCAACAATATCATATTTACATACACAGGATATCTGCAACAATTTTAGACTTTCAAATTCATGACTTTCCATGACTAATTCGAAGAATTTTACATGACTTAACGTTACTATTTTTTCCGACAAAAACGCAACAATGAATTTAAAAAAGCATTATAATAACATTAATTGAAATGGTAGGTATAACCAAAACTGTTATACTCTGCATCCTCATACTTATAGATTTTAAATTTAAAACACAGAGTAAAGAAAGAGTTGAAGTAATAAAATAGTTGCAAAAAATGCAAAAGCAAATAATTATTTTTCTTCTTCTCTGCATAATTATATTCTAAAGATAGTTTTCTTGTTCATCGGAAAGAAAAGAAAGACTTAAAATTTTCTGTTCGCATTTCGGAATAAAAAATTTAAAAAAATTCGGCAATTACTCGCTTGCTTCAGTTATAATTTTGAATTGATAACATAAAAAAATTAAATAATGACTAAAATTCTGAAATCACAGAAGTTTAAAAGATAATTCGCTCCAAAAATCGTTTTGCTTTTATTTTTTGTTGTTGAAAGAACACCATATTTTTTAAAGAACATGATAAAACATTTTATATTTTAATAAAATATGACTGTTTGTTACAAATTCAGATATTCACAACACCATAAAAATGTAGGGGCTGGGGGTAAATTCCATTTCAAAAATTAGATTTTTCGGAGACCGAAAACCACGACTTTCCATGATTTTTTTTTAAAAAAATAGTTAAAATCATGACATTTGATGACAAAATTTGTTCAATAACGAACTTCATGAGTGTCCATGATTTCTCATGACTTTCCAGGTGCGCAGATACCCTGCATGCACTTACACATAATACATACATTTAAATTCTAGTCAAAAGAAACTTACCAGCTTTCTTATCTTCTATCAGAAGTTGAGTTGCCAGGAGCACGATGATTTTGATATCGAAGGGCAATTCTGAAGGTTCTAACGTGTACTGATGCAAAGCTTTTTCCTGACCAACAATAGAAACTGATAAGCCTTAAAAGAAATGCGTTAATGAGCAATAAAAGGGAGCACTTTCATTACCTTGCTATTGTAATCATTTGGAACACTTAAAGAGCATAGTTGAAAACCTTAGACAGGGTAAAATTTCGCTGACAGCTCTGCCCCCTAGGTTAAAATATGCCCCAATATAGTTTCAGTTACTCTTAAACTAACAAACTTTCCAACTCATTATGGTTTGTAGCGTAAATGCTAGTCTGTTCACGTTATACAAGAGAGGTCGGGGGGTTCGTATCCCAGCTGAGGAGATTGAATTTTCTCAAATATTATTTTGCAAGTGGATAACTATTTTGAATATTTTATTCAATTTATAAGTTATTTTTCAATTTAAATCATTTTTTTTAAAAAAAACTTAAAATTTGTAAGAACACAAAAATGAATCGATGTTTAATATTTTTAATTAAAACATGAGGATTATTTTTTTCAAAAAAAAGCTGTAGTAAATATGTTTTAATAACTAAATTTTTTTTATTCATAATAAATTTAAATTGTCATTGATTTTAATTATGAAAATATGAACAAAGCGATATTATCAGGTTTGCTTAAAAGAGATGAAAATAACTATTTATTACTTAGCTGTAATTCATTGAATTTCAAATAATCAGAATGCATTCGAAATAAATTTTGTATTTTTAATAGAATGGTTTTCCAGTTATGTAATAAATAGTTCTTCTTTTTTTTTTTTTTTTAACTTGTCCAACATACTTTTGTTTACATTTTCATAATTAGATTTAATAAAAAATCTGAATTATTTATTATAAAATTGAAAAAAATTCAGTTAGTTTATCAAAAAATTTTAAATGACAATTTTTAAAAAAAGAAGTAATCGATATATTTTGATAAAAAGAATAAAAAATTAAATACTCAAATTTTTTTTTTTGCTTTCGAAATTTTAATTTTTTTTTCAAATAATTTAAATTAAAATATCATATAAACTGAATAAAATATACCAAATAGTTCTTAGAACAGAAATCTAGAGATAAAAATTAAATGCCCCATCTGAAATTTGAACCCTGGCCCCTCAACTTCACCGGCGGAAAGCGGATAGCCTAACCATTAAACTACAAATCCACACATTGTTAGTTTAAATGAACTGAAACCTTAATGTGAGTTATTTAACCCCAGGGGTAGAACCGACAAGTCAAAACTTTACCCGGGTTGCCACTCAAATCTAGAAAAAAAATTCCCTGTACATATTGCAGGGTGCGTAGCCAAATCTCCCAACAAAAAATAAGCATCTTTAAAGTACTTTTTTTAAGCGCTCAAAAAATATTTTTAAAGCTCTAAACACACAAAATGCAAAATAATTTTCAAAGACTTTACATGACCATGATAAAATAACTAGTTTCTAACAAAGAACTCTTTTTCTTGATTATATTAGACAACATAAAAAGATTGAGAGATTTTTCATCTCTTCAGAGGGTGGAAAATGAAACCTTAAATTGAGAATATTTTGAGAAAAAGCAGCAGAGTTGCACACGAGAGTGCAAACAACTCAACTAATTCTGCTCAGTATACGCACATGCAGACCCCCAAATATTTCATCAAATATGTCACCGTGATGGGTGCTATTATACGTTACGGACAAACAGCATGCCGAAATGAATTGTGGTTGAATGATTTGTGAAAACCACGCTTTTACATAATGCGCAGCTTCGACAAAACAACGAAAAAACAACTTCGAAAAGGGAAAATTAAGCACTTTTTAAAATTGCCTCATGAAAAAAGCAGTTTTAATTGCTTTTAAAAAACGAATAAGCACCTCTAAGCATCTTTTAAAAACGCTACGCAGCATGCATTATACACAATCAGGGTTGGAGTTTTTGCCAGGACCGTGGCAAAAACCTGGTAAAAACCGGTAAAAACCAAATTATCTAAATTGCTAATTAAATATTATTACAAAACATTTGAAGCAAATATAAATCAATCATAAGAAATAATATTAATTTTGATACCTTACAGGAGAAAATTATTTTAAAAATATTAATAATTAATATAAGGGTAATAATTTTTAAAAGATTGAAAGTTTTTGACTTCTTTTCATTTTAGAATCCTCAAATAAATTAGTCTAATTAGTCTAAAATTAGTCTAATTATGCTAGTTTTAATTGCTGGAAAAACTTGGAGAAAAAAAAGGAACAGATGAACATATTTAAATAATGCTATGGTAATTGAAACAGTTTAGTATAGTTGGAGTATCATAGATTATGCATTGAGTGGTCACCATTTTTTCAGAGACGAAACGAAACTAAACTAACTTCCCTGTATTTTGAAAAATTGTACAGAAAAAAAATCAAAATTTCCTGTATTTCTCCTGTGAAGTGGAAGCCCTGGATAATTAGGAAACTGCATGTATTTTCTATTTGGAAACCATATCTGCAATAGTTGATTTTACACTAAAAAATTAAGCTTTTCTTAAAATATCACTTCATACCTACTTTCACTAAACTATTGTAAATATAAATTTCAAAGCTTTATTTATAAATTTAATAAACAAAAAGAGATGTACCATTCAATATGATCTGGGAGTAAATTCCTTTTTGCTTCTGATTTAAGATATTTAAATAGTAGGTTGCTCTGTCTCTCACTTCATCATCACAATCAAGAAGACTCCTTTGCAGAAGGACTAAAATATTTGGGAGAAGCTCTTCACAGTGAGAGCCAAACTAAGCCAAGGAACTGACAGCAGCTGCAAAATAAATGCATATACTTTCAAAACAATGATGAATCATATGAATGTAATACATACCTGACAACACTGAACAAATAAAATAACAAAGATTTTACTATCGACATTTATTAGGCTACGAGTAAAGTTTTGATGCATCATGCATAATCATGTAAGTCAAAAAGAGAGATTCAAAATTGAAAATAATATAAGAACTTACATTTAGCAAAATAATATGTATATAAATCTTAATCTAAAGATGATTTTTTAAACCATTATTTATAAATTATCTTATAACCATTGTTAAACAGCCAATCCAATTTTAGGTTTACGGCTTCTAATGTTCAACTCTTTATCCTTGTCATTTTGAACCCAATCTGGAAGACAAGGGAACTCTTGGATCAATCAAGAACAGGGCAAAATTTGCCTTCGTGGAGAACTTTTTGAAGGAACTAACCCGTCTTTGCAGTACATGGCGGGGAAAACCACGAAAACGTCCAACAATTAGCCTAACTACAAGGAATACTTAAACTATTAACACTCAACGTACTGCAGTGCTAGCAATAGCACTATCTGTTGAGGAATAAGAGAAGTATTTTTGTCATCAGCGGATATTTTATGGGGTAAATTTTTTTTAAAATAACTTTTTTGAAAAAATACAGAGACATTTTAGAATATATGGGTTGACAGGTGATGATCGTAAAATACAGGAGTAAAGCAAACAATTGGCAGGTATGGTAATAATAAAATTCGAAAATATCGTTATGCTTCACAAGAGATATGGGGCAGTGAGAACAAAATATACAATTATTAAATAAGGTTTTTCAAAGTTTTTTTCCATTTCAAAAAGTTTATAAAAGTAATTTTATGTTAAAGTTATAAATATTATTATGCTTCAATGTACATGGAATATCTTAACCTGGCTACCATGCTCATAAATGAAACGAATTCTTCAATATTTCTTTTCTTCTTCAAATTATGTGTCATGTAAATAAATGTCTTCATTGCTCCATTTTGCTTCTTAATGTTGCCATATTTATACTAAATTTCGATAAACACCAATCCTAACATCACACAAAAAAAAATTCTATGTTTTTCATACACCTAATATTCATATATTTTTAAAGACCAGCAAGCATTTACGTATGTGCATATATAATGACAAAAACTACAACCAAAAAATTGCATTTACATTAAAAACTTTGAAAAAGAAACAAAATGCATAAAACTCAGGAAAATGAAGAAAGAAAAAATTGCATTATAAAAGAACTAATGTTGTCAACATTTAAATCTTTAATAACAATGTCTAACATATGTTGTGTTAGACAGTAATGTGATGGTTAGTTATTAAACACTTTATTCCATGATGATCTACTCTTATTAACTGGCACTCATTATTTTGGTACTTTTTAATTCGTAAATAGACTAAAGACAAATCTCCCTCACACTAGCAAAACACTGTTTGATAGGTTGACCATGGAGCCAAAGAATAGATGCTGTCTATTTTTCCAGAAGTCAATGAGTGCAGCAGTTTGCCAAACCAATGAGCTGAGACTGTGCAAACTACAAACGAGGTTGGAGAAAAATAGCAGTTACTGCAGGTTCAAAAAATGTTCTTCTATTTATGTTTTAGTGCAATTTTTATTTGTAAAGTAAAAAGTAATTTAAAATTGTTTTTTTTTGTTACATTTAATAGACTATATTACTTCAATAAATGAGTCAAATTTAAAAGATATGCTAAATCAATCTTTTATTATTCCTAATTAAATTTAGTTTAATTTCTTAATGTTTATTTCACAGGTTAAAATAAAATTAGTTTTTCTTCTTGATTTCGTGTTTAACAAATCATAAATTTAAATGATAATTAAATTTAAGTACGTTTAAGGAAAACTTTCTACAGTTATGTCCCCAGTAGTAGAGACCCTCCAGCAGATGATTTTTCATCTTAGATTTCTTAATATTTTTAAAAAGTAAATCGAGATGACTCCTTTTTAAAAACATTGCTTAATTTGAATAAAGAGCTAAATAGAGAGAATACCACAAAGAGCAACAACTAAAGATTGTTTCAGTTAGAATTTTAAATTGATAAAATGAAAAATAACAAAAATTCTGAAATCACACAAATTTAAAAGATAATTCGCTCAGGAAATGATGTTTTTTCTTTCATTTTTTGAAAGAACACAATAATTTTTAAAGAACAGGATAAAAACATTTCATATTTCAATAAAATATAACTATGAATGGGGATTTTGTTACAAATTTAGATATTCGGAACTTCATGAAATTGGAGGGGGAGGGGTGTAGATTCCATTTTGAAAATTAGATTTTTCGGCGACCAAAATCCATTATTTTTTTAAAAAAATAATTAAAATCACGACATTTCAGGACAAATTTTGTTCAATACTGAAATCCATGACTTTCAAGATTTTGCAGGTGCGCAGATACCCTGCCTGGAATAGCTTCCGATATTGAACTGAGATTGAAGTGTTCAAGCATTTCTATCTAGGTCCCCTATACGCTTATAATGTTGGTTAAATATTGGGGTGTCTATACTTTTTAATATTGGTCCTAGATAGAAAGGAATCTTGTTCCAATAATGGAAGTCCTTCTAGGACCAATACTTAAAAATCCAGACATCCCAATGTTAAACCCTGGGTGTATGTTCTTATTGAGGCAAATTTTAGCCCAACTCTGAAGTGCAAAGGAGAAAAAAAATCAAAGTTGAGTTACATTTGGCATCTTCGCATGATACGCTACATATTGCAACGAAATATTTTCAAAAATAAATTTTGTTTTCATCAATTTTCGAAAATTCAGCGTTTATAGCATAGAAAGAAAAATAGTTGCGAAGCCACTTTCTACGTTGTTTTTTCAAATGTACTGCAAAACTGGGGCCAAATTAAAACTGATGCTTGAGTAACGTTTCGGCCATTACTTTTTAATGGCGAGGCTGCTAATAAAAGATTTTGGAGCAATTTTTTTTAAATATTTTTTTTAAATTTTTTGTTTTTATTTTTACAAAAACTAACGTTTTTGAAATGAAAGTTTTTGATGTCAAATATAGGCTTACTGTTATGGGCTAACTCTGCGTTGTTAAATTTGAAATTTCCCCTGAAAAGTCTTGGATTTTTAGTTAACAAAAAAATTTATTAAGAAACTGTTTTCGCCGCTCTCTTTAATTGAGTTTTTTTATTTTATAACTATCGAGGAACAGTCCACCCAGTTTTGGGGTTTACGACTACTAATGTTCAACTCAGTAGCCTTGAAATTTTGAACCAATCCAGAAGACAAGGAAACTCCTGGATCAGTACCCCCAGAGATATGATTTGTTATGGAAGCATGGAGGACTTTGAGACTCAACAGATTTAACGGACATCAGTCACTGTTTACTACACGGGGAGTCTTCGGTCAGTGGGGACTGAACTCTAGACCTCTTGGATATGCGTCCAGTGCCCTACCAACAAAGCTATCTAGGCCTTTTAGTTGAGTTAATATTTTTTTAATAACTTTTTATAGGTGGGGTAGGTAACAAAAGTTTCATTAATTATTTCGTACAATGGGCCATATTTTGTCTAAGTTCAATTTCATGGTCAGAATTCAGCTGAACTTGTTTTTGGTCATAAATATATTTAGCGTCTGGGGTGCTAAATTTTTTAGCGTTTATTATAAAATCATTATTAATTATTTCAGTTTATGAATATGCGTCACCTACCTATTGCTAATTCGTAATAAACATTGCTAAAAGTAAATACCGTTCATTATTCATTGATGAAGATCTTAAAATCCTTTAACCATTTTCAACTTCAGATTATGCATCGAAGAATTGATGAAAATTAAAAAAGTCATCGGTGTAAAATATTTCAACTTTGTTATTTGTACACGTAAAATAATTGCTGAAATTTAAAAAAAAAATCGGTTTTGAAAAGTAAAATATTTTTGCTCATTGGAAATGATTTATGCACTTATTTTACATTTTAATTTCTATCATAATTCAACTAAATGTTTAGTAACAAAATAAAAATCTGTATTGTTTAAGTATAAAAAATAAATTATTTCTTAGTTTCGTGTTTCATATTACTATTTTCTTTAAAATTTAGCAATGACGCAGAATTTTCATTAAGCACATTTTTCATAAAATTTTGTATTAATTTAGATCAAAATGAGTGAAAATATCATATTTAGCATTTTAATAATTTATGGTTATGAAATACAGCATGAAATGTCGGATGGCTCACGTCCAAGCAATTTTTCAAATTTTCATTTCTTCGCAGTTATTTAGATCGAAGAGAAACCGTTCTTCATCATTGAAATTTAATTTTAAAATCAATTTTTGATAAATTTTTGAATATCAAGGATAAAAAATTTTAAACTACTTTTTTTTATGGTAATTTTTAGCATAAGTATAATTCCGATAAAGTAAGAGATTTTTTTAGTAACCTAGACTAATGTTATAATTAAAAAATACCAAAATATATTTTTACTTGTAAATAGATAGTCAGAAAAAAAATGTATAAAATGGAAATCGATGTTCTATCTGAGTCAAATGGTTAAACTTGATTGATAATTTTATTTCAGTTGATTTTAAAAATTAAAATAAAGAGGTACATTCTAAGATTTTTGCACTTAAGATCCCTCACTATATTAATGTTTTTTAGTAATTAGTATACGCTTTTCATTAGTTTAACGCGAGGGTGTTTTTCAAAATATTAATTCAATTATCTTTTGCAATTTTCTGTAGGTTATATCACTCCAGAAATGTTTCATTGAATATAAAAAAAAGTCTGTTCAACAAAATTTAACTTTATTGGAGCAGTACTTTCAGATAATATGTTTGTGTTTCAGTTTTGAGAAGAAAAGAAAGCTAGCAAAAGAAACATGTATCAAAAGTTGACAAGTGGCATCAAAATCTTTTAAAAAATCGTAAAAAAATATTTCCATTGCAAGTAGAACAACACTAAAATTTTTTTAGAACTATGATTGATAAATAAAAGTTACGCGGACATCTTAAGTTATGAAGCAAGAAAAGAAAATTCTTACCAGAATTATGTTACTTCACATTAGACAGCTCTTACACCCTAATATCCATGTCCAAAAATTAAGGGCCACAAATTGTCCTGCGTAAATTGAAAAGATAACAAAAAGCATGAGCAAAGTTTTACTAAGCATTTCAAATCACAAAATGAAATAAAAATTTATTACTATGTTCACAACACTTTTAATTAAAATAACGAATATGAGCATGGTGCAAAAAAACATGTGAGTAACATAGAAGAGGTGGCATAAGTTTTTACTGCGTTTTTATAAAACTTGATTAATTATTTCTATAAGATATACACTGGACAATAAAAATGAATTAAAAATCATTAAACTTAAGTATTGCTTTTTCTTTCCCTCACTATGAATGCAAGCGATTTACTATTTCATAGGTAAAGACAAGTTGACTTACAGGTTTGTATAAATTTTCTTTTTGTGTAAATTTCCAGTTTTCTATGTGTGATTTGTTCTCTTGTTTATTAGATCAAGGTTGGTAGCTAAATCTTTCACCAAAAAATAAGCACTTTTTAAATACTTTGTAAGCACTAGAAATCTTTTTTAAGCACTAAAAATATTTACAAAATGCAAACTAGTTATCAAAGACTTTTCATGATCATGATAAAATAACTAGTTTCTGACAATGAACGCTTTTCTTGATTTCATTTTCCACCATAAAAAGATCGAGAGATTTTTCGGTTTCGATTTCAGAGGGTGGAAAATGAAACCTGAAATTGAGAATATCATGCAAATTGTAGCAGAGTTCCACATGAGAGTGCAAGAATCTCACCGAATCCAGTTCAGTAAACGTACTTGCGGACCCGCAAGCATTTCATCAAACATGTAAAATGGTAGGCGCTTTCATACGCTACGGACCGACGGAAAGCGGAAATGCATTTTGTTTGAATGAACTGTGAAAACGTTGAATAGAGCAATGTGAAAACCAGGTTTTGCATAATACGTGGCGAAAACCGACATGGTCAAGAAAAAAATTTCATTTTTGAAAAGGGAAAATTAAGCACTTTTTAAAAACACCCAATACAAAAAGCACCATTTAGGACTTTTGGAAAACGATAATTAAAAATTTGCACCTTTAAGCACTTTTTAAAAACGCTACGCTCCACGTAGATTAAAAATTCGCTACCACTTGTTATGACCGTAACTTATGTCTGTATGATGATCGAGGAAAATTTTTAGAGCGATCACGATTTTCTTCTGTGGGCTAAAGTTACTGTTCCCAAATGGTGTTCCGCGGAACCTTATGGTTCCGTGGAAGATTTAAAGGGGTACCGAGACTTTGAACTGTGTAACATTTTTGAAACCTACAATTATATTTAGGTACATTAATCATTATTTACTTAATAATTATTTACATCATTATTACAATCATTATTTACTTAATATTTCGGATGTCTTTACTGAATTATTTAAAGTAAATTGAAAAAAGAAAGGCACATATTTATGAAAAAATAAATACAAACAACTTATTGATGGACTTACGCAAATTTGCATTACTATTTCCCATTGCGATCTTCAAATCAAAACTAAATTCATTAATAAAGAAATGTGCTTCCCTAACAACTAATTTCAACTTAAGGTCTTTTTAGTTTTCATTTCAACGGCCTATTTCATTCATTTTTAGCTTATGACTGAAAACAAATCCATACCTAGATTAGATTGCGCTTGCTGCTTCAACAGTTGGATATCAAACCTAATTTAAGATACGAAAAAATTTCATTCCTACTATTAAATATTTCAAAACTGAAATAGTCCTTTATTGGTTAATAAATTTATAATTGTCTTTTAGTAGTTTTTCATAATTAGTAGTCTTTCATATTAGTAATTTTTAATAATTAGTTTGTATATTCACCTAACGAACTTAATTTATGAAATCGGGGTTCCACAGAAGGAAGTTTGATTATTAAGGGTTCCACAAAAGAAAAGAAAAATTGTGAACTGCTAGGATAACGTATAATTTCAAATGTTACTTCAAATAAAAACTACTAGTTAACCAGAATAATAAATTTTTCAGAAGTTGGATACAGGATGTGTTTGGTCGTAACCTTTTTGGCGTTTGCAATAACAAAATTTTTTTCACAGGCTGACAATTGCTCACTTGATGTTAATGTTCTCAGAAAAATTAAAACACGTGGTTGTTTGATCGGTTAATGGGCTAAGACATATTTTTATTCTTATTTAACAAATAGTTTTGGTGTTTCAAAATAAGGAGGTTAGATATAATAATAACAGCAGCCCTGCACTTGATCTTTAAGGAGCCTACCAGTTGACAGCTGCGGCCAGAAATTTTATTTGAAGAGAAAAATTATAAGGAGGTTAAACTCAAACCTTTCTTTCTAGATCATAAATATGTTAAAACTTGTTTTAGGCAGAACTTTTTGTCGTGTGGTCAAACGATTTCTCACATTGCGCCTACGTTTGTGGTCTTGTGTTTTCTTGGTCAGCGAAAATGTGTTATGAATCTAACCCTTTTTTTTTAATGTGGGTAAAATTTTTGTTGGATTTAAAATATTTTCGAGATCTGACGAAATACGCAAAGAGTGAAATTAGCATTCATGACCTCTTAATTTTGAAGAAAACTTTCATAAAAAGTTTATATTGTTTTAATAAAAAAAATTGTATAAAATTAGGTGTACATGGCATACAGAGTGCGAAAAATTAAAAAGAGTCCACCCTTAATAACTTTTGATCTAATCATCGATTTTAATGGGCTAAAACCAGAGTGCGTAGCCGAATTCAACCAAAAAGAAGCACCTTTTAAGTGCTCAAAAAATATTTGTGAGAACTTTAAAAAATATAATTAGGATATGGGCACTAATAAAAGTTTTCTCTTCCTAATGTTGGAAGTTCCTCTTATATGCATTAACAAAATGCAAAATAATTTTCAAGAACTTCACGTGATCATGATTAAATAGTTAGTTTCTAACAAAGAACTCTTTTCTTGATTACATTTGCTACCATAAAAAAAACTAATACCCAATTTTGAGCGTATTTAATATTGAGCGACCCATTATATTTCTTAAATCAATAATAATTACTTTATTTAATAAGGTAAAGAAATTTATTAAAAATTATAATTAATTTAACTACTATTTATAAAGATTCACAAGTGTATTTTTCAGATTTAAATAAAAGTTTTTTTAAAAAAGCATATTCAACAAAACATTGACAAGATTATGTTATTGATCATATCGAATTTATAGAGTTATGTAAAGAATTAAGCACATTAAGAAAATTTAAATAAATTGGTATTATAAATGTAGATTAGTGAATGACCCCTAATAATTTTTATTAAAATTTGTTACTTGGTTTCAGCATTTCTCTCATGTAATGATTAAAAAAATAGCTTTGAAATGTAAATAAACGAGTTTTGAAACAAAACACTTTTGTCAGGAGTAAATTATTATATGGCCCCTAAATTCATAATATTTAATAAACTTGAGATGATTGAATTTTTTTATCTCAATTGTTTTTAAATCAAATCATGAAAAAATTAATTTAGAGTTTTTTGGAGTAACATAAGATTTTTTGCTGCATTTAAAATAGCGAAAGCCCCTAACTTCATACTTTTTTAATTGATTGATTTATTGATTGAATGTAGGGTTTAATGGCACAAAGTCTAAATAAGGACATGTTGCGAAAAACAATCCTTCCTTTTTAAAACTTGCCTTTAAGTATTATTGAGTTTTTTCATAACACAAATTAAGAGCTCTGAAAGTTTTAAAAGTATTAATACAACAACAAAAAGTAATAAAAAAAATTATTAAATACAAGAAAATTCTTTTTTTAAAATGTGTTAAACTATAGGTGAATGGTCCCTCAGATAAAAATATTGCAACTAAAATTCTCAATCAATTTTTATCCTTATTAAATTAAGGAATAAATGCGAGACGGAAATTTAAAGGCAATAAAGCTTTGTAATTCTTGATTGCTCTGGAAATAAACATCAAAATACGTAATTAGTGAATGATCCCCATGTCAAATTCAAGGATTATTGTACTGATCTATATATAATGAGAGCGAGAAGGCCGTTTAGCTTGCCAGTGACGAAGACGACAGCACTTCACTAACGATGAAATTAACAAGAGAAAAAAAATTTTCCTTTGCTATTAGGAAAAAAATTGGCTACCCAGTGATCAGCAAAAATGAGAGAATTTTTCGATTTAATTTCAGAGGGCAGAAAATGAAGCCTGAAAATTCTGAAATTGAGAATCCCTTGCAAAAGGCTGCTATACATGAGAGTACCAGAAACCTTCCAACCGAATTCAGCTCAGCATACGCATATGCGGACAAGCAAATATTTAATCAAACGTGTCAAATGATTGGCAGATCGATAGTAAGTTGAAATGGATCGTAGTCGAACGAATTGCGTAAACATTAAATGTTATATTATAATTATAAAACAGTCTTTGAACAGCCTGCCCAATTTTGGTTTTACGACTACTAATGTTCAACTCAGTAGCTTTATAATTTTAAGACAAAGACAAAGAAACTTCTGGATCAGTACCCCTAGAGGTATGATTTGTTATGGAAACATGGAGGTCTTTGTGACCCGGCAGATTTAACGCATAGAAGTAACCATTTACTATACGGGGAGTGCCAGGCTATCCTGGCCAGTGTAAACACCGGGATAGCTTGGTCGGTAGGGTGCTGGACCGATGTCCAAGAGGTCGCGGGTTCGATCCTCGCCAGCCGAAGAATAAATTAATGAAAATGGTAGTGAATGGTGACTGATGCACGTTAAATATGTCGAGTCGTAAAGTCCTCCATGTTCCCATAACAAATCAATGCCTCTGGGGGTACCAATCCAGGAGTTCACTTGTCTTCTGAATTGAGTCCAAAATTATAAGGCTACGGCTATTCAACGATGGGTTCAAAATAAAATAAAATGAGAAAATCACGAGCCGTGATTGCTCAGGAGACAGAGCGTTCGTCTTCCAATAATGCGAACCCAGACGATACGAATTCCGCATCCGGCTTGCACCAACCACAGTGCTGACGTGAAATATCCTTAGTGGTAGACGGATCATGGGTTAGAGTCCCCTTGCCGTAAGGCTAACCGTGGGAGATACTCGCTGTCCTCCTCTCCATGTAACGCAACTGCTGGTTAGCTCAAAGCCTCCCAGATAGGGTGTTCCAGCCGAAATATTGTTTCTACTCTCTAGTTGTGATGTTACTCTCTGGGTGTTAGATTTTAAGGACGACGAAGACGAATTAGACGAATTAGACGAAGGACAAGGTCGAAAAGAAAAACAGCGGACTGAGGTAGCCATTTAAACAGATTGGAAGCGACCTATTTGATAAGTGTTCATCTTTGAAAAGCAAACCTTTTGAGAAGTAAGTTCACTTTATCTTATTTAAATACATTTAAATGTTTCTTCTAATATATTAGATATATTGTGTTGTTTTAAATTAAAAGCGTATCGATTATAATCACACCCTGTAACAATGAGTAACTTATCGAAAAAAATTGTTCATTCCTTTTCAAGTTATTAAAATGCTAACTCCATCTGTTTATTTTGTATTAAAGCTACTAATATGATTTATTAGATATATATTTTATAGATTACATAGTAATTGAGATTAGTTAAATTATTTTAGATTACATTAAATCTATTTTTTAGCTTATAACATCGTGTAAATATTAGATTATTCGACGTTATATTGCATTTTTCTCTTTTTTGATGGGAAAAACCTGTAATTCTTATTTGTACAATATTTTTCATATTGTATATTTTATTGTTTGTAATATATTAAGTACAAACAAAATTTACAGTACATTTCTGTTGAATATCTTATTTATCTACATATCAATGACAAATAGTTACGTTAATAAAAAATAGTTCTGCTTTGAAACATAAACATAAGATTTTATGTCATACTTTTTTACTAATCTTGCATCTAATATTGAAGATCAAGCAATAATACTTATCCATTTACCTATATGCTAAAATAATTTTTTTATATATTTTCTTATTCTTCTAATTTTAGTCTTGAATAATTAGTTTTTCAGATTTAAATTTTGAGAAGACAGATTTTATACCTTCCATTAAGACTTAATATGCGTTTTTAAAATTACATAGCATCTTTATTTTAGTTTGCAGTTTTAGTATTAAGTTGATTTTTTTATAATTATTTGACATTTAACATAATAATGAATAAATATCAATAATATTTACATAAGTACCTCTCAATTGATTTATATAAATTAAATGTATAAAATATTAAATGTTTGAATTTTAAATTCAGATTTTCAGTACTGAATAACTGTTATAGTTTCTTGTTTAATTCAAATTTTTAAAAATTCTTTGCAGCTTTAATTCGATTAAGTACTTTAAGCAAAGATGAAGTCTTTTTAAGATTAAATATTTTTATTTGTTACCAGGTATGCAATATAGTAGGCAATGCTTGATGCATCAATATTTACTAAGGTCTGGTAATTATAAATTTAATTATTTACACATGCATATAAAAACAATTGTTTTTATTTTTTGTTTTGTTTTCAGTTTTGAATTATTAGTACAATTTTTCTAATTTTAAATTCTTGAGACACAGATTACTAATATATGCAAAATTTCAATTTATGTTCTTAAAATTATACTGTAGTTTTAATTCTGATTTTCCATTTGGTTTGGTTTGAAAAATTATATAAACATCAGGTTTTTTTTAATTAGTCTATTTCCAGTTTTCCAAAATTAATAAATTTTCTGATTTTACTAACTTAAAACCTGATTTTATCTACATTTAAAATTTTAAGCAGCTTTATTTTGATTTGCATATTGTAAATTTGCATATTTTTTTGGTTTGAAGCATTTTGTAAACACAAATCTTATATTACTGTTTTGCTTTTCTTTTTATTACCTGACATTTTTTTAATAACATTAAAAAACAATAAAGTAACTGTTTCTAGTACTTCAAATAATTTAAATACACAATAAAGCAAAACTAGAAATGCATATAGTTTTAATTTTGCTTTACTAGCAAATATTTTTGAAATCTATATATACATTTTATGAAGACTAACGCATATGATAGTACGCATGATTGTATATTGACAGTGAAAACAATAAAATAATTTTTTAATGAAAATAATAAAAACTAATTTCAATAGATTAAATATAGCATATTATTTTATGATGTGCTATGACTTAATATATTTATTGCTAAATTTTTAAATATAGGTTTAATATTACTTTGCATCTCTAGTTTATTTCAAAACATTATGCGTATGAAGTCGTAAATTTTTTTAAAACTTAGTCAACTTGTTAATTTTTTTTCCTTCAATTATTTTATGCCTTACATGCTATCAAGTGATATTACACTAATGTCTGTGTAAAAAATTAACAGACATTAAGCCGTAATTTTAATTAAATAGAAGTAATTCTGTTATTGTTGTTTTTAAAATAAATAAGTAAAAAATCTTTAAAATTTATTTTTTCTACTTGTAATAAATGAATCTCACTAAGAAAAAATATCACTGACTATAAAAGCTATTACTGGAACTAGTTTTGTGCATAATTTTGCATGAAATAAGTATGAAAAGTAATAAGATATTTTTTCACCATTTTAGTTACAGAAAGTGACTATTTTAAAACAAATTATGTGAATATTTTGCCATGATATTTTGAATCTGCTTCATATACTTTTTTTTTTATTTCTTTCTTTTCAAGCATTAGCTTGGCCCATATGTTATAAATTTGTTAAAACTGTTCCTGAAATTATAATGATGAGATTTAATTTATAATTTTAGATGCGTTTTCAATTAAAAATATATAAAATTGAGTTTTTTTTATTATTTTTTATTTGTTTTTTAAATTCATATCAAATTAGATATTTATTTTTTTGTAAATAAATGGAACATGTTATATGTATTTCTTTTGCAGATGCCACGATCATGCTGTGTACCGGAGTACCGTTCTAGTTACGAAGTAGAAGCATATACAAATATCACTAGTTTCCCAAAAGATTTAGAATGAAGGAATCAATGGGAGAAACTCTCTCATCGAAAAGACTTTCATGCTACTGATTCTACAGTTATCTGTTTTCAGTACTTTGAAGAGCGCTTTATTGAAAGAGAACATAAAGCAGTACGAGCAGATGGTTCGATACTTGTTGTACCTCGAAAGAGCACAGACTTAACTTCTGATGCATTCCCCTCTATTTTCCCAAATTTACCTCATCATTACTTAACCAAGGAACTAAGGCTCCCAAAAAGAAAATCACCAGAAGAAAGAATTATTGCTCTTGAAAAAAGAAGGGAAGAAGAATTTAAGCAATGGTCTGCTGATGACAAAATTAAAGATTATGTAGATTTTATATAAAATTTTGAAAAGAAGATGCCAGACCAGTGGATTGTCATT
Organism: Parasteatoda tepidariorum; assembly: GCF_982258835.1. Lineage (NCBI taxonomy): Eukaryota > Metazoa > Arthropoda > Arachnida > Araneae > Theridiidae > Parasteatoda > Parasteatoda tepidariorum. The sequence continues at coordinate 133,306,674 of NC_141755.1, read as the reverse complement.
CATAAAAAAGATAATATTTTCATTTTTATTTATGAGTATTGCATTTTTTATTATAGGTAGTACAAAAATCTTTATTTTTGTACCAGCATTTTGTATCAGCATTATTGTGAATAGAAGCTTTTCCAATCTTTGATATCTTTGTATGGGTTTAATTTTAAGAAATATTTACTTCATATGGTTTATTGTTTGAGCAGAAAAAGATTACATTATGTATTATTAACAGGATGTATTATTTTTTTATTGAAATTTATTCTTTACATAATAATGATGTGGAAAGAAAGTAAAGCAATATAATTTTCTGCGCAAAAATTAAATCATAAAATAATGTAATCTTTTGTTGCATTATTTACATATTTTTTTTAAAAAAAATTCTTCAGTTTAAAGTGGATTATGAAAAATATAAAATTTTCAATCAACAGATATAAATTTTAAATGGATGACAGTAAAAAATATTCGATAGCTTTATTTTCCTAAAAACGATTAATATGTTTTAACATCATAAGAATGTTAAATAATGAAGTGAAGTTCATTTAAATTATCACTTTCAATTAAGATCTTAAAAAAACTATTCTGACATGCAAGGGAGACCCAAAATTATTAATCTGAACAAAAGAAAAAGCAATACATTCTTTTCTACCATGTTACCCACTTTTTCGTGACGTCACAATTCTTACTTGAAGGCTTGTTCACCCTATCTAAGAGTCATTGGTTAGATCCATCAAAATGTCCTCCACAAGGGCAAATTTCTCCCAATACTTGATCCAGGAGTTCCCTTGTCTCATGGATTGGGCTCGAAATTATAAGGCTACGTAGTTGAACATTAGTAGTCGTAAACTCATAAAATTTGGGTCGGCTGTTCAACAACGGTTATTAAAATAAAATAAAAGGAGAAAACCACGCATTTTTGCATAATTGGTGATGAAAATCTACATGCTTAAGATAAAATATCTCACTTAGGAAACTTAAAAACTTTTCAAAAGCACCCAATAAAAAAAGCACCTTTTAAGGGCATTTAAAAAAATGAAAATCAAAAATAAACACTTTATAAAAATTCTACGCACTCTGTTTAAAATCGTAAAAGTCAGAAAGGAGCCGAAACAAAAATTGTTCGTAATTTTTGTAACAAAATATTTAGCGTTAAAAATCTCACTAATTTTTCACAGTACCCATTGTTTTTTAGAAAAAGTGATGAATACAAGAGTGACATAAAAGAATAACGTTCCTTAGGAACGCTTTATAAAAAACGCTGATGAAAAGAAAAGTTAATAAAGAAAGTAAGAAAGAAACAGAAAAAAAAGTTCTTAGTTCTGAAATATAACTTAAAGTTTGAAAATAACAATTTCCAGCGTAACTGGTTATCTGTCTTATCTTACAGGAAAAAAATTGAAAGTAAAAATGCTGCGTTAAAATGCTGCGCTATAATTAAAACATAAAAAACAACAAAAGCAGGATAAAGAAAAGGTTCTTAAACAAAAAGTGTTGAAAAGACGACGAAATTATATCTGAATATAATTTTAAAAAAATCAGCAATACAAAGCTCATGGTTCTATATAAATTAATCTAGTTTGAATCCTTCAAATTTCGCTTTTCCATTCGCATTTCAAAAATTAAATGAACAAATTTCAGAAATTAAAAATATATGTCAAAAGTATTTCCAATGGTGTATAAAAAACACTCAATATTAGAGTATTCTTTGTTAAATCTACTCAATCATCCCCCCAAGCCCCCCCCCCCCAAAAAAGAGCTTTACCGAATGTAGAATAGTGGCCCAATATTCGTTTAATCTCTAATTTGATAGTATACTTAAGTTTCCAAGTTCTTCAATGAATAAAAAGAAATAAGGAGTCGGTAACTTTCATTGTCATAAATTACTGAATCAGTACACCTACTAATCTCACGTAAAAAAACAAACAAATTGTTTGTACAAGAGAATTTGGGAAAGAGCACTCAAAAATATTTTTAAGCACTATAATTAACAAAAGGCAAAAATTAAAGGCAATATATTAACAAAAGGCAAAAATTAAAGGCAATATATTAACAAAAGGCAAAATAATTTTCAAAGATTTTACATGATCAGGATAAAATAACTAGTTTTCTGACAAAGAACTCTTTTCTTGATTATAATAGCCATTATGATAGCGAGATTTTCCAGTTCAATATCAGAGGGTGGAAAATGAAGCCTGAAATTGAGAATATCTTGCAAAATGCAACAGTGTTGCACATGAGAGTGCAAGAATCTCACCAAACCCAGACGAGTAGGCGCACATGCGGTTTCGCAAGTATTTCATCAAACATGTAAAATGATTGACGCTTTCTCAAGGTATGGACGACGGTAAGCCGAAATAAATTGTGGTTGAATGAATGGTGAAAACGATGAATAGAACAATGTGAAAAGCACACCTTTGTTATACGTGGTGAAAATCGACATGGTAAAGGAAAAAAATTAAGCACTTTTTAAATACATCCAATGAAAAAAGCACTTTTACGGACTTTTAAGAAACGAAAATCGAAAATAAGCACATTTAAGCACTTTTTGAAAAAGCTAAGCACCATGCTGGTAAGATCCCCAAAGAATGAAAGTTGAGGATATACAAGAATCAAGTAAGTGTTAAGGTTATGTTTGAGGGTATTTTTATTCTGGAGAAAATTTTGAAAATATAGTCAAAACAGGAAAATCGGTACTTACCGTACTAAAAATGAAGTGCATTTTTCACGAAGTTCAGTCTCCCAACCCTTATCAGTAAATTCGGATAGTATTCTCAAGAAGTCTCACACATAAATAAAGGGCGGGTACATCAAAGTACACTCCAGTTCACTAGAAAAGAGGAAATTAAAGAATAATTATAAAAACAGGTACGAAAAATCAGAGAAATTAAATAACACAGTCAATACTCAATATCGTAGTTTGAGCAGAAATGATTGTTATAATGTGAGATTGCCGTATCGTGAATGCACAAGAATACTGTCATAGACAAAAAACAATTTGGGGAGATATATTTATCGACCATGTCAGCCTTAATTTTTGAAAAGGTACCTCACTTTTGAGTGCTGATCGTGAGAGTTGTATTAAGTTCACGATCGTGGTCGCTCCTGTGTTGCCTTCAGCAGTAGAGTGAATACGTTGTGTGTGATCGAGACTGAGTAGCAACAGCACGAGGTGGATATTGTAACAGTCACAAGTAGCCAGTCAACTGTTCAACTGTGGACCATCCATCGAAGTAGGCGTGTTCAAATCGAAGTGGGAGTTTCCTGTCCATGCAGGCATGTTCACATCATGTCCAAGTCCTCAATGTGGGGATATATTTATCGATCATGTCAACCTTCATCTATGAACAGGTACCCCAACGTAGAACCGAATTAACATGTCTTATTTACTAGTGAGTAGGAATTGTAATTTTGTAGTGGTAGACACACTACATTTCCCTTCTATCATATTTCAGAAGCGGAAATATTTATTACTAAGGCAACTTTTTCTTTTCATTAATATATCATAAAAGTGACAGTTAAAATAATACTTATGTATGCTCTATAATACCTTAATATGCTCTGCCAGGGCTGTTATTATAGATAATTGACGTACACAGGGTTACCACAGTAAAAAATGAACAAAAATAGTTGCTTTTAGCTGAATCAAGAATGAAAATAGTTGCCTAAAGCTATGAAAATAGTCGCCTGAACAGGAACAAAAATAGTAGCCAAATAACTAAAATTATAGCTTAATTGTCAAATACTATGATTAGGACTAGGTGATGCCACAAATTTTAAATCGTGATACATCCTTCGTTAGACATCGCGATTTAGCATATGTTCATAAATTACCTATGGGAGATCTTTAAATCAATCAAAAATAAATAAAAAAGGAATAAATCTAGTACAAAAGAAAATTCTAAACATATTCTACTATGACATCAATATCATTGATTAATTTTTTCAATTAAATTAATAAAGGAGTCAAAGTAAAGGCAAACCCAAGCTTTATTTCATTTTTCTTAAATTAAAAATTATTTAAGATTTTATTGGTTTAAAAATAATAATACTGTAACAAATTATTTTACACTAGGGGGCAAAGCCCCCTGTTCGCTACCGCTCACCAACCCCAATGATTGCTTCGTAATAATTGTTTTTTCTTGGCAGAAAACAGTTTTTCTACTAAAGTTAAAAATATTCACTTAACATCTATGTACTAAAAGGAATTCTGTTTACTTACGCTCTTGCGCCTCTACTTCCTACCTCCAAATATTACTATCTATTAGTATTATAAACATTTAGATTTCTTGGTGAACAGAAGTGATTTTTTTAGTTATAATTTTTTTAAATAACATTTATATTCTTAATACGTTACATTGTTCAAACAAATCTGATGAGTTCTCAACCAAAATTTAAAATTTTCGCTAATAATGGCAGTACTGAATTGAGTATTGAGTATAGTAAAGTGCGGCGTGCTCTCTGTTTTCGCTTATAGCACTGCGTTTCAATAGGTAAGGCTTAATTTAGCCAAGCAAGATTTATTTGAGCTCTGAGGCTCTTCTTTAAATTCACAAGAATCAACATCTATTCACATTAATTTGAAATAAATCGCAATACTGAAAAATAACTTTAAATTAGGGATACAAAAATATTTAAAGGAAAACAATACCTTTACGACTTTTGTTAATTTTATGCTGATGACAACCTAAACAATACGGAAATGAATGGGGGAAAACTGAATCCCACCACGCGATTTTCTGGCCACTAAAAATGCACCGACAACAATGGAAAACTGCGACACCATCATTAGAATTTTATATATAGTAAGATACATGCATTAAAAATTAAAAGAAGAAAGAAAACGAAAGTGGAAAACAAACTAACGAAATGTTCACTTTAGAAAAAAATTTTTTTTTTCATTATCTGTTGAAAAAAAACATGCTTTTGAAACAACATTAGACCCTTTTTTATTTACTTATTTAAAATAATAAAAAGTAGTATTAACTAATTGTCAAATTCTGTACTTAATAAATGTAAAAATATTTTTACTTATTTATTATTATTTTCATTTTTGAAAATAAAATCGATTAAAGATTTATTTGTTTAAAAATTATACTGACTATCGAACAACCTATAAAACAAACAAGTATTGAAAGAATTTTAATAAAAATAAAAAAATACTTTAAGTACTAATGTTGAATTATTAAAAACGTCGAAACATTACTAAACATTTTATTTAATTAAAAAAAAATTTGTTTTAACTAATAGCCAAATTTTTTTAAAATTTTGTTTTCGTTTTTTCAAAAATAAAAGCAAATTAAATAAAGGTAAGTTTTGTTTTAATTTTTTTTATAATTAAAAACGATTGAGCATTTATTGGTTGAAAAACAATTAAATTATTATACTTAACTTCATTTAATAAATTTAAAAAAACTAACTTTTTATAACAAAGTTAAATACAAAATACCCCTAATAAATTATATCGCGTAAAATAAAAAACAATAATTGAAAAAAATCATTGATTTGATCTATTGAGTTCAGAACGAAAATTTAAGATAACAGCGATTGTGCAGCAATCGCAAAGTAACAGTAAGTCTACTAAAAATAATTGACAAGAATCGTTAAACCCAGACGGAAAAAAATGGTATGAAATAATGCAGAACGAAACGATCGCTGCAAAAGTCTCACTAAAAATAATTTACAAGAAACCAGGCAATTATTTCCGACGAAATGAAATGCATAACGATCGCAAAATGACTCAAGTCCCATTGAAAATAATCTTCAAAAAACTCAAGACAAAAATGGACATAAAGAAACATCGCTGATCCTCACACGAAACCGGGAATTCTGATTCAATTCGCTCTTTGTTATTCAACATCACGAAACCAACATCATCTTAATAGCAAAATGCTATAAAAAAGATCTCTGCAGCTAGACCAGTGGTTCCCAACCTTTTGTGGACCATCGCCCCCCTCTTGGGGTTGGCTGACACATATCGCCCCTTTCTCTTTTTGTTCAAAAACCACTCATTGTTGCTTGTGAGTAACCAAACACTGAAAATATGTTAAGTTATATTTGATTTTAATTTAAATTTTAATGCAAATAAGGAGGCAATTTTATCCAGCCATTTTTATTAATTAAAAGAAAATTTTGCATCTTTTTTTTCAAAAAGAAAGTATATTTAAATAATCAAAATAAAAGTAAATTTTTTAAAATTCTTTTTTTAATGTAATCTAGAAAATTTTGAAGCGTTAACAACTAAAATTTGAGGAAAAAAATGAAGAGTGAGAAAGTGCATTTTTACCACTTCAATGACTGCCCTGTGCTTGGTGTATTTCAGTTAAAGCTGGAATGTCGGATTTTATGTTCGTCAGATTTAAAGGCAGATCTCCTTTGAAGCAAATGTCCAACTTATTTCTTTGCCTTGCGAGCAGCTGGACGACAGAACTAAATCCCCTCTCCACTAAATATGTTGACGGGAACGAGCTGAGGAGCGGTTCAGTTTGTTTCCACAATTATGGATAAGTGTCCATAAGCTTTACTCAAGCTAACTCGTAACCGTATTTTTTAAAGACGACTTTAGCCTCACAGTCATACTTCAAATCTAAAAACTCAGTCTGCAAAGAGGAAGTGAGCTTATCCACAGCTTTATAAGAGAAAGGATCGAAAATCCAATCCGGAATTTCTAATTTCATCAAATCTTTAAATCCTGATTCCATATCAGTTTTTAACTGATCAAGGTGATCAGTAAAAATTGAGATTTAATCTTCGAGAATATCGATATCTGCCATTGAAAACTTTTTAAGAGCTGAAAATTGCATTAACTCTTTGCGACCAATGTTTGATTCGTAGATATCAAACTTGGCGATGAATGAAGATATGATTCCCTTAGCCTTGATAATGTTCATTTTATTTCCTTGAAGTTTTACGTTGATTTCGTTCATTTTTTAAAAAATATACGCAGTTTCCAACTTGCGTTGCTTTAAACTCTCACTTAAAAAAGGATAAGTGGTGTCGAGAAACTCAGTGACTGAGTCAAACAATTCGAAGAAACAGAGCAAACAGTTTCCTTTTGAAAGCCATCTCACAGTTGTATGTAGGAGCAAGCGTTCGAAATCTTCATCATTTTCATGACAATGTTCTCGGAACAAACGGTCATTGAGGGAATTAGCTTTGATTTTATTGATACCAGAAATAATGAATTGTAAAGTGTCATGCAGGGCACCACTCAACTCTTTTGCAGCCAAATGTTGACGATGAATGACACAATGAATTGTGATGACCTCCGGTACTTCTTTTTTAAGGTGTGCCAGAAAACCAGTATGACGACCAGACATGGCAGGAGCACCATCTGTTGCACAAGCACTTACATTTGTAAGGGGAATTTCCTTTTCTTCAAAATAATCTTTAACCAATTTAAAACTCGACGATTCTTTTGTATCAGTGATCAAAGCTCTTGCAAACAACATTTATTCGTTAATCACTTCAGTTCGTTTTGAAGTGGTCAGGAGGGTTGTCGAGGCACATACTTGGGGACTGGGTGTTTGCCGAGGCACACCACAGTTTGCTTACTTTATCACTATGTAATCTCGATAAATGGTCTCTCATTCGCGAGGGTTTCATCGCCTTATTACTAGTAAATGTTTTATCACACAAAAGACAATAAGGAAACTGCACATTTTGTAATGACGCGATAAAACCGAATTTTAAATATTCGGATGAATACTGACGACACTTCCTTTTCGAATCCATTTACACTTCAATATAAACGCATGAAAGGTACAACTATAAAAAATAAGCTAACAATTCATGGCCGTGAAAAACAACCTAACAATTAATAGTCAATAACTAATAACAAATTTAAAAAAAAAAAAACATTTAAGTGATGGGAGGGAAAGAAAACGATTTAGGAACTCCACAAGTGTATGGACACTATAGCAATTGGCGAGGAGAGTCAAAGAGTTGGCTGACCAGTGCAAAAACATAGCCAAAGCGCCAATTATTTAGCCTTGGAAACTAATTCATCGCCAAATTAAAACACCTTCTTCTTTGTACATTCGTTAAAAGCGTAGTGTTACATTTCCCACCTTTCTCTCTACAACTTTTTTATAGCTCTCAGGTCTATAAGAAACTGATGTCTGCTTCTGTGGTTACAAGCAAGAGCACATTTCTAATGGGGGTGCAATGAAAGAATGAATGTGACGATTGGTTTACATGCGGTGACAAAACTATTCCCCTCAGACTCACCTATACAAAGTGAATTTTCCTAGCACTAACAACGACGCGACACTGATGTCTGGAGTCTTTGTTGAAAGCCGTTTTATGACTGCCAAACCGCAGACTTATCTAGCGATAAATGTTTCGTCCATCAATCCGTTTTTCCTAGTACATGCCTTTTAAAATCGGAGGTCAGGGAATGAAACGAGAGAGGAGAGGAAGGTAAATAAAAGACTTTCAACAAAAGAGAATTCTTGAAGATCAGATTTCCACCTACGATACCAAAACGTATGACGAAAACGATTCTGAACTTGAAATTTTTTAACTATCATAATTCTTTGTCTACACCAGAAGCATAATTTTCATATATGTTTTCAATTTCGATCTCAAATAGCTTTTGTTATTAATATTATTAACAACTTTTATCTTTTGAATACTCGTCGCCCCCTTATCGCATCCTATGGGGCGATCGCCCCCAGGTTGTGAACCACTGAGCTAGACGAAATTAAAATCGTCTTCGTTAGTGCGGTAACAGAGCTAGCCTAGTCAAGGATCCTTGCATTTTAAATCGTTAAACCGCGATTGTAATCTTATTCCGGTGGCTTAAATCAGATTTCTGATGCATCGCCTAAAACGAAAGTCACTACGTTGACCTATTGATATATGTGTTAAATCGATATTTCGCGATACATCGATTTGTCACCCAGTCCTAACTATGCTCCAATTAAAAAAAAAGTTTTGTACTAATATAAAAGGTATGCCTATTAGAAAACATGTATCTAAATAAAAGTCGAATTACAATAAAATCTTTGAATGTTAATAGAAGGAAAAAACAATTAAAAATAACAAAACTGTCCCTCAGAGAGAACATATAACAAGTACTTCATTAAATCCAATGGAAATTTAAATTTTTGACTCTTTGGACATAAATGATTGTATAAAAGTTTGCTATCTTTTATTAACGTTCTGAAAAGTAACGTTCATTTTTGCAAAAAAGTAAAGGAAGAGTTCGCCAAGAGTAAAAAAAGTCTCCTAATAGTCGCCTATTCCTGAAAATAGTTGCTATTTTAGCCTTTTCAGGCAAAAAAAGTCGCCATAGTCGCCTAAGGCCGAAAATAGTAGCAAATAGTTGCATTTTAGTAACCTGTGGCAACCGAGTTAACAGAAAAGGCCAGATGTTTTAACCTCAAAAGAAACCACACAATAGGTCTGACATAGCACAAAAAGAGTGAATAAAATTTTTATATAAGTATTATTGATAGCATCCTTTAAAAACAGCCATAAGCATTGTGAATGACAATAAATTACCACCACCTAGGTAAAGAATTAACACTAAACATGCCGACACTTAATCTATTACCTATTTCGTACTTTATGTTTCTTGATTGAATGTATGAATAAAGGAAATAAATTAAAAATACTTTATTATAATTAAACAAAATTATATATTGCCAATTTTTATGTATAACAAAGAATAAGAATTTATAATTTATTGTTCAATGCATTTTTTTACACATACATTGTACATTTTCCGCAAACATATTTCTTCTAATCATTATTATTTCTATAATTCTTATAATTAATATTATTTCTTCTAAAAATTTGCGCTATCTTTGGCTATATCACTATAAATCGCTATATTTGGACATTTTTCTGGGTAAAAACTAACAGTTAGTTAGAAATGAAGTAAAGCCAACAAAATAAAATATTAGCGACTTACCAAAACATTTAGTTTTTGTCACTTTTTCTTATACAAAAATGCCAATCTAAGATTTTAGGCACTTTCTTGAAATTTGAATTAACAGTTATTGTGATTTAACTCACTACGCAACAGTCTTTGCAGAAACTCATCGAACGTTGTACACGCATTACATCGTAATTTCTGATTCGATAACCTTCGAAAGCAGTAAATTGTTCTCCGGGTCAAATGACCGATTCCGGACGAAATAGGTATACGACAAGTATTATTCGAAACAAACAAAATATGAAAAAATAATAAACGAATATTTTAACTAACTGTATATAATTGTTAGAAAAAGTCATGAAGTCAAATGTGCAAAAACGATGAGCGTATTTTCGATGCAAAAGCTCTTAAACGGTCATTTGACCGGTAATGGTATGTTAAGTGTTAAATCGCGTCCTGAATACATACTGCGATGTGTTTTCTTGTTAATCGTATGTAATATAAACCGCGATCCATTATTTTAAATCAAGTGAATGCAATTTTGAAATTCGTTTTATCTAGAAAGGAAAAAAGGTAAAAAAATATAAGTTTTTTTTCAGCTAGTAGAAAAAGCAGAACTTTTTAAGAAAAAACTGAATTTGACTGAGGACAGTTTCAATTCAGCCTTTGAATGTTAACTAACCCATTATAAGAAAACGTTGGGTGTTAGCCAAACAAACATTTTCGTTAGGCCGAAACAGGTTTCAGCTATCTTTCAATCTAGTAGCCGCACATTATAATTTTGAAACCAGACGTTAGTCGATTATACAAAATGCCACGTGAGTTCAACAAACATTTTCGTTCACCAATCAAAAAATAATAATAATAATAACGTCAAATGAAAATTTTACTTTTTTTTCACCTAAAAATCGCAAAATTTGGTTTTGTCCTAAAATGTAAGCCCGTTGCAAGAAACTGTTCGCCCTACACTACTAATCAAAAGATGTAGACAAAATAATTTTTAGCTGATTTTTAACTTTAAAATTTTCTTTAAAACGTTAGCTCAATGTTAGAAATCAGTCAATGATACCCAGGTTCCGATTTAACCAGGTTTATAATATCACCAGGTTTAGAAACTGCAAGTTTGACCTTCGCTTCAATACGTTAACCTATATTAGGAAATTGCAGGTCAAATCAAAAATTTTTGTTACCAAATCAATTTATCGAAAAATATGGCCTAAGTCTTTGTTAACTACAAACAAGTTTGAATTTTATCATAAAACGGTACTTCATTATAGAAAATCGCTAACGCAGAAAAATTTTGCGATTTGTTACAGTAGATGATGTTGTAGAAACATTCAGTTTATTTAATAATCTTGACCGCTTAATCAAAGCTTAGGAATCAATTTAACGATCATATATCTAATCAAGTCAGTAAATATTATGAATTGTGATCATTATTGACAATGAGCAGCTCGCACGTAGTAGTTGACGTTTCTGCTAAAACGTATTGTCTGAGTGTATATTGTAATTAGCTCATAATATATTGGTAAAACAACGTTTGCTTAATTATTCGTCTGTGACAATGTAAAATATTAAAAAATAATTGTCTGTTAACAAACTTGTGATGCTGAAACAATTAAAATCAGGGGTGATTGTGAGCCCGACTCAAAAATTCTGAAAATTTCTTGAGTAAAATCATTAATGACGCATTTAAAAAAATTAACGTCTTTATAAATTCAAATTTCTGATATTTTCAAAACGTGAAATTATAAATAAATTATATGCAGCATAATTTAAATATTTATGTATAAGCTTACTAAATCTAATGTCTAATCACATTACTGTATGAGAAAAAATATTTACAAATAAAAGAGCTGCCAAGTATAAATTATAGTTCTAATATTTCTAAATAAAATGTACAAGAATTTTTATACATAAATGTGATCGATAATTTTTTTTTGAAATTACTGGATTTTTGGTTTCCGAAAACTTCCGGATCGCGGTAATGAATCCGGATTTTTTTCCGGTGCACAATGATTTCAGCTTTTAGCCTAATTAAAACCATTACATTGTTTAACATTGTTTAAAGTTTAATACAAAGAATACTGTTATCGTATTAAAATTTTTTTGTTTAAAATATTGCAAAACAATGAATTACGTTTTCATATAAAATGTCTGGAATATAGACGGATGTGTAAGTTTATGATCCATCATTTATACTGATTTGTAAATGATTAAAAAATAAACAACAGTATGGTATTTTGGTGAATGAAGAGCAACGCTGGAAAAAAATACGAAAATTTCCTGTTGCTTTCATATATGCTTGTGCGATGTATTAAAATTAAAAGCATTGAATTTGACATATTTTCATATCAGAAGATGTCTGAATGTTCACTGTAGTGTCTACAAAAATATAATTCCAATTCACTAGTATATAAGACATGTTAACTCGAATCTGTGTGGGGGGGGGCACCTTTTCACAAATGAAGATTGACTTCCCTCCCCACATTGATGAACTTAGCACGTGATGTGAACACGCCTGCCTTGGCAGAAACGCCCACTACGATTTGAACACTCCTACTTCGCAGGATGGTCTTCATTGAACAGTTGTACTGCGACATCGTCCTCCTCCCGCTGTTGCATCTCAGTCTCGATCACACAACAACGCATACACTCGACTGCTAAAGGCAACACAGGAGAGACCACGACCGTGAACTTAATACTACTCTCACGATCAGCACTCAAAAAGTAAGGGGATCTTCTTAATACAGCTCTCCCGTCTTCTCACAAAACAGTAATGGACAAACTAGTGGTATCCGTTCATCGTATTCTACCACAGATAAAATTCTGGTGGGGGAGTTCTGTAGTGTATCTACCATTACAATTCCAATTCACTAGTCTATAAGACATGTTAACTCGATTCTATTTCGGGGCACCTTTACATAGAGGAAGGTTGACATTGTCGATAACTACTATCCCCACATTCTTAACAGCCACTTTTTCCTTTAACCTAATGAGTTGGTGACCGATATCAATACACCCAAAAAGATGCCATTTAAGACATTTAAAAGCAACATTTTACAAACTTTTTTTTTAATTTGATTAAATTATGCATTTTTTATAAAAAAAAATTCCCATTAGAAATAATTTAAGGCTATAAAAATTTAATAAAACAATAAAAATAATAAATATGTAAAAACATTTTGTTAATCATGCTGGTTTTTAAAGAACGTGATGTAGAAATATTTGAGAGGGGCAAAATATATTTAATGTATTTATTAACTGTTAAAGAATTCTCCTTCTACATGATTTTTTCTACCATGAATTGATGGATTTTGAACTCCTTGAGTATCAGTCAAAACAGAGACAAAAGATTCTCTTAAATCTTTCATTGTTTGCAAGATAGAACAAATTGTAAAAAAAAAAAATAATTCCGTACTTTAAACAATTCATATTTGTATACCGTCGCCTTTCAACACTAAAATACCATAGATGAATTTAAAACCTAATTCTGTTGAGCTGCCCTACCAACCGGCTTTTATTAAAATCCTCTCTATCACATACTGAAAACTACAAATTTGAAATTTATCTACAAACATTAGATTTTTTAAGAAAATATTTAGCGTTGGTAGTTCAACAAAAATTTACATTAATTCTCCAACCAATACAAAAAAGTTATAACTCAAAAAGTTTAGGCAAATTATTATCCAGGGAAAAGTTTTTTTGACATAGAAATCACAAAATTGAGTTTTGTCCTAAAATGTAATCTCGTTGCTGGAAACAGTTAGCCCTACACTACTAATCGAAAGATGTAGACAAAACAAGAAACCGCAACTTTTAAATTTGCCTTCCAATGTTAGCCCTTTGTTAGAAATCAGTCAATGATAGCCTCAAAAAATGTTCGCGATCAAAACCACCAATTTCTGACATGAAAACTACAATTTTGAATTGTGGTTCTTAACTATGGACCATTATGGAAAATCATTAGCCTAAGTTTTTTCTGCAAATATTAGACAAAATAAGAAATTTTTTTTCCAAATGACAGTTTGTTAAAGGAAATTTTATGTCCACGTTAGCTGGACAAAATATTTAGATAGCCTAGCCGTCAAAAACAGCTCTGATCATAACAAGTTTCAGGTAATTATGCACCATGAAAATATTTTGAACTATGAAAAGTTAACTTGTAAAAGAAAATTTTAAACTTAACAAAAATCCTTTTTAGTCAGAACACCAAAAAATTGGCTGAACTGTGCTTTAACTCATTTGCTTAATAGAAATCAAAAGTTTGATTATCGAATCAAAACTTTAGTTGATTACAGTAAATCATCAGCCCAGCAACTTTATAATCTAGTAGCAACAAGTTTAAATTTTAACTTCAAACGTTAACCCATTGTAATAAAATCGCTAGCACATTTTTGTCAAATTAAAAGTTTTGTTAGAAATTATTCCCAAAGAAAAATATGGCCAAAACAAGCTTCAGCTAGTTTTTGACTAAGTAACCGCTAGTTAGAATTGTAGGCCAAACGTAAGGCCAAACAAAAAATTTTGTTCCTTAACCTATAAGAAAATGAGTTTTTTTTCGCTCACTTTGGACGAAGAAAATTTAAATTTCGCCCCCAAACGTAAGCTCATTGTACAAAATCGTAAGTCCATGATAGCTCAACCAAAATTTCGTTAGTAAATTGACCAGAAAACTTCACGACCGAAACAAGTTTTAGCTCCAAAAATATTTCAACTTATATTTGACGTAACCACAAGTTTGAATCAAACTTTTGACTGTTACGGAAAATTGTTGGCCAATGTTATTTTTTATTTTATTTTATAACTGTCGTTGAACAGCCGACCCAATTCTTGGATTTACGACAGCTAATGTTCAACTCCGTAGCTTTGTATTTTTGAACCCAATCCAGAAGACAATGGAACTCCTGGATCAAGTATTGGGTGAAATTTACCTTCGTGGAGGACTTTTTGATGGAACTAATCCGCATTTAAGTTACATGGAGAGAAAAACCACGGAGATCTCCTACGGTTAGCCTGGTGGTAAGGGGACGTAAGCCTCCCACGGTTACCCTGGCGACAAAGGAACTCTAACCCATGATCCGTCAGCCACTGAGGATATTGCACGTCAGCACTGTGGTCGGTGCAAGCTGGATACGGATTCGTATCGACCATCCATCGCTAGGATTCGAACCCGATTCACCTTGTGGCGCCAGGCATGGTGCGTAGTCGCCAAGGGAATCAACGGGATGACAAACACACGATCGGCAACTTTGTATCTTCCCCAGTATTTAAGAAGCTTCGAACTTTACTCAGTCTCTATCACACACACATACTTAATTTTACGTTTCTGTTTTTATCTTGTTATGTTTCAGTTGTTAATAAATGTTTAGTTGATTTATGTTCTAGTTGTCTTCAACTTAATATGACAGGGTTCATCCCCCTCAACCTCATTGGAAGGCGAATACTCCATCGCTTGAGCCTTCGCGTCTCTGGCCAATGTAATTCAGAACCTCCGAAAATAGTATTCCTCAAAACAAATTTTCCCCATCTTTTGTCTTAGAAAAGTTGAACATTGTCGACAAATGTTGTATTACATCATTGGATTATCATAAATAGTTTTTTAACCCACCATTACTTTGTGTTTGGTTTAACACAAAGTAATTGCCAAAGCAAACTCTAGCTGACATCTAACAGAGAAACTACGAGTATGAATTTTAGTTCTAAGCATTAGCTCTTTGTAGACCAAATGCTAACTACAGACATTGTCAACAAAAATGTTAGTTAGATCATCTACCAAAAAAGTTTATGGGGAAAAAAATTATAAAAATTTTACCTCACAATATCAGCTCACAGACGAAAATTTAAATCGTATGCCAACCAAACTAAAATTTTCGTTAGTCTGCCAAAAATTGCGAAACTAAATTTCAGTTATCACAACTTTATCTTAGGCCAATACTCCAGGCATATCTCGAATTTCTCCGGCAGCAACTGCGATTCTTGCAACCAGCTCCTCAGCATTGTCAACAGGGGTATCATAAACCATTGTTTTCATATGACCCCATAAATAAAAATCAAGACATGATAGGTCGGGTGACCGAGGAGGCCAACGCACTGGAAAGCTCGGAACTTTCGTAAAACTCCCTCTACCACGTCTGGAAAGCATTTCCGACCCCGCATTGCTATATGATTTCGAGTCGTCAGGATGCACTCTACCCCTCTTAGGAGTTCTGAAACGTTTTACGTAGACACCCTGTATAGACACCCTGTATAAGACATATTAACTCGATTCTTGACTTGAAGGTACCTTTTCATGGAGGAAGTTTGACATTGTCGAAATCTACTCTCTCCACATGGGTGATCTTCGAACGTAATGTGAACACGCCCACTTCTATCTGAACACGCCTACTTCAATGGATGGTTCACATTGAACACTTGACTTGCTACATATGACTGACATTATCCACCTCCTCGCGCTGTTGCTACTGAGTCTCGATCACACACAACATGAGCCTGCATACGCTCGACTGCTAACGAACACAGGAGCAACCATGACCGTGAACTTAATACAGCTCTCGCGATCAGCAAAAAGTACGGTGATCTTAATACAGCTCTCCCGGCTTCTCACGAAACAGCAATGATTCAGCTAGTTGTATTCATTCAGCGAATTCTATCCCATCTATAATTCTGGTGGGGGAGTACTGTAGTGTGTCTACAACTAGAAAATTACAATTACAATTCACTAGTTCATAAGACATGTTAACTCGATACTATCAAGGGGAACCTCTTCATAGATGAAGGTTGACATTGTCGATATCTACTCTCCCCACAAAACCTTCAACTGTAAATGAATATGACTCAGCGAAAGATGTTCGGCACGATCTCATCACGTAAAATGTAATTCACCTTCCTTTTTCTGTGAGCGAAGTGTTACGTTTTCTTAACATGCTTAAGGTATGGTGCCACAGGTAGATGCTGATTCTATGGATTACATCTTTCAGTAAGATGGAGCACCCTCACACTGGGGTACGATGGTTAGCACATATTTTTTATCAACATCTTCTAAGAGTTGAATCGGTCGAAGCGGAGATGCCGACGATGTCTTCTACTCTTGGCCACCGAGATCTCCGGTCTTGATACCCTGCAATTTCTATCTATGGGTATGTGCTTCCCAAGCCCAAAACAATGGCAGAACTCAAAGAACACGCGATTGAGTCGGCGACTGCACAAATGCGTCAAAATGTATGGCGTGGAATGGACTACCGCCTAGATCAGGGGTCCCCAACCTTTTTGTACCTAAGAGCAAATACCAGAATATCGATCGAATGGCGGTGACCATTTATTTTTCAAGATAAATTTATAGTTGATAGACATAGGTAATAATACACACTACATATAATGCAGAAAAAATTTAATTTTAAAAATAAATTTACCTTATGAATATAAATAGTATTCATATTCTTGCGTAAAATAAATTATTGCTAAATTGCTTTCAAAACATACGAAGCATAAAAATTATTTATAAAATATATAAAATACAGTTAATGTTATATTAATTGCAGTTCACTGGCCAGCGCTTCATAATTGGGAGATTATGATGAAATTGCTGCTCGCAGGCAATCGTCAAGGTGTTCATCTGTAAGTCGGGATCTATATTTTGATTTTGATATTCATTGTCGAAAACAGTGATTCAAACAAGTATGTGGAACCTAAAAACGACTTTATTTTATATGCTGCTGTGACAATCGAAACCCCTGCAAACGCCATCTATGAACACTAAAGAGACTCAAATAGAGCAGTTCTAAATTAGTTTAACTCCATCTCTCGAACCGAAAACATGTAGGTTTCGAATTTCCCCCACTTAAGTTTTGTTTTCTCCCTGATTGTATTAATGCTTTATTTTGTGACTTGTAACTTACAATTTCATGTCCTTTGTCCCATTAAAATTCCTTAATCACACCGTTGATTAGAATTCTTTAAGTCGCATGGCATCACGCTGCTCCTTTTAAGAATGGAATTTATTTCTGTCAACTACATATATTACAGAAGTTCTCATCTGATATAATAGTTTTGCGGATAATGTCATCCTGAAGATCAAAAACTTCTCTCTCCCCTTCTTCGCGCCTTACTTGAAGAAATTCTGAAATGTACAGGTATGTTGCTATTACGGTATGTTTATTTGGTTAGTAAAAGAATTTACAAAAAAAGGTGATCAAAGGGTCGATTATATTAAATTGTTGAAAGCGCTTTTTAAATTGAGCTTGAAGCGTTGATAAGCCAATTTCACTGTCACCTATCATTTTTTCATGTTTGGAAAATACAGAAGAGACTTCATTTTCAAATGTGATATACACAAAAATAACTTATCTCTGAAGGAGCCCCTGTCATTCTTGCTATATGTTTGTCCTTTCTCTGCAGCTCCAAAGTTTAAATTATTTAGTTTTTCCATCATGTCGGTTAGGAGAGATAAATCTGCGAGGGATCTCTTAGCTCTAAAAATATTTGATTTTTTATTTCTTCAATTAAATGTAGAAATCTATTAAGTACTTTGCCTTTACTGAGCCAGAGTACTTCAGTATGCATTTGCATAGAATTTTAAGGGAAAATGGAATTACTTTATCGTTGGGCTAGATCGATCGACGGGCGCCATAGTGCCCGCGAGCATAGGGTTGGGGACCCCTGGCCTAGATATTGTCCGTGTGACCAATTGAAGTCCTATAGAAAATCTGTGACGCAAGTATACAAAATTTTGAAGTTACTTCTATATTTTGCGCAATGTTTATCGATAAATTCTTTTTCTTTAAATAGTTAGAGCCGTTTGTAATCGCTATATTCATTTTGAAGTACACTGTATATTTGAAGATCCTACAATTGCTGAAGCATAGTAAAATTCTTACCAGAACTAGTGGTGTATCACAAAATACCAATGAAGTCAATGCCACGACTCCTTACGAAGACAAATACAAACTCTCCTGCAAAATGCAAAGAAAGAATAAGATTCCAAATGAAATTATTAGCATTTCTAAAGAGACGTTATAAATAGAAAGAATCACTGTTAATTTATATAATGTCAATAAGAATTATTTATTTGATAGGGAAAAAAATATAATTAAATGAAACACTTACACTCCCATACCTCTGATAACCAAAATTAGCACACTAAGAAAAACAAGTTTTAGTTAATTTATAGCATAAAATAAGTATTAAAAATTTTTCTTCAATGGTTAGCCCGTAGTAATAAATCGTTCACCTAATAAAGTACTCTTCTAAGCCTACCGACCAAAAAAGGTCAAATCTAACTTTTGAGTTAGAGAATTTTAATTTTGCCTTCAGACGTTAGGCTACTGAATAGATTTTTTAGCACACGTTAGTCCTGATAAATAGTGTTGACCCATCAAACTAAATAAAGCTAGAGTAAAATCAAGTTTTAATAACCGTTTGACTTAAAACCAATGCAATTTTTTTATATACGTAGCCCATGGTAGAAAATTTTCAATCCGAAATTTTCTCAAAATAATTTTTTAAAGAATCTATTGTGGTATTGTATTATAAAGAGCCTGGGAGCTAACTTTCGAACAAGAAAGCACAAATTTAAATTGTTCAACCAACCGTTAGCCCAGCAAGTATTTTCGTTAAAACACCGAAAGAAGTCTAAAACAATTTATAAATTATATAATGAAACAATGAAAGCTAATTTATGATCCAAAAGCCGCAAGTTTGATATTTCTTTTAAGAGTTCAAGTATTACATAAAAACATTAGTACTATGTTAGCCCATCAAAATTGTTTGTACGAAATTACCAATTTCTAGGCCATTATATGAAATCAGTAGCCCAATAAAAAAAAAAATTTAGTTCAAGGAGTTATGCCAAATAAATTGTTAGCTTACTTTTGATTTAGAAAAATTCATTTTTACTCCAAATAGGAGCGCATTGTGAGAATTTTCTGGTAGCCCACCCGCCAAAAAAGTCATGTCAAGTTTTAGTTAGTTTATGATTTAGAAACTGCAAGTTTGACTTTCGTTGTTATACTTTAACCCATAATAGGAAATTGTAGGCAGAATCAAGAAAAATTTGTTAGAAAATCAATTTACCGAAAAATATGGCCTGAGTCTTTGTTTGTTAACTATAAACAAGCTTGAATTTTATCATAAAACGTTAGTTCATTGCAGAAAATTACTAGCTCAGAAAAATGTTTGACAACATACCAAAAAAAAGTTTTGACTCAGAAAATTTAAATTTCACTTTAGCTAGAATATTTAAATGTCGCTACCCAGGTAGCGAAAGGATATTATGTAACATTAGAAAGATGTAATATAATACTAAATTTGCTAGAAAACGCTAGTCTCCTGAATGCTATCTTCTAATATTATATCAAATATTATATAAGGTTAGATAGCGTCCAATCTAACATTCATCTATTTTATTACTTTTTTGTGAAAGGGCATCCCATATTATTAATAGATAAACCCTTATTTAAGAAAGAAAAAAAAATTATATTATTTAATATCGTTTTTATCCAATGTAATTTCATGACAGAAAACACAAAAAAAGATTTGCGGAAGTGTTAGTTTTGTTCGCGAACGATTCAAAACTGGAAAAACTTTTTCAACTGTTGAGTTGTAACTTCTTTAAGATTGTTAATATCGCCATTTAATTTGTGGTCGACAGCAAGAATGAATCGCTTCAATTTCAAAGTTATTTATAATCTAGCAATTTTTCTGTAAATTTTAATATTTTGTGTAACTATCATTGAAATTTATAAAGTAGTATCGTAAGTAATGCTTGTTGTTTTCTTAAAAATCAACTAGAAAAGTAATATAAAGTACTTAAATACATGATGTGTTAAGAGATGATGTTGTAAAAACATTCAGTGTACTTAATAATCTTGACCGCTTAAACATAACAGTTAAGAATTAATTTAATGATCATGTATCTAATATTTAATAAAGTCAGTAATTTTATGATAGTGTTCTTTATTGACAATGAGTAGTTTGCGCTTAGTAGTAGACTTTTCTGTCAAAATGTATTGTCCAACAATAAATAATTATTGTAGTTAGTTGCTTGTAAAAACAATGTTTACTTGGTTATTCGCAGCTGGCAAAATTTCTCTGCAACAATGATAAAGAAGAAAAAAAATATTTTTTCGTAAACCATGTTCGATGCCATGATAAAATCATTATTAATTAATTGGCTACTTTTCAGTTAAAACCATTACATTTTAGAATGTTTGAAACTTTATTCATAAGACGAACGCTATTGTTACTTTATTTAAATTTTTAAATTTCCTGCTTAAGTTTTCGTTAATCCAAATACCAAAATAAGTTAAATACAGAACAAATGTCTGCTCATTTATGGTCAAGAAAACAGCTTGAAATTTGAAGAAGTTTGAAATTTGCCTTCAAACGTTAATTCATGGTAAGAAAACGTAAGCACTACGTTAGTGGAATAAACTTTTGTTAACCTTACCGTTTAAACATTTTCACGATATTCTGATCTAATTACAAATTTGAATTTCGCATCTAAACACTAGTCCACTGAAGGAATTTGTTAGCCCAACAAACAATTTCGGCTCTACAATCATCAATTAAAAGAAACGGCCAAAACTAACTTTCGTCAAACCTTAAATTTAATTTAGACCACTAATTCATTAAAGTCATTGCCGAAACAAGTTTTAATAAACTTTTCCTTCTAAACCACTATGAAATAGATACAACACAAGAGTAAATGAAGTTGTTGGCATGCCAACTAAAAATGAGTAACATGCAAAACAATGTTTAATTTACTTTTGACCTAGAAAGTGTAATGTTTCATTTTAATGATAGTGCTCTGTAAGAAATCATATATCCGCGTTGGTTTGATAAAATTTATAGTCTGGAGTTCTTTTTATCTTTCAGATTTTACACATTCGTGTTTGCCAAGGCATTTGAATAGTTATAGACGAAGACTGTTCTGAATTTTTCTTTGCCTTTCAAGTTCACGGAATTTTTAATTTTATTTTATATCCGTCATTGAACAGTCGACCCAATTGTTTGTGACTACTATTGTTCAACTCCGTAGCCTTGTAATTTCATAGACGAAGGTTGTCGATATCTACTCTCCCCACTTTGGTAAACTTCGGACGTGATGTGAACACGCCTACCATGACAGAAACTCCCACTTCGATTTTAACACGCCTACTTCGATAGATTAAACAGTCGACTTGCTATTTGTGACTGCGACCGTATCCACCTCCTTGAGTTGTTGCTACTCAGTCTGTATCACACGCAACGTCAGCCTGCAAACACTCGACTGCTAATGGCAACACAGGAGCAGCCACGACCGTGAACTTAATACAGCTCTCAAGATCAACAAAAAGTACGGTGATTTTAATACAGCTTTTAAGTCAGCAATGAATCAACTAGTGGTATACGTTCATCGAATTCTATCACAGATATAATTCTGGTGGGAGAGTATGGTAGTGTATCATTACAGAAATATAATTCCAATTCATTAATGTATAAGACTCGATTCTATTTTGGGGTGACTTTTCCTAGACGACATTGACGATATCTACTCTCCCCACGTTATGCTTATATTACTTTTAAGTACGTGATTGTCTTTACTTAATCTCTTATTCATTTAACGCATCTTATGCCTCAAGTTATACTGGGCAATTTAAAATGAATATAGCGATTACAAACAGCTACAACTATTTAATAAAAAATAATTTATCGCTAAGATTAACATAGAATGTAGATGGAACATCAAAATTTCTTGATGTAAGGCGCAGTGAAGCGGAATCCTAAGCATGCGCGAGTTTATTAGTGAGAATGACCGCGCAGAAGGCATGCTGCGTGTTAGAATTTAAAAGTTTCCATTCTGTTATCACAGTGCAGAGAAGATTTCGTCATCGTTATAAAATTTTTGATACTCATATCAAATGTTACAAAAATGATCAACGACAAGAAAATATCATCGCTAGGATTCGAACCCGGTAGACCTTATTGGACAGCCGAACGCTCTATAACCTGAGCCATAACGGCTGGCATAGGATGTTTGAAGAAACGGGATGTTTGTAAAATAAAAAAAGCAGTGGTTAATGTTGAAAAAAATCTCCGCAAGCAAGAACGAAACCCGCGAAAATCGGCGCTCGAAAGCAATTACCAAACAACGGTGTGGCGCTTTTTTAGACAGAGCCTGCAAACGAAACCGTACTGGATTCAACTGCTACAGCAATTGAAGTAGGAAAATTACGGCAAACGTATGAAGGATTATGCTGAAAGCATGGAGAATGAAACAATGGCTGATCGTTTCATTTTTAGAGATGAAGAAACCTTCCACATAAGTTGGATGGTTAACCGGCACAACAGTCAAATATGGGGTACGAAGAGGCCTTCCACTGTAATTGAACATGATTCAGCTAAAGGTAAGATGTTCTGCACGATCTCATCACGTTAATTGTACCTTCCTTTTTCTTCTGTGATCGAAGTGTTACGTTATCTTAGCATGCTTAAGGTATGGTGCCACAGCTAGATGCTGATTCGACGGATTACATCTTCCAGTAAGATGGAGCACCCTCACACTGGGGTACGATGGTTCGCACACTTTTAAATCAACATCTTCTAAACCTTTGCATCGTTCAAGGTGGAGATGGCGACGATGTCTTCTGATCTTGGCCACCAAGATCTCCGGACTTGATACCCTGCGATTTCCATCTATGTGGTCCCATGTATGTGCGCCCCATGCCCAAAAACAATTGAAGAACTCAAATAACGCGCGATTGCGTCGGCGACTGAACAAATGCGTCAGAATGTATGACGTGAAATGGACTACTGCCTAGACATGGTCCGTGTGCCAATTGAAGTCACATAGAAAATCTGTCACGCATTTATACAAAATTTTGAAGTTCCTTCTACATTCTGCGTAAATCCTTTTTCAATTAATAGTTATAGCCGGTTGTAATCGTTATATTCATTTTGAATTATCCTGCATATTTAAAAACCCTAAAATTGCTGAAGCATAATGAAATTCTTACCAGAACTAGTCGTGTGTCACAAAATACCGAAGAAGTCAACCCTATAAATCTTCACGAAGTTCAATACAACAGTTCTGCAAAATGAAGAAAGAATAAGATTCGAAATGAAATTATAAACATTTCTAAAGAGACATATAAATAGATATAGACATTGTATAAATTAGCAGTGATTCTAAGTATTATTTATTTTATAGGGAAAAAAATGATTAAATGAAGCACTTACACTCCCATACCTTTGAAAGCCAAAATTAGCCCACTAAGAAAAACAAGTTTTAGTTAATTTACAACATAAAATAAGAATTATTAAAATTTTCTTTTCGATGGTTAGCAGTTAGTAATAAATCGTTAACCTAATAAATATTTTTGTTCGCCTATCGACCAAAAAAGGTCAAATCTAACTTTTGAGTTAGAGTGTTTAAATTTTACCTTCAGAAGTTAGTTTACTGAATAATTTTTAGCACACGTTAGTCCTAATAAATAGTATTGACCCATCAAACTAAATAAAACTAGAGCAAAATCAAGTTTTAATAACAGTTTGACTTAAAACCAATGCATTGTTTCGCATACGTAGGAAATAATTCCATAGTAGGAAATTTTCAGTTGGAAATTTTTTTCATAGTAGAAAATTTTTACTTGGTTATTCGCATCTGACAAAATTTCTCTGCAACAATGATAAAGATAAAAAGAATTTTCTATAAACAAATATGCCATGATAAAATAATTATTAATTAATCGGCTTATTTTCAGTTAAAACCATTACATTTTAGAATGTTTTAAATTTTATTCACAAGACGAACACTATTGTTTCTTAATTTAAATTTCCTGTTTTATTGTGAAATAACGAGTTAAAGATCTTTCTTTTCTTGAATACAGACTGATTTGCATGTTTTTGATGCATCTTTATTTATATTAATTTGTAAATAATAGAATATGATTAAAAAATAAGCAATAATATGGTCTATTCCAAGTGTGTTAAAGTTGAATGAAAACGAGTTGCAATTTTTATTCAGGAAGTTTGAAAAAAAGTATGAACATTTCCCATTGGCTCTATGAGCTTACACAATGTAACAAAATATTTAGATAGTTAAGCGCCATGCTGTATCTTTAAAAAATTTTAAAAAAGCATTGAACTTGAGATTTTTTGTATCAGTATATGCTCGAATGTTCACTTCAAATTAAAAGGGCTTAAATATTTTGTACTATAATTTTGTTTTAAAGAGAAAGAATAAAATTTTTACTTGACAGTGGTTAAATTAAACGCTTTTAGCTAATCACCTTCCTTCTGTTACGTTTTTCGATTCTTGTGTGAAGATACCGTGATTTTTTGGCGCAATATATACGGAAATCTACCCTTTGAATTTAATTATAAAAGATATCACAATTTCTTAAAGATATTTTCGAACTAAATAATCAAAATTTTAAAAAATATTCAATTCTTAATAGTTTTAAATGTGGTGTTTTCAATGTAAAGTTTTACTTTTTATTTTCTAGTAAAATGTTAGCTTCGTCTGCTAGATTTACAAACTAATCTGCCAGAAAAGAATAATTCAATTTTGAGATGTGGACACTGCAGATGGAAAATAACACTCTGGTAGAAAATTGGGGGTGGTTAGTTTGATCCTGACAGAAAACGAAGCTACTGATGTGTATTTGCAGCAAGGTGCACTTTAAATCTCTCGTAGCTCAAAGTCCTGTTATTGGTTGTTGTGTAGAAGTTAGAAGAAAGGCGCATACCTGTGTGATTTCATTCCAAGTAAACAATAACTTGCATTGGCAGAATAAAACTGTATGAAATTGCTTCGGAAAACTTTATCACTTAAAAATAATAATAAAATAAACGCACATTGTCTAACTGATGTCATTGACAGTAGGCAGATATGATATGTTCATTAGTAAAACTTAATAACATATAATATTTGAAATTTTTTTATAGTGATGCTTAAGTATTATGAAAATAGATATATTTAAAATTTGGTTACTTTAGAATTTTCAAGATATCGAAAGCAATTTCATTTTAACATTGTAGTTAAACATAAGCTTTAGCTTCGAAGTATACTTATACTACTAACATTGCATTTATTACTTTAATTACTAGCTACTACTATTATACTACTAGCATTGTATTTATTACTTTATTTGAGATGATATAAATAAAAATAAATACTTCTCATGTTTAAAATAATATAATAGTAAAATAATGATAAAAGTAAAAATTTCTTCGGCTCAATATTTAAAATTTAGCTGAAGAACATTTACATTATAGTGTAAAAAACAAAAAATTTAAATCAATGTAGAAAAAAATCGCGTTTAAATTTCCATCTGTAAGGTCCTGTATATTCTTTGTGAAAACAAGTTTTTTTAAATGCATGTCATAGTTTTTTATGGTTAATTCACCAACGTCAGAAACTTGACTCCAGCCTTTGCTCTACTTTTATTATTTTCTCTTTATAAACTGCTGTTTGTAGAAAATGCAACACCATGAAGGAATCATCAGAATCAAATGAAATTCGCAGCAAATGTCAATTATAGGATATTATGCAAATAATAAAGTTTCAGAGCCATCGCGCGTGCGTGGCGCGCGCAGCGCCCTCTGAATTGATGCTGAAAGCGTATAAATAAAGTGCTGTAGCGGGACGTTGAAAATAGTCTATGATTATTTGTTAGTGGCAAACGTTTAGTGAGACCTGAGTATGCCTCCACGACGGAAGAATAAGAAATTCAAGCAACTTACGGAGTTTGAACGAGGGAGGATAATCGGCCTTCGAGAAGGAGGATTTTCCTATCGCGCAATAGCAGCTCGTATGCAGCGGAACAGTTCCACAGTGATGCGAGTTTGGAAGCAGTGGACCGACGAGCACCGAACAACTCGAAAAACAGGCACTGGACGACAGAAGGTGACGTCAGAGCGCGATGATCGACACCTGCTCCGCATGGCGGTGAATGATCGCACAGCTTCCTCCAGGCAGCTGGCAGCACATTGGTCTACTGCTACAGGTGTACAATTGTCGGCTTCGTCAATTCGTCGTCGTCTGCTGCGCCGTGGATTGCGTGCAAGGGTGCCATTATACAGGATTCCCCTCACGGCGGATCATCGACGGCTGCGTCGGCAGTGGGCTCTTGAGCACAGAGACTGGCGAGCTGATTGGCACCAAGTTGTCTTTTCAGATGAATCACGCTTCAATTTGTGGACCCATGATGGCCGTGTTCGTGTTAGACGTTATGCCGGTCAACGCTGCCTTCCTGAGTGTATTATTGAACGACATAGTGGTCGAACACCCGGAGTTATGGTCTGGGGTGCGATTTCGTATCATGGACGATCCAATTTGATACGAATTGAGGGTAATCTCAATAGCAACAGATACGTCCGTGAAGTGCTACAGCCCGAAGTCGTTCCTTTCCTTCAAGGCATCCCTGGAGCTATCTTTCAGCAGGATAATGCACGCCCACATGTTGCGCTTACTGTTAGAGACTTCTGTTCAGCACAGCGCATGCAACTTCTTCCTTGGCCTGCTTATTCGCCGGATATGTCGCCTATTGAGCACGTGTGGGATATGGTTGGTCGGCGTCTCACTCGTGATCCGCGTCCTGCAGTTTCCAAAGACGAACTTTGGTTGCGCATACAAGCGATATGGAATTCTCTTCCTCAAGCAGATATTCAACATCTGTTTGACTCCATGCCACGTCGTATAGCAGCACTTATTGCAGCGCGTGGTGGCTGCACCAAATACTGATTTCGGACGCTTAATTTGTTTCTTTTGTTTTGAAAATTTCATCATTTATTTGTATCAGTACAAGTCGTTTCTGCATTAAATTTCATTTGATTCTGATGATTCTTTCATGGTGTTGCATTTTCTACAAACAGCAGTTTAAAAAGCTCTATTTAAAATGTTTACACCTAATTTTTCTTTAACCTATTTATGTTTATAAAGCGTTATCAGGGAAATACAGGCAATGCAATTGTTTTAAACAAAAATCCTTTTTGTTATAGCAAAGATCTCAAAAGAGTAATTGATTGTAGTCAAAATTTGATAATTCATACTAAATGCAGCTTCAAAAAGGTGATGTAAGAATTTTATATTTTTTCGTCTCATTCTCGTATACAATTATATGTTTGCGCAAATTTAATTTAGATAAAGCATAATATTTACTACTTTTTTTGGTTTTAAAATTTAAATATTTTGTAACTTTTTGGCTAAGATTGTTGGTTTAGTGCATAGAGCACCTTTAATTAATTATCGAATTGTAGAAAGTTATTTTTACATCAACAAAATTACTAGCTATTTTCATAATATTAGATGCTTTCTTGATACCACACACTTGAAAAATTTTTACGTTGAGATTTTTTTTTTCATATGTTTTGTTAAGTAAAATTTCAGATATTAAAAGAATAAAGTAACGTAAGAATTTCTCCATTAAATTTCAGTGAAAAAAAGAAGTGGAAGAAGTATTTATTAAAGTAAGTAATTTGAATATTTTTAAGTTATGTTTTTATTGTGTTGATTATTACAGAAAAGGACAATTTAAAAATTAAATAAATTCATTAAAGGATAATAAGGAATTTTTTTTTAAAGTTAAAATTTTCAAATGTTCATTATTTAACCAAATCAAGTTTTAATCACCGTTTGATTTAAAAATCAATGAAATTTTAAAGTTCGTTATATAATAAAAACTCTTCTTAGTTAAATCGCATGAAAATATGGCCAAAACAAATTTTATATGACTTTTGACTTTGAAACCGCAATTTTAAGTTTTGCCTTTTAAACTTTAGCTCAATGAACGTAATTGCTAGCTCAACGAATATTTTCTTTAGTTTAGAAACTAAAAAAAGTATGGCAAAAACAAATTTCAGCTAACATTTGATTTGAAACTTTGAATATCATACGTTAGACCATGATAGAAAATTGTTAGTCCATAATAAATTTTCCTTTCTTCGTTAGCAAAATAATTTAGGATCAAAAAAAGTTTTAGATAACTTCTGAAACAGAGACTCACAAGTCTGAGTTCTATTTCCAAATATTGGCCAATTGTAATAAATTGTTAGCAAAAAATTAGCTAAAATTTTAAAGCCTGACAAAAAAGCAAAAGGCTTGAATTTCGCTCTTAAATTTTTGACCGTGGGAGAAAATCGTTAGCCGACACAAACACATCAAAATATTCTTTTAGCCAGCAAACTTTATTCAAATAAGCAACAAAAAAAAATTTAAACTAGAAATATCTTTTAGCGAACTTTTGACCTGGAAACCACAAAGTTCAAATATTGTTTAAATAAGTTAAGACTATGTTAGAAAATCGTTAGCCCATCCACAAAAATAGATTATGGCAAAAACAATTTCAGCAATTCAATGTCGCATAAAAAATGTTTGAAACTCGTCAAATAAGTAAGGTTATGAACCAAATTTTAGCACATTGTTGGAAATCTTTAGCATACGTTAGCCTAAAATACTTTTCGTTACTTAAATCCCCGAAAAAAGTTTCAGCTTTCTTTGGACCTAGAAAGCTTATATATGTCATTGTAAGTTATCGAAAGTTCACAGTAATCCGATACATTTTTTCAATAGCTCACAAGCGAAAAGAAAAAAGTTACGTCCAAAACAAATTTTAGTTGATTTATGACTTATAAAACCACAAGTTTGAATTGAATCCCCAACAGATCTTTAAATGACCAAAGAAAGTCAACTTAAAAACACACGAGCCAAAATATGTTCTAATCAGACATTAGCATATCGAAAAGAATCGTTACAGTACGTTAGCACACCCACCAAAAATAAATTGGGTAAAACAAGTTTTAGCTAATTCATTACTTAGCCACAATCTTAAATTTCACCACCAATTTTTAAACTATTATAGGAAATCGGCAGCCCAACAAAAAGTTTTTGTTAGGTAACCAATTAGAAAAAGAGTAACAGTCAAAATAATTTTTAGCCTACTTTTTTACAAAAAAGGTTACATTTTACAAGTGATAGTGCCAAATGATAGAGTCAAAAAAGGTCAAAATGAGTTTTTCTTAAACACTAAATAATAAACTACAAATTTTAAATTTAATTCATGTTTATTTTATTTATAGCTATGTTTTTAAAACGTGATTCTATCAAACGAAATAATTTGAAAAGAAAAGTAATTAAAATGAAAAATAAGTGTTGAAAAGCAAAATTATTGGAGAAACAGTACTAATTTATATAGGACAAGTATAAATAATTGCCGTACTATTATTGACACCTACGATGCACTAGGTGATAGGTTCTAATTGAAATTAAAAAAAAGTATGTCCTAAAAAAAGGTACACGTTCTTTTCGAAGAACGGTGAAAAATCACCATACTATTATCGACTCCAATGAAGCTTAATTTTGGTAATCTGTACAAATTTGAATGAAAAAAATAAACGGTGCACTAAAATGAAACAACTTGGTAGTAAGAACTAAATGAAATTAAAAAAAAGTAAGCTATATATTTTATGTTGCTGTTCTTTTACGTCACACTAGAGCTGCAGAATGGGCTATTGGCGACGGTCTGGGAAACATCCCTGAGGATGATCCGAAGACGTGCCATCACAATTTTGATCCTCTGCAAAGGAGATGGCACCTCCGCTTCGGAAGCCAGACGACCTGCACGCGAAGTCGAGCACTTTACGGTAGAACAGTTAAACGAGCACCCTCGGTTCCTACGCAGACTGATCCAAGTGGTCACCCACCCGCACACTGACCGCAGCCAGTGATGCTCGACTTCGGTGATCTGCTGGGAACCGTGTCTTAACGATCAGTCCACTGCAGAACTATATATTTTATGAACAATTAAGTAAAATTAATGGAGAAAAGCCATTAATTAATTGTGGAGAAATGTAAAAAAAAACAGCCATATTATTATTAACAACAATGATGCTTCATTTTAATTATAGACACTAAAGGTAATATGGTAATTGAATCAATTTTCATAGGTATTACATGTAAGAATATATAGGGCATCAATACTGGGAAGCTTTTTAATACAGGTGCTGAAAAAAAAAAAGTTTTTTGGATCTCTTTAAAGGGATCTCTCGATGGTGTTAAATTTTGACTAGCATAAGTTGACCTCTATCATCATGCCAAATGATTCAAAATAGAGTTTTTGCTTCATTTTGATGGAATGAATTGTTGAAACTTGATTTGTTAATCTGATGACGTAAAGCTATAGCAGGGTGCGTAACCAAATCTTTCAACGACAAATAAGCACCATTTAAGTACTTTTTAAGCACTCAAAAATATTTTCAAGCACTATATATGTATTAACAAAATGCAAAATAATTTTCAAAAACACTACACTGTAACTCGTATTAGTACTTAATTCACAAAACCAACTACAAACAAAGCATATGAACCTTCAAATTAAAATTAGGAAGAATAATTTTTTTAACTGTAAGAATTAGTAATCGAAATTCCACACTTGTTCTATTTTTAACAGAGTAAAAATCAAGGATGTGAACATTGTATTTAAATGTATTGTTTGTATTCTTTTGGTTCCATATAAATTTAATAATTGCCTTTTTTTAATATCTGTGATTTTTAAATCTAATTATGTGAAAGGTTTTGCTTAACGTGGTCTTAAAATGTTTACCTAATTCGGTTATGAAATTTTTCGTATGAATGAATTGTGTATAGTACGTATGATTGCGCTATGATCTAAAATTATGTTTAATAATAAAAGGACGAGAAAAGAGACCGTATTTAAAATATTCCTATTCTTTCATTTTCTTGACAGTTGATATAAATGAAATAAGTAAAAGCGTATTTTTAAAATTAGGCTGTATAGTCCTTTTTCTACAACAGGGTATCTGCTACATTTTAGATTTTCAAATTCATGACTAAGTTCAAGAAACTTTCATGACTTTACGAAGTTACTATTTTCTCCAACAAAAACACAACAATAAATTTAAAATAGCATTATAGTAACATCAACTGAAATGATTGGTATAAGCAAAACTGTTATACTCTGCATCTTCATATTTATAGATTAAAAAAAAAATAAACAGATAATTGAAAGAGTTGAAGTAATTAAATAGCTGAAAAAATACAAAAGCAAATACTTTTTTCTGCAGAATTATATTATAAAGATACTTTTCATCGGAAAGGAAAGAAATACTCCGGATTTTTCTGTTTTCATTTTGTAATAATAAAATTCGCCAATGAGTGGCTTGCTTCAGCTTGAATTTAAAATTGATAAAATAAAAAAATAAAAAAAATTCTGAAATCACAGAAGTTTAAAAGATAATTCTTTCCAGAAATGATGTTTTTTCTTTCATTTTTTTCAAGAGCAGCATAATTTTTAAAGAACATGATGGAAACATTTTATATTTTAATGAAATATGACTGTGGGTGAGGATTTTGTTACAAATTCAGATATTCGGAACGCCATGAAAGGGGAGGGGGGGGGAGATAAATTCCATTTTAAAAGTTAGATTTTTCGGAGATCTAAATCCATGAACCTCCATGATTTTTTTTAAAAAAAATAGTCAAAATCATGACATTTCACGGCAAATTTTGTTCAATACCGAAATTCATGACTTTCCATGAGTTCTCATGACTTTCCAAGTGCACTGATACGTTTACTTGCGTTACCAGGTGCGTTTTACTTGTCAGCTTGTAATTATGTTGACAGTTATAAGCATTTTAGTGTTTTTATACAATAAAATAACATTCTGAATAATTCTTTTTAACCTTATAAGACATATTTTTGACGAATAAAACAGTTGTGAGCTTAGAATTGACTTCCTTAGCAAGATATACATATACAAGTGCCAATTAATTGTAAATCATAATCATAAATTAATCCTTATGCATAAATAATTATATGTGAACCATCTAAGAGTAAATAAAATTTTTTATTAAATTTGAAATTTTTTTTTTTACATATTTTGTATTTTTTGTTGCAATGAAATGAACATTCAACAATTATTTTTTATTAATAAGGTGAAACTTTTATACTCGAATCAAACACTTTAAATCTTTATTAAATCTTTTAATATTAGTTAAAACGTAAGGCAATTACTTTTATATTTTACTTATTTATTGCAGCAATCATTTGAAAAGGCTGTAGTAAAAATTCAGCATTTTTCAACTAATATTGTAAAGAATAAATTTTATGTAGGACGTGGATTCATACTCGGAAGGACAAAATATTCTTTAAAAAAATATTCTGTGTCTTTTTCAAAATTAATCTATATCAGTAGATTTTTGAGTTAAAGCTATTAGAAAAATATTATTAAATAATAGAAGAATGAAATTTTTTATTTTTTTGCAATTAAATATTTTGAGGTATTTTTACAGATATTAATCCTTAATATTTATGCAGGGTGGTCCCAAATTCATGGTACAAATTTTAAGAGTAGGTACAGGACATTGTAACAATCATTTATTGTATATGAATGTATGGCCGCAAGTGACGCAGTGAGACGCAAACACAAAAAATAAGAGTCAAAAGGAAGGACAAATCGCTTATTGAAAGCGTCGTTGACAAGTGTAATGTTTAAAATAACTTGACAAAATTGCTATCATAATGTGCTTGATTACAGCGTCGGTGGAGCGATTGGCGCACACGTTCAAAGACGCCAGTTATTTCACGCACACGTGCAGCAGCTCCGGATATTACAGCAACAGAAGTGGGCTGGCGACTCATCATACTGAAACCACATGCAGTTACGAATCTCGATCGGAACATCCGGCAATAGTTCTGATAACACTTGCTCTAGAAAAATAAGATAACATTCGCCGTTAAGTCATGTCGGTAGTAAGTGTGGGCCAATCAAAGAGTCGTTGACAATACCAGCCCACACATTCATACAGAATCGTTGTTGATACTCAAGTGGTCGCGTTGAATGTGGTTTCTTGGTTGCCCCCCCCCCCATGGGAATTGCACGCACTAAATACATCTTTGCGTGTAAATGTCGCCTCATTGAATAGTACATGAAGTATGAAGTACGGCTGTAGCGCACATTGCTGGGTTGCCACAGTAAGAAATGAACAAAAATAGTCGCTTTTAGTAGCCTCAAGCATGAAAATAGTCGCCTCAAACTATGAAAATAGTTGCCTGAACAGAAACAAAAAATTATCAAAAATAGTTGCCTGAACAGAAACAAAAAATTATCAAAAATAGTAGCCAAATAACTAAAATTATAGCTTAATTGTTAAATACTATTATTAGGACTGGGTGATGTCAGAAATTTTAAATCGTGATTCATCGTCAGTTAGACATCACGATATAGTAATGTATCGCAATTTAGCATATGTTCAAAAATTACCTATGGGAGATCTTTAAATCAATCAAAAATAAATAAAAAGAAATAAATCTATTACAAAAGAAAATATTAATTCTAAACATATTCTACTATGACATCAATATCATTGCTTAATTTTTTCAATTAAATTAATAAAGAAGTCAAAGTAAAAGCAAACCCAAGCTTTATTTAATTTTTCTTAAATTAAAAATGATTTAAGATTTATTGGTTTAAAAATAATAATACTGTAACAAATTATTTTACATACATGCATTAAAAATTAAAAGGAAAAAAAAAACGGAAGTGGAAAACGAACCAAAGAAATATTCACTTTAAAAAAAAAAATTTTATTTTAATTATTTGTTGAAAAAAAAACATGCTTTTAAAGCATTATTAGACCTTTTTTTATTTACTTATTTAAAATAATAAAAAGTAGTATTAACTAATGGTCGAATTCTGTACTTAATAAATGTAAAAATATTTTTACTTATTTATTATTATTTTTATTTTTGAAAATAAAATCGACTAAAAATTTATTTGTTTAAAAATGATACTGAATATCTAAAAAATTATAAAGCAAGCAAGTATTGAAAGAATTTTAATTAAAATTTTAAAAACATACTTTAAGTACTAATGTTAAATTATTAAAAACCTCAAAACATTACTAAACTTTTTATTTAATTTTTTAAAAAAAATTGTTTTAACTAATAGCCAAATTTTTTTAAAACTTTGGTTTCATTTTCTCAAAAATGAAAGCAAATTAAATAAAGGTAAGTTTTGTTTTAATTTTTTTATAATTAAAAACGACTGAGCATTTATTGGTTGAAAAACAATCAAATTATTTTACTTACCTACATTTATTAAATTTAAAAAAACTAACTTTTTATAACAAAGTTAAATACAAAATACCCCTATTAAATTGTATCGCTTAAAATAAACAATAATTTAAAAAAATCAATAATTTGATCTATTGAGTTCAGAACGAAAATTTAAGAAACAGCGATTGTGCAGCAATCGCAAAGTAACAGTAGGTCTACTAAAAATAATTGACAAGAATCGTTATGAAATAATGCAGAACGAAACGATCGCTGCAAAAGTCTAACTGAAAATAATTTACAAGAAACCAGACAATTATTTCTGACGAAATAAAATGCACAACGATCGCAAAATGACTTAAGTCCCATTGAAAATAATCTTCAAAAAACGCAAAATTCCAAAGACAAAAATGGACATAAAGAAACTACGCATTGCGTTCTATATTATAACGCTGATCCTCGCACGAAACCGGGAGTTCTGATCCAATTCGCTCTTCGTCATTCAACATCACGAAACTAACATCATCTTTATAACAAAACGTTATCTACATCTCTGCAGCTAGACGAAATCAAAATCGTTTTCGTTAGTGCGGTAACAGCGTTAGCCTGGTCAAGGATCCTTGCATATTAAATCGTAAACCGCAATTGTAATCTTATTCTGGCGGCTTAAATCAGATTTCTGATGCACCGCCTAAAACGAAAGTCACTACATCGGTCTACTGATATATGAGTTAAATCGATCTTTCGCGATACATCGATTTATCGATAAGTTTTGTACAAATATAAAAGGTATACATATTAGAAAATAGGTACCTAAATAAAAGTCGTATTACAATAAAATATGAATGTTAATAGAAGGAAAAAACAATTAAAAGTAACAAAACTGCCCCTCAGAGAGAAAATATAACAAGTACTTTATTAAATCTAATGGAAATTTAAATTTTTGGCTCTTAGGACATAAATGATTGTACATAAAAATTTGCTTTCTTTTGTTAATGTTCTGAAAAGTAACGTTCATTTTTGCGAAAAAAACTTTGCCAAGAGTAAAAAAAGTCTCCTAATAGTCGCCTATTCCTGAAAATAGTTGCGTTTTTAGCCTTCTCAGGCAAAAAAAAGTAGCCATAGTCGCCTAAAGCCGAAAATAGTAGCAAATAGTTGCATTTTAGTAGCCTGTGGCAACCCTGCATTGCTGTACCACCCACTGGCAGAAGTTCAGGCTAAGAGGATTATCTGTCTGATTCAAAGCTTGTACTCGCTGAAAATGGAAGGGGTGTACTGTTTGTCTAAGATAGGTACTCTTCCCACCACAAAGTCTGCTGCTATGGAAACAAGAAGAGGGCATTTTAGGGAGGGTAGCTTCGATGAAGAGGTCTCCTTTTCTCTCGCCGAAACCAGCCCTAAAGAGGGACCCCGCACCTCTACTTGAAATAATCATACCTCGTTACCATAGTCACCGCCACAGCTCCAGACAAATGTTAGGAAGAGTACCTTTCTTAGACAAGCAGTAAGCGATTTTCGCTTAAAACTCTATAAACAGTCTCATGGCTCAGACCAATGTTATGAACAACAGCTTTTGTACTTAACTCGTGTCTATCATCCACAAATTTCATGATGCTTTCTCCCAGGCTTGAACTGTATACAGTCTTTCGTTGACCAGCTTCATGTCTGGTGACGTGGAAAAAACCAGTTGGCGATGTAGCAGCAGAAAAATTCTGTGAGCCGGCATTCGTCGATACCAAAACTGCGCGAGATACATTCGTAGCGCAACTCTGCCGTTAACCCTTTGCACGGCCGCACATGCAATGCATGTCGGCTTTTTCGACATACGTAAAGTCGCCCATTGTGGAAGTTAGTATAATTGAGAATGGGGCTTTCCTTTACTGAGATACATCATGTTGAACGGCTGCTAGACTTCTACTGCCCTCTATCGGCAACGCAAACAACCGATAACTCCATTTCTCTTTCCTTTTATTTCTCCTGTTTGCGCCTCACCGCGTCCCTTGCGCCTCACCGTGTCCCTTGCACCCATACGTTCCGGAACAATAAATGATTGTTACAATATCCTGTATCCATCCTTAAATTCTGTACCATGAATTCGGGACCACCTTGTATATGTTCATTGTATATCTCCTAGTTTTACTGGAAAAACTGTAAGCATGCTTTTCTTCTTAAAGTACACTATTGCAAATTTCTGCAAATTTCATCTATACTTGTATAACTTTTTTTTCAGCAAAACTAATTAAATATATTAGTTAATTATTCCTTTTTTAAAACAGTAACATTGAAAAGCATTGTTTGAAAAAGAGTTGTAAAGTTTGGACGATTGTTGTGTAGTAGTTTTCTATTAATCACCTTTAATATTGATTTCGAAATTTTATGTCAAAAATTAAGTTAAATAGGTATGCGTATTAGTGCATTCACACTATTATTTAAGCGAAGAGGAAAGAAAACATACGATCAAAAACTGTTGAATCAAAAATAAGGAAGATGGGATGAAAAAACATCAAAACCAGTATCTGATTAAACTTGGAGTTTCTAAATCACATTTAAACTACTTTCTTTTCTACGGCGTTCAAACATGTTTTGATTTTTAGATATTTTTCTCTTCTGTGAAATATTAGATATGTTAATGCTATATACTATTTTGCCTAAATTTTAAGAAGAATTTTAAAAAAATATACATAAAGAGCAATCGTTCTGAAATAATCTGTATTATTAGCTGTATGGAATAATCGTTATGGTATAATTGTTAGAAAATTAATATTAAAAAGTGTTTTGTTATTACCACCTTTAATATATATATTTGAAATCTTTGTAAAAATTTAAGTAAAAAATATTAACGAATTAGTGTTCGTCGGTTAATATATTAGTGACGAAAGAAACAAAATAAACTATCGGAGTTCAGCGAAACACTTTAAAAAGGAAAGCGAGGTTAAAGGAATCTAAACCTGTTTGACTGCCGAAATAAAACAGAGAGTAATTGAAACCTGATTCTTATGAATATTTCCTGCTCTTATCAGACAATCAAACTGGTTTTGTTGTGTTTATTTTTCACTCTTCGCAAGAAATTCGACAAAGTTTGATGATTCATTTCTTTATTCTCTAAATATTAAATTATCTTCGAATTTAGATTAATTTGCATCT
Source organism: Parasteatoda tepidariorum (assembly GCF_982258835.1). Classification (NCBI taxonomy): domain Eukaryota; kingdom Metazoa; phylum Arthropoda; class Arachnida; order Araneae; family Theridiidae; genus Parasteatoda; species Parasteatoda tepidariorum. The sequence continues at coordinate 133,268,610 of NC_141755.1, read as the reverse complement.
CCCAACTTGTTAAGTTATTTTGTGTTTTTACTTTTGACAGGGGTACTAAATAGCTCTGTACTAAGGGTAACCGGTACAAGCACCCAGAGTAAAATGTCTTTATTTCAGGTTTTTGAAGCATATATAGTCTCTGGCATAATCGGAAATTCTGTCAGAGGACAGGGCCATCTTATGATTTTGAACTGATTTATCAAATACTACGTGTTACGTGATTTTAAGACTCTCATAATATTTAAAGTTTAATTGTTGCACGCTGAAACTTTTAATAAATTTCACTTTATAGTTTAATACTTTTCATGTCAATTTAAATATATTTCATCAAAAGCGACACTAAAGTAAATTGTTAATAAAATAATATAATTTTTAACAATATAATTATTAGAAAATCGACAGAAATCAGTTACAAGGTCCACTAAAATTTTTATAAAAAGAGACACTGAAAATTATTTATGATTTATTTATTTATGCAAAATTATTACATTTTCACACAAATAGAGGTTATGGAAAAATTTATTTAGTTTAATTTATTTAGTTTAATTCACTTTAATTTATTTTTGAGTAAAGTTAATCAGCAAATAGGCAAATGGAAATTATTTCGTTATATTTTATTATAAGTCACCAAACTTTTTCGATTATATACTAAATTCATAAGTAATAAGTTTTACTTATTCATACCAGTGAAAAATTTTAAATTTAAAGCAATAAAATACAAAAACCAACTTTTTTATTAGAAAACCTATTCATTTAAAATGGTAAAACTTCATTACTAATAGCATTTATACGGAGTTAAAAATTCTGATATTATCATTTTCAAAAATGTTTTCTTCTTTAAAAAGAAAACGGGGGGGGGGCTGGAAAATCCTTTTGTCTGGAAGATTATAAATTATAAAATTTTTTTTACATAATTGGTAAATAAAATTTAAAATTTACAATTTATAAAACAGTTAAGAAAGAAAAATAAAGATGGAACTTTTTACTTACGATCTTTATCTTCCAAAAACGACAATTCCTCTTAATCTGCTTAAAGAGAAGGAGGCAGGCAATGTTAGAGTCAATCTGCAGATTCCAAAGAGTTAGGCTCTTACTTATGTGTCGAGCAATTGAGCAAATCCTTAAAAGATGAAATATAATAAATTGGAATTTAAATCAGTCGTTTTTTCTGATTACAGGAATCACGAAAAAAAAATTGAAAAGAAAATGTGAAGTGGATATTTGAATCTATGAAAGCAAGAACCAAAAACCGGTTGAATTTTTCTGTACCAGTTGAAATTTTTAAGAGTGAATACTTTTGAATAATTCACGCTCATATGGTTATAACAGAATTATTTATATTTATATTTGTTATTTCAATTAATTGATAATTTTCAATAGTTTACCATATCATTTGCTTAAATTAAAGTAATATTAAAATTTAGTGTCTTCATTACATTTTTTTTCACTTCTGATTCAGTATGATTATAATTATAATAAATACCTAAATTATTTTAAAGAATCATTATCTTTTTATTGCATTATATATCATAGTATATTCTTTATTAATTGTATAAGTAAAATTTAGATTTTTATTTTATTATGGTGTTAAAGAAAAATAAGCTATTCAAGTATTTTAATTTTTTTTCTTCTACTAAATGAAATATTTAACAATTGAAATTTATTTTTAATGCTGAATGTCCTAGCAGCGTGGCAAGAATTATAAATTAAATATGATAACCAAAAATAGCGTAACAAATAATTTTGAAAATCTGCAAAATATTATTTTTTAAAAATTGAATTTTAATGAAGAGAGACCCGAAGAGAGTTCTGATATTTCCATTAACAGACCAAGTTTATAAGAGAGAGAGAAAAAGTCAATCTTAACGTAAAGATAAAGTGACCAAACACAAATTGACAATGAAAAGTATCCGGATACACCCAAAATAATTTTTGCGAGTGAAGGAAAGAAGAAATTTTGCTCATGATGCTTTTAAAGAATGCGTTTAACTATCTTTTTGGAGATCTTAAAAGAGATATTATCTCCAAACAGTTATTAAAAAAACTGGTGCATAAAATTTAAAATGTATAAAACAGTTAAGAAAGAAAAATAAGGAGGGAACTTTTTACTTACAGTATTTATCTTTCAAAAGCAACAATTCCTCTTCTGCTTAAAGAAAAGGAGCCAGTCGTTGTTAGAGTCAATCTGTCAGATTCCAATGAGTCAAGCATACACTTATATGTCGGGTAAATGTGAGCAAATCCCTAAAAGCTGAAATATAATAAACTAGAATTTAAATCAACTGTTTTTTTCTGATCACAGGAAACGTGAAAAAAATTTGGAGAAAATGTGAAGTGGATATTTGAATCTATGAATGCCAAAACCAAAAACCGGGATGATATTGAAAATCACACTGAAGGTGAAAAAATGAGAGAACTTGAATGAAATGCTGTGAAACATATTAGATAAAAACCAGAAAACAAACTGAAAATTACTTCAGAAAAATATGGTAGACACATTGAGTGAAAAGCTAAAACTAAATGAAAAAAGAGAAATAAAAATTGAAAAAAAAATTCTAAAACCAATTTAAAAAAAAGTAAAGAAAAAATTAGAAAAACGAAAAGACAAAACACAAGGAACGTAGAATTTGTCACATGTAAAAAAAAAAAAAAAAAAAAAAAAGGCTAGTACGAAAAACGAAATTAAGTGTCAAAGCACGAATTAAATAAACAGTTATACTTGAACGAAAATGTCACGAATCGAAAAACTGGATCACGAATTTGGAAAATAAAACTGAATACACTGCTAAAAAAATTATAACACATAATTAAAAGAATTAAAAAGCATTTTGTAAACAATTTGAACCCATACTAGCATTGAAGCTAGCATTGAAAAAGCTGATTAACATATTCGATATTAATTTGAAACAATAAAAAAACTGGATGAAGAAAACAAAAGAAACGTAAATTTTGAAAACAAACTGATAAAAAAAAGAGAAGACAAAACACGACCAGACAATGGAACTGCAATTGATACACAGAAGAAAATGGTAAATACATTGTAAAAAAACCAGAACTAAAAAAGACTAGAAAAACGAAAACAAAAAGGAAGAGTTGATAAGTGATAAAAAAAAATAATAACTTGAAAATTTGACAGGATAAAATTCGAAAATTAGAAATATGGAAAAAAACAAGATGAAAAAAGTGAGAAATGAAAAATATTGAAAAATACAAGGACAGAAATCACGGATGGAATTTATCAGATGTAGTAAAAAAAATAGAAAGCTTAAACTTAAACAAAACTGAGAAAAAACTGTAAAACAAAGAATTGCGAAGAACAAGGGAGAAAAACTGATGGAAAACATACAAAGAAATGTAATACACTGAAAAAGAGTATGAAAAAGCACTGAAAGAAAACCAATGATAAATACCCAAAAATGTAAATTGAAAACGCACCGAAATGGAAAACACAAAGCAAAAAATGAAAAAAAAGTGAAAGACTGAAAGAAAATAAATGAAAAATACCTAAAAATATGAATTGAAAACACAAGGAAATAGTATGGAAATCACAAAGCAAACAATGAAAGAAAAGTAAAACACTGAAAGAAAACCAATGATAAATACCTAAAAATATGAAATGAAATCACACCGAAATAGTATTGAAACACAAAGCAAAAAAAAAAAAAAACTAAAACACTGAAAGAAAACCAATGAAAAATACCTAAAAATATGAATTGAAATCACACCAAAATAATATTGAAAACACAAAGCAAAAAAAGGAAAAAAAAGTAAAACACTGAAAGAAAACCAATGATAAATACCTAAAAATATGAATTGAAAACACAAAGCAAAAAATAAAAAAAAAGTAAAACACTGAAAGAAAACCAATGATAAATACCTAAGAATATTAATTGAAAAATCACACCGGAATGGAAAACAAAAAGCAAAAAATGAAAAAGAAAGGTGAAACACTGAAAGAAAACCAATGAAAAATACCTAAAAATATGAATTGAAATCACACCAAAATAATATGGAAAACACAAAGCAAAAAATGAAAAAAAAAGTGAAACACTGAAAGAAAACCAACGATAAATACCTAAAAATATGACATGAAAACGCACCGAAAAAGAAAACACAAGGCAAAAAATGAAAAAGAAAGGTAAAAGACTGAAAGAAAACAATGAAAAATACTTAAGAATATGAATTGAAATCACACCGAAATAGTATGGAAACACAAAGCAAAAAATAAAAAAAAAGTAAAACACTGAAAGAAAACCAATGATAAATACCTAAAACTATGAATTGAAATCACACCAAAATAGTAAGGAAAACACAAAGCAAAAAATGAGAAAAAAAGTAAAGCACTGAAGGAAAACCAATGAAAAATACCTAAAAATATTAATTGAAATCACACCAAAATAATATGGAAAACACAAAGCGAAAAATGAAAAAAAAAGTGAAACACAGAAAGAAAAGCAATGATAAATACCTAAAAATATGGATTGAAATCACACCGAAATAGTATGGAAAACACAAAGCAAAAAATGAAAGAAAAAAAAGTAAAACACTGAAAGAAAACCAATGATAAATACCTAAAAATATGAATTGAAATCACACCGGAATTGAAAACACAAAGCAAAAAATAAAAAAAAAGTAAAACACTGAAAGAAAACCAATGATAAATACATAAAAATATGAATTGAAAACACAAAGCAAAAAATAAAAAAAAAATGAAACACTGAAAGAAAACCAATGATCAATACCTAAAAATATTAATTGAAATCACACCGGAATGGAAAACAAAAAGCAAAAAATGAAAAAGAAAGGTGAAACACTGAAAGAAAACCAATGATAAATACCTAAAAATATGACATGAAAACGCACCGAAATGGAAAACACAAAGCAAAAAATGAAAAAAAAGTAAAACACTGAAAGAAAACCAATTAAAAAAAACCTAAAAATATGAAATGAAATAACACCAAAATAATATGGAAAACACAAAGCAAAAAATGAAAAAAAGGTAAAAGACTGAAAGAAAACCAATGATAAATACCTAAAAATATGAATTGAAATCACACCGAAATAGTATGGAAAACACAAAGCAAAAAATGAAAAAAAAAGTAAAGCACCGAAGGAAAACCATTGAAAAATATCTAAAAATATGAATTGAATTCACACCGAAATAATATGGAAAACGCAAAGCGAAAAATGAAAAAAAAAAGTGAAACACTGAAAGAAAACCAATGATAAATACCTAAAAATATGAATTGAAAACACAAAGCAAAAAATGAAAAAAAAGTAAAACACTGAAGGAAAACCAATGATAAATGCCTAAAAATATTAATTGAAAACACAAAGCAAAAAATGAAAAAAAAAAGTAAAACACTGAAGGAAAACCAATGATAAATACCTAAAAATATGAATTGAAATCACACCGAAATAGTATGAAAAACACAAGGCAAAAAATGAAAAAAAAAGTAAAACACTGAAAAAAAACCAATGATAAATACCTAAAAATATGTATTGAAATCACACCGGAATGGAAAACAAAAAGCAAAAAATGAAAAAAGAGTAAAACACTGAAAGAAAACCGATGATAAATGCCTAAAAATATGAATTGAAAACACAAAGCAAAAATGAAAAAAAAGTAAAACACTGAAGGAAAACCAATGATAAATACCTAAAAATATTAACTGAAATCACACCGGAATGGAAAACAACAAGCAAAAAATGAAAAAGAAAGGTGAAACACTGAAAAAAAACCAATGAAAAATACCTAAAAATATGAATTGAAATCACACCAAAATAATAAGGAAAACACAAAGCAAAAAATGAAAAAAAAGTGAATCATTGAAAGAAAACCAATGATAAATACCTTAAAATATGACATGAAAACGCACCGAAATGGAGAACACAAAGCAAAAAATGAAAAAAAAAAGTGAAAGACTGAAAAAAAAACAATGAAAAATACCTAAAAATATGAATAGAAATCACACCAAAATAATATGGAAAACACAAAGCAAAAAATGAAAAAAAAAGTTAAACACTGAAGGAAAACCAATGAAAAATGCCTAAAAATATTAATTGAATTCACACCGAAATGGAAAACACAAAGCAAAAAATGAAAAAAAAAGGTGAAAGACTGAAAGAAAACCAATGATAAATACCTAAAAATATGAATTGAAATCACACCGAAATAGTATGGAAACACAAAGCAAAAAATGAAAAAAAGTGAAACACTGAAAGAAAACCAATGAAAAATACCTGAAAATATTAATTGAAAACACAAAGCAAAAAATGAAAAAAAAGTAAATCACTGAAAGAAAACCAATGATAAATACCTAAAAATATGAATTGAAATCACACCGAAATAGTATGGAAAAAACAAAGCAAAAAATGAAAAAAAAAGTAAAACATTAGAAAAACAATGGAAAACACACCAAAAAAAAGGAGAACTCACATAAAAAACCTATAAAAAACACACCGAGAATATACCAATGGAAATTACACTGATAGAAACTACATTGAAAAAAAACCTGATGAACAACACTGGAAAAAAAATGATGAACCTATTAAAAGGAAAACAGATAAACCACACCGAGGAAGAAAACAAACAAACCGAAACTTCAGACGAAACAAATAAAACTCTGAAAGCGTTTCTCTACAGTTTATTTAAAATAGAAAATGAGAAAATACTGTATAAAATTAGAAAACCTTAGAAAAAGATAAAAAACAGTATCAAACAAAAGCAAAGGAAACTTTGGAAAAGGAATCTGAGAAACACAATTGAAGAAGGAGAAAAAACAGAATGGAAAAAAGCAGAGCGGGAAAAAATGGAAAAAAAACAATGAGAAAAATAGAAAAATGGGAAAAAAAACGCAATTGAGAAATGAAAAAAAAACACTGGAAAAATTCAAAAAAACAAAACGGGAAAAATACTGGTATAAATGAGAAAAACAAGGAAAAAATCGGAAATACACAATGAAAAAAAAACATAATGGAAAAATAAAGAACTCAATAGAAAGAAACACACTGCAAAAAATCGAAAAAACGCAATAGAGAAATTTAAAAAAAAAAACATAAAGTAGGAAAAATACAGTGGAAAAACACACTGGAAGAATGAAAAGAACCCAATGAAAAGAACCCAATAAAAAGAGCACAATTTAAAAAAATTTAGAAAGCAATAAAAAAAAAATATCGAAAAAACATGGAGAAAATTGGACAAGAAACAATGCAAAAAAGTCTTAAAATGCATCAATGGAAAAAAATTTAAAAGATGAATAGTAAAAAAAATTGGAAAAGAAATAATAGGAAAAAAACGTGGAAAAAGCACAACGGGAAAAGAACTCAAGGAAAGTGGAGATAAGCATGGACAAAGAAAAGAAAAAAAAATTTAATAAGTCTCAGAATACAATAAAAAATGAAAAAGAAATGGAAAAGACTGAAAAAAGTAACAAAAATTTGAAAACGAAAAACTGAATGAGATGACGAAACGACGGAATTTCGTCGCATCTAACGTGGACGTAGGAAGGATGAATTTTGCGACTTAACAAGTGGGGAAGTGTGACGGGATCCCTCGAACGAAAATGTACGAACCCGGACAAAATTTTGCTTTTTTTCCCCCCGAAGAAGAAATGCAATATTAGATTAGCTACTCTACCTTTTTACGATTACTTTGAATATTGTATTAAACAGAAATTCATTATAAATAAATAACTTGTTTTAAAATTAAGTATAATTAGTAAGCTTACCTTTACAAAGAACAGTATCACACCATTTCTTGAATAACTGGCACCTCAGATTTCTTAAACTAGTAAAACTTACCTATAGTTTACCTTACCTTACCATTAACGACTGTTATATAGGTTTTTACAAGGCTTCTTGTGCATTTTTCTTGATATCCTGAGGGAAAATGCAAGATTTTATTGCAATCATTACATCTCAATGTCGTAAAAGCTACATAATTATTATATTTTAATGGAATTTTTGTCTCCCCATTCTTCATTTTCATAACATTAGGAAAACTAAGATGTCGGAATCAAGAATCTCTATCATGATAATTTACAGATTAACTGAATTGTTGCGTTAAAGTGCAGAATCAAGTGTTTTCCTCACTTTCCCGAGGTAATGAGCACACATAAACAGCTTCATGTCGTTAGAGTTCAAAAGTTTGTTTCTTTCATTCTATTAACTAATTTGTTGGTTACATTTATTAGCATAATTCTAAAAATAAATAAAATTTTTTTAAATTGTAAGTATTCTAATAATTAATGTGAATGAGTTTGAACATTATCTTTATTAATAAAGGGAAGAGTTTTTGTGTCCGTGTGTTCTTCTTATAACCCCAGAATGGTTCGTAGTAGGGTTCTAAAATTTCGATGGCGGCTTCAAGGAAAAATTTACTTTTTTTTTATTTTATTTTATTTTATATCCGTCGTTAAACAGCAGGCCCAACTTCGGGTTTACGACTGCCAAAGTTAAATTTCGTAGCCGTGTAGTTCTGAACCAATCCATAAGACAAGGAAACTCCTGGATCAGTAACCCTAGAGGTATTATTTGTTATGGGAACATGGAGGACTTAGTGACTCAATAGATTTACCGTGCGTCAGTCACGCAGCACTTGGGGAGTTTTCGGCAATCTCGGATCGAACCCACGAACTCTTGGACATGGGCCCAGTGCCTTACCAAACAAGCTATCCCGACCTCGTAATGTTTTATTTAACGAATAAGAGTCAATATTGTGAAAACGTGAATCAGTAAGCTTGTAAAAAAATTTCGTATATTTAAAATCAATAATAACTATTCGCCTATTTTATTGAAATTTTGTACATTGTCATTTAAAATTACTTTCTTTAAAATTATGCAAAACTTATGATTCAAATGTTTTTTTTTCTAGCAATATTAAATCATGTTATAAATAATTATTTAAAATACTTTTTGCATTGAATTATCTTTGGATAAATGAATTTTATAATTGAGTGCAAAGATTTTTCATTTCGGTTAAAAAGTTCTCGAGATATGATGAAATACAGGAAAAGTAAAAATTCGGTAAAGGGTTCGAATTTTGGTCCGCTCTCCTGATCAAACTATTGAGGCGTTATTTTGCTGATTTCGGCTATCCCCCCCCCCATATTTCAAGGGTCATGAATCCAAATCAGTAAGGGGAAAAAGCATGTTTAATCAGACAAAGTGTTTTTTTGTATCAGAATTCGTAGCTGAAAATATCGTCTGCACTAATTAGCATGGTTAAAATTTGACCCTTGAACCATTAATATTGAGTCATACTACGTAAAATGAGTTCATTTTTTTCTTTTTACGTATTGTTCCATTTCGAAAATACTGCATTTTCGTAAATTCCTGCGGATTTCACTCAGTAGTAGAAAAAATATCCTTTTAATTAATTTAGTTATTATCAACTTTTATGGAAATTGGTCTAAAATCATTACGAATTCACCATCAAACAATTGTTAAACTTACCTAAGATACAAAAAGAAGAGTTTGTTGATTTCCTTTTAAATATTTCCTGATCTCATCATCTATGCATACAAAAAGCCATTCATCCATAGAAATAAGATCAGAGAACACTAAACGACTTCGATAAGCTAAAAAAATCTAAAATATTCATTAGTTTCACCTGTAAAAGAAATATAATATTAAAGTCAAAAATTAAACACTTAAAAAGTAAACATTGCACAACAGTTTTTAAAGAGTAAAAAGTAGACGTATGACTATCGACGCCGTAAATTTGATCGTCAGTCAACAACAATTATTCTCTCTTAAATTTGGTGATTAAAAAATGCTTTCAACGCAACAGAAGCTTTTATGGTTGATTACACTACACGTTTATGTCACTTATTTGTAAAATAAAATTAAAATTTTGTAAACAAATCGCAATTCTTTAACTCGATTTTGTTAGACGTATGTAAAAAAATGTTTCTTTTATAACCCTTTGATAAGCTTATTTACATATTTACTGTGCATATATATATATAATTTTTTTTTTAAACTTCGAACTCAGAAGGCATTAAAAACATTCCATTATCCACATTTACCTAAAATATTATTTTCTGTTTTATGTAGGGCACAAAACAGAATAAAACAAGTTAGCTACACATACAGTAGAGTTTTCTCATAGACAAATAATATAGGTAGACTGCTCATCTATGATTGTCAATTGGCAACTAGGAAGTATATTATGACCTAATCACCAAACCTAGTTGTGTTTGGGTTGGGTCAGACTTAGGTGAACATAGGCAAACGCAGGGGAGCTCCAAATAAAAAAGGACAGAAAATTCATCTTTGATTTCTTTAAAAATAGTTCCAAAAAAAATACTTTTAATCTTTCACACGATTTTTTTTTTTTTTGACTCTGTACTATTTCTTGCTAATTTCCATAAAAATTTTTTTATAGGCGATAAGTATTTTCTTCAATGTTTAAGCAAGGTAAAATTCGAGCGACAGTCTATTTTTACATCCATTACGCATACGTTATTGCGAATAGTATTCAATGCGACAGTAAGATAAAGAAAAGTTATGAATATTTTCTTACAAAAAATTATATAAATTTTGTCAGAGTTAATCACTAAACAAATCAAAATGAGATTTTATGATATTTCACAAACTTATTTATGATAGTAAAATATGACGAGTATTTAATAACACGTTTATAAAAGAAAAGATTATTGCTGTAAATTTATTTTTAAAATTTTTTTCTGTTCACTTCAATATAATTGAGTTCAAAATAATTCTGCCGATACTTATTTTTAAGAATGATCTAAATATTTCAAAGGTGCATTCGTAAAAATAATTACTGAAAAAAAAATTCTAAAAATTGGTGCGAAATTGTTTTGAAAACTTGTAATTTTTAGTTCAATATTTTATCTCAATTTCGATTAAAATTTAATACATAACCAAAGCTATCCAAACTCATATTATAATTTGATTTGTTTGATTTAGTTTAGGGCTTTTAAAATTAAAAATTTAATAATAAATATAAGAGAAATTTAAACGTTCAATAGTCCCCCAGCATCGAATTTTGATTTATATTTCCTTTTTTTATTTTTTAAAATGTAACTGTATCAAAAAATAGCGATTTCATAACAAAAATATTTTTCTAGTAAATTCGAAATTAGATTGTACACAATCAGACTGAAATTAAATTTATGAATTATTTATTAGAAAATATAATTGAACTTTGCCCAAACTTTTCGAAGTTACAAATTCTTTTAAAATTGCTTACATTATATTTTGCTCTGCATAATTAAATTTTACTTATTTTATTTTATTTCAATTTTACTTAGTTTAATTTTACTAAGTTTAATTTTACTTAGTTTAATTTCACACATTTTAATTTCACACAGTTTAATTTTACACAGTTTAATTTTACACAGTTTAATTTTACTTAGTTTAATTTTACTTAGTTTAATTTTACTTAAGTTTAATTTTACTTAGTTTAATTTTAATTAGTTTGATTTTAAATAGCTTAATTTTACTTAGCTTAATTTTACTTAGCTTAATTTTATTTAGCTTAATTTTACTTAGCTTAATTTTACTTATTTCAATTTTACTTGTTTTAATTTTACTTGTTTTAATTTTACTTGTTTTAATTTTACTTGTTTTAATTTTACTTGTTTTAATTTTACTTGTTTTAATTTTACTTGTTTTAATTTTACTTGTTTTAATTTTACTTGTTTTAATTTTACTTGTTTTAATTTTACTTGTTTTAATTTTACTTGTTTTAATTTTACTACTTTTTATTAAATTTTACTTTCCTCCATCTTTCCCTCAAGAAAATTTTAGTATTTTAAAATAGACGAAACTTGCCAAATAATTACTTGTTACCCATGTTTTTCACATTTTCTCAGCTTCATCCTTTTCATTTCTTTTAACGTACACAAAATATTTTAATGTAATCTACCAAAAAATATGTTCTCTAAATAAATATTTTTGCCAAACCTGAAAACCAAATAAATCTTGCTAGAAATTTAATTCTTTCAGGAGTCTGTTTTGATTAATTTAATGCGATAAAGGGAAAGGTATATTTTCAGGGAAAGTTTGTTTCAAGAGGAAGAGTTGGTTTTACTATTGGGGTAACAGTCTAATCCGATTTTATTTGTCTATGGGTAATTTTAAACTCTATATTTGAATGTTAAGCTAACAATCACTTTTATACAAGCTTTCTATTTACGAAAACATAACTTATAAAACATATGAGAGGACTAATATAAACTATTAATTGAAAAAAATAAAGAAGCCTAATATAAGCTGTAAACATTGACAGAAATAAAGCGGACTAATATAAACTATAAATATAAACTATAAACATTGCACACAATAATAGTAACAGATTTATAATTTACAAGTTCTTAATTTGCATAACTGTGGTCTCAGAAGAACATTTTAAAAGCTCTTTAGAGAACAAGAACCACAGTTATTAAAACCACAAATCCGAATTTATATCATTACAATTTTTTTGTATTAGAACTAAAATATAAAAAAGCAGAAAAAAAATTTAAGGTTTTTAAAATCATGGAAAAACTTAAAATAGAAAAATACAGTAAAATAGATAAATACAGAAGTGCCAACTTTTTAAATTTCATATCAGTAATATACAATATATACAATAAACAATGATATACTTAACCTAAACACATGTAACACATGCAATAATATGTATAACCTAAAGAAATTTCAAATTAACTACTTAATTCTATATAAGTACATATAGAATTAAGTAGTTAATATGAATGATATGTGTAAAAATACTTAAGTGATACCTTTTTTTTAATATTCGCTGCAAACAAACAAACAAAGCAAAAAGACTTATTTTAAGCAGATTGTGAAAATTCTCAATAAAAACCATAATTTCTATTACTCAAATATAATACTCTTATTTAGAATTAAAAATAAATAAATTATAAATAAATCGCAATTGTTGACACCTCTTTAAATAGAATAAATAAATAGAAAGTTTCAAAATAAAGAGCTAGTTTACTTCATTATTGAATCGAAGATGTATTTTTTATTGTTCTAAAAGCATTTTTAGCTCTTAGAAAGTTTTTCACACGTTTTATTCCCGTCTACTTAAAATAAATTTGAAAAATATGTACATGTGAGCCTCGTCAACCTTTCATGTACGCATTCAAGTTCTTATTCGTAAATGCTAAAAATGCTTAAAAATATTAGCATAGCATTTCGCTAAACTCTATAAAAATCCCAGTAATAAATTGACATCTTAAAAACTTGTATTTAGAACTGAAAAATATCACTAATAATTTTTTAATTGAAATAATTAACAGCAATAAAGCAATCATTTATATAAACAAGCATTTAACAAACTTATTTTACTTTTTTCGAAAATTTTTGTTTATACTGCACGGGGTTGATTATGAAACTTTCTGTTTAAAAATAACATTTTGAAACAATTTGGACAAAATATTATTCTCCAATCAAACACAAATAATGCACAATGTGCAAAAATTTTTGTATTTACATCGCACAATATTGTTAATTTCAGAATTATAAAAAGGATTCAAAGTTAAAGTAAACAATGTTTGGCTCTTTTAAATCCAGGGAGGAAGCAAACATTCGATTGAATCAATTACTAAAAGTTTTCAACTGAAAGATATTAAATTGGTAAAACACGAACAATTTATGAGATAAAATATAATTGTTTTTCTCTCACTCATTTATTGCGACAATGTAAATACAAAAATGTAACAATAAAAATCTTCACCTTTTATTGATTAAATTTCTTGATTATAATTTTTAAATCGAAAGAAGCAGCAGCTTTTATATATATACTTTTTTAATTTAAAATTATCTTTAAAATATAATTTAAATCTTTTTATTGTTATGTAAAAATAATTTCGTGAACTAATCATTATTTTCCTAAAGTTATTTCGAAATAGTTATCTGAATTAAGCAATTCCGAAGCGATCAAGTGTCAACTATCATAAATATATATTCTATACTCATGTATAAAAAACATATGAGGAAAATTGTTTTTCCCCCAAATAGGAAAATAATGCGTAGCGTATTTTAATGCAGAAATAAATCAAAATAGATAATCTAGATTTTTTTTTCATTTATAAAAACAAGATTGCAGTTAAGTTTTTAAAGAAATTTTTTTTTGTTTAAGGCATTTTATTTTTATTTTTTTCTTAAAAATAGCAACAGTACAGAAAAGAATGGTCGAAAACTGCATTTTTTTCACAGGTAGAACATAAATACATGTACAAAAAATTATTATAAGAAAGTTTCTGCACTTAAAAAAGCTGTTTTTATTGCATCTGTTTAAAATAAAATTACTTTTTTGAAAGACAGTTTCCTTACCTTTTTTTTTAATAAGAAAATACATTCACTAATAATGATTTAAGTATAATTTGCAAAATAAATGTGAGGATTACAACTTGTTTAACCACACACATTTTTTATGCATAGTTTTAAATCAAAATACAGTTTTTTGAATAGGTTTATCAGATGTGATTTAAAGTAGTTGCAAAGCTTCTTTAATTCAGACAAGAAACTTTCAATTTGGAAAAACAAATGCGTTGGAATTTAAGTTTGGAGAATATTCCATTCTCACTCTTTAATGAAATAACTATGATAATAGAAAGAAATTAATAGCGATGCAATTTTACAAGACAAATTTTTCTAGGTTTTAAATACCAATATTTAAAAATTAATTCCCATAAAAATCCATTAAAGTAACTCTTATTATTAATGAAACTTTTTTGAAAAATATTTCCGCCTGAGAGCATTCGTTTTTCCACATATTAAAAATATCAAAAATCTAACTATAACTAATCTAACTATATAAATAGAAAGCTCTAGAATTCAAAAACCCATGAAAATATTATTGCATAATTCCTCTTTCAAATCACAATGCTTGAGAAAAGAAATTAACTTTATTTTCTCAAATAAGTATTTTAAACAATACAAATTGAATACGTTTTTCTTTATAAGCAAAAATGAATAATGGAAATTTTTTTCTAATTCCTGATATTTTCCACTTATCCAAAACGAATATTTTTATTTCCTATAATAAAAAATCAAATATTTTTTGTGAACAAGTGATATTTCACAAACGGGGTAATACTTTAATTTAACGGGGTAATACTTTAGTATGACCGGGTAATACTTTTAATTTTTGGAGGTCATTTTTTGTAATTCAATAAAATTTTAAGTAACATTTAAAAAAACGCCGAGAACAGAGTTGAAAAATTACTTATTAAGAAAATACTCTGTCACGATAAAAAACCGTCCATCTTCATTTTTGTGGGGAAAATGTGAATTTATTTCAGAGATATTAGACAAGTGGCAATTTATTCCAAAAACATTTTTAAACCATTTTAAAAGCATAATATTAGCAATTGATTCTTAAAAAAAGGTTTTGTGGTTACATATTTTTCAACTTTTCTCTTAAAAATAATCGAAATCAAAATTCTAGTCAATAGAAGTAAATATTAAAAAAATGCATCAAACATGGTTTATGCCAAAAATTCCGACAGTAAACGAAGATGGACGTCACTGGGGCACCCGGGTACGTGAAGCCCGTATTTGCTTAACACTACAATTTTAATTGATGAAATAAATATTGAAGATCCAAGGGAGGGACGATTTCGTGTACACGAAAGCTGATTCTGAGAAAAACAAATGTAGAGGTTTGAGAATTTTCATTACCAAGCATAATACCGAAATAAATAAAAAACTCGAACATCACAAGCTCCTTAGGAATTTCAAAACAAAATTTTTGTTGAAAAAAATAAAATTATAAAATCTGGTGGAACAAGAACCGTCTTTTCATAAAAATTTTTTCTCATACAAATATTTCCTCACGAAATCTCGTTTTGTTCATCGCACTTTTCTTAGTTCTTCTTGTCCATGCGTAGACCGGAGCCACTTTTTCTAAGCACGGTCTATCTTCACTGAGTAATAACTCTCGTGAAGATATTCTACGTTAAGGACTTGTCAAAAATTAGTAACCCTTAAAAGGTACAAGATGATGATCCAATCATAATTTTTTTAAAAAATGGACATAAGCCGTTTCTCTCCATTGATCTTCGATTTCCTTTTCCATAGTTTTTTTTGTTAATGTAAAATATTTAACTTCTAACATTTAAAAGTTTTCTAAGAAATTTCGCTAAGAAATTTTAAAACTTTCTGAAATTTAAAATTTAGAAATCTTGAAACTAAAAAAAAAAATTCACAAGAGCATAATATAATCTTTATTTTTTAAGTTAAAAACATTGTTTTCACTCTTAAATGAAAATTTTGTTTCAAGACGAGTGCACATAAACAAAAGCTATTCAAAATATGAGTTGTATGAATTTAGAATAAAGTAAAAAAAAAATCGCATTGTAGGGTTAAGCAAACGCCCTGGGGGAAAGTTTCAATTTAATTTGATAGAAAAAAAAAGCAATTAGCCAAGTCAAACAACCTTTAGTGAGAAAAAAAAAAGACCAATTATGAACTTCAATTTCGAAGCTCGGATTCCAGCTTTGGAAGCTGAGTTTCTTTCATGTTTAACTGTCCCGAGTATGTTTTCAAAAATATCCTTAATAAACAAACAGATCATTAAAGTCTTATACAAACCGGACATGTTTCGTTATTTCTTTCATATTTATTCTTTGGTATGCAGTTAATTTTTGCCTTCTGAGTTCCGTTCAAACTTACGAGGATTTACGGACTATACATAATCTATAAAATTTATTATGCTAGATTCAGCATCATTTTTTTCAAAATGCAGTGAGCGCTATTCGCTGCTTGTGGAATTTGTCACATGCTCACACTTGTTATTAAACATATAGTGCACACCTCAAATTTTAACTGTGGCACTATTTAGTGAGACGCAAGCTTTAAACGAAAAAAATATTTAGATATTTGGAATTTATTAAAATAAAAAATGAGTTCATTAAAGTGAAAAGATAATTTTCAATCAGATAACTAATTTACCAAAATTATTTTTGATGTCAAATTTTAAAATAGGTAAAATCAATTGACTATGCATTTTCAAGAAAATTTCAGGCACTGCATTAATAACACAGTAGAAACAAACTGTAAAATAGCATGTAAAAAATATGATTAAAATGTAAGATAGGTATATAACGCACACTTAAAATCTAGTTATTAGAGATAAGCAAAATCTATGAAGAGAAAGGTAAAAAGCAATTATGATTATTAAGCGAAAAAAAGAAATTATAATTTAAAAAAAAATTGGAATTAAAAATATTTAATGAAATAAATTAGAATAACAAGAAAGAAAACAACCAGAAAAAAAATCAAAAGATATAAAAAAATGTAAAAAAACATGCAGGAAGGAGGAAAACAAAGGAAGAAAACATGCAAAAGGAAGTAAATTTGCAGGAAAATAGTAAAGTATATCTTTAAAATATGGCCCCCCTCCCATTTTGAAATTATGCATTAATTTGAAAGTAACTCAAGTTAAAATTAGTATTTTAACAAAAAAATGCTGAGTTCAGCCTAATGTAATGCCCTCACGTATCTACTCTATGAGTGTGGTTGGTATATCAATCACAGCCCCTCATCAACGGATTGTCACGGATCATACATATGAAAGCACTACTTTATGAAAGCACCATGGAGGAAACTGTGGTAGAGTGTTACACCCTATAAATTGTAGTGTTCCTCAATGATGCCCTCATGGAGAAGTGCGTCCATACATTTGCCTCCCCGACACTTCATTGAAAGAGGCAATGATGGATAGGCCATACGTTACTCGGAGCATATACAACTGAGAGCATCACATCAGATATACCCAGACTACTTATGCGAAAATACAAAATTGTAATTACCTTTTGTTTACTTCCTTTTGCAAACAATAACCATGATTTTTTAATTTAGTTTAAATTTAATTTAAAATAAAAAGGGGAATTTACATTG
The DNA here is from genome assembly GCF_982258835.1 of Parasteatoda tepidariorum. Classification (NCBI taxonomy): domain Eukaryota; kingdom Metazoa; phylum Arthropoda; class Arachnida; order Araneae; family Theridiidae; genus Parasteatoda; species Parasteatoda tepidariorum. Next base: position 133,250,736 of record NC_141755.1, on the reverse strand, counting down.
TATTCAATGTCTAAATATTTTTTTTGAGTTCATTGAAAAGACCAAGGTACTCCACAACTCCATTCATGATCGGAAAAATAGAATTTTTCAGGGGCATATTCTTAATATTCGTGTTAGAAACCCTTCTTATTTTTTCTAGCATTCGAAACAAGCAATCGAACATTCTCAATTTGATTCTCCCTCACACCATCTCCCTTTTTATCAAATTCTGTCATTTTTATCATCCACCGTTGTTGCATCTTACATTCTCTCTCTATCATTGACCCGCTGTTTTTATGCTAACCACTCTTTCCTAAGCTTTTCCCCGATAAGCAAATGAAGGAAGGTAGGAATTGTCTTTTAAAAATAGATTGTTGGCGTAAACCAAGTCTTGCTTGTATATAATGGCACAATTTCTTAGAATTTTGTGACTTTTTGTACAACATATAATTTTTTTATTGTTAATATTTACTATTAACTTGTTAAATAACTGTAAATAATATAAAAAATGTTAAAAATCAATTTTAAACAAATTTATTTACGCATTCACAATCCTGTCATTTTTACTGCCTATAGGCAATATAGGTATATACTAATTTTCCGTCTTTCTAGTGTTAATAGCGTGACATTTCATTTACTTAACAAGTGTTAAGAAAATATTAATCATAATTATATCAATATCTTAGTTATATCAATAAATCTAGTTATTCTTTCCAATAAATTTTAAGCAATCTAAAAGGTTCATTCTTTGGTGAAATTTAACCTGATATTACTTCTAAATACTAATTGCATCTCAAATCTACAAAATATTTTCCTTGTACTCACAATTTGATTTTCCCACGGGCTCAAGGTCACAGACCATAACCCCAAGAAATCATTAAGCATACTTCAGTCTATCTTTCGTGTATAGTACACACCATTTGAGCACAGTCAACAAGTTCAAATAGTTCTTTGTCAGAAACTACCTATCCATGTATGATACGTAATAGATAGTCGGAAACTACCAAACACGTATGATAGAGAAAGGGATAAATAAGCTGGGAAATGTTATCCTTGCGATTATGAATAATGAAGGTGAAAATATTTTCTCCTAAATTTTCACCTCAAATTTATAGAATTTTCCTAAATTTTCCCAGTTTCTTTTTTCGCTCTATTTTGCAGGAGTCCTAAAAACAATTTGGTGAGAATAGGTTAAACACTTCTAGAGAAAGCTCCCTTGCGACATTCTTTTAAATCTAGAAATCTCACTACATTCTAAAACATAAAAAATATTTTTAAAATTTTGGCGAAAAATTCTTATAAATTTAAACAACGATCGATTACATATTGAACATTAAGTCTGGAGTAATATCGAGCTTTAAAATTTCTCTTTCTCTTAGGTAATGTAAGCATTTTAAAATGAATGTTTGTAGTGTTTTTTTTATATTACCTTGCAAGAGAAGGTAAATATTCAATGCAATATCCGTGGTAAAAATGTCCTGTTTAATGACAATTTGTTTTTTATTTTATTGATTTCTATCATTAACTCGTTTGAACTGAAGTAAAATGAAAATGGTGTTTACGATATTCAATTTAACACACTCAGCAATAAGAGCGAGGTTTGAGAATGCAAGCGGATGCAAACCATAGATGTTAAAAGGATTTACTGAAAAATTAATAAGTATAAGAAATCCATTTTCATAACAGCCTTTTAGTGATATTTTGTAGATGAAATGCTATTTCTAAGAGAAAAAAAAAGAATTTTTTCTTAATTTTCTTTTTTTTTTAAATTTTCAGATAAAAAACAGAACCAAAGGACTGTTTTTAAAAAAAATATTATTTAGTTTATATATCTGCAGATTAGTCCCAAATTTCAGATGGATCAGAAATTTTTGCATCTACGAAGTGAGTAATCCTCTCTCCCGCTACTCTACTTATTCGTTTCCTGTTTTCTAAAATTTTCTTTTTTCTTTTCATTACCAACATATAAACTTGAAGTTATCATAAATTGCAAGATATGCAAAATAATCTGAAATCTTTTTGCTATAGTTTTGAATAGCTTTCATTTTCAAGAAGGTGTAAACATCTCTAGCGTATCTTTTTAAATTACTGTAAACAACTGTAGTAGATGCTTACGCTAAGCTCATGAAAAAAATTAGCATTAGAACATAAATATGTATATAAAAAGATGTTTAACTTGACAGTTTTATGCTGAAATGTTTCATCTTCAAAAGAAAAATTTTTCCATTTCACCGAAGAAGTAAAAGAAATATCTGCAACGATCAAGACCATGCTGCAGGATTTCTGCTACCATGTTTACAAAAAAAAAAGAAAAAAAAAGGTTTTGAACCATTTTTTATATGTTATCGCTGATTTTCTTTTAACGTATATTTGCACATTTATTTTGATTAATTTGAAACAGGCTTCTAAGAAATCCAGTTGTTAAGTTTTTTTCGAGACCGAGACTTAACGCCTAGTTTTATCTATAATGTAATCATGAACTGTGCAAAGAAATTAATACTTGTCTTACGTGGCTATTAAATATTGATGGCTTATCCAAACTAGATTATTTGCAGACCAATTAACAAGGGCCTCATTTCAAACTAAGGTAAGCCAGAAAAAATCAAACAACTGAAGCAATAAAAACCAAAGAATTTGGTGTTGAAGTCATGACAGAAGTCCAATTCTCCTCGTTTTTTCTGGAGTAATACGAAGTGATTCTCTTCTACTAGTTTCTTATTTTTAAGTTGCTTGTAGGTCATTGTCGCCAAAAATTTTGCGATTATTTTAGTGCAATTACCGATACGAAATCTCCCCATTTAATGGATAGTACGGCAACTGATTTTGTCAACAAATATACGTAAGTAGTGTTTAGTGCTGTTAAAGGATTTCAAAATCAAAATAATTATCAATAAATGTAGAAAATTTCAGAAGAGCTGATTAGTAAAATTATTTTTTTTCCAAAACCAATATTGTTTATTAAAACTATTTGACTTTCGATTCTTTAAACTTTTTTTTTAAAAAAAATTATCAGATTTTGTGTTAACTTTTATATATTTTTTTTAATAAAAGTTATCACAGCAAATACAACTGCAATTTATACTTATCAAATATTTAACTCTCTCTTCAGTAAAATGTATTCAAAGAAAAGGCAGACTACAAATATTAGATAAAGTTCTATTTATATATGAATTAATAACCTATCCAGTTAAATAATTAGTTTATTTGACTGGAAGAATAACGCATTATTTTCATACTAATCATTATTGATGAGGATGAGCCTCTACTATAAAATTAGAGGAAATTCTTCCATTTAAGTCCGAAACTAAATTCGAGATTTTAAACGCTAATCTAGTTATTTTATAAGATGTATTCACTGATTTTGCATCCTTTTAAATTGATAATGTTCAATATGACTTTAAAGATAAATATTAAAATAATATTTTATATGTTTATAGCAAAAATCATACTTGATTATACAATAAAATTTTATTTGGAGTAATTCGTTGACAAATATAAAAATAAATTATCGTTTGACAAATAAAAAAATGAAATTTTTTTTCGTAAATCACAAAACATCGATTTTAGAAAAACAGATGAGCAACCATTCAAAGCTTTAAATTTTCCGATTTTTTACTTCAATAATAATGAGCTAAGAATAAAAAAAATTATAGTAATGTTTTCCTTTTTTGAGAAAAGAAAAAAAAACGTAAAAAATTGCAGCACTTTTTATTTTTAAAATATTGAAACGGTCAGCCAAATCTGCTGTTCAGCTATAGTTGTTTTATTCACTTGACAATCTACTGTAGTATGAAAACCGTTTTGAAAACGGATTGGTTAAAAAAAAGTTTTAAAAACACTTAAAAAATTTGAATTAAAAGTTGACCATTTTCTTCACTTAGATATGTTGCCTTATAAAAACAACTGTAAGTATGTTTTGCACCAGAGATATAAATATAACCAGTCTAAAAATCTTTTTTTATTAATCAAAAAATTCAGAACATATTTGTTTTAATATATGAGACCTGGACAATGACACGTGGAGATGAAAATATGATAGCTAGATTTGAGAGAAAAATACTGCGAAGCATTTTTGGTGGAATAAGTAAAAACGGTACCTGGTTTAGAAGATCAAACACGGAACTTTACAAAGCATATAAAGAACCTGATGTCCTTAAATTTACCAAAATTCAAAGGATTAAATGGGCAGACCACATTATAAGAATGGAGGATAGCAGGACAACCAAAAAAGTTTTCTGTGCCAGGCCAACAGGTACAAGGAAAAGAGGACGACCAAACCTAAGATTTTTAGATTGCCTTGAAAAGGACCTACAAATTATAAAGATATTAAACTGGAGAACCTTGGCTAAGGGAAGAATGTCTTGGCATAGGATTGTTGAGAAGGCCAAGGCCCATCCTGGGCTGTCGTGCCAATGAGAAGAAGAATTTGTATTTAAAATTCTTAATCTTTAAAAAAATGAATCTCAAAATAAGCTTTTTTTTTACCAATTAGTTGCCCCAATATAAAGCGTGTCTGTAGATTTTTTTTCTTTTTTTAATAATAAAATATAAAAACACATAAAAAGGCTTAAAGTGTTTAGTTTCTGTGACTTTTAAAATATTTTCCGTTCTGATGAAAGATGCAGTTAATGATCTGCATATTCCCAGTTTCTCACTTTTTTCCCTTTTGCAGTGAATTGCAGTGAGAAAATTTTTCACCTATTATGGGAGGCAGCAATCAAATTCATAAGGGAATCACACTTATAAAGGAAAATGAGTGAATGATAAAGGACTGGACAAAGCGAATTTTAAATTAAAAAAAATAATTTCCGATTATTTTGAAATTTTTACAAAATATTGTCATTCCTAATTTGAGTTTGTATCAGAAATTTTATGAAAAATGCTAATTTGTTAAATTATATTCTTTTTCTTAAAAAAAAAAAAAATTATGTTTTAAACAATATTTTAGAAAAAATATTTGAAGGAAATAGTAAGCTTATAAACACTAAATCTGAATAAGTATTTTTAGGAAAAGGCAATTACCTAATGCGAAACTATAGAACGTCAATATTTTTTTTAATGGCAATATTTGGTGAACTTTTCTTTTAAAATTAATTTTGAAAACATATTTTTACTTCATATGTGTTTCATATTAATAACAATAAACAGATTTTTAATGCTTAGCTTTTTTTAAAAAAAAGTATAATCCATACATTTGTTAATAATTGCTAAATAGGACACTTAAGTATTATCTAAGGCATGACATCATTCTTCTTTTAAAGCTCTGAAAAAAGTTTTTCTAATTTTAAAAAAAATAAAACTATCAGTGTAAAAGAAACCATAAATCATTCAGTTTCATGCTATTTATAAGCTATTAAATTGAGAAATACATTAAAACATGGACCAAGACAACAGCTGTGAATTTTAAAAAATGTAACGAATGCAGAACCGAGATTATTTTATTAAAAAGAATGAACTTTTATTTTGTGTAGAAAAAAACGAAATAAATTATGCATTGAAATAAATAATCCAATCAAATTTAAATTTTCACTTGAAATAAGCGTGAGAAATTACAAATTATTTTGCCCCTTCTATTTTCTCAAACTAGTTTTATATCACCGTTTGATTTTATTACATTGAACACGTTAGGGCTTGAGGCAGCAAGAGCACCTGCAGCAATTGTGCTATTAAGCACTACATCCAACAACAACGAAAATAAGTACTGATAAACTACATTTAATTAATCATTAGTGGGAAATATAATTTAAATTATAAAAGTATGGCTGAGCTTCTTTATTAAAAGTTCAAATATAATTTACACAATCATATTTTCATTAATCCATTAATCATATTTTGAGACATTCAAAGTAGTTTTCTAAAACGAGGGTCTTATTAGTTGATATATTTCTGAAAACTTCGTTGATCAATTTGTTATACTATTAATTCTTTTAAAGAAAGACTTAATCATTACTTTTATTTATGTACGCATTCAAATTTTAAATTCTTTTATGTAATTTTTCTTTCTCAGATTGGACATTAGAATACGCACCAAATTAGATTTCATACCAGAGTGGATAATTTGAAAATGCCCAATCTTATAGACTACATTGTTTTAGCAGTTCAAATATAAATCAATAATATTAATAAATTATTTTTCTAATATTTTCTTCCTCAAACATTTCATCTCTTATTAGCATTTATCTTTTAAAATTTAATTTGGCAAATTTCATTTTATTAAATATTTAAGTCCTCAAACAAATCATTGAATTCGCAACTTCAAAAGTCAGCCAGCGAAGTGAAATCATTCGAATCACCCTGAAATTGAAATCACCCTCCAAGTAAACTCTAAAAACTTATTAAATTTGAGAAACACAACTTTCTCGTTAGTTTTGTAAATTTTAATAAGAAAAAAAAATTAAGAATGTTTCTTAAATATTCCTTTCTTTATTAATCTAAAAGGTTAAAAACTTTAATAAAAAACGTATTGGCAACTTCTTGGATTTTGTATTTTTTTTATTTTATAAAAGGGTTAAACAGAATACAATTTAATACAATTTTGTATATCGGCAAAGTATCGAGAATTTGCATAGATTTATCACGAAATCAGTTTTATTAAGTTTAATAGTTACAAATTCAGAAAATAACACCTCATTGTCAGTTGTTTCAAGGATTTTTCATTTTTTTCAGCGCTCCAAAAAAGCAAATTACGTTTACTAGAATGGGCTTTTCACTGATATTTGCAACTACACAGGCAGTAATATTTAAAACGCTTTATGCATTTACCAATAAATAATGCTTCATTTTGAAATTACTTTTTTAATTTTCAGATTTCTTACACTGAAAAAAAGAGGATTTATAAAGGGAGGAAAAATATTTTTTTTAAAAAAACCATACGGGTGGATTATTTCCCTAAATTTCAAGGAATTTGGTTAAAAAAAACAGCAAAAAGGATTTCTTAAAACTTTTTTAATATGCAAAATTTGTCATTTTTTCTGTAGTTTACAAGTAAAATGTCATTCAAAAGAAACAACATTTTACAAATTCGTTTTGTATTAAGTGTATTAAAATTATTTGAAATAAAAGAAAATAGAAATAAAAAAATAGAGACAAGTCTTAAGTCGTTTGTGCTTATGTTTGATCCGTTCTATGGGAAATCTGTGTTGTTAAACTCATCAATTAATTCATAATATATTCACGAGAGTAAATATATTTTGAACAATCTTTCATTAATTTGATTTATGCATCTATATTTAGTATCTTTTAACGTATTTTGTATACCGGCATAAAAAAAAGTATTTTCTTAACAAACTTTCATTTATCTAATTTTATTTCAATCCTTAGTGAAATGAGGCCGTAAACACAGTAAACCATAAAAAATACTAAGGTTATTGGTTTCGTTCATATATGTGTATTGGTAAATTAACAAACAGCTTAAAATACTAAAAATTGAGAGTTTAAGAATGCCTAAGAAACTTAAATTGAGCTTTTACCACTTAAATTTTAACTATTGGATATCAACAAACTAAAGCGTTTTGAAATTTTTTGTAAGAAAATCAGGCATTTGCAAAACAGTAGCATTCTTTTGAAAAAATGATTAATGATTGACTTATAAGGCTAAATTTAAGAAAGAATTGACAGTTCCTTGTTGAAATAAAAATGATTTTAAAATCAATGCATTTAAGCTTTTATTGTTCCAAAAATACTGATTTGAATACTAAGGGAATAAAAAGGATTTTACACAATAAATTTCAAAAATAATCTTTTTATAATATACTGGTTTCTTTTTGGTAATATGATTAACCAACCAATGACTTAAAACTCTACCAAATTTGCAGTGATTAAGGAAAAAAATAATTGCTCATTGCTGTAGTTTATATACTGGTCAAATACTAAGCCATATTTAAATTAATAGATGGATGATATTTAATTAATAAAGAATTAGGGATGATTAAGAATTAATTAGGATAAATTAATAAATATATTTAATTAGAGATGATACGTATTTAAATTAAAAATACTATAGTCTAAATATTTTTTATTATTTTTAAGTGGTTATTAATGTCTATGTTTCGTACAGACAGTCAGTCACTGTTATAATTATTGGTTAAATATTTAAAAACAAGCATTAGACACATTAACATTAAAAATTCAAAATACTTGTTTCGTTTCTGATATTTCTTTCTAACTTGGAAATAGTAAAAAATTAATACTGGGAACAACCAGGCAATTTTGAATGAGTCATTTATTCAGTTTTAATCATTAGTAAAATATTAGACCAAAGAGGGGAAGCACGTTTAAACAAGAAAAGTTTTATATTTAGAATACTAATTATCTTTAAGAAATGTGACTCTTCAATTTAAAAAGTCGCATATTTTAAAATAGTTAAAAAGTCTAAGTTAACCCATTAATTATAACCCATAATATTATTTAGTTGCCGATTGCCAAACTACTTTTTTAATTTGATTTTTTACAGTTCGCACTAAAATATTCCTTCGAAGTGAATACTTTCTATACGTAGTCAATAGTATTGATATTTCAATCCAATGATTTTAAGTAAATATATTTCATTAACAGAAACATTTTCGAAATAAATATCTGAGAAACTGAGTTTTAAAGTTTGAACTAAAAATAAAACACGCAAAAGTATCTTTTGCATGGAAGTTATTTCCATTCCCAAGTTTTAAAAAAGTACTTTTAAATAAAACCATGCCAGTTTTTCAAATAAGTGAAAAAGAAATCTAATTATGAATAATTATCATTAATTACTGCAGATAAACTAAACCTCCGTAGTGAAAATTCAAAAATAACAGTACATGATTAGTTAATTTACTAAAAACTATTTTGTCTCAGAAATCGCATGAATGACTAAAGAGCTTAAAATTTTTTAAAGCGTTAGAATAGTGAAAATTTTATATTTAAAATACTTTTTATGCTTAGCTAGCATCCTTTTTTTTATTTAGATTAAATATATTTTTCCACATTAAAATCATAAAAAAGTAAGTTTCAACAATACAACAGAATTAATACTTTACAAATAAAGTTTTAGTTAAGTTTTAGAACGTTGCACTCATTTTTGTACCCATAGTCACACCAATAACTGAAACAATATGAAAGCACATTTGGAAAACTATTAATGCTTAATGTTCGAATACTTCCTGCTCATCACAAAATAAAAAAAACTTTTCAAGTTAAAATTAAATAATAAATTTTAGTATAATTTAAGTACATCAATCAAAATTATATCCTTTTAATTAATATTTTGGTATTGATAAAAGAATGCTCCAAATATCTCAATCTGTTAATAGAACCTAAATGCAAATCCTGGTTCCATAGTAAACTTCGACTAGATTCCTTATCCTGACTCACACGGAATACAGGGCAGGTATTAAATTACCCCAGTAGTTGATTAAACATTATTTTGAAAGTTCATGACCATCAGGGAAATGTTTTTTTAAAAGAATCTACGTCAAAGGTAGACGTAAATACAGCTAGCTTTTTAACTCGTAAATGCCCACAAATCCTTAAAAGAAATTAAAAAATAAGATGTTGTAGATCAACAAGTCTATTGCCTCTTTATTGAAATTTGTTAACATCAGTTATGGGGGAAAACTATTTCAAAAAATAAAAAGTATACGGTATATAATAATTAATTATAAATAGTAACTTACATTGCGTTTTTTTTACACATATTGATAAAATTTATTTTTTAATAATAATTCACTGCACTTTAGTTACAAAAACAATTTTCTTTTAATCACGGAGGCTGATAAACACATAGATAAAGCATTTTCTGCCAATGTCTAGTACGAATTATGTAGCAGAAAAGAAATTATTTTCCAAGACAGAAAAAAAAATAAAAAGCTCAAAACAATAAAAAACGTTTATAAAAGTAAACTTTATTAATATGATTAAAGGTCGCGACAAGCACAATACCAAAATTTTGCTAAATTAAAAAAAAAAAAAAAAAACCTTTAAGTTTGCGTTTTTAAACATAAGAGGAATTAATGTATTCTTTAATCAACTTGTTTTCGCTTTTAACTGTTGATTTCTATTATATTTTAACTTCCATGACAGAAAAACCATAATTTTAATTAAGATATTTTTACAAACAAATTTCAGATTTTTGTCAAACATCATGGAAACTTCGCATAAACAATTTTAAAAAAAATAACCAGGACATTTTGAGTAAATTGGTGTTTTAAATGAAAAGTTACAATGGAAATAATACAATATAGTTAACTATATAAAGAGTATTTAATTAAATATTCATTTACTCTGAGAGCATCTGGCATTAACGTAAGAGGATATCGCGATAAAGCTTTGCCATTCACTTACGTAAAACCATTTATGCATGAATATGAATATCGTCACAGAAACAAAAAACAGATTAGGTTTTAGCTAAACAAAAGTTTTAAAAAGAAGTAAGCAATTTGGAATTATATTTAAAGGATACAAGTTAAATAAAATTGAAGGATACAGGTAATAAGTCGGAGCACAACACAAGGTTTTTATTCTTTGCTCTGCTTTTAAAAATACTCTGATTTCATAATTTCTGGCTTCCAGTAATTGGAACGATAAATGAAACGCGAAATATTGCTTCGCCCTCTTTTTCTAAGAATTTTATTAATTTCATAACAAATATTTAAAATAACGGGTTCAACTTTTGAAAAACGTCCCGTTAATATCATTTTATCGTAGACTGCTGATTATAGTTAATTAAAGTCTGAATAGAAACACTTCGTCATTTCATCTTATTAAATGTTTTTGGGGATTCTATTAATCGATTTGTATCTATTAGTTTAAAGATATTCAAAAATTTAAAAAAAATTTATTAGGTTCGAATTACTTAGATTCGTTCTTCGTTTAAAATTTAATTCGTAAAAAAATAAGCTTGTACTGAAGGTTTTCACCATTTTCGAAGTTAAAACAATGTATGTTACTCAGTTTAAAATAAGTATTGGAAAAAAATATGAAACACTGTTGCAAAGATTTTTTAATGCATTTAATTTTTCTTAGTTGAAAGTAATTAATTTATTTTACCATTAGCCAATTATTAGATAAAAAAAGAATTGAAAATTTTTCAAAAAATTGAAAATTTCAATGTAATGAATGTTAAATTCTTGAAGATATGAAATTACTGTAATGGGAAAATAGTCAATGTTTATAAATAAAATGTTAAAAACATTTTAATATACAGAAAATTACAAATGAAAAATGCATTCAAAATATTAATTCGCTCACTTTTTCAGTTGAATAATACAAAAATTGCTCTTGGCATACATATTAAAAGATAAATACAAAAATGCATTAAATATTATCACCACTGCGTGCTTTTTTTTTTTTTTTTTTTTTTTTTTTTTTTTAATTTTTTTCCTTTTTTTTTATTTTATATATTTTTTTTTTCGATTTTTTTTTCTTTTACATTTTCTTTTTTTGATATTTTTTATATTTACTTTTATATTTTTTAATATTTTTTCTTTTTTATAAAAAATTTTTTTTGATATTTTTTTTTTATATTTTTTTTTTTCGATATTTTTTTTTATATTTTCTTTTTTTCGATATTTTTTATATTTTCTTTTATATTTTTTTATATTCTTTCTTTTTTATAAATTTTTCTTTTTTTTTTTCGTCTTTTTTTTTTCCTTTTTTTCTTCTTTTTTTTAAGCAAACAGGGAAATTTTTCATATTATACTTAGGTACAATAAATTACAATCTGGTACACATTTGAATAGAAATGAATTTGCGCATTTTCAATGGAGGTTGAATAAATAGGATAAAAATATAAAACTGTACTTAATATCATAAACGCAATTTATAAAGGATTGTTCAATAAATCATCAGAACAATGTGTATGTTTTAACTAAAGAAAATTTTTAAACACAAAAAGAAAAATAGGATGTTCGTAATGATTCATAAAAAAATGCAATAAGAACGGTAATTATGATTTGAAAACAATTGTCTTTCTCTAACGATAAAATAAAGTTAAAAATCAATTTCATCATTCTTTTTTAATAAAAAAAAATTCACATTTCAGAATAAGTAAAAATGATTTGTAGTTAGAAACCATATCTTTGATATAATGTATTTGAGAACAATGATAAATTTGAATTGACGTAATTAAATACATTAGAAAGGAATGACAAATATATTTGCTTATAAAATATAAATAACTGCGAATTTATTATTTATTACTGATGCAAAGTTCTTGAATAATCCACTCAATCAAAACAATTTCATGTCCAACCATTTTGTATTGCATTTAATTAAATTAAAGCACTTATTATATGTGTATGATATATTTTCAAGAAATTTATATGTAAAAATATTAAAGATATGTAAGAATATTTAATATGCTCGCCAAAATATTTTTTTTATAAAAAAAACGTATTGAATGAAATATAAAAAAAGTAAAATATATCTGGAAGAGACTTACCGCATATTTACTCTTGTAAGGGGGAATGAAATAAATGCGATATAAAATAGCAAATACTGTTATTTATTTAATTTTTACTGCATATGACAGGCAAGGTAATGATATGAATTAGTATAAAAATATTTTGAAAAAATCCATTTCGGTGATAAAATTGACACGTTAATTTGTTAAGAAAGAATAATTATGCTTTTACTTTTCAGCAACTAAGTAAAACTAATATATTAAAATTAAAATATGTCAAAAAATGTTTTTTTTGTAAATAATCAACAATGAACTGTAAAATCCTCTAACGATATACCTCCATGAAAGTGCCAAATTTTACAAGATATTGATTATATTTACAAAACAATATCAAGAAGAAAAAGGCAATTTACATGCATTTTAATCAAAAGTGAACATACAACTTAACTAAGACATTTATAATTGCATATATAGATTATCAATAAACTTATTTTTTCAGTCAACCCCATTTTATGTAGTTTTGTTGTCTCTGTTTATAGGCATAAATGTTATTGAAATTGACACGTTTTTGAATAAATAGTTCAGCGCTGTTATTTAGCATAAATGGAAAAGCGATGTGGCAAAGTTGTGTGGGAGTCGGGTCAAATCTTTTTTTTTTTTTTTTCAAGCAGTAGAGCAAACCAGAAAACGCTAGTCAGTTGCAAAAATGCAATTTTCACTAAAATGTTCATCTTACATAGCGAATGTCAGCACCACCACTCGATAGATCTCAAGTAATATTGATTGTTGCAATATGGAACAGTAATATCGATAACCTGCTGCAAGCAAGTCTAGAACAGAGCCTCTGCGCAAGAGCAGTCAGTTAGATCACGGCTTAGAAAGTCACCGTGGGAATCCTTCTGAAGTAAGATGATAACTGAATAATCGGACTCAGTTCTAATAATTGTCATCATCAATTTCTTTCTGACAGGTTATCCATGAGATTCTTTATCATCAGAGATGTAAGGTGGAAAGTATTTCACAAAATAGAAATTACTTTTGGCAAAAATGAGATTTTTTTTACCGGAACTTTAAATAATAGTCTATATAGTTGTAGGCAATATAACTGTAAAATTAAGCGTAATTTCATAACTTGTGAAAATCAAATATGAATGATGAAAAGCTCAATCATGGAGCCGAAATGCTATTTTCGCGTAGTTCCATTTCACATTGCGTCTTTCAGAAGAGGTATCTGTTTTATTCTTTATTACTGATCGCCTGAAGAGTGAATTGTTGGCATGGATTTTTTTTCTAGAGTAATTAACTGTCAGTATACCTGTTGGCATGGCGCAATATGTGTTGAACTGCATAGCACTTTGATAAGATGCATATATCAAATACGAATGATTTAATTGTCCACTAAACAGGCGTGAAATGTTTATGTCTATCAATCCACTTTATTTTGTATTCTTCTCAACTTTCACGTGATATATCTGATTCAGTCTTAATTATTAAACAAAAGAGGAAAGAATTCTTGATATAATTTTTTCCCCCTCTAAAAATGTGTTGTATATTTCTTTGTTGGCTCTCAGGCAGTATGACTAGTTTTGTGGATTCTTCTTATCTATTCTTATCTATTTTGAGCATTTTTATCTCCCCTATTATTAAAATCGCATTTTTTTTCTTAGCTGACTCTTATTTGCATTATTCGTAAGGACAGGATCTTTAAGTTCGAGTTCAAAAGTTAATAAAACTCCAAACGTTGCCAGCAAGTTTTCATAGCACACAAAAGGGTGGTGTACTGTTTCAAGTTGTTTACGTACAAATCCAATCGGCAAAAATAATTTGGCTAAAATCTTCTCTTTTTGTGGAATCAAATTCTTTTACTTTTGCGTGCATAACTAAAAATATTTTCCAAGTAGTCGGTCGTAAAAATCGGGTAGTTGTGCTGATTATAGAAAGTCTTTACCATAAAATATTTTCCATCTTCAAATCATCACATCTGTCATTCAAATTGAAACTGGAAATATTATCAAACTTGCAAAAACTGTGTTTTGGAAATGTTATTTCTGGCTTATAAATTGAATTAGGCCATTGGATATTTAGACCATATTCTTTATAAACTTTGTATTTAAATAAGTTGGTCTTCAAGAATTTTTAGTCATTTTTTTTAAGATTCATCTACCTTTTGGAAATTATCATTTATGATTGGAAATAATGGTTTTATTGAAGATTATCCGAACATTTTTTTTATTCTATGTGCAAAAATGCCAGGAACTTTTTTTACTTGCAGCAAAATTGTCGATAAAGTTCTCAGAAACAGGTCTTTTAAACAGATCAGTTAAATTCTTCAAACTTCGTCAGTTTTCAGGTAATTTGCAAACGGCGTCATCGCATTAGAATTTGATAGTATTTATATATTAAAAACAATAACAAATGAAATTTTTGCAAATTTTTCTGATATTTTTGAGTTATTTATTAATTTCTTTGAAGTGTTTAGAACTTGGATCATTTGAATTAACTATTTTTTGTATCTAGACATACACATTGAACTTATCATTAGCCGTTCATATTCAACTCAAATTGCACAGAAGACATCAGACAATAGCTAATTAAAATTCTATGCATTATTCCTCAGTGATTCAACTTTTTTTCTTTTGACAAATAAAATGACTAGCACTTTCGTTTCAAAGATATGGATGATATCTTTAAATCTATCAAATAATTTTGTTAAACCTTGTTTAAATAAGGTTCCTTCAAATTAATGTTTCCAGACAATTAAAAAACAATTTCAAGCTTCTTTTGTTTTGTTTTCATTTCAGAACATGTTTGTCCTTGAGATCACACTTTTTTAAAGAGTTACTCAATTTTGTTTTCATTTCTCAAATTTTTGAAGTCACACTATTAAAACACTTTAAATTTTCGATTATCACTCATCTCTGGATCTTAGAAAGGACCTCTTCATATGGATAGTAGGTATTTTTTGACCTGACTCAACTGCTAATAATTTTAAAACATACATAGTTGCAAAGGGATTGCGCAGTTCAAACAATTTTGTTTTTCAAAAAAATTTTAAAGAAGTATTGTTTTGTTTATAAAAACAAGTAAAAACAAGTCAGTAAGACTATTTTAACTATAAAAATTTAAATACAATAATAAACTTTCATGCATTATTTTCCCTTCAGAAACATATCCACACATAAATAGCTTTTTAAAATAATAGTTGACAGAAAGCATTTTTAGTAATGAGAAAATAACCAAAGTGAGCAAATTAATTTTTTCTTATATTTCAAGCATAAAGACATGCTTTTAAACCAGACATTGAACAAAAACATAATTTTGGAATAAAAAATCAAAAAAATATTGTTTTTAAGTTTTAATTTAAGAAAAAATATCTAATTTTTAAAAAAAATCAAATTTTGTATAACATTAATTACTGAAATTAACGTAAATATTTATTTACAATCATTTACTAATGAAATTCAAAAAATAACAGCAAACATGACAAATATAACAGTACATGACTAGTTTGCAAATAGAAAATCTGAAAAATAATTTGTTTTCTGACTGAAAAGCTTTAGGAATTATAATAAAAAGCCTTAACGGTTTTATGAGAGTCGTATTTTTTTAGCGTATTTTTTAAGCATTGTTAGGTTTTTCTTATATTTAATATATTTTTAGTCATTAAAATAATAAAAAAGGTATGCATCAAAATTTGAAATACGTTAGTAAATAAAACTAAAGCAAAAATATTACTTTTAGCAAGCAAACTTTTTATTCATTAACGTACATTTATCAATAGGTACACTGAAGCAATTTTAAAACGCTTTTTTAAAAAAGTTTTTTTTAAAACGTCACCATCGAAGGCACTTGTATATACAGCTAGTTTATTTAACCTCTTAAATGCCCTCGTCCGTTTTGCAGAATTAAAAATTAAATTAAAATATAAGTCAAATGGGATCAACGTGTCTATTGGATTTTTACTCGGATGTTTATTATACATCATCGAAAATTATTTCAATAAATATTAATTGCAATGGTACATAATATCTAGTATAGAATATGAAGCTTCATATTTATAGAATTTCACCGAACTTCATTATGTATATTTTTTTAATCACAATTGCGACTGATATACAAAAAGCGAGAAAACATTTTCTGCCATGCCTTGTACAAAATTTATGTGAAAATGTAAAAAAATATATTTCTCTGAGAAGATCGAAATTTTGAATATTCATTAGAAGACATTGTGATGCGGCTTTTTAATTAAAATTTAGAGACTGGACTTTTAATTTGATTAAAGCTCACTACAAGTAAATACAAAAATTTTTATAAAAAAAGATTCCGAGCCGGATGCAGGTTCGTATCTACCAGCCATGTCATCGCTGGAATACGAACCCGGCTCACCTCATTGGGAGGCGAACGCTCTATCCCCTGAGCCATCGTGGCGCAAGATTTACAGTAATTCCCAGTGGTCGGTCCAAGCCGGATGCGGATTCGTATCTATCAGCCATGTCATCGCTGGAATACGAACCCGGCTCACCTCATTGGGAGGCGAACGCTCTATCCCCTGAGCCATCGCGGCGCAAGATTTGCAGTAATTCCCTGTGGTCGGTCCAAGCCGGATGCGGATTCGTATCTATCAGCCATGTCATCGCTGGAATACGAACCCGGCTCACCTCATTGGGAGGCGAACGCTCTATCCCCTGAGCCATCGCGGCGCAAGATTTACAGTAATTTCCTGTGGTAGATCCAAGCCGGATGCGGATTCGTATCTACCAGCCATGTCATCGCTGGAATACGAACCCGGCTCACCTCATTGGGAGGCGAACGCTCTATCCCCTGAGCCATCGCGGCGCAAGATTTACAGTAATTTTCTGCAGTCGGTCCAAGCCGGATGCGGATTCGTATCTACCAGCCATGTCATCGCTGGAATACGAACCCGGCTCACCTCATTGGGAGGCGAACGCTCTATCCCCTGAGCCATCGCGGCGCAAGATTTGCAGTAATTCCCTGTGGTCGGTCCAAGCCGGATGCGGATTCGTATCTATCAGCCATGTCATCGCTGGAATACGAACCCGGCTCACCTCATTGGGAGGCGAACGCTCTATCCCCTGAGCCATCGCGGCGCAAGATTTGCAGTAATTCCCTGTGGTCGGTCCAAGCCGGATGCGGATTCGTATCTATCAGCCATGTCATCGCTGGAATACGAACCCGGCTCACCTCATTGGGAGGCGAACGCTCTATCCCCTGAGCCATCGCGGCGCAAGATTTGCAGTAATTCCCTGTGGTCGGTCCAAGCCGGATGCGGATTCGTATCTATCAGCCATGTCATCGCTGGAATACGAACCCGGCTCACCTCATTGGGAGGCGAACGCTCTATCCCCTGAGCCATCGCGGCGCAAGATTTTCAGTAATTTCCTGTGGTAGATCCAAGCCGGATGCGGATTCGTATCTACCAGCCATGTCATCGCTGGAATACGAACCCGGCTCACCTCATTGGGAGGCGAACGCTCTATCCCCTGAGCCATCGCGGCGCAAGATTTGCAGTAATTCTCTGTGGTCGGTCCAAGCCGGATGCGGATTCGTATCTACCAGCCATGTCATCGCTGGAATACGAACCCGGCTCACCTCATTGGGAGGCGAACGCTCTATCCCCTGAGCCATCGCGGCGCAAGATTTACAGTAATTCCCAGTGGTCGGTCCAAGCCGGATGCGGATTCGTATCTATCAGCCATGTCATCGCTGGAATACGAACCCGGCTCACCTCATTGGGAGGCGAACGCTCTATCCCCTGAGCCATCGCGGCGCAAGATTTGCAGTAATTCCCTGTGGTCAGTCCAAGCCGGATGCGGATTCGTATCTATCAGCCATGTCATCGCTGGAATACGAACCCGGCTCACCTCATTGGGAGGCGAACGCTCTATCCCCTGAGCCATCGCGGCGCAAGATTTGCAGTAATTCTCTGTGGTCGGTCCAAGCCGGATGCGGATTCGTATCTACCAGCCATGTCATCGCTGGAATACGAACCCGGCTCACCTCATTGGGAGGCGAACGCTCTATCCCCTGAGCCATCGCGGCGCAAGATTTGCAGTAATTCTCTGTGGTCGGTCCAAGCCGGATGCGGATTCGTATCTACCAGCCATGTCATCGCTGGAATACGAACCCGGCTCATCTCATTGGGAGGCGAACGCTCTATCCCCTGAGCCATCGCGGCGCAAGCTTTACAGTAATTCCCTGTGGTCGGTCCAAGCCGGATGCGGATTCGTATCTACCAGCCATGTCATCGCTGGAATACGAACCCGGCTCACCTCATTGGGAGGCGAACGCTCTATCCCCTGAGCCATCGCGGCGCAAGATTTGCAGTAATTCCCTGTGGTCGGTCCAAGCCGGATGCGGATTCGTATCTATCAGCCATGTCATCGCTGGAATACGAACCCGGCTCACCTCATTGGGAGGCGAACGCTCTATCCCCTGAGCCATCGCGGCGCAAGCTTTACAGTAATTCCCTGTGGTCGGTCCAAGCCGGATGCGGATTCGTATCTACCAGCCATGTCATCGCTGGAATACGAACCCGGCTCACCTCATTGGGAGGCGAACGCTCTATCCCCTGAGCCTTCGCGGCGCAAGATTTACAGTAATTTTCTGCGGTCGGTCCAAGCCGGATGCGGATTCGTATCTACCAGCCATGTCATCGCTGGAATACGAACCCGGCTCACCTCATTGGGAGGCGAACGCTCTATCCCCTGAGCCATCGCGGCGCAAGATTTACAGTAATTTTCTGCGGTCGGTCCAAGCCGGATGCGGATTCGTATCTACCAGCCATGTCATCGCTGGAATACGAACCCGGCTCACCTCATTGGGAGGCGAACGCTCTATCCCCTGAGCCATCGCAGCGCAAGATTTACAGTAATTTTCTGCAGTCGGTCCAAGCCGGATGCGGATTCGTATCTGCCAGCCATGTCATCGCTGGGATACGAACCCGGCTCACCTCAATGAAAGGCGAACGCTCTATCCCCTGAACCATCGTGGTGCAAGATTTACAGTATTACCCTGTGGTCGGTCCCAGCCGGATGCGGGCTCGTATCTACCAGCCATGTCATCGCTGGGATACGAACCCGGTTCACCTCATTGGATTGTAGATTTTTCTTTTAACAACAGTTGCGACAGATAAACAGAAAGTGACGAAACATTTTCTGCCATTCCCTTCACAAAATTGCTTTGCATAGGTGAAAAACATATTTCTTTGCGAAGACAGAAATTTTAAATATTCATTAGATGACTTAAAGGTGCGGCTTTTAATGAAGCATTAAGTTGTAGACTTATAATTTGATTAAAGCTCACTACAAGTAAATACAAAAATTTTTATAAAAAAAGATTCAAAACTTTAGAGACTTTTATTTCCAAATGGCGCTTAAACAAAAAAGCAACTAATGTGTCGTTTATTCTTAGTATTGTTTTCGTTTTTAACAGTTTATTTTTACATTTTAATTTTACAGGTAGAAAAATTTAAAATGTAGTTTAGATAATTTTACTAATTTCGTGCTTTTCTGAAATATTTATTATGAAAACTTTGCACACATGAAAATCGAAACAAAAATTCTAAAATTGTTGCTTTAGTTGAAATATTTCAATGGAAATAATTAAAGATAGTTAATTGAACTGGAAAAAATAATTATTTCTTTACTTTGAAAACATCTGATATTCGTATAAGAGAATTTCATGATAAAGGCTGGCATTCATTAACGTTTATTCATTTAAGCGAGAATTTTGCACCCCCCCCCCCTCTGAAAAGAAAACACCCTTGGTTAATTAAATTAAAATTCTATTGAAGTTAGGAAATTATTTTAATAGAATTTACACTTAAATGGATTTGAAAATTCCAGTTAATAATATCAGCACATATAATTTTTTGACAGGCTTCCAGTAATTTGAACCATAGGTGATACGAGAGGTATTGCTCCGCCCTGTTTTTCAAAGAATTTCATTGATTTCATAGTAAATATAAAAAACAAGAAAATAAGAGGATCAACTTAGTAAAAACGTCCTTTCAATATCATCTTATGATACTGACGATTATAGTAAAATTTTGAGTCGATGATCTTAATAGAAACATTTCGCGAATCATCCATTTGATTCAATGTTTTTGAGGATTCTATTAATTGGTTCGAATCTATTAGTTTAAAGATATTCTAAAAATTGCAAAAGAAATTTTGGTTCGAGTCACTTAAATTCGTTCTTACGAACTTAACACTTCGTTCAAAATTTAATTCGTAAAAATATAGCCAATTACTGAAGGTTTTCGACTTTTCCGAAATTAAAACAATATATATCACTCAATTTATCAATTCGTAATAAAGTATTATAAAAAGAGTATGAAACACTGATGCAAAGATTTAATTTTTTTTTCAATTAAGCAAAAAGATTCAGTTAGATCTTAAAAAATTATTATATTTAACAAATAGTCTATAATTAAATAAAATTTAAAGCTATCAAGAAATAGAAATTTTCAATGTTACAAAGTTAAACTCTTGAAGTAATGTATGAAATTATTGTAATTCGAGAAAAAAGGCCAATTTTTATAGATAAAAATGATTAAAACAATTTTTCAATAAACAGAACACTAAAAACAAAAATGCATACATAATATTAATTTGTTAACCTTTTTAGTTGAAAACAACAAAACATTTTTGCATGCAAATTGAAAGGTATATATAAAAATATTATACAAAATACTATTACCATAGTTTGCTTTTTTTTTTAATTTTTCACATTTTTTTACTTTTCTTTTTTATATTTTTTTCTTTTGTTCTTTAAATTTTTTTCTTGTATAGTTTTTTTTTTCTTTTATATATTTTTTCTTTTATATATTTTTTCTTTTTTTTTCATATTTGTATTTTTTTTTTCTTTTCTATTTTTTTTTGTTCTTTAAATTTTTTTCTTGTATAGTTTTTTTTTCTTTTAAATATTTTTTCTTTTTTTCATATTTTTATTTATTTTTTTCTTTTCTATTTTTTTTTTTTTTTTTTTTTTTTTTGAAGCAAACTGTTAGGTTATTTACATATAATACAAATAGGTACAATAGATTACAATCTAATAAACATCAAAACCAAAATGGAATTGCAAAGTTTTTCATGGAGGCTTAATTGGTCGGTTATATTGGTTACATATATAATAATTGAATTTTTGGAGGAATTGGTTAATAAATGAATTAAGTATTAAGACTTTCAAAACATTAAAGAAAGTCCATTTAGTCCGAAAATAATTTTAAAAAAAATCACATTTAAAGATAGAAAAAAAAAGTAAAAATAATTTAGAATAAAAATCTACATACCCCATCTTTTTTTTTTTTTTTTTTTGTTTCGATGGGGGAAATGGATTTTCTTTCATATAAAGTAATTAAAACTATGATATAATTAAGATATATTATAAAGAAAATATTTTCAGATTTTACGCTAAGTGAAGATTGAACATTACATTCTTTAAAAAATATTTATATAACAATTTGAATAATTTTAAAAAAATAATGCTATTTTGCAACCAAAAGAATAATGTTAATTTCCCAATAACTGGGTAAAATATACTTTATATCAAAATAAGTACGATACAGGAAAAGTATGCATGTAATCTAACAACAATGAGCAAACACTTTTAGAACAAGCCACCATAAAAAAAAAACCTGCAAATTTTACAAACACTCCAAAAAAAATAAGCAAAAATTACAAGCTTTTAAAACAAAAAGGAGCCTAAGAAATAAACTAAAACATATTTCTTCAGTTAGTTAGTCAACTTTTTAATCACCCCCATTTTATTTATTTCCTTGCTTCAGTTAATCGACGTTCTACACTGTGATTCTATGGGAGTCGGGTCAAAGCTGCTTATATCAGACAATCGAGAAGTTTGTCGCACATTTTGTGCACATTATAGTAGAATGCTGCAATGCTATGCTAAATTGTTTGATTACGAATCAAAACGGTGCCTTGAAAATCATAAAAACAGCCACGAGATGTTCATATATAATAAATAGTTCACTTTACTTCGTTTCCTTTGCAACATTTTCATGAAGTATCAGTTTCAATCAATATTATTAAGCAAAGGAAGAATGAATTATTTATACTGATTTTTCTTTTCCAGACGTTTTTGAATTTCAAGATGCTTGTATCATAGAGGAATGATGTAATAGTCCAATCACTAACAGTCACGGGATCTTCATATCTAATAGTTCGATTTATTTCGAATCCTTCACTCATTTTATATGAAGTATCTGTTTAGTCTTTATTATTCTTACAAAGGAAGAATGAATAATTGGTACTGCTTTTCTTCACAGAATTTTTAAGTGACTGTCATTATACGTGTTGGTATGGTGTGATGTAAGTAGAATTGCGTGGCTTTTCACAAGATGCATAAATGAAGAAATACTCTAGTCAGTAAACAGGCAACTGATCTTTATTGTCAGTAGTCCACTTTTTTCGTGTATTTCGCAAATTTCACACCAAGTTGATTCAGTGTTGAATTTTGTCAGAGGAAGAGTCAAATCTTGGTACTGCTATTCTTTGCCGAATAGTTCAGCAACTGTCCATATGATAGTTGGCAAGAGGAAATATATGCAGAATTGCATGGAATTTCACAAGATGCATGCATCAACTTTAATTGAAGAAATACTCCATTCACTAAATACGCATATCATCTTTATCATAGAGCTTTGCATTTTTTTGCTCTCAATTTCGTTTTTTTTCCTTTTTTTTTTTCTAAATAAATCTGCGTGTCGAAAATTGATATCGCTTAAAGTATCCTTTTACCCTACAAGCTTTTTAACCTTCAGATCATCAATTGCTTCACCTCGTTGAATTCAATTAGGAACTAACAATTTATCTGTCCACTTTTTGTCGTATACTTCGCAGTTTTCACACCAAGTTGATTCAGTGTTAAATATATATCAGATGAGGAATCACATCTTGGTACTGCTATTCTTTGCGGAATAGTTCAGCAACTGTCCATATGATAGTTGGTAAGAGGAAATATATGCAGAATTGCATGGAATTTCACAAGATGCATGCATCAACTTTAATTGAAGAAATACTCCATTCACTAAACACGCATATCATCTTTATCATAGAGCTTTGCATTTTTTTGGTCTCAATTTCGTTTTTTTTTTTTTTTTTTTTTTTTTTTTTTAAATTAAGTCTGCGTGTCGAAAATTGATATCGCTTAAAGTATCCTTTTACCATACAAGCTTTTTAACCTTCAGATCATCAATTGCTTCACCTCGTTGAATTCAATTAGGAACTAACAATTTATCTGTCCACTTTTTGTCGTATACTTCGCAGTTTTCACACCAAGTTGATTAAGTGTTAAATATATATCAGATGAGGAATCACATCTTGGTACTGCTATTCTTTGCGGAATAGTTCAGCAACTGTCCATATGATAGTTGGTAAGAGGAAATATATGCAGAATTGCATGGAATTTCACAAGATGCATGCATCAACTTTAATTGAAGAAATACTCCATTCACTAAACACGCATATCATCTTTATCATAGAGCTTTGCATTTTTTTGGTCTCAATTTCGTTTCTTTTTTTTTTTTTTTTTTTTTTTTTAAATTAAGTCTGCGTGTCGAAAATTGATATCGCTTAAAGTATCCTTTTACCCTACAAGCTTTTTAACCTTCAGATCATCAATTGCTTCACCTCGTTGAATTCAATTAGGAACTAACAATTTATCTGTCCACTTTTTGTCGTATACTTCGCAGTTTTCACACCAAGTTGATTCAGTGTTAAATATATATCAGATGAGGAATCACATCTTGGTACTGCTATTCTTTGCGGAATAGTTCAGCAACTGTCCATATGATAGTTGGTAAGAGGAAATATATGCAGAATTGCATGGAATTTCACAAGATGCATGCATCAACTTTAATTGAAGAAATACTCCATTCACTAAACACGCATATCATCTTTATCATAGAGCTTTGCATTTTTTTGGTCTCAATTTCGTTTTTTTTTTTTTTTTTTTTTTTTTTTTTAAATTAAGTCTGCGTGTCGAAAATTGATATCGCTTAAAGTATCCTTTTACCCTACAAGCTTTTTAACCTTCAGATCATCAATTGCTTCACCTCGTTGAATTCAATTAGGAACTAACAATTTATCTGTCCACTTTTTGTCGTATACTTCGCAGTTTTCACACCAAGTTGATTCAGTGTTAAATATATATCAGATGAGGAATCACATCTTGGTACTGCTATTCTTTGCGGAATAGTTCAGCAACTGTCCATATGATAGTTGGTAAGAGGAAATATATGCAGAATTGCATGGAATTTCACAAGATGCATGCATCAACTTTAATTGAAGAAATACTCCATTCACTAAACACGCATATCATCTTTATCATAGAGCTTTGCATTTTTTTGGTCTCAATTTCGTTTTTTTTTTTTTTTTTTTTTTTTTTTTTAAATTAAGTCTGCGTGTCGAAAATTGATATCGCTTAAAGTATCCTTTTACCCTACAAGCTTTTTAACCTTCAGATCATCAATTGCTTCACCTCGTTGAATTCAATTAGGAACTAACAATTTATCTGTCCACTTTTTGTCGTATACTTCGCAGTTTTCACACCAAGTTGATTCAGTGTTAAATATATATCAGATGAGGAATCACATCTTGGTACTGCTATTCTTTGCGGAATAGTTCAGCAACTGTCCATATGATAGTTGGTAAGAGGAAATATATGCAGAATTGCATGGAATTTCACAAGATGCATGCATCAACTTTAATTGAAGAAATACTCCATTCACTAAACACGCATATCATCTTTATCATAGAGCTTTGCATTTTTTTGGTCTCAATTTCGTTTTTTTTTTTTTTTTTTTTTTTTTTTTTTTAAATTAAGTCTGCGTGTCGAAAATTGATATCGCTTAAAGTATCCTTTTACCATACAAGCTTTTTAACCTTCAGATCATCAATTGCTTCACTTCGTTGAATTCAACTAGGAACTAACAATTTATCTGTCCACTTTTTGTCGTATACTTCGCAGTTTTCACACCAAGTTGATTAAGTGTTAAATATATATCAGATGAGGAATCACATCTTGGTACTGCTATTCTTTGCCGAATAGTTCAGCAACTGTCCATATGATAGTTGGTAAGAGGAAATATATGTAGAATTGCATGGAATTTCACAAGATGCATGCATCAACTTTAATTGAAGAAATACTCCATTCACTAAACACGCATATCATCTTTATCATAGAGCTTTGCATTTTTTTGGTCTCAATTTCGTTTTTTTTTTTTTTTTTTTTTTTTTTTAAATTAAGTCTGCGTGTCGAAAATTGATATCGCTTAAAGTATCCTTTTACCATACAAGCTTTTTAACCTTCAGATCATCAATTGCTTCACTTCGTTGAATTCAACTAGGAACTAACAATTTATCTGTCCACTTTTTGTCGTATACTTCGCAGTTTTCACACCAAGTTGATTAAGTGTTAAATATATATCAGATGAGGAATCACATCTTGGTACTGCTATTCTTTGCCGAATAGTTCAGCAACTGTCCATATGATAGTTGGTAAGAGGAAATATATGTAGAATTGCATGGAATTTCACAAGATGCATGCATCAACTTTAATTGAAGAAATACTCCATTCACTAAACACGCATATCATCTTTATCATAGAGCTTTGCATTTTTTTGGTCTCAATTTCGTTTTTTTTTTTTTTTTTTTTTTTTTTAAATTAAGTCTGCGTGTCGAAAATTGATATCGCTTAAAGTATCCTTTTACCATACAAGCTTTTTAACCTTCAGATCATCAATTGCTTCACTTCGTTGAATTCAATTAGGAACTAACAATTTATCTGTCCACTTTTTGTCGTATACTTCGCAGTTTTCACACCAAGTTGATTCAGTGTTAAATATATATCAGATGAGGAATCACATCTTGGTACTGCTATTCTTTGCCGAATAGTTCAGCAACTGTGCATATGATAGTTGGTAAGAGGAAATATATGTAGAATTGCATGGAATTTCACAAGATGCATGCATCAACTTTAATTGAAGAAATACTCCATTCATTAAACACGCATATCATCTTTATCATAGAGCTTTGCATTTTTTTGCTCTCAATTTCGTTTTTTTTTTTTTTAATAAGTCTGCGTGTCGAAAATTGATATCGCTTAAAGTATCCTTTTACCATACAAGCTTTTTAACCTTCAGATCATCAATTGCTTCACTTCGTTGAATTCAACTAGGAACTAACAATTTATCTGTCCACTTTTTGTCGTATACTTCGCAGTTTTCACACCAAGTTGATTAAGTGTTAAATATATATCAGATGAGGAATCACATCTTGGTACTGCTATTCTTTGCCGAATAGTTCAGCAACTGTCCATATGATAGTTGGTAAGAGGAAATATATGTAGAATTGCATGGAATTTCACAAGATGCATGCATCAACTTTAATTGAAGAAATACTCCATTCACTAAACACGCATATCATCTTTATCATAGAGCTTTGCATTTTTTTGCTCTCAATTTCGTTTTTTTTTTTTTTAATAAGTCTGCGTGTCGAAAATTGATATCGCTTAAAGTATCCTTTTACCATACAAGCTTTTTAACCTTCAGATCATCAATTGCTTCACTTCGTTGAATTCAATTAGGAACTAACAATTTATCTGTCCACTTTTTGTCGTATACTTCGCAGTTTTCACACCAAGTTGATTCAGTGTTAAATATATATCAGATGAGGAATCACATCTTGGTACTGCTATTCTTTGCCGAATACAGTTCATAACTGTCCATATGATAGTTGGCAAGAGGAAATATATGTAGAATTGCATGGAATTTCACAAGATGCATGCATCAACTTTAATTGAAGAAATACTCCATTCACTAAACGCGCATATCATCTTTATCATAGAGCTTTGCATTTTTTTGCTCTCAATTTCGTTTTTTTTTTTTTTTTTTTAAATTAATCTGCGTGTCGAAAATTGATATCGCTTAAAGTATCCTTTTACCATACAAGGATCAATTGCTTCACTTTGTTGAATTCAATTAGGAACTAGCAATTTATCTGTCCACTTTTATTTGCGAATTTGTTACTGGCTCATACGTTTTGAATAGAATTGCTTGAAATTTGAGGTAGAAATTTCAACTTTTAGGGCAAATTCTGTGCGAATGTTGTACTTTTCCATCAAAAATAAGTTGGTCAACGTTTTTCTTTTTGACATCTTGGTAAATCTTTAAGATTGTTTGACCATTTTTAAGTTAGAGTTTGTCTCATCATTTTTGCCTTTTATGAGCCAAAATGCACACATTTGAGCTGGTTACTGAAAAATGGTCCATTAAGTCTTTACGAACTGTTCTTTTAAGCTGATCAGTTCAACTTCTTAGGAATCAGATTTTAGATAATTGAATCACGTTTCGTCGTAACCTTTAAACTTTTGTCGATACCACTCGTTATTTGAAAAAGAATCACAAGCCCAGATTTTCATGGAACTCCTAGCTAATGAGAGGATTTTTCTGATCTCTATTCAGGCAATTTTTGTAAACTGCTCTTTATATGAGCTTAATTATTTTCTCACTTGACTATTTAGGCATTTAGTTAAATATTTAGATGGCATAATGAATATAAGTAGGCAAATAATTTCAATTCATATACCATGCTTAGAGTTCTTAATTTTTCTTTTTCAAATTGAAAATCTCTAACTGATATTTAAAATTGTGAATGTTATCCTTGAAGCTTTTAAATCTTCCCTCTAAAACATGTTTAAGTTACTTTTTACATGTTTATTTTCACGAAAGTTTGGATTTTCTTGTTGTGTTTTTATTTTTACTCTTGTTATGTTCTCTGAGATTCATTATTTCCAGTTGATTCTGCTTATTTTTGAATTCATTGTTCAAGAAGTCACTCTATTTCCAGTTAAAATCGTTCAGTGAGTTTACGAACAGAATTCCCACTATTCTTGGAATTCCGAAAGTTCAATTATAACCAACAGTTTAATTTTGGTCTATTCGTGTTTATAATAACAGTGTTATATAAGCAGCTTTTTCTTATTGACCCGATTCAGTAACTTACAAATTTCAATTAGTAGGAAGGGGGGGGGGGGTGATTGTAAAATTCCGAGAAAAGTTCCATTTTTCTAAAAATGTTCCATAAATGTTTCCTTGAGTAGCCATATTCAAATATACAGACATAAAAAATTAGCTTTTAAAAATAATATCTTAGAGAAAAAGTATAACTGTATACTGGTCAGTATAAACCAGTATAACCAGTAAACCAGTATAATCAAATACAGTTTGAAACACAAAGTAACGTCTTTTTAAAACTTATTTGAACGAAACATTGAAGTTAGAAAGGCTTAAAACTACCAAAATATTATTATTAATAGTTTATTTTTCATCAATCTATAAACACATCTTCATGATTTTTAAAAAAATGCAATATGTTTAAAATTAGAAACAAAAAAAAATTTAAAAAAATTTATTTAGGTAACGCTTTTACATAAATCTTTGCATCAGATTATGAGTGATAATACAAGTTTTCAACAAGTTTCATTTTGACAGAGAGATTTGACATACATGTCGGCAAAGCTGACATGCTTTGAAGGTATTGCTATGATCGAAAAGTATCATTTATTGTATTAAGAGGACGTTATGAAGATACAGTTGAAGCCTAATCTAACCCTTACAAAAAATAATTTTTTCTAATTATTTTTTATCTAAAAAGAATTACTCGGGGCGAAGATTCATATAAAGCAACGGAATGAAGATTCTTAAAAGAATTTGCTTTTTAATGTAAAAAGCAGGTTTACAAGACTTTCAAAGTCTTGTAAAAATAATTATATTTTGTAAAAATTTTCCTATACCTCGATCGATACACACACGTTCACAAAGAGGAAGCCAACAAAAAATTATAATATCGAAAACTTAACTCACTACAAATTGATGATTCGTTTTGCTTTTAAAAATATTTAAAAATATCTTTCTTAAGAAAAAGGCGGCAATGAATTCATGCATAAAAAGAATATCGTTAAATATACCAGACCTTATCACGAGTAATCAGAAAACTTGTTCAACACATTTCGAATCATGGATCATTATATGGTAGGAAAGGTTTTTTCGTTCATTTAAATATTGAGGCAACTATTTGGTACTATGAGAATTGTGTGCTTTAAAAAAAAAGGGGTAATATTTATTATCTGATATGCTTTAGAGGAATAAAATATTTTTAAACTACGAAACAAAGCTATCAAACTCACTAAAGATTTGCCATTTTAAATTGCCTAATTACCATATATGGCAACGTTACTTTTAAAAAGTAACGAGTAAAAGTACAAGTATTTTTAAAAAAAGTAACGAGTAAAAAGTAAAAAGTTCTTATTTTAAAAAGTAACGAGTAAAAAGTACAAGTAAAAGTACAAGTACTGAACAAAAAAATAACGACTTAAAAGTACATTTCTAGGAAATCGAAAATTCAAAGTAACCTAAACTTTTATTGAATAATATTCTTATGTTCTTTAATGTTTTTGCGAAATTGTTGTTATTTATTTTATTATTTTTAATTTTGAAAGTTATGGATATTAATTTATTTTTAAATTCGGAAGAATATTATAATATAATTTTATAATATAATCGTATAATATAATTTTAAAATCAAATATAATTTTAACATCAAACTTTTTATGGATTTGCACGAAAAAGAAATTTTATCGATTGATTTTAATTTTTAGTTTATTATTTTTATTTATTTAAATTACCATTGATTTAAAATTGTTTTACTCTTTAGAAACGCGTTTTAAAAGCACAAACGTAAACAAAGCAAACACGGGGTTTCAGATAGCTTTGTGACCTTTGAGCTAGTAAAAAATAATTGAATGTGCAGTATAAGTTGAAACAGAAGGTATTTAAACACGAAGTTGGCTGTTAATGCATATATATTGCACATTAATTTTATGAATTAAAAAAAAAACATAAATATTATTTTTAAATATTTTTTTTTCAAAGCTTACCGAGTTTTAAAAAAAAGTAACGATTTCATTCGATATTTTCGTTACAAATACTTGTACTTTTTCCCTAAAAAAGTAACGAAAGTACAAGTAAAAGTACTAAATTTAAAAAGTAACGAAGTACAAGTAAAAGTACATACTTTTTACTTGTACCGGCGGTACAAGTAACGAAAGTAAAAGTACTGCCATATATGCTAATTACCATTCCAGAACTTGCTCTTATAATTAATATGCTACTAAGTATAAAACACATATCCAATGAAAGAAAACTTTTACTTATCATGCATAATCTTATAAATAAAATTCTTCCCGACAAAGAATGAAATTATAGATGATTATTTATGCAACTGAGAACAGAACAGCCTACCTCAATTAAAAACTCTCCTTGTGGCAGAAAATGCTTTCGCTTTTTGTTAAACCTTACACAGTAAAACGTCAAAAGAAATTTTTTTATGACGGCGCCTTATTCAAGTTTTCTTTCTGAAAAGGTTTTTAAAAGTTTCATTTTCTTAATTTGACACTCGACATGCATGAGCGACCTGACAGTATTTTCAAAACCATTTAATGACGTCTACGATGTTGAGTAGTTTTTTTTTTTTCATAGTCTCAAACAAGACTGCTCTTAACTGCTCTTAAGGATTATGAAGGTTAGGGATATAGCTTTGAATTTAAAAAAAATCGAATATTGTGCTAATTTTCTTTTTAAAATAATTAATATTTCTTCAACATTCTTCAATTTGAAATTAATCATTTTTTCCCAGAAGCATTAATAATATCCAAAATGCTTCATTCTTCAGTAAGTTTTAAAAAATATTTCAAGCAGCTAAATTCTTAACCTTACGGGATATAAGGAATCTAATCTAATATTTGTAAAAAGAGTACATTGAAATGTAAGAAAAGATATCGTAATCTTCACATTACAAAATTCAAGTCCTGCAAAATACATTTTTCTCAGTTTTTAATGCCTAGTTATTAAATAATTTTTGAATTCAATTAATAAAGCCTTAAAGAATTTTTTAATAATATTTGATATACATATCTGTTATATACCAGCAACAACAAAATTTCTAAAAACATTAAATTTTCCTTAATAATCATTAAATCCCATACATTAAACAAAATTAAAGTTTGAAACCACCAACGAATTTTTTTCTCAGGTACATTAAGCAATCTTACAAGTAAAGCAAAATCTTCAAAACTCATTTTTTTTTTTTTACTTTCCTACAAATCCGAAACACTAAGATGAATTTCCAGCATTTATAAAACAAGTAAGGGCAACTTGAAAACGTTAAATTGTGTGTGACATACATGAATGACTAAGAAGCTTGCTGAATTTTCTACATCAAATTAGGAAAAGTCATTTTGTTAACAACAATCTTAGATACAAGCTAATTTTTTTCCTCTTAAAACAGTGCCTTTATGATTATAAATTGCATCAACAAATTAGGTTGCAAAGAACGTGGAATCGTTATTACTTTTCTAGTAGTTAATAGTTGTAGCATATATTTTTTTTCGAGATTTAGATGATTTACGTTTTTTAAGAAAATTATAAGTTTCTTATGAAATTATTTATTGAGAAATCTAATAAATAGAATAGTTACCGGGATTTCTTAGTTTCGTCTCAAGATTTAGATTCGAAATCAAATTTTCAAAAAATTTTTTTCTTCGGTTCCTTCAAGTTTTGGTTGACTAGTCATGTACTGATTTATTAAAATAATGTGTAATCTTATAAAACTACTTAAAAGAAATGATAAACATTTATTTTTAATTCAAAAAGTATCTTTAAAGAAAAAATAAAAGAAAGGTAACATTTAAACTAACTTATTTTGTTTTTTAAAAAAAGCATCAGAAATGGACAATTTTCCAAATAAATAGTTAATATTTTTTTTTTAAATTTCTTAGAAAATTTTAAAAAATTCATTATTTTTAGATCAATATTCAGAATTTTTTTGTTTAATAAATCTTCGCATGAGTGTTGATATTTTATTTAATGCTTTTTTATGTATTTCAACCAAAATCTACCTTTTAAATAATTAGTACGATTATTGAGTAGGAACACTAGTTTTCCTAACGACAAGCCAAATATTCTAAATTTTTACATGAATTATAACATAAACGAATCCTGTAACAAGTATATATTCTTTTTTGGCATTTGTCGAGCGAAACATTGATTTAAAAGATGAAATGACAAAGCAATTTTTTAATTCAGTTTGCACTATCATAAATAATGAAACTACTTCGGGTTACTTTACCAATGTAAGTGAATGCGCCAATAATTTTACCGAATTATTTTTGAAACAAATTAACACTTTTAAGCAAATTGCATTAATAGTTTAAACATTTCAAAATTTTAAAAAAAATTTTAACAGATTTATCTACAGTTCATAAAAGCAACAGAACTAAAATTAGGAAGCGATTCTTAAAAAGAGTTTTACTTTTTAATGTAAAAAGCAGGTTTACAAAACTTTCAAAACTTCCAAAGTCTTGCAAAAATAATCTCATTTTGTTGAAGTTTTCCTATACCTCGATCGATACACACGTTCCCAAAAAAGGAAGCCAACAAAAAATTATGAATATCGAAAACTTAACTTACTACAAATTGATGCTTCTTTTTTCTTTTAAAAAAATATGCTAAGACATGATCGCAATTTTAAAAAGCAACCGGAACCGTTAAAATTCAATCTGTTCCTTAAAAAAAGGATAATTTAAAATAAAAATAATTCGGAAGAAAAATACATAACTGTAAAGATATCGTAAGGCGATGCATAAAAGCACGAACTCGTGAATATGGTTAGATATGACATTCCTTATCACGATCAATCGAAAAATTTCTTTAACACATGAATGACTAGCGTTCGGTACCTTATTAATCATAGAACGTTTTGTGGTAAGAAAGGAGGCTTAAATTAGCTATCGTTATCTATCATTTAGCTGTTTAACACTATTGGTATTGTGCGCAGCAAAAAAAAAAAAAAAAGAGCTAATATTATCTTAGATGTTCTATTTATAAAAAGATTTATTTGGTTGAAAAAGTTGTTAACAAGTTCAATAAAAGCTCAAATTTGCAAAGGCTTTGCCATTTTAAAATGTTTATTACTTGTTTATATAACTACTAAAAATATGATTTTTAAGTTTAAAACACACCAAGCAAATATCAGCTTAAAATAGAAAATGTTATTCGACAAAAGCTTGATCATACAAGATTTTATATGCAACTGAGAACAGGTTATCTACGGTAGATTTCAAACAGCTTGTTGATGTGCATTCGAAGCTAAAGAAATTTCCTTGTTGCAGAAAATGTTTTTCCTTCTTTCGTTAAACCTTGTACAGTAAATCCAAAATTTTATATTTTGTGCGATGGTGCTTACTTACTGTTTTCCATGTCAAATAAAAATGATTAAAAATAATTATTGTTCTGAGCATTAAAAATAATTATTTAATAAAAAACAGCGCTAATTATTTCTTTTTAAAAAGTCATATTACTCAATTAAAAAATCTTCTGGAAATGACATTTTAAACTTATCATGTCAATCACTTTTTACTACAATTATTCATAAAATTTAAAATACTCTTACTTCATTTTTAGTAAGCTTTATAAAATAGTTTAAACATCTAAATTCTATAGTTCACGAAATAAGAAATCGAAACTAATATGTGAAGAAAAAAAATTGAATTTTAAAAAAGATTTTCTTAACAAGTTTAATTAATTTGATTTTTAGATAAGATAATTTATGCCCTGTAAAAATCTTAGTGTGTGATGAACAGGAATAGCTATGGAAATTGTAAAACTTTATGCATAAATTGCGTAACGTCATTTTGAAACATAACTGCTCATCTAAAATACAAGCTTAAATTGCTTCTTAAAGCAGTTAATTTTTAATAATTATTAGCTTTACCAAATTAGGTTTCACAGAACAGAGTCATTATCCTATTTCTTACTCTTTTTTTTCTTTAAAAAAAAGAAAATATCTAAAATTCCTTTGGGATTTTTCTCGAAATTTATTAAAATAAATTACGTTTCAGTTTCCTCAAAAAATGTTTTTATTAAAAAAAATTAAAAAAGAATTGAAAATTAAAAATTGGTTTTTAATCTTTAACGCAATTTCTTAGAATCATCTCCAGATTTGTTTTCCTTTTACACAAACAACGCGTTTCTTTCTGTTCTGAGACGACTAATCATGTACTGATTGTTTTATTTAATTCA
This sequence comes from Parasteatoda tepidariorum, assembly GCF_982258835.1. Taxonomy (NCBI): domain Eukaryota; kingdom Metazoa; phylum Arthropoda; class Arachnida; order Araneae; family Theridiidae; genus Parasteatoda; species Parasteatoda tepidariorum. The sequence continues at coordinate 133,216,207 of NC_141755.1, read as the reverse complement.
TAGTTTCATAAATACTTTTCAAAATTACTGAAAACTCGATGATATAACGTAGAAAGTCGAGTCTAAATGGGTAAACCATCAGCAATTGGCTGAGACCAGTCAGAAATAAAAATTTCCTCATAAACACAATATAAAGTAATTGGAATTTTAATGTTATTAGCTATGCATTTTTTTTATAGCTTTTAAAATCAATCTTAAAGATTAATGGTATCTCTTAAGCGCAAAATTAATGTTAAATAACTATATAGTGCATGTCTTTAGTTTACAGCTATATTACGTTGTTGTATCGAGTTGTTTATTGTATTATATGCTAACTAAACAGTTAAATGTTGATAAAGTTTTGAAAATATTGTTAATTTTATTCAATAAGTTTCTTTTCACATTAAAAAAAAACTAGTCATTTTAGATTGCAAACATGCTTCTACTCTTTATAATATATAATACACACCCCGAAACTTTTTTAATTTTTAAATGTTAACAAAAACTGCAATGACGGAGTTTCGCGCATGCATATATATAATTTTAAATTTTAAATGTCGACTTAGGAAATTAATAACTATGCTTTTACACCTCAAGTTTTACACCTCATGTGAACGAAAATCTTACTTTTATCAGTAACCTATACTTAAAAACAAAGATCAAGCAATTAGTATTAGCACTCCAAAAAGAAACCAATACATCAAGAAAATTAATCAAAAATCGTGCATTTTTAATTACACTTTTATCTCGATGTAAAAATAAAATTTGAGATAGTTAGATAAGGTGGCTAATGTTTTTTATTTCTAATTAAGTCTTGGTCAAAATTGCAACTTTCATTATGCGGTATTTTTTCCAACTAAATTAAAAATCATGAATACTTGTTCTAGTAAAAACTACTAGGTATAAACAATAACAAGTAGAAAGAAAGAAAACATTACACATACTATTTTCTAGCAAACTTAAAAAGTCCATTTACTTCTTACTTTCAATAAAAAATCTACAGAATTAGCAGAAGCGATGGTCAAGAAATTTACTACAGTGTAGTTGTCAAGTATCATCGGGCTAACCAACAGAGGGTTTTTAGTTTTCCGTTCCGCTTAGTCAAGTGCGGATTAGTTATTAACCGCTTCCTTTACCAATTATTTTGGAAAAAAAATTCAAAAATCAAAATGTTTTTTAATTTCATTTATAAATACAAGGAATTTAAACAAAACATAATACGCACGTTCTAAGTTGAAATTTTAATTTTTTTAAGTGTAAAAAATATTTAATTCGCCATCAGTTTTCTATCTCAAATTATCTCGGTTAAATGAAAAAAGTTAAATATTAGTCTTTGTATATGTTCACATCTTCATCATCTGAAAAATCATCTGCATTACTTTCACTTTCTCTAGCGATAGCCATTTATTTACTCTTTTTTTTCTACAGGGTGTCTCAGTTAAGCGTTTCAGAACTTCAAAGGGGGGTAGGGGACATCCTGACGACTCGAAATCATATAGCAATGCGGGGTCGGAAATGCTTTCCTGACGCGGTAGATGGCGTTGTTCGTAAGTTCCAACCGAGCTTTCCAGTGCGTTGGCCTCCTCAGTCACCCGACATATCATGTCTTGATTTTTATTTCTGGGGTCATATGAAAACACTGGTTTATGACACCCCCGTTGACAATGCTGAGGAGCTGGTTACAAGAATCTCAGTAGCTGCCGGGGAAATTCGAGATATGCCTGGAGTATTGCAGAATGTTCGGATGCCCATGCACCGGAGATGTGAGGTGTGCATTGTCGCTGGTGGCAGAAACTCCGAACACTTACTTTGACCCATGTGCCTTATGCTTTTTTCAATGCATTATTAAAACGATTTTTCACTTACGGTCTCTTTTCTTTATGGTGCTTCTGTGTACGTCACTGCTTCAGGAAAGCATTTCCGACCCCACATTGCTATATGATTTCGAGTCGTCAGGATGCCCCCTACCTCTCTCAGAAGTTCTGAAACGCTTAACTGAGACACCCTGTATATAAATTCACCAACCATCGTATGTAGTACAATTGTACAAAACACGTCTCACAAATAGCAAAGCTCCCTGAACGAAAATTGGCAAGCTTCCAATCATAGTAGATTATTATTGTTGTTTTCCTCTTGACCGAATAAAAACGTGATAAAACAAAACGTACTGCTGACGAATTCTGCTATGCCCGAGTTTACTCGGGATAATAAATATTTGCAATATATACGTGCCCGAGTTAATTCGGGATAATCAGGGAAGCGGGATAAAAAAAACCTTTAAGTGGAGTATTTATTTGTGCCTGAGTTGTGTTAAAGATTTTAAAAGTATTAATGCTAGCACATGAATAAGTTGGTGCGTTGAATGTATAGCAGGGCTCGAAAAACCGGCCGTCCTCGACGGTCAAAACTACCCCGCGGACAACAAATTTCTCGAATCCAACGTCCACGCGGACGGCCATTTTCCCGTTAATGTTCGTGATACATTTTCAATTTTTGTTATCTTACAAGAGTCTAGCTCCTCACTTCTAAAATGACCCTCTAATATCGAAATACAGCAACATACTGCGCAGCGTGGAATTGATGTTTTCTCTGTCTGGAAGTACTGCAGCGGTTGAAAGGGGCTTTTCAGCAATGAACATAAAAAAAAAAACATTACGTACTGGTCTTAAACAACAAGCGTCAACCGCAATTATGAACATCTACCTAAATGGAAAACCTCTTTCAGATTTCTGTGCAGAAACCTCTGTAAATCATTGTCTTGATTGTGGAACTGGCAATCGTCGTATTTGATTCATTTAAAAAAGGAAGTACCATAGGATAAATTGAAATGATAATTGACAGATAACTTGGCCTTTGTTATTTAAATTATTTCATTAAAGAAATAAATTGTTTCATTAAAGAAATAAATTGTTTCATTAAAGAAATACTAGGTTTTACTATTAGTATCCTAATATTTCTTTTATCACTGATCCTAGTATTTGTAATCCTAGTAACTACTAATTCATTGTGCAATTTATATAAATGTTAGTAATAAATAAGAGAAAATTATATTTTTATTTATTTAGAAGCGACGGGTTAGTTTCAAAGGAGGACGGGTATATTGTTGGACAAGCCTTCCTCGGGGATGGGTAAAATTTCTGAGTTTTTTCGAGCCCTGATCAACGAAATCTGGAAGCAGTTCCTGAGTAAATCACAATTTTTATTAAGTAGTCAATGCAACAAAATCAAACGGTTTTAAAAACTAAGTATTGGTCTAAAATAAAAGGTTACTATTCTCTTGCATCTCAATCCTTAGAAATGGAGCTTATTATATTGTATCAGGGGTCTGTTTAGAAGAAATTTGGGTCCACAAAATAACTTCACAAAATATCTTTCCATAAAAAAGAACCCTTCATAAAATAATTTATCATTGAATCGGAAATTTCACAAATTTGTTTATCTTCATTATTGTTTTGTTAATCGAATAAACCCTTCCCGGGAAGAAAAAAAAAGAAAGACGATTCGAAACGAACTAAGTTTTAATTGTTTCCCTAAGTTTAAATTCCAAATGTAGTATTTAAGAAAATATTTCTACTTTTACAAAAATCTTGTTCATATTATTATTGATATTAAATGATAATTTTTTTTCGTAAATAAATAATTGATCAATTTATATTTGTTCATAAAATTAATTTTATTCACAAAATAGCTTCACAAAATATCTTTCCATAAAAACGGACCCTTCACAAAATAATTTATCATTGAATCGAACCCTTCACAAATTTGTTTATCTGCATTATTGTTTTGTTAATCGAATAAACCCTTCCCGGGAAAAAAAAGAAATACGATTCGAAACGAACTAAGTTTTCCTTGTTTCCCTAAGTTTAAATTCCAAATGTAGTATTTAAGAAAATATTTCTACTTTTACAAAAATCTTGTTCGTATTATTATTGATATTAAATGAAAATGTTTTTTCGTAAATAAATAATTGATCAATTTATAGAATATTATAGATATTATGTAAATAAAATAGAATATTATGTAGAATATTACGATATAATACATAAGATAGAATATTACGTAAATAAAAATTTATTCCTGGCAATTTTAAAAATATTACAAATTTAAGAATTGTTTAAGTTTTCGTAATGCTCAACATATTAAAAGTGATACATAACTAAGTTGCGTTATTTAAAATATGTCAATTGAATTTATTAAAAATGTGAGTGATTTTGTTTCCATTATTCGCCCGAAATGAATATTCTGCGTTCATCAGTATAGGCTAAATACCAAATAATTCTATCTTGCATCTCTAATTTTCTAGCAGCAATTGTTGAGCATCATCTTGTATCTATTTACAATTTAAAAACTTTTTGAAAAGGTTTTTAGCAATTTTTGCAATAACAGGACCCTATTTGCACAAATGCAGGACCGTGGTAGAAAGAATGTGACTTAACGCTTATTTTATATTCACAAATTATGAGTAGTTTTCACAATTTTACAAAAATGGGACCTTTCACAAAATGCCTGGACAGACCCCTGTGAATGAAATTTTGCAATAGAAAATAATAAACTTTATTTCAACTACTAATGAAGTTAAGATAGTGAGTTTTATGATGAAATATTTCTTCAAGATTTATGATTCCAATTCGAATTGAATGAATAATAAAATATTAAGAGCATTTTTGAGAAGAAAATGATTTACTTTAACTTATAGGATACATGCATTAAGTTTACACATTTGTATTAAGTTTTTGTCATAATTAATTTTTAATGGAATGAATTTATGTGGGGAAATAAAAGGGAAAAATACCCTACGAAGAGAAAAAAAAATTAGTAAAATATCATTTTAAAATTTAGATACCTCCAAAGCCCATCGACGTAAATGGATATTCGTTCAATATTGTAAGATCAGTATGTATAAGCTGTGGTTGCTGAAAACTTACAAAAATATATGGAACAAATAGCAGCGTTTTTTAGAGAAAGAGAAGGTTATCATCTTTTCTAACTTAAGATAATATTAATAACAAGGTTTTTGTCATTGGTCTTAAGAAAACTATTTTAGAATTATTATGTAATTTTAAATTTTAATTTTTTAAACAATTCGAAAATTAAATCCCGTATTAAAAATATACCTAGTTGCGTTAAAAAAACAATTTAAAGGATTTCGAAAAAAAAGACCTAAAATAGTAAAACATATAGAATGGTTGCTCATTCCGGATCCTATTTGTCTGTTTGTAAAATACATTATGGAAACAAAATTCAGTTTCAAGCATAAATGTGCTATCATAAATAATTAATGCAATAAACGAAGTTCTAATTATCGCAAGTTTACAGTAATTCCTCATTCAGTTTCAGTTTTATAGAATGCAGAAAATGCTGATTAGTTATTAATTACTTTATGACAACATTTAACATTCAAAAACATTGTCAAAAAGCTGCAAAAATCAGTAACTTCTGTTTAGGGGAAAAGTTATTCATAATGAGAAACATAACTGTTGTTAATTATGAACTATTTTTTTTTTTTTTTGGATTGGAGAGATTCCATAAATACTTCTTGAGTCGTAAAAATAAAAGAGAATTTCATCATTTGAACAATGGTTTTTTATTTTTGTTTTAATTAAGAATCAGAAATTCCAACCTACACTTCAAACTGGATAGTTTTCAATACTAATTCAGGTGAATCTCTCAAATAAAGAAGTCTTAACTGATTGACACGTTCCCAAAAGTTAAGAGTTGAAGCAAGAAAAAAACGATGTCAAGGTCTTATCGAGGCTGAAAAAGCCAAAGAACGTAGACGGAAATACCTTAAGCGTTACACACAAACGAAATACGAAAGGATTCCGTTCGCAAACGCAAGCATAAAAACCGTCCCTGAAGCCAGGATTAACAGTTAAAGATGTCCAATATGAAAACACAATAAAGTTTATTTTCCAAAAAAAATTAGACAACAACCATTTTGCTAATGGGTAACGCGATCACAATTTTCTTCATTTTGTATTGAATCGTGTTTTGTAATATTTAGATTATTAATTTATTATCAATTTTCAATTATCAATTATCAATTTGATTATAAATTTTGTTTTAGCTTTAAAAATATTATTAAATGTTTCATAAATCGTAAACAATTATGTGTGTCTTAACCATATAAAGAGTTTAGAGCTACTACACTATTTTAGAACTAGAGTTAGAACTTTTTGACTACAGATACTACTACTAAATTCTAATATTTTTTTAAAAAATATGTTATTATAAAATTAACCGGTGAAAGAATTCAATTTCAGTATTAATAAACATCTTATGTGAGTTAGGTATGCAACATACAAAAATAAATAACAAAAGATTAATTATAAAGAAGTTTTAAAGCACTATCTCGTTTGAAACTTAATTAACAAATAATAGCGTCATACTTTGTAGCAGAATTAATGCAGCACGGTATTTATTTATTTTCCCTTGCAGACAAAAAAATATTTAATGACGGATTCTGCAGATAACTCATTTTCATTGTGTTGGAAGTCACCACACCATTTTCTATTGTCGTAGCATCACAAGCACTCATAAGAGAGTTTGAAAGCTATAAAATGAATCTTTTCAAAATTTCCTCAAAAGGCTTTTGAGGAAATTTTACACCACTCATATGGCATTACTTATATGTGCTCATATACTACATTAGAATAGGTAGCCTGATTTTTTAAAAAAATAAGCACTTTTTAAGCATTCAAAAATATTTGTAATCACTTTCCAAAAACAAAATCTTAACTAGGATCAGTGCAGTAACAAAAATTATTTTTTTTTCTATCGTTTAAAGTTCCTACTTTATAAAAATAAAATTAATAAAATTCAAAAACATTTTAAAAAACTTTACATAACCATGATCAAATAACTAGTTTCTGACAAATATTGCAGAAAAAATTATAAAAATCATGAGTTTTTTGTAATTTAGGACAACAATCGATACGGCAAAGAAAAAAATCTCTTTTTAAAAAATGAAAAATTAAGCACCTTTTACAAGCAGCAAATGAAAAAAGCACCTTTAAGGGCTCTTAAAAAACGTAAATCAAAAATAAGCACCTTTAAAGCACTTTTTAAAAATGCTACGTACCCTGTATATTACTCATATGGCTTCATCACATGGCCAAACTCACAAGGCATTACGTACCCCAAGAGCTAACAAAATCAAATAGCTTTTTAACTAAAATTTTATTGAACTAGTAAGGGAGCTTTCAATCTTGAAGTTTTATTCGTAGGGGAAAATGTACCTTCTTAAAGGGAATAATTAATTGAATTTGTAAATGAAAAATAACACACTACTCTTCCTGGGGAAAAATCTCAGCTCATTTTCAGGTTGAACATACATAAAACTTTTCTAAGCTTTTTTTTTTTTAAATACGTAGAATTTTTGTGAATGTTATGATATGACTTAGGGTTAGTGTTTTCTCACCAAATTGTTTCATCTATTATCAAAAATACAACTACACCTATTAGCTTTTTATTGACTTAAATCTGTTTATTAAAATGTAAACTTTTTAATCCCACCTCTGAGATTTCGACATTCCTTCCCAGCCGTTCTATTATTCTAGTTGAAATGGTTTAAAATTTTAGAGTGCTGACTTTAGCAGAGGTGCCAACTTTCCAAGCTGGCTTTAAAAAATCAGAGGAACACAATATATACAGTTAGTGTTCACGGAACTCTAATTGCAACAACTTTAAGGTGACGATGCAACTTCATTCTATATTCTTAATATTAACAAAATCATAACGTGCATGGATTTACTATCAAATAAAAAGTAACGTTTTTAAAGTAATAAATTAAAAAAATCTACATCGAGAAACTTTATACTTTATTAATAGTTGGTTCAATTAAATTAACTGGAATCAATTTTTGGATTTGAGTTAAAGAAGAACTAGTTTTTTTTATCAACGTGCATTTGAGCTATTAAAAATTTTGGCTCACAGTATTTCAAATTAGAGTTCTTATACTTTTCCATAAGGAGAGATGATTAAGTTTTAGAATAGCTGAGATGGAAGATGAGATTTCCCTCTTTTTTTATTTCTTTATTGTATTCTATTTATTGTTTTAAAAATTATTTAATGGGCAGCAAAAAATTAGATTAGTTGCGAGCAAAATTTCAAAGCTTTCAGAAGTTAAGGGTAAAATAAACAGATCGCGAAAATTTACAAAAATCTTATTTCAATTACTTTTCCGTGACATTAAAAGCATAATAATAACGGAAATATCATAATAGCTGGCACCTCTGCTTTAATACAAATACACTCCTTCGATATAAAACTACAATGAACTACAGTTTGTCTACGGTCAGAACTCCCCCAGCCACAAAGTCTGAGGCTGTTATGGAAACAAGAATAGTGCATTTCAGGGGGTGTATCTTCTCTTCCCTTTCTCTCGCAGACCAGAGTCAAAACTTGTCCTAAATAATGACCCCACACAGTTATACCTCATTACCATAGTCACCTCCACGGGTTCAAACGAATGGCTAAAGGAGTTCTTTAGACGAACTATAAGTCTTTGAGTTTATACGAAGCTTGTTTCGAATGAAGAAGGAAAAAATAAAGAATCGCACTCCCAATGGAACCACAGCCTCATAACTTTTGCACCACAAAAGGTTTTGATTGATAAATGATAAAAAGGTACTTTTGCCTTCAAATAAATTTCTAACCTCAAAACCTTCATTTGCTTGTTTAACACTAAAAGAAAAATGCGAATTTTGAGCTGTGGCAGAATCGTTCAACAAGTTACTCGCTGTCATTGCAGGAGCTTATCGTGAAATTTTGTCACGAGCAAATAAATTTTATTCAGTTGAAAAATTAATTTCAGTAGTACTAATATAACAAACTACTTTTTTTAAAATTTCTCCAGAAGAAAATTTTGCACAGGCTTAGTTATATCCCTACATAACTCAAAAGGCTAAGTATTAAAATACTTAGGTAAATCACGAAAAGTGTCAACACTATATAAGTTGTTTTTTTCAGTGTTTAACGCAGTCCGGAAGTATATAAAGTTTACTTCCCTCCAAGTATAATTAGACTAATTTATAATATTAATAATGGTTAAATAATTCATTTCAATGAAGTAATTTGCAAATATGGTTGCACTAAGTGTGATAAAAACAATAAAATTTCAGCCATCATGTGCGTGGATCAATAAGTTGCCATGACGCTAAAATGGCGGTCTATTAAAGGTTAAAATAGAATTCTTTTTCTTTTAGCTTGTTTCACAATAAGCTCCATAACACTTAAGGTTTCTAACACGTGTTTCGTAACCCCTTTTCTTCTTAACTCCTCCCAACAGCCAAATCAATTTCAGCGTCATATACTACAGAACATATCCCTGCAGTACTCTAGTTTCATAGTACTAGTGTACTACTTAGTGCTAAAACCCTACCAAGTAGTGAATGGATATTTGAAATTCTTAACATTATTAAAGGTTTAGTTGACAGCAGCAGAAGTTTCAAAATAAATGTAAGGCTTAAATAATAAGATTCAGTTGCAAATGTTTAAGTACCGTAGCCCCTTATCATTATTTACATCAGATTTACTCAATTACATTCGTTATACTATAAATGTTTCGCAAAATGGTATGAAAATGTATATTTTTTATGAGTATGTATATAATTGTACATATAAAGCGATGCGTATTGAATTAGGTCCATCATAGTTCATTCCTGATTTAGTTGAAATTTCCCAATAATATTTTGTGTATTAAATGTTACGAAATCGATTGGAAAGTTAGTTTAAAACATATCTGAGCGGAAAATTTGGGTTTTTTTGAAAAAGCCGAAAATTGCATAACATTAAAACGCTTTGCAATTTGCCGAAAAGTATTAAAATTTAGAATTTTGGAGGATGTCAATGTGAATTAAGGAAGAATAGATATGCTAGCTAATTATATGTTAAATACATATCACTAATAAACGACGCCGCATGTGATTGATTAAAAATCTTTAAAAAAAATATTCTTAAAAGAGAATTTATGCCAAAATTTAATTTCTGAATACTTATTATGAAATTTTAGGTAATCCATTCGTCAAAAAATAGTTTTAACCAATGCTGCATAGAATAAATACGTGGTTCTGATTAAAAAATGAGCATTGTCACTGTATAGTTTTCGAAACTTTAACAATTTTTACTTAAGATAGTACAATATCAAAAGTCGCTACTTTCAAAACATGTTTATAAGTCAGTGACAAACTTTTCTCAGTTTCTATTCGTCCGATTTACTTTATTTTTGTTTCTCTGTCTTTAGCAATATTTTGTTCAGCATTCGATCCTTTTTTCATTCAAGATTTAGAATTTGATATTTCCCAATTGATCAAAGACTAGATTTTAGATTAGAAATTCGGTATATAGATCTTACTTAATAATATTTTTTTTCTAATTGAATGTATCAATAATAATGAAATACCTCTGAAATTATTGATTTAAATTCCTTTTCCTGTCGCCATGAGTGGTTATCACAGAATTTTTTATAACCGTCATTGAACAGCTGACCCAATTTTCGGGTTTACGACGTCTAATATTTAAATAAGTAGTCTTGTAATTTTGAACCCAATCCAGAAGACAAGAGAACTCCTGGATCGCGTATTGGAAGATATTTGCTTTTGTGGAGGGCTATTAGACGGAACTAACCCCCATTTAGAGTTACATGGAGAGGAAAACCTTCCACGGTTAGCCTGACGGTATAACTCTACACTGGCTCTAACCCATAATCCGTCTACCACTGAGGATATTTTACATTAGCACTGTGATCTCAGCAAGCCGAATACGGAATTCGTATTGACCAGCCATTGCTGAGATTCGAACCCGGCTCACCTCAATAGAAAGAGAATGATCTATCCCCTCAGCCTGCAAGACTGAATGGAATTCAAAACCACTTATTCCAAAAATTAAACAGTATTGTTTATGGTCCCATTCATATTTTCATAAAGCTTTATGACGGGTCACCGCAGCATTTTATTCTTTTTTTTCCTTTTACGAAATATGTAACTTATTAAAGAATAAATGCAACTTATTAAAGAATAGAATTTGCCCAGCAGTACAAAATCTTTGAAAAAGTTTGTAAGTAAAATGTTTGTTGCTCACAGACGAAACATTCTGTACGCAATTTTATTTTTGCGTTTGTACAATACGCATCGCTTTATTTCGCCATTGAATTTAGTTTTAAGTACAGGGGTTACGCACCTTTTCCCTCCACACTCCCTGAAAAAATCCATTTTCCCTTAAATGATGAGATGGAGTTACTTGGTCTAATCAATTACAATCAAAATAAATATTTAGACATTAAATACCATGTGAATTACCCTAAGCGTGAGAGTAAATGCAATTCTAATTTATTATTTAATTAAGTTCATGGTTAGAGTAAATAAAACTCAAGAATATATAAAGTTGAAAAATCGTTAGAGGCATTAGAATAAAATACAGTGCTTGAAATTGAAAACGCTTACTCGATTAAATAGTCATTAATCTTTAATTTTAAAAAATCAACTGTATTTTTTAAAAATGTAAAACTTCTTAGCGTCTACTTTTTACTTTCCTTTAAAAAATGTCACACAAAAAACATCATTACCCCTCATCAATACATCCCTTTTTTTTCTTTCTTAGAAATACACACTTAAACTATTGAACGAATACAATATTTTATTCAAGAAAGAAACTATTACATAATAAAATATGTTCAATGCCGGTCGGTATGGTGGTCAAGAAGCTGACCTCACATCAGAAAGTCTTGGTTCGTATACCGGTTCTTCCCTTCTCTTCTCTATATTATCTGTCCATCCTACTGTGAGAGCAACGTTGGCCCACCTAATATGCTATAGTTCGTTCACCAGGCGTTGCCACTTGGCTTCACCTCCTCGGACTCAGAGTTCATTTCAGCGCGGGAGTAAGAAGAGAAACATCTCAGAGCTTGAAATTGAGACAACCTTTAATGCGCGTCAAACACAAACAGAGAATTCTTCTTCAGCCACTTACTATCATCTGCTTTATACCTAGTTTCTCTAGCTAAGCCGACCGGCCTGTGTAGGGGGCAGGGAACTGTCCTTGCATCAGAAAGGTTCTAGGGTTCGAATCCCGGGCAAGGCATAGATGTTCTTTCCTTCTCTGTACTATCTGTCCCCACTGTGGGAGCGACGTTGGCCCACCTAATATGGTGCCCCCGAAAGAGAGGCTAACAAAATCGCCCTGTAAAAGCCTGAATTGACGGATGTTAACACAGGTGAGCTATAGAGAGAAAAAAAGTTTCTCTAGCTAATTAAATAGGTTTTAAATTTAAGAACTGCTGTTTTCCAAGCAAAATGTCTCAAAAAGGACAAACTATGCACTCAAAAGAGAGGAATATCATAAAAATGGCGCAAAATATCATCACATTTCGAATATATTTAATGTTAAAAAATTACCATAACGTTTGCGAAATAAATATTTTTGCCAAACGATTTCCAAATAGCAACCTTGTTCAGGATTGCTCACAACCTTCTTCCAAAAAATAGCGAAATAGTATCGTCGCATACCACGTGATGAAGGCGGAGCCAAGTGCCAACTCCTACTGAACAAGCTATACCCCTTAGCGAGTGGCCAACAGATCTGCCCTTCTGATACCCGAGAGTCAATACCCGGGTGTTTATCCAAAAAAATGTAAGCTCAATGGAATTTTCTCTTGAATCTTCCTTTCACCAAAGTAGCCATTTTTGCAAATTGTGATCACTTCCGTATTCTATTAGCTTTTCGCAAATACACTTTTATTCCGATTGTATTAAATCAACAGCCACACAAATTCAGCTCGAAATTCTGTATCTTTGATGTAACAATCCAAATTTTTCTTAAGGGGACACCATACATCGGGAGAAACTTTTGGTCGCAAATTCTTTTTCACCTCAATAACTAATTTGAAATTTAAAGTGCAGAAAAAGTGAGTTCAGACAAAACCTAAAGTAAGCCATAAAGTTTCAAATACTGGTGAGAATTTTTCAAAATATCAAAACAAAAATAAGAGAAGGTAATTTAGGAATACGCAATGAAGAAGTTCTCTTCCGATAATTTGTTTTCTTTCGATATTTAGAAGGGAAAAAAATCTCAGGGATTGAAACTTTATGACTTACTCTAGATTTGTTTGAATTCATTTTTTCTGCACTTTAAATTTTAAATTATAGAGAAGGAAAGAATTTGTGAGGAAAAGTTTCTCCCGTTGTATGGCGTCCTCTTAAGTCGACCAACAGGTTGTTTGAAGATGTCTGAACTTAGAGGGAAGCCAAACGATATTTCGAGGCTAGTTTCCCTTTTTTTTTAATGAGTTCTTTGAATCATGGTTTTTCTTCAAATTTCTAACTTTCTTCACATGTTTGCAATCGTAGAATGCAATCTTTAAGTTGTAGTAGATTGAATCTCAGACGAATACAGATCTGCACTCTACGATCCCGTCTACTTCTAGAATAAGATCACCCAAAAATAAACTTCCCGGAATTCTAACAGCTCAATGCTTGACAGTAGATTATCTATTGTCGATCCCAGAATTATAACAGCTCAATTTTTGATTGATAAGTCGATAAAATGGGCTCATTTAAAGCAGACGAGAACCAGATATTATTAAATCTCGTCAATATATCTTCTTTTAACGGATCAATCCTTGTGTGTCCCTTTTATTTATCTGTTCTAGAAGTTATTTTCTTGTTCACCTATAAGACAGTGGCGAAGTTCGATTGTAGATATCAAGGTTTCTTACACTTCCATAGCTTGAGCATGAATTTGAAGGATGATCATTTGGATCTCTCTCTTTTATAAACATTTTCTTGTTTTAAGGTCTAATTTATCCTGACAAACTCTTAACAGTTCTTTTGAAAGAATATCGGAATTTTTTTTTCAGAAAGCGATAATCCGTAAATTTTAATCATAGAAATTTTTGCAATTTAAGAGCTTGGGGCAGTATTTATACGCACTTTTTTTCCTGAATTTTAACTTTTCTTTCCAAATGCACTTCAGAAGTTTCTTGAATTTTCACTAGCTGACAGCACAATAACGTCCTATAGCCTGTAATTTATTACTAAAAGCATTCTCCTGTTCATCTTATGAAGTAACTTCCTTCAACTGAGAGCTACTTTAAATTGATAATTGCTTTAAATAAATTCAATTTCACGGGAACGAAAATTCTTGTTTGAAATAGAAACAGATTTTTTCCCTTGGAAGTTCTATAGCACAGTCTTCATATTTAATTTCGTCGACAATAGCTCACTGTTTTAGCTCTAATGCGACGCAATTACTGCTATCTTCTAGTTCGGCTTGAAACCTAAAAAACATACGCATATTCTTCGAACATCACGCAGCTGCAGAACTCCTGAATATGATATAATTATCAAACACACTTTTCTCGACAATTTTCGTTTTGTGCAAACGTTCAAAATTGGTTTGCCTAATTTTACGACCAGTGCTCAATACGCAAAATAAAAAAGATATAACAAGGAATAATTTTAGTTCTATTAATCACAGTTGCAACCATAATGGTTTAAAGTGCTGATTTTTAGTCACAACAATTAAGTTACAGGACCGAACAAAACACTTACTTTCTGATAAAAAAGAGCTTATAAAGCATATTTTTTTCTTGGTGGATTTAAATTTTTAACTCTCAAAATATGGGGGTAGAAGGTATTCAGAAAATATCAACCCAGTAGTTAAATTAGGTAAAGTGGTTCAAAGTTTGAATCTCTTATTTCACTTGTCCATTTTCAGTGCACTTATAGCCTTATTTAAAATAGTTTTTAAGCGTATCAAAAAAGTTTTGCGCGCAATTATAAAATACGTTACATGTGGTACGGTATATTCGAAGTTGTAATTTTTAATTCTTACATACTTATTTTGCAATATGGATATGTTTGAAATAAATTTTAAATGGCAATTTTTGTTGATTCCGCGATATTACGCAAAAAAATTCATTGCTGTTAAATAAATTTTGGGGTGAGACATATTATTTTATTTTAGTCATTATCAATTTGTTATAATTCAGCTTCTCCAGAGGTTAGGTACCTTTGGAAATATTTAATTGCTCGAGCTTATTAGTTGATCGAGTGGAAATATATAGCTATAATTGTATTATCTTTTATAATTCAATAACTTTTATAATTTATAATTGAGTCGTAATTAACTTATTTTTCCACAGTCGCATTCCATCAATTGACAACGGATCGGCAGGATTATGCCAAGCAATCCGAAATAGTGCTTACCAATAAAATGATGCCTTACTTTTTAATTTAATCACGTGCCTAATTAAACATATACTAGTAATTGATTTTGATTAATTTAATTTAGTGAATCTTCTAAGACTACAAATAAAACAAATTAATTTAATATTTCAAAAAGCACCATTTTAATAACTCGAACTAAACGATATTTTTCTTTGCCCCATATGTTTATTCAGATAAAGTGCATTCTGTGTCTGAATCAGTAACTTAATATTTAACTCAAGTTAAATATTTGAGGTAGCGCTTTTAAACCAATATGATTGGTGTTTAGCTTGTGAAAATCCAGTTAATTAGAACAAAAGTTATTCCTTGTGATGTCATTCATTTTGTGCACTGGACAACATAAAAGTTAACGGAAGCGGACTGTACAGACAGCTACAAAACGTAATAAAATATTGCAAGTAACGCATTTTGCTTGCTCACAATCAGAAAAATAAATGGAGATGTATTGAAATTGAGAGGTAATGTATATAATGAAACGGAAAAAACAAATCACTTTTTGATATTTCCAGGATAACTTTTTCATATGAATTCAAACATCTGCATTTAAAATGTTGAGAAAAATCGCACCCAAACGAATGGGAAAAAAATTGGTAGAGCAAAAGCTCACGTGGAACAACACAAGTAAGTCGAATGAGATAGTGCTTGCTCAAACATGGCTATGCCTCACACAGCGGAGAAAACTCTAAATGCTTGTAAAATTTCGATGAGAGGTCCTGAAACATTCCTTTTACAGACTCGATCTTTCCTTACGTGGCTTTTATGTCTCTGGCCTCTTAAAATATAATCTTAAAGGTCAAATTTTTATCTGTGAGAAGGAAGTACAGGTTACTGGATCCAGCAGAAACCTACGAGATATTTACATTGAAATCATCCTTTGCTCTGGAATCAGTGTATTATTGCCATTGGTGATTCTTTGCAAGTTGGTGATTCCAAACGTCTGCCAACTTAATCGCTTCAAATTGGTGATTTCCGGGAAGTAGTTCACAAGATATTTAAAAGTCTCAAATAGTAATTAACTCAAACAGTAGAAATTCGTAGCCACCGTTGAGTAAACCTCTACCTTTATAGATATATACACTTTAATTGTCTAAATTTGAAATTCCTTTGTTCCTTTGCAATCGTAGTTGGCGCAAACAGTACCGATAAGTAACTGCTGGAATTGGCCAAGTGATATCATCTAACCCAAACTAAGCGATTTTCCTATTTTCGGGAGATGGATCTGTGGTGATTAGGTTAAAAATATTAAATAAATTAATTCAATAAAAATTAACTATCAACAGCAGCATTTCAAAAAAGGTGTAAGTCCATCGGTCAGCAAGCCAGAATGAATGTACTATAGCCTACGTCACAGATCGTGTTATTCCTACTAAATTTAACTAGTAAACAGCATTTTCTGCGAACCTGATTTCTAACAACAAGTAAAAGCATCAAACGAAGTGTCTTGTTTATAAGTCGCTACTCGCCAGGTTGGAATTGTATTAGTCTAGTTCCTTTGGAAATAATTTATATTGTTGTTTTACCGAAGTTTATGAATTTAGTAAAAATATTTAAAACTCAGTTTATTAATTAAACTAAAAGGTAAATGTTATTCCTAGTAAATGGAAGTAGTTGTGCTTTTTTCATATTATATATGTTGCCATTTTTTGAAACTATGGTTTTAACACAGAGATGTTGCCATCTTATAGAAAAGTCATTTCCTTGATGGGAAAGTTTTGTACTGCCACCTGGCGAGCAAAATTCATCGCCATCTGGTGAGAAGGTGGTTCACCACAGATCCGTGA
This sequence comes from Parasteatoda tepidariorum, assembly GCF_982258835.1. Taxonomy (NCBI): domain Eukaryota; kingdom Metazoa; phylum Arthropoda; class Arachnida; order Araneae; family Theridiidae; genus Parasteatoda; species Parasteatoda tepidariorum. The sequence goes on along the minus strand of NC_141755.1, from coordinate 133,199,223 downwards.
TTTCTTCATTAGTGTTCTTCCATAGTGGCCTTCTTGAACTAAATAAGCTCTCTTATGATTCATATAAATGAATTTAGAATTCCATATCTCGCGATATCCGAAATATATTTAAAGCAACAGAGGCACACGAATTCTGGCAACTAGTACGCAACAGTTTCTATCCATAATACTATAACACAAGAGGATGGATATGGATTTTTTTTAGCCAATATCAGGTGCGGAAAAATATCTCTTGAAACATATCCGAATGGTTGACCTAAACATGGTTGAACAGTTGAGAAAGTAAGCTGTAACCACAAACAATAGCTCTCAATTGATTTTTGTTAAAGTACGTATGCAAACCATAATTTGAAAAAAAAAATCACTTATATTAAGAGCTCCCATTAACACTTCGTTTCGGGCTTTTTTTTATGAGAAATAACAAAATTTCAAAAAATATATCTAAAGGTTTGCTCATTACTTTAAATTTTTTTACACACTATTTGACCGAATTCGATTGAGATATTAAAAGTTATCCACCGAAAAATCAAAAAGTGATATCTTTTTTAGCCACAATTTAACAATTATAAAATATTAAAATAACAAATACTTACCCGCAATGAATGGTTATTTCTAGTTTATAATCCGAATTATTTAACAGCAACGAGAGTTAACAAAAAATATTCGTTAGCAAATCGTGCATGTTCCAGAAATATGGTCGTCATAGTTTAGTCAAGAAACGGGACAAAAATTTGAGTCCAAAATTTATAAGAGGTTGGGCTTAACGAAAAAAGTCTGGAGCAGATTCCTATTCTGAATTTGCTTCTTGTGTGCGCATTAATTAAAATTGAATAAAATTAGCTGAATTATGTCTTTTTGAAAAAGAATTGTTACAAACTTTGAAAACACAATATCAGAGCAACAGTTATCTGTTTTAAATAGAAAAGTTTTATGTGAAATGCTTTATATAAATAATATTGCATTATATAAAACTAGTATTGTTGGAAAATACCTGTATATAATTTGGTATTTCTCTAGACTTTTAATTGAAAATTTGAAAAAAGTTACATTAAAATACCCGAAATATTTAAGAGATAAAAAAAATAGCCTAACTGCCGAAACTCCTGATATTTCACCCCAAGAACCCTCACCACACACCAATTATAACAATTCGAAAATAATGATGCAAAAATGTACTCATCGATTTCCGGTTCAATCACAGGCGAGAATATCCCATTGTGCAGCTCTAGTGCGATGTAAGTGCTTAATCCACGGCGGCGGGCAGCCAATTCTTCACATTCTTGTCTGCAAGACAAAACACAAAATATAACAAAAAATCAATTAATGCAATAAAAAGACAAACTATTTTATTATGGTTTAAATGGGATTTTCATTTGGTTTATTTAAAACTAAGGATTAAGCAATATTTTAGGTCATGAACTTAAATAACTAAACCATTGAGAAGTATTTCAAGAAAGACTTTCGAAGCTATTTTTAACTGATAGTTTGAATAAAAAATTCAAAATAATCATTTCACATCAGATAACTTTTGGTCTGAGCCCTTTAATTTTAATAAAATTTGGAGGATATGGACATACATGATCAGAAAAGTAGTCCCACCATGTTTGAGATTTTTCACTTGAAAATCATTCCAAGTAATGAACTTACCTATAAAATGTTCAAGTTTAAAATGACAAACTTGCATCGATATTAACGATTATAAATTTTTTTAGAGATGCACCGGGTTCAAAAATTTTTGCTGGGTCCGGGTTCAGGGGAAATTCAAATCTGCCGAACCGATTCCGGGTACCCTGCCAAAATTTTGTTAACTCGCCGATTTTCAGGTACCTGATAAAATTTGAATTTATTACCCGTCGATTCAGGATACCCAGCTTCGCATTAAAGCATTTATGTATAACTATATAAGAATTGTGGGCTATGGAAGCTCAGAGCGCACATCGTCCAATGAGGTCACTCGGGTTCACATACTAGCGATGGCTGGTCGATTTGAATTTTACACCCAGTTCACACCGACTACAGTGCTGACGTAAAACATCGTCAGTGGTAGACTTAGACAGATCATGGTTAAGAGTTTCATTGCCATAATTCTAATGGTAGGAGGTTTTCCTCTCCATGTAACGTAAATGCGGGTTAGTTCCTTCAAAAAAGTTCTCCATGAAAGCAAATTTCTCTTCTTGATCCAGGAATTCTCTTGTCTTCTGGATTAGGTTCAAAATTACAAGTTTACGGAGTTGAACAATGGCAGTGGTAAACCCGAAATTGGGTCGGCTGTTCAATGACGGTAATAAAATATACAAATCGCAGATTGTCTACCGAATTTTATGTGCACCTATATATAAAAAAAATAAAATTTTAAAAATTTAATTTTAAAAAAAAGTTACTAAAAATATTAAGATGACTGGATAATCAAACTAAATCTTTGCTACGACAGAGACATTTGCTAAACGTAATAATTAATCTTTCATTTGATTTATTAAAATTTTAAATAGCATTTAAACCCTGTGGAAGAATTTTTTTTGAGCATTCTGCAACAAAGCTGTCTAGCACTAATATCTTTCTATAAGATACTTTTAATAATAACAAACATATTTTATTTTGTTATATAACCGTCCGTCGTTGATGAACAGCCGACCCAATTTTTGGTTTTACTAATGTTCAACTAGCCTTGTAATTTTGAACCCATCCAGAAGACAAGGAAACTCCTGGATCAGTACCCCCAGAGGTATTGATTTGTTATGGGAACATGGAGGACTTTGCGACTCGACAGATTTAACGTGCATCAGTCACTATTTATTACATGGGGAGTCTTCGGTCGGCGGGGATCGAACCTACGAACTCTTGGACATGGGCCAGCAACCTACCAACAAGGCTATCCCGGCCTCATAACAAACATATTATTACAAACATACATAACATATTATTACTAACTTATTTTATAATAACAAACATTTTATATGTTACTAATTTAGAATAACAAAAGCGCTGTGTTTACAAATATATATATATATATATATATAATATTTTTTTTAACTGGACACGTAATAGTTTGTGATTCTGATATTATGGGTGATATTCTCGCGTTCTGTTGTGGGTGGGTGGTGACGCATAAATTATTTCTTTCTTCGTATTTTGTAAATTATCATCATAATTAGGGAATAATTAAAAATCATGAAATCCGCGCGTTGTCGAAAAAAAGATCGACGAGAAAAATCATGTGATTTAGACTCCTCAAAAAAAAGGTTACTCAAATACATAATAAATAATTATACTATCACATAAAAAAATATCGGATTTAAAATTTATTGAAAAATCAGTAGCAATAACTGCGAAAAATTCGATGGAATCATTGCCTTAAAAAGTAAATACTCAAATGCAAGATTCGAATATTCCCTATTCTTTGAAAATACATCGAGATATTTAAAAAATCAATATCAATAACTGCCGAAAATGCAATTGAAACATTACATCGATTTACGATACTATCGACTTAAATAAAGCGCGTTAAAAAGTGATTATCTACATTCATGATTCAAATATTACGTATAAAGTTCTGTAGGAAAGAAAACTAAATTTTTTTCACTTTTCAAAAGAAAATTCTTTATGCAAGAACTTGAACGTTCTGCGACAATCTCCCCGTGTATCGTTTCTATTAATAATGAGTTAAAAGTCTTTTTTATTTCAATTTACAAAGCTTATTTTTATAATTTTTTATCTACTTAATTATTTGTAAATAGAATAAAATTACTTCAGTTCATAAAAAAAAATGTTCATTGAATTTTATAATTCTTTTCAAATGTTTTATTACAATGTAAAACATTTAACACAAATATTTACAATTAAACCAAATAACTAAAATTTAAAATAATTAAATACATTATAAGACAGACGGTAGTGAAAAACTACATGTTTATCAAGAAAGAAAAAAAAAACATTCAAAACGCAAACTCCGATTTCAGTTTTATAATTGACTAAGAAAAAATTTACCAGGAGCAATTAGTCGATATTCAACTAAATATTTTAAATGAAGAAAAAAAAATTGTTTATTCATCTCTTTGAATTGTAGGGTTGATATCTGATTTTCCCCTCCAAAAAAGTTGATTAATTAAAAATCAACAAATGCAACTTTATCTCGAAATTTTTGAATTATTTTTTTTATTATTATAAAATTAAACTTCTTAAATAATGTTAAAAAATTTGGATTTCGCATTAACGCTTTTATATAACTATCTGGTTACTTTAAATATTTCAAAATTTACAAATGTAAAATTGCATCCTAAAAAAAGAATTTTATGTGATAATAAAATTAATTTTTTAAATTTAACTAATTTATGAAAATGCTGTTTTGTATTTTGTCCATAACATTAAATTATTTTTTTATTGTTGAATTCACCTTAAGAGATACAGAAAAGTTGATATTTGTAGACTTAAATCTAAATAGCATTTCTTATTAAAAATAATATTTATCTAGTTAGTGCAATTATTAAAAAAAAAATAGATTTCTGACATATGAAACATTTTCCTATTAACACAAAGATAATTTTTACCAAAAAAAAGCTTCAATATGTTTACTTCATTTATAGTGATAAAAATATTTTGAAAGAAATGTTTGCTTAAAGTGAATCATATTAAATAAAAAAATCCCCAAATTTGAGAAATAAATTGTTAAGTATGTATTTTTCTTTCATTCGACACAACCTTGTTAGATTTTAGATTTCGACTTACAAAATCGCATACTTGTCTATAAAAAAGTATAACTTACACTTAAGATTTTAAATCCTAGTTAAAATAGATTTAAAAAAACTTAATCTTTAGCTTCAAATTAAATTTAAATGTATATGTTAAATTATCGAATTATTACATTATTGAAATCTATTCTTAAGTTTCTTCATTGTTCAGTAAAAAAAGGAAATCAAAAACTTTAGGGGGAATTCAAAATATTCGTCTATATCTCTGGTTAAATTTCGAATTTTTAAACAGTTCTTGCAGAATGTAATTTAATAAGGAAATATTTAAAAAAAATAAGTTTCGACATTACAGTCACTGGTCAAATTATTAGACACACTATAAGATTCTATTAAAAATCTTAATTATCAGGTGATACTCTATACAGCTTGTTTTTACGTGACTTAAACCGGTTTGTACTTGTTTACGTTCGTGCATCAATTGGGTATACTATAGCCTACGTCACAGGTTGTGTTATTCCTACTAAATTTAACCCATGAACGGCATTTTCTGCGAGCCTAACTTCAAGCCACAAATAAACAAACGAAGTGTTTGATCGTTTAAATAGCTGCTCGCCAGATTTTATTGCATTATAAAGAAAAGTAATTGATATTCGATTTTTGATTAATAATTGATTTATGTGGATAGTGGCATTTATGTGGATAGTGGCATAGAATTTAGCATTGCGTCATGGTGTGGGAGATTTAATTATCGACTATGTCAATCTTCATCTATTAAAAGGTACCTCGTGATAGATTCAAGTTAACATGTGTTATATACTATTGATTTGGTATTTAATATTTGTAGTGGTAGTTACGCCACATTACTCCCCTTCCAGAATTTTATCTGTGATAGAATTCGATGAACAATTACCACTAGTTGATTAATGCTGTTTATTTATTTATCTTCAATTTTTGCTCATTATATATATATTATTTTTTTTCTTCCAAGCATTTCGCTCGTTATTTTTTTTTATAGCTTTTTCGCTATTTTTTCCCATCATTTTTTTATAGCTTTTCGCTATTATTATTTTTTTTCTAGCATTTCGCTCATTATTATTTATTAACCGGGAGACTTTATTTACTTCACCGGATTTTTTTTTTTTAAGCATATCAACTGTTTAATGTGGATTCATCCATCAATATTGACAATTTCTTATCACGTCCGTAGGTCACCAATGTGGGGGAATTAATTATCGACTATGTCAATCTTCATCTATCAAAAGGTACCTCGTGATAGATTCAAGTTAACATGTGTTATATACTATTGATTTGGTATTTAATATTTGTAGTGGTAGTTACGCCACAATGGTAAATGTTATTCCTACTAAGTGGAAGTAGTTGTGTTTTTTTTTATATTATACCCAATTGCTTAAATTTGACGATATATAATATAAATTTGACGATTGGATAAATTAGTCGATATATTATCTATCTATCTTTATATATATATTTCGTCTGTTCGAGTGTATGTCACTGAACTCCTCCTAAACGGATGGACCGATTTAAATGAAATTTTCTGTGTACCTTCAGAAGGATTCGAGAATGGTTTGTATCCAATTTTTTTTTCATTTTTTGGACAGATTTAACGTATATTTTAAATATATCTTTATTTAATCGTATTCGGATCCAAACTAGACATAGAAACATAATAAATCAAAAATAATAGTCACGCACGTTGCGACAAGTCATATTAAACTCTAATACTTATGCATGCCCTTAAAAGAAGAGCATCAAATATATTTGCAAGTATGTGAATAAAGGCAATGATATAGCAGTATTTCGAGTTGAAAATACCAATGTGACTGCTCTTCCAGTGAATAACAACGACGAAATAACGCTGTACCAAATAGGCCGGTACATCAGCTCCAATGAAGCTGTTTGGCGTATCTTTGGTTTCCCAATTAATGAACGGGATCCAATCGTTATTCATTTAGCCGTCCATCCTAAAAACGGTCCGAGCGTACATTTCACAAACGAGACAGCGATTGACCGAGCTATAAATCCACCAAAAACTACACTCGCCAAATTTTTTGAATTGGGTAATCGTACGGATGCTTTTGGCGTCTTTGCACGGATATTACTCTATTCAGAAGTACCACCCTATTTCACATGGGTTCAAAAAAATGGACACCCCACAAGCAAGGCACACCGGTTGATGCATGTCCCGGTTTATTCAAATCAAACGCCTTGGGGAGAATATTTACAGTCAATCCAAGGCAGACTGAGTGCTTTTATTTTCGACTGTTGTTGGTTAATTACACCGGCTCATTGTCATTTCAAGATATATGTAAAGTCGATGGAAATCAGCATCCAACGTATAAAGATGCATGCTTTGCACTCGGCTTTCTGGAAGACGACAACCAGTGGGAATGTATGCTTGCTGAAGCAGCATTGAACTGTACTGCAAAGCAAAATCGTCTACTATTTGCTATAGTATTAGCTACATGTTTCCCGGCCCGTATAGAAACGTTATGAGAATATCACAAAGATTCGATGACTGATGATATACGGTATCAATATCGCACACGTTGCAACGATCTAACGATAGTATTCAGTAATGCTATGTACAATGAAGCACTGATTGTTATTGCGGATCTTTGCATTATTATTGCCAAATTGCCACTCAGTCATTTCGGTATGCTTTCGCCAAATCGAAGTGCATCTGATTTATTAAACACTGACATGAATCGTGAACTTCAATACAATACGATAAAAATGGCAGCGATTGTTACTCGCAATGTTCCACTAATGAATGAGAAACAAAGGAGCATTTATGACCGCATTATGCTCGCAGTTTCAGCAGGACAGTGTGGATTTTTTTCCTGATGCACCAGGTGGAACTGGCAAAACATTAATTACTTCGCTAATTCTCGGTGAAATACGATCAAATAATGGCATCGAGTTGGCCGTTGCATCATCTGGCATTGCGGCAATTTTATTGGACGGAGGCAGAACAGCTCATTCAGTATTTAAGCTGCCACTAAATATTCAAAACAACCCAGATGCAGTGTGCAACATAAAAAATATTTCTTCTATGGCCACAGTATTAAAACACAGTAAAATTATCATCTGGGATGATTGCACTATGGAACACAAAAATCGCTTGAGGCGTTGAACAGGACATTGAAAGATATAAAAAAATAATGACAAATTATTTGGCGGCACTTTGTTACTCCTTTCAGGTGATTTCAGACAAACACTTCACGTCATTCCGCGTTTAATGTACGCTGATGAGATCAATGCTTTCTTGAGATCATCTCCACTTTGGCGTAATGTTGAAAAAGTTCTACTAAAAGTAAATATGCTCGTCCAAATGCTTCAAGATCCATCTGCTGAAACATTCTCAAAACAATTGTTAGATATCGGTGATGGAAAGGTTACTAAGGATGAGACTGGATGCTTAAATTACCGAACGATTTCTGCACAATCATTGATTCACAAGATGCTCTCATTAGCCTAATATTTCCCGATGTACACACGCAATGCATTCATCATGAGTGGCTGGCAGAAAGGGTGATTTTAGCAGCAAAAAATGTGGACGTCAACGAATTGAATCTGTAGATGCAACAGTTATTGCCAGGTAACTTGGTGACATGCAAATCCGTTGATGCAGTTTGCGATCCCATTGAAGCTGCAAATTTTCCAACAGAGTTTTTAAACTCATTGGATTTACCTGGCATATCACCGCATAATTTAGTAGTCAAAGTTGGATCTCCGGTTATTTTGCTTCGTAATTTGAACCCACCTTGACTGTGCAACGGCACGCGATTAGTCATTAAAAAATTAATGAACAACGTCATCGAAGTCATTATTTTAAATGACAAATTCCGGGATGAAAGTATATTACTTCCACGAATCCCTATTATGTGCCAATCCCTATTATGCCCCCTATTATGTCTATTATGCCCCCACAGATGTGCCAATTCAATTTAAACGCATTCAGTTCCACATTAGATTGGCATTCGCAATGATAAGGCCAAACAATGTTTGTTTGCGTCTTAGATTTGAACACACCATGTTTTTCGCATAGATACGTGGCATACTCTCGAGTGGGCAAACCATCCAGTTTATTTGTGTTAGATAAAGATGAAATGGAAAAAAATATTGTACACTCCATTGCACTAAGAGATTAATATTGTTGACTAATATTTTCAGAATTCGTTGTATATATAATTTATAAGAAAAAGTTGCTATAAATTAAAAAGTATATATTATTTGGTGTGTTGTTACTTTCACATTCCGTCATCGTTCACAGCGCTCCATGCCTCTTCCACTCATATACCACATACGCACACATTTACAATAAATAAGATATATTTTCATACTCTAGAAATAATTCATATGGCAAAACATCGTTTGCCGGGTCAGCTAGTATTATATAAAATGCTAATGCGTACGTATGTATGTATGTATGTATCAATAAAACCGATAATATTTCTTTTCTCGCGCTGGCAACAGTTTTCATTTTTAATTGATTGGATTCGGCGCGCAAGAGCACGTAGTGAGCAACCAGATAACAATAACCAGAGTGAGCATTATCAGGTTGTTCAATTCAGATTCATGCACTAAAAACATGACAATATTTAATTTGAACTCAATTAGGAATTAATTAATTGGGTATAATATGAAAAAAACACAACTACTTCGATTTAGTAGGAACAACATATGACGCAATGCTAAACGAATGGAATTTAGTTGTTGTTTATTTAGTTATTGTTATTAGTAGTTGTTGTTATTTGTTTTAGTTGTTGTTGTTTATTTAGTTGTATTTAGTTTCAATAACTTTTCTTTATAATGCAATAAAATCTGGCGAGCAGCTATTTAAACGATCGAACACTTCGTTTGTTTATTTGTGACTTGAAGTTAGGCTCGCAGAAAATGTCGTTCATGGGTTAAATTTAGTAGGAACAACACAACCTGTGACGTAGGCTATATTATACCCAATTGAAGTGAGAATGCTTTAAAAGGCCGCTGTTGAATTGATATTTTTCTACTGGGAGCTACCTAAACGTCTAAAAAACGTTTAAGTGTTTGTATTGAATGCATTGAATTTTTTTTATATTTCGCGTTTATTTATGCATTGAATTTTCCCGCTTTAAAATGCAGAATATTAGTGAAGCAATATTTGATCATTTATTTTACTAATATGTTTCTTATTTAGCTAATGTTTTGATTTTTTCACCATGTACAATCTAAATAGCTAATATACTTTTTTAAAAGCCAATAAGAACATTGGTAGAATTCTTCTACATAAGTACAATACTATGTCTTTGATGATAAAATACTATGTCTTTGATAGTATATTATGTCTTTGTGCTAGAACATTGTGTTCATTGGCGAGAGAGCGCAGCGAGCCATGGTTCACGTCGTGAACCACATAGGATTGCGTAGCAATTCTCGGGGGTTGGCGAGCGTTAGCGAGCAGGGGGCGGAGCCTCCTAGTACAAATATAAAATAATTATTATATCAGGTATTATATTAGTATATTATTATAATTGGTCGCAATTACTAGACGCACTGTAGTTTTTTAATAATGACATGTTTTGCACGAGTTTAATATGCAATGCTTGAATATTTAAACATACATGTGATGGGTTTTTATGGAGATTTTTTTTACATACTTCCTATTTGTATTTATTTTCAACGTATTGCAGTACAAAGTTAGCCAATTGATACACGAACCTGTTTCAGTCGTGAAAAAATAATAAAGCTGCAGAGTATCACTTGATAATTAAGATTTTACATGGAATCTTATAGTGTGTCTAATAATTTAGCCATGAACTGTATGATGCAAAGATATTGAAACCACGTTTCTAAACAACGACAATTAAACAAATCTAAAATTTGAGAGATAATAAAACTTACGAAACAGTTTGTTCAGACAGAAAAACTATTCTTAGTTCAACCAAAATTTTTTCAGACGAAATCCTGACAGTTAAATTATTTGATCAAGTCAGCCATTTTTTCACAAAAGAAGACAGATCTCGCCAAAAAGAAATTTAAGCTTCTCAAAATTATTGTAAGGTGCTACCCAGGATTAATAATAGTTTAAAATAGATAAAAGAAAATTCTATGACAAGACTACAAATGATCGACAATATTACACTAACAAACTTGCATTTGAACGGGTTACCACTCAATAAAATAAAAACACCGTCGTATTTAGTAACTTAATCGCCAAATTGAACTTCACCGCCAAATTCTTTTTTCATCATGAAACCTTTATATCGCTTAAATGAATAAGATGTCGTGATTTATTTGTACTTTTTCTCAAAATAATGCATTATCAAAAGACTATTTTCCACTCGTCAAACAAGAAGCAACATCGATTAAGCAGATAGGAGAGAGAAAAAATGTATTTTCCACAAATTTGAGCTTTTCAATTTTCATCAAATATACTATACTTGGGCACATAAAAAGAGAGTTTAACGTGAAGATATTTAAAATTTTAAAAATTATGTTTTCTAAGTCGAAGTAGAGCGATAGAAGAAAAAATTCTATCTTTGTCTTAATTAAAACGGAAAATGCAAGGCTAAATATTCTGAAAGACTATTAACAGTATTACAAATGGAATTAATTTCTCCTTTTAATCAACTTTAAAAATATTAGATACTTTCTCAATTATATTCCTTACTTTTTATTATTGTCTATGACAATATCGATCCCAATCGAAGTATTTGAAATTTCGATTGGGAACTAAAATGGAGATAAATTTTAACTTAGAGATTTTAAAAAACGATAGTTACTTGCTGTAGCCAAGGTCAGAGCACCATCTGAAATTTGAGAACTCTAGCTAGGCGAAATTTATTCGATTCTTTCCTAATAAATTCTATTTAGCAATAAAATTAAGATAAACATTTGCTTGTGCCTTTTAGGTACTTTTTTAACACATGTAATTGTCAATTTTGTCACAAAGCTCTAGTTGAAATTTGAGTGCTCTAGCTAATCGGAATGATGTCGATATCTCGATTGACGATAAATGCTGCCTTGCTTTTAGCGATCGGAAAAATGATCGAAACTGTCATTCCGAAAGAGGTTCCAGTTAAAATTTGAGTGCTCTAGCTCGTCAGAGAGAGAAACGAAACGAAAACGAACGAAAACGATTTATTAAAAACGTAGTAAATAATGCTTAGAGCTAAATAGCTGTCTATTTATCGTATATTTTTTGAAAGTTTCCCATCTAAAGTCATGCAAGCAGCTAATATCTAAATAGAATTATTGACAAATATTTCTGATGAACATAAGCATAAGAGAGAATTTCTCAAAGGACATACCGGTTTTTTACATCCTTAATTTCAAGTTTAGTTTCAAAACTAACTCAATATAGTTACATATGAAAACAATTTTTTCAATAAAAAATTTCTCAATTCTAATAAGAAAAAATAAGAAAGCAATTTAAATATTTTAAAAATAAAAATGTTTCAAATTTTATAATTGGGTATACTATAGCCTGCGTCACAGGTTGTGTTATTCCTACTAAATTTAACCCATGAACGGCATTTTCTGCGAGCCTAACTTCAAGGCACAAATAAACAAACGAAGTGTTTGATCGTTTAAATAGCTGCTCGCCAGATTTTATTGCATTATAAAGAAAAGTAATTGATATTCGATTTTTGATTAATAATTGATTTATGTGGATAGTGGCATTTATGTGGATAGTGACATAGAATTTAGCATTGCGTCATGGTAAATGTTATTCCTACTAAGTGGAAGTAGTTGTGTTTTTTTTATATTATACCCAATTATAAATAAAAGTATTTCAAATTAAAAAAAATATTCGAAATATTTTTCATGCACTTCAGTTTTTTTTAAGGTAAACAGTTCAACGGCAAAGACTAAGAGTAAACAGTGCACATGCGTTGCTATGGCGACCGCTGCTGTTTGATAACTTTTTTAGAATTCTTTTTTCTTTTCATTTTCACCAGCAGGCATTTTTAATGTATTTACATAATAATAATTCAAAGTATTTTTTTATTCTTTTAATATAAACTTACAATCGCTGTCTTGACGGTAATTTTAATATAAATATGAATGATGGAAAAGTGACGTCCTGAAACACACATATAGGGCAGGATTTGAGACGACAAACATGAATTGAAACAATTTTTGCAACCCATGATTTGAAATGTTTTGGGGTTTATCCAGTAAAGAAAAAAGGCGTTTGACCAGTGATCGTAATAAATCTATCACAATTTTTTATTTGTTTTTAGTTGCTGTTTTTTTATTGTCCTGTGTTGCCATCTTTATATGTATATTTCCTTCTCTTTCCATTTTGTATTTCAGCTAACTACCCAGATAGCAATATCAGAAATAAATATTGAGTCTATTTAAATAAAGAAACATTAATTCTAATTTAAAATAGCACAAAAGTTTGAATGAGTGAACTGAGCTGAAGTCAAACATCACGTGCTTAGGGTAAAAAAAATCCTAGTTATAAACTATGTCTGACGAATAAAAATACCACTATCGTTGAGGAACGTCTATACCAGGGGTGACCTAGCTCCTTGATAGTCGAGCCATCTTTCAAAATTTGAAATTTTTCACGAGCCGCAATTAATACGTATTTGAAAGACATGAAAAAAGGTATTAAAATTTTTTTACATAAATTATATTTATCTACAACGTATAAGTAAAAGTACAAAATATGTGTATTGAATTTAAATATTAAAAATTAAACACATTTATTTTACTTCTCTTGATAATTCTTTAAAATTTGGTGAATAATTGGTGTCAGCACTTCTCAGTAATTCTTTGAGATGCTGGTTAGTTAATACTGATCGGTTTTTGGATTTCACGAATTTTAAAGTAGAATAAAATGATTCACGTTGTTCCGAGTACGTTGTTCCGAATATTGAAACAATTCTACAATCAGCCTTTTTTAATTCAGGACACTGCGATTCTGGTACAAATTTACAAAATTCAGTAATCGACGTCGACTTATATTTTAATGGTAGAGTTTGATCTTCTAGCATCTCTATTAATTCTAATTCTCCAGATGCTTTTTCTGTCATAATTATATTGGAAATGGAAAACTCACCTTGAATTGAACAACGCTATACTTAGTCTTTCATATTTGTTGTCAATAATTCAAAAGACATTTTGAAACACATACGGAACGATAATATTTTTTTTAAAATATAATGGCACAAAAATTTAAAGGGAACTCGGGTACATTTATCGAGGGCCACAATTAATCCTTCAAAAAGCCGCATGTGGCTCGCGAGCAGCAGGTTGGCCACCTCTGGTCTATACTTTTCATAAAGTTAAATTACCCGAGGTGCAAAAGACGGTCTAAATTCAATTTATCTCTTTTTATATTTATCGCTCTCAATTAAATTGCACTTAAAATACTTTTTTAAATACTTCAAAACATTTGAAAAATACAGCATTACGGATGTAAACTGTTCCAAAATATATTTTATACTAATAAAGAATTTAAAACTATAACTTACAGTAGTTTGTTATTTGAATAACTCCTAGATGCCGTTAGTTGAATAACTCCTAGTGGAAAAATATAGTACTTCATTAGGGGAAAAAAATTCACTCCTGGTGAGTTTTGAAAATGAGCTTCTATTATAGGGCACTTCGAAAATGCAACTTTACAAATTCCATCACTCGCCAATGGCAGTGTCCATCGTACGAATTAGACAATTACGGCAGACCACAGAACGAGTTCCAGCCAGGATTGTTAATTCCTAAAAAAAAAACAATACTTATTTACTATTGAAACCGAAGATATCAGTGATTATTCAATGAGTGATTAAGCCAAACTCAAAATATATGAGGAAAAAAAATTATTTGAGGGGAAGAGTTTTTTTCAATTAAAATTACATGTAAAGACATAAGAAAATCACCACAACAATGATCGCCCAATTATGCGGAATCAGATTTTAGAGAGATGGGTGTAAAAGACTTGTACTCCAGATCAAAAATTAATTGTCCCAGCGGAATCTGCAACTAAAGGCTATGGCCCACCTTAGGCTGACGTACCAAATAAGACGTACCAAATGTAAACACACAAATATACGTCATTTTTCTGCTTTCCTGTCAAAAACAGATAAAAAAATTCCCGAAGTATCTTGCAATAAAAAACATTTATAGAGACCGTAACGTCGAAATAAGTTTAAATCAATTTACCAAAGCAAAAATTATGAATGAAAATAGTTTTGTTACCACTGGTAAAAGTCTGCCCATAAAGCAGAGCAAGTTAACATCCCTTAAATATTAACACAAAAATCAAAACTTTCATAAATAATTACAATATATATTTAAAGATGGAAACATGGAAAAAAACATAGATTAAACATGGAAAAAAACACACAAATTGTAAAATTCTTTGAGAAAATTTCAGATGTTTATTATTTTTTTTAGTTTAGTAGATATGTTAAGATATTGAAAATTTATAAGGAACAAAATTGTAATTTTTATGAGTTATGCTTCAATTTCTTCCAGCAGAAGGAAAAAAAAACACTAAATTCCAAAATGAAGAGTTAAATATTTTTAGTTAAATAAATTTTATAAACATTTAAAATTACGACGAGGGAAAAATATCCAAATGCTAAACAAAGCTACATCGGATGTAACTGAGAATTTACTTATAAACCATATTTCGGAAATATAATTAGTTCTTGAAAAATGCCTTAATAAATTTTCTGTACTAATCTTACCCATGAAATGCATTTATTCTTTAAATTATTTGAAATCGTTAAAAAAAAAAAAAATTGAAATTCTCAACTGGAAGATACGAGATACCTCATTCCATGCTATCATGTACTCAAAACATTTGACGCAATTACATAAATTAATATATTTTAACATTTAAATGAACACAATACTTAAAAGGTAGAAAATGAAAGAAATAAAACTAATCCGAATAAAAACAAAAAGTGAAAAATTACTTACACTCGAACTTAACAAACCAATAAAAATGATCTCGCAAATTCGAATTCAAATTGACTTATTTGCTATAACAGGAAACGAAAGGAAATGTTAAAAGTGATCTTTTTTAAGTGTTGCCAAATTCAACTTTTACAGCGGTTGTCTGCTTATGTTGAATAGGAAATGTTAAAATATTTATTTTAATTCTATAGTTTCTATATCTGATTTTTTATTGTAGCTTCTGAATAAATCAATATTTTTTTTATGCTGCATTAGATTTTTTTTAACAGATCTGATATACTTTCGTATACTTGATGTCAAATCTGCAATTGGTTTCTATCTCCAAGCTAGTTTTTTTTCGAATTATCTTTTGAATCTGATTTTTGTTGTAAGGCTCAAGTTAAAAAAATTATATACAGCGAAGAGTTCGCATAGATGTTGCGAAAACATGAAGGAAAAATAGGTCACATCATCAGGACTAAAACTGCATAGAAATCCATGCCTATAACGGTCGTCATACGCCGATAAAGGCACGTATTCTGAACTATTTCTTTGCGTGTGCTTCTAAACAGGTTTAAAGAACTCTTAGTTGTGTTTAACGTTATTTTCGGCAAACGTTCCTGTGCAGTTTTAATCCCGATGATGTGCCCTAAAGTTTATTGCCCATCAACGCAACCCCCTGTTATATAAATGTACAATGTAATGAGCCATGGTGGCTCAGGGGATGGAACGTTCGCCGTCCAGTGAGGTGAACCGGGTTCGAATCCCACCAATGACTGGTCGATACGGATTCCGCATCCGGCTTGCACCGACCACAGGGCTGACGTGAAAGATCCACAGTAGTAGACGGATCACTGGTTAGAGTCTCTTTACTGTCTGCCTAACCTTGGAAAGTTCTAGCGGTCTTCCTCTCCATGTAACACAAATTCGGGTTAGTTACATCAAGAAAGTCCTCCACGCAGGCAAAATTTCTCCCAATACTAGATACAGGAGTTCCCTTGTCTTCTGGATTGGATTCAAAATTACAAGTCTACGGGGTTGAACATTTGAAATTGTAAACCCAAAAATTGGTCGGCTGTTCAACGACGGTTTTTAAATGTAATAAATGTACAGGTTAAAAAACGTTATATATAGCGTTTCTCAGCTTGTACATTTCAACAAAAATTAACTGAAAACTTCTTTTTCAAAAAAATCTGTATCGTTAAGTGTACAACTAATTTGAATCGAAATCCCCAACACCTGAACTGGGCAAGATTAAGTATTTTTATAAATGTAACAAAAAACTTGTTCTTCAGGTCATTGATTAAAATTTAAATTTAATGAGTAATAAATAATGTACATAGTTAATTAATAAAAAAGATGTTAATGAATTATGGATAAAAATTTATGTTTTATTCACAAAATATATAAGTTAGAATGTTATCAAACAGAAATGTAAGAGTGTTATAAAACATAATCTATAAATTTTCGATTATTATAAACTCTTTGTTCCTAATAACTTTTTAATAATATTAAAAAACACTTTTGAGAAAGTAATTTATTGTATGTATGGAAATTTAAGTCAAATATTTGAAAACATATTTTTCAAGTATTCATGTAAAAAAGTGAATGTAAACTTCAATAATAATTTTAACATAAAAGAAGCTTTATTTAGATAAAAATAATAATTCTAGGATCTTTAAAAAAAAATTTACAAGGAATTTTATTACAATGGACAAGAATAAGTAAAGGCTATTCACGTTTTGACTACGTATAATGAAGATACACCCTCTCACAGATATTTCCAAGATGATTGCAAAATTATTAAAATATTTAAATTCATCCAAGCCCTGAAAAATGATGAAAACGTTACAAAACAGAAAATAAAAAATTAAAGAATACTTACATTCAAATGGAAGATTTCATGTTCTAGGTTTATTTATTCCAACAGATCACTCAAACAGAAATTCAGATAGAAAAAGATTTTTTTTTCCGAATAAAAAACAAGAGATATACGAAAGAAGGAAGATGCAAATTAAAATCTTAACTCGTTTTCGATTCGCTAAAAATTAGTGACGCAATAAAACAGTCGCTAATAAGAAAATCTGACCACCTCCTCTCCCCCCTACTCTCTCTGCGTTTACAATCGTTGTTGCTAGGAAGATAATTAAAATGTTCATTTTGAAATTAGAACTTTTATAAATCTCGCGAAACCCAATTTTAAACGGATGAAATCTTACAACCTTAAAACAAAAAATTCTTTTAAAATTACATTTCAAATTTTGCAAAATTTACAAAATGTTGTTGAGAACTTTTTACTCGACATATGTTTGGTTAAAATTCTTTTTTTTTTCTTCAAATAATAAAAAGAGTTTAATTATTTATTAAATGCTTGACTTATTTGTTTTTTCTTCACTGAAATAAATTACAACTTATAGAAATAGACGGGTGTTTTATGTGCATAAAAAGTAATATTTCTCGAGGGCAATGTTTTAATAAATTTTATTAAGAAACCATTCGTACCACACTCGCTGCATTTTTTAAAGAACTTAACAATTCTAAGCACAACTTTTTTTTACAAAATATATATTCTAATTTTTTTGACAAATGTAGTTACACATTTAAAGTAAATTGTTTATTTACTTTAAATAAAAGTTTAAATTGTTTCTTTCTTTACGTTACATAGTTTATGCTAAGTTTAGTTTGTTTTGAACGAAAAGTTTTTAATTATAGATATTGTAACAAGATCAGGGATATTCCATCCGCCAGCTGTCTCTGAAAGACAGACAGAAACAGGCAGAGATAGGCAGACAGAGAGAATGCTGACGATAGTCTTGTTACGAAACTAGTCACAATAACTTTTTCTAAATAAAAATGTACTTTTTGCAATGGATAAAATTAAAATAATTGAACGAAAGCGAATAAATAGTTCCTGGGAAATCAAATTTTAAAAATATGACTTTTTAAAAATTTGATTTCTAAGGAACTTCTCGACCGATATTGCCAAGATTGTGCCATGTAAGATTATATTCTTTAAAATGATGTAAAAGTTGTATGAAGAAAAATATTTTTCTTAACTATTATTAAATAAAAAATATATATTTACTAGCATTTATATTTTGCATGAAATTATCGTTAGCTAAACGCATTGTGCAAAAAAATTATAATTCACTTCAAAAATTTTCGAGATATGGGGAATACGAAAAAAAAAATAACATTAAGGAGTCCAAACTTTTGGATCGCTCTCCTGACCAACTATGGTGACCATATTTTCCAGATTGTGGCTATCCCTAATATTTTGGGGGTTAGAAATCCGAAGCCATTAAAAAGTGTCTGTTTATTCAGAGAAAATACGTTTTTGACAGTAATTTCATAACATAAAATATCGTCACTTATTAATTAGCATGTTTGAGGTTACCCCCTCTAACCATTAAGACACGTAAAGATACCTAGAACGTAAACATCCGATCATTAGATTAAAAGTTATTAAAGGTGGCGAGATTTTTTCCCCGCATTGTTTATGCAATGCGTGCATATATATTGATTGCACATTAATATGCCTATATTAAAGGACGTTGTACAGTCCGCAAAAAAAAAAAACGAATCACTCTGAATAACTTTCGTTCAAATGATCGGATTTTCACGAACTAAGTGTCAATCTTAATGGTTCCTGGGGGTGACCTCAAATATGCTAATTAATTAGTGCTAACTATTAATTAAGTTACGAAATCAGACACAAAAACGTACTTTCTCTGAATAAACATATACTTTTTTTTACATATTTGGAATCCAGACACTTGAATTAGGGGGGTAGACAAAATTTTAAAAAAATTGGGTCATAAATTGGGTCACAATAAAGGTTTATATGTTTGGCGATAGTCCAGAAAACCGCCAAAAAAAGTCACCAGAGCAAATGAATATTTTAAGATAACCCATTGACTAATTCAAAAGAGGAATGCTTAATTTTACTAGGTTGCTAAGCAATCAAGTTTTGATTGTAAAAAAATTGAAATAATGCTCTGTGATTGCTCGGAGAGGTTTAATTAATAGTTAATAGAATATATCTCAAAGTTTCTAGGCAATAGACAATTTTTAAGCAGATTTCTGTCCAAAAAGCAAATTTTTTTTTAATTTTAATTTCCTTTGAAAAGAAAGTTTGAATCGATTTATAAATTATTTATGATTTTCTAAGTTTTTAGAATTTAAATACATGAACTTTTATCTGATATTATTTAAATTATGTTGCTTTTGTTATAAAAATTCGAGGATTTCATACTAAAATCAAATTAACATAACTTATTACAGCTATATACAAAATTTTAGGGATAATCATTTTTACAGCTTTAATCGAGTGTTCTAGGCAAGAAAGTTTGAAGAAAAAAAAGAGCTTGAAAAATAAAATGTATATTGTATAGTAATTCTAATGCGCATTCAACAAGGTTTTCTATAATTTACGATATTTCTTTTTTCTATAACTCAAGGAATTGCTGAATGTTTAGTGGTATTTTAAAAACGCTGAAATATGTTATGTTTAAGAATAAGATATTGAAATAATATGTTGCATATTGTAAGATTCATTGTTTAAAAAATCGCTTCATTTTGCTAGATATTTAGGTTACAAGGCTTTCTTTGTATAAAGATGATTAGCAAATACCATCCTCATCTTTCGATACATTCTGAAACTTACATTCGCAAATTCACCATAAAATGTCGCACAGCATATTCTTCAAATACGATTACAGCTACATTTACCACCAAATACTGCTACTATGATTATTTTTGTTTTCTTATATATGTTACCGGCAAAGTATGAAACGCCGGTATTGAATAGAATGTCTCGGCATTCTATACAATGCCGGATGCTTTTAGGCAAAGTATGAAATATGAGAGGTATTACTTACTTTCCCTAGGCATTCTATAGAATGACAAATGTTATTTAGGCAAAATATGAAAAAAAAAACATGCTGATGAGGTAATTATGTTATATTAATGATGTGCATGTTACTGTGAATGATCGAAATCGGTGGTTGTTGACTTTCACCGGTGAATGTTGACAATCACATAGTCGCTTTGGTGAATGTCCGAAATATTTATTACATCCGGTTTGATATTAATTTATTCGTGGATATAATTACATTTATCCGATATTTTAATACTTACTGACGATAGATTAGAAGAAACATCAGTGTTTGGAGTATCAGGCTAATATATATCGGGCAATGGCACTGAACCTTAAAAAATTATCGGTGTAGGATATACCGGGCAGTGGCACTTGACCTGAAAAAAGCATCAGTGTCTGTTATACCGGGCAAATGTATACCAGGCAGTGACACTTGACCTTAAAAAAACATCAGTGTCTGGTATACCAGGCAAATGTAAGGCAAATGCAGTGGCTATTAGCTAGAACTAGTATGACTAGACCTTTGGTAAATGTCCGAAATATATACTTGGTCTAGTTAAGTGTCACAGCCCGGTATACATTTGTCCGGTATATCCTACACTGATGTTTTTTTAAGGTCAAGTGCCACTCCCTGGTATGCATTTGCCCGGTATACCCTACAATGATGTTTCTTCTAATCTATCGTCAGTAAGTATTAAAATATTGAATAAATGAAATTATATCAACAAATAAATTAATATCAAATCGGTTGTAAAAAATATTTCAGACAATCACCAAAGCGACTATGTGATTGTTGACATTCACCGGTGAAAGTCGACATTCTCCAGATTTCGGTCATTCACAGTAACATTCACAGACAGGTAACATTCCGTCATTCACAAACAGGTGATTAAAAAATTACTTTTAAGATTAAGACGATATATAAGATGTTGAGAAATTTGCAATGATGTCAGAGATGCTTAAAAATGTTGACTACGTATTTTTATTAATATTTATAAAAAATATATTCAAGAAATTAATAAATATTTTATTCCAAATCTATTCATACGTATGTATATTATAGAAATTGTATCAGCTATTGAGAAAAAAAACTAAAAAATAATCACATTAAATAAGCAAAATCTGGTGTATAATCATATTCAATCACAAGCATGCGTTATAAAACTCGACACTCGTTGATTAAAATGTTTTATTCAAATTTCTTTACTAAATTACAAATAGAATTTTAGACGACTAAAAAAGAAATATCGTATTTTATAGTTTTAAAAAATTAAAAATAAAAAGTTTAGCAAACGATTATTAGCGAAAAAAAAATGAATGAAATTTTACGCCACTCGCGCTAAGTCAAGCTCTTCGTAAGTGTATCACATTTTAATATTAATCGTCCCATTTAGTTATTTCTTTATTGTCGCCAAATTATTTTTTTAAAAAAATTAATTTTAATTTTTCTCAGCTTCTAATAAATAAAAACAGTTGAAACTTTAGATTTTTCAATTAAAAAATATGTAGATTAATATGGTATAAAAAAATTCATACCTTATAATTCAATATTTTTTCATCCTCACTTTAATTAAATAATAAAAAATAATAAATAATTATTAAAAATTATTTTTTGCATGAAATTATCTATGGGTAAATGAGTTTTATGAGTGGGTGCAATTTTTTTTGAATTGCTTCATTAGTTTTAAAAATATGACTGAAAACGTAAAAAACGAAATTAGCATTAAGGGGTCCAAATTTTGAGTCGCTCTCCTGACCAAACTATGGGGACCACATTTCCCAGATTGCGGCTACCCCATATATTTTGAAGATAAGGAATCCAAATATGCAAAAAAAATTACATGTTTATTCAGAGAAAGTACGTTTTTGTGTCTGATTTCGTAACTTAATTAATAGTCAGCACTAATTAATTAGCATATTTGAGGTCACCCCCCGGAACCATTAAGATTGACACTTAGTTCGTGAAAATCCTATCATTAGAACAAAAGTTATTCAGGGTGATATATTTTTTTTTGCGGACTGTACATGTGTATACAGATACATTGTATGTATAACGAGAAACCGAGCGGTTCGCACTGAATAGCTGTTGTTTTAGTAGCAAAAAATGAAAAACGAAAAGTTATAAATAGGATGACTAGTTTGAGATCGCAGTGTAATAAGGATAGAGTAAATTTCCCGGTTAAAATTGAAAATTCGAATGCGCTACTTGCTATATTCTGCCAATATTTCAAGAAATTTCATTTTAGTAATTCATTTTTATAAATTTTTTTAACAATCTCTAACTGGAAAAAAAGAAAAAAACTGAGTAAACTTTTAGAGAAAATAGATACTATCGTGCAAATAAAAAATCAACGTAAGAAACAAGAAATTCAAAAATGAGACTCTACTGAATTTTAGATTTTTATATGATAGGAAAAACTAATATATAAAATGCAAAATATTTTTTCATCAAAATTTTTTTCATCAGTCTTCTAAAATTTTGTTTTAGTTTGTAAAGATTAGCAATGGATAGCAAATAGTTATAAAGACTCTTTCATCAAAATCTATTTTGAAGCACTTGCGTTACATTGCACGGCAGGATAGACTTGCAATAATTTTAGAAATTGCAGGCCTAGATTTTGGAAATTTATCTGATTTTACTATTTCTATTAAATGCGACATTTATTTAGATGCGGGTAATAAAATATATGTTTTTTATACCCTAATTCGCTCTCAATGTAGAGCGAATTGCATCACAAAATAAATATTAGAAATGGATTAGTTTATTTTTTAAAGACAAAGCTTTCATAAACAGGGTGTTTTGTGAAGACCACCCTTAAGGTATATTTTTAGAAGCCTGGTCAAAAATGAATATAGAAAAATCTACGCAATGCTGCTTCAACAAAATAGAAAAAGCCTCAGCGAAAACGGCATTTCGTCTTAGTAAAATTATTGCTTTATCTCAACGGCCATTTCTAGTTTCTGGAATAATTTACACAGTTACACGGTTTCATATTTGGGAGAACAAAACAAACTATCTGCTGTTTATATAGCTATTTGATAACTTTATTTTTATTCCAACTGATATTTAATGCTTCTATGACAAATTATTTTAAAAAATAGAAAAATTTGAACATATTTAATTGTAAAAAAAAGAGACAAATTTTAATGAATATAATTTTTCATGTAAAAATGCTAAAGGTGAATAAAATCGATCGTGCAATTTTTGAGTAATGAAATAATTCGATTAGCTTAATATACTCTCTGGATATGGCAAAATAATTAATATTAGCATAAAGATATTCAAAATTTCGACCGCTCTCGGTTTCAAACTATTGAGAATTTTTTTTCCTTCAGATTGCGACTATCCCCGTACTCTTAGGATCAAAAATCTCAGAATCCATCAATAAAAAAAGCGAAGAAAGAAAAAAGGTACGTTTATACAGGAAAAGAGTTAACCTAACTTATATATCGTCTGCACTCATTAATTTGCAAATTTATGGTTAAACTTGCATATAAGGCTACGTTGCTTGTAGTATAAAACACACATATTGAACCGAATATTGCATAGAGCCACATTTAATAATTGCCTGCAGAGTGGGGGAAACCGTTATTAATTATAAAGGGTCACGTATTATATGGGCTATTTTATAGGGCCCCATATTATATGAGCTATTATATAGAGCTCCATATTATAATAGTGAATAATGTAGCAACAATCACCGTGCTGTGGTATAATAACTTTGAAGGTATACAGTTTAAGGTTAAAATCACTTTGGCATCGGGCTAACCGTAAGAGGTTTTCATAGGTTTCGCTTCAATGTCATACAATAGACAGCAGTGTCTCATTGTTCACGATGCTGACGTAAAATATCATCAGTGGTAAATGAATCATTTTTAAAACTCCTTGCCACTTTTCGTGGTTTTCTTCCTGTTGTAAAGCAAATCCCGGTTAGTTCCATCAAGATGGCCTCCTAGAAGGTTAGTTTGTTCCAATGCGTGATATTCGGCAAGAATTCAATTTGGACAATGCCAAAATTATTTCTACCTCAGTCACATCAGCTCATCTTGATACTCTAGAACGATAATCCTTTGAGGTCTTCACAAAATTCTTTAGCTGTATGAAATTATTTAATTCACGATAATTTGGAGTTACATTTTCTGATTACGAATTAAAGATTTAGTCGGAGTTACGTTGAAACGAAATTTCAGAGAACTGCTAAAAAAAACTGATTTTTGAAAAATAAAGTTTTTGCAATATTCATAATGAGATGCTAAATTTATAAAAATTCCAATTTTGCTTTTTTATCGCTTTTCAATTGTACGGCAGTAATTTGCTTAAGTTTTATTGTTTATTTTTAAAAATTTTTTTAATAATAGAGTTTAATAATTCATTAACTGCAAACTTATTGGGTTTTTTTCTCTTCAATGAAATAAATTACAACCTTTATAAATAAACAAGTGTTTTAAGTGCATAGAAAGTAATATTTTTTAGACCAATAATGTTTTAATAAATTTATTGCAATTTTATTTCGTAGCATTTCTTATCACTTACGCTACTTTTATAAAGGAGCTTAACAATTCTACGCACAACTTTTTTCAACAAATAAAAAAAAGAAAAAAAATATGCTTGTTTTCTTTTGTCAAATGGTCTTTTGTAGTTATTCACAGGACTAAATAGTGAATAGAAGGTTAGATTTGAAGAGCTTCTGATTTCAGTCAGTGACGTCACGGCGGCGCATCATTAACTTCTCGCTTTAAAAATAGATTGTTTCGCATTAACTAGCAATCTTTTTTTAAACTTGTGCATTTATTGTTTTCCGTGTATTTTGTTTTATTCTGAGGTGATTTTCTTCTCACCTGATTATAAAAATTTAACAGTAGTAATCAAATATCAGTTTGCCTGACAGCTATCGGCTGGAATTATAATAAACACAAAATGAGAAAACGTAATTTTTCCATGCTTTCCTTCAGAAAATATAAAGATCTCATCAAATAAGTTATAAAATGTACTAGAAGAATTTATATTGCTGTGAATAAAAAAAGCATTATGTTTTTCGTTTAGACGCTCAAGAACTTTTATTGAAATCGATACAGTCTCGTGACTTTAAACAGAAAAAAAAACTTACTGGGTAGAAGAAAATAAAATTCAGTTTCATAATCATTCAATTTCAGTTTCATAATCGATTTCTTAATGGTCGACTTATTATTCAAAATATTTTAGTAGCGCTTTAATTATAATGTCTTAATTTTAAATATTTATGAGCAAACGTAATATTTCTATCATTATATGTCCATGGATGTTTTTTAGTAATTAGCATTTAAGGTTTTTGTTTTCTAGGGATAATGTATAGGGATGATGTCTAGGGATAATGTATTAGAAAAAAATAATGAAACGTAAAAGACAAGCGTTGAGATATATTTTTCCAACTTCAAAATATTATTTTTAATACTATAAGAATATCTATGAATACTTTATTTTTGAACAGAAATAATTTTTCGGCAGTCTAAAGTTTGTCAGCTATTATCAGAAAAGTGTCGAACATTCAACTCATTTCTTACAAAAAATATAAACAGCCCAGTTTTTATACCCTTTAGTTGTGATTTTCGAGACCTGTGTGCGGCGTGACGTCATAAGGTGGAGAATTATAACTTCAGCTTTGAGTACGGAATGAACTAGCCCTTCTCTACACAGAATATCAATATCATGTTAGATTACGTCGAAAAAGTGTTACGTTTGTGCCGAATGTCGTCGAATATATTAGAAAATAGGTCTCTAGCGAATATGGCATAGCATTTGTTTTTGTTTGATAATTCCAGTTTTGAGTTAATTGTAAACTTCAATTTTTTTCTTGTTTTATGAGTAAAATGGACATTTTTAAGCTTAATAATAAAAAGTTAGATTCTATTAAAAAAAACGAAAAACAAATAGGATGACTTGCTTGAGTTCGCCATGGATCAAAAATTGAGTAATTTCCCGGCTAAAACTAAGGAATCAAATGTGCTTCATGCTACTTTCTGTCATTATTTCAAAAAATTTCATTTCAGTTATTTAATTTAAAAATCATTTTATAACCCATAAGCTTGCAAAAAAATAGGCTGTTAGAGGAAATAGATATTATTATGCAATAGAAAGATCAACGTAATGGACAAATATTTCAAAATTGAGATTTCTATTCATTTATTTCCTTTTGGCACAATAAACTTCAATAGTGAAAAATATATTTTTCTTCAATCAAAAAAAATCAATTTTTTTTACTATCGATTTTTAAAAAATTCTACTTAAGCTTTGATAGGATCAGCAATGGAAAGAAAATGGTTGTCAAGCCTCTTTCCTAGAAATCTATCATAAAGCACTTAGTTGTTTTTTCATTGAACGACAGGAGAGTCTTGCCAACATTTTTGAAATTTTAGCTTTATTTATGGAAATTTTGTTTATGTCTACAAACTCTATTATAGCCAGTTTATTAAAGGCAGACAATTAAACATATTATTTTCCACCTTACAACACAATTTCGATTGAATTACATCGAAAAATATTTATTAGAACTCGATTGATTCAATCTTTTGAGAAAGAACTGTGGTGGCTCAGAAGATAGAGTTTGCCTTCCATTGAGGTTCGAATTACAGCAATGGCCGGTCCATACGAATTCCGCACCCGGCTAGCGCCGATCACGGTGATGACGGAAAATATCCTCAGTGTTAGACAGATTACGGGTAAGAGTCCCCTTGATCTCATGTGGAACGTGGGAAGTTTTAGTGGTTTTCCACTCCATGTAACGCAAATGCGGGTTAGTTCCGTCAATAAGTCCTCCGCGATGACAAATTTCTTCCAATACTTGTTCCAAAAGTTCCCTTACCTTCTGGATTGGGTTCAAAATTTCAAGGCTAAAAAGTTGAACATTAGTAGTCGTAAACTCAAAAAGAGGGTCGGCTGTTCAACGACGGTAATAAATTAAGGAAAATAAAATTTTTAGAGAAAAAGCTTTCGTATACGGCGATTTCCATGAAGACCACCCTTAACGTGCATTTCTAAAATACTTGTCAAAATAAAGATATTAAAGTATGCATAACGCAGGGATGATACAGCAAAATAGAAACAATGTATGATATACTACAACGTATAATAAACTAATAAACAATTACAATGTACAATAAACTAATAGAATTTTAAAAGTTCAAAACAATTAAATCTGGTGTCAGTGATTGATATCAAAGTTCTACATTAAATGTCAGAAATGTGCCTACTAATGAAACAAAAATTATCTTTGCCACTTTTTAATAAATGAATGTCATTCAAACTGATATTTGATGCTCTTTATCACAAAATATTTTTAAAAAAATAGAAGATCTGAATATGAAAATGATCATTAATATTTAACAGGGGTAATTGGAGCTTCATAAAAAAACACCTGAAATTTTAATGGCAAAAAAAGTTTAATCAGGTGACATATATGATTATTGTAGTAAAATTCCTGCCAATAGAAAATTCTAATTGTAATTTTTATAAAGTTGAAATTGATGTATTTTAAATCTCATTTTGTGGAATCTGAATAAGTAAAATATAAATGAATTAAAGTCACGAAAATTATGAGGCATATTATTTTAAGTAATTAAAATAAAAATAACAATATTATAGTAATTGTAAATTTCATAATATTATAATTTTATTACAATATTAGGAAATTCGTAACAATATGTGATGTTATAATTCTTAACACACATCCGGACAATCCTTGAGTAAAATTAATAAAGAATACTTAAAATAGCTTAAGAGAAATGATTTCAAATTTTTTAGAAATATTAGTTTTTAATAATCTGTGAATATTGAACTTAAATGTTATAAATACATTTTGAAATATAAGAAGGCAACATGCAAAAGTTAATTTTTCTATCCGTGAAAATTCGATTATTAAAATTAAATTGCGTGAATATGAAGAGGGATATGAGAAAATTAAATAGTGGGAATAAAAAACAAATTGTTCAATGTTAAAAACGCTTGATTACAAATCGTAATGTTTGATTCTAAAATAGCACAGGTGTGAATTGAAACCTGATTTTAAAATCGCATGAATATAAATCGTGATGCGCTGTTTTAATACGAACCATAGTGTGTAATTAAATCCTGTGATGTTATTTTTAATGTTATTTTTAAAGCACGTGAATACAAATCAGATTTGTGGATTTCAAATATTGTAAATACAAATCTCGATATTTGATTTTGATATCTCTCGAATACGCTATGTGTATATGTTACAAATTGGTAGATAAATTTCTTCTTAACTAATTATAAATCCGATAAAAATTTCTTATGTAACTGTTTAATTGCAATTAGCAGTTTTAAACTGGAGTGTTACAGAAAAATTATAAAACCGTGAATCATTCTAATTCTCTCAGTTAATAGTAGATAATTATATAATTATACATATTTTAACATCTAACCTTCCTAAATCATGTATGTTTGAACATCTAACCTTCCTGAAATAACTTTGAAACATTCAATATTTGTAAACCATTTAAATACATATTCATGCATTTAAATACATAATAACTTCGAATGATTGAATATAAATTTTAAAAAAAATCGAAATTCATTGCTATTGAAAAAAGCTAGAAACAAAATTATTGATAAAAAAACATTCATATTAAAAAAATGGAAAAAATAAACGAATAGAATAATATATACCTATATATATATATACATAAACATCTCTAACAAATGCATAAACTTACTTATAGAAACTTACATTATAGATTGCATGTCCTATCGAAGATGAAATGCCAACTCTTGCAACAAACACTAGACGAGAGAGAATACTGCTTTGGTTTTCTAGGGTTGTTATAATCTTATATTGTTGCTGTCTGCTTTTTTCTAATTTGCCTAACAAAAGTCGCCAACTCAAAATTCGCCAATTAAAAAAGTGTGAACTAAAATGTCACAACATCTTGATTTTCTTAAAATAAATTGCGAAATGCTTTACCATTTAAAAAAAACATAAATCAGTACGAGAACGAAATATTTCATTACGCTTTTAAATCGTGTAGTTGAAAACGTAATGCATTTTATTAAAATAAATGATTTTATGTTGGTCACGATTTTCGAAATTTAGCGTTTTTCCCAATTTTTTGTTATTGCATAACATGATTAAATTTCTTTTTTAAGTTTTTCCTTTAGTTCTAACTTCTTAATTTAATTCCTGTTTCATCAGAATCACAAGAAACTCTTAGTGGAGATTTTTTCTTAAGCATTTTGATATTTCAACGTTAGAGGGTGTTATTTAAGATTGCCTAAACTTGAGTATGAACAAGAGAAAAACCATTGAAATCATTTTGATACAAGTTCCACAGCCGGCTCGCACTGAACACAGTACTAACGTGCAATATTCTCAGTAGTAGATGGGTTAGAATCTTTTAGCCATCAAGCTAACCACGGGAGGATTTTCTCTGCATGTAACGCAACTGCGGGATAGGTCCATCCAGGAGTTCAAAATTACAAAGTTATGGAGTTGAACATGGGTAGTTTCAAAACATTTGTACAGGCTGTTCAACGACAATAAAATGCATCAACGAAGTGTAACTGAATGTTTGAAATCAAAATGGTATTTTTCATTATACGAGTAAAATACATTAATAACGAACCGCAGTGGCTCACCTTACAGAGAGTTCACCACCCAATGAAGTGACCCAGGTTCATATCCCTGCGGTGACTCGTTGATTCCTTTTCCGAATCCTCCCAATGCATGATCCAGGACTTTCCTTGTCTTCTGAATTGGGATCAAAGTTACAAGGCTACGGAATCGAACATTGACTGCTGTTAACTCAGAATTAGGTCAGCTGTTCATTGCCGGTATTAATATACAAATATACATTTTATTTTATTTTATAACCATCGTTGAACAGCCGGCCCAATGTTTTGGGTTTACGACTACTAATGTTTATCACCGAAGACTTGTTAGTTTAAACCCAATCCAGAAGACAAGGAAACTCCTTCCTTCGTGGAAGATTTTTAGATGGAACTAACCCGCGTTTGCGTTACATGAAGAGGAAAACCCTAACTCCCTTTAATATTAAGCTATAATTTTCACACTTGGGCGGGAAGTTGTCCTCTATGAGCCGAACCACCCTACAAAGAAAATTTTTTATAGACCTATTAGGGGGGCTGCAAACGCCCCTTAAGTCTTTTGTTTAGCTGAATGGGAGAGGGTACTTGAATCTATGTAGTAACTTTATTTCCGTATAAACGTGGTTCAACGGATTAGACCGCGTGCAAATGACATACGCCTCATGCGAGGGGGTGCGGGTTCGAACCCCGGCAGAGGTCAATTTTTAAAATTTTTTATATATATATATATATATATATTTTTTTTACATTACATTATTTATTTAATGTGTTTTTCGACATATTAAAGGATCCTACATGTAAAAAATATTTTTTTTAATTCGAGAAATTTCAAATAATGCTTAAAAACTGGAAAAATCCCGAAAAATTAGTTTATTTATATTATAATTTTTTTTTACACCTTTTACAATATTTTCAAGAAAGTTTAGCATCTGGAATGTGTTCTATGTTTAAAATCAAGTGTCTTTCATAATGAACGAACGCATAAAGGAATAAATAATAAAATAATATAATATGGCGGGAAAAAGGTTCAAATTTCAAGTCCGTCTAACTCCCTTTAATATTAAGCTATAATTTTCAAATTCGGACGGAAAGTTGTCCTCTATGAGCCGCACCACCCTACAAAGAAAATTTTTTATAGACTTATTAGGGGGTCTGCAAATGCCCCTTATGTATTTTGTTTAGCAAACCGGAAGTGGGTACTTGAATCTATGTAGTAACCCGATCCCCGTATAAACGTGGTTCAACGGATAAGACCGCGTGCTAGTGACTAACGCCTCAAGCGAAGGGGTGCAGGTTCGAACCCCTGCAGAGGTCAATTTTTCTAATTTTTAACATTTTTTTCTTTTCTTTTTTCCTTTATATTATTTATTTAATGTATTATTCGATATATTAAAGGATCCTATATGTAAAAAATAATTTTTTCTTATTCGAAAAATTTCAAATAATGCTTAAAAACTGGAAAAATCCCGGAAAATTAGTTTATTTATATTATAATATTTTTTTTACAACTTTTACAATATTTTCACGAAAGTTTAGCATCCGAAATATGTTCTATGTTTAAAATCTATCGTCTTTCTTTTTGAAACAACGCATAAAGGAATAAATAATAAAATAAAATAAAATGGCAGGAAAAAGATTCAAATTTCAAGTTCGTCTAACTCCCTTTAATATGTAGTTATAATTTTCAAATTCGGACGGAAAGTTGTCCTCCATGAGCCGCACCGGGCTACAAAGAAAAATTTTTATAGACCTATTAGAGGGTCTGCAAACGCCCCTTATGCATTTTGTTTAGCAAACCGGAAGTGGGTACTTGAATCTATGTTGTAACCCGATCCCCGTATAAACGTGGTTCAACGGATAAGACCGCGTACTAGTGACTTACGCCTCAAGCGATGGGGCGCAGGTTCGAATCCCGGCAGAGGTTAATTTTTCACATTTTTTTCTTTTCTTTTTTTCCATTATATTATTTATTTAATGTGTTTTTCGATATATTAAAGGATCCTATATGTAAAAAATAATTTTTTCTTATTCGAAAAATTTCAAATAATGCTTAAAAACTGGAAAAATCCCGTATAATTAGTTTATTTATATTATAATATTTTTTTTTACACCTTTTACAACATTTTCACGAAAGTTTAGCATCCGAAATGTGTTCTATGTTTAAAATCTGGCGTCTTTCTTTTTGAAAGAACGCATAAAAGAATAAATAATAAAATAAAATAAAATGGCGGGGAAAAGGTTCAAATTTCAAGTCAGTCTAACTCCCTTTAATATAAAGTTATAATTTTCAAATTCGGACGGAAAGTTGTCCTATATGAGCCGCACCACCCTACAAAAATTTTTTTTTATAGACCTATTAGGGGGTCCGCAAACGCCCCTTATGTATTTTGTTTAGCAAACCGGAAGAGAGTACTTGAATCTATGTAGTAACCAGATCCCCGTATAAACGTGGTTCAACGGAAAAGACCGCGTGCTAGTGACTTACCCTCAAGTGAAGGGGTGCAGGTTCGAACCCCGGCAGAGGTCAATTTTTCTAATTTTTTACACTTTTTTCTTTTCTTTTTTTCCATTATATTATTTATTTAATGTGTTTTTCGATATATTAAAGGATCCTATATGTAAAAAATAATTTTTTCTTATTCGAAAAATTTCTAATAATGCCTAAAAACTGGAAAAATCCCGTATAAATAGTTTATTTATATTATAATATTTTTTTTTACACCTTTTACAATATTTTCACGAAAGTTTAGCATCCGAAATGTGTTCTATGTTTAAAATCGAGTGTCTTTCTTTTTAAAAGAACGCATAAAGGAATAAATAATAAAACAAAGTAAAATGGCGGGAAAAAGGTTCATATTTCAAGTCCGTCTAACTCCCTTTAATATAAAGTTATAATTTTCAAATTCGGACGGAAAATTGTCCTCTATGAGCCGCACCACCCTACAAAGAAAATTTTTTATAGACCTATTAGGGGGTCCGCAAACGCCCCTTATGTATTTTGTTTAGCAAACCGGAAGAGGGTACTTGAATCTATGTAGTAACCCGAACCCCGTACAAACGTGGTTCAACGGATAAGACCGCGTACTAGTGACTTACCCTTCAAGCGAAGGGGTGCAGGTTCGAACCCCGGCAGAGGGCAATTTTTCTAATTTTTTACATTTTTTTCTTTTCTTTTTTTCCATTATATTATTTATTTAATGTGTTTTTCGATATATTAAAGTATCCTATATGTAAAAAATAATTTTTTCTTATTCGAAAAATTTCAAATAATGCTTAAAAATGGAAAAATCCCGTAAAATTAGTTTATTTATATTATAATATTTTTTTTTACACCTTTTACAATATTTTCACGAAAGTTTAGCATCCGAAATGTGTTCTATAAAACTCAAGCGTCTTTCTTTTTGAAAGAACGCATAAAGGAATAAATAATAAAATAAATTAAAATGCCGGGAAAAAGGTTCAAATTTAAAGTCCGTCTAACTCCCTTTAATATAAAGTTATA
The DNA here is from genome assembly GCF_982258835.1 of Parasteatoda tepidariorum. Lineage (NCBI taxonomy): Eukaryota > Metazoa > Arthropoda > Arachnida > Araneae > Theridiidae > Parasteatoda > Parasteatoda tepidariorum. The sequence continues at coordinate 133,165,639 of NC_141755.1, read as the reverse complement.
ATTTTCAAATTCGGACGGAAAGTTGTCCTCTATGAGCCGCACCACCCTACAAAGAAAATTTATTATAGACCTATTAGGGGGTCCGCAAACGCCCCTTATGTATTTTGTTTAGCAAACCGGAAGAGAGTACTTGAATCTATGTTGTTACCAAATCCCCGTATAAACGTGGCTCAACGGATAAGACCGCGTGCCAGTGACTTACCCCTCAAGCGAAGGGGTGCAGGTTCGAACCCCGGCAGAGGTCAATTTTTCTAATTTTTCACATTATTTTCTTTTCTTTTTTTCCATTATATTATTTATTTAATGTGTTTTTCGATATATTAAAGGATCCTATATGTAAAAAACAATTTTTTCTTATTCGAAAAATTTCAAATAATGCCTAAAAACTGGAAAATCCCGTATAAATAGTTTATTTATATTATAATATTTTTTTTTACACCTTTTACAATATTTTCACGAAAGTTTAGCATCCGAAATGCGTTCTATGTTTAAAATCTAGTGTCTTTCTTTTTGAAAGAACGCATAAAGGAATAAATAATAAAATAAAATAAAATGGCGGGAAAAAGGTTCAAATTTCAAGTCCGTCTAAATCCCTTTAATATGAAGTTATAATTTTCACATTCGGACGGAAAGTTGTCCTCTATGAGCCGCACCACCCTACAAAGAAAAATTTTTATAGACCTATTAGGGGGTCCGCAAACGCCCCTTATGTATTTTGTTTAGCAAACCGGAAGAGAGTACTTGAATCTATGTTGTTACCAAATCCCCGTATAAACGTGGCTCTACGGATAAGACCGCGTGCTAGTGACTTACGCCTCAAGCGATGGGGTGCAGGTTCGAACCCCGGCAGAGGTCAATTTTTCTAAATTTTTACATTTCTTTTCTTTTCTTTTTTTTCCATTATTTTATTTATTTAATGTGTTTTTCGATATATTAAAGGATCCTATATGTAAAAAATAATTTTTTCTCATTCGAAAAATTTCAAATAATGCTTAAAAACTGGAAAAATCTCGGAAAATTAGCTTGTTTATATTATAATATTTTTTTTTACACCTTTTACAATATTTTCACGAAAGTTTAGCATCCGAAATGTGTTCTATAAAACTCAAGCGTCTTTCTTTTTGAAAGAACGCATAAAGGAATAAATAATAAAATAAATTAAAATGCCGGGAAAAAGGTTCAAATTTAAAGTCCGTCTAACTCCCTTTAATATAAAGTTATAATTTTCAAATTCGGACGGAAAGTTGTCCTCTATGAGCCGCACCACCCTACAAAGAAAATTTATTATAGACCTATTAGGGGGTCCGCAAACGCCCCTTATGTATTTTGTTTAGCAAACCGGAAGAGAGTACTTGAATCTATGTTGTTACCAAATCCCCGTATAAACGTGGCTCAACGGATAAGACCGCGTGCCAGTGACTTACCCCTCAAGCGAAGGGGTGCAGGTTCGAACCCCGGCAGAGCTCAATTTTTCTAATTTTTCACATTATTTTCTTTTCTTTTTTTCCATTATATTATTTATTTAATGTGTTTTTCGATATATTAAAGGATCCTATATGTAAAAAATAATTTTTTCTTATTCGAAAAATTTCAAATAATGCCTAAAAACTGGAAAATCCCGTATAAATAGTTTATTTATATTATAATATTTTTTTTTACACCTTTTACAATATTTTCACGAAAGTTTATCATCCGAAATGTGTTCTATGTTTAAAATCTAGTGTCTTTCTTTTTGAAAGAACGCATAAAGGAATAAATAATAAAATAAAATAAAATGGCGGGAAAAAGGTTCAAATTTCAAGTCCGTCTAAATCCCTTTAATATGAAGTTATAATTTTCACATTCGGACGGAAAGTTGTCCTCTATGAGCCGCACCACCCTACAAAGAAAAATTTTTATAGACCTATTAGGGGGGCTGCAAACGCCCCTTATGTATTTTTTTTAGCAAACCGGAAGAGGGTACTTGAATCTATGTAGTAACCCGATCTCCGTATAAACGTGGTTCAACGGATAAGACCGCGTGCTAGTGACTTATCCCTCAAGCGAAGGGGTGCAGGTTCGAACCCCGGCAGAGGTCAATTTTTCTAAATTTTTACATTTCTCTTCTTTTCTTTTTTTCCATTATTTTATTTAGTTAATGTGTTTTTCGATATATTAAAGGATCCTATATGTAAAAAATAATTTTTTCTCAATCGAAAACTTTCAAATAATGCTTAAAAACTGGAAAAATCTCGGAAAATTAGCTTGTTTATATTATAATATATTTTTTTAGACCTTTTACAATATTTTCACGAAAGTTTAGCATCCGAAATGTGTTCTATGTTAAAACTCAAGCGTCTTTCTTTTTGAAAGAACGCATAAAGGAATAAATAATAAAATAAATTATAATGGCGGGAAAAAGGTTCAAATTTCAAGTCCGTCTAACTCCCTTTAATATAAAGTTATAATTTTCAAATTCGGACGGAAAAATGTCCTCTATGAGCCGCACCACCCTACAAAGAAAATTTTTTATAGACCTATTAGGGGGTCCGCAAACGCCCCTTATGTATTTTGTTTAGCAAACCGGAAAAGAGTACTTGAATCTATGTTGTTACCAAATCCCTGTATAAACGTGGTTCAACGGATAAGACCGCGTGCTAGTGACTTACGCCTCAAGCGATGGGGTGCAGGTTCGAACCCCGGCAGAGGTCAATTTTTCTAAATTTTTACATTTCTTTTCTTTTCTTTTTTTTCCATTATTTTATTTATTTAATGTGTTTTTCGATATATTAAAGGATCCTATATGTAAAAAATAATTTTTTCTCATTCAAAAAAAATTTCAAATAATGCTTAAAAACTGGAAAAATCTCGGAAAATTAGCTTGTTTATATTATAATATTTTTTTTTACACCTTTTACAATATTTTCACGAAAGTTTAGCATCCGAAATGTGTTCTATGTTAAAACTCAAGCGTCTTTCTTTTTGAAAGAACGCATAAAGGAATAAATAATAAAATAAATTATAATGGCGGGAAAAAGGTTCAAATTTCAAGTCCGTCTAAATCCCTTTAATATGAAGTTATAATTTTCAAATTCGGACGGAAAGTTGTCCTCCATGAGACGCACCACCCTACAAAGAAAATGTTTTATAGACCTATTAGATGGTCCGCAAACGCCCCTTATGTATTTTGTTTAGCAAACCGGAAGAGGGTACTTGAATCTATGTAGTAACCCGATCCCCGTATAAACGTGGTTCAACGGATAAGACCGCGTGCTAGTGACTTACGCCTCAAGCGATGGGGTGCAGGTTCGAACCCCGGCAGAGGTCAATTTTTCTAAATTTTTACATTTCTTTTCTTTTCTTTTTTTTCCATTATTTTATTTATTTAATGTGTTTTTCGATATATTAAAGGATCCTATATGTAAAAAATAATTTTTTCTCATTCGAAAAATTTCAAATAATGCTTAAAAACTGGAAAAATCTCGGAAAATTAGCTTGTTTATATTATAATATTTTTTTTTACACCTTTTACAATATTTTCACGAACGTTTAGCATCCGAAATGTGTTCTATAAAACTCAAGCGTCTTTCTTTTTGAAAGAACGCATAAAGGAATAAATAATAAAATAAATTAAAATGCCCGGAAAAAGGTTCAAATTTAAAGTCCGTCTAACTCCCTTTAATATAAAGTTATAATTTTCAAATTCGGACGGAAAGTTGTCCTCTATGAGCCGCACCACCCTACAAAGAAAATTTATTATAGACCTATTAGGGGGTCCGCAAACGCCCCTTATGTATTTTGTTTAGCAAACCGGAAGAGAGTACTTGAATCTATGTTGTTACCAAATCCCCGTATAAACGTGGCTCAACGGATAAGACCGCGTGCCAGTGACTTACCCCTCAAGCGAAGGGGTGCAGGTTCGAACCCCGGCAGAGGTCAATTTTTCTAAATTTTTACATTTCTTTTCTTTTTTTCCATTATTTTATTTAGTTAATGTGTTTTTCGATATATTAAAGGATCCTATATGTAAAAAATAATTTTTTCTCATTCGAAAACTTTCAAATAATGCTTAAATACTGGAAAAATCTCGGAAAATTAGCTTGTTTATATTATAATATTTTTTTTTAGACCTTTTACAATATTTTCACGAAAGTTTAGCATCCGAAATGTGTTCTATGTTAAAACTCAAGCGTCTTTCTTTTTGAAAGAACGCATAAAGGAATAAATAATAAAATAAATTATAATGGCGGGAAAAAGGTTCAAATTTCAAGTCCGTCTAACTCCCTTTAATATAAAGTTATAATTTTCAAATTCGGACGGAAAAATGTCCTCTATGAGCCGCACCACCCTACAAAGAAAATTTTTAATAGACCTATTAGGGGGGCTGCAAACGCCCCTTATGTATTTTGTTTAGCAAACCGGAAATGAGTACTTGAATCTATGTTGTTACCAAATCCCCGTATAAACGTGGTTCAACGGATAAGACCGCGTGCCAGTGACTTACCCCTCAAGCGAAGGGGTGCAGGTTCGAACCCCGACAAACGTCTATTTTTCTAATTTTTTACATTTTTTTTCTTTTCTTTTTTTCCATTATATTATTTATTTAATGTGTTTTTCGATATATTAAAGTATCCTATATGTAAAAAAGAATTTTTTCTTATTCGAAAAATTTCAAATAATGCCTAAAAACTGGAAAATCCCGTATAAATAGTTTATTTATATTATAATATTTTTTTTTACACCTTTTACAATATTTTCACGAAAGTTTAGCATCCGAAATGTGTTCTATGTTTAAAATCTAGTGTCTTTCTTTTTGAAAGAACGCATAAAGGAATAAATCATAAAATAAAATAAAATGGCGGGAAAAAGGTTCAAATTTCAAGTCCGTCTAAATCCCTTTAATATGAAGTTATAATTTTCACATTCGGACGGAAAGTTGTCCTCTATGAGCCGCACCACCCTACAAAGAAAAATTTTTATAGACCTATTAGGGGGTCCGCAAACGCCCCTTATGTATTTTGTTTAGCAAACCGGAAGAGAGTACTTGAATCTATGTTGTTACCAAATCCCCGTATAAACGTGGCTCAACGGATAAGACCGCGTGCCAGTGACTTACCCCTCAAGCGAAGGGGTGCAGGTTCGAACCCCGGCAGAGCTCAATTTTTCTAATTTTTCACATTATTTTCTTTTCTTTTTTTCCATTATATTATTTATTTAATGTGTTTTTCGATATATTAAAGGATCCTATATGTAAAAAATAATTTTTTCTTATTCGAAAAATTTCAAATAATGCCTAAAAACTGGAAAATCCCGTATAAATAGTTTATTTATATTATAATATTTTTTTTTACACCTTTTACAATATTTTCACGAAAGTTTAGCATCCGAAATGTGTTCTATGTTTAAAATCTAGTGTCTTTCTTTTTGAAAGAACGCATAAAGGAATAAATAATAAAATAAAATAAAATGGCGGGAAAAAGGTTCAAATTTCAAGTCCGTCTAAATCCCTTTAATATGAAGTTATAATTTTCACATTCGGACGGAAAGTTGTCCTCTATGAGCCGCACCACCCTACAAAGAAAAATTTTTATAGACCTATTAGGGGGGCTGCAAACGCCCCTTATGTATTTTTTTTAGCAAACCGGAAGAGGGTACTTGAATCTATGTAGTAACCCGATCTCCGTATAAACGTGGTTCAACGGATAAGACCGCGTGCTAGTGACTTATCCCTCAAGCGAAGGGGTGCAGGTTCGAACCCCGGCAGAGGTCAATTTTTCTAAATTTTTACATTTCTTTTCTTTTCTTTTTTTCCATTATTTTATTTAGTTAATGTGTTTTTCGATATATTAAAGGATCCTATATGTAAAAAATAATTTTTTCTCAATCGAAAACTTTCAAATAATGCTTAAAAACTGGAAAAATCTCGGAAAATTAGCTTGTTTATATTATAATATTTTTTTTTAGACCTTTTACAATATTTTCACGAAAGTTTAGCATCCGAAATGTGTTCTATGTTAAAACTCAAGCGTCTTTCTTTTTGAAAGAACGCATAAAGGAATAAATAATAAAATAAATTATAATGGCGGGAAAAAGGTTCAAATTTCAAGTCCGTCTAACTCCCTTTAATATAAAGTTATAATTTTCAAATTCGGACGGAAAAATGTCCTCTATGAGCCGCACCACCCTACAAAGAAAATTTTTTATAGACCTATTAGGGGGTCCGCAAACGCCCCTTATGTATTTTGTTTAGCAAACCGGAAAAGAGTACTTGAATCTATGTTGTTACCAAATCCCTGTATAAACGTGGTTCAACGGATAAGACCGCGTGCCAGTGACTTACCCCTCAAGCGAAGGGGTGCAGGTTCGAACCCCGGCAAACGTCTATTTTTCTAATTTTTTACATTTTTTTCTTTTCTTTTTTTCCATTATATTATTTATTTAATGTGTTTTTCGATATATTAAAGTATCCTATATGTAAAAAAGAATTTTTTCTTATTCGAAAAATTTCAAATAATGCCTAAAAACTGGAAAATCCCGTATAAATAGTTTATTTATATTATAATATTTTTTTTTACACCTTTTACAATATTTTCACGACAGTTTAGCATCCGAAATGTGTTCTATGTTTAAAATCTAGTGTCTTTCTTTTTGAAAGAACGCATAAAGGAATAAATAATAAAATAAAATAAAATGGCGGGAAAAAGGTTCAAATTTCAAGTCCGTCTAAATCCCTTTAATATGAAGTTATAATTTTCACATTCGGACGGAAAGTTGTCCTCTATGAGCCGCACCACCCTACAAAGAAAAATTTTTATAGACCTATTAGGGGGTCCGCTAACGCCCCTTATGTATTTTGTTTAGCAAACCGGAAGAGGGTACTTGAATCTATGTAGTAACCCGATCTCCGTATAAACGTGGTTCAACGGATAAGACCGCGTGCTAGTTATTTACGCCTCAAGCGAAGGGGTGCAGGGTCGAACCCCGGAAGAGGTCAATTTTTCTAATTTTTTACATTTTTTTCTTTTCTTTTTTTCCTTTATATTATTTATTTAATGTGTTTTTCGATATATTAAAGGATCCTATATGTAAAAAATAATTTGTTGTTGCTCGAAAAATTTCAAATAATGCTTAAAAACTGGAAAAATCCCGTATAATTAGTTTATTTATATTATAATATTTTTTTTTACACCTTTTACAATATTTTCACGAAAGTTTAGCATCCGAAATGTGTTCTATGTTTAAAATCTAGTGTCTTTCTTTTTGAAAGAACGCATAAAGGAATAAATAATAAAATAAAATAAAATGGCGGGAAAAAGGTTCAAATTTCAAGTTCGTCTAAATCCCTTTAATATGAAGTTATAATTTTCACATTCGGACGGAAAGTTGTCCTCTATGAGCCGCACCACCCTACAAAGAAAAATTTTTATAGACCTATTAGGAGGTCCGCTAACGCCCCTTATGTATTTTGTTTAGCAAACCGGAAGAGGGTACTTGAATCTATGTAGTAACCCGATCTCCGTATAAACGTGGTTCAACGGATAAGACCGCGTGCCAGTTATTTACGCCTTAAGCGAAGGGGTGCAGGGTCGAACCCCGGAAGAGGTCAATTTTTCTAATTTTTTATATTTTTTTCTTTTCTTTTTTTCCTTTATATTATTTATTTAATGTGTTTTTCGATATATTAAAGGATCCTATACGTAAAAAATAATTTGTTCTTGCTCGAAAAATTTCAAATAATGCTTAAAAACTGGAAAAATCCCGTATAATTAGTTTATTTATATTATATTTTTTTTTACACCTTTTACAATATTTTCACGAAAGTTTAGCATCCGAAATGTGTTCTATGTTTAAAATCTAGTGTCTTTCTTTTTGAAAGAACGCATAAAGGAATAAATAATAAAATAAAATAAAATGGCGGGAAAAAGGTTCAAATTTCAAGTTCGTCTAAATCCCTTTAATATGAAGTTATAATTTTCACATTCGGACGGAAAGTTGTCCTCTATGAGCCGCACCACCCTACAAAGAAAAATTTTTATAGACCTATTAGGAGGTCCGCTAACGCCCCTTATGTATTTTGTTTAGCAAACCGGAAGAGGGTACTTGAATCTATGTAGTAACCCGATCTCCGTATAAACGTGGTTCAACGGATAAGACCGCGTGCTAGTTATTTACGCCTTAAGCGAAGGGGTGCAGGGTCGAACCCCGGAAGAGGTCAATTTTTCTAATTTTTTACATTTTTTTCTTTTCTTTTTTTCCTTTATATTATTTATTTAATGTGTTTTTCGATATATTAAAGGATCCTATATGTAAAAAATAATTTGTTCTTGCTCGAAAAATTTCAAATATTGCTTAAAAACTGGAAAAATCCCGTATACTTAGTTTATTTATATTATAATTTTTTTTTTACACCTTTTACAATATTTTCACGAAAGTTTAGCATCCGAAATGTGTTCTATGTTTAAAATCTAGCGTCTTTCTTCTTGAAAGAACGCATAAAGGAATAAATAATAAAATAAAATAAAAAGGTGGGAAAAAGGTTCAAATTTCAAGTCCGTCTAACTCCCTTTAATATGAAGTTATAATTTTCACATTCGGACGGAAAGTTGTCCTCTATGAGCCGCACCACCCTACAAAGAAAAATTTTTATAGACCTATTAGGGGGGCTGCAAACGCCCCTTATGTATTTTTTTTAGCAAACCGGAAGAGGGTACTTGAATCTATGTAGTAACCCGATCTCCGTATAAACGTGGTTCAACGGATAAGACCGCGTGCTAGTGACTTATCCCTCAAGCGAAGGGGTGCAGGTTCGAACCCCGGCAGAGGTCAATTTTTCTAAATTTTTACATTTCTTTTCTTTTCTTTTTTTCCATTATTTTATTTAGTTAATGTGTTTTTCGATATATTAAAGGATCCTATATGTAAAAAATAATTTTTTCTCAATCGAAAACTTTCAAATAATGCTTAAAAACTGGAAAAATCTCGGAAAATTAGCTTGTTTATATTATAATATTTTTTTTTAGACCTTTTACAATATTTTCACGAAAGTTTAGCATCCGAAATGTGTTCTATGTTAAAACTCAAGCGTCTTTCTTTTTGAAAGAACGCATAAAGGAATAAATAATAAAATAAATTATAATGGCGGGAAAAAGGTTCAAATTTCAAGTCCGTCTAACTCCCTTTAATATAAAGTTATAATTTTCAAATTCGGACGGAAAAATGTCCTCTATGAGCCGCACCACCCTACAAAGAAAATTTTTTATAGACCTATTAGGGGGTCCGCAAACGCCCCTTATGTATTTTGTTTAGCAAACCGGAAAAGAGTACTTGAATCTATGTTGTTACCAAATCCCTGTATAAACGTGGTTCAACGGATAAGACCGCGTGCCAGTGACTTACCCCTCAAGCGAAGGGGTGCAGGTTCGAACCCCGGCAAACGTCTATTTTTCTAATTTTTTACATTTTTTTCTTTTCTTTTTTTCCATTATATTATTTATTTAATGTGTTTTTCGATATATTAAAGTATCCTATATGTAAAAAAGAATTTTTTCTTATTCGAAAAATTTCAAATAATGCCTAAAAACTGGAAAATCCCGTATAAATAGTTTATTTATATTATAATATTTTTTTTTACACCTTTTACAATATTTTCACGACAGTTTAGCATCCGAAATGTGTTCTATGTTTAAAATCTAGTGTCTTTCTTTTTGAAAGAACGCATAAAGGAATAAATAATAAAATAAAATAAAATGGCGGGAAAAAGGTTCAAATTTCAAGTCCGTCTAAATCCCTTTAATATGAAGTTATAATTTTCACATTCGGACGGAAAGTTGTCCTCTATGAGCCGCACCACCCTACAAAGAAAAATTTTTATAGACCTATTAGGGGGTCCGCTAACGCCCCTTATGTATTTTGTTTAGCAAACCGGAAGAGGGTACTTGAATCTATGTAGTAACCCGATCTCCGTATAAACGTGGTTCAACTGATAAGACCGCGTGCTAGTTATTTACGCCTTAAGCGAAGGGGTGCAGGGTCGAACCCCGGAAGAGGTCAATTTTTCTAATTTTTTACATTTTTTTCTTTTCTTTTTTTCCTTTATATTATTTATTTAATGTGTTTTTCGATATATTAAAGGATCCTATATGTAAAAAATAATTTGTTCTTGCTCGAAAAATTTCAAATATTGCTTAAAAACTGGAAAAATCCCGTATAATTAGTTTATTTATATTATAATTTTTTTTTTTACACCTTTTACAATATTTTCACGAAAGTTTAGCATCCGAAATGTGTTCTATGTTTAAAATCTAGCGTCTTTCTTCTTGAAAGAACGCATAAAGGAATAAATAATAAAATAAAATAAAATGGCGGGAAAAAGGTTCAAATTTCAAGTCCGTCTAAATCCCTTTAATATGAAGTTATAATTTTCACATTCGGACGGAAAGTTGTCCTCTAAGAGCCGCACCACCCTACAAAGAAAAATTTTTATAGACCTATTAGGGGGGCTGCAAACGCGCCTTATGTATTTTGTTTAGCAAACCGGAAGAGGGTACTTGAATCTATGTAGTAACCTGATCCCCGTATAAACGTGGTTCAACGGATAAGACCGCGTGCTAGTGACTTACGCTTCAAGCGAAGGGGTGCAGGTTCGAACCCCGGCAAACGTCTATTTTTCTAATTTTTTACATTTTTTTCTTTTCTTTTTTACCATTATATTATTTATTTAATGTGTTTTTCGATATATTAAAGTATCCTATATATAAAAAATAATTTTTTCTTATTCGAAAAATTTAAAATAATGCTTAAAAACTGGAAAAATCCCGTATAATTAGTTTATTTATATTATAATTTTTTTTTACACCTTTTACAATATTTTCACGAAAGTTTAGCATCCGAAATGTGTTCTATGTTTAAAATCTAGCGTCTTTCTTCTTGAAAGAACGCATAAAGGAATAAATAATAAAATAAAATAAAAAGGTGGGGAAAAGGTTCAAATTTCAAGTCCGTCTAACTCCCTTTAATATAAAGTTATAATTTTCAAATTCGGACGGAAAGTTGTCCTCTATGAGCCGCACCACCCTACAAAGAAAATTTTTTATAGACCTATTAGGGGGTCCGCTAACGCCCCTTATGTATTTTGTTTAGCAAACCGGAAGAGGGTACTTGAATCTATGTAGTAACCCGATCTCCGTATAAACGTGGTTCAACGGATAAGACCGCGTGCTAGTTATTTACGCCTTAAGCGAAGGGGTGCAGGGTCGAACCCCGGAAGAGGTCAATTTTTCTAATTTTTTACATTTTTTTCTTTTCTTTTTTTCCTTTATATTATTTATTTAATGTGTTTTTCGATATATTAAAGGATCCTATATGTAAAAAATAATTTTTTCTTGCTCGAAAAATTTCAAATAATGCTAAAAACTGGAAAAAACCCGGAAAATTAGTTTATTTATATTATAATAATTTTTTTTACACCTTTTACAATATTTTCACGAAAGTTTAGCTTCCGAAATGTGTTCTATGTTTAAAATCTAGCGTCATTCTTTTTGAAAGAACGCATAAAGGAACAAATAATAAAATAAAATAAAATGGCGGGAAAAATGTTCAAATTTCAAGTCCGTCTAACTCCCTTTAATATGAAGTTATAATTTTCAAATTCGGTCGGAAAGTTGTCCTCTATGAGCCGCACCACCCTACGAAGAAAATTTTTTATAGACCTATTAGGGGGTCCGCAAACGCCCCTTATTTATTTTGTTTAGCAAACCGGAAGAGGGTACTTGAATCTATGTTGAAACCCGATCCCCGTATAAACGTGGTTCAACGGATAAGACTGCGTGCTAGTGACTTACGCCTCAAGCGAAGGGGTGCAGGTTCGAACCCCGGCAGAGGTCTATTTTTCAAATTTTTTACATTTTTTTCTTTTCCTTTTTTCCATTATATTATTTATTTAATGTGTTTTTCGATATATTAAAGGATCCTATATGTAAAATATAATTTTTTCTTATTCGAAAAATTTCAAATAATGCTTAAAAACTGGAAAAATCCCGCATAATTAGTTAATTTTTATTATAATATTTTTTTTACACATTTTACAATATTTTCACGAAAGTTTAGCATTCGAAATGTGTTCTATGTTTAAAATCTAGCGTCTTTCTTTTTGAAAGAACGCATAAAGGAATAAATAATAAACAAAATAAAATGGCGGGAAAAAGGTTCAAATTTCAAGTCCGTCTAACTCCCTTTAATATGAAGTACTAATTTTCAAATTCGGACGGAAAGATGTGCTCTATGAGCCGCACCACCCTACAAAGAAAATTTTTTATAGACCTATTACGGGGTCCGCAAACGCCCCTTATGAATTTTCTTTTGCAAACCGGAAGAGGGTACTTGAATCTATGTAGTAGCCCGATCTCCGTATAAACGTGGTTCAACAGATAAGACCGCGTGCTAGTTATTTACGCCTCAAGCGAAGGGGTGCAGGGTCGAACCCCGGAAGAGGTCAATTTTTCTAATTTTTTACATTTTTTTCTTTTCTTTTTTTCCATTATATTATTTATTTAATGTGTTTTTCGATATATTAAAGGATCCTATATGTAAAAAATCATTTTTTCTTGCTCGAAAAATTTCAAATAATGCTTAAAAACTGGAAAAATCCCGGAAAATTAGTTTATTTATATTATAATATTTTTTTTTACACCTTTTACAATATTTTCACGAAAGTTTAGCATCCGAAATGTGTTCTATGTTTAAAATCTAGCGTCATTCTTTTTGAAAGAACGCATAAAGGAATAAATAATAAAATAAAATAAAATGGCGGGAAAAATGTTCAAATTTCAAGACCGTCTAACTCCCTTTAATATGAAGTTATAATTTTCAAATTCGGTCGGAAAGTTGTCCTCTATGAGCCGCACCACCCTACAAAGAAAATTTTTTATACACCTATTAGGGGGTCCGCAAACGCCCCTTATGTATTTTGTTTAGCAAACCGGAAGAGGGTACTTGAATCTATGTAGTAACCCGATCCGCGTATAAACGTGGTTCAACGGATAAGACTGCGTGCTAGTGACTTACGCCTCAAGCGAAGGGGTGCAGGTTCGAACCCCGGCAGAGGTTTATTTTTCAAATTTTTTACATTTTTTTATTTTCCTTTTTTCCATTATATTATTTATTTAATGTGTTTTTCGATATATTAAAGGATCCTATATGTAAAAAATAATTTTTTCTTATTCGAAAAATTTCAAATAATGCTTAAAAACTGGAAAAATCCCGTATAATTAGTTAATTTTTATTCTAATATTTTTTTTACACATTTTACAATATTTTCACGAAAGTTTAGCATTCGAAATGTGTTCTATGTTTAAAATCTAGCGTCTTTCTTTTTGAAAGAACGCATAAAGAAATAAATAATAAACAAAATAAAATGGCGGGAAAAAGGTTCAAATTTCAAGTCCGTCTAACTCCCTTTAATATGAAGTTCTAATTTTCAAATTCGGACGGAAAGTTGTGCTCTATGAGCCGCACCACCCTACAAAGAAAATTTTTTATAGACCTATTAGGGGTCCGCAAACGCCCCTTATGTATTTCCTTTAGCAAACCGGAAGAGGGTACTTGAATCTATGTAGTAGCCCGATCTCCGTATAAACGTGGTTCAACGGATAAGACCGCGTGCTAGTTATTTACGCCTCAAGCGAAGGGGTGCAGGGTCGAACCCCGGAAGAGGTCAATTTTTCTAATTTTTTACATTTTTTTCTTTTCTTTTTTTCCATTATATTATTTATTTAATGTGTTTTTCGATATATTAAAGGATCCTATATGAAAAAAATAATTTTTTCTTGTTCGAAAAATTTCAAATAATGCTTAAAAACTGGAAAAATCCCGGAAAATTAGTTTATTTATATTATAATATTTTTTTTTACACCTTTTACAATATTTTCACGAAAGTTTAGCATCCGAAATGTGTTCTATGTTTAAAATCTAGCGTCTTTCTTTTTGAAAGAACGCATAAAGGAATAAATAATAAAATAAAATAAAATGGCGGGAAAAATGTTCAAATTTCAAGACCGTCTAACTCCCTTTAATATGAAGTTATAATTTTCAAATTCGGTCGGAAAGTTGTCCTCTATGAGCCGCACCACCCTACAAAGAAAATTTTTTATAGACCTATTAGGGGGTTTGCAAACGCCCCTTATGTATTTTGTTTAGCAAACCGGAAGAGGGTACTTGAATCTATGTAGTAACCCGATCTCCGTATAAACGTGGTTCAACGGATAAGACCGCGTGCTAGTTATTTAGGCTTCAAGCGAAGTGGTGCAGGGTCGAACCCCGGAAGAGGTCAATTTTTCTAATTTTTTACATTTTTTTCTTTTCTTTTTTTCCTTTATATTATTTATTTAATGTGTTTTCCGATATATTAAAGGATCCTATATGTAAAAAATAATTTTTTCTTGCTCGAAAAATTTCAAATAATGCTTAAAAACTGGAAAAATCCCGGAAAATTAGTTTATTTATATTATAATATTTTTTTTTACACCTTTTACAATATTTTCACGAAAGTTTAGCATCCGAAATGTGTTCTATGTTAAAACACAAGCGTCTTTCTTTTTGAAAGAACGCATAAAGGAATAAATAATAAAATAAATTAAAATGGCGGGAAAAAGGTTCAAATTTCAAGTCCGTCTAACTCCCTTTAATATAAAGTTATAATTTTCAAATTCGGACGGAAAGTTGTCCTCTATAAGCCGCACCACCCTACAAAGAAAATTTTTTATAGAACTATTAGGGGGTCCGCAAACGCCCCTTATGTATTTTGTTTAGCAAACCGGAAGAGAGTACTTGAATCTATGTTGTTACCAAATCCCCGTATAAACGTGGTTCAACGGATAAGACCGCGTGCCAGTTACTTACCCCTCAAGCGAAGGGGTGCAGGTTCGAACCCCGGCAGAGCTCAATTTTTCTAATTTTTTTCATTTTTTTCTTTTCTTTTTTTCCATTATATTATTTATTTAATGTGTTTTTCGATATATTAAAGGATCCTATATGTAAAAAATAATTTTTTCTTATTCGAAAAATTTCAAATAATGCTTAAAAACTGGAAAAATCCCGTATAATTAGTTTATTTATGTTATAATATTTTTTTTACACCTTTCACAATATTTTCACGAAAGTTTAGCATCCGAAATGTGTTCTATGTTTAAAATCTAGCGTCTATCTTTTTGAAAGAACGCATAAAGGAATAAATAATAAAATAAAATAAAATGGCGAGAAAAATGTTCAAATTTCAAGATTGTCTAACTCCCTTTAATATGAAGTTATAATTTTCAAATTCGGTCGGAAAGTTGTCCTCTATGAGCCGCACCACCCTACAAAGAAAATTTTTTATAGACCAATTAGGGGTCCGCAAACGCCCCTTATGTATTTTGTTCAGCAAACCGGAAGAGGGTACTTAAATCTATATAGTAACCCGATCCCCGTATAAACGTGGTTCAACGGATAAGACCGCGTGCTAGTGACTTACGCCTCAAGCGAAGGGGTGCAGGTTCGAACCCCGGCAGAGGTCTATTTTTCAAATTTTTTACATTTTTTTCTTTTCCTTTTTTCCATTATATTATTTATTTAATGTGTTTTTCGATATATTAAAGGATCCTATATGTAAAAAATAATTTTTTCTTATTCGAAAAATTTCAAATAATGCTTAAAAACTGGAAAAATCCCGCATAATTAGTTAATTTTTATTATAATATTTTTTTTACACATTTTACAATATTTTCACGAAAGTTTAGCATTCGAAATGTGTTCTATGTTTAAAATCTAGCGTCTTTCTTTTTGAAAGAACGCATAAAGGAATAAATAATAAACAAAATAAAATGGCGGGAAAAAGGTTCAAATTTCAAGTCCGTCTAACTCCCTTTAATATGAAGTTCTAATTTTCAAATTCGGACGGAAAGTTGTGCTCTATGAGCCGCACCACCCTACAAAGAAAATTTTTTATAGACCTATTAGGGGGTCCGCAAACGCCCCTTATGTATTTTCTTTTGCAAACCGGAAGAGGGTACTTGAATCTATGTAGTAGCCTGATCTCCGTATAAACGTGGTTCAACGGATAAGACCGCGTGCTAGTTATTTACGCCTCAAGCGAAGGGGTGCAGGGTCGAACCCCGGAAGAGGTCAATTTTTCTAATTTTTTACATTTTTTTTTTATTCCATTATATTATTTATTTAATGTGTTTTTCGATATATTAAAGGATCCTATATGTAAAAAATCATTTTTTCTTGCTCGAAAAATTTCAAATAATGCTTAAAAACTGGAAAAATCCCGGAAAATTAGTTTATTTATATTATAATATTTTTTTTTACACCTTTTACAATATTTTCACGAAAGTTTAGCATCCGAAATGTGTTCTATGTTTAAAATCTAGCGTCATTCTTTTTGAAAGAACGCATAAAGGAATAAATAATAAAATAAAATAAAATGGCGGGAAAAATGTTCAAATTTCAAGACCATCTAACTCCCTTTAATATGAAGTTATAATTTTCAAATTCGGTCGGAAAGTTGTGCTCTATGAGCCGCACCACCCTACAAAGAAAATTTTTTATAGACCTATTAGGGGGTCCGCAAACGCCCCTTATGTATTTTCTTTAGCAAACCGGAAGAGGGTACTTGAATCTATGTAGTAGCCCGATCTCCGTATAAACGTGGTTCAACGGATAAGACCGCGTGCTAGTTATTTACGCCTCAAGCGAAGGGGTGCAGGGTCGAACCCCGGAAGAGGTCAATTTTTCTAATTTTTTACATTTTTTTCATTTCTTTTTTTCCTTTATATTATTTATTTAATGTGTTTTTCGATATATTAAAGGATCCTATATGAAAAAAATAATTTTTTCTTGTTCGAAAAATTTCAAATAATGCTTAAAAACTGGAAAAATCCCGGAAAATTAGTTTATTTATATTATAATATTTTTTTTTACACCTTTTACAATATTTTCACGAAAGTTTAGCATCCGAAATGTGTTCTATGTTTAAAATCTAGCGTCTTTCTTTTTGAAAGAACGCATAAAGGAATAAATAATAAAATAAAATAAAATGGCGGGAAAAATGTTCAAATTTCAAGACCGTCTAACTCCCTTTAATATGAAGTTATAATTTTCAAATTCGGTCGGAAAGTTGTCCTCTATGAGCCGCACCACCCTACAAAGAAAATTTTTTATAGACCTATTAGGGGATCTGCAAACGCCCCTTATGTATTTTGTTTAGCAAACCGGAAGAGGGTACTTGAATCTATGTAGTAACCCGATCTCCCTATAAACGTGGTTCAACGGATAAGACCGCGTGCTAGTTATTTACGCTTCACGCGAAGGGGTGCAGGGTCGAACCCCGGAAGAGGTCAATTTTTCTAATTTTTTACATTTTTTTCTTTTCTTTTTTTCCTTTATATTATTTATTTAATGTGTTTTCCGATATATTAAAGGATCCTATATGTAAAAAATAATTTTTTCTTGCTCGAAAAATTTCAAATAATGCTTAAAAACTGGAAAAATCCCGGAAAATTAGTTTATTTATATTATAATATTTTTTTTTACACCTTTTACAATATTTTCACGAAAGTTTAGCATCCGAAATGTGTTCTATGTTTAAAATCTAGCGTCTATCTTTTTGAAAGAACGCATAAAGGAATAAATAATAAAATAAAATAAAATGGCGAGAAAAATGTTCAAATTTCAAGACCATCTAACTCCCTTTAATATGAAGTTATAATTTTCAAATTCGGTCGGAAAGTTGTCCTCTATGAGCCGCACCACCCTACAAAGAAAATTTTTTATAGACCAATTAGGGGTCCGCAAACGCCCCTTATGTATTTTGTTCAGCAAACCGGAAGAGGGTACTTGAATCTATATAGTAACCCGATCCCCGTATAAACGTGGTTCAACGGATAAGACTGCGTGCTAGTGACTTACGCCTCAAGCGAAGGGGTGCAGGTTCGAACCCCGGCAGAGGTCTATTTTTCAAATTTTTTACATTTTTTTATTTTCCTTTTTTCCATTATATTATTTATTTAATGTGTTTTTCGATATATTAAAGGATCCTATATGTAAAAAATAATTTTTTCTTATTCGAAAAATTTCAAATAATGCTTAAAAACTGGAAAAATCCCGTATAATTAGTTTATTTATGTTATAATATTTTTTTTACACCTTTCACAATATTTTCACGAAAGTTTAGCATCCGAAATGTGTTCTATGTTTAAAATCTAGCGTCTTTCTTTTTGAAAGAACGCATAAAGGAATAAATAATAAAATAAAATAAAATGGCGGGAAAAAGGTTCAAATTTCAAGTCCGTCTAACTCCCTTTAATATGAAGTTATAATTTTCAAATTCGGACGGAAAGTTGTCCTCTATGAGCCGCACCACCCTAAAAGAAAATTTTTTTATAGAACTATTAGGGGGTCCGCAAACGCCCCCTATGTATTTTGTTTAGCAAACCGGAAGAGGGTACTTGAATCTATGTAGTAACCCGATCTCCGTATATACGTGGTTCAACGGATAAGACAGCGTGCTAGTTATTTACGCCTCATGCGAAGGGGTGCAGGGTCGAACCCCGGAAGAGGTCAATTTTTGTAATTTTTTAAATTTTTTTCTTTTCTTTTTTTCCTTTATATTACTTATTTAATGTGTTTTTCGATATATTAAAGGATCCTATATGTAAAAAATAATTTTTTCTTATTCGAAAAATTTCAAATAATTCTTAAAAACTGGAAAAATCCCGTATAATTAGTTTATTTATATTATAATATTTTTTTTTACACCTTTTACAATATTTTCACGAAAGTTTAGCATCCGAAATGTGTTCTATGTTTAAAATCTAGCGTCTATCTTTTTGAAAGAACGCATAAAGGAATAAATAATAAAATAAAATAAAATGGCGAGAAAAATGTTCAAATTTCAAGATTGTCTAACTCCCTTTAATATGAAGTTATAATTTTCAAATTCGGTCGGAAAGTTGTCCACTATGAGCCGCACCACCCTACAAAGAAAATTTTTTATAGACCAATTAGGGGTCCGCAAACGCCCCTTATGTATTTTGTTCAGCAAACCGGAAGAGGGTACTTGAATCTATATAGTAACCCGATCCCCGTATAAACGTGGTTCAACGGATAAGACCGCGTGCTAGTGACTTACGCCTCAAGTGAAGGGGTGCAGGTTCGAACCCCGGCAGAGGTCTATTTTTCAAATTTTTTACATTTTTTTCTTTTCCTTTTTTCCATTATATTATTTATTTAATGTGTTTTTCGATATATTAAAGGATCCTATATGTAAAAAATAATTTTTTCTTATTCGAAAAATTTCAAATAATGCTTAAAAACTGGAAAAATCCCGGAAAATTAGTTTATTTATATTATAATATTTTTTTTTACACCTTTTACAATATTTTCACGAAAGTTTAGCATCCGAAATGTGTTCTATGTTTAAAATCTAGCGTCTTTCTTTTTGAAAGAACGCATAAAGGAATAAATAATAAAATAAAATAAAATGGCGGGAAAAATGTTCAAATTTCAAGACCGTCTAATTCCCTTTAATATGAAGTTATAATTTTCAAATTCGGTCGGAAAGTTGTCCTCTATGAGCCGCACCACCCTACAAAGAAAATTTTTTATAGACCTATTAGGGGGTCTGCAAACGCCCCTTATGTATTTTGTTTAGCAAACCGGAAGAGGGTACTTGAATCTATGTAGTAACCCGATCTCCCTATAAACGTGGTTCAACGGATAAGACCGCGTGCTAGTTATTTACGCTTCAAGCGAAGGGGTGCAGGGTCGAACCCCGGAAGAGGTCAATTTTTCTAATTTTTTACATTTTTTTCTTTTCTTTTTTTCCTTTATATTATTTATTTAATGTGTTTTCCGATATATTAAAGGATCCTATATGTAAAAAATAAATTTTTCTTGCTCGAAAAATTTCAAATAATGCTTAAAAACTGGAAAAATCCCGGAAAATTAGTTTATTTATATTATAATATTTTTTTTTACACCTTTTACAATATTTTCACGAAAGTTTAGCATCCGAAATGTGTTCTATGTTAAAACACAAGCGTCTTTCTTTTTGAAAGAACGCATAAAGGAATAAATAATAAAATAAAATAAAATGGCGGGAAAAAGGTTCAAATTTCAAGTCCATCTAACTCCCTTTAATATGAAGTTATAATTTTCAAATTCGGACGGAAAGTTGTCCTCTATGAGCCGCACCACCCTAAAAGAAATTTTTTTTATAGACCTATTAGGGGGTCCGCAAACGCCCCTTATGTATTTTGTTTAGCAAACCGGAAGAGGGTACTTGAATCTATGTAGTAACCCGATCTCCGTATAAACGTGGTTCAACGGATAAGACCGCGTGCTAGTTATTTACGCCTCAAGCGAAGGGGTGCAGGTTCGAACCCCGGCAGAGGTCTATTTTTCAAATTTTTTACATTTTTTTATTTTCCTTTTTTCCATTATATTATTTATTTAATGTGTTTTTCGATATATTAAAGGATCCTATATGTAAAAAATAATTTTTTCTTATTCGAAAAATTTCAAATAATGCTTAAAAACTGGAAAAATCCCGTATAATTAGTTAATTTTTATTATAATATTTTTTTTACACATTTTACAATATTTTCACGAAAGTTTAGCATTCGAAATGTGTTCTATGTTTAAAATCTAGCGTCTTTCTTTTTGAAAGAACGCATAAAGAAATAAATAATAAACAAAATAAAATGGCGGGAAAAAGGTTCAAATTTCAAGTCCGTCTAACTCCCTTTAATATGAAGTTCTAATTTTCAAATTCGGACGGAAAGTTGTGCTCTATGAGCCGCACCACCCTACAAAGAAAAATTTTTATAGACCTATTAGGGGTCCGCAAGCGCCCCTTATGTATTTTCTTTAGCAAACCGGAAGAGGGTACTTGAATCTATGTAGTAGCCCGATCTCCGTATAAACGTGGTTCAACGGATAAGACCGCGTGCTAGTTATTTACGCCTCAAGCGAAGGGGTGCAGGGTCAAACCCCGGAAGAGGTCAATTTTTCTAATTTTTTACATTTTTTTCTTTTTTTTTTCCATTATATTATTTATTTAATGTGTTTTTCGATATATTAAAGGATCCTATATGTAAAAAATAATTTTTTCTTATTCGAAAAATTTCAAATAATGCTTAAAAACTGGAAAAATCCCGGAAAATTAGTTTATTTATATTATAATATTTTTTTTTACACCTTTTACAATATTTTCACGAAAGTTTAGCATCCGAAATGTGTTCTATGTTTAAAATCTAGCGTCTTTCTTTTTGAAAGAACGCATAAAGGAATAAATAATAAAATAAAATAAAATGGCGGGAAAAATGTTCAAATTTCAAGATTTTCTAACTCCCTTTAATATGAAGTTATAATTTTCAAATTCGGTCGGAAAGTTGTCCTCTATGAGCCGCACCACCCTACAAAGAAAATTTTTTATAGACCTATTAGGGGGTTTGCAAACGCCCCTTATGTATTTTGTTTAGCAAACCGGAAGAGGGTACTTGAATCTATGTAGTAACCCGATCTCCGTATAAACGTGGTTCAACGGATAAGACCGCGTGCTAGCTATTTACGCTTCAAGCGAAGGGGTGCAGGGTCGAACCCCGGAAGAGGTCAATTTTTCTAATTTTTTACATTTTTTTCTTTTCTTTTTTTCCTTTATATTATTTATTTAATGTGTTTTCCGATATATTAAAGGATCCTATATGTAAAAAATAATTTTTTCTTGCTCGAAAAATATCAAATAATGCTTAAAAACTGGAAAAATCCCGGAAAATTAGTTTATTTATATTATAATATTTTTTTTTACTCCTTTTACAATATTTTCACGAAAGTTTAGCATCCGATATGTGTTCTATGTTAAAACACAAGCGTCTTTCTTTTTGAAAGAACGCATAAAGGAATAAATAATAAAATAAATTAAAATGGCGGGAAAAAGGTTCAAATTTCAAGTCCGTCTAACTCCCTTTAATATAAAGTTATAATTTTCAAATTCGGACGGAAAGTTGTCCTCTATGAGCCGCACCACCCTACAAAGAAAATTTTTTATAGAACTATTAGGGGGTCCGCAAACGCCCCTTATGTATTTTGTTTAGCAAACCGGAAGAGAGTACTTGAATCTATGTTTTTACCAAATCGCCGTATAAACGTGGTTCAACGGATAAGACCGCGTGCCAGTTACTTACCCCTCAAGCGAAGGGGTGCAGGTTCGAACCCCGGCAGAGCTCAATTTTTCTAATTTTTTTCATTTTTTTCTTTTCTTTTTTTCCATTATATTATTTATTTAATGTGTTTTTCGATATATTAAAGGATCCTATATGTAAAAAATAATTTTTTCTTATTCGAAAAATTTCAAATAATGCTTAAAAACTGGAAAAATCCCGTATAATTAGTTTATTTATGTTATAATATTTTTTTTACACCTTTCACAATATTTTCACGAAAGTTTAGCATCCGAAATGTGTTCTATGTTTAAAATCTAGCGTCTTTCTTTTTGAAAGAACGCATAAAGGAATAAATAATAAAATAAAATAAAATGGCGGGAAAAAGGTTCAAATTTCAAGTCCGTCTAACTCCCTTTAATATGAAGTTATAATTTTCAAATTCGGACGGAAAGTTGTCCTCTATGAGCCGCACCACCCTAAAAGAAAATTTTTTTATAGACCTATTAGGGGGTCCGCAAACGCCCCTTATGTATTTTGTTTAGCAAACCGGAAGAGGGTACTTCAATCTATGTAGTAACCCGATCTCCGTATAAACGTGGTTCAACGGATAAGACCGCGTGCTAGTTATTTACGCCTCAAGCGAAGAGGTGCAGGGTCGAACCCCGGAAGAGGTCAATTTTTCTAATTTTTTAAATTTTTTTCTTTTCTTTTTTTCCTTTATATTACTTATTTAATGTGTTTTTCGATATATTAAAGGATCCTATATGTAAAAAATAATTTTTTCTTATTCGAAAAATTTCAAATAATTCTTGAAAACTGGAAAAATCCCGTATAATTAGTTTATTTATATTATAATATTTTTTTTTACACCTTTTACAATATTTTCACGAAAGTTTAGCATCCGAAATGTGTTCTATGTTTAAAATCTAGCGTCTATCTTTTTGAAAGAACGCATAAAGGAATAAATAATAAAATAAAATAAAATGGCGAGAAAAATGTTCAAATTTCAAGATTGTCTAACTCCCTTTAATATGAAGTTATAATTTTCAAATTCGGTCGGAAAGTTGGCCTCTATGAGCCGCACCACCCTACAAAGAAAATTTTTTATAGACCAATTAGGGGTCCGCAAACGCCCCTTATGTATTTTGTTCAGCAAACCGGAAGAGGGTACTTGAATCTATATAGTACCCCGATCCCCGTATAAACGTGGTTCAACGGATAAGACCGCGTGCTAGTGACTTACGCCTCAAGCGAAGGGGTGCAGGTTCGAACCCCGGCAGAGGTTTATTTTTCAAATTTTTTACATTTTTTTCTTTTCCTTTTTTCCATTATATTATTTATTTAATGTGTTTTTCGATATATTAAAGGATCCTATATGTAAAAAATAATTTTTTCTTATTCGAAAAATTTCAAATAATGCTTAAAAACTGGAAAAATCCCGCATAATTAGTTAATTTTTATTATAATATTTTTTTTACACATTTTACAATATTTTCACGAAAGTTTAGCATTCGAAATGTGTTCTATGTTTAAAATCTAGCGTCTTTCTTTTTGAAAGAACGCATAAAGGAATAAATAATAAACAAAATAAAATGGCGGGAAAAAGGTTCAAATTTCAAGTCCGTCTAACTCCCTTTAATATGAAGTTCTAATTTTCAAATTCGGACGGAAAGTTGTGCTCTATGAGCCGCACCACCCTACAAAGAAAATTTTTTATAGACCTATTAGGGGGTCCGCAAACGCCCCTTATGTATTTTCTTTTGCAAACCGGAAGAGGGTACTTGAATCTATGTAGTAGCCCGATCTCCGTATAAACGTGGTTCAACGGATAAGACCGCGTGCTAGTTATTTACGCCTCAAGCGAAGGGGTGCAGGGTCGAACCCCGGAAGAGGTCAATTTTTCTAATTTTTTACATTTTTTTTTTATTCCATTATATTATTTATTTAATGTGTTTTTCGATATATTAAAGGATCCTATATGTAAAAAATCATTTTTTCATGCTCGAAAAATTTCAAATAATGCTTAAAAACTGGAAAAATCCCGGAAAATTAGTTTATTTATATTATAATATTTTTTTTTACACCTTTTACAATATTTTCACGAAAGTTTAGCATCCGAAATGTGTTCTATGTTTAAAATCTAGCGTCATTCTTTTTGAAAGAACGCATAAAGGAATAAATAATAAAATAAAATAAAATGGCGGGAAAAATGTTCAAATTTCAAGACCGTCTAACTCCCTTTAATATGAAGTTATAATTTTCAAATTCGGTCGGAAAGTTGTGCTCTATGAGCCGCACCACCCTACAAAGAAAATTTTTTATAGACCTATTAGGGGGTCCGCAAACGCCCCTTATGTATTTTCTTTAGCAAACCGGAAGAGGGTACTTGAATCTATGTAGTAGCCCGATCTCCGTATAAACGTGGTACAACGGATAAGACCGCGTGCTAGTTATATACGCCTCAAGCGAAGGGGTGCAGGGTCGAACCCCGGAAGAGGTCAATTTTTCTAATTTTTTTCATTTCTTTTTTTCCTTTATATTATTTATTTAATGTGTTTTTCGATATATTAAAGGATCCTATATGAAAAAAAAAATTTTTTCTTGTTCGAAAAATTTCAAATAATGCTTAAAAACTGGAAAAATCCCGGAAAATTAGTTTATTTATATTATAATATTTTTTTTTACACCTTTTACAATATTTTCACGAAAGTTTAGCATCCGAAATGTGTTCTATGTTTAAAATCTAGCGTCTTTCTTTTTGAAAGAACGCATAAAGGAATAAATAATAAAATATAATAAAATGGCGGGAAAAATGTTCAAATTTCAAGACCGTCTAACTCCCTTTAATATGAAGTTATAATTTTCAAATTCGGTCGGAAAGTTGTCCTCTATGAGCCGCACCACCCTACAAAGAAAATTTTTTATAGACCTATTAGGGGATCTGCAAACGCCCCTTATGTATTTTGTTTAGCAAACCGGAAGAGGGTACTTGAATCTATGTAGTAACCCGATCTCCCTATAAACGTGGTTCAACGGATAAGACCGCGTGCTAGTTATTTACGCTTCACGGGAAGGGGTGCAGGGTCGAACCCCGGAAGAGGTCAATTTTTCTAATTTTTTACATTTTTTTCTTTTCTTTTTTTCCTTTATTTATTTAATGTGTTTTCCGATATATTAAAGGATCCTATATGTAAAAAATAATTTTTTCTTGCTCGAAAAATTTCAAATAATGCTTAAAAACTGGAAAAATCCCGGAAAATTAGTTTATTTATATTATAATATTTTTTTTTACACCTTTTACAATATTTTCACGAAAGTTTAGCATCCGAAATGTGTTCTATGTTAAAACACAAGCGTCTTTCTTTTTGAAAGAACGCATAAAGGAATAAATAATAAAATAAATTAAAATGGCGGGAAAAAGGTTCAAATTTCAAGTCCGTCTAACTCCCTTTAATATGAAGTTATAATTTTCAAATTCGGACGGAAAGTTGTCCTCTATGAGCCGCACCACCCTAAAAGAAAATTTTTTTATAGACCTATTAGGGGGTCCGCAAACGCCCCTTATGTATTTTGTTTAGCAAACCGGAAGAGAGTACTTGAATCTATGTTGTTACCAAATCCCCGTATAAACGTGGTTCAACGGATAAGACCGCGTGCCAGTGACTTACCCCTCAAGCGGAGGGGTGCAGGTTCGAACCCCGGCAGAGCTCAATTTTTCTAATTTTTTTCATTTTTTTCTTTTCTTTTTTTCCATTATATTATTTATTTAATGTGTTTTTCGATATATTAAAGGATCCTATATGTAAAAAATAATTTTTTCTTATTCGAAAAATTTCAAATAATGCTTAAAAACTGGAAAAATCCCGGAAAATTAGTTTATTTATATTATAATATTTTTTTTTACACCTTTTACAATATTTTCACGAAAGTTTAGCATCCGAAATGTGTTCTATGTTTAAAATCTAGCGTCTTTCTTTTTGAAAGAACGCATAAAGGAATAAATAATAAAATAAAATAAAATGGCGGGAAAAATGTTCAAATTTCAAGACCGTCTAACTCCCTTTAATATGAAGTTATAATTTTCAAATTCGGTCGGAAAGTTGTCCTCTATGAGCCGCACCACCCTACAAAGAAAATTTTTTATAGACCTATTAGGGGGTCTGCAAACGCCCCTTATGTATTTTGTTTAGCAAACCGGAAGAGGGTACTTGAATCTATGTAGTAACCCGATCTCCCTATAAACGTGGTTCAACGGATAAGACCGCGTGCTAGTTATTTACGCTTCAAGCGAAGGGGTGCAGGGTCGAACCCCGGAAGAGGTCAATTTTTCTAATTTTTTACATTTTTTTCTTTTCTTTTTTTCCTTTATATTATTTATTTAATGTGTTTTCCGATATATTAAAGGATCCTATATGTAAAAAATAATTTTTTCTTGCTCGAAAAATTTCAAATAATGCTTAAAAACTGGAAAAATCCCGGAAAATTAGTTTATTTATATTATAATATTTTTTTTTACACCTTTTACAATATTTTCACGAAAGTTTAGCATCCGAAATGTGTTCTATGTTAAAACACAAGCGTCTTTCTTTTTGAAAGAACGCATAAAGGAATAAATAATAAAATAAAATAAAATGGCGGGAAAAAGGTTCAAATTTCAAGTCCATCTAACTCCCTTTAATATGAAGTTATAAATTTCAAATTCGGACGGAAAGTTGTCCTCTATGAGCCGCACCACCCTAAAAGAAAATTTTTTTATAGACCTATTAGGGGGTCCGCAAACGCCCCTTATGTATTTTGTTTAGCAAACCGGAAGAGGGTACTTGAATCTATGTAGTAACCCGATCTCCGTATAAACGTGGTTCAACGGATAAGACCGCGTGCTAGTTATTTACGCCTCAAGCGAAGGGGTGCAGGATCGAACCCCGGAAGAGGTCAATTTTTCTAATTTTTTAAATTTTTTTCTTTTCTTTTTTTCCTTTATATTATTTATTTAATGTGTTTTTCGATATATTAAAGGATCCTATATGTAAAAAATAATTTTTTCTTATTCGAAAAATTTCAAATAATTCTTAAAAACTGGAAAAATCCCGTATAATTAGTTTATTTATATTACAATATTTTTTTTTACACCTTTTACAATATTTTCACGAAAGTTTAGCATCCGAAATGTGTTCTATGTTTAAAATCTAGCGTCTATCTTTTTGAAAGAACGCATGAAGGAATAAATAATAAAATAAAATAAAATGGCGAGAAAAATGTTCAAATTTCAAGACCGTCTAACTCCCTTTAATATGAAGTTATGATTTTCAAATTCGGTCCGAAAGTTGTCCTCTATGAGCCGCACCACCCTACAAAGAAAATTTTTTATAGACCTATTAGGGGTCCGCAAACGCCCCTTATGTATTTTGTTCAGCAAACCGGAAGAGGGTACTTGAATCTATATAGTAACCCGATCCCCCGTATAAACGTCGTTCAACGGATAAGACCGCGTGCTAGTGACTTACGCCTCAAGCGAAGGGGTGCAGGTTCGATCCCCGGCAGAGGACTATTTTTCAAATTTTTTACATTTTTTTCTTTTCTTTTTTTTCCATTATATTATTTATTTAATGTGTTTTTCGACATATTAAAGGATCCTATATGTAAAAAATAATTTTTTCTTATTCGAAAAATTTTAAATAATGCTTAAAAACTGGAAAAATCCCGTATAATTAGTTTATCTATATTATAATTTTTTTTTACTCCTTTTACAATATTTTCACGAAAGTTTAGCATCCGAAATGTGTTCTATAATTAAAATCTAGCGTCTTTCTTTTTGAAAGAACGCATAAAGGAATAAATAATAAATAAAATAAAATGGCGGGAAAAAGGTTCAAATTTCAAGTCCGTCTAACTCCCTTTAATATGAAGTTAAAATTTTCAAATTCGGACGAAAAGTTGTCCTCTATGAGCCGCACCACCCTACAAAGAAAATTTTTTATAGACCTATTAGGGGGTCCGCAAACGCCCCTTATGTATTTTCTTTAGCAAACCGGAAGAGGGTACTTGAATCTATGTAGTAGCCCGATCTCCGTATAAACATGGTTCAACGGATAAGACCGCGTGCTAGTTGTTTACGCCTCAAGAATATAAATCAAGAATGTAAAAAATAATTTTTTCTTATTCGAAAAATTTCAAATAATGCTTAAAAACTGGAAAAATCCCGTATAATTAGTTAATTTTTATTATAATATTTTTTTTACACATTTTACAATATTTTCACGAAAGTTTAGCATTCGAAATGTGTTCTATGTTTAAAATCTAGCGTCTTTCTTTTTGAAAGAACGCATAAAGGAATAAATAATAAATAAAATAAAATGGCGGGAAAAAGGTTCAAATTTCAAGTCCGTCTAACTCCCTTTAATATGAAGTTCTAATTTTCAAATTCGGACGGAAAGTTGTGCTCTATGAGCCGCACCACCCTACAAAGAAAATTTTTTATAGACCTATTAGGGGGTCCGCAAACGCCCCTTATGTATTTTCTTTAGAAAACCGGAAGAGGGTACTTGAATCTATGTAGTAACCTGACCTCCGTATAAACGTGGTTCTACGGATAAGACCGCGTGATAGTGACTTACGCTTCAAGCGAAGGGGTGCAGGTTCGAACCCCGGCAAACGTCTATTTTTCTAATTTTTTACATTTTTTTCTTTTCTTTTTTTCCATTATATTATTTATTTAATGTGTTTTTCGATATATTAAAGTATCCTATACGTAAAAAATAATTTTTTCTTATTCGAAAAATTTCGAATAATGCTTAAAAACTGGAAAAATCCCGGAAAATTAGTTTATTTATATTATAATATTTTTTTTTACACCTTTTACAATATTTTCACGAAAGTTTAGCATCCGAAATGTGTTCTATGTTTAAAATCTAGCGTCTATCTTTTTGAAAGAACGCATAAAGGAATAAATAATAAAATAAAATAAAATGGCGGGAAAAATGTTCAAATTTCAAGACCGTCTAACTCCCTTTAATATGAAGTTATAATTTTCAAATTCGGTCGGAAAGTTGTCCTTTATGAGCCGCACCACCCTACAAAGAAAATTTTTTATAGACCTATTAGGGGGTCCGCAAACGCCCCTTATGTATTTTGTTCAGCAAACCGGAAGAGGGTACTTGAATCTATGTAGTAGCCCGATCTCCGTATAAACATGGTTCAACGGATAAGACCGCGTGCTAGTTGTTTACGCCTCAAGCGAAGGGGTGCAGGTTCGAACCCCAGCAGAGGTGTATTTTTCAAATTTTTTACATTTTTTTCTTTTCCTTTTTTCCATTATATTATTTATTTAATGTGTTTTTCGATATATTAAAGGATCCTATATGTAAAAAATAATTTTTTCTTATTCGAAAAATTTCAAATAATGCTTAAAAACTGGAAAAATCCCGTATAATTAGTTAATTTTTATTATAATATTTTTTTTACACATTTTACAATATTTTCACGAAAGTTTAGCATTCGAAATGTGTTCTATGTTTAAAATCTAGCGTCTTTCTTTTTGAAAGAACGCATAAAGGAATAAATAATAAATAAAATAAAATGGCGGGAAAAAGGTTCAAATTTCAAGTCCGTCTAACTCCCTTTAATATGAAGTTCTAATTTTCAAATTCGGACGGAAAGTTGTGCTCTATGAGCCGCACCACCCAACAAAGAAAATTTTTTATAGACTTAATAGGGGGTCCGCAAACGCCCCTTATGTATTTTCTTTAGCAAACCGGAAGAGGGTACTTGAATCTATGTAGTAACCTGACCCCCGTATAAACGTGGTTCTACGGATAAGACCGCGTGATAGTGACTTACGCTTCAAGCGAAGGGGTGCAGGTTCGAACCCCGGCTAACGTCTATTTTTCTAATTTTTTACATTTTTTTCTTTTCTTTTTTTCCATTATATTATTTATTTAATGTGTTTTTCGATATATTAAAGTATCCTATATGTAAAAAATAATTTTTTCTTATTCGAAAAATTTCGAATAATGCTTAAAAACTGGAAAAATCCCGGAAAATTAGTTTATTTATATTATAATATTTTTTTTTACACCTTTTACAATATTTTCACGAAAGTTTAGCATCCGAAATGTGTTCTATGTTTAAAATCTAGCTTCTATCTTTTTGAAAGAACGCATAAAGGAATAAATAATAAAATAAAATAAAATGGCGGGAAAAATGTTCAAATTTCAAGACCGTCTAACTCCCTTTAATATGAAGTTATAATTTTCAAATTCGGTCGGAAAGTTGTCCTTTATGAGCCGCACCACCCTACAAAGAAAATTTTTTATAGACCTATTAGGGGGTCCGCAAACGCCCCTTATGTATTTTGTTCAGCAAAACGGAAGAGGGTACTTGAATCTATGTAGTAACCCGATCCCCGTATAAACGTGGTTCAACGGGTAAGATCGCGTGCTAGTGACTTACGCTTCAAAAGAAGGGGCGCAGGTTCGAACCCCGGCAGAGGTCTATTTTTCTAATTTTTTACATTTTTTTTCTTTTCTTTTTTTCCATTATATTATTTATTTAACGTGTTTTTCGACATATTAAAGGATCCTATATGTAAAAAATAATTTTTTCTTATTCGAAAAATTTCAAATAATGCTTAAAAACTCGAAAAATCCCGTATAATTAGTTTATTTATATTACAATATTTTTTTTTACACCTTTTACAATATTTTCACGAAAGTTTAGCATCCGAAATGTGTTCTATGTTTAAAATCTAGCGTCTATCTTTTTGAAAGAACGCATGAAGGAATAAATAATAAAATAAAATAAAATGGCGAGAAAAATGTTTAAATTTCAAGACCGTCTAACTCCCTTTAATATGAAGTTATGATTTTCAAATTCGGTCCGAAAGTTGTCCTCTATGAGCCGCACCACCCTACAAAGAAAATTTTTTATAGACCTATTAGGGGTCCGCAAACGCCCCTTATGTATTTTGTTCAGCAAACCGGAAGAGGGTACTTGAATCTATATAGTAACCCGATCCCCCGTATAAACGTCGTTCAACGGATAAGACCGCGTGCTAGTGACTTACGCCTCAAGCGAAGGGGTGCAGGTTCGATCCCCGGCAGAGGACTATTTTTCAAATTTTTTACATTTTTTTCTTTTCTTTTTTTTCCATTATATTATTTATTTAATGTGTTTTTCGACATATTAAAGGATCCTATATGTAAAAAATAATTTTTTCTTATTCGAAAAATTTTAAATAATGCTTAAAAACTGGAAAAATCCCGTATAATTAGTTTATCTATATTATAATTTTTTTTTACTCCTTTTACAATATTTTCACGAAAGTTTAGCATCCGAAATGTGTTCTATAATTAAAATCTAGCGTCTTTCTTTTTGAAAGAACGCATAAAGGAATAAATAATAAATAAAATAAAATGGCGGGAAAAAGGTTCAAATTTCAAGTCCGTCTAACTCCCTTTAATATGAAGTTAAAATTTTCAAATTCGGACGAAAAGTTGTCCTCTATGAGCCGCACCACCCTACAAAGAAAATTTTTTATAGACCTATTAGGGGGTCCGCAAACGCCCCTTATGTATTTTCTTTAGCAAACCGGAAGAGGGTACTTGAATCTATGTAGTAGCCCGATCTCCGTATAAACATGGTTCAACGGATAAGACCGCGTGCTAGTTGTTTACGCCTCAAGAATATAAATCAAGAATGTAAAAAATAATTTTTTCTTATTCGAAAAATTTCAAATAATGCTTAAAAACTGGAAAAATCCCGTATAATTAGTTAATTTTTATTATAATATTTTTTTTACACATTTTACAATATTTTCACGAAAGTTTAGCATTCGAAATGTGTTCTATGTTTAAAATCTAGCGTCTTTCTTTTTGAAAGAACGCATAAAGGAATAAATAATAAATAAAATAAAATGGCGGGAAAAAGGTTCAAATTTCAAGTCCGTCTAACTCCCTTTAATATGAAGTTCTAATTTTCAAATTCGGACGGAAAGTTGTGCTCTATGAGCCGCACCACCCTACAAAGAAAATTTTTTATAGACCTATTAGGGGGTCCGCAAACGCCCCTTATGTATTTTCTTTAGAAAACCGGAAGAGGGTACTTGAATCTATGTAGTAACCTGACCTCCGTATAAACGTGGTTCTACGGATAAGACCGCGTGATAGTGACTTACGCTTCAAGCGAAGGGGTGCAGGTTCGAACCCCGGCAAACGTCTATTTTTCTAATTTTTTACATTTTTTTCTTTTCTTTTTTTCCATTATATTATTTATTTAATGTGTTTTTCGATATATTAAAGTATCCTATACGTAAAAAATAATTTTTTCTTATTCGAAAAATTTCGAATAATGCTTAAAAACTGGAAAAATCCCGGAAAATTAGTTTATTTATATTATAATATTTTTTTTTACACCTTTTACAATATTTTCACGAAAGTTTAGCATCCGAAATGTGTTCTATGTTTAAAATCTAGCGTCTATCTTTTTGAAAGAACGCATAAAGGAATAAATAATAAAATAAAATAAAATGGCGGGAAAAATGTTCAAATTTCAAGACCGTCTAACTCCCTTTAATATGAAGTTATAATTTTCAAATTCGGTCGGAAAGTTGTCCTTTATGAGCCGCACCACCCTACAAAGAAAATTTTTTATAGACCTATTAGGGGGTCCGCAAACGCCCCTTATGTATTTTGTTCAGCAAACCGGAAGAGGGTACTTGAATCTATGTAGTAGCCCGATCTCCGTATAAACATGGTTCAACGGATAAGACCGCGTGCTAGTTGTTTACGCCTCAAGCGAAGGGGTGCAGGTTCGAACCCCAGCAGAGGTGTATTTTTCAAATTTTTTACATTTTTTTCTTTTCCTTTTTTCCATTATATTATTTATTTAATGTGTTTTTCGATATATTAAAGGATCCTATATGTAAAAAATAATTTTTTCTTATTCGAAAAATTTCAAATAATGCTTAAAAACTGGAAAAATCCCGTATAATTAGTTAATTTTTATTATAATATTTTTTTTACACATTTTACAATATTTTCACGAAAGTTTAGCATTCGAAATGTGTTCTATGTTTAAAATCTAGCGTCTTTCTTTTTGAAAGAACGCATAAAGGAATAAATAATAAATAAAATAAAATGGCGGGAAAAAGGTTCAAATTTCAAGTCCGTCTAACTCCCTTTAATATGAAGTTCTAATTTTCAAATTCGGACGGAAAGTTGTGCTCTATGAGCCGCACCACCCAACAAAGAAAATTTTTTATAGACTTAATAGGGGGTCCGCAAACGCCCCTTATGTATTTTCTTTAGCAAACCGGAAGAGGGTACTTGAATCTATGTAGTAACCTGACCCCCGTATAAACGTGGTTCTACGGATAAGACCGCGTGATAGTGACTTACGCTTCAAGCGAAGGGGTGCAGGTTCGAACCCCGGCTAACGTCTATTTTTCTAATTTTTTACATTTTTTTCTTTTCTTTTTTTCCATTATATTATTTATTTAATGTGTTTTTCGATATATTAAAGTATCCTATATGTAAAAAATAATTTTTTCTTATTCGAAAAATTTCGAATAATGCTTAAAAACTGGAAAAATCCCGGAAAATTAGTTTATTTATATTATAATATTTTTTTTTACACCTTTTACAATATTTTCACGAAAGTTTAGCATCCGAAATGTGTTCTATGTTTAAAATCTAGCTTCTATCTTTTTGAAAGAACGCATAAAGGAATAAATAATAAAATAAAATAAAATGGCGGGAAAAATGTTCAAATTTCAAGACCGTCTAACTCCCTTTAATATGAAGTTATAATTTTCAAATTCGGTCGGAAAGTTGTCCTTTATGAGCCGCACCACCCTACAAAGAAAATTTTTTATAGACCTATTAGGGGGTCCGCAAACGCCCCTTATGTATTTTGTTCAGCAAAACGGAAGAGGGTACTTGAATCTATGTAGTAACCCGATCCCCGTATAAACGTGGTTCAACGGGTAAGATCGCGTGCTAGTGACTTACGCTTCAAAAGAAGGGGCGCAGGTTCGAACCCCGGCAGAGGTCTATTTTTCTAATTTTTTACATTTTTTTTCTTTTCTTTTTTTCCATTATATTATTTATTTAACGTGTTTTTCGACATATTAAAGGATCCTATATGTAAAAAATAATTTTTTCTTATTCGAAAAATTTCAAATAATGCTTAAAAACTCGAAAAATCCCGTATAATTAGTTTATTTATATTATAATTTTTTTTTTACTCCTTTTACAATATTTTCACGAAAGTTTAGCATCCGAAATGTGTTCTATGTTTAAAATCTAGCGTCTTTCTTTTTGAAAGAACGCATAAAGGAATAAATAATAAATAAAATAAAATGGCGGGGGAAAAGGTTCAAATTTCAAGTCCGTCTAACTCCCTTTAATATGAAGTTATAATTTTCAAATTCGGACGGAAAGTTGCCCTCTATGAGCCGCACCACCCTACAAAGAAAATTTTTTATAGACCTATTAGGGGGTCCGCAAACGCCCCTTATGTATTTTCTTTAGCAAACCGGAAGAGGGTACTTGAATCTATGTAGTAGCCCGATCTCCGTATAAACGTGGTTCAACGGATAAGACCGCGTGTTAGTTATTTACGCCTCAAGCGAAGGAGTGCAGGGTCGAACCCCGGACGAGGTCAATTTTTCTAATTTTTTACATTTTTTTCTTTTCTTTTTTTCCATTATATTATTTATTTAATGTGTTTTTCGATATATTAAAGGATCCTATATGTAAAAAATAATTTTTTCTTGTTCGAAAAATTTCAAATAATGCTTAAAAACTGGAAAAATCCCGGAAAATTAGTTTATTTATATTATAATTTTTTTTTTTACACCTTTTACAATATTTTCACGAAAGTTTAGCATCCGAAATGTGATCTATGTTTAAAATCTAGCGTCTTTCTTTTTGAAAGAACGCATAAAGGAATAAATAATAAATAAAATAAAATGGCGGGAAAAAGGTTCAAATTTCAAGTCCGTCTAACTCCCTTTAATATGAAGTTATAATTTTCAAATTCGGACAGAAAGTTGCCCTCTATGAGCCGCACCACCCTACAAAGAAAATTTTTTATAGACCTATTAGGGGGTCCGCAAACGCCCCTTATGTATTTTCTTTAGCAAACCGGAAGAGGGTACTTGAATCTATGTAGTAGCCCGATCTCCGTATAAACGTGGTTCAACGGATAAGACCGCGTGTTAGTTATTTACGCCTCAAGCGAAGGAGTGCAGGGTCGAACCCCGGACGAGGTCAATTTTTCTAATTTTTTACATTTTTTTCTTTTCTTTTTTTCCATTATATTATTTATTTAATGTGTTTTTCGATATATTAAAGGATCCTATATGTAAAAAATAATTTTTTCTTGTTCGAAAAATTTCAAATAATGCTTAAAAACTGGAAAAATCCCGGAAAATTAGTTTATTTATATTATAATATTTTTTTTTTACACCTTTTAAAATATTTTCACGAAAGTTTAGCATCCGAAATGTGATCTATGTTTAAAATCTAGCGTCTTTCTTTTTGAAAGAACGCATAAAGGAATAAATAATAAATAAAATAAAATGGCGGGAAAAAGGTTCAAATTTCAAGTCCGTCTAACTCCCTTTAATATGAAGTTCTAATTTTCAAATTCGGACGGAAAGTTGTGCTCTATGAGCCGCACCACCCAACAAAGAAAATTTTTTATAGACTTAATAGGGGGTCCGCAAACGCCCCTTATGTATTTTCTTTAGCAAACCGGAAGAGGGTACTTGAATCTATGTAGTAACCTGACCCCCGTATAAACGTGGTTCTACGGATAAGACCGCGTGATAGTGACTTACGCTTCAAGCGAAGGGGTGCAGGTTCGAACCCCGGCAAACGTCTATTTTTCTAATTTTTTACATTTTTTTCTTTTCTTTTTTTCCATTATATTATTTATTTAATGTGTTTTTCGATATATTAAAGTATCCTATATGTAAAAAATAATTTTTTCTTATTCGAAAAATTTCGAATAATGCTTAAAAACTGGAAAAATCCCGGAAAATTAGTTTATTTATATTATAATATTTTTTTTTACACCTTTTACAATATTTTCACGAAAGTTTAGCATCCGAAATGTGTTCTATGTTTAAAATCTAGCTTCTATCTTTTTGAAAGAACGCATAAAGGAATAAATAATAAAATAAAATAAAATGGCGGGAAAAATGTTCAAATTTCAAGACCGTCTAACTCCCTTTAATATGAAGTTATAATTTTCAAATTCGGTCGGAAAGTTGTCCTTTATGAGCCGCACCACCCTACAAAGAAAATTTTTTATAGACCTATTAGGGGGTCCGCAAACGCCCCTTATGTATTTTGTTCAGCAAAACGGAAGAGGGTACTTGAATCTATGTAGTAACCCGATCCCCGTATAAACGTGGTTCAACGGGTAAGATCGCGTGCTAGTGACTTACGCTTCAAAAGAAGGGGCGCAGGTTCGAACCCCGGCAGAGGTCTATTTTTCTAATTTTTTACATTTTTTTTCTTTTCTTTTTTTCCATTATATTATTTATTTAACGTGTTTTTCGACATATTAAAGGATCCTATATGTAAAAAATAATTTTTTCTTATTCGAAAAATTTCAAATAATGCTTAAAAACTCGAAAAATCCCGTATAATTAGTTTATTTATATTATAATTTTTTTTTTACTCCTTTTACAATATTTTCACGAAAGTTTAGCATCCGAAATGTGTTCTATGTTTAAAATCTAGCGTCTTTCTTTTTGAAAGAACGCATAAAGGAATAAATAATAAATAAAATAAAATGGCGGGGAAAAAGGTTCAAATTTCAAGTCCGTCTAACTCCCTTTAATATGAAGTTATAATTTTCAAATTCGGACGGAAAGTTGCCCTCTATGAGCCGCACCACCCTACAAAGAAAATTTTTTATAGACCTATTAGGGGGTCCGCAAACGCCCCTTATGTATTTTCTTTAGCAAACCGGAAGAGGGTACTTGAATCTATGTAGTAGCCCGATCTCCGTATAAACGTGGTTCAACGGATAAGACCGCGTGTTAGTTATTTACGCCTCAAGCGAAGGAGTGCAGGGTCGAACCCCGGACGAGGTCAACTTTTCTAATTTTTTACATTTTTTTCTTTTCTTTTTTTCCATTATATTATTTATTTAATGTGTTTTTCGATATATTAAAGGATCCTATATGTAAAAAATAATTTTTTCTTGTTCGAAAAATTTCAAATAATGCTTAAAAACTGGAAAAATCCCGGAAAATTAGTTTATTTATATTATAATTTTTTTTTTTACACCTTTTACAATATTTTCACGAAAGTTTAGCATCCGAAATGTGATCTATGTTTAAAATCTAGCGTCTTTCTTTTTGAAAGAACGCATAAAGGAATAAATAATAAATAAAATAAAATGGCGGGAAAAAGGTTCAAATTTCAAGTCCGTCTAACTCCCTTTAATATGAAGTTATAATTTTCAAATTCGGACAGAAAGTTGCCCTCTATGAGCCGCACCACCCTACAAAGAAAATTTTTTATAGACCTATTAGGGGGTCCGCAAACGCCCCTTATGTATTTTCTTTAGCAAACCGGAAGAGGGTACTTGAATCTATGTAGTAGCCCGATCTCCGTATAAACGTGGTTCAACGGATAAGACCGCGTGTTAGTTATTTACGCCTCAAGCGAAGGAGTGCAGGGTCGAACCCCGGACGAGGTCAATTTTTCTAATTTTTTACATTTTTTTCTTTTCTTTTTTTCCATTATATTATTTATTTAATGTGTTTTTCGATATATTAAAGGATCCTATATGTAAAAAATAATTTTTTCTTGTTCGAAAAATTTCAAATAATGCTTAAAAACTGGAAAAATCCCGGAAAATTAGTTTATTTATATTATAATATTTTTTTTTTACACCTTTTAAAATATTTTCACGAAAGTTTAGCATCCGAAATGTGATCTATGTTTAAAATCTAGCGTCTTTCTTTTTGAAAGAACGCATAAAGGAATAAATAATAAATAAAATAAAATGGCGGGAAAAAGGTTCAAATTTCAAGTCCGTCTAACTCCCTTTAATATGAAGTTATAATTTTCAAATTCGGACGGAAAGTTGCCCTCTATGAGCCGCACCACCCTACAAAGAAAATTTTTTATAGACCTATTAGGGGGTCCGCAAACGCCCCTTATGTATTTTCTTTAGCAAACCGGAAGAGGGTACTTGAATCTATGTAGTAGCCCGATCTCCGTATAAACGTGGTTCAACGGATAAGACCGCGTGTTAGTTATTTACGCCTCAAGCGAAGGAGTGCAGGGTCGAACCCCGGACGAGGTCAATTTTTCTAATTTTTTACATTTTTTTCTTTTCTTTTTTTCCATTATATTATTTATTTAATGTGTTTTTCGATATATTAAAGGATCCTATATGTAAAAAATAATTTTTTCTTGTTCGAAAAATTTCAAATAATGCTTAAAAACTGGAAAAATCCCGGAAAATTAGTTTATTTATATTATAATATTTTTTTTTTACACCTTTTACAATATTTTCACGAAAGTTTAGCATCCGAAATGTGATCTATGTTTAAAATCTAGCGTCTTTCTTTTTGAAAGAACGCATAAAGGAATAAATAATAAATAAAATAAAATGGCGGGAAAAAGGTTCAAATTTCAAGTCCGTCTAACTCCCTTTAATATGAAGTTATAATTTTCAAATTCGGACGGAAAGTTGCCCTCTATGAGCCGCACCACCCTACAAAGAAAATTTTTTATAGACCTATTAGGGGGTCCGCAAACGCCCCTTATGTATTTTCTTTAGCAAACCGGAAGAGGGTACTTGAATCTATGTAGTAGCCCGATCTCCGTATAAACGTGGTTCAACGGATAAGACCGCGTGTTAGTTATTTACGCCTCAAGCGAAGGAGTGCAGGGTCGAACCCCGGACGAGGTCAATTTTTCTAATTTTTTACATTTTTTTCTTTTCTTTTTTTCCATTATATTATTTATTTAATGTGTTTTTCGATATATTAAAGGATCCTATATGTAAAAAATAATTTTTTCTTGTTCGAAAAATTTCAAATAATGCTTAAAAACTGGAAAAATCCCGGAAAATTAGTTCATTTATA
The DNA here is from genome assembly GCF_982258835.1 of Parasteatoda tepidariorum. Taxonomy (NCBI): domain Eukaryota; kingdom Metazoa; phylum Arthropoda; class Arachnida; order Araneae; family Theridiidae; genus Parasteatoda; species Parasteatoda tepidariorum. The sequence goes on along the minus strand of NC_141755.1, from coordinate 133,126,345 downwards.
TTATAATATTTTTTTTTACACCTTTTACAATATTTTCACGAAAGTTTAGCATCCGAAATGTGTTCTATGTTTAAAATCTAGCGTCTTTCTTTTTGAAAGAACGCATAAAGGAATAAATAATAAATAAAATAAAATGGCGGGGAAAAAGGTTCAAATTTCAAGTCCGTCTAACTCCCTTTAATATGAAGTTATAATTTTCAAATTCGGACGGAAAGTTGCCCTCTATGAGCCGCACCACCCTACAAAGAAAATTTTTTATAGACCTATTAGGGGGTCCGCAAACGCCCCTTATGTATTTTCTTTAGCAAACCGGAAGAGGGTACTTGAATCTATGTAGTAGCCCGATCTCCGTATAAACGTGGTTCAACGGATAAGACCGCGTGCTAGTTATTTACGCCTCAAGCGCAGGAGTGCAGGGTCGAACTCCGGAAGAGGTCAATTTTTCTAATTTTTTACATTTTTTTCTTTTCTTTTTTTCCATTATATTATTTATTTAATGTGTTTTTCGATATATTAAAGGATCCTATATGTAAAAAATAATTTTTTCTTGTTCGAAAAATTTCAAATAATGCTTAAAAACTGGAAAAATCCCGGAAAATTAGTTTATTTATATTATAATATTTTTTTTTACACCTTTTACAATATTTTCACGAAAGTTTAGCATCCGAAATGTGTTCTATGTTTAAAATCTAGTGTCTTTCTTTTTGAAAGAGCGCATAAAGGAATAAATAATAAATAAAATAAAATGGCGGGAAAAAGGTTCAAATTTCAAGTCCGTCTAACTCCCTTTAATATGAAGTTCTAATTTTCAAATTCGGACGGAAAGTTGTGCTCTATGAGCCGCACCACCCTACAAAGAAAATTTTTTATAGACCTATTAGGGGGTCCGCAAACGCCCCTTATTTATTTTGTTTAGCAAACCGGAAGAGGGTACTTGAATGTATGTAGTAGCCCGATCTCCGTATAAACGTGGTTCAACGGATAAGACCGCGTGCTAGTTATTTACGCCTCAAGCGAAGGGGTGCAGGGTCGAACCCCGGAAGAGGTCAATTTTTCTAATTTTTTACATTTTTTTCTTTTCTTTTTTTTCATTATATTATTTATTTAATGTGTTTTTCGATATATTAAAGGATCCTATATGTAAAAAATAATTTTTTCTTATTCGAAAAATTTCAAATAATGCTTAAAAACTAGAAAAATCCCGTATAATTAGTTTATTTATATTATAATATTTTCTTTACACATTTTACAATATTTTCACGAAAGTTTAGCATTCGAAATGTGTTCTATGTTTAAAATCTAGCGTCTTTCTTTTTGAAAGAACGCATAAAGGAATAAATAATAAATAAAATAAAATGGCGGGAAAAAGGTTCAAATTTCAAGACCGTCTAACTCCCTTTAATATGAAGTTATAATTTTCAAAATCGGTCGGAAAGTTGTCCTCTATGAGCCGCACCACCCTACGAAGAAAATTTTTTATAGACCTATTAGGGGGTCCGCAAACGCCCCTTATTTATTTTGTTTAGCAAACCGGAAGAGGGTACTTGAATGTATGTAGTAGCCCGATCTCCGTATAAACGTGGTTCAACGGATAAGACCGCGTGCTAGTTATTTACGCCTCAAGCGAAGGGGTGCAGGGTCGAACCCCGGAAGAGGTCAATTTTTCTAATTTTTTACATTTTTTTCTTTTCTTTTTTTTCATTATATTATTTATTTAATGTGTTTTTCGATATATTAAAGGATCCTGTATGAAAAAAATAATTTTTTCTTGTTCGAAAAATTTCAAGTAATGCTTAAAAACTGGAAAAATCCCGGAAAATTAGTTTATTTATATTATAATATTTTTTTTTTACACCTTTTACACTATTTTCACGAAAGTTTAGCATCCGAAATGTGTTCTATGTTTAAAATCTAGCGTCTTTCTTTTTGAAAGAACGCATAAAGGAATAAATAATAAAATAAAATAAAATGGCGGGAAAAATGTTCAAATTTCAAGACCGTCTAACTCCCTTTAATATGAAGTTATAATATTCAAATTCGGACGGAAAGTTGTCCTCTATGAGCCGCACCACCCTACAAAGAAAATTTTTTATAGACCTATTAGGGGGTCCGCAAACGCCCCTTATGTATTTTGTTCAGCAAACCGGAAGAGGGTACTTGAATCTATGTAGTAACCCGATCCCCGTATAAACGTGGTTCAACGGATAAGATCGCGTGCTAGTGACTTACGCTTCAAAAGAAGGGGCGCAGGTTCGAACCCCGACAGAGGTCTATTTTTCTAATTTTTTACATTTTTTTTCTTTTCTTTTTTTCCATTATATTATTTATTTAACGTGTTTTTCGACATATTAAAGGATCCCATATGTAAAAAATAATTTTTTCTTATTCGAAAAATTTCAAATAATGCTTAAAAACTCGAAAAATCCCGTATAATTAGTTTATTTATATTATAATTTTTTTTTACTCCTTTTACAATATTTTCACGAAAGTTTAGCATCCGAAATGTGTTCTATGTTTAAAATCTAGCGTCTTTCTTTTTGAAAGAACGCATAAAGGAATAAATAATAAATAAAATAAAATGGCGGGGAAAAAGGTTCAAATTTCAAGTCCGTCTAACTCCCTTTAATATGAAGTTATAATTTTCAAATTCGGACGGAAAGTTACCCTCTATGAGCCGCACCACCCTACAAAGAAAATTTTTTATAGACCTATTAGGGGGTCCGCAAACGCCCCTTATGTATTTTCTTTAGCAAACCGGAAGAGGGTACTTGAATCTATGTAGTAGCCCGATCTCCGTATAAACGTGGTTCAACGGATAAGACCGCGTGCTAGTTATTTACGCCTCAAGCGCAGGAGTGCAGGGTCGAACCCCGGAAGAGGTCAATTTTTCTAATTTTTTACATTTTTTTCTTTTCTTTTTTTCCATTATATTATTTATTTAATGTGTTTTTCGATATATTAAAGGATCCTATATGTAAAAAATAATTTTTTCTTGTTCGAAAAATTTCAAATAATGCTTAAAAACTGGAAAAATCCCGGAAAATTAGTTTATTTATATTATAATATTTTTTTTTACACCTTTTACAATATTTTCACGAAAGTTTAGCATCCGAAATGTGATCTATGTTTAAAATCTAGCGTCTTTCTTTTTGAAAGAACGCATAAAGGAATAAATAATAAATAAAATAAAATGGCGGGAAAAAGGTTCAAATTTCAAGTCCGTCTAACTCCCTTTAATATGAAGTTATAATTTTCAAATTCGGACGGAAAGTTGCCCTCTATGAGCCGCACCACCCTACAAAGAAAATTTTTTATAGACCTATTAGGGGGTCCGCAAACGCCCCTTATGTATTTTCTTTAGCAAACCGGAAGAGTGTACTTGAATCTATGTAGTAGCCCGATCTCCGTATAAACGTGGTTCAACGGATAAGACCGCGTGTTAGTTATTTACGCCTCAAGCGAAGGAGTGCAGGGTCGAACCCCGGAAGAGGTCAATTTTTCTAATTTTTTACATTTTTTTCTTTTCTTTTTTTCCATTATATTATTTATTTAATGTGTTTTTCGATATATTAAAGGATCCTATATGTAACAAATAATTTTTTCTTATTCGAAAAATTTCAAATAATGCTTAAAAACTGGAAAAATCCCGAATAATTAGTTAATTTTTATTATAAAATTTTTTTTACACATTTTACAATATTTTCACGAAAGTTTAGCATCCGAAATGTGTTCTATGTTGAAAATCTAGCGTCTTTCTTTTTGAAAGAACGCATAAAGGAATAAATAATAAAATAAAATAAAATGGCGGGAAAAATGTTCAAATTTCAAGACCGTCTAACTCCCTTTAATATGAAGTTATAATATTCAAATTCGGACGGAAAGTTGTCCTCTATGAGCCGCACCACCCTACAAAGAAAATTTTTTATAGACCTATTAGGGGGTCCTTAAACGCCCCTTATGTATTTTGTTCAGCAAACCGGAAGAGGGTACTTGAATCTATGTAGTAACCCGATCCCCGTATAAACGTGGTTCAACGGATAAGACTGCGTGCTAGTGACTTACGCTTCAAAAGAAGGGGCGCAGGTTCGAACCCCGGCAGAGGTCTATTTTTCTAATTTTTTGCATTTTTTTCTTTTCTTTTTTTCCATTATATTATTTATTTAATGTGTTTTTCGACATATTAAAGGATCCTATATGTAAAAAATAATTTTTTCTTATTCGAAAAATTTCAAATAATGCTTAAAAACTGGAAAAATCCCGTATAATTAGTTTATTTATATTATAATTTTTTTTTTACTCCTTTTACAATATTTTCACGAAAGTTTAGCATCCGAAATGTGTTCTATGTTTAAAATCTAGCGTCTTTCTTTTTGAAAGAACGCATAAAGGAATAAATAATAAATAAAATAAAATGGCGGGAAAAAGGTTCAAATTTCAAGTCCGTCTAACTCCCTTTAATATGAAGTTATAATTTTCAAATTCGGACGGAAAGTTGCCCTCTATGAGCCGCACCACCCTACAAAGAAAATTTTTTATAGACCTATTAGGGGGTCCGCAAACGCCCCTTATGTATTTTCTTTAGCAAACCGGAAGAGGGTACTTGAATCTATGTAGTAGCCCGATCTCCGTATAAACGTGGTTCAACGGATAAGACCGCGTGCTAGTTATTTACGCCTCAAGCGCAGGAGTGCAGGGTCGAACCCCGGAAGAGGTCAATTTTTCTAATTTTTTACATTTTTTTCTTTTCTTTTTTTCCATTATATTATTTATTTAATGTGTTTTTCGATATATTAAAGGATCCTATATGTAAAAAATAATTTTTTCTTGTTCGAAAAATTTCAAATAATGCTTAAAAACTGGAAAAATCCCGGAAAATTAGTTTATTTATATTATAATATTTTTTTTTACACCTTTTACAATATTTTCACGAAAGTTTAGCATCCGAAATGTGTTCTATGTTTAAAATCTAGCGTCTTTCTTTTTGAAAGAACACATAAAGGAATAAATAATAAATAAAATAAAATGGCGGGAAAAAGGTTCAAATTTCAAGTCCGTCTAACTCCCTTTAATATGAAGTTATAATTTTCAAATTCGGACGGAAAGTTGCCCTCTATGAGCCGCACCACCCTACAAAGAAAATTTTTTATAGACCTATTAGGGGGTCCGCAAACGCCCCTTATGTATTTTCTTTAGCAAACCGGAAGAGGGTACTTGAATCTATGTAGTAGCCCGAACTCCGTATAAACGTGGTTCAACGGATAAGACCGCGTGTTAGTTATTTACGCCTCAAGCGAAGGAGTGCAGGGTCGAACCCCGGAAGAGGTCAATTTTTCAAATTTTGTACATTTTTTTCTTTTCTTTTTTTCCATTATATTATTTATTTAATGTGTTTTTCGATATATTAAAGGATCCTATATGTAAAAAATAATTTTTTCTTGTTCGAAAAATTTCAAATAATGCTTAAAAACTGGAAAAATCCCGGAAAATTAGTTTATTTATATTATAATATTTTTTTTTTACACCTTTTACAATATTTTCACGAAAGTTTAGCATCCGAAATGTGTTCTATGTTTAAAATCTAGCGTCTTTCTTTTTGAAAGAACGCATAAAGGAATAAATAATAAATAAAATAAAATGGCGGGAAAAAGGTTCAAATTTCAAGTCCGTCTAACTCCCTTTAATATGAAGTTATAATTTTCAAATTCGGACGGAAAGTTGCCCTCTATGAGCCGCACCACCCTACAAAGAAAATTTTTTATAGACCTATTAGGGGGTCCGCAAACGCCCCTTATGTATTTTCTTTAGCAAACCGGAAGAGGGTACTTGAATCTATGTAGTAGCCCGATCTCCGTATAAACGTGGTTCAACGGATAAGACCGCGTGCTAGTTATTTACGCCTCAAGCGCAGGAGTGCAGGGTCGAAACCCGGAAGAGGTCAATTTTTCTAATTTTTTACATTTTTTTCTTTTCTTTTTTTCCATTATATTATTTATTTAATGTGTTTTTCGATATATTAAAGGATCCTATATGTAAAAAATAATTTTTTCTTGTTCGAAAAATTTCAAATAATGCTTAAAAACTGGAAAAATCCCGGAAAATTAGTTTATTTATATTATAATATTTTTTTTTTACACCTTTTACAATATTTTCACGAAAGTTTAGCATCCGAAATGTGTTCTATGTTTAAAATCTAGCGTCTTTCTTTTTGAAAGAACGCATAAAGGAATAAATAATAAATAAAATAAAATGGCGGGGAAAAAGGTTCAAATTTCAAGTCCGTCTAACTCCCTTTAATATGAAGTTATAATTTTCAAATTCGGACGGAAAGTTGCCCTCTATGAGCCGCACCACCCTACAAAGAAAATTTTTTATAGACCTATTAGGGGGTCCGCAAACGCCCCTTATGTATTTTCTTTAGCAAACCGGAAGAGGGTACTTGAATCTATGTAGTAGCCTGATCTCCGTATAAACGTGGTTCAACGGATAAGACCGCGTGCTAGTTATTTGCGCCTGAAGCGCAGGAGTGCAGGGTCGAACCCCGGAAGAGGTCAATTTTTCTAATTTTTTACATTTTTTTCTTTTCTTTTTTTCCATTATATTATTTATTTAATGTGTTTTTCGATATATTAAAGGATCCTATATGTAAAAAATAATTTTTTCTTGTTCGAAAAATTTCAAATAATGCTTAAAAACTGGAAAAATCCCTGAAAATTAGTTTATTTATATTATAATATTTTTTTTTACACCTTTTACAATATTTTCACGAAAGTTTAGCATCCGAAATGTGTTCTATGTTTAAAATCTAGCGTCTTTCTTTTTGAAAGAACGCATAAAGGAATAAATAATAAATAAAATAAAATGGCGGGGAAAAAGGTTCAAATTTCAAGTCCGTCTAACTCCCTTTAATATGAAGTTATAATTTTCAAATTCGGACGGAAAGTTGCCCTCTATGAGCCGCACCACCCTACAAAGAAAATTTTTTATAGACCTATTAGGGGGTCCGCAAACGCCCCTTATGTATTTTCTTTAGCAAACCGGAAGAGGGTACTTGAATCCAGGGCTAAAGAGAATAGAAGGGCTGGTTCACTCCTTTGAAGTATCTCTTGCCGCGCCGATCCTCCGACGTCACTCTAGTGACGTCACTTTGGCGCAAAGCTCGCACTTTTACTTCAAGAACGGAGCGTTTGGCCTTACTAGCTCTAACTAATATTGGATCATTTCTTTTTGCGAGATATTCTAAGACATTTGTTATTTTCTATAATGACTTTCCTCAGTTTTTGTAGTGAATTTACAAGAATTTAAAACTATTATCGAAATGCCAGTTTGCGCGATTGCAACTTGCAAAAATTCTGATATAAAAACAAAAGGAAAAAGTATAATTTTTCGCGTGTTCCCTAAAGTAAATGAACAACTATGTAAAGAATGGATTCCGAAATGACACAGTTAATATAAAACCGCAATACGTTTATTCTGTCGTAAAGAACTTTTATAAAAATTCATTATCTAAATAGAAACCGCCTCGCTACTTCATAAAGAAAGGCAGGTGAAAAGAATTAAAAAATAGATAAAGTCAAAGAAAATTAAAATGTAAGTAAAAAGTATAAATAAAATATATAGTATATAGTTGAAATTCTCCTAATTTCATAACATATTTTTTAATGTAGTTATTCTAAATATTTATGATTTTTTTTTAAAAATTATATTCTCTTCAATTTAAATATCTATATATTATATCATCGTAAATTTAAATGTCTATAAACAATTGTAAAATTTCTGATGTCATTATGAACCTAAATTATTATTTTGTTTCAGTAATTAGCGTTTAAGGTTGATGTTTCCTAATGATTAAGTATGAACAAATTGCTATTAACGACATATTTTAAAATCAGGGATTCTAAATTTAACTTAACTTATCTTTATAAAAGAATATGTAGATTAAAAAAGTGTCGATATATGCCTTCATTTTTCCTAATAGTTAAAGTTAAAACTGAACTTTTTAAAATAAAGTATTTATCGTGTCATTTTCACCAACTAGCAAAACATTTTTATAAGTTTAAAATGGTATTTTTTTAATATAATAACCAAGAAAGTTTTTTTTGAACTATGTTTATGAACGGAAATAATGTGTTAATTACGTAAAGTTTGAAGGATAATAACCAGAAAAAGTCTAACTTAATTTTACAAGAGAAAGATGCAAAGTTATCATATCTTTGCTTGCGATCTCCGAGATCTGTAGACACAGTGACGTCATGAGGAGGGAAATCGTAGCTTCAGCTCTAAGAGCGGAGTGAACTAGCCCTTGTATTCTCTTTAGCCCTGACTTGAATCTATGTAGTAGCCCGATCTCCGTATAAACGTGGTTCAACGGATAAGACCGCGTGCTAGTTATTTACGCCTGAAGCGCAGGAGTGCAGGGTCGAACCCCGGAAGAGGTCAATTTTTCTAATTTTTTACATTTTTTTCTTTTCTTTTTTTCCATTATATTATTTATTTAATGTGTTTTTCGATATATTAAAGAATCCTATATGTAAAAAATAATTTTTTCTTGTTCGAAAAATTTCAAATAATGCTTAAAAACTGGAAAAATCCCGGAAAATTAGTTTATTTATATTATAATATTTTTTTTTACACCTTTTACAATATTTTCACGAAAGTTTAGCATCCGAAATGTGATCTATGTTTAAAATCTAGCGTCTTTCTTTTTGAAAGAACGCATAAAGGAATAAATAATAAATAAAATAAAATGGCGGGAAAAGGTTCAAATTTCAAGTCCGTCTAACTCCCTTGAATATGAAGTTATAATTTTCAAATTCGGACGGAAAGTTGCCCTCTATGAGCCGCACCACCCTACAAAGAAAATTTTTTATAGACCTATTAGGGGGTCCGCAAACGCCCCTTATGTATTTTCTTTAGCAAACCGGAAGAGTGTACTTGAATCTATGTAGTAGCCCGATCTCCGTATAAACGTGGTTCAACGGATAAGACCGCGTGTTAGTTATTTACGCCTCAAGCGAAGGAGTGCAGGGTCGAACCCCGGAAGAGGTCAATTTTTCTAATTTTTTACATTTTTTTCTTTTCTTTTTTTCCATTATATTATTTATTTAATGTGTTTTTCGATATATTAAAGGATCCTATATGTAACAAATAATTTTTTCTTATTCGAAAAATTTCAAATAATGCTTAAAAACTGGAAAAATCCCGAATAATTAGTTAATTTTTATTATAAAATTTTTTTTACACATTTTACAATATTTTCACGAAAGTTTAGCATCCGAAATGTGTTCTATGTTGAAAATCTAGCGTCTTTCTTTTTGAAAGAACGCATAAAGGAATAAATAATAAAATAAAATAAAATGGCGGGAAAAATGTTCAAATTTCAAGACCGTCTAACTCCCTTTAATATAACGTTATAATATTCAAATTCGGACGGAAAGTTGTCCTCTATGAGCCGCACCACCCTACAAAGAAAATTTTTTATAGACCTATTAGGGGGTCCGCAAACGCCCCTTATGTATTTTGTTCAGCAAACCGGAAGAGGGTACTTGAATCTATGTAGTAACCCGATCCCCGTATAAACGTGGTTCAACGGATAAGACTGCGTGCTAGTGACTTACGCTTCAAAAGAAGGGGCGCAGGTTCGAACCCCGGCAGAGGTCTATTTTTCTAATTTTTTACATTTTTTTCTTTTCTTTTTTTCCATTATATTATTTATTTAATGTGTTTTTCGATATATTAAAGGATCCTATATGTAAAAAATAATTTTTTCTTGTTCGAAAAATTTCAAATAATGCTTAAAAACTGGAAAAATCCCGGAAAATTAGTTTATTTATATTATAATATTTTTTTTTTACACCTTTTACAATATTTTCACGAAAGTTTAGCATCCGAAATGTGTTCTATGTTTAAAATCTAGCGTCTTTCTTTTTGAAAGAACGCATAAAGGAATAAATAATAAATAAAATAAAATGGCGGGGAAAAAGGTTCAAATTTCAAGTCCGTCTAACTCCCTTTAATATGAAGTTATAATTTTCAAATTCGGACGGAAAGTTGCCCTCTATGAGCCGCACCACCCTACAAAGAAAATTTTTTATAGACCTATTAAGGGGTCCGCAAACGCCCCTTATGTATTTTCTTTAGCAAACCGGAAGAGGGTACTTGAATCTATGTAGTAGCCCGATCTCCGTATAAACGTGGTTCAACGGATAAGACCGCGTGCTAGTTATTTACGCCTGAAGCGCAGGAGTGCAGGGTCGAACCCCGGAAGAGGTCAATTTTTCTAATTTTTTACATTTTTTTCTTTTCTTTTTTTCCATTATATTATTTATTTAATGTGTTTTTCGATATATTAAAGGATCCTATATGTAAAAAATAATTTTTTCTTGTTCGAAAAATTTCAAATAATGCTTAAAAACTGGAAAAATCCCGGAAAATTAGTTTATTTATATTATAATATTTTTTTTTTACACCTTTTACAATATTTTCACGAAAGTTTAGCATCCGAAATGTGTTCTATGTTTAAAATCTAGCGTCTTTCTTTTTGAAAGAACGCATAAAGGAATAAATAATAAATAAAATAAAATGGCGGGGAAAAAGGTTCAAATTTCAAGTCCGTCTAACTCCCTTTAATATGAAGTTATAATTTTCAAATTCGGACGGAAAGTTGCCCTCTATGAGCCGCACCACCCTACAAAGAAAATTTTTTATAGACCTATTAGGGGGTCCGCAAACGCCCCTTATGTATTTTCTTTAGCAAACCGGAAGAGGGTACTTGAATCTATGTAGTAGCCCGATCTCCGTATAAACGTGGTTCAACGGATAAGACCGCGTGCTAGTTATTTACGCCTGAAGCGCAGGAGTGCAGGGTCGAACCCCGGAAGAGGTCAATTTTTCTAATTTTTTACATTTTTTTCTTTTCTTTTTTTCCATTATATTATTTATTTAATGTGTTTTTCGATATATTAAAGGATCCTATATGTAAAAAATAATTTTTTCTTGTTCGAAAAATTTCAAATAATGCTTAAAAACTGGAAAAATCCCGGAAAATTAGTTTATTTATATTATAATATTTTTTTTTACACCTTTTACAATATTTTCACGAAAGTTTAGCATCCGAAATGTGATCTATGTTTAAAATCTAGCGTCTTTCTTTTTGAAAGAACGCATAAAGGAATAAATAATAAATAAAATAAAATGGCGGGAAAAAGGTTCAAATTTCAAGTCCGTCTAACTCCCTTGAATATGAAGTTATAATTTTCAAATTCGGACGGAAAGTTGCCCTCTATGAGCCGCACCACCCTACAAAGAAAATTTTTTATAGACCTATTAGGGGGTCCGCAAACGCCCCTTATGTATTTTCTTTAGCAAACCGGAAGAGTGTACTTGAATCTATGTAGTAGCCCGATCTCCGTATAAACGTGGTTCAACGGATAAGACCGCGTGTTAGTTATTTACGCCTCAAGCGAAGGAGTGCAGGGTCGAACCCCGGAAGAGGTCAATTTTTCTAATTTTTTACATTTTTTTCTTTTCTTTTTTTCCATTATATTATTTATTTAATGTGTTTTTCGATATATTAAAGGATCCTATATGTAACAAATAATTTTTTCTTATTCGAAAAATTTCAAATAATGCTTAAAAACTGGAAAAATCCCGAATAATTAGTTAATTTTTATTATAAAATTTTTTTTACACATTTTACAATATTTTCACGAAAGTTTAGCATCCGAAATGTGTTCTATGTTGAAAATCTAGCGTCTTTCTTTTTGAAAGAACGCATAAAGGAATAAATAATAAAATAAAATAAAATGGCGGGAAAAATATTCAAATTTCAAGACCGTCTAACTCCCTTTAATATGAAGTTATAATATTCAAATTCGGACGGAAAGTTGTCCTCTATGAGCCGCACCACCCTACAAAGAAAATTTTTTATAGACCTATTAGGGGGTCCGCAAACGCCCCTTATGTATTTTGTTCAGCAAACCGGAAGAGGGTACTTGAATCTATGTAGTAACCCGATCCCCGTATAAACGTGGTTCAACGGATAAGACTGCGTGCTAGTGACTTACGCTTCAAAAGAAGGGGCGCAGGTTCGAACCCCGGCAGAGGTCTATTTTTCTAATTTTTTACATTTTTTTCTTTTCTTTTTTTCCATTATATTATTTATTTAATGTGTTTTTCGACATATTAAAGGATCCTATATGTAAAAAATAATTTTTTCTTATTCGAAAAATTTCAAATAATGCTTAAAAACTGGAAAAATCCCGTATAATTAGTTTATTTATATTATAATTTTTTTTTTACTCCTTTTACAATATTTTCACGAAAGTTTAGCATCCGAAATGTGTTCTATGTTTAAAATCTAGCGTCTTTCTTTTTGAAAGAACGCATAAAGGAATAAATAATAAATAAAATAAAATGGCGGGAAAAAGGTTCAAATTTCAAGTCCGTCTAACTCCCTTTAATATGAAGTTATAATTTTCAAATTCGGACGGAAAGTTGCCCTCTATGAGCCGCACCACCCTACAAAGAAAATTTTTTATAGACCTATTAGGGGGTCCGCAAACGCCCCTTATGTATTTTCTTTAGCAAACCGGAAGAGGGTACTTGAATCTATGTAGTAGCCCGATCTCCGTATAAACGTGGTTCAACGGATAAGACCGCGTGCTAGTTATTTACGCCTGAAGCGCAGGAGTGCAGGGTCGAACCCCGGAAGAGGTCAATTTTTCTAATTTTTTACATTTTTTTCTTTTCTTTTTTTCCATTATATTATTTATTTAATGTGTTTTTCGATATATTAAAGGATCCTATATGTAAAAAATAATTTTTTCTTGTTCGAAAAATTTCAAATAATGCTTAAAAACTGGAAAAATCCCGGAAAATTAGTTTATTTATATTATAATATTTTTTTTTACACCTTTTACAATATTTTCACGAAAGTTTAGCATCCGAAATGTGATCTATGTTTAAAATCTAGCGTCTTTCTTTTTGAAAGAACGCATAAAGGAATAAATAATAAATAAAATAAAATGGCGGGAAAAAGGTTCAAATTTCAAGTCCGTCTAACTCCCTTGAATATGAAGTTATAATTTTCAAATTCGGACGGAAAGTTGCCCTCTATGAGCCGCACCACCCTACAAAGAAAATTTTTTATAGACCTATTAGGGGGTCCGCAAACGCCCCTTATGTATTTTCTTTAGCAAACCGGAAGAGTGTACTTGAATCTATGTAGTAGCCCGATCTCCGTATAAACGTGGTTCAACGGATAAGACCGCGTGTTAGTTATTTACGCCTCAAGCGAAGGAGTGCAGGGTCGAACCCCGGAAGAGGTCAATTTTTCTAATTTTTTACATTTTTTTCTTTTCTTTTTTTCCATTATATTATTTATTTAATGTGTTTTTCGATATATTAAAGGATCCTATATGTAACAAATAATTTTTTCTTATTCGAAAAATTTCAAATAATGCTTAAAAACTGGAAAAATCCCGAATAATTAGTTAATTTTTATTATAAAATTTTTTTTACACATTTTACAATATTTTCACGAAAGTTTAGCATCCGAAATGTGTTCTATGTTGAAAATCTAGCGTCTTTCTTTTTGAAAGAACGCATAAAGGAATAAATAATAAAATAAAATAAAATGGCGGGAAAAATGTTCAAATTTCAAGACCGTCTAACTCCCTTTAATATGAAGTTATAATATTCTAATTCGGACGGAAAGTTGTCCTCTATGAGCCGCACCACCCTACAAAGAAAATTTTTTATAGACCTATTAGGGGGTCCGCAAACGCCCCTTATGTATTTTGTTCAGCAAACCGGAAGAGGGTACTTGAATCTATGTAGTAACCCGATCCCCGTATAAACGTGGTTCAACGGATAAGACTGCGTGCTAGTGACTTACGCTTCAAAAGAAGGGGCGCAGGTTCGAACCCCGGCAGAGGTCTATTTTTCTAATTTTTTACATTTTTTTCTTTTCTTTTTTTCCATTATATTATTTATTTAATGTGTTTTTCGACATATTAAAGGATCCTATATGTAAAAAATAATTTTTTCTTATTCGAAAAATTTCAAATAATGCTTAAAAACTGGAAAAATCCCGTATAATTAGTTTATTTATATTATAATTTTTTTTTTACTCCTTTTACAATATTTTCACGAAAGTTTAGCATCCGAAATGTGTTCTATGTTTAAAATCTAGCGTCTTTCTTTTTGAAAGAACGCATAAAGGAATAAATAATAAATAAAATAAAATGGCGGGAAAAAGGTTCAAATTTCAAGTCCGTCTAACTCCTTTTAATATGAAGTTATAATTTTCAAATTCGGACGGAAAGTTGCCCTCTATGAGCCGCACCACCCTACAAAGAAAATTTTTTATAGACCTATTAGGGGGTCCGCAAACGCCCCTTATGTATTTTCTTTAGCAAACCGGAAGAGGGTACTTGAATCTATGTAGTAGCCCGTTCTCCGTATAAACGTGGTTCAACGGATAAGACCGCTTGCTAGTTATTTACGCCTCAAGCGCAGGAGTGCAGGGTCGAACCCCGGAAGAGGTCAATTTTTCTAATTTTTTACATTTTTTTCTTTTCTTTTTTTTCATTATATTATTTATTTAATGTGTTTTTCGATATATTAAAGGATCCTATATGTAAAAAATAATTTTTTCTTGTTCGAAAAATTTCAAATAATGCTTAAAAACTGGAAAAATCCCGGAAAATTAGTTTATTTATATTATAATATTTTTTTTTTACACCTTTTACAATATTTTCACGAAAGTTTAGCATCCGTAATGTGATCTATGTTTAAAATCTAGCGTCTTTCTTTTTGAAAGAACGCATAAAGGAATAAATAATAAATAAAATAAAATGGCGGGAAAAAGGTTCAAATTTCAAGTCCGTCTAACTCCCTTTAATATGAAGTTATAATTTTCAAATTCGGACGGAAAGTTGCCCTCTATGAGCCGCACCACCCTACAAAGAAAATTTTTTATAGACCTATTAGGGGGTCCGCAAACGCCCCTTATGTATTTTCTTTAGCAAACCGGAAGAGGGTACTTGAATCTATGTAGTAGCCCGATCTCCGTATAAACGTGGTTCAACGGATAAGACCGCGTGCTAGTTATTTACGCCTGAAGCGCAGGAGTGCAGGGTCGAACCCCGGAAGAGGTCAATTTTTCTAATTTTTTACATTTTTTTCTTTTCTTTTTTTCCATTATATTATTTATTTAATGTGTTTTTCGATATATTAAAGGATCCTATATGTAAAAAATAATTTTTTCTTGTTCGAAAAATTTCAAATAATGCTTAAAAACTGGAAAAATCCCGGAAAATTAGTTTATTTATATTATAATATTTTTTTTTACACCTTTTACAATATTTTCACGAAAGTTTAGCATCCGAAATGTGATCTATGTTTAAAATCTAGCGTCTTTCTTTTTGAAAGAACGCATAAAGGAATAAATAATAAATAAAATAAAATGGCGGGAAAAAGGTTCAAATTTCAAGTCCGTCTAACTCCCTTGAATATGAAGTTATAATTTTCAAATTCGGACGGAAAGTTGCCCTCTATGAGCCGCACCACCCTACAAAGAAAATTTTTTATAGACCTATTAGGGGGTCCGCAAACGCCCCTTATGTATTTTCTTTAGCAAACCGGAAGAGTGTACTTGAATCTATGTAGTAGCCCGATCTCCGTATAAACGTGGTTCAACGGATAAGACCGCGTGTTAGTTATTTACGCCTCAAGCGAAGGAGTGCAGGGTCAAACCCCGGAAGAGGTCAATTTTTCTAATTTTTTACATTTTTTTCTTTTCTTTTTTTCCATTATATTATTTATTTAATGTGTTTTTCGATATATTAAAGGATCCTATATGTAAAAAATAATTTTTTCTTATTCGAAAAATTTCAAATAATGCTTAAAAACTGGAAAAATCCCGAATAATTAGTTAATTTTTATTATAAAATTTTTTTTACACATTTTACAATATTTTCACGAAAGTTTAGCATTCGAAATGTGTTCTATGTTGAAAATCTAGCGTCTTTCTTTTTGAAAGAACGCATAAAGGAATAAATAATAAAATAAAATAAAATAGCGGGAAAAATGTTCAAATTTCAAGACCGTCTAACTCCCTTTAATATGAAGTTATAATATTCAAATTCGGACGGAAAGTTGTCCTCTATGAGCCGCACCACCCTACAAAGAAAATTTTTTATAGACCTATTAGGGGGTCCGCAAACGCCCCTTATGTATTTTGTTCAGCAAACCGGAAGAGGGTACTTGAATCTATGTAGTAACCCGATCCCCGTATAAACGTGGTTCAACGGACAAGACTGCGTGCTAGTGACTTACGCTTCAAAAGAACGGGCGCAGGTTCGAACTCCGGCAGAGGTCTATTTTTCTAATTTTTTACATTTTTTTCTTTTCTTTTTTTCCATTATATTATTTATTTAATGTGTTTTTCGACATATTAAAGGATCCTATATGTAAAAAATAATTTTTTCTTATTCGAAAAATTTCAAATAATGCTTAAAAACTGGAAAAATCCCGTATAATTAGTTTATTTATATTATAATTTTTTTTTTACTCCTTTTACAATATTTTCACGAAAGTTTAGCATCCGAAATGTGTTCTATGTTTAAAATCTAGCGTCTTTCTTTTTGAAAGAACGCATAAAGGAATAAATAATAAATAAAATAAAATGGCGGGAAAAAGGTTCAAATTTCAAGTCCGTCTAACTCCCTTTAATATGAAGTTATAATTTTCAAATTCGGACGGAAAGTTGCCCTCTATGAGCCGCACCACCCTACAAAGAAAATTTTTTATAGACCTATTAGGGGGTCCGCAAACGCCCCTTATGTATTTTCTTTAGCAAACCGGAAGAGGGTACTTGAATCTATGTAGTAGCCCGATCTCCGTATAAACGTGGTTCAACGGATAAGACCGCGTGCTAGTTATTTACGCCTCAAGCGCAGGAGTGCAGGGTCGAACCCCGGAAGAGGTCAATTTTTCTAATTTTTTACATTTTTTTCTTTTCTTTTTTTCCATTATATTATTTATTTAATGTGTTTTTCGATATATTAAAGGATCCTATATGTAAAAAATAATTTTTTCTTGTTCGAAAAATTTCAAATAATGCTTAAAAACTGGAAAAATCCCGGAAAATTAGTTTATTTATATTATAATATTTTTTTTTTTACACCTTTTACAATATTTTCACGAAAGTTTAGCATCCGTAATGTGATCTATGTTTAAAATCTAGCGTCTTTCTTTTTGAAAGAACGCATAAAGGAATAAATAATAAATAAAATAAAATGGCGGGAAAAAGGTTCAAATTTCAAGTCCGTCTAACTCCCTTTAATATGAAGTTATAATTTTCAAATTCGGACGGAAAGTTGCCCTCTATGAGCCGCACCACCCTACAAAGAAAATTTTTTATAGACCTATTAGGGGGTCCGCAAACGCCCCTTATGTATTTTCTTTAGACAACCGGAAGAGGGTACTTGAATCTATGTAGTAGCCCGATCTCCGTATAAACGTGGTTCAACGGATAAGACCGCGTGTTAGTTATTTACGCCTCAAGCGAAGGAGTGCAGGGTCGAACCCCGGAAGAGGTCAATTTTTCTAATTTTTTACATTTTTTTCTTTTCTTTTTTTCCATTATATTATTTATTTAATGTGTTTTTCGATATATTAAAGGATCCTATATGTAAAAAATAATTTTTTCTTGTTCGAAAAATTTCAAATAATGCTTAAAAACTGGAAAAATCCCGGAAAATTAGTTTATTTATATTATAATATTTTTTTTTTACACCTTTTACAATATTTTCACGAAAGTTTAGCATCCGAAATGTGTTCTATGTTTAAAATCTAGCGTCTTTCTTTTTGAAAGAGCGCATAAAGGAATAAATAATAAATAAAATAAAATGGCGGGAAAAAGGTTCAAATTTCAAGTCCGTCTAACTCCCTTTAATATGAAGTTCTAATTTTCAAATTCGGACGGAAAGTTGTGCTCTATGAGCCGCACCACCCTACAAAGAAAATTTTTTATAGACCTATTAGGGGGTCCGCAAACGCCCCTTATGTATTTTCTTTAGCAAACCGGAAGAGGGTACTTGAATCTATGTAGTAGCCCGATCTCCGTATAAACGTGGTTCAACGGATAAGACCGCGTGCTAGTTATTTACGCCTCAAGCGCAGGAGTGCAGGGTCGAACCCCGGAAGAGGTCAATTTTTCTAATTTTTTACATTTTTTTCTTTTCTTTTTTTCCATTATATTATTTATTTAATGTGTTTTTCGATATATTAAAGGATCCTATATGTAAAAAATAATTTTTTCTTGTTCGAAAAATTTCAAATAATGCTTAAAAACTGGAAAAATCCCGGAAAATTAGTTTATTTATATTATAATATTTTTTTTTACACCTTTTACAATATTTTCACGAAAGTTTAGCATCCGAAATGTGTTCTATGTTTAAAATTTAGGGTCTTTCTTTTTGAAAGAACGCATAAAGGAATAAATAATAAATAAAATAAAATGGCGGGGAAAAAGGTTCAAATTTCAAGTCCGTCTAACTCCCTTTAATATGAAGTTATAATTTTCAAATTCGGACGGAAAGTTGCCCTCTATGAGCCGCACCACCCTACAAAGAAAATTTTTTATAGACCTATTAGGGGGTCCGCAAACGCCCCTTATGTATTTTCTTTAGCAAACCGGAAGAGGGTACTTGAATCTATGTAGTAGCCCGATCTCCGTATAAACGTGGTTCAACGGATAAGACCGCTTGCTAGTTATTTACGCCTCAAGCGCAGGAGTGCAGGGTCGAACCCCGGAAGAGGTCAATTTTTCTAATTTTTTACATTTTTTTCTTTTCTTTTTTTCCATTATATTATTTATTTAATGTGTTTTTCGATATATTAAAGGATCCTATATGTAAAAAATAATTTTTTCTTGTTCGAAAAATTTCAAATAATGCTTAAAAACTGGAAAAATCCCGGAAAATTAGTTTATTTATATTATAATATTTTTTTTTACACCTTTTACAATATTTTCACGAAAGTTTAGCATCCGAAATGTGTTCTATGTTTAAAATTTAGGGTCTTTCTTTTTGAAAGAACGCATAAAGGAATAAATAATAAATAAAATAAAATGGCGGGGAAAAAGGTTCAAATTTCAAGTCCGTCTAACTCCCTTTAATATGAAGTTATAATTTTCAAATTCGGACGGAAAGTTGCCCTCTATGAGCCGCACCACCCTACAAAGAAAATTTTTTATAGACCTATTAGGGGGTCCGCAAACGCCCCTTATGTATTTTCTTTAGCAAACCGGAAGAGGGTACTTGAATCTATGTAGTAGCCCGATCTCCGTATAAACGTGGTTCAACGGATAAGACCGCTTGCTAGTTATTTACGCCTCAAGCGCAGGAGTGCAGGGTCGAACCCCGGAAGAGGTCAATTTTTCTAATTTTTTACATTTTTTTCTTTTCTTTTTTTCCATTATATTATTTATTTAATGTGTTTTTCGATATATTAAAGGATCCTATATGTAAAAAATAATTTTTTCTTGTTCGAAAAATTTCAAATAATGCTTAAAAACTGGAAAAATCCCGGAAAATTAGTTTATTTATATTATAATATTTTTTTTTTACACCTTTTACAATATTTTCACGAAAGTTTAGCATCCGTAATGTGATCTATGTTTAAAATCTAGCGTCTTTCTTTTTGAAAGAACGCATAAAGGAATAAATAATAAATAAAATAAAATGGCGGGAAAAAGGTTCAAATTTCAAGTCCGTCTAACTCCCTTTAATATGAAGTTATAATTTTCAAATTCGGACGGAAAGTTGCCCTCTATGAGCCGCACCACTCTACAAAGAAAATTTTTTATAGACCTATTAGGGGGTCCGCAAACGCCCCTTATGTATTTTCTTTAGCAAACCGGAAGAGGGTACTTGAATCTATGTAGTAGCCCGATCTCCGTATAAACGTGGTTCAACGGATAAGACCGCGTGCTAGTTATTTACGCCTGAAGCGCAGGAGTGCAGGGTCGAACCCCGGAAGAGGTCAATTTTTCTAATTTTTTACATTTTTTTCTTTTCTTTTTTTCCATTATATTATTTATTTAATGTGTTTTTCGATATATTAAAGGATCCTATATGTAAAAAATAATTTTTTCTTGTTCGAAAAATTTCAAATAATGCTTAAAAACTGGAAAAATCCCGGAAAATTAGTTTATTTATATTATAATATTTTTTTTTACACCTTTTACAATATTTTCACGAAAGTTTAGCATCCGAAATGTGATCTATGTTTAAAATCTAGCGTCTTTCTTTTTGAAAGAACGCATAAAGGAATAAATAATAAATAAAATAAAATGGCGGGAAAAAGGTTCAAATTTCAAGTCCGTCTAACTCCCTTGAATATGAAGTTATAATTTTCAAATTCAGACGGAAAGTTGCCCTCTATGAGCCGCACCACCCTACAAAGAAAATTTTTTATAGACCTATTAGGGGGTCCGCAAACGCCCCTTATGTATTTTCTTTAGCAAACCGGAAGAGTGTACTTGAATCTATGTAGTAGCCTGATCTCCGTATAAACGTGGTTCAACGGATAAGACTGCGTGCTAGTTATTTACGCCTCAAGCGAAGGAGTGCAGGGTCGAACCCCGGAAGAGGTCAATTTTTCTAATTTTTTACATTTTTTTCTTTTCTTTTTTTCCATTATATTATTTATTTAATGTGTTTTTCGATATATTAAAGGATCCTATATGTAAAAAATAATTTTTTCTTGTTCGAAAAATTTCAAATAATGCTTAAAAACTGGAAAAATCCCGGAAAATTAGTTTATTTATATTATAATATTTTTTTTTTACACCTTCTACAATATTTTCACGAAAGTTTAGCATCCGAAATGTGTTCTATGTTTAAAATCTAGCGTCTTTCTTTTTGAAAGAGCGCATAAAGGAATAAATAATAAATAAAATAAAATGGCGGGAAAAAGGTTCAAATTTCAAGTCCGTCTAACTCCCTTTAATATGAAGTTCTAATTTTCAAATTCGGACGGAAAGTTGTGCTCTATGAGCCGCACCACCCTACAAAGAAAATTTTTTATAGACCTATTAGGGGGTCCGCAAACGCCCCTTATGTATTTTCTTTAGCAAACCGGAAGAGGGTACTTGAATCTATGTAGTAGCCCGATCTCCGTATAAACGTGGTTCAACGGATAAGACCGCGTGCTAGTTATTTACGCCTCAAGCGCAGGAGTGCAGGGTCGAACCCCGGAAGAGGTCAATTTTTCTAATTTTTTACATTTTTTTCTTTTCTTTTTTTCCATTATATTATTTATTTAATGTGTTTTTCGATATATTAAAGGATCCTATATGTAAAAAATAATTTTTTCTTCTTCGAAAAATTTCAAATAATGCTTAAAAACTGGAAAAATCCCGGAAAATTAGTTTATTTATATTATAATATTTTTTTTTACACCTTTTACAATATTTTCACGAAAGTTTAGCATCCGAAATGTGTTCTATGTTTAAAATTTAGGGTCTTTCTTTTTGAAAGAACGCATAAAGGAATAAATAATAAATAAAATAAAATGGCGGGGAAAAAGGTTCAAATTTCAAGTCCGTCTAACTCCCTTTAATATGAAGTTATAATTTTCAAATTCGGACGGAAAGTTGCCCTCTATGAGCCGCACCACCCTACAAAGAAAATTTTTTATAGACCTATTAGGGGGTCCGCAAACGCCCCTTATGTATTTTCTTTAGCAAACCGGAAGAGGGTACTTGAATCTATGTAGTAGCCCGATCTCCGTATAAACGTGGTTCAACGGATAAGACCGCTTGCTAGTTATTTACGCCTCAAGCGCAGGAGTGCAGGGTCGAACCCCGGAAGAGGTCAATTTTTCTAATTTTTTACATTTTTTTCTTTTCTTTTTTTCCATTATATTATTTATTTAATGTGTTTTTCGATATATTAAAGGATCCTATATGTAAAAAATAATTTTTTCTTGTTCGAAAAATTTCAAATAATGCTTAAAAACTGGAAAAATCCCGGAAAATTAGTTTATTTATATTATAATATTTTTTTTTACACCTTTTACAATATTTTCACGAAAGTTTAGCATCCGAAATGTGTTCTATGTTTAAAATTTAGGGTCTTTCTTTTTGAAAGAACGCATAAAGGAATAAATAATAAATAAAATAAAATGGCGGGGAAAAAGGTTCAAATTTCAAGTCCGTCTAACTCCCTTTAATATGAAGTTATAATTTTCAAATTCGGACGGAAAGTTGCCCTCTATGAGCCGCACCACCCTACAAAGAAAATTTTTTATAGACCTATTAGGGGGTCCGCAAACGCCCCTTATGTATTTTCTTTAGCAAACCGGAAGAGGGTACTTGAATCTATGTAGTAGCCCGATCTCCGTATAAACGTGGTTCAACGGATAAGACCGCTTGCTAGTTATTTACGCCTCAAGCGCAGGAGTGCAGGGTCGAACCCCGGAAGAGGTCAATTTTTCTAATTTTTTACATTTTTTTCTTTTCTTTTTTTCCATTATATTATTTATTTAATGTGTTTTTCGATATATTAAAGGATCCTATATGTAAAAAATAATTTTTTCTTGTTCGAAAAATTTCAAATAATGCTTAAAAACTGGAAAAATCCCGGAAAATTAGTTTATTTATATTATAATATTTTTTTTTACACCTTTTACAATATTTTCACGAAAGTTTAGCATCCGTAATGTGATCTATGTTTAAAATCTAGCGTCTTTCTTTTTGAAAGAACGCATAAAGGAATAAATAATAAATAAAATAAAATGGCGGGAAAAAGGTTCAAATTTCAAGTCCGTCTAACTCCCTTTAATATGAAGTTATAATTTTCAAATTCGGACGGAAAGTTGCCCTCTATGAGCCGCACCACTCTACAAAGAAAATTTTTTATAGACCTATTAGGGGGTCCGCAAACGCCCCTTATGTATTTTCTTTAGCAAACCGGAAGAGGGTACTTGAATCTATGTAGTAGCCCGATCTCCGTATAAACGTGGTTCAACGGATAAGACCGCGTGCTAGTTATTTACGCCTGAAGCGCAGGAGTGCAGGGTCGAACCCCGGAAGAGGTCAATTTTTCTAATTTTTTACATTTTTTTCTTTTCTTTTTTTCCATTATATTATTTATTTAATGTGTTTTTCGATATATTAAAGGATCCTATATGTAAAAAATAATTTTTTCTTGTTCGAAAAATTTCAAATAATGCTTAAAAACTGGAAAAATCCCGGAAAATTAGTTTATTTATATTATAATATTTTTTTTTACACCTTTTACAATATTTTCACGAAAGTTTAGCATCCGAAATGTGATCTATGTTTAAAATCTAGCGTCTTTCTTTTTGAAAGAACGCATAAAGGAATAAATAATAAATAAAATAAAATGGCGGGAAAAAGGTTCAAATTTCAAGTCCGTCTAACTCCCTTGAATATGAAGTTATAATTTTCAAATTCGGACGGAAAGTTGCCCTCTATGAGCCGCACCACCCTACAAAGAAAATTTTTTATAGACCTATTAGGGGGTCCGCAAACGCCCCTTATGTATTTTCTTTAGCAAACCGGAAGAGTGTACTTGAATCTATGTAGTAGCCTGATCTCCGTATAAACGTGGTTCAACGGATAAGACTGCGTGCTAGTGACTTACGCTTCAAAAGAAGGGGCGCAGGTTCGAACTCCGGCAGAGGTCTATTTTTCTAATTTTTTACATTTTTTTCTTTTCTTTTTTTCCATTATATTATTTATTTAATGTGTTTTTCGACATATTAAAGGATCCTATATGTAAAAAATAATTTTTTCTTATTCGAAAAATTTCAAATAATGCTTAAAAACTGGAAAAATCCCGTATAATTAGTTTATTTATATTATAATTTTTTTTTTACTCCTTTTACAATATTTTCACGAAAGTTTAGCATCCGAAATGTGTTCTATGTTTAAAATCTAGCGTCTTTCTTTTTGAAAGAACGCATAAAGGAATAAATAATAAATAAAATAAAATGGCGGGAAAAAGGTTCAAATTTCAAGTCCGTCTAACTCCCTTTAATATGAAGTTATAATTTTCAAATTCGGACGGAAAGTTGCCCTCTATGAGCCGCACCACCCTACAAAGAAAATTTTTTATAGACCTATTAGGGGGTCCGCAAACGCCCCTTATGTATTTTCTTTAGCAAACCGGAAGAGGGTACTTGAATCTATGTAGTAGCCCGATCTCCGTATAAACGTGGTTCAACGGATAAGACCGCGTGCTAGTTATTTACGCCTCAAGCGCAGGAGTGCAGGGTCGAACCCCGGAAGAGGTCAATTTTTCTAATTTTTTACATTTTTTTCTTTTCTTTTTTTCCATTATATTATTTATTTAATGTGTTTTTCGATATATTAAAGGATCCTATATGTAAAAAATAATTTTTTCTTGTTCGAAAAATTTCAAATAATGCTTAAAAACTGGAAAAATCCCGGAAAATTAGTTTATTTATATTATAATATTTTTTTTTTTACACCTTTTACAATATTTTCACGAAAGTTTAGCATCCGTAATGTGATCTATGTTTAAAATCTAGCGTCTTTCTTTTTGAAAGAACGCATAAAGGAATAAATAATAAATAAAATAAAATGGCGGGAAAAAGGTTCAAATTTCAAGTCCGTCTAACTCCCTTTAATATGAAGTTATAATTTTCAAATTCGGACGGAAAGTTGCCCTCTATGAGCCGCACCACCCTACAAAGAAAATTTTTTATAGACCTATTAGGGGGTCCGCAAACGCCCCTTATGTATTTTCTTTAGACAACCGGAAGAGGGTACTTGAATCTATGTAGTAGCCCGATCTCCGTATAAACGTGGTTCAACGGATAAGACCGCGTGTTAGTTATTTACGTCTCAAGCGAAGGAGTGCAGGGTCGAACCCCGGAAGAGGTCAATTTTTTAATTTTTTACATTTTTTTCTTTTCTTTTTTTCCATTATATTATTTATTTAATGTGTTTTTCGATATATTAAAGGATCCTATATGTAAAAAATAATTTTTTCTTGTTCGAAAAATTTCAAATAATGCTTAAAAACTGGAAAAATCCCGGAAAATTAGTTTATTTATATTATAATATTTTTTTTTACACCTTTTACAATATTTTCACGAAAGTTTAGCATCCGAAATGTGTTCTATGTTTAAAATTTAGGGTCTTTCTTTTTGAAAGAACGCATAAAGGAATAAATAATAAATAAAATAAAATGGCGGGGAAAAAGGTTCAAATTTCAAGTCCGTCTAACTCCCTTTAATATGAAGTTATAATTTTCAAATTCGGACGGAAAGTTGCC
Source organism: Parasteatoda tepidariorum (assembly GCF_982258835.1). Classification (NCBI taxonomy): domain Eukaryota; kingdom Metazoa; phylum Arthropoda; class Arachnida; order Araneae; family Theridiidae; genus Parasteatoda; species Parasteatoda tepidariorum. The sequence goes on along the minus strand of NC_141755.1, from coordinate 133,101,008 downwards.
CTCTATGAGCCGCACCACCCTACAAAGAAAATTTTTTATAGACCTATTAGGGGGTCCGCAAACGCCCCTTATGTATTTTCTTTAGCAAACCGGAAGAGGGTACTTGAATCTATGTAGTAGCCCGATCTCCGTATAAACGTGGTTCAACGGATAAGACCGCGTGCTAGTTATTTACGCCTGAAGCGCAGGAGTGCAGGGTCGAACCCCGGAAGAGGTCAATTTTTCTAATTTTTTACATTTTTTTCTTTTCTTTTTTTCCATTATATTATTTATTTAATGTGTTTTTCGATATATTAAAGGATCCTATATGTAAAAAATAATTTTTTCTTGTTCGAAAAATTTCAAATAATGCTTAAAAACTGGAAAAATCCCGGAAAATTAGTTTATTTATATTATAATATTTTTTTTTACACCTTTTACAATATTTTCACGAAAGTTTAGCATCCGAAATGTGTTCTATGTTTAAAATTTAGGGTCTTTCTTTTTGAAAGAACGCATAAAGGAATAAATAATAAATAAAATAAAATGGCGGGGAAAAAGGTTCAAATTTCAAGTCCGTCTAACTCCCTTTAATATGAAGTTATAATTTTCAAATTCGGACGGAAAGTTGCCCTCTATGAGCCGCACCACCCTACAAAGAAAATTTTTTATAGACCTATTAGGGGGTCCGCAAACGCCCCTTATGTATTTTCTTTAGCAAACCGGAAGAGGGTACTTGAATCTATGTAGTAGCCCGATCTCCGTATAAACGTGGTTCAACGGATAAGACCGCGTGCTAGTTATTTACGCCTCAAGCGCAGGAGTGCAGGGTCGAACCCCGGAAGAGGTCAATTTTTCTAATTTTTTACATTTTTTTCTTTTCTTTTTTTCCATTATATTATTTATTTAATGTGTTTTTCGATATATTAAAGGATCCTATATGTAAAAAATAATTTTTTCTTGTTCGAAAAATTTCAAATAATGCTTAAAAACTGGAAAAATCCCGGAAAATTAGTTTATTTATATTATAATATTTTTTTTACACCTTTTACAATATTTTCACGAAAGTTTAGCATCCGAAATGTGATCTATGTTTAAAATCTAGCGTCTTTCTTTTTGAAAGAACGCATAAAGGAATAAATAATAAATAAAATAAAATGGCGGGAAAAAGGTTCAAATTTCAAGTCCGTCTAACTCCCTTTAATATGAAGTTATAATTTTCAAATTCGGACGGAAAGTTGCCCTCTATGAGCCGCACCACCCTACAAAGAAAATTTTTTATAGACCTATTAGGGGGTCCGCAAACGCCCCTTATGTATTTTCTTTAGCAAACCGGAAGAGGGTACTTGAATCTATGTAGTAGCCCGATCTCCGTATAAACGTGGTTCAACGGATAAGACCGCGTGTTAGTTATTTACGCCTCAAGCGAAGGAGTGCAGGGTCGAACCCCGGAAGAGGTCAATTTTTCTAATTTTTTACATTTTTTTCTTTTCTTTTTTTCCATTATATTATTTATTTAATGTGTTTTTCGATATATTAAAGGATCCTATATGTAAAAAATAATTTTTTCTTATTCGAAAAATTTCAAATAATGCTTAAAAACTGGAAAAATCCCGAATAATTAGTTAATTTTTATTATAAAATTTTTTTTACACATTTTACAATATTTTCACGAAAGTTTAGCATCCGAAATGTGTTCTATGTTGAAAATCTAGCGTCTTTCTTTTTGAAAGAACGCATAAAGGAATAAATAATAAAATAAAATAAAATGGCGGGAAAAATGTTCAAATTTCAAGACCGTCTAACTCCCTTTAATATGAAGTTATAATATTCAAATTCGGACGGAAAGTTGTCCTCTATGAGCCGCACCACCCTACAAAGAAAATTTTTTATAGACCTATTAGGGGGTCCGCAAACGCCCCTTATGTATTTTGTTCAGCAAACCGGAAGAGGGTACTTGAATCTATGTAGTAACCCGATCCCCGTATAAACGTGGTTCAACGGATAAGACCGCGTGCTAGTGACTTACGCTTCAAAAGAAGGGGCGCAGGTTCGAACCCCGGCAGAGGTCTATTTTTCTAATTTTTTACATTTTTTTCTTTTCTTTTTTTCCATTATATTATTTATTTAATGTGTTTTTCGACATATTAAAGGATCCTATATGTAAAAAATAATTTTTTCTTATTCGAAAAATTTCAAATAATGCTTAAAAACTGGAAAAATCCCGTATAATTAGTTTATTTATATTATAATTTTTTTTCTTACTCCTTTTACAATATTTTCACGAAAGTTTAGCATCCGAAATGTGTTCTATGTTTAAAATCTAGCGTCTTTCTTTTTGAAAGAACGCATAAAGGAATAAATAATAAATAAAATAAAATGACGGGAAAAAGGTTCAAATTTCAAGTCCGTCTAACTCCCTTTAATATGAAGTTATAATTTTCAAATTCGGACGGAAAGTTGCCCTCTATGAGCCGCACCACCCTACAAAGAAAATTTTTTATAGACCTATTAGGGGGTCCGCAAACGCCCCTTATGTATTTTCTTTAGACAACCGGAAGAGGGTACTTGAATCTATGTAGTAGCCCGATCTCCGTATAAACGTGGTTCAACGGATAAGACCGCGTGCTAGTTATTTACGCCTCAAGCGCAGGAGTGCAGGGTCGAACCCCGGAAGAGGTCAATTTTTCTAATTTTTTACATTTTTTTCTTTTCTTTTTTTCCATTATATTATTTATTTAATGTGTTTTTCGATATATTAAAGGATCCTATATGTAAAAAATAATTTTTTCTTGTTCGAAAAATTTCAAATAATGCTTAAAAACTGGAAAAATCCCGGAAAATTAGTTTATTTATATTATAATATTTTTTTTTTTACACCTTTTACAATATTTTCACGAAAGTTTAGCATCCGTAATGTGATCTATGTTTAAAATCTAGCGTCTTTCTTTTTGAAAGAACGCATAAAGGAATAAATAATAAATAAAATAAAATGGCGGGAAAAAGGTTCAAATTTCAAGTCCGTCTAACTCCCTTTAATATGAAGTTATAATTTTCAAATTCGGACGGAAAGTTGCCCTCTATGAGCCGCACCACCCTACAAAGAAAATTTTTTATAGACCTATTAGGGGGTCCGCAAACGCCCCTTATGTATTTTCTTTAGACAACCGGAAGAGGGTACTTGAATCTATGTAGTAGCCCGATCTCCGTATAAACGTGGTTCAACGGATAAGACCGCGTGTTAGTTATTTACGTCTCAAGCGAAGGAGTGCAGGGTCGAACCCCGGAAGAGGTCAATTTTTTAATTTTTTACATTTTTTTCTTTTCTTTTTTTCCATTATATTATTTATTTAATGTGTTTTTCGATATATTAAAGGATCCTATATGTAAAAAATAATTTTTTCTTGTTCGAAAAATTTCAAATAATGCTTAAAAACTGGAAAAATCCCGGAAAATTAGTTTATTTATATTATAATATTTTTTTTTACACCTTTTACAATATTTTCACGAAAGTTTAGCATCCGAAATGTGTTCTATGTTTAAAATTTAGGGTCTTTCTTTTTGAAAGAACGCATAAAGGAATAAATAATAAATAAAATAAAATGGCGGGGAAAAAGGTTCAAATTTCAAGTCCGTCTAACTCCCTTTAATATGAAGTTATAATTTTCAAATTCGGACGGAAAGTTGCCCTCTATGAGCCGCACCACCCTACAAAGAAAATTTTTTATAGACCTATTAGGGGGTCCGCAAACGCCCCTTATGTATTTTCTTTAGCAAACCGGAAGAGGGTACTTGAATCTATGTAGTAGCCCGATCTCCGTATAAACGTGGTTCAACGGATAAGACCGCGTGCTAGTTATTTACGCCTGAAGCGCAGGAGTGCAGGGTCGAACCCCGGAAGAGGTCAATTTTTCTAATTTTTTACATTTTTTTCTTTTCTTTTTTTCCATTATATTATTTATTTAATGTGTTTTTCGATATATTAAAGGATCCTATATGTAAAAAATAATTTTTTCTTGTTCGAAAAATTTCAAATAATGCTTAAAAACTGGAAAAATCCCGGAAAATTAGTTTATTTATATTATAATATTTTTTTTTTACACCTTTTACAATATTTTCACGAAAGTTTAGCATCCGAAATGTGTTCTATGTTTAAAATCTAGCGTCTTTCTTTTTGAAAGAGCGCATAAAGGAATAAATAATAAATAAAATAAAATGGCGGGAAAAAGGTTCAAATTTCAAGTCCGTCTAACTCCCTTTAATATGAAGTTCTAATTTTCAAATTCGGACGGAAAGTTGTGCTCTATGAGCCGCACCACCCTACAAAGAAAATTTTTTATAGACCTATTAGGGGGTCCGCAAACGCCCCTTATGTATTTTCTTTAGCAAACCGGAAGAGGGTACTTGAATCTATGTAGTAGCCCGATCTCCGTATAAACGTGGTTCAACGGATAAGACCGCGTGCTAGTTATTTACGCCTCAAGCGCAGGAGTGCAGGGTCGAACCCCGGAAGAGGTCAATTTTTTAATTTTTTACATTTTTTTCTTTTCTTTTTTTCCATTATATTATTTATTTAATGTGTTTTTCGATATATTAAAGGATCCTATATGTAAAAAATAATTTTTTCTTGTTCGAAAAATTTCAAATAATGCTTAAAAACTGGAAAAATCCCGGAAAATTAGTTTATTTATATTATAATATTTTTTTTTACACCTTTTACAATATTTTCACGAAAGTTTAGCATCCGAAATGTGTTCTATGTTTAAAATTTAGGGTCTTTCTTTTTGAAAGAACGCATAAAGGAATAAATAATAAATAAAATAAAATGGCGGGGAAAAAGGTTCAAATTTCAAGTCCGTCTAACTCCCTTTAATATGAAGTTATAATTTTCAAATTCGGACGGAAAGTTGCCCTCTATGAGCCGCACCACCCTACAAAGAAAATTTTTTATAGACCTATTAGGGGGTCCGCAAACGCCCCTTATGTATTTTCTTTAGCAAACCGGAAGAGGGTACTTGAATCTATGTAGTAGCCCGATCTCCGTATAAACGTGGTTCAACGGATAAGACCGCGTGCTAGTTATTTACGCCTCAAGCGCAGGAGTGCAGGGTCGAACCCCGGAAGAGGTCAATTTTTCTAATTTTTTACATTTTTTTCTTTTCTTTTTTTCCATTATATTATTTATTTAATGTGTTTTTCGATATATTAAAGGATCCTATATGTAAAAAATAATTTTTTCTTGTTCGAAAAATTTCAAATAATGCTTAAAAACTGGAAAAATCCCGGAAAATTAGTTTATTTATATTATAATATTTTTTTTACACCTTTTACAATATTTTCACGAAAGTTTAGCATCCGAAATGTGATCTATGTTTAAAATCTAGCGTCTTTCTTTTTGAAAGAACGCATAAAGGAATAAATAATAAATAAAATAAAATGGCGGGAAAAAGGTTCAAATTTCAAGTCCGTCTAACTCCCTTTAATATGAAGTTATAATTTTCAAATTCGGACCGAAAGTTGCCCTCTATGAGCCGCACCACCCTACAAAGAAAATTTTTTATAGACCTATTAGGGGGTCCGCAAACGCCCCTTATGTATTTTCTTTAGCAAACCGGAAGAGGGTACTTGAATCTATGTAGTAGCCCGATCTCCGTATAAACGTGGTTCAACGGATAAGACCGCGTGTTAGTTATTTACGCCTCAAGCGAAGGAGTGCAGGGTCGAACCCCGGAAGAGGTCAATTTTTCTAATTTTTTACATTTTTTTCTTTTCTTTTTTTCCATTATATTATTTATTTAATGTGTTTTTCGATATATTAAAGGATCCTATATGTAAAAAATAATTTTTTCTTATTCGAAAAATTTCAAATAATGCTTAAAAACTGGAAAAATCCCGAATAATTAGTTAATTTTTATTATAAAATTTTTTTTACACATTTTACAATATTTTCACGAAAGTTTAGCATCCGAAATGTGTTCTATGTTGAAAATCTAGCGTCTTTCTTTTTGAAAGAACGCATAAAGGAATAAATAATAAAATAAAATAAAATGGCGGGAAAAATGTTCAAATTTCAAGACCGTCTAACTCCCTTTAATATGAAGTTATAATATTCAAATTCGGACGGAAAGTTGTCCTCTATGAGCCGCACCACCCTACAAAGAAAATTTTTTATAGACCTATTAGGGGGTCCGCAAACGCCCCTTATGTATTTTGTTCAGCAAACCGGAAGAGGGTACTTGAATCTATGTAGTACCCCGATCCCCGTATAAACGTGGTTCAACGGAAAAGACCGCGTGCTAGTGACTTACGCTTCAAAAGAAGGGGCGCAGGTTCGAACCCCGGCAGAGGTCTATTTTTCTAATTTTTTACATTTTTTTCTTTTCTTTTTTTCCATTATATTATTTATTTAATGTGTTTTTCGACATATTAAAGGATCCTATATGTAAAAAATAATTTTTTCTTATTCGAAAAATTTCAAATAATGCTTAAAAACTGGAAAAATCCCGTATAATTAGTTTATTTATATTATAATTTTTTTTCTTACTCCTTTTACAATATTTTCACGAAAGTTTAGCATCCGAAATGTGTTCTATGTTTAAAATCTAGCGTCTTTCTTTTTGAAAGAACGCATAAAGGAATAAATAATAAATAAAATAAAATGGCGGGAAAAAGGTTCAAATTTCAAGTCCGTCTAACTCCCTTTAATATGAAGTTATAATTTTCAAATTCGGACGGAAAGTTGCCCTCTATGAGCCGCACCACCCTACAAAGAAAATTTTTTATAGACCTATTAGGGGGTCCGCAAACGCCCCTTATGTATTTTCTTTAGACAACCGGAAGAGGGTACTTGAATCTATGTAGTAGCCCGATCTCCGTATAAACGTGGTTCAACGGATAAGACCGCGTGTTAGTTATTTACGCCTCAAGCGAAGGAGTGCAGGGTCGAACCCCGGAAGAGGTCAATTTTTCTAATTTTTTACATTTTTTTCTTTTCTTTTTTTCCATTATATTATTTATTTAATGTGTTTTTCGATATATTAAAGGATCCTATATGTAAAAAATAATTTTTTCTTGTTCGAAAAATTTCAAATAATGCTTAAAAACTGGAAAAATCCCGGAAAATTAGTTTATTTATATTATAATATTTTTTTTTACACCTTTTACAATATTTTCACGAAAGTTTAGCATCCGAAATGTGTTCTATGTTTAAAATCTAGCGCCTTTCTTTTTGAAAGAGCGCATAAAGGAATAAATAATAAATAAAATAAAATGGCGGGAAAAAGGTTCAAATTTCAAGTCCGTCTAACTCCCTTTAATATGAAGTTCTAATTTTCAAATTCGGACGGAAAGTTGTGCTCTATGAGCCGCACCACCCTACAAAGAAAATTTTTTATAGACCTATTAGGGGGTCCGCAAACGCCCCTTATGTATTTTCTTTAGCAAACTGGAAGAGGGTACTTGAATCTATGTAGTAGCCCGATCTCCGTATAAACGTGGTTCAACGGTAAAGACCGCGTGCTAGTTATTTACGCCTCAAGCGAAGGGGTGCAGGTTCAAATCCCGGCAGAGGTCTATTTTTCAAATTTTTTAAATTTTTTTCTTTTCTTTTTTTCCATTATATTATTTATTTAATGTGTTTTTCGATATATTAAAGGATGCTATATGTAAAAAATAATTTTTTCTTATTCGAAAAATTTCAAATAATGCTTAAAAACTAGAAAAATCCCGTATAATTAGTTTATTTATATTATAATATTTTCTTTACACATTTTACAATATTTTCACGAAAGTTTAGCATTCGAAATGTGTTCTATGTTTAAAATCTAGCGTCTTTCTTTTTGAAAGAACGCATAAAGGAATAAATAATAAATAAAATAAAATGGCGGGAAAAAGGTTCAAATTTCAAGACCGTCTAACTCCCTTTAATATGAAGTTATAATTTTCAAATTCGGTCGGAAAGTTGTCCTCTATGAGCCGCACCACCCTACGAAGAAAATTTTTTATAGACCTATTAGGGGGTCCGCAAACGCCCCTTATTTATTTTGTTTAGCAAACCGGAAGAGGGCACTTGAATCTATGTAGTAACCCGATCCCCGTATAAACGTGGTTCAACGGATAAGACTGCGTGCTAGTGACTTACGCCTCAAGCGAAGGGGTGCAGGTTCGAACCCCGGCAGAGGTCTATTTTTCAAATTTTTTACATTTTTTTCTTTTCTTTTTTTCCATTATATTATTTATTTAATGTGTTTTTCGATATATTAAAGGATCCTATATGTAAAAAATAATTTTTTCTTATTCGAAAAATTTCAAATAATGCTTAAAAACTGGAAAAATCCCGTATAATTAGTTAATTTTTATTATAAAATTTTTTTTACACATTTTACAATATTTTCACGAAAGTTTAGCATCCGAAATGTGTTCTATGTTTAAAATCTAGCGTCTTTCTTTTTGAAAGAACGCATAAAGGAATGAATAATAAATAAAATAAAATGGCGGGAAAAAGGTTCAAATTTCAAGTCCGTCTAACTCCCTTTAATATGAAGTTATAATTTTAAAATTCGGACGGAAAGTTGTGCTCTATGAGCCGCACCACCCTACAAAGAAAATTTTTTATAGACCTATTAGGGGGTCCGCAAACGCCCCTTATGTATTTTCTTTAGCAAACCGGAAGAGGGTACTTGAATGTATGTAGTAGCCCGATCTCCGTATAAACGTGGTTCAACGGATAAGACCGCGTGCTAGTTATTTACGCCTCAAGCGAAGGGGTGCAGGGTCGAACCCCGGAAGAGGTCAATTTTTCTAATTTTTTACATTTTTTTCTTTTCTTTTTTTTCATTATATTATTTATTTAATGAGTTTTTCGATATATTAAAGGATCCTGTATGAAAAAAATAATTTTTTCTTGTTCGAAAAATTTCAAGTAATGCTTAAAAACTGGAAAAATCCCGGAAAATTAGTTTATTTATATTATAATATTTTTTTTTTACACCTTTTACACTATTTTCACGAAAGTTTAGCATCCGAAATGTGTTCTATGTTTAAAATCTAGCGTCTTTCTTTTTGAAAGAACGCATAAAGGAATAAATAATAAAATAAAATAAAATGGCGGGAAAAATGTTCAAATTTCAAGACCGTCTAACTCCCTTTAATATGAAGTTATAATATTCAAATTCGGACGGAAAGTTGTCATCTATGAGCCGCACCACCCTACAAAGAAAATTTTTTATAGACCTATTAGGGGGTCCGCAAACGCCCCTTATGTATTTTGTTCAGCAAACCGGAAGAGGGTACTTGAATCTATGTAGTAACCCGATCCCCGTATAAACGTGGTTCAACGGATAAGATCGCGTGCTAGTGACTTACGCTTCAGAAGAAGGGGCGCAGGTTCGAACCCCGACAGAGGTCTATTTTTCTAATTTTTTACATTTTTTTTCTTTTCTTTTTTTCCATTATATTATTTATTTAACGTGTTTTTCGACATATTAAAGGATCCCATATGTAAAAAATAATTTTTTCTTATTCGAAAAATTTCAAATAATGCTTAAAAACTCGAAAAATCCCGTATAATTAGTTTATTTATATTATAATTTTTTTTTACTCCTTTTACAATATTTTCACGAAAGTTTAGCATCCGAAATGTGTTCTATGTTTAAAATCTAGCGTCTTTCTTTTTGAAAGAACGCATAAAGGAATAAATAATAAATAAAATAAAATGGCGGGAAAAAGGTTCAAATTTCAAGTCCGTCTAACTCCCTTTAATATGAAGTTATAATTTTCAAATTCGGACGGAAAGTTGCCCTCTATGAGCCGCACCACCCTACAAAGAAAATTTTTTATAGACCTATTAGGGGGTCCGCAAACGCCCCTTATGTATTTTCTTTAGCAAACCGGAAGAGGGTACTTGAATCTATGTAGTAGCCCGATCTCCGTATAAACGTGGTTCAACGGATAAGACCGCGTGTTAGTTATTTACGCCTCAAGCGAAGGAGTGCAGGTTCAAATCCCGGCAGAGGTCTATTTTTCAAATTTTTTAAATTTTTTTCTTTTCTTTTTTTCCATTATATTATTTATTTAATGTGTTTTTCGATATATTAAAGGATGCTATATGTAAAAAATAATTTTTTCTTATTCGAAAAATTTCAAATAATGCTTAAAAACTAGAAAAATCCCGTATAATTAGTTTATTTATATTATAATATTTTCTTTACACATTTTACAATATTTTCACGAAAGTTTAGCATTCGAAATGTGTTCTATGTTTAAAATCTAGCGTCTTTCTTTTTGAAAGAACGCATAAAGGAATAAATAATAAATAAAATAAAATGGCGGGAAAAAGGTTCAAATTTCAAGACCGTCTAACTCCCTTTAATATGAAGTTATAATTTTCAAATTCGGTCGGAAAGTTGTCCTCTATGAGCCGCACCACCCTACGAAGAAAATTTTTTATAGACCTATTAGGGGGTCCGCAAACGCCCCTTATTTATTTTGTTTAGCAAACCGGAAGAGGGCACTTGAATCTATGTAGTAACCCGATCCCCGTATAAACGTGGTTCAACGGATAAGACTGCGTGCTAGTGACTTACGCCTCAAGCGAAGGGGTGCAGGTTCGAACCCCGGCAGAGGTCTATTTTTCAAATTTTTTACATTTTTTTCTTTTCTTTTTTTCCATTATATTATTTATTTAATGTGTTTTTCGATATATTAAAGGATCCTATATGTAAAAAATAATTTTTTCTTATTCGAAAAATTTCAAATAATGCTTAAAAACTGGAAAAATCCCGTATAATTAGTTAATTTTTATTATAAAATTTTTTTTACACATTTTACAATATTTTCACGAAAGTTTAGCAATCGAAATGTGTTCTATGTTTAAAATCTAGCGTCTTTCTTTTTGAAAGAACGCATAAAGGAATGAATAATAAATAAAATAAAATGGCGGGAAAAAGGTTCAAATTTCAAGTCCGTCTAACTCCCTTTAATATGAAGTTATAATTTTAAAATTCGGACGGAAAGTTGTGCTCTATGAGCCGCACCACCCTACAAAGAAAATTTTTTATAGACCTATTAGGGGGTCCGCAAACGCCCCTTATGTATTTTCTTTAGCAAACCGGAAGAGGGTACTTGAATGTATGTAGTAGCCCGATCTCCGTATAAACGTGGTTCAACGGATAAGACCGCGTGCTAGTTATTTACGCCTCAAGCGAAGGGGTGCAGCGTCGAACCCCGGAAGAGGTCAATTTTTCTAATTTTTTACATTTTTTTCTTTTCTTTTTTTTTCATTATATTATTTATTTAATGAGTTTTTCGATATATTAAAGGATCCTGTATGAAAAAAATAATTTTTTCTTGTTCGAAAAATTTCAAGTAATGCTTAAAAACTGGAAAAATCCCGGAAAATTAGTTTATTTATATTATAATATTTTTTTTTTACACCTTTTACACTATTTTCACGAAAGTTTAGCATCCGAAATGTGTTCTATGTTTAAAATCTAGCGTCTTTCTTTTTGAAAGAACGCATAAAGGAATAAATAATAAAATAAAATAAAATGGCGGGAAAAATGTTCAAATTTCAAGACCGTCTAACTCCCTTTAATATGAAGTTATAATATTCAAATTCGGACGGAAAGTTGTCATCTATGAGCCGCACCACCCTACAAAGAAAATTTTTTATAGACCTATTAGGGGGTCCGCAAACGCCCCTTATGTATTTTGTTCAGCAAACCGGAAGAGGGTACTTGAATCTATGTAGTAACCCGATCCCCGTATAAACGTGGTTCAACGGATAAGATCGCGTGCTAGTGACTTACGCTTCAGAAGAAGGGGCGCAGGTTCGAACCCCGACAGAGGTCTATTTTTCTAATTTTTTACATTTTTTTTCTTTTCTTTTTTTCCATTATATTATTTATTTAACGTGTTTTTCGACATATTAAAGGATCCCATATGTAAAAAATAATTTTTTCTTATTCGAAAAATTTCAAATAATGCTTAAAAACTCGAAAAATCCCGTATAATTAGTTTATTTATATTATAATTTTTTTTTACTCCTTTTACAATATTTTCACGAAAGTTTAGCATCCGAAATGTGTTCTATGTTTAAAATCTAGCGTCTTTCTTTTTGAAAGAACGCATAAAGGAATAAATAATAAATAAAATAAAATGGCGGGGAAAAAGGTTCAAATTTCAAGTCCGTCTAACTCCCTTTAAGATGAAGTTATAATTTTCAAATTCGGACGGAAAGTTGCCCTCTATGAGCCGCACCACCCTACAAAGAAAATTTTTTATAGACCTATTAGGGGGTCCGCAAACGCCCCTTATGTATTTTCTTTAGCAAACCGGAAGAGGGTACTTGAATCTATGTAGTAGCCCGATCTCCGTATAAACGTGGTTCAACGGATAAGACCGCGTGCTAGTTATTTACGCCTCAAGCGCAGGAGTGCAGGGTCGAACCCCGGAAGAGGTCAATTTTTCTAATTTTTTACATTTTTTTCTTTTCTTTTTTTCCATTATATTATTTATTTAATGTGTTTTTCGATATATTAAAGGATCCTATATGTAAAAAATAATTTTTTCTTGTTCGAAAAATTTCAAATAATGCTTAAAAACTGGAAAAATCCCGGAAAATTAGTTTATTTATATTATAATATTTTTTTTTTACACCTTTTACAATATTTTCACGAAAGTTTAGCATCCGAAATGTGATCTATGTTTAAAATCTAGCGTCTTTCTTTTTGAAATAACGCATAAAGGAATAAATAATAAATAAAATAAAATGGCGGGAAAAAGGTTCAAATTTCAAGTCCGTCTAACTCCTTTTAATATGAAGTTATAATTTTCAAATTCGGACGGAAAGTTGCCCTCTATGAGCCGCACCACCCTACAAAGAAAATTTTTTATAGACCTATTAGGGGGTCCGCAAACGCCCCTTATGTATTTTCTTTAGCAAACCGGAAGAGGGTACTTGAATCTATGTAGTAGCCCGATCTCCGTATAAACGTGGTTCAACGGATAAGACCGCGTGTTAGTTATTTTCGCCTCAAGCGAAGGAGTGCAGGGTCGAACCCCGGAAGAGGTCAATTTTTCTAATTTTTTACATTTTTTTCTTTTCTTTTTTTCCATTATATTATTTATTTAATGTGTTTTTCGATATATTAAAGGATCCTATATGTAAAAAATAATTTTTTCTTGTTCGAAAAATTTCAAATAATGCTTAAAAACTGGAAAAATCCCGGAAAATTAGTTTATTTATATTATAATATTTTTTTTTACACCTTTTACAATATTTTCACGAAAGTTTAGCATCCGAAATGTGTTCTATGTTTAAAATCTAGCGTCTTTCTTTTTGAAAGAACACATAAAGGAATAAATAATAAATAAAATAAAATGGCGGGAAAAAGGTTCAAATTTCAAGTCCGTCTAACTCCCTTTAATATGAAGTTATAATTTTCAAATTCGGACGGAAAGTTGCCCTCTATGAGCCGCACCACCCTACAAAGAAAATTTTTTATAGACCTATTAGGGGGTCCGCAAACGCCCCTTATGTATTTTCTTTAGCAAACCGGAAGAGGGTACTTGAATCTATGTAGTAGCCCGATCTCCGTATAAACGTGGTTCAACGGATAAGATCGCGTGCTAGTTATTTACGCCTCAAGCGCAGGAGTGCAGGGTCGAACCCCGGAAGAGGTCAATTTTTCTAATTTTTTACATTTTTTTCTTTTCTTTTTTTCCATTATATTATTTATTTAATGTGTTTTTCGATATATTAAAGGATCCTATATGTAAAAAATAATTTTTTCTTGTTCGAAAAATTTCAAATAATGCTTAAAAACTGGAAAAATCCCGGAAAATTAGTTTATTTATATTATAATATTTTTTTTTACACCTTTTACAATATTTTCACGAAAGTTTAGCATCCGAAATGTGATCTATGTTTAAAATCTAGCGTCTTTCTTTTTGAAAGAACGCATAAAGGAATAAATAATAAATAAAATAAAATGGCGGGAAAAAGGTTCAAATTTCAAGTCCGTCTAACTCCCTTTAATATGAAGTTATAATTTTCAAATTCGGACGGAAAGTTGCCCTCTATGAGCCGCACCACCCTACAAAGAAAATTTTTTATAGACCTATTAGGGGGTCCGCAAACGCCCCTTATGTATTTTCTTTAGCAAACCGGAAGAGGGTACTTGAATCTATGTAGTAGCCCGATCTCCGTATAAACGTGGTTCAACGGATAAGACCGCGTGTTAGTTATTTACGCCTCAAGCGAAGGAGTGCAGGGTCGAACCCCGGAAGAGGTCAATTTTTCTAATTTTTTACATTTTTTTCTTTTCTTTTTTTCCATTATATTATTTATTTAATGTGTTTTTCGATATATTAAAGGATCCTATATGTAAAAAATAATTTTTTCTTGTTCAAAAAATTTCAAATAATGCTTAAAAACTGGAAAAATCCCGGAAAATTAGTTTATTTATATTATAATATTTTTTTTTTACACCTTTTACAATATTTTCACGAAAGTTTAGCATCCGAAATGTGTTCTATGTTTAAAATCTAGCGTCTTTCTTTTTGAAAGAACGCATAAAGGAATAAATAATAAATAAAATAAAATGGCGGGAAAAAGGTTCAAATTTCAAGTCCGTCTAACTCCCTTTAATATGAAGTTATAATTTTCAAATTCGGACGGAAAGTTGCCCTCTATGAGCCGCACCACCCTACAAAGAAAATTTTTTATAGACCTATTAGGGGGTCCGCAAACGCCCCTTATGTGTTTTCTTTAGCAAACCGGAAGAGGGTACTTGAATCTATGTAGTAGCCCGATCTCCGTATAAACGTGGTTCAACGGATAAGATCGCGTGCTAGTGACTTACGCTTCAAAAGAAGGGGCGCAGGTTCGAACCCCGGCAGAGGTCTATTTTTCTAATTTTTTACATTTTTTTTCTTTTCTTTTTTTCCATTATATTATTTATTTAACGTGTTTTTCGACATATTAAAGGATCCTATATGTAAAAAATAATTTTTTCTTATTCGAAAAATTTCAAATAATGCTTAAAAACTCGAAAAATCCCGTATAATTAGTTTATTTATATTATAATTTTTTTTTTACACATTTTACAATATTTTCACGAAAGTTTAGCATCCGAAATGTGTTCCATGTTGAAAATCTAGCGTCTTTCTTTTTGAAAGAACACATAAAGGAATAAATAATAAATAAAATAAAATGGCGGGAAAAAGGTTCAAATTTCAAGTCCGTCTAACTCCCTTTAATATGAAGTTATAATTTTCTAATTCGGACGGAAAGTTGTGCTCTATGAGCCGCACCACCCTACAAAGAAAATTTTTTATAGACCTATTAGGGGGTCCGCAAACGCCCCTTATGTATTTTCTTTAGCAAACCGGAAGAGGGTACTTGAATCTATGTAGTAGCCCGATCTCCGTATAAACGTGGTTCAACGGATAAAACCGCGTGCTAGTTATTTACGCCTGAAGCGAAGGGGTGCAGGGTCGAACCCCGGAAGAGGTCAATTTTTCTAATTTTTTACATTTTTTTCTTTTCTTTTTTTCCATTATATTATTTATTTAATGTGTTTTTCGATATATTAAAGGATCCTATATGAAAAAAATAATTTTTTCTTGTTCGAAAAATTTCAAATAATGCTTTAAAACTGGAAAAATCCCGGAAAATGAGTTTATTTATATTATAATATTTTTTTTTACACCTTTTACACTATTTTCACGAAAGTTTAGCATCCGAAATGTGTTCTATGTTGAAAATCTAGCGTCTTTCTTTTTGAAAGAACGCATAAAGGAATAAATAATAAAATAAAATAAAATGGCGGGAAAAATGTTCAAATTTCAAGACCGTCTAACTCCCTTTAATATGAAGTTATAATATTCAAATTCGGACGGAAAGTTGTCCTCTATGAGCCGCACCACGCTACAAAGAAAATTTTTTATAGACCTATTAGGGGGCCCGCAAACGCCCCTTATGTATTTTGTTCAGCAAACCGTAAGAGGGTACTTGAATCTATGTAGTAACCCGATCCCCGTATAAACGTGGTTCAACGGATAAGACCGCGTGCTAGTGACTTACGCTTCAAAAGAAGGGGCGCAGGTTCGAACCCCGGCAGAGGTCTATTTTTCTAATTTTTTGCATTTTTTTCTTTTTTCTTTCCATTATATTATTTATTTAATGTGTTTTTCGATATATTAAAGGATCCTATATGTAAAAAATAATTTTTTCTTATTCGAAAAATTTCAAATAATACTTAAAAACTGGAAAAATCTCGTAAAATTAGTTAATTTTTATTATAAAATTTTTTTTACACATTTTACAATATTTTCACGAAAGTTTAGCATCCGAAATGTGTTCTATGTTGAAAATCTAGCGTCTTTCTTTTTGAAAGAACGCATAAAGGAATAAATAATAAAATAAAATAAAATGGCGGGAAAAAGGTTCAAATTTCAAGTCCGTCTAACTCCCTTTAATATGAAGTTATAATTTTCAAATTCGGACGGAAAGTTGTCCTCTATGAGCCGCACCACCCTACAAAGAAAATTTTTTATAGACCTTTTAGGGGGTCCGCAAACGCCCCTTATGTATTTTGTTTAGCAAACCGGAAGAGGGTACTTGAATCTATGTAGTAACCAGATCCCCGTATAAACGTGGTTCAACGGATAAGACCGCGTGCTAGTAACTTACGCCTCAAGCGAAGGGGTGCAGGTTCGATCCCAGGCAGATGTCAATTTTTCTAATTTTTTACATTTTTTTCTTTTCTTTTTTTCCATTATATTATTTATTTAATGTGTTTATCGATTTATTAAAGGATCCTATATGTAAAAAATAATTTTTTCTTATTCGAAAAATTTCAAATAATGCTTCAAAACTGCAAAAATCCCGTATAATTAGTTTATTAATATTATAATATTTTTTTTACACCTTTTATAATATTTTCACGAAAGTTTAGCAACCGAAATGTGTTCTATGTTTAAAATCTAGCGTCTTTCTTTTTGAAAGAACGCATAAAGGAATAAATAATAAAATAAAATAAAATGGCGGGAAAAAGGATCAAATTTCAAGTCCGTCTAACTCCCTTTAATATAAAGTTATAATTTTCAAATTCGGACGGAAAGTTGTCCTCTGTGAGCCGCACCACACTACAAAGAAAATTTTTTATAGACCTATTAGGGGGTCCGCAAACGCCCCTTATGTATTTTCTTTAGCAAACCGGAAGAGGGTACTTGAATGTATGTAGTAGCCCGATCTCCGTATAAACGTGGTTCAACGGATAAGACCGCGTGCTAGTTATTTACGCCTCAAGCGAAGGGGTGCAGCGTCGAACCCCGGAAGAGGTCAATTTTTCTAATTTTTTACATTTTTTTCTTTTCTTTTTTTTCATTATATTATTTATTTAATGAGTTTTTCGATATATTAAAGGATCCTGTATGAAAAAAATAATTTTTTCTTGTTCGAAAAATTTCAAGTAATGCTTAAAAACTGGAAAAATCCCGGAAAATTAGTTTATTTATATTATAATATTTTTTTTTTTACACCTTTTACACTATTTTCACGAAAGTTTAGCATCCGAAATGTGTTCTATGTTTAAAATCTAGCGTCTTTCTTTTTGAAAGAACGCATAAAGGAATAAATAATAAAATAAAATAAAATGGCGGGAAAAATGTTCAAATTTCAAGACCGTCTAACTCCCTTTAATATGAAGTTATAATATTCAAATTCGGACGGAAAGTTGTCATCTATGAGCCGCACCACCCTACAAAGAAAATTTTTTATAGACCTATTAGGGGGTCCGCAAACGCCCCTTATGTATTTTGTTCAGCAAACCGGAAGAGGGTACTTGAATCTATGTAGTAACCCGATCCCCGTATAAACGTGGTTCAACGGATAAGATCGCGTGCTAGTGACTTACGCTTCAGAAGAAGGGGCGCAGGTTCGAACCCCGACAGAGGTCTATTTTTCTAATTTTTTACATTTTTTTTCTTTTCTTTTTTTCCATTATATTATTTATTTAACGTGTTTTTCGACATATTAAAGGATCCCATATGTAAAAAATAATTTTTTCTTATTCGAAAAATTTCAAATAATGCTTAAAAACTCGAAAAATCCCGTATAATTAGTTTATTTATATTATAATATTTTTTTTTACACCTTTTACAATATTTTCACGAAAGTTTAGCATCCGAAATGTGATCTATGTTTAAAATCTAGCGTCTTTCTTTTTGAAATAACGCATAAAGGAATAAATAATAAATAAAATAAAATGGCGGGAAAAAGGTTCAAATTTCAAGTCCGTCTAACTCCCTTTAATATGAAGTTATAATTTTCAAATTCGGACGGAAAGTTGCCCTCTATGAGCCGCACCACCCTACAAAGAAAATTTTTTATAGACCTATTAGGGGGTCCGCAAACGCCCCTTATGTATTTTCTTTAGCAAACCGGAAGAGGGTACTTGAATCTATGTAGTAGCCCGATCTCCGTATAAACGTGGTTCAACGGATAAGACCGCGTGTTAGTTATTTTCGCCTCAAGCGAAGGAGTGCAGGGTCGAACCCCGGAAGAGGTCAATTTTTCTAATTTTTTACATTTTTTTCTTTTCTTTTTTTCCATTATATTATTTATTTAATGTGTTTTTCGATATATTAAAGGATCCTATATGTAAAAAATAATTTTTTCTTGTTCGAAAAATTTCAAATAATGCTTAAAAACTGGAAAAATCCCGGAAAATTAGTTTATTTATATTATAATATTTTTTTTTTACACCTTTTACAATATTTTCACGAAAGTTTAGCATCCGAAATGTGATCTATGTTTAAAATCTAGCGTCTTTCTTTTTGAAAGAACGCATAAAGGAATAAATAATAAATAAAATAAAATGGCGGGAAAAAGGTTCAAATTTCAAGTCCGTCTAACTCCCTTTAATATGAAGTTATAATTTTCAAATTCGGACGGAAAGTTGCCCTCTATGAGCCGCACCACCCTACAAAGAAAATTTTTTATAGACCTATTAGGGGGTCCGCAAACGCCCCTTATGTATTTTCTTTAGCAAACCGGAAGAGGGTACTTGAATCTATGTAGTAGCCCGATCTCCGTATAAACGTGGTTCAACGGATAAGACCGCGTGTTAGTTATTTACGCCTCAAGCGAAGGAGTGCAGGGTCGAACCCCGGAAGAGGTCAATTTTTCTAATTTTTTACATTTTTTTCTTTTCTTTTTTTCCATTATATTATTTATTTAATGTGTTTTTCGATATATTAAAGGATCCTATATGTAAAAAATAATTTTTTCTTGTTCAAAAAATTTCAAATAATGCTTAAAAACTGGAAAAATCCCGGAAAATTAGTTTATTTATATTATAATATTTTTTTTTTACACCTTTTACAATATTTTCACGAAAGTTTAGCATCCGAAATGTGTTCTATGTTTAAAATCTAGCGTCTTTCTTTTTGAAAGAACGCATAAAGGAATAAATAATAAATAAAATAAAATGGCGGGAAAAAGGTTCAAATTTCAAGTCCGTCTAACTCCCTTTAATATGAAGTTATAATTTTCAAATTCGGACGGAAAGTTGCCCTCTATGAGCCGCACCACCCTACAAAGAAAATTTTTTATAGACCTATTAGGGGGTCCGCAAACGCCCCTTATGTGTTTTCTTTAGCAAACCGGAAGAGGGTACTTGAATCTATGTAGTAGCCCGATCTCCGTATAAACGTGGTTCAACGGATAAGATCGCGTGCTAGTGACTTACGCTTCAAAAGAAGGGGCGCAGGTTCGAACCCCGGCAGAGGTCTATTTTTCTAATTTTTTACATTTTTTTTCTTTTCTTTTTTTCCATTATATTATTTATTTAACGTGTTTTTCGACATATTAAAGGATCCTATATGTAAAAAATAATTTTTTCTTATTCGAAAAATTTCAAATAATGCTTAAAAACTCGAAAAATCCCGTATAATTAGTTTATTTATATTATAATTTTTTTTTTACTCCTTTTACAATATTTTCACGAAAGTTTAGCATCCGAAATGTGTTCTATGTTTAAAATCTAGCGTCTTTCTTTTTGAAAGAACGCATAAAGGAATAAATAATAAATAAAATAAAATGGCGGGGAAAAAGGTTCAAATTTCAAGTCCGTCTAACTCCCTTTAATATGAAGTTATAATTTTCAAATTCGGACGGAAAGTTGCCCTCTATGAGCCGCACCACCCTACAAAGAAAATTTTTTATAGACCTATTAGGGGGTCCGCAAACGCCCCTTATGTATTTTCTTTAGCAAACCGGAAGAGGGTACTTGAATCTATGTAGTAGCCCGATCTCCGTATAAACATGGTTCAACGGATAAGACCGCGTGCTAGTTATTTACGCCTCAAGCGCAGGAGTGCAGGGTCGAACCCCGGAAGAGGTCAATTTTTCTAATTTTTTTTCTTTTCTTTTTTTCCATTATATTATTTATTTAATGTGTTTTTCGATATATTAAAGGATCCTATATGTAAAAAATAATTTTTTCTTGTTCGAAAAATTTCAAATAATGCTTAAAAACTGGAAAAATCCCGGAAAATTAGTTTATTTATATTATAATATTTTTTTTTACACCTTTTACAATATTTTCACGAAAGTTTAGCATCCGAAATGTGATCTATGTTTAAAATCTAGCGTCTTTCTTTTTGAAAGAACGCATAAAGGAATAAATAATAAATAAAATAAAATGGCGGGAAAAAGGTTCAAATTTCAAGTCCGTCTAACTCCCTTTAATATGAAGTTATAATTTTCAAATTCGGACTGAAAGTTGCCCTCTATGAGCCGCACCACCCTACAAAGAAAATTTTTTATAGACCTATTAGGGGGTCCGCAAACGCCCCTTATGTATTTTCTTTAGCAAACCGGAAGAGGGTACTTGAATCTATGTAGTAGCCCGATCTCCGTATAAACGTGGTTCAACGGAAAAGACCGCGTGTTAGTTATTTACGCCTCAAGCGAAGGAGTGCAGGGTCGAACCCCGGAAGAGGTCAATTTTTCTAATTTTTTACATTTTTTTCTTTTCTTTTTTTCCATTATAATATTTATTTAATGTGTTTTTCGATATATTAAAGGATCCTATATGTAAAAAATAATTTTTTCTTATTCGAAAAATTTCAAATAATGCTTAAAAACTGGAAAAATCCCGAATAATTAGTTAATTTTTATTATAAATTTTTTTTTACACATTTTACAATATTTTCACGAAAGTTTAGCATCCGAAATGTGTTCTATGTTGAAAATCTAGCGTCTTTCTTTTTGAAAGAACACATAAAGGAATAAATAATAAATAAAATAAAATGGCGGGAAAAAGGTTCAAATTTCAAGTCCGTCTAACTCCCTTTAATATGAAGTTATAATTTTCTAATTCGGACGGAAAGTTGTGCTCTATGAGCCGCACCACCCTACAAAGAAAATTTTTTATAGACCTATTAGGGGGTCCGCAAACGCCCCTTATGTATTTTCTTTAGCAAACCGGAAGAGGGTACTTGAATCTATGTAGTAGCCCGATCTCCGTATAAACGTGGTTCAACGGATAAAACCGCGTGCTAGTTATTTACGCCTGAAGCGAAGGGGTGCAGGGTCGAACCCCGGAAGAGGTCAATTTTTCTAATTTTTTACATTTTTTTCTTTTCTTTTTTTCCATTATATTATTTATTTAATGTGTTTTTCGATATATTAAAGGATCCTATATGAAAAAAATAATTTTTTCTTGTTCGAAAAATTTCAAATAATGCTTTAAAACTGGAAAAATCCCGGAAAATGAGTTTATTTATATTATAATATTTTTTTTTACACCTTTTACACTATTTTCACGAAAGTTTAGCATCCGAAATGTGTTCTATGTTGAAAATCTAGCGTCTTTCTTTTTGAAAGAACGCATAAAGGAATAAATAATAAAATAAAATAAAATGGCGGGAAAAATGTTCAAATTTCAAGACCGTCTAACTCCCTTTAATATGAAGTTATAATATTCAAATTCGGACGGAAAGTTGTCCTCTATGAGCCGCACCACGCTACAAAGAAAATTTTTTATAGACCTATTAGGGGGCCCGCAAACGCCCCTTATGTATTTTGTTCAGCAAACCGTAAGAGGGTACTTGAATCTATGTAGTAACCCGATCCCCGTATAAACGTGGTTCAACGGATAAGACCGCGTGCTAGTGACTTACGCTTCAAAAGAAGGGGCGCAGGTTCGAACCCCGGCAGAG
This sequence comes from Parasteatoda tepidariorum, assembly GCF_982258835.1. Taxonomy (NCBI): domain Eukaryota; kingdom Metazoa; phylum Arthropoda; class Arachnida; order Araneae; family Theridiidae; genus Parasteatoda; species Parasteatoda tepidariorum. The sequence goes on along the minus strand of NC_141755.1, from coordinate 133,078,796 downwards.
GTCTATTTTTCTAATTTTTTGCATTTTTTTCTTTTTTCTTTCCATTATATTATTTATTTAATGTGTTTTTCGACATATTAAAGGATCCTATATGTAAAAAATAATTTTTTCTTATTCGAAAAATTTCAAATAATGCTTAAAAACTGGAAAAATCCCGGAAAATTAGTTTATTTATATTATAATATTTTTTTTTACACCTTTTACACTATTTTCACGAAAGTTTAGCATCCGAAATGTGTTCTATGTTTAAAATCTAGCGTCTTTCTTTTTGAAAGAACGCATAAAGGAATAAATAATAAAATAAAATAAAATGGCGGGGAAAATGTTCAAATTTCAAGACCGTCTAACTCCCTTTAATATGAAGTTATAATTTTCAAATTCGGTCGGAAAGTTGTCCTCTATGAGCCGCACCACCCTACAATGAAAATTTTTTATAGAGCTATTAGGGGGTCCGCAAACGCCCCTTATGTATTTTGTTTAGCAAACCGGAAGAGGGTACTTGAATCTATGTAGTAACCCGATCCCCGTACAAACGTGGTTCAACGGATAAGACTGCGTGCTAGTGACTTACGCCTCAAGCGAAGGGGTGCAGGTTCAAACCCCAGCAGAGGTCTATTTTTCAAATTTTTTAAATTTTTTTCTTTTCTTTTTTTCCATTATATTATTTATTTAATGTGTTTTTCGATATATTAAAGGATCCTATATGTAAAAAATAATTTTTTCTTATTCGAAAAATTTCAAATAATACTTAAAAACTGGAAAAATCTCGTAAAATTAGTTAATTTTTATTATAAAATTTTTTTTACACATTTTACAATATTTTCACGAAAGTTTAGCATCCGAAATGTGTTCTATGTTGAAAATCTAGCGTCTTTCTTTTTGAAAGAACGCATAAAGGAATAAATAATAAAATAAAATAAAATGGCGGGAAAAAGGTTCAAATTTCAAGTCCGTCTAACTCCCTTTAATATGAAGTTATAATTTTCAAATTCGGACGGAAAGTTGTCCTCTATGAGCCGCACCACCCTACAAAGAAAATTTTTTATAGACCTTTTAGGGGGTCCGCAAACGCCCCTTATGTATTTTGTTTAGCAAACCGGAAGAGGGTACTTGAATCTATGTAGTAACCAGATCCCCGTATAAACGTGGTTCAACGGATAAGACCGCGTGCTAGTAACTTACGCCTCAAGCGAAGGGGTGCAGGTTCGATCCCAGGCAGATGTCAATTTTTCTAATTTTTTACATTTTTTTCTTTTCTTTTTTTCCATTATATTATTTATTTAATGTGTTTATCGATATATTAAAGGATCCTATATGTAAAAAATAATTTTTTCTTATTCGAAAAATTTCAAATAATGCTTCAAAACTGCAAAAATCCCGTATAATTAGTTTATTAATATTATAATATTTTTTTTACACCTTTTATAATATTTTCACGAAAGTTTAGCAACCGAAATGTGTTCTATGTTTAAAATCTAGCGTCTTTCTTTTTGAAAGAACGCATAAAGGAATAAATAATAAAATAAAATAAAATGGCGGGAAAAAGGATCAAATTTCAAGTCCGTCTAACTCCCTTTAATATAAAGTTATAATTTTCAAATTCGGACGGAAAGTTGTCCTCTGTGAGCCGCACCACACTACAAAGAAAATTTTTTATAGACCTATTAGGGGGTCCGCAAACGCCCCTTATGTATTTTCTTTAGCAAACCGGAAGAGGGTACTTGAATCTATGTAGTAACACGATCCGCGTATAAACGTGGTTAAACGGATAAGACCGCGTGCTAGAGACTTACGCCTCAAGCGAAAGGGTGCAGGTTCGAACCCCGGCAGAGGTCAATTTTTCTAATTTTTTTCTTTTTTTTCTTTTCTTTTTTTCCATTATATTATTTATTTAATGTGTTTTTCGATAAATTAAGGGATCCTATACGTAAAAAATAATTTTTTCTTATTCGAAAAATTTCAAATAATGCTTAAAAACTGGAAAAATCCCGTATAATTATTTTATTTATATTATAATATTTTTTTTACACCTTTTACAATATTTTCACGAAAGTTTAGCATCCGAAATGTGTTATATGTTTAAAATCTAGCGTCTTTCTTTTTGAAAGAACGCATAAAGGAATAAATAATAAAATAAAATAAAATGGCGGGAAAAAGGTTCAAATTTCAAGTCCGTCTAACTCCCTTTAATATGAAGTTATAATTTTCAAATTCGGACGGAAAGTTGTCCTCTATGAGCCGCACCACCTTACAAAGAAAATGTTTTATAGACCTATTAGGTGGTCCGCAAACGCCCCTTATGTATTTTGTTTAGCAAACCGGAAGAGGGTACTTGAATCTATGTAGTAACCCGATCCCCGTATAAACGTGGTTCAACGGATAAGACCGCGTGCTAGTAACTTACGCCTCAAGCGAAGGGGTGCAGGTTCGAACCCCGGCAGTCAATTTTTCTAATTTTTTACATTTTTTTCTTTTCATTTTTTCCATTATATTATTTATTTAATGTGTTTTTCGATATATTAAAGGATCCTATATGTAAAAAATAATTTTCTCCTATTCGAAAAATTTCAAATAATGCTTAAAAACTGGAAAAATCCCGTATAATTTGTTTATTTATATTATAATTTTTTTTTACACCTTTTACAATATTTTCACGAAAGTTTAGCATCCGAAATGTGTTCTATGTTTAAAATCTAGCGTCTTTCTTTTTGAAAGAACGCATAAAGGAATAAATAATAAAATAAAATAAAATGGCGGAAAAAAGATTCAAATTTCAAGTCCGTCTAACTCCCTTTAATATTAAGTTATAATTTTCAAATTCGGACGGAAAGTTGTCCTCTATGAGCCGCACTACCCTACAAAGAAAATTTTTTATAGACCTATTAGGGGGTCCGCAAACGCCCCTTATGTATTTTGTTTAGCAAACCGGAAGAGGGTACTTGAATCTATGTAGTAACACGATCCGCGTATAAACGTGGTTAAACGGATAAGACCGCGTGCTAGAGACTTACGCCTCAAGCGAAGGGGTGCAGGTTCAAACCCCGGCGGAGGTCAATTTTTCTAATTTTTTTCTTTTTTTTCTTTTCTTTTTTTCCATTATATTATTTATTTAATGTGTTTTTCGATAAATTAAGGGATCCTATACGTAAAAAAAAATTTTTTCTTATTCGAAAAATTTCAAATAATGCTTAAAAACTGGAAAAATCCCGTATAATTATTTTATTTATATTATAATATTTTTTTTACACCTTTTACAATATTTTCACGAAAGTTTAGCGACCGAAATGTGTTATATGTTTAAAATCTAGCGTCTTTCTTTTTGAAAGAACGAATAAAGGAATAAATAATAAAATAAAATAAAATGGCGGGAAAAAGGTTCAAATTACAAGTCCGTCTAACTCCCTTTAATATGAAGTTATAATTTTCAAATTCGGACGGAAAGTTGTCCTCTATGAGCCGCACCACCCTACAAAGAAAATGTTTTATAGACCTATTAGGTGGTCCGCAAGCGCCCCTTATGTATTTTGTTTAGCAAACCGGAAGAGGGTACTTGAATCTATGTAGTAACCCGATCCCCGTATAAACGCTCAAATAATGCTTAAAAACTGCAAATATCCCGTATAATTAGTTAATTTATATTATAATATTTTTTTTACACCTTTTACAATATTTTCACGAAAGTTAAGCAACCGAAATGTGTTCTATGTTTAAAATCCAGCGTCTTTCTTTTTGAAAGAACGCATAAAGGAATAAATAATAAAAAAAAATAAAATGGGGAGAAAAAGGTTCAAATTTCAAGTCCGTCTAACTCCCTTTAATATAAAGTTATAATTTTCAAATTCGGACGGAAAGTTGTCCTCTATGAGCTGCTCCACCCTACAAAGAAAATTTTTTATAGACCTATTAGGGGGTCCGCAAACGCCCCTTATGTATTTTGTTTACCAGACCGGAAGAGGGTACTTGAATCTATGTAGTAACCCGATCCCCGTATAAACGTGGTTCAACGGATAAGACCGCGTGCTAGTGACTTACGCGTCAAGCGAAGGGGTGCAGGTTCGAACCCCGGCAGAGGTCAATTTTTCTAATTTTTTACATTTTTTTCTTTTCTTTTTTTCCATTATATTATTTATTTAATGTGTTTATCGATATATTAAAGGATGCTATATGTAAAAAATAATTTTTTCTTATTCGAAAAATTTCAAATAATGCTTAAAAACTGCAAATATCCCGTATAATTAGTTTATTTATATTATAATATTTTTTTTACCCCTTTTACAATATTTTCACGAAAGTTAAGCAACCGAAATGTGTTCTATGTTTAAAATCCAGCGTCTTTCTTTTTGAAAGAACGCATAAAGGAATAAATAATAAAAAAAAATAAAATGGCGGGAAAAAGGTTCAAATTTCAAGTCCGTCTAACTCCCTTTAATATAAAGTTATAATTTTCAAATTCGGACGGAAAGTTGTCCTCTATGAGCCGCTCCACCCTACAAAGAAAATTTTTTATAGACCTATTAGGGGGTCCGCAAACGCCCCTTATGTATTTTGTTTACCAGACCGGAAGAGGGTACTTGAATCTATGTAGTAACCCGATCCCCGTATAAACGTGGTTCAACGGATAAGACCGCGTGCTAGTGACTTACGCCTCAAGCGAAGGGGTGCAGGTTCGAACCACGGCAGAGGTCAATTTTTCTAATTTTTTACATTTTTTTCTTTTCTTTTTTTCCATTATATTATTTATTTAATGTGTTTTTCGATATATTAAAGGATCCTATATGTAAAACATAATTTTTTCTTATTCGAAAAATTTCAAATAATGCTTAAAAACTGGAAAAATCCCGTATAATTAGTTTATTTATATTATAATATTTTTTTTTACACCTTTTGCAATATTTTCACGAAAGTTTAGCATCCGAAATGTGTTCTATGTTTAAAATCTAGCGTCTTTCTTTTTGAAAGAACGCATAAAGGAATAAATAATAAAATAAAATAAAATGGCGGAAAAAAGGTTCAAATTTCGAGTCCGTCTAACTCCCTTTAATATGTAGTTATAATTTTCAAATTCGGACGGAAAGTTGTCCTCTATGAGCCGCACCACCCTACAAAGAAAATTTTTTATAGACCTATTAGGGGGTCCGCAAACGCCCCTTATGTATTTTGTTTAGCAGACCGGAAGAGGGTGCTTGAATCTATGTAGTAACCCGATCCCCGTATAAACGTGGTTCAACGGATAAGACCGCGTGCTAGTTACTTACTCCTCAAGCGAAGGGGTGCAGGTTCGAACCCCGGTAGAGGTCTATTTTTCTAATTATTTACATTTTTTTTCTTTTCTTTTTTTCCATTATATTATTTATTTAATGTGTTTTTCGATATATTAAAGGATCCTATATGTAAAAAATAATTTTTTCTTATTCGAAAAATTTCAAATAATGCTTAAAAACTGGAAAAATCCCGGAAAAATTGTTTATTTTTATTATATTATTTTTTTAAATTCCTTTTACAATATTTTCACGATAGTTTAGCATTCTAAATGTGTTCCATGCTGAAAATCAAGTGTCTTTCTTGGTGAAAGAACGCATAATGGAATAAAAAAATAAAATAAAATGGCGGGAAAAAGGTTCACATTTCAAGTCAATCGAACTCCCTTTATTATTAAATGGAAATTTGGGAGATGGTAAACGGGAGAAGGTACTTGAATCTATGTGGTAGCCCGATGACCACATAAACGTGGTCCAACGACTAAGTGACTGACGATGACGATGACCATATAAACGTGGTCCAGTGACTGACGCTTTAAGCGAAAGGGTGCGGGTTCGAACCTCGGCAGAGGTTATTTTTAAAAAAAATTTTTCTTTTGTTTATTTTGCATTATATTATTTATTAAATGTGTTTTTCGATATATTAAAGGATCCTATAAGTAAAAATAATTTTTTTTATTCGGGGAATTTCAAATAATGCTTAAAATCTCGAAAATTCCCGAAAAATTAAATCCAGGGAAAAATAGTTTATTTATATTATATTATTTTTTTTAATTTCTTTTACAATATTTTCAAGATAGTTTAGCATGCGAAATGTGTTCTGTGTTTGAAATCAAGTGTCTTTCTTAGTGAAAGATCGCATAATGGAATAAAAAATAAAGTCCAAGGAACTAACGCTTCACCGTTATAAATTTTGAACATTTTAAGCCAGTATTATAAACGAAAAGGAGTAAGAGCTATAATTAAAACATTTCAAGCATGATTTGGCCTAGGAGAATAAATTAGATAAATTTGGAATAGATGCATAAAATAGTAAAAAACAACAATCTCGAAGACACTTTTCCATACATTGACGTTATCATATTTTTTTCAAGCGTGGCATTGGACAATTGTCACTCATGGTAACTATATGTAGCGGAGCACGTTTATTCTCCATTCTGAACTTGATTAAAAATGAACTAAAAAATGACTTAAGAAAAAATGAGTCATCATGAGCATTGAAAATGATGTGCAGGAAATTGATTTTAGCAATGTGATAGAAGACTTATTCTCTCAAAGCGCGTAAAAAGTATTGCTACCTTAAACTTTTGATGAAAATAATGTAAATAAAGCTTTTATAATAATGTATCAATGTTTTACTTTCGTAAAATAAAAATTATTCAAAAGTTAAATTTTTTCTTTGAAATTACTCATAAAGAGCCCCCTAATGAAGCGGCTCTGCTAAACGGCTCTGCTTTTTGGATTATACATTTTCATTTTAAAAAAAGTTTAATATATTACATTAACGCTAGTTTCGTGTACAAAATGAATAAATAATGAAAATGTGATCGAGCTTACACTTTATCGTTCTCATATATCTGCTATTTAACTAAAGTTTTTCTGGAGAGTATGCATAGCGCTATCGAAAGACGGAGCTCCAAAACTAGCACAGCAGTACGTTGTAGTTCTGGGAGGTAATGTCCCAATAGTTTCGTCAAGAGAGCTGTCCAAAGTTTAGAACAATTAATGTAAATTTTACTTTGTGTGTATTTCACCATATCGCGAAAACTTATAAAAAGAATTTGAAAAATTTTTGCTCTCAGTTATAAAGATCGTTTATCCAAAAGAAAATTCTATGCAAAATATAACTTATAGTAAATGCTAATTATTTTATTTAATAATAGTCGAAAAATTGAACTGCAAGGTAGAAATTTGTTTTCAAAATTTAACTTTTCACTAATTGACCGATTTTACTGAAATTTTGCTATTTAAAATTGCATTCTTTAAAATGATATAAAAAAAAAATATCTACTATACAATTCTAAAATTTTAAGACTTACATTAAATTAAAAAAAGATATCCTTTACTACAAGATATATTTTGAGTGGAATTAAATTTAAATAAAGGAATTTTACTATTGTGAACAAAAATTTTTCAATTCGTTTAAAAAGTACTCAACAAAAAAAATTTAACATGAAGGGATCCAAATTTTGGAATTATCTTCTGTCCAAACCATTGGAACCGTACTTCCAGAGTTCCGGCTGCCCCCAATATCTTGGGGGTCAGACATCTACATCACTAAAAAAAATTAGGTTGATTTACTCAAAGAAAGTGCATTTTTGCGTCTGATTTCGTAAAATATTGTTACTGTAAGACTGTCTTTTTCGTGTTAAAAGGGCATTTTTATTCTATTTCTTTACTATTTGATTAAAAGCGGCCAAATACTGTCTTTGGAGATTCCTGACCTCATTTCAAATCAACTTAAATAGAGTTAAACCGTTTAAGCCTCATTATATGAATTATTTGTTTATGCTTTACTGCTACTTTATAACCTGAATTAATAGTGCTTTGTTCTTTTAATCAAGTGGAAAACTGTATTCTTTCTTCTTAAAATAAATCAATTATAATTTAAATGGGAATAAAAAGTACATTGAATGCTTAATTTCTGGATCATTTTTATCAATATTAATGTACTTAAGTGTGTACTAAATAAAAGTTAATTTAAAAAAAGGTGCTATTTTTGTAAATTGTTTTCAAAAATGCTGTAAATCAATTTCGTTTCTTTTTTACCTACTATTGCAGGTAACACAACTTTTTTTTTTTATTATAATTAATTTAAAACAGAAAGTAAGATTTGTATACTATTGAATTTGTAGTTTTTGTTGAGAAGAATATAATTACACGTATAGAATTGGCATTTTATGTTTAAATATCATATTGGTACAAAATGTAAGTCACTGATCCTAACCAATTTCAAGCATTAATTTGAAATAAATACTGTACTAAAATTTGGATATATGTCCAATTTTATTGTGCTTTTAATCGAATTTATTAACACAGAAACTGTTCGTGTAGAACAGTTTCTGTGTTAATAAATTAATACAATTAATTCAAATATGGTGTTTTATGTTTTTTAAATTCAAATATGGTGTTTTATGTTTTTTAAAGTGCTGACCACGCTGTAGTTGGTCTTGTACCTGGAAGGTACTGGGTTCGAATCCAGCTTAGTGCATAGATGTAATCTATCTGTCCTTTTAGGGTTGACGTTGATCCACCTTAATGGGACCTACAAAACAGAAATAAACAATAGTGCCTGTCACGTGCCATATGTTGCCAAAAGTGCTGGGCATTGAAATAATATTTCTGAAAAATATTAATCTTTGGAATGTCTTGCACATCAAAATCATCTTAAAGACTTAACAGTTAAAATTGAGTCAGCTACTCTAAAAAAAAAATCTTTCTTGTGTTGCAAATTTTATAAATTAGAATGTCTTTAAAGATTAACAGAATATTGTATTTTAAGTTTATACGATTGTATAATATTTTCATGCTCAATTGACTGAATTAAATGATAAATTTTATATTATGTCTTTTGAGGTAACAATATGTCTTTGTAAATCTGTTTTGGCTCTTTCTTTTAGTATCTTGCTTTTTTTTATGTGTCACGTTGATGCATTCTTTTATATATATGTTACGGCGAATGACCGAAAAAGGTGGGTGTTGACTTTTACTGGTGAATGTCGACAAACACCAAATACGTAAGTGAAAGATCGAATATTTCATTACATTCTTGTACATTCGGACCCTCACCGGTGTATGTCAACAATCACATAGTCGCTTTGGTGAATATCCGAAATATTTGTTATATCCAATTTTATAATAATTTATTCGTTGATATTATTATATTTATTTGATATATTTATATTTACTCTGTATTTTAATACTTACTGACGATAGATTAGAAGAAACATCAGTGTTTGGAGTATCGGGCAAATATATACCGGGCAATGGCACTTGACTTTAAAAAAACATCAGTGTCGGGTATACCGGGCAGTGGCACTTAACCTTAATAAAACATCAGTGTAGGGTATACCGAGCAAATGTAAATGTATGGTCCGATACTCCACACACTGATGTTTCTTCTGATCTATCGTCAGTAAGTATTAAAATATCGAATAAATATAAATATATCCACGAATAAATTCATATCAAATCGAATGTAATAAATATTTCGGACATTCACCAAAGCGACTATGTGATTGTTGACATTCACCGGTGAATGTCGACATTTTCGAGACTTCGGTCATTTACCATAACATATATCTAACGTCGTTGCCGAGAGGAAGGATAAAAACAGGTCTTAGGCAGGGAAAGAGGGTACAATATTTAATTTTTAGAGAGAGAACAATCATCAAAGTGACACAAAATCGTTGTGTTCTTCAATAAAAGTTATGTTTCCCTAAACTGTGGCTTTTCTTCAAGTCAAGTGCTAGCTTCTATTGTTCAATACTTATCAGTGTTTCAATCAAATAGGTCTACTAACGTACTATTGGACATATTTTCTAAATTTAAGAAGTTTTTAATTAAATACAGTAGCATTAAATTCTAAATTGAAATTTATTTAAACTGAAACAGTTGCAGTGAAATAGTAGTAAGCTTGTATATAAAGTGAATTAAGTACCTTGGATATATATTCTATAAAATAACAGCTTTCCCTTAACATGTATCTTCAAGAAATGATACATTTTCTTTTTATAATTTTTATTTTTACCTTTTTATTTATTTTTTAGTGGTAAGTAAGAGTACAGCATATGTAAAAAGTATAAAATAGGACCAAAAAAATTTTTTATAAAATTGAATCAGACAATTTGAAGCATGTATATTTTTTTCATTAGATCTTTCTATTTAATATATAGGTTTAACGAGTTGCTTTGCACTAATTGGTATAACATAATTTCTATATGTTCTTTATGTCCATTATCTGATATAGCTATAGTTTAAAATTATTCTATGCTATCCCTTCGAAGATAAATTTGATATTGAAGTACATAAATGATTAAAACAATTTTCTGCTCCTAATTAAAAAAAAAAACTATATATCTATTTTCTCATTCTTTAAACAAGTTTTTTTTATCAAGCTTAGTTCTTTGAAAGAAAATTTCATTGATATTTAAAATCGAACAATTTAAATCAAATTAATTTAGATAGCGTTTATTGATTAGTAGATGTAGTTTTAATCTGTTTATCAAATATATGCGATTATGTATATGTAAATATATGTTGTTTTATTCTAGGTCCTGTTTTATACTAAGACGTACTTATAGAGGCTAATGTTGGCTGGAAACTTGTAATAAATTGTCACAATTTTTTTTACTGATAAATGAATTGTAGTGGTATCATCAATGAAGAATTTTCTACCCCAGATAAAAGTTGGATAAAAATAAAAATTATTATTATAATATCTGGTTATTGTAACTAAAATTGTCCGCAATATAAAGAAATGTCTACCTTTTTAAAATGTTTGACTTATGAGCAGCAGCTTTTATATAATTTATTTTTGTTTTGTTAAGACATATCTCTTAAAAAATGCATAGAAGGAAAATAATTCAACAATCAAAGACTATTTTCTAATTAAGGATTAAGCTTTTACTTAAATATATCAGGATGCAATGAGAATTGTGTATTACAGTATACACTCAATATGTTGAACCCCTTGTTATGTCAAAAAAATATTTTTCTCCTTGACATTATACAACCACCAAATGCTAATTTGAATTCCTATGTTGTAGAGTTTCTTCTCAGAACATTATGTTGATTTTTTTTTACATGAAAAATCATTTCTATTTAATGCATAATTATTTTTGTCTCACTTTTAAAAATAAAATTATTGTTGTGTTTAAAATTATATGTGAATGTACATTTCTGAAGCATTGATGTTAATTCAATAGAAGGGAATATATACATTTTCTGTAATTTTTTAATCACTTTGTATTTTAGAGTAAATAAAAAAGCATTAAATACCTATCAAAATTGAAAATAATTTATGATTTTTTACTGTTTCTTAAATACTGTTGAGAAATACATAAAGCTAAAGGTTAAAGTAATTTGTTAAAAATGGTTTAGAATTACATACTCGCTCCTGTAAACATGAATAAATATTTCATAATAATTCATGTTTAAATAAACAATTTCCTTATTCAAAACCATTTTCAACAAGTGTGTGATTTAAGTTCTCCAGCAAAGTCCGTCTTCTAAAGATAGGAAAGTAATCGCTATATTTTTTAAAAATAAGTTTTTGTAGTTAACTATATTTATAATAAAGTAGTTGTAATTAAGTACAAAAATGTAGTTTTTTGCACATCTGTATATGCATATATACTATACGTATATGCATACATATTACTTGCTACGAATTTATAATTAGACTAATGTAATCTGCTTCTGTTTTGTGATTTCAATTGAAAATACAGTTTTCTAAATTTAAACCTGTTATTCTTAAAATCTGTTTTGATAAAACAAAGATTATTTTTTACATAAGTATTTAAATATTTGATGAAAAACGCTTGAAATATAAATGGAACAAAATCTATATTTTTGCATTGCTGTTTTTTTTTTGCCAAGATATAACTTTTGAAGTGACAAGTAATATACATAAAAAATTGGGGAGTGTGGTAATGAATTGGCCACTAATAATGTATGAAAAAGTATTTTTATTTATATGAAATAAATTTAAATGCTACCGATAAGTGGAGTTACTTGCTCTGTCGAACACATCAAATGTGAAAAATTTGCAACTTCTTTTTTTTTTTCTGCAAACAAAATACTACCTAAAAAATATCTGTTATTTAATGACAACTAGAAAACCTTTTGTAGACTAACTTTAAATGTGTCAATGCTTGAATTTAAATGATCTTCAGAATTCTGAATACATGTACAAAAAGTAATACGTTCGACTGAATGGACCTCCTTTGCCCTGATTATGAATATTATTTTGCTTTTGCTTGCTTTTTTTTTTCTATTTAGAATTCTTTTTTCTTGATGTATGAAACTATTAAAATGGCTGTTAAAGATTTTAGATTAAATGGCAGTTCAAACGGCATAATTTATATTCATTTCTTAAGAAAAATGTTGCCTGATGTTAAATTCTTCAGAATATTAGTTTATTAGAAATTGATTACTTGAAATTTAATTAAAATAAGTTTTTGTTTCAGATGGACAGTGTTTTCAAGTCAAAGACAGACCAAGGATATACATTTTAACAGATGTAAAATTAATTTTGATAAATCATTATCTGTTATATTTAGTCAAAAAAAGAAGTTGATACTTACTTTTTAATAGAATTTCATGTGGCCCATTCATATTTATCAATGGCACATTCAACCTCACGTGTTGGAATTGAATGGGCTAAATTTCTATTTTTTTGTTTATCTATTATTTACAGTAAGCATTTTCTAATCCAATTTTTATAAATTTTTCAGATAACCAAATATATAAAATAAACATACAATTTTGAGCTAAAGAAATAAAATCGAAAATATTACAAAACTAACTGAAATTTGACTCATTTATGAACACTCTTTCCTATGAGGGATTTCCTGGTTTACGAAAAACAAAAACGACCTTGCTTTGTTAAAAGTAAATTATTTAATTTGTTACATGCTTCCATCGTGAAAACCAGTACAAATATATACTAATTAGTCCTCACACTACAGGCTCCAGAAAAAGGTGTAATGCAAATGTTTAAGATTTATAAATTCATTTTTTTAGAAATTTGGAAATTCTCTCTACATCATTTTTCTTAAAATGTATAAATAAATATTTCACATAAACTAATTTATGTGAACACTCATTAGACTTAATATGCATTGAACAAAATTAAAGACACAGTTTAAAAAAGCCCAAACAGTGTTTTGCTATTTATAAGCATTTATTTCATGAAAGATAAGAGATACATTAGGTAACATACTAAGTAAGCTGAACAAAATAAACGAATCACAAATTTTCAGCTCATTTTAAAATGAGAAAATAAATTGTGCAGCACGGAGCACAGCTTAATTCCAGAAATTATTTAAATACTTCTTTTATATGTGTACTACAGGTCAATACTCTCAATTAGACTTCGTGTTATGTCAATCATTGTCCTTGAATATTTCTGATGGTGCAAAAAAATTTATTGCATGTCAAGTTTTGTTTTAGTTTTTCTCATTTTAACATGATTTTTAACATTATATATTTACAATAAATTTTAAAGCATAAAATGAAAGTAAATTAATTTTTATATCTTTAATTGAGCTATCAATGCTTTCAAGAATTAATTTTCTGGTGAAAAGCCAATCCCAACATAAATTATGATACAGTTGAATAATGGTTGAAATTTAATGATACGTCATGTCATGGCATGATATTGCAGAATTACACATTTTGAAAGTTGGTTCTTGTGAAAGTTTTGAGTAATTTATATTCGTCAATAAACATATAATACAGGGTTAAAGAATACATAAAATCACTCAAATAAAATAGGGCAAAGTATGCAAAATTCCTTATTAATTAATTTCATTTATGTAAAAGTATGGTGACTGAAGGTAAGAAATGCTAAAATAAAAAAAGAGGAATCAGGATTTATAAATAGGTTACAAAGAAAACAAATTTAAAATACATGAAATTTAAAATATGATCTCAGAAAATAAATATTTTATTGCTAGTTAAGTAGGTTTGTAAAATAAAAGTAATATTTACAAAAAATAAATAATTCACATTCTCTGACATAAAATTGAATTAATTTTCTTATGGAAAATCAAACTAGAATAAACTTGATTGTGAAAGATTAGCCAAGGGTCCCAATCCTTGCTTCCGAAACACGCGTGGCAGTGCCTTTCCATGGGGAAATGTATGGAATTAGGTTGCCGGACGCTCTTTCACTATGTTCCATATAATTTTTGCTAAAAATAAATAAAGTCTTGTTATATAAAAAACATACTCTCTTTAAAAAAAAGGAACGAAACCACTCAATTTAAGGAAAAATTTAGAATTAAAACCTTTCACTCCATTAAAAGAAGGTGTAAAATCAAACAAATATTAAAATATTCGAGAACTTGTTTACTCGAAGAATTAAAGTTTACTAATAAAATCTTCTTAAAAAAAACAACTAAGCCACACAAAAAATTATTAAAAATGTCTGAAATAAATAAATAAAAAGCTAAATTATTAAAATTTCTCAATATCACTCATGATAACAAATTCTCTCACTATAGAATATTTTACAAAAAATTTTTAAGAAAAAAAGGATTCAAGCATCTTACATAAAAAAAAACATGCTTTTTTAAAATATAAATAAATAAAAACAATATTCTCTGGGGAGAAAATTTTTCTTTAAAAAATTAAAATCAAGAGCCTTAAACGTAGGACAGGATATACTTTAATTGCTTAAACCTTACTTGCTTATTTAGTAAATGGTAAACTTTAGTTACTGATATGCATGCCATGAAAAAATACATTATTGAAGAAAAATAAAAGTTTATATCTGTAAAATAATAATAACCTAGTTCCCGAACTAAGATTTATTTAAAATCAATTTAACAGAATGCGCGGATAAAAAACAGAGATTGAAGTTTGAAGAAATATTTAATAATTAATTGAGATATATAAAAAATTAAATATATTGTGTGACAAGAAAAAGATGCTTTTGAAATAAAATAATGAAAAAATAGTTAAATAAAACCAATAAGCTAAATATAAATTTTATCGTTTGTTCTAATACTTTTATTCAATTTCAAAATTTAAATGAGTATGAATACAGAATGATAAAGCATTACTTAATATGGTAAGACAATTTATACAACTAATTGGCAATTGAAAATGAAATGTATTTGATTGAATTATAAATGACTAAGTAAATTATCACCTTACATGGAAAAAAAGACATTTTGTTGTTAATATTTTCACAATTCATAAGCTTGTTATGGTCAATAATGAAGTAATTGAAGTGATGAATAATAAAATAAATACAGATATAGTAAACGTGACTTTACGCCTAATTTTTCCAAGTCAATAAATAAAATAAAACCAGCATATAAACAGATGTAGAAAAATGATTAGTTTAAAATTAATGATAATTCACAGCATAAATTAGTCAACACCTTTTTCTCCTCATGGCAGCGAAGGAATTTTGTAAGAGTCTCCCACAAATTTAATGGATGAGTAATTTCTATCGCTGCTAAGTTCTTAATGTTTTTCTTAAAAATCAGAAGAGGGTTCTACTCTAGCACGCTAGTCATTGAAAATTCTAAAGCAGTTCTTTTCCAGCAATCTTCTCACTCTTTTCTCTAAGTTTTATTTAATACTCCAATTTTTATGCCTATATATATTTTTTTTTCTTAGTTTATTTTAACTACATTAAAGGCTATGCCCCCTTCTATTCATTGCTCACCAATCCTTAGAGTTTCACAATTTAATTTCAACAAAAAAATTAGAAATTTAAACAAAGTCACGTTTAAATAAAACATGAGAAAATAAATTTTCATAAATATGACGAATGGCCAAGAGTGAAACTGTATGAAAGGTCACAGCAACCTCCCATCCTGCAGTAGCAAAACATGAGAATTTTTCTTTAGCACTTTCAAATTTTCTTTGACCATAGTCGAACCAAAAATGGGATAATACACCTTCCAATTACACATATCATTTTCTTCCAGGATCTCGTTTTGCAGTCATATCTTGGAAAATGTGACATTACAGTTTAAAAGAAATCAACAACAGCTGAAATTAAAATATATTTAAGAATTAGCAATAGAATTCACCAAACATTTAAAATAATTTATTAAAAATATTATTATCAAAGCTACATTGTTTTTAATATTACAAGTAGCTACACATGCTTTAGTAAATAATAAAAATAATTGATAACAAATAATAGTTATAAATAACACAAAAGAACTTCATAAAGCATATAAAAGCAAATGCGTTTTGTCTGTAAAAGGGATTGTTTTAAATAATAATCACACAAGTAAAATTCATTTCAACACGATTTAAGCAATATTTTAAATAAGCAGTCTAGGATAACAAACTTGATCTTCCACCCCTGAGTGCAGGATGAGGGTAAACTTTGAAATCATAATTATGAACTCCCATTTTTCTTTATTTCATGATTCTCCAAAAAAATTTACTCTTATGTTTTTGTTTTACCCTTATCTATAGGTTTATTTATTTTGCATTATAGATGACGTTGTAGAGGAGAAATTTATATACATTATAGGTACCAACTGCTTAAAATGAATTGTTGAGTTAATTGAACAAGAAGGATATCCATATTTAAAATTTGCTATGTAGTGCTCAATTTGATAGTAAGTAGGAAATATTAGACACCGAACTTTTTCAACAATTAAGTTTTATCAATACATAAAAATCAAACGACTTTTTCAACTATTCAAAAACGAAATCGGTTTAAAATTTTTAGTGAATATAGTTGACTCATTTTTTTAAAGCACCCAAATTTTTTTTGATTCTTAAACAACTGAACTTTTTTGTGACATAAAGAACATTATTTTAAATGAAAATTACATGCAGTTACATAAACACAACACAAAAAGGAATAACAGGAAAAATGTAAATTTAAAGCTCAATTAGCAAACTCTAAAGTTTCTTGTTCTTCAGGAGGTGCCGCTGCTGTTGTTTTGCAGCTTCAATTTCTACACAAAGTCAAATATAGCACAAAGAGTAAAGGAACAAAAGAAAAGAAGAAAGAAAGAGTTGCGCCAACACAAATTATAAAGAAAATATACATGTAGACCAGAATTGACTGAAGGTTGAAAATTTATATTCAGGACATAGTTTAAAAATTAGCAAGTTGTTTAAAGTAAAAATTATCCCTTAAAAGAAAGATAAAAAGCACTATAAGATTATATTAAGTGATGAACTTAAATTTTTTGGATGAATCCTATACTTTTCAAAACATTTTATATTATACTTATTTTATAGTTTTTTAGCAAATTAGCAATCTTCAAATCCCCATAGTGTAGGACATGACATAAACTGCTTGGTTTCAAATGCAAAAACCACCAAGCAATGACAATTCTATTTTGAGAAAGAGAGATAGGCCGAAAGGAATACTTTTTCAAGTTTTAAAGCATGTTGTCACACTTCTTTATTCTTTCCTTTCATTTTAGTTTAAATAAATTTCCGAATTCTGCAAATTTAATTTTATTCCAACTAGAATAGAAACATCTGTATTCTTCACAATTATATCCTAATTTTGCTATAACAAGAAAAAAGGACATTTTTGAAAAAAGCAAACAAAATGAATAAAGCATAGATGAATTAGATTGACAAACTTTTTATGTATTATTCCTTTATTTTTAAATGCGAAAAGTTATTAATTTCAAGGGAAAGTTTTTTTTTATATATATAATTTATAAAAAAATACATTTAAAGTAAGAGAGGTTTATTTAATTTTAAAAAAGTTTTCTTTGAAAATTATCACAGGCTTAATTAGCTTCAAAAATTAGAATGATTGTTAAATATATAAGTCAGCAATATTTTTTTTAAAAAAAATTTGCATATTTTTGCTTTAAGAAAAATACTTGTGAAGCATTTTACCAAATCTCAGTATTTTTCACCAAAAACACATTAAATAAAATAAAGAAATTTCAGCAACAGCACTGAAAAAAAAAGTCCTATCTTTATGAAATCAAAGTAGACCTGATACATGCATAAACACATTTTTGGCTTTTTGATAAGAAAATATACAGTAAACACACTAATATTTCTAAATTTAAACTGTCAAAACTCACTTTTTAAAAATAAAATATTTCAATGGAAAGAACTATTCATTACTATTGCATGTCCTGGTGCATAAGTAAACTTTTCAAATTCCAAAAATTTTACAAAAATCAGGGGGGTTCGACTTATACATTGGTATAGTTCATTCAACAGGAGTTGACACTTGGCTCCGCCTCCATCACGTGGTTTTCCAACGATACTATTTTGCTATTTTTTGGGAAAAGGATGTTAACAAACTTGAAGAAGGTTGCTATTTGGTAATCGTATGAGAAAAATATTTATTTCGCAATCTTTATGTGTATTTTTTTTAACATTAAATATTTCATAAATTTGACAGGGTGGCCACTCAAAACAGAGTTCAAATTTCCCTGACTTTTCCAGGTAAAAATCTTAAAATTTCCAGGTTTGTGTTTTTTTCCTTTTTTCTTATAAAGTGTAGGCTGTATACAAGAAGAGTGTCTGCATTAAAAAATATCTTATTCAAAATGTCATTTTTAAAACATATCTTGAAAAAAAAAATATTTTTTACAAGATATTTTTTTATTATTTTTTAATGTTCTGGTACAACATTAATTTCTAAAAAATTAAGACGTGGAGAAAATAATATGTTTAGCTTGCAGAATATATTGTTTTTATTGAATAATTTTAATTGTTTTTATTGAATTTAATGTGTTACTTTAAGTAGTATTTGCTCAAAGTGTACCTACAAAATCACAAAATCAGAATAACCAATAAAACCTTGTATAAGTATTGTTTAATATATTTTCATTAAGGAAAAGAAAACCGTTTCAGGTGATTATATATTAATAATTTTTAATAATTACAGTGGCTCCCAAAAGTGCACACTCACTTATAACTTATATTGAAATAGGAAATAAAAATTCAACAATTAAAATGAATATTTCACAATGGGTATTTGATAATAAGATGTATAATCTATTCTTAGCAAAACTGCACGGAATATTTTAAAAACAAAGCAAACGTTAATTTTTTTTATCAAATAGTAACAAAAATGTTACCCCACGAAAGTCATCGTACATTTAAATGTTTTGGATCTCAGAATTAAAATTATCGTCAATTGCTTTTTTTATTTAATTATTTTTCATTTCTTTATTAGCAATTTAGTATCAAACCTATAACAGCAAAATTATATTTTAATTTTTGCTTGCTAACTCCGTAATATTTTATTTTATCATTTAAAAATGACTTGTGGTCGTAATAGAATAGACCAAATTTGATTATTTGTCTTCATAAGAGGTAAATCAGTAATGAATATGTTAAATTAGTTTACTGTATTCAATTGAACTGCGCAATATGTGATAAAATGCTTAAAAGAAGGACTTCATATCAGAGATTAAAATCATAAATTTTGTGGAAAAAATTCATAAATTTGCAATTGAGTGTTGTAAAAGTTTCTGTAAAAATTTTTAAAAAATATTCTGCACGAATTTCACCAGACAAAAAAAAAAAACTAGTTACACGTATTTTCAACCTTTAAAAGCTATTGTAGATGTTAAAAGAAACTCCACTAAATGTTAATTTAACGAAAAATTAGATTTACTAATAGACTGAGTTTTTACTTTAAAAGTGTATGATGACTTTTGTGGGATAAAGTTTTTGTCACTTTTTGATGATTGATTCCTTAAAAATAAACTTTTCCTTTGTTTTCAAAATATTTCATATTGTCATTTAAAATATTTCAGTTTTGTTAAGATTAGAACACATTTTTTATCATTAAATATATATTCTGAAACATTTATTTTAATTAATGGATAGTCTTATTTCATTGAAAGTCATATCATAAGTGTATCAACACTTTTGTGAATCACTGTAATTACATTTCAATATAAAGCTTTAATGTATACTGTATTTCATCTTACCAGTGCTTTTTATAAAATTCACTGATCATATTTTCCTTAAACCAATATCTCAAGTCAAATTTTTAAATAATGGCATTTTAAAATAACATTTTTATTTTAAGAGATTCAGTATAAAAAAATAAATGTCAGAATTGTAAAATTGTCTAATTTTCAGTTCTATACTCTATAGAAGAACAAAAATAGAAAAAATTCCTTTAAATTTATACTTTTTTGATTTTATTTTCTTATTTGAAATTAAAACATTTAAAGAATTCCAATCTAAACACACAGTTTTTTAGTTTAGCATAGTTAATTGTTTTTTGTTCCGTCTAAAAAATGTGGGTATAATGGATGAAACAATTTAAATTAAGAAAATTAGCAAATAACTTAAATTAGTGAAATTAAAAAAAATATATAAGAAAAAATTTCCAGCTTTTCTTTAAAATTTCCAGGTTTTTATCCATATTTCCCTGATTTTTCCAGGTTTTTTCCAGTATAAAAAAAATTCCCTGATAATTCCAGGTTTTCAAGGTTTTCCAGGTGGGTGGCCACCCTGATTTGATATTTCTCTCTTTTGAGTGAAAAGATAGTCCCTTTTGAGACATTTTGCTGGGAAAGCAGCAGTTTTTAAATTTAAAATATATATTCAATTAGCCAGAGTAATGAAAGGTATAATAGCGGATGATAAAGAGAAGTAAGTAAGTGAAAAAGAATTTACTGTTTGCGTTTGGCGCGCATTAAGGGTTGTCTCCTTTTTAACAGCAAAAATGTTTCTCCTATCCAGCGCTAAAATTAACTCTGCGCCCGAGTAGGTGGAGCCAAGTGCCAACTCTTGGTGAACCAATTATAGTAAAGTTGGGCATTCGTTGAATGTGAAATATTCATGCATTATAAACTATAAGATATGTATGAATAACTCAGTATCAATTTACTCCTTTCAAAAACTATTTTTACTATGTTATGTATAATTAATTCTGAATTATCTCTCATATTTTCTTTACATATATTGGTTTTTTTAAAAACAATTCCTTAAAATACGTTCTGAAAAATTAAGATTAAGAAAAGTTATATATTTCAAAAAATATAACACAATGGAAACTTTTAAGACAGACCATAAAGCTACAAATTTAAAGATTTCAGATCACCTGTCAGATTCAGTACAATTAACAGTGTCTTTATTCGGATCTCACATTTAAAACTTCATCTGCTGAGTCTTACAGAAAATAATTTTAATCCTCATTCAAAAAATTTGTATTTCCACACTTTTAAAAAGACTTCACAATAACAATTGAATTTATATTTTGGAGATGGTCTCAAACATCATCCTTACTTAAGGGTAAACGTATCATATTCAGAGAGATTTAACAATTTTATTTATTTATATTCTAGAAATTTTCTTATTTGGTTTACATAGTGGTTGACTTATACACCTGACCATACCAGAAACTTGATATGTTGTAATCAAAATTGGGTTGACTTTAATCACAGGATATACAATAATTCATCTATTTAAGATTATTCATAATAAACAGTAGAGTAAACTGAATTTAAAAAAAAAAAAAAAAAACAATAGAAGTCATAATATTTATATCCAGTAAACCTGTTTTAAAAGAAGGAATAGAAAACAGACAATATAATTTTAATTTAAAACACTTACAAAATTTTTTTGTTTACACAGGGTATTTGCGACATTTTAGATTTTCAATTCATGGCTTTCCATGACAAATTCCAAGAATTTTTCATGACTTAAGAAAATTACTATTTTCCCCGAAAAAAAAAATCAATAAATTAAAAAAAGCATTATAATAACATTAATTGAAATGATAGATAAAACCCAAACTGTTATACTTTGCATCTTCATAATTATAGATTTTAAATTTAAAAAAACAGTAATGAAAGAGTTAAAGCAATAAAATAGCTGAAAAATACAGAAATGCAAATAATTTTTTTCTTTTTTTCTGCAGAATTATATTCTTTAGATACCTTTATTGTTTAGTCGAAATGAAATAAATACTTCTGATTTTTCTGTTTTCATTTCAGAATAAAAACAATTTGCCAATGACTGGCTTGCTTCAACTGGAATTTTAAATTGATAAAATAAAAAATTCTGAAATCACAGAAGTTTAAAAGATAATTCGCTCTATAAATGATGTTTTTTCTTTCATTTTTTTGAAAGATTATTTAAGATTAATTTTTTAATTAACTTTAAGTAAGCAAAATAATATTGAAAAATTCTTAAAAATTGAATAGTAATATCCTGAAATGATGAATATTTATCAACTAAAATTAAAAAATGAAAAAGAAAAAAGGCAGTTTATTTCAAATCGCATTGAAAGAAAAATTAAAGGAACATTAAAATGAATATTAGAGGCATGAATTAAAGCCTTAGCATTTAATTACACACACTAAACTACAAAATAAATAGATTTAAACAACATTTTAAAATTTTTTTAAAAAAAAGTTGAGTTAAGAGTAGAGCTTCAAAAATTGGCCATACTGCATCAAATGTAAACAATATGATCTGCTTCAGATAAACTTATAAAAGTTTGCTATGAACTAAGTCCAGGGCGAAGAAAAAAAAGGGAACTCGGGTACATTAGAGACAACCTCTAAGAGGATAACCAAAACTTATGAGAACAAATTTGCGAGTGGATTTTAAATAATAAGCTAATTTAGGGTAAATTATAAAGAAAAGAGTAATATATTTACCTAAAATGAGTAATTCGGTTTTCAAGAAGTATTCGTAATTGTACCTCAATATTGGCAAAAATATCACTTTACAACAGTCACAGTTCCAATACCATCTGGCCTTAGGTAGAAAATAATTTTTACTTTTTTAGTATATTATTTTCATAAAACACATATAATATTACAATAAAATTAGTCTACTAAATTACTTATAATATACATAAACTTGTTCTTAGCATTGATGCAATCTTTATAATAAGCTATGAAGTTTATTTAAAAATGTTTTTAACTTCCACTTTACATATTAACTTTACATTTCAATAAAAAAAAGAAAGAAAAGAGGAAAAGAGAAAAAAAAGAAAGGTAAGTAAGAAAATAAAAAAATAAGCGAAGAATAAAATATTAAGCATATTTTATCGATTTTCTTTTTCTTCTACCTTTTAGCATAAAGAGGCGGCGATATAATTCGTCACTTATACAGGCCCGAAAACTAAAAGTGTCATTTTGCCTTCTACTATTAATTGGTAACAAGACCTTCATTGTATGCCATTATTAATTTTAAGTAACAATGAATAGATTTATTAATAATGAGAAAGTGTAGAGTTGGTATAAAATTTTTTTTATTAACTCGAAAATTTGAAAAAAGATAGAAGAATAAAATCCATAAAATATTTAGCATATTACGATTTAAAAAATGCACTTTCATTGTTCTTTAAAATTTGCAGAACTTTTACATAAAACATTAAAAAGTTAGCATTTTATTAATTTACTATAACCTAAATATGAAGTCTGGAATTGCTTATTAAATAGTTTTAAAAAGTAATTCGATTTGAAATAAATATTTTAAAATTTTTAAATAAATATTTATAAGAATTTTTTATTCTAAAAAGCATTTCTCGAAGCATAATATTTAAATCCGTTTATATTCTTTGTTTTGAAGTAAATATTTTTGATGAAATTTAATACTATTTCCCTTAAAAATAAAATTATTACAACTTATAACTAGAACAATTCTTAAATTTATTGAAAAATGTTTTTATTTTAATTGCTTATTATAAAATGTTTAATATGTTGTATTAAGCACATATTTTAAAATAAAGACTTTTCTTTTATTAGATAAAAGATATATTTATTTTTAATGTTACATGATTCCTAAAAATTTATTATTTTAATAATAGATGGTAAAAACAAGTAGTTAAAAAAATTTCATATAATAGCAGGAAAAAGATAAAGGTACGTTCTTGTTTGCATTACGGCATTTTAGGAAGAAGCCTGAAATGAGCTACTATAACTACTTATAACTATATACATATATATATAATTACCTTTCTTTAAGCCTTCTTTAAAAGTAAAATTAATACGCAATTCAGAAATGATGAAGACATTCAGAAATAATGATATATTTATAGATAAGAAGAAAAAGTACTTTAAATTGCTGAAATCCTCCTTTTAATCATACATTTTTTTAGTTCAAAGTAACAATTTTTTATGAAATATACTTTTTTTATTTTATTAATTTGCTAACTTTAATTACAATTTAAGTATTATGTTATAATAAATGTTAAAATAGGACATTTTTAATTTATATAAATTGTTTTAATTTATTTAAATGTTCAATATTTAATGTTCATTTTAACTTAAAATCTCAGTTAAATTACTTACTTTTTAAAAACGGGATTCAAAAAGGGTCTTAAGAGTTTTGCATAAATAAAATATGTTTAAATTTTTTGAATTTTTAGAACAAAACTCTAGTATAATAAACTCAATAATATATTTTTCAAAAAATTTTGGGATAATATTTGAAAATAGTAATTGCTAAAGAAATTCTGTTTTTAAAAATTGATTTCTCTCAATATTTGGAATTTTTATTAATTGAATTTCAAAATATTAGACAATTTACAATAAAACGATTTACTGATAAAATGATTTTATTTTAAATTTTAATACAGAATATAAATGAAAATCAAAATTATACTTTAAAAATGCTCAACATATTTATTTTTCATTTACATAGCAAAAATATTTTTTCATGTAGCATCATATTTATATTTAAAATAGTTTTAAAAAAAACTTAAATAAAATCTTTCAAATGTCATATAGAGAGAGGGAGCTGTTTATTATTTTATTATATTAATCAAAATTATACTTTTAAAATGCTCAACATATTTCTTTTTCATTTACATAGCAAGAATATTTTTCCATATAGCATAATATTTATATTTGAAATAATAATAAAAAAAAATCTTTTAAATGCCATATAAAGAGGGTGCTGTTTATTATTTTAGTCGTGTTTTATAAAGCTTCTGATAGATGGCAGGGAAATTATTTTTCTAGCTTTCACATCATATACCTCCTCAGCAAAGGGAGAAAGAGGGCTTTATTTTCTTCAGAATTCGAAAAGATTAGAACAGTCAGTTTCATATCAAATCGCTAAAAATCAAGATAAGAACAACAGTATCAAAGATTATTTTCTTTAAAATATTATGGCAAAACAACAGCATAAAAGAAAATGGAAATCCCTTTCCATAAAATAGCATGGCTAACTGATGGTTAATAAAATTAATTTCTGCTAACTAAAGCTCTTTTCAGTCACAGATGACTTAATACTGTCAATAATACTCTAAATAAAACCTATTTTATACTTAATATGTTATTTTTTAAAATTTAATGTTATTTTTATAAAATTAAATTTGAAAAAAAAAAAAAAAAAAAAAAAAACATTTCGTGCCATCATTTTTTTAAAGTATTCTTATTCTTTGTGAGTGGAAAGTTTATTTAATTTTTTCCTATGAAGGGGAAAAATACTAATTGAGCTCTAAAATCAAAAATTCGTTCTTTTTTTAATTGAAACTATAGAATTATGTAAAGGAACATTATGTTTTATGGAGACAGCTAATCCATGTTATCCACTACGGAAAATCTTACATTAACAAATTAAAATGTTATAGAACAAATAAATAAAGTTTTATTTTAATTAATTATAAACTCTTTCTTTATTAAAAAAAATTAATAAAGAAAGTTGATTTTTAATACTTTAAACTTTTATGAATAAAGCCTTTTTATAAGTAACCCTTTCTAGTTCAAACGAAAATTACTTTTAAAATGAATGTTGTTTTTCTTATGGTACTTGATATTTATCTGGTAAGAGATTGAGTGTTACATATGAAAGCATCAAAAAATGAGCTGCGAGTTAAGTAAATTTTTCCATGATCTTGGGATAAATAGAGTAATTTGAGTAAATCTATTTTCTTTTTTATAATATTCTGTATTGTATTATACCATTCCTTTTAAATAGAATTTCTTTAAAAAAAAGAACTCTATAATTCAAAAAGAAGTCTATGACTAAAATAAAAAAAAGTAAAATAGTTTGAAAATCAATTACTTAATTTATGGTGAGCTTCTTAAACATTCCAGAGGAAATATATAATAATTGTACCAAGTATAATCATATTTTTTTTACTATCCCCAAGTTGTATTGAAAATACTGTTATATAAAACTGTTATGTGTTATATGAAAGTACTGCTTCCCTCATGATGTTCTGATGATTTTTTTGCCTGCTCTTCTCTTTTTTCTTTTTCGAATTTACAGTAAAATTTTCACTAACATTTCCTTGACTTATCACTATTTTAAGAAATATTCTCTTTTACGAAAAACTTATTCCCTATTCTTGAAATAGTAAATATTTTCCCTATGAGTTTTTAATAAACATTTCAATCATTACTATAAAAATAATCTTAAAAACTTATGAGAGAACGTTGTCTTACAATATTTTCCTTTTATTGATTAATAAAAAAGGTTTGACAGAAGATGCAAAGCAAATATTTTGCATGTAATGATTTACATATGGAAAAAAATTATTTATGAGTATAACGTTATAAATTGAAGATAAATGCAAGATAAGTTAACTACGAATTTGTAATTGTTAAGAAATGCGATATTATATATTAAAAATTTAAATCCCTTCCGAAAGAAAATTCTGTCTACAGCTTGATATATAATATTTTAAAATGTATGAATGAATGATGAAAGCACAAAATTATTGACGAAAGATCCGATACTTCTTATCTTGCTGTTGAAAATTTCTTAAATTATATATTTTTTGCAATAAAACACAAGTTTCAAGTGAGAAAAATCCAAACAGCATGGTTCTCTAAGACAAGGTGTGGAGTTTTATAGGGTTGCTTTGCTTTTGATTCTCTAGAATCTCGCCAAAAAACATTTACACGGGTGTCCGTAAACTGATCGGTGTGGCTTTTGAAAAGAGAATGAGAGGAGGTCTTCGTAGCGAACCCCCATCCCCCGGGTCTTGACCTTCAAACCTTAAGCTTTCGCTATCCATTTCAAGCAGAGAAGAAATTTATAACTCATGTGTTGCGATAGCATAAAATGTGTCATTCGGAAAATCTTTAATACAAAAATAAGCAACTTCATTTACAAATTAAAGAGCAAAATAGTTTTTTTTAAACTAGAATTATTTCATTTTAAAAAGTTTTATTTTAAATTCAATTTCTTTAATAGCAAATTAGACTAAAATAAACATTAAAATTTCTCCCCTTTCAATTTTGCTTTATAGTTAAATTTATCATATAATTTAATTCAAGACTTACATAACACTCTAATTAAGGTGGAAAATAGTACAAGACTCATAGCATAGTTTAAAAAAAAGTTACCAATTTTTTCCGCTACTAAATCAATTTAATATTCAAATCAAAAGACATATAGAAAAAAATTACTTCTTTCCCAGTAACTATTGAATAATGAAAGAAACATAACTTGCAGTAGCAACACAAAATAATAAACACACATTTAATTATTTTCAATGCTGATTTGGAAAAAATGTTTCCTATGCATGCATTAAAAAGATTCCTTGCAACTAATTTTTTGGGAGAGTTAACA
The DNA here is from genome assembly GCF_982258835.1 of Parasteatoda tepidariorum. Lineage (NCBI taxonomy): Eukaryota > Metazoa > Arthropoda > Arachnida > Araneae > Theridiidae > Parasteatoda > Parasteatoda tepidariorum. The sequence goes on along the minus strand of NC_141755.1, from coordinate 133,051,341 downwards.
ACTATAAGTATGTGTAAAATGTTTTAAATCTCCAGGGTTAGTGGTGTAACCCTGTTTGAAATAGAAAAAGAACATTAAGAGTTCCGAAATTTCGACTTTTATCGAGTTGAAATATTAGTATAGTTTTCAGTTGAAGATACAGAAGCTCAATATTTCAGAAAAAGCATAATTGTTTAGATGAAATAAAATTATTTTGTAATTAGGACTTATTAGGGGAGATCTTTAAATCATGAACAGGTGAAAAATAAAGCGGTATTTCTTGCTGCCTATAAATGACAATTTTCATGCTACAAAAGGAAATAAATTTCATACCTCCCTTTTAATTAGTGGAACTCTTTTAAAATTAGTCAAGTAGAATTCCGACAATAATAATTAATGCTAATAATAACTTTTTCAAAAACACGCCTTAGTAGATAAATTACTTATCATGCACATATTTCACTAATAAAATTATTTTTAGATTGTGACATGATTTATGCTTTGACTGCAGCAAAAGATTTGCCTACAGTTCATCAGCCTCCACAGTCGGACTTTTGGAATGATTCTAAATGTGCATCATACACTCACAAATAACAGTTTTTTGTCATAGATTATTTGTACACATCCTTTTGTTCTTCTACTGGGAGGCTCCGTTACCTGTTCGTTTCACTCATCAGCCGCAGTAGTTGCTTGTCATTCATGATTGTAGATTAAAAGAGGAGAACTGTTTATGTCCCCCTTTCTTTTATAAAATTACTATTGTATTGCCATTAGTTGTATTTTGAAGATTACTTAGTTTAGCAAATAAAAACAAGGAAAAAATCGGTTCTCGCAGAGAGTTATTACACAATAAAAATGCAGTTTCTGCCCATGCACAAATTTTTTTCTTCTCAGAACCAGAAGCAGTGGACATAAACCGTTCCTTCCCCTTGTTCTTAAAAGTTGATTAAAAATCATTTTGTTTGTAAAATATATAAGTATTATAATTTTCGCGTAAGCATATTTTATTTTAAGAATCCTAACAAAAATTAGATGATAGCTGATTTGAAAATAATCAAACGTACTTGAATAAATAATTAAATTAAGAACAAAATGTGTGAGACAATAGCAATTAAAACAAGAAATAATTTTTCTTGCTAATAATATATAATGATGATCTTATATGATATACCGGATCATATTCAAAACTGCTTTTCTCTCTCTTTTTTCCTAATATTTTTTATTTTTTAAAACGTCTATATAAATGTTTAGATTTATATTTGGCAATATTTATAAATTTTTTTTTCTTTTTTAGTAAATTTTTATGTCAAGGGAAGTTTGAAGTTATGAAAATCACGTAAAAGATAAATTTTTCCACATTCCAATGGAAAAATATTTATTATATAGGGAAAAAATCTTTAAGTGAAAAAAAACTAAAAAAAACTCTGTATTAAACTTGGTCTTTTCAGCATGCCAAATTTCAACTTAGTTGCATTCCTGCAGAGTAACTTTGGTCTATTTTCCCATCAAGTTTAGAAGTTACAAATTCTCAAATTAACTATCGAATGCTAATTTTTTTCTTCCATTGTAATCCTTGTATAGTTTTCCACACACCTTAGTAATTTAAAGTTCTAAGTGAGCAGAAATGCAAAATGAATAGCAAACGTTAAGTTAAACTCACAAAACAAGCAGTGTCCCTTTCAATTTTCTGATATAGAAAAAAATTTATTACAAACTTATTTGATATAGAGAAAAAGCAAGTATCAAGTTCGGTGAGCACGGCGCCTTTTTTTTTCTTTCCAAGTTCATATGAAAGGAAATTTTTAGGATTGGTCAGAGAGCAACTTAATCGATTAGATCAACTTCAACACTATAGTCTCAAGTAAAAATCAGTAAGAGTCAAAAGAAAAGAAAAAAATCAGGTTAACATAAGCATTAATAAAAAAGCAATGCACAAAGATCAAATCAGGCTATAATTTTTGATCTTCTTATACTTGTAGTTGATTGTTTCCCAAGATGAATTTCTTTAGCTTTCTTTTCATCAGGGGGTGATTTTAATATTTTTACATGAAATTACCTTAAAGTGTTTTTATATTCCTGTATGGTTAATTTATACATAATTATTGTCCTTTGTCTTAGCATTATTTCTTATATAAATATGAATACTGAAGAAGGAAAAGAATTTAGTGACTTCCTAGGAAACATATTTAGGTTAACTCTTAAACAATTACTGTAAAACAAATAACATTGTTATTGATGAGAATGTTTGCAAGCTTTAATGATGCATTTTTATTGGAGTTTTCATTGACAAGTCTGGTAAATCATAGATTGTTCAAAAAACTTGATTGAAAATATTATTTCAAATTATTTATATAAAAACAGATACAAATTTTACCCACTGCCTCCTCGTTACCCAGACTGGTCAACGATAAAATTATAAAAATTTAAATATTTTTAGGAATGAATGCTCTAAAATTAGTAACTTGTAGTTCAAACACTTTTGTATGTGGTAAGAACTAGAACTCTTTTTCTGCACATCTAAAAATTTTAATTTTTTTATGTATCAATATGAATTAATCAGTATGTATTATTATAATGTAATGTCAAAATGAGAATCATAAGAATCAATGCAATTTTAGGAATAAAAAATTTTTGTATGTATATTAGTGTGTCCGTCATGATATTTAAATATTGATTACTAGAAGAAGTACATGCGTTTGTTTTAGAATAAGAATTTGAAATTTTTTAAATAGGGACGAGCTGTTGATGGGGTGCAGCTGTAGATCCCCTTTCTGTAGGGTAAAAAGGAAAATTAATGATGTCCGGTTATGGGTTTTTCATCCCTCCCTGTTGGTGGTAGTTCTTGAGAAGCCTTGGGCTTTTTCGGCACTTTGTTTCATTTTCTTATACTTTTACTTTGAATGAAGCTCCCCGAAACATCCATTTCATTTTTTACTTCTTTGCTAATGATGCTGATCATTATTATTATTTAACATTTTATCATAGTATTTTTTTTTTTCATTATAGTAATAATTTTTAAGTAGAATTACTTTAAAATCTCTTGTTAGAATTTTTGTCTTGCTAACACGTCTTGCTAACCGTGGAAGGTTTTCGTGGTTTTCCTCACCATGCCATGGAAATAGGATGCAGTTCCAAGAAAAAGTTCTCCACGAAGGCAATTCCCTCCCTTCACTTTTGTACAGGAGTTCTCTTATTTTTTGGATTAGATTCAAAATTACAAGGATACAAAGTTGAACATTGATAGTTATAAGCTCAAATTCGGGTCGGCTGTTCAACGACAGTTATAAAATAAAATTACAAAGGATTATAAAAAAAATGGACAGGGAGTGCAATGGAATAGAAAAATGACTTTTCTATTATTAGTTTGGAAATTGTTATCTGCAAAATCTGGTATAAAAAAATACTGTACTCTGCAGAACACAGAAATGCAAATACTAATTTGAAATTTTACGCGGTGAAAAGGCTAATTTTGTTCATGAACTTAATACCGGTATTCAAATTTGTTCGAAAATTAATTGCAATTTTATTATTGCCTTTTACGCACCTTTTTTTTCTCCTTCTGTTTCTTTTCACGTTATATTCATTTTGTTTCACTGAGCAAAAACGATAAGATTTATTATTTGAAATTATGATGAGTTGTAGAGAAAATTTAGATTTCGGTAATTAACTCGAAAATTATTAATTGTTAATAAATAATATTACGATTGGCTGATATGTTTGCTAGAAAAGAAAATTTAATCAAAACTACCAAAATATTGTAAAACTTACTTTATTTCTGGCTGTAGGGAACACCAAAAAGCCTAGTATTTTTGTAACGAAGAGGTTTAGTAATAATTTCGGTAAAAATAACAAAAAATTTAGATTTTATAATGTGAGTTGAAATGCGATAAATGTGGTAAAATTTCGTAACTTCACCATGATAATTTAGAGCACTGTATGAAAATCATTTGTTCAGAAAAATGTATTATTCAGTTTTATATTTTTTACCAAATGTGAGGTTAAAAGAGCTATAATTTTGAAAGCTAGAGTATCCGGTAAACTGCTATCATTTTAACAAAAAAATTACAAAATACTTGGTTTAAATACTTGGTTTTATTAACAGAGTTATGGTTTCGTTTTGAAAAAAATTTATTATCATAGAATGCGGTAATTTAAGCAAAACTTTTTCTTCATGTAGTTAGCTGAAAGGTAACTTGGTTAACATTTAATTTGCTGAAATAGTGGATTTATGTGTAAACTTAACAAGAATTTTGTTTTGAAATTCCAATATGTTCGAAAGCAATTGCAAATTTAAATACTCATTTGTTATATCTTTCTTAAAGTTTTTTTCTTTTTTTTGCTTTAAATATTGACTATTTATCAATTGTCATAAAAAATTTATTTTATAAGCTTGCGCTCAATTTGTTGTTAATCAAAAGTAGCGAAAGACAGCGAGAGAGAGATTTGCATGTTGCCTAATATCACTCTTAATATTTATATTGACATTTTTAAAAGCAATAAACTTAATAAATAAGGTTTAAATACTCATTTGTTATATCTTTCTTAAAGTTTTTTTCTTTTTTTTGCTTTAAATATTGACTATTTATCAATTGTCATAAAAAATTTATTTTATAAGCTTGCGCTCAATTTGTTGTTAATCAAAAGTAGCGAAAGACAGCGAGAGAGAGATTTGCATCTTGCCTAATATCACTCTTAATATTTATATTGACATTTTTAAAAGCAATAAACTTAATAAATAAGGTTTAAATACTCATTTGTTATATCTTTCTTTAAGTTTTTTTCTTTTTTTTGCTTTAAATATTGACTATTTATATAAATAGTGCAATATTTAAAGCAAAAAGAAAAGAAAGAAAACTTAAAGAAGAGATATAACAAATGATATTTAAACCTTATTATTAAGTTTATTGCTTTTTAAAAGATGTGCAATATAAATATTAAGAGTGATATTAGCAAGATGCAAATCTCTCTCTCAGCTGTCTTTCGCTACTTTTTTAATAAATTCTGTTAACGATTAAAATTACTTCGCATTCTTTTTTCCAATTGAATTACACAATCTGTATTCCTTAAGTTAGTTTTTTTTTTCAAGTAGAGATAAATATTTTTCAAATTTATTAAATCCTCTATTTCATTATGCTTAACAAAATTTTCTTACATAAAGCTACATTACTTGCATATTTTGAAAATAAAATGCTATGTGTTTTGTGAAAAGTGAAAAATATTGCAGCTTAAGGAAGTATATATAAAGAAAAAAATCAATGATGAATGAATGATAAGCAATTACGGGAGTTGGTGAGCGGAGTAAGAAAAGGGTAAAGCCTGCTAGTTTTTATTTTTGTATAAATGGAATTATTTTTTAACAAAAAATAGACAGGTAATTTTTAACCATGCATTTAATAAAATATTTAAAGTTTCAAATGATAAAGAAAAAATAACTTTTTTTACAAGTTATAGTTATACGAATAATAGCAAAATAAAAATTGATGCTACTTCAAAAATATTCTATGCATGTTTTAAAACTGTGTGAAAACAAATAATAGATTTCTAAAATCAATGTTGATGCTTAAACGTAAATAAAATAAAGTTTTAAAGTTAAAGTTATGATTTTTATGTTAAAGAATTTAAAAATCGTGAATTTTAACGCCATAGAAAGTATAAATCTGCATAGCTAAATAGAATTTCATCGTATAAATATCATCTGTAAAAAAGTTAAAAGAACATCATTATCCTTATGAAGATAGTTAAAAGAAGTAAGTATTTAGTGGAAAAGTAAAGTAACTTCAAATTCTTGTTTAAAGTATCCAAGGCAATGAATTTGTTGCAGTTGTCCAAATTATTAGGGACACTTAAAATCTCTAAAAAATTTTCATTTCTCAAAGTGTCATAACTTTTTCAAAAATGAATAAATTTTCATAAAAATTTCAGGATATCACGTTCAAGTCTTCTACTTTCACATAAAAATTACTAATTTAATTTATCTAAATTTTTTGCAAAAATTTGCACATTTGAACAAAGCAATTTTTTTTTTTTAAAAATGTCAAGTCTGACAAATTGCTACTTTGTAACAAAATTTTTTGCATAAATATTATTTTTTACACATTAAAGTACAAGTCATTAACTTTAAAACGCGCTAAAGTAAATGACTTTATGATTTTTTTTGACTGAGATATGAGATTTTGAAAATTTTTTGTCATTTATAGTGAAAACGAAATTATTGTGAATTCGAAAATTTATTTAGTATTTATTCTTCAGCTTAAAGAGATCAACCTATTAACTATTTTCGATTAAGAATTTGTTAGCTATCAATTATTTATTTGTTGCGTAAGGTTCGCATAAGTTTATAATTATCACAGATGAGAAAAGTTTAAATTTTGTATAAAAATAGGTGGCAAAATTAAGCTAAATTTCTTAAAAATTTCTTGAGTCGTTTTTTAAAATTGTTATTGCAAATTTATAAATAATGTTCTTGTTTGTAATAATGTTTTAAATAAAAAACTTAATTAATCCGAATAAGAAAGTTGCGAAAAAATAATACTAAATAATTTTCAAATACGCAATAATTTCGTTTTCACTATAAATGACAAAAAGATTTTCAAAATCTCATATCTCGGTCAAACAAAATCGTAAAGTCATTTACTTTAGCTCGTTTTAAAGTTAATGACTTGTACTTTAATGTGTAAATAATAATTTTCATGCAAAAAATTTTGTTACAAAGTAGCAACCTGTCAGATTTGACATTTTTTTTTTTTAAAAAATTTCTTTGTTCAAATGTGCAATATTTTGCAAAAAATTGAGATAAATTAAATTAGCAATTTTTAGGTGAAAGTAGAAGACCTGATTATGATATCCAGAAATTTTTATGAAAATTAATTCATTTTTGAAAAAGTTATGACACTTTGAAAAATGACAATTTTTTAGAAATTTTAAGTGTCCCTAATAATTTGGAAGGGTACTGTAGATGATTTTTAAATTCCCTGTATTTTCCAAGTTTTCCTTATTTTCAACATGGAGTCGCAATCCTGGCAAGGTAACAAAACAAAAACAAACAACAACAAAAAAGGGTCTTATAAATTATAATAAAAAGGAAGGGAGAAAAAAAGAAATAAACTAAATAAAAAGATGACAAATATGCTTTAGGGTCATGTCAGCTCAAGAAAGCAAATATTCTGAAAGGTAAGTTATGAAGATAATTTCAATCACAAGTCACTAAAAAGTAATAACTTAGTAAAAGTAGTAGTTAACATATATCGTATAGTATTTCACACCATTGGAGAAAAAAAAGATACTTACCACTCCTTTATTTAAATTTCTGTTGATTTTACAAAATGCATAAGGTGGATTTTCATTCTAAAAAATAATTTAATTTTTAATAATTTTTTTAATGTTAAACATACAAATTTAGGGGGGGAAATAAAAATTTTATCCTTTTACAACATTAATGTTCTCATGGCATTAAAACATAAATAATTCAAATTTACTTCAATTTAAATTATGGAAATTCTGATAAAATGTACTAATTTCAATTTATAATTATACACACATTAATTTTCACAACATGGTTTCTCAGTATGTTTCTTTAATACAGGTTGAGTCTAAATGGTTTGGTGGATGGTTAAGAAATAAAGTAAAGCAACATAACTTAAGATGCAGCATTATATCTGTGGGGAATGGCTAAAAGCAAAGATTAGATTAGCCTGACAGGAGACCTACTTGTTCGAGAAATCTTACATAAAATTGAAATTAACAGTGAATAAATATAAATATGAAAACATTTATTGGTTAACAGCCTCAGAAAATGTAGATTATGCAATGTTGGTCCAGGTGCACCAAAATTATGTCTAATAATAGAAAAATCGCTTTTAATTGGTTTAAATGTTTACAGGAAGGGAAATAAACCATGCTAGGATTATGACAAAGGAAATTTGATTTGGCAATAAACATGTGTAACATACCATTATATATAAAGCATATGTGACAATCATTAATATCAAGCATTAGCGACTGATGCTGTTGAACGACTGCCTATGAGGAGATTCAGAATTAACAATGGCAGTTCATTTACAAAGATTTTGGTAAGCAAAGGATCTGTCCCAATTTTATCCAACACAAGGAAAGAGGTGTGGCATCAGTGCCACAATCAAACCAAAAAGAGGTACACACAGACCCATTATAGCAACTTAATCAAAGATTTTATTTTAAATTTATAACCGTTGACGAATAGCCAACCCAATTTTTAGGTTTATGGCTAGTAATATTCAACTAAGTATCATTGTAATTTTGAACCCAATCCAGAAGACAAGGGGACCAGGATTGGGAGAAATTTGCCTTCGTGGAGGACCTTTAGATGAAACTAACCCGCATTTGCGTTACATGGGCAGGAAAGCTATAAAAACCTACCATGGTTAGCCTGACGGCGAAGGGACTCTAACCCATGACCTGGCTAACACTGAGGATATTTTACGTCGGCACTATGGTAGGTGCGAGCCGGGTGCAGAATTCGCATTGACTAGCTGTTGCTGAGATTCGAATAAGGTTCACCTGATTGGAAGGCAAACATCTATCCTCTGAGCCACCATGACTCTTAATCGAAGACTATCGCAAGTGCTTAGTGGGTAATTGGTGTTGCTTTTTAAGGTTGCTAGTTATTTTGTTTTCATGTTTCTTTTACTAGCTTAATGCCTTCATTCATCTAGCTTTGTAGGCATTCCTTGCAGATTACTTACACTTTGATAAAGCAAAATCATATGCAATTTCACTATATTCTCACCGTTTAAGAGATATTTATACTAATTCAACAATACTACTAAAAAATTTCGAATAAAAAGTAAAAGAAAATATAATTGGATGACCTTAGTGGGAGAGAATAATAAAATAGATATATTCAAACTATTAAAAGACCTAATTTTTAATTCATTGGATTTCGAAAAAGGTTCAAGTATACCCTTTTGACAGAATTCACCTCTATTAGCATGCACTTTCAATTTTCTATGCAGAAGTTATTATTAACTCAACCTAATACCAAAGAAAATGCTAGATAGATAAATACATCAAATCTTCATTGTTAATATTAATAAAAGAAAATTATGGCAATAGTAGAAAAATAGTCACTGGCCTAATAACAAAGATTTCATGATTATGTACATATTTTCAGATTCACTCACATGCATCTATTAAATCAAAAATAGATAAATAAAAATTAAAAATACACCATCTAACACTTATTCATTTATTGAATAAAATAAATTTAATAAACTACATAGGCAGATTTTATAAACTAATAATAAAAACTGCAAATGAGGCAATGAAATTTAGCATTATATAAAGCAAAATTTTATAATAATAAAAAATTTAATAAGCAGGTTAAAAATTAAACATTTACTCTAGATCATTATATTAAATATTAATAAAAAAAAGTTATTAAAGTGAATTTAGATTATTAACTAAAGAGAATATATAACATTCACAATCATGAATAAGTATGTTATTTTATGAGAGCAACACAGGAGAAAAACACCAAACTAAATTAGTATACCATCTCGTTACAGTCTATTGACCACAATGGTCAGCTGGTCAAGGGATAATTTTTTAACTGGCAAATGTTTTTTTTAAACTCCCCCCCCCCAAAAAAAAAAATTCAAACTTTAAGTGTCTCGCACTTGAACCAAACCTATAATTTTAAACTACATGTGCCATCTTGCTGCGAAAAATTAAAAAAGCTCTAGAACAGACAAATAACTTAAATATTTTAAAAGTTGGCATACTTTTTAAAAATTGCCAATTTAGCGTCATTTTCCCACCCACATAAAAATTATCCAAACAAATGCCTTACTCTCATATTTTGCAAATTTTATGAGCTAAGGTAATGCAGCATTGGAGTTTTTAAATATTAAAAAATTAGAGCATAAATACTTTTCGTTTTCCCAAAACTGTGGCTTTTCTCCATATTGATGCTTTCTTTTATATTCAGAATAAGCATAGATGGAGCTGGCTAAAGATAGATCAAATTTAACCTAACAGCATACTCACAGCAGCAATTTTAAAAAAATTTAAAAAATAATAAAGAAATTGTTATTAGCAAAAAAAAAAAAAAAAAAAAAAAAAAAAAAAACATTGTGAATGAGCTTTTAAAAATGCAGCCTTAATGTTAGTTTGAAACAGATTTCAGAGGTCTGAACAAACAAACCACCATTATTTTAAAGACCTTTCATGCCGTTACCTTCTAAATTTTTTAAAATAAATCTGCAGGAAAAAAAACCTTTTAACACAATAAAAAGCTATTATTAAAAATTTTTTAGTAATGTGTTTAAACTGATATTGGAAGCTCATTAAAAAGAGACAATAGAAGAAGCTAAGATAAATTACCTTATATGCTAATATGATACACATATCAGTAACAACTAGTTGATTGCAGGGATCATTTTCAGCTGCCCTCCGATATGTAAAAAGTTTTTGAACCACTATTATTTACATTTGCTAAATGACCACCTTGTGTATTTAGGACCACTTCACTGTGAGCCATGACTTTCTCCTTTCCTTCATAAAGTACCCTGAAAAAAATTTAAACAAAGTAATACAGCTGTAAACAATATTCAGCAAAGTAATACAGCTGTAAACAATGAACAATCTTTATTTTTTTTTAATTAATAAAATAGATATTTTGTGAAAAACTGCCCATTATTTTAATTTCCGTAGGTACCACTTCAAACTTTTGCTTCTAGCAACAGCAACTTCTAGCCAGCTTCTAGCAACTTCTAGCTAAGCAAACTGTCAAGCTATGCAAAGTTGTGTTGCTTCTAAATAGACACAACTTTGCTAAATTGGTCCCTTTAAAACTAGTTGTTGGTTGAAATCGGGAATTTCTTTACTTGCACTAAAATAAATAAACTGGTTTTCTGTTAGTTAGTTATTTTAAGCAGTAAAAGAGACTGCAAATCAAAATGGCAATTCAAACAAATATTAATACATACTGATTTAAGGAATACACCGAGATCAAAAGTTTTATTCATGTATGGAGTAATTCATGATATCAGGGTGAAAAATAAAGAATAAACAAATTCAGAACTTGCAGCTCAATTAATCAACTACACAACCCAAGACTTCAGCAGTTTCACACAACTTTTCTTCCACCTTTTAACTTATAAGTTATTTTGATGATTTGGGTACATAAATTATCAAACTTTTTTTTCATTGCAAAAATCAAATGTTTAGTACAAAATCAAATATACTTAGTAGTTAAAAATTAATACCATAGAGAACCGATTATCCTGAACGGTCGGGACGATCGCTATTCCGGATAACTGATTTTTCCGGTTTTCTGAATTGCTACAAAAAGCCGTTTTTTTTATTGTTAAACCCAACTAAAAAGAAAAAAAAAATTTGGAAATAATCTTAAAAATAAGAAGAAAACATGAAGTAATACACTAATAATGTGGTAGGTAATGTTACAGGTTAATGAGAATGCTCTTATTTTATTAGTTTTAGGTTTTGTCCGTGATCTTAATAATCAATGAGGGACAATTAGTCAAAAATATAGGCTGAATATGTAACTAGCAATATTTACAAAAATATGGTATCTTCACATTTTAAGAAATTTTAGACAGTGCAGAAAATTTACATATTTTTTTTTAATAAGAAAGAAACTGAGTTGTAAAATAAGATGCAGATGCTATATTAAACAGTATTGCCTTCAAATACAAGGCTTTTGTTACTAACTAGAATCAGGGGAAAAGAAAAGACTGTAAATAAGTTTTTTTTTAAAGGAGACCAAACTGTAATAACAGGGTGCTCAGCCATATTTTTCAACACAAAATAAGCACCTTTTAAGTACTTTTTTAGCACTCAAAAAATATTTTTAATCACTCTCCAAAAGAAAAATCATAATTAGGATCTGTGTACTAATAAAAAAATTTTCAATTGTTTAAAGTTCTTAATTTATAAACATAAAATCAATAAAATTCAAAAACTTTTAAAAAACTTTACATGATTGTGATAAGAAAAATTGCAGAGAAAATTGTGGAAATCAAGCATTTTTTGTATTTTGCATGAAGATTTAGAATTTAAATTGACACGGCAAGGAAAAAAAATTCTTTTAAAAGATAGAAAACTAAGCACTTCTTACAAACACCAAAAAAAAGCACCTTTAAGGGCTTATAATAATACTAAATGCAGCAAGAATATTTCATTACACATGCTCTTAATCCATAACTAATGAACAGAGAGAAATCAACATGCTATTTACATAGATGTGTTCTTTTAAATTCTGGAAGTTAATCAATTGTATTCCAGAAAAGTTCATTAGTTTTCTTTTTTTTTTTTTAAATTATATTATCATTGAAAAAGTGAATGAGTACTTTGAAACATTTCAAAAATGCATTTTTGAAATTACAAAATATTTACAATTGTGAATTTAGATATTTTTTTGCCAATAGTTTCGTTAAATATCTTCAATGAAATTGAAGATATATAGAGATTATGATATATAGATTTGTTTTCTTGTGTTTTGAAAACACAATTTATATATTTTTTACACAAAATACCTATATATAAGTATAATTTAATAATGTAAGTATAATTTAATAATTTACTTCTGCAGGTTTTATCACTCTTTTTACAAAATTAAAAAAAAAAAAAAAGATTTTTCATAAGGCATAATATATGAAATAAAAGGAAACATTTTGGAGTAACTAGGGGCTTTTCCTTTTTATTTCAAAGTAAACCAAAAATGAGTTTAAAATTCAGACAACATTAAAATTCTAACAGCACTAAGATTTTATATACACTACATACATGCAGACAATTTTCTCTTAGATAGAAGAAACAAAAAATATGCTCACTCTAATAAAGTGGTATTTTAAATCTGTTGCTTCAAAAATGCATCTGAATGCTTGATTACTAAAACTCAACTGAATGAAAATGTAATGCAGAATTTGTAGTAATATTTAAAATAAAAAAAATTTCTAAAATTTTTTGATATTGTTAAAAAAAATAATTCAAAAGTTTGTAAGACTTGAATATTTTCTATGAGCATAAAAGATTTCCCCAAAAGTTAGGAATCTTCCAATGTTTTCATGAAAGCTGGCAGCTATGCAGTTTATTATTTTTTTTTTTACCTAGATCATTACGAAACATACAATGACTATTACCATACCTACAGACATGGATATCAGAATAGGATTTCTGTTTTTTCCATTCAGCCATTCTTTAGCTGTAAGTGATGGAGTAGGTGCAGCAGTGTCAGGAGCAAATCTTCTTGAAATTGCTCAGGCTAATAAGTTTTGAATATAATATATAAAACTTATACTTTTAAATATAATATATAAAGTAAATATATAAAACCAGCTACGATATATTTTTGATGCTTAATGAATAAAATCAAGAAATATCATCAAGACAAGCGATAATTACTATAAGACATCATGACATGAATACATCGCCTGGCAAAAGGTAAAACAGTAACTAGAATCAAAAAAGGAATTCTCTGTTCTAAAGTAGAACTTAAGAAAATTTCCAAGGGTAGTTATGAAGTTAGTTGTAAATATGTTGATTACAATATCTGTTATTCTTTTGTGTTTATCATTTCCCACATGAACGAAAAAGGTATAAATATCAAAGTTTTGTCATATGAAAAAAAGGAAATACTGTCAAACCTCATTGATTCGAAATCACTTAGGGTGAAATATCGCTTCACATGAAATATATGTTTGGTCCCATGAGTCAGCAATAAATTATTGTGTTTTACAGAATATTTGACATGAAAATTTCTTGCTAAATATCGCTTTACATGAAAGGTCACAACACTGATAAGAAGCATGTGCATAATGTGCCAATTATTCATTTTGAGGAATGCTATTTCCATTATCCACATTTGTTAGGAGTAGCAGATTGGCAAATAAGTAAAATAGTTAGATAAAGTTATTAAAATTTTTAAGCTTATTTTATATTGTTTGGTACATAAGCGTAGTACATGATATGTATTAATAGTACATAATAAATTGTTTTCATAATGTATCGGATAGAATGAAATTTGGTTAACATAAATAATTATGATAGTCCCGCCAATTTTGCGTTAACGAGGTTTGGAAGAAAATTTCGAGGGAGGAAATTCGAATTTGGAAGAGGAATTTTTATTTGGTACGAATTTTTAAAATTATTAAATGTTTTCTTTAAAGAAACAAAAGCATCCTTAGTAGTTAACATGATATTTTACTAAAGATATTTCAGCACTTCTACCTTAGCACTACAGTCTGTTGTACATCAACCCTTCATTTTCTTCATCTGACATCAATCGAACACTATGAATCTCCATCTGTGATAGATCTGGCTATCTTGTGGGTAACCTCCGTTTCTTTTCACAGTTTTCCTAAGTAATTGTGGAAATTTGTTTTAGTGAAGTGATCGACCGTGTGCTAAATCGCCAAAGTTACCTTCGTACAGTATCTTCCCCCTGACCTGGGTTACTCTGCCTATTTTATTTTATAGTGAAATTAAGGCCAAGAAACATGCAAAATTTCATTGATTTTATAATATGCAATAAATAAGACATCATATGCATATTTTTTAGTATAAATCTATTTTTAGATTCATGAATTTTTTTCCAAAAAGTGTAATAAAATGCCCTTTTGTTAAAATCTGTAGACACATTTTTCTATTTATTTTAATTTACATATTTTTAGCCCAAATCATATTAGGTACTAGTTAGAGAGATAAAAAAAAAATAAAGTAATAGATAGGAACCAGGATGGCCACTCAAATCAGATTTCAAATTTCCCTGATTTTTCCATGTTTTCCAGGTAAAAATCTTAAAATTTCCAGTTAATAGTTATATAATGTTGTTTTGAATTAGCATTATTATTTTAAGAGATTCAGTATACAAAAATAAATGTTACAAATGTGAAATTGTCTAATTTTTTGTTCTATACACTATAGGAAAAAAAAAGATAAAATTCCTTAATTTTATACTTTTTTGATTTTTTTTCTTACTTGAAATTTAGACATTTAGAGAATTCCAATGTAAACACACAGTTTTTTAGTTTAGCGCTTAGCATAGTTAATTGTTTTTATGTTTCAACAATTAGAATCTTGCACAGCACACAACTAAAACACTAAGTTTCATTCTCCTTCCTCCGACTAAACACATATGAATAAAAAAAAAAAAAATTATGTTTATACATCATTTAATATGTTTCCAATATATTACTTAGTCATTATCAGCTTTTTAGGGTAAAAAGAGGCATAGTTTTGGAAATATCATCTCTGGAATACAAGCAACATTTACGAACTTTCGATATTGTGATAACTGTACAATTCGAATTTTGAATCAAAAATCAAATATTTACCAACAAAACAGTAAAATTAAATATTAATAAATAGTTTGTTCTAAAAAGAACCTTTTTTTAAAAATTAAAATATGTAATAAAAGGTTAAAATGAAATAGAAAAAATTAGCATTAATGCAACAATTTGTCGACAAACATTGCTGTTAGTGATTGTAAAAAAATGTGTGATTGGTTGATTTGCTGAGAAAAAATAATTTATAGATTTCTTTGAATGGGAGTACAAAAGATTTCAGAAAAAGAGTGCAATATAAAATCTATTATTATTAAATTATAACCAACTAATTTTTGGAGAATTTTATTTAAAAATACAAAAACATTTTAACTCATTTTGTCAAAATAGAAAAAAATTACCACCAACTTGCATCGGAACAAACTTGAGACATAAATGGATTCAGCCCACAGACAGAATTTAAAAACAGCAGCAAATATCTTAGCCCCTTCTTGCATGTCCAGCACAATCTTTGCTTTTCTTAAATTGCACAGTCCCATAGTCCCCATAGAAATCAAAGGTTTCTATATTTGTTTAGCAACCATGGGAGAATTTTATGTGGCATTCTAGTTTAACAGGGATATCCCTTCCTTCCTCACTGGCTCGACAGCCCAGGATGGGCCTTGGCCTTCTCCAGTAGTTTTTTCCAAGCTGTCCTTCTTTTGGCAATGGACTTCCAATTCTTTATTTTTAATATAGATAAATCTTTCTCCAGGGTATCTAGCCATCTGAGATTTGGCCTGCCCCTTCTACGTGTTCCTGTCGGCCGGGCATCAAAAATCTTTTTCACAATACGGTCTTCTTCCATTCTTACTAAGTGGCCTGCCCATTTTATCTTTTGGACCTTAATGAATCTTATGATGTCTGGTTCATTATATGATCGATAGAGTTCTAAATTTGATCTTCTTAACCACTGAGCGTTTTTATTAATTCCTCCAAAAATGCACCGTAATATCTTTCTCTCAAATATGCTCAGCATTTCTTCATCTGCACGAGTCAATGTCCATGTTTCACAAGCATATGTTAAAACTGACCTAATGAGGCCTTTAAATAATAACAGCTTTGTTTTTCTCTTGATTACATTTGATCTTAAAAACTTTCCATAAAGGCACCTATTTGCTGCTGTGATTCTCTTTCGTATTTCTGCAGTTACATCGTTCCTGTTATTTATTTCAGAGCCTAAATACGTGAAGCTGTCCACTACCTCGAATGAATGTCCCCCAATTTTTAGATGGGTACTCCTGTGGGCTGTTTTAGTACAAGGCA
Source organism: Parasteatoda tepidariorum (assembly GCF_982258835.1). Lineage (NCBI taxonomy): Eukaryota > Metazoa > Arthropoda > Arachnida > Araneae > Theridiidae > Parasteatoda > Parasteatoda tepidariorum. The sequence continues at coordinate 133,034,776 of NC_141755.1, read as the reverse complement.
TATATTTAGTTTTATTTTCATTTATTTTTAGACCCATCTTCAGGGCCTCTTTCTCTAAAGAAATAAAGGCCTCTTCAAGTGCTCTTTAACAGGGATATAATGGAGCAAATTTTGATGCAGGCTAAGTGGATGACATTTTAACTGTTTGGATATATATTTCCATCTAAAAAATGTGAGCATAATGGATGAAATAATTTAAATTAAGAAAATTAGTAAATAATTTAAATTAGTGAAATTAAAAAATATCTAAGAAAAAATTTTCAGCTCTTCTTTAAACTTCCCTGATTTATCCAGGTTTTTATCCAAATTTCCTTGATTTTTTCCAGTATAAAAAAATTCCCTGATAATTCCAGGTTTTCCAGGTGGGTGGCTACCCTGAACACTATAGATAACACTAAGTTCTTACGGTCTCAGTTATCAATATATCAATGTAGTTAGTTACATTTCTTCTTATCAAATTATTTATACATTTCTTCCTTCAAATTATTTATAACAGCAGATGCAAAAAATTCTTTTTCTTCTATTTATGATAAGATCCTCTATTTATGATAGTATACACTTTGAAAACCACAGAATTATACCAATGCATAGTATCGCATTTAATAAAAATAGTGATTTTGAAAATTCTTGAATCTAACAGAATAAAAGTATAAAAGATATTAAATTATATTGACACAAATGAACACTACTATGTAATACTTTATTAAGCGTTATAAGTAACCAAAAAAAATTTATATAATATAAGTAACCAAAAAAAATGCCTATATTTCACTAGCCCTTTGTTTTTTTTTTCTCATAAAATTCTTCTATGTTTTCTTCGGGGATAACAATCCTAGAAAAAATTTGTCTATATTAACAACACCACAACTGATTTTTTTAAAGAAAATAATAGCAAGAATAAATTAGTACAGCTAAAAATGCCTTATCCTTATTAGTATAGATAAAAAAAAAGAAAATTAAAGCTTAAAATTTTATAAAAGGCTTTTCATTCTTTCTAATTGAAAATATGTTAAAGTTATTTGAAAAAATTAAAAAATTGAAATTTTCACTGAATAGGGAGACCAAAGTTTTTCTTTTAAAAATTTATGTAAGATCCATTTTAAATCTTAAAATTAAAGTTTATTTTCTGATTTGAACAGGAAATCTGACTTAGAAAGTACATTTTTATTTATTATTTTGACAATACTCATAATTAGGAATAATATAACAACAGAACAAAGTTTAAAGTTAATGAATACATTTTTAAAATAGTTTATGCATTTCGATTGAAAATAAAAAAAACTAAAACATTTTTTGAATAAAAAAAAATTAAAATTCCAAATGAAATTTAACGTTGTTGTAGTTGTAGTTCATTTACGTCGCACTAGAGCTGCACAATGGGCTATCGGCGACGGTGTGGGAAACATCCCTGAGGGTGATCCGAAGACATGCCATCACAATTTTGATCCTCTGCAGAGCGGATGACACCCCTGCTTCGGTAGCCCAACGACCTGCACGCGAAGTTGAGCATTTTACGGTAAAACAGCAACGAGGACCAATACCGCACCTCGTCGGTCCCTATGCAGACTGATCCAAGTGGTCACCCACCCCCACACTGACCATAGCCAGTGATGCTTGACTTCGGTTATCTGCTGGGTCTTAACAATCAGTCCACTGTGGGACTGAAATTTGAAGTACATTTGCTTTAATTTATATACTTTAAATAAATAAATAAAAAACAATCATTTTTCTGATTGATTAAAAAATTGGAATGAGTTGCATCAAAACTGGGAATTAACGGCTACAAGACATACATTCTTACCACCATTTAATGTAAATAAGAATACATAGAAGTTGCTTAAAACTTAAACTCTCAAATAAAAAATTTATCTTAAAAAAAAAAAATATCGATACTTGACGAAAGAGTAATCTAAAAAAGAAAAACATAGATGATTTGCAAATATTGGTTTCTTTCTTTATAACACTTTGTCAAGATAATATTTATTAGATAATTAAATTATAATTTGAATAAAATATGCACAGTGAAATTTTGTTTTTAAAAAAAGTTTTTTCCCCCTAAGTGGCTAAATTCATTTCAGTGAAAATAGGTAGCTGTGGCGTCGCTGTGGTAGCGATTACTATTGGTGAAGCGAACTGAAGTGGTGCAGATCTTCAGAGTATAAAAGTGACGACATGGATGCTATAATTGCTTTTTCTTCCACGTAATTTCTTCAAACTGCTAGCTGTATCGACGAGAGCACGCTGGGCGTGTGAGATGTTTGTTTAATCTAATAAATGTTTTCTTTAGTTGTTTATTAGTCTCAAGTCTTATTTCCGGAACACAGGATTGTTCCAGAGCGTTCACCAGATGAACCTACAGTAGCCATGTAACTTAATTTATGAAAGTACATTAAAATATTAATACCTTTAACACAAGTTTTCTTTACAAATTTGCAACCAAGCAGTTTTTTATTGAATAATAAAGTAATATCCAGAAAAATGAAGAACATGTTACGCAAGGAAATAACTAAGTCTAATCTTAAACTAAAATCACATCGGGATGTATAAAAAGATGGATATAATAGCTTCAACTTTTGCAAAGCTTAAAAACAATTGAAAAAATTGTTTCAAATTAAAAACCTGGTTTATTTATTTTTGATTTAAAAAAGTTGAATTTAAATTAAAAACTAATAAAGAGAACACTTACTTGTCAAATTCATTTTCACACCAGTCAGGCTCTCTAAGTTTTTGTTCATGCCACTGATAAAAAACCATATCTAAATCACTGCCAAGAAAAAGATAAGAGAATAAAACAAACTCATTTCATTTATCATTACTTTGAAGAAATATTTTAGATCAAAGAACAAATATTTCCAAATGCTGCAAAAAGACTAAAAAATCTTAAAGTATGAAATAAAAACAATATTTTTTTTAAAAATTAAATACAATAATTTTTTAAAGACTACAAGTTGCACTACTCCGGTACAAAGTTTTCTTTTTAATAGAATTGATGGTAATGTAAAAAAGTATTTATATACCTAGACATATATTTCTATCTAAATGAAAAATTTTTCAAAATTAAAATTTTATTAAAAAATAAATTTTTTTTTAAACCTAGGAAATGCAGGGCAATGTAATTTTTAATTCTTGATGCCCATGCGCATAAAATATTCAGGAGTTGTAAGATGGTATAGGGCAAAATTAGAAAACTATGGCAACAGCCAGTTGTAGCATTTTTAACAGTAGAAACTTTTTAAAATATAGAAAATTTGAATGGTTAAAAATTGTCAATAAATAATAATATCAGGCATTTCTTTTAAAGCATCTCTCAAAATATGGTAAATGTTACAATTGTAAAATGAAGAAAATTTCCTAAGTGTTATGAATATTCATATTAATTCCATATTTACGTAAAAAAAACAAAGCCAATAAAAAAGTGCACGTTTCACATTTTTAACAAAAGGTGGCGACTGGCAAACAAGTTTTTAATCACTATTTGTAACAGTGAGCCACCCTGTGGCAATCGTTATTTTTAATGTAAGCCCTAACTCACAACCAAAGATTAAATGTTATTGGCTTAATAGCTGTTAAATTTTGATTAATAAAAATTTTTGAATGAGAGATGACATCGATTGAGAACATAGTGAATATTTTATCTTGCATTATAACCACGTTGAACACCGGACCCAATTTTGGGTTTACAATTACCAATGTTCAACTTCGTAGCCTTGTAACTTTGATCCCAATTCAGAAGAAAAGGGATCTCCTGGATCAAATATTGGGAGAAAATTGCGTGGGGGACTTTTTTTGATGTAATTAACCTGAATTTGAATTACATAAAGAGAAAAACCACAAAATTTCCCACGGTTAGCCTGACAGCAAAGGGACTATAACTCATGATCCATCTATCACTGAGGATATTTTACATCAGCACTGTGGTCGGTGTGAGCCGGGTGCAGAATTTGCATTGACCAGCCATTACTGGGAATCAAACCCGGTTCACCCCTGAGCCACTGCGGCTATCTCGAGGGGCACACTTTAGATATTCTAAACAATAAGCACTGAAAATATTTTAAAATACAATATCAAACACCAAAGGCTACATTAAACATTTCTCTATGAAATACAATGATCTTTGTATCATCGTTATATCATAAGATATTCAAGCTGAATACTTTTTGTGCTCCGTACTTGAGCTTTATTTTATTTCAGAGTATTAATTTTGCCTTTTCTTTAACTTTAAGTTGCCTACATTCTCTCAAGAAATAAATTGTTTCTACATTTTTTATCAACGTAAAGCAGGAAAAAATATGTATGGATTTGATTGGAATAATGATGCTTAGAGGCTCAAAATGAGAGTGACCAGTAAAACAAAACATAATAGAGGAATATTTAATGCAAAATTTGGTTAAACATTTTTAGTCATTTACATTTTTGCAGTAAATAAAAATAATTTAACATGTTCCTCTATTCTCGAAAGGAATAAATGTACATAATTCAGCTACTGTGAATATAGCTAAATCCTACAAGGGATTGGCAAGTGAAGAGAACAAATTCTTTTTAATTACTTATTACGCTATTTTCATAGCAGTCGTATAACTAACAATAACACTGAATTAACAATTATACCCAAAAGTATATATCAATATTAACTTTCGACAAAGTGTGTTTCAGTAGAAAAGGGCTAAATTTTATTGATAAGAACAATCAAACAATTCAAATTTAAAAGTCAGACTAGAAAAGTTATGTAATTCAACTTTGTAGTGCTAATTAAAAGATTTTTTTAAGAATTTTAAATCCTTAGTTTATTTAATTTTAAAATATTGATATTGCTTATTCTTATATTAGGCTCTAGATATGATAACATATTATAACATCAGTATAAATATTAGTATAAAAAAGCAGAAAGAATTTGTTGAGTAAACAAGTGTTTAATTGCCTTTAAACCACAGAGAGAAAAAATGCTAAATGAAAAGAATAAAATTTTATTTTAATCAAACATGAAATGACACTTTAAAATTTTTTAAACTCATTACTTCCTTAGAAATACATAAATTAAGAGACAAAACATTATGAGAAAAAAGTTTAAGAATAAATGTAGAAACAAAAGGAAACTAATGCTACCTTATAAATAGTTAGCCTGTCAACATAATTTAGAAGCTTCAAACGACATAGTTGCTTCTCTTTCGGATTAAGTCTGGAAATTAATAAGAGATATTTATTTTGCTACAAACTGATTATGTGTGGACCCTGTTGTAAAAAGTAATAATAGTTTAGAGATAAAGCAGATTTATATTTTTCTAAGATATACATTTATTGCAACATATTTCTGCAAGGAAAACCCTATTGTTTAGAAATTGCAGAACATAACTTGAGCAAAATGGATTAATCACTTTTTAACCTATGAGGTCGTCATATAATCAATTTATGTTATTTTATAGTAATTCTTAAAAATGTGCGCAAACAATGTTTTACTATGATTACTTCCACACCTTCTGAATAATATAACTTAACATATTTTTTTAAATATTGTTTTCGTTAAAATAGTTACAAAATTGTATGGATTTCAAAAATATGCGGACATTCATATTCAATGCCAAGATCAAAGAAAAGCCATGATCTCCAATGAATCTGTAGCTGAAAAATTTAGTGTTAAGGGATTCTGAGATTTGTACAGCATTGAGTAAAAGAATGGTACAATAAAGATAGTATTAACTCAACACATTTATCTTTAGCACAACTTCATATTTTATTTTATAACTAAGCACTGAGCAGTCAACCCAGTTTCAGGTTTACAACCATCAATGCTTAACTACGTTTTCTTGTAAATTTTGAACCCAACCCAGAAGACAAGACAACTCCTGGATCAAGCATTGGGACTAACCAACCCTTGTAACGGTGCTCACAATTTTTGCACAGAACTTCCTTTATAACCTAAAATAGAGAAACTGTGTTTCAGAAGATATCATTTTAAATATTTGTAAAACATTTTCTTGAGAGTGTACAGACAGATATATCTAGTTCATAAAATTGAGAAAAAAAAGTAATTAAAAACAAATTCCTCAAAAAAGACGATACTTTACAAGGTCTAACAAGCAAATATACTATATTAGGGATTAAAAGAAAGATAGTAAGCATACAAGTACAAAGTAATAGCAATCATATGTGTTCTCTTTTAAGACAAGATAAAATAACTAATGCATATTTTTTTGAAACATATTTTACAATTTTGTTAAAAAAATATAATTGATATGCTTCAAAACTAAATAAATAACAATAAAAACCAAATTGAAGAGAATTTAATTGTTTCAAAGAAAAATTGACTTAATATAGCTTAATTAGTAGATTGTATCACTACAAGGTTTTAAAATTAAAAATTTAAAACATAAAATGATAATTAGTTACCCAAAAAACTTTTTTACTTTCATATTTCTTAATTCCTTCGTTAGTGCTATCTAAGCTAAAAAAAGAAATTAAATCAAATTTCTTTAGCTATAATTTTTTTTCTCCAAATACAATATTAAAGTGTTAAATAGCAGCATTTAAATCTTTTAATTGCAATTTTGAAAGTTAAGGAACAAAGTCAACTACTAAGAGAAGAATCTGAAAAGAATATATAATACACTTTATTCATAAGCTACAAAAAATCCAAGTTGTCTAATAAAATATAAATTAAAAAGTTACCAACATTTCATAACCATAAATACCTATTTTAAAAACATATAAATGTAAATTTTGAATATTTTAACTGGATTTAGGAATCTTGCATAAAATTCCCAAGTCTAAAAAAGTTAAAGCTTTCCAGAAAGAGCAATGCCTCTTTATAATGATAATTAACTCCAGAAATATTTTCTCTGAGAATTTGAAGATATAGTAACTGTTAGGATATTTTAAAAGATTTTGAGCATAATGAAACTTTAAAAAAAAAAATTATGTTATTTACGCCCATACAAATTTTATATCAACTATAATGCACAGAAGATGTAGTCGCTTTTGAAATGAGCTTTGGTTCTTTTTAAATTGAGGCACTATGAAATAGTATCTATTTTAGTAGTAGAAAAAATAAAACTAAAAAATTTTTTCCAAGAAAAAAAAAAACTATTTTGCAAAAATTTAATGAATATTTTCAAGCAAGGAAGCATTGACTGTAATATTATCAAAACAAAAATAATAAAATTCATAATACAAAACGACAATTAACCTTCAACCATACGCATAAGTACAGTGAAGTTAAGATATTTTTATTAAGGGGGACAGCCTTTGGAAGCCCTTTGGATTTGTGGCGCCAGGCATGGTGCGTAGGCGCCAAAAGAATCAACGGGATGACAAACACACGATCGGCAACCTTGGAACTTCCCCAGTATTTAAGAAGCTTCGAACTTTACCCAGTCTCTATCCCACACAGTCTTACTTAATTTTATGTTTCTGCTTTAGCTTGTTATGTTTCAGTTGTTAATAAATGTTTAGTTGATTTATTGTCATAGTTGTCTTCAACTTAATATGAGAGGGTTCCTCCCCCTCAGATTTATGATTTTGCCTTCCTGAAGAAGAAAAAAAAAAGGGGGGGAACAAAGTAACTATCAAAATAAAGTTTCACCTTTAAAAGCATGCTTCAGAGATTTTTTTCAACTGCCTTTGCTGTAAGGTAAAAATAATAAAAAAAATGAAAGCAGATGTAAATTTTTTGTGCATTGCTCTCCACCTTCTATTATTCACAGAGAATAAATTGAACATCAGACTTCTAGATGCCAAAGACACCATATAATCATCCATTGTGTCACGATTCTGAAACATATATATATATATACATATATATATAATAAATACAAGAAAACATGAAGAAAGTTAAGAAAAACAATAAGTTTCATTTATTGCGCATAAGCTGCAAGTAAACAGAACTCATTAAATAAGTTCAAAATGAAGATAAAACAAAGAAAAATTATAGACATATGAAAAAGGGGGGGGGAAATAATAAGTAAAAAAATAACTAACAGTTTAAAAAAAATTTAAATTTTATTTAAAAAAGCTTGAAAAAAAAATATATAGTCTTTTCATCAACCCACACGAATATATCCGCAAAAAAGAAAGCTTTTTGATATTGTATCAATATAGCCAAAGCAAAATATATTAATACAATAGTGGGAGGAGCACTCAAAAATTTTTTTTACAAAAATTACAACAAATAAAATAGTAAGTAAAAAAAAATAGAAATAACATGTAAAAACAGAAAATAAAATAAAAAACAGTATAAAACATAGACTATAAGGCGAGTAGCAAAATGAGATATACTTACATGGACGGAAAATTTTTCAAGAATGATTTAAAAATGTTTTCGCAACAAGATTGCCAGATTACAAAATATGAAAAAAAAGAGCGCAAATTGAGTGTAACTAGAGGGTTTTAAAGTGCCGTTCTTACTGCACTGCTGAAGTGATTTGTTATTCTGTGCATTGATTTGTTAGTTACCAAGGATGGGCTCGAAATGGATGTGCGCGAGGTAATATTATACTGGATAATTTAAAAAAGCTGACCATAAATAGTTTTTGAAAATAGATGTTTATTTAAGAAAAAATATAATATAGAAAAGAGAAACATAAATTTTCTCTTTTGCAAATAATTTTAGCCACGGATTTGCCCGAAATAGATTTGCACATGGAAAAATTGTATAAATTAATAAAGAAATTTTTAGTAGATAATTTTAGCCACGGATTGGCCCGAAATGGATTTGCACATGGAAAAATTATATAGATTAACAAAGGAAATTATTTAGTAAAGGAATATTGTAGTAAATAATTTTAACCACGGATTTGCACATGGAAAAATTATACAAATTAACAAAGAAATTATTTAGTAAATAATTTTGGCAATGGATTTACCCGAAATAGATTTGCACATGGGAAAATTATATAAACAGACGTGCCAACCTAGCAAAATTAACATTCAGGAGTTTCCCTAACAAGAATTCAGGAGATTTCAGGAGGGGTAAAAAAAGGTGCATGGTATGCAACATTTGGCACTTCTAAGGAATTTGAAGTAAAAAATTTATTAAATATAAGAATGCAAGAAATTTTACACACTAATAGAGCAATAATTGTTTAAAAATATTAAATGAAAATAAAATAATTAAACACAGATTTAGCAACACAAAACTATATTTGGTAGATACTCTTTAAATAAATACCATTTCCTTAATAAAACATTATTCAAAAACCCTTGACACTGTAATAAAAATGCACAAAAACTTTTAAAAAATAAACAAATTGAATAACTATTTTATTTTAAAAAACCAATTCAATACTAATGTATAAAAATACTAATGTCTGTACAATAAAGAACCAATTATCCGGGATGCTCGGGACCATCGCTATCCCGGATGTCTTAATTTCCCGGTTTCCTGGATCGACAAAAAAGTGTCGTTAATCGATGTTTTATCAAACCCAAATTACAAGGAAAAAATGTAAACACATTTTAAAGTAAGAGAAAAAAGAAAAGCACTCCTAAATCTAAAAAGGAAAAAAATAGTAGAAAAATAAAATTTAAAAGAATAAAAAAAATTGCAAGTTTAGACAAGAAAAACAAGTTTAAAAAATAATTACGATTCCTAAATCAACTAATAAACAAAACCAATGATTAAATAACGCAATATATTTCATGGGGGGGGGAGGGCCAAAATAAAAGGAAAACCTATTAATCTAAATAAAAACAACACTTGAAAATTATCGAACCGAAACGATAGTTAAAAAACGGCACTAGCATAAATATTAAAACCTAGAACAAGGCAAGATCAACGGACTTTAAAAAAAAAAAACTAATGAAAAAATTTGGTAATACAAATAATTTTATTGAGTGCAAAATTTATCATGAAAAAAAAAAAAAAAAAAAAAAAAAACGTAGTGGAATCAGAAAAACGAAACTGCAATCTGCTTCATAAAATAATTGTATGCTTAAATTAATAAACAATTCTCCTTTTTTTTTTTTTTTTTTTTTTTTTTAATAAAAACGCGATTTTTAATTAAAGCAGGTGTGATTCCACATCAAGAAAAACTTGCGAATGATACCGCACTTCCAAGGAATCAGAATTTATTCAAAAGAAAAACATTTTATTTTTATTAATCGATGTCAAATAGATAAATATATTTTTCTCTTTCATCTTCTGTTCACTGATATGCATGTGCAATGCATTTTCCCCACCCCCTCGTAAATCAAACAGCAAACGAAATCATCATGCCACTCCTTTGAGTTTAACGACCTAAAAGAGAATGAAGATCTAAAATCTTCAAGGTCGCGGAAGAAATGACGTTTCTCTGGGTAAACGGGGGAAAAAATTCTTCCCTTCCTCACATTTTCCTCTACTCAACTTCAAGGATTAGTCCAGTTTCTGCTTTTTTTTTTTTCATATCGTTTTAGTTCAAAATGGCGGGAGAACCGAGCAAATTTTTTTTCCGGATTATCTGGATACCAGATAAATGGTTCTCTACTGAATGCATGAAAAAAAGAGTTGCAGACTTAGCTCTCCGCAATTAAGTTTTGCTAAAGTCATTGGTACATGATTTGTTGAAATTGATCCATACTTCCGTTTCGACTTAAGACATCCTTGAAATTTTTTTTTTTTAAAATATACGAAGACTAAACGAATAATTGATATCACGTTGCTAGTTTACGAGCTTGTTGCCAACCGTGGAAAAATACGCATTAAAAACTATAAAAACAGCAAGATACAATATCAATTCCAACTATCGAGAGTACGAGTTTCCCCACTCCTGAACGGACGACACTCGATAACGACATGTGACGTCATTGCATTCAACTCTACACGAAAGAAGAGGAAGATTTCACCCGCCCCCAGTGTAAGGGGGCGGGTGAAATAGGAGTGTTAAGAGGTAACGTTGAAGAGGGGGGAAAATAAAGCATGTTCAGCTACGCTTCAGGCAGATGGTAGTTTGATAAGAGGGGATGGAATTCAAGCTGAAAGAAAAACTTACTTTGGCACTCGCGGAAAAATTAGGTAATTTTGAGTTTGGCCGTCGATCGCAGTAAAATTCGGGAGTTTTTCAAATCAATTCCGGAGGGCGGGAGAATAACTCAAAATTCGGGAGACTCCCGCAAAATGCGGGAGAGTTGGCACGTCTGTATAAATTAACAAAAAAAATGTTTAGTAAATATATCCACAAAAATATACGATTAATTCAATGATTTTATATAATATATATATATATATATATATATATATATATATATATATATATATATATAGATAGATAGATAGATAGATATTGAAATTTGTGAAAAACCCTAATCTTTTTGTGATTTCTTTTAAAAAAGTACAAAAATTACTTAGAAAATTTCTTGAAACGTCTAAAAATACTTGTTTTCGTTTGTAATTCAGGGTTGCCACTCAAATCTGGAAAAAAAATTCCCTGTGTTTTTCCTGTGCATGTTATACGCAATATATTAAGAGGAAACAACAATTACTGTGCTCTCGTGTGAGCTATATTGGGCTAACTACATTTATTAGTTTCAATTGCTGGAAAAACAGCTGAACATACTTAAATAATGCTATGGTAAATGAAATAATTTAGTATAGCTGAAGTATCATGGTTAAACATCCCATAGATTAAGCTTTGAGTGGTCACCATTTTTTAAAAGACCAAAATAAAATTAAAATAAAAATTCCCTGTATTTTCTCAGTTTGTAAAGAAAAAAATCAAAATTCCCTGCATTTTCCCTGTTATTTTAGGTGATTTTTAAATTCCCTGTATTTTCCAGGTTTTCCCTGTTCTTCCTGTGGAGTGGCAACCCTGTAATTTATTGTCGGTTCCCTCAAATCTCTAAAGGCTTTAACCTTTATTGCTAAGTAAGAAAAATTGCACCTCTAAAGTTAATAAATAATTTTTTAAGTATTTATTAAGAAATTTTAAAAAATGTCGAAAACTGATTATTTTAAGGTAGTGTATATATATTAACTAAATCTAATTACTTTTTTAAATCTACGAAAATATTTTTTAAAAAAAGGAATTCATTTATTTTCACATTGATGCTAATAAAAACATTTACAACAGGAGATGCCTGATTATAATAAAAAATCAGTTATCTTGATTCAAATTATATGACATACTCTGTAATTTAACCCCCCTGCCAGTTGGCAATAGTAGCAACATACCCTCAGTACATTGCTAAAGATTTAATTTAAAACCTATTTAATCTTTATTATGGTGTTCTATAACCAGTTAAATCACTGATTTATAAATTCTCAAACATGATGTGTGCTATTTATAATTCATGTCAAAATGAAATGCAATGTGTCTTCATGTCAAAAGGTAAATACAAATCACAGTGAATTCCTAAATTTGCTAGAATAAAAATCATGATGACTAATTTGAAAACAATGTGACTGCAAAGATCATTGTATAATTCAAAAATTGAAGGACTCACTCTGGTTATTAGTAACTCACATGAAAAGATGAGTTATTTTTAAATATATATAGAAATTACAAAGAAGATAGATTGATAGAAATAAAATGAGTTTCCCTCTATTATCCGTTGACATGTGACGAATGCAATGTTATGGTGATGGGAAGTCAGAAGAAAAAAATCTGTCTATTTGATAAGTTAAAAATCTCTCTACATTTAAATAAATATAAATGAATTAGTTTTCCGATCAAACTAATTCAAGAAAATTCATATTGAAGGTAGACCGTATAGTTATGCTAACTTCCAAAAATGGAAAAAAAGGAATTTTCTGCTAATTTTTCAAAATTACATAAAAGTTTAATTTCCCCCCCCCCGCCCCCCAAAAAAAGAAATGAATAAATAAAGTAAATATTAAGTTAGTTGTTCTTTAAATATTTTGAATTTTTTTTTTTTTTTAAAAAGGCAAAGATTATTTAGTCTTCAGACAAAAGAGTATATGGCTGCAAGAGTAATGCAACAATTTGTTGAAAAACATTGCTGTTAGTGATTGTAAAAAAATGTGTGATTGGTTGGTTTGCAGAGAAAAAATAACTTATAGATTTCTTTGAATGGGAGTTCAAAAGCTTTCAGAAAAAGAGTGCAATATAAAACCTATTATTATTAAATTATAACCCACAAATTTTTGGAGAATTTTATTAAGTTAAAAATAAAAAAACATTTTGACACATTTTGTCAAAATAGAAAAAAATTACCACCAAAGCATCAGAACAAACTTGAGCCATAAATGGATTCAGCCCACGGACAGAATTTAAAAACAGAAGCAAATATCTTAACCCTTTCTTCCACGTCCAGCACAATCCTTGCTTTTCCTAAATTGCACAGTCCCATAGTCTCCATAGAGATCAAAGGTTTCTACATTTGTTTACCAACCATGGGAGAATTTTATGCGGCATTCTAGTTTAACAGGGTTATAATGGAGCAAATTTTGATGCAAGTAAAGTATAGCTAAGTGGATGACATTTTAACTGTTTGAAGATATATTTCCGTCCAAATAATATGGGTATAATTGATGAAATAATTTAAATTTAGAAAATTAGTAAATAATTTAAATTAGTGAAATTAAAAAATATCTAAGAAAAATTTACAGCTCTTCTTTAATCTTCCCTGATTTTTATCCAAATTTCCCTGATAATTCCAGGTTTTGAAGGTGAGTGGCCACTCTGGGAACATATCAATATATCAGCCCTTCCCAATTAATATCCTTGTTACTCAAAAATTAGTATAAACAAATTAGTTTCACGAACAGTAATTCTAATAGATAACACTTTTTAAAGGATCAAAAAACTTCTTTTCAGAACGAAAGTTTTTCATTATATTCAAGAAAGTTTAATTTCCAGATAGTTAAGTTCTCAACAATAACTCAATCGTTATAAAGCATACTATCCATATTTGGTTAAAAGTTATTAGATTTTCAAGCTTCTTATAATTTTAAAACTGATATACTTTTATACGAATGTTATAAGGATATTGTATCATAAATAAAAATTAATAATTTACTTAAAATGATTTATTAACAACTTACTTTTCTCAGCACAATCATAGAAATCGTTTCACAGATGGTTTGACAGCATGCAGTTTGCAGAAACAAAATACTTCACATCGCAAAACATCCAGACCTCTTTTGGGCATGATTCAGAGGCCCTGCAGAGGGAAGACAGTCAAAAATTTATTTAAATAATGACACCAGGGTGGTTTGTTAACTATTTCGTAGCAACGTATGTTTCTGCCATCCTAAAATAATTAAAAAGAAAGACTTTGTTACGTAATTGTAAAAACAATGAGTTTAAAAGTTATTTGTAACAAATTTATGTAAACAGATAAAATTCAATTTTATGCATAAAAATTATTAATGTATCGTTGCACTTACGCCAAATCAAATCCATACAAAGCTATAATAAGCTTTCTTCTCATATATAATGTTTTATGAATATTCGTTTTAGATTTAATTTAAATTAATAACTTTGTAATGCATTATTGTTATTACCGAAAAGCAAACTTTTTTAAAATGAATGCTAAATGAGTTTATTTTCTTTTTCTTTTCTTCAAGAAATGAGCCATTTTTTAAATACTTAAAAAAAAAATAATTTAAATACTGTGTCAATATTTGTGGAATTCAATATTCTTCTAATCTAAAGTTAGCCCATAGGAAATAAATAAAAAAAAATTTTTAAAAAATAGCAAATAAAATTTATGCCTTTTAACAAAGAAATTTTAAAATAAAAAGGGAATTATTAATAGAAAATTTTAGAAACTTCACAATAAAAAGGAAATTTTATAATTTTTTTCCCAATTCTTTAACAATTGTAGCAGGTTTTAAAGTTTATCAAAATATTATGAACAAAACAGTAATTTAAGCACAGTTGCTAGATTTTAACAAAATAATTTTACAAATCATAAATGAATTCAGATTTATAAAATATGCTTAAAGGCATAGTTAATTATATTATTTTAACTAAACTCTTTTCAGAAATTAAATATTTTTAATTTATAATTGATAATTAATGAAGCTTTTTGAATTGTTCAATATACCATATGATAAATATTAGGTACAATCATTAAATGCAGCAACAGCTACTTCATAAGATTATCCACAATTGTAAAGGCATTATAAATTTCAATGGCATATGGTCCATTTTTGGCCCACAACATATTATAGCTAAAATAAAGATTTTGATGGCATTTGCATTTTTGGATACTTATGCAATATTAGAGAAAGTCTTTTGATTAATGGGGCATATTATTAGTTTTTGGGAAGCAATTTTCTTTTTAGAGCAAATGTATAACTTAATAAACAGTAAAATTTAGTAAAAGAGGCTGCATGAATTACCTTATGGCAAACAATTTTTCACACGAAAATTTTTGAATAATCCTGATGTGTATTAATTGTCCTTAAATATATATATTGCCTATAACTAGTGTGAAGGGACCATCATATTTGCACATTATAACCAACTTCTTGTAAGGAAATTAATAAGGGTTTATACATAAATTATAAATATAGTTATGACTTTATTTTTTTGTTTCAGCATAGCACAAAAGAAGTCAGTCAATTTATTTTTTAAAAAAAGTTCATACGTTTGCCTTTGTTGGATTCTTATTCAACCTCTCAATTATCTAGAGATCAGAGGAGAAAATACATATCAATCCCAAAAATATTACTTGCTAGAATCAGGATTTACTTGTTAAAAGCAACAGTTATGCTCTTCTCAACATTCTACCAGACAAGTGTTTCCCATTTTTTGGTTAAATCTGGGCTCTCGTTAAACTAGTTTGTCTACACAATTTATACAACAATGGATCTATTTACAGTACAGATTATCATGACAAACCACTCTGAACAAACCTATTTGCTATGGGCCAGGATAGCCTGGTTGGTAGGGCACTGGGCCCATGTTCAAGAAGTCGTGGGTTCGGTCCTGGCCGAAGACTCCCTGCGTAGTAAATGGTGACTGATGCACAATAAATCTGTCGGGTTACAAAGCCTTCTATGTTCCATAACAAATTAATAGCCCTAGGGGTACTGATCAGGGAGTTCTCTTGTCTTCTGGATTGGGTTCAAAATTACAAGGCTACGGAGTTGAACATTAGTAGTCGTAAACCCGAAAATTGGGTTGGCTGTTAACAACGGTTATAAAATTA
The DNA here is from genome assembly GCF_982258835.1 of Parasteatoda tepidariorum. Classification (NCBI taxonomy): domain Eukaryota; kingdom Metazoa; phylum Arthropoda; class Arachnida; order Araneae; family Theridiidae; genus Parasteatoda; species Parasteatoda tepidariorum. The sequence goes on along the minus strand of NC_141755.1, from coordinate 133,018,687 downwards.
AAAATAAATTGTTTGCTAAATGCTATCTGATTTCAATATAGTTAGTTGCAAAACTTAGAGGTCCGAAGAAATGTTTTAAATTTCGATTTCACGTAAAATATCCTTTACCCCTTCCCCAGAATTTTAGTTCAGTTGCTGGAGATTGGTTAATTTTTTTTTACAGGTATTACTTTTTTTACAAGGATTTTTTGGGGGGTATTACTATTCTAGATATGAAGGTACACCCTGTCGCTACTTAAATAGAACAGTGTGGAGTCTGAAGCCCGTCATGATAAAATAACTAGTTTCTGACAAAGAACTCTTTTTCTTGATTACATTAGCCACCATAAAAAGAGAGATTTTTCGGTTCGATTTCACAGATAGGAAAATGAAGCCAGAAATTGAGAATCTCTACAAAATGCAGCCGAGTTACACATGCGAATGCAAGAATAATTCCTACTGAATAGAGCTCACTATGCGCACATGGAGACCCGCAAGCATTTCATCAAACATGTAAAATCATAGGCACTTTCTTGTGCTACGGAATGATGGTACGCCGAAATGCATGGCAGTTGAATGAATTGTGAAAACGTTGAATAGAACAATGTGAAAATCACGCTTTTGCGTAAAATCTCATTTTCAAAAAAGGAAAATTAAGCACTTTTTAGAAAGACCCAATAAAAAAGCACCTCTAAGGGCTTTTAAAAAACGAAAATAGCGCTTTTTAAAAATGCTACGCACCCTGATAACCTAATGAATCAACCACACAAAAATTTTTTTTAATAAAGCAAACCCATGCCCATAGGTAATTTTAGGTAGAAACAGTCATCACAAAGCAACAGATTTGGCCAAATATATGAAAAAATATTCCATTTCCTTAATTTAACTATCCATATTTTATGAAAATAAAACTACATTTCCTACAAATAAATTTTTTTTTACTAGCTTGCAATTTCTTGGAAGAAAATTAGAAGGACAGTAATTACAGTCAATAAAGTCACCCACAGATTTCTTTAAAGGTGAAATTAAGATTATTGACTCTAAACGAAATGGTAGTGCAATTAAACTTTACTGCCCTGTACAGAAGATCTAACTAAAGCCCTCTATAGTCTTTTTAGCACTTTTTTACACTTGGGACAATAATTGCAGAAATGTTGGAACACATACAAAATGATGTGTAGAACAAAATTTACTAAGAATATGTTTGCATTTATTTCTGTGCACATTTTTCTCTGTAATACTTAAAGTTGTAAAAGTTGACGAATTGAGGAAATAGTCCATTTTTATATATATATATATATATAGAAATTTTCATGCTAAACAAGAGTTGGTGAAGGAAAATATTTGAAAATATTTAAGTAAGTTTTTAGTTTAGTCATTTAAATGTTCATAAAATTATATAATGATAAAATACTAAAAATTAGTAGGCTTTAACAAATTCCAGATAAAATGTTTTTCTTTCCATTTATTGCCATAAAAAGATAAATATGAAATTATATTTAAAAAACGAAATGGAATTTGTCAGTTTTAACAAATATATACTTACTTTGCATGAAGGTTATGATAGATTTGTTTTATAAAGTGATGATTTCGATACCATTACTGAAAATTAAATATTTTGAAATAGAATTAATAAATGAAGATGTAACTTGAAGACAGATATTGCAAGTAACAGACACTTTTAACATATTTTGCAAATTTAAGTATAGGGCTTAGTAGCAAAATAGTAAAATTAGTAACAAATATGCAGAAAAATTATTATTATAGTACAGGAGTATATTGTAAATGCGCACAATCTTAGTGGATAGAGTATTCGCTTTCCAAAGAGGTGACCGGTTTGAATCCAGCAGAGGCTGGTTGATATGAATTCTGCTCCTGGACCACAGTGCTGATGTAAAATATCCTCAGTAGTAGAAGATGAATCATGGGTTAGAATCCTTTTGTCATCGTACTTGTTGGCGCATGCGTGCCATTCCCTAGCGGAACGAGATTAAATCATCACTTCTCCTATGAGACTCGATAAACATTAGATGTGGATAAATACCTCTTAAACCCTTTCGAAATCCACAATATCTCCATCTGTTGTTATTGTTTATACCTAATGTTATTGTTGTTAATAAAAAACAAAAAGTGCAGCTGAAGGTCCGTCGTTATTTACTAAATTATCAAGCGTGTTGGTTTTAGGCCGACAGTACTAACCTTAGAAGGGTTTTCCTCTCCATGCAACGCAAATGCAGGATGTTAGTCTCATCAAAAAGTCCTCCAGGAATGCCAGTTTGTTTTAATGCTCAATCCAGGAGTTCCTTGTTTTCTGGGTTGAATTCAAAATTAGAGTACTACAGAGTTAAACATTGAAAGTTGTAAACTCAGACTTGGGTTGGTTGCCGGTAATAAAATAACAAAAAACATATCTATGTAGGAAGAACCATGTTAAAGAAGAACAAAGTAGGAAGAACCATGTTATAGTACAGGAGTATACTCTGGATGCATGGTACAATAAAACAATGTAGAAAGAGCCATGTTGATGAACATAACATTTTATTATTATAATACAGGAGTAAAAATTATTATTGTATAAAGTATATTATAGATTGTATACTATAGATTGTTTTATTTTACCATGCATACACAAAAGTATATTGTATATGCATGGTACAATAAAATAGTGCATGAAGAAAAATGCTAACAATGTAGGAAGGACCAATTTAAGTACTCACTTGAATTGCTTGAGCGGCAATATTTTTAATTTCCTCAGCATGAAGTGCACCATATATTTTTAGTACTTTGACAATTTTATAATGATTCTTCATAACTGCTAAATCAAGTGCAGTAATCCTAAAATAACCAAAAAATTAAGTGCAAGTAATTAAAGTCTTAAAAAAAATTCTTTTAGTTGAACTATCGAATGGATATGCAGCGTTTAATGGTTATTTTAGACTTCACAGTTATTTAAGTTTTAATTTATGCAATCAATAATTAAACTTAGACGCATCGAAACATTTGCTCATTAACAAAGGAATATTAACTTCAGAAGTTAATTTAGATAATATTTCATTCAGTAAGAATTTGCAAATATTTTAAGCCTTTGGGAAACCAGAGTAGCTAGAATTAAGCACTCCCAAAGGCAGGGATCAAATTGAAACGCATCTTTGTTCGTTTAATAATTTAATTTTTGCAATAATCAATATTTTCTATCCAAAACCTTCTTTGCCAAGATTCAATTATAAAGAGAAATATACTGATATAAAAAGGTCTTTCCTTAATTTTTCATAATATAATCAAAGCAAAACAATTTTGAAATTTTCTTAAAAAAATATTAAAAAAAGAGAGAGAAAAAACTTTTTAAAGCATATTTATTGATTGCAGAGTTGAGAGTTAAATATTATATATTCATTTTAACAGTTTCTAAGATGTTTTGAACGTAATTTGCAATAATAAATATAAATCATTCAAAAAGGAGAATAGGATATACTTTATGTTACATTGACTGAAGCAATAAAATATAGATTAACTACTAATAAAGTAAGCAATAAACATACTATGGTTCCCGTTATCCAAACAAGAACCTTTTCCAGTGTCTAAAAAATCATGATTTTTTTGCTTCGAATATAAGTTATGTTAAACTAAAGGTTCACAGATTCAATAATGTATGATAGCTCTTAATAAACATCTAAAAATGTCCAAATTAGTTATAAATTTTAAAAAAAAGAGTACATTTTTTATAAATTCTTGCAGCATTCAGGGATAGTTATGTGTATATATATATATATAATAAAAAGAAAAGAGAGAAAAACGAAGAAAATTAATAAGCTTAATATATATATATATATATATATATATATATATATATATATATATATATATATATATATATATATATATATATATACTCTTCCAGCATGCATGCTCAGCAATTTTACATGAGTGACCATGTGTCGTATTTCTTACAACAGCTGTTATTTTACCATTGAATTTAACATTACCGTGAATTTAACATTACTTACATCCACAAAGAATTTTACTACGTTGAAAGTCAAGAAAAATAAATAACTAGTTTTAAACTAACAATAATTTTAATATTTTTATTTATTCAATCTATCAATTTATTATTACTATCAATCTATTATTAGTATCGATCTCAAATCCAAAATGTTTCCTTCTCTTCTTTTGATTCATCAGACAATTCTCAAAGAATGCAGGTTAAATCAGCTAATGTATGTATTTTTTAGCAATCAAAACCGATATAAAAATTATAGATTTTAATTTATACAAATTAAAATAATACACACTAATTATTAACACAAAATGACAAAAAGTTTGAGAAGGAAATATTTTTCGAATTTTCACTGATGACCTGCGTGCAGTAAATTTTACAATCAAGGAATCAAGTAACACAAAACTTTGATTGAAAATAAAAATTATTATGCGACTTCCTGTTTTTACATTCCATGATGTGGGAAAGGGTTGAAAGTCAGAACAGAAAAAACCATCGAACATCACAGCTGTGATCTGCTAAAAAAATTCATCAAAAACCGAATTTGTCTTAAAATTGGGCAGATGCGCATGCTGGAAGGATATATATATATACACACATATACATACATACATAAATCTAGCGTATATAAAATGTGTTGCAAAATTCAGAATTTAAAAATTAATTAACTAAAAATTATTAGCGCAATAATGCTTTATGGGGCTAAATGTACAAAATCTAAAATTTTATAAAAATAATTGCAAGTTTTTTTTCTAACTTTTAACAAAATAATATCAATAATTTTAGGAAAATACATATTGGTAAAAATTTTCAATGCTAGTAATATAAAGTTTTAATTTAATAAGATTAAATTACAATCACAAATATAAAACTGTTAATATAAATATTAAAAACTTAGATGCCAAAACTGTACATGGAAACCTCAGTTTAGTTGATACAATGTATAACTGAACAAAAATTAATTTATGAATGATTCCCTCCCCCCAACCAATAAGCTACAATAAAAAAAAATTTGCAGCTTCTGGCAATAATCTATCTCTGGATTTAAAGTTAATTAGAATTAGTTTTTTTTATAAATTTTGAAAAGTGCATGATAGAAAGTTTTTAAAAGCAAGGTGATTTTGCAACATCCTAAGTAGAAAAACAACAAAAAATTTGAAATTTTTATAGTTGGAAATTGTTATTTGTTAACTGGATTTCCCAATTTTTTTCTCATTTTAAGGATTTGCCTGCTTTGAAAAGGCAAACAAAAACACAAACAAACAAAAACAAAATAGTCTAATTTTAAGAAAATCCTTAAAACCAAATAGTAAATTAAAATCAAAGGGAATAAAACAAGAAAATAAATTATTTTACCAATCATTTTTCTTAATCATTGTATTTACATCTGTCTCATAATCACACAGCAACTTTACAATTTCCCAATGATTAGCCAATACTGCCCAATGCAGAAGTAATTTACCCTTGAAAAATTTAATATGTACAATAAAAACAATAAAAAACAAATCATACAATAATAAAAATAATAATAATGAAATTTTATATTGATGAACAATTTCAAAGAAACATGCAAAACATGAAATAATTCATGAATCAATTCATAAATAGGGTGTAAAATGCAAAAAAATAACTGCTATTTTATTGCTGTACAATAATAGAAGTTCAAAAATGCTAAGTGCAAAACACATTTAGGTTATTGAAAAAATACAAGAACTTTTAGTGAGGAAATAGTGCACACGTGAAGTATATATGCGTATAATTAATATTATAAATGTTTTAAGAAAAAATATCGATGTGCAGTATTTATTATTTTTTTTAAACTGTGGGAATACAAACCTTGATACATGATTTTAAAATTGCCTAAATATAAATCTGAATGTAAGATGTCTTAACCACACAGATATGAATTGCGATGTATAATTTTAAATTGTGCAAATACAAATTGCAAAGTGTGGTTTAAGATTTACTTAAATGCAATTTTAAACCACATTTTCATATGTAAGAAAAATTGCCACAAATAAATCCCTTTTTTAAAAATTCGAAAAAGCGGAACTTTATTATAAAAAAAAAATTTCAGATATTCTTTATTAAATTAAAATACAAGCGGAATTCCACCAAAAAGCAGGAAAGAAACTCTCATCCCTGAAAGTTCTACATTATGCAAACCTTCAAACATTAGTCTTTGTATTATGTAGAATTGTCAGTAATATCGATAATTTTGCATATCATTAAACTTAACTACTAAATAGCGCGATATAAATCTTGATATTCAATTCAATTAATTTTAAAATGCAAATATTTTGTAACACAAAAATACGCATTTAAGCATTAATTCATAGTAAAAGATTAAAATTATCAGAAGAATTAGAAATAAAATCCAACAAAATTTATCAATTTAAATATGCTTTAATTAAGTTAATGTGGTTCATCGAGAATTGCATTTTATAGAATTAAATAGTATAAATCTTCCACTGTATTATTAATAGATCAACAATTCAGTAAATATAGCATTTGAAACAAGTTCTAGTTGGTAAAAAAAATTTTAATAAAAAGGATTAAATTATATAAAAACAGAACTAATAATATGAATAAGCAAGTCTTAGATAGCAAAGCTGACCATTGAAGCCCCAGTTTAATTTATAAAGAAAAACTGAAACAAAAATACTAATTAGTAAATGAATACAGTAAAAACTTGAGTATCCGAAAGGCACAGATTTTCAGCAAAATTCCAAACATTCAAGAATCAAAAACCTTGTTTTTCGGTATAACCTTATTTTTTTGAAAAAGAACCCAGACTTAAAAAAATTTAAGTCATCATGAAATCCACATTTAAAAATAAAGTTAAATGAACTATAATTGTTAGAGACTATAATAATGGTAAATGAAAATTATGAAGATAAATAAATATTACGAATTACAAAGATTTTGCAAAACAGATAAAGTAAGTTTAAAGTGTCAAAGTAGAAAATAAATAATCTGCAGGAATCATAACTAAAGTAGATTAAATAAGTGAGTAAAAGTACTACGGATGAATTAATTTTTATACCAAAAGAATTTACTAACTTCCTTTTAATGAGATTGTCGAAAAGTTCTTTTTTTTTAAGATTTTATTTATTGAACTTTAGAAAATTTTGATTACAAGAGCAGTTAGTTAAATTCCAGATAGTCGGTGTTTTTCATAAAATTCTTTTGAAAATGTAGTTATACTAGTAAAAACACAATGTAAGAAAGTAACAAAAGTATTGGTACCTTATTATCAACAATGTTAGGATCTAAATTCGATTCAAGAAGCACTGATACACAATTCAAATAACCATTTCTCATACAAGCATAATGTAGAGGTATACCTCTATGAGAGAAAAAAAAAGAATTAAAAACCGAGTGACTAAAATCAAAGGACAGAAAAATACATCATTCTAAAGAAGTAGTGGTTGTCTCCGTATGTAGAAAATAATATGTAAAATACATGCACAGAAATGTGCAGGGTTGATTGTGAGCCCAACTCAAAATTCCTACAAATTTCTTGAGTAAAATCATTCCTGATGGATTTCAAAAAATTTATGTCTTTATAAATTTAAATCATTGATATTTTCAAAACACTAAATTCTAAATAAATTATATACAGCATAATTTAAATGAATAATTATGTATAAGTTTACTTTTATCTCTAATCACATTTATTATTCTACCAGAAAAAAATATTTACAAATGAAAGATGCCAAGTATAAATTCTAGTTCTAATATTTTTAGATAAAATATACGAGAATTTTTATATATAAATGTGATAGATGATTTCTTGAAACTTCTGGACCTAGGATTTCTGGAAACTTCCAGAGCGTGGTTAGGGAAAAATCCGGAAAACCAGATTTTTTCCGGAGCACAATCACCTCTGCATGTGACCCAATTATTATCTATTCTAAAGCAATAAAATAAAAATAATTAAAATACAGGACACGTTTTTTGGTTAAAAAAACAAGTAAATTCATCATTGCTGGATATAATTAATTCAGAGTCATTTTTTTAGTGCTTAAATAGTCGATCCTTTTTGCTTTATCATGCATATGATTATCATATATATGTATGATGTTCAGTATTTTTTTTAAAATCCTAATTGGGTCACATGGGTTTCATCTTCATTTTACGGAAACAAGCATATGTATTTACATTACTTTCATGGATGTTTTTTAAAAATTTATTTTAAAATTATGATTATCGAAAATTACGATTGAATTTATTTTAAAATTTGATACATAGTTAGATGTAAATATATAGACTCATTTCTGTAAAATGAGGAAAATGAAATGGGTGAAGATATGTGACTCAATTAGGATAAAAAAATTCTGAAATAAGATGATGAAAACATTTAACTATGTATTTCAATCAAAAGGGATAGACTAAAACAAAAACTGAACAAGTAAAAAAAAGAGTTATTATGAAACTAATATATTTTATATCAATGACTGTAACAGTAAGAAAAAAAATCATGAAACCAATTTGAAAAAAATTGAGTTACTTAAGATTAAGATGATAAAAATTTAAGTCCTGTCTTAATCATAATTATTTATTAGTTTAAATAAAATAAATAAATAAAATTAAAAAATCATATTCTGGCATGATTTAGCATTGGAGTACTACTATTTTGAAATTAAAAAAAAATCCACAAAGTTAATGTAAATACATAGAAATTCATTTTCATTAAATGACGAAAATGAAATTGATGGACAGACATGTGACCTGTTTAGGATTTAAAAAAAAAAAAAACAAAAAAAAACACTTGAACAACATAATGCGGCAAAAAACAGGCAAATACCATAAAAACTACTAAAAAAAGCTATACTAAACACAAATACTGTGATCGGTATTCAGGAGATATGATTTTACTTGTTTATATTACTGAAAAAGTTTTTGTTAAAAGTTATTTTTTTATTTCATTGCTTTACAAGTTACTATACATTACTAGACAATTTGACAGACCAAATTAAGCTAATTTAGAAAAAAATAAGCTCACATTTTGCTCTTTTTCATCAGTTAAACAATGTAAAAAGATAAGGTCTCAAATTACAATTGAAAAATTTTAGTTGTACAAAATTTAGACAAACAAAAAACTAATAGAACTATTCTAAAGAAAACGGAAATATCAACCAAATCAATAAAGCTATCAATAAAACCTATTAAAAAGGATGCATTCAAAACAGTTACAGCTATTATACAGATTCAGATCTATAGTCAGAAATATACAAATCTAACCTAATAACAAGGATAGATTTCACAACTAATTAAAAGAAAAGCATTAAAAAAATTTTAACAATGAATTTTAATTCAAGGGGTGGACAATACTCAAAACTGAACAAATTGAAAAAGACAAAGAGTTGTTATAAAACTAATAAAAAGAATAAAACTAATCAATTTTATAGTAAATGACTGAGAGAAAAAAGCATGGAATCACAAAATCAGTTTAAAAAGATTCAACATCAAGATAAAATCTTAGAACCAATAATAATGATTATTTCTATTTATTAACTTACAAAATAAAAATAATTAATATCATCCGGCATGATTTAGTGCGGACATAAAATAAATTTTTAAAAAATACCTACAAAGTTTATGTATATACATAAAGACCAATTTCCTTAAAACACAATCCTTAATTTCCTTAAATGGAATTGGGTAAAAAAAAATTATTATTGTTTTTTTCAAAGTAAACAATGTTAGTGAAAAATGGCAATGAAGCAAATGCAAATAAATAGACATTCATATCTATAAAAAAATTCAATTGATTTTTTTTCACGTTAAGCAATGTACTACGTGAAAAATGACATTAGAGCTAATTTGAATACACAAACATTAATTTCTATTAAAAGATTAAATTAAAAAAGATCTTTTTTTTCAAATTGAACATTGGAAAATAACATTACTTAGAACTTATGCGTTATAAAATGATATTAATATAAAAAATCAACACATTTCTTTAAAATATATAGTGAGATTTTTACCCAAAAGCATTCTGAATGTTTGCAGGCATTTCTTTGTGGAGTAACATTTGAAATAAATATGTATGATCTCCTAAGGCACACGTAAATAAAATCAATTATATTATAAACAATTATTTACATATGGACATTTTGGTCAATTCTCGGTTTATTCCTGTTATAAATTTGATTAGTCTATTTTATTTAGACATTCCATCCCATTTCTTACTTTTTGTTATTACAGGAGTAGCTATGTTTCAATAGCCTTAAATATAATTTAGCTTTGTTTATTAAACTATTTATTATTTCCAGTGACTGAAAATCAAGAATTTTAAATCCTTTTAAAATTCCTTCACATAAAACATACCATAACCAGTCAAATAACCGTTTAATCGAAAATGTGCTTATTATCCTATTGTTTTTGCACATTTGACTACATGACTTTTTCTAACAATTACATACGGTTAATATTCTATTATTGTTATTATTTTTTTATTTTTTTATTTTGTCTGTTTCAAATAATACTTGTCATATACCAATTTCTACCACAACCAGTCATTTGACTGGGAGAACAACTTATTGCTTTATAAGGTTATCGAATCAGAAATTACAATGTAATGTCTGTTCAAAGTATTGCATTGGATGAGTTGCACATTTCTGCAGACTGTTACTCAGTTATTTCAATCAGAATAACTGTGACTTCAAATGTCGAGAAAGTACCAAAAATTTTAGATTGGCATTTTTGTGTCAGAAAAAGTGACCAAAACTAAATGTTTTGGTGAGTAGCTTATATTTTATTCTGATAGCTTTCCTTAATTTCTAACTAACTGTTAGTTTTTACCCAGAAAAATGTCGAAACAATCAAGACAGCAAAAGTTTTTAGAAGAAATAATACTAATTATAAGAATAATTATAAGCTATCATTATAATTCTTATAATTATAGAAATAATAGTATTTAGAAGAAATATGTTTGCGGAAAATGTACAATAGAAACACCCTGTTTATGCAAAAAATGAGTTAAGCAATGATTTAAAAATTCTTTTTCTTTGTGTTTGTAATACATAAAAATTGGCAATATACAAATTTGTTTAATTATAATAAAGTTTTTTTAGTTTTATTTCCTTCCTAACATCCATATTTGATACATTCAATTAAGAAACATAAAGTCTGGACATTTGACAGGCTATGGTAGAAATAAGTATGTATTAAGTGTTGGTATGTTTAGTGTAGGATAAAGGCAAATTCTATTGCAAAAAAATAATGCACGATTTTTAAATTCAGAATTATTTAGTTCAGAACAGAAAGTAAGATAATTTTATTTTGTTGCATAAATGAACAAATAATGTGAGTCTAAGATTAGTATATAAAATTTTGTTACAGTACTGTCGCCTTAAAAAAATAACGACGCTTCAATTAGTTAATCTTTCTTCATACCAATATTTAGTTCAAATTTGAAAAATTTAATTAATCCAATATTTTTAAAATCACTGTAAATATGCCACTAATATATTTTTTAAATATGTAATTTAGAGGATGATAACTCAATTCAAAATTAAAAAATTCTACAATATGAGTAATGTATTGATAATAATAGATTATCTTTAAAATCAAATGAAAGAGACAAATCAATGATTGTGAATCTCTAATCTATAAGAATTTGTAACTACTTTTGCTAAAAATAATAAATAAGGGTATGACCCCTTAACTCACAGGCTTTCAGCAATGGCGTCATTCCACATTTGTCTTTCTTATTGATAGGCACGCCATGCTTTACCAATAACTTAATTGTAGATTGACCTTTCAGAGAAGCATAATGAAGAGCTACAAGATAATTATTTAGATAAAATTGACTACTTAACGGTAATTAGATAAAAGGCTGTTTAAATATTGCATAAGCACCCAGCAGGAGAGAGGGAGTTTGCTATCTACTTATTTTTGCTGCCAAGGGAGGAGGGGAGTTAAGACCAATGCGTGTGATATTAAAATCATCTTAACACAATACAGAGTTTTGATCTTCCTGAATTAAATGTAATTATCAGGGGCTCACAGAAAAACTCAAAATTATTACATGTTCAGCTGGGCACGCCTGCAGAATATGTTACATTGATTGAATGAAGCTTGGGAAAAATGCAGGTAATTTTTTATCTAATTAACAAAAAAAATTGCTAGAAAATTTTGTGAGGATAAAAAATGTGTCACAAAACAAAACAAAATGCAAAAACATTGTTACAAAATTTTTCTCTGTAAAGATAATCAATATATACATTTTTAAATTTTGTTTTAATATATTAACTTAATATGGCAGTTTTTTTATTTGTTATTTTTAATTCCTAAATTTTATACAGAGTTCCCATTCAATTTCAGAAGAAAAAAAGAGTTAGTGCTTTTTAGAGTTAAAATAAAATTCCCTGACAATACCACGTTTTAAATGTCCATGGGTTTATAAGCAGACCTTGAATTTTAAATAATTGTTTTAAATTAAATAATTATTGTCCTTCGTTAAAAAAATATTATTAAAAATTTTAACAATATACAAACTTTACTTTCTAAATATAGTTTGAAAAGATAATTGTAACATGAGTATTATAATTATAAATTTAGAATTAGATTTATAATTATAAATTAACAATAAATTTAGGAAAAATTTCAAACCAAAAAAAAAAAAAAAAAAAAAAAATTTCTGGAGAAATATTATGGGAAATATAAAATGATCTGATAATTTTCTGCTCTCCTGGGCAGGTCTACAAAATAGACCAAACATACATACATATATATATATTTTAAAGATAAATCAGAAAAAGTAAGCATTATTATCGAAGAAGTATTACTTTACTTATTACTTAGAAGTATAACATGAAGGAGTGAGCATAAACATGGATATGATTATTTTGTATGTTCATTGAATTTCATCAAAGATGTGAAACAGATGCTAAGTTAAAGTTATAAAATCAATTTCCACAAATATATATATATATATAAAATATGTGTATAAAATATGTATATATATGTAAAATATGTATATAAAATGTATATATATATATGTATAAAAGAAACTTAATACCTGTCAAACCATTTTTGTCAGAACAGTCCAGTACAACTCCATTCTTTGCCATAATTTCAATGATTAGCATTGTTTGCAGCAGCCCATAAAATTGCTTTCCTTCCACTGGCATCAGCAATGTCATAAATGAAAGATCTCGATAAAAATGTTTCCACAACTTTCTAGCAAAATATACAAAACAATTCTTAAAAATTTCAGTAGCTTCAAAAACAAAGTGTTGAAAAGAGATTTAACTTGAACTTTAAATGCATCGTAAATATTTAATAACTTTAAATACACTGAGGAAAATTCATAAAAATTAAAATTTCTCAGCTGTATCTACAACATGTTAATTTAAAGACAGTTGTTACACTTAAACTTTAAAAAGTTAATGAGAAGGAAACTTACCATAATTATACATCTGATTCATTGCAAATGTTTCTTTAAAAATTTTTTTATACACTAAATCATGAAAAACATTATTTTTAATTGTTATTACACTAAATTTTTATTTATAAGAAGGGTGAAAATAATTAGAAATTATTATTTCAAGAAATAATACTTAAAGTTTTTTTTTCCATTTTGCCTACCATTTTTATTATCCATATACAAAGGGCTCACTTAAGTCCATACTTACCTTCTTAACTTTTGCCTGGATGCAGCAAATTATAAAAGCAGTGTCTAGGTATAATAAAGTGGTTATGCTCTACAAAACCAGAGCTTGTAATTAACATAATTAGCTTGTTTGACAAAATAACATATTTAGCTTTCTTAAGAGTTTTGATTAGGGAAGCATATAATTTTGTTTTATATGAAGCATATAATATGTATTAGTAATATTTATTTAAATATTCAAGCAAGTAATAATCTGTGCAAAATTTTTATTTTCATAGGGAACTTACTCAATTTTAGGAATTTTCTAAAATGTATAAAAACCATCAGAATTTTTATTAAACAAGTAGACCAGGGGAGACTAGCAAAATCGAGTAATCTCCTGGAAAATGCAGTAGAGTTGGCAACTATGAATATGGTAGGTAATTGTTGTAACTCTAAAAAAATTAATTTAATAATGTTTAAAACTAAAATAATCTGTAAAATGCTTACAAAAATAAGGGTTAAGTTTTAAATTATTTATTGGTCCCTAATTACATATCTTCGTTTTTTAAAACTGAGAAAAATATTTTTTTTAAACAGACATTCATTAACATACAAATAAAACACCCAAATTGAAAATTTATTTTTCTTCAGAGAAATTAATAATTTATATTAAAACTAGAACTCTATTTTGCATTAATTTAAGTAAGAATTTTATCTAGAGAAATATAATTGCTCTTTTTGAAAAATTTGAAATATATTTCAGTACTGAGAAAGTTTTAATTTAAAATACAAGTTCAAAAATCCAAACAAGGTTAAATATGTTTAAAAAATATAGCCATATCAAATTATAAGGAAAACTTAGCATTTATATTATATACTAGCCGCCTAAGGCGGCCAGCTGTCCGCCACGCTGAAGGTTTTCACAAATAAAGTTTTTTAAAACATGGCAGGAAATCTGAAGATTAGTGGACAATTAAAGTGTTCCTGTCCAGCAATTTTGTCTTCATATCCAGTTCTGCTGCAGATGTGTTATAGCTCTTGAGGATGTTTGAAATTATATAGCTGCAACGCTTAAGGAAAAAAAGAACTAAAATGCTAAATACATGAAAAGAACACGAAAAGGAATAAACTTTTTATGGTATCAATTTCTATTTCTATATAATTTTTTATGGTATCAAATTCTATTTCTATATCTGTTACGTCAAGCACTCAGGTATTATAATTTGATCTAGTTGTGCTTGTATGATTTTGATCTAGTTGCGCTTTCTACGTCATTTTGTTAACATCGTTTGGTTTGTTATTTCTAAGTTAACTTTCAAAAAATTGGCTGGCATCAACATTTTTATTCTTTAAGTAGTTTATTTTTTCTTTTGGAATTCGTTCCTTTTTAGCGAAATGTTTTTCAACCTAATCGAATTCTTTGCCGACTGTTCTCTGTATATATAAAAAAAATAAAGCAAATATTTTTAAAGTGTTGTGAAAAGAATTTTTAGTTGTACAAAGTACTACAATATCGCTATAAAAATTATC
Source organism: Parasteatoda tepidariorum (assembly GCF_982258835.1). Classification (NCBI taxonomy): domain Eukaryota; kingdom Metazoa; phylum Arthropoda; class Arachnida; order Araneae; family Theridiidae; genus Parasteatoda; species Parasteatoda tepidariorum. The sequence goes on along the minus strand of NC_141755.1, from coordinate 133,003,577 downwards.
GTCTTCGCTTAAGAAAAAAAATAGAGCGTGGAAAGAAGAAGAAAAACTTATTATAACAATTATGAACAGCGACAAATATATCAAAGCGAAGCGTTCTATTTACGTATCGAATATGTTGCCACATTTTTAATACAAAAGTTAAACTTTTCTCCACTTTAATAAATGTAAACTAATGCGAACTTTACAATTAAATTATTAATTACTTCGTATATTATTGGTTTAAGTTGTCGAAAATTAATATTTCAATTGTGAGGTTCGCATTAGCATACATTTATAAGATTGGGGAAAAGTATATGCATTTTTTAATAGTTTTTTGAATATGGCTCTTTGAAGACGAAAAAGCAGACGAAAAGCATAGACTTACAAAATGACTGATAACTAAAAAACTAATCCAAATTTTTGAAAAGAAAAAAAATACTTCTTCATTATGTCAAAACACAATTATGTGTCGAGTTTCGAGCCTGGGCGAGGCTTCTGGGGCGATATATTGTGATTACAGACACACACACACACACACACAGCCGCTTTTATTATTATGTATAGATTTACTACTTGGCATTTATACCATCATCATACTATACTATATATAAGACATTTATACTTAATATTGGCATTTATACCAAAAATACTATATCTAAGTATAAGGGGAAAAACTGAGTTAATTGTAAAAAAATAGCTTAATAAATAAAAAAAACCTACATAAATTATAAAAATAATACCTATCATACCAAATGCAAGAGCAAAAATTTAAGAATTTCTAAACTTTAGTTAAGTAAAATAATGAGGGAAATAGAAGATGAAATAAGTAGAGAACTTATAAATGAACAAAGAAATATGTTTCAAAAATGCAATCATGCTGATAATGAGAAAAATAGAATGAGAAAAACAGATAATGAGAAAAACAGATGCTAACAGATACTATGCTGATAATGAGAAAAACAGAAAATGACCCCCAGAACTCAAAATAGCATTCAGCATTTCTTAGTTTTAACTATTAAGTAAATTTATGGAGAAAAAATATGCTTAAGTAAGCAAATAACATATCTATGATCATTGTGAATATGTAGAAATACAATAAATAAAATGTAAATGAATTTCTTACAGCATAATTATGAAAAGCAGCATAAGGTAAAGGAGTTGCACCATTCATCAGCACTAGTGTAAAGGCTCTTTTTCAATAAAATATCAGCAAAGCCTAATGCACAAAAATATGCATCATCAATTATAATGACATAAAAAGATATTGCCAAATAATAATGCCAAAGACTTAACTAGTTAGTGAAAACTTGACATAGAAAGATTTATCTATCCAAAGTTGATCAAGATTTGGCAAAATGATTTCTGAAAAAAATCAGTTATCAATCAAAGTCCGGTAATCACATTGCTTAATATCAAATAAAAACCATTTTTTAAGTAAAATGCTTAGATTTCTAACTAAAATGGATAAGACTATTATATGATTATTACAAACTAATCCTTGATTGAAAACAATCATAGTAATTTTTATTCAAGCTCAACATCTTCATGAATTTATATGTGCAAAGACTTACAATTTGTTAGTTAGATTTCAAATCAAGAAAAAATTATTTAAAATCAGGAAATATAAAAAATAAACTCTTCCAATTTTCTCATGACAGAGCAAATCAATCTTCCTTATTTACATGGATGTAACTGAAATATGTATAAGTATTAAACAGCAAATTATTACATATATATATATATATATATATATATATAATATATATATATATATATATATATATATATATATATATATATATATATATATATATATATATATATATATATATATATATATATATATATATATATATATATATATAATCAACAAATTGCAAAAAACTTTTTTTTAACTTGAATTTAACCTCTTGCCTCTGGAATATATTTGGGAAAAACGCGCCAAAAAAGAAAAAATATATATCTTTAATTTTGCTTCCTAATATCATCAAAATGTTATAAATAGATAATTTTTTCATAAAAACAAAATTTTAAATGAAATAACTACCATATTCAATATTTTCACATGAATGGGAAATGTTTGTTGTAATTTTTCTCAAATTACAGCAAAATAAATCGAATGCCATAAATTTCAAGATAAATATAATAAACTAATAGAAAAATATTATTATTTATATCAACTGTCATGAATTCCATCCAAGAGAAGAACAGCAGAATTTGAAAAAAAATCTGACAAATGGCTGGAAACAACAGAATCTTTCTCAGGAAAATTCAAAAACAAGTATCACCATCCAATGGAAAAATGGTAAATTACATATTATGCATTGGAATTGAAACACCAATTTTTCTCTTGCGCAAACTCAGGCCAGCATTCTAAAATTGGCGCATTTGCCTTACCCGAGCAGAGTTCAGGCATTACAGGCAAAGGGCTAAATTATCAAGTGAATATTTTAGATTTAAATAAAAATTATTTATTAATGTTTTTGTATAAAAACATTTATAAGATTAATATTATTGATTATATAAAGATGTGTAGATATTTAAACAAATTAGGAAAACACTAATAAATTCATATTACAATTACTGAATGGCCTATGTTAAATTTTTATTGAAATCTGTAATTTGGTCAATATTTCTTCAATGAAAAAAATTCATTATTTTTGAAATGAAAATACAACAAATATTGAAACTAAACATTTTTGTTAAAAGTAAAATGCTCCTACATTCATCCTATTTTATAATTCAAAAATTATTAAATGTTTAAATTCAATTATTTTTTTATATAAAATGGACAAAAATATAAATTGCATAGTTTGGAATTGAAAAATCTGTAACATAAGGTTTCTTCCTGTATTTGCTAAATGTTAAAAGATTGGAAGCTCCTCGATTCATTCCTTTTTTAAGATCTTGGCATTAAAAGATATTCAGGTTTTTTCTTCTTTCCATAAAACAATTTAAGAGTGCAGCAAATTTCCATGAAGAATGTGGTAACGTCATGATACAATAAAAAGTCTCAAATTTTTTACTTCATTATATAGGGCAGTTAATCAGGCATCTCAACTCTCATAATTAAAAAGAAAATCTTAAAAAGTCCTTATTAAATCAAATTAATCAAAGGGAGAGTAAAATTTCAAAGTGCTGCTAGTTGACTGCTCTATGAGTGCAAGAATCCAGCACAGTATAAGCGAATGCAGATCCACGAGTCATTGAAATGATTGGTGCTTCTACACGGTTCTATAATGGTACACAAGAACAGACTATGGCTCAATGAGTTGTGAAAATCCTTAGTAAAACATTGTGAAAACCACCCTTTTTGTTATCTATAGTGACAATCAATGTGGCAAAGAAAAAATTTTATTTAGGAAAAGAAAAAATTAAGCAATTTTTACAAACACCCAATCTAAAAAGCATCTTTAAGCACTTTTTAAAAACGTTCTGTCCCCTGTCTTTATTCATTGATCAATATGCCCATTGAAATTCTTCTTTATATTCGTAGAAAAAACAAAAAGAGTTTTGGACAATTAAGGTTTTGAAGTAGAACTGGTCAAATGCCTGCATTAGTTAAAAGCAAGAATGTAATTTGATATGATAGAAATGAGATTAATAAGAAAGAGATTTTTGTTCATACATATTTAAAGTTCGGTTATAACTTTGCTTACATACATCTGCTGACGAGATTTTTTTCTTTTCTTCCATGTTGGATATTCCCGTGTTTCAATGAATGCGTAATACCTTTTTTTCATGTTCCCTTTGTGATTTATTGTGTTTTTGAAACATAAATTGCGTATTTGGAACGTTATAAAGCTGAAGCCGAATAACTGGACAAGTGAATTTTGTTACTTTAGTAATTAGTTATAGGATGCACTCTATTCAATGACGAAAACAAAAAGTCTAACTAAACACGTTAATTGATATATAGGTGAAAAACGAAAATTGTGCTTGCTGCTTTGGAGAGACAAAACTGATTTTTGAAGACAAATTTAGCACCAAATTGGGTTTAAGCTACACTTTTTGCTCAATGAACATTAGTTCATTGAACAAAGTTCATTGAGCAATGGTCATAAGTTCATTGAACATTAGAAGCTTTGGAACAGCTGAGGGCAATTTAGAAGAAAAAAAATTTTTTTTTTCATTTTTGAGCAGAAAGAGCCAAAATTTTGTTTTAAAGACTTTTGAGCAGCTGTTCCAATTCTAAAAAGAAAACTTACATGAAAAAATACTATGCAAATGCTGTTATAATATACATGCTGCTGTGCTGGAAATTTTTTACTACTGGTATGAATGTAAGTGAGCTATTGTAGAGTCCCTTACTAAAAACATATCTTACTACAAATGTGCCTAATCGTCTAAAAAAAAATTTCTTTGTTTATTTGTGCAAATTAGATTAGTTTAAAAGTTTTCTTTGAACTGCGTCCCCTCTCAGTACATAAACAAGTTACACCATATAAAATTTTTTTAACATTGTTAACAATTGTTTGTCATGAGTTTCAATTAGTAAAATGTAAATTGAGCAACAAACACAATGCATGAAAACAGTAATAGCAAATAACTCACAAGACGGAAATACAGTTCAAATTCATTTTTAAATCAATTTTTACCTTTCCTAGCACCTCAATGTAGAGGTGTGCTAAATATATTATCTAATACATCTGTGTTGCATGTTTCCTTTGAAACCTAAAAAGGGAATAAATTTAAAAATAACAGTCAACTATATATTGGCAATCGGTTCAAAACTATTGTCAACTTAGTAAACTAATAAATTAAAAGAACAACTTTTCTCAGAAAAATTCTTATGAATTGTTAGAAATTACAGAAGAGGATCACATTTTTCAAAAAAATTAGACATATCTTTTTGTTAATACTCCTAAAAGAACAGCTAAGCATGAATCGTTAAAGCTTTTTTTTGTTGTTTGCAATAATGGATACAATGTGACAATAGCACAGTTTTGTGTGGCAAACAATATTAATATCTAAAATATCATCAGAAAGTTGTGATTAAAACTTTATTTAAATTAATTTCTATCAGCAATTTTTATAAATAATTCAGGGCAATATCATTTTGTCTCTGTTTCAGTGTTGTTGATTAATTTCTTAATTTAATCCTCTATAATTAAATAATAAATTTTCTATCAGATATTAAAAAATTTAGATGTTGTTATTCCAATACGGAAATTATAAAGAATTTTTTTAATTACTTTTCTGTTTCTGTATTTTAATTTAATCTAATCTTTTTAATAAAAAAAAATCTAAAGTTTTTGTTGATATCACATATCTAAGGGTCTGTCCAGGCCTAATTTACTACCTTTAAGCGGAACCTCACAAATTCAACTTTAGAAAAAACGGCAGTTTCACGAAATACTTTTGCTTAATTTTATTTTTGTATCACGTGAGAAACGATAAATCTATATTTTTACCACATTTCTGTGTTAATTTTTTAACATAATTTTTACAAATTATGTCTACATTTTCACAAAATAGGTATCTCACAGAAAAACCTAGACAGACCCCTGATATCAGTCTATATTAGTAGCTCCTGGACAGGTATTATTCACAATCTGTACAAAAAATTAAAGATAAAAAACAGCCTTAATTTAAATTTTTTTAAATGTTTCAAAATTACCAGTAAGCGAACTACTTCAATGTTTCCAGCACCTACAGCAAGATGTAATGCTGATCTACCCTCATAATCTTGCCAATTTATAAGACTTCCTTCCTTCTAAATTAATTCATAAAGCAAATATGTAGTTTTAGAAGAACTCAGGAGAAAGTAAACATAAACAAAAATAAATAAGACTCTCTCATAATTTTGCCAATTTATAAGGTTTGCTTAGTTCTCCTAAAGATAAAATATGTATTATTTCTTTTTTTTTTTAATAGATCAAAGTGAAGTAAGTATTTTTTAAAGTTGTTCATAAAGTCATTAGATATTTTTAAATGAACACAGAACAAAGTGAACATATACAGAAATAAACAGAATTCTCAAAATAAATAAAAATATCTCCTCAGAATCTTGCCAATTTATCTACTGTCGCCTTTCTCCTAAATTAATTAAGTTAATACATATTTTTTAAATGAACATAGAACAAAGTGAATGCTAGGAAAAAAAACTGAATTTGCTAAATTAGTAGAATTGTCTCTCAATCTTGCCAACATATATGAATATAGGTTATAGTTTTATATATTCAGTGTTTTCACTACAGCGCGAGAACGCGAGAATCTCGCATATTTTTTTCTTTTCTCGCATTAAAAAATGATTACCGCGAGAAATTCGCGCATTCTATTAATCAATTTCAAAATTCGCGAATTTCTGGCATTTTGGAAAAAGCTTCGAATTACGCCCTTTAGAATAAAATCCGTTTCACTTTTCTTCCTGGATCTTTCATTATTTTCAACATCTGCCCCGTTATCTAGCTTCCCTAATTACCAGTATTGTTCAGAACCTTTTCGAACAACAGAAACAACCATGGAACCCCTTTCAGAACACATTTCTCTGCAACCACGTGTTTACCGTAGGTAAGGTTTCTTCATGTAAGACGTTCAAATTTTTTGTGTGCTAATGTAGATGTAATGTAATGTAAGATGGACAAATGCCTTGTAAAGGCAAATCTTCTATGATGATGCACCAAAAATATTCTATGCTTTAAAAAATAGAAGACGTTAAAAATGTATTATAATTAAAGAAATGATTTTTTTTTCAAGAGTTTTTGTGTTTTTTTAGTTTTTAGAAATCTCACTTAACTTTTTGAAATCTCACCCTGTTTTTGAGAAAGGGTGAGAAATTCTCACCCATTTTTTTTCCATGATGAAAACACTGTATATATATATATATATATATATATATATATATATATATATATATATATATATATATATATATATATATATATATGAATATAGGTTATAGAAAGTTAAAAGGCACATAAAAGGGAATATATATCTTTTAAACACAAGGAAGTGAAAAAAGAATCTGAAAATAGATTTTTTTTTTCTGCTTCATAATCATTATTAATCCTAAACTTCAAGAAAAGTGAGATGGACACAGTAGGCCTTAGCCCTCTAGGGGCTGTCATGTCACTAAGTTTAGTTTAATCATTATTTATAAGAGATCCCGCCTTTCTTAAATTTATTCATGAAGTGAAAAAAATATCTATTTTTTAGGAAAACACTAAATATAAAAAATATAAATAAAGTTAGCAAATATTAATTTTAGATTACACATTGCTGGCACCAAAATCACAAATTCCTCAATTATTAACACAGCAGATTTGTATTTTTAGCACGGCACAAAAGTTATATTGCTGACATTTACAACAAATGACAAATTAAATCGAGGACTTTTTTCTTTCTTTTAAATTAGTGAATTTATTCATAAAGGGAAAATTAATTTCGTTTATATGTTAAGAATAAATTGAGTATTAATAACAATAAATAGACTCCAATTATCCATTTTGTTTATGTAGGACTTTCAAATTATCAGTCATGCAGGGATAACATCTCTGTAAAATTTTGAGAAACAAGGAATACAACTTACCAAGAGAATTTCAACACAATCCAATGCACTAGAAGTAGGATTTGTAGCGACCCAATGAAGAGGTGTTTTACCCTGATCATGCATAGATTAGCATCCTACAAAAAAAGTACTTTAAAAGTAATAAACAAGTAATAAAGTTTATAGTGAGATTAATAAAATCAAAGATACTCAAATTTCAAACAGAATAGAAATTCACCATAATTTCCTGTTTTATCCACGAAGGTGGACAATCTGTAAGGGCAGAAATTTCAGTTAATAAATTCAGTTCTGTTAATAAACACCACTGCCATATAATCTGTGGATTATATGGCAGTTTGTTTATTGCACCAATCTACTTTTAATTATGTAAATAAAAAATATACAATGTAACTTTAATATATATTTAAAAAATGTTAAAAAAATTGAGTATGTGAATTCGGAGATGAGAACCAGAGCCTGATTGAAGAGTTTTTCGAGGGAAAATATACTTTACAAATGTTCTTGTTTGCAACTCCAAACTTGCATATGGGTGATTCTTTCTAAACATGACAATTCGGACCAAAAAATTTCTTCAAATTTAAAGTCTTCAAAATTATCTAACATTTTTTTTTTGTATACTTCTTTAGTTACACTTATTAATATCTTACAGGCAGCAGTGTAGTTTGTTGACATTTGCTTGAGAAACAAAATACAATAGAAATTCATCATATCTTGAATGCCAGGAAAATGACATATTAGCTTTGAAGTTTAAAAAACAGTCATTTTAAGTTAATAGTAAGTAACTCATCTTAGGCCTTTATGTTAGATGAACCTTAAATTGTTTAAATTAATTATTTTTATCCACCGTAGGAAGAATCAAAAAAAAAATTTTGTTGTTGCTGATATGTACAGAAAAAAATTGTGTATAATAATCAATTATTAGATAAATAACTTTGATTACACTCAAGCATATTACAATCATACATAAGCTTCGTATTAGGTTAATATTTGCTTTCCCTCCTTACTTTATTACCAGTTAAAAAAAAATTCTGGTAACACTTCAATGTTCTGGCATTCATAAGCCAGGATAATGACAAATTCACCATTTTATGGCATATAGCCTTACTTTAATTTGATATTTTGGCTTAAGACGTTTATATTCTGCTGAAAACTATATAAATTATGTAATTTAAAAAAAAAAATGCATAGAAATTTTTTGATGAATAACAATTTCTTACGAGCTTTATCATGTTAACTAAACATGTGTCTATAAAAAAGAATTCAATGTTTGTAAGTGAACAAAAAAAAAACATAAAAATCATCCAACTTGACAAAATATATTAATAAATTCTTTTGCCAAAATTAAAAGTATTCCTAGTTTTTTGTCACAAAAATATATATGTACAATTGGCAATATAATTAAAATGAAATCCAGCCTAGTAAAAATATGTAAAGAGCACATTTTGAGCTTGACTATTGTCATATTTTGTTATATTGCGTCTGAAAATTTCCCAAGAATAGTTTTGAAAATTGCTTGCTGATTTAATGGGGAGGTATAGGGTCTAATCATTTCATATTACTTCTGGTTCAATGTTTCACACTACATTAAAAGAATTTTCTTAAGCACTAGTTAATATTCATTAATTTTCAGAGTTAAGAATTGTTAAATGAAACTGTGTAATGTATGGTAAAATGAACTATAAAGAATAGAATAAAATCAAAATTTTCTTTTTATATAAAATTGTTAATTATAAGTATATAAAATTGTTAATTATAAGTGAAAATAGATGTTTAGAAATGGGTAAAAAAGTTGCAAAAATTTGTTTATTTCTATTAAGAATATTAAAAAAAAAGTTTGTCAAAGGCTGTTAAAAATTTCACAATATTTGAATACTCATAAGAAATTAGATTTTTTTTTTTTTGAGACATAAGTCATGGCCTGTATACTAAAACTTATTTAAATTTTGGGACAAGTCTTGTGAGCCCATACTAGGTTCATTACCAATTCCAATAGCAACATATGAAGTGGAATCTCTATCATGGACATTATAAAGAAAATAAACAGAACCTATCAAACGTAAAGCTAAAATTAGTTAATACCTTGGTATTTCTTGTCTATAGATTCGTAATAGTTTGAGGAGGTCATCATAACACGTTTTAAGAGAAGAGCTTTGAGGTCAAACTTTGCAATGAGCTGATAGAGCAATTTCACTAATCAGACAACAAAGAACTACCATATCTTTGCCTCGCAAATAATTTACAGAAATGTCACTGATCAATAGTCCTACAAAAATTACATATAAATTTATTGAATAAATAATTTTTATCAATTATAATTTATCACCAGGCATTAATGACATAAAAGAATTTATTTCATTCAAATTTAGTACACATAACACACATGATCTTATACATAATTTAAAATGCATATACCATCTCTTCAAGTTTTCATATTTTTATGTTCAATACTTATCTAGAAGTCAGTAAGAAATTACACTCTAATATAGATGATATGGTTAAACTCAATGTTATTAGTTTAGTACATATTTGAAAAAGATTTAAAAAGCGTTTTAGAAGAAAAAGTTAGATTATCAGCACCTGCCTTTAAAATTCCAGAGAATTATAGATAAATAGTAGCACTTAATCTTTGGTATGACAGTTCATGTTAAACCACGACCTCCTAAACAGTTCAACAGCAAAGTACTCTGCCTTATGCCTTCATTGTTAAATGTTTTGGTATTTATCTAAACCTCATCTATCCATTCATCTTCCTCATTTTTTTTACCTCGGCATTGATCATTAAAGACTTTTTTGTGCATTGGGTGTAATCCATTCTCTCTAAATGTCTTAAGCATAGGATTCTTTTTAATTTTAGAGAGTTTTCCCCACATATCATTGACTCTGGCTGGTCTAAAACTCAATTCAGATTATTCTGTTCCGAACATCTTCTCCTATTTTGAGGTCTAGGGTCCAAGTCTCCCCCTTCCAAAAAAAAAACTGTTTCTCTGATCACAACTTTATCAAAACTAAGTTTCATTAGCCATGGCTTTAGATCTTATTAATTTCAATGATTGTACTTGCAGATACAAAATCAAACATTAATGTAAGTGCAGACTTAGCATTGTGAATCAGGAAACATAAACTATGTATTTCTAACTAGAATTTTTATTGTAAAATTTATAATTTACAATAATAATTTTATTGTAAAATTACTATAGTCAATTTTTTTCAACACACTGTAGTATTAAAAACAAAGGGGAAAGCGAGCCTGAGAAATGTATAAATAAATAAAATTATTGAAAATAATCTTACATGCATAAATAAAACTAGATAACACAATTTCTCAAAACTGTTAAATTTTTACTTACATGTATTCAAAGTATTCTATTTTCAAACAAACACATAAATATTCAAAGATATTTGGACGTTAATTTGTAAACAGAGAAGCTGGTTGATGGGTAAATTTTTTGATTCACTTTCATAGTAGGTACATTAAAAAAATTTTAATTTCTCATTTGGTCCATAAATTTTCTTAAATAATATGATGTGATTTATTAAAACAATCTAAAATTAATAATTTCTAAAGTCAAAACATTCCATTCTAATAACAAGATCATTCTAAATTAAAATAATCATTTACTTCTACTTTAAAAACATTTTTATTAATAGTCTGGTTAATACTATAAAATATTTAAAGAGTTCAAGTAATATTTAAGATGTTTACAGACATAAATAATTAAATGCAATCAAAACTCTGAGCAAATACAAATTTTAAAAAAAAAACTTGCAGTTAACTCCCCTCCGACAATTCATAGTTGTAAAATTGTAAATGAATTTTTTTTATTGGCAGGGAAAGAATATAACACATTTGGCTGACTGAGAAGCATATGCTTTATTGATGGATAACCCTTCAACTTCAATAGAGAGCCAATACTACAGCTGCATGGTATAAACTAGTACTGATCAAATTACAATCAGAGGGATATGAGACAGTGGAATCAAAGAAATAAGTTTTGGTTGCATAAGGGAATAAAAGTGCTTAAGCAATATGAGCTAATGATCACTGAATAAATCCATCATATGATCATATTATAGAGAATAATCTTCCTACGAACTCTTTTTTATCAATACAAAAACTGGAGCACTTTAAACGAGTGTTATCTTTTAAATTTATCCCTGTAGAGAATAGATGTAAGAATGGATGACACACTGATGATTATATATATATATATATATATATATATATATATATATATATATATATATATATATATATATATATATATATATATATATATATATATATATAAGTATGTGAGTGTAAGGTCACCCAGGTGTTACGCGACCCGTGCCTTGGGTGAATGGCACTGCGGTTATAGTGTCTTAACGGAGCCTCTAGTTTGACTGGCGAACATCTAGAGTAATTGCCTTACCCAGTAACTCAGGCAATGCTGGGCTGACTTTCTTTACCTGAGCTTTTTATTTGAGGTAATTTATGGCTGAAAATGACAAAAATACAACTCAAATTACTGCATTTGCAGGTGAAAATCCCAAAGTAGACCTTTCTGCAAAAGAAAAGGAAACTAGGGAAAAACCAACTGAAGGAGATAAAATGAACCCTTCATCAAAAGAGGTAGAAATGACCTCTACCCAATCAACATCTCAAGTGGGGCAGGAAGCTATTAATAGCATGACTGCCTCCATGGATGGGATCAAACTTAAAAAAAGACTATCTGGTGCACAGAAAAAGAAACTTGCCCGAGAAAAGAAGATGGCTGAGGGTACCTGGGTAGAAAAACCCAAACCAAAGCAGAGAGGCGAGAAAAGACAAAGCCAAAGGATGGAACAAGATGTAGCCCCAAAGGCTGCCAGGAAAGAAGGACCTGAAGGTATAACCTTTAAGGAAGCTCTAACCGCAGTTAAAATGGCTGTGATTCTTGAAGGACATCCTCTTGAGCGCTTATCCGAAGAACAGGCCCTAGACCTTGAGTTCTTGATAACTGAAAAAATTTCTAGAAATGAAGAGGGTTTTGTCCCCACTTTTCTTTCTTGCAGACTAGAAAATGGGGCACTTATCATCAATTGTGCAGATCTGGGGAGCTCTAAGTGGCTGGAACAGATTGTAGTTGAGATAAACCCATGGCAGGAGCAAACTCTCTTGGTAGGAGAGGCAAGGAAACTTGTCAGAACTACTAAGATCATTGCTAAACTGCCGAAAGTCTGTAGTAAACTGGAGTCCAAAGAGGTTCTGAGAAAGATTGAGGCACAAAATGGTGGGCTTACTCCAACCGAATGGAACATACTTCATCGGAAGAATGAACCATCAGGACAGACCATCGTCCTTAGCGTGCCTGAACTGGACGCGGCTACACTTGGCAAAAGGGGATATAAATTTTATATCGGACTTCACCAAGTTCAAGCCAAAGTCCAAGACAAACCTTCCAAAAACGATGGGGGTGAAGGTTCTTCAAGCCAACATCCACCACAGTAGAAGTGGCACCACAAACCTCACCAAGAAATTTCTTGATGAGGATTTTCACCTGGCCCTGATCCAAGAACCTTGGCTTGTCAGGGGAAAAATCAGTGGCCTCAAAGGAACAAAAGGTAAGCTCATTTATAATCTTAATAGTGAAGCTAGAACATGTATCCTAATAGATAAAGATATTAAGGTTCTACCTCTAACAGATTTTATTCATAGGGATTTAACAGCAGTGAAAGTCAGACTCAACATAGAGGGAAGAGACCGAGAAATTGTTTTTTGCTCAGTCTACCTACCCTATGAAGAGAAGGCTCCACCTGACCAAACACTGCACAAACTCCTGCAGTTTTGTGCAGAAAACAGCTTGCAGGTAGTCTTAGGGCTGGACTGCAATGCTCACCATACTGTATGGGGCAGCACAGACACAAATAAAAGAGGTGAGTGTCTTTTAGAATTTATTCTTAATTACAATTTAGATATTTTGAATAAAGGCAATGACCCTACCTTTATAACTTCTAATCGTTCTGAAGTAATTGACATTACTATAGCAACACCGGCTATTAGTAAAAATATCACGAAATGGAAAGTAGATGGGAGACCATCAGGTTCCGACCATCAAAATATCCATTTTGAAATAAACTCCAATATAAATATTGACCGCTGCTTCAGAGACCCCATGAGAACAAATTGGAAGAAATTCCAAGATGATATCATGGGGCTGACTCAACTGGGAGAAAATTATATTAGAGATAATTATGATCTAGAAATTGCAGCAGAAACTCTGCAGAACGAAATTCTAGGTTCATACAATAAAAATTGCCCAATACGTACCAAAAGAGCAAAGCCCCAATGTCCTTGGTGGAACAACTCCTTGGAAACTGAAAGGGCAAATGTTAGAAAACTCTTTAATAAAGCAAAGAAACATGGTGAGTGGGACAATTATAAAAGAGCCCTCACCAACTATAACAAAAATGTCAGGAAAAGCAAACAAGAATCCTGGAGAAAGTTCTGTGAAGAGGTAAATTCTATCTCTGAAGGAGCTAGACTCCAGAGAATCCTTAGAAGGGATGAACCCATAATGGTTGGCACCTTAAAGGATGAGGATGGCAACTTTGCTACCACTGGAAAAGAGATAATGGAAGTTATGGCCAAAACTCACTTTCCAGGAGCCATTGATATGGATAGCAATGAAGGACAGCATTTCATTGGATCTGTAAAAAGAATACAAAGAAATCAATGGACCTATGCTAAGAACGTTATCAATCAAAACAATGTCAGGTGGGCTATCTCCACCTTCAAACCACTTAAAAGCCCTGGACCTGATGGAATCATTCCTGTAATGATCCAAAAGGCAGGAGACCCTATCATCCCTGTGTTAACCAGAATTTACAGAGCCAGTCTGGCACTGGGACATATTCCAAAGCTATGGCAAAAGACCAGGATTGTTTACATTCCTAAACCTGGCAAAAGTAACTATGACCAGGCTAAGTCTTTCAGACCAATTAGCTTATCTTCATTCTTTCTTAAAATTATGGAGAAAATTATTGATAGGAATATTAGGGATTACCTGGGTAGCAATAACCCCTTGCATAATCTACAGTTTGCCTACCAACCTGGTAAATCTACAGAGACAGCCTTACACAAGCTAGTATCTAAGATTGAAGACACCCTGGAGAGAAAGGAAATTGCATTGGCCACCTTCCTAGATATTCAGGGTGCTTTTGATAATACCTCTCACCCATCCATCCTTAATGCCTTAAGGGAAACAGGGATAGACCAAACTTTATGTTTATGGATTAAGTCCCTACTTATGGATAGAGCCATTCAAATGAATATCTTCAACGAGACATTAGAAAAGAAAACAACCAGAGGCTGTCCACAAGGAGGTGTACTATCACCATTACTTTGGAATCTGGTTGTAAATAGCCTAATCAAACATCTAAATAATACAGGCTACTATACCCAGGGATATGCGGATGACATTGTCATACTCATCCTTGGCAAAGATTTTCACATAACTTGCCAACTTATGCAAAACGCTCTAAGTTATGTAAGCAAATGGTGCAGGGAGAGGAATCTGGACATAAATCCACAGAAGACCAATCTAGTACCATTCACTCGTAAAATAAAAAGGGAAGGCTTTTTTATCCCAAAACTTTTTAACGTTGAAATCAATATTGCCTCTGAGGTGAAATTTTTAGGCTTAATTCTTGACCAAAAACTCACCTGGAATAAACATGTTGATTACAAAATCAATCAAGCAAAAAAATGCATAATGATGTGCAGACGCATGCTTGGTAAAAACTGGGGATTACAACCAAAAATGATGTTTTGGATGTACACAGCAATTGTCAGGCCTGCTTTCACATATGCTTCAGTGATATGGTGGTGTAAAGTGGAACAGAAAACTGTGAAGGATAAGCTGGGAAGTCTGCAAAGACTAGCCTGCTTGTGTATCACAGGTGCAATGTCCACGGCCCCTACCAGAGCACTTGAGGCAATTCTGGACCTGACTCCTTTAGATATCTTCATGTGCAGCTCTGCCAGAATGACTGCATATAGAATGAAATTGCAATATCAATGGTATGACAAGCCCTCTTCTGGAGGTCATACCAGTATTACTAAGAAAATTTACCATCCAACTCTCCTTATGCCTTCTGACTGCATGGAGAGAAAGTACGTGTTTGAAAGACCATTTGAAGTAGTTTTTCCTACCAGAGAAGAATGGGATAACAACACGATCGATACAAAAAATGATGATCTAATCTGGTATACCGATGGATCAAAGAAAGGTAACCTCTCAGGACTGGGTGTCTGTGGCTTGTCACCAAGATTCAACCTTTTTGAAGGTCTTGGGGAGTATGCTACTGTCTTTCAGGCGGAGGTACTTGCTATTGTAAACTGTCTGCAGATAAATATTAAGAAAGGCTACCATGGTAAACGGATTCTTATTTTAAGCGACAGTCAAGCAGCCTTGATGGCTCTTTACTCATTTCAAGTAAAATCAAAAATTGTTCTGGAATGCAAGAATCTCCTAATAGAACTGGCAAAAAGGAATAAAATCATTCTTATTTGGGTACCAGGGCATATGGGAATTGATGGTAATGAAAGAGCTGATGAACTCGCAAAACAGGGATCCTCTTTCAATACAATAGGAACGGAACCCTTCTGTGGAATCAATATGAAGACTACAAAGAAGGCTGTCCTAAAATGGGAAAAACAGGAGATGAACAAAGTTTGGCGCAATTCTCCTGGACAAAAACATGCTAAAAGCATGATCAGCAGCCCTACTGCAAAAATTGCTTCTGAAATTCTTAGGCTCCCAAGATTGAAGATTCAAACAATTGTAGGCTTCATCACTGGGCATTATCATTTCAGGAAACATCTACATAGATTGGGACTTTTCGAACAAGAACCAATATGTCGGAAATGCCGTGAAGAGGTAGAATCAGCACATCACATCCTATACGAATGTGATGCCCTCGCCCTTACGCGCCTCACTACCTTAGGCAATCCATATCCTAAAGAGCTTCACCTTAATTCCATTAAGGGACTGTCAGACTATATTAATAAAGTAGGCGACCCGAGACAATGGAACTAGGAAAAATTGGGCTTGGAGTATGGTACAAAATGCAACATGTGCAGAGGTGCCACATATCTGACAAGCTCAAGCAAGAAGAAGAAGAAGAAGGTCACCTAAAAGTTTTTGTGCAGTTCTTAGAGGTGGCGCTAGAGTGTATTTTATTTCAGTGATGTGAAGATGTGAATACGTTTTGTTTGCTGTTGTGCTGCCAGTACTTGAAATCTAAAGTGTGTTTTGCCTCTACAGGATTGAAAATTAATGTTCAAAAAATGGACAGTAAAAAGGTAAATTTACAATATGTAATGTTCTATGAATTTCAGAAATGTGTGAATGATAACACTACACACAAGAACAATTTGGCTGTTTATTTAAGCAGTGATTCTACATTACAAACTGTGCAAAATGGTTTGATAAATTTTGGCAGGGTGCTTTTATACTAGAAGTTAAATCAAGATTGGGACAACCACTGGAGATTTATGCTAGTAATGTGAGTGCTATAGAGGAAGAAAACTAAAAAAGTTCCCTGCAACTGAGTATATTGTAAGAATATTAACATTCATAACTCAATCATCATCCTACATAAAATAAGTTTTAATCACGTAATAGCATGATATAAAAAATAGAATAAAACAACATTCAGTGAAAAAAAAGAGGGTGACAGCAGTGAAAAAAACAACATTGAAAAAAAAGAGGGTGAAGATCGAGAACCTGGTTGCAAAAGCTGGGCAACTCTTTAAATTTTAGGCACATTGAGAAGACTAACTAAATAATTCATTTTAACCAACAACAGCCTGGTGAAATGATTTTGTTAAATAAATATAGAGAACAATCTTCTGTTAAATAAATATCTCCATTAACGACAATGCTTATGCATAAATGGAAAATTGTATGGCAGAATAACAGAGATTATTTTCTCAAACAATAAAATTACATTGTTTGAATTTCATTACATTAGGCCAAGAGGCAGACCAAAGAAAAGAAGGATGATTTAAAAACATTAAAGATCTCCTACTGGAAGACCAAGGTCAGGGACAGAGCTGTCTGGCGAAATATTGTGCAGCAGGCTAAGATCCACCCTGGGCTGTAGTGTCAATAAAGGAGAAGAAATTACGTTGATTCGAAAGTTATTACTAGATCCAGAACAAACGTAAGCGATAGCCATTCATTTTTGGAGAATGCATGTTAAGCCACCTTTCTTAGTTACATACCTATTTTACGAGCCAATTAATAGAAGCATAAAAACATGAAAAGGCAAATTTTTTCAACTTAGAATGTTAATGAACCCTTTAATTTAAAAAGTGTATCATAAATCTTTTTTAGTGTTTGAATCGGTACTTAAAGATTGACCTTAAATTCATTAAAATGATGATATTCTCCGTCAAACCAAGATTGAAAAGTATGCAGAGCTTCAAGATGGGAAGATAATGAATCCTTGTGTAAGACCTTGGTTTTCCGGTCTAGATTCTGAGCGATCAGGGGAAGATTTTGATCTAAATAAGAAAAATAAATATATATAAGTCAATAATAAACAAAAATATTTTTGTCTTTGAAAAACATGTTCTGAAATTAGTTTTTTTTCTTTTTGCTTTTTTTTTTTCAAATCTTAACATAAAAAGAAGCCGGAGCATTTTGCTTTTATAACAATTTGGTTAAACAAGAATGGATTTTCAACTTAATGACCCCATAAAAATGTCGGTTTCAAAGTATAACTGTCAATTTTAACTTAGAAGGTAATGAAAGGTTTTATAAATAGTGTTTACATTTTTATTTAAGAAAAGTATTGCTTAAAAGAAAAATCAATTTTAAATAAGATAAGAATTTCAGATAAGATAACTCTTTAAAAATTTTAGATTATAAATTTTAAATTTTTTTAAAAATTTTTATAAATTCCTAGATAAACAAATGCAGCTTGCTTTATTTTTCTCTTTAATTGTTAAATATCTAAAAGAAAAAAGTTTAATTAAAAACGCTTTACAAATTTTATTTAAGGAAAATACTGCATTATAAAATTCTACTTAGAGTATCTATTAAAATTGAGTAGAGAGAGTAGTATTAGTCCTTTATTCAATTAAAATTTCAGACTACAGCTGAAATCTGAAGAATAGAGAAATAAGAAAAAGTATGATAATAGAGAGATAAATAAAACTACAAGTTTCTATGATTTCCTTTAAGAATAAACCTTGTCTAATATATACGTATATAGTAACAATTAGTGCTACAGGGAGATTTATTTTACACTAATGGTAGAAATCCATTAAAGATAATATATGTTATTTAGTCAAATAAATTTATTCCAGTAATTTTCTAAGGTCTTTCTGATCTTCTTTTTTATAGAATGGGCATTTCTTTCAAATCTTTCATGAGAACAAGCTGAAGTTTTAACCTTCTGCTCAATATTTTCTGTTGCACAATTATCTTTTTGAACCTATTCCATTGAATAAAATTTAGTTTAGGATTCCTATGGGACAAGCCTTAAAAGTAATTCTGCTTTAACTATGCATAAGTGCTGGTCCTTAATTAATATGCTATTGCTGTTTCATTTAAATAACATTTAAGAAAAAGCTATGTGCAGTGCATACAAAATAAATGAAATACCCTGAATATCTTATCTAATGATCATATTTTCATCACTAGAACCAAATCCTAATAGTTCGAGGGGATGATCTCAATAATGCTAATTAGTTAGTGCAGATGACAATTTAAGTTATGAAACCAGACACTAATACAAAAATGTACCTCCTGTGAATAAAAACACTCTTTTTTTCAATTGATTTGGATTCTGATCTTCAGAATATTCACACAATCTAGAAAAGCCACAATCTAGAAAATATGGTCCCAATAGTTTTGGCATGCAAACAGTCCAAAGTTTCGGGCTTGATCCAAGTCAGGAGAGCGGTCCAATGTTAATTCTGCTTTTTGCGCATTTCGCCATATCTCAAGAATTTTTTTAAGCGATTTGAAAGATTTTTGCACACACTAATAAATTTGTTTATCTAAAGATAACTTCAGGCAAAAAATAATTTTTAATAATTTTTTTTGTCTTCTTTTATTATTTTATTTAATAAGAGTCGACAAATTTTGAAGTGTAAGGTATATAAGATACAGAAATTTAAGATAAACATTGTAAGATATACATTGTAAGATATATAGGATATACAAATTTTTACATCATTTAAAAAAATGTAATTCATGATAAAATACAAAATTTGAATGAAATTGGTCAAATATTCCTGTAGAAATTCAAATAAAAGACTTCTTTAAAATTCTATTTCTCAGGAACTATTTAACTAATTTTGTTCAAAGTTTGTATGTTTCTACATACAGTCTCTAAAGATATAAAGATTTTATACCGTACAATTCAAATGTCCATCTTCAACTTAAAGAAGCTTTGCTGTGGAATAAATTTGAATGAATCAAACCAGGTAAAATTTTTTACATTTGTCATTCCCTCATGTCATTTTTTAGAGTAAAATAAAATACAACCTTATCGAGAAAGTGGATAATTATATGTTGCTTTCTTGTATGAATATAATTGTATGTGATTGACTTCAGAAAATAATTAGGCCTAACTGTTATTTTTAAATTTTATTGAATTCGTCATTCCCTCACAAGTGTATAAAGTGAGGGAATGATTCAAGATGAGTATATTATCAAATCTTTTTTTGTTCAATCCTGCCAGCCAATTTTATTTCCCAAACCTGTAAAAAGTATTAAATATATGAGACTAAATTATAATAAATATTAGATATACTTAGTATGTTATCATTTTCAAACTTTAGGTAGATGTAACTTAGATAAAAACATGTATTAAAATAAAATATCATTCCCTCACTTTTTAAATAGTGAAAATAATTAATTTACTTTTTAATTAATTTGAAAAATAAATTAATAAATTAATTTATTAAATTAATTAATTTGTTTATTAAATTAATTAATTAATTATTAATTATTATAAATTAATTAATTATAAATTAATTAATTATAAATTAATTAATTATAAATTAATTATTTAAAAAATTAATTAATCTAAATATTAAGTATAATTTATAGGACATATACTTTCTTTATAATGTCATTACATATTTCTACTAATATAAAAAGTTTCAGAGCATTTTATTCACTTTACTTTTTTGGGATTTTATGAACTGAAAAAAGACAGTTTTCGTGAGAATGACCCATATAAATTATTGTATTTCATCAGGTTACTATTTCATAATATTTAACTCATATTGTAAATTTCAAAGCGTAATTAAAATAAACTGTACCACCAGTAATGGCTGGCTTTAGTTGTTGAAACAAGTTTTTAAACTAGATGCAAAAAGATAAGTGTAATGCCAAAATCATAATATTAAACTATCATCACCTAAGCAAAAAAATTACATGATTTTTTCTTTCAAATACCATATTATAGGTTTTCTTTAAAAAAAAATTAACTAAAAACAACATTGTACAATCTATGTACAATATATTTAAACAATAGTAATCTTAATTAGTAAATCATATTATATATATATATATATATATATATATATATATATACACTGGTGGACAAAATTAAGAGATGGAAAGCATTTTCGCACATTCATTCGCACATGCAAGATACCCGCACACCTCTCCATGCGCTTGACAATGGTTCCGTGAATGCCCAGAGGTACAGGCAGGAGGTCCTAGAGCCCTATGTGCGACTTTTCAGGGGCGCTGTTGGCCCTGAGTTCATTTTAATGAACAACAATGCGCGACCACATAGGGCTCTCATGGTTGATGAGTATCTGGAAAGCGAGGATATTCAATGAATGGATTGACCAGCCAAATCCCCTGACCTGAATCCTAATGAACATGAGTGCTCCTTACACTATTGTATTAATATATTTTGCTTTGGCTATATTGATACAATATCAGAAAGCACTCTTTTTCGCGGATATAATTGTGTGGGCTGATGAAAAGATTATATCTTTTATTTTTCGGTTTTTTTAAAAAAATTCATTCTTTTTTTTTAAAAAACAGTTGTTTGCTATTTTTTTCATTATTATTCCCCCCCCCCTTTTTCATATGTCTATAATTTTCCTTTGTTTTATCTTCATTTTGAACTTTTGAATATATATATATATATATAGATATATATATATATATATATATATATATATATATATATATATATATATATATATATATATATATATATATATATATATATATATATATATATATATATATATATATATATAGATAAAATACAAAAATTATAAATACTTTTGTATTAATAAAAGCATTAAAACTCTTTTCATAAAATGTCTTTAGTAAAGAATAGGTGTAGAGATATTCTATTTTGGGACTTCAAGGCTGAAAACATACCAATGAATAATAATTAGATTTATATTTCAAAGGAGTTATTTTTAGAATCTTTCCCCCTTTCACTTCCATATTAGGAAGCAATTAAATGATTTTCCTTAATGCCGAGGGTTACAAGGTAAACTAAGACTGCAATACTTTTTACCACCTTGACCTTTTTACCACATTTTCTGTTAGTATATAATGCAAGAGCAATGGTTTTTGAATGACCCTTGCTGTATGATGTGTTCCATGTAAGATCTGCCGCAACTATCCGGAGTTTTGTCCACCCCCTCCCTTGTGGAGAGTGGATGTGAAATGTTATAGCCACCAGCCTACCCATAAATAAAACTAATGAAGGAATAATTGGTTCACGACTGAATTATTTGAGCTAAACATAACCTATGATAACAGGGATGTAGCCCTGTTATTACTCAGTGTTTTCACTACAGAGCGAGAACGCGAGAATCTCGCATATTTTTTTCTTTTCTCGCATTAAAAAATGATAACCGCGAGAAAATCGCGCATTCTATAAACCAATTTAAAAATTCGCGAATTTCTCGCATTTTGAAAAAACTTTCTCATTGCGCCATTTAGAATAAAATCCGTTTCACTTTTCTTCTTGGATCTTTCTTTATTTTCAATATCTGCCCCATCCCTATTTACCAGGATTGTTCAGAACCTTTAAGAACAACAGAACACCATCCCTCCGAACCTCTTTCAGAACGCATTTCTCTGCAACCACGTGTTTACCGTAAGGTTTCTTCATGTAAGACGTTCAAATTTTTTGCGCATTAATGCAAGATGGACAAATACCTTGTAAAAGCAATATCTTCTACTCCGAAACGGACAAATGAGAATGAAACAAATGTGGGTAGAAACGATCAAAACGAAACAAATACGCATTTGAGCAACCTAATGAGAATAGCTGATGAAAAAGTAGATGTAGAACATTTTCCATATGATGATGCAGCAAAAATATTCAATGCTTTAAAAATTAGAAGATGTTAAAAATGTATTATAATTAAAGAAATGATTTTTTTTTTCAAGTCTCTGTGTTTTTCTTTTAATTTTTAGAGATCTCACTTAACTTTTTGAAATCTCACCCTGTTTTTGAGAAAGGGTGAGAAATTCTCACCCATTTTTTCTCTGCGATGAAAACACTGTATTACATATATATATATATATATATATATATATATATATATATATATATATATATATATATATATATATATATATTGATTGCCAGCTTAGTGAAAAGTATTGCAGAGTAATACACGTATACTTATTTCAAACCTTATTAGCTATTTATGGCAACATTGAATTCTAAGAATGTTTATTTTCCACATTGGTTATAAGATCTTTCCATGTTTTGAAAAAGAAGCAATTTTTCATGACTTTATCAAAAATAAATATTTCTGGCAATTCTAGATCTTTCTTGATCAGTGATAATTTTGTTTTAGTAATAAGTAAGATATAATAAGGCATACTACTAGTCAAATAAAGTGAGCCACATATAAAAAAGTTATAGTTTATAAAAAACAAATATTAATGAAAACTACTATACTTGAAGACATTCAATTGAAATTGGGTATTCAGCTTCTACCCATTTTGGACGCACATGTTGACACAAAAAAGATTTTGGTATCTTTCTTGCTTCATACATATACTAAGAAATATCAGCTAAAACATCTAAAGTGTGATGTGGAACCTAAAAATATTTTGAAGCAATATTTTTATAAAAATAAACATGCAATTGATTTTAACAAACAGCAAAAATAAAAGAATTAACATGTCAGCAATTGATTACTATAGACACTTACTTTCATTGAAACAAAGTGATTTTTTCATCATTACTGTCAGCAAGTTTGGCTATTTTTAAAAATTATTCCTTTTTGTTTATGATTTAAAACACTTAGTGTAAACTTCCAACAAAACGATTAATTTTTAAACACTACTCCAGGTTCTAAAAAGTCTCTAAATACTTTTTTTTTTAAATATTTAAAAGTTACATTGACTGAGCTAGGTAAAAATAAATAAATACAAAAAATTTTTGGTATAAATTGAAATAACAAAACTTTCAGATTTTTCAGCATATCTAATTAATAAGCGCATGCTTTATCATTTTCATTAGAAAATGAAAATGAGTAAATATTTTTTGAAGGAAAAAGGCTAATGAGCTAAAATCACAAAAGATAGAGGGGAAAAAAACCACACCTTCAGCAAGGATCTTCCAAACTGTCTAAAACTTTTCACAGACAAAAAATAAATAACCTGCCAAAATATAACATAACCAGATTAAAATTGAGAATGTTGACTACAGATTAACTTAATTTTATAACAGTTTTAATTTGTTAAAAGAGAACGTTGAAGTAAAGATAAAAGAAAAGCATTTTTTAAACTACAGAAAATGTTAAATAATTTATTTTTTCACTATTTTTTATGCCTTATATTTTATTTTATTCAGTTCTCACATCTAGCATGATTATGGAATGAAATGTAACTGCGATTTATTGTGCTCTTTAAAGCTACAACTTTAATTATCAGTGATTCAAACCACTTAATCAACGTTTTTCAGAAATAATCATGAATATTTTTAGTAGTTTTATAATAAATATACATTTTGACAAATCTAATACCTTTTTTAAAATATTGCTTAATGATATACACTAGAAAAAAAATATAAAAAATAAGAGTCTTAAATTTTCCTTTTGTATTTAAAATAATTAAAAAAGAAGATTCAGTTAGCAGAACAATCATTCAACTACTCAAATGACAAAGTTAGGAAAAAGTACAAATAAGCAATATTTCTTTGAATTGATAAAGTATAGATATTCTCATTGATATGAGCCGAAACTTTTGACAGCACTTTCATTTGCTACATAATGAATGGTTATTTTTACATATATTTAGAAATCAATAATATACAACAACTAATAAATACACCATCTCAATAATGTGAAATGTTATTTTCTAAAACCAGCACAAACAAATTTTAAAAAATTAAAAATTCACAAAATAAAAATAATCACAACTCAAAATCCGCAAAATAAAACACTTAAAATAGTTTGATAAATAGTTTAGTAACCTAGAATTAATAGTTTGAAGTAACCTGTGAATTCTTTCAGTCGTAGGAAAGAATCGCAATAAGAATAAATGTGCATGCCTGGCTCATTAATGTTTTTTATTGTGATCTTTCAAAAGTGGATTAAAAGTGTTTCACATACTTTTTTAAAATTAAGATTTTTTTAATTAGAAGGAATAGAAAAACCATATTTTTTTTTTCATTTTAAAATCGTACAGTATCAGTAAAAAAAATTACTGGAGAGATAAAAATTAGTTCATAGTAAGAGGTAAAATTACTTTATGGAGAATCCATGGTAATTGGTCCATTCTATGTAAAAAATGTAGAGGAAAACAATCACATATTTAAAGTCATATCGGAAGAGATTGTGGAACACTTACAGAGCATCCACATAACATCTAATGTGTGGAACAGTTGATTGCATATGACAGCTTAGTCCAATAATATTAATAGTTTGGAATTAATAATTCTTTTGAACTCACTGAGAATTTCCTTTTAACAAGAGCAGCAATTAATAATACCCTTCCCCACGAATTATTAGATATAATATTGAGCTAATGAAAATTTTAAAGTTTTAAAATTCAGTTAACTTTTCATAAATTCTTTTTAATAATATGTAAAACATTTCTGGTTAGCTAAATTCTGATATTGCTGTCTTTCATTATAAATAAACAATATGGATTTTTTAATGTTCTGACTGATTTTTTATACGAAAATAAATTTTGAAAAAATATAATTATACATGATTATACTTTCAGTTATACATGAGTTTTCTAATTTGTTAAATTATAGATAGTCGGGCTGTCATTTTACTTCGCAAAGTTTCAAAAATTTAATACAATTAATTATGTAATGCTTTTTTTCATTTTTTTCCCAGTTGAATGCAACTAAATTTTATCTTTCAAAACTACATTTCAAAATTCAACTTTATTTTTTTAAATAGTTTAAAGGTTTTCAATTTATTATTATTATTTGCTTTGAGTACAAGGTTTAAAATTTTCCTCAGCTTTTTTGAAGAATTAGCCACTATTTCAAGAATTCATCTCGTGATTAAATGTCCAAATTATGTATTTTACACTTTTATAATTTTTTTACATATTTTAAGTGTCAAAAATATGTAGCAATAGGAAATCAAGCAAACTATTAGTTTAAACTCACAATGTTTAAAAACATTAGATAATCAAAGTTAAAAACAAGCAATAATATAAATTTACTTAAAAAAATATATAAATATAATTAAAAGAAAATTAAATAAAGTTGTGTGTTTACAGAGCAGCACTTCATCAGGGGACACGCTGTCTGTAAACACACAGGAGCCTTTCTGTTGTTAGTGGCAAAGCCAAAACTAAAAGTGCCCTGAGACCCCTAATGAAAATTCAAGCATAAAGAATAATAATAATTACCACTGAATTTCTGATTCCAGTAAATTAATTTTTTGCCAACAAAAAAATATATTATCTATCTAATTGAATGTAAAACCTGCTCTTTAAAATATATTGGACAGACAAGCACTGAAATTAATAAAAGAATAAATAGTCATCGTTCAGTTATTAAAAACTTTCAAAAAAATAATAATTCTGATATCGAAATTATTCACTTCCAAAAACATTCTTTTAAAGACATTAATATACTTATTCTTAAACATATTGATGATTTGAATTTAAGATTAGATAATGAGAATATTTTTATTTGTAAACTAAAAACTTTAAACCCTTACGGACTTAATGGTAAACTTAATGGAGAAGGCAGTCTTGATTTGGATTCTGTTTGCATTTACAATAAGCTGAATATTTTTAATGACAGGTTTGTTAAAAGTTCAAGAGGTTGCAGGGGTAAGCATAAGGACAAATCTCCTAAAAATAAATTTAATATGGTACTTTTCAGAAATTTGTGTTCCTTGGATGTTAGTGAGACTAACATAAAAAGCTTCATCTTCAGTATTAAGAATTCAGTGTTAAAATGGTTTATTAAATTCCAAATGAAACTTGTCAAATTTTCAAATCCTGATTTAAAATTTATTGTTTCAGATCTTATTAAATTTAAACTTAATATCCACAACTTTGATACATTAAATGTTTCAGGATCTAATAAGGAATATTGTTGTTAATTTTCTTGATAAGGTTTTTGAAAAAGGTTCATTACCTATGGTTGTTAATGGTCTTGATGACATTTTTCCTATTAAGGACAAGATTAGTGTTTCGATTTGTTTTAAATATAGCAAGACGTTGAAGAATATTATATGTAACTACAATTTTTTCTGTCAAAATTTAATGGAACTTGAGGATATTTGTTTGTGTGAACAATTGCATTATAAAGATTTTGTTGATAAAGATCACGGACACATTGTAACGGGTAACCTTGACCTGGTTACTGATAAAAATTTAAGATTGCTTATGGGGCTTGGTACAAAATTTAGACCAAGAAAAAATTATAATTTGCCTTTTATCATTTCCTCAATTAGTAAAGATTTAGACGGCTTCATTGCAAAGTGTTCTAGGAAATATAATTAGCCCATAGAAGGTTTTTTCGAATGGAAATATAAAATTTTATATAATTTTAAATTGAATTTTTTAAATAACAACACAAAATACCAGGGTTTTTATTTAAATTCTAATATTGTTAAATCTATAGAAGAATTGAAAGGGAAATTTATTATTTGTGTGGTTGATAAAGCTTCAAATAATTTTGGCTTTATGTGCAAAAACTTCTTTAGAAATATTATTGGTTTTGAATATGATAATAATGATACTTTCCTTAAGATTAACAGCTCTAAGAAAGAAATTGAAAATAGAATTTTGGCTTTTTATAAAAAAATTGGAACAAAACCAAATAGTTTTAATTTCCCATACTTATTTCCGACCATTAAATTTCATAAAACACCTGTTAAATTTAGATTTGTTACATGCTGCACAGGGTGTTATAATTCTGTTTTTGGTAAACGATTTTTTAAATACTTAAACATTATTTTAAACAAAATTATTTCTAATGATAAACATTTTATCATTAATAACAACCAAGAAGTTATTAAATATTTAAACAACACACGTGTTAATACAATTCTTACCTGTGATTTTGAAAATCTTTTTACCAGTATTCCTCACAATAATTTAAAAAATATTTGTATTGAAATTTTTGAACATTATTTGATTAATGAAGGTATTGACAGGGAAGACTGGATTAATTTATGCAATGTCAACATTTTTGAAAATTATCTTTTTAACGGTATTAGTTTTTACAGGCAAATTAAAGGTATTTCTATGGGTAATAGTTATTCAAGTGCATTCGCTAATATTTTCCTTCACTTTTATGAGAATAAATTTTTACAGAATAATTTTTTAAAAGGTTTTAGGTTTATTGATGATTTAATCATCTTCGATTGTTGTAATTTTGACTTGATTAATAATATTTATCCTGAAGAACTGAGTTTAATTAAAACTAATTCACAAGACTCTCGTGCTTTTTTTCTAGATCTTGATATAAATATTTCTAATAACAATAATCTCATTGGGGTTTATGATAAAAGGAAAGATTTCAATTTTAATGTTATTAACCTTACGCATTCTTATTCCAACCTTTACTATAAAATTTTTAAGAATATTGTATTTGGTCAAATAATGAGATTCAAATTCATTTGTAATAACCGTATAGATTTTTTGACGGCTATTGAGGCATTAAAGAAAAGTTTAAAAAAAAATAAATTTCCTTTCAACTTTAATAATTTTGATGTTTTGATTAAAGACATTTTATACAAATTCTATTAAATTGGCCGATATTGAAGCCCGTCTAAGCAGGCCTAGACGGTGAACAATTTGATTTTCATCTTGAAATTTTTGGAATTTGTTTTCATTTACAAAATTTATTGGGAATATGTTTTCTTTTTCAAAATTGTTGGGATTTTTTAGATGGATGGCGGCACTTGGATTCAATTGCTCTTTAATTTGTTTTTTTTATCTAGGTGTCAGCACAATATAAATTTTGAGCTGATTTGGAATTTATAAGGAAATTCTTCTTCACTTTTACTAACTGTAACTGTTTTTATGTGCTTTGGGGGCGGTTTTTTTGATGTCTTTTAAATGTTTTGTATATCTGTTTCAGTAAAGGTGATTTTATTACAAAGTTTTTCATGAATGTTATTATGGTAGATATTTATTTAATGTGGTAATTATTATTATTATCATTCTTTATGCTTGAATTTTCATTAGGGGCCTCGGGGCACTGTCAGTTTTGGCTTTGCCACTAACAACAGGAAGGCTCCTGTGTGTTTACAGACAGTGTGTCCCCTGATGAAGTGCTGCTCTGTAAACACACAACTTTATTTAATTTTCTTTTAATTATATTTATATATTTTTTTAAGTAAATTTACATTATTACTTGTTTTTAAGATTTGAATTTGGTTTTAGCTGCCTTGTGCGCTGTTCCAATTTGAATTTGAATTAATGTAGTTATGTTTATTTTGGTTACCTCCTGTTTAATTTATTTCAATTAAGATTTGAATTTATGTTTGGATAATCAAAGTTACTAATATTACCATTCATCCAACCATGAACTAGAGAAGTTAAGGCAACTTTGCTTTTTTTATCTTTGTATTTTTAAGGAATTATTAGCATACATAGATTCCTCAACAGGTAGAAACATTTTTGGTGCAACTTTCATCCACATATTTTTTTTTCACTTTTATTACAGAGAAGGTAATAGATCCCAAAAATACACTGGAATTATGTGCAGAACATAAAGCTTGTAATAATTGATAGACTACAAATAAAGGTTGATCAGTTGATCCACCAAGTATGTGAGGACTGAAATGTCATTCAAAGAACAGTTGATTTGTTCACATAACAGAAGAGAACAATTAGCACTACACAAAAGGTTTGCAAAAGGTTAGTGTCTCTGCAACAAATTTATTTTGTATTACTTTTTTTCAACCTTTTCTTATGCATTTATACAACTGTAGTTATGAATACATTATAAAAATAAATTTCATCACACAGTTAAAATAAACTGTAATGACAGTTAATATCCGTGATATATTGGTGATGTGAACCTTTGAAATATCAAGATTGTGATGAAATGAAAAAGTCATTACTACAAAAAGAAAACAAAAAATAATATTACATTAGTTTTAAGTAAGTAAGAGTCATCAGGTATACACGCGATTTAATTGCAATGCATAAATATATTCTTCTTCAAGACACATAAGAAGGGCTCATATACAAATAGTAAAATACTAGAGTTTAAAAATTGAATTTAGTAAACACTTTGTAGATAAAACACTAAAAACTGAACTATCAGTATACTTAAAATTAAGATACATTACAGCTCAACAGTTTGGGAACAAAATTACATTTTCAAAAGATTAGTAATTTGTATTCAAGATAATATTTGAAGTGTAAGAATAATTTTTTAACAATTTATTGGGAAATTTTTGGATTTATTATCAGAGATTGCCAAATGCATGGCTTAAAGAAGGCACCATAAACAAAGAAGGTTGTCAACATGTGCTTATTTACCACATAAATAATTATATGTACATAGAAAATCTAAATAGATATATTTCATATACTTTTCAATAGGATTTTTGGATTTCTTTTTATAAAAAAAAAGTTGCAGCTGTTAAAGAAAATACTGCTTAGTATATTTATGTCTCTGTTACTTTTTCTCCTCAACACTCTCGTGTCAACTTCAAGAGAAATACAATAATTTCTGTTTAACCGTTTGAAACATGTAAACCCAAGTCTCTTTCTTAAGTTCCTTTTAAAAAAAAAGTTAATGATCAACATTTAATTACTCAAATGCCTCTAAAAATAAGTGGTTTCAACTAAATATCAATATACTACACACTTGGACATAAGAAAGGGTTTTTTGCATTTGTTTTTACCAAATTTTTTCTTATGCATCATCACAGAATTTATATTTATTATTAACAGTTCCTGTCAAAGTGAATCAATCCCTTCAATATTTGCGATGGAAGGATTTTTTCATCAAACCTACAATTTACAAAATATCTACAAATAATTTTTTCATGTCTAATTAATTGAAGAATGTTGAAGTGGCTACTGAATCTGACCCTCTATGATAATTCATTAACTATTATCTATGATATAACTAATAACTATTATCTATGATAATTCAAGAACTTTAAGAAATTCTACTTTCAATAGAATAGAAGGAAGTAGTTTAAGATCTTGACTAATCAACAGTTAGTTAACAATAAATTGCAGCCTCTTTGATGTAAGATAAAAAGATGTCCCTATCATTAGACACTTGACTTCTTATCTATTAGTAATAAGCCAATTACATCCTACCATAACTTATTTTAATTATATTTGAAAGCATTTTAACCCATCATTTTATGTAAATTTATAACACTGATTTCAATACCTATGAATGAAACAATTATTTTGTACATTATGCATCATATTTGAATCAATTCTCTTGAATTTGAAAATGTTCATCTAGTGTCCAACAGATGGCCTTCGGGTCTCAATAAGGAATTACAGAGAGTGTGTAAAATCCGTTTCCATAACCTGAAAGACAGACTAACTGTTTCTGCTATTTAGAAATTGTGTTCAAAAGTCCAGCCTTTTAGCTGTAAAGGCAGCATGCATTTTAAATGCGATAAATATGGGTTGCACAAAGAATAAGAGCTAAATTGAATTCAACAGAACATGTTCAGCATACTCATGATATTGTAAATGTGCAATATACCTACTATACATTTTTTATTAAATAATAATAAAGATTTTCAGCAAATATTCTTTATTTTAAAGCCTATAATCAAAATTTCAAATAAGAAATTTTCATGACAAAATTCATAAAATGAATGGTTAAGGAGTTTTTGCTAAAACTTAAATGTTTTTAAATCTCAACAAATCTTTTCACTAGAGTTAAGGTCATTTCAAAAGTGGTCCATGAAAAACATATTTCATAATTAAGCTATAAATAACATGAATGGTGAACCTTTTTCTTTAATCAGTGTGTCAATGAAACTATGATTTTGGTTTGGTTTGTTATTTTTAAGTGTACCACATATTGTACTTCGTTTTAAAACTCATTTTAAACCCTTGCTATGATTTTAAGCTATCGAATTATGTTTTATTAGTGCATTTGCTGGTTAGAGATTAACTTGTATCAGATATAAGTTGAATAAAAAGTTTTTGAAAATATTTCAATTTAATATTAAGATTTTTAAACAGTACTGAAGAAGGCACTCACTGTTGTAAGCGAACAAAATGCTAAGTTAATGTTAAAAGTTTTTAATTTTTTATAGCATGGAAAATTAAATGCATCAATGCAACTTAAAATATTATTTTAATCTGCCTTTATTTTTATTTTCTAAAAAAAAATCTTTTTCAATTTTAGATGCCTTCTTAATGCACTTATTACGTTTCAAAATGCATTTATATTACATTATAAACAAATATATAATATCACATTAAAAACAAGTATTAAAATATTCAATTTTCCAAGGATTAAAATACCTGATTTTTGAGTTCAATTTTTCAAATCAGTTCTTTCAAATTCTTCTAATACTTCACCAAGATTGTGTATTTGATCACCTATATAAAATTTTCTTAAAATTCTATCAATTTCCTTTCCCAAATATCAAACCACTCAAAAAAGTGACATTTTATGATCATTCATCATAGCAAAGTGAGATCTTAAAGCAAAACTGTTATGTTTTCTAAGATTTTCAAAATGGAGAAAATAGCATGGATAATATTTCATCTGAATTTTGTAATAAATCCAAACAGGTCTTAAAAATATTTTTCTGCCTTTGGAAGATAAATCGGCGTAACTCATTGTCAATTCTATTCCAACTGTCTTTTAAGCAAAAAGAAATATTTAAAGTTCTTTGTTTCAATTCCTTTCATATATATCAAGGATATAGAATATATATCAAATTTGCACTTGAAGGATCTTACGATTTCAAACTATATATTTTCAATTTAAACTTTCCTTTGCAATTCCTAAGTTAAATCAGTTGATGGTGCTGCAAATGTAAAAAAACGTGAAATTACACGGTTAAATTGAATCCATAAATTAAGTAAATTCTTTTTTTGGTATGAAAAATTTCATTTCATCTAAAAGTTCCTCAAATTTGAGAAGAATTTGTCTGCAACATAAAAAGTTTGTCCTATTGAGATTCTATTTCCTGTCACAACTCAGAGAACTTGCGATTTTTTAAAGCCCATCAAGAAATAAACTTTAAGAATTCTAGTTAGAACAGACAAAAGATCATAAAATAAATGCATATTAACTTTTGCACACAATGGTGCCAATGCTCACACTCATTTCTGAATCTACCTTTGCTGTTGTCAGTCTTAAATGTTTTTTTTTTTAAATGTTTTGCAGTAAATGTAAGCAAATAAAGTAATTTATAGTACACTTGTTGTGTGCAACCATTACATCTGTACGCCTAGTGGCACGAGTGTCGTAGCTTTGCCATCTTTGTTTTATAGTGACCAGATTATAATGCTATCAGAATGACAAAAGTAGTCATCATAAAAATACATAAGTGATTTTGTGATGTAACTTTTCAATGACTATAACCTAATTTATAAATGTATCCACAAAATTTTTTGCACAACCTAAATAGAGAATTATAATTTTATGGAAAAGAATATACATGGCAGGGAGATATTATTAAATTACTCATTATAAAAGTTTATTAAAAAAGGGGTAATTAAAAAAATAATACATAAATTTAGTTCAATATCATAGTTTTTTATTCCCATACATAAGGAAGAGTGGGGAAAGATAGGTTAGTTATGATTCAAAGGGTGTTGGAGCTGAATTGCTCAACATAGAAACTGTCAGATATTCATTGTTTAGTTTTGTACAAGACAACACTCCTGAAAAGTCACACATGTACAACTTTTGTTATAAACGATTTTTTTCTAGAAAAAGTCAAATCACCCAGGAATTTAGATGGAATGGGAAAATTTAGAAATAGGAGAATTTCAATGAAAAAGTAGCAGATATTTCCATTTTATAAGGTAATTTAGGAAAATTATGCAAGCAATTTAGGGGAGAGTCATGTAGTTCCCCCCCCCCCACCCACTGTCAATTTCACATGTATAGAATATTTTTTCAAGTCAATGGGACAATGGACATTAATTGTTATACTAAAAAAAGATTATTTTCAAAGTTTCAAGTATTTATGCAGCTGTTAACATGGTAAACAATAGTTTTGAAAATATGTTGAATACAGTAGTCATGAAATTAAAAAAAAATTGGTTGAATGTTTTGATTAAATTTTATTTAAATACTGAAAAAATCATTTTTTCTATGCATACAGCATTGAAGTATGTAGTCTTAAGTTTAATTTGCACAAAGAAAGAAGTTTATACGTGAAAATTTTTTCGAGTAATTACAAATTTACAAAAAAATTGGATTTTGGGTAGCCCCGCTCACATGATTGTCGGGTATCACTGCCAAATTTTATTTCATCGATAAATGAACGGTTGCAAAGATTATTATTTTATTGCTTCAAATTTGAATGTTATATGCATTTTTAACAGCAAATATTGTTATTAAATTATAGAATTCACTAAAAGTATATAAATATGTAATAAATAAAATAATGTTGTGATAAAAATGATAAATGAGGTTAATCTATTGTCAATACATTGGTCATTTTTATTTACACCTGAAAAACCAGTCAAAAAACATAATTTTTGTAACTGGGCAGGGCTACCCGGCACATTTTGAAAAGAGCTGAAAAACCTGTTTTTTTTAATTTCTATTTTTTTAAGTTAAACTATTTTTTTTTTGGTTTATTCTTTTCGCATTGTTTAACCCTTTCGTGCCGACTGTCACATATATGTGCCAGCAAGAAACGCGCTCACTTCCCGCCCGACACACCCATGTGTCAGAGAGTTTTCTCGTTCACCCCCGACCGTCACTTATTTGTGCCAGCGTTTCGGAACGTTTTAAAAAAATGAAATTTCTTCCAAAAGATGGCATTGTATGTCCATATGGTTTCAGAGACACGTAGATTTGACCTTCTACTCAAGATGAAAGTACATTCACAAATTCCTTACAAAAAATATAGCATTTTTTTAAAAGAAAATTGCAGGGAATTTTTTATATCAAAACATAAACTACATTCTGCAGTCTTCAAAAACTACACAAATTATGAAAATAAAGTTTTTGTGCTTGGAAGTAATAAACTTTGTTCTGGTACCCATGACATTCAAAAACAAAAGAACATTAAAGTTGACATAACTTATTTACACAGATGCATTGAATTAATCAACAACAATATGATAGGTGCATCTTTAAGACTAGTAAAGTGCAATTCAGAGCTTGCCTACTAAAAAAACAGAATTAATTTTGACACAATCAAAGTACCCACTTTCACCCCACTATCGAGTCTTACACCACTCTTCCTTTATAATATTTAAAATAATAAAGGAATTGATACCTTAGATAACTGGATTAGAATGAATAATTATGCTGCTTTCTTTTCTTCTTTCATTTAGTTAAAACATATTCTTCCAAATATCACACAGAGCTTCAGAATAAGTCTGTAAAAAATTCATTATTACAATTTAATAACAATCCAGTAAAAGAATAAATTAGCATAAAGACAAAGAAAGCGCAAAAAGAACACTTTGAAAAAGCATTAATGTTGTGAACAGATTTTCCCATACAAAGGAGCAATATTAGTTGGTTTGAGAATATTGATGCAGTATCAAAAAAAGCATATTGGCATAAAAAAGCATCATTGCAACAAATACTATAAAACAAAGTTTAAATTAGAACATAATATTTTGTAAAGATATTCATAAATATTTTCTAGAAAGTTAGTTATAACTTCCTGTAGATATTATTGATGAACACACTTTAAAATTAACTTCTTTTATTATTATTTTTTTGATTAAAAATTGGCCTGCAATTTTTAACTTTGAACAAATTGGCATATTATTAACACAGTTATTAATGTAACAATTTAATGACTAAAAATATTAATCAACTTTAAAGTAAAAACAACAATCTGACTTTGTGTGAAGTCTTACGAAAAAATTTTTTTTTTAAATGGCTTAGTGTAATGAGGTTAATTAAATAAATTGGCACAATCTTTAAATTAAATTCATTCAACTTTTTTTTGCACAACCCCCTGAAAATTACAATTAAACAAATCTATTGTTTAAAACAGACTGAATGATCAATTAAGCAATTTTAAAAACGTTTTATGAAACGTTTTCTGAAAACACAGCCTTTTCAGGTTTGCCTTCACAGTCGAAAAATTTTCTTAAGTCTGTTTGATAAAGAAGAACAGAATAGCGTCTAGAGTTTTGTTACTGATAACTGAATATTTTCTCTCAGGTTGCATTGCTACGAGGAATGATCAATGCTATCTTCATAAACTTGGAAAACACACTGTAGGCATTATATTTACTGCTTCTAACTTCAGACTGTTTTGTATCAATCTTATCAAATGAATGAATGAAAAACCCTGAAATGTCTTAGCACACGACTGAGTTTTTAAAATATCAAGAAATTAACTCTTGTCACCATATCCTAAAACTGCTACAAACACAGACAATTTTTCAAATACGTGCATCTCAAAAATAAACAACTGAAATCACTTATATGCTTTGTAAAAAGCAGTTTTTTGGTTACGAAACATTAAAAGCAAAAAATTTTAAAAAAATGTTATTAAAAAAAAAACTTATTGACAAACTGAATAAACTCATATACCTACTACAAAATTGTTAATCTAAAAGAAACAATGTTGGGAGTTGTAAGAAATGTGCGCATGGATCCACAGACTAATGCAATTAGATAAGGGGAGGGGGGGAAATGAGGTCCTAAGATTCGACACACAAAAAAGATTTAATACCCAAATCCTGAAAGTTATTATTCTGAGAAAATATCATGCAGTTTTTTAGGTAACTGCAAATAAGAAAAACATTTACAGAAAATGAATAAAAAACTGAATAACTTCAAATCTAATAATTAATTTTTCACACACTAATAAGGAGATGGCACTGTGTGTGGCGTAAAATCTTAATATCAAAAAAAAATTAGCATTATAAATATCAAAATAACAAAAAACTAAAAGCAAATTAACAAAATTAAAAAGTAAATTAATAAAATTAAAATTATGTACCTATAAGTTTTACAATTAAGTGCATGTTTCATAAGGATCAAAATAGAAAAATAAATTTAAGAAGAAGTTAAGAAAAATTCTATATCTAACTGATTCGAAAAGAACAGTTTTCCCTTACGTATGAGACAAATTAAAAGTGCAAAATTTGCGGCAAAAATGTATAATAAAAGAAAATTACAATACCTTTTTTTCATTTCATAATATTAAAGGGGGAAAAACTGACACAAACACAGTTATATATTAAAAATGAAATGACATAATAGATCACATTAAGAAATAACAAATAAGTACTAAAAGTAAAAAAAAAGTTTTATGAAAAATATTTCAAAACTTTTAAAAAATTTTTTCAAAGTTTTTAGAATTCTTTATAAAAATATACTAATTTAAACACATAAAAAATTAATTTGAAATATTAAAAATATAGGTAAATAGATAAAGCAAAATAAACATTAATTATAAAAATTATAAATATATTTATTGAAAAACGTGAAATAAATGTTTGTGTTGAAACTGAAAATAAACGCTGGCCCACCTAATATGGTGCCCCTGAAAGAGAGGCCAGTGACTGCCCTGTAAATGCCTGAATTGACAAAAATGTTAACACAGGTGGGCATTGGAGAAAGAAAGAAAAATTTTGTGTGCCACTGGCTGTGAACTATTTGTAGAGATGTATTGAATAAATATTGTGTTTCTTTGCATACTATATTAAAAAGAAAATATAAAAAGTATTTAGGATCTTTTTCTTTTCCGTCACAAAACAATTCATTTCAAAATACAAAAACTCAAGCCTGTATATGATGTTATAAGATATAAATAGATAAATCTCATTTCTGAACAGCAATAGTTTTGGTGCAGTCTAAGGAGTTCTAATAAACATAGCTGGTTTTTTAAAACTTGCTTTCTTTCTCACAACATTTTAAATTCATCGACATACTTCTTAAACAATAACTGTTTTGAAAATATCAAAAATTTTTAATTATTATATCTGCAAGCCTTTTATACAAAACTTGGAAGATTGTATAAAGAAGTCTATTGTGTTACTCCTTAAAATTGCTTACTTTTATTTTTTATGATCATCAGTAATGGTACAATTTTCAAAAAGGATTTTGAGCTTTTTCCTTTCTCTATTTTTTTTTGAGAAACGTATAAGCTGAAGTTATTTCAGCTCTCAGAAATACCTTGTTTACATAATATGATGTTTTTTCTTGGGAGAGTTGCTTAAAAAACGTGTTTGCAAACTTACTGCTGGTAATATATGTCTTTTACATATTTTAGGTAAGTAAAATGATTGAAACTTATTTTGAATTTATATGGTGGATTTGCCAATTTTTTTTTAGAGATTAAATGCCCAAAAATCGCTAAGCTATTGCAGTTAAACAAATAAAATCATTAGTGGAAGTTTAATTCTCTGTCGAGACCATTTAAGTGTCTCTTTCGAGACCATTTAAGGATCAAATCTGTCAACCCCATAAAAAGGTGAAACATACCTCAATAAGGGGCCGTTCAAAAAGTACGTACATCCCGAAGGGGGGGGGGAGAGGATTTGTTATTATGTACGGTTTTGTACGATGGGGAGGTATTATACAAAGTACGTACTTTATAAACATACACCAAATTTAAATTTGACTTTATCCTACACACTCCTTAAGTAAATATTTAATTTTATTTAAAACATAATTATTTTAATTTTTATGAAAAAGGGGGGTAGACTAATAAAATGTACGTACTCTAAGGGGGGGAGCAAGACCTTATGTATGGTAATGTACGAGGGGGGGAGGGGTTTAAAATTTCTCCATTTTTGTGTACGTACTTTTTGAATGGCCCCTAACACACATCTTTTTAAACAATTTTTTTAAAAAATAAACAACCTATGTTTAATTTAAGTAGTATCATTAAAGAAGTATTATTGGCACAAAAATTAGTCATATTTCACAAAAATAATAAACTTCAATTATTCATATCTGCAAACAAAACTAGGTTTTATTTTTAAAAAATCAAAAATTTGGCTCATACAACCAAAATCAATTACATAGCTGCTAGTAGTTACAAGGTGTGACAAAACTAATGGTTTCAACTGTTAAGGGTAAAAGAATTTACCAAAACATAAAGAACTTTCACCATACAATGTGTGGGCTCAAAAATCAAGGGGCAAGCTGAAAGTGAGTCCTTCTGGAGAAAAATGGAAACATAGTAAAAAAAATTTATTCCCAATTATCAAGAAATTTTGGTTTTCTATTAGTTAGGAATATTTACAGAAAAAAACTTATTTTTTCCAAGACATTAAAAAAAATGAATAAAACCGAAACAAATTAAATTAAATGGGTGATACTAAAAACCAAATAGAAAATAGAATTGCTTAGCAATCCATTCGTACATAAACATATTTGACTTTAAACTACTTGCAATTTTTTATATAACAGAAAGTTAAATTTTTTTACAATTATCTTTTTAAATAACTATATTTGCATTATTAAAGTTTTATACAGAATTATAAAACCTACATAACATAGAATCAAAGAGGTTACTTGAGTATTAATAATTCACAGTATATCATTATAAAAATTACAAGTATGCAATTTGCGATTAAGATTTCAAAATGCGATTTGTAGTAGAAAATACAATTAACATGGCATACCACTAAGCATTTAAATTAGTTCCATGACTAATTTAAACATTCAGTGGGTGGAAATAAAACTAACCAAGCATATAGCTTCATCAAAAGCATACATGTTCTTAATGCTCTTTAAAGATAATACATATGATTAATGTTCTTTAAAGGAATTCTTAAGATAAGGATTTCTTCAATGAGGTCCATTCTCTATAGTCTTTTAAAATTAGAACATTTTAATCTCATTTCTCGAAGCTTATTTAAACAAACAGAAATTTAAATTTTCTGCCTAATTTTTATTCTGTTTGTTTTGATTACGACGTTTATGACTTTCTATTTCTGTTACATGAGTTCTTTAATCTTAAAATAAATAATCAGTTTAGTTGTTTAATCTCAAAGGGCATTCCCACTGTTTAGGATAAATTTGCGAATGGAGAGATGTGAAGCATAACCTGGGAAAATGATTATTTCTTGAGGGAAGGGCTAAAACAAAACACTAAGTGAACACTTGGTGAACACTAAGAAAGGAAGAGATTGATTGATTTGTTCATTTACATCGCACTAGAGCTGCACAATGGGCTTGAAAAGGGACAGAAAATATCCATTAAGAGTTTTTCAGACATGCCATCGCAGTTTGGACCGTTTGCAAAAGGTGTCAGATAGTTTCCATTATGCTAGTTGGGTTCGCGTGCTTTTTGACAGCGCTGTCAAAATAAGATGGTATGGAAAATAGTAGCGAGACTTCGCAGAACATAAATTAAAGAAGGTAGAAGATTAAAGATAATGACATAAATTATTACTTTTTATTTTTAATTACTACTCATTTATTTACTTATTACTACTTATTAATTTCAAGTCCGCCTAACTCCCTTCGGACGGAAATTTGCCCTCTATGAGCCGAGTCACCCTACAAAGGAAAATTTTTATAGACCAATTAGAGGGACTGCGAACGCCCCTTAAGTCTTTTCTTTAGCTCACCGGGAGAGGGTACATGAAGCTATGTAGTAGCCCGATCTCCGTACAAGCGTGGGTCAACGGCTAAGACTGGGTGCTAGTGCCTGACGTCTTAAGCGATGGGGTGCGGGTTCGAACCCCATCTGAGGATAATTTTCAAAATTTCTGGATTTTCCAAAATTTATAAAATTTTCCAAAATTCCTGGAGAATTAGTTAATTTTTCCTATATTATTTTTTTAAACTCCTTTTAAAATATTTTCATTATTAAAAATATCAATATCAATTATTTAAAATATTTAGCATTCTAAATGTGATCCACGCTTAAAATCAAGTGTCTTTCTAGGTGAAAGAACGCATAATGGAATAAAAATTAAATAAAATTGCGGGAAGAGGTTCAAATTTCAAGTCCGTCTAACTCCCTTTAATATTAAGCTATAACTTTCAAACTCGGGCGGAAAGTTGGCCTCTATGAGCCAAACTACCCTACCAAGAAAAATTTTTATAGACCATATAGGGGGGGAGCAAATGCCCCTTAAGACTTTTGTTTAGCTGAAAGGGAGAGGGTACTTGAAGCTATGTAGTAGCCTGATCCCCGTATAAACGTGGTTTGACGGCTAAAACCGCGTGCTAGTGACTTACGGCTTAAGCGATGGGGTGCGGGTTCGAACCCCGGCGGAGGTAAACTTTTAAAATTTTTTATATTTTTTTCTTCTGTTTTTTTTTACATTATAATATTTATTTAAAGTGTTTTTAGTTATATTAAAGGATCCTATATATAAAAAATTATTTTGTTTCATTCAGGAAATTTCAATTAATGCTTAAAAACTGCAAATCGGAAATTTAGTTTATTTATATTATAATATTTTTTTTACTCCTTTTACAATATTTTCACAATAGTTTAGCTTGCGAAATGTATTCTGTGTTTGAAATCAAGTGTCCTTCTTGGTGAAAGAAAGCATAATGGAATGAAAAATAAAATAAAATGGCGGGAAAAAGATTCAAATTTCTAGTCCGTTTAACTCCCTTTAATATTAAGGGATAATTTTCAAACTCGGACAAATAGTTGGCCTCTATAAGCCAAACCACCCAACCAAGAAAAATTTTTATAGACCATATAGGGGGGCAGCAAATGCCCCTTAAATCTTTTGTTTAGCTGACCGGGAGAGGGTACTTGAAGCTATGTAGTAGCCTGATCCCCGTATAAACGTGGTGCAACGGTTAAGACCGCGTGCTAGTGACTTACGCCATAAGCGATAGGGGGTGGGTTCGAATCCCGGCTGAGGTAAATTTTTAAAAAAATTTTTATATTTTTTCTTTTTTTTTTTTTGCATTATACTTTTTATTTAATGTGTTTTTCGATACATTAAAGGATCCTACATGCAAAAAAAATTTTTTTATTCGAGAAATTTCAAATACAGCTTAAAAACTGGAAAATTCGCGGAAAATTAGTTTATAATTTTCTTTTACTGCTTTTACAATATTTTCACGAAAGTTTAGCATCCGAAAAATGCTCCATGTTTAAAATCAAGCGTCTTTCATGGTGAAAGAACGCATAAAGGAATAAATAAGAAAACAAAATAAAATGGCGGGAAAAAGGCTCAAATTTCAAGTCCGTCTAACTCCCTTTAATATTAAGCTATAATTTTCAGACTCGGACGAAAAGTTGGCCTCTATCAGCCAAACCACCCAACCATGAAATTTTTTATAGACTATATAGGGGGGCAACACAGGCCCCTCAAGTATTTTTTTTTAGCTAACCGGGAGAGGGTACTTGAAGCTATGTAGTAGCCTGATCTCCGTATAAACGTGGTACAACGGCTAAGCCCGCGTGCTATTGCCTTACGCCTTAAGCGAGGGGGTGCCGGTTCGAACCCGGGCTGAGGTAAATTTTAAAATAAAAATTTATATATTTTCTTTTTTTTTTGCATCATACTATTTATTTAATGTGTTTTTCGATACATTAAATGATCCTACATGCAAAAAAAAAATTTTTTTTATTTGAGAAATTTCAAATACAGCTTAAAAACTGGAAAATTCCCGGAAAATTAGTCTATTTATATTATTATTTTTTTTACTCCTTTTACAATATTTTCACGAAAGCTTAGCATCCGAAAAATGTTCTATGTTTAAAATCAAGCGTCATTCATGTGAAAGAACGCATAAAGGAATAAATAATAAAACAAAATAAAATGGCGGGAAAAAGGCTCAAATTTCAAGTCCGTCTAACTCCCTTTACTATTAAGCTATAATTTTCAAACTCGGGCGGAAAGTTGGCCTCTATGAGCCAATCCACCCTACCGAGAAAATTTTTTATAGACCATATAAGGGGGCCACCAAAGCCCCTCAAGAATTTTTCTTTTAGCTAAACGGAAGAGGGTACTTGAAGCTATGTAGTAGCCTGATCTCGGTATAAACGTGGTACAACGGTTAAGACCGAGTGCTAGTGACTTACGCCCTAAGCGAGGGGCCGCAGGTTCGAACGCCG
The DNA here is from genome assembly GCF_982258835.1 of Parasteatoda tepidariorum. Taxonomy (NCBI): domain Eukaryota; kingdom Metazoa; phylum Arthropoda; class Arachnida; order Araneae; family Theridiidae; genus Parasteatoda; species Parasteatoda tepidariorum. The sequence continues at coordinate 132,960,465 of NC_141755.1, read as the reverse complement.
GCAGAGGTCAATTTTTAAAATTTCTTATATTTTTTTCTTTTGTTTTTTTTACATTATATTATTTATTTAATGTGTTTTTCGATACATTAAAGGATCCTACAAGCAAAAAAAATTTTTATTTATTCAAGAAATTTCAAATACAGCTTAAAAACTGGAAAATTCCAGGAAAATTAGTTTATTTAGATCATATTTTTTTTCTACTCCTTTTACAATATTTTCACGAAAGTTTAGCATCCGAAAAATGTTCTATGATTAAATTCAAGCGTCTTTCTTGGTGACAGAACGCATAAAGGAATAAATAATAAAACAAAATAAAATGGCGGGAAAAAGGCTGAAATTTCAAGTCCGTCTAACTCTCTTTAATATTAAGCTATAATTTTCAATCTCGGGCGGAAAGTTGGCCTATATGAGCCAATCCACCCTACCGAGAAAAATTTTTATAGATCATAAAGAGGGGCCTTAAAGGCCCCTCAAGTATTTTTTTTTTCAGCGAATCGGGAGAGGGTACTTGAAGCTATGTAGTAGCCTGAGTTCCGTATAAACGTGGTACAACGGCTAAGACCGCGTGCTAGTGCCTTGCGCCTTATGCGAGGGGGTGCAGGTTCGAACCCCGGCAGAGGTCAATTTTTAAAATTTTTTATATTTTTTTCTTTTGTTTTTTTTTCATTATATTATTTATTTAATGTGTTTTTCGATACATTAAAGGATCCTACATGCAAAAAAAAAAATTTTTTTATTCGAGAAATGTCAAATACAGCTTAAAAACTGGAAAATTCCCGGAAAATTAGTTTATTTATATTATTAATTTTTTTTTTACTCTTTTTACAATATTTTCACGAAAGTTTAGAATCCGAAAAATGCTATATGTTTAAAATCAAGCGTCTTTCTTGGTGAAAGAACGCACAAAGGAATAAGTAATAAAAAAAAAAATGGCGGGAAAAATGCTCAAATTTCAAGTCCGTCTAACTCCCTTTAATATTAAGCTATAATTTTCAAACTCGGGCGGAAAGTTGGCCTCTATGAGCCAAACCACCCTACCGAGATAAATTTTTATAGACCATATAAGGGGGCCACAAAGGCCCCTCAAGTATTTTTTTTAGCTAACCGGAAGAAGGTACTTGAAGCTATGTAGTAGCCTGATCTCCGTATAAACGTGGTCCAACGGCTAAGACCGCGTGCTTGTGACTTACGCCTTAAGCGAGGGGTTACAGGTTCGAACCCTGGCTGAGGTCAATTTTTAAAATTTTTTATATTTTTTCTTTTGTTTTTTTTTACATTATATTATTTAATTAATGTGTTTTTCGATACATTAAAGGATCCTACATGCAAAAAATAATTTTTTTTATTCGAAAAATTTCAAATACAGCTTAAAAACTGGAAAATTCCCGGAAAATTAGTTTATTTATATCATTTTTTTTTACTCCTTTTGCAATATTTTCACGAAAGTTTTGCATCCGAAAAATGGTCTATGTTTAAAATCAAGCGTCTTTCTTGGCGAAAGAACGCATAAAGGAATAAATAATGAAACAAAATAAAATGGCGGGAAAAAGGCTCAAATTTCAAGTTCGTTTAACTCCCTTTAATATTAAGCTATAATTTTCAAACTCGGGCGGAAAGTTGGCCTCTATGAGCCAAACCACCCTACCGAGATAAATTTTTATAGACCATATAAGAGGGCCACAAAGGCCCCTCAAGTATTTTTTTTTAGCTAACCGGTAGAAGGTACTTGAAGCTATGTAGTAGCCTGATTTCCGTATAAACGTGGTCCAACGGCTAAGACCGCGTGCTTGTGTCTTACGCCTTAAGCGAGGGGTGCTGGTTCGAACCCCGGCAGAGGTCAGTTTTTAAAATTTTTCATATTATTTTCTTTTGTTTTTTTTTTTACATTATATTATTTATTTAATGTGTTTTTCGATACATTAAAGGATCCTACATGCAAAAAAATTTTTTTTTATTCGAGAAATTTCAAATACAGCTTAAAAACTGGAAAATTCCCGGAAAATTAGTTTATTTAGGTCATTAATTTTTTTTACTACTTTTACAATATTTTCACGAAAGTTTAGCATCCGAAAAATGCTATATGTTTAAAATCAAGCGTCTTTCTTGGTGAAAGAACGCATAAAGGAATAAATAATAAAACAAAATAAAATGGTGGGAAAAAGGCTCAAATTTCAAGTCCGTCTAACTCCCTTTAATATTAAGCTATAATTTTCAAACTCGGGCGGAAAGATGGCCTCTATGAGCCAAACCACCCTACCGAGATAAATTTTTATAGACCATATAAGGGGGCCATAAAGGCCCATCAAGTATTTTTTTAGCTAACCGGGAGAGGGTACTTGAAGCTATGTAGTAGCCTGATCTCCGTATAAACCTGGTCCAACGGCTAAGACCGCGTGCTAGTGACCTACGCCTTAAGCGAGGGGGTACAGGTTCGAAACAAGGCAGAGGTCAGTTTTTAAAATTTATATTATTATTATTTTTTACTCCTTTTACAATATTTTCACGAAAGTTTAGCATCCGAAAAATGTTCTATGTTTAAAATCAAGCGTCATTCATGTGAAAGAACGCATAAAGGAATAAATAATAAAACAAAATAAAATGGCGGGAAAAAGGCTCTTATTTCAAGTCCGTCTAACTCCCTTTAATATTAAGCTATAATTTTCAAACTCGGGCGGAAAGTTGGCCATTATGAGCTAAACCACCCTACCGAGAAAAATTTTTATAGACCTTATAGGGGGGCCACAAAGGCCCCTCAAATATTTTTTCTTAGCTAACCGGGAGAGGGTACTTGAAGCTATGTAGTAGACTGCTCACCGTATAAACATGGTACAACGGCTAGGACCGCGTGCTAGTGACTTACGCCTTAAGCGAGGGGGTGCAGGTTCGAACCAAGGCAGAGGTCAATTTTTAAAATTTTTTATATTTTTTCTTTTGCTTTTTTTTACATTATATTATTTATTTAATGTGTTTTTCGATACATTAAAGGATCCTACATGCAAAAAAAAATTTTTTTTATTCGAGAAATTTCAAATACAGCTTAAAAACTGGAAAAGTCCCGGAAAATTAGTTTATTTATATTATTATTTTTTTTTACTCCTTTTACAATATTTTCGCGAAAGTTTAGTATCCGAAAAATGCTCTATGTTTAAAATCAAGCGTCTTTCTCTGTGAAAGAACGCATAAAGGAATAAATAACAAAACAAAATAAAATGGCGGGAAAAAGGCTCAAATTTCAAGTCCGTCTAACTCCCTTTAATATTAAGCTATAATTTTCAAACTCGGGCTGAAAGTTGGCCTCTATGTCCCAAACCACCCTACCGAGAAAATTTTTTATAGACCATATAGGGGGGCCACGAAGTCCCCTCAAGTATTTTTTCTTAGCTAACCGGGAGAGGGTACTTGAAGCTATGTAGTAGACTGATCTCCGTATAAACGTGGTCCAACGGCTAAGAACGCGTGCTTGTGACTTACGCTTTAAGCGAGGGGGTACAGGTTCGAACCCCGGCTGAGGTCAATTTTTAAAATTTTTTATATTTTTTCTTTTGTTTTTTTCACATTTTATTATTTAATTAATGTGTTTTTCGATACATTAAAGGATCCTACATGCAAAAAATAATTTTTTTTATTCGAAAAATTTCAAATTCAGCTTAAAAACTGGAAAATTCCCGGAAAATTAGTTTATTTATATCATTTTTTTTACTCCTTTTACAATATTTTCACGAAAGTTTAGCATCCGAAAAATGCTCTATATTTAAAATCAAGCGTCTTTCTTGGTGAAAGAACGCATAAAGGAATAAATAATAAAACAAAATAAAATGGCGGGAAAAAGGCTCAAATTTCAAGTCCGTCTAACTCTCTTTAATATTAAGCTATAATTTTCAAACTCGGGCGGTAAGTTGGCCTCTATGAGCCAATCCACCCTACCGAGAAACATTTTTATAGACCATATAGGGGGGCCTCAAAGGCCCCTCAAGTATTTTTTTTTAGCGAACCGGGAGAGGGTACTTGAAGCTATGTAGTAGCCTGAGCTCCGTATAAACGTGGTACAACGGCTAAGACCGCGTGCTAGTGCCTTACGCCTTATGCGATGGGATGCAGGTTCGAACCCCGGCAGCGGTCAATTTTTAAAATTTTTTATATTTTATTCTTTTGTTTTTTTTTTACTTTATATTATTTATTTAAGGTGTTTTTCGATACATTAAAAGATCCTACAAGCAAGAAAAATTTTTTTTATTCAAGAAATTTCAAATACAGCTTAAAAACTGGAAAATTCCCGGAAAATTGGTTTATTTAGATCATATTTTTTTTCTACTCCTTTTACAATATTTTCACGAAAGTTTAGCATCCGAACAATGTTCTATGTTTAAATTCAAGCGTCTTTCTTGGTGACAGAACGCATAAAGGAATAAATAATAAAACAAAATAAAATGGCGGGAAAAAGGCTGAAATTTCAAGTCCGTCTAACTCTCTTTAATATTAAGCTATAATTTTCAAACTCGGGCGGTAAGTTGGCCTCTATGAGCCAATCCACCCTAAAGAGAAACATTTTTATAGACCATATAGGGGGGCCACAAAGGCCCCTCAAGTATTTTTTTTTAGCGAATCGGGAGAGGGTACTTGAAGCTATGTAGTAGCCTGAGCTCCGTATAAACGTGGTGCAACGGCTAAGACCGCGAGCTAGTGCCTTACGCCTTATGCGAGGGGATGCAGGTTCGAACCCCGGCAGAGGGCAATTTTTAAATTTTTTATATTTTTTTCTTTTGTTTTTTTTACATTATATTATTTATTTAATGTGTTTTTCGATACATTAAAGGATCCTACATGCAAAAAAAAATTATTTTTATTCGAGAAATTTCAAATACAGCTTAAAAACTGGAAAAGTCCCGGAAAATTAGTTTATTTATATTATTATTTTTTTTACTCCTTTTACAATATTTTCGCGAAAGTTTAGCATCCGAAAAATGCTCTATGTTTAAAATCAAGCGTCTTTCTCTGTGAAAGAACGCATAAAGGAATAAATAACAAAACAAAATAAAATGGCGGGAAAAAGGCTCAAATTTCAAGTCCGTCTAACTCCCTTTAATATTAAGCTATAATTTTCAAACTCGGGCTGAAAGTTGGCCTCTATGTCCCAAACCACCCTACCGAGAAAATTTTTTATAGACCATATAGGGGGGCCACGAAGTCCCCTCAAGTATTTTTTCTTAGCTAACCGGGAGAGGGTACTTGAAGCTATGTAGTAGACTGATCTCCGTATAAACGTGGTCCAACGGCTAAGACCGCGTGCTTGTGACTTACGCTTTAAGCGAGGGGGTACAGGTTCGAACCCCGGCTGAGGTCAATTTTTAAAATTTTTTATATTTTTTCTTTTGTTTTTTTCACATTTTATTATTTAATTAATGTGTTTTTCGATACATTAAAGGATCCTACATGCAAAAAATAATTTTTTTTATTCGAAAAATTTCAAATTCAGCTTAAAAACTGGAAAATTCCCGGAAAATTAGTTTATTTATATCATTTTTTTTACTCCTTTTACAATATTTTCACGAAAGTTTAGCATCCGAAAAATGCTCTATATTTAAAATCAAGCGTCTTTCTTGGTGAAAGAACGCATAAAGGAATAAATAATAAAACAAAATAAAATGGCGGGAAAAAGGCTCAAATTTCAAGTCCGTCTAACTCTCTTTAATATTAAGCTATAATTTTCAAACTCGGGCGGTAAGTTGGCCTCTATGAGCCAATCCACCCTACCGAGAAACATTTTTATAGACCATATAGGGGGGTCTCAAAGGCCCCTCAAGTATTTTTTTTAGCGAACCGGGAGAGGGTACTTGAAGCTATGTAGTAGCCTGAGCTCCGTATAAACGTGGTACAACGGCTAAGACCGCGTGCTAGTGCCTTACGCCTTATGCGAGGGGATGCAGGTTCGAACCCCGGCAGAGGGCAATTTTTAAAATTTTTTATATTTTTTTCTTTTGCTTTTTTTTTACTTTATATTATTTATTTAATGTGTTTTTCGATACATTAAAGGATCCTACAAGCAAAAAAAAATTTTTTTTATTCAAGAAATTTCAAATACAGCTTAAAAACTGGAAAATTCCCGGAAAATTAGTTTATTTATGTCATTAATTTTTTTTACTACTTTTACATTATTTTCACGAAAGTTTAGCATCCGAAAAATGCTATATGTTTAAAATCAAGCGTCTTTTTGGTGAAAGAACGCATAAAGGAATAAATAATAAAACAAAATAAAATGGCGGGAAAAAGGTTCAAATTTCAAGTCCGTCTAACTCCCTTTAATATTAAGCTATAATTTTCAAACTCGGGCGGAAGGTTGGCCTCTATGAGCCAAACCACCCTACCGAGATAAATTTTTATAGACCATATAAGGGGGCCATAAAGGCCCATCAAGTATTTTTTTAGCCAACCGGGAGAGGGTACTTGAAGCTATGTAGTAGCCTGATCTCCGTATAAACTTGGTCCAACGGCTAAGACTGCGTGCTAGTGTCTTACGCCTTAAGCGAGGGGGTACAGGTTCGAACCCCGGCGGAGGTCAATTTTTAAAATTTTTTATATTTTTTTCTTTTGTTTTTTTTAAATTATATTATTTATTTAATGTGTTTTTCGATACATTAAAGGATCCTACATGCAAAAAATAATTTTTTTTATTCGAAAAATTTCAAATACAGCTTAAAAACTGGAAAATTCGCGGAAAATTAGTTGATTTATATCATTTTTTTTTTACTCCTTTTACAATATTTTCACGAAAGTTTTGCATCCGAAAAATGCTCTATGTTTAAAATCAAGCGTCTATCTTGGTGAAAGAACGCATAAAGGAATAAATAATGAAACAAAATAAAATGGCGGGAAAAAGGCTCTTATTTCAAGTCCGTCTAACTCCCTTTAATATTAAGCTATAATTTTCAAACTCGGGCGTAAAGTTGGCCATTATGAGCTAAACCACCCTACCGAGAAAAATTTTTATAGACCTTATAGGGGGGCCACAAAGGCCCCTCAAATATTTTTTCTTAGCTAACCGGGAGAGGGTACTTGAAGCTATGTAGTAGACTGATCTCCGTATAAACATGGTACAACTGCTAAGACCGCGTGCTAGTGACTTACGCCTTAAGCGAGGGGGTGCAGGTTCGAACCAAGGCAGATGTCAATTTTTAAAAAATTTTAAAATTTTTCTTTTGTTTTTTTTTTTACATTATATTATTTATTTAATGTGTTTTTCGATACATTAAAGGATCCTACATGCAAAAAAAAATTATTTTTATTCGAGAAATTTCAAATACAGCTTAAAAACTGGAAAATTCCCGGAAAATTAGTTTATTTATATTATTATTATTTTTTACTCCTTTTACAATATTTTCACGAAAGTTTAGCATCCGAAAAATGCTCTAGGTCTAAAATCAAGCGTCTTTCTTGGTGAAAGAACGCATAAAGGAATAAATAATAAAACAAAATAAAATGGCGGGAAAAAGGCTCAAATTTCAAGTCCGTCTAACTCCCTTTAATATTAAGCTATAATTTTCAAACTCGGGCTGAAAGTTGGCCTCTATGTCCCAAACCACCCTACCGAGAAAATTTTTTATAGACCATATAGGGGGGCCACGAAGTCCCCTCAAGTATTTTTTCTTAGCTAACCGGGAGAGGGTACTTGAAGCTATGTAGTAGACTGATCTCCGTATAAACGTGGTCCAACGGCTAAGACCGCGTGCTTGTGACTTACGCTTTAAGCGAGGGGGTACAGGTTTGAACCCCGGCTGAGGTCAATTTTTAAAATTTTTTATATTTTTTCTTTTGTTTTTTTCACATTTTATTATTTAATTAATGTGTTTTTCGATACATTAAAGGATCCTACATGCAAAAAATAATTTTTTTTATTCGAAAAATTTCAAATTCAGCTTAAAAACTGGAAAATTCCCGGAAAATTAGTTTATTTATATCATTTTTTTTACTCCTTTTACAATATTTTCACGAAAGTTTAGCATCCGAAAAATGCTCTATATTTAAAATCAAGCGTCTTTCTTGGTGAAAGAACGCATAAAGGAATAAATAATAAAACAAAATAAAATGGCGGGAAAAAGGCTCAAATTTCAAGTCCGTCTAACTCTCTTTAATATTAAGCTATAATTTTCAAACTCGGGCGGTAAGTTGGCCTCTATGAGCCAAACCACCCTACCGAGATAAATTTTTATAGACCATATAAGGGGGCCATAAAGGCCCATCAAGTATTTTTTTTTAGCCAACCGGGAGAGGGTACTTGAAGCTATGTAGTAGCCTGATCTCCGTATAAACTTGGTCCAACGGCTAAGACTGCGTGCTAGTGTCTTACGCCTTAAGCGAGGGGGTACAGGTTCGAACCCCGGCGGAGGTCAATTTTTAAAATTTTTTATATTTTTTTCTTTTGTTTTTTTTAAATTATATTATTTATTTAATGTGTTTTTCGATACATTAAAGGATCCTACATGCAAAAAATAATTTTTTTTATTCGAAAAATTTCAAATACAGCTTAAAAACTGGAAAATTCGCGGAAAATTAGTTTATTTATATCATTTTTTTTTTTACTCCTTTTACAATATTTTCACGAAAGTTTTGCATCCGAAAAATGCTCTATGTTTAAAATCAAGCGTCTATCTTGGTGAAAGAACGCATAAAGGAATAAATAATGAAACAAAATAAAATGGCGGGAAAAAGGCTCTTATTTCAAGTCCGTCTAACTCCCTTTAATATTAAGCTATAATTTTCAAACTCGGGCGGAAAGTTGGCCATTATGAGCTAAACCACCCTACCGAGAAAAATTTTTATAGACCTTATAGGGGGGCCACAAAGGCCCCTCAAATATTTTTTCTTAGCTAACCGGGAGAGGGTACTTGAAGCTATGTAGTAGACTGATCTCCGTATAAACATGGTACAACTGCTAAGACCGCGTGCTAGTGACTTACGCCTTAAGCGAGGGGGTGCAGGTTCGAACCAAGGCAGAGGTCAATTTTTAAAAAATTTTAAAATTTTTCTTTTGTTTTTTTTTTACATTATATTATTTATTTAATGTGTTTTTCGATACATTAAAGGATCCTACATGCAAAAAAAAAATTATTTTTATTCGAGAAATTTCAAATACAGCTTAAAAACTGGAAAATTCCCGGAAAATTAGTTTATTTATATTATTATTATTTTTTACTCCTTTTACAATATTTTCACGAAAGTTTAGCATCCGAAAAATGCTCTAGGTCTAAAATCAAGCGTCTTTCTTGGTGAAAGAACGCATAAAGGAATAAATAATAAAACAAAATAAAATGGCGGGAAAAAGGCTCAAATTTCAAGTCCGTCTAACTCCCTTTAATATTAAGCTATAATTTTCAAACTCGGGCTGAAAGTTGGCCTCTATGTCCCAAACCACCCTACCGAGAAAATTTTTTATAGACCATATAGGGGGGCCACGAAGTCCCCTCAAGTATTTTTTCTTAGCTAACCGGGAGAGGGTACTTGAAGCTATGTAGTAGACTGATCTCCGTATAAACGTGGTCCAACGGCTAAGACCGCGTGCTTGTGACTTACGCTTTAAGCGAGGGGGTACAGGTTCGAACCCCGGCTGAGGTCAATTTTTAAAATTTTTTATATTTTTCTTTTGTTTTTTTCACATTTTATTATTTAATTAATGTGTTTTTCGATACATTAAAGGATCCTACATGCAAAAAATAATTTTTTTTATTCGAAAAATTTCAAATTCAGCTTAAAAACTGGAAAATTCCCGGAAAATTAGTTTATTTATATCATTTTTTTTACTCCTTTTACAATATTTTCACGAAAGTTTAGCATCCGAAAAATGCTCTATATTTAAAATCAAGCGTCTTTCTTGGTGAAAGAACGCATAAAGGAATAAATAATAAAACAAACTAAAATGGCGGGAAAAAGGCTCAAATTTCAAGTCCGTCTAACTCTCTTTAATATTAAGCTATAATTTTCAAACTCGGGCGGTAAGTTGGCCTCTATGAGCCAATCCACCCTACCGAGAAACATTTTTATAGACCATATAGGGGGGTCTCAAAGGCCCCTCAAGTATTTTTTTTTAGCGAACCGGGAGAGGGTACTTGAAGCTATGTAGTAGCCTGAGCTCCGTATAAACGTGGTACAACGGCTAAGACCGCGTGCTAGTGCCTTACGCCTTATGCGAGGGGATGCAGGTTCGAACCCCGGCAGAGGGCAATTTTTAAAATTTTTTATATTTTTTTCTTTTGCTTTTTTTTTACTTTATATTATTTATTTAATGTGTTTTTCGATACATTAAAGGATCCTACAAGCAAAAAAAAATTTTTTTTATTCAAGAAATTTCAAATACAGCTTAAAAACTGGAAAATTCCCGGAAAATTAGTTTATTTATGTCATTAATTTTTTTTACTACTTTTACATTATTTTCACGAAAGTTTAGCATCCGAAAAATGCTATATGTTTAAAATCAAGCGTCTTTTTGGTGAAAGAACGCATAAAGGAATAAATAATAAAACAAAATAAAATGGCGGGAAAAAGGTTCAAATTTCAAGTCCGTCTAACTCCCTTTAATATTAAGCTATAATTTTCAAACTCGGGCGGAAGGTTGGCCTCTATGAGCCAAACCACCCTACCGAGATAAATTTTTATAGACCATATAAGGGGGCCATAAAGGCCCATCAAGTATTTTTTTTAGCCAACCGGGAGAGGGTACTTGAAGCTATGTAGTAGCCTGATCTCCGTATAAACTTGGTCCAACGGCTAAGACTGCGTGCTAGTGTCTTACGCCTTAAGCGAGGGGGAACAGGTTCGAACCCCGGCGGAGGTCAATTTTTAAAATTTTTTATATTTTTTTCTTTTGTTTTTTTTAAATTATATTATTTATTTAAAGTGTTTTTCGATACATTAAAGGATCCTACATGCAAAAAATAATTTTTTTTATTCGAAAAATTTCAAATACAGCTTAAAAACTGGAAAATTCGCGGAAAATTAGTTTATTTATATCATTTTTTTTTTTACTCCTTTTACAATATTTTCACGAAAGTTTTGCATCCGAAAAATGCTCTATGTTTAAAATCAAGCGTCTATCTTGGTGAAAGAACGCATAAAGGAATAAATAATGAAACAAAATAAAATGGAGGGAAAAAGGCTCTTATTTCAAGTCCGTCTAACTCCCTTTAATATTAAGCTATAATTTTCAAACTCGGGCGGAAAGTTGGCCATTATGAGCTAAACCACCCTACCGAGAAAAATTTTTATAGACCTTATAGGGGGGCCACAAAGGCCCCTCAAATATTTTTTCTTAGCTAACCGGGAGAGGGTACTTGAAGCTATGTAGTAGACTGATCTCCGTATAAACATGGTACAACTGCTAAGACCGCGTGCTAGTGACTTACGCCTTAAGCGAGGGGGTGCAGGTTCGAACCAAGGCAGAGGTCAATTTTTAAAAAATTTTAAAATTTTTCTTTTGTTTTTTTTTTTACATTATATTATTTATTTAATGTGTTTTTCGATACATTAAAGGATCCTACATGCAAAAAAAAATTATTTTTATTCGAGAAATTTCAAATACAGCTTAAAAACTGGAAAATTCCCGGAAAATTAGTTTATTTATATTATTATTATTTTTTACTCCTTTTACAATATTTTCACGAAAGTTTAGCATCCGAAAAATGCTCTAGGTCTAAAATCAAGCGTCTTTCTTGGTGAAAGAACGCATAAAGGAATAAATAATAAAACAAAATAAAATGGCGGGAAAAAGGCTCAAATTTCAAGTCCGTCTAACTCCCTTTAATATTAAGCTATAATTTTCAAACTCGGGCTGAAAGTTGGCCTCTATGTCCCAAACCACCCTACCGAGAAAATTTTTTATAGACCATATAGGGGGGCCACGAAGTCCCCTCAAGTATTTTTTCTTAGCTAACCGGGAGAGGGTACTTGAAGCTATGTAGTAGACTGATCTCCGTATAAACGTGGTCCAACGGCTAAGACCGCGTGCTTGTGACTTACGCTTTAAGCGAGGGGGTACAGGTTCGAACCCCGGCTGAGGTCAATTTTTAAAATTTTTTATATTTTTTCTTTTGTTTTTTTCACATTTTATTATTTAATTAATGTGTTTTTCGATACATTAAAGGATCCTACATGCAAAAAATAATTTTTTTTATTCGAAAAATTTCAAATTCAGCTTAAAAACTGGAAAATTCCCGGAAAATTAGTTTATTTATATCATTTTTTTTACTCCTTTTACAATATTTTCACGAAAGTTTAGCATCCGAAAAATGCTCTATATTTAAAATCAAGCGTCTTTCTTGGTGAAAGAACGCATAAAGGAATAAATAATAAAACAAAATAAAATGGCGGGAAAAAGGCTCAAATTTCAAGTCCGTCTAACTCTCTTTAATATTAAGCTATAATTTTCAAACTCGGGCGGAAAGTTGGCCATTATGAGCTAAACCACCCTACCGAGATAAATTTTTATAGACCGTATAAGGGGGCCATAAAGGCCCATCAAGTATTTTTTTAGCTAACCAGGAGAGGGTACTTGAAGCTGTGTAGTAGCCTGATCTCCGTATAAACCTGGTCCAACGGCTAAGACTGCGTGCTAGCGACTTACGCCTTAAGCGAGGGGGTACAGGTTCGAAACAAGGCAGAGGTCAGTTTTTAAAATTTTTTATATTTTTTTCTTTTGTTTTTTTTTCACGTTATATTATTTATTGAATGTGTTTTTCGATACATTAAAGGATCCTACATGCAAAAAAAAATTTTTTTTATTCGAGAAATTTCAAATACAGCTTAAAAACTGGAAAATTCCCGGAAAATTAGTTTATTTATATTATTATTTTTTTTTACTCCTTTTACAATATTTTCGCGAAAGTTTAGCATCCGAAAAATGCTATATGTTTAAAATCAAGCGTCTTTTTGGTGAAAGAACGCATAAAGGAATAAATAATAAAACAAAATAAAATGGCGGGAAAAAGGTTCAAATTTCAAGTCCGTCTAACTCCCTTTAATATTAAGCTATAATTTTCAAACTCGGGCGGAAGGTTGGCCTCTATGAGCCAAACCACCCTACCGAGATAAATTTTTATAGACCATATAAGGGGGCCATAAAGGCCCATCAAGTATTTTTTTTAGCCAACCGGGAGAGGGTACTTGAAGCTATGTAGTAGCCTGATCTCCGTATAAACTTGGTCCAACGGCTAAGACTGCGTGCTAGTGTCTTACGCCTTAAGCGAGGGGGTACAGGTTCGAACCCCGGCGGAGGTCAATTTTTAAAATTTTTTATATTTTTTTCTTTTGTTTTTTTAAAATTATATTATTTATTTAATGTGTTTTTCGATACATTAAAGGATCCTACATGCAAAAAATAATTTTTTTTATTCGAAAAATTTCAAATACAGCTTAAAAACTGGAAAATTCGCGGAAAATTAGTTTATTTATATCATTTTTTTTTTACTCCTTTTACAATATTTTCACGAAAGTTTTGCATCCGAAAAATGCTCTATGTTTAAAATCAAGCGTCTATCTTGGTGAAAGAACGCATAAAGGAATAAATAATGAAACAACATAAAATGGCGGGAAAAAGGCTCTTATTTCAAGTCCGTCTAACTCCCTTTAATATTAAGCTATAATTTTCAAACTCGGGCGGAAAGTTGGCCATTATGAGCTAAACCACCCTACCGAGAAAAATTTTTATAGACCTTATAGGGGGGCCACAAAGGCCCCTCAAATATTTTTTCTTAGCTAACCGGGAGAGGGTACTTGAAGCTATGTAGTAGACTGATCTCCGTATAAACATGGTACAACTGCTAAGACCGCGTGCTAGTGACTTACGCTTTAAGCGAGGGGGTGCAGGTTCGAACCAAGGCAGAGGTCAAATTTTAAAATTTTTCTTTTGTTTTTTTTTACATTATATTATTTATTTAATGTGTTTTTCGATACATTAAAGGATCCTACATGAAAAAAAAATTTTTTTTATTCGAGAAATTTCAAATACAGCTTAAAAACTGGAAAATTCCCGGAAAATTAGTTTATTTATATTATTAATTTTTTTTTTACTCTTTTTACAATATTTTCACGAAAGTTTAGAATCCGAAAAATGCTATATGTTTAAAATCAAGCGTCTTTCTTGGCGAAAGAACGCATAAAGGAATAAATAATGAAACAAAATAAAATGGCGGGAAAAAGGATCAAATTTCAAGTCCGTCTAACTCCCTTTAATATTAAGCAATAATTTTCAAACTCGGGCGGAAAGTTGGCCATTATGAGCTAAACCACCCTACCGAGAAAATTTTTTATAGACCTTATAGGGGGGCCACAAAGGCCCCTCAAATATTTTTTCTTAGCTAACCTGGAGAGGGTACTTGAAGCTATGTAGTAGACTGATCTCCGTATAAACATGGTACAACGGCTAAGACCGCGTGCTAGTGACTTACGCCTTAAGCGAGGGGGTGCAGGTTCGAACCAAGGCAGAGGTCAAATTTTAAAATTTTTTATATTTTTTTCTTTTGTTTTTTTTTTTACATTATATTATTTATTTAATGTGTTTTTCGATACATTAAAGGATCCTACATGCAAAAAAATTTTTTTTTATTCGAGAAATTTCAAATACAGCTTAAAAACTGGAAAATTCCCGGAAAATTAGTTTATTTATGTCATTAATTTTTTTTACTACTTTTACAATATTTTCACGAAAGTTTAGCATCCGAAAAATGCTATATGTTTAAAATCAAGCGTCTTTCTTGGTGAAAGAACGCATAAAGGAATAAATAATAAAACAAAATAAAATGGCGGGAAAAAGGCTCAAATTTCAAGTCCGTCTAACTCCCTTTAATATTAAGCTATAATTTTCAAACTCGGGCGGAAAGTTGGCCTCTATGAGCCAAACCACCCTACCGAGATAAATTTTTATAGACCATATAAGGGGGCCATAAAGGCCCATCAAGTATTTTTTTAGCTAACCAGGAGAGGGTACTTGAAGCTATGTAGTAGCCTGATCTCCGTATAAACCTGGTCCAACGGCTAAGACTGCGTGCTAGCGACTTACGCCTTAAGCGAGGGGGTACAGGTTCGAAACAAGGCAGAGGTCAGTTTTTAAAATTTTTTATATTTTTTTCTTTTGTTTTTTTTTCACGTTATATTATTTATTGAATGTGTTTTTCGATACATTAAAGGATCCTACATGCAAAAAAAAATTTTTTTTATTCGAGAAATTTCAAATACAGCTTAAAAACTGGAAAATTCCCGGAAAATTAGTTTATTTATATTATTATTTTTTTTTACTCCTTTTACAATATTTTCGCGAAAGTTTAGCATCCGAAAAATGCTCTATGTTTAAAATCAAGCGTCTTTCTCTGTGAAAGAACGCATAAAGGAATAAATAACAAAACAAAATAAAATGGCGCGGAAAAAGGCTCAAATTTCAAGTTCGTCTAACTCCCTTTAATATAAAGCTATAATTTTCAAACTCGGGCTGAAAGTTGGCCTCTATGTCCCAAACCACCCTACCGAGAAAATTTTTTATAGACCATATAGGGGGGCCACGAAGTCCCCTCAAGTATTTTTTCTTAGCTAACCGGGAGAGGGTACTTGAAGCTATGTAGTAGACTGATCTCCGTAAAAACGTGGTCCAACGGCTAAGACCGCGTGCTAGTGTCTTACGCCTTAAGCGAGGGGGTACAGGTTCGAACCCCGGCTGAGGTCAATTTTTAAAATTTTTTATATTTTTTCTTTTGTTTTTTTCACATTTTATTATTTAATTAATGTGTTTTTCGATACATTAAAGGATCCTACATGCAAAAAATAATTTTTTTTATTCGAAAAATTTCAAATTCAGCTTAAAAACTGGAAAATTCCCGGAAAATTAGTTTATTTATATTATTAATTTCTTTTACTCCTTTTACAATATTTTCAAGAAAGTTTAGAATCCGAAAAATGCTATATATTTAAAATCAAGCGTCTTTCTTGGTGAAAGACCGCATAAAGGAATAAGTAATAAAACAAAATAAAATGGCCGGAAAAAGGCTCAAAATTCTAGTCCGTCTAACTCCCTTTAATATTAAGCTATAATTTTCAAACTCGGGCGGAAAGTTGGCCTGTATGAGCCAAACCACCCTACCGAGTAAAATTTTTATAGACCGTATAGGGGGGCCACAAAGGCCCCTCAAATATTTTTTCTTAGCTAACCGGGAGAGGGTACTTGAAGCTATGTAGTAGCCTAAGCTGCGTATAAACGTGGTACAACGGCTAAGACCGCGTGCTAGTGACTTACGCCTTAAGCGAGGGGTATAGGTTCGAACCCCGGCTGAGGTCGATTTTTAAAATTTTTTATATTTTTTCTTTTGTTTTTTTTTACGTTATATTATTTATTTAATGTGTTTTTCGATACATTAAAGGATCCTACATAAAAAAAAAATTTTTTTTATTCGAGAAATTTCAAATACAGCTTAAAAACTGGAAAAGTCCCGGAAAATTAGTTTATTTATATTATTATTTTTTTTTACTCCTTTTACAATATTTTCGCGAAAGTTTAGCATCCGAAAAATGCTCTATGTTTAAAATCAAGCGTCTTTCTCTGTGAAAGAACGCATAAAGGAATAAATAACAAAACAAAATAAAATGGCGGGAAAAAGGCTCAAATTTCAAGTCCGTCTAACTCCCTTTAATATTAAGCTATAATTTTCAAACTCGGGCGGAAAGTTGGCCATTATGAGCCAAACCACCCTACCGAGAAAAATTTTTATAGACTATATAGGGGGGCCACGAAGTCCCCTCAAGTATTTTTTCTTAGCTAACCGGGAGAGGGTACTTGAAGCTATGTAGTAGACTGATCTCCGTATAAACGTGGTCCAACGGCTAAGACCACGTGCTTGTGACTTACGCTTTAAGCGAGGGGGTACAGGTTCGACCCCCGGCTGAGGTCAATTTTTAAAATTTTTTATATTTTTTCTTTTGTTTTTTTCACATTTTATTATTTAATTAATGTGTTTTTCGATACATTAAAGGATCCTACATGCAAAAAATAATTTTTTTTATTCGAAAAATTTCAAATTCAGCTTAAAAACTGGAAAATTCCCGGAAAATTAGTTTATTTATATAATTTTTTTTACTCCTTTTACAATATTTTCACGAAAATTTTTGCATCCGAAAAATGCTCTATGTTTAAAATCAAGCGTCTTTCTTGGCGACAGAACGCATAAAGGAATAAATAATGAAACAAAATAAAATGGCGGGAAAAAGG
Source organism: Parasteatoda tepidariorum (assembly GCF_982258835.1). NCBI lineage: Eukaryota > Metazoa > Arthropoda > Arachnida > Araneae > Theridiidae > Parasteatoda > Parasteatoda tepidariorum. The sequence goes on along the minus strand of NC_141755.1, from coordinate 132,943,232 downwards.
CTCTTATTTCAAGTCCGTCTAACTCCCTTTAATATTAAGCTATAATTTTCAAACTCGGGCGGAAAGTTGGCCATTATGAGCTAAACCACCCTACCGAGAAAAATTTTTATAGACCTTATAGGGGCGCCACAAAGGCCCCTCAAATATTTTTTCTTAGCTAACCTGGAGAGGGTACTTGAAGCTATGTAGTAGACTGATCTCCGTATAAACATGGTACAACGGCTAAGACCGCGTGCTAGTGACTTACGCCTTAAGCGATTGGGTGCAGGTTCGAACCAAGGCAGAGGTCAATTTTTAAAAAATTTTAAAATTTTTCTTTTTTTTTTTTTTTTTACATTATATTATTTATTTAATGTGTTTTTCGATACATTAAAGGATCCTACATGCAAAAAAAAATTATTTTTATTCGAGAAATTTCAAATACAGCTTAAAAACTGGAAAATTCCCGGAAAATTAGTTTATTTATATTATTATTATTTTTTACTCCTTTTACAATATTTTCACGAAAGTTTAGCATCCGAAAAATGCTCTAGGTCTAAAATCAAGCGTCTTTCTTGGTGAAAGAACGCATAAAGGAATAAATAATAAAACAAAATAAAATGGCGGGAAAAAGGCTCAAATTTCAAGTCCGTCTAACTCTATTTAATATTAAGCTATAATTTTCAATCTCGGGCGGAAAGTTGGCCTATATGAGCCAATCCACCCTACCGAAAAAAATTTTTATAGACCATAAAGAGGGGCCTTAAAGGCCCCTCAAGTATTTTTTTTTTAGCGAACCGGGAGAGGGTACTTGAAGCTATGTAGTAGCCTGAGCTCTGTATAAACGTGGTACAACGGCTAAGACCGCGTGCTTGTGACTTACGCCTTAAGCGAGGGGTGCTGGTTCGAACCCCAGCAGAGGTCAGTTTTTAAAATTTTTCATATTATTTTCTTTTTTTTTTTTTTTTTACATTATATTATTTATTTAATGTGTTTTTCGATACATTAAAGGATCCTACATGCAAAAAAATTTTTTTTTATTCGAGAAATTTCAAATACAGCTTAAAAACTGGAAAATTCCCGGAAAATTAGTTTATTTATGTCATTAATTTTTTTTACTACTTTTACAATATTTTCACGAAAGTTTAGCATCCGAAAAATGCTATATGTTTAAAATCAAGCGTCTTTCTTGGTGAAAGAACGCATAAAGGAATAAATAATAAAACAAAATAAAATGGCGGGAAAAAGGCTCAAATTTCAAGTCCGTCTAACTCCCTTTAATATTAAGCTATAATTTTCAAACTCGGGCGGAAAGTTGGCCTCTATGAGCCAAACCACCCTACCGAGATAAATTTTTATAGACCATATAAGGGGGCCATAAAGGCCCATCAAGTATTTTTTTAGCTAACCAGGAGAGGGTACTTGAAGCTATGTAGTAGCCTGATCTCCGTATAAACCTGGTCCAACGGCTAAGACTGCGTGCTAGTGACTTACGCCTTAAGCGAGGGGGTACAGGTTCGAAACAAGGCAGAGGTCAGTTTTTAAAATTTTTTATATTTTTTTCTTTTGTTTTTTTTTCACGTTATATTATTTATTGAATGTGTTTTTCGATACATTAAAGGATCCTACATGCAAAAAAAAATTTTTTTTATTCGAGAAATTTCAAATACAGCTTAAAAACTGGAAAATTCCCGGAAAATTAGTTTATTTATATTATTATTTTTTTTTACTCCTTTTACAATATTTTCGCGAAAGTTTAGCATCCGAAAAATGCTCTATGTTTAAAATCAAGCGTCTTTCTCTGTGAAAGAACGCATAAAGGAATAAATAACAAAACAAAATAAAATGGCGGGAAAAAGGCTCAAATTTCAAGTTCGTCTAACTCCCTTTAATATAAAGCTATAATTTTCAAACTCGGGCTGAAAGTTGGCCTCTATGTCCCAAACCACCCTACCGAGAAAATTTTTTATAGACCATATAGGGGGGCCACGAAGTCCCCTCAAGTATTTTTTCTTAGCTAACCGGGAGAGGGTACTTGAAGCTATGTAGTAGACTGATCTCCGTAAAAACGTGGTCCAACGGCTAAGACCGCGTGCTTGTGACTTACGCCTTAAGCGAGGGGGTACAGGTTCGAACCCCGGCTGAGGTCAATTTTTAAAATTTTTTATATTTTTTCTTTTGTTTTTTTCACATTTTATTATTTAATTAATGTGTTTTTCGATACATTAAAGGATCCTACATGCAAAAAAAAATTTTTTTATTCGAGAAATTTCAAATACAGCTTAAAAACTGGAAAATTCCCGGAAAATTAGTTTATTTATATTATTATTTTTTTTACTCCTTTTACAATATTTTCACGAAAGTTTAGCATCCGAAAAATGCTCTAGGTCTAAAATCAAGCGTCTTTCTTAGTGAAAGAACGCATAAAGGAATAAATAATAAAACAAAATAAAATGGCTGGAAAAAGGCTCAAATTTCAAGTCCGTCTAACTCCCTTTAATATTAAGCTATAATTTTCAAACTCGGGCTGAAAGTTGACCTCTATGTCCCAAACCACCCTACCGAGAAAATTTTTTATAGACCATATAGGGGGGCCACGAAGTCCCCTCAAGTATTTTTTCTTAGCTAACCGGGAGAGGGTACTTGAAGCTATGTAGTAGACTGATCTCCGTATAAACGTGGTCCAACGGCTAAGACCGCGTGCTTGTGACTTACGCTTTAAGCGAGGGGGTACAGGTTCGAACCCCGGCTGAGGTCAATTTTTAAAATTTTTTATATTTTTTCTTTTGTTTTCTTCACATTTTATTATTTAATTAATGTGTTTTTCGATACATTAAAGGATCCTACATGCAAAAAATAATTTTTTTTATTCGAAAAATTTCAAATTCAGCTTAAAAACTGGAAAATTCCCTGAAAATTAGTTTATTTATATCATTTTTTTTACTCCTTTTACAATATTTTCACGAAAGTTTTGCATCCGAAAAATGCTCTATGTTTAAAATCAAGCGTCTTTCTTGGCGACAGAACGCATAAAGGAATAAATAATGAAACAAAATAAAATGGCGGGAAAAAGGCTCAAATTTCAAGTCCGTCTAACTCCCTTTAATATTAAGCTATAATTTTCAAACTCGGGCGGAAAGTTGGCCATTATGAGCCAAACCACCCTACCGAGAAAAATTTTTATAGACCATATAGGGGGGCCACAAAGGCCCCTCAAGTATTTTTTTTTTTAGCGAACCGGGAGAGGGTACTTGAAGCTATGTAGTAGCCTGAGCTCTGTATAAACGTGGTACAACGGCTAAGACCGCGTGCTTGTGACTTACGCCTTAAGCGAGGGGTGCTGGTTCGAACCCCAGCAGAGGTCAGTTTTTAAAATTTTTCATATTATTTTCTTTTTTTTTTTTTTTTACATTATATTATTTATTTAATGTGTTTTTCGATACATTAAAGGATCCTACATGCAAAAAAATTTTTTTTTATTCGAGAAATTTCAAATACAGCTTAAAAACTGGAAAATTCCCGGAAAATTAGTTTATTTATGTCATTAATTTTTTTTACTACTTTTACAATATTTTCACGAAAGTTTAGCATCCGAAAAATGCTATATGTTTAAAATCAAGCGTCTTTCTTGGTGAAAGAACGCATAAAGGAATAAATAATAAAACAAAATAAAATGGCGGGAAAAAGGCTCAAATTTCAAGTCCGTCTAACTCCCTTTAATATTAAGCTATAATTTTCAAACTCGGGCGGAAAGTTGGCCTCTATGAGCCAAACCACCCTACCGAGATAAATTTTTATAGACCATATAAGGGGGCCATAAAGGCCCATCAAGTATTTTTTTAGCTAACCAGGAGAGGGTACTTGAAGCTATGTAGTAGCCTGATCTCCGTATAAACCTGGTCCAACGGCTAAGACTGCGTGCTAGTGACTTACGCCTTAAGCGAGGGGGTACAGGTTCGAAACAAGGCAGAGGTCAGTTTTTAAAATTTTTTATATTTTTTTCTTTTGTTTTTTTTTCACGTTATATTATTTATTGAATGTGTTTTTCGATACATTAAAGGATCCTACATGCAAAAAAAAATTTTTTTTATTCGAGAAATTTCAAATACAGCTTAAAAACTGGAAAATTCCCGGAAAATTAGTTTATTTATATTATTATTTTTTTTTACTCCTTTTACAATATTTTCGCGAAAGTTTAGCATCCGAAAAATGCTCTATGTTTAAAATCAAGCGTCTTTCTCTGTGAAAGAACGCATAAAGGAATAAATAACAAAACAAAATAAAATGGCGGGAAAAAGGCTCAAATTTCAAGTTCGTCTAACTCCCTTTAATATAAAGCTATAATTTTCAAACTCGGGCTGAAAGTTGGCCTCTATGTCCCAAACCACCCTACCGAGAAAATTTTTTATAGACCATATAGGGGGGCCACGAAGTCCCCTCAAGTATTTTTTCTTAGCTAACCGGGAGAGGGTACTTGAAGCTATGTAGTAGACTGATCTCCGTAAAAACGTGGTCCAACGGCTAAGACCGCGTGCTTGTGACTTACGCCTTAAGCGAGGGGGTACAGGTTCGAACCCCGGCTGAGGTCAATTTTTAAAATTTTTTATATTTTTTCTTTTGTTTTTTTCACATTTTATTATTTAATTAATGTGTTTTTCGATACATTAAAGGATCCTACATGCAAAAAAAAATTTTTTTATTCGAGAAATTTCAAATACAGCTTAAAAACTGGAAAATTCCCGGAAAATTAGTTTATTTATATTATTATTTTTTTTACTCCTTTTACAATATTTTCACGAAAGTTTAGCATCCGAAAAATGCTCTAGGTCTAAAATCAAGCGTCTTTCTTAGTGAAAGAACGCATAAAGGAATAAATAATAAAACAAAATAAAATGGCTGGAAAAAGGCTCAAATTTCAAGTCCGTCTAACTCCCTTTAATATTAAGCTATAATTTTCAAACTCGGGCTGAAAGTTGACCTCTATGTCCCAAACCACCCTACCGAGAAAATTTTTTATAGACCATATAGGGGGGCCACGAAGTCCCCTCAAGTATTTTTTCTTAGCTAACCGGGAGAGGGTACTTGAAGCTATGTAGTAGACTGATCTCCGTATAAACGTGGTCCAACGGCTAAGACCGCGTGCTTGTGACTTACGCTTTAAGCGAGGGGGTACAGGTTCGAACCCCGGCTGAGGTCAATTTTTAAAATTTTTTATATTTTTTCTTTTGTTTTCTTCACATTTTATTATTTAATTAATGTGTTTTTCGATACATTAAAGGATCCTACATGCAAAAAATAATTTTTTTTATTCGAAAAATTTCAAATTCAGCTTAAAAACTGGAAAATTCCCTGAAAATTAGTTTATTTATATCATTTTTTTTACTCCTTTTACAATATTTTCACGAAAGTTTTGCATCCGAAAAATGCTCTATGTTTAAAATCAAGCGTCTTTCTTGGCGACAGAACGCATAAAGGAATAAATAATGAAACAAAATAAAATGGCGGGAAAAAGGCTCAAATTTCAAGTCCGTCTAACTCCCTTTAATATTAAGCTATAATTTTCAAACTCGGGCGGAAAGTTGGCCATTATGAGCCAAACCACCCTACCGAGAAAAATTTTTATAGACCATATAGGGGGGCCACAAAGGCCCCTCAAGTATTTTTTTTTTAGCGAACCGGGAGAGGGTACTTGAAGCTATGTAGTAGCCTGAGCTCCGTATAAACGTGGTACAACGGCTAAGACCGCGTGCTAGTGACTTACGCCTTAAGCGAGGGGGTGCAGGTTCGAACCAAGGCAGAGGTCAATTTTTAAAATTTTTTATATTTTTTTCTTTTGTTTTTTTTTTACATTATATTATTTATTTAATGTGTTTTTCGATACATTAAAGGATCCTACATGCAAAAAAAAATTTTTTTATTCGAGAAATTTCAAATACAGCTTAAAAACTGGAAAATTCCCGGAAAATTAGTTTATTTATATTATTATTTTTTTTACTCCTTTTACAATATTTTCACGAAAGTTTAGCATCCGAAAAATGCTCTAGGTCTAAAATCAAGCGTCTTTCTTAGTGAAAGAACGCATAAAGGAATAAATAATAAAACAAAATAAAATGGCTGGAAAAAGGCTCAAATTTCAAGTCCGTCTAACTCCCTTTAATATTAAGCTATAATTTTCAAATTCGGGCTGAAAGTTGACCTCTATGTCCCAAACCACCCTACCGAGAAAATTTTTTATAGACCATATAGGGGGGCCACGAAGTCCCCTCAAGTATTTTTTCTTAGCTAACCGGGAGAGGGTACTTGAAGCTATGTAGTAGACTGATCTCCGTATAAACGTGGTCCAACGGCTAAGACCGCGTGCTTGTGACTTACGCTTTAAGCGAGGGGGTACAGGTTCGAACCCCGGCTGAGGTCAATTTTTAAAATTTTTTATATTTTTTCTTTTGTTTTCTTCAAATTTTATTATTTAATTAATGTGTTTTTCGATACATTAAAGGATCCTACATGCAAAAAATAATTTTTTTTATTCGAAAAATTTCAAATTCAGCTTAAAAACTGGAAAATTCCCTGAAAATTAGTTTATTTATATCATTTTTTTTACTCCTTTTACAATATTTTCACGAAAGTTTTGCATCCGAAAAATGCTCTATGTTTAAAATCAAGCGTCTTTCTTGGCGACAGAACGCATAAAGGAATAAATAATGAAACAAAATAAAATGGCGGGAAAAAGGCTCAAATTTCAAGTCCGTCTAACTCCCTTTAATATTAAGCTATAATTTTCAAACTCGGGCGGAAAGTTGGCCATTATGAGCCAAACCACCCAACCGAGAAAAATTTTTATAGACCATATAGGGGGGCCACAAAGGCCCCTCAAGTATTTTTTTTTTAGCGAACCGGGAGAGGGTACTTGAAGCTATGTAGTAGACTGATCTCCGTATAAACATGGTCCAACGGCTAAGACCGCGTGCTTGTGACTTACGCCTTAAGCGAGGGGTGCTGGTTCGAACCCCAGCAGAGGTCAGTTTTTAAAATTTTTCATATTCTTTTCTTTTTTTTTTTTTTTTTTACATTATATTATTTATTTAATGTGTTTTTCGATACATTAAAGGATCCTACATGCAAAAAATTTTTTTTTTATTCGAGAAATTTCAAATACAGCTTAAAAACTGGAATATTCCCGGAAAATTAGTTTATTTATGTCATTAATTTTTTTTACTACTTTTACAATATTTTCACGAAAGTTTAGCATCCGAAAAATGCTATATGTTTAAAATCAAGCGTCTTTCTTGGTGAAAGAACGCATAAAGGAATAAATAATAAAACAAAATAAAATGGCGGGAAAAAGGCTCAAATTTCAAGTCCGTCTAACTCCCTTTAATATTAAGCTATAATTTTCAAACTCGGGCGGAAAGTTGGCCTCTATGAGCCAAACCACCCTACCGAGATAAATTTTTATAGACCATATAAGCTTGATGGGCCATAAAGGCCCATCAAGTATTTTTTTAGCTAACCAGGAGAGGGTACTTGAAGCTATGTAGTAGCCTGATCTCCGTATAAACCTGGTCCAACGGCTAAGACTGCGTGCTAGTGACTTACGCCTTAAGCGAGGGGGTACAGGTTCGAAACAAGGCAGAGGTCAGTTTTTAAAATTTTTTATATTTTTTTCTTTTGTTTTTTTTTCACGTTATATTATTTATTGAATGTGTTTTTCGATACATTAAAGGATCCTACATGCAAAAAAAAATTTTTTTTATTCGAGAAATTTCAAATACAGCTTAAAAACTGGAAAATTCCCGGAAAATTAGTTTATTTATATTATTATTTTTTTTTACTCCTTTTACAATATTTTCGCGAAAGTTTAGCATCCGAAAAATGCTCTATGTTTAAAATCAAGCGTCTTTCTCTGTGAAAGAACGCATAAAGGAATAAATAACAAAACAAAATAAAATGGCGGGAAAAAGGCTCAAATTTCAAGTTCGTCTAACTCCCTTTAATATAAAGCTATAATTTTCAAACTCGGGCTGAAAGTTGGCCTCTATGTCCCAAACCACCCTACCGAGAAAATTTTTTATAGACCATATAGGGGGGCCACGAAGTCCCCTCAAGTATTTTTTCTTAGCTAACCGGGAGAGGGTACTTGAAGCTATGTAGTAGACTGAACTCCGTAAAAACGTGGTCCAACGGCTAAGACCGCGTGCTTGTGACTTACGCCTTAAGCGAGGGGGTACAGGTTCGAACCCCGGCTGAGGTCAATTTTTAAAATTTTTTATATTTTTTCTTTTGTTTTTTCACATTTTATTATTTAATTAATGTGTTTTTCGATACATTAAAGGATCCTACATGCAAAAAATAATTTTTTTTATTCGAAAAATTTCAAATTCAGCTTAAAAACTGGAAAATTCCCGGAAAATTAGTTTATTTATATTATTAATTTCTTTTACTCCTTTTACAATATTTTCAAGAAAGTTTAGAATCCGAAAAATGCTATATATTTAAAATCAAGCGTCTTTCTTGGTGAAAGACCGCATAAAGGAATAAGTAATAAAACAAAATAAAATGGCCGGAAAAAGGCTCAAAATTCTAGTCCGTCTAACTCCCTTTAATATTAAGCTATAATTTTCAAACTCGGGCGGAAAGTTGGCCTGTATGAGCCAAACCACCCTACCGAGTAAAATTTTTATAGACCGTATAGGGGGGCCACAAAGGCCCCTCAAATATTTTTTCTTAGCTAACCGGGAGAGGGTACTTGAAGCTATGTAGTAGCCTAAGCTGCGTATAAACGTGGTACAACGGCTAAGACCGCGTGCTAGTGACTTACGCCTTAAGCGAGGGGTATAGGTTCGAACCCCGGCTGAGGTCGATTTTTAAAATTTTTTATATTTTTTCTTTTGTTTTTTTTTACATTATATTATTTATTTAATGTGTTTTTCGATACATTAAAGGATCCTACATAAAAAAAAAATTTTTTTTATTCGAGAAATTTCAAATACAGCTTAAAAACTGGAAAAGTCCCGGAAAATTAGTTTATTTATATTATTATTTTTTTTTACTCCTTTTACAATATTTTCGCGAAAGTTTAGCATCCGAAAAATGCTCTATGTTTAAAATCAAGCGTCTTTCTCTGTGAAAGAACGCATAAAGGAATAAATAACAAAACAAAATAAAATGGCGGGAAAAAGGCTCAAATTTCAAGTCCGTCTAACTCCCTTTAATATTAAGCTATAATTTTCAAACTCGGGCGGAAAGTTGGCCATTATGAGCCAAACCACCCTACCGAGAAAAATTTTTATAGACCATATAGGGGGGCCACAAAGGCCCCTCAAGTATTTTTTTTTTAGCGAACCGGGAGAGGGTACTTGAAGCTATGTAGTAGCCTGAGCTCCGTATAAACGTGGTACAACGGCTAAGACCGCGTGCTAGTGACTTACGCCTTAAGCGAGGGGGTGCAGGTTCGAACCAAGGCAGAGGTCAATTTTTAAAATTTTTTATATTTTTTCTTTTGTTTTCTTCACATTTTATTATTTAATTAATGTGTTTTTCGATACATTAAAGGATCCTACATGCAAAAAATAATTTTTTTTATTCGAAAAATTTCAAATTCAGCTTAAAAACTGGAAAATTCCCTGAAAATTAGTTTATTTATATCATTTTTTTTACTCCTTTTACAATATTTTCACGAAAGTTTTGCATCCGAAAAATGCTCTATGTTTAAAATCAAGCGTCTTTCTTGGCGACAGAACGCATAAAGGAATAAATAATGAAACAAAATAAAATGGCGGGAAAAAGGCTCAAATTTCAAGTCCGTCTAACTCCCTTTAATATTAAGCTATAATTTTCAAACTCGGGCGGAAAGTTGGCCATTATGAGCCAAACCACCCTACCGAGAAAAATTTTTTATAGACCATATAGGGGGGCCACAAAGGCCCCTCAAGTATTTTTTTTTTAGCGAACCGGGAGAGGGTACTTGAAGCTATGTAGTAGCCTGAGCTCCGTATAAACGTGGTCCAACGGCTAAGACCGCGTGCTTGTGACTTACGCCTTAAGCGAGGGGGTACAGGTTCGAACCCCGGCTGAGGTCAATTTTTAAAATTTTTTATATTTTTTCTTTTGTTTTTTTCACATTTTATTATTTAATTAATGTGTTTTTCGATACATTAAAGGATCCTACATGCAAAAAATAATTTTTTTTATTCGAAAAATTTCAAATTCAGCTTAAAAACTGGAAAATTCCCGGAAAATTAGTTTATTTATATTATTAATTTCTTTTACTCCTTTTACAATATTTTCAAGAAAGTTTAGAATCCGAAAAATGCTATATATTTAAAATCAAGCGTCTTTCTTGGTGAAAGACCGCATAAAGGAATAAGTAATAAAACAAAATAAAATGGCCGGAAAAAGGCTCAGAATTCTAGTCCGTCTAACTCCCTTTAATATTAAGCTATAATTTTCAAACTCGGGCGGAAAGTTGGCCTGTATGAGCCAAACCACCCTACCGAGTAAAATTTTTATAGACCGTATAGGGGGGCCACAAAGGCCCCTCAAATATTTTTTCTTAGCTAACCGGGAGAGGGTACTTGAAGCTATGTAGTAGCCTAAGCTGCGTATAAACGTGGTACAACGGCTAAGACCGCGTGCTAGTGACTTACGCCTTAAGCGAGGGGTATAGGTTCGAACCCCGGCTGAGGTCGATTTTTAAAATTTTTTATATTTTTTCTTTTGTTTTTTTTACATTATATTATTTATTTAATGTGTTTTTCGATACATTAAAGGATCCTACATGCAAAAAATAATTTTTTTTATTCGAAAAATTTCAAATTCAGCTTAAAAACTGGAAAATTCCCTGAAAATTAGTTTATTTATATCATTTTTTTTACTCCTTTTACAATATTTTCACGAAAGTTTTGCATCCGAAAAATGCCCTATGTTTAAAATCAAGCGTCTTTCTTGGCGACAGAACGCATAAAGGAATAAATAATGAAACAAAATAAAATGGCGGGAAAAAGGCTCAAATTTCAAGTCCGTCTAACTCCCTTTAATATTAAGCTATAATTTTCAAACTCGGGCGGAAAGTTGGCCATTATGAGCCAAACCACCCTACCGAGAAAAATTTTTATAGACCATATAGGGGGGCCACAAAGGCCCCTCAAGTATTTTTTTTTTAGCGAACCGGGAGAGGGTACTTGAAGCTATGTAGTAGCCTGAGCTCCGTATAAACGTGGTCCAACGGCTAAGACCGCGTGCTTGTGACTTACGCCTTAAGCGAGGGGGTACAGGTTCGAACCCCGGCTGAGGTCAATTTTTAAAATTTTTTATATTTTTTCTTTTGTTTTTTTCACATTTTATTATTTAATTAATGTGTTTTTCGATACATTAAAGGATCCTACATGCAAAAAATAATTTTTTTTATTCGAAAAATTTCAAATTCAGCTTAAAAACTGGAAAATTCCCGGAAAATTAGTTTATTTATATTATTAATTTCTTTTACTCCTTTTACAATATTTTCAAGAAAATTTAGAATCCGAAAAATGCTATATATTTAAAATCAAGCGTCTTTCTTGGTGAAAGACCGCATAAAGGAATAAGTAATAAAACAAAATAAAATGGCCGGAAAAAGGCTCAAAATTCTAGTCCGTCTAACTCCCTTTAATATTAAGCTATAATTTTCAAACTCGGGCGGAAAGTTGGCCTGTATGAGCCAAACCACCCTACCGAGTAAAATTTTTATAGACCGTATAGGGGGGCCACAAAGGCCCCTCAAATATTTTTTCTTAGCTAACCGGGAGAGGGTACTTGAAGCTATGTAGTAGACTGATCTCCGTATAAACGTGGTCCAACGGCTAAGACCGCGTGCTTGTGACTTACGCTTTAAGCGAGGGGGTACAGGTTCGAACCCCGGCTGAGGTCAATTTTTAAAATTTTTTATATTTTTTCTTTTGTTTTCTTCACATTTTATTATTTAATTAATGTGTTTTTCGATACATTAAAGGATCCTACATGCAAAAAATAATTTTTTTTATTCGAAAAATTTCAAATTCAGCTTAAAAACTGGAAAATTCCCTGAAAATTAGTTTATTTATATCATTTTTTTTACTCCTTTTACAATATTTTCACGAAAGTTTTGCATCCGAAAAATGCTCTATATTTAAAATCAAGCGTCTTTCTTGGCGACAGAACGCATAAAGGAATAAATAATGAAACAAAATAAAATGGCGGGAAAAAGGCTCAAATTTCAAGTCCGTCTAACTCCCTTTAATATTAAGCTATAATTTTCAAACTCGGGCGGAAAGTTGGCCATTATGAGCCAAACCACCCTACCGAGAAAAATTTTTATAGACCATATAGGGGGGCCACAAAGGCCCCTCAAGTATTTTTTTTTAGCGAACCGGGAGAGGGTACTTGAAGCTATGTAGTAGCCTGAGCTCCGTATAAACGTGGTGCAACGGCTAAGACCGCGTGCTAGTGACTTACGCCTTAAGCGAGGGGGTGCAGGTTCGAACCAAGGCAGAGGTCAATTTTTAAAATTTTTTATATTTTTTTCTTTTGTTTTTTTTTTACATTATATTATTTATTTAATGTGTTTTTCGATACATTAAAGGATCCTACATGCAAAAAAAAATTTTTTTATTCGAGAAATTTTAAATACAGCTTAAAAACTGGAAAATTCCCGGAAAATTAGTTTATTTATATTATTATTTTTTTTACTCCTTTTACAATATTTTCACGAAAGTTTAGCATCCGAAAAATGCTCTAGGTCTAAAATCAAGCGTCTTTCTTAGTGAAAGAACGCATAAAGGAATAAATAATAAAACAAAATAAAATGGCTGGAAAAAGGCTCAAATTTCAAGTCCGTCTAACTCCCTTTAATATTAAGCTATAATTTTCAAACTCGGGCTGAAAGTTGACCTCTATGTCCCAAACCACCCTACCGAGAAAATTTTTTATAGACTATATAGGGGGGCCACGAAGTCCCCTCAAGTATTTTTTCTTAGCTAACCGGGAGAGGGTACTTGAAGCTATGTAGTAGACTGATCTCCGTATAAACGTGGTCCAACGGCTAAGACCGCGTGCTTGTGACTTACGCTTTAAGCGAGGGGGTACAGGTTCGAAATCCGGCTGAGGTCAATTTTTAAAATTTTTTATATTTTTTCTTTTGTTTTCTTCACATTTTATTATTTAATTAATGTGTTTTTCGATACATTAAAGGATCCTACATGCAAAAAATAATTTTTTTTATTCGAAAAATTTCAAATTCAGCTTAAAAACTGGAAAATTCCCGGAAAATTAGTTTATTTATATCATTTTTTTTACTCCTTTTACAATATTTTCACGAAAGTTTTGCATCCGAAAAGTGCTCTATGTTTAAAATCAAGCGTCTTTCTTGGCGACAGAACGCATAAAGGAATAAATAATGAAACAAAATAAAATGGCGGGAAAAAGGCTCAAATTTCAAGTCCGTCTAACTCCCTTTAATATTAAGCTATAATTTTCAAACTCGGGCGGAAAGTTGGCCATTATGAGCCAAACCACCCAACCGAGAAAATTTTTTATAGACCATATAGGGGGGCCACAAAGGCCCCTCAAGTATTTTTTTTTTAGCGAACCGGGAGAGGGTACTTGAAGCTATGTAGTAGACTGATCTCCGTATAAACATGGTACAACGGCTAAGACCGCGTGCTAGTGACTTACGCCTTAAGCGAGGGGGTGCAGGTTCGAACCAAGGCAGAGGTCAATTTTTAAAATTTTTTATATTTTTTTCTTTTGTTTTTTTTACATTATATTATTTATTTAATGTGTTTTTCGATACATTAAAGGATCCTACATGCAAAAAAAAATTTTTTTATTCGAGAAATTTCAAATACAGCTTAAAAACTGGAAAATTCCCGGAAAATTAGTTTATTTATATTATTATTTTTTTTTACTCCTTTTAAAATATTTTCACGAAAGTTTAGCATCCGAAAAATGCTCTAGGTTCAAAATCAAGCGTCTTTCTTAGTGAAAGAACGCATAAAGGAATAAATAAAAATACAAAATAAAATGGCGGGAAAAAGGCTCAAATTTCAAGTCCGTCTAACTCTCTTTAATATTACGCTATAATTTTCAAACTCGGGCTGAAAGTTGGCCTCTATGTCCCAAACCACCCTACCGAGAAAATTTTTTATAGACCATATAGGGGGGCCACGAAGTCCCCTCAAGTATTTTTTCTTATCTAACCGGGAGAGGGTACTTGAAGCTATGTAGTAGACTGATCTCCGTATAAACTTTGTCCAACGGCTAAGACCGCGTGCTTGTGACTTACGCTTTAAGCGAGGGGGTACAGGTTCGAACCCCGGCTGAGGTCAATTTTTAAAATTTTTTATATTTTTTCTTTTGTTTTTTTCACATTTTATTATTTAATTAATGTGTTTTTCGATACATTAAAGGATCCTACATGCAAAAAATAATTTTTTTTATTCGAAAAATTTCAAATTCAGCTTAAAAACTGGAAAATTCCCTGAAAATTAGTTTATTTATATCATTTTTTTTACTCCTTTTACAATATTTTCACGAAAGTTTTGCATCCGAAAAATGCTCTATATTTAAAATCAAGCGTCTTTCTTGGCGACAGAACGCATAAAGGAATAAATAATGAAACAAAATAAAATGGCGGGAAAAAGGCTCAAATTTCAAGTCCGTCTAACTCCCTTTAATATTAAGCTATAATTTTCAAACTCGGGCGGAAAGTTGGCCATTATGAGCCAAACCACCCTACCGAGAAAAATTTTTATAGACCATATAGGGGGGCCACAAAGGCCCCTCAAGTATTTTTTTTTTAGCGAACCGGGAGAGGGTACTTGAAGCTATGTAGTAGCCTGAGCTCCGTATAAACGTGGTACAACGGCTAAGACCGCGTGCTAGTGACTTACGCCTTAAGCGAGGGGGTGCAGGTTCGAACCAAGGCAGAGGTCAATTTTTAAAATTTTTTATATTTTTTTCTTTTGTTTTTTTTTTACATTATATTATTTATTTAATGTGTTTTTCGATACATTAAAGGATCCTACATGCAAAAAAAAATTTTTTTATTCGAGAAATTTCAAATACAGCTTAAAAACTGGAAAATTCCCGGAAAATTAGTTTATTTATATTATTATTTTTTTTACTCCTTTTACAATATTTTCACGAAAGTTTAGCATCCGAAAAATGCTCTAGGTCTAAAATCAAGCGTCTTTCTTAGTGAAAGAACGCATAAAGGAATAAATAATAAAACAAAATAAAATGGCTGGAAAAAGGCTCAAATTTCAAGTCCGTCTAACTCCCTTTAATATTAAGCTATAATTTTCAAACTCGGGCTGAAAGTTGACCTCTATGTCCCAAACCACCCTACCGAGAAAAATTTTTATAGACCATATAGGGGGGCCACAAAGGCCCCTCAAGTATTTTTTTTTAGCGAACCGGGAGAGGGTACTTGAAGCTATGTAGTAGCCTGAGCTCCGTATAAACGTGGTACAACGGCTAAGACCGCGTGCTAGTGACTTACGCCTTAAGCGAGGGTTATAGGTTCGAACCCCGTCTGAGGTCAATTTTTAAAATTTTTTATATTTTTTCTTTTGTTTTTTTTACATTATATAATTTATTTAATGTGTTTTTCGATACATTAAAGGATCCTACATGCAAAAAATAATTTTTTTTATTCGAAAAATTTCAAATTCAGCTTAAAAACTGGAAAATTCCCGGAAAATTAGTTTATTTATATAATTTTTTTTACTCCTTTTACAATATTTTCACGAAAGTTTTGCATCCGAAAAATGCTCTATGTTTAAAATCAAGCGTCTTTCTTGGCGACAGTACGCATAAAGGAATAAATAATGAAACAAAATAAAATGGCGGGAAAAAGGCTCAAATTTCAAGTCCGTCTAACTCCCTTTAATATTAAGCTATAATTTTCAAACTCGGGCGGAAAGTTGGCCATAATGAGCCAAACCACCCTACCGAGAAAAATTTTTATAGACCATATAGGGGGGCCACAAAGGCCCCTCAAGTATTTTTTTTTAGCGAACCGGGAGAGGGTACTTGAAGCTATGTTGTAACCTGAGCTCCGTATAAACGTGGTTCAACGGCTAAGACCGCGTGCTAGTGACTTACGCCTTAAGCGAGGGGTATAGGTTCGAATCCCGTCTGAGGTCAATTTTTAAAATTTTTTATATTTCTTCTTTTGTTTTTTTTTACATTATATTATTTATTTAATGTGTTTTTCGATACATTAAAGGATCCTACATGCAAAAAATAATTTTTTTTATTGGAAAAATTTCAAATTCAGCTTAAAAACTGGAAAATTCCCGGAAAATTAGTTTATTTATATCATTTTTTTTTACTCCTTTTACAATATTTTCACGAAAGTTTTGCATCCGAAAAATGCTCTATGTTTAAAATCAAGCGTCTTTCTTGGCGAAAGAGCGCATAAAGGAATAAATAATGAAACAAAGTAAAATGGCGGGAAAAAGGCTCAAATTTCAAGTCCGTCTAACTCCCTTTAATATTAAGCTATAATTTTCAAACTCGGGCGGAAAGTTGGCCATTATGAGCCTAACCACCCTACCGAGAAAATTTTTTATAGACCATATAGGGGGGCCACAAAGGCCCCTCAAATATTTTTTCTTAGCTAACCGGGAGAGGGTACTTGAAGCTATGTAGTAGACTGATCTCCGTATAAACATGGTACAACGGCTAAGACCGCGTGCTAGTGACTTACGCCTTAAGCGAGGGGGTGCAGGTTCGAACCAAGGCAGAGGTCAATTTTTAAAATTTTTTATATTTTTTTCTTTTGTTTTTTTTTACATTATATTATTTATTTAATGTGTTTTTCGATACATTAAAGGATCCTACATGCAAAAAAAATTTTTTTTATTCGAGAAATTTCAAATACAGCTTAAAACCTGGAAAATTCCCGGAAAATTAGTTTATTTATATTATTATTTTTTTTTACTCCTTTTACAATATTTTCACGAAAGTTTAGCATCCGAAAAATGCTCTAGGTCCAAAATCAAGCGTCTTTCTTAGTGAAAGAACGCATAAAGGAATAAATAAAAATACAAAATAAAATGGCGGGAAAAAGGCTCAAATTTCAAGTCCGTCTAACTCCCTTTAATATTAAGCTATAATTTTCAAACTCGGGCTGAAAGTTGACCTCTATGTCCCAAACCACCCTACCGAGAAAATTTTTTATAGACCATATAGGGGGGCCACGAAGTCCCCTCAAGTATTTTTTCTTAGCTAACCGGGAGAGGGTACTTGAAGCTATGTAGTAGACTGATCTCCGTATAAACGTGGTCCAACGGCTAAGACCGCGTGCTTGTGACTTACGCTTTAAGCGAGGGGGTACAGGTTCGAACCCCGGCTGAGGTCAATTTTTAAAATTTTTTATATTTTTTCTTTTGTTTTCTTCACATTTTATTATTTAATTAATGTGTTTTTCGATACATTAAAGGATCCTACATGCAAAAAAAAATTTTTTTATTCGAGAAATTTCAAATACAGCTTTAAAACTGGAAAATTCCCGGAAAATTAGTTTATTTATATTATTATTTTTTTTACTCCTTTTACAATATTTTCACAAAAGTTTAGCATCCGAAAAATGCTCTAGGTCTAAAATCAAGCGTCTTTCTTAGTGAAAGAACGCATAAAGGAATAAATAATAAAACAAAATAAAATGGCTGGAAAAAGGCTCAAATTTCAAGTCCGTCTAACTCCCTTTAATATTAAGCTATAATTTTCAAACTCGGGCTGAAAGTTGACCTCTATGTCCCAAACCACCCTACCGAGAAAATTTTTTATAGACTATATAGGGGGGCCACGAAGTCCCCTCAAGTATTTTTTCTTAGCTAACCGGGAGAGGGTAATTGAAGCTATGTAGTAGACTGATCTGCGTATAAACGTGGTCCAACGGCTAAGACCGCGTGCTTGTGACTTACGCTTTAAGCGAGGGGGTACAGGTTCGAACTCCGGCTGAGGTCAATTTTTAAAATTTTTTATATTTTTTCTTTTGTTTTCTTCAAATTTTATTATTTAATTAATGTGTTTTTCGATACATTAAAGGATCCTACATGCAAAAAATAATTTTTTTATTCGAAAAATTTCAAATTCAGCTTAAAAACTGGAAAATTCCCGGAAAATTAGTTTATTTATATCATTTTTTTACTCCTTTTACAATATTTTCACGAAAGTTTTGCATCCGAAAAATGCTCTATGTTTAAAATCAAGCGTCTTTCTTGGCGACAGAACGTATAAAGGAATAAATAATGAAACAAAATAAAATGGCGGGAAAAAGGCTCAAATTTCAAGTCCGTCTAACTCCCTTTAATATTAAGCTATAATTTTCAAACTCGGGCGGAAAGTTGGCCATTATGAGCCAAACCACCCAACCGAGAAAAATTTTTATAGACCATATAGGGGGGCCACAAAGGCCCCTCAAGTATTTTTTTTTTTAGCGAACCGGGAGAGGGTACTTGAAGCTATGTAGTAGACTGATCTCCGTATAAACATGGTACAACGGCTAAGACCGCGTGCTAGTGACTTACGCCTTAAGCGAGGGGGTGCAGGTTCGAACCAAGGCAGAGGTCAATTTTTAAAATTTTTTATATTTTTTTCTTTTGTTTTTTTTTACATTATATTATTTATTTAATGTGTTTTTCGATACATTAAAGGATCCTACATGCAAAAAAAAATTTTTTTATTCGAGAAATTTCAAATACAGCTTAAAAACTGGAAAATTCCCGGAAAATTAGTTTATTTATATTATTATTTTTTTTTACTCCTTTTACAATATTTTCACGAAAGTTTAGCATCCGAAAAATTCTCTAGGTCCAAAATCAAGCGTCTTTCTTAGTGAAAGAACGCATAAAGGAATAAATAAAAATACAAAATAAAATGGCGGGAAAAAGGCTCAAATTTCAAGTCCGTCTAACTCTCTTTAATATTACGCTATAATTTTCAAACTCGGGCTGAAAGTTGGCCTCTATGTCCCAAACCACCCTACCGAGAAAATTTTTTATAGACCATATAGGGGGGCCACGAAGTCCCCTCAAGTATTTTTTCTTAGCTAACCGGGAGAGGGTACTTGAAGCTATGTAGTAGACTGATCTCCGTATAAACGTGGTCCAACGGCTAAGACCGCGTGCTTGTGACTTACGCTTTAAGCGAGGGGGTACAGGTTCGAACCCCGGCTGAGGTCAATTTTTAAAATTTTTTATATTTTTTCTTTTGTTTTTTTCACATTTTATTATTTAATTAATGTGTTTTTCGATACATTAAAGGATCCTACATGCAAAAAATAATTTTTTTTATTCGAAAAATTTCAAATTCAGCTTAAAAACTGGAAAATTCCCGGAAAATTAGTTTATTTATATCATTTTTTTTACTCCTTTTACAATATTTTCACGAAAGTTTTGCATCCGAAAAATGCTCTATGTTTAAAATCAAGCGTCTTTCTTGGCGACAGAACGCATAAAGGAATAAATAATGAAACAAAATAAAATGGCGGGAAAAAGGCTCAAATTTCAAGTCCGTCTAACTCCCTTTAATATTAAGCTATAATTTTCAAACTCGGGCGGAAAGTTGGCCATTATGAGCCAAACCACCCTACCGAGAAAAATTTTTATAGACCATATAGGGGGGCCACAAAGGCCCCTCAAGTATTTTTTTTTAGCGAACCGGGAGAGGGTACTTGAAGCTATGTAGTAGCCTGAGCTCCGTATAAACGTGGTACAACGGCTAAGACCGCGTGCTAGTGACTTACGCCTTAAGCGAGGGTTATAGGTTCGAACCCCGTCTGAGGTCAATTTTTAAAATTTTTTATATTTTTTCTTTTGTTTTTTTTACATTATATAATTTATTTAATGTGTTTTTCGATACATTAAAGGATCCTACATGCAAAAAATAATTTTTTTTATTCGAAAAATTTCAAATTCAGCTTAAAAACTGGAAAATTCCCGGAAAATTAGTTTATTTATATAATTTTTTTTACTCCTTTTACAATATTTTCACGAAAGTTTTGCATCCGAAAAATGCTCTATGTTTAAAATCAAGCGTCTTTCTTGGCGACAGAACGCATAAAGGAATAAATAATGAAACAAAATAAAATGGCGGGAAAAAGGCTCAAATTTCAAGTCCGTCTAGCTCCCTTTAATATTAAGCTATAATTTTCAAACTCGGGCTGAAAGTTGACCTCTATGTCCCAAACCACCCTACCGAGAAAATTTTTTATAGACTATATAGGGGGGCCACGAAGTCCCCTCAAGTATTTTTTCTTAGATAACCGGGAGAGGGTACTTGAAGCTATGTAGTAGACTGATCTCCGTATAAACGTGGTCCAACGGCTAAGACCGCGTGCTTGTGACTTACGCTTTAAGCGAGGGGGTACAGGTTCGAACTCCGGCTGAGGTCAATTTTTAAAATTTTTTATATTTTTTCTTTTGTTTTCTTCACATTTTATTATTTAATTAATGTGTTTTTCGATACATTAAAGGATCCTACATGCAAAAAATAATTTTTTTTATTCGAAAAATTTCAAATTCAGCTTAAAAACTGGAAAATTCCCGGAAAATTAGTTTATTTATATCATTTTTTTTACTCCTTTTACAATATTTTCACGAAAGTTTTGCATCCGAAAAATGCTCTATGTTTAAAATCAAGCGTCTTTCTTGGCGACAGAACGCATAAAGGAATAAATAATGAAACAAAATAAAATGGCGGGAAAAAGGCTCAAATTTCAAGTCCGTCTAACTCCCTTTAATATTAAGCTATAATTTTCAAACTCGGGCGGAAAGTTGGCCATTATGAGCCAAACCACCCAACCGAGAAAATTTTTTATAGACCATATAGGGGGGCCACAAAGGCCCCTCAAGTATTTTTTTTTAGCGAACCGGGAGAGGGTACTTGAAGCTATGTAGTAGACTGATCTCCGTATAAACATGGTACAACGGCTAAGACCGCGTGCTAGTGACTTACGCCTTAAGCGAGGGGGTGCAGGTTCGAACCAAGGCAGAGGTCAATTTTTAAAATTTTTTATATTTTTTTCTTTTGTTTTTTTTACATTATATTATTTATTTAATGTGTTTTTCGATACATTAAAGGATCCTACATGCAAAAAAAAATTTTTTTATTCGAGAAATTTCAAATACAGCTTAAAAACTGGAAAATTCCCGGAAAATTAGTTTATTTATATTATTATTTTTTTTTACTCCTTTTACAATATTTTCACGAAAGTTTAGCATCCGAAAAATGCTCTAGGTCCAAAATCAAGCGTCTTTCTTAGTGAAAGAACGCATAAAGGAATAAATAAAAATACAAAATAAAATGGCGGGAAAAAGGCTCAAATTTCAAGTCCGTCTAACTCTCTTTAATATTACGCTATAATTTTCAAACTCGGGCTGAAAGTTGGCCTCTATGTCCCAAACCACCCTACCGAGAAAATTTTTTATAGACCATATAGGGGGGCCACGAAGTCCCCTCAAGTATTTTTTCTTATCTAACCGGGAGAGGGTACTTGAAGCTATGTAGTAGACTGATCTCCGTATAAACTTTGTCCAACGGCTAAGACCGCGTGCTTGTGACTTACGCTTTAAGCGAGGGGGTACAGGTTCGAACCCCGGCTGAGGTCAATTTTTAAAATTTTTTATATTTTTTCTTTTGTTTTTTTCACATTTTATTATTTAATTAATGTGTTTTTCGATACATTAAAGGATCCTACATGCAAAAAATAATTTTTTTTATTCGAAAAATTTCAAATTCAGCTTAAAAACTGGAAAATTCCCGGAAAATTAGTTTATTTATATCATTTTTTTTACTCCTTTTACAATATTTTCACGAAAGTTTTGCATCCGAAAAATGCTCTATGTTTAAAATCAAGCGTCTTTCTTGGCGACAGAACGCATAAAGGAATAAATATTGAAACAAAATAAAATGGCGGGAAAAAGGCTCAAATTTCAAGTCCGTCTAACTCCCTTTAATATTAAGCTATAATTTTCAAACTCGGGCGGAAAGTTGGCCATTATGAGCCAAACCACCCTACCGAGAAAAATTTTTATAGACCATATAGGGGGGCCACAAAGGCCCCTCAAGTATTTTTTTTTAGCGAACCGGGAGAGGGTACTTGAAGCTATGTAGTAGCCTGAGCTCCGTATAAACGTGGTACAACGGCTAAGACCGCGTGCTAGTGACTTACGCCTTAAGCGAGGGTTATAGGTTCGAACCCCGTCTGAGGTCAATTTTTAAAATTTTTTATATTTTTTCTTTTGTTTTTTTTACATTATATAATTTATTTAATGTGTTTTTCGATACATTAAAGGATCCTACATGCAAAAAATAATTTTTTTTATTCGAAAAATTTCAAATTCAGCTTAAAAACTGGAAAATTCCCGGAAAATTAGTTTATTTATATAATTTTTTTTACTCCTTTTACAATATTTTCACGAAAGTTTTGCGTCCGAAAAATGCTCTATGTTTAAAATCAAGCGTCTTTCTTGGCGACAGTACGCATAAAGGAATAAATAATGAAACAAAATAAAATGGCGGGAAAAAGGCTCAAATTTAAAGTCCGTCTAACTCCCTTTAATATTAAGCTATAATTTTCAAACTCGGGCGGAAAGTTGGCCATAATGAGCCAAACCACCCTACCGAGAAAAATTTTTATAGACCATATAGGGGGGCCACAAAGGCCCCTCAAGTATTTTTTTTTAGCGAACCGGGAGAGGGTACTTGAAGCTATGTTGTAACCTGAGCTCCGTATAAACGTGGTACAACGGCTAAGACCGCGTGCTAGTGACTTACGCCTTAAGCGAGGGGTATAGGTTCGAATCCCGTCTGAGGTCAATTTTTAAAATTTTTTATATTTTTTCTTTTGTTTTTTTTTACATTATATTATTTATTTAATGTGTTTTTCGATACATTAAAGGATCCTACATGCAAAAAATAATTTTTTTTATTGGAAAAATTTCAAATTCAGCTTAAAAACTGGAAAATTCCCGGAAAATTAGTTTATTTATATCATTTTTTTTTACTCCTTTTACAATATTTTCACGAAAGTTTTGCATCCGAAAAATGCTCTATGTTTAAAATCAAGCGTCTTTCTTGGCGAAAGAGCGCATAAAGGAATAAATAATGAAACAAAGTAAAATGGCGGGAAAAAGGCTCAAATTTCAAGTCCGTCTAACTCCCTTTAATATTAAGCTATAATTTTCAAACTCGGGCGGAAAGTTGGCCATTATGAGCCTAACCACCCTACCGAGAAAATTTTTTATAGACCATATAGGGGGGCCACAAAGGCCCCTCAAATATTTTTTCTTAGCTAACCGGGAGAGGGTACTTGAAGCTATGTAGTAGACTGATCTCCGTATAAACATGGTACAACGGCTAAGACCGCGTGCTAGTGACTTACGCCTTAAGCGAGGGGGTGCAGGTTCGAACCAAGGCAGAGGTCAATTTTTAAAATTTTTTATATTTTTTTCTTTTGTTTTTTTTTACATTATATTATTTATTTAATGTGTTTTTCGATACATTAAAGGATCCTACATGCAAAAAAAATTTTTTTTATTCGAGAAATTTCAAATACAGCTTAAAACCGGGAAAATTCCCGGAAAATTAGTTTATTTATATTATTATTTTTTTTTACTCCTTTTACAATATTTTCACGAAAGTTTAGCATCCGAAAAATGCTCTAGGTCCAAAATCAAGCGTCTTTCTTAGTGAAAGAACGCATAAAGGAATAAATAAAAATACAAAATAAAATGGCGGGAAAAAGGCTCAAATTTCAAGTCCGTCTAACTCCCTTTAATATTAAGCTATAATTTTCAAACTCGGGCTGAAAGTTGACCTCTATGTCCCAAACCACCCTACCGAGAAAATTTTTTATAGACCATATAGGGGGGCCACGAAGTCCCCTCAAGTATTTTTTCTTAGCTAACCGGGAGAGGGTACTTGAAGCTATGTAGTAGACTGATCTCCGTATAAACGTGGTCCAACGGCTAAGACCGCGTGCTTGTGACTTACGCTTTAAGCGAGGGGGTACAGGTTCGAACCCCGGCTGAGGTCAATTTTTAAAATTTTTTATATTTTTTCTTTTGTTTTCTTCACATTTTATTATTTAATTAATGTGTTTTTCGATACATTAAAGGATCCTACATGCAAAAAAAAATTTTTTTATTCGAGAAATTTCAAATACAGCTTTAAAACTGGAAAATTCCCGGAAAATTAGTTTATTTATATTATTATTTTTTTTACTCCTTTTACAATATTTTCACAAAAGTTTAGCATCCGAAAAATGCTCTAGGTCTAAAATCAAGCGTCTTTCTTAGTGAAAGAACGCATAAAGGAATAAATAATAAAACAAAATAAAATGGCTGGAAAAAGGCTCAAATTTCAAGTCCGTCTAACTCCCTTTAATATTAAGCTATAATTTTCAAACTCGGGCTGAAAGTTGACCTCTATGTCCCAAACCACCCTACCGAGAAAATTTTTTATAGACTATATAGGGGGGCCACGAAGTCCCCTCAAGTATTTTTTCTTAGCTAACCGGGAGAGGGTAATTGAAGCTATGTAGTAGACTGATCTCCGTATAAACGTGGTCCAACGGCTAAGACCGCGTGCTTGTGACTTACGCTTTAAGCGAGGGGGTACAGGTTCGAACTCCGGCTGAGGTCAATTTTTAAAATTTTTTATATTTTTTCTTTTGTTTTCTTCAAATTTTATTATTTAATTAATGTGTTTTTCGATACATTAAAGGATCCTACATGCAAAAAATAATTTTTTTTATTCGAAAAATTTCAAATTCAGCTTAAAAACTGTAAAATTCCCGGAAAATTAGTTTATTTATATCATTTTTTTACTCCTTTTACAATATTTTCACGAAAGTTTTGCATCCGAAAAATGCTCTATGTTTAAAATCAAGCGTCTTTCTTGGCGACAGAACGCATAAAGGAATAAATAATGAAACAAAATAAAATGGCGGGAAAAAGGCTCAAATTTCAAGTCCGTCTAACTCCCTTTAATATTAAGCTATAATTTTCAAACTCGGGCGGAAAGTTGGCCATTATGAGCCAAACCACCCAACCGAGAAAAATTTTTATAGACCATATAGGGGGGCCACAAAGGCCCCTCAAGTATTTTTTTTTTTAGCGAACCGGGAGAGGGTACTTGAAGCTATGTAGTAGACTGATCTCCGTATAAACATGGTACAACGGCTAAGACCGCGTGCTAGTGACTTACGCCTTAAGCGAGGGGGTGCAGGTTCGAACCAAGGCAGAGGTCAATTTTTAAAATTTTTTATATTTTTTTCTTTTGTTTTTTTTACATTATATTATTTATTTAATGTGTTTTTCGATACATTAAAGGATCCTACATGCAAAAAAAAATTTTTTTATTCGAGAAATTTCAAATACAGCTTAAAAACTGGAAAATTCCCGGAAAATTAGTTTATTTATATTATTATTTTTTTTTACTCCTTTTACAATATTTTCACGAAAGTTTAGCATCCGAAAAATTCTCTAGGTCCAAAATCAAGCGTCTTTCTTAGTGAAAGAACGCATAAAGGAATAAATAAAAATACAAAATAAAATGGCGGGAAAAAGGCTCAAATTTCAAGTCCGTCTAACTCTCTTTAATATTACGCTATAATTTTCAAACTCGGGCTGAAAGTTGGCCTCTATGTCCCAAACCACTCTACCGAGAAAATTTTTTATAGACCATATAGGGGGGCCACGAAGTCCCCTCAAGTATTTTTTCTTAGCTAACCGGGAGAGGGTACTTGAAGCTATGTAGTAGACTGATCTCCGTATAAACGTGGTCCAACGGCTAAGACCGCGTGCTTGTGACTTACGCTTTAAGCGAGGGGGTACAGGTTCGAACCCCGGCTGAGGTCAATTTTTAAAATTTTTTATATTTTTTCTTTTGTTTTTTTCACATTTTATTATTTAATTAATGTGTTTTTCGATACATTAAAGGATCCTACATGCAAAAAATAATTTTTTTTATTCGAAAAATTTCAAATTCAGCTTAAAAACTGGAAAATTCCCGGAAAATTAGTTTATTTATATCATTTTTTTTACTCCTTTTACAATATTTTCACGAAAGTTTTGCATCCGAAAAATGCTCTATGTTTAAAATCAAGCGTCTTTCTTGGCGACAGAACGCATAAAGGAATAAATAATGAAACAAAATAAAATGGCGGGAAAAAGGCTCAAATTTCAAGTCCGTCTAACTCCCTTTAATATTAAGCTATAATTTTCAAACTCGGGCGGAAAGTTGGCCATTATGAGCCAAACCACCCTACCGAGAAAAATTTTTATAGACCATATAGGGGGGCCACAAAGGCCCCTCAAGTATTTTTTTTTAGCGAACCGGGAGAGGGTACTTGAAGCTATGTAGTAGCCTGAGCTCCGTATAAACGTGGTACAACGGCTAAGACCGCGTGCTAGTGACTTACGCCTTAAGCGAGGGTTATAGGTTCGAACCCCGTCTGAGGTCAATTTTTAAAATTTTTTATATTTTTTCTTTTGTTTTTTTTACATTATATAATTTATTTAATGTGTTTTTCGATACATTAAAGGATCCTACATGCAAAAAATAATTTTTTTTATTCGAAAAATTTCAAATTCAGCTTAAAAACTGGAAAATTCCCGGAAAATTAGTTTATTTATATAATTTTTTTTACTCCTTTTACAATATTTTCACGAAAGTTTTGCATCCGAAAAATGCTCTATGTTTAAAATCAAGCGTCTTTCTTGGCGACAGAACGCATAAAGGAATAAATAATGAAACAAAATAAAATGGCGGGAAAAAGGCTCAAATTTCAAGTCCGTCTAACTCCCTTTAATATTAAGCTATAATTTTCAAACTCGGGCGGAAATTTGGCCATAATGAGCCAAACCACCCTACCGAGAAAAATTTTTATAGACCATATAGGGGGGCCACAAAGGCCCCTCAAATATTTTTTCTTAGCTAACCGGGAGAGGGTACTTGAAGCTATGTAGTAGACTGATCTCCGTATAAACATGGTACAACGGCTAAGACCGCGTGCTAGTGACTTACGCCTTAAGCGAGGGGGTGCAGGTTCGAACCAAGGCAGAGGTCAATTTTTAAAATTTTTTACATTTTTTTCTTTTGTTTTTTTTTACATTATATTATTTATTTAATGTGTTTTTCGATACATTAAAGGATCCTACATGCAAAAAAAATTTTTTTTATTCGAGAAATTTCAAATACAGCTTAAAACCTGGAAAATTCCCGGAAAATTAGTTTATTTATATTATTATTTTTTTTTACTCCTTTTACAATATTTTCACGAAAGTTTAGCATCCGAAAAATGCTCTAGGTCCAAAATCAAGCGTCTTTCTTAGTGAAAGAACGCATAAAGGAATAAATAAAAATACAAAATAAAATGGCGGGAAAAAGGCTCAAATTTCAAGTCCGTCTAACTCCCTTTAATATTAAGCTATAATTTTCAAACTCGGGCTGAAAGTTGACCTCTATGTCCCAAACCACCCTACCGAGAAAATTTTTTATAGACCATATAGGGGGGCCACGAAGTCCCCTCAAGTATTTTTTCTTAGCTAACCGGGAGAGGGTACTTGAAGCTATGTAGTAGACTGATCTCCGTATAAACGTGGTCCAACGGCTAAGACCGCGTGCTTGTGACTTACGCTTTAAGCGAGGGGGTACAGGTTCGAACCCCGGCTGAGGTGAATTTTTAAAATTTTTTATATTTTTTCTTTTGTTTTCTTCACATTTTATTATTTAATTAATGTGTTTTTCGATACATTAAAGGATCCTACATGCAAAAAAAAATTTTTTTATTCGAGAAATTTCAAATACAGCTTTAAAACTGGAAAATTCCCGGAAAATTAGTTTATTTATATTATTATTTTTTTTACTCCTTTTACAATATTTTCACGAAAGTTTAGCATCCGAAAAATGCTCTAGGTCTAAAATCAAGCGTCTTTCTTAGTGAAAGAACGCATAAAGGAATAAATAATAAAACAAAATAAAATGGCTGGAAAAAGGCTCAAATTTCAAGTCCGTCTAACTCCCTTTAATATTAAGCTATAATTTTCAAACTCGGGCTGAAAGTTGACCTCTATGTCCCAAACCACCCTACCGAGAAAATTTTTTATAGACTATATAGGGGGGCCACGAAGTCCCCTCAAGTATTTTTTCTTAGCTAACCGGGAGAGGGTAATTGAAGCTATGTAGTAGACTGATCTCCGTATAAACGTGGTCCAACGGCTAAGACCGCGTGCTTGTGACTTACGCTTTAAGCGAGGGGGTACAGGTTCGAACTCCGGCTGAGGTCAATTTTTAAAATTTTTTATATTTTTTCTTTTGTTTTCTTCACATTTTATTATTTAATTAATGTGTTTTTCGATACATTAAAGGATCCTACATGCAAAAAATAATTTTTTTTATTCGAAAAATTTCAAATTCAGCTTAAAAACTGGAAAATTCCCGGAAAATTAGTTTATTTATATCATTTTTTTTACTCCTTTTACAATATTTTCACGAAAGTTTTGCATCCGAAAAATGCTCTATGTTTAAAATCAAGCGTCTTTCTTGGCGACAGAACGCATAAAGGAATAAATAAAAATACAAAATAAAATGGCGGGAAAAAGGCTCAAATTTCAAGTCCGTCTAACTCTCTTTAATATTAAGCTATAATTTTCAAACTCGGGCGGAAAGTTGGCCTATATGTCCCAAACCACCCTACCGAGAAAAATTTTTATAGACCATATAGGGGGGCCTCAAAGGCCCCTCAAGTATTTTTTTTTAGCGAACCGGGAGAGGGTCCTTGAAGCTATGTATTAGACTGATCTCCGTATAAACATGGTACAACGGCTAAGACCGCGTGCTAGTGACTTACGCCTTAAGCGAGGGGGTGCAGGTTCGAACCACCAAGGCAGAGGTCAATTTTTAAAATTTTTTATATTTTTTTCTTTTGTTTTTTTTTACATTATATTATTTATTTAATGTGTTTTTCGATACATTAAGGGAGGCTACATGCAAAAAAAAATTTTTTTTATTTGGGAAATTTCAAATACAGCTTAAAAACTGGAAAATTCCCGGAAAATTAGTTTATTTATATCATTTTTTTTAAAACTCCTTTTACAATATTTTCACGAAAGTTTAGCATCCGAAAAATGCTCTATGTTTAAAATCAAGCGTCTTTCTCGGTGAAAGAACGCATAAAGGAATAAATAATAATAAAAAAAAAATGGCGGGAAAAAGGCTCAAATTTCAAGTTCGTCTAACTCCCTTTAATATAAAGCTATAATTTTCAAACTCGGGCTGATAGTTGGCCTCTATGTCCCAAACCACCCTACCGAGAAAATTTTTTATAGACCATATAGGGGGGCCACGAAGTTCCCTCAAGTATTTTTTCTTAGCTAACCGGGAGAGGGTACTTGAAGCTATGTAGTAGCCTTATCTCCGTATAAACGTGGTTCAACGGCTAAGACCGCATGCTAGTGACTTACGCCTTAAGCGAGGTGGCGCGGGTGCAAAACCCGGCTGTGGTCAATTTTTAAAATTTTTTTTTTAATTATTATATTATATTTTTAATGTGTTTTTCGATATATTAATGGATCCTATATGAAAAAATAATTCTTTTTACTCGCGAAATTTCAAATAATTCTTAAAAACTGGAAAAATCCTGAAAAATTACTTTATTTGTATTATATTATTTTTATTAAACTCCTTTTACAATATTTTCACGACAGTTTAGCATGCGAAATGTGTTCTGTGTTTAAAATCAAGTGTCTTTCTTAGTGAAAGATCGCATAATGGAATAAAAAATAAAGTCCGAGGAACTAACGCTTCACCGTTATAAATTTTGATTATTTTAAGCCAGTATTATAAACGAAAAGGAGTAAGAGCTATAATTAAAACATTTCAAGCATGATTTGGCCTAGGAGAATAAATTAGATAAATTTGGAAGAGATGCATAAAATAGTAAAAAACAACAATCTCGAAGACACTTTTCCATACATTGACATTTGTCATATGTTTTTCAAGCGTGACATTGGACAATTGTCATTCATGATAGCTAGATGCAGTGGCGCACGCTCATTCTCCATACTAAATTTGGTAAAAAATGACTTAAGAAAGAATGAGTCATCATGAGCATTGAATATGATGTGCTGGAAAATGATTTTAGCAATGTGATAGAAGGCTTCACCTCTCAAAAAGTATTGCTATCTTAAACTTTTGATGAAAATGATGTAATTAAAGCTTTTATAATAATGTATAAATGTTTTACTTTCTTAAAATTATTCAAAAGTAAAATTTTTTCTTTGATATTATTCATAAAGAGCCCCCTGATGAAGACAGGCCGAGGGCCCCCAAAACGGCTCTGCCTTTTGGATTATAGATTTTCATTTAAAAAAGTTTAATATATTACCTTAACGCTAGTTTCGTGTACAAAATGAATAAATAATGAAAATGTGATCGAGCTTACACTTTATCGTTCTCATATATCTGCTATTTAACTAAAGTTTTTCTGGAGAGTATGCATAGCGCTATCGAAAGACGGAGCTCCAAAACTAGCACAGCAGTACGTTGTAGTTCTGGGAGGTAATGTCCCAATAGTTTCGTCAAGAGAGCTGTCCAAAGTTTAGAACAATTAATGTAAATTTTACTTTGTGTGTATTTCACCATATCGCGAAAACTTATAAAAAGAATTTGAAAAATTTTTGCTCTCAGTTATAAAGATCGTTTATCCAAAAGAAAATTCTATGCAAAATATAACTTATAGTAAATGCTAATTATTTTATTTAATAATAGTCGAAAAATTGAACTGCAGGGTAGAAATTTTTTTCAAAATTTAACTTTTCACTAATTGACCGATTTTGCTATTTAAAATTGCATTCTTTAAAATGATGTAAAAAAATTATCTACTATACAATTCAAAAATTTTAAGACTTATATTAAATAAAAAACCAATGATCATTTACTAAAAGATATATTTTGAGTGGAATTAAATTAAAATAAACGAATTTTACAACTGTGAACAAAAATCTTTCAATTCGTTTAAAAAGTACTAAAAAAAAAAAAAAAAAAAAAATTAACATGAAGGAATCCAAATTTTGGAATTCTCGTCTGTCCAAACTATTGGAAGCATATTTCCAGAGTTCCGGCTGCCCCCAATATCTTGGGGGTCAGACATCTACATCACTAAAAAAAAAAGTTGGTTTACTCAGAGAAAGTGCATTTTTGTGTCTGATTTCATAAAATATTGTTACTGTAAGACTGTCTTTTTTGTGTTAAAAGGGCATTTATACTTTATTCCTTTATTACTTGTTAAAAGCGCCAAATACTGTCTTTGGAGATTCTGGACCTCATTTCAAATCAACTTAAATAGAGTTGAACCGTTTAATGCTCATTATATGAATTATTTGCTTATGCTTTACTGCTACTTCGTAACCTGAATTAATAGTGCTTTGTTTTTTTTAATAAAGTGGAAAACTGTATTCTTTCTTCTTAGAATAAATCAATTATATTTTAAATGGTAATAAAAAGTATATTAAGTGCTTAATTTCTGGATCACTTTTATCAATATTAATGTACTTAAGCGTGTACTCAATAAAAGTTAATTTAAAAAAAGGAGCCGTTTTTGTACAATTGTTTTTAAAAATTCTGCAAATCAAGTTTGGTTTCTTTTTTGCCTACTATGGCAGGTAACACAACTTTTATTTTTATAACAATTAATTTAAGGCAGAAAGTAAGATTTGTATACTATTGAATTTGTAATTTTTGTTGAGAAGAATATAATTACATGTAGAGAATTGGCATTTTATGTTTAAATTTCATATTGGTTCAAAATCAAAGTAACTGATCCTAACCTATTTCAAGCATTGATTTGAAATAAATACTGTACTAAAATTTGGATATATGTCCAATTTTATTGTGTTTTTAATCGATTTTATTAACACACTGCGTTTTTAATCGAATTTATTAACACAGAAACTGTTCGTGTAGAACAGTTTCTGTGTTAATAAATTAATTCAAATATGGTGTTTTATGCTTTTTAAAGTGTTGACCACGCTGTAATTGGTCTTGTACCAGGCAGGTTCTGGGTTCGAATCCCGCTTAGTGCATAGGTGTAATCTATCTGTCCTTTTAATGGTGACGTTGATCCACCTTAATGGGACCCACAAAACAGAAACAAACAATAGTGCCTGTCACGTGCCATATGTTGCCAAAAGTGGTGGGCATTGAAATAATATTTCTGAAAAATATTAATCTTTGGAATATCTGGCACATCATTCATACAAAGTCATCTTAAAGACTAACAGTTAAAATTGAGTCAGCTACTTTAAAAAAAAAATCTTTCTTGTGTTTCAAATTTTATAAATTAGAATGTCTTTAAAGATTAACAGAATATTGTATTTTAAGTTTATACAATTGTATAATATTTTTATGCTCAATTGACTGAATTAAATGATAAATTCTATATTATGCCTTTTGAGGTAACAATATGTCTTTTTAAATCTGTTCTGGCTCTTTCTTTTAGTATCTTGCTTTTTTTTTGATGTGTCACGTTGATGCATTCTTTTATATATATCTAACGTCGTTGCCGAGAGGAAGGATAAAAACAGATCTTAGGCAGGGAAAGAGGGTACAATATTTAATTTTTAGAGAGAGAACAATCATCCAAGTGACACAAAATTGTTGTGTTCTTCAATAAAAGTTAGTTTCCCAAAACTGTGGCTTTTCTTCAAGTCAAGTGTTCTATTGTTCAATACTTATCAGTGTTTCAATCAAATGACTTCTACTAACGTACTATTGGACATATTTTCTAAATTTAAGAAGTTTTAAATTAAATACAGTAGCATTAAATTCTAAATTGAAATTTATTTCAACTGAAACAGTTGCAGTGAAATAGTAGTAAGCTTGTATATAAAGTGAACTAAGTACCTTGGATAGATATTCTATAAAGTAGCAGCTCTCCCTTAATCTTCAAGAAATGATAAATAAATGAGATACATTTTCTTTTGATAATTTTTATTTTTACCTTTTTATTTATTTTTTAGTGGTAAGTAAGAGTACAGCATATATGTAAAAAGTACAAAATAGGACACAAAAAAAAAAAGTTCTTATACAATATACAAAGAGTATTGGTAGACAGCTTGACTCTATGATGGTGCAATCACATAAGGTTTATGACAGCTACTAGTGGCAACATCCTGAGAAAAGGAGCAGCTAAAAGTCTTGTCTGCTTATTCAGCTGTAAAATAGAAGCATTTTTCTTGATAAAAAAATTTAAATCATGTTACCTTAAAGTTCTGCAGTGGGTCAGAATCTAATCTAAGACATAAATTATATTAATATCTGACAACTATGCCAAATAATGAAGAGCTTAATTATTTTTTATGAATTTAAAATATTTACAATTATATCTAATACATATAACAAAATTAATGACTAAATTTTGACTTGTTATGGCACAGAGATATTCTTCAAAGCGAATGAAAAAAAAAAAGGTGCTTGTAAAGGAGGTATAAATTTCATGTTAAGGAGATTTTGTGTAAGTGGTGAAATTAAAATTTTTGATTAGCGAAATTCCGAGAAAATTTTGTTGAAATATAAATTATTGATTTACGAAAGTCCGTTAATCAATAATCTTGAGAATCGCGGAATTCTGCAAATTAACAGAAGAAACACATGCCTAATAAGAACAGAAATTCCCAATAATCGCAATTTAAAATGAATTTTAAAAATCAAATTGAATAAGTCAAATATATTAAAAAAATAATCGTAGATAAATAAAAAGGATTCTACCTATACATTATTAGCCCTTACTGTTTATATTCAAAACTGCAATGAATTAATCTTAAAAAAACATACCTTTGGCATCACCAAGATTAGAAAATATAGTCTTGATTTTACAAAGAATATTTTCAGTAAGTTCACGAGATTTTACTATCATTGGAAAAATATTTCTCTGATTATACACCAATTCCTAAAAGAAACAATATATAGCTGTAATGAAATATTACAAGTTATAAAATTATAATGTTAAGTTTTATAGTGTAATGAATAAAACAGTTCAACACATTGAATCAACAATAATATATATATATATATATACACACACACAACAAAATAAATAAATACAAGAAAACACGAAGAAAGTTAAGAAAAACAATAACTTTCATTTATTGTGCATAAGCTGCAAGTAAACAGAACTCATTAGATAAGTTCAAAATAAAGATAAAACAAAGGAAAATAATAGACATAAGAAGAAAAGAAAAAAAAAGGGAGAAATAACTTTTTTTCTCTTTATTATTCCCCCCTTTATTTCTTCCTATGTCTATTATTATCCTTTGTTTTATCTTCATTTTGAATATATATATATATATAACAATTGCATTCTAGAGATTAAAAATGCAATCTGAATATTTAGTAAAAATGGCTGCTCTAGACACAGAAGTTACCCATAAGATTTCTTTTTGTGAGTAATGCAGATTTTTGCTAAACATTTTTAAATAAAAAAATTACAATAATAAAAACAAATTCTGAACAAAAAAAAAAACAAATTTAATTTAACAAAAAATAGCTAAAAAATAATATTGACCCAACGGGGGAACGATTAGGTAACAAGCAATTGTCCTTAATTAAGACAAATAACCTATTAAAAATACACATAAAGCATTTAAAAAATTTCGTCAAATAATGTTTTTTTTTCCTGAAAACACTCCCCCCCCCAAAGTTTTTTTTTACATAAATGAAAATTTCTTTTGGAAATATCAACTTTGCTATTATCTCATAAAAATAGAAGTATATTAAATTTAGAAATATTTTCATAATACTCTTTGTGAGTCTTGTTTTCTCATTTAATACTAAAAGAATACTAAACATTTACATTCATTGTGTAAAACATTTACAAAAAAAAAAAAATGGATAGTTTAAAATCATATATTGAATAAAAATAGGGTAATTATTTACACTTAATTCATGAATTCATTATAATAAATAATACAGATCTCAGTGAGCAATGAAGTAAACTCAGTGAACTGATGTGTCAAAATAATTACTGTTTTTTGAAATAAATTTCCCTTCAAGGTATAGAATTTTTTCTCTAGATACATCAAAAATAAATTTGAAAGCTAATTTAGATCATAGTTTAAAAAGTCTTTATTAACAAATTTTCTAACATAAATTTCTTCTCCTTCAATTTTTTAAAGTTGCAACACCCGATATTTTCTTTATGTTTCTCATGGCCAATCATAAAAAATGAATCATATGATCAGAATAAAAATTGCAATTTAAATATTGTTTTAAAATCACTGAGGTTTAAAGTAATTATTTCCTTAATTAAAACTTATCTTTAAAAATTATACTTACATTTAAATTATAATTATATTTTGTTAAAAAAATTCATCAACACAAAAATTGTAGTTGGGTATAATATTAGGCAGGTGAAAAACTGAAAACTTCAGCCAAAACACCATCTTCTTCACGTATAAATAAACAGCAAATTCACAAAATACATAATATGAAACTTCTCATTGAAAAACAAATTATGAAAATAATTTTAGCAAATAACAAGTAGTAGGTAATAAAAAATTAAAAAAAAAACTAATTATAAAGCTTAAGAACACAGACTCATTTCTTTTAAAAAAAATAAGTGATATAATTCAAAGATGATATGAAAAACTTGTGATACCTATGATATATTAACAAAACTCATGATATACTAAAAATTTAGAAATGCAATAAATATTACTTTTAATATTTATCTGTGTTTAGAAATAAACACTTGTTGTTAAACGAAATTTGAAAATATTTACAACATTTAGATAAATGACTTAGTTTAAAAGAAAGAATGTATGTGAAATATTCAATTTACAAATTTTTTTATAACAATGAGCTCATAAGTAAATTATCAATTTATTTTAAAAAAAATGATATCAAAAATCTTTACTTAAATAATGATAGTAGAGAATAAAGATAGTAGAACTTATAAAATGTTAACTTTTTAAAATTGTTTTATATTTTAAGAATCAGGGATGAGAGCAGTTGGAAAGTAAGAAAGAGGAAATTCAAGAATATATATATATATATATATATATATATATATATATATATATATATATATATATATATATATATATATATATATATATATATATATATATATATATATATATATAATACAAAAATTATAAATACTTTTATATTAATAAAAGAATTAAAACTCTTTCGGTTTCATAAAATGTCTTTGTTAAAGAGTAAGCGTAGAGGTATTCTATTTTGGGAACTCAAGGCTGAAAACATACCCAGGGTTGCCACAGAAAAAAATGAACAAAATAGTTGCTTTTAGTAGCCTAAAGCATGAAAATAGTAGCCAAAAACTAGGAAAATAGTTGCCTAATAAGAACAAAAATTCATCAAAAATATGACTAAAATTTTGTTAATGACTTAATTGTCATATACCATCATCCATTCAGTCAAGTTGGTGGCAAATATGATAATTTTCATATAAATGTTTATATATATATATATATATGGGCAATTCCACGAAAGTGTCAACTTTTAAGTGAAATTTTTTTTTATGAATTGCATATTTTAATTTTAAAAATATGTTCAGAAATAGCCAAAGTCTACATATTACTGTTTAATTTTTGATAATTTTAAGTTTTTTGAATCTGGCAGCATTCTAAAGTAATCACATGGCTGACAAGTGAATTCTTCACATTTGTGCTCAAACTGTTTTCTTGAAAAATACTTATAAAATAAAAGAAATGTATCTTTCTTTTGCAATATTTTGATAAAAATAAGCATATAGTACAAAATTTAAACACTTAAAACATAGCCTTTAAGTCATTTTAAGTTTAATATATTAAATAAAAGTAACTTTTTTTTGTGTCATTCCGTCACATGTTTTAGTATATTTTTTTAAATAGCAACTGCGTTTTTGAATGAAAATGTGTATATTTTGGAATATAAAGCAGATGTGGCATAGGAATCAATGAGAAATTGTAAAATTCTATGCATTTGATTATTAACTTCCAATAATTAGCGTGACGGAATGACACATTATCGGCGATGGAATGACAAAACGAGTCCTTGAGAAGCTTAGTCAAAAACTAGGGAATTATTTTTTTTTCAATTAACCTAATGGCTAAAACAGCAGTTGAAAGACAGATAAAATGTTGAAAAAGACCAAGATCCCCATGATATGATGAAGAAAAAAAACAGAGAAAGAAAGGCAGAGAAGAAAGCTTCCGCGACAAAAGTTGGACTTAAAAAACTCAGAAGTGCAAACGCTGTTGTGCAGAGATTGTGTAAACAAAGAAAAAATCAAATTCTACCAATCTCTTCACATACAA
Source organism: Parasteatoda tepidariorum (assembly GCF_982258835.1). NCBI lineage: Eukaryota > Metazoa > Arthropoda > Arachnida > Araneae > Theridiidae > Parasteatoda > Parasteatoda tepidariorum. The sequence goes on along the minus strand of NC_141755.1, from coordinate 132,905,904 downwards.
ATAATTTAAATTCCCTATACAAATTCCTGCAGAGTCTTGGTAAAGCCATAAAAAAAATGTACACTCACCATAAAAAATATTGTACACTCACTTCCAAAATCACCAATAGAGGTAAAAAAATTAATTCAGTCTTTATGTGAGAACATCGAACTCAAAAGAAAAGTAATGTAATGTTGAAAAAGTAATGTTGATGAGCTGTTTAATTTGGTTAAAAAAATTTTACTGTCAAGATGATGTTAGTTACAAGCCCCCAAGTATGAAGGATTCAGTCATAATACAAACTCTGACAGAGTAACGAAGAGTGCAGATGCAATATATACTTATGACCTTAAAAGAGGCTTTTCATAAAGAAGCATATATTGATGTAAAGTGTGTCTTATCTAATTTTTGTTCTTATTCTCATTTTTGTTAAGTGTATTTCCTTAATACCTCACAGCACATGCACCTATAAATACCATGTAATTGTGATGTTGTTCTAAAAAGCCAAACAAGATGTTGGCTGCTGTAAAACGGCACATAATATGTAAAAGAATTTTATGATTTCATAAAGTCGAAGCAACAAATCGTTGAAGTTTTGTTTATGTCCAGCTATTCTATTTAAGAGAGGGCAAAAGAGAATGACTTCATCTAGACACTTGCTACATTAGCATTGCCAGGAACAAGAGACCTACACTAGATGCTCATGTAGTTGAGAAGCGAATCATCAAAATTGGAATGCTTTCTAATTTTAACCAAAACCAAGTGTATGATTTGAAAAGCCACTGTTTTGAAGAGGAAATGGAAAATATGATTGAGGAGTATGCGGTCGGCTCTTTAATCATTGTCCCATACTGCGAAAAAAAAAGAAGGCACATTTATATGCAGCGCAAATTACTTTGATAAACAAAGACGATTTAGATGTTAAAGTATTTAAAGAACATGGGACAAAAATTGATTTATGCATAAATTTCCTGAGAACGAAGATAGGACGTGACATTGGCAAGTTAGATATAAAACCTCTTCTGAGACAACCTAATTTTCAAATTGTTGAAATTTTAACTGATTCTTACGTAAATATTAATTCTGTTTATCTGTTACATTCTGTTTATCATTTACATGTTAATAAAACATTTTTTAAATGAAGACTTTCTTCCACTAAACTTTTTGTCATTCCGTCACAGCAAATAGATGTTAATAACTGCTAGCCAACCTGAGGCTAATTTTCCAAATTCACAATTTACATTGCTTACACATTATACTAAAAGTAAAAATTGGTTCAGGAAAATAATATAGTTGCAAAATTCACAGAAACTACCAGTTCTAAGCGGCATGCCGAAAGCTTGGTTGCCAAAATGTCATTCCGTCACACAAGTAAAAAGTTCATGAAATTAAAAATAAAAAAAAATACAAAATTCGTTTTTTTTAGTTTATGAATCACATTATACCAATAATAATGATATCCATGAGAAAAAATAATGTTTATTTGAAATTAGATGCATAGAAACTTCAATTAATTGTCATCATGCAAGTCAAAACGTCATTCCGTCACATATGAAATTGCCCATATATATATATATATATAAAAAGTGATTACTAAAATTCGAAATTCATGCATTGTAATACCGTTAAAATTTCTTTTTTTTTTTTTTAAAAAAAAATTAGAAAAATCATGCAGAATTTTTTAGTGATAATCATTAAAAAGGTGATCGAGATATGAAATAGACTTACAATGGAATTTGTGCAGATTGAACGAATTAAAAAGTGAAGACTCAAATTTGCAATTCAAAATTTTTAACATTTTTTATTTTTTATTTTCTTTCACCAATTTATGCTTGAAAAAAAAAACATTTCTAGGAGTACAGAAAAGTGACCCAATAGTTTCCTTTTCTTGAAAATAGTTGCTTTTTTAGCCTTTTCAGGCCAGAAAAGTTGCCATAGTCGCCTACGCCTAAAATAGTTGCAAATAGTGGCATTTTGGTCGCCTGTGGCAACCCTGTAATCAGGCATAATGATCACAGATTTGATAAACATTTAAAAAAAAATATTTTACAGATTTCAGTTCTTATTTTTTTATTTCCTTAAAGAGCTTATTGATAAGAGAATAATAAAATTTTGCAAAATTATTTCAAACATAATGTTTGACAAACAAAACTACTTCATTGGAATACAGCTAGTAGAAGAGAAAAATGAAAAATTAAGGGAAGTAACAGAAATAAAAAAATTAGCATAAAATAATCCAAATCAAGACGTTTATTTACTGAAAATAATACCAGGACAAGAAGTTTGCTTAAAATTTTGTAAAAATATGTTAGTGCTCAGAACTAGCATTCAACTTTCTTAGTTTTGCTGACTAGTAAAAATTAAGACAATTAACGCTCGTTAGCACAACTCTCTCTATTACTACAACCCTTCCATTTTAACGACCAATATATGAAGTATCACAAGCTTTTCGATTCCATAGACGTAATGTTATTGTAATGTCCACCAGAGAGCCCGAACTGAACTGTTCATTTTAATATAGCACCTGAAATTTTATCTTTTTGCTTACTTCTAAGAAAATTACTTCAAAAACAGAGGTTAAATATTATTATGTGCTTTTGAAGTAAACATTCTCTCCAGGAAATAATTCAAGCTAATATTTAGTTTGATGTTATATTATAATAGTTTTATGCCAATAAATCTCTATAAATCAAAAAAAGGACACTTTATTCTTACCCTAAGTAGTCAGGTCTACTTTATAGTCAAAAAGAGGGTGAAATATTGATCACTTTTCATTATAGAGATTTTGAAGCGTATATTGTGTTCCTATACGAAAATCGGAGTCACACCTGTTTGCATTCATAACATTTATAAATTTCTGTACAAACGTTCAATTAATTCATGAATCTTGTTTTTTTCATTTGAAGGTGGCATTTACTCTTTTGTAATGTGATTAAGTGGCTTATTTTGGAATAAAAACTCATAGTTTTTATAACATTCTTATTAATTTTATTTTTGCTAAGTATTTCTTTGGAGGTATGTTATTTAACGAAAATGGCTGCCTGTAACCAATGTAAACATCATACGTTTCAAACAAAAATTAAAAATGTTGAAGGAAGCTGATAAAAGAATAATCTTTTCGTTAAATTCTTTATCAATTATTATAATTGTTTCTTCATGAAGAATATGTTTCATTCTTATGATTTATCAATAATATGAAAAAATTATTGCTTACTCATCCATTGAAGTCATTTTTTCACATTCAACAGAAGTTGCTTTAGCATCAAACACCAGACTTTGTATTAAATCTTTTTCACCTAAAACAAAGAAGGAAATATTTAATGATTTCAATTTTTATAGGCTAACCATAACAGAAAGAAATATTTTTCAGTTCCAAAACAAAGAATAAAAGCAGTGGGTTTGCTTTTTTGGCAATGTCATAATAATATAGATAAATTTGAAGATAGTTAAAAGTAATATTAATAAATGTAATACGTTTGCTTCCAATCAGTAGTTAGTGAAAGTCACCTAGGAGTTAAGGGCATCAGCAGAAATTTTTCTCAGGGGGTGCAACTAGCAAAATGTTCCTTTAAATAATTCAAAAACCGTTTTTTATTGCAAAATATATTTATGTGTGTTGTAGATCAGAAATTTTCACAATTTCAATAATTTAACTGCAGCTACAAAGCAAACAATTTACAATTTTTATTAATATGCAAAAATTAAACAAATAATAAATAGCAAACTTTATTTAAGTTTTTTAATTAAAATATAGTATGAGCTCAACAGGAATAAACAGAGCTCTAGTGTTCCATAATTTTAAATTTAATATTAAATAATTGTTATATCTTCCAATCAGAAAAAAATATATTCATCTATCCATCGTTTCAACAATCAGTGCAGGTATAATAGTTAATTTTAAAGATATAAATTTAAAAATGTAACATTTGCAATAAGTTTATAAAACAGACATTTTTTTCTTCAAAACTTTGATTTTTATTGATTCTACAAATAACTTTACTAAGCTAGTGTTTTTTAAATTTAACCCGTTTAAGAACCAGTTATCCAGTTGAATTAATTATGTCTTAATTTTCTTGAAGTGATTATTTAAATTACATAAATGTCTGTCCTCAAGACATTAGTATGTTCCTGATTTTGCTTTTATGTCTTGTTATGAGCTATTATGCAATATAGAAAACAAATGTTCTTCCAAATACTACAGTTTTCTTACTTGAAAGTGACCTCATTTTTTATGGTTTTAGAATTGGTTAACAAAGAGAAATTTTACAACTGTTAAACTGTATTACATAACTAAGTGCTTATTTCTCAAATAAATCAATATTATGTATCAATTGTTATATTGATACATAAAGATTTAATGGCAAAGAAACTAAAAATTTATAAAAGTTTTTAGTCAAAACAAATTGTTTCATTAAAACAAATAATTATTTAATATCTACAAAATTAAATAAATATAAAATAAGAATGGGTTCAAAACGAGAAATTTTCAATGTTACATTGATACATAAAGATTTAATGGCAAAGAAACTAAAAATTTATAAAAGTTTTTAGTTAAAGCAAATAGTTTTATTCAAACAAATAATTATTTAATACCTACGAAATCAAATAAACATTTATACACTCACATATTGGTTTGTCAAATATTGGAAGGACGGGTGGTGCTTGTTCTCCATCTAAAATTTTGATTAGCAAGAGAGTCAGTTAAAAACGTTCTAATACTGTCTTCAGCAGATTTATAACCATCATCCTCTTTTTGGGGGTTTTCACAATATACCCTAATATAAACAGAAATTAACAAAAATGTATTACATAATGAAAAAATGGTAAACAGTAGAAAATTAAGTGTAAAAAAATACAGAATTGGAATAAATATACATCTGTAAATGAATACTTTGTACGCATAAAAGGCTAACATAACCCTAAAAAAAGGGACGGATTCGTTTCTTTCTGTTGGCCACAACAATGCCTCAATTGCATCAAGAAACGAAACACGAATAATTCCTGATCGCGAGCACTAAGTTAAATAGCAATGACTTAATGAAATTTGAGGATCAGGACCAAAAGTCATAGAATAATTCAGTTTTCGCCACTATTTATCGCGACATAAATGAAAATTTTTGAATAAATTTTTTAGGCCTAAATGTGTGGAATTATGTTCCTTTTCATTCAGTTAAGAAATCAGTAAAATACAGATGATTGAAATATGCAAGAAAGACAGAAGTAAATGCAAAACATTTCCATGACTTGCACTAGTCATTTTCAAACTTATATTTTGGATATCTAAGTTAAACAAAATTAAACACATATGAAAGAAAAGTTTTATGCCTTTGTTAAGTGGAAATGTAGAATTTTTAAAAATTTAAAGTGTGTCATTCCCAAAATAAATAAAAAATGGCAAGTCAGCATAAGTTGCCAGTGCCAAATTGTTAATTTTAAATTATACAAACGATTATGATATTATTTGTAACTGATCATAATAACTATTAGTAAATAATTTAAGTTATTAAAAAAAATTACAACAATAGTTTTTTATTACTACTTGATAAATTCAATTCAGAATGTTTGTATAAAGGAAGGAAATAACTTTTTTCAAGCATACATTTGCAGCCAGAGTATAGTCCTTGAAATACTGCATGAATAAGAATAATATACTATAATGCTTCATTATCTAGTCAGCAAGCTAAACAAGTTGTTTGTGAGATGATTCAAAAGAATTAACAGAGAAAATTATTCCATGGCAGGGCCTGCGATAAAGATTTCAAATTATTAGCCAGTAAATTAACCAAATATCTTAAGTATTTGCCAATTTTTCGAAGTCTTTGCCAAATGCAAATCTTAAATTTTCATGATTAATTTTTTTTTCTCACAGAAAATTATTTTACGGTAATTTGTTTTAAGCTTATATTATTTGGACCCAATTCTAATTGGTTATGTTGCGCATCCCCGAAAATTACCGCAATTGAATAAAAATATTGATTTGTTTAGAAAAATTCATTTTGAGGGTCGAGTTAAATATAAATTTTTCTTTCCAGTGGAAAAAATAATTTGGCAAAACACAATTTAATTCATCAAATTCACGATTTTATCACATTTTGTGAGGTGGCAAATACTTAGCACAGGCCCTGCATGGGTTGAAGAGCAATGGTGAGCAGGGTTTGCGAACCCCTTGTTCATTAATAAAAACTTTTGCAAAGTATAGAGCTGTGCATTAGCTACTTATCACCCTTTTAGTTTTTTAAATTTAACTAAAACACTTTAGCCTAAAAGTTGATTGGTTAAAACTGTTGAATTAAAACATTATTAAAAATGAAAATTGTTCAATAAAACACGAATAAAAATGAAATAATTAGAGCTCAGTCTATTGTAATTTTCAAAGAAAATAAGAACATCTAATTATCAATTGAATTTTTCTTCAAAATGCACAAATTTATAAACAAAGATATAGTATATGACTAAAATTAAAAATATTTTAAAAAAGATTCATGGGCAGAGTTAATGCATTCATTATCAATGCATGAAGAATTTCAAAAAATATTTCTAAAAATTTTAAGGGATACATGCCTTTAGTAAGTTTATTCACAATGACTTAATAAACAGAGAGAAAGTAATAATAATAAATGAATAAATAGTATTAGCATGTTAATTTGAGTTTGAATCTCGATATTTACCAATCAGGATGGACTCGCCAGTTATCACCACGAAAAAAGTCCATCCCTAAAACAAAGAAAATAATTTATGTGAACGGTCAAACAAATTAAAAATAAAAATACAAGAATGATTTGAAATGAAAATTTTATTTAAAAAAAGTTAAATTATGAAGACATAAAAAAAAGTAGAAGAATTTTACATTAGTTTTGATTTTCTAAACATAAATAAATATAAACCATGAAGAAAAGGAGTATAAAAAATTCAGCACCTTTTCTTTACTTATGGAAAGCTAGTTTAAACTAGTCAATGTGTTAAAATAATAGTAGTAACTCTCCAAACATTATTTAGACAAATGATTAATCTCTATGATCAATTATAACTTTCTTTCTTCTGCATGCAAGTCGAAAAAGGTTTTCCATCAGCAAGATTGTGCACATTAAAGAAATTTGAACTCATAATCCTCATAAAATAGTTAAAAAATAACAAATTAATGAAAATGCATTGTTTGTTGATAATACGAGGAAGAGTTTAAATAGAAAACAAATGTCAAAAGTAGAAAATAACAGATAGTGAACTATTAAAAAAGAAAATTATTGTGACAATCTAATAGGTATTCAGCAAATAACAAATGAAATCTTATTAGGTCATGCTAAGTATAATAGAATATTAAATATTAAGTTTTAACTTTTGAGAGATAACAACTAATCAAAAAATGAATTATTTATGTTAATCATACTTTTTATCCAAGGAAGCTCATGTTGCGTGAGTTTTAAATTTTTTCAATTATCCAAATATTTTATAATATTGATCCTAATTCAACAGAGATAGATACATAAATTTGAAGTAATATCCTGTATGTAAAAATTGCTGATGCATCGGTCATTATAAATATACATATGTTTTTCCATAACTAAAAGTAGCACAAAAATAATAAAAAGGTTAAAGTATAATATAAAGCTGTTTCTATCATTACCTAAATGCTTATAAACTATGTCTCGATTTTTGCTTCTTATATGCATATGGGTTTATGTTTAAATAGAGTCCTAAAACACATTCTAAAATTGAATTAATATCTAAATATTTTATAATCAAAATGTTTTTATCCCTAAAATCTAAATGCTTTCAAATATTGAAAAATTACATAATAAAATATAATTTTGGTGACAAAAAGTAACACCTACAATCTTCTTCTTTTCTTTTCACTTCAACTTTTCTGATTACTCTATAATGGCCATAAGGTTCAGGCAAAGAAACAGCTAATCTATAAGATACAATAAAATAAAAATGTTTTGTCAACACTTTGATAAGTAATAACAGTAATATAGAAAACTTAAATTTTCAGCATGAAAGAATCGAAACAGATGGCAACAAAATAGAAGTTAAGAATTCAAAACAAATTTTTCTATTTTGTTTTTTCCATTTGGTAATAGAATTTTTCATATTTATTTTGAATAACTTTCATGGACAATTAGCATTTTGTTATTAACTTTCACAATTGCTAATACCAATAATGATTTTTTTTTCCTTTTTCCAGAAATAAAGTAATGTAGAAAATCAAAATGTTTGGGTGCTCAAATATCAGGAATAAACATCTATCCTGCATATTCCAAGAAGTTAAGCTTTAACTCTCAGTTAAAATTATAGAATTAGAAAATTTTTATTTCTATATCTTTACATAATTATTTGAACAAACCCTTGTAGACAAAATTCCATACTTCTATGAGAGAGAATGATGAAATTTCAAGAATAAAAGTCGATAAAATGTTATGCTACGATAAAATGTATGATAAATGCTACAATAAAATGCTGTTAGTTTTAAGGACTGGAATTTGGAATAGAAAAATATCCATATTTATTTTGAAAATATTGGCAAAAATCTTGGGTCCTAAATGATTTATTTTCTTAGGGACAGCAGAGAAAGAGAACACTTCAGGACCTGCTAAATGCTGTGCCTAAGACCTTACAAAGTCTAGAGATATTCTGAAATTGAATGTAATAAAACTTTTCATTACCGTAAATGAGTAAAAAAATTGTGAAGTGTACATTGAATGGAACTTTTAGTATAGATATAGGGGCATCAGATATAGTAAAAGACTCTGCCTCCTGTTTTCTAACACTCATCAATCGCTCGGAAAGGGACTCATAACAGAAATTTTTTTAATGTTTTGGCTTCGCTAAGGCTCCAACAATTTTAATATATATTTATATGTGATTTTTAATTTCAGATTTGAAACTTTTATTACAAAGAGAAACAAAATAAGCAAATAAATAAAAAATAACGTAATCATCAGCTCACACTTAAAATATAAATTTAATATAATTCCCAGTTCAGATAGTTGTTCATTCTTAAGAAAATAATTGAATCTAATAAACTTTCATTTAGAACTGATCTTAATTCACTAAATAACAAGAATAGCTTTTCTACCACAACTTGGGTAACAGACAATGTAGTTACAATGCAGCAGGTTTCTTGAATGTTTGTAGGACACGATGAAATTTCTGAAACATTGATGCATGAGTATGATAGAGCTGTCACTGCTTTGATTCTAACAAAAAGGAGCAGTAGCAAGGAAGCCACTGTTGGCTATAAAATCCCAAGACAGGGGGCAGCATCATAAAAAACATCACACTAGGATCGACCAGTGGTCAATTCCCACTTCCATGTTGAGACTATCCCTGCAAGTGTGGAGATGAAGGAGAATAGATTCGTTCAAAGGGAACTTATTTTATTTAAAAACAATTCTCTCAATTTTTATCATTATTTTGGAAGAGACACTGGAATGTTCACAAATTCCATTGTGACAGAGGGAACCTCAGATGAAGCATCTGCTCCCCTCTACGTACACTCTATAATAAATCTATTTCTTACTATATGTAAAAGTGATTAACTTATCCAAATGAATTAGGCTGCATAAATTTAAGTCTAAGCTAAATCTTACTTCGAGCACGATCGACAATGGAATATGCGTCGATCCAGGTATTTGAGCTTGTTAAGGTTTACCTTTACAGTTAAATGGTAGGTACCAGGCACAATGGGAAAAGTAATTTAAGAAAATTAGGCAGTGGCAAGAAGGTTGAAACGGGGTGGGTGGGGGTGCTGTGATAGCATTAGCACAATGGGGGAAATTTAGGGCTACAGCACCAAGGAAAATAAAGCTTAGGAGTGATCTGGCTCTAGGTCTCTACCCAGGAGAATTGCTTCGCCATTCTACACTATTTCTTATACTATAATCATAATTACAATAAAATACTTTTGAAGAAAATATCATAAAGGGAAGCATGCTAACTTTACTATAGAAGAGTTTAAAGGAAAATAAACAATATTAATAAAATATGAGAAACATAACAACATAGAAACTAGACAATAACTATTTCTGGAGACAATATGAAGGAAGACTCAAACACTTACGAAAAAGGAGTGTCATCAATAGGTCCATAGTAGTAAGAATTATTCCGAGTAACAATTCTTTTCTGCTCCAGATAAAAAAAAAGAACATTAAAATAAGTAACAAAGTAAAAAATCCAAGGAAACAGCAAAATTATTTGTATAATAAACAAAAGCAGTAATAAAGGTAAGAAAAATTCATAAAAATGAATTATATTAAAATCTTAATCGATTGCTAAATAGCAAGATAATTCTAAGATCATATTAGATCACTTCATTATCACAAATTAAAAGAATGCAAAAATTTAATTTATGAAATCTATTGGGAAAAATAATACATTATTTGTTATCATTATTATCTTTATAAATTTTTTTTTAATAATTAAATATGGTTATGAATAATATTTCAATAAAAAAATTCATGTTCACAAAAAATTGTAATTTACTTTAATTTTTTTTCTCCAGCAAGTAAATCTGTGACAGAATAAAATGTAAACAGTTTCTTAGAAATTGCTAAGCAACTAGAAAACTTTAGTTTCATTTAGATGAGGCGAATTGCAAATAACATTACTTGCATGCATTACAGATGAGACAGGCTCAACCAAACCCCGATACCAGCATTATAACAAAACAAAAACAAAGTTTTCAGAAACTAATGGAGAACTTTCTATAAAATTTAAATATATATTTTTTCAACATACAAGAATCTGTTTAGTTAAGTTATTTGGTATAAAATATATGCAAAGAGCATTAAGAATTTAGAAATTTTTAATATCACGGCCTGAAAATATTTAATTTTAAATAATGTATTCTATATGTCAGTAAATATTGGCCTTATAAATAGCTTTTAAGAAATTCTCAGCGTTTTTACTTATCAAATCTTTTGCTCAAATCAAAAGATTTTGGGATTACTCTCAAAGAGTGAGTTTGAGCTCACTAGTTTGAGTTGAGCTAATTTCAATACACTTGGACTGGCTACATTTTCCCCATAAGAAGTTTTAGTTAATGACATCATCATCATTGGCACGACAGCCCAGGGTGGGACATAGTCTTCTCTAGAAAATTTCTCCATGTCATTTTTCTTGTCACCAGATCTTACTAGTTCGAAATGCTGATTATTTTAAAATCCCAATGATTGAGTCATTCAAGTTTTGGATGTCCTCTAGCTTTACTAACAACTGGTTTGTGTAAGAATATTTTATGAGTTGGACTAGTTGTATCTAAGCAAATGCGCCCAACAAATCTCATTGTTCAAATTTTATTATATCTATGTCCTCATAAATTATGAAAATTTCTGTAGAAAGTGCCCTCTTTGACTTTGCCAAAAATGGTTTGCAAGATGTTTTTTTTTCCACAGATGGTTAACATAAGCTTCTTTCTTCGGGAGAGTCTAAGTTTCAGATGTATAGATAAGGATTGGGCATCTAATAGTTTTGCACAGGAGTAGTTTTGTATGTCTCTTTACGCATACTGATCTAAGGCCATTTAAAAATTTTTAAAGTATTATTTTAACTTCTATTGCTTTATAAAACATAACATTGCTGCATAAAACATTAAGGTGAAATACTACACAAGGGTATCTCAAATTCCTTCCAGTCTTAAGTCATTGTTAAAAGGAAAAGGGTAACTAACAAAAAGGGTTTCTCTGAAATTAAATAAGTTCCATTTTTCTGAGGAAACAATTTGAGCACACCAACATAAACTGGGGGAAATGTCGAAGCTAAGTGAATACAACACTAAAAAAAATTGAGTGACATAAAAAAAAGTTGCAAAACTTCTCTGGTTACTTGATGTCATAAAAAATTTCAAATTTTATTGACAATTAATTAAGGAGAACTACTTGCAAAGCCTTCAATTGGAATTTTTACAGCCATTTTCCCCCAACCTATTCTTCTGTCTACCATGTTTTTTCTTATCTGAAACAACATAAAAAGTTCATTAGTAACGGAAACCAGTTTTAAAAGTAATTTTAAAATAAAATAAAATTTCATACTTACTATTAGCAACTGATCTTCAAATTCCTTGGAACAGACATAAAAAATACAAGTTGCAGTTAAAAAGAAAAATAAACAATTGATTATGAACACATACAAAAAGTAATAAATTTGCAAGCATTACAAATTAATAACTGTCAAATCTATCATAAGGATTAGATTACTTCAATGAAAATTCCATGCAAACAAAATGTAATAAATTAAAATATTCAGGGTTTATAGGAAATGTAATAATTTTGATGCTATGTCCATAATTACACACAGTCTCATATAAAAGTGTTTTATTATGTTCATGGAAATAGAATTTCCAACCTCTGCTAAATTTTATAAGTTTAAATTACCAGATCAGTCAGGGAATTTTCCAGAACATTTATGCACTGTTGTACACCCTTGGTTAAAATAATGCCATTACTAAAATATTCGATAATGAGTTTTTTTTAAAATTATAGCAGTTTGAGCACACAGTTTTCTGACACAATTTATAGTAAACGGAAACTGTTTCCAGAGATAAATATACCATTTATTAAATTATAAACTACATAGTATTAAATATACACACACCATCTAATAAAGAAAATCGATGTGTATACAGCACCTAACTCTCAGCAGCTAGATTATTGAGGAAAAATACTACCAGTATTAGTTGAATTATGGATTAAAGTCTCCCATTTCTTCTACAAGCAATGCAAAACAAGATTTTCAAACAAAAAGTCTTTAATGAAGGAGTAGTGGTGAGTTTCAAGTCAATATTTCAAAATAGCAAGCTTGATAGTGAAGAATAACTTAAGATGTAACATGAAAATAAAATTTTTTGTCCTTTTTCATTAATTTTTACAGAATTACACAAGTTAAAAATGTACAGAAATATAAGTCACAATTAAGGGCCAGCACTGGATACAAGGCGACTAAATACAACAAATTGTGAATAAAAAATTGCCTGTCAGTTGCAACCGAATTGGCACTTTTTCGTCCAAAATGCACCCGCGTGCATTAGCAAGCAGGTTATTATTTTTTTTAAATAAACATAGAATTATTCTGAATATTTTTTTATATTCTAAAAATTACTTTATTGCAGCCTTATTTTTTAAATTTTTTCTTCATTTTAGATATGAACACTGCAGCGTTTACCATATTTTGGGAAATGACTTAAATTATTAATAACAACACCTTTTTTAAATTGCTTAAAATTTTCATTTTTTGAAAAAACATAAACATGTTTAAAAAAATGGCTACGGTTGAAAATCCATTGACTAGTATCAAATTTTCTTAATTTTTTCCAATAACTCACAGCATTATTGCGTCTTCACTCTGAAATTTTTATGGGTTTTTATAAATTCCTAAATACAAGTCAAATTAAAGTTGCAAACCAGAAAATAATTTTAACAAAGAAGATCAGACTGAATATGGAGTTTAATAATACAAGACAAAACACTGTGGCAAATTTAAGCAATTAAACTAAGACTGTCAAAAAAAAAAGAGAAAGACTACTGATGTATTTCAAAACAGAGGGAGTAATTTATATAAAGCTACTTAAAACTATAACTTTGTTTTGACAAAAAATAATCATATGAGTTGGCTATGTTAATAAGATTGAAATTTTCAAGGATATTAACACAGAGAACAAAAAATAGGAAAGAATAACTTACATACAAACCGGAATTTGTGTCAACTAATTCAACTTCTGTTAGGTCGACATTTCTGTATCCTGGCTTAAGTAACTCTTGAAACTATAAGAAAATATTTCATATCATCCCAGAATAGTACAAAAGATTGCATTTCAATCCAATGCTTCAATTAAAAAAAATTATTAAGGTCTTGGCATACTAAAACTGTACTAATGAACCAATTACATTTTTAAGGCAATTAATTTCTCAATTACTTCATTAGAAAAAAATTGTTTATATTACTTTCTTTAGTAAAATTATTTTTATACAAAGTACTATCTGAAATACAGTAAACATAATATGCACTGCAATAAAATCTACATATTGCATTGCAATGTATTTTACTTAATTTTTTCCCCTCAAAACTGCTAAAATAATGGTTATTAAGATGCTTCTCGTACAATGGACGCTTAATTATTTTGTTTTACGTAGATTTTACTTTGGATAAACGAGAGCTCGACGTGTATGTGTGTAAAATATTTTTGACTTCTTAATTAGTTCCAGAGATATGGTGAAATATTCAAAACGTCAAATTAATATTAAGGGACCAAATTCTAAATCACACTCCTTTCTTAATCATTGAAATCATTTTTCAAGATTTCAGCTTTCCCCATATTTTGAGTGCCAAGAATTCCAATGAGCTGTAAAAAGTTATGGTTTAATCAAAGAAAGTATATTTTTGTGTGTTTGATTTAAATTTTAAGGAAATTGACAAGCATTTCAGCGTATTTAAAGTTAGTTCCTCAAATCATTAAGATTGCATTGTAGCATACCTGCCAACATTGGAGAAATAAAATAATGGAGATTTTACTAGTGACATTTTTTTAGGCTACAAGTAAAGTTTTGATACATCAAGCATAATGATGTAAGTCAAAATTGGAAATAATATAAGCACTTACCTTTAACGAAGTAAAAAATAAGTAAATAAATCTTAATCTAAAGAAGATCTTTTTAAATCATGATTTATAATTACTTAAACTATTAACACTCAATATACTGCATTACTGGCAATAGCACCATCTGTTGAGGACTAAGAAGTATTTTTGACATCAGAGGATATTTTATCGCCATTTTTTCAACAAAAAAAATTTATTCAACATATATGGAGAAACTTGGATATGGAAAACTATATGGGTAAAAAGGAGATAGTCATAAAATACAGGAGCCTTCGTTAAAAAAACAGGAGACTTGGCAGGCATGTTGTAGTACACGAAACTCAGATCAAAAGTTATTAAAGTGTTCCATTTTCTTATTTTGCTACCATATATCATATGTTTTATTATGAGCATATCTAATTCCAGAATGATTAAAAAAAAAAAACTACTAAAGGAATTAATATAGATAACATATATGCAAGTTCGAATCTATATTGTCAAATCTCAAAAAAAGTAAAAATTGGTCAGAAAATAAATCATAAAAACAATAAATAGGAAATATAAAGCTAATCTATAAGAGACAAAAGTTTTTTTCTCCTTCAAAAATTTTAACTCTCATTCCTATTTAGATTAGTGCCTATAATATAATAATTATTACAGTGCCTAATATGAGGAGGAAATACACAGTTTGCTTAATACGTAAAATAATAAAGAACAAAGAAAGGAGAGAATAGTAATTTGAAGGATGTTGAAAAGTGCTATATTTACAAAATTTGAAATCAATAAATTGATGATTGAGAAATGATTCGAGTTGTTTAAGATATGAATGAAAAATTCTGCACAACATTTTCTTTTAAAGTAATAGAAGAAATTATTCAATGAGACAAAAGAAATTACATTAAAATTTAGAAAAAGTTATAGGAAATGAATTTAATTTAAGAAATAAGTACTGATATTAGTTCAGAACATTTTAATAAACAAGTGATATTAAGTAGCATTGAAAAAAAGTTACCAATGGTCTAAGCCAGGGATGGGCAAACTTTTTTGGTTGAGGGCCAAAAATCGAGAAAAAAAATTTTTGGTGGGACAAATAAGACTTTCAAAATTTAAAAAAAAAAAGCGATATACAAGTTTTAATTTAAATATTTTGTGAGATGAATGAAATTGCGATTTCGTTTTTAAAAGTTAATATATTAAGGTTCGAAGTGAGATGTGCCTATTTTACGGAACAAGGCTAAATGCTTTTCTGTTAGTCCACTTCTGAAATGATTCTTTCTAAGGTTCAAAGTTGAAAACTCTTGTTCACATATATAAGATTAAGCAAACATAGAGCTGATTTTCTGGGCATGAAATATTAAATTTTGGAAACTAGCTTTTGGTAATGATTTGTAAAATTTTCCGGATAAAACCTTCCGGTGGGCCACAGTTGGCCCGCGGGCCATAGTTTGCCCATCCCTGGTCTATGCTCTGGATGAAAAAGTACATGCTCATTATTTGTAATTGCAAATGAATAAGCATTGACTCCAATCTAAAAAAAAAAGAATAAATATTTTTATGCACATAATACAAACTTTTAACAATACATGAAATACGACACACACTGCAACCGCCATATGAAATTATAAATAACAAGTGTCTGAAAAAAGCAACGTAAAAATGTTCAACATAGGTTTGAAACTTAGTTCTTGCCCCTACAATTTCTTAAATAAATGTAATAAAAATAAATGCAAATGTTACTTTGCGATAGTAAAATTAAGATAAATTTAAATATAAATCTTAAGATATTAGTAAAACTGTTTTAGTTAATAAGGGGATGTGTGTGTGTTTTTATGGCAAGCAAATTATTATGTTTTTAAAATTTGAAACTTTATTTAAAGTCAAACAGGAAAATACAGATATTTTTTTTTTCCTTAAATTTACAGAATAGTTAAAGACATCAAATTTCAAACATGTAGTAGAAGTAGAATGAGTCACACACTCAACATTATCTACCACAAAAATAATTTCAAGCATACAAAGTAGATTAAAAAATTTTTTTGTAGAAGATTCATTCAAAAAATTTAATTTTGCTGATAATTGGATTTCTAAGATAGTTTCAACTTCTTTTCAAATGTACAGTTTTGAATAGTATACATTGAAAAAACTGTAAGGTAACTTTATTGACCCTATGACAGTTAGAAATAGAAAAAGAAAGTCACATAATGACTTGTAGTTTGTTCTGCATTGTGAAATCAGAAAATAAACAGTGAAGTGGTGTACAGGACAGAACTTGCAAAGCAAATAGTAAATATTGCAGAAGTGAATAACTTGATTAAGTATATTCTTCCATTAATGCATAAAAATTTCTTAAACACATAGTGAATATTTTAATGCTCTAAAATAAATTCTCTTAAAAAAATATGATTAAGAAGATTTGATTGTCAAAAATAATAAACAGCAATTATTAATAACAGCCGTTTTCCATACGCTAATATTTTCCTTAATCTTCTAAGAAAAAAAAAACCTCACTTAATATCAAGTACTAAAAATTCCACATAAGAAGAAAAATGCAATCTTACTGCCATGATCATCAAAATTAAAAAATAAATAGAAAAAAGTTATACGAACAGAACCAATTCTGCGATTGGTCAAAATTTGCTTCAGCGCATTAAATATTATCGCACTGAGTGATCGATATAAAAGACATTCTGAATAAAAAAAATGCAGAGTTCAGAATCAGTTGCAATTAGTATCATGGTGATATTGGCCTTTTTTTCCCTTCAAAACCTTTTTTTCATGCAAAACTAATGCTAGCCTTTAAAACTTGAATCAAGTTTTATCAGAAAATGAGAACCCTATGCACTTTTAATAAATTTTGATTCTTAGTAATTCATTGTAATTTTGATACGAAAAACTGTTTCTATGTGAAAAAATAGCTTCTTGGCTGAAAAATGTTGAATTAAAAAAAAAGCATAAATAAAATAAAAACGCAATAAATGAAACTATATAAGGGCAATAATTCAAAGCAATAGTGTTTTTCAGGTTCAATAGCTAAACTTGAAAACTTTTGGTAAAAAAAAAAATTAGGAAAAATGAATTATTAAAAAATCAGTACATACTTTAAAAACATACTGATTTAAACAATGTTAAAAAATTATTTATATTTAATTTACTATACTGTAAAAAGAAAATCAAGTTTAAAGCTGATTTGATTTTTTTGACACAAATAATTATACTAATGTATATAGTGAATATGAAAGATACCTTATAAGCTCTTGTTAATTTAGTAATTTCCTTGATAGGAACATCAGTAGCAGCCACTCCCAATAAACTAGCAGACTTGATCTAAGAGAAAGTTTATTTCAACTCACAGAAAAATAAATAAATAATAAAAAAACTCTTACAAGAATAAAGAAGGGAAATATGCTGCAAGTTTCACAGTTTGCAACGTTAGGCCAGTATACTTACATTGCGTTTATCAAATACTGGAGTGGCAACTGTAGTCATTAATTGAAGAGGCTGAAAAGAGCAACACTTCATTAGAATTATAAACTTATTTACATAAAAATAACCTAGCTTTTTTATTACAGAGATTAATGGCACTACTTTTCGATTTGTTAAATAAAGATTTTTGCAAAAAAACCAACAATTATTAACACCAAAACGTTGTTAAAGCAAACATTCATTCAACCATTTGTCTTTTTGCATTCTTGTCTTTAGATGCTCTAAATAATAATTAACTAATTTTATTTTCTAAATAAAATGTATTAAAATGCTATGTGCAGGCTAGGGTTTGAAAAACGTTGCAGGGAAAAAAGAATCAAATTTCGTGGAAGATTCATGGTATGCAAAAATAAATAAATACAATAAAAGACTTAGATAATGCAATAATAATAAAATAAAATCCTTATTAAAGCAGCTGATTATTAACAAAAATTCATGCTGTGATATGCATGGCATGTTAAACAAAAGATTCTTTTTTCATTTGTTTTAGTTTGAAGTTATCTACTTTCGCTTTCTTATACTACTTTATACATTCTATCCAAGGTTATGCATTCTACAAAATGAGAATTAAAATTAAGAAAAAAACTCAGAATGTAAAAAAAGACATTATAAACAAAGAGCCTAGATGACTAAATACATCAAATTGTATGGAATTCATTAAAACAGGTGTTTATTTTCAGATTTTTTTGCAGTAATTTAATAATTCGGATGATGAGCAAAATACACCATTGCAGTACTTTAGACTAATTGCTACAAACTCAATAGTTACGTACAAAGTTAAAAAAAGTATAGCGCAAGCTTTAATGATGTTTGGAATTTTAATATATTTAGCATATTATTTTAAGAAATAATAAACATGACATTGATGTTTTTGATTTCAAAAATCAATCATTTTTATAATAATTTTGTAATATTATAATTTCCTGTCTAAGAGCTTTGTTAATCACATTGAAAACTCTTAAAAATAAAATATGACACAGTAGAACCTCAATCCAATGTTCCCCCATGTATCGTCTTGTTTGAACAGTTTTATCCCAAATGCTATTCTTATAATGTTAATAATATCAGTTTTTGTTATGAAACAGGCAGATTCCCACATCTGTTTTTCAGAAATTTTACAACACTAAAAAAAATATCAATAAGAAAAAAAATAGAAGTAATTTCTGATGATACCGATGGAGAAGAAGATAAGGATTTGTTACAGTTTGGGAAAAACGCCTCAATAATCACGCTTGATGTTTATGAATTCATTTCATAAAAATGGTGACATTTGTGGAGTTGTCAGCTTGAAAAATGGTTGCAGAAGCTGAAAAAGTGCAAAGTGATACTGATGAGAATGAAATGGAACCACAACCACTGCCAACATTTGCGAAATGCTTTCAAAATAATGAGAGACTTTCCATAGCCACACGGAAATACAGATGAAGAACAATCTGTCGAAAATGTCAAAAGTTAGTTGTTGTTAGAGGAGTGTTGTTTTCAATGAAATAGTTCCAAATATTTTAAATAAATATATAAATCAGTTATTCTTCTTTCCTTCGCATCTTAAATATTTTTGCAGCAAGAAAATTTCAATTAAAATTTTAATACTTATTTTAAATTTATTGATTTTCCAGTCTATTATTTCTTTAGAACTTTTTATGTGTTTTCAGGTCATTATTTAATATTTTTGTTGACCTGCATTCGCCACTTTCCCGTATCTATACATTGTAATGAATTGTTCAACGGGAAACGAGCAATCGAGGTTCTACTGTACACGCTACTAGCAATGTATGAAATTCGGTATTTTACATAATACCTAGAATTGCCCCACAAAGAATGAAATGATTAAACATTATTTTACATAATATTCAGGCATTCTCTGGCATGTACAAGTATTCTATAGAACGTTTTATCTTCAAAGAGATATAGAATGGTTTACCTTTAAAGAGGTATTGCAATGCTTTCTATCAAGTGGTGGAGAGGTGTTAGAGGGTATATATCTATTTTTATCTATCCAAAACTGATGAAATCGATACAAAAAGGCTAAATGATTTAAAACTGTATCACGAAGAAATAGTGATATGCAGCAGCTTAAAAAAACTTCACATCTTTATTTTCAATTAGATAAATATAAAACAAAGGTATATATTAAATGATATTTTTTTGTTGTTGTTATAATTATGTTAAGTTTAAATAAATATCAATGTGAATAGTTATTATAGATAATTTAATTATTTTATCTCAAATCCAATTAATGCCATCAATTATTCCAAACAATTAATGGCCTTAGCCTTCGTTGCTAGTGTACCTTTCCTGTAAATGGGCAACTCTCATTAACAGGCAATTTTTTAAGTCTCAAGAGTGTCTGCTTAACCAAGGTTTCCCTGTAATAATAATTTTCATGTTTCATACTTTGCCTCAAAACACTAGGCATCCTACATTATGTAGATGCTTTATATATTTCCAGTAACATACATATAAATAAATAAATCATAACTACATTTTTTAAAGACAGAATCATATTACAGATATATTTCATTTAAAAATTCAGGAAAAATACAAGCCAAATAATGAAACAAAATTTTTAAAAAGGTTTTAAGGGTAAAAATAGAATAATTACACATAGTATAAATTACAATTCGAACATAATAGGGTACACACCTGTTTTTTCTTGAACCTACTACGAGGAATCTAATACATAAATAGCACACGCAGAATGTTTCATGAGATAATGTAAAATTCCAGAATGCAGCATGCAGAGAAATATAACAAAAGCACACTGTTAAAGAGTTATCCATTAATATTTCAAGTAATACAAAAGACATCTTCCATTATAATAATGCAAAAAAGCATCATTCCAAATTTTAGTTTTATACACAATTTTCATTGCTTGTTATAAAAAATCAAAGAAAGTTAAAATAATAAGATTAGTTCAAAACTAATTTTATTTTTCATAATTTTTATTAAAAAACACAATTTCCTTCGCTATAGTTAATTTTTTAAAATTAATTCATCAGTCTAAATGAGATTAAAGGTTTTCTTCAAGACCCTAAAGTGAATCAGTGAATGTTAAGGTAAACTTAGAAATTACAGGGTATGGATTCATGAAATTTGAAATCATTTGCTTGTTCAGTAATTTACTTGTTTAGTAATTTACTAGAAACAACAAACATCAGGATTTGAATTGGGAATCAAGCAAAACATAGGGTCATTAACTTTAGAACAAAACACAAACCCTAATCTCTTTTGTTTCGTGTTCGGGCTCAGGTGTACTATCAGGATCAGCATAATCTTCATCTTCTTGGGCAGAATGCCACTGATGAATTCGCATTTGATTTAGTTTGATACGAATTTGTTCAAATTCTCTATCTTTCCATTCTGCTAGGTTGAGGCCAGTTGCCTGAATTTTGTTTAAAAGCAGTAAATATAAGAAATTATACCAAGTACTATTTTTGAAAATTAGATTGGCTCTAATTTTTTCTTAAACTGATGAGAAAAATAGTAATAAGAACTCAAATAAAATTTCATCAAAATTAACAATGAAAAAATAGATTAGTGCATAGTGTAAAATTATTAATCATGAAGCATTATGCATAAAATAATTTAGGTTTAAAAAATGATTTTTAAGATCCTTAAAGCTTTAAAAGAAATCCAAAAAACATGCAAGTTTTAAAGTAGTATAGCTGAAGTGGTATAAAAATTGCGGCTAAAATGATATAGCTGAGTTTATTAGCTTATTACTTAAAAACGATGTTCCGATACATGCTCAAATACTATTATTTTAATAAATTTTTATAGCAGAAAAATGTAAAAATATGTCAAACGATTGTGGAAATATTTAACTTATGAACTTTAAATAAAAAATTATTAATTTAATAATAATAAAAGATAGTGAAGTAAAACTTCTTAAATTATATTTGTATTACAATATATAGAGGACATTCATTATTCATATATTGGATATTCGCAAAATATGAGACATTAAGAAACATTTATTCAATTATTAATTATAGTTCATATTAAATATATTGATAAAAACATCTGTGTTATAGAAACAGACATGTCACTAAAAGGAGGAGGAATAAAAATCTGACAGCACACAATGTGACAATTAAATTTCTTAAGAGTCTAGTTTTGACAAAAAATAAAACTTGTTCTCCAGTTTTTATTTATTGATTACTATAAAACAACTTGCATTATATTTCAGTGTTCTCTTAATGCTACTTATTTCAAAATTCAGAAAATAATTATTTCTACGAGAATGAATATCTCCGTGATCACTAATTTTTTGTAAATAGGAGAGATGGGCAAAATTGGGAAGAGGAATAAAATAGGGAGTAGTCAGTTTTGATTAAATTACTGCTGACATTTATCAGATATGACATGAAACTAGAAGTAGGTATTCATCATTTTATTCAGAGATGAATGAAAGAGAGTGCAGACTATTTCTCTGTCAATAGTAATTATTCGAAATAATTATCATAAAAGTTTTAATTTTTACATCATCAATATTACTGTGTAGTTTTTTGTTCTTTAAAGATTTATTTTCAGTAAAATCATCTGATAATGCCTTTTTTTTAGCAATTATTTAAGCAGATTTCGCATCAAGTTTAAAATAATATAACTCTCCCTTTCTGT
This sequence comes from Parasteatoda tepidariorum, assembly GCF_982258835.1. Classification (NCBI taxonomy): domain Eukaryota; kingdom Metazoa; phylum Arthropoda; class Arachnida; order Araneae; family Theridiidae; genus Parasteatoda; species Parasteatoda tepidariorum. The sequence goes on along the minus strand of NC_141755.1, from coordinate 132,883,256 downwards.
TAAATGGCACTGTAGAATAAAACTGAGATTTAGTCAGTTGGACAAAATCAAGTAGTACAAAAGGCTATAAGTTACATGCTAGACCAAGTTAAAATCATAGGAAGGTTAGATACAGAGCCCCAAATGTAAATAATGGACACATGAAGCTAGTACCAATGCAGAGAAGTAGGATTAAAGTTTTATTTATGATTTTTGTTAGGTCAGTTACACATAATTTAATAAAAGTTACAAACATATGAAATTCATAATTACTTATGTTCCTCAATTTTCAAGTTTTTTGCTTAGCAGTGTACAGTTCGCAAAAAAAAAGAGAAAGATATCACCCTGAATAACTTTCGTTCTAATGATCGGATTTTCACGAACTAAAAGTCAATGTTAATGGTTCCCGGGGGTGACCTCAAATATGCTAATTAATTAGTGCTAACTATTAATTAAGTTACAAAATCAGACACAAAAACGTACTTTCTCTGATAAAACATGTATTTTTTTTTTTACATATTTGGAATCTAGACACTTGAATTGGGGGGATAGACAAAATTTTGAAAAAATTTGGTAGCAATAGAGGTTTATATATTTGGCGATAGTCCAGAAAACCGCCAAAAAAAGTCGCCAGCGCAAATGAATATTTTAAGATAACCCATTGACTAATTCAAAAGCTTAATGCTTAATTTTACTAGGTTGCTAGGCAACCTAATAAATGAACTCTGAATGTAAAAAAAATTGAAATAATGTTCTGTGATTGCTGGGAGAGGTTTAATTAATTGTTAATAGAAAATATCTCGAAGTTTCAAGGCAATAGACAATTTTTAAGCTGATTTCTGTAAAAAGCAGAAATTTTTTTTTTAAATCTCCTTTGAAAAGAAAATTTGAATTGATTTATGAATTATTTATGATTTTTTAATCGTTTAGAATTTAAATACATGAACATTTTATCTGATATTATTTAGATATGTTGCTTTTGCTATATTTATTCGAGGATTTCTTACTAAATTCAAATTGACATAACTTATTATAGCTAGATACAAAATTTTAGGGATAATCATTTTTACAGATTTAATCGAGTCTTCTAGGCAAGAAAGTTTGAAGAAACAAAAAGTGCTTGAAAAATAAAATGTAGATTGTATAGTAATTCTAATACACATTCACAAGGTTTTCTATAATTTACGATATTTCTTTTTTCTATAACTCTAGGAATTTCTGAATGTTTAGTGGCATTTTAAAAACATTGAAACATGTTATATTTAAGAAAAAAATATTGAAATAATATGTTGCAAATTGTATGATTCATTGTTTAAAAAATCGCTTCATTCTGCTAGATATTTAGGTTACATGGTTTTCTTTGGATAAAGATGATTAGCAAATAGCATGTTTCGATACATTCTGAAACTTACGTTCGCAAATTCACCATAAAATGTCGCACAACATATTCTTCAATTACGATAAGCTACATTTACCCCCAAATACTGCTACTATGATTACTTTTTTTCTTCTTATATATATCTGATACTCTCTTTTTAAGCAGAGCTCGTAAGATCCTTAAGATACTGCAATGGGGGCACAAAAAGGAATGAAATGGAATGTCCCCTAGCACCAGGAATCGAAATTAAATAGTTTCAAGGACAACTACTTCAAAAAAGTTTGCGTTTCCGTCCTACTCAAAGTTGTTTGAAAAAGTATTTTTTATATATCGATTCCAAAGTTTATTCTTCATATATTTTAGGGTATACTTTCGGAGTATTTTGATCGAGTTTATTTTTACACCCTTATTTGCTTAAAATTATTAAATAATTTGCTTAAAATAAAATATTCAAGTTACCTGATTTAATGCATTTTTAGTATAATAGTAAACGGGGCTTCCATCGCATATCCTTAACCTTGATACCGCTATCATGAAATAAATGGAATAAGCTTAGATAAATAATAAAATTAATTGTTTTCCCGTTTTAATTTTCAAGGAAATATGTTTCGATCAAATAGATTTCATTCTGGAAATAGCGAAATTATTGAGTAGGTCCCTTGGAGCAATATCATTCTTATCCTCTTTTGACGAAATATAGGAAAAATTGGCTTTCACAATTTCTGAAAAAAGTAAGTTAGCCTTCTTGCCACGTTTTTTTTATTTTAATTTATTTTTATTTTTAATCAAAATAAGATCGGAAATTGCGTATTTTCTATTGCATTTTTTTAAAAAAAATCAGATGGTTCCAAAATTGGCTCGGCTTTGGAATCTTCTTACAAATTTCAATTTTTATTATTTCCTGCTTAATGCAATGAGGCATTTCTCCTGATAACGAATTATACGACAATAATATCTTGGGAATCGTGCTAAAGAAAAAAATTAAACAAAATAGTTTAGCATATTATCCGGAAAAAAATTTACATGTAATCATAAAGAAAGAGTAAAAGATATAATGAAATAATTATTGAATCACGCGTGGTCAGATAATTAAAAATTTAATTTCACAACTAAGATGTTAGGACGACATTTAAGTTACTGAGATATTTTAAGACGCTTAAAAATTTTGGCTACGTAATCTACAGCTTTTTATGTTCGGTATCTTTAGACTCTTTGTAGTGACTTCTAAAGCATCAACGCTATTTTAGATAATCTATGTTGAAGTCACAAGAAACAAAACAAAAAAAAAGACTATCAATGATTTATATTCCTTTTTCGAAAAAAATAGTATGCTTAGCAAATAATCAGCTGTTTTGCATTAAATAATTGTAAACAGTGGAATGATTTTAATTTCTTAACAAGGTTTTATTCTTAGCTAACAGACAATAATTCTTTTAAAAAAAACTTGACTATAATTTAAAGAGGAACTTTACTTTAAAGAAAACCTAAATTAAAGTACTAAAAAATTGATTAGTATATTAATGAAGAAATAATAAACATAGTAGGGTAAAGAATAGGATTTTTAAAAATGCTAAAATTTGATTAAATAGTTGGTAAAATAGTTTTGCGAAACACTTCCGGACAGGTGATTAAAAAATTACTTCTAACATTAAGACGATATATAAGATGTTGAGAAATTTGCGATGATGTGAGGTATGCTTAAATAGGTTTACTACGTAATTTACTAATATTTATAAAAAATTTATTCAAGAAATTGATAAATATTTTATTCCAAATCTATTCATACGTATGTATACTACTGAAATTGTATCAGTTATTGAGAAGAAAAAACTAAAAACTAAAAAATAATCACATTAAATAAGCACAATCTGGTGTATAATCATATTCTATCAGAAGCATGCCTGTATAAAACTCGACATTCGTTGAATAAAATGTTTTTTATTCAATAAGATGTTTTATTCAAATTTCTTTACTAAATTGCAAATAGAATTTTAGACTATTAAAAAAGAAACATCGTATTTTATAGTTTAAAAAAAATAAAAATAATAAGATTTGCAAACGATTATTAGCGAAAAAAATATGAATGAAATTTTCGCTACGCGCACAAAGTTAAGTTCCTCGTAAGTTTATCACATTTTAATATTTATCGCCCCACTTAATCATTTCTTCATTGTCGCCAAATTATTTTTTTTTAAATAATTAATTTTAATTTTTCTCATCTTCTAATAAATAAAAACAGTTGAAACTCTCGATTTTTCAATTGAAAAATAAGTTGATTAAAATGGTATAAAAAAATTCATACCTTATAATTCAACTTTTGTTCATCCTCACTTTAATTAAATAATAAAAAATAATAAATAATTATTAAAAATTATTTTTTTCATGAAATTATCTTTGGGTAAATGAGTTTTATGAGTGGGTGCAATTTTTTTTTGAATTGCCTCATTAGTTTTTAAAATATGACTGAAAACGCAAAAAGCGAAACTAACATTAAGGGGCCCGAACTTTGAATCGCTCTCTTGACCAAACTATGGGGACCACATTTCCCAGATTGCGGCTACCCCTTATATTTTGAAGATGAAAAATCCAAATATGTGAAAAATTTTTTTTGTTTATTCAGAGAAAGTACGTTTTTGCATCTGATTTCGTAGCTTAATTAATAGTTAGCACTAGTTAATTAGCATAATTGAGGTCACCCCCAGGAACCATTAAGATTGACACTTAGTTCGTGAAAATCCGATCATTAGAACGAAAGTTATTCAGGGTGATATCTTTTTTTTTTTGCGGACTGTACAAGGTGATTGTGTAAATTTAATACTATAATCAAGCATTATTTCAATGCAAACCTGATTTTATTTGACTAGGTTGGATAAAACCAAGTACTAACATAGTTCAAAAAAAAAAATGTATATATAAAAAAAAGACAAACCTTTATTTGCACAGGCCATCCAATTTACTTCATGTGATTCAGTAACTTCCTTACCAATTAGGTATGTAAATACTCTGACCTATAAATTAGTAGAAAAATTAAGCAAGATTGCTTCCATTTAATAAAATTATAAAAAAAACATTATATTTAAATGATAACTGCTGTCTTACAATGACAAGAAAACTTACAGGTAAATTTGGGTAATTGTAACGCCTAAATATGTCTTCAAATGTATTAGGAGCTCCATCGGTAATTATCATAATTGTTTGATTACATTGAGTACCCAATCCAGATCGATTGTACTGCAACAATAAAGTAAAATTTATTTTTAGTTTTGATTGAAAACAATTGAAAAACAAAAATATTTTGATGATGATAAAATATCCGTTCCTGTTAACAATACCAAAGTTGATGCAAAAATTCATTAAAAAAATAGTGCATTCCTGGAGTCAAATTTTTTGTAATGAAAAGCAAATTAGATATCATGATACATGTGAAGTTGCTAGCAATTATTCAATAATCATAAAATTCGCACAAAACAAATTCAGAGCCATAATACCATTATTTACAACATCCAAATCCACTCTGTTAATGCAAGGCCGCTAATGATAAATATCTAATCTTACTATGGCCTCTCACATTATACGTACAAAACAATAAACATATTTTTCTTTTCCACAGGAAAACAGTCCAAACACTCAGTAAATACACTACTCTTCACAACATGAACATATCAATTTAGTTAAATTTCTAAATATGGTTGCTCCTATTCTTTTGTTGTCAAGGCGACTATAAGAAGTTTTTTAGTGTTGAAATTTAATATATTATGTAACATACATGATTAGATTTCTTAGTAGTGCCTTATGGATCACTGGAGTTGAGGTGTTACAGTGGATTAAATTTAGGTAAAGAGAAAGCTTGTAAACAGACGGTTACAATTAAGTTGTTTTGGTAGAACAGATCCTTAACACAAGGAAACATTTGGAGAAAGTAAACAGGTTTCGCTAACTTATTAAATTTTCTATATTATTTGATTGCAGATTTCACAGCTTTGGGGAAAAACATGTTAAATATTTTGAAAACACTCAAATTTCTGTAATTATGTGGTTTGTAAAAAAACAAAATATAGAATATTATTTTCTAAATGATTAAATTATATCATTAAAAAAAGATGTCTAATAAACAGATTCTTGATATTTTTGTATATTTCAAAACCAATTCCTCCAAATTCCACAAACTACCATTTTTCCTAATAGCATAGTCATTTCATATGAAACAATAGTAGGCAATATACTAAAACAACTTCGGAATTGATTTTTTAAAACACCATCTAGGCATTTTAGTCAGCTTCGAATAAAATCCTCTCTCAACTGTAAAATTTTCCAAGTATTGTAAAAAAAAATTTTTTTCAAAACTTTTTTTGAAATTCAAAATTTTAAATAGATAAAAGATTGATCTCTATACTCACATATTCACAAGATTTTTTTTAGTCAAATTCAAAAACATTTAGTTATTGTGGAATGAGTCTTAAGTTTATTCTTTAAAAAAAAAAAACTTTTAATGTTTAAAAAATCTAAATATACAACACATTTTAATTTTTAAGCTCAAATATGTATATAAGTTCAAAAACAAAGTTTAGAGTGAAAATGTCAGAACAAAATATCGATGAATAAAATATATTTAAAACTTGGAATATATTTGAAAACTATAATTGTTAGATTGAGGTTTTCATAACAATTCCAAGAAACTTAAGCATTGCACTTCATAAATGACTTATTATTATTATTTTTAAATTAGATGACTAAAATTTGTCTTATATTTATGACTAGGTGGCTTCGCCCCCTGCTCGCTCGCGCTCGCCAACCCCCGGAACTGCTTTTGTAGTTCATTTCGGATTGCTTCGCAATCCAATGCTCGCTCATTGGATACGTTCTTAACGTCTAGCTTTTGCATACTTTTTTTAATACTGAAGTTTCGAAAACTTTTCACTGTAGAAAATTCTAAACCTGTACATTTCAATATTATTTTAAAAATCCTAGCAGTTCACATATTTTTCTTAATCACACTATTCTAAATTTCAGTTGTTGAGAAAAGTAACTGTTGTAAGTTTTGTTTCAAAGTCATTCCCACCAGAGGGCTAAAGCCATGTGTTGTAAAACAATATGAAATAGTAGTCTGCCACTGAACGCCGGATGTAAAGCATCGGCTTTGATGAAGATAATTCTGTATTTTTAATTCTCTGAAGGGCGCCACCCTATTAATATAGAATTTGTGAAATAAATGTAGATATTTTTGATTGTTGATGAAGCCCATCATTTTGTGTTTTCATCAGTGTTCAGAAGCAGAACAACTATAAGTTTTTTATTTTATCACAAAAATATAAAATTTATAAAAAACAAAGAAAAGAATAAGAAAATGAGTATAGTCATAGAAAAAGTTAAAATTATAATATAGTATTTGTCAGTAAAAATAAAACTTTTGTTTAAGTCATTTCTAACAATTCAAATTTCTCCGAGGCAATTCTAAAGTATAAATTAAGGTAGTATTGTTAAGTTGAAACACAATACTTTTAGTTTTGATGTCAGCAATACAATTCAATTTTTCACAATTCAAATTTTTCTGAGGCAACTCTTAACCTCTAAATATTACTTTTTTATGTATACATTTCTAAACGTCAGTATTCAACCACAAAACAACTTTTAAGTCCTCAAATTTAGCATGAAGTTGTAAAATGTAATGAAAGAGGGCCATAGCAATAATGAAAGTAGAAGTAAAGTTAGTATTGCAAAATTAAAACAATATTTTTAATCAATGAGCCAAGTTCTTCAAGAAGCAGTTGTAGAAGTAGGTTGTTTATTTAAAACTTTTTATAGAATTTCTTTAAAAACACAATTGTTAATTTGGGCATTTGGCGATACAACACTTATATAATTGAAGGATTTGTTACGTCAAGTGCTCAGGTATCATAATTTTGATCTAGTTGCGCTTCTATGTCATTTTGATTTATGTTGCTAAGTTAACTTTCAAAAAATTCTATGACTGGGAACAGCATTTTTATTTTTTAACTGGTTTATATTTATTTCTTTTAGAATTCGTTATTTTTTTAGCAAAATGTTTTTTAACCTAACAGAATTCTTTGCCGACTGATATATGAAGAAAATAAAGTAAATATTTAAGTGTTGTGAAAAGAACCTTATTTAGTTGTACAAAGTACTTCAGCCAAAATTTGGGAGCCACGTAAGAGAATTATATATATTAGATCCGAAACACATCATTAAAAGGCAGAATGCTTTGGTGTTTTCAAAACGTAAACAAAACAAAGCAAACGTTGCCACCGGCGGAAAAGAAATACAGCCAAAATTTGGGAGCCACGTAAGAGAATTATATATAATAGATTATATAAGTAATATTTTTAGAGATAAATTTTTTTTTTTGTTGATAAATTTAAAACCACAGGGACAACTGTTTATCACCCTGTAAATTTGAGAATAAAGTTTCTCATGATACACTATTCTGCATGGCATTAATTTCACGATTTCTAGCAGTGAGAAACTAGTTTGATAGGAATTAAACTATGTCTTATGTTGATTGGAGTTTAGAATTGACAGTTAAAAGGGATAGATGAAATTTTAGTCATATATATTTGTGAACAGAGAATGTTAGGCTGTTAGGTTAAAACAAGGAGAATTAAATGGACAAAAAAGATAAAACAGAGAGTGAAATAATACTATTGAGGCTAAAAGATACACTAATTTTTAAAATATCAATTTTCATAAATTTCCATCAAACTTTTTAGAGGTTTTTGTAAAAGTAATATGAGTTACATATTTATTGTTCTGATCAGAAGAAAACACACAGAAAATATGCTAAAAGTTTTAGAAAAAATATCACTTATTATATCACAGTATTATAAAATTGAAATATTTTATCACTTATTCATTATAGAATTGATAGATTCACAACCATTGAAAACAGATATTTCATGTTTATATCTGTTTTCAGAGGGAAAAAAAAATTACAAATCAATCACTGCACAAAATATTAGTTTCAATGATAATTTCAGCAAGCAAATGATAATATTATTTAATTTTAAAACATATGAAACTTACTTTTTAGAGAACTTCAAAGGCTGTTATCAAGCTCAATGTAAAATTTGCTATATTTGCTGTCTCCATTTTTTTCATATGCTTCATAAATTCCTAAAAAGTATGATATTTAAAATTATGGTTTGTATCACAAAAAATAAATACATACAGCTCAATGTAAAATTTGCTATATTTGCTGTCTCCATTTTTTTCATATGCTTCATAAATTCCTAAAAAGTATGATATTTAAAATTATGGTATGTATCACAAAAAATAAATACATAAATATTGTTTAACTTCATGACATAACATGCATTAAGAGAAAACCAATTTGAAAGAAAAATTTAAGACTAAATTTTTGTTCTTCAAAAAAGTGACACATGGCTTATTGTAATGAATTTAATTTAAAAAAATTCTTCTTCATAACATTCTTAAATGAAGAAATTGAACAGTTGAGCACTCAAATGATCAAGAATTTCAAAGCAATCACAATCCCAAAAAATATTCAACTAAGATTGAGATGTGAATTCTAGTTTAGTTGAGAAGTCCCAGCCATCCAATTAATTAACAGCAAATTACTACTATCTTATCTTACACAGACAGCTAAGACTATCTTCATAGACAGGATAGTTTTAGTTAAAATAGGATAATTTATAAATATAAGGTAACAATATGCTAAATTATACAACTGATTGAATTGTACAATAGAAAATATGTTAAATAGAGAAAAAAAGTAGAGAATATAGAGGTGTTTTAGTTAGAAATGCTGTCTGAATATTTGGTTTGAAATTTTGATTTTAAATTCACATATCAAACACCGCATTTTATTTATTTAATTGTGTATAAAGATTTGAAATAAGTTAAATCAGATAAATGAATAAGCTGTGGAATAAAAATTACATTATACATTGAATTTTAATGAAAGATAGATCCAAATATCTTTCATGAAACAGAAATTTATAAAAACTTCTGCTAAAACAAAAACTTTTTTTTGACGTGCTAAAAAATTGACTAATGAAATGATAAATACATAAAATGTGAACAGTTAAAAAACATACAAACAGTTTCAAAACATTATTCATTAAAAAAAAGACAAATTTATAATTGAAATGTACAAATAAATTTCATGTAAACAATTTAGCTCTCATACTCGTACATTTTCTTCATTTGCTTGGACCAAAGCATTTTCAAAGCAAGGAACAACAGGAGTGACTTCTTCCGAAAACTAGGGATGAACATAGTTATCATTCATTATAATCAAAACTTTAGGAACAATTCTTATTTTTCTTAATTTTCTAGTTTGCATAATGAAAATAATTTAAACAATACAGATAAATTTATGAACCGATAGCAATAACAGAAAATAGTAGACAAGTTTAAAATTGACAACATAAGTAACAAGCACTTACACTGCTGGACAATTGCTAAGGACGGATAACACTATCATCCATAGCAACCACAAAATGAAAGGAAGCAAAATGTGGTAAATTAGAATAAGTGTGGGATATAGTAAGAAGAGGTATGCGTATGCAAATTTTTTTTCCACGTCTGTTCATCACGTGATAGCGCTGATAAGAGCTTTAAAGGTTTTGACGCGTGTGGAGAGTTGTTGATTCAAGTCAAAGTTTTACAGGAAAGATTCAGTTGGCGAACTTGAAATTTTCGGCATGTCTTCTCGATATCACTGAGATGATTTTAAGCATGGCCGAATTATTGGAAATATCTAAGAAGGGCGAAAAATAACAGATGTTGTCAGGGAGTTCGACATCGCTCACAGCGTTGTTTCACGGCTGTGGAAATCATTTAAAACTACTGGAATGTGTAGTAGGTGGCACGGGGGAGGTCGTGTTAGAAGTACGACGCCTGCAGATGACAGATACATCGCCCTATCAGCAAAAAGGAACATGCGCACCACAGCTCAGCAGGTGGCAAATCAGTTTCTTGCTGCCACAGGAAAGCAGATCTCCCGAAAAACTGTTGCCAGACGTTTGAGGGGAGGAGAACTATACACCCGCAGACCTGTTGTGTGTGTCCCACTGACCAGACAGTACCATACTGTCCGTTAGCAATGGTGTCGTGAGCATCACAATTGGACTGAACAGGACTGGGCATGCGTACTATTCTCAGATGAGAGTAGGTTCAGTCTGTCATCAGATTGTAGTCGCCAACTGATCTGGCGCGGGAGTGGTACTGGTTATCGTCCAGAAAATATCCAGGAAAGGGACCGATATCCGACATGTAGTATCATGGTGTGGGCCGGCATCATGATCAATGGCTGGACGCGCCTACATGTGGTTGCGAATGGGACTATGACGGGCCAAAGATACATTGATGAAGTTCTACTTCCTCATGTTCGTCTTCTCCGTGGTGCTGTCGGTTATAAATTTGTTTTTATGGACGACAACACACCATGTCATTGAACACTCGCTGTTCAGGATTGTCTAGACAGCGAGGGTATTCAACGCCTCGTATGGCCATCACGTTCTCCAGACCTAACCCCCTTTGAAAATGTTTGGGATGCTTTGGGGAGGCAATTTGCTGGTCGAAACTATCCTCCGACAAACAAGAACACCCTCATCCGTGCACTGACAGAGAAATGAGATAGATTGCCTCAACAGCTGCTGGATAATGTTGTGCAAAGTCTGATACAACGTGTAGAATGTTGCATCACACTACACGGTGGACATATCCCGTATTGACACCTTTCTTCAAGTTGCCTGATGACATTTAATTGCAATGTTCCATTTTTGCGTACGCAGCATCAAATGAAAAAAAAATTTCTTTCAGATGTTTCATAGCTTTTGTACTTTCCAGAACAATGAATATTCTTTATTCTAATGTTGAACAGTGTGGCAACTATATTTTATCGTACTAGGCCTCATGTCTCGCTTAATGTTATGCTACATTGCAATTTGTGATCCGTCCTTAGCAATTGTCCAGCAGTGTATTTTTTAAAGCATAATAGACATTTATGATAATAGAATAAATGTTTCAAATATCGCAGAAAATGATAAAAATAAATTTAGACAAATGAGCAAAAACTTATAAAGCATTTTTGGAATCTTTATATATTTTTAGTCACAGTAATTATTCTAGATGATCCATTACTTATCATTAGTACATTTTTGGATTAAAAGTTATTAACAAAGATTAAATGAAATCTAGAAATAAACTTTTTAATAATTCTAATTAATATACAAAGTTGTCTTACACCAAGAATAGTGACAAAATCATCTTCTGTTAATGTTAAAAGAATATCAGTTACAGCATTCCTTGCTATTTCTTTTCTAATTCCTGTCATAGATCCACTACTATCAACAAGTATAACTATGTCTTTTGCTGAGACTGCAGCTTTTACATACCTGAAAATACAAAGTAAATATATCAGAAAACAGAGGATACAGTTAACTTGAATATATATATATATATACATAAGAGACAAATAAAAGAAAAGAGAAAGTTTGAAAGAAAAATTAAGATTTTATTAACTGTGCATAAGCTGCAAGTACACAGAACCCATAATGTAGGTTAAAAACAGGAAACAAACAAAAAAAGGGAGAATTTTAAGGAAAAAAAGAAAAAACTATGGTAAATTAAAAAAAGTAAAAATTATTGAAAATTAAAAAAGTAAATTTAAATTTAACAATAAAAATATATAATCTAGTAATAAGCTCAAACAATTATAGCTGCAAACCTAGTGCTTTCTAATATTACATTAATATAACAAAAACAAAATATATCAATACAATAGCATAAAAAAAGGCAGTGTGAGAGGCTGATTCACAAACAAAATTTATATATATACACACATTTATATAAATGCACAAAATATGTTTAATTAACACTATCTTACTTATTTAAAGAACTTTTAAATAGCGAAAAGCAATAAAGAGATCTGCGTGAAGGTAAAGAAACTTAATCTTTAAAACAAAGACAGATAACATACGTTAAATGTGAATCAAACTGATATTAAGTCAGTTGCAAACTAAAACTGAAAAATTTAAGTTGGCACTCCCTGTAAGCTACATTTGCATGTGTGTTGCATTTGAGGAATTGCTAATGCATTTGAGGAAAACTTCCTAAATTTTACACATTTTGATCTGCAATCTAAATAGTTATACATGAAATATTAGGTTTCTTCCAATTATACATATATATATATATCAGTTTCATAAAAAAAATAGAAAATTGTGGTCGACGAATACCTTATTACAAGCTACAGTTTTGTAAACCTTTTCATTTTTTTCACGAACTAATGCATTTCTCTCATAGTTAGTTGCAATAGGGTAATTTCACGATATACAAATATCAGATTTGAGGATTTTAAAACCATACAGCTCAGTTTAGAAAAAAAGCAGTTTGAGTAATTTTTGTTAAATCAATTCTTAGTATCATTTATATTTACTCCAATCTATAGTATCTTTCATAAGTTTAAAAAAAAAAAAAAAACAAAAACCAGACGTTACGATATGTAAAAACTGTAAAAGCCATGTTTTAATTCTTTTTTTAAAAAAAAATTACATTTCTAAAGGTTAGTAAATATTAGTAGAACTGCTTGATTTTATTAAACTAGGTGAAAGTTTTATACATCTGAAGACTGCAAAGATATAAAGGATGGTATTGCCCTATATTAATATTCATATATAGTGCTATACTAATATGCTTCATGGAAGGAATGATGACTATGTCCCATCCATGAAGCATAATACTAAAGGTTGAAACATGGGAAATGTAAAATAACTTATAATGATGCTATGAGAATAATTAAATAAAGTAACACCATTATTAAGTGACATTATTTAATTTTTGTCACCACTTATTAAAATTAAGACCTCTACCCTGTAAAAATACATATTTAGATTTCTCATCAAAATTTTAAATCTCACCAAGAGCGAGTTCGGCAATCATAAATGTCTGGCTTTTCCCTGCCTTCTTTCACCCAAGTAGTGGCTGTAAAAATGAAGAAAAAATTTTGAAACTGAAGATAGCTTAAAAATAGTAACAATAATTAATTGCCTAACAAAATGGAAAAATTTATGATTTTTTTAATTTTTTATATTGCAGAGATTGGATCTGAAATAAAGATAAATTGAAACAGTATTACTCAAAAACTAGTTAACTAATATAAAGCACTTATTAATTACATTTGAGTATTATTAATTTAAAATAATTTGTATAAAAGAAACACAAAAAAATTAGATAATTTAAAAAACATGAAGTGACATTATTAGATATAAGTTATCAGAGACTAATATGGTCAATTTTACTAGTTTACTATTTCCATTTCTAAACTAGGAATACATCAATTATAACTATAGTTAAATGCTTCTGCACTTAAAAAAAAGTATCCAACAAAATAATTTGTCACGGTCTTCAGAATTGATGACAGTTGCAGTTTCAGCATTTATTTAATCAACAATAGCTAATTGCAGCTATTTTTTTAATGCAAAATCAATATAATATGATAGTAGTAAAATATTTAGGGACAATTTTAGGGGAAATTTACTTTTTAATCACATATACACACACATGAAAAAAAAAATTAATACCAATAAGAGAAGGGAATTGTTTTGCTTTACACACAATACTTATTGTAAAGTCTAAGTTTATTGCTAGGTTTTAAATCATATTTTCAGAAACCTAACTGGCTAAAAGTTAACATTACATATTTTTTCCCCCAACAAGAAGAAGTCTTATTTATTAAAAAAATGACCATAAATTTTTCCTTACCAGGAAATGTGCATAAAAAACCAGTATTACTCCCAAAATATTGCCAATTAAGGAATGGATCAACGGCAAGATTATTTCGAAATGCAGGAGTGAGATATTCTGACCATTTATGGAGTTGAGAACCTTGGGATCTAAATATGAAAATAGCAATGTAACAAAATATCCACTAAAAAAAAAAAATAGTTCTAACTACTATGAATAAAATAGATAAATAAAAAATTCCAAAAGAAGGAGCTTTTGAGAAGCTTTAAAAATAGTTAAAACATTCTTCAAAAATCAAATAAATTGAAAAATACACAGCTTAAAAAAAAGAGATGATTTTGTTTAATAAAATAAAAATTACAAACTAATCAAGAAGTAACATTTTATTATGCCTAATATTTATGGCTATTCAAGTCCAACCATTTGAAGATAACTAAGTGAAAGTGGAAATTTGCAGATTATAACAAAAGAAATAATAAAGTATTTTTTTACATTTACAATTTATTATAGAGTCATAGGACAAAACAGTTTCCTAAGTTAATCAGGTTTTAATAAAAACTTGGTTATAATTTTTTATTCCTTAGGTAGTAAATTAGTAGAAAAAGATTTTGTGAAAATTTAATTAGGGCATAAAGAAAATAAGGCAGAAATATACAGCCCGTTGTACCTAAGAAGACAGATGAAAGTTAAATCATGGTATGAATAAATAATTTTAAAGGAAGTTTAAAAGTTTTTTATTTTTTAATTTATAAATACCAATAAAGTACCACTTTAATTGGAGGTAGAAGTTTTCAAGTAAGTTTAATTATTAACGAATTATGACAAAAGTAATCTCTCTACCACTATTTGAAGATTATTGAAAGTTAAATTATAGTAGAGTACAGGTAGCTTAGTTTAAAAGATTTTAAATTCAAAAGTACCAGTAACATACCATTACAATTGGTAGCAAAATTTTTTGAGTAAGTTCAATTAGTAAATAAATACAATATGACAACAGTCTTTACTATAACAAGAATAAGCTAATTGAAAGTCAAAAGACGTTTAATTAAAGTAGTGGTTATCATAAAAACGCCCATATAAAAAAAGGTTATAGAAAAAAGCAAAACCGAAAAAATAAAATTCGATGATTTCTCAAAGAAAAATCGATGACTTTTTGAAAGAAAATTTTAAAGCTAAGCATCTCAGTTTTCCAATTAACTTATTTTCAAGAAAAAATGAAGTTTAAAAGATTAATAGAAATACTCTTAATTGTCGTGTGCCATAATAAAAACAAAAATATTTTTGAAAAAGCTAGATAGAAGTCAAAACAAGAATTTTTCTAATTTTTAAATGAAAGATTTAATACTAAAAATCTCAATTCAACTTTTTTACAAAAAAGTGACCATAAAAGAATAACGTTCATTAGAGATGCTCTTTAAAAAATGCTGTAATAATAAAAACGACGATAAAAATGAAAGTTAGCAAAAGAGAAGCAGAAATGTTTTTTCTTCTTAATTCAGAAATATAACTTTAACGTTGAGAATAATAGTTTTCCATGTCATTGGTTATCTGTCTTATTGTACAGGAAAAAAGTGACAATTAAAGAATTAAGTCTATTGGAAATGCACTGTTAAAATGCTCTGCTAGACTTAATACAGAAAAAAAAAGACAAAAATGAAAAATTAAGAAAAAGTTCTCAATTTTTAAGACACAAAATTTTTAAAACACGGCAAAACTGATTTGCCTGAATGTAAACAAATAAATTAAAAAAAACAAATCAGCATTACAAAGCTCATGGTTCAGTATAAAGTAATCAAGTTGCGATTCTTCACATTTCGTTTTTCCATATGTCTTTCAGAACCTATACTAACTAATTAACTTAACTTGAACTTACAAATATGCGTAAAAATATCTTTAAATAATGTTTAGTAAAAAATTCGATTTCAGATATTCTTTATTAAATCTATTCAAATTAACCTTCCTCTTCCAAAAAAAAACAAAAACATTTTATTGAAAAATAAATTTCTAGATAATACTTTGCCGAATATTTGGCAATGCCAACCGAATATTACGCAAAAGGATCGAAATTCTCCCATATCCGTTAATTACATCCTTAGTAAAAACTAAAACCAAAGGAAGATAAAAGAAATGATAGTAAGCTGGAAGAAAGCTTTGCGCCAATGAGGTTTAGCAAAATGACATTCCAGTCACAAAAGTTGTTTGAAAATAAATAGTCTTCCAATGGTGGACAGGCAGTAAAATCTGTTTATATCTAAGAAATAAAAATTATTATTAATGATGTTTACTTCTTTAATGCAAGTTAATGTAAGCTTCTTTAATGCAACAACATTTATTTTATGTTTATATTACCTTTATCATAAACATTTGTAGGTACATGAACAGAGCTATGTTTAAAATTTACAGGAGCATTAGCAAAATTTCTGTGCGGTTTCATATCTAGATCTCTAATACTCTTTTTGGGCTTTCTTTTAGTTACTATTTCATTAGAATCAATTTCATTATTTTCTACTTCAACCTCTTTCTCTTCCATTCGAGCATTATAATATTCATGCTGAAATGACAAAAATTTATTTTATTGTATATGGTTTGTTTTTTATTTAACAAACTTAAGAAAGCATCATTAAACAGAATGTGTGGAAAAACAATATTTGAACCCTTCATAAATGCTGTGTTTAGCTCTCGAATTTGATTTCTTTTTTTCTTCTTAAATTTTATCAAACTAATCACATATGTTAACAGGAAAATAAAGTAAAAATATCAGGTAAATAAAGTCAAATTAAAAAAACAAAAAAACCTTAACTCAAAATTCCCTCAAACACGTAAATCAGCTGCTAAAAATTAACTTGTAAATCTCAAAACATTTAGAGAACAAGCTTTGCAAAGGCCGATAAAAGATAGGAGGGATATTATTTTTTTTTAACTGCGAAACAGAGACATTCCTAAGTTGAAATAAAAGTTTGTTAAAAGAGATATATGCTTGATAAATATCATCCTTAAATAGAATTTAATGTTAAATAAAGCAACACTTTTTTTAAATGTAGAATAACAATGCTTAAATAATATTAATGAAAATAAAAAGAGATAGAAACATTTAAGAAACATACAATAAATGTTTTAAAATAAAACAAAGAAGCTTTTTCATTTCAGGAAGCACAAATAAAGATTTATCTATTAAAATATCCATAAGCATCATAATACATACATATGACAATGCAAGAAATATTTTTTATTTAACATTTTTGTTCCAAATGTGCATGGTATAAAAATTAAGCTCCTTATAACCGATATTTTAATTACATAATAAATACACAAGGACTTTAATATAAAAAGTACCATCAATTTTCTACCAATGCCTTTAGGCATTTCCGATCTAATCTTTAAATCCTTTCAAGATAAAAATATTAGCCCACTCAGCTTATGTTTTTTTTTAATTTTATTTTTAGCATATTTGCTGAAGCTTTGTTTTTATTTGCCCTAAGGTGTCAAATTAATACCAGCTGAATTAACTTTTCTCCTTACTTTCAAGAAATATTTATTGAATCTAAAACCAAAGTGAATAGGGAAATAAACTTAAGAAGATCATTATTTTCTTTTTTTAAAAAAAGTTTTTAGATTCAGAAAATACTTTTTTAATTTCAATTAAATATATATATATTTTTTTAACGTAAAATCATTCTAATTTTTCTAAAAGCTTTCAAAATGATAAAAAAAAAAAAAATACTTAGCAGTTTTAATGCTTAAAATGCCATAAAAGGGAGTTTAAAATTTTTTAATAAATTTAAGTTGGTCTTTTTAAAGTATATAGGAGATAAAATAATGGTAAGTCAGCTGAAAATTAACATTTAAACTTTATAATCAGTTTTTATTTTATTTAAAGTTAGTGAACACTAACTTCTTAACATGTTTTTTTTCATAAATTTTTCAAAGAATTTATAATAATGTGCTTAAGTTTGAAACAAGATACAAAGAAGCCTAATCCAAGAATCTAAAACCAAAGAGACTGGGGAAATAAACTTGAGAAAATCATCACCTCCTTTTTTAAGAAGAAGTTTTTAAGATTCAGAAAATACTTTTTTAATTTCAATTAAATATTTTTTTTAAAAGTAAAATCATTCTAATTTCTCCAAAAGCTTTTAAAATGATAAAAAAAAAAATTAAAAAAAAAAAATACTTAGCAGTTTTAATGCTTAAAATGCCATAAAAGGGAGATTTTAAAAATTTGTAATAAATTTAAATAGGTCATTTTAAAGTATATAGGAGATAAAATAATGGTAAGTCAGCTGAAAATTAACATTTAAACTTCATAAAAGTTTAAATCAGTTTTTATTTTATTTAAAAGTTAGTGAACAATAACTTCTTAACATGTTTTTTTTTTCATAAATTTTTCAAAGAATTTATAATAATGTGCTTAAGTTTGAAACAAGATACAAAGTCGCCTAACCCAAGAATCTAAAACCAAAGTGACTGGGGAAATAAACTTGAGAAGATCATTATTTTCTTTTTTTAAAAAAAGTTTTTAGATTCAGAAAATACTTTTTTTAATTTCAATTAAATAAATTTTTTTAAATGTAAAATCATTCTAATTTCTTTAAAAGCTTTTAAAATGATAAAAAAAATACTTAGTAGTTTTAATGCTTAAAATGCCATAAAAGGAAGTTCAAATTTTTTTAATAAATTTAAATTGGTCATTTAAAAGTATATAGGAGATAAAATAATGATAAGTCAGCAGAAAATTAACATTTAAACTTTATAATCAGTTTTTATTTTATTTAAAGTTAGTGAACACTAACTTCTTAACATGTTTTTTTTTTAATAAATTTTTCAATGAATTTATAATAATGTGCTTAAGTTTAAAACAAGAAAGAAGCCTAATAAACATTCGAAATAATCATGGAACAATAATGAAAAATGTAATTATTACTAACTTTAATATTTTCATCAAATTGATATCCAGCAGCTGCATGTTCTGCCACTTCTGCAATTCGCTGAGAAAGGGAAAAAAAATCCACATAAGGCATAAAATATGAATACATACATTTTAGGTTTAATTTTTTTTCTG
This sequence comes from Parasteatoda tepidariorum, assembly GCF_982258835.1. Classification (NCBI taxonomy): domain Eukaryota; kingdom Metazoa; phylum Arthropoda; class Arachnida; order Araneae; family Theridiidae; genus Parasteatoda; species Parasteatoda tepidariorum. Next base: position 132,864,114 of record NC_141755.1, on the reverse strand, counting down.
CAAGAAATAAAAGAACAGTAGTACCCGAATTATTCCAGACATTTCTTGACTTGCTACCAAACCTACTTGAAAAGTTTGCTAAAGACTCAACCATTATTTTTAGCTATATTCTGATTTCCACTCATAAATTACTGTTCCAATGCTTAATCAGTAATCATTATTCATATAAATTACAATGTTCAAATCATCTAACATCTACAATTTATAAAGCATAACAATATGAATGGTGATTTAGTATTAAAAAGCAATATTTAATTATACTTATGACTCTTTTTATTATTAGCTTCAGGTATAGCACCTTCATAATAAATCAGAGATTGTACACTTAGTAAAATGTTATAAACTACAAATTAATTGGCAATTTCGATAATCAAGGTTTTACTACGTCAATTGGAAAGGTTTAAATAGGAAAGTTGAATGATGTACAGCAATAATAAATATTATATTAGAAAATTACAAACTTGTAAATTTTTTATAAAACTTTTATATTATCGTCTAAGCTATTTGAAATAGCCAATTTAATATTGTACTAATTTAATATAAATAGAACTTTCTCTTTCATGTAACTAAAATAATGGACATAATATCTTTTCAGGATTGATAGAATTATAATAGCTCACTTTTCCTTTAAAGTGTTAAATTTTCATAAGAAAGTAAAATACTCCAAATTTTACACAAATTTATTCTTAATGATCTAAGTACATATTAAATACAAGTGAAAAATAATTGTAATTCTCTAAACTGTAAACATATATAAATAAAACAAAATCAGTGGTCAGAAAAACTAAATTTTTTTTTGTAGTTAATTAGTCATTTTTTTCTTCCGAATAGAGTGACTACTAGCAATGTTTGAAATGCAGTCACTATTTCAGGCAATAAACTTTGCTAATCTCAGTGGCGCGACAGCCCATAGAGGGCCAAGGACTACCTCAGCTTTCTTGACTTTGGGCTCTGGGGTGCAGGAGCAGATGTTCCGGTCAGGCTGTCAGCCAAACGCGGAACCCCCAGTTTTTAGTTCCCAAGCATGCTTGGTACTCATTTATCGACCCACTGAAGGGATGCAAGTCTGAGTCAACTGAGTTGCCCGGACTGAGGATCGAACCCAGGGCCTGTGGTGCGGGAGTGCGAAGCGCTACCACTCAGCCACCGGGTGTCATGAACTTTGCTAGAGAACTTAATTTTCACTTATATTTATGATGGTTTAGAAAACTAAATTGAACTTACAAGAAAGATCATAACATCAGATCTTTTGACTGTTATCAACTTTTTAAATGTCAACAACTTGATGAAATTCAGAAAAGGATTAGAGACAACAATGAAGTACATAACACTGAAGTACTATGAGAATTCATAGAGTAAAATATGTTCCCTTCAATTGCATTAACATGCACACATTCTTTAAGTATTTCACTAGTTCACTGTTCCCAAATAATTAATTTTTTTTTTTACAAATAAAGCCATATTTATATTAACTTGCTATTTGCAAACACAGATTTCCATAACATAACAATCCCACTCATGTAAGGTCAAAACCAATTTTTCAGACATAAGTAGGTTTGCTTCAAAAGTTATGATTAGACAGCGGATAATATGCAATTGCATACATGGATATGCAATTGCATACATGGATATGCAATTGCATATTTTAGCACTTTTTGCTTTTTGTGCATATAAATGCATAAAAAGGTATATTTGCTCTTATAACTGCATATTTTCAGCATTTTATGGCTTTTCCCTCATAAAACCATATCACTATTCTTTTTATGTTAGCATAAGGAACGCTTTAAATTTTGTTTTGTCATTCTTTATCACCTGAAAGGGTCAGCTGGATTGATGTTGCTGGGGGTGATTGCAATCACATGAAAAAGATGTAGAAATGAGGTGTGTGTCAGGAAGGGGGTACAAAGGGCCCACCCAAACAGACATTCGTCATAGAAACCTCAGAAAGGGATGGTCAGATATTCTATGAAGGGATGTCTTTTCCTGGAATAAATAATTGTCAATCTGTGTGGGAAAAATAAGGCTTCTGTGGTAGGTAGAAAATGACCTCCCTTTCCTGTGATTGATTAGTTAAAAGGTGGAGTGAATACATTTTCGGAGAGAGCTGCTATTCTAACATATTTCGATAGTCCATCCGATAGATAGACAGTTTCGACATCCATCAGTTGAATACGTAGTTAGTGAAGCTTCGAACGTGATTTCTGACTGCTGAATTTTATAATATGCCAAAAATTAAGTCGACTAAATCAAATTTAATGAAGACATGGATTTCGGACTATGGGAAGGACTTTACGACCGATGGGGAAATAGTATTTTGTGTGATTTGTCAAAAACACATTTCCTGTGAAAAAAAGTACCAAATCGATCAACATATAAAGACTAATGCTCACTCCGCGAAGAGAAAGCAGAATACAAAAGGATTTGTTCAAAGTTTATTAACTATTCCTGTTCAAGCAGCTAAAAAGGAAAGTGATTTTTCTAGTGATTTATGCAAAGCCTTAGTAAGCAGCAATATTCCTTTAAAAAAGTTAAATAATCCAAACTTAAGACAGTTTTTAAAAAAAATATTGTACCAATTAGATCATTCCCGATTAATCGACTTTAAGAAAGAACTACCTTCAACCGATATATAATGAAGAACTGGATGATATTCGACGAGATATTGGAGATGGCCCTATATGGATTGAAGTCGATGAGACGACAGATAAGTGCGGTCGCTATATTGCTCATTTTATTTGTGGAAAAATGGATAATATTCCTACTCGACCACATCTTCTAGCAAGCAAAGCCCTTGAAAAAGTCAATCATTCAACCATAGCATGGTTTGTCAATGATTCTATCAGATTATTATGGCCTGATAGAGATGGTTCTGAAGATGTTTTGATTTTTGTCAGTGATGCCGCTCCGTATATGGTCAAATCTGCAGCAGCACTGGAAATTTTTGTACAAGCACTGAATAGCACTGGAATTGTACAAGTTTTGTCCAATAACATCGGTTGACGTGGAGAGGTCATTTTCTACTTTCAAAATGATCTTAAATGACCGACGACATCAATTCACCCTTGAAAATTTGGAAAAACACTTAGTAGTGTATTGCAACAAAAATTATTCAGTTTAATAAAATCTTTCCCGAAAATGCGATGATTTTTCTTCTCTCATTTATCATACTTCAGTTTTAGGCTTTTTCTTCAGAAATGTGTAGATTCAAGTAAGAAATATTTTGATTTTCTTCCTTTTAACAAAAAAATGTTTTAGCTGTGTTTGTTGGAAAACTTGTTGGTAGAAGTATTTAAATAAGTTGAACTTTTAATTTCTATTTTAAATGCATATTTCTAGTTTTGAGAGCATATATTCAAGTTTTTTAGTGCATATTTTGTCCGTTTTTTAGTGCATATAATCCGCTGTCGAGTTATGATGATGTAGGTATAGAAATGAATGATTATTTAATTTTTTATAATCGAAATAAATTTCAAAAATTATACTTTTTCCAATTTTCTCTTTTAATAAAAAAGGAAATCCATGTAAATTAATAAAAGGTAAGTAATTAAGTATTCCTCTAAACTTTTTTCCATTAAGAGCATAAAATATGATGATAAAAATCCGACATAAGTTCCGTCCCGTTTGTAGTCAAATATAGCTTTGGAAATAAAGGAAAGGAGTGCTATAAAATATATTAAATAGTTACTGCTAGTTTTTTCCAAGATAAGACGTTCTGAACGTCCACTCGCATTTCTTCAATCATTTTTGTAGCATCTACTGTAGCACCTAAGTCATTAAATTTCTGAGAGAATGAATATTTAAATAACACAAAAAGGGATGTATTGTAAAATTTAACAATCTTAATAATTAGTTGTTGTTTTAAATAAATTCCCTTTGTCATTCAATGGAAAAGAACAGCACCACAGAAATATTTTTGAATAATTTTGCTTTATTTAACTCTTAGAGGATTTAGTAATTATTAGAGACACTAAATAAGCACAGCCTCCAGTATATACTTTTGGAATCTTAATCAAAAGTAAGTAAATGCATATACATTATGGGTCTCAAGTTTATATTTAAGCAAAGAAAAAAAAATATTATCAAAATTTGATAAATCACTCATAAGGAAGAACATATAAAACAGTTTGATTACTAGATGAAAACATTTTCTGGTAATTGCTTTAAGTTTCACAGCTTTCTCCTGCAAGCAGGTTTTGATGTTTTTGTTTGGTTTTCCTAAACAGTGATTCATAAGATTATTATATTTTTCTAAGATTAAATATTAACTTATACTTTTTTTAAAACGATTTAAAAAAAAATAGTTAAGACATAGATTACAGAATCCCCTAAATGTAACATAAATTCATGTCTTCATGATTTAAAATATTCTTGATGTTTAATAAATAGGGTTGAAAATATTTTTTTTCTGGTATAGGTAAATATTTAAGAAAGATTAAAACTTATGCAGAAAATGTCTTGGTTAGCATAAGGCACAACTAATTAAGAATATGCTTTCCAGGTGAAGAGTACAGTTAATATCATTGGAGTCAAATTTTGAATGTCCCAACAGAAAAAATTGTGCAGATTTCATAGAATATATTTTTTTTATAACTTTCAACTATGGAAATTCTTAATCTTAACTATAAAAAATGAATGCATCTTCAAAAATACATCTTATGTCAAATTTATAACTTAGTTAACGTTAATTATTTAGCATTGACGCAAAAATAAAAAATTAGAAGGACCACTAGAACACATTCTTATAATGTTTTTTTTTTTTTTTTTGATCAGAACATTTTCATAAATGCTCTTAGTATTATCCTTAGCAAGTACCATTACTTTTGCTCATACTATATACTATATCTGAAGCAATTTCAAAGTTTGATCGATCTGAAGCAATTCAAATGAGAACAAATAAAAACAGATTTCTAATACAAATTTATACAAATGTTTAATTTGAGTAAGTATTGATGATGGAAATTTTCCGGTTGCCTACTTCTGTGCTATTTTAGATTTATTTTATTGTTGGTTTACCGAGTTGCAAAGCAAAGGTAGCGCTTGGGTAACTACAGAGCCGTCCCGATACTCATTCCACCGGTTCTAGACTGCAACGGTATCACAGTGTACGAATATTCATTCTGAAGTCGAATCAAATCATTAGCAATAATGCCATTATTTAAATAAGTTTGGTTACAAATACTATTAGATAATTCACATTGAGTAGCAGCATTATTTAAGTGGTGGTTATTATTTCCTATCTATTTTTATGTCTAAGCTTATAAAAAAAATGCTTTTTGTATTGTTATTGACTTTTACTGTTTACAATATAAATTGGTCTACTGACTAATCTCAGTAATAAAACTTTCTAGAATATCAATATATATGTAATATGAAATAAAAATGTTTATAACATAATATAAATTAAAAATGTATATAATGTAATACGAAATAAAAAGCAAACGAAAATTTTTTCAGAGGAATTTAAAAAAAAAAAATTTAACAACAACTAATCAATCTTAATTTTCAAATACCAAATTTTTAAATCTTGATAATGAAAAGAAAATAATTAGATTGGACGTAGTAGCAAAATGCTTCAACTGATTTAAAAAACAGCAAAATTAAATTTAACGAGTGTTGTTGATACAGTAAAAATAAAGAAGAAAAAAAAAAGAAAACTTAATAGTGAATAACTTACTTCATAATTGCAAAAAAATTAATGCCAATTTAGAAAATGAGCGAATTTGCCTAATTGAGTTTACCATTTTAATTGGTGTGCAGCATTCGACATTATTTGAAGTAAATGGAAAATATTAGCTGGAGGCAGATTAATAAATTGACATGAAGTGGTTGAAAGTTTTCTTCTTCTTTTTGAAACACATATGTTGGAATTTTTATAGTAAATTTTGTTTATTGGCGGAAGTAACATTAAATCTACAGATTGTATTTAATTGTTCATTTACTAATAATTATAATACTTTTGTATATAATCCTGATTTTTAATTTTCACTGAATTAAATGATTATTCTGTTATGTTTTTAAATAAATTAGTGATGAAAATGATTGATATTTTAAATCCATTTTTATAAGGATTATTATTTAATTGTAAAAAGAAACCCTCAAAGGAAATGGTGGTATTTTGTGGTGCCGAATTCATACATATTGTTAATTTTGGGACCATTTGAATGGTTTTTGGAGTTATTCCAAGGAAAAAAAAGGTTTTTATGCTGCATAAAAGAAAGAGAAATATTGCAATTATTGTAACGTCTTTTTGATAAATTCTTTGTTCCTTAAAATATGTGGAGGGGTAATTGCAGTGTAGCAAATATGACTTCAATAGTTAATACTCAGGACACAGAATTGTTAATTTCACTTTTTGTGTAAATGTCTGGAGTTACACCGATGTTGAGTACTTGTAACTAATCACATGATTATGTCTAATTACGTGGTTGTGCATGGCGTGTTAACGTAGCACCTTGAGGGCATGTTTTTATTATCATGTTGAATCAACGTTTTAGATCAGATTTAGTAGGATATCTGCTAGCGATGTCAGGTGTGTTTCGCACCATGCATGCTGACCCATGGAGCACGTTACTTGCTAGCATCCAATTTTCAAATTTGTTCACATACCATCTTCCAGATAAGTTTTAATAAAATTGGCAGACTTGACCAATTTTAATGAAATTTGGCATGAGCATAGGTTATAATAATACAAAAAAATGATATAACAGTTATAATACACAATCATGATTGTGTGCAACGTTTGTGGCGTAACTACCACTATAAAATCAACCATCGATATTGGCATGTTTTTATCACGTCTGGGTCACCATTGAAGGGATTTAATCTTAAGACTCTGTCAACCTTCATCTATCAAAAGGTACCTCTGGTGGAATCAAGTTAACATGTCTTATATACTAGTGAATTGGTATTTAATATTTGTAGTGGTAGTTAAGCTACATTCACTATAAGTCATAAGATATGGAATAATGCTTACATAATTAAACAAGAAATTGATTAATAGGGGGGATATGGTCCTTATTGTACAGGCTAATAAAGTGATTTCATAGTAGAATTAAAATGGTTGAAGAATCTGTAGCACTTGAGCCCAATAGTTCATCAATACTGTTTTCAAGCTGTGAATGACGGTCGGAGGAAAGTTGCGAATTCCAAGAGCTTTAAGACCTCATTCATATAACCTACATGAATAAAAGTGCCTCGGTTGAATTCAAGTGGGCCATTTACATGATGTCTGCCTAGATCACGAAACCTCCGCTAAGATGATGATTGATTTCTAAATTTTTTTAAAGCACCTATCGGATTCCAACATATCTCTTAATGAATGAAGAATTTAAACCAGGAACTCGCTATCTGCCAAGTAATATCCGAGAAAGTAATCAGGGAAGGCATTACGTTGAACTCCCGCTGATCACGAAATAGTGAACTTTAGAGTTGGGATTAGGTTTTGAATCCTTTTGGAGAGTGCAGCAGAGAGTGTTTATTCTAATAGAAGACGATACGAATCCTTACAGAGTTCATCTGGTCTACGATTCTCTTAAAATTAAGCAAGAAACTTTCACTGGATGAATTGTTCAGTCAGATCTCCAGACCTATGGAGCACATGCCTAGGACTTTCCGAAGGAGGAAATTAAACTCACATTTCCTCTCCGACAACCATTTAGGGCCTGAAAATTTCAATGCTTATAACAATAATTATAATTATATTTACAATTGTGACCAATTTTTATAGAAAGTTCTATACTGCTTATTTACATTTTTGGAGTTGCAATGTTAAACAATTTCTATCTCTAAGAGTGAGTCATATCGTATCTTCACATATTTTTTTCCCTTGTTCGATTCTGCAATAAATAATTCATACCTTCCGATTCAAGCCAGTGTTTTACACAATTATGCTTGTAGATTACAACTATTGAATAGATATTTTATTGCATTACATTAACCTAAGTTCATATCCAATTTTATTAACATCAGTTCAATAATTTGTAAGATAATCGACTAAATATTGAAATTATTTTAATCTATTGTATTTCAGCGAATGAAAATTTAGTTGCATACAATTATAAAACTAGTTGATCTTAAGAAAGTTCTATGTAAAACAACATTTTTATAAGAATTTATTATTTAATTTATAATGGTCGAATTTTTGTTAAAAAATAGTATGGTACATGAATGTTTATATTATTTTAAACTACGTATATATAAACAACATTAAGTCTTTTAGTTGAGAATTATAAAGAAAACAATTTTAATATTTATTCATAATTGGAACTAACCCATAAGCATTAAAAAAAGAAAGAAACGCCGTTGTGGCCGATAACTTAAAAGAAGGTACTATAGTCCGTTCAACGAGAACTGAGAGTGAAAGTAAACAAAAGGGTTGCTGTTTGATCACCAACGTTTGCCACTTTAACGGTTTCTTCGCTGAATGGGCGATTTCATTTGAATCGACAGAGCTTTCGCTTTTATAGAAAAACGAAAACGATATTTGGTTTTTGATACCTTAAAATTAAATAAGAAAGTGCAAAATTAAAATATTTTCATGAAAATACGTTTCTAAGTATTTCAGTAAACACATAATTTTATTTTAAGAATAGTTTTAATATATAATTATATTTCTTTAAGTTTTGATTAAATTAGTTTTAATATATTTTGCATAAATATCTATGAAAAACATAACTTTTATAATTCCATCGCAAAAGTCGTATAGAATTGAAAGTTATGTTAAAAAAATACTCTTTTATTTTCATAATTAAAATTTTTTAAAACATTTATTAGAAGTTAAATAATATTTAAAATAGTTTTATGCTTCACCGATTGATTTAAAAATATATTAGAAGGAATTGCATTTATTTGTATTTTTAAATTGTTAATTATCTTTATTTTTCTAAGGGAAGTATATTACGAAAATAATTACACTAAAAGAAACTTGGAACTTTTTTGTATGTCTCACAAAATCTTTTGTTAAGAAAAATATACCCACTTAACCTATAAAAAAAGCAGTTTGTAAACCTCGAATTCAATAGGTTTTTGAAAAAATAGAATCAAGTGTCAAAATTATTTAATTTTACGTAACATTTGAATTTCTGTACTTAATTAACAACTGTACCGATAACGAAAATAATTATATTAAACTACTCAGAAAAGAACAAAATTTTAAGAATTACTGTATTAATGATCAATTAATCATGGATAATAAGGAATAATTATATCATTAAAAAGTAAAAATGAATCTTCGTCGTTTAAATTGATATTTATTTTGAATGCACTTCCGTTTTGTAAATGTTCAATATTATTTCTTTCTCAGCTTTACTTATGTAAGATTTCTTCTGTCGTGTTTTAGGAGGACTTAAATCCATCGCTTTATTTTCCATATTACTCATGAAACACTTACAAAAAGACACCACGGCGAAACAAACAACCCTCTAAAAATAAGAGTTTTTGCTTGTCTGATAGGCGCTATTTGTCATTATTCCGGCACCAAGTAGACAGCTGTATTGCGCCAAATAGCACGCCGCTTTGTTTACTTTCGCTATCAGTTCTCGTTTAACAGACTATAGCCTACACTGGGCTGTGTGACTAGCTATATTGATGATGAAATGAGCATGTCAAATATAGTTGAAATCAGTTTTTACGGAACAAAGTGTTTAGCATGCTTTGCAAATTAGCTATGGTGCATCTTTAAAGGATGTAAGGAAATTCATAGTCGATTTGAAATAATCGTAAAACCTATAGGAAGGCAATTTCGAAATATATTGTACTAAATATAAAAGAAAAATTATAGACCTATTTTATGTACCCTATTTTCTCATAAAAAATATATTTGATCAAAGAATTTCCAGTGCTCGTAAGAAAAATTGATCGAATGTTTTTTGAAAAAATGAGAGAGTCACTGTAAAAAAACTTTAAAAAAAAAATGATTGAAAAAGAAAAAACTGATTGAAAAATAACTGAGTTCCGAATTTAGAAAAAAATTCTAATAGTGCTTTACGAAGATAACTTTTAAAATTACTGTATAGAAAATAGAAAGGATGAAAAATAATTTTTTTCTCTCACTTATTAAAGAAGGACCACCATCTTCTATCCCAAAATATGTAGAAGTTAATGGATCCAAAGTTATTAATAAACTCAGCTAGAAGTGACTGTGAAGGTTTTATTTTTTTTATATCTATTTTTTGTTTTAAAATTAAGTCCATTAGCGAGCAAAAAGATAATAGGATTTTAATACCGAAAGAGAGGGATCATTAAATCTGTATCTCATAAAAATTGCTAATGCTTGAACTTTTTTCATTCCTTTTTTTTTTAAATTTTTGTTTCAACTCCGGATATTCATAGGATTTTTTTTTAAAGACACTACCTTCAAACCCATCAAAAATCACTTACAAAATGTGAGTTATAAATGATACAAGGTTGATTGAGCTTACAAAAGCACAATTGCTTTCTGAATTAAAGATTTTTATTGAACGTAGTCTTAATAAATGAATGACATTAAAGACGAAGGAAGATAAAATCATTATTAAAATTCAAATAGTGAAGAATAATGTAATAAAACAGAGTTTAATGGTTTCGCTTATCGATCTAAAAATTTGTGTGAAATCCCGTTAATTCTTATAGCCTGAAAAAAAGGGATATAAAAATTGGCCATTTTAACATTATTGTACAAACAAGGTGCTCGGTAACCACCACTCTTAATATATAGTTTTCGAATCATTGTCAAAAATGAAGTAATAAAAACCTTCAGGTTTTCAAAGTAATGTTTCTAATGCCAAGTTTTGCATTATGCTGTTTACTTCCTTCCTTCCTTCCTCACTGGCTCGACAGCCCAGGATGGGCCTTGGCCTTCTCCAGTAGTTTTTTCCAAGCTGTCCTTCTTTTGGCAATGGACCTCCAATTCTTTATTTTTAATATAGATAAATCTTTCTCCAGGGTATCTAGCCATCTGAGATTTGGCCTGCCCCTTCTACGTGTTCCTGTTGGCCGGGCATCAAAAATCTTTTTCACAATACGGTCTTCTTCCATTCTTACTAAGTGGCCTGCCCATTTTATCTTTTGGACCTTAATGAATCTTATGATGTCTGGTTCATTATATGATCGATAGAGTTCTAAATTTGATCTTCTTAACCACTGACCGTTTTTATTAATTCCTCCAAAAATGCACCGTAATATCTTTCTCTCAAATATGCTCAGCATTTCTTCATCTGCACGAGTCAATGTCCATGTTTCACAAGCATATGTTAAAACTGACCTAATGAGGCCTTTAAATAATAACAGCTTTGTTTTTCTCTTGATTACATTTGATCTTAAAAACTTTCTTAATCCATAAAGGCACCTATTTGCTGCTGTGATTCTCTTTCGTATTTCTGCAGTTACATTGTTCCTGTTATTTATTTCAGAGCCTAAATACGTGAAGCTGTCCACTACCTCGAATGAATGTTCCCCAATTTTTAGATGGGTACTCCTGTGGGCTGTTTTAGTACAAGGCATATATTTAGTTTTATTTTCATTTATTTTTAGACCCATCTTCAGGGCCTCTTTCTCTAAAGAAATAAAGGCCTCTTCAAGTGCTCTTGGTGTTCGAGCAATAATTCCTATATCGTCAGCAAAAGCCAACAATTGTATTGACTTATTAAATATCCTCTGTTATTGATTTTTGAATCTCTTATTACCTTTTCTAATGCTAGATTAAAGAGGAGACAGGCTAAAGAATCCCCCTGTCGCACACCATTTTTTATTTCTAATGGCTCTGATAAACAATTCTGTATTTTTACCATGATTTTAGTTTCACTTAGTGTTAGGTTAATCAATCTCACCAATTTTTCTGGTATTTTAAATTCTCTCGTTGCCATGATCAGAGCTTTTCTGTTAATACTATCATAGGCGGTTTTAAAGTCAATGAACAGGTTGTGCAAATCAATTCCAAATTCTCTCGTTTTCTCCAATATCTGCCGAATGGTAAAAATTTGCTCAGTAGTTGATCTTCCCCTTCTAAAACCACTTTGATACTCTCCTATTATTCCCTCTGAAAACATAGTAAGTCTATTGAATAAAATATTTGAGAATACCTTATAGCTCGTGCAAAGTAAGTTAATTCCTCGATAGTTTGAGCATTCAAGAACATCTCCCTTTTTATGAATTACACAAGTCAAACTAATTTTCCAATCCTCTGGGATTACTTCCCGTTCCCATATAATTAGTAATAGATCATATATTTTCTTCGCAACCTCCATTCCCCCACCTTTTATTAATTCAGATGGTATGGTGTCAGGGCCAGGAGCTTTATTGTTTTTTAATTTGTCAATTCCCATGATGACCTCTTCCAACGTTGGAGGTGTAACCATTTCTTGGTTATGCATCTGTAAATTGTCTATTGCTATCTCGTCTTCTTCCTCATCACCATTCAACAGATGGTCAAAGTGTTCATTCCATCTGTTCAGCACCTCTTCTCTATCGCTTAAGATCGTTCCTTCCCTGCTTCTGCAAGAGTTTGTTCTTGGCTTGAATTCCTTGCGACCCAAGTTTATTTCTCGAAAGAAAGCTCTGCTTTCCCTTGATCCCCTTAAATGTTCAACATTTTCAAAAAGATCTTCGAAAAATAATCTCTTTTTTTCTTTATGGATCTTCTCCTCTTCTCTTCTTGCTTCTTTATAAGCATTTTCAGCATTTCTTGCATGCCTTGAACTTATCATTCTTTTATAAGCCTCATTCTTTTTATAAGTTGCCATAAAACAATCATTGTCAAACCAGTCCTTTCTTCCGGTTCTCTCGATCTTTTCCACAACCTGGTCTCCTGTTTCGATAAGAGCTCTCTTAATAACATTCCATTCTCTGTTAACATCATCCCTTTCTGAAGAATCATCAGTCACTTCAAGCCTCCTTTCAATTTGTTCCTGGAACTTTTTTCTTGTAGTCTCTTTTTTTAGCTGTTCACCATCATATTTTTTCAGACGTTCTCCGCGAGCTTTACGAATATTTGATATTCTGGCTCTAACCTCTGCCAGAACTAGAAAATGATCGGAATCTATGTTTGCCCCACGATAAGATCTTACGTCCAGTATATCCGATTTGTGTCTTGAATCAATTAAAATATGGTCAATCTGGTTGTAAGTATTTCCATTAGGAGATTTCCAAGTCATTTTACGAATTCTTTTATGTTGGAACATTGTACTTGGTATGACCATATTATGATCTGTAGCAAAATCTATGAGTCTTTTTCCGTTGTCATTTGAAATATCATGAAGACTATACCTTCCAATCACTGGCCTGAACTCTTTTTCCACTCCAATTTTTGCATTTGCATCCCCTAGAAAGATTTTAACGTCATTTTTAGGACATGAATTATATAATCTATGTAGCTCCTCGTAGAAAAGCTCCTTTTCCGCGCCATCTTTGTCCTCTGTAGGAGCATGAAAGTTGATAAAACTGTAGTTAAAGAAAATGCCCTTTATCCTTATTTTGCATAGTCTAGGTGTCCTGCAATCAAAATCAATCAGAATTGGTCTTATTCTCTTACTCAATATGAAACCAGTACCAAACATGTGTTTTTCTCTATCACAGCTATAGACAACTGTATGATTTTTCTTTTCAATTATTCCCTCTCCTGTCCATCGAATTTCTTGCACAGCCAACAAATCAATTCTATAGCTGTCAACTTGTTCAATCAGCATTTGCAACCCCTTATTTCTATACAATGATCGAACATTCCACGATCCAATTCTCATATGCCTCAAACCATTTCCAGTCCGTTTCCTTAAAGTCAGCCCGGGTTTATTTTCTACTTGAGATTTCGTAACATGGAGTTTTTTACAGGGTGCGGTTGTTGGCCCCACGCCCAACCCCCAACCTGGAGGACCAGGGTGTTCCTCTTCGTCTGGTGTCTCCCCTCCGACCAGTCCGGCTTGGGTGACCCTGCCAGGAGCCGAAGCTCCCGCCGGCATAGCTCTCGGGATCAACAACACACACAAACCACAACACCACGTTAAGGTGGGAACACCATCGTGTGGATGCTGTTTACTTACTTTAGGTTTATTTTTGCAAACGAAATTATTAAACCTTAAATTAAGTCAGCGAAAGCATTATTTACAGTGATCAGTGAGCGGATGGGTGACCTCTTTGATCAACCTGCGAAGGTACCGAGTGTGCGTAGTATCGATCCTTCATGCGCTGATCATCTGGCTATAGGCAAGTTCATCGGATCATCCCTCAGCTGAGGATTAAAATTGTGATGGCAAGTCTTCGGATTATCCTCAGAGATGCTTCTGAGACCGTCGCCAAAGGTCCACTGGTGCAACTCTAATGCGACGCAAATAAAGTACTACTACTATGTGCTAAATTATGACTTAGTACTCAACAACGGACGATCGTCATACTCGCGCTATTATCAAACATTTGAAGAAATTTTATTTATAAAAAATTAGAACAATTTAGAGACTTGTTTTATTTTTCGTAAATTTTATAAGCAATCAATAAAATTTCTGTTGTCATTCCCTGGGAAGGATAGCTACGAAGTCTTTTTCTTTTTATACCGCCAGATGGCGCTCTTTTTAAATTTGTATGTGTTTGTTTGCTTTTTGTTAATAAACTTATACTTTCTGTCTGAATCTCGATCCACGGACTACAGTTGGCAGCATGGCTGTGGTTTTGAAAATTATGACGCAGTAAAAAGTTTCACTTAGTTTCGCCGTGATTTACATCGTTTGGATTCCAAAATCAAAATGAACAGGGATCTGCCGAGTATCCCACTGCTGAACAGTGAGAACTTTTATCAGTGGAGTATTAAAGTCAAGGCTTTGCTGACACTTAAGAAAATTGCTAATGTGCTAACTGAAGAAGCCCCCGTCGATCCAAAGTTGCGGGAACAATGGACATTAAACAATGATGACGCAGTTGCATACATACAACTATCGCTTTCTGATGACCAAAGTCTTCAGTTCGCAAACGAAACTAACGCAAAAATTCTATGGGAAAAAATTCAAAGCATATTTACTGGTAAAACCGAAGATCGAAAAATCGATGCAAGTAACGAAATAAAAAATCTTGAAATGAAGGAAAATGAAAATGTGTCAGACTATATTGCAAGATCACGAGGACTTAAAACGAAATGTTCATAACTTGGACTGCAAATTTCTGAACGAGAACTTGTTTATTATACTGTTAGAGGATTAAGAGGAAAATTTGCAAAAATAAGAGAGATCTTGAAAACCCAACGCGAAAAACAAATGGAGGAAATTTTAGAAATACTGCGGGAAGAAGAAAACATCTTATCAAAATTAAGAAGTGATATTCCCAGACGAACAGAAGCATTCGGAGTAAAACATAAAAATGAAAATAGAAGCAGGAAGAAATGTTTCATCTGCCATAAAACGAATCACCTAGCTAAAGACAGCTATTTCCGAAACAAGAACGAGGGAAATCAAAACCAAACATCTCAAGAAAAAAGAACATTTTCGAACTATAAATCGGGCATGAACAAAATCAAAAACAATAACGCTCATTGTGCATTTGAAAATCAAGATAAACATTCTAGTGAAAATTTTGCACTTACCGCAGAACAAGAACAACACCAAATAAATTCTAGGGCTACCGGTAAAAACAAAACTGTTTTTATTTTGGATTCTGGTGCTACTTCACACATGGTAAAAGATTTAAACTTTTTTGAAAACTTAAATTATGTTAATGGGATAATACAATTAGCAGGTAAGAAGTCAAATTTAATTTCAAAAGGAATCAGTATTGTAAAAGCTACAACAGCAGTTGATAATTGCAGTAAAAATCTAACAATATACGATGTAATATATGTACCAGACTTACGAAACAATTTAATTTCAGTATCTAAATTAATTGATAAAGGTTATAAAATAGAATCTAAAGGTAATAATATTTTGATTTTAACTAATGATAATCGCAGTGTTTTAAAAGCTGTAAAAGTTAACAATCGTTTTGAAGTTTTAATGGAACCGTGTAGTAACATTTCCCCTAAATTTTTTGATTATAATGATGTAAATAATTCTGAGTTAGAATGTAATGAAGTAAGTAATTTGGATACTTATAATATTTGGCATAAAAGACTATGTCATTTAAATCCACAATACACGGTTAAAATGCAAAATGCTCTTGGCATAAATTTTAAAGATTTTGAAAATTTTCATTGTGAATATTGTGATATAAGTAAAGTAACTCATAAAAGTCATCCAACAATTAATATTGCACAAAGTAATTCTATATTAGAGTTAATTCATGCGGACCTAGCAGGCCCAATAAATTGTGATTCATTAGGAAATTCAAAATATTTTTTAGTACTAGTGGATGATTTTTCTGGGATGTACTTTTCTTATTTTTTGAAGCATAAAAATGATGTATTTGAAATATTTTGTATGTTTAAAGAAAGGTATGAAAATTTAATGAATAAGAAAATCAAAAGATTCAGAACAGATAACGGTCTAGAATTTGTTAACAACGAGATTGATAGTTTTTTAGAAGGGATCATACATGAAAAATCCTTCGTCAAATGGACGTGCTGAGCGAGCCATAAGAGTATTAGTAGAAAGGGCTAGAACATTATTATATGAAAGTGAATTACCATTAAAATTTTGGGCTGAGGCAATAAATTTTAGCACACACATTTCTAATCTTACACCGCGTAAAAATAAACAGAATCTTCCGATTGAAATATGGTCAGGAAAAGAACCTAAACTTAACTACTTAAAAGTATTTGGATGCGTCGTTTATTTTCATATACCTAAACAATTCCGAAATAAATTTGATGTTCCGGGAAAACGTGGGATTTCGTCGGTTATTCTAGAGAAAGACGCGCGTATAGAATATATGATGTCGATAAAAATATTGTAATTGAAGAGCGATCTGTTAAATTTAACGAATCATTAAGAGGAAGTAAATTTCTAACAAACAAAAATGAATGTAGCATATGGAACATTGAGGATTTGACCCAGTTTAATATATCTCTACCACAGATCGAAACTGAAACCCAAAACTCCCCTCCAACTGAATCAAGTAGTGAACATTCTTTTTCTCCTAAATCTTCTCAAGAAAGTGCTGATTCACAAAATGAAAATAATCAAAATACTCCTGCATTAAGACGTTCTGAAAGAATTAAAAATAAAATATCCGCAAACGCGAACTTAGCCTTGAAAGGATCATCTATTCCTCAAAATTATGACCAGGCGATAAATAGTAATAAATATTCCGAGTGGAAAACCGCAATGGAAAACGAACTTCTTTCGATGGAGAAACATAAGGTTTTTGAATTAATTGAGAGGCCTAAGAAGGAAAAAATAATAAAAAGTAAATGGGTGTATACAATTAAAAATGAGGATAATAACAAAATTTACAAAGCGCGACAGGTTGCAGCTGGGTTTAATCAAATTAAAAATGTTGATTATTCTGAATCATATTCACCTGTGGTAAATATTGAATCATTCAGGTTATTAATTGCTTTAGCAGCAAAATTGGATTTATTTGTTAAACTTTTTGATATTAAAACTGCATATTTATATGGTGATATTGATGAAACTCTGTATATGGAAATACCTCCAGGCTTTGAAGATAAATATGGTAAAAATAAAATGTGTAAATTAAATAAAAGTATTTATGGTCTACCTCAATCTGGTAGAAATTGGCATATAAAGTTAAAAAATGAACTTAAAAAGATTGGTCTCACTCAACTTGCATCTGACAATTGCGTATTTACTAAAATTAATGATAATGATTTTTTCGCAATTTGTGTATACGTAGATGATTTTGCAATATTTTCTAATAATTCCAAATTATACAAGGAAATTATTTCAAAACTTAATCAAACATTTGAATTAAAAGAAACAACTAATGATTCAAAATTTTTAGGCATTGAGATTTCACAAAAAGAAAACGGAATTGGTCTATCTCAAATTCATTACATTGAAACTTTAATGAAAAAATATGGTTTGGAAAAATGTAAGTAAACAAATATTCCCATAACTAAAGGTGAAGATAGATGTTTTAATCCTACTGATGATTTAGTAGATCAAAGTGATTATCAGGAAATTGTCGGTGAACTTTTATATTTAGCAAATAGAACCCGACCAGATATTGCTTTTGTAACTAGTTATTTATCACAATTTAATAAACGTCCTGAAAAAAGGCATTATGTTTTGGCCAAGAGAGTTTTGAAATATTTGAACGGTTCAAAAGATAGAGTCTTGTTTTATAGTAAAGAATTTGGTTTTTTAAGCTGTAGTGCGGATGCAAGTTGGGGCAATGCAGAAGGAGGAAAATCTTTTTCAGGTTGTGTAATTATGATAGGTAATTCTCTTATAACATGGAAAAGTAGAAAACAAAGATGTGTAGGACTTTCAACATGTGAAGCTGAATTATTTGCTGCAGCTGACACAGCTCGAGAACTTACTTGGATAATAAATATGTTAAATGAACTGAACTGTAAAAAATTTATTGATGCTCCTGTTACTATGTTTTCTGATAGCCAAGCAGCTATTGACTGGTTGAATAATGGTAAACCTTATATTTCATTTTGTGAGAGATATGATTAAAGATAAAATTTTAAAAACTGTTTATAAGAATATTAATGATAATATTTCTGATTTTTTAACTAAAGCTGTAACTTTTGAGAAGTTAATTTTTTCTTTGGAAAAAATAAGTTTTTACTTTGAAATTTATGTTAAGAGAATTAATATTTTTTATGTGTATATTGTTATATGTGTTAAAAAGTAAAATCCTTCTCGCAGGGGGAGATTGTTGTCATTCCCTGGGAAGGATAGCTAGGAAGTCTTTTTCTTTTTATACTGTCAGATGGCGTTCTTTTTAAATTTGTATGTGTGTGTTTGCTTTTTGTTAATAAACTTTTACTTTCTGTCTGAATCTCGATCCACGGACTACAATTTCAAATACCAAATTTAAAACTGTAATTGAATAAATTATTCAAGAATAAAAGTTTCGTATTAAACATGCAATAATGTTTTCACTTACATTAGTAATTTTTTGTAGACATGTTGCTTGTATACTGCCACCTACTATGGACTTTCCAAACCTCAAAGCCCAGTTGTTCACTCTGAAAAATAAATAAAAGCATTCATTATTATTTTTTTTAAATACACACTTATTTATTTATTTATTTATAATTTTTGGAGCTTTATTATTATTGTTAGGAACACAAACTTCAGAAATCGAAAGTCATATTAACATCTGTCCATATTAACCTTAATCCTAAGTCCTATATTAAGTCCATATTATTCAGTCCATATTAACATCTATGAAGAATGTTTTATTCCCGTTTTTCAAAAAAATGACGACTGGATTACCATCTGTGGAATTTCGAAGATTATTTAAAGTTTTGACAAGTCAACAAAATGGAAAAGCGGTCCTCCCCGAAAATTATTATGCATCGAAAATGGGCCAAGCTGTGGAAAAACAGTTCCAGTCGACGCTTAAAATTCGTTTTTACTTAGAATCAGCTTTTATTGACGTAAACAATTTAGCTTTACATATGTTTCTTTTCAATCGTTTTGTTGTTAAAATATTTCATATATATTCTTTTTCACACCAATATTACAAAGATTCTACCCCATTTTAAAAATTGAAAGTTGAAATTAGATTAATTAAGCATTTTATATTTCTTGCAACCATTTATGAATGTTTGGAAAAGTGCTTAAAACTAGATAATAGTAATTTTTAATGGTAATAAAAAATTTCAATATGCGAATTCATTAGTAAGTATAGTAAGCTTAGAGTTATATTCTTAGTAAATACAGGGTGTTCCGTTATGTCTGCCCTTAATATACATTTTCAGTAGTTTTATAAGAAAATATTTTAAAAAATGTACATTAGATGGATGCATAAATTAATACTGTAAGTGAAGAAAACAAAAACAAGAACGCTTTCAAACTCTGACCAATCATTATTGAGCCAGGAAAGATCACAGGCATGTTCAAAACAATCAAAAGCCTGATTATTTGTTTAGTGAGACTTGAAGCCTTCCACTTTTCTCGAAAAACCGTCTTTAAACTTCATCATCAAATAAACTGATTTGAGATGATTTTAATCCCTTCTTTGCTTTTGTTGACGACACATGCAATTGGTCAGTGATTAAAAATGTTTTTGATTTTTCTCTCTTAAATATTATTTTGTGATCTTTTTATGAAATGCACTATTGTTTTACTTGATGTTTTTAAAAGGATTTAAAAAATACACATTACGGGTGCTCATAGCGGAACACCATGTATTGACAATGTTAAAGGTGTAAGATTAAACTGTTGAATATAAAATATTCGAGTTGATAATGATGTTATAAGTTTGTGTTCGTTAATTGATGTCCTCTTTTTAATCACCAAAGAACACAAAAAACTGTTCTTACGTAATAAACGTAATAAAATTCGTACTGTATTATACGTAATAAAATTCGTTTAGTGAAGGAACGTTTATGATTTATTCATGTGCAATATCCATAATGGTTTTCGTGTAGTTATGCTTAAATTTCTATAAATCATGTTTAAGTTGAATGACGCTATGTAATTTAATTTAGAAAATCAAAACGATGTTCTAAAATAAGTCTAAAAAAAAATAAATAAATAAGAAGTCACTAAAGTACATTTGAGGTCGAGAGACCCATGTTTATCGAAAGAGACCTAAAAGGATTTTTCCAAGCATGACCACTTTTCAACAGCCTGTTTTACTTCTCACGATAAACATTTTTTGAAAGTCTTGTAATAGGTAAATAATTTGCAAAACATTGATTTAACTTAATAAGAGTTAAGGCACAAATTCAGTAAATTTCATTAAAAAAATGTCAATTTGTTAAAAAAGTTAACATTTATCGGTTTTGTTAAAATTACATTCGTTTTTCCGTCAGGCATTTCGCGCTTAAGAGGACACCAATCTAAGGGAGAAATTTTTCATTGCAAATTCTCTTTCATCTCCATTACAAGTTTAAAAGAAAAAAAAGGGAGTTCAAGCAAACTTAGAGTAAGCCATGAAATGTCAATTGTTGATAAAAGAAGAAAAAAAATTAAAAATATCAAGAAGCAAACAAACTATTGGAACTTCTCCATTGCATAATTCTAAGTTATCTTCTCATAACTTAATTTCATTTTGATAATTTAAAAACTTCTTTTCAGTATTTGAAACTTAATGGTTTGACTAAACTCACTTTTTCTATGCTTTTCTAAATTTTGAATTAGTTCTATGCTTTTCTAAATTTTAAATTAGTTATAGAGATGAAAGAAAACTTGTGACGAAACGTTTCGTTCGTGGTAAGGCGAACTCTGAAGATTGTCAAAAGGAATTATTGTCTCTCAGATTATGATGAATATTCAATAGTAAAGGTTTGTTGTTTTAACGCGGATAACGTTTCGAAAACAGCGAAATTCATTTTTTATTTTTCGAATAATTTAATTTACTATAAAAGGTGATAGATAAAAAATACGAAATGCGGATGTTGGCCAATTTTACTCGAATGCATTTATTTGTTTTTTTTTTTTTAAAGAATTAATCGTTTAAAAAAACTGACCTGCTTCCTACCATAGCTTCTCAGATTAAAACTGCATTAAAATGTGTGGGTAAAACAATTCTCACTAATCAAAAGAAAATATCTATTATTTGGCTATTAATCAAAAATCGTGTAAAGGTGTAAAATGATATACAAATTAAAATGTTTTAGAGAAGGAAAAAAAAAATAACGGATAATTTTGTGCGCCAATATATTATGATTTAAAAAAAAGAGGATTAGAAGATAAAATTATAATTTAAGTGTTAATAGGCTTGTAGGTATGAAATGCCTATTAATGGGGAGACATTTATAAGTTACTGTTACATTAACTGTTCTAAATTATATCAGTAGCAGGATTAACCACAAAATATTGCGATAAATTTGGATTCACAATATAATTCAGAATCGCAACGGATAATTATGAACGCCAACATTTATGTTTAAAAAATAAAATATTTCCGCAACGGATAATTATGAACGCCAACATTTATGTTTAAAAAATAAAATATTTCCACAACAATAACTCTTTTGCCATCCAAATAATCTAAACTATAGTTACATACATTTGATTGGTCCTAAGAACAGTGTTTGTGGTTGGCTGGTACGCTTTTATTACAAAACACGTCTTTATTCAAAACGATTTATGTTTGTTTGTTCTACTTAAATAGGCATAACTTTTTTTGTAATGCAGATATTTTAATACTGTTTTTGTTATTAAATTTCACATTAAATTACCTTCAATTTGATATATAAACTTTTGTATTTAAGTGAAAATTAATATATTCTACAAGCACACAAAGTTGAAAAACATGAAACTTCCAAAAAGTGTCCACACTTTTGGCCACCACTGTATATATATAGTTAAAAATGATCAGTCAAATTCGAAATTCACGCATCGTAATATAGTTTAAAATTTTTTTTTAAAAAAAAGCACGTGGAATTTCGTAGCCATTGAAATATAACCATTGAAAAGGCGATCGAGAAACGAAATGGTTTTACAATGGCTATATTTAAGAAAATGTCAACAATTTTTTAAAATAATTATTTTTCTAAGAGAAAATCTAACAAAATAATAGGTACACAGAATAATAGGTGATAGTAAAATAAAAATTACAATAATATAAAATGCTTGTTTAAGAATTACTTAGTCTGAAGATAAAACATTTCCTTAAATTCTCCATAAAAAACCTATTTTCTAAAAACTAATTTATATGTATATTATATATGTATATTATATATATATATATATATATATATATATATATATATATATATATATATATATATATATATATATATATATATATATATATATATATATATATATACGACTAATTTACTGAGTCTATCTACAGCACCATTTGCATAAATCAAAATTTGTCTACAATCCAAATGTAATCAAGTAGAGACCATTATAAAAATAGAACTTATCCAGAATGTACAGCAAAATTTAAATTCACAAATTTAATTGATAATTTAAGGTAAATTAAATTTAAAAACAAGAAATGTAATGTATGTTTAAATTTATTTTAAAGCATGAAATTATACTTAAAAAAGATAGAATAATCTGTATGTCATGAACAGTTGAAAAGAAAGGGAGTAGTTGCTTCAAGTTGCATAGTTAAAACATAAAAAAAGGCTACACCACACAGCTAAAATATGCATGTCATTCCATTAAAGTATAATGCAGAGTATTTTATTACTTCTCAATTTTTATGCAATTCTCATACAAGAATTTCTGCAGAGTTTTTTTGCACACAAATTTATCCAGGGTGCATAGCCAAATCTTTGAATAAAAAACAAGCACTTTTTAAAAACTTTTCAAGAACTTTACAAAAATTTTTAAGCACTCAAAAAATTCATATTCAATCAATGATATTATTGAAAAACAAGAACTTTTTATAAACAGTTTTAGCTTTAAAAGAAACCCAAAAAGAAACGGGCTTAAATCGAAACAATCAGTACTTTCCCACATCACCGAGTGAATTCAACTTGACCCTGAACTCAGAACAAAAGTACCCTTACCCCCTAAGTCAAAAAAAGTGTTAGAAGTAAAATGAAATAAACAAGAACAAAATTAAAATAAATTAAAAAGAAAAACATTTCATAAGGATCTGATATTCTCTATCCGAATTGGAGCACTCGGGTTTCGGTTTCAAGTGTGCGCGCATGCGTAAGTCATAACGTGGGTACGACATGAAGTCCGCGTGAATGATTACGTAGCATACTCCCCATTTTTCGTGAAATGCATGGGATCCACCAGATATCACTGAAGGGGAAAAAAATTATTCGGAAAAATAAGCACTTTTTAAAAACACCAGCTGGAAAAAGCACCTTTAAAAGCTTTAAATAACGAAATCCCCAAAAAAGCACCTTTAAGTACTTTTTACAAACGCTACGCACCCTGTTATCACTTCATAGTTCCTTTGCAGACAAACTGCCACATATCTCTGCAGAATGTTTGGGTGAATATTAAAATGCTTCTGTAAAAAATTTACATTGCAGCAACTAAGTAATCAAAGTGCTGCATCTGCCACCTAACTTTTAGAGAACCACAGAAACATTAACTGAATTGGATGTTTTGGACAGTGTGAAAAATAAAAACAAAACAGCAATAAATTGTGAGGAAGACGAAGAAGATGAAGACAGACATGATGAAGAAATCACTAATCCTTCATATGATGAAATGTTAAAATTATTTTAAACAATTCAATAGTAGATAATAATTTACAAGATAAAGGTGTATCAATTTCTAATTTAATTATGCCTAGTGTTTATGAATTTAAAATTTGTGTTATGTTGTTCAAGTATTTCAAATGGTGATTTTCTATTTAACGAATTTTCCATATAAGGAACTATTTATCATGATTTAGCGACTTTGTTAAATAGAGGTTCGACTGTATTTTAAAAAACAAAACTTGCAAGAAGGTATTCCTCAACACAATTTTATAATACTAATATTATAGTAATAATTCTAAGGTTTCAAAGTCATATTACAATGTTTGTTTGTTTGTTCTTCAGCGGTAAAAAAATTATGTGTCTTATTTACCAAAACTCCTTTTAGCTAGTAGTACATTGTTTGTGAAAGGTTAAAGACCACCTAAGAAGGATATACTGCAATAGAGAGATTTTACTGTGTTTGAAATAAAATAATTATTTACCTTTTTATTGCAAAATAATTTCATCACCACATCATACTGACAAATAATTACAGTTTGAGATGTAGTACAACAAATGAAGGGTCCATTTGTTACAGCATTTTCTTGAACAGCAAACAAATGGTAGTTCTTTATATTTGCCACAGACTTTAAAGTGGTGGGCTGATAGGAGGAAACAAATACCCGTGATTTCAGGCAATCTAGATCAACTGAACTCAATTCCCGATCCTCACCTATTGAATATATTAATTTACATTTTTCAGAAAATTTCAGGAAGTTATACAAACAGTTTTATAAAATATTGACACTATGAAATATTTAAAATAAAAAATTATGCAAACAAAGAATCCCAAATAATTTCATATCAATAATTTCTTAGGAAGAGGAGTCTTACTATCTTTTTCAGTCAGATTTAACATCCCATATATTATTGGACATATTACACATAGTATAGCAAGAACATTTTTACATGTGGTTATTTCAAGCGAAACTTCTTAGGGGGGCATTTATCTAAGAATAAAAATGCAACACCACAGGCCACTTTTTATCCCCACTATTAAAGAGTAAAAAATAAAAACTAAAATAAAAAAATTTAAAAAAAAGAATAACCCCGTGAAATGATGTGAAGAAGACACAAATCAAATTCAGCAATATATTTGTTTTGTTAGATGTTTTATATTATATGTCTAAGGATATACAAACTTAGCATGATAGTATGTACAGTAAGTTACCAGTTTTTCATATTTCACTTGTGATAATTATCCATTGTGTTCAGAGGCGTATCTATGGGAAGAAGCGCCTATGGCAAATCTCATACTGGGGCCCTTCCTAAAATATTAATATTCTTTTTTTTTTATCCAATACAAAATAAAAGCATTGTTTGAAGTATTTAACTCTTTTGACAATATCACAAAAAAATTGAATTGAATTTAAAAAAAAAAAAAAAAAAAATTGATAAATGAATAAATATTAAATATAACAATAAAATTATCTCTTTTTAATTGTCATGCATTCACGTGTATTCAAAATCCTCATCGGTAAGAAATTAAAATACCTTTTTTTATCATATTTATAGAAGATTCTATTGCGTTTTTTCAATTGTCAATAAAAATTCTAAGAAGTTGTTTAATTAAGCACAATTATATTTTAAAGTTTTACAAATATAATTTGGTAACAAAATTACGTACACACAACAAATGTAGCTCTGAGTTAAAGAAGAACTATAACATAACCGGATGATTACCCAACAATTTTCAAAATTATTTTCAAAATTAAAACTGACGGAAATTGATTTTTTTAAAATAATCACGCTTTGCTAACATCAAAACAATGAAATCATCGCGATATAATAAATTCATTAAAGATTACAATGTAAATAATTACGATTTGTTATGATAATTAAGAATAAAATAGCTACAATCAAAAGATATATTTTGATTAGCTTATTTACTGTTCAAAAAAATAAAAAACCGATGCTCTTAATATAATTACGTTTTACAATCATTATATAATAACAGATAATAAGAAAAAATATACACACAATTACATACAAAACAAGACTTAATAGCGACAATTATGCATTCTTTATTGAGAAATAAATTAGGGGAAGTTGACGATTAGTTTTAAGAATATCTAGAAATAATTCTTTTGCTAACAGTAAAAAAAAGGCAAAAAGTAAAGAAATAGACCAGAATACATTCTAGCATATTTAATTAAAAAAAACAAATTATGAAAAATTCTATTCGCATCACAATGGAGCAAATTAAAAATAAAGCAAAATATTAAATAAATTTGAATTGTAAATTTTTAGACGTTCAGTGCGCAAAAAAATAAATAAACGGATCATCCTGATAACTTTTGATCTAATGATCAGATCTTCACTTTCTTCTCATCTCAATGGTTCAAGGGGTGACTTAAAATATGATAATTAATAGGTGCAGGTATGATATTTTAAGTTACGTAATCAGATACTAAAACGTACTTTCTCTGAAGTTTCTGTTTATACATGCCATTTTTTCGACGGATTTGGATTTCTGAATCCCAAAATTTAGGGGGTAATCGCAATCTTAGAAGTACCTAGAGATTTTCAAGCAAAGTGAAAAAAAATTTCTGCGCAATTATAAAGGTCGTTCATAATTGTGTAAATTAAGTTGTTTTTAAGGAAAAAGAAAAATATAAATCATTGAAATATTCGAGAAGATGACTTTTTGCATCTTTATGAAAATACATTATAAGAATGCTTAGCCTTCATAACTAAACAGGCTCTAGTTTTTCAATACATTAGATGCTTATTGTTTTTTTTTTTTAAATATATTCTTAAAATAAAGATAATTATTTAATGAAAAAATATTATTGTGATTATCACTCTATTGATAACTTTTTTTTTCAAGTTACTAAACTGTTGTAATGATTGGGTTATAAACTACACATTATAACATTAATATTATTTTGCTACCATTTTACTTTGATTATAAGAAATAAATATAATATATAAATGGACGACACTTTATAAATGCATTTAAAAATAGTATACCAATTTTTTTCAAGCAATGTGGTATGGGGTGATATATATTGTAAAACACTTAAAAATTAAAATAATAGTATTTATATAAAATTAAAAAAGTAGTATTTATTTAATCTATTTTCTTTTTTAAAAAAAAGGAAGAAAATGGCAATCTGAAAAAAAAAGAAAAAACATAGGAGAAAGATTTGCAAAATTTTGTGGCCGAGAAATAAGGAAGAAGTTGATTCAATTTCAAAGTGAAAGACAGTTAGATAAATATTAACTGAATATAATTTAAAAATTCAAAACAAACATGTCTTTAAAAATTAGAAGAAAAAATTTCAATTTGTAAGTAGAAGGATTATTGCAATTCACATATAAAGCATTAAAATATAATTAAAATTGTGAGTGAATATACTTCTGTAACTTAAAGTACAAAAAAAATAAAATGCCAACAACTGACGATATGCTTCCTAACCATTCAAAGGAAAAAAACACATGTTTTACACGTGGTTAAATTCAAAATTTATCTATTAATAAATAAAAAGAAAAGCTTGTTACTTTATGAATATTACTTACTTAATAAACACAAAATTATTTACCTATCGCAATAAATTTTCAGGAAATTTAAAAAATTATGTCCCCAATAACATTCGAAATTTTAACATTTATCTTTTTTTTATTACATATTAATTTCAATAACAAAGCATTAACGAATATTTAATTATGCAATATATAATTATTAATACCAAAAAAAAATCCTTGGGCATGTTAAATGTTTTTTCACATAAAACAGCAATAATAAAATCTAAAAAATATTACAAATTCTAATTTATAAAATTAAAAAGGGGGAGAGCCAAATGTCCCTCTCGATCTATATATATAGAGATGCCAACTTGCTCTGTTTAATGGGAAACTTTTTTCTAGTGGTAGCAAAATTTATGTTTTGTTTCTTTTTTATACAGATATACAATTATTTAATTATGAAATTTGATATAAAATTATTTTTTTTACGCCACTACGTATGTATAATTCGAAATTTCGTGTTAAACACAATTTAGTTCCAGTTATCTAGTGGTAAGCCTTTTAAATTTAACCAAAATTATCCAAACGTTTGCAAATTTTGGTCCTTAACTTTCCACCAGTTAATAAAATATTTCTGAAAAATCTTAGCAGTTGGCATCCCTTCACATAGACATCATTTCTAAAAAATATAATGAACGCCTATAACGCTAATTAATAATTTATGCATAATACATTTATTTAAATATTTAGGAAATGATTACTTATTACGATCAAGGAAAAAAATCTTACTACTTAAATAGTTGAATGAATTAAAACCTAACTGAACTGAATTAACCTAGCTGTAACCTATCAAATTAGATTATAAAATTACAATTACGTCTTACAATTACGTCTGTCTTTATTTTTCAAAATAGAGGTGTGTATTCATTGTTAAATCCCTTCATTGGTTCAAATAAGTTGATGAGCAAGACAGATGCACCTCCCATTTTTAGTATTTCACACTTTTGTGGAGGTGATTCCCACCATGGATGACAAATATTTCCTGTTTTGGAAGGATTTACGCTAATTTACAACAGGGGTTCTTTTTGAAATCTATTACAGATTCCAAAAACGTTTTTCAAAGAGATTTTAACCCCTGATGAAACTGGAGATTTACAAGCATGAGACACCCCATGGATTTTGCATTTCTCTGTCATCCTCTGGTCATCACCAAAGATCTATCTCTGCCTGAAGGGGTTCCCTGTTTAATTGCCTTTTTAGAAGGACTACAATCTTGTAATGTGATACGAAGAGGAGGAACAAATTCTTTTCTCTTTGCTTGTGGTAGTGGAAAAATAAAGAGAATAAAAATTTATTCAGGGATCATGAATTCACGGCATTCTGGTCTTTCTTTTAATCTTTTCTTGTTTAAGAATGGGGGACTTCTTCAAAAGAAAGAGTAAAGTTACAGTGGGATGCACTATAGGAGGTCTCACTTTCCTTTAGATAAGGAGAAAAAGTTTCTTTACATTTCTCACCCACTTTTGAACATCCTAAAATTCGTTCCTTCGCCTTTCATTTTCTTTTAGTCTCTTATATTTTTACTTAATTTTTTCATATAGATAAATATTTTAAATTTAAGGATTCAGCTTCTTTATTATAGTTTAGTTTTAACGTATGGTATTTTCAAATATACATGAATAATATCAAATAATCTAAGTCGAAAAGCATTTTTTTTAAGAATATTATTTTAAACTGAAATGAATATCAAAGCAAACTATTCTAAATAAAAATCAATAAATATTTTTAGGACTTCTTTTCTGTTCTTATTATTGAAAAGTACATGGTTTTAAATAAATGCGTTATGCATTGCTGAGGAAGAAGAAATTTGATATATCGATATATTTACTACTCAAAAGCTATAACATCATACATAGCACAGGCTATATAAACCTTTGAAATATGGCAAAACTTGCATTAATACATAATAATAATATACATTCTTAATGCTAGTACATATTCTGTACTTTCGTAATAGAAAATATTTTATTTAGTTAATTATTTTATTTTTATATATAACCATGATTTTTTGAGGCTATTTCAGTGTTTTTTTCCTTATGCAATATTACAGTTTAACTCTGAGTTAGATTTTTCTCGTTAAGCTGTTTCTTAGACTATTTGCGAATTTACCGTAAAATTAGTGTTCAATACAAATCAATATGATAGCATATTGTAAGTTCTAAAATAATGACACTATCCCTTATATACAAAACTCACTTTCTGTTGTTAATTTTCACAAACATGAAATTAAAGTGAAGCAGCATGTAACGGTTTAATTATATTTTTTTTTTACGTGAATATTAACTTGACACCCATAGTGAAAATATTTTCAGTAAAAATTTAAAAGGCATATTCGAAAACATTACATAAGACACGGAAAGTTTGAAAATAAAATTAGGTTATATTTTATAGAATTGAAAAGGGGAGAAATAGCTTGTGGGTCAGGAAAATTTAAAAATGAAATACCAGGAATGTCGAAATTATTTTAATTTTCCTCTAAAATCTAAGAATACGTGATTAGTCTTAAAAAACATTCACAGAGTTAATTGAAAAATTTTGATTTCCACCAGATTCTCCGCAAAAAGTGTTAAATTTGGCAGTTATATATATTTATTTATTTTTGTAAACTTCACTTTAGTTTCCTTTAAGAGAAATATTTTTTTTATTTATATTGATCTTCTTAATTATATTTAAGGAGCATCCAAAAATATAAGTACTTAGGGCCTCTGAGGTTCTTAATCCGGCTCTGGTGATTACTTAAATTCTTTCTATTACAGCTTTGACTTGTTGTGAAGCAATTATAAGTTACATTTTCGAAAATTTTAAATGCATTTGAAATTATATATTCGGGTAAAAGACTTTTAGTAAAAGGATTTTGATGAAAATTAAATGGGAATTATTTAGGAAATTTTCTAAAATTAAAAATATTTTAATTGGAATGTATCAAAAAGTTAGCAAAGAGAGTAATAATTATTAAAAATTAAGCATTGATTTTATAATTAAAATTTTGTTTTTGCCGAAATCGTCGTAAATATAATAGCAGAAAGGACAAAGATATTTTTTTCAGTTATTTATTTTAGTATTTATAGTGAATGTATTCATGAACATTAACAAATTACATTTAACCTGAATTGTTTGACACTAGTCACCTACTTTGTTTTGCAATATGCAGCTGCCTTTCATACTTCACTCCCCCAGTGACAAAAAGAGTCCCTCAAAAGACAATGTCTTCATTTCGAGCCCACATGAAATGGATAAATGTTGTATACTTTATTTTAATTCCCCCTCTAACTAACTCTCTCTCTCTCTCTCTCTCTCTCTCTCTCTCTCTCTCTCTATATATATATATATATATATATATATATATATATATATATATATATATATATATAAATTTTAAAAAAACACTTAATAAAATTTTTCAGTAAAAAAATCGTTGATGCTGATCGATTTTGCGCCTTTTTGAAATAATGCGCCCATGGCATTCGCCATACTTGCCATACCCTAGATACGCCACTGATTGTGTTTCTTTTCAAAAATAGCAGAGTTAATCAGAATGACTTTCTTTTAAAGATAAAATATTTAAATACTTTGATTTCTTGATCCAAGAATAAGACACTAGCATTACTTAAAAAAAATTAAATAGAGTTCAAAAACTAGGAGGAAGAAATGATTATTAATTAAATTATATAAAAGTAAAAATTATACATGAAAGTAAATATAAAAGTGTTATGTAAGAGTAAAAAATTAAAAATTATAAAAAAGGTAATTTTTCTAATTTTTTTTTTTTTTTGACCTAAAAGACTTGGTTAAGACTGCTTCCTAAACATAAATTAAAATAAAAGTATTTAAACAAAATATTATTTTACATTAACCATTTTCTCTTTTTATACTAAAATAAACTATTTTTGACTCACAGCTACAATTGAAATGGTTTGGAATTTATCCTTAGAGATCCAAAGACAACACTGGCATATGTTCTTACATAGCAGAGCAGATGGGGGTAATAATCACCCAGTCTTCATTTCAAACTTCCTACCTTTAAATACTAAGGAATAGTATATTAGAGTAAATTCTGAACCACAGAGAAATAATAGGAAGAGCAATTTTATCAAATATCTAAATTTTAGCACATACAATCCTTGGCCAAGTCAAGGAAAGTGAAGACTGGAAGCACCATGCACACTGGGTGTGACAAAACTAACTTGCTAAGTTATCATAAGACTTTTACCATTTGATCTCAGCTTACATTAGAGAGTTAGTATTTTATGAAAATAATTATTCTAACAGAATAACAGCATTTCTAAATCTCATCCTCTTTTCCCTTTCTAATTTATATATTTTCATTTACAAAAATTCATTTTAACTGTGCTGCATAATTTGATTAAAAAATTATATTTACCATTTATAAGGAGTGCAACATTAATAATTTTTAGACTCATAATTTGAAAAACACGCATTATTCCATCAACTTTTTTAATGGATGAAGGAGACTCATCTTGCATAACTTTAAGAGCATATAATCCTTCTGTCGTACCCAACAGCATAACCTTATAAAAACATACTTATAATTATTGCAAAAGAAATTAAAAATGGTTCAAATTAACAACAGGTCTTATACTTACTTGTTCATCAAATATACTTGCACATAAAGGATCAATAGCTTTACAGTCTTTGAGACTTATAATTGTTTTTGTATCCAATCTCTTAAAAAATAAAAAGATAGAATTTGTTTAATGTTAAGCTTAAATATTTACTAATTAAATGAAAAACAATAAAAGTAAATAAATGAATATTAATAAATAAATTAAATAGGTGAGTAAATCAAATAAATAAATAAGTATAGCATTTACATAAAGAACTAGGTATACAGTTTTAGGAAATGGTAACATATTAAAAATTTAACTAATTTTTTACAGAAGCAGTGAAAATACTACAAATCATGAGTTACTCAACATACAGAAGAATCGCACAAGGACATTTCACTAAATGTAGATAAAATAAGTAATACAACAATCTATTAATTAGATAATTAAGCTTCATTGAATACAGCAAATACAAACAAAATAAGAAAATATAATAGTCTTAATAAAACCATGAAACATTAAAATATATATATATATATATATATATATATATATATATATATATATATATATATATATATATATATATATATATACGCAGTCAAACCTCTAGATCTCGAGCTTGAAGGGAGAGGAAAAAAAATTCGAGATATCGAAAATCGCATGCTATCAATGGTAGAATAAAGAAAAATGCTCTTTACATACCTTATTTAATATTCCATATTTATTTTAAAAACACTTTTTACACTTTCATTTAAAAAAAAAATTCAATTGTTGTTTGTTTTAGAGATGTGTAAGAAAGTTTGTCTATAACATTTTCTAAGTGGACCATAATATTCGGCTGCCTCTCAAAAAATCTCCTCACAGTATCTACTGCAGAAAGTGCTTGTTTGTTACTAACATTGAGCGGTAAATCTTAGATTTCCTCATCCTCTTCTTCTGATACCTCACAAGAAGCTTTTCTTTGTGCGATGATGTCATTGTCTTCCCACTGATCACACACTGTTACAGCATTATCTACGTTTACAAAGTCAGGAAATTCCATGTCATCAAGCTTCATGAGTCCGGTCAATCTGTTCCTATCATTTTCGGTGTGGTTTTCATTAGAATTAACGATATTGATTGTTTGACTATTTTTGTGATCTTTAATGAGTTCAGACTTCTTGAAGCCATTCATTATCCTAGAGGAAGACACATCATTCCATGCCTTGTCAGCAATTCTTAAATTTTTTTTTTTTTTTTTGGAATATTTTTTTAATTTTAGAAAAAGATCTACACTATTTATGGAAAAAAAATTCAAGTTATCGAGGGATTAGAAAAAAAAAATCCTGAAACCAAGTTCTTTTTAACATTGAGTGTATAGGGAATTTGAAGGGAATTTTTTTTTCTCTTCGAGATATCAAAAAATTCGTGAAATCGAGGTTCAGGTTAGCGAGGTTCATCTGTTTATATACATATATATACTGATTTCTATACACTATCAGGATCAGTGAAGATTTAAATACTGGATTCTACAAAAGATTTTAAAACAGGCTTGAAATAGTGATTCCAATTTTAAAACTGTAACACACTTTATATATAGGTTCAACAGCTTAGGTGAAAGGATAAAGTTATGTACTTTTTACTTAACTTACTTTAAGACTACTGTCTACTTTTGAAAGGCTTATTTCAGCTGCTTTTTCCAAAACAGATACCCACATTTGCTTTTCATTGAAGTTATATGTCATGATATACAAGATCCTAAAATGAACAAGCAATAAAAATAAGAACAAGGAAATGATTTTTAAAAAAAGCGAGAAAGAAAGAGATAATACATTAGATTAAATTATTAACATTGGAAACGTTAAAGCAATACATGCTAAATTGAATGCAAAAAATAATTTTAACAAAAAAATTGAGCAGCACATAAAATTTGTATAGAATTTAACAATGAAGTTTAATAGACATAACATTATTAGAAGCATGTTACTTGACTAATCGAAATAACTTTAACTTTTTAAATACCGAGCCCTCCAAACCACAACATGCCCAGAATACCGCAAACACCCGAAGTAGGAAAACAAGTAGCAAAAATTTCCTACCACCAGTTTTACTCTGGAATGACAGAATGACTGATCAACTCTTTATTCACCTGTGGAAATATCCCCAAAATAGGAGTTCAAAGGGAAGAAAGACATAATTTGAAGCAAGAATATCGATAAAGTGAAGAGATTTATAAAATGTTAATAAATGCAACCTTTTTTTTTTTTTAAATTTTATTATTTATATTAAAACATAAGTATGTAATTCCATGTAATCCAGTTATACAAAATCTAAATTAAGCATTTAAATTGATAATATTCTCCCACAAATAAAATCCTTTTTTTCGTTGCAAAACAAAAACTAATATAATTCAATAACTTAAATGATTGAAAAATAAATTTTAAACTTCTT
Source organism: Parasteatoda tepidariorum (assembly GCF_982258835.1). Lineage (NCBI taxonomy): Eukaryota > Metazoa > Arthropoda > Arachnida > Araneae > Theridiidae > Parasteatoda > Parasteatoda tepidariorum. The sequence goes on along the minus strand of NC_141755.1, from coordinate 132,829,386 downwards.
AGAAACCAACATTTAAAATTAACATCAGTCATTAAGGAGAAATTAATTTGGTGATAGTACTAAATATAATTCAACCTAAATGTGTGTCTTATTTTATATCAATTTACAATATGAAATAAGAGAAACTTTTCTTATTATTTAACAAGGCTCTGAAACCATTAAAAATATTATCCCCAGAAACTATAATTCCTCCTCAAGGTATAAAAAATATTTTTTGCTCTAGCCAGCATTAAATTCATTTCAATGAAGTTTTCATTTGTAAATTATATTCCTTCAAGTGCTGTACCATAAAAGAGTTTGTAAACTTGTGCATAAAAATTAAAAAAATGTTGAAGAACTATTTTAACAATAATATTTTAAGTACAATATTTCTATATCATTTTAAAAAATCGAAAAGTTCAATTTTTTTTCAAATAAATTATCTTATCTAGAAACTATTTTTTAATGTGAATTTCAGTTCGGTGTATCGGAAAAAATTTTTAAGTTTGAAAATTAAAAAGTATAATAATTAATAAAATTATTTGTTATAAGGTTCTTGTAGATAATCTAAATTGCTTAACTAATTTTTAATTATTTGAAAGTAAACGACTCGAAATAGATGCCAAATTTTGTATATGTCTTTCCATAATTCATATAAAAATATTTTGAAGCATCCATTTCTTCGTTTTTGAAACATCCATTATTGCTGTAATTTTTCCACATGTCCTCTTCATATGAGTATTTGATAATTTTTCTCAAGAATTTTTAAAATATTGTCGTTAAAAATAAAAATGCATAAATATGTGTAATTAAGTAAATTGATCTAAAAAAATTATATTCATTATAAAAACAATAAAACTGCTTTTGAATTTCTATAAATAATTGCTATAGTAAAAGTAAGTTTATGTGCAATTTAATAAGAATCTAATAATTGGAAAATTATCATAAATTGAAAAAGTGGATTGAAAGCAAACAAAATAAATGTTCAACTATATAACAATATCTTCAAAGCTTAGCATATATATATATATATATATATACAATGTCTAAATTTTTATTTCATAACTATTAATTTTTCTTAATTTCATTTTTAAAAATTTTAATGACTATATTTAATAATCTACATTTAACTACTATATTTAATGCATAATTTTTTAACCTCCGACCCCTTCGTTAATCAGCCAGACAGCTATTCTTTACCTAGGCTAGGGAACACAATTACTTCCTATTTCAACAATGCCTTCTAGGCTAAGATTTATCTTTCTGTCACGTTTCACATGATGCTCCTCGAGCTTTGTGACCTTGATCAAATTACAGTTGATAATTTACATTTCAGATACTATGGAAAACATTCTGATGAGAATTATATATTGCTTTTAATCTAATTATTCAGAAACATTTCAACAAATAATGATAAAGTAAGATTTTATTTATGTTAACTTTTATAAAACTTTCAGAATTTAAAATTCCAGCAAGTGAAAACACCTGAAAATTAACTTTTAGGCAAGCATGTAGTGTGGGGAAATGATTCAACTTTCAGAACAAATGGTAAATCTGAATTGGCTGCATAAGGAGGTTCAGTAGCAGAAACCGAACTTGATACTGTGATTGATGCTTTATCTGATAAAAAGTCTATTTCCAGTAAAGCTTCATCAGGGTCCTTCTCCTCTGCAGTTTCAAATATGTAAAGAACACTATCTTCAAAGCGCATATATCTTCCATCCCAGCCATGTTTGTTAATTCTAAGAAAAAGACAAATAATTGTATTAAATGAATGTAAGTAATTAAATGATAAATTATGCTCAATTTTGGTTTAAATTCGAATGTTTATTCAGGTGTTCTTAGGTATTGTTCAAGAACAATTCAGAAGTTCTTTTTATTACTTTTTACTATGAAAAACTAAAATAACAGTTAAAGAAATAAAATTGTAAACTAACAGAAATATAATAGATACAAACTTGAAATATACAATGTTTAACTTATTACAACCTTGTATACTAAACCATAACATTTGATGAAAATTTAAACAAAAATTTAAAGTAAATAACTTAAGGAATTCATTTGGCAGTTGGCCTGGCAGAAATAAAGTAGATTTGTCTTGTAATTACTATGCAAAATTAATACAGTAGTTCACTTTTAGTATAATAGTCCAAGTTTTAACTATTCATTAATTCACAATTGTTTGACAGGAACTACTGCATTGTGATAAAACCAAATGTAAATAGTACTAAGTTTACACTTACTTTGGCACTTTTATCCATCCTTCTGATATGTTTGAAATTGTTTCAACTTTATCGACTGACGGAGAATTTCTTACAGCAGTTTTAAAATGCTGCATGAAACCTGTTGGTAATCCACAGGTTTTTGGCAATGATGAAGCACATTTTGGATGACATTCTAACAGACATTCTACAAAAAATAAAAATAATAAATTAGGAAAAAATTAATATAGTGTAATGAATATGACTTAAAAATTATATTATCTAATCTATAAATTACATTTCAGGTAAAAAAAAAAAGAAAGAAAGAAATTGATCGGGCAAGTATTTTTTATCTTACATGCATCACCAGATATTTAACTCCTTAATTAGAAATAACATTTAAGTGCCCCTTCTCATTTTAACAATAATGAACAGATAAGTGGCACCAAAATAGAAAGAAAAAAATTGACCTAATAAGATACTAATAGATTGACCTAATAAATGTTACTGAATTATGTAATTAAATATTTAATAAACAAAGTAAGCTTAATCTTTTTTACTGAAATGTGAAACTCAGAAATTTGAAATGTGAAAGAGCTTTGTTATTTTTATAGCCATTACTTAAATACGTAGTGAACATTCAAAAAAGGGTGTTTTAAGACTAAAGGTTTCTTTTAAGACTAACATGCCCAGCATGGCATGTAAAAATTTTAAGATTTTTCAAGCTCTTTTCATATAGCTGTCATTTACCAAAAATTATAACCATCATTATATAATATAGAACAATTTCAGTCACGAAAAAAATTAAAATCTTATGTTTTTCATTATGAATTGAAAAGTGTGATGCATGTCTGGAAATAAAGCTCTATGACGTTCTTTTTTGCAAGAAATAGTGACAAAACATATACATAAGCTTTTCTTATCCATAGCTTTTTCCATTTAAACAATTTGGATTGATTTGCTGATAATGGTTGTGGAACTCGCTGACTGTACCAAACAATCTAATTTGTTTTAATGCTAGGAATGCAAAGAATAATGAAATTCATTGTCCATTTACTGAGATTTATGTTGAAAGTGTTAAGTCAAATTATTGTATGGTCAGAAGGTGTGTTAAAAACATTTGACGAAAAACTAAAGAAGCAAGGAGAGGCCTTCAGTTGTCAGTGATGATTTAATAAGTTACATTGATATGAGAGAATGGAGTTAGAGAGAAAAGATATTTTACACCGCCAACTTTTTCTGATCAATAAGCTGGAATTGCATAAACAGTTTTGCCTGAAATTACTTCCAGGTACTTAAATTATCATAAGTTGTGTACCAATTGCAGGCCAAAAGTGCCTACAGATGTCCACAAAATTAAAAGACTTAGGGTTTTGATATTTTTTACCTGATAGAGATAAGGGAGAGACATAGTTCAGAAATTTGTCTAACCGACACATTCTTTGAGGAAGATATAAGCACGTTTTTCGCAATGATGAAGCACAACGTAGAAAAAAGTTCAAGATATGTCTTTTTATATAAGAATAAAGATTGACTGGGAAAAAAAAAGATATCTTAAGACATAAGGTCATCAGATTTTTTTCATAAAAAAATTATTGGATGAAATAAACAAATTTTTTTCAGAAGTTTTTGATGTTTCAAGCAAGCTAATGAGCTAGGTTTGAGTCTTATCTCTATCCTTGAAGTGATAAATTTTTTCTTTAACAGCACTAACAGCAAATTAAGTAAACTAAAGCTCAGCAGCAAAGTGACGAGACAAAAAAGTCACTCAGAAAGCACAAGAATAAAACAAAAAATTACCTTGACATTTAACAATTGATCTTCCTAAATACATAGAGTCCAAGCAAATGCAACATTTAGAATTTCTCATGCACATAACCTCACAGAAAGGATGTGGTATTTTATGCTTCATTCCTTGAGGGTGGACAATTCTTTCACTATTTTCATTAGAATCACAGTTAGAGTCAGACTTAGAACTTGGCGAGTAAGTGATTGCAGTGTGCATGGCTCATAAATTTGGTGTAGCAGGGGCATCAACTTTTGTAGCCGTTGATTCTGATAAATAGCTTACTGGAAAAGAATTTGGAAGCAAAACATTTTAACACAAAATTTCACAATGGGGGAAATTATATAATATCTAGAAGAATGTTGTAAACTTAAAATCATGTTTTATGCTAGTCATCACTTATAATTTAATCTGTGCAATCATATAATCTCATTAATCCAACTTGCAATATAGGACCTCCATTATGGTCTTCCATCTCACCCATTACAGATTATCCAAAATATTAAAGTGTGCCTTTAAAATTTAAATTTTTATAATGCATTTTAAAAGAAAATGTCTAAATTAAAAATGACCTTAAAGCCCTTAAAATTTTACAAAAAATCTTAAAATTATCACTTAAAATTAAGAAATTTTGCACTTAAAATTTAAAATGCACTGTTGAAAAAAAAAAGATAACTTCTTTTTTATGGTTTTTACTTTACTTGGGTGCTCCAAATTAATGATTCAAACATCTTTACATGTGCCATTTGCTATGTTTAACATAAAAACAAAATTTAGAAGTGTGAGCAATAAACAACTAATGTCTAATAACAGAGAAATATATTAATAACTCAGTAAAGAAGATATACTGATTAATAACTGAGTTAACTAATGCCTAATAATTAAGAAATAAACTAAGTTAATTAATAACCATAGAAAGTTTTTAGCTAAAATTCAATTTTAATGAGAAGGATTTCAGGGTGCTTTCGATTTAATTTTTATAAAAGATTATTACAAAATTTATAATATTTAGAAAAGATATTTTTTTCAGTTAAAACATATTTTTATAAAGACAAATACAATTGAGAGTATTTCTACAGACATATGACAATAATAACAATTAAAAAAAACATCTCTCACTAAGTTAACTAACTAGATTATTTTTTATAAACAAGGTGATTTTTCAATTTTTACAATATAGGGTAGGAAGGGCTATCACATGATTGTATCTTCACAACATAACCCATTGTATCAATTATAATCATCCTAAAATAAAAAGTCAAATAAAAAAAAATTTTTAATTTAATATAAGTTCTTTACTTAAATAAGTAAAAAATTCATCCTAACGCGAGAAAAAACTTATGTTGGGTAACCTCTGTCATGAATTTTACATTCACCATCACTTGCTCAAAACATAAATTATTCTGCAAAAAAACTTTGTACTGTGATGTAAGTAGCAATTTTGAGCACACTTTGTGCTTCATGGATATGTTTGAACACCCTATACATAATCTCGTGCATTATTATGCCTGCAATTCATAAGACATATAGATGCTTCCAATTCATAAGACATAAGATTATAGATGCTAAAAATTTACAAAAGATTGTGGCATTTACAAAACAATTTCTAACTGCAAATTCTTTTGCACAAAAACATGTAGTTAAAGAAAGGAAACTTTATAAAAAATATTTTACAGGTTAAAATACAAAAAAGCAATAAGTATTTTAACAACAAAAAAATTAGGGAACTGTTTACGTTTACAAATATTGTGATAAATATAAGGAATTTTCAGAGCATATTTTTTTTACTATAAGCATTTCATAAGTGAAATTATACAAAGAATTTCATTTTTTAAATACATTTCCCATTCTAATAAGAAATGTTTGTCATAGTATCATTTTTAAAATAAAATTTATTACTTTTTGGTCAGCCGGGCACAAGGAAATTCGACATTTTTTTTGTAATTTTTTATTTTACATTTTTTATTCTATTTAATTTCTATCTGTTTAAAAAATTAAATAAAATAAAATAAAAACTTGACAGAGGTCTATTTTTTTAGTGACTTTTTACTTGCACCTGGGCAACTTTTCAGTTGTCCAGGTATGCAAACTTTATATCCAGGTATCCAAACTTAAAAGTATCCAAACTTTAAAATAAAAATTGTGAATTAAAATTAAAACAATGTTATCAATACATAATTAATTTCAAAAATTATTATTTAAATACATTTTAAATGGCGAAAAATTTGAAAATAATTAATGGTGAAAAACTATGAAAATAGTTGCCTGAACAGGAACAAAAATTTATAAAAAATAGTAGCCAAATAATTAAAATTGTAGCTCAATTGTCAAATACTATGATAAGGACTGGTTGATGTCAGAAATTTTAAATAGTTATGCATCGTCCGTTAGACATCACGATTTAGCATATGTTCAGAAATTACCTATGGGAAATCTTTAAATCAATCAAAAATAAATAAAAAGGAATAAATCCAGTACAAAAGAAAATATTAATTCTCAACATATTCTACTATGACATCAATATCATTGCTTAATTTTTCCAATTAAATTAATAAAGAAGTCAAAGTAAAAGCAAACCCAAGCTTTATTTCATTCTTCTTAAATTAAAAATGATTTAAGATTTATTGGTTTAAAAATAATAATACTGTAACAAATTATTTTACATACACGCATTAAAAATTAAAAGAAGAAAAAAACGAAAGTGGAAAACAAACCAAAGAAATGTTCACTTTAGAAAAAAAAATTGTTTTTTTTTATTATTTGTTGGAAAAAAAAACATGCTTTTGAAACATCATTAGACCCTTTTTTACTTACTTATTTAAAATAATAAAAAGTAGTATTAACTAATGGTCAAATGCTGTACTTAATAAATGCAAAAATATTTTAATTTTTGAAAACAAAATCGACTTAAGATTTATTTGTTTAAAAAGGATACTGACTATCGAACAAATTATAAAACAAACAAGTATTAAAAGAATTTTAATAAAAAATTTTAAAAAAATACTTTAAGTACTAATGTTAAATTATTAAAAACGTCAAAACATTACTAAACTTTTTATTTAATTAAAAAAAATCTTTGTTTTTAAAATCTGCCAAACTAATCAGTTAACCAAATTTTTTCAAAACTTTCTTTTCATTTTCTCAAAAATAAAAGCAATTTAAATAAAGGTAGGCTTTGTTTAATTTTTTTATAATTAAAATTGACTGAGCATTTATTGGTTGAAAAACAATCAAATTATTATGCTTAACCACATTTAATAAATTTAAAAAAACTAACTTTTTATAACAAAATTAAATACAAAATACCCCTATTAAATTGTATCGTTTAAAATAAAATAAAAAATAATTGAAAAAAATCAATGAGTTCAGAAGAATCTATTGAGTTCAGAACGAAAATTTAAGATAACAGCGATTGTGCAACAATCGCAAAGTAACAGTAGGTCTACTAAAAATAATTTATAAGAATCGTTAAACCCAGACAGAAAAAGAATGGTATGAAATAATGCAGAACGAAACGATCGGTGCAAAAGTCTCACTGAAAATAATTTACAAGAAACCCGACAATTATTTCCGACGAAATAAAATGCACAACGATCGCAAAATGACTAAAGTCTCATTATAAATAATCTTCAAAAAACGCAAAATCCCAAAGACAAAAATCGACATAAAGAAACAATGCATTGCATTCTATATTACAACGCTGATCCTCGCACGAAACCGGGAGTTCTGATTCAATTCGTCTTCGTCATTTATCACAAACTAATATCTTAATAGCAAAACGCTATCTACATCTCTGCAGCTAGACGAAATCAAAATCGTCTTCATTAATGCGATAACAGCGTTAGCCTAGTCAAGGATCCTTACATATTAAATCATTAAATCGCGATTGTAATCTAATTCCAGCGGCTTAAATCAGATTTCTGACGCAGCGCCTAAAGCGAAAGACACTACAACGGCCTACTGACATATGCGTTAAATCGACATTTCGCAATACATCAATTTATCGCCCAGTCCTAACTATGCTCCAATTAAAAAAATTTTTTGTACAAATGTAAAAGGTATACATATTAGAAAATAGGTACTAAATAAAAGTTGAATTACAATAAAATATAAATGTTACTAGAAGGAAAAAAAATTAAAAATAATGAAACTGCCCCTCAGAGAGAACATATAACGAGTACTTTATTAAATCCAATGGAAATTTAAATTTTTGGCTCTTTGGACGTAAATGATTGTATAAAAGTTAGCTTTCTTATATTAACGTTCTGAAAAGTAACGTTCATTTTGCGAAAAAACTTCGCCAAGAGTAAAAAAAATCTCATAATAGTCGTCTATTCCTGAAAATAGCTGCTTTTTTTGCCTCTAAAGTTTGCTTTCTTTTATTAACGTTCTGAAAAGTAGCGTTCATTTTTGCGAAAAACTTCGTCAAGAGTAAAAAAAGTCTCCTAATAGTTGCCTATTCCTGAAAATAGTTGCTTTTTCAGCCTTTTCAAGCAAAAAAAGTCGCCATAGTCGCATAAGACCAAAAATAGTATGCATATAGGAAGATATGCACCCTGCATATCTTCCTGTTGCTCATAATGATGAATTACCAAAGCAACAGATTCAACTTTTGCTTCTGGTTCCTATAAAATAAATGTGATTTTACTTAAAATAATTATTTATACACTTGCAGAGGTACACTAACTATTATTTACAGTGGTTGGCATCAGGGATCTCTTCTCCAACAACGCACCATTTATTTTTCAGCAGGATTCAGCTCCATGCCACACAGCAAAAGTATGCAAAGCATGGTTTCAAAATAAAGGCATAGATATATTACCATGGCAAGGAAACAGCCCTGATCTAAATCCAATTGAAAATTTGTGGCGACGTTTGAAAGTTCGTGTACGAAAAAAACGTCCATCCAATAAAAGACAACTAAGTGAAGCTATAATTGATTCTTGGCACCATGTGATTACAAAAGATGAACTCTAAACACTCATCCACTTGATGAAAAGACGCTGTGAAGCTGTCTTAAAAATTAAGGGTTATCCTACTAAGTATTGATTGTGTAAGTATCACTTAAAAAAATGCAAATCTAAGATAGATCTTACTATTAGTTGCATAACTTTTCTTGTAATACAGATATCGTAATACTGTATTCATTATTAAATTCTACATTAAATTACCTTCAATTTGATATATAAACTTTTGTATTTAAGTGAAAATTAATATATTCTACAAGCACACAAAGTTGAAAAACATGAAACTTTCAAAAAGTGTCCACACTTTTGGCCACCACTGTATACACTAAAAGCTGATGGAAATTTAAAGTTAGAAAAATTTTAAGATGTATATAACTGCTTGTTTGTATTTTTCACAAGTATTTATGAAAATTTTATGGACTTTCACTAGAAAAGAATAAAACGCTTAATGAACATTTATTTTTAATTTATTAATGTATTTCAGTTAACAAAATTACGTTAATATCTGGTGAAAATAGGAGAAATTTTTAATGGCCACTTTAAAAAACTAGCTGACTTTTCAAAAGGAAAATAAAGAAAAATAATATAATTTTAGTTTTTTTATTGACTTTTATATCTTTGAAAAATTGACAGTTAACAGGATTTTTTTTTCTTTTTTACAAAAAACATGATTATGAAGATGGTTAATTTCATTTAACCACACGCAACGACAGAAAATTCGAAAAATAGAAGGGTAGTTTAATTAATAACTAACCATCAGGTCAGCTGATAGCTTCTTGTTTTTGACTACCAGTGATACCAACATCAATTCTTTCATATTTGTAATCTTCAGCATCACTGGTTAATAGTGAGTTGTGCAGCACTACTGTGTCTGTTTACAAATGTAAGAGAGATATTTTTAATATGAAATGATTAGGAAGCAGCAATGTACTCGGCTGCTGAAGTAGTTTGTTTTCTTTTATTTCTTAATTAAATTTATTGTTTTATTGTTGAAATTATTCTTAACTTGACTCATTGCCACATCGAAGAGCAAACAGCGATAAAAAGTAAAAGAAGACAACAATAGCTAGTCATTGATTTGTAAACTTCAATCTATTATCAACATTAAGTTCATTATGAGATGAATTTCTAATTGTCTGAGAATAACTTTTTCATATAAGGCATTTGGGTGTAATGAGATGTAAAGAGAGAACCCAGCACAAAATTGTGAGCATGTGCTTTAATGAAGAATCCTATATAGTCATTTGTAAAAATTGTTTTGTACCAGAATCTTGTGCATGATATTAAATGGAGCATATACTGAACTGAATAAAGTTCAGCAACAAATGGCACACTACATGGAATATACTATATAAAGCTTTTGTATGCAATCATAAAATATAATTTTACGAAAGTAATTGAATGAATTTTAAAAACATTTATTGAAGCATACTTAATAAGGAGGTTGCTTAAGTTAATCTGCACATCACCTAGGTTATCTGTGGAACAATGCATTTTTAAAGTGTATATGTGATACAGAAATTTACAGATTTCATACTATTTAGAACTTACTGCAGAGGTATTCAAAGCATTTTTCATTCTCTCCCAGGTTGTTTCATGATTACTCAAGTTGATCAAGGTTTTCCAGCAGTTGAATTATTGCAAGAAGCAACACAGTGAAGATGAGTCCTACAAGTAATTAATATTATGATAAAAATAATGATAAGTATAAAAGATTTAAAGAAATCAAAATAAATTAAAATAATGAAAATAATGCACAAGCTTGAAAGCTACAATAAAGCATTCATATTTAAGCAGATTTGAATATTTCACATTATTTCTAACATATGTTTTTTTGTAATGTTTTCTGCATTAAAGATGTTTTAATGCAAATGTATACAATTGTGTACTCCCAATGAAACTTATACAATTTGTAATATGTATATTTGTTCGGTATCATTGTTTTATGTTCGGTATTTTCCTTAGTTATATCATTTAATAGCATGATTCACTGCAAGTTTACAAGGTTAATGAAAAATTTTACAGGGAAATAAAACATGATATTAAATAATTAAATATTCAAACAAATGTAACACAATTAAAAAATATCATTGAGCTTTTTGTTTGCAGTGTTCACACCCCACTCTTAAAAGTATTAAGAGAAAAAAATACAATTTCAAATGTGTTACATTTAAAATTTAACACAATTACTTTAATTAATCACAGATTTACATTTCTTTCAATAAGAGTTTAAAAATCTACCGGTTAATTAAAATTTAACTAAAATTTATTGCAAATATAGAAAATGAGAAACTTTTGAAAAATGTGTAACTTTAAAGCTGTATAGAAAAAATACATATAAATTTTCAAATATTCGAGTGTTGTCAATAAAAAAAAGAACATTCTTAGTGAATAGAAAAAGGAATAGCAAATCTTAAAACATTATTAGAAATCAATCCAGTAAAGTTCTTATATAAAGAATCTGGTAAAAATTATTTACACCCAAAACTACGGTTCTATAATCATCCAAATACTATGAAATTTTTTAAAAATCATATTAAGAAGAATATATTAACTTTTGAATTACAAAATAGCAAATGAAGAAATATCAAATTAATAACTATTTCAAAACTAAAGGATAAATAAAACTCTTCAAAACACACATCAGCAATTCCATTTTCTAAGTTGACTCTTGTTAAATTATTTTAGAAACAAATTGGAAAAAATATTCCATTTGATTGAAATATTTATTATTAACAAATTATTGCCAAAATAATGGAAGTGAACAAGATTTAAATAAATAAGTTTACTTACAATATAAAATAAAAACTTTCAGCAACATCTAAAGAATAAATTAATTTTCAAAATAAAATTAAAAGCTTTTATCTACTCAAACTGCAAGAAATTTTTAAAAAAAATTCTAAGTAATAAAAGAAAACAAAAAAAGTAATGCAAACAGCAGTATTGAATTATTAATCCAATGTATTAATATATATACACACACACAAAAAAATACATAAAAAATAAAACAGCCAAATCTAAAAATATTTAAATAATTAGAAAAAAATAATAATAATAACATCTAATAATAAAAACACATCTTGAATTTGCAAAAAACTATGTGATGGTTCTTAGAATATCTTTAGAATATCTTTTTAAGAAAAACAAAAAATCATAGTTTGAGTTTGCAAGCAATCTTTTAGACACATAATCAATATATGAAATACTGATTAATCTAATTCTATTCAAAGAGGGTTAAATATTTTAGGGATTGCTTGCAATTTCAATTGGGATTTTTGGTATCACCCTAAAAGAGTAGGCTTACACCAAAATATTATTGTTTAGTAATCAATGCAAGCAAAAAAGTTTGTTTCTAGCAAGGGCAGAACACATCTTGAAAACTCCAATTAAAACAAAGTTAAGCTTAAATTAAAGAACATGTAGCTAAGATAGGGATCAAATTAAACAAGCGATTAAATTTCAGAATATCTGGGACACGCTATTGGTCGAAAATGACATCACAATTTGTGAGAAAGGTGATGGTATGTATTGCCTGATGCGATTTTGAAAAAGTGCTGAAATTTTTTCATTAAAACAAGTTATTTCTATAATTTTCTTTATTTTTATTTAATCATTTATAATTGATTTTATTTCAATTTCAAGATATATAACTTCATTACTTTTACACTGTGGTGTGACCGTTAAGTTGTTCACCTTCTACCAGAGAGATTCAGAGTTCAATTCAAATTTCCTCATCTAAAAAGATTAATAACTATTTAATAAGTCTTATTTCATTTATAAATTATAATTTTTTTAATCAAAATTAATTCTTTCAAAAAATTAAATTTTAAAATAAAAAATTAATAGATGTTTCATATTTATTTTTTAATTGTGGATTATTCTTCATGGGTTATTCTTCATTAATACATGGATTATTCTTCAACTTATTATAAAATTTTAATGTGAATTTTAAAATATTGTGGTTATAAAATAGTTTAAGCATTTTTTTACTGAATTTTGAAAGAAATTTTTTTTTAAAACTTAAATTTTAAATCACAAGTTTCAAGATATCACAACACACGAATAAGTCATCTGGGGAGAGACCGCTTTCATGCCTTTGGCCCTTCTCTTTTCCCTCTCCTCTTCTTTTCAGTTGTATAGGAATGTACTACGATATTTTCCCATTACTTAATATTTTTTCTTTTTATTTAATAAAAATATTTTTGAAAATTTCCATGATGCCTTTCTTTAGAACTATGTTTAATGTAATTTTCAGTTCCACATAGTTTTCCAACTTAAAAGACTTTAATCTATTTACAAATCAAGAGAGAAACTAACGTACTTTCTTACTCTATGACTCTCCACACGCTAATGGGGAAAGCATGCGAAGTGTTGCCATAGGTAGTGAGTTCTGCTCGACGCCACCTGCAACCCATTTCGATCACCAATAGCTACTGATATTTTTTTGTTCTTAAAATAATTTTTAAATTGAATAAAACATTAAATAGCTGCAAACATTTCTAGAAAAAAAAGTTAGAGATAATAAATATTCTATCCAAACCCAAACGTTTCAGCAAAAAGGGAAAGTCTAAACAAACCAAAATTTACCCCTCTCAAATTCAATCCCACTCAATTTTCAAAATTAATAAATAAATAAGTTTAAAAAAAATAATAACATTGATTTTAGGATTTTTCAATCACTTTGAAGGACCTACTCAATAACAGTTAGTATGCTAAAATACATGTCCACTAGATTTTATAACATTGGAGCATATATTAATTGTATCAATTTTACATTGTTTAATAGTTCTGGCAATTTTTAAATATGTGTTGCTCATATCTACTAATGCAAATGAATTAACAGTTGCATTGTGGTTTAATTAACAAAATACAACAAATTGACATTAGCATACATGCAAACTTTTAAAGACTAGAACTGGTAAGACTATCCATTAACAATATATGAAGCATATAAGAATTTGAAAACTAATATTTAGCATATCTGTTTCAATTTTAAAAACACAACACCTCAGAATATCAGTAAAGTATTTTGGGCACAATAAAATCCTTTGTAAAACAATATTTTGACAGATAACAAACTTAAGATTTACAAAACTATAGTTTCCTTAAAATAAATCATAAATTGCAATTTTTTTTATTATAATTCACTATGACTAGTTTTTTAAAACGTGTTTATATAAAGTGCAATATGTTGCCCATAGATATAATGACATGAAACATGAAGCAAGTCTTAAAGATGACGTAAATTATGTACAAGATATAACTTGCAAATTGAAATGCAACGTATGTTCCGTAAATCGAAGCATATATGAATAGCAAACAATAAAGTTTGAAAAATGCACAAAGTAACAAGTCATAAATAGCAATGAGTGATTAATAAATCACCAAAATGCAAACTTTGTCACATGACTCTTTGATTACTTCAATGCAAAACACAACACATTATTTGGTAATGATTTTTATGTAAAAAATGATGCATAATCTAGTAATCATTAAATGCAAAAGGAGATTCATATATCACTTTGATAAAAATTGCAAACAGTAATTTTTAAATCCCATTAATGCTATTTGCAATAGGCAAATTTTAAATCCTTCAAACATGAATCTCAGTGTGTGATTCGTAAAGCACTTGAATAAGAATCGAGATGCTTGATTCGGAAAACACTTAATAGCATGTAATACTCAGCATGATTCAGGAAGCATTTCAATGCAGACTCTGATGAGTTATTTACAAATCACCATAATGAGACCCATCATTTGTAAATCACTTTCATATTAAACACTATGCTTAATTCTTTATTCACGGAATATTTACCTATGAGGGATAAAAATATAATGTATAAAACTGAATATAAAATGATAAAAAAGTGAAATGAAGCTAACGCAGTGACTACATTTAAACTTCGAAAAAACACCGCATACCGAGCGGCAACTATAAAGCTATGTACAGAAATGAAAATTTCTTGCTAAAAATTCTAGCTTACTAAATACCAAAGTGAAAAATAATCTAGCAAGAAAAAGCCAAAGGGAAAAATTATGTATTCCTTTTTGACCTTCAAGAATTTACTCATTGTAGCTTTTTAAAAATTATGTTGGTGCAAATTTTTTTACCATTTCATATTTGATAGCTATATAGATTAAATACATCACAAATTATCAGATTTTCTGAATTGGAATAAAACTTCAATTTTCACACATTAGCAAATAAAAAAAAAAGTTTCAAAAACCACACATTTTAAAATTAGTGCATGCTATGCATGGTTAAAACAAGTCTATTATTAGACATGGTTTCGCTAATTATTTCCTTTACACTTTTCCCACACCGCACTTGTATTTTGATATCCAATCACAGGAGAGGGGTAAATAAGGATAAGGGTCTTTTCCAAAATTTAAATTTACATTTACACTTACTCTATTAAATAATAATTTAAATTTACTCTCATTTAACTGACCTAGAACTATTTTTATAGTAAAAAAAATGGCAAAGGAAAGGAGTATTTTTTTAAATTTCATATTAACTTGATATAAAATTTGATTTATATAGTTAATATCTTTTATTAGAATTTTATCCTTAAATTAAATTAGTACAGTAAAAATCAAAGTGAAAACCAGGGGCTGATGTAACATCTTGACACATGGAAAAAGGTTTGCAATTTACTTAATTATGCTGATAAGGTGTTCAAAATTGTCCAAAATATTCTTATATAATATTTGAAAGGCCTCTAGTTTAAAGCAATCATAATGTGATAATAGTAAGGAAAAGCATTAACTGATTTGACCAAACAATGTAAAAGGACAAATAAAATGGAAATAAACAAGGTTTAGTACTTAGAAACTTCATAATTTGGAAATGAAGACAACATAACTCTATAATATATAATATTACATTATAATAAATAGGTAATTATAAAATTTTTTTATTTTAAATTGATACAACAACAGGAAACTTTTAAAAATATTAATGACATAACATAACTAATAATTCAAAGATACAAAAGAGTTGAAAGAGCTTCAGAATTTTCTTTCAGATATAGTAAACTAAAAGTGCAACATTCTTTGTATCATTGATCGGAAAAGGCAAAATCTTATCTTCATTAAATATAATTTTTCAAGGCCATTGAAAAACATTCTAAAATGGCAATGTTTAGTTATAAGAAATTCATTAACAGTATATTTTAATACAGTGTTCTGCTTAACTGTTTTTTGAAAGGCAAACCGCCCTGCCCCCCCCCTTGATCCCAATAAATGTACACTCTTTGCTCTTTTTATAAAAATAAGACACCCTTCATTAGAAACTATGTCTTTTTATTCAGATTCTATTTTGAAAAAAATTAATTCATTGTTTAACTAATAATTATATTGGTAAAATTATGTGCTTATAGGTAAAATTCAGATTACTTATACAAGCATTTACTTTGCTTGGATTATTCTTAACTAGTCAAATTTCTAATAAGTATCTTCTTTGGGGCAGGTGGAAGGGGATATTAATTTTTATAAGTGATTTAATTTTTTTTAAATGCACCTTTAAAAGTTTATTTTCTTATAATTTTCAGTTAAAATTATTGAGAAAACCTTTCTAGTTGTTTATCAATTAATCGTTTTTTGTTAGTTCATTTATTGAAAAAAAAAAACATGCACAGAGATTGCTATTTAGCATGCCTTTAATTATTTTTATAAACTACAATTTTTCTCATATTTTGATATCAAAAAAGAATTACTTCTTGAAATATACTCATAAGATAGTATGAGATGGTAATTTAAAAATTGTCTAGGATAAAATTCAGTTATACATAATAATACACATTTTAACATTTTCGATGTGAGAGCCTTTTGAAAGCTGATAAAGCTTTTTTCAGAGAGGAAATACCCTGCCCTTATTTTATTCATAAGAAAAACTCTGTAATACAATATATTTCTTATTTATATAGACATAAGTTTGAAGAGTTTTATTTAAAAAAAAAATAAGGATACGATATATTTCTTATTTCTATAGACATGAGTTTGAAGAGCTTTTTTTAAGATCTCATTTGTTTTAAATTCATATTAATAAACAAAATTCATAGGAATAAGTCACTAAATAAATCAAAGTAAACTAACTAAAATGAGTTTTATTTGTTATCAAATAAAAAATTGATTTCAATTAAGAAAGATTTAGTTGAGAAGAATAAAAAGAAATATATAAAAATATAGAAGACAAAAAGTTTTTATTCAGAAACTTTATAAAATTCTATAATAGCTATATAACATTTTGTACATCATTATAATGATTTTTTCTATTTTGTATTTATGTATATTGCTAGATTAAAAATAATGAATCAGAATAAGCACAGATATTTCAAGACCCAAACCTGCTTCAATATCATTAAAAAGAATTATTATTAGACCATGCTAGTTTAATAATAATTCTTTTTAAAGAATCATTGAGAATTTTAGAATCATTAAAGTATTTTTAAAATCTATTGGATTTAATCTATATTCTACCAAAACATGTATTCCAAATTTCTATTTCGCAGTATACCTTCATTTGACTAAGCAAAGAGAAAATAACATGGGTGAAGCTAATAAAAATTTTTTACTTTAAAAATCTGACACATAAACCTTGCTTTAATTTCCTATTTTTAAATTTTTAAGATAAATTTGTGATTGTTTTCATTAAAGTAAAGAATAATTAGGTGATTGATTGCAAATTGCTTAATTCCTTTTGATGCCCAAGAGCTTAACCTTTGTTTTTGAGTATTTCCTCTAAAAAAATTCCTCTGCTTAGTATGATTTTTTAAGACAAATTTGTTGGATGAAAAATTAAAAAAAAAAAAAAAATTGCAAAATAATAAGGTATAAAACTTGTAAATTTTCAGTGTTTTATGCAAACTTTATTATAACTATTTATTTTTATTAACGAAAAAAAAAAATTCAAACTTTAAATAGTTTTTAAAAAAATATGTACCATCATTGATAATGAAGATAAATAAGCAAATTTTATAAGACTACAAAAATATCAGCAGTTAAAGGAAGTTTAGCAAATTTATAGTTATTGTTTTATATTTATTAAGAGTTTTTCTATTCTGATTTAGCCCAACACTGTATGGGTATAGAGGTGAGTCGGATAAATACCCAATGAGTATGGTATTTATAAATAGCTATTTACCCCCGCCTTGGGTTAATACCCTAAATCAGGGTTTTCATAACTTTTTATTATTATCTAACTAACTTTTATCAAACCATCAATTGTCTTGCTTATAGTTTTGGAAATAAAAAAATTTTCAATTTTTAAAAAATGAACATTAATACTTAAACTGTATCGATAATAGGAAAAATATTTTTAAAAAAAACTTTTGACACTCAGTAGAGGAACTACATTGACACAATAGAGAGTATTGTAAAAAGGTTTAGTTGTGTAGCACCACAAAGTAAATTTTATGATAAGTGATTTACACGAAGGTTAAGCCCCTTTCAAGAAAAAATCACTTTTTTCCCAAGACAATGGTATTAACTAGATAAAATAAATTTATAAGAATAAAGGATGAGTTTAAAATTTCCTAAATATGTTCATTTCTATTAATTCTATAAATTTAATATTTATATTAATTGACTAAACTAAAACTGGAAATTTCCCTTGTAAATTTTTATAAAAAATAACTATATAACTAATTTACTTAAAATAAACATAAAAATATATATTTTTTATTTTAAATTTAAAATTATTTGATATTTTGTTTAAAAAGTTTTTTTCTGCATCCTATTAGAAAAAATAAAAATGATTTTTTTAAAAATTCCTTGATATTTTAGTCAAATTTAAAAAAAATCATTTTCACAGAAAAATATTAAAATATACAATTTAGTTTTTAAATTAACAAATTATTTTGTTAATTATGAGCAAAACACAACTTAACCTTTAGAATACAAAATAATTTAGAGAATTAAACAAGAGATAGCTGTTGTTTAAAAATAATAAAATTTAACTGAGTTAAATTTATTAAGAACTTGTATTTTCCTTTCAGTTTCATATGAAAGATTGATTATTAATATTCTGCTCTGAATTTTTAATTAAATATTAGTTTAAATCAAACTCTTTTGTGATTTGTAATAAAAATACACATTGTAATGGACAATATAAAAAATTTAATGAGTTTTTAAATATAAGTTTTCACTGTTTGTTTATAGAAATATGTAAGCAGGGATACCCTGGAAGATGCACTTTTTAGGGGGTGTCGTGTGATATGTATATATTTATATATCAATATGTGAATATGTGCAGTGTTTTCCTTAAGTGATTTTAGAAGGGCAACCTGCCCTGTCTACCTTTTGATCCTTATAAATGCACCCTCTTTTCCCTTTCTGTAAAAATAGCCACCATCCCTTAAAAACACTGCCTTTTTATTCATATTCCATTTTTAAGAAAATTCAATGAGAATTATACAATGGTAAAATTATCTGTGTTTATAGATTTAATATTGATAACTATTATAAATATTTACATTGTTAAGATTATTTTCACATGGTAAAATTTGCATAAGTGTCTCTTTTTCTAAAAAGGAATATTAATGAAATTTTAAGGTTATTTTTTAAATAAATACTTTACTTTAAAAAAACGGACTGTTAAATGCTTAGTTTTGAAAAAAATTTCTGTTCAAATTATAGAAAAAAAGCTTGCAAGTTGTTTATTCAAAAACAGTCTTTTTATTTAACTTTTTTTAAAAAAAAAAAAAAAGAAATATGTAAGCAGAGAGACTGTATTTTAATTATTTTTCATAAACTACATTTTTTTCTTATTTAGATGAGTAAGAATTACTTTTTGAAATATACACATAAAATAGTATAAGAGAGTAATTTAAAAGGAACAAAAATAAAAAAAACATTTTCAGAGAAAAAACAATGTGAAAAGGGTAAACAATAAATTAAATTTTTTTTACAAATCAACATACATTTATAAGTTTTTCCCTTTAAACCAAAGGGAAATTAATACCAATTTTTATATATTTTTTTTATTTATTCCAACAAAAAGTAATCAAGATGGAGGGCACACTAGGATAGGTCCCAGTATCCCACTTCATCCCTGTATGTAAAGAAGATAAACTTTTCGAATTCTTAATCTATCAGATATTATTTAAAAGTTATATCATTCAGGAATAAAATATATTTTCAAGTAAAATTTGGTTCAGATAAATTATATATGGATATGTGTGCTTTTGCTATCAATCTCACTTGCTATATCCTAATCAGATTTAAAATCATGCCTTATTAAATAATTAATCATTTAATGTATTTAAAATATCGATTTCCAAATTAATTACATACATTTAAATAACAAAAGAAAATAACAATAAATTTTCATTGCTAGAAGTATAAATAAATTTCAGTTTTCAAAAACATTAGGTATAGTAAAACCTATATATTTTATTTATTTATAATATTTCATGTAATAAATAATACATGTAAATCTTGGTTTAGAGTTAAGCAGTTAATTAAACATCTTTCAAACGCAGAAAAAAAAGTAGTTCTTAAGAAGAGGTTTTTTTAAAAAAGGGAAGAAGTGTAACAAACTAATTAACTTGATACGCATGCTAGCAGTAGCATATATTTTCACTCTATTGAAAATCTATTTAATATTAAGCTCTATACTTTTTAATCAAACACTAATAATTACATAAAAACTAAAAAATTTACTACCAATTTAAATTAACACATTAAGCATTATTGTTCAGATATCCTCACAGCACAGCTAAATATGGAGCCGAGAAGGAATGAATACTATTCATTAGTAGCAAAAGTTTTGTATGATAAATTTTCTAAAATAAATACTTAATATCCGAAAAATATTTTACATTTTAAAAATATATATCTGAGATCAGAAACCAAAAATAATAGGAATTATGAATCAAAATGTAAACTTCAGAATGATTAAACCATAGCCATACTCAAATAAAAACTTAAGTTCAATGAATACATATATACATATAATGTATAATTACATATGTTGCAATATAAAATTTTCATTTAAATGAGTTATAACATTAAGAACAAAATAATTAAATGCTACAGAAATTTAAAAAAACAAACACTGGCGAATAATTTCAGTATTGACTATTCATTTAAAAAATTGCAATTATTTTGAAATTCCAATTTTCTTTTTTTCAAACTTTTTTATTCTTTGCGCCTTGAGAGTATAGGAAAAAATTAATAGTCACCCCTGATCACAAGGCAACTAAATATGATGAGTGGTGATTAAAATATGGCCTGCAGTAGCCACATGATCATAACTTTTTTTGTAGAAAATACACTCAGTGCATTTTGTTATTGTTTGTTAGCCTTTTTTCATAAGTATGAAATTAATATGAATATTTTATAATATTCTGAAAATTACCAAATTTCCTGATAGTTTCTTCATTTTACAAATGAACCTTGCAGAGCCGTGATGGCTCAGGGGATAGAGCGTTCGCCTTCCAATGTGGTGAACTGGGTTCGAATCCCACCGATGGCTGGTCAATACGAATCCACATCCCGCTTGCACAGTGCTGACATCCTCAGTAGTAGACGGATCATGTGTAGGATTATTAATTATTACAAAATATTCTAAAAAATAATTCAAACAAATAAAATATTTTAGAAAATCAACTCAGTAGTTTTTCAAATAAATGATTTCAAACTTGGTCATTTTACACCTGATTTTATTTAGAGATGAGATCAGCTGACATTTCTTATGCAATCATTATACTTTTTCTGAAGGGGTTTTATAGTTATTATAAGCTATTTGGAAATTGAACATTGCTCATGGAAAAAAAATTCACGAAGGAAAATATTTCATTTCAACACCTATGCAATTAGCCACCGAAGCATGCAATGTCTAAAGTTGTCCTATCACATGTTGTTTTTGCTAGCTAAAAATCAGTTTTTGGTTTTGTTATTCAATGAACACGTTTTGTTCATTGTGTGATCATTTTTTGTTCATTCAAGTGAGGAAGATGTTCTACCAAATGTGAAATGCTCAGACTGCATGCTGCAATAAGGAATGATTACAAAACTATTTGTTTTAAATACTAAATTTTAACATTGCTTTTAGTGAAAAATAATTTAAATCTGCTAAATTTATTCCTACTAGTAAGATATTAATTAATTTATTAAATTAATTACTATCTAGTTAAATCAAGTGGGGAAAATGATATAACACACAAATTATAATAAATTAAAAGTTCAACCAAAACTGCTTTGTTCTTAAATTCTAGATGTTAATTAGTTTAATGTAAAATGGCTTTAATATTGCTTAAACCCACAAATTAAAAAATTACCAGCTTGAATATTTTTAGACATAACAACAAAATTGTTCATTGTGGGAGTAAAACAAAAATGTAAAATTTCTGCAAATTAGTCCAATTAACATTATTCTTTACAAGGTTTTTGTTAAACCATTTCACATTCAGATGTTAGAACTACACTTTCAGCAAATTCAAAACCCCTAAGTCAAAATTGAGTCAGAACACAAATGATCAAATATAGAAAATAATAGAAATAGTCATGTATTTTTAACAGAACTCAGAGGAACCAACTACACTCAATATTCATTAATGTGTAAGAAAAAAAGTTTACAGTTTTCTAATAAATATTTCAATGTATCCATTATGAAAGGTTTAAACTAGTGCAATGTCTGTAAGTGTGCAATCCAAATGAATAGTTATGTGGTATAGATCTGAGAAATATAACTTTTTCTAATTGAATGGGAAAGCCTTTATGAGTAAACAAGAATTCTCTATTTCTGGACAAAACCAAAGTATTTGAAAAATATATACTAAAAAAGGGAAAAGTTTTATTATTAAAAGATAAATAAAAAATAATATTAATATATTTTTTTTAATACTGTAATAATTACATTAAAAATTCTTAATGCATAAGAATTTCATTAACATAAAATGCTTTTAATTTATTTATGTTTGCAGGATCAAATGTAAAAAATTTAAGGTTTTGGACAAAAAAGTATAAATAGTCTTACATGAATCTCTCTTCATTAATATAGTAATTTAAATTCATATTTCCAATATGAAGCACATAAAAGAGAACTTTACCTTTATAAAATTTCATTTACGAAAAATATTTAACTAGTAATTTACCAAATTCTACAAAGAGCTGCTTCTTCAATAGATTTAATGAAGTATCAACTTGCACAGATACTGGTGTATCAAAGGAAAGCTGGCACAAACATTCTTTACCTTTTTTTTCCCTAGCATACATTGCTGAATTTTAGGAAACTTCATAGAATATACAAAAATCAGGAGAATTTTTAATGAATCAGGATAAATAAACAAAATCTGGCAAAGCTGATAACTACAAATTTATCTCTCGAAATAAAACTACATGCTGTTAAATAGCATTGCTATCAATCTAAGCAATGAAGAAACTACTTTTCTTAAACTTCTTACACATTCTTTTAAATAAAGCATCTGAATGGAGGACAGTTTGCAAAACTATTCAAAAATGCCTCTATATATGCTTCAAAAAAATTTCTAATTATTTTCTTGTATTTTAGAACTTGGATGCAATTTTATACCAAGTTCTTGGGTGATTTTCTTTGCCAAAAACTCCCTTTTCGAAGCTTTTCCGTACAACAGCAAGACTTTAGATGGCTCACAATGCTGAATTAGTTTTAATGATTCCTTTAGCATCAGCATGTGCAGTGAACAACATATACTGCACAAACATTTTAACCTCTATCTATTTAAAATACTCATATCATGAACAGAACTTCAGATCATAAATTTATTGAAAGTAACAACTAAGTTAATAACTAACTTACAATCTGGCTTTCAAATTCAATTTTCTTGGTACCGCTAATGACTTTATGACCAATCGTTTCAGATACACAATAACCTGGCATAATTATCTATAAAAAAATATGATCAAATTTGATTTAAACAAATATTTTTAACATATACATAATTTCTAAAAAGTCACTTAAAATAAAGTAGCCCTTCACTTGGCCACAATTAGGTACAATGAAAACGTTCATTGTATTAAAATGAATTTTTGCCAATTTATGCTCTTTGCAAGATTGATTTTCTTAAATTGTAAGAAATAAGAATTGAAAAATCTCTTACAAACTTAGTTATGGTTACAATTATTCTAAATTAAATTTAGGAATTCAAATGAAATATTGTAGGGGACTACTGCCGAACTAGATGTGCTATCACTCTAAATATAAAAATTATAAAAATATAAAATCTAGCAGAAAATTTGGAGAAATAGGTAGCATTGAAAATGTAGGTTATAATGAGACTTATGAAAGCAATAAAAAATATAAGTATGTTAGTTCCAGCTTGCTAATTATAATTATACTAAACAATTACACTTACTCTTATTGTAAACTATTCTTCAAAAATAGCAACATATGCTCCTTTCAAATGAAAAATTAATCAAAATTGGTTCTCAATCTCTATTGCTACAGATAAAAAAATAATGAACGAGGGTTACAGTTACGTGGGGGTTCTCTAATATTTTAAAATACAATGAGAATTCATAGATAATATATTAATTTCTGGAAAAATTATACACTTTAATAATAAAAATTATTGTAATTGACACTTATAAAAAATAATGATAAAGGAAAAAACTCTAAAAAGTTATTCAAAAAAATTACTAAGGATAAATAAAAAAAAACTGAAGGGCAGCTCTTTCTAAACTAACTACTTGTTTATAATTGAGAAATATTGAAGGAGAGGAGGTATTCATTAAGAATCCATCAATATTTTACAGTCTATTTTCAAACCTTCCTTTTAAAAAGAATAAACTATGAATTTCTGAAAGCTCTTCTTTCTTTATCTTTCTGGTTAGTCAAATTTTGAGCAGCCAGGCTTTTACTGTATATCCATAGAATGAAATATGTGGAATGGAATTCAAAATTCATAAAAAAAAACTTTTTTAATTTTGTAATATCACAAGTTAAATTATTTCCATGGCTACAAAATTCAATTTAATTTTTACCATTACTGCCATAAAATAGAAACTTTTTTTAACTAATATTAAAGTCCCCTGTGAAATTGCAACAGCTTTCACTTTTAACGCATTGTATATTTCATTTTTTATCACTAATTGTTTTAGAATTATTTAAAAGTAAAATCAGATTATCTAATTTAAATACAATTTTTAATTATTTTATCAAACTCAAAAAAAAAAATATATATATAAATAAAATATTCTTGCACTATAAAAAAAAATTATAATTTGAAATACAGTACCACCTCGAAAATCCGGACTTCTGAAATCTCTAACCTGGTAACAAGAAGCACAATATGGAAAAATGTTCTAGAGAAGGCCAAAATGGATTGCTGTACCAATGATGATGATGAATACAACAAAGTTAACAGTTTACTCAAGTTTATACCCAAAATATAAATATTTGCTTAAATCTTATTGTGCGCCTGGACAGGGATTGAAATCTTCTATGTCACAAATGAACAAGCAAAAATTTTTACTCAATAGAACCAATTTAACCTCTTTCCTGGTTATAACTGATTGATTGACCTGGTTATAAAGATTTTACTGAAAAGAAAACAGTTTATAAGTTCAGCCTAACAGGCATTGTCTAATGTCCTTTTACACTTCGATTCATTTTAGACCCTTGGAAGGCACAATATAACAAAGAGTTATTGTAATTTCATGCTAATTAATATGAGAATAAGAGAAATTTCAATGATGAACATCCACAACACTGAAGATAATTAAGAAAATAGGAAGTTGTAAACTTACTTTACCACCTTTTTCAACTCAGTCATATAATCTGGTCAAAAAATCTCTTTCTCTACAACGTTTTGAGACTCTAATAGTAGTAGCATCTGTAGAACCTGTAATCAACAGGTCTAGCCCGCATTTATCAATCCACGCAGGCCCCAAGTGACGATCTGGAGTGGTGTTAAAATCCCCCTAAAACAGAAATAATTCTGAATACATGAATCTACACACTTAAACCTATGATGTATTTCAGAATATGCACGAACAGAAAACATGCGTAGAAATGTAAAGAAAATGTATTACAGATACACTTCAAGAAGTAAACACTAGAAGTAATTTTTAAAGAAATCAACGGCTAATTTTTTTATAAATTTGTCAACAGTATTTCACTTCAATTTATTGCAGTTTACAGTACTATATAAGCTGACCACTTGCAATGCATAACTATAGTAGCTCATTCAGATAGTAAAAATTTCTATGTTTATCTATTAATTCCTATTTCCAGTAAAGATCTTTTAAGATAAGAGCTTACATCAATTTTAATTTCATTTTTTTTTGGTGTTACAAAATTTATTTATTAAAACAATAATTCCTAATGCCAATTTTCTCTAATTTCCCCCCTTTTTCTATTAAATTTTATTTTATTTATTATCAACTAAAAAGTCAAATAATATAATTCTTTGAACTATTTTAGGTTAATTTTTTTTCCTTCATAAATTCTAAAAACTGAATATTCCAGACTTAAAAATTCATTAAAAAAAGAAGAAGAAAATAGGAAGATGGATGAGTTACAAAATTTTTGTATTCTGTTTCAAAATAGGATGAATTTGGTTCTTGATAAGAGGTCAACTTAGACATAACATAAACTTAGGAGGCTTTACTGTACAAAAAAGAAACTGAAATACATCTAACAAGTATGGGTAAGTATTGTGTTGCAGAAATGCAAATTAATGTGTATAAAATAAATTTATTACAGATCAAATGATTGTAATAATAAAATCAAAATACTTAAAACCTAGCTTTTCTCCTATTTCAAAAACACAAAAGCTCAATCAAAATAAATATAAGAAACAATAATCCAATTAATTATTTATGATGACAATAATTTAGAAAAAAAGACTTACTGTGCAGACTACCCAGTAAGCACACACCTCACGGCAAACGTAAGGCCATAAGCTGGCATTCTAGGTAGGATAACGGCAAAAGGCAAGTACAATAGGGTCCTTTATCGTTTGTTTTGAGGCATTTCAGGAAGAGGCGGAATAACTCTTCACTTAAACAGGCCCGAAAAATAAAACGGTTGTTTGGCCTCTTACACTAAACTAGTTACAGGACCTTTATTGTATACCGTTAATTAATTGTAATGTTACAATAGATTAATAATGAATAGATGCAGAGTTGATAAAAAATGTGCTTTTAACTCAAAATTTTGAAAAAATCAGGATAGAAGGGGAAAAAATCCATAAAATATTAACCGTATTTCTTGAGAGAAAAAAATTTATTATTTTATTTTTCTTTGAAAACTGCTAACTTTTTACATAGAATATTAAAAACTAGAATTTTATTATTTTACTATAATCTAAATATACTTTCTGTAGCATTACCTATTATATTTTTTAAAAAAAATAATTTTATTAAAAAATAATTATTTTAAATTTTATTACAATTTTTAAATAAATATATATATAATAATTTATTTTTTATTTTTGAAATCATTTTCTGAAGTATAATTTTTAACTCGAAATATAATATATTCTTACTTTCTAGAAAAATTTAATACATATTCCCTTAAAAATAAGAATAAATATTAAAACTTATAACTAGAACAATTCCTTTGTTCATTGAGAAAAAGTTTTTATTTTTTCGATTGCTTATTATAAAATTCTGTTAAATTTATTGTATTAAACATGTACTTAAGAAAGACTTATTGAATTGAATACTCATTGAAGACTTTCTTTTATTGAAGACTTATTATTATTATTATTATTGAATAAGGGATACATTTATTTTTAACGTTAAAGGATTCAACAAAAAATCTATCATTTTTATAATTCATGGTAAAAAAAAAAAAATTAAGTAGTAATTTTATATGATAGCAAAAAAAGGTTAAAGGTCCATTATTGTTTGTATTTTGGCATTTTAGGAGGAAGCGATATGGAAACTTTTCCCATTGGTTATGTTTTGGTCGCTTAAAAATTATTACTGTAAGCCCCAAATGAAATTAACACAAATTTTTTTCCAGAGATTCCTTTTTGAAACCTTCTTCAAAACAAAAATTAATAGGTAAGTTCAAAATTCATGTAAATAAAAAAATCTATTTATAGAAAGAAAAAAAAAATATATTGTAAATTGCTTAAATCCTCCTTGAAATTATAAATTTCTTGAATTTAGAGCAAGGATTTTTAATGAAATATCCTTTTTATTACATTAATTTACTAACTTTTATTAAAATTTTAGTATTTTGTAATAATGAATGTATACCATTTTTTAAATGGTATACATTCATTATTACAAAACTTTTAGTAAACTTTTTATTTATATAAACTGTTTTTTATTTTAATGTTCATTTTAAACTTAATATCTTAGTTTAATCACTTACTTCTCAAAAACTGGATTCAAAACAGTTTAAATGGTCTTAAGAATTTTGAATTTTCAAAAAAATGTGTTTGAATTTTCTGATTGTTATAGCAAATGTTTAGTCTAATAAAGTAAATAACTTTTTTTTCCCTAAACTTTTAAGCAATACTTGAAAGTAATAATTGTTTAGGAAATTTTATTCCTAAAATACATTTTTAAATAATAAAAATACACTAGGATATTTTTATTAATTAAACTTCAAAATACTAAGCAAAAAAAAAATTTTTTTTAAACTTATAATACAGAATATAAATAAAAATAAAAATTATACTTTCAAAATGTTAATTATATTTATTTTTTATTTGCATAACAAAAATATTTCTTCATGCAGCATTATATTTATTTTTAAAATAGTTTATATACATTAAGGAAAAAAAACTGTTTTGAATGCAATACATAGATGGCGCTGTTTTTTAATTTTTTATTTTAGACGTGTTTTCGAGTCCTGCAGATAGATGGCAGAAAATATAAAGAGTAGGGTCTTGTAGGGTATAGTTATTCAAAACCAGAATTGCGTCATTGAGTTTTATTTTAAAACTCAATTCTTTTAATAGAAAATTAGACAAAATTAAACATTAAATTTCTCTGTTTCAATCTTTCTCTACACTTACATTCATCACATACTTCAATTCAAGTGTTAATAAAAATAGCATCGTATTTAAAGCTGGAAAAAATACAAAAGTTACAGCATGATTTAAAAAAAGTTACCGATTTTTTCTTCTACGAAGTCGATATAAGATTTAAATAAAAATACATTCTGTGAAAAATTACTCATTCACCAGTAATATTCCCTAGTTGTAGGAAAATGAAAGAAACATAACAATACAAAATAATAATCACACATTGAATCATTGTCAAATGTCATTTGCAAAATGTTTCCTATACATGAATTAAAAATATTCTTTTTTCTCACAAGGGGTTTTAGGTTAACAAATTTTAAAATTGTGCTTTGTTTTAAATCTTAGGAAATAATAGCAGAAATATGGCTGAAATATGAAAACAACGGTAAGAGTACCGAAATTTTATCTGTTTGCCCAATTAAACTGTTGGTATAGTTTGAAATTTACGGTCAATTTGCAAATCAATATTTTAGAAAAGACATAACTATTTAGACAAAATTGAATGATTATGTAATTAGAACTAAGTGGAGCTCTTTTAACCATAAACTAGTGAAAAATGAAATAGTATTTCATGCTGCTGAATCGACTTGGCAATTTTCATAGTACAAAACGAATCAAATGAATCATTTTCATACCTCCTTTTTAAAGAGTGCAGTTCTTTTCGAATTAATTTATTGAAATCCGGTTAAAGTTTGATGATAATTTTAAAAAAAATCAAAAACAGGTCATAGTTTGTAAACATGCAAATAGTATTTAAATATATTAAATGTTTTTCAGATAGTGACGATAATTTATACCTTGACTGCAGGAGATAAATTTTTATCAATTGAACCGCTTACTGATAATTAGAGCCCGGAAGTTCAGGCAAAATGCCATAAATGCCCTTTTCTGCCTTTTTTAAACGTTTTCTTCTGAAAATGCCTTTTTCTTTCCTTTTGTTCATAAATGCCTATTTCTGTCTAATTTAAAATTTTTCTGCAAAGCTTTTTGTGCTTTTGACCTAGCATAAACGCAAAATGAGGAAATTTTGAAGTACAGAAATGGTTGACTGTCATCCGACGTATTGTAATGCATTTATAGAGATTAAGACTTTTGGACAATTCCCTCCCTCTGAGGCAGTGGTCACCCCTCGTACAGTACAATGGCTATTCATCTGAGTTGTTCATCATGAATGGCTATTCATCATATTCATCTTTCAATTATCTTCTCACAAATCGGAATTTGCAATGGATTTATGCAGATCATTTATAGATGCCGGCATTCTGCTGTGGAAACTTGAAAATTAAAAGCATACGAGCTTTTTTGCAAAAATATATGAATCAAAGTGTGCCCTGTGAATCAACTTTAAGGAAAACTTATTTAGATGACTGTTACATCGAAGTTCTTAAAACTATTCAAAATGAAATCGGAACGAAAAACATATGGCTATCTATAGATGAAACGACAGATGTAACTGGACGATATGTTGCGAATGTTATTGTTGGCGTTATGGACCCATTTGAAAAACATGAAATCTTTTTGTTGACATCTGAACAGTTGCAAAAGACTAACAGTACTACAATTGCACAATTGTTCACTAATGCACTGGCTTTACTTTGGCCAAATGGTACTGAGCATGAAAGAGTGCTATTATTTCTTACAGATGCAGCCACCTACATGAAAAAAGCTGGAAATGCCTTAAAAGTTTTATTTCCTAATATGATCCATCTAACGTGCCTTGCTCATGCATTGCACAGGATCGCAGAGGAAGTAAGAGGTCTCTATCCTGAGGTAGACTCGCTTGTTTTTAGAGTGAAAAAAGTATTTGTGAAAGCCCCTTCAAGAGTTCAAGTGTTCAAAGAAATTGCACTAGACATTCAATTGCCTCCTAAACCGATCCTTACGAGATGGGGAACATGGATTTCAGCAGTCTCATACTACTGCACAAATTTTGAGGAAGTTATTCGAGTCCTTACCAGCTTTCCGGATGAAGAGGCAATATCCATAAGAAAAAGTCTGCTTAGCAGTTCTAAAATAACAAATGAACTGACTTTTATTTATTTTGGGAAGCTCCCTGGAGCTATTGAACGCATGGAAAAAAGAAATATGTCTTTGTCCGAGTCACTAAAGACTTTCGACAATACTATTGAATAACTAATGTCTGTGCCTGGATCAGCTGGTGACAAAATAAGGAAGAAATGTGAAAACGTCATCTCTGTAAATACAGACTTTGAATGCAGCAAGGACATTGCAAAAGTACTTTCTGGTGATACTGCAGTTGAACTTACCATATCTCCTACCATGGCAAGTTGTTTTTGGTATGCGCCCATAACCTCTGTCGAAGTAGAAAGATCCTTCTGTTTGTTTAAAACTATATTGATTGACGGGAGACAAAATTTCTCCTTTGAAAATTTGAAAAAGCATCTAGTTGTGATGTGCAACAACAACCAATCATTAGAATAAATCTGCATGCAATATTATTGTTAGTATGAGTTTTCAATTTATATTTCACACTTACGCAGTTGAGGTTTTTTTTTTGTGCAATTATGTCCACTTCTTTTGTACCATTGCTACGACAGTCGAGTAAAATGAATATGTAGGTATACCGGATACTTCTGGCAACTTTTTTTATACCTTGGATACCTATACGGGCTTTTAGGCATTACCAACTACCATTTTGCTCCAATTTTAAGTGCCTTTTTTAAGTGCCTATTTCAAGCTTTTTAAATGCCTTTTTGCCTGCCTATTTTTGCATTTCTTATTGCCTGAAATTCCGGGCTTTACTGATAATAGTTGTTCGGCACAATTTATTTTTATGTATCCTTGTTTTCTACATGGAGGCACCGTCACTTGTTCGCTACGCTCAATAATCCCTGTAGTTGAATCTCATTCATCAAGTTTGAAATAATTGAAGATCAAGTACCAATCGTTTTCTTCCCCCTTTTTTTAATAAAAATTACGATCGGATTGCCAGCAGTTGCATTTTAAGGATTACTAAGTTTTGACAAATGAAAAACAAGGAAAAACGGTTTCGCCGAGAGTTATTACGGATTGAAGATGTTCTCTGGAAAAAGCAGTTTATCATTCTGAAGTTTGTTTGTTATTTTTTTCCTCAGAACTAGTGGCATTGGGCACAAACCGTTCTTCAACATTGTACTTAAAAGTTTTTTTTTTCTTCCTGAAAAGTCGATTAAAAACCATTTTGTTCACAAAATATAAAATTATTACACAATTATTTAAGTACATTATATTAAATTGTTAATGTGACAAAATAAAAAGGATAGCTGGATTTGAATAATAAATAACTGTGCTTAAAAAAATTACATTTAGAAAGGCAGAATGTGCGACACAATAAGAATTAATAAATTAGAAGTAATTTTTTCTTGTTAGCAGATCATATAGGAAACAGTTCTTATTTCTCTTTATTCTACATATATTTTCAAATGTCGGTATGAAATGTCGAAGTTTGACAACACCTAATTTTTTTCTATATAATATTTTTTCTTTATTTTTGCTATTTTTGATATTAAGTCAAGAGGGATATTATGAAAATCGCGTAAATGATAAATTTTTCTACAACAATCGATAAATATTTATTAGTTAAAGAAAAAATTAAAAAGAACCTTTGAAATTGTAATAATTTTCAAACAAATAAGAGTTTCTAAAAGCAAATAAAGACTCTATGTTACGTTTATAAACAAATTTGACTCTTTCAGCAGACCAAATTTAACTTCTGCAGCTGAATTCTTGCTGCCATAGAGCGGCCCACGTGTTATTTTTCCAACAAGTTTAAGAATAAAAATAATCTTGACTTAATTTTAGAATTATTTTTTAATTCCATTGTAATCTTCGTTCAATTTCCTACATATCTTCGTAATTTGAAGTTTCTAAATCTAACAGTGTTTGACAAAATGTAACGTTAAGTTGAAAACCCCAAAACAGTGGAGGTGTCAGTGACCTTTTCAGTTTTCTGACGGAGAAGGAAATTTAATAATATCTGCTCGTTTCACATTAATTTAACAATGCAGTTTATTTTTCCAACTTCATATAAAAAGAAATTTTTAGAATTGGTCAGTGGCAATGTTATTTTTCTAGGTTCTCATACGTTCGTACTTTTCGATTAGATCAACTTCAACACTATTATCTTAAGTAAAGAATTCTAAGAGTCATGAAAAAAATCATGATAATATAAGCATTAATAAAAAAGCATCTCGAAATGATATAATAGAAAATAAAGAAGATAATTTTTGAAACTCTTGGAATTCATTGTTTTACAGACTGAGTTTTTTCTTTTTATTTTCACCACAGCATATTTTTAATAGTGTTACATTAAATTACTTTAAAGCAATTTTATATCCTTTTTATACTTAACTTATACACAACTATTGTTCTCCTTTTTGGCAGCAATTATTATATAAATATTAATACTGAAGAAAGAAAAGAATTTTGTATTGTTCTACGAAACGTATATAGGCTGGAATTAAAAATCAATTTAGCCCATTGGCTGACAAAATGACAAAAATTAATTTAGAGACCTTTTGTAATTTATGACGACCTTATGAAAAATCTATCCAAGAAAAAAAATGACCAATGGGTATCCAGTGATCGGAATAGTGCAATCACAATTCTCTCATGTTATTAAACAAATAGTATTCTTTAACTTTCATTAATCTTTTTATTAACGCATAAAATTGTAATTGTATAGTATATTTTTTTCTCTTAATAACACATACTTTTTTTAATTTTTTATTTTAATAATCATTTTTGGATCAATTCTGTTTTTAGAAAACAGTTCAAATCAACCTTTCAATAAAATTTTATATAAATAATATCTGATATCTAGTAACTTAATCTTAGTTTATTTATAGTTAAATATAATAAATTTCGCAATTATAGTAGGAATAAAGAAGTTTAACAAATACGACATAGTTAAGTTAAATTTTAACTCTTTATTTTGTAGAAAAAAAAAAAATTATTTTGATATTCATATTTTTTTGTAGAATATTTATTTTGAAGAACTTGTAATTCAACTTTGAGTAATTTACGATGAGCAATTCTTTTGCCGTATTGACTTATTCATTCTTTATTTGACTTAGCTCAAATAAATTTCCCCATATAATCAATTTAGAACAGTCCAGTAAACATATCTGAATAGAAAATTAAAGGATTTAAGTTTCCGACTCAGAATTTTAACACTTTAATCTTTACACTACTATAACAAACCTTAAATGAAAATATTATTTCGAATTATTTTCGTAAAAACAAAAACAAAGTTTACTCACTGTCCCTTCTTTACACAGGGGGGTTGCTCTCCCAGGAGCGACCCATCATAAAAATTAATTCCTTGAATTAGTGCTGTTTTAAATAGTTTTCAATAAAATTATAATAATTTGAATTATTATTAGTAATGATTGCACTAAAATTAATAGCTCGTAATGCAAGCACTAAACTGGATGAAATGGAAGAAATCTTTAATTATCACAGAGAATAAAATTAAAATTTATGAAATTTGTTGAAACTAAGTTCATAAACAGGTTTTGTTCATTTACATTGAATTTGTAAATTTAATATAAAAGATAAAACTAAAACTATAAATTCCACATTTAAATTTATTAATAAAATTATTCATAAAACAAAAAATTAAAGAAGATAAACTTTATTAAGCTAAATTTATTAAGTATTTTTCTATACTTATATTTTATTTTATACCAATTAGGAGTAAAAGATATTAATGCAAATAAAATTAATTTAATTAATTATAATTTTTTTTAATGCTTTTGTTGTAAGCAATTTCACCTTTTTATGTCCTAATCAAACTTAAGTTCAGCATTTAATTTATGATAAACATCTTTTTTAAAAAAGAAAATCAATAAATAAAAAATAATAATATGCTTTCTTCATTCTTGTAAGAATTATAAATTAATAACTCTCTAAAAGATTAGGAATTAAATGACAATACTAAATATTAAAAAAAATTATTATGTTATTTACATAATAAAATATATAAATCATTGTTTAGAGTTTTGCAGAGCAGTTTTGTTCTGTTGGAGTACAAACTTCATGATCTCCTTTAAACTTAATATACAGAAATATTAAAACATTAATGTTAGCATATAATTTATAACCCTTTGAAAATCATACTAATATTAAGCTATATTTCTATTAATTTATTAGTATTAGAGACGTAGAAATAAAAAAAAATTTACAGCTAATTTAACACATTGGACATTTATTATTCAGATCATCAATTCACAACAGAATACGGATTAAATAAAGAATTGTGTAGTATTCATATTCCGAAACAGATTTGTATGATCAATTCTTTAAAAAAATTACTTAACACATAAATAAACTTTTGCATTTAAAAAATATATTTCAGGCAAATCTCTTCTCTTTCAGGTGTTACTTTTTAAGTCACAAATATTGGGAATTATAATCAGAAATGTGAATTTAAGGGCTATTAAACCATAACCACTCTCAAATAAAGAAAATTAAAAAATTGTGATTTTAATAATTTATATGTATATTGTAATAATTGAATTTTTCTTCAAAGTTAATAATGAATTAACTATTGATAACGTAAGAAAAACTAAATTGTGCCTTAAATGCATATAATTTTGTAAGACTTTAAAAATAAATATATATACCATTGAATTAGTAATAAAACTGATAACTGATTTTTTTGGAATATTAAAAAACATAAATAAAAAAAATGTGATTGTCAATTAAAATAACTTTGCACAATTTCTTGATTCATAAGAAATTAGGACAATATATATCCTTCTTAATGAAGAAAAAATATTTTTATTTCTTGAAAAAAGAAGTACTTTGAAAAATTCTTATTTATAAATGTTTTCTACTAAAATTAAAATGTTTTAATTATATATAGATTAATACAATAAGTTAAAAATATTACACTTATTTTCAGCAAAAATTTTACTTACCAGATGAAACAGTGAAGACAGAGTTGTAGTCAGGCATGGTAGCTTGCTTGGTTGAATCATCTTGTATGTACACAGGTTGATTTGTTTATGATCTTTCCTGCTTCGTTCCAAAGCTCTGGCCATATCTTCTTGTTGCTCATAATGATGAGTATCCAAAGCAACAGATTCAACTTTTGTTTCAGGTTCCTATCGAATAAATGTGATTTTACTAAAAATAATTATTTATACACTTGCAGAGGTACATTAACTATTATTTATACACTGAAAGCTTGTGGAAATTAAAAAAATTTTAAGATGCATATAAATGTTTGTTCGTATTTTTCACAAGTATTTATTAAAATTTTATGAACTTTCACTAGAAAAGAATAAAACGCTTAATGAACATTTATTTTTAATTTATTAATGTATTTCAGTTAATAAAATTACGTTAATATCTGGTGAAAATGTGAGAAATTTTTAATGGCCACTTTAAAAAACTAGCTGTCCTTTCAAAAGGAAAATAAAATAAAAAATATAAGCTTAGTTTTTTTTATTGACTTTTATACTTTAGAAAAATTGACAGTTAAAAGGATTTTTTTTTTTTTTTTTTTTTACAAAAAACATGATTATAAAGAAGCAATGATTTCTTTTAACCACATGCAACAACATAAAATTCGAAAAATAGAAGGGCAGTTTAATTAATAACTAACCATCAGGTCAGCTGATAGCTTTTTGACTACCAGTGATAGGAACATCAATTCTTTCATAGCATCCAAAATACTTCATCTTCAGCATCCAAAAATACTTCAAGGATGTTCAACATTTTCACCCTCTAAGTAAGAAAGCAAAAAATATTTTAAATTAAATACATAAATAAGCTAAGCTACCAACATGAGAGAAAAAAAAAAACAATCCAATTCACACCAACTCTCAAACCATTTAGATAACATTCTAGAAAAAGGAAATTTTAGATTTTATAATCAATTAAAAAAAACTGGTATTTTAAATTTGATGCACTGCTTTAAGCTTACAGTTGTTTTTAAATAAACTTGAATTTATTATTTTACAAATAATGACTGGAGACAAAAGAACTGTTGCTCTCACATGGACCCCAGAAGGAAAACGAACTAGAGAGGTTTTAAGGTCGAGATAGAACATTGCAAACTTAATATCCTTGTATACAAGTTACTTAACAAAGAATTAAAGATAACAATTCATTTAAAAAATAGCAATCGGAATTTTGAGAAATAATAATGTTTATAAACATTAGAGCATTTCAGATTAACAAAATTAAGTATTATAAATAAACAGAAGAACAAGGTTCCTGAATGTTGAGCACCTTCTTATTCATTCAGTTTTATAATCTTTTGTAATAACAATTTCTACCTGAGTAAATTTCTTGTTTACTTTGTTAGTGAATAAATTTTTTCAAGATACCTCAAAAGTGGTAAAAACAAATTATTGGTTTAAAATCAGTTACGAAAGATTGCACGAAAATATTTTTACGCTTTTAGCTTACTTGTTTTCTGTGACTTTTCAGTTTTTTTTTTGGAATTCAAAGTTTATACGGGGTTAGATAAAAGCGTACAGCGAACTATTAAATGAACATCTCAAAAAGGAGCAGAAACAAGAATAAATAACTTTATTCTAAGCGTGGAGCATGGACACTAGAGTACTAAAAAAAAGTACTCTAGTAGTATCGTATGGAAGCCCAGCTTAATGTAAAATTTCCCCTACAATTGAACTTGAACAAAAACGGAACGTCTTGTATGGATACAGAACCTCCTATTTAAGCTGAATTAAAATTTACATAATAATTAAAGTACTTAGGACAAAATTGTATTTAAGTTAAATTAATTTTTAAATACATAAAAATATTTAGCAATATTTAAATAATTAATAGGATTAGTTAAAACAGGAAGCAATTTCCCAAAAATCTAACATTTTTAATGACTTAGTTATTATATTCAAGTAAAAGTTAAAAATATTTTGCCATCCTAAAAGTAAAGAACTGGAAAACAATTGCTGGGAGAAGGGCAGAATGAGAAAAGCTTCTGAGGAAGGCCCAGGCTCACAAAGGGCTGTCGTGCCAATGCTGATGATGAAAAGTTAAAAATAGAATAAAGATGCTAAAAATTAAAATTAAGTTTTAAAATTAAAAACACCCATTCGATAAGATTATTAAAAGCGAGATGCCTGAGCAAATACAGCTAGAAAAGAGATTATAAGTCACAAAGCAAAAAAAAAAAACGCACGAACTCAAAATTGGTCAGGGAATCGGGGGGGGGGGTCGAAAAAATTTCGATCTTTATCCTTTTAGCGGAGTGCCATGTGCAAGCGAACAGCGAAGAGAATTGGATGGTGGGTGGAGGAGGAAGTTTGTTTACGTGCGCCGTTGCTAGGCAACCAGATTTAAGAAAATTGTTTCTCTGCTCTTAAAAAGAAGATAATATTTTAGAAAAATTTAAGAAGTGTGCTTTCTTTTAATTGGGATTGTATCATCTATAAAATTTAAAATCGCCCTTGACCTTTTGGCTGAAGAGGGCCTAGATTCATTTGGGGTAATTTTTTAATTATTTTTTTAGCAAATGGAAAAAAAAATGGTTGGAATGTTGAGGTACTGAATAACTTCATTCCTAATGCAAACCAAGAGGCTTTAGTAATAATTCTAAGAGTTTTATTTTTGAGTGTCTGGATTCTAATACGATTTGCCTAGGAATGGGGATTAGTAAGTAAGGATGGGTCTTATGATGGAGGTATAGAATAATAGTTTCGATTTGAGTTTACTTTTACTATTTATATAGCAAGTAATTTCAACTTGAGCAGCCTTTGCTTTTTCAAGAGTTTTCGTACCTCTCTGTTAAATGTAAACTGGAATCAAGAGTGATTCCTGAATATTTAGCATTTTTGTCCCAGGGATTGGGTTCGTTAAAGACGGTTAGGGGAGAGGAAAAAGAGTTAATTCTTCTTTTTTTTTCCTTTTAAAAATGACAGCGACAGGTTTAGAGGCATTAATTTTGATTTTCCAATCAACGAGCCAAAGCATCAAATCGTCTAAGTAATTTTGGAGATCCTTTATAATTTTTGATAATTCCCTTGAATGGGTAAAATGCAGTTACATGAAATTTGAAACCCGGGGCCGGGGGATATCATTAATGTAAAGACAAAATAAGAGGGGGGAAATGAGAGTACCTTGCGGGGGACCATAATAGTTCTGGGGTGTCAGATATGATTACGAAATTTTACAGGGAAAAATCTAATACTTATGAAAGGGTTTGATAATATGAAGAAAAAAAAAGGGCCGAAAAACTAAGTTGAACGAGCATGTAAGAGAGGGCAAGGTCGACCCCATGATATTTACTCACATTTTCTGGGTTTTCATGATCAAATAATTCTTGCTCTTCCTTATCATTTTGAACTAGATTATGCCTGAGACTTATATAAATGTCCATAATAGAGATACATCTCAAATTAATAAAATCAATCTTAATAGTGTATCTTAAAATTATTTAATTTTCTAGATATCTCTTTACATATGGATTAGTAACAGTGTTACGAATTTTAAGCGGTTATTTCTACTTCTTGAATTCTACATTTATTGTATACTATTGTCTACTCCAAGTATAGGCATTCCTCCCCATTGCTTTCTAATTATTATTAATATTTGTGGACTGATCGTTAAGACACGGTTCCCAGCAGATCACCGAAGTGAAACATCACTGGCTGCGGTCAGTGTGAGGGTGGGTGACCACTTGGACCAAGAACATACGGTTACAAAAGCGTAAAGTAAAAATTGCAAAGTAATAAGTAAATATAGTCTCATTTTAAAAATACATTTCTTTTTTTAATCTGTTTTTTAATAATTCATTAATTTTGAAAGTTATGAATAAAATTAAAAAATAAAATAAAAACATTGAAAAACTTATAATTTTGAGGAAAAACTTTCAAAGGGATAACGGGGAAGATAGTTCTAAATTTAATTAAAACTATCTTCTTTGTGATTTAAACATTGTAAAAAAATGTTTTCTTTCAAAATTTAATTAGATAAATATTTTGAAAGCACGACAATATATAAATTTTTAGATACAAATAAAAGTTATTTATAAAAACATATTCCACAAAATATTAACAAGATTAATATTATTAATCATACCGAATTTATACAGATATCTAAAAAATTAAGCAAACTAAAAAAAATTCATATTACAAAAGTAAATTAGTGAATGGCTTCTAAAAACTTTTATTATTCTTTGTTACTTGGTGCAGAATTTAAATTTCTTTAATAAAATGTTAAAAAAAATAATAATAATTTTGAAATTTAAACACAATGAGTATTGAAGCTAAACATTTTTACCCTACATTCTTAATATTTAACATATTTGAGAAAATTTACTTTTTTATTTCAACTGCTTTTAAATAAAATCATTAAGATATGAATTACAGTTTTTTGGAAGGGCAAATCTGATTTTTTTTTCATAACTAAACATAAGATTTTTGCAGCATTTAAAACATAAAAGCCCCACACTTAATGCTTCCTTCATACCTTGGCTCTAAATATTATATAGTTATATCATAAAACAACTTAAAAGTGACAATTTTAAAAGTAATAATATAATAATTAATAAAAACTAATAAGCAAAAAAAAGGGAATAAAGTACAATAAGAGTTTGCAAAAAAATATGCAATTGGTGGACGGTCCCTGAAGTAAAAATATTATGCTTGAAATTCTCAATTTACCTAACTCATAAATTTAATGAATAAAAGGGAGATGGAAATTTTGAGGTGATGAAGACTTGGAATTCTTGACTACTCGGGGGACCTAATAAAAATACGTAATTAGTGAATGAACCCCAAGTCAAGTTCAAAGATTATTGTACTGATCTAAAGATAGAATATCTCGAGAAGGCATTTAGCTTGGCAGTGACGAAGATGATAGCACGTGACCAACGATGAGATTAAGAAGAGAAATAAAATTTTCTATCGCTATTAGAGAGATTCTTTTTAACTATGTTTAGTTGGTTCCCGAAATTAGTGAAAATTCGAGAGATTTTTCAGTTTGATTTCAGAAGGTGGAAAATGAAGTCTGAAATTGAGAATCTCTACCAAAATGCAGCAGAGTTGCACATGAGAGGGCACAAATCTTCCCCACTGAATCCAGCTCAGTATACGCACATGCGGATCCGCAAGTATTTCATCAAACATGTGAAACGATTGGCGTTTACATAAGCTACGGACTGACGGTACGCCGAAAAAGACTGGTGTTGAATGAATTGTAACTTTAATAGAATCATGTCTTTCTGTACAATTCGAGGCGAAAATCAACACGGTAAAGAAAAATCTATTGAACTATCTATGAAAAAAAAAACAGCCAATGAGAAGGAAAAAACCTTGGGCTTTTGAAAAACGGAAATTAAAAATAAGCACCTTTAAGCAGTTTGTAAAAACGCTACTCACCCTGTATTTTAGCGTTCATAGCATTAGCAATAGAAAGAAAAAAGTTGTCAAGTCTCTTTTCTCGGAATCTATCGTAAAGCACTAAGCACTTATTTTTTTCAATTACATGGCAGCAGAGTTCTGAATTGGAATTGAAAAAACGCAGTGGTAGTTTTGCTCCATTACCCCCACCAGAATTTTATCTGTGATTGAATCCAATTAATGGACATCACTATATGATCCCTTGCTGTTTTTGCGAGAGGTTGGGAAAGCTTTATTAAGATCACAAGACTTTGAGCGGTGAGAGCTGTATTAAGATCACGGTTGTGCGCGCTGTTGCTTCTGTATTTACATTAGCAGTGTGTACAGACCCCCGTTGCGTGTGATCGAGACCGTTAAACAACAGCGTAAGGAGACAATATCACAATCACAAAGAGCAAGTCAATTCAATTCGAAGTGGATGTTACTGTCTATAGAGGCGTGTCCAGTTCACGTCCGAAGGTTTCCAATGTGAGAAGTATGTTACTGACAATGTCAACGGTCATCTTTTATAAGAAACCTCAAGATAAAATCGAGTTAACATGTCTTATATACTAGTGAAGGGGACATTAATAATTGTAGTAGTAGTCACTCCACGAAGTTTTCAGCACTATTATTTGTGCACGGAAAATTATTGCATCATAAAGGCAACATCCTGTCCTATAAAATGCAAAGTAATCAATAAGATATAAATAAAATATCAGCCTTTTAAAATAAAAATTATTTAACGACTCAATATGTGGTTACTATCATTTATTTGTTCGAATAAAAATTTTATTACAATATTATTATATGAGGCTCAATTCTTTCCCATAACTCTTTCAACCAAAGATGGCCCTCTAAGTATAGGGATTAATTATCAGTCGACACAGGAAAACAGGGTGACTAAATATGTAAATATTAAACAATTGTGTGCCATTCGCCACTGACGCTACTTTTCCCTCCAAAATTACACCATGTGA
This sequence comes from Parasteatoda tepidariorum, assembly GCF_982258835.1. Taxonomy (NCBI): domain Eukaryota; kingdom Metazoa; phylum Arthropoda; class Arachnida; order Araneae; family Theridiidae; genus Parasteatoda; species Parasteatoda tepidariorum. The sequence continues at coordinate 132,787,147 of NC_141755.1, read as the reverse complement.
TCCAAAATCAGTGATTTCGACTTCTCGTGTTAAGCAAGAAATATGACCACGAACTTGCACCGAAATTTTCATTCCACGCATTCTTGTGTCTTTGCTGTCATGTGCCTATACCAGCAAGCCTGCTTTGTGAAACCAAGCGAATTTTAAAGCAGACGGTGCGTTTCCTGTTTTTTAGTGGCACCATCTATAGCCTAGAATGCGACTTCAGACTCATACACGTCGCAGCCTTTTTAAAGGATAAACCCACTCATCCATCCATCCACAAATCATAATTTTGACCTGAACCAGAGAATGATCTATCTCCAATTCAGTTGCCCTAGAAGTTTGCTTTGTTATGGAGACATGGAGGATTTTGTGACCCAACAGTGTTTACGTGCACCAGTCAACATTTATTAAACGGGGAGTCTTCGCCGGCAGGAATTAAACTCACGGTCACTTAAACATGATCTCAACGCTCTACAAATCCAGGTCTCCGAAGAATTCTTTTGTTCTTGGATGTTACAAGATTACTAAATAAAATTTTAATGACGAATAAAACTATTTTTTTTTATCTTCTCCACTCACTGCAATGCGAAAAACTGAGATTTACAGTGTATAAGGTTTCTTTTGAGAATTAAAAACGATTTTTTATTAGAATTAAATTCTAAATTATTGTTCTTGTCGGCGATTTTATCCAGGCGCATTTTTTGGTGTATTTTTATAGACTTTTTCTATCGTCGTTTTTTTCTAAAATTTTCGGCTTTTAATTTTTTTTAAGAATAAGGAACTATTTTTTCAGTTTTTTTTTCTGTATAATTTTTTTAATAATTTTTCCATTTTTGAATAATGAAACTCTGAACAATTTTATTTTACACTAGATCAGTATTTCAGGGGAACTGAATTTTGTTGTCAGAGATTCATTTCGAAATCAAGTTAATTTCCGCATAAAATTGTAATTTATGGAAAATAAAAAAATAATTTTATGAAATATATTGCGCTATATTAATCCCAATAATATAAGTTTTGTTTAGTATCTAATAAACATTACGATTCGAAATTAACGCAAATTTTATCCAGCATTACTGGTTTAAAAGATTAAACCCTAAATTTTATAAGATAAAAACGTTATTCATACTATGCTTACATTTTAAATAAAATTACTTAAAAGGTACAGAGCTTTTTTTAAGCACTTAAGAAATGAATCGTGTAGTGTGTATAATATTTTGAGAAATGCATTACATAAATAATATGGATTGCTTTGTTAATCGTTTTAAATTTCTAATTTTTGAAAAAGTGGCCCCTATAAAAAATGCTCCTGGCTGATAACAATTTCTTACTAATTTTGTCCTATTTCGCTCAGCAAAAAAAAAATCAAAAAATTTATGCAAAATTTACTTTAAGTTAAATTTGTCATCGCAACCCCAAGTTTGAATTTTGCTGTAAAACGTTAGCGAATTATTGCAAGTAGTTCGCCCAAAGTTTTCGTAAGGGAAGCCACAAAAAAAAAAAAAATTGGTGCCTTGATGAAGTAGGAAAAAGTTTGAACTTCGCTACCAATCTTTAGCAATTAAGATTCTGACCGTGGAAGCTTAAGACTTCTACAGGACCAATCGCAAGTTACAGGAAAAATACATTTTTAAACATTGAGTATTACAATATTAAAAAAAAATTCTACCAAAACATTATTTACACTTTTATCTCTACACATATGTCATGTAATTATCTTAAGTAAAGTGTTTTAACTAGAGACAAGTTTGAATTTTGAGAGCGGACATTTGCCCTTTGTATGAAATTGTTAGCCCAAGTATATGCTATTTTAAATACCAAAGAGTTGCGGAAAAAGCAACGTTTAGTTTTCTTTATGATTAGAAAGTTAGAATTTTAATCTCATCGTAAGAAATCATCTGGCCCATAATTTGTTTTCGTTAGTCAACTTGTTAATTATACCACCAAAACTAGTTTTACTCAACTTTTACTTAGAAATTGCAACTTATGACTTAGATACTTCAAGTATGAATTTTTCCTGAAGTAGCCTATTGCAATGTCGTAGGTTAGCATTGCTTATACTCTCCCCCCCCCCTCATTTATCAGAAAAGAATTAGCAAATCACATTATTACCAGAACTATGGTGTATCACAAAAAACCTGCCAATTATATGTCATCTTCATCATAAAGACAAGAATTTGATCCGTAAAACTCAAAAATAAAAAGTAATAAGATTTCAATGAAGTTATGATCATATCAATTCAAATCATTCGAAAAATTATATTTATAAATTTTCGACACTGTATAACCCTTTACGGACCAACCGGACTTTTAATTTAAACTGATAATATTTCCATAAAGCATTGAAACAGAACAAAATATCCCATTTTAACTTGCCTGTCCATGTAATATGACTTTACGTTTATTATTATTATGCCAACACACGATTATTTCAAGTTTAACATCAATGTAACTATTTATATGTTGGTCATTCGTTCTACGAAGCCATTTTATTATTTCTCAATTTCATTCCTCAATTCTCAGCTTTCTATCGAGGTCAATTTTGCAAGCAAGTCTTTCATATTTTCTTGTTGATTCATTAATATTTTCAACTAGTTAAGAAACAAAGTATTAAATGTTTGACTTAAATTTTACAATGACTTGTAAAATCCCTATTAAGAATTTCAAGAAAAATTAGAAGTTGACATTCAATTTTTTAAAAAAAATAATATTTGTCTAAGTGTAAAATAGACTATATTTAATGGGACAAAAAAGTTTTTCACTCTTTTGATAATTTTTTAATTAATTGGTACATAAAGTGTTAAGTACAGTACAAGTTTGATTCAACAAGTTCGGCATGTTATAAGAAATTCATTATTACGGCAAGTTGCTGACAAAATTCTGTCCTTGATGATTCCAAAGATATTTAGATTCGAAGATAGAGCAAATTGAAGAAACAAATTTCTTACTTTTAACAAGTCATATAACAAGCCAAATATCCAACTCTGTTGGGCTGAATTTCAATTTAGAGAATTTGTGACTTTTTCACCATGAAAATTAAATTTTTCTTCCAAATGATAGCTCACTAAATTTAGAATCGTAAGATTGAAATCATGTTACGATGACAATATCATTTTTTTTCGATAGTTCACAAGCCAAAAAAATTTTACGACCAGAAAAGTTCCCTCAAATTTATGACTAAAAAACGACAGATTTTAACTTTTTCAAACGTTAGGTCATTGTAATAATACGTTAGCTCAAGGAAAATCATCGTTAACCATCGTAATTAAGGAAAATCGCCTTCCAACTTAAAAACAAAAGGTGCTGCCAAATCAAGTATTATTAGCTTACTTTTGACCTAGAAATGGCAAGATTAAATTTTTCCACTAAACATTAACTGAGTTTAATTCATAATTACTTCAACAAAAGGTTTTGTTAACTCAAATACCAAAATAAGTTAAGGCCAGAATAAATGTTTGAGAAATTACAAGTTTGATATTTGCTTTCAAAAGTTAACTTATTGTAAGAAAACTAGGGTGACCACTCAAATCAGATTTCAAATTTTCCTGATTTTTCCAGTTTTTCCAGTAAAAATCTTAAAATTTCCAGGTCAGCGTGTTTTTTTTTCTTCTTAAAATATAGGTAGGTACAAGAAAAGCGTCAATATTATTTAAAATTCTATTTTTAATATATCATATTAAATAGTTGTGGAGAATAATATGTTTAACTAGGAGAATATATTTTTAATGAATAAAAAATGTTTTTAAGTGTTAAATAGTTTTTGTGCAAAATGTTCGGAATAGAAAAAAAATACTGAGTTACCCAAAAAACCCTTGGATAAGTACTGTTTAATATATTTTAATTAAGCAAAGGAAAATAACTCCTGGTGATTACACATCAGTAAATTTTTACATTTATTTACATTTCAATAGAGAGTCATTTTATAATGTATTTTATCCTAACAGTGCTCTTTATAAAATTCATTGATATTTTTTTTAAAACCAATATCTTAAGTAAAATGTTTTAATAATGTTGTTTGCTTTGAATTAGTCCTATTATTTTAAGAGATATTCAGTAATCGCAGATGCAAAGTTGTCAAATTTCCTGTAGCATATTCTATAGAAAAACATTAGACAAAATTCTTTAAATTTTTTTTTCTTTTTAGAAATTAGAATATTTAATAATTCTAATCTAAATCCACGTTTTTTTGTTTAGATTATTTAATTGTTTTTCTTCTTACAAATGGGCAATTCTATGGTGTCAGACATGAATAATTAACATGAATTTCTTAGAAAAACCATCTTATGAAACATAAGTTATAATCATAAAATTTTTATATTAAATATTATTACATCATAACCAATCGAAAACAATTTATTTTAAACAAACTGATTACAATAAGTTCAAACTAAATGGATTAAATTGTGAGTGTCGGATGTAAATCGCACGAAAGCAATAAACAATTACTTATTTAATTGATAGATAATTATCTGAACTCTATGAATTTGTTTATAATTTAAATGTAAACATGACTGAATTTTGAAGCTGACACTTCCATAAAAAATTCTATGCAGTTCTTAACTTGTAAAATATGATATATAATTAAGTTGAAATTTTTTGCTTCAGTGTCAGACATAAAGTTTTCCAGATGGATATAAATTTTAGTTAATAATATTATAATGACTGAAAATCATTTAATCTTAATACTATAAACATTATTTTTCAATTAAATATCTACTTTAAATTTAAAATATCTAATATTTCCTGTTGGAATGAATGGATCAATGGGTTTTATAATATTTTCCATCTTGTAAAAGTTAGTTGAAAAATCAAACATTTTAATTTCAACTGTGCTACATATATTAACAACAATGTAAATAAAATTCATATATAAGCAATATTTCCTAAATTGAATAGTTTCAAAAATCTTGGAATAAAGAAAGCTGCTGCTATTTTTTTTAGTAATATGGAAAAGAATACCGAAAAGTTTCATTATTTCAATATAAAATTTAAAAACAAATCTATTGAAAAAAAAGGTCACTGTACATTAAAAGGAAAAAAAACAATTTTTTACTGTATTATTAGCCTATAAAGACTGCATAGGAAAAATTATAATTTAATAGTTTTATTTATTGCCAGCATAAAATTAAATAATAATTTCGTACAGCTCTTGCAATCTATTCTATTTCATGTTTCAAAGCATACGATATCAACTAATATTACTTTTACTTGTATTTAGTGGCATAGGTAGCGGTGAACAAGAATATAAGTCTCCGGTTGTAGTACAAGAGATGTGCCCAACTTATGAAAAAAAATTTTTATCAATTCTAGAACAAATTTTAATCTCTTTTTAATACCCCTTCTCTAGTTTCATTTGTTAATTACAGACCCAATAACTGCTAACAATTTTATCCCATTTACCTAAAAAATGAATAGGATGTGTGTTATTGTGTAATTTGCTAAGGAAGTAGGTTTATTTCAAAAAAGAATTTTTTCCTACACTCAAAAAAAAAAAAATAATAATAATAATAAATAAATAAAATAAAAAATAAATAAGCAAAAAGTAAATAACTACATAATGTTCTGAAATTTTTTTCTGCAAATACATACATTTTTCAGGTATTAAGCAAAATGATTGATATAAAATGTTCTGAATAAGGATAAATTGCTTCTCAAAAAATTAAAACTGAGTTAATTAGCTCAAATAAAAAAATTAAAATATATAAAAACTTCATTGATGAATTTTAAGTTATAATATAAATAACTTAAAGTACAGCACAGTTAAACAAATTTTAGTAGATTACAGAAGAGAAATATGTTATTGTAAATTAACCTAAAGGAATATTTAAGATGGTTTCTATTCAGATTTCACTTAATTTCATAAAGAAAAAGCAAAATAAGAGATGGAAATAAATGAAAACAAATGTAATAAAAAGAAAGGCAGTGGTGCCCGACGTATCTTGCTTTTTAAACAGAAAAATAATTTAATTATGTTAAATCGAGTGACTCAATACAATTAATTATGTATTTTGGAGTCGCATGTAAATTTTACGTAGTAATTTTTTTAAAAATCAAAATGTGAAATGTTTATACACATTTGTGCAAGATAACCTATTTTGTTACAGTTCACTTTGATAATTATTTTTTCCATTTTCTATTATTTGCATAAATTAAAAATAAACAAACTAACTGTACTTTGTAAGAGATTCACTTATGGTTAAAATTTGAAATGATGTAACCTTTCATTTAACAGCCTATAACTTATTGAAAACTGATATTTACAAATCATTATTTTGAAATCCTAAGTTTTTTACCTTGGAAATGATCCCTCGTTTACTTAATATTAAATTTAAAATTTTGGTCATCCCAAATTGAAACCTGTACCAGTACAGTGCAGAACAAAAAAAAACAAAGTTTCGTTTCCCTTCTTCCTAATGAACAAATATAATTATTTTTTTTATATTCTAAGTTTATACATCATTTAACATATTTGCCATGCATTCCTTCGTTTTTAGGGTAAAAGGAGAAACAGTTTCGGAAGTATTTCTGGAATGTAAGCAAAACATTTACAAACTTTTGACATTGTGATTAATACACAATTTGAATTTTAAATTAGAAATTCATAAAATAATCTCTTTTTAAGAATAAAATATATTATAAACGGTTAAAATGAAATCTAGAAAATTAGCATCAATGCAATAATTGTAACGATTTTACTGTTAGCGATTCAAGAAAATGAGTGATTGGTTGGCTCTGCAGAGAAAAAATAATTCATTGGATGGAAGTACAAAAGCTTTCAGAAAAAGAGTGTAAGATGAAATCTATCATTAAATTATAACCAATTATTTTTTGAAGAATTTTAAAAAGTTAAAAATACTGAAACGTTTTGTTAAAAGAAGAAAAAAAATACCCCCAAAGCATCGGAACAAACTTGAACTGTAAACGAATTTAACCCACAGATTAGAAGATAAAAAACAGAAAAATCCTCTTTTTATGAACAGAAGCAAATATACTAACCCCTTCCTCCACCTCCCCCACAATTTTTGACTTTCCTTAACTGCTTAGTCCCATAATTTCCAAAGAGGTTAAAGATTTCTTCATTCATTTAGCAACATGGGAGAGTTTTATATGGCATTCTAGCTTACCTGGGTAATAATGGAGAGAATTTTAATGAAGTATTGCAAAGTTAAAGATATTTTGACCGTTTGACGATTTTTAAATCTGAATAAAGTGGATATAACGGATGGTAAAGAAATTTAAATTAAGAAAAAAAATCTAGCTTTTCTTAAAAATTCCCTGATTTTTCCAGGTTTTTTCCAGTATAAAAAATTCTTTGTTAATTATTCTCTGTCTTATAAAGTTAATTTTTTTAAAAATAGATAAAGTTGCAAACACTAAGCAACCAAACTTTATAAATGCAGACAGTTTCACCCATTAATAATCTGAATATTTATCTGTTATCTATTAGGAAAATTTTCAGAAACTTCAGTGACCCAGTGAAATGAAATCATTGAACAATTTTTGCCATAAACAAATTAAAACCAAAAAGTCATACATACCATAGAAGGAGCTTGATTAGAATTTGCTTGAGATAATCCAAACGGAATAAAACGATCTTTTTCTAAAAACAAGAAATAAGTATTAATACAGTTTTTAAAATAATTAGAATAAAATAATTTTTAACCATCTAAGTAATAGATCTGGCTCTTTTTAAGCTTAAACCTTTTAGCTAAAATCAATTTTCATTCCGGTTCCATCAGTCTGTTTGCTTTTCTGTACAGAAAGCTTATTTTCCCACAATGGAGAGATACTGCGCTTGGCATGAAAATATTCGCATGACTTTGAAAATCGGTTAAAAGGTTGAACAGGTCACATTGTTGCAACAAAAACTGTTGTTGTAGCAAATGTCACTTGCCAACACCAGCAATCCTCCCATGAGAATCTAAGCTAAAGGCAGAGAGAGCATTTCTTGTTTTTTCAGTGGCGCCATCTAAGCCCAAGAGTACGACTTTAGCCATACTCACGTCACAACCTATTTTAAAGGGAGAACCCATTCACACTCCACGCATTAATAATTTTGACCTTAACCAGAGAAAGATCAATGTCCAATTCAGTACTTCCGGAGATATTGATTTGTTATGGGAACTTGGAGGACTTTGTGTCCCCAACAAATTTAAAGTGTCCTAGTCACTATTTAATACACGGGGATTCTTTGGCCAGCAGGATTCAAACATGAGCCCAGCAACCTGCCAACCAGGCTACTCTGGTCTATGCAACAAAAACTAACTTATCTCAATGTTACTTATTGGGTAGCAAGTTAGCAGCAGGGAATAGCTTACTCAATTTTGCCTAGAGTTAGAACTTGGGAATTAGAGTTTTCAAAAATGAAAAGCAAAAAATAAATAAGTAGATTCAGATCTGCCAAAATGCAATAAATTTTTATACAACTACTTATCAGGGTTTGTAGGGGTAAAAGCAGTATCAAATCCCCCAAATGGTTCACTTCCAGAGAATGGATAACTCTTTAAATAATCACTCTTTAATTAACTCGGAAAATAATAATACTTCATGAAATTTGAATGCGTATAAGCTGATACAATACATATATAATGAACATTCACCAGGTATGATAACATTCACACACATGATCATGTGCAACACTCATCGGACTTGGAAGGTATGAAACAGGAGCTACTGAATCGTACAAATGAAAAATTGTTCCAAACTATATGGCCCCCTTCTCACAGACATACAATACATTCTCAAACAAAAAAGGTGGGAATAAAGCAGTTAACACTATTTTTAGGGTCTAGAGATGGTTGTCGGAGGATGCCTGTAAGTTTTAATTTCTCTTCCCAGAGCATTTCACACATATTTTATTGAGTAGAGATCTTAAGTTTTTGCTGGATAATCTATTAAGTCTATATTTTCACTTTTAAGAAAATCACAGTCTATCTTATTTCTGTTCAAAACTAATTGATCAAATCTGGATCTAAATCAAATTTGGGTCAACTGTATCAATTAAAAGACAAATATAATGGTTGTTTTCTCAGATACTTGAGAAGTTTTGGCAAACCACTGGTTCTCTCCCTATGAAAGAGTTTCCCTTTTGAACAAAGGCGCCACTATCTATTCTCTAATGTTACCAGTGTAATGATTAAGAAATTTACTTTTATGGAAGCTTAGTGTTGGTGGTCCGAGTAAGCTGAATAGCTTCAGACCTCCTATATATTTTATAAACTAGCACTTTGACTAGCACAAGGTATAAAAAAGAACCCTTGATACTCTTTGTTGGATTTTTCAGAGGTGAGGTTATCCCTATTTTCATTTTAGGGTAACACATGACAACACAGAGCTCACCAGGTAGATAATTTTCTAAAAAAGTGCAGACTTTGGTCAAGTAGATTTGATAATCAGGTCTCTGGATCTGATCTCTATCAAGCATGATTGGTACACTCTAGGGAGCAATTTCAGAGTGCGATATCTCTCCGAAAACCCTTCAAGGGACTGAAATCAATATTGCTAGATGATCATGACCAACTGCCCCAAGAACTCTAAAACTGCCCAATTCCGACATTATCCCACTGGAGGATTTGACACATTCCTTTTAACATTTTTTTAAACTGCTCCAAAACGTTTACACTTTTCTTTAAATAACTGTGGCTCTGTCCAATTCCCTTGGCCCTCCACTCAAATAACTATTGCATGAAAGGTCAATTTCTTCATATCTAGATAGATGAAATTCAATTTTCTCTTATCTAGATTATCTCATTCTAGATAGATGTTTTGGAGCAAACTAATTCTAGGCTTATTCCATATGCAGGACCATATTAACCTATTTTTTTAATTAAATTTTTTTAATCCACTATTTCATACTTTGAACTCACATGAGTAATACACTTGATCATGCAAAAGGCATTATATTTGTTGAGAGGTCATTAAATTTGTATTACATTAATTATGTTGATAGTAAATTTCACTAAAATCTATACAATAGTTCTAGATATAATCTATTTCATCTAAAATTTCTTCTCAATTTTTAAAACTATTGTATAACGGGACTTTTAGCTCTAATATTATAAGAATCATAAGTTTTAAGCAAAAGTAATGCGTGAAATAAAATGTATATGTATTGAAATTTTTTTAAAAATTAATTGTTATGTTTCAAAATGTATAATACAGTAAACTAAATTAAAACTAATAAGAAATGTATTTTTTAACCAATTTACAAAAAGGAATTCATAAACCTTAAACTATAAATGTTGATTTAATTCTATTTTTATACAGTTTTGACAATAAAATAAAAAAATTTAAAAAAAAAAGAAATTCAAGAATACTATCTAAAGCAATGCATTTGCAGAGTCAAATAGCCGTTTTTTCATAGTTTACCCCCATAAGAAACACTATTCATAGAATGTAATAATTTGTAAATTCTGATTGAACTGCATATTTGATCGATTGTATTAAAAGTTTCTAATGTATACAATATTATCAAAATAAAACATTTAATTCACTTTCTACAAGTTGTCTTGTTTTTAAAAACGATAAGGATGAAAAAAGAAACATTTAATAATATTAATTTTATACAAATGATAAGTATTTTACTAGTTAATATTGTACTTGTATATCGAATTTTTTGAGAAAAATTTGGGAAATTATGATTAAAACGTGTTATAAATTTGTTCAGGGTATCACCGCTCTGAGAGAAAATGGAGAGGTACCCGGGTGTATTAATATGCAAATAATACTAAGTTTTCAATTAGTTACTTTGTATCAAATAGAAACATTTGATTATTTTTATGAATATTTTTTTTTAATTTATCAAAGTATTAAGTCCTCGAGAGACTATTGTTTGTAGATACATTTTAACAATACTACTATATATTATATAATTGAATTAAAAATACCTTAAGTAAAACTTAGAATGAAACATTGCATATTAATTAGTTTCTAAAAATATATAATTTGCTTTGAATAATTGTTAACAACTACAATTTAATTAGTTTCATTAAGTTTGGGTTCAACAGCCCAAATCAAATTGAATCTGAATTTATATAACAAACAAGCAAGCCAAATAAACCAAACAAACATAACTGCATGCTTACAGAGATATCAAAAACTATTATTATTATAACAAAATAATTTTCCAATTTGATTTCTACATATTTACATGATAAGTAATAATTAATTCTATAAGTATGCTTGAATTGACATAATTCTCTTAATGCTTCACAGAGCATAGGGCCACAGGTTTAGAACACTAACCATATTTTGTGACACTAACCATATTTTGTGAATAATAAGAAAGTTTTAAAATTTTCTCTTCAAAGAAATAAATGGGAAAATATGATTACCTGAAAATCGTTCACAGGTATAGTTACAGATGGTTCACTTGATCAAAGGCTTTTGGGACCTTAAAAATATTTCATGCATTTTTAAAAATTATTTAACTAACTAAATCACAAATGCAGTTTGATTCAGTCTAATATACTAGTACTAGCATAAAAATAATATACAAAGTACCAGCATAAAAATAATTGCAAATACTTTCAGACAAACCATACAGATTTTAATATTTGTAGTGTGAAGAAACTAAACCTATAAAAAAATTAGTATCCAAATTTCCAACAAATTAAGTTACCACAAAGTTGCATAAGTTCGATAATTTGGAAAGTATTCGATTTAATGTATTTTATGAAAAAAAAAATTTAAATAATAAATTTAGACTTATATAATCTAACTAATTTAATATCTACCAATTCAATAACGAAAAACAACAATAAAAATTTAATAAATATCATTGTATAAACAAATATTTTCTGAGAAATATAAACCATTTTTGTTTCTAGAAGAGGGATTAAATTATGTATGAACTGAAAACTAACTTTTTGAAACAAAACACATTTTTTATACATCTCTGATGCAGTCAGGCACTTTTCTCAAATTTGTGGATTAGTAAAATGATTATATCGAATACTTTACAGTTCATTCATTATTTTCTTCAAGTTGATTACAGTAAATACTTGAAAACTGCTTTTTGAATATGAAAAAAAGAGTGAACATCGAATAAAGCTGAAAAGCCCAGTCTCACAACAGAATTTCTGCCCTTGGCACTTAGTGTATATTTTTAATCATGCTCTGCAAGAAAATTTTCCCCTTTTACTTATGAAAGTAACACAGATAATTAAATATATGAAATATGATACAATGCATTTAGTAAAAGAGAAAGTAAAAATTTTGCTAAAACAAAATAAAAGCCGATATAGGCGATAATACCAACTATTTTTTTTATGGATTACAATATATGTAAAGCTTAATGACAGAGGAATTATAATTTGTCATACTGCACCAAACACAAATGTAACAACCATCAGAACTAACTAAATATGACTAAGGTCTAAGTCATGTGACCAGTACTTATTAATAAAAGGGACGCTCTAAGGCGTTGTCTTTTGAAGAAACACACAAGAGTAGAATAATTAAAATACCATATATCAAAATGTATACATCAAATTTTTGAACCCCTAAAATTTTACAAAAATTAGGGGCTCTACTTATACAAAATAAAATATAGGGTAGTGAAGGTGGACATTAATTGATCGAGAAATATTGATGCATTATAATCGATGTGATAGATATGAATAACTCTGTATGGATTTACCCCTTTCAAAAACTATTTTAATATGTTATATACAATTAATTTTCTTTTTCTTTCAGAGTATTTTTTTTCTCACATATTAAGGTTTTCTTCTGAAAAACAATTCTTATGACTAGAAAAAAACACGAAAAACATAAGAAATCAAATTTTTTTTTCATGAGTATTTCAAAAAATAAAACATAATGAAAATCTTTTTTAAAATATACCATAAATCTAGAACTTTTAAGATTCAAGGACATATGTATTGAAATCAATAAGTTAGCAAGTCCCACTCACTCTGTAATGGTTTGAATGGAAAATTTTGAAGACTGGATTTTTTCTTAATGTATTTTAAATTTTAAAAGCTTTTATCTTAGGTATCTTCTTCCGTAAACGACGTATACTCCCAATATACCAGAAATTTGCTATCTTGTAAAAAAAAAAAGGGATTGCCTTTAACACTTAGATGTTTGATAATTATTTTTAAAAATTTTATAGTTTAAAATTAGAACAGAAGTGTAAGCATTGTATTTAATATATGAAATTAGTTGAAATTAGAATTTATTTTTATATATGTAAATAAATTACGATAATTAAAACTTACATGGATCTTTATGATGTGAATAAAAGATAAACACAATAAATGTTTCTAAGTGATTAACAATCCAATCAAAACTAAATGCATACTTACAGTTGGTGAAATATAGGTTATGTCATCATTAGGTGTAGAAAAGCCATTCAAAGTCTGATACATTTCGGAAACCACCAAATGAAACCGCATTATCCATATCCTTGACAGCTTCACTCATGTTGCTCTTGTATTTGGTCAATTTTGATCTAGAAGAAAAGAAAATAAACACGGAAAGTTAAGTAATTGTCTTCAACAAAAAATTAAGTATTTTAAGATATCAAGTTTGCCATTAAGTAGTTGAGTGAATTATCACTTTAACAGACAGACAAAAATTAAATTACTTATCCATATCCTTGATAGCTTCACCCATTAACCTGTGCCGTATTGTATTTGGTCTTGTATTTGATCAATTTTAATTTTGATCTGGACAAAAATACACAAACAAGGCAACTTTAATTGTTTTCAACAGAAAATCTACTAAGACGAATTAAGTTGTTAATATTTTAAGCTGCCAAGTTTTTTTAACAAGTAGCTCATAGCTCAATTTACAAAAACATAATAATGCAGCAGAGGAAATAATTGAAAAGCATAACATAGGAATATGATAAGTACAATTTTCGCGAATAATCACTTTAGCAAATACACGAAAAATTAACATGATTACATAAGCTTGAAATTTATTCTGAAAAAAAAAATTAAATAGAAAAACGATAAATAAGGCTGTGTTTATATCGTTTTTTTTCCTCCACAAAAAGCAAACTATAAAATGAGCTTTAAATTTATTTGAAAAGTAAATAAATAAATAACAAATAAGTAGAGACAAGTAAAAAAGATTTATTGTGTTTTTTACAGTGGATAAATTTTAATGCTTCAAACTCAATCTTCGAACCAAATAAGCGAAATGAAATGGAGAAAATATATGTGTTCGATTAAGCGAGAATGACGCATTTGTGCTTTAATGCATTGTTTTTAATTTACTACTGTTATCACATTAAGGTGGATTATTTGTCTTTTATAATTACAAGTGTTTTTAAAAATAAGCTAAAATTTAATAAACAATATTAAGTAATATAAAATTATTTACTTGGCTTATCTAAAGGGTGCTACTTTGTAAAGAAGAAATCAAATTGAGTTTTGCTTGAATTGAGTTTGCTTTCCATTTGGGACTCTTCTTTCCTTAACTCATTCAATTCCACATGCTTTTCATTCAGTTCCTTTTCTTGTATCTAAAAAAGCATAAATTTAATTGCTCAAACTAAAGCACACTCTAAATTTACTATCAATATATTGAGATAATATCATTTAATTAATCTTAACAAATTAAAAGACTAAATATTTGACAAAATCAATTAAAATTTTTCACAACAAACCTCTAATTCCATTTCTTGTTCCTCTTTCTGTTTTTTTCATGGCATCATTCTGTTAAGGAAAAAAAACATACAGTTCAAAAAATAGGATAGAGCTGTGTTTTTTTAAAAAATAATATGTTTTAAAAATACCAATTCAGTTTATGGTATATAGTGCAAATAATAAAATGTGTCGAAATATATTTAAAAGTATAAATAAAGTTTTTTTTGTTAAATTATTTTGAAATAAGTAAAAACAGAACTTGAACTTCTTGATAATGAGCTAAAAACAAGGTGGCCACTCAAATCAGGTTTCAAATTACCCTGATTTTTCCAGGTTTTCCAGTAAGAATCTTAAAACTTCCAGGTCATCGTGTTTTCTCTTCTCATAAAGTGCAGGTGGGTACAAGAAAAGTGTCAATATTATACAGTATTTTATTTAAGTGTTATTTTTTTAATATAACATCTTGAATAGATGCGAAGAAAATAATATGTTTAGCCTGTAAAATATATTACTTTCAGCGGATAAAAAAAGTGTTATAGTGTTAGTTTTGAAGTTTATGCACAAAATGTACCAAATAGCAAATACAGTGACCCAAAATAAAATTTAAATTGCCTTCTATTTCCTGTTGGAATGGATGGATCAATGTGTATTATACAATTTTCCATCTTGTAAAAGTTAGTTGAAAAATCACTAATTTTAATTGTGCAAGGTGTATTAACAACAATATAAATAAAACTCGTATTTACGCAATATTTCCTGAAATTTATTAATTTTAAAGATCCTGGAATTAAAAAACTGTCGCTGAATTTTTTTTCTTTAAATAGATACATTTTTCAAGCTCTAAGTAAAATGGTTGATTTAAAATGTTCTAAATAAATTGAAATTGTTTCTCAAAAAATAAAAACTGAGTTGTTTGCCTCGAAGAAGGAAGCAAATTAAATTAAAATAAAAAATATATGTAAAAACTTCTTGATCAATTTTAAGTTATTTATATTATAACTTAAAGCACAGCATAGTTAAACAAATTTTATTAGGTTACTGAGGTGAAATACATTATTGTAAATTAACCTAAAAGGAATATTTAGATGGTTTCTATTCATATTTCATTTCATGAAGAAAAAGAAAAATAAGAAGGGGAAATAAATAAAAACAAATGTAATTAAAAGAAAAGCAGTGGTGTCTGAGGTAAAAACAATTAATTATTAATTTGCAATAAAAATACTCATTATTATCAAACTCTTGCTTTAAACAGAGTAATAATATAATTTTGTTAAATCTTAGTTGCGCAGCATGATTAATTATGCATCCTGGTAACAGCACGAAAAATATAATAAGTGCATGAGAATTTTTTTTTTGTAAATCAAAGTGTGAAATGTTTCTACACATCTGTGCCTGTTAATAACCTGTTTTGTTACATTTCACTTTAATTATTATTTCTTCCATTTTCTATTATTAGTGTGAATTTTTTTTAAAAAAAACTGTACTTTGTTAGAGATTCACTTACCACAGTTAAAAATTTTAAATGATATTGCCCCTCATTTAATAGTCTGTAACTTAATGAAAACTGATATTAATGTATAACTCATTATTTCTAAATCTTTAATTTTTCAACTTGGAAATGATACCTTATTCACTTAATATGAGGTTTAAACTTTTGGTCATCTGGTTGCCCAACTTGAAACCTGTACAGTGCAAAACAAAAATACCAGGTTTCGTTTTCCTTCTTTCGAATAAACAAATATAATTAATAAAAATTTCTATTCTAAGTTTATACATCATTAAACATGTTTTTCATACATTCCTTGGTTTTTGCCAGCTTTTTAAGGTAAAAGGCGAAACTGTTTAGGAAATATCCCTGGAATGTAAGCAACATATACCAACTTTCAACATTGTGATTAGTACACAGTTCGAATTTTTAAACAAAAATCAAATATTTACCAAAAGAAACATTTAATGTTAACATCTAGTTGGTTCATAAAGGAATTTTTTTCTTTTCAATAAAACATGCTACGAAAGGTTAAAAGAAAATTCAGAAAATTAGCATCAATGCAACAATTGTAATAATTTTGCTATTCGATTCAAGAAAATAGTGATTGGTTGGCTTTACCGAGAAAAAATAATTCATTGGATGAGAAGGCAAAAGCTTTCAGAAAATAAAATCTATTATTAAATCATGACCAATTACTTTTTCGAAAGTTAAAAACACTAAAACATTTTGTTAAAAGAAAAAAATATCCCCAAAGCATTGGAACAAACTTGAACAGTAAATGAATTGCTCCTACAAATATCCTAAACCCTTCTTCTACCTTTATTACAATTCCTAAGCTGCTTAGTCCTATAATAAGAGGTCAAAGCCAATTATTTAGCAATATGGGAAGGTTTCATATAGTATTATAGTTTAGCAGGGTAATAATGGAAAGAATTTTAATGAAAGCAATGTAAGTTGATGATATTTCAACTGTTTGACAATAAATTTCAGTCTAAATAAAGTGGATAATGGTAAAGTAAGATGGTAAAGTAATTCAAATTAAGAAAAAAATTCCAACTTTTCTTTAAAATTCCTTGATTTTTCCAGGTTTTTATCCAAATTTCATTGACTTTCCCAGGTTTTCCCAGTATAAAATTAATTAACACCCCCATTAAAAATGTGCTCTTGCTTGCTTACAATAGAAGCAGACAACCACAGACTTTTAGTCTGGAGGGGTTCTCCTCAAAGTCACACAATAGATAGAGCGCAAAATAAATAAATAAATTTGTTATCAAGTTAACCAAGGAAGATTAAACAACAATCTTTGACTGAGAAGAGTGTAATGCTTCCTCCTAATGATAGTGCACAGTAGGAAATCTTAATTTCAAGTTAATGTGATAAAATTTTACGGTCAGAATTTTAATCTTTCAAATTTTGCTCATTTTGTTTTGCCACGGCATTTGAATAGATATAGACAAGGACTGTTTAGAATTTTTCTTCGTGTCTCAAGTTCACGGAGTTTATTTAAACTCTCTTTAGCACGTGCTGAAAACTACAAATTAGAAATTAGTCTACAGACGTTACATCTTGTTCAGAAAATATTTAGCGCAGGTAGCTTAATAAAAATTTGCGTTAATTCTCCCACCAATTCAAAAAAAAGCTATACCTAAAATGTATAAACAATCAGAATTCTACTTCGTAAGCCCATTGTAATTACTCTCATCCCAACAAAAGTAGAGGAAATTTTAGTTTTTTGTACTGCTTTTAACCTTTCTCTTCCCATTGTCAGAAAAAAATAAACAAATCACAAAGCCCTTTTTGAATAGCTCAAAAATCTCTTTTGATGTTGTTGCTTATCCCGATGGTCTAGAGCCCTAGACCAAGTCCAGAAGATCATGTCGCATCAGCAAGTCATAGACAGTCTCTCCATCACTCATCATGTCAACAATGATTATATCTAGGGATTGTATCAGAAATTTGAAGATTCTAGAAACCAAACTATCAGGGGGCTTATTTGTAACTTTGAACCAAAGTTACACGTTATTTGTATACAAAATGCGTTTGAAGTATTCAAAACATTAGTTAATTATGATATATTAGAAAGTTTGAGTATGAATTTTCTTCCATTTCTTTTAATCAGACATCGCTCATAACCTCCCACCCACTTTGCCCGAAAGAATGAGCAAATCCCAAATAACTTTCAGACTTTAGGTGCTCTTCGTATATTTATTGAACGGCCTAAAAATTTATTGAAGCACCAGAATACAATTCTTACCAGAGCTATAATGAATCACACAATACTATTCGCCTTCATAGAGACAACATCCTGGCCTATAAAATTCAAAATAATAAATAAGATATGCATAAAATATCAGACTTTTAAAATAATAATACATTTACGACGCATATGAATATGTGAACACTATTATTTCTTTGTTCGAAGAAACATTTTATTACTACACTGTATTACACTATTCTTACAATATTATTACAATACCCTATTCTTTCTAAAGTTGGCCCTCCTAAGTATAGGTATTAATTAATAGTGGACACCGGCTGCATGGAGACTAAATATATGGATATTAAACAATTGCTGCCACTCGCCACCTGACGCAACGTTTTCCAGCCAAATTTGCACCATGTGCTCCAAAATCATTGATTTCGACTTCATTTATTACGCAAGAACGATACTATTTTCACGGAAAATTTCATTGCCCGCATTGTTGTTGTTTCTAATTCCACTTGCCCATACCAGCAAGCCTGCTGGGTGAAACCAAGCGAATTTTAAAGCAGAAGGTGTGTTTCTTGTTTTTCAGAGGCGCCTTCTATGGCCAAGAATTCTATTTCAGACACACACGCGTCGCAGCCCGTTTAAAGGGTGAACTCATTCATTCATTCATCCACAGATCATAACTTTGACCTGAACAAGAGAACAATCTAGCTGCAATTCATTTCCCCCAGAAGTTTGATTTGTTATGGAATAACATCCGTTTGATTTGTTATGGAGAATTTTGTGACCGAACCGAGATAACGTGCACGAGTCATCATTTACTAAACGGGGAGTCTTCGGCTGGCGAGGATCAAACTCGCGGCCACTTAAACATGCTCCCAAAGCTCTACCAAGCAGGCTATCCTGGTCTCCGAAGAATTATTTCATTCCTGGATGTTACAAAATTACCAAATAAGATTTCATTGACGAAAAAATTTTTTTTTAATCTAAAAGCCAAGATTTACAGTGATGAAGGTTTCGTTTAAGAATTAAAAAAAGCGATTATTTTTATTAAAATTAAATTCTAAATTATTGTTTTTGACGGCGATTTTATTCAGGCGCATTTATAATTGTTTTTTCTTGTTGTTTTTATTACAGACTCCATCTTTCTTCGTTTTTTCGAAAATTTTCGACTTTTAAGTTTTGTTTTAAGAATAAAGAATTATTTTTTTTCGTTTTGTATTTTTCACTAATTTTTTTTAATCATTTTTAATATTTTTTTCTCTTTTGAATAATGAAACTCTGAACAATTTTATTTTACACTAGATCAGCATTTTAGGGGAATTGAATTTCGTTAAATTCATCAAATTTTAATTTATGGATGGCAAAAAAGGTCATGTAATGAAACATATTGCGCTAAATTAATCCCAATAATATCAGTTTTGTTTAGCGTCTAATAAACTTTACGATTCTAAACTAACACAAACTGTATCTAGCATTACTGGATTAAAAAGATTAAGCCCTAAATTTTATGAGATGAAAACGTTATTTATACTATGCTTAAATTTTTAACAAAATGAATTAAAAAGGTATAGAAATTTTTTTAAGCATTTTAGAAATGAATCGTGCAGTGCATATAATATTTTGAAAAATGTTTTACATAACTAATGTAGATAGCTATTTTAACAGTTTTAAATTTCCAATTTTTGAAAAAGTGGCCCCTATAAAAACTGTCACTGGCTGGTAACAATTTTTTACTAAATTTGTCCTATTTCGCTCAGCAAAAAAATTTCAAAAAGTTTAAGCAAAATTTACTTTTGGTTAAAATTGTGATCGAAACCCCAAGTTTGAATTTTGCTGCAAAACGTCTTGTTGCAAATTATTGCTAATAGTTCATCCAAAATTTTCGTAAGGGAAGCGACACACAAAAAAAAAAAGTAATGTAGCTATTTGATAGCGTAGGAAAAGGTTCGAACCTTGCCACCAATCTTTAGAGATTAAGATTCTCCTCAAAGCAGGGATGAGAGTAGTCAGAAAGTAAAAAAGAGGAAATCCAAGAATGTATATATATTTAGTAGAAGCTACGATTTTCAAAAATTTGTAAAAAAAAAAAAGAGCGATTTTTAAACCATGTGAATATAAATCAAGATGATTAATTTTAAAATTGTATGAATATGAATCACATGCATGTTTGAGAGAATATGAATTCCGATATGTGGCTTTTAAATCACGTGAAATCTAATTTTCTGCGAGTTAAAAGCGGAGAAAATAGTTGAAATAAAATGCGGAAGGGTTAGCAGCTACGACGTAGCTTGAATTTTCTATTTATCTTTGAAAATCGGAAATAAATATAATTATTTTATTTCAATGACTGAATTTTCAGAAAATGTGGAATATTTATAAAAAAAAACTGAAACTTTTAGAGAATCGGAGTTTTTGATAAAAAAAGCTAATGTCTTTTTTTTCTTCTTTCAATTTATCTATTTCTCAGTCAGAATACTTTTGTTATCATAAATTCTCGTTTTATATTCTTTATCTTTCTTCTTACAAATATCTTTTTTTTTCTTTGGAACATTCTAGTTCTATATTCTCTCATTCCTTCTGCAGCTGTTTTCCCATATTGATAACTCACTTAAAAAACTTTTAACTATAAACTAAACACACTATCAAAAAAAAATGGCACAGTTTTGTATAAAAAAGTGCGCATTAATAGTGAAAGAACTGGTTTAAACTAGTTGACTCATGATGTATTAGCACTTGTTTATATTCCTAGAGTCAATTTTTAATGGCCAACCTCTCAATTTTGTGTAACTGAGGGGACATTTAGTTTTGTCCTCTCTGTTATATGAGAAATTTTAAAATTGTTAGACTTTTTTCTCTTCTAAAATATAACATAACATGATTGTACTGATAGATTTTACTGTAAAAACCAGTTATTAAGTTAAAAGGTTAAGTTAAAGGTAAAGGTAGTAATGAATGAAATAAACTTAAAAGAAAAATTATAACAAAGGGGGCAAATAAATACTTCAGATAATTTTTGACTTGAAAAACAAGAAACTTTTTTTTGACAGAAATCACTTCATAATTAGCACGTCAGGAACAATTTTACAATATAAATCAAACTATGTGTAGAATCGTAATATTTTTAATAACTTGTTCTTCTTTAAAATGGACATTTTTTTTATAGAATAAGTCGAAATCATGAATGCTCTCCATTTATGATAGATTTTACTATAATCATGCATAAATCCAAAAAATAACTTTTGAATTCATAAATTACAACAAATTTCCTTCAAAATGATACCAAATACAAGGACATTGTAGCGTAGCTCAACATTTTACTGGATTTTAAAAACTGTCAATTACATATCTGGTGAAATGTAAAGTAGTTTAGATCAGATTATTTTAATGAAAAAAATTTCTTAAAAAATGACTCAGAACAAACACTTAATTATTATACACTTAATTATTATACACTAAATATATATTTAATGTGTTTTAAAACCACTTGTATTTAAATAAACATAAAATTAAATGGGTAAAATTGAAATATGTTTATTACCAGTAAATTATTTTTTGTACAGTTAATGGAAAATTATAATTTAAAAATTTATAATTTAAATATAATAATCTACAAACAATAAAAACTTCATTAACACTTAAAACTATCCTTAAAAATATCACAATCCAGAGTATAGATTTATAATAACATTAAGTTCTAGCAGAGAAGGAAAAACAAATTAAAAAAACATAGGACAACCATTTAAGTGATTGGTTGCAAATTTAAGCCTGGTGCCTTTTACAAATATGAACGAAAAAGCATTTTTAATTTATTAGATTTCGAAAAATACTAAAGTTTGAAAGAATTTTTTTTTCCTTCTACACTTGAATCTGGGGGGTGGGGATTATTTGATTTAAAGAATTTTTTGTAGTACACTCATTGTAAAGGTGTTCTCCCAATTCAATGTAATTTATTTTTTAAAGTTTATTACATTTCAAATTTTAAATATACTTATTTAATTCAAAATTTTAATATATTACTAGAGCACTTTTTGGTATGCTGTTATTTTAATTATTTAAATTGCTTAAAGTTAAAATTATTAATTTCTTGAAAATTAATTCTCATATTTGCGATTGTTCAAAATTTTTTTACTATGTTTGTTTCATAATCCTTCGAATTAATCTGGCGTAAAATTCAGAATCAAAATACTCATCCAATATTAAAAGGCTCTTAACCAATTCATTCCTTTAGAATTTAGATTTAAAAAAATTGTTTTTAAATTTATTCTAATATTTTTTCCTCTCTTTTCATTAATCTTTAATATTTTACATATTTCCACTACATTTTTAACTTATGTGCATAGATATATATATTGTTAGTTCAGACACTCCGATAAAAAAATTCATATACACACCATCATTGCAGCAAAAAGGAATACACAAAATTGTAATAGAATTCTTTGAGCCATTCCTTGACCAAGATAAGTAAGAATACTCACTGCATATTCATCGTCTTCATCATCTGGTTCCCCACTGTTTAGATCATAATCTTCAACTCAGTACTTTAATGTGTTACTCAAGGTTCCACTTACTAAAAGACATAAGTTTCAATATAAGTACACAAAACAAGTTGCTTTTTAACACAAAATTAAAAACACTTAGGTAAATCGTTAATGTCAAAACTTCTATACTTAGTGCAATACTTTAGCTGACCTGACACTGATGTTAAAAATTTTAATTAATGAGCAAAAACATATTTAATTAAAAAAAGTTCTATTATTTTGAAAAATATTGTCATGCTATACGAAGGAAATATGCATGGCATACGAAGGAAAGCTAGGAAATATGCATAAGGTACGCATATTTCCTAGCTTTTAAAATTTCTTTATTTCACCAATTTATGATACTTTTTAACAGGATGCGTAGCCAAATCTTTCAGCAAAAAATAAGCACCTTTTAAGAACTTTGCAAAGACTTCACACGATCACGATAAAATAATGTAAAACACGTAAAATGATTGGCACTATCACACGTTACGGACAGACGGTACGCCGAAACGGAGTGTGGTAGAATGAAATATGAAAGCGTTGAATAGAACAAAGTAAAAAGCACGCTTCTGCATAATCAGGGGTCTGTCCAGACATTTTGTGAAAGGTTCGTTTTGGTAAAATTTTGAAAAAAATTACTCGTAATTTGTGAACATAAAATAAATGTTAAGTCACATTCTATCAACCAGGGTCCGGCTTTTGTGAATTTGTGCAAATAGGGTCCGGTTATTGTAAAAAACTTTTTCAAGGAGTTTTTAAATTGTTAAGAGATACGAGATTGTGCTCAACACTGTAAAATTATAATTAAAAAAAATTAATTTTTAAATGATAAACAGCAATTGCTGCTACTAAATTAGAGATGCAACATACAGATATTTGGTAATTTTGGTAATTTGGAATATTTATTTCGAACGAATAAAGGAAAAAGCGTCTGCCGAAGACAAAACTTAGTTCGTTTACATCTGTCTTTCTTTCCTCCCCTTCCTGGGAAGTGTTTATTCGATTAACAAAACAATAATGAAGATAAACAAATTTGTGAAGGGTCCGATTAAAAGAAAAATCATTTTGTGAAGGGTCCGTTTTTAAGTTAAAATATTTTGTGAAGGTTCCGTTTTTATGAAAAGATATTTTGTGAAGGGTCCGTTTTTATGAAAAGATATTTTGTGAAGGGTCCGTTTTTATGAAAAGATATTTTGTGAAGGTCCGTTAACGAACCCAAATTTCTTCTAAACAGACCCCTGTTAATATATGGCGAAAATCGACATAATAACGAATTAAAACCTTATTTTCGAAACTGGAAAATTATGCACTTTTTAAAAACATCCAATGAAAAAAGCACATTTAAGGGCTTTTAAAAATTGAAAATAAGCACCTTTAAGCACTTTTTAAAAAAACTATGCACCATGTTTAATCATTCCAAATCTTATTCTAAGCAAATTAAATCAACTGTTTAATTTTTATCCAATTTTATTCAAAGCGAAAATAAATACTTTTATTTTAGCTCTAAATGTAACTCTTTGCGCAATGCAAGCGTATAACTATTTATAATTCAATGTTGCGACAAAATGAATATCAAAAACTCTTTTTTTTTTATTTTTTAAATCAAACTTTGTTTAAGCTGCTTTATTTCTTTATTTACCACAAAAATGTTTTGATTAAGGGGTTAAATTCTGAAGGAAATTTTTGGTTATCAATTTTCAAGCCAGATTATTTCTAGTTTAATGTTAGTTGGCTTTATTTTTGGCAGAATCATTTCTCAATAACTCGCCAATAACGAATCTCCTAAGTGTGGCTTAGGAGCAACAAATACACTTGGATTTTGAAAATGTTGGAGTTAGGACTGGTGGGTTTTGGTATGTCATGGCCCCTCAGTCTGACCGCTAGAAATGTTACAAAATTGTCTTTTTGGATCTGTCTTGCTGAAAAAAAGGTACTACTATTATGAAAGATGCACAATGTGAAGTTTATGATGAATAGGGAATGTGTTTCTTTGTGATGCCGTTATTTATAGATAAACTTCTCAATTTTGATGAATAAAAATTGGAAAAAACTTGACTGCTCATTTTCTTAACATAAGAGGATTTTACTTTTCCCTATTAACAGCGCTCAAACTCAGAATGGCATGTAGTATTTTGTTTTTTCATTGCCTTAAATAATTTTTTTTTAACATTTAGCTTTCACATAATTCAAATTAATACAAATTTGAGGTGTACATACCATATTTTATATAGATATATAATATGAAATTATACACAAATTTACTATTAAATAAAAAAGTAACACTTTGTTGCCCCTCAAATCTGGAAAACAAATTCCTTGTGCTTTCCCTTTGCATATTGTTCCGTCACTAATATTCCTCAATTCGCATTAACGCCAATAGATGGCGCTGAAACTCGTATATAACCATTGTGTGTAATCTATACTTTTACCTTGTCTCAATAAAATTTCATAAAGACAACAAGTCATATTTTTGCTACTGTACTTTGAGTTCTACCACACATTATACACAATATATTAAGAGGAAACACAATTACTGTGTTGGGTGCTAACTTTGATTGAGGAAAAAATTTAGAGGAAAAAAAGGAACAGCTGAACTTACTTAAATGACCCATAGATTACGCTTTAAGTGGGTACCATTTTTTAAAAGACGAAAATAAGAACTGAAATTCCTTGCTTTTCCCAGTTTGTAAAGAAAAAATAAAAATCCCCTGCCTTTTTTCCCTGTTATTTCAGGTAATTTTTAAATTCCGTGTATTTTCCAGATTTTCCCTGTTGTTACTTGCATATACATGGAGTGGCAACCATTTAGATAAGAGTATTAAGTTAAAAATTACTGAAACTTTGTTGTAAAATTAAATTGATCACTTTGAATCAATGTTCTATTTTTTTTTTTTTTTTTGGTTAAACTAAAACTAGCCATTATTTGCCTTTTTATCATCATTTGAACCACTAAAATATTTTTGCTTTCAACATTTAAGATTTGTTTTTATGTCTTTTTGCTTTTCTAATAGGAGAGAAGATAAATTTTAGACTATCTTGTTGGAAGGGGGAAAGATGAGATTTCTTTTCTTTACATAGTTGTCAACATTAATAGGAAAAAACCACGTATGTTTTACGAAATACAAATTTCAAGATAATTTTTTACATCAAGTACTAAATATTTTACAGATAGGGAATTTTATCTTTTTCTTAGGTTTATTGTTTTAACCCTCTGCCTGCGGCCCTCCAACCCTCAAAGTGCGACCCGTGGCAGCAGTCTGAACAAAATAAAAAAAATTAAATATTTTTTTTTTTTGAAAAAAAATGTTTTTTCTTCAGAAATTTGTAATTTACGCATTTAAGTTTTCGGCGCACCCAATCTCAATCAATGTACCTTTTCGATCGCTTTTTTCCGTTAACGCTACGTTTTACGTTCCGTTAACGCTACGGATTTACGCATAGGTTTGAAAATCCTAACATTTTTAATACGTCATTATTACGATGCACGAGTTCGAATTTTAGTTATCACTTTTGACGTTCATGTATGCCGATTTCGTCGTTAATCCAATGACTTTTAAGTACAGTTATTGCAACCCAATTTCATGAAGTTTCTGATTTTTGAAAGTGGTAAACGCTTTATTTGCGCAAAACTTCATAACAAATCTAAATGACTTTTGATCCTTTTTTCGGCAGTTAAGCATTTCCGATAGCAAGTTTTAATCTTTCGATATTTTAACGCAATATTATTACGAATCGCGAGTAAAGATTCGCCAATTTAGATAACCATTTTTTGACGTGGTTTATTTGTGGCGGTTTTATCGCAAATCAAATAATTTTTCAATCGTTGTTTTGTCAATTATTGCTACACATTTCTACAACGTTTTTAAAGTTTCGATATTTTCATACGCTATAGCGACACTTTAATTTCGAATCCCGCATTTAAATGATTCCCTTTTTGTCGCGCTTTTTTTACGCCGATTTCATTATAAACATATAAGGATTTGGATTGTTTTCTTGGTAGTAATTACTACTCTTTTTCCTGTGATTTAAAAAAAAATCTGATATTTTTAATGCTAGTCAAACAGCACGCGAGTTTTGAATCGTGCATTTAAATAATTACTTTTTAAGCTATTTGTGCCGATTTTAACATAAATTTAAGAGGTTTTTCGAAAGTGTTTTTTTTTCTTTCCCATTATTGTGATTCAGAATATCCCGGTATTTTAACATAATTTTACAACTCGTGAAATTCGATTCTGTTTTTTTTTTTTTTTTTTTTTTTTTTTTTTGGTAACTTAAAAAGTAATTGCGTATCTTAGCGAAATCGACACCTTCATGAAGAGAATAACAAAAAACGAGATGTGTAAATTTATATAAAACGCGGTACCTCTTGCAAAAAAATAATTCAAAATATGTGCATATTTTTTTAGTCCCATGATTACGTGAAAGTTTAATAACACACACTCAAACTATTCTTTCTGTTGTCATATTTAAAAATCACATATCGCGATTCGAATGCACGCGTTTTAAAAATCATACGTTATGATTCTTCTTGCAATTTTAAAGTCGCACATCGTAATTCGTATTAACATTAACGAGATTTAAAAATTATCCATCGTGATTCGTATTCACGAGATTTAAAATCACTTATCGCGATTCGTGTTCAAGAGTTTAAAAAATCATACGTTGTTCTTCTCGCAATTCAAACATCATACATAGCCATTCATATTCACGTGATTTAAGAGCCACATATCGCGACTCATATTCACGCGTTTTGAAATTCATACGTTGCGAGTCTTCTCACAATTTAAGAACCACTTATCTCTATTCGTATTCACGCTATTTGAAAACCACGCATCGCGTTTTTTTATTTGAGCCATTTAAAAATCACACACAAAAATTTGTATTCAAGCAGTTTGAAAATAACACATCGCTATTTGTATTCACGAGATTTAAAAATCAGGAAAGGAAGAACACCATTTGGGACAGATTCCAAAACTGACGAAGTTATTTGCCCTAAGACTGCCCACAGCAACAGCTTCTGTCGAAAGACAGTTTTCCAGAATGAATTTAGCCTGTTCAAAATTACAGAGCAGTCTTTAAACGAAATCATTTAAATTTTTACTTAATTACTCGAAAAAGCTATCACATGAGCAAGTAGATAAAATTATCACAATATTTAAAAACTTCGCAAATTACAAGATAACCATTAAGAAATTTTTTAAACTATTTTCTTCCTACTTTGACCATTTCATATCATATGCTGGGAAATGATTTGTATATCATTAAACTTTAACTTTAAAAAATTTAATCAAAATAAATTTCCTAAAGTAATTTAAATTTTAATTGATTTTAAATATATATGTGTAACGGTAAATAGTAACTGCCATTTCAAAAAAGTATTGGTCACAAAAAGTTGTAAACAAGTATCTTAATAGTTTTTCAATATTAAGGAAAATAATTCCTTCAAAATTAATGTTTTTTTTTTCTTCTTTCGTTCCTCTCCCTCTCTCAGCCCCTGCCTCTTATGATTAATTTAAGATAAATGTTTTAAAGTATATTCCCTACTAAACATTAATTCTTATTTTTTGCTGAAAGGGCTTTGTTTTAATTTTAATCATTTTTAACCCTATAAACTTTTCTTATATCAAAGTATTTAACTTGCATTTTTTTAATAACAAAAATACTTATTTCTTAAATTTAATTCTATGAACAAATTTTTTAATGTTAAAATTTATGTTTAAATGGACTTTTGTAATATGATAAAAAAAACATGAATTTTTCCATAGTTTTTAATTATTTCAATTTATCTAAATTCTTTTTCTGATAAATTGATTCTGATTTTCTGATTCCTTTTTTTTTCTAAATAATGTTTTGCAGTTTCTCAGTTTAAGCATTTAAAAGTATTCAATTTTATGCAAAGATATTACAAGGTTAACTGACAAAAAGAATTTAGTCCCTAGAACAATGATGTTTAGATAACAACTACTACCAACGATTGCTGCCAACATGTCTAAGTATTTTGGCATGCGGCCCTTCATTGTTCGATCTGCTTTTTCATGTGGCCCTTCACTCAAAAAGGTTTTGCACCCCTACCCTATAGGGAAGTGAAGCTAACCTCCCTAAATTGCACTATTCTTGTTTCCATAGCAGCGGATGGCCTCAGACTTTGTGGTTTGGGGAGTTCTTACCGTGGACAAATTATACATAGCACGCAGATCTAAAAACATTGAGAATTAAGTAAAACTTACCAACTAAAGGATCATTGATTAATCTGATGCAAGTATGCGCTGTTTTCAATAATTATAATTTCTGTAAAAAAAATTTAATACCTTTTTTGCGTTCCTTTTAATTACGGTTTTAATTGCGGCTCGCGAAAAATTTCGAATTTTGAAAAATGGCTCGACTATCAAGGAGCTTGGTCATCCCTAATATATACTAAGCAGAACGAATATGAAATACTTTTAGCTTATAAAGTTATGGACAAGTGTTTATGCAGAAGATTAGAGCAGATATCAGAATGACAAAAAGAAGAAAACTGTAAAATTCTATGCTAGGAATAATTATAGTAAGTTACTATGCGTGATAATACCTTTAATTAATAAAATCAATTTCAGTTTGTATTGAATATAGTGAATAAAAAAGGCAGAAAAAAGAACAAACTTTTTTTTTTTTTGAAAAATAAAAGTAATTCTCCAAAAAATAATTTAAAATAATAATTATTATAAATGATTCTCTAAAACAAATAATTCAAAAAATATTTAAATCGTTGATTTTAAATGTTTATTCTAAGCAATCCACACTTCATATCTTCCTCCCTTATCACAGTTTTAAGGTCTTAAAGGTAAAGGCACTTATTTTATTTCAGTAGAACAACATTTTATCCTTCCCTCATCTTTTGTTTTCCCAAATGTATTTATTGTCTTGTTTTGATGGATACGTCACCAATGTGGGGAAAGTAGTTATCGACCATGTCAACCTTCATCTATTAAAAGATACCCCAACACAGAATCGAGTTATCAAGTCTTATATGCTAATGAATTGGAATTGTGCTTTGGTAGTGGTAGATAAACTACAGTACTTCCCACCAGAATTATAGCCATGATAGAATTCGATGAACGGATACCCCTAGTTGATTCATTGCTGTTTTGTGTGAAGTCGCTGCCGCACTTTTAAGTGCTGACAGTGAGAGCTGTATTAAGTTCACGGTTGTGGTCGCTCTTGTGTTGCCATTGGCAGTCGAGTGTATATAGGCCGATGCTGTGCGTGATAGAGACTGAGTAGCAACAGCATTAGGAAGTGGATAATGTCACAAGTCAACTTTTCAATGTAGACCAAGTGGGAGTTTCTGTCAAGGTAGGTGTGTTCACATCTTGTCCGAAGGTCACCAATGTGGGTCGAGGAGTTATTAAGAATATCAACCTTCATCTATGGAAAGATACCCCAACATAGAATCGAGTTAACACGTCTTATATACTAGTGAATTGGAATGTAGCTGAAACTACCAAAAAAAAAAAAAAAAAAAAAAAAAAAAGATCAAAGGCGAAATCACGCAAATCGGACTCTTCAAAATGCGTGATTCCATTTTGAGATTCAGAAGTTGTAATAAATAATATCGTATTAAAAATATTGGTTTTTAAAAGCAAAGTGAAAATTAATAGTAATAAATGCATAAAAAATAGGATTCAGCAGAAAAGAAAACTAAATTTTTTACTTCATTTCTTTTCACTGTTCTCAAATGAGAATAGAGAAAATCACAAGCATTTTAACCCCATTTAGATGCACGAGAAAGACATTTTGAAAATATAATTCTGAAGAAGAGATAAAATCTTTCAAAAATTTCTGCAGAAGAGAAAATCAAAATTTTTTACTTCACAAAGGAAAACTTTTTCTGCAAGAATTCGGTATTGCTGTGCGACAATGCCACCACGATTCTGCCAGGGGGTGAGAAATTATACCAATAGTTTAAAAATAATAATTTGCCGAAAATTGCCTCAAACATCACATTTGATGTTTATGCATCAGTTGATAAAACTTGAAGTATTGCAAAAACTGATGAAGTACAGATCTAACACCATTGCCCACAATGAATATTTTAAATCGCTTTGAAACAATGAGGAATTTTCTGTATTATTCTGTATCAATAAAAATACAGTGAATGGTCCCAGGAGAAATGATTGATTAAACTACAAAAAGATTTCTTACCTGCAACACAATATGGTTAGTGAATGTGTGTTTAATGCATCGAACAACAAACTCAGACTCAGTGAGTTCAGTAGGAAGAGAAGATTTAAACAATGAACCCAAGTTCAATGAAGAGAGTTCCGGAACTGCCGATAATTGATCTGAAAACATCAAATTAAAAATATCAGAGATGTCACAGCTCTTGTTTCGAAGAGTACTTACTTAACTTTACAATAAAATAAAAGCTTTAGTGACCATCAGTTTTAAACTTTAATAAATGTGCTTTTATTTTTCAAAGTGGAGTGAGTCCTTTTTTTTATCAATTAAAATCTTTATTTGTGAGCATTTGAATGAATTGAAAAGTATTGACAAAGGTTAATAGATTTGGATGCTTTTTTTCCATAGGAGTGCACAATCTGTGGCCCCCCGACTGCTTATGTGCAGCCTGAGAAAGCTTTTGAACACAATCTTACCTGCCAATATTAGAGGAAAAAAATAACGAAGGTTTTACTAGCTACATTTTTTTGAGCTACAAATAAAGTTTAGATACATCATGCATAATCATTTAAGTCAAAAAGAGAAATTCAAAATTGGAAATAATATAAACACTTACTGTGTGAAGTAAAAAATATGTATATAAATATTAATCTAAAAAAGACTTTTTCAACCATTATTTATAACTACTTAAACTCTTAACACTCAACATACTGCACAACTGGTTGTTGCGGAATATGAGAAGTATTTTCCACCAGCCGATATTTATCGCCAATTTTTTTCTTAAAATTTCTTCAACAAATAAGGAGAGATTTGAGAATATACGAGTAAACAGGAAACAGTCATGAAATGCTCAATATTCACAGATTCTATAGTAAATCTATTTTATTTTTCGATCACTTTTGTGTGGTTATTGTATGGAATTCTGCGCGGTTTAAAGAAACCATATAAATTTAAAACGATAGTACGATACACGAATTTTAAATTTTAGTTATCATTTCAAAACTAGCTTTTTTTCCGAAACGTTTAATACGATATTTTGACTAGTGAGTTATAGATCGCATATTTGATTAATCATTTTTTGACGCAATATACTTCTGTCGATTTTATCGAATACCTCTGGATTATTCGGTAATTATAACAGCGTAGTTTTATAAATCCTGAAATTTTTAATGTGATAATATTATTGATCCTGAAATTGAATCACGCATTTAAATAATTTTTTTCACGACACTTTCTTTGTAAGCTTTATCGTTAATATGAAGGATTTCGTCAAATAGTTATTTCTACGCTTTTCCACGTGATTTTAAATAATTGCTTTTTCACGAGTTTTTTCTGGTGTTATCGTAAATCTGCAGTTGTTACCACTTTTCAACGAGATTTCAAAAATGTAATTTTTATTATTTCTCAAGTTTCAAATTGTCCATAGCATATATACCATAGCATACATATATTAATATACATTAAAAATTTCTCAATAGACCAATTGGTTATCTGAAAAGTTCCGTTAAAAAGTACAATAAAAACAGAAAAAAATAAAAGTTAAACCCTTATATCGCTACTGGCACATGTCTTTACATGCTGGCTGCTTAATCAGAGCTCCGATGCATCAAGATGATAACTGCTATACCGGTGCACTGACATATGCTTTAAATTGAGCTTAGAAACTATGCATACTCCAGACGTTCTACAAAAACACAATTTTTATCCGGAAAACAAACTGGTCAGCTATTTTCTTACAAAACAGTAGGCTGCCAAAATAAACATCAGGCTGTATGCAGAAATATTAATTGTTATTGAACAACAAATTAACTGACTTTTCAGCATTGCTTGCAGAGGAAATAATAATTCAATAAAGGAGAAGGGCACAAATGTCAGATTAACCGAAAAATGTTACACATGCAGTATAAAATTCAAGGCACTGATATACTGTGGCTTTATTTTTCTTGTTTATTTTTTTTGTTTTTTACTTACTTTTGTAAGCCTCGTGCTATACTTTGTGGTGCATGAGGAGTTTTCAATCGTTTAAATAAAAAATAAATAAATAAAGAAAGAAAGAAAAGGATTAAATACATCACCTGCAAATATATCTTGACGTGAAGCAGCAACTTTATCTTCCCAATGATGGGACTTCCCAATGATGGGAAGATCTGAAAATAACAAATCAACAATATCATATAATCATACTTACATACACAGGATATCTGCAACATTTTAGACTTCCAAATTCATGACCTTCCATGACTAATTCGAAGAGTTTTTCATGACTTACCATTACTACTTTCTCCGACAAAAACACAAAAAAAAATTTTAAAAAACATTATAATAACATTCATTGAAATGGTAGGTATAACCAAAACTGTTATACTCAGCATCCTCATATTTATAGATTTTAAATTTAAAAAACACAGTCAAGAAAGAGTTGAAGCAATGAAATAGTTGAAAAAATACAAAAGCAAATAATTTGTTTTTCCTTTTCTCTGTATAATTATATTCTAAAGATATTTTTCTTGCTCATCCGTAAGAAAAGAAAGACTTTTAATTTTTCTGTTCGCATTTCGGAATAAAAAAAAATCGGCAATCACTGGCTTTGCTTCAGTTAGAATTTTGAATTGATAACATTAAGAAATTAAATAATGACAAAAATTCTGAAATCACAGAAGTTTAAAAGATAATTCGCACTAGAAATCTTTTTCCTTTCATTTTTTTAATGAACACCATAATTTTTAAGGAACATGATAAAAACATTTTATATTTTAATAAAATAAGACTGTTAGTGGGGATTTTGTTACAAATTCAGATATTCACAACACCATAAAATTAAATTCCATTTCAAAAATGTGATTTTTTTGGCGGCCATAAGCCATGACTTTCCATGATTTTTTTTAAAAAAAAGTCAAAATCGTTACATTTCATGACACATTTTGCTCAATAACGAACTTCATGAGTTTTCATGATTTCTCATGACTTTCCAGGTGCGCAGAACTACACGTAATACATGCTCTTTAAATCTAGTTAGAAGAAGCTTTCATATCTTCTATCAAAGGTCGAGTAACCACGGGCACACTTTTGATATCCACTAGTAATTCTGAAGGTTCTAATGTGTATTGCCACAAAGCTTTTTTCAAACCAACAATAGAAACTGACAAGCCTTAAAAAATGCGTTTATGAGCAATGAAAGGGAGCACGCACTTTCGTCACCTCGCTATTCTAATCATGTGGAACAATTAAAGAGCATAGTTGAAAACCTTAGACAGGATAAAAATTACCTGCCAGCTCTACCCCTAGGTTAAAATATGCCCCATTATAGTTTCAGTTACTCTTAAACCAGGGACTAACTTTCCAGCTCATCATGGTTCGTAGTGTAAATGCTAGTCTGTTCACGTTATACAAGAGAGGTCGGGTGTTTGTATCCCAGTTGAGGAGATTGAATTTTATCAAATATTATTTTGCAAGTGGATAACTATTTAGTATATTTTATTCAGTTTATAAGTTATTTTTCAATTAATTTTTTTTTAAAAAAACTTAAAATTTATAAGAACAAAAAAAAATGAATCGATGTTTAGTATTTTTAATTAAAACATGATTACTTTTTTTTTTTTAAATAAAAAGTTGTAATAAATATGTTTTAATAGCTAAATTTTTTTAATTTATAATAATTTTAAGCTTTTATTAAACTTAATTATGAAAATATAAACAAAACTATATTATCAGGCTTGTTTAAAAAAGATAAAAAGGACTATTTATAACTTAAGTATAATCCATCGATTTTCAAATAATCAGAATGCATTCGAAATAAATTTTGTATTTTTAATCGAATGATTTTCCAATTATGTAATAAATAGTTTTTCTTTTTTTTTAACTAGTCCAACATACTTTTGCTCACATTTTCATAGTTGAATTTAATAAAAAATTAAATTATTTATTATAAAATTTAAAAAAATTCAGTTAGCTTATCAAAAAATTTTAAATGACTTTTTAAAAAGAATAATCCATACATTTTGATAAAAAAGAATAAAAAATTAAATACTTAGTTTCTTTTGTTTTTGAAATTTTAAATTTTTTTAAAAGTAACAATATAATATAAACTGATTAAAATATACCAAATAGTTCTTAGGACACAAATCTAGAGAAAAAAAATCAAATGCCCCATCTGAAATTTGAATCCCCCCCCCCGCCCACAACTTCTCCGGCAGAAAGTGGATAGCCTAACCATTAAACTACAAATCCACACATTGTTAGTTTAAATGAACTGAAACCTTAATGTAACTTATTTAACCCCCAGGGACTGAACAGACAGTTAGCTTTTACCCTATAAAATGCCTTCAACCATACTTTTGAATTTAAGATTAATTTTATTTTAATAGAATTTGTACGGATGTGTAATTTATGTATAAGTGAAAAAAAGACAAGCAGCATTTGCGTGAATTTAGTAACATCAGCTTAGAACAATATAGCATAAGTAGGATCACATTGGAAATCATTTCTAGAAACCATCTTTACACTGAAAAATTACACTTTTTCAAAATATAGCCCTGTATATTCAAATCTTCTTTCTCTAAACTATTGCTAATATAAATTTCAAAATTTTACCTGGGTTGCCACTCAAATCTGGGAAAAAATTTCCCTGTACATATTGCAGGGTGCGTAGCCGAATCTCCCAACAAAAAATAAGCATCTTTGAAGTACTTTTTAAGCACTCAAAAAGTATTTTTAATCACTAAACACATTAACAAAATGCAAAATAATTTTCAAAGAATTTACATGATCTGATAAAATAGCCAATTTCTGACAAAGAACTCTTTTCTTGATTATATTAGCCATTTTAAAATGATCAAAAGATTTTTCGGCTCGATATCAGAGGGTAGAAAATGAAGCTAGAAATTGAGAACATCTTGAGAAAATGCAGCAGAGTAGCAAGAATCTCAACAAATCCAACTCAGTAGACGCACATGCAGACACCTCAAGTACTTCATATGTCACCATGATTGATGCTATTACGCTACGGACAAACAGCACGCCGAAATGAATTGTGAAAACATTCAACATGGTAAAGAAAGAAAAAATCTTCGAAAAGAGAAAATTAACCACTTTTTAAAATTACCTCTTGAAAAAAGCAGTTTTAATTGCTTTAAAAAACGAAAATCATAAATAAGCACTTTTAAGAACTTTTTAAAAACGTTACGCACCATGCATTATGCACATTATATTAAAAGGAAACACAATTACTGTGCTCTTGTGCTTCATTAGGCGAACTATGCTAGTTTTAATTGCTGGAAAATCTTGGAGAAAAAAAAGAACAGCTGAACATATTTAAATAATGCTATAGCAAATGAAATAGTTTAGCATAGTTGGAATATCATCCTATCCCATAGATTGCATTGAGTGGTCACCATTATGCATTGAGTGGTCACCATTTTTTCAGAGACAAAAAGAAACTAATTTCCCTGTATTTTCCAAAATTGTAAAGAAAAAACAATCAAAATTCCCTGTTATTTCAGGTGATTTCCCCTGTATTTCCCCTGTGGAGTGACAACCCTGGATAATTAGAAAACTGCACGTGTACATATTTTCTATTTAGAAACCATCTCTGGCATAGTTAATTTTAGACTATAAAATTAAGCTTTTTCAAAACATTACTTCATACCTACTTTCACTAAATTATTGTAAATAAAAAGTTCAAAGCCTTATTTATAAATTTAATAAGCAAAACAGATGTACCATTCAAGATGAATTGGGAGTCCTTTTTGTTTCTGATTTAGGATATTTAAATAGTAGGTTGCTCTCACTTCATCATCACAATCCAGGAAGCTCCTCTGCAGAAGGACTAAAATATTTGGGAGAAGCTCTTCACAGTGAGCGCCAAACTTAGCCAAAGAATTCACAGCAGCTGCAAAATAAATGTATGTACATTCAAAACAATGATCAATCACATGAATGTAATACATACCCGCCAACATTGAAGAAGTAAAATAACAGAGATTTTACTAGCGACATTTATTAGGCTACGAGTAAAGTTTTGATACGACATCATGCATAATCATGTAAGTCAAAAAGAGAAATTCAAAATTAGAAATAATATAAGCACTTACATGTAGCAAAATGATATGTATATAAATCTTAATCTAAAGAAGATTTTTTATACCATTATTTATAAATTATTTTATAAACGTTGTTAAACAGACAACCTTATTTTGGGTTTTCGGCTACTAATGTTCAACTCTGTCACCTTGTCATTTTGAATCCAATCCAGAAGACAAGGGAACTCCTGGATTAATCAAGTACTGGCGAAATTTGCCTCCTTGGAGGACTTTTTGAAGGAACTAACCCACATTTACATTACATAAAGAGAAAACCATGAAAATGTCCCACAGTTAGCCTGACTGCAAGGAGTACTTAAACTATTAACACTCAACATATTGAAGTGCTAGCAATATCACTATCTGCTGAGGAATAAGAGAAATATTTTTGCCATCAGCGGGTATTTTATAGGGAAATTTTTTTAAAAATAACTTTCTTCAAAAAATACAGCGAAATTTTAGAATGTATGGGTTAACAGGAGATAGTCGTAAAATACAAGAGTCTTCGCTAAGGAACAGGACACTTGGCAGGTATGGTAATAATAAAATTCGAAAATATCGTTCTGCTTCACAAGAGTAAGAACGAAAAATACAATTATTAAATAAGGTTGTTCAAATTTTTTTCATCTCAAAAAAGTTTATAAAAGTAATTTTATGTTAAAGTTATAAATATTATTATGCTTTAATGTATATGGAATATCTCAACCTGGTTACCATGCTATGTACTTATAAATCAGTCGAATTCTTGAATATTTCTTTTCTTCTCAAAATTATATGCCATGTAAAGAAATGTCTTCATTGCTCCATTTTGTTTCTCGATGTTGCCATATTTGCGGGAACAAAACTGCGGGAAACATGTTTACGTAAGATATGAACTGTCCCATTTTAAACTTTTCTTAAAATTTAAAATAAAACTGTTTTCAGTTTTAGAACTAGATATTTTTACTTGAATTGTTAATATTTCGTGATAGTTCAAATTTCTCATTTCATGTAAAAATTTGTCAAAATTTTCATAATTCTACTATCACTATTTTTTTCGTACAACTCAGGAGCCCCTGGGTTCAGATAATTAAAAAAATTAAGATTATAAATGATAATAAAACGTTTCGTAAAATTTTGAAAACAAATAACATATTAAAAACTTAGCAAGCCATTTCTGTTTGATATAGTAAAATTCGTTAAAATAGTTCGAGATATAGCGTACAAATCAACAAGTAAAATTAATATTAAGGGGCTCAAAATTTTGAGGGCTTCTCTGAGCAAATTATATAAACCATATATCCCAGATACTGATTACCCTCTATACAGAATACAAATATACTTTTACTGAAAAAAGGGCATATTTTTTCAGTAAAAGTGTATTTTGGGATCTGATTTCGTAACTTAAGGTATATTCTGCACTGATTTAATACCGTATTTGAGGTAACTCCCTTGAACCATTAAGATTGAGTTTTAGAAAGTGAAGATTTGATTATTAGATCAAAAGTTATTCCTGGTGGTATGCTATTTTTAAGAATAATTTATCTTAGAATTCTGAATTTTTCATGATAGTTTAACAAAAGTACAAAAATGATTTAAGTGCAAATAATTTTGAGATGCATCGATTTTTTATAAATTAATTTTCTTTAGATTTAAATGGGTTACGGTAGTTTTGCTTTAACTTAAGATTTTTTTTTTATACTTGGGTTAAATTGCTCAGGATAAAACAAGTTATAACACGTATTTTTTTTCTCAAAAAATTGAAACTTTTGGAAGGAAAAATCCTTGAGATCCTTTAAGGGTGCATGATAGATATGTGGTCAACAAAAGGTGCATTATTTTGAAGAACATGCAGGAATTTTAAGAATAACAGTAGAATTTCTTAATTATGCAGAAGATAACTTTAACAGTGGTCGCACACGCATTGCTTCATATTTTAAACGAGTTCCTATAGCGGGTTACGCTTTAGGGCAAAATTCTATTTTGCATTTGTCTATTTCTCAGTTAAACAAAAAATATATTTTACCGAATAT
This sequence comes from Parasteatoda tepidariorum, assembly GCF_982258835.1. Lineage (NCBI taxonomy): Eukaryota > Metazoa > Arthropoda > Arachnida > Araneae > Theridiidae > Parasteatoda > Parasteatoda tepidariorum. Next base: position 132,748,095 of record NC_141755.1, on the reverse strand, counting down.
TATTTGGAAGATAGGTTTCGTGGATTTTTTTGGGTGGTATAACGATTTCTTACGGTAAACTTAAATTTGACGGCAGACAGTGTTGTTGGCTGAATGGTTTATGGTGTCTCAGATTTTAAGAGGATAAGTTAATTAAGACTTAATTTGAGGAGTATGCTGACAATCATCTAATGATTACTGAGAAATCGAATTTTAAAAAGGTCATATTTTTAAAATTCGATTTTTCAATAACTATTCGACCAATTTTGCTCAAAATATGTATTTTGCCAAGCAAAATTACATACTTTAAAGTGGTGTAAAAAATTATATACTTAACAATTCAAAACGTTTCAAACTTATGTTAAATAAATTAATACAAAATGATAAATATTAACAAAACGTTATTTTCTTAATGGATAGAACTGTACACGAGCTGTAACTGTAAATGAAATGCGGCGAAATATGCAAAAAAGTAAAATTAACATTAAGGGGTCCAAATCGTACCGTTCTCCTGATCAAATTATTTCTCAGGTTGTTGCCACCACATATATTTTAGGAGACAGAAATCCAAATCCGAATAAAAAAAAAAGAGGCATGTATATTAAGAGAATACGTTTTTCTGTCTGATTTCGTAACTCAAAATCGCCTGCACTAATTAATTAGCACATTTGAGGTCATCCTCTCGAACCATTAAGATTGGGTCCTAGAACGTTAAGATCCGATCATTAAATGAAAAGTTATTCAGAATGGTCCGTTTTCTTTATTGCCAACCTAAAATATCTCGCTGAATACATTTGACCTATAACTAAAAAAAAAGTTATTTAAGATGTCGCCTCATATCCGCACTAACTCTTCTCTCCTTTACTAATTTTTCATACAAACAGATTAGAAGCTAAAATTATGTTTAAATTAGCAAATAATATAATAAATATTGCTAATCTTAAATAAAACATGATAGTTTTTAATTTCATATTTTTTTTCTCTTCATATTGTCGATACAAAGTGTTCTTAAAGAAAATAAAAAATGTGTACGTTTATTTCTTAAAGAAAATATTATTTAGACACTAAAAGTAAATGCCTGTGTAGTAACCTGCACATGGAGTCTTTAAAATGTTAGTAAATCATACAGTAACATCTGCTAGTACTCCAAGTTCAACACTTACATGAAGAGCATTTTATAGAGTATTAAAACTCCACATTTTTATGTTAGCAAAAACTTTTTTTTTTAATAATACTCCAAATTGCCGATCTCTGGTCAAGTGGTTACTGTACTGGACTAAAGGACCAGTGGTTGTGGGTTCGAATATCACGGTAGAAATGGATGCACCTTTCTCTCTCTCCGTATTCTAATGTCTTTTCTTCTAAGTGATTTTATTTTATTTTATAACCGTCGTTGAATAGCTGACCAGCCAATTTTAGGCGTACGACTACTAATGTTCTACTCTGTAACCTTGTGATTTCGAACCAATACAGAAGACAAGGAGACTCCTGGATCAGTATCCCCAAAAGTATGATTTGTTACGGGAACAGGGAAGACTTCGCGACTCGACATATTTAACGTGCATCAGTCAACCTTTACTACATCGGGAGTCTTCGGACTGCGGGGATCGGACCAACGACCTCTTGGACATGGGTCCAGTGCCCTACCAACCAGGCTATCCCGTCCCTTCTTCTGAGTGATTGTATGAATGTAACGAGCCGAGCCGTGATGACTCAGGAAATAGCACGTTATCTTTCCAATAAGGCGAACCGGGTTCAAATCCCAGTCGATACGAATTCCGCATCCAACTTGCACCGACCACAGTGCTGACGTGAAATATCCTAAGTGGTAGACGGATGGATCATAGGTAAGAGTCCCCTTGCCGTTAGGCTAACCGAGAGAGGTTCTCGTGGTCTTCCTCTCCATGGAACGCAAATGCGGGTTAGCTCCATCAAAAAGCCTTCTACGAAAGGAAATTTCTCCCAATACTCGATACAGGCTCGTTCCCTTGTCTTCAGGATTGGGTTCAAAATTACAAGGCTACGCAGTTGAACATCAGTAGCCGTAAATCCATAAAATTGGGTCGGTTGTTTAACGGGTCGGTTTGGGTCGGTTGTTTATAAAATGTAACCAGCCCTATTAACGGGTTTGTGATTGAATGACATTAACGTCGATACTCCACAGTCGCGGCTTAGCCACGGGTGCCCAATGGGTAGCGATAAGTGAGGAGCAGTTCTGAGGCCAATAAGAAATAAACCCAAGTGCACGGCATTAAAAAAAATGCTCCAACTTAGAATATTTAAAGATCCTGAACATTTCTAAAGAAAACCTTGAAATAAAAAAAAATTTTTTTTAAAGATTTATTTAAATTAATTATTAATTAATTATTATTAATTATTATTATTAATTATTAATTAATATTAATTTATTTATTTCTTATTCATTTGATAAAAACGCACTGAGGATGACAAATTTTGTCATCTTTCCCCTCCAACTGCAACAAACATTTCTCCTGCAAGAGACATCGTTCTTTCGTTACAAATTTTCCCGTATCAAAATTTTTGATGGCCCCATTAAATTTTTTTTGATAGTTTCAGTGTGATTCATGATGATCCAACATCATTTGATGGTCACCATTATACAGGATTTTCCATTACATGTTCACGGTTTTCGATATGCCAACAAACTTCCATGAATCCATGATGGAAAATAATACTTTAATACTATGACCATCAAGAGAAGTTTGAGTCTCATGGATCAACAACCCATGATGATCCGTTATGGTTTCAACTACACATTTTCTTGATGGGCTAATGAAAATTCTTGTTGGTTCTCAAAACAATCTGGATTTCTTTATTTTGGACCATCATAAATCAGTCCGTATTCCAAAATTAAGATGAGGGTTGGTCATGATCGTTCCAACATTTGATTTCTAAGATACTATGATGGAAATTCGGATGGCTCAAAAGGAACAAACCACAAGAACAAATTGCTATTCTTATGTTGGAACATCATAAATAAGTTCGAATTCCTAGATTGAGGTGATGGTTACTTATGAAATAAAAAAATATAATGTTTCATGATAGAATTATTGAGGGTTACCATCAAGATATATGTTGTTCCATCAATTGAAAACCATCAAAAATGTTGACTTGTGTAGAGCAAAAATCATCTCAATACCGAAAATGGTGGCAACTACTTTACACCAAAGTGAATCACTGTACATAACTCTTGGTACTTAAGTGTTTTGCTACAGAAAGAACCAAAGATAGTTTTGGTTATTGGTTTTGAACCACCATTTTGGTATTCAACAACTCCGAAATTTAAGAGTTCAGTAAGATATGATACACATAGGAGTCGGTAAAGTTATTTTTATGATACAACAAGTAAGAATCATTAATTTAGGTTGCATATATATGTTACCGTGAATAATCAAGAGAAGGTCGACTTTCACTAGTAAATGTCAACAATTACACAGTCGTTTTGGTGATTGTCCAAAATATTTCTTACATCCGATTTTATATTAACTTATTTGCTTGTATTATTATATTAATTCGATATTTTAACATCTGATGCAAATAGATTTGGGGAAACATCAGTGTTTGGAGTACCGGTTAAATGCATACTAGGAAGTGGCACTTGACTTTAAAAAAACATCGATGTAGGGCATACCGGGTAGAGGCAATAAACTAGACCTACTAGTTTAGAATTCGGACATTTACCAAAGAGATTATGTGACTGTCAACTTCACCGGCTCAAATCAACAATCCCCAATTTACATCATTCAAAGTAACACATATCTATAACGTTTATAGCATTTGTTTTCATTTCCATGAAAACCATTATTCAGCTTCATATCAAAAATAAATATAGAAACTAAGACTAAACTCCCGTAGAGCAAATTCAACATTGACCTTAAAAAAACATGGATGTAGGCACTTAACTAGACCTTTAGTTTGTCTATGGTAAGAACTCCCCCCGCCATAAAGTCTGAGGCCGTCTGCTGCTACGAAAACTAGAATAGCGCATTTCAGTGCGAAATAGCTTCTCTTCTCTTTAGGGCTAACACAATAGACCGAAGAAAAAAGATTCCTTTTGCTCACGCCGACCTGAGTCAAAACCTGTCATAAACAGCGACCTCCTACATCCCTACGTAAAATAGTTATACCTCGTTACCATAGTCACCGCCATGGGTGCAGACGACAGACTAGGGGAATTCTTACTTTAGACGAACTGTAGTATATATTTCGAATTCTTACTAGCGACTACATAATTGTCAACATTCACCGGTGGAAGTTAACAACCACCAATTTCGATCATTCAAAGTATACTAATTTTTAAAATAAAATTTGTTTGCAAATCGAAGTTACACACAGCAAAGAAGAACATTTAGATGAACTCAAACTAGGCTGACAAGCTAGACGAATGAAATTTAAATATTATAAAATCATTCAATGGGTTTGACCATTTTATGTAAATCTTCTAATTAAAACATAACTATTTTTATTACACAACTCAAAACAAATATGCTCACTCACATTTCACTGCAGGTATGTATGAATGGCTATTTCAGTATAAGCTTGAAATAAAATTCACTCACACAATGTTTGGAGTTCTTCAACACTCAATTCGGATGGGTATTACACTGTAGTTTACACAGACAAACTCATTCCCAATGGTTGTGTATCCTTTTATAACTGGCAATAACCCAATTTTAATTTTTCAGAATTGTAAGACAAATTTCCTGTGTTAATATTTCCCAACAATTAAGGGCAAGGATCATGTTGGAGTTCTGCTTAAATGTCTTAAATGAAAAATTCGACAAATGCAAGAGTGAAAAAGTTGAACCAATAAAATGTGGCCTATAAAATTTCCCTCAAAAGCAATAGCATTTTTCAGCAGGATGAATAGCTTAGAACATTTTGAAAAACATGTGTGAAAGACTGGTTTGTATTTTTATGTCATATAATATTGTAGAATATATATTTTTATTTTTAAATTTTCACTGATGACTTAAGCCTTTAATAACTAAATACTTTTTTAACACAGTTTTAAACATAAACTTGCAGAAAAATGCTTTAGTATTTCTTCAAAGATTGCATAAATTGAAAGTGCCCAAAATCCCTTTTTTCCATCAGCAGGCTGGCTATTAACATTCAGAAAAGAAATTCCTCAGCTTTCCTCTAAGTTTTATAACTAATGATAAAATTTCATTATTTGTACATATTTTTAAACTCTTTTAATTTTGATTATAGATGAATATAAATTTTTCAGAAAAAAAAAACTTTTTTCGACAGACATTTAACTGACTTAACAAACATTAACTTAACATTTATAACATTATAAACTTAACATTTTTTAACAGACTTAACAAACATTTTGTGAGTGAATTCTGGTGGATAATAGACTTCATTCGTAAAGTGTCAAAGGGATATTATGAACGACTTACATCATATTTTTTACTACATAACTTATTCTTGAGTAAAGTACAAGGGTTAAAAACTTTTAAATAACAAAATATTGAAACTAAATTTAAGCAAAAATAAATATTTCTCAAAAATAAAATAAATTGCATGAAATTTAAAGAATAAGTCAAACTTGTTCTTTATTCATAAGTGTCAAACTCATTCAGGGTGCGTATTCAAAATTTTCAATGAAAAATAAGCATTTTTTAAGCACTTTTCAAACACGCAAAAAATATTTTTAACACTATAAGCAAAAAATATTTTTAAGCATATCATAATTAGACATGTTTGGCACGTTTTTGACAATTGATGGTTTTATCTCGTTTTAACCGTCAAGTCACAAAACCCATTTGACATAGTTTTTGACAATCGTTAAAAACTCAAAATTTTGGAGTCAGGATAATTAATAGCTATTATGAATACGAAGTATTTTTAAATTACCATGCTTGTAAAATTTCAAGTTCTCCATCAATTTTGTTCTTAAATTATTTTAACATAAAACTCTTGAAAATTACTGCCAAAACCCCAAATTTTGGTACAGAAAATATTCAATAATTTTAAGTATAAATGTGTCAAATTTAAATTTATCCAATAACTTAAATTGTTAGACTATTGAAAATAAAAAGACAAAAACACATAACAATGATCTTATTCCTTACATGTTAAATCAGTTTTCATTTACTTCCATTTTTACTATTTTTTTCTCCAAAGCAAACGACTACAAAAAATTAGTTTTGAAGCTTTCTGTACACCATGTTCATTTTAATATGAATAAGACCGAAATTTGAAACTGTTCTTTTGATTGATGTTTAGCTGTATAAACTAGAACGTTGACCTACTAAACTATTATAACATAATAAAATTACAGGTTATTAAGAAATTAACTCAACTAAACTCTTAAATTGATTGATTTAAGAAATTATTAACTCATTTAATCAAACATTTATATATTTTGCAAATTATAATTGAATTACATAATAATCTAATTATAATCATATTATATTCATGACTTAAAGGATATATTCGTGGAAATGTAAGCAGGAGTGCAGAAAAATTTCAGTCCCTAATATTTCCAAAATTCTGTAATTTCTCTTCCTTTTAGTACAATAACTTTTAAAAATGTTTTTGGAAAGCAAAATATATACAAGAAAAGAAATTTGTTTGACTTTACACAATTCTTGAATATACGAGAATATGTTAAAAATTATTCGAAATCAAAATACAGTCGGACTTCTATTTTAAAAAATTCCTTTTTGCGAACTTCTCCCTTTTCCGATTTTTTTTCGAAGAACCGAGAACATTTTGGAAATTTCTTCGTAAAATAACTTCCAAATAGCGAAGTGAATTTTCTATTTAACGAACTTTTCTTCGACATCCTGTTTTCCTATTTTTCAAAAATATTTCAGAACATTTCAAACTTGTTAACACATTTTATGGGGGAGTGACCTTAAATTGACTTTCAAATTTCGGCAGTAAAATCCCTTTCCAGTTTTGTTTGCTTTCCAATAGAAAAACTCAGACAAAACAGATTTTATCAGTAGCAATTAAACTTAAGAACGTATATGGTAATGCATGTTTAAAATTACTTTTATAATAAATGCAAGTATACTTAAATATAGCTTTTTTCAGTTGAAAATATATGTATCATGATAGAGTAACGCTTGATTATGTTTTGCTCTATTCTTGCTTTCCATGTAGATACTAATTTACAAGATAAAGGTGTCTCAATTGCTATTTTAATTATGTTTATGAATTTAAAACCTGTTTCGTATTGCTCAAGTATTTCAAGTACTCCACTAATTTTTCATATAACGAACTTTTTTATCGGGATTTAGCGACTTCATTAAATAGAGGTCCGACTGTATATTTAAACAGTAATAGTTTATTAAAGATCCCAATCATAAACTTAAGGGATTCAAACTAATAAATACACAAATTGACATTTAATGTTTTTTATAACAAGGAAAAATGTGACGCATTTATTAATAATAAAAAATCTTTTTTAGACGGAAAAGTTTTCTTTGGATGCCTGAATATCCCTCAAAGCTGCATGATTAGACAGCGAATCAACACATAAATAACATAAGTAGTAATAACAAACGTTAAGAATCAAGAAAAATACTTTTTTTAAATATGTTAAGATCAGACAATTATTGGCGACCACTTTAGTTTTACTTAATCTAAAAAATCTGCCTAGATTGTGGCATAAAATAATTAAAATCAATACTTAGATTAACAATAATTAACAACTCATAGTTATTACTTATCTCATGTTAAGAGTACCATGTTTTTAGAAAACCCAATTAATAATTTATCAATTTTGGCTGTATTTTTAATAAATGATATATAATACAAATGTTAATTATAGTAGTATATAATGCAAGTATTGTGCATGATTTAATGTCTAATAAAATGTCCCCAATGTTAACAGATTTTTGACGTGTTTAATCAAAAGTGAGTTTGTGACATCAAAATCCAACTCTGTAATTATGATATGCACACTAATAAAAAAACTTTCTTCTTCCTATTGTTGAAAGTTTCTCAAATGCAAAACAACTTCCGAAGACTTTACATGATCATGATAAAATAACTAGTGACAGACGAAGAACTCTTTTCTTGGTTATATTTAGCCACCGCAAAACAATTTATACACACTTAAGATATTCAGTATTAAGTGACTCATTTTGTCTTTAAATTAATAATTACTTTATTTAATTATGTAAAAAAATTAATTCAAAATTATAATTTAACTGTAATTGAAAAAAGTTATCGAGAGTATTTTTAGATTTAAATAAAAGTTATTTATAAAAGCATATTCAACAAAACATTATTTATCTATCATTTACAACTATTATTTATCATACCGAATTTATTAAGATATGTAAAGAATTAAGCAAACTACGAAAACTCCAATAAATTCACATTATAAATGTAAATTACTGTATGGCCCTAAAAAATGTTTATTATTATTATTTGTTATTTAGTTCAGTATTTCTTTAACACTAGAAGAACTGAAACTTAGTGTACACCTATACTACCTATACCCATAACTTAGTGTATAATATTGCCTTTAATTATTATTGAGTTCTCATAAAACAACTTGAGAGTACTGAAAGTTTTTAAAGTAATAATACCATAATTAATAAAAAGTAACAAAGTACAATAAAAGTTTATAAAATATTTATGCAGCTGGTGGACGGTCCCTCAGCTAGAAATATTAATCTTAAAATTCTTAATTGATTCTTAAGTTTAATGAATAAAATGAATAAAAGAAGGATGAAAAGTCTGAGGTGATGAAGTTTCGGGATTCTTCAATGCTTTGGAAACCCACATGGAAATACGTAATTAGTGAATGATCCCCAAGTCAAGTTCAAAGATCATGATACTAAACTATTTTGATTTCGAACGTATATCGCGGGAAGGCCATTTGCCTGCCAATGACGAAGACGATGGCGCGTCACCAACGATGACATTTACAAGAGAAAAAAAATTAACAAGAGAAGAAATTAAAAAGAGAACACCAATTGAAAAAAAAAAGCACCTTTAAGCACTTTTCAAAAAATCTACGCACCCTGTCATTGATGTAAATGATACTCACTTCATTATTTATTAAATATTTCAATTCCTTAATAAATAATGGGCTGAGTAAATAACTCCGTAATACTAGTACAACAATTAGATAGCTTTCTTATAATTCAACGGATAGCTTTCTTATAAAATAAGCAAAAACCAGGAAAATGTATGGCAAAATTTGGTTAAGTTTTTTTGAAGCTATATTTTTTTTGAACAAATATTTATATGAATTGCTCATTTAAAAAAATATTTATGTGGTCTTTAGTGTAAAAAATGCCTATAATAATAATAAACTATTCACACAATTTTTAGATAAAAGAATTGTCTTAAACAGTGGTTAGAACTTGCGCACTACAAGTAGTGAAACTACTGTAGTCGCTACGTTTTTTGTAGTTTGTAGTGTAGCGTACTACTTTCTTAAAAAAAAACTAGTTTAGGGAGATGCAAAAAAAAAAAAGACAGCAATTTGTAGCAATTCTTAGCAACTACTTTTATCGGTAGTTGAGAAAAGAAGTAAAGCTCTAAGGGATTTAATTTTTCGAATTTGATTGGAGCAAATCTTCGCGGATTCGTCAATGAATGCAATGAAAATGACTCTGTGGCTGCAGCTGAGCTTTAATAAATAAAATTACGTATAACTGCGTATTTAAAATTACGTATAACTAGGAATTAAAATAGACAATTAATCACTTTGGTACATACAAATACACACTTGGCACTTACACATACAAATGCGCACTTGTGAAACATTGATGTTATTTCAAAGAAACGGAATGCATTTTCTATGTACTTAATTTATAAGAGGAAATAAAAGAGCATTTAGCAATTGAAAAGATGCGATTATTTGATAATTTCGCATTTCTTAAATTAAATTTTGGCTGTCGAAATATGTGTAAAAATTTGAAGGTTAAATGAACAAATTCGTAAACATTTTTTTGGAAAAACAAACTCACTCTTGTAAACATAAATCTCTCTCAATTATTCCCTTACATTTAATGTAGACCAATTTGTTATTCAAAACCATTTTGAATATAGTTGTAAATTAAGTTTTTCATCAAAGTTTGTCTCCTAAAAGTAGTGAAATAGTTACTACAATTTCAATAGCCACTCCATTTTAAAAAAGTAGTTGCTGTTAACTACATTCGTAACAAAGTAGTTGTAATAAACTATAAAAACAATGTTTTTTCCGACCACTGATCTTAAATGTAATATTTCACTTAATTAGCTTTAATATGGAATCAGTTCATCTAAAAAATAATTTTTCAATGTAACTTAATATAATTTTTTAGACTGACAATTATGGGAACTTCCGAGTTTTAAAATGCTGAATATTACAAAGTTTTTGAGCTTTTTTATCAAAATATCTGAGAGTTAAGACTTACCGAAAGATTTCTGAAGTCACAGATGCCTGCTATCCGGAATCAAGGAGCTTTTGGCACTGAGTAGACCACTGCCAAGGCTATTGCCACACAACCATACAAATAATAAGATCTCATCGGACTTTTTCTAAAACCTAGAAATGTGCAAACACTTTGTTTCAATATTAATCAGATTACTTTAAAAAACATCTACTTTATTCCTACTATTATTTTTCATTGCGAAATATTTTAATAATTAAGTATTGACAAATTTTTGTTTAAATTTAATATTAAAAATAAACTGGGAACTATTATGGTTTTGCCTTTCATATACGAATTGTGCGTAAAAATATCATTTTTGTTTTTTGAATTATATTGATTGAAATAATTTATTAAATTGCGAATTTTCAAAAGTTATTATTATTATTTTACAACAGAACGGGTACTGCCTCATTGAAACAGGAAAGCCATCACATTTTTTTTCTACATTATAAACATATCCTCCAGTTATTAGAGAATTTCTATATTTTCAGAAAATATATTTCTTTTCTAATAGTAGCAAATATTTTGTATTAATACATTTGATTAAGTACAGGGGTCGGACAAAATAATGGAAACACTTCGATAATAACACATTTTTTGATATTTATCAAAAAATATTTAAAAAAAATCAGTTTACAAATTTATAAGTGTGATTAGATCGTGCGATTTCTCCTACATATAAATGAAGTTTAAAACTTTGTGAGGTTTGGGAGACTGACAATAAATTACGAACGGAAATTTTTTCAACACTATGGCTGCGCTAAAAAATGTAACAAAAATGGGCACTTTTACGACTGTTTTCTTCAAAATGATGCAACAATTAAGTGGTTAAATACAATCTCTCACTTAATTAATTTTGATACCAAATCAATTCATCAAAAGAGATTTTTCCCACTCGATATAATTCTTTACACTAATAAATATGGTAAGTAATGACTTTTGAAATAGTAAATATTGGAATATTTTTGGGCTTTTGTTATCAAAATATCTGAGGGTTGAGAAGACGTACCGAAAGGTTTTCGAGGTCTCAGGTGCCTGCTGCCCGCAAGTATTCATTTTTTAAAACAATAAAAACAAATTGGGAACTATCATGGTCTTGCCTATCAAATAGGTAGCCTTTCAAATACCCGTAAGAAATTCTTAATTTACCTAACATTAAAAATAGTTGGCAAGAATCGCTACAAACTACAGTAATATACAATAGTTTAGCTACTTCTGACCACTGATCATAAGTTATAATTTTTTTTCACAACTAAACTGGTACTAAGAATTAAAACAAGAGAACTATCATGTCTTTTTTGTACATTACAAACATATCCTCCTGTCACTAGAGAATTTCTGTATTTTCAGAAAATATTTTTCTTTCTAACTAGTTACAAAAATTATGTATTATTACATTACAATAAATAGAATTTTGTCCACAACAACACATGAAAAATTTAAACAGTTCAGTGAAAAAAGATATCACCCTTAATAATTTTTGTTCGAATGATTTGATTTTCACAAAAAAGTGTCAATCTTAATGGCTCCATCGGATGAAGTCACCCATTACTGGTTCCAATCTTAATGGGTGATAACAAATATGCTAATTAATTAGTGTTAACTACTAATTAATTCACGAAATCAAATACAAAAACGTACTTTCTCGGAATAAACATGAACTTTTCTTTTAGATATATGGATTTTTCACGGTTAAAATCTGGGGGAGGGGAGGTAGCTGCAATCTAGAAATTGTGATCCTTATAGTATATTATAATATTCTATTGTTGATTTCCTAGTTATTTTAGTATTTAGAACATAAAGTCTTTAAGTTTTTTTAGCACAATTTAATTAATGGAACATTAAGCAATTCCTAATAGATTAATATCAATGTATAGTAACTTTTTATAGTAATGTATCATAAAGAGGATAAACAGCATCAGTTAGTCAATATTCTTTCGTAACAGAAATTGATTTTGATTAAGATTTTTAATACAGTTTAAGAATTTCTCAGTCGCATAATATTAAAGTAGGATTACAATATATTAAAGAAAAAAAAGAAACGAAAAAAAAATTGTAAATTGCGAAATGATCCCCCAATTTGCCATTCAAAAATTCCATGATATGATTGCTGTATTTTACTTTATTTTAAAACCATCGTTGAACAGCCGACCCATTTTTTTGTGTGGATTTACTGCTACTAATGTTCAACTCCGTAGCCTTGTGATTTTGAACCTAATCCAGAAGACAAGGGAGCTCCTGGATCAAGTATTGGGAGAAATTTACCTTCGTCGAGCACTTTTTGGTGGAACTAACCCGCATTTGCGTTACATGGAGAGAAAAACATGAAAACCTCCCATAGTTATCCCAACGGCCAATGGACCCATGATTCGTCTAACACTGCGGATATTTTACGTCAGCACTGTGGTCGGTGAAATTCGTATGCGGAATTCGCTGGCCTCGCTGGGATTCGAACCTGGTTCACCTCAATGGAAGGCGAACGCCCTGAGACATCGTGTCTCTATGATTACTGTATTGATTGTAACCAATCATTATAAGAAACGATAGTTGTGAAACTACGAAATTCAATCTTCATGATTTGTTGCTGGATTGACTGAAAATAATAAATAAGTACATCAACTTAAAATGATCACCATCAAAGTTAGATGGTGTATCAAATTTTCATTATTAATTAAAATAAAAAGACTCTGGCATGAAAATCTATTTTTCCCTATTCTTCGATTTGAATAGATTATTTTAAAATTCTTGTTGACTTGAGTAGAAAAAGGTGATCTTCTGAACGTACAAAAAATTCGGGAATAACTGGGCAAAAAGCTGAAAGTTAAAAAATCTACCTAAGTCAGTCTACCAAAGTCAAAATTTTTGATGGTCATATCAAAACATTTTGATGGTTTTTGTTGGTCTCATTGAGGTTAATGATGGTCCAACATCCTTTGATGGTCATCATCATCCAACATTTTCCACTATGCGTTCATGGTTTTCTATATGCCAACAAACTTCATTTATTCCATGATGGAAATTGCTGCTTTAATACTTTATCGGTAAATCATCAAGATAAGTTTGATTCTCATGAACCAACAATCAATGATGGTTCCAACTATGCATTTCCATGATGGTTTGTTGGTTCTCAGAAATATACCATCAAAACATTTTAGTATTTTTTCTTATGTTGGAAAATCATAAAGAGGTTCCTACATTAGGATGGCTGTTTATGCTTGATTTCTAAAAAAACTATGGTGGAAATTTCTGATGGTTTAGTCATCAAAACAAGTTGCTATTCTTATGTTGAACCATAATAAATCATTCGAATTCCTACTTTGGGGTGATGGTTATTTATTTTGGTTACCATCAAAATTACAATGGTTTTATGGTGAAATTATTGATGGTTACCATCAAGATTATGTTGGTCCATCAATGGAAAGCCATCAGAAATTTTGACTTGGGTAATTTAGCTGAATATTTCGGATATCAAGATAACTACAAACTTTACAATATAGAATGCATTTCATGCTACGTATAATTTCTTTTATAAACTTATAATCCCAAGTTAAAACTTTTAATAGTTTTCTATTGATGGACCAACATACATTCTTAGACAACTAACATTCTTGATGAAGTTTGACTTCGGCGATCTGCTGGGAACGGTTTCTTAACGATCAGTCCCCTGCGGGACTCAATTGTTTTTTTAAGTTTGAATAGAAGTAATAGAGATGTTTATTATGCTGTAGAATTTTTTACCAAACTTCGAATAATGGAAAGTTTTTTCTTCTATTACAATATTAGCTACACGAGGTTTCTAATATTGACTACGCGTGGCGGTATAATCTTTAAGAGTTTCAATAACTATATAGGGTTGTTAAAACTCTAATTTGAAACCTGTTTCTTTCGCCAAATGTTTAGAGATGAACATTAGTAACAATTCAGGAGTCTGACCTTCTGTTCATTTACAAGTCGAAATTCTTGATCGTCCCATCAAAATATTTTGATGGTTTTTGCTGGTTTCAGTGCGTTTCATGACGGTCCAACATCATTTCAACATTTTTCATTATGCGTTTATGGTCTTTGATATGCCAACAAACTTCCACCATTCTATGATGGAAAATGCTTTACTTTAATACTATGATGGTTAATCATCTAGACTATGATGGTTAACCACCAAGAGAGATTTGACCTTCTAGGACCAAAATTTCATGATAATCCTTGATGATTTCAACTATACAAATTTTCTATTCATTAATCAAGCCCGATTAACAAGAAAAATAAATATATTTGCAGATGGATCCAAGAAGAGTGATGGTGCTGCAATTGTACAATATGAAGATGGCATAATCACATCAACCACGCAATTGAAACATAACTCCTACAACACTATATTCCAGGCTGAAGCAATAACATTAAAGGAAGCCATGACTCAGGCCATAAAACAACAAATCGCAAGGCAAACTACATTATGGTCAGACAATAATAGCACTTAAAAATTATAATACCACTCATCATATTATACAGGACATCCAAAATCTACTTAATATTACTAATGGCCTCCAAATCTCATGGATTAAAGCACATAATAAACAACGATGGAAATGAACAAGCTGATAACTTAGCTAAAGAGGCAATTAATAAGGGTCAATTTTTCAACATCAAAGTTCCACATTCATTCATTAAGCTTAAAGCTAAAACGCAAATTAAGAAGGCAATATTCACATATTGGAGAAAGGTTAAAATATAAGCTTAGAGGGGTTTACGACGTCCTACAATAGGTTAACGTTTGAAGGCAAAATTCAATATTCGATTATTTTTTTTCAAAGAAATTGGCTGAAACCTTTTTAAGACGTAACTGATTTTTTGGTGGATGGGCTAACGAAAATATTGTTTTGGGCAAGCGAGCTCCAAAATTAGACTAAAATTTTGAGCTTAAATTCAAGCTTATTATTAGTCAGAAATCAGACAAAGCTTCCCACTTATTTTTCAACGGTCAAGAAAAAAATTTAGATGACTAAACCCGCAGGTGGTCAGTATGCACCACAAATGACACGCATAGAATGGCAGAACTCATACCAATATTCCTTTCAATATCGTTGTTTTTTCAGCTAAGGAATGTGTGTTACTTTCTTATAGTTAATTTGTAATGAACTTTTTTTAAAAAACAAAGTCATTGATGAACACCTTCAAAATTTTTCAACTTAACTTTACAACTATCTAACGTAACTCTTTCAGACGAACGCTCTTACGAAAATTTGTACTTAATTCAGGATTTTCTAGATGCAGAAGTCAGTCTTGAACTTCTGGTTCAAGAACTCATTTTAGTCATAAGTCTTTTTTGTTGGGTGATATATCGAAATTTTTTGTTGGGCTAATGACTTTCTTAATTGGGCTAAAAATTATCTAAAAGGTATTTTGGTCATTAATTTTATTTTAGCGATAAGTTAGTTATAAGTTTTGATGTGCTGACGCGAGCTAACGATTTTCTAAAATGGGCAACGTTTTGGAGCAAAATTTGTATTTGCCATCTTTACATTTTAGCCCAAATTCGTTTCGGCTAAAAATTGCTCGGAAGGTTTAAGATTTCCTACAATGATCTTAAATTTGGTGGAATAGCATAAGGTGTTTACCATCATAATTTAGCAAGAAATACAACCGGACCATAACTATTTTTTGGCTGATTAACATTTAAACTTTTGGTTCTTGGGACAAAAATTAGTTAAAACCTGTTTCTGTTGTGGCTCTTTTCCCCTTTTTATGGGTGGACTAACGAAATTTTTAGTCGTGTTGACAGGAGAAATTAATTCCCCACAATAAGCTAATAGTTCTAAACGAAATTCGTAAACTTAGATCAAAAATTTGTTTAGTCAATCAAAAACTGTTTTGGCTGAAAAAACACACTTTTAAGTTGGTAAAAAGAAAGTATTTACGCAATAGCATATGTGACCCAGAAGGATATAAAGGATCCAAACTTACGAGACCATCGGCATGAAGCTGCCTTTACTTCCCAGGTAAGAATTCATTTGAAGCTTCGACTAGACAACAGGGTTTGTACCTCAATTCTTTCCAATGATATCTCAGTGCCTTAGACACATCTTGACTTAAAAAAATAAACTTTTCAGCTAATTAAAAAGTTTGGTGCGCAATAATAGGCAAATCCATATAGGGCTAACTCTGAGTTGTAAAATTTAATTTTGTTTTAAAAATCTTAGATTTTTAAAAAGTTTAGCAAAAACTGACGAACTTTTGTTTCATGGTCGAAAATTGGCTATTTTAATTTTTTTTTTTTTTTTTTTTTTTTTTTTTGGTGGATTGCTTGGGGTAACAAAATTTTTACAGGAAAATAATATTTTGAAGCCAAAATCAATATTGCGGTTTCAATCATTTCATCGAGTCAAAAATCATTTAAAGCTTGTTTTGGCTATTTTTTAAAAATAATTTGATAATTTTTTAATGTTCTTTGGCGATTGTGATCTTGAACGGCTGATTTCTAGATCATAAAATATATGAAACCTATTTTGGAAAGCGTTCTGTATTTATGCTAATAATCTAACGAATCTTGACAATGAGCGACGATTGTGATTCTGGGGAAATATCTAGAAGGATAAATGCTTACTATTAGAGGCTAACTTTAAACGCGAAATTCAAATTTGAGATTTCCGGGACAAAAATTTTTTATAGTTTGTTTTTACCGTGCCATAAATTTTTTTGTCGAATGGGCTGACAAGAACATATTTTGGATTAGAATGCACTAACAACTTCTTACAATGTACTCGCGTTCTGAAAAAAAAATGATCTTGTTTCTATTTGAAAATATAGTTAAAATTTATTAAAACAAAACTTTTTTATAACAAATTCGATAACGAATAACTTATTTTACTTTATTTCATAACAGTCGTTGAACAGCTGATCCAGTTTTCGGGTTTGCGACTACTAATGATCAACTTTATAGCCTTGCAATTTTGAACCCAATCCAGAAGACAAGGGAACTCCTGGATCAAATATTGGGAAAAAATGCTTTCGTGGAGGCCTTTTTGATGGAACTAAATCGCATTTGCGTTACATGGAGAGGAAGACCACGAGAACCTCCAACGGTTAACCTGACGGCAGAGGGGCTCTAACCCATGATCCCTCTACCATTGAGGATATATACCTTCAGCACTGTGGTCGGTGAACGGATGCGAAATTCGTATCTACCAGCCATCGCGGTTCTATTGCATAGTAAAATGAAGGCGATGGTGGTAGCGTCGTTGGCTGCTCACTTCACTTGTGGGTCATAAATTCCATAGCCTTTCAATTTTGAACCGAATCCAGAAGAAAAGGGAACTCCTGGATTGAGTATTAGGAAAAAAAATGCCTTCGTGGAGGCCTTTTTGATGGAACTAAACCCATTTGCTTTACATGGTGAGGAAGACCACGAGAACCTCCCACGGTTAGCCTAACGGCAAAGGGACTCTATCCCATGATCCCTCTACCATCGAGGATATTTCAAGTCAGCACTGTGGTCTGTGCAATTCGTATCGACTAGCCATCGGGGGATTCGAACCCGGTTCTCCTCATTGTAAAAGCGAAAGCTCTATCCCCTAAGGCATGACGACTTAACGAATATCTTATGGAATTTACATTGTCCTACAATAAAGTTGTGTTTGAATGTAAAATCCATATTTGTAGTTTTTTATTAAAAAAGATGGAAAAAACGTTAAACCTTTTACATAAATATAATATGCAACGTGTAATATTATTATTATTATTTTAGCTGCGATGTTAACGAAAGTTTTTATTGAGGTACCGATTTTCTAAATTAGGCTAAAACTGAGATATTAAATTCAAACTTAGCAGATGGCAAAGAGGAATTTATAAATTTCTCCGGAGGCTACGAATACATTGATTTAGACTAATCTGTGCCGCTATGAGGTTCGAGAAGGACTTATTGTTTGATATATGTTTTATTTTTTCGAGTCCTTCTTTAGGTTACTGAGTGAATTTGGACGGAGAGTAGCTAAAACTTGTTTGGGACATTGTTTTTAGCAGTCAAGCAAACCGATATTTCTGATGCGCTATGGGGGGAAGCAAACGATATTCTACAATCTTTACAGTAGTTTGAACCATATTTTATAAATTTTCAAAAAAAAATTTTATGAAAATTCTTATGTTCTCTAGTAATTAGTATGCACTTTTCATTAACTTCAAGAAGTGGTATTTTGAAAATATTAATTAGAATATATTTCTCAAATATTTTATGGGTTATTCTTATATATTTTATGGGTCTGCAGGAAACATTCCAAAATCGACGTAATTTTCTCAAATGGAATGAATAAATAAATACAAAAAAGATTGCGCTCTTCAAAATCAATGTTTATTGGAGAAGTAGTTTAAGAGAAAATGCTTCTTGAGTGTAGAAATTTAACATTTTGAGCTAAAAAACCTAGCAATAGGAAGAGTTACAAACGTTAAAAAGAAGCCAAGAGTTCTTAAAAAAGAATAAAAAATATTTCTACTGTAATTAGAATTAAAACTCAAAATGTTCTAGAATATTTATTCAGAAGTAAACATTAAAAAACATTTCAATTTCGGGCGAATCCAGTGGTCGAAAAGACTACATTATTTTTGTAGTTTACTACAGCTATGTAGTTAACTACTAACGATAACTAATAGATAACTAATTTGTAACTATGCTAGTTACAAATGTAGTTAACTACATCTGCAAATACTTTTTTAAATGTAGTGACTATAAACTACTTTGGAATTGTAGTAACTGCTTCACTGCTTTAAAAGAAACGAACTTTGCTAGAGAACTTAATTTACACCGAAGTTTAAAATGGTTTTGAATAAGAAATTGGCTTACATTATATATAAGGAAATATATTTAAGAAATATTTATTCATGTTTACAAGAGCGAGTTTGTTATTCCAAAACATTTTTTTCGAATTTTTTCGTTTAGCCTTCAATATTTTATGCCTTTTCCGACAGCAAATATTTAATTTAAGAAATGCGAAATTATCAAACATTATACAAAATAATTAGTTTCTTTAATTGTTCTAGACCATTTTATTTAGTCTAAGAAATTAAGTACATCGAAAATACGTTCCGTTTGTTTAAAATATTATCTTTACGAATTTGCATTCGCTTATGAAGTTGTAATTAATTATCAAAGTGATTATCTATTTCTCGTAATGACTAGTTTAAATCTATGTTAACGCTCAGCTGCAACCACAGGGTCATTTTTCATTGCATCCATCAAATTCAAAAAATTATATTCGTTAGAACCATGTTTCTAAAATTAGTTACCAGGACTCGCTACAAACTACTGTTTTTGTTTGTATGACACTACTCACTAGGACTGGGTGATAAATCGATGCATAAGAAAATATCGATTCTAAGCAATCATCGCCGATCCGATGTTTAGATTTCCAATTTTACGAAGCATCGGAAATCGTGATACACTGAGATGTGTACAATATTTTCCTATGTATATCGTTGACATCTATGTCTACACGCGTGATGTTGGGAATTGTTCCCGATAGTATATCGACCGTTTGCAAGCTCGTGCGAAGAGTATTTTCCTCCGTAAGTGTGCAGCGATATCCTTGGAGATGATTTATATCTTACCCCGATTTTTTTACATTGTGACTCATCTGCTCCTTTCCTTTGAAATAACATCACGAGTGGGAATTCACAAGCGAAAGTGTGACCTAAGTAATTAATCTCCTATTTTTTATAATAACCAGTCTAAATATGACGTTATACGCGATTTTTAAATGAGTAATTTCTGTTAAATCTCAGCTGCATCCATAGGGTTATTTTCTTTGCATCCATTGATTAACCGGCGAAGATTCGCCACCATTAAAGTTGAAATATTAGTTACGTTAGAACTGTTTTTCTTTTCTAAACTAACATTAAAAGTAGTTGCCAGGAATTGCTACAAACTACTTTTTTTTTTGTATCGTATTACTCACTCAGGGTGCATAGCCAAATCTTTCAGCAAAAAATAAGCACCTTTTAAGTACTTTTTAAGCACTCAAAAAATATTTTTAGCACTATATACATTAATAAAGGACAAAATAATTTTCAAAGACCTTACACGATCGTGCTAAAATAACTTGTTTCTGACAAAGAACTCTTTTCTTGATTATATCAGCCATTAAAAAATTAACGAGAGATTCTTCGGTACGATATCAGAGGGTGGAAAATGAAGTCTGAAATTGAGAATATCTTGCAAAATGCAGCAGAGTTGCAAACGAGAGTACAAGAATCTCACCGATCCCAGCTCACTAGATGCACATGCGGACCCCTCAAGTATTTCATCAAACCTGCAACATGATTAGCGCTGTCATGCGTTATGGACCGATGGTACGCCGTATTGGATTATGGTTGAATGAATTGTAAAAACGTTGAACGTGAAAACCATGCTTTTGCATACTTGACGAAAATCAACATGGTAAAGAAGAAAAAAAAATCTCATTTTCGAAAAGTGAAAGTTAAGCACTTTTTAAAAACACCCCATGGCAAAAGCACCTTTAAGGGCTTTTAAGTAACGAAAATCGAAAATACACACCTTTAAGTACTTTTTAAAAACACTACACACTATGTCACTACACTACTTTTGTTAAAAAATAGCACACTACACTACAAACTACGAAGAAAAGTAGCGACTACAGTAGTTTCACTACGAATGCACCGACCACTGCAATACATTTTATGTCTTAATAGATTCTTCGTGCAATTATTTGCTGAATAAAAATGGAAGGGGAAGAAATGTGTAAAAGCACCAATAACCACATATTGTTTACTTTACATACTAAAACTGCCTCAGATAGTAAAATTCCCTTGAAAATTTACAATCAAGTTTTTAAAAATAAATTATAAGCCAACCACATATAAAAAAAAAATAGTCTTCATCAATAAGTAAACCCCTGTAGCAGAATTTTTTTCGGGGCTTTCTGCAACGTGACTCCTTAATACTAATATCTTTCTGCAAGATAGTTTTAAAAATAAAAAATATATACCTGTTACTAATTGAAAGTAACAAAATCATCAACTTCAAAAATAAAACTTCCATTAAAAATCAAATTATATAACTTTTTTATTCGAACATTTAATATTTTTGCAGATATTCCAGTATTTTGTGGGAGGAAAACAGACTAATTATTTCCTTTTTCGCATTTTGTAAATCATTGCATTAGAAAAAAAATCGTGAATTCAGTTGCAGTAACTATCAAAAAAAATTTACGACAAAATCACTCGAATCGGACTTTTCAAGAAGAGATTACTAAATGTGAGTTTTCATTTTGAGATTCAGTTATTGTAATAAATGATATCTTATTAAAAATATAGGATTTTAATAATTGTGGAAATCAATAGTAATAACTACATTAAAAAAATAGATCGAAACCTTTTACAGAAAAAGAAAACCGAAATTTTTAACTTCTCAAAGGAAAAATTTCGTGTCCAGCGACAGTGTCCTTCCCTTGTCACCACGATTCTGCCACGGGGAAGTAAACAAAACACATACAAGTAATCCTTACAAAAAGAGAAATCATATGATGACAGCACAGTCTTTCATTTGACACTCATAATTTAAAAATACAGAAATTTTGTTATAACTTTGACCTATTTTATGTTTTCAACCATAATGTGTAAATCAATGTCTAGCACTTTTCGAAAATTGATGGCTAACAATAGAAAATGCATTAATTTAAAGTAAAGTCTAACCAAGTGAATAAATTAGAACTTTCAATCTCTATTTCAGCGGTTACTACTATAGTTGCAACTTCTAATATACTCAAATTGTTTTTTTTTTGTTTTTTTTAACACAGCAGTTTAAGATAGATACTTTAAAATTTTTAAAAAATTTCTGAGGACTTTTCTATTTTCAGTTCTTAATTCTTTAAAATAAATACAAATCAGAAGCATACTGTATATAAGTAATTTAAAAGTAATATAAATTATTGATTTAAAATTTTTTTTTCTTTTAGTAGGATAGTTGTGAAATAAATTACTTTAACTTAACCAATTAGGACAAATTACAAGACAATTTTGGAGTTAAATCACAATCCCTATAGAAAAAAACTATTAGTATGCTGACAATTTCAAATATATTTTTTTAGTATTAATTAATTTAAAATGAATTGAATAAACATCAGATTAACCAATTTTAAAAAATTAATGTTTTTTTAGTTATCAAAAGTAATTTTTCTTGTATAACAGAAAGAATTTATTTAAAAACAGTCGAAAATTAACATGCATAAAAAATTATACATACAATTTTTATACATAATAAATTATATCATAATCTGGATTGCCAACCGTTTCTTGGAAAAATTTCTTTTAGAAGAAGTTTTGTATGAAAGGCCACTTTTATCTAGCTCCCATGTGGTGAGATTTTTAAAATATTCGCAAAACTAAGAAATAATTCAGAGAGTTTTTAACTGCCTACCACTTTATAAAATATTTAGCTAAAACCATAGTAGTTAGCAGCCCTGTATATTAATACATAACAATTCTGTACAGAATGCTAAAGACATTTTGTTAATATGTACAAAATTACGAGCTGCACAGAAAATATATTATGCATAGAGGATTAAATTATGTATAGAAAATTAGAAAAACTGTTTATGCACAATTGTAAATTTATACGATGTTAATATTATACATGTTCTAAATATTTACTGCGAAGTTTATTAAAAAATTAACACTATTTACCATCACTCTGTAATAAATGCCAAACACTGATTTAAATACATTTTTCTCTTCAATTAAAAAAGAAGAAATGTTGTTTGATTAACTATTAATATCTCTTTCGCTTGATTCATTGTTTAATGAGTAACTCAAGATAAAAGCAATTTTAACAAATGAGCTATTTAACGTACCTTAAGGACTTGTCCTTTTCTAAAACTGAGCTCGTCATCGGCAGTGGCATTAAAATCGTGTTTGGCTATTGCTTCCATTTTTCAATTGAATAAATTAGGAGAATTAATATTTAAACAAACTGTCACGAATATAAAAATGTCAATATCAGGCGTCAATTATGAATATCTGCGATAGGGAAATAAATAAACAGGCAAGTTGTTTATACAAAAATAAAGGATCAAGAAGAGAGTTGCGTGAAAAACATGTTGAAGAAATGTAAAATATGCATATTCTTCAAACAGGGAGAATCCACCTGTCTGATAAAAAGTTTCTCTCCTTAGAAGAGTTACAGATGATAACAGACGAGAGTCAAAAATAGATCAATTCGAGTTAGGTCGCCGCCCTTCACTAAATCCCAATACGGAATTTGATTTCAAATATAGTTCACAATATAATACAATTTCAAAGTACACTGACGCCCACAACATATAAATATGTGTTCAAATTTTACTGCTTTTAATCGATCCTCACAAAATTGAAGCAATAAACAATATATAATAGCGGATTGACACACCTTTGATGCAATAACAAAAATATATAAACAATTTTATATAAAATAAAAAAAACTGTCTCTTCTACTACAATATTATCTTACATTACAAAATTATAAGAAAATTTAAATAGATTGAGATCATCAAATACTAGTTAAATATCGATTTGTCGGTTTTTAATTAAGGCAATATATCGAACTATATTTCAACAGAGTGGATCGCTCTTACTGCACTGCGACAACAAAACTCTACGCAAAGTAAATAAATGCTGAAAAAGTCGGGAAATCCCAGAAAGGAAAGATAGTTGAAATGAGTAATAATTGCTAAAACTTTGCTTTGTTGAGACCCGTCGAATATGTAAAATTGAAAGTCATTTTGATTTATTTTTATTTTATTGAGATTACATACATTTGCTGACTTGTGTGCTCTATATATAGGCTTATAAGTCATTGTCAAGTAGAAAATACAGATAGAACAATTCAGAGAAAGACATCACAAAGAATACATCCAGGGTTACGGCGGGATTCGAACCCGCTACCTCCACGCTTAACAGAGCGTTTGGACCAGCGATACCGCTCGGCCAGGGAGGCCCCTTCATTTTGAAAGACTGTTAATGCAAACAGGATAGGGTCCCGCAGTGGACTGATCGTTAAGACACGGTTCCCGGCAGATCACCGAAGTCAAGCATCACTGGCTACGGTCAGTGTGCGGGTGGGTGACCACTTGGATCAGTCTGCGTAGGGACCGAGGGTGTGCGGTATTGGTCCTCGTTAAACTGTGCTACCGTAAAGTGCTCGACTTCGCGTGCAGGTCGTCGGGCTACCGAAGCGGGGGTGCCATCCCCTCTGCAGAGGATCAAAATTGCGATGGCATGTCTTCGGATCATCCTCCGGGATGTTTCCCAGACCGTCGCCAATAGCCCATTGTGCAGCTCTAGTGCGACGTAAATTAACAACAACAACAACAGCAAACAGGATAGGTGTCCACACATGTTTTAAATATCAAGTCTCTCTTGTCTCAGAACCGAAATTTTATATGGTTGGAAAGATCATTTTCTTTCAACTAAGTAATGTCCCGCCAACATTCTTGACACGCTTTTCTTTTAGTTAGTTTATTTTATAGAAATAGATTTTCATTCTAATCCAACACCCGTGATAAATTCCGAATTTCTGATTGAAGAGAGGGTTGTTGTAGTTCATTTACGAGGCACTAGAGCTGCATAGTGGGCTATTGGCGACGGTCGATCTCTGAGGATGATCACAATTTTGATCCACTGCACAGGGGATGGCACTTCGGGGTAGCCCGACGACAATTGAAGAGGCGGAAATGGTGCAATTGGCCGATAAAGTGAGGATGGCCCTTCATCATTTTAATTTCAGAGCTGTGGTCAGGTTTGGAAACCGTCATGAGCTGGGATCCTCTTGGCGGATTTTTGTCGTAGAAGAAAAACGATTATCTTTATCACACAATCGCTTTTAAACTTTTCTTTAAAATCTGTTTGCAATCAGACTTTTGTATAAGAACTTACGCAGATAGCAAAATAAGGTTTATTTTAACTCAACAAAAACCTTTTAATGTAAACTAAAAAGGTTTTTTTATGCAGTTTGCAAGATTTGTGGCGCTCTATTCTACGCACATAATCCTATTCAGAAAACCTGGGATAGAAAACAACCTTTTATATAAAAACCTAAAAATCAAGGTTGCAGGGCCCAAGGATTACCCATTAGGCCAGACTAGGCCCAATCAATATTCGCCTTGAAATGGAATTTTTGAAATTAAATTTTAAAAAATTAAGAAAAACAATGATTTTTCAAATATTGTCAAAGTGTTATGATAATTTTTTAGTTCTAATTTAAAATAAAGTAAAATTTAATTTATTACCGTAAACCGGGGCGAGTTTACCCATCCAGGGGAGAGTCTACCCATTTTAGTTTTATTTAATTTTCACTATTTTAAATTGCAAATAAAATTTTTTTAACCGACGGAGGACTTAGTTCAGACTCTAAGGAAGATGGCGCTGTAGTAGTTTGATCCGTTTTTATTTATTTGGTGTCTTTTTAACCGACCTGCTCAAACGTCTTTTGAGAGATTTGTATTGAAAATCAGCAAACTTTTAGTTGGTGCTCCGTAAGTATATTATTATTATTACTATTTTCACTTTGGTTAAGTGATAAACTTATCTAAGACTAAGATTACATTAATTTTATATGAAAAAAAACAAAAAGAGTGCAAGTTTTGCTGTTGTAAACAAAAAGCCAGAATTCTCGGGGCGAGTCTACCCATTCGTATTTAGTTTTAATAAAGCATAATAATATAATTTAGAACTTTGTTTATATTTAAATTAAGTCATTTTAAATGAATTTGAGTATATTATTTTAATTCTGCATTGATAAATTTATCATTAATAAGAAAATTTATAGGTTAAATATAAATGTAAATATAAAATTTGTTTATTTTACCTATTTTTTCAATTTTTATATTACAAAAATAACTTTTTTTATTTAATGCAAGTTAAATAAATTATTATTTATAAATTATTATTACCTCCCAAAAGAATGGGAAAAGGATTTTTCATGATTCCCAATGTTTGAATTTTGATTTTGTTAATAATCTTTAATTAATATTATTTATTAATTATTTAATTGTAAATTTATATTAATTTTAATTTATTTTTATCAACAATAATCAGAAAAAAATGTTATTTTATAATGTTAATGATTTTAAAAACAAAACTGTGATCAAAATGTGATAATCGATCAAATACTCAATTTGTGTTATTTTATGAATAAAAAAATGGAATATATAATAAAGTTAAGAATTTTACTTCATAAATATCCTATATAGTAACTAAAATAACAATTTAATAGTAAAATTTGATTATTTACAATGTTAACATCCATTTTAGTAGAATGGGTAGACTCGCCCCATACGAGAGATTTGTCAGCAGTTCTATAAAAATATACAGTAACAGCGTAACTGTTAATATTTTCTGAAATCGATTTCACAGCTTTAAAGAGGGATAAATAGCGATTCCGAAACACCTATTAAAAGCCTTTTTTCTTTAATATTTACAAAAGTTTGACCACTTGAAAGTTGACAAACTGAAAAAATGGGTAGACTCGCCCCGTTTTACGGTATTATTTATTTTAATTTCAAATATGCTTTCTTAAAATGAAAAGATAGATAAATACTTGTATATTTGATTAAATAAAAAATAGAAGAAAATTTAATCTAAGGGCCCCATAATTTGAATGGCCTAGGGACCCGCTACGCTTAAACCGGCCCTGCGAGGTTGTCTTAGGGTTTTCAAGAGTGGAAAAAATCTTTGAACAAAGCTAGTCTCAAGGTGAAAATAATCTTAAATCTAGGTCATTATAAGGTTTCTTTTCGCAAAGTCTTGTATGCTCAACTAAAATCCACCTGGTCATGAAATTGTAATGCAATCTTATTTCTAGTGTGACGTCATCTAAAACGTCATTATGGACCTTCTTAAGTCAATGACATTAACGTCATTATGACAATTTCTTTTTAAAAAAGCTTTAAAATTAATTTAGAACTTCTTTAGGATGAAAGGTCTGCAATAATTTTACTTTATTTGAAGAAAAAAAGGTTTTTAATACAAGCATTTTTATGACAATAAAGCGAAAACTGCGACACTAAGGCAGTGTTTCCCAAAGTGTGGTACGCGTACCCCCAGGGGTACGGGAACAGTTTAGCGGGGGTACGCGTTCTTATGCGAAATATTTGCTACAAACGAAAATTTTAAAAAATTTTACTTTAAAACAAAGCTAGCCAAGAAAACTTACGATTAATAAGTTAAACAGTTAATAATTAGTGCTGTCAACAGCCAGTTGTGATTTTTAACTTTTGTGCAATTTTTTTATAGTAAAAAATACATTCATTTTTATTAGTGGTACGCAGCGTTGTGAAAAATTTAGAAAGGGTACCCAAAAGTCATAAGCTTGGGAAACACTGCTGTAAGGTTACATGCTTTCTGGAAATACTTTTCGAATCTTTCTCCAACTATAAACTTCTTGTAGACAATAAATTTAAGTTGAAAATGGCATAACAAATAATTATTTTAAGCAGAATATGGCTTTTAAAGTTAATAAAAGATTTTTTTCCCCTTGATTCAAAGTTTAATATTCAAAATTTCATTTATACATGCTACAGTCAAACCCCGCTATAGTGAACACGGTTTATAGTGAACTCCCGGATATAGTGAACGAAATGTGCGGTTCTGTACCTTGCTATACCCGTATAATGTTATTTTTCGTGGCTATAGTGAACCAAAAAAGTAAGAAAGTTGGATATAATGAACTTTTTTTTGTCCTCGACTGATTTTTTTCTTCATTTTTTGTGTGTGATAACTTTGAAATTTTTACTTCAAAATAAATACATGTACCGATTTTTGAAACCATCTATAGAGGAGAATGTTGCGATAAGCATTTTTTCTTGCTTGCTTTTTCAATTCTCACTTTCTCATCCCTAAACAAACCAAGCAAATGTTTCCAACCCAGACTGATGATGTACCTGTCAGGTCAGTGGGTTCATTTCTGTCCTCTTTTCGGTCATTCTATATACATAATTCGCATCTTTAACAAGGAAAGATACTTGTTTTTATATGTAGAACGCATTTCCTCCGATTTTTCCTTTTTTCTATTGTGCCCATTATTCGCTATTTTCCGAAGAAAAAAATATATATTTTGCGTATAAAACGCTTTAAAATATCGAAAAACATATTGAAAAAAAAAATATAAAATAAAATAAACAAAACAAAAAAAAAATTCAAAGCATGACCACCGCCGGGATTTACCGCTCAGCCAATTTTACTCGCGCACAGCCCCAACCACTGGGCCACGCCATACACGGTGTTGCCACGAATATTTAGCTTAAGGAGAAATCTCCCGTTTAGTCAACTAAAAAGGTTTTTGGCCCATTGTGGGCCCAATAATTGTTCGATAAAAATTTCCTTTGGTACGATTGTTCGGCCCATGGAACCCTACTTTTCGGCCCAATTTGAACATTATAGCTTAGTATTAATGGGAGTTACGTGGTTTTGACGTGTGCGTGCCTGCGGAGACGATTTTTATCCCTTTTTCAGCAATTATTCGCACCTTAAAAAAGAAAAATACTTATTTTTATATATAGGACACTTTATTCACGTTAAAATATTGAAAATATATTTTAAAAAATTACATAAAATAAATAAAGAAATTAAAAATAAACCTTCACTTGGTACCGAACCCAATACCTAAACGGATACAAACCGTAAATTCGGGCAGAGTTTAAAAATTATAGGTTAAAATTAAAGGGAGTTACGTGGTGCGACATGTGCGTGCCTCCGGAGACGAAATTTATCCGTTTTTCTGCCAATATTCGCTCTTTAATAAAGAAAGGTACTTGTTTTTATATATATAAAACACTTTATTCATGTTAAAATACTGAAGAACATGTTAAAAAATAATATAAAATAAAATAAATGAAAAAATTATCTGAAATTTATCCTTTTTTAATTATTATTCGCTCTTTACCAAAGAGAGAAATAGTTTTTTTTTTTATATATAGAACTCTTTATTCACATTGAAATATCGGAACAGATGTTAAAAGAATAATATAAAATAAAATTTAAAAAAATTACTTGAAATTTATCCTTTTTCAACTATTATTCGCTCTTTACCAAAGAGAGAAATAGTTATTTTTTATAGAACTATTTATTCACGTTAAAATATCGGAAAAGATGTTAAAAGAATAATATAAAATAAAATTAAAAAAAATTACCTGAAATTTATCCTTTTTTAACTATTATTCGCTCTTTACCAAAGAGAGAAATAGTTATTTTTTATAGAACTCTTTATTCACGTTAAAATATCGGAAAAGATGTTAAAAGAATAATATAAAATAAAATTAAAAAAAATACCTGAAATTTATCATTTTTTAACTATTATTCGCTCTTTACCAAAGAGAGAAATAGTTATTTTTTATATATAGAACTCTTTATTCACATTGAAATATCGGAAAAGATGTTAAAAAATGATATAAAATAAAATAAATAAAAAAATTACCTGAAATTTATCCTTTTTTAACTATTATTCGCTCTTTACCAAAGAGAGAAATAGTTATTTTTTATAGAACTCTTTATTCACGTTAAAATATCGGAAAAGATGCTAAAAGAATAATATAAAATAAAATTTAAAATAAATACCTGAAATTTATCCTTTTTTAACTTTTATTCGCTCTTTACCAAAGAGAGAAATAGTTATTTTTTATATATAGAACTCTTTATTCACATTGAAATATCGGAAAATTCACACACACAAAGATGCTAAACACAAAGATTCACACAAAGATGCTAAAAAATAATATAAAATAAAATAAGTAAAAAAATTACCTGAAATTTATCCTTTTTTAACTATTATTCGCTCTTTACCAAAGAGAGAAATAGTTATTTTTTATATATAGAACTCTTTATTCACATTAAAATATCGGAAAAGATATTAAAAGAATAATATAAAATAAAATAAATAAAAAAATAAAATAAAATATAACCCTCGTCCGGTTTTGAACCCCGGGTCTTGCCAGCGGCACTACCCACTGCTCTACGACGCTTCACACGCTGTACCCACGAATATTTAGCTTAAAGAACCTCCTTTCGGTTAGTCAACAAAACCTATTTTGGCCTATTGGGTGCTCTGAATGGCGCATAAAAATTCCCTTTGGTACGGTATATTAAACTCTAATTTTGGGCCGAGTTTAAAATTAATTTCTCGCCGCGAGTTTGAAAGTTATGAGGGAGATACGTGGTGTGTCGTATGTGTGGTGTTGGAGCCGAAATTTATCCCTATTTTAGCTATTTTTCGCTCTTTCTCAAACAAAAATGATAATTTTTATTTGCAGAACACTTTAAAATTTTAAAAAAGATGCAAAAAAAAATAATATAAAATAAATAAATAAATGAAAAATTTAAAAATTAACCCTTGACTGACTTCGGACCCTCAGCCTTCAAATTTCTTTTTAACCCGCGACGCTACCAACCAGCCTCTCACGCTGGTTTCACGAATAACTAAAGAACTTTCCTGCGGTTATTTATCGGAACCTATTTTGGTCCATTGTGGTCCCCCTAATTTGTCTATAAAAATTTCCTCGGTACGATTGTTTAGTATTTTAAACTATAATTTCTGCAGCGTTTGAAAGTTAATATTAAATGGAGATACGTGTTGATTCGTATGCGTAGCGTCGGAGCCGAAATTTAGCAGTTAATAACAAGAATTTAAAAATAAAAAATTACGAAAACTATATCAAAAATCGCGAACTGTATAAAACGATTTAATTTCGTGATAAAGTATATCGTGATAAAGTATATCTAGTTCTGATTTTCGTCAGTTAACTGAAACGGGTAATAAATTGTTGTAGAAAATTTCAAAAGAATTTGAAGATATTCAAGAACAAGAATTTAAAAATAAGAAATAATGAAAACTATTTCGAAAATCGCGACCAATACAAAACGATTGATTGCACGATAAAGTATTTTGTTCTCCTTTTTTAGTTCTGAGTTTCGTCAGTACTTTTTTAAAATAGTAAATCATTTCATAACTTGTAAATCAATGTTATTGAAGTATGTTAAATCAATTTTTAACATACACTTCAAGAAGCACGAAAATTCCATGTTATATTTAGTTGAAACTTTCTTAATCGGCACAGAACATTTGAAATAACTAATTTTTTAAAGTTACGAATCATTTCACAACTTATTTTAATATCAAGAAAATCTAGATGCAAAAAAATTTTACGCACATTTAGTTCAAACATTTTTTAATTGGCGAATTTTGAATTGGCGACTTTAGTTCAGAAAATTTCAAATAACTAATTAGGGAGAAGCAAGGATTATAACAACCCTGGAACACAAAACAAATTAGAATTCTCTCTCTTCTTGTGGAACAAGATTTAATTTTTAAAGTTTCTGTAATTTGATAGAGACGTTAAATATAAGTTTGTTCGTTGTTTGTTTATGTCAAAGTATAGTGGTATTTGTAACATAGTGGTATAGATATATGTTAGTGGTTTTCGAGACTGAAAGTAACAACTCAAGTCTGGCTTGTGATCTATCAAGTAAGTTTCCATTATAGTTGCTATATAATTCGTTATTACTTACCTATAATTTATCGCCACGTTTTGTTTTTGCGTTTATTTCATAATTGTTTACGTTAATAGTTGTGATTGAAGTGATTTTTTATTTTTATTCATAGATTTGTTTTCTTAAGAAATGCAGTTATTTTCATTAATTACGGATTTTGATTCATTTATTTATATACACTGATTTGCGTGAGGTTAAATTTCAGTAGAATTATATACTTTATTGGAATTATATACTTTAAAATGGTATGTGTAAGGAATGATTATTAAATGTTTAATATTCTTACAAAGTTATTTTAGGAAGATGTTTATGAATAAATTTGTATAATTATCTGAGACAGATTAAATCACGCTTTTTATATCAATCTTTCGATATCAATTCAGATAGTATAAATTAAAGAATTGTTACTTAAGTAATTTTTACGGGTGCTTGATTAAGAAAATTATCTAGAAATTATATATATAATATATAAGAACACACAAATATCACGCAATATTAAAATCAAGCATCATGATTCTTATTTAGGAAATTTCAAACCGCACATCGTGATTCATATTCACTTGATTTAAAAGTAGCACACTGTGATCTCAGGAATTGAATTGTTATTAGCAGTATTTTAAAATTATGTATCCCGGTTTATATTCAAGTGATTTTAAAATCAAACTTTGATTCTTCTCCGTGCTAGAGCCCCTGAATTCCTAGCCTTACTCCGTACTATTTTAAATTCAAATATTACGATTCGCAAACACTATAAATATCACGCTTCTTATTCCAATGATTTAAAAGTCGCACATTGCGATCACGAAATTTAGCTTTTAAGAATTTAGTTTTTGTAGTTGTAAAAAAGTAAGTAAATTTTTCCTCTGACATACTTATAATTTAAAACATGCTTGTAATATTTATGTTCAATATTCAACACAGATAATTAAAAAATTTTGTTTTAAAATTTTTTATTTTTTTTCTGAAGCCATTTTTATTATTATTTTTTATTTATTACTGAAGGATTGTTAAAATCTATCATATAATGTTATGCATTTCGTAAATATTGTTCTAAAATGTATATTAGTTGCATGAAATAATATGGCTTGTAAGGCACGTGAATTAAATTTATTTGTACTTTAATTATTTCCCAAATGAGATTAAAAAATTAAATATTGATTTCTCATTTTTAAAAATTGTAATTAAAATTTGCAATATTCTAAAAGAAGAAATTGACCACAATAATGAATTTACATGCTTCCTAAGTAAACTTCTTTTGCCTCTTAAATGTCATAAATTTAGGATTAATTTTGTTCTAGGATTAAATTCAAATACAAGATTGAACTTCGCTTTGAACGAAATTTGTTTTAATTCAATGTATATAATTTTGATAATAATATTTTTTGGAACTTTTTTGTTTTGCCCGTGTGTGTACAGAACACTTCAAACAAACTTTTTTCCGATTTTTTTATCTCCCCAAATTTAACATATCAAATTTGAAAATTTTCAACGTGTGGTTTTATGTTAAAGTTTTTATTTCGCATTTTAAGAAAAATTTTAGAAATAAGACAATTTTAACGTAAGCATTACTTATATTCCTTCTCTCTTATCAGCAAAAATATTCAAATCACTAACCCTCTCCCTATGTTAAGTGCTTATGTGATATTTTAATAGCCCTGTATCAACCCTATTTTGCCTCTGAACTGTTTTCTTTAAATTTATCTAAATATTTCATACACTTAAAAACTAAAAATATTTTTCAAAACAAATTTTTTTTAGTTTTATTTTTAGTATTTGTACTTATATTTTTTGAAATAGTTTTATCACATTCAAATCGTTTACTCACTTTTTTTTATACGAAATTGCTAAAGAAATGTAAATTATGTATTTAAATACGGAGAAAAAATGTTTTTTTTTTTAAAAGTTGTTTCTAGAAGTTATACACCGAAGAGCCATTACATTATGACCACCCTGCTAATAACATGTAGAACCACCTTTAGCCCTCAAAACTGCTAGCACCCGCCGTGGCATTGATTCCACAAGGTGCTGATAGGTAGTCTGAGGTATCTAGTACCAAGCGCTCACCAACTGGTCCTGTAATTCCCTCACACTGCGAGGGGGTAGCGTGGCAGCACGAATTTGGTTTTCCAAGTAGGACCACAAATGCTCTATTGGATTAAGGTCAGGTGAATTTGGGGGCCTAGATATGACTTGAAAGTCACTGGAAAAATCCATGACGATTTCCCTCGAAGCAATCCATGACGATTCGACTCTTATGACATGGTGCATTATCCTGTTGGTAAACACCACCCCCCGCAGGAAAAACTGTTGCTATGAATGGATGAACCTGGTCTGAAACTATGTTCAATTAGTTTACAGACGTCAGGAATTGTTCTATGAGGATTATGGGTTCTAATGTGCCCCTTGAAAACATTGTTACTGGGCGAGAAACCATGAAAACCTGGGAGAGATCATTGTTATAGATGGGTGAGCATAATATAATGGCTCTTCGGTGTATATTGAGTTGGTTTAGAATCCAAGCTTAGCTTGAAATTAAAGATGTGAAAACTTATATGCACTTTAAATAAAATTGTTTTCTCCTATACAATATTATCTATATATTCATGAGAAATAAATGTCAATTATTCTATCCAGATATTATGCGTTTGCATTACCTATAAAAAAATACTTTATATCTTTAACAAAAATGTGAGCTTAATAGACAACTGTTTAGCTTTAACCATTGGCTGCTACGCTTTTATTAAATCGCTTTTGTATGTATTTGGCTGGAATCATGAAAACTTTCGACCTATTTTTGATGATCTAGAGGACTAAAATTTAAACTGGGAGTGCTTTATAACCGCTGTTGAACAGCCAACCCTACTTTTGGGTTTAAGACTACTTATCTGCAACTCCGTAGTCTTGTAATTTTGAACCCAATCCAGAAGACAAGGGAACTCCTGTATCAAGTATTGGGAGACATTTCGCTTTCGTGGAGGTCTTTTTGATGGAATTATAACCCGCATTATCGTTACATGGAGAGGAAAACCTCGAAAACTTCCATGGTAAGCCTGACGGCAAGGAGACCCATGATACGTCTACCACTGAGGATATTTTGCGTCAGCACTGTTGTCGGTGCAAATCAGACACGGAATTCGTATCGACCATCCAACTCTGGGATTCGAACCCGTTTTCACCTCATTTAAAAGGAAAAAGCCCTTGAGCCATCACGGCTCAGCTGGAACTGTTTGCGGAATGACAAAGTTTCTATCATTTTTTCTGACTGCTAGAAGTAGCTTTTATTGTCAATCGAAATTTCGACTACTTTCCGATTAGCCAGAACATTCAAATCTCGACTAGAGCTTTATTAAAAAAAGACAATACATGTTTTAATAGCTTCCTGAAAGCGATAAGAAAATATCATTACAATTATATTCCAAACAAAATTTCCTACCAAACAAAATTGCGATTACTTTTCGTCTAGTTAGAGTGTTTAAATTTCAAATGATGTTTTGACCTTGGCTACAACAAATTACTATTTACTAAAAATTCTAAGCTAAAATTTGTTTCAATTTTTAATTCCAAATGAAAATCCGATCACTTTCTGGAGTAATAACAAAAAGGAAAGTAATAAAATGAAAAACTTCTTTAAAACTTTTTATGGAATTAAGAAAAAAAAGAGAAAGTAATCCTATCTGCTATATCAGCCAATACCGACCGTCTTTCAAATGTATTTATCGTTTACCTTACGTTTATAGTTACTTTTAATGACAAACATAGAATTATTTCTACGTTATTGTATACTTCTTTTTAAAAAACGTTGTTTTTAAAATTTTAATTTTATATGTGTTAAATTCATTTTTTTATGTGTCCAAGCTAAGTACATTTGTTTAAAAATGCTGCTATATATTTTTAAATATTGTTTCTATTGTAGTACTCAAATTTAAAACATAAATCCTTTACTTTTCCTATCTGTTTCATTGATGTTTTTTCTCATATATATATATATATATATATATATATATATATATATATATATATATATATATATAAGTTCAAAATGAAGAATAAAACAAAGAAAAATTATAGACATATGAAAAAAAGGGGGTGGGAAATAATAAGTAAAAAAAAAAAAACAACAAACAACAATATACAATTTCCTTACTTAATTATCAGTCCTAAATTTCATAAAATTCCAGTAAAATTTAGAACTATCACATGTGGGTCGAATACTTATTTAACTAAACCTGGCACCATTTTCTCTAACTACTTAAATAAGATTATTAACTATATTACTAAAGAAGGTTTCTCTTGGATAATCACTAATAATCAACCGATTTTAGATTTCATTAAACATAATAAAATTAATTCTATTGCGACTTTTGATTTCCAGGATCTTTTCAATAGCATTCCCCTTTCTAAACTAAAAGATGTCCTTTTGAATTATTACCATGATTTTAAAAATATCCTTTGTTGCGATTTTGATTATTGGGAAATTCTGATTAATTTTTGTCTTTTTAGTAATTATCTTTACAATGGAAGGGATATCTTTCTTCAAATTAATGGAATACCACAGGGATCTAATTATTCATCTCTCTTAGCTAACTTATTTTTGCATTATTATGAAAAAAATTTTACTCTGAGTATTAAATTTGTTTTTAGATATATTGATGACTTAATTATCTTTAATTTCCAAGATTTTACTGTTTTATTGAGTGATATATACCCTGAGGAATTAATCTTACTTCGTAATCATGATGATAATATTAATTTCAATTTTTTGGATTTGGGTATTATGAAAGTTGAAAATATTTGCTTTGTTGATTTATACGATAAAAGAAATGATTTTAATTTTAATATTAATAAACTAGTTACTTGGAATTCTAATGTTTCTAGGAGCATCTATTTAAATACCACTTTTAATGAAATGAACAGAATTAAAAGAATATGTAGTAATATTTATTTATCCAAAATACAAATCGATAAACTCTTTCAAAATCTGATAAAAAACAATGGATACCCAACTAATGTAATAAAATTTTATATAAAATCATTGAATTAATCGTATATTTTGGTGGATATATTTTCTAAACATTTTTTTGTTAATTTTTATGATTTTCCCATGTGCAAATCCATTTCAGGCCAAAATTCATTGCCAAAATTATTTACTAAATAATTTCTTTGTTAATTTATGTAATTTTTCCATGTGCAAATCCATTTCGGACAAATCCGTGGCTATAATTATGTACTAAAATTTTTTCTTTGTTAATCTTTCCATGTGCAAATCCATTTCGGGCAAATCCGTGGTTAGAATTATTTACTAAAAATTCCTTTGCTAAATAATTTCCCTTGTTAATCTATACAGTTTTTCCATGTGCAAATCCATTTCGGGCAAATCCGTGGATAAATTGTTTGCTAAAAATTTCTTTATTAATTTATACAATTCCATGTGCAAATCCATTTCGGGCAAATCCGTGGTTAAAATTATCTGCTAAAATTTTTTCTTTGTTAATTTTTCCATGTGCAAATCCATTTCGGGCAAATCCGTGTTAAAAATTATCTATTAAAATTTTTTCTTTGATAATTTAAATAATTTTTCTATGTACTAATCCATATCGTGCAAATCCGCGGCTAAAATTATTTACAAAGCAGGCAATTTATGTTTCTCTTTTCTATTTTATATTTTTTCTTAAATAAACATCTATCTTCTAAAACTATTTATGATCAATTTTTAAAATTATCCAGTATAATATTACCTTGTGCACATCCATTTCGGGCCCATCCTTGGTAACTAACAAATCAAAACTCAGAATAACAAATCACTTCAGCAGTGCAGTAAGAACGACACTTTAGAACCCTTTTGTTACACTCAATTTGCGCTTTTGTTTTCATATTTTGTAATCTGGCAATCTTTCTGCGAAAACATTTTTAAATCATTCTTGAAAAATAACTGTCCAAGTAAGTTGTTATGATTTTGCTACTCGCTTTATAGTCCCCCCTTTTTAATGTTTTTTATTTTATTTTTTCTTTTTATTTTATTTTATTATCTGTTTTTACATGTTATATTTACTTTTTATGATCTATTTTTACGTAGTTATTTTATAAAAAAAAAAAATTTTTTTTGAGTGCTCCTCACACTATTGTATTAATATATTTTGCTTTGGCTTTATTGATACAATATCAGAAAGCACTCTGTTTTGTGGATATAATCGTGTGGGCTGAAGAAAAGATTATATCTTTTTTTTCCGGCTTTTTTTCCGGTTTTTTAATTAACATTTCACTTTTTTTTTTTTTTTTTTTTTTTTTTTTTTTTTAAATAAAATATTGTTTTTTTTTTTTTTTTTTTTTTTTTACTTATTATTTCCCACCCCCTTTTTTTCATATGTCTATAATTTTTCTTTGTTTTATTCTTCATTTTGAACTTATCTAATGAGTGCTGTTTACTTGCAGCTTAAGCGCAATAAATGTTACTTATTGTTTTTCTTAATTTTCTTAGTGTTTTCTTGTATTTATTTATTTATATATATATATATATATATATATATATATATATATATATATATATATATATAATGTGTATATATATAATGTGTATGCGTGATGAGTTGTAGATTCGTAGCCCTTATTCCGACAGAACTGTTTCCAAATTTGAAACTTAATCTGAAATATTTTCCGTAAAGATTTTGACTTCTTTTTTTTTCATGAAACAAAGAAATTGATGTGAATCTAGCTTGAATGTTAAAGGCAAGAGGAAGTGTGTAAAAAATTGTTTACTTTTGCGTATTAAACTATCAAACTAATAAAAAAATAGAACCAATTGAAAAATATTATAACCGTTAAAAACATTAATTTAATGCCAAAAATGAAATTTTTCTCTCTAGTTTAACCATGATTGAAAATCAAAATATAATTTATATATATTTTTAGACTAATATGTGATTTTGAATGTCGAAATCTAAATTTTAAATAATTTTATTCCAGAAAAATACATGAACTTTTTAATTTTTTTCTCAAGTTTTTTCGATATTGTGGATTTTTTTATTTAAAATTCTTTACCGAAGCATTTTGATTATTTTGATTAATATTACTGAAATATATAAATTGAACATTAATTTATTGGATGAAAATTATCTTTTTCTTAAGAGGAAAATGTTAAAAATCGATTATATTATAACAATCGATTACCTAGCTATCGGTTAATCGATGGCAATAACTAGGTTAACATTACTTTATTTTCTATTACAAAATGTTACTTAGATTTGACAACAGAAATCAGCGTATCTCTTAAAAAGGTGATTTGATTAAGCAACAAAAAATAGTTTAAGAATATTATGGACGGAATACAAAACTACGTTTATAAATTTGTTTGATTTAATAACTAATTGAACTTTTTAATTACTTAAAGAATCCTTTTTAGGATAATTTTTTTTTTTTAGTTTCGTGAATTTCGAAATATTTAAAATATGATTTTGTTTGGTTACTTATATCAAAACTTTAATGTAAAATCCATTTTTTTTATCATTGTTATAAATATCAACTGAAAAATCTAGAAATCAAGAAAACACACAGACGTTAAAGCACTTAGTTTACACAAATATAACACAGATTACACTACCCGCTAATTCGAAGAGTTGAATCTTAATTTTATTTTTCATTAATAAATGTTCAGTTGAAGATCTGTTCCACGTGATTTTTTTTCGTCACATCAGAAATCTCAGAACGGCGTTTGTGAATTTTACTCTTTCTTTTTTTCATGATAAGCTATGTTTTATATTTGTTTCTTTAATACCAATTTAAAGCTTTAAATGAACTTTGTTATTTATTTCTAATGTTCTTTTTCTGATAATGTCTTTTTTTTATAATAAGTTACGTATATATTAGGTACCAACTTGATTTTTCCTTACCGTCAATTTCACGATCTTTTTTTACTATTTTTCCATTTAGTTTTACAGTAAATATTTGTTGAATGTCTTACATTATTATAAAACATTCGAAAAGAGTTCCTGAATTTAATGAATGTTTTTGTTGAAGCAATTACGTTCTACTGATAACTAGATTCAGAAATAAATTAAAATTGTAGAGTCTAGTATTACAATCAGTTTATTTTTCAGAAATGATTAATACACGAATTTGTTAGTTATAGATGTACTATACGAATATGCAAATTAATATTTTTATAACACCAATACCGATTAAGATGTGCTAAACATGTAATTTTTTTTAACAGAAGAGTTTGTAATTTTTAATTGCTGCCGTTGTAATTTAAAACTAATTTTTAATACTTTCACTTCTCTGTGTATCCTGGGATTATCATGTCTATTTTCGCCAAAACCGATATTATCACCAAAAGGTAGCTTCCGTGACAAAAAACCAAATTTTATCATATTTTCTGTGTATAATCCTTGACTACGCGAGTTAGTTTTGAAAGTTTAGTGAGGAAAAATAGAGGTTTTTATTTTGTTTTGATTCTTTTTATTACACTTTTTTATTGCGTATTTTTACACTTACAGTTTTTTGTTATTTTATTATTTGATAAAATCAATGTGTTAAGAATACTTGGAAATTGTTTTTCATTATGATGGCACCAAATGACTTGCGCATTCCCGCTGACAGGTCGACGGGAAGATCCCCAAATACCTTTTTAATTTTCATTTTTAGCTAAATAAATTCAATCAAAGCTTTATAAATTTAAAATAAACATATAGCTCATTATTGATAAAAGTGATTGTAGTTTACTTAAAATTTGTTTCTATTAGTTGTATCTAAAATTACATTGCAAGTCTGATACTATAAATATCCTTTTTTTTTCCTGTAACTAATACCAAAATAAAATTATACTTAACCATCTTTAGGGTGACACACCTAGAGTTAGAAGCTCCATTTTAACTTTTTGATATTTCAAAAAAAAAATTGTTTTTTTTTTTTTTGAAAGAGCTGTTCAAAGTTTCAACAAATCCAGATCGTCCATAGAAAAAAAATTGCTTCATTTAATTAAACGAACATAAAACGATTGGAATGGAGCTCTTTATTTTGCTGTCAATTAAAAAAAATTACAACTTGAATTGGAATTTTGTTCACTTTACGTGGAAAAACGTTGTTTTGTGTTTTAAATGAAAGTGTGCGAACTTTGTCTTTACTAATGTTTTTTCAAGAATGATTTTATTACTGTTTCCCGATTACAGGGATGTAGCAGATTATGTCTATTTAGGTTTTTACAAATCTAACGACAGTCCAGAGTGGGCCAAAGGTTTGAGGATTTTGCCAGGGAAACTTATTCTTTGACCTGGACATCCGATTTTTTACCCCAATCACTCTAAAATCTGATTTCAAAGAATTGAGATACCATTGTTTTAGATGTTTCTCTTACATATTTGCATATATGTAGTTTATTTGAAAAAAGCCCTCCTCCCTCGAATGAATCGTATTTTCCCTTATTCATTTTAAATTGGTTTTATCACGGATTAAATAATCACTGATATCATACAATATTTTATCTATGTATATATCTATGCATATATATATATATATATATATATATATATATATATATATATATATATATATATATATATATATATATATATATATATATATATATATATATATATATATATATATATATATATATATATATATATGTGTGTGTGTGTGTGTGTGTGTGTGTGTCTATCATACAATTGAAAAATTATAAAAATGTTTTGGTATTTTATAGGTATTAACGCCTTTACTGGAACTATCAGTGGGGCTTCTCAAGACTTACTAAAGAAACGTTGTTGCTTTGGAGAACATCAGAAATATGATCCGAAGACATGCCATCCTAATTTTGATCCTCTTCAGAGGGGGTGGCTCTTCTGCTTTGGTAGCCCTGACGACCTGTGTGCGAAGTAGAACACTTTACTGCAGAACAGTTTCACGAGGTACCACGGAAACCTGATTGAACTGGCAATCTAATCTGGAATTAGTTTACTGGGCATTGTAAGTACTCGTATTGATTTATTAATTGTTATTGTGGTCTTTTTTATTTTTATTTTATTTTATAATCGTCGTTGATTTAATTTTATCTCATTAAATCTTTGGGTTTAAGAATACTGATGTTCAACTCCGTAGTCATGTAATTTTGAATCCAACCCAGAAGAAAAGAGAACTCCTGGATCAAGTATTGGGAGAAATTTACCCTCGTGGAGGACTTCTTGATGGAACTAAGTCGCATTTGCCTTTCATGATTTCGGAAAACTTCGAAAAACTCCCACAGTTAGCCTGATGGCAAGGGGACTCTCACCCATGATCCGTCTACCACAGAGGATATTTAACATCAGCAGTGTGGTCGGTGTCCCCTGAGCCATCACTGTTCGGTCTTTTTTAATTGAAAATATTCGTATATAGAATTTTAATCTAAGTGTAAATATTATGACTTTTTTACCCCTTTTGTTAAATTTTTTTTTCAGCCGATTTTTCTAAAAAATGTAATGTTTCAAAATAAATGCTAAATAAGGAAAAGTATTTTGCGTTTTCAAAATGTCCCAATATTGTATTTTTTCCCCTTCTTTAACTTTATAACCTTTTATACTAATACTAACTTCCTTAATCTTGTGTTTTTAAGTCCCGCAGTGAACTGATAGTAAAGACATGGTGGTTCCCAGTTGAACACCGAAGTCAAGCCTTACTGGCTGCGGTCAGTAAGTGGGTGGGTGGTCATTCTGATCAACCTGCGCAGGGACCGAGAGAGCACGGTATCTGTTCTCGTTAAACTGCTCTACCGTAAAATGCTCGACTTCACGCGCAGGTTATCGGGCAACCAAAGCGAAGGAGCCATCCCCTCTGCAAAAGATCAAAATTGTGATGGCACTTCTTCGGATCCTCTTCAGGGATGTTTCCCTGACCGTTGCCTATACCCCATTGTACAGCTCGAAGTAAATAAAGTATCTTGTGTATTTCAATACTTTTTTTTATCATAAATTTTAATTTTGTGTTAGTTTAAAATGATAAAAAAATATTCTTTTTTATTTATATAAGTGCAAAATAGCTCTCTTTAGAGCAATGTTTCTTAACCTTTTTTCACAATGGACCCTTTTTAAAATTTTTTAAGGAGTCACGGACCCCCTCCCCCTCCCTGGGAAAAAATAACTGTGAAAACAACATCAATTATTAGAAAACATTTAATTTATTATTTTAAGAGCACAAAATTTTTAAAATTAAAATTTTTAATGTGAAGGTTGTTGCTACTGTTCCTTAATTAATAAATTGAACTGAGGGATAGTTTTCGACAAAGCAACGCTCATATCATGTTCAACATTCAATCACAAGTTTTTATTGTCACAAGTGTGGAAAATCCGGCTTCGTTAAGATACACTGTAGCTAACGGAATTATAGTTGCCATAGCTCGCTTTACAAGCAATTAGTAGGCTTCTCTCACAAAAGACCAGAACTCTCCGAGTGTTTTTGAATTGAAATCCATTTTTACCTAGAACTTTGTTCTAAGATCAATAAGCTCA
This sequence comes from Parasteatoda tepidariorum, assembly GCF_982258835.1. Lineage (NCBI taxonomy): Eukaryota > Metazoa > Arthropoda > Arachnida > Araneae > Theridiidae > Parasteatoda > Parasteatoda tepidariorum. The sequence goes on along the minus strand of NC_141755.1, from coordinate 132,704,711 downwards.
TCTTTAGCAAGGTTTATATCATCGATACAGTCAATATCACAAAGAAAAGGATTAGGAATTCCCAACTCATCTTTTATATTTATCTCATCCAAAATAAAATATTTTTTACAGGAAACTTGAGGTACCTCCAGGTGTTCAGATTCCATTTTTTAAGTTATTCAGTAATAAATTATCTTACCGAGATGCATTTTCTGAAAGAACTTCGTCCAACATTTGAAAGTTTGCATATATCTCATTTTGAATTCTATTTTTTCAAAGTGGCATTTTCAAAAAGAATGCTTGTAATTTCTCAGGTGCATCCATAATGGTAATATCAGGCCCTTGAATTAAAAGACTTATATTGTTCACATGGTTAAAAATATCTTCTTTTTTTTTTTTTTTTTTGAAATATTCGCAGAGTGGGTTATCTTTTTCTTCTAGAAAAAGTGATACTTCTGTCCCCTACATGAAAATTCGTTTCAAAACCTGTCCTCGTGCTTCTAATAAAATTCACAGTTTTAATAACTATTGATAATACTTCTTTTAAGCTGGTTGGAAGAGTTTTTGTAGCTAGTGCATGTCTATTAGGAGACTTTTTACCAATAGGGCAAAACGAGATTTATTGCCGAGCATCTCATGTGCTGCATCTGTACAAAGAGAGTGAAGTTTTTCTTTCCAGTCGAAGTCGTGTTTGGTAAAGAAAACATTTAACATTACTAAAACATTAACCGACTTTGTAGTTCGCAAAAGAAACTCATAAAATAAGAATTCCTCAGTGAGACACGCAACGAACAAAAACAAGAAGTTAATTACAGTTCGAGATGTCTGTAGTTTCATTCAGTAGCATACTAAAGGGAAATGTCGATGCTTTCAATTTATCGATGATCTGTTTCAATATATTAAAGAAATTTCAACTATTCTTGAATGTATCACATCATTTGATAATGGAATATCCTCAAGTTTTTTTCTTTGTTCCAGTCCACAAACTAATTCAATCATATCCAGCGCACAAAGCTTAATTAACGTCTCTCCAATACTAAGCGGTTTCTTGCTTTTGACAATACGATATGCAACTTTGAGTAATGCCTCAACTAGAGGTTTTCACGAAATACCAAATACAAGTTTGGTTAATGTTCCAGATTTCAAAAACTGGGCTTTCTTCTTAGTAAAAACTTCTAGATCTAGTAACCTGGACAAGGTGTCAAATGCACGTAGCTTGATAGGGGTTGATAAAACTAGCACAGCGGACGTCATCAGGGGGTTGCCCCTGATCGTGCAAACTGAATGCCGGTTAGTGGAGGTTGTTAAAAATATGACAGGGATATTAGAGGGCTGTGTGCTGTCCGCACTGAATTTAGGGTATCTCGATCACCTAGTTTCAAATATGTATTTTCACCGTTTAGAAAAAAAGTCAACGTTATTTAAATATTATTGATCCAAACGTTTTAAAAATTAGGATAAGTTAACGGACCCCTAAATTATGACCCATGGACCCCTAAGGGGTCCATGAACCACAGGTTAAGAAACCCTGCTTTAGAGCTTTATCTGGTAAAATATTGGTTCGATAGAGAATTATGGGATTTTTATATTTTAATATTTTATATTTTTCTTTTTTTATATTATGTATTTTAATACCCGCCCGGATATAACCGGAAATTGCCGGATGATAAATCCAAATTTTAAAAATCTTTGCTGGTTACCTGGAACTGGCTGGGTAGAAGATTTAATATGACGCAGCAAAATTTTAGTGACCACCAGTACATCTCTAGAAAAAAGTAGCCTCCACTTATATTTCTGCAAGTTTGTCTTTTTTTTAATGAAAACAGTTTTTCATAAGTTTATTGTTCACAATTTCCAAGTTTAATTACATGAATTATTTCATGATGTGCTTCCAAATCCACCAAATTTTACTAAAATCGAGTGTAGGGGGAGGGACGGTTCAAACTGAAAGTGATTGATATGACGTGGAATTATTCTGTTAATTGTTTGTGACTTATTATATTGTATATGCATTGTTTAATGAAATATTACGAAAGACTTTTCTGAATTGCTTTTCAACGGTTTAATTATTTAAGTTCAGGACATAAAATGTTATTTTCTCCTTAGTTTTAAATAAACCAAATGGAAACCCTATTTTAAAATGGATTTTGTTATTTTTTCTATAAGTTTTTTTTAATGTAATATTTGGTGTTTTGTCTTGCAGACAGGAACAGCAAGTTGCACGTCATTGTGGACAGGGCCGGAAATAGATAAGTACATTTTCAGATTATTTTTTAGAAATTTTTGTATCAGTGCTTCCCGTATGTATCATGTCGTAATGTTCATAGCTCAAATGTCCAGTCAACTCCACCTAATCTGATCAATATGTCTTGATCCATGTGTTCGATAGTCTTGATTGCACCCATTTTGCCAGACATTATCAAACCATGATCACATATATCTCCCTTCTCGACCCATGGTATCACATATTTATATAAAACGAGACTTTCTGACTCCAGCGGCCCATGATCAAACGGACTTGATCATAATTCCTTACTCTCGTATAATAAGTAACTTCCGAAAAAACTATCCCTGAATGACGTGACATCATTATTCAACCGAACATGTCAAAAAGTAATTACTCGAAATTGAAATTCGCAAAGCGTAATAACAATGTATTAAAAATAAAAGGAGTTGAAAAATTCATAAATGTGAAATGACGATAGAATCGTTCCAAATTGAATGCTTCAAAAATTGATAACTCAAATTCGTAACAATGTATTAAATGCAGCGAAATTTATTTAAAAAGCCATTTAGAAGCAGAAAAAAAAAAGAAAAAAAAAGCATCGAAACAATCTTCTTTCGTATTGCAAACGAAAACTAACTATTCATTATGGGTAAACATTCATTGTTTGAATATTTATTAGTAGTGATATATTAGGGGATAACTTTTCATACATCGATCAAATTCGGATAAATAATATCAGGGTAAAGATTTAAAATACGGGACAATCTGAGGGTACCTTTTGATAGATTACAATTTAATACAGCTTACAATTTAATATGAAAAAGTTATCCCAATATATGAAAAGTTATAGTAATGATCAGAATTTCTCGAATTAACTGTCAATCATATTGACTTAAAGGAACTACTTCAAATATCTAATTAAGTTACAGAATCAGACAAAAAAACGCTCTTGCTTTCTCAGAATAAACATATGTAACTGAGAAACATTGTTTATAAAACGAATTTAACTTATTAAAATAGGAATGATTAGAATTTGAAATTACTTATGTATTTCTTGTAAATGTCGGAAGAGTAATTAAATTAAACTAAATTAATCAAAACTAATATTAATTACAAATATTACTTTAATTAGGCATGTGTTTAAAATAAAAGTAAGGCTTAAGTTTGAACTAATTTGATGGCATTACCCTTAACGTTAAAAGGTTAATTTTTGAATAAAATTATTATAATATGAATAAACTTATTATAATTATTAAAAATATTACATTTATAATCAGTAGTTTATTGTTTGTATTTCTATGAAAGAAAAAAAAATCAGTGGCGTAAAGCTATATTTGTGTGACACTTTTTTAAATCTGTAAAAAGTAGACACGATAGTAAAAGTTTTACATTTTGAATAGAAAGATAATTTTTTCCGACTGAAAGTTAAATAACTTCTTAATCTGTTGTGCATTTTCAATTTTCAAGCATTGTGTTACCTCTTACAATCTTTTAATCTTATACATTCTTGTGTTTTATTTTCTCCTACCATGAATTTTAAATTAAATCTAAATTTACGCTCGCGCTTAGGGCAATTTATGTAGTATTTACTGTCTAAATAGTTTTTTTTTTAAAGTAATTGCGAAAATTGAGTAACTCCATCTCATCATTCAAGAGGAAGTGGAATTTTTCAGGAGATGAGGAGGAAAAAGGTTCAGAACCCCCTCTGCTCTGATTGAAACCAAATAAAAAATATAAAAAAAAGCGATGCGTATTGCACCTACACAAATTAAATTTCTTTAAAATTTTTTGTCTCCGAGCTGCAAATACTTCACTTCCAAACTTATCCATTGCTTGATAAATGCTCAGAAAATCCTATTCTTTCAAGTGATACTTTTTTATTTTTAATACATTCGATTAGAAAACAAAAGCTACCGAATTTTGGGCCAAATTTTCAATCTAAAAACTAGAGTTTGATCGACTGCAAAATATCGAATTTTAATAATGAAAGAGAAATAATTAAGTACAGAAAAATATATTTCGAAACAAAATTTTGAAACGAATATTTATATTCTAAGCTTGAAATTTTTTCTGTATTTTCTGTTGCCTTCATTTGTAACTGCATCTATGATAAGATTATAAGCAATTTTAAACGTCCATATACTTCTGAGTGGTATTTTAAGATGATAAAACTGGAATATTGTAGGCATATGTTCTGGGGATTTTAAAAGGGGTTTAGGGAGAAGGTACGAAGCATTAACAAAAAGGGAGTTCCGAATCATGTGTTAGAAACCCTAATTGTAATAACTTATTGTGAAACAAAGAAAAAGGGGAATTTTTTTTCCAGCCCTTAATGGACCGCCATTTAAATGGCACTTTTATTTTTAGGGTGTCTACAATCTCTTTATTATGAATTATATTCAATTAAAATACTTAATAAAAGGGCCCCAATTTTTTTAGAAATGAATGTGGCTTTATTCATTAGTAGTACTAAACATCTATTCCTCATTTGAATAAAAGTTATATTTTTGTAACAGCGTTTCACAATAAGCTCCTACAATGACATCACGCAACTCGTAGAACGATTTTGCCACAGTTCAAAATAGTGTTATTCTTAAAGTTTTTAACTTACAAATTTCGAAGCTCTGAATTTATTTAAAGATAAAGCACACTTCTATCATTTAACTGTCAAAGCCTTTTTGTGGTTCAGTGGTTGCGGACATGCTGAGATTGTGGTGCCCTACGAGTGTGATGCCTTATTTTTTCTATTCAAAACAAGCTCAGAAAGTTGTAGTTTTGTTTCGAGTCTATATCGATTAAAGCAGGGGTGCCAACAATTACAATTTATCCGCAATCATTACGCTTTCATTGTCATTGTCTTACTTTCAAATAATAAAATTTATACTTTTTAAGAATTTCCGTAATAAGCAGTTTAAAGTAAGCTTATTTTCCTCTCCATTACAAAGAGTTATGAAATTTTTATGGTCTGCAACTAATCTGAGATTTTTTTCTACTCCTCAAACAATTCTACAAGTAAGAAAAAACAATGTTTTGATAGAAACTTATAAAAAAGAGAAAGAAACTTTATTTATATTTCCTTCCAATAAGCTAAACTTCTCTCCTTATGGAAGAGCATATTAGAAGGATAACTAAAACTGATGCTGGATCATAAATTTTTTAAGGTTCAAGTGCAACATGACAAAAAACCGTGAAGGCTAGTTTTTAATGAACTAAGACCTTGAAAATTCATTCCATTTCATTTTACCATCTTATAAAGTTTCAACTTTACATAATTTTTAAAATAGTTTCTTTTTTATCTAAATGTTATTTCTTGTTTAATAGTAAATCCGTGCATAATTTTATTAAAATTATATACCTTTATCATATTAGGTTGTATATACACCTTAAAATTGCTCTAATTTATATTCCGTTTATATTTTGATGCTCTGATTTCTGATAGCTAAATTGGAAAGTTGGCACCTCTGCTAAAGTCAGCATTTTAAAATATAAGACTTTAGAGTAAAGTTTATGTTAGAATATTTAAAAGGTAGTGAAAAATCTCGAAATTTCGGAGGTGGAATAAAATGTTTAAATTTAAAAAACCAGAGTTGCGTCAAAAATAAACCATCGCTGTTTTATGTTAGATGAAGCTATTTGGTGAGAAAGGTTTTTTACCGAAAGTTCCTCTATACTTATGCTAAAATGAATAACATTAACAAACCCATCTATCATATGTTTAAAAATAGTTACTTTTTTCAACAAAAAAAAAGGAAAAATTTTTTGTGTGTACAACCAGAACGTGAGGGTTGAGAAGTTGAGGCACACAATTGTGTGTTATTTTTCATCTGCAAATTCTTTCCATTTTCCCCTACAGATAGGAACCTCAAAATTGAAAGCTCTCTTGCTACTTGAAAAAAATTTGGTTTAAACGCAATTTCATTTTCTGACCTCTTGGGTGCGTAATGCCGTTTGAGTTTGGTGCTGTGTAGTTGCTTTTAAATCTTTTGATTATAAGGTCTGAATTAAATTTGATCCCAAGTAAATTCACATCGATTTCATGTAATTTAAATGGTGTTCACGAAGGCCTGACTGCTTTCCTGTTGAAAGTTTTAAAATATTCACTGTAAAACATTCGAACTGTCTCATGTATGCTTTGTGACACAACAACTATAGAAATCACTGAATTGATTTAAAGCCTCAAGAAAAAAATATTCTAAGACTTATCTGCAGAGCCCGTGTTTGGATTTTTTTTTTATCTCCAAAACAAAATAAATAAATTTGTGCTGCATTAACTCTGCTACAGAGTATGACGATCTTAATTCTTGAACAAGCTTAAAAATGGATAGTGTCTTAAAAATCTTTTATAATTAATGTTTTATTTTTTATATTTTAAATGTTACATGCCTACCTTACATATAGATATTTGTTAATATTGAAATTAGATTATTTCACTGGATAATTTTACACCATTAAAAAAAATATTTTAGAATTTTTATTGGTAGCCTTATTTACGCGTGATTATATATTTCGTAGTGATATCTGTTATCAAAGAAAAGTCCTGCTTCAAGTTCTCCACAAGCTTCAGACAGATATAATTCTTTAATATGGAACATTTTAATAATTTTTTCTTGTTTGAAACAAAATTGCTTTAGTTTTCCCTCTAAAATAATATAAAATTGAATTCAATTATAAAGCTACGAACAAAATATTATTTATGAATAATGTTTTTAGATAATTATATTCAAGAAAATAACTTCCGATATCAAAGCTAAACTTTAGTTCAACATGTTAACCACTGCTGCAATGGACATTGTGAACTATTGCATAATTGCTGTAATTGGCATGACGACATTTTCGACATCAAATTGCTTGAGGTGTGACTATATAATTTATAAATATGAAGAAGATAGTCTGCATTGTCAAACTAGTTGAATAAAAGTTTATTCCCAGGTTAACAGAGCTTTCTTGTCAGTGGTGAGATTTTATCCAAGTTAGATAACTTATCCTGATAAGTAGATAATATACAGTAAAGCTTTTGTCGTTTATTTAAAAAACATGAACGACACTATAGGTGAATACTATTCCTTTTTAAAGTTAAAGGCATTGTACATTCCTTTGGTAGTAAATGTTGCGGATAAATGTTAGAAAAATTATTTTAAAAAAAATATATTTCATGTTTACTCCCCCTCCTCCGGACAAATATTGTGGATACGGGTCTCATGCGTTTTCTGGAAAAATATTGATAGATTTCGAAAAAATATTTTTTTCACTATACATTAAAAAAACAATTAAATCTTCGAAGAAGGGTTTCAAAATGTAATCAAACTTATGAGATAGTTTATTTTCTAATATGAACTCCAATAATAAGAATAAAAGTTTATGGTTAACAACAGAAATATTTATCATTGTTAAGAACATTTTTTCGAAACAAAATTTTGTGATTTTTACTGTTTGCTCACAATGTTTTTAAAAGAACATTTTCTTATTACTTAATTAATAACTTGCCAGCTTTTATTTTTCATTCTATGAAATGAAAAATGAATGATATATTACAATAAACTTGTAACAATTAGAATTCAATTTATCATAAACAACTGCATTAATTATTTATGATTGCACATTTATACTTGTCACTGAATTTTGTTTCTATAATATATTTTACTAGAAAGACAAATAAAATCAAATGATGAGCAACCAAAAAGTTCTTTAGTAATGTTAATATTTATATTATTTTTTGACATAACTAGGTATATTTTTTACCTGGTATTTATCTCCTGAATATTATTTTCTGCGCAATACTGTCAGAAAATAATGCTTTCAATTTTATGCCGCAGATAGAAGAATTGTTATTAATTAATATTCGAAATAATAATTAAAGAAGAATCATTATTAATCTTTAAAGGCTAAAGACAGTAACCTTCTCAAATAAAAACGCCCTTTATTTTAATCTTAGTCATTTTTGTCAGCTTTCAGCAACCTCGACAATGATCCAAAGAATTGAACATTTATTCATTTACCTTGATAGGCTTTGGAGATATCTGAAAGTTAAATGATATTTTACTAAAAGTGCTTGAAGTGCTTTTTTAAGGAGTTTTTTTTTCCTTATTGTTTACACATTAAATTTATTCAACGAAAGTTAATTCCGACCACTGTGACAAAATCTAATGCATGAAACATTTCAGTTTAAGTTAAACGTTTCCTTTTAAAAACGCACTGTTTATTTTATTACACATTCTTTCCAGAATGTAATCATAAGCCCTTATGAAATATTTCATTATGAAAGCTCTATCAGAACTTGAAAATTAGCTGAAAACAAATTTGTTATTTTCTATTGCAAAATTTGATAGAATTTAAGTATCTACAACTTTACAGACTCAGACGTAGAATAGTAATCGTTCCCTCCTTTTTTTTTTGTTCAAGACTTGGTTTTTAAAACTGTTTGATTTTGTTGCATTGATTACTTAATAAAGTTAGTGATTAGATCCGTAGCAACTTCCTTGCGCCGTTTACTATTAAACTATACATTCAACTTATCAATTTATTCACGTAATTGATTTGTAGTGATGTCAACTCCTTATCTTTTCATATTTTGAACTTAGTTTAGAAGATATGAACTCCTAGTAGATATTCATATAAACTCACGTTTATGGGATAATTCCTAATTATTAATACACATTTGGCTACATTTAAAAGAAAACTAAGAAACCGTCCGGTCGTTAGAGCGATATTAATTCGGTTGATTTTTATTTAAAAAAAAAGTGGAAAAAACATTTTCAAACTTGTTAGAAAATATTATTTGAATGTGAAATCTAATTTTTTTGTAGGAATCATTTTTTATAGTTTCTACAAAAATAAGTTTTCATGATTGCAAATCCGTCAGAGAATATCACAAATAACGAGGGTTGCAGATCTGATTAGGTCTTATTTAGTAAAAAGTGTTAGTTATCTTTATTTTTTCTAAAAAATATCAAATTTCTTTTCAACATCGTGCTGAAAGTATAGTAGTTAAGAAAGACAAAAAATGCAAGTCTTCATTTAAATATAAACTTGAGAGTTTGAATCAGGAGCAATAGATTACAATATTGAATACTTTATGCGGGTACTTTTTTCATTGTGATTATATTTGTATTATATTCAAATTACATTTATATTTGTGTTTATTTCATTTAACTGAATGATGTAAAATTAGTTTAAACACTTAAAAATTACTTTAAAGCTAAAAAGGCGGTTAGAAAATTTCTTAAAAATCATTTTTATGTTAAATAAAAGTATATATTTTCAGTTATTTGATAAATTAATAAAAGTTTTGAAAATTTATTTAAAAAATGCATTTCTATAGCATATTGGCAATTTCAGCTGGTTTATTATTTACTATTAATCATCATATAAAATGCAGCATAAGCTTTACAGAAAACTTTTTGCTAAGTATAATAAGTGAAGGTCACAGTCTATAGTATTTTAACGGCTTTAGTTTGTCAACCGAAGTTTATTAAAAGCACAAAAATCTTAAATTGTCGCAGAAAATTTTTTAGATACGCTCTATTTTTTCGCTCCAATTAAGATAATTTTTCTAATTTTTATACTACTTCGCATTGATTTAAATTTAAAAAAAAAATTCTTTCACAGTAATCTAAATTTTCTATGATTGAAATCAGTTTTTCCTTAAGATTTACGTTGCCATACGACAACACTGGTTTCATGTGACTGTATAAACTTTCACTATTGCTATTTTTATAACTATAGAAAGGCAAACTCTTTATTTTCACTTATGCTTATCGATGCTCATAAATTCACATCGTTTTCGCATTGGTACCACAATCAACTAGGTGTGCCCTAGGAGGTATTATCTCCCCCTCCCTCCTGAAAACATTGTTAATAAGTAGTTATTTGCTGTAAGCTAATACGAATTTCTAGAACACGAAATATCATAGTTTTATTTTATTTTGTTTGTTTTTCCATTTATTTTTGCGTCAGACTTATTTTTCCGCACCATTTGAATCTATTAACTTGTATTTCTTCTGGTTAAGCTGTATAAGTTTTTTATACCCGATCCTAAGTATATCTCACCCAACCATAAAATTCTCAAATCTTTCTCTTTATGTTAATAGTTTTAAGACATGCATCGATTTCTCTCTAATGCATCATAAAAAGTAATTTTTTAAAAGAATCAATTGAAATTATAAATAAAGCAAGAATGAAGCAAAAATTGAAATGGAACAATTTCCATATTTTTGAGTCATCATTAAACACTTTCTAAATTTAAAGTATTTTTCTGCTAATTAAGAAATTAAAATCTAAAATTCTGATTTAAAAAAATATATGTGTAGAAAATTTCAATTCTTATGCATAATTTTTTTGTCATATTGGTTTCTTTTTGAAGTACTAAAATTATTCACTTGATTTTAGATTATTGATCAAAGCAAGATTTCTGTTCTCAAGTAAAAACATGAATGTTCAAGTATAAATATTAATTTTCTGAGTTGCATTCTAAAATTTCAAAAATATGGATACATGTTTAAAGAATCCGCCGGTGCCGCTTTGTAATTTTGACTAATTAAAATATATATATATTTTTAAGAGGGGTATATTATATATATTAAAGAGGGGAAGTATGTTTGCTATCTAAAATGACTAGGCATTTTATGTATGAAACTTGTATTACTAAAAAATGAACTAAGTGCTTAACAAATATTTGAGAAATAAGTTTAAATAATTAATAAATTGTCCCTATAGTCGATTACTGTGCATATCAAAGTTGTTATCTTAGTACATCTTTGCACTGTATTTATTTTGTTTTTCACTTCAAATCAGCATTAGATATTAATGCCAGTGTTCTTGATTATACTGTAAACAACTTACAACACACAAAATTATTTATTTCACAGTTCTGTTTACAAAAATATAAAATACTAGCTTCCTCAATAAAACTTGAAACAAAATGGCGTAAATATAAATATATTTATGCTCAAAAATAAATATATATAAACTAAAGTTGATTTTGTTTCTTCTACACAAAAAAGAACAAACAAGCTTAAAAAAAGCAAGACAAACCGTTACCATAGCAACTTCCTTTTATGAATTACATCAAAATTAAAGATTAAGCAAACGATAATTCATAACAGTATTGCTTTATTTTTTACCTGTTGCACAAAATTATTCTAATATCAGTGCTTCTTTCTATCATGAAAGCTAACTTTTTATCAAACAAATAACTGTTTAGTTAGCATTAATAATACCTACATACAACCTAATACAGCTTCCTACAGCCATGAAATATAACTTATCTAAACACTGTATTGTTATTTTAGCATTACTTTTGCATGAATAGTTAAGATGAATTTTTGAAAGTAAGTAAAAAATGAATAACATTGAGATTCCGAATACTTTACATTGTGTCGATTAGAAATTTTTTGCTTCTGGTGGTTCTGAGCAAATATCAGTTCTTTACACGCTTAGTCTTAACTTTCTACGTTAGATAGAGGATAACCAAGTAGTTTTAAACTCTATTGGGAAAAACCATGAATTGATTTAAACAATCAGTAAATGATTAGTCGTCTCGGAATGGAAAAACGTCATAAGTGTGAAGATGATTTGGGAAATAAATCAGGCAATGATTTCTAAAAAATTGCTGTTACCTTTCTTTAGTTTTTAATATTTCTTTTAATTAAATGCTTTTGTGGAAAAAACTGAAACACGAATTAAATAAATTTCGTGAAAGCATCAATTCGACAACCATAAGCTTCGAAAGAAGTATTAGTTATTTTTTCTATTTGTTTTAAAAGATGGAAAATATGTCGATAACTCTATGTTCTGTGCAACTAATGCTAAAAAAAGTAACAAATGAAATGTTTTAAAAAGTAATTTAATTTATTATCTTAGACGTGTAGCTATGTCTCAAAATATTTCATAACTTATGCATAAAATTTAACAATTTCAATATCTTCCTGTTCATCACACATATGCGTTTCTTCAGGACATGAATTTCATCATAGAAAAATGAAACTAATCAAACTTTAATAATTTAGTATGTTTTTTCCCTTGTAAAATTAACTTAGATTCCTTATATCGTAAGAAATGTGAAAATTTAGCTGCTTTAAATATTTTTTTTATCAAACTTACTCAATAATGAAGCAAAACTATTTTGAATAATATTAATTGTACCAAAAAGTGATTAACAAGGTAAATGTCATTTCCAGAAGAATTTTGAAATTAGAATTATGGCTTTTGGAAAGAAATAAGTAGCATGGTATTATATTAAATAATTATTAATGTTCCCAGCTATATCCGCAGTTCCAATTGATCATATATTAAATGTTTGAAACTATGCGGAAAACTTCATAGACGTCAATAATTCTTAATTTCCTTTTCATTTGGTTTGTAAAACAGTAATTGCGCACGGACGCACAATATAACATTTATTTACATATTCATGAGAAATGCTGTTTAAAGCTCCATAATAAAAATTTGTGGCAAAATTATTTCGGAATTTCAAGATGACAAAAGAGACAAAAACATTTTCTGCCCTAAGAAGATATCTTTAGCCTCTAATTCACAGCAACAGGCTGTTTTTGTCAGATAAAATTTTCTATTATAAGATGATATTTGTATAGTACGAGTTCTCTGTTATTTAATGTGTTTTAAACTTTAGTAGTGTATTATTAGTAGTTATAAAAATAAAATATGAACAATTTCAAATGGCAAAGCTCATGAAAATGTGCAATTTTGTTGTACATTTTAGCAATCCTGTGAACCGAATTAATTATTTTATTAATAGAATGCCAAAGATAATATTAGCTATTTTTCTGTTGCACACTGTGCTAAATGGTTACCTTAATATTAAAACGATCGTTAGCGAAAAACCTCCTTTCCTGTCACAAAATGATTTTCAAATATATTGGTGTAGCTTTTAAAACTTATTGAAGAAATCTTCCTATAGCTCGTGATAAGGAATGTCATATCTAACCATACTCAATTTACGTATGAGTTTGAGTGTTTTTATGCATCTCTTTGCGATATCTTTGCAATTATGTATTTTTCTTATGAATTATTTTAAGTAAATATATTTTTTTAATGAATAGATTGGATTTTAATGGTTCCGCTGATCTTTTTAAATTGAGATCTTATCATGTTTTCACATGTTTTCTTAAAATAAAAACGAAGTATCACTTTGTAGTGAGTAGTTGGAAGGTTTTGGATATTCATAATTTTTCATCGGCTTCCCGTTTGTTAACGTTTGTATCGATCGAGGTATATAAAATTTTTACTAAATTTCATTATTTTTAAAAGACTTTGAAAGTTTTGTAAACCCGCTTTTTAAATTAAAAAAGCATAACTCTTTTTAAGAATTATTTTTTATTTATTTTGTTTCCGTTGTTTTTTCTGAGCGGAATGTTTCGCCCCGAGTAATTCTCTTAAGATAAAAAAATAAGAAAATATTTATTTTTTGAAAGGTTTATAATGAGTTTCAACTGCATCCACGTAACGTCCTCTTAATACAACACTGTTGATAAAGTGGTGACATATTTTTCAAATTTTGAAATGAATTTGCTTAGAAGTGTAAATTTGTCTCAAAAATTTTTCAGAAATTATTAGCGCATTAACTTATATTAAGTAACTTGTAACTTATTACGTAAATTTTAGTGCTTGTTGAATGAAGTACAAAGAAAAATGTTAGGAAAAAAGTGACTCATGCAAAGGTTTATTACAGAAAAAAAATTTGAATTTAAAACCAAAATATTTTTAAATCCTCGAGCAATTTTTCTGAACATTTGGAAAATTTAGAATTACAGATCATTTGGAAAATTGTCAAATTTTGAGCAATTTTTTTTTAAAAAAAAAAAAGTTAGTTTTACTGTTTCTTTTCTCTTTACTTTAACGACACTTTTTTAATTAAAAAAATTACTCTTTTGAAACAGTTTTATGAAACTAAATATTCTTTGAATGTATCAGTACATGATTAGTCGTCTCAAAACTTGAAGAAATGGAGTAAAAAGTTGACGGAAATGTGATATCAAATCTCTAAAAGAAACTAAGAAATCCCCGTAACCTTTCTATTAATTAAAATTATCAAGAAGTCATTTCATTAAAAACTGATAATTTACTTAAACCTAAATTATCTGAATCTTGTGAAAAAATTCAAACATTTCTACAACCATGAACTACCAGAGAAGTAATAAGTTAGTGATTCCATGTAATCTGCAACCAAATTTGTTGATGTTATCAATAATTATAAATGCATTGTTTCAAAATATAACTAAATTTGTATCTAGATTGCTGTTCCCAAAATGTTATTTCTTAATTTGATGTTTAAAATTGAACAAGATTCGTAGCTATCCGTGTGCATAACACACAAATTAAGAATTTCTTAGCCCTTGCTTGTTTTATAAATGCTTGAAATTCACCTTAGTATTCCAGATATGTGGGAAAAGCAATTTATTTTAGAGATTTCATATATTTTTTTTATTTTACAAAAAATACTTTTTTATTTTATTTAAGATTTTCTTTACTTCACGAAAAAAAAATTTTGGTGTTATCAATCTTTAATGAAGTTTGATACAAGGGATTTCTGTTATTAAATAGAAATTAATAGAAATCTTTTCCAGCAAGATAACGTTAGTAAAGCGCCGTAATGAAAAGTTTTGACAGTGTAAGGTGGTTTAACAAAAAGCGAAAACATTTTCTGCCAGTTTCTAATCGATTGCAGCAGTCTTTTTAAAAACGTCTGTTCTCAGTTGCACCAATCATCTATGATCAAAGTCTTTGTCGGGAAACGTTTTATTATACACGATCAGTAAGACTTTTATTTCGATATGTGTTTTAAACTTAGTAGCTTTCTTAATTATAAGAAAAAGTTATAGAACGGCAATACGCAGTTTAAAATGGCAAATCTTTGTAAATGTGAGTTTTGCTTCATAGTTTGAAAATATTTTATACCTCTAAAACATCTCAAATACCCCCCTTTTTTTAAGGAAAGATACTATTTTAAAAATTTTTCAAAAAAAAAACGAAGCATCAATTTGTAGTGGGTAAATTTTGGATATTTTTTGATGGCTTCTCGTTCGTGAACGTGTGCATCGATCGAGGTATAAGGAAAATTTTTAAAAAATGTGATTATTTTTACAAAACTTTGAAAGTTTTGTAAATCTGCTTTTTACTTTAAAAAGCAAACTCTTTTAAGAATTTTCATTTTAATTCAGATGCTTTATATGAATCTTCGCCCCGAGTAATTCTTTTCAGATAAAAAATAAATAGAAAATATTTCTTTTTTGTTAGGGTTAGATCGGGTTTCAAATGTATCCTCATAACGTCCTCTTAATTCAATGTATGATACAGTTCATTATAGCAATACCGACAAAGCATGCCAGCATTGCCGACATGTGTGTCAAAATTCTATTTCAAAAATTTAAGAGCTTGTATTGTCACTCAATATTTAGAACTCGAGTTTCATTTCTTGTTTGCTTCATATATGAAAATGTTACAAAAGTAAAAACACCGATGCAAAGATTTATTATAATCTAAATGATTTTTTTCCTTCAATTTTTTCTTTAAATAGTTTTAAGCATATTGCATTTTCTTAAAAATTACAAAGGCGTAGTTTATGTTTATAGATAAATAAACTGTTCTTTTATAAACTTTTAATAATATTTATCTTTTGCTAGCTCTAAACTTTTTTAACTTTTACTTTTTACCCAAATAAAAATTAATGAATTTCTCGTTTTAACGATGAGTTGTTTTGCATGTTTAAAAGCTTTTTTTGATTATTTTTAAATTCAGAATGATTTTTATTTAATTTACTTAAAAATTTCTCTAGAAAATTCATTTTTCCAAAGTAACTTTTTCATTTCTAAGATTAGACCGTAGCTTTATGAGCTTAACGAATTATTATTAAACAATGCCTGAACTTTGAAAAATATAACAAGCTTTAAAATCGTGTTAATTTTTGTTTCAAATGTATTTGTTTATACTGGTTATTAGTAATTTTTTGATCTCTAAAACTGTTTTCTTTATGATATTATTTTTAAAAGCTAATTTTATTTACAAGTGTATATTTGAATGTAGTTATAATTATTTTAGTTAAAAGAGCATATATTTTAATTGTATTGTGTATTATAAGTAAAAGATTACAAAACGTTTTACAAAACTAGATACAATAGGAAATACTTGAAACAGACATTTTCAGAAAAATGAAACTTTCCTTCGAATGTCATAATCACCCCCCCCCCCTCACACTGATTAAAAAGTTAAAGATACTGAGTTGGGTCAATAAGCTGGATTTTTTTTAAGAAACAAACTATTTTTACTGTTTTTTAAAACTACTTCATACTCCGATCAAACGTTTGGAATTCCAAGAATAGTGCAAACTATGTTCGTAAACTCGCTGAATGAGAGCTCGAAATTGAGTAGCTTCTTGAACAGTGTGTTAAAAGATATGCAGAATCAACTGGAAATATTGAATCTCTGAGAACTGAATTGACGTAAAAATAAAAGAAAAAGAAATCGAAAATCCAAACGTTCTGGAATATAAACAGCTAGAAAGTAACTTAGTTAAATAAGTTTTAGAGGAAAGATTTGAAAGCTTCAAATATAGCATTCACCATTTTAAACACAACATTTAGACTTTTAATTCGAAAATCGAGAAGTGTTACAAAAACTGTAAGCATGTTATATGGATTGTAATTATTTGACAACTTAAATCTATTAGGCCATCTAAATTGTCAGATATTGTCAGATAAGGCTCAATGATTGCGCTTACAAAAAAGCAGTTTACTCAAATTGTTTAAATTGAGCTTTGAACACTTCAGAGAACACTTTGAACACTTCTCAATTCTTAGGAATAGCTCGAAAATCTGGGCTTGTGATTCGTTTTAAAATAACGAGTGATATCAACAAAAGGTTATGAGGAAGCCTGATACAAACTATCAAAAATCTTATTTCTAAGAAGTTAAACTGATTAGCTTAAACGATCAGTTCATTAGGATTTAAGGAACCATTTTTTAGTAACCAGTTCAAATTTATGCATTTTGGCTCATAAAAAACAAAAATGATGAGACAAGCTTCAATTTCAAGGCTCTAATGATAGTGATCAAACAATCTTACATGCTACGATGTCAAAAAATTTTTGACCAACTTACTTTTGAAGAAAAAAATACAACATTCGCACAGAATTTGCCCTGAAAATTGAAACTTCAATCTCAAATGTCAAGCTATTCTAAACATATGTGCCAGTAACTAACTCGCAAAAAAAAAAAAAAAAAAAAAAAAAAAAAAAAAAAAAAAATTTGAAAGCGAAATTATTAGTAAACACAGGTTAAATGAAACAAAATGAAGTAACTGATTATTTGAAGTTTCAGAAGCTTGTATGGCAAAATAATTCTTTAAGCGATATCTACCAGAGCTTAAATTTTCGTTACACATGGATTAAAAAAAAAAAAAAAATTCAGCGAAAATGGTAGGAAAATTCCTTTCTATCTTTTAAAGAAAGTGGATTGGCATTGATTTTAAATAAAAAAGGAGGAGAGTATCTAAAGTGTTGATGTTGCTTTAATCTGCACATAACCAATTTGGAAGAGTACTCAAGCCTTTGACTAGTGAGGACGTGTTTTTTCTCTGATCGACCAATGCCGTATCACAAAACAGCGCACTGCGGAAAGGTTTTCCCTTCCGGCTGCTCTCAAGTACTGTCATTTGATGAGTCATCGTTAGATGATATACTTGCTAACTGCGGGATTTCCCCGCAATATAATTCTCCCGGAAACTTAGAGAAGTCTGAAACTGAAGCCTTCTACCTACAGTTTCCCCTAGAGGAACTGTACAAAATTGATGACTCTTTCCGATATTTCTACAGAAAGTATCCTACTTTTGATAGATCTCATCGACGTTACATCACTCAAAGGAGTGAAATTGCCCACTACATCATGTACAGATTAAGCAGGCAGAAACAGGAGGAAATGGATTTAGCAAAGAAAGAAGACCCAGTTCCCGCTCCAGTTCCCATAGCTCAAACAACTGAGAAATTGGTCACAACCAATGCTACTGAACCTGACCAATACTTGGAACCCAGTGAGGAGCCTTCGGCCTCTGAGACAAAACCCCAGACTGAAAATCCTAAGGAGCCACCTATCAAAAAGAGAAAGAGGAATAATAAGAAGAACTCAACTAATGTAGACTCAACAAAGCATACTAACTGTTCCTCTGACCCTCTAAATTCGCCAGTGAAACCGACTCCAGTCCCGATGGAAACTCCGGAGGAGAGCACAGAAAAAGTCCCAGAGCCATCCACAAATGTTCATAAAGCTCAACCTCCCAAGAACCTAAAAGTTCTCATCCGAGGGCTTCCTTTGCACGGACTTTAGTACGGACAATATTTCCCTTGAATTAGGGAAACAGAATTTAGAAATACTGAAAGTTGTTCAGTTCGAAAAGAAAGTGGGCGGGGCCTATAGGCCATTCCCACTGTTCCTCATCATCATACCAGAGATCAAGAACTACATGAAGATCTACCATATCGAATTCATTAAGGACTTTCCGATTTGTGTAGAGAAATTTCATGGCGGCCGGGGGCCGATACAGTGTTTTAGATGTCACGGCTTCGGACACTCTCAGCGTACCTGCCCTTCCGATACAAGATGTATGAAGTGTGCCGGAGAAAACTACTCATTCCAGTGCAAAAAAAGGCAAGCACACACCTCCTACCTGCTGCAATTGCAGTAAGGATCATACCTCGAATTTCTCTGGGTGCGAGGTCAGGCCCCAGGAGAAAAAGATTCAACAACAAAGCCTCAACTACAGCTACCTCAGCTCATCGTTTGGTTACTCTAATGAAAGAGTTACAAGAACTTTTGAGAAATCAGGTGGCACTCAGCCTTCTTCAGACACTTCTTCAGGGGAATACCCCATCCCAATGATGATTTTCTTCAGTGCAACGCAGGTCCAACATCTGCAATGAACTTATATTGTGTAGATATCTTACAAATATCTTGTGAACTTAGGACATTATAATTTAGGACTTACTAGATTCGATGAATAGGCTAGAAGCTGTTCGTGCTTAATGCCGAGATAACACATATTTCCTGCATTCCATCATGGAACAGATGCCCATGGAATGGGATGATGGTTTTATCTGCCTAATCTACAAAAAGGGAGATTTGATGGATTGTAAAAGTTGTAGGGGGATCACCTTCTTGAATACAGCATACAAGATTTTCTCCAATGTATTATATAAAAAACTTTTACCACACGTGGAGAAGGTGGTTGGAAGTTAACAGTGTGGTTTAGAGAAAAATCTAAAACCGATTTAATACAAGTTTTAAGACAAATTATTGAGAAGACAAACGAATTTAACATTGAGACTTTTCCTATTTTTATTGACTTTAAGGCAGCATACGACAGTATCAAGAGAAATAAGTTGTATGAAGCAATGGAGGAATTTGGTATTCCCCCTTTTAACTTGACAAAGGCAACACTCAGAAGAGTCAAGTGCAGAGGTGAGTTGCAAAATTAACTCTCCGAGCTCTTCTACACTGATGGTGGTCTGAGGCAGGGGCATACACTTGCCTACCTTTTATTTAATATGGCACTTGAAAAAGTAAATCAGAGCATCTGAAATCAATGTTAAAGGCAGTATCTTTCAAAGATCTACTCAAATTCTTGCTTAAGCAGATGATCTTGATATTATAGGAAGATCTAGACAATCAGTAGTGGA
Organism: Parasteatoda tepidariorum; assembly: GCF_982258835.1. Taxonomy (NCBI): domain Eukaryota; kingdom Metazoa; phylum Arthropoda; class Arachnida; order Araneae; family Theridiidae; genus Parasteatoda; species Parasteatoda tepidariorum. The sequence goes on along the minus strand of NC_141755.1, from coordinate 132,684,825 downwards.
AAACTCCAAAGCTCTTGAAGTAGCAGCTAGTGAAATGGGACTACTAATCATTAATGCTGACAGAACTAAACACATGGATATAAACAGAGGGCTCACTAAGGCAATGAATGCCCTTTCATGTGAATGATTATGACTTTGAAGCTGTTGATGAATTTAAATATCTTGGGACTACTGTTACCTGCAAAAATGTCACAAATACTGAAATCAATAGCCGTTTAGCAATGGCAAACAAGTGCTACTTTGGTTTAAAACGCCAACTAAAAAGTGAATTTCTAAAAAGACAAAAATTAACATATACAAAACACTCTTACGGCCTGTGATCCTATATGGTAGTGAGTGCTGGACTCTTAATAAAAAAGAGAACAAATTGCTGATATTTGAGAGAGGGATACTAAGAATAATATTTGGTGCAGTCTATGAGAATAACAAATGGTGCACCCTTTACAATCATGAGTTATATAAAAAGTATATACAACCAGGCATAGTTCATGTTATTCAGGCCAATCGTATTCGATTTCTGGGACACCTTTATAGGTCTGAAGACCAAAACCCTGCAAAAAAGTTAAAAAAAACTCTTTTAACCATATTTACCAACCTTTTTTTAACCTGGTTTAAAAAACTGAAACTGTGCATACTGTGCACAAAATGTGCGACGAACCTTTCGATTGTCTGATAAAAGCAGCTTTGACACGACTAACATAACTTTAGTTTTGCTTCTCTATTTACGCTAAATAATAGTATACACAGTCGAATAACAGAAACAAGGAAATGGGGGTGATTAAAAATAAACAAACTTACTCAAGAAAGATGTTTTAGTTTATTTATTATGTTCCTATTTGTTTTAAAAGCTTGTGATTATTTGCTAATTTTTCTTGAATCGTTTTTATGTAAGTAAAATGAAAACTTTGTTAAACTTGCTGTTTTTATGGAGGCTTGTTCTAAAAGTGTTTTATCGTTCATTGTTAATTTACATGCATACTTCATCTGTAGTATTTTAATTTTGATAAGTAATATATAAACATTATTCTTTTATCTGCAAAATAACTTTATTTTTAAAAATTAATTATATTGATAGATAAACATTTTAAGAAATGTATAGCTCAATTTTTTCATTTAATCTTAGTTTAAAATCTACAGTCAGTTAGATCATTATATATCTTAAATGTTTTATAGTTTTAATCAATTTAAACAAAAGAAAATCCATTTGCCCTAATCGCAACAAAAAAAAAAGATGGGGCACAAAGTTTTTTATATTCCAAATTATTATTTTTTTTTTATTTCATTAAATGTGAATTTTTAAAAAAAAGTTTTTTCGGACTAAATGGATTTTCTGCAGTGTTTTGAAAGATTTTATATTTGTTTAATTAATTTATTTATAGCTAATTCTTGCCATCAAGAAAATCCTTTTTTCTCCCCATCGTAACAAATTAAAAAGATGGGGTATAAAACTTTTTATTCCAAATTTTTAATTTTTTTTATTTCTTTAAATGTGATCTTTTTTTTTTTTTTTGAAAAATTGTTTTTGGTTACAATGGATTTTCTTGGGCTTTTAAAAGTTATTTGATTTAATTCATTTGTTTATTCATGTTTATACACTTATTTAATTCATTTATTTATTGTGCTAATTCATTTATTTATAATTCTTGTCATTAAGAAAACCTATTTCCCCCCTCCATCGTAAAAAGGGGGTATAAAATTTTTTATTCCATGTTACTATTTCCTTAAATGTGAATTTTTTTTTTTGAAAAATTTTTTTTTCCTTTGAAATACACTCAATTTTTTTTTAAAAGTGATCTATTAACCAATTACTTAAAAAATCCAATTCGTCATTATATATAACATACATCCAACCAATTTAAGCCTCCATGAAACACTTGCAAATCCAATGTTTACTTGATTGTAATCTTTTGAACCTATGTATTATGTAAACAATCTAACAGTTTGCTAAAAAAAAAAAAAAAAAAAAAAAAAAAAAAGTAAGAAATATTAAAAAAAAAATATTTAAAAAAATATAAAGTAAAAAAATATAGAAAAAAAAGAAAATACAGAGAAAAGAAAAAAAAAGAAGAAAAAAAGGGAGAAAAAAGAAAAAATATAATATTAAAAATATGGAAAAAAAAAATGAAAATATAAAAAAAAAATTAAAGAAAGCAAACTGTGGTAATAGTATTTTGTATAATATTTCTGTGTAAATGTATGCTTTATGTTTTGAATAATATGTACTTAAAATTGTTTGTACTATTTATCTAGAAAAGTTAACAAATTAATATTATGTATGCTTTTTTGTTTTTAGTGTTCTATTTATTGAAAAATTGTTCTCATCATTTTATTTATCTATAAACATAGACAATTTTTTCTAATTACATTAATGTCATTCGTTACATTTAAAGTTTCTATTTTTCAATATCTTTCTTTTTTTTTTTGTTTAATTATAGGCTATTTGTAAAATATAATAATTTTTTAAAAACTTTTTTAACTGAATCATTTTGTTAAATTAAAGAAAGTTAAATCTTTGCATCAGTGCTTCATACTTTTTCATGCATTACTTTTTTATCACATGAGTGAGTGATATTATATTTTAATTTCGGAATTGTTGAAAACCTCCAGTAAAAAGTTATATTTTTACGAATTAAATTTTAAATACAGAGTAGAGTTTGTAAGAATAAATTTAAATCATTCGAAGAAAACAAATTTTTTTTCAATTTTTGAGTATCTTTTAAGTAATAGATTCGAATCAATTAATAGAATCCTCAAAAACATTGAATCAAACCAAAGACTCGTGAATATTTCTATTCGGAGCTTCGACTCAATATTTAACTATAATTGGCAGCATCATAAGTTGATATTTAAAGGACGTTTTTACAAAGTTGAACCTGTTATTTTCTTGTCTTAAATATTTACTATGAAATCAATAAAATTCTTTATGAAACAGGGCGAAGCTACCTCTCGTTGCAACTATCGTTCTAACGACTTGAAGCCAGTCAAAGAATTATCAAATCCCTCCAAGTGTAAAGTTTATTAAAATAACTATGTAACTTCAATTTGTTGAGCTGAACTTAAATGAAATTTTGAACTATTTCTATTGAAATTTTTTAACTGAAAGAATCATTTACTAAAAATTTTCAAATTTTTGTTTCGATTTTTATGTGTGCAAAGTTTTTATAATATTAAAAAAATGCATTAAATGCATTAAAATTTTTTAATTACATTTTTATTTCTTTCTGTCTAAAAATTAAGGTTTAAAAATAAATAAAAGGTTAAAAAAACAGTACGATGATTAAAATACACATTGATTATTTAGCCCTATTTAGTTATGGAAGTCATAAAAGTTTTGAATCATTTTTAGAAGAATTTTTTAATTGTATTTGTAATGGGCTTTAATCAAATTAAAAGTTCAACCTTTAAATTTACGCTTTGTGATAAATCCGTCCTACAATTTCACCTATTGAATATTGAATATATTCAATACTTTTTACCTATTGAATATTTAAAATTTCTGTCTTCGCAGAAAAATTTCCTCACCGATGCAAAGCAATTTGTACAAGGTATGGCAGAAAATGTTTTGTCGCTTTCTGTATATCAGCCGCAACTGTGATTTTTTGCAAACTGAAGAGCAGTAAATTGCTATAAATATAAAACTTGACATATTCTATGTCAGTTATTATGAACTCAACAAAGGAGACTAGGGCATTTACGAAGTTAAATAGCTAGCTACATTTACCACTGTCTTCGATGGAGATAGTTTAATAAAAAAACCTTTTGCTGTTAGCGTGAGAATTATGGAACTGTAAAATAATGATCCATATATCCTCTGGGGAAATTTTATTCTTGCCCTGTGTGGGTTAGGATAAGAAATATAAGGAAATACTGCTATGGAATCGGCATTTAGATTCTATTAACGGATCAAAATATGTAGCAGCGTTTTCTTATTATTACTAAAATATCAATTAAAAGAAACAAAGTGTCATGAATGAATTTCAAGCATATATAAATAAGTTCATTTATTAAAAATTGAATTTACGGAGCTGTTAATAATTTCAATTTCTGATGAATATTCAGTCTTAATATTTATTAATATTGTCTGTAAATATTTATGTTAACTTCAGTAATTAATTTTAATATGTAATTAGATTTTTTTAATCTTATTATAAAACTTTCATTTTTTCAAAAAATATGTTTAATTACTTTACCATGAAAGATATTTTATAAGCATTTTTTAAAAAAATTCAAACTTTAAAACACATTTTTTCCAGATTTTAACTTTTTTCTGTACATTGTCAGGCTTAAAAGCACGTCTTAATGCTTCAAATTTAAGAAAAAATTTATTTGGTTACATTGGTTGTCCGATCACTAAACATATTTTCTTAGATATATTATTTTAAAAAGCTAACTTTTTTGCAACTGTATATTTGAGAATGGAAATATTTTCTGAATTGAAAATAATATGTAAAATATCATTGTATTTTAAGTGTTATAATTAAAAATAGTCTTACTGATTGTTATTGTAAACCACAACCTATATTTTTTCCTTTCTATGAACTTTTTTGAAAAACAAAATTGTTTAAACTTATCAGGATCACCCCCTTGTAAATATGCCATTTTTTAAAATTAATAGCAGTTTAGCTGGGTCATTAAGTTATGGATATTAAATAAAAATGCAACTTTGTACATAAGATGTCAGCCTACGATCCGTATGACGAGGAATTATTAGGAGAACTAAAATCCAGCAATGGGTGATAATCAAAAATGTAATAAATTATAAATAGTGCGACTTCAAAATATCTCAAGAATTTGGGAAGGGAGCATGAAATTGAGTAACTTCTTGAAAAAGATGATCTCAAGGTCAAACATGTCTGAACAGGAAATTCTGAAATGCAAGATCAAAAGCAGGTTGCAAATAAAATAAAAAAAAGAAACAAAAATTCTAATTGTCAGGAAATGTTACAATTTGAAAGAAGTTTAGTTAAACAAGATGAAACGAAAATATTTAAGTTTCAAAGATATCATTTCTAATACAGAATATTTACCTGTTGTTTATAAAAATAAATACTATCATATTCCAAAAGATTAGGATGTTGCCGATTACAAATTAGCGGAAAACTGATGAGGAATAAAGAATTGAACTGATCTGCTTAAAAAACTGGTTTCTGAGAACTTTACAGACAATGTTGCTGCCAACTAGCAAATGTTTACAGTTTCTAGTGTTTTTCTGATAAAATACAAAGTTGTTTGGATAAACTGCAAATTAAAGTCTCGAATGATAAATTCAAAAAGGTAGATGAATCTTGCAGAAATTAACCAAAAGAATATGTCAAAATATTTTTGAAGACCAACTTATTTTCGATGAGTGGAAAATATAACGTTTTTACGGAATATGCCCTAAAAAGTACTGGGAATTTCACCATTGATGATAAGTAATTTAAATAGAGTTTCTAAGGCAGAAAACAATTACCAAAATGAAGTTTTGACAACTAAGACATTAGAATTTCCAGTTTAAATTTGAAGGAAACAAAATGAAGTGATTGATGATCAGAAGATAGAAAAGGCTGAGTGGTAAAAAATTTCTTAAAGAAAAAAAAAAAAAAAAAAAAAAACATTAAAGAAAACTTTACTTCTAAACAAACTGGTCGACTCCAAACAAACTCCAAACGAATTAGTCGAACTGAAGTTTCAGTTATGCATAAAGAAGTAAACGATTTTAATGCCACAAAAAAAAAAAAAAAAAAAAAAAAAAAACGAAGATATTTTTGCTAAATGATTTTTGTGCAAGAAAACTTGAAAAAAGTTTTTGTGCCATCCTTTGGTGTGCTGCGAATAAAAAAAGAATTATAGACGACGTTTTGATTTTTCCCATTTTATTAGCTTTTGAACTTTATCAAAAAGATATCCTATCTTTAAAAATGATGCAACTAAGAATCAGCTAAGAAAATTAATTTTTTACTTTAATTATAGGGAAGATAGAAATGCTCAAAATAGATTAAAGTAGAATCCACACGTAATACTGCATGAGAGCGAACAAAGAATTTTACAATATATTTTTAATGGAAAAAAAATAATATCAAGAATTTATTTCTCCTTTTTATTAATGATAAAGACTGAAATAGACTTGTTACTCATAAGATCAGAACAATCCCATGAAAGTTGTTATCCATGTGGACTGATAGACATGAACATTCCTTGCCTTTTTAGTGGTCTGTTAAATATTTCAAATTTGATATATACATCTTAGCAAAGTGCTATGCAGTTCTACACATATTACACTATCCCAACAAGTATATGGACAGTTAATTGTTCTATAAGACAATAAATGCTAAAAATTCATTCTTCTTTTGATCAATAATAAAGACTAAAATAGATACATTGTGGGAAAGATGCAATATTAAATGAAACTATGAAAATCGCCTACCTGTTCTATGATTGAACTTTGCATCATCCATATTCATTTTGCAATTTTTATAGCTATATATTCTCAATAACTATATAAACTATTATTTAAAATTCCTATAAAAAATTATCATTTTTGCTAAAAATTATTCCTATTTTGTGAAATATTTCCCCCCTTACATGTCTGATGATAAAGAATCCCTTCTAAAACGATTTGGAAACAGATAAAAGAGGACAATTAGTGGAACTTTTACTGAATCTGACCATTCAGATATTACCTCGCTTCTGCTTTGAACCAGGATCTAAATAGTGTGACAGCTCCCCGTGCATAGTAGTGTGACATCACCCCGTGTAGCACAATGAGACAGTTCCTAGTGTGACATAGTGAGAAAAATCTCCCAGTGACATTTGTTCTACTCATGCACAGAAATTCTACTCAGGACTTACTTGCATGAGTTCTCGACATTATTGTTTGATATTGCAACAATCAACATTACTTGAGCTCCATCAAGTGGTGGTGTTGATATTTACTCTGCAGGATAGACATTTTGGTGAAACAACAGATGTTCTCTATTGCTTGGTAAAAAGAGTTTTGATCCCGCACAACGTTGTCACATAATAGTGTCGATTCAAAGAGTGCTAATTTCAATGACATTCATGCCTATAAACAGAGTCTAAATAAAATGGGGGTGACTGAAAAAATAAGTTTTTTGATAATCTTAATAAACAAATATCAATGTCTAAGTTCAGTTATATTCTTTTAAGTTTAAAATGTATTTTCCTCTATTTTTCTTGAAGTGTTTGCAATGTAAATATTATGCAATGTCAAAAATTTGCCATTTTATGGAGGTGTATCTTACACATTTCGAATATTTTTATAGTAAATTACTTGAAAATATATCATAAACATACAATAGGTTTCAGTGTTTTAAATAAATGAAATTCCATGCAAAATAGTTGGACATGAAACTTTCTTAAATTCCAAATTTTATCTTCTTCATTACTGCAAATGTGTATTTATGAGTAAAATAATGACGGATTCAGCTGATTTTTCCAGAAATTTGCATCAATAATGAATTATTAATTTTCAGTTATTTATCCCAATATCTTACATATTTTTTATCATTATATGTCATTAATTTCAAATGTAGTCAATTACGTCAACTTAAATTTGTCATGTTTTCAAATAAGAGTTCCATTACACCAAAAATATGGTTTCTGCATCAAGTTTAAGTTCCAAATTATTATTTTTTTTTATATTTTGAAATGTGAAATTTAAAAATAAAAATTTTATAACTAATTTAACTTATTTTTCATTAATTTTGAAAACTTTATTTTATTGTTAGAGAAAGATTGTTTTCAAATCATAATTGTTGTTTTTTTTGTTTCCTATTGAAAATGAGTTTTCTGTGTTAAAAAATTTTCTTTAGTTAAAACATGCTCATTGTTTCAATGGTTTGTAGAAAAATCGTATGAAAAGTTCGTTTATAGTATTAAAAGCAGGTTTACATATTTTAAGCTATCTATACAACCTCCATAAAAAATTCGCAAATTCATTTTTAATTTATGTAATGCATACCAGATTGAAATTTATTGTACTAAAGTATAATGTAAACAACCGCACGGTTTGCTTAAAAAAATCCAAAAAAAATATACAGAAAAAAATGAAAAAGAAAAAAAAATATATGTATTAAAAGAAGAAAAAAAGAAAAAAAATGTAAAAAAAATATATAAAAAAAAGAATAAAAAAAGTGTAAAAAAAAATTACAAATAAAAATACAAAGAAAAAAAAAAGAAAAAAAATGTAAAAAAAAAATATATAAAAAAAATGAAAAAAATGTTTAAAAAAAAAAAATACAAATGAAAATATAAAGAAAAAAAAAGAAAAATATATATAAAAAAAAAAATGAAAAAAAATTATAAAAAAAAGCAAACTGTGGGGATATTTTATATATCATTATTTTATATATTTATCTTTTAATTTGTATGCAAACTTTTTTTTGTATTATTCTACTGAAAAAGTGAACAAATTAATATTTTGTATGCTTTTTTTTAATTGTTGTGGTTTGTGTATTAAATTGCTCTTACTATTTTATTTATTAATAAATATTGACAATTTTCCATAATTATAGTAATTTCATCTATTGCTTCAAGAATTAAACAGTGAGTTACATTAAAAATTTTTATTTCTTGAAACCTTTTCGAAATTTTCTTGACCTAATTATAGGTTAATTGTGAAATCAATGAATTGCCTTGAACTCTTTGAATTGAAAAAAAATTTAGTATTATGCATTAAAAATCTTTGTACAAGTGTTTTACACTTTTTTCCCCACTATTCATTATAAAATGGGTGAGATACATTGTTTTAAGCTCAGAAATGATGAAAACCTTCAGCGCAATAATTAAATTTTAAATGATAAACGAAATTAAGTACTCCGAACCAAAAAATTTAATTTCAATTTTGGAATATCTTTAAGCTAATAAATTTTAATCGATTAATGGAATCCTCAAAAACATTGAATCAAATGAACGATTCATCTACTGTTTCTATTCAGATCATCAACTTAATGTTTCATTCTAATCAGCAGTGCTATAAAATATTAAGAGGACGTTCTTCAAAAGTTGAACCTGTTATTTTAAATATTTACAATGAAATAAATAATAAATAACAAATAATAAATGATAATGAAATAAATAATAATTATTTTTAAAAGAGGGTGAAGCCATACCTCTCGTTTTACATATCGTTTGACTTACTGGAAGCCAAAAATTATGAAATTAAGAGTATTTTTAAAAGCAGAGCGAAGCGTAATCTTTCGTTTTGAAATGTTCGTTCCATTCACAGAAAAATTAATAAGATTTTGCGCACACTTTCTATGTCCTTAAAACATAATTCATAAGTGCAAACTTTTTTTAAAAATTATTTTGAAGATTTTGTTTAGCTTTTGTTTAGTTCTTTTTTTTAAGCTTTTTTTTTCATTGTGGAGATATTTATATTCATGCTTATATGATCGTATGTAAATGAATGGCAAGCTTTATCACGATACCCTCTTACATGAATGCCAGATGTTCTTAGAGTAAAGAAATAATAATAACTTAATTACTCTTTCAAGATTTCAATTAACAATCGTGTTTTATTTTTATTGCAACATTTCATCTAAGACACCAATTTACTAAAAAAAGTCCAAATTTAAATTTTTTTTAGAAAATTTGTATGTGCGAAACTTTCATGATATGCAACAAAAACCTGAATATTGTACAAATATTTTAATTAAAATTATAATTTTTTGTCATAGAAGATAAAATAATGCAGAAATCAACAGTTAAAAACGGAAGTAAAATGTTGATTAAAGAACACAGTAATTGCTAAGCCATAAACAAAAATATACTAACTTGAAAGATTTTTTTTAAATTCAACAAATTTTTGGTATTGTGCATGTCTAATCAAATTAATAAAGTCAACATTCATAAATGTTTCAATAGTTTTTCTGTCATAGCAAAGAAATTTCTTCTACTTTTATGCAATGTTATTTGTACGAGACATTGGCAGAAAATGTTTCGTCTCTTTCTGTTTATCAGCCAATGTTGTATCAGTCATTGAAAAAATTATTTTTTTGCATCTAAAGTGCAGGAAATTATAATAAAAAAAAAATTTTTATTACACAAAAAAGTTGCGATAATCACCTTGAGTAAGTTAATACTTATTAGCAGTTATTATGTACCTTTGTTATTTTTTAAGAAATAATTTTCTTCTTTAATTGATGTTTATCACTTTCTGTAAAAGGCCAATAGACTTGTTGATCTACAACATTTAGACGACCAGCTTATTTTAGTTTAGGTTTCTTTGAATTGAAATGGGCATTTTTAAGGGAAATGGAACAAATAATTAGCTGTATATACAAGTGGCGTCGATGAATATTCTTTTAGAGAAACCTTTCACTCTTTGCGTGAGAGTACTTTTAAAATAATGATCCATTTAACTAAGAGGGAAATTTTATACCTGTCCTGTATTCCGTGTGGGGCAGGATAAGGAATCTTAACTATAGAATCAGGATTTTGTATTGCGATTCTATTAATGTATTGAGATAATTAAGGTATTTTTTTATCACTACCAAATTATTAATTAAGAGGACATAATTTTTATTGACGTATTTCATGCATACTAGTATATATTACTATTTTTTTAATTTTAAAAGTTTATTTCAATTTGTGATGAACAGGAAGTATTAAAAGAAGTGTACGCTAATAGTTTCTCTAATATGCTTTCAAATTAATTCAGTAACACGGAGAAATTTACCAAAATGGGTGAAACGTTTGCATTCTAAAACTAAGCTTTTTGTTTTACTTTATTTATGAAATGTTTTTAGTATTATTGAGAAAGACTTTTTCATGACTCTAGCGAAGAAAAATATGTTCAATGTAAGTAAAAAATGATGTTCGCAATGTTACAAAAAGTATTTCAACTATGATATTTTCATAAAACTATTATAATTTTTTTTAAATTTTTTTTAATTTTTAGAGGTCTTGAGTCAGTCATGAGCTTTCAGAAACAAAATATAAAAAAAATCATGTAATTAAATTATGCACTGTTATTTTTGTAACTTTATTACTAAATAATTGTCGGTAAATGTTTAATTTATCTGCAGTAAATGACACTTACACATAGTTTTTTGTTCTTTTTTGAGAAAACTGATTCGGTTTTCCTTTGAAACTACATTTTTAAAACTTGTTAATGACAGTTACTTCTAAATAAAAGATATTTTTATGATTTTTTATTTTCAGTGCAAACTTTAAATCTTAGTTTTTGAAATATTTATTTCGAAAATAATTTTGATTAATGAAATATATTTTCTTAAAATTATGTGGCTGTAATATCAATGCACACAACTATACTGACTCTGCATAGAAAGAATTCACTTCGAAGGAGTGGTTAAGTGCAATGTGTAAAAAAAAAATACTAAAGACAGTTTGCTCTCAGTTTGTCGATGAGTATATTACAAATTCATAAATAATGGGTTAACTTATATTTTCTAAATATTTTCAAATGCGTGACTCGCCAATTATAAAAGTTACATATCTTAAAGAGTTTCTAAATATAAAGTTTTTCTCTTTTAAACATACTTCCCTTCTTTGATTTTTAAAAATTGGCGTGTCATTTCCAACATGAATCTTTTAACTATTTTCAAGTTAGAAAAACTGCCAGAAAAGAAACAAATATCCTGAATTTTCAATGTTAATGTGCCTAATGATTTAAATATTTAACTAGTAATTGATTGTCTGTGCAAAACATTGGCAATAATTGCAGCTTAAAAATATAAATATATAGAGCACAGTTACATGTTTTGTTTAAATATGTATTATCCCTATTGTTTAGTATTTAACTAGTATATGAACTGCCGTGATGAGCACTCATTTTTTCTAAAACTTCTGCAAATTTGGACGAGTTTCAAATTGTTGGTCGGTTGATTATTATGTCAAAAAGAAACCAATATATCATTGAAGAGATTTTTTATTTTTAAATTTATTGTGCAAATTTTTTATGCCCTTAATAGTATTCAAATTAGTATCTTTGGAATTTAAATGCCATAAAAACTCATTGCATTAAAAAAAATGAACAAGGAACGAACTCACAATTCTCTCTTAACTTTAGTCTTATAAGTCAATTAGTCATGTTGTCAAAAAAAAAACAAAATATCTTACATATGCCATTTTTTTAAAAGAAATCTCACTACGCTTTTGTTCGTTTATGGTCAACAGTTTAACCACGAAACTGTGAGTTGGCACTTCTTTTCTTTGTAGTTTATCCCTGAGATTAGAGATGAGTTCTCAGGTGTTTGATAGTGACTCCCAGCGTTTCAACAGAAAAAGGCTTTTTTCTGGGCCAGCGAATTTCAATCTCTCTATAACTCGCGGATAGCCAGAAAGTATCGGAAATAATTGATGATAATACCCATGCACGAATGATAATATAACAACCGTTCCTAACGTTAGTGTTTTGAATTATCACATAAAACTACAAACTAAAAATAAAAAACGCAAAAACACACTCTCAACTATGAGAAACAGGGGGGGGGGGATAAAGTTCAATCGACGGACGACGACATTATTACCTGTGAATAGCTCATTCTTATAAATATATTTTGCCTTTTGAGCGATAAATGAAAATGCGAAATCCATGAAATTGCCAGTAATATATTTTTATGAAATTAAAAAAAAAATTGATTTCGTGATAAGTATAAAAAATTCTCAATATTATGATAATATGCAAATTGTGTAAATGATGAGGGTTTTATTTTAAAGTAATAAAAATACAGAATCAAAGAAATTGCCAATACGTTTTTTTAACCATTGCATTTTACTAAGTCTGTTTTAGGAAAAAAATATTTATGAAAACATAATTCTCCACTATTTTTTCCTTATTCAGAACTTCATTAAAACACTTATATATCAGTGCTGCATCCTCAAATTTAATAATAGTTTTTAATTCATTTTGTGGTTGATATTATTCTCTTTGCTGGTGGTGGGATCGAATGATATGCAATTCATTTCTGTGACGGATTCTTCAAAGTTCGTTGATTTTGTTTGAGATTTAGAATGTTTAAGATATTCAATTTAATGAAATCAAACAGTGATGTAAAACAAGTTTGATGCAAAATAAGAGGGATAAAATAATTTGTAAATTTCATACTTAGTTTGAGTCAAAAATATAAATTTGAATTTATTATTCAATGCATTTTTTTGAAAATTTTCCTCTATATGAAATAAAAGCCAATTCATTTAAATAAAATAATCTTGGTCCAGCATTTAGTTTATTTTTAACTATTAGTATTTTTTTTTAATTCAAGGCTAAAACCTTGGTCAATGTTTTAGCGCAATATGTTACTTAACAGATCTTTAATAGCTTATAAATAACATGAAACTGAACAGCTTCTTTAATAGCATTTTTAAAAATAAAGTTTGAATTTGTTAGAGCTTATACAAGAACTAGAATAACGTCATTTCATAGATAGTAATTAATGAAGTGTGCTGTATTAGGCAGTTATAAACGAACGTGTGGATTAATTTAAAAAAAAAAATTAAGCATTAAATTTTTTTTTTTATCGTTATTAAAATGAGACACATGCAAAGTAAAAATAAGCTTTTGAAATTAATAAAAAGATGTTCGCAAAATAATACCATTAAAAAAAACTGTCGTGAAAAATTTCTGAAAACACTTATTCTGATCAAGTACTACTATTACTATTTATTTCAAAGATTTTTTCGAAAAGTAATATTGAAAACTAAATAAGAAATAATTTCTTTTAATAAAAAAGAACACAACTTTAAAACAAATTAAGAATTTATTATTAAATTTCTTACACAAATTTGAATTTGTGATCACAATATTCTGCAAAAATTTCAGAATGATCGGATAAAAATAGTACTGTCATGTATTTAAAATAACCATTGTCCAGCTCCTTACCATATACTTAATCACTTTGCTTTATGCGTATGTGAAAAAGGTAAACATTTTAAACACACTATCACAGAAACCAAGGACTTTGTGCTCTTTTATGTATTATTATCATTTTTAAAAAACTGATTGCATTTATCTCTAGTCAAAAACTATATAGTTGTATTTTAAAAGGAAACATTTCTTTTTGAAGAAAATTATCATTTTTTCAATCAAATTTTCTTATGTTTTTTCTTTAACCTATCCGTTTTCTGAAAGATTTTCTTATTACATAAAACCGTCAACTGAATAAAACAACAATAGCTAAAACATATAACAGCAGTGTTTGCTGATCGTTTTGACAGTTTAAAAGTAAAAAAAGTTATACTTTTTTTAAATTTGTTTTTTGAAAAGAGAACGTTACTATAATTTTTATTCTAAGCTTATTATTGAAATAAAAACAGACAAAGTTAAAAACTTTAAATGGTTGCTCATCTATTTCTTTAAAGTAGATATTTTGTGATTTGTAGTGAAGTGGAATATATTTGATTTTTATATTTTTCAAATTGTTACTGCTTCTTATTAAAGTGGTCTCAAAATATGTTCAAGGAATTATATGATAACGAATTACCTAAAATAAAATTCAATTATACTGAAATGTAGTTAATTATGCAAACTTCAATATTATTTTGATATTCATCTTTACTTTCGGGTCCTGTTGAAAAAAATATGATTTAAAAGGGTACAAAAATTCCATATATGCACTGAAAATCATTCATTAAAATTATATAATAGATTGAAATAGCAGTTAAAATGTCAAATTGAGATTTCAATATAATTGATCAATATTTACTAATTTATCATCTTTCCAAAAGTTTCCTCCACCCTTATAATTGATGATGATTCCAATGATTAGTGAGAAAATAGTTCTTAAAACTAATTCTTTAAATTCTTTAAAATTCTTCTTAATTGCTCATGTTTAAGAAATTAAATTTTCTAGTAGCAGCTTATTAATTAATACAAGAACAGTAATTACACACTACTTTTGTAGCTTGTCGTTTTTTTAAATAAGACAGTTAAATATTTAATAAGTATAAATTGCAATAATATTTGGCGCGATAACTTTCAAATAATTAGCAGAAGAGAATCAAATCGTATAACTCCAGAAACATATAAGAATTGGACTAATGTCATGTCTCCACTTCTTTTATTTTTATTACATCAGTTGCTGTATTCTTTGTCATACCTTAGTTTGAAATAAAGCACTTATTCTGCCAGTGATCTAGCTTGGATAAATCCCCAAAATTTAACAGCCACTTTTTAATTTCTTTCCACGATTCATGATTACGTTGCAGATAAAACCAGGCGGTAATTCTCGAAACATAGAAACCTTCTATTTCAACTTAATCCAAAGATTTTGATTTTCTAGAAATTTTTGGAGACTTTAATTTTATATCTTGGAAATAAAGCAAAAAAGTAATTTCAGAAAAATGGGAGGCCCTAAGTACAGCAGATGGAGAGAGGATTACTCCCTTCGTATATGCAAAAAATTTCTGATCCATTATTAGATTATTAGTATTGGAGTAACAAGTATTAGATTCATAAATAAGATTAATAAATGCAAAAGTATGAATACTTTTTTTAAAATTGCAGGCAATTTTAGATTTTAAAATTCATGGACAAATTTAAACATTTTGCATAGCATTTTATTTTTTTTTTTAAATCTAACTTATTTTTGTCAGTTTTTAGAGCGATTTCCTTTAAAAAAATATTCCAAATATATTCTAATTCATATCCCATTTATCATTGCTTAATAAAAGGCATCTGCTTATATATTCTTCAACCTCACACTTATTGACTTTGTTAATATGAATATAGTAAACACCATTTCCATTTTTATTCAATTCAAACGATAGCAATCGACTTTATTTTCAACAAATATTTTATTTTATAACCGTCGTTGAACAGCCAATTTTGGGTTTACCACTACTAATGTTTCCCTCCGTTGCCTTAAAACTTTGAACCCAATCCAGAATACAAAGAATACAACTCCTTGATCAAGTATTGGGTGAAATGTCCCATCAGGGAAGACATTTTGATAGAAATAACCCGCATTTGCGTTACATGGAGAGGAAAGCCACGAAAAGCTCCAATGGTTAGTCTGTAGGCAAGGGGACTCTAACCTATGATCAGTCTACCACTGAGGATATTTTACGTCAGCGCTGTGGTCAGTGCGAGTGGAATTCGTATTAACCAGCCATCACTGGGATTTGAACCCGGTTCACCTCATTAGAAGGCAATATCTCTCCCCTGTTCTACCATGGCTCTTTCAGAAAGTACTGTTATTAATGACATTTTTACCACGATTATTGCATTGGATATTTGCCTTCTTGTGCAATATAATACAAAAGAGTGCAGCGTGTGGGTTAAGGTTGCTTACGTTACCCAAGAGATAGAATTTTAAAGCTTAATATTATTCCAGACTTTATGTTCGATACTCAAAAGATGTATTTAATATTTTTTAGTAAGTGAGTAAGAGAGTAAGATTTGTAGCAAGAGAGCTAGATCTAGAAGAGTTTAACCCTTTCACACCAAATAGTCTTTTTTTTTTGAAACTCCGGTAAAATAGAGCAAAAATTGAAACCGGGAAAATGTAAGGAAATTCCATAAATTTGAGGAAAATTAGGAAAATTCAGGGGAAAATATTTCATTATTGATTATTGTAGGGATAAACTTTTCTCTCTTATTTATCCCCTTCTCTATCATACAGATATGGTAGTTTCCTATTGCCTTAAATGTATCATGCATGGATATCTAGTTTCCGACTGCGAATTATTTGGAATAGTATTATGTATAGGACGCACCATTGATTGTGCTCGAATAGTATCCCCCATACATTAAAAGATTGACTAAAATCTTGAAGTCTGGGCCCGTGTGATAATCAAATTGTGAGTACAAGGAAAATATGTTGTAGATTTGAGATGCAGTGATGAAATTGTATCCAATTATTGCTGCAAAGCAATATCAGGTTAATTTTCACCAAAGAATGAGTCTTTTAGATTGCTTAGATATGATTGGAAAGAATAAATAGACTTCTTAATTACTAAGCTTAGTTTCATTACGTAAGGTTAATATATTCTCAACACTTGCTAAATAAGTTAGACTTGATGCATGCTGATAATCAACTTTTAAATGTTTATTCCTACATTCCTTCATTTGCTTAGCAGTAAAAAGCTTAAGAATTGAAATGAAAAAGTCATTAAGATAAAACAGTTGGCCCATGATCATTAAAAATTAATTTTACTCGTGGAATTAATTTACTTAACCAATGGAAGTGTTTTTGTCTGTTATAAGGGGCAATCAAAATAAGAATGTTTGATAGAGAATTATTGCTTGTTTTGAATGACTAGAAAAAATAAGGAGGGTTTCTAACACGAATTTAAAATGTGCCCCTGAAAAATTCCATTTTTCCAACAATGAATGATGTTATGGATTTCCTCGGTCTTCGCAATGAACCAAAAAAAAAAATATTTAGACATTAAATACAATGTAAATTCCCCTTTTTGTTGTTTTTTCCAGTGCAATTGAATTTAAAATCCATGGTTTGCGAAAGGAAGTAAACAAAAGTAAATCAAAAAGTAAAGACAATTTCGTATTTTTGCATTATTGTGTTATCTGAAGTCATCACATATATGCTCTGAGTGAAGTTGGAATATCCATTCATTCAATGGAATGTTGGGGAGGCAAATTTATGGACGCACTACTCCATGAATGCATCATTGAGGAACCCTTCGATTTATGAGGGGAAACACTATACCACAGTTTACTCGATGGTGCTTTCATTAAGCAGTGCTTTCATATGTATGACTTGCTTCATTCTATTGATTCATGGGCTGTAATCGATATACCGATCACACTCATAGTGTATATGTGAGGACATCAGTGTTTTTTTTCTCTCTTTTTTTTCCTTGCGAAAATACGGAATTTAACTTCTTGAGTTATTTTCATATTAATGCGTAATTCAAATTAGGAGGGTGGGTCAAATTTTAAATATATTCCTAAATTTCTTGCATATTTACTTCCTTTTGCGTGTTTCATTCGCAATTTTAGGTTTTCCTCCCTTTGCATGTTTTTTTTAATTCCTTTTCCTTAAATCTTTCGATTTAATTTTCTGGCTATTTTTTTTTTCTTGTTATACTCCGTGTTATTTCATTCTATGTATATTTTTTTTAAATCTGATTTCTTTTTTGTATAATAATTTTTTCTCCCTTACCTTTAACCCATAATTGCTTTTTACCTTTTTGTTCCTAGATTTTGTTTGCTTCTAATAACTAAATTCTACGTGTGCTTTATATACCTACGTATCTTACTTTTTATTTTTTAGGTACTATTTTACAATTTATTATCAATGCAGTGCTTGAAATTTTCTTGAAAATGCATAATTTTGAAATTTGATATTAAAAATAACTTTTGAAAATAAACTGATTGAAAATTTTCAATTAATTTGTTTTTGTGAATTTTAATATTTAAATTTATTTTTTCATTTAAAGTTCTTATAAAATAGTGCCAAAATACGAATTTGAGCTTTGCAGAAGCTTACCGAAATTTGAGCTTATCGAAAATGTGAGCTTGTGACATTATACAAGCCACAAATTGCATTCACAATAATTTTTAACGATATGCAGAATTAACTTGGAATCTCACATAATGATTTGTATAGATTATAATGTATTGTCTATAAATCCTTGTAATTTTGAACTGAACTCAGAAGACGAAAGACACTTTATACCGAAAGAGGAATATAAAGAGATAATAGAAAGTTTTCCGATTTGTGAATCCAAATAAAATTGTAATTCATGATATGTGTTTTTTATTATTATTAAGGATATGTTTTTAAATTATACAGCTGACAGTTAAACATAATGCTAACGTAGCTCTCAAAGCAGGAATTCAAACCTCAAAACAAGAGTTCAATATTCAATTCTTGAATTTTTTTACTAAAAGTTGTGGTTGATTTGGCTAACTGATTTTTTCTCCTTAATTGAAGTAAAGTTTTTCCCCAGGGGGTTTGCTTAATCCTACAATACGGATTTACTTTATTCTTAATTGTTACTATTTTTAAATTCCTATTTTGAAAAGCATTTATTTATGTGCATTTCCCTTGTAGAAAAAAAAATCACATTTAAAAGTAACTATTTGTTTTTTAAATTTGAAAATAGACATTTTTATTTTTTTTAAATTTAATTTTTAACTATGTATTAATTTTAAGAGTTTTAAATTTTAAAAAAAATTCGAAAATTTTTCAATTTTAAAATTCAAATTTTATGTTTGGAAGAAAATTAAAAATCAATGGAGAAGAACGGCTTATGACCGTTTTTTAACAAAAATAACGATTGGTTCGTGAATTTTGAGGGTTGCTAAGTTTTGACAAATCATTAAAGTGAAAAATTTTCACGAGAGTTATTACATAGTGAAGATAGGCCGTGCTTGAATAAAATGGTCTCTGTCCATAGATAAGAAAAGTATAGTAAGTAAGGTTGGTTAAGAAGGAAAAACTGATATTTTTCCATTCAGATTTTAAAATTGAGCAATTCAAGAACAACCAGATAATCAATTCCCAACACCCAGAATTGTAAATTTCGTTTTGAAATTTCCAAGGGACGCAGATAAATGCTTGTGATATTCGTATACATTTTTACCTTTACTATTACAATAATTTTGAAAACTTCCAACTCGAGAAATATCTTTCACGGATATAAATCTCCCCCCTTGATTTTTAGTTGTTATTTCATCCGCTTAAATTGTAGGGTTTAGCAAATACGGGCTTCACGTACCCGGGGCCCCAGTGACGTCCACCTTCATTTATATCCTTAATTTTTGGCGAAAATCATGCTTGATGCATTTTTTAATGTTAACTTCTAATGACTGGAATCTTATTTTCTAAAAGAATTGGTTTTTAAATAAGTAACCACAAAACAATATTTTAGGACTCACTTGTTAAAATTATGCATTTTAAGTAGTTAAAAAGTTTTTGGAGTAAATTAAATCATGTCTAATATTTCAACAATAAATTCGCATTTTTCCTAGAAAAAAAATGAAGATTGACCGTCGGATAGAGAATTTTTGTTTTAGGTAAATTTTCAACTCTGTTCTTGGCCCCTTTTTTCAGATATTAGTTAAGGCCTCTGGAAAAAATTAAAAGTATCACTTTCACTTGTTCACAAAAATTTCTTTATTTTGGACATCTGAAAAGTAATAAGAGATAAGAGAATTGTTTCATTATCCAGTTTCACTTACAAAGAAAAGCATATTTAATTAGCATTGATTAAAATACTTTTTTGAGAAAAGTAAGTTAAAATGTGATTTAAAAGAGAAGAATTCCTTTCATGGGTTTGAAATTCTAGAGCTTTCTATTTACTTTTATTAAACTTTTAGATTTACGATATTTTTAATGCTTGGAAAAACAAATGCCGCAGAAGAAAATATTTTCAATAAAGTTTCAATATTAGCAATTTGAGTGCTTGTTTTTAATGGACTTTTTATGGTAATTGGTTCTTAAACCAAACAACCACACTTGTAATCAATTCATCCAAAAAGATTACACCACTATTAATTCCCTTCTACGATTGTTGCCTTTTGATTTAAAAATGAAAATGGAATGTTCTCTAAATTTAAATTTCAATACATTTGTTTCTCCAAATTGAAAAGTTTCTGTTCTGAATTTAAAGAAGTGTCGCTACTGTTTTTAAATCACAACTAATAAAAACCTATTGGTTCAAAAAATTGTATTTTGATTCGAAACTAAGTATAAAAAATGTGTCTGGCTAGTAAGATTATAAACCTCGCATTTATTAAAACTATAAATAAATATTTTGCAATATGATTCAACATATTTTTTTAAAAGAAAAAAAAGGTAAGAAAACTGCCAGTTTTCACAAAGTAAAATTTTTTCTGGAAACAGATTCAATGAAAATACCTTCTTTAAGTGCAGAAACTTCTTATTTATTAGATTTGATTACATGTATTTTACATAGTTCTAAGTGTTTGACAATTCCTTTCTGTACTGTTGTAATTTTTAAGGAAAAAAATAATCCATAAATGGAACAAAATTTCAGAAAAAAAAAACTTAAATGCGAACTCGTTTTCATAAAGAAACTGGATTATCCATTTCAAATAATCTCTATTTTAAAATACTCTTCATTTACAATATCCTTTATTTTCCTGATTGGGGTAAAGGCAATTTTCAACATCAGTTTTTTTTAATACATGGGATTCTCTAAAAGTAATTAAGTTTTGATTTTGTGAAGTATGAAAGTTGAAACATTAAAGTTATTTTAAGTTATTTATTGAAAACATTAAAATTGTTTTAACGCTTTAACCAAAATAAGCATGTAAGAAATTTTTTTTTATAAAAAAAAAATAATAAATCTGCTGCTTTCTTAGATTTTAAAGTTATAACCAAGCAATCTAAGCATTAAAAAGTAAAGCTTTTCACTTTCTTTTTATTGTTAAAATTTAATATTTACATTGTTATGATGATTTGAAGATATTTTTTTTACTATATTGCACCCGTCTTACTAAGTTTAGGACATTTTAATAGGAAAATTTTAGTAATTAAATCAGTTGAATGTTTAGTTGTTTCCTTCCAGAATTTGAAAGAGGTAATTATTTCAATTAAGAAAATATAAGTGATATTTTTTGTGTTCTGTACACAGATTTTTAAGCTGTCAACTTATGAGTGTCATATTTTCACATTAAACGAAATGCAATGATACTATTTTTTTTAAACATTTTCAGCATTTACGAATAACAACTTGAATGCATGCATGAATATTTGAGGAGGCTCTTAAATATCAATTTTCCAATTTTATTTCAGTTAGACAAAAATGAAATATTCTTAAAATTTTCTGATAATTAAGAAGACTAAATGTTTGTTTTTAGAATGTAAAAAAAATTCTTTGATGCAAACTTACTTCATATTTCAAAAGCTTTCTACTTATTCCTCTTTTTAAAGAGGCGCCAACTATTACGGTTTGTTGGTAATTTTTAGCTAGGAACTATATATATATATATATATATATATATATATATATATATATATATATATATATATATATATATATATATATATATATATATATATATATATATATATATATATATATATATATATATATATATATCGTCAAACGCCGCTATAGTGAATCTTCAAGGGAGCGAAATTTTGGCTCACTATATCCGTTACGCATGCAATCCCAAACTCCTCCTTTCATTGCACATTATTCAAGTAAATGACTGAAAAATGTTATGTAGTAGCAAAAAATGTATTCTTTTTCATTACTCTTCGTCTTGTGTACAAAAAAAAAAGAGTAATTTTTAGCTGATGAGCAATCCTCAACATCAGATATGGAAACACTTCCCGACTCTCAGATAATTTTTCCTGAATTTCTGTTATTCCGCTTTTTAAATCTGTCTAACCTGCCATTCTAACACACGAAAGTATTCTCATAAAATCGCTTAGCAAATTCATCGACATTTGTCCAGATACTGGAAGATTGCGGCTCCTTCGAATGGTGAACCACTTCAGTAATGCTTCTTCAACATCCTTGTGATCTGCTTTTTTCAACTTTTTTCTTCCATCTAAATTTTTTTCATGAGCAGAAATTATTAATTGCCTATTTTTCCATACGTTACAAACTGCATATTTGGATAGTTTATAATCCGTGCAAATATCAGCTTGATTGCATCCATTTTCAATTTTTCTGATTAAGCCCATTTTAATCAATCAATGGAGAGCGTTCTACGTTTACTGCTCGCCATAGTTAAATTTGAGTCACTTGTTTGCAAGATTTTTTCAACTGAACTGAGAGCAAAAAGGAGTTGAAATGAGGGCCTTATCACCACATATTAATGTCCAACCCTTTGACCAATCATGAATAATTGCTCATTCTCTATGACAAAAAATGCATATTGATTTCACTGACACCTTACAGGTGCATCAGCTGCCTGGGTTGATAACATCTGCTTGGCATGTTTAGGGATAGGAAAGTGAGATAAAAGAAGCAAACAAGAAAAAATGCTTATCGCTACATTCCCCTCTATAGATGGTTTTGAAAATCGGTATATGTATTTATTTTGAAGTGGAAATATCAAAATTATTACAAAAAAAGGGGGAAAAAATCAGTCGAAAACAGAAAAAAGTTCATTATATTCAACTTCCTCGCTTTTTTGGTTCACTATAGCGGGGTTAGACTGTATATATGTATTAATAAACATATAAGGATAGATTTTATTATTAGTATTACTATATATTATTAGACAGACTATATAGAATTAAGTAGATTATTTTACATTTCTTTAGATTATATATGTTACCGTGAAGGATCGAAATCAGGAGAATGTCTACTTTTATCGATGAATGTCAACAATCACATAGTCATTTTGATGAATGTCTGAAATATTTCCTATATCCGATTTGATAACTGTTGACATCGTTGCTGAATGTTGATTTCTACATTCTATGTCCGTTCGTGACAGAAATATTTGTTATATCCGATTTGATATTGATTTATTCGTTGATATTATTCGATATTTTAATATTTGCAAAGGATAGATTAGGAGAAACATCAGTGTTCTCAGTACCGGTTAAATGCATAATGGGCAGTGGCACTTGACTGTAAGAAACCTCAGGGTAGGGTATACCGGGCAAATGTACACCCGGCAGTGGCACTTAAGTATACCTAGTATATATTTAGGACATTTACCTAAGCGACTATGTGATTGTCAACAGTTACCGGTGTAAATCAACAACCAATTTCGGTCATTCACAGTATATATTATACTATATCAAAAATTAGAAGTATTACAATATTATACATATATATTATTGTAATGCTTCTAATTTCTGATATCTATTTTGGAAAGTTGGCACTCTTTCATCTGGAGATTTCAAATTTTCATTTCTTGATTTAGCAATATTTATTTGTTTTTATTTTGTTTTATTTCTCATAAATTTGTTCCAATTTAAAGAAAAATGTATAAATACAATTTCGGCTTTGTGGTTTTAATACTATGGCACTTGATACCATGGATTTCTTAAAGTATTTTCTTGAGGTCAAATGCAAATCAGGAATTTTAAATCTATTACTATTGTTATATGCATACCCTGTTTATAATTTATATTAGTCATCTGATTGTAATATTTCTTTGTTTTCTTAAATAGAAAGCTTCTAGAAAATTTGATTGTTGGCTTATCATGCAGATTAGGTTTTACATCGTTAGTCATAGACAAATAAAATCGGATTAGACTGTTACCCTAATCGTAAAAACCAACCCCTGCTCTTGAAACCCCTTCTCCCCTTGATCACATTTAATTAATAAAAACTGATTCCTTAAAGAATTAATTATAAGAATGGTTTATTGGTTTTCAATTGTTTTGGCGAAAATGCTGAAAAACATAGTTTTATGTAGGCTACATTAACACAGTTTTATGTAGCATAAAAAATATGAAAAAATTGGAAAAACTAAAGTACATAAAAAATAAAAAAGATTGACAGCTATTTTTCATAATTAAAAGATTTTATTATATTTTTATAATTTTTTCTGTGACTAGCCAACTTATAAAGTTCTAAATTGAGTTATGTCAGAGTTGAATAAAATTGTTAGACACAAGGTTAAGTTTAATGAAGCTAAAATGCTGAAATTTTCTTTCATAAAAATGACGAGTTGTGAATAAGGAAAAGTGAAATTTATTTACGCAGAACAAAATATAATTTACTCAATTGAAAAACAAATATACAACTTCGAAGAGTTTGTCCTAAGTGCAGTTTTTTCCCTAATCAATAATGCTCTAAATTTAATTTCAATTGAGTTTTGAATTTAAGAAAAAATATGTTTAGTAATAACTTTTTTGTTACAGTTACATGATTTTTAAAATAAAATATAAAACGAAATTTGATTCCAGGGAAGTTTGTTTGAATGTTTGTATACATTAATTTATATCGCTCATCATTACATTTTTAGTTATAAAAACACTTAACTAAATAAAACAAAGTTAGCACTAATTTTCATGAGTTAGCAAACAAAAAGAATTGATATATATAAATTCTTTATCTGTCTTAAATTAAAAAGAAATATTGATCTAAAATTTACAAGTCAGCACAATAATTTCGAGCAAATATTTGTAATTTATTCAGGAAGAAAATTATTAAAATGTAGGTTTTATTTAACTTTAAAAATTTTAAATTCGTAATCATTATTGTTTTTAAGGAAGGAATCAACAAAATTATTTTGTGCTCCTCAATGAATTGATTATTAAAAATAAATTCTTTTCTTTTATAGACACACTATTAAACACTCATTAAATTTTTCTACCATAAATAAGTTTGTGAAATATCACTAAATTTCATTTTGATTTATCAAGTAATTATTTCAGATAGATAAAGTATTGCAAAATTTTTTTTGTAAGAAAATACTGGTTTTTTTTATTTATTTTGCTGTCGCTTTGACTTCAATTAGCAATATGAGTAATGATTGCAAAATTAGACTCGAAGATTATCTTGCTTTGACATTAAAGCAATCGCCTATAAAATTTATTTACGAAAATTGGTTAAAAACAGTACAAAGTCCACAAAAAAAAAACCTCTTTTTTAAATTATTTTCAAAGAGATCAAAGATGAATTTTTTGCCCTTTTTATTTGGCGCTCCTTTTGCCATTGTCTAGGATAAGTCCAGCCCTGTCCAAACACACCAAGGATTTGTCATTTTGTTTTTAAAATTCTTCCTAGTTGCCAATTGGCAATCATAGATGAGCAGTCTACCTATATTATTAGTCTATGAGAGACCTTTTCTCTATGTGTAGCTAGCTTGGTTTATTCTGTTTTGTGCCATACATAAAACAGACGGTAAAATTTTAAGTGAATATGGATAATGAAAAGTTTTTAACGTCTTCTGAGTTCAAACAAAGAGAGGGAGAAATAATAGAGAGCGCAGTAACAAAGTTAATTATCAAAGGTAACACCTTAAAGACTAGAATTTAACCAATCAAATTTACGACGTAGGTAGTCATGCGTCTACTTTTTACTCTTTAAAAAATGTTGTGCAATGTTTATTTTTTAAAAATTTAATTTTTGATTATCATGAAATGATTTTTTTTTCAGGTAAACTAATCAATATTTTAGACTTCTTTTTTAGTTCCTAGAAGTCGTTGTTGTCTCTGATTTTATTCGCATGGATGAATGACTTTTTAGTATGCAGATGAAGAGAGGAGGAAATATTTAGAAAATTCTGCAAGCCTGTCTTTTCGTATATCAGGTAATCTTAAAAATGAAATTAAAAATTATATGATAATTAATTGATAATGTTTTGAAACCTATTTCCGCAAATGTTGATAAAGTGATTTGTTTTTTTCTGGTGAATAAAATCCCCGAATTAAGTACTCTCGGAAGTCACGTACAACAGATGAACAACTTTTGATCTAATGATCCGATTGTTACGTACTATGACTCAATCTTAACGGTTCAAGAATCAAAAATTTATATATGCTTATTAGTTATTGCTGACGATAATTTTAGTTATGAACGCACTTTTGGTTTTATTTAGAACCTTTTAGTTACAAACGTATGAAAAACGTAATTTTTTTTTAATAAACATGCCTTTTTTTCCCAACTACGGATTTGGATTCATGACCCTTAAAATTCGGGAGAGGGGTTGTTGGAATCTGGGAAATAAATCCCTAAACCACAGGAGAACGGTTGAAAGTTTGGTTTTAGTCATACGGCAGGAGAGCGGTTTGAATCATATTTGATCAGAAGAGCGATAGTGGTCCGAACCAGGGTTTCTTTAACGTTAAATTTACTTTTTGCGAATTCAACTATAGTTCTCAAACTTTTTAAGCGAACTGAAATTTATAATTCGTATATCGAAAGATTATTCCATGGAAAATTTTTTTAATAATTATTTATAATTGATTTGTTTTATAATTGATTTGTTTCATAATGGTCGAAAAATTGTGAACAGTTAAGGTAGACAATTTTTCAGTCCTATTTTTGAACGAAAATCGTTTGAATAGTTCTTGAAAAATTAAATTTTAAATAAAAGATTTTTTTTCTGCAATTCATGTTTTGTAAACAATTTCCTTATCTTCAAATAAAACAAAAGAATTAACATCGTTATTTCAACTCAAACAAAATCGCTGATGATGATTACATAGCTGCCAACTTGTAACGGTCATCGGGAAAGATTTTTAAAGAGTGATATCTTAATATAACTTAAATTTTACTACTCAGCCAGCACTGAGGGTTTCCCAATTTTTCTTTTTAACCTAAATTGCCGACTTTTCTTTAGAGGAGACGTGATTTTCTAAATAAGTTTCATAATTAATTGTGAGCATATTAACAAACAAAAAAAAGACTAACTGCTAATCCGTTATCAATCTTGAATTATTTTATTAATTTTGTTTTCATAATTATTTTGAAAGTTAAGAATAAAATTTCCTCATTTTATCAATCTTAAGATAAGGTTAAATTTGCACTTCCGGAGTTTCTATATTTATTTTTAATATGAAAGTGAATAACGGTTTTTATTGAAATGAAAACAAATGCTATAACTGACAGTATTACTTGGGGCATTGCTTGAGACCAAAGTTTACCATAATCAATCAATTTCCTCCCGTGCCCTTTCGAAGAGCCTTAATATTTCAGTCCCTAACCCTGGTATCTATATTTTTTCAGTTAGGTACCTTTATTCAGTCCCTGGTCAAATTATAAGACGCAGTATACGATTCTATGAAAAAATCTTAATTATCAGATGACAGCTTTTATCGTTTTTATGTGACTGAAAGCGGTTTACACTTGTTTACGTATCATTTGGTTAAATTATCTCATAGTCGCTTTAATGAAGTATTTTACGGTAACTCTATTTTATGGTTAAATATGCATAGTGGCTTATAGCGAAAAACTCTTCATAACATTCCATGTTCTACTGTAGATTGTCCTTATGGCGGACTTTTACTGTTTTCTGATTTAATGTTAAAATAATAAGACCTGAATGTGTACAGAAGCTGTTGACATCATTGATGACACTGAATGTTGATTTCAACATTCACTGTCCATACCGTTGTCAAAAATATTTGTCAAATCCGATTTGATATATTCGTTGATATTATTATTCGATATCTGCTGAGGGTAGATTAGGAGAAACATCAGTGTTTTTGGAGTACTGCATACTGGGCACTTTACCTTAGAAAAACATCACTATAGGGCATACCGGGCAAATGTATACCTGGCACCTTAGAAAAGTATCAGTTGTAGGGTATACCGGGAAGTGATACTTAACTAGACCTAGTATATATTTCAGACATTTACCAAAGCGACTTTGTGATTGTCAACATTCGCTGGTGGAAGTCAAAAACAAACCATTTCGGTCTTTCACAGTAACATATGCATAAGAAACAAACTATTTTTAAAAAAATTAGTAACTGCATTTACATATAGAACGAGTCATTCGATTGCTCATTATGAATCCAGTCTAATTTTCTTCCTTTTTCCTCCCTAGAGTCTGCAGGAAACTCTTAACCAAGAAATTTAAAACTAAGAACTCCAGTAAGTACCTGCATTCATGAGTGTAATCGGATTGAATAGTAAGAGGTAAGTTTTAATTAATTGAATAGTTAGAGGTAAGTTTTAATTAATGTAAAAAGATTTTTTACGTGACGATCACAAAATGGTTGTGCATTTTTCTATGTTAAAAGGTAAGATCGTACTGGTAATGTATTTATTTATCTTACGTTTTGTTTAATTAAATGGCCATTTATTATTGGAATGAATTTAGTTCGGGTCTTGTTTTATTGCCCGTCGCGACGGGACCGACGCGTCGGTTATCGTATTTTTCATTGCGCCGCTCTCAACATGCGCTCGAGAATCGCCCGCTCTTAAATTATGTGCGACGAATTTCGTTTGTTTCGTTTTCTATATTATTCAAACTTTTTCATCATGTTTTCTCTTACTTCATTTTCCAATTTTATCCTTTTTTTCGCTTTTCTTTGTCCAAATGACTAGCGACGAATTTCATTGGTACCATATCATTGTATTTGCGTTTTCCAATTTTATTTTGTTTTCAAATTAGCTTTCCAATGGTTCACTTTGCTTTCCAAATCACTACTATTCATGTGTTCACTGATTTGTTTTCCAGTTTATTCATCCTTTTTTGTTCTAGCTTGTTTTCTAGTATTATCTAGTATTTTATCTAGTATCATCCAGTGTGTGTTCCCATTTTTTTCATCCTTTTTTATTCTATTTTGTTTCTTAGTATTTTATTTTGGTGTTATAGTTCATCCAATGTGTTTTACAATTTTTTCATTCTTTGTTTTTTTCTATTTTGTTTTCTAGAACTTTATTCTGGTATTATAATCTATCCAGTGTGCTCCAAATTTTTTTTATCATCCAGTGTACTTTCCAATGTTTTTTTTTCTTTCAATTTATGTGTTCCTATTAGTTTCTTTCAATGTGGGTGTCCCATTTTTTAATCTGTGCATTTTTAGTGTGTCTTGCATTTTCCAAGTTTTTCTGCAGCTTTCTCAGAGTGTTTTTTTATCTGTTTTTATTTCAATGCGTTTTCTATTATGTGTTCAAATTTTTATCTTCCAATACGTCTTCTGTTTTAATTCATTATAGTTCATCCAAATTTTATTTACTAATAATTGTTCTAATTTTTATTAATCCAATATGTATTCCAATCTTTATTTTCCAATATATGCTCCAATTTTGATTTTTCATTGTGTATTCCAATTATTTTTTGCATTCAGCGTTTGTTCCAGTTTTTTTCTCAAAATATGCGTTACAATTTTTTTTTCTTGCAAATCTTTTTCTAATTTTCGTCCTCCACTGTGCGTTCCATTTCTTTAATGCGAGATTTTGTAATAATTTTTTCCTTGCATTTTTTTCTCTATTTTTCTTTAGCTTTCAGAAAATTTGCTTTTTTTTTTTTAGCTTGTTTTGATTTTTTTCGATGTTTTTCCTTTGTCTGTTTTAGGGAGATTTTCGATTGGCGTTCAAGTGAAGTTGATCAAATCCAATTGTGATATTTTTGCTCTATATTGTTTTCGTAACTTCGCTCCCTGTTTATAAGTGAATCTTTATGTTTTCCGTGTTCACTATTTTTCTTTTTTCAGTTTTCTGTAGTAATTTTAAGAACTTCTATTTGGTATTTTTATTCTTCCAATTTTCGTTTTTCCAACTTTTAACACATTATTTTTTTTTATGCGCTTTCCAATTTTATTCATTGTTTTTCAGCTTTTTGAGTGTTTTGTTTTATTCCTAAGTATGTGTCTTTGTATATGTATGTTTTTAATTACAACTGCCCTAAAACTCTGGTTTAATTTTCATCCCTTCTATTTCAATTTCCAATGTACATTCTGGCTTTGTTTGTATTGTTCGTTCTGTTTTTATCTCAAATGTGTGCTGATGTTTTTACTTCAAATGTGTTTCTTTTTCAATGAATGTTTTTTTCCAGTAAGTGTTTTGTATCTTTCCTTTTTTTCCCCTTATCTTCTTTGTTTTTTCAAGTGGTGTACTATTTCTGTAATTCTTGCAGATGTTTTTCGATTGTTAATATTTTCTTTAAATTAAAGTTGGTCAAATCCACTCATGTTTTGTTTTCCCTATTTCGTTTTTCGTATCTTTTCTCTTAGTTTATATGTGAATCGTTTTTTTCCCCGAACTCTGTATTTCTCGCTTTTCAATTTTTTGAGTTATTTCCAAATTTTTTTTTTATTAATATGTATATTCTGCTTATTTTCAATGGATGTGCTGTTTTTTTATGCGTAATTTTTTAAATATTTTTTGTTTTTATTTTCAATGAGTTCTGTTCCTACATCCAATTTTTGTGCTGTTTTCATTTCCAATGATTTTCTATATAATTTCTAAAATATTCTGTATTTACTTCGAATGTGTTTTTATTTGTTTTGTTAATTGAATATGTATGTTTTTTTTCGATGAGTGTTTTTTTTTCCAGTTGGTGTACCATTTTTCCTTCTATGTTTTTTCATCCTTTTCTTTTATGATGTGTGCTCTAGTTTTTCTGATTAGTAACATTTCCGCTCAAGAGCACCTGATCAAATCCATTCGTGACCATCGGTCTACTATTTTGTTTTCCTTATCTTCCATCTTTCGCATTCGTTTTTCTGTTGTTGTTTTTTTAGTATTTAGTCCAAGTATTTCCGATTATGTCCATTATGTCATGTCTTCCAATTCTTTGCAAAATTTCATTTTCATGTTATTAATTTTATATAATTAATTTATATAATTATATTTGATATAATTATATTTTATGCTATTAATTTTATTTTTTAAGAATTTTTTTCTCATTTCTTTTCTAATGTGTTTCATAGAAATTTTTTTTTCTTGAGTTCATTTTTTTCTGGTTTTTATCTAATTTATTTTATTGCTTTTTAACCTTTTTTTTTTTTTTAGCTCTTTTCATCAAAAATTTGGGTAAGTTTAATGATTTTATTATGCTGTGTTTCAGTTGTTTCCAATATCTTTAACTTTTTCCAATTTTAATTTCTTTTCTTTTGACCTGTACAATTTTTGAAACTTACCATGTCTCTAATTTATCATAAACCCACGTAATTTATCTTTATAGCATACATTTCTGCTTAATACTCTGACAAAGAGGAAGAATCTGACAAAATAGGATCTGTTATGTTGCTTAGAATCTGCCTGAGATTAATTCCAAAATGATCCTGTAGAACTGACTGCCTGATATAGACATAACAATGCAAGAAAATTTATTTTGGAATATTGCCATTTTATTTGTAAGTAAAACATTTTTCAATCTATTTTATCGACTATTTAAAATCTCGCTATTAATTTTAAAACCAAATACACATTGCACAAAGCAGTGTTTTTTTTAATTTTTTATTGTATCATTTTTTTTATGCTGATATGCACAATGCGATAAATTGAATAGATATAATTCTAAATAACTTTTGTTCTAGTAACCAGATCGAAGGTTGAATCATAATGGTACAAAGAAAAGTAACATCAAATGCGCTAATTAATTAACTATTAATTAAGTTAGACGAGCAAATCAACTTTGTATTGTATACGTACTTTTTTTCTCCCAAATTATGGAGTTGCCGTGATTGAGAAAGTAGTTCAGTCAGAGGAGCCGCCGAAATATCTCGTTCCTGTCAAAATGACAAAGTTTTGCTTTCTATTCCCTCATGGTCGTGATATTTCCAGGCTGATAGTGTTAAAAAGTAATACGCGAAAAAAAGGTTCAGACAATCTATTTCTTATACCCCGAATCATATATATTTCTCAAGGTCAGATGGAAGTATTAGATTATTTTAGTTTAGAGATAGATAGTTTATTTTAAGCTAGATGTCAGCGCTCATCATTATTTTATTTTAAGCTAAAAATTTGTTCAAAAATTAAAAAAGATATTGTTCACACACTTAATTTTATACTCTCTATGTCCGAAAATGCTTGCTACATTTGATTACTTTTATACTGATATTGATGATTCTGTTTGAACATTATTCAGAGATTTCAGGATGTTACGCTATCAATCAACGAAATTTATTTACCAATCATTCTTTCCTTAAACCATCCAAGTCAAAATTTTCGATAATTTTCCATTGATGAACCAACATGATCTTGATGGTAACCATCAATGAGCCATTTTATCATGAACCATTATATTTTTCTTTGGTAAACAGCATAAGTAACCATCTCCCCAATGTATGAATTCTGACGGATTTGTGATTGTCCAACATTGGTATAGCAACTAGTTTTGTTATTTTAAAAACTGGGTTAAAAAATTAAAAAAAATTATTTCAAAATGCCGGGGTTCACACGCTTTTAACCCATATTGAAAGGACTTATCAACAATAGCGTAAAAACTTTTTTCCAGACAAATGAACCATAAATTCAATAGTTGTATAATTTTTGACCTAAATGTAGCAACTAATGTGAAAGGGGAAGTCTAATTCTGTTGAATAAAAAAAAAGCACTTTTATAATCGTTTTCTTCAAAATTATAAGATCATTAAATGATTATTCTTAATTTTTGTTTTTGCATATTTCGTAATTTGTCAGAATTGTTTTAAGTTCCACTAACCATTTTCGTTTGTCATTAAAAAAAACTGCAGTCAAAACAAGTTTTAGCCGAATTTTAACCTAGAACACAAGATTGAATTTATCTTCAAAAGTTAAAATTGTTACCCCACGGGAAAAAGTTTTGTCTAAACAAGTTTTCGCCAGTAAGAAAGAAAGAAGTGTGAAATTAACCTATTTATGTTAGAGCAATGGACCAACAAATATTTTCGTTGGTCTGATATGGTAAAAAACGTTTTAAATAATTTTTGATCAAACAATCACTTCAACGGTTATTGGGGAGCCTATCAAAAAATTGTTTTAGTCCAACTGTTAAAAGAGTTACAGCCAAAACGAATTGTATCTAATTTCTGATGAATTGACTATTTCTTATATAACCAAAAATTTTGATTTCGAGCAACATTTGAAATTATTCCACGATACGTTAGCCCATCGAACAAAATCGTTATTCCACTAAAATGTTTCGTCAGCAAAACGAATTATTCAGCAAATAGAACATATTTCACTTATCGACATTTTGTAATCTAACTTAACAACGAGGGAAAATCCACATGAACCTGTATGTAAGATTCTCTATACATGCTTGCATTTTATAACCAATCTCATGAATCTTTTGATTACTTATTTATCTCAAATTATTTAGTTTTAATGTTCCGTGTACAAATTCCAGACATTCCGTCTAATAATCTAATTTTCAATAACTAATTGGAAATTTTATTGGTTCCAGGGGGGATTACCAAAATGCTATTTAATTAGTACTAACAATTCATTAAATTACGAAATCAGAAACAAACAAAAAAATGATTTATCTGAATAAAAAGACATTTTTTTACATATTTGGATACCTGACGCTCAAAATATGGGAGGAAGACAAAATTGTGAAGAAAAAAAATTGGATTATAAATTGGGGTTTTTAGGGTTTTTGACCACTGTTATAAAAAAAGGCCAAACAATATCGCTATATTAGGTCGATTAATTTGAAATAATTATAAACTAAATGTGTGATTTTAAAGAGTGCAATACATAGTGTTTCAGCGTAAAATAGCAATCAAGTATAAGCAATAAAAAAGACTGAAATAAAAACCGATATTTTTCTTTCAATGTTTTGGATATAAAAAAGCATTGATCACATAAATCACAAATATTTGATAATTTCCAAACATTTCGTGAACCACTGTCGAAAAAAGCGTATAATATAATTAAAAGATTAGTTTTTCACCCAGAACTCCTATTGAAAAGATAAAACCTTGATAGTTTCCTGTTTGTTTTTAAAGTTTAAAAAAAATAATACTTAATTAATAAAATATTATAATATGAAAAATAATAAAGGGAATAAA
The DNA here is from genome assembly GCF_982258835.1 of Parasteatoda tepidariorum. NCBI lineage: Eukaryota > Metazoa > Arthropoda > Arachnida > Araneae > Theridiidae > Parasteatoda > Parasteatoda tepidariorum. Next base: position 132,650,555 of record NC_141755.1, on the reverse strand, counting down.
ATTAATGTATTTTAAAGTAATATGTTTGATACTGTAACAAAAATTTGCAAATTTCTAGGATTTAGAAGAAGTCTGATGAGTCCTTATGATTCGTACTATGATAGTGTGATGGCTACAGTCCCGGCAGTGGTCTACTCAGTGACAAAAGTGGACTGCAGGCATCTGTGACCTTGAAGAGCTTTCGGTACGTCTTCTTAAATCTCAGATATTTTGATAACAAAAGCTCAAAAATATTGCATAATTTAGCATTTTCAAAGTTCAGTACTGGGGTATATTGTAGTAATTGCCAGTGTAATTGTTAAACCATTAAATTGCAAATCATTATTGTTAAATCATAATGTAATTGTTAAACCAAAATTGTTAGTGTAAAAAATTTTATAGAGTTAGAAAAAAGATCTTTTTTGATGAATTGATTCGATATCATAATCTATTAATGAAAGATTGCATTTTATCCCTTAATAGTCGCATAATTTTGAAGAAAGCAGTCGTAATTTTTTTTGAAGGAAAATTATACAAAACTAAGTGTTTATACAGTCGATGTACTCATTTTTAATTTTTGAGTTAATTTTTAGCTTTCATGTTTGATAAGTGCTGATTTAAAATAAACTATCTCCAAACACGTGGCAAATAATCTTGCACTGCCATCTGCTGTGTAGAGTAGGTAATATGCATAATTCGGTACATAAGAAATAAGTTAAGAAAACATCAACTAAGTTAAGAAACAGTTAAGAAACTTTTAAGAAAACATCAGCCTGGAAATATCACGGTCATGAGAAATAGAGGGTGGAACATCACCCCGGTATATCTTGAACGGAGCGAGAAGGTACGGGTTAAGATAATTCTTTTATCCGAAACATAATAATATTCGCTGGATAAAAATATTTTTTACTTGTGTGAATCGTTTATTATTATTGGTATTCTTACATTTCCAATTACCACATCAATAATTTTTTTAATACTTAATTAATGTAAATATTTGTCTATCATAGCTGCAGAACAATTAACTGAATTTTGCCATCAATTCTCCTGGTTTTTGTTTGCTATTTTTGTTGTTGGGAGAAATTTTTCTTAAATTGTTGTATATCTGTGTTATACTTTTCACAAACATTGATTTATTTTTATGTAACTTTAAATTACATTTATATTTTCTGATACTAACACAGACAGTTTTAATTATAATTGCTCATTAATCTTCATTATCATTAATCATTAATGATTATTTTATTAGTTTTCTTAAATTTAGGTGGGGTCCCTCCTCTAATGGGATTTTTTTTTAAATGATGATCATTTTATTATTTTATATTATATGAATATAGAATTATATTATTATTATTATTAATATTTTCTGTAACTATTCTGTAATTATATATGATTTTGTATTAGGTGGTAGATTTATATATTCATGAAATTTAAAAATGAAGATTAGTAGTTGATTATATTATGATGTTATTATTTTAATAAGTTTTTGTTTAGGATCTATATTATGTATATTATATATATAAAGAATATTAAGATAATAATTCTATTAGCTTTCAAGGTTAAAAGTACTTTATTTATATATATATATATATATATATATATATATATATATATATATATATATATATATATATATATATATATATTACTAATATGAATTTACAGTTCATCATCTATGTTTGATTTCTTAAATATAATTATAAACTTGCAATTTATTGTTTTAGATATAAACTATAAAGAAATATATTACTGCGATGATTATATTCTACTAATCATAAAGATATTGGGACTTTATATTTAATTTTTGGAGCTTGGGCTGCAATAGTGGGAACAGCAATAAGAGTATTAATTCGAATTGAGTTAGGTCAAACAGGTAGATTTATGGGTGATGATCAATTATATAATGTAATTGTAACGGCTCATGCTTTTGTAATAATTTTTTTTATAGTAATACCAATTTTAATTGGAGGGTTTGGAAATTGATTAGTTCCATTAATATTAGGGGCACCTGATATAGCATTTCCTCGGATAAATAACTTGAGATTTTGATTATTACCTCCTTCTTTATTATTATTATTTATTTCATCTATAGTAGAAATAGGAGTAGGAGCTGGTTGAACTGTATATCCACCTTTATCATCTTTAGATGGTCATGGGGGTAGATCAGTAGATTTTGCAATTTTTTCTTTTCATTTAGCTGGGGCTTCTCCTATTATAGGTGCGGTAAACTTTATTTCTACTGTACTTAATATGCGATCTTATGGGATGAGAATAGAAAAAGTTCCTTTATTTGTATGATCAGTTCTAATTACTGCTGTTCTATTATTATTATCACTACCAGTATTAGCAGGTGCTATTACTATGTTATTAACTGATCGGAATTTTAATACTTCATTTTTTGATCCTGCAGGAGGAGGTGATCCTATTTTGTTTCAACATTTATTCTGATTTTTTGGTCATCCTGAAGTATATATTTTGATTTTACCAGGATTTGGTATTGTATCTCATGTAATAAGATCAATAGTAGGGAAACGAGAGCCATTTGGAAGATTAGGAATAATTTATGCTATAGTAGGGATCGGATTGATGGGTTTTGTAGTGTGAGTTCATCATATATTTTCTGTTGGGATGGACACTCGTGCTTATTTTACTGCTGCCACTATAATTATTGCTGTACCTACGGGTATTAAAATTTTTAGATGAATAGCTACTCTCCATGGCTCTTATTTTAAAATAGATACTCCCTTATTGTGATGTGTGGGATTTGTATTTTTATTTACTATTGGTGGTATTACTGGAGTAGTATTATCAAATTCTTCTTTAGATATTATTTTACATGACACTTATTATGTAGTAGCTCATTTTCATTATGTATTAAGAATAGGTGCTGTATTTGCAATTTTAGCAGGATTAACTTTTTGATTTCCTTTATTTTTTGGAATAAAGTTAGATATAAAGAAGACTAAATTACAATTTTATGTTATATTTGTAGGAGTAAATATGACTTTTTTTCCTCAACATTTTTTAGGGTTAAATGGAATGCCACGTCGGTATTCAGATTATCCAGATGTTTATTCATTTTGAAATATAATTTCATCATTAGGCTCATTAATATCATTATTTGGAGTAATTATAATAATTATATTAATCTGAGAAAGAATAGTATATAAAAGTTCTTACAATATAGAATATTATGTTATATCTTCTTTGGAATGAATTAATAATGTTCCCCCTATAAATCACACTTTTAATCAGTTAAATTTGTTAAGAAAATAATTTTTGCCAAATTGAGGATCTTATTATTTTCAAAATAGATCTTCTCCTATAATAGAACAGTTAATTTTTTTTCATGATCATACAATAATAGTAATAATTATAATTGTAATTTTGGTTGGATATATGTTGATAAATTCATATACTAATAAGATTTATAATCTTGGAATGTTTGAGGGTCAAAGATTAGAAAGAATTTGAACCTTATTACCAGGAGTATTCTTGTTATTAATTGCATTTCCTTCAATTCGGTTGTTATATTTAATAGAAGAATTTGAAATATCTGAATTGAGTATTAAGGTAATAGGACATCAGTGATATTGGTCTTATGAATATAGAGATTTTAATATTATAAGATTTGATTCATATATAATTCCTTCAGATAATAAGAGAATATTTCGATTGTTAGAAGTAGATAATTCTTTGGTTATTCCAAGAATATTAGACGTTCGAATAATTGTATCTAGAACTGATGTTATTCATTCTTGAACTATCCCTTCATTAGGGGTAAAAGTAGATGCTATTCCAGGTCGGTTGAATCAGTTATTTTATATTTTTAATCGAAATGGATTATTTGTAGGGCAGTGTTCAGAAATTTGTGGGGCTAATCATAGATTTATACCTATTGTAATTTCAGTAGTACCTCAAATTGAATTTATAAAAATATGATTGTGAAATAGTGGCCGAATTTAGGTGTTAGTCTCTTAAATTAATTATGAAATAAGTAGTTAAATTAATATTAGTTTGTCAAACTAAAGATGATATTATACCACAATTAATACCTTTGTATTGAATTATATCTTCTTTTTTGTAATCCTATTAATATTATTATTTATAAAAATTTATGGTAATTATAATAGTATAAGAAATTTTTTTTATAATATAAAGGAATTAGAAATAGAAAAAAATATATGATATTGATAAATTTATTTTCTGTATTTGATCCTACATCATATTTTGGTATATCAATTAATTGATTAATTATTATACTAACACATATAATTATATTTACTAGATTTTTTAAAATTTATAGAATATATTTAATTATAATAAAAAAGTTTTTAGTAAATGTAAGTGAAGTATTTAAAGAAGTAGGTGATTTAAAGTATTCTGGAATTATTTGTGTTAGATTAATTAGATTTATATTTTTAATTATATCAAACTTGATAGGATTATTTCCATTTATTTTTACTGGGACAGCTCATATTATATTTACGATAGGATTAGGTGTTGTTATGTGAATAAGATTTTTTATGATAGGTTGATTTAAAAATTTTATATGTAGTGCGGCTCATTTAGTTCCTGAAGGGAGTCCTTTGTTATTGTCACCTGTATTAGTATTAATTGAATCAATTAGACATTTGATGCGACCTTTTACTCTATCTATTCGATTAGCAGCTAATATAATAACTGGTCATCTTATTATTGGTTTGTTATCAAGAATTAGATTATTAAGATCATTAGGATTAATTTCATCTCTAATTTTTCAGAGATTATTATTAATTTTAGAATTTGGTGTAGCAATTATTCAGGGGTTTGTATTTAGAATTTTATTATTATTATATGCTATTGAATACTACTAATTATTGGAAAAGTATTATCATCCTTATCACATAGTAAATATTTCTCCTTGACCGTTGTTTATTGGAATTAGAATTTTATCTTTTATGTTAGGAATAGTAAAAATATTTATATATATAAAATATGATTTATTAATAATTAGATTTATATTAAGATTAACAATTTCTATTTTATGGTGGCGAGATGTGGTACGTGAGAGAACCTATTTGGGTTATCATTCTAGAGTAGTATTAAGAGGTTTAATATTAGGTATAATTTTATTTATTATTAGAGAAGTATTTTTTTTCATTTCTTTTTTTTTTTATCTTTATTTCATTCAAGATTAAGACCTACTATTGAAATCGGTTCATTTTGACCACCTACAGGTGTAGAAACATTAAATGCTTTTCAGGTTCCTTTATTAAATACTGTAATTTTATTAACTTCAGGGGTAAGAGTAACATTGTGTCATCAGGCTATTTTAAATGAAAATTGAATTATAGCTAAAAATTCTTTATTAGCGACTTGATTATTAGGAATTTATTTTTTAATATTACAAGGATTTGAATATATAGAAACTTTATTTGGAATTAGAGATTCTGTTTTTGGATCAACATTTTTTATAGCTACAGGATTTCATGGATTTCATGTTATTGTAGGAACTTTGTTTTTAATAGTAATATGAATACGAATAACAAAAATTCACTTTTCTAGAAGACATCATTTTGGGTTTGAAGCTGCAGCTTGATATTGACATTTTGTTGATGTAGTATGATTATTTTTATTTTCAGTGGTCTATTGATGAGGTTCTTAATAAATAAGTATATTATGTACATTTAATTTCCAATTAAAAGGAGAATATTAATAATACTGATTATAATAATTATTGTAAGATTATTAATTATAATTGTATATATATTGTTTTATTTAATATCATATAAATTAAATAATAGAATAGAATCATCTTCTGGGTATGAATGTGGGTTTAATTTTATATCTAAAACTCGGGTCTCTTTCTCTTATCGATTTTTTTTAATTGGAATTTTGTTTTTAATTTTTGATGTTGAAATTGTATTATTACTATGTTTTCCATTTTTAATATATAGAATAATTTTTTCAATAATATTTATGTTATTCATAATTATTCCTGTTGTGGGATTAATATATGAATATTATTGTGGGTCATTAGAGTGAGTAGAATTACTTATTTCTAAGGCTTAAACTTAGTGCACTAATCTGCCAAATAGATAAGAAGCTAAAGGAGCGATCTCATTGTTAATGAGATACATGTTTTTTTTTTTTTATATTCATTTATGTATCTTTTTTATCTATCATGTCTGATAGATAAAAAAATACATATAAATGAATTAATATAATAAATTTATAGAAAGTTATACGGTTGATTTGCATTCAATTTTTATGTTATAAACATACTTAGATTAGTTTATAAAAAGCTGCTAACTTTTTAATAGTTAATGACTACTAATTATAAATAGAGCTATTATAGCAGCTTAATTTCGACTTAAGTTTAGAATATATTAGTGAAGTTCATATCATTATTTCATGATGAAGATCTATATAATAGTCAATTTTATCTTCAGTAAAATGCTCTAATATAAGCTACTAATATATACAATATATACACACACACACACACACACATATATATATATATATATATATATATATATATATATATATATATATATATATATATATATATATATATATATATATATATATATATATATATATATATATATATATATATATATATTATAATATTATGATGATAGGGATAATTAAAATTAATATAATTAAACATATTGATGATAAAATAATTTTGTTTGGAAGATTAGATGATAATATAATATAATTGAATGAGTTGTATGGACCATAGTGTTCTTGTCATATTTTATCATTATTGTGAAATTGTTTTATGAATCTGTTAATTTTAAATATTGAATTGGAGGATATCATATGAGTAAATCATAATGAAATGGCTGGTTGTCCTATTTTTAAATAATTTAATCTTTTAAAGGATAAAGATAAAGCTAAAATGATTCCTAATAAAAGGGATAATATAATTATTAGTTTTGTGGAGTTAGGAATAATAAAATAATAATGATATTTTTGTTGTTGGGAGAAATTTTTCTTAAATTGTTGTATATCTGTGTTATACTTTTCACAAACATTGATTTATTTTTATGTAACTTTAAATTACATTTATATTTTCTGATACTAACACAGACAGTTTTAATTATAATTGCTCATTAATCATAAGACTGAGTGTATTTTATCAAAACGCTATAACTACGCATTAAATACCCTTAAAAAATAAAATTTCGCAAAAATTTAGAATTTACGATTAAATATTGCATTTACATTTTAACAGAGAGGCCAACTGCTTCGGACGTGCCAAAATAATTAAAAAAAACGGTAAATTTTGAAAATATTTGACAATTTTTGCTTGCTTTTTAAAAGGAATAGAATGACAGTAATAAAGTGGTGAATTATATAAGCCTACGAATTATTTCGAAATAGTGGTGGATAAAAATCTACTAAATTGAATTTATTAAACCAAGAATCACGATTGATAAACTACCACTTTAAAATATGTATTTGCAGTCCGGAACAAGTTGGCATCTCTGTTTTAATTGAATAACCTGTAATAATTGAATTACATAGATTTGGTTGGAGCCGATTGTATTCGTTTAAGCGGGGTTGACTGTATTTGTCATTCTGGGCATATTTACTCAGTCCATTATTTGTTCTGGATTTTAACTATGTAATAAATAATGAAATAAATATCATTCAGATCAATGAGTTTGACACTTATGAACAAATTTGACATATTCTTTAAATGTCATACTTTTTTTTCTTTTGAAAAAAAAATTATTTTTGAATGAATTTAGTTTCACAATTTTGTTATTTGAAAGTTTTTAACCACTGTACGTTATTCAAGAACTAATAATACAGTGAAAAAAAAATGTGTGTATGTCGTTCATAATGTTTTTTAGACGATTATAAATGACGTCTATTATCTACCAGAATTCACTCTCGAAAAATGTTTGCAAAGTTTAATCCTTTTAAAAAGAAATTTTTTTTTAAAGTATTGACACTTCAATAAAAATTATGTTTAAAAATGTGTTCTTTTAGTTACAAATAATGAAATTACACCATTGGTTTTAAAACTCAGAGGAAAGTCAAGAAATTTTTTACTGAATGTTAGTGGCCAGCCTGATACACTATCTGGACTACGGTGATTTTGGTGCAATTTTTATAGAAATACTTACTCATTTTTCTGTAAGTTTGTGTAAAATGTGTGTTATGTCTGAGTGAAAAAAGTATTTAGTTTTTAAAGCTTTCATCAATAAAAATAAAATTAATAATTAAAGAATTAAAAAGGTATATTTCGCATACTATACGACATAAAAATACAAGCCAGTCTTTTACATATGTATTTTAAAATGTTCTAAACTCTTCCACGTGTAGAAAAATGATATTGCTTTTGTGAATAAATTTGTTAGGCCGTAGTTTAATGGTTAAATCTTTTCACTGTGGCATTCGTCGAATTTTTTAATGACATTTAAGCAGAACTTCTACGCGACCCTGCCTTATCGCTGAAAAATATTTAGTTCATTATACTTATCTTATGATTCTGTGAAATTTCAAAACTATTTCAGATTATTTCTATTTCTATTTTAGATATTGTAGCAATTATTTGTGTTATTTATGGAACTTCTAATATCATTCGTGCTTTTAATTATCATCAGGACTGCTCAAAATGTACACTATTTGGTACCGTTTAGTTAACTGTACTATTTAAGTACTCAAAATGTGTACTAAATGCGTATAAACCTGTAATGTAATTAGTTACGAACTTATTATTTATTTTTTAATTGTTTTACCAACTATTTTAAAAATTCTGTTACTCAATTTACGAACAAATATCAACTTGAAAAGAGTGAATACTTTATTTCTAGCTTATACTGAATTGGGTATTCATACGCACTTGAAGTGAAATCTGAATACCATTAAGTGAGGAAGCTTAGATGTATTTATTTGCTTTATTAATTATTTTTGCTAATTTTGGCGTTTTCTTGAAAGCCGTCAGATGGCAACTGTTGATTGTTTATAATAGATCACGAGACGGTGGAACATTTATCTCACTCGCTACTGAACATTCCACAGAAACAAAGTTAACTGTTATTAAAGGCAAGCTAGTAACAAATAACAGAAGTTGTTATTAAAGGCATGAGTTGTGTAATAAAAATAATTATGTTTTCATTAGAATATTTACATAAAAATGTCAATTCCAATAAATAATTTTATAATATTAATTTTTGATTCTCCTCTATTTGGTTTAGCCTAGTTAGATTTTATCTTAATGTCCTCTCTGATGTGTGTAAGTTTGATTTGCAAACAAGCTTTATTTTAAGAATTAGTGTATTTATGCAATTTAAATAAATGATAATTACCTTTATTATAATATTCGAAATAAATAACTTTCGAACTTTTTTTTTTCGAAGTAGCTTTTATTTTGAAATAAGTTTCTTGCTGACTCTTATGTGTATCTATAGCTGTCAACATGGATAAGAAAATATCTAGTAGATTTTACGAAATAATAACTGTTCCATAATACGTTAAATATTTTTCCTATAAGGAAGTTATGGGATTTTTTTTGTCATCAAAATACTAAAACTTAAATAACTGTATAATATTTATTTTTGATTCTCTTTTATTTGGTTAAGCCTAATTTGAGTTCATCTTAATCTTTGATAAATGTAAGTTTGATTAGCAAACAAACTTTATTTTAAGAATTAGTGCATATATGCACCCCAGCTTGATGATTTTTACTTCATACTATATTATAATTTAAAACGGAAGTACAGAATAAAAATAAACTGAAATTTTTGGAACAAAAAAAAAGAAAAGTTTTAAACTGATTAATATAAATGATGTTCATTTAATTGGCTATAATATAGCCTACGTCACAGGTTGTGTTGTTCCTACTAAATTTAACCCATGAACGGCATTTTCTGCGAGCCTAACTTCATGCCACAAATAAACAAATGAAGTGTTCGATCGTTTAAATAGCTGCTCGCCAGATTTTATTGCATTATAAAGAAAAGTTATTGAAATTAAATACAACTAAATAAACAACAACAACTAAAACAATTAACAACAACTAATAATAACAATAACTAAATAAACAACAACTAAATTCCATTCGTTTAGCATTGCGTCATACGTTTCTACTAAATCGAAGTAGTTGTGTTTTTTTCATATTATACCCAATTATTCATTAGTACTTAAAAATTCAAGCAAACGATAAATTGTGTAAAGAATTCTGTTCCAATAAGGATTTTTTTCTCTCAAAAACTTACTCAATTGTAGGGAATTTTCTGAAATGTACGAAAACCAGGAAAATTTTTATTGTACCAGTAGACCATGAGAAAATGGCAAAATCCAATAGTCGACTGGTAAATCCAGGAGAAATGGCAGCTATGTGTATCACATCTTACTAAAATTTTAAATTTTAGTGTTGTTGAATACCAAAATGGTGGCAGCTACTTTAAAAACCAAGTATTTTTTAAAAGGACATTTTCGGTGTTTCACTATTTCAAGAATTATTTTTTGTTCATTGGGTAGCAAAATGCTTAAGTACGAAGAGTTATTTATGGTGTTTCACTTTGGTGTAAAGTAGTTGCCACCATTTTCGGTATTGAGATAATTGTTGCTCCAAAGTTGTAACAGAAAAACGATGTCTCTTGCAGGAGAAGTCGTTATTGCAGTTGAAGGGGAAAGATGACAAAATTTGTCCACCGAAGTGTTTTGATCCAATGAATGAGAACTGTTCGACACTAAGATGTTAACCTTTTGCTATTCGGGATCGAAATGGACTAGAGGTGTCGTAGATAAGAACTCTCTACTTATGGCAACGCATGTTTTCACCATTAGCGTGTGGAGAGTCGTAGGAGAAGAAAGTAAGCTAGTTTCTCTCTTGATTTTCATATTGATTAAAAACTTTTAAATTAGTAACTATATGGAGCTAAATCAAACATAGTTCTAAAAAAAAGTGTCATGCAAATTTGAAAAAAATATTTTTGTTATTAAAAATATTACGAAAAATGTTAAGAAGGTTGAAAATATCGTAGTAAATTTTTCTGCAACTGAGAAGAGAAGGAGAAGGGAGGGGGAGGGCTAAAGGTAACAAAATGAAGGAAAATAAATATTTTCTTGTAACAAAAAGTAAGCAGGTCATTGATATAATATAAGGGCCATATTTTTGAAGAAAGGTACATTTTTCAGTCAGTGAGGTTTTAATTTCTAGAAATTCTGCTAAACGCTAGACCGTGTGAATTAGTCAAAAAGTACAGTGTTGACATTTTTTTTGGAGTGGGTACCCCTTGAGTATAATTAAAAGAATTTTTTTGCTAATGTAAAAATTTTGAGTTTGAAAAATTTATTAAACTGCTCTTAAAAAAGTCTTTCTCTTCATATAAGAACTTTATAACGAACCCTATAGTACAAGACGATAGTACAATATAATTTGCCAATATTTTGAAGATTTTCCATGTGCAGGTTACTACAGACATTTATTGTAAGTGTTTAACTAATGTTTAAGAAAAAAATTCATACTTTTTGATGCTTTAAGAAAACTTTGTGCAATGAAAATATAAAATAAAATGCAAAACAAAAATATATTAACAAAATAATGATCGCTTTTTTTATTTATGTTTTGCAACATTTATATTCTTTGCTTATTTAAGAATAATTTAAATATAGCTCTTAATCTGTTCATATGCAAAATTAAAAAGGGAGAGGAGATAGGGCTAGATTGGACATCATAATAACTTTTTTTTGTTTATATGTCAAATTTCTTATGTGGCATATTATAGGTTGACAACATTAATGTGCTTAAAAAAAATTCAAACAACGAGCCACCTAGAATAATTTTTGATCTGATGGTCGGATTTTCACATTCTAAGACCCAGTCTTAATGGTTAGAGAGGGTAATCTTAAATATGCTAATTAATTAGTGAAGACGATATTTTAAGTTATAAAATTCATTTATCCCAAAATAATTCAATTCAGAGAATAACATTTAGAAAATATTTATAATTTTTTTATTATTTTATTTAATGAAAGTCAGAAAGATTTTGAAATGTAAACTATGTAACCTATACTTTAAAGGATGTAATTTTACACGGCAAAATACAAAATTTGAGCGAAATAGGTCGAATAGTTCGTGAAAATTGAATTTTAAAAGTACGACTTTTGTAAAAGTCAATTTCTCCGAAACTATAAAATGATTCTTACCATAGCCGCTGAAAATAGTTACGATCAAATTAAGTTTTAACTAACTTATGATCTTAAAATCTAAAACACTATAAGCCATTCAACCAACAACATTGTCTGCCGTCAAATTAGTAAGCCCGTTGTAGGAACTCGTTAAACGTATAAAGCAATGCGTGTTCGACCACTGTTTAAGTTATGTTCTGCCTAACTAAAACATTGTGCATTTACTTTTAAAATTCCTGCGTGTACTTCAAAAGAATGTACATTTTTTTGATCACTATCATGTTCCCTTAAGGCAGTGTTTCCCAAAGTGTGGTACGCGTACCCCCAGGGGTACGGAAACAGTTTAACGGGGGTACGCGTTCTTATCCGAAATATCTTGCAACAAACGAAAATTTCAAAATTTTATATTTTAAAACAAAGCTAGCCATGGAAATTTACGATTACGTATTTTTCTATTAGTTATTTTTCTGCAGAGTTAACAGTTAATAATTAGTGGTGTCAACAGCCAGCTGTGATTTTTGACTTTTGTGCAATTTTTCATAGTAAAAAATACATTAATTTTTTTATTAGTGGTACACAGCGTTACGAAAAATTTTTAAGGGGTACGCAAACGTCATAAGTTTGGGAAACACTGCCTTAAGGGATCTCGAGGATTTTTCCTAACAAAGTTTTCGACTTTTAGACGGAAAAAAAAATGCGTGCTATAACTTGTTTTATGCTGAGCATTGAAATACTAAATATAAGATAATTTTTCTGAAGTTCTAAACTTCTAAAATTACAGCAAAAATACTGCAAACCTTTTACAGAAAACAAAAAGTATCTAATTAATTTTATTAATTGAAATCGTCTGCAAACTCATATATTTTGTTTTATTCAAAATTATGCCTTTTAATCTGTTTTTTTTTTTCAATTCAAATATTTCGACTTTTAATAAACCTATTAAGTTAAAACTTGGTAATTGGTTAAAGTATAGCTTGTTGTTTAAATTTATTCTAGCACTTGAATTTTGGTAGATACTTTATTTAATTTATTTGCATTTTCGGGAACAAAATATTTTTTTCCAGCCAATTCCTAAAACTTTGTTTTATTTTAAAAAAATACTTTTTATTTTTTCAATTTCTATGCGCTAGTAAGTTTGGTAAGAGACCATTTTTGTTTGCCAATAAAAGGTTTTTCAAATAATTTTCATGATTTTGTCTTCAATATGCGATAGTTTTGTGTTATATATAAATTTTAACTGTAAAGAAAACTAAATTATGAAAGTTCTTTGCGATGCATTACAAAAATATTTGCATTTAAATAATGTCTTTGCTCTTGTTAAAATATATTGGAAAATTCAGAATCTTAAGTTAAATTTTAGATAGTTATAGAAATTTTTAAAAAAATGTTATACATTGATGCTTTTCCGATGAAATCAGTACCTTTTAATTCCTAAATTACCACTTATTATTAAAATTAGCATTTACTGTTATCTTTGACGTTAAAAGTTATTGCACATTATGAATTTTCTTCTTGTAAAATTTTGTTACGGCTTACAAAGTTGTTGGTCAAACATTTCGGTAAATCAAATTACTTTCTTATGCTAAGTACAGAGTTTCAGTCTACAATTTATAGATAAATGTTAGATATCTATTTTGAATCGAAATATAATAATAGAAAATTTGTTCCAAATAGTTTAAATCGGAAAACCTTCGAGCCTTTTGCGATTAATTTTATTTTTTTGCATCCAAATCTCCGGAACTATTTAAACAAATCCGAAAACAAATTTACGGAATTAAAAAATATTATTTGTTTGAAAGTAATTTATAATAACAGGAACATTTTGAACAGGAATTCTTGCATTGTAATTTGTACAAAATGATTCCTTCCTTAAACAATTTTTTTTTTAAAAATTCCAAACAAATGTTTCAAAAATTATTAATAACGTTTGTCATTTTAACCACATTCAAATTCAATACAACATACATTTTAGTTTATTTCGGAAATTTTTAAGTTAAATATTCCTTAAGAGTTTTTTTTTTCCATAGTCAAATGTCTTGACCTCAAAAACTTATTAAAGATATTTTTTTAACTTCTTTCCCCAAATTTAACTTTAATTACAAATATAAAATTTTATAATTTTTTCCGCATTATTTGTTATAATTTTTTGCAAAAAAAAATATTCCGGAATAGTGAATTCTTATGCATGTATCTCTGCCCCCTTGTAGGTAACAATAAGCAAACCTCAGATGATTTCGTAATATTTTAACTGCTACAAATTGAATCAGATCAAAGCTTAACCCCGTCCCGCCCCTGTCAGGGGGCATCCGGAGAATACTGTAAGTGCGTGCACGTTACCTCTCAGTAAAAAAAAAAAGAGGATTCCAAAAGGTAGGCTTGGTGGCGATTCATGGCAACACCAGAAGGCCTCAAGGAATTTAGTGAAATCTTAATAGTAGTGATTCAGAAAATAGAACTTAGAAGTTTGAGTGTTCAAACATAATAGGTGAGGCAACAAAAAAAAAACATTGAAAAACGGTAACAAACATATAGTGATGATGAAAAGTACCAGAATTTGTCCAAAGCCCATGAAAACAGATATAATTTCAGAAAGAAGAGTTACGGCGAGGCAGCCGTGAAGAAAAATCCTCAAACAAGAGGAAACTCAAAACAGGAATTGTTAGAAAATTTAACAAAATTTTGAACAATAAATTAATCGAAAATTCGAAAATCATTTCTAAAGAACACAAATACAGTATTTGCGAAGGTTGCAAGATAAAAATAAATAAATAAATAAATACATAAAATAATAATGATAATGTTAATAAAAATACTAATAGCATACAGAAAATTGTTAACAGTGAGATACAATTAATGCATTACATGAAATATAGAGCTCGTTAAATGTACAGCTCACATTTGTTGACGCCGTCTATTCAAGTTCCCTTGTAAGGAAAAGGCGTTCCATTATTTTAATAATTTCCTGTTTGACTTTCTTCTGCTTCCAAAATAATTCAAGTTGGATGCAAATCAAATGGCTACAATTTAAATATTTAGTTAGCTTTTAGTAAATAATGCAAGAGTTTTGTCTTCGTAAATAGATCGTGTGTCATCGAATCTGCAAGAAATTGTGCTCGCGACGAATTTTTGAAAAATACAAATTGTAGCCCTGAGATTAATTGTGTCTGCGACGAGTAGTCCCCACAATGAATTGTCGCCGCGACGACTTGTGTCTTCACTGAACTGTACTTCAAAAAATTATACATGACAAGTTAAAGTAGAACTAGAAATAAAAAAGATTATAGCTAAAGCAAGTTATAAATATTGACTAAAATATCGCAAATTGGAATTTCAATTCCAAATCGTCCTTTGAATTTAACTTCCTAATTTAGAAGTTTTCTTTAATTCATCCGGTAGAACAAATTTCTGGTCAAAACAACCTTTGGCTAAATTTTGACCTTGATATCACAAGTTCAACTTTGCATTCAAGTGTTAGCTCAGCAAACATTTTCGTACACTGCTTATCCACCAAAAATAAGTTATGGATAAGCATACTTAACAAATTTCTAACCGAAAAACCTTAAGTTTAAATTTCGCATCCATAATAGGGCTTATTATAGAAATCATTATCTCCTTTAAAAATTGTTGGAAAAAAGAAACGTCAAAATGAGTTATGGTTAAATTGGTAAGGTGGCAATCAGAAAAGATAATTTTGTTAACAAACCAATAGTATAAAATGATTATCCAACCCTCAAAAATCGGTTTTTGCTATAAACTTGCTTTAGCTAAATTTTAATCAAAAAAAAAAGTCTACATTTTGATCGCTAGTAATAGCGTACCAGAACAAATTGTTAGCTCATAATTGAGTGCCTGTCGCTTTTATTAATCCATTAAAAGATAGTTATAGCTAAAATATGATTTTGCTAGAACTTTAAAAATATACCATCCTAGGAATTTAGTCGCAAATTTTAAGCCGATCGAAGGAAAGCTTTAGGTCACCAAAACGTTCTTAGTAACACTTCAATGAAGAAGCAAAGCAAAAATTACCCTTTGACTAAGATGGAACATCGGTGTCCCTTATAAATATTTTTTCCAATGTTCAAATTACAAGCAGAAACGCATTCTAATATTTTTTAAATATTAAAAAAAGTTTAATGGTTACTAAAAAACTGTTACATTATCGGATAGTTTTTATATATTTGTACTAAAATACGAAATTAAAAAAAAAAATTCTATGCATATAACGATAAGACCCATCTTGATTAAAGGTAATATTTGATTGACGAAAACTTAAATGAACCGGAAAAAATGCAAGTGAAAAACAAATTTTTAAAGAAACGAAATCGAAAAAATGGTATTAAAAATAATTAGTTTACAATAAAAACAATGTTCACGGTGAACTCGAAATTTTTCTTAGTCCAAGCATCTAAAAAAAGTTACGACCCATAACGTTTCATTCTATTTTTGACCAAACACCACGGCATTGAATTTTTCACCAAACATTAACTCTCCAAATATTTTGTTAGCTCAGCTGAAAGAAGAAAAGATAAAGGTTTAGATTAAACACTACCAATTTTTTTCTTCCATTTAATCGACTTTTCGATACGCAATTGCATTAAATCATATTTAGTAAAATTCTTCAAAATAATTAGTATTGTATGCCTCAATTTCAGTAAAAATGTTGTTTTCACCCATCTGTATGACTTATAAGTGCTTAAAAAGTCTCAATATAATCATAATAACGAGTGTTCAAACACTTTCATGTTTATTCACTGGTAGGATCTGTCCAATCACTTCATTATCTTACTACTTATTATTTGAACCACCAAGACTTTGAAATAATAATTTATAAATTTCAAATATGTTAAAACTTTCATTTTCCAAAATTTACATAGTTGAAAAATATTATGATTTTTTTTAAAAATATAAGCTGTTCTTAATTGTTCATTCAATGGTTGATTTACCCTACCACAAGTTTGAATTTTGCCTCCACACCTTAACCCTTGAAAATAAATCATTGACCCACCAAAAGTTGCTCGTTAATAAACTTTAGAAGATAAGTATCATTCACCCAATCGTAGGAAATCAATAATCCAGCTAAAAGTTTCGTTAAACCTCTCTCTCTTAAAAAAAAATTATAACAATAAAAAATTGTGTCAAAATTGTGAAATTGACAAACAATCTTTAAACACACGAATTCCCATAACAGAAAAATTAAAAAAAAAAGTAAAAATTGCTAAAAATATGTATTAGATCATTAATAAGCTTAAAAGAATGAAATGTGGACTATCTGAAATATTTTCAATAGCAAGGACGGTGGGTGAAATTTTATAATTCTTGCAACTAATATGTTAGGACACATACAAATCATATGCTTAGCCAAGATAAAATAAAAATATGCTTTGCCAAGATAAAATACTTTACAGCCAATATAACTTTTTTTTCAAAAAATTATGTTAGGAACTTAAAACTTGCCACTGTAATCACTACCATTAAAAAAAAAAAAAGAAAGAAATTAAAATAAGGATATTTTAAGGTCCTAAGCAAGCATTTCTCATAACTCTCCTCCCCTCTCCCTCTTTGAAGCCGTGGAGACTCATGGGATAGAATGTTTGCTTCCCGATGAGATGAACTGGGTTCGATTCTGAGCGATGGCTGGTAGATACGAATTCCGCACCCTGCTCACACCGACTACAGTGCTGCACTGTGGGCCAGAAGACTATGATCTTTGGCCAAAAGTAAAACATTAATTTTTCAATTAAATATGTGTAGGCAGTTTTAAAATATCCCGAATTCAAAGCACTATAATTTACTTTTTGGACCGATGAAAGTAAAATTTTATGAAAAATATGTTTAAAGAAATTGCTTTAAATGTAACTTTTAATTTTTTTTCTTCAGAAATATATATATAGGAATTTCACCCTACTGTTACATTTTCATCAGAGTAATAAGTCTGAAATTACAGTACAATTTTCAGTTTGTTGGTTAATACTCTTGACAAACTTATAGTTTATATCTTATCATTTGACATTTTACAATGTTTGAATGACTTTCGAAACTTAATTCTAAAAAGTTCCATGAGTTCTAAACTTTTCTTTGCTGTCTTCTTTCGAAAAAACCTGCCCCATTTTGCCCGTATTGCAAAGGTGGACTAAATATACCGAAAAACAAAAATTATGTTTTTTTTCTTCATGTTTTCACGTTATTTTGTAATTCACGTTATTTTATAATATTACTTCGGAAATATAATTTGCTTTTAATTTTTAGTATAAAATTACGAAAATTATTATATTTTCATTGCTATATGTAACTATTTAAACGTACTATATCATTTTTCTATTTCTGCTCGCCATATTTCAGCCGCCATTTTGTATTTTTGGAGTATTTTTAGTGTATTTCAAAATTTCAACTATGAAGTTTACCTGCACAGTTTACCTGCACATAAAAAACCCTAAATGCACATTTTATCTAAATACTAATTTTGGCCATGAAACCTTGGATGCTGGCCCACTGTGTGCTGACGTAAAATATACTCAATGGTAGACGAATCATAGGTTAGAGTCCCTTAACCGCCAGGCTTACCGTGGGAGGTTTTCGGGATTTTTCTCTCTATGTAATGCAAATGTGGTTTACTTCCATCAAAAAAGTGCTCCATGAAGGCAAATTTCTCCCAATACAGGATCCCGAAGTTCCCTTGTCTTCTGGATTGGGTTCAAATTTACAAGAATACGGAATTGAACATTAATAGTCGCAAGCCCGCCCCCCCCCCTCAGAAAAAAGTATTGGAAACCACAAAAAATAAGAAAATATAAGAACCACAATTCTTCTATTGCAGCTACCCCCCCCCTCCCTGGATTTTTAGAGTCAAAAATCCAAATATGTAAAAATAAAATGAAATTTAGTCAGAAAAGGTGCGTTTTTGTGTCTGATTTCGTAACTTAATTAATAATTAACCTATTTAATTAGCAGGTGTCACCCATTAATATTGGAACTCATAATGGGAGACTTTATCTGGTGGAACCATTAAGATTGTTTTCTCGGTTTTCCTCCTTATGTTATGTTTCCTTCCTTCTCCTAATATTTGATCTATGAATTCCTTTGTCTTCTGTATTGTGAACAAAATTACAAGGCTACGAAGTTTAACAATTGTAGTTAAACCCTAAATTGGGACGGTTATAAAATAAAATGAAATAACCCTCTACTTCCTTGTACGAAACAATTAGCAAATCATAAGCCATTCGCCCTCCTTGGTGCTTTCGTATTATTTGACAGATCACAAATTAAATATTTAGTTTTGCAAGCAATGCAAGAGTTTTTCGAGGAATTGACTCTCGACATCTCGTTTTGCTTATTGTACTAAATTGACAGCCCACACTTCCTCACCAGAAATTTTCTTTTCTCTATCCGTCTGTAAAAAGAAAACAAAAACTAGTGTTTTTTTATATATTTTTGAATTAATTTTAATTTTAGACCATAAAACAACCATTTAATGTTGCCTCTAAACATTAACCTATGCATCGAAATGTTGGCCTATTGTTAAAAATCAAATAAAATAGTTTCGTGTTCCCATTCGTTAAAAAAAAGTATTTATTTTTGATACATAGTGATGAATCTGAAATTATCAGCAGTTAAATATTTTTAAGATGTTCATTAGTCAGTTATGTTAATTTTTTACTAATTACAGATGTACAGATCCTTGTTAAATTATAAGACGCACTAAAGGTTCTATGTAAAATCTTAATTATAATACTATACAGATTTATTGTTTTTACTCCACTGAAACCGGTTTGAACTTGTTTACGTTCGTGCATTAATCCGTTAGCATTGTTATTCGATACGTTAAAAATAAATACAAATATGAAGTATATGAAAAATCTCTCGAATAAAAACCCATTGCACGTATGTTAAATATGAAAGTATTGCATATAAACTCGAGCAAAACATATCATTATTAAAAAAACTACAGTGCGTCTAATACTAATGTAATACTTAATATAATAAATACTCTATATTTATATAATATACCGTCTAATTTATCCAATTGTTAAATTTATATTATATATCGTCTAATTTAACAGAGTGATACACGAAAATAAAGAAGTGCAAACCGGTTTCAGCCACGTAAAAACAACAAAGATGTCACCTAATAATTAAGATTTAAAATAGAATCGCGTCTAATAATTTGGCCAGAAACTGTATATGTTTAAAAGATTTTTTCTGTTTGCATAGTATATGTTTATTCAATAGTAACATTATAATTCAACTTAAAATTACTTAATCTTAAATAAAACTCAAATCTGTTTTTATTTAGGATTCAATGTATAGCAAAACTATTCATTTGTATGATTGGATATTTGATGGCATATTAAGCAAATTGTATTTACAGATAATGTAAAATATATTATTGTGAGCTGGAAATAGTTTCTTAATCTTTTATTTATATATAGGTGTAGTGTGTAAATTAGACTTGTTTATAGTGTGATATTAGGAACTTCCATGTGTGTACTAAATATTTAAATTAACCATTTATGAACACTGGACAATCTGTAGCAGTCCACTCTGTGTAGCACAATGTTAATAATCAAACCAAAGTACTATATTTTAAAAAAGTACCTGAGTTTACGTTTATTTGGCTAATGTTAAGAAAATATTTTATTTTTTCGAAAATTTATGTAGAAATCTTAAAATATATAGTTATTACAATTTTTACAAGAACACTTTATTGAAAGAAAAGTGTTTATATTTGCAAATTATGCTGATAATTTATCTTTTCAAAACATGTGGAAAAAAGTATAAATTGAAGTAAGAGGGTCATTCAAATGAAACCTGGTCAGTGCATCGAACTTTGCATTAGACGTAATGGGGCGTAACTGCGCGTATGGGAACATGGATGACTTTGTGACTTGACAGATTTAACGTGCACCAGTCACCTTTTAATACACCTAGAGTCTTCGGACATGACCTCTTGGACATGGGCCCAGTGCCCTACCAACCGAGCTACCCCAGCCCCCTACCCATTAATCTATAAGTGTGAACCTGAACTATTAACCAGTGGACTCAACCTCCTGTTTGCTGACCCACCCCAATTCCTCCATCTTTTATGGCCATCTTTTAATGGCAATCAAAAAAACTTGCTGAAAAAAATAAATATAATTACTATAAAATAAAAATAATTACTATTAAAGATTTACAACTCTTAAAAACATAATTATAACTTTCAGACCTTAGAGTCAGACTTGTAAGTCTGTCAAATGGCCTAACTATTAATGAGTTAAATTGAAATGAAAGACATGCAATCAAAACAGTTGCAGAAACATCAATTATGCTTTTAAAAAATAATTAGTATGCATAAGTATGTTAGGAAAGCATACAGCAACAGGTGAATTGTTAGCAAGGAAGGAAAAAAAAACAAGAAACATTAATAATTCGTTTTATGACTTTGCTTTTGAAGTAAAAAAATAGTTTAAATATTATTATTATATGAAAAGCTGCTTTTGATGATGATTTTTTAAAATTTTTATACAATAAATTCAGATAGTGCTAGTTTATTATAGAAGTTTTTTTTAACTCAACAATGATATATTTTAATTTTTAACAATTTTGTGAGTAATTTCCGAAAGATATCAATAATACCCATCTCTTTCTTAACCTCTTGACAACTGAAGTATAAAGGAATATAAAAAAATATTTTACAGTTATTTAATTTCGATTTTACTACCGTAAGCAGCGCGTAGCTTTGGGGAGGGCTTGGTGGACAAAACCTCCTTACTTGATTAACGAGCTACTGTATGGTAAATGTTGTAGTTAAGAGAAGAAAAAAAAAATTTTTTTTTTTTGTAATATAGACATTTGGAGAAAAAATAAGTTGTGTGTATATATATGTATGTATGTATATTTAGGACTGATAATTAAGTAAGGAAATTGTATATTGCTAATTTTAATTTTTAATCTCTTATATAAAGCTAAAATTTTTTTAACGACAATATTGTTTAAATTACTAAGTTTAAAATTTTTACTTTTTTTTAAATTCCGTATTTAGAAGTTCAACACAGAATTTTTTACAGAAGATTGCATAATTATTGTTAGCTTTGTCTATGGGAATAATTACAAAATTTTTTTGAAGTTGCTTAATAGATTAAACAATTTTGGAAAAATTTGTTGAATTGTTACTGTTATTTAAATTGTCCTTATTATTGAAAACAAATTTTTTAAAGTAATTATAAACACCCCATTTCCATTCTGTTAGCATACCTAAAGGTAAAGAAGATCTATTTGATATTTTTTCTTAATTTTCTTCGTGTTTTTCTGTTTTTATTTATTATGATATGTATATATATATATATGTATACATATATATGTATATATATGTATGTATATATATATATATATATATATATATATATATATATATATATATATATATATATATATATATATATATATATATATATATATATATATATATATATATATATATATCGTATTTATATACATACAGTGTGAATCTAAAAAGATGGGCAAAATTTTTATCAAAGAATGCATGGTCGAAAACAAAACGCGAAGGTGCTGGCGCATTTGGAAAGTTGTTTGATGCAATCGAGAAAGCTCCATTCCTATTGCGAGTTACTGCTCTACGTTATTTGTCGCCAAACTTTCGGCCGCTGCAGGGAAAGTTCGCCTATCTTTTCTTCGCCGTTGTACCAGCATAGCCGCTGCCGGCCACTGTTTTGAACACTTATTGTAAGCACATGTCATTAAATTTACTTTTATAACTTAACTTCATCGTTCTTTGTGTGTTTTTGCCTCATATAAGAACATACACTCTGACGCCCTCTAGCGGTTTTTGGTTTTGTTTTCGACCACGCATTCCTTAATAAAAAATTGTTTGCTTGGGTGTGTACTATCACTTCCTAAAATTTAGCCCATCTTTTTAGAATCACCCTGTATGTATATATATATACACTTATTTTTTCTATTTTAACTTATTTATAATGTCGATCCTCACTGGTGAATGTCCGAAATATTTGTTATATCCGATTTGTTGTTAATTTATTCGTTGATGTAGTTGTATTTATTCGATATTCTTATATCTGCTGAAGATAGCTTAGGAGAAATATCAGAGTTGGGATTACCGGTTAAATGCAAAGAGGGCAGTGGCTCTAGAGCTTTAAAAAACATTGATGTAGGGCATACCGGGCAAGGGCACTTAACTTGATATTTTGCACATTTACCAAAGCTACTATGTGATTGTCAACATTCACCGGTGGAAGTCAACAACCACTGATTTGGGGCATTCACAGTAACATACAAATATAATGTAAGAAACAGATAAACGGACATTAAAACTATGACACAATAAGACATAATAAGAAAAACAAAATATGAATTATTTTGCCAGGGGGCTAATAATTTTCGGTACACATATACAGAATTCAAGTTTTGACTAAGTAAAAGACGATAAATTTTTCTAGTGTTGAATGTTATTTAATTTTTTTTTTTTTTAAATGCGGAGTTTTATATTTAAGTGTAATGCAATACTGCATCAAATCTCAGATTCAAAACTATTTTAACTATACAAAATCAATAATCATTGTAAAGAATCTAACATCAATTATAATAGAAATATTTAAAACTCGGGGATTGCATTTCAAAATTATTCAAAAAGTTAAAGTGATTAAATCTATGTCGCCATACCCACCAACGTACACAATGCATATTCCTGTTGATACTATTTTTAAATGTCAGATAAATATAAATTTAAAAGCTTCATAAAGATAACAGAACTACTAAGTCAAAAGAACAATAATTGTTTTTAGAATTATCACATTTTATAATATTTAAAACTGCTTTTTTAAGTTTTCGCGCACATGCTTTTAGTGGCCTTTTATTAAAAATCACTCTTTTTATGTGGAATTTTACCAAATACTTTAAATGTTCTGAATCAACAATCTCTGCTCAAATTATTAGACGCACTGTAAGATTCTACATAAAATCTTAATTATCAGGTGATACTTTGCAACTTTAACGTTTTAACGCGGCTGTAACCGGTTTACGCTTGTTTAAGTTTGTGTATTAATTGGTTAACATTGTAATGCAATATGTTAAAAATAAATACGAATGGGAAGTATATAAAAAATCTCCATAGAAACCCATTACATTTATGTTTAAATTTAAAAGTATTGCATATGTACTCGTGCAAAACATGCAATTATAAGAACGCTACAGTGTATCTAATAATTTGGTCTAATTATTATACATTGCTAATATAATACATAATGTAATAAATATTCTATATTTATATATATATATATATATATATATTTACATATATATATATATATATACATATATATATATATATATACATATATATTTACATATATATATATTTACATATATATATATATATATATATATATATATATATATATATATATATATATATATATATATATATATATATATATATATATATATATATATATATTGCGCATTGCACACATTTATCTTGTAAAACATGAAAGTCGTGAATTTATTAATTAGTTTCTATTTTATTTTGTGATTTGTTTATTATTTCTTATTTTTCTCCTATTCTTAATTAATTTCAGGTGGTCATCATTGATTTTCTGAAAAAAAGAAGAGTTACTGGTCCCTCCACTGGCAAGTGAAATGTGGCTATTTGCAACTAAGATCGAGGTGAAGTAACTAAGGCTACTATTTTTTTTTTATTTCAAGAAATAGCTAAGAAGTTGGCAATTTCGGAAAAAATTAGTCTTATTTTACAAATATCTGACTATTTAAAAAGTATATTGTTGCTGAACTATCGAGTAGTGTCAAATCTAATGCCTCTATCACACGAGAGAAAAATAAGTGCAACCGTAAGTGTAACTTCAACTCTACCTGCAACTCTAAGCACAATTCCTCCTTTCGGAGTTGCCGAAAGGGTTGCTTAATTGCCTGAACAGTTGCATGTAATTGGGTTACCATATTTTGTTATTTATCTTTACTTTTGGCTCATATTTTATTTTATCATATGATTCTATTATATCATAGTTTCTCAACGATGTTCGTAAAGGGAGGAAAAAGAAATCACAGACGCTGTAGAATATTGATTGATTTTGATTAAATTTTTTACATTTGTATTTGTGTTGTCTTTTTCTCAGCAGCAAATAAAAATTCTGAAAACTTTATTTCCCCGTTAGTGCAGTAGCATATTATAAAAAGGATTATGATTTCTACCTCATAATATGAGATGATATTAACATATCATTGAATTTCATGCTGCGTTCCTAAAGACTTAAATACTATCTAGAATTTTGACGATTTTTTTTACGTTGATTTGAGTGACTAATGTATAAAACATGATGCGCAACGTTTTTAAAAAGTGCTTAGCGTTTTTAAAAAGGGTTTTTTAAGTGAGGTAGCATAGTATAAAAAGGATTACGATTTCTATCTCATAATATAAGATGATATATAAGATGATTATTCTCATAATATAAGATGATATTATATATATAAGATGATGTTAAGATATCAATAAATTTCATGTTGCGTCCCTAAAAGGATAAGCGGGTGAACGGGGGATGGACTTAAATACTATCAAGAATTTTGACGATTTTTTTTTATCTTGATTTGAGTGACTAAGGTATAAAACATGGAGCGTAGCTTTTTTAAAAAGTGCTTTATTTTCCCTTTTCGAAAATGAGATTTATGAAAGGGAATGTCGATTTTCGCCACGTATTATGTAAAAACGTGCTTTTCACATTCTTCTATTTCACGTTTTCAGAATTCATTCAACCACGATCAATTTCAGCGTACCGTCAATTCATAGTGTATAAAAGCGCCAATCATTTTACAGGTTTGGTGAAATACTTGCAAGTCCGCATGTGCGTCTAGTGAGCTGGGTTCGGTGAGATTCTTACTCTCTCATGTGCAACTCTGCTGCATTTTGCAAGATATTCTCAATTTCAGACTTCATTTTCCACCCTCGGAAATCGAACCGAAAAATCTCTTGATCATTTTTTAATGGCTAATATAATCAAGAAAAGAGTTCTTTTTCAAATTCTAGTTATTTTATCATGATCATGTAAAGTCTTTGAAAATTATTCTGCATTTTTTCAATTTACATAGTGCTTAAAAATATTTTTTGAGTGCCTAAAATGTTTTTAAAAGTTGCTTATTTTTTGTTGAAGGATTTGGCTCCGCACCCTGTAAAAGCATAGTTTATTTATATATATTTACTATTTAACATGCTAGTTAGGCAAGTGGGGTATCATTATCTGTGTATACGCTAAATCGAATGAGTATAAAACCAAGTTGTCTGATTCAATAGTTTAGCAATTCGAAAATTTATAAAAGTTTCATGTGTAGAAAGGACAATTTTATTACTTATACCACTTTATGCAACTGACATTGTTATCTAAGCAAGCAAGGCATTTCTTCAAATTTAATTTTTTAAGCTTAATTAAAAAAAACAGTCCTTTGAAATAATTCTTTAGAAGAAATGAGGGTTTAAAGTATGAAGTATACAATTTTTGACTTACCTTTTACACATAAAATATTCATAACATCAAAACTATTAGATCTATCAAATCAATTCTATTTTTTTAAAATTTAGTCTAAAAAATGCATAACAAATAATGTCAGACTTATCTATACTACAATGTCTCAGAATTTTATTGTCATCAAATTAATTTACATTGCATTAAGGGATCATCAATTTTATTCATTTACACATTGCATAACAGGAATATCACTTTTATGAAAATTATTTTTTCTAATTTCTTAGTAAAATTGTTTTTTAAATATAAGAGGATTTTCAATGTCATACTTACAAATTATTATTGTAAAATTTGTAAACATTCATTATTGGTATAAGATAATTTAATTAAAAATTATAGGATTTATTTTAGGACAAATTTATTGTAATTTATAGTATATAAATTAAAATTTATTAATAACTAAGAAAAAAACAATATTTTATTAAGAACATACTTTTTATGTATCATATTATTTTGTTATAGCCTTTTACGTGTTTTGTTTTGCTTTTAAATAATACAAGAATCAATTTAAAAAATAAAACATTTATTGTCAAGTGAAACAATTAGAACATTATTCATTTTCATTTCTTATTTTTAAATTTTTTTCATAAAAACAGTATTGCATCTCTTTCCTTCTTCACCAGACAAACCTTACAGGATTATACGAAATATCTGAAATAAAAGAAAGAAATCACTTTCATGATAAAATTTTACCAACACATTATTAGAATAAGAGAGATTAAATACCATTAATTTGAAATCATTTAAGTCCTTAGGTATCCCCTTTAAACTTATTTTAAGTTTGACAGATATTTTGATTAGAGTTCTAAGATTATTCTATACACTAATGAAATATGGCAGGTATATTTGGTTTTGTAGTTCTTATGTTTGGATTGAAATTTGTTTTAAGAAAAATAGATTGTATTTATAAACGAAGACTATTAAAAATGTAAGTATATTGAAAAATTAGTAAGGTACACTTACATACTTACTGTCATTGTAGAAAAGTTAAGTATCAAAAGATAAATGTGAAGTATAAATAAAAAGTAAAGTATCATTAGTTAACTTTGAATAATTATAAACAAAATATTATGCAAATCATCATACACCAAAAAAAAAAAAAAAAAATAGAGGGGATGAATGTAGAAACAGACAAGGAGATTGGGAATTTGCATTTTTAATAATTACTTCTTATATATAATACCCTATCTTTTTTTTAATACTTTTTAATAATTACTGGAAAATGGGGTAACTTTGTGAGAGACAAGGTAAATATTTACCACACATATTTTCTAACTTGTTTTAAAATGAGATTTTCAAAAATTAAAAGAATTCTTAGAGAAGAATAAAATAATTATTTCACAAATAATTATAATAATAAAAAAACTTCAAATAATCGGACACATGCTTTTACAATCAACAGAAACAAAGATTAAAATTTAAAAATAAAGAAATATAATCATTATTATATTTTACGTTATAATAATGCAACAAAGTTTGGCGAGTTGCTTGGCGAATATTTCAAAGTAAAGCTTTTCGCCAGCATAAATCTTTACATATATAAAAATAGAAATTAATTTTATTTAAAGTAATTAAAACTTTGATCGGAACAAATTATAATAAGTTTTAACTTTTTTAGCTTAAAATAAATAAATATTTTTAAAGAAAATTTATCTAGAAAATAGTGTACTATACTTGTGGGGAAATTACAAATCGACTATGTCAACCTTCATCTATCAAAAGGTACCTCATGATAGAATCAAGTTAACATGTCTTATATACTAGTGAATTGGTATTTATTATTTATAGTGGTAGTTACACCACATTACTCCCCTTCCAGAATTTTATCTGTGATAGAATTCGATGAACAGATACCAGTAGTTGATTAATGCTGTTTTATTTATTAACTTCAATTTTTGCTCATTATATATATATATTTTTTTTTCTTCCAAGCATTTCGCTCGTTATTTTTTTTTTATAGCTTTTTCGCTATTTTTTCCCATCATTTTTTTCTAGCTTTTCGCTATTATTATTTTTTTTCTAGCATTTCGCTCATTATTATTTATTAACCGGGAGACTTTATTTACTTCACCGGATTTTTTTTTTTTTTTTAAGCATATCAACTGTTTAATGTGGATTCATCCATCAATATTGACAATTTCTTATCACGTCCGTAGGTCACCAATGTGGGGGAATTAATTATCGACTATGTCAACCTTTAACTATCAAAAGGTACCTCATGATAGAATCAAGTTAACATGTCTTATATACTAGTGAATTGGTATTTATTATTTATAGTGGTAGTAACACCACATACTCACCGATACTAAAATGATGTGCAATATCCTGTTATGGTAGTACATCAACTGCATTGAAATGGTTATCTCATCGTGTGAAAGTATTTTTAATGCTTTAATTTTAAAGGAAATGTTATTATTAAACTAAAAAAAACTGTTCCGTTTCGTCTATAAAAAAATTCCATCCGATCATCCTCTTCACCAACATCGCCGCCATTTTTATTTACATTTGTATACGTCATCACATAAAATTGAAACGTCATAAAAAGCAAACGATCTGATTTGTTGATATAAGAAATTGCCTGAACAGTTGCAGATATTTCGTGCAACCGTGATTTCTATATCACACGAGGATTTTTCGAGCAATTTTTGGAGAAATTGCAGTTACAGTTTCGGTTACACTTACAGTTGCACTTATTTCCTCTCGTGTGAAATAGGCTTTTAATTATCAAATTCAAATAATTATGTCAAAACCGAAACACCGTGTGAAAATGGCCGAAACACAATAAATATAAAGTTCAGTAAACCAATATGAATATGTAATGCAATCGTCACAAGCTGCATGAAAAAGTGATAATTAAATTTCCAAATCGCGTGCCGTCATTCACAAACCTATAGAGGACGTTATTATTACGTACAGTTGCTCTGAAGATTTCTTCAGTGTAATATGGTTGCATCCTGTGGTCGGTAAAACTGTATTTTCTTTGCAGTTAACTACAACTATTTTTTTTTTTAATGTTGCGACTAGAAGCTACTTTCGAAATGTAGTCACTACTTTACTACTTATGGAAGACAAAAACTTAACTGGATATCTTAATTTTCACCAATATTAGAAATGATTTTGAATAAAAAATTGATTTGGTTAAATATGAGGAGATATTAAGAAGTCTTAATTCATGTTTACATGAAATTGTTTTTATTTTAAAGCATTTTTTACGAATTTGTTCCTTTAGTTTTCAAACTCTATGCTTTTTTCGACAGTGATTTAAGAAATACTTGGAAACTGTCAAAGGTCATTTAAGTTATAAAAGCTTTTTTTTATATCCTCCAAGAAATGAAGTACAGAGCGAAAAGCAAAAACGGACCACCCTGAATAACTTCTGATCTAATGATCGGATCCCCACGTTCTCAATCTTAATGATTTGAGAAGATGACCACCAATATGCCAATTAATAAATGCAGTGGATAATTTAAGTCTCGAAATCAGACACAAAAACGTACTTTATAGTTCCTGCAAAATCAAATTTTGAAAAAGTGCGGTTTTTAAAATTTGATTTCTCAGGAACAACTAGGCCGATTACTCATCTATTTTTTTCGAAATTTTTTGAGTTTAAACTTGGTTTCTTTATTTAATAATGTTAAAAGAAGTTATCAAGGATCGCTACAAACTACATTTTTTTTTTTGTATCGTACCACTCACTGCAAAACTTCTTTTAAAAAACTGCGCACGATACTACCAACTACGGAAGAAAGTAGCAAATACAGTAGTTTCGCTACTTGCAGCGCGCTACTGCCGACAACTGGTTACGTCCCTTTTCTATTACGGCAAGGCACTTAAATATCTTCATTTTAATTTACACGAAAATGAACATTAAAAAACTTATTTTACAGTAATAAGTATCCGTAATAGTATGCGATTACGAAATCGATAGTTCTCAGTTCACCGAAATGATATTAGAAGTTCGTCGATAAGGAAATCATTAATGAAAAATATGTTTTGAAATGTTGTTTGCGTTCAGTTAAAAGAAAGATTTACGGATGTTCTAGATTGCTTTCTTCAGCTTTCTTCTTAGAGAAATTTTGCAACTATTAATGTTCAACTTCCTAGCCTCATAATTTTGAACCCAATCCAGAAGACAATGGAACTTCTGGATCAAGTATTGGGAGAAATTTGCCTTCGTGGAGGGGTTTTTGAGGGAACTAACGAGCATTTGCGCTACGTGAAGGGTAAAGGAAGACCTTGAAAACCTCCCACGGTTAGCCTAACGGCAAAAGAATTCTAACCCACCATCCATCGACAAAAGTATGAATGTAATTTTAAGCTGCGGGTGCGTAAATCAAGTTCGTCTCGTCAAACAACCACATTTAAATACTAATCTTCCCATCTAAATATTTCTTCTTGTCTTCAAACTATTTTCTTTAAAAATTATTCACTTTAATTTTTTTTGGCTTATACTAAATAAAAATAGTTCATACTTTTGATTTCATAATAGTAATATACGTTGATTTATATGGTATAAAAAATTTATACCTTAATTCAATTTCTTTTCATCCACAATTAAATAATAAAAATTAATAAATAAATATTAAAAAGTATTGTTTTTTGCATGAAATAATCTTTAGATAAATTAGTTTTATGAGTGGGTGCAATCTAATTAATGTTAGTCTTTAAAGTATGACTAAAAACGCTAAAAGTGAAGATAATTTTTAGGGGACCAAACTTTCATCCGCTCTCCTAACTAAACTATTTGAGTAGTAATATCAATAATGAAGCATCTTAAGAAGGTTAGGAATTCAAATATGCAACAAAAAGAAAGTTATATGTGTAATCAGAGAAAGTACGTTTTTGTGTTCGATTTAGAGAAAATCCAATAATTCAGACAAAAATTTTTCAGGGTGATTTTTCTTGCGCACTGTACACATTTATTTTGTAAAAAAAAAAAAAAAAAAAAAAAAAACATTAATTTGTTATTTTTGTTTTATTTTGTGATTTTATTGCTATTTCTTATTTTTTACCTATTTTTTAATTCAGGTGGTCGCATTCAATTTTCTGGTGAAGAAGAGTTACAGGTCCTCCTTTGGCAAGAGAAATGTAACCTATCGCTACTAAGAATGAGGTAAAACAACTAAGGATACCATTTTTCGGGGCTAATGAGAGAATAAAAGGGCTGGTTTACTCCTTTGAAGAGACTCGTACCTCTCCGTGCTTCTGATTTCAGTCAGTGACGTCACTGTGGCGAAAGCATCAACTTCTGGCTTTATAAAATAAATTGTTTCGCTTGTAACTAGCATCTTTTTTAAATTTCTTTCAATACATTCATTGTTTTTTATGTTTTTTAAAAACTTTTTAGGTGATTTTCTTTATTTGTTTTCAAAAATTTAAAAGTAGTATTCAGAAAATCAGCTTGCTCGATAGCGACCTGCAAGAATTATTATAAAACACAAAGTGAGAAAGCGCAATTTTCTCTGTTTTATTTTAGAAAATACGAAGGTGACATCAAATGAAGTATAAAATATATTGGAAGAATTTATCCTTCTACATTATACTTCATGTTTTTTATTTAGACGTTTAAGGATAATTTTAAACAGAAAAGAAGAATCAGAATTTCTTTAATTCTGATTAATCTTCAAAGAAGAAAGAAATCCTGATCGAGGAAAATAAAATCCTGAATTTAAAAAATAAAAGACATTAATGCTTATAAATTTTTCCAATTATGATATATTTTAATGATATTATTGAAAATATTTATGCGTTTTAATTTTAACGCCTTAATTTCCAATATTTATGAGGACGTGTATTATTTCCATTTCTATATGCTCAAAAATTATTGTTTTAGTAGTTAGCATTTAATATTTTTGTTTCCAAGTGATAATATATAGAAATAAATTGTTCTTTTAATTATAAGTAAGCAAATAAATTAAAATGAGGCATAACAATTAATAAAATATATTATGACACTTTTATTAAATATGCACTAGTTGCATATTATTATCGAACAATAAGTAACTGTAAAAGTGTTCTTATATGCCCTTTTTTTACTTAACAGAAAGAGTTTAAAACTAAAATTAAAAAACGATGACAACCATTGCTGTATTTTTCTAACTCTAAATTTTTTTTATTATACTATAAGGAATACCAAGAAAATGTATGAATACTATATTTTTAAACAGAAATAATTTTTAACAGTGTCAAATTTGACAGCTAGTATCAGAAAAGTGTCGAACATTCAGCTCATTTCTTACTGAAAGCAGCAAATTTTTCATATCCTCTAGTTCTGATTTTTGAGATCTGTGTGCGGCGTGACGTCAGC
Source organism: Parasteatoda tepidariorum (assembly GCF_982258835.1). Lineage (NCBI taxonomy): Eukaryota > Metazoa > Arthropoda > Arachnida > Araneae > Theridiidae > Parasteatoda > Parasteatoda tepidariorum. Next base: position 132,617,588 of record NC_141755.1, on the reverse strand, counting down.
TTTGAGTATGAAATGAACCAGCCCTTCTATATCTTCTTTTTAGCCCAAATTATTTTTACAAAAAGTAGCTCAAAAGCGACATTTTCGGAAAAAATCTAAACTTCTTTTACAAATACGCGACTATTTTAAATTATATATTGCTGATCAACTATGGAGTAGTGTCTAGTCTTGTTATCGAATCAAAATATCAGAAACAAAAACAAAAAAAAACACAAACACAAACGCGTGTAAATTGCCAAAGAGCAATAAATAAAAGCACAGGAAACCTATATGAATTTATAATGCAGCCGTCTGGAGCTGCATCAAAAAGTGAAAATTAATTTTCGTAATCGCGTGTCGTTATTCGCAACGCAGTGACAATATAGATGTCAAAATAGAATCTATTGTTTTTTGTTTTTTTTAAAGAAAGGAACAAATATATATGTCATTAAATATTAATATATATATATTTGTAAGAGAGAAATCTTAATAGTCTATTTAAACTTTACATCCCATAATTTTAGGAATCTAATTACTTCAAAAATTAAAATAATGTAAAACATACGGAAACATATAATGTTTTGTCATTTAATTTCAAACAAAAAAAAAAGTTTTTTGACTATTTTTATAGAAAAATTTAAATTTTTTATAAAGAAAACATTACTTATAATAAACTAAAAAATGTTTAATAAGGAATGCTCATAAGTAAACAAATTGAAATATTTGGAATGAAAGATTTGCACTCTTAATTTAATTTTTTGTTCTTTTAATCTTACAGTCTTAATCAGACCTAGAAAACCATTCTGCATACCCTATTCTATACGAATTCCATATATATTCTATACTCTATTCCTTGCAACTGTATTCAAATTAAAAGAAAAAAATTAATTACATGTAAATATTTTATTATGTAAATATTTTATTATATTGGAAATATTTTATTATACATGTAAATATTTTATTATATTAGAATTTGAAACCCTGTAAGGAAATGATCAGAAAAGGATCGCGATTGTAAAGTTACTAATTAAGAGTGCCTGAGAATAATTATGTTACTGTAAAAGGCCGAAGTCTTGTAAATCTTAAGATTTATTGGTAAAACCTAGTATTTACGAAAGTAGCTTACTAAAAGCCCGAAGTTTGCTCTAATATAAAATTCGGACTTTCACCAAGCAATCTGATAAAACCTAAGATTTACCACCGCCTTCCAGCAAAAGCTCGAAACCAGTTATACCTAATGATAGAACTTTTCATTCGCAGATATATTATGTTCTGTTACGTTATAAGGGACCGCCACATCGTGCTGAATGAATTCATAAACGCAACCCTCAACCTCAATGGGCAATATTGGGAACATCGGGAGCAATAGAAGAGGGCACAATATTTATTTAATAATTATTAGAAAGAGAACAATCATCTTCGTAAAATGTTTCGTTTTAGGGGATAAGGGAAATTTAAAAAGTTATAATTGGTCTGCTAATTAGGTTGAGGGGAAAAGTCCTACTCACGAGATAGCAAAGGGAAAAACGTTAAAATGCTTAACACACACATAATACAGAACTTGAAAACCAAAATTGTAGATTAAAAGACAGGATGTGAGTATTAACGTGTGAGAAAGACCTTTTTGTCTAGAATAATAGTTTAAGAAAGAAATTTAGATAAATAAATAAAGTGATTAATTGAAGCTCTTTATGTAGCACACACACCCATACATACTTACATACACAGCGAAAGAGGGTGAGATAGATACAGGACCAACATGAAGGAATTTAAATTATTAGCCAGGAAATTAGCTGAATATAAAAAAATATTAGCCAAATTTCAAAATTCTTAGTCAAAGGCATTACATAAAGCGAAATATTTTATAAAATGCAAATTCAAAGGAAGAGTCATTTTGCAGTTGAGAAGAAAATGAGCAATGAATGGTGGTGAAATGATAATAAAATGCAAGTAATAAAGAGGATAATTTTAAAATATCAAATATCACTGCAGTAAATGTAAATGGAAAGTTGACACATCCCGGTTTCCTTCGCTAACTAGTTATCTTTAGTAAATTGAGTCTAATTCGATATTCAACCTAGAGCGAATATAGAACTTTTATTTTTAATAAAATAGACGTTTTATCAGTTAAACTCTCAGATCTGTTGTTATGACGCCAGCATTTATTTCACTCCCTCCCCCTCACTAACCCTGCACTCTGCAGAAACAAGAGAGGAGATGGAGTGAAGATAGACAGAACATAAAACTGCACATCGTTCTGCAGAGAAGGATTACTGAACTTCAGGTAGATCAAATTTTTTATTGCATGGACACGTTCTTTAAAAAAATCTTTCAAATTGTCACAACAGAACGTTTAAGGAAATCAGGAGGACTCGAAGTCTACAAACGCGATTAAATGCATCCTTTTGTTTGGAAGTTCTTAAAAGGTGTAATGAAACTTTTCTCGTGTTGTTCTAGGTACTCCCACTCTGACGATGGTTCTTCAGTTTTTTTCTCTCTCCAAGGATACAGAATAAACAGGGATTGAGTGGTCAACACTCATCTCATATGCTTATCACGATGGATCTGGATATGTTCCGCCATACTTAGGTTAAAATATCTAATAACTAAAAATGAGTAACACTGTATGATATTATGCTATAGTTTATTTTGTATATGCTAAACCAGTGATGTAAGTAAAATATATTTTGTGTGGGCGTCATCTTTCACAACGAAAACAGGAATTTTTAGCAAGGTAGGGAAATATTAGGCTAAGCAATTAATCCTCTTCTGTGACATATACATATTTACACAGAGACTTAACACAAGGACAGGTACGAAGCTATGTAGACTTATTATACATCAAAGTTACCAGATACACAAACAAAAATATATGACGGGTACAATAAAATGCATAAACAAATAATAAATATTAGGTGAATAACAAAAGTAGATAAGAAAGAAATATATTTTAACTAATGCGATGTGCGATACGGCTCGGTACTTATTTAACCTCGTTAATTAACATTCTTACTTATGTAGAGAAACTTAACACCATTTTCGCTGGCCATATGTTATAAAGATTAGGTCGCGTATGGCTAAATTAGTTCTTGTAGTCTCGACAATGAACATATAACAGGTTCGAGTGGCGATAAATGGTTAGAGGGTTCGAGTCTAACATTAGAAAGTGGTTTAAAAAGTTAGCAGTTACTAAAGCGAGCAGTTTAAAAAAGCGTTCAAAAGGACACTGAAGTCGAATACTGTTCAAAAGTTAGTAAGTTCGAATAATGATCAAATAATATTGGGTTAGATTAATTACTATCGAAATGATAGTAGCTTCGGCAACCGTTAAATGGGTAATTGATTTAATGTATAAGTGGTCCAAATAATAGTGCGATCGAGCATTGCTTTGATATTAGGTATGAATAAAAGACTCCAGTTCATCAAAAGAAAATGATATAAAAAGCGATCACATGATAATAAGAACGAATAATGTTCGATTGATCACATGTGAGCGGGGTAGAGTACCGATAAATAGTTTATTGGTTAGAGTTTAACAAATGAGAATGGTTAAAAAGTTAGTATTTGGAGTGACTTAGAAAATCATTAAAAATATGAAATACCAGAGTGTTCGGTTAACAAGCAAATCAAATGATAACAGAATTAAATACTGTTGAATAATAGATTGTATCATTGATAATAGGGAACGAGTGATGCGCAAAGGTAAGTTAAAAACGTGCCAAATGATAGTATAATCAAGTAATGTTCAAATAATAGAAAGATTGAAAACTGATCATATGATAAAGGGTTCGATTATTGATCATATGAAAGCTGGTGTGAGTAACGATGAATAATTCAAGGTTAACAATTAAACGGTTTAGAAAAGTGCTCAAATTAAATGACCAAATGATGCGTTCAAATACTGATAATGAATGAGTGTGCTCTAGATTTTAAGAAATAATCATATAGTATCATACATATAATAGCCGGTCGCATTATTGATTAAATGATAGAGGGCTCATACATAATTTAATTATAATAGGTTCAAACACCATTAAATGGGTAGCGCGTTCGAGTATAGTATTAAAAAAAAGAAAATTTGTTCAAATGATAAGTCGATCATTTGATATTTAAATGAGCGTGGGTACCATTATTGATCACGTGATAGCAAGTTAGATTCATCTTATTAGTTAGTAAACCCCAGTTTAACAAAAGAGAGGATTATACCAGATAAATGTAATAACAGAGAGATCGAGTAATATGCCAAAGATGGTAAATTCGATTACAGATCAAATAATAGGTTTGTGTACTGTTGAAATGTTAGCGAAGTTAAACATTGATAAAATGTAGGGGTTATGGAACTGATACATACAGTGTCAGTCCAATTGCTAATATAAAGCGAGGATTTTGATCACAACTTGATCAGAATCAACTGTCATTTAATCGATTTCAGAACTGACTCAATAAATCAAACTCGCTATATTTCAATAAGTTTTCGTATACTCACTCTCTTTTGATCACTATCTTACTGTCATTGGATTAATAATAGGACCTTTTATTTATTTTCGTTACTGGTTACTACAATAATTTGATCAAAATTCTACTATAAATTGATCAATGCTCGCAATACCATTATTTTAATCGCAACCTGAACCCGCTATCATTTGATTAACATTAGTGCTTACTATTATTTAAACACACCTGGATTTCTTAATTGTACACTTTCTCAACTCTCTTCAGTTAAATACTCGAACTGACGAACCGCTTATCATTTGATTAATAATCGAACCCTCTATTTTCCGTTAATCATTATAGAATATGCTCGGATCCGCTTAAGTTTGATCCGCATTACAGGAATTTATCTTTTTATAGTTACTTGAATCCTTATCATTTAAGCAGTATCGAACCCACGGTCATTAAATCAATAATGAAACCCCTGCTTTTACTGCTATCATTTGATTAATTTTAACAGAATCTCTCAAAGTATACATTCAGTGTCGTTTTATTAGAAAGGTTAATCATATTTTTTAATATCGGTTCCCATCGTCCATTTTTAACATCGGTTCTTAATCGTTTCTCGAACCTACTCTGTTTTGATCAAACTCACGACTTGGAATCGACTATGAGTTTCTCGTTTACTTACTAGCATTAGATCAAAAATTAATCCTACTGTTTAGTTCGATACACGAATCCACTAAGATATGTACTTATTTGATTCGTTTGTAAACTAGCGTTAGAAATTTCTACCATTTGGGTAAATTTACGAACAGACAATTGTTTTTGTTCAGAATTTTAGCTCATTAATGCTACCCACTTTATTTTGATCAATCACCATTTTTCGATATATGATCAAAAAATATCGCAACCGAGAACAGATTGAAAGAAATGGGTTAGAGTAATGATCAAATCATTGTGTGATCAATTTCTGGTTAAGTAATAGGAGGTTCAATAATTGATCATATGATAGTGGGTTCCAGCATTGATGAACAGTTCGAGTAATGATTAAAAGAGAGAGGTAATGGACTAGAGTACTGATCTATTAAAAGCGAATTTGGAAACTAGGGGTAACGAGTATTGAGAGCGGATGAAAACTGTGTAGGTTCGAGTGCTAGTAAATAGATAGCTGGTGCATATAATGATTAAACAGTAGGTGAAAATACTTATCAAATGAAAGTTCGTTAGTGGCTTGATAAAAATTGCGACTTAATCAAATGATTGTGGGCTCCGGCCATATAAAAAGAAGGTTCGAAATGTGTTTAAATGAAAGAGGCTTCGATAACTGTTTAAAAGGCATAAAATGATAACAGAAGCAGGTTCCAATAAGCAAAATGTGTATTCAACTATTGATCCAATGATAGCGGGTTCGATTATTGACCTAATAATAATGGATAAGAGTATCACTTAAAGGAAAGTCGGTTCGAGAATGAGTTAGGGTACCATTTGATAGGTGAAGGATTGAGTACCGGTCTAATAATAGCGAGTTCTATAACCGATTAAAAGTTATTAGACCGATTATTCATCAAATGATACTGCGTTCGAGTCTTAATAACAAAAGAGTGGAACTAAGAATTGATTAAATGGCTGCGTGTTCTAGTATCCGAACCAATAATCTCTTTAGAGAACCTCGAACGAATAATCAAACCGTTAGGAATTGAACCAATAAATGTTTACTGTACTCCAGTGATCAGCTTTCAAACCTTAAATCATATGATTAATACTCGAACCCACTATCTTATCAATTTCTGAACCGCCTTAACATTGTTCAAACAACCTATTATATATATGTCCTCGAATCTACATTTTATGCAAAGACTCGTTAAACAGCTGTTCAAACCTGTTGTCTTTTCAACAGTATTTGAACCCACTACCTTTTAATTGGTACTCGATGATTTGATCTGCAATCGAGTTTGCCATAATACAAACTCGATCTCACTAACAAAAGAGTTTAGTTACAGAAGTGTTCAACTGATTTACTCACTCAAACGAATTATTCCAGAACCGATTTAAAGTAATAATGATCAGATCTCCGAGAGTTCATTTGCTGATCAAGTAAAAGGAGGCTCAAGAATCGAAAGTACAAATGTGGGTTCAATAATTTACGAAATGAAAGTGAGTTTCAGCATTGACAAAGAGCAGAGTTGGTTGGATCAGTGGTGTGTTTTAGTATTAATTAAAAGAGAGTGTGTTAGAGAACAAATTGAAAGTTAAGGGACTTAAGTACCGATCAAATGATAAGTTCGACAACGCGAAAAATATTGGTTACAAGTATTGATAAAATTATATGGGCTTTGAGAGGGATTAAAAAAAGTATGTTGGTTCGAGAGCTAATAAAAAGATAGTGAATTCAAATAATGATTAAATGCCCGTAAGTGAAATACTGATATTGAGTCAGTTCTGAAATCGATTAAATGACAGTTGATTCTGATCAAGTTGTGATCAAAATCCTCGCTTTATATTAGCAATTGAACTGACACTGTATGTATCGGTTCCATAACCCCTACATTTTATCAATGTTTAACTTCGCTAACATTTCAACAGTACACAAACCTATTATTTGATCTGTAATCGAATTTACCATCTTTGGTATATTACTCGATCTCTCTGTTATTACATTTATCTGGTATAATCCTCTCTTTTGTTAAACTGGGGTTTACTAACTAATAAGATGAATCTAACTTGCTATCACGTGATCAATAATGGTACCCACGCTCATTTAAATATCAAATGATCGACTTATCATTTGAACAAATTTTCTTTTCTTTAATACTATACTCGAACGCGCTACCCATTTAATGGTGCTTGAACCTATTATAATTAAATTATGTATGAGCCCTCTGTCATTTAATCAATAATGCGACCGGCTATTATATGTATGATACTATATGATTATTTCTTAAAATCTAGAGCACACTCATTCATTATCAGTATTTGAACGCATCATTTGGTCATTTAATTTGAGCACTTTTCTAAACCGTTTAATTGTTAACCTTGAATTATTTATCGTTACTCACACCAGCTTTCATATGATCAATAATCGAACCCTTTATCATATGATCAGTTTTCAATCTTACTATTATTTGAACATTACTTGATTATACTATCATTTGGCACGTTTTTAACTTACCTTTGCGCATCACTCGTTCCCTATTATCAATGATACAATCTATTATTCAACAGTATTTAATTCTGTTATCATTTGATTTGCTTGTTAACCGAACACTCTGGTATTTCATATTTTTAATGATTTTCTAAGTCACTCCAAATACTAACATTTTAACCATTCTCATTTGTTAAACTCTAACCAATAAACTATTTATCGGTACTCTACCCCGCTCACATGTGATCAATCGAACATTATTCGTTCTTATTATCATGTGATCGCTTTTTATATCATTTTCTTTTGATGAACTGGAGTCTTTTATTCATACCTAATATCAAAGCAATACTCGATCGCACTATTATTTGGACCACTTATACATTAAATCAATTACCCATTTAACGGTTGCCGAAGCTACTATCATTTCGTTAGTAATTAATCTAACCCAATATTATTTGATCATTATTCGAGCTTGCTAACATTTGAACAGTATTCGACTTCAGTGTCCTTTTGAACGCTTTTTTAAACTGCTCGCTTTAGTAACTGCTAACTTTTTAAACCACTTTCTAATGTTAGACTCGAACCCTCTAACCATTTATCGCCACTCAAACCTGTTATATGTTCATTGTCGAGACTACAAGAACTAATTTAGCCATATGTGACCTAATCTTTATAACATATGGCCAGCGAAAATGGTGTTAAGTTTCTCTACATAAGTAAGAATGTTAATTAACGAGGTTAAATAAGTACCGAGCCGTATCGCACATTGCATTAGTTAAAATATATTTCTTTCTTGTCTACTTTTGTTATTCACCTAATATTTATTATTTGTTTATGCATTTTATTGTACCCGTCATATATTTTTGTTTTGTGTATCTGTTAACTTTGATGTATAATAAGTTTACATAGGTTCGTACCTGTCCTTGTGTTAAGTCTCTGTGTAAATATGTATATGTCACAGAAGAGGATTAATTGCTTAGCCTAATATTTCCCTACCTTGCTAAAAATTACTGTTTTCGTTGCGAAAGATGACGCCCACACAAAATATATTTTACTTACATCACTGGTTTAGCATATACAAAATAAATTATAGTATAATATCATACAGTGTTACTCATTTTTAGTTATTAGATATTTTAACCTAAGTATGGCGGAACATATCCAGATCCATCGTGATAAGTATATGAGATGAGTGTTGACCACTCAATCCCTGTTTATTCTGTATCCTTGGAGAGAGAAAAAAACTGAAGAACCATCGTCAGAGTGGGAGTACCTAGAACAACACGAGAAAAGTTTCATTACACCTTTTAAGAACTTCCAAACAAAAGGATGCATTTAATCGCATTTGTAGACTTCGAGTCCTCCTGATTTCCTTAAACGTTCTGTTGTGACAATTTGAAAGATTTTTTTAAAGAACGTGTCCTTGCAATAAAAAATTTGATCTACCTGAAGTTCAGTAATCCTTCTCTGCAGAACGATGTGAAGTTTTATGTTCTGTCTATCTTCACTCGATCTCCTCTCTTGTTTCTGCAGAGTTCAGGGTTAGTGAGGGGGAGGGAGTGAAATAAATGCTGGCGTCATAACAACAGATCTGAGATTTTAACTGATAAAACGTCTATTTTATTAAAAATAAAAGTTCTATATTCGCTCTAGGTTGAATATCGAATTAGACTCAATTTACTAAAGATAACTAGTTAGCGAAGGAAACCGGGATGTGTCAACTTTCCATTTACATTTACTGCAGTGATATTTGATATTTTAAAATTATCCTCTTTATTACTTGCATTTTATTATCCTTTCACCACCATTCATTGCTCATTTTCTTCTCAACTGCAAAATGACTCTTCCTTTGAATTTGCATTTTATAAAATATTTCGCTTTATGTAATGCCTTTGACTAAGAATTTTGAAATTTGGCTAATATTTTTTATATTCAGCTAATTTCCTGGCTAATAATTTAAATTCCTTCATGTTGGTCCTGTATCTATCTCACCCTCTTTCGCTGTGTATGTAAGTATGTATGGGTGTGTGTGCCACATAAAGAGCTTCAATTAATCACTTTATGTTATTTATTTATCTAAATTTCTTTCTTAAACTATTATTCTAGACAAAAAGGTCTTTCTAACACGTTAATACTCACATCCCGTCTTTTAATCTACAATTTTGGTTTTCAAGTTCTCTATTATGTGTGTGTTAAGCATTTTAACGTTTTTCCCTTTGCTATCTCGTGAGTAGGACTTTTTCCCTCAACCTAATTAGCAGACCAATTATAACTTTTTAAATTTCCCTTATCCCCTAAAACTAAACATTTTACGGAGATGATTGTTCTCTTTCTAATAATTATTAAATAAATATTTTGCCCTCTTCTATTGCTCCCGATGTTCCCAATATTGCCCATTGAGGTTGAGGGTTGCGTTTGTGAATTCATTCACCACGATGTGGCGGTCCCTTATAACGTAACAGAACATAATATATCTGCGAATGAAAAGTTCTATCATTAGGTATAACTGGTTTCGAGCTTTTGCTGGAAGGCGGTGGTAAATGCTAGGTTTTATCAGAATGCTTGGTGAAAGTCCGAATTTTATATTAGAGCAAACTTCGGGCTTTTAGTAAGCTACTTTCGTAAATACTAGGTTTTACCAATAAATCTTAAGATTTACAAGACTTCGGCCTTTTACAGTAACATAATTATTCTCAGGCACTCTTAATTAGTAACTGTACAATCACGATCCATTTCTGATCATTTCCTTACGGGGTTTCAAATTCCAATATTTTTATATGACATTACGACACAAGAATTTAAAATTGTAGAGTAATAATATTCTGACAAACTTGATGCATGAATTTAATTTTTGAAGTAATTAGATTCCTAAAATTATGGGATGTAAAGTTTAAATAGACTATTAAGATTTCTCTCTTACAAATATATATATATTAATATTTAATGACATATATATTTGTTCCTTTCTTTAAAAAAACAAACAAAAAACAATAGATTCTATTTTGACATCTATATTGTCACTTCGCGAATAACGACACGCGATTACGAAAATTAATTTTCAATTTTTGATGCAGCTCCAGACAGTTGCATTATAAATTCATATAGGTTTCCTGTGCTTTTATGTATTGCTCTTTGGCAATTAACACGCGTTTGTGTTTTTTTTTTTTGTTTCTGATATTTTGATTCGATAACAAGACCTGACACTACTCCATAGTTGATCAGCAATATATAATTTAAAATAGTCGCATATTTGTAAAAGAAGTTTAGATTTTTTCCGAAAATGTCGCTTTTGAGCTACTTTTTGTAAAAATAATTTGGGCTAAAAAGAAGATATAGAAGGGCTGGTTCATTTCATACTCAAAGCTGACGTCACGGCGCACACAGATCTCAAAAATCAGAACTAGAGGATATGAAAAATTTGCTGCTTTCAGTAAGAAATGAGCTGAATGTTCGACAATTTTCTGATACTAGCTGTCAAATTTGACACTGTCAAAAATTATTTCTGTTTAAAAATATAGTATTCATACAATTTCTTGGTATTCCTTATAGTATAATATAAAAAATTTAGAGTTAGAAAAATACAGCAATGGTTGTCATCGTTTTTTAATTTTAGTTTTAAACTCTTTCTGTTAAGTAAAAAAAGGGCATATAAGAACACTTTTACAGTTACTTATTGTTCGATAATAATGTGCAACTAGTGCATATTTAATAAAAGTGTCATAATATATTTTATTAATTGTTATGCCTCATTTTAATTTATTTGCTTACTAATAATTAAAAGAACAATTTATTTCTGTATATTATCACTTGGAAACAAAAATATTAAATGCTAACTACTAAAACAATAATTTTTGAGCATATAGAAATGGAAATAATACACGTCCTCATAAATATTGGAGATTAAGGCGTTATAATTAAAACGCATAATTATTTTCAATAATATCATTAAAATATATCGTGGAAAAATTTATAAGCATTAATGTCTTTTATTTTTTAAATTCAGGATTTTATTTTCCTCGATCAGGATTTCTTTCTTCTTTGAAGATTAATCAGAATTAAAGAAATTCTGATTCTTCTTTTCTGTTTAAAATTATCCTTAAACGTCTAAATAAAAAACATGAAGTATAATGTAGAAGGATAAATTCTTCCAATATATTTTATACTTCATTTGATGTCACCTTCGTATTTTCTAAAATAAAACAGAGAAAATTGCGCTTTCTCACTTTGTGTTTTATAATAATTCTTGCAGGTCGCTATCGAGCAAGCTGATTTTCTGAATACTACTTTTAAATTTTTGAAAACAAATAAAGAAAATCACCTAAAAAGTTTTTAAAAAACATAAAAAACAATGAATGTATTGAAAGAAATTTAAAAAAGATGCTAGTTACAAGCGAAACAATTTATTTTATAAAGCCAGAAGTTGATGCTTTCGCCACAGTGACGTCACTGACTGAAATCAGAAGCACGGAGAGGTACGAGTCTCTTCAAAGGAGTAAACCAGCCCTTTTATTCTCTCATTAGCCCACAAAATGGTATCCTTAGTTGTTTTACCTCATTCTTAGTAGCGATAGGTTACATTTCTCTTGCCAAAGGAGGACCTGTAACTCTTCTTTACCAGAAAATTGAATGCGACCACCTGAATTAAAAAATAGGTAAAAAATAAGAAATAGCAATAAAATCACAAAATAAAACAAAAATAACAAATTCATGTTTTTTTTTTCTTTTTTTCTCTTTTTTTTTACAAAATAAATGTGTAAAGTGCGCAAGAAAAATCACCCTGAAAAAATTTTGTCTGAATTATTGGATTTTCTCTAAATCGAACACAAAAACGTACTTTCTCTGACTACACATATAACTTTCTTTTTGTTGCATATTTGAATTCCTAACCTTCTTAAGATGCTTCATTATTGATATTACTACTCAAATAGTTTAGTTAGGAGAGCGGATGAAAGTTTGGTCCCCTAAAAATTATCTTCACTTTTAGCGTTTTTAGTCATACTTTAAAGACTAATTTAACAACATTAATTAGATTGCACCCACTCATAAAACTAATTTATCTAAAGATTATTTCATGCAAAAAACAATACTTTTTAATATTTATTTATTAATTTTTATTATTTAATTGTGGATGAAAAGAAATTGAATTAAGGTATAAATTTTTTATACCATATAAATCAACGTACATTACTATTATGAAATTAAAAGTATGAACTATTTTTATTTAGTATAAGCCAAAAAAAAATTAAAGTGAATAATTTTTAAAGAAAATAATTTGAAGACAAGAAGAAATATTTAGATGGGAAGATTAGTATTTAAATGTGGTTTTTTGACGAGACGAACTAGATTTACGCACCCGTAGCTTAAAATTACATTCATACTTTTGTAGATGGATGGTGGGTTAGAATTCTTTTGCCGTTAGTCTAACCGTGGGAGGTTTTCAAGGTCTTCCTTTACCTTTCACGTAGCGCAAATGCTCGTTAGTTCCCTCAAAAATCCCTCCACGAAGGCAAATTTCTCCCAATACTTGATCCAGAAGTTCCATTGTCTTCTGGATTGGGTTCAAAATTATGAGGCTAGGAAGTTGAACATTAATAGTTGCAAAATTTCTCTAAGAAGAAAGCTGAAGAAAGCAATCTAGAACATCCGTAAATCTTTCTTTTAACTGAACACAAACAACATTTCAAAACATATTTTTCATTAATGATTTCCTTATCGACGAACTTCTAATATCATTTCGGTGAACTGAGAACTATCGATTTCGTAATCACATACTATTACGGATACTTATTACTGTAAAATAAGCTTTTTAATGTTCATTTTCGTGTAAATTAAAATGAAGATATTTAAGTGCCTTGCCGTAATAGAAAAGGGACGTAACCAGTTGTCGGCAGTAGCGCGCTGCAAGTAGCGAAACTACTGTATTTGCTACTTTCTTCCGTAGTTGGTAGTATCGTGCGCAGTTTTTTAAAAGAAGTTTTGCAGTGAGTGGTACGATACAAAAAAAAAATGTAGTTTGTAGCGATCCTTGATAACTTCTTTTAACATTATTAAATAAAGAAACCAAGTTTAAACTCAAAAAATTTCGAAAAAAATAGATGAGTAATCGGCCTAGTTGTTCCTGAGAAATCAAATTTTAAAAACCGCACTTTTTCAAAATTTGATTTTGCAGGAACTATAAAGTACGTTTTTGTGTCTGATTTCGAGACTTAAATTATCCACTGCATTTATTAATTGGCATATTGGTGGTCATCTTCTCAAATGATTAAGATTGAGAACGTGGGGATCCGATCATTAGATCAGAAGTTATTCAGGGTGGTCCGTTTTTGCTTTTCGCTCTGTACTTTATTTCTTGGAGGATATAAAAAAAGCTTTTATAACTTAAATGACCTTTGACAGTTTCCAAGTATTTCTTAAATCACTGTCGAAAAAAGCATAGAGTTTGAAAACTAAAGGAGCAAATTCGTAAAAAATGCTTTAAAATAAAAACAATTTCATGTAAACATGAATTAAGACTTCTTAATATCTCCTCATATTTAACCAAATCAATTTTTTATTCAAAATCATTTCTAATATTGGTGAAAATTAAGATATTCAGTTAAGTTTTTGTCTTTCATAAGTAGCAAAGTAGTGACTACATTTCGAAAGTAGCTTCTAGTCGCAACATTAAAAAAAAAATAGTTGTAGTCAACTGCAAAGAAAATACAGTTTTACCGACCACAGGATGCAACCATATTACACTGAAGAAATCTTCAGAGCAACTGTACGTAATAATAACGTCCTCTATAGGTTTGTGAATGACGGCACGCGATTTGGAAATTTAATTATCACTTTTTCATGCAGCTTGTGACGATTGCATTACATATTCATATTGGTTTACTGAACTTTATATTTATTGTGTTTCGGCCATTTTCACACGGTGTTTCGGTTTTGACATAATTATTTGAATTTGATAATTAAAAGCCTATATCACACGAGAGGAAATAAGTGCAACTGTAAGTGTAACCGAAACTGTAACTGCAATTTCTCCAAAAATTGCTCGAAAAATCCTCGTGTGATATAGAAATCACGGTTGCACGAAATATCTGCAACTGTTCAGGCAATTTCTTATATCAACAAATCAGATCGTTTGCTTTTTATGACGTTTCAATTTTATGTGATGACGTATACAAATGTAAATAAAAATGGCGGCGATGTTGGTGAAGAGGATGATCGGATGAAATTTTTTTATAGACGAAACGGATCAGTTTTCTTAATTTAATAATAACATTTCCTTTAAAATTAAAGCATTAAAAATACTTTCACACGATGAGATAACCATTTCAATGCAGTTGATGTACTACCATAACAGGAACCTGCACATCATTTTAGTATCGGTGAGTATGTGGTGTTACTACCACTATAAATAATAAATACCAATTCACCAGTATATAAGACATGTTAACTTGATTCTATCATGAGGAGCCAGTGGCTCACTTTTTTACAAGTTATGCCATACTGACCATGTGAGTTTAACTCAATGGCAGCAAAATATAATGGCAAATAACCTTAAAATGGCACTATAATTTTATATAATGGCACTGAATATTGACAATTAACTCGGACATGACTAAATCACGGACAAATATAAAACAATATGAATCATACGACTCATAATGGACCATACCTCATAATTATAAATCGGACCATACCTCATAATTATAAATCGGACCATACCCTATAATGGGTCATTATAATCTTGACTTTTGCTTTATTGGCGAGCAATCTAACAGACTTTTTCTTTACAGGACTTTCTTATTTCTAATTGCATATTTATGTATTATCATGTATATTTCTACTTTATTTTATTTTACTATGTTAATATTTACTAATATCTCATAATTATACTATTAAATCATCTTTATGATTATACCTGAGCAATGGCTCATACTAATTTTCTAATTTCAATTCTAGGAACAAAGACCTCAAGGTTACACCAGAAGGATCTGCAACACATGATGAAGAGGTAAAGGGCCCTATGGCCTTAGGCACCTCGGCCAAACTACAGGATTAGGATTCTATCATGAGGTACCTTTTGATAGATGAAGGTTGACATATTCGATTTGTAATTTCCCCACAAGTATAGTACACTATTTTCTAGATAAATTTTCTTTAAAAATATTTATTTATTTTAAGCTAAAAAAGTTATAACTTATTATAATTTGTTCCGATCAAAGTTTTAATTACTTTAAATAGAATTAATTTCTATTTTTATCTATGTAAAGATTTATGCTGGCGAAAAGCTTTACTTTGAAATATTCGCCAAGCAACTAGCCAAACTTTGTTGCATTATTATAACGTAAAATATAATAATGATTATATTTCTTTATTTTTTAATTTTAATCTTTATTTCTGTTGATTGTAAAAGCATGTGTCCGATTATTTGAAGTTTTTTTATTATTATAATTATTTGTGAAATAATTATTTTATTCTTCTCTAAGAATTCTTTTAATTTTTGAAAATCTCATTTTAAAACAAATTAGAAAATATGTGTGGTAAATATTTACCTTGTCTCTCACAAAGTTACCCCATTTTCCAGTAATTATTAAAAAGTATTAAAAAAAAGATAGGGTATTATATATAAGAAGTAATTATTAAAAATGCAAATTCCCAATCTCCTTGTCTGTTTCTACATTCATCCCCTCTATTTTTTTTTTTTTTTGGTGTATGATGATTTGCATAATATTTTGTTTATAATTATTCAAAGTTAACTAATGATACTTTACTTTTTATTTATACTTCACATTTATCTTTTGATACTTAACTTTTCTACAATGACAGTAAGTATATAAGTGTACCTTACTAATTTTTCAATATACTTACATTTTTAATAGTCTTTGTTTATAAATACAATTTATTTTTCTTAAAACAAATTTCAATCCAAACATAAGAACTACAAAACCAAATATACCTGCTATCTTTCATTAGTGTATAGAATAATCTTAGAACTATAATCAAAATATCTGTCAAACTTAAAGTAAGTTTAAAAGGGATACCTAAGGACTGAAATGATTTCAAATTAATGGTATTTAATCTCCCTTATTCTAATAATGTGTTGGTAAAATTTTATCATGAAAGTGTTTTCTTTCTTTTATTTCAGATACTTCGTATAATCCTGTAAGGTTTGTCTGGTGAAGAAGGAAAGAGATGTAATACTGTTTTTATGAAAAAAATTAAAAAATAAGAAATGAAAATGAATAATGTTCTAATTGTTTCACTTGACAATAAAAGTTTTATTTTTTAAATTGATTCTTGTATTATTTAAAAGCAAAACAAAACTCGTAAAAGGCTATAACAAAATAATATGATACATAAAAAGTATGTTCTTAATAAAATATTGTTTTTTTCTTAGTTATTAATAAATTTTAATTTATATACTATAAATTACAATAAATTTGTTCTAAAATAAATCCTATAATTCTTAATTAAATTATTTTATACCAATAATGAATGTTTTAAATTTTACAATAATAATTTGTAAGTAAGACATTGAAAATCCTCTTATATTTAAAAAACAATTTTACTAAGAAATTAGAAAAAATAATTTTCATAAAAGTGATATTCCTGATATGCAATGTGCAAATGAATAAAATTGATGATCCCTTAATGCAATGTAAATTAATTTGATGACAATAAAATTCTGAGACATTGTAGTATAGATAAGTCTGACATTATTTTTTATGCATTTTTTAGACTAAATTTTGAAAAAATAGAATTGATTTGATAGATCTAATAGTTTTGATGTTATGAATATTTTATGAGTAAAAGGTAAGTCAAAAATTGTATATTTCATACATTGAACCCTCATTTCTTCTAAAGAATTATTTCAAAGGACTGTTTTTTTGAATTAAGCTTAAAAAATTAAATTTGTAGAAATGCCTTACTTGCTTAGATAGCAATGTCAGTTGCATAAAGTGGTATAAGTCATAAAATTGTCCTTTCTACACATTAAACTTTTATAAATTTTCGAATTGCTAAACTATTAAATCAGACAACGTGGTTTTATACTCATTCGATTTAGCATATACACAGATAATGATACCCCACTTGCCTAACTAGCATGTTAGATAGTAAATATATATATAAATATACTATGCTTTTACAGGGTGCGGAGCCAAATCTTTCAACAAAAAATAAGCAACTTTTAAAAACATTTTAGGCACTCAAAAAATAATTTTAAGCACTATGTAAATTGAAAAAATGCAGAATAATTTTCAAAGACTTTACATGATCATGATAAAATAACTAGAATTCGAAAAAGAACTCTTTTCTTGATTATATTAGCCATTAAAAAATGATCAAGAGATTTTTCGGTTCGATTTCCGAGGGTGGAAAATGAAGTCTGAAATTGAGAATATCTTGCAAAATGCAGCAGAGTTGCACATGAGAGAGTATGAATCTCACCGAACCTAGCTCACTAGACGCACATGCGGACTTGCAAGTATTTCACCAAACCTGTAAAATGATTGGCGCTTTCATACACTATGAATTGACGGTACGCTGAAATTGCTCGTGGTTGAATGAATTCTGAAAACGTGAAATAGAAGAATGTGAAAAGCACGTTTTTACATAATATGTGGCGAAAATCGACATTCCCTTTCATAAATCTCATTTTCGAAAAGGGAAAATAAAGCACTTTTTAAAAAAGCTACGCACCATGTTTTATACCTTAGTCACTCAAATCAAGATAAAAAAAATCGTCAAGATTCTAGATAGTATTTAAGTCCATCCCCCGTTCACCCCCTTATCCTTTTAGGGATGCAACATGAAATTCATTGATATCTTAACATCATCTTATATTATGAGATAGAAATCATAAACCTTTTTATACTATGCTACTTCACTTAAGAAGCACTTTTTAAAAACGCTAAGCACTTTTTAAAAACGCTGCGCATCATGTTTTATACATTAGTCACTCAAATCAACGCAAAAAAAATCGTCAAAATTCTAGATAGTATTTAAGTCTTTAGGGACGCAGCATGAAATTCAATGATATGTTAATATCATCTCATATTATGAGGTAGAAATCATAATCCTTTTTATAATATGCT
The DNA here is from genome assembly GCF_982258835.1 of Parasteatoda tepidariorum. Classification (NCBI taxonomy): domain Eukaryota; kingdom Metazoa; phylum Arthropoda; class Arachnida; order Araneae; family Theridiidae; genus Parasteatoda; species Parasteatoda tepidariorum. The sequence continues at coordinate 132,598,946 of NC_141755.1, read as the reverse complement.
ACTTCACTAACGGGGAAATAAAGTTTTCAGAATTTTTATTTGCTGCTGAAAAAAAAACTTAACACAAATACAAATGTAAAAAATTTAATCAAAATCAATCAATATTCTACAGCGTCTGTGATTTCTTTTTCCTCCCTTTACGAACATCGGTGAGAAACTATGATATAATAGAATCATATGATAAAATAAAATATGAGCCAAAAGTAAAGATAAATAACAAAATATGGTAACCCAATTACATGCAACTGTTCAGGCAATTAAGCAACCCTTTCGGCAACTCCGAACAGAGGAATTGTGCTTAGAGTTGCAGATAGAGTTGAAGTTACACTTACGGTTGCACTTATTTTTCTCTCGTGTGATAGAGGCATTAGATTTGACACTACTCGATAGTTCAGCAACAATATACTTTTTAAATAGTCAGATATTTGTAAAATAAGACTAATTTTTTCCGAAATTGCCAACTTCTTAGCTATTTCTTGAAATAAAAAAAAAATAGTAGCCTTAGTTACTTTACCTCGATCTTAGTTGCAAATAGCCACATTTCACTTGCCAGTGGAGGGACCAGTAACTCTTCTTTTTTTCAGAAAATCAATGATGACCACCTGAAATTAATTAAGAATAGGAGAAAAATAAGAAATAATAAACAAATCACAAAATAAAATAGAAACTAATTAATAAATTCACGACTTTCATGTTTTACAAGATAAATGTGTGCAATGCGCAATATATATATATATATATATATATATATATATATATATACATACATATATATATATATATATATATATATATATACATACATATATATATATATATATATATATATATATATATATATATATACATACATATATATATATATATATATATATATATATATACATACATATATATATATATATATATCTACATATATATATATATATATATATATATATATATATATATATACATATATATATATATATATATATATATATACATATATATATATATATACATATATATATACATATATATATATATATACATATATATATATATATACATATATATATATATATATACATATATATATATATATATACATATACATATATATATATATATATACATATATATATATATATATACATATATATATATATATATATATATATATATATATATATATATATATATATATATATATATATATATATATATATATATATATACATATATATATACATATATATATACATATATATATATATATATATATACATATAAATAATTATTTATTATTTATATGTAAATAATTATTATTTTAATTATGAAAATAATTATTTTTTTAATTAACTTGACATTTTTGTTAATACAATTTTTTTTTTTTTTTTAAATTCTATTACGAAATAACATTTGTCTTGTGCTCAAAATTGTTTATTGAAATTTCCCTTAATGGGAAGGGGGGGGAGTTTGCATTTTAGAAATGAAAATGCTTATCTCTTACTTATTTGCTTATTGACTCAAAAAAAAATTTTTTTTGTGCTATGTTTTTATTGCTTTTAGTTATCTGAGTAACAGTTTAACAAAAGCAAATTACTTAAAAATCTATAGCTTATTTTTATTCTTTTTTACTCTCTTATTTTTCCAGTTAGTTGAAGGCAACAATATAAAATTTAAAAAATAATAATGCCAAGAAAATGCCTTTTGGTAAATAAATTTTAAATATTCATAAGTCAGTTTAAGCTCTTTATTATTACATTTGTTCACATATGTGGACCTTCGCTTTTTAGATTCTAGAAAAACAGTATAATAAAATTTATAGCCTCACTGAAACATTCTTGAACTTTCAAGCTTTCCAGGATTTCCATGCAGCAAAATTATTACTTGCACTGTAATATTCTATGCAAAATCTTAATTATCAGATGATACTATACAGCTTTATTGTTTTTACGCGATTTGCACTTGTTTTCGATCGTGTATCAATTGGTTAAATTAGACGATATATAATATAAATTTAATGATTGGATAAATTAGACGATATATTATATAAATATAGAATATTTATTACATTATGTATTATATTAGCAATGTATAATAATTAGACCAAATTATTAGATACACTGTAGCGTTCTTATAATTGCATGTTTTGCACGAGTACATATGCAATACTTTTAAATTTAAACATAAATGTAATGGGTTTCTATGGAGATTTTTTATATACTTCCCATTCGTATTTATTTTTAACATATTGCATTACAATGTTAACCAATTAATACACAAACTTAAACAAGCGTAAACCGGTTACAGCCGCGTTAAAACGTTAAAGTTGCAAAGTATCACGTGATAATTAAGATTTTATGTAGAATCTTACAGTGCGTCTAATAATTTGAGCAGAGATTGTTGATTCAGAACATTTAAAGTATTTGGTAAAATTCCACATAAAAAGAGTGATTTTTAATAAAAGGCCACTAAAAGCATGTGCGCGAAAACTTAAAAAAGCAGTTTTAAATATTATAAAATGTGATAATTCTAAAAACAATTATTGTTCTTTTGACTTAGTAGTTCTGTTATCTTTATGAAGCTTTTAAATTTATATTTATCTGACATTTAAAAATAGTATCAACAGGAATATGCATTGTGTACGTTGGTGGGTATGGCGACATAGATTGAATCACTTTAACTTTTTGAATAATTTTGAAATGCAATCCCCGAGTTTTAAATATTTCTATTATAATTGATGTTAGATTCTTTACAATGATTATTGATTTTGTATAGTTAAAATAGTTTTGAATCTGAGATTTGATGCAGTATTGCATTACTAACTAACTAACTCAGTGGCGCGACAGCCCATTAAGAGGGCCAAGGCCGACTGTGCCCATCTCAGTTTTCTTGACCTTGGGCTCTGGGGTGCGGGAGCATATGTTCCGGTCAGGTGGTCAGCCGAACGCGGAACCCCCAGTGTTAGTTCCCAAGCATGCTTGGTACTCATTTTATCGACCCACTGAAGGGATGAAAGGCTGAGTCGGCCTTGCCCGGCCCAAGGATCGAACCAAGGACCTGTGGCACGACAGCGCGAAGCGCTACCGCTCAGCCACCGGGCGTCAGTATTGCATTACACTTAAATATAAAACTCCGCATTTAAAAGGAAAAAAAAAATTAAATAACATTCAACACTAGAAAAATTTATCGTCTTTTACTCAGTTAAAACTTGAATTCTGTATATGTGTACCGAAAATTATTAGTCCCCTGGCAAAATAATTCATATTTTGTTTTTCTTATTATGTCTTACGGCCTGCGTCATAGTTTTAATGTCCGTTTATCTGTTTCTTACATTATATTTGTATGTTACTGTGAATGCCCCAAATCAGTGGTTGTTGACTTCCACCGGTGAATGTTGACAATCACATCGTAGCTTTGGTAAATGTGCAAAATATCAAGTTAAGCGCCCTTGCCCGGTATGCCCTACATCAATGTTTTTTAAAGCTCTAGAGCCACTGCCCTCTTTGCATTTAACCGGTAATCCCAACTCTGATATTTCTCCTAAGCTATCTTCAGCAGATATAAGAATATCGAATAAATACAACTACATCAACGAATAAATTAACAACAAATCGGATATAACAAATATTTCGGACATTCACCAGTGAAGATCGACATTATAAATAAGTTAAAATAGAAAAAATAAGTGTATATATATATACATACAGGGTGATTCTAAAAAGATGGGCTAAATTTTAGGAAGTGATAGTACACACCCAAGCAAACAATTTTTATTAAGGAATGCGTGGTCGAAAACAAAACCCAAAACCGCTAGAGGGCGTCAGAGTGTATGTTCTTATATGAGGCAAAAACACACAAAGAACGATGAAGTTAAGTTATAAAAGTAAATTTAATGGCATGTGCTTACAATAAGTGTTCAAAACAGTGGCCGGCAGCGGCTATGGTGGTACAACGGCGAAGAAAAGATAGGCGAACTTTCCCTGCAGCGGCCGAAAGCTTGGCGACAAATAACGTAGCACAGTAACTCGCAATAGGAATGGAGCTTTCTCGTTTGCATCAAACAACTTTCCAAATGCGCCAGCACCTTCGGGTTTTGTTTTCGACCATGCATTCTTTGATAAAAATTTTGCCCATCTTTTTAGATTCACACTGTATGTATATAAATACGATATATATATATATATATATATATATATATATATATATATATATATATATATATATATATATATATATATATATATATATATATATATACATACATATATATACATATATATGTATACATATATATATATATACATATCATAATAAATAAAAACAGAAAAACACGAAGAAAATTAAGAAAAAATATCAAATAGATTTTCTTTACCTTTAGGTATGCTAACAGAATGGAAATGGGGTGTTTATAATTACTTTAAAAAATTTGTTTTCAATAATAAGGACAATTTAAATAACAGTAACAATTCAACAAATTTTTCCAAAATTGTTTAATCTATTAAGCAACTTCAAAAAAATTTTGTAATTATTCCCATAGATAACAACATTTATGCAATCTTCTGTAAAAAATTCTATGTTGAACTTCTAAATACGGAATTTAAAAAAAAGTAAAAATTTTAAACTTAGTAATTTAAACAATATTGTCGTTAAAAAAATTTTAGCTTTATATAAGAGATTAAAAATTAAAATTAGCAATATACAATTTCCTTACTTAATTATCAGTCCTAAATATACATACATACATATATATACACACAACTTATTTTTTCTCCAAATGTCTATATTACAAAAAAAAAAAAATTTTTTTTTCTTCTCTTAACTACAACATTTACCATACAGTAGCTCGTTAATCAAGTAAGGAGGTTTTGTCCACCAAGCCCTCCCCAAAGCTACGCGCTGCTTACGGTAGTAAAATCGAAATTAAATAACTGTAAAATATTTTTTTATATTCCTTTATACTTCAGTTGTCAAGAGGTTAAGAAAGAGATGGGTATTATTGATATCTTTCGGAAATTACTCACAAAATTGTTAAAAATTAAAATATATCATTGTTGAGTTAAAAAAAAACTTCTATAATAAACTAGCACTATCTGAATTTATTGTATAAAAATTTTAAAAAATCATCATCAAAAGCAGCTTTTCATATAATAATAATATTTAAACTATTTTTTTACTTCAAAAGCAAAGTCATAAAACGAATTATTAATGTTTCTTGTTTTTTTTCCTTCCTTGCTAACAATTCACCTGTTGCTGTATGCTTTCCTAACATACTTATGCATACTAATTTTTTTTTAAAAGCATAATTGATGTTTCTGCAACTGTTTTGATTGCATGTCTTTCATTTCAATTTAACTCATTAATAGTTAGGCCATTTGACAGACTTACAAGTCTGAAAGTCTGACTCTAAGGTCTGAAAGTTATAATTATGTTTTTAAGAGTTGTGAATCTTTAATAGTAATTATTTTTATTTTATAGTAATTATATTTATTTTTTTCAGCAAGTTTTTTTGATTGCCATTAAAAGATGGAGGAATTGGGGTGGGTCAGCAAACAGGAGGTTGAGTCCACTGGTTAATAGTTCAGGTTCACACTTATAGATTAATGGGTAGGGGGCTGGGGTAGCTCGGTTGGTAGGGCACTGGGCCCATGGCCAAGAGGTAGTGTCCGAAGACTCTAGGTATATTAAAAGGTGACTGGTGCACGTTAAATCTGTCAAGTCACAAAGTCATCCATGTTCCCATACGCGCAGTTACGCCCCATTACGTCTAATGCAAAGTTCGATGCACTGACCAGGTTTCATTTGAATGACCCTCTTACTTCAATTTATACTTTTTTCCACATGTTTTGAAAAGATAAATTATCAGCATAATTTGCAAATATAAACACTTTTCTTTCAATAAAGTGTTCTTGTAAAAATTGTAATAACTATATATTTTAAGATTTCTACATAAATTTTCGAAAAAATAAAATATTTTCTTAACATTAGCCAAATAAACGTAAACTCAGGTACTTTTTTAAAATATAGTACTTTGGTTTGATTATTAACATTGTGCTACACAGAGTGGACTGCTACAGATTGTCCAGTGTTCATAAATGGTTAATTTAAATATTTAGTACACACATGGAAGTTCCTAATATCACACTATAAACAAGTCTAATTTACACACTACACCTATATATAAATAAAAGATTAAGAAACTATTTCCTGCTCACAATAATATATTTTACATTATCTGTAAATACAATTTGCTTAATATGCCATCAAATATCCAATCATACAAATGAATAGTTTTGCTATACATTGAATCCTAAATAAAAACAGATTTGAGTTTTATTTAAGATTAAGTAATTTTAAGTTGAATTATAATGTTACTATTGAATAAACATATACTATGCAAACAGAAAAAATCTTTTAAACATATACAGTTTCTGGCCTAATTATTAGACGCACTATACGATTCTATTTTAAATCTTAATTATTAGGTGATACTATACATCTTTGTTGTTTTTACGTGGTCTTTTTTCTGATGAATGGGCACATTATTTTATGGGGTTCGATGCATGTTTAGAGGCAAAATTAAATTGCGGTTTTCTGGTCTAATCTTAACTAAAGCTAGTTTTTGTTTTATTTTTACAGACAGATAGAGGAAAGAAAATTTCTGGTGAGGAAGTGTGAACTGACAATCTATAATAAGCAAACCGGGAGGTCGCGCGTCAATTCCTCAAAGCGAAAGTTCGTCGTCGGCACAATTCATCACAGACACAATTCTTTGCGGGCAAAATTCGTCACGATGATAATTTCATCGTTGGCACAATTCGTCGGCTATTCATCGTTGGCACAATTTCATGCGGTAGCATTGAAATGCATCTATAAACGATGTATTTCAATGCATACATTTATTAAAGATGTATATAATCTTTTAACAATGTATTTCAATGCATACATTTATTAAAGATGAATATAATCTTTTAACGATGTATAGCAAAAACTCTTGCATTGCTTACAAAACTATATATTTAATTTTTGATCGGTCATATAATACAAAACCATCAAGGAGGGCGAATGGCTTATGATTCGCTTATCGTTACTTACAAGGCGGTGGAGGGCTATTTATTTTATTTTATAACTGTCCCAATTAGCCGACCCAATTTAGGGTTTAACTACTAATGTGCAATTGTAATTTTGATCACAATACAGAAGACAAAGGAATTCATAGATCAAATATTAGGAGAAATTTATCTTTGATGTGGAGTTTTTGGAGGAACTCGCATTTGCGTTACTTGAAGAGGAAACCAAGAAAACAATCCTAATGGTTCCATCAGATGAAGTCACCCATTATGAGTTCCAATCTTAATGGGTGACACCAAGTATGCTAATTAATTAGTGTAATTATTAATTAAGTTACGAAATCAAACAAAACGTACTAACGCAAAATTGTACTTTTTCTGAATAACCATGCATTTCTTTTTTACATATTTCGATTTCTGACTCCTGAAAATAGTTTAGTTATTTTTGTTTAAAACTTTACACGACACTTTCTTTTAGAACTATGTTTGATTTAGTACCCCGCAGTTTTCTAACCTAAAAGTTTCTAATCAATATGAATATCAAGACAGAAACTAACTTACTTTCTTCTCCTATGACTCTCCACACGCTGATGATGAAAACATGTGTTGCCATAAGTAGAGAGTTCTTATCTACGACACCTCTAGTCCATTTCGATCATGAATAGCAAAAGGTTAACATCTTAGTGTCGAACAGTTCTCATTCATTGGATCAAAACACTTCGGTGGACAAATTTTGTCATCTTTCCCCTTCAACTGCAATAACGACCTCCTGCAAGAGACATCATTTTTCTGTTACAACTTTGGAGCAACAATTATCTCAATACCGAAAATGGTGGCAACTACTTTACACCAAAGTGAAACACCATAAATAACTCTTCGTACTTAAGCATTTTGCTACCCAATGAACAAAAAATAATTCTTGAAATAGTGAAACACCGAAAATGCCCTTTTAAAAATACTTGGTTGTTAAAGTAGCTGCCACCATTTTGGTATTTAACAACACTAAAATTTAAAATTTCAGTAAGATATGATACACATAGCTGCCATTTCTCCTGGATTTACCAGTCGACTATTGGATTTTGCCATTTTCTCCTGGTCTACTCGTACAATAAAAATTTTCCTGGTTTTCGTACATTTCAGAAAATTCCCTATTCCCTAAAAGATAATTTATCGCTTGCTTGAATTTTTAAGTACTAATGCATACCTGCCAACTTTTACGCATTTGGCGTAAAATTTTATTTTTATATTTAAAGTGGTATTAAATATATTTTTTTTCCCTTTATAATCTTAATTTTTAAATGATTTTGATCACCACTATTCTTAAAAAAATTAAGCATATATATTAATATGTGTTACTATCAGAGTTGTCAGTCAATACTTTTTGAAATACAACAGATTTCTATGCTTAAAATGGAAATTTTAATTCCTTTTAATACCACAGGAAAAAATCATAACGGAAAGAATTAAAAGTTGGCAGGTATGCTAATGAATAAAAAATTGAACTTCATTTATATTAATCAGTTTAAAACTTTTCTTTTTCTTTGTTCCAAAAATTTCAGTTTATTTTTATTCTGTACTTCCTTTTTAAATTATAATATAGTATGAAGTAAAAATCATCAATTTGGGGTGCATACATACACTAATTCTTAAAATAAAGTTTGTTCGCTAATCAAACTTAGATTTATCAAAGATTAAGATGAACTCAAACTAGGCTTAACCAAATAAAAGAGAATCAAAAATAAATATGATAAAGTTATTTAAGTTTTTGTATTTTCATGACAAAAAAAATCTCCTAACTTCCCTACATGAAAAATATTTAAAGTATTATGAAATAGTTATTATTTCGTAAAATCTACTAGATATTTTCTTATCCATGTTGACAGCTATGGATACACATAAGAGCCAGTAAGTTACTTATTTCGAAATAAAAGTTATTTCGAAAAAAAAGTTCGAAAGTTATTTATTTCGAATATTACAATAAAAAGTCATTATCAGTTATTTAAGTTGCATAAATACACTAATTCTTAAAATAAAGCTTGTTTTCAAATCAAACTTACACACATCAGAGAGGACATTAAGATAAAATCTAACTAGGCTAAACCAAATAGAGGAGAATCAAAAATTAATATTATAAAATTATTTAATGGAATTGACATTTTTATGTAAATATTCTAATGAAAACATAATTATTTTTATTACACAACTCATGCCTTTAATAACAACTTCTGTTATTTGTTACTAACTTGCCTTTAATAACAGTTAACTTTGTTTTGTTTCTGTGGAATGTTCAGTAGCGAGTGAGATAAATGTTCCACCGTCTCGTGATCTATTATAAACAATCAACAGTTGCCATCTGACGGCTTTCAAGAAAACGCCAAAATTAGCAAAAATAATTAATAAAGCAAATAAATACATCTAAGCTTCCTCACTTAATGGTATTCAGATTTCACTTCAAGTGCGTATGAATACCCAATTCAGTATAAGCTAGAAATAAAGTATTCACTCTTTTCAAGTTGATATTTGTTCGTAAATTGAGTAACAGAATTTTTAAAATAGTTGGTAAAACAATTAAAAAATAAATAATAAGTTCGTAACTAATTACATTACAGGTTTATATGCATTTAGTACACATTTTGAGTACTTAAATAGTACAGTTAACTAAACGGTACCAAATAGTGTACATTTTGAGCACTCCTGATGATAATTAAAAGCACGAATGATATTAGAAGTTCCATAAATATCAGAAATAATTGCTACAATATCTGAATTAAAAATTAAAATAATCTGAAATAGTTTTGAAATTTCACAGAATAAGATAAGTATAATAAACTAAATATTTTTCAGTGATAAGGCAGGTTAGCGTAGAAGTTCTGCTTAAATGTCATTAAAAAATTCGACGAATGCCACAGTGAAAAGGTTTAACCACTAAACTACAGCCTAACAAATTTATTCACAAAAGCAATATCATTTTTCTACAAGTGGAAGAGTTTAGAACATTTTAAAATACATATGTAAAAGACTGGCTTGTATTTTTATGTCGTATAGTATTTGAAATATACCTTTTTAATTCCTTAATTATTAATTTTATTTTTATTGATTAAGGCTTTAAAAACTAAATACTTTTTTCACTCAGACATAACACACATTTTACACAAACTTACAGAAAAATGAGTAAGTATTTCTATAAAAATTGCACAAACTGAAAGTGCCCAAAATCACCGTAGTCCAGATAGTGTATCAGGCTGGCCACTAGCATTCAGTAAAAAATTTCTCGACTTTCCTCTGAGTTTTAAAACCAATGGTGTAATTTCATTATTTGTAACTAATACAACACATTTTTAAACAAAATTTTTATTGAAGTATCAATACTTTTTAAAGAAAAAAAATCTTTTTTTAAAAGGATTAAACTTTGCAAACATTTTTTGAGAGTGAATTCTGGTAGATAATAGACGTCATTTATAATCGTCTAAAAAACATTATGAACGACATACACACATTGTTTTTCACCATATTACTAATTCTTGAATAACGTACGGTGGTTAAAAACTTTCAAATAACAAAATTGTGAAACTAAATTCATTCAAAAAGAATTTTTTTTTCAAAAGAAAAAAAAATTATGACATTTAAAGAATATGTCAAATTTGTTCATAAGTGTCAAACTCATTGATCTGAATGATATTTATTTCATTATTTATTACATAGTTAAAATCCAGAACAAATAATGGACTGAGTAAAAATGCCCAGAATGACAAATACAGTCAACCCCGCTTAAACGAATACAATCGGCTCCAATCAAATCTATGTAATTCAATTATTACAGGTTATTCAATTAAAACAGAGATGCCAACTTGTTCCGGACTGCAAATACATATTTTAAAGTGGTAGTTTATCAATCGTGATTCTTGGTTTAATAAATTCAATTTAGTAGATTTTTATCCACCACTATTTCGAAATAATTCGTAGGCTTATATAATTCACCACTTTATTACTGTCATTCTATTCCTTTTAAAAAGCAAGCAAAAATTGTCAAATATTTTCAAAATGTACCGTTTTTTTTTAATTATTTTGGCACGTCCGAAGCAGTTGGCATCTCTGTTAAAATGTAAATGCAATATTTAATCATAAATTCTAAATTTTTGCGAAATTTTATTTTTTAAGGGTATTTAATGCGTAGTATAGCGTTTTGATAAAATACACTCAATCTTATGATTAATGAGCAATTATCATTAAAACTGTCTGTGTTAGTATCAGAAAATATAAATGTAATTTAAAGTTACATAAAAATAAATCAATGTTTGTGAAAAGTATAACACAGATATACAACAATTTAAGAAAAATTTCTCCCAACAACAAAAATAGCAAACAAAAACCAGGAGACTTGATGGCAAAATTCAGTTAATTGTTCTGCAGCTATGATATACAAATATTTACATTAATTAAGTATTAAAAAAATTATTGATGTGGTAATTGGAAATGTAAGAATACCAATAATAATAAACGATTCACACAAGTAAAAAATATTTTTATCCAGAGAATATTATTATGTTTCGGATAAAAGAATTATCTTAACCCGTACCTTCTCGCTCCGTTCAAGATATACCGGGGTGATGTTCCACCCTCTATTTCTCATGACCGTGATATTTCCAGGCTGATGTTTTCTTAAAAGTTTCTTAACTTAGTTGATGTTTTCTTAACTTATTTCTTATGTACCGAATTATGCATATTACCTACTCTACACACCAGATGGCAGTGCAAGATTATTTGCCATGTGTTTGGAGATAGTTTATTTTAAATCAGCACTTATCAAACATGAAAGCTAAAAATTAACTCAAAAATTAAAAATGAGTACATCGACTGTATAAACACTTAGTGTTGTATAATTTTCCTTTAAAAAAAATTACGACTGCTTTCTTCAAAATTATGCGACTATTAAGAGATAAAATGCAATCTTTCATTAATAGATTATGATATCGAATCAATTCATCAAAAAAGATCTTTTTTCTAACTCTATAAAATTTTTTACACTAACAATTTTGGTTTAACAATTACATTATGATTTAACAATAATGATTTGCAATTTGATGGTTTAACAATTACACTAGCAATTACTACAATATACCCCAGTACTGAACTTTGAAAATGCTAAATTATGCAATATTTTTGAGCTTTTGTTATCAAAATATCTGAGATTTAAGAAGACGTACCGAAAGCTCTTCAAGGTCACAGATGCCTGCAGTCCACTTTTGTCACTGAGTAGACCACTGCCGGGACTGTAGCCATCACACTATCATAGTACGAATCATAAGGACTCATCAGACTTCTTCTAAATCCTAGAAATTTGCAAATTTTTGTTACAGTATCAAACATATTACTTTAAAATACATTAATTTTATTCCCTTTATTATTTTTCATATTACAATATTTTATTAATTAAGTATTATTTTTTTTAAACTTTAAAAACAAACAGGAAACTATCAAGGTTTTATCTTTTCAATAGGAGTTCTGGGTGAAAAACTATTTTTTTAATTATATTATACGCTTTTTTTGACAGTGGTTCACGAAATGTTTGGAAACTATCAAATATTTGTGATTTATGTTATCAATGCTTTTTTATATCCAAAACATTGAAAGAAAAATATCAGTTTTTATTTCATTCTTTTTTATTGCTTATACTTGATTGCTATTTTACGCTGAAACACTATGTATTGCACTCCTTAAAATCACACATTTAGTTTATAATTATTTCAAATTAATCGACTTAATATAGCGATATTGTTTGGCCTTTTTTTACAACAGTAGTCAAAAACCCTAAAAACCCCAATTTATAATCAAATTTTTTTTCCAACATTTTGTCTTCCTCCCATATTTTGAGCGTCAGGTATCCAAAAATGTAAAAAAAATGTCTTTTTATTCAGATAAATCATTTTTTTTTTTTGTTTCTGATTTCGTAATTTAATGAATTGTTAGTACTAATTAAATAGCATTTTGGTAATCCCCTCTGGAACCAATAAAATTTCCAATTAGTTGTTGAAAATTAGATTATTAGACGGAATGTCTGGAATTTGTACACGGAACATTAAAGCTAAATAATTTGAGATAAATAAGTAATCAAAAGTATTTCAATGTTTTAAAATGCGATTCATGAGATTGGTTATAAAATGCAAGCATGTATAGAGAAGCTTACATACAGGTTCATGTGGATTTTCCCTCGTTGTTAAGTTAGATTACAAAATGTCGATAAGTGAAATATGTTCTATTTGCTGACGAAACATTTTAGCGGAATAACGATTTTGTTCGATGGGCTAACGTATCGTGGAATAATTTCAAATGTTGCTCGAAATCAAAATTTTTGGTTATATAAGAAATAGTCAATTCATCAGAAATTAGATACAATTCGTTTTGGCTGTAACTCTTTTAACAGTTAGACTAAAAAAAAAATTTTGATAGGCTCCCCAATAACGGTTGAAGTGATTGTTTGATCAAAAATTATTTAAAACGTTTTTTACCATATCAGACCAACGAAAATATTTGTTGGTCTATTGCTCTAACATAAATAGGTTAATTTCACATTTCTTTCTTTCTTACTGGCAAAAACTTGTTTAGACAAAACTTTTTCCCGTGGGGTAACAATTTTAACTTTTGAAGATAAATTCAATCTTGTGTTCTAGGTTAAAATTCGGCTAAAACTTGTTTTGACTGCAGTTTTTTTTAATGACAAACGAAAATGGTTAGTGGAACTTAAAACAATTCTTAGAAATTACGAAATAAGCAAAAACAAAAATTAAGAATAATCATTTAATGATCTTATAATTTTGAAGAAAACGATTATAAGAGCGCTTTTCTTTCTTTTTCATTCAACAGAATTAGACTTCCCCTTTCACATTAGTTGCTACATTTAGATCAAAAATCTGGTTCGAATTAGTCACTACATTTCAAGTAGGAGGAGTGAATATCAACGCAGTTAAGTTTACCGACACCAGTAAAATTATACAACTATTTAATTTATGATTCATTTGTCTAGAAAAAAGTTTTTACGCTATTGTTGGTAGATAAGTCCTTTCAATATGGGTTAAGGGCATGTGAACCCCGGCATTTTGAATTTTTTTTTAATTTTTTAACCCAGTATTCTTGATATCTCAAATTATTTTGATGGTTTTTGTTGGTTTCAGTGCGATTCATGATGGTCCAATATCATTTGAAGGTCACCATCATCCAACATTTTCCCTTATGCGTTCATAATATTTGATATGCCAGCCAGCAAACCTGCATCATTCCATGATGGAAAATGCTACTTTATTATTATGATGGCTAACCATCAAGGCAGGTTTGATTCTCATGGAACAACAATCCGTGATGGTTCCTACTATACATTTCCATGATGGTTTAGTCAAAATTTCCATCTGTTCTCTGGAATAATCCATCAAAACCATTCGGGATTTTTTATGTTGTCCCCTCATAAATCAGTCCGAATTTGTACTTTGGGGTGATAGTTGTTCATGATCATTCCAACATTTTATTTCTAAGAAACCATGATGGAAATTTCTGATGATTTGGCATGAGAAAAACAACAAAACTAGTTGCTATACCAATGTTGGACAATCACAAATCAGTCAGAATTCATACATTGGGGAGATGGTTACTTATGCCGTTTACCAAAGAAAAATATAATGGTTCATGATAAAATGGCTCATTGACGGTTACCATCAAGATCATGTTGGTTCATCAACGGAAAATTATCAAAAATTTTGACTTGGATGGTTTAAAGAAAGAATGATTGGTATATAAATTTTGTTGATTAATAGCGTAACATCCTGAAATCTCTGAATAATGTTCAAACGAAATTTTCAATATCAGTATAAAAGTAATCAAATGTAGCAAGCATTTTCGGACATAGAGAGTATAAAATTAAGTGTGTGAACAATATCTTTTTTAATTTTTGAACAAATTTTTAGCTTAAAATAAAATAATGATGAGCGCTGACATCTAGCTTAAAATAAACTATCTCTAAACTAAAATAATCTAATACTTCCATCTGATCTTGAGAAATATATATGATTCGGGGCATAAGAAATAGATTGTCTGAACCCTTTTTTCGTGTATTACTTTTTAACACTATCAGCCTGGAAATATCACGACCATGAGGGAATAGAAAGCGAGATTTTAAATAGTCGATAAAATAGATTGAAAAATGTCTTACTTACAAATAAAATGGCAATATTCCAAAATAAATTTTCTTGCATTGTTATGTCTATATCAGGCAGTCAGTTCTACAGGATCATTTTGGAATTAATCTCAGGCAGATTCTAAGCAACATAACAGATCCTATTTTGTCAGATTCTTCCTCTTTGTCAGAGTATTAAGCAGAAATGTATGCTATAAAGATAAATTACGTGGGTTTATGATAAATTAGAGACATGGCAAGTTTCAAAAATTGTACAGGTCATAAGAAAAGAAATTAAAATTGGAAAAAGTTAAAGATATTGGAAACAACTGAAACACAGCATAATAAAATCATTAAACTTACCCAAATTTTTGATGAAAAGAGCTAAAAAAAAAAAGGTTAAAAAGCAATAAAATAAATTAGATAAAAACCAGAAAAAAATGAACTTAAGAAAAAAATTTTTTATGAAATTAATAGCATAAAATATAATTATATCAAACATATTTATATAAATTAATTACATAAAATTAATAACATGAAAATGAAAATTTGCAAAGAATTGGAAGACATGACATAATAATAAAATCGGAAATACTTGGACTAAATATTAAAAAAAAAAAAAAAAAAACAGAAAAACGAATGCGAAAGATAGAAGATAAAGAAAACAAAGTAGGCCGATGGTCACGAATGGATTAGATCAGGTGCAATTGAACGGAATTGTTACCAATCAGAAAAACTAGAGCACACATCATAAAAGAAAGGGATAAAAAAACATAGAAGGAAAAATGGTACCCCAACTGGAAAAAAAACACTCATTGAAAAGAAAAACATACTTATTCAATTAACAAAGCAAATAAAAACACATTTGAAGTAAATACAGAATATTTTAGAAATTATATAGAAAATCATTGGAAATGAAAACAGCACATGAGTTGGATGTAGGAACAGAACACATTGAAAATAAAAACAAACAATATTTAAAAAATTACACATAAAAAAACAGCACATGCATTAAAAATAAGCAGAATATACATATTAGTAAAGAAATTGTTAAAAGTTGGAATACAATGAATAAAGCTTGACAACGTGAAAAAAATTGGAGAAATCAGAAACGAAATTTAGATGGAAAAAAATTCATTTGTACAAAAGTGTCACCAATCGAAAAACATCGTGAGGAAGCTAAGGAAAACATGGAAAAAAAACATGGAATATTGACAATCGAAAAAATCTGCAAGAATTATAGAAATAGTACACCACTTGAAAAAATAAAGAAGATAAGGGGGAAAAAAGGAAAGATACAAAACACTTAATGGAAAAAAACATTATTTGAAAAAGAAACATATTTGAAGTAACATTTGAGATAAAAACAGAACGAACAATACAAACAAAGCCAAAATGTACATTGGAAATTGAAATAGAAATGATGAAAATTAAACCAGAGTTTTAGGGCAGTTGTAATTAAAAACATACATATACAAAGACACATACTTAGGAATAAAACAAAACACTCAAAAAGCTGAAAAACAATGAATAAAATTGGAAAGCGCATAAAAAAATAATGTGTTAAAAGTTGGAGAAACGAAAATTGGAAGAATAAAAATACCAAATAGAAGTTCTTAACATTACTACAGAAAACTGAAAAAAGAAAAATAGTGAACACGGAAAACATAAAGATTCACTTATAAACAGGGAGCGAAGTTACGAAAACAATATAGAGCAACAAAATCACAATTGGATTTGATCAACTTCACTTGAACGCCAATCGAAAATCTCCCTAAAACAGACAAAGGAAAAACATCGAAAAAAATCAAAACAAGCTAAAAAAAAAGCACATTTTCTGAAAGCTAAAGAAAAATAGAGAAAAAAATGCAAGAAAAAAATTATTACAAAATCTCGCATTAAAGAAATGGAACGCACAGTGGAGGACGAAAATTAGAAAAAGATTTGCAAGAAAAAAAAATTGGAACACATACTTTGAGAAAAAAACTGGAACAAACGCTAAATGCAAAAAATAATTGGAATACACAATGAAAAATCTAAATTGGAGCATATATTGGAAAAAAAAGGTTGGAATACATATTGGATTAATAAAAATTGGAACAATTATTAGAAAATAAAATTTGGAGTAACTATAATGAATTAAAACAGAAGACGTATTGGAAGATAAAAATTTGAACACATAATAGAAAACGCATTGAAATAAAAACAGATAAAAAAACAATCTGAGAAAGCTACAGAAAAACTTGGAAAATGCAAGACACACTAAAAATGCACAGATTAAAAAATGGGACACCCACATTGAAAGAAACTAATAGGAACACATAAATTGAAAGAAAAAAAAAACATTGGAAAGTACACTGGATGATAAAAAAAATTTGGAGCACACTGGATAGATTATAATACTAGAATAAAGTTCTAGAAAACAAAATAGAAAAAAACAAAGAATGAAAAAATTGTAAAACACATTGGATGAACTATAACACCAAAAATAAAATACTAAGAAACAAAATAGAATAAAAAAGGATGAAAAATATGGGAACACACACTGGATGATACTAGAATAAAATACTAGAAAACAAGCTAGAACAAAAAAGGATGAAAAAACTGGAAAACAAATCAGTGAACACATGAATAGTAGTGATTTGGAAAGCAAAGTGAACCATTGGAAAGCTAATTTGAAAACAAAATAAAATTGGAAAACGCAAATACAATGATATGGTACCAATGAAATTCGTCGCTAGTCATTTGGACAAAGAAAAGCGAAAAAAAGGATAAAATTGGAAAATGAAGTAAGAGAAAACATGATGAAAAAGTTTGAATAATATAGAAAACGAAACAAACGAAATTAGTCGCACATAATTTAAGAGCGGGCGATTCTCGAGCGCATGTTGAGAGCGGCGCAATGAAAAATACGATAACCGACGCGTCGGTCCCGTCGCGACGGGCAATAAAACAAGACCCGAACTAAATTCATTCCAATAATAAATGGCCATTTAATTAAACAAAACGTAAGATAAATAAATACATTACCAGTACGATCTTACCTTTTAACATAGAAAAATGCACAACCATTTTGTGATCGTCACGTAAAAAATCTTTTTACATTAATTAAAACTTACCTCTAACTATTCAATTAATTAAAACTTACCTCTTACTATTCAATCCGATTACACTCATGAATGCAGGTACTTACTGGAGTTCTTAGTTTTAAATTTCTTGGTTAAGAGTTTCCTGCAGACTCTAGGGAGGAAAAAGGAAGAAAATTAGACTGGATTCATAATGAGCAATCGAATGACTCGTTCCATGTGTAAATGCAGTTATTCATTCCTTTGAAAATAGTTTGTTTCTTATGCATATGTTACTGTGAAAGACCGAAAGATTTATAGACAATACATTAAAATCTATATAAATCGTTATGTGAGATTCCAAGTTAATTCTGCATATCGTTAAAAATTATTGTGAATGCAACTCGTGGCTTGTGCAATGTCACAAGCTCACATTTTCGAAAAGCTCAAAATTCGATAAGCTTCTGCAAAGCTCAAATTTGTATTTTGGCACTATTTTATAAGAACTTTAAATGAAAAAATAAATTTAAATATTAAAATTCACAAAAACAAATTAATTGAAAATTTTCAATCAGTTTATTTTCAAAAGTTATTCTTAATATCAAATTTCAAAATTATGCATTTTCAAGAAAATTTCAAGCACTGCATTGATAATAAATTGTAAAATAGTACCTAAAAAATAAAAAGTAAGATAGGTAGGTATATAAAGCACACGTAGAATTTAGTTATTAGAAGCAAACAAAATCTAGGAACAAAAAGGTGAAAAGCAATTATGGGTTAAAGGTAAGGGAGAAAAAATTATTATACAAAAAAGAAATCAGATTTAAAAAAAATATACATAGAATGAAATAACACGGAGTATAACAAGAAAAAAAAATAGCCAGAAAATTAAATCGAAAGATTTAAGGAAAAGGAATTAAAAAAACATGCAAAGGGAGGAAAACCTAAAATTGCGAATGAAACACGCAAAAGGAAGTAAATATGCAAGAAATTTAGGAATATATTTAAAATTTGACCCACCCTCCTAATTTGAATTACGCATTAATATGAAAGTAACTCAAGAAGCTAAATTCCGTATTTTCGCAAGGAAAAAAAAGAGAGAAAAAAAAAACACTGATGTCCTCACATATACACTATGAGTGTGATCGGTATATCGATTACAGCCCATGAATCAATAGAATGACGCAAGTCATACATATGAAATCACTGCTTAATGAAAGCACCATCGAGTAAACTGTGGTATAGTGTTTCGCCTCATAAATCGAAGGGTTCCTCAATGATGCATTCATGGAGTAGTGCGTCCATAAATTTGCCTCCCCAACATTCCATTGAATGAATGGATATTCCAACTTCACTCAGAGCATATATGTGGTGACTTCAGATAACACAATAATGCAAAAATACGAAATTGTCTTTACTTTTTGATTTACTTTTGTTTACTTCCTTTCGCAAACCATGGATTTTAAATTCAATTGCACTGGAAAAAACAACAAAAAGGGGAATTTACATTGTATTTAATGTCTAAATAATTTTTTTTTTTTTTTGGTTCATTGCGAAGACCGAGGAAATCCATAACATCATTCATTGTTGGAAAAATGGAATTTTTCAGGGGCACATTTTAAATTCGTGTTAGAAACCCTCCTTATTTTTTCTAGTCATTCAAAACAAGCAATAATTCTCTATCAAACATTCTTATTTTGATTGCCCCTTATAACAGACAAAAACACTTCCATTGGCTAAGTAAATTAATTCCACGAGTAAAATTAATTTTTAATGATCATGGGCCAACTGTTTTATCTTAATAACTTTTTCATTTCAATTCTTAAGCTTTTTACTGCTAAGCAAATGAAGGAATGCAGGAATTAACATTTAAAAGTTGATTATCAGCATGCATCAAGTCTAACTTATTTAGCAAGTGTTGAGAATATATTAACCTTACGTATTGAAACTAAGCTTAGTAATTAAGAAGTCTATTTATTCTTTCCAATCATATCTAAGCAATCTAAAAGACTCATTCTTTGGTGAAAATTAACCTGATATTGCTTTGCAGCAATAATTGGATACAATTTCATCACTGCATCTCAAATCTACAACATATTTTCCTTGTACTCACAATTTGATTATCACACGGGCCCAGACTTCAAGACTTTAGTCAATCTTTTAATGTATGGGGGACACTATTCGAGCACAATCAATGGTGCGTCCTATACATAATACTATTCCAAATAATTCGCAGTCGGAAACTAGATATCCATGCATGATACATTTAAGGTAATAGGAAACTACCATATCTGTATGATAGAGAAGGGGATAAATAAGAGAGAAAAGTTTATCCCTACAATAATCAATAATGAAATATTTTCCCCTGAATTTTCTTAGCTTTCCTCAAATTTATGGAATTTCCTTACATTTTCCCGGTTTCAATTTTTGCTCTATTTTACCGGAGTTTCAAAAAAAAAAAAAAAAAAAAAAAAAAAAAAAAAAAAAAAAAGACTATTTGGTGTGAAAGGGTTAAACTCTTCTAGATCTAGCTCTCTTGCTACAAATCTTACTCTCTTACTCACTTACTAAAAAATATTAAATACATCTTTTGAGTATCGAACATAAAGTCTGGAATAATATTAAGCTTTAAAATTCTATCTCTTGGGTAACGTAAGCAACCTTAACCCACACGCTGCACTCTTTTGTATTATATTGCACAAGAAGGCAAATATCCAATGCAATAATCGTGGTAAAAATGTCATTAATAACAGTACTTTCTGAAAGAGCCATGGTAGAACAGGGGAGAGATATTGCCTTCTAATGAGGTGAACCGGGTTCAAATCCCAGTGATGGCTGGTTAATACGAATTCCACTCGCACTGACCACAGCGCTGACGTAAAATATCCTCAGTGGTAGACTGATCATAGGTTAGAGTCCCCTTGCCTACAGACTAACCATTGGAGCTTTTCGTGGCTTTCCTCTCCATGTAACGCAAATGCGGGTTATTTCTATCAAAATGTCTTCCCTGATGGGACATTTCACCCAATACTTGATCAAGGAGTTGTATTCTTTGTATTCTGGATTGGGTTCAAAGTTTTAAGGCAACGGAGGGAAACATTAGTAGTGGTAAACCCAAAATTGGCTGTTCAACGACGGTTATAAAATAAAATATTTGTTGAAAATAAAGTCGATTGCTATCGTTTGAATTGAATAAAAATGGAAATGGTGTTTACTATATTCATATTAACAAAGTCAATAAGTGTGAGGTTGAAGAATATATAAGCAGATGCCTTTTATTAAGCAATGATAAATGGGATATGAATTAGAATATATTTGGAATATTTTTTTAAAGGAAATCGCTCTAAAAACTGACAAAAATAAGTTAGATTTAAAAAAAAAAATAAAATGCTATGCAAAATGTTTAAATTGGTCCATGAATTTTAAAATCTAAAATTGCCTGCAATTTTAAAAAAAGTATTCATACTTTTGCATTTATTAATCTTATTTATGAATCTAATACTTGTTACTCCAATACTAATAATCTAATAATGGATCAGAAATTTTTTGCATATACGAAGGGAGTAATCCTCTCTCCATCTGCTGTACTTAGGGCCTCCCATTTTTCTGAAATTACTTTTTTGCTTTATTTCCAAGATATAAAATTAAAGTCTCCAAAAATTTCTAGAAAATCAAAATCTTTGGATTAAGTTGAAATAGAAGGTTTCTATGTTTCGAGAATTACCGCCTGGTTTTATCTGCAACGTAATCATGAATCGTGGAAAGAAATTAAAAAGTGGCTGTTAAATTTTGGGGATTTATCCAAGCTAGATCACTGGCAGAATAAGTGCTTTATTTCAAACTAAGGTATGACAAAGAATACAGCAACTGATGTAATAAAAATAAAAGAAGTGGAGACATGACATTAGTCCAATTCTTATATGTTTCTGGAGTTATACGATTTGATTCTCTTCTGCTAATTATTTGAAAGTTATCGCGCCAAATATTATTGCAATTTATACTTATTAAATATTTAACTGTCTTATTTAAAAAAACGACAAGCTACAAAAGTAGTGTGTAATTACTGTTCTTGTATTAATTAATAAGCTGCTACTAGAAAATTTAATTTCTTAAACATGAGCAATTAAGAAGAATTTTAAAGAATTTAAAGAATTAGTTTTAAGAACTATTTTCTCACTAATCATTGGAATCATCATCAATTATAAGGGTGGAGGAAACTTTTGGAAAGATGATAAATTAGTAAATATTGATCAATTATATTGAAATCTCAATTTGACATTTTAACTGCTATTTCAATCTATTATATAATTTTAATGAATGATTTTCAGTGCATATATGGAATTTTTGTACCCTTTTAAATCATATTTTTTTCAACAGGACCCGAAAGTAAAGATGAATATCAAAATAATATTGAAGTTTGCATAATTAACTACATTTCAGTATAATTGAATTTTATTTTAGGTAATTCGTTATCATATAATTCCTTGAACATATTTTGAGACCACTTTAATAAGAAGCAGTAACAATTTGAAAAATATAAAAATCAAATATATTCCACTTCACTACAAATCACAAAATATCTACTTTAAAGAAATAGATGAGCAACCATTTAAAGTTTTTAACTTTGTCTGTTTTTATTTCAATAATAAGCTTAGAATAAAAATTATAGTAACGTTCTCTTTTCAAAAAACAAATTTAAAAAAAGTATAACTTTTTTTACTTTTAAACTGTCAAAACGATCAGCAAACACTGCTGTTATATGTTTTAGCTATTGTTGTTTTATTCAGTTGACGGTTTTATGTAATAAGAAAATCTTTCAGAAAACGGATAGGTTAAAGAAAAAACATAAGAAAATTTGATTGAAAAAATGATAATTTTCTTCAAAAAGAAATGTTTCCTTTTAAAATACAACTATATAGTTTTTGACTAGAGATAAATGCAATCAGTTTTTTAAAAATGATAATAATACATAAAAGAGCACAAAGTCCTTGGTTTCTGTGATAGTGTGTTTAAAATGTTTACCTTTTTCACATACGCATAAAGCAAAGTGATTAAGTATATGGTAAGGAGCTGGACAATGGTTATTTTAAATACATGACAGTACTATTTTTATCCGATCATTCTGAAATTTTTGCAGAATATTGTGATCACAAATTCAAATTTGTGTAAGAAATTTAATAATAAATTCTTAATTTGTTTTAAAGTTGTGTTCTTTTTTATTAAAAGAAATTATTTCTTATTTAGTTTTCAATATTACTTTTCGAAAAAATCTTTGAAATAAATAGTAATAGTAGTACTTGATCAGAATAAGTGTTTTCAGAAATTTTTCACGACAGTTTTTTTTAATGGTATTATTTTGCGAACATCTTTTTATTAATTTCAAAAGCTTATTTTTACTTTGCATGTGTCTCATTTTAATAACGATAAAAAAAAAAATTTAATGCTTAATTTTTTTTTTTAAATTAATCCACACGTTCGTTTATAACTGCCTAATACAGCACACTTCATTAATTACTATCTATGAAATGACGTTATTCTAGTTCTTGTATAAGCTCTAACAAATTCAAACTTTATTTTTAAAAATGCTATTAAAGAAGCTGTTCAGTTTCATGTTATTTATAAGCTATTAAAGATCTGTTAAGTAACATATTGCGCTAAAACATTGACCAAGGTTTTAGCCTTGAATTAAAAAAAAATACTAATAGTTAAAAATAAACTAAATGCTGGACCAAGATTATTTTATTTAAATGAATTGGCTTTTATTTCATATAGAGGAAAATTTTCAAAAAAATGCATTGAATAATAAATTCAAATTTATATTTTTGACTCAAACTAAGTATGAAATTTACAAATTATTTTATCCCTCTTATTTTTGCATCAAACTTGTTTTACATCACTGTTTGATTTCATTAAATTGAATATCTTAAACATTCTAAATCTCAAACAAAATCAACGAACTTTGAAGAATCCGTCACAGAAATGAATTGCATATCATTCGATCCCACCACCAGCAAAGAGAATAATATCAACCACAAAATGAATTAAAAACTATTATTAAATTTGAGGATGCAGCACTGATATATAAGTGTTTTAATGAAGTTCTGAATAAGGAAAAAATAGTGGAGAATTATGTTTTCATAAATATTTTTTTCCTAAAACAGACTTAGTAAAATGCAATGGTTAAAAAAACGTATTGGCAATTTCTTTGATTCTGTATTTTTATTACTTTAAAATAAAACCCTCATCATTTACACAATTTGCATATTATCATAATATTGAGAATTTTTTATACTTATCACGAAATCAATTTTTTTTTTAATTTCATAAAAATATATTACTGGCAATTTCATGGATTTCGCATTTTCATTTATCGCTCAAAAGGCAAAATATATTTATAAGAATGAGCTATTCACAGGTAATAATGTCGTCGTCCGTCGATTGAACTTTATCCCCCCCCCCCTGTTTCTCATAGTTGAGAGTGTGTTTTTGCGTTTTTTATTTTTAGTTTGTAGTTTTATGTGATAATTCAAAACACTAACGTTAGGAACGGTTGTTATATTATCATTCGTGCATGGGTATTATCATCAATTATTTCCGATACTTTCTGGCTATCCGCGAGTTATAGAGAGATTGAAATTCGCTGGCCCAGAAAAAAGCCTTTTTCTGTTGAAACGCTGGGAGTCACTATCAAACACCTGAGAACTCATCTCTAATCTCAGGGATAAACTACAAAGAAAAGAAGTGCCAACTCACAGTTTCGTGGTTAAACTGTTGACCATAAACGAACAAAAGCGTAGTGAAATTTCTTTTAAAAAAATGGCATATGTAAGATATTTTGTTTTTTTTTTTGACAACATGACTAATTGACTTATAAGACTAAAGTTAAGAGAGAATTGTGAGTTCGTTCCTTGTTCATTTTTTTTAATGCAATGAGTTTTTATGGCATTTAAATTCCAAAGATACTAATTTGAATACTATTAAGGGCATAAAAAATTTGCACAATAAATTTAAAAATAAAAAATCTCTTCAATGATATATTGGTTTCTTTTTGACATAATAATCAACCGACCAACAATTTGAAACTCGTCCAAATTTGCAGAAGTTTTAGAAAAAATGAATGCTCATCACGGCAGTTCATATACTAGTTAAATACTAAACAATAGGGATAATACATATTTAAACAAAACATGTAACTGTGCTCTATATATTTATATTTTTAAGCTGCAATTATTGCCAATGTTTTGCACAGACAATCAATTACTAGTTAAATATTTAAATCATTAGGCACATTAACATTGAAAATTCAGGATATTTGTTTCTTTTCTGGCAGTTTTTCTAACTTGAAAATAGTTAAAAGATTCATGTTGGAAATGACACGCCAATTTTTAAAAATCAAAGAAGGGAAGTATGTTTAAAAGAGAAAAACTTTATATTTAGAAACTCTTTAAGATATGTAACTTTTATAATTGGCGAGTCACGCATTTGAAAATATTTAGAAAATATAAGTTAACCCATTATTTATGAATTTGTAATATACTCATCGACAAACTGAGAGCAAACTGTCTTTAGTATTTTTTTTTTTTTTACACATTGCACTTAACCACTCCTTCGAAGTGAATTCTTTCTATGCAGAGTCAGTATAGTGGTGTGCATTGATATTACAGCCACATAATTTTAAGAAAATATATTTCATTGATCAAAATTATTTTCGAAATAAATATTTCAAAAACTGAGATTTAAAGTTTGCACTGAAAATAAAAAATCATAAAAATATCTTTTATTTAGAAGTAACTGTCATTAACAAGTTTTAAAAATGTAGTTTCAAAGGAAAACCGAATGAGTTTTCTCAAAAAAGAACATAAAACTATGGGTAAGTGTTATTTACTGCAGATAAATTAAACATTAATCGACAATTATTTAGTAATAAAGTTACAAAAATAACAGTGAATAATTTAATTACATGATTTTTTTTATATTTTGTTTCTGAAAGCTCATGACTGACTCAAGACCTCTAAAAATTAAAAAAAAATTATAATAGTTTTATGAAAATATCATAGTTGAAATACTTTTTGTAACATTGCGAACATCATTTTTTATTTACATTGAACATATTTTTTTTCGCTAGAGTCATGAAAAAGTCTTTCTCAATAATACTAAAAACATTTCATAAATAAAGTAAAACAAAAAGCTTAGTTTTAGAATGCAAACGTTTCACCCATTTTTGTAAATTTGTCCGTGTTACTGAATTAATTTGAAAGCACATTAGAGAAACTATTAGCGTACACTTCTTTTAATACTTCCTGTTCATCACAAATTGAAATAAACTTTTAAAATTAAAAAAATAATAGTATATACTAGTATGCATGAAATACGTCAATAAAAATTATGTCCTCTTAATTAATAATTTGGTAGTGATAAAAAAATACCTTAAATATCTCAATACATTAATAGAATCGCAATACAAAATCCTGATTCTATAGTTAAGATTCCTTATCCTGCCCCACACGGAATACAGGACAGGTATAAAATTTCCCTCTTAGTTAAATGGATCATTATTTTAAAAGTACTCTCACGCAAAGAGTGAAAGGTTTCTCTAAAAGAATATTCATCGACGCCACTTGTATATACAGCTAATTATTTGTTCCATTTCCCTTAAAAATGCCCATTTCAATTCAAAGAAACCTAAACTAAAATAAGCTGGTCGTCTAAATGTTGTAGATCAACAAGTCTATTGGCCTTTTACAGAAAGTGATAAACATCAATTAAAGAAGAAAATTATTTCTTAAAAAATAACAAAGGTACATAATAACTGCTAATAAATATTAACTTACTCAAGGTGATTATCGCAACTTTTTTGTGCAATAAAAATTATTTTTTATTATAATTTCCTGCACTTTAGATGCAAAAAAATAATTTTTTCAATGACTGATACAACATTGGCTGATAAACAGAAAGAGACGAAACATTTTCTGCCAATGTCTCGTACAAATAACATTGCATAAAAGTAGAAGAAATTTCTTTGCTATGACAGAAAAACTAATGAAACATTTATGAATGTTGACTTTATTAATTTGATTAGACATGCACAATACCAAAAATTTGTTGAATTTAAAAAAAATCTTTCAAGTTAGTATATTTTTGTTTATGGCTTAGCAATTACTGTGTTCTTTAATCAACATTTTATTTCCGTTTTTAACTGTTGATTTCTGCATTATTTTATCTTCTATGACAAAAAATTATAATTTTAATTAAAATATTTGTACAATATTCAGGTTTTTGTTGCATATCATGAAAGTTTCGCACATACAAATTTTCTAAAAAAAATTTAAATTTGGACTTTTTTTAGTAAATTGGTGTCTTAGATGAAATGTTGCAATAAAAATAAAACACGATTGTTAATTGAAATCTTGAAAGAGTAATTAAGTTATTATTATTTCTTTACTCTAAGAACATCTGGCATTCATGTAAGAGGGTATCGTGATAAAGCTTGCCATTCATTTACATACGATCATATAAGCATGAATATAAATATCTCCACAATGAAAAAAAAAGCTTAAAAAAAAAGAACTAAACAAAAGCTAAACAAAATCTTCAAAATAATTTTTAAAAAAAGTTTGCACTTATGAATTATGTTTTAAGGACATAGAAATTGTGCACAAAATCTTATTAATTTTTCTGTGAATGGAACGAACATTTCAAAACGAAAGATTACGCTTCGCTCTGCTTTTAAAAATACTCTTAATTTCATAATTTTTGGCTTCCAGTAAGTCCAACGATATGTAAAACGAGAGGTATGGCTTCACCCTCTTTTAAAAATAATTATTATTTATTTCATTATCATTTATTATTTGTTATTTATTATTTATTTCATTGTAAATATTTAAAATAACAGGTTCAACTTTTGAAGAACGTCCTCTTAATATTTTATAGCACTGCTGATTAGAATGAAACATTAAGTTGATGATCTGAATAGAAACAGTAGATGAATCGTTCATTTGATTCAATGTTTTTGAGGATTCCATTAATCGATTAAAATTTATTAGCTTAAAGATATTCCAAAATTGAAATTAAATTTTTTGGTTCGGAGTACTTAATTTCGTTTATCATTTAAAATTTAATTATTGCGCTGAAGGTTTTCATCATTTCTGAGCTTAAAACAATGTATCTCACCCATTTTATAATGAATAGTGGGGAAAAAAGTGTAAAACACTTGTACAAAGATTTTTAATGCATAATACTAATTTTTTTTTCAATTCAAAGAGTTCAAGGCAATTCATTGATTTCACAATTAACCTATAATTAGGTCAAGAAAATTTCGAAAAGGTTTCAAGAAATAAAAATTTTTAATGTAACTCACTGTTTAATTCTTGAAGCAATAGATGAAATTACTATAATTATGGAAAATTGTCAATATTTATTAATAAATAAAATAGTAAGAGCAATTTAATACACAAACCACAACAATTAAAAAAAAGCATACAAAATATTAATTTGTTCACTTTTTCAGTAGAATAATACAAAAAAAAGTTTGCATACAAATTAAAAGATAAATATATAAAATAATGATATATAAAATATCCCCACAGTTTGCTTTTTTTTATAATTTTTTTTCATTTTTTTTTTTATATATATTTTTCTTTTTTTTTCTTTATATTTTCATTTGTATTTTTTTTTAAACATTTTTTTCATTTTTTTTATATATTTTTTTTTTTACAATTTTTTTCTTTTTTTTTTCTTTGTATTTTTATTTGTAATTTTTTTTTACACTTTTTTTATTCTTTTTTTTATATATTTTTTTTACATTTTTTTTTCTTTTTTTCTTCTTTTAATACATATATTTTTTTTTTCTTTTTCATTTTTTTCTGTATCTTTTTTTTGGGATTTTTTTAAGCAAACCGTGCGGTTGTTTACATTATACTTTAGTACAATAAATTTCAATCTGGTATGCATTACATAAATTAAAAATGAATTTGCGAATTTTTTATGGAGGTTGTATAGATAGCTTAAAATATGTAAACCTGCTTTTAATACTATAAACGAACTTTTCATACGATTTTTCTACAAACCATTGAAACAATGAGCATGTTTTAACTAAAGAAAATTTTTTAACACAGAAAACTCATTTTCAATAGGAAACAAAAAAAACAACAGTTATGATTTGAAAACAATCTTTCTCTAACAATAAAATAAAGTTTTCAAAATTAATGAAAAATAAGTTAAATCAGTTATAAAATTTTTATTTTTAAATTTCACATTTCAAAATATAAAAATAATAATAATTTGGAACTTAAACTTGATGCGGAAACCATATTTTTGGTGTAATGGAACTCTTATTTGAAAACATGACAAATTTAAGTTGACGTAATTGACTACATTTGAAATTAATGACATATAATGATAAAAAATACGTAAGATATTGGGATAAATAACTGCAAATTAATAATTCATTATTGATGCAAATTTCTGGAAAAATCAGCTGAATCCGTCATTATTTTACTCATAAATACACATTTGCAGTAATGAAGAAGATAAAATTTGGAATTTAAGAAAGTTTCATGTCCAACTATTTTGCATGGAATTTCATTTATTTAAAACACTGAAACCTATTGTATGTTTATGATATATTTTCAAGTAATTTACTATAAAAATATTCGAAATGTGTAAGATACACCTCCATAAAATGGCAAATTTTTGACATTGCATAATATTTACATTGCAAACACTTCAAGAAAAATAGAGGAAAATACATTTTAAACTTAAAAGAATATAACTGAACTTAGACATTGATATTTGTTTATTAAGATTATCAAAAAACTTATTTTTTCAGTCACCCCCATTTTATTTAGACTCTGTTTATAGGCATGAATGTCATTGAAATTAGCACTCTTTGAATCGACACTATTATGTGACAACGTTGTGCGGGATCAAAACTCTTTTTACCAAGCAATAGAGAACATCTGTTGTTTCACCAAAATGTCTATCCTGCAGAGTAAATATCAACACCACCACTTGATGGAGCTCAAGTAATGTTGATTGTTGCAATATCAAACAATAATGTCGAGAACTCATGCAAGTAAGTCCTGAGTAGAATTTCTGTGCATGAGTAGAACAAATGTCACTGGGAGATTTTTCTCACTATGTCACACTAGGAACTGTCTCATTGTGCTACACGGGGTGATGTCACACTACTATGCACGGGGAGCTGTCACACTATTTAGATCCTGGTTCAAAGCAGAAGCGAGGTAATATCTGAATGGTCAGATTCAGTAAAAGTTCCACTAATTGTCCTCTTTTATCTGTTTCCAAATCGTTTTAGAAGGGATTCTTTATCATCAGACATGTAAGGGGGGAAATAATTCACAAAATAGGAATAATTTTTAGCAAAAATGATAATTTTTTATAGGAATTTTAAATAATAGTTTATATAGTTATTGAGAATATATAGCTATAAAAATTGCAAAATGAATATGGATGATGCAAAGTTCAATCATAGAACAGGTAGGCGATTTTCATAGTTTCATTTAATATTGCATCTTTCCCACAATGTATCTATTTTAGTCTTTATTATTGATCAAAAGAAGAATGAATTTTTGGCATTTATTGTCTTATAGAACAATTAACTGTCCATATACTTGTTGGGATAGTGTAATATGTGTAGAACTGCATAGCACTTTGCTAAGATGCATATATCAAATTTGAAATATTTAACAGACCACTAAAAAGGCAAGGAATGTTCATGTCTATCAGTCCACATGGATAACAACTTTCATGGGATTGTTCTGATCTTATGAGTAACAAGTCTATTTCAGTCTTTATCATTAATAAAAAGGAGAAATAAATTCTTGATATTATTTTTTTCCATTAAAAATATATTGTAAAATTCTTTGTTCGCTCTCATGCAGTATTACGTGTGGATTCTACTTTAATCTATTTTGAGCATTTCTATCTTCCCTATAATTAAAGTAAAAAATTAATTTTCTTAGCTGATTCTTAGTTTCATCATTTTTAAAGATAGGATATCTTTTTGATAAAGTTCAAAAGCTAATAAAATGGGAAAAATCAAAACGTCGTCTATAATTCTTTTTTTATTCACAGCACACCAAAGGATGACACAAAAACTTTTTTAAAGTTTTCTTGCACAAAAATCATTTAGCAAAAATATCTTCGTTTTTTTTTTTTTTTTTTTGTGGAATCAAAATCGTTTACTTCTTCATGCATAACTGAAACTTCGGTTCGACTAATTCGTTTGGAGTTTGTTTGGAGTCGACCAGTTTGTTTAGAAATAGAGTTTTTTTTTAATGTTTTTTTTCCCCCTTTAAGAAATTTTTTACCACTCAGCCTTTTCTATCTTCTGATCATCAATCACTTCATTTTGTTTCCTTCAAATTTAAACTGGAAATTCTAATGTCTTAGTTGTCAAAACTTCATTTTGGTAATTGTTTTCTGCCTTAGAAACTCTATTTAAATTACTTATCATCAATGGCGAAATTCCCAGTACTTTTTAGGGCATATTCCGTAAAAACGTTGTATTTTCCACTCATCGAAAATAAGTTGGTCTTCAAAAATATTTTGACATATTCTTTTGGTTAATTTTTGCAAGATTCATCTACCTTTTTGAATTTATCATTCGAGACTTGAATTTGCAGTTTATCCAAACAACTTTGTATTTTATCAGAAAAACACTAGAAACTGTAAACATTTGCTAGTTGGCAGCAACATTGTCTGTAAAGTTCTCAGAAACCAGTTTTTTAAGCAGATCAGTTCAATTCTTTATTCCTCATCAGTTTTCCGCTAATTTGTAATCGGCATCATCCTAATCTTTTGGAATATGATAGTATTTATTTTTATAAACAACAGGTAAATATTCTGTATTAGGAATGATATCTTTGAAACTTAAATATTTTCGTTTCATCTTGTTTAACTAAACTTCTTTCAAATTGTAACATTTCCTGACAATTAGAATTTTTGTTTCTTTTTTTTATTTTATTTGCAACCTGCTTTTGATCTTGCATTTCAGAATTTCCTGTTCAGACATGTTTGACCTTGAGATCATCTTTTTCAAGAAGTTACTCAATTTCATGCTCCCTTCCCAAATTCTTGAGATATTTTGAAGTCGCACTATTTATAATTTATTACATTTTTGATTATCACCCATTGCTGGATTTTAGTTCTCCTAATAATTCCTCGTCATACGGATCGTAGGCTGACATCTTATGTACAAAGTTGCATTTTTATTTAATATCCATAACTTAATGACCCAGCTAAACTGCTATTAATTTTAAAAAATGGCATATTTACAAGGGGGTGATCCTGATAAGTTTAAACAATTTTGTTTTTCAAAAAAGTTCATAGAAAGGAAAAAATATAGGTTGTGGTTTACAATAACAATCAGTAAGACTATTTTTAATTATAACACTTAAAATACAATGATATTTTACATATTATTTTCAATTCAGAAAATATTTCCATTCTCAAATATACAGTTGCAAAAAAGTTAGCTTTTTAAAATAATATATCTAAGAAAATATGTTTAGTGATCGGACAACCAATGTAACCAAATAAATTTTTTCTTAAATTTGAAGCATTAAGACGTGCTTTTAAGCCTGACAATGTACAGAAAAAAGTTAAAATCTGGAAAAAATGTGTTTTAAAGTTTGAATTTTTTTAAAAAATGCTTATAAAATATCTTTCATGGTAAAGTAATTAAACATATTTTTTGAAAAAATGAAAGTTTTATAATAAGATTAAAAATATCTAATTACATATTAAAATTAATTACTGAAGTTAACATAAATATTTACAGACAATATTAATAAATATTAAGACTGAATATTCATCAGAAATTGAAATTATTAACAGCTCCGTAAATTCAATTTTTAATAAATGAACTTATTTATATATGCTTGAAATTCATTCATGACACTTTGTTTCTTTTAATTGATATTTTAGTAATAATAAGAAAACGCTGCTACATATTTTGATCCGTTAATAGAATCTAAATGCCGATTCCATAGCAGTATTTCCTTATATTTCTTATCCTAACCCACACAGGGCAAGAATAAAATTTCCCCAGAGGATATATGGATCATTATTTTACAGTTCCATAATTCTCACGCTAACAGCAAAAGGTTTTTTTATTAAACTATCTCCATCGAAGACAGTGGTAAATGTAGCTAGCTATTTAACTTCGTAAATGCCCTAGTCTCCTTTGTTGAGTTCATAATAACTGACATAGAATATGTCAAGTTTTATATTTATAGCAATTTACTGCTCTTCAGTTTGCAAAAAATCACAGTTGCGGCTGATATACAGAAAGCGACAAAACATTTTCTGCCATACCTTGTACAAATTGCTTTGCATCGGTGAGGAAATTTTTCTGCGAAGACAGAAATTTTAAATATTCAATAGGTAAAAAGTATTGAATATATTCAATATTCAATAGGTGAAATTGTAGGACGGATTTATCACAAAGCGTAAATTTAAAGGTTGAACTTTTAATTTGATTAAAGCCCATTACAAATACAATTAAAAAATTCTTCTAAAAATGATTCAAAACTTTTATGACTTCCATAACTAAATAGGGCTAAATAATCAATGTGTATTTTAATCATCGTACTGTTTTTTTAACCTTTTATTTATTTTTAAACCTTAATTTTTAGACAGAAAGAAATAAAAATGTAATTAAAAAATTTTAATGCATTTAATGCATTTTTTTAATATTATAAAAACTTTGCACACATAAAAATCGAAACAAAAATTTGAAAATTTTTAGTAAATGATTCTTTCAGTTAAAAAATTTCAATAGAAATAGTTCAAAATTTCATTTAAGTTCAGCTCAACAAATTGAAGTTACATAGTTATTTTAATAAACTTTACACTTGGAGGGATTTGATAATTCTTTGACTGGCTTCAAGTCGTTAGAACGATAGTTGCAACGAGAGGTAGCTTCGCCCTGTTTCATAAAGAATTTTATTGATTTCATAGTAAATATTTAAGACAAATAACAGGTTCAACTTTGTAAAAACGTCCTTTAAATATCAACTTATGATGCTGCCAATTATAGTTAAATATTGAGTCGAAGCTCCGAATAGAAATATTCACGAGTCTTTGGTTTGATTCAATGTTTTTGAGGATTCTATTAATTGATTCGAATCTATTACTTTAAAGATACTCAAAAATTGAAAAAAAATTTGTTTTCTTCGAATGATTTAAATTTATTCTTACAAACTCTACTCTGTATTTAAAATTTAATTCGTAAAAATATAACTTTTTACTGGAGGTTTTCAACAATTCCGAAATTAAAATATAATATCACTCACTCATGTGATAAAAAAGTAATGCATGAAAAAGTATGAAGCACTGATGCAAAGATTTAACTTTCTTTAATTTAACAAAATGATTCAGTTAAAAAAGTTTTTAAAAAATTATTATATTTTACAAATAGCCTATAATTAAACAAAAAAAAAAAGAAAGATATTGAAAAATAGAAACTTTAAATGTAACGAATGACATTAATGTAATTAGAAAAAATTGTCTATGTTTATAGATAAATAAAATGATGAGAACAATTTTTCAATAAATAGAACAC
Source organism: Parasteatoda tepidariorum (assembly GCF_982258835.1). Lineage (NCBI taxonomy): Eukaryota > Metazoa > Arthropoda > Arachnida > Araneae > Theridiidae > Parasteatoda > Parasteatoda tepidariorum. The sequence goes on along the minus strand of NC_141755.1, from coordinate 132,564,074 downwards.
TAAAAAAAAAAAGCATACATAATATTAATTTGTTAACTTTTCTAGATAAATAGTACAAACAATTTTAAGTACATATTATTCAAAACATAAAGCATACATTTACACAGAAATATTATACAAAATACTATTACCACAGTTTGCTTTCTTTAATTTTTTTTTTATATTTTCATTTTTTTTTTCCATATTTTTAATATTATATTTTTTCTTTTTTCTCCTTTTTTTTCTTCTTTTTTTTTCTTTTCTCTGTATTTTCTTTTTTTTCTATATTTTTTTACTTTATATTTTTTTAAATATTTTTTTTTTAATATTTCTTACTTTTTTTTTTTTTTTTTTTTTTTTTTTTAGCAAACTGTTAGATTGTTTACATAATACATAGGTTCAAAAGATTACAATCAAGTAAACATTGGATTTGCAAGTGTTTCATGGAGGCTTAAATTGGTTGGATGTATGTTATATATAATGACGAATTGGATTTTTTAAGTAATTGGTTAATAGATCACTTTTAAAAAAAAATTGAGTGTATTTCAAAGGAAAAAAAAATTTTTCAAAAAAAAAAATTCACATTTAAGGAAATAGTAACATGGAATAAAAAATTTTATACCCCCTTTTTACGATGGAGGGGGGAAATAGGTTTTCTTAATGACAAGAATTATAAATAAATGAATTAGCACAATAAATAAATGAATTAAATAAGTGTATAAACATGAATAAACAAATGAATTAAATCAAATAACTTTTAAAAGCCCAAGAAAATCCATTGTAACCAAAAACAATTTTTCAAAAAAAAAAAAAAGATCACATTTAAAGAAATAAAAAAAATTAAAAATTTGGAATAAAAAGTTTTATACCCCATCTTTTTAATTTGTTACGATGGGGAGAAAAAAGGATTTTCTTGATGGCAAGAATTAGCTATAAATAAATTAATTAAACAAATATAAAATCTTTCAAAACACTGCAGAAAATCCATTTAGTCCGAAAAAACTTTTTTTTAAAAATTCACATTTAATGAAATAAAAAAAAAATAATAATTTGGAATATAAAAAACTTTGTGCCCCATCTTTTTTTTTTGTTGCGATTAGGGCAAATGGATTTTCTTTTGTTTAAATTGATTAAAACTATAAAACATTTAAGATATATAATGATCTAACTGACTGTAGATTTTAAACTAAGATTAAATGAAAAAATTGAGCTATACATTTCTTAAAATGTTTATCTATCAATATAATTAATTTTTAAAAATAAAGTTATTTTGCAGATAAAAGAATAATGTTTATATATTACTTATCAAAATTAAAATACTACAGATGAAGTATGCATGTAAATTAACAATGAACGATAAAACACTTTTAGAACAAGCCTCCATAAAAACAGCAAGTTTAACAAAGTTTTCATTTTACTTACATAAAAACGATTCAAGAAAAATTAGCAAATAATCACAAGCTTTTAAAACAAATAGGAACATAATAAATAAACTAAAACATCTTTCTTGAGTAAGTTTGTTTATTTTTAATCACCCCCATTTCCTTGTTTCTGTTATTCGACTGTGTATACTATTATTTAGCGTAAATAGAGAAGCAAAACTAAAGTTATGTTAGTCGTGTCAAAGCTGCTTTTATCAGACAATCGAAAGGTTCGTCGCACATTTTGTGCACAGTATGCACAGTTTCAGTTTTTTAAACCAGGTTAAAAAAAGGTTGGTAAATATGGTTAAAAGAGTTTTTTTTAACTTTTTTGCAGGGTTTTGGTCTTCAGACCTATAAAGGTGTCCCAGAAATCGAATACGATTGGCCTGAATAACATGAACTATGCCTGGTTGTATATACTTTTTATATAACTCATGATTGTAAAGGGTGCACCATTTGTTATTCTCATAGACTGCACCAAATATTATTCTTAGTATCCCTCTCTCAAATATCAGCAATTTGTTCTCTTTTTTATTAAGAGTCCAGCACTCACTACCATATAGGATCACAGGCCGTAAGAGTGTTTTGTATATGTTAATTTTTGTCTTTTTAGAAATTCACTTTTTAGTTGGCGTTTTAAACCAAAGTAGCACTTGTTTGCCATTGCTAAACGGCTATTGATTTCAGTATTTGTGACATTTTTGCAGGTAACAGTAGTCCCAAGATATTTAAATTCATCAACAGCTTCAAAGTCATAATCATTCACATGAAAGGGCATTCATTGCCTTAGTGAGCCCTCTGTTTATATCCATGTGTTTAGTTCTGTCAGCATTAATGATTAGTAGTCCCATTTCACTAGCTGCTACTTCAAGAGCTTTGGAGTTTTCCACTACTGATTGTCTAGATCTTCCTATAATATCAAGATCATCTGCTTAAGCAAGAATTTGAGTAGATCTTTGAAAGATACTGCCTTTAACATTGATTTCAGATGCTCTGATTTACTTTTTCAAGTGCCATATTAAATAAAAGGTAGGCAAGTGTATGCCCCTGCCTCAGACCACCATCAGTGTAGAAGAGCTCGGAGAGTTAATTTTGCAACTCACCTCTGCACTTGACTCTTCTGAGTGTTGCCTTTGTCAAGTTAAAAGGGGGAATACCAAATTCCTCCATTGCTTCATACAACTTATTTCTCTTGATACTGTCGTATGCTGCCTTAAAGTCAATAAAAATAGGAAAAGTCTCAATGTTAAATTCGTTTGTCTTCTCAATAATTTGTCTTAAAACTTGTATTAAATCGGTTTTAGATTTTTCTCTGATCGGTTTTAGATTTAAACCACACTGTTAACTTCCAACCACCTTCTCCACGTGTGGTAAAAGTTTTTTATATAATACATTGGAGAAAATCTTGTATGCTGTATTCAAGAAGGTGATCCCCCTACAACTTTTACAATCCATCAAATCTCCCTTTTTGTAGATTAGGCAGATAAAACCATCATCCCATTCCATGGGCATCTGTTCCATGATGGAATGCAGGAAATATGTGTTATCTCGGCATTAAGCACGAACAGCTTCTAGCCTATTCATCGAATCTAGTAAGTCCTAAATTATAATGTCCTAAGTTCACAAGATATTTGTAAGATATCTACACAATATAAGTTCATTGCAGATGTTGGACCTGCGTTGCACTGAAGAAAATCATCATTGGGATGGGGTATTCCCCTGAAGAAGTGTCTGAAGAAGGCTGAGTGCCACCTGATTTCTCAAAAGTTCTTGTAACTCTTTCATTAGAGTAACCAAACGATGAGCTGAGGTAGCTGTAGTTGAGGCTTTGTTGTTGAATCTTTTTCTCCTGGGGCCTGACCTCGCACCCAGAGAAATTCGAGGTATGATCCTTACTGCAATTGCAGCAGGTAGGAGGTGTGTGCTTGCCTTTTTTTGCACTGGAATGAGTAGTTTTCTCCGGCACACTTCATACATCTTGTATCGGAAGGGCAGGTACGCTGAGAGTGTCCGAAGCCGTGACATCTAAAACACTGTATCGGCCCCCGGCCGCCATGAAATTTCTCTACACAAATCGGAAAGTCCTTAATGAATTCGATATGGTAGATCTTCATGTAGTTCTCGATCTCTGGTATGATGATGAGGAACAGTGGGAATGGCCTATAGGCCCCGCCCACTTTCTTTTCGAACTGAACAACTTTCAGTATTTCTAAATTCTGTTTCCCTAATTCAAGGGAAATATTGTCCGTACTAAAGTCCGTGCAAAGGAAGCCCTCGGATGAGAACTTTTAGGTTCTTGGGAGGTTGAGCTTTATGAACATTTGTGGATGGCTCTGGGACTTTTTCTGTGCTCTCCTCCGGAGTTTCCATCGGGACTGGAGTCGGTTTCACTGGCGAATTTAGAGGGTCAGAGGAACAGTTAGTATGCTTTGTTGAGTCTACATTAGTTGAGTTCTTCTTATTATTCCTCTTTCTCTTTTTGATAGGTGGCTCCTTAGGATTTTCAGTCTGGGGTTTTGTCTCAGAGGCCGAAGGCTCCTCACTGGGTTCCAAGTATTGGTCAGGTTCAGTAGCATTGGTTGTGACCAATTTCTCAGTTGTTTGAGCTATGGGAACTGGAGCGGGAACTGGGTCTTCTTTCTTTGCTAAATCCATTTCCTCCTGTTTCTGCCTGCTTAATCTGTACATGATGTAGTGGGCAATTTCACTCCTTTGAGTGATGTAACGTCGATGAGATCTATCAAAAGTAGGATACTTTCTGTAGAAATATCGGAAAGAGTCATCAATTTTGTACAGTTCCTCTAGGGGAAACTGTAGGTAGAGGGCTTCAGTTTCAGACTTCTCTAAGTTTCCGGGAGAATTATATTGCGGGGAAATCCCGCAGTTAGCAAGTATATCATCTAACGATGACTCATCAAATGACAGTACTTGAGAGCAGCCGGAAGGGAAAACCTTTCCGCAGTGCGCTGTTTTGTGATACGGCATTGGTCGATCAGAGAAAAAACACGTCCTCACTAGTCAAAGGCTTGAGTACTCTTCCAAATTGGTTATGTGCAGATTAAAGCAACATCAACACTTTAGATACTCTCCTCCTTTTTTATTTAAAATCAATGCCAATCCACTTTCTTTAAAAGATAGAAAGGAATTTTCCTACCATTTTCGCTGAATTTTTTTTTTTTTTTAATCCATGTGTAACGAAAATTTAAGCTCTGGTAGATATCGCTTAAAGAATTATTTTGCCATACAAGCTTCTGAAACTTCAAATAATCAGTTACTTCATTTTGTTTCATTTAACCTGTGTTTACTAATAATTTCGCTTTCAAATTTTTATTTATTTTTTTTTTTTTTATTTTTTTTTTTTTTTTTGCGAGTTAGTTACTGGCACATATGTTTAGAATAGCTTGACATTTGAGATTGAAGTTATAATTTTCAGGGCAAATTCTGTGCGAATGTTGTATTTTTTTCTTCAAAAGTAAGTTGGTCAACAATTTTTTGACATCGTAGCATGTAAGATTGTTTGATCACTATCATTAGAGCCTTGAAATTGAAGCTTGTCTCATCATTTTTGTTTTTTATGAGCCAAAATGCATAAATTTGAACTGGTTACTAAAAAATGGTTCCTTAAATCCTAATGAACTGATCGTTTAAGCTAATCAGTTTAACTTCTTAGAAATAAGATTTTTGATAGTTTGTATCAGGCTTCCTCATAACCTTTTGTTGATATCACTCGTTATTTTAAAACGAATCACAAGCCCAGATTTTCGAGCTATTCCTAAGAATTGAGAAGTGTTCAAAGTGTTCTCTGAAGTGTTCAAAGCTCAATTTAAACAATTTGAGTAAACTGCTTTTTTGTAAGCGCAATCATTGAGCCTTATCTGACAATATCTGACAATTTAGATGGCCTAATAGATTTAAGTTGTCAAATAATTACAATCCATATAACATGCTTACAGTTTTTGTAACACTTCTCGATTTTCGAATTAAAAGTCTAAATGCTGTGTTTAAAATGGTGAATGCTATATTTGAAGCTTTCAAATCTTTCCTCTAAAACTTATTTAACTAAGTTACTTTCTAGCTGTTTATATTCCAGAACGTTTGGATTTTCGATTTCTTTTTCTTTTATTTTTACGTCAATTCAGTTCTCAGAGATTCAATATTTCCAGTTGATTCTGCATATCTTTTAACACACTGTTCAAGAAGCTACTCAAATTCGAGCTCTCATTCAGCGAGTTTACGAACATAGTTTGCACTATTCTTGGAATTCCAAACGTTTGATCGGAGTATGAAGTAGTTTTAAAAAACAGTAAAAATAGTTTGTTTCTTAAAAAAAATCCAGCTTATTGACCCAACTCAGTGTCTTTAACTTTTTAATCAGTGTGAGGGGGGGGGGTGATTATGACATTCGAAGGAAAGTTTCATTTTTCTGAAAATGTCTGTTTCAAGTATTTCCTATTGTATCTAGTTTTGTAAAACGATTTGTAATCTTTTACTTATAATACACAATACAATTAAAATATATGCTCTTTTAACTAAAATAATTATAACTACATTCAAATATACACTTGTAAATAAAATTAGCTTTTAAAAATAACATCATAAAGAAAAAAGTTTTAGAGATCAAAAAATTACTAATAACCAGTATAAACAAATACATTTGAAACAAAAATTAACACGATTTTAAAGCTTGATATATTTTTCAAAGTTCAGGCATTGTTTAATAATAATAATTCGTTAAGCTCATAAAGCTACGGTCTAATCTTAGAAATGAAAAAGTTACTTTGGAAAAATGAATTTTCTAGAGAAATTTTTAAGTAAATTAAATAAAGATCATTCTGAATTTAAAAATAATCAAAAAAAGCTTTTAAACATGCAAAACAACTCATCGTTAAAACGAGAAATTCATTAATTTTTATTTGGGTAAAAAGTAAAAGTTAAAAAAGTTTAGAGCTAGCAAAAGATAAATATTATTAAAAGTTTATAAAAGAACAGTTTATTTATCTATAAATAAAAAATGCAAATAGAAAATGCAATATGCTTAAAACTATTTAAAGAAAAAATTGAAGGAAAAAAATCATTTAGATTATAATAAATCTTTGCATCGGTGTTTTTACTTTTGTAACATTTTTATATATGAAACAAACAAGAAATGAAACACGAGTTCTAAATATTGAGTGACAATACAAGCTCTTAAATTTTTGAAATAGAATTTTGACACACATGTCGGCAATGCTGGCATGCTTTGTCGGTATTGCTATAATGAACTGTATCATAAATTGTATTAAGAGGACGTTATGAGGATACATTTGAAACCCGATCTAACCCTAACAAAAAAGAAATATTTTCTATTTATTTTTTATCTGAAAAGAATTACTCGGGGCGAAGATTCATATAAAGCATCTGAATTAAAATGAAAATTCTTAAAAGAGTTTGCTTTTTAAAGTAAAAAGCAGATTTACAAAACTTTCAAAGTCTTGTAAAAATAATCACATTTTTTAAAAATTTTCCTTATACCTCGATCGATGCACACGTTCACGAACGAGAAGCCATCAAAAAATATCCAAAATTTACCCACTACAAATTGATGCTTCGTTTTTTTTTGAAAAAATTTTAAAATAGTATCTTTCCTTAAAAAAAGGGGGGTATTTGAGATGTTTTAGAGGTATAAAATATTTTCAAACTATGAAGCAAAACTCACATTTACAAAGATTTGCCATTTTAAACTGCGTATTGCCGTTCTATAACTTTTTCTTATAATTAAGAAAGCTACTAAGTTTAAAACACATATCGAAATAAAAGTCTTACTGATCGTGTATAATAAAACGTTTCCCGACAAAGACTTTGATCATAGATGATTGGTGCAACTGAGAACAGACGTTTTTAAAAAGACTGCTGCAATCGATTAGAAACTGGCAGAAAATGTTTTCGCTTTTTGTTAAACCACCTTACACTGTCAAAACTTTTCATTACGGCGCTTTACTAACGTTATCTTGCTGGAAAAGATTTCTATTAATTTCTATTTAATAACAGAAATCCCTTGTATCAAACTTCATTAAAGATTGATAACACCAAAATTTTTTTTTCGTGAAGTAAAGAAAATCTTAAATAAAATAAAAAAGTTTTTTTCGTAAAATAAAAAAAATATATGAAATCTCTAAAATAAATTGCTTTTCCCACATATCTGGAATACTAAGGTGAATTTCAAGCATTTATAAAACAAGCAAGGGCTAAGAAATTCTTAATTTGTGTGTTATGCACACGGATAGGTACGAATCTTGTTCAATTTTAAACATCAAATTAAGAAATAACATTTTGGGAACAGCAATCTAGATACAAATTTAGTTATATTTTGAAACAATGCATTTATAATTATTGATAACATCAACAAATTTGGTTGCAGATTACATGGAATCACTAACTTATTACTTCTCTGGTAGTTCATGGTTGTAGAAATGTTTGAATTTTTTCACAAGATTCAGATAATTTAGGTTTAAGTAAATTATCAGTTTTTAATGAAATGACTTCTTGATAATTTTAATTAATAGAAAGGTTACGGGGATTTCTTAGTTTCTTTTAGAGATTTGATATCACATTTCCGTCAACTTTTTACTCCATTTCTTCAAGTTTTGAGACGACTAATCATGTACTGATACATTCAAAGAATATTTAGTTTCATAAAACTGTTTCAAAAGAGTAATTTTTTTAATTAAAAAAGTGTCGTTAAAGTAAAGAGAAAAGAAACAGTAAAACTAACTTTTTTTTTTTAAAAAAAAATTGCTCAAAATTTGACAATTTTCCAAATGATCTGTAATTCCAAATTTTCCAAATGTTCAGAAAAATTGAACGAGGATTTAAAAATATTTTTGTTTTAAATTCAAATTTTTTTTCTTTAATAAACCTTTGCATGAGTCACTTTTTTCCTAACATTTTTCTTTGTACTTCATTCAACAAGCACTAAAATTTACGTAATAAGTTACAAGTTACTTAGTATAAGTTAATGCGCTAATAATTTCTGAAAAATTTTTGGGACAAATTTACACTTCTAAGCAAATTCATTTCAAAATTTGAAAAATATGTCACCACTTTATCAACAGTGTTGTATTAAGAGGACGTTACGTGGATGCAGTTGAAACTCATTAACTCATTATAAACCTTTCAAAAAATAAATATTTTCTTATTTTTTTTATCTTAAGAGAATTACTCGGGGCGAAACATTCCGCTCAGAAAAAACAACGGAAACAAAATAAATAAAAAATAATTCTTAAAAAGAGTTATGCTTTTTTAATTTAAAAAGCGGGTTTACAAAACTTTCAAAGTCTTTTAAAAATAATGAAATTTAGTAAAAATTTTATATACCTCGATCGATACAAACGTTAACAAACGGGAAGCCGATGAAAAATTATGAATATCCAAAACCTTCCAACTACTCACTACAAAGTGATACTTCGTTTTTATTTTAAGAAAACATGTGAAAACATGATAAGATCTCAATTTAAAAAGATCAGCGGAACCATTAAAATCCAATCTATTCATTAAAAAAATATATTTACTTAAAATAATTCATAAGAAAAATACATAATTGCAAAGATATCGCAAAGAGATGCATAAAAACACTCAAACTCATACGTAAATTGAGAATGGTTAGATATGACATTCCTTATCACGAACTATAGGAAGATTTCTTCAATAAGTTTTAAAAGCTACACCAATATATTTGAAAATCATTTTGTGACAGGAAAGGAGGTTTTTCGCTAACGATCGTTTTAATATTAAGGTAACCATTTAGCACAGTGTGCAACAGAAAAATAGCTAATATTATCTTTGGCATTCTATTAATAAAATAATTAATTCGGTTCACAGGATTGCTAAAATGTACAACAAAATTGCACATTTTCATGAGCTTTGCCATTTGAAATTGTTCATATTTTATTTTTATAACTACTAATAATACACTACTAAAGTTTAAAACACAATAAATAACAGAGAACTCGTACTATACAAATATCATCTTATAATAGAAAATTTTATCTGACAAAAACAGCCTGTTGCTGTGAATTAGAGGCTAAAGATATCTTCTTAGGGCAGAAAATGTTTTTGTCTCTTTTGTCATCATGAAATTCCGAAATAATTTTGCCACAAATTTTTATTATGGAGCTTTAAACAGCATTTCTCATGAATATGTAAATAAATGTTATATTGTGCGTCCGTGCGCAATTACTGTTTTACAAACCAAATGAAAAGGAAATTAAGAATTATTGACGTCTATGAAGTTTTCCGCATAGTTTCAAACATTTAATATATGATCAATTGGAACTGCGGATATAGCTGGGAACATTAATAATTATTTAATATAATACCATGCTACTTATTTCTTTCCAAAAGCCATAATTCTAATTTCAAAATTCTTCTGGAAATGACATTTACCTTGTTAATCACTTTTTGGTACAATTAATATTATTCAAAATAGTTTTGCTTCATTATTGAGTAAGTTTGATAAAAAAATATTTAAAGCAGCTAAATTTTCACATTTCTTACGATATAAGGAATCTAAGTTAATTTTACAAGGGAAAAAACATACTAAATTATTAAAGTTTGATTAGTTTCATTTTTCTATGATGAAATTCATGTCCTGAAGAAACGCATATGTGTGATGAACAGGAAGATATTGAAATTGTTAAATTTTATGCATAAGTTATGAAATATTTTGAGACATAGCTACACGTCTAAGGTAATAAATTAAATTACTTTTTAAAACATTTCATTTGTTACTTTTTTTAGCATTAGTTGCACAGAACATAGAGTTATCGACATATTTTCCATCTTTTAAAACAAATAAAAAAAATAACTAATACTTCTTTCGAAGCTTATGGTTGTCGAATTGATGCTTTCACGAAATTTATTTAATTCGTGTTTCGGTTTTTTCCACAAAAGCATTTAATTAAAAGAAATATTAAAAACTAAAGAAAGGTAACAGCAATTTTTTAGAAATCATTGCCTGATTTATTTCCCAAATCATCTTCACACTTATGACGTTTTTCCATTCCGAGACGACTAATCATTTACTGATTGTTTAAATCAATTCATGGTTTTTCCCAATAGAGTTTAAAACTACTTGGTTATCCTCTATCTAACGTAGAAAGTTAAGACTAAGCGTGTAAAGAACTGATATTTGCTCAGAACCACCAGAAACAAAAAATTTCTAATCGACACAATGTAAAGTATTCGGAATCTCAATGTTATTCATTTTTTACTTACTTTCAAAAATTCATCTTAACTATTCATGCAAAAGTAATGCTAAAATAACAATACAGTGTTTAGATAAGTTATATTTCATGGCTGTAGGAAGCTGTATTAGGTTGTATGTAGGTATTATTAATGCTAACTAAACAGTTATTTGTTTGATAAAAAGTTAGCTTTCATGATAGAAAGAAGCACTGATATTAGAATAATTTTGTGCAACAGGTAAAAAATAAAGCAATACTGTTATGAATTATCGTTTGTTTAATCTTTAATTTTGATGTAATTCATAAAAGGAAGTTGCTATGGTAACGGTTTGTCTTGCTTTTTTTAAGCTTGTTTGTTCTTTTTTGTGTAGAAGAAACAAAATCAACTTTAGTTTATATATATTTATTTTTGAGCATAAATATATTTATATTTACGCCATTTTGTTTCAAGTTTTATTGAGGAAGCTAGTATTTTATATTTTTGTAAACAGAACTGTGAAATAAATAATTTTGTGTGTTGTAAGTTGTTTACAGTATAATCAAGAACACTGGCATTAATATCTAATGCTGATTTGAAGTGAAAAACAAAATAAATACAGTGCAAAGATGTACTAAGATCACAACTTTGATATGCACAGTAATCGACTATAGGGACAATTTATTAATTATTTAAACTTATTTCTCAAATATTTGTTAAGCACTTAGTTCATTTTTTAGTAATACAAGTTTCATACATAAAATGCCTAGTCATTTTAGATAGCAAACATACTTCCCCTCTTTAATATATATAATATACCCCTCTTAAAAATATATATATATTTTAATTAGTCAAAATTACAAAGCGGCACCGGCAGATTCTTCAAACATGTATCCATATTTTTGAAATTTTAGAATGCAACTCAGAAAATTAATATTTATACTTGAACATTCATGTTTTTATTTGAGAACAGAAATCTTGCTTTGATCTATAATCTAAAATCAAGTGAATAATTTTGGTACTTCAAAAAGAAACCAATATGACAAAAAAATTATGCATAAGAATTGAAATTTTCTACACATATATTTTTTTAAATCAGAATTTTAGATATAAATTTCTTAATTAGCAGAAAAATACTTTAAATATAGAAAGTGTTTAATGATGACTCAAAAATATGAAAATTGTTCCATTTCAATTTTTGCTTCATTCTTGCTTTATTTATAATTTCAATTGATTCTTTTAAAAAATTACTTTTTATGATGCATTAGAGAGAAATCGATGCATGTCTTAAAACTATTAACATAAAGAGAAAGATTTGAGAATTTTATGGTTGGGTGAGATATACTTAGGATCGGGTATAAAAAACTTATACAGCTTAACCAGAAGAAATACAAGTTAATAGATTCAAATGGTGCGGAAAAATAAGTCTGACGCAAAAATAAATGGAAAAACAAACAAAATAAAATAAAACTAAGATATTTCGTGTTCTAGAAATTCGTATTAGCTTACAGCAAATAACTACTTATTAACAATGTTTTCAGGAGGGAGGGGGAGATAATACCTCCTAGGGCACACCTAGTTGATTGTGGTACCAATGCGAAAACGATGTGAATTTATGAGCATCGATAAGCATAAGTGAAAATAAAGAGTTTGCCTTTCTATAGTTATAAAAATAGCAATAGTGAAAGTTTATACAGTCACATGAAACCAGTGTTGTCGTATGGCAACGTAAATCTTAAGGAAAAACTGATTTCAATCATAGAAAATTTAGATTACTGTGAAAGAATTTTTTTTTAAAATTTAAATCAATGCGAAGTAGTATAAAAATTAGAAAAATTATCTTAATTGGAGCGAAAAAATAGAGCGTATCTAAAAAATTTTCTGCAACAATTTAAAATTTTTGTGCTTTTAATAAACTTCGGTTGACAAACTAAAGCCGTTAAAATACTATAAACTGTGACCTTCACTTATTATACTTAGCAAAAAGTTTTCTGTAAAGTTTATGCTGCATTTTATATGATGATTAATAGTAAATAATAAACCAGCTGAAATTGCCAATATGCTATAGAAATGCATTTTTTAAATAAATTTTCAAAACTTTTATTAATTTATCAAATAACTGAAAATATATACTTTTATTTAAAATAAAAATGATTTTTAAGAAATTTTTTAACCGCCTTTTTAGCTTTAAAGTAATTTTTAAGTGTTTAAACTAATTTTACATCATTCAGTTAAATGAAATAAACACAAATATAAATGTAATTTGAATATAATACAAATATAATCGTAATGAAAAAAAGTACCTGCATAAAGTATTCAATATTGTAATCTATTGCTCCTGATTCAAACTCTCAAGTTTACATCTAAATGAAGACTTGCTTTTTTTGTCTTTTTTAACTACTATACTTTCAGCGCGATGTTGAAACGAAATTTGATATTTTTTAGAAAAAATAAAGATAACTAACAATTTTTACTAAAAAAGACCTAATCAGATCTGCAACCCTCGTTATTTGTGATATTTTCTGACGGATTTGCAATCATGAAAACTTATTTTTGTAGAAACTATAAAAAATGACTCCTACAAAAATTTTGATTTTACATTCAAATAATATTTTCTAACAAGTTTGAAAATGTTTTTTCCACTTTTAAATAAAAATCAACCGAATTAATATCGCTCTAGCGACCGGACGGTTTCTTAGTTTTCTTTTACATGTAGCCAAATGTGGATTAATAATTAGGAATTATCCCATAAACGTGAGTTTATGTGAATATCTACTAGCAGTTCATATCTTCTAAACTGAGTTCAAAATATCAAAAGATAAGGAGTTGACATCACTACAAATCCATTACGTGAATAAATTGATAAGTTGAATGTATAGTTTAATAGTAAACGGCGCAAGGAAGTTGCTACGGATCTAATCACTAACTTTATTAAGCAATCAATGCAACAAAATCAAACAGTTTTAAAAACCAAGTCTTGAACAAAAAAAAGGAGGGAATGATTACTATTCTACGTCTGAATCTGTAAAGTTGTAGATACTTAAATTCTATCAAATTTTGCAATCGAAAATAACAAATTTGTTTTCAGCTAATTTTCAAGTTCTGATAGAGCTTTCATAATGAAATATTTCATAAGGGCTTATGATTACATTCTGGAAAGAATGTGTAATAAAATAAACAGTGCGTTTTTAAAAGGAAACGTTTAACTTAAACTGAAATGTTTCATGCATTAGATTTTGTCACACTGGTCGGAATTAACTTTCGTTGAATAAATTTAATGTGTAAACAATAAGGTAAAAAAAAACTCCTTAAAAAAGCACTTCAAGCACTTTTAGTAAAATATCATTTAACTTTCAGATATCTCCAAAGCCTATCAAGGTAAATGAGTAAATGTTCAATTCTTTGGTTCATTGTCGAGGTCGCTGAAAGCTGACAAAAATGACCAAGATTGAAATAAAGGGCGTTTTTATTTGAGAAGGTTACTGTCTTTAGCCTTTAAAGATTAATAATGATTCTTCTTTAATTATTATTTCGAATATTAATTAATAACAATTCTTCTATCAGCGGCATAAAATTGAAAGCATTATTTTCTGACAGTATTGCGCAGAAAATAATATTCAGGAGATAAATACCAGGTAAAAAATATACCTAGTTATGTCAAAAAATAATATAAATATTAACATTACTAAAGAACTTTTTGGTTGCTCATCATTTGATTTTATTTGTCTTTCTAGTAAAATATATTATAGAAACAAAATTCAGTGACAAGTATAAATGTGCAATCATAAATAATTAATGCAGTTGTTTATGATAAATTGAATTCTAATTGTTACAAGTTTATTGTAATATATCATTCATTTTTCATTTCATAGAATGAAAAATAAAAGCTGGCAAGTTATTAATTAAGTAATAAGAAAATGTTCTTTTAAAAACATTGTGAGCAAACAGTAAAAATCACAAAATTTTGTTTCGAAAAAATGTTCCTAACAATGATAAATATTTCTGTTGTTAACCATAAACTTTTATTCTTATTATTGGAGTTCATATTAGAAAATAAACTATCTCATAAGTTTGATTACATTTTGAAACCCTTCTTCGAAGATTTAATTGTTTTTTTAATGTATAGTGAAAAAAATATTTTTTCGAAATCTATCAATATTTTTCCAGAAAACGCATGAGACCCTTATCCACAATATTTGTCCGGAGGAGGGGGAGTAAACATGAAATATTTTTTTTTTTTAATAATTTTTCTAACATTCATCCGCAACATTTACTACCAAAGGAATGTACAATGCCTTTAACTTTAAAAAGGAATAGTATTCACCTATCGTGTCGTTCATGTTTTTTAAATAAACGACAAAAGCTTTACTGTATATTATCTACTTATCAGGATAAGTTATCTAACTTGGATAAAATCTTTATTCAACTAGTTTGACAATGCAGACTATCTTCTTCATAGTTATAAATTATATAGTCACACCTCAAGCAATTTGCATGTCGAAAATGTCGTCATGCCAATTACAGCAATTATGCAATAGTTCACAATGTCCATTGCAGCAGTGGTTAACATGTTGAACTAAAGTTTAGCTTTGATATCGGAAGTTATTTTCTTGAAGGCTTTAATTTAATGATTGAAGTGAAGTCTTGAAGGCTTTAATTTAGTGATTTCTATAGTTTTTGTGTCACAAAGCATACATGAGACAGTTCGAATGTTTTACAGTGAATATTTTAAAACTTTCAACAGGAAAGCAGTCAAGCCTTCGTGAACACCATTTAAATTACATGAAATCGATGTGAATTTACTTGGGATCAAATTTAATTCAGACCTTACAATCAAAAGATTTAAAAGCAACTACACAGCACCAAACTCAAACGGCATTACGCACCCAAGAGGTCAGAAAATGAAATTGCGTTTAAACCAAATTTTTTTCAAGTAGCAAGAGAGCTTTCAATTTTGAGGTTCCTATCTGTAGGGGAAAATGGAAAGAATTTGCAGATGAAAAATAACACACAATTGTGTGCCTCAACTTCTCAACCCTCACGTTCTGGTTGTACTTTTGTAAGAACTTTTCCCTTTTTTTTTGTTGAAAAAAGTAACTATTTTTAAACATATGATAGATGGGTTTGTTAATGTTATTCATTTTAGCATAAGTATAGAGGAACTTTCGGTAAAAAACCTTTCTCACCAAATAGCTTCATCTAACATAAAACAGTGATGGTTTATTTTTGACGCAACTCTGGTTTTTTAAATTTAAACATTTTATTCCACCTCCGATATTTCGAGATTTTTCACTACCTTTTTACTATTCTAATACAGACTTTACTCTAAAGTCTTATATTTTAAAATGCTGACTTTTGCAGAGGTGCCAACTTGCCAATTTAGCTATCAGACATCAGAGCACCAAAATATAAACGGAATATAAATTAGAGCAATTTTAAGGTGTATATACAACCTAATATGATAAAGGTATAAAATTTTAATAAAATTATGCATGAATTTACTATTAAACAAAAAATAACATTTAGATAAAAAAGAAACTATTTAAAAAATTATGCAAAGTTGAAACTTTATAAGATGGTAAAATGAAATGGAATGAATTTTCAAGGTCTTAGTTCATTAAAAACTAGCCTTCACGGTTTTTTGTCATGTTGCACTTGAACCTTAAAAAATTTATGATCCAGCATCAGTTTTAGTTATCCTTCTAATATGTTCTTCCATAAGGAGAGAAGTTTAGCTTATTGGAAGGAAATATAAATAAAGTTTCTTTCCCTTTTTTATATGTTTCTATCAAAATATTGTTTTGTCTTACTTGTAGAATTGTTTGAGGAGTAGAAAAAAATCTCAGATTAGTTGCAGACCATAAAAATTTCATAACTCTTTGTAACGGAGAGGAAAATAAGCTTACTTTAAACTGCTTATTACGGAAATTCTTAAAAAGTATAAATTTTATTATTTGAAAGTAAGTAGTAATTTTGACAATGAAAGCGTAATGATTGCGGATAAATTGTAATTGTTGGCACCCCTGCTTTAATCGATATAGACTCGAAACGAAACTACAACTTTCTGAGCTTGTTTTGAATAGAAAAAATAAGGCATCACACTCGTAGGGCACCACAATCTCAGCATGTCCGCAACCACTGAACCACAAAAAGGCTTTGACAGTTAAATGATAGAAGTGTGCTTTATCTTTAAATAAATTCAGAGCTTCGAAATTTGTAAGTTAAAAACTTTAAGAAAAACACTATTTTGAACTGTGGCAAAATCGTTCTACGAGTTGCGTGATGTCATTGTAGGAGCTTATTGTGAAACGCTGCTACAAAAAGATAACTTTTATTCAAATGAGGAATAGATGTTTAGTACTACTAATGAATAAAGCCACATTCATTTTTAAAAAAATTGGGGCCCTTTTATTAAGTATTTTAATTGAATATAATTCATAATAAAGAGATTGTAGACACCCTAAAAATAAAAGTGCCATTTAAATGGCGGTTCATTAAGGGCTGGAAAAAAATTCCCCTTTTTCTTTGTTTCACAATAAGTTATTACAATTAGGGTTTCTAACACATGATTCGGAACTCCCTTTTTGTTAATGCTTCGTACCTTCTCCCTAAACCCCTTTTAAAATCCCCAGAACATATGCCTACAATATTCCAGCTTTATCATTTTAAAATACCACTCAGAAGTATATGGACGTTTAAAATTGCTTATAATCTTATCATAGATGCAGTTACAAATGAAGGCAACAGAAAATACAGAAAAAATTTCCAGCTTAGAATATAAATATCCATTGCAAAATTTTGTTTTGAAATATATTTTTCTGTACTTAATTATTTTTCTTTCATTATTAAAATTCGATATTTTGCAGTCGATCAAACTCTAGTTTTTAGATTGAAAATTTGGCCCAAAATTCGGTAGCTTTTGCATTCTAATCAAATGTATTAATAATAAAAAAGTATCACTTGAAAGAATAGGATTTTCTGAGCATTTATCAAGCTATGGATAAGTTTGGAAGTGAAGTATTTGCAGCTCGGAGACAAAAAATTTTAAAGAAATTTAATTTGTGTAGGTGCAATACGCATCGCTTTTTTTAATTTTTTATTTGGTTTCAATCAGAGTAGAGGGGGTTCTGAACCTTTTTCCTCCTCATCTCCTGAAAAATTCCACTTCCTCTTGAATGATGAGATGGAGTTACTCAATTTTCGCAATTACTTTTAAAAAAAAACTATTTAGACAATAAATACTACATAAATTGCCCTAAGCGCGAGCGTAAATTTAGATTTAATTTAAAATTCATGGTAGGAGAAAATAAAACACAAGAATGTATAAGATTAAAAGATTGTAAGAGGTAACACAATGCTTGAAAATTGAAAATGCATAACAGATTAAGATGTTATTTAACTTTCAGTCGGAAAATATTATCTTTCTATTCAAAATGTAAAACTTTTACTATCGTGTCTACTTTTTACACTTTAAAAAAAGTGTCACTTTACTACCACTCATTCATTTCAATACGCCACTGATTTTTTTTTCTTTCATATAAATACAAACAACAAACTACTGATTATAAATGTAATATTTTTAATAATTATAATAAGTTTATTCATATTATAATAATTTTATTCAAAAATTAAACTTTTAATGTTAAGGGTTATGCCACCAAAATAGTGCAAACTTATGCCTGGCTAAAGATGCTTTTTTGGAACCTATACGACCAGATATGCTTTCCACTTTCAATGAGGTCTTTGCAGAGTGTAAAAAAAATGTATAAGAACCTCTGGAGGGTTTCTCCTCTGCATAGCTGGTATTTCAGAAAACGTCCTTTGCCAGTGGTCATTTAAGGTGTCTCTCGTATGTTTGGGGGCGAAAGACTTTCGGACTTTGCACTAAATGTAGGACTGCTCAGGCTTTGCCCGAACATATTCTAAACTGTATCGATTTTGAGATCAACGAGGTTTTTTCAAAACGTCATCCGTTTTTAAATTTTGTGGACATTTTTAGACTTATGGATTTCGTTTAATTGGGATAGACCTCTTGGGGATTAGAACAACAAGGGAAGCATTGATACAAACAACAAGGGAAGCAATGATACAAAAATTTCTAAAGAATAATCTGAAAATGTACTTATCTATTTCTGGCCCTGCCCATAACGATGTGCTACTTGCTGTTCTTGTCTGCAAGGTCAAGGAATTAGTTCCCCTGGCAAAATCCTCAATTGTTGGCTTTGGCCCACTCTGGACTATTTTTATATTTTCAAAAACATAAAAGGACATAATCTGCTACATCTCTGTAGCCTGGAAACAATAATAAAATCATTGTTGAAAAAGAATTAATAAAGACAAAGTTCACACAGTTTAATAAAAAACACAAATTAAACAAATTAAATTTTCCATGTGAAGTGAACAAAATTACAATTCAAGTTGTACTTTTTTTAATTGATTGCGAGATAAAGAGCTCCATTCTAATCATTTCATGTTCGCTTAATTAAATAAAGAAATTTTTTTTCAATTGTCGATCTGGATTTGTTGAAACTTTGAACAGCTCTTTCAAAAATTTTATTTTATTTTTAAATATCAAAAGGTTAAAATGGAGCTTTTAACTCTAGGTGTATCACCCTGAAGATGGTGAGGTATTATTTTATTTTGGTATTAGTTACAGGAAAAAAAAGGATATTTATAATATCAGACACGCAATCTAATTTTAGATCTAACTAATGAAGACAAATTTTAAGTAAACTACAATCACTTTTAACAATAATGTGCTATATGTTTATTTTAAATTTATAAAGCTTAGATTGAATTTAATTAGCTTAAAATGAAAATGAAAAAGGTGCTTGGGGATTATATCCCGTCTACCTGTCAGCGGGAATGCGCAAGTCATTTAGTGCCATCGTAATGGAAAGTAATTTCCAAATATTCTAAACTCATGAAATTTATAAAATAATAAAAAACTGTAAGTGTAAAAATACGCAATAAAGAAGTGTTATAAAAAGAATCAGAACAAAATAAAAACCTCTATTTTTCCTCACTTAACTTTCAAAACTAACTCGCGTAGTCAATGATTATACACAGAAAATATGATAAAATTTGGTTTATTGTCACGGCAGCTACCTTTTGGTGATAATATCGGTTTTGGCGAAAATGGACGCCATGATAATCCCAGGGTACTCAGAGAAGAGAAAGTATTAAAAATTAGTTTTAGTTTTAAATTACAATGGCAGCAATTAAAAATTACAAACTCTTCTGTTAAAAAAATTCTATGTTTAGCACATCTTAATCGTCATTGGTATTATAAAAATATTAATTTGCATATTCGTATAGTACATCTATAACAAATTCATGTATTAAATCATATCTAAAAAATAAACTGATTGTAATACTAGACTCAATTTACATTTTTATCTCATTTCTGAATCTAGTTATCAATAGAATGTAATTACTTCAACGAAAACATTCATTAAATTCAGGAACACTTTTCTAATGTTTTATAATAATGTAAGACATTCAACAAATATTTACTTTAAAACTAAATGGAAAAATAGTAAAAAAGGGTGTGAAATTGACGGTAAGGAAAAATCAAGTTGGTACCTAATATATACGTAACTTATTATAAAAAAAAGACATTAGCTGAAAAAGAACATTAGAAATAAATAACAAAGTTCATTTAAAGCTTTAAATTGGTATTAAAGAAACAAATATAAAACATAGCTTATCATTAAAAAAACAAAGAGTAAAATTCACAAACGCCGTTTTGAGATTTCTGATGTGATAATAATAAGTTCACGTGGAACAATTAGCCGATCTTCAACTGAACATTTATTAATGAAAAATAAAATTAACATTTTTCAGCAACTCTTCGAATTAGCGGGTTGTGTAATCTGTATATCTGCCATTTAGGCAGAGGGGGTGCGTTATATCTGTGTAAACTAAGTGTTTTAACATCTGTGTGTGTTCTTAATTTCTAAATTTTTCAGTTGATATTTATTTAAGAAGCTTAATATTTATAACAATGATGAAAACATGAACTTAGCTTTAACGTTTCGATATAAGTAACCAAATAAAATTATATTTCAAATAATTCGAAATTTATAAAACTAAAAAAAAAATAATAATCCTAAAAAGGATTCTTTAAGTAATTTAAAAGTTCAATGGTTATTAAATCAAGTAAATTTATAAAACCACAGTTTTGTATTCTGTCCATAACATTCTTAAACTATTTTTTGTTGCAGAATCAAATCACCTTTCTATGAGACAGGGTTGGAGTTTTTGCCAGGACAGTGGCAAAAACCTGGTAAAAACCGGCAAAAATTGTAAGAACCGGCAAAAACCAAATTATCTAAATTGCTGATTAAATATTATTACAAAATACTTGAAACAAATTTAAGTCAATCCTAAGGAATAATAATTTTGATACAATACATGAAAAAATTATTTTTAACATATTAATAATTAATATAAAGGCAATAATTTTTAAAAGATTGAAAGTTTTTGACCTCTTTTCATTTTAGAATCCTTAAATAAATGTTTTTTTTACAAATGAATAAATATTATTATTTGTATAATATTATTATTATTTATTATAAAAAAGTATTATTTGTACAATAATTAACTACACATCTTGATAGATATTTTATGCTTTAAATTATAGTTATATTAATTTAAAATAAGTTCATTTCACTGGAAAAAGAAAATAATTGCAAATTTTCCAATCAATAATGCTTTAAACTACTAAAATGGTGTATTATTACATTATGATTTCATTATGGAATAAAAATTTTGTTAATTTTTTTGTAATTATTCATATTTATAGTATATATTTCAATTTTAGGAATAATTTTGTCACAAAAATGTGTTTTTGTCCTCTCATCTTGGAAAATATAGGTTTTTGCCAATTTGCTTGGCAAAAACCTGTTTTTGCCAGGACGGTTTTTACCAGTATTTACCATGGTTTTTTCCACCTGCGGCAAAATCTTGCCAACCCTGCTATGAGATACACTGATTTCTGTAGACAAATCTAAATAGCATTTTGGTATAGAAAATAAAGTAATGTTAGCCTAGTTATTGCCATCGATTTACCGATAGCTAGGTAATCGATAGTTATAACGAAATGGATTTTTAAAATTTTCCTCTTAACAAAAAGATAATTTTTATCCAATAAATTAATGTTCTATTTATGTATATCAGTAATATTAATCAAAATGTTTTGGTAAAGAATTTTAAATAAAAGAATCCACAATATCGAAAAAACTTGAGAAAAAAATTTAAAAGTTCATGCATTTTTCTGGAATAAAATTATTTAAAATTTAGATTTCGACATTCAAAATCACATATTAGTCTAAAAATATATATAAATTATATTTTGATTTTCAATCATGGTTAAACTAGAGAGAAAAAAATATTTCATTTTTGGCATTAAATTAATGTTTTTAACGGTTATAATATTTTTCAATTGGTTCTATTTTTTTATTAGCTTGATAGTTTAATACGCAAAAGTAAACAATCTTTCACACTTCCTCTTGCCTTTAACAATCAAGCTAGATTTCACATGTTGGAGACAGATTCATCAATTTCTTTGTTTCATGAAAAAAAAAGAAGTCAAAATCTTTACGGAAAATATTTCAGATTTGGAAACAGTTCTGGCACAATAAGGGCTACGAATCCACAACTCATGACACACACACATTATATATATATATATATTTGAGAAAAAACATCAATGATGCAGATAGGAAAAGTAAAGAATTGATGTTTGAAATTTGAGTACAACAACAGAAACAATATTTAAAAATATATAGCAGCATTTTTAGACAAATATACTTTGCTTGGACACACAAAAAATGAATTTAACATAAATAAAATTAAAATTTTAAAAACAATGTTTTTTAAGTAGAAGTAGACAATAAAGTAGAAATAATTCCATGTTTGTCATAAAAAAAACTATAAAGGTAAGTAAAACGATAAATACGTTTGAAAGACGGTCGGTATTAGTAGCCGTTGCAGATAAGATTATTTTCTCCTTTTTTTTTTAATTTGATAAAACGTTTTAAAGAAGTTTTTCATTTTATTACTTTCCTTTTTGTTATTGTCTAAGTTTACGCCAGAAAGTGGTCACATTTTCAATTGGAATTAAAAATTGAAACAAAGTTCAGCTTAGAATTTTTAGAAGACAAAAGTAATTTGTTGTAGCCAAGATCAAAACACCATTTGAAATTTAAACACTCTAACTATACGAAAAGTAGTCGCAATTTTGTTTGGTAAGAAATTTTGTAGGGAATATAATTGTAATGATATTTTCCTATCGCTTTCAGGAAGCTATTAAAACATGTATTGTCTTTTTTGAATAAAGCTCTAGTCAAGATTTGAATGCTCTGGCTAATCGGAAAGTTGTTGAAATTTCGATTGACGATAAAAGCTACTTCTAGCAATCAGAAAAAATGATAGAAACTTTGTCATTCGGCAAACAGGTCCAGCTAATCCGTGATGGCTCAAGGGATAGAGCTTTTGCCTTAAAATGATGTGAACCGGGTTCGAATCCCAGAGATGGATCGTCGATACGAATTCCGATTCTGGTTGCACCGACAAGAGTGCTGGCGCAAAATATCCCCAGTGATAGACGTATCGTGGTTTAGAGTCTCCTTGCCGTCAGGCTAACCGTGGAAGTTTTCGAGGTTTTCCTCTCCATCTAACGCTAATGCGTGTTATATTTCCATCAAAAAGCCCTCCACGAAGGCAAAATTTCTCCCAATACTTAATCCAGGAGTTCTCTTGTCTTCTGGATTGAGTTCAAAATTACAAGACTATGGAGTTGAAGATAAGTAGTCTTAAACCCAAAAATAGGGTTGGCTGTTTAACGACGGTTATAAAACAGTTGCAGCTAAACTTTTAGTCCTCTAGATCATCAAAGATAGGCCGAAAGTTTTCATGATTCCAGCCAAATACATACAAAAGCGATTTAATAAAAATGTAGCAACCAATGATTAAAGCTAAACAGTTGTCTATTCAGCTCACATTTTTGTTAAAGATATAAAGTATTTCTTTAAAGGTAATGCAAATGCATAATATCTGGATTGAATAATTGACATTCATTTCTCATGAAAATAAAGATAATATTGTATAGGAGAAAACAATTTTTATAAAGTGCAAATAAGTTTTCACATCTTTAATTTCAAGTTAAGCTTAGATTCTAAATCAACTCAATACGTAACTTCTAAAAAAAAACTTTTTAAAAAAAAAACTTTTTTTCTCCATATTTAAATACGTACCTTACAATTATAATAGCAATTTTGTATTAAAAAAAAGTGAATAAACAATTTAAATGTGATAAAACTATTTCAAAAAATATAAGTACAAATACTAAAAATAAAACTAAAAATAATTTGTTTTGAAAAATATTTTTAGTTTTTAAGTGTATGAAATATTTAGATAAATTTAAAGAAAACAGTTCAAAGGCAAAATAGGGTTGATACAGGGTAGTTCAAATATCAAGTAAGAACTTAACAGTGGGAGGGGGTTAAGTGATTTGAATATTTTTGCTGATAAGGGGGGAGGGATGTTAGTAATGCTTATGATAAAATTTTGTTATTTCCAAAATTTTTCCTAAAATGCAAAATAAAAACTTTAACAAAAAACTACACTTTGAAAAATAACAAATTTGATATAAATGTTAAATTTGGGGAGATAAAAAAACTGAAAAAAAGTTTCTTTCAAGTGTTGTGTATATACACAAATATGCCAAACACAAAAGATTCCAAAAAATATTACTATCAAAATTTTATACGTAGAATTAAAACAAATTTAAAGAGAAGTTCAATATTGTATTTGAATTTAATCCAGGAACAAAATTAATCCTCAATTTAGAATCAAAGATTGAGATCACGATCACACTACTGTAATAAATGAACCTAGAAATTAAACCAAAATAACTTAATATCTTTGAACAAATAAATACCATTCCGACTTATATTTAAAGTTTTTATCACAATTAAAAAAAAAAAAAAAACATGAACATGAGTGAATGGGGTTTCATGAAAAAACAAGTGACATTTAAGAGGCAAAAGAAGTTTACTTAGGAGGCATGTCAATTTATTGTGGTCAATTTCAGCTATTAGAAAATTACAAATTTTAATTAAAATTTTTGAAAATGAGACTATGTTTACTTTTTAATCTCATTTGGGAAATAATTAAAGTACAAATAAATTTGATTTATGTGACTTACAAGTCACATAATTTCAAGTAATAAAAATTTAGAAAAATATTTCTGAAATGCATAACTCTATAAGATAGATTTTAACAATCCTTCAGTAATAATTAAAAAAAAATAATGAAAATAGCTTCAGAAAAAGAAAAAAAAATTTTAAAACAACATTTTTTAATTATCTGTGTTGAATATTGAACATAAATATTTCAAATATGTTTTAAATAATAAGTATGTCAGAGGAAAAATTTACTTTCTTTTTTTCAGCTATAGAAACTAAATTCTTAAAAATATTTCTTAAAAAAATTTTCTTAAGTTAATTCTTAAAAAAATTTTCAATATAGTTTTCTTTATTTTTTATTTTTAAATTCTTGTTATTTACTAAAACATGTCTCGAAATTTTCTTTACGAGCGGATAAGTTTCGGCTCCGACGCTACGCATACGAATCAACACCATTTAATACTAACTTATAATTTTCAAACGTAGCCAGAAATTGTAGTTCAAAAAACTAAACAACCATACCAAGGAAGTTTTTATACACAAATTAGGGGGCCTATAATAGGTTCCGATAAATAACAGCAGGAAAGTTCTTTAGGCTTAATATTCGTGGAACCAGCGTGTGAGACGGGGCGTGGTTAGAAGTGTCGCGGGTTGGTTAGCGAAAAAATGAGGAGTCCGAGGGGTCAGGTGTCCTATCCCGGTCTAAGTTTAATTTCTAAATTTTTTTAATTATTTATTTTTTTCTATTTCTTTTATTTATTTCTTTTTCAATATTTCAACGTGAATAAAATGATCTATATATATAGAAATTAAGACCTTTACTGACTTACTACATACTGACTTTTAAAGAATGTTGTGTAAAAATATTTGGGGGGAGCAAAATATATTTGATATTACTATTTTGGAATATGTGAATTGTTAAAGAATTCCCTTTCTGCATGTTTGTGTCAACCACGAATTGATAGATTCTCAAAGTATCTTTTAGCATTGGCGTACTTATACATTAAATGACTTTTTAAAAAAGCATTTGTTTATTTAACACTTTTCGCCTCTTTTTTTGTTGACTTTCCATGATATGTTATTGACTTATTGCCCGTTTAGGCAGAGGGGGTGCGATTGTTCTTGTTTTCTAGTGGCTCTATCTATGGCCCCGAAATCGACTTCTGCCACACCCGTTTAAAGGATGGACCCTATCATACATCCATTCTTTCCTCCACTGATCGTAATTTTGACCTGAATCAGAGAACGATCGATCTCCCATCCAGTACCCCCAGAGGTATTGATTTGTTATGGGAACATGGAGGACTTTTGCGACTTGGCAGATTTAACGTGCCTCAGTCACTTTACTACACGGGGAGTCCTCGGCCGGTGGGGTTCGAACCTTCGAATTCTTAAAGGATATTACAATTTTTTAAAAACATTTTCAAATTAAATAATATAGGTTTTAAATAGATATTCAATGCTAAATAGTTTTAAATTTGTTTTTTATTGTAAAGTTTAATTTATTTTCTTTTATAATTTCAGCTGTAGCTCTTCATCCTCAGGAAAATCTACTTGTATATAAAACATGTTAACTTGATTCTACGTTGGGGTACCTTTTCATAGATGATGGTTGACAATGTTGATAGTTATATCCCCACATTGGTGACTTTTGGACTTGATGTGAGCATGCCTGCTTTGACAGAAACTCCCACTTCTATTTGAACATGCCTACCTCGATGGATGGTCCACTTTGAAAAGTTGACTTGCTACTTGTGACATTATCCACCTTCTCGCGCTGTTGCTACTCAGTTTCGATCACACACAACGTATTCACTCGACTGATAAAGGCAACCCAAGAGAGACCACTACCGTTAACTTAATACAGCTCTACCGATCAGTACTTAAAATTACGGTGATCTTAATACATCTCTCAAGGCCTCTCACAAAAAAGCAATGAATCATCTAGTGGTATCCGTTCATCGAATTCTGTTGTCATCGAATCCGTTCATCGAAATCCGTTCATTATAATTCTGGTTGGCGAGTATTGTAGCGTCTACCACTACAAAAATTTTAATGCCAATTCACTAGTATATAAAGCATGTCAACTCGATTTTATGTTGAAAATTATATTTCGTCTTTCTCTCATATTTAATGAATGAATTAATATTTGAAAAAAAAAACTGTATTAACATGAACTGTCATCCACTACAAGTTGGTAAAAAATGTATTAGAACTTGAGAGTGGATGAATAAAAAGTACAGTAGGGAACCGATTATCCGAAACGAACATCCATCACTATTCCGGATAACTGATTTTTCCGGTTTTCTGAAATGCTACAAAAAGCCGTTTTTTTATTGTTAAACCCTGAGGGAAAAAAAAAATTTTTTTAAATGGCAGGAAAATTTATCGAACTTCGCTCCGGTTTTTTGGTTTTCCGGCCTTCTGATTTCCGGATAACGGGTTCTGTACTGTATTAACGATTGAAAATTTGAACAAGATATAAGGAGAGTGTAAACTAATAGTAGGAATAGAATAAAAGAAGTAAAAATACTATCTCCTCAAGAAATTTAGCTTAGTTTAGATCGAAAAAAAAATCGAATTAAATTTAATTTTGAGCTATCTATTAAAATATAGACTTCAGAATTCGTGGACTTCACAAATCTTATTGCTGCATTGATTCTATTATTTATATGCTTTATTGTTATAGTAAAAGAAATTTAAAATGTCTCTGAAATAATTCAATTAAAAACAACTGCTTCCTTCAGATAATAGCATTATTTTAAAGATGATTAAAATTGATTTGCAGAAAATAGGTTTATAAAACCTTATTTTAAACTGCTTTTAATTTTTACTATTATTAATTCATTTCTTACTATATATAAAAATTTAATGATGGTGTCGTAGTTTTCCATTGTTGTCCATAGATTTTTATTAGCTGGAAAATCACATGGCTGGATCCAGTTTGCCCACATTATTTTTCATATTGGCTTGGTTGTCAGCATGAAATTGATATAAGTTATAAAGTTATTGTTTTCAAATAAATATTTTTGTTTCCTTCATTTACCTTAGTTTTCTAAATTTTTGCTTCCTTAAAAATTACCTATTAAGTTTTTGATTTTGTTTAATTTTGAAATAAAGAGTTTAGGAGGATTGATTTTATTATTATTATTAAAGCTTTTCAGAAGACTATTTTAGACATACATAGTAAACAACAGGGGCACATTGTGTACCCTCTATGAGGTCTATAATCATTTCCTCAGGTAGGGTACACTATTACCCGGTAATATAATACGTGGTCCAATTTAAATATCATAGGTTAATATTAGAGGGAGATATAGGACCATATTTTTTATACAGAATATTTACTTCGAATTTCTTCATTTAAACGCCATTCAACACACTATTATATTTATACATACATAGGAAATTAAAGAGCCACATTGTGTACCCCCTAGGAGGTCTATAATTATTACCTCTGGTAGAGTACACTATTACCTGGTAATATAATATGTGGTTCAATTTGAATATTATACAGGGTGGCCACTCAAATCAGATTTCAAATTTCACTGATTTTTCCAGGTTTTCCAGATAAAAATCTTAAAATTTCCAGGTTTTTGTTTCTTTTTTCTTATAAAGTATAGGATGTGTACAAGAAAAGTGTTTATACTATTAAATATTCTATTCAAAATGTTATTATTTTAACATATCATCTTGAAAAAAATAATTTATTTTGACAGTTTGGCAAGATTTTTTTATTTATTTTTTTAATGTTTTGGTACAAAATTTTGAATCAAAAATCATATATTGATCAACAAAAGAATAAAATTAAATAATATATAGTAAGTTCTTAAAAAAACCTTTTTTAAAATTAAAATATGTTATAAAAGGTTAAAATGAAATAGAAAAAATTAGCATTAATGCAACAATTGTAATGATTTGTCGGCAAATATTGCTGTTAGCGATTGTAAAAAAATGTGTGATTGGTTGGTTTGAATGGGAGAAAAGCTTTCAGAAAAAAAGTGCGATATAAAATCTATTATTATTAAATTATAACCAATTAATCTTTGGAGAATTTTATAAAGTTAAAAATACAAAAACATTTTGTCAAAATAGAAAAAAAAATTACCACCAAAACATCGAACAAACTTGAGCCACAAATGGATTCAGCCCACGGACAGAATTTAAAAACAGAAGCTAACATCCTAACCTCTTTTTCCACCTCCACCAGAATCTTTCCTAAATTGCACAGTCCCATAGCGGTCAAAGACTTCTACATTTGTTTAGCAACCGTGGGAGAATTTTATATGGCATTCTAGTTTAACAGAGCTGTAATGGAGCAAATTTTGATGAAAGCTAAGTATCACTAAGTTGATGATATATCAACTGTTTGGCGATATATTTCCGTTTAAAAAAGTGGGTATAATGGATGATATAATTTAAATTAAGAATATTAGTAAATAATTTAAATTAGTGAAATTAAAAAAAATATTAAAGAAAAAATTTCCAGCTTTTCGTTAAAATTCCCTGATTTTTCCAGGTTTCTATCCAAATTTCCCTGATATTTCCAGGTTTTTTCCAGTATAAATAAATTCCCTGATAATTCCAGGTTTTCAAGGTTTTTCAGGTGGGTGACCACCTTGTTATAGGTTAATATTAGAGGGAGATATAGGAGCATATTTTTATACAGAATATTTACTTCGAATTTCTTTATTTAAACGCTATTCAACACACAATTATAATTATACATACATAGGAAATTAAAGAGACACATTGTGTACCCCCTATGAGGTCTATTATTATTTCCTCTGGTAGAGTACACTATTACCCAGTAATATAATAGATGGTCCAATTTGAATATTATAGGTTAATATTAGAGGGAGACATAGGACCATATTTTTATACAGAATATTTACTTCGAATTTCATTTAAACGCTATTCAACACACTATTATATTTATACATACATAGGAAATTAAAGAGCCACATTGTGTACCCCCTATGAGGTCTATAATTATTTCCTCTGGTAGGGTACACTATTACCCGGTTATATAATGCGTGGTCCAATTAAAATATTATGGGTCAATATTAAGGTCCGATATCGGGCCTTGTGTTAGTTAATACTGAAAAATGGCTTCGAATTTTTAAAGCTCTTTAGAAGAAGAATTTCCTCATTTTAAAGCTTTTCAGAATAATATTTAGGGGCAAAATTAAATTGTGGTTTTATGGTCTAAAAATAGCTAAAACCAGTTTTTGTTTTCTCTTTACAGACGGATTGAGAAAAGAAAATTTCTGGTGAGGAAGTGTGGGCTGACGACTTAGTACAATAAACAAAACGGGATGCCGCGCGTCAATTCCTTGAAGCGAAAGTTCGTCGTGTGCACAATTCATCAAAAACACAATCCTTTGTGGGCAAAATTTGTCGTGGTGATAATTTCATCGTCAGCACAATTCATCGTTGGCACAATTTTATGCGGTATCATTGAAATACATCTATTAACGATGTATTTCAATTCATACATTTATTAACGATGTAAATAATCTTTTAACAATGTATAATAAAAACTCTTGCATTATTTGCAAAACAAAATATTTTATTTTTGATCCGTCAAATAATACAAAAACACCAAGGAGGGTAAATGGCTTATGATTTGCTTATTGTTACTTACAAGAGGGTGGAGGGCTATTTTAATTTATTTTATAACAGTCGTTGAACAGTCGACCCAATTTAGGGTTTACGACTACTAATGTTCAACTCCGTAACCTTGAAATTTTGATCACAATACGGAAGACAAAGGATTTCATAGATCAAATATTAGGAGAAATTTACATTCGTAAGGGAGCTTTTGGAGGTACTCGCATTTGCGTTACATGAAGAGGAAAACCAAGAAAACAATCTTAATGGTTCCATCAGATGAAGTTACCCATTATGAGTTCCAATCTTAATGGGTGTAACCAAGTACGCTAATTAATTAGTGTAACAATTAAGTTACGAAATCAAACACTAAAACGTACTTTTCTGAATAAACATGCATTTCTTTTTTACATACTTGGATTTTTGACGCTTGAAATCTGGGGGGAGGTAGCTGTAATCTTGGCCAGCCTCCAAGGTTTCAAGGCCAAAATTAGTATTTCAATAAAATTTGTATTTAGGGATTAGGGCAGGTAAATTGAATTCATAGTTGAAATTTTGAAATAGACTAAAAATACCCCTCACCCCCAAAAAAAATGGTGGCTGAAATATGGCGAGCAAAAATAAAATAATAATGTAGTATGTTTAAATAATTGAATATAGCAATGAAAATATAATAATTTTCGTAATTTTATATTAAAAATGAAAAGCAAATTATATTTTCAACGTAATATTAGAAAAAAACGCGAATTACAAAATAACGCAAAAACATGAGAGAAAAAAACATAATTTTTGTTTTTTGGTACATTTAGTCCACCTTTGCAATACGGGCAAAATGGGGCATGTTTTTTAGAAAGAAGAAACATCAAAAAAGACAACAAAAAAATTTAGCCAATTACCTCGTGGAACTTTTTGAAATTAATTTTCAAAACTCATTCAAGCATTGCAAAATGTCAAATATAAACTATAAGTTTGTGAAGAATATTAACTAATCGAACAAACTGAAAAATTTTACTATAATTTAACACTAATTACTCTGATAAACATGTAACAGTAAGGTGAAATTTCTATAAATATTTCTGAAATAATAATTTAAAAGATAAATTTAAAACAATTTTTTTAACATATTTTTCATTACATTGTACTCTCGTCGGTGAAAAAAGTAAATTATAATGTTTGGAATGATTATGAATACTCAATTTGGGATATATTAAAACTGCCTACGCATATTTTAGTGGAAAAATTAATTTTTTACTTTTGGTCAAAGATCATAGTCTTCTGGCCCACAGTACAGCACTGCAGTCGGTGTGAGCCGGGTGCGGAATTCGCATCGACCAGCTGTCACTCAGAATCAAACACAGTCCATCAGATCAGTTGGGAGGCGAACGCTCTATCCCATGAGTCGCCACGGCTTCAAAGAGGGAGAGGGGAGAAGAGTTATGAGCAATACTTGCATAGGACCTTAAAATCTCCTTATTTAAATTTTTTTTTTTCATATGCTAATGATAATACTGGCTAGTTCTTAGATCCCGACATAATTTTTTGA
The DNA here is from genome assembly GCF_982258835.1 of Parasteatoda tepidariorum. NCBI lineage: Eukaryota > Metazoa > Arthropoda > Arachnida > Araneae > Theridiidae > Parasteatoda > Parasteatoda tepidariorum. Next base: position 132,532,125 of record NC_141755.1, on the reverse strand, counting down.
AAAAAAATTATATTGGTTGAAAAGTATTTTATCTTGGCTAAGCATATTTTTATTTTATCTTGGCTAAGCATATGATTTGTATGTGTCCTAACATATTAGTTGCAAGAATTATAAAATTTCACCCACCGTCCTTGCTATTGAAAATATTTCAGATAGTCCACATTTCATTTTTTTATGCTTATTAATGATCTAAAACATATTTTTAGCAATTTTTACTCTTTTTTTTAAATTTTTCTGACATGGGAATTCGTATGTTTAAAGATTGTTTGTCAATTTCACAATTTTGACACAATTTTTTATTGTTATAATTCTTAAGGGAGAGAGGGTTAACGAAACTTTTAGCTGGATTATTGATTTCCCACGATTGGGTGAATGATACTTATCTTCTAAAGTTTATTAACAAGCAATTTTTGGTGGGTCAATGATTTATTTTCAAGGGTTAACGTGTGGAGGCAAAATTCAAACTTGTGGTAGGGTAAACCAACCATTGAATGAACAATTAAGAACAGCTTATATTTTTAAAAAAAATCATAATATTTTTCAACTATGTAATTTTTGGAAAATGAAAGTGTCAACATATTTGAAATTTATAAATTATTATTTCAAAGTCTTGGTGGTTCAAATAATAAGTAGTAAGATAATGAAGTGATTGGACAGATCCTACCAGTGAATAAACATGAAATTTTAAAATGTTTGAACACTTGATTATATTGAGACTTTTTATAATTCATACAAATGCCTGTAATTTTTTTTTTTACTGAAATTGAGGTCCACAAAACTAATTATTTAGAAAAAACTTTCTAAATATGTTATAAGGAATTTGCGTATCGAAAAGTAGAAGTCGATTCAATAGAGAAAAAAAATTGGTAGTGTTTAATCTAAACCTTTCTCTTTTCTTCTATCAGCTGAGCCAACAAAACTTGAGTTAATATTTGGAGACTCTGAGTTAATGTTTGGTGAAAAATTCAATGCCGTGGTGTTCGGTCAAAAATAGGTTGAAAACATTATGGGTCGTAACTTTTTTTTAGATGCTTGGACTAAGAAAAATTTCGAGTGCGCTGTGAAAATTCTTTTTATTGTAAATTAATTATTTTCAATACTATTTTTTAGATTTTTTTTTTTTTTAAAAAAAATTAGTTGTTCTCTTACATTTTTCCCGGTTCATTTAAGTTTTCGTCAATCAAATATTGCCTTTAATCAAGATGGGTCTTACCGTTTGCAGACAACCAAAGTTACTGGAATGATTGCTACTAATGCCTAAGGTTTGGGTACAAATTTTGTAGTTTTAAACACAAAAATTAGCTTAAATTTTTGACGCAGAATTTTTATTAAACATATTTTTCATATATTTCATATTCATATGAATTTAGGTGAAAATAAGTAAAAAATATTATATTCACTACCTTAATAATTTATGGTTATGAAATAAGGAAAGATAGGCACAGACAGAGATGTCCCTTTACAAATATGAACTAAAATGACAAAAAAATTTAAATTGCACTTATTTGCATTTATTAAGAGAAACTGTTATCCATCATTGATATCTAGGTAAATTACAAAATCAGAGGATGAATTTTTGAATATGAGTGTATACTACTATGTTGAATATGAAAAAATGCATAATTTTTTTTAAATTTCATATTTTAGTACAAATATAAAAAAACTGTCCAATAATGGAACAGTTTTCTTCGTAACCATTAAACTTTTTTTATATTTAAAAAATACTAGAATGTATTTTTGCTTGTAATTTGAACATTAGAAAAAATATTTATAAGGGACACCAATGTTCCATCTGTATCAAAGGGTAAAGCTAATTTTTGCTTTATTTCTTCATGAAAGTGTTACTTTCACTAAACTTTTTGGTATACTAAAGATTTCCTTCGATTGGCTTAAAATTTGAGACAAAATTCCTAGGTTGATATATTTTTAAAATTCTAGCAAAATCATATTTTAGCTAATACTATCTCCTAATGAATTAATAAAAGCGACAGGTGCTCAATTATGAGCTAACAATTTGTTCTGGTTCGCTATTACTAGCTATCAGAATGCAAACTTTTTTTTATTAAAATTTAGTTTATAGCAAAAACCGATTTTTGAGGGTTAAATAATCATTTTCTACTATTGGTTTGTTAACAAAATTATCTTTTCTGATTGCCACCTTAACAATTTAACTATAATTCATTTTTGACGTTTTCTTTTTTACAACAATTTTTAAAGGAGATGATGATTTCCATAATAAGCCCTATTTTAGATGCAAAATTTAAACTTAATGATTTTTGGTTAGAAATTTGTTAAACATGCTTATCCATAACTTATTTTTGGGGGATAAGCAGAGTGCGAGAATGTTTGCCGAGCTAGAGTGGTCTAATAATTTCCTTTAGTGGGCTAACGCTTGAATGCAAAGTTGAACTTGTGATTTCAAGGTCAAAATTTAGCCGAAGGTTGTTTTGGCCAGAAATTTGTTTTACCAGATGAACTAAAGAAAATTTCTAAATTAAGTTAAATTCAAAGGACGATTTGGAGGTTAAATTACGATTTGAGATATTTTAGTAAATACTTATAGCTTGCTTCAGCTATAATCTTTTTTATTTCTAGTTCTACTTTAACTTGTACTGTCCAATTTTTCGCGGTACAGTTCAGCAAGGGCACAAGTCGTCAATGTGACAATTCATTGTGGGAACCACTTGTCGCAAACACAATTCATCTCTGGGCTACAATTTGTATTTTTCAAATTTCGTCGCGAGCTCAAATTCTTGCAGATTCAATGACACACCATCTATTTACGAAGACAAAACTCTTGTATTGCTTACTAAAAGCAAACTAAATTTTTAAATTGTAGCCGTTAAAATATTACGAAAGCATCTAAGGTTTGTAATTTGCTTACTGTCACTTACAGGGGGGCAGAGATACATGTACAAGACGCCATAATTCACTATTCTCAAATTATTATTTTTTTTTGCAAAAAAATATAACAAATAATGAGGAAAAAATTAGAAAATTTCATTTTTGTAATAAAAGTTAAATTTGGGGAAAAAAGTTTAAAAAAATATCTTTAATACAATTTTGAGGTCAAGACTATGGAAAAAAAAATCACACAAAAAAAACTCTTAAGGAATATTTAACTTATAAATTTCCGAAATGAACTAAAATGTATGTTTAGTTTTATGCAAAATTATTTTATTATTTATTTAAATTTATTTCTAAAATTACATTATTACAGTAAAAGTAAAAACAAAGAAAAAAAAACAAAAAAACAAAAAAAAAATGATGAGAATTTCTTGTGTATGCACGAAAAATTGTTTGTAATTATCTTTTTTTGCTGAGAGGGCATATCAAAATTTAGGGAAACATGTTTATCTAACATATGAACGGCCCTTTTTCTAAACTTCTCTCAAATTTAAAAATATATCATATAAAAATTTGCGAAACTTTTCATAATTCTTCTATCACTATTTTTTATACAATTCTCAGGCTTCCGGGTTTAGATTATTAAAAACACTAAGTTTATAAATAATAATAAAGTGTGAAATTTTGAAAATAAATAACAAAAGAATTTAAAAACTTATAAAGCTATTTCTATTTGAAATAATAGATTTAAGTAGTGCAGGCGTCGAAAGAAAGTTTTTCCCACAAGTTAATGTGGATGTCGAATTTGAATGTGGTTAAAATGTCAAACGTTATTAATAATTTTTAAAATATTTGTTTGGAATTTTTAGAAAAGAATCTGAATAAGGAAGGAATCATCTTGTACAAATTACAATGCAAGAATTCCCGTTAAAAATGCTCCAGTTATTATTATAAATTACTTTCAAACAAATTATATTTTTTTAATTCTCTAAATTTGTTTAAATAGTTCTGGAGATTTGAATGCAAAAAAGTAAAATTAACTGTAAAAGGCTCGAAGATTTTTCTATTTAAACTATTTGGAACAAAATTTCTATTATTATATTTTGATTTAAATTACATATGTAACATTTATGTACTTAGCATAAGAAAGAAATTTGATTTATCGAAATGTTTAACAAACAAGTTTGCAACAAAACAACAAAATTTTGCAAGAAGAAAAGAAATAATGTGCAATAACTTTAAACATCATAGATAACAGCAAATGCTAATTTTAATATTAAGTTGTAAGGGTTTTGATTTCATCAAAAAAGCATCAATATATGATTTTTTTTTTAAATTTTCCACTTAATTTTCCTAAATAGTTTGACAAAAACAAAGATATTATTTAAATGCAAATATTTTTGCAATGCATCGTTGCAATGCATTTTTATAATTTAATTTTCTTTTGAGTTAAAATTTATATATATATATATAAACAATACTATCGCACATTGAAGACAAAACCATGCAAATTATTTGAAAAAACTTTTTATATGCAAGCAAAAATGGTCTTTTAACAACCTTAGTAGCGCATAGAAAGTAAAAAAATAAAAAGTACTTTTTGAAATAAAACAAAGTTTTAGGATTTGGCTGGGGAAAAAATATTTTGTTCCAAAAAATGCAAATAAATAAAATAAAATATTTACAAATAAAGTGCTAGAATAAATTTAAACAGCATGCTATACTTAAACCAATTACCAAGTTTTAACTTAATGGGTTTATTAAAAGTCGATAAATTTGAATTGAGAAAAAAAATGGATAAAAAGGCATAACTCTGAATAAAACAAAATATGTGAGTTTGCAGACGATTTCAATTAAGGGAATCAATGAGATACCTTTTGTTTTCAGTAAAAGGTTTGCAGTACTTTTGCCGTCATTTTAAAAGTTTAGAACAAGTATTATCTTATATTTGGTATTTAAATGCTCAGCATAAAACAAGTTATAGCATGCATTTCCTCTAAAAGTCAAAAATTTTGTTAGGAAAAGTCCTCGAAATCCTTTAAGTTAGCATGATAGTCATCCAAAAATTGTACATTCTTTTGAAGTACACGCAGAAATTTTAAAAATAACTGTACAATGTTTTAGTTAGGCAGAACATAACTTAAATAGTGGTCGAACATGCAATGCTTTATACGTTTAACGAGTTCCTACAACTACTAATTTGACGGCAGACAATGTTGTTGGTTCAATGGCTTATAGTGTTACAGATGTTAAGATCATAAGTCAGTTAAAACTTAATTTTATCATAACTAATTTGAATGGCTATGCTAAAAATCATCTTATAGTTTCTGAGAAATTGACTTTTACAAAAGTCGTATTTTTAAAATTCAATTTTCACGAACTATTCGACCAATTTTACTCAAATTCTGTAATTTGCTGTGTAAAATTACATCCTTTAAAGTACAAATTACATAGTTTACAATTCAAAATCTTTCTGCCCTTTATTAAATAAAATAAAGACCTTTTTAAAGAGCTGTTTAATAAATGTTTGAAACTTAACATTCTTACATTAGCAAAAAATTTTTTTAATCATACTCTAGGGGTACACACTCCAAAAAAAGTTTCAACACTGAACTTTTTTGACTAATTCTCAAGGTATGATTTGTTTAGCAGAATTTTCAGAAATTAATAGCTCACTGACAGCAAAATGTACCTTTTCAGAAAAATGACCCTTACATTATAACAATGACCTGTTTATTTTTCTTACAAGAAAATATATATTTTTCTTCATTATTTTAGTCTATTTTTACAGTAAACAAAACAAATCTAACAGTTAGCCATCTTTTTACAATAATCATCTTAGAGGCCATTCACATCTCTACTTATATTTCACTTCCTCATTCATTTCTTATCTTAGTTAACTAATTTCTTATTAATTAATTTCTTATCTTAAATTGAATAAATTTCATTAAAAAACATCTACAAATACATCTAAGCTTCTTCAATTATTGGTGTTTAGGTTTCACTTTAAGTGTGTATGAATTCGCAATTATAGGCATGAAATAAAGTATTCACACTTTTCAAGTTGACATTTGTCTAAGAAATTGCATGACAGAATTTTTAAAATAGTTGATAAAACAAAGAATTAAAAATTAGATAATAAGCTTGTAACTAATTATTAAATTTTGATCACTCATGATAATCAAAAGCACAAATGATATTAGAAGTCCATCATATTACAAATATTTGCTTCAAAAATTTAAAAAGTCAGAATCAGTTTTTTTTAATTATTATTATTTCGCAGAATTGTAAGAACAATTTCCTGAATTAATATTTTCCAACAATAAATGGCAAGGGCCTTAAAGACGTTCTGACAAAATCAACAGTGAAAAAGTTTAAACTATAAAATATGGCTTATAAAATTTCCCACAAAAGCAATAACATTTTTCTGCAGAATGAATAGTTTAGAATATATTGAAATACATAAGTAAAAGACTGATCTGTATGAACACTATATGTCTGCATACACTGTAAAAGACTGGACTTTTATGTCGTCAGGGTTGCCACAGTAAAAAATGAACAAAAATAGTTGTTTTTAGTAGCCTCAAGCATGAAAATAGTTGCCTAAAACTATGAAAATAGTTGCCTGAACAGGAGCAAAAATTTATCAAAAATAGTAGCCAAATAACTAAAATTATAGCTTAATTGCCAAATACTATTATTAGGACAGGGTGATGTCAGAAATTTTAAATCGTAATACATCGTCAGTTAGACATCACGATATAGTAATGTATCGCAATTTAGCATATGTTCAAAAATTACCTATGGGAAATCTTTAAATCAATCAAAAATAAATAAAAAGGAATAAATCTATTACAAAAGAAAATATTAATTCTAAGCATATTATACTATGACATCAATATCATTGCTTAATTTTTTCAATTAAATTAATAAAGAAGTTAAGTAAAAGCAAACCCCAGCTTTATTTCATTTTTCTTAAATTAAAAATGATTTAAGATTTATTGGTTTAAAAATAATAATACTGTAACAAATTATTTTACATACATGCATTAAAAATTAAAAGAAGAAAAAAAAAGGGAAGTAGAAAACAAATCAAAGAAATATTCACTTTAGGAAGAAAAAATTTTTTTTATTATTTGTTGGAAAAAAAACACGCTTTTGAAACATCATTAGACTCTTTTTTATTTACTTATTTAAAATAATAAAAAGTAGTATTAACTAATGGTCAAATTCTGTACTTAATAAATGTAAAAATATTTTTACTTATTTATTATTATTTTCATTTTTGAAAATAAAATTGACTAAAGATCTATTTGTTTAAAAATGATACTGACTATCTAACAAATTATAAAACAAACAAGTATTGAAAGAATTTTAATAAAAATTTCAAAAAAATACTTTAAGTACTAATGTAAAATAAATTGGAAACCTCAAAACATTACAAACTTTTTATTTGATTCTAAAAAAAAATTTGTTTTAACTAAATAGCCAAATTTTCTTAAAACTTTGTTTTCATTTTCTCAAAAATAAAAGCAAATTAAATAAAGGTAAGCTTTGTTTTAATTTTTTTATAATTAAAAAAGACTGAGGTTGAAAAACAATCAAATTATTATACTTACCTACATTTGATAAATTTAAAAAAACTAACTTTTTATAACAAAGTTAAATACAAAATACCCCTATTAAATTGTATCGCTTAAAATAAAAAACAATAATTGAAAAAAATCAATGAGTTGATCTATTAAGTTCAGAACAAAAATTTAAGATAACAGCGATTGTGCAGCAATCGCAGAGTAACAGTAGGTCTACTAAACATAATTGACAAGAATCGTCAAACCCAGACAGAAAAAAAATAGTATGAAATAATGCAGAACGAAACGATCGCTGCAAAAGTCTCACTGAAAATAACTTACAAGAAACCCGACAATTATTTTCGACGAAATAAAATGCACAACGATCGTCCCATTGAAAATAATCTTCAAAAAAAGCAAAATTCCAAAGCCAAAAATGGACATAAAAAAACCATGCATTGCGTTCTATATTACAACACTGATCCTCGCACGAAACCGGAAGTTCTGATTCAATTCGCTCTTCGTCATTCAACATCACGAAACTAACATCACCCTAATAGCAAAACGCTATCTACATCTCTGCAGCTAGACGAAATCAAAATCGACTTCGTTAGCGTAGTAACAGCGCTAGCCTGGTCAAGGATCCTTGCATATTAAATCGTTAAACCGCAATTGTAATCTTATTCCGGCGGCTTAAATCACATTTCTGATGCATCTCCTAAAACGAAAGTCACTACATCGGCCTACTGGTTTATGCGTTAAATCGATGTTTCGCAATACATCGTTTTATAGCCCAGTCCTAACTATGCTCCAATTAAAAAAAAAAAGTTTTGTACAAATATAAAAGGTATACATATTAGAAAATAGGTACCTAAATAAAAGTCGAATTACAATAAAATATGAATGTTAATAGAAGGAAAAAACAATTAAAAATAACAAAACTGCCCCTCAGAGAGAAAATATAACAAGTACTTTATTAAATCCAATGGAAATTTAAATTTTCGGCTCTTAGGACATAAATGATTGTATAAAAGTTTGCTTTCTTTTATTAACGTTCTGAAAAGAAACGTTCATTTTTGCGAAAAAACTTTGCCAAGAGTAAAAAAAGTCTCCTAATAGTCGCCTATTCCTGAAAATAGTTGTTTTTTTAGCTTTATCAGGCAAAAAAAGTCGCTATAGTCGCCTAAAGCCGATAATAGTAGCATTTTAGTAGCCTGTGGCAACCCTGTGTCGTATAATATTGTGGAATATACATTTTTATTTTTCATTTTTCACTGATTACTTAAAAGCCCTTAAAAACTAAATACTCTTTTTAACACAGTTTTATTGATAAACTTACAGAAAAATGCGTTAGCACTTCTTTAAAGATTGCATAATCTGAAAGTGCTCAAAATCAATTTTGTCCATCAGCGGGCTGGTCACTAATATCCAAAAAAAAAAATTCCTTGGCTTTCCTTTGAATTTTGTAACTATAATGGCATACTGCAATTATTTATAACTGATAGCACACATTTTTAATTGTTATTAAAGTGTCAATATAGAAAAAAAAAACTTTTTTTAAAAGGATTAAACTTCGCAAACATTTTTCGAGAGTGAATTCTGGTAGATAATAGACGTCACTTATAAATGTTTAAAAAACATTATGTACGACATACACACATTTTTTTTTACCATATTACTTATTCTTGAATAACATACAGTGGTTAAAAACTTTCAAATAACAAAATTGTGAAACTAAATTCAAACAAAAATATTTTTTTTTCAAAAATAAAATAAAAAGTATGACATTTAAAGAATAAGTCAAATTTGTTCTTCATTCATAAGTGTAAAACTCGTTGATCTAAATCAGTGGTCTCCAACTGGCGGCCCGTAAAGCTTTTTTTTGTGGCCCGCGAACTAAGATATATTAGTTGTCATTTTTTGCAGACAATTTTCGTAAAAAATCTGTATGGGTTTAAAATACTTTTCTCGTTAATAAAAACATAATTTCTTCGTTTCTGTGAAATTTAACATTCCAATGAAGCAAAAAAATTTATTTCTCAGGTTTTGTATCCAAGAAAATATTTATTCAAATACAAAAATAATCGTGTATGTTGCTATTTTTTATTTCATTTTTTTGTATTTTATTAACATAATTTAGCATGTGTGTATCAGAAATTACCACTAATTTTGGATGAAAATATTTACACACACATTTTTAAATTTTAAATTTAAAATATCTATTCACTGGTGGTTGCAGCAGACAAACCTCACTTTTCTCAGTGAATATTTTGTGTGTTACTATGTAAGTTTTGATACCAACCTTTTAAAAGGTTTATATTTTAACAATTAGATATCTGTTGCACATTAATAGTTTAATACATAGGTGCGCATTAAAGTTATTGTAGGCCGAATTTTTTAATATGCAATTAAATATTTTTAAAAATCTACTTCTTATTTTAATTTGAAATTGAATACTTTTGTTTTGTACAACTTAGTAAAAATCTGACAGTAATATTTAATGTTCCTTCAAACATAAAAGTGTCCTACATAAAATTTTTATAAAGTTGCGGCCTGCCATTTGATTTGTGTTTTTAATTGAGGGCCCGGCCTCATGTAAGTTGGAAACCCCAGATCTAAATGATATTTATTTCATTATTTATTATATAGCTAAAATCCAGAACAAATAATGGACTGAGTAAATAAGCCCAGAATGACAAATACAGTCAACCCCAGCTTAAAGAAATACCATCGGTTCCAACCAAATCTATTCAATTAAGAGGGTTATATAATTAAAAGGGGAGGGCAATATTCAATCTTAAATTATAAATTTTTGCGAAATTTTACTTTTTAATAGTATTTAATGTGTAGTATAGCATTTTGATTAAATACACTCAGTTTTATGATTAATAAACAATCATAATTAAAACTGTCTGTGTTAGTATCAGAAAATATAAATGTAATTTAAAGTTACAAGAAAATAAATCAATGTTTGTGAAAAATATAATATAGATATACAGCAATTTAAGAGAATTTTTTTATATCAAGAACAGCAAATAAAAACCAGGAGAATTGATGGCAAAATTTAGTTAACTGTTTTGCAGCTATGATATACAAATATTTACATTAATTAATTATTAAAAAAATTATTGACGTGGTATTAGGAAATGTAACATACCAATAATAATAAACCATTCAAACAAGTAATTTTTATCCAGCAAATATTATCATGTTTCGGATAAAAGAATTATCTTAACCCGTACCTTCTTGCTCCCGTCAAATTATGCCCTGGTGATGTTCAACCCTCTATTTCTCGTGTCCGTGATATTTCTGCGCTGATGTTTTCAAAAGTAACGCGCCAGTAAGATTAAAGCAATCTTATGCCCCAAATTATGCATATTACCCAATCTACACACCAGATGGCAGTGACAGACTATTTGCATGTGTTTAGAGATAGTTTATTTGGAAGTAGATATCAGCACTCATCAAAAATGTAAACTAAAAATCAACTCAAAAATTAAAAATGAGTAATATTGTATAAGCACTTAGTTTTGTATAATTTTCTTGAATTAAAAAGGGGTCTTTTAAGATTTTTTTTTCTTTGACATTATGCCCCTATTAAGAGATTAAATACAATCTTTCACTTGATTGATTTTAAAATCGAATAAATTCATTAAAAAAGATAATTTTTTCCAATCATGATATAATTTTTAAACAAACAATTATGGTAAGTGCTGAGCTTTGAAAATGCAATATTTTTGGGCTTTTGTTATCATAATATCTGATACTGAAGATGACTTACCGAAAGCTCTCCGAGATCAGAGATGCCTGTAGTCTGGAAGTAAGGAGTTTTTGGCACAAAGCAGGACCACTGCCAGGACTGCTGACATACAATCATCCGAAGGATAAGGACTCATGGGACTTTTTCTAAAACCTAGAAATGTGCAAACTTTTTGTTACAATATCAAACATATTACTTTAAAATACATTAATTTTGTTCCCTTTATTATTTTTCATATCAAAATATTTCTATAATTAATATTAACTTTTTTTAAACCCGAACAAATTGAGAACTATCATGGTTTTGCCTTTAAAATAGGAATTGTGTGTGTAAATTTTTTTTTAAAAATTATATTGATTCAAATAATTCATTAAATTACGATTTATCAAAAGCAGTGGTTGGAAAAACATTCTTTTTGTAGTTAACAACGACTGCTTTTTCTTCTTTTTTTTTTAAATGTAATGACTACAAACTACATTCGAAATGTCTTCTAAAAGTGTTGATATAGTGACAACAGGTTTGACCGGAAAACTCAATTTTCACAAGCATTCAAAATGGATTTGAATAAAATATTATTTTGATTAAATATGAGGAGATATAAAAAAGTTTTAGTTCATGTTTAAATGAAATAGTTCTTTATTCAAAAGCACTTTTTACGAATTCGATTTCTCAGGTTCAATTTGACCGATTTTGCATAGATCAGATGATGATCTTATTAAATCTCGACCACAAAGGCATTCTCATAGAGTACGTTGACGGGTCCGCAAAAGATTTGTGCCAATCAAATTCGATTTTTTTTTTTTTTTTTTTTTTGCCTTTAAACTTTATTTCTTTACTCAACTAACGTTAAAAATAGTTGCCAGGAATTGCTGCAAACCACAGTAGTATGCAGTAGTTTCGCTACTCGTAGCTCGCGTAGCTTAGATGAGGAAGCGGCATTATTAAAAAATCTTTTGTGCCTCTTTGTCGCTAGATGTTTAGTAATATTGTTTTTTCCACCATGTGAGACCGAAAATTCAGCATTGCGTTTATCACACCATACCATATAGTCTATTTTGGTACTTTTAATAAATGGAAATTCTCTGCTTAGCTCTTCATTAAATTTGCATCCTCTTTTTTTACTCATCTTTTATTTCGTGGGTAAATACTAGAAATAAATAAAAAAATTATTACAAAGGCTAAAAAAGAGTATTAAATTTTACCTTATTGACCGTTACTCTGTGGCGACTATTGCTCAACCTTGGTCAATCAAATAACGAGTCAAATCGAACGTAAAATTGAAAACAACAAACCGCATAACGGCAGTCCGCACTTATCTGAATTAAGTCGAGACGTAAAGACAATGATTGCACACCACCGAGTAAATCTAACTTGGTACGTTGCCTAATTTAGTTTACTCTGCAGGCATTTTATATGTTTTTTATGCATTTTTTATTTCTTTATATTCACCATAATACTTAATAAATAGTAGGAATATATTTTTACAATACATTTAAAATAAGAAATGCAGATATTTTCTAAAAAGCGGGACATTTTTAAAAATTGGCGGGACGCGGGACTGTCACTTAAACTATATGTTTTTTATTCTATCACAAAAATATAAAATGTATAAAAAACAACGAGTAAGAAAATGAGTATAGTCGTGGAAAAAGCTAAAATTATAATATAGTATTTGTCAGTTAAAATAAAACATTTTGTTTAAGTCGTTGCTAACAATTCAAATTTCTCCGAAGCAATTCTAAACCTTAATTTTGTTCTAAATGTCAGTATTCAGACACACAACAGAAGTTTAATATGAAGTTGTTAAATGCAAATATATATATACATACATATAAATAGATGTAGAAATATAAAAAAGGATCATAGAAGTAAAAATTAAGGTAGTATTGTCAAGTTGAAACACGATATTTTTAGTTTTGATGTCAACAATACAATTCAATTGTTTCCATTGTTAAATACAATGTCAACAATTCAAATTTTTCTGAGGCAAGTCTTAACCTCTAAATATTATTTTTTTTTATGTACACATCTCTAAATGTCAGTATTCAACCACAGAACTCGTTCTGTAGCATTTCTAATTGTTCTCCGTTGATATCGCTCTTCTGGAGTTTCAGTAGAGCGACTTTCTCTTCTTCGTAGATTGTTATATACCGTTAGCATATTATTAAGATTCATAATTTAACTCTAATAAAATTTAACTTAAAACGTGAAATAATAAAACGGCATCTAATAATATAACAAAGCGTGGAATAGTAAAGAGCTCAACTCAAAACACTTCTCATTTCTGCCAATGAAAAGGAACTATTTCAGAACTCAAAACCAACCAACCATTTTTTTTCTTGGCGAAAATCGGAGATGTGGCACACCCATATTCGGTTAGAATTCGTTGAGAATCGAAGACAAATACTATTGTGTTTATGTAATGAGTTCACAACTTCTTAATTATGTGGATAAATACAAAAAAAAGTTTAGAGATTTGTACAAAGCGCCTACAATTAAAAATGTAAACTGTTGTCAACGCGAGAAAAGAAATATCATCGGTTTTATTGATACATACGTACCTTGGCCACCAGAATACATATAAGCGTTTTATATAATATAGATTATTATTACATCTGAATGGGTACTAAGCACTGAAACAAGAGGACCATCCCTTTTTATTTTTGGGTTCATCATAAACATATCCCTCTGTTACTAGAGAATTTCTGTATTTTCAGAAAATATATTTCCTTCTTAGTGGTAACAAAAATCGTGCATTAATACTCAGGGATGAGATTGGCCAAAAGGCAAAAAAGCTGAATTTCCAAGTGAGTAAATTTCAAGCGTGTGCAATCGTTTAATAATAAATTACAGACAATTTAAGATAATAAATAACAATGTGTTGACATAAAATTGCGTACTAATTAAGTACCACTGCCCGATATACCATACACTGTTTTTTTTTTTTAAGATTCAGTGCCACTACCAGGTATACATTTGCCCAATATATCCCATATCAGTGTTTTCCAAACTTTTGTGTACCCTTTCTAAATGTTGATGATTGGAGCAATGTCAAATAATACTGTCGTCGTGCTTATAGCATTTGTTTTTATTTCAATGAAAACCACTATTCGGCTTTATCTAAGAAATAAAAATATAGAAACCAAGACAAAGTGCAAATTCAACCTTATTTTACAGTCCCAAGCAGCACGTTTTGCCAAGCGATGCTGAGATTTTATGTCCAGAAAACCTAGTACATTTCGAGCATTGTGGACAACTGACGGTGAGTTACAGATTGTTGAAGTCGAGCGCTCAGATTTACTGTAACAAGTCCATAACACAGCTCTTTTTAATGTAAATACTAAACTAAATTCCGTGGCCACGACAGTCCATAGAGGGCCATGGCATATTGTGCCCATCTCAGTATTCCTGCTTTGGGCTCTGGGATGCAGATGTTCCGGCTAGGTGGTCAGCCGAGCTCGAAACCCTCAGTGTTTTGTTCCCAAGCATGCTTGGTACTCATTTTATTGTCCCACTTCGATGCATAATACGTTACAAAATAAATTTTTTAATTTCATTGTTATCACTATCCTTTGAAGTACTGAAAATGTGTTGTCTTTTGCAGGAACAATGTAGTCTTTGTAGTCGTCAATAATATGATCACATGGATTACTGATTATGCTCATAGATTTTCGATTCTTTCTACCTTTTTGGGGATACACCAACAGTAAATGCAGATTAATTTTTTGCGTTGCATAGTCTAATCATTTTGAAACACAATTATTAACAAACACTTACGCTAGAATACGTCCTTTGCAAACTGCAATAAATGATGAGAAAAAGCCGAGATACCTAAAAAATACAAGAAGCGCTATTGATCCGATTGGGGACTCATCGATGAAAAATAAACAAACCACACTGCTTGGTATGTTTCGACGTAAAATAAAACCTTTTCGTACTCATATAGAGCGCTGTCTAGGATTCTTTGACAATACGGGACTCAAACGGTTAAGATTTATAAAGTGAAGAAAGTTTATTCCTGACTTTCATTATTTTCAAAATAATTCATTATAAAGCCAAAATTAGTAAATTAATTAATGATAACGGATTAACAGTTAGTCTTTTTTTCGTTAATATGCTCACTGTTTATGAAATTTATTTAAAAAATCACCTGTAAAGAAAAGTCGACAATTTAGGTAAAAAAATATTGGGAAACCCTCAGTGACACAAAGTGCTGGCGAAGTAGTGAAATTTAAGTTATATTATGATACCACTCTTCAAAAATCTTTCCCGGTGACCATAACAAGTTGGCAGCTATGATCATCAGCGATTTTGTTTGAGTTGAAATAACGATGTTAATTCTTTTGTTTTATTTGAAGATGGAGAACCCAAAAAATTTCGATGCGTTTACAAAACATGAATTAGTGCTTACAGTGCGCAGATATATGATCATACATTTAAAATTCAATTTTTCAAGGACTATTCACCCGATTTTGTTCAAATTTTGTATTTTGTCCCGTAGCATTACTTTATTAAAAATGGGGCAAAAATTTGTGTACCTTATTGTTCAAAATTTTTCGACCATTAGAAAATAAATCAATTAAAAATGATAACTAATTATTAAATGCTTTTTGCAGGGAATTATCCATTTTGTAATTGAGTGCAAAAATTGTAATTGAGCTCAATTCGCTTAAAAAGTAAATTTAACGTTAAAGAAATCCAAATTCGGACCACTATCGCTCTTCTGATCCGATATGATTTAAACCGCTCTCCTGACGTATGACTAAAACCTAACTTTCGAACGCTCTCATATGATTTAGGGTACTATATCCCAGATTCCAACAACCCCTCTCCCAAATTTTGAAAGTCAGGAATCCAAATGTGTAGGGAAAAAAAGGCATATTTATAAAGATAAAGTAAGTTTTTTGAACGTTTATAACTAAAAGTAGGTGCTAAATGCAACTGAAAATACTTTCATAACTAAAACTATCGTCTGCAATAACTAATAAGCACATTTTAAATTTTGGCTCTTGAGTTTTTAAGATTGAATCATAGTACGGAAAAATCTGATCATTAGATCAAAAATTATTCATAGGGATCTGTTTACGCACTGTATTTCACTTCATTCCGAGAGTACTTCATTTCGGAATTTTACTCACCGAAAAAAAAAATCTCTTTAGTTATTAACAACATTTACGGAAAATATGTTTCAAAACATTATGAATCACAAAACTTTCAATATTTAGTATTAATTTTTAAGATTACCTGAAATACGAAAAGACAAGCTTGCTGAATTTTTTAAATGTTTCCTCCTCTTTTCATCTGTGTGTATGCATACAAAATTCATCCATACGAATAAAATCAGAGAACACAAGAGAACGATGACTTCTAGGAACTGGAAAAAAAATCTAAAATATTGATTAGTTTCCCTCAAAAAAAATCGTTTTATGAAAATCAAAAATGTAATCGTTAAAAGTAAACATTGCACAGCATTTTTTAAAAAGTGAAAAGTAGACTACCGATGTCGTAAATTGGATGAGTAAATTTTTGTCTTTTAGATGTAATCAGCTTTGCAATTGGGCGCTCTATTATTTCTCTCTTTTTTTGGACCCTGAACTCAGAAGAAGCTAAAAACTTTTCATTATCCGTATTCACATAAAATATTACTTTCTGTTTTATGCAAGGTACAAAACGGAATAAATAAAGTTAGCTTCACTTACAGAAGAGTTCTTTCATAGACTAATAATATAGGTAAACTGCTCATCTATGATTGTCAATCGGCAGCTACTAAGAATCTTGTAAAGAAAATAGTAAATGAATTATTGATTAGAGAAAAAAAAATACACTTAGGACAAACTCTTCGAAGCTGTATATTTGTTTTTCAATTGAGTAAATTACATTTTGTTCTGCGTAAATAAATTTCACTTTTCCTTATTCACAACTCGTCATTTTTCTGAAAGAAAATTTCAATATTTTAGCTTAGTTGAACTTAACGTTGTGTCTAACAAGCTTACTCAATTCTTTCATAACTCAATTAAAAACTATATAATTTCACGCACTACCCAGGAAGTTTATTCAACTCTGGCATAACTCAATTTAGAACTTTATAAGTTGGCTAGTGACGTAGAAAAAATTATAAAAGCATAATAAAATCTTTTAATTGTGAAAAATAGCTGGCAATCTTTTCTGTTTTATGTACTTTGGTTTTTCCATATTTTTTATACTACATAAGACTGTGTGACCTACATGAAACTGTTTTTTTTAGCAATTTCGCCAAACTAAGTGAGAACCATTAAATCATTATTATAATTAATTCTTTCAAGAATCAGTTTAGATTGATTTAATGTGATCAAGGGGGGGGAGTAAGTTTTTAGGGGAAGATAGTTTCAGGAGGAGTGGTGGGTTTTACGATTAGGGTAAGTCTAATGCGATTTTATTTGTAATGATGAACTCCTAATCTGCATGTTAAGTCAACAATTAAATTTTCTAGAAGCTTTCTACTTAAGCAAAGAAAGAAATATCACAAACTTATTTTAGAGGACTAATATATAATTATAAACAGGGTAAGCATATAATAATAGCTCAATAGTAATAGATTTATGATTGTAGCCCCTCTGAGAATGTCACTTACCTGGTTTCTTCACTAAAATCTCCAATTAATACAAATTAACTTTTATCATTTACTTATCTCAAATATTTGCCCTTCTTGTTGACTCTACGTTATTATATTAAACAAAACACGTGTTTTATTCCATTAGAATTAACTGCATCACTTGGTGTGAGGATATTGATCGCTGTCAAATTTATGAGTCATAATTTATCGTATCATGTAATTTTCTCCGGTTCATATCCCTTTCAAGGGAGTGCAAAGCACGGGTTTCTGCAGTATTAAAACATTTTAGTATTGGTGAGGTTTTAATAATTATCAAATATATAAAATATCAATATACTTTATATTAGTATATTTCGTGCTTATTCCATAACCCTTCATCATTTGAGTTTTGTTTGAAATATATTTAGCAGTAGTAGAAGAGTAAAGCCGATATTTTAAAATATATACACATACATACATATACACATACATATATACATACACATACATGCATATATACATGCATATATACATATATATACACATATATATACACATATATATACACATATATATACACATATATATACACATATATATACACATATATATACACATATATATACATATATATATACACATATATATACACATATATATACATATATATATACATACACATATATATACATATATATATACATACACATATATATACATATATGGAGAGAGAGAGAGATTAAAAGAAAACAAAAGAAACAATTCAGAGAAAATGAGAATAATAAATTTAGCAATGCGAAACGAGCTCAACAAAGGTATTTCACAAAACATTATAATAATTTTTTTAAAAAAACAAAGAAAAAAGGAGAGAAATAAAACAAAAAACTAAACAAACACTGTGAAAAAGTGAATAAATAAATGGAAATCAATAAAAAGACGGAAAAAAGTATTCTGAACAAACGAAAAACAAACATAATCAAAAAACTGAAAATAACTAGAATAAAATAGAAAAATCATCAGAAAAAAAGAATGAAAAATGCAAAGAAAAACGGAAAACAAACATATTAAAAAATTGAAAAAGTTCAAGGAACAAATAGGAGGTAACGAAAAAATAAGAAACAGAGCACCGCAAACTTTAAAAAAAGGAAAGAACGAAAAAAATAGCATGAGCAAACCGAAAACAGACATAACCTTGAACACCTTTCAAAGAAAACCAAACCAGAATGAAGAAAAAAAACTGAGAACAAAAAATTAAAAACTGAATAAATAACACAAGACGGAAAACAAAGCAATGCGAAGAAAAAAGAAGAAAAAAATGAACAAAGGAGAAACAAAACACCGGAAACTAATAGGAGACAAACACGATGAAAAAGAATCCGAAACGAACAAGAAAAAAAAAACCTAAGTAAAATAGCAAAGCCCATTGAAAAACGAAAAAAATAAATAAAGGAACAGAAAAAACAAACAGAATGAATAGGATAAAACAAAGCACCGAGAACAAATACAATAAAAATATACTGTATCAAATAAACATAAAACACACTGAACAAACGACAAGTTGATAAAGCGAAAAACAAAACATCACAACGGAAGATAAACATACTGTAAAGACGAAAAACAAATTAGCAAAGAATATATGGAATAAACCGTGAGAAAATTAAAAACATACCGTAAAGAAAATTAACAACAAAGAAACATAATCAAAGATCCCAATAAAAAACACGAGAGATAAAAAACAAGGTGAAAAGGCAAAAAACAAACCATGAAAAAATGGAAAGCAAAAACACATTAAAAAGACAAAAACAAACTCCTGTAAAAAAACGGGGAAAAAAAAGAAAAAACAAATATATTGAAAATATGAAAAATATAATTGTTGTCTTTTGACAAGTGCAGAAAAGTCAAAGTGCAAGTCAAATGTGACAGAAGGCATGGAGCACAGCCCTATTGCACACCTGTTGGTCCGCGGAAGGTATTTTATTTCCCTTCTACCACCCACTGGAAAATCAGTGGAGGCATTCCCCTATCCGCCACCTTGGGGACGCGCTCTCTAGGGGTTACAGGCTCCCCCGAGAGAAAAATATAAAAAACGAGAAACAAAGTATTCTTAACACATATAGGACAAAAAGAAAAGAATAAACAAAAAAGAAGTACTTTAAATAAAGGAAAATAAACTTTTCAAAAGACGAAAAACAAAGAAAGGTGAGCAAAGGAGAAAAAATTATGAATAAACGGAAAACGAAACAAACTCAACAAAGGAAAAATCAACACAATGAAAAGGAGAATGAAAAAAAACATAACAAATAAGAGACAAACACAATGAAAAGAAGGAAAACAAAGCACCTGAAAAAAAAAAAATGTCAGAATGGGAAAACTAAGAATATGCCAGTACACTAGAACAAGAAAATGTTGAAAGAAAAAAAAAAGAAGAAAATGCAAGAACACTGTAACAAAAAAACAAAATGCTGGAGCACAAGAAAAAAATAAAATTATCACAGAACAACAGAACCAAGAAAATTAACCAAGAGCACTAGAACCTGGAAAACATATGAATAATAAAAATTAACCAAGAAAACAGGAACGAAGCAGATTAACCAAGAAAACAGGAAAGACAACATTTGAATTGAGGAAAATACATTTATCAGAGGCAGCCAACAGAATTCTTTTAAGAACATGATAAGAACTTTGGAAAACGACCATTTTCCTATCCGATCTTTAATTTACTGTTTAAAATATTTATAAATGTGGTGGGAAAATTTTAATTATAATTCATCAAAATATTAATGCACTATCTTTGCTACCACTGGAAAAATAATTTTCGAAACTACGGAAAATCCGTTAAAGAATTCTCATTAAAATTATTGAGAATATCACCATTAATATTAGAATACCAATATTTATTTCATACTTTGATTATAAAAAAAATATAAGATGTATTTTTTCCCCTTTGCTTTTAAATTATATATATGAACATTATTTAAAGTAAATAAATTTTATGCATTGTAAAATTGACATCATATTACAAAGTGAAAAAAAAAAGGGAAAAAAAAAAAAAACTGAACTAGTAACCAAGTGTAGTAAAACCTAGCTACTTTTGAGTTAATCCTCTTTAACTTAAAATAGTTTTCTATTATCGTTACTAGTTTCCTATAAAAAGATAATTAGCGAAACTTGCTTTTTTTCTAAAAAACGAAATTTCCTGTAAATAAGATTTTATAGTTTCGTTTGGTAATAAAAAGAACGTATTAGGTTCTTTAACGGAAAACATCCTCTTCTGACAACAACGAAACTACTCCATCAACCCATGTTAATTTAGCTATATATTCTTGTTCATTTTAGAGTTGAATCGTATTACTAACACTAGACACTATAGTTTTAACGAGTTCAAGTTATGGCAGCAATTTTAATGATGCATTTTACCGTCAGAATGCTTGCTAATTTACAAGAGTCCTTTGTTAATTGAGCATGCTTTTAAACAAACACGATAATGGGTACTACTTTAAAAAATTTCAAGAATGAACTTAGATTTTAACCAATTAACATAATTTAGCGTTACATATCAAAATTTTTCTGAAATAATAAAAGAGGTAATGAATACGAAATGTTTGCTTTTTTCCCCTGTCAATTTTGTAAGCAGTATTGCGTCGTACTGGACAAAAAGTTTTTAAATCTGATTTAAGAAAACTACACAGTTTAGATTTCTATATTCTACTACAACTCAGAAAACACTTCAGGATATAACAGATAAGCTGGTAGCTATGCTATTTTTAAAGTTGGACTCCAAATATATAAAAACATTAAATGCACATCAATGTCTTATATACCATGACTTTACTTTAGTTCAACTGTTGCTGGTTGAAATTTTTCAATGAAATAACTTAAAAATTAAACTTAAGAATATCTTAAAAATATCAATCATAGTCAAAATTAAACAAACAATGTAAACGTGACAAAAATTTATTGTCATAACAAAATATACCAAATAAGTAATACAAAACATTTTTAAAATGAAAGAAAAACACAACAAAAGTACTTCCTTGGAGTACATATGAAACATAACTAAACAATCTGAACAAAATTCTGTTTTCAAAATAAATACTTGAAAATATTAAAAATTGTCAAAATTAAACAAACATAACAACACTTTGTTGCCATAAAATAATCCAAATACTAATAAGAAATAAAAAACAATACTTTTTTAAAACAAAATAACAAACTTGCTTCTTTGAAGTGCTCACAAAATATAATTAAATAATTTGTTTAAACAAACTTTTGTTTTCCAAATAAAAACATTTTCTTAAAAAATATCAAAAAGCATAACATGCTCGTTAAACAATAATAAATTACTTCGAATCAATTTTTCAAGAAGTAAATTTAGAATAATGTTAATTTTGATTACCTAATAATCAAAAGTATATATACTTAAAAGTAAAAATACCTACATTTGTTTTCAACCATAAAATGGAAGCAAGTACCATAATTGCAACCAACCAAACATGATTAAATATAAAAATGACTAACTTACTCAGTTAAGAAAAGAATGCATTATACGTAACGTTGAGGATTTTTAGAATTGGATCAGCGTCTGCCGTAGTAAAGATTTTCTAAGATTACGGAAAATTAAAAAATTTATATGTCTCATAGTCTTTATAATTTATCCCATTACCTAAAGGAGGTTTGAAAAATTTAATAAGAAAGGATTCTCCAGCTTTTAAAAAATCAACCTTCTCTTTTGAAATTTAAAGATAAGATTTATGTCTTATAAAAATGAAATATCAGTCTCCAGCTTTTAAAAAATCGACCATCTCTTTGAAATTTAAAGATAAGATTTATGTCTTATAAGAAAGAAATATCAGTCTCCAGCTTTTAAAAAATCAACAGTCTCTTTTGAAATTTAAAGATAAGATTTATGTCTTATAAAAAAGAAATATCAGTCTCCAGCTTTTAAAAAATCGACAGTCTCTTTTGAAATTTAACGATAAGATTTATGTCTCATAAAAAAGAAATATCAGTCTCCAGCTTTTAAAAAATCGACAGTCTCTTTTGAAATTTAAAGATAAGATTTATGTCTTATAAAAAAGAAATATCAGTCTCCAGCTTTTAAAAAATCGACAGTCTCTTTTGAAATTTAAAGATAAGATTTATGTCTTATAAAAAAGAAATATCAGTCTCCAGCTTTTAAAAAATCGATGCCTCTACGCAAATTTGAAGATTAAATATATGTCTCAAAACCTAACCCTTATTCATTAGTCACATTAGACTGAAAAGTTGGCATTACAAAATGTTATTAAAAAATATAAGTGCCTGAATAAATTTCACATGCCCCATAGCAGTAAAGCCCTTGTAATGTAATTGATATACTACTATTAGAAATCAACCAACACTTACTAGATATTAAATATAGCTAATTTCTAAAGAAATTATAGCCACCTTTAGATTGCAAAGAATTTGTATTAAAAAGGAAGAACGCCAGGATTATAAAAAAATGCACAGTCACCTTTAAGTCTAAAAAATTACTTTTACATTACATTGAGAAAATATTTAGAATATTTATGGAGAAGTACAGTTAAAAAACAGCAATCTTTAATTGCCACATTTCAGATAACAATTTCTAACTAAAGACTTACATATTAGATTGCAAAGAATTTGTATTAAAAAGGAAGAATGCCAGGATTATAAAAAAATGCACAGTCACCTTTAAGTCTAAAAAATTACTTTTATATTACATTGAGAAAATATTTAGAATATTTATGGAGAAGTACTGTTAAAAAACAGCAATCTTTAATCGCCTCATTTCAGATAACAATTTCTAACTAAAGACTTACATATTAGATTGCAAAGAATTTGTATTAAAAAGGAAGAACGCCAGGATTATAAAAAAATGCACAGTCACCTTTAAGTCTAAAAAATTACTTTTACATTACATTGAGAAAATATTTAGAATATTTATGGAGAAGTACAGTTAAAAAACAGCAATCTTTAATTGCCACATTTCAGATAACAATTTCTAACTAAAGACTTACATATTAGATTGCAAAGAATTTGTATTAAAAAGGAAGAACGCCAGGATTATAAAAAAATGCACAGTCACCTTTAAGTCTAAAAAATTACTTTTACATTACATTGAGAAAATATTTAGAATATTTATGGAGAAGTACAGTTAAAAAACAGCAATCTTTAATTGCCACATTTCAGATAACAATTTCTAACTAAAGACTTACATATTAGATTGCAAAGAATTTGTATTAAAAAGGAAGAACGCCAGGATTATAAAAAAATGCATAGTCACCTTTAAGTCTAAAAAATTACTTTTACATTACATTGAGAAAATATTTAGAATATTTATGGAGAAGTACAGTTAAAAAACAGCAATCTTTAATTGCCACATTTCAGATAACAATTTCTAACTAAAGACTTACATATTAGATTGCAAAGAATTTGTATTAAAAAGGAAGAACGCCAGGATTATAAAAAAATGCACAGTCACCTTTAAGTCTAAAAAATTACTTTTATATTACATTGAGAAAATATTTAGAATATTTATGGAGAAGTACTGTTAAAAAACAGCAATCTTTAATCGCCTCATTTCAGATAACAATTTCTAACTAAAGACTTACATATTAGATTGCAAAGAATTTGTATTAAAAAGGAAGAACGCTAGGATTATAAAAAAATGCACAGTCACCTTTAAGTCTAAAAAATTACTTTTACATTACATTGAGAAAATATTTAGAATATTTATGGAGAAGTACAGTTAAAAAACAGCAATCTTTAATTGCCACATTTCAGATAACAATTTCTAACTAAAGACTTACATATTAGATTGCAAAGAATTTGTATTAAAAAGGAAGAACGCCAGGATTATAAAAAAATGCACAGTCACCTTTAAGTCTAAAAAATTACTTTTATATTACATTGAGAAAATATTTAGAATATTTATGGAGAAGTACTGTTAAAAAACAGCAATCTTTAATCGCCTCATTTCAGATAACAATTTCTAACTAAAGACTTACATATTAGATTGCAAAGAATTTGTATTAAAAAGGAAGAACGCCAGGATTATAAAAAAATGCACAGTCACCTTTAAGTCTAAAAAATTACTTTTACATTACATTGAGAAAATATTTAGAATATTTATGGAGAAGTACAGTTAAAAAACAGCAATCTTTAATTGCCACGTTTCAGATAACAATTTCTAACTAAAGACTTACATATTAGATTGCAAAGAATTTGTATTAAAAAGGAAGAATGCCAGGATTATAAAAAAATGCACAGTCACCTTTAAGTCTAAAAAATTACTTTTACATTACATTGAGAAAATATTTAGAATATTTATGGAGAAGTACAGTTAAAAAACAGCAATCTTTAATTGCCACATTTCAGATAACAATTTCTAACTAAAGACTTACATATTAGATTGCAAAGAATTTGTATTAAAAAGGAAGAACGCCAGGATTATAAAAAAATGCACAGTCACCTTTAAGTCTAAAAAATTACTTTTACATTACATTGAGAAAATATTTAGAATATTTAATGAAAGAAGTCGGCCAGTATTATGAAAGAAATCTTATTCTCAAGCATTAAATGAAATTCTCTGCATCTTTAAAACCAAATATTAAAGCTTAAGTTTGTCTCATAGTACGTGTAATGATTTATCACATTATGGAGAACGAAAATTCTTACTGTAAATGAATTATATTGATAGTTCAGCAATTTGTAACCTAAAGTCATTAAAAAGAAATGCTTATTTCAGAAATTTGCTTAAGAGAAAAAATATTTCAGATATATACATACATTCAAAATTTCTTGAACAATAAAGAAACATTATATCGTGCATAAATAAGGACGCACGATTTGTACATACATTTGGTAGTCATTTTTTAACAAATTAAAAAGCATTACTGACAAGTTTGTAGACACATAAAACTTTTTCCTAACTTAAAGTATTGTTATTGAAAAGTGTTAATAAGGCAGGACTAGTAATGAATTTTTAAAAATTTGAGGAAATTTTTTAAAATAATTTTTTTGGATATCTCACGTTGACTTGCAACTAATTATTATGTAGACTTAATTTTGTCTCTACTTCATACATACATTTCTGAGGAACATTTTTTTCTTAACTTAAGATCTGCTAAGTTTCAGAGTTTCAATTTTCTGTTAATTCCATCTTTTAAATTCTTCCTTAAGCTTTTATCTATTTCCTAATTTCTTCAAATGATGGTGTTTCAAGCACTTCTTTGTTATCAATATAGAACTATATTTTTTAATGTATCGTGTTTTTCTTTACAAAGATTATTAGGATATCAAAGTGTTTATTTCATCTTTTAAAATTCTTTTTCAGCTTTCCATGAGAATGAAAGTGTGCTCTTTCAGCTTCACAGCTTTCCATGTCTAGATTCGGGCTTTCTACCAGTTCAACGTTTCATCTCACTCTTAATTGGGGCTTTTAACCACCTTGCAGTTTTCAATCTCAGTCTAAATTGGAGCTTTCTAACGCTTCACATCTTTCCATCTCACTCTCAATTGGGGCTTTCTACCACTTCACAGCTTTCCATGTCTAGATTCGGGCTTTCTACCAGTTCAACGTTCCATCTCACTCTTAATTGGGGCTTTTAACCACCATGCAGTTTTCAATCTCAGTCTAAATTGGAGCTTTCTAACACTTCACATCTTTCCATCTCACTCTCAGTCTGGGCTTTCTACCACTTAACAGCCTTCCATGTCTAGATTCGGGCTTTCTACCAGTTCAACGTTCCATCTCACTCTTAATTGGGGCTTTTAACCACCTTGCAGTTTTCAATCTCAGTCTAAATTGGAGCTTTCTAACGCTTCACATCTTTCCATCTCACTCTCAATTGGGGGCTTTCTACCACTTCACAGCTTTCCATGTCTAGATTCGGGCTTTCTCTCAGTTCAACGTTCCATCTCACTCTTAATTGAGGCTTTTAACCACCTTGCAGTTTTCAATCTCAGTCTAAATTGGAGCTTTCTAACGCTTCACATCTTTCCATCTCACTCTCAATTGGGGATTTCTGCCACTTCACAGCTTTCCATGTCTAGATTCGGGCTTTCTACCAGTTCAACGTTCCATCTCACTCTTAATTGGGGCTTTTAACCACCATGCAGTTTTCAATCTCAGTCTAAATTGGAGCTTTCTAACGCTTCACATCTTTCATTCTCACTCTCAATTGGGGCCTTCTACCACTTCACAGCTTTCCATGTCTAGATTCAGGCTTTCTACCAGTTCAACGTTCCATCTCACTCTTAATTGGGACTTTTAACCACCTTGCAGTTTTCAATCTCAGTCTAAATTGGAGCTTTCTAACGCTTCACATCTTTCCATCTCACTCTCAATTGGGGCTTTCTACCACTTCACAGCCTTCCATGTCTAGATTCGGGCTTTCTACCAGTTCAACGTTCCATCTCACTCTTAATTGGGGCTTTTAACCACCTTGCAGTTTTCAATCTCAGTCTAAATTGGAGCTTTCTAACGCCTCACATCTTTCCATCTCACTCTCAATTGGGGCTTTCTACCACTTCACAGCTTTCCATGTCTAGATTCGGGCTTTCTACCAGTTCAACGTTCCATCTCACTCTTAATTGGGGCTTTTAACCACCTTGCAGTTTTCAATCTCAGTCTAAATTGGAGCTTTCTAACACTTCACATCTTTCCATCTCACTCTCAGTCGGGGCTTTCTACCACTTAACAGCCTTCCATGTCTAGATTCAGGCTTTCTACCAGTTCAACGTTCCATCTCACTCTTAATTGGGGCTTTTAACCACCATGCAGTTTTCAATCTCAGTCTAAATTGGAGCTTTCTAACGCTTCACATCTTTCATTCTCACTCTCAATTGGGGCCTTCTACCACTTCACAGCTTTCCATGTCTAGATTCAGGCTTTCTACCAGTTCAACGTTCCATCTCACTCTTAATTGGGGCTTTTAACCACCTTGCAGTTTTCAATCTCAGTCTAAATTGGAGCTTTCTAACGCCTCACATCTTTCCATCTCACTCTCAATTGGGGCTTTCTACCACTTCACAGCTTTCCATGTCTAGATTCGGGCTTTCTACCAGTTCAACGTTCCATCTCACTCTTAATTGGGGCTTTTAACCACCTTGCAGTTTTCAATCTCAGTCTAAATTGGAGCTTTCTAACACTTCACATCTTTCCATCTCACTCTCAGTCGGGGCTTTCTACCACTTAACAGCCTTCCATGTCTAGATTCAGGCTTTCTACCAGTTCAACGTTCCATCTCACTCTTAATTGGGGCTTTTAACCACCATGCAGTTTTCAATCTCAGTCTAAATTGGAGCTTTCTAACGCTTCACATCTTTCATTCTCACTCTCAATTGGGGCCTTCTACCACTTCACAGCTTTCCATGTCTAGATTCAGGCTTTCTACCAGTTCAACGTTCCATCTCACTCTTAATTGGGGCTTTTAACCACCTTGCAGTTTTCAATCTCAGTTTAAATTGGAGCTTTCTAACGCTTCACATCTTTCCATCTCACTCTCAATTGGGGGCTTTCTACCACGTCACAGCTTTCCATGTCTAGATTCGGGCTTTCTACCAGTTCAACGTTCCATCTCACTCTTAATTGAGGCTTTTAACCACCATGCAGTTTTCAATCTCAGTCTAAATTGGAGCTTTCTAACACTTCACATCTTTCCATCTCACTCTCAGTCGGGGCTTTCTACCACTTAACAGCCTTCCATGTCTAGATTCGGGCTTTCTACCAGTTCAACGTTCCATCTCACTCTTAATTGGGGCTTTTAACCACCTTGCAGTTTTCAATCTCAGTCTAAATTGGAGCTTTCTAACGCTTCACATCTTTCCATCTCACTCTCAATTGGGGGCTTTCTACCACTTCACAGCTTTCCATGTCTAGATTCGGGCTTTCTACCAGTTCAACGTTCCATCTCACTCTTAATTGAGGCTTTTAACCACCATGCAGTTTTCAATCTCAGTCTAAATTGGAGCTTTCTAACGCTTCACATCTTTCCATCTCACTCTCAATTGGGGCTTTCTACCACTTCACAGCTTTCCATGTCTAGATTCGGGCTTTCTACCAGTTCAACGTTCCATCTCACTCTTAATTGGGGCTTTTAACCACCATGCAGTTTTCAATCTCAGTCTAAATTGGAGCTTTCTAACGCTTCACATCTTTCCATCTCACTCTCAATTGGGGCTTTCTACCACTTCACAGCTTTCCATGTCTAGATTCGGGCTTTCTACCAGTTCAACGTTCCATCTCTCTTAATTGGGGCTTTTAACCACCAAGCAGTTTTCAATCTCAGTCTAAATTGGAGCTTTCTAACGCTTCACATCTTTCCATCTCACTCTCAATTGGGGCTTTCTACCACTTCACAGCTTTCCATATCTAGATTCAGGCTTTCTACCAGTTCAACATTCCATCTCACTCTTAATTGGGGCTTTTAACCACCTTGCAGTTTTCAATCTCAGTCTAAATTGGAGCTTTCTAACGCTTCACATCTTTCCATCTCACTCTCAATTGGGGATTTCTGCCACTTCACAGCTTTCCATGTCTAGATTCGAGCTTTCTACCAGTTCAACGTTCCATCTCACTCTTAATTGGGGCTTTTAACCACCTTGCAGTTTTCAATCTCAGTCTAAATTGGAGCTTTCTAACACTTCACATCTTTCCATCTCACTCTCAGTCGGGGCTTTCTACCACTTAACAGCCTTCCATGTCTAGATTCAGGCTTTCTACCAGTTCAACGTTCCATCTCACTCTTAATTGGGGCTTTTAACCACCATGCAGTTTTCAATCTCAGTCTAAATTGGAGCTTTCTAACGCTTCACATCTTTCATTCTCACTCTCAATTGGGGCCTTCTACCACTTCACAGCTTTCCATGTCTAGATTCAGGCTTTCTACCAGTTCAACGTTCCATCTCACTCTTAATTGGGGCTTTTAACCACCTTGCAGTTTTCAATCTCAGTCTAAATTGGAGCTTTCTAACGCCTCACATCTTTCCATCTCACTCTCAATTGGGGCTTTCTACCACTTCACAGCTTTCCATGTCTAGATTCGGGCTTTCTACCAGTTCAACGTTCCATCTCACTCTTAATTGGGGCTTTTAACCACCTTGCAGTTTTCAATCTCAGTCTAAATTGGAGCTTTCTAACACTTCACATCTTTCCATCTCACTCTCAGTCGGGGCTTTCTACCACTTAACAGCCTTCCATGTCTAGATTCAGGCTTTCTACCAGTTCAACGTTCCATCTCACTCTTAATTGGGGCTTTTAACCACCATGCAGTTTTCAATCTCAGTCTAAATTGGAGCTTTCTAACGCTTCACATCTTTCATTCTCACTCTCAATTGGGGCCTTCTACCACTTCACAGCTTTCCATGTCTAGATTCAGGCTTTCTACCAGTTCAACGTTCCATCTCACTCTTAATTGGGGCTTTTAACCACCTTGCAGTTTTCAATCTCAGTTTAAATTGGAGCTTTCTAACGCTTCACATCTTTCCATCTCACTCTCAATTGGGGGCTTTCTACCACGTCACAGCTTTCCATGTCTAGATTCGGGCTTTCTACCAGTTCAACGTTCCATCTCACTCTTAATTGAGGCTTTTAACCACCATGCAGTTTTCAATCTCAGTCTAAATTGGAGCTTTCTAACACTTCACATCTTTCCATCTCACTCTCAGTCGGGGCTTTCTACCACTTAACAGCCTTCCATGTCTAGATTCGGGCTTTCTACCAGTTCAACGTTCCATCTCACTCTTAATTGGGGCTTTTAACCACCTTGCAGTTTTCAATCTCAGTCTAAATTGGAGCTTTCTAACGCTTCACATCTTTCCATCTCACTCTCAATTGGGGGCTTTCTACCACTTCACAGCTTTCCATGTCTAGATTCGGGCTTTCTACCAGTTCAACGTTCCATCTCACTCTTAATTGAGGCTTTTAACCACCATGCAGTTTTCAATCTCAGTCTAAATTGGAGCTTTCTAACGCTTCACATCTTTCCATCTCACTCTCAATTGGGGCTTTCTACCACTTCACAGCTTTCCATGTCTAGATTCGGGCTTTCTACCAGTTCAACGTTCCATCTCACTCTTAATTGGGGCTTTTAACCACCATGCAGTTTTCAATCTCAGTCTAAATTGGAGCTTTCTAACGCTTCACATCTTTCCATCTCACTCTCAATTGGGGCTTTCTACCACTTCACAGCTTTCCATGTCTAGATTCGAGCTTTCTACCAGTTCAACGTTCCATCTCACTCTTAATTGGGGCTTTTAACCACCTTGCAGTTTTCAATCTCAGTCTAAATTGGAGCTTTCTAACACTTCACATCTTTCCATCTCACTCTCAGTCGGGGCTTTCTACCACTTAACAGCCTTCCATGTCTAGATTCAGGCTTTCTACCAGTTCAACGTTCCATCTCACTCTTAATTGGGGCTTTTAACCACCATGCAGTTTTCAATCTCAGTCTAAATTGGAGCTTTCTAACGCTTCACATCTTTCATTCTCACTCTCAATTGGGGCCTTCTACCACTTCACAGCTTTCCATGTCTAGATTCAGGCTTTCTACCAGTTCAACGTTCCATCTCACTCTTAATTGGGGCTTTTAACCACCTTGCAGTTTTCAATCTCAGTCTAAATTGGAGCTTTCTAACGCCTCACATCTTTCCATCTCACTCTCAATTGGGGCTTTCTACCACTTCACAGCTTTCCATGTCTAGATTCGGGCTTTCTACCAGTTCAACGTTCCATCTCACTCTTAATTGGGGCTTTTAACCACCTTGCAGTTTTCAATCTCAGTCTAAATTGGAGCTTTCTAACACTTCACATCTTTCCATCTCACTCTCAGTCGGGGCTTTCTACCACTTAACAGCCTTCCATGTCTAGATTCAGGCTTTCTACCAGTTCAACGTTCCATCTCACTCTTAATTGGGGCTTTTAACCACCATGCAGTTTTCAATCTCAGTCTAAATTGGAGCTTTCTAACGCTTCACATCTTTCCATCTCACTCTCAATTGGGGCTTTCTACCACTTCACAGCTTTCCATGTCTAGATTCGGGCTTTCTACCAGTTCAACATTCCATCTCACTCTTAATTGGAGCTTTCAACCACCTTGCAGTTTTCAATCTCAGTCTAAATTGGAGCTTTCTAACGCTTCACATCTTTCCATCTCACTCTCAATTGGGGCTTTCTACCACTTCACAGCTTTCCATGTCTAGATTCAGGCTTTCTACCAGTTCAACGTTCCATCTCACTCTTAATTGGGGTTTTTAACCACCTTGCAGTTTTCAATCTCAGTCTAAATTGGAGCTTTCTAACGCTTCACATCTTTCCATCTCACTCTCAATTGGGGCTTTCTACCACTTCACAGCTTTCCATGTCTAGATTCGGGCTTTCTACCAGTTCAACGTTCCATCTCACTCTTAATTGGGGCTTTTAACCACCTTGCAGTTTTCAATCTCAGTCTAAATTGGAGCTTTCTAACGCTTCACATCTTTCCATCTCACTCTCAATTGGGGCTTTCTACCACTTCACAGCTTTCCATGTCTAGATTCGGGCTTTCTACCAGTTCAACGTTCCATCTCACTCTTAATTGGGGCTTTTAACCACCTTGCAGTTTTCAATCTCAGTCTAAATTGGAGCTTTCTAACGCTTCACATCTTTCCATCTCACTCTCAATTTGGGCTTTCTACCACTTCACAGCTTTCCATGTCTAGATTCGGGCTTTCTACCAGTTCAACGTTCCATCTCACTCTTAATTGGGGCTTTTAACCACCTTGCAGTTTTCAATCACAGTCTAAATTGGAGCTTTCTAACACTTCACATCTTTCCATCTCACTCTAAATTGGTGCTTTCTACCATCTATCAGCTTTCCATCTCTCTAAATTTCAGCATAGATCTTCTATCACAGCTTTCCATCTCATTCTATTTGTGTCTGGATCGCTTATCTTACTTCATGTCTTTCCTATTGTTTTCAATCCGCTTGCAATCATCTTGCGCAAAGTAATTTCAGTTCTACCTCTTTCTCAAAGCCCTGAGAGGTCCAAACAAAAAAATTTTTTACTTTAAAATTTTCAGGTTTATGTAGAAATATGATTAATCCGTTTTCATTTACAGTTTTTAGTTTCCAGATTAGTTTGTGTTTTTCTTATCTAAATATTTCTGCATGAGAAATTTTACTTTGATGCACTCGATTCTTCTTAAACAGTTGATAATAAATACTTTACTTTTTCAAGTTATTTTTCTTGCCGTGCCATGTCATAGATCCATATTATAAAACAGATTTACCATTCGTTTTTATAATTTTAATTTCTGTTGAATTTGTTATGTTTTTGTTTTTCCAAAATTTATTGAATAATGTAACTGCTTCGGTCTTTATTTAAACTACTTAGCATATATTTATCAGTTCGTACATTATTATATTTCAAAGGTGGCAAATATTGAACCTATTAATACTTGGTTATAATCTTTTTGGTTAATTGTTGTGGGGAAAATGTTTGACCAAGGTAATTTGGAGTTTATCCAAGTTTCTCATACAATTAATATATTGGCAGCAGTATCAAATTCCATCTTGATTAGTTGAGTATCAATTTTAGCATTTACTGCGTATTTATTTCTATTCTCACCTTGATACATTTCCTACTATACAGCTTATTCCAGTTTCTGAATGATCTTCGATGATTCTGATGGTTTTACTCTCTTTACTTGGCTTTGACATGCAAACTGGTGCAATTATTAAACAAAAATTGCATTTGGAAGTGCATTTTCAGCTTTTAGTGATTAGCTTCAAATAAAAAGCATTTACTTTTCATTTCTTTTTTGACTTGTTCTTAATTTAACTTTGGGTGATTTGGGGAAATTTTTTTCATTGTTGAGCACTGGACTAAGTGTTTTCAACTTGGAAATATCTGAGTTTGTAATTTTTATTGCAATACAAATGCCCGTGGCATCTGAATGCTTTATTCTTCTTAAATCTAATATTGTGAAACATATTGATTTGCCTCGTTCACTTTGTTGGCAGTAAATTTTAAATCGCCGAAAATTGGCTGACAGCTTTATTCTTCATTGGTAAAACTACCACCGGAGTAGAAACTTTGGAGAGTTCTACCAGACACCTCTTCTCTGTAGTTGCTTGACTTCGTCAAAGTCTTTTTTTGTAAAGTATGTCTGAAACTTAGCAGAAGTTTATCTATTGTTCTGTAAGGTGATAAATGATAAATCAACAAAAACTTAATACATCATTGGTTAGAAAAGATTTATTATCCTCATCTGCAGTAATTTAATCTATAACAGTCCAGAATGCATTGTATTTTGAATGATAAGCAGGTTGATCAGCAATCATTTGCAAATGACTTTTAAATTGCAAATCATTGTCTGACAGAATTTCCTGAGGATATCTTGAGAGCAATTGTCTGTAATGATAACAGATGCCACTGTAGATGATATGTTTCATTTTTATTTTTTTCTTCTTAATTTCAGTCGCTTTCTTTTAGGTAAGAAGCAATTTCGCTTTCAAGTGTCCCGTTATTGGAATAAAAATATCTATTGATTTAATATTACTTTTGTTGTTTCGTTATTTCGTCTAATTTTTTAAAATTAAACATAATTTAACATGAAAAGATATACTCAGATTATCTAAAGCAGAAAATATAAAAATTATGAAATTCCTGCTGAAGAATTTAAGTTTGTATCAGAATTTATAATGTCCAAAAGTTTGCTTAAAGTTTTATAATAATAATATTTATATTATGTTCGCATGAATATATAATTTGATATATAGCTAATAGAAGTTTATTTTTCTTTTTAATTTTTCTTTGTCAAATAAAGTTATTTTTAACTTTAAAAAATAGCTTTTCATGAAAACAGCATATTATAGTTCTGCTTAATGCTGTTTTATGCATCTACAACTTTTTTTTATTTTGTTACATTTCAATTTTAGATTCATATTCAATATAATAAATTATAATAAGATTCAAAAACATTATAAGCAGACACACAAATTGGGTATTTATAAAACTTGTTTGCTTTATGAATTTCCTGATTTTTAAAATTATGGGTAACAGAAACCATGCAGCAAAGCAATAGGTGCTGCAGTGCTTAGTATTGCACCTCAGTTAACATTACCTTTAGG
This sequence comes from Parasteatoda tepidariorum, assembly GCF_982258835.1. Lineage (NCBI taxonomy): Eukaryota > Metazoa > Arthropoda > Arachnida > Araneae > Theridiidae > Parasteatoda > Parasteatoda tepidariorum. The sequence continues at coordinate 132,497,259 of NC_141755.1, read as the reverse complement.
TAAATAAAAAAATTGCAAAGATTTATATTTTATTTAAGTGATTTATTTCCTACATTTATTTTAAATAATATTACTAAAAAATCGCATATCAAATTAACAAAATAATTTTTTTTTAAAATTTCCTTTTGACCCTACTAACGCAGTACCTCATAATTGCAAGCAGGTTGGGAATCTGTCTTTATTTCAATAAGTGATGCACCAGAAAAAAAAAACTGTAAAATCTTAATTTCATATTACAAGCGTAGAATATTTAGTAAAGTATCTTTAGAACGACAGTATTTAAATAGAAGATCAGTGAAGCTACTGAAAAAATTGTATCTTCAAAGCTTTGTTCGGTTTACGCTATTTTCTGCAACGCAGGCGTTATATGCATGAACACAGACTTTTTAAAAATAACAAACTCAATTATAGCATTCAGGATTTATTATTGTTTTCTTTTATATTTTTACAACACTAGGGAAATTTTGAACAATGAAATATGGAAGATTAGTACACAATTTTATATTAATAAATTTTTCAATTCTGTAAATACTTTTAGGCAAATTTCAAATGATTAATTTTTAATTTTTTCAGGCTCCAGCAATATTAGTGATTGAATTTAATGATAATTTCAGTACAATAGAATTTAATGAGTATTTTTTTAGATTGTTCAGATACTCGCTTCCTCCTTTACCTCAACCATCATTTCAAAGGAATTTGCAAAAATTTCTTTGATTTTTTTAGCATTATTTAACATAGGAATTTTCCAAAGTTCGCTGTAAATATTTTTTTCGCAAAAGAATGTTTTTTAGAAAAGAAATGATCAAATTCTACGTAAAATTAAATTTATAAAGAGAAGTTTATTACAAAATGTTCAGATAAAAATAAGTGTAATAAAATGATTAACTTTTTTGACTTTTAGATGAAATTGAATTAAAAATGAAAAAAAAAATCTAATAGTAGGATTAAAATTAGTATGAACTACTGCGAAAAAAAAAAACCTAAATAAAGCTTAAATGAAAGTACTGAAAGTACTATTGTTTTATAAACAAACATAGATAAACCTACACCTCTTTGATCATGTTTTTAACTAATAGGAACAGAAGTTTGAATTAGATAATAAACGAAAGGAGATAAGAAACAGATGAGGGGAAGGTGCTCCTTGAGTCAAAATATTAAATTACAATTAGAATCGTTGCAAACATAAGGAAAAAAGTATGATACTAGAAATAGCTTTAACTTTCTAAGAATTTTTCAACATATAGAACGATTCCCAAAAATAAACATCGGTAGATTAGGAGCAGCATTGAATGTTTTGATAAAGTTCAGTTAATATCCTGATATTGGACATATATTTCTTGTTATTTAAATCAAAGTTTAAGGTGCATTTGAATTTTCCAATGTATACAACAAGGCTACATTGACACAAAATTTGATTAATACCCTAGATATTAATATGAACAATAGGGTGTATAAAGTTGGGGGAAATATATTAACATGGGAGAATCAACTCAAATTTTCTCATCATCATAGCAATTTGGGCACTGCTCACGGTAACACAATCAAACTGTTAAAGTTTGAATTAGAGAGCTTGGTGAATTGTTAGAGTAATTTTCTGTCGATAAATCAACAAAATTAGAAAGAAAACCACAGTCTACAGTGTTAACTTTAATGTAAAAAAGCTTTCAATGAGGCGATAGTTATTTGTGCAAAATTTAGAAGCACTGTATTAAAAATTTAGTAAGCCATCTATCTTTTCGTTAGAGAGATAGAATAAAATGTTATGAGGGAAATTACAATTACGAGAAATAAAGACGTCCAAGACAAGTAACTTATTTTCGTGTCCAAATGTTAATTCTATGCAAAGATCTATAGAAATCGTAATATTGGGAAAATTAACAACGTCTTTATTGGCAATCAGTGTGAAACAATCGTCGACCGGCGTCTATAAAGAGGGAACTTTAATTGACCCAAAAAATTCATTTTAAAGTAGTGGATATACAGGTTACTTAAGGGACTGAGAGAATTACCCATAGCTAAGCATTGAATCATTAAATAAAATTTGCAATTAAAATAATTTTAAAAAAATACAAAAATAAAAGAAAAATGATTTGAAAAAAAAAAACCTATAGAAAAAATAATACCTTCAAAAAAAGATAAAAATGGAAATAACATAATGAAAACTTGAAAATACAGACTTAAAAAAAATGTAAAAAATAAGGAGAAAGAATCAGGAAAAGACACAATGGAACGAAACTTAAAAATAAAAGAAAAAAAGTATCCTACAAAAAACGTAATAGGAAAAAAACTTAGAAAAACAAAATAAAGAACTTTGGAGGAAAAAAGTGAAGAAAAGTGAAAAAAATTGAAAAAACAATGAAAAAACCCTGGGAAAAAAATAAGTAAATAAAAAAAACTTTGGAGAAAAGGAAAACTTTGGAGAAAACAATGAATTGAATGAAACTTTGGAAACACATTGAATGAAACTTTGGAAACACATTGAATGAAACTTTGGAAACACATTGAATGAAACTTTGGAAACACATTGAATGAAACTTTGGAAACACATTGAATGAAACTTTGGAAACACATTGAATGAAACTTTGGAAACACATTGAATGAAACTTTGGAAACACATTGAATGAAACTTTGGAAACACATTGAATGAAACTTTGGAAACACATTGAATGAAGCTTTGGAAACACATTGAATGAAGCTTTGGAAACACATTGAATGAAGCTTTGGAAACACATTGAATGAAGCTTTGGAAACACATTGAATGAAGCTTTGGAAACACATTGAATGAAGCTTTGGAAACACATTGAATGAAACTTTGGAAACACATTGAATGAAGCTTTGGAAACACATTGAATGAAGCTTTGGAAACACATTGAATGAAACTTTGGAAACACATTGAATGAAACTTTGGAAACACATTGAATGAAACTTTGGAAACACATTGAATGAAACTTTGGAAACACATTGAATGAAACTTTGGAAACACATTGAATGAAACTTTGGAAACACATTGAATGAAACTTTGGAAACACATTGAATGAAACTCTGGAAACACATTGAATCAAAATTTGGAAAAACGCACAAAGAATAACACTTTGAAATGAACACCATATATATTATCTTTGGAAAACAAAATGGAAAAACAACCTTCGAAAAAATATAATTGAAAAGAAATTAAAATCCTGGGAAAAAACAATGAAAAGAAACTTGAAAGAAAAAAAAACGATGTAAAGAAACTTGAAAAAACGATGTAAAGAAACTTGGGGAAAAAAAACGATGTAAAGAAGCTTGAATAAAACAATGAAAAGAAACTTGAAAAAAAAAATGGAGCAAGGTTAATTGGAAAGAGCGTTAGTAGTATAAATTAATAAATCTCTTAGTAGTAAACCACAAAAAGTTATAAATCAACTCCCTTTAGTTTTAATGGTATGAAATAATTAATGGCTTAGCTATGGGAAACCCACTTAGCCCCTTCTCAAGTAACCCGTATATGAAATGATTTATTGAAGTTTATCTACGATTGTTCCACATTGATGGACAAAAGCGACATTGATCATGTACTTAGTAGTATGAATTCCATACAAATCACATTTAAACAAGAAATAAGAGCTTACTATAGTTTCTCAGAAACTGTGTGCAGTTTCACTATTACCTCATAACTTTTCATTTCATCCCTGGAACCAATATTGGCCTTGCACGCACATGTTTAATGTGCATCTGAAATTTGTTCTACTAGTTATCTAATCAACAAAAAGCTATGTACCCTTAAAAGCTATAGCTGTAGGCCGTGATTTTCCTAATATTATTGATTCCATCTATAAAAAAATTGATCTTGCAATCTTCCAAACTTTGTAAATCGAACTTTAACAATTAGATTGCTTTACCTTATCTGACCAGTCCCCGAATTTGCTAAGACTTTAAGCAAATTTGAGTTTTAAGTAGTTTTCAGCTCTGTAAATAAACTGAATTTCACCAGCTTTAAAGACTATAGCTGCTATTAATAAATGAGCGATTTATCAAATTTTGTGTCAACGAGATCTCGCATATATATTTTACAAACTAAACGCACTGTTAAATTAAGATTTAAATAACACGAAGAATCTATCCAAAATAATGATTCTCAACCAATCTACATAGTTGGAATTCTAATGACATATTTTAGTTTTCTTTTGCTAAAATCATTCAACACTACTCTTCCTCTACTGAACTTGATTTCTGGGAATCATTCCATACTTCAAAAAATTCAAATAAATTTTACAATGACCTTTTTAATATCCCACTATTTCTCAATGATTGGAAATCTATTTTCTATTATAATCTATTGCATCCTGGGGTCACAGCCAAACCCAATCACACCTATTTCTTATCTTCTTTTATTATCTTGTTCAAACTTGTCCCTATTGGTTGAGCAACTTTGCACATGCTTGTTGCTTTATTTTTCTACTATCCTCTGGTGTTGGGGAAGGTTTTTGTTTATAGAACCAAATGTCCATTTCTGTACTTTTATTTATGTTTTATTCACTTTTTTCCTTGCATTAAATTTTTATATATTTTTCTTTTTGTAAATGAAAAACATCTTGAAATTTTCATCATGTAGAAGAGGGTTGTCAACATTTCGAACGATTCCAAAATTTGCCTAAAAATATTTACAGAATTAAAAAAATAAAATACTTTCTAAGAAACACCTAAACCCAGCTTTAAATATTATATGCTGACAATTAAATTCCTTTCCTAGTTTTCTGTCAGTATAGACTCATTTGGAACTTTTTTCATAAATAAGAAAAGGAATCATAGAAAATTGGAATTTGTTTGATATTTTTTAATTGAAGTGTTTTGCAAGCTATGAAGGCAACTAAACATTTTTAAAATTTTGACGTCTATTGAATTATATTTAAATAATTTTAAGTATACGGAACACAATTAAAATTTTTTGGTACTGTTATACTAGATTCGATTTCAACTTAGGAATACATGACCTTTAATTCCCCCTTATAAACTTCATAAGAAATATTCCGTAATATAGTTTTATTTTAATATAGTATAATTAAGAGTCATGAAAATTCAAAAATAAAATATTATATAGAATTTATTGGATGCTTCAGCTTTCTTTTTATATTTTTTAAACAAAGAATCGTGCATTAACTTCTCTAACACTAGAAAAAAAATTGACAGCCACAACAGCCAACGTTAACTGAGTTTTAAACAATAATTAATTTTTGAACTAAACATTGTGGTATCTCTCTTTTTGTTACTACAGTCATATTTATTGAAAGAAAGTTTCCGTTTTTTGATTCTTTCATTTTGATTTTTTTTTTCTAGTTCCTTTTTTTGGATTCTCATTTTACTATTCCCTCAGTTTTGAGCACACTAATTTAAAAAATTTATATCTTTTCTACTGCCTGATGAAGGCTAGCTTTCATTTTTGCAGGGAAAAAAACTGAATTTTTAATACATAATGAGAATAATAATTCTTCACATCATGAGAGTTTTCTTTTAAATTGTATAACAGAGGGAAAAACCATCCTTTTTCACTAAAATGCACTCACTATAAACATTTGTCCTGTTACATTATCTAATAGTTTTAATATTTCATTTTTAGAATCTTTTAACTTTTTAGAACTTTAATATTTCCACCTTAGCTATGAAATTCTGAATAATTTAATTTTTGTAATAATCTTTACCATTGGCTAAGATTTTTTTTTAGTTTTTCTCACATTTAACTGTTTTGAATACGCCTAAATATCGTTTCGAATATTGTTCAGATTACAATTTTGAATTTTTTTTTCTTTCATTACAAATCTTTCATTTCGTGGGTTGCAATAAATTGTGGGCTTTTTTTTTTCACCCTCTACTCTTTTGGTCATTTGTTAAAATGCTGTCAACATTATGAGTCACGTGATCTGGTTTACATGTTCATAAAAGAAAATGTCTCCCCAATACTTCACACAGTCTTGCTACTAAAACTAAGGGGAAGGCCCTCACAAAAATCAGAAAATTCATTTTGAGGCAAAACATTTTGTCTTTTAACAAAAATTAAACCAAATGAGTTACACTAAAACAGTTTTCACAATTATACATAATTGTAGATAAATTGAAATTACATATCTGTTAGTAAGTTCTGTGTCATCAAATGTTGGAAGAGGACATCACTGTTGCTACATCAAGCTTGAACACAACATATTCTGTATTGAAGATTGAAGATATCATGGTCTCATTTTAATTATGGAAACAGTCTTGAAGAAACGGCATCCAGTTCACTTTTGCTCTAAAAAAAGAATTTTTTTTATAAGATTAAAATTGAATGCCAAGATGAAAAAATGAAACACAGAGTTAAATAAAATGAAAAACATTCCAGATAATCTGTCAAATTAAATTGAAAGTAATGCGCCAGAAGAGGCAAATCTATATCATTGAAAACACATTCCAAAAGGATTTAATTAGGCATTTATTCAATTAAAATTTTAAGAAATACTGAAAAAAATATCAGTAAAACATTTGGTTTCTCCTTTCTAAGAAATCAATTGAAATATTATTCAAATAAATTATTTTAACCCATTTCAGGCCAAATATAGAAATTTGATAAAAATGTAGCATTATTTTCATTGAAATATGCTTATATTTCATTAAGACACAAAAAAATATTTCATGTATGAAAAATTATATTTTATTTAAGAAATAAGATGCTGCATGTAGTCATCATTCACCAAATTAATGCGTAAACCATTTAGCTAAACGCTTGTGTTTATGAAATTTTTTTCTTTTTCTGGCTTGCAACTTTAGCTCATCGTAAAAACATATGATAAATCTTAAAAGGAATAATCAGACATTTTCAAAATATTTCATTTGTCATTAACCATTTCAATAAAAAAAATATTTATTGAAATGTTGTTGCAACTTTGGTCGAAAATGAATTGAGAGTGAAATCTTATGTAATATAGTTTGTTAAAAGTAGTTTATTTTTTGGTATATTAAAATGATTCTAAAAAAGAAACTAGAAAATTGCAAATATGGGTTTTAAACAGGTGGTGATTGCATAGGACTAACAATGCATTTCGAAAAGAGCAATGGGCCAGATTAGCCTAAGAAATAGCCTGACACAGCTCATGTGCATATATCAAATATTTGTGATTCTGAATTCATCTAAATTAGAAGACAATAAAGGATGCTTAATTATTTATTATTTTCTTACATAAATATTCATTTTAAGGTTACATTCTGCATTGCATTTTTAAACTTTACAAATTTTTCGATTGTAAGTAAAATTTTTAGATTTACTAATAGTCCAAATAACAAAAATTTGTATTGCACAGTCCCTGGCCAAATTATTAGACGCACTGTTAGATTCTATGAAAAATCCTAAATATCAGGTGATACTATAACAGCATTATTGTTTTTACGTGACTGAAACCGGTTTGCACTTGTTTGCGTTAGTGTGTCAATTGGTTAAATTAGACGATATATAATGTAAATTTGATGATTGGATAAATTAGACGGTATATTATATTCATTATATCAGGTATTATATTTAGAACAAATTATTAGACAGTGTTTTATTAATGACATGTTTTGCATGCAATAACTTTTACTAACTGATACGCTTACCGAACCGCGTTAGAACAATAAAGCTGTATCACGTGATCATTAAGATCGAATCTTAGAGTGAGTCTAATAATGCATATGAAATGAATGATTATAGTTTAAAAGTTGAATAAAAAAACTGCACTTAACATGTAAAAAAAATTAAATTTTATTAAAAATAGTAATAATACTAAAAATAGTAAAAATAAAGTACTATATTAAAAACTTTCTGCCTACAAGGCTCATTATGAGCTTTTCAAAGCTCTAGATACGAATAAACGTTTGAAAAATTATAATCTAATCATTTAATTATTGTTATAAACAAAATGCTTTTTTAAAAGGAAATAGGAAGTAAAATTTATTTGAATTAGTTTATTAAAATTAACATTGATAACAAAAAAGTATGCACCGTTGTATGAGTTTTTATAATATATTCTTTATTCTAGATTAAAACTATGCTCGATACAGTTTTAATGCTAAATAATAATATTTGGAATCAAGTTGCGTGTAACACATTGCTGACACACCCACGAGTATTCAGAATTTTCCGGTAGAGATGACATCCTGAATGAAAAGCGAAAAACGCTATATGTATAAAAATACTAATGTCTTAAGATAAGGTACACTCTAGTATCATGACCTTTAAATTTATCTGGATTATTTTTATATAAACACTTTTTGTTAGTTTTTATAGTGGTGATTTTTCTCATAGTTTTTTCAATTTGAAATTTTCTATTTCTTCCAAAGGAAAAGAAGCTTTTTTAAAATTGGGAAAAGCACATAGTAAAACTTTAGCACAACATATTTTGAAAACACCAGGGCATTTCTTATAACAGTATGCATACAATCTTTATATATATAATAATAACTAGGAGGCTTCGCTCCCTGCTCGCTGGCGCTCACCAACCCCCGGAACTGCTTTCACAGTTCATTTCGGATTGCTTCGCAATCCAATCCTCGCTTTGCTCGCTCATTGGATACGTTCTTAACGTCTAGTTTTTGTATACTTTTTTGAATACTGAAGTTCCGAAAACTTTTCACTGTAGAAAATTATAAATCTGTACATTTCAATATTAATTTGAACTTGCAAACAATTCACATATTTTTCTTAATCACACTATTCTAAATTTCAGTTGAGGAAAGTAACTGCTGTAAGTTTTGTTTTAAAGTCTTTCCCACCAGAGGGCTAAAACCATGTGTTGTAAAACAATATGAAATAGTAGTCTGCCACTGAGCGCTGGATGTAAAGCATCGGTTTTGATGAAGATAATTTTGTATTTTTAATTCTCTGAAGGGTGCCACCTTAATAATATGGAATTTGTAAAATAAATTTATATATTTTTGATTGTTGATGAAGCCGATCATTTTGTGTTTTCATCAGTGTTCAGAAGCAGAACAGCTATAAGTTTATTTTATCACAAAAAAATGAGTATAGTCACAGAAAAAGTTAAAATTATAATATAGTAATTGTCAGTTAAAATAAAACTTTTTGTTTATGTCATTGCTAACAATTCAAATTTCTCCGAGGCAATTCTAAAATATAAATTAAGGTAGTATTGTTAAGTTGAAACACAATATTTTTAGTTTTGATGTCAACAATACAATTCAATTTTTCACAAAAACGATTGTTTCCATTGTTAAGTTCAATGTCGACAATTCAATATTTCCTGAGGCAACTCTTAACCTCTAAATATTATTTTTTTATGTACACATTTCTGTCAGTATTCAACCACAAAACAACTTAAAGTCCTCAAATTTAGCATGAAGTTGTAAAATATAATGAAAGAGGGTCACAGCAATAATGAAAGTAGAAGTAAAGTTAGTACTGTAAAATTAAAACAATATTTTTAATCAATGAGCCAAGTTCTTCAAGAATCAGTTGTAGAAGTAGGTTGTTTATTTAAAACTTTATAGAATTTCTTTAAGAACACAATTGTTAATGTGGGCATTTGGCGATACAACACTTTTAGAATTGAAGGATTTGTTACGTCAAGCGCTCAGGTATCATAATTTAGATCTAGTTGCGCTTCTATGTCATTGATTTATTTTGCTAAGTTAACTTTCAAAAAATTCTATGGCTGGCAACAGCATTTTTATTTTTTAAGTTGTTTATTTTTATCTCTTTCAGAATTCGTTATTTTTTAGCGAAATGTTTTAGATTAGAAACACATCATGAAGGGGCAGAATGCTTTGGTGTTTTCAAAACAAAGCAAACGTTGCCACCAGCGGAAAAGAAGCTTTGAGTGAATTATTAATTTTTTAAATGCCAAAGATCACATGTAAACGTTTAAATTTAATAAATGGAAGACAAATTTCTAGAATTCAAAATAATAACTTACTAGATTGTTGGACGCTGAACTAGCAACGCTGATAGCAACACAGATTAAGACAGCATTATTCCACTCAACGAAATTGTAGATGGGATGCAGGATATTTGCCTGATTTTTTCAAATAGTCCAAGATTTCAGAGATTTCATTTTTCTAAGGCATAGGAATCGATGCACTTCTGGCGCAAATTTCTGAGTCATGGAAAGGCAAGAGAACTAATGGTGCCAATAGCCAATGTTCTGGGCATATAGAAATGGGATAGTAAATTTCAGAAGATAATAAAGAGAAGATTTCGGGTACTTGATTTTTTTACCACCACCTTGAAAGGAGATAATGAAGTTGAAGACGATGAGACAGAATGAGTAGATGACGAAGTGGTAGAATGAGTAGATGACGAAGTGGTAGAATGAGTAGATGACGAAGTGGTAGAATGAGTAGATGACGAAGTCTACCGATGAGTAAAAGACGATCGTCTTCGGGAACGTCCCGATCGTCTTCACGATAGGATTCTTTGCGACACTCTAAGATGACAGGTAGGAAAAATATTGGATGAAAAAAGCTGGAGACTGAACTTATTTTTTTCACCACCACTTAAAGACTTTAGATGAGGAGGAGGAGCTTGTTTAAAAAGATAAATGTTTAAAAAGAACCATGATGACTTTAAGCTGTGTAGCGGCTTGGCATGAGAGGCCTCATTCTCAGACGGTCGATGTATGGTTCCACCTTCAGAAAAGCTAAACTCGCTTCTGACAGCATGGCCAATCTTGTGCTGCGTCTGCCAGGATTTCCTGGTCTTCTTCGTTGAGGCAAAGGTTGTGCAGCTGGAGCAGAGGGAGCGGGTGCCTGTGGAGCAGCGGGGGGAGGTGACTGTGGAGCTGCGGGGGGAGGTGACTGTGGAGCAGCGGGGGGAGGTGACTGTGGAGCAGCGGGGGGAGGTGACTGTGCTGCTGCTGGGGGAGGTGACTGTGCTGCTGCTGGAGGAGGTGACTGTGCTGCTGCTGTAGGAGGTGACTGTGCTGCTGCTGTAGGAGGTGACTGTGCTGCTGGAATGGGAGACGGTGGTGGTGGAGAAGTCATGAGAGACGGTGATGGTACTGGTTCAGGTGACTGTGACGGCAAATCCTGGACTTGTGGTGGTGGAGAAGGTTGTTGAATTGGAGAAGAAACAACATCCAGTACCTCAGGAGGGAAAGACTGATTTAAAGAATCCTGAATCGATCTTCGCAGCGTTTCACTTCTTTCGTCAATGTCGGTTGCCAGCTGATTTCGTGCCTCCTCAAATGATGCTCCCTGTGACATTCTATCAATGAATCGATTCGTTAAGGTGATGGTTTGTTCGTGTGCTAGTCGCGTGGCTAGGGCGCTAGCTTCCTCGATGATGCGTTGGCGTTCTTCATTTCTCCTTTTCACCTCCTGCTCATCTTTTCGCTTCTGGTACAGCTGGGCTTTGCGGCGTTCTTCCTGAGCATACCAAGCATGGATGTCACGCATGGCCTGGGACTTCTCCTTTCCCTGCCTGTATTCCCTCACCTAAAAAAGAATGCCAGAATTGTGACTGCAGAACATAAATAACAAAAAATCAAAGAGTAATTTCAAAAACATACTGATACAAGTAGCATTTCCAAGGCTGTTTTTCGATGGCTCTGTCGAAATTATGCTTTTTTGCGAATAATATGCTATTTTTATAACTGCTGTGAGTTTTCAACTGTTACTCATCACTGTTTGATCAAATTTAGTCTATCTAAAGTTAGTGCTGACTACGTTTAATGGCTCAAAACGTCAATAGGGAGAAGAACCACAGTTTTGTGAAAAGCATTAATATTTAAAATCTTACTCCAATGCTGCTTTACGTGGGCTCTTAAAAAGGTGAAAAAAACTGAGGCAGTGATTTTGATAATTCTAGGTAAAAAGAATTTCCCCAAATTGGAGATTTTCGAAGAAAGAGTTTTAAAATATTTAAGTTATTTATCTGTACTAAAGCCCAGATACTTCTTCATGGCAAGATTGTATAGATAGTATGAGTCGTGATGTCCCAGAGGATAGTGCGTTCGTCTTCCAAAGAGGTGAATTGGGTTCGAATCCCAGGGATGGCTGGTCGATACGAATCCCGCATTGCACCAACCATAGCTGATGTAAAATATCATCAGTCTTACATGGATCATGATTTAGAGACCCCATGCCCTTAGGCTAACTAGGGGAGTTTTTCTCTCTAGGTAACGCAAATGCAGATTAGTTCCATCAAAAGTCCTGCACGGAGGCAAATTTCTCCCAATACTTTGTCCAGTAGTTCCCTCGTCTTCTTGATTGGGTTCATAATTAGAAGGCTGCGGAGTTGAACATTAATAGTTTTAAACACAAAAATTTGGGTCTGTTGTTCATCGACGGTTATAAAATAAAAAATATATACAATCTATAGTTTAAAATCATCGAACTGCTACAATTGTAAAGGACTTAAATTGAGGCACCGAATGCCACAGTTTCGACGGAATTTTTCTTTTCGACGGAGCTTCGAAAAACAGCGTTAAGGAACAATGATGAAGATTACAACGATAAAATAAAAATTAATAATAGTATGAAAGGATAATAATTCGAAAACAAAACTTTATCTGTGAAAAAATAGAAATTTACTGAGTTTGAAACAAATATTTTTTATTACAAACTTACGGATTTTGTTTAAAATTACTTTAACACGCGTCATTTTGTAACTAAAATCTTTCATATTATCAATTTTGTATTTTTATCTTAAAGTGAACCCCCAGAACATTCTAAGGAAACATAAAACTATCAGATTTTCTTTGCTCCCCTCTCAGCTTTTAGTTTTCATGCTTTTTTTCTTCAAAAATTTCTGTTTCATTACGATTTCCAAAGTTCTTTTCGCAGTTTTCTCCATTTCTTCGGCTAAACTAAAGAGTGTTCTAAAATAAACATAAGATTTGAATTTGCCGTTTTTATCATGCAGTAAATTGCTGACAACTCTGAAAAAAGAACAATTTGACAGCAGAGTTGGTAAAAATGGAGCGTTCAAGACGGTGCCAAACAGCCAGTGAGGCAGTTCAATTACTGCATGAGACATTTTCTGGTTGTGTACTCCCTCGTTTCGATGACAAGAATTGGCCCTTAGATCATGTTATTTAACTCCATTAGATTTCTTCTTAAGGGGTTATTTGAAATCAAAGGATTTATAAGCCCTCAACCACCCATTCATTACAAGAGGAAATTAAACACTGCATCAACAAAATTCAGCCACAATTGTGCAAAAGGAGAGGAAAAATTTCGACAGAAGAGTGCGCATGTGCCAGGAAAGCCGTGGAGCCCATTTGCCCGATATAACACTATCCTATGTTCTTTATGATTCAATGCAAACATAACAATCAAAAGGCTAAGAACTGAGTTTTCTATTTAATTCAAACATTGCGTTACTTTTGGGACATCCTTTATTATCTTAAAACTTTTGACTAAGCTATTCTATTTCCTAAATATGAAAGGTGTCCGTACCTGTTTTTTATTTTATTCTGGCAATTAAAAAAAAGTTAAGAGATGTCTGTAAAACAACCGACTTAATTAGAAATAATGTGTTCTTTAAAAGAAGAAAATAATAAAAAATGTTACAGCTAATCGTCCCATTAAGGAAAAAATAGAATTGTATTTTCATTATTTTCTAAATTTAGATTATCTTGAGAATTCCTTTTATGAAATACAATCTGTCTACTATTTCATTCACAAATTGAAACAGGTGTTAAAAACTGTTTCAACATTTATAAAAAATTATGGGTCAAAATGTCTTATTTTTATATTATTATTCATCTTTATCATTTATTTTTAGTCTGGAGAATGTTCTGAAAAAGTTAATTGAAATCTTGCTGCTTAGGAAATTAAAATAAATAACCGCATTCAGATTTACACTTACTTTGGAATTTAATCCATAAGACTCGTTGCATAATTTCTTGGATAATTATTTTTATAAAATAATATTAAAACGTTAATTTTCATTTACTACGGCTTTTAATTTTAATAATTTAACAAGCGTTTTATTTATAAGTAAGCGACTATTGTTAAAAACAGGTAAGGAAAATTATAAACTTACCTTCTCTGGCGTTTCCAATCCTTTCCTTCTAGAAGAAAAATAGAAAATTCTTAAAAAGCCTTTAACCATATATACATATACATATACATATACATATACATATACATATACATATATATATATATATATATATATATACACACACATCTACACACATACATATTTATTACTACAGGTCATTTCACTCAGATAAATATTTAAGTTACATGGTTTTCTTAAATAAACATGATTTGCAAATAGCATCCCAATGTTTTATGTTTCAATACATTCTGAAACTGACTTTTGCAACCACGTTCAAACCTGCTCAACATGTCGCTCCACTAAGCTCTTCGATTACAAACAGTTACATATTTATCACAAAATATGGCTACTAAAGTTTCTTTGTTTATTAACTTATTTCACGATTCTCATCCTCACTACCAACATCTGATAGCTTCATTTTAAGTAGAGTTCGTAATATCTTTAAGAAATAAAAATGTGGCAGCAAAGCTAAGAAGATATATTTAATTATGTTTATATTCACCACAACATTCAATATTTAATTTTAAAAACTTGCAAATTTGTGGTCAGGAAATATTGGGTCTCAAAATTTTAATTGTAACATGTGAAATAACAAGTAATTTTCCAATTTAGAATTTTTAAGGAAGTTAGCTACCTACTAATATACTGCCCTATACGAGGGCCCAAAAAATTTGCGCTTCATAAGATTTGTGAATGGTACTGAGTAAACTTGGTTTGCAGTAAAAAGAATGGACGTTATTTACATCACACTCATTTCATTAGTTTATTAAAAAGTATAATTTATAAAACTGAAAGAAAGGAACATACAGGTTTAAAATACCCCTAATTAAACAAGAGTAACATTTGTTTCAGTTTTTTACAATACTTTTTTAACTCTGATATTCTTATCACGAGATAACTTTTGACCTTTTTTAATTATTAGTTAAAGCCAGCTTACTCACTCTTGTAGTTTTTTCATTTTATATTTGAAATTTCAAAGTCGAATGACATACATGAAATGACACCTAATCCAAAGAATAAAAGTTAAATAGTTGCAAGGTCGATTACATCATATCGACATTGTTTTGAAAAAAAATTAATTACTCTGGTTCAATGAAACAATTATCAATGAATCATTAATATTCTTGCTTCCTTACTGCGAAATATTAGATCACAATTTGTATTCATAATTTCTTCAAAACATGTGTTAAAACTATTATTATAAGTTATTTAAGTAGAAAAATCCTAATGTTAGAAAAAGAACTATTTCAGAGATGATGATTCTAAAAATAGCACTGTTTTTGAATCGATAACGAAATAAGGCACATCGAGCATTTTCTTGAGATGCAATTTTCTTGAATTGTGCTAAAGTTGATAAATAATATTAACTTTTTAAACAAGTTTTTTCAACATTATCCTTTTTAAAATGGCAACTTTCTTAACGTTAGAGGGCAAGAATCAAATAGACGTCAAAATAAAATTGTATAATATTTACTGCAATTTTTTGCTCATTTAAAAACAAAGCATAATTTTATATTTTTTGCTGTGCACCCATACGCATTTACTTTTTATCACTCAAATAAATACGAAACAATAAAAACGCCGATCTTCATTTTTCATCATCATTTTTCAAAAAAAAAATAGTCAGCTATTCTGAATTAAACAATTTTGATTAACAGAATATTTTTAATTTCTTAACAAGATTTAATTCTCAGCTAGCTGACAATTATTTTCTTACAATAAAAACTTGACAATAGTTTAAGGGAATTTTACTTTAATTTTACTAAATTAAAGTACTAAATCAATTGATTTGCACAGTAAGGGCAAAATAATGCACGTGGTAGCTTAAAGAATAAGATTGAGAAATGTTGCAATTTAATTATATAGTTAGCAAAATAACTCTGCAAAACAATCGTAGACAGGTAGTTGACAAATTTATATTAAGATAAAGACGATAGATAAGATGTTGAAAAATTTTAAGATGCTTAAAAATGTTGACTACGTAATTTATTAATAATTATAAAACATATATTCAAGAAATTGATAAATATATTATTCCAAATCTATGCATACGTTGTTTTTGAAAGAACAAGCTAAAAAATAAAATAAAAAAGAGCTGATGTATAATCGCATTCTATCATAAACATGCTTTTATAAAACTCAATATTCGTTGAATAAAATGTTTTATTCAAATCTCGTTATTAAATTGCGAATAAATTTTTAGACTACTGAGAAAGAAACATCGTATTTTATAATTAAAAAAAAAAAAGGAATAGCAATCGGATATTAGCGAAAAAAATATATAGGAAATTCCCTACGTGTGCGTAAGTCAACTTCCTCATAAATTAACCGCATTTAAATATTAATCGCTCCATTTAAATATTTTTTCACTGTCACCAAAATAAATTTTTAAATTAAAATTAATTTTTCTCGGCATCTACCTAATAAAAACTGGGGGAACTTTAAATTGTGCATTAGAAAAAATACGTAGTTTAATATGGTATAAAAAATCTATGCCTCATAATTCAAATTCTTTTCATCCACAATCGAATTGAATAATAAAAAATAATAAACAATTATTAAAAATTATTTTTTGTATGAAATTATATTTGGGTTAATGGGTTTTATAAGTGGGTACAATTTTTTTGAATTGCTTAATTAGTTCTAAAAACATGACTAAAAACGCAAAAAGACAAATTAACAATAAATGGTCCGAACCTTGAATCGCTCTCCTGACCAAACTATGAGGATCATATTTCCCAGATTGCGGCTACCCCCTATAATTTGAAAGTTAAGAATCCAAATATGTTTAAAAAAATATATGTTTATCCAGAGAAAGTAAGTTTTTATGTCCGATTTCGTAACTTAATTAAAAGTTAGCACTAAATAATTTGCATATTTGAGGTCACCCCCCCGGGAACCATTAAGATTGACACTTAGTACGTGGCAATCTGATCATTAGAACGAAAGTGGAAATCTGATCATTAGAACGAACAAGGTGATATCTTTCTTTTTCCTTTTTTTTTGTGCTCACTGTACATGATTGAAAACGTTATATATAACAGACGGTAGCTTAAATCCTGCTACAAACTTCTATTAGTTGCGGCACATCTTCTGGACTAAAATTCCATTTAAAAAATGTCCGGAAATGTTGTCATGCGCCGATACGGATCTTTCCCTATTACGAACTGTTTATTCGTGTGCTTCTAAACAGGTTAGTTATTATAGGGAATCGCTCCTAGCCGCGTACAACATTTCCGGGAATGGGCTTTTGTGAAATTTTAATCGTAAGGATGTACTTTAACTCTCCGAGAAGTCTGTTGCAACATTAGCGTGACCTTCTGTTATCTATAGCATTTTTAAATGTGTACGTATTGATGAATAAGTAGTTTAAAAATGTCATTTTAAAAAATTATTTTAATTTTAAAATCTGGGAGCAAAACTTATTTCAGATTTAAAATTCCCTCACCTGGATTAGGATAAAACATGGTATTGTATAAATGTATAAGTTTGTATAAGTTTTTTTTTTGTACAAGTTATTTATTCTGAAAAACTTATACAACTTTTCGTGTACAAAATTACAGGAATCGAATGTTTCAGAAGAAAAAAAAATTATTAAATTTTAAAAATGTCAATAAAAAATCCTTTTGTAAAAAATTTAAAAAAGGACAAAAAATAACATTTGTACAAAATCAAAAATAGAGTTTCTTCAAAATTTTTTAGCAACTCTTAAAAGTAACTTTGTTTTACTTTGTGAATGCTTTTGCTTAATAAGTGTTTACTTTTTTGCTTGTCAATAGGAAAAAACAAGATTCCATATTAGAAGACAAACCACTTAAGATTAAAAAACATTGTTGTCGCATAATACCAAATAAAAATACTAATGTTTATAGCATTAGCACTTTGACGTAGAAATTTTATGAAACATTATTCTCGCAACATTGGCAATCAAATATTTAATTCTGGTGGGTAAGTTTCATCTTTTGAAACGTTGAGTTGTAACTTAAGCTATTTTCATTTAGAATATCATGCCTCAATTTTAAAGTACAGTAGTATATATATATATATATATATATATATATATATATATATATATATATATATATATATATATATATATATATATATATATATATATATATATATATATATATATATATATACTAGTGGGCTAAGCCCCCTTTTCGCTACCGCTCACCAACCCCGATGATAGCTTCGCCATAATTGTTTTTTCTTGGCAAAAACAGTTTTCCTACTAAAGTTAAACTTATTCACTGTTTGCTTACTCTTGCGCCTGTACTTCCCACGTCCAAATATTACTATCAATTAGTATTATAAACATTTAGATCTCTTGGTGAACAGAAGTGATTTTTCGAAGCAATCATTTTTTAAAATAACATTTATATTCTTATAACAATATAGTGTTCAAATAAATTTGATAAGTTCAAAACCATAATTTAAAATTTTCGTTATTAATAGCGGTACTGGAAAATAACTTTAAATTAGGGATACAAAAATATTTAAAGAAAAACGATACCTTTACGACTTTTGTTAATTTTATGCTGATGACAACCAAAGCAATTAGTAATGAATGAGGAAAAACCGGATCGCACCTCGTGATTTTTAAGCCAATAGAAATGCACGGACAACAATGGAAAACTCTGACAGCATTATAAGACACTCAAAAGAAAATAAAAATCATTTTCACACACATGCGTTCTCTATTTTAATTGGCTGTTTTGTGCGTTACTAAACGCAAATGTTCTGTGATTGGCTATGTATCATCATTTCACTTTCTTCTTATATTATATAAAGATGTAGTACTGATACTTACTCATTCATTAATACTGACTCACTCATTTTTTACCAACGAAAGTGTTCCTACAGGAATCTTTAAATCTTCAGACTTCCTTACGTTGACTTGACATGATTACTATTGCACTAACAATGGCAATAATTATTGCAATAACAATTACATGTTCTTAATGCTTTCTTAAATATGAAGTAGGGGCAAGGCGAAATTTCAGTTCGGCTAGTAATTGTTAAGTTTAGAACAATTAGTTTCATGCCTTTTCTTATTATTATGGATTGGAAAAAAAATAATCGTAATACATTATAAAAGAGTGGATAGAGCGTTAGCCATCCAATGAGACGAGCCGGGATCGAATCCCAGCAATGGCTGGTTGATACGAATTTCGCTTCTGGCTTTCACTGCCCACAGTGCTGACGTAAAATATCCGCAGTGGTAGACGGATCATGGGTTAGAGTCCTTTTGTCATCAGGCTAATCGTGATTTTCCTCTCCATGTAATGCAACTGCGAGTAAGTGCCCTCACAAAGTCCTTCACGAAGGCAAATTTCCCCCAATACGTGATGCAGAAGTTCCCTTGTCTTCTGGATTGGGTTCAAAATTAGGAGGCTACGGAGTTTAGCATTAGTAGTCGTAAACCCATATTGGGTAGACTGCTCAATGACGTTTATAATACAAAGTAAAATGAAGCTTAAAAGTGCTTGGAAGTCAGTTATACTCAATTGTAATAGGTATATTGTAGTTATAAGTACCCAATCGACTATATGAACCCTTAAAACTAAGAACAAGGTTTCTAATGTACATACCTTCTCTTACTCTGACCCTCCTGTCCAGAACCAGAAGGGCCTGAAGCAGACGCTGATCCGGATGGAGCACTTGAGCCCCCGGCGGCTACATCGAAACTTCGTTTCATTCTTAAATCTGAAAATGTCAAAACTACATAAGTAAATTAAAAAATTAATTAAGATCATTCATTTAATATATGACGCAATAAATTTTTGACAATATGAAATGATGAAAACAAATAATATCTGATTAACAATTAGTTGATTTTATCTTAATTAATATCAATCCGTATTAATAAAATTTATATTTTTGACACAGATTTGAACAATATTTCAATCATTGAATAAAAAGAATAGAAGCAGAAAAATGATATAGAAAATTTGATAATTTTTTAATTAATTGTTTTTGTTATCCACTTGTCTAGACAGCAAGCCTTCTTTGGAAATCAAGCGAAATTTAAGGCAGAGGGTATATATATATATATATATATATATATATATATATATATATATATATATATATATATATATATATATATATATATATATATATATATATATATATATATATATATATATATATATATATATATATATATATATATATATATATATATATATATATATATATATATATATATATATATTGAAATCAAATTGCGATTCGCAGTGAGTAAATCGGGTGATATGATTTAAGATTCGGAAAACATGTAAAGTCCTAAACCATGAGAATTGTTAATCGCGATGGCAATTCGACTTCATAAATTTCAAAAATATTCGAATTGCGACATAAGAATTCAAAGAGAATAAAACCGAAGAAATAAATTTCTCCTAACGATAAAATTACGTGTGGAAAGTTAAACTTCCGATATTAATGAAGATAACAAATAGTAAGGAAAATAAATAGAACTGAATTAAAATTTTAAAAAAGCGAATAATTATTTCATAACGAGTGGAAACGAAATCGACACATGCGTTAACGTTTCGTCAGTGCAATGAGAAATCAAAATTGAGATCATTCGTATAGGGGAAATCCTAGGGAGAAAAATTCGACTTGCAAACTTTAATTTTCTTCAACTCATAGTGGGCGTTGAAAAATCGCGTTGTCGTAGGTAGGCACTTTATTTATGTCGCACTAGAGCTGCACAATGGGCTATTGGCGACGGTCTGGGAAACATCCCTGAGGTTGATCCGAAGACATGCCACCGCAATTTTAAAACTCTGCAGACGGCTCTCCTGCCTTAGTAGCCCCGAATACTTCTGCGCGGGAGCATTTTTCGGTAGAACAGATACCGCTGCTGTCCCCCGTGCAGAGGTTGTGATCAACCCTAGTGATGCTTGACTTCGGTGTTCTACTGGGAACCGTATCTCTTTACGCAATGTAAGACCATGTTGTTATAAATACGAAAAAACTGAACTTTTTCAATGATTAATTTTTAATCTTTCCTAAAAATGTAAAAATAGGAAAAAATTCAATTCTGCAGAAATTACCAGATTTTCGATACTGAAATAGGAAAAAAACACCAGAATCCAGTTATTTTATCATAACTTGTCAAAATTTAAAATTGAGCTAATTTTGTATTTGGAAGGAAAGAATGAAAGATGGTTCTTTTTTTGAATAAATCTTTTTAAAAAAATGAGTTTTTAAGCACTTTGTCGCAACTTTGTCATCCCTTCCTCTTAGAGAGCAAATATGGAATTATGTATGAAAAACTAGTAAAAAAATTTAAAAGTTTCGAAACTTTTTAAAAGCTATTATTACATTTTTTTTACAGTTACATTTTTTTGTTAGATCTTTAAATACTCCATTGTTTTCATGTTAAATGCATTTGTTCAAACAAGTACAATAACTAAAATTCACAATATTTTGTAAACATTTTTAGGAAAACATTTTTTTTTTAAGTTTTCCCCGAGAAAGCAAAATTTTCAAATTAACAAAAGCTCGAAGAAGCAAACTGCTCACAAAATCACTGTAATCTCTGAAGTAAAAATTGCTCGTCGTTTTGCGTCACATAAAAAGTGATTTAAACGTGCAATAACTTAAATTAACTGAAATAATACAATAAAATAACTCAATTAAGTATAATACAATAAAATACAAACAACAAAATAACACAATATTGTAGTATAATAAATTAAAAGTAAACCTATTATTTTTTATACACCATCTCAATATTTGCTTTCAAAGAGGGGACAAAGTATCTGTATGAAATTTTATAACTTAGATTATTATGCTTAATAAATATTCATAGCTATTTTCATTTACACGCAAATAAACTCACGGAGGTTCCAATTTCCCAAATTATCTATCAGAAATACAATAAGGCAGAAATATATACATTTAGCGATAAAATTAGCGCAATTTTAAGGTGTATGTACTATTTAGTTCTATATAGGTATAGAATATTAACATTTGGGCTTCTAATTACATATTAAAAAAAAAAAATTTTTTTTTCATAGAAGATAATACATTTCCCTGATTCTTTAATGGGAATTCTGGTTGGTTCAGCAGGAACAATTTAGCCCATCATAAATCATTCCTATATTGTTTTGATGGTGGTTCATGATCGTTCCAACATTTGATTTCTAACAAACTATGAGGGAAATTTTTGATAGTTCAGCATGAACGAACCATCAAAACAAGTTGCTATTCTTACGTTGGAACATCATAAATCAGTCCGAATGCTTAAATTGGGGTGATGGTTACTTATGTTGGTCACCATCAAAAATAAAATGCTTCATGATGAAATTATTGATGGTTGCCTTCAAAATTATGTTAGTCCATCAATAGAAAACCATCAAAAATTTCGACTTTGGTATAACATGAAAAAATTTGATTTCATGGAATCAATGGTCAAGATTTTGGTTAAATTCAAACTAGTCCATATTATTTTGCCATTTCGCATTAAAACCACTAAAAATTTCTGCCCACTGCATTTCATATTTACGTTCTTTTGCTTTTCCATGCGGTGAGAAGATTTTAGTTTCTTAATAGTTTGTTGGGAGAAAAAAGGATGAGATTTCCTTCCTTAAAAACTCTTTTTTCTATCAAATCATTTGTTTTTTTATTTATTTGTTCTGCTAGAGTTGATTAAGGAGTAGAAAAAAAATTATCATAGAATTAATTGCGAACACCAAAATTTTAAACTCTTAGTAGTTAAGAGGAAGAAAAAATTAATTTTACGCAAATTAATACGAAATTTCTTAAAAAGTGTAATTTTTATTATTCAATCGTAAAATCGCAAGCTTTACTATGAAATGGTAACAGCTACGGTTAAGTTGTAATAGATTGGCACCACTGCTATATTAGGATGCTATGTGCCCTGCTTGCTAATGCTAGCCAGCTCATAGAACTGCTTGCGTAGTTCCCTTCGATTGCTGCACATAACGAGCTCACTTATTGCATACGTTGCTTCAACCTGACTTAGCATGCTTATTTGAAAACTAAAATTTAGAATAAATAGTTCATCCAACTCATCTCTGTACAAAATTCCAAATATATATTTGGTTTCTCTGAACAAAATTCTAAATATATATTTGGTTTCTGTGTACAAAATTCAAAACATATACACTTGAATATTAATTTGAAAGTGCGAACAGTTTACAAGATTTTTCTTTCACAATTCTTTTTGAGTATCAAAGCAAAACAGCTTCAAGTCCTTTATTTTATCCCTATGTTGCAAAATGTACAAAAGCCGAAGAAAAACAAGTATATTCAGAATTGGATAATAAATATAAAAGAATTTCGTTGAGATATCTGTTCTTGATTTTAATCTACCGCAGCACTGTCAAAAAATAGATCATTCGTTCGAATTTCATTGTCTTCGGGCTAACCGATAGAGGTTTCCGTGGTATTTCGTTTCGTGAAACGCAAATGCGGGTTAGTTCTATCGCCAAGTCCCGACGCTTGATACAAGAGTTTCCTTGTCTTCTGGATTGGTTATGAAATTACATGGCTACGGAGTTCATCATTGATAGTCGTAAACTAATAATTGGGTCGGCTATTCAAGATTGCTTATTAAATAAAATATTCATTCCTTAAAATTGGAACTTTTCTGAAATCAAACTAACACATATTTTGCTACCAGCATTTTTTATTTTGAAAAACTTTCAAAAATATTATGAAACGTGTTCATCACTTGAATTAGTTTTGTTAAGATAGGATTGAATAACACAAAATATTTCGATGTTCTCAGTAAAAATATGAACTTCTTACCAAAAAAACAAGTATGATTTAATGTTCCAGTTTTTCTTTATTAAATTACAACTAACCCATTATTACTTTAGAACAGAGGTGTCAAACTCGCCGCATGCGGCCCGAGATGAACATTTTTGAGGCCCAGTCAATATATCCCAAACAAAGTACAAATAAAATAGAAGTGTGAATTAGAAACGAAACCAGCATATAAAATTATAATATACTTTATTTGTAAACTATACGGATCATTTTAAATTGTCCGCTCGAAAATGCAAAATTCGAATTGGCTGAAATGGAGTCCGTTTCACACTAAGCTATCAATTAGATAGTACATAATCAGGTTTATCCTATTATAGCGAGGTAAGTTGGTTATCTTGCTCCAAGGTTCTCAATCAATTCTGGGATTTGAAAGAAAAAATATGTAAGTTTTTACAAACTATAAATGAAGATACAAGCTTGTTCTCCGATCAAATATGGTTGATATAACCAAACACTTATCCGATTTAAATTTATTGTTACAAGGCAAGGATCAGATCATTACAAACATGTTTGACATAATTAAAAAAAGCATTCAAATGTAAACTATATCTTTGGGAAAAGCAACTGAAAAATGAAGATTTAACGCACTTCCCAAAGTGCAACAAGAACAAATCTAGTTTAGATGATACTGCATCGTATCAAAAATACGCAGAAAAAAATTTCAAATCTTAGAACAGAATTTGAAACAAGGTTTAAAGATTTTAATTCTTTGGAAGACAAATTTTGTTTGTTTTCTTCGATTTTCTCAATAAATATAGACTCAGTACCCAGTTATATGCAAATGATAGTGATTGAGACTCAAATTTGAAGGCAAAATTCATTGAAGTGGGTGTGCCTAAATTTCATGAATATTTACCAGCAAGGTTTGAAAATACTCGAAAATTCGCGCATGACATTATTTCCAAGTTTGGAAGTACTTATCAGTGAGAGCAATTATTTTCTGTTATGAATGGAAATAAATCTCCTGTCCGAAACCGTATTAATAAAGCTCACGTTGGGTCAATTTTAAAAGTAGATTCGGCTAATAAAATTTTTCCCGAAATAGAAAAGATAATAGCAGAGAAGAGATGTCAAGTATCAGGACGCAAACAATAATTTAACTTCATATATGTTTATTACAATTCAAAATAAAAATATTTGTTTCTATGAACATTGAATTTTTTTTGCGGCTCACCTGAAGTTAAGCATCGTTTATTTGGCCCAAGTTGGCTTTTGAGTTTGACACCCCTGCTTTAGAATCATCCTGTCTAAAACTATTAAAATTGTTTGCTTACTGAATTTCAGATTTGAGTTTTCTTTAGCTTTTTCATTAGGAGAGAAAATTAAGTATTAAAATATATTGGTGGAAGATACGATTTCTTTGCTATCAAATGTATTTTGTTTTTCTTTTATTTAGCTTAGAATTGTTTAAAGAGTAGAAAAAATTATGACACTTGAAGATTCATGACACATGATGAAGACACATGAAAATTTCCAGTTTTTCCATTCAAAAATAAAATAAATTCACCAATAATAGTTTATATTTCTCTGATAACTATTCAGAACGTACAAAATTCAAAACACTGTAATTCAGCTAATTTTATTAGTTTCCATCATATGAATACAAAAAAAAAAAAAAATCATAATATTACATATTTCATTTTTCACAATAAATATTTTTAAACATGCTACAGCAGAATAGCAGAATTTATTATATTTGGATTTTATTTATTTGTTTATTTATTGCCGTGTTAAAATTAAGTTTATTTTGTATAGACCTAAATTAAAAATCTTATAACTATTAAAACTATATTTTAATTTGTTTCATAAATTACAGAATACTAAAATAAAATGACGTTGATTTTACTCTTTAATCTAACTAATTAAAATGAGAATTAAATTTATGCAACATTTCTGTACTGAACGACACTGAAGAGCCATATTATTTCTTATCATTATTTCTATATGGCAATAACACCTTTTAGATACTAAATGACACTATAGAGCCATATTCTCCCTCTTAATTTTTTATTATGTCAGACAATACAATCTCTTAGAGATAGCAGTGAACCTTAGAGTTAAAATTCAAACTCTAGCAAGCACTTTTTGATTGTACTTAAAAAAGAAAAACTTCAAAAGAAAACTCTTAAAAAAGAAAAACTCGTTCTACCAGTACTAAGCTCTCGTTGAAATTAGAGCTAGGTAAAAAATGGCTTACATACATATATATAATTGATATTAATCATAAAAGGCATTTTTCGAAAAATATTTCAACAGGCAACATTAAAAAAATTTTTAAGAAATAAGAATTAAAGTAATTTTCTGTATATAAAAATACAATAATTTGCACTTTAAGATAAAATGTACTTACAGTAAGAATATATGGATCAAACAGTCGAAATCAAAGATTTCTTAAATGTATAGTGCAAGGCTAATATAAAGCAGAAAGCAAGCTCAAGTTAAAGTTTTATCAAACAGAGTGAAATAAAATTGCGAATGTTTAAAACAATTTGAAGGGTTACCAGATTAAGTATGACGAAGCCAAATCTCAGCCAGTTGGCTATGTTTGCATACAAATTGGCGAAATCAGATAAAAAAGCGATTACTTTTTACTTAACTTGTAAAACTCTAAATTCGGACACATTTTACATATATATATATATTTTTAAATCTATTCTTTGCATTGATTTTAAACAGTACTGTCGTAACAAATCTTTTAGAGAAAACGCTGAAAATTCGAAACTTTCATGCATATTTTAGTTTTTTCTGAAAGTGTTTAAAAACTGTTATTTACTGCATTTGGGTTTTTGTGTAAAGTTTCTCCAGATTATAACCACTTTAAAGTAGAGTTTTTTTCCTATTTACTTTAAATTCATCATAATTCATAATCATTAATAAAAATTTTTCGTAAACATTAATAAATTAAATTCCTAATCACAATTCATAATCATTTAAATTCATATCACTAATAAAAAAAATAAACAATTACAAAATACAAGCACTTATAAGTCTTTAAGATTTTAATAAATGTTTGAAGAAAAATGTTCTGCGTATTTTAAATGATATGCAGGACAGAAATGGCTTTTCTTGGAAATGAACTGTCAATTTAATTTAATATGAAATTACGGTGTTGAGCTTCAAATATGCCTGCAGTCAGTGAACTTTTTGTTCTGGACACAGATCAAAGAAATATGTTTAAAAAAATTGAAGAAAAAAATCAATATTCAACCCAAATTTAACAACTAAGAGAGGAATTACTTTTTTAAACACTAAGCATATTATGATTATGTACATAATATGTAATATTTCGTAATTTTGGTCCCAACCCAAAAGACAAGGGAACACCAGGATCAAGCATTGGGATAAACTAGCCTTCGTTGGTGCATTTTTAATGGAACTCTACCTATCCTCAATTTCTTCACATGGCGAAAAAAACTACGAAAACCTCCCATGGTAAACCTGACGGCAAGAGGATTCCAACTCGCGAACCATCTATTAGTGGGAATATTTTTTACCTCAGCACTGTGGTTGGTACAAGCCGAGAGCAGAATTTATATCAAGCAGCCACCACTGGTATTCGAACCTGGGTCACCTCACTGGTAGGTGAATGCTCTATACCCTTATCCACCGCGTATTAAACACTAAGTATACTTCATTTCTTTATTTATTTTATAACAGTCGTTGAACAGCCGACCCAATTTAGGGTTTACGACTACTAATGTTCAACTCCGTGGCCTTGTAATTTTGAACCCAATCCAGAAGACAAGGGAACTTCTGGATCATTTATTGGAAGAAATTTGTTTTCGTGGAGGACATTTTGATGCAACTAACCCACATTTGCGTTACATGTAAAGGAAAGCCAGGAAAACTTTCCTCGGTTAGCCCTAATGAAAAGGGGACTCTAACTCGTGATCCGTCTACCACTGAAAATATTTTTAAGTCAGTAGTGGGGTTAGTGTGAGACGGATGCGGAATTCAAATCAACCAGGTATCGTTGGGATCGAACCCGGGGCACCTCATTGAGAGGCCAGCGATCTATCCACTAAACCAGGGATGGGCAAACTTTTTTGGTCGAGGGCCAAAAATCGAGAAAAAAAAAATGTTTGGTGGGACAAATAAAATTTTCAAAATTTAAAAAAAAAAAGCGAATATTAAGGTTCGAAGCGAGATGTGCCTATTTTACGGAACAAGGCTAAATCCTTTTCTGTTAGTCCACTTCTGAAATGATTCTTTCTAAGGTCCAAAGTTGAAAACTCTTGTTTACATATATAAAATTAAGCAAACATAGAGCTGATTTTCTGGGCATGAAATATTAAATTTTGGAAACTAGCTTTTGGTAATGATTTGTAAAACTTTGGCATATTTAGAAACAACTGCTTCAGATGATTGTTAGATTGTCCGCTCGTTGGATCTTAAAATGCGTAGTCTGCCAAATGTGAAGTACAATTTACCTATATTAGATTCCTCGAGAAAGACAAACGCTAGTTAGAGCCAATCTAAGACTATTCTATGAAGAACTTCTGCTTTCAACATTTTACCAATTGAAGCTGTCTGTGCTAACTATTTCCATCAATTTATGTTTTGTAGAACAAAAATAGAGAAAGTAAAAAAGTCATCAGTACTTTGTTAAAAAAGGAAAAACAGAAATAATTTTAAATAGTTGACAAGAAAATGGATGTATATTGTTTATGTATATTGCCACTGATCGGCAAATTAAAATTATATCCGCGGGCCGGATAAAACCTTCCGGCGGGCCACAGTTGGCCCGCGGGCCGTAGTTTGCCCATCCCTGCACTAAACACTAAGTATAATCATTTCGGGGTCGGAATTGCTGGGTTTATTACAGATAAAACGTTTCCGGCGAAGGGCCTGTTCAGTGACACAGAGCTATTGGGGCCCGCTCCAATTTTGTTTAAACTTTTGAGAAGTTAATCGTTTAACTGTTGCTATTTGTTTTACAGTTTATTTTCCCAATAATTTAATTTTTTTCTTCAAAAAATTAAACTAGAAATGAAGCGTAGAAATTAATGAACTGCAATTCGCAATTTTTAT
Organism: Parasteatoda tepidariorum; assembly: GCF_982258835.1. Taxonomy (NCBI): domain Eukaryota; kingdom Metazoa; phylum Arthropoda; class Arachnida; order Araneae; family Theridiidae; genus Parasteatoda; species Parasteatoda tepidariorum. Next base: position 132,468,410 of record NC_141755.1, on the reverse strand, counting down.
AAATTAATGGAATGTTCCTACCGAAAGTAATGTGATTCTTTAAATGCGCTAGTCAAATTCTTAATTTTCTTAATGTGTACTTTATAGGTATATCTTGTCTCTTTTATTTTGATGGAAAAGTGAAAAAAATATTATCGATTCAGCATTGGAAAAACATTTTTTATTAAAATGAAAAATTTGTATTCTGAACATTTCAATTCTATATAAAATTGTTTATTTATAACAGAACATCTCTTAAGAGGAGTAACATTTCTTCGCAAGTTTAGTACTACCTCCTTAACTACACTGGTGTTAGAAATTAAGAGAATTTTCAGACAATTATCTCTAGAACTACTGAACGGATTTGATATGTATATACAATACAAAACAAATAACACAATTTTAATACACACGCATGATGATCGTGCACTCGTTGGAGTCGGAAGGTATGAAATTGCCACACGACAATAATAAACTGCCTTTTTTCAAGTATGAAATCACGCCTGTAAGAGACCCATTTTCTTTGTTTATTCCGCTATTTCATACCTTCCAACGAGTATAACGCACGATCATGCATGTGTATAACAATTGTTAACTAGTTATTTGTCTTGTATTGCATCAAAGTAAGCACATTTCATTAAAATCGGTTCTGTAGTTCTGAAGATAATCGATCAAGTCTGCAAATTCTCTTAATTTCTTAAGCCAGTGTAAATTCAAGCAAAGAAAACGTGAGTTCCGGCACACCTTAAGTTAGTCAAAAAATTTTAATTGCTTAAAAAATTTTTTTTGAAAAAATAAAAATGCAATCAATTATTGGAAGGCAACTTCCCTGTAGAGTGTTCCTAAGTTATCCTCTCACAAAGTTTCTATTTTCTGATATTTTGAAATTTTCATTTCAGTATTTGAAACTATTTTTCCTGATCTCAATTTTTCGATAGTTTATATTCAAAATCCTTTATGAAGGTGGAAGAGATTTTACAATGAAAAGTTTCTCCCGTGGTATCGCTTCCTCTTAAGATGAAAACCGATTTAACTTTTGTGTTACGAGTATCAATGTCTGAACAGTTTGGAGCGTGCTCCAAATCTCCATGTTGGGCCTAATCTTTTCAGCACACTAAGCGATGAAGTCGTTTTTAAAAATCTAAATTTGTACTACAACGTCAATTTATCAATTCATTAAACCCGGAACTACCAAGTAGAAATAACTGCCTAGTTTTTTGAAATTATTTTTGAAATCGCGAAAAAGAATGATTTAAAAAAAAGTGACTTAGGTAGATACTTTTTTAATATTGCACTAGAGCAGCACAATGAGTTATTAATTTATTTTACAACCGTCGTTGAACAGCCGACCCAATTTTTTGGATTTACGACTACAAATGTCCGTAGTCTTCAAATTTTGAACCCATCCAGAAGAAAAGGGAAATCTTAGATCAAGTAAAGGGCGAAATTTAGGTGAAACTTTTGGTGGAGGACATTTTGGTGAAACTAATCTGCATTTGCGTTACATGGAGAGGAAGACCATGAAAACATCCCTCGATTAGTCAGACGGCAAAAAGGGACTCTAACCCATGATCTATCCACCACTGAAGATATTTCACGTCAGCACTGTGGTCGATTCATGCGAATTTAGAAATTTTACACTTGCTTTCGAATTCTCCACCTACGCTGTAGCACTGAACTTCTTATATGATAAGTAACAACTATTGCTTTTTTATTATTACTATTACTAACTATTATAAATAAATAAAAATTTCAGATAAAATTTATTAACTTTACTATATTCTTCAGTTGAACCCGATCCAGAAGACAAGGGAACTCCTGGATCAAGCATAGGAAGAAATTTTGCCTTCGTGGGTGACTTTCTGTAAAACCAACCTGCATTTGCGTTATGTGGAGAGGAAAACCATTAAAACCTCCCACGGTTAGCCTGACGACAAGGGAAGTCTCATAATCCGTCTACCATTGAAGATATTTTACGTTAGCTCTGTGGTCAGTGGAAGCCGAGTGCAGAATTCGAATCGATCTGTTATCGCTGGGATTCGAACCCGGTTCATCTCATTGGAAAGTGAATGCTCTATCCCCTGGAGCTAACACGGTTCACAATGGGTTATTAGCAACGTTCTGGTGAACATCCCTGAGGATGATCCGCCTTCACAATTCTCTTCCATTTTCGTAGCCTGCTCGCGAAGTCGAACACTTTAAAGAGATACCGCGCACCCTCGGTTCCTAAGCAGGATGAAGAAAGTGGTCACACGTTCTTATTGACAGCAGTCAGGGATGCTTAACTTTGGTATTCTTCTGGAAATTTCGGACCAAAAGGATTAAAATAAATGGTCGATTAATTCATGAGGGTTCACTCGTTTATTCTTTTAAAAAGATAAATTTTTAGAGAAGTTTAAAAAACAAAACCAAATGCTAGATCTCTTTTTAAAACCACGTTTTGAGCCATGTTTATTTTTTTAAACACTCCTTTCAAGCTATGCCCATAGTTCTCATAAATTATTCGTTGTTCAGTGCCAAGTTTTTAACTTATGAGCTGTACGGAAGATTCGTAGAAAGGTTTTGTTGTCCTTAATGCTATCCTTGATCCTGTCCTTAATGGTGAAAACCTTCCAATCTTAGTCCGACAGTACGAAGAATCTTTAACCAGTTGAGTTGAAAATCGAATTGATTGAATTAACGTGCAAAACAAATCAGTTTGCAGTTACTGGAAGTGCTTGATCGGAGGTTCGAACCACGGTTATGGTCAATGAGTAAAATTTATATCTAATAAAAATAAATGTGATTTTTATTTATTTTACAATATTCTAGCGTTAATAGAAGATTTTATTTTCTTAAAATTATTATTTGTTTCTTTTTTTAGGCCCGTATAATATCATTAAAATAGAAAAATTGTTGTTCATGTATTTTATTTATAAATGACCTATATCTTCCCTTTATATTAACTTATAATTTTCAAACCCGACCAAATATTATAATATAGTATTCGCGAACTCAATGACCTATAGGCGGCATTGTTATTTGAGGCGAATGAGTGCTAGCAGAATAACAGGCTCATCAATTGCACAGGGAGATTTCTTCATTGTAGCAAGGTAAGGTTCCTTTATTGTGGCTTATTAAATTTTTTTTTTAAAAAATTACCTATTCATTCTTTATATATTCATCCTTTATGTATTCATATATATATATTATATCCCAAAAGACAGCAATCGAAAAATCTACTCTAACTTGTATATCAATCAATTTCTAACTGACCATGGAGCTCAAGGTAGTTATCAGTCAAAATTGTTCGGGAAAGACCCGAACTGCAAAGTTTGTAAAACTTATGAAGATATCGAACACGTACTTACTGTCTGTCCTGTTTATGATGATTTAAGAATTAAATTTTTCCCGAGAAATTTCAACTTTGATACCATTAAAAGAAACTAAACAAAGGAATTGAAGAGATTTTTAAAAGACTTTTTGAAAACAGAATGGAGGATCTGGCCTAAACCGATCCTTCAACAGTATTCCCTGGATGCCCCGAAATGGGGGCGGGACAGGGTAAAGCCGAACTATATTCATTCTTATAACAGGGATGAGATTCTTCCGCGGATTCGCAGAATTCCGCTTTTTCTCAGATTTTTCCATTTTTCCCGCTAATTTCCGGCGAAATGTTTTTTTGCACAAGTTAAAATATTTTATGAGGAATTTAATTTTCCGCGGAGCGAAATTATTGAAGTCCTCATTCCTCCCTCTGAAGTTTCTCTAAAAATCATCCTTGGGATAAAACTGGTTGACCTTTATACAGGGATGAGATTTTTTTCGCTTTTGTCTCTCGAATTTCAGCCTTTTTATCAAAAACTCAGATTCTCTAAAAGTTTCGTTTTTTTTTTATTTATTTATTTATAAATATTACGTTTTTTTTTTAAAAAAAATTCAGTCGTTGAAGTCAAATTATTATATTTATTTACGATTTTCAAAGAAAAACAGAAAATTCAAATTACGTCCTTGCTGCTAATCCTTCCGCATGTTTACTTATATTAGCTATTTTCTCCGATTTCACGCATAGAAAATAAGATTTTCCGTATTTTTTATCCGTCGGCCGGATAGCTCATATTTTCGTAATTTAGACGTCGCTGCTTCTTGTATTCTGGAGAGAAAGCAAACAAAAAAAGCGAAAAAAAAATAGAGGTGGATTTGTGGTGAAAATATTTATTTGCTCATTCAAATAATCTTGTAAATTTTTATTTATTGTGTAAATAAATGAATGCATCAACCGCTTCTTCGGGGGTCGAAAATCGTTGTCCACGTAATTTATTTTTGATGTGGGAATAAGAAGAAGTCATTGGGTGCCAAATCAGGGCTGTACGGCGGATGACCCATCAATTCGATCTTTCGCTCCGTCAGAAATGCCTTTGTTTGAGTCGATGTGTGAGAGCTCGCATTGTCATGATGAAGAATGATTCGCCTGTTCTTCTGCTTTTTTCGAATTTCTCCAATGACTTCTGGCAAACAAATGGTCGTGTACCATTCAGAATTGACCGTCCTGCGTTGCTCTAACGCCACTGTTGACCGTTAATGCCGAAGAAACAGGCAATCATTTGTTTCGATGTGCTTCTTCCTCGAACAACTTTTGTTGGTTTTTCCTCGTCTTGGAAGACCCATACAGTTGATTGCTGTTTTGTTTCCGGCTCATATGCATAGATCCATGATTCGTCACCTGTGTAGATGTTATACACAGCCTTTAATGTACCTTGAACGTATTTTTCCAACATTTCCTTGCACCATTCGACGCGAGCCTTTTTTTGAGCGTTTGTCAGATTATGCGGGATCCAACGCGAACAAATTTTTTTTGCGCTCAAATGCTCATGCAATATTTTATTGATGCTAGTCATACTAATGTCCAAAGACGCCTCTATCTCACGGTATGTCACATGACGATCTTGCTTTATCAGTTCACGCACAGCATCGATCTTTTCTGGCACAACAACGGATTTTGGACGACCTGCACGGGATTCGTCCTGGATCGAACATCGACCACGATTAAATTCGTTATACCAATTTTTTACAGTGCTGTAGGATGGCGCTTTATCGCTGAATAAAGAATTAAGTTCATCGAAGCATTCTTGTCTTGACAATCCACGTCGAAAGTTATTAAAAATAATGGCACGAAAATGTTCACGATTCAATTCCATTTTTTGAAAGAGAAGAACTTTTCAATTTACTGTCAACAACACAAATAAAGCTATAATGGTAAATCGTCTACTGAATTTATGTTTAAAAATATCAAACTTTTGTTTAAAATCGTCTGCAGTCGCCTAGCAACACTTACTGTTGCCAAGGCCAGAAATATAAATAGCAACCCTCGTAATATTAACCTATAATTTTCACACTCGACCAGTTACTATATTGTAGTATACTCTATGCTACCTTACCAAAGGACATAATTATCAACAAATTAGTGGGTCCACAATATGCAAGCCCGGATTTACGTATAAGCTAAGTAAGCTGTAGCTTGGGGCCCCGAGATGGCAAGGCCCCTCCTTCCCCTTTTTTTTCTTCTTTTTTAAAGTTTTATCCGGAGTTGGGGCCCTCTGAAACCTAAAATACATCTTTTTTTTCTTTTTCACATTGGCGGACGGTTTTCAAAATTTAATCGTAGTGCTTACAAATTTAAAATAATTGTCTTCACTTTTCTAACCAAAAGAGCAATAAAACTGATATAAACATTCCTGCTGTCGTAGCTACCACCCACAGAATTGTCAAATAGCTGCCTCACTTCACACTGTTGGAAAAAGTTTTTAGCTTCTTTCTTAGTTTTTAGCTTGGACTCTTTTTGTCCTTACTTCCGGAAATATCGGATATCCACAGAAACACCCCTTTGTTTGATTTCTGGTCATAAATTGCTTGGAACAAAAAATTTCTAAGACTGCTAATAAGGTCTTGTTCGTATTTCTTTATTTGGGTCACTCTGCTTCGAGATTTCCGTTGTATCACTCGTTCACTTCTAATTTTTCTTTTTTGCAAAATTTAGATCTTTTTTTCTAATTTATAATAAAGGCTTTTTTTTCCCTTTAATTATCCTAAATGTTTCAACTAGCCTAATTGTTTAATTTGCTTAATTATTGTAATTGATTTTATATTGTTTAATTAATCTAAAATAATCACACATGAATTCGTGAACTCCGAATTTCTATATTGAAGGACATCAAGAAGACATAAATTTCTCACCTTTGGAGGTAAGTAAAGGCTTTTATTAAATGAACTTTGTGGTAAGGGAAAACATGTGAAAGGTTTGCACAGTTTTTCATTTATACATTTTTTAACATAATGAAATTATCAATTATCTAATAGCTTATTATATTTGCCCCAGCTTACTTCAATATTTTTTACTTAAATTAAAAACTTTGTCAAATTAAAAAATATGTTTTATAAATAATTTTTAAGAGGTGAAGAACTAAGCCAAAGCTTCTTACTAAAGGGTAACTTGACCCACTTTGCTCTGAAGGATGAGTATTTTGTGAACCAACAAAGCAATAAGTAAGTATATCTAAAAAATGCTATAATTTTGTTTAAAGAAACATCAAATCTTATTGTTATTTACTGTTGAATAGTAAGAAATCTGAAGCTACATTGTTAAATATTAATATTAATGCTTATTAAGGAATGAATATTAAGGTTTATTCAGTAATTTGAACTTATTGGAGAGAAATATATCTTTTTCTATTTATTTATTTAGTTTTTTTAATTTATTTAGTTTTTTATTTATTTATTTAGTTACTGCTATTCAATTCCCTCTTTGATTTACTAAAATTCTTCATTTGGTCTACTTTGGATGAAATTCAGATTACAGATCTGATTTTATTTTAATTTTACTTACGGCTAAAAGACAGAAACACCATGTGATATTGCTTGATACAGCATTGAAGTCAAGTGATCATTAGCTAAACAAATGTTTTAATATATATGTAAAAAAAATGTTCAAGTCTCCTGTCTGACCAAATTTTCATGTTTTCCCTAAATATGAAATATGTTTAATTTGTAAAATATTATATTTCGTACATAAATGTTTATCAATCATACTTTTCTTCAGTCCCGCAGTGGACTGATCGTTAAGACACAGTTCCCAGCAGATCACCGAAGTCAAGCATCACTGGCTACGGTCAGTGTGCGGGTGGGAGACCATTTGGATCAGTCTGCGTAGGGACCGAGGGTGTGCGGTATGGGTCCTCGTTAAACTGTGCTAACGTAAAGTGCTCGACTTCGCGCGCAGGTCGTCGAGCTACCGAAGCGGGGGTGCCATCCCCTCCGCAGAGGATCAAAATTGTGATGGCATGAGTTCGGATCATCCTCCGGGATGTTTCCCAGACCATTGCCAATAGCCCTTTGAGCAGCTCTAATGCGACGTAAATTAACAATAACAACAACATACGTTCTTCTATTTTTAACTTTTTTATTTTTGCTGTTATTATGTCTTTAAAGTAATAAGGCTTTCAAATTTTTATAAGACTTTTAAATTTTTAAATCAAAGTCGAAACAAGTTTTTAAAATTGTAAATGGAAACTATTTATGAAGTTTTGACAGATTTGTTTTTATTTTAAGTCTGTGCATTTAATTTAATAAAATAAAAACAAATGAAAAGGAAATTTAAAAAATATAAATAAATGACCGGATAAAATAAAAAACTTCTGTTGTCATTAGAAAGGAACGCATCATATCTTAAATAATTTGAGTATTAATGAATTACTTAAAAATAAGCAATATTTTTAGTTTTAAAGGTAAAAGAGTTTGCTGATTTGTTTAAAAGGTAATTTTGTCCCATCATTTGCTCATGAGACTATTTAATATCTGTTTCTAAGGATCGCAATTCCTTTTTATTTTACTTTAAAATTGCACAAATGATACATTTAATGCTTTCATGTGATATGCAGCAGTTTTAAATACCTAAAAAATGACTGAAATTGTCAATTAAAAAAACAATGAACTAATACTTTTGAATATGAATTCAAATAACTCCACACGTTTTGTTTTGCTATCTCATTTCATGCTCGCATTATTTAGAGCAGACAGTTGAGTGTGGATGATGTAAGTAAAAAAGGCATACAAAAAAAAAGCCAATTTAATTTCAGTTAATGACCTGGATATTATATTTTTAAACTTCTCTCAAAAAATTAAGTAAAAAAGGTAAGAGCAGAGCTGATACTTCTAATCCGTCACATTTATTCTCTCTGATATTTAATAGACTCTTTAATAAATCCTTAAAAATGTAAGCCAAAAAATATACATAAATGATAATTTTTATTCTAGCACAAAAATGAAACAAATGCACTTAAAACAATTAAAAAGAAAGCAAACGTAATGAAGAAATATTTTTAATGTAAACATCAATTAAGTAAAATCAGCTTGCAAACTTATTCTTTTTTTACAAACAGTATTAATATAACCGGCGTTCCCCTGCTCCAGGGTGTAGGGCTTAGAAGAAGAATAAAAAAACATTTGTATATTTCATAATGTTGAAAACTTTACTTCGATTATTAACTGGAATAAGGAGGTATTAAACAGCTGGAGGGGGGGGGGGTCGCTGGTTGCATTCGTTTTCATCCTTGTAGCGATTAGCTTTTTCTCTATATTGCTTCTTTAGTCAACATGGCTGATTTTTTAACAAGTACATCATTGCTAGATGATTATAATTTATTCTTATCTAATACATTAGAAAACGAGAAAATTTACTGATAGTATCTACCAAAATCAGGAATACATAAAAAAAACTTTTTTTTTTCTAAAAATACACACTTTTTATGTAAATAAAATGTAAGGTATTAATTTTTATACAGAGAAGAAAATTAAATGAATTTATTGCATTGTCTTATAAAAATAGTTTACATATGTCGACATTGGTCCATTTCACTTGAAATAAACTCATGTGTTTTTTCTTCCTCATTCAAAATGAGAAAATATTGCACATGATATTAGAATGTGAATTCTTTTCATATGCATATGAAAATGATGAATACAAAACGGGATTTTTAGCTAATCACGATGCGTGATTTTTAAATTGCGAGAAGAATCAAAACGCATGATTTTTAAAATGCGTAAATACGAATCGCGATATAGGATTTCTGAATCCTGAGACTACAAATAATTTGATTTGCTACAAAATCGGCGCAAACAAACCACGTCATGGTTGGATATCTAAATGAGCGATTCGTAATAATATCGAAATTTTATAAACATCGTGGAAATACGTCATTTTAATTTGCGATAAAGTTTGCGCAAATAAAGTACGTCGAAAACGAGTTTATTTAAATGCCCCATTTCAAACTTTCAAAACGTAAAATAAATTTTTAAAATAATTGCGATTTCAGAAACTGCGTGAAAATGGGTAGCAATAACTACGGAAAAGTCATTGAATTTACCATTAACCCACACACATGAAGAGCGTCAAAAGTGATAACTAGAATTCAAAATTCGTGTATCGTAATAATGTCGTTTTGAAAATATGGTATTTTCAAAACTATGCGTAAATCCGTAGGGTTGAAAATCGAAAAAAAGAGATCGAAAAACGACATTGATTGAGATTGGGTGTGTTAATAACCTTACGAAGCAATTACTGATTTTTTTTTTTATTTAAAAAAAAAATTTCTTATTTTTTTCCTTTTAGGTTGTTGCCGCAGGCCGCTCATGGACAGTTGGCGGGCATTTATGAAACTAAACATTTTTGAAACTTAATCCCTTAATTACGCGGCCTTGCCTGTTTTCGCAGCTGACTATTTGACCAACTATTTAGTTGTATTTTTACATTTTTCAAGATCTTATTATGTACGCAACCACGCAAATTATATTTTCAATAACATACTAATCAATTGTGCTAGTCATTTAGTTTAGGTCTTTCTTTAAATTAAAGGTTCGTTTTTAAATTATTTTATTTAACAACCGTCGTTGAACAGCCGACCCAGATTTAGAGTTTAGGACTATTATTTTTCAACTCCGTAGTCTTCAAATATTGAAGTCAATCCAGAAGAAAAGGGAAAACTAAGATCAAGTATAGGGCGAAATTTAGACTTCGTGGAGGACATTTGGTGGAACTAACCAGCATTTGCGTTACTTGGAGAGGAAAACCATGAAAACCTCCATCGATTAGCCCGACTGCAAAGGGACTCTAACCCATGATCTATCTACCACTGAAGATATTTCAAGTCAGCACTGTGGTCGATTCATGCAAATTTACAGATTTTACTCTCGCTTTTGGACTCTCCACCTACGCTATAGCACTGAACTTCTTATCTGTAAAGTTAAAACAACTATTGCTTTTCTATTATTACTTTTATTACTGTTTCTAACTATAATAACTACAACTCTTTTTCAGATAAAATTTATTAACTTCATTATATTCCTAAGTTGAACCCGATCCAGAAGACAAGGGAACTCCTGGATCAAGTACCTTTTCCTCATCACTATTTGGGAAAATAACCAGCATTTGCGTTATGTGGAGAGGAAAGTCACGATTTTTTTTAAAAAGAAAGTTGCGACAAGTTATAAGTTATTATTTTTACAAATTAAGAGTCAAAGCTTCTTTCCAATCTTACGTAAAACTTATTTTAATATCGCGTGAACTTATTTTAATTTAATATACTTTGTCACTACGTGAATAATGCCAAGTAACTGCTATGCTTTTAGTGTGAAAAATCTCAGTTTCATTACAACACGCGAGTTTTAAATCACACATTTAAATAATCACTTCTTAATGTACTGTGTTTTGTCCGTTTTTATAGAAAATCCATGTTATTCTATAATTTTTGGCAGTTTTTATAATGCAATCCCAGATGATTTTAAAAATTCCGATATTTATTTCATCATGGGAATTATAAATCATACATTCAAATAATTACTCATAGTTACTTATTCGTGCTAATTTTATCGTAAATTAATGCATCTTTTGTTCGATTATTGCGATAATAAATTTTGCCTTTAAGTTTTGCTTTTTGTTTAAACTCTATAAATTTTCTTTAATAAAGATATTTAATTTGATTTTATATTACTCATTAAAATACATTTGTATATATATATATATATATATATATATATATATATATATATATATATATATATATATATATTACTCTTCTTTCAGTGAGCATTACGAATTTTTTTCATAGAATTTCTATTCCTTTTCCCCAATATTCAAATATCGATATATACTTTCTTTAGTCGAATTAATTAATGATAAATATGGAAAAAAATTGAAAAAAACGCAAAAACAGGTACTCAGCTAGTAATAGATAATAAAAAAAATGAATTCATGCTCTATTATGCCTTTAATAAAATAATAAGCTAATTCCCCAAAGAAAAATTAATCAAGAAAAAGAAAATATTTAACAGATCATCATTCGAGGGCACTTTGATAACTGTAGCAACATTTAAGTCATATAAGATTGACTCAAACTTGCTGAAGAATTTGGTTATTATTTATTAGATCTGCAGGTTTGTGTGCTCAATTTAGGCTGGGAAGATTTCCGTACCGTGATTTGTGGCCGAATAATCGCTATATCTTGGCCACTTCAGGTCAGCGCACCACGAGAAACTAAAAGAAACGCCGTAAAATGAGACTAACTCGAAGGGTGTAACTCATAGCCACTCCCAAGCAAACATTTGCATGTTTTTCTTAATAATTTTTCCCATTAAAATCAATTTGGCTCCTTAGAGATCGAAGTTGGCGTTTTAGATCACGATACGGAAATATCCCCGTTATTCTTATTATACCTTTGTCAAATAGAGAGACAGATAGCTCAATGCAGAGAAGTTGGAGCACGGTGGCTCAGGGGATAGAGTTTTCGACTTCCAATATGGTGAACCGGGTTCGAATCCCGACAATGGCTTATTGATTCGAGATCTGCACCCGGCTCGCACCAACCATAGTGCTGATGTAACGTATCCTTAGTAGTAGACGGGCCATGGGTTAGATTCAGCTCGTCGTCAGGAAAAACAAAACTGTGGGAGTTTTTCGTGGATTTCCTTTCCATGTAACTCAAATGCGGGTTAGTTCCATCATAAAGTCCTCCACGTAGGCAAATTTCTTCCAATACTAGGGTCCCGCAGTGGGCTGATCGTTAGGACACGGTTCCCAGCAGATCACCGAAGTCAAGCATCACTGGCTGCGGTCAGTGTGCGGGTGGGTGACCACTTGGATCAGTCTACGTAGGGACCGAGGGTGTGCGGTATTGGTCCTCGTTAAACTGTGCTACCGTAAAGTGCTCGACTTCGCGCGCAGGTCGTCGGGCTACAGAAGCGGGGGTGCCATCCCCTCCGCAGAGGATCAAAATTGTGATGGCATGTCTTCGGATCATCCTCCGGGATGTTTTCCAGACCGTCGCCAATAGCCCATTGTGCAGCTCTAGTGCGACGTAAATTAACAACAACAACAACAAATCCAATACTAGGCGTAGGTGTTCCCTTGTCTTCTGGATTTGGCTAAAAATTACAAGACTGCTGAGTTGGACATGAGTAGTCGTGAACACAAAAAATCGGATCGGTTGTTAAATAAAATAAAATAAAATATAAAGAGTGTCCTCAGTGGTAGACGGATCATGGGTTCCTTTGCAGTCAGGCTAACCGTGGGAGTTTTTTGCTGTTTTATTCTCCATGCAACTATAATGCGGGTTAGTTTCATCAAAAAAATTCGTCATGGAGGCAAAATTTCTCCGAATATTTGATCCCGGGGTTCCCTTGTCATCTGTACTGGGTTCAAAATTACTAGGCTACGGAGTTGAACATCCACATTCGTAAACACCACGAAAAAATTGGGTCGGCTGTTCAACGACCGCTATAATACTGAGAAGGGTGGCTGAGAGAATAGAGCACTTGCCTCTAAATGAGGTGACTTGAGTTCGATCCCAATGATAGCTGGTCGATTCGAACTCGGCACCCAGCTCACACCGACCACAGTACAAATGAAAAATATCCTCAGTGGTAGACGGGTCACGGGTTAGACTAATCATATGCCGTCAGACTAACCGTGGAAGGTTTTCCTTTCCATGTAACACAAATGCAGGTTATTTACGGCAAAAAATCCTCCACGAACGTATAATTGTCCCCAATACTTGATCAAGGAGTCCCCTTATCTAACATGCTAACTCTATGCTTAGAATTAGATTATTTATTCTAATTTCTTCTCTTTTTTTTAAGATGTTTACCAAACAGTCTGCCGCGCACTGCTATCTTACCTTTTCTAAAATTTGAATTCCAAAAAAATTAATAACGGATAGAAAATTAGTAAGCTAAAAGCGTAAAAATATTTTCACACAGTCCTTCGAAACTGATTTAATGTCAATTTTTTTTATTAGCATTTGAATTGCTTTTAGCATTAATTAATTGAAATAATAACAAAAAGATAATTTTTAAATTAAAAAAATTCGACTAAAATAAAAAAAATTCTTTGAAACTACAAATTTCGGGGTGCACAACTTTTTTTAATACTTACTCTGCATGTTGACTAGTGATAGGTTGCTTGAGTATTTTATGTTATAGTAATTTTCATATAAATATTATATTCAGAAACAAAATTATCTGCAGGGATGGGGCATATATATATATCATAAGATCAAAATAGTACTAGTATTTCAATTTTTGCTTTATTTAAGTCGATATTCCACTTGTTATTTTTGAGCTAGTTTTAGTTTCAAATTTATTATAAGTGCTCTCTTTTATTTTGAAGTTTTATTTGGAGAAAAATTATTGAATTGTGTAGGATATTATAAATGGTGTAAACCTATTTGGTGTGGTATATATATATTATATCGTTCTGTAACGAAGTGAACAAGAAATTTACTCATTAGTAAGAGATAACAAAACTGAAATAATTCATTTGCTAGTTTAAAACAGTGCTTAACATTCGAGGAACCAGTTTATTTGTTTATTTATTTTCTTGATAAATTTGTGTGTATTGTGTAATACTTAGCTTTGTTAATCTGAAATGTTCTAATGTTTTTAAACATTACTTCTCAGTATTCCAATTGCAATTTTTAATTGAAATATTATCTTTATTTCATTGTTTTGTAACTGTTATATTAAGATACAAAGTCTACGGTGTTCATTTTAGACCTTAAAAAGGGCATTAGAAACTGGAAAGAGCCCCTAAAAAAGGGCACCTATCATAAAAAAAAAGCATTATGTACAAATATTTGCTTGACTTTTAAGACACTCAAAATATACAAAGTTTATCACTAAAAAACTTTTTTTTAGCGATAATTAGTTTAAATTAAAAAAATAGTTCCTTAGTTAAATTGGTACTTTCTAGAAATTGGGTTTTAAAGTGAGCTAATTATCAAATCTCGAAGCTCATAAAAAAATATTGATATGGTTTGATAGTTGGTTGGTGTGAAATTTACAGTTTTGCAAAATCCTCAGATTGTTTTTTTTTTTTCATGTTGATAGCTATGCTTATTTATGTACTTAATTTAAAATATTTTTTCTTTCTTATCTAGATGATGAAATTGTTGGACATCCTTGAAATTCTTTTGGAAGCTGAAGATTGCAAACAAGAAAGAATTGATGGTGGTATCATTGGTAGTCAAAAACTAGAGGCTATCAGCTAATCTAATGGTTAGTTAGTAATTAACAATAAACTTAATTTTTACATACAATTTATGAACTTTGATTATATTAGAGAGATGATTGTGCTCCGGAAAAAGTACAGATTTTTCCCTTGTATTTTAAAGTTTCCTTCTTGAGGTAAATGCTTAGAAAAAACGACTCACAAGAATTTGCAGTAGGTAGTTAAAGGCATTTACATAATAAAATGTTTACATAATTAAAAAATAACTTAAGCCAATAATTCTCTTTCTTGTGTGTTTTAAAATTTATAATAACTACTGAAACCAAACTTTAAATTTATTAATTGATAATGAACGAGTTCTTATATGACGAGCCTACAATATGAATTTTTAATATGTGGATCATTTATTAATTTATTTTTGTAACATAATAGACCTGCTAAATGTAACTAAGGTGCTGGTTTTCAGTTTTGCTACCTAAATGTTTCATTTACTACTTACCTTTAACTACCTTGCATTACCTTTTATATTTGTAACATTCTATTATGTAAACACTTTTTAAATGGTATAGTTATATATTGATCAATAATCGTTTGTTAAAAGTTTAAAATCATCCTATCATTAATTTTACTTAGTGTTAAATTCTTCTAGTCTATTTCTTTATAACAGGAATAAGAAAAGTACTATGAGCATTCTTGTAAGTAGGGTGTCAGCACTGTAAAATGCATATTTATCAACTGCCTTAATTTAATAGAATATTAAGTCATATCTGTAAAATACGCTACAGCAGATAAGATGCTGTAAAATTTGTATTTCACTATTTAGATGTTATATTATATAATACCCTGGGTATTTACCCGGGTAAATACTTAAAATTCATAAATACCTGGGTATTTATGAGTTTTATTGAAACTTTTATGATCATGTTCTTTTGGGTGTTAAAAAATTATATGTATTTAAGGTACAATTAAGATTTACTTACATGGTCAGAAGTTAATTAGTTCTTAACTAAGAAGAAAAATTCCTTCATAAATGATTAAAATCATTGTATTTTAGTTTTTATTTGAGAATGGCTATGGTTTAATCATCCTGAAGTTCACAGTTTGATTCATAATTCCTAATATTTATTGGCTTCTCATCTTAGAAATTATTGGCTTCTCATCTTAGAAATATATTTTTAAAATGTAAAATATTTTTCAGATTTTAGGTAATTTATTTTAGAAAATTCATCATACAAAAATTTCTCTTTATATGAATACTATGCAATCTAACTCTGATCTATATTTAGTTGTAAAAAAAAGTAAAACAAAAAAAACTGTTTTTCAATAAACAGCTTGAAAGCTTTTTTGTATAACTCAAACAGAAAATTATTAGAAAATAAGCATTTAATGGTGTATTTTTTTAAATAAAGTATTTATTTAAAAAATAACTTTAAAATTGGTTAAAAAAAGTCATTAATATTCCCTTTTCGGAGAAAGAGATACTTATGCAAATTTTACCATATAAAAATAATTCTAACAAAGTAAATATTTGTAATAGTATTGAAAATTAAATCTATGAACACAGATAATTTTACCATTGTGTAATTATCATTTATTTTTCTTAAAAATGGAATATGAATAAATAGGCAGTGTTTCTAAGAGATGGTGGCTATTTTTACAGAAGGGGCAAAGAGGGTACATTTATAGGGATCAAAGGGTAGACAGGGCTTCTAAAGTTGTTTAAGGAAAACTCTGCATAAATCCTACGTAGTGATATAAATACATATTAACATAATACATAAATATATACATAAATATATACACATCACATGACACCGTCTATAAAGTGCCACCTGGCTTCCATAATTCTATAAACAAACATTAAAGAAAAAGTTATCTTTAAAAACTCATTTAATTTTTGATATTCTCCGTTATGTATCCACAATGCGTATTTTTATTCACCAAAGAGTTTAATTTAAAGAAATATTTAATTATAACTTAATGTTATAAATTTCATTGAAAATTCTTAGCAATATTAATAATCAATATTTCACATAAAACTGAAAATTAAATGAAAATGAAACTTATGAAACATTACCTCACTAGCCCAGACAGCAGTGTCAGATGCTTAAATATTTGTTAGTCTAAATTTGTAATTTTTTTTGTTTTTTTTTTGTTTCATTAAATCACATTAAGTTTTAAACTCTTAGTTCTATTTACATGTACAAATTCATCAGCGACAACACCTCCCTGTTTAGATATCAAAGTTCAAGTTTTGCACCACTCTGACCTCTTCTGTAAATTTAAGATAGCTGCAAAAACTCACTTTGAACTTAAAATATCGACATTTTGATTTAAACTGTAACTTCTAACCTTTTTAAACTATAACTTAAACAATTAACAGCTTTCCTCTAAATATTTTACTGTTCACTTATTTTGATAGAATGTTTCTATAATTTTTTTTAAAAATTCTAAGTAATAAAGGCTCATAGTTTTACTAGTTCCTTAGTTTTGTGATTAAAAGAGTAAATATGATGTAAGTACTAATTTTTCCAAACATAAAAGTTATTTTAAATTTGTTATTATACATATATATATAAATGAATGTCTTTGGGCTAAGTCTGTGTGCCAAATGCAATGAAATTTGGCATATATATAATTCAAAGCACTAAGAAGATCATTGTCAGTGTTATAGCATTCTATGACGAATTGTTCAAGTGGGATAGGCAAACAAGGAAATTCTGACTAGTTAAGCAGTACCCATTGTTTTGAATTTAACTTCTGACAGTTCAGTTTTTCAACTATTTTAAATATGACATCAGTAGTGATATTTGTTAGCTTACAGATCTATTTGTAAAATAGAGTAAGGAGTTTATTGCTAGTACATTGAATTATTTTTTAATTGCTATAGAATAATCATTCAGAATAAATTTATTCTGGCTAAATTTAATCATGACTAAAATTTCTGTGAATGATGCCCATCACTCAAACCTTTATATGCTATTAGTTTAAGTAAAAGTGAATATTAAATTTAGTTTATGTTTTTTATTCTTCATAACATGAACTACTCATTCCATTAGGGTATGTAAATGTTAAAATACTTGTCAGGATTTTAGTGATTAGGTTGAAAACTATAAGTATAAAATCTGTCTTCATACTGAACAGTTTATAATAAATTCTGTTATGTACTTGCAACCAACATCAACCCTATTTAGAAAATACAAAGCTTATTAAACATGAACTATTACTAGTTATGTTAATGCAAAAATTGAACAATCAAAAGTTTTTTTCATATTTCTTAGTTTACATGAATTAAGTACATTCCATTTACCTCTATTTCATTTGGTGATTCTCCTATTGCAGGTTTTATTAAAAAAAAAACATGGGGTTTTCTTTTTATAAAAATGCTAAATTAGATGACTTCTGGTACTTGTATCAGAAACATTACCAACCATATCATCTATTTAGTTGCACTTGAAATTCATGTTTAAGACAGTATTTTTAAAAACACTTGGCGCATCTCTATTGGAATCACCCTACACTATTTGAAGTAAGTTTTGAAATAAATGTTTTTGTTTTTTTCACAAAATTAATATTGTAGTTAATTTTTGAAATATTTATCCCTATTCTTCAGTTAACAGAATAAAAATTTTACTATTGTATGTTTCAGTTATTGTTTCCACGTGAAGAGGATGAAATAATAGCCCATGCAAAACTTTTAGACAACTTAAAAACTGCACTAAGGATGCAACCAAATAGGTAAAAGTTAAAATCCTTTTTGCACGAGTATTGTACTGATATTTAATGGTATAATATATAATATAATACCACTAATTAAAATATAATAAGTATTTTAGTGATTAACTAGGGCATCTACAATAAATCCCAAAAGGGTGTTTGACCTCTTTAGTAATTCTGTTCTAAATTTGAAATTTTATGGGTTGTAGCACATTCTTAATTTGCTCCCACATAGATTTAAATTAATTTCATTAAATTTTTTCTGCTTACAATTTATAATTTGTTCTCAAATTAAAATGTCTTTTGTGAATACAATAAATACATAGTAAAAGCTTGATTAGCCAGAATGTGTGTGAATTCTGAAAATTATGATTACTTGAGATAAATTAAGGTAAGTAAGGCAAAGATCATGTATATAATATTAAACATATACATGGACTTTGCCTTACTATTGGACCCCTTTATTTAATTCATAATTTTTTTTAATGTAGCTTGAGATGGAAAAACAACAAAGGACTCAAGTTGAAAATTTGGCAAAAGCTGGATGTTTATCTGATGATGCTAAAGCTGGAATAACCCCAGCACCTGGAATAGTACCATGTCCTCCACCACCACCTCTATTTCGTATCGGTAAAACAGCTTTTATTTGACATAAATACAATATGTGTTAATGCATTCAATTTCAATATAATATTCTGTTATCACTGTTATCCAGTCAAGACACAAAATTCTGTGTATTTTTTAGTAGTTATATGAAAATTTTAAAAGTATTTATTCTTTGAAATGGTTTTCTATACAACCATAAGTACATTAGGGAAAATAGGATTGTTTGAAAATATTGAATTTTGTTAGAATGACATGTAAGAAAAAAGACAGTACAGTTTTGAGGTGAAACCTTTGCATATATTAACTAAAACTTTTTCAATTTTCAGGAACTTCCATTATAAAGCAGACAATTTTTAAAATTATGCTCTCTGTCAATCCTACACTTAAATAATAATCCAATCCAAAATTTCTCTTGGTGATGATGCACATCGGTAACAATCTCTTAACCCCAAGTTGTTGACTATGATATAAAACCACAAATATATCGAGGCATATAAAATTGTTGATAAATATTGAATTTTCTGAAAATGTTAGGTAATAAAAAAAAAGAAACAGTTTTAAGGGAAAAATTATTCATTTATTAACTTAGTTTGCCATTCATACAAATAAAGAAAAACCCATTATAAATTTAACAAATCAAATGACATAAATTTTAAAACTGTAGTCTCTGGCAATTCTGCACATAAATGACAGTCTTTAGACTTAAAAATTGTTTCTTGGTTGGAAAAACATTCATGTAAAAAGAGATGATTTCAATGAAATCTAAGTCTCCTTCTTAGCTTCATGCAGTTTTATGTGCTTTTATGATTTCTTAGCTGCAAACTTTACTGCATCAAAAAATCAATCCCTGCCCCTTGTTATTCAATGTTAGTGTATAGCTAGGAAATTTTTGCACAATATTACCCAGGATCTCAATGCTTATAGGGTCAAGTGAATTCTGAACAAATATTTTAGTATGGTAATTTTTCAACTGTTTTTATTTGTAGACATTTTATTGAATATTATGTTTTTTTGTGTCTTCTTTGATTTATTATTGTGATTATTTTCTGTATGAATAATTTTTTAGGTTCATTAAATGACAAACCTTTAAATTTGTCAAGAGTGATGTCTAAAAATATTCCTCAGCCATCAAATCCTTTGAAAACCTTTAATTGGTGTAAACTACCAGAAGTAAGAAAAACAAACTTGCTTATTAATATACATTTCAAAAAAATAATTCATAAGTGTATAGCCAATGTTATTTGAACCGTTTGGGAAAACTGTACAAAGATATTGATTTACAAAAATTTGATAAGACATTTTGTGCTTATCAAAAACAGCAGGTATCATTTTCATAAAAATTAGTAAAATAATTTTTTTCTCTGATTGAATTGGATTTAATGTATAAAATTAAACTTAGATTAAAATTAAAAATATATTCTGTGTTTTTTTTCTCAATTTCTTTGTGTTTGTTCATAGGTAATATTCCTTTTAAGTTATGAAGTATTTCAGATTTTGATAAGTTTCTGCTGAAATTTATTCTCAGTGCATAACTTTTGAACGATCGTAAATATTGAGATTTTCTGTTTATTTCTAATTTGAAAACTGTGGTGAAATATACATACACATGTATATATAGTAAAGAAATAGGAATTACTCTACATTATTGTTAATTTTAAAAGATTATTACGTTTGGTTTGTGAAAATTAGTCATATCAGTTTTTCTTTGAAGCAGCTTTTCTATATTAGTTAGGTTTCAAAATGAAAAAAAAAAAAATTTAAACACACCCTAATTAACAAGTCTCAACCTTTTCTTAAAAAAATATCAGTCTTTTTGATCTATCCTTGCATTACAGAAAATTAAAAGCTATTATAAACGTATACATTTATATTATATAAGTGTACATTTTGCATATTTTAAATGAATGCCTATTATGCTTTTCTTAAGTACTTGTTATTAATTTGTAGTGCATTGGTTCAGTTATAGAAGATATACCAGCAGTGGTGACTAAAGCCAAATCAAGAGAACTCTCTGTCATTGATGGTAGGCATGTTCAAAATTGTACAATATTGTTATCAAAATTAAGACTCTCAAATGACGAAATTTGTAGAACAATTCTTAGTATGGATAATAAGGAACAGTTACCAAAAGATATGGTTGAGCAGATAATTGATCTTTATATATAAGTAGGTATATTAAGGGGGAAGAACAGTTTAAGTCAATTTTTCTCAAAAAAGGATATAGTTCGTTCACCTGGAGTTGAGACTTGGCTCCACCTCCTCGGACGCAGAGTTCATTTCAGCGCGGGGGAGTAAGAGGAAAAACATCTCCGTTGTTGAAATTAAGACAACCCTTAATTTGCGCCAAACACAGAAAGTGAATTCTTTTTCACTTACTTTGCTTTATCATCTGCTAATATACCTTTTGTTACACTAGCTAATTAAATATAGTTTACATTTAGAAACTGTTGTTCTCCCAGCGAAATGTCTCATAAAGGACAAACTATTCACTCAAAAGAAAGAAATATCATAAAAAAATAGTGTAAAATATCGTCAAATTTATGGAATATTCATTGTTAAAAAAATGCACATAAAGTTTGCGAAATAAATATTTTTGCCAAACGATCGCCAAATAGCAACATTGTTCAGGATTGCTCACAACCTTCTCCCAAAAATAGCGCAATAGTATCGTCGCATACCACGTGATGAAGGTGGAGCCAAGTGCCAACTCCTGGTGAACGAGCTATACTTGGATCTCCATCTGTTGCATTTTGAGCATTGCTAAGTTTTGACAAAGTAATCATGTGAAAAATAGTCTCTTTTTGGGTGTTATTACACAGTGAAGAAGGACGGTACTATACTAAAACCCTACCTTTCCCCACGCAAAATCATCTTTCTTTGTATCAGCTTTCTCATTTCGCTTAAACTGTTCTTCCCTTGTAGGTTTCATATGTCATAGGTCAGTCGAAAAATTCAATTATTTGCTATGGATTCTCTGATATTTTCTAATCAGTCTGACTGTTTTTAGGTTTATAACAATAAGCTTCTTTTCTTAAATGTTCTTTTTTTAATGTTTCTGCAAATTAAGTTTACTTGGAATTTGAATATTGTAATAATTTTTTGCATTGTAACTAAATAAATAATCAATTTAAATTAATTTCTAATGATTGAGGCCCCTGGTTACCCATCAGCTACTGGTTCTTTTGACCATTGATGCTGTCCTCTCTTTTTTTAAACACAACATTACCAAAGTAGCAACTAATATTAGATAACATCAGAAAATTAATAAAATCTAACGTTATCTTGCATAACTTCTAATATTAAAAAGATACAAAAAGTCATTGTTTGCATTAGTTTTGATGCTATATGATGTTAGATTTTGTATTTTGATATTATCTTGTTTTGCTTTTTATTTTTTGGAGTAAGCCAGAGGAAGATTTGGATGGTAGTAGAATTATTAGGTGATATGGTTTTAATTAATTTTCTGCATTGCTGTGAAGCAGTAAAACTTAGAACAATAGTTTTTATAATGTCATTCCATGTATTATTTACTTAGCAATACAGAAATACTAAATAAAATTATATTAGCGAATCCCATTACCATCCATTTTCCTCCTTCCTACTCCAAAGTATATCTTTTGTTCTTATGTTATATTATGATTTTTTTTTAATATTTCAAATTTATTTAAGAAATAATACTATATCTCAACTTTTATTTTTCATACATTTCTTCATACAACTTTTATTCTTCATACATAATCTTATTCTTCTTGCAATGTTTGTAAAACATGCTTTAAAAAAGTCGTAATTTAAGCCACTTGCTATTTGATAATTATCATTCATTATTTAGATTCTGAAACTACATAATAAAAAACCACCCTATATAATTACAAAGTTAAATTTACATTTGAATTAGTTGAAAATTTATCTTAATTTTTTTTTCTCATGAAATGTAACTATGTCAGTCATTTCCAAAAACATTAAAATAAAATTAGATCTAGAGTTTATAAATTGTTATTTTTGTAATAATTGAGACAATAGATTTTTTTTTAAAAAATTCAAATTATTTTATTGCATTGTTTTCTTGCTATAAACTGTTTTTTTAGTGATTGTTCTAGGGAATGTTTTCTTACACTGTGGTAAATTAAAACGGTTTTTTCATTCTAACTTAAAAATTCGCTGTGCTACTTGTCCAGCCATACACCCTTCAAGAAGTAAGTCTTCAGTACAAAAAAAAAAAGCTGTATGGTGGCCATTTTGTATAATAACGCACCAGAAGAAATTTTTTTTTTTACAGTACATTGCTTGATGCCAAGGATCTTTTTCAGAATGTTGTTTAATTCAGCTATCTCCCTCAAAAAATTTCTCAAGCAATACTGATTTTTTTCATCACTTAAGTTCCCTCACTGTAATTTTACCTTACTGTAAATTTTAAGTTGCAACTCATATTGCATATATTTTTTTACTTCATTTTTGCAAGGATTTTAAAACTATTTATAAAGTACGGAAATTTGCGTAGCAACCTGTATGTTACTCTTTTTCTTGTAATTTTTTTATTTAATATCATTATTCTTGTTTTAAAGCTTTTGAAGTTTATGCCTAGTCATGAGGAAAAAGTCCTTTTGGAAGAACATAGCATAGAAATTGATAATATGGCTAGATCTGATAGATTTTTATTTGAAATAAGCAAGTATGCCTTATTTTTTTCTATTAAGTGATTTTGTTAAAAGCTAAATTTAAGGTATATCTTTTTCTACTGAAAATAAAAATTTAATTAAATTATTTCTGCAATATTTAAAATTGAATTGTAATACAATAAAGCTTGAAATATCATAAAAATCCAACTGTTCGCCAAAATGAAATTTTTTTACTGAAAATTACCAGTCTCATATTGAATTAATTTATCCCCCCATTCCCCAATTTAATATTAAATCCAAAGTGACTTAATATTAGAAAATAATTTCTTTTGGTAGTCTCAGTTAATGACCAAAGTTCCTTGTTAAGAAAAACTTTTTTAACTTTTTTGCTGCATTAAACCACCATTTTTTAAAAAGGGCAAAATAAAATAAAAATTATAGTACAGTAAAGCATATTCTTTATGTCTGTCAGGGGACTGATATATTATCAGTGTATAAACCAACGGATGTATAACTTAAAAGGAAACAAAATGCAAATTCACCATTGAAATAAAAATTTTAATAATGACTTGATGGGAGCATTAGTTTTCAACCTAATATTAATGATGTAGAAAACAATCAACATGGTTATTAATATAGTTAACAAAACACCTGTTACAATTATCTGTCAGTGAAATTGTTTTGTGCTTTTAAAAATTTCTTTGATTTGTAGGAATGTTTCTAAAAACCGTGCTCAGAGATATGAGATTTCAATAATGAAGTTTTTTTTAAAGTTTCTATACAAAGTTTTTTGTGAGTACTGATCTTTTATGCATATGTCATTCTTTTTCAGCAAATATTTTAATCCCTACTCCCTATTCTTAACTACTACTTTTTTATGGGACTTACTTAGTTGAAATTAGGGGGGGGGGGAGGATTCCTTTTGTGAGCCTTGCTTAGAACTTTATGAATCCAGGCGAAAAAATTATATACTTCAAAAAAATGAGACATGTAACCAATTGTTTTTTTAACATAAAAAAGAATTAAGATGCATAGATTAAGAATAAACTGGAAATACTATGAAATGACAAATAAATGAAAGAGATAAATAAAAGTTATTATAAAATAACTGATTATAATGGTAATAATAAATGTTAATAACGGAAAAGGATATGTGAGGAACATAAAAATAATGCTTTACTGTATATAAAAATAAAGTTTGTAAGAAATACATATTAATCGCTTAAGACAAATGAAAATAATAGCTAAATTTAACTTTTACATCTAAGCAGCTTTTAAAAATAGATCAGAGCAGTTTGGATTTTATCAAAATTTTTTAATAATGAATTTAAAAATTAATTCAAATGAAAAATTTATAGTATCTTGTTTGTATTTTTCAACGAGCAGGAAATTTTTTTATTAAAAATATGTTATATAAATATTTTAAATGTACAGTTTATTTGAGGGTGATAAAGTATATAAATTGTTTTATTGTGGCTCCTTGCCAAATAAAGTTTTCATTTTGCCATCACAATAAAATTGTATATATTTTTAAAAAAGTGTGACCTTAGATTTTTAAATAGAAAATGCTATTTTTTAGTTTATTACAATTCACAAGTCCTGTATATATTTCAATCCGAAATCTTCTTTTTTTAACTTTTTTAATGTTATTATCGAAGTTATAGTTTATTTAAATTAAATGTACTTGAAATATTTGTAATTATTTAAATCAGTGTTTCCCAAACTTATGACTTTTGTGTACCTTTTTTAAATTTCTCGTAACGCTGTCTACCACTGATAAAAAAATGAATGGATTTTTTTACTGTAAAAAAATGGCACTAAAGTTAAAAATCACATCTGGCTGTTGATACCACTGATTATTAACTGTTATCTCTGCAAATAATAGTCAACAGAAAAATACTTAATCATAAAGTTTCATGGCTAGTTTTATTTTTAAGTAAAATTTTTTGAAATTTTCATTTGTTGCAAGATATTTTGCATAAGAACGTGTACCCCAGGGGTGAAAGCGAGACGGAAAAGAGGAAAGGCTGGTAGAAAAACCAATTCAGTTATTGCTAGTTTTCGACAGAAGTTTACTTTAAAACTATTCAACAATTTCTTCTTTATCTTGGAAAGGAAGCAGTTTTACTATATCTTAAAACTATAGAAGAAATATTGATAGTTACAGATATTTTATTTTTCTCGAAAAAATGCTAAAGTAAAATGTATTTCGTGGCAGTTTTTGCTCTTTTCCGTCTTACTATATAAGGGCTTTCAGCCTTTGTGTACCCCCGCTGAACTGCTCCCGTACCCCTGGGGGTACGTATACCACACTTTGGGAAACACTGATTTAAATTGTCAATTAGTTGTCTTTATTTTAAAATATTTCCGTAGCTTTATGAAACAAAATTGAAAATTTAAAATCATGTTGAATTAATTAAAATAAAATACTTTTGATTGTTAACTTTGTCATCTGGCTGCAAAAAATTCATATCCTTGCTGACATTAGGGTGGAATTGAGCTAAATTTTCGCAATTACAATGACTCACTCAAGCCAATCAGAAACCTGTAATTTTGTAATTATATCGCATTTTGCTATACGCAAAAATACAGGCTTTTGATTGACCGAATTTTTCCATCGTATTTGCAAAAATTTAACTGAATTCCGCACTAGAAAGCCATGAATTTACAAAATATAGATTTTTTTTTGTGTTCATATGATAGATTTATGAAGGAGTTAACATAAAACTGACTGATTATACACTGTACACATACTTTGTTAAAAAAAAGCTCATTAATGAAGGAAACCTAAAGTAAAGTTTTAATTCGGTTTAGGGAGCCCCTCTGAGGTGGGGACCGGGGCAACTGCCCCTCATGCCCCTGCCTTTGTCAGTCTTTGAGTGTTTGACTGAGTAATGCTGTTATTTTTCTAATAAATAAATAGCAATAACTAATTTCATTCACTTTAAATATTTTTCTTTTTCAGAATTGTTCATTATGAACAAAGAATTAAAACTTTATTCTACAAAAAAATAAATTGCAAGAAAGAATGAGTGACTCAAAAGCAAAAATAGAGGTATTTTCTTATTATAATTTATTGTCAAAAAATTAAAAATTTGTATTTAAAATTATTCCCATCATTTTTACAATGGTTTTATTTTTTTTTAAAGAACGTTTTTCTAATTTTCGTGTTCAAAGTTATTTTTTTAATGATAAGGATATTTTTTTTCCATTTGAAGTTATAAAAAAAATTCTTCAACATTCAATATTTTATATTAGGTTATTAACAATACATCTTTTTTATAAAAATATACATAA
This sequence comes from Parasteatoda tepidariorum, assembly GCF_982258835.1. Lineage (NCBI taxonomy): Eukaryota > Metazoa > Arthropoda > Arachnida > Araneae > Theridiidae > Parasteatoda > Parasteatoda tepidariorum. The sequence continues at coordinate 132,441,662 of NC_141755.1, read as the reverse complement.
CTTTAATTTTTATACTTGTTGGTGGAATAAGTGAGCATCAGATATAATTCTAATTTTATTCTCAATACTCATTTTTTATGATGTTTAAATTTTCTCATTCAAACCCTGCTTTGGAATAGATATTTTTTAGAATGGAACTAAAGGAAAAATTAGATTCAGATTTTCATAGACATAATATGTCTATATATAAAGTTCAAGCATAAGGTTCATAAGAAGGAAACTAAGTACAGTAGAGAACCAATTATTTGGGATGCTCGGGAGGTCACGGAGGAAATGACGTTTCTCTGGGTAAACGGGGAAAAAAATTCTCCCTTTCCTTACATTTTCCTCTACTCAACTTCAAGGATGAGTTCATTTCCGCTTTTTTTCATAATCGTTTTAGTTTAAAATGGAGGCAAAACCGATCAAAATTTTTCTCGGTTTTCTGGTTTCCCGGTTATCTGGATACCGGATAAATGGTTCTCTACTGTACTATAAAGTTTTTTCAACATTATATCTTATAAAGTTTCATCATTAGGTTCAAAAGGTTTTGATCAATAACAAATAGTCTATTATAAATTTTCAATTTATGTTTACCAAACTCAAAAATTTGTTATAAGTTAAGTGGAATATGGTACAGTTGAACCTGTTTATCTCGAACCTGCTTATCTCGAAAACCTGTATTTCTCGAAATTTCTTAGTTTCCCGACATTAATGATTTAATTTTAATGTATTTTTCCAAGTTTATCTCGAAAAAATTTCTTTCAAAACCTGTGTTTCTCGAATTTTGAAAAAGAATGTACATCATCATAATCGATGCCTGGACAGCAGAACTTGTTCAAACAAGCTACATTAGAAGAACCGAAAAATTCCCTAGCCCCATGGGAAGTAAGAATGAGCAGATTGGGGGGTCGTTTCTTGGAATTTCCGGTTACTATCGTCACACTCTCCAACCAATTGAGTGTATTCGGACAATGAAAAGTTGATTGATGAGGGGGGCGTCACCACTAGGCATCAGTTTCCACACATGGATAAGAACAACACAAAGAGAATTTCCTTTTATCAGTAGAATTTTTTTAGGAGGTCGTTGGTTTGAGCGTCTCAGTCTTTTTTAAAACATTGTTCAATTGAATTTTGATTAAGTATGGCAGGGGTTAAACGTAAATTGAATGTTCTCTCCATTGAAGAAAAAATGAAAATTTTAACATTCTTGGACGGAAATCCATTAATGAAAAAAAACGAAGTTGCGGTGAAGTTCGGTTTACCAGCAAGCACTCTTTCTACAATTATTAAGAATCGAGAAGCTGTGGAGCAAAAATTTCATAGCAGCAACAAGAATGCGAAAAAAAAAAGCCGAAAATGCACTTTTCCGGACGTGGATGAATGTGTTTTAAAATGGTTTACACAATGCAGGAGCAGCGGTATTCCTATCAGTGGACAAATAATGCAACAAAAAGCTGAGGATTTTGCTAAAGAGCTTGGCCATGAAGATAATTTTAAAGGCAGTAACGGATGGCTAGAAAGTTTTAAAAATAGGCACGGTATTACTTTTCGAAAACTTTGTGGTGAAAGTGCCTCTGTTCCGGAAAGTGTATGCGAAGATTGGATTAAAAACATTCCTGATTTAGTGAAAGGCTATGAGCCAAAAAATATTTTCAATGCTGACGAGACAGGACTGTTTTACCAATGTTTGCCAGACAAAACTGCTATGTTTAAAGATGAAGCATGCAGGGGAGGAAAACAAAGTAAAGCTCGTTTGACATTGCTCTTAGCTGCAAATGAAGCAGGCACAGAGAAACTTCCTCCTCTCATGATCGGACGCTCAGAAAAGCCTAGATGCTTTACTAAAGTAAAATCCTTCCCTTTTCCATACAAAGCAAATAAAAAATCTTGGATGACGAGTGAAATCTTTGGAAATTGGTTAAAGTCCTTAGACAAATCCATGCGGTTAAAAAAAAGAAAAATTATTCTTTTTATAGACAACTGTAGTGCTCATAACAATCTGCCTGAACTGAAAAATGTTTGTGTTAAGTATTTTCCCGCAAACACCACCTCAAAGCTTCAACCTATGGATCAGGGAGTAATCAGAAGTTTTAAAGTTAACTACAGAAAACAGTTGATCCGCAAACTCGTAGATGCAATTGATGAAGGAAGTACCCTTCCCAAGATAAATGTACTGGATTCTATCAGAATGACAGACCACGCATGGAGAAATGTAACACAGAAGACCATTCAAAATGGTTTTAAAAAAGCTGGGTTTAAGAATGAGCGTGAAGAAGAGATGGGGATTATTGAAGAAGAGACTGAAATTTCCGAAAAGGAAGCTGAGGAAACTTATATCCCTGATGAAGAAATGATCGAAATAAATTCACAAGATTGGAATGCAATAAAATCTGGATTAAAAGTGAACATTTCCTTTGAAGAATTTTTGCAAGTGGATGACTCCTTGGCCACATGTGGAACTTTGACAGATTCGGAAATTGTCGATAATGTCAGATGCATTTCCGAAGACGAAAATGAAGTAGACGAAGAGCATATAGAAGCACCGAAAGTGACAGTAAAGGAAGCTGAAAAAGCCGTGGAACGTTTAACAAACTTTCTTGAATGTCAAGAAAAGGTTGGACACGAGGGGTTCGCTGCTCTCTCCAACATTCGAAAAATTATCGAATCAAAGAAAATCCGACGTCAGAAATCATTAAAAGACTACCTATGAGGTGCGTATGACTGTTAAAAACTTTTATTAGATGTAATTAATATGTAATCATAATTAAATTCTTTACAACATAAATGATTTAAAGTTTCTTTTAATTAAACATTGCTGCTCGAATTTCATTTTTTAAACTTACCTGTATATCTCGAAACCTCTCTATCTCAAATTTTTTCCCCTTTCCCGCGAGATTCAAGATAGGCAGGTTCGACTGTATTATATGTCACTTTGAGCTACCTTCTTAACTTTTATATGTCACTTTGAACATTAGAAAGCCAGAAAATCTTTTTCATGACTTTCAAAAAGGTCACTGTTTTCTCTGCATCATGTAATGTTAGGTTCTATACAAAATAATATTATTTAGAGTTTGCTGTAATATTTTGCATAAGTTTGATGCTATCTAATTTTATATTTTCTGTTATTATCTTGCATTAATTAATATTTTTGGAATAAACAAGAGGATGATTTGGATGGTAGTATAATATTTAAGCAATATAAATTTACTTAATTTTCTGTATTGTTGTGAAGAAGTAAAACATGGATCAGTAGCTTTGTCATTCACTAATTGTTTACTTAGCAGTACATAATAAATAATAATTAATTCTGCTATCATTCAGTTTTCTTCCTCTTCCCGCAAATTATACTTTGTGTCCAGCTGGTTTTTTTGTGAATGATGAGATGGCATTGCATATTTCTTAGGTTTTAAAATTTCTTTAATTTCTTAAATTTAATTTTTTTAATCATTTTTAATTCAATTTTAATTAAATTCAACCAATTATTTCATTTTTATTACATTTTATATAAAGCTAATATAAATATTTTATTCTCTTCTTAACAATCAATGTAACGGTTAACGTTTTAATTCAATACAAATGTATAACTCATTAATTCACTGTTGTGGCTGAATTGAATATCAAAATCTATTTTTAACTCTTTATTCCTTTAACTATTTTATTTCTCTTAACACAAAAATTTTTCAGTTACAGGGTTATATTAATTCTCATGGTCTTTTGGGTGATAAAGCGGTAACCAAATTATTTAAAATGGCTGGGGACTTTCGCCCTTCAGTCCGTCATTGACAAAAATTCTCATTATTTTTAATAATGTTTCTTCGTTCCTATAAAGCCTTTTATTTTGTCTTCCTTGCCATGGAAGTAAATTTTGAAATGCTCTCTAAGCAAAACAATAATTGATTTATATATGCAATAATTTAATTTATCGTTTTCTGTAATGATTATGTCGATAAAGAAAACTATTTTAAAATTTTTTAAGTTACTTTCTTCCAAAAATTTTCTTTCACTTTTTTCAATGATCATATTCTTTTAGTTTTTGAAATTCTACCTAATTTTCTACTGTGATTTCAATTTTTTTTCTTCCTTTTACTATAATGTAGATGTTTTTCAGCTAAATTTTAAACATTAAATCAATCAAAGAATTTTTTGCTATTATCATTATTTTACCGTTATATTATTTTAAACATAATGAAAATAAAAAATTTACATACTTGTCTCAAATTTCAGTCAAATAATTCAAAATTAAAGTAATAAACACAATTCTGATAATATAAATGCTCGCAAACTTAAAATATTGTTTATTGTCAGTGCTAAAAGAAAATTGCTTCTAATATCATATCTTTACATTTTAATGCAATTAAAGGAATACAAAACATTTTGTAACAAATCTATTAATGCAATGAATGGTGACCTTTATATAAGAGAAGAAAACAAATGCCAAGAACAAATTAATAAATGAATCTTAGAGCACATTATTATTTACACAAAAGACTTATCATTTATTAAAGATAAAAGAAAATTCATGAAAAATTAAAAGAAACCAAATTTTAAATACATTCAACAGTTTCATAAGGAGGAAACTAAGTACTATGAAGTTTTTTCAACATTATATCTTATAAAATTTCATCAATGCTCATATATCTGCCAACCCACTTTTTCTATTATTCTAAAAATTTATTGCAACGTTGCAGAATAAATACTTGACCTTATTTTTTTCTGAATTTTTAAATTCTTATTTGAGTTAACAATGAATAAGAATAAAAAAAATCATGATAAACATTACAACTATTTCAATAAATAACTATTTAATTTCAAAACTAAACATACTAAGAAATAAACTTCATCCAATTATAAAAGCAATATATTTTTACCATTATCCTTTTACATAAACAACTCTATAATCTTTTGGTGAAACACAATTTTAAAAAAATATTTGTTATTAAATACGTTTTTATTCTTTGTTCAAAACAGCAATAATGCTTATAATTTTTTTATTACTTTTATTTTTAAGAAATCTTTCTTTTAATTTAAAAAAAAAATCTTGTCTGTTTAATATATCTTTCCATGAATTTACCACCATTTAGAGTTTATTCTTTCAATTGGAAGTCTTTATTTTTGTTTTTAGTTTTCTATTTATTAAATTATAAAATCTTAAACAATTAGGTAGATTAAATTTAATGAAACCTTAGATATTCTTGTGTTTAAATCTAAAATTACTTGTGGGGTAGGTGTTTCTCTTTGTTTGAAAAGTGCATGAATGTCTTTGAAACAGTAATTTTAAATTCATGTAGTGCTCTCATTATAATTTGTTTTTGTAATTTTTTTGTACCATTTCATTAGTTTTTAAAAGAGCTTTAATTGTTTTAAAACTAATGGTTTTCTTACTGCTTTAAATTATTTTTATTTTTTTTATGTAATATTGTCTTTTTAAAATCTTTTCCATTAAAGGGAAATCAAATTTTTTTCAACTATTTCTGAGGCATCCAAAGAGCTTCAGAGGAGACTTTTTGAACTAATTCTGGAAATTCCATGAATCGTGGTGCTCGAGGAAATGCTTCTGGTTTCCACTTATCTAACTTAAACAGGATTGCTGATACAATATCAAATATAATACAGAATATGACTTTACTGCATTATATTATTGATACTTTAGAGAAAAAAGTAGGTATTTGTATTTACTTTAACATATAATCATGGTTGCTTTTGTTATAATTTTTTGCCTTTTGCAAAGCCACGTCCCCGCTAATTAAACTAAGAAAAATCCAAATCAAGCTCTATTTCACCTGAAAATTTATGTGCAACTTCTTACTGCATTGCAAGCAAAGGAAAGAACACTAAAGTTGCAAAAAGGATCACAGTTTTGCTTGAAAATATCGATTTACTATGATTTGAGGCATTGAATAATTTTTTTAAAAATAATTATTCAATTTAAAAAAAATATTATTGTATAGTATTTAGTATTTAAAAAATATAGTATATAATTTAGTACTGGTATTTAAAAAAATATTATAATTCAATTTTTTCAAGTTAGATAAATGATAATTGTTTACATTTTAGTCAATTTTGAAATAATAATCGCGTTAATCACTTCTGTAAATTTTAAGATAAATACACTAGTGCTCAAAACTGAGAGAGTTTTCATATTTGGTAGCCTATCTCCATTATGACAGACCAGATTTTAATAAACTATAAAGTTGATATCTGCCTGGAAAATCGATTCAACAAATATCCTCTCTTTTTAAAGTTTAAACTAGGTGAGCTTGATGGCTGCCTAATTTCCATTAAAATAAAATCGCCACACGATTCCATTCTGTAAAGGTTAACATTGAATTTTAAGACTTCTTCCATATACCTCACACCAGTCAAAGAACCTCTTTCAAAGACATAGATGGGTCAATGACCATTCAACATTTTGCCTATCAAGACAATCAAACCTCTTTTGCCTTAATGTCCAATTTTTCAGATATCTGGAGACATCAAATTCCTGGTTCTTTCCATACGTAATTAAGAATTATTCAAACCAGGCACTCACTATCTACCTACCAACTAAGTAAATCAACTGCTTTAGCAGAGGAAGTTTGATAATCTTGGCAGGCATCGTACTAAGTAATTAAAAATCTTTCTATGTTCTTTAGAGAGGTAAATTAGCTAGTGTGCAGCATATGGATAAATTCTAAAAGCTCTATGATTGCCTTGATCAACAATAGACACTCACTTAAAGCTGTTTGCTCTCGCAATTTTCTAGAAGATATTCGCCAGATGATTGGCCACTCAGATCTTCAGCTTTATGGAACATAATATAACTTTATAGTAGTACATGTTTGGAATGGAGAGCAATTAAAATAGAACTCACAATCTTTACTATTGTCCAGGGTTTGAAAACAGCTTTAATGAGATAGTGGTACCAGTTTCGACAGAAACTCTTAAACTGCTTTATTTCCATTATGAAATCAGAATATCAGCCTGTGTCTCCGTAAAAGTGAATCTTGAACTTTATTAACCTATTTTTCATTTCATACTATAATCACTGCTTCATACATATAGTGCTACACATAGTCACGGTGTATATTATAACCATCGAATGTTTTTTTTTTTTTAAATATTATATCAACATATCCAAAACGAATTTCATTAAAATTTACCAATAAGTTCCAGAGGTTAATAACCAAATCTGTAAAGTTCTCCAAATTTTTAACAGTGTAGATTCTGACTTTGTCATGAATGCAGCTGAATCTGGCATTTCTTTCAAGTAAGCAATTTTTTTTTGTATGTCAGGTTTTTAACGATATCAGGTTTCTAACAATTGCACAGAGCTAAAAAAAAAAGAAAAAGAGAATACATTAATAACTTTTGATCTAATGATCGAATTTTCAGGCAGTAGGCAAAGATAAAAGTAGCAAATTTTTTCCGTGTCTGCTTAATAAGAATGTAAGGTACATTTTTTTGATAATAACGAATAGAACTCTATCGAAACTTTTGTTTCCAACTGATTGGTTTAATATCATAGTCAAATTAAAGTAAACTTTTTATTTAATTAATTTATTTATTAACCTTTTAAGTTTTAATCTGTAGTCTTCTTTGTGTTAGAAAGTTTTTTTCATGTAATTAGCAAAAGAAATAGTATTAAGGAGGAAATATTCCCAAAAATTTGTGAAACCTTTTAACAATTAAAATAATTTTTTTTTACAGTTTAAAGACGTTTTAAAACTTGAAGAAGATATTCATCATGTTCGACTGGCAGCAAAAGTCAAGTGCGTATTACTCATATATTTTGTTTTAGTCTGCGCGAAATTTCTTAATTTTATTAATTAAAGATGCTTTCTTTTAATTTTAAATTCTTTAAAACCTTTGTGTTTTCTTTAAGAGTTAAGTTAATACGAGTTTGCAAATTATATGCAACTTAATTTGTATGTTTACTATTGCTTGGGGTACACGCATCACACTTTGGGAAGCACTGCTCTAGTGATTTAAAACACAGAAGATGTACTAATTAAAATTAAATTCAGCTATAAATCTACCTCAGTAATAATTTTCACCATCTTGGTTGAAATGAGATTAGGATAAACATAATAAATGTATGAAATTGAAATTTGTTAGTTTCAAAACTAATTAATTTAGTTATTAATTAATTTTATGAACCAAAACTAGTATGTTATTTTGAAATGAAAATAATACCTATTTTATCTAATTGTCACAAATTTTATTTTATAATTTTTTTTTAACTACACGCTTTTTACTTTTTGTGAAATAAAAATAATAAATAAATAACTATCCTTTTTTCAAAAATTATTTTATTCTACATTTTCCATTATTGAAAAATAATTTCATTTTGATTTTATCATATAAAAACACTGTATACCAGGCAATATTTGAGTTTTTAAAATTTTCTTTAATAATAACACTTTTTCTTTGATAAAGTTGCTTTTAATTTATAAAAATTGTAGGAAACATTTAAAGAAATTTATTATTTCTTAGTTTCAGACACTTGAGGAAAATAATCTCTGTTGAATAGTAAATAAAATAGAATAAAAAAGTAAATCATTCCTTAGTAATCCAGTTAAAAAAAAACTGAGTTATCAGTCTTATCATATAAATTATCTCAATCTTTATCATGCATATTAATTTCTTTAAAATTATATTCCTCTAAATTCTTTTTGTATTAAAAATAACTAACTTTTCTTCAATAAATATAAATAACTTTTACTTCATATTGTAAAAAGTTTTTGGCATGCAGTAATTTTTAGTAATCTCAAAAATATTAAATATTGTAAAGTGACAAGAAATAAGAAAATGACAAAGAGAGGAAAACCATTGGCAAATCCTAATCCCGGTAATGACTGGTTCAAAGCTGTTCACAGTACTGGTTTAAAATATTTTCAGTGATAGACAAATTATGATTTAGAGTTGCCCTCAAGCTAAGCTTTAGAATTTTTTGTGGATTCCCTTCCATATATTACACAAATTTAATTTAAAATGTCTTCTCTGAAGGCATATTTGTACCTATGTTTGATCCAGCAGTTAACTTATCACTTGTCTTCTGGCAATTGTTCAAATTTTCAATGTATAGTTAATTTATGATATATAAGGAAACCTTGGTTAAGTGAACACTCTTGGGACAAAATTGTCCAAAGGGAAAAAATTGTCTGCTTACAAGGGTTGTCCATTTATAGGAAGGGTACATTAATAACTCCATAAAATTTTTTTAGAATGACAATTGTTGAGAATGTTTTTAGAATAACTCCATAAATTGTTTTTAGAACAATCACATAGAAATAATTATGTAAACTTATTTACACATTTATTTGAACTTTGAAAATCAAAATATTTACAATGCAAAAAGAATAGATGAAGAAATTTTATACTAATAATACTTAATATTGAATAATGGATTAATAAAACCCACCCTAAAGTGGGTTTTTCTAAAATTGATTTCTTTTTTATCCTCTGCTATACTAAAGAGCTATTCTATTGAAATATATATGTAGTCTAGCCTAAGAAAATGAATCTATGGTAAAAAAACTAACAACAATCTGCAAAGAAAAATTATGTGTGGAATTCATGAAGAAAAATTTATTTAAGAAACGGAATAATTTGACTATAAATCATACAATAAAAGTTATTCCATAAGGGTTTTAATTACACAGGCTGAGGAAATACATTAAAAATTCATCAGGTTATCAGTGTTATAATTCATCTATCTTAAATGTCTATGTATTTTAACGCCTTTTGTACACCCAGATTTTGTATCCAAGATTCTTATTAAAATTAATGAAATAGAATTTAGTAAATTGAATATTTAGAGCAACTTCAGTTAGTGCAAAAAAAGATGGCATCTCTGAACAAGAATCTACTTTTGTTTGAATAAAATCTCTTTTCCTGCTTTGTTTAATGCTACTTCAAATTTCAGATCTTAAAGGTGGGAGATTTTTCTTCAATGTGGTCGAGGAAGGTAATAGCGGACTTTATGCCAGTGGCGATGAAAATGAGTGCCATCTATGGATCATGGCCATGTACAGGGCTACAGGACTATCTCATAAACCAATTCCCCTCATTTAACCTCAAACCAGCAAAAATTTCAAACCATATCTAGGTTACAAGGAGGTATGTAGCAATATTTGGCTTCAAAAATTAGCTCATATGATTGACACTGTAAAAAATGGATATTTTATCTCCTCTAACGTTTAGAGTAGAGATAGGACATAACTCCTTCCCAATTATTTTAAGATAGTAAAATTATTTTAAGTAGTTAGACACAAAAAATATTTTAATCTACTGATAAGATAGACTTTAAGCAAGTTTTTATACAAAATACATTTTTCTTCAACTGTGGTAGAAAAACCTTTTAAATATTTGTTTAGAAAATTAAAGAATGAATAAGAAAAAATCTGGATTTGATAATTTTTTCTTAAATATAAGAAAAAGCAGCTGTTTTTAATCAAAACTGTTTTTAGTAAAAACTACTGAATTACAGAAACAGGGGGAAAAGAGTAACTGGTTCAAAAAGATGTTAAATATTATTAAGTTTATATTGTATGATTAGGCATATATATGTGTTATTTTTCATTAAAAAGCATTGCTTCTTTTTCCTTTTTAGAACTAGTGCCCCCTTCAATATTTTTCAGTGAAATGAACTTATACAGGTTTAAAACATTAGATACAAAGAAACTTGTTTTAGATTGACACTTATTATTTAATATTTATATGTAAAAAAATCTTTAATTTCTTTCACATGGTAGAAAAATTATTTTATAGTATTATGTGATATTGTTTATCCTTTTACGTGTCTACACTCTGCCATCAAAGCTTTTTATATAGTCCAGTCACATGTCTGATCACGGTAAACTGAAACAAGTAGGTTTTAAAATCAGTTTTACTTGCAATTGATTACAATTTACTGTTTCTCGTTCCCGCAAAAATAACGAGACGAAATTTTGCCTTCTAAAGTTTTATTGTGATATTTCTAGGCTGAAGTAATGTTCCAAAAGGATTGAAACAATCTGTTGCTTATGCCCTTAAACATGTTGATTTCTCTATGTTTCAGATAGCAACACTAGACTATTTGTAATGCGTTTTGAGAAAGTTTATTTTAAACTAGATATCAGCATGCATCTAACATGTAGATTTGCGATTAAACCATAAATTAAGAATGAATACATATTGTAAATGCAATTCGTTTTTTATATAATTTTCTTGAATAAAAAAAATTTGGCACTTTTATGATTGTTTTCAAAATTATGCAACCATTACAGGGTTAATAGATTAATAGCTATGTATATTGAAAAGATTTAATAAAATTTCTCCAAACTTAATTACTTTTCTAGTCTTTTAGTTACTGATAATCCCATAATTTCCATGTATGCCTCTAATTTTCCATCAGCTGTGTGAGCAACATCTAAATCGACTGTGCCAATAAGTACCTAAGCTATTATTGTTGCATAAGTGCTTGAAACAAATTTTCTCCTGAAATTTAGAATCACTGATTTATATTTAAAAATCAAATTTATAATAAGTTTTATTTAGAGTTATTTCAAACTTAAATTTTGATTTAAAAATTAAACTTATCGAGAAAGCACTTTTTTTTAATAAATTAGTTTTTTAACTTTTTAGCACTTTTTTAAATAGGAACTGTGATAAGGAACATTAAAAAATAGTATTTATTGTAAGGAGGGCAAAAAAGCAAAACAAATTGGTAAAATTTTTCCTTCATTATATTTAATTTTCGGGGTAAAAACAAAAATACTTTTTTCCTTTATAATAATTTCATGTTATTATTTTCGTTTGAAATCTGATAAAATAATGTACTTAATTTAAATTTAGGAATTAAAGTTATACTACACAACATTTTCAAAATAATGTTTTTTTTTTCTTTAAAAAAATTATCAGCACCAATAAATGTATTCCAAAATTATCATTGTTGATAATAATTTCACATTAGTTTTTTCATTTAACAGCTCAGTTTCTTTATATTGTATTCTTTTCTATTGTAGCTCATTAATCGATTATATGTGCTCAAAAAATAAACATTTTTTTCCATTATTCTGTTAAGTTCTAAGTACTTTTAAAGAAGAAAAATTCTTTTAGAAAAGTTTTAGTTGTACTGCGCTTTTTTTTTTTGTGGATACATCTTTAGTTTAAATATTAAGAGAAGAAAAAAAAACTATTTAGCCTATTAGAACCTTGATAATTTTGTAGTTCTTTAGATTTATACTTTATTAGTATTGTAAAGCTAACATGTTAAGTAAATTTTAGTAAGTACTTTGATTGCAAGATTGTTTTAAAAAATCTAAATTTATATAACAATTGATGCCATGCTTCAGTTAAACCTGAAACATTTATGGTATCACCCTGAAAAAAAAATTTTCTTTCTTACTCAATCCATTTTTGTGATTTAGAAATCTTTGATAAATAATGATGGACATTATTTTAGCATTTTATGATCTAGATAAATAACAATAAACTTAATTAAAAGTATGATTTTTTTAAAATTTTATATTTAATTAATTTTTTTAATCTTATATTTAATTTATTTTGATCATCATTTTGTAAAAAGAAACATTTTAAACTTAATGAATTGCAGAAAAATTCTGGCAACTTTCTTATCAGTTCCACTCCCAGTTAAAATCCATTTACATTACATTTTTAGCCACTTATGTTTCATAAGTATTTCTTTTTCCTTAATAGAGTAATTTAGAATGTAGAAATATTATGCTTGCTCAAAAAACTTCAACTTGTATACAATTTATATTGCTGCTTTTTTTTTTTTTCAAACTTGTGGTTATATTGTTAATTTTTAAAAATTTATGTGATTTATTTAAGAATAAAATATAAATTGCAATTAACTTGGTTTAGTTTTTAAATGTTTTACTCTGCATCATTGAGATTAAGTTTAACATTGCTTGGATTTCATGTGTAATATGTTTTCTTTGCAAAATGTAGCTAGGATTGGGGGATAAAATTATTTTTCTGTATGTAATAAAATTTGAAATTTCTCTTCTGATAATTTTTACATAGCAAAATTAACTTAAATAATATTATATTTGTTTGATATTAGAGCGTGGATCTGTTTAGAGTACTTAAAAAATGTTGACAATATAGAATAGTAGCGTATAATAAGTTGTTGAAGATCCTGCTATTTTTTTTTTTTTAATCATTTTTGTACTAACTATTTTTTTAAAAACTTCTATAATACATAAATTGAATGTTATTATGGTCTTAAGAGATTTTCTTTCACAAATACAAAATTATCCTGAAGCTAATTAAAATTATTTCATGGATTATATTTATCTAGAAACGAATAATGAACTGAAATATCCACATTTTTCATTTTATTTTTTTCAACAATTATGGCTTTTAAAGTTACTGTGAGTTTTGTAAAATAAAATGTTTTATTTGCATAGGTTAGTAGTAGCGAACAATTGCAGTGTAAAGAATTTTTTACAAAAAGTTTTACTATTCTTTGAAAAGTTGTTCAACTAATTAAACTTCTTTTTGCAATGAAGTTTTATTGTGCATATTTATTAAATATTGAAAACTGATTTAGAAATCGGTGGTAAAAATAGAAAATCATCTCAAAAATATAAATTATTTACATTCATACTAGTATCGTTTTCAATTTAATTTAAAATTTGCATTATCATTCAATACTTTACATAAAAATAAATTGTTATACTATAAAAGTTAATTTTTCTACTTATGCATTACATTTGGATGGTTTGTTCAGTGTCTAAAATATTGTTGAAACATACCTAAGTTATTTTTAAAAGCTTAAATTGTATGAAACAGTGAGACATGAATGTATAAATTACATATTAAAAGAAATCTAAAGCTTTTTTATGTATCATTTACTTTATATGAATGATGCTTGATAAAAATTTATAAGAAACAATATTTTTTTAATTAATTTTTTAATTGTTAGCCATTTTTAAATACACTTCATAGCTTATTATGAAGATTGTATCAATGCTAAGAACAAGTTTATGTATATTATAAATAATTAAGTATACTAATTTTATTGTAATATTGTGTGTGCTTTACGAAAATAATATTCTAAAAAAGTAAAAGTTATTTTCTACCTAAGGCCGGACGGCATTGGAACTGCGACTGTTGAAGAGAAAGATTTTTTTGCCGATATTAATGAACAATAAAGAATACTTCTCGAAAACCAAATTACTCATTTTAGGTAAATATACTCTTTTCTTTAAAATTTACTCTAAATTAGCTTATTGTTTAAAATCCACTCTCAAATTTGTTTTTCAGTTATCCTCTTAGAGGTTGTCTCTAATATACTCACTTTTTTTTCTCGCTCTAGACTTAGTTAATAGCAAACTTTTATCAGTTTTCCCCGAAGCAGGTAATATTGTTTGCATTTCATTCAGTATAGCTAATTTTTGAAGCTCTTCTCATAACTCAACTTTTTTTTTAAATTTAAAATATTGTATTCACTGTATTCAGAAGTTATTTTATTCATCTATCGTAACTTTTGATTTAGTATCTGCTGTGGAGCTGCAGAACAAGAAACTTTGTGGATTTTTCCTTGAATTGAATTTCCCTTTTCTTTAGAGTTCATACGTACCTTAAATGTGCTTAATAGAGTATAATTTTGCATCATGGAAATTAAGCACTGTTAAAAGTTCTTACTTGTTCTTCAAAAGAAAAAACGTAAATAAAAGCTTAACTTTTAAGTTATATTTTGTATTATTATTTTTTTCCCTTTTCAAAAATTTGATTCTTTTTTAATAAGTTGTTATTATGTCATGCAAATTTCTGTAATGTATTTTTGACACGTATTTTCTAGCTTTATAATATAAAAAAATATTTTCTAGTTTTGGATTTGTTCAATCCAAGCTGTGCTGCTGACAGGCTAAACGTGGGTGGTATTCTAGGTTAACCCACGAAAAAAAATCTGCATAAATCAAAAATCATAAATCTGAAGGGGAAAAAAATTATGGCTTTTGAGAATATCTGTAATAATCTGCTTAAAACCAAATTTTCTAGAGCTATGAAATTTTATTGTTTGCAACTATCTACGATAATTTTTTCTACTTTTTGCGTAATTTTAGAAGGAATTAATAAAAAACCAAAACAATTTGATTGAAACGACTGTATTCTTGTATGGAAATACTGTATTGTTTTTATGGAAATTAAATCATCATCAAAATTAAATAAATGCTGAACATTTTGTTCTTTCATAAACAGCAAATCTTTCCAAAAAATAAACAAAGAGGAATTTCATTTTTTTCTAGCTTTCATGAAACTAACTTTCTCTCTTTATAATGTAAACTTAAATCTGTAATTTTGTGAGGGAAAGTTTTTAGTGCTTCAAGTATAGGATGCTAGAGAGACTAATTTAACTTTAAGTTGCAACATTGGAACAATTTTATATTGAACTATAAGTTTTAATTTTCAATATAGTACCGATATCTAAATGTTACTTTTTTTATTTAATTATAAATTCATGCATAATTTTATTAACATTACATACCTGTGAAGAATTAAGCTGCATGTGCATCTTAAAATTGTGCTGAATTAAGCTTCGTAAACGCTAACTAGTAGATATTTTTGTGTTTATTTATTTTTTAATTTATTTTTTAAACCCTGAGCATATTCATAATTACACAAATATACATTTAAAAATTAGAAGATAGTGTCTACTAGCATCGAATGATTGCTTCCCTATTTGATAAAAGTGGGCTTTTTCTAAATTAATACAGTTATAAGTACAAAAGAAAAAGTTTTAGTAAAACGATTCACTGTTTATTTTGTAAATACTTATTTTATATAAGTATTTAATTTATTTTGTGTAATTGGAAAATGTTAATTCAAAACATTTTGTTGTTAAGCTTTGTGTTTTTCTTGTTATTAATAATCTGTTTTTAAAATACTTTTTACTTTTTTTTTAGTTTTGATGCAATTGCCCCTACCATGATGATGAAAGTGCTTACAAAAATTAATAATTCACCAAAAGTAAGGGGTCTTTTATACTTCAGATCTCATTGAAGGGGACAAATGAATATGTTTCATTTCTTTTAAATTTTAGGTGCATTCCAGCTACAAAAAACTAAGCAAGTCTGAAATTGAAAATATTGTTGGATGTGTACAGAATGCCATAAATTCTATGCATGTCTTATACATTATTTAGATAATGATTCACATTTTAATAAACATGTGATTCTCATTTTGTGTGCAACAAAAACACTATGGAATTGATAGGGTTATCTTGGAGTTGACTTATATTTTTGTTGCAATTTTTAGAAATCACTTAGAAACATTAGTAAAGTCTATCATATCAAAATAAAGAAACTAAATTTATTCCCTTAAATGTTTTTATATTTCTAAGAGTTTTTTTTCAGTTAGCACAAAAACTTAGCTAGTGCAATACAAATGTAAGAGAGTATAGTGGGATATGAATATTGTTTGTTTGTAAAGTGCAAAAGATAACTTTTTAAACTTCGTGCCTATGCAGAAATGCTATGATACACTTATTACATAATGACTAAAACATTTCAGAAGCTCTTAGCGATATGTTATCTAAAACAAAAAGAAGAAGAAATATGTGAAAAATCTTAAGTTGAAATTAAATATATTTAAAGCATAAAAAATACTAGATAAAAGAAGAAAATTCTCTGAATTACTTAGTTTTTAAAATAAAAGAGAAAGAAAAAAATTCTCATTTAAAAGTGAGAAAGTAAAATTACCAAATTTATTCGATAACTTGTGTACTTGTACTTGTAAAAAAATATCCAGATGGGAAAAAAAAGAAAATATAAATAAAGTTAAAAGGAATGCAAAAATGGCTGAATAATATTACAGTTGACTTTTAATTAAAAAAAATTAAATGTTAACAGAAAAAGTGGATAGAGAATTTGTCTTTCTTCGTTCATTAAACTTTTGAAATTAAATTTAAATTTTTTACTGACATTTAAAAAGCCACATAATATTTTTTGGCATTTCTGTTTTAAATCAGATCCTTATTAAATTTTTTCTTTTTAATTTATTTTAATTTTATTCTTGTTTATTTTATTTTACTTCTAACACTTTTTTGATGTAGGAAGTAAGGGTACTTTTGTTCAGAGTCAAGTTGAATTCACTCGGTGTTGTGGGAAAGTACTGATTGTTTCGATTTACGTCTGTTTCTTTTGGGGTTTTTTTAATGCTAAAACTGTTCATGAAAAATTTTTGTTTTTCAATAATATCATTGACTCAATATGAATTTTTTGAGTGCTTGAAAATTTTTGTAAAGTGCTTGAAAAGTTTTTAAAAAGTGCTTATTTTTGATTCAAAGATTTGGCTACGCACCCTGTTCAAATTAAGAGATGCCACTGCCATGGGTTTACAGAGTTAGGATTTGGGTTATGGTTTAGGGTTTTGTAAAAACTGAATTGTGTAGTATAATTTTAAATAAAACAAGATAAAACAAGCAGAATAATTTAAATATCAAAGTCTGAAAATATTAGAATGCTTATAAAAACATACTGAAAAATTATTTTTGTTGTATGAAACTGAAGTATGAATTATTTGTTATATGAACTGAAGTTTATAGTTTTAAACTGTAGTATGAAAATCGTTCACAACAAGAAATTCATTTCTCACAAACATCACTCATCAAATAAAATGAAACTCATGTGGAAGTAAATCTCTGTTTCAGAATACTTTTATTTGTTTTATACAGTTTTTGTAAGTTTTAAACAGTTTTATTAAATGTTTTATGATATCTAACAAACCAGTGGTCCAATTTATGAGAATTTTCTTCAGACTATTACAATTCATTGTGTGAATTATGCCTGATTTATGTATGAAAAATGTTAGAAAAACTGTTCATTTTTCATATATAAATCATTTGTAAGGAAATTTATAAGAATAAATTTCCTTACAAATAAATTTTTTGGATAAAATTGAGCAATTTTTTAAATAGTTATCCAAAGGAAAGCAAAATTTTACTTCGTAAATCCAAAAAAATTGCCATTGAAAAGTTAGAATAGAATTTTCACGTGTTACTAATTAAATAAAAATATTAAATTATAAGCTTATGCTTACAAAAAAGAGACCTTTGGAGTAGTCTTATGTATGAGATGAAAAATATCAAAATTAATTTTATTCTGGAATTCATTTGTAATGAATTTTGAATAATCACAAATATGACTCTCTTGCACGCAGGGACAGATGCCTCTCTAACTACGCAACTGCTCGAGATGATAGCTTAATATTTTTAAAATAGTAAATAATTAATTTCCTCACTATCAATTCAAATAGTTGATTCAACAATTTTATTCTCACTTAAATATATATTTTAAAAAAATTACCATGAATTGACTGTTTATTTACAAAATAAACCTGGTTTAGGTTTCTTTTCTAACCCCACACCTCTTTAGCTATTTTTGAAAAGTTTAGCTATTTTGAAAATACATATAATTATAAAACCATAATTCTCTTCTATCAATTCTAATATTTTTTTTCTTTTCTAATATTTAGGTTATATTCTTGGGAACCTTCCGCCTGAAAAGCATAACTTGATTCCAAAAGAAAGGGCCTGTTCTGGTATGCATTCTCACTATCATTATTGATTGATGTTTATTTGAAATTTAGTTTGTACTTCGCGGAATGATTGCGGAGAAGCTAACTCCCAATGTTTTTAGTTCTAATTATTGATTTATCTAAATTTCTTAAAAGCTATTTAGAGATCTAATCAAAAAATGAAACTAATTTACAAATTCAGAAAAAGACAAAATGAGTAAGTTACATTTTAAATAATAAATCAAAGTGGAAAAGCACTTAAAGTTATATTGTGATGAACCTTTTAATGATGAACAAGATTAATTCTATTCCTTTAAGTGTTGTTTTTTATTTTTAATCCCTTTGTGCCTTATTTGCAAAAAGTGGAGCAATCGGCATCAATGATTATGTTTTGTAATTTACACAAGGTATATTTTAGATATTTTTTTTCTCTTCAATTTTGGTACAAATCCTTAATAAAAAATAAGTTTGAATGAAATAGTCAGTGCCAACATTCAAGATTATTAATAAAAAGATTACAAGATGTGAGCCTCAAATTGCATTTAACTAATTAACCAGAGAGCGTTTGAATTGAATGTAAAGTCTTCTAAGAAAAAGAGTGCATCTCCGATTGCATATAAGTAACTCACCAGTTTGTGTTAGAGCAAAAATAAAGTTTTATACGAATGGCATGTTCTGTTAAGAATTAATTTTGGACTTGATACCATACAGTGTGCCACGCCACTTTCACAGGATACCATGGCAAACAGTTTGATGACCACTGCTACAAAAAATTTAAAAAAGTGGCTTAAAACTACTTAATTACTTAAAAGTGTAATCATTTTTTTATGTCTCTGTGTTGATTCAAACACTTTAAGTTACTAACCAATTTGTATTAGAGCAGAAATAAAGTTTCGTGCGAATGGCATGTTATGTTAAAAATTAATTTTAGACTTGAAATGGTGGATGCCACACTCACAGGATGCTATGGTGAACAGTATAACCACTTCTGTAATGTATCTACCACTACAAAAATGCAATTCCAATTTACTGGTATATAAAACATGTTAACTGGATTCTATGTTGGGGTACCTCTGCATAGATGAAGATTTACATTGTCGATAACTACTATTCCCACGTTTGTGACCCGGGCGTGATGTCAACCTGCCTACCTTGAGAGAAACTACCACTTCAATACAAACATGCCTACTTCGATGGATGATTCACATTGAACAGTTGACTTGCTACTTGTGACTGTGACATTCTCTTCCTCCTCGAGCTGTTGCTACTTAGTCTCGATCATACACGTCTTTGGCCTGACTGCTAATGGCAACACAGAAGGGACCACGACCGTGAACTTAATACAGCTCTTACGATCAGCACTCAAAAAGTACGATGATCTTAATACAGCTCTCCCGGCTTCTCACGTAATAGCGATGAATCAACCAGGGGTATCCGCTCATTGAATTCTATCACATATATAATTCTGGTGGGGGAGTACTGTAGTGTATCAACCACTACAAAAATACAATTCCAATTCACTAGTGTATAAGACTCAATTCTTTGTTGGGGTTCCTTTTTGATAGATGAAGGTTTACATTATCGATAAATATATCCCCACAACTGCTACAAAAAACTCAAAACTACTGAATTACTTGAAAGTGTAACCATTTTCCAATGTCTCTGTGTTGATTCAAGCACCTTAAATTTACATTTTGTTTATTTTCAGCTCTTCTAGTACTGTTGAAAGATCAATCCCCAGATGTGAGAATCAGAGTAGCTGAAGCATTGAGCTTATTACACCATTATTTAGTTTAGACGACTTCCTTTATTTGTTCTGCCTACAAGAACTGAAGAAAAAATGTGCTTGCAACCTTTTTTTTAAAAAAAGAAAACACAACAACACACATATATATATACATATTTATATACAGTTTTCAATGTGTTGTAAGATTATTGTTAGAACAGGGAATGCCAATGGATATTGAATTTTCCACGATCACAAGTTCCAATTTTTTGACTCTTGTAAAAAATTTAAATTACAGAATTTTTATTGTGTGATTTTTTAAATTTAATTGCCATTATTAAATGTTAAGTTTATTATTGTTGATTTTATTATTCTGTTGCCTATTCTGTTGGGACAAAATTGAAACCTGATCATTTTGTTCAGTTATCATTAGAACTTCATTTACAACTTTGTTTTTATAATTCCTAATACTGTTGGGATGAAATTGAAATCTGATAGTTTTGTTTGGTCACTGTTGAAACTTCATCGACAACCTTTTTTTTTAAAAAAAAAAAATCCTGTTTCATGATTAGTTATTATAAAAACTTTTATTATCTGTTTCTTACCCAAATATTTAACAACTATGTGAAAAGTTAATTTTTAATGTTTTACAATTTTGTATGAATTATTTTTATTGCATTTTTTGACTGGTATGGTTTAATGTAAAACATATTATGAAGGCGAATGTAAATTATTTGTTACTTTATAATTGCAAATGTAGTTACATAACGCTTTAAATATGTTTATTATTAAATGTTTTACACATCTAATTTTGCATAATAATCAATATCTATGTAATAATAGCAGAGAAGAGAAATAAAGTATAATAAATAAATATAGCTTTAAAAGGTTATAGGTTGTAAATACAATTAGATAAAAATACAGAAGAAATATTTTACAGGTACAAAATGCCTTCAAAGCTTTAATATTTTGCCAAAGGCAACTAAGAAAATCTAAGTCATTGTTAGGTAAGAATCATATTACAATCAATAGAACAAGGAGCATAAGTTTGATCATCAAGATTCTATGGTATTTCATTAAAATTGGTTGATTAAATGGAACACTGAGTTTTCAATTATACATAAATATTAGTTTATTAGACAACTGTATTTCCTTTTCTCTATGAATAATAATTATATATATATTGAAATACTTTTGATTTTTTTTCTTCATGAAACTGGGGTGCTTTATGCTTACCATAGAGTACCTTATACCCAAACTTTCCTGAGATAATGGGGTGCTTACCAAAATACCTAAGGGACCATTGTGGCCCCTCCTGTCATTCTAGGTATAAAGTTCTATATATACATACATTTCTATTAAAATAACTCATGAATGATTAAATGAGCTCTTAAATTGGATCAAATTATGAAAAGTCAGAAGTACTCAACGTTTTTAATAAGTTACTTTTTAAATTACAGAGCAACAAAATACCAGGGGAGTATTTATTAAACTTGCGAGTGTAAACAAGGAAAACTGCAGCTAAGAAATTTTTGAGAAAGCAAGAACTATTAACTTTTTATATTATTTCTTTTTGAGAGAGAGAGAGGTTGCAATGTCAGAAGCTAAGCAAACCAAAATTGATAAAAAAAAAATTTATTATTAGTTCTAATGCTCTATAAAATGTCTTTTTTTTTTACTACAAATAATAAATACTACATATTTTTGGGAGTTTAAGTGCTTGCTACTAAAAATTATTTTAAAACTTTTTAAGATTATTTTGCTCTAAGCAAATATTGGCTTGTCTAATTGGTAGATTTAAAAATATGTGGAATGATGTTAAGTCTCGCATTTCAATGATAGTGTTAAAGATTTTTCTGTATAAAGAAATAATTCCTTAGACACTCTTTTAGATGTAATTCCTTTACTTTGTCTACTAACTAACCCTCTTGATTTTTTTTTTGGGGGGGGGGAGTCATCTTTGTTTCTCGCTATCACAAAACAAATATTCTTCAAAGAAAAAATCATTCCATTAAATGTTCTTTAAATTTCTGTTGTTATGTTTAAAAAATAGTGCCAATCTGTACTTCAATGCTAATGTTTGCTTTTCTTGTGAATAACCAGTTGTGTTTTATTAGTTTGCTTCTTTTTGTCTAATTTTCTTTTAATGTAATTTTTGAAGAATTACAATAAAAACATATTATTTGTCTTACAGTATAAAGCATTTATTTTCTTGTACAAACATGAGGAGATGTTAATCGAATTTTTTTCCGTAATTTTACGACTAATGTTTTTCTTTGTGAATCATTTCTTTGTGAAAAAAAAAAACTTTTTTTTTTGCTTCATATTCAATGACTGAATTTAAAGTGTTAATATATTCCATAAATTACCAAACGTTTTATCTTGATGCTCGCTTCTTTATCTCACTCTTTTTAATACAAGTTTTGCAAATTTATTTCTAAAAAAACTTTCAATTTCTGTTACAGTTACAAAACGTTTAACTTTTAGTCTATACCAATAAAATCTATAGCAGAAATGAAACTTTTTTTTTTCTTATTTAAAAATTTAATAAATATATAAACTTAGTTATTCCTGGTGGGAATTTTAACTCAATCAGTTTGTAAAATATTCCATTGCGCCAAACTCTATGACACGCATTACTGATGTCAAGCATTAACATAGCTGAAGTCTATTTTAAGTGTAAGCCTCTGCGAATGTTATTTTTGAGGTGTTAACCCACATTGTTCGTCTGGTAAACATGAAAGACAAGGTTTTAATTAATTGTAGACTATTCTCTTCAAGCGTGCGATGCAAACTTATAAGTTGATAGCTCAAAGGTAATAGTAAATCTTTGTTTGCTTTAGATCAGCGGTTCCCAATATTTTTCAACTACAGAACCCTAAATAATTAACCTGCTTTCAGCAGAACCCCCTACTTTATAATTAAAGTTAATAAAAATAACAGCTAACGTTTTACTCTATAAAGACTATTTTTAAAATATTTTATTATTTTTAAATATTTTAACATTTTTTTTTGCGATAACATCTAAAAATTGGGAGAGATAAAGGACTCCGACCTCAATATGAATAATATAAATACTGTGTTGTTGTTAACCAATATTAATAAATTAATATTGGTTAACAGCAATAATTATTATTTTTCAATTTGTTGGATTAGTTAATACTCTTGACAAACTTATAGTTTATATCTTATCATTTGACATTTTACAATGTTTGAATGACTTTCGATACTTAGTTCCAAAAAGTTCCACGAGGTAATTAGCTCAACTTTTTGTTGTTGACTTCTCTAATGTTTCTTTTTTCGAAAAAACCTACCCCATTTTGCCCGTATTGTAAATGTGGACTAAATATACCAAAAAACAAATATTATGTTTTTTTTTTTCATACTTTCGCGTTATTTTGTAATATTACTTCGAAAATATAATTTGCTTTTCATTTTTAATGTAAAATTACGAAAATTATATTTTCATTGCTATATTTAATTATTTAAACGTACTATATTATTTCTTTTATTTTTGCTCGACATATTTTAGCCGCCATTTTTTTTCTGGGTATTTTTAGTGTATTTCAACTATGAATTCAATTTACCTGCACATTAGAACCCCCAAATTTTTAAACAATTTTTTTCGAAATACTAAATTTGGCCACGAAACCTTGGATGCTGGTCATCGCTCCCTTCATCCATTCGACAAAAATCCTTCCCTTATTGTCATCGAAATTGTACCTGCAGACATTTTGGTTCGGAACCGGAATTTTCCAATATAAATAAGATTCCGAGGCCTCGCTCCAGAAGGCATCCGGATCTTCCAAGGATTTCTTGTGCATTTTCCAGAACTCATCGAGGCTGCTCATCTGGGCATTTCGCTTCTGCTCCTCCGTAGCCTCGTATGCTTAGTTCGTGTCCTGGTAGTTATCGTGCAGTACAAGTCCATTCAACGATCTCTAGGTCCACCGTGGAGTAGTAGTGTTGCAAGACGAAACTCAAATAGATGTCCTTCAAAATCGATTCAGTCGACTGACTCGAGACACCTTCAGAAAATATATCCGACGAAATCATGATTTTTTCCCCTTAAACAATGCAGGAAACTATAAAAGTATATAATTTGGGGCGTTGCACACTTTAAGCCAGTGATTCTCAACCACTGTGCCGCGGCACTTTTGTGTGCCGCCAAATTCTTAAAATGTGCCGCCAAATATTAGAAATGATACAGTAAAAATTATAATGCTTTTTTAATTACGAGTAAAGTTTAAATTAAAGAAAAGTGTATATATATATATATATATATATATATATATATATATATATCCACTCTTTAACCGCGGGAACATCTTTGTCAGCGATTGTCTTGTCTCTGACAATCTTAAAATAAGAAGGAAGTGTTTAAATTGTCGTTGACAATTTTAAAAAATGTTGAAATAAGTAGGAAATTTAATGATCATTGAAATTATTAATTATCAAAGGAAAGCAAGCTAAATATTAAATAAAAGCTAATCATTAAAGTAAGCTATGCAATTAAAAGTTACAAAAAAAACTAACAAAAAATAAACTAACAATTAATAATCAGCAAAAACACTAGTTTACAAGAATTAATAATCAGCAAAAAAACTAGCTATAGAAAACAAGCAAACAAAATAACTAGCAAAAAACATAAGTAAATGTTACTAACTAATAAAAAATTAGTCGAAAGAAATAATTAATCCCTTAATACATGTGCTTTTGTAGAACTTTATTTCACATTCAAAATTATTATCACAAACTATTTAACACAGTGTATTATAGTTAAGTAAATAACTTTTAAACTAATTTTTTTCATTGTGTGCCGTCAAATTTCGAAATCGTTAAAAGTGCGCCGTCACAAAAAAAAGGTTGAGAATCATTGCTTTAAGCGTTAATGAGGTAAAATGCAAAGAAACGTAATTCATAAACAACTCGGTAGATACATTTTCCTAAATATAAAGTACGGTTCTGAGATTTTTACTGAAATCAGATTCATTGATTGGAGTTTCATAACGAAGTATATTTGACCTTCGGAAGTTGCATCGGTAATTGTCTGCCAAAATACTATCTTTATGTCATAAATTAAAACGTAGTAAACTTAGCTATTTATTAGCTAACTTTATTCACTTAAAAATATTGAAAAAGAATTTTAAAAAAATAATACAAATTGAAATAAATAAGTAAATAAAAATTATCCGAAATATATCCGTTTATTAGCTATTATTCGCTATTTCCTAAGGAAAAAAGAGTAATTTTCATATATAGAACACTTTATTCACGTTAAAATTTTGAAAAATATATTAAAAAAATAATACGTAAAAATAGTAATTCGACCCTCGCAGGGTTTCGCACCCGGGCCACCAGGACTGCAAATCTAACTTCCCAACAGTGCTACCGACTGCGCCACGCTTCACATGCCAGCACCGCGAATATTTAGCTTAATTCACCAACTCCTGGTTAGTCTAACCGGGAGTGGATACTACAAGCTATGTAGTAGCACGATCCGCGTAGAAGCGTGGTCCAACGGCTAAGACCATGTGCTAGTGACTTACGCATGTAGCGAGGGAATAAGGGTTCGAACCCCGGTTGTGGTCAATTTTTAAAAAATTTCTTTTTTTATTCTTTTGTTTATTTTACATAATATTATTTATTTAAAGTGTTCTTCGATATATTAAAGGATCCTATATAAAAGAAATAACTTTCTTTTATTCGGGAATCTTCAAATAACGCTTAAAAGCTGGAAAAATCCCGGAAAATTAGTTTATTTACATTATATTATTTTTTTAAACTCGTTTTACAATATTTTCATGATAGTTTAGCATACGAAAGGTGTTCTGTGTGTACAATCAATTGTCTTTCTCTGCGAAAGAACGCATAATGAAATGAAAAAATAATAACGCATAATGAATGAAATTTAAATAAAATGTCGGTGAAAAGTTCAAATTTCAAGACCGCGTAACTCCCTTTATTATTAAGCTATAATTTTTAAATTCGGGCCGAAAGTTTGCCTCTATGAGCGGAATCAAACTACCAAAGGAACTTTTTTATAGATAAATTAGGGGTTCCGCAGAGGCCCCTTAAATCTTTTGTTTAGCTAATCGGGAGAGGGTACTTGAAGCTATGCAGTAGGACGATCGCCGTATAAGCGTGGTCCAACGGCTAAGACCATGTGCTTGAGAATTACGCCTGGAGCGAGAGGGGAAGGGATCGAGCCCCGCTGCTGTCAATTTTTAAAAAATTTACTTTTGTTTATTTTACGTTATATTGCTTATTCAATGTGTTTTTCGTGTTACGTTATATCGCTTATTTAATGTGTTAAATTAAAGGATCCTATATATAAAAAATAATTTTCTATTATTCGTGAAATTTCAAATAGCGCTTATAAACAGGAAAAATCCCGAAAAATTAGTTTACTTACATCATATTATTTATTTAAACTTGTTTTAGAATATTTTCACGTTAGTTTAAAACACCAAAAGTTTCCTATGTATACAATTAATTGTCTTTCTTTGCGAAAGAACGCATAATGGAATAAAAAATAAAATAAAATAAAATAGCGGGAAAAAGTTTCAAATTTCAAGACCGCGTAACTCCCTTTAACATTAAGCTATAATTTTTAAATTCGGGCCGAAAGTTGGCCACTATGAGCTGAACCAAACTACCAAAGGAACTTTTTTATAGATAAATTAGGGGGGTCGCTATGGCTCCTTAAATCTCTTGTTTAGCTAGCCGGGAGAGGGTACTTGAAGCTATGCAGTAGCACGATCGCTGTATAAGCGTGGTCCAACGGCTAAGACCATGTGCTTGAGAATTACGCCTGGAGCGAGAGGGGAAGGGATCGAGCCCCGCTGCTGTCAATTTTTAAAAAAATTCCTTTTGTTTATTTTACGTTATATTGCTTATTTAATGTGTTTTTCAGTAAATTAAAGGATCCTATAAATAAAAAATAATTTTCTTTTATTCGTGAAATTTCAAATAACGCATAAAAACTGGAAAAATCCCGGAAAATTAGTTTATTTACATTATATTAATTTTTTTAAACACGTTTTACAATATTTTCACGATAGTTTAGCATACGAAAGATGTTCTATGTATAAAATCCATTGTCTTTCTTTGTGAAAGAACTCGTAATGGAATAAAAAATAAAACAAAGTAAAATGGCGGGAAAATGTTTCAAATTTCAAGACCGCTTAACTTCCTTTAATATTAAGTTATAATTTTAAAACTCGGACCGAAGGTGTGCCTCTACAAGCCGAAACACCCCTCCAAAGTATATTTTTATACATAAATTAGGGGGGTCGTTATGGCTCCTTAAATCTTTTGTTTTGCTTTTCGAGAGAGGGTACTTGAAGCTATGTAGTAGCACGATCGCCGTAGAAGCGTGGTCCAACGGCTAAGACTATGTGCTAGTGACTTACGCATGTAGCGAGGGAATAAGGGTTCGAACCCCGGCAGTGGACAATTTTCAAAATTTTTCCTTTTTTTTTTCCTTTTGTTTATTTTGCGTTATATTATTTACTTAATGTGCTTTTCGATAAATTAAAGGATCCTACATATAAAAAATAATTTTCTTTTATTCTTGAAATTTCAAATAACGATTAAAAACTGGAAAAATCCCTGAAAATTAGTTTATTTACATTATATTATTTTTTTAAACTCGTTTTACAATATTTTCACGATAGTGTAGCATACGAAAGGTGTTCTATGTGTACAATCAATGGTCTTTCTTTGCGAAAGAACGCATAATGGAATAAAAAATAAAATATAATAAAATGTCGGGGAAAAGTTTCAAATTTCAAGACCGCGTAACTCCCATTAATATTAAGGTATAATTTTAAAACTCGGACCGCAGGTGGGCCTCTACAAGCCGAAAAACCATTCCAAAGTATATTTTTATAGACAAATTAGGGGGATGCTATGGCTCCTTAAATCTCTTGTTTTGCTAGCCGGGAGAGGGTACTTGAAGCTAAGTACACTCTAAAAACTGTACCGCTGATTTCAGAGGCACATTTGGATCGTTTGTGCCTCTGAATTTTAAGGGCACAACGTGCCTTTAAAAATGAAAGGCACAATGTACCTCTGATTTCAGAGGCACATTTGAATCGTTTGTGCCTCTGAATTTTAAGGGCACAACGTGCCTTTAAAATTGAAAGGCACAATGTACCTCTGATTTCAGAGGCACATTTGGATCGTTTGTGCCTCTGAATTTTAAGAGCACAACGTGCCTTTAAAAATGAAAGGCACAATGAACCTCTGATTTCAGAGGCAAAATCAGATGTACCTCTTAGCTTGAAAAGTACATTGTACCTTAGATTTTGCTTTTATGAACCACTCATTGAAATAAGCATTTAGTGGTACCAAAACCTGTTATTTACCAGATTTGAACACACTTTTTTTTTTACCTATTTGTAATTTGCTTGCACTTCATATAAAAAGGGGTTTACACTATTACCAAGATATTAATTATAATAATTCTTAATGAAAAATATTTCTGAATTCTTTGAATATTGGCCACTTGAGGTGATCATCTCAAGGGATTCCATCTAAGGCTTTTTCATAGGCAATTATAAAATATGTAAATTTACACAATTTCTTTAATTATGTAGCGTTTAATGATACTTCAACAATTTCAATGATGTTTTTCTAATCAGATATAGGTATAAAAAAATATTTATTTCTGTTTATTCCAAGTCAATATAATTCATGGATTTTTTTTCCAAAAAGTATCCTCAAAATGGAAATTTCTTATAAATTTAGATATTTTTTAAATATTTAAAGATTTAATAAAATAGCTTTATAAGAATCAAAATTAAACACTAAATATCATGAAATCTAATATCTTTTATTTTCACACATAAAGAACAATATTACATAATTTAGTAACAGTTGCACACAAATATGGAAAAATATAGAACTTTCACAATATTTTAAAATTATAGATGTAGATTTTGAACAATTTGTATGTTTTATAACATCAAATATGTTTAATCAAATGACTTTACAAGTGTAAAATCAAAGATTTCTTTCTATTGAAATGAATTTTTTTTTAAAAGCCTGATTTTGGCGAAGCATATTAACCCATTAGGCGCCATCATTCCCATTTTGGGAACATTAGCTTTCAATTTTTTTAGAACTAACCCAAGTTCGTGATTTTTTTGATTTTTTTTAAAAAAATCAGATTTTTTTGATTTTTATTCAAATACACTGTAAGAACTTTAATTTATGATTAAAAAAACTTTATAAATGCTTAATCAAAATTAATAATAAAACTATACTATAACAATATTTTAACTTACTAAAATAATTTTTCATTATAATACATAGCTTTGAATGCATAGCAACCATTTTGAAACAAATGCATGATTGAAATTTAAGGACTAGTTCAAATAGAAAATTTAAAGAATACTTTAGTCTGTCTAGGTTTTTCAAAGATAACTATTTTGTGAAAATGTAGACATAATTTTTGAAAATTAAAAATTTGGATTTATCTTTTCTTACGAGACACAAAAATAAAATTTTGAGAAAAAAGTATTTTGTGGAATTGTTCTACCGTTTTTCCTAAAGTTAAATTGTGTAGGTACCGGTAAACGGTAGTAAATTTCACTTGGACAGACCCCTGTACTTTAACTATTAAAACAGAGTTTCAATTAGCAAACCATAATCTTAATTTAAAATTTCATTTTTTTTCCGTTTGATTTTTAAAATGACAAAATAAATGTAACAGATTGTGTTTATAAATGTAATCATTCATCAAAAAATAAATATTTAATCTATATATTTTTATATTAAAATATTCACTTTTAATTCTATATCAAAATAGATACGTTAAGCTAAAAATATTTTTTTTTTAAAAATCTATGTACTCATAGGAATTTTTTTCCACAAAATTTCGTTATAGAAAATCAGATGTCAAAGATACTGTAAACATATTATGAGCAAAAATACCAGTTAATAACCCTACTGTTTCAAATAGAGTTTGAAAGGGAAGAATGACACTATATCAGGAAAAAAATATCTGAATTTATTGGCCTTTTTCTTTTCTTTCTATTTTTGGCAAATTGGGTATTTTCTTTTTAATATGCTTTTGAAAAAGCTTCAAAAATATACATTTTCCACCAATAAATATAATGTAGATTTTAATTCCATGCTTTTTCTTTCAAACGGTAGAATTTTAATTAACAATATTTACATTATTTTTTGAAAAAATTCATGTTTAATAATTACTTTCTACAGCTATGCAAGTCTATATTAAGACAGCATTAAATGTTTACTTTAATCTGTGCTTTCAATCTCAAGAATCAAAAGACTTTTAAAATTGTAATTTTCAATATGTTGGAATTTAACACACACTAAGAAAGAAAGTAATTTCGTTAACTAAAATTAATTAATGCAACAATTTATTTAAAATAAATTTTGAAACTAAGAAAAGAAAATAATAAAAGTATCAATAATTTAAAACACTGTTTTTTAACTTTTATAATCAATATATATAAAAAAAAATTAGTTGATTTAAATCAATGATTTTTTTAAAAAAATCATTTGATTTAAATCATGATTTAAATCGTGATTTAAATCAAGCTGATTTAAATCAACAAACCCTGGAACTAACTGCACTTAATATTATTTAATTGACAATTTTATTTGAGCTCTGAATATATGAAAAGCATTTTGCAATTTTTTTTGAAAGCTTGTTTCAGAATTTTTATTTTTTATAGTATTTTAAAAATCGTGAAATTCCGCATTTTTATCCCCAATCATTAAACATGCATTTGTTTTATAAATATTATTAAAATAAAAATTATTTTAACTTAAACTTGATTACAACAATCTAATGTACAAAATAAAACTAATCCATAGAGAAAATGTACAATGGCTAGTTTACAATTGAAGAAAAAAGACCTTGTTCCCTTTTGGGGGAAAGTATTGGCGAAAGCTGTTTTCAAACGAAAAACAAGATGCAGATTATTTTAGCAGAAAAAATATTTTTTCATGACAATAATACATGCACTAATTTAATAACGCAGAACATAGCGTCGATTCAGGTTTATCTTTATATTACTACACTAATCTAATACGTTGCCAAAAATAAACCTCAATCTATGTTTATTTCCTCCCAGGGTTGGGTTTTTGACGTCAAAAAGTGGTTTTTGACATGACAAGGGTATAATACTGGTTTAAACCGTCAAAAATGTCAAAAACTGAAGTTTGCCAAGAAAATATATAAACTTCAAAACTACCAACAGTTGCCATGCATTATATTGAAATTTAATTATACTATAGGTAATCAGCAGGTTTTAAAATATTTTTTAATTAAAATTAAGGTAAAATAACAGATTTAAAATCTCAGAAATTTATATTCAAATGCATGTGCACAAAATATTGCACAAAAATTGTTGAAATATTTATATTTAAAAAAAAAAAAATTTTTTTTTTGATACTTAAGAAAATTAAAAGTTTATTACTATGCATTTTTGACATATAAACTTATAACTAATATTTATAAGGAACTTACAAGTTATGTTGTATAAATACAAACTTGATACAAGTGTATAAAAATTTTTTTTTAATGTTTTACCGAATATCTTTATTATCCAGTATGTTAATTTGAATTTAAAAGTAGTTATATTTATGAATAATGATAAATATAATTCATATTGTTTATTATATTTATTTATAATTATTGCACTTATCATTTTAAAACAATTTTTATCTCTTAATTTTTTTCTCTCCACTTGTATTAAGAACACAAATAATGCATATCTTGAAAGCAAGAAGTAATTATTCAACAGCTGAATATTTAGATATTCAACAAAACTATATCGTATTCAGCAAAATGAAATTCACAAGTATTTGGATAAACTAAATTTTCAGCATAGTAAATGAATAGGCTGAATATACTGTAAATCGACACTAACTACTCTGTGTATTTAACAGAAAGCACTTAAATTTGTATTGTCTTATGTTAAAAAGATTATTAAGAAGATTTAAAAGAATATTAAAAAGATTTTTCTTTAAAAGAAGATGTCTAATGTACAAAACTGCTAATGTTTATCTTTAAAAATGTCTAATTTTTAGTATAATCTATACTATACACTAAATTTGGTTATAAATAAATTTCTTAATAATATCACTGCAAATTTTCAATAACACATGAAAATGAATACATAATATTACAAAAGATGTAAGTTTTCAAAAGTACAAGATTTTGGTTACTATTTAAAATATAAGTGTTTCTTCAAAATTTTAAATTATTTTTTCTAGAACATTTAGAAACACTATCCTTTATAAAAAATATATAAATTTTATGTATTAATTAAATTTCACATATGAATATAGGTTTTTGACATTTTCGACAGTGAGGTTTTTGACGTGACGGTTTAAACTGTCAAAAACTGTCACATGTCAAAAACCTGCCAACCCTGTTTCCTCCCCTCAAACACGATAAAACATCTGCATTTTGCAATCTCTCCTCCATTCATTGCACGTTTACTCCTCCCCAACAGCAAAATTACTCTAAATTTCTATTTGCATTTTTATAAAATAATTAATTTATAAAAAATTTGTATTATGTTTAAAAGTTTCCTACAGAAAAAATCTATCATAAAAAATTTCTAACATTTTCCTTTGGCTAAGAATTTTAAAATCTGGCAAATAATTTGAAATACTTAGTATAGGCTATGTATATATATATAGTAATACATCATAATTAAAGGTCAATAAAGAAAAAGTGCAGGTAAAAAAAGAAAACACAACACCGGATGCAAAATTATAATGGTAAACATACTTAATACAATGAGTAATTTAACCAGTGAGAATAGCCTAAACCAAATTTACAAAAATTATAGTTTAAAATAAAACAAAATTAAAAAAAATTAGCACTATAATGAGAAAATAAAATATCATAGTAAAAGGTGATAACATATAGATAAATTTGCTTTACAGAGCGGAACAACTGTAAGTCAATTTTACTTGGAGATAGTAAGATTCGTTTAATGCAGACTCTTATAAAAAAAATCCACATGTTTCGCAGAGAACTTTTATTAAAACATTTTCCAAATTTTGAAAAAAATCAAATGACACACATTTTTCTTTCTTTTAGTTTTCACTAGTTATTAATACAGAATCACAATAATTCGGAGAAATAGCAACGGACATTTAAAGGTTGTATCCGGAAGAAAAAATGCTCAAGTTAAACACTTTGCCGGGGGAGGTACATGGGCAAAGCATTTGCAGAGGAGGCCTGATCAAATCCTTCCCACAGCATCCACATTATTTATAGTTTAGCATTGACCACAGTGCTGATGTGAAATATCCTCAGAGGTAGTTGGATCATGGGTTTGAGTCCCCTGGACGCCAGACTAACTGTAGCAGGCTTAGTGGTTTTCCTCTCCATGTAAGTGTTTTATCATGCATTCAGCTCGGCTAGAACATTTAAAACAGGACTTATCAATGTAAGAGTATTTTATTTGAATAAGTAGTTAAAAGTTTCTATCACAATGTACACAAATACATTCATGAAGATTTTATTACATTAAGAATAGGTTTAGCTAAAATAATTTTTATATATAATATTATTGAACTAATTTAACACGTTGAATGCCATAGGGGTCACCGGTGACTGGTGCTGAGTTTTTTCGTAGCGCCACTGGGGTCACCGATGAACGGCGAAACCTCGATTATTCGAAACACATAATTCGAACAAATTTTTAATGCTCTAATTTTTTTTTATATTATTATTATTACTAAAATGAATATACTGAATATACTGAAAAAATCATTTTGGCCAGACGGGCAAGCCATGAAAATTAGTGTGGCATTCAACATGTTAAAGAAAAAAAAAAGTGTAAATCTATCTAAGCTTAAATACATAAGAAAGTGCAAGGATTGTTTTTAACACAAAACAAAATTGGAGTCAACAAAGAAAATTCAAATGTAAATCGAAAAGTAATTATTTATAAAAATAATTATTATTTATAAAAATATTTAATAATTAAAAACATTTTTTTGCATTTACTGGAACACAGTCAAGACAAAGTAACAGCAAAAAAAAAAACTATTAATCATTTAGTTATACTAATAATATAAATTTAGATTACACAAACATTAAATTGCCTTTCAGATAGCAAAAAAAAAAAAAAAAAAAAACAATTTCACTGCATCAAGTTTATACACATATCAATCCTTACAATCAATATATTTTCTTTCTAAATATTATCAAAATTGCTTCGCTTCATATTTTTTTTACTACAGTTCAGGAAAAGCATTAGTTATAGATTAATAAAAGTTTTTTGATAATGTTATTCTAAGTAACACAGGTAAGGTAGCAATAACAATAAAAAATAAAAAAAAGTTTCTTAAAAATTATTATCACTGATGCTGAATTAGAAAGTTTTACTAGGTAGCTTTTCGTAGCAAGAAAACATGGAGTATAAAGTGTTGAGCATTGAATATGAAGTACCAAATATTTTTTTAATAAATTATTCAGTATATATCGATAAAGCATTAAGAATTTATCTTGGAAAATGCCAGTGACACAACAGCGATTCTGCATATCTAATCCATTTGTGATCCAATGAATGTTATGCAAATAATTTTTTTATTTTTTATATATAGTTATTGATATCAAAATTATGTAAATTAAACTGCTCTAGTTAACAATACTTTAATATTTTTTAAAAAGTTCAAGCTGTTAAGTAGGGGAGAGGGGGGTACATTTCAACATGGGGCACCTTTCAACAACTAGAATTTCTGCTTTCTAATATTGTTTAATGATTCGCCAATATGCCAGACAATAAGCTTTAACTAAGCATAACTATTGACATTTAGTTTTAAGCACTTTCTTTTTACCACTGTTGTGTTACTCTGTGGAACATGTTTTAACATTCCAAAAGTAAAAAGACAGTTTTGATTTTAAAACTGTTTATCTACCAGTAATCTTTTAATAAAGTAAGTGATAATTATTCATCTGCTAGTTTATTTAATTCTGTTTCTAACTGTATTATTTATTAGTAAAAAGTCGTTTTCTAAAGTGGTTGATAATACTTTAACCAAAATGTCTGCACCAGGGGCAGATTTCAACAGAGCTTAGGGGGCACATTTCAACAGTGTTGAAAGGTGCCCCAGGCTTATTATTTTTTTGTTAAGTAATCTTGCAGAAGTCATTAGTCTGCAAAAGGCCCATTAATTACGGTTGTTACATTTAAAATACTCAACTTTTTCTGTAAGGCATTATTCTAAATTTTTTGAAAAACATGTGAATGTGTTCAAAGCATGTTTGTAAAAAAAATTTCAATTATATGAAATTTTTTTAAAAGCTTAAAACCAAGATTCAGTTTGTTGCATTGTTGTTGAAAATAGAATTTATTTACAAAGAATTCATTAAAAGCATCAATAAAATAATTATTTTAAAATTTTATAAACATATTCAAGAAAATTTAACTTAGAATGAAAATAATTTAATTTTAAGAAAATTGAAAAGCTTACGGTGTAACATTAAAATTCTCAATCCTGTTATTTTACCTTCTTACAATTTATAAAAATGTTGCGAACATATAAAAAAAAAGCACACTAAACCAGAAGTTAGTGAAGAAAACATTGAAAAAGCAATGGAAACTGTCAGAAATGGTGCATGTTTAAGAGCAGCAGCAGGCTTATTTGGAATAGACTTTTCAGCTTTATTTTATAAATTAAAAAAAAGAAAGTCAAATAATTGTTTGGTTGGTGAAACCAAACAATGTACAGCTAACACAAAATGCTACAGTTCTAAATACATAAGCCAACAAGTTTTTGATGTCCAGCAAGAAATCCTGCTTTGTGAATACATAATTACATGTTCAATTCTCAATTATAGTCTAACTTACAGACAAGTTAGAAAACTTTCCTATGATAACGCAAAGTGTTTCAATTCCAAAATTCAAAGTAGCTGGGACAAAAATAAAACCTCTGGAATTGACTGGGTTAAAGGTTTTACGAAGTGTCACCCACAGCTTACTTTTAAGAAAACCGGAAAACACCAGCTTTGCAAGAGCTATAGCTCTTAATAAAGAAAATGTTCAAGAATTTTTCAACAATTATGAGAGAACTCTTAATTCTGGTCATTTTACAGTGGATCAAATATATAACTTGGATGAAACTGGAGTTTTAACAGTTGTTCCAGCTCCAAATGTTGTTGCCAAGCTAGGAGCTCACCTGGTTCGGGAGGTAGTTTCTGGAGAGCGAGGGAGCATGATAATCAATGCTTTATTTTCCAGAATGAGAGGATATTAGTGGTATAGAAAGAAATGACATTAAAATGAAACTGCCTCAACCAAGTTTAAGCTGCGTAACAGTTAAGCTGTATTTTTCATGACATTCTCCGTAAACTTTGATTTTATTAAAGACAAAATAATGCAGAAAAAACCTAAATCAATCCAATATGTTCATTCATTATTATTAATTTATGAATAAAGTTAATTTTCCAAAATGCATGATCTTGTTACGTTCTCTTCAATTGTTGAAATGTGCCCCGCCACCCGTTGAAATCTGCCCCCCAGGAGGGGTAGATTTCAACAAAATACATGGTTCACTAAATATGTAAAATTAGGTATTTTGTCTTTGGCTTAGACCTTTGGAAAAAATTTAGAGGTTACCTCAAATATCAATTTAATAAATAAAAATTAGAATTTAGATTTTGAAAGCAATAAAACTTTGAAAATAATTCTTAAGCAAAAACTGTTGAAAGGTGCCCCCCTCTCCCCTACTTGGCATTATATTATTTTAAACAAAGAGCAAGGTACTCATCACCGCCCATCACTCAACCATGACCAAAAATCCTATTTCTAGGGCTTTACTTTTTAACGGCCATGGTTAAAATGCCATGTAATTTTGATACTGGTCAGATAAAGTGGACTCCGCTTGAGCTAGCTCGTTTGAATCTTCTGCATGATAACCAATGAGAGAACTTTCACTTGTGGCATAATTTATATGCAAAGTATACACGCCAGTTGTTTTATACATTGCCAGGATCTAACTCATTACCCTAGTTCTCTAATAAGCAGTGTGAAAGATAATTTAACCAGCTGTGCCACAAGAGCACCCTGGAGCAAGCTATTAATCCTTTTTAAAAATCAAATAAATTAAATTTCAATTTGAAATGCTAAAATTTTTAAAACGAATTTCACAGTCATAAATAATTATATATCCCATGTTATCTATTTTGAGTCATAAATTCAAAACTAAAATTTGAAATTATACACTGAAAGCTGTGATGATAGAATAAAACATTTTTAAACATTAGTACTTTTTCAAAAAAAATAATAACTAATTAAAAATTTATAAATCATTAGAAGATTGCCTTTTTCTCCCATGCTTACACCATATTTAAAATATAAATAAAGCATAATCTTATTTTTTTCTTCAGGTTTATATCAATTGTAAGTTTAGTAACAGTTTGAAATAATTATAATTAGATATCAATGTCAATTGTTTTCTAAAATAGCTAATGATTGAAAGTATACTTTTCATAATTATAATAAAAATTCGAAAACATTCTTCGTTGTTTTTTAAATTATTCAATCATTCTGTGAGAGAATTTCTGTGATAGCTCTCGAATGTAAACTAAGATAAACAAAAAAGCAAATTGGTATTTCAAATAAAAATGATTTCTTATTCATAGCAATCGCCACATTGAAAACCTCATACAAAATTATAATCAAACACTACAGAACAAATATAGGGCACTTTAAAAACATTCCTCTTAATATTATAATGATAAAACATAAATAATACAACTACAACAGAAATGTAAACATAACTAGGGTTAGCTCTCTCGCTTAAACATTTTTATAAGATTTGTAGCATTAATAATTCACTAATAAAAATTGAAATGTATTAATAAAAAAGATGCCGTCGTTACTTAGGAATTAATATAAAAATAAGATACAAGTATTAAACTTACCAAATTCAAGCATTTTTATAACATCAATAGAGCACATTTGTAGAAAACTTCTTCCATCGGTAGCGTGGATGCGAGGGGACAGAAAACGTATTTCGTCATAAAATTTTTCACTGATGTGCGCATGCGCTTGTTCTCCGTTACATGATCGTACCGAAGAAAAAGAAATGAAGCGAATTTCAGAGGCACGAAAGTCTTTTTGTACCGCGCATTGACTGGCGTTTGCTTTGGTACCTTTAATTTGTTGTGGTGCCTCTCATTTTTAAAGGCACATTAGTTATGTGCCTCTTACGCGAGAAAATACACGGTACATTTAGCCTGTGCCTCTGAAATCAGAGGTACAGTTTTTAGAGTGTAGTAGCACGATCACCGTATGAGCGTGGTTCAACGGCTAAGACCATGTGCCTGAGAATTACGCCAGGAGCGAGAGGGGAAGGGTTCGAACCCCGCTGCCGTCAATTTTTAAAAAAATTTCTTTTGTTTATTTTACGTTATATTGTTTATTTAATGTGTTTTTCGATAAATTCAAGGATCCTATATATAAAAAATAATTTTCTTTTAGTCGTGAAATTTCAAATAACGCTTAAAAACTGGAAAAATCCCGGAAAATTAGTTTATTTGCATTATATTAATTTTTTTAAACACGTTTTACAATATTTTCACGATAGTTTAGCATACGAAAGGTGTTCTATGTATAAAATCCATTGTCTTTCTTTGTGAAAGAACTCTTAATGGAATAAAGAATAAAATAAAATAAAATGGCACGAAAAAGTTTTAAATTTCAAGACCGCTTAACTTCTTTTAATATTAAGTTATAATTTTAAAACTCGGACCGAAGGTGGACCTCTACAAGCCGAAACACCCCTCCAAAGTATATTTTTATAGATAAATTAGGGGGGTCATTATGGCTCCTTAAATCTTTTGTTTTGCTTCTCGGGAGAGTTTACTTGAATCAATGTAAACGCACAATCGCCGTATAAGCGTGGCCCAACGGCTAAGACCATGTGCTTGAGAATTACGCCTGGAGCGAGAGGGGAAGGGTTCAAACCCTGCTGTGGTCTATTTTTAAATTGTTTTTTTTCTTCTTTTGTTTATTTTACGTTATATTATTTACTTAATGTGTTTTTCGATATATTAAAGGATCCTATATATATAAAAAATTATTTTCTTTTATTCGTGAAATTTCAAATAACGCTTAAAACTGAAAAAATCCCGGAAAATTAGTTTATTTACATTATATTATTTTTTTAAACTCGTTTTACAATGTTTTCACGATAGTTTAGCATACGAAAGGTGTTCTAAGTGTACAATCAATTGTCTTTCTTTGCGAAAGAACGCATAACGGAAAAAAATTTAAACAAAATGGCGGGAAAAAGTTTCAAATTTCAAGACCGCTTAACTTCCTTTAATATTAAGTTATAATTTTAAAACTCGGACCGAAGGTGTGCCTCTACAAGCCGAAACACCCCTACAAAGTATATTTTTATACATAAATTAGGGGGGTCGCTATAGCTCCTTCAATCTTTTGTCTTGCTTTTCGGGAAAGGGTACTTGAAGCTATGCAGTAGCACTATCGCCGTATAAGCGTGGTCCAACGGCTAAGACCATGTACTAGTGTGTTGCGCATGTAGCGAGGGGGTAAGGGTTCGAACCCCGACTGTGGTCAATTTTCAAAATTTTTTCTTTCTTTTCCTTTTGTTTATTTTACATTATATTATCTATTTAATGTGTTCTTCGATATATTAAAGGATCCTGAATAAAGAAAATTTCTTTTATTCCGGAATCTTCAAATAACGCTTAAAAACTGGAAAAATCCCGGAAAGTTAGTTTATTTACATTATATTTTTTTTTAAACTCGTTTTACAATATTTTCACGATAGTTTAGGATACGAAAGGTGCTCTAAGTGTACAATCAATAGTCTTTCTTTGCGGAAGACCGCGTAACGGAATAAAAAATAAAACAAAATGGCGGGAAAAAGTTTCAAATTTCAAGACCGCTTAACCCCCTTTAATATTAAGTTATAAATTTAAAACTCGGACCGAAGGTGGGCCTCTACAAGCCGAAACACCCTTCCAAAGTATATTTTCATAGAAAAATTAGGGGGGTCGCTATGGCTCCTTAAATCTCTTGTTTAGCTAGCCGGGAGAGGATACTTGAAGCTATATAGTAGCACGATTAACGTATAAGCGGGGTCTAACGGCTAAGACCATGTGCTTGAGAATTACGCCTGGAGCGAGAGGGAAAGGGTTCAAACCCCGCTGCGGTCAATTTTTAAACAATTTTCTTTTGTTTATTTTACGTTTTATTATTTACTTAATGTGTTTTCCGATAAATTTAAGAATCCTATATGTAAAAAAATAATTTTCTTTTATTCGTGAAATTTCAAATAACGCTTGAAACTGGAAAAATTTCGGAAAATTAGTTTACTTATATCATATTATTTATTTACCCTTGTTTTAAAATATTTTCGCGATAGTTTAGCATGCCAAAGGTGTCCTATGTATACAATCAATTGTGTGTCTTTGCGAAAGAACGCATAATGGAATAAAAAGTAAAATAAAATAAAATGTCGGATAAAAGTTTCAAATTTCAAGACCGCGTAACTCCCTTTAATAATAAGCTATAATTTTTAAATTCGGGCCGAAATTTAGCCACTATGAGCTGAAACAAACTACCAATGGAACTTCTTTATTGATAAATTAGGGGTTCCGCAATGCCCCCTTAAATCTTTTGTTTAGCTTGGCGGGAGAGGGTACTTGAAGCTATGTAGTAGCACACTCCCCGTAAAAGCGTGGTCCAACGGCTAAGACCATGTGCTTGTGACTTACGCCTGCAGCGATTTGGCGGGTTCGAAACCCGGCTGTGGTGATTTTTTAAAGGTTTTTTTTTTTTTGCTTTTGCTTATTTTACGTTATATTGTTTATTTAATGTGTTCTTCGATAAATTAAAGGGTCCTATGTATAAAAAATATATTTTTTTTTCGAGAAATTTCAAATAACGCTTGAAAACTGGAAAATCCCGGAAAATTGATTTATTTGTATTACATTATTTTTTAAAACTTTTTTTACTATATTTTCACGATAGTTTTGCATACCAAAGGTGTTCTATGTATAAAAGCAATTGTCTGTCTTTGTGAAAGAAGGTTCGAACCCCGGCTGTGGTCAATTTTTTAAAATTTTTCTTTTTTTTTCTTTTGTTAATTTTACGTTATATTACAATATTTTCACGATAGTTTAGCTTACCAAAGTTGTTCTATGTTGAAAATCTATTGTCTCTCTCTGCGAATGAACGCATAATGGAATAAAAAATAAAATAAAATAAAATGGCGGGGAAAAGTTTGAAATTTCAAGACCGACTAACTCCCTTTAATATTAAACTATAATTTTCAATCTCGGACAGAAAGTAGGCCTCTATTAGCCGAACCTCCCTACGAAGGAAAATTTTTATACATAAATTAGGGTGTCGTAG
Organism: Parasteatoda tepidariorum; assembly: GCF_982258835.1. Taxonomy (NCBI): domain Eukaryota; kingdom Metazoa; phylum Arthropoda; class Arachnida; order Araneae; family Theridiidae; genus Parasteatoda; species Parasteatoda tepidariorum. The sequence goes on along the minus strand of NC_141755.1, from coordinate 132,400,049 downwards.
TGGGCCCTTTAGCTAACCGATAGAGGGTACTTGAAGCAATTTAGTTGCACGATCCCAATGTAAGCTTGCTCTAACGGCTAAGACTATGTGCTAGTGACATACGCCTGGCAGGTTCATACATAGGGGCAGGTTCGAATCCCGTCTGTGGTCAATTTTTAATAGCTTTTCTTTTTTTCTTTTGCTTATTTTACATTATATTATTTATTTAATGTGTTTTTCGATATATTAAAGGATCCTATATATAAAAAAAAATTTTTTTGTTCGGGAAATTTCGAATAATGCTTAAAAACTGTTGAAATCCCGGAAAATTAGATTTTGTATATTATATAATTTTTTTAAACTTGTTTTACTATGTTTTTATGATATTTTATCATAGCAAAGGTGTTCTATGTTTAAAATCAATTGTCTCTCTTTGCAAAAGAGAGCTGAATGGAATAAAAAATGAAATAAAATAAAATGGTGGGTAAAAGTTTCAAATTTCAAGACAGCCTTACTCCCTTTAATATTAAACTATAATTTTCAAACTCGGGCAGAAAGTTGGCCTCTATGAGCTGAACCACCCTTTCAAAGCAAATTTGTATAGTTAAATTAGGGGGGCCGCAGTGGCCCCTTAATTTATATTATTTTCTTAATGTGTTTTTTCGGTATTTCAAAGGCTTCTATAGATAAAAAATATTTATTTTCCTGCGTGAAATAGCGAATAATGCGCTTAAAAATTAAAAAGCGGGATCCTAGTTTCTATTTAATCCCCATTGACTCAAATAATAAATTCTTTTTTTGGTTGCGTTAATAAATGCTGTATGTTATCATTGATGAAGAGGTGATAGCAGAGAAGAATGTTGATGTGAGAACCGTGAAAACATAACTATTGCTGATTGTTGGGGTTTATTTAATCGAATTTATCATTTAGTCTAACAATTTTAAAAAAATAATTACGAATGATTTGTTTAACTTGAAAATAAAAGATACATATATCTCACAAGCTGGCACTAACATGGCCGGGCAAAATTTGCATGATAGACTTGTGGCTTCAAAGCATGCTATTTATGGACAAAATGTAGAAAAAGTTGTTTGTAAAGCTACTACTGACGAAATTATAGGACCAAAGAAAAAACACTTAGATTGTAAGTGACTGAGTACTGTATATAAAAGTTATATCTATTGAGAGTTAAAATTATTAAATTGTGTACGCACTGCTGTCAATATGTTATTAATATGTTTAGTTTTTGTATTTGTTGGGATCTTCCATGTAATTCCACTGGCGCTAGTATCGCGGTTGTGATGTAACTGCAACTGTGTTTGCATTGTATGTTTCAGTTTCGATTTCCAGTATGTTCTGTTGTTGATGTGTTTTGAATAAAGTTATTGTTATGTTATAAGTTATCAATATTAGTGCTATCATTGTCAATCATCCTAAATACATATCCCATGCCTTTTAATAAATGGTCACAACAGTATTTTTCTTTCATTGTGAACTGTATTTATCGTGATTATTTCTATGAGAATTACGCTGATAATTTCTTGTTTTTATTTCCCTATTTGCATGTCTAATACAGTATTATAACAATTAAACAGTAGTTACAGGGTTCCAAATGGTCCGTTGGTTCTAGACCGCTAAAATTGTACTCGAACTAACCTAACATAATTATTAGTTGTGCCACTGATGAGGTTTTTCTGTTTTGGATTTCGTTTTTATGTTTTAGTCTGTGTTTTCGTCACAATATAGGACATTTCATAATTTTGACAATACATTCTTTTAGTTGAAATTTTTCCTTAAAATTGATTTAAAATTTTTTTTTTATTAAAGACATGTAAATGAACTAGTGGAAATATCTATGGACTAGTAATATCGGGGATATTTCCGTGTCTTGATCTGTGGCAATTTCTGGGCAATGGCCTGCTAGAAGACAAAAAAAAAAAAAAAAAACATAGCAGAAAGGGACCAACTCGAAAAGTATGACTTGTAGTCACTCCTGAGTAAACATGTACAGGTGTTTTTTTTTATTTTTAATTGCAAGTTTAAAATCTATTTGGCACCTTGGCCATTGTTGTCGTCGCGACAGGCAACGATGTGGAAATATTCCTGTAATATCTTTGCTGTTTCCTCTGAGCAATAACTAAATTTTCTTGATTTTTACCTCTGTAAGCATTTAAACTATGTTAGCAAGCTTTTGTTTAGTATTAAGACAATCAAACTACTGAATTAGATATAAAAGTATTTTGATTACTTTTTGTGTACAGTGTAATAAAAGAATTCAATTTCAAGATAATTATTCATGTTTAGATTTATGCAGTGTTTCATTTGATGCTGCAATTCTCCTGTTAAAGTACAACTAATTGTCACAATCTAGTTGTGCCAAGGTTATATTTCCATACTTAAACCTGTTCGCCCAAACTACAATTGCCGAGACAGTAAAGGGGTTTTGAAATAAAATTAGTCATCTATTTGGTTTCCTATTGTGATAACATTTTTGTTTCTTACATGCCTTGTCCTGGAAGTCTCCAAAACCTGATGATTATTTTAGTCTTGTGTTGTGATGTTTGTTTTTATTCGGACAACAGGACTATTAAATCAAAGGTCGACTGTATAAGTAGAAACAGATGCAGGGTTGCCACAGGCTCTTAAAATGAGACTATTTGCAACTATTTTTGTGGAATTTTGTTGTAGTCATTGTGGAATTTTTTTTAATTCCAAAATGAGAACAGAAAAATCAGGAGTATTCCTTTCAGATAAATGAGAAAAGTATCTCTAGAATCTAATTTAATTCTATAAGAAAAAAGAATTTTTTTTTTTGCTTTTGTATTTTTTTTTTAGCTACTTTATTGATTCAACTCTTTTATTACTGTTTTTTAAATATGAAATCTATAAATATGAAGATACAGAGTATAACAGTTTTGGTTATACCTATCATTTCAATTAATGTTATTATAATGCTTTTTTAAATTTATTGTTGTGTTTTTGTTGGAGAAAATAGAAACTTTGTTAAATCAGGAAAAATTCTTTTAATTAGTCATGGAAAGTCATGAATTTGAAAATCTAAAATGTAGGAAATGACCTGTATTTTTTTCATCACAGTCTTTCAATATTGAGTTTTTTTTCCTACAAATTCCTCTCAGACTTTGTCATACGCACTGGTACTTTGGCCAGACATTTTAAAAAATTTAATGTTATATTTTTCAAAATTTTCCAACTAACAATTATTCTTTAAGGATATTTTGAGCTCTAGAATTTAGGCGTAACGAAATACATCTTATTTCTTGAATTTGTATTTACTGTCAAGATGCATTTGTGATTATATTGATAGTGAAATTATAGCCTTTTTCCTAGGCAGTATAGTATATAAAAATTACATATTTTAGAACTTATTAATACTAAGAATTAAAGAAGATATATTTTGTTCTAATGTTGCTAATTTATATCTTATGATTTTTTATGTGCAATGAATATACTGAATTGAAGTGGATTAAGCATTCAACCTTTTCAGAAATCATTCGAACGCAATGCATTTCGGCGTGTCGTAGTATATGAAAGCACCAATCATTTTGCATGTTTGATGCAATGCTTACGGGTCCGCATGTGCATATACTGAGCTGCATTCAGTGGGAATTATTCTTGCACTATCATGAGTAACTCCGTTGCATTTTACAACAGATCTCAATTTCTAACTTCATTTTCCTCCCTCTGAAATCCAACTGAATATTTCTCTTATTTTTTTATTGTGGCTAATGTAATCAAGAAAAATAGATCTTTGTCACAAACTAGTTATTTTGTCATGATCATGTAAAGTCTTTGAAAATTATTTTGCATTTTGTTAATGTATATAGTGCTTAAAAATATTTTTTAAGTGCTTAAAAGGTGCTTATTTTTTGTTGAAAGATTTGGCTATGCATCTTGTTTGAGCTTTATATTGTTATATACGGTCTATTATCTGATTTAAAATTAAAGCTCTTAATTTCATAGCCTTTTATAGCATCATTCCTGATTTCTTAAATTTGTATGTTTGGAGTATATTATTTTGATATTTTTCTTATTTTCAGCTCCTAAAAACACTTCCTGTGCTTCATGAGCAGTTAGATGCCTTGCTTGATTTTGATGTAAGTAGTAACTTAATTTTTATATATTTCGTTAACTTTCTTTGTTTGATAATTGTCAAGTGCAGTAATTTTTATTTTTCAAAGAGGCATGAATTTTTCCATTTCTAAGCAATGTGTATACTATTTTCATTTAACGGTTGCAATGGCAACTGTGAACCTGAATGGGGTACATTTTTTCTGGAAAATCTAAATCTGCAACAACAACAAAAATGGGTTTTTTCATTTAAAATATTGAAGTTACTATTCCCCAGTCCTAGGAGATCAAGTTGATTTTCATTGAATGCGTCTTTTATAACTATTTCTCTACTGTATTTTTAAATTTTTGATTTGATGGTATTCATACTTTTTTGACACCCTATATTTACATATAATAATCTTATATTTGTATAAAATGTTATTTACTTGTTAATAAGTGTAAGTTGACCTTTTTTTAATTCCTATTATTAATTCACACTCTCCCTATTATCTTCTTCAATCGTTAATAAAATACTTATTATTCATCCACTCAAGTTCAAATACACTTGTAGTGGATGAAACTTGACATTAATACAGTTTAATTCATTAGTTTATTAAATTCATTAAATTTAATTCATTAGTTTTAGTTTCATATGGGTGAAAAAATTTTAATTATTTAATAAAAAGTAACTAAAATAACTAAGGTAACTTTGTTGACCTTAGCAGGACTTTATTTTTAATATTACTTGTTTTTTACTTCAAAAGTGGCTACTTTTGTGTATAAACTTTTAAAAACTAGTCTGACCCTTAGCTAATACTTATTGAAAGTAAAATTTTCGTTTTAAAAGGATAAAAAATTGAAGTGTGGGACCATATATCAAGCTTGGGTAGGTACTTCAAAGATTGTGGTTATGGCAAAACAAGGGGGATACTAAGATGAAATATTTTTATTAGACATACAGTTGAACTTCTATTTAACAAACTCCCAGTTTGTGAATTTCTCTGTTTTGCTATTATTATTATTCTTTTGAGGAACCAAGAATATTTTGGAAATTTCTTTGTAAAATAACTTCCAAATTGCCAAGTGAATTTTCTGTTTAACGAACTCTTCTTTGAGATCCACTATCCCTATTTCCCAGAATATTTCAAACTTGTTAATGTGTTTTATGAGGGAAATGACCTTGAATTGATTTTTACAGTACATTGACTTTTAGAGAAGGCAGTGATATCCTTTTTTATTTGAATTTCACTCAGGAATTCATGCCAAATTTCACTTAACAAAAGCATAACATAAATTTCTAAAGCATGGGAACTCTGTTACAGATCGTACTATTCTAATCAAAGAATGAAACTAATTTACGAATTCACAAGAAAAAAAAAGTAAGTAACATTTAAAATAATAAATCAAAATAGCAAAGTGCTTACAACAGCTATAAATCTAAATTTGTTTCATTTTAGTCAGAAAAACAATTCTAGCAGAAAACAGCAAAAATTATAAAAATTTCAGATATGTGTGTTAGCAGTACAGCACTTCATTAGGGCCTGCTAACACGCAGGAGCCTTTCTGTTGCTAGTGGTGGAACCAAAAACTAATGGTGTCCCGAGGCCCATATAATGGAAAATCAAGTAAGAAAATGCAATTAGAAAAATTTAAATGTAAATGCAAAGAAAAATAAATGGCAAACAATCACAAAGCAGGGGTCTGTCCAGGCCGAATTTACTACCGTTTAGCGGTACTTTCACAAATTCAACTTTAGGAAAAACGGTAGTTTCACAAAATACTTTTTCTTAAAATTTTATTTTTGCACCCCTTAAGAAACGATAAATTCATATTTTTACCATATTTTTGTGTTGATTTTTTAATATAATTTTTAATTTTTCGCAAATTAATTCTAAAATTTCACAAAATAGGTACCTCTTAGAAAAACCTAGACAGACCCCTGAAGTAAGTCTTAATAATGACTTAAAAGTACACGAACTGAGACATAATAAAGAGACGTCCACAAATAAGAAAAATAAATGAAGATAAAGTTACAGTTAGAATAGCCAAATCAAAATAAAATATAAATTGTACAAAAGTTATGAAGTAAATAAAATAAAAATAGAATAGTAAATGAAGTTTTTTAATGTATAATTTGTGGCTGTCTTCTCCCTTTTGTTACAGGTTTAAAAATTGTTTTATCTAGTTGCTTCTGTAACAAAGCCTAAGGCTCACATTGGAATTTATTTATATTTCTATATGTATTCAGCTTTAACATTCTTATTTATTCCAAATTCACAAAAAAAATCATTTTTTTAAAAAATTACTTTTTTTAACAGTGTAACCCAGATGATTTAAGCAATGGGGTTATGAATTTCTGTTTTATGCTGCTTTACAGAGATCTGATTCAGTTGTTTGCAGCATACAATGATGGAATTATCAATTTGTTTAGTATGTATTGATTACAATTTTTTCCATTTTTAATTTAGAAATGAGAACTTTTAATTTTCATGCTAAATTTAAGAAATTTTTGAGCTCTCGAAACATTACAAACTATTAAATGTTTTTCATTTTCTTGGACCATAAGGAAAGTCTGAATAGTTTATCTTAAATCAAATGTAAGTTTTCCAAATAAAACAATTTGTTAAGAAAAGCAATTTGAATAATTCATGTGATATGGCAACTCCCAAATTTTTTAATGTATACAGATAAGAATATTTCAATTTTAATGAATCCTGCAACCTTGAGCTATATTAGTTAAGCATTTTTCCTAAAAAAATGAGCAAATAATATGTAATTTATTTATAATTTAAAATTAAATAGATTGCATTATTAAAAAAAAAATTGTGTGTAATTTTTCAAATGAGTGCATTAAGATTTGTTATAAATTATGTTACAAGTAATACTTTGTATTCTTTCCTTAGAAAAGTACTTCACCATGAATAAAAAGCATTGTAAAGAGGCCTTAGACATATACAAGAAATTTATTATAGCCATGGACAAGGTATCAGACTTTTTGAAAGTAGCTGAAGTAATAAAATTTTCGTAATAAAATATTTTACTACATTATTATTATTAAGTTGCCATCTGTAACACACAATTTGTTTTCAACTTTAAGTGTAAAATCATTCTACAGCATTACCTTGAATGCATCAACCCTGGTTCATTTCTGTCTACTAGTTGATTTGCCTTTAAAATGTACCTGCTAATATTTCGTTTGTACTGATTTGATTATTGTACTCATATGCAACAAATTTACTTTTAAATATACCTAATATTCTAAGCCCTGTCATCTTCAACTGTGTGTTGCGCACTCATACGTTCACAATTGAGGGGTTTATTGCACACTTTTTGAAAAGGGGATATTTTTACTTCAAACTTACCCTTAATATTTTTTCCAGATAAGTGTTTCATAAACTTTCTAGTTGAATAACAGTTCACAGTACATGTAAATTGTGCTGTTTTACATGAAAAATGCTTTTAAAAACTGCCCACCTGAACAGATTGAAAATGTGATTTATTATTATCGGAGCCCGCACTAAGCATTTGCAACCTCTCCAAATTCAATAAAATCGTTGATTCGACGGGAAAAAAAATCGTGTTTTGGCGAAAGTATTCACGAATAATTTTTTCTGTCAGAAAGAAAAATTAATATTCGCCTTGATCTTTAAAATTATATCCATATGAATTTTTCTTCAACAAATCATGTTTATTTTAATTGATAATAGTAATTTACCTTAATTATGTAAAATATCTAATTATAACTAAGTCCAGATAACATAAACAATAAGAAGGAGGAAAAAATTAAAATTCAGATTACGTTCATTGCTGGATCATGCAATATAGTGAGGTAAAACTTGCTCCTTTGATGGAGACTTTTAAAATTTGGCTTAGACTTTTTATATTTGGTTAATTTGCTAGCTAGTAATTTTAAGTCCTTAGCTCGGGCCCTGAATTCCTAAAAGCCCTAAAGCCCTTGAGTTGTATTTTCAATGCATATCTGTATGAAAGCCCTGCTGCAGTGCTTTCAGTGTTTTGTTCTTTATGCACTAAAATTACCTTCTCAATGTATGTACTGGTGAAAGTCCTGCTGTCTTCGTCAGCATTATTTTGAGTACTTTACTATTGCATGCTTACTTTCGCCTTTTAGATATACCTATGTGCTACTCTTGTCTTTGAACCATTATAAACTTTCAGTCATTGTATTTCTGGCTCTTTTGTGTCATGCTCATCCTATCATTCTTTCTTTGATTGGACGTAACCTTGGGATATAACAGTGCAGTTAAATTGCAATCATTCTTGATGTTACTCCCTTCATACGCTGAAGATTGTTAGTGGTTTTTTCTTTCAATTTCATTGATATCTTTAAGAAGCAAACAACTTTTGTTCAAGTATCGTAGTATGAGAGGATATTTTACACCTTAAATTGCAATGGTTTCATAAATTGCACCATTTTTATATAAATGTTTATATACTATTTTAAATATTATTCCTTGTAAAGTTTGCAAATTTTGGAAAAAGTAATGTTTTTACACATTTGTAATGTTTTAAAAGTTATGTTTTTACGCGATTCAGTAGTTTCCAGAAGTCCAGGGTCCTGAAGTTTCTAAAAATCGTCAATCACATTTATGTATAAAATTTCTTGTATATTTTATTTAGAAATATTAGAACTATAATTTATACTTGGCATCGCTTTCATTTGTAAATATTTTTTCTGTTAGAATAATAAATATGGTTAAGGATAAAAGTAAACTTATACATAATTATTCATTTAAATTATGTGTATATAATTTATTGAGAATTTCATGTTTTGAAAATATGAATGATTTAAATTTATAAAGACATAAATTTTTAGAAATGAGTCATTAATGATTTTACTCAAAAAAATTTCAGGATTTTAGAGTTGGACTCATGTTTAGAGTTGGAATATTTATAAACTTCGACAAGTTTATAAATATTTTCCCTATTAGCTTCCCCTACTAACTAACTTTGTAAATAATATATTAAGTATGTAAATAAATAAATTTGTAAACATTATACATTTAAATGTAAGGGACAAATCAATATGATCCATTTTGCCTATGGAAAGAATGAAGTTAATATCATAGGTACAAAAACTGAAATAATTGCTACTCCTAAAAACTGAGATATTTTTCCCTATAAAAGGTTATGCCAATTCAGTCCTATGCATGTTGTGATAATTTAGTAATTTTTATTGTGAATGTCCTTCTTTTAGCATCCCTGTTTCATTCTCTTTTTGCATGCTTTGTAGAAATAATCTCTTCTTCCTTCTGTAGTCGCATGAAGATGCTCATATTTTATGTGTAGATTGGAAAACTCTCCTGGTTAGTACATTTTATTTTTGAAGAGCCTTCCAAATTGTCAGAACTGAACAAAAGAACAATTGCAAGATTTTTACTATTTATTGATCTATCCATAACATCAGCAGACTCACAAAAACTTAAGAGTATTTGCCAAATGAACTTCAATTTAAATGTTAGTTCGTCATCACTGTCCATGCTTCAAAAATGCTGCTCTGAAGAAAAAAAAGGAACTCTGATTTCTATCCCTCACGGCGGTAATAATAGAAGTTGGTGACGTTCCCGGTCACAAAAATTATCTCACTTCATTTATAATATTAGTGTGTCAAAAATAAAATTCTCCCTCAGTGATCGTAAAGACACGAATCCCAGCAGAACACTGAAGTTAAGCATCACCGTCTGCGGTCAGTAAGAGGGTGGGTGACCACTTTGATCAACCTGTGTAGGGACCGAGGGTGTGCGGTATCAGTCCTTGTTAGACTGTTCTACTGTAAAGTAAACTTTGCATTTAAATAGTTAAATAAAAATAAATAAAAGGATATTAAATATTTAAAAAAAAATAGAAACAATCCTAGTATGTAAAATAGATTTTAATAATTTTCTAAGTAAAATTAAGCATTTTCTAATTTTAAAGTGAAGTAACCATTAAAATATAAATAAAATAATATATCATAAACCATTAAAATAAGTATGAAATTTTTTAAAAATAAAAGGATTTTACTTTTAAATTAACAATCCAAAATCCTGTTTCAGAAATAAACGATAAATCCAAACAAATTTTGTTCAAAGAAAAACTTAAGAATGATTTATTTAGATATCACTTATCACTATATATTCATATCACTGCACTTAAAAATTCCTCAAAATCAGAACTCTCTGTATCAGAGCAAATTAGGTTTACTATTTAATTATTTATTTCGGGTTAATCTCCGTCACTTTCAGTTTCGTTTGTCCCGGGATGATTTCCGCTTTTTTTGAAGCCATTTATCACAGTTTCTTTTTCTCTTTTAATTGCTGACAGCTTAAACGCAGTGGTATATTTTTTCCTCTTAATGGGAGGCATTTAAAATGGATAACTTAAATACAAGTTATGTTAAAACAAAACGAAAATAGTATAAACGAAACAAAAATATTAAGGAAAGAAAAATATTAATAGAACAAAACCGCTTCAGAACTGAAAAAACGTAATAATAATAAGCTGAGAAAGATAATCGAAATCAGACAGAAATATGAGCAATGAAAAAAAATAATAAACAATAAAAAGCTCTCTCCCAAGCATTTAAAACAAGTTTCTATTTTTAGCAATTCCTTCCCCTATTTTCGCTTCTCAAATCAGGTTTCTTTTTTCAACTGACTTCGCCTAGGCCGGTCTTTCTTTTATCCTTGTCTAAAATTCTCACACACTTTGCTTTTTCCCCTCTGTGGAAAGTTTGAAATTCTTTTTGAACATTCTAATTGTAAGATTATTGAAGGTCATTCCAAGCTCATCAGCATGCTTTATTTACCAAACATTCACATGTTTTTAACAACCAGTTGAAGAAAAAAGGGGAGTGGAGAGGCATTCACAACAAGTGGAAGAGACATATTTCCTGGAAACAAGGGAGCGTTTGTTTTACAGTTGATGTTATCACTGGCCCCACCCTGATTTTCTTCATTTATTCCTTTCTGATTTATGCTTCTCCACTCCACGCCCATTTCTTACACTCTACAGCTGTTCATATGGCAGAAGGGAAGGAGAGACTTTGTTCTCTTGTGGTCTTGTGGATAGCGGTCTCCAGAAAATGATTCCAAGAAAGGATTGGGGAGGGGAAAATTCCAGGTGCGCTGACCATTCCTTGGAGTGACATTAAGCATGAAAAAATAAATAAAAAGTACAGTAACAGTTGGAAAAAATGAAGATGAAATTTCCAGTGCGGTTTCTAAGAAGCAAAATTTTTTGAAGAAAAAAAAAAGTAATACTATATAGGCCGCCCCATTAGATACGCCTTCCTACTAAATTTTCAAGTTTTAAATCAATAACGCCGCGGCCTATCGCCGCAAAATTACGGTAGTTTATAAATTAAGAACTTTAAACAATAGAAAAAAATCATTTTTATTACTGCACAGATCCTAATTATGATTTTTTTCTTTTTTTGGAAAGTGATTAAAAAAATTTTTTGAGTGCTTAAAAGGTGCTTATTTTTTGTTGAAAAATCTGACTACTGGTCTTATCATTTATGTAGTTTCTCCCCCTACATCATTTTTTTTTATTATTTATGATTTTAAAAAAAATGTACTCTTTAAATTATAAATATTATATTATTAGTTCATAAGCTTTGATTATTTACACAAAGGAAAGATATTACATAGTTTAAGAAATTTCATTAACCTTTTAGGACAAATTCTGTTCAGTGTGCAGTGTCTGCTCTGAGCTCTTCTAGTTCTGCTTTAGCAAACAGTGCACATGAAATCTCTCACGAGCTGAATGGCCTGACAGTGGATGAGAGTATGAGGAGGGCTGTTGAAGAAGAAGCTGCCATCATGAATCAATTGAAGGTTGTATAATCACTTGTAAAAGTTGCATGAATCTCGCTGCATTTCATGTTTTGAGCATTCGGGAATGCCTATTAATAATCATTAAAATCGTCTCAAAGGACTGCAGACTTATTTATGCATCTTTCATGACTCTTGCTTCACTTCATTGCCAGGATTCTCACTCCACAGAGTAAACCGGGAAAATACAGGGAATTTAAAAATCACCTAAAATAACAGGAAATTTTGTTTCTTATTTTCGTCTTTTAAAAAATGGTGACCACTCTTAAGGATATTTCAACTATACTAAACTGTTTAATTTACTGCAGCATTATTGAAGTATCTTCAGCTGTTCCTTTTTGTCAATTCATACATTTCATACATTTTTGTCAATTCATACAGTTCAAATACATTTTTTTACCTATTTTAAAAATAAAATCAGTGATAATTTCTAACTTATAGCTCTATTTGAACAAAAAAAATAGTTTATTGAGTACATTTAAATGCTTAATTATTTTATATTCACTGTGTACGATCAATTCAATAAATAACATTACCTGGTAACAAGTGTGGTCCACATCACCAAATTTGTACTTTAATAGTTGTCCGATACCATGCGCCTTTTTTTCTCTTCCAATTCCTACTTATTAGTTCATACTCTCCCAATATATCTTGTTCAAATTTTCAATCGTTATAAAAAACTTTTTATTCATCCACTCAAATTCAAATACATTTTTTAAAACTTGTAGTGAAAAGACACTTGATGTGAATGCAGTTTTTTCAAATATTAATTTATTAAATAAATTTAATTAATTAATTTTAGTTTTCGTGGGAGAAAAAATTGTAATTATATAATAAAAAGTAACTAAAATAAAATTTTTCTTCTTCTGATCTAAGTAGGAATTGACTTTAAAAATTTTTTTTAGGTTACTTGTTTAAGTATGTTCCTTTTTATTTCTCTAAGTTTTCCCAGCAATTAAAACTGGTATAGTTAGTCCAATATAGCTTGCACAAGAGCACAGTAATTATGTTTCCTCTTTCTATCTTGCATATAATATGTTCAGAGAAAATACAAAGAATTTTTTTTCCTGATTTGAGAGGCAACTCTAACTGTATTTACATCATTTCAGAACACCAATTAGAATCATTAAAATTGTCTCCTTGAATAACTGATAATAAAACGCTACTGATAACTTTCTCCTAGAACGATGAATACTGGATCATTTAAGTCTTTTGCGTGAATTCCGCTGCACATTATTGTTTTTTATAGCTTTCATGGTTTCATAGTTATTTTATGACTATTTTTACAAACTTTGTATCCATTAATTATTTTTTCTAACCAGTGTTGGTGTAAATTATCAGGCATTTCTTATTACCATATTTCAGATTGGTTAAAAAAAAAAGTTATTGAAAATGGGATTCAAATGAAAAATCCAATTGACTTTGAGTAAATAATTAGAGATACTTACATTGCGTGTGCTTAGGACTTTGCTCTATGAGCCTATTTTTATGGATTTAAACAGTTATAACAATTTAGGGCCTGGTAAAAAGTATGTTCAATATTTTTAAAAAAATATGTTTGATATTTAAATTATTCTTCATGTTGTACACAATACGAAGAGCCTAATTCAGAGGGGACCTTTGGATCGACATCCTGCTAGTATGAAAGCGGAAGCAAAAGATTTTTTGAATTACATTCAATACCCGAAATTTTTCTGTCTTATAAAGAGTATGGTGATAAAAGATGCAAAACTTGTCCTAATATTGACCACAAACATACAATTCTTAATAACAAAGGCTCCAAATCGTTTTGTGAAACTAAAACTGTTATTTATATTTTAACCTATGGTTTTTATAATATTAAATATGTTGGACAAACCAGTAACTCTCTTAACATTCGAATTAATCAACACCGTTCTGATATAAACAGTAATAAAATTATCAATAACCTGGAATTGAATAATTTTAGAGAACATAATTTTAGCAGTGTCAAAATTAATGTTTTAGATATAGTAGAAGATTTAGATTTAAGACTACAAAAAGAAAATTAATATTTACTTTTATACAAAACAATTTTGCTGTATTGGCTAAACAATACTTTCCAACATACACAGATTAACTTAAATAACTCCAACTTATTCACTTTTTCATATTGAAGATAAGCTTACAAATTGAGGTAAACGGGGATCAATAAGTAATAGAAACTCTCTTAATAGTGACAAATTAAATAAAAATTTTGTTTCTAATTTGGAAAAAGATTTTAATAATCATTATAATATTAAACCAATCTAATATTTTGTTTTCTCCGTTAAGAGTAATAATGTATATAAGCTTCAATATCTTATTATTAGCTTTTCTTTTATTAATTCAAAATTCTTTGTTTCGATCTTGTAAAAGCTAAAATGAATAAAATCCCACCCCCTAAAAAAAGAAAAATTTAGATAATTTATATTTCATTTTTGACTTTCAAAGCCCTATTTTCAATAAGATCAAATTTCATAATATTTTTGAAAATCTTAAAAATTTGTATCCACTAACATAGTTTAAAGCTTTAACTGTAATAAATCTCTTGATAGAATTATAGTTAATTATAATGATATAAGCAATTATTTAGGGAAGATAAATATATTCGATTATGAAAGTCACTGTGAAAAAGAGAAATATTTTAATTTTGTTGATATATATCTTAAACATATTATTACTGGTAATTTAAATATTATAGAAAATTTCGAACTTAGGAATTTAATGATAAAAGGCACAAACTTTAGACCATTTACCATACATCAGTTAATAAAATTCCAAGATACTTTCTTAATGATCTCAATTGTTTTTGTTTAAAGATATCGAATAGATTCTCTTAATCTTTAGGTTTGTTAACAGAATGTAAATAGGGTGTTTATTATTACTTTAAAAACTTTGTTTTCAATAATGAGGATAATTTAAATAACAATTCAACAAATTTTTCTAAAATTGTTAAATCAATTAAGCAACTACAGAAAAAATTTGTAATTACCCCTATAGACAAAGCTAGCAATAATTATGTAATCTTCTGTAAAAAATTCTATGTTGAACTTTTAAATACCGAGTTAAAAAATAGTAAAAATTTTCAACTTAGTAATTTAAATAATAATATTGACATCAAAAAATTTTGGCTTTACATAAGAGGTTAAAAATTAAAATTAGCAATATACAATCTCCTTACTTAATTATCAGTCCTAAATTTCATAAAATTCCTATAAAATTTAAGACAATCGCATGTGGGTCTAACATAATTACCTAACTAAACCTGGCACAATTTTCTTTAAATACTTAAATAAAATTATTAACAATATTATTAAAGAAGGTTTTTCTTGGATTATCACTAATAATCATACGATTTTAGAATTTATTTAACAGAATAAAATTAATTCTATTGCGACTTTCATTTCCAGGATCTTTTCAATAGCATTCCCCTTTCTAAACTAAAAGATTTCCTTTTGAATTATTACTATCATTCTAAAAATATCCTTAGTTGCGTTTTTGATTATTTTTATCTTTTTAATAATTATCTTTACAATGGAAAAGATTTTTTTCTTCTAATTGATGAAATACCACTAGGATTAAATTTTTCATTTCTCTTAGCTAACTTATTTTTGCACTATTATGAAAGAAATTATACTATTAATGTTAAATTTGTTTTTAGATTTATTGATGATTTAATTATCCTTAATTTTCAAGATTGTACTATTTTATTAAATAATATTTACCGTGAGAAATTAATCTTGCTTCATAATCATGAGGATGATATTAATTTTTTAGAATTGGGTATTATAAAAGAAGAAAATATCTGTTTTGTTGATTTATACGATAAAAGAAATTATTTTAGTTTTAATATAAATAAACTAATTACTTGGAATTCTAATGTTTCTAAAAACATCTATTTAAATACCATTTTTAATCAAATGAATAGAATTAAAAGAATTTGTAGTGATGTTTATTTATCCAAAAAACAAATAGACAAATTTTTCAAAATTCGATAATAAACAATGGATACTTAAGTAATTAAATTCTATATAAAATCATTTAGTTAATTGTATATTATTGTAAATAAATTTACTAAAAAACTTCGTTGTTAAATTATATAATTTTTACCATGTGCAAATCCATTGCGGGCAAATCCGTAGCTAAAATTATTTACATAACAGGCAATTCATGTTTCTTTCTCTTTTCTATTTTATTTTATTTTTTTCTAAATAAAATTGAATTTTCTAAAACTTCTCAACTTGTCAACTTCTTTAAATTATCCAGTATAATATTACCTTGCGCACATCCATTTTCATGCCCATCCTTGGTAACAAACAAATCAAATGCACTTCAGTACTGCAGTAAGAAAGCACTATCGAACAAAAACCCTCTATTTATGCTTTTACCTCAATTTGCACTTCTGTTTTCATATTTTGTAATCTGGCAATCTTGTTACGAAAATATTTTAAATCATTCTTGAAAAATTACTGGTTTATGTAAGTTCATTCGTTACTCGCTTTATAGATTTCATTTTATGTTTTATTCTGTTTTTTTATTTTAATTTCTGTCTTTACATTATATTTTTACTTAATGTGTTCTATATTATTTGTTGTAAATTTTTGTAATTTTTTTAATTTCTTCTCACACTATTGTATTGATATATTTTGCTTGGCTATATTGATAAAATATTGGCAAGCACTCTTTTTTTTTTGAAGATGTAATCGTGTGAGCATTTAAAAAGATTATGTCTTTTATTTTTTGGTATATTATTAATTCCCCCCTTTTTTTCTGATTCTTTTCTTCCGGATATATTTGCCATCTGAAAAATATTTTTTTCTTGAAGATGTTAAAGTTTACATAATTTTTGTGTATTAAATTAATTATTAAACATTTGTAGGATACTTTCCAAGTTGAAAAATATAAAATTATAAGAATAAAGAAGAAAAGTAGTATTCACAATAATATTTATTGATAAGTTTTGACAGTATTTTAGAAAAATAGTATTTAAAGTGTTAAGTTTGAGGGAACTTAACGCATAGTGGTTCTTTAAATAAACCCTAAAATGTTTCTCTTCTGTCATGTATCTTAAGTGTTAAATACTCTGAAAGTGTACTTAAGTGTTAAATACTCTAAAAAGATTCTATAAAGATTATAAAAATCAACTAATAAAATTGTAAACTTTTTTTTAACTAAGTATAGCTGTCCTTAAATTCATGCCGTATTTGTCATCACTTATTTACGTTTTTTAAGTAACACAATTGGAATTCATGGATGGAGACTTTTCAAAAGGAAATAATCTACTTTGAATGCTCTCTTTGGTTGATGAAGCTTTTAAGAGTTTTTTTTTACTATGCCTTGTCTGTTATCATAATTATTAGTATAAAAAATATTTATTTATTCAACTGAATAATTTAGCTTAGTAATTTTAGCCTAAATTAAATAGAATTTATTGTTTTTGTTTTTTGATTTTTTTTAAGAATTAAAATACTGTTTTCTGAATTTTCATTCTTTTACAGACATGACTCTTTTGGTGAAGTTTTTTTTAAAAAAAATTTAACTTTGCTTGCATTCAATATTATTAAAATTATGCATGAAATATCTTTGTCTAGAACAGTGGTTCTCAACCGCTGTTTGCGGCACTTTTGTGTGTTGCCAAATTCTGAAAATCTGCAGCCAAATATTAGAAATGATACAATAAAAATTACAATGTTTTTTCTTATTACAAGTAAACTTTAAATAAAAGAGAAGTGTATATATATATATACCGTAATTTTGCGGAGATAGGCCGCGGCGTTATTGATTTGAAACTTGAAAATTTAGTAGGAAGGCGTATCTAACGGGGCGGCCTATATAGTATTACTTTTGTTTTCCTTCAAAAAATTTTGCTTTTTAGAAACCCCACTGGAAATTTCATCATCATTTTTTCCACCTGTTACTGTGCTTTTTATTTTTTCATGCTTAATGTTACTCCAAGGAATGGTCAGCATACCTGGAATTTTCCCCTCCCTAATCCTTTTTTTGACTCACTTCCTGGAGACCACTATCTACAAGAGAAGGAAGTCTCTCTTTCCCTTCTGCCATATGAACAGCTGTAGAGTGTAAGAAATGGGCGTGGAGTGGAGAAGCATAAATCAGAAAGGAATAAATGAAGAAAATCAGGGTGGGGCCAGTGATAACATCAACTGTAAAACAAATGCTCCCTTGTTTCCAGGAAATATGTCTCTTCCACTTGTTGTGAATGCCTCTCCACTCCCCTTTTTTCTTCAACTGGTTGTTAAAAACATGTGAATGTTTGATGAATAAAGGATGCTGATGAGCTTGGAATGACCTTGAATAATCTTACAATTAGAAAGTTCAAAAAGAATTTCAAACTTTATCTGAGGATCTGTGAAGAGGGAAAAGATTGAAGTGAGAGAATTTTAGACAGGGATAAAAGAAAGACCGTCCTAGGCGGAGTCAATTGAAAAAAGAAACTGGATTTGAGAAGGGAAAATAGGGGGAGGAATTGTTAAAAATAGAAACTTGTTTTAAATGCTTGGGAGAGCGCTTTTTATTGTTTTTTTTTCATTGCTCATATTTCTGTGTGATTTTGATCATCTTCCTCAGCTTATTATGAATTTTTTTTAAACGTTTTATCTTCAATTCTGATGCGTTTTTGTTTTATTAATATTTTTCTTTAATTAATATTTTTCTTTCGTTTATGCTATTTTCGTTTTTTTTAAACATAACTTTATTTAAGTTATCCATTTTAAATGCCTCCCATTAAGAGGAAGAATTATAACGCTGCGTTTAAGCTGTCAGCAATTAAAAGAGAAAAAAAACTGATAAATGGCTTCAAAAAAGCAGAAATCCCGGGACAAAACAAAACCGAAAGTTAGTCTGAAAGTGTGAGTGACGGAGATTAATCCGAAATAAACAATTAACTAGTAAACTTAATTTGCTCTGATACAGAGAGCTCTGATTTTGAGGGATTTTTACGTGCAGTGATATGAATATATAGTGATAAGTGATATCTAAATAAATCATTCTTAAGTTTTTCTTTGAACAAATTTTGTTTGGATTTATCGTTTATTTCTAAAACAGGATTTTGGATTGTTGATTCGTTTTATTTTTAAACAATTTCATACTTATTTTAATGGTTTTTGATATATTAATTATTTTATTTATATTT
Source organism: Parasteatoda tepidariorum (assembly GCF_982258835.1). Taxonomy (NCBI): domain Eukaryota; kingdom Metazoa; phylum Arthropoda; class Arachnida; order Araneae; family Theridiidae; genus Parasteatoda; species Parasteatoda tepidariorum. The sequence goes on along the minus strand of NC_141755.1, from coordinate 132,381,013 downwards.
TAATGGTTACTTCTCTTTAAAATTAGAAAATGCTTAATTTTACCTAGAAAGTTATTGAAATCTATTTTATATACTAGGATTGTCTTTATTTTTTTGTATGTTCAATATCCTTTTATTGATTTTTATTTAACTATTAAAATTATATACACATGTGTCAAGTCTTTAATCAATACCTGCGTTAAGTTCAAAATTCGTTAATTGTAAAAAAATTCGTTGCGGCGTGTCCGGTGAAAAAGTTTTTTCTTTCGGTCGATTTTTGAGGGTGCGGTGTATATACCAGGGCAGCTTTTCTCCTCGAAATTACAGTCCTTTTTATAATTTTTCCACGCTTTAACCGTGTGAACATCTTTGTCGGCAATTGTCTTGTCTCTGACAATCTTAAAATAAATTTAAATTAGAAGGAAGTGTTTAAACTGTCTATGGCTCACAATTTTAAAAAATGTTGAAAAAAGTAGGAAATTTAATGACCATTTAAATTATAAATTAACAAAGGAAAGCAAGCTAAATATTAACTTTCAAACAGAAATAAAAGCTAATCATTAAAGTAAGCTATGCAATTAATAGTTATAAAAACAGATTAACAAAGGATAACTAACAGAAAAATAAGCTAACAATTAATAATTAGCAAAAAAACTAATTAATAAGAAATCGCAAAAAAATAACAATTTAAAAAACAGAACAGTTAATAACTATAGAAAACAAGCTAACAATTAAAATCTAGCAAAAAAAATAAATAACTGTTACTAACTAATGAAAAATTAGTCGGAAGAAATAATTAATCCCTTAATAAACATGCTTTTGTAGTACATATTATTTTATTTCGCATTCAAAATTATTATCACAAACTATTTAACACAGTGTATTATAGGTACTTTTAAACTAATTTTTTTCATTGTGTGCCGTCAAATTTTGAAATTGTTAAAAGTGTACCGCCACAAAAAAAAGGTTGAGAATCACTGATCTAGAATATGCAAAAATAATAGGTATTATGGCAACAGACATGTCAATCTTTAGGGTATTTAACCAAAAATGTATTAACTAATAATGCTAAAAAAATATGAAAAACATTTATCTAAGAAAGAAGTTTATTTGCTTTTGTATTTATAAAAAGTATACTCTCTCATGTAATGAAAAGGTGTTTCTCTTTCCAGTTTTCAAGTGACACCAAATTTTAAAAATGATCCTGTTTTGATTGAATGACAGGAGTTTTTTTTTTTTTTAAAAATTCTAGCAATTGTTTTTTCAGTTTTTTGTATGCCTCTTTTTATGCTAGGAAGGAAAAACTATTAGAATTAAAGCACTGGAATATTGTATATAATTTGCAAATATGTGTGAACTCTGTGAACTTGTTTGCTTTAGTTTAAGTCTTAAATCGAGAAATGCATTTTTAAATTTTAATTATAAAATATATTTTTTATAAAAGTGTGTTCTATATGCTTATAAATTTTTCTTTTGTATCGTTTTCCAGCTTATGTTGAACATTGTCTTTACAAACTATTTTAGAATTTAGCAGCCGTGCCCTTCACGATTGGAAAACTTATGTGGGAAAAGAGGAGCTTAGCTTCACATAAGTATCGCTTAGAAACTGTCGAAGACCATCTTCCTAGTCAAAATTTAGAACTGGTTTGTTTTAAAGTTTCTACATTTTTTCTGCTTAAATCATTATTTTAAGCTTAATGTTTCTCCATTTTTTAATAATTCTAATTTTAGGGTTTAAATGCTCTTGGAATTATGAAGAATATTAATTTATTTGTATCAATATATATATATATATATATATATATATACTTCTACAATCTCAATAATCAGATAAAGCTTCTTCACTATTTCACTGCACACATTCATTTGTTTATTCATCTTAATCTATAGATTAATTTAACATTTTCTTAAGAGTTATTAAAAAGCTATAGCCATCATTATAACTCAATTTTACAAACATTTTTCTTATTGTTGTATTTTACTCATTCTTAATACTTTTCTCAATGGTTATATGGTGTTAGTTTTTTCTTTTGTTAAAACACTTGGTAATTTATTACTGCAGGATCTGCTTATAAAGTTCTAATATTTAACAAGTTTCTGGATTTAATGTATAATTATCTTAAAATGTAGCATTTAAAGGTCAGCTACTTATCTGGGAATTATAAAAATCTGGCTGACGTCTAAAATTATGATAGTTAAAAAGGAACAGGAAGAGGCTGGGAATGGTTAACATGCTTGATATTTTTTTTAACATTCTTAGCACAGTATACAAATAAGTTTTGTAAAGTACAGATCATAAATAAAAACAAAAAATTAGAAATTGAGAACAAAATAAAGCTGTTGGAAGTTGCTGGTAAAAATTTATTTTATGTCATTTGTTTATATTTTGGTGGCATAAAATTTTTTGTTATATATTTTGTTATCAAGATTATGTTTGTTTATTTCAAAGTCTCATTACCATTTAATTGAATTAACTATAATGTGATTAGATTTTATATTCTATGTTTATTATATTTCTTATTTTTTACGGATATTTATTGAGCGCTCAAGTAATAATAAGCATTTGAGTATTATAAATATTTGCCACATAGCCAATTCTGTATGTACTCATGGAATAGGTGTTATGAATACAACAGTAAGCGATTTAAATATTTTTTTGATATGATATATTTTTTTTTAATTAAAGTTGCATGGTGTTATTGTTTAATTTTAGGTAAATTTTGTTTACGAATTTCTGTGGAAAAAGTTTAAAATATTTTCCCAATTTCTTTATTTCTTATCAAACCAAGATTAATAAAGGGGAATTTTTTTACTATTTTGCAATTACTATAAGAATGATCTAAAAAAATTGTACACAGGTAATAAATTAAATAATTAATTTTTTTTATTTCAGTATTAGTGTGTAGTTTAATTAATGATATAATTTTTGTTTACATTTATTCTCCTTTGACAAGATTTAAGATATTTCAAAGAAAACAAGAGTCAAAGTGGTCAAGAAGTAACAGTTAGTGAAATTTTAAAAATTATCCTATCCATTTATTTTTATTATTGTTTAAGTTTTTGGGTGTTCCTAGATAAAATTTTAATTTGCTATCAATATTTCATTCAAAGTTCACCTTGTTATTCAATTTTCGTGCAATTTAATTCGTGTTGAAATTTAATTATGAGAAAAAGAGTCTTTCAATTCCTCACTTAATAATTTTTTTTTCTAGTCCCCTTTTGATGGAGCTGAGAAATTTCACAAAGGTATTCATAAGTTATGCTTGACTGAAGATGGTTAAAGTTATTTGGACCAGTTTCGACTTGATCTGTGAAATAGGTATGTTCTTTACATTGTATAAAATGACTTAACTCTTTTGCATATATTTTTTAGAAATTAAAATTTTTTGTTTCAAAAATGTAAATAAATTCATTTTTTTGAAATGCCAAAATAAAAATAAATGAATTATAAAAATGAAGAAAAAAAAGGCGTCTTTATATCACATGCTATACTTTTTCTTCTGGCAGACAGTATCTGTAAATTGTTCTTACGCTAATATTTTTAAAACTGACATAATTGTTCATAGAACTATTTAGCCAATAAAAATATGTCAAACAAATGGCTATATCACAGGAAAGAAAAATAAGATCAACCCTAAGCAGAACCTCCACTCTATCCGCTACTCTGTAGGCAAATTCTCAGTTCAGAGTTGCCCAAAGGGTTGCTCGTAATTGGGCTACCATTTTTGGCTATTTGTCCTAACTTTTGACTAACATTTTATTTTTTCATGTGACGCTATTGTCTCATAGTTTCTAAAAGATGTTTGTAAAGGGAGGGAAAGAAAATCGCAGACGCTGTACAATATTGATTGATTTTCATTTAATTTTGTACATTTTTAAGCCTTTATTTAGCTGAAAATTAAAATTCTGAACTCTTCAATTTCACATTAGTGGAGCAGCATAGTATAAAAAGGATTATGATTTCTAGCTCATAACATAAAAATATTATGATATCCATGAATTTCATGTTGCTTCTCTAAAAGGAGAATAAACTTAAAATACCATCTAGAATTTTTATGATTTTTTTTGTTGCTTTGAATCGTTGAGTGACTAATGTTATAGAAGTTTTTTATGTATAAAAGTACAGTTTATTTGTTCACATTTACATATCTAACATTGCTAACTAGGCAAGTGAAGTATTGTTACCTTTGTATACGGTAAATTGAATGAGAATAAAACCAAGATGTCTGATTTAATAGTGTAACAATTCGAAAATTTATAAAAGTTTCATGTGTAGAAAGTACAATTTTTTGACTTTTTTATGCAACTGACATTGCTATCTAACTTCAAATTCAATATTTTATGCTTAACCTAATAAAATAGTCCTTTGAAATAATTTTTAAAAAGAAATGAGGGTTTAATGTATGAAATATGCAATTTTTGACTTACCTTTTAATCTTAAAATATTTATAACATCAAAACTGTTAGATCTATCAAATCAATTCTTTTTTTTTTTTTTTTTACTTTAGTCTAAAAAATACACAGTAAATAATGTCTCAGAATTTATTGTCATAAAATTAATTTACATTGCATTAAGGGATCATAACTTTCATTCATCATTTTCACATTGCGTATCAGGAATATCATTTTTATGAAAAACCAATTTCTTTTTAAATATAAGAAGATTTTCAATGTCATACTTGCAATTTATTATTGTAAAATTTAAAGCATTGATTATATGAATATGATAATTTAATTCAAAATTACATTATTTATTTTCAGACAAATTTATTGTAATTATACACTATATAAATTCATTAATAACTAGGAAAAAAAAACTGTATTTTATAAAGAGCATATTTTTTATGTACCATATTATTTAGTTATAGGCTTTAAATGTGTTTTGCATTTTAAATAATGCAAGAATCAATTGAAGAAGTTAAACATTTAATACCAAGTGAAATGTTTCGAACATTATTCATTTAAATTTTTTATTTTTTTATTTCATTCATAACAATTTTACATCTCTTTCCTTCTTCACCAAAAAAACCTTGCAAGATTCGACAAAATATCTAAAATAAAAGAAAGAAATCACTATCATGATAAAATTTTACACATTAACATTAGAATACACATATTAGAATAAGGGGGATTAAATACCATTAATTTGAAATCAGTTAAGCCTTCAGGCATCCCTTATAAACTGATTTTAAGTTTGTCAGATATTTTGATTATAGTTCTAAGATTATTCTAATGAAACATGGCAGATATTTGAATTTATAGCTTTAATGTTTGGGCTGAAATTTGTTTTAAAAAAATAAATTGTATTTATAAACGAAGACTATTAAAAATGAAAGTATGTTGAAAAATTAGTAAGGTAAACTTACATACTTACTATCATTGTAGAAAAGTAAAGTGTCAATAGATAAATGTAAAGTATAAATAAAAAGTAAAGTATCCATAGTTAACATTGAATAATAATAAACAAAATATTATGCGAATCATCATATACCAAAAAAAGAGGGATTAATGTAGAAACAGATAAGGGATTTGGGAATTTGTATTTTTAAAAATTACTTCTTATATATAATATTACTACCCTTTTTTTAATACTTTTCAATAATTACCAAAAAATGGGGTAACTTTGTGAGAGACAAGATAAATATTAATGTTTTCTAACTTGTTTTAAAATAAGCTTTTCAAAAATTAAAAAAATTCTTAGGGAAGAATAAAATAATTATTTCAATAATAATAGAAATAAAATAAATTTTTCAAATAATCAAACACATGCTTTAACAATCAACTGAAGTAAAGATATAAATTTAAAAATAAAAAAATACAATGATTATATTTTATGTTATAATAATGCAACAAAGCTTGGCGAGTTGCTTGGCAAATATTTCAAAATGAAGCTTTTCACCAGTATAAATCTTTACATATATAAAAATAGAAATAATTTCTATCTAAAGTAATTAAAACTTTGATTGGAATAAATTATAATAAGTTTTAATTTTCTTAGTTTGAACCAAATATAAATATTTTAAAAGAAAATCTAGGAAATAGTTTACTGAACTCACCAGTTTTGAAATGAATCCTCAGTGCTTAACTGTTTAAATATTGCAAATAAATAAGAAATTTAAACAAAGGCATGTTTAAATAAAACATGAGTAATTGAATTTGTATAAATATGACGAATTGGCCAACAGTAAAAATGTATAAAACGTCACAACAACCTCCCATCCTGCAGTAGCAAAACATGAGAACTTTTCTTTAGCAGTTTCATATTTTCTTTAACCATAGTCGAATCAAAGACTGGATAATACACTTTCCAATTAAACTTAGGATCAATAAAGAGAATTTCTGTATCATTTACTTCCAGGATCTCGTTTTGCAGTCATGTCTTGGAGAATGTGACATTACAGCTTAAAAGAAAGCAAGAACAGCTGAAATTAAAATATATTTTATAATTAGCAATAGAATTCATCAAACATTAAAAATAATTTATTACAAATATTATTTTCGAAGCTACATTGTTTCGAATATTACAAGTAGCTATACATGTTTTAGTAAATAATAAAACTAATTGATAAGAAATAATAATTATGAATAACACAAAAGAACCTCACAAAGCATATAAAAGCACAATTGGTTTTGTCTGCAAAAGGAATTGTTTTAAATAATATCTACATAAGTAAAATTTATTTCAACATGATTTAAGCAATATTTTAAATAAGCAGTCAAAGATAACAAACATGATCTTCCACCCCTGAGTGCAGGATGAGGGTAAACTTTGAAATCTTAATTATGAACTTTTTTGGATTCTCCAGAAAAATTAGCCTAATTTGTTTGTCTATATGTTTATGCATTTTGCTTCACAGATGATGTTGTAATGGAGAAATTTATGTTCATAATAGCTACTAATTGTTTAAAATGATTTGTTGAGTTAATCGAAACAAGAAAATTAATGAAATTTGTTCTCTATTTTTAAAAAAAAAAAAATTTGAAAATTTAAAACAAAAAAAAATTCAATACAAACAATTTGAAAAAATGTCTAGTTTTATGTCATTAATTTGATGAGCCACCAGATTTACCATTTTAAATTAGCTAATCTAACTGTCTATAATTTTCAAAATCTGAGACATATCATAATAAAGCCAGATCCTTCAAAAGTTAAGACCCAATAGTATTACTCTTGAAAATTTTTTTTACATATATCATCAAAATAAAATTATGAATTAAAACATTACTGAACATAATAAAACTTATTTACCCAAAAATAAATGGCAGGACTCCATACAAAAAATAATATTTCATCATTTAATTTACTCATGATTAAATTGGGAATTTAGTTACTAGAAAATGTTAGTCTCTTTAAGTAAATGGTATTGAATGACCGAAATTTTTTTTTACTAAGGAATGCATTTTACTGAATTTAAAAAAAAAAAAGATACAATTTCGTTCATGTTTTAGAAGATTTTTTCCTTTAAAACATAATGCTTGTTTGGTTGTTTATTTTATTTTTTTTTTCAAAATTACCTCAAATTTAAAAATAAATAAAAAGAACATTTGAAAAATAGCAATATTTTAATTTGTTTTTAGTAATCAAATTAATTTCATTGCAAAAATAGTTCTCATATACAATAAGGTATCCCTTTGATTGAGCACTTTATCTAAGATCTTTTACTATACATAAATTCTTACATTCTCCTATTATTTCTTCGATTTGTAATTCACATATAATAATTTGATTTCTTATTTTTAGAAAAATCTCACTCATAAATAATTTACCAGTTTTCTGTCAGAATATGAAAAAAAAACACTTAGGTAAGACGGGCACCAAATTGTAAATATTTAACTTTTAATGTTCTAACAAAATCCGGAGAAAACGACTGCTTATTCTACATTCTAAAATCTAACTAGTTTTTAGCTCAAGTTAGGTTTTTAATAACTACTTTTATATTTTGAATAATATGATAAGTATTAATTGAGCATTAAATAACTTTGCTGACAATGTATTTTTAACAAAATTTAATAATTTCTATGTATTTTAGAGCTTCAAAATTAGTATACTAAATTCAACATGATTGATAATTGTCTAGGATAAAAATAAATATAAAATATCTTGAAGCAAAGCATGAAATTAACCAATGCAGTAAGGGGAGCGCATTCTTATTTCAGCAAAACTTTTAGTAGTAAAACTTTTACAATCACCACATTGATAAATATTTTCGCCTGTGTCCATATTTAAAATTAGCTATGCTGTATTTTGCTCTATTTTGTGTTGTGATCAAATAGACAGTTAGTTGGAATATTTGACTTCGAACTTTTTCAACTGTTAAGTTTCATCAATATATTAAAATCAAGTGACTTTCTAAACTATTCAAAGACAAAATCGGTTTAAATTTTTTAGTGAATACAGTTGACTCTCATTTCTCTGAAGCACCCAAATTTGCTTTGATTCCAAAACAACTGAACCGATTGATAATATAATAATCATCATAGTTTCATCAAACTATGATTAATAATAATCATAGTTTGTGACATCACGAACTATGAATTCGGCAGCGGATTTAAACTCGGAATTGAGGCCCTCATGATCTCAGGAATACAAACAGACCCACCAATTTAACATTTGCTCATTCAAGTATTTAATTTTTTTTAGCCACCACAATTCTTTATCAGCTTACTTTTTTTATTAAATCTGCAATCTTCTTTATTTAAACTGGTTTCACGAGACTGAGTTCCTAAAAAATCAGATCCTATTGCTTTAAGCTCATGCATGCTCCCTCAAAACGTTTTGGTGGCATGTGTTATTATAAATTTGATTTGTAATAATTTTGTAAGCTTAAAAGTAATTAGTCTTAGATTTCTGAAAGGAATGTTTGAATTCTTAACAATTTTTCCCGTGCTTATGTCTCAGCGCCATGTTTTTTTTCTTCTTCTTACATTACTTTAATTTAAATAATACAGATTTGAAAAAAATACATCACTTTCTTTTCTGATATGCATGTGCACATTTTTTTAAAAGTATATTTCTATAGAATGTTACCTGTAGAAATTATATTGACAGTTACAGTATAAAACTCTATTTTATGTATAAAAATATATTTTTTTATTTCATTTTTGATATTTACAAATAAGTAAATAAAGCTGTTTATATCTTTGATTCAATTGTTCGTAGCCAAAATGTACATATTATTGGCAATTCTTATTTTATATTATATATTATTACTTATACTCAAACAAATACTATTTACCATAAATTAAAAAAAGAGCATACCTATTTTTTTAAATTTTCAGTTATTACCCTTCTCTTTACGTGTAATCCTAATAATTTTAATTCTAAATATGTTTCTTAATTCATTAAATAGTATTTTTTGCCATGAAATTGTGTAAAAAAATAAGTAGTTGTAAATAAATTGTATAAAAAAATAAAATAAACTTTATACCAAAAGATATTTTAATAATAATAAAAAAAACATGGATAATCATATTTTTAAATAATTTGTTAAAAAAATTAACACATACATCTTGGAAAATAAATTTGATTTTTGTTGAATAATATTACCCTTTTTCAAAGGTTAAAATATATTTAATGGAGTAAAAAAAGAACATATTTAGTGGTTAAATTTCATTTGTAAGAATTCAGTTAAACAAATTTGCTGCAGCAATTTGAATTAATTCATAGAGTAAATATTTTAAGCTATTTACTCTTTTAATTATGTATCTTTATTGACCTTTATTTATTTTTCATTAAAATAAATGCATGCAGTTATGAGCAATTTTAGGTTTTAAACATTTCATTAAGTAAACAATTCAATCTCTTTAGAATGTTATGGAATATAATGTTTATTCAATTGACAAGTTTTGTGAGTACAGTATTTATCACATAATTTTTGAAAAGAAAAATTTAAAACTTATCGTAATATCAATGACATTATTACCATAATTTTTATAAATTTTTTGTAGTCTATTGCAATCCAACCAAAAAAAAAGTAACTGAAAAAAAAATCTAATTAAAATATCCTTAGAATGACAAAAAACAACATAATCATCCTAATGCTTAGTGAATATCTTTTTATAATTTAGAAAATTTCTTTGCAAGCAAAAAGAGAAGTAAATGCATGAATTAATAAACAATTGTAAGTTTTAAAATTTATTTAGTAATTTTTTTTTATCTTAATGACAGGCACTGAGCTTTCATCCTTCACCTTGAAAGATGCCGGAAGTGTTGCCCATTTAAAGTTACCCAATGGGCAGCTGTAAAACTAATTCACGGAGGAGAGCAACGTTACCCATGCTACACTGTCACAGATACCTGTTTATAGGTTGGGCCACATTCACACAACAGAGAATAGCCCACTCAGAGAAACATCCATGCACTAAGTTGGATACGAACCCACAACCATTGGTTTCGCAGTCAGGCATGCTGACCACTCGGCCACCTGGTCGGCATTTATTAAGTAAATAATTTAATCTATGAATGTTTTAGTATATGAGGTATTTTCAACCAACAAGTTTTGTAATTACAGTATTTATTGAAGAGAAAAATCAAATATTAATAATAATATCTATCAATAAGATCCAATGCATTCCATTCCCCGATCCAATTATGCAATCCATTCCCCTTTTTTTTTTAACATTTTGCAGTCAATAGAAACCCTAACAAAGAAAGAGTACACAAAGAACAATGAAATAAAAATATCAGAAAGCTGATCAAAACAACTTAATAATTCATAGCTAATAGAAATTTGTTTTATAATCAATTCAAGTATTCTTAATGAAAAGTGTCATTGCAAGTAAAAATTCATCAAAAAAAGAGAAAAAAAATATTAAAATTTTAAAACATAATAAAAATACCCTTGAGATGGCAAAAATTTAATGAATGGTGGCTAATGGTAGTTTTTAAACAATTTATTTAAGTTTTAATATTGTTAGTAACACTGTAACTATGAGGGCCAAAATCAATTGGACTGTTCAGATCTGCATAACAATGGGAGACGAAAATAAGGAGAATTTGTTTCCTCGATAGCTATTCCAATTTCAAACGCTTCTTCGGAGCACATGCATTAGCTCATAATAATAGGAGTCGTTTTTGACGGTGCTCTATCTTTAAAAACTAGTAGTATTCATCCTTTTGCCCCAGATGTCCTACAAAAGGGCTCGTGCTTGACAAACTCTCATAGATGTTTAAGCTGAGCATGTATTGTGTAATTTTCTCTCCTAGCTATTTACTTCTCCTGTTTTTAATTTTTTACTTCTTTCTTAACTTCATGGAGTATTGGAATATATTTTTCATGTTATTGGTTTTTAGATTTCAATTAGTTGTTAACAGTTTTTAAATAAATTTAGGTATATTTCTATTTTGCCAGGGTAGGCGATAAAGTCATCAATGCAGACTTACTTAGTGCAAATAAATTAAACAGTTTTTTTTAATTATTATTATTTATAAGTAATGTTTTTAAAGAAGAAAAAAAATAGATAAGTTAGTTGCTGAAATTACTTGCGCAATCGAAATGAACCTAGATTAGTTGTTTCCGTCCTTTGCTTAATATTATTCTGAAGTATGTATCTGTGAATCTTGATTATCAGAGCCTGGTTTGCATCTGTATTATAATAACAAGATTAAAATGGTCATGTTAAAACATAGTATTGAACCTATAACCTAGCATATACCATTACATGAAATACGACTCTATAGGTCAACATTTATCTGTATTTTTGTCGTATCTGCAAGCAGGATATGTCAGTAGATAAATGTAGAAAAATTGAAGTGATTATTACAATGAATTGAAAAATGAATGATTAAACTGCTTGAAACAATTATCAAAGTCCATTATTCTGGTATAAAAATTATTAACACTTAAATTTATTATAATATGAAAGTAAGCAGCTACATTTATCATGATTTTGGCAGATTTTAGTTTCAACTATTAGGGGGTAGATAAATTTTTTTTTAAAAAAAAAAGCTTAATAGTTGAAACTTATTTATTAGAAAATTATATTTTTAATATAATTTCTAAACTTTAATTTCTTGATATTTTTTAAAGTCCTCTAATTTTAATAGTTCTTTTTGAACTTGGTGTTTGACTCAGTATGGCTAATTCAGATTATTATGCATTAAGTTTCATCACAAACCAAGTGTGTTTTAAATGCTGTCAAGTGGTTTAGGGGACTATCTTGTTTAATACAGCATAGTTAACTGTTTTTAATTCTCCATTTCAATTTATCATCATTTTTGTGATCAGCTTTACAGTTTTAAAAGTTAACATGTAAAATAAATATATATTTTATCTAATCTTTCACAGAATATTTTTACAATTTGTACAAATTCATTAAGATAATGTTTTTGATGAAAGATAATAATTTTTTTTAAGGTTCATCCATTGGTCTTAATTTTTATTATCTGAAATTTACAGCAATGGCTGAGTTATCAAACAAACTGAGGTATAATTATGGAGGACGGTGGCAGGCCCACACACAGTTGCTGATTGATGGTTAAAAACTTGTGTGGGATTGAAAGGAAAAATTGTGTGTCACCACATTGACACCATTATGCTTTTGGTCACAAAATTAAGGGGCCTCCACCACCCCTTGACCCATAATAGGTTGCTGCAGAAATGCTTTGATTTAACATTAAAGTGTAGGGCATCTATTGTAGAATTTTGAAGTATTACTTTGATTTTTGATTTCTTCATTAATTTTACATATATGTGCCTCTTAATTTGAAGCATTAATTTTTGAAAAGGAAAAAAAAAATCATTATTTTTCAAAAATATTTTAAGGCTTATATAAAAAAAAATTTTCGTTTCCAGTTCATTGGGATAGAACTGTAAAGAAATTGTTACATAAAATTGAAAAAAATGTCATAAGAATGCTGAAATTTGAAAATAAAGTTTACTTATATAGTATATGCTTTTTATTTGTTTACTTTTTAAATAAACTGTGATATAATACAATAAAAATAAACTGGGAAATTAATTACTCTTCAAGTTTATTTTTTTACAATGTTTGAAAACATATAAAAAAAAATTTATTTCCCCTTTGCATGTAGATATTTAATATGATATTCTATATTTATAATATTTTATTATTCTATAATGTTATATTAACTTTTATTTTAACCTTTATATATTGGGATAAACTCTGTATGTTAAATTATAATTTATAAGATATACGTGTTCATGTCTGGAATTGCTTGTGTATGTGATTTATAAACAAAACATTTTCCTGGAAACTTTTTACAGAGATTTATACCTACTGCTTTTTCTTTTCTTTTAAGAATAACTTTTATAATATTTTCTTTTTCAATGCATGCTTTGATTAAAGTTTGAAATTTTTCATCAAGATTTTATTATATATAAATATAATAATTAATTATATGTTGCACATCATTTTTACACCTGGCTGGAGCCTGGAAACTTTGTACAGAGATTTATACCTACTGTTTTTTCTTTTCTTTTAAGAATTACTTTTATAATATTTTCTTTTTCAGTGCATGCTTTTATTAATGTTTGAAACTTTTCATCTAGATTTTATTATATATAAATATAATAATAACTAATTATATGTTGCATATCATTTTTAAATCTGGCTGGAGCCTGGAAATTTTGTACAGAGATTTATACCTACTGTTTTTTCTTTTCTTTTAAGAATTACTTTTATAATATTTTCTTTTTCAATGCATGCTTTTATTAATGTTTGAAATTTTTCATCATTGATTTTATTATATATAAATATAATAATAATTAATTTTATGTTGCGAGTAATTTTAGCATCAGGCTGAAGCTGGGAAAGTTATAGGTTTAAATACAGTTTTGTTATTTATTTATTTTTAAGAATTTTATAATATTTTCTTTCTCAATGCATGCTTTTATTAGCGTCTGGAACTTTGATATTATTAATTGTTATTATTATTGTTTGCCATAATTTCTAGAATGTGGTGAAAATTACTTTCCTGTATGATGTTTTACTTTGGTATGTATTTAACAATATTCATAGTGTAACGGATAGTTAATTCGTAGCACCAGATGGCACTACCCCTCTATCTGCGAAAACAGTAACAATAATCTTCATTCTGACTTAATTGGAGATGACGCAAGACGAGCTCTGCGAACCATCATGGTTCCCTTTTTCCCACTCATTTGAGTAAAACTTTCAAGTTCTTTTTTTTTATGTTAGTTAATGTTATGTTATTACCCTTTATTGTTAAATGTTTGATGTGAAAGTATGATTAAAAATACTGAGCTCTTTATGATGGTGTTTTTCTGCCATCGTCTTGCGTCCTTACAATAGTTTATTTTTAAAATGAATTCTTTGATGATTGAATAAATTGCAAGATTTTTAGTATTTTTTTTTCAAAACTACTAGTTTTTTTAAAATTGATTTTGTTCTACATTTTATTATATTTTCACATAGTATTATATTTTTTCATAGTCCTATATGTTATTATATTTTTGCATAGTATATTTTTTTATCTAAAACTACACTCTTTTATTTATTTTTTAGTTTCTGCTTGAAAATTATTTTATAAAATCCCAGTAGATTTAAGCTATATATTCAGATTTTTAGCATATCCAAACGTGAACTAAATGGTGAACTATATTAGGGTTTCAGTGATATTGCCAAAGATCCAATATAGTTTAAATATTTAGTTGGATTACTTCTTGGCTAAATGGTGGACAGTGAAGCAAGAGCTATTGCCTGGTTTAATTGTAATCTGAGTATATACTATATCCTAGCTGAATGAGTTTTATAAGTAGAGTTTTATGGAAAAGGTTGGTATAGAAGGTTAGAAATTATTATCCCTCCTGATTTTAAATCTAGGTATGTATACAATAATCATAAGATATTTAGCAAAATTATTAAGTTTTTGTTTGTTTTTAGTAGAAATTTTATATTATTAATTTTTGATTTTTAACCTTGTATGCAGGGCCATGCAACCTTTTGCTATTTTTCAAAATCATATTAAGTCAATTAAAAAAATAGATAGAGAGAACAGCATAATTTGTATGACCTTAAAAATTTGTCCTGGAAGTTTTAATAAAGGCCTTAAATGTAACAAGTGACTAAAAGTTTAGAAAATTTATATTATATGAAAAGTTTTTATGATGTGAGGAAAAATATTATCCTTCCTAAGAATGAGTAATGGTATCCATACATTATTATTATTATTTATAGTATGTGTAGAGTTTGAAATTGTGTTAGTTCCACTAATACTCTATGGCAATAAATATAAGTTTTTTTTATTGTAAGGTATGATATATTGTGAGAAACGATTTTTAACAACTTTTTAAAGGAACTTAATTATGATTAATAATAATTGGGCATTAATTTATTTTTCTTGATATTAAGTCAAAATAAAGTTTTCTCTTTAATTTTTTAAATAAAAAAACTTAAATACCCTTTAGTTTTAATAAAAATACATCAAAAATACATTGTTAGAGTAAAGGAATTAACAATTGAATAAAAGTACCATTAAAACTGAAATAATAAAGTAATCCAAACTTATATTGTAAAGCAATTCCAAATATGCTAGTTGTGTAAATTTCTTGCAAGAAAACTTAATATTCTTATTAGCCTTTAATTTCTTTTAAATAAAATCATAAGGTATAATTACAAAAATGTCAGCTCTAAAGAAATTTTTTTTGAAACTATTGTAAACATATTTATTTTTTTGTTTCATTTTATTTTTCATATAGATGATTATTTAATTTAAAAACGTTTTATGTATTCCTTAATTTATGAATTAACTGATTTGCCTTGACTTAATTTTGACCTTTTTATTTTTGAACGAAAAGAATTTTCTTTGAAATCTGCAAACAAATAAAAAAATAATTACAAAAAATACTTCATGATATTTGATAATTTTATTTGGAAATGGTGGAAAATGTAAAAATACGAAATGTTCAATTAAAAAAAAAAAATATTATTTCGCACCGTCGTTCCTTATAAATAAATATCATTTTGAACAACGATATCGTTGAAGATTCAATTTTTAAAAATTATTTACATTATATTGTTATGTTCCAAACCAAGCTCTTCGATAATTCTTTAAAAATATTTGAGAACAAAATGTTATATAAATGATCATTAGATGGCGCGAATATAGAGTAAAGACTACAATGTTCAAGTTTACCCTGACGCCCTTCAGGTGAACTGATTCATCTTCCCCGTCTGCATCTATGGGTTGAGTGTTAGGAAACAAGTAATTTCTAGTCCCGAGGGTTCGGGACTCGAGCTTCGGTCATGTTCAATATTTAAAAATTATATTTAATAAAAATAAATGTGCTTTTTTTTATTTATTTTTAAATCTTGTAACTTAAGTAAAACATTTTTTTAAAAATTATTATTTTTAATCACATACAATAGCAGTAAAATGGAGAAATTCTTGCTCATATACTGTAAATTCTTGGTTCAGTACCCCCAAAGGTATGGTTTGATTTGTGAACAGGAAGGACTTTGTGCTCGACATATTTAACGTGCACCAGTCACCATTTACTACACAGGGAGTCTTCGGCCGGCGGGGATCGAATCCACAACCTCTTGAACATGGGCCCAGTGCCCTACCAACCAGGCTATCCTACGGCGTAACTTCCTACGCACTTTTTTTTCATTCATTTGAACGTTAATCTTACCGGGGGTCACCTGAAGGTGGGGCGCTCTGTAATATTCAACTTAAGTGCAATAAAACTTAGAGTCAAAAAATACACGAGAAGTATATTATGTTGATTGAATATAGAGCATTTTTAACCGAAAGTTTGGTGATTCGAGCCCACTACGGGATCGCCATTATTTTAGAGCCGTGGTGGCTCAAAATGAGGTGAAATGATTCGTATGCATGTAGAATATGGCTCGACTGTTCTCGAACTCATCCGCTACCTACTAAACTAGAGCGAGGCGTGCGTGCTGTTTCGTTTATATCTTTCGAACAAAGTGTCTTACCATTCCAAAAATTTGGAATTAATATCATTATTGATTATACTTCACATTGTCGAAATATAAAAAAAATCAAAGATGTCCAAATTGCAAAAAAAAGAAAATAGTTTTTTTTTTCAAAAAATGAATTTTTTTATGTCAAAAACAAAAAATTTTATATTTTAATGTTGATTTTCTTAAAATTTGAGAAAAATCACTTCAAGAAAGTGTATTTAAATATTTTTGTTGTCGGATGACAATACGTTAAAAAATAACTTGCAAAGTCGTGCGCTCAAAAAAGCGAAATTTTAAAAAATTCGTTTAGTCAAAAATATGCAATTTAAACAAAAACGCAAAAATACGTGTCGATTTATTTTCAGTAAAGAATTAAAAAAAAAAAATAAATAAAAAAAAAAAAAAAAAAAAAAAAATAGTAACTTATAGGGCCACATTGTGGGCCCCCTTATAAGCATGTAATTATCTCCTTTAAAATCATGTAGGGTACACTAGTACCCGGTAATATAATACGTGGTTCAATTTCAATATTAAGGGGAGATATAGGGCCATGTTGTAATACAAAATATTGGTTTCGAATTTCCTCATTTTAACGCTATTTAGCACACTCATATATACATAGTAACCTATAGGGCAACATTGTGTAGCCTATAATTATCCTCTGGTAGGGCACACTATTACAAGTAATTTTGATCCCAATCCTGAGCCCAAGGGAACTCCTGTATCACGTATTTGGAGACCTTCGTGGAGGATTTTTTGATGCAACTAACCCTCATTGGCGCAATATGGAGAAGAAAAGTTACCACGGTTAGCCTGACAACAAGGTGGCCAATGATCCGCCTACCACTGAGGGCATTTTACGTCAGCACTGTAGTCGGTGCGGATTTTGTATCGACTTGTCACAGCTGGGATTCGAACCAGGTTCACCTCGTTAGAAGGCTTTATCCCCTGAGCCACCACGGCTCATCTACTTTATAGTACATTATCAAAAAACGCGTTTATGTTTTGGAGATTTCACGAATTTAAGCTTAAAGAGCCGCGATGGCTAAGGGGATAGAGCCTTCCAATGAGGCGAACCGGGTACGAATCCCGCTTGCACTGACCACAATACTAACAAGAAATAACCTCAGTAGTAGACGATTCATGGGTTAGACTCCCTTTGCCATCAGGTTATCAATGCGAGGTTCTCGTGGTCTTCCTCTCCTTGTAACGCAGATGCGGGATAGCTCCTTCAAAAAGTCCATCACGAAGGCAAATTTCTCCCAATACTCAATCCAGGTCTTCTGGATTGGGCTAAAAATTACAAAGTCGAGTCTCAAAGTCCTCCATGTTCCCACAACAAATCAATACCTCTGGGGGTACTGATCCAGGAGTTTCCTTGTCTTCTGGATTGGTTCAAAATTACAAGGCTACGGAGTTGAACGTAAGTAGTCGTAAACCCATGAAATTGGGTCGGCTGTTCGACGACGGTTATAAAATAAAATTAAAAAAAAAAAGGCTGCGGAGTTGAATATTAGTAGTCAGTAAACCCATAAAATTGGGTTGGCTGTTCAACCACGGTTATAAAATAAAATTTAACCTTAAAAGAAAAAACTCCGGCTCTGAACCATAGCCTCCGAGAAATAAGGCCGTTGAGATCTCCAAGGTCTTTTAGCGACGTCACAAATAGTAGCTCTTAACTGATTAAAACCGACAATTTTGAATATTTGTTATTGAACAGCAGCTTCGGTATGTCCGTCGGATATGCTATTCTTTATATCATTGTATAAATAATATTATATTTATACATGTACAGTACCGAAATGTAAAAGTTATTATAAAAATGGGCCTAATGTTTTAGATTACAAATTCCCCCTCAATAAGGAGTTTATACAAAAGTGGAACCATTCAATTCTCTCTCTCTCGTATGCTTGTTTAGGTAGAAGGGTGCGATTGTTCTTGTTTTCCAGAAGCGCCATCTATGGCCAAGACTATGGACTTCTGTCACACCTGTTTATTGGGCGGACCCGTTCATACATCCACAGATCGTAATTTAGACCTAAAGCAGAGAGCGATCCATCTCCAGTTCTGTACCCTCAGAGGTAGGACTGGGAGATACAAGAAATTTTATATCGTGATGCATCGTCAATTTTGCATCGCGATATAGTATTTTTGAAATTCATTTACGTGTAAGGCGCAGAAAGTCGGATTTCTATCAAAACTTCATACTCAGATTGATATAAATCAATTTATGAATTTGATGTATATGTTTTGCTTAAGAAAGATATTAATGTTATATTTTCTAAAAATGATCGTGCAAATAACGAAAGATTTCTTAGTTTAAAAATAATTAACAAAAAAATAAATAAAATTGAAATTTATCAATATATTTACCTAACAATATAGAAAGAAAAATCAAAAAATAAGTTCGTTAAAAATTATTTGTATGCTTAAAACAAAGTGCTAAATAAATTAAACAAAAAAAAAAAACACTTTTAAAACAACACTATTTTTTATCATTATTATTTCACATAAATAATAAAGTTAAATTGCATTATTACCGAATTCTGAACGAAAAAACAAAGTAAGGTTTAATTTCTTAAAAATAAAAACAAAAGAATTATGATATTCGATAATATATTCAACTGACAATATTGAAAGAAAATTAAAAAACACAATTATACTCTTTAATAAAATGGAGTGCTAAATGATTTTAAAAAAAGAAGTCGCAATCGCAAACATTACTGATTTTTTTGAATAAACAAAGTTGATTGGCTTATGTCCAAATCCAAAAGAGGAAAAATAAGTTTTGTTGTAATTTTATTTATTGTTGATGTTGTTCATTTACGTCGCACTAAAGCTGCACAATGGGCTATTGGCGACGGTCTGGGAAACATCCCTGAGGATGATCCGAAGACATGCCATCACAATTTTGATCCTCTTCAGAGGGGATGGCACACCCGCTTCGGTAGCCCGACGACCTGCACGCGAAGTCGAGCATTTCACGGTAGAACAGTTTAACGAGGACCAATACCGCACACTCTCGGTCCCTACGCAGACTGATCCAAGTGGTCACCCACACGCACACTGACCGCAGCCAGTCATGCTTGACATCGGTGATCTGCTGGGAACCCTGACTTAACGATCAGTCCACTGCAGGACGCCGAAATTCACCGTATAATTACAATGAATATTTATGAGTAGTACAACATTGTTTAATTATAAGACATAGAAATACAGTATAACACTTCTGTATAATTTTTTATGTTTCAAAATAAAGTTTTTATGCAGATCACTCGGTTCCTTGAATATTTGAAAGTTCTATTGAATCTTCGGGCCTCGATTCTGCGACCTTCTTAACCTTGGTGCAGCAGGAATTAAGAGCACGCCATACTGGGGAAGAATTTTTTTCTAGCGAATTCTCTTTCTACTTCATTACTAATTTAAAGTATAGAAAGAGTGATTTCAGACAAACCTAGAGTAAGTCATAAAGTTTCAAATACTGAAAAGGAAATTTTAAAATATGCAATGAAAATAAATTATGAGAAAACAACTTAGGATTACGCAACGGAGAAGTTCTCTTCTGTTTGCATTTTAATATTTTGAAGTCTTTTTTTTTTTCCAGCAATTAAAACTTTATGACTTACTCTAGATTTGCGTGAACTTACTTTTAAATTAGTAATGAAGGAGAATTCGCAACGAAAGTTTTCTCCCGCGATATGGCGTCCTCTTAGACGCCTGCACGACTTGAGCTACAGTGAACTTAGTACTAATACAGTGTAAAGTACGAATGCGTCTGTATTGCCTTCAGTTCATTAAAAAAGAAGAAGAAAAGAAAAAGAAGTTTAACTTTTAAAGTTTTATTTCAGAAATATACACAGGAATTTCACCTTACTGTTACATTTTTATCAGAGTAATTAGTCTGAAATTATAATAAAATTTTTCAATTTGTTGGATTAGTTAATACTCTTTACAAACTTATAGTTTATATCTTAACATTTGACGATGTTTGAATGACTTTCGAAACTTAGTTCCAAAAAGTTCCACGAGGTAATAAGCTAAACTTTTTTTTGTTTTCTTCTTTGATGTTCTTTTTTTTCTTCTCTTTTTTTTGTTGTTTTCTTCTTTCGAAAAACCCTGCCCCATTTTGCCCGTATTGCAATGGTGGACTGAATATACCGAAAAACAAAAATTATGTTTTGTTTCATGTTTTCGAGTTATTTTGTAATTAATTCGCATTATTTTGTAATATTACTTCGGAAATATAATTGGCTTTTCATTTTTAATATAAAATTACGAAAATTATTATATTTTCATTGCTATATTTAATTATTTAAACGTACTATATTATTTTTTTTATTTTTGCTCGTCATATTTCAGCCACCATTTTGTTTTTTTTTGGGTATTTTTAGTGTATTTCAAAATTTAAACTATGAATTCAACTTACCTGCACATAAAAACCTTTAAATAAAAACCTCCAAATTTTGAAACAAATTTTAGCGAAATACTAATTTTGGCCACAAAACCTTGGATGCTGGCTCACTGTGTATTCTAATGACTTGTGTATAATTTCTTTAAAAAATTGACGGAAACAACGTCTTATATGTAATAGGTACTAGTACAAATTTGTACTTTTTGTATATGAAATGCTTATAACTTCTCAACTAGTGCGATCTCTTGAGGATTAATCTCGTTTAATTCAGCGTACGCTGGGAACAATGCCTCACTTGTCTATTTAGAAGAAATTCAATTCCACCCCACAAAACTGCCCTTTTTGCCTAAAAAAAGGGGGGGGGGAAACGTATAGAGGAAGGTAGGGGATTTTCTAAATGAACATTTCCAAAATTATGTCTAAATTAAACTAAGTTATATTTGCAATACTTAAAAGCGTTTCCGATTTATTGAATGTCCCATAGTGGACAGATCGTTAAGACACAGTTCCCAAGAGATCACCGAAGTCAAGCATCACTAGCTGCGGACAGTGTGCGGGTGGGTGATAATTTGGATCAGTCTGAGAAGAATCGAGGGTGAGCGGTATGGGTCCTCGTTAAACTGTTCTACCGTAGAGTGCTCGACTTCGCGTGCAGGTCGTCAAGCTTTCGAAGCAGGGGTTCCATCCCCTCTGCAAAACATCAAAATTGCGATGGCATGTCCTCAGATCATGCTCAGGGATATTTCCCAGATTGTCGCCAATAGCTCAATGTGCAGCTCTAGTGTGACGTAAATGAACTACAACAACAAAATTACCATCACTCATTTAGATTTTAGGTTGGATTCCGTATATCTGCTCTCTCTCGATTTGTTTTTCGGTTTTGAGCGAACGCTTGATGATACAGTGCAATTTGATACCTTTGAAATATAGAGTGACGCTAATCGGGAGAAAAGATAATTGATAATTTTTAGAATTTGAGGACTTTTTTTTTCTCAAAGTTTTTCAGTAATAAGGTTATAATGTTAGTAATATTGATTAGGAAACTTGCGACCCTACATTTGTCATCTTATCATTATTATTTATACAGACGAAAATCGACTTTTGGATTATACTGATAATCCTTCTTACATTAGGTGGGGAGCGCATTTACTGGTTTTAAGCAGTTAATTTAGTCCTTGTAAGTACACTTTTAGTGGTCCCGCAATGTACAACACGAAACTACATTGCGTATGCAATGTAAGATAACAAAGACACAGTTTCCAATAGAACGGTGTTACAGAAATATACCTTACACGTGTAAATAATTCATGTATAGTGATATAAAGGGTATAAATTAGTCCGCACACGGCTCGCGCCTACCACAGGACTGACGTAAATTATCTTCAGTGGTAGACGGATCAGTGGATCATGGGTTAGAGTCCCCTTGCCGTCAAGCTAATTGTGGGAGGTTTTCGTGTTTTTTCCCACCATGTAACTCAAACTGGAGTTATGTTCCTCAAAAAGTCCTTTAAGAAGGCAAATTTCACCCGATACTCGTTGTCTTCTGCATTGATTGGGTTTAAAATTACAAGGCTAACCGTGTTTGAAATGGATAGTCGTAAAATCGGGTCGTGTTAACTGTCGCATCACTGACTGCAGTCATTTAGCTGACCACTTTGATCAGACAGTCGTATCTGTCCTCGCTAAATTGTTCTACCGTAAAGTACTCGAATTCGCGTGCAGGTCGTCAGGCTACCAAAGCAGGGAAACCATTCCCTCTGCAGGCGATCGAAATTGCGATGGCATGTCTTCGGATCATCCTCAGGAATGTTTCCCAGACCGTCGCCAATAGGCCATTGTGCAGTTCTACTGCGTCGTAAATAAAATACCTTCCTACTTACCGTTTTATAGTGCTGGGGTGATTAAGAAAAGTCAAGATGCAAATCTTCCAACGATTTCAGTTTGTCACCCAACAGAAAAGTCACTAGTCCCGCAGTGGACTGATCGTTAAGACACGGTTCCCAGCAGATCACCGAAGTCAAGCATCACTGGTTGCGGTCAATGTGCGGGGGGCTGACCACTTGGATCAATCTGCGTAGGGACCGAGGATGTGCGGTATTGGTTCTCGTTAAACTGTGCTACCGTAAAGTGCTCGACTTCGCGCACAGGTCGTCGGGCTACCGAAGCGGAGATGCCATCCCCTCCGCAGAGGATCAAAATTGTGATGGCATGTCTTCGGATCATCCTCCGGGATGTTTCCCAGACCGTCACCAATAGCCCATTGTGCAGCTCCAGTGTGACGTAAATTAACAACAACAGCAAAGTCACTAAATCCTATGGATAATAAAACACTTCGCAAAATTCTTCAATTCTAAGAATATTTTTCTTTTGCTTTGAAAAATTAAAGAATAACTGCCCCTACATCATAATTGTATGTTTTAATTTAAGTAAAATTTGTAAGATTTCATTGTTAACTTCTTAATTTAGCAACACAATAATTTCTCTTAGTGATGATCTGGGCATTTTCTCTTTTTAAGGATACGAAGACAATACAGACGCATTAGTACACTACAATTGATTCGGCTCACAGTGGTCAATTTTTCTAAGGCCTTACTTCCGGTTGCATCACAGAGGAGAAGGTCGCAGGATCGAGTCCCGAAGTTTCAATAGAACTCCAGCACTTATAAATATACGAGGAACTGAGGGATCTGCATTAAAAACTTTGTTTTGGAACATTAAATATTACACAGCAGTATCATATTGTGTTTCTATGTCTTATAATTAAACAGTCATGTGATACTTATAAATATTCGTTGCAGTTATACGATAAATTTGGATTATAAACATGTGATTCTCTTTATTTCAATTTGGTGCTTCAGTTTTCAGACCTTTTCACGCCCAGAATTTTCTGGCTTTTATTCTTCAGTTAAAAATTAATGTGGTACGACTTTTTCATTAATTACATAAATCTAAATTAATAAGAATGACTTTAAATTTATTGTTTCTTGTAAAATTAGTTTTGTTGGTAGGATTAAAATAGTAACGAATATACCTCCTCATGCTACTTCTAAAATTTGGAATACAGATTATAAAAAAACTGAACTCGTTATCTTTATCATTCGCAACATTCGGTAAGAGAGCAATACTCTTATGGCAACTTCAATACAAATATCCAGATTGTTTGTTATACAATTTATTATGTTACGATTCGAATTCTGAATCACTGCATTGCTTCTAAATTATCTTTCGTTAATAATGACCAACACAAGTAATATAACTGTGACCATGAGATAAAAATCTATTTAATCTATCCAGCCGCCACGTAGCAATCTCTTAGTAGTTTGGATAACTGAGTATTATTACCTTCATTACTCTCTTACGAATAACCTTCTGGATTTTAGAAATTTAAGCTACGGCAGCTTCAGTTATATTAGGTAAGTGTATCTTTGTTGCTCTATAGACATTTTGGTAGTGTAGAACAATATATGCAGTGCTTTAAAATTTTCTTTTATTAAAAATTTACTATTTTTGAAGAAATTGCAGCATTTTAATTTTTAAAATTAAATAGGAAATATTAAGCGGCATAAATATATCTAAAAGTGCTTTTATGTTCAATAAGAGACAGTTTTAGTAAAATTAAAGATTAATTATGTTTGAGTAAATAAAAACGGTTTCTTAGATATTGTAATCTTTTGAAAAATTCATCAGAGTGAATTTACTTAAATTCATATTCTTTTTTTCTCACGGAAGTGTTTTAAACATGTCGAACGATGTTTAATGAAGTTTGGTCAGCATTCATTTTTAATGTTCATAAATAAAAGGTCCAAACATTTGAAATTTTTAAACAAATTTACTTTTAATTTAATAGCATAAGTACTGTTTATGAACAAATTATTGAACCTACATTCGTAAAAATAAATACGTATTCGCCGTCGAGAACAGATTTATTAATGCGATTGGGCTTAAACAAAAAAGAAAAAAACAAGGTAAAAAAGTTAGAAATCGGTAAAAATTTCAAGACAACAACAAAGCAGTTGAATCTACAAGTGGTTAAACTAAACTTGTGTAAAAAGGTTTCGATTATCTTACATTAATTTCTCAAGTTACCTGCAAAATAAATTCTATAAAAACTGGTCGTATGTGAGATTGCTTATTTTAAATTCAAGATTTTAGTAAAATTTTAAGTCTGTGAATAATTTGTTTTTCTTTTCCGTAAAAGAATTTTTTTTTAATTTATGTGAAATTTAAAATTCTAAATATTGCTGTGTCATTATAGGTTAATTGGCTATTGCATCTACTGAAATTAAAGCCACGCATTTAAGACTGTATTGTGAACTGGCTTGTTGACTGGGAGTCACGCAATTACTGGACTGGCTTACCGACTGGGAGTCACGCAATTACTGGACTGGCTTACCGACTGGGAGTCACGCAATTACTGGACTGGCTTACCGACTGGGAGTCACGCAATTACTGGACTGGCTTACCGACTGGGAGTCACGCAATTACTGGACTGGCTTACCGACTGGGAGTCACGCAATTACTGGACTGGCTTACCGACTGGGAGTCACGCAATTACTGGACTGGCTTACCGACTGGGAGTCACGCAATTACTGGACTGGCTTACCGACTGGGAGTCACGCAATTACTGGACTGGCTTACCGACTGGGAGTCACGCAATTACTGGACTGGCTTACCGACTGGGAGTCACGCAATTACTGGACTGGCTTACCGACTGGGAGTCACGCAATTACTGGACTGGCTTACCGACTGGGAGTCACGCAATTACTGGACTGGCTTACCGACTGGGAGTCACGCAATTACTGGACTGGCTTACCGACTGGGAGTCGCGCAAATTCCTGGACTGGCTTACCGACTGGGAGTCGCGCAAATTCCTGGACTGGCTTACCGACTGGGAGTCGCGCAAATTCCTGGACTGGCTTACCGACTGGGAGTCACGCAAATTCCTGGACTGGCTTACCGACTGGGAGTCACGCAAATTCCTGGACTGGCTTACCGACTGGGAGTCACGCAAATTCCTGGACTGGCTTACCGACTGGGAGTCACGCAATTACTGGACTGGCTTACCGACTGGGAGTCACGCAAATTCCTGGACTGGCTTACCGACTGGGAGTCACGCAAATTCCTGGACTGGCTTACCGACTGGGAGTCACGCAAATTCCTGGACTGGCTTACCGACTGGGAGTCGCGCAAATTCCTGGACTGGCTTACCGACTGGGAGTCACGCAAATTCCTGGACTGGCTTACCGACTGGGAGTCACGCAAATTCCTGGACTGGCTTACCGACTGGGAGTCACGCAAATTCCTGGACTGGCTTACCGACTGGGAGTCACGCAAATTCCTGGACTGGCTTACCGACTGGGAGTCACGCAAATTCCTGGACTGGCTTACCGACTGGGAGTCACGCAAATTCCTGGACTGGCTTACCGACTGGGAGTCACGCAAATTCCTGGACTGGCTTACCGACTGGGAGTCACGCAAATTCCTGGACTGGCTTACCGACTGGGAGTCACGCAAATTCCTGGACTGGCTTACCGACTGGGAGTCACGCAAATTCCTGGACTGGCTTACCGACTGGGAGTCACGCAAATTCCTGGACTGGCTTACCGACTGGGAGTCACGCAAATTCCTGGACTGGCTTACCGACTGGGAGTCACGCAAATTCCTGGACTGGCTTACCGACTGGGAGTCACGCAAATTCCTGGACTGGCTTACCGACTGGGAGTCACGCAAATTCCTGGACTGGCTTACCGACTGGGAGTCACGCAATTACTGGACTGGCTTACCGACTGGGAGTCACGCAAATTACTGGACTGGCTTACCGACTGGGAGTCACGCAATTACTGGACTGGCTTACCGACTGGGAGTCACGCAATTACTGGACTGGCTTACCGACTGGGAGTCACGCAATTACTGGACTGGCTTACCGACTGGGAGTCACGCAATTACTGGACTGGCTTACCGACTGGGAGTCACGCAATTACTGGACTGGCTTACCGACTGGGAGTCACGCAATTACTGGACTGGCTTACCGACTGGGAGTCGCGCAAATTCCTGGACTGGCTTACCGACTGGGAGTCGCGCAAATTCCTGGACTGGCTTACCGACTGGGAGTCGCGCAAATTCCTGGACTGGCTTACCGACTGGGAGTCACGCAAATTCCTGGACTGGCTTACCGACTGGGAGTCACGCAAATTCCTGGACTGGCTTACCGACTGGGAGTCACGCAAATTCCTGGACTGGCTTACCGACTGGGAGTCACGCAAATTCCTGGACTGGCTTACCGACTGGGAGTCACGCAATTACTGGACTGGCTTACCGACTGGGAGTCACGCAAATTCCTGGACTGGCTTACCGACTGGGAGTCACGCAAATTCCTGGACTGGCTTACCGACTGGGAGTCACGCAAATTCCTGGACTGGCTTACCGACTGGGAGTCGCGCAAATTCCTGGACTGGCTTACCGACTGGGAGTCACGCAAATTCCTGGACTGGCTTACCGACTGGGAGTCACGCAAATTCCTGGACTGGCTTACCGACTGGGAGTCACGCAAATTCCTGGACTGGCTTACCGACTGGGAGTCACGCAAATTCCTGGACTGGCTTACCGACTGGGAGTCACGCAAATTCCTGGACTGGCTTACCGACTGGGAGTCACGCAAATTCCTGGACTGGCTTACCGACTGGGAGTCACGCAAATTCCTGGACTGGCTTACCGACTGGGAGTCACGCAAATTCCTGGACTGGCTTACCGACTGGGAGTCACGCAAATTCCTGGACTGGCTTACCGACTGGGAGTCACGCAAATTCCTGGACTGGCTTACCGACTGGGAGTCACGCAAATTCCTGGACTGGCTTACCGACTGGGAGTCACGCAAATTCCTGGACTGGCTTACCGACTGGGAGTCACGCAAATTCCTGGACTGGCTTACCGACTGGGAGTCACGCAAATTCCTGGACTGGCTTACCGACTGGGAGTCACGCAAATTCCTGGACTGGCTTACCGACTGGGAGTCACGCAAATTCCTGGACTGGCTTACCGACTGGGAGTCACGCAAATTCCTGGACTGGCTTACCGACTGGGAGTCACGCAATTACTGGACTGGCTTACCGACTGGGAGTCACGCAAATTACTGGACTGGCTTACCGACTGGGAGTCACGCAATTACTGGACTGGCTTACCGACTGGGAGTCACGCAAATTACTGGACTGGCTTACCGACTGGGAGTCACGCAAATTACTGGACTGGCTTACCGACTGGGAGTCACGCAAATTACTGGACTGGCTTACCGACTGGGAGTCACGCAAATTACTGGACTGGCTTACCGACTGGGAGTCACGCAAATTACTGGACTGGCTTACCGACTGGGAGTCACGCAAATTACTGGACTGGCTTACCGACTGGGAGTCACGCAAATTACTGGACTGGCTTACCGACTGGGAGTCACGCAAATTACTGGACTGGCTTACCGACTGGGAGTCACGCAAATTACTGGACTGGCTTACCGACTGGGAGTCACGCAAATTACTGGACTGGCTTACCGACTGGGAGTCACGCAAATTCCTGGACTGGCTTACCGACTGGGAGTCACGCAATTACTGGACTGGCTTACCGACTGGGAGTCACGCAAATTCCTGGACTGGCTTACCGACTGGGAGTCACGCAATTACTGGACTGGCTTACCGACTGGGAGTCACGCAATTACTGGACTGGCTTACCGACTGGGAGTCACGCAATTAATGGACTGGCTTACCGACTGGGAGTCACGCAATTAATGGACTGGCTTACCGACTGGGAGTCACGCAATTAATGGACTGGCTTACCGACTGGGAGTCACGCAATTAATGGACTGGCTTACCGACTGGGAGTCACGCAATTAATGGACTGGCTTACCGACTGGGAGTCACGCAATTAATGGACTGGCTTACCGACTGGGAGTCACGCAATTAATGGACTGGCTTACCGACTGGGAGTCACGCAATTAATGGACTGGCTTACCGACTGGGAGTCACGCAATTAATGGACTGGCTTACCGACTGGGAGTCACGCAATTAATGGACTGGCTTACCGACTGGGAGTCACGCAATTAATGGACTGGCTTACCGACTGGGAGTCACGCAATTAATGGACTGGCTTACCGACTGGGAGTCACGCAATTAATGGACTGGCTTACCGACTGGGAGTCACGCAATTAATGGACTGGCTTACCGACTGGGAGTCACGCAATTAATGGACTGGCTTACCGACTGGGAGTCACGCAATTAATGGACTGGCTTACCGACTGGGAGTCACGCAATTAATGGACTGGCTTACCGACTGGGAGTCACGCAATTAATGGACTGGCTTACCGACTGGGAGTCACGCAATTAATGGACTGGCTTACCGACTGGGAGTCACGCAATTAATGGACTGGCTTACCGACTGGGAGTCACGCAATTAATGGACTGGCTTACCGACTGGGAGTCACGCAATTAATGGACTGGCTTACCGACTGGGAGTCACGCAATTAATGGACTGGCTTACCGACTGGGAGTCACGCAATTAATGGACTGGCTTACCGACTGGGAGTCACGCAATTAATGGACTGGCTTACCGACTGGGAGTCACGCAATTAATGGACTGGCTTACCGACTGGGAGTCACGCAATTAATGGACTGGCTTACCGACTGGGAGTCACGCAATTAATGGACTGGCTTACCGACTGGGAGTCACGCAATTAATGGACTGGCTTACCGACTGGGAGTCACGCAATTAATGGACTGGCTTACCGACTGGGAGTCACGCAATTAATGGACTGGCTTACCGACTGGGAGTCACGCAATTAATGGACTGGCTTACCGACTGGGAGTCACGCAATTAATGGACTGGCTTACCGACTGGGAGTCACGCAATTAATGGACTGGCTTACCGACTGGGAGTCACGCAATTAATGGACTGGCTTACCGACTGGGAGTCACGCAATTAATGGACTGGCTTACCGACTGGGAGTCACGCAATTAATGGACTGGCTTACCGACTGGGAGTCACGCAATTAATGGACTGGCTTACCGACTGGGAGTCACGCAATTAATGGACTGGCTTACCGACTGGGAGTCACGCAATTAATGGACTGGCTTACCGACTGGGAGTCACGCAATTAATGGACTGGCTTACCGACTGGGAGTCACGCAATTAATGGACTGGCTTACCGACTGGGAGTCACGCAATTAATGGACTGGCTTACCGACTGGGAGTCACGCAATTAATGGACTGGCTTACCGACTGGGAGTCACGCAATTAATGGACTGGCTTACCGACTGGGAGTCACGCAATTAATGGACTGGCTTACCGACTGGGAGTCACGCAATTAATGGACTGGCTTACCGACTGGGAGTCACGCAATTAATGGACTGGCTTACCGACTGGGAGTCACGCAATTAATGGACTGGCTTACCGACTGGGAGTCACGCAATTAATGGACTGGCTTACCGACTGGGAGTCACGCAATTAATGGACTGGCTTACCGACTGGGAGTCACGCAATTACTGGACTGGCTTACCGACTGGGAGTCACGCAATTACTGGACTGGCTTACCGACTGGGAGTCACGCAATTACTGGACTGGCTTACCGACTGGGAGTCACGCAATTACTGGACTGGCTTACCGACTGGGAGTCACGCAATTACTGGACTGGCTTACCGACTGGGAGTCACGCAATTACTGGACTGGCTTACCGACTGGGAGTCACGCAATTACTGGACTGGCTTACCGACTGGGAGTCACGCAATTACTGGACTGGCTTACCGACTGGGAGTCACGCAATTACTGGACTGGCTTACCGACTGGGAGTCACGCAATTACTGGACTGGCTTACCGACTGGGAGTCACGCAATTACTGGACTGGCTTACCGACTGGGAGTCACGCAATTACTGGACTGGCTTACCGACTGGGAGTCACGCAATTACTGGACTGGCTTACCGACTGGGAGTCACGCAATTACTGGACTGGCTTACCGACTGGGAGTCACGCAATTACTGGACTGGCTTACCGACTGGGAGTCACGCAATTACTGGACTGGCTTACCGACTGGGAGTCACGCAATTACTGGACTGGCTTACCGACTGGGAGTCACGCAATTACTGGACTGGCTTACCGACTGGGAGTCACGCAATTACTGGACTGGCTTACCGACTGGGAGTCACGCAATTACTGGACTGGCTTACCGACTGGGAGTCACGCAATTACTGGACTGGCTTACCGACTGGGAGTCACGCAATTACTGGACTGGCTTACCGACTGGGAGTCACGCAATTACTGGACTGGCTTAACGACTGGGAGTCACGCAATTACTGGACTGGCTTAACGACTGGGAGTCACGCAATTACTGGACTGGCTTAACGACTGGGAGTCACGCAATTACTGGACTGGCTTAACGACTGGGAGTCACGCAATTACTGGACTGGCTTAACGACTGGGAGTCACGCAATTACTGGACTGGCTTAACGACTGGGAGTCACGCAATTACTGGACTGGCTTAACGACTGGGAGTCACGCAATTACTGGACTGGCTTAACGACTGGGAGTCACGCAATTACTGGACTGGCTTAACGACTGGGAGTCACGCAATTACTGGACTGGCTTAACGACTGGGAGTCACGCAATTACTGGACTGGCTTAACGACTGGGAGTCACGCAATTACTGGACTGGCTTAACGACTGGGAGTCACGCAATTACTGGACTGGCTTAACGACTGGGAGTCACGCAATTACTCTACTGGCTTAACGACTGGGAGTCACGCAATTACTGGACTGGCTTAACGACTGGGAGTCACGCAATTACTGGACTGGCTTAACGACTGGGAGTCACGCAATTACTGGACTGGCTTAACGACTGGGAGTCACGCAATTACTGGACTGGCTTAACGACTGGGAGTCACGCAATTACTGGACTGGCTTAACGACTGGGAGTCACGCAATTACTGGACTGGCTTAACGACTGGGAGTCACGCAATTACTGGACTGGCTTAACGACTGGGAGTCACGCAATTACTGGACTGGCTTAACGACTGGGAGTCACGCAATTACTGGACTGGCTTAACGACTGGGAGTCACGCAATTACTGGACTGGCTTAACGACTGGGAGTCACGCAATTACTGGACTGGCTTAACGACTGGGAGTCACGCAATTACTGGACTGGCTTAACGACTGGGAGTCACGCAATCACTGGACTGGCTTAACGACTGGGAGTCACGCAATCACAGGACTGGCTTAACGACTGGGAGTCACGCAATCACTGGACTGGCTTAACGACTGGGAGTCACGCAATCACTGGACTGGCTTAACGACTGGGAGTCACGCAATTACTGGACTGGCTTAACGACTGGGAGTCACGCAATCACTGGACTGGCTTAACGACTGGGAGTCACGCAATCACTGGACTGGCTTAACGACTGGGAGTCACGCAATCACAGGACTGGCTTAACGACTGGGAGTCACGCAATCACAGGACTGGCTTAACGACTGGGAGTCACGCAATCACAGGACTGGCTTGAGAGCAGTTGCAATCAGTAAGAGTTATTTATTATCAGTATTAAGTTATTTATCAAATTTTCATTCATTGATGGAATCTTCTTTCACTTATGCCAAGTTGACTGAACCCTCTATATACTTTTTAGAATAACTGAAATAATTTGCCGAATCCGCATTTTTTAAATTTTTGATTGAGCTTTTTTCTTTACTATTCATGCATTTTTGAAATAGAAACTTGATTCAATTATGAAACTGGGTAAAATTGGTATATCTAAGTAAGCATCTTGAAGGGGTAGTAAGATTTTATTTCTAGAAATAAGTTATAAGAGATGTCAACAATATTTTTAGTTTTAATCAATCGTTGCTTTTCATTATGTAGTCTCTACCCCGTTCTAAAATAGACTTCGTACTTTTTTTTAAAAAAATTTGAAATTTTCTTATCCCGGACTTTTTAAACATTTTTAGACTACTGTTTCTTAGTATTATTTACAGAAGTATACTTTTTGGAATTACAACTTCCAACGTAGAATATCCATAACCTGGATCATAATTTTATAGTTTATTTTGCAATCAATATTGATATTGGTTGGTAACTGAGCTTCCGTCAAAAGTTTTTTTAAAAAAATTAGGAAACTCTTCTTTTTCTGCGACTTCTGTTTGCTGGACTCGAATATTTGTCAACTATTTTACTTTGCTCTCACTCAACTGGACGACCCGGAGTAAGATTCGTTTTTGAGGGTAGAATTTTCATTTTTAAGTTTAGCAAATCAATCACAACCGATTCTTTATGCTATGATACCCATTTCATACATAGCATAAATATCTGGAGCATCTTTTTCAGCTTTGGTTAAAAGCAAAAAATTTGTCTAGAATGAAAATTTTTCTAATTTAGCAGTTTCCTTTTAATCTGAACAATTACACTTATTCCAACAGGTGCAACAAAACATAATAAAAAAAAACTAAATGATTTTTTGAATGTTAGAAATTAGAAAAAGAAAAAATAGCAGAAATTTATTTGACAACTCAAATTTGTGGCTTGGCATAAATAAATTGAACGCACTCATTTGTGTTCATAAATGTTCTTTCTTCCTTTTAGATATCAGTGGGTGCCTCCATCACTACTTTATTAGAATGTCTCCAACAATTATAGCAGTAGCTATGACAATAGTTTACAATCCTCCCAAGACAGTCCCCTTTTTCTATATCTGTAATGGGTTATTTCTTGTTCTCTCGAAATTAAATGTTTTGAAATACTTTAAAACTTAAAAATCATTGATAATCATTGTTAGAAATGAGTGATTTATGCAACACAATTTTTTATCATGTTATATTCAAAGTCTCCCTTGCTGTTTTGTGTTAAAACTTAGGTCGAAATTCTTTAAAATGTAATGTAAATTAATGTAAATCATTTAAAATGTAAATTAGGTCGAAATTCTTTAATTTACAAGCTTTGACGTTAGCCGCTCTTTTTAAGGTTTATCTTGAATGCAGTTTTTGTTACGACAAATTTTTCAAAATATTTTTAATTAAATTTATTTTTAATTTTTAATTTGAGGACAGATTATTGCATGATAAAATTATTAACATAAATAACTTTAGTAAGAGTAATTAGAAAACCAATGCTTTGATCCCCTAGTTTCTATTGAAATTTTTATACTATTAGAAATATAGAGGCTGATATTTTTAATTCTGGTATTACACGTTACTCGTATTTTGTTTATCGCTAATAGGAAACTCTACGCAACAACGATAGAATGTTATACTTGTGAACTTTTAATGTTTTCAACAAATCTTCGAGTATTTTAAAGTTCTATTTTAAAGTTCTTAGTCCCTCAAAATTCTATTTAAAGAAAATTCCAACATCTTCAAATTGAACTGATAAATAACAAATTTACTGTATGTTTCAAAACTGCGATAGATTTTATGAAAAATGACTTTTCAAAGCAATGCAGTAAACTATATACCAATTCCACGTTCTAGGGATAATCAGTAATTGTAAATATACCAAATCTTTAATTTTACTGTCGTTAATTTTACTGTTTAATTTTACTGTTTCGGATGTCATATGGTTTGTTACTGAATAGTCACCTGGTGTTGTATAGGTTTAAATATCATATTAGAAATTAAAACTTTGTTCTATTCCTGAAATAATTTAAAATAAAAGCTAATAAATAAATTTAATTAACAGCCATGCACTAACAAATACTTTTAGTAGTATACGCAAAATTTTTTCAAAGTATAATTATTTAAAAACTTTTTGCCTAAATAGATATCAATATTGTCCAGCTTCAAAAAATATCGTGTGTTAACATATGATCTTGGGATCCCGTTGAAATTTCTATCAAACTAAATATTTCAGGGAGTTTTTAAGAAATACTTGATTAGTTTTTAATACTATGAGAGAAGGTGCAATGTTTAGTCTTTTAAAAGAAAAATATCCCATACTGATAAACATGTTAGATTCATATCTACAAATCTATTTGTGACGGCTTTCACATGCTAATTAATATTAAAGTATTTTACCTTTTAAGGCATCATTACACAAAATTTGCTACGATTCATTTTTCGAAGAATTTTTGAAAATCTCATGCATGTGAATTATATTGGACAAAAATAAAACGTATCTAGGCATTGTAATATTTATTTTTAAAAAAGGGACAAGATACCGTTTGTGTTAACTGAAGTTGATGAAAGCTCCAAATTCTATTCATTCTACGCTGTGTAAAAATATACTTTATAATATCAGGACATAGTTTTTTTGAGTGGTAAACTGGATTGTATTTTTGACGAACTATTTTTTGAAGCAAACATTCTATGATCTTGTTCATTAAATATTCTTCGTTGCTAAAAAAGTTAATATTCATAAATCCAGTTAATTAAGTTTACTTTACATTAACCTGAATAGTATTTTCATTTAAAATAGAATAAATTAATAATTCGAACTGGGTGTCGTGTTACTCTTAGCATAGAAATTTTTAAAGCTCTACATCCGTATTCCTTTTCAATGAATTTTTATCTTACTTTTTATGAAACTTATTTATTAAATGGTATATATTAATAATTTTCGGTCTTAATGTTTCGTTTAAAGTGTACTTCACTTATTGCTTGCTTTCTGAGGATGAGGATGCATGCACACAAATATAAATAAAACAACCAATATAATTTTCATTATAATCAGTCCATAATTAAGCATTACATATGATACTCAACACCGCGTAATTTGATTTCTTAATTTCTGGAGGAAAAAATTTTCAGAGTTCTGAGAGAAATAAATTTTTCTGTTAATTATATTTTCAAAACAAAATATTATAAAATATATTGACAGGAATTTTTTAAAAGTAATATTGATAATATATTTTTGATTTTAATCAAAATCCAATTTAATGTGATCAATTTAAAAAAAGTCAAATAAGCGTTTCATTTTTAAAATTAAATTTTGTGAAGGAAAATTCAGGCTCATTTTTAAGATTGAATATTTGGGGAAAAAATATAATTTCCCCCAAATTTCCCTAAATTTTTAAATGAAATATTTTATATTATCTGATCTTAATACGCAAAACTTAATTTTAAAGATTTTATATTTATTTCAAAAGTAGTGTACTTGTATTTTTATTTACTAATATCGAAATCTGAAAATAGTTTAAGAGGATTTAATTTTAAAAAGTGGAATAAGTATTGCTATTTTATCGGGAATTGTAATTTGAGAAACTAGTTAATAATTCTTAAGATTAAGAAGAAAAGGTATAAGACTCAGTATTTTTTTTTCAATATGGTATTCATGAAATCGAAATTATTTTTATTTACTTTGGAATATTT
This sequence comes from Parasteatoda tepidariorum, assembly GCF_982258835.1. Taxonomy (NCBI): domain Eukaryota; kingdom Metazoa; phylum Arthropoda; class Arachnida; order Araneae; family Theridiidae; genus Parasteatoda; species Parasteatoda tepidariorum. Next base: position 132,344,389 of record NC_141755.1, on the reverse strand, counting down.
TATTTCTTTCGCATTGCTTGTGAAACATCGATACAATATTTTAGTACTTAATTTTATACTTGATAAGAAACTACCAAAACGGCGAGTAATAAAATGAATGTAAGTATTTTGGAAAACCAATTGTTACAGTAAGTATGTGGTTTTGATGCAGGTATTTTAAACTGGTATCAGCAGCACTGTTACACTACTAAATGCTTTGACTTTTACTAAACACTAACATTATTCCTAATAATCTAAACATCGAGAAGTATTTAGAAGTGTCAGTAAAGTTACATATCAGGGATCTACAACTATCAGAAATATCGGGCGTCTGGTCTCTATTGTTTCTTAAAAAACTACAGCTGGCCCAGAATGTTACACCAAAGCAAAACGCATTTATGCTATTTTATATTTGAAAGCATTCTTGGCTCTTAAAAATCGATACTGATTCCTAGAAATTTTGTATTTTTGTAGATCCCAGGATATGAAACTAGTAAACTTAACTTGCGAAGAGCATATGTTATGAAATATTGTTACTATGTATCAAATATAAAATGATCTATGCAGACCATGTAAGTAGTGCAAATGTTATGTTACAGTAAGTACTGTTTTAGATGCCAATCAAGCAATGCAAAAGAAATACTTATTCTAATGATGTAGTTTGTTAAAGTAACGAAATGTTTTAATATAAAACTTGATGAAATCTAATGTAATATGACTGAAGGGGTGAATATTGTTTTCAGATTATAAGAAATATTTATCGGGGTAATTTTTTATAAATGGAATAAAACATGGTATGAAATAGCCCGGGAATTTCATCTTGTGTTTAATTCCAGAAAATAAAATTTTCTCCATAAATTTAATTTTTACTTTGATTATATAATGATTAAATTTCGTTAATTTTGGTTAAAAGTAACTAAATTATTTAATTTTTGAATATTCAGTCTAGTTCCGTTTCTAGATGTTAATTTTAATGATTTTTTAACAAATTAAAGAATTTACCCCTTACTGATTTTACTTTAGAATTATTCCAATTTATTTTTCACGGTTTTATAGCTTTAACCTAGCTCATAACAAACTAGTGCCCAACGAAGCAAAATTACGTACTTGAAATCTGCTAGTTCATTTAATTCATCTACACAATAATCGAGATTTAAAATTTTAAAATTAAATATAGTAAATGTATCTAAACAAGTTGAACCAAATTTTAAATTCCGATGTCCGATAAGGAGGAATTTTTAATACGTATTGTGTTATAGGGGATTTTCAATCTAAGATCTGCAACATAGAGTTCGTTGAAAATATTACATTTATAACTTTTAACCAAACGCAAACCTTGTCCAACTTGAACCTTAGTCTGCAAAAGAATTTTTTGAAGCTAATTTTAGTTATTTTGAAATCTAAAATATTTAAGACAATCAAAATAGTTCCATTTTAATTCGGTAAAAAGATGATTATAATATCATAAAGTAGTAACAGTTAGTGACAAAAATTTCGATTACATTACTTTACACATTTCACCCTTATTTAAAATATGCTTTAAATTTTACCCAGATATAAATTTGTTAAGATTGGATTTTTGTCTATTGTAAATTCGTAACAGGTTTCAAAATGAACTCTCCTTACAAACTTCAGTTATCACATCAAGTATCTTTTGTCTAGATGTATGGATTAATTAAATGGTACTTAAATGTACGGCACAATAAAAGTATAAAGAGCGATTTTTGCTCAAAATTTCTACTTTGTATCTCGTAATTTAAATTTGAGGGAAATCTTAAATTATCAAATACAATAAAGTTGTAATTCCTAATTTTTGTCCTATTTAAATTTTTATGCTTATTTGTTTGTTTTCAGTCAAAATCTGTGTTAAATTATTTAAAAAAAAATTTAATGGAATGTTTTTTGAAATATCGTGCTTCCTTACCGAGACGAACTTCAGAAGTGAGTTTTCTAATTTAAATTAAGAAATACAGAAATCCGTTAGATATCTGCAGTACATTTTATCCCAATTTTTTATATAACTACTTTCAAATCTTAAGCCCATGTCCAAAATACTTAAGTTATAAGTATACTTTGCAAGGAAGTTACCAACTTAAATTTAAGAAATACATTTTCCCCCTATGTAGCAAAGGTGACAATTCGGTAATAACCCATTTGCTCTCGGAATTCTGAGAATTCTGAAACAATGAGGATACGTTCAAATATAATAATAAAAATGAAATGAAGGTTTTCAGATTTCTAATTTCCCGTTCATAAGCAAACTCAGTTTTTGCAATAAAATTTTTAAAGTCACTCTATATGACATTAAGTATTTACACAATTTTAAATATATCCTAACTTTTACTATACGATTAGGTTCCTAATAGAATACTGGCAAATATAACAGTTTGAATAATACTCTGGAAATGTGACGGGGAAATAATTGCAAGCCCTAAGTTGTGGGTAATTAAAAGTATTTTAATTTAAGGTATGTGCGGAATGCTTACCGATAAGAACAGCACTACCGTTCCAGACAGAGGTAAATTAAAAATTTTATAAATAAAAAATTAACTGCGTATATTAATTTCTATTGGCAATATATCCATTCCTCACCGTTTTTTATTACATAAAAAACCTTAAATATTCCATTATTTAAATTAAAGTCTAACTGAAACTAGTTTAGACTTACCGTCATTTTTAAAGTCCCTTTATAATGTTTCTTTGACATCTAATATTGCATTAAATAGTAAGACTAACGATTAAAATTGTATAAATCACAATTTTGCGGATTTTTATCGAATTTAAAATAAACGGACTTCATGCTTTAATTTGTTCTCAAATTGTATTTTCATTTTGTACAATGTATTGAAAACGCAGCCGAAATTTCACGTATTCATAACATAGATATTAAAATGCCAAAGTTCATGAACAGACGGCATTAAAAGAAGCAAAATTTTTAAGCGCATATTCAATGTAATAAAGTAAATTTTGTGAAACAAAATATTAGATTCGAAAATTTCCTGTAACAATTTACGAGTGTGTAATATGAATAATGAACGTTTTAAAAATTTTGAAATTTAATTCATTAAAATGCTGCTTTGAACTGGCATTCGACGGATGCTTTTTGTGCATTACGGGGACATCGATCTGCAACAGGAAAGTGTGCAGGTGTGGATCGGAAGTTTCGTAACGTCTGGGGGAGTGTTGGGCATGAAGTGGAGGTGGTAGACGGCCGTTCTGCCTTCTCTTCGTGTTTCACACTCATTCAGCCGTTTCGGAACTTTTCGATTTGTGCCTGCAAGTTTCTGCTGTGGAACAATGTTGTCGTACTGTGTCAAAAGTTTAACGTTAAATCTCAGTGATTGCAGCCTTTTCGATAGTAGAATATAAATTTAAGCTTATTAATTAATGCACACTGAGCAGTAATTTAGAATAACAAAATTGTGGCAGCAAACAATATAAAATTTATATAAAATATAAGTTTATTTAAAACTGGAAAAATTTTTTGTACAAAATTACATTGTGCTGGATGCAGTTTAGATAACTTTTTTCCAAATTAAAACCTGTATTTTGCAACTTTGGTATATTTTAAAGGCTTTTATTTTTAAAAAAAAGTTCTTAATTCAGTACTATAACTCATATAGTTTAGTTTTCTTTTTAAAGCAAATTTGTTGTAATTGTTTTTATATTTTACACATCTGTACTAGAACAAAACTGTTGGTATGCCATAATGTAACAAAATCTGTTAACTGCTATTAAGTTAAAAATAAGGATTCAAACAAACCTTGACGAAAAGTTTAATCAAAATCATTTAATAAAAATGGGAGAAAGGTTTAATATTGAAGTTGTGGAAAAGTTTTATACTAGTTTCTTTACGAAAATTGCAGTTGGCAAATTTTGCATCCAGTTCTTTATTGTAAGACCAAAAAGATGTTGCATATTGTTGTATTTTGAAATTGCAGCATTAAATGTAATTGTATATTTGGCTTAAACCCAAAAATTAATGTATATTTTATGAATTTAGAATTTAATAAAATTTATTACTAAAGCGTAATGTTGTTTTTAGTTTTTGTCACTAAGAAATTTATCCTTCTTTAAATATAGTGTTCTGACTTATTGTCTTTTGCGTACATAAGTGATTGCTAGATGTCTTACTTTAATATTTTCAGAGAGAGCAAACATTAAATTTTAGCACTTGACTTGAATAAATTTAAGTGCATTTCTCTTAAGCTACTGATATTTTGACATAAGTGGAGAAATAAATGTTTTTATTTTTATTTTGTAGACCTAGAATAATTAATCAGAGTTAAGTTGTATAGTGTTAAGATAGTAGCATGACTTATTCAATCCCCAAAGCATAGCATAAATGAGTTTAGAGAAAATTAATTTTAAAAAGCATAGGAAATTCAATGAACAGTTATTCTGTTAATGAACTCTAAAAACTTTTGATTCAAAATTAAAATGCAATTATATTTAAAGTTTAAGTGAAGTAAAATTTTTGACTGAAGAAATATTAAAGGAAAATTTATTCATTTTGAATGGAAGTGTTAATTCATAGTTAAACAAAGTTCGCATAAATTACTAACTAATGAAACATAAAATTTGATATCTGATTATGAACTATATTATTGAGAATCAGGTGGGTAACATTCTGAAACTTGAAAAATTTCAGAAAGTAAAGAAACATCGGAAACCATGGTTAATCAAAAACCGCTTTATTTACAGGTTTATTAGTCCTTTGATAGTCTCGTGATTGATTTCTTAGCTCAGCAATCAGCATATAAGATTCATCGAAAAATATATTTTACCTGTTAAGATAGTTCTTTGACCTCAATGTGAAGCATGAGCATGCATCGGAAGTAGTACTTCAATATATGAAACTCATGCACTTTTTGTACTATTTGGTTCATTGATTTGTGTAGTCTTATTCAATCCATCAGAAATTGTACAGAAACAATACGTCACTTGTTTAGGTCACATGCGTAATATCAGATTTTATGTTTACATAATATGTACACTTTTTAAATTTCTAAAGAAATACCTAAAGGATTATTCGTATACATTACAATTCAAAAATGTTTTGACTACTTTAAGATTTAATAATTATAAAAATGATTAATAATTATAAATTTTTTTAAATGAAGTTACCTTTAGATTAACGAATTCTATAATTGTGTACAAAAATATTTCGATTCGCTTAAAAATTTCTCCCGCATTAGCTAAATATGCCAAAAGTGAAATTAACATAAGGTTCAAACTTTGGACTGCCCTCTTGCCTAAACTATTGCTGTCATATTTTACAGATTGAGGCTAGCTAACATCCATATTTTGAGTCAGAATTTCGAGGAAATAAGATATGTTTATTCAGAAAAAAAGTACATTTTGTGCCTTATTTCAAAATTTATTATATCATTAAAATATTGTCTCCAAAAATTAGCACAATTAATGTTTAACATTTGAATCCATTAAGATTGAGTCCCAGTTTTTGAAAAAACCGATAATTTAATGAAAAGTTACTCAGGGTGTTCGCTTTTTTTATTTTGCACATACCTTATCTCTGAAAATATTAAATCAAATTTCAAAAACTTTCTATTTCTTTTCCTTCATGTTTAGCTGCACATTTTTTATAAATTTTTATATTTAAAAAATATTGTTTATCAGCTGTAGTTTTTCTCTTTATTTTCAAGTTTAATTGTATTCCTTCAACAAAGCTGTACATAAAAATTTTGTAATATTTTAAAACTTAAAATAATTTTCAAAATATTATTTTGACTTTATTTAAAACCAGTTTAGTATAAACTGAAAAAGGTTGGTTAAAGTCAACTGGCTTATCAAGCTGATAAGATCTCATTGTTTCAGTAACTTTCAAATAATATTTATTTTAATAAGTGAATATTTCAATAACTTTTTAATTACTTGAATGGTAAAGCATTCTGCATTTTTATCTTTTCTTTAAATAAAAAGCATAGGATACAAATGGGAAAAAAATAGTTGTAATATTGAGTAGTGGAGTACACTATTGAAATGAAAATTAATAACCGGTTTTTATTCAATATATAAAACATATGATGATAATGCATCAGCTTAATGTATACAAAAAATTTCTTATTCTTTTTTGAAATCACAATTAATTAAAATAAAAACTTCTGAGAATAATATTAGATTATTTATGCGTAATTAAGATCCCGAAGACGATAAAATTTACTAGTTAAATCGTTTAGTAGTTTTAACTATCAATTCATTTAAAAATTCGTCTGTAACAGTGCAAATGGTGAATTAACAGTTTTTTTCAAATTTAATTGGTTTAAAATCTTTTATTGGAGTGAGAGAAAGGCAACTTTTCTAACTGATTAGAATTTCATTTTCCGTAGTTTGCATTCGGTCTTTCACTTATTACAAGCATTTTGAAATGCTTGCGTTTAAGCCCCCAACGCGCTGCTGTCAGACCGACCGGCAAACACCAATCGTTTTGTTCTAGGCAACAGATTATGTAAACAAAACAAGCAAAATAAAACTGATTTTTTTTTCGTCCGGCTGCTTCTTAGACTATTTGTGAATTTGCGATAAAATTAGCATTCAATACAATATAATATTAAAGTATCTTGTGTTTTATAAAGTAATCGTTCTATCATTTATATATAAAACCCACTTTCTATTAATAATTTTCGTAGAAATGAAGTCAAAATGAAGCAACATATAACGGTACAATTATAATGTTAATTAATTATTAATTCAAAACTTTAACTGTTTTACATTCAACATATTAAATGAATATTTTTGATTAATTGTAATAAATAAAAAAGTGAAAATTATAATTTAAACACCAGGTTTTTTAAGTAAGCGAAAAAGAAAATAATTCGATTTTGTGACACATGAAACGTTGAACGCCCTTTTCTAAAGACGAAGAGTTAATCATCGTTTAAAGCACGAAATCTAGTTATTCCCGTTAAATAATAAATACTGTTGGTATTAAGAAAACATTTATAAATTAACGGAGAACTATCATAGGTTTCCCAACATTCTCAGAAATTTAAAAAAAAAGTGTTGATTATTAATTCTGTTTCTTGTACTGAATTTGAGCTTTTATCCATAAAAATTCGTTAAAGTTCGATAACTTGTTTTTACATGAATATTAACTAGAGACTTTATTTGAAAATATTTTTAGCGAAATTTTTAATACGTATTAGAAGACTTTACGGTAAAAAAAAAATAGGTTATATTTTGTAGTATTGAAAAGGAAGAAAAAAAGATAGTTTGTGGGTGAGATAATTTTTTTGAAAAATAAAGCACCAGAAATTTAAGAATTATTTTAATTCTGCTCTAAAATTGTAAAATAATCGTGATTAGCGTTGAAAGCCCTTCAAAGAATTAATTGAGAAATTTTGATTTCCACAACGGCGAAAAGAGTTATATAAATGGCGGTTATATTTATTTATTTTAAAATTCACTTTAATTTTTTTTTAGAAATTTGTTTTTATTCGTATTGATGTTGGTAATTACATTTAAAGAGCATCAAATTTCTTTTAATTGCTTAAGGCCTCTTAGGTTATAAATCCGGTCCTGTCCGCCTCAAATCTTATTTGCGTGATAGATTTTCGCGACATATGTGTTAACTATATAGTTTGACAAAAACAACATAAAGTTGTTTTAAAAATATTTCTTAACATAGATATATGTTTTTAGAAATGTTGACACCTATCCTTTGACTTGGTATTAATATCAAAATTCTCATTTGAACCAAAAAATTATGAGAAATTATTAAAATACCCGCCAAATATCCCTCTCAAACAAAGGTTTAAAAAAAATTAGAAAACTAAAAAGAGTAATTCCTATAACTGAAATAGACAATAGCATACATTAACTTAGGCTACACAGAATGTTTTTAACCCATCTAATATCATACTTGCTTTACGTCCCTTTTGGTTATAGGCATAGTTTTCTAATTATTATTAACAGACCCAGGGGGGAGGGGTCTTTTGCCGGATATTTTAATGCTTTTTTCTATAATTTTCAGGTCAACAGAAGAACTTTGATATTAATATAATTTCAAAAGATAAGTGTCGAAATTTGTAAGAAACTTATGTATGTGCTAAAATTATTTATAAAATAAATTTTAACAATTTTTTTTTATTTTGTCCTTGTCCTTCTATATAGTTTACAAAGGTGTCTCTAAGATCGATGATTATGCAAATATGATATAAAACGGGTTGAAAAATTCCGTGTATCTTTTAATTAATGCCTACTACTGTGATTTTCGGTTTTACCCATTGAACTTATTTCCTTTCTAATTATTAACTTACATTTTAATGATTTTTTTTGGATTTTTTTAGGTAATGAAAATATTTAACATTAAAATAAATTAAATGGATGAATGTCAAAATTTACAATATGCTAAAAATTATTCATAAAGCATTTTAAAACTTTTTTTATTTTGTCCATGTCACTCGATTTAGTTAAAGCAAGTGTCTCTTGAATCGATTATATGGCATATATGATATAAGCAAAAAACATTCCGTAAAACCATTTAATGTCTGCTACTGTCAATTACGAATATAACCACTCTAGCAATTTTTTATAATTTTTTGTTTCAAATGAGAACTTTGATAATAATATCAAGTCAAAGGATAGGTGTCAAAATTCTAAAAACACATGCTTATGCTTAAAAATATTTTTAAAAATTATTATTTTTTATTATTATTAAAAATTATTGAAATTTTTAAAAGTTATTATTTTTTGTCCATGTCATTCTATATAGTTAGCACAGGTGTCGCTGGAATCGATTTTTATGCAAATATGATATGAGCCGAGTTAAAAGCATTCGGCATTTAATGTCTGTTACTGTCTACTTCGAATGTAGCCCCTACTCTTTTTTTTTTGCTTTACTTTTTTTTCACTTGCGCTTGAGTGAAATATTTAGTGAACATTTTAATAATTTTTTTATAATTTTTTGGTTCGGATGAGAACTTTGATATTATTATCAAGTCAAAGGATAGGTGTCAAAATTTCTAAAAACATATACATATGGTGAAATATATCCATAAAACATTTTTAAAAACTATTTATTTTGTCCTTGTCTCTCTATGTAGATAGCACATGCGTCTCTAGAATCGATTATAAGGCAAATCCGATATGAAACGGGTAAAAAACATTCTGTGCAGCCTGCATTTAATGCCTTTCTATTGTCTACTTCGAAAATAGTAGCTGTTCTTTTCTTGTTTTCTAATTTGTTTTTTTCATATCTGCTTTTGAGAAAGACATTTAGTGGACACTTTAATAATTTTTTATAATTTTTTGGTTCAGATGAGAACTTTGATTTTAGTATCAAGTCAAAGGATAGGTGTCAAAATTTCTAAAAACATATACATATGGTGAAATATATCCATAAAACATTTTTAAAAACTATTTGTTTTGTCCATGTCTCTCTATGTAGTTAGCACATGAGTCTCTAGAATCGATTATAAGGCAAATCCGATATGAAACGGGTAAGAAACATTCTGTGTAGCCTGCATTTAATGCCTTCTACAGTCTACTTCGAAAATAGTAACTGTTCTTTTCTTGTTTTTTAATTTGTTTTTTTCATATCTGCTTTTGAGAAAGACATTTAGTGGACACTTTAATAATTTTTTATAATTTTTTGGTTCAGATGAGAACTTTGATTTTAATATCAAGTGAAAGGATAGGTGTCAAAATTTCTAAAAATATATACATATGCTAAAAAAATGTTTAAAAACGATTTTTAAGACTTTTTTGTTTTGTCCATGTCTCGTTACATAATTAGCACATTATTCGCTAGACTCGATTATAACGCAAATATGACACATGAGACGAGTTAAAAACATTCTGGCCTGCATTTAATGTCTTCTACTGTCTACTTCGAATATAGTAACTGTTGTTTTTTTGTTTTTTAATTGGTTTTTTTCATATCTGCTTTTGAGAAAGACATTTAGTGGACACTTTAATAATTTTTTATAATTTTTTGGTTCAGATGAGAAGTTTGATTTTAATATCAAGTGAAAGGATAGGTGTCAAAATTTCTAAAAATATATACATATGCTAAAAAAATGTTTAAAAACGATTTTTAAGATTTTTTTGTTTTGTCCATGTCTCGTTACATAATTAGCTCATTATTCGCTAGAATCGATTATAAGGCAAATATGACACATGAGACGAGTTAAAAACATTCTGGCCTGCATTTAATGTCTTCTACTGTCTACTTCGAATATAGTAACTGCTCTTTTTTTGTTTTTTAACTTTAATAACTGCATTTTAGGGAGACATTTGGTGGACACTCTAGCAATTTTTTATAATTTTTTGGTTCAAATGAGAACTTTTATATTAATATCAAGTCAAGTTCTCAACTTAAAACAGCTAAATTTATGCATGAAATTTTAACTGTATTTATTTGCTGTATAAAATTACAACTGTAAAGTAATTTTAAATAGGTTCGTTAAATATCGCCATAAATTTCGCTCAATAGAAAATTCACTTCGCTATTTGGGAGTTATTTTACGAAGAAGTTTCAAAAATGTTCTTAGTCCCTCGAAAAAAATCACAAAATAGAAGTTCGTTAAATAGAAGTTCGACTGTATTTCGATAAAAAAAATTTAATAAAATATTTAGGTAATAGATAAATAATTAGGTAATAGATTCGTAAATCCTGAAGACTTTGGTTCACTTTTTGTTTCTTTTCCCAGGGTGCACCTTTTTATTGTTCGTAGCTCAAAGAAGTGGTTCATCGTTAAAACAATCCTATGTGCAAAACCCGTCTTCTGTTCGGAAATTTCTTGAAATATATGGGTGTACTCAAATTTTGACTGTATAAATTTGATAAAAACTCTCTTTCTCTCTTACTGATATGGTTTTCAGAAAATAAGTAAGTAAGAATTTTTTTTTGAGAAATATATTTTCATATTACGTTACTTTACGTAATAACGTAGCGTTTAGTTACAGTTACGTTTACATAACTGTCATTAAGATTCAGAATCAAAGTTATAAAAAATAGGATCGCAACAGACAGGATCGACAATCTTCAGTGAAACAGGAACTATGATTAAATCAAACATGCTATCATAACAACAATATTGTGATGATTAAAGTTGAATGCTTTAAAAAATTCGATGGCATTATTTATTATGTTTACACTAATACACGCATTTGTATTACGGCATTTATATTATTATACGAAGAATAATATTTTATTTATTGGATGTGATATTTTTAAAAATACAAAAAATAAAAAATTTGTACAATTTTATTTTTTTAGCTCTGTTACTTTATGTACCGACTTGCTCTCAATGCATTTAAATGATAGTGATTTATTTTTATAATGAAACTGAAATATTAATTTAATGGTTGAATAGAGTAGAAACTACAATTCCGTTTCAAAATAGAAACATAGTTAGTTCGTTGAAACTTTTTTTGTATGGGTTGAAGCAGCATAACTGCTTTGATGAAAATTGTCTAACATATTGAGCAACGCATATTGTTGATAGTTATTTATATCCCTTTTTTAAAGAATATAAATGAAGTAATTCAGTGACAAAAACGATAATTTTGAAGACTCTGTATTATCGATGTAAACTCGTGGGAATATTATTTGATAACATTTTAATTATCTTCTTTTTGATAGTAAATTTCTTTTTTTTAAAAAAAAATTAGTAATAATCTAGTTTGGATGCATTCTTTTTTAATAATATTTTTTTGTATCAAATATGCCTTTGTCCAAATATGCCTTTGTATCAAATATGTCTCATGATACGGTGTTAGAAGAACGGAATGTCATAATTTTTTTTCCTTTCTACAGTTACTGAAAAAAAATCGCAAGAAAATCAAAATTGACCTAATTTTTGTCTAAAAATACAGTTTTGAGTCAAACTTTATAAAAATGCTTGTTTATTACTTGTTATTGAATCATAAATATCATTTCATAATTAACTTATTACCTTTAACTAATAATTAACTTAATACCGAATAAATAAAAAAACGTTTCAGGCAAGCGGGCTCGAGTTATTTGGTTAACAGTTGTTCTCGACTAGTTTCCCGTTGCTCGGGTGTTTTTAAGGAACGGACTAGAGCAGTGTGTTCTCAACTAGCTGCTCTCTTTCTGCAAAGTGTCAACCAGTGTTAAAGAGTGAATAGAAAGGCGTGAAATATTCTCAGTGGTAGACGGATCATGAGTCCCCTTGTCGTCAGACTAACCGTGGTAGGTTCTCGTGGTTTTCTTCCCCATATAAAGCAAATGCGGTTTAATTCAATTAAAAAAGCTTCCACGAAGGCAAAGTTTCTCCCAATGCTTGATCATGGACTTCTCCTGTCTTCTATATTGGATTCAAAATTACAAGGCTACAGCATTGAACATTGGTAACTGTAAACTCAAAATTGGGTCAGCTGTTCAACGACGGTTATAAAATGAAATAAAATGTTGACAGTGGTTTACTGAGCTGAAATTAATTAATTAGCCTATTTAACTTTGATCCCAGGGTATTCCAAGGGAGAGAGTCACTCAATTGTTTCATTCGACTTTTGAAATTTCAATTGTAGACGGACACAATTACAGTAAATTTTTAAAAAAAAATCTTAATGAATTCAGAATCCCTCAAAACCACCAGAAAACATTTCATTACTTTTCAAAGAGTGCTAATTATTAAATTATTTTAGAGCAAAAAACTTTTACTTTCGTTTCATCTGAAACGGGCAGTCACGTGATTTTTCTCGAACTGACGTCAATTGTGTCCATCTTCCCTTCGTTTACAATTGCAGTGCTGTGAAAGCCATTACGTTTCTGCCTTCGTTTGAATTTTAGTAATTAAATCCAACAATTTTAGATAGTAAATAACTATGTGAGAACGCAGATGATTATAATAAATTGTGCCCTAATATAGCTTAATTAAAATATGGCTAAAATAACTCATTTTTTAAAAAAAATTTCTAGTAATAACATCATATAATAATTTATATGGTACTCATTGAAACATTGTTAATAAGTTATGATTCTGAATATTAAAGATTTCTTAGTTCATTAAAAAAGGGGTTAGAATGAGTTCTGGATGCCTGATATTACTTTTTAAAACGATGCGTTATAAATACAAAGTAATTTTGTTCTTTCATTTTTTTTTACCCTATTAATCTTAGTTTTGAGGTAAATTTCTAATTATTTACATGTTAAGTGAAAAAAATTTTGAATAATTTTTTTTATTGAACAGTTTTAGATTTTAAAAATGTGAAAAAACTTAAGTTATTTATTCTAGCTTAAATTTAATGCAGGGAATTATCTCCAGTATAACAGAAATCTTTTAAAAAAATTGTGATACCAGCAAAACTTTTCATTCATTGTTTAAAAAAAATTAAGTTATACGAAAAAGAAATTAAATAATATATTCCAGTAGACTTTATTAACTTTATTTTAATCGTGTTTATATATGTAATAAGAGTATTGAAATCAAGCATATGCATTTATTTAGTTTTACATTAAACAAACAGGAATTAAATTTCATAAATATATATTAAGATAAATTTTCACCTGGCAAAATTCCTATTTACTCAAAGAATAAAAATTGTAAAATAAGATATTAACGTATATATTAACTATGTATTTAATTATTTAATAAATGAAAAATGATTATTTTTGGGTTTAATTCTTATGTTATAGTGAAACAAAAACGTCTAGCTTAATAATATTCGCTTAAGTTATGGAACTAAATTAAATTACATTAATAGAAATTTTAAGTATGAACACATTGGGACGATAATGAGAGGCATATATATTTTAATGGACTAGATTACTGAAAGTATTGATTCGTTTTTGGCAATACCAAAAGCGTAACCAGAGATTCTCTTTCCCTATTTTATTCGAATTTTTTAAAATGTATACTGCATAAATTTTACTATTTTAGAATTTTTCTTTGCAAACACTGACTAATAGTTTGCAGAAATAAAGAGAGAAATTAACCATAACCATATATGGTAAATACTATATTGCAGAAAGAAGAATTAAATTTAAAAGTAAAAATGATTTTAATTATAGCGAAATTCCTGTTTACTTAAAGAATAACATTAATGTGTATTTAAATATTTAATAGATAGCAAAAAAAATCAAAATTAAACCATTAGTAAATATTTGCTTAAAAAGAAAATCCTTCAACTAATATAACGATGATGTATATGATATTGTTACGATGATGGATAGATATTTTTCAATGAACTTGATTTATGAAAACACTGATTTTTTTAAATGCAATATCGAATAATATAATCACCCACCCTTTATCTAAATGTATACTATTTTTATCCAATCTACGATTGATTTTGAATAAGTAATTAGGCTGTAAACGAGCATATTACTTTAACTTAAAAATAAGGGGAATAAAATAATATTTTCTATGAACTTGAACGCCACTGATTTTAGCTGAAAAGAAATGTTGATTCGCTGTGAAAAGTTGAATAATCATTTCTTCAGCTATTTTAGTGATAAATAAACAGTTTTAAAAACCTTGCTTCCATTTTATACACACTTTCAAAGAAGTAAATTTAATTTACAAAAATTTTGCTTGTAATATACAAAGGATATTCCTACCATATAAGTGATATAAAAACTAAAAGAGCATTGAAATAGCCTTAGCGGATAAAGGCGGCACGTTTTCATTCAGCATATGCGACATCATAACCAAATAGGGATCGTTTTTGATTGCATCACCTACGAAGGCCTTTTTGGGCAATTTAAATGTTTAATAATTAAATCAATACACATTTGGGGAAAAAACAATCAGATTTTCGACTTCAGGAGAGAATTTCCCATAAATTGGGATTGAAATATAAAAAATTCAAAATAAAAAAATATTTTTAAAAACCACGTTTTTGTAGTGGAGAATAATAATTAAAAAAAAAATTGAAAAGCAAAAAACGTGGGCGCATAACAGAAATGTTATATTAGTGTGTGTATGTGTGCTCCTGAGAATATGTGTATGTATATCTGTAATTGTAATTGTATCTGAATGTGGATGTGGAATATGTGTGTGTATATGCATATGTATGTGGATGTATATGTGGCTGTGCATGTATATAAGTAAGAAAATGTGTATATGTATGTTTATATGTACTGTTATGTATTTCATGCTCCCACGTTTTTCGTTTTTCAATTTTTTTTAAAATTATTACTATCCACTACAAAAACGTGGTTTTTAAAAATATTATTTTTTACTTTGAATTGTTTTGTTTTAAATTATAATTTTTTTAATTTTTAATTTTTCCTTTTTAAAAATTATTACTTTTTAATTATTATTCTTCACTACAAAAAACGTGGTTTTTAAAAGTATATATTTTTATTTAGATTATTTTTCTTAGTTAAGACCACTACTAAAATAGTAGAACTTTCATTTTAAATTAGGGATGCAAAAATACAATTAGGGATACAATACCTTTACGACTTTCATTAGTTTTATGCTGATGACAACCAAAACAATCTGGAAATGAATGAGGAAAAGCTGGATCCTACCACGTGATTTTTCAGCCAATAAAAATCTCCAACAATAAAAATCTTTTCACCTGACCTGTAACACTAATTTGGAATAATGAAATCGACAACAAAAGACAATCTCGAAAATATTTTTTTTTTTAAATGTTAATTTTATTTTACTTTGAATGTCTTTTTTTTCTTCATTTTCATGCATTGTCATCCAATTCTGAACTATGTGCCAAATTTGAAGTTTGTAGCTAGTCGGGAAGTTAGTTTAAAATCGATTACAAAATTCCACCCGGACAGACATGCACGAAGGCAAGTTAATATAAACGTGGTAAAAAAAGTAAGAGATACTGTAATTGTCCATTGTTTAACATCCTTAAATTTTTTTTTTCAAAACAGCAGTCAGCGAAATAATAATAATAATAATGAAATAAAATTAAATTGTACTGCACTGATTTTTTCAAAAATTGTGACGAATTATATATTGTTATTTTTCCAATCTAAGAGACATACCCATTATCTTATGCAAATCTTATTTTAATATCGTGTTAGGGCGTTAGCAAGTGAATTATTCCAAGAAACGGAAGCAGAAATATTAAAAATTTATTAACTGCAAAAAAGAGCCCAGAGAAAGACAATGTATGAAGCAAATATTTAGCTCTTTGAAAAATAGGTACCCATTTTCAATACTTATCAAACGTGAATGAAGAAAAATAAATGCTTTGAACCAAAAATATATAGTTGCCAATGGAAAATGAAAAATCAAAGTGAAAAACAAAAATTATTAAAACCATCTTATTTGGAAGTGAATCAAAGAATGAAAACCTTGCAAATAGCATCGTTACATCGGACAAACCCGACTTACCTTAATATTTAGACTAAACTGATTTATCTACCATATTCCTTATCAATAATGCAATAATTAATATATTACCTCTACTACATTTTCACCCCACATTCCACATTCTCAAGTATATTATGGGTCTTGATCATTATGTTTAAACAGAATCTTATGGTTGTAAAAGCAAACATCTGTATATTAGTATTAACAGGGTTCATGTGGTCCTTAAAACATTAAAGAGACTGTGGCATCAATAGTTGTTATGATGAAGTTACCTTTAACTATTAAATTACAATATCAAAACTTAAGATTTTGTTATCAGATATTTGGAGTTATTGAAATTGACCATTGAATCATGCGCTGAAAGTAAACCTATAGAAATGAATTCATCTTTGTAGTTTTGCTGTCCCCATTTCGGATTTTTAAGAACCTTAAGAGCTCTGTTTAAAAGGAGACTATCGTACCAGATGCATGCATGCATTGATTGTGAGAATCATAAAGTAAGTTTGTAATAAAAGGATTTAAGCAACGAAATTCTGATATCGATATTTAATGATGAATGTACCTGATCGCAGTTGAAGGACATTTTAAGAATTTTGCATTTTACGAATTTGGGAAAATGTGTTCAGAATGCATAGAAGAATCAGAATGATATAAGCAAATTATCTTTATCTAAAGAAAACCATGTACTTCTTATATTAGGTAGAATATAGCAATTTTTTAAATAATGAATCATACAATATTCCTAAACATACACATTTCAATGTTTTTAAAATGCCTGTTAACATTCACTAAGTTTTTTAAATTATAGAAGAAAGAAATATCATGAATTACATAAAACTTTGCGGATGTGTATTAATAGTTATAATCTCTTCCAGATTCCATCTCTTCGAAATTCATTTCTTAAAAGAATTAAACTGATCTTTAGAATTTTGGTTTTAGAATAAAATTATCACACTTAAAAAAGTTAAAAACAACGTAAAATATCATGAATAATGTCATATGAAAAGTTCTTTGTTCAAATTCTGAAATCTTGGAAAATCATAAATAATTTATTAATCCATTAGAATTCTATTCTCAAAGGAGATAAAAAGGAAAACAGATTTTGGGTTTTGGTCAGATATCAGTCAAAAAAAAATATTTGTCACCTAGAAATTTCGAGATTTTTTTTTGAACTATTAAAAGATATTTCCCGAGCTAACTGAAAATGATGAATGAAAAAGATCCAATTATTTATTTATTTTTTATCGTGTCAGCTTAGTTGCTTAGCAACGGAGAAACACTAGGTATTTTTCTCTTGTCGATCACATAGTTCGTTTAAGTTATCTTAAATTTCTAATCCTGCTACGGTGATATTATTTGGCTATTTTGGGGGGACAACGCCAAATATATATAGCTTCATCAGCATCCAAATTTATGATTTTTTCTACCCCTTATATATTGAGGGTCAGGAATCCAAATATGTAAATAATTTATATGTTTATTCTGAGAAAATACGTTTTCGTGTCTGACTTCGTAATTTAATAGTTAGTACTAATTAATTAGTATATTGGTCACCCCCTTGAAACATTAAAATTGATACTTAGTACGTGAAAATCGCTTCATTAGATCGAAAGCCATTCCGGGTGATATTTTTTGCACATTGTACACATAACATCAAACCAACGAAACGAAAATTTTAAAGCCTTTTTCTTATAAAAAAAAAGAAAAAATTATGAAAGAATTTATAATAGAAATAAAACTTAAAAAGTTATTTTTGTAAAACACAACTTTTTTATAGGGTGTTTTCTTTGAAAAATTGTATCTTAATTATAAACGTTAATATATCATAACATCTCTAATTGGAACTGAAATTGTGACTGTTAATAAATAATACATTTAGTTTTATTTTATTTAAATGTTGGTTCTTGTTTTATTTATTAAAATGTAGAGCTTTCAAATCCAGAGGGGAGAGTGAAATAATTGCACTATTGAATCGATTAGTTTTTGTATGTTGTTAAACACATTTGTTTAATTTGGTTTATATGTAATTGTTTTCTTATTTATTTGATGGATTTTTTAAACATATATTTAAAGAAAATTAAGCTATTTCTAGCAAGTTTGAAAATTTTTTACAGAATTGTATATAAGGGCCCAAATTATAATTCATTTTATGGCAAACATTTTTTTTACTTATAATCTTTCTTGTTTTATTTAAAAGTGGTCTCAGTAGTGTTTTTAAAAATATTTATTTATTTATATATTTTTGCAGATGATTAAACATTTTTAAGATTATATATACACTTTTTAATGCAATTAGTTTGTAATACGACTTGAAAATTTGTAATAGTTTGTATATTATTACCCTTTAGACATTAATATGAAAAAAATGTAACCAAAAATCTACCTTTTATAATTTTTTTGAATAGTGCCAAAAACTATTGCGTGAATATTGTTAGAATATTGACATTATATAATATGAACAATATAACAGCATTTTTTTTCCAGTATTTGGATTTTTCATCTGTCGTAAGCATTTCTTCTACGAAGAAATAATAATATTTATGTCTAGTCTTTACACTCTAACGGAAAACACTATCAGATTTGCAATTCCCTGCAGATATGCAAACAGAGTTATCCATTACGTTCACGTATATTAAATTACGCTTTGTCAAAGCAGAACAAAAAGTAATCATGAATCATATACTAAAAGGAAAATATTAAGTCTTAGCATTTTAATTGAAAAAGTATTAGTATTGCTCGCATTATTTATTAATATAGTTCATTTTTACCGCAACAAAAAGCTTAACTGCATTTATTTTTTACCTCCAGCTGCACACATCCATATTATTATTAAAAGTTCTGAAGTTTTACGTAAAAAGGATTGTTTAAAGTTTAAAAAAAAGTGATCCTTTGTAATAAAGTGAAAATTGGTTAAAAGCAGCTTTTAAAATAGCAAAGAGTAAAATTTATTACAAAATATTAAAAAAAAGCTAAATTACAAAAGATGTCTGAACGTGTTTAAACCCACAGTGGATTGACTGACCATAAGACACGTTTTCCAGTAGATCAGAAAAGTCAACCATCACGAGCTGGTGGGTGTCCTCTTTGATCAGCCTGAGAAGGGACCGAGGGTTTCCGGTATCGGTCCTCATTAGACTGCTCTACCATAAAGTGCTCGACTTCGGGCTCAGGTCCATCGGACTACCAAAGAGGGGAAACCATTTTCTCTGCAGAGGACTAAAAGGGCATCTCTTAATATTTTTTATTTTCAATCCTAACTTATTGGAAGTTCTCTCCTGAAACCGAATATCTATTGGCCTTTTCCTCAAACGCTTATTCTTTTTAATTATTAAGCATTTAAAATGCCCCAAAAAGGTCTCTGTAAGTGATTCAATCAAAAACGATCCCTGATTGATTATGACGTCACATGTGCAGATTTGCCGCTTCCATCCACTAAGGCAGGGATGGGCAAGCTTTTTTTGGTCGTGGGTCAAAAATCGAGTAAAAATAGTTTAGTGGGATAAGTAAGAACTTCTAAAATAAGCAAAATACGATGTACAAGTTTTAATATAGATATATAATGAGATGAATGAAATTGCGATTTCATGTCTTTTTATTGACGTTCGAAGTGAGATGTGCTTATTTCAAGGAACGAGGCTAAATACTTGTCTATTAGTCTACTTATAAAACGATTTTTTTCTAAGGGTCATAGTTGAAAACACTTGTTCACATATATAAGCAAACATAGCACTGGTTTTCTGGGCATGAGGTCAAACTGACCTTTGGTAATGATTTGTAAAACTCAAACTTTAGCATATTTAAGAACGATGATTGTTAGATTGCAACTCAATTAAATCTAGCTGCAAATACGACATTCACAATAACGTTGAAAGGCGTGGTAAAAATATCTAATTCTGTTTGAATGGCTATGTTTCAATAAGTCAAAAAAGCTCTAGCCATTTTATGAATTTAATAATTTCAACATTATTTACAATGACATATGTGTGCAGTGTTTTCATACCCAATAAATGTTAGAACTCGGGCAAGCAGAAAAATCCACTAACAATGCGCAGTCTGCCACATGTGAAGTGCAATTTACTTATACAGTCAAACCCCGCTATAGTGAACCTTCAAGGGACCGAAATTTTGGTTCACTATAACCGGGAGTTCACTATATCCGTTACTCAAACAATTTAACTAATGGTTCCCTTTTTATTATACATTATTCAAATGAATGACTGAAAAATGTTATGTAATAGCAAAAAATGTGTTATTTTTCATTACTCTTCGTCTTGCAAGCAACAAAAATTTTTTAATTTTTAGCTGATCAGCAATCCTCAACATCAGATATGGAAAGACTTCCCGACTATCAGATAATTTTTCCTGAATTTCTATTATTCCGCTTTTTAAACCTGTGTCTTTTTAAACCTGCCATTCGAGCATATAAAAGTAGTCTCATAAAATCGCTTAGCAAAATCATCGACATTTGTCCAGATACTTCGATTGGTGAACCACTTCAGTAATGCTTCTTCAACATCCTTGTGATCTGCTTTTTTTAACTTTTTTTCTGCCATCTAAATTTTTCTCATGAGCAGAAATTATTAATTGCCTATTTTTCCATATGTTACATATGTACAATTTGGATAGTTTATATTCCCTGCAAATATCAACTTGATTGCTTCCATTTTCAATTTTTCTGATCATGCCCATTTTATGATCAAGGGAGAACGTTTTACGTTTACTGGTCGCCATAGTTAAATTTGAGACACTTGTTTGCAGGATTTTTTTAACTGAACTGAGAGCAAAAAGGAGTTGAAATGAGGGCCTTATCAACACATATTAGTGTCCCACCCTATGACCAATAATGAACAATTACTCATTCCCTCTGACAGAAAATGCATATTGATACCTTAAAGGTGCATCATCTGCCTGAGTTGGAAACATCTGCTTGATTTGCTTAGGGATGGGAAAGTGAGATAAAAGAAGAAAACAAGAAAAATGCTTATCGCCAAATTCCCCTCTATAAATCATTTTAAATATCAGTATATGTATTTATTTTGAAGTAGAAATTTCAAAATTATTACAAAAAAAAAATTAAGAAAAAAATCAGTTGAAGATAGAAAAAAGTTCATTATATCCAACTTTCTTACTTTTTTGGTTCACTATATCCACAAGAAATAACATTACTCGTGTATAGCAAGGCACGGGACCGAACATTTCGTTCACTATAGCGGGGTTAGACTGTATTAGATTCCAGATGTCTGTTCCTCGAGAAAGACAGACTCTCGTGGGAGCCAATCTACGCTATTCTATAAAAAAAACTTCTGGTTTCAACATTTTACCAATTGAAGCTGTCTGTGCTAACTATTTCTATCAATTGTAGAACATATGTTTTGTAGAAAAAAAATAGAGGAAGTTAAAAGGTCATCAAAACTTTGTTAAAAAAGAAAGAAAAAAAAATTTAAACTGAGTTGGCAAGAAAATGGATGTATAATGTATATTTTTTATATTCGCCACGGATCGGAGAGTTAGAATTCTATCCCCGGGCTGGATAAAACCTTCCCGCGGGCCATAGTTTGTCCATCCCTGCGCTAAGGCTATTTCAATGCTCTTTTTAATTTTGATATCATTTATATTGTATCTCTGTATATTATTAGTGAAAAATTTTTTGAATTAAATTTGTGGTATTGAGAGTGTGTACAAAATGGAAGAAAGACTTTTAAAACTGTTTATTTATCACTAAAATATCTGATAAAATGATTATTCAGCTTTTCACAGCGAATCAACATTTCTTTTCAGATGAAATCAGTGTTTTTTTTATGCCTGTTTAGGCAGTGGGGGTGCGATTGTTCCTGTTTTTCAGTGACGCCGTCGATGGCCAGGAATTCGACTTCTGCCACGCCATTCACACAACCACACCCCGTTTATAGGGCGGGTCACATTCACACACAAAGGAGAAAGGACATAGAACACAGAGAGAGAGAGAGAGAGAGAGAGAGAAAGAAACATCCATGCCTTACTCGGGATTCGAACCCAGGACCTTTCTAATACAGGGACAGTTCCCTGCCCCCTACATAGGCCGGTCGGCTCATCAGCAATAATTGTCGTTGTTGTTGGTATGCCCGTTATAGGCAGAGGGGGTGCGATTGTTCTTGTTTTCCAGTGGCACCATCTATGGCCAAGAATTCGACTTCTGCCACACCATTCGTCACACCCGTTTATAGGGCGGACCCACTCACACATCCATTCATTCTTCCACAGATCGTAATTTTGACCTGAATCAGAGAACGGTCGATCTCCAATCCAGTACCCCCAGAGGTATTGATTTGTTATGGGAACATGGAGGACTTGTGCGACTCGACAGATTTAATGTGCATCAGTTACTTTACTACACGGGGATTCTTCGGCCGGCGGGGTTCGAACCCACGAACTCTCGGACATGGGCCCAGCGCCCTACCGACCAGGCTATCCCGGCCGAAATCAGTGGCTTAAAGTTCATAGAAAATATTATTTTATTCCACTTATTTTTGATTTTAAATAATGCTCCATTACAGCTCAATTACTTAATTAAAAATTAGTAGCAGAGTGGCTTGAAATAGTATACATTTAGATAAAGGGTGGATCATTTTATTATTCGGTATTGCATTAAAACAAATCAGTGTTTTCATAAATCTAGCCCATTGAAAAGTATCTACCCAACATCTTTTTTTACTAGAGTTGAAACTCTTGTTTTTAATATGTCTTACATATTTAAATACAGATTAATGCTCATATCTATTCTCAATATTATTCTTTGAGTAAGTAGGAATTTCGCTATAGATCGAAATTATTTTTATTTTTAAATTTATAAATTTTAATTTCTTTTTATAGAATATTGTATTTGCATAGTATGGTTATTGTTAATTTTTCTCTTTAAATAAACACGTGAAATAAATACGTATCTCTAAAATAGTAAAATTAATTCATTATATATTTTTATTCTGAATGCATTAAGATTTTAAAAAATATTGACTGCAATTGTGCATTGTGATGGAAAGTTTTCGAATCATCCCCGGGGAGACCGTCGCCAATAGCTCATTGTGCAATAGTGCGATGTAAGTAAAGCACTAATATACAACTAAACGTATTTGTAAATCTAAATATCATGTTTGTGTCAAATCCAAAGTATACAACTCAATCGTGTTTCTATTTTTTCTGAAAATTAGCATCCAAACACGGAAAAATTGTTTTTAAACAATAATTCCTTGGAATCTTCTTTCCAAAGAACAAAATTGCATTATAGAACCTAAAATAACCCGTCTTCAGTGTTCGAGAAATTTGTAAAACCTATTGCGTGTATTTGCGGAGCATTTGCACAAACTAAGTGAGCGCTTCAAATCCAGTCCAGTCCCGCAGTGAACTGAAGGTTAAGACACGGTTGCCAGCAGAACACCGAAGTCAAGCATCACTGGCTACGGTCAGTGTGCGGGTGGGTGACCACTTGGATCAATCTGCGTAGGGACCGAGGGTGTGCGGTTTGGGGCCTCGTTAAACTGTGCTACCGTAAAGTGCTCGACTTCGCGTGCAGGTCGTCGGGCTACCGAAGCGGGGGTGCCATCCCCTCCGCAGAAGATCAAAATTGTGATGGCATGTCTTCGGATCATCCACCGGGATGTTTCCCAGACCGTCGCCAATAGCCCATTGTGCAGCTCTAGTGCGACGTAAATTAACAACAACAATATTTAGAATAATTAATATTTAAATATTTTAATTAATTTTGGAATAAAACTTCTACTTTTTACTACGATATTGCACACAGTAAGATCCTTTGTTTTACATACGTTTTTGGGACTTTCACTGCTCTTTTAACAGACAATAGTCTGCCCAACCAATTCATCGTAAAGTTTACCGTTTCCTTACTTGTACGGGTATGAACTTTCTCTTTACGTATATATCGTTTCGGCTGCTACCAGAAAACAACTGGAATGTTTACAAAACCGTATAAATGAAATTAAATTGGAGTTGATTTATGTTTGGATTTTCATCAGCTGTGTTTTGTCAAGTGAGCCATCTTTCGTGAGAGATGGGATCTACTACTAGACTTTTTTGTGCTAAGCAGCTTTTTGGTGTCTATGTCTGAATCAGAGTTTCGTATTCCAATAGTCCGGAATCTCCAACTGATGAGCACTGAAAGCTCCTCGTGTAGAATGGAATAAACTTTTGTGCTTTCAAAATTCTAACAATCGTTCAAAGTTAGAATTTCAGTTCAATTCGAATTGAAATTCGAACTGCGGTTCAGCTGGTCATGAATGAGATTGAAAAATTAACCCTCTCAGTTTAAGTATATGCATAGTGACAAGGAATTAAGTGGCACCACACACTGATTGTTATAAGATTATTGTGCATCCGATGAGGGAAAATAAAATTATGAATTCGTAATACTTATTATATGGCTTAGCTCCCAGCTTTCGACGAACGTGCTCTCTATTGCCATTGGCTGTAGGCCAAGTTGCCGCAGATAAAATTCTGGGAGTTTGATCATATTATGTGAAAATAGTGAATGAGCGATTTTTCTCACAGTTAACAGTTTGAATGCCATCTTTTTCTTATTATATTATTATTATTTTGATTAAATATTAAAAAAACCCACTTAAGTAATTTATTGTTTAAACATTTTAACAAGAAATATTTAACAAGGCTTGGTAAAAACTGTGGTTTACAATCCCACATTCCATTGTAATTTTCATCCCTTTGATGTCTTTCATCCCCTCTTGGAATTTGTCGGCCGAATTTTGAAACACTT
Organism: Parasteatoda tepidariorum; assembly: GCF_982258835.1. Taxonomy (NCBI): domain Eukaryota; kingdom Metazoa; phylum Arthropoda; class Arachnida; order Araneae; family Theridiidae; genus Parasteatoda; species Parasteatoda tepidariorum. The sequence goes on along the minus strand of NC_141755.1, from coordinate 132,319,369 downwards.
TTTCGACTAACCGTTATATCAATTTTATATCTCTAATGAAAAAATAATGCCAATCGAATTTCTGAGTGTAATTTTTTAATCAAAACTTTGAATCATAATCTAACACCCTTCTTTCATGTGCAACAAGTTTTATTGAAATACGTTTCAAAACAACTTGAATAAATAAACCACATTTTGTATTTCTCAATTCGTCAATAGAGAATGCGTGGAACTAATTGGCGACATTATAGAGCAGAATAACTGAAATATTGAAAAAGGTATCTAAATGGTAAACCTCAATTTTCAGAACTGTTAAAATACTTAAACGGAATATAAAGTTTAACCTGATAGCTTAAGTCAAAGCGTGATGCGAGGCCGTTTCGTTCAATTAGCATGTCAGATTTAAATAATTGTGCTACAGGCTAAAGTAATTAAATTACGTATTGACTAATACTTTGCACTGAATCTAATTAGAGTTCAAAACAAGTAAATATATCCATTTTTAACTGAAATGGTTATGAGAATTTGAAAGTTAAGAGGTGAAGTTCGAAGTTCAACTTAATTAAGTGCAAATTACCGTATAAATTTGCATTTCATGGTTCTATCAAAGAATACCCTCACTTTTTCTGATATTTATTTTATTTAATTTTTATTAGATACATTTTTAAAATAGTTATGCAAAACTTTTACCTGCACATTGAATTCTTTATTTTTCTTTTAACTTTTTAAAAACATAAAATCTGGATATGCATTAGAACCTTTCCAAAAACAGAAATATAGAAGCAACAAAATGCATAAATAAATATTTTATTTTCACCTTGCGAACTGCTTCTCCTATTCTCTTTTTTTGTATTTAAAATTTCTTATTTTTTCAAAGTCCTGTGAGGTTTAATCCAAATCTTTGTGCCTGCGGACAAAAAGAAAAATCTATGAGATTTAAATCTGTTGAAAAAAGCTGTCATTCTTGTATTGTAAGGAAATTAGAATTATGTCTCATGAAATAATCTTGAGATACTTTTGCGCATCTTTGGTTTCCAAAAATCTTTTATGACTGTGGAAGTTTAATTTCTCCCAAAAAATGTTTGAGAAAGAAGACATTTTGTTTCGAAATTTCTCGGATTTTACTATATTATTACTCCTAAAATATGATGGCTAAAAATTGTATGTTTTCTGAAAATGCCCATAATTTTATGACTCCTAAATAAGCTATAGGCAGTTAAACAATTATATCTTTACACAAATGATTTCCCAGTAAATTATAAAAGTTCATCGAATAATCCTTAGAGCATGGTGAGAAATTGTTTCCCTGAATGGTTAGTTTTTATTTATCCAATTGTCATAATTGTTTACTCCCAAAATAATTTATCATACTTAAAGAAACATAACATAATTACTTCTGATTTTTTTGGACACTAAAAATATGAACGTGAAATGTTTATAATGTATATTAGTAACTTGAAATTTGTGTTAATTGTTTTTAATCTATTACTTGTATTATTTACAAGTTAGGATATTAATAAAAAAAATTCTTCCCGCTTTTCCACTGACAGAAATAACATTTTACATTGGAAATCATTTGATAGAAAGGAATTCCGTTTGCCGAAATATCGACGCATCTTTTGAAGTAACTTGAAGAAGCAATCGTCAGTATAACGTGGGTATCAAAGAGAGTTACTTTTAGCACAGTCAGAACGATAAAATCTAATAGTAGCATCAATCTTTATATTTAATCTAAGATAAACAAAAACTAGACAAAATTACATGAATATGATAAAAGGTCTGGATGTTTGGTAGTAAATTTAGAAAAACTTGGAAATTTAAAATCAAAATGTCAATAATTTAAACAGTACTAGTATAATTTGAGACAACTTAAAAATGCTCAGTTTTATTATCTCTATTTTCTTTAGTAAACGCTTGTTAGTTTTTGTTCTCATCGGCTAGTTGCTTTTATTTCGATGTAATCTATAAGCTTACATCGACTTACCATCGAAACTGTAAAAACTGTGCTTTATAAATATAAAATGTTTGAACTGAGTTCAACTTAAGGCTCCTCTATAGTCGGAGCTGAACTGTCCACCATTATTTAGCAAGCAAATGCCAGTTACGTAGTGTTAACTTTAGTGTTACATACCATTTAGATACTTAAAATAATTGCGCAGTGATGAATCGGGCAAACAGATTTTTAATTTTAAAAAAAGCTTTCGAATGTAAATATTTCCATTCGATCTCAAAAGAAAGAAGAAATGGGTAATAAACTGAAGAAGATATAACTGGAAGCCTGGAAATGGAGCTCGCCTATGTGAGGTAAATACTCATTTATTTATAATTTATAGAATTTATTTACTTATATATGTAGAATATAAATGACCTTAAGCTGTTAGAATTTATTTCTGAATGCTTGCTTTTGTCTGTTTTTATTCTTTAAATAAATAAGCGAATAACTTTTTGGGGTTACTTGAATTGTTCAGTTCTAACTACATATCAAAAATAAGAATTTCATTAAAAATTGCATTTATGAGGTCAATATTTATTTAAAATACTATATCCTTTAAACAACATTTAATCATTTATTTTACAATTTTGAGTGTTTGTGTGGTATACAATCAAATAAATAAAGGCAAGAGATTAGCTGAATAAGTATTTGTCAAAATTATTTCAGAATCACCAAGTTTTGTATTCACTTTGAAGTATTTCCTTTTGCTTTGTTAAAAATTTTTACCTTTTTCTAATTGTATTTCATTTTGATTCACTAATATATCATACAGCTAGCTCTTCAATCCTAGCTTATTTTTGTTTAGTTACTTATGATAATATATTGCTTAAAGTTAAAACGGTTTCTTTACATTTACAATCAGAAATCTACTTAATATGCAATCTTTCATTTGAATTCATTTCAAATTGAAATAAATTATTTAAATATCATTTAAACGAAGTTAATACAAAAGAATCTTTCATCTTAGTAATTTAATATAGAAACATAAGAGTGTATATATATATATATATATATATATATATATATATATATATATATATATAATATGTGTGTGTGTGTGTGCACAGTCTCTCTTTGACTATCTTACAAATGCATCTGAAATTCTGCTGTTAAACATTTAAATGAATTTTCTGAATAACCTAGCATTTTAATCTATTTGAATCTAACTCAATTCGAGAGAGAATATTCTTAACTATATTTAATGATTTTTTTTTTAATTGGAACTATATTTAATGCATTTTTTTTTAATTGGAACGTTTTAGGGAATGTGACTCTAAGTCACTTTTTCTAAATCTAAGAATAACTTTATATGTACCTGAGCCTAAAGTTAAAGAGCGTCTTTAACTACCTACAATATCCGATTATGTATTTTTAAGTACTTGCAGTTAAGAATCTGATCTGAGGCCGAGTTAGACATCATATTGTGAAACGCAACAGATAGAAAAATAAATATGAATGATTCTCTCTTCTTACAGCTACCGGTTTTTTTTTTTTTGCATGATTGGAAAAGTAAGACCGAAATTTTTTTTTTTTCATTTTTGAATTTTACTAATTTAGAAAAAAAATTATACACAAAATACAAAGCTACGTAATTGGAGATTAAAACACGTTCAAGATGTTTATTTCTCTCACGGGATACCAAAAACGCCGCCATTTCTCTAAAATTAGTCCTCTGCATTAATTCCTTTTGCTAGGTTGCCTTAAATAATAAGTAGTGTTAAAAATTTTCGTTATACGTTAAGTATTTGATTAGATTTATTTTGTTACGTTGTCTTAAGTAATTTAAGTAGTGTTAAATAATTCGTTGTTCGTCTTTTCTCGTCTGACGAATAAACCGTTGACTAGTCGATAACAAACAGAGAAGACGAGTCGACTGCTGAGTCCGAGATATGTTTTGCCTGCCATTAAGAAAAAGGTTTTCACTCCACCAGAGAATTTTCGGCATTTCAGGTGACCGCTATCGATAGGCTAATTGCACCTTAAGTATTTATTTAGAATAAATTTGTAATTTTATAGAAATAAAGCTCAAATACAGGAATTTATAAACGTTACTGAATTCCTCTGTGGAACTATGACTGAATCATGTAATTTTTGCCATCCAGGATATGACGATTTACAAAATCCAAAAACAAACTTTTGCAAAGATTGTACTGGATTTGACAAAATCTATATTTAGTCATGGTCAGCTATACGCTTGACTTTCCAGAAAGAGGCCACTTGAGGCTGTGACCATTGTGCCACCCTCTTCAGAAATGAAGAAAAAAAAATCCTTCAAGAAGGAGATATTATAATAGTAGAATATTTGGGAGTGTATTTATTGGTTTTTTTTCACATATATTTTTGTTCTCCCCTTTTTACCTACCCATTTTTCAAAATTGAAATTTAAGTTTTATCTACAGCTTTTACACATATACTTTATGTTTTCACTTTAGAATATTTGAACCCAGTTGTGATGTGTATTCGGCTTGGTTACTTGGTTTATATATTGTACAAGATAATTTTGAAAGATGACCAAGTTGGTCACAAAAGGCGGTTTGTTTTTATAAAAACAACCAAATTGAAACAAAGAAAGAAATCTGAATAAATGAAAGTACGGAAAATGAACATTCAATAATTTCGTCTCTCCAAACAAGAACATTCCTCAGTAACAAAATACTACTAAATGATAGTAGGAAAATAAAGAGATAAAGACATGCACAGTGGTTTAACCGATATGGGTTTAACAGATGAAAAAATTTATATGCTTAAACAATTCAGAATTTTATTTAATACCAAAAAAACATTAGTAATAACAAGAAAAAACCTATTTTATTTGTTTTCCAGAAGGAAAGTTGCTAATTAGTAGATCTGTTTAAAAATTATCAGCCTCCTTTAAAAGCTCTTTATAATTTGAAATATTTCTGTAAAATCTAGGAACTTGACTTTATTACCAACGTTGAAATTAAAATCAACGCACTTTTTAAACGGAAAATTAAAATCTTTTCTTTTGTCAAAAAGTTTAAAGGAAATTTGTTTATCATCAATAATTTTTAGAGTTAAATCTATAAAATTTGCCAAAAGATTTAAAATAGTAGTTTTGTTAAATTTTAACTCACTGGCATAAACTTGTTTGGCTTAAATATCATCCCTATATATTAGCTAAATTGTTTGGCTATATCAATATCAAAATTCATAGCCAAAAGATCATTAGCAAATAAAAGAAAGAAGAAATTTGTAGTTAGATTAAGATTATCAAATGACTTAGCAGATCTATATTCTTTTAGAAAGAGAAAATATTGCAACATTATTTCTAAAATTATTGTCGATAGGGATATTATTAATTTGTGGAAAAACATAGTAATATACAATCGTTGTAATATGAACGTGAAATTTCCAGAGAAATATTTTTAAAAATACACCAAGAAGAGCAGAATTCACGTGTTGATGGCATTTTTAAAAAATTGCGTTTTTCTATTCATTTGGCTATTCACTTTCTGATTCAATATTATAATTGAACTTTTTTGTTTTTTCTCTACACTTAACTTCTAAAATATTACTTTTATAAACAATATTCTACAGGCATTGGATTAACTGATTTCCCATTTGTTTTCCGTATGTCTTAGTTCATGAGCTGACGAATCTTCTAAATCTGAATCAGAAATTAGTGATCACAGAACCGGGGGGTATTAGCCTTTTCACCTTTTTTGAATGAAGGGACTTTCTACGATTACAATTTTTCAATCAAAATTCGTGCAACTAAATTTACAATGAAAAAAAAATTTTTTTGTGCGTCTGAATTCTAAAAAAAATGTCTCCATTTCAAGCAAGATTTAACATTTCCTATGTGGAAACTGCTATCAAATTATCCTTTATTCATCCTTTCTCAGAGGCAATATACGCTGGCCGATGCTGTCCCTATTGCTGACCGATGGGAAAATTCTTGGTTTCAAAAGTTTCGGCGGAAAAAAACAGCGGAGAGAAAAAAAGAGCGTTAAAACGGGTGGAAAAAGGACTCTCTTTAGAGATGAGTTCGATTTCGCTTTTGGAGGTCCGAACCCACCCGATCACGAAGAATTTCAATCCAAGTTCATTGTAGGTCGAGAAACATAGTATCACACAGAGTTCGAACATTTTGTGTTATCACCAACATGTAAAACAAAAGTAAAGAAAAAAAAACCGATGAAAACTCTAAGATGATTAAAACAGAAATTAAAAAAGGAAATCTTAAGCTAAATGAAAATAATTTCTCATTTGACGATTAGTTTTTGCCTCTCAAAGCAAAAGCACCGAACAGAAAAAACAGTTTTTATACCGCATAAAAAAAAAAATTATTTTTATATTCAATATAATCTTTTTTAGCATTTCGTTTGTTTATAAGTAGTAAAAAAATTTTTGAAAAATTTATCATGAGTTCGAGTCCACTTGATATTCCATAATCCTCTCTTCTCATCTCATAGAATAATAATTACGAAAGTGTTTATTTTGTTCTTGATTCAAGCTGTTTTTTTAGAGAAGCACCCCTGATTTCGATTACTTACTGAAGGTAAATAAATACCGTATGAAGTTTAATTTCCTCTATTCAATCTAAAAGTGCTCGACTTCGCAAGCAGATTGTAAGGCTAAAAAAGAGCAGAGGATCAAAGTTGGGATGACATGTCTTCGGATCAGCTCAACGTTGTTGAGAGATATTTGTAAAAAATCCTATTTAAAATTGAGTTTTATGACATAGCTCTCTTCCCCGGAGGGACAGAATTGCCACAGTGAGACATTACCAAAGCAGTTAAAACAGAAAAAATCAGTTAAAATTTTAAAATAGAACTTGAATTTGATGCCGAATAGAAGATTATATTATCCCTTTAAAAGATTGAGAAAGTATTGTAGTTGTATTACAAAAATTAGAAATTTTGAGAAACAAACAGGATAAACTATTACATCAAATTTCTAAAATTCATAAAAAATCTAATTTTTATGGAAACGGAAACGAATAAATTCAAAAATGTATGAAAAATGTTAAATAAATGAAAAATAATGTTATTTGGACCTTTTGTTAAATTCTAACTCAAATTCACCTTACCAATTTTGGAATATTGGTTTGTAAACGCTTGAGTATTAAAAACAAAATGATAACGTTTAACATTTTTCTCGTGAAACTCTTAGTTTATCGTCTGGTGTTACGATGGAAGTTAATATTTGATATCTGTGCGGCAGAAAATAATGTTTTAATGAAAATAGAAAGCTCAACAAAGAGACGCTTCTTGCCTTAATTAATAATATATTATATTATGTGTTAAAAAAGATTTCATGGTTATACGCATTCACTTGATTAAATATAATAATCTCCCGAAATATGGAAGCAAAAAAAAGTTAAATATTTGTTGGGATACCGAGTATAATATCCAAGTCAGTGAAAACAGAAAGACAATAAAAATATTGATTTTATGTCTTGCGTTTAATTAAACACGATTGTTAGAAATTTTTATTCTTACCGCTTCTTATTTTACATATATTTCAACCGAACCCTCAAGAACACTCTGAGATATTGAAGAGCAATTTTAATAAATTACCAGATTTTATTTTCTAAGTGCATTGCTAGAATGAAAAATGCTTTACGATTAATACACGTAACATTCGTTGCATAAGCCGATTTCGTTGAATCAATGTATATCGAAATTCCTTAGAGTGATGCAAATCTTCTTTCTTGAAGATTTCTCCTTTTGCTTTGTTTAATTTTACAATAAACTATCTTTCAAACTGGACAATTTCGATTAAGTCTGTATATATTACTCATTATAACTTCGGTGTAAAAAAAATGGCTTGGCGATTCTGTATCTTCTCTTCCAAACGAATTAGTACCATTTCTATATTAATTTTACCCTTTAGTAAATTTTTTATTTCAAGTATTTCCCATTTTCAAAATTAATCAAGCGTCATTGGCATCATTAATTTTATGGGCTTTTTTACGTTTCTCCTAAGTAAATTAGTACTATTTCTCCATTAATGTTTTTTAGTGCATATTTTTTAATTAAACTACCGTTGATTTTAAATTATTCAGTTTCAGAAAACTCTTTTGAAATGTATAATTAAACAAAATCAACAAGTATATAACTTTAGAAACACAAATTTAATAATTTTCAACTACAGCAGGCTGGTGGTTGCTTGGTTCACTAGGATAGGGACGAGGGCGCCGGCAGAATAATATAGAAGGGGGTGCAACCCTCTAACAAATTACCCCCCCCCCCAAAAAAAATATTAAAATATTCTGTTATTACATTTTGTTTTGTTATTACATATACTTTCATCTGTTAATTTCTTCATTGTTAACAAGATATTTTTAAAAAAAATGACGAATTTCTTGTACTTTTGTACAAATTTTGCCACGATAAACTGTATTGATGGCGCAGACATACCTATGACTTTGAAACACAAATAACTACAAACAGTAGTTTCTTATACTAACGTGTTTGTGCACGCTTAACATTGGTATTTATTGTGTTGATGAAGTTTTACAATTGTGAGTAGTCAGTTTGTGTTATACACCTTTGTTAAACTAAATAACTGATAGAAAATATAATATTATTTACATTTTATTAAATGAAGTTTAAAAATATAGCTTAGATATCTGCCTTGTTTGTGCACACTCAGTGTGCGTAAAATAATAATCAAAGATGACTCAGAATTCATTGAAAAAGTTATAAACTGATTTGGACAGCTTACAAGACGATTACAATTCTTGTTTGATTAAACAATTTTTTAATTGTTATGTATCAATAATTACTTAATTATAGTTAAAAAAATTTAAAAACAAATATATTTGTTTTTGAATAACAAAATTGTTTTTCTGTATCTCTTTAATTGTTTAAAAAAATAAAAGCCTGTGGGGGCAAGTGCACCCTCTTGCAGCCCTTGTATAGATATATATAAGGAGGCCATATTGTCATACATTGAATACTTTTGGAAACCATTGGTGATGACGTAGATGTTTGTGGAATCTACATCAAATCTAAGAAATTTATATTTTATATTTATAAAATGAAAATATATTTCAATGTCTTCATTTTCTATACCCTAACCCATAATCATAAAAGGGGATTCCCTTTTAAGAAAAAATTTATTTCCCTTTTATGGAAGGGATTTCCTGGAATTTTTTTATCATAAACGGAAAAATATGTTTATTATTAAGTGCATAAAAATTTCAATAAAAAATGCAGTTTTATTATTGATTTAATATATTTTCTTAAAGAAGAAGAAAAGCATTTATGAAAGCTATAACAGAATCCGAAAGAATAATGAATAGTCCAGGTTGGACAATTGAAAGCAAAGATGATGTCATTTATTGTAAAACTCTTCCTCAAATTGGCAAAGTGTTTAAATATGAAGTGAGTATTCTATTATTATTTATGTCCTTCTTAATAATGAAACATAATTAAAACATGTGATTAGAAATACTTATTACGCTGATTCCATTTTTGTTTATAATTGATCTATGTAAAAGAATACAATTTTTCTAAATACCAAAATTGTCTAAGCATCTGAGCTCAAATCAGGAAAGAAAAAGGAGATTTAAAGTACTTTTTGTCCAAAAAAAAACTTGGATTTTTTTATTAGAGCCACACTTTTCTTTTTTTTTTCTTCAAAATCTTTGACTCCGATTGACTGGTCGCGTCACATTCAAAAGTTTTATTATGAAGATATAAAATTAATACAAGTGATATTTTGGTTATATTTTCACATGTTTGTATGAATTTACAAAAAATATTTGTGTAAATAAAGTTCATTATTTTTTTTTATCTACCTCGTAATTAGAAAGCTCTGCTTATTGGTGGAAATTTGATTTAGTTTTTCACGAAATACTACCTAGAGGAGAATTATAACGAAATGAATGAGACACAACGAATTACATAAAACAAATTAATACAATAACGATACAATACGATATATTAATACAATACGATAAACTGCAACTTAAAGAATATACTAAAATAAAATAAAATAAAAAAATATACTAAAGAATATACTAAAGTACTTGTAAGCTCTGCTAACGTTATATAAGTTTTTCAGTGATTCTTTTTTTCAAATTTTTCACAATTTATTTTTAGAAAATAACATAGTTTAAATATTTCCGTATTTGTAAACTCACTCAGATAGTACTTTACAGGTCCTTGTAGCGCAGTGGATAGCGTGTTGAACTTCTAATCCAAAGGTCCCGGGTTCGAATTCCGGCACGGATGTGAAGTGTTTTTTTTTGTCCCGCAATGGACTGATCATTAAGACACGGTTCCCAGCAGATCACCGAAGTCAAGCATCACTGGTTGCGGTCAGTGTGCGGGTGGGTGACCACTTGGATTAGTCTGCGTAGGGACCGAGAGTGTGCGGTATTGGTCCTCGTTAAACTGTTCTACCGTGACATGCTCGACTTCGCGTGCAGGTCGTCGGGCTACCGAAGTGGGGGTGCCATCCCCTCTGCAGAGGATCAAAATTGTGATGGCATGTCTTCAGATAATCCTCAGGGATGTTTCCCAGACCGTCGCCGATAGCCCATTGTGCAGCTCTAGTGCGACGTAAATGAATTACAACAACTACAAGTACTTTACAAAATTGGTTTAATTTAACCAATTAAACCGATAAATGAAGTACTCATGGATGTAAACATTAAAATAATTTTGTAAATACTTCATCAATTTAGACCAGTGGTTCTTAACCTTTTTAAGCCGCGACCCAAATTTGAGAAATATGTTCATGTCGCGACCCAAAAAAAAGTCGAAAATAGGCTGAGTGAGCCACAATGACTTCTTCTAGGAGGTGTTGGTATTACTTATTACTTGGTGTATTACTAACTTTTCTGGTTCGACTCAGCGCGACCCAAGAAATATGCTTCGCGACCCATAGGTTAAGAACCGCTGATTTAGACAATAAAAAAGTGCATAAAAAGATGCCAATAAGAGCCGCAAATGTTCACAAAACTTCACAAAGAATGCAATTTTTGAAATCTCGCAATTTTTGAATCAACATTGGAAATGAAAATTTAAAATTTACTGAGAACTTAAACTATGTTTCACCATAAAAAAGACAAAGTGGCAATTTTTTAAAGAACATTTCGAAGGTTTCCTTTTTTATTAAAAAAAGAAACATATAGGACTACATTTTTTACACCAGATACATGCATAAAAATAAAGGATACGAAGGAAATAAAAAAATAAAAATATGACCACCGAAGCCGACGTCTTCAGGGGGTACCGGCCTCGGTAGCCATAAAACAAATCAATTTCTAAGCAAATGCCTAAATTAACTCCCTCAGTACCTCGATGGTTTTGTATAGAAGTCTGGGAAAAAAACATGAAATATAAATAACCAATTTAGAAAACAAACTCGAACAAAATCATCAGAAAATAAAAACTCGCTTAACCAGGTCAAGCATCGATTTCACAAGCAAGCCGAATGAAAAGGAAGCATTAAAAACTAAAGAAAACAACGCCCTCTACTACACTGCGCAGATAGAAATAAAAGAAGTAAAAAAAAAAGAAAGATACGTAACAAATTAATAGAATGCTTAACTGGGGCTGCTCAGTTAAGACTTGAATTGCGCCCTGTTAAAAGAAAAAAATATATAAAAACCTAGAATTCTTCAATCATTTTCTTAATTAAAAAATTGACATTACAAAAATGAAAAGGAAAATTCTTATTACTCAAAATATTCAAAAAATTATTCACAGCTTCCCGAAAACTTTATTGCAAATATTTTTGATCCTAACCAATTGTGAAAAACTAAAAGCATAAAAGTTTCCGTACATTAAAGTTCACGCCAGAAATATTTGAAGCTTAACAGTTCTAAGAGCATTTAAAAGTAGAAATCAAATTAAGAAAAAAAAAATTCTCAATCAGTGTGGTTATTTTATCACTTTGGCCACCGGGGTCATTTTTTAAAAAAGAGTTTTGGCTATAAAAAAAAATACAGTTATTTATTTATTATCCTTTATAACAAATCATAGCTTTTGGATGGCAAGATTAAGGCAATTGTGTTTCCGTTTTGTAATAGTTATAATTTGTAAAATGATAGCTGAGCAAACAATAAGACAACCTTAAGTCATTTTGATCCACGAAGAAAATAGCTGGTAAAATTTTGTGTTTTGTGCGGCATGTTATTTGAGGTAAATTAATTAGTAAGAGGAAATTGACTGATTTGAGGGAGGTTAACTGATTGTGTGAGGAAAATCAATTATGCGAGGCAAATTAACTATGGGAGACATATTTATAATCAAACGCTCGGTGTTGTTTTACTCGGCATTTGCATGAAATAATTTTAATATCTTAGATTCCAGCAAATTTCACACATTTATTTCGCAAATTAATTTTTGAGCAGAAGTGTAAATGTAATTATATCCTTATTAATAAGTTTTATTTTCTTCATTTCATTTAGGGTGAAATGGACCCTGAATCTTTAAATAACAAACTATTTCTTAATGTTGACAAAAGTACAGAATGGAATCTCTTAGAAGCTAAAGTAAGTTTCATTTAACTGAAACAATTACGGAATATTTATTTCAAATGTAATTCTATGAAGCAATTCTGTAATTGTTGTAAAGGCATAAACATTTCTAACTATAATACGTCCAAAGAAGGAAAGAAAAAAAAAGCCAAACGAACCAAATTTTCGAAGTTAACTTATCTCTTCTCAGCGTCTTATGTTTTTTTAAAGATCTTTGATCCTTTCCTTACACTAAGCATTTTCTGTTGAATCATGGAAAATTTCGGTCCCGAGCTATTTCTATTTCTTTAATTTTAATAAATACTTTCGTTTTTATAAAAATGTTCCAATACAATTCTAGATAAGTGGGTTTTTTAAGGGACAGTGAAATATGATTGATATTTTTGCTTATGTGTCGAGAAACTGAAGTAGGAATAGAATTTAAGATAAAAATAATTGTTCTATTTATCGCCAACATTTCTAACTCAGTTGATTACTTTACAACAGGGGTGTCAAACTCGCGGCCCGAGATGAACATTTTTGCGGCCCAGTCAATATATCCGACGCAAAGTAAAAATAAAATAGGATTGTTAATTAGAAAGGAAACCAGCATGTAAAATTATAATATACTTTATTTATAAACTATACGACATTTTAATTTTACTCGCGGAAATGTAAAATTCTAATTGACTTGCGGCACCTGCCATTCCAGGGATACTGCATCGTATCAAAAATAAGCAGAAAAAATTTCAAATCTTAGAACAGAATTTGAAACAAGGTTTAAAGATTTTAATTCTTCGGAAGACAAATTTTGTTTGTTTTCTTCGATTTTCTCAATAAATATAGACTCAGTACCCAGTAATATGCAAATGGAAGTGATTGAGATTCAGTGCGACTCAAATTTGACAAAATTTCTCCCGAAATAGGAAAGATAGTAGCAGAGAAGAGATGTCAAATATCAAACAATAATTTTACTTTATATATTTTTATCACAATATACTATTCAAAATAAAAATATTTGTTTCAATGAACACTGAATTTTTTTTTTTTTTTTTGTGGTCCACCTAAAGTTATTTGGCCCAAGTTAGCTTTTGAGTTTGACACCTCTGCTTTACAATAAAGTAAAGTATATTGATTTTAAAGCTATATGAATAATAATAAAATAGTATCATATAAAATATGCATGAAAGTGAACACAAATTTTGTCTATTAGCTAACAATATTAATGAAAAATTGTATGAAAAATGATTTTTTTAAAATGTTGTTAGCTGTTATAATGACTAAATTATAGTTGTGTGATAGATAAAAACAAATAACGAAATCTAAATTATTGCATTAGGAAAACAATAAACGTAAAATATTTCAAAATATTTTAAATGCAATCTAGTGAAATAATTTTTTCCATCGTCGAATTTACCCTTTTCAGATAAGACGCGTGTCCCCTAAGCCCCATTAGCAGTTCTTAATAAAAATAAAATAAATCAAAAAAACTGCTAAAAAATAATTTCAAAATTTTGAGACTAAATTTATATTTAGAGATCTACTTTCAAAATATGACTCAATAGGGAGATTTGGAATATTCATGTTAGCTTCCCCCGTACGTAACATTTTAAGTAGCGCAAGTTATGCACATGAGCAATTCTGCTATCTCCAGTGAAAAATTATTATATTATCTAAAACTATATTTATATTTCATTATGGGAAATAGAATAGTTAAGATGATTTATAAATCATCTAGCTATTTAGCGAATGAAACAAAAATCGTGTAAATTACTAGATTTTAGAAATGAAAATAAACTTTTAAATCATAAATTTGATGTGGTGACATGGACAAAATAATAAATTTTTTAAGGATCTTTAATGTAGCCAAAAAGAATATTCTTAACCCGACTTATGTTATATATGCATCATTTTCGATTTTAGCGACACCTGTGCTAACAAATGGTTAGCAACAATCTATGGGGTGACATGGACATAAAAATTTTTTTTTTAAATATGTTTAATAAATATTTTTTGGCAGAGATATATGTTGTCAGAAATTTTGATTCCCATCCAGTGACTTGATATTAATATCATTGTTCTCCATTGAACCGAAAAAAATATTAAAAATCATTCAAGTGTCCGTCAAATGGACCCCCTCAAATGCAGTACATAATGATAATTAGAAAGCAGAGGAGAGGGATGCCTGTTACTGAAATAGTTCACATTAAGTGTAGGTCAAAAGGAATGTTGTCATGTCATATTTGCATCATTATCGATTTTAGCGACTCCTGTGCTAACAATCTAAGGGGTGACACGGACATAAAAACAATTTTTTTAAAGATATAAATATTAATCTTTAATAGATATTTTTTTATATTTTATCGTTTCTTACGAGACACAAAAATAAAATTTTAAGAAAAAAATATTTTGTCAAATTATTCTACCGTTTTTCCTAAAGTTGAATTTGTGAAGGTACCGCTAAACGGTACTAAATTTGGCTTGGATAGACCCCTGTACTATGACTATTAAAACAAAGTTTCAATTAGTAAACCATAATTTTAATTTAAAATTGTGATTTCTTCTCTTTTTTTCTTGATTTTTAAAATGACAAAATAAATGTAACAGATTGTGTTTATAAATGTAGACATTCATCAAAAAATAAATAAATATTTAATCTATATATTTTTATATTAAAATAATTATTTTTAATTCTATATCAAAATAGATAAGTTAAGCTAAAAGAATTTTTTTTTAAAGTTCTATGTACTCATTGGAATTTTTTTTCACAAATTTTCTTTATAGAAAATCAGATAATGTCAAAGATACTGTAAACACATTATAACCATACTGCTAACATAACCCTACTGCTTCAAATAGACTTTGAAGAGAAGAATGACACTATATCAGGGAAAAAATATCTGAATTCATCAGCCTTTTTTTTTTTTTTTTCTTTTTCTATTTTTGGCATATTAGGGTAATTTCTTTTTAATATAACCTCAAGCTTCAGAAATATACATTTTCTACCAATAAAATATAATGCAGATTTTAATTCCACGCTTTTTCATTTAAAAGGTGGAATTTTAATTAACATTATTTGCATTATTTTTTGAAAAAAATCATGTTTATTAATTACTTTCTACAGCTATGCAAGTCTATATTAAGATAGCATTAAATGTTTACTTTAATCTGTACTTTCAATCTCAAGAATCAAAACATTTATAAAAATGTAATTCCAAATGTGTTGGAATTTAACAAACACCAAGAAAGAAAGTAATTTCGTTAACTAAAATTAATTAATGCAGCAATTTATTTAAAGTAAATTTTAAAACTAAGAAAACGAAATAATAGAAGTATCAATAATTTAAAACACTGTTTTTTTAACTTTTAAAATCAATATATAAATTTAAAAACAATTAGTTGATTTAAATCAATGATTTTTAAAAAAAAAATCATTTGATTTAAATCGTGATTTAAATCAAGCTGATTTAAATCAACAAATCCCGGTTCTTACCATAGACAAACTATATATTCTTTGACTGGGGTGCACTGTATCTGCCCTCCTTTAACTGTTCTATCGTAAAGTTCTCGATTTCACACTAAGTCTACCATATTGGGGGGGAAGACGGATCAAAATCATCCTCAGGGATGTTTCCCAGATCGTCACCAGTAGCCTGTACAATTTTGCCTTGCATATTGTACAGGCATATTGCAAATATATGCCATTCCTTTTTCGGGAACGTAAGTTACCACACTAATTTTAGATTTTGACACGGTTTAAATTGAAAAGTATTAATTATTTTAATTAGATTCCTTTTGGTTTTGATTGTAATTTTAAGAAATCACTTTATGTGTATTAATTAGTATTATTTGTTTGCTTCTAAGTTCTCAGTGCAATAAAGTTTATGTGAATGTAACGTAAGTTACCGTGGCCCAGCAGCTAAAATACGTTAAAATTAGATTATTTTTTCATCCTCGAAATGAAAAATTGTGTTGCATATTTCGGTTGTTACAATACATGTCATTTAATTTTAAAATTATAATTTAATAATTGGGGAAAATACAAGCAATTATGTATAGACGCGCATAAGGTTAATTCGCGTAACTTAGCGGAGGGGGGGGAAGGAATTGAATTGAAAATCTATATTTAAAAAAATAGAAAAATGTACTTGCAGATTAGATATTAAAATAAAATATTTTTACTTCACAGTAAAAAATTGCTAAAAAATGAAATTCTTGACTGCTCGTGTCAAGTCTTTATGTTACCCAAACGATTTTATTAATGGCGCTATTAACAAATAAAAATTCAATAGAGGTGGTTTATTTTCTTTAAAATCAGTTTCATTACGGTCTAAGATAGACGTTTTTACAATATAAATGGACAAATTTCAAAATTTTAGATCTATATTTGGAGAACTGACGTCGTCTTGAGTGCGCCATTTTGCTCCACTGTTTTGAAACCAAACCTGAGTAAATCAGTAAACGTACAGCTTCTAACCTAATTACTGAGTTGCGTACCGTGAATGACGGAAGTCGAAAGAATGTCGACTTTCACCGGTGAATGTCAAATATCACATAGTCACTTTGGTGAATGTCCAAAATACTTTTTATATCCTATTTAATATTAATTTATTCGCTGATATTATAATATTTATTTGATATTTTAATATCGCTGAGGATAGATAAGCATCAGTATTAGCAGTGCTGGTTAGTATATACCGGGCATTAAACCACACAATTCCATGTTTTATAATAGGTATAGGTTTTGGTAAATTTTGAGAAATTAAGTAAAACACAAGAGGAAAAAAAACAACGAAATTTAAAAATATATGTATACATAGTTAATCTAATAACATTATCTAACATTGAATGAATTATGAAAAAGATATCCCTTTATTAAAAATTGCCTGGAACTTATTAACTCAAAATAAAAGAAAACGGTATTCAATTACAGTATTTATTGAAAACAGTATTCGAAAGAGAGCAGGTTTAACAATGATAAATTTGTATTAATGAAGAAAAAGGAAGGAGTTAATAAGCATTAATTTATCTAAAGTTAGAGCGGAAAAAATTATCATAAATTTCTATAGTGGGCGACGATTTTGAACTTCAACCAACTATCGCGACGATTAAAAGAAATAAATAAAAAAAAAAAAACAGATCGTTAAATTTTACGAACACAAACTATCGATAAAAGTTGAATAATATCAACAATCAATAAAGAAATATATTTTCCGAATAATCATTTATAATTTTCACTATCATTTCAATAAGTTCAACTTGTTTTATTCATTTTCAGCTCATGCATACTCTAATTTAGAATGAAACTAGACGATGTCTAATATTTGATATAAATTTAAATTATTATTAATTATTACTACAACACTTAACGGGATAAAAGCAAGTGACGTAGTACGGATATCTCGATCCTGATTGGTTGGTGAAACGTGGCATTTATTTACGTTAGCAACTGTTCTTTCCATTCTATTTCGAGTTAGCCAATCCTGAAAAGTATAAAGTCTCTTAAAAATCGCATTCTATATTCTTTCACTTTAGATTTCTTACTTGACACAAACACAGAAACGAGGAGCATAAACAAATTAATTATGCATCAAAGGGTACATAAAACGGTTACAATAAAGTATATTAACAAACAAAAAATCTAATTTTACTGTAAGGCATAGACGAGAAAAAATTGTATTTCAACAAAGTCAATCTGTGATATGGCATCTTTAATTAACTTCAAATTAATTAACATTCTAATTAATGTGGATTAACTTAGCTCAACTTTAACATGACATTACGGTCTGCTTTCGCTGACATAGGTCATATGAGTGGGTATCCGTGACCTTATTCTTGAAGTGCAAGTACCCAATTAATATTTTTTAGATTATATAGTATAATTAAACAATTACAAAATATTTCAGTCCCGCAGTGGACTGATCGATAAGACACGGTTCCCATCAGATCACCGAAGTTAAGCATCACTGACTGCGGGTGGGTGACCACTTGGATGAGTCTGCGTAGGGACCGAGGGTGTGCGGCATGGGTCCTCGTTAAACTGTTCTACCGTAAAGTGCTCGACTTCGTGTGCTGGAAGTCGGGCTACCGAAGCGGGGGTGCCATCCCCTCTACAGAGGATCAAAATTGTGATGGCAAGTCTTCGGATCATCCTCAGGGATGTTTCCCAGACCGTCGCCAATAGCCCATTGTGCAGATCTAGTGCGACGTAAATGAACTACAACAACAACCTTCTGTGTTTCTTTCTCATGTTGTCCGATCGATCACCACCGGAACACAAGTTTGTGTCATCCAATCATCGTGCGATTCTGGACAATCTGCAGAGGATACAAAAAAGTGCTTTATCTTCCAAGAAATAATTCAATAAATGATTACTTAATGTAGAAATAGTAGTTTATTTGCATCGCGCTATATCTTTAAAATATGCTATTTCATGATCGTCGTGGAACAGCCGAACCTACCATGAGTTTTCGACCTCTGTAGCCTTGTCATTTTAAACCCAATCCAGAAGACAAGGGAACTCCAGGATCAAATATTGGGACAAATTTTGCCTTCGTGGAAAACATTTTGGTGGAACTAACCAGCATTTGCGTTACATGGAGAGGAAAACCTCCGACGGCAAGGGGACTCTAACCCATCATCCGTCTACCAGTGAGGATATTTTTACCGGGTATGGATTTGAATCAAAAAGCTATGATTGGGATTCGAACCCATGTTACTTGGTTTTAAGTGACTTCATTGGGAGTACTTTATTCCCTGTGTCACTACGGTTCCCACAATCAGTGACAATATGTAAAATATTCCTGAGAATGATCCCAAGAGGTCTGCAGAGGGTGCCCGGTAACGTGACCGTGAAGTGGAGTACTTTAAGGTCGAACAGTTAAACGAGAACCGCGTAACCTCGGCCGCTTCGCAGACTGATCAAAGTTTTCCCCCTTCCGCAAACTTACCGCTGATTGTGAAACTATGTCTTACTATCCGTCCACTGTGGTACACGCTAATTTGTATAAAAAGTGTTCCGTAATAATCACCCTTAAATGCTGTCCAAAAATAAAGTAAGTACTGTTTCGAAAATTGTTCATTTAGCCCAGTGTTTCCCAAAGTGTGGTACGCGTACCTCCAGGGATACGGGAACAGTTTAGCGGGGGTACGCGTTATTATGCGAAATATCTTGCAACAAACGAAAATTTCAAAAAAATTTATTTAAAAATAAAGCTAGTCATGAAAATTTTCTATTACGTATTTTTCTATTGGCTATATTTTGCTGAGTTAATAATTAGTGGTGCCAACAGCCAGTTGCGATTTTTAATTTTTGCGCAAATTTTTTAGAGTAAAAGATGCATAAATTTTTTAATGAGTGCACAGCGTTACGAAAAATTTAGAAAGGGTACTCAAAAGTCATAAGTTTGGGAAACACTGATTTTGCCCTATATGTGTGTGAAAATCGGGTTATTAGTTAAGAAAAAAAATTCCAAAAAAAAAGGCAGCTCTCTGAAATGAAGTTTTTCCTGCGACAAGTCACAATGACTCCCTAAAATGCGCGTATTTCACATTACCTATTCCTACATTTCGTTTTTCCTTCATAAAAACAGTCTATATAAAAAAAATTTAAAAAAATCTCGATGCAATTCATTAAAAAATAAAAATAAAAACACGTCTCTTTCGGATTTGTTTTGCTTTGATAACCTTGAAATAAATGATTTTTATGATACGAGATACCAAAATCACATTCAAAATGATATAAGAACTGAATATCTTGAACTCAAAATCGAAGAAATTATACAACATTTATCAAAATAAGCTAAACAACAACATAACCGAAATCTGTCTTTAGAAAACTTTCTGAAGAAAGGTTGTTGCGGATCAGAGATTCATTATCAAACAGCCACTAAATCCGGAATTTGGAGCAGTCGTTGCTTTGAGAAATCCTCGGTGGTAGATGACTAATCATGGGTAAGAATCTCTTTGTCGCCAGAATAACCGTTTCGTGGTTTTTCTCTCCATGTAACGCAAATGCGGATTAGTTCCATCAAAAAGTCCTCCACGAAGGCAAATTTCTCACTATACTTGATCCCTTGTCTTCTGGATTGGGTTCAAAAATCAAAGTCTACGGAGTTGAACATTGGTAGTAATGAATTCAAAATTTAGTCAGCAGTTCAATGACGGTTGTAAGATAAAATCATTTCACTTTATTTTTTATGATATAACCGTCGTTGAACAGCAGACCCAAATTTTTGTGTCTACGAATACAAATGTTCAACTCTGTCATTTTGAATCCAATCCAGAAGACAAGGGAACTCCGGGATCAAGTATAGTGAGGAATTTGCCTTCGTGGAGGACTTTTTGATGGAACTAACCCTTATTTGCGTAACTTGGAGAGGAAGATCACGAGAACCTCTACACTTAGCCTGACGGCAAGGGAACTCTAAACCATGATCCATCTACCACTGGGGATATTTTACGTCAGCACTGTTCTGTATAATTAACAATATTTTTTACTGAAAATACTATTAAGAAATGAGAAAAGTTTGGGAGTCCTTACAAGCTCGAGTTGGGGTTCTGGGAACGAATACCCTCCTGTAAATCAGTGCCTGTTAACAAATAATAATAAAATAAATGTTTTTAAAAACCACTTTATTTAGGTACGCAAAAAAGGTGAAAGTTTTAAATTTGTATAGTACTTTAAATAAAAAAAGGTAAGTGCATCACATTAAAAAAAAAGAGAAAGAAAGAAAAAAACGACGATAAATTGCTTGAGGTGTAGAAGCGAATGGCAAAAAAGAATTTATACAACATGGCGGCGAAAATTATTTTAAATCTAATTCAAAGCATTATTTGTGGTACAACTAAAACACATTTTGAGAAGTTTTACTTCAGAAATTCCGTGGGAATTGGATGGTAAGATATTATCTTGACAAAGAAGAAATAATTATTCACTAATCAGTCTTCTTTCTCTCTTTTTTTGTGAAACCACATTCTCATCCTTGGCGACATTTTTATTTAAGCTCGATCCATTTCAAAACGGGGTCTACATTTCTTTATAAAAGGATAATACATGTACCTCTTTTGTTAGCAGATGTTTTACTTCAAATTTTAATGCTGTAGTCACGAGTCTATAGAAAGATGTTAAGAAAATCGTTTTCATTCTCAAACAAAATTTTTTCTTTTCTATGAAACAGTTTGAAAACGATTTTACAACTCTAAGGAACATATACTTTTCTTTGACATTACATTTAAATATAATTATATTTAAATCACAGTTTTTTAAAATGCTTGCTTAAAAAGAGAATCAATTAAAAGTAATTAAAAAAGAACACAAATAGTAATGATATTCCTCACTTTTAAAGTATTAATGTATAATTACATTTATTTAATGATTTCACCACATACACTCTTAGAACTTCGAAATCAGAGGGGAAGGTAAAAAATCTTCGAATTATCAAAAATTCGAATTTGGAATGAATACTTGGAAAACGCTGATTACTCGAAGTTATTTTGAAAGAAATATACGTTCTTTGAAATTGTTTATTTTTAATGATTGCCTAAGAGTTGTATCATAATAAATTGATTGTTAATCTGAAAATTAAGGTGGGTACACTAAATCAGAAACGAATCGACACTTTTGAGAGCAATGGATTATTACTCTTCTGGGGCCATCTCCTTACAAACACGCTGTTGAAATTTTGACTCTTTAAATTACAAATTAATGATTGATTTATACATACTTTAAGTATTAATTCTTAGTCGAAAGTAAAAGTAACAAAAGCATGTATCTACCTAACATCTATAATGAAGTACAGCATCAAAAAAGTATCAGTTTGAGTAAGTTTTGTTCGAATGATCAAATCTTCACGTATTAAAAACCGAACTTAATGGTGTAAACGAGTAAACTTAAATTTGCTAATTAATTAGTGTTAACTATTAAGTTACGAAATCAGACAATAATAAAAGCTTTCCTCGAACAAATGAAACTTCTTTTTGACCACCTAAGTGGCCGAAATTGTCGAAAATAGGGTCCCAAAAATTTAGTCTTACGTTTGGGTCCCTTAAAAACGATTTTACTTTTTGTGTATTTTGCCATTTCGTGGACTTTTCAAGCAAACCAAAACATTTTTGTACACAATTGTTAAATTTGTTTTTCCAAGGAAGAAATAATTTCTTTAATATTATTTTTTTATGATTATTTCGTTTAGCAATTTTAGGGTGTGTAAATTTTTGCATTCTTTTAAAGCATGTAACTTGAAATGATAAATTTTGAACGAAATCGTTTAAGCAGTTTCTGAGTTATCCAACCTAAGAAAGCCATAAATTTAAAATTTGATTTGTGAACTACTCTGCAGATTTCACTCTAATTTCGCATTTTGTAATTTAAAATAATTTATTTTGCAATTCAAATTTTGCAATAAATAATCGAAAGTAATAAACAAACAGGAGATAAATAATAATGAAAGTAGTAAATAATAGAAAATGACAAATAATCATTAAAAAGTATTTTTTTTATTCTTCTTATTCTATCTTTTTCTTATTAATTATCTTCAATTGAACGAGCTTCATAGGTTAAGTGTAAGAATTTTTTTTAAATTTCTTTGCAATAAGTGTTAGCAATTAAAATAAGGCATTTATATTTTGCCACTTTTTAGTCGTTAAAATTAAAACGGGTCTATGTTAAACTAAGTCTGATAGTTTAAAAATTTCTTTTATCTTCATGTGGAAAAAATGCGTTTGAATTTATGAGTTCGTTATCAAAAGTTTTTAAAAAGAATTACAATAATATTTTTGAATTAAATTCCTCAAATAATTTAATATCACACGTCTGTTACGGCAAAAAAAAAATATTTAAATTTCCTTCAAGCTCTTCCTTTTAGTGTTCTGCTTTTTCTTTTCTTTTTTTCCTTGCCTCACTCCTCAAAGAAAGATGAGAACTCAGCGTTATTTTGTTTACATAATGCAAATACCGAGAAAGGAAACTTATAATAGTTTCTTTTTAAGAATACTGCAATTTTTTTCCTTCTTTGAAAAGTTTTAATAAAAAAACCCAAAAATCACATTTTATCTGTAGAGTGTCGTCTGTAGAGCGTTTCGTCTCTAGAGCGGCTTCTTAGTTTGCACAAGTCTTGACCAACCTGATTTTCTGGCTAGTTTAAGATATGATCATAATAAATAATTATAAAATTAATCAAATATTATCATTTTGAGTAGCGATGGCTGGTCGATACGAATTTCGCATCAAGCTTGCACCGACCACAGTGCTGACGTGAAATACCTTCAGTGGTAGACATGGTTTGGATGACATCATGGGTTGGAGTCCCCTTGCCGCCAAGCTAACCGTGGAGGGTTCTCGTGGTCTTCCTCTCCATGCAACGCAAAGGCGGATTAGATCCATCAAAAAGTTCGCCACCAATACAAATTTCTCCTACTACCTGAGTTCCCTTATCTGCTGGATTGGTTTCAAAACTACAAGGCTATGGAGTTGAACATCGGAGTTTTGTCATAAACCCGAAATTGGGTCGGCTGTTCAACGACCCAATTTCGAACTATATATATATACGAACAATATATATATATATAAATTATATATATAGTTAGATATATAGTTAGAATTCCTTTGGCTCCGTGGGGTATATTCGTGGTTTCCCTCTCCATCTAACGCAAACGCTAACTTTCTCCATCAAAAATTTCGTCTAGTTTACCCCAATGCTAGACCTGGGAGTTTCCTAGTCTTCCGAGCTGGGTTCGACATCACAAAACTTAAATACTCAATTTTTTCAAATCTTAAATTTCGCTGTATAAAAGATAGTCAACTTCAGCGCATTTCAATCGATGAAACGTTTTGCTGGTACCACATCATATATAAGACAATAAGTTATATTTTTATCATAACGGTAATTTATATCTGTTACTAATTTTTAAAAAATCTGTTGAATTCGTAATTGCATAAACGATGGAAATATAAGAATCAAATTTTATACAATGAAATGTTTTATAAAATATACAGCAAGTTGAAAATTGTTCTGTATATTTAAAACTGTCTTATTAATGTATAACAGAAATACATGTTGTATGCTGCGAGATCTGTTTTTTTCCCTGCAATATTTTAGACAAGTTAAACATCTAAATTAGTTCAATTTGTTAATTTTAAAAACAAATAAGGTTTTGAAAATTTGGTGATTTTTAATCAATATTAGTTTAGCTCGTGAGCATAATATTATGTATGAAGAAAAAAATTTTTTAAATTTTTGTGCAAAATTTTTTTTAAAAACTTTTTTATTGAATTATTCATTTTTTATAGGCCTTGAAAAGATCGCTACCATTTTTGTAACATCTGCTTTAAAATCATCGAACTAAACCTTCCAGTATTAACTCTAAAAAAATAAAATTAAATTTTATATTCGTTTTTTGCTATGCATATTTTTTTTTCTCTCACGTCAGATGAAATTTCTTTGCAGGCCTTGTGTTTTACTGTTTCAATAATCAACTGATCAGGTTACATCTACATTACAGACAGCTGAAACTCCGATTTGTCTAATTTCGCGCCTTCAAGTCATTTTATCTTTTGATTGGTTATAAAAAGAATTGATAATTAATTCGCCGCCAAACGGCCGCCATATAACAATATTTTATTCGATTTCTCTTCACTATTTTATAGTTGCTCGATTAATATCTCGTTATAATCCAGTTTTCTTGAAATTTACGGACTAATAATTTTGCTGTCTATCTTCATTGATATCTTCATTTGTATTAAAAGATAAAACAGGTAATTAAATCACTGCATTTATACTTATTTTAATTTTAATTATTGATTGTCCAGAGTGATTCTCTCGAAATTTTGAATATTAATCCACATAGCAGGTAACTCTACTGAATTTTGCCAGTTTCTCCTGGTTTTTGTACATTTTTTAAATTACCTAAAATTGAATAAGTTTTCTAAAACAAAATCCCTATTGAAATAGGATTTTTGTATTGCTTGCTTCAATATTTAAATGAGTATTACTAACACAAAATAAAGCGAACCTCATTTATTGAAATTGAAATCAATTCAAAACTTTTTTGTTTTAAAATGTTCAGTTTATTTTCATTCAGAACTCTCATTTTAAATTCATTTAAATAAATCTTTTAACAATCTTTGATCAATCAAATAAATAATAAAATTCGAAATTATGAGAGAATTGCAATTGTTTGAATTGTTATGTATAATGTCAATCATAACTGGAAAATATTGCTGTCTTTCTATTTTGATAACTATAAAAATCCATAAAATTCAATATGCGTAAAATATTTAGTACATTGTGCAACAATTATTATGAAATGTTATTACATTCGTAAGATCTGGATTTTTTCCTAGTCATGTTGGCAGCTACGAATCCACTCAATTTTGCTAAGGATTAGTTCCTGATCAGGGGTCTGTTTGGAAGAAATTTGGATCTGTTAATGAACCCTGCACAAAACATCTTTTTCATAAAAACAGACCCTTCACAAATTATCTTCATTGTTTTGTTAATGGAATAAATCCTTCCCGGGGGGGGGGAGATAAACTAAGTTTCCCTAAGTTTAAATTCCAAATGTAGTTCTATAAGAAAATATTTCTACTTTTACAAACATCGTGTGCGCATTCTTATTAATATTAAATCATATTTTTTTGTAAATAAATAATTGAACAATTTATATTTATTCATAAAATTAATTAATAAAATATTATGTAATTATAAATTTCTGTCAGTTTTTTGAATAAAATATTATAAATTTGAGAATTGTTTAAGTTTACTTAATGCGTAACAAATGTAAATGTAAATGACAAATGTAAATAATTTCGTGCAAAATGAGTGGTTTCAAAAAGTTAAATCGGAGAATTTCTTCGAGGAAATTTCTGATACGCACGTGCTAAATTATATTCACAAAATACAAAAAAAAGAAAAAACAAATAAATAAAAAAGAGCAACATACACGATTATTTTTGTATTTAAATAAATATTTTCTTGGATGCAAAACCTGAGAAATAATTTTTTTTTGCACCGTTGCTATGATAAATTTCACAGAAACGAAGAGATTAGGTTTTTTTTAACGAATGAAAAGTATTTTAAATCAATATAGATTTTTTATGAAAATTCTCCGCAAAAAAATGGCAACTAATATAATTTAGTTCGCGGGCCACAAAAAAAAGGCTTCGCATGCCGCCAGTTGGAAACCCCTGTTCTAAAAGACAAATGAAAAAACGAAGTTTGAAGAATTTAAACTAGATTACTTAATACTGACTTCTTTGCATTTCTGCTTTGACTATTTTGCACTTCTGCTTTTTTTAAAAAAAGAATAATATTCAAACAAGTCAATTTCTTAATATTTTCGATATTTTTAGTTCTAAGATTTGAGAAGGATTTTTTTTGTTGTTGTTTTTATTTAAACTCATCATTTTAACGTAGTGTCCCATACTGCTGATTAGTTATCTCTTTTTTCTCCATACTGTAATATAGATAACCAGTAATATAGAAAACTGAGATTTTCAGTGTTTAAGTTTTGTTTTAGGAATTCAGAACAATTTGTTTTTTTCTGCTTTTATTTTTTAACTCTTCTATATATATTGACATTTTTATTATGGCACAGCATTTTTCATAATGAGCGTTACTAATAAGCTTCATTTTGTAGCAATTCTTCTAAAAATATGACAATGTGAAAAGTTTAAATTCAATATGCTGAATTTAGTTTTTCATTTAAAAATTAAGAATGTTTTTGCTTTTGTTTAGTTTCTTTTCTTTAAAAAAAGAAGAAGAAAAACTTCTCTTTTTACAGACGTTTTCATTATCACGCAGCAATTAATTTAGAACATTTCTGTTAGCCTATATTCTTGACCTGCTCTGGTAAATAGAAAACTGAGATGTTCAGTTTTAAAATTTTCTTTCGAAAATTAAGATCGATTTTTGTTTTCTCTATTTCGCTTTTGTATATTTTTATAGACCTGTATTTCTCAAAGGGTTTCGATAGGCCTTATTTTTTAGCGTTGTTTTATGAATACGTTTTTCCGGAAAATATTATTCTTAGCATTGAACTTCTGGTTTCAGTGTTGCTACGCTCTGCTGAAAAATTTTATTTGGCCCCGAATATACGACATTCGGCCCAATCTTTTTTTTTTTTTTTTTTTTTTTTTGCTGAACATTCGGTACTAGACTAAATCACAATTCATTACCACATTCGTCACTGTACCGAAATACCATACCGTTCGTAACCGAAATACCGTATCAAAAAGCGTTTATTTAAATGCGCGAATAGAATTTCGCGTGTCGTAATAACATTGTAGTTAATAATAATAACGTGGAAAAGTATAACAATTGAAAAAAAAATCACTTAAAGTAAGGCTGAACTCAGCACTCATAAAGCGTGTCAAATCAGCGATTTAAAATTCCTAATAAAATTATCTGAATCTTTAAAATTACGTGGGCATGCATAGCCATAACTGACTAAAAAAAATAGTTGAAAAAAAGAAAGAAAGAACTGCCAAAAGTGCGCCAAAAAGTGATTATTTAAATGTGCGATCTGAAACTCGCGTGTCGTAATAATACCGTTATGAAAATTCGGAATTTTCGAAATTACGTTGAAAAGCTGAAATAAGAGCTTAAAAAATAATTTTGATTTATGATAAAATGGGCTTAAAGAAAGCGCAAAATTCAGAGCTTCGAAACGTGATGACTCAAAAGTGCAATAAAAAAATTTTGTTTATTTTTTATTGAGTTTAGAAGCTCTCGCGGGCGGCAGGTTGTGCACCTCTACTAAATACCAAATATTTGTATATTGCATCGTTAATTCAGTAGCAGCAATTGTTGAGCAGAATCTTGCATCTATTTACAATTTAAAAACCTCTTGAGAAGGTTTTCAGCAATTTTTGCAATAATAGGACACTGTTTGCACCAATTCACAAGAGCAGGACTCTAGTTGAAAGAATGTGACTTAACGCTTATTTTATATTCACAAATTATGAATAGTTTTTTCGCAATTTAACAGGGGTCTGTTTAGAAGAAATTTGGGTCCGTTAACGGACCCTTCACAAAATATTTTAACTTAAAAACGGACCCTTCACAAAATGATTTTTCTTTTTATCGGACCCTTCACAAATTTGTTTATCTTCATTATTATTTTGTCAATCGAATAAACCCGTTCCAGGGCAGAAAACAAGAAAGATGGATGTAAACGAATTAAGTTTTGTCTTTGGCAGACGATTCTTCCATTATCCGTTCGAAATTAATATTCTGCGTTTAGCAGTATAGGATAAATATCAAATATTTGTAGCATCTCTAATTTAGAAACAGCAATTATTGTTTATTTTTTAAAATTAAATTTTTTTAATTATAATTTTATTGTTGAGCATAATCTTGTATGTCTTTACAATTTAAAAACTCCTTGAAAAAGTTTTTTTTGTTGCAATAACGGACCCTATTTGCACACATTCACAAAAGCAGGACCCTGGTTGAAAGAATGTGAGTAATTGTTTCACAATTTCACGAAAAACGGACCTTTCACAAAATGTCTGGACATACCTCTGTTTAACAAAAACATGCTCGAAACGAATTCAGCTCACGGCTCCCATAGAGGACAGTGCTGACACAAAAAATATCCTTAGTGGTCATCCGTCAAGCTAACTGTGGGAGGTTTTCCTCTCCATATAATTTAAATGCGTGAGAGTTCCATACAAAAGTCCTCCGCGCAGGCAAATTTCTCCCAATACTTAATACAAGAGTTCCCTAATCTTCTGAATTGAATTCAAAACTACGGAGTTGAACAATATTAATCCAACTTAAATGGGTCAGCTGTTCAATGAGGGTTATACATGGTGCGTAGCGTGTTTTAAAAGGTGCTTATTTTCGTTTTTTAACAGCCTTCAGAAGTGCTTTTTTCATTGGGTGTTTATAAGAAGTGCTTAATTTTCCCTTTTTGATTTTATTATTTTTTTTCTTTAACATGCCGATCTTCGCCACGTATTATACAAAAGCGTGTTTTTCACATTGTTCTATTCAATGTTTTCACACTTCATTCAACCACAATCCATTTCGGCCCACCGTCGGTTTAATAGTGTATGAAAGTGCCAAAGTTTGATGAGAGTTCGGTGAGATTACTGTCTGGTTCCACCCTCTGATATCGAACCGAAAAATCTCTTTATCTTTTTATAATGGTTAATATAATCAAGTAAAGAGTAGTTCTTGCTCAGAAACTAGTTATTTTATCATGATCATGTACAGTTTTGAAAATTATTTTACATTTTGATTCAGGGTGCGTAGCGTTTTTAAAAAGTGTTTAAAGGTGCTTATTTTTTGATTTACTTTTCTCAAAAACCCTTAAAGGTGCTTCTTTTTTATTCGGGGTTTGTAAAAAGTACTTAATTTTCTATTTTTTAGAAAGAGGTTTTTTTTCTTTGCTATGTAGATTGTCATTCTAAATTACAAAAAAAAAAAAGAAAAAAAAATGCAAGATTTTATCAATTTTTTCTGCAATATTTGTCAGAAACTAGTTATTTTATCATGATTATGTAAAGTTTTTGAAAATGTTATGAATTTTATGTTTATAAAATACGAACTCTAAACAATAGAAAAAAATAATTTTTATTACTACATAGATCCTAAATATGATTTTTTTTTAAAGTGATTAAAAAAAAATTTTGAGTGCTTAAAATGTACTAAAAAGGTACTTATTTTCTTGTTAAAAGATTTGGCTATGCATCCTGTTATAATATAAAATGTTAGATTTTATCTGTTCCCAAATAATTTGTTTATACTGATCTGAAATTTTCGGTATTTTTATTTAATTTATTTTGTTGTGTAAAAAAGTGCCATTTTGCAACTTCATAATTAGAGTTCACATTTTTCCTTCCACAATATTAATTCTCCCCACAAATATTTCTCGAAATTTTTTTATCAATTAATTTTCATCAGGGGTCTTTTAAGAAGAAATTCCAAGTTTCCCTAAATTTAAATTCCAAATGTAGTATTTTAAGAAAATATTTCTACTTTTACATGCATCGTGTGCATATTCTTATTGATATTATACGATAATTATTTTTGCGAATAAATGACTGATGAATTTATATTTATTCATAAAATTAATTACTAGAATATTATGTAAATATAAATGAATTTCTGTAAATTTTTCAATAAAATATTATGAACTTCAAGAATTGTTTAAGTTCACTTTATGCGTAACGCATTAGAAGTGATACATAACTAAGTCGTGTAATTTAAAATATGTCAATTGAAATTATTAAAAATGTGAGTGATTGTGTTTCCATTATTCGTCCGAAATGAATATTCTGTGTTGAGCAGTATAGGCTAAATACCAAATATTTGCGTCTCTAATTTAGTAGTAGCAATTGTTGAGCAGAATCTTGTACCTATTTACAATTTAAAAACTTCTTGAAAAGGTTTTCAGCATTTTTTGCAATAACAGGACCCTATTTGCACAAATTCTCAAAAGCAGGACCCTGGCTGAAAGAATGTGACTTACCGCTTATTTTATATTCACAAATTATGAGTAGTTTTTTTACAATTTTACATAAGTTCATTTTCAGAAAGACGCCTTTATTTTTTTAATTCGAAAACTCTTTCCTGAAATAAACTCAAGGTCTATTAAAATACGAAAAGAGTATTGTCAAGCATACAATGTTCACAACTTTGATCCGTTATCTAATTAATATGCCAAGATAGAGCCAAAATATGAATTAATGAAGCACACATCTTCCTTTTTTATTTCCTGATCAGCAATTTTCCAGAACATGCCACTCCCTATCAACAATTCCAAGTTTCAAATTAATGTTCATTTACTTTAGTTTCGAACTTCTGGTTTATTTAATTTGAAATTATATCTACTGATAAGAAACGTTGAATCGACATAATTCATGGGATAATCTTTTCTCTTTTGTTTGAAAGAATTCTTTTCTCAACGGTTGTTAAAATAGATTCCTTTCAGTTTTGTATCAATTATGATTAATTCAACCAGAGCGCATATTCAGCAAGTAATATATAGAACAACCTGTTTTTTTTTTAGTTTTCTTTTTAGACGAAACATTTAGAAAAAGAAACATTTTGAAATTATAGAAAAATGGATTAAAAAAAATATAGTCCCTGGCCAAATTATTAGACTCCCTATAAAGAGTCTAGATAAAATCTTAATTTTCAAGTTTTTTAACTGACTGTTTTCTCTTGTTCGTGTATCAATTTGATAAATTAAACGATATGTTATATAAATATAGAGTATTTATTATATCGGGTATTATATTAATATATATTAATAATTAGATTTAATTATTAGACACACTGTAATATTTTAATTATGGCATGTTTTGCACGAGTTTATGGGCGCTTTCATATTTAAACATGAATGTAATGGGTTTTTATTCAGAAGATTTTTTATCTACTTTGCATTCATTAGGCCACTGAACTGAAGTATTCTTTTTAAATTACCTGTTTTCTCCGAAAAGCTGATAAAAAAAAATTTAAATAATTTCTTCCGTCATGGGATTGACTTTTTCTAAATCACCAAAATGCGACTCTCGAAATTATATTTAAAAATTATATCCAACACAGCTGCCAACTCAACTGGATTTTGCCAGTTTCGCCTGATCTACTGGTTTAATTAAAGTTCTCCTAGTTTTTGAACAGTTTAGAAAATTACCTAAAATTCAGAAGAAGTTTCCTGAAAAAAAATCCCTATTGAAATAGGATTTCCGTACAGATTATTGCTTGAATATTAAAATGAGTATTACTAATACATAATGAACAAGTAATAATATAAATTTACTCAAAAAAATATATAAATATAATTAAAAGAAAATTAAATAAAGTTGTGTGTTTACAGAGCAGCACTTCATCAGGGGACACACTGTCTGTAAACACACAGGAGCCTTTCTGTTGTTAGTGGCAAAGCCAAAACTAACAGTGCCCCGAGGCCCCTAATGAAAATTCAAGCATAAAGAATAATAATAATAATAATTACCACATTAAATAAATATCTACCATAATAACATTCATGAAAAACTTTGTAATAAAATCACCTTTACTGAAACAAATATACAAAACATTTAAAAGAAATCAAAAATACATAATGAAGCATACCTCATTTATTGTTATCAGTTCAAAGCTTTCGTAGTTGTTTCGTAATTCATTTACGTCGCACTAGAGCAGCACAATGGGCTATTGGCGACGGTCTGAGAAACATCCTTGAGGATGATCCGAAGACATCATGCCATCACAATTTTGATCCTCTGCAAAGGGGATGGCATCCCCTCTGCCCAACGTCCTGCACGCGAAGTCAGGCACTTTACGGTAGAACTGTTACACGAGGACCCATACCGCACCCCCTCGGTCCCTACGCATACTGATCAGGGTTTGTTGATTTAAATCACGATTTAAATCAACTGCTTTTTTTAAAAAAGTCATTGAATTAAATCAACTGTTTTTTTATACATATATATTCAGGATGACCACCCACCTGGAAAACCTGGAATTATCAGGGAATTTTTTTATACTGGAAAAAACCTGGAAATATCAGGGAAATTTGGATAAAAATCTGGAAAAATCAGGGAATTTTAAAGAAAAGCTGGAAATTTTTTCTTCGATAATTTTTTTAATTTCACTAATTTAAATTATTTACTAATTTTCTTAATTTAAATTATTTCATCCATTATACCCACTTTTTTAGACGGAAATGTATCGCTAAACAGTTGAAATATCATTAACTTAACAATACTTTGTCTGCATCAAAACTTGCTCCATTACAGCTCTGCCAAACTAGAATACCACATAAAATTCTCCCACGGTTTGCTAAATGAATGCAGAAACCTTTGACCGCTATGGGACTGTGTAATTTAGGAAAGATTCTGGTGGAGATGGAAAAGGGGATTAGGATATTAACTTCTGTTTTTTTTAAGTCTGTCCTTGGGCTGAATTCATTTATGGCTCAAGTTTGTTCCGATACTTTGGTGGTAATTTTTTTTTCTATTTTGACAAAATGTTTTTGTATTTTTAACTTTATTAAATTCTCCAAAAATTTTTGGTTATAATTTAATAATAATAGATTTTATATTGCACTCTTTTTCAGAAAGCTTTTCTACTCCCATTCAAAGAAATATGTTAATTATTTTTTCTCAGCTAACTAACCAATCACACATTTTTTTACAATCGCTAACAGCAATGTTTGTCGATAAATAGTTACAATTGTTGCATTAAGCTAATTTTTTTCTATTTCATTTTAACCTTTTATAATATATTTTAAAAAAATGTTTTTTTTAAAGAACCAACTATATATTAATATTTAATTTTACTCTTTTGTTGGTCAATATAAGATTTTTGATTCAAAATTTTCCACCAAAACATTTGAAAAATAAATAAAAAATCTTGCCAAATTGCCAAAATAAATTTTTTTCTCAAGATGATATGCTAAAAAAATATAACATTTTGAATAAAATATTTTATAATATAGACACTTTTCTTGTACACATCTTACACTTTATAAGAAAAAGAGAAACAAAAACCTAGAAATTTTAAGATTTTTATCTGTAAAACCTGGAAAAATCAGGGAAATTTGAAATCTGATTTGAGTGTCCACCCTGATATTGATTTAAAAAATTAAAAATTTATATTACTGATACTCTTATTATTTTCTTTTCTTAGTTTAAAAATTTATTTTATAGGAATTGCTGCATTAATTAATTTTAGTTAATGAAATTACTTTCTTGTTGTATGTTAAATTCCAACACATTTGAAATTACATTTTTAAAAATCTTTCGATTCTTGAGATTGAAAGTGCAGATTAAAGTAAAGATTTAATGCTGTCTTTTTATAGACTTGCATAGCTGTAGAAAGAAATTAATAAACATGAATTTTTTTCACAAAAAAAAATAATGTTAGTTAAAATTCACCCTGTTGATTGAAAAAGCATGGAATTAAAATCTACATTATATTTTATTGGTGGAAAATGTATATTTTTAAAGCATGAGGTTATCTTAAAAAGAAGTTACCCTAAT
This sequence comes from Parasteatoda tepidariorum, assembly GCF_982258835.1. Lineage (NCBI taxonomy): Eukaryota > Metazoa > Arthropoda > Arachnida > Araneae > Theridiidae > Parasteatoda > Parasteatoda tepidariorum. Next base: position 132,284,962 of record NC_141755.1, on the reverse strand, counting down.
ATGCCGAAAATAGGGTTCTCTATTTCATCTAGTCTTCAAATTTCAATCATGCACTTGTTTCAAAATGGTTGCTATGCATTCAAAGCTATGTATTATAATGAAAAATTGTTTTACGTAGTTAGAGCTTCTGAAATAGTGTTATAATATAGTTTTAATATAAATTTAATTTTGATTAAACATTTATAAAGTTCTTTTAATCATAAATCAAAGTTCCTACTGTGTATTAGAATAAAAATCAAAAAAATCCGATTTAAATATAAAAAAAATTTAAATCACCAAAAACCTGATTTTTTTTATTTTTTAGAAAAAAAGTCACGAACATCCAAGTGGTCATTCACCCGCATACTGAGCGCAGCCAATGATGCACCGATCAATTGCTAAACAGACTAAAAAGGTATGTTGTTGTTTTTTTTTACCACAATCAATTTGTATCAAATTATAATTTCATACTTTAAAACTACGCCGACTGGCCTGTGTAGGGGGCAGAGAACTGTCCGTGCATCTGAAAGGTTCTGGGTTCGAATCCCAGACAAGGCATGAATGTACTTTCATTCTCTGTACTATCTGTCCTCACTGTGGGAGCGACGTTGGCCCACATAATATTTTGTCCCTGCAAGAAAGGCGAACAAAATCGCCCTTGTATATGCCTGAATTGACGGATGTTAACACAGGTGGGCATTGGAAAAAATAATTATTTTTTTTTAAGCTACAGTGGACTCCCAAAATCTAGAAAATCTCTCGAAAAATCGATTTTTTAATTTTGAACATTTTACATTAATTAAATGATATAAAAAAAGCATATTAATTATTAAAATCATAAGATTTGAAAAAATTTAGAGCTTTCTTATTACAAAAACTTGTCTATTGTGAGTGTCTTGTGCTGTGTTTCTCGAAACAAAAGTTTCGCATCTAAATGGAAATAGTTCCATGCGCTATCATTTTGATGACTATTATATGAAACATTTTTGACACACTCTCTAGATCAGTGTCTCCCAAAATGTGGTACGCGTTCCCCCAGGGGTACGGGAACAGTTTAGCGGGGGTGTAAATTCTTATACGCGCAATATCTTGCAACAAACGGAAATTTCAAAAAATTTTATTGAAAAACAAAGCTAGCCATGAAAATGTACGAGTACGTATTTTTCTATTGGTTATTTTTTGCAGAGTTAACAATTAACAATGAGTGGTGTCAACAGCCAGTTGTGATTTTTAACTTTGGTGGAATTTCAAATTAAATACTTTTTTATAACCATCCATAGAGTGGTTAGTAGCGATGAGCATTTTTTTCCTGTGTGCTTCCAGGGGTCTGTTTAGAAGAAATTTGGGTCCGTTAACGGACCCTTCACAAAATATCTTTTCATAAAAACGGACCCTTCACAAAATATTTTAACTTAAAAACGGACCCTTCACAAAATATTTTAATTTAAAAACGGACCCTTCACAAAATGATTTTTCTTTTAATCGGACCCTTCACAAATTTGTTTATCTTAATTATTATTTTGTTAATCGAATAAACCTTTTCCAGGGCAGAAAACAAGAAAGATGGATGTAAACGAACTAAGTTTTGTCTTCGGCAGACGATTCTTCCATTATTCGTCCGAAATTAATATTCCGCGTTCACCAGTATAGGCTAAATACCAAATATTTGTATGTTGCATCTCTAATTTAGAAGCAGCAATTGTTTATTTTTTAAAATTTAATTTTTTTAATTATAATTTTACAGTGTTGAGCATAATCTTGTATGTCTTTACAATTTAAAAACTCCTTGAAAAAGTTTTTTTTTTTGCAATAACGGACCCTATTTGCACAAATTCATAAAAGCGGACCCTGGTTGAAAGAATGTGAGTAATTTTTTTCACAATTTCGCGAAAAACGGACCTTTCACAAAATATCTGGACAGACCCCTGGCTTCTTTTATCACAATTTTCCATCCCTAAACAAAGTCCTACCCCAGGCATTCCCTGAATCAGCTTAAGATTACTAATATTTAATTTTTTTTTTTTTTGGTGCACAAGACTAAGAGTAATAAAAAAATAAAAGCAAGTTAACACATTTCTTGTTATTACTTTTTATTTTTCAGTCATTTTTGTATTCCATTTTATTGGTCATTTATTTAAATAGTGTATAATAAAAAGGAGTTGTGAACCATTAATTAAAATTCTTTGCGGAACGGATATAGTGAACTCCCGGTTATAGTGAAGCGAAATTTCGGTCCTTAGTTCACTATAGCGGGGTTTGACTGTATATGCTTAATATCCTTGATTTTTTTTTTTTTGAAGAAAATTAAATGAAATACATCGTCATTTTATTGTCATTAGTCCTGGTCATTTTATAGCATTGTGCATCGAAAAAATTTACTATGATAATAAGGATATCAGCTGGCTGCGTAGCGCTTTTAACAAGCACTTAAAGGTGCTTATTTTCAATTTTAGTATCTTAAAAGCGCTAAAATGTGCTTTTCTTATTGGGTACTTTTAAAAATTACTTGAATTTCACTTTTCGAAACTAAATGAGATTTTTTTTTCTTTATCGTATCGTTTTTCGCCAAAGCGGGGTTGCAATACCTTCAGAGGTATAATTAGTTAAGGGAACATGGAGGACTTTGTGACTCGACAGATTTAACGTGCATCAGTCACCATATACTACACGGGGAGTCTTCGTCAGACGTTTATCGAACCCTTGCTCTCTTGGACATGGGTCACAGTGCCGTACAAACCAGGCAATCCCGGCCCTCGTTCCTAACTGTTATGGCTCACACTTATAAAAATGTTTTATGAATATTATTACTCTATGTTTGCAATGATCTAGAAACGATTGTAAAATCTATCTACTACCGTTAATTCCATCATTAAAGACCTGAAAACGAGTGAATAAAAGATAAAAGAATAAATTATGAAACAAATGATAGTTATAAAAAAATTAAAAAAGAAATCCTTAAAAAGAGATCATCCATGAGTTTGCATGATTATTTTAATTGTTAAAAAATGTTAAGTGAATGAAATATAAATTGTTTTTTCTTTTAGGTCAGTGAGGTGGTTTCACGAAACCGAAAGAGGGTAAGTCATGTTTTGTTTTTATTAAAATAGTCGATATTATATATATATATATATATATATACACAGGGGTCTGTCTAGGAGAATTTCTTCACAAAATTATTTTTCTTTTAATCGGACCCTTCACAAATTTGTTTATCTTCTTTATTGTTTTGTTAATTGAATAAACCCTTCGCAGGGCAGAAAACAAGAAAGATAGATGTAGACGATTCTTCCATTATTCGTCCGAAATTAATATTCTGCTTTCAGCAGTATAGACTAAATACCAAATATTTGTATGTTGCATCTCTAATTTAGTAGCAGCAATTGCTGTTTATTTTTTAAAATTTGATTTTTTTAAATTATAATCCTAGTGTTGAGCATATAATCTTGTATGTCTTTACAATTTAAAGCCTCCTTGAAAATTTTTTTTGCAATAACAGGACCCTATTTGAACAAATTCGCAAAAGCAGGACCCTGGTCGAAAGAATGTGAATTATTCACAAATTACCTCTGAAATTGAGCCGAATAATTTCTTAATCATTTTATGGTGGCTAATATAATCGAGAAAAAAAAAATCTTTTTCAGAAACTTATTTTGTCATAATCATGTAAAGTTTTTAAACGTTATTTTGCATTTTGTTAATGTATATAGCGTTAAAAATATTTTTTGAGTGCTTAGAAAGTCCTTGAAAAGGTGTTTATTTTTTGTTGAAAGATTTGGCTACGCATCGTACTTAAAATTTTATTTTTGCAATAAAAAAAACATTTTCTAGCTTATATAGTACTATAAAGAACAAAATTAAATAATCAATTTTTTTTCTTCATTTTTCTGAAATGTATGTCATTCTTTTATTTCTCTAAAAAGTGTGCTTTTATTTACTTTTTTTTTATACTTTCAGGTGGCCGAGAGTTCAGCTGGCCCAAGCCCTAAGTAAGTAAAATTTTGTATGTTGTATTTTATAAACAAAGCACAACGATAATAGAAAAATAATCTCATATAAAAAATTCTTATTTCGTATCATTTTAAACTGTGTAATTTTTAACGATAAAAACATATTTGAAGCTAAATTATGAACTAGTTTGAAGAAGGAAAATTTAAAAACATTCTTTTTTGAAGTTTCCTATGTCAGAAACTATTTAATCTATTGTGTTTAAATTTTGTTCTTTCACATTTAAAATCAGAGAGAGTAAATTTATTTAAAAAAAAAAATTTTTTTCTTCCTAAATACTCAAATTTTTTCGACAATAAAACAATAATAACTAAATAAAACAACAAAAAGAACATTATTAAAATGTTTTATTTCCGAGGGATTAGATTATCTTAGGATAATCCGGAATTTTGATACCAAATTTGTTCTGGATGCTATTTTGGGTCCAAAGGAATATTTTTGGTGGAAAAAAAATCCTTCTGAAGAAAGAGAAAACTATTTTTGAGCGAATTTCTTAACGGATGCAAAAAATTTAGTTACTATGTTTATGTTTAATATTAAAAGTATTTCAAAATAAGCTCAAACTGTGGCATAAAAACAATAAAGCTCTAAAAACAATAAAGCTGCCAATCAGGAGTTTACATAGAATCTTATAGTGAGTCTAGTAATTTGGGCAGGGACTGTACTTCAGTGAGCTGCAGATCGGCACACACGGTATTTTTTTGCTACAAGCGACACAGTTCCCGATCTAATTACCAAATGATAGTTTGTTTCTTTTTCCGTCTGCCTTGCACACATACTTCAACTGATCTTAAGTTAAGTCTTGTCATTTCAAAAGAAAAAAATTCCCAGTGGCATTTTTTTCCATGTATCCGTAGTCGACAGCCGACCTAATTTTGGGTTTACGACTAGTAATGTTCAACTTCGTAAACTTGTAATTTTGAACTAATCCAGAAGACAAGGGAACTCCTGGATCAATACCACTAGAGGTATGAATTGTTATGGGAACAGGCAGGTCTTAGTGACTCGACGGATTTAACGTGCATCAGTCGGGAAGTCTGGTCGGAGGGTATCGAACCCACGACCTCATGGACAGTGTCTTGCCAATCTGGCTATGCATCCCCGCCCTCCCAATGATTTTGAAAAAAAGTTTCTGCCTGATATTCCTGAATTCCTTAAAATGCCACTGAAGTACCTTCTCTCATGTAGCTTTTAAATTAATCATCACGCTATAAAATCAGGGTGCGTAACCTTTTTTAAAAAGTGTAATAACCTTTTCATATTTTATTTTATAAAATGATCTTTTCTTATTCGGGGTTTGTAAAAGTTTTCTATCTTTTAAAAAGTGTTTTTTTTTTCTTTGCGGCGTCGATTTTCGTTCTAAATTACAAAAAAATGCTTGATTTTCACAATTTTCTCTAATAATTATCACTAACTAGTTTTTTTTTATCATGATTATGCAAAGTTTTTGAATTTTATTGATTTTATGTTGATAAATTAACAACTTTAAACGATAGAAAGAAAAAATTTGTTACTACGCAGATCCTAATATTTTATTTATTTATTTATTTATTTTTTTTGGAAAGTGATTAAAAATATTTTTTAGGTGCTTAAAAAGGTGCTTATTTTTTGTTGAAAAATCTGGCTCCGCACCCTGATTAAAAATTTGACAGTCGCTTTCTTACTTCATGGGTATTTGTCACCCTTTAAACTACGCCCTGATTTCCAGGCACAATTTTTACATCAATATTTTTTGTCTTTTAAGATATTTGGCAGCTGGACCCTCGAGGATGAGGCAACCATCCTCATCTAATGATGAATCGGAAGAGGTGAGTTTATTTTTCTGAATTATAATCTGTCACTTTTACTATTTTCTGTTTTTTTGCAGATTTATCTTAAAATCCTGTGGCAGAAATTTTCCAAGATATCTGCAACTAAACTCTCTAGCGCTAATACCTTTCTGTAAGGTACTTTTAATAACATATATGCATTAAATCCGCGCACCTGGAATGTCATGGATTTCGGTATTGAACAAAATTCGTCATGATTTTAACTATTTTTTAAAAATAAAATCATGGAAAGTAATGGATTTAGGTTGCCGAAAAATCTTATTTTTAAAATGGAATTTACCCAGCCCCCCTCCCCCGTTCTCTATTTCAAAGTGTTCCGATGTTCTGAATATATGAATTTGTAACAATATTTTAGTTACAATAGTATTGTATTATACAATAGTATTGTTTCAATATTCATAGTCATATTTTATTAAAATATAAAATGTTTTAATCCTGTTCTTTAAAAATTGTCGTGTTCTTTCAAACAACGAAAGAAAGAATTTCATTTCTAGAGCTAATAATCTTTTAAACTTCCCTGATTTCAGAATTTTTTCGTCTGTTTATTATTTTTTTATTTTATCAATTTAAAATTCTAGTTTAGGCTTTTTATATTGAACTTACTTTAACGAAGAAATAAAGCAGGTGTAAATAACTGATCATATTTAGTTATTTGCTTTCGTATTTTTTTTTTTTTTACCTATTTTATTGCTTCAACTCTTTCTTTATTCTCTTTCTTTACTTTGTTTTTTAAGTTTAAAGTCAATAAATATAAAGATGCAGAGTATAACAGTTATGGTTATACCTATCATTTCAATTAATGTTAATATAATCAGGGGTCTGTTTAGAATAAATTTGGGTCCGTTAACGGGGCCCTTCACAAAATATTTTAACTTAAAAACGAACCTTCACAAGAGACACTCGAAAGACATTTGTGTATTATTGGTAAATGGGCGGGAAAAATTGACTGATGCTGAGTGTTTAGCTATTAATAGATATTTTCAAATCTACTGGCAATCGACGTATATTGCTCCATAACATATGACGTCTTAACACTATCGTAACCGGTAAAATGACTATTTAAGAACTTTTGCATCGAAAATGCGCTTATCATCTTATCGTTTTTGCACATTTGACTTCATGACTTTTTCTAACAATTATATACAGTTAATATTCCATTAATATTATTTCTTTTTGTATTTTGTTTGTTTCGAATAATACTTGTTGTATTCTACCACAGCCGGTCACTTGACCGGGAGAACAATTTATTGCTTTATAAGGTTATCAGAAATGACGATGTCATGCCTGTTGCATTCGATGAGTGGAACATTTCTGCAAAAAAACTGTTGCGTAGTGAGTTAGTTCAATAACCGTGAATTCAAATTTCGAGAAAATACCCACAATTTCAGATTAGCATTTTTGTGTCAGAAAAAGTGACAAAAACTAAATGTTTTGCTTATATTTTATTTTGATAACTTCATTTCTAACTAACTGCTAGTTTTTATTCGGAAAAATGTCGAAGCAATCAAGACAGCACAAGTTCTTTGAGGAAATAATATTAATTATGAGAATTTTAATTCTTATAAATATAAAAACTATAGAAATAATAATAATTAGAATAAATATGTTTGCGGAAAACATCCTGTACAGTGAAAACATCCTGTAAATGTTAAAAATGCGTTGAGCAATGACTTAAAAATTCTCATTCTTTGTGTTTGTAATACATGAAAATTTTTAAATATTTTTAGTTTATTTCCTTCCTGACAACCATATTTCATGCATTCGATCAAGAAACATAAAGTCCGTTCATTTGACCGGCTATGGCAGAAACAGGCATGTTTAGTGCTAAGTTTTTTAAAAGTCACTGTTTGATTATAAAATATTCTTTTATGACACGTGCATTTATTTACTTTTTTTATGATTTCAGGAGGCAGGCTCAGCTGGCCATAGCATAGGCTCGTAAGTTGACTTTTTCTTGACTTATAACTATCCCAGATAGCAAAATAAGGTTTATTTTCACTCGTTATAGGGTGTGTGTCTAATCGAGCAATTTTAAATATTAATTACTAAATAACTAGCTAACCAGGGTGCGTAGCATTTTTAAAAAGTGCTTGACGGTGCTTATTTTCGTTTTTTAAAAGACTTTAAAGAAGCTTTTTCTCATGGGTTGTGTTAGAAAAGTGCTTAATTTTCCCTTTTCCAAAATGAGATTTTCTTTACCGTACGTATCAATTTTTGCCTCTAATTACGCAAAAAGAGTGGTTTTCACATTGTTCGATTCAACGTTTTCATAATTCATTCAACCACAATCCATTTTGGCCTATAGTCGGTCCGTAGCGTATGAAAGCGTCAATTTTTTATGAAATACTTGCGGGTTCGAATACTGAGCTGGATTCGGTGGGAAGAATTCTTTGCTGCATTTGCAAGAACGATAATCTTCTTAAATAATTGTTAAGTTAATTATTTATAATTTTGAATAAAAAATGCTTTACATCATTGTGTAATTTTATTTTTATGAAGAACTTTCAACAATATAAAGGAAAAATAATTATTAGTGCGTATAATTATTATTACAATATTTTTTAAGGAGCTAAAAAATATTTTTTGAGTGATTAAAATGTACTTAAAAGGTGCTTATGTTTTGTTGAAAAATTTGGCTACTGACCCTGTTATACCCATTGAACTGAAACTTTTGTCTATCCTCACAAAATATGGTTTAAAGTTTCATTTAAAAAAAATGAAAAAATTCCGCGCAGGTTTAAATAATAAATTTTAATTTTTACGTATTCCTTGTACATATTCCTATATTTAATTTCATCTTAAGTTTTGTCATTTCAGAAGGAAAAAATTCCAAGAAACATTAAAAAAAAAAAGGAAATTTCAGTTTAATATGTTTTAAAATGCGACTCAAGAACCTTCTCTCATTTAGCTTTTAAATTTATTACGACCCTCATCACAAAATATAAAAACAGAGTGCCTAGCTTTTTTAAAAAGTGCTTGATTTTCTATTTTTTTTTTAAGAGGTTCTTTTTCTTTGTCCCGTTGATTGTCGTTCTAAATTACAAAAAAAAAGGCATGATTTTCACAATTTTCTCTGCCATAATTATCAGAAACTAGTTATTTTTATCATGATTATGCAAAGTTTTTGAATTTTATTGATTTTATGTTAATAAATTAAGAACTTTAAGTGATAGAAAAATTTTTTATTACTGCACAGATCCTAATTATTATTATTATGATTATTTTTTGGAAAGTGATATAAAATATTTTTTGAGTGCTTACAGGGGTCTGTCCAGACATTTTGTGAAAGGTCCGTGTTTGGTAAAATTGTGAAAAAATTACTCGTAATTTGTGAATATAAAATAAACGTTAAGTCACATTCGTTCAACCAGGGTCCGCTTTTGTGAATTTGTGAAAAAAGGGTCCGTTATTGCAAAAAAACTTTTTCAAGGAGTTTTTAAATTGTAAAGACATACAAGATTATGCTCAACACTGTAAAGTTATAATTAAAAAAATTAAATTTTAAAAAATAAACAGCAAATGCAACTACTAAATTAGCGACTCAACATACAAATATTTGGTATTTAGCCTATACTGCTGAACGGAGAATTTACTGCTGAATGCCGAAGACAAAATTTAGTTCCTTTATATCTGCCTTTATTCCCTCACCCCTACCAGGGAAGGGTTTATTCGATTAACAAAACAATAAGGAAGATAAACAAATTTGTGAAGGATCCGATTAAAAGATAAAATATTTTGTGAAGGGTCCGTTTTTATGAAAAGATATTTTGTGAAGGGTCAGTTAACGGACCCAAATTTCTTCTAAACAGACCCCTGGCTTAAAAAGGTGCTTATATTTTGTTTAAAAATCTGGCTATGCACTCTGATTAAAAATTGACAGCAGCTTTGTAACTTCATGGGTATTATTGTGGGTTTGTAAGAAGTGCTTGATTTTTTATCTATTAAAAAGAGATTTTTTTTCTTTGCGCTTCGATTGTCGTTCTAAATTACAAAAATCAAAAATAATGCGTGATTTTCACAATTTTCTCTGCATTAATTATCAAAAACTAGTTGTTTTTATCATGATTATGCAAAATTTTTGAATTTCATTGATTTTATGTTTATAAATTAAGAAATTTAAACGTAGAAGAAAAGAAAAAATTATTACTGCACAGATCTAATTATGATTTTTGCTTGGGAAGTGATTTAAAGTATTTTTTGAGTGCTTAAAAACGTCAGGGTGACCACCCACCTGAAAAACCTAGAATTATCAGAGAATTTTTTTATACTGGAAAAAACCTGGAAAAATCAGGGAAATTTGGATAAAAACCTGGAAAAATCAGGGAATTTTAAAGAAAAGCTGGAAATTTTTTCTTTGATAATTTTTTTAATTTCACTAATTTAAATTGTTAACTAATTTTCTTAATTTAAATTATTTCATCCATTCTACCCACTTTCTTCAGACGGTAATGTATCTCCGAGCAGTACAAATATCATCAACTTGGCGATACTTTGCTTGCATCAAAATTTGCACCATTACAGCTCTCTTAAACTAGAATGCCACATAAAATTCTCCCACGGTTGCTAAACGAATGTAGAAACCTTTGACCGCTATGGGACTGTGCAATTTAGGAAAGATTGTGGTGGAGGTGGAAGAAGGGATAAGGATATTAGCTTCTGTTTTTAAATTCTGTCCTTGGGCTGAATCTATTTATGGCTCAAATTTGTTCTGATGCTTTCGTGGTAATTTTTTTCCATTTTGACAAAATGTTTTTGTATTTTTATCTCTGTAAAATTTTCCAAAAATTAGTTGGTTATAATTTGATAATAATAGATTTTATATTGCACTCTTTTTCTGAAAGCTTTTGTATTCCCATTCAAAGAAATCTGTGAATTATTTTTTCTCAGCAAACCAACCAATCGCATTTTTTTACAATCGCTAACATCAATGTTTGTCGACAAATTGTTGCATTAATGCTAATTTTTTCTATTTCATTTTAACCTTTTATAACATATTTTAATTTTAAAAGAAAGGTTTTTTTAAGAACTAACTATATATTAATATTTAATTTTACTCTTTTGTTGGTCAATATATGAATTTTGATTCAAAATTTTGTACCGAAGCATTAAAAAATAAATAAAAAATCTTCCCAAATTGTCAAAATAAATAATTTCTTTCAAGATGATATGTTAAAAAAAAATAGCATTTTGAATAAAATATTTTATAATGTAGACACTTTTCTTGTGTCATCCTACACTTAATAAGAAAAAAGAAACAAAAACCTGGAAATTTTAAAGTTTTTATCTGGAAAACCTGGAAAAATCAGGGAAATTTGATTTGAGTGGCCACCCTGAAGGTGCTTATATTTTGTTTAAAATCTGGCTACGCACCCTGACTAAGAGTTTTAATTGACCTTGAGTATCTTTGGTCTGAAGATGTTCACTTATTTTAACAGGTTTCCCTAGACTAATCTGTGTGCAATGTTTAATTTGTTAAAAATTGTCAGTTCTTTTGTAACTTCATGGGTATTGTCACCCATTAAACTGTTTAGGCATGCACAATTTTTACACAAATATTTTTTGTCTTTTAAGGATTCCAGCACCTAAGCTCCGTTCCAGGAAACGTCAGCATGCGCCCTCCGACGATTCCGACGAGGTGAGCTCACTTTTTATATTTTCTGTTTCGATTCTTTGAGTCCTTTTCATTTGTAAGGATTAAAATTTTTAGATATCAGGGGTCTGTTCAGAAGAAATTTTTATCCGTTAACGGACCCTTCACAAAATATATTTTCATAAAAACGGACCCTTCACATAATATTTTAACTTAAAACGGACTCTTCCCAAAATGATTTTTCTTTTAATCGGACCCTTCACAAATTTGTTTATCTTCATTATTACTTGTTAATCAAATAAACCCTTCCCGGGGTAGAATAGAAAGACGACGTAAACGAATAATGTTTTGTCTTCGTCAGACACTTCTTCTGTTATTCGTCCGAAATGAATATTCTGCGTTCAGCAGTATAGGCTAAACAGGGGTCTGTCCAGACATTTTGTGAAAGGTCCGTTTTTCGTGAAATTGTGAAAAAATTTACTCACATTCTTTCAACCAGGGTCAGCTTTTGTGAATGTGTGCAAATAGGGTCCGTTATTGCAAAAAAAAAAAAATTTTCAAGGAGTTTTTAAATTGTATAGACATACAAGATTATGCTCAACACAGTAAAATTGTAATTAAAAAAATAAAATTTTAAAAAATAATCAACAATTGCTCCTTCTAAATTAGAGATGCAACATACAAATATTTGGTATTTAGCCTATACTGCTGAACGCAGAATATTCATTTCGGATGAATAATGGAAGAATCGTCTGCCGAAGACAAAACTTAATTCGTTTACATCCGTCTTTCTTGTTTTCTGCCCTGGAAAGGGTTTATTCGATTAACAAAATAATAATGAAGATAAACAAATTTGTGAAGGGTCCGATTAAAAGAAAAATCATTTTGTGAAGGGTCCGTTTTTAAGTTAAAATATTTTGTGAAGGGTCCGTTTTTATGAAAAGATATTTTGTGAAGGGTCCGTTAACGGACCCAAATTTCTTCTAAACAGACCCCTGCTAAATACCAAATATTTCAAAAATAAACAGCAACAATTGCTGTTTATTTTTAAATTTTTTTTTTATATTTTAATTTTACTGTGTTGAGTATAATCTTGTATCTATTTACAATCTAAAAACTCTTTGAAAAAGTTTTTTGGAATAACAGGACCCTATTTGTACAAATTAATAAAAACCGGATCCTGGTTGAAAGAATGTGACTTAACGTTTATTTTATATTCACAAATTACGAGTCATTTATTCACAATTTTACAAAAACAGGACCTTTCACAAAATGTCTTTACAGACCCCTAGAAATAATATACAGCCTAATTATCAGAAGCACTTTAAGATTCTATGTAAATTCTTAATTAATTATCAGGTGATACAGCTTTATTGTATTTACGCGGTTTGCACTTGTTTACGTTCGTGTATTAATTGGTTAACATTTGTAATGCAATGCGTTTAAAATAAATACAAATAGGAAGTCTATTAAAAAACCTGAATAAAAACCCATTACATGTATGCTTAAAAGTATTTGCATACAACAACGTGCAAAACACGCAATTACTAAAAAACTACAATGCGTTTAATAATTATGTTTAACTCAGGGTGACCACCCACCTGGGAAACCTTAAAAACCTGGAATTGTCAGGGAATTTTTTTATACTGGAAAAAACCTGGAAAAATCATTGAAATTTGGATTAAAACCTGAAAAAATCAGGGAATTTTAGAGAAAAGCTGGAAATCTTTGCTTCAATAATTGCTTTAATTTCACTAATTTAAATTATTTACTAATTTTCTTAATTTAATTTATTTCATCCATTTTACCCACTTTTTTTAGACGGAAATGTATCGCTAAACAGTTGAAATATCATTAACTTAACAATACTTTGTCTGCATCAAAATTTGCTCCATTACAGCTCTGTTAAACTAGAATGCCACATAAATATCTCCCACGTTTGCTAAACGAATGCTTTTTGACTTATGAAATTCTCAAAAAATTAATTTGTTGTAATTTAATAATAATAAATTTTCTATTGCAATCTTTTTCTGAAAGCTTTTGTACTCCTATTCAAAGAAATCTGTGAATTTTTTTTCTCGGCAAGCCAACCAATCGCACATTTTTTTAACAATCGCTAACAGCAATGTTGGTCGACAAATTGTTGCATTAATACTAATTTTTTCTATTTCATTTTAACCTTTTATAACATATTTTAATTTTAAAAAAAGTTTTTTTTTAAAGAACTAGCTATATATTAATATTTAATTTTACTGTTTTGTTGGTCAATATATGATTTTTGATTTAAAATTTCAATTGCATAATTATCACTATATCGAAAGTTCGTAAATGTTGCTTGCTTTCCAGAGATGATATTTCCGAAACTATTCCTCCTTTTACCCTAAAAAGCTGACAAAGACTAAAGAATGTGTAGGAAACATATTAAATGATAAAATAAATTTTAAACATAAAATATTTTTTTTATTCATGTGTTTAGTACGAAGAAGGAAAACGAAACTTAGTGTTTTAGTTCTGCACTGTACTCTAGTTGTTAAAACAAAAACAATTAACTATACTAAACTATAAAACTATGTATTTAGATTGGAATTCTTTAAATATTTTAACTTCAAATAAGAAAAAAAAGTATAAAATTTAAAGAATTTCATCTTTTATTTTCTATAGAGTATACAACAAAAAATTAGACAATTTTAAATTTGTGACATTTAATTTTTGTATACTGAATCTCTTAAAATAATAATGCTTATTCGAAAAAACATTTAAAAATTTGACTTGAGATATAAAGAAAATATGATCAATGAATTTTATAAAAAGCACCGTGAAGATATAATGCAATATACAGTATAGTTTTATATTGGAATGTAAATACAGTGACTCATAAAAGTGTTGGTACACTTATGACTTTCAATGGAATGGGAAATAAAAATTCATTAATTAAAATGAATATTTCAGAATGGCTATTTAATAATAAAAAATTTATTCTATTGTTAGCAAAACTGCATGGAATATTTTAAAAAGAAAGCAAAAGTTAATTTTTAAGAAATCAATCATCAAAAAGTAGCAAAAACTTTACCGCATAAAATCCATCATACACTTTAAGAAAAATCTCTGCCTATTAGTAAAAATTCTAATTTTTCTAATTAGTAGTATTTAGTAGAGTTTCCTTTCACATCTACAATAGCTTTTATAAGTTTATAAATAAATTAACTAGTTTTTTTTGTCGGGTGAAATTCGAACAGAATATTTTTTATTAAATGTTACAAAAACTTTTACAACACTCATTTGTGAATTTATGAATTTTTCCACAAATTTTATAATTTTAATCTCTGATATGAAGTCCTTCTTTGCACAGTGCAATAAGACACATTAAACTAATTTAACAATATTCATTACTGATTTACCTCTTATGATGACAAATAATCAACTTTCAAATTAAACCTATTGTTTTGTTATGGCCATGAGCTATTTTTAAATGATAAAATAAAATATTACGGTGAAGCAAAAATTAAAATATAATTTTGCTATCATAAGCTTGATACTAAGGTGCAAATAAATGTATAAAAATTTAAATGAAAAATAATTAAAGGAACAAATTAAAACAATAGACGATAATTTTAATTCTGAAATCGTAAAACATTTAAGTGTATGATGACTTTCGTGGGGTAAAATTTTGGTTACTATTAGATTATTGATATCTTTAAAAGAAACTTCTGCTTTGATTTTAAAATACCATGCAGTTTTGCTAATATTTGATTAATATCTTATTATCTGACATATTCATTTTAATTACTGAATTTTTATTTCCTATTTCAATAAAAGTTATAAGTGGACAAACACTTTTGGGAGCCACTGTAATTATAAAAATGTTTTATATAATCACCTGAAACAGTTTTCCTTTTTGCTTAATTATTATACATATATTAAACAAGACTTATCCAAGGTCTTATTGGTCATTCTGTTTTTGTCATTTGCTAGGTACACTTGGAAGAAAAACTACTTAAAGTAACACATTAAAAAAATTCCACAACATATTTTCTCCACGTGTCTTAATTTCTTAAAAATTAATGTTGTACCAAAACATTAAGAAATAAATAAAAAATCTTGCCAAATTTTCAAAATAAATTTTTCTTTTCAGGATGATATGTTAAAAAAAATAACATTTTGAATAAAATAGTTTATAATATAGACACTTTTCTTGTACACATATTACACTTTATAAGAAAAAAAGAAACACAGACCTGGAAATTTTAAGATTTTTATCTGGAAAACCTGGAAAAATCAGGGAAATTTGAAATCTGATTTGAGTGGCCACCCTGTAACTATTGTAATATCAGGGTGGCCACCCACCAGGAAAACTTGGAATTATCAGGGAATTATTTTACACTTGAAAAAACCTGGAAAAGTCAGGAAAATTTGGATAAAAAGCTGGAAAAATTAGGGAATTTCAAAGAAAAGCTGAAATTTTTCCCTTAATTTAAATTATTTTACCATACGTTATATCTACTTTTATTTAGTCGTAAATTTATCATCAAGCAGTTGAAATATCATCAACTTGACAATACTTTGCTTGTATTAAAATTCTCTCCATTATTACCCTGCTAAATTAGAATGCCACATGAAATTCTGCTATAGTTACTAAATGAATGGAGAAACCTCTTTGGAGATTATGGTACTATTTAATTAAGTAAAGTGGTGGGGGTGGAAGAAGGGGTTATAGGATATTTGCTTATGTTTATAAAAGTAGATTTTTTTTTTTTTTAATCTTCTAGTCCATGTGCTGAATTTATTTATTGTTCAAGTTTCTTCCAATGCTTTGGGGGATATTTTTTTCTGTAAGAAAATGATTAAATTTTTTTTATCGTTTTCAACTTTTTAAAATTATTCAAAAAATAATTGGTTATAGTTTAATAATAGATTTTATCTTGCACTCTTTTTCTGAAAGCTTTTGTGTTCTCATCCAATGAATTGTTTTTTTCTCAAAACCAAATAATCTTTCATTTTCTTGAATAACATAATTAATACATAACATAATAATTGATCATAACATAATTAACAGCAAAATCGTTTACAATTGTTGCATTGGTGCTAATTTTCTGGATTTCATTCTAACCTTCCAAAATATATTTTATTGAAAGAACGGCTCTTTTACGAACTAACTATAGATGCTAACATTTAACTTTACTGTTTTGTTGGTAAATATTTGATTTTTGATTCAAAATTCGTATTGTTTATAAATTACAATATCAAAAAATAGTAAATGTTTCTTATATTCCAGAAATATTTCCGAAACTGTTTCTCCTTTTACCCAAAAAAGCTCACTAAAAATGTTAAATAATGCATAAACTTAGAATATAAAAAAATTTTATATGTTTTTATTAGAAAGAAGAAAAACAAAACTTGAACTATAGAAACATTTATTGTAGAATTCATATAAAATTTTATATTAAATTTGACACATCTTTAGTTCTACAATCGGGGAACATATGCTCTTTCTTGTTTACCATTAACTATGCCTCTAAATACAAGTAAAATGTATATTGGTCAATATCTGCTTTAAAACATCAAACATAAGATTGTATGAACTCTTCAAAACGATTATTTAATTTTATTAAGGCAATAAAGCTATTAAATTATAATTTTTCCTGTGCAATTTTTCCCCCAGATAAAATTGTTATAGTCTAATGAAATAATTTTTTTTTCTTGTTTTGTTCGTTCCTTAATATACAGTGACATTTTTTCAAACTATTTTTTTCATTGTATATAAAAATAACGAAACTTTTTGCCATTTTTTCCCAAATTTTTTTTTAAGAAAAAGAAAGAAAATTGTCAGCAGTTTTTTTATTCCAGGGTTTTTAAGATTATTAAATTTAAGGAAATATTGTTTAAATATAGTTCTATTTGTTTACATTGTTATTATTATATGTTGCACAGTTAAAATTAAAATGAACTATTTTTCAACTAACTTCTACAAGATGAAAAACATATAACGAAAAACATATATATATATTAAATGGAAAACATTTATCGTATTTTACAAGTTAAGAATTGCATATAATTTTTTATTCAAATGTCGACTTCAAAATTCTGTCAAGTTTACATTTAAATTACAAACAAGTTCACACAGTTTGGACAATTTGTATATGAGTAATAATTTTTTGCTTTCTTGCAATTTACATCCGACACCAACAATTTAGTTCATTTAATTTGAACTTATAATCAGTTTTTATCAAGCAAATTGTTTTTCTATAGATTATGATGTACTAAATATTTAGTATAAAAATTTGATGATTATAAACTTATGTTTTATAAGATATTTTTTTTTTTAAAGAAATTTATGTTCATATTTTAGGTCCGACATCATGGAATTGCCCAGTTGTAAAAACAAAACAGAAAAATTAACTAATCTAAACTAAGAAACCATGTGGTTAGATTGGAATTCTTTAAATATTCTAATTTCAAATGAGAAAAAAAAGAAAAAAATTTAAAGAATTTTACCTAGTTTTTTTCTATAGAGTATGCAACAAGAAATTTGAAAATTTAGCGTTTGCAAATACTGATCTCATAAAAAAATAGTGCTAATTCAAAACAAGCAACATTATCTAGGCATTTGATTTTAGATATTAATTTCAAGAAAATTATACCAGCGAATTTTATCAAGAGCACTCTTTAGATAAAAACACATTATAAAATTTCTCTAAATGTAATAAATATAACTATAAATGTAAATACAGGGTGGCCACCCACCTGGAAAACCTGGAATTATCAGGGAATTTTTTTATACTGGAAAAAACCTGGAAATATCAGGGAAATTTGGATAAAAACCTGGAAAAATCAGGGAATTTTAAAGAAAAGCTGGAAATTTTTCTTTCATAATTTTTTTAATTTCACTAATTTAAATTATTTGCTAATTTTCTTAATTTAAATTTTTTCATCCATTATACCCACTTTTTTTTAACGGAAATGTATCGCCAAACAGTTGAAATATCATCAACTTAGCAATACTTTGCTTGCATCAAAATTTGCTCCATTACAGCTGTTAAACTAGAATGCCACATAAAATTCTCCTACTGTTGCTAAACGAATGCAGAAACCTTTGACCGCTATGGGACTGTGCAATTTAGGAAAGATTCTGGTGTAGGTGGAAAAAGATTTAGGATATTAGCTTCTATTTTTAAATACTGTCTTTGGGCTGAATCCATTTATGGCTCAAGTTTGTTCCGATGCTTTGGTGGTTATTTTTTTTCTCGATTTTGACAAAATGTTTTTGTATTTTTAACTTTATAAAATTCTCCAAAAATTAGTTGGTTAAATTTTATGATAATAGATTTTATATCGCACTCTTTTTCTGAAAGCTTTTCTACTCCCATTCAAAGAAATCAGTGAATTATTTTTTCTGAGCAAACCAACGAATCACACATTTTTTTACAATCGCTAACAGCAATGTTTGTCGACAAATTGTTACAATTGTTGCATTAATGGCAATTTTTTCTATTTCATTTTAACCTCTTATAACATATTTTAATTTTAAACAAAAAAGGCTCCTTTGCTGGTCAATATATGATGTTTGATTCAAAATTTTGTACCAAAACATTAAAAAATAAATAAAAAATCTTGAAAATTGTCAAAATAAATTATTTTTTTCAAGTATGATATGTTAAATAAGTTACATTTTGAATAAAATATTTTATAATATAGACACTTTTCTTGTACACATCCTATACTTTATAAGAAAAAAGAAACAAAAACCTGGAAATTTAATTTCGAGTGGCCACCCTGAAATAAATATACAAAATTTTAGATGTATAATCGCCTTGAATTTTTTTCTTTTGCTTAATGAAAATATATTGAACAGTATTTTTTCAAGGCTCTTTTTGTCACTCTGCATGTATTTGGTACATTTTGTGCAAAAACTACTTAACTCTTAAAAAAAAATTTTTTTTTCGTTAAAAGCATTATTTTCTGCAAACTAAACATATCATTTCCTCCATATCTATTCAAGATGATATAGTAAAAAAAAAAACATTTTAAGCAAAATACCTTACAATATTGAAACTTTTCTTGTACCCACCTACACTTTAAAAGAAAAAAAAACACGCTGACCTGGAAATTTTTAAGATTTTTGCTGGAAAAATCAGGGAAATTTATAACCTGATTTGAGTGGCCACCCTGAATATACTAATATAATACGTGATATAATAAGTATTCTATATTTATATTGTCTAATTTATCCAATGGTCGAATTTATATCGTTTAATTTAACCAATAGGATACGCGAACGTAAACAAGTGCAAGCCGATTTCAGTCGCTTAAAAAGAATAAAACTGTATAATATCACGTGATAATTAAGATTTTGCTTAGAATCTTAGAGTGCGCCAGGGACTGTACATATCCAAGTCAAAATGTTTTGTTATCCATTGATGGACCAACATAATCTTGATGCAAACCATCAATAATTCCATTATCAAAAATTATAATTTTGATGGTATTCAGCTTGTGTAACCATCATCCCAATGTAGAAATTCGGACTGATTTATGATGGCCCAACATAAAAAAAAAATACAGTTTTAATGGTTTATGCCCGAGAACCAACAAAAATTTCCATTAAACCATCCTGGAAATGTACAGTTGGAATCATCGTGGATTGTTGGTCCATGAAAATCGAACCTTTCTTGATGGTTAACCAACATAGTATTAAAGTAGCATTTTCCGTCATGGAATGTTGGAAGTTTGCTGGCATATCATAATTCAATAATACATATTGGATGATATTGAACCGTCATAAATCGCTCTGAAACCGGCATAAGCGCACAAAATGTTTTGATGGAACCTTCAAGAATTGTTGCGGGTGATTTGCAAAATATGTAAGAGCTTTTAAACATTTTACCAAGAGCTTTTTTCATCAAATAACATGGTGCGTAGAGTTTTTAAAAAGTGCTTAAAGGTGCCTATTTTCGATTTTTAAGAGCCCTTCCTTAAAGGTGCCTTTTTCGTTGGGTGTTTCTAAAAAGTGCTTCATTTTCCCTTTTCGAAAATGATTTTTTTTTCCTTACCGTGTCCATTTTCACCACGTATTTTGCAAAAGTGTGCTTTTCACATTGTTCCATTCAACGCTTTCACAATTCATTCAACCATTTCGGCCTATCGTCGATCCATAGCGTATAAAATCTGCAATCATTTTACATGTTTGATGAAGTACAGTGCACTCCCGATTATCCGGGTTAATCACCGGGACAGGTCGTACGGACAATCGAAAAACACGGATAATCCGAAAACTCCTTTTATTAAAGAAAAATTCAATATCAGTTCAAAAAATTACTGACATTTGCATGCATAACATCAAACTAGGGATTTTCCTTATTAAAAAATGTGTAATGCGTCTTCGGCATATATCGATACACATATTTTACGAACAGCAGTAATGTCACTGTAATCAAATCCTCCCATATAATCTAATGAAGTTTCCACAGAGCAACAGAATGAGAAATTGTATTTCCCTCATTTACTACATCTTCTGCATCAGTTACTATCATCACTATTTGATTAACAACATAATGATGTCTTCAGTCAAATACTGGAACCCAGGCTCACGTGCATCACTTTGAAACCAATCTTCTAAATTTTCTTCATCAAAAATTTCGAAACCTTCGATTTCTTTTGCTTGTTCGAGAATACTGTTATCATATTTTTCTTAAACATCTGAAAAGGATTGTTCATCAAGCGGTATGATCTTTCTCCAAGATCGTGATAAAGTAGACGATTTTACCTTTTGACCATGCTGCTGATATTCCATATACTGCAATCCAATAACGAATATTGCTTCCAAAAATTTGGTAGTGTTATAACTTCATGAATCAAATATTTTTAATCTTGAAAATCTTTCTCTTTATATTTTTGTGTGACTCCGGAATGAGCACGGATACTCCGCAAACCGGATAATCCGCGCCCGGATAATCGAGAGTGTACTGTACTTGCTATTCCGCATGTGCGTATACAGAGATGCCAACTGCTCCGGACATGCCAAAATAAGTAAAAAAGCGGTAAATAACTACAAAGAAATTTAGCAAATATTTGACTAATTTTTTTTTGTTTTTTAGAAGGTAAAGCATGACTGAAGTACCATAAAATAGTGAATTATTTAAGCCTACGAATTATTTCGAAATAGTGGTGGAAAAAATTTACTAATTTGAATTTATTAAACCAAGAATCGCAATTGATAAACTACCACTTTAAAATATATATTCGCTGTCCGGAGCAAGTTGGCATCTCTGCGTATAGTGAGCTGTGTTCGGTGAGATTCTACACTCTCATGTGCAACTTCTGCTGCATTTTGCTAAATATTCATTTTGATAATATGTAAATTTCAAGCTTCATCTTCCACCCTCTGAAATCGAACCGAAAAATCTCTCGATCATTTTTTAATGGTTAATAATATAACCAAGACTAGTGTTCTTTGTCGAAAACTAGTTATTTTATCATGATCACGTCAAGTGTTTGAAAATTATTTTGCATTTTGTTAATGTATATAGTGCTTAAAAATATTTTTTGAGTGCTTAAAAAGTTCCTAAAAGGTGCTTATTTTTTGATGAAAGATTTGGCTACGCACCCTGAATAAACTAAATGATTGATGAATTGGATCTTAATTTTCCTTTTAGAATGCACACCCGAAATTTATTAATGTATTTTAAACCTTTATTATTTATTTTATTATTTTATATTTATTATTTTTATTTTATTATCCAGCTTTTTACGTGTGCTGATATACTTTATTAAACTGGAGTTCCTAAAATATGCATTATCTTGTGATACCATTTAATTCATAAACAATTTATTCAATTTATAAGAAAATACGATTTTATTATATAAATTCTTTGTAAAAAAAAACTAATGCTAGTATTTTTTTTAAAGACTCAATCGTCAAATTTTTACGAAAAAAACTTTTATTTTTAAGCTGCTATTAAACATTCGTAAAGGTGCTTGTTTTTGATTAACATTTCCTTTTTTTATTCGTGATTTTTTCAAAAATGGCTTAATTTTCTATCTTTTAAAAAACGATTTATTTTTTTAACCGTGTCCAATGTCGTTCTATTTATTATATTGCAAAAAAAGCACGATTTTCACTGCGATATTTATTAGAAACTAGCTAATGTTCTCGAATTTTATTAATTTCATGTTTTTAAATTAAGAACTTTAAATGATAGGAAAAAAATTAATTTTTATTGCAGCACAGAACCTAACTATGATTTTTTTTTTTTTTTTTTTGGAAAGTGATTAAAATATTTTTTGAGTGCTTAAAAGGTGCTTACTTTTTGTTAAAAATCTAGCTACCGCACACTGCCTTTGTATTCAAAATTAGAAGGCCTCGGAGCATAGTCCCAGAATTGGGTCTACTGTTTAACAAAGGTTATTAATAAAGCCCGGATTTTGATGACCTAAAAAATCTCAACTAATGCCCTTTAAAAGTGCAAAAAATGCCCTTAAAAGGTGCAAAAAATGCTCTAAAAATGCGAAAGTTGCGCTTAAAATGCCTTATGACATGAAAAAAATAAAGTAAAAATATTGAACTAAAACAATGTCAGGGGTCTGTCCAGGCCGAATTTACTACCGTTTAGCGGTACCTTCACAAATTCAATTTTAGGTAAAACGGTAGTTTCACAAATTCAACTTTAGGAAAAACGGTAGTTTCACAAAATACTTTTTCTTAAAAAAAATATTTGTATCCCTTAAGGAACGATAAATCTATATTTTTACCATGTTTTGTATTGATTTTTTTATATAATTTTTAATTTTTCACAAATTATGTCAAAATTTTCACAAAATAGGTACCTTTCAGAAAAACCTAGACAGACCCCTGAATGTTTTTACTCTTTAAAATTAGTATGAGTCATTTCAAAAAATATAAAGCAATGCAATACTTGTTCTACGTTCGTTAAAGTTTGAAAACTATGTTTTATATCCTAAAATAACAAAAAAAAAAAGGAAAATATATTGACTCCAAAACATTTTCATTTTGTATAGAAACTTTAATGAATATAACAACTTCCATTTCATAATATTACCAAATATCAGAATTATATTGGATTATTATTTTTTTTTGTTGATATTTTGAAATGTAAACGAGCGTCTCTTGTCTGAAAGTAAATTTTTATATCTGGAGAAGCTTCTTTCAACGTCTACTGATGTTATTGGTGAGCACCTGAAAAAGACGGTCTCACTTACTGACAATTTTTCTTCAATTTGAAAAGATGTTGCTTCACCTGTTAATATCCTAGAGATTTTCTTCATTGTTTAGAAGCCAGTGTAATAATAAGAAATAATAAAAATTGGAAAAATAAACAAAAAACTTAAAAAATGCTTTAAAATGCAAAATACGCCCCAAAAATTAAAGAAAAATGCACTATAAATCTAAAAAAATGCTCGAAAGGGCAAAAAAATGCAAATGTCATCAAAATCCGGGCCTTAGTTATTAATATACACCCTAGGAAAACGTAGTATAAATATAGAATATTTATTATATCAGGTATTACATTATAATAATTATATTAAATTATTAGACTAGCTGAAGTGTTTTAATAATGACATGATTTGCACGAGTTTTTAGGCTATATTTAAACATACATGTAATCAGTGCTTGATTACCCTCGAGCCCCCAATGATAAGGGGCCCCCTTAAAATGGATTTTTCGAAAATTAATTTTAAAAAAATTAGGAAAAACAATGATTTAAAAAAAATAAATCAATTTCAAATATATAAAATACTATAATTTTTTTACATAATGTTAATCATATTTATTTATTGCTTATTTTAGTTATTATTTATAAGTATTATTATATATAAATACTTTTATATTTGAATTAATAAAAAATATACCGGAAAATTATTTTATTAGCATTAAATTATTAAATAATAAATAATTAAATTATAAAAATTATTATATAGAAAATTATTTTACCATATGTTAACCCATTGATACGTAAACAAGTGTAAACAGTCTCGTAAAAACAATAAAGCTGTATCACCTGAAAATTAAGATTTTATAGTGCGTCTAATAATTTGGTATAAAGAGAGATGCTTTAACTAGATAAAGTAGTTACAGTCGCCATTTTTTTTTCTTCCAACTATCGTCGGATTTGGCGTATCAAGCTCTAATCTGGAGCATTCAGTATCGTATTCAGTACTTGAGTTCAATACTTTTTTCTCTTGATTATTAATATCAAAAAATGTCTTTATATTTAGGAGTCGACGTCTAGCAAGAGGAGGCGCACTAAAGCCGAGCAGAAAGAAGTAAGTAATAACCTTCTCGAATACAACAGTTCTACTCTATAAATGATTATTTTTTTTATGCCTGCACAGGGGTCTGTCCAGGGCAAATTTACTGCCGTTGAGCGGCAGTTTCACAAATTCAATTTTAGGAAAAACGGTAGTTTCACAAAATACTTTTAGCATATTTTCGAAAAATATTTAAATATTTTTGAAAGTATTTACTGATTTTACCATATTTTTGTGCTGATTTTTTAATATAATTTTTAAATTTCACAAACTATGTCAAAATTTTCACAAAATAGGTACCTCTAAAAAAAGCCTAGACAGACTCCTGCGGGCAATTTTTCTGAGATAAGCTCGATATGCTGAAAGGGTACACAAAAGTCATAAGTTTGGAAAACACTGTAGTACCAGGGGTCTGTTTAGAAGAAATTTGGGTCCGTTTCCTTTCATAAAAGCGGACAATTCACATAATGAGTTTTCTTTTATTCGGATCCTTCACAAATTTGTTTATCTTCATTATTGTTTTGTTAATCGAATAAACCCTTCCCTGGTAGGGGTGAGGGAATAAAGGCAGATATAAAGGAACTAAATTTTGTCTTCGGCATTCAGCAGTAAATTCTCCGTTCAGCAGTATAGGCTAAATACCAAATATTTGTATGTTGAATCGCTAATTTAGTAGTTGCATTTGCTGTTTATTTTTTAAAATTTAATTTTTTTAATTATAACTTTACAGTGTTGAGCATAATCTTGTATGTCTTTACAATTTAAAAACTCCTTGAAAAAGTTTTTTTGCAATAACGGACCCTATTTTCACAAATTCACAAAAGCGGACCCTGGTTGAACGAATGCGACTTAATGTTTATTTTATATTCACAAATTACGAGTCACTTTTTCACTATTTTACAAAAACGGACCCTTCACAAAATGTCTGGACAGACCCATGATAACATTTCAAGTTATGTTTACTGTGAAGTCATAACTAGGAATTAGTGCAGTTTTTATATTTTGATGACTATAAAATTCCCTATGTGTAGAATATTTGGCACCATTATGCATAAATTATTATGAAATTTATATTATTTGGTAAATTCTACTGGATTTTTTCTTATCCATGTAGGCAGCTATGTTTTTATTTTTTGTGGAAAATTCTATGCATCCCTTTCCCCCCCCCTAAACTTATTCCCCATTCTTTACATATACGTAGAGAATACAAGATGCAATAATGTGTTAAATCTATTTTTAGATGCGTCAGCTTCGAATCGACCGATTCCTCAGCCAGACGGAGGATGGTGAGGATGATTCAAGTTCTGATTCAGCTTCCGATTCAGTTTCTGATTCAGTCTCTGAATCTAATTTTGATTCAGTTTCTGAGTCAGTTTCTGAGTCAGTTTCTGAATCAGTTCCTGAATCAGTTTCTGAATCAGTTCTTGAATCAGTTCCTGCACCAGTTGCTGCTTCACCCCCAACTCCACCTCCCGTCCGGTCCAGGAGTAAGTTATTTATTTGTTTATTTATTTTATCTAAAGGCTATTCCAGCTGAAAATAAACTGCAAAAAATATACAAAAAAAGTAGTTTGAAGACTGTTGATTTGGCCAATTCCGCTTCAGAATTTTTGAAAGTGGAAACACTGCAGCAGAATTACTGCAGTTAATAAACTGAAGTATAATTTTTAAATGTCTAATTTTAGCCCTACTTAAAACTATGTATCAAAATCTTACTTAAAAAAAGTTTAAGGCGCTTCTGAACTAAAAGTAATTGCAATTATAATTCAAGTATGTATTTTGTGAATTATTCTTTTATGAATATAGACCGTTATCAATATACATGTTTAGAATGTTTACCTATATATAAGAAATTAATATATAATCAAAAAGAAAAACATAAAAATTATACAAAGTTGAGTTAGCAACGAGGAAAGCAAGCTTGAAGACAAACTCTTTCAACAGGCAAATTAATCTGCAGAATAAACACGGATTTAAAGTTTCATGGTTTTTAAAAAGACCTCACTTAAACTACTGTATAATTTAGTAGACAATAACTAAAAGTTTTTTTGAAATAAATTACTTCACATTGACTGCAAAATAACTGCAGTGCTTTTACAGTCAAGATAGCACTGCAAAAAATCTGCTTTGAACTCTAGAAAGGCTACAAAATTACTTCAATTTCGTAGAAAAACTGCAGTTTATTTTTATCTGGGATTTTTCACTTCGAAAAAAGAATCTTTTTCTCAGAATTTCTTTTCATAATTTCAAGCAATTACTTTCATAAACCTTTGTCATACCTGCAAACGTCGCAGAAATAAAATAACGGAGATTTTACCAACCGACACAATATTGGTTTTACGACTATACTGATGCTCAGCTCCGTAGCCTTGTAATTTTGAACCTCATCCAGAAGACGAGAACTCCTGAATCATGTATTGAGTGAAATTTGCTGTAACGTAGTGAGTAGGACTGGGCTATAAATCGATATATCGCGACATATCGATTTAACGCCTATATCGGCAAACCGATACAGCAACTTTCATTCCAAGCGATGCATCTGAAATTTGATTTAAGCCGTCGAGTGAAGAAGACGATATAACGATATAGCGATACACGCAAGGACTTTCTCTTTCGTTCCGATGCCAACTCGCGCTGTGGAAGACGATATTGTTTCGTTATGTTGAGACGGCCTTGACTGATGAGCGGTAGAATCAGAATCACTTTTGAGACTTTATATCGTTATATCACATGTTCGTTTTTGCACCTTCGCGATTTGAAATCGTTTCTTGTAGATTATTTTCAATGGGATTAACTTCGTGATCGCTGTCGTAACCTTGTTCTGAACGCAATCTATTATTGAAAAGAATTTATAAAGAAATGTTTCTTCATTAATTAGATAAGTTTTTTATTTATTTTCTGACAAAACTTTTTTTATATTTTTAAATGTGAAAATTATCGGAAATCTAATTTAAGGCACCCATAAGGAATTAAATTACAAAGTAAATAAATTTGTTAGGTTATTTTTTTACTTTCTTTTAATTTATTAAAAACCTTTCGGATAAAACTTCTAATAATTTAATGGGCTTCTATTACTGATTTTAAATTTATAAATCTTGAGTTGTTTTTATTTTTAGAAATAAAGTTAAAACAAAACTTATTTTTTGGACATAAGTCAATAAACTTTATTTGTTCAAAAGAATTTGAAAAGTTTGCGAATTTTATTCATTTCTTTTTTTTTTATCAATTACTACTTCGTTTTATTAGAGAGTAAAATCATTATTTTTTTTAATTTTCGTTTTATATTATTAGTTAATTAGCTAAATATATTACCGAATGTCACAATTCTTTTGTTTCTATTTTTAAGAATTTAATTAAGAAACTTTGCCTTACTTTGTTTTTCGTTCGTTCATTATTTAATTTAATTTAATTATTTATATGAAATAATAATAAAAATAGTGTTTAAGAAGCATTTTTTTTCTAAAATTTATTTAGCTCTTTGTTTTAAGCATACAAATAATTTTTTAACGAACTTATTTTTTAAATTTTGTTCCTATGCTGTTAGGTAAATATATTGATAAATTTCACTTTTATTTATTTTTTTATTTTTAAACTAAGAAATCTTTTGTTATTTGCGTGATCATTTTTAGAAAATATAACAAAACTTGTGTTTACTTCTTTATTAAGAATTTGAACATTACGATCGAACTTAATAATTCTGTAATTATTTACGCATAATAGTACAAGCAAATATTGATTTGTTAAAAAAGGTTTCTTTTTTTTAAAAAAAAAAAAATATTTTTAACACTTTGTTTTAAGTGTATAATGAATTTCTTAACAAACTTTTTTTTTAATTTTTTAAATTTTCTTTCAATAATTTCAGCTAGATATCTTTATAAAATTCCCTTTTTATTTTTAAACTGAGAAATCTTTCAGAGAACGAAAATTTTAAGAAATTATTACAATTCTTACGTTTACTTTTTAGTTTAAAATTCGAACATTTTTAATTTTAAACTTCGGCTTTTAGTCAATCTAACTTTTATTTTAATTAAAATATATTTTGAAATTTTAAAATCAGCTTTTGTTTAATAACAATATTTTTTTTCATTAAGGGTGTTTTAAGGGTTAACTTAAATTAAGACTGCTTATACCTTATAAACGATAAAGAAGTGCAAATATTTCATTCTGTATCTACACACATTTTTTCAATAAATATTTTAAGTAAGATTTGTACATCTTAGTCAATTTATTTAATATCTTTCTTTAGCAAAACATATATATTTTCAAATTTATAAATTGATTTAAATCAATATGCGTATGAAGTCTTGATAGAAATCTGACTTTCTGTGCCTTAAAGTAAATGAAATTCAAAAATACTATATCGCGATACATCGCTATATCGCGATGCAAAACTGACGATATATCACGATATATAATTTCTAATATCGCCCATTCCTAGTAGTGAGGAAACCTCACACGGTTATCCTAATGGACTCTTAACCCATGATCTGAGGATATTCAGGGCTGATTGTGCTCCGGAAAAAATCCCGATTTCCGGAATTTTCGCTAACAGTGATCCGGATGTTTCCGGAGATCGAAGGTCCAGACGTGTCAAAAAATCATAGATCACAAAGTTTCCGGAATTCAAATTTTCAAAGGTAGAACTTAAAAACACAGTTTATTTTATTTGTTTGTAAGGAAGATCCAGAGAGATACTTTATAAGCTTATATTCATGATTAATATTAATTTTTTATCAGTAAATAGTTGTTATAATCATAAACTCAAGAAAGAAAGACATATTTGTAAATTTTAATTACTTCTCCAGGTCATCATAGGTATGTGTAAAATTTTAAATATATTTTAAGAAAACTAAGAAATATTGAGAAAAAGAGAAAAAAACTTGTTTAAATTTTTTTCAATTTAAACTTCTTTTTTTTTAACTCAAGAAATTTTCCGGAATTTTGACTTACGCTCACAATCACCCCTGGATATTTTACGTCAGCCCTGCGGTTGGTGAAAAGTGGAGGAGAAATTTTCGTATCCTGATCTATGGCAGAATAATCGACAACTTCCGGGCAGTGACTTTGCAAACTTTGAAAAAACCTCACAGAAAGTCAACCAATACAGAAAAATTTGAGAATAAACAGGAGAGAGTCTTAAAATACTGCGTTAAAAAACAGGAGACTTTGCAGGTATGCACAAACAACCGCATCTCTCGACCACTCCTTCCTGTCTTCAGTATCAGGACTCTATTTTCCA
Organism: Parasteatoda tepidariorum; assembly: GCF_982258835.1. NCBI lineage: Eukaryota > Metazoa > Arthropoda > Arachnida > Araneae > Theridiidae > Parasteatoda > Parasteatoda tepidariorum. Next base: position 132,255,057 of record NC_141755.1, on the reverse strand, counting down.
AATTATGACTATACCCCTATTTCTTGATAGTCAAAAATACAAGATACAGTTGGACCCATGTCCTTCTCGGTCCCGTGAAAATGACGGGGTGAGTTTTCGCTCGCTATTTCTCGCTCCCGTGATATTGACGGGCTGGAGTGTTCAGTAGTAATGCGCCAATAAGAATAAAACTAATTCATTTCTTTTGTTCTAAAAACATTTTATTACTCACTTTACGCACCCTATAGCAGTACCAGGATATTTTTAAGGTAATTGTAAGTAGTTTATTTTAAACTAGATACTAGCACTAATCAAATACGTGTATTTGGCAAAATGGACACTTTTATGACCGTTTTCTTGAAAATTAACCGATCATTAAGGGGTTGCTAAATCCCGAAAAAAAGTTCGTTATAGGAAAAATTGGTTAAATTCACCATTTGAAATACAACACAAAACAGGTCTTTAATTCATAAACGCTAGACATTAGCAATTGATACACCTCTATCTTGTAAATTCTTATGTATTATCGCATTGTTTCAAATTATTTTAACCTTCTATCTGAAGATTTGGTGATATCTTTATCATTTCCGTCTTCCGCACAATTTATTGCTGTAGTGTTTTTATTTTTCACACTGTCCCAAAATATCCGATTCAGTTATGTTTGTATGGTTGCAGCTTCAGAAAATCAATAAAAAGAAAATAATTCATCAGTACATTACCCTTCATTTCGTGGTCTTCTCTTAGCTGTACCCATATGAAGTTCTTCTAAAGGAATGTCAGCCTTGTCCTCTACTTTTTACACATTCGCCACGCTGACGAAGAATTCAGCTTTAGCAAAACTGTTACGAATTTGTACGATCTGTAACATCATAGTTCTATGCTTTAGAAATTTCTGTTTTTGCTTTATCGTAAATTGATTTTTGGCATGGATTCTTGTATGAAATGCAAGCAGACAGAGAAAGGGATTTTTACTGCTTTCTCTTAAGGTGGCTGCGAAAATCAATCTAAGGTCATTTCCCCCTATAAAATGCATTCAACAAGTTTGAAATGTTCTGAAATATTCTAGGAAATAGGGAAAGTGAATCTCAAAGAAAAGTTCGTTAAATAGAAAATCCACTTCTGTGTTTGGTGAATTACGAAAAAATTTCCAAAATGTTCTTGGTTCCTCGAAGAAGAAAAAATCGCAAAATGGAAGCTCGTTAAATAATCTCGCAGTACCAAAGTTGCCACAGGCGACTAAATGGCAACTATTTTCGTCCTGAGGCGACTATGGCAACTTTTTTTGCATGAAAAGCCTTAGAAAGCAACTATTTTCAGGAAACGGAGACTATAGGGAGACTTTTCTATGCTCCTAGGTTTTTTTTATGGCATAACTTGAGTTGCGGCCCACGGTATTTTTTGAACACAATGAATTTTTTTTTTCTTAAAAAATGTTGATTTACCACTTTTTAGTTCAAATTCGATTTATCACAAAAACGATTAAAAAAATTCGATTTATCACTTTTTAATTTACTCAATTAGCACAGATTCCGTTGTAAATCTATTTTGTTCCTCGATTGCCTTTTCAACAGTTATTTGCTACGAAATTCTGCATGATTTCAAAAAACCCAATTTTTAATATATTACGATGCGAGAATTTCAAATTTGAATAATCACTTTTCACAATATATATGTGTATATATATATTTGCTAGATGAATTATTGTTTACACTGAAATTTTTTTTAGTAAAAGTATGTTTTTTTAATGAAAAATTTCTTTAAGTGATTTCTAGTAATTAAAAGTATTTAATTTTCTGCAAATATACTAATTTTTTTTATATAAAAATTTAGTGCTGGAACACTAATGTTTGTATCAAAATTATCATATTTGCTACCAACATAACTAAATGGATCATGGTATATGACAATTAAGTCATTTAATAAAATTTTAGTCACGTTTTTGTTCTTATTTAGGCAACTATTTTCATAGTTTTGGCAACTTTTTTCATGCTTTAGGCTACTAAAAGCAACTATATTGTTTTCTGTGGAAACCCTGCAGTACGCTTTTTCCTACTGATGCACAAATGATTTATATTCCAAGCATTTTTAAAAATTCTAAAACGATTTTTTTTTTCCCCCACAGAGCCTCGAAGCACTCGGCTGCAGATGCTGCTAGGAGACCTGCCTGCCCCACCCATTGACGAGGGGCCTGTATCATCGCGGACGCGAGAACATCCCCCCGTCAACTACCATGAAACAAGACTGCGCCCCCTCAGGAGGAGGTAAGTCTTTTTTTTTCTTTAAAAAAAAACCTTCAAAACTTCAAATAGCTCAAGAATTTTTATTTATTTACTTAATTTCACATTAGTGACTTTTAACTAACGAATAATTAACTAATAAAGCAAAAATCTGTAGCCTGCAATTAAATGGTTAGGGTTTTAGTTGCCTTGTGCAAAGCATTATTTCTCATAAAACTTTTTTTTTGTTAATATTTCTATGCATAACTCTTTTTTTTTTTTTAATCATGCGCATTTTTTTAAAAATTGCTTTGTATGAAACCTTGCAATGAGTGAATGGCGCCGCTGGCGAGGTCTGACGACCCGTAAGTCGACTGAATCTTGACCGCTGGCGCGGCCTAATCGGGCCCGCAAGTCTGAATGAAAGGGCGCGGCCTGAAAACCCGCATTTTAAATGATGTATGCATGTGGTGTGAATGTTGTTGTCAGGTTTTTTACAGCTTTTTTTTTTCTAAATTTTAATAAATCATAAAATGTTTAGGTTAATTAATTTGCAATAATTAAAGGATAATATTAAGCTTTTTATTATTACTGGAATTAAGAATTATAGTTCAGTTTTATTGTTAAATAATATTAAATATTTATAATGTCTTTCTTTTTTTTTGAAATGGGAGAAGAATTTAAAAAGTTCCATTGTTAAATCTATATTTTTCAAACATAACATAATTTTAACAACCCTGTTTAAATGGTTTGCCCAGGAGGACTTAAATCCTAACCATTTAACTGTAGGGTACAATTTTTTGCCTTGTAAGTTGTCTGTTTGTTAAAAGTCATTAATGTGGGAAATAATTTAATACAGGAAATATTTATTTAATGTAAATTGAGGGAATTTAAAAAAAATCACTTAATTCCCTGCATTTTCCCTGTTATTTTTTGTTTCTTATTTTTGCCTTTTAAAAAATGGTGACCACTCAAAGCGTGATCTATGAAATATTTAAGGATGATATTTCATCCTTATTATATTTCATTGTTTTCATTGTTTAAGTATTTCATTAAATAGTTAATTAAGTTAAATATTTCATTGTTTAAGTATGTTCACCTGTTTTTCCAGTAATTAAAACTAATAAATATAGATAGCTCAACATAGGAAAGTAATTTTTGTTTCCTCTTAATAAATTGTGTACAGAGAAAGCGCAGGGAATTTTTTTCCAGATTTGAGTGGCAAGTCTTAAATACTGGTTAAAAGCTGCTGATTTTATTAAAATTGCTAGATAAGGCTAAAAAGGAATATTCACACAGTTTTCTGATGTCTTAGAAATCAGCGTTTTGAAAAAGTGCTTAAAGGTGCTTAATTTTTATCTACGTTTTTTAAAAACCCTTAAAAGTGCTTCAGGGTTTGTTAAAAGCTCTTAGTTTTCTATCCTTGGAAAAAAAAGTTTTTTCTTTTCTTTGTCGTATCGATTGTCGTTCTAAATTTAAAAAAAATGCACGATTTTCACAATTTTCCCTGCAATATTTATCAGAAACTAGTTTTTTTTTATATCCTGTTTTATGTTTATAAATTAAGAATTTTAAATGACAATAAAGAAAATTTATTACTGCACAGATCTTAATAATGATCTTTTTATTTATTTATTATTATTATTTTTTTGGAGAGTGATTAAAAATATCTTTGAGTGTTTAAAAACTACTTTAAAGGTACTTATTTTCCGTTAAAAAATCTGATTAAGTACCCTGGAATTTTTTTTTACTAGAGCCATTCGAGGTCCACATTAAGTTGAACAGCCTAATTTTCTTGAAATACATTCCTTTTGGAGGAAAAAAAACTTTTCAGTTCAAATAAAATAGTTTTTTAATTAAATATGTAATATTTTCTTTATTCTAATATTATGGGCTATATTCTCGCATTTTGTAAGGGGAAAATAGACTAATTATTTCCTTTTTTTTGCATTTCGTAAATAATCATTAAAAAAAAATTTAAAAAAATTGTGAAATCCGTAGCGGACTCTTTAAAAAAGGGTTACAAAATGCTCACTTTCATTTCGTTGTTATAATAAATAATATACTAAAAATATCGGATATTAAAACTGTGGAAATCAATTTTTTTAATCCTGATTATGTAAAGTTTTTAATTTTATTGATTTTATGTTTATAAGTTAAGAACTTTAAATGATAGATTTTTTTTTAAAAAAAAAAGTTGCATTACAAAATTTAGAATGAAATTTTCAGCAGAAAAGAAAACCAGATTTTTCACTTCATTAATCTTTATTTTTCATTGTTCTCAAATGAGGATAGAAGAAGCATTTTTATTTTTCCTCTCGGAGGCGCGAGAAAGGCATCTTTTGAATATAATTCGGAAGAAAAGATAAAATCTTTAGAAAATTTCTACAGAAAAAAAAAAGAACTTCCCGAAAGAAATATCTTTCTGCAAGAACTCTGTAACGTTCTGCAACAATGTCCCCACAATTGTGCCACCGGGTCAGGAGGCAGATTTAAAAAGAAAAAATGTATATGCAAAAAAAAAAAAATTCTTGCTGCTTTTATTATTTTTATTTTAAAAAAAAACATGTTTCCAATACTTTACTTTTTAGCTGTACTTAAGCAAACAGTTTTAATTTTATTTTGATAAGAAAACATGTAAACACATGCTAGTTTTAATTTTTTCTTAAAAAAATATGTGATACAAGTATCTTTTTTATTTTTAAGCACTAACTAAAAGTGTCTATAGCATTATAAAGGCAAGTTTACTTTTATAATAATGTATTCATAAGAAGGATTATAGGCTGAATAATAAAACCCAAAAATAAGCTGAAAGCCTCAGTGTTTTGGCATAATAATCTGAGGCAAGCTTTTATATTAAGTGAAATTAAATAGTAAATTTTCTATTCAGTTGCTTCAAATTTTAAAAATGGAAACAGCAACAGTACTAAAGTTGAATGCCGTTCTTATTTAGAAGATATCAATGTTGAAAAACTGTAAAAAAAACTGATACAAAGATAAAAACTTGGCTTATTATTTCACACATACTCATTTTGTGAGTTTAAAAGTATATTAAATATATTTCAATAAGTCTTAAAATTTTTTTCAGAAACAGTCAGGTAAACTAACATATTAATCTTGCTTGTTCAAATAAACAAACAAACAAAGCATTACATTAAAAAAAATGTGATGCTTTACAATATATATATATATATATTATTTATATGCATATACATATAAATTTTTTTCTTATCTGATTTGTTATAAACTTTATTTGGAGGAGATTTCTATGTATCTCCTTATTATAAAAATATCTGGGTCGACATGCTTCGTCCTTATATCGATGAATATGATAATTTCTGCAGAATAATTTTTTTTCCTTCTTAATATTCTAAACTTTCTTTAGGATATTTGTAAATGTTTTGTACTTAGCTTCAGAGAGTAAAATTGCATTACATATTTTTTTCAACAAAAATTATTCTTTATTTTATTTTTATATATCAATGACTTGCAAACGCTGAATGAGAAATTCTTTTGGAATTTTCTATGTTAAATTACTGTTTCATGAGTGCAAAGTGCTAATTATTTTTATTCTTGAAATTGTATAAAATTTAAAGCCCTTTGCTACCCCTTGAAATGGCTTGTTAAAACTGGAGAAGTTTTGAAGAACTGAATTCTAATAAATAATTGAACTCGAATGATGAACAGATCAGTTGATGATTCATCTACGCATATTCCAGAAGATAAGAATGGGGTCTTCCTTGCGTCTTCGGAAAAAAAAAAATCTGAGAAAAATGGAAAGTTCTATGAATGAATATAACTTATGGCAGACATTTTGTTGTTGAGCAGCTCACTGTTATATAGAGCTCCATCGTCCAAATTATTAAATCATATTATTTGAGATGGCATGGGTACTCGTAAAGCGCACAATCCGGCAAAGAACCTGGTTGGCTTTATTCACAAAGGCTTTATTCACAAAACCTCCAGGAAAGGAGTTGAAAAAGGTCTTGGTTTGTTAGGTGTCTGAAAACAAATGCCTTGAATAGACTGGTGATCATCGCTGACTAGGACGTGGCCTCGTTGAGACTGTGTGGTGTCAAAGAAGAGGTCTGTTTTCCTCATCGATACCATGTTGAAGAAATGAGAACTTGGTATGTCCAGGGAAAGTGTGCCAAAACCTCTGACACAGAAAGATCTTGGTTTGTTAGGTGTCTGAAAACAGATGCCTTGGATAGATTGTGATTATCGATACTTTTCACGTTGAAGAAATGAGAACTTGATATGTCCAGGGAAAGTGTCCCAAAACCTCTGACACAGAAAGATCTTGGTTTGTTAGGTGTGAGAAAACTGATGCCTTGGATGGACAATGACCATTGCTGTCTATCTGACTGAGACGGCCTTGGCCTCGTGTTGAAGTTTCATGAACAGTTGAATTCATTCTTATTGAACACTGTTGTACAGTTTGAACTTGTGATATCCAGGGCTGATACTCATTCGCCTATTATGAGGGACAGCAAAATAAGAGAAAACAATAGGATGCAGAATATAATCTTTGCCTGTTGGAATTACTGGAATGACTGCTCAATATTGGATCAAATTGAAGCATCACCTGTGTAATATGGAAGGTGCCCGTTTCAATGACTGACTCATGGTATATGGATGGTGTCCATCTCAACAACTGAGCCGTGATTTTTTGTCTACTTCTCTTCTTATGACAACTCAGTTGACATTGTTATTTTATCATGTTTCTGGCTATACGCCTTGATTTCAGCAGAATAGCAGTATTATTGCAGTATATTGTTTATTGTATCTCATTTGTATTTACCCGTCATTTCCATTTGTATCCCGTTTATTATCTAAGAACTACTTGTTCTCTTTGCCAAAACTTGATATGATTGTACATAAAATAATAGTTTGCATAAAAAAAATTGAAAAAAAAAATTGAAAAGTGAAAAAAAATATTAAAAAAAAAAAGAAATAAAAAAAATGAAAATTAAAGAAATAAAAAAATTAAAAAAAAAAGAAAAGAAAAAAAAATTAAAAATAGTGAAAAATGAAAAAAAAAGGAGAAATTAAAAAAAAAAATAATAATAAATGCAAACTGAATATTGTTTATTTTCCCTAATTATGTTATATTTAATTTTATTTTGTCTTTCCTCCTAACTTCTAATTGTACAGTTTTTATATGAATCATATTCTTATGAAAACTGTGAGTTCATATCATATTTGTATCATATTCTCATGAAAAACTGTGAGTTCATATCATATTTGTATCATATTCTCATGAGAAACTGTGAGCTTGCAAGTCATTTGATATTTTCAGCATTTTTTTTTTTTACTCTCATTTCAAAGGTATTTAAAGTTGAATTAATAGATTGCAAAGCAACTATTTCAAATTTTTTTTTTCAATTTTATAAATTTATTTCATTAATTCAAAATAATTTTTTTTATTTTTTCTTCAGTATAAAATTTACTTTCTTTAAATCCATTAATTCAATAAATTTTGAGCAAATGTTATATGTAATATAATGAATAAATGCTACATAAATACAAATTGAACAAGATAGGAAAAAATAATGTTTTTATTACTTTCTTCATTGCCAAATCTGAATTATTGTTAATATTTTGAAATTCTTAACAGGTATATAATAATGCTTAATAGGTCAGATAAAATTAGATATTAACCCTTAACTGTCCGAAAATATTTCAAGTTTATTTTCTTCTAAGTTTGTAACTTAGGACAGAAAATTTCTATAGTGAATATTTATTCTTAAAGTATTATTAATAATTATTATCATGATAAAATTTCTATATTAATTATATAAGTTATTATAATTACATAACTAATTGAAATATTAAAATGATAAAAAGTGGTAAAGATTATAAAATAATTTTTACTACCATATTCACTTCGTTGGGCTTGGTTGCCATTGTCTCGTTAAGGGTTAATTCTGAAATATATTTATTTAATTTTCTCAATAATTTAATATTTTAGTCAATTTGTGTCTTTTTATCAAAAAATTAAATTTGATTATTTTTTAAATTTTTCACCGAATTATCAGTTTCTTATTTATAATCTTAAATCATTTAAGGCTTGTACTGAAATATATTTCTTAAATCATATATTTTAACATCAAAAAATTAATTTTTAATTCAAGGTTTGTGAATACTAAAAAAACGTCTATGAATCTCATATGACTTATTGTCTATGAATTAAAAAAAAAATACAAAAATTCTTAAAATCTTTGAATCAGATTTGAAATTTTTTTTCAACATTTGTAGTTAGTCTAATCAGCTAATATATTTGTTGATACTTGGTCAAAATGTAACTAAGTGGTTGTTTAATGTAAATATTAGTTTACTGGTGGGGAAGACTTTAATTTTTATTATTCAGTTTTAATCCTAAATAAATGAATACTTAATATTTTTAAAATCAATATTTTTTTCTTCAAAATATTTTCAAGTTTTTAAAATAGGAAAATAAAAACATAAATAATTCATTGAAGCAATTCAGTGAAATTCAGCAAATGAGTTTTGTTAAAGCTTGTTCTTATTTTGAGTTTTGTTCTTATTTTTATTCCTCTAAAATAAAGAAAATGTCTGACAAAATAATAAAACTGAATTTTTTTTTTCAAAAAAATATTTAATTTTAAAATTAAAATTTTAAATTTATACCAAATGTAAAATCAAATTTCAAGAAATGGAGAAAACAATTTGGAAACATGTTTTTTTGTCTTCGTTTTTTTACATTAAAAATAGTTACATGATTTGTGCATCTAAAGTGACAGAAAACAATTTATGAACGATTCTAGTTCAACGATGACTTCTTTCAAAAGCTTTCAAAGAACAATATTTTTTTCAAATTAAATTTAAAAAAATATATATATATACTCCTGCAACTAAGCAAAGCATGAAATATTTTTTTCGTACGTTTATTTTAAGCTTTCAGTTTTTGTACTTCAGTTGATTTAATTCTAAAATTCAGAATTAAAGTAAAAATTGAAAAAATTCTTCGCAACTTTATCAAATAACACGCGTCATTTCTATCAAAATATAGAGAATTATCAAAATTACTTACTGAAATTATACAACAATCAATGGGAAGAAACTTAAACAGCAGTTGTGAGATCGAAAACTTTTGTTAACTAATCCTACTGAATCCCACTTGAAACTTGAATTGAAGGCTGTTCAACATACAATTTTAACTTCATTGTGTTGTAAAAAAGGAAAATTAGTTGTTATTTAGTTCCTTTGGCTAAAGGTACTTGCTTTTTTTTCGAATCAATTTTTCTTAATGAGCTGCTCATCGGACCCCAGTTCATTTAATCCTTTATAGGAAAATTATATGTTAATTAATTAATGATGTTCCTGCCGATGGTGTTCCTGCCTTGTCGGGGCGGTGGGACTTGCGTGTACCAATGACCCGGAGGGCTATGCCGGCGGTAGCTTGCTACCGGTAGGGTCTCCCAAGCCGGACAGGCCGAAGGGTAGGTGCCAGATGAAAAAGAATACCAATACGAGCTAAGGTAAACCTTACCTATATGGCTCCCGGATCAACAGAAGCTGCATTTTACCTCCTCCTTATCACTTCGTTGACGCAGAACCTATTAATTTTTGAACTTAGCACTTCTTACAGAGTTCAAAACATATTTCAAAATGTTGCTTTTTGGAATTTTTTTTTTATTCTTTATGATAAGATCTAAAACATGAAGGGGATACACTTTGGATCATTTTCATACCCGATTCAAAAGTTTAAATATTTTAAGGTTCATTTAAAGTTGAGATGAAGGAAAAAAAAATGATATAAAAAAAAGAAGGAAAAAAAAAAGGAATTTTGTTAGAATCGTGTTCTGATTTCTTTTAAAAATAAATTTAATTTTTAGAATTTATTGCTTACGTTTAATATATAAATTTAGAAAATAACTTAAAATCGCCAATTCAGTTTTTTGGAGACAATTGTATATATATATATATATCAGGGGTCTATTTAGAAGAAATTTGGGTCCGCTAACGGACCCTTCACAAAATATCTTTTCATAAAAACGGACCCTTCACAAATTATTTTAACTTAAAAACGGACCCTTCACAAAATATTTTAACTTAAAAACGGACCCTTCACAAAATGATTTTTCTTTTAATCGGACCCTTCAAAATTTTTTTTTATCTTCATTATTATTTTGTTAATCGAATAAACCCTTTCCAGGGCAGAAAACAAGAAAGATGGATGTAAACGTATTAAGTTTTGTCTTCGGCAGACGATTCTTCCATTATTCGTCCGAAATGAATATTCTGCGTTCAGCAGTATAGGCTAAATACCAAATATTTGTATGTTGCATCTCTAATTTAGAAGGAGAAATTGTTGTTTATTTTTTAAAATTTAATTTTTAAATTACAATTTTACAGTGTTGAGCATAATCTTGTATGTCTATACAATTTAAAAACTCTTTGAAAAAAATTTTTTTTTTGCAATAACGGACCCTATTTGCACAAATTCATAAAAGCGGACCCTGGTTGTAAGAATGTGAGTAATTTTTTCACAATTTCACGAAAAACGGACCTTTCACAAATTGTCTGGACAGACCCCTGTATATATATATATTTAAACTTATGTAAGACATTGCTATGTGTGGGAAGTTATTCTAAAAATTACTTATTTTCGCACTTGCAACTTATGTCATAAATTTGGAAAGTGTTGACATGTAGTTAAATACTAGTTTGGATTTCATTTACAAATAAAAAGGTTTTGAAAAATTAAAAAAAAAAAAGAAAAAAGTGACTGTCGCAAACTTATACCCAACATGTGTATTTGAATTTTAGTTCTAAAATTAGAATTTTTTGTTAAAAACTTTTGAAAACAGAGGTGCCAACTATTGCATTTTATTGGTAATTTTCACGATTTCATAGCTGCCAACTCTACTGGATTTTACCAGCTTCTACTGGTTTTTGTACATTTTGGAAAAATCCCTAAAATAGGGTAAGTTTCTTAAAAAATAATTCATATTTAAATGGATTTTTTCGCACAAATTATTGCTTGCTTGAATACATAAAATAAGCATTACAAATACATAATGAAGCAAGTCTCATTTATTGAAAGAAATCGATTAAAAACTCTTCGTACTAAAATATTCAGTTTATTTAATTTTCAGAACTAGTTTTTTAACTTAACTGGAAAAATCTTTTTGATAAATTAAATGCCTATTACTGTTCAAAATCATGAGTTAACATATAGCGTAACATTTCAAGCATATTTAATGCCAATCAAAGCTGGAAAATATTTTTTTATTTTGATGACTGAAAATTCCTTATGTGTAAAATATTTAGTACATAATGCAGCAAATAAATATTAATTCGTAAAATCTACAGGATTTTTTTCCTATCTATATTGGCGTATGCACTTTAATCAAAGTATATGGAGGTTAATTTGAATTTCGTAAATACTAATTGTAAATATTTTTGTGTATATATTGTATATATGTTTGTGTTTTGATGGAAAGTTGGCACTCTTGTTTTCATTTAAGGTGTTGAATCTTGGGCTATTTGAAGTTTTTAGAGTCTGTACATTTGTTTCTTTGAATCTGTTTATATATTTTTCAGGGTGCGTAGCGTTTTCAAAAAATTTTTAAAGATGCTTAGTTTCAATTTTTAAAAGCCTTTAAATGTGCTTTTTTTCACTGGAAGCTTTTAAAAACTGCTTTGATTTTTCCTTTTCCAACTTGAAATTTTTTCTTTACAATCTTTAAAATTTTTTACATAACTAATTATTAATTTACAAAATAGAATGAGTCACTTAATAGTAAAGAAATTTAAAATTGCTCATAAATTGTTTTTTATGATGGCTGATAGAGAATGAGCCACTCAGTTGTGAAGAAATATGGAAAATTGCGCATAAATTGTTTTTTTATGATGGCTGATAGAGAATGAGCCACTAAATAGTGAAGAAATTTAAAATTGCTCATAAATTGTTTTTTTTATGATGGCTGATAGAGAATGAGCCACTCGGTAGTGAAGAAATATGGAAAATTGCACATAAGTTGTTTTTTTTATGATGGCTGATAGAGAATGAGCCACTAAATAGTGAAGAAATTTAAAATTGCACTTAAAGAGTTCTTTGTCAGAAACTAATTCTTTTATCATGATCATGAAAAGTCTGAAAAGTATTTTGCATTTTTTTAAATATATATTTGAAGAACTTACATCAATAGGAAGAAAACATTTATTAGTGCGCATATCCCAATTTTGATATTTTTCTTAAACTGCTTGAAAATATTTTTTGAGTGCTTAAAAGGTGCTTATTTTTTGTTTAAAAATTTGGCTACGCACCCTGTTTTTTTTTTTGAATTTGTAAAATTAATATTATTGATGTAAATAGTAATGATATTGTGAAGTAAAATGTTAATGTTTGTTAAAATGCATCTTTATTAATTATTCTTGTATTCATCATCATCAATGGCTCGACAATTCAGAGTAGACCTTGGCTTGGCCTTCACAAGAAGTTTTTACCGGGCTAACCTTTTTCCTGCTAGTGTTTACCAGTTAATAGTTTTTAAGACCAAAAGGTCTTTTTTTAGGTCATTTATCCATTTGGCCTGCCTCTTTTTCGTGTGCCAACTTGTCTGGCATTGGAAACTCTTTTTGTGGTCTTCGTTCATTCTGATAACGTGGCCTGATCATTTTATTCTTTGTTGTTTAATACTCTAGTATTAGTAGTATTGGTGTTCATATTTTTGGAAAAGTGAGCATAATTTTTTCCAGCCTTTTTTAGTATCATTAAAAAAGGTGTTTTCTTTTTTTCATTTTAAATAATCATAAAAGTAATAAAATAAATGTTTCATTTGAAATGCTTCAATAGAAAGTTTAAAGTTATTCCTATGCATTTTCCCCCATATTTAATGTCCTGAAAAGAAATATCTTTCAGTTTTCTGTTAATCTTAAATATTTTCTTTTCAAAGCCTGTGGAAAAAACGTTAAATGCCGATTTAACGTTTTTTTATGTAGAATTTATTTCCTTTCATCAACGTCAATTTTGAAGCAAACTCGAAGGTATAAAGTGACTATGATTTTAGTGGTAGTTGAAGTATCATCATTGACTGTTGCATCTTAATTTGGATGTAATTAAAATGAGAAAATGAATAAAATCGTTTAAGAGAAATTGATTGATTAAATATTGAAAATGGATATAATTCAGAAATAATGAAGAAAAGAAATATCTTAAAGATGCACATCGAGAATTTTAAATTGGGAATAATATTCAACTGTTGGGACCGAAAGGACACCCCCAGAAGCCACAAATTGAAAGAGAATGAATTTGTTCCCAACGGACAGTTAGGAGCATGGAGAAGAGATCCAAGGTTGGCGAATTATGTGGCATTGCAGTGAGGTACGTATTCAAAAATGAAATAAGATTAAAATAACATTGCCTGGTTAAAATGCGTAATACTTAAAAATAAATGTAAATAAAATAATAATAAAAAAATAATAAAATAATAAAAAATAAAAAAATAAATACTTAAAAATAAATGTAAATAAAATAATAATAAAAAAATAATAAAATAATAAAAAATAAAAAAATAAGACATTATTTTTCAAAAAATGATGCTGTAAGATATTTTACTTTTTTTGCAAAAGAAAAGGAATACAATTGAGTACGAAATAATCCTAATAGTAATTGAGAAATTTTGTAATGCTTTCCTAAGAAAATATTTTTTTATATCTTATTCAATGATCTGCAAAATATCTTTGGTAATCTTAACCATCAGACTAAAAAAAAAAAAAAAAAAAAAAAAAAAAAAAAAAAAAAAAAAAAATGATAGAATGAATCATAATAGTTAAGCAACATTAATGAAATCAAATTGTTGGTAAACCATCAATATGACTATACAACATCTCCCATTATATTTTGATAGTTGTTGGTCCAACAATAAAAAAGAGTAATTTGCTGGTTGACCATCATAATGGTGAACAACATGTTCCATCTTATTTTGATAGTTGTTATTGGTTCAACAACAATATAACATGGTGGTTGAACCATCACACTAGAAAAGCAACATGTTCCATCTTAAACGTATATTTCTGTTTTTATCAGAAAGACTATTCTTTTTCCATACATAAAAAAGGAAAAGAACTATCTTAAACTTAAATTTTTTTCTTTATCAGAAAGTTTCGTCTTTTTCCTTGCGTAAAAAAGGAAAAAAAAGAAAAAACGTAGAAAAAGGAGGGAAAAGAACTATCTTAAACGTATATTTTTGTCTTTATCAGAAGGACTCGATCTTTTTGCTTACGTAAAAAAGGGAAGAAAAAAACAACGAACTATCCTAAACGTATATTTTTGTCTTTATCAGAAAGACTAATCTTTTTCGTTACGTCGTCAAGATTTCGGAACAATACGAAAATTTAAATGAAACAAAAGTTTTAACTTTTGTTATTTTTCATTGAAACATTCCTTTTCAATGAAATGAATTATTAACAACGGATTAATTTTTGTTAATTTTCATTTCATTGAAGTATAAACTTCAGCATGGTGCGAGCTTTTTTTTAAGGTGCTTCTTTTCGATTTTCGCTCTCTAAAAGTCCTTAAAGGCGCTTTTTCATGGGGTGCTTAAAAAAGTGCTTTCCCTTTTCGAAACTGAGTTTTTGGGTTCATACAGATGAAAGCGCCAATCATTTGACAGGTTTCCTGAGCTATGTTCGGTGAGATTATTTCACTCTCATGTGCTGCATTTAACAAGATATTCTCAATTTCATTTTCTACCCTCTGAAATCGAGCCGAATAATTTCTTAATCATTTTTTGGTGGCTAATATAATCAAGAAAAGAGTTCTTTATCAGAAACTAGATATTTTATCATGATCATGTAAAGTGTTTGATTATTTTGCTTTTTGTTAATGTATATAGTGCTTAAAAATATTTGAGTGCCTAAAAAGGTGCTTATTGTTTGTCGACCCGATGTCTATTGACCCTAATCATGAACCCTAAATCATGGATAGAGGAAAATCTTCATAAGGACAAATAAGTTATAAAAATAAAATGCTGTCCTTTCAGGGGTCTGTTCAGAAGAAATTTGGGTCCGTTAACGAACCCTTCACAAAATATCTTTTCATAAAAACGGACCCCTCACAAAATAATTTATCTTTTAATGGGACCCTTCACAAATTTGTTTATCTTTATTATTGTTTTGTTAATCAATAAACCCTTCCCCGGAAGGGGGAGGGAGGAGAAAGACAGATGTAAGCGAACTAAATTTTGTCTTCGGCAGACGCTTCTTTCTTTATTCGTCCGAAATTAATATTCTGCGTTCAGCAGTATGGGCTAAATACCAAATGTTTGTATGTTGCATCGCTAATTTAGTAGCTGCAGTTCCTGTTTATTTTTTAAAATTTAATTTTTTTAATTATAATTTTACAGTGATGTACATAATCTTGTATGTCTTTACAATTTAAAAACTCCTTGAAAAAGTTTTTTTTCAATAATGGACCCTATTTGCACAAATTCACAAAAGGGGACCCTGGTTGAAAGAATGTGACTTAACGTTTATTTTATATTCACAAATTACGTGTAATTTTTTAACAATTTTGCGAAAACGGACCTTTCACAAAATGTCTGGACAGACCTCTGCCATTCCCCAGCCTGTTAAAACCACTACTACCCCACACTGTGGGGCGAGCCTTTGCATAACAGTCGAAAATGAGTCTGCAGCCAAAACTGCAGTAGCCTTAGCAGTATCAGCCACTGGTTCTTTTTCCTAACAGGGCAGATAGAGTCGTTGGCTCTTCCAATGAGGTGAACCGGGTTCGAATCCCAACTGAACCATACGATTTCCGCATCCAGCTTGCACTGACTACAGTACTGACGTAAAATATCATGAGTCTATTTGCCGCCTGGCTAACTGTGGGAGATTTTCGTGGTTTACTCTGTAACGTAAATGCGGGGTAGTTCCCTTAAAAAATCCCCCATGAAGGCAAATTTCTCTTAAAACTTGATCCAGGAGTTCCCTTGTCTTCTGGATTGGGTTCAAATTTACAAGGATACGGAGTTGAACCTTCCCGAAAAATTGGGTCGGCTGTTTAACGACGCTAAGAAAATTTAAAATAAAATAGGGAAGATAAGCAGAAACGATAACAAAGTCAGAAGTTTGATTCTTTATTGTATGCTTTTACAATTTCTGAGGCCCTTTTTTAAAAAAAAAAAAAAAACAAGTCTCCAACTGATAGTTATATTATAGGTTAGGTTACCATCGGCCTTAGGTTACCATAGCAAAGTTACATTTTCAAACATCCTCAAGAGCTATAACACATCTGCAGCAGAACTGGATATGAAGACAAAATTGCGGGACAGGAACACTTTAATTGTCCACTAATCTTCAGATTTCCCGCTATGTTTTAAAAAACTCTATCTTTACTTAACAATTTAAGCAGTTTTCAATGCATAATGACAGTTCCTAAAATAAAGTTTTGTAAGAGGTACTAAATAGCACAGATTAGAATTTGATTTACCAGTATAGAAGCTATCAGATATTATACAAATAAATACGATTTACAGATGTGAAGATTGATATACTTATTACGCAAGTAAAAATACATTTTTACAGACTTGAATTTAATTCTGTGGAAGTTTAGCAGCATAGAAGAAAACAGATTCACGCTACATCATGCTGGATTGCAAACAAGTGATAATATCCTAAAAATTCCAAAATTGGTGTTTTCAGCAGCAAAAACACAGATGTTTTTGCTGCTGATGTGGTTTTAAAGTGGCTTATCCGTTTAGGATTTATTTCAGAAGTAATAAAGTTTTTTTTTGAAAGGAGACGTTTCATAGCTTCTAAACCAAGATTTTAGACAGTTAAATTTTCAATCATAATCAATGGATATTTTCTTTCTGTACCGTAGAACACTGAAAAGTAACCAACTTTAAGAAAGAATATTTGCAAGCTCTAAGATTTACATTTAACAGATGTAATTTCATAAAATTACTGATAGAAGGACGCAAGTCATTTCTAATTTAAATGGGTATAAATATTATAGTCTTCTAATAATGTTTACGGCTATTAATTTTCAGCTCCGGTGACTTGGTAATTTCGAACCCAATATAGAAGACAAGGTAACTCCCGGATCAAGCATAATGAGAAATTTGTCTTCATGGAGGGTTTTTTGGAGGAAGGAGGTAACCCCCATTTGCTTTACATGGAAAGGAAAATTACGAAAACCTTCAACGGTTGGCCTGATGGAACGGGAACTCTAACCCATGATCCGTCTACAACTGAGGATATGTTATGTCAGTCCTGGGTCGGACCGAACCGGGTGCGGAATTCGTATCAGACAGCTATCACTGGGACCAAACTCGGGTCACCTCATTAGGAGGCGAGCGCTTTATCCTTTGAGGCACCAAGGCTCTGGTTATGATAAATAGTGAAAAATGACGCAGAGTTAATGTTAGTTTGGTTATCCCAAAATACTCCCTTAAAAATTTTAAATTAAATACAGAATGCGGCAGATACTTAGATCTGGCGCTCTTAATATCACCCGTAAGTCCCCTGAGCTTTAATTGCGAATCCCCACTCCGAAATTATTATAATTAATAATCTCTGCAAATCTAAATAAAGTAAACAGAAATATTTTCTAAATTTTTCGAAAATTTAAAGAGCAAAGTTTCTGAATGCTCATTTAGAAATTTTATTTAAAGGGCCCTGGTCAGCTTAATATTAAGACACGCAGCTCTAATTGAAATTTGAGCATCCCAGGTGTTCGCAAAGTACTTAAAACTTCAATTGACGATAATTCTCATTCAAAGACAAAAAGCTATGAAAATATAGATTGTTCTAGTAAAAAATAAATAAAAAAAGACCTCAACGTTGAGGTCAAGAATTCCTCCCCACAGGTCCCGGGCTCTTGTATAAGAGCAATGTTTCCATCATTCAGCCTTATAGCCAAAAGGCTTAATGCAGCAATGCTGTAATGGAGATTAATTTGACCAATCCTGATTGCTTCTGTTGCCGTAGATGGTTATAAGAATGGCAACTAACAATTCTTGGTTGGATTTAGGAGGAAACTACTTTTTTTTAACAGCTCTATGGCTTCGTCCATTCCAAGAATAAATGCTGGCCAATCAGGTCGTCTGACCCAGAGTCCTACCCCAGCTCTTATCGATTATAACTTACTTTTTCCTCCTTTTAATTTAGTAATGAAGGAAGAAGAGAATTTGCGACGAAAGTTTTCTTCCGCGGTATGGCGTCCTCTTAACACATCTGAAATGGAAAGGAAGTCCTAATTTTAGTCAACCAGGTGCAAGATCAGCTCCAGTTTATTATTAACTTACTTTTTCTTTCTTTTAAATTAGTAATGAGGGAAAAAGAGAATTTGCGACGAAAATTTTCTTCCGCGGTATAGCATCCTCTTAACTCATCTGAAATGGAAAGGAAGTCCTAATTTTAGTCAACCAGATGCAAGATCAGTTCCAGTGTATTATTAACTTACTTTTTCCTTCTTTTAAATTAGTAATGAGGGAAAAAGAGAATTTGCGACGAAAATTTTCTTCCGCGGTATAGCATCCTCTTAACTCATCTGAAATGGAAAGGAAGTCCTAATTTTAGTCAACCAGATGCAAGATCAGTTCCAGTGTATTATTAACTTACTTTTTCCTTCTTTTAAATTAGTAATGAGGGAAAAAGAGAATTTGCGACGAAAATTTTCTTCCGCGGTATAGCATCCTCTTAACTCATCTGAAATGGAAAGGAAGTCCTAATTTTAGTCAACCAGGTGCAAGATCAGCTCCAGTGTATTATTAACTTACTTTTTCTTTCTTTTAAATTAGTAATGAGGGAAAAAGAGAATTTGCGACGAAAATTTTCTTCCGCGGTATGGCATCCTCTTAACTCATCTGAAATGGAAAGGAAGTCCTAATTTTAGTCAACCAGGTGCAAGATCAGCTCCAGTGTATTATTAACTTACTTTTTCTTTCTTTTAAATTAGTAATGAGGGAAAAAGAGAATTTGCGACGAAAATTTTCTTCCGCGGTATGGCATCCTCTTAACTCATCTGAAATGGAAAGGAAGTCCTAATTTTAGTCAACCAGGTGCAAGATCAGCTCCAGTGTATTATTAACTTACTTTTTCTTTCTTTTAAATTAGTAATGAGGGAAAAAGAGAATTTGCGACGAAAATTTTCTTCCGCGGTATGGCATCCTCTTAACTCATCTGAAATGGAAAGGAAGTCCTAATTTTAGTCAACCAGGTGCAAGATCAGCTCCAGTGTATTATTAACTTACTTTTTCTTTCTTTTAAATTAGTAATGAGGGAAAAAGAGAGTTTGCGACGAAAATTTTCTTCCGCGGTATGGCATCCTCTTAACTCATCTGAAATGGAAAGGAAGTCCTAATTTTAGTCAACCAAGTGCAAGATCAGCTCCAGTGTATTATTAACTTACTTTTCCCTTCCTTTAAATTAGAAAGAAAAAAAGTTAAAGAATTTTATCTTGTTTTTTTTTCCTATTAAATATGCTGCAAGAAATTTAACTGTCAACTATTATTGCTGAACACCTCTTAAAATAATATTGCCAACTCAAAAGAAACAACATTATTTAAACATTTGACTTCAGATATTGATTTAAATGAAATATAATCAATCAATATTATAAAGAGATGTTTAGATAAAATAAAGTATTAAATGGCTCTATATAGAAGTGTAAGTAAATATAAATTTTTATCATAATTATCGTCTGGAATTATTTTCTTTTGCTTATTGAAAATATATTACTTATCCAAGATTTTCTGGTAACACTGTTTGCTATTTGTAGGTACACTTTGTGCACGAACAACTTAAAGTAACACATTAAAAAAATTTTTTATTCAATAGAAACAATTTATTTTACAATAATTTTCTTCACATCTATCTTAATTAAAAAAAAAAACTAAAGTTGTACCAAAACATTAAAAATTTAAATAAAACTTTACTTAAAATAAATTTAGTCAAGATGATTGATAAAAAAAAGCAAACATTTTAAATAAAATATTTTAAAATATTAACACTTTCCTTGTACCAATTTATACTTCATTTGTTCCTCCCATTCTCCCGTTTTTTTAATTTTTATTTTTAATGTTTTTTTTCTTTCTTTTTACTAATAACTACTTTGTTGCCTGCAATGCTGTTGTCTGGGGAAGACACTAGAATGTGCAATGGGCGTTGTAGGATGATGATGTCCCACCTCGTTTGAGGTAGGGAGGCCCAGTAACACTTTCAAAGTATCAGGCAGTACAAAACTCTCTTCTGTTATTATTTAAGCTCTAACGTTTCCTCATATTTTTTAAATATTTTTTTTCTAATATGTAACTGCTACGTTATTAGTTCTTTCCTTTCTCACCTTTTTTTAATTTTTATTTTTAATGTTTTTTTTCTTTCTTTTTACTAATAACTACTTTGTTGCCTGCAATGCTGTTGTCTGGGGAAGACACTAGAATGTGCAATGGGCGTTGTAGGATGATGATGTCCCACCTCGTTGGAGGTAGGGAGGCCCAGTAACACTTTCAAAGTATCAGGCAGTAGAAAACTCTCTTCTGTTATTATTTAAGCTCTAACGTTTCCTCATATTTTTTAAATATTTTTTTTCTAATATGTAACTGCTACGTTATTAGTTCTTTCCTTTCTCACCTTTTTTTAATCTCTATTTTTAATGTTTTTTTTTCTTCCTTTTTACTAATAACCACTTTGTTGCCTGCAATGCTGTTGTCTGGGGAAGACACTAGAATGTGCAATGGGCGTTGTAGGATGATGATGTCCCACCTCGTTGGAGGTAGGGAGGCCCAGTAACACTTTCAAAGTATTAGGCAGTACAAAACTCTCTTCTGTTATTATTTAAGCTCTAACGTTTCCTCATATTTTTTAAATATTTTTTTTCTAATATGTAACTGCTACGTTATTAGTTCTTTCCTTTCTCACCTTTTTTTAATCTCTATTTTTAATGTTTTTTTTTTCTTCCTTTTTACTAATAACCACTTTGTTGCCTGCAATGCTGTTGTCTGGGGAAGACACTATAATGTGCAATGGGCGTTGTAGGATGATGATGTCCCACCTCGTTTGAGGTAGGGAGGCCCATTAACACTTTCAAAGTATCAGGCAGTACAAAACTCTCTTCTGTTATTATTTAAGCTCTAACGTTTCCTCATATTTTTTTAAATATTTTTTTTCTAATATGCAACTAATACGTTATTTGTTCTTTCCTTTCTCACCTTTTTTTAATCTTTATTTTTAATGTTTTTTTTCCTTCCTTTTTACTAATAACCACTTTGTTGCCTGCAATGCTGTTGTCTGGGGAAGACACTAGAATGTGCAATGGGCGTTGTAGGATGATGATGTCCCACCTCGTTTGAGGTAGGGAGGCCCATTAACACTTTCAAAGTATCAGGCAGTACAAAACTCTCTTCTGTTATTATTTAAGCTCTAACGTTTCCTCATATTTTGTTAAATATTTTTTTTATAATATGTAGCTGATACGTTATTTGTTCTTTCCTTTCTCGCCTTTTTTTAATCTCTATTTTTAATGTTTTTTTTTCTTCATTTTCACTAATAACCACTTTGTTGCCTGCAATGCTGTTGTCTGGGGAAGACACTAGAAGGTGCAATGGGCGTTGTAGGATGATGATGTCCCACCTCGTTTGAGGTAGGGAGGCGCAGTAATGCTTTCAAAGTATCAGGAAGTACAAAACTCTCTTCTGTTATTATTTAAGCTCTAACGTTTCCTCATATTTTTTAAATATTTTTTTTCTAATATGTAACTGATACGTTATTTGTTCTTTCCGCTCTCACCTTTTTTAAATCTCTATTTTTAATGTGTTTTTTTCTTCATTTTCACTAATAACCACTTTATTGCCTGCAATGCTGTTGTCTGGGGAAGACACTAGAATGTGCAATGGGCGTTGTAGGATGATGATGTCCCACCTCGTTGGAGGTAGGGAGGCCCAGTAACACTTTCAAAGTATCAGGCAGTACAAAACTCTCTTCTGTTATTATTTAAGCTCTAACGTTTCCTCATATTTTTTTAAATATTTTTTTTCTAATATGTAACTGATACGTTATTTGTTCTTTCCTTTCTCACCTTTTTTTAATCTCTATTTTTAATGTGTTTTTTTTCATCCTTTTTACTAATAACCACTTTGTTGCCTGCAATGCTGTTGTCTGGGGAAGACACTAGAATGTGCAATGGGCGTTGTAGGATGATGATGTCCCACCTCGTTTGAGGTAGGGAGGCGCAGTAATGCTTTCAAAGTATCAGGAAGTACAAAACTCTCTTCTGTTATTATTTAAGCTCTAACGTTTCCTCATATTTTTTAAATATTTTTTTTCTAATATGTAACTGATACGTTATTTGTTCTTTCCTTTCTCACCTTTTTTTAATCTTTATTTTTAATGTTTTTTTTTTCTTCCTTTTTACTAATAACCACTCTGTTGCCTGCAATGCTGTTGTCTGGGGAAGACACTAGAAGGTGCAATGGGCGTTGTAGGATGATGATGTCCCACCTCGTTTGAGGTAGGGAGGCCCAGTAACACTTTCAAAGTATCAGGCAGTACAAAACTCTCTTCTGTTATTATTTAAGCTCTAACGTTTCCTCATATTTTTTGAATATTTTTTTCTAATATGTAACTGATACGTTATTTGTTCTTTCCTTTCTCACCTTTTTTTAATCTTTATTTTGAATGTTTTTTTTTCATCCTTTTTACTAATAACCACTTTGTTGCCTGCAATGCTGTTGTCTGGGGAAGACACTAGAATGTGCAATGGGCGTTGTAGGATGATGATGTCCCACCTCGTTGGAGGTAGGGAGGCCCAGTAACACTTTCAAAGTATCAGGCAGTACAAAACTCTCTTCTGTTATTATTTAAGCTCTAACGTTTCCTAATATTTTTTTAAATATTTTTTTTCTAATATGCAACTGATACGTTATTTGTTCTTTCCTTTCTCACCTTTTTTTAATCTTTATTTCTAATGGTTTTTTTTTTCCTTCCTTTTTACTAATAACCACTTTGTTGCCTGCAATGCTGTTGTCTGGGGAAGACACTAGAATGTGCAATGGGCGTTGTAGGATGATGATGTCCCACCTCGTTTGAGGTAGGGAGGCCCATTAACACTTTCAAAGTATCAGGCAGTACAAAACTCTTCTGTTATTATTTAAGCTCTAACGTTTCCTCATATTTTGTTAAATATTTTTTTTATAATATGTAACTGATACGTTATTTGTTCTTTCCTTTCTCGCCTTTTTTTAATCTTTATTTTTAATGTTTTTTTTTCTTCCTTTTTACTAATAACCACTTTGTTGCCTGCAATGCTGTTGTCTGGGGAAGACACTAGAAGGTGCAATGGGCGTTGTAGGATGATGATGTCCCACCTCGTTTGAGGTAGGGAGGCCCAGTAACACTTTCAAAGTATCAGGCAGTACAAAATTCTCTTCTGTTATTATTTAAGCTCTAACGTTTCCTCATATTTTGTTAAATATTTTTTTTCTAATATGTAACTGATACGTTATTTGTTCTTTCCTTTCTCGCCTTTTTTTAATCTTTATTTTTAATGTTTTTTTTCTCTTCCTTTTTACTAATAACCACTTTGTTGCCTGCAATGCTGTTGTCTGGGGAAGACACTAGAATGTGCATTGGGCGTTGTAGGATGATGATGTCCCACCTCGTTTGAGGTAGGGAGGCCCAGTAACACTTTCAAAGTATCAGGCAGTACAAAACTCTCTTCTGTTATTATTTAAGCTCTAACGTTTCCTCATATTTTTTAAATATTTTTTTTCTAATATATAACTGATACGTTATTTGTTCTTTCCGCTCTCACCTTTTTTTAATCTTTATTTTTAATGTTTTTTTTTCATCCTTTTTACTAATAACCACTTTGTTGCCTGCAATGCTGTTGTCTGGGGAAGACACTAGAATGTGCATTGGGCGTTGTAGGATGATGATGTCCCACCTCGTTTGAGGTAGGGAGGCCCAGTAACACTTTCAAAGTATCAGGCAGTACAAAACTCTCTTCTGTTATTATTTAAGCTCTAACGTTTCCTCATATTTTTTGAATATTTTTTTTCTAATATGTAACTGATACGTTATTTGTTCTTTCCTTTCTCGCCTTTTTTTAATCTTTATTTTGAATGTTTTTTTTCATCCTTTTTACTAATAACCACTTTGTTGCCTGCAATGCTGTTGTCTGGGGAAGACACTAGAATATGCATTGGGCGTTGTAGGATGATGATGTCCCACCTCGTTTGAGGTAGGGAGGCCCAGTAACACTTTCAAAGTATCAGGCAGTACAAAACTCTCTTCTGTTATTATTTAAGCTCTAACGTTTCCTCATATTTTGTTAAATATTTTTTTTCTAATATGTAACTGATACGTTATTTGTTCTTTCCTTTCTCGCCTTTTTTTAATCTTTATTTTTAATGTTTTTTTTTCTTCCTTTTTACTAATAACCACTTTGTTGCCTGCAATGCTGTTGTCTGGGGAAGACACTAGAAGGTGCAATGGGCGTTGTAGGATGATGATGTCCCACCTCGTTTGAGGTAGGGAGGCCCATTAACACTTTCAAAGTATCAGGCAGTACAAAACTCTCTTCTGTTATTATTTAAGCTCTAACGTTTCCTCATATTTTTTAAATATTTTTTTTCTAATATGTAACTGATACGTTATTTGTTCTTTCCGCTCTCACCTTTTTTTAAAATTTATTTTTAATGTTTTTTTTTCTTCCTTTTTACTAATAACCACTTTGTTGCCTGCAATGCTGTTGTCTGGGGAAGACACTAGAAGGTGCAATGGGCGTTGTAGGATGATCATGTCCTACCTCGTTTGAGGTAGGGAGGCCCAGTAACACTTTCAAAGTATCAGGCAGTACAAAACTCTCTTCTGTTATTATTTAAGCTCTAACGTTTCCTCATATTTTGTTAAATATTTTTTTTCTAATATGTAACTGATACGTTATTTGTTCTTTCCTTTCTCGCCTTTTTTTAATCTTTATTTTTAATGTTTTTTTTTCTTCCTTTTTACTAATAACCACTTTGTTGCCTGCAATGCTGTTGTCTGGGGAAGACACTAGAAGGTGCAATGGGCGTTGTAGGATGATCATGTCCCACCTCGTTTGAGGTAGGGAGGCCCAGTAACACTTTCAAAGTATCAGGCAGTACAAAACTCTCTTCTGTTATTATTTAAGCTCTAACGTTTCCTCATATTTTGTTAAATATTTTTTTTCTAATATGTAACTGATACGTTATTTGTTCTTTCCTTTCTCGCCTTTTTTTAATCTTTATTTTTAATGTTTTTTTTTCTTCCTTTTTACTAATAACCACTTTGTTGCCTGCAATGCTGTTGTCTGGGGAAGACACTAGAAGGTTGAATGGGCGTTGTAGGATGATGATGTCCCACCTCGTTTGAGGTAGGGAGGCCCAGTAACACTTTCAAAGTATCAGGCAGTACAAAATTCTCTTCTGTTATTATTTAAGCTCTAACGTTTCCTCATATTTTTTAAATATTTTTTTTATAATATGTAACTGATACGTTATTTGTTCTTTCCTTTCTCGCCTTTTTTTAATCTTTATTTTTAATGTTTTTTTTTCTTCCTTTTTACTAATAACCACTTTGTTGCCTGCAATGCTGTTGTCTGGGGAAGACACTAGAATGTGCATTGGGCGTTGTAGGATGATGATGTCCCACCTCGTTTGAGGTAGGGAGGCCCAGTAACACTTTCAAAGTATCAGGCAGTACAAAACTCTCTTCTGTTATTATTTAAGCTCTAACGTTTCCTCATATTTTTTGAATATTTTTTTCTAATATGTAACTGATACGTTATTTGTTCTTTCCTTTCTCACCTTTTTTTAATCTTTATTTTGAATGTTTTTTTTTCATCCTTTTTACTAATAACCACTTTGTTGCCTGCAATGCTGTTGTCTGGGGAAGACACTAGAATGTGCAATGGGCGTTGTAGGATGATGATGTCCCACCTCGTTGGAGGTAGGGAGGCCCAGTAACACTTTCAAAGTATCAGGCAGTACAAAACTCTCTTCTGTTATTATTTAAGCTCTAACGTTTCCTAATATTTTTTTAAATATTTTTTTTCTAATATGCAACTGATACGTTATTTGTTCTTTCCTTTCTCACCTTTTTTTAATCTTTATTTCTAATGGTTTTTTTTTTCCTTCCTTTTTACTAATAACCACTTTGTTGCCTGCAATGCTGTTGTCTGGGGAAGACACTAGAATGTGCAATGGGCGTTGTAGGATGATGATGTCCCACCTCGTTTGAGGTAGGGAGGCCCATTAACACTTTCAAAGTATCAGGCAGTACAAAACTCTTCTGTTATTATTTAAGCTCTAACGTTTCCTCATATTTTGTTAAATATTTTTTTTATAATATGTAACTGATACGTTATTTGTTCTTTCCTTTCTCGCCTTTTTTTAATCTTTATTTTTAATGTTTTTTTTTCTTCCTTTTTACTAATAACCACTTTGTTGCCTGCAATGCTGTTGTCTGGGGAAGACACTAGAAGGTGCAATGGGCGTTGTAGGATGATGATGTCCCACCTCGTTTGAGGTAGGGAGGCCCAGTAACACTTTCAAAGTATCAGGCAGTACAAAATTCTCTTCTGTTATTATTTAAGCTCTAACGTTTCCTCATATTTTGTTAAATATTTTTTTTCTAATATGTAACTGATACGTTATTTGTTCTTTCCTTTCTCGCCTTTTTTTAATCTTTATTTTTAATGTTTTTTTTCTCTTCCTTTTTACTAATAACCACTTTGTTGCCTGCAATGCTGTTGTCTGGGGAAGACACTAGAATGTGCATTGGGCGTTGTAGGATGATGATGTCCCACCTCGTTTGAGGTAGGGAGGCCCAGTAACACTTTCAAAGTATCAGGCAGTACAAAACTCTCTTCTGTTATTATTTAAGCTCTAACGTTTCCTCATATTTTTTAAATATTTTTTTTCTAATATATAACTGATACGTTATTTGTTCTTTCCGCTCTCACCTTTTTTTAATCTTTATTTTTAATGTTTTTTTTTCATCCTTTTTACTAATAACCACTTTGTTGCCTGCAATGCTGTTGTCTGGGGAAGACACTAGAATGTGCATTGGGCGTTGTAGGATGATGATGTCCCACCTCGTTTGAGGTAGGGAGGCCCAGTAACACTTTCAAAGTATCAGGCAGTACAAAACTCTCTTCTGTTATTATTTAAGCTCTAACGTTTCCTCATATTTTTTGAATATTTTTTTTCTAATATGTAACTGATACGTTATTTGTTCTTTCCTTTCTCGCCTTTTTTTAATCTTTATTTTGAATGTTTTTTTTCATCCTTTTTACTAATAACCACTTTGTTGCCTGCAATGCTGTTGTCTGGGGAAGACACTAGAATATGCATTGGGCGTTGTAGGATGATGATGTCCCACCTCGTTTGAGGTAGGGAGGCCCAGTAACACTTTCAAAGTATCAGGCAGTACAAAACTCTCTTCTGTTATTATTTAAGCTCTAACGTTTCCTCATATTTTGTTAAATATTTTTTTTCTAATATGTAACTGATACGTTATTTGTTCTTTCCTTTCTCGCCTTTTTTTAATCTTTATTTTTAATGTTTTTTTTTCTTCCTTTTTACTAATAACCACTTTGTTGCCTGCAATGCTGTTGTCTGGGGAAGACACTAGAAGGTGCAATGGGCGTTGTAGGATGATGATGTCCCACCTCGTTTGAGGTAGGGAGGCCCATTAACACTTTCAAAGTATCAGGCAGTACAAAACTCTCTTCTGTTATTATTTAAGCTCTAACGTTTCCTCATATTTTTTAAATATTTTTTTTCTAATATGTAACTGATACGTTATTTGTTCTTTCCGCTCTCACCTTTTTTTAAAATTTATTTTTAATGTTTTTTTTTCTTCCTTTTTACTAATAACCACTTTGTTGCCTGCAATGCTGTTGTCTGGGGAAGACACTAGAAGGTGCAATGGGCGTTGTAGGATGATCATGTCCTACCTCGTTTGAGGTAGGGAGGCCCAGTAACACTTTCAAAGTATCAGGCAGTACAAAACTCTCTTCTGTTATTATTTAAGCTCTAACGTTTCCTCATATTTTGTTAAATATTTTTTTTCTAATATGTAACTGATACGTTATTTGTTCTTTCCTTTCTCGCCTTTTTTTAATCTTTATTTTTAATGTTTTTTTTTCTTCCTTTTTACTAATAACCACTTTGTTGCCTGCAATGCTGTTGTCTGGGGAAGACACTAGAAGGTGCAATGGGCGTTGTAGGATGATCATGTCCCACCTCGTTTGAGGTAGGGAGGCCCAGTAACACTTTCAAAGTATCAGGCAGTACAAAACTCTCTTCTGTTATTATTTAAGCTCTAACGTTTCCTCATATTTTGTTAAATATTTTTTTTCTAATATGTAACTGATACGTTATTTGTTCTTTCCTTTCTCGCCTTTTTTTAATCTTTATTTTTAATGTTTTTTTTTCTTCCTTTTTACTAATAACCACTTTGTTGCCTGCAATGCTGTTGTCTGGGGAAGACACTAGAAGGTTGAATGGGCGTTGTAGGATGATGATGTCCCACCTCGTTTGAGGTAGGGAGGCCCAGTAACACTTTCAAAGTATCAGGCAGTACAAAATTCTCTTCTGTTATTATTTAAGCTCTAACGTTTCCTCATATTTTTTAAATATTTTTTTTATAATATGTAACTGATACGTTATTTGTTCTTTCCTTTCTCGCCTTTTTTTAATCTTTATTTTTAATGTTTTTTTTTCTTCCTTTTTACTAATAACCACTTTGTTGCCTGCAATGCTGTTGTCTGGGGAAGACACTAGAATGTGCATTGGGCGTTGTAGGATGATGATGTCCCACCTCGTTTGAGGTAGGGAGGCCCAGTAACACTTTCAAAGTATCAGGCAGTACAAAACTCTCTTCTGTTATTATTTAAGCTCTAACGTTTCCTCATATTTTTTAAATATTTTTTTTTAATATGTAACTGATACGTTATTTGTTCTTTCCTTTCTCACCTTTTTTTAATCTTTATTTTGAATGTTTTTTTTCATCCTTTTTACTAATAACCACTTTGTTGCCTGCAATGCTGTTGTCTGGGGAAGACACTAGAATGTGCATTGGGCGTTGTAGGATGATGATGTCCCACCTCGTTTGAGGTAGGGAGGCCCAGTAACACTTTCAAAGTATCAGGCAGTACAAAACTCTCTTCTGTTATTATTTAAGCTCTAACGTTTCCTCATATTTTGTTAAATATTTTTTTTCTAATATGTAACTGATACGTTATTTGTTCTTTCCTTTCTCGCCTTTTTTTAATCTTTATTTTTAATGTTTTTTTTTCTTCCTTTTTACTAATAACCACTTTTTTGCCTGCAATGCTGTTGTCTGGGGAAGACACTAGAAGGTGCAATGGGCGTTGTAGGATGATGATGTCCCACCTCGTTTGAGGTAGGGAGGCCCAGTAACACTTTCAAAGTATCAGGCAGTACAAAACTCTCTTCTGTTATTATTTAAGCTCTAACGTTTCCTCATATTTTGTTAAATATTTTTTTTCTAATATGTAACTGATACGTTATTTGTTCTTTCCGCTCTCACCTTTTTTTAAAATTTATTTTTAATGTTTTTTTTTCTTCCTTTTTACTAAAAACCACTTTGTTGCCTGCAATGCTGTTGTCTGGGGAAGACACTAGAATGTGCATTGGGCGTTGTAGGATGATGATGTCCCACCTCGTTTGAGGTAGGGAGGCCCAGTAACACTTTCAAAGTATCAGGCAGTACAAAACTCTCTTCTGTTATTATTTAAGCTCTAACGTTTCCTCATATTTTTTGAATATTTTTTTCTAATATGTAACTGATACGTTATTTGTTCTTTCCTTTCTCACCTTTTTTTAATCTTTATTTTGAATGTTTTTTTTCATCCTTTTTACTAATAACCACTTTGTTGCCTGCAATGCTGTTGTCTGGGGAAGACACTAGAAGGTGCAATGGGCGTTGTAGGATGATGATGTCCCACCTCGTTTGAGGTAGGGAGGCCCAGTAACACTTTCAAAGTATCAGGCAGTACAAAACTCTCTTCTGTTATTATTTAAGCTCTAACGTTTCCTCATATTTTTTAAATATTTTTTTTCTAATATGTAACTGATACGTTATTTGTTCTTTCCGCTCTCACCTTTTTTTAAAATTTATTTTTAATGTTTTTTTTTCTTCCTTTTTACTAATAACCACTTTGTTGCCTGCAATGCTGTTGTCTGGGGAAGACACTAGAATGTGCATTGGGCGTTGTAGGATGATGATGTCCCACCTCGTTTGAGGTAGGGAGGCCCAGTAACACTTTCAAAGTATCAGGCAGTACAAAACTCTCTTCTGTTATTATTTAAGCTCTAACGTTTCCTCATATTTTTTGAATATTTTTTTCTAATATGTAACTGATACGTTATTTGTTCTTTCCTTTCTCACCTTTTTTTAATCTTTATTTTGAATGTTTTTTTTCATCCTTTTTACTAATAACCACTTTGTTGCCTGCAATGCTGTTGTCTGGGGAAGACACTAGAATGTGCAATGGGCGTTGTAGGATGATGATGTCCCACCTCGTTTGAGGTAGGGAGGCCCAGTAACACTTTCAAAGTATCAGGCAGTACAAAACTCTCTTCTGTTATTATTTAAGCTCTAACGTTTCCTCATATTTTGTTAAATATTTTTTTTCTAATATGTAACTGATACGTTATTTGTTCTTTCCGCTCTCACCTTTTTTTAAAATTTATTTTTAATGTTTTTTTTTCTTCCTTTTTACTAATAACCACTTTGTTGCCTGCAATGCTGTTGTCTGGGGAAGACACTAGAATGTGCATTGGGCGTTGTAGGATGATGATGTCCCACCTCGTTTGAGGTAGGGAGGCCCAGTAACACTTTCAAAGTATCAGGCAGTACAAAACTCTCTTCTGTTATTATTTAAGCTCTAACGTTTCCTCATATTTTTTGAATATTTTTTTCTAATATGTAACTGATACGTTATTTGTTCTTTCCTTTCTCACCTTTTTTTAATCTTTATTTTGAATGTTTTTTTTCATCCTTTTTACTAATAACCACTTTGTTGCCTGCAATGCTGTTGTCTGGGGAAGACACTAGAATGTGCAATGGGCGTTGTAGGATGATGATGTCCCACCTCGTTTGAGGTAGGGAGGCCCAGTAACACTTTCAAAGTATCAGGCAGTACAAAACTCTCTTCTGTTATTATTTAAGCTCTAACGTTTCCTCATATTTTGTTAAATATTTTTTTTATAATATGTAACTGATACGTTATTTGTTCTTTCCTTTCTCGCCTTTTTTTAATCTTTATTTTTAATGTTTTTTTTTTCTTCCTTTTTACTAATAACCACTTTGTTGCCTGCAATGCTGTTGTCTGGGGAAGACACTAGAAGGTGCAATGGGCGTTGTAGGATGATGATGTCCCACCTCGTTTGAGGTAGGGAGGCCCAGTAACACTTTCAAAGTATCAGGCAGTACAAAACTCTCTTCTGTTATTATTTAAGCTCTAACGTTTCCTCATATTTTTTAAATATTTTTTTTCTAATATGTAACTGATACGTTATTTGTTCTTTCCGCTCTCACCTTTTTTTAATCTTTATTTTTAATGTTTTTTTTTCTTCCTTTTTACTAATAACCACTTTGTTGCCTGCAATGCTGTTGTCTGGGGAAGACACTAGAATGTGCAATGGGTGTTGTAGGATGATGATGTCCCACCTCGTTTGAGGTAGGGAGGCCCAGTAACACTTTCAAAGTATCAGGCAGTACAAAACTCTCTTCTGTTATTATTTAAGCTCTAACGTTTCCTCATATTTTTTAAATATTTTTTTTCTAATATGTAACTGATACGTTATTTGTTCTTTCCGCTCTCACCTTTTTTTAAAATTTATTTTTAATGTTTTTTTTTCTTCCTTTTTACTAATAACCACTTTGTTGCCTGCAATGCTGTTGTCTGGGGAAGACACTAGAAGGTGCAATGGGCGTTGTAGGATTATGATGTCCCACCTCGTTTGAGGTAGGGAGGCCCAGTAACACTTTCAAAGTATCAGGCAGTACAAAACTCTCTTCTGTTATTATTTAAGCTCTAACGTTTCCTCATATTTTTTAAATATTTTTTTTCTAATATGTAACTGATACGTTATTTGTTCTTTCCGCTCTCACCTTTTTTTAAAATTTATTTTTAATGTTTTTTTTTCTTCCTTTTTACTAATAACCACTTTGTTGCCTGCAATGCTGTTGTCTGGGGAAGACACTAGAAGGTGCAATGGGCGTTGTAGGATGATGATGTCCCACCTCGTTTGAGGTAGGGAGGCCCAGTAACACTTTCAAAGTATCAGGCAGTACAAAACTCTCTTCTGTTATTATTTAAGCTCTAACGTTTCCTCATATTTTTTAAATATTTTTTTTCTAATATGTAACTGATACGTTATTTGTTCTTTCCGCTCTCACCTTTTTTTAAAATTTATTTTTAATGTTTTTTTTTCTTCCTTTTTACTAATAACCACTTTGTTGCCTGCAATGCTGTTGTCTGGGGAAGACACTAGAAGGTGCAATGGGCGTTGTAGGATGATGATGTCCCACCTCGTTTGAGGTAGGGAGGCCCAGTAACACTTTCAAAGTATCAGGCAGTACAAAACTCTCTTCTGTTATTATTTAAGCTCTAACGTTTCCTCATATTTTTTAAATATTTTTTTTCTAATATGTAACTGATACGTTATTTGTTCTTTCCGCTCTCACCTTTTTTTAAAATTTATTTTTAATGTTTTTTTTTCTTCCTTTTTACTAATAACCACTTTGTTGCCTGCAATGCTGTTGTCTGGGGAAGACAACAGCGCGGTATGGCGTCCTCTTAATAACACATCTGAAAAGGAAAGTGAGTCCCAATTTTTTACAACCGGGTGTAAGGGCTGCTCTATTGTTTAATTAACTCATTCTTTTGAATTAGTTATGTAGGATGAGGAAAATTTGCGAGGGAAGTTTTCTTTCGTGATCTGCCTCGTTTAGCCCCGGCTGGGCTATGAAGCCAGTTCTTCCAGCAACAGACGAAGACTGTTTCTTTTCGATTGAAAAGGAATGGTGGTGGGGCGGGGAAGTTGTGGCACTGGAAATAATAGGGGCAGAAAAAGGGATGAGAGGTAGTTCTTTTCCTCATTCTGCATATATATGGTAGGTAAGGTACTCACATTATGTCCACCTAAGCTGCACAGTCTGCTATTGGACAGTGGAAGGACTGGGAAACATCCCTGAGGATGATCCGAAGACACGCCATTGCAATTTCGATCCTCTGTAGAGAGAAAGGCACCCCTGCTTTGGTAGATCGACTATCTATGCATGAAGTCAACTTCTTTACAGTGGAACAGTTTAACGAGAACCGATACCACACACCTCCGGTCCCTACGCAGGCTGATCAAAGTGGTCACCCGCTTACTGACCGCAGCTAGCGATGTCAATTTGCTTCTTTCTGTATTGATCACTGTACCTCGTGTCTTTCCTCTCCACGTAAGTCGGGTTAGTTTCATCAGAAAGTCCTCCAAGCAGGCATCCCAACCCTTGTCTTCTGGATTGGACTTAGAATTACATAGCTACTGAACTGAACAGTCATAAAGTCAAAATTGGATTGGCTGTTCAAAGACAGTAATAAAATAAACCATGAATGAAAGAGTCCTATAATTATTCCCTGTTTGAAGGAAGCAATTATTTCATCTTAATTATATCTTAGCTGTCGTTGAAAAACGAGAGGTAAGTAAAACGAGGAAGAAAAAAAAGCATTCGTTAGGTGGACTGGTCTAAAATGTGACTGCATAATTTATAAGCTCCTATTTATAAGTAAATATAATACAAATTTGAAGGTCCTATCTAAAGAAAAGATTTTTTAAAAAAAATAATTCACATATTGTAAAGTAGAGTATAAAACTTTACAATAATGACTAATGGATGCCTTAGGTGATAAAGCGTTCACACCCGTTTCGAAGTCTAGGGATGTCAATACGAATCCGGCTCACAAATATCCTCAGTGATGGACGGATCATGGGTTAGAACCCTCTTACCGTCAGGCTAACAGTGGGAGGTCTCGTGGTTTTCCTCCCCATGCAACGCAAATGCGGGTTAGTTCCTTCAAAACAAACATCGAAGGCAAATTTCTCCCACTACTTGTTCCAGGAGTTTCCTTGTCTTCTGAATTGGGTTTAAAATTACAAGGCTGCGTAGTTGGAACATAAGTAGTCGTTAACCCAAAAATGGGGTCGGCTGTTCAACGACGGTTAGAAAAATTAACTATGAGTGACCACAATGTTGACGTAAAATATCCTCAGTGGTAGACAGATCATCGGTTAGAGTCCCCTTGTCTGGCTAACCGAGGGGAGATTTTCGTGGTTTTCTTCTCCGTGTAACGCAAATGTGGGTTAGTTCGCTCAAAAAGTCCTCAACGGAGGCAAAATTTTCTCCCAATACTTGATCCAGGAGTTCTTCTGGATTGGGTTCAAAAAGACAAGGCTACGGAGTTGAACATTAGTAGACGTAAACCCCACAAATTGGATCGGCTCTTCAAAGATTGTAATAAAATAAAATTATTATTAATACTTCTATTTACTGTTAGTTATTTCTTAGAATTTAATTGATAAGAACTTACCTAAGCAGGACGGTCTTAATAGCCGGAAGGGCCCCCGGGTACAGAAATGTTCTGGGTCCCTATAACCTGTTTGAAATTGAACTGACTAATTATCAATTTAACTTAAAGCATTTTTGTGATGCGAAAGAATTTTAATTTAAACATGTTTTAAATACCCCAAAAACTCAATGCGCATAAAATAAAGTGATTCTACACTATGCGTAATCAAAAAAAAAGATTGAGTATTTACAAATATTGATTAATTGCTTTGAGGTGATAGTAGCTTATGGCAAAAATGAATTTATAAATCAGTGCTGCCAAAATTATTTTAAATTGAATTTAAAGCATTATTTGTGGTACAACTGAAACACATTTTAAGAAGCTTTATTTAAGAAATTCCGAGGGAATTGGAGGGTAAGACATTATCTTGACAAAGAAGGAAAAAAAATGATTTCCTAATGAGTTTTCATTCTTTCTTTTTTTACGAAACCATACTCCTACCCTTGGCGACTATTTTTACTTAAGCATCAAGTATTGTTTCATTTCAAAACGGGGTCTACATTTCTTTATAAAAGGGTAATTACAATAACGCCTGTTTTGTTAGCAGATGTTTTGCTCACTCATCCAAAGTTGTTTTAAAAAAATCGTTTTCACTCTTAAACGAAACTTTTCTTTTAATTTTTTTTCTTTCTATGAAATAATTTTAAAACGATTTTACAACTCTAAAGAGAACATGTACTTTTCTTTTGTCATAAAGTTTGAAAATAATTATATTTAAATCACAGTTTTTTAAAGTGCTTGCTTGAAAAATGGAATAAAAGCAGTTAAAACAGTAATAAAAGTATTAAAATATAATTACATTTATTTAAAGATTACACCACATACACTCTTAGAACTTCGAAATCAGAGAAGGTAAAAAATGCTCGAATTATCAAAAATTCGAATTTAGAATGAATACTTGAAAAGCGCTGATTTCACTAAGTGATTTAAAAAGAGATAAATGTACTTTAAAATTGCTTATTTTTAATGATTAACGACGAGTTGTGTTTAAATTGCTTGTTAATCTGATAAATAAGCTACACTAAATCATAAACAATTTTGAGGGATTATAACTTTTCTGGGGCCATACGCATTATTTAAACTCTTGAAAATTTTCTGCTCTTTTAAATTATAAATTGAAAGTTGATTTATACACTTTTAAGTGTTAATTCTTAGTTGAAATGAATAGTACTTTAAATCGGATTAAAAGTAGCAAAAGCATTTTGTTACGAGCATTTATCTATGATGATAAAGTACAGCAAAAAGTATCTATCTGAATATGTTTTGTTCTCATGATCGAATTTTCACGTATTATAAACCGATTTTGATGGTTTAAAGGAGTATACTTAAATGTGCTTATTAATTAGTGTTAACTATTAAGTTACGAAAGTCAGATAAAAAAAAATAAAAAAAACCTTTCCTTGAATAAATGAAATTTCTTTCTGACCACCGAAATGGTGGAAAATAGGGTTCCAATAATTTAGTTTTACGTCCCTTAAGTCGTGGACTTATCAAGCAAACCAAAAAGTTTTTTCACGCAATTATAAATTTTTTTTCCAAAGAAAAAAACAATTTCTTTTTTATTAATTATTATTTCGTTAAGCAACTGTCGAAAATTTTTTTAATTGTAAAGTGTGTAAATTTGTACATCGTTAGTATCGCAAGTGACTTTAAATGACGAAATTTGAATGAAATCGGTTGAACAGTTCCTGAGTTATCAAGTTTAAAAAAGTCGTATACTTAAAACTAGGAGGCTTCTCCCCCTGCTCGCTGGCGCTCGCCAACCCCCGGAACTGCTTTCGCATTTCATTTCGGATTGCTTCGCAATCCGATGCTCGCTTTGCTCGCTCATTGGATAAGTTCTTAACGTCTAGCTTTTGTATACTTTTTTGAACACTGAAGTTCCGAAAACTTTTCACTGTAGAAAATTCTAAACCTGTGCATTTCAATATTAATTTGAAATTGCAAACAGTTCACATATTTTTCTTAATCACACTATTCTAAATTTCAGTTGTTGAGAAAAGTAACTGTTGTAAGTTTTGTTTTAAAGTCTTTCCCACCAGAGGGCTAAAACCATGTGTTGTAAAACAATATGAAATAGTACTGAGCGCCGGATGTAGAGCATCGGTTTCGATGAAGATAATTTTGTGAGAATTTTTTTGATAATTCGGTGAGAATTCACCCGATTAGACATATGATGCTCACTACGTGCTCTTGCGCGCCGAAGCCTATCAATTAAAACGTGTTAGCGTTTTATATAATATAGATTAGCCATATGATGCTCACTACGTGCTCTTGCGCGCCGAAGCCTATCAATTAAAAAGGAAAACTGTTGCCAACGCGAGAAAGGAAATATCATCGGTTTTATTGATACATACGTATTAGCGTTTTATATAATATAGATTTGATTTCCTGTGAACTACTCTGCAGATTTTATTCTAATTTTCTATTTTGTCATTTAAAATAATTTATTTTGTAATTTAAATTTTGCTATAAATAATCGAAAATAACAAATAATTATTAAAAAGTATTTTTTTCGCAAAGTTTCATAAATTTAACGAGCTTCGGCAAGTGTGAGAATTTTTTTAAATTGATTTGCAATGAGTGTTAGCGATTAAAATAAGGCATTTTATATTTTACTAATTTTTAATTGTTAAAATGAAAACGAGTCTTTTAAAATCACTTTGTGGTTAGCTATCGATGTTCAACCATGTCTGACAGTTTCTTTTATCTTCATGTGGAAGAAATGCGTTTTCATTTATGAGTTCGTTATCAAAGGTTTTTAAAAAGAATCACAATTTTTGAATTAAATTCCTCGTTTAATTTATATCACGCGTCTGTTGAGGCAAAAAATTTTATTTTAAATTTAATCAAGCTCTGTTCTGTCTTTTTTCTCCTTCTGATGCCTCACCCCTTAAAGAGCGATGAGAAAGTACAGCTTTATTTTGTTTATATATAATGCAAATACAGAAGAAAAATTATAATAGTTTCTTTGGAAGAATACTGTAATTTTTTCCTTCTTTGAAAGGTATTAACATTTCGGAATATTAATTTCTAATTGCATACAGTGGAGTTAAAAAAGTGTCTGATTTTTATAAAGTTTTAATAAAAAAAAAAAGACCAAAATGCGCATTTTTTGTCTGTAAAGGGGCTTCCTTGATTTGCATAAGTCGACCTGATTTTCTGATAAGTATACGATGCGATCATGATAAATAATTATTAATAAAACAAACATCATTATCATTTGCATTTATAATGAAATCAAAATGATCACAGGTTAGAATTCCTTTGCTCTTAGGCTCCTTTGGAGAGTTTTCATGGTTTTTCTTTCCGTATAAAATTCCGTCCCAAATTTATTCTAGTGTATCCCAATCTAGGAGTTACTTTGTCTTCTGGTCTGGGTTCGAAATTACAAAACTAGGAATTGGACACTGATAGACGTAAACTCAAAAATGGATCGGCTTTTTATCACCGGACATAAAATAAATCGTGACTTAAAGACACGATTAAAATTTTTATCATAATTAACTGTACTCGGTAAATTTTAGTAGCGAAACAGGTTCGAACACTTGAATGCAATGAGTACAATTAATCTATGAGCTTTCTTAATAGGTTGCATACAAATCATTGTTTAAATCCTTTGAACTCAGTGGTAAGAAGTGGTGAAACTACTGTAGTCGCTAGTTTTTTAGTAGTGTAGAGTGCTACTTTTTTAAAGAAAAGAAGTGTAGTGCGATTAAAACAGTTGTTTGTAGCGATTCTTGGCAACTACCTTTAACGTCAGTTTAGAAAAGAAGCACGATTCTAAAGCAACTCATTTTTCGAATTTGATGCGCACTAATCTTTGCAGACCCATCAATGGATGCAATGAAAATGACCCGGTGACTGCAATGAACTGTAACAGAAATTACGTATTTAAAATCACGTATAACTAATATTTCAAACTAGCCATTACGAAAAATAAATAATTTAATCACTTTGGTCACACTTTCAAACGCGAAGGCACACTCGCGAAACATTGATGTTATTAAAAAAAACAATAGTGCGTGGAGTCTCTCCGCGCGGAAGAAGTTAAACTTCGCAACCTGCGACGTTAATTGTAGAAGAATCAGCAGTCGTAGAAGGATCACTAGTTCTATTCAACGACTCTTTTTCCTGCTCCGCTCGCTTCCGTGCTTTGTAATCACGGTAATATTGTGCATTTTTCCCTCTTGAACCAGTGGAAGTGCTTGTGGTTGCCTCACCTGGAAAATGTATTTGTATTAATAATGTATGTGAATGTGTCATAATGTAATTTCAGAAGAGAAGCAATCAATTGATATTCACAAGAGACGTACCTTGACATAACCTTAAATCCGTCGCATTGTCCGTGGGATTGTTTTCACTCATTTTTTACAATTGTTATCCACTAAATTTGAAAATAAAAAATACTACCCTATTAAATTATATGTGTATCAAAACAAACTAAAAAAATATTTATAGAAAAACAATACTTTTATTATTTTAATGCTAGTGAGAACCAAAACAGTATGGAAATGAATGAGGGGAAACTGGATTTCCCGGTCAATAAAAATGTAGCGTTAAACGTTTAACGCAACCTTGTTGGAAGTCGCATAAGAAGTATATCACTTCAAAAATTAATGGAACGTATTTTCGATGTTTTAAATTTCTTTGAGCATTTGATAATTTCGCATTTCTTAAATTAAATATACGCTGTCGAAAAAGGTATAAAAAGTTGAAGGTTAAATGAACAAATTGGAATAACAAACATGTACACATTAATAAATATTTCTTAGTTATTCACTTATATGTATACTCTCTTATACATAAAGTATCTCTCCAGAAAAGTTCGCCTTCTTTAAGTAGTTAATAAATTCCATTTGTAGCCACTAAAAAAAGTAGTTGCTGATAACTACATTTGTAACTAAGTAGTTGTAGTAAACTACAAAAATAATTTAGTTTTTCTGACCACAGGTTGAGCTAAACATGAGTATTTTTCGTTGTTTTCTTTTCCATTTAAACACACGTCATTTTTTTCCAGCAGAATGGTTATAGTACTCTCAATTGTTTATCTGAGAAAAAACATCTTTTTATTATTATTTTTTTTATCTGATTTGATAAGAAGGAAAAGAAGAAAAAAAAAATCTTTAATTTAAAATCGAATCTTATGTATGTAATATAAACATTGGTATGGAAACAGAATATCAGAAATGAAAAAAAAACAGTGCAAAAGTAATTAGTGGTCTATCCTTATTTAGGGTAAACTAACCAGTGAAGGAACACTTAAGCTTCGCTTGCCCTTTAAAAAATCATATTAATTCCAAAATTCGTAATTTTAGTTAAATGACACTGTCAACATATTTGTTACTTATTGCAAATTATGTAAAAAAATTGTAGAGAACTTACATAATATTGTTTTAAAGTTTTGGAGGTTCAAATAACAAGTAGTAAGAAGACCAAGTGAAGGAACAGCTCTTACCAGTGAATGAACACCCAGTAAAGGAACACTTAATTTTGGTTATTTTTTAATGCTATTTATGAATTTATAAGCCATACAAATATTTAAAAATAAGCCTATTCTTGAAATTATAACATATAAATTAAAATTAAAGTGTCAACATATTAACACATACTGTTCATTCACTGGGAAATCTATGCCCAGTGAAGGAACATGCCTGTTCCCTCACTGGTTAGAAGTTGTTTTTCATATTTTTAACATACTTTTGATGCGGAAGGTACAAGAAAATTAAGGTTTATCTTTTATTTTCATTAACTTAGAAAAAAAAACAGTAAAAGAGTCCTTCACTGGTTTTTCATCGTTTGGTGATCCAGTGAATAAATCCCCTTATCTCAGTACTTTATTATGCTATGATGCTTAAAACAAATAAAACGTAACTTCAATAACTATATTTTGAATTCTATTTTTCACAGTGAGAAAAATAAAACTATTGCATGCACTTAATTCCACTTCAAACATATAAATACTAACACTCACCTTATAATTTTTCAAAGAAACAAGGTGTTGCAGAGATAATAACAAATTCAAAATTTTTTCCAGAGAAGTCTATTTGACCAGGTAATTCAAAACATTGCTAGATGACTTCCTATTGTTTGGCAGTAAGCTATTGTTCCCAATCAATCTAAAGAAAAACTTTCAAATTCTTATTTTTAATCAATATATACGAAATGTTCTTTCACTGGATCGTGTTCCTTCACTGGTTGGTTTACCCTATATGTAAAAATTCTGTTATTAATTATTGAATTGTTTTGTTAAGTCAGATGAACTAAATCAAAGAGTTTTTGCACAGGATAACATTTTTTAAAAAATAATAGAAATAAACGACCCCTCAACTTCTATGATTTAATTTTAAGAAATCATTCAGCTGTCTATTTTTTTAAGGCTCATAAACCTCCAAAATTCTGAAACAAAGAAATTGTGTGAGTTACACCAAATAGTTTTGAGAAATTAATGGACGGTTCCTCATTTCGATTGGGAACTTTTACAATTTTCCGAAATTCTTAAATCAATATTTAATCGAATAAAAATAAGAGACACGAAAATTAACTATATAGAGAGGTTTTTTTTTTCAAAATAAATATTTCTTAAAAATAGTTTAAGTAAATGACCTCTCAATTTTTATGTTTATTTTTAGTAATAATAATTAAGAAATTGTTGATTGTATTTTTGTATGTTCATACTGTTCATACTCATACTCATTTTGTATGTTTTGTATGTATAGAAATTGTTCTATGTATTTTTTTTTAAAAAAAAGCAGCTCATAAACAAGAAAAATTCTGAAACAAACAAAATCCATAAGTTTGATCAAACAGTTTTAAAAAATTAGTGGACGGTCCCTGAATTCGACACAGAACTTTCACGATTTTTTAAAATTGTTAAATTAATATTTAATCGAATAAATATAAGAGACACGAAAATTTCGAAGACTTTTTACATACCGCGAAAACTCGTTGATAAATTAGACTACATATCGAAAAATCAAAATAATGAAATTAATATGAAATCATCAAATATTTAATTAAATCAAATTAATATTTGATAATAAAGTATAATATAAAATGAATATTGAGCTTGTTGGGAATAATTACGAGATTTTGCAAACAAATTTTAAAAATTCGAATGTATATCCTTTTCCGCCCTTATCACTGTTATTAGGTTATATACTACGTATTGCCTACGTAGGCGGGAAAGGAAATAAATACGTATCACCGTTATTAGGAGAGATAAGAATTAAGATAA
Source organism: Parasteatoda tepidariorum (assembly GCF_982258835.1). Classification (NCBI taxonomy): domain Eukaryota; kingdom Metazoa; phylum Arthropoda; class Arachnida; order Araneae; family Theridiidae; genus Parasteatoda; species Parasteatoda tepidariorum. Next base: position 132,212,972 of record NC_141755.1, on the reverse strand, counting down.
CTCCCATGTTCATACTACCTTATTTTTATTTGTTTTAACACCTGCATAAGTAAAAGTCCCGCAGTGGACTGATCGTTAAGACACGGTTCTCAGCAGAGTGATGTGTGCGTGCCTCCTGATACGACTTTTGTCCCTTTTTCAGTCATTATTCGCTCTTTAAAAAAAAAAATAATTTTTTTCTTATACAGAACACTTTATTCACTTAAAAATATTGAAAAAGAAGTTAAAATATAACATAAAATAAAATAAATAAATAAATAAAAATTATCAAAATTTAACTGTTTATTAGAAATTATTCGCTATTTCAGAAAAGAAAAATAGTTATTTCTATATACAGAACACTTGATTCACGTTAAATTGTTAAATAGTATATTAAAAAACATATTATAAAATAAATAAAAAAATTCAAAGTCGACCCTTGCAGGGTGTCGAACCCGGGACCTCCGTGCCTTCAAATCAAACTTTCCCACAGAGCTACCAACTGACCCATGCTTCACATGCCTGGCCCGCGAATAGACAGTTTAAAACACCTCCTCCCGGTTAGTCAACAAAACATATTTAGGCCCATTTTCGACCCACTAATGGGTCTATAAAAATGTCCTCGGATACAGTTGTTCGTCACATTAAACTCTAATGTCCGCCCCAGTGTGAAATTTATAGGTTAATATTATAGGGAGTTACGGAGTGTTATGTGTGCGTGCCTCTTGATACGACATTTGTCCCGTTTTCAGTCATTATTCGCTCTTTAAAAAAAAGTAATATTTTTTTTCTTAAACAGAACTCTTTATTCACTTAAAAATATTGAAAAAGAAGTTAAAAAATAACATAAAATGAAATAAATAAAAATTATCAAAATTTAACCGTTTATTAGCTATTATTCGCTATTTCAGAAAAGAAAAATACTTATTTCTATATACAGAACACTTGATTCACGTTAAATTGTAGAAAAGTATATTAAAAAATATTATATAAAATAAATGAAAAAAATTCAAAGTCGACCCTTGCAGGGCGTCGAACCCGGGACCTCCGTGCCTTCAAATCTAACTTTCCCTCAGAGCTACCAACTGACCCATGCTTCACATGACAAGCCCGCGAATATACAGCTTAAAACACCTCCTCCCGGTTAGTCAACAAAACATATTTTAGCCCATTTTCGGCCCACTAATAGGTCTATAAAAATGTCCTCGGGTACAGTTGATCGCCACACATTAAACACTAATTTCTGCCGTAGTTTTAAATTTATAGGTTAATATTATAGGGAGTTACGGGGAGTGATGTGTGCGTGCCTCCTGATACGTCTTTTGTTCCTTATTCAGTCATTATACACAACACTTTATTCACTTAAAAATATTGAAAAAGAAGTTAAAAAATAACATAAAATAAAATAAATAAATAAATAAAAATTTAACCGTTTATTAGCTATTAATCGCTATTTCAGAAAAGAAAAATAGTTATTTCTATATACAGAACAATTGATTCACGTTAAATTGTTAAAAAGTATATTAAAAAACATAATATAAAATAAATAAAAAAAATTCAAAGTCGACCCTTGCAGGGTGTCGAACCCGGGACCTCAGTGCCTTCAAATCTAACTTTCCCATAGAGCTACCAACAGACCCATGCTTCACATGCCAGGCATGCGAATATACAGCTTAAAACACCTCCTCCAGGTTAGTCAAAAAAACATATTTTGGCCCATTTTCGGCCCACTTATGTGTCTATAAAAATTTCCTCGGGTACAGTTGATCGTCACATTAAACTCTAATGTCTGCCCCAGTTTGAAATGTATAGGTTAATATTATAGGGAGTTATAACATAAAATAAAATAAATAAATAAATAAAAATTATCAAAATTTAGCCGTTTATTAGCTATTATTCGCTATTTCAGAAAAGAAAAATAGTTATTTCTATATAACACTTGATTCACGTTAAATTGTTGAAAAGTATATTAAAAAACATAATATAAAATAAATAAAAAAAATCAAAGTCGATCCTTGCAGGGTGTTGAACCCGGGACCTCCGTGCCTTCACATCTAACTTTCCCACAGAGCTACCAACTGACCCATGCTTCACATGCCAGGCCCGCGAATATACAGCTTAAAACACCTCCTCCAGGTTAGTCAAAAAAACATATTTTGGCCCATTTTCGACCTACTAATGGGTCTATAAAAATGTCCTCGGATACAGTTGATCGCCACATTAAACACTAATGTCTGCCCAGTTTGAAATTTATAGGTTAATATTATAGGGAATTACGGGGTGTGATGTGTGCGTGCCTCCTGATACGACTTTTGTCCCGTTTTCAGTCATTATTCGCTCTTTAAAAGAAAAATAATAATTTTTATTTTATACAGAACACTTTATTCACTTAAAAATATTGAAAAAGAAGTTAAAAAATAACATAAAATAAAATAAATAAGTAAATTAAAATTTAACCGTTTATTAGCTATTATTCGCTATTTCAGAAAAGACAAATAGTTATTTCTATATACAGAACACTTGATTCACGTTAAATTGTTGAAAAGTATATTAAAAAACATAATATAAAATAAATAAAAAAAATTCAAAGTCGACCCTTGCAGGGTGTCGAACCCGGGACCTCAGTGCCTTCAAATCTAACTTTCCCATAGAGCTACCTACTGACCCATGCTTCTCATGCCAGGCCCGCGAATATACAGCTTAAAGCACCTCCTCCCGGTTAGTCAACAACACATATTTTGGCCCATTTTCGACCCACTAATGGGTCTATAAAAATGTCCTCGGGTACAGTTGATCGCCACATTAAACTCTAATGTCTGCCCCAGTTTGAAATTTATAGGTTAATATTATAGGGAATTGCGGGGTGCGATGTTTGCGTGCCTCCTGATACGACTTTTGTCCCGTTTTCAGTCATTATTCGCTCTTTAAAAGAAAAGTAATAATTTTTTTCTTATGCAGAACACTTTATTCACTTAAAAATATTGAAAAAGAAGTTAAAAAATAACATAAAATAAAATAAATAAGTAAATTAAAATTTAACCGTTTATTAGCTATTATTCGCTATTTCAGAAAAGACAAATAGTTATTTCTATATACAGAACACTTGATTCACGTTAAATTGTTGAAAAGTATATTAAAAAACATAATATAAAATAAATAAAAAAAATTCAAAGTCGACCCTTGCAGGGTGTCGAACCCGGGACCTCAGTGCCTTCAAATCTAACTTTCCCATAGAGCTACCTACTGACCCATGCTTCTCATGCCAGGCCCGCGAATATACAGCTTAAAGCACCTCCTCCCGGTTAGTCAACAACACATATTTTGGCCCATTTTCGACCCACTAATGGGTCTATAAAAATGTCCTCGGGTACAGTTGATCGCCACATTAAACTCTAATGTCTGCCCCAGTTTGAAATTTATAGGTTAATATTATAGGGAATTGCGGGGTGCGATGTTTGCGTGCCTCCTGATACGACTTTTGTCCCGTTTTCAGTCATTATTCGCTCTTTAAAAGAAAAGTAATAATTTTTTTCTTATGCAGAACACTTTATTCACTTAAAAATATTGAAAAGGAAGATAAAAAATAACATAAAATAAAATAAATAAATTAAAAAAATTTAACCGTTTATTAGCTATTATTCGCTATTTCAGAAAAGAAAAATAGTTATTTCTATATACAGAACACTTGATTCACGTTAAATTGTTGAAAAGTATATTAAAAAACATAATATAAAATAAATAAAAATAATTCAAAGTCGACCCTTGCAGGGTGTTGAACCCGGGACCTCCGCGCCTTCAAATCTAACTTTCCCACAGAGCTACCAACTGACCCATGCTTCACATGCCAGGCCCGCGAATATACAGCTTAAAACACCTCCTCCCGGTTAGTAAACAAAACATATTTTGGCCCATTTTCGGCCCACTAATGGGTCTATAAAAATGTCCTCGGGTACAGTTGATCGCCACATTAAACTCTAACGTCTGCCCCAGTTTGAAATTTATAGGTTAATATTATAGGGAGTTACGGGGTGTGATGTGTGCGTGCCTCCTTATACGACTTTTGTCCCTTTTTCAGTCATTATTCGCACTTTAAAAGAAAAATAATAATTTTTTTCTTATACAGAACACTTTATTCACTTAAAAATATTGAAAAAGAAGATAAAAAATAACATAAAATAAAATAAATAAATTAATAAAAATTTAACCGTTTATTAGCTATTATTCGCTATTTCAGAAAAGAAAAATAGTTATTTCTATATACAGAACACTTGATTCACGATAAATTGTTGAAAAGTATATTAAAAAACATAATATAAAAAAAAATAAAAAAAATTCAAAGTCGACCTTTGCAGGGTGTCGAACCCGGGACCTCCGTGTCTTCAAATCTAACTTTCCCACAGAGCTACCAACTGACCCATGCTTCACATGCCAGGCTAGCGAATATACAGCTTAAAACACCTCCTCCCGGTTAGTCAACAAAACATATTTTGGCCCATTTTCGACCCACTAATGGGTCTATAAAAATGTCCTCGGGTACAGTTGATCGCCACATTAAACTCTAATGTCTGCCCCAGTTAGAAATTTATAGGTTAATATTATAGGGAATTGCCGAGAGTGATGTGTGCGTGCCTCCTGATACGACTTTTGTCCCGTTTTCAGTCATTATTCGCTCTTTAAAAGAAAAGTAATAATTTTTTTCTTATACAGAACACTTTATTCACTTAAAAATATTGAAAAAGAAGATAAAAAATAACATAAAATAATATAAATAAATAAATAAAAATTTAACCGTTTATTAGCTATTATTCGCTATTTCAGAAAAGAAAAATAGTTATTTTTATATACAGAACACTTGATTCACGTTAAATTGTTGAAAAGTATATTAAAAAACATAATATAAAATAAATAAAAAAAATTCAACGTCGACCCTTGCAGGGTGTCGAACCCGGGACCTCCGTGCCTTCAAATCTAACTTTCCCATAGAGCTACCAACTGACCCATGCTTCACAAGCCAGGCCAGCGAATATACAGCTTAAAACACCTCCTCCCGGTAAGTCAACAAAACATATTTTGGCCCATTTTCGACCCACTAATGGGTCTATAAAAATGTCCTCGGGTACAGTTGATCGCCACATTAAACTCTAATGTCTGCCCCAGTTTGAAATTTATAGGTTAATATTATAGGGAATTACGGGGTGTGATGTGTGGGTGCCTCCTGATACGACTTTTGTCCCGTTTTCAGTCATTATTCGCTCTTTAAAAGAAAAATAATAATTTTTTTCTTATACAGAACACTTTATTCACTTAAAAATATTGAAAAAGAAGTTTAAAAATAACATAAAATAAAATAAATAAATAAATAATAATTTAACCGTTTATTAGCTATTATTCGCTATTTCAGAAAAGAAAAATAGTTATTTCTATATACAGAACACTTGATTCACGTTAAATTGTTGAAAAGAATATTAAAAACCATAATATAAAATAAATAAAAAAAATTCAAAGTCCACCCTTGCAGGGTGTCGAACCCGGGACCTCCGTGCCTTCAAATCTAACTTTCCCACAGAGCTACCAACTGACCCATGCTTCACATGCCAGGCCCGCGAATATACAGCTTAAAACACCTCCTCCCGGTTAGTCAACAAAACATATTTTGGCCCATTTTCGACCCACTAATGGGTCTATAAAAATGTCCTCGGGTACAGTTGATCGCCATATTAAACTCTAATGTCTGCCCCAGTTTGAAATTTATAGGTTAATATAATAGGGAATTACGGGGTGTGATGTGTGCGTGCCTCCTGATACGACTTTTGTCCCGTTTTCAGTCATTATTCGCTCTTTAAAAGAAAAGTAATAATTTTTTTCTTATACAGAACACTTTATTCACTTAAAAATATTGAAAAAGAAGTTAGAAAATAACAAAAAATAAAATAAATAAATAAATAAAAATTTAACCGTTTATTAGCTATTATTCGCTATTTCAGAAAAGAAAAATAGTTATTTCTATATACAGAACACTTGATTCACGTTAAATTGTTGAAAAGTATATTAAAAAACATAATATAAAATAAATAAAAAAAATTCAAAGTCGACCCTTGCAGGGTGTCGAACCCGGGACCTCAGTGCCTTCAAATCTAATTTTCCCATAGAGCTACCAACAGAGCCATGCTTCACATGCCAGGCATGCGAATATACAGCTTAAAACACCTCCTCCCGGTTAGTCAACAAAACATATTTTGGCCCATTTTCGGCCCACTTATGGGTCTATAAAAATGTCCTCGGGTACAGTTGTTTGTCACATTAAACTCTAATTTCTGCCCCAGTTTGAAATTTATAGGTTAATATTATAGGGAATTGCGGGGTGTGATGTGTGCGTGCCTCCTGATACGACTTTTGTCCCTTTTTCAGTCATTTTTCGCTCTTTAAAAAAAAATAATAATTTTTTTCTTATACAGAACACTTTATTCACTTAAAAATATGGAGAAAAAAGTTAAAAAATAACATAAAATAAAATAAATAAATAAATAAAAATTTAACCGTTTATTAGCTATTATTCGTTATTTCAGAAAAGAAAAATAGTTATTTCTATATACAGAACACTTGATGCACGTTAAATTGTTGAAAAGTATGTTAAAAAACATAATATAAAATAAATAAAAAAAAATTCAAAGTCGACCCTGGCAGGGTGTCGAACCCGGGACCTCCGTGACTTTAAATCTAACTTTCCCACAGAGCTACCTACTGACCCATGCTTCTCATGCCAGGCCCGCGAATATACAGCTTAAAGCACCTCCTCCCGGTTAGTCAACAACACATATTTTGGCCCATTTTCGACCCACTAATGGGTCTATAAAAATGTCCTCGGGTACAGTTGATCGCCACATTAAACTCTAATGTCTGCCCCAGTTTGAAATTTATAGGTTAATATTATAGGGAATTGCGGGGTGCGATGTGTGCGTGCCTCCTGATACGACTTTTGTCCCGTTTTCAGTCATTATTCGCTCTTTAAAAGAAAAGTAATAATTTTTTTCTTATACAGAACACTTTATTCACTTAAAAATATTGAAAAAGAAGATAAAAAATAACATAAAATAAAATAAATAAATTAAAAAAATTTAACCGTTTATTAGCTATTATTCGCTATTTCAGAAAAGAAAAATTGTTATTTCTATATACAGAACACTTGATTCACGTTAAATTGTTGAAAAGTATATTAAAAAACATAATATAAAATAAATAAAAATAATTCAAAGTCGACCCTTGCAGGGTGTCGAACCCGGGACCTCCTCGCCTTCAAATCTAACTTTCCCACAGAGCTACCAACTGACCCATGCTTCACAAGCCAGGCCAGCGAATATACAGCTTAAAACACCTCCTCCCGGTTAGTCAACAAAACATATTTTGGCCCATTTTCGACCCACTAATGGGTCTGTAAAAATGTCCTCGGGTACAGTTGATCGCCACATTAAACTCTAATGTCTGCCCCAGTTTGAAATTTATAGGTTAATATTATAGGGAATTACGGGGTGTGATGTGTGCGTGCCTCCTGATACGACTTTTGTCCCGTTTTCAGTCATTATTCGCTCTTTAAAAGAAAAATAATAATTTTTTTCTTATACAGAACACTTTATTCACTTAAAAATATTGAAAAAGAAGTTTAAAAATAACATAAAATAAAATAAATAAATAAATAATAATTTAACCGTTTATTACCTATTATTCGCTATTTCAGAAAAGAAAAATAGTTATTTCTATATACAGAACACTTGATTCACGTTAAATTGTTGAAAAGAATATTAAAAACCATAATATAAAATAAATAAAAAAAATTCAAAGTCGACCCTTGCAGGGTGTCGAACCCGGGACCTCCGTGCCTTCAAATCTAACTTTCCCACAGAGCTACCAACTGACCCATGCTTCACATGCCAGGCCCGCGAATATACAGCTTAAAACACCTCCTCCCGGTTAGTCAACAAAACATATTTTGGCCCATTTTCGACCCACTAATGGGTCTATAAAAATGTCCTCGGGTACAGTTGATCGCCATATTAAACTCTAGTGTCTGCCCCAGTTTGAAATTTATAGGTTAATATAATAGGGAATTACGGGGTGTGATGTGTGCGTGCCTCCTGATACGACTTTTGTCCCGTTTTCAGTCATTATTCGCTCTTTAAAAGAAAAGTAATAATTTTTTTCTTATACAGAACACTTTATTCACTTAAAAATATTGAAAAAGAAGTTAAAAAATAACAAAAAATAAAATAAATAAATAAATAAAAATTTAACCGTTTATTAGCTATTATTCGCTATTTCAGAAAAGAAAAATAGTTATTTCTATATACAGAACACTTGATTCACGTTAAATTGTTGAAAAGTATATTAAAAAACATAATATAAAATAAATAAAAAAAATTCAAAGTCGACCCTTGCAGGGTGTCGAACCCGGGACCTCAGTGCCTTCAAATCTAACTTTCCCATAGAGCTACCAACAGAGCCATGCTTCACATGCCAGGCATGCGAATATACAGCTTAAAACACCTCCTCCCGGTTAGTCAACAAAACATATTTTGGCCCATTTTCGGCCCACTTATGGTCTTTAAAAATGTCCTCGGGTACAGTTGTTTGTCACATTAAACTCTAATTTCTGCCCCAGTTTGAAATTTATAGGTTAATATTATAGGGAATTGCGGGGTGTGATGTGTGCGTGCCTCCTGATACGACTTTTGTCCCTTTTTCAGTCATTATTCGCTCTTTAAAAAAAATAATAATTTTTTTCTTATACAGAACACTTTATTCACTTAAAAATATAGAGAAAAAAGTTAAAAAATAACATAAAATAAAATAAATAAATAAATAAACATTTAACCGTTTATTAGCTATTATTCGCTATTTCAGAAAAGAAAAATAGTTATTTTTATATACAGAACACTTGATTCACGTTAAATTGTTGAAAAGTATATTAAAAAACATAATATAAAATAAATAAAAGAAATTCAACGTCGACCCTTGCAGGGTGTCGAACCCGGGACCTCCGTGCCTTCAAATCTAACTTTCCCATGGAGCTACCAACTGACCCATGCTTCACAAGCCAGGCAAGCGAATATACAGCTTAAAACACCTCCTCCCGGTTAGACAACAAAACATATTTTGGCCCATTTTCGACCCACTAATGGGTCTATAAAAATGTCCTCGGGTACAGTTGATCGCCACATTAAACTCTAATGTCTGCCCCAGTTTGAAATTTATAGGTTAATATTATAGGGAATTACGGGGTGTGATGTGTGCGTGCCTCCTGATACGACTTTTGTCCCGTTTTCAGTCATTATTCGCTCTTTAAAAGAAAAATAATAATTTTTTTCTTATACAGAACACTTTATTCACTTAAAAATATTGAAAAAGAAGTTTAAAAATAACATAAAATAAAATAAATAAATAAATAATAATTTAACCGTTTATTAGCTATTATTCGCTATTTCAGAAAAGAAAAATAGTTATTTCTATATACAGAACACTTGATTCACGTTAAATTGTTGAAAAGAATATTAAAAACCATAATATAAAATAAATAAAAAAAATTCAAAGTCGACCCTTGCAGGGTGTCGAACCCGGGACCTCCGTGCCTTCAAATCTAACTTTCCCACAGAGCTACCAACTGACCCATGCTTCACATGCCAGGCCCGCGAATATACAGCTTAAAACACCTCCTCCCGGTTAGTCAACAAAACATATTTTGGCCCATTTTCGACCCACTAATGGGTCTATAAAAATGTCCTCGGGTACAGTTGTTCGCCATATTAAACTCTAGTGTCTGCCCCAGTTTGAAATTTATAGGTTAATATAATAGGGAATTACGGGGTGTGATGTGTGCGTGCCTCCTGATACGACTTTTGTCCCGTTTTCAGTCATTATTCGCTCTTTAAAAGAAAAGTAATAATTTTTTTCTTATACAGAACACTTTATTCACTTAAAAATATTGAAAAAGAAGATAAAAAATAACATAAAATAAAATAAATAAATTAATAAAAATTTAACCGTTTATTAGCTATTATTCGCTATTTCAGAAAAGAAAAATAGTTATTTCTATATACAGAACACTTGATTCACGTTAAATTGTTGAAAAGTATATTAAAAAACATAATATAAAATAAATAAAAATATTCAAAGTCGACCCTTGCAGGGCGTCGAACCCGGGACCTCCGTGCCTTCAAATCTAACTTTCCCACAGAGCTACCAACTGACCCATGCTTCACATGCCAGGCCCGCGAATATACAGCTTAAAACACCTCCTCCCGGTTAGTCAACAAAACATATTTTGGCCCATTTTCGGCCCACCAATGGGTCTATAAAAATGTCCTCGGGTACAGTTGATCGCCACATTAAACTCTAACGTCTGCCCCAGTTTGAAATTTATAGGTTAATATTATAGGGAGTTACGGGGTGTGATGTGTGCGTGCCTCCTGATACGACTTTTGTCCCTTTTTCAGTCATTATTCGCTCTTTAAAAGAAAAATAATAATTTTTTTTTTATACAGAACACTTTATTCACTTAAAAATGTTGAAAAAGAAGTTAAAAAATAACATAAAATAAAATAAATAAATAAATAAAAATTTAACCGTTTATTAGCTATTATTCGCTATTTCAGAAAAGAAAAATAGTTATTTCTATATACAGAACACTTGATTCACGTTAAATTGTTGAAAAGTATATTAAAAAACATAATATGAAAAAAATAAAAAAAATTCAAAGTCGACCTTTGCAGGGTGTCGAACCCGGGACCTCCGTGCCTTCAAATCTAACTTTCCCACAGAGCTACCAACTGACCCATGCTTCACATGCCAGGCCAGCGAATATACAGCTTAAAACACCTCCTCCCGGTTAGTCAACAAAACATATTTTGGCCCATTTTCGACCCACTAATGGGTCTATAAAAATGTCCTCGGGTACAGTTGATCGCCACATTAAACTCTAATGTCTGCCCTAGTTTGAAATTTATAGGTTAATATTATAGGGAATTACGGGGTGTGATGTGTGCGTGCCTCCTGATACGACTTTTGTCCCGTTTTCAGTCATTATTCGCTCTTTAAAAGAAAAATAATAATTTTTTTCTTATACGGAACACTTTATTCACTTAAAAATATTGAAAAAGAAGTTTAAAAATAACATAAAATAAAATAAATAAATAAATAATAATTTAACCGTTTATTAGCTATTATTCGCTATTTCAGAAAAGAAAAATAGTTATTTCTATATACAGAACACTTGATTCACGTTAAATTGTTGAAAAGAATATTAAAAACCATAATATAAAATAAATAAAAAAAATTCAAAGTCGACCCTTGCAGGGTGTCGAACCCGGGACCTCCGTGCCTTCAAATCTAACTTTCCCACAGAGCTACCAACTGACCCATGCTTCACATGCCAGGCCCGCGAATATACAGCTTAAAACACCTCCTCCCGGTTAGTCAACAAAACATATTTTGGCCCATTTTCGACCCACTAATGGGTCTATAAAAATGTCCTCGGGTACAGTTGATCGCCATATTAAACTCTAGTGTCTGCCCCAGTTTGAAATTTATAGGTTAATATAATAGGGAATTACGGGGTGTGATGTGTGCGTGCCTCCTGATACGACTTTTGTCCCGTTTTCAGTCATTATTCGCTCTTTAAAAGAAAAGTAATAATTTTTTTCTTATACAGAACACTTTATTCACTTAAAAATATTGAAAAAGAAGTTAAAAAATAACAAAAAATAAAATAAATAAATAAATAAAAATTTAACCGTTTATTAGCTATTATTCGCTATTTCAGAAAAGAAAAATAGTTATTTCTATATACAGAACACTTGATTCACGTTAAATTGTTGAAAAGTATATTAAAAAACATAATATAAAATAAATAAATAAAATTCAAAGTCGACCCTTGCAGGGTGTCGAACCCGGGACCTCAGTGCCTTCAAATCTAACTTTCCCATAGAGCTACCAGCAGAGCCATGCTTCACATGCCAGGCATGCGAATATACAGCTTAAAACACCTCCTCCCGGTTAGTCAACAAAACATATTTTGGCCCATTTTCGGCCCACTTATGGTCTTTAAAAATGTCCTCGGGTACAGTTGTTTGTCACATTAAACTCTAATTTCTGCCCCAGTTTGAAATTTATAGGTTAATATTATAGGGAATTGCGGGGTGTGATGTGTGCGTGCCTCCTGATACGACTTTTGTCCCTTTTTCAGTCATTATTCGCTCTTTAAAAAAAAATAATAATTTTTTTCTTATACAGAACACTTTATTCACTTAAAAATATAGAGAAAAAAGTTAAAAAATAACATAAAATAAAATAAATAAATAAATAAAAATTTAACCGTTTATTAGCTATTATTCGCTATTTCAGAAAAGAAAAATAGTTATTTTTATATACAGAACACTTGATTCACGTTAAATTGTTGAAAAGTATATTAAAAAACATAATATAAAATAAATAAAAAAAATTCAACGTCGACCCTTGCAGGGTGTCGAACCCGGGACCTCCGTGCCTTCAAATCTAACTTTCCCATAGAGCTACCAACTGACCCATGCTTCACAAGCCAGGCCAGCGAATATACAGCTTAAAACACCTCCTCCCGGTTAGTCAACAAAACATATTTTGGCCCATTTTCGACCCACTAATGGGTCTATAAAAATGTCCTCGGGTACAGTTGATCGCCACATTAAACTGTAATGTCTGCCCCAGTTTGAAATTTATAGGTTAATATTATAGGGAATTACGGGGTGTGATGTGTGCGTGCCTCCTGATACGACTTTTGTCCCGTTTTCAGTCATTATTCGCTCTTTAAAAGAAAAATAATAATTTTTTTCTTATACAGAACACTTTATTCACTTAAAAATATTGAAAAAGAAGTTAAAAAATAACAAAAAATAAAATAAATAAATAAATAAAAATTTAACCGTTTATTAGCTATTATTCGCTATTTCAGAAAAGAAAAATAGTTATTTCTATATACAGAACACTTGATTCACGTTAAATTGTTGAAAAGTATATTAAAAAACATAATATAAAATAAATAAAAAAAATTCAAAGTCGACCCTTGCAGGGTGTCGAACCCGGGACCTCAGTGCCTTCAAATCTAACTTTCCCATAGAGCTACCAACAGAGCCATGCTTCACATGCCAGGCATGCGAATATACAGCTTAAAACACCTCCTCCCGGTTAGTCAACAAAACATATTTTGGCCCATTTTCGGCCCACTTATGGGTCTTTAAAAATGTCCTCGGGTACAGTTGTTTGTCACATTAAACTCTAATTTCTGCCCCAGTTTGAAATTTATAGGTTAATATTATAGGGAATTGCGGGGTGTGATGTGTGCGTGCCTCCTGATACGACTTTTGTCTCTTTTTCAGTCATTATTCGCTCTTTAAAAAAAATAATAATTTTTTTCTTATACAGAACACTTTATTCACTTAAAAATATAGAGAAAAAAGTTAAAAAATAACATAAAATAAAATAAATAAATAAATAAAAATTTAACCGTTTATTAGCTATTATTCGCTATTTCAGAAAAGAAAAATAGTTATTTCTATATACAGAACACTTGATGCACGTTAAATTGTTGAAAAGTATATTAAAAAACATAATATAAAATAAATAAAAAAAAATTCAAAGTCGACCCTGGCAGGGTGTCGAACCCGGGACCTCCGTGACTTTAAATCTAACTTTCCCACAGAGCTACCTACTGACCCATGCTTCTCATGCCAGGCCCGCGAATATACAGCTTAAAGCACCTCCTCCCGGTTAGTCAACAAAACATATTTTGGCCCATTTTCGACCCACTAATGGGTCTATAAAAATGTCCTCGGGTACAGTTGATCGCCACATTAAACTCTAATGTCTGCCCCAGTTTGAAATTTATAGGTTAATATTATAGGGAATTGCGGGGTTCGATGTGTGCGTGCCTCCTGATACGACTTTTGTCCCGTTTTCAGTCATTATTCGCTCTTTAAAAGAAAAGTAATAATTTTTTTCTTATACAGAACACTTTATTCACTTAAAAATATTGAAAAAGAAGATAAAAAATAACATAAAATAAAATAAATAAATTAAAAAAATTTAACCGTTTATTAGCTATTATTCGCTATTTCAGAAAAGAAAAATAGTTATTTCTATATACAGAACACTTGATTCACGTTAAATTGTTGAAAAGTATATTAAAAAACATAATATAAAATAAATAAAAATAATTCAAAGTCGACCCTTGCAGGGTGTCGAACCCGGGACCTCCGCGCCTTCAAATCTAACTTTCCCACAGAGCTACCAACTGACCCATGCTTCACATGCCAGGCCCGCGAATATACAGCTTAAAACACCTCCTCCCGGTTAGTCAACAAAGCATATTTTGGCCCATTTTCGACCCACTAATGGGTCTATAAAAATGTCCTCGGGTACAGTTGATCGCCACATGAAACGCAAGTGTGTGCCCCTGTTTGAAATTTATAGGTTAATATTATAGGGAGTTACGGGGTGTGATGTGTGCGTGCCTCCTGATACGACTTTTGTCCCTTTTTCAGTCATTATTCGCTCTTTAAAAGAAAAATAATAATTTTTTTCTTATACAGAACACTTTATTCACTTAAAAATATTGAAAAAGAAGATAAAAAATAACATAAAATAAAATAAATAAATTAATAAGAATTTAACCGTTTATTAGCTATTATTCGCTATTTCAGAAAAGAAAAATAGTTATTTCTATATACAGAACACTTGATTCACGTTAAATTGTTGAAAAGTGTATTAAAAAACATAATGTAAAGTAAATAAAAAAAATTCAAAGTCGACCCTTGCAGGGCGTCGAACCCGGGACCTCCGTGCCTTCAAATCTAACTTTCCCACAGAGCTACCAACTGACCCATGCTTCACATGCCAGGCCCGCGAATATACAGCTTAAAACACCTCCTCCCGGTTAGTAAACAAAACATATTTTGGCCCATTTTCGGCCCACTAATGGGTCTATAAAAATGTCCTCGGGTACAGTTGATCGCCACATTAAACTCTAACGTCTGCCCCAGTTTGAAATTTATAGGTTAATATTATAGGGAGTTACGGGGTGTGATGTGTGCGTGCCTCCTTATACGACTTTTGTCCCTTTTTCAGTCATTATTCGCTCTTTAAAAGAAAAATAATAATTTTTTTCTTATACAGAACACTTTATTCACTTGAAAATATTGAAAAAGAAGATAAAAAATAACATAAAATAAAATAAATAAATTAATAAAAATTTAACCGTTTATTAGCTATTATTCGCTATTTCAGAAAAGAAAAATAGTTATTTCTATATACAGAACACTTGATTCACGTTAAATTGTTGAAAAGTATTTTAAAAAACATAATATAAAATAAATAAAAATAATTCAAAGTCGACCCTTGCAGGGTGTCGAACCCGGGACCTCCGTGCCTTCAAATCTAACTTACCCACAGAGCTACCAACTGACCCATGCTTCACATGCCAGACCCGCGAATATACAGCTTAAAACACCTCCTCCCGGTTAGTCAACAAAACATATTTTGGCCCATTTTCGACCCACTAATGGGTCTATAAAAATGTCCTCGGGTACAGTTGATCGCCTCATGAAACGCAAGTGTCTGCCCCAGTTTGAAATTTATAGGTTAATATTATAGGGAGTTACGGGGTGTGAAGTGTGCGTGCCGCCTGATACGACTTTTGTCCCTTTTTCAGTCATTATTCGCTCTTTAAAAAAAATAATAATGCTTTTTTCTTATACAGAACACTTTATTCACTTAAAAATATAGAAAAAGAAGTTAAAAAATAACATAAAAAAAATAAATAAATAAAAATTATCAAAATTTTACCGTTTATTAGCTATTATTCGCTATTTCTGAAAAGATAAATAGTTATTTCTATATACAGAACACTTGATTCACGTTAAATTGTAGAAAAGTATAGTAAAAAATATAATATAAAATAAATAAAAAAAATTCAAAGTCGACCCTTGCAGGGTGTCGAAGCCGGGACCTCCGGGCCTTCGAATCTAACTTTCCCACTGAACTACCAACTGACCCATGCTTCATATGCTAGGCCCGCGAATATACAGCCTAAAACACCTTCTCCCGGTTAGTCAACAAAACATATTTTGGCCCATTTTCGACCCACTAATGGGTCTATAAAAATGTCCTCGGGTACAGTTGTTCGTCACATTAATCTCCAATTTCTGCCACAGTTTGAAATTTATAGGTTAATATTATAGGGAGCTACGGGGTGTGATGTGTAAGCTAAATATACGCGGATCAGGTATGAGAAGCGTGGTGCAGTTGGTAGCGCTGTGGGGTAAGGATGATATGTAGCCCCGGAAGTACTGGGTTCGATACCCTGCAAGGGTCGACTTTAATTTTTTTTTTTTATTTATTTTTTGTTATGTTTTTTAATATACTTTTTGACAATTTAGCGTGAATGAAGTGTTCTGTATACAGAAATAACTATTTTTCCTTTATGAAATAGCGAATAATTTAATGTTATTTTTTTAACTTCTTTTTCAAAATTTAAGTGTTTTATATATGAAAAGAATTATTTTTCTTTGTTAAAGAGCGAATAATTTCTGAAAAAAGACAAAAGTTGTATTAGGAGGCACTCTCACATCACACCCCGTTACTCCCTATAATATTAACCTATAAATTTCAAACTGGGCCTGAAATTAGAGTTTAATGTAATAAACAATTGTACCAAAGGAACTTTTTATAGACTAATTAGTGGGATCTCAATGGGCCAAAATGAGTTTTGTTGACTAACCGGGAAGAGGTTCTTTAAGCTAAATATTCGCGGGGCTGTTATGTGAAACGTGGCGCAGTTGGTAGCGCTGTGGGCAAGGTTGACATGTAGTTCTGGGTTCGAAACAATGCAAGGGTCGACTTTAAATTTTTTTTACTTATTTTATATTATGTTTTTTAAATGAAGAAATTCGAAGTCTATATACTGTATAAAAATATGGTCATATATCTCCCTCTAATATTAACCTATAATACTTAAACAGGACCACGTATTATATTACCGGGTTATGGAGTACCCTAACTGAGGAAATAATTATAGACCTCATAGGGGGTACGCAATGTGGCCCTGTAGTTTACTATGTATGTATATCTAAGATAGTCTTCTGTAAAGCTTTAAAATTAGGAAATTCGTCTTCTAAAGAGCTTTAAAAATTCGAAGTCATTTTTCAATATTAACTAACGCATGGCCCGATATCAGACCTTAATATTGACCCATAATATTTTAATTGGTCCATGTATTATATTACCGGGTAATAGTGTACCCTACCAGAGGAAATAATCATAGACCTCATAGGGGATACACAATGTGGCTCTTTAGTTTACTATGTACGCATATCTAAAATAGTGCGTTCAATCGCTTTAACATGAGGAAATTCGTTTTCTAAAAACCTTTAGGACGAGGCGATTCGAAGTCAATTTTCAATATTAACGCAAGGCCCGATATCAGACTTTAATATTGACCCATAATATTTTAATTGGACCACGTATTATGTTGCCGGGTATTAAATAGTCTGATGATCGAATGATGGGGCAAAAAAAAAAAATTTTTTTTTTTTTACCTTTAAACTAAAAAATTTTTTATTTATAAATAATTTATTAATACTCAAATTGCTTGAAAGATGATATGTTCCCTCATAATGACAACGAAGTTTTTTGTTTTATCAAGGCTTAACTCGATCTGCCGTCACACGCTGGCGCTGCGGCAAGCGTCAGCGGCAGATCGAGTTAAGCCTTGGTTTTATTCAGTCATTTATTTATATTTATTATGTCCGACATTGTAAAAAAGAAAAAAAATGCATTTTTGGCCTTGAGTGACAATGGCTTTTTCAATTTGAATACTTCCATTTGAACGGGTTAGTAACATGTACAGAAATAGGCAACCGGATCCTTTACATAATTATGAAATCAGTTCGTAAACAAACAAAAGGCTGTGATGAACATTTCACCAAGCATACCCTTAATTATTTAATGAAAATACTTTGAAATATTCCAGTATGTGCATCAGCATTAGATAATGTCAATTAAGAATGGTGTGAGTTCTTTTTTTTTATTTCTCATTGTAATAAGCGCAATAACGTGTTCTTAATATTTCAACATAGGAATTATTTATATAAAAGCTCAGCAATTTTGCATTGCACATTTAAATGCAACTAATATATTTTAAAGAAAATTTTGTGTAACATTTTTTTATATTTGGGCCGTGGAAATTTGTCAAACCTAGTGCCGGTATAAATGTAGTTGCTTTATCTTTATAATTATACAAGTTCAATGAGTCTAAATTGCTGTAAAGACCGTTTTTCTATAATCTTTTTAATTCCTTTTTTTCTCTCTTTTTAAAATTGGTTAACCGTAGTTTTTGCAACCCTATTAAACTTTTATTACCTTAATCACTTATTGCAGTAAGTTTATTTTACCTTGTTATATCAAGTAGCTTATTATGGGAAGATTTCTGTATCATGATCTATAGCTGAATAAATGCCTAGTTTTGGCAGCTTTCATGCAGTGGTCCTTGAGAAACAAAAAAAAAAAAAACAACATAAAAGGGGGCCTACTGAAAGGATATTACTCATAGCCATCCTCAGACAAATTTCTACTTGTTTGATTTATTTTTTTTAGTTTGCAAATTTAAAATAATTTTGTTACCTTATAGTCGGTATGACAGATCAGGATACGGAAATATGTCCCTCATTATTACTGTATAGAAACTTAACTAATAATTGTAAATAAAATTCTGCTTTCTTAGTTAATTTGTGTGGAAATATTACGCAATTGTTAAACCTTTCGTGAGGGTAAACTAATCAAGGGTAACCAAGTACTTTTTGCTTCACTGGGTGCAAGCGAATAGTTACTAAAAATGTATGCATGTGCTTGTCTTAGTTGTTATTATGTGTTTGTGAGAATATGTACTAAAGACCTAATAAATATTGACCAGATCTGAAAGTGCGAGCATGTAAGAGGCAAAAATTAAATCCACAGTTCCTAAAGCAATATAAGTTTGTAGTTATATATTGTTTTGATTTTGGATTATAAATCTCAAAATAACTGAAGCTCTACTTTTTTAAAAAGGTATCTAGTATAAAATCTAAGTAAATATGTGCAATATAAATAAACACGATAAAGCAAACTCATGTTATCTCATTCGCTTTTGTTTGGACCGGAGGATTCATTATATTGAGCGTCAACTGTATTTATATTATTTTATGGAATATAACTCAGCTAGAGACTGAAACTTTAAGTGGCGTTAAGTGAAAACTCTAATATAACATTTCTTGTTCTTATAAAGCAGAATAATCTCTGTTTTTTTAAAATTTCTAATGCATGTTTACTACTTTTGCCTATGAATAATTGCAGTCCTTACAATTTATGCAAATTCTTAAAAATATTTAAATTTTTTTTATAGAATTGTTAAAATTGGAGGTGAGTTTTATCATTGAATAGCTTTTTCTGGAGTCGTTAAGGATGGCAAGGATACCAGTAATGAGTGTATCAGCATCCATTAATGATCCTGTTGCTGTTATAAATACTTACTGCTCATATGTATCAATGCTCATAGATCCTGTTGCAAGTAAGTTTAATAATTAGTCATTGGGAATTGAAAAATCAGAATTTATTTTCACTTGAAAATTTCTCATAGCAATTTAGTATTTGAGATTACATAGATATTATATTTTGTACTAAGGATGTACCTAATGAATAACTATATACTTATTGCTCATGTTACTTTGTTGGTAATGTTTACAATTCTCATACATTGATATTCACAAAAAATAAAATAACCAAAGTAATATACTTATAAATAAATCTTACTTATCTACTTAAATCATACTTACTTAAAGATATCTATATACCTATAAATAAATCATTGTATTTATCTGCACCTGATCAAAAATTATACTTAAATATTCTTACTTCTCATTTTTAATTTAATCAAATCCACATTTCTTTTTAAAGCAAAACCTTGATCAAATATATTTTATGCATTTATTGTAGTAACCTGTAATTATAGCTTATTTTATTTTTTGTTTATTTATCTGATCATTTATTGATTTTTCATTTATTGATTTTTCATTTATTGATTTTTATATTGCATAACTTTAATTTTCTCCTTTCTTTTCTTTTATATAGGAGGAAAGTAAATTGAAAGCTTTTCCAGAATTGAGTGGAGAGCTTGAAGTAAGGTTTAAATTTAATATAGTAAAATGCTATATTCAGAATGTCATTGTATGGGGAATTCGAAATTTATTTTTTCAGTTTCAGAAATGACAGTTCATTTTTCATAATTTTGCAGATTATGTATGCCGCAATTAAAGTCATTGTGCCGTTAAGCCCAGCATTCAAATCTATTTTGACTACCGAATTACAGGAACCTTTTTAAACCTCTCCCCATTTTCTAGATATTTAAATTTGCCTCCTATTTTTTGGTTCATTTTTCACTTTTTTGCCAATTTTTTTTTCTTTTACGTTAAATGCAATTGGCAGTTTAGTTTCCCATATATTAATAAATTTATTTATTTGGAAATTAATGTTTTAGCACCAATTGTATGAAGATCATTGAATTTAATTGAATGGCAAATAAGAATTTAAATTCTAAGAATTAAGGAGCATTCAAGTGATTGGCTCAAAAGCTTTTTAAAAACTGTTTAAGCAAGCTGAGACATAAAAACACTATTTATCCTCCCTCCTATATTAGTATTAATAGACTATTAATGATAAACATGTTATTAGTTTTATTACTCTAATGAAGGAAAAAAAATTATTTTGATACATTACAGTTTGAATTTGAAACCTAAAGACTAGAGGCACACCATTGAAATCAAATGTACTATGTTTATAAAAATATTTTTTCAAATAATAAATAAAAATAAAAGAATTTGAATAGATGTTTAACTAACAATAATAAAAAGAATATTTTAATGAAATATTTGTGTTATAATTTTGTAATAAAAGTATCCTTTTATTTTTTCAGACTATTGTTAGTAATCCACAATATCCTTCATTTTTGGATCATGCTATAAAAATTTTCATCAGAGTTTTAGAAGATGGAGAACCACAGTTCAATGCTGAAAAAGCCACCCATGTATGTATTTTCATGTCATGCCAATGGATCATTTTGTATATTTTAATGTACATATTTTTATATATATCCTGTATTATTTTTTATGAAGGTAGCCAATCTAAATTTTTTTCCTTTACTCTTTTATGTTTTTTTTATTCATATGTTGTCAATTATTTAGTTTACATAACTGATGAACTTAATGAACACAGTTAATAGTCATTGATATGGGTTTAAGATAACAAAATTTGAACAGTATTTAAAAAAATAACCCCATTGTTGCTAATGTCTGTAGGTTATGTTGTGTGTGTATGAAATCAACCTCATTTTAATGTCTTGGCAGAATAATCAGGTTTTCTCTATTTACGCTTGATCTCACTTTGTTTTTATATTCAAGACTGCTGTTTTTAAAAATTAGATTAAATCAGGGTTAGTAATTGTCCTGATGATCTTGATGTTCCTGATTTAAAGTATTTTATCTGTATTTGTCCTGAATTTTTTGTGTGTATTGAATATTCGATTTTCCAGGAATGAAAATGCAGATTTTTAAGAAAGTAGATTTAAGGAATTGAAAAATTTTGATCCAATATCCTTTTTCTTTCTTTTTTAAATGCTTGTCATAATCACAATATTTGATAGTTCCAATATAGGGACTGTCTATTGATTATTTACATGGTTTAGATATTTAGAGTCTTACCCAGAGGATTCATTGTTTCAACCTCTTTGAGAATTAAGTCATTCAATGAAAAGGAAAATTGATAAGCAATTTCGCAACATCAAATTTTTATGATGTCGATTTCAAGGGTAATATGCTTACTTATTATTTTCACCAAGTACAATTAAAAATTGTGTAAGATTTCCCAGTTGCACAAATATTGATTGTTTTCTTTCATGTGATTTCAGTCAACAAGCAGTTATAAAACTTTTAAATGATACATTAGGGGATTGCTTACTAAAATTAGTGTTCTACATAAATGTTAAGCGGTATATTCATTGCATTTTTGTTTTGAGATCATTGAAACCCTACTTTAAAGAGATTAAAGTAATCTTCAACTCAATTACACATTTGAATTATATAAGCAGAACAAGAACTTGCAGTATGTTTTTGTTCTGCATGCATTGTTATTTGTTGAGTATAATTGAAATACATAAAAATCAAGAGCATGGATCTAGAAAAGTTTAAATTTCTAGGATTTCATTTTTATGAGCCATGCTGTTTGATTAAAAAAAGTGTTAAATTTTACTTAAATATTGGGCTGTAAATCTTTAGGCAACCGTGTGCCCACGATTTGTAAGCCCGTAATTATAAATAATATTCTAATTAAAATTAAATTTATCTCTCCGAGGTAATACTAATACAAAAATTATGCAAAGTGAAGTTTATTTGGTAAAAATTTTGAATAGCTGAAAATATTTTTTGAAAACTGAAAATTTTCTTCTCTAGCTCTACATTTTATAATAATAAATAAAAGATTAAGAGTTTGTATTTTCTTCATATTGTGGGGAAAGAGTGGCACTTTTTGTTACAGAATTTAGAGTGAAAATGAAATTTGACTTACTGTGCTTCATCTCAAAACCGAATTTTTAATTTTAAATACTTGATTAATAGTTTATTTTTTCATAAATTCCTTAACTACATTAGATTGATGTTTACATCTGAACAGATTAGCTTATAAAATGTTGCTATTTATTAACTTAGAATTTTGTTGCTTTCATAAAAACTTAGAGAAATTATGCGGATATTTTTCTCAACATATATTTCCTCTGTATGTTTAATGTTGGAATTTTATGACTTCTCCTATACTGATTTTATTGATGTTTTATTTTTATTCAAATATTCATATTTTAGGTGGAAAATGAGGAAAATATATTAGTAGTTTTAAGAATAATCATAGAATTTCATAAGACCTTCAGGCCATCATGCAGCTTTGAAGTAAGAATGTGTTATTTATATGATTTATCTTTTTCAATGAATTTGCTTTTGTATTAATATATTTCACACGTGTACTATTTAGAAAACTATTTTATTAATGATCAATTTTTGTAAATTTTTGCATTACATTGAGTGGAATGTGTTTCTATAGGTTTTTAAACTCGCATTTTCATGGGGAAAAGAATATTGACTTAAGTGAATGTCATTTAATGTATCTTATAAGAGATTTTAGATTTTTCACTTGTTTGATTAATTAGTTATGACTTAAGAGTTAGTTATCACTTAAAAGTTTAAAAAGATATTAATATAGGCTTCCATTATAATGACAAATGCTTCTATGAATAATTCTTGATAAAATGAGGGAGTAAAAAAAGGAGAAAATAGAGGAAGATAATAGTTCTGTAATGAATCAATTTATAAATAAAGTTTATAAGCCTATAATTTGCAATATAAATGTCAATGATCACAAGGAGTTAACTAATTTTAAATTCTCTGTACAGAGATTTCTTGCCAAATTGTTCCTAAAGATTTCTTGTTTTAATTTCTCAAGATTTTTTATAGACATTGCTTAAAAGAATTTCATATTTTTTGCTTTTATTTAATGAAAAATTCTGAGGAATATTGATGAGTATTGTTTTTCCAATCCAAATTGCTATGATCCTGAAAAAAAATTTTTTTTTTTAATAATAATGAGTCTTAGTCACAAATAAATTTTTTTAAATATAATAATATGCTATTTTTGCACTAAATTTAAATGAAAGTCATAATGAAAAAGATGAATATATTGTGGTTTTTTTTTAATTTTAGTGTGACTAACTCAAAATATTAGGGGATATGAAATATCAATGATTCCCCCATAACTCAACAGGAAGATTTTATTAGTACTTTGAATTATTTATACTTTTTATATTATTTTAAAGTCCAGTGTGAAAGAAACCTTTAAAATTTTCATGATTTATAAAGTAGAGAAAAATAAATTAAAAAAGAATTATGGAGAAATATAGAAATTCTCCCCATTCAGTGTTTATAAGTTTCTCCATTCATTGGTAATTTGTTCTAAATAAATCTTTTTAATGTTATTAAAACCTCTTTTTTTAATTTTTTTATTTCCATGGTTTAAATACTTTTTTTTATTCACTTATTTTATATTGTTTCTTTTGGTACTCTTCACCTGCATGGCCTGTTAAACCACAATATACCATATCTTAAAATAAAACTTAAGTGATTGGGAAATCTAAAGGTTGCATGCAGTGATGTGAAAATAATGATATATTTAAAAAAATTTAGCTACTACTAACACCTCTTCAACTTACAACAAATAAAAAAAAAATCATGAAGAATAGTATATCAACATGTGACTTCAAAGCAAAGAGAAAACATGTGAAATATTAATTATGAATTGTTGTGTTGCTTAAAAATAGGATTCAGCAAATTTAAATCTATGTATTAAAATAAAGGAGATTTCATCATAAATTTTATCACTTGTTAATATTTTAACTCAATACAATTTTCTATAGTATTTTTATTTTTTTTTTTTTTAAAAACTGTTTATTCTTTTTAATTTGTTGAAATTTTCTGAAACATTTATGTGTTTTTTTTTTCCTTTTAAAATTTTAATTGAAAATGATTGACTGTCGATGCTTTCTTTTGTCGTGTGTTTATTTAATCAGAATTGGTTTATGACAAACTTTTTATTGAAGAAGAAAAAATATGGTGTATAAATATGTAGTACTCTGCATTATTCAATATGAATACAGTTTTGTGATATATAAACAAGCTCCACCTTTATTGTGATAACATATGAAATTATAATAATTATATGATTTATTTAGCATATTGTATAATTACCATATCATATAACATCATGATAATAATTATGATTATATTAAAAAAGGCAAAATATTTGAAAGAGCATTAATATAATCTATGATTATTATTAATATGATTCTTAATAGCATCCTGAAATTGGCTGGTAACACTATCATGTTACATACTGATTGAAAGAAGAAAATATATTCTAAATTAGAAAAAATAATTAATCTTTTGTAATTTTCCAAATATTTTTAGATACAGATGTTTCTGCTTTATGTAAAGAATGTTTACAAAGATCTGCCTAATTACTTGCATCTTATGTTTGAAGCACGGCCTACTCCAAAAGTAAAAAATTTATCAGCAGCTATGTTGGAACCGTTATTGAAAGAAACATTTACCATCACACCGATTCAAATTGAGAAAAGGGATCCAAATTCAACTACTCAGATGGTGAGTAAAAATAATTTTAGCGTCTGTAAATCTGTTATTATTAGTTATTAAATTAATTATTAGTTCATATAATTTGAAAATTTCAAGTCTTGTGTTTAAAAGCCTTTTTAAATGTATGTTAATAAGATTATTGTATTTTTTGAGTAAGCAATGAAAATAGTTATTTGGCTAAACCATTATTAAATTCAGACTATTTGTTGTTGCCTTGGTAATATTTAAAAATCAGCTTATTCACAAGTATGAAAGGGTTTCCATTCCTAAAAGAGCCTTAAATTTAAATATGGTTTTAGGAGCCCATTAAAAGGTCTGTTTTTCTTTCTAAACCTTCTTAAAGCTCATTCATATTTTAATTTTGAAGACTTCAATTGCATTTTATAATTGTTTTCATTATTATTCTTGATGCTATTGGATTTAAAAAGTTATGAAGTAACTTCATTTAAAAATTTAATGTGAGGAGCATTTTTTTCATAATTTAATTCTAAAACGTGCTTGGAATCTTTTTTCTTGCTTAATTTATTCGAACTTCAGGTCAATTTTTAGTGGTATTTACTTTAACCATCTCTTGAAATAAAAATTCATGTATGCATGCTTTTAATCAATTTTTAGTTGTATTAACTTTAACATCTCTTGAAAAAAAAATCATATATGCATGCTTTCAATCTGTATAAGCCTTCAAAGTTAAGGAAAAATTTTACTATTATTATATTAGAGGTGCACTACCTTTTCAAGTGAAGGGCCACATGCACAGCAAATTGACCTATGAAGGGTTGCATGCTCAAGAATTTAGACAGGCATGTTAACAGCAATTATAGATAGTAATTGTTTTAAAAACATCATTGCTCTTGGCACTAAATTCTTTTTATCGGGTAACCTTATAATATATTTGTGTAAAATTAAATACTTTTAAATGTTTAAAATTAAAAACTGATTACCCATTGAAAAAAAAAACAATCAGAAAATCAGAATCCATTTATGAGAAAAGAGCAGATAAATAGAAATAAATTTTTAAAAAAATGAGAAAATTCATATTTTTTTTTATCACATTGCATAATGCAAAAGTCCATTTAAACATTAAAATTTTAACGTTCATAGAATTAAATTAAAAATAAATAAATAAATATTCTAGTTAATAAAACAAATGCAGGTTGAATTCTTTTGTTTATAGAGAGTTTGTAGGGTTAAAAATGATTAAAATTAAAACAAAACCCTTTCAGTGCAAAATAAGATTCAGAATTTAGTAGGGAATATACTCCAACTTTAAAACATCAATTTTAAATAAATTACAAGAGAAGAGGCTGGAAGAGAAAAGAAAAAGAAAACATTAATTTTGATCTTAAGAATCTATTTTTTAATTATTATTAATTAGTATCAATTTAATCTATGAATTTATCAACTTAATTACATGAACTTACAGAGCTACCTATGATTGTAATTATACTAACTTGTAATTATACTATTTTAGAATAATTAGATTCAGTACAAACCTTAGAAATTAAACTTTTTAAAAATTTTATTTAAGAGTTTTAATCCTTTGTTCAATGTCCTATCCCACAGTTTTGAATTACATATACTTATTTAGCTTTTTTTGTTGCATTTTAAATACAAAGTTTTTAAGAGTAAACTTTTTCTAAATTAAGCTGAAGATATTTTAATTTTAATGATAACAATATTATAATAATATTTTAATTATTATGAAAATTAAAATATTGTTTAGAAAGTCAGGCATTGTTAATCTTTCACAGTATAAATAATAAATTAAATAAACGTGAAAGATTTACATACAATTTCTTTTGACTACAGATTGCATAAAAACATACATTGTGTGGTTTTTACATTTATAATATTTTATAATTTTTTTTTAAAACATGCAGCTGACTTAACTATCTTTAATTACATATTCAAGCTAAAAAAAAAGAAGCTAAATTTAGAATTTGGAAGTTTACTTTTCAAGCTAAGTTTTTATTATGTTTCAGTATGAAAGACTTACAAAAATTGAAAAATAACCTTGTTAAGACAATGAAAAGACACTGTATTAGTGTAATATTTATTTAACTTACAGCATTACCTGTGTCCTTTTACATTGGGTTAGTTCTCTGCCTTGGAGATTTTGGAACTTGCTCTTAGGTATTCTAGCTGTATAATTCAAAAACAGATTTTTTTTTATTTGCTTTAATTTTGAGATAAAGAGTAGAGTTATTACATTTTTTTTTATTAACAAACAATTTTGTATTGAATTAAAATATTTTAAAAGTAAACTTTAATTTTTTATGCAAGTATTTCCAATGGTACACAGACAGTTTTTTATTTTATCCTTTTCAAGAAAATTAAAATTCATATGAAACTTCGAAATTGAAAATTTGATTGATGCATTTTAAACAGAAGGATCAATCAGTAAGAATGTTTCTTAGGTTTCCAAAAATCTTGATTGGTATTTCATTATTTTTTAAAATTTTGACTGTTTTTCTTGTTGTTTGTTTTTCTTGATAGAATTGTTTAAAATATTGTTAAAAAAATTATTAGATTAAGAAAAATGATGTCACGTGAAAAATATGAACTGGATCATTCAAAAACTCAACTTTCAAGTTATTGTTTACTTTTCAGAAACCGAAGGGACTTTGAGCAAGCTCCAAAAGCTCCCTGTCCCTGAACTCACCCATCCTTTTATAAATGTCATACTTTGTTGCTTATAATACATAATGAAGGCATAACAATTTATTGTATCTATAAAGTTAAACTTGTAGTTCTCTTAACCAAATTAATAGCATGGTTCTCCAGTTTTATGTGTGTTTAAAGAAAAATGTTATACTAAAAATTACAAAATTACTTTCTTCTATACTTTGTAGCATTAAAAATTGTTACTTTGTGATTTTTCTTTTTTTTAATATTGTTTATATATTTGATTTCTTTTACAGGTTTATTTAATCCCAATAGCTACTATGTCCCTAAAGGCACTGACAGAGCTACCTATAATTGTTGTCTTGATGTACCAGCTATATAAAATGAGTGTTCATAAAGATGTCGAAGAATTTGTGCCATTGATAATGACAACTAATACTTTACAACCCACAGCTCAACAGAGGTAACTTAATTTTAACATTACTCAAATATTTTTTTACCATAGAAAGTTTAATATTAGTGACTATACTTCAACGTTGAAAAAGTCTATGAAGTGATAAATGTTTTAATATTGTCTCTTTGTTTGCCAAATTACTCTTAGATGATAATATATCTATATAAGATAACTAAGAAATCTCTCTCTAGAAGTATTAAAAATGTTGCACTTTACATTCCAGATGTTGGAAGCAGTTTTCAGTTGATAATGATCATAGTCAGTATTTACATAACTTTTAATTTATCTAGCATTGATTCTCATATTTGCTATAATAGTAATTGTTTTATTCAAATTTTCTAGTATCTAAATGAAAACTAATTTAAATTTAGCAATGTGTAAGATACCACAGGGTCAATATATGTATCACTAAAATATATAATTTTGATTAATTTCAGAACAGTCATAAAAAAATAATTTATAATTTTATAGAAAAACTCATACATCCAATAAAGTTTCAATTAATTCGCAAAGATAAAGTATTCTCTTTCATAAAATGCATCTCAATGTGGATATTCTAATTCTTATTCTGTTTGGATCAAATCATCTAAACTTAGAATATAATTTTTTTTAAATATCTTGCAACCAGCTCATAACTTAGTTACGAAATAGTTAGCCTGAGAAATATTTGTCAATATCACAAAAAATTTGACATTTTGTAATCTTTTTCAAAAATAAAAGCTTGTTAATCTTTTTTTAATTAAAACAAATGTTGTATCCAAATGAAATCAGATTTATTTTATTGGTCTCAGATTTTATTCTTATCCTTGATTGAAGCTGGAATGTCTTTTCTTTTTCTTTGAAAAGGTTTGCAGCAAAAATATTGCAAAATTGTGAGTAAGTTTTTTTCTAAATATCTTATAACAATGTCATATATTCAACTAAAAAAATAGTCTAAGGAATATTGATGATATCGTGTATAACATATTTTATTACTTTGTTACACTTATTAGAAATAAAGCTTTCTTAATTGAAACAAACATTTTACTATGGAGTTCAATGTAACTTATTAAGTTGCTCAGCCCACTAGGTATACCAAGACTATAATTAACACCACTCTTATATCACCTTTTAATATACTGACCACTTCTCAAACTAGGCCATCAAATTGGTACATTACAAATGGTCAACTTGCATAATTTTTGCTGTAAAATCTATTTTATTGATTTTGATCTTGATTGTTGTTTTATCCTTGACTCCCTTGTCATTTTAATTTTATTTTTATAATGTTTACAGTCAAAATATAGCAGAAAATATATAGAGAAACTTTTTAAATTACCTACTTGCATGTAGGATAAAGGATATACCTTAAATGTCTTTCTTTTTGACTTATTTTATATTTCATACCAAATGATCGAGTCAGAGCATAGTAATTTTGCCTATGCATTAATTGATTCTACTCTAACGTTATGTGAATTTTTCACAACCAACATTTAGTAACATTTAGTGAACTTCGTTTTAGTAGAGCAAAATATACCTTTTTACTTTGTCTTTTGTATTTTTTAAAATTATTTTAACCCTGTATACTGTTCCAAAAAATATCTTGATTTTTTTTTTTTGAAAATTGTTTGAGTTTTTCTTTGTTTTATTATGAGGCTTGGAAAATATATTCTAAATTAAAATTTCTTGTTAAATGTATTATGTTTCACAGCTCTTTAATTGCCTTTAGTGACTGTGGTATTACTTATTTTAATGTTAGAATCTTCTATATTTTTAGGCCTTTTGCTTATAGTACTTTAGCTGATCTTGTGCATCATATGAGACAATATTTATAGTTGAAGGTTCTGGCTAAGGCTGTAAATGTGTTCTCAAAAAATTTTCATGATGAAACTTTAGTAACTACAATTCAAACAATGTCTTGCATGCTTATTCTGAATTTAATTGAATGCATTAGAATATGATCTGATCAAGAAAATGTCAATGTAAGTTCTTTTTTTCTTATTAATTAAAATATAAATTTTAGGCCACTGATTAAATTTATTATAATGCAAGGCAGTAATGCTTTTAAATTATGAATAATTTTTATTGTGTGAATAAAGTTGCATTTTAATAAAATCATGAGAGGTGCTTGTGCAGTTAAATTTATTTTGTTACACCTCTTATGTCTATAAAAATATGATGTCAATAACCATGAGAATCTGGCAGCATATCAAAGCCTTATACTTTCAACCATGAAATGCATTGTATTTTTCACATTATATTCTTCTAGCTACGAATTTCAACCATTTTTATACCTTAACTATTCTTAAAGTGTATTTCAGTTCAGATTGTTTCATGGTATTATGACTAGTTTATTATTCATGATAGTATAACTAGTTTTGTTGTTCTGGCAATGAAAATTGTGCTCTGCTAACTATTAAGTCTATTGTAGAAATATTAAAGGTTTTTTTCTTTTGCAAATTAGTAATTTCCGTAAGAATAATATTTGTAGCAACATTAGCTCTGGTATAATATGTATGAAGCAGTAAAAAATCATCTATGATGTTTATTATATTTTGAAAAAAATTTATGCTTTATTTATAGCCGTGAGTTGTTAATGAGGATGCTTGAAGTTTTGGTTTTAAAACTATTGAAAAGCTGCAACTGCCTGTTCTGCAGAAAAAAGCGTAAGTAAACATTTACTTTCTGTTAAATTTATATAGTTGCTTATAGCGCTTGTATTCACAATAAAATTTGAAAATGTAATAACTCCTTGAAAAAAAATAATAGCCACTGTTTTTAACATCTTTTGAACAGTATTAGTCATTTAGAGTAGAAAAAAAAACTTGAAGGATATTTTCAACTGTCTAATATTGCCTTAAATAATACTAATTTTAATATTGTCGATATAATATATATTGTCTAATATATATTATATAAATATTGTCTTAAAAAATTTGTATCTGTTCAGTGCTAATAACTGCAAATGCATTTTAGAAATCATTCTTGTCACACATATTTATAATTAAAACACACGAATGAAACTTATTTTATTAAGAGGCATCCACTTTATTTATTTTATTTTTTAATGCAAATAAATTTCAATCTATATTATTGCCAACAGACAAAGTGCAAACATAACAAGCAATTTCAATGTTAAACACCTACTCACCAAGCTTTTTTTTTTCGTTCTAGAGATGAATTTTATACATATCAATCTTTAAATTCTGGACAAATTTTTGAATTTATTAAGTAAGATTTAAAAAAATAAGTGGTGTACGAATATCTATTTTCATTTATTATTATCCCCTTAAAGAATTTTCATACCTTACAACTACCTTAACCGTCGGTAAAATTTTTTTAATTTTTTTATAGTCACTATTAGTTAGTTCAAACTGAAGATTCTCAAAAACTGTTCATTTTATTCCTCTCTCATTATCTCATCAAGTTTTGTGAATGGGAGAACTATCTCTGTTAGTACATATCTATACTGTTTTTACTTAAAAACTCTTCTAGGGTATTTTGCATATTTTCAACGCACAAATATGCTGTGCTATATTAAAATGGTCTTTTTTCTAGATTTATAATTCTAACTCAGATGAATTAGATATTTAGTAAATACCTGCCCTATATTGTGTCATAGAATTTTAAATACTAAGAGAAAACACAAACATTTTTAATTCTAAATAGAAAAAACTTCTTTGAAAATTTTTTATTTTTATTTCCTTTGTTTTCTTTATAGGATTTTAAACTCATTTACTACATGTTTAAAGTTACATCTATATAAATTAAAATTATTATAAAAACATTGAAGAATTTTTGAAGTTAATACATGAAATTTTTGAAAGTATGAAAATTTTTAATTTTATTATATTCTTCTGAATTTTAGTGCTCAGCCTTTGAAACATCAAATCTTGGCTATTTCTGACTCACACTCTGCCCCTCCCATAGTTGCCTCTTCAAGTTCTTCCCTTTCAAATGTGACATCTTTTGTATCTGCAGCTCAGGATATCATGTTAATCCACTTAGTTTTGCTCCTGGAGTTCTCCCGGTAAAGACTTCCATTTAGGTGGTCTATTAGACCGACCAGATGAATAAGTAAGATTTGAGAAAGCAGTCGTGTTTACGCATTTTAAGGTTTTTATCATTACTGTTACTTTTTAGAAGGAAAAAAAATCAGAATTGCATTTTCGTATAATTAATACAGTTGAACCCTGCTAAGATGAACCCGAAATATAGTGAACATTCAGTTGTAGTGAACTCCCATTTAACATTATTTTATATGTTTATAGTGGACAGCTTTGTTTATAGTGTGATCTAATTTCAGATTCCCATTTTTCTTTTTTATTTCTCTGACTTTAAATTTGCAGGGCAGGAATTATGATTGCAAGTGACTGCATTTTTTGTGTCAAATCTTACTCTTGCATGCTTTTAGTTTTAAAACTAGGCTAACAATTTGTTAATAATAGGAATAACTAACTAGAAGGCTATGACACAGAATAGATCAAGATGGCAAAAACTTGGCCTGTCATAGGCTGTAAGGCTCAAGAAGAAGAAGAAACAAGTTGTTAAGCAGCACGTTCCTCTTCTCACCTCTCTGAATTAAGTGTTCTGAATTTTTTTCCGGCAGAAAATGAGGATTAGAAAATACTAGGTTCTTTAATAATTGTTAGGAAAAGTGGTAAACTCTACTTAACATCGAATTGAATATCCATCTTCCATAGAATATAAAAATTATTTATATTTTTTTTTAGATATTTAATTTATTACATATTTAAGGATTTAATTTATAAATAAATAATTTACTATCATAATCACGATTTCCAACAATACTACTGTCATATGCTAAGAAATAATTTTTCGAAGAATTTGGATATAGTGAACTTCTGTTTTATAGTAGACTGGGTTCTTAAACAGTTTACTATTCAAGGGTCCAATTTTACTTCCATATGCTTTTATGTTTTTATTCTTTAAAATATCAAAAATCTTATAGCCTAAGAAAAACCTTTTAATTGTCTTGGAATTTTATTTAAGGAAAAATAAGAGATGGAAAAATACAAAGTTAGGTTGGAACCTGGAAAAATCTTTCAGCAAACCTAGAAACTAAACAACCTATTTCAAATTGGACTATAGCACTAAATAGCCAATAAGGTTCAAAGTAAATAAGTTCAACATCTGTTTTTATTTTTTTGTTGTTAAAATTCTGTAGTAACATTGTTGAATTTTTGAATTTATTGAAATTAGAGTACTGATTTGTGTTATGTTTTTATGATTCTTTCTGTCGCAAAAAAATTAATGAGGTAAAATCAGATCTGCATTTTATAATAGTCCCGCAGTGAACTTATCGTTAAAACTCAGAAGCTTCATTGACTGCGGTCAGTGTGCGGGTGGGTGACTACTTGGATCAGTCTGTGTAGGGACCGAGGGTGTGCGGTATGGGTCCTCGTTAGATATTGATTTTATATATAATTTATATTTGTGTCAAACCCTTTACCTAGGGAAATAAAATAGATTTTACAAAATTTAATATTAGACATATTTGCTATTTAAAAGTAAGTTTGAATAAAAAAAATATAATATTTCTAAAGAAATATTGTTTTGTATAGCAATAATATAATCTTGAAATTTTCTCGAAAACCAGTTAGAGAATTTTAATTCTATAACTGAATAGGAACCTTGAATATATTTTAAGTATAAAATCTCCATTTCTGTGTCTTTGTATTATTTTTTACATTAACAGCAGAATCAATAATTTTTCACTCTGCATTCAAACAAACGTTTCTACGCTAGAATTTTGAAACAACAGTATTTAAAAAGCAGGCTCAAATATTTTTAGTATCTTTTTCTTTCTAATTTTTAACATATAATATTTTATACATTGTGTGTAAAACATTTTATACCATCCATAATAATTTTATAATCAACTTTAAGAATATTTTATTAATTTTTGTTCCTTGACATTAATTGTATGTGTACTCATCCATATATGTCTTGACAGAGCTCATAGGTTTCAGGTTCATAAGTATAAGTTAAAATAAAATGAAGCAAAGTATACTTTCTATAAGAGTAATTTCTTAATAGTTTGTTGAAAAATGTTGCAATAGATTTAAATAATGCATCAAGAAACTTATATTTTTATTCATTCTTCGAAATAAGGA
Organism: Parasteatoda tepidariorum; assembly: GCF_982258835.1. Taxonomy (NCBI): domain Eukaryota; kingdom Metazoa; phylum Arthropoda; class Arachnida; order Araneae; family Theridiidae; genus Parasteatoda; species Parasteatoda tepidariorum. The sequence goes on along the minus strand of NC_141755.1, from coordinate 132,178,506 downwards.
AACATGTATGCAAAAAAAGTCTATCATTAAGGTGTTAAAAGTGCTGTAGTCACACAAACATATTAATGCTTCTGTACATTTCATTAAATCATTATTTATTAACTATTAAAAAAATTGTTATCTTGTTAATATTTTTTTTAATATTAGTGAAATTTTTCATTGCTTTAAATGTATATATTTTCTAATAGTTTTCTTTAATTTTAGACGAAATTTGGTGTTCCTGCTTCTCAGGCAGCTATTTGTAACATTGCAGAATGTAGAAGCTTAGTCAAAACTTTAGTATGCGCAGTGAAAACAGTTACTTGGGGAATAACGGCTTGCAAGTTTTCTGGCGGTACGCTTTATTTACACCTTCCTAAAAAATTTTGTTTTAGTATGACTATAGACATATCCATAACCTAAATTAAATGTTGTAAAATGTGATTTTTTTTTACTTGCAAAGTATTTATATTATATTTGATTTTTTTGTTATAATGACATATCCTTTAACATTTAAATATTGTACGAAATATATTTATCAATGGTAGTGAACTAAATAAAAAAATTTAAAGCAAATAAAATTTTTATAAAACTTTTACCATTACTTTAGAGCACTACTATTTCTTTATATGAGCTTTAATCTATCAATTTAAATTATTTATATGAAATGGTGAAAAATTCTTGGAATTCTAATTTATTAAACTCATTACCTTTAACACCACTAGGAGAAATGTATTCTAAAACTATAGAGATTTTATAGTAGTTCAAAGGTATGTATTGAGGTTTAAAAACATTAACCATAGTCATGAAAAAATATTTATTCAAAGTACCTAGATTTTTATCATAAATATTTTAATTATTTCTTTTCTTGCAAGTTTTATTATCTGGTGTAGCGTAGCTACCACTAGAGTTATTCAATTCCAATTCACTTGTATATAAGACATGTTAACTTGATTCTATCTGGAGGTACCTTTAGATAGATGACAGTTGACACTGTCAGTAGCTTATCCCCACACTGTATTGAGTTTTAAATGAATTATAATACAAAAATGATGACCGCAATCAATGAACTCAAGGTCAGTCTTCTAGTGTTAAAGGTCTTTGTCAGACAGAAAAAGGATTTCATGTAAACGTCTGAGAATTATATAAATGTAATTTCTGTATTTATATTAAATATCAGATCAATATTTTGGAATATATCTTTTTTATTATTCATTAAAAAAATAATTATGATCAAATTAGTTAAGGTGAAAGTAATTAAGGTTCTGTTGAATATAATTATCTTCAGTAGCAAGTCAGTTTTTGCTACAATTAAATAAAATTAAACAAAAATTATACCAAAATATATTTTAGTTATTTAATAAATGGAGAAATTGTGTTCAAAATAATTATCCTTTATTTAACAATAAAGAAAGTATTCTTTTCCTATGTGAAAATGACCCGAATAAGGTACTGCCTGGAATGTTATTTTTTCCTACTTATCTCTTAGTAAAAATAAACAGAATTTAAAATGTGGTGATGCTAATAACTATAAATTTCTCTGCGCTTAGTCCACTTGTTTCCCTATCTGTTTTTGGTACAGTTCTTAAAGTGTTTCGGAAACTCAGAGATAGTTTTTTTTTTAACAATTAAATAGATATAAATTATTTTTAAGTATCACATTTTAAGGTATATATGCATATATACCTTTAAAGGTATTTGGCATATAGCCTTTTTATGTTTTTAAGTTCAGGGGTGTCTGTGCTCCGGGGAAACCCCAGAATTGCGGGGATTTTGAACTTCGATACCCGGAAATTCCGGGGATCGTCGTTCAAAAGGAAGTAGGAATAATAATGAATTATTTATTTTGATATTTTGATCTGGGTAATTTTGTTTGCTTTGAAAGCAGAAAACGCAAGGTCAGTGTGTGTGGTGAAAACTTTTCCTTTCTTTCTGCAAAGGCAGTGATAATGCGTGAAAAGGGGGAGAAAACTTCTTTTTTATTCTTTCCTTATTTCGAGTTATGACTCATTCCCCCGGTTCTCGGACATTCTCTTCTGGATTCTTTTTCGGCAAGTAGGCAGGGCAGAAAAAAAGGGAGAGACTTGGTTTGACCAGATGTGCGATCACGTGACTCTGGGTTCAAAGGTCTTATCTCTCCTGGCGTGGCGCCAAAAAGTAGAGAAGGGGGATTTTTCGCCGTATTAGCTATTTGTCATTGATCACTTCGCAACTTTTTTTTCTCTGTTGTGTAAATTTTTCGTTTCGTTTATTGAAATATTTTTTATTTATGTACGCAAGAGAATTTCACTACGAAATTTCTCGATATAAATAGTGATATTATTATACAATTAGAAGATGGTGTCCGGAATGCATTTAGGTGGAATTGGATTGAACGGAGAGATGGTAATGGGGATACCATCGGCACATGGTGCAAGAAAATAAATGTTGCTGGACAAACATATTGTGTTTTTTGTAACTCACTGCTGGAGTAAGATGGGGAAGGATTCAAGGCTTTCACAAATCATTCTAAAACTGTGACGCACATAAAATATTCAAAGTGCATTAGACATTCAATGACTTTAAGTAATTATGCTAATTCAAAAGATACTGATGACTTACTGGAGACTGATGCTTGACCATTGGATATAGTGACAAGTAAAGCACGCCAAGAGGTATTAATAACTTCGTTTATCGCCGAGAATTCTCTTTCTTTCAATATAGCTCCCAATTTAATTGAACTCTGCAAACAGTTGAGCCGCGATCAGACGGCACTAAACTCGTTGGGTATGTCCAGGACTACTGCATGTTATAAGATGAAATATGGGCTCGCAAAAACTATTAAGGAAAATATCATCAAAACTTTAAAGGAGACTCCATTTTCTCTCAATTTGGATGAAAGTACTAGCAATGCTCAAGAAAGTATACTGGCAATATTGGTGCAGTTTTATGACAACTATCAAAATGAAGTTGTAGTTCATCATTTTGCATCTCTAAAGATGGAATCTTGCAATTCAGAAGCTGTTTTTAAAGCAGTTGTTAATACTATTGAAGATAATAATATTCCATGGGCAAACTTAATTAGTGTATTAATGGACTCATGTAACACCATGCGTGGAAAAAAAAGGGTGTTGAAACCAGACTACGATCAAACAAAGCACCCCACTTATTAGATATTGATGGTGACACATGTCACACAGCTAATAACTGTGCAAAAAAATTTTCTTCATGTTTTGATAGATACTAAGAAGATATGTTTGATGACATCTATTTTGATATGAAAAGCTGCAGTAAAATAGAAATTTTTTTCAAAATCTATGAATCCCTTGCCATTAAAAAACTTAAGCCCTTGAAGAGACCAGACCATAGGTGGGTGTACATTTTATGTGTTTTAGAAAGAATCAAAGATCTGTGGGATGCTCTTTTTGCATTTTATTTTCACTACTTGGATAAAACTGAAGGCCATATCACACATAGCGAAAATTCGTTCAATTCAACCATCAACTCAACCCCAACTTCGACTTTCTGTTCAACAACCATCTGAAACAGTTGAACTATGGTTGCCATACGGTTGAAAAGAGTTGATCATTGATAAACGAATGATTTCTTTCTTTTTAGGCGATTTAGCGCTTTATACATAATATATTTTTAAAATATATTTTTAGATTATTCTTTACCTTTAGTCATATAGTGCTTGTTTTAAATTATTCAAATAAGTACCTTTAAGTATACCTTTACCTTTAAGTATACCTTTAAGTTTTTCATATATTTAATAACATAATATAGCTTTTTGTAACTTACATTTACTATGTATATTTTACAACGGAGAAAACAAAATCTAATATAAAAGTAAAAATAAACAGTAAGAACAAAATTTAGGAGTTTGATAATTTTTTGCACCAAATTAATGCAATTAATTTTTTTAATGTTGACTTTTAAGTTTTTGAAAAATTATTAAAATAGTTTTTTAAGAGTTCGATAAGTATTATTATATATATGTTTAGTGAAATACTCTAGTTTGAAAAAAATTGTGCTATTTATAGAAAATTAAAAGTTTATGTGAAACTGAATTTTAAAAAAAAGAAAGCTATTAAACAGCACTAACTTGTTAAAGATTCAACATGAATAAACACAAACTATTTAAAAATTAGGAAAAACAAGAACTGATAAAAGTGATCAATTTATTCCAAAAGAAATGTAAAAGCAGCTTCGATTAATTTTTTATGAGTTCTTAAATGATATTTCCTGTGGTGGCGGATGTTACATTCCAAATGTTTTCTTCAAGAGTTCAATAGATGTGCTCTCCATTTCGATGCTCCATTTAAAAGTTTCCCCAATGGGAGCTTGTTCAAAATTTTGACTCATCTTTGCTGCAATACGAGTAAAAAATTTTATTAAGAAAGGTGAAGCAAGTCTATTTAAGGCAACAGACAATAAGGAACAGTCTTTAAAAATAAAATAATACCTACCAATTAATTCTGTCAGCATATTGTTATGGTATGAGTAAGTTTTTTATTATCAGTAAAAGCTGAAATAAATTTTTAATGGTCTTCCATGTTTTTATAATAAGATTAATAGAAAGTGAAATTAAAATTTAAAATTATGTATAATTACAAGGAGTATCAGTTACTTGTCCCATTTTTTCAAATATTTAACCTTAAGAAAAAGACTTCATTTTTAGATAAATAATTTTAACTTTATCTTTAATTTCAAAAAATAAATTAATCTATTAAATTATGAAAAAAGCAGATATAAAAAGTACCTACATATTTGTATATTTAAAGTTAAACGTGTGTTAATATTTTTTTATTAAAAATATTACCTTGAAAAAACCTTTCAAGTGCTTTAACGGGTAAGAAAATATTTTCAACTTCCTTCATAATTTATTCAAAACCAGCTTATTAATAATATAAAGCATGCAACTGCATTTGAAAAATAGATCCTTACAGACTATGTTATTTAAATTTCCATCTAATTTAATTTCATTAAATATTACTTTTTGAAAAAACCCGCTTAAAGTTTTTAATAGCAATATAAAATTACCGATTCAAGTTTCTTCAACTTTATAAATATTAAAAACTTAATCATATAAAGCATGCAAATCTATTTGACAAACTTACGCTACAAAATAAATTACATAAAATTAAACGTGAATCAATAAGTTTTAATAAAAAAAATTTTTTTTTTAATAAAACCCACTTAGCATCCCAAGTGGGTTTTTTTCTAGGTGGTCCCACTTGTTGAACCCTGATAGAAAGTGCAAAGTAATTGAAAAAAAAAAAAAAAAAAATTTTTTATTCCGCGAATACTGACAAATATACAGTTTAAAAATAAAATAATACAAAGAAATTAATTCTGTCAGCATATTTTTTAGGTATGAGTAAGTTTTCAGAAAAGTTTCTTTTTGTAACGCAATTTTTTCCTTTGTAAAAAAATATTCAAAATCACTGAATTCAGTACCAATTCTAGAATAATTGCTGGTATAATCTTATCGAAACTATAGAAAGAGCAAAGTAATTGAAAAAAAAAACTATATTTAAATTCGGCGAATGCTAACAAATATACAGTTATGTACGAAAAAGATTAAATGCAATTCATAAAATTTGTTTATCATTTAAAGTAATGTCAAAATATAAAACAAAACTACTTTTATGTACTTTCAAAATTTACTTCAGATTGGCGAATTTGGCGTTGAAAATCATACTTTTAATTCACGGTTAAAAACATAACACATTTATAACGTAAACTTCTTTAATGGATAGAAACAGATTTATACTTCTTATAAAATAACTTTAAAATCAATACTCATTTAAAAACTCACCTGAATTAATATATAACAAATTAGATAAGCTGCTTCGTTACATAAACTTTGCCGCCATATTGTTTTGACTTGTGCTATCCCATAGCCCCATGCGGTTGCTGCCGCCTGATTGGTTGAATTGTGAAGTTGCTTCAACACTTTCGAACAGATGTGAAAGAGTTGAACAGCATTTGATCCAACTCGGATAAGTATAGCACACCTATGTTTTCGGACGGGGTTGTCTTCAGAGTTGAAGTTGGGGTTGAGTTGAAGGTTGAATTGAATGAATTTTCGCTATGTGTGATATGGCCTTGATAATGGGGATTATTTTTCTTATGTTGAAACTCTATACAACAAAAGAAATATTTCTGCAGCTCAGAAAAAAATTGTTGAAGGGGTGTATTCTTGCTTGCATTCCCAACAACTCACAAAGGATACTTTAGCGCGGAAAAAAAGAATACTAAATGGGTTATTTGTTATGCAAAACAAAACTTTATTGCATATGGCATTATATTCAGCAGTATTACCAGAGTTCAACACATATATTAAATTATTTGAAACAAAAAAACCAATGCTTCATTTAATACATTCCAGTATTTATAAATTGATGACAAATTTTTTCTCTTTTTTTTATGAAGCCAGAAAAATAGAGTGCACATCTTATAATGATTTATTAAAGGTTGATGTCACAAATCCAGAATTCCATCTACCTAGCAAAGTAATATTTACTGGTGCAGAAGCTTCCACTCTCCTGAAGAAATTATCAAAAAATCATCCAATAGCAAAAGAATTCTAAATTTCTCTGATGAAAGCTTATACTAATACAGCACAGCATATGAAACAGAAATTACCCCTTAAAAATTCATATCTAATTAGTTTTACAGCATTAGATCCAGAGCTAAGAGGTAAAACCCGTACAATATTAGCTTTTGAAAAATTATCATCTTTTATGTCCCATATTTTTAGTGATAATGAAAAGTCAAAAGTAGAAGCTGAAATAAGGTTATACCAGAGTGATATTGATATCACCAAAGAAATGCTCTACACGTCTGATGAAAGTGGAAATCAAGTCAAGTGTACAATTGATAAATATTGGTCTAAAGTTTTTAATTTAAAAGATGATTTCACAAATGATTATAAGTATCCTACATTGGCTAAATTGGTCAAAGCCTGCCTTAGCTGCTTCCATGGCCCATTAGTGGAAAGTGCATTCAACTTAATGGATTCACTTGTCACTGACTATAGAACCTCTCTTAAGATTGATTCCCTAGATGCAGTGCAGACTATTAAATATGATTTAATGGCTTCTAAAGAAACCTCATGTGAAAAATATGACTCAAAAGATCCAATGACTTATCCAATTCACAAAGATCTCTTACTGAATATGAACAGAAGTTGGAAAAAATATCAAGAGGACTTAAAAACATGTATTTCAGATGAGTCACCTATAAAAGTCTCTGAAAAACCTTCTACATTAGCAGCAAACTGCTTCTACCTCTGCATGTGCAGTTCTCGAGGAAATTGCTTCAACTCTAAATGAGGAAAATAAAAGTCAACCTTTCTGCAATTATGAAGTTCACCACAAAAGAAAGACAAGCCCACAAACATCAGAAAATAAAAAAAAGCAGCAGAAATTAGATAATTTTTTACCTGAATTAATTAATTCAGGTAATTTAAAATATTTACATAAAATGTAGTAGTTTATATGTTTGAAAATTTATGGTTAATAATTTTGCAAAAAAAGTAATTCATTGAACTTTTATAATTAGGTCATTCAATACTTCATAATTGTAATTTTTCATTTCTCCCCCCCCCCTTCTCGAAGCTCCAAAATGTGGGTAGTAAGTCCGCAAAAGTTTCAGGGGATTTTTTGGGGTCCCACAAACACCCCTGTAAGTTTGACTTAAATTTCTTTTCTTCTTGTGTCCAGAAGTTATTAAGCTGTTAAATTTATTCAGAGAATATTTTAATAAAGTAAATACAATTGTAACTTTTCTTGGGATGCCTTCTTTTTAAAGTTAAGCATAATTTTGGATTCAGATATTTAACATTTTGCATTACATCACAAATTTTTATGAATTATTTGACTTTTTGAAACAACAAATAAGTGTTGATGAATTTTTTTCTTAATTTTCCTATTAATTTTATTATCAATACATAAAATACGTATTAAACTTTCAAATTGCATGGCATTTTCATAAGCAGTAATTTATTTATATCTTAATTTATAGGCATATTTAAACTTTCCATTTTATATACGATTTCAGAGAAATATTTTTTGGTGAAATTTTAAGCTAGCTTATATTCCGTGTGATGTGAATTTAATATCAGAAATAGTGCTTAAAATAGATTTTTTTTTTAAATTAAATATTTTTTTAAGTGATTTTTATGGCTTTTTTTTTAATTTTATGGTTCTGTTTATCATGAAATGCATGTTATGTTTAACAGAATTGTTTCTTAATTTCTTATAATTTTTTTTTTTAAATTTCAAGTTGATTTTTAATATTTAAGAAACAAAATTATTCTCATTGATGAGTATAAACCTTTACATGTAATTTTCTTTATATTTTTAGGCTATATTTGGCTTATTTTAATGCTTTAGAAGATTAATATTAATTTTAATACTAAGGGGGTATTTCAAACTGTTTTACATATTCCTCAATGTACATGCTTTATTGGAATTGCATTAAAGCATAGTTTATCAAAACTTTTTAAACAAATTATTTTAAAAAAGTAGTTTTTTTAATTTTTGTTAATTACACTGAAAAAATATGGTCAGAATCATCCCTTTTTCTATATTAATACCATTAAAATTGCATGTCTCTATGATTTTATCAAAATCTCACTTTGACTAGTTTTTTTTCCCCCTTTATTTTTGCTGTTCGCTGTTGTAGCCCTAAAAAATGCAGCCTATAACTAGTGGCATACTTTCTTAATCTTTTTGCAACTTTTTTTGTGCTATGTTGCAATGCTTCTGCAGTCACCATAGGGTGTAAGTATAAAATTTGATAGTAAGATATTCCTCTAGTAAAAATTATATAGTTTTCAAAATTATAAAAGAGTTTCTAAGATTACATTCTTCTTAAAGAAAAAGTGAATGTTGTTCGTATTTCTTCTATCATGCTATCCTCATAAAATTTGAGTTATTTCTTCTTTTATCATTATAAAAATTTAAAAAAAAAAAAAACTGCATTATTTTTTGTGTTTCATGCTATTTCTTTACAAATTAAATACTATTTTTGCCTGAATATTTGACTAACCATCACTATTTTTTTAATAGGTGTTCCCTGTCAAATTATACATTTAATTTTGTTCCTTTATTTAAATTGTTTCAGATTCAAACACTAATCCAAGTAAGCAGTACCAACCTAAAGAAACCTATTAGATTGATCAAGTATGCTCAACGAACTTTGGATATTCATAAGTTAACAGTCCCTACTCCTGGACAAGCTGTTCAGCAGCGACCAATGATGTAAGTATTGTGTCAATTTGAATGCTGCTCTTATTTTAAATTAATTTTTCTCCCATAACATTTAGACCATCAATAGTTCTGCTCATAGAATAACCTCATTCTTACTTATTATCTTGTCTTATTACTTATGTGCTTTTATTTATTTTTATTTTATTATTATTGTTATTATTATTATATTTTTTGGTACTTTTTCATTTCACCGGTTCAAGTAAATTTGGCTATTTTTTTAAAATTTATTTACTAGATTATTTTTTTTTAAAAGAAGCTGTAAAGTAAAAAGAGAAAATAGTTTTAAAAAACAGTGAAAGAAAAAGTATATATATATAGCATAATAAATAAAAACAAAAAAATATGAAGAATGTTAAGAAAAACAATAAGTTTAATTTATAGCGCATAAGCTGCAAGTAAATAGAACTCATGAAATAAGTTCAAAATGTAGAGAAAACAAGGGAAAAATTACAGAACAATGGAAAAAAAGAAAAATAATAATAAAATTAAAAATAACAATAAACCGGGAGGGGAGAGAGAACAAAATTTTTTAAAAAATCCAGAAAATAAAAGATAGCTTTTCATCAGCTCACGCGATTATATTCGCAAAAAAGAGTGCTTTCTAATATTGCATCAATATAGCCAAAGCAAAATATATCAATACAATAGTGTGAGATGCACTCCAAAAATTTTACAAAAAAATTACAACAAGTAAAATCGAACACAATAAGTAAAAATATCACATAAAAACAGAAAATAAAATATAAAGAAAAAACAATAAAACATGAAATGAAAACTGTAAAGCGAATAGCAAATTCAAATGAACTTACATAAACGGGAAATTTTTCAAGAATGATTTAAATTGTTTTCGTAACGAGATTGCCAGATTGCAAAAAATGAAAACAAAAGCGTAAATTGAGCTAAAAGCGTAACTAGGGGAGTTTTGTATTAAAGTGCGTTTTTGCTGCATCACTGAAGTGCGTTTGATTTGTTAGTTACCAAGGCTGGACCCAAAAATGGAGATGTGCAAGGTAATATTATACTGGATAATTTAAGGAAGTTGACAATAAATAATTTTAGAAAATAAATATTTATTTAAGAAAAAAATATATAAAATAGACAAGAGAACGAAACATGAATTGCCTGTTTTCCACATAATTTTAGCCATGGATTTGCCCGAATCCGTGGCCATAATTATTTACTAAAAAATTTCTTTGTTAATTTTTTATATGTGCAAATCCACTTCGGGCCAATCCGTGGCTAAAATTGTTTAGCATTTTTTTCCTACCCTACTTTACCTTTACCATACTTAACTTTTTTCTTTACTTTGCATCTTACTCTTTGTGTAACATTTTATACTCACCCTTGTTTTCTCTACATTTTGAACTTATATATGTATATATATTTACTGAATGATTTTTTGTGCTACTTTAAAAAAAAAAAAAAGATAAAACGGCTAAATTTATTGCTGAAATCATACAAAAGCAAATTTAAATTTTCTGGCATATTTTTATTATTATTATTTTATACAGTATGCATAATGTTTCCTAAAAACCACCAATTTTTTAAACCCTCTTCAAAAATTCAGGAGGTTTTTTTGGTTGGAGAAGGAAGCAAAGTGGTTAAAGAGGATTATTGGAACAACCTTCTGGTTTCAACCTCCAACTAGACCTGTTTTGCTGTTTATTCACTCTACTTATCTCCGCTGTAATTGGTCGAATATGAATGGTGTTTTATCTATTTTCCTGGGTTAAATATTAATTTGCAACACTTTTTTTAGTTGCTTTTGCTAACATGTTTGATGAAGATTATACATCTTTGAGGAACAACAACATGTAAAGAGATTTAAAAAAAATATGAATAAAAAAAGGTTGTTAAGGAAAATCCATAAACATTTATTAGCTGCAATCTAATAAATTAAAGAAGTTAACAATAATTGAAAAAGAAAAAAAACTTTTTCTTAGTTTCAAACTAATATTTTTAATTTAAATGTATTTCATAAACAAAAATTATCATACATCATCAATTGGGTGGGTTAATAAATTGTTATATTTTTTTTTCTATGCCGTTTCCATGCCTTTGGCTCATTTCCCTCTCCTCCTCTTTTCATTTGTATAGGAATGTATTTTCTTAATATTTTTCGTATTTAATTGTTCAAAATAGTTTTATGAATTTCCATGACTCTTTCAGAACTATGTTTAATATAGTTTTCAGTTCCATATAGTTTCCTAACTTAAAAGATTTTAATCTAATTGAAAATCAAGACGGAATCTAACTTCTTTCCTTCTTCTATGACTCTCCACACGGTAATGGTGAAAGCATGCGAAGTGTTGCCATAGGTAGAGAGTTCTGCTCTACGCCACCTGTAGCCCATTTCGATCGCCAATAGAATGGGATGATTTTCTGTAAGGCATGAGTGTTCAAAAAAAAATAATAATAATAATGATAATAAATAAAAAAAACGAATAACATTTTTACTAATTTTGAATTTTTGTTCTCAAAAACTCTTTGGAAGTGTTGAGATCAGAGAGATTATGTTTGATTTCAATGCCTTCTATCATCAAAAGGAAATTCATTTGAAAAAAATTAGAGAATAAAAAGACAATATTTTTAAATGTTTAGAATAAAAGTATTTGAGGTGTAAGCTAAGAATACTATTTTTTTAAAACTTACGACACTTTCCATTTTCCCACCACTCCATTTCGTCTAAATTCTGTTTTTTTTTTTTAAAGATTAATTTCCTTCTGGTTGAAATGGGACTCTGTTTCTTTCAAATACATTTTTAAGAAGAATAATCATACATAAAGTATTGTTGATAAGTTTTTCATTATGGAACAGCTTCCAGGGGTCTGTTTAGAAGAAATTGGGGTCCGTTAACGGACCCTTCACAAAATATCTTTTCATAACAATGGACCCTTCACAAAATATTTTAATTTAAAAACGGACCCTTCACAAAATAATTTATCTTTTAATGGAACCCTTCACAAATTTGTTTGTCTTCATAATTGTTTTGTTAATCGAATAAACCCTTCCCAGGAGAAGGGGGGAAGAAAGACAGATGTAAATTAACTAAATTTTGTCTTCGGCAGACGCTTCTTCCTTTATTCGTCCGAAATGAATATTCTGTGTTCAGCAGTATAGGCAAAAAACCAAATATTTATATGTTGCATCGCTAATTTAGTAGCTGCAATTGCTGTTTATTTTTTAAAATTTAATTTTTTTAATTATAATTTGTTGAGCATAATCTTGTATGTCTTTGCAATTTAAAAACTCCTTGAAAAAGTTTTTTGCAATAACCGGACCCTATTTGCACAAGTTCATAACCCTGTTTCAACCCTGGTTGAAAGAATATGACTTAATGTTTATTTCATACTCACAAATTATGAGTAATTTTTTCACTATTTTACAAAAATGGACCTTTCACAAAATGTCTGGACAGACCCCTGGCTTAATTTTTTTTTTTTTAACAATTTTGAAAATTATCCCTGATATTATGATCTGTGTTTTTTTTTTTTTTTTTCATAATTCTTTCTTTAGCTTTTTTTCATCAATAAATTAATAAATACAAATTTAACCTTTATTAATGCTGTTTGGGACTTAAATATGAATATTTGTTTTAGGGGAAATATAATGTCATTTTCTTAATATTTCTTTATTGTATTTTACAGATGCATAGCATTAAAGACCTTGTTTGAAAAATGTCATAAGAAATGGGTTTATGTCCGCATGCATTGTTTTCTCAAAGCATTACTTTTTGCAATGATGGATTTTACTGGTGAAATTTCAAGTGGTGCTGTTGATCTTGCTAAGTAAAATAGACAAATTAATTTTTTTGAGACATAAAAATATAAGTTTTATTTATGAGTATAAAATAATTTTATAATGTATATTTCAAAGTTATTTACTTAATCAAGTAATATCTGATGTATTAGTTTCCTTATTAATACTATGATGTTTAGATTTATCCTGATTCTCCAATCAATATTGTTTTTGTATATATTTACCACTGTAGTTTTTTATTAGTATAGTTTATACCATTGTTACATTACTTTTTAATTTGAGCATGAATTATCATAATGTTATTTTTACTTTGACTTCTGTGCAGCGTATTCATAAATCAAGCTTATATGTTTTTTAGTTATACTTTCAAACTAGTTTTTCAGATTTTTCATTCTGAAACAATGATTTCAAGAAAAACCAAATATTTCTCCTTTTTATATGTATGCATTGCCTTGAGTTAAATAAACTTGAAAACAGAAGAAATTGTGAATATTTTTTTAATATAATACTTTTACTTTCTTAGGTTAAAAATAAATCTATTTAATGTGTAAAATATCAATCCGAAGCTTTTCAAAATGTAAGACTTTGCATTCGCTAAAAGAAAATGACAACTAGCTTACTCAATGGATATCATGACACATCAATATTTCCTATTTTTCATTGTACTTGATAGGTTGAAAAAGTTAACCAATATGTCAAAAATACTGCATGTTATATGCTTTTTTATTAGTTCTCATGAAAATCCTTTTTTTTTTCCTTAATTATTTACAAACAATTTAAAAAGAAACGAAATGATTTTACTTCATTAATTTTTTCCCACATTTTTATTTGTTTAGAAATAATTTACAAACGATGCTCACTACTTACTGTAAACATTATCCTGGTGATGATGCAGACATGGTTGCAGCTCAAAACAAAGCTGTAATTGAAGTTGTTCAAGAACTTGTACGACAGCCGACTCAACCAAATACTTGTGTTAGAGATCAGAGTAAGTATTTTTAATGTCTTTTTCAATAACTTAAATAACAAACAGATTTATTTCTTTAGTTTTAATTATGTAAAAATTAAATATTTTGAACAAATATATAAATTATCGTGAATGATTTCCTTATAAATTTGTATGGTATATTATTTATAAAAGAAGAATAATTTTTGTATCAGTCAAAGAATTAGTTGAAAATCTTCGAGACATCAAAGAAATTTGTCATCAGAGTTGTTAGGAGACAGACAACCCTGAATATAGAAACTTAATTTTTTAACTTACAGCTTAACTGATTATAGAAAATTACAACTTAAATTTAAGGGACCATAATTGTTTTTCCCTAAAATGTTCATAAGACCGGAAATTTTTAACTTTAAAAACATAAATAAATTTAGTTTATCATAATATAGTTTAGTTTATCTTTATACAGTGTTAAGCAAATTTCTTTGAAAATTGGAGGATAATAATTTAAAATTTCAAAAAGCTTAAAAATATTATAGCAAAAATAGCAATAGGTTGCATTAAACTGCAATTGTGATTTCAAAGGTTATTTTAAAAGAAATTTGAACTGCATTGTTCAAATTTCAGAAAGTAATGCTAAATGTTCATCCCTTAGCCTCCATTTTTAATAAAATTCTTTACAAGGTGCATGGATGAAAATGCATGTTTATTCGTAGAAAATAAAATGGTGTAATCATATATTATCTCTACCTTTCTACTTTACATTGTAGCATTTATGATCAATATAAGAAAAAATGCACTTTAAGGATTAACATTTTATTTTTATTAATTCAGTTTTTAAAATAACTTACTAATAATTTTTTTTAATATTGTGAGACACCATAGATAGTAACTGAAGGCAAGTAAACTACTATACTGACATTATTAGTGTGATTTCGAAATTTTTTGAACTATTTTCATTTTAATAGAATGAAATATATTAGATGACTATACTCTTATGTATGGACACAGAGGAGTAATGTTACTTTTTTTGTTATTCAGCATAAAATAACATAATTTTGAGTCATTTCTCTGTGAAGTTATTTTAAAAAAAATGTGAAATATTTTTTGCTCTTTTTTTGAAGTCATTTTTCAAATTTACTACGTTTTTTTCCTTCTTGAGGAGAATGCTTAGAAAAAACCACTCGCTAGAATTTACAGTAGGTAGTTAAAGGCATTTACATTGCAAAGTATTTACATAATTAAGAAATAACTTAAAACACACAAGAAAGGAAATTATTGGCTTAAAATTTATAATAACTACTGAAATCAAAGTTTAAATTTATTAATTGATAAAGAATGTTTCATGTTTCTACAATAGGAATTTTTAACATGTGGGTCATTTATTAATTTATTTTTGTAACATAATAGACCTGCTAAATGTAACTATGGTGCTGGTTTTCAGTTTTGCTACCTAAATGTTTCATTTACTACTTACCTTTAACTACCTTACATTACCTTTTATATTTTTAACATCCTATTATGTAAACACTTTTTAATTGGTATAGTTACATATTGATCAATTATTGCTTGTTAAAAGTTTAAAATTATCCTATTATTAATTTTACTTAGCTTTAAATTCTTCTAGTCTATTTCTTATCACAAAAATAAGAAAAGTACTATCAGCATTGTTATGAATAAGGTGTCAGCACCGTAAAATGCATATTTATCAACTAGCTTAACTTTAATAGAATTTTAAGTCATATCTGTAAAGTACAATACAGCAGATTAGATACTGTAAAATTTGTATTTCAATATTAGTTGCTATAAGTTATGGGTCATTCTCACTGAAAAGGTATAGACTAAAAAAAATTCTTAAATTAAAATTATTAAAAAAGTGATAAAAATTACATAAATGCCTTTATTTATTTTTGTTATATGTCCTTATAATAATGGTCAAGTTTTCTATTTTATTTTTTACAAGATTTAAAATATTTTAAATTCTGCCTTGTCCACGGAGGAGATGTAATAGTCAACGGAGGAGACATTTTATGTTATAAAATATAAAATGTCAATGAAGACTAATTCATTAATTATTGGGCACAACTGATATGAGTTTCACATTAATAAGTAAATAATAAAATATTTCATTATTAGAGATAGAGCTACTTCTAATTAATCATGCTGCTATGAAAGGAAACATCCATTTTTAACCTAGGTGTACAATTTCTTAAGTAACTCTTACTGAATATTAATAAATTAAAATGTAAAGAATATTGAACTGAAAATTCAGACTCCACATGAAAGTTGAGGATACTCTTTTGTGACCATTTTATGCAAGTTAAACATACTGTCATCCAAATAACGTTTTTGTTTTATCTCTTTTCTTCTTGTTATTGTTTCTTTTTACCCTGGGCACAAATGGCTAGCTCTATCAATTTCTAGAAATTTAAGTACATTTAATAACGATTTTTCTGTTAAATCTTTTTCTGATACAAATTTTAAAGTTTCTTGCTCTTTTTTTTTCACTTTCTTCAAACAATATAGGGTTTTCTTTTCATTTCTGTCTAGCTTATCTCATACTAAGTTTTATATATTTAACATTTATTTTAACAATTTTTAACTGTTTAATCATTAGATTTATTTATAACTGGGATATTACAAAAATTATTATAAAAGAAATAATGCATTTGCGATCATTTTCTGCTTTAATTTTATTCAAAACTACATTATTAGTTCATTTTTTATATCTTAATTTTTAAAATTTTTTTTAAAGGTTTTCGGTTGTTTATCATTTAAATAAGGGTAAATGATAAATTATCGATAAATGATTAACGGTCAATTCTAATAATTTTGGTGAATTTTAATTCTTTAATATTTCTTAATTTTGTTTGGAAAATTTTAATAGTTTAGATCAAGGGATTCAATTTTGAAGCATTTGTTAAATTTTGACTTAAAATTATTCCAGCTAATGTGTTTAGGATAATTCATAGTGTTTTTTATGCGGTTAAGTGTTTTATATATTTACATCGTTATTATTGTGAAAAATATGTGTCTTATTTTGCTAAATTCTAATCTTCAGTGTTAGTTTTGTGTTCGAATTTTATTTAAAACCTATAACTTGGAGAAAAGATGTAATATCAGAATTTATCAATTTGTCTATTATTTGTGTTAATTCAGAGATGGCGCTGCCTTCGTATTGCTTTTGGGAGTAACCTCCTTCCTAAAAGGAGTTACTCCCAAAAGGTTGTCTGGTTTAAGACTATTTGTTTTGTTTTCCAAATTTTTAACAAATGTTATTAAGTTTAATTTTGGAGTTTATTCAAGAAGTCCATTTTCAACAAACTTCAAATATTACATTATGCCTGTTTTTCAGGGCTCGAAAAACCGCCCGTCCTCGAAGGTCAAGAACTCCCCGCGGACAACAAATTTCTCGAATCCAGCGTCCGCGCAGACGGCCATTTCCCCGTTTATGTTCGTGATACATTTTCAATTTTTGTTATCTTACAAGAGTCTAGCGCCTCACTTCTAAAATGACCCTCCAATCTCGAAATACAGCAGCATACTGCACATGGTGGAATTGATGTTTTCTCTGTCTGGGAGTACTGCAGCGGTTGAAATGAAAGGGGCTTTTCAGCAATGAACTTACAAAAATACACATTACTTACTGGTCTTAAACAAGAAGCGTTAAGCGCATTTATGAACATCTACCTAAATGGAAAACCTCTTTCAGATTTCTGTGCAGAAACCTCTGTAAACCTGTGGCTTGATTGTGAAACTGGCAAATGTATTTGATTTATTTAAAAAACGCAGTACCATCGGATAAATTGACATGATAATTGACAGATAAATTAACCTTTGTTATTTAAATTATTTCATCAAAGAAATAAATTATTTCATAATAGAAATACCAGGTTTTACTATTAGTAACCTAGTATTTCTTTTATTACTGTATAATGTAATCCCAGTATTTGTAATCCTAGTAACTACTAATTCATTGTGCAATTTATGTAAATGTTTGTAATAAATAAGAGAAAATTATATTTTTATTTATTTAGAAGCGACGGGTTAGTTTCAAAGGAGGACGGGTACATTGTTAGACAAGTCGTCCTCGGGGACGGGTAAAATTTCTGAGTTTTTTCGAGCCCTGCTGTTTTTTTTAAAAATTTGTTTATCTTACTTAAAGACCTATATCCGGAAAAACTTATTTTCCTGATGTGTCGAAATCTTGATGATTCCGAACATGGGACTTTCCATTGTTAATTAAATGTACTTGATAATAAAGTATCAAAATGTATGCATATATATAATATGTACTCGTATTTATAAATATTCATTCAATATTAATATTTTTAGGTTCTTTGATTCTTTTTGATATTCTTCCAAACCAAAACTTTAATGATTGCAGCAAAGAAGGGGCAAAACCTGAAGTTCTTGAAAGCTTTGAAAGTAACCAGCAAGAGTTAGAAAGCTTTGTAGATATTGAACATCTTTTAAGAACTTTGAATTTGGCAGAATATTTAGATACTTTTAATGAGGACGAAATTAGTTTATCAACACTGGTGAGGGTTGACTGAAAAGTTTTCCTCTTTAATATAAAAAATAATTCATGTTATTCATAGGTGGTGTATTTAGCTTCAACCAATTTTTTAAGTTCTTTATCTATATTTTAGTTCTTTTTATCAGATGAATATTTGAAGAACATGGGCTTACCTATTGGTCCAGGTCGAAAATTAATGAATGCTGTTAAGAAAAATTTATGCTTTTTTTTTTTTTATAAAATAACTAATTTTTTTAAATCATAGCTTTTAATACATAACATACTTTGATTTGCTAAAAACTCCAATAAGAGCAGTAAAATTAAAATTTTTGAAAATTGTTTTTTTTTTTTTTTAATTTTATATTTATCGCTTAAAATGAGTTTAAACCTTTCAATATGGTTTATTCATAGGATTGTATTCGATCATATTGTTATAAATTATGTCTCTTAAATTATATTAGCATATTTGCTAAATTATTTTTTAATTTCTTCCTATATCTTATGTAGTTAGCTTTTGTGGTGTTTGTGAATTTTGTTTTCATTTGTTTAAAATCATTACATATGTTTATGCTTTATTTGAGCATTTCTTTGTTATTTGTTTGACCTTTCACATAAAAATGCAATATCGTTTTTTAGAAACTTTGTGTTGAAATTTCGGCTACAGTATCAATAAAATCTTATATGAAATTGAACACTCAACTATTGTAATGTAACTGTTTAAGAAAAATTTCTTGATATATATTTACTTTGTTTGTATATATTTTTTCATTTTGTGTGCTACAAAATTATGCATGCCCTACAATTTCTGTTAAATTTAATTCTTTATGTGCTTCATAAAAACTATTAAAATGTAAATTAAATAAGTTTTGAATTGAAAAATTATTGCAACATGAACAAGAGTTTTAATTTTGTTATTTTCACCTAAAACATTTAATGGTCACATGATTAACCATTTTATCGATTGATTTATCTATTTAGCAAATTGTTAGAAAGTCCTTTTAAAGTTTCTAAATTTATTTAATTTCAAGCAAAGTATTGTTAGTTTTATTTAATTCTTGTTGTATTGATAACAGTTCACTTAATTCTTTTTTATCCAACTAATCTGAAATTTCACAATTGGATTCAAGCCAAGGGAGTAAGCTGATCGATCCATAATTTAATTATGTTTTTAGGTAGAGCTAGCTGCTAGTGCTTGCACTAAAGTGTATGGATGTGTTGTCATGTTGCAAAACAAGTTTAGATTTCCTATTCTTCAAAAACTTATTAAGTTTGTCCTGTAGAACTTTTTGACAGTAGTCCTTGTTATCCATTTTATGTAAAGTAAAGGCTAAATTTAGTTTACCTTGTTTACTGTAGGCTTCCCAGGAGAATTTTTTCTTTCTAGAAATCCCTCCAATAATATGAGTATCCATCTGGGCATTTTATAAATGAAATTTTTGGTCACTAAAAATAACCTATAATTAAAATTACTAATTTTGAGAATAGTGGTTTCATCACAACGAAAATTGTTAGTTTAATATTTATTAGTGACTAATTATTATTCATGTTTTTTTTCTTTCAAAAATTTAATCTTGTGACTTTATGATGAGGTTTCTGACTTTCCCTTTATTGCTCAGAGAACTGAATCCTTTAAAACATCTAGGTTGAATTTAGTTCATACTTCAAACATTGACTTATTTGACACTGTTTGAATAATTTTTTTTCTTCCCAATGAAAAAGCTTTTGAGGATGTCCTGTATATTTATTCAACTCTTAGATATACTCTTTAGTTAAAATGTAAATTGCACCTATTAAATGTTTTAGAATGTACATATACTCTAAAGTGCCATCATCTGACCTTTCTCTAGGTCAGACAGCTGAGTTTCGTAGGGCATGAAATAAAATTGAAATTTAAATATCAAAATTCTTTTGCATCTGGTTTCAACATCAAAATGAAAGCAGAATATATATATTTTTGTGATTTTTTTTCCCTTCATATTTGTATGATGCAGCTAAAATCAAAATAAATAATTTGCAGTCTCACATGAATTTGTAGTAAGTATTTTTTTAAATAAAAGCTAATAAATTACGAGCAGCTAGTAGTATGTGCATATTTTTTTCCTCACTGACTATAGTTGCTCCTGTAAAATTTTCAAAAACTTGTTACCAAAGATTTAATAAAAAAACTTGAGGTATTTGCTAAATATTTCTGAATCTAATATAATTCCGTAGTGTATAAATCAGGTTAGAATAAGTGTATATGATTTGTATAACAAAAAGCCACAATATTTTACTCTTGTATTATATGAAAAACACAAGATGAATTTTGTTTTGATATTATTATGATAAATATTATCAAAATACATTGTATACAATACTAAAGAGGCTTGTGGATTAAAATGTTTTTGTATTATTTAGTTTATTTACATTCTATCAAAATTATAAAAATATAGTTATAAAAGTAGACAGTGTACAGTCCAATTACAAAGAGGCCTATTTAATTTTAACCTTGAGCAGCTATAAATATTAGCACTTGAGAATGTGTATTAAAAGCTAATTTAAAAATATAAGAGCTCATTACACAGGTATGATTTATTTTCTATAGTTCTATTAAATAAATGCCTTTATGTTGTCTAGTGTATGGAACAAAATTTTAAATAATATCCATGACTAGGATTAATGCCAGTATGGCAACCAATATCGCTGAAATCAGCGAGTAGGTTGCAAAATTGTCTTGAAATGTGTTTTGAAATTACAAAATGGTAATAAAAAATAATTTTTTTGCATCAAATGCCATGCATTTAAAAATAATTGTTGTACTAATCTCATTGTTCTATGCTTATGTTAGATTTTAATTTTAAAGTTTTTCAAACGGAATAATTGAAAGTGTCTGGTTCAAAAAATTTTTAATTTAAATGTTGCTATTTCTATTTACAGGCTGTACTGTGCTTTGCATTCATTAACTGACAGTATAATTATTCATTAATAAAACATTGTTATTTGCTCTTTTAGAATTTGCTTTATTTGGAATTTTGAAATTTTTAAATAATTAATTTTCAATATAATATTTAGCTTTTTCTTACATTTTCTGTTTTTTTCCCCATTCATTTATTTAGTTGCTCTATGCATTTTAATCTATATGTTGAATCTGTTGACTAATATTTTTCTATCTTTATTTTTTCCATTGAATTTTAATAAATACTAATCATTATGGTATGATGGACCTAATTTAATTAGTTTTAGGGTGTAATAGATGGCAACTACTAATTTTGATGTATACCATAACATTAATTATGCAATTGTAAAATTCAATTTTTCCCCAAAGTAAGTTTAAAATATTATGTTTTTGGACCGCTAAATGAACACCTAGGTGGTTTTATTGGACCACTAAATTTTCATTACTGGTGTGAGCCCTATTAATGACAGTACTTTTTTGGTAAATTAGGATCTTCTGAATTATTTATTCTGCGTAAGAAACTTATTTTACCATTTTTACATATTGATTGTTCTTTGTCAGAATCATTTTTTGTAATAGAATATACACTTTTTACTTTGTAGTTAAGTGGAAAAATTCTTAAACCTAAGTGCAATTTCTTCAGTTTTGGAATGATTTTAAAAGATTAAAATTTGTAGTAAAACTTATTAGCTTTACTTTTTTAATGTGGTGTAATACCACATATTTTCAATTATTATGTTTTCAAAGTATAAACATTTCATTTTAGAAATTTTTTTCCAGTTATGTGGCGCATTTATTCTTGATGATCATGTGGAATGATTTAAAAATCTTTTTGCATTCCTTTATCGAGTAAAGTAGCGGTCGTAGCTGCTACCAATCCATTTTATGCATGCTCAAAGGAGTTCAAAGAAAAGCACAAAACAGAATAACTTCAATCATAGCTCTTTTATTTAGAGTTTTTCCTTATATTTTAATTTTATAGTCTTAAACAAAGTTATGAACTTTTCAGTTTTTAACTAAATACTCTATTCAAAAACATTTTAAGTTAAAACAAATGTCCATAAATTATTTTATGAGAAAAATATTTTTTATGGCTGAAACAAAAAACTTGTATAAAGCACATATGAAAGTACATAAATGGGCATACTATAGTTTCACTTCTATAAACAAGTACCTACCTCAGAGTTTAAACGTCAAATAAAAGTAGAGAAGTAAGAGACAAACACATCTAAAGTGGTCTAAACAATAGGGACAGTTCATTCAACACTGCTCTTCATGTTCCCAACTTGATTTTTTTGAGCCATTACTTTTTTTTTCTTTCAAAAATTCTAATAATTCAATTTATGAACTTTCAAGTATCCATCGTTTTCCAATATTTTAAAGTCCATTTTAACTTAAACTGTTTTCACCCTGGGGTTCCCGCTAAATTTCCTGACACCTGTTTCTTATATTCCCATTGTTATTTTCTTGTTCAGACGTGTTTCTCTGTCTCTATTGGTTAAACCACTGTACTCATGTTTGCTACCTTCTTTTGACCTTTAGACACTGAGGGATGTTTTTGTTTATAGAACTGAAACAATAGTATGCTATTTGTTGTACTTTTGTTTGTGGTTTATTCACATTGTTTTTGCTTTAGTCTACATAGCATTAAGTATTATCCTTTCCTTTGTTGGATATTTTTTACGATTTAATGCTATGTTATTGAACTTTATGATCATGAAAAATATTAGATTTACAAGTCCAAACAATACCTTTAATTATTGTTGATCAGAAATATTGTGTAATTCCTTTTTAAATTTCTTTTTTTAATGCTTGACCCTGGAACAACAGGACATATCTGCCACATTAACAGTAAAAAATACAAGTTTTTCAATGTCATTAAATCATTATCAACTCTGAGCTCACTCATTCAAAATTATTTCTAGATTTTTTTCCTTCAAAAAAAAAAAGCTATTCCATTGTTTTTATAAGTTGCCAGTCTTTTCCAGAAATAGTTTCATTTGTCACTGTATGCTATTGTATTATCATGGTTGTTCTAATTAGTTTTGGATAATGAAAATATTTAAAACTAAAATATAGTATAAAATATGCAAATTGAAAAAAAGGTAAAAATAAGCATCAGAAAAAAATAATTGATGCTGATAAAGATTTTCAACAAAAAAAAAGTTATTAAATATATTTTAATCCAGCAGAAATAACAGTATCAATACAAATAGCATCAGCATTTTTTGTTATTCTAAAAAATTAAAGTCAGTTTTTTATTCACTAAACTGTGTTTATTTTTTGTTTTCAAAATAAAACTATGTTAAAAAGAAATATATACCTCAATCACTTCAATAAATTGTTTAAAAAAGCAAAAAACTTAAAATCCCTGGTTTGATAGAAATTATTTCTATCTTGTTAAATTTTTCTTGAAAACATGCTGTGCTAGAGACTAAACTCTTTGCTTGCTTTCAAATTTTAAGTATATTTCTGTGTTCTATGTCCAAAAACACATTTTTTTTTATGTGTGATTATCATTTTAAAAAAAAAGGATGGGACTTGTGTTCCTATATTCTTTTATTTTCCCACAAAAAATTGTGTTTCTGAAAGTACCCATGTATAGTATATTGAAATTGTTATTTTTCTTGTAAACAAATGGGAATGGTTAATTAAATAAATTTCTGAAAGATTTAAATCTTTTACTGTGCATAAATGTAAGGTTTATTTTTAATAAAATTATTTTTCTAGTGTTCTTCTCTTTTACATAGTCTGTTGAACCAGAAACTATTTCTTCAGCCCCTAAAACAAAAAATTTTGAGCTTAATGCTACAGAAAACATTACTGCTGAATATCATAATAGGATGATATTTCCTCTTTAAAATCTGAACACAAGAGATTCTTCAGTAATTTATCCAAGATATACTTAAGATATGAGTGATTCTTTCTAAACATGACAATTCGGACCAAAAATTTCTTCAAATTTAAAGTCTTCAAAATAATCTAAAATTTTTTTGTATACTTCTTTAGTTACACTTATTAATATCTTACAGGCAGCAGTGTAGTTTATTGAGATTTGCTTGAGAAAAAAAAAATTAGAAAATCACTTAATCTTGAATGCCAGGAAAAGGACATATTAGCTTAGAAGTTTAGAAAACAGTCATTTTAAGTTAATAGTAAGTAACTCAACTTAGGCCTTTATGTTAGATGGACCATAAATTGCTTAAATAAATTCTTTTCATCCACTGTAGGAAGAATCAAAAATGTTTTTGTTGCTGATATGTACCGAATAAAAATGTGTATAATTATCAATCATTAGATAAATAAATAACTTTTATTACACTCAAGCATATTAGAATCGTACATAAACTTGGTATTAGGTTAATATTTGCTTTCCCTCCTTACAGCATTAGCAGTTAAAAAAAATT
Source organism: Parasteatoda tepidariorum (assembly GCF_982258835.1). Taxonomy (NCBI): domain Eukaryota; kingdom Metazoa; phylum Arthropoda; class Arachnida; order Araneae; family Theridiidae; genus Parasteatoda; species Parasteatoda tepidariorum. The sequence continues at coordinate 132,153,704 of NC_141755.1, read as the reverse complement.
TCTGGTAACACTTCAATGTCCTGGCATTCATAAGCCAGGATAATGACAAATTCGCCATTTTATAGCATATAACTTTACTTTAATTTAATATTTTGGCCTAAGACGTTTATATTCTGCAGAAAACAGCAGGATTTCTTAAAATAACTCAGATAAATCTATGTAGTTTATGTTATTAATGATTTCAAGAAGCCAGGAAAATCACAACACAAAAACCTACTCACCTTGAAAATTTTTTGAAATAGATTTTGAACCGGAAAATTGGTTCTTTATTCTTGTAACAGGACATGTAGGAGGGCATCTAATCTATCTATTAACATAAGATATTGATTGCTGGCTCTATCTATTTTGGTTATGAACCACTAAATAAAAGTAGCCAGGAAAATGACAGATTTACTTGGGACAAACAAATTATTGATAGAAAAAATTATTTTAAACGAAGTTTTTGTAAATAATACCCTCTGCGTATATTCTAGAAATGCTTACACCAGTTGAGATAAAAAAAAAATTAGATATTGAAAAATTTATGGGAAGTTTTGGAGCTAGTTATTATTGGAAATATTGCTTGTGACATACCAGGAAAATGACATTTTGAAGTTTAATTAAATTTCTTAACTATACAAAACAGTCAATGCTAGTGCAAAGTCATTTTAAAATGCTAACAGAAATGCTATTTATTAATTTTTTTTTTAAAAAAAAGCTCTTTTAGTATTATAATATTAGATCTTGGAGCAAGGGACAGTGAATTGTCATATTTCGTGAGAATCACCTATATATGAGTTATGCTATAAAATTTTCTTTAATTTAAGACCTTTAATAGTATATCAGTGATGTCTAATATTTAAATCAAGTTTATCAATGGAAGACAAGTGTTTGATACCGTTTTTCTCAAATATTGGAAAATAAAAGTCCTGGTAAATACCATTTACTCGCTTTAGTCTTGACCAGATCTGGCTGGGAGATATCGACGATGTAATCGAGACCAAGAATCTCTCTGACTTTTACGTCGGACTTTACGAGTGATGACTTTAGCTCGTTTAAATGAGAAAAGGATTGGATTGAATGTAGGGTTTAGTGGCACAAAGTTCAAAAGAGGACATACTGCGCCAAACAATACGGTAAAAACAGTTCAAAAGACGTAAAGCGTGCAACACTTAGTTCGTCGTATAATTATAACTGATAAAATTGTATAAGTTGATGAATAAAATCAGATAGAGGGTATGAATACGATATAAAATACATGAAGTAAGTAAAGTGAATAAAATTGCAAATGTATTAAAACATTTATATACAGTTTAAAATACCAACAGCACGTAAATACGCAAAAATGTTTGGATGATGAATGTTATCTAACAAATCCTGCATGCATAAAATAGAACTTCCAAAATACGTTAAACGATACTGGTTAAAACGAAATTTTCTAAGTCGTATGTTCGTAAAATTACAATTTTTAATCCAGAAGAGCTGTTAACTTGATAATTTTAAAAACAGAAAAAAACATTAAATCAAATAAGATTTATTAAGTTTTATTTATTTTACAACTATCATACAATATATTTACAATATATAAATTTACAATTATAACACATCGCCACAGATCTGAAACATATCTACTCATAACTTCTTCCACCCCACTGTTAGTATCACCTCTTCACTGCAATGTAGTACCTGGAAAACAAATAACTATTTTAGCATATGAAAAAAAAATATGCCGGACAATAATATTAAATTGTTACAACCAACAGTAGATTTCTAAAACGAAGCAATACTGACTAGATAAAATACAGAGTTAAATAAAATTTAAAAAAAAAATATTAAAACTGTTTATTATTTTGATGGAATTTCTACTAAGTATATATCGATTGAGTACATCCAAATATTTAGATATAAGAAAAACTATTTTACAAATTTTAGTCACATATTACACGACAAAATTACATACATATACAGCACAAATCTGAATTAGAATATTTCATAATTTTTTTTCTTTTAATCTAGACGATCAGTAGAGAACTTTAAAGCTCTTGAAGTAGCAGCTAGTGAAATGGGACCAACCGTTAATGCTGACAAAACTTATTATGAACAGATAAACAGAAGGCTCTCTAAGGCAGTGCCCTTGCTTGCGAATACTTATGAATTTGAGGATGTTGATGAACTTAAATATGATAGGACTACTGTAACCTGCCAAAATGACGCAAGTACCGAAAACCATAGCTGATCAGTAATGGCAAAGAAGTGCTACTTTGGTTTAAAAAGCAAACTCAAAAGTAAATTTCTTAAACAAAAGACGAAAATTAACATATTCAAATCAGGACAGTGTTGGATTCTTAATGAAAAAGAGAACAAATTGCTGATTTTTGGCAGGGATACTTAGATGAATTTTGTGCAGTCAATGAGAATAACAAATGACGCTCCTTTTACAATCATGAGTTATATAAAAAGTATAAAGAACCAGACATAATTCATGTTATTAGGGCTAATCGCATTCGATGGCTGGGACACCTTTATGGATCGGAAGATTTGAAAAGTAGCTTTTTTTAAACCAGAAGGTACAAGAAAAAGCAGTCGTCCCCTGACTAGCTGGCTGGACGCAGTTGAGAGGGACATTAAGATAATGGGAATAACTAACAAGGCAGGTAATGGCACAGAATAGATCAAAATGGCAAAAACTTATTGGGACAGCCTTGGCCTGTCATTGACTGTAGCGCCTCAGAAGAAGAATTTCTGTTCTGTAATATAATATTTTCCATTGTTGTGACATCTATTGAATAATAAATGGAAATGAATCTAAATATCAACAAAAAAATATAATATTCATTATTTAGTGATATTAATATTTTCTATTGTGGCGACATCTATTGAATAACAAATGAAGCAAAATATCTTTAAAAAATATAATATTTATTAATAAGTAATATTAATATTTTCTATTGTGGCGACATCTATTGAAAAACTAATGAAGCAAAATATCAAGAAAAAAATATAATATTTATTATTTAGTAATAATAACATTTTCTATTGTGGAGACATCTATTGAATAAGAAAAGAAGCAAAATATCAAGGAAAAAATATAATATTTATTATTTAGTAATATTAATACATCTAAAATATCAAGAAAAAAATATTTAGTTTTATTAATGTTTTCTATTGTGGCGACATCTATTGAATAACAATGGAAGCGAAATATGAAGTAAAAAATATTTATATTTTAAAATATTCATATTTTCTATTGTGGCGACACATCAAGAAAAAAATATTTATATATTTTGTATATTATTGAGACTTTCCCTCTTTTTATTGACTTTAAGGCAGTATCAAGAGAAATAAGTTGCATGAATCAATGGAGGAATTCGGTATTCCCCTGAAGCTTATTAACTTGATTCGATCCCGGTGATGGCTGGATACGAATTCCGCATCAGGCTTGCACCGACCACAGTGCTGACGTGAAATATCCGCAGTGGTAGACGGTTGATTGATTGAATGTAGTGTTTAATGGCACAAGGTCCAAAGAAGGACATGCTGCGCCAAACAAACGGTTTTAAAATAAAGGTAAATGTATATTACACATTTTCCTCATTAAAAGTCACACGGAATTTATAAAACTAGATACAACGTGACAGAGGTATTCAAAAGTGAGTAAAATCAGATAAAATGTAAATGTAGTAAAGTATTATAAAACAGTTGCATTCAAAGCTGAATAAAATCAGATAAAATGGTGAATAGGATAAAACAGTTATATACAGTATAAAAGACCAATTGCGCGTTGAAACGCAAAAATGTTAGGATGATGCGATTCACCTAACAAATCCTGCAGAGTTAAAATAGAACTACCAAAAAAGATCAGACGATGACGATTAAAACATGAGCAGATGATTAAAAAATGATGAATAGTGAGTAAAACTTTACAGGTGTTGCATTGGGGAGGAGGTTCCCCAAATAACAAATGTAGGTGGGTCAGCCTAGTGCGGCCGATTCGGAGACGGTTTAACTTTACATCTGCATGCCGCAGACTCAATACAGGATAAGGGTTAAAATCTGTTTCTATTGAGTGCAACTTGTTATAAATTTTTAGATCCCATTGTTGTTGCCAAACAGATGTGATGAATTGTTGAATATAAGTTTTTGTGTCCGAGAAAGGTACAGATAAAGTTAAAACTGAGGTAGCAGATCGTGCAGCCGAATCAGCCAAGTCGTTACCTGGAATACCGACGTGACTCGGTACCCAACAGAATAAAATATGAAATCTATTTTGAAGGGTTATCGACAAGTGATTAATAAAACATAAAATTGGATGATTTTCACTGTTAAAATTTTCCAACTGGCGCAAAACGCTCATACTATCTGAGTATATGCAATATTTCCTTGTAGGGCGCGTAGAAATCAGTCGCAATGCCAAGAGAATGGCAACTGCTTCAGCAGTGAAGACGGAGCAAATATCAGGGATTTTGTAGCTATAGGCATCGTCAGCGATGATGACACCACAGCCTACATATCCCGCAGATCCGTCAGTAAACATAGGGACATACTCTGAATATTGGTGACGATGAGAAATGAATAGTTGCTGGTAGATAATGGGTGCAACATTAGATTTATTATACATCATAAAAGGGGAATGAAATTTATGTGGTATGATGTTCCACGGAGGTATGAGAAAATGATCTATTGATTGCGATGGTGATTCGCAGATGTTAAAAGTTTGAATGAGTAATCGCATGCGAGTATGAAATGGACGGACGTGAGAAGATCTAGCTGCATATAATCTCTCCAAGCTTGATGAAATTACATAGTGCTTTAATGGATGATATCTAGAGGACATGATACGAAAGTAATAACTGAGTGACAGCTTCAAGCGCAGTAAATCTAATGGTAGCTGATTGCATATAATATATAAACTTTCAACTGGGGATGTACGAAAAGCACCGGAACAAATGCGGAGTGCAGAATGGTGTACTGTATCTAAGATACGTAGATTGGAGGAGGTAGCAGAGCCATAAACTACACATGCATAGTCAAGTCGCGAAAGTATCAGCGCTTGATATATGCGTAGCAGGGCTAAGCGATCCGCTCCCCAAAATGTATTCGACAGTACACGCAACATATTCAGTTTCCGTTCGCATTGTTTTCGTAACTGCGTTATATGAGGTATGAAAGTTAGCTTATTGTCGAAAATGACACCTAAAAACTTCGTGTGTGGTACAACTGATATACGAATGTTATGAATAGAGATGTCAGGGTCATTATGAAGCGCGCGTTTATGACAGAAATGTATGCAGCAACTTTTAGATGGCGAAAGAGTGTGACCATTCTGATCACTCCAGTCTAAAATCTTGTTCACAGCTAATTGCAGTTGTCGCTCGATGACTCTCATGTCGGATCCTGAACACGAGATGTGTAGATCATCGACATAGAGAGAGCCAGAGACAGTAGGTGGCAATATGTTTAAAACTAGTGAAATATGGATGATGAATAATGTGACGCTTAAAACACTACCTTGTGGGACGCCTTCTGTCTGAATGTAAAGATCAGAAAATGTACATCCAAGTTTAACACGAAAATAGCGCCTCAGCAAGAAATTTTTGATGAAAATCGGTAAATGACCCCGGAGTCCAATGTCAAACAGTGTCTTGAGAATTCCATAACGCCAAGTCCGATCATATGCTTTCTCGATATCAAAGAAGACAGAGACAAGATGATTTCGCCTGACAAAGGCATTACGAATTCCGGATTCCAGTTCAATAATATTGTCTACAGTTGACCGGCCTTTGCGGAAGCCACTTTGAAAATCTGGTATGACATGCTTTTTTTCGATGTAATACACAAGTCGAGAGTTAATCATCCGCTCAAATGTTTTACCAAGGCAGCTGGTCAAAGCTATCGGGCGATAGTTAACGGGATCGTTAGCGTCTTTACCTGGTTTTAAAATAGGTATCACAATTGCTTCACGCCAGCTAGACGGGTATGTTTGTTCCGTCCATATTCTGTTAAACAGAACAAGGACATTTGACAAAGACGTCCGATCTAAGTGGCGGAGCATGTGATATGTAATACCATCAAGACCAGGGCTTGTGTTTTTACTTCGATATAGTGCTTTCTGTAATTCGACAAAACTGAAATCACTGTTATATTGGCAGGGACGACGTGACGCAAAGTTTATATTATTCCTTTCGACGGTCTGCTTATGGTGTTGAAATGCTGGGCTGTAACTCTCTGGACAAGAGACAGCAGCAAATGCATCACCAAGCATATTGCAAACGTCTGCAGGAGAAGAGTAAATGGTACCGTTTTTCTTAAATATCGGAAGTCGAAATTTACGATAAATGCCATTAGCTCTCTTAACTTTCGACCAGATTTGTCTGGAAGATGTTGAAGATGTTATGGACGAGACATAACGGGACCAAGATTCTCTTTGACTTTTGCGTCTGATCTTTCGTGCTATAGCTTTCGCCCATTTAAAGGCCAAAAGGTTAACAGTATTAGGATAACGGCGGAAGGTGTTCCACAAGCGTCTCTGCTCTTTGTAGGCAGCTGCGCATTCCTCATTCCACCACGGCTTGCAGTGGCGAGGAAGCGAACTTGACGACTTAGGAATACTTTTTTCTGCCGCGTGGAGAATTACAGATGTTACATTATTAACAGCATCACCTATAGTATTGCGGGTTATCATAACCTCCGTAATCTGAGCAAGCTGGGTGAATAGAGGCCAGTTAGCGCGATGAAATATGAAAGTTGATGGTCGTGAACTCATGGGAACAGAAGCAAAATATGAAACAATGACAGGAAAATGATCACTGTTGTGAAGATCGTCACTTACAGAAAAGTTTACAAAAGGTACGAGAAATGGTGAACATAAAGCTAAATCAATGGAATGAAAGGTTCTTGTCGGGGTATGAAAGTAAGTTTCTTCGCCTTGATTAAGCAAACAGAGATTATGGTCATGAATGAGTTGTTCAATTTTACGCCCCCGGTCATTGGAGGTGGAACTACCCCACAATTCACTGTGACCATTAAAATCTCCGAGTAAAATAAAAGGTGAAGTTAACTGAACTATCAGAGAATTTAAATCTGATTGAGTAACAGGTGCATGTGGTGGTAAGTTGACAGTGCATACTGTAAGTGGGATATTGATATGAATTTGAATAGCGCAAGCCTGTAATGAGGTGGATAATGGAAGATGAGTAGATGGTAACGCATTAGAAATTAAAATTGAAACACCGCCATGCGGTTGATTTCCATTATTAAAATCCTGTCGATAGCAAGAATAATTGCGCAGTTTAAAATCATTGGATGACGTTAAATGTGTTTCCTGCAAGGCAATGCATGCAGGTTGAAATTTTGAAACAATGTCCTTAACATCAGAAAGCTTGTTTCGCAAACCGCGACAGTTCCATGATATGAAACATATGGACATTATGAAGTATAAAAGGATGATTTAAAGGTAACGTCATTATTAAGAGGTCAGTCAAGTAGGCACTCGTCGTCAGAAGGATGCAGAGACAATTCAACTTCCAGATCCATCTTCTGTGACGCAGAAGAAGTGGATTGATTGGTATATTGAACGTACTTTGCATCTTTTTTCTTCCTGGAATAGCCAGGCTTTAGACTTGGGGGTAATTTTTTTAAAGGTATTTGTTTTGGAAAAGGTCGGGCCTTTTCAGAATTGTCTATTTTAGATGTTTTGCTAGGTGGAGGTGAGGTGGTCCGATTGGATGTTGATGGTGCGGTAAAGTTAAAGTTAGGTTTTTGAGTTGGAGGTTTAATCTGTTTGTTGGCAGTAGATTTTTGTGCTGTGAAATCAGTTTGCGTGCTAACAGAACAATACGAAGTCTTTGCAACCGTGGAATACGACACGCCCGGACGGGGTGTACGGGCGGTAACGATTCGACGGGCTTCGTTAAAGGTTAGGTTTTGCAGTACTTTAACAGATTGAATTTCTTTCTCTTCTGACCACCTGGGACAACTCCTTGAGTAAGCTTCATGAGCTCCCTTGCAGTTAACGCAAAGGGGTTGTAACTCACAGGAAGTGTCTGAATGGCCAGGAGTAGAACAGCGAGCGCAAACAGATGTACCACGGCAAGATGCTTTTGAATGTCCAAACCTTTGGCACTGAAAGCACCTCAAAGGGTTTGGGACATAAGGTCTGACTGGACAATTATACCATGCAAGTTTAACAGCAGATGGTAATGTTGGAGAGGCAAACGTAAGGATAAGATGTTTCATTGGAATGAGTTGTCCATTCCTTCGAATCCTAATCCTGCGGACCTCGACAACATGCTGGTCTTGCAGGTTTTCTAAGATCATACTCTCTTCGTCGTCTATGAATTCAGCTTGAGATATTACTCCACGACAAGTATTCAGAGATTTGTGAGGAGTGACAGTTACATTAAAGGTACATATATTTGTACACTTAGATAGGGCAATGGCTTGCTTTTCGGATGTCGTCTGCACTAAAAGGTCGCCGGAGCGCAGTTTTCTCACACAGGCTACTTCTCCCAGTACGGAGAGGAGAGCCTTGTGAATTAGGAATGGTGAAACCTTAGAAAATGAAGTGTTTGATATAACAGGATTCGTCAATGTTATGATGAAATAACGAGCGTATACATGCGGTGTAAGAGTTGTTCCGCTGTTTTTGCATTGGTGTGCGGAACTCAACACCATACTATCTTCAGCCATAGAAAATAAAAAACAGTTCTACTACCAGCGGCATCACCCACCACGGAGTCCTACTAAGGGGATGCAAGTAACATAATTCGTCACTTGACACCGATGCTAACCAATAGCTATACGTCCGCGAGTCACCCCTGAAGCAGCCTCCACCCTTAACGAGGTGCCCAGTAAGTGACTCCGGACTTGACCCTAGCCAACAGGTGACGTTCGTGGCTAGCCGGTTGATACATACAGGCCAATATGCACCTCCCGTTTACCTGAAGCACGGGCCAAAGCAGTGTATTGGGGTACCAGGATGCCCCTCAACTGCCAGGATCCCGTTTTCCAGGGACACGGGTCTCCACGCACGGCAAACACGTGGGTGGTCTCTTCCCATTTGGGTTCGATACAACAGGGTGGTAATCGAACACAGATGACAAGCCCTTACCAGTAAATTCGGCAACCACGACAAGGGGGGAAGAGAAAGAAGAAAGTATGAGAAAAGGGAGAGGAAACGGAAGGGAGGATAGATCACTAGGGTACCCCGGGGCGTGACTCCCTGTATTTACCTAAAGAAGGTAAACCCCCTCAGGGGCAGCTTCAGTAGTTGAAAGAGCAATGCAGTTTTGTCGTTGGCTCCTCCATGAAACAGCACCACCATTAGATAGGAAAATCATTCCTGAAGTGGATCTTCTCGAAAGAGAATCTCCTGCATAATCAGAGTCAGTATAACACTGAAGAGTAATCTGAGAATCTTTCTTACTTTGGAACAGAATCCCACATTTTTCAGTTCCTTTCAGGTAACGCATGATTCTTTTGGTCATATTCCAGTGCACCTGCTGAGGCTTGTCTAAGACCTGAGATAACACTCCAACTGCATACGATATATCAGGCCTGGAAACAATTGCTAAGAACATCAAGCTACCAATAGCTTCACGATAAGGCTCAACAGCTGGGAGGGGTTCTGATTGATCAGTGATAATACTACCTTTTTCCATTGGAGTACTTACTGAATTGCACTCATTCATTTCAAACCTATTCAAAATTTTCTTACAGTAAGCTTCCTGGTGTATAAATATACCACCATCATCAAGGCATTCAATTTGCATACCTAGAAAGTAGTTGGCCTTACCAATCACAAAACTAAAATCACTTTTAAGTTTCTATAAGAATTGTTTTACAACACTTTCATCTAGCGATGCAATAATTCCATCATCAACATACACAATGAGATAAATTGATTTCTCATCATTCAAAAACAAACAGGGATCTGAGTTTGATTGTTTCAAACCACAATTCACAGCGAAACTTTTGAAGAGTTCATTCCAAACTCTTGGAGCTTGCTTCAATCCATAAATGCTCTTGAGCAATATACAGACTTGTTCAGTGTACCATCTTCAAAGCCCTCAGGTTGATACATGTAAATATCTTCTTGCAAATCTCCATAGAGAAATGCAGTTTTGACATCAAATTGAATTAGTTTCAGCTTATTAAATGCAGCAATACTGAGTACTGTTCTGATGGTATCCCAACGCACAACAGGACTAAAGGTTTCTTTGAAATCAACACCAACTTTTTGGCTGTAGCCTTTGGCGACGAGGCGTGCTTTAAAACGCTGAACAGTCCCATCAGTATTTTTCTTTACTTTATAAACCCAGCGACTAGCAATCGCTTTTCTGCCTTGAGGTAGATTCACAAGCTTCCAGGTATTGTTGGCTTCTAAAGAACTCATCTCTTCTTTCATAGCTGCAAGCCACTCATTGCTTTCTTTTGAAGCAATAGCCTCTTTATATGTTTCAGGCTCTGTATATTCAGCTAGAAGAACACAATTGTCATATCTTGCTGGTTTCTTTATCAGTGACCTGTTTCGCAAGTTTATCTCTTGCTTATCAGATAAATTTTCAAAATCTACTGGATCAGATGAATCTTCTCCTATTTCCTGGCTCACATCTAAATCTTTCTTGTCAGAGGGTCTGATGAATTCTATATCTGATTCATGATTAATTGATGGTTCGTTGACATCATTACACGACTTCTCATTCTGAGGTATCATAGAGCAATAGGATTCATTTTGAAAAATAACATCTCTACTCAAAACGATTTTGTTTTGATCCTTTACCCTAACTCTATAGCCATCTTTATTGCCGCAGTAACCAACAAAATAGCCGGAAACACTTTTCGGATCCCATTTTTGCCTTCGCTGCTTAGGAACATGCACGAAGCACTTGTTTCCAAATATTTTCAAGTTCGCTATATCAAAAGCGCTGCCTGACCAAAGTTCAATAGGAGTTTTATTCTTCTGTCTAGTTGGACCTGTTCTATTTAGGACATATACTGCAGTGCTTTACTGCCTCCGCCCACAACTTTAGAGGAAGACATTTATGATGAAGGATAGATTTAGCAGTTTCCACTATAGTTCGGTTTTCTCTTTCTGCAGCACCGTTCTGCTCTGGGGTGTAAGGCATAGAGTATCTGATATTTATTCCCCTATTTTGCAACATTTCACAAACCTGAGAATTTTTAAACTCTCCTCCTCCATCACTGAGAAATTCTTTAACAGTATGACCTGCAATTTTAGCTTCATTTAAGAAGATCTTGAGACAATTGGGCACTTCAGACTTTGCCTCCATGAGGAAAACTCTACGAAATTTTGAGAAATCGTCTTTGAAACACACAAAATAGCGAGATCCACCTATTGACTTCTCCTGCATAGGTCCACACACATCTGCGTGTATAAGTGCTCCAGTTTCTGTTGGTCGACAAGGTCTGTCATGAAATCTCCCACGTTGTTGTTTACCATACAAGCATCCTTCACAAGATTCCTTACTTTCACAGACTTTAATTCCCTTTCGACCAAGAAACTCTTTAACATAAGTATTGTTTTGATGACATAATTTCTCATACCATAGTTTCTCATACCATAGTTGAAAGGACTGATCTGCAGAAGCAACATATATTTCAGCAGACATTAATGGACACACAACTCTCATTTTTAAAGCATATAGTCCATTTGTCTTAACGCCTCTTAAGCGTACACTTCCATCTTTTGTGAAAAAGCATTCTTTTCCTTCAGCTTGAAAAGCAAAACCTTTTTCAAGTGTCGGACTAACAGAAAACAGATTTCTGCTCACATCAGGTACATACCATACTTCTGACAAATGGTTGCTGACCCATTTTCCATTTGCTTTCATTTCAACATTTACTGTTCCTTGTCCATAAGCTAAAATTGTGTTGTTGTTGCCGACATGCACTGGCTTTGAAAAGGGAAACTTCTTAAAATCGAGAAAATAATTTTTAAAACTGGTCATATGAGCTGACGCTCCACTATCAGCTATCCAGAGTTCGTTTTCCTCCACTCCTTCAACACACACAAATGCATCACCAGAGGCTTTCAATTTATTTGCCTTTCAACAGTCTTTGGCAGGGCTCGAAGAAAGTCAGAAATTTTACCTGTCCCCGAGGACGGCTTGTTCAACAAGGTCCCTCGTGTCCCTTAGAATTCGAACGAGCTAGCTAAGTAATTCGAGAACGAATACTCGCAGTGGAACAACGGCCGAGAGTCTATTCCCTGCGTCGAATTCTTAAAAGGTCTACCATCTAACACCAAATCATCAGCTTTATAGTACCTGCTCTGCACCTCTTCGTGGTACGAGGGAGTAACACCTTGGGTGGCTAACGCAGACAGAGGGGACGGTAGACCAAAGACAGCCAATTGGGCAATAGATCCTCAAATAATAAGAAAGCTCGATTTATTCATAAGAGCTGGTTCACTCAAGACCTGAACGAAATTTCCCAATCGAGGCTGCCTACAGAGCCTTTCAATCAAGGAACCCTGACGAATACGAGTTGTATTCTGGATATGAGCAGCGACGAGGAAGGGGATTCGATCCCGGAGGATTTTAACGAATCTTTTGATCTGTCAAGGAAGGAATGGGCTAAGTCGGTTGAAGAGCTGAATGAGCGATTTACGAAATTTACAAGTGACTTTTATAATAAAAAACTTGATGCACTAAAAATCAGTGAGTTACTAAAAATTGCTCTTTCTTATAATAATCTTTTTGTGAGTCAATCAGAGGTTCTGGCCTATACAAGAGGGCTCTACGACGAGGCACAAAAAACTCTCAAAGAAGTGGTAGAAAAAAGTGCGAAGAAAGTGCAAAAATCTTACGCAGAAATTGCGAAGAGCGGAACCAAAACAGGAGCCTCAAAGGTGGCTCTGAACCACGTGGTGGTTGTTCGTCCGGCTGTCCCGTGCACCTCCGAAGAGACTGAAAAAACCTTAAAAGAGAACATTGACCCAGCAGCGCTTGCTATTGGCGTCAGAAACATAAGACCAATCAAGGAAGGCGGGATTGTAGTTCGAATGGTGTCCAAGAAAGATGTTAAGAAAGTTCACGAAGAAATCGTGGACCAGGAACTAGATACCAAACTGAAGTGCTCATTGCCGATAAAGAAATTTCCAAGAGTCATACTCTTCAATGTTGACAAAGAAATGGAAAAAGAAGAGCTAAAGCAAAAGCTAAGCGACCAAAATAATGAAATGGTAGACGACAAATTTGAAATCTGTTTTCCCATAAAATCCTTAAATGGTACCAACTGCGTTATTCAAACTGACCCAAGTGTTTTTAAGAACATAATGAGAAAAGGAATACTAAAACTTGGATGGTCTATAAACCGAATCAAAGAATACCTAAGACCCCTTAGGTGCTACAAGTGCAACTGCTTCGGACACATGGCGCGAGACTGCACTAAGGAAGAATGCTGCGCAAATTGCGGCGAAGGGCACAAGAGAAATAACTGCAAAAATAAGAGCAAATGCGTAAACTGCGAGACAGCAAACCGAAGATTTGGCCTAAAGCTAAACATGAATCACTCAGCAAACCAAAGAACTTGCCCATCGTTCCAAAGAGCAATAGCAGCCCTGCGAAAACACATCAAATATTGACCCACTTTTTGTGAGCCGTTCTAAGCAGGGGCGGATCTACTTAAGGGCTTTTTGGGCTGCAGCCCAGGGCCCCGTGGATATAAAGGGCCCCAGTCCCCACTGGAAACAATATGTGATATTTTGAATTAAAAAAAATATCTAATATTAAAAAAAATATATATTATAAGGTAGGCAACCCTGAGATCAATCAACCCATGCATGTGCGCGTCTATCGAACGGAACAGGGAATTACCCGTCGCTTGTTTTTGGTCAGTGTATTTTTTCGCGTCTATTATGGGGGACTTCCCGCAGCGCCGCTTAACGCCCGATGCAATTTTGTTTTTTTCCCACACTTCTGTTCTCGTCGTCAAAGTGACAAACTTGTTTAGTTTACTAATAACTGTCTTGACTACCAGAAACCCCCTGATCCCACTGAAAACTATATTGGTGTTCAGCAAGAGGACGGTAATACCGAGGCGGAAAGAAATTTAGAGAATATTAAGTTTGAGAAATATGTTGACGTGGGCTTGTGGTCAGAATTGCTAAATAATGATTTTATTAATGACATACTCTCACATGAAATGACTGACTTTCAAAATAAAGATCCGAAAAATATATATTCAGCTTCAATATAGAAATGCAAAGAACAAAACAGAACATTTTCAAATAGGTATTTCATTAAGAAAATGAAAAATGGTCAATCATTGGAAAGATCTTGGTTATGTTATTCAATCAGGGTTGGTACTGTTTTTTGTTTGACTTGCAAACTTTTTTCTAAAATTTCTTCTCAATACACAACCGGATTTTCTGATTGGAAACACATAGGAACTTGTTTAGAAAATCATGAAAATTCTAATGAATATAAGAAATCAATGTTAGTGTGGTTGACACGTGAAGGCAACAAGTTATTTGTGAAGGCAACAAATTAATTGTATCATTAAAAGACCTCGTGAAAAACATAAGGCACCAATCAGATCAGAAGCTAAAGGAATACGGAGAGAAAGCTAAAGATTTAAGTACTAGTGTGGGAATAGACTACAATGACATAAACAAGAGACGCATTACTCCAAAATTTTCAGATAAGTCTACAGATAAATTCTCAGTATACGGAGCAGAAAAATTTAAAAGAGACACTTTAAACGTTGCGTTGGATAAGCTGATTATGGATTTAAATAAAAGGAGTCAAGTCTATGAGATGTATAACAAGAAATTCAAATTTTTAATGGATTTGCAAGACAAAAATATGGAAATCTGGAAAGTGTACGTAATAATGTTGATTATTATCCAGATGACGTAGACGAGCATTTAGTGAATGAGTGCATTCAGTTAAAATCTTATTTACTTCAGTCTAAGCCAGAGTCTTACACCTCTTGCAGTGAAATTTTTATGCTAATTTATGAAAATAAATTTGTTGATGTTTTCCCAAATTGCTACACTGTCTTAAAGATTTTTTTAACTTTTGCCAATTACTAGCTGTGAAGCTGAGCGCTCTCTCTCCAGGATGTCATATATAGAAAACAAATATAGGACAACAATGTCGAACCATCGACTAAATCATTAATCAGTTCTTTCCATAAATTGTGATTTAACGAAGGACTTACAATGTGATGAGTAAATAAAGGAATTTGCAGCTCCAAAATGCAGAAAGGTTGCTTTATAATTTATATAACATAACTACACATAACCTGTCTATTTCTTTTGCAATAATGTTGTACAGTTGCTGTTTGTATAGACAAAAAAAATAAATAAATAAGATTAATTTACTGTCCTATTTTTTTCTATATACTTATCTACATTCCTATAGAAAACAGTTTTTTGACAAAACGGCTATTAGGGCCCCAAAGTAGTTTCAGCCCAGGGCCCCACAAATTCACGATCCGCCCATGGTTCTAAGGCGTCCTCCACCCCTTCCTGGGGCGTTAATGCTGTAATTGATTTTATTTAAATCTGTTTCCTTTGTTTGATCACCGAGTTGGTGGTCCATTTTGTTGTATAATTCATTTTGTTGCATATTTATTAAAGTTCTAAGGGGTTTCGTAATCTTCCAGTCAGAGGGTGCCTCGATGGGTCGTGGCGTGGCGGTCGTCTCTCGGTGCAACATTCCTGGTGAGTCGTTCGCAGCCGAACAAGGCACCGCCGCACCCGTCTCGGGCTTGTCCCTTCGGCCTTCTCTGTCCGTCGAACGACAGTGTTGCTCTCGTCGGGCGTGACTCGGGGCCATGGAACCACGTATCCATGCACCACTGGGTCCTCCGACTGATTCGAGGTTTGCAGCTACGATAGTCTTCACGTATTTCCCGGATGTCCCGCTATGGGACGGGTCGGGGTTAAGCCAAGCTTGTTCAACAAGGTACCCGTCCTCCTTTGAAACTAACCCATAGCTTATAATTAAATAAAAATATAATTTTCTCTTATTTATTACAACCATGATTATAAATTGCACAATGAATTAGTAGTTACTAGGATTACAAATACTGGGTTACTAATAGTAAAACCTAGTATTTCTTTTATGAAATAGTTTAAATGACAAAGGTCAAGTTATCTGGAATGTCAATTTATCCGAGGGTACAGTAAAACTTGTGTAAGTTGATCACTTGTGGTGCATTGTTTCAGTGGTCAACTTATAGAGGGGGTGGGTCATTGTTTACTTTTTCTTTTCCTATATCATGTTTCTATATATTGAATTTTTTTTTTACTTGACTTAAAAATTTTATTCAGAAAATATGCAAATGAATATGTTAAGAAATGTATTTAAACCTGAATGAACTTCAATTTGATACATATAATTCTAATATTTAACTAATTTTTTTTTTAAAATTATTTGGTTAGTTATGCATGTGAAGTGTTTAATAAATATAATTTCTTAAAATATCAGAACACGAAAACATGTAATTTGAAATCTTTCACAAAAGAAAATTATTTGGAAACTTTAAAATTTATTTACTACACTTAAAGATCAAAAATTCAGAGTATTCATTTATTCAAATGCTGACTATTGCAACAGGAAGAACAACTTTTCAACTAACACACCTGTTTTCAATGAACGGATGAAAGAAATGGTAAAAAGCTGACTCCTTACAGCAGTGTTTCCCAAACTTATGACTTTTGTGTACCCCTTCTAAATTTTTCGTAATGCTGTGTACCACTAATTAAAGAATGAAAGTATTTCTTACTATAAAAAATTGTACAAAAGTCAATAATCACAACTGGCTGTTGACACCACTCATTATTAACTGTTAACTCTGCAAAAAATAGACAATAGAAAAATACGCAATCGTAAATTTTCATGGCTAGCTTTGTTTTTAGATTAAATTTTTTGAAATTTTCGTTTGTTGCAAGATATTTCGCATAAGAACGCGTACCCTCTTTAAACTGTTCCCGTACCCTTGGGGGTACGCGTACCACACTTTGGGAAACACTGCCTTACAGTTTTCCCTGATGGTCAACTCACATAAGGGTTTAGATTAGTTTTTTACACTATTTCACCAAACAAGTGAAATTTTAACATACATTACCAAAATGACAGAAAATTTTCTGAATTTTTTTTCTGGTCAACTTATGAGGTTTTTAGAATAGAATTTCATAATACTCCTAGACAAAATTGACTTATTTCAGTGGTCAACATACAAGATAAACAGGTGGTCAAGTTACAAAGGTTTCGCTTCTTTATATAGGAAAAATTCCGTTCTTGATAATTGAGGTCAACTTATGCAGGTGCCCAACTTACAAGGGTGGTCAACTTGGCAGGTTTCACTGTACTTCCTTTTTTAAATGAAACAAATATGACGTTTGCCAGTTCCACAATCAAGCCAATGATTTACAGTGGTTTCTGCACAGAAATCCGAAAGGAATTTTCCATTTAGGTGAATTGTCATAATTGCGTTTAACGCTTCTTGTATAAGACCAGTACGTAATGTGTTTTTTTTGTAAGCTCATTGCTGAAAAGCCTCTTTCAACCACTGCAGTACTCCCAGACAGAGAAAACATCAATTCCACCAAGCGCAGTATGTTGCTGTATTTCTAGATTAGAGAGTCATTTTAGAAGTGAGGCGCTAGACTCTTGTAAGATAACAAAAATTTAAAATGTATCACGAATTTTAACGGAAAAATGGCCGTCCGCGCGGACGCCGGATTCGAGATATTTGTTGTCCGCAGGGAATTTTTGACCGCCGAGGACGGGCGGACGGGTGGTTTTTCGAGCCCTGGTCTTTGGCAATGTGCCCTGTTTTTCTACAAGGGTAGCATTTTCTTTCCACTTTCTTTGGAGCTTTTTTCTTTGTTACAAGAAAAGCTGTAGAATCTGACTTCTTCGGTGGCAATCTCATTTCAATTAGACGAAGTCGTTCTGTCAGCATATTTATAGAACGATCTTCAATTGGAATAGACTCCCATACGCTCTTGAACTCAAAGTACATACATGGAAGGGTTGACATGATTCTACTCATTAGTAGCAAATTCGGAAGAGTTGTCTTAGCAACTCTTTTGAGTTCTTCGTTAAGTTCACTAAAATTCTTTTGCAATTTGGCAATATGTGTGACAACATCATCATTTGCATCCCTTTCACAGCGAAAGAATTGTTCCATTAAGCGATGGAGCCTTTGACCCGAGCTTTGCTCATAAATAGAAAGTAACTTTTGCCAAATACTTATCGCACTGTCGCATGTTGCTGTGAGTTCAACATTTGCATCATCTATGCTGCTATTTTAAAACAAGTTGTGCTAGAGAGTCATTCTTCATGAAAGATTTTCTGTTCTTTTCATGAAGCGCCTTTGCTTCCGTTGTTGCATTTTCAGAAAGAGCAGGACATACCTGCTCACCAGTTATTAAATCATGAACATCGTGATAACGAAGCAAAATTTCAATCTGACGTTTCCATTTACTCCAGTTAGAAGCACCAACAAGTTTGTCGACATGAGCTTTAAATTCCATTGTTAAAAAAAGGTGTTAGTCCTAGGAATGCAACACAGCATGAGTTTCACTTCCAGTAAGCCTAATCAAAGCTTTCCCTAGCTATCTTTCTAAATGTCAAGTTAATCCGCGTTACTGGGCCCATAACCAATTATAAATAATTCACATAGACATTAACAGTTGACATAAATTTATTAGATACTAGATTAAATAATTAAGAAACAAATTAGCACACAGCTGGCACGCAGCTTGTTTGTGAACACACAGATCTACAAGCAGAGAGGCGTTGCCAAAACACAAAAATACAAAATAGGTAAACGATTACGAATAAAGGTTTTGATTATCATTTTAACACTCTCAAATACTTTCTGGGCTGCGGATCGCATCGGCCTAATCAGAATCTACAAAGCGTTGATATTATCACGCATAGATTACGCTTGCGCAGTCTATGGCACTGCAACTGCCTCAAATTTGAAGCTGTTAGATGCAGTGCATCATACTGCGATGCGAATCTGTAGCGGCGCATTTCGAACGTCCTCAGTCGAAAGCTTAGATAGTATATGTAATTTATCCGCACTTTATTTTCGGCGTATGCAGCTCTGTCTTACATTTTACTTTCGTGTTATGTCATTTAACTCCCATCCTCTTCGACATGAGGTTATTCCACTAAGCTTACGCTCATTAATGCTCGTATGCGTTCAGTCATTCAATTTTTGCGAATCACTATCTCAATCAGCTGATCACTTTCTTAACAAACCTTGGGTTATTCCGTCATATCACTTTTATTCTCCATTTGCTTCATACAGAAAATCCAGTATATCTCCCAGCGTGAATATTCATCTCTCATCGTCATGAGTATTGTCAGTATGATTCTGTTTTTACGTATGGGTCAAAATCTCCTGGGCATGTTGGATGTGGAATCATTATAGCTGATCGAACATACAGTTATATCATATCTGCCATATGTTCTGTATTTACTGCTGAAGCCATTCTCATTACTCTACGACTTATCTCAACACTGACCGTACGAAAGTTTTACATTCACTCTGACAGCCAAAGTGTTTTACGTCAGCTGAATAATCATGTAAACATCGAAGCTCACCCTATTTTATGTATCATTAAACATCTGTTAGATCACAAAAATGATTTCAACAGTTTGTTTTGTTGGACCCCCAGCCATGTTGGTATTTCAGGTAATGACATGGCTGACTCAGCTGCCCGATCTGCTACGACTCCATTAATCCTATGAGCCCCCATTTCTGACATGAAGAATTGTATAGACATTTTATTATGTCTTTGTGGCAGCAACACTTACATTTACAAACTGCATACAATTAAGTCTATGCTAGAGCCTTGGCCAGTGTTGAAATTGCGCAGAGCAGATGTCAAGCTCACCCGCCTACCTATAGGACATATTCGACTGACTCATCTTCACTTGCTGTTCAGAGAACCGCCTCCTGGATGCGATACTTGTAACGTTTCGCTTTCAATTCACCATATTTTAATCGCTTGCCCATGTTTTAACCAACAACGCCTTATCTTTTTTGGAAGCACGATTTTATGCATAAAAGACTTGTTAGATAAAAATCACCATTCTAACATCTTTGTATTTTTACGTTCTATTGAAATTTTAAGTTGTATAAAATTGTTTTATACTACTTACCGTTTTGGTAAATTTACCATGAAGTTTTATTGATTTTAATGTATGTAACTTTACAAAATTGTTTTACAATTTTCACTATCTAATCTGATTTTATACATGTCCTTTACTCAACCTTTTAATCTGTTTTTAAAACAGTGTGTTAGGTGCAGTATGTCCTTTTTTGGACCTTGTGCTACTAAACCCCACATTCAATTCCAAATAGCTTGAATGTGGCAAAAACAACTGACTCATGGCTTCGCATTGAAGAATGGGTGTCGCTTTAAGTTCGTTTTATGGTTGATACAAATGCTGAATCGGATTTGTTATATTATTGTAATCTTTTTTTCTTCAATGTTATAATTATAGATTAATTTTATTTATTAAATTAATCTCATTTTAATAATTTTATTTCGGAGTTTTAAAATTTGAATGACCAAATATGTTGATCGCCCCCCTACCACCCAAAACAAATTTAGCTCCCTACAGTATACTTCCACATCCCCTAGGGGGGCGGTATCGCCCTCGTTGAGAAACAATGCTCTAGACGAAATAACAATTCATTTTTCATTACTGAGTTTGTTTTCTCTACAATTGCAATCATGATTTACTTCATTAGTTATTTGTTTTGAAATCGAAAAAATATTTCTGTATTATCTGAGTAACAGTAAAAAATGGTGTTTTTTTTGTTGATTAATAGCTATTTAAAACAACCATACCTACAAAATGGATTTTTCTTCTTCTTTTTTTTAACTAGCGTCGCATTTATCTCCTTCGTTACTTCTTGTTCGAAACAAATATACTTTTTACATTTCATTTCTTCACATTTATACTTTTAAGGAGTTTCACTTCTATTAATGTTACATTTGCATTTTAAACATTTTGCGGGCGTAACTTTCATTTTTATATAGCATATTATGATCATCTAAACATTTCTTTACATTTACATTGTCTAAAACATTTTTTACAAAACACCTACTCTCCTTCACAATTAGACTTTTCTACAAAACATCTATCACATTGTATATTTTTTCATTAAAATTTTCTCTACACAGTATATTGCATAATTCATGTAATTTTTCTGCCAATGTTTTTTGTAATTTCATACCGTCCTTCATTGATATCTTTTAAAGAGATTTTTTATAATTCATCACATAGCAAATCAGGATTTTGTTTTGAAAGGGCAGTTATAAACATAGCTAAGCATTAATTATCACAATTTTTTATTTAAATAATTCGAAATTGTTTCATCATTAACTATTTTTAGATGCTTACCTCTTTTTCTTCATTCAAATCATATTAATATTATTCGTACACTAAGTGATATTTGATTTTTTGTTTAAATTCTATGTTATTATTTTTAGCTAACTTTCGAAAGCTTTTTCTGTACGCTTTAATTTTGGGTAAAAGAATTTACCTAATAATGAGTTGTGTATTTTTTTGTTTTTAAAATCATTGTTATAGAATTTACCTATAGAATAAAAAAAAATTCCTAACTATTTTCATTTCCATATAATTTAATACATATAAATTTAATAATTCAACTATAACAGGTTTATATTTGTAATTCTTATATAGTTTGTCACTAATTTAATCAAGTAAATTTTGTTTTATTTCCTCTAATTAGTTTAATTCTTTTAAAGAAGCAAATTTTTTACAAATAATGTTCTCCACTTATTAGGGAACATTTTTTTATACTTATGATTTGTCTTAACATTTATAAAGTAATCTATAAAAGAATTTTAAATTCCATCATCTTTTCTGTAAGATATCTTTATATTACTAGGGATATTAGACTAATCGCATATTTAATTGTAAAATATTCATAATTTAAACTCTTTTTAAAGCACACGAATTTGAAAAATGTAATAAAGAAAACATTTTATCTATTTCAAATGTAATATTTCATTTTTTTTCAGCTTTTAAAAATACTAATTCTTAAAGCGTATTTTTGTTTGAAAACCTGTTCAAAATCTTTCATAAGATAAGAATATGTTTCTTCTTCTGAATCATAACTATTTTTTTTATTTGTTTAGATACACTGCTGGACAATTGCTAAGGACGGATCACAAATTGCAATGTAGCATAACATTAAGCGAGGCTTGAGGCCTAGTATGATAAAATATAGTTGCCAGACTGTTCAGACATTAGAATAAAGAATATTCATTGTTCTGGAAAGTACAAAAGCTATGAAACATTTAAAAGAAAAAAAATTTTCATTTGATGCTGCGTACGGAAAAATGGAACAATGCATCTAAATGTCAGCAGGCAACTTGAAGAAAGGAGTCAGTACGGTATATGTCCACCGTGGAGTGTGATGCAACATTCTACACGTCGTATCATACTTTGCACATCATTATCCAGCAGCTGTTGAAGCAATTTATCCCATTCCACTGTCAGTGCACGGATGAGGGTGTTCTTGTTTGTCGGAGGATAGTTTCGACCAGCAAGTTACCTCCCCAAAGCATCCCAAACATTTTCAATGGGGTTTAGATCTGGAGAACGTGATGGCCATACGAGGCGTTGAATACCCTCGCTGTCTAGACAATCCTGAACAGCGAGTGTTCGATGACATGTTGCGCTGTCATCCATAAAAACAAATTCATCACCGACAGCACCACGGAAAAGACGAACATGAGGAAGTAGAACTTCATCAAAGTATCGTTGGCCCGTCATAGTCTCATTCACAACCACATGTAGGCCCTTGTGGCCATTTTTCATGATGCCGGCCCACACCATGACACTGCATGTCGGATATCGGTCCCTTTCCTGGATATTTCCTGGACGATAACCAGTACCACTCTCACGCCAGATCAATTGGCGTCTACAATCCGATGACAGACTGAACCTACTCTCATCTGAGAATAGTACGCATGCCCAGTCCTGTTCAGTCCAATTGTGATGCTCATGACACTATTGCAAATGGGCAGTACGGTGCCGTCTGGTCAATGGGACACACACAACAGGTCTGCGGGCGTATAGTCCTCCTCCCCTCAAACGTCTGGCAACAGTTTTTCGGGAGATCTGCTTTCCGGTGGTAGCAAGAAACTGATTTGCCACCTGCTGAGCTGTAGTGTTCCTTTTTGCGGATAGGACGATGTATCTGTCTTCTGCAGGCGTCGTACTTCTACCACGACCGTGCCGCCTACTACCAGTAGTTTTAAATGATTTCCACAGCCGTGAAACAACGCTGTGAGCGATGTCGAACTTCCTGGCAACATCTGTTATTTTTCGCCCTTCTTCGATCTTTCCAATAATTCGGCCAGGCTTAAAATCATCTAAATGATATCGGGAAGACATGCCGAAAATTTCAAGTTCGTCAACTAAATCTTTCCTGTAAAACTCTCCACACGCGTCAAAACCTTTCAAGATCTTAATAGCGCTATCACGTGATGAACAGACGTGGAAAAAAAATTTGCATACGCATAACTCTTCTTACTATATCCCGCACTTATTCTAATTTTACACATTTTGCTTTCTTGCATTTTGTGGTTGCTATGGATGATAGTGTTATCCGTCCTTAGCAATTGTCCAGCAGCGTATTTCCAGATAAACCCTTTCAGTTCCATTTCCCATGTAGGCCAAATTTACTCATTTATTAGAAAAACAAATTTGTAAGTCATTATCTAAAAATTAAATCTTTTAACTTACAAGGATGATATTCTTAACTAATAACTTTTTTCACGCCACTTCGCGGAAAAATCTGACAGCTTCGTACGACTCAGGGCGCTGAGTGGTTTGATGTTCTTTATTCGATGACTTTTTTTAAAGGGCAGTATTGATTAAAATAGAAAGATATGAATTCACTTTTTTATTTTTTTTTTTCATTGTGATCAATTTTAAATTTACCTTACTTATTTTATTATTATTAATTTCTATTTTTTATAACTTATTTTATTTGTTGCTTTATTTTTTAATTTGTTTTGTCCAGATAAATTGCTTTAATTTTATTCCAAATTTCTTTTGATTTTTGTATTATTTATGGTATTGATAAAATTCATCCAGGATTCTTCTTGACATTATATTCTAATTTTTCTGTGTAGTAGACGGGTTTTTACGATGGGGTATTGACAGAATCTTCTCCAAACCAGTGGTCTTTGATGTGTGTGTGATGGAATTTTATAAATCATTTAAAAATAATTCGTAATATGTAGTGCACTTTTTTCAAAGTCTCTATTGTAAACTATCTCTTCATTTAATATTAATGCATGTTTTTTACATAAAAGTCAAATTAGGCTGCATAGCGCCAAGGACTTAATGGACATAAAACCATGATTTAAATTAAAGAGAAATAACCAGTGTCTTTCAGAATAACAATACGATTTTAGTGTTCAGTTGCACTAAGCAAAGTAAATTAGCTAAAAAATATAGGCCAATATAGGCCATTTCACCAATTGCATCGACTTCAAACATTGTATCATTCCATGATTACGTGTGGGACATTTTTAACATTAAATGTGTTTTAATGTAGCTTTTTTCTTTAAAACAATGCAGAAATTTTATGTACTCTTCATGATTTTATAGAGTGAATATTTTCTTTGTTAATTAAAAAAATGTTCTTTTTTAAGTCAAAAAATAGAATATCTATAATAATCAAAGAAAGTGCCACTTGTGGAATGGAGCTTAAAATGCATAAATATATTTTTAGAAATTAATAGATGATTCAGCATATTCAGTATAAAATTTGATTATTCAGCATATCTATTTGGATATTATAAAAACATTTTCAGTAATATTGGTATTATAATATTGCAAATATTTCTTTTTTAATTCATCATAAGCTCATCACGTGTAAGACTCTATGGAAAATCGGGCAACCTCCAGCATGTGATAATTCATAATGAAACAACTACAAACTTTTTTTTAAACTCCATATTAGCTATTAAAGGTTTAAAATGTATCAAAATACTTCAAAATGAAACAACTTCTTTTATTAATTTAATAAATGAATGTAATAAAATTCATTATCTCTTTAACGTTTCAATGAAATATGAAACAAATGAAGTATGAAACCAAAAATTACAGTTGTATTTTTTTAATCCTATTTTAATGTGCTTATTAACAATTACAATCGGTCGTGTTTTACAGCTGGTACAGGAATTTGTGATTTATAAATTCCAGATGTACCATTTTCTCATATTTGAATCCTACCAGCCCTTTTTACGCGTATTTTTTTTTCCTGAATAATTTAAATCAAGCAATTTTTATCTCACTGGGAAATTATTCAAAATGTTTAACTTTTTTTTTACTTTCTCATCGAAGGTAATTAATTTCGTGTCAAAACAATACCATCGAATTTTCAATGAATTTCCTACTACTCTCGCTTACTGGTTTTACAACAGGAAGATTTTATACTGCCTCTAGCAACTGCTATTTCAATACTATATTTAATTTATTTCTTCACTTTAGCATATGCTTCACAATCTATTTCCAACTGAAGGAGATTTTTTGTATATAAGTCGAATGAAGTATTTTATATTTCCACCAAAATCATCTTTTTGTATAATCTGGCAAAAAATTATCTATATTTTGCTCAGTTATTCCCGTGGTAATTATTATTTTTGCTTTGTAATTTTCTCATAAAATTGAATATAGGTTTAGATTAAGGAAGAACATTCCTACTACCTCCTAAATAAGCATTTTTGAGAAATAAATAGAATTGTAATTTAATATAAGAAAATATGTCTTTATATTTAGCCTTCATATTCATATATCATGTGCAAAATTTAATTAAAGAAAAAGGCACTACCACCACGAATGAGAGTTCTGTAGTTCTATTCCAGAGGGACGTCTAGTACAAAATCTATTTAAATTGTTCTTAGTTCTATGACTTTTTTGTATTTTTCATGCTCAGAGTGCAGAAATATTTTGATGCCTATGTTTCTATCGACAGTAAACCTTCAAACATAATGTCATGATCTCTTTCATGGGCCATTTATTTCTAGTACGGTAAATTAAACTTAATGTAAATTTTAATACGATATTTCTTAACAAGTGTCAGGACTTGCCGTCAAGGCCTGCAGTAACAGTTCAGAAAAACTAGTTATTTTTGATGGTACAGATAAATCTGTTTGACTTGAAGTAATTTCAAAACTTTATTAAATTAAAAAAAATTTGAACATTTTGAAGATCTCAATACAGCATTTGTCGTAATATAAAAACTAATATTCTCGTTGCTTGCCGTCTTCAACCATGATACAAACATTTCTCCACATGTTCCAGTTTCATCTATTCAAAAAAACTTATTCTCCCTTTTCTCACAAGCATGCAAGCTTCTGCTTAGTATGTTAACTTTTCTATGCGTATTTCTTGCTATCGCTGAATTCTAGTATTGTCCACTCTTTGCTTTAAATTTATTAATAGCATAAGAAGGCTTCGAATTATTTATATTTAGCCGACAAATAAAAAATGCGTATCTTTTCTGGCAAATTTTTCTCAATTGAAGAGTTAATTTGCGTCATTTAAAAATCACGAATCATAACTTTGAGCAACAAACATTTATAACGCCCTACATAACCTACTAGCCGAAATCTTTATTTAATTGTTGCTACGCATAAAACTAATGTCTGCACAAATTAAAACTATGTACAATATAGCTCTACATAATGTATTAGTTCAACTTTTTTAATCTCGGTAAAAATAAATAACTTTGCCATTGTAACAGTATAGAAGTACCTACATACAAATCAACATTCTTGCTGACGCTACGTTCGTTTAGTATATATATTTTCACAATCTTTGCTAAACAATTTCACTTTAGAATATTTATTCTAATTTTGGCTTTTGCTAGAAATTTTGATGAATGATTTTGCTGTTAATAATATTTAAGAACATTAAGTTTTAGCTATGTAACTTATATCATGAATTCATTATTTTTTAAAATCAGGAATTTTTCTTCAAATTTTCTTATAACTTCAGCAACTATTTTTTGAATCTTCATTTTCACCAACATTAACCACATTATCAAATTTTTCGTCCTCATCTTACAGTTTCAGTGACAAAATTTTCCAACCACGTCAACACGATAACATTTCATTTTACATTTTGCCAATATAATAATTAATAATTTAAGATGGCTCGGCCATATCTGGAGAGGCTCTGAAGATAGCCCTGTAAAAATTGCCACCTTCAAGAACCCTCAGGGGTCCCGCTCTAGAGGTAGACCATCTACTCGATGGCTGAACGACACCGAAAACGACCTCAAAGTCCTAAAACTTAAGAACTGGAGGGGAGTTGCCATGGACAGAAGGAGCTGGAGAAGGCGTGCTGTTGAGGCAGCCAAGGCCTGCAAAGGGCTGTTGCGCTCCTGAAGAAGAATATAATAATTTCGCATTTGCTACTTTGTTGCTTTGCATGTAACTGAATTTTTAAATCTTTGCATGTAATTGTTAATGTAATTGAATTTTTTCCTATTTATTTTTATATATATTCAAATATATTTACATATTCTTTTCTTCATGATTCAGAGTCTATCCTATATTTGTTTTCTTCTTTAGCATATCGTCATTAACCCTCTTCCTTTATCTGGATATTTTATTCGTTTTTGGTTTGCTACTTCATCTATAATATCGTTTACTTCTTTGTTTAATTTCCGCCTTCTTGATAGGTTTATGTTGATCTTCTGATTGTTTTCCCTTTTTTTCCATCTACCAATGCTTCACTTTTAGCAAAGCACCTTTAAATTATTTGTCCAGATAATACTTAATTTCAATTCATTTTAGCATCTCAAATGTTTTGGGGGATCTTTTTGCGCTTAAAATCAATTGTCATGTCTTTAATTTTACAACCGGACTTCCTCTGGCAAGTTTGTTTCCGAAACATTTAAAACAACTTTTCGAAAACGATTTGTTACAAGTTTCTTGCAATTTCATATACCATACTTTAAGACTTTCGTTTTCCGATGTATCTAACTTCTTATCTCCACGTAGACCCGCATACCTTAGCCATTTGTAAAAGTTTTGATTAAGTGATAATACTCGCTTAAATTACATATTAAGAAAAGTAAGATTTATTATTAGCGGATACTGTAATTTAAAATAAATATTTTCCAACATTATATCATGCCATTTATTATACTTATTATGGCTTATTAGTTAACGCAAAAAACTACGTAATATTCAAGAAAAATTTACCGTATTATTCGTGTTTCTGAAGAATGGATGAATTAACCCAAACCACTATCAGTTACTCATCATATTATCTATCCGAAATGTTTTTTTTTGCTAACTATGACTACCCTCAAATTAGCTAACAAACAAACTTTACTAACTATGTCTATCACAAAATCAAACGCTTGTAACAAAAGAGCTAGCATGAAAAGATTTAGCCAAATTTCTACTTCCACTTAGTAGGAACAACACATGACGCAATGCTAAACGAATGGAATTTAGTTGTTGTTATTAGTAGTTGTTGTTATTTGTTTTAGTTGTTGTTGTTTATTTAGTTGTGTAAGTTATTGTTGCTCGATATTTTACATGCGCAAATTATTTTACGTTATTTTTTGTAGAAAAACATTGATATTTTTTAAGGAATGGATTCTATTGAGAGAATTCCATTAAGGTTGATAGGATTCGATGTGAGTAACATTATGGAATATTGCGAGTTAGTGAACAGTAAAATTGCTCCTGATGTTTCTTTAATCTTTTTAACCCTTCACAGTAAAGCTGCAAAAATGTTTCGTGAGCATTTTATTTTTAAAATAGAAGTTTGTGGAGGAGTTTTACGTTATTCAAGCTGAATGCAAAGCGGAGATGAAAGTGAGCAAAATTTATAGAGTGGAATGCCAAAGATTCGAATAAGGCTTCATATTCATTGATCTTAACTATATTTTTTAGGATTTTCCACTCCCCATATCTTTGTTATGATTTTGTTCTAATGCATAAATACTTAATCATTTATGATTGGGTGTAAAATTTTTTTGAGTGAAGGGCCACAGCAAGTGGAGTACCGAAGGTCCGCATGCATATTTAGTCATGTTAACAACAAATATGATGATTTTTATCTAAATATTTGTGTTCTAAGCACTAGATATCAGTAAACTTAATAAAATATTTGCAGAAAATTAAATGCTTTTAATTATTTGAATTTATTTAAAACTAAAAACACTGATACATTTATTTAAAAAACTTTTTCCATTTTTCACAATAATTCATTTATCAATATATATACATATGTACCTAAATATTGGGAGGTGTGATATAAATTTTAATCAAAAAGAAGCTACTAGAATGAAAGTGCAAAGAAAAAAATATGTATTTTATAGAGTAATATAAATTTGAATGAAATTATTTAATAAAAGAAAATTTAAAATGTTTAAACAACAACCAAATTCAAATAAATTCTTAATGCGTTCAGAAATTTCTGCTAGCAGCACATCAACAGTCGACGGGCCGCATGTGACCCGCACGACATAGGTTGTGCACCCCTTAACTATGATATATGTCTATGTCAAACTTTAACTTAGTATTTATTATAAAACCTAAATTTGAATTTTCTTTGGTTCATTATTTTGCTGTAATGTATTATTTTAAATTTCGTTTTGCATTTCACATGTGCTATTTCCAGTGTTCGCCAAGTGGGCCCACTTCGAACCCCGGGTTTTATTGGGTGGGCCACATTAAAAAAACCCCACTTGGAACACTAAGTGAGTTTTTTTAAAGTGAAACTGTTTTCATTAAAACTTATTGATGCACATTTAATTTTATGTAATTTATTGTGCAGCATAAATTTGTCAGAGTTGTGAGCTTTATATGATTAACTTTTTAATTTAATTTAGAATTTTTTTTTACTAAGTAATACATTAACAAATTTAAACAGTTTTATTTTCTTGTTTTAAAAAAAATAAGCTAAAACTTTATATATGCTTTTTTTCATATTTTTAGATTAATTTGTTTTGTGAAATTAAAAATATGAAGTTAAGATTATTTATCTAAAAATAAAGCCTTTTTTCGTGGGTAAAATATTTGAAAAAAATGGGAGAAGTAACTGGTAGGTATTCATTATAATTATACGTCATTTTAATTTCACTTTCTATTAATCTTATTATGAAAACATGGAAGACCATTAAATGTTTCAGTTTAATTTTCTTAAATATAAAAGTCAGATGAAATTTTAATTTTTACTGATTATAAATTTATAATAGGTAATTTATATATGCTTAATGAAGATGGTAAATAAATGTGTGTGAAAACAAAATGATTAATAAACTTTTTTCTTTTATATTACTGTTGCATTTATATTTTATAAAGCTTGAGTTAAAAGTTGTGAAACCTTATGTCTTTAACAGTAAAGAAGATTAAAATATGTATCAAAGAACTGTACTAAAAAAAAAACTTTGCCAATATTTGATAATATATTTACTTATTGAAATTTATTACTCTTTAATTTTTCTTTCAGGTTATAAACGCCAAGTGCGATTGTGCTGGAGGGGTAGAGCAGGCTGTTTGCAAGCACTCTCTTGCATTTCTCTATGCAATTCAAAGCTACAGTGCGGAAAAGCTATATGCTGCTTCTACTGAAGTGAGATGGCACCAAAAGAAGGCAGTGAAGCGAGAACCAAAAAATTTTTTTTCGTTGCCAATGAGTTTCTCAATTCAAATGTGTCTACTGATTTAAATTTTAGTACCCTAAATGCTATGTCTTTAAATGCTCCTATCTTTGACGTTGTGAATCCTTCACAATGTGACAAAGATGATTTAGCATATAGTAAAAGCTTACCTCTTCCTGCATTGGTCATTGGGGGTATGCATACTATTATACCTGATTGTGCTGAACTTGTACAGAACTTGTTCATGCACAATAAGGTAATAGTCACTTTGGATGAAGCAATTGCTGTTGAAAAGTCAACAGTAAAACAAAGTCAGAGTGATACATGGAGCGTTTAATTCGTTTAACTGCCTCGAACTTCCACAGGATTTGCACCCGTGTTTCAGCTCATTGATGTTTTGGCTCAGCAGTTATATGAAGGTAATTCGAAGGATTTATCCCACGTGGCTCATGGACGTGACTGTGAAAATGGTGTGAAAACCATTATTGCTCACAAGTTTTCTGATTATACTTTCAGGAACACGGGACTTATTGTGAATCCATTTTATCCCTTTTTGGGTGCTTCTCCAGATGGCCTTTTGTATGCTCCTGGAGACCCCATTCTAGTGGAAATTAAATGTGTTTATAATCCCACTAAACTAAGTTTAAATTCTTTAGTACTGTTCAGGAAGAATTTTTGTCTTGAAGTTGATGAAAATAAAGGCTTTAAACTCCGTGATAATCATGCCTACATGTATCAGATTCAAGGACAAATGGCATTAGCAAATATCAATGAATGTTATTTTGTTTTATATTTTAAAGAGAATGAGCCTGTGTTTGTTGAAAGAATAATTTTCAACAAATCCATGTGGGAAGGAATGTTTTTAAAATTAAAAGATTTTTATTTTAAGTTTTATTTGCCTTTATTAACCATAAAAGAGTCTATATTTTAGCTTGGAGAAATCTTTGTATAATTTTTTTCAAGCTAGAATATAAGTTCTTAATTTTTCAAAATTAACATAATTATATATCAAGCATATCATTAAATATTACTCATTCTCATTTCTTTTACTCAATAGCCTTATGCCAAAAAATAAAAATATTCCTTCCTCATTCTAAAAATCTTTTTATGTTGAATATTTTGAATAATAAATTTTTCATGATGATTTAACTTAATTTAAGATTTAACTGAACGTAGCCTTTTATATATTTCATATTGTTTGAAATTGTATTATACCTATATATATTATGAGTTTCTGTTCTGTACATATGCAATTTATATTACTAGGCACTTCCAACTATTTCAGGTTTCATCGCAAAGATTTATTATGATATAATTGAAAATTTTCAATTTTTTCCTTTTTTAAAAAAAAATTATTTTTAAAATGGAATTGTACATGTAAAAGCGAAACCATAGGCAACTGAATTCAAACATGAGCTAGTATATACTTCATAATTATTTTAATTGTAAGCAATTTGTATTATATTTATATTGTATTGCTTATACGCGAATTAATGATTCAGGAAAATCGTATTCACCTCTTTCTTGTTACCTTGTGCTTCAAATATCACTATTTTTTCAAATAGTTTCAAAAATTTTTTAATTTATTCATTGTCTTTTTATGAGCATTTTATTTTCAAAAACATTAGCAACTGAACTGAAACTTGGCCTTTTAAATATTTTATAATGTTGTTTTAAATTGTATTATACTTGCATATATTTTTAGTTTCTGTTTTGTACATATGTGATTTTTTTTACCTGGCACTTCCAACTATTTCAAATTTCATCGCATAGATGTTTTAGTTATAATTTAAAATTTTCACAATTTTTCCTTTTTTTAAAATTTATTTTGAAAGTTGAATTGTACATGTAAAAGCAAAACCATTCATTCTATTGATTTTTCAGTGATTTCAAAGAAATTATGCAAGATAAAGCAGGCCAATATATTCTTTTGAGATACAGTGTTTGATGATTATTTTATAGAAATTTTTTGAAACGAACCTATAAAATTATGTGCCAATTTCATTTTTATTATTTCAGATAAGTCAAAATTATTATTAAATATTGCTTGGTTTTTATTTTTGAGACTCTGTTTTAAAGTGAAGTTATAGAATTTTCTCAGGGCTAAATATACATCATGCAAAAACAAACATTTATTAATTTATTTTTTTGGTAAAAGAATCTTTCTTTGGTAAAAGTTATCTTTTAGACATTATTTCCTTTTTTTACATTTTTCTAAAACAAATTCACAAAGTTAAATGCTATTTTAGTAGTTCAAAAATTAAACAAACAAATAAAAATCAATTATAAATTCAATTGAATAGCTATTGATTTTAATTAATTGAATGTTACACTTTGAAAGAACTGTATTAAAACTGTTTTTCTCTTAATACTTTTTAAATAAAAATTATGCTTTTATTGTCGTTTGATGCAATTTTTTAGTAAACTCTGGCTCTGTTCAAATAGTTAATTTTAGAAGCTTTAACAACTTTTAATAAACTACATTGTCAAAAAAATAATAATAAATTTCTGTATAAAAAAAGGCAAGCCTAAAAAGTTTAGGATAACATGACTGAAACAATGAAACACTTTTAACATTAAAAAAAAAAATATATATCAATCTTTAAATTTGGATTAATATGCTGGATAACTACATTGTCACATTTACATTTAATGTAATGTGACAATTTAATATCTAATTTTACCTAAGCTTTAATTTTTCTTTAAACGTTATTCTTTTTTTTACAATTTAGCAATTTTTTATTTTCAACTTTCTTGTTGACCTTTCTCATGGTCATTGCGGTCATCGCACTTACTGTGGGGAAAGTAAATCAACCCCTCTATTCACGCCTTTCTTTTTCTTCCTTTAATTTTAGGGGGGCTAACTAGCCAATCTCTTTCCTTTAAATTTCAAACTCTCCACCTCTTTAAATTTTAATTGGTCCTAATTTTTCTGGTCCTATACCAGTTAAGGAATTTTTAAGTCACTTGGAATACATTCTCTTTTTCTCGAGCCTTCGGGCGGGTTACCCTTTTTTTTTCGAGATGCAGACTTCGGTCCGTATCGAGGGATTTCTTTTTACATTTTTTCTTAACCTTTACTTTAAATTAAATCCAAAGCTGTAATCATTTTCTGTAAAATGTAAAAACAACATTTTATACCCTTAATTTTCTTTAACATTAAAAGTCCTCTCAAATTTAAGTTTTCTTTTCATATTTATTTTAACCTTAAAATTACTCGATCTTTTATATTTTACTTTTATCTATGACGCCTTCTGTGTTTTAATTCTCCCGTCACCCATTTTAATAAAATGCCTTTCTTGTGTTGGTAGATGTGTTGAAAGATGTATGTTACTAAATAAAATGATATGTTAATTTAATCCTGTGCTGGAAAATTTATTTGCCTCTATTTTCATGATTTATCATGTCCTTCTGTATGTGTGTGGTGAGTACTTTTTTATTTGTTAAGGAAACTTTTAATTTTCTTATTGGAAACATCATCTTACTGTATAATATATATATTTAATATATTTGTATCTGGCATGTCATTATTGTATTTTTCCTTAATTATTAATTTATCTCAATTTCACCACTATTCTAAATTTGGTGATACCAATTTATCCAATTTGTTCAAACCTCACATTTTGTGACCCTTTGGACCTATTGGGTTATTGTTTTCCCACGATAGCATTGTACAACCACTTTCCTTAATGATCACGTCCCCCTTAATTATTTACCTCCTATATATTTTCGGCCTTAATTTAATTATTACAAAGATCAATCATTTAACTAATATTAATCATGACTATATCCAAACCCAAATACTGGTACAATATATCGAATATTTCCATTTATCATTTTTTATACATGAGTAACTTTACTTTATACGCACCAATAATTTTTTTTTTATTAAACTGTTACATACATATAAATAGAAAAAAAAAGTCATACCGTGGCAATTATCATCGGAAGAACACTCTTGCTTCTGCTTCATTAACTCTTGGCCAAATATGACTGACCCCAAAGAGCTGCATAGTTTTACTTAACATCAGCTACAATGGAGTCAATTATTTAGCAATTCATTTTTTGATGACTCAAAGGATGATACTTCACACACTATTCATGAGGAAAAAACGTTCTAGGATCTAAAAACATTTAAAGTAATTTCAAATAAACTTAATTATGTATTTTAAACTAAGTCAAAGAGCAAGCTTTGAGTTAAATAATATATATCTTACAGTTATAATATATACAGTCTCCATATGATACTCTAGACTCCATGCTTTAATATATACAAAACAACAAAATGCAATATATACAGATAAAATTAATAAAGGATAATACAACAAAATAAAATATATACAAATAAAATATAATAAATGAATAATACAACAAAATATATACAATAAAATTGATTTTTTTTTAATAATTCTGTAAATTTATTAATGGGTTGCCAAAGTTGGCAAAAAAAGCAACAATGAAAAAGAATTCGTTCACAATGTACCAACGACGGGCCAAAGTTTCAAAAATTTTATACGTTTTAATTCGGCCCCTTTCTACATGGATTCGGTGATTTGATACTACTCAAGAGAGAAAATTGAATTTTGTCCACTAAATGCGTAACAAGTTCTTTTTCTTCCAACTCTTATCTTGAAGCCTTTATCTGCCGGTCTTCTTTCTCTAATTTTTCCACTAATTTAGATTTATCAGAAATTGAGCCACCCCAGAGATCAGATATGAAGGAGATGGCACCGGAAGCCAATTAAAGCTTTTAGGGTGTTTTTATAATGACTAAAGGTCTGTTGTTGAAGAAGAGGACTAGATGGTTGTTGGATAGGAAATTCTGTGCAATCAATTATTACGCGACATTTAGGAAATCTTTTTAAAATTAAAGGCATACTTTTATTAACAGATTCACGAGAAGGCCAGATATCAACAGATTTTAATTTAGAAAAAATAATATGAGATTGATGGTTAATAATTTTAGAAACAGTTGTTTGGTGAATCTGAAATAGAATAGATAAAAAGTTCTGGGATACACCAGTACGAAGATAAACAAGAAAAAGAAAAAACTGATTAATAGGAGACAGGTTATTAACATATTTCATGCAGTTATTTAGGCAAAGGAATGAAAAAACAGTGTGAAAAATATTTCTAGAGAATCCGCTGACAGCTCTCATATGAACATCATCTGGAATGGCATCAACTCTGAAAAGGCTTGATGAAATTTTAATCTGAAGACTTTTTAGCTCTTCTTCCAGAGCCGTATTGACAGCCAACAAGGCAGACACAACATCACCTTCAGCCTGAGTTGCAATCTCTCTTGCTGGTGGCAAATCAACTTCAGGACTACTTGTGGCTCCGTCATCTGGACCAATGTCCACACTTGTAGAAGGAGACCTTTTTGAGAGACAAAGATTAAATTTATTGAAATTATAAAAAAAACAAACATTAATTTTGTTGAAACAAAAAAAAGTGGTCACTCTTGTTTACAGTAATATAAATTTCTATTCTCTTATCTACAGCATTTATATCAAATCTTAACACTTATCTTGATAACAAGGATGCGACTGGCAAACAAAAAAGTTTAAAAACAAATTTTAAACTATGTAACCAACAAAATTATTGACTCAACCCATGCAGGATTCTGTTTAATATCATAAGATTCTTTTTTAGAGATGAAGATAAATTAAACACTTCAAGCATAATACAGAGCCAGTCATGCTTGACTTCAGTGTTTTACTGGTAACAGTGTCTTTATGATCAGTCCACAGGCTGACTGTAGAAAACAGAGTAACTATAACTAGAATGTGTTGTTAAGATAAATAATGACTGTATGGCATAATACAAAAAAAAATTTTATTATGCCACAGTTATTCTTTATCTTCAATGCTTGTATTCTACTTGAAATATTTCGGCAATATTTATCTTGAAGAAATTATTCACAATATTTTTCCATTTTCTCAGTTCCCTTTCTAAAATTCTTTAAAATTGAAAGAGAGAAAAAGGAAAAGATTTTTGCTGTTACATAAAAAAACAATGCATAGGTAGAAAAATATGCATTATATGCATGCAAAAATAAACCTATTTCCCATTATATACTAATACTATCAACAAAAAAATGAGATAAAGTATGAATTCACGATTGAATCCAGCTTTGAATATGTGGTTTATCAAAAAATAAAAAAAATCCAGTTTTAAAGGGAAATTTTTTAATGAATATATTTATACTTATAACAAATGAATATTATATTCCAAAAAAAAAACATTTATTAAATGATCATTTTAAAATTAAATGCATACATCACTATCAGAGTTGTGATGGTTCCGACAATAGAGCATACCTGACAACATTGGGGAAATAAAATAACGGAGATTTTACTAACCGATCCTATTTACAACTACTGAGATTCAACTCTGTAGCCTTGTAATTTTGAACCAAATCCAGAAGATAATGGAACTCCTGGATTAAGTATTGGGAGAAATTTGCTTTGTGGAGTGTTCCTTTTATGGAACTAATCCGCATTTGAGTTACACAAAGATGAAAACCTTACACAATTAGCCTGACAGCAAGGGGACTATAATCTATGGTTCATCTACCACTAGGAACATTTCATGTCAGGACTGCGGTCAGTACAAGCTGGTTGCAGAATTCGTATCGACCAATCATCGCTGGGATTCGAACTCGGTTCACCCCATCGAAAGGCGAATGCTCTATCCCCTGGGCCATCACACCTCAACTTAAACAATTAATACTCAACATACTGCAATACTGGCAATAGCAATATTTGTTGAGGAATAAGAGAAGTATTTTTTCCACCAATGGATATTTTATCAACATTACTTTTCTTTTTTGTATTTCTTCAACAACTACAGAGACATTCGTGAATATACAGGTAACCAGGAGATAGTCATAAAATACAGGAGACTTCATTAAAAAACAGGAGACTTGGCAGGTATGATAGAGTGTCCGCCTTCCGATGAGGAAACTCCTATATTACTGCAACACTGATACTAAACTAAAATTATTTTATTAATTAAGCATTCATGTGTTTTTACTCACTGAAACTGATATGAGGTTCGTTTCTTGTCACACTTTGGGGGAATGAAACTGAACTTTGTAGGTACAGCCTCTTTTTTTATTACTCTTCTTCCTAAACATAAATATAGGAAAATTATTCAAGTGATGTAACAATTATGCTGAATAGTAGATGATATAAGAAAATACATGAATTATAAATAAACAATAAAATAAATGAACTTTTTCAACTAATAACATTAAGAACCGATTATTAATGATTAAAACAAATGTTGTACATTACTTTCATCTACATTAATTACTTTCCTTTAGATTGAAATGAGTAGCAAAATAAATATTGTAGCGCAGCTTTTACTAAGTCAAAATTTTTAAAAACTTTTTTTAATGAATTATTTACACGTTTTTCTTAATCGGAATATTAATAACAATTAGGAAAAATACTAACAAAGTGTTTTTTTTAAAAATAACTTAACCTGTTCCTTGCAGATATTCAAAACAATCATCTTCAAAATGCTCCGAGCAGAGTTTGCTGTATTTATTTGGCACAAAGCCAATCCTCTTGATTTTTGCTAGCCACATTGACAATAGAGTCTCATCATTTAATGGAAATTTATGAAAAGAAACCTTCTTCACTCCAGTTTATAAGAATTGTTGGAGCAATCATACGCAACACAAGCACATGGCATCTTGGATACTGAGTTAGCTGGAAATAACAATGAAAACAATATATCATATAAGAATAAATGTACAAATACAAGTAAAAAGGTGCAACATTTAATAAACACAAATCTGTAACAAAATTTATCACTAGTACTGATTATGCCAGGGGTTTACTAGTTTTGTAAATATTTATGATGCAATATACTCAATAATTTAAACAAAAAAAAGTAAATAAGTAAAGTACCTAATAATAAAAATACAAATAAAAGAATTAGATTAAAAGACACGGGTAAACATCTATTCTTTGTTGAAAGAGCATCAATATTATAATTCTTAAAAACACAATCCAAGAATATATCTCCGATTAGCTAAACAAACATATAAAAATCAATCAAAATAAAATACTCTTCATTTAAATAACAATAAAAGAGAAGTTTACAGAAGATAGCTACCCAACAATACTATCACTTAAACTAATAGAGCTACAGAAAGGATCTATTTAATATCCCTTTGAAATAATTCAACCACATCGAACACACTTCTAAACTGGAAGATTATAAAATAAAAAAGAATTTGCACTACATTTATGAAACAGTAAGTACTTCATATTATTGTGATAAGTGACCATAAGACACTGAATTTTCACAACTGCTCATTTACATTTAAAAAAGTATATTTTAAAATAGATAAAATAAAGACAATTAGTTTCAAATTTATTCACTAAATACAAGAACTTTTACTGAGAAAGAATTTCGATAATGTCGTTTGTGTTCATGCCAACTCATCGAACAGCAGCTTGAATGGGTATTTAATTAATAAAACAATGAGTAATTCACATTTATAAGATAAGTGACAATTCCTATCGCACTTTATTAATAAAATAATGAAATAATTTTCATTAAAATAGTGAAAAATAACTACAAAACACTCCAGTTTCTCACGTTGTCAGAAGAGAAAAAAACTTTTAATTTAATTGAGTTTTAAATTTAGTTACTAAAAACATTAACTTACTAAGATGGAACAACAAAATCAATTATTAATCAAAAATCGAATATCAATAACTTTTCTTTATAATGCAATAAAATCTGGCGAGCAGCTATTTAAACAATCGAACACTTCGTTTGTTTATTTGTGGCTTGAAGTTAGGCTCGCAGAAAATGCCGTTCATGGGTTAAATTTAGTAGGAATAACACAACCTGTGACGTAGGCTATATTATACCCAATTGAATGTATGGTTTAGTGGCATTGTCATGTTTAAGAGAAATATTTTTGCATCACTCTAAGTCTAGTTAATTTATGTTTAGTAGTGCATTGCATTCAAGAAAAGGATGCAATGGGCACTTTAAGAATTTTTTTTTTAATTGTGGAATTTTTTTTCTTCTTCTTAATTTGAGTAAATTTTGTCGACAAATTGTATTTAGAAGACCTTTTAAGTTTAACTGCAAAAAGTTCTTGCTAACGCCAGAGACTTCTTTAGAAATAATTAAATTTCCAAGTTTTTGAGTACGATGTCCTTTCCTTTGCAAAATTGGCTGCAATCTTTATTCCCTTATGACTTGAGGTTTTTTGTTAATCTTGCAGGCACTTATATGGTGTGGCTTGTGGAAGGGATGGCAGGGAGTTTCTAAGTAACTTCTTCAAAGGTACTATTGTTTCATTAAATGCAATTGTGTTGTGAAATAGTGGCCAGTTTACTTGCGATTACTATTAATATGGGTGCATAAGTTATTTTATACAACGTGTCTATATTTTTCAAGTGGGAAATTCATTTTACATAATTTTTTTTGGCGTGTTATTGACAAAATCGTCCTTTTTTGTACTTAAAATTTAAACACTTGTAACATGTTAATAAATTTTTTAAGGCTATCTCATTTTATACCCCATCTTCCTATTTATGTATCTACAAAACCTAAAATTTAAAAAGTATAAGGTTTTTAGATGCGAACATATTTCAGTTTCAAATTATTTTTTGTTTTAGGTATAAATAAATACGTATTTTTACAGATTTATAAAATCATTCCTTGCTTTTGGAGATTGATATAGTACCATAATTTGCTGTTTGAAAAATACATTTACCTATTATCCATTTGTGTATAGTACTTCTCTCAACAATTAAGCACATAGAAGTTTGCTTTATGAGTGCTGACGAATTGAATTTCAGACAAATTGATAAAATTTATTAGGCTGTTCTATTTCAATTACTGGCGAACGAGCATAGACTTAGACTTAGACTTAGAGGTTGGGCAGCTCTGACGAGCAGGGCACATCGACCAGAGGTCTATTGTACCCAAACCCTAAAATCATGATTAGCATGAAAGCCCTATGGCTGAAATAAAATTCAGCAAGCACCTTACAGGAACATCTTGCAGTTCCCAGGCATTGACAATATGCTGTCCTAAATGCTCAAATCTTTGAGCAGAATAGACCTCACAATCACAGAGTATGTGTCGTGATGTCTCTTCTTCTAGATGACATCCCCGACAAAGAGAATTTGATTCTATTCCCATAATGTTTAGGTGTCTTCTGAGGATACAGTGGCCAGTAAGAAGACCAATGATCTTCCTTATACTGTTTCTGTTAAGCTTTAAGAGCTCCTTTTGACGTACACTAGGACAGTCTCGATTCAGCTCCTTAGCTTGTCTTTGACCGTCAGCAGCGCGCCACTGCTCATGGGCGATCTTGCCGTAGAGCTTGAATATGGTTGCCCTAAATGAGGAGGGAGAAATTCCCAGCGCAGGTTCAGGGCCCCAGAAAATTGCATTAGAGCCAGCCCGTGCTGCTTCATCAGCTAGCTCATTTCCACCGATACCCATATGACCTGGTACCCAATGCAGGGATACCTTGTTATGAGTGGACAGGTCACAGAGGACCGAGAAGCATTCCCACACTAACAAAGAGGTGAATTTACACCTTGACAGTGATAGGAGAGCAGCCTGACTGTCAGAACAGATGCGGATAGTCGTATTTTGATATCCTTTGTCTATGCATAACTTGCAGCACAAGATAATGGCATAGACCTCAGCCTAAAAAACGGTGGCATAATTTCCCAGGGGAAAGTGAAGTTTGGTACCATCATTGGAGCAGTAAATTCCTGCTCCTGATTTGGCACCAATCTTTGACCCATCAGTGTACCATATCAGGCATTTGCCTTTAGGCCACCGAGGAGAATTGAACCATTCATCTCTAGTAGGAAAATGGATCTTGAAGGGCTTGTGAAAAGCATATCTTAGTGACATAAAATCACTAGGCATAATAAAAGAGGATAAATCCTTCACTTGTGAAACAAGATGTACCCATGACAAGTGTTTGGAATTCTCTTTCCATAGGCCAAGGTACATAAGACGCTTTACGCCTGTCTGAGCTTCAACTTCAATGCGTAAGTTCAATGGAAGAAGCCCAAGTAAGCTCTCTAGAGCAGCTGTAGGAGTGGTCCTGAGACAGCCTGACAGGGCTACACAGACCATTCTTTGTAGTCTGTTAAGATTAGACCTTGCAGAGCTCAATCTAGTCCTTGACCACCAGACGATTGCGCCATAAGTGATGATAGGACTAATAATCATTGAGTATATCCAGTAGACTATTTTGGGGGACAATCCCCATGTTCTACCAATAGCATTTCTACAAGACCAGAAAATTTTTCTGGCCCTGTTGGTGCAGTATTCAAGTTGAAGACCCCAATTTAGTTTGGAGTCAAAATAAACCCCGAGAAACTTGACTTTCTCTGTGAGTTCCAATTTATGGTCCAGGTAGTATACATTACCTAGATCAAGTTGCCTTTTCCGTGTAAAGGCTACATAACTTATCTTGAATGGATTGACAGATAAGCCTGATTTAAAACACCACCTAGCTACTTCTAGGAGTGCATTATTCATGATATCAGAGACAGTTTTTCCATGTTTGCCTCTGACAACAATAACACCGTCATCAGCGTACCCGATACAGGGAATGCCAAGAGCAGTTAACCGAACTAACAGGGAGTCCATTACCATACACCATAGGATAGGGGACAAAACCCCTCCCTGGGGGCATCCGGCAGTTGCATGCACTTTCATGCTTGCATCCAATAGAGAGGAACAAACATACCTAGAGGAAAGCAAATTCGCTATCCATCTGGTAATTATTGAGTTTATGCCTCTGTTCCTAAGTGCATTGATGATAGTCTCAACAGGGACTTTATCAAACGCACCTTCAGTATCAATGAAAACCGCGAGAGCCATCTCCTTATCTGTGATAGATTTCTCAAGCAAGTAGGAGAGCTCATACAGAGCGGTGTCTGTAGACTTGCCTGGTTGATAGGCATGCTGTGAGGAGGACAGTGGCCTTTCTATGAGCACAGTGTCTCTGAGGTGTCTGTCAATTAGCTTTTCTATCGCTTTCAACAGACAGGAAGTGAGGCTGATTGGTCTGAATGATTTAGCCTCAAAATAATTCTCCTTACCTGGTTTTGGTATGAAAATCACCCTGGTATTCCTCCAAGAGAGAGGTATATACCCAAATGCTATGCAGGATCGAAAAATCCTACATAGAATAGGGGCCAGTGTATTCACCCCCTGGATAAGCATCATTGGTATGATGTTGTCCATGCCTGGTGACTTGT
Source organism: Parasteatoda tepidariorum (assembly GCF_982258835.1). Taxonomy (NCBI): domain Eukaryota; kingdom Metazoa; phylum Arthropoda; class Arachnida; order Araneae; family Theridiidae; genus Parasteatoda; species Parasteatoda tepidariorum. The sequence goes on along the minus strand of NC_141755.1, from coordinate 132,110,772 downwards.
AGGGCTTAAAAGACTTTATGGCCCATACAACCTTCTCATAGGAGACCACCATTTTGGCGGCCTCCCAGTCATTCCTACTACAAGTAGTTGTGGTAGTAATATGTAGATTTTCATTCTCCACAGGATGAGATCCAGGGAAGTGTGCTTCTAGTAATTCTCTAAGAGCCTCTTCTCCTGATTCACTGTATCTTCCGTTTGCAAGACGGATAGCATTTAAACTGCAATTAAAGTCTTTAGTAAGAATTTTTGCAATCTTTGCGGTGGCAGAATTAGTATTAATGCCATCGCAGAAAGTCTGCCATGAGCGACGTTTAGATGCTCTGATCGCCTTGTTATAAGCAGTTAGAGCGTTTCTGTAGGACTGCCATTCATAAGATTTCTTTGCTCTGTTAAATAACTTCCTACATTTCTTACGTAATTTACTAAGCTCAGAAGACCACCAAGGAACTCTCCTTGGGGAGACTAAATCCCTGTTAAGAAATTTAACAAGATTAAGGGCATTTAGATTAGACCTAGCTATTATGCAGGTCCTGGGAAGATCGCAATGGGTATCATATAAGATATTAAAACCTTTAACATTGAGACCCATTATTTTGCCCTTGCGGGTCCAAGGCTCTTGTATAAGAGCAATATCAAGTTCTCCATCATTCAACCTTTTGGCCATAAGGCTTGAGGCAGCAATGCTATGATGGAGATTGATTTGACCAACCTTGATTGTAGCCATTGGTTAGCAGTATGAATGAAACCAGAATGGCTCCTATCCTGGTTATTTTTTGGAAGAAAGATCTTCCTTTATCAGCTCCATTGCTTCATCAATACCAAGCATGGAAACTGGTGAGTCAGGTTGTAATGTTACGTCTGACCCAGAGTCCAACCCAAGCTCTGAAAAATCAAGAGCCCCAATTGAACTTACCTTGGAATCAGGGAAATTTGCCGGCCAAGGTTCCTCCTCCTGTTCCATGTCCTCTTGGACATCAGGTTCTACAGGGAGGTCCGATGTTGTTGGAGCCTCAACTGCTTTTTTCCTGTTAGGATCGTGGATAATTTTAAAAACTCCACGATCCACTCCAGTCAGTGCGCAAAAGTTAGCCCTTGCAATTGCTTCAGCGTCTTCAGGCTCCACCTCAAAGATCCATCTAGAGGTGCCAGGTCCCACAGCACTTTGCAGAACCCTCCACCCCATCGACTTCAACCCTGGGTTTAGTCTCTGAAGACGCCATAAAAAGGTGCTCTGGTCAGAGAATTGCTCCTTAGTTTTAAAGGCAACCTTCACGGGCTTGGGAAGCTCGATTGCCCCTATGACCTTGAGCTTAATGTTACCCAAGGCTTTGTTGTTAAAGTGGTCTTTAATCCACCCAACAGTAAAGTCATTACACTGAATTACCAGCGCTCCTCTTTGGAGGTGGTTATTATAGATCTCGGGCATTCTTTCGCCACCAGGAATGGCGTCAGTCTGCTCCAAGATTTCCTTCAAGATGTTATTTGAGTTTTCCAGAGAAAGCTTGTCCGGAGGAAAATCCTCCAGGACTATAGCAATCTTGGTAGACCCAGTTGCACAGGCAAAAGAGACCCCAGATTGGAGGCCCCCGGTTGGATCCCCCTCTCCAGCTCGGCTATCCCCACTAGGGGGAACCACTCCGCTGGATTGAGCTTTCCTCCCAGGAACAACATCCTCCCTGGGCTTCTTTCCGGTTTGGGTTGGCGCATTGGGAGAGGGTGTTGCATCAGAAGACCTAGGTCTCTTAGCTCCTCCACTCGCCGCAATGGCCCTCATTTTTCTCAACTTCTTCTTCCGGCTCTTGGACAGTCCAATGGTACCAGACACACTGTCCCCCGAGTGCCTCTGGGGACCAGAGACTTCTACAGAGGAAGGGCCTGAACCTTTGGACGCCTCACCAGCAACCGAAGCAGACTGCAAAGCAGCGGTATTAGCACTGGGCTCACCCGAGGGCTTACCATATGCTACTGGAGACTGTATTACACTTTTCGAACAGGAACCTCTGCCTAATTCCTGAACGCATCCCTTGTTAACCGGCGCGACGGATGATGCCGTATCCAAGGTTATCTTTTCGCTCATCATGATGTTTGCCTGCCATTTAGTTACCCAGTGAGGGGTATCCAGGGGGCACCACGTGGAGGCGGCAGGCATTACCCCCCGGCGAACGAGCATAGAGATATACGAAAGCAATTTGAGGGTTGTTGAGGGAGAGTGAGCAGAGTGCGGTAGATGTCTTTTTATATCATAAAATAACTACAATTATAATTAAATTATGCACTTATCTAATCATGTTAAGGTGTAATAGCGTTCTTTATTAATTATTAATTGTTAATTATTTTTTAACATTTTCTGCATATTATGTGATCCAAGAAGAAAAAATAATTTTAGTCCATTATGACAACAACTAATATAAATTTTATATCATCTCTAACGGTAAATTTAAAATTGACGTCAAAATTATTGAAAAATTACATTAATTGTTTTTATAATGGAAGACTTGAAAAATCACTTTAATTTCTTAATTCATTGTAGGCGCATGAAACTTTATCTTTAATTATTACCTTTAAAAAAAATTTCCTCCCTCAACAAAATTTTATGTTTACTTTCAAGAAATCCGCAAAGAGTTAGCTGCTGAGTGCGAATTATATGATTTGCATATAAAAACCCACGCTACTACCAGTACTGAGACTATCCAGATACTGGCGGGGATGGTTCCAATAACACTTAAAGTTACAGAGGATGTTTATACCAAGAGGGTGATATGGGGATGGCGATTACAAGATCTAATGCATGTACTACCTCCCGATTTCGACAACACCTTGAATTTTGATACGCCGCCCCGGGAGCACCCATCTCTTTATCGCTCCTTGCCCTGGGGATATTGTGCCCCTAGTAACCAGGGGGTGGAGATCTATACTGATGGCTCTCGGATGGAGGTAGACACACCTGGAATTTTCCATGCGTCACATGCAATGATTGTTAAACAGGATGGTATTACTATTTTTAAATCCTCCACCAGAGTCACAGACAATACTAATATCTTTATCGCAGAGAGATCCGCCTTTATCTGGATCAATGATAATAATATCAATATCGCTACCATTTTTTCAGACTCGTTGTCCTCCCTCCAGGCCCTGGCTGACCCAGAACCAATTTCAAAACTGATTGAAAATATTAAAACATATTGGCACAGAGGTATTACAATGAATTGGGTTAAAGCCCACGTGGGGATCCAGGGCAATGAGGAGGCCGACGAAGCAGCTAAGGAGGCCATTGGCTCCGAGATTATAGATCTCCAAGTTCTGAGGATCCCTAGGCAAGCAAAGACCGAAATCAAGCGGATTCTAATGGCAAGGTGGCAGTACAATTGGTACAATTCTAATAAGGGCCGGCAGACTTTTAAGTTTATTAAGACCCCGTCAACTACAAGAATTCAATCAAATTTCTACTTAAATCAATACCTGAAGGGGCACGGAGTGTTCGGGACCTACCAAAGGAAGTTTTTCAATAAGGATGATAAATGTAACAATTGCGATCAACCCCAAACAGTAGAACATCTTCTATATCATTCTCGGTTCCGAGCACTCCGACAACAACACTTCCTCGAGAAGAACGAGCATCAAATTTTTGCCAGTATCATTTGCCGTAATATCATTAAACAAATTATTAAAACTACGCTCGAGGAGGTGTTGGTCCAAAATAATAATAACAACTTTTAATGTCTTTTAATCTTGTTATTGATTGTCGCCTTGCCAAACTCCCTTTTATCTGGACCACTTGCCCATTTTTACCAACTTTACCATTTTACTACTTTACCATCTTATTATAACTGTCTTGTTTTTAGTCTGCTTTGTCATGTTTACAGGTTTTGTTTGTTTTAAACTGTATTTTTACTTTTTTTTTACTCCTGTTTTATTGTAATGTCTTTTAAGTCATGTACCTCAGATTTTATACTGTTCTTCGGCACCCCTGGGCGTTTTTGCCTTCGGAGCGTGTTTACTTTTATCCTGTTGCAGATTTTAAATGCTTTACCATTTTTTAAAATTGGTTTTACATATTATATCAGCTGGTCTGACTAATGGTTTTACCCTTGCCCTTTAGCTAATGATAAGTTGATTGATTTTAATTCCAAATTTTAAACATTGGTGGTGGTTTTTTTTACATTGTACTACTGTAAGTTTTTTTTGTTGTACTTTTGTCTCCAGCTCGTCAACTTTTTCAATGTTTAATCACTCTGGTGTCACCTTTGCTTGATAGAACCCTGTCGAGCAATGTCTCTTTGTTACTTTTACCCCAGCTATACTGGTGCTCAGGGTATGTATTATTTTATACCTTCCTCTAACTGTCACTATCCTTGCCAAAAGCAAAATGCTATGTAAAATAGGACAATTTTTTAAGGCTATAAGGGTCTGTTGACCTGCCATATAAGGATCTGTTGACCTGATATTTTTAAACATTTTATTACTATGTTAATTTATGTAAATGGCCTGTTGCCATCCCGATTCTTCTAGGTATATTTTTTGTATTTTATATATAGGGGTATGTTGACCTTTTTTTTAATGTATTCCATAGTATTTGGCGTATGGGCCTATTGGCCTAGGCCGCTGTAAAACTTTCAAATGACTTGCATATAAATATCAGTTATTTGAATTCCAATTTTGACATATTTGATAGACGTTCTTGGCGAATAACCGACTTTTTCAACTCTAAATACAAATTAATAACTGAGAAGAAATTTAATAAATTACTCAAATCAGGGCTCGAAAAAACTCAAAAATTTTACCCGTCCCCGAGGACGGCTTGTCCAACAATGTACACGTCCTCCTTTGAAACTAACCCGTCGCTTCTAAATAAATAAAAATATAATTTTCTCTTATACAAACATTTATATAAATTGCTCAATGAATTAGTAGTTACTAGGATTACAAATACTAGGATTGCATTATACAGTAATAAAAGGAATACTAGGTTACTATTAGGAACCTAGTATTCCTTTTATTGTATTGTGAGATATTCTTGGTGGTATCCAAATAAGACACATAATAACAAAGGTATAAGTTTAATAAAACAATAAAACATAACATAACAATAACATGCTTACAGCACGTAACAAGGTTAGCGATGAACATCTATTAGGAATGGGCATATATACTCTCTGGAAAGGTAAGGCAGCGCCGCTATTCAGAAACTACAGGCTGTCGTCGTTGACTCGTAGTGATGACGGAAGGTGACGTCGGTTGCTTCACAACACTCCTTTTCCCTAGGATAGAACAAAGTCCTTGAACCTGCTTGGCCTGACGATGGTATGTCTGGGCCTCAAGTTTCTGGAAGTCTGTTCTGGAACTGGAACAGAAGACTCTTGATTTGGTATTGTAGGTTCAACTACTGCACTCTGCGAATCAGCACTTGAAGGAATGGGAGATGGTACTTCAGTCTCAACACTCGTTGCTGGTGGAGATGATACACTAGGGTCGGACGGAACAGTCAACGGATCAGGAATACGTTTCCGCATTTGATCCACATGACGTTTAACTACCTCGCCTCCTGTAGTCACAGCTTGGTAGGAAACTGGACCTGTGGGTTTAATGACCGTTGCTGAAAGCCACTTTGGACCCTGTCCATAGTTTCTCACAATCTCTGTATCGTCGGCACTGAACGATCTTGGAAGAGAACTACCATTTTTTCTATACGCATCTTGCTCCTGTCTCAACTTCCTCTCAGCCGTCAGATCTGGGTGGAGTCCATCTAAGACGGTCCTTAGCTTCCTCCCCATCAACAGTTCCGCAGGACTAGCACCTGTTGTGGTGGTGGGAGTACAATGTTGTTGAAGAAGGAACTTGGCAAGCCTCTTCCTCCAATTTCCCTTCACAATGCGCCTTAGGGCATCTTTGACGGTCTGGACTGTTCTTTCAGCCTGACCATTTCCGGACGGACGTCTTGGTGCGATCATGACCCTTCGGACGAGATTCCTCTCTAAGAAAATCTGGTAATCCGATGCTCGAAACTGACCTCCGTTATCGGAAACGATGACTTCAGGTATCCCATGGGTAGCAAAGATTTCTCGCAGGACGTCGACTGTTGCAGAGGCAGAAGTCATCTGACTCACTTCTATCCACTTTGACATGGCATCTACTATGATGAGGAATTCTTGTCCCTGGAACGGACTTGCAAAATCTATATGAAGACGGGACCAAGGTTTCTCTGGAATCTCCCATGGATGCACTGGAGCTTTAGGAGGGGCATGGCGTGTCTGTTGACATTCCTGGCATCTTTGAACATGCACTTCTATGTCGTGGTCCATGCCTGGCCACCACACGTATGAACGTGCGAGAGCTTTCATTCTTTCGATCCCTGGGTGTCCCAGATGCAGAGCCTGGAGAACACGTGATTTTCCACACACTGGAATAACTACTCTATTAACCCATAACAAGCAATTTCGATGGGTTGAAAGTTCGTTACGTTTCGAAAAAAAAGTCTGAATTTTTTTATCTGGTTTTTCATTTGGCCATCCTCTCAAAACCCAATTTAGTACTCTTGACAAAATTGGATCACGCAATGTTAATTTTGCTATTTCTGCTGCCTGAAGCGGAGGATCTTGTAAGTCCTCGGTAAACAATATCTCTAAAGGAGCGGGAACCTCAAATTTATCAGTCTCTTTTGGGAGTCTACTTAAAGAATCTGCGTTTTGAATCTTTTTCCCTGGTCTATGAATTAGAGTATACTCATATGCATTAAGTATTAAAGACCATCTCAGCATACGCGGAGACAAAATTTCTTTAGTAGGCTTATTTCTTGAAAAAATTCCTAGCAGAGGCTGATGATCAGTTATAATAGTGAATTTATGTTCATAAACAAAATGATGAAATTTTTTTTATACCGAACACAATTGCCAACGCCTTTTTGTCCATTTGCGTGTAATTTCTTTCTGTCGACGCGAGCGTACGCGATGCGAAAGCTATTGGTGCTTCGCAACCATTTTCAAGAACATGACTTAAGACAGCTCCTACGCCAAACGGAGATGCATCGCAAGCTAAAGTTATCGGTAATTTTTCATCGAACGGAACCAAAACCGCTTCGGAACTGAACAATTCTTTTAAATATCGAAAAGCTTCATCGTGGACTTTAGACCATTTCCACACTGAATCCCTATCTAGAAGCCTATGTAATACTTCAGCTTTCGTAGCTTTGCCCTTTAGAAAACTATTATAAAAGTTTATCAAACCCAAAAACGCTTGTAACTGAACTTTATTTTTAGGTACCGGAAAAGCATGAATCGCTTCTACTTTACTTTTGGAGGGGTGGATACCCTTCGCATCGATACGGTAGCCCAAAAAATCTACTTCCGTTACCCCAAATAAGCATTTGCTCCCGTTTGCTTTAAGTCCCGCTTTTCTCAAACGATCTAGTACTTGTTCCAAACGAGCGGCTAACTCTTCTTCCGAACTTCTTCTGACGAGTACATCATCAAAATATGGAACAACCCCTTCTAAATTTCGAAACAAATCTTCGATTAAATTTTGAAATATTCCTGGGGCTACGTTAATTCCGAATTGAAGTCTTTTTACCTTATACGCACCCTTATGCGTGATGATAGTCTGAGCTTCAGCGGAAGCATCATCAACCGGTAATTGTAAATATGCTTGAGCCAAATCTATCTTAGCATAATAACCTTCTCCTTTAAGATTAGAAAGAAGATGATTTACCGCGGGAATTGGATAAGGATGTGCGTTCATTGCTTTGTTTAACGTGATTTTATAATCACCGCACAAACGTACTTCTCCTGACGGTTTAATCACTGGAACAACTCGTTTCAATAAATGCTGAGAGTCGATTAAATCTAGATCGAAAGTTTCACGTTCTTTTGAGTCTTGAATGAAGTGAGCAGGCGTAAGGGGTTTCAATTCGTTGGGGTCGTCTGACAAATTTGTTAATGGTCTCGCATTTATAGCCGCCTCACAGTCGTAAAGCAAAGTCAACATTTCTTCGTAGGTGACACAAGCTCTGCTCAAACATTTTCGAAGGAGTTCCTTAACGCAGCGAACCATTCGTTCCCAAAAACCACCATACCATGGAGATGGTGGGCTAAACAACCACTTAACTTTCTGTAGAGAACATTCTGTTTGTATGAAATCCCAATCTAAATATTTTAACGCATTTGCTGTACCTACGAAATTCGTACCATTATCTGTATAAAGAGTAGAGCATCTTCCTCTCCTTGCCCAAAATCTTCGTGAGGCTTGCATAAATGATTCTGTGGAGAGAGATGAAACTAGCTCCAGGTGGACTGCTCGATATACTGCACACGTGAAAAGCCTTGTTTCCACCACGTAAGAAAAGAGGACCAGCTAGATCTGCGCCAGTTATCTGAAATGCTGAGACTCGGTTTACTCTGTCAGGCGGTAAAGGAGCTGGCTCAGTATTAACATTTCTAGAAGTCAGTTTTTTGCATGGTACACATTGTCGCAAAACGGCTCTTACAACTCTCCGTCCTTTGGGAATCCAGAATCTTTCTCTTAACTGTGCTAGTATCGTTAATACACCAGCATGCATCAAAGATCTATGAGTATGCAAAATGAGTCTTTCTAGAAGAGGATGGTCTGGTAAAACTATAGGATATGTGAAGTCCTCCGGATCTTGACTGAGGATAAGTCTTGTTTGAACTTTCAAAATTTCCTTTTCTACGAAGAATTGTATTGTATCCTTGTACTTCTCACGTATGTCAGAAGGCCATTCATACGGTATGATTTTTTAAGAGTGTTTTCTGCACATTCAATCTCTTCACATGAGATCGCACCAGTCAACTTATAAGAGTTTTTCTTAATGCTGTTACAAAATCTCAGAACATAAGCAGTCATTCTAAGAATCCTTATGTAACTCGAAAAGTATAAAAATCTTTGTCCAAATTTCTCTTCGTTTTCAGCTGCTAAATTTGTTATCACTGTCTTACGTCGCTCCAGAAAAGCTTCATCCGGAACGGATATCTCAGACACTGGCCAAGATTTTGCTTCTTCGTATAACCAGCTGGGACTCTCCCACCACTGACTTTGCAATAGATCTGCCCAGTCGCAAAAGCGAGTAGCAAAGTCGGCAGGGATGACTTCTCCAGGTACATGTTTCGAGTCATCTATATTGGTCAATTCTCTGATTTCTTTCACTCGATTTCCAACGAATGTATTCTATGGCTCCTTTCTCGTAATCCAGCTCAAAACTGTCATTGAATCAGTCCAAAAAAGGGTTCTAGAGGAAATGGGCAGAACAAAACGTAGAGTTGCGGCTAAACGAGCTTCGAGGGCGGCTCCCAGTAATTCAAGTCTTGGGATGGTTGGTTTTTGCATTGGAGCAAGTCGAGCTTTAGCAGCTATTAATTTGACTGTCACTTGACCTCGGTATTCACATCGCAAGAAAGCACAAGTAGCATATGCAAAAGAAGATGCAAAAGAAGATGCATCTGTGAAAATATGCAGTTTGACATTATCGTAATTTACAGGCAACATTCTTCGAGGAATGGTACATTCAGGTATGAGAGCAGTGGTTTTCTCCCACCGTCTGTACTTCTGCTCAAGTTGTGCTGATAATGCATCCTCCCAACTTAGTTTCTCTCTCCACGCTTCCTGCAAAAGGAATTTGGGCAACAATAGCGCTGGAGCAGTAAAGCCTATTGGATCGTAAATACTGTTGATGATAGAAAGAAGTAAACGTTTCTTAACTGCCTTTTCATTGACGGTAACTAAATTTAACGGCATCTTACATGAAAGTTCATCACTAACTAAATTCCATTTCATGCCAAGAACCATTTCCGTTTCTTGTCCTTCCCTAGAGTTATTGGAAGCCCAGCATCGTAATTCAAACCCACCGTCTTTCATTATTTGGATAGCTTGAGATTTTAAATGCTCCAGTTCATCGACGTTATTAACACTTGTGACTAGGCTGTCCACGTAAAATCCTTCTCTTAAATTATCAATCGTATTCTTAAGACTCTCTGTTTGGAATTTCTGCAATCCTAGATGATAATTTATTGTGGCATTTAGAAGAAATGGACTGGAAGACACACCGAATACCACTCTGCAGTGTCGATAAGTCTTAAATGTTGTGCATTCAGCGTCTTCCCACCACAAGAACCTTAGTACATCTCTGTCTTCGACTCTTAAACGTATCTGAAGAAATGCTTGTTTTCGGCAATAACTCCTAATGCCCCTGAACGGAATCTCAACAGTAATGGCAGTATCCTATGTATAAGATTCGGTCCCACACTTAAGCATTCATTCAAGGAAGCAAATCCAGGTTTCTTGAAAGATGCGTCGAAAACTGGTCGAACCTTCGTAGTATTGCTGGATAGCTTGATGACTGGTCTATGGGGGAGATAATGACCTGTTTTCGTAATCTGCTCTTTTGGTACAGTTTCTATAATACCTTCTGATTCCCATTGTTTAAATACAGCGTCGTAAGCATCAAAATAATTTTCGTTTAACAAACGTTTAGTTGCTGTGCGAAGTCTGGATTCTGCTATGTCATATTTATCATAAAGGGCAGGATGTCCAGCCAACCATGGCAAAGATACTGATCTTCACAGACTCTTAATGTTTCTCTGAAATGGATCAACGTTTCTTCCTCTAGTTGCATCTTATTTTTTCTTTCCATGGGATTTTCAATGCCTAAAACGTCCAAATCCCATATTTTTGGCAACTCCTTATTTTGCAAACTTAATGCGACTAAGTTAACCATTTTCTTTTTTCTTCTTAGATCTAAAATTGTCCAACCTAGTAAGGTTTCTATGGCTGAAACTCCCGATCTTAACACTTCTATTTTTCCAGTCAGAATTCTTCCAAGTACATCAGCTCCTAGAAGAACTCTTATAGGGGGCGTATCTTTTCCAACATCTGTTATTTCTATTCCTCGAGAAGCTAGATCAGCAAGTAAACTTCTATACTGTATCCTTGGTAGCTCTGAGCAAATTTTTGCTTGGTCAAGAAGAGATATTGAGGTCGTATATTTGCGATTTAAACTTTCAACAGTTACCATATATCTCTTATGCTCTGAAGCAGGAGAAGTTCCCCCACCAAACAGTCCTTGAGAAAACACTTCGCTTCCAGTGGGAGAAAGTTTCAGTTCTTCAGCCAAACTCTTTTCAATATAGGAACGCTGTGACCCATCATCCATTAGTGCACGAACACAGACTTCCTTGTCTCTGTTTCGTAGTCTGCGTAATTATTTTGAGATATATTTCACGTTCAGAAGGACGATTCGTGAACAATATTTCTGTTGCTTTCTGTTCATCACCTGCTATTTTGTCCTTAGACGAAGAATTAATTCCTTTACGTAGATCTGGGCAAAGTATAGTGTAATGCCTCCGTTTACAAACTAAGCACCTTACATTACTGTGACATCTTTTTGCCATGTGACCAGATTTGATGCAAACAAGACAGCATCTCTTTTGTATACCTCGTGATTTTCTGTCCTCATAACTCATTTCTGCTATTTTCTGACAGTCTTGACTTGGATGTGATCGGTCACAGAAAATACAATTGTTTTTTCCTACTGAGGTGTTGGCGATCAGTGTAGTAGCAGTAGGTTCATCTGTTTGGATCGATTTGTGGTAATCTTTTCGTTTCTCGCCACTTCCCTTATCTCTACCAAACCCTTCACGAGCTAAACTGATCATTTCTTCAGATTCGACCTCATGTCTCAAAAAACACATTAGTTTTTCGAGGGATCTTTGACTGGTAACGCCATCAGTATTTTCAGAAATTCTACTCCGTTCCCAGGCTCGCATAACATTTTCAGGTAAGCATGACTCTACAAGATGCTCTAGAAAATCAGCAAATTTCTCTTTCGTACGTCCCAAACTTTCCAAAGCTCTTAATTTTGTCTCCAGCATATCGTAGAGGGTTGCTAAATCAGGAGAATTCTTTCCGGCAGTAGCATTTTTCATAACAAGTGAAAGGAGATCTCGAACGTATATTTGTACTAAAAGATCTTCTCGGCCAAACCTTAATGGCTTTCGGATAATTCTCTGCTGTTATTGGGAAACTAATCTTGCTGCCCTGGATTCGGGTACCATAGATTGGTATAAATATTGTCGATCGCAGATAAATCTTCGGATTCATGAATTTTTGAAAATATACTCCGGAATGTGAGATATTCTTTAGGATCACCAGAGAATGTCTTCAATTCAAATTTCGGTAGTTTTAGTTTCACGGCATTATCCTCTAAAGAACTTTTGGCGATGGAACCGGAGTCCTTATTTAAAAAATTTGCGACTTTTGCGTCTAGTTCAAGATAATTATCTCTGTAATTTTCCGCTGCTTCAAAATCAGTTTCGTATTCAGCAACGGTCTCAGGTTTTTCTAAAAGTACTGAGGATATTTCATTTTGAATTTCATTCAAACGAGAAAATTTATCTTGCAATTGTGACCTTAGTGCCTGCAACTGATTAATATCCTTGGCAACAGTTTCCGGTGTCGCCAAATATTGCGCCAACTTATTCGACGTGGTCGTAAAAGTTGTTCTTAATGACTTTCTTTTCACTTTAAGAGCATCCATATTCTTAATGTAAATAATATTTAGTCAGTTTATTTACTAAATTCACTTAATAAACCCTCAGTTTCTACTTATTCTAAATCTCGAGTTAATTTTCTTTTTTAAACTTAATTCAGATCAAACATATAAACTGTACATAAAAGAAGACTTCGTAAAAAAAGATAACAGAAGCAGCCAAAATTCAAAATTATTCGTACCTATTTAATCCTTGACAAAGTAATATCTTGTTCGTAATTTTGCCGTCTTCTATTTTACATCGAAATGCAGAGTATAATGTCCTGTCGCGGACGCCACTTTATTATGACTCAAGTTTCTTTTGCTTCTAATTACTTTATTTTACAATACAACACTCAGAATAATAGGACTATTTACAATATATTATTTATACAATATTATACAATATATATAAACTTACATCATAAAGATGAAAATCGTATCGAATTCTCTTAAACGCAACGTATCGTAAGTTCTTTAACGTAATATTATAAACATAAATAGAACATAAAAAATAATTGCCAGTTTCACAAACGCAAAAGATAATGTTAATACAAAATAAAATAAAGAAAACATGACGGAATTGACAAACTTAATGTGAGTGGCAACAGCATTCAATACAAACACTTAAACGTTTTTTAGACGTTTAGGAAGCTCCCAGTAGAAAAATATCAATTCAACAGCGGCCTTTTAAAGCATTCTCACTTCAATTAATTAATTAATTCCTAATTGAGTTTAAATGAAATATTGTCATGTTTTTAGTGCATGAATCTGAATTGAACAACCTGATAATGCTCACTCTGGTTATTGTTATCTGGTTGCTCACTACGTGCTCTTGCGCGCCGAATCCAATCAATTAAAAATGAAAAATGTTGTCAGCGCGAGAAAAGAAATATCATCGGTTTTATTGATACATGCATATGTACGTATTAGCGTTTTATATAATATAGATATTACTGATACTTATTGCATCGAGTAATTTTTTTATTGATTGTATATCTAAAGGAAGTTTTGACTGTAAATTACAATGTACATTTCTTAAGTTACATACTTTGTCTGTCATATTTTAATGTACATTAAACCCAATATAAAATAAAAGTCTAGATAAAGCACTGGCATCCTTTCGTCAATATTAACTTCAAAAGCTCGTAATTTTGGTTCAACGCTCTGCTTAATCTGTATTTTAATTTATTTAAGCTTGGTGCAAACAAAGATCCATCTAAGCCTTTATGTTGGTCCATTTTTTACTCTTTTAAACCATAAAATAAACAACAAAGTTTTACTTTATCAGCTTAGGGATATTGGTCATTATAATGCATATCAATTACTGCTTTTTCCTGTTAAACTCAATATAAAGAAAAGGAACATTAGAGTCAACTTATTATATAATGTTTGAGCATTAATTCAAAAAGAACTGAAACTTATACAAAAAAGCAGTATTAAATTTATTTATAAAATGTTGACAGGATTATGATTTTTTCAATCAGAATAATTCACTTTTTCTTTTCTGCCTCAAGTAATATTTTATACTGTACAAGCATGTTGTTTTCGTTTAATAAAAATAATTTTGTTTCATTTTTTGTTGGTTGAAATTTATTGTGGAATCTAGAATGGCTATACTAATGGTCAGTCAGTACGTTAAAACGTTATAATGATTTTTTTAAAGCAATGAATCCAGTTCTATTGTTTTGAAAAAATTGAAAAGAACGTTGTGCCACCGATAAAAGACTCCAAACCAGGATAACACCAGCCAAAGAGTATGTTTCTCCTTTTTAAATCGTGTACAGAAAAAAAAATCAAAAGTACAATTTTTAGCAGTGAGGAAACCTAATTATTAAAAAACTAGGAGGCTTCGCCCCCTGCTCGCTGGTACTCGCCAACCCTCGGAACTGCTTTCGCAGTTCATTTCAGATTGCAAAGCAATCCGGTGCGCGCTTTACTCGCTCATTGGATACGTTCTTAACGTCTAGCTTTTGTATACTTTTTTGAACACTGAAGTTCCGAAAACTTTTCACTGTAGAAAATTCTAAACCTGTACATTTCAATATTAATTTGAAATTGCAAACAGTTCACATATTTTTCTTAATCACACTATTCTAAATTTTAGTTGTTGAGAAAAGTAACTGTTGTAAGTTTTGTTTTAAAGTCTTTCCCACAAAAGGGCTAAAGCCATGTGTTGTAAAACAATATGAAATAGTAGTCTGCCACTGAACGCCGGTTGTAAAGATAATTTTGTATTTTTAATTCTCTGAATAGCGCCACCCTAATATGGAATTTGTAAAATAAATGTATATATTTTTGATTGATTTGAGATCATTTTGCGTTTTCATCAGTGTTCAGAAGCAGAACAACTATAAGTTTTTTATTTTATCACAAAAATATAAAATGTATAAAAAACAAAGAAAAGAGTAAGAAAATGAGTTTATTAAAGTTGTTTATTTAAAACTTTTTATAGAATTTCTTCAAAAACACAATTGTTAATTTGGGCATTTGGCGATACAACACTTATAGAATTGAAGGATTTCACCCTTGATAGTCCAACATATAATTGACCGTGGCTAAACACTGGTTTAGTTAAATCTAAACAAATTTTATCGAAAGTTTGTCCCTGGGCTTTGTTTATAGTCATCGAAAAAGCTAATCTAATTGGAAACTGCTTGCGTTTGAATTTAAACGGCATATTATTATCAGGTGGAATTCGAGGTATAAGATGAAATTCACTGTTACCATCATCACAAATTTTTTTTGCTACAATGATATTTTTCTCTAATGTAACTACTGTTAATCTTGTACCATTGAAAAGACCTCTAGAAGGAGCTAAGTTTCGAAGTAACATAACTATAGCTCCTGTTTTTAATTTTAATTTGTGAGGAGGCATTCCAGTTGGAGTTAAATTATTTAAAAATTCTTCAGGGTATGATAGTTGGTCTTGAGGGTCATCACTGACTATATTATCGGTACTCTCATAAATAACTTCACTTCCTGGTAAGCATGCTAATACACGGTTATTATTTAGTAATGGTGAATCATTGGTTACAGTAAGTATAGCTCTACCTTTTAATTCTGCAGGTGTTATTGTACTAAAAGTGATATCTTGAAAAAGCTGTTTTACTGGATCTTGAATTTCAGGATAGCAAATTGGGGGCAATATAATTTGATCTCCACTTGCACCCTCCCCAACTTGTAACAGCCAATCAGCAAATTCTCTTTCAGAAGCCAGAGCACGCATATTTTCAGTTAATTTGAAAACAAAAAATTTAGTCCAAAGTGCGTGTTTTTTAATACAGCTCGCAACTGTCAAAGCTCTGGAACCTCTCTGAATAACCGGAAGAACCTGTCGAAAATCTCCACCCAGCAAAATAATTTTTCCACCAAACGGTTCATCAAGTTTAGTTAAGTCCTTCAGTAGTCTATCGGGCATGAATGTGCGTCATGGGAACTTCATCCCACACAATCAATTTAGCATCTACAAATAATTTAGTTTCAGGAGTATTGGGTTTCAGATTACACGTAGAAGTAGAATTTAATGTTTAAGGAATTTTAAAAATTGAGTGGGCAGTTCTGCCTCCAATTAATAATGTAGCTGCAATTCCTGTCGATGCTACTGCGATGACTTCATCTCCTTTTCCTTTAACTGCATGTAATAGAGTTGAATATAGAAAAGTTTTCCCTGTCCCAGCAGGACCATCAAGAAAAAAACACTTTTGAACATCAGACTGATTTCCGTAAACAGCATTTCGTACTTCGTCAATCGCTGTTCAGAATTAAGCTTTTCAATATTTGCATTAGCTTTAGACTGTTCTTCAGCAGTGTCGAAGAATATTGGAAAGAGATTTGTCGGTAAATTGACCGAAGGAAGTTTAACTTTTTGCAAGTTTAAGCCGTAAGACTTAAGCAGTTCATTTAATGCTGCTAGTGCATAAAGTGGCCCAGTTTCCTCCGAATATTTATTTATGAAATCTTCAGAAAGAGCTTCTTTATGTTCAACCCAAAGATCGGGAATATTTTCAACCTCGCCAAAGGCACAAATCATGGCAAACAAAACTCTAAGGTAGTTTGGCGTGTGCATTCTTGCAGCTTCAAAAAGAGTGTCATGCCAGTACTGATCTCCATCAAGCAGCCCAAGTTCTTTACACGCCTCTTGAGACGTTTGGCAGAATTTTCCATTGATAGTTTTTAAACTATTAAAGGAGAGTGCACCTTTCTCTCTTAACAATAACATGCGAAGGTAAAATCTCTCAGAATCTTGTACACCAACTATAGGCATTCTTCCAATGACTTTTTGCCCGCCTCGTTGCCTTTTTTTCCATTTATTTGAAGCTTTATCGAAGACATAATGTTCAGGAATATCCGCATAGTAAAATTCATGCGTTTCAACGTCAACTTGGTTCAATTTAAATCAAGCAGTTAAAGTTGTTTCTTTAATTGAAGCTCGTTCAACTGCTTCATTTTCTTGGCCCTCTATAAAGTATATCGGTTGTTGGTCAGGCAAATGAACTGCTAGTCGAACTACTGTGTGAGATTTATCAGACATGCTAAACTCACTTAGACGCCACATTGCCTCTGGAGCGCTAACATATCGTCCATCTAAAAAATTTAAAACTTCATCATGGTTTATATTGCTATCATTTTTCAGCACGATAGAAGCTGCATCGTGCCCTTTATAAACATATTTATACAAATATTTTACACTTTTTACAGATGCGCAAACTTCAACATTGATATGTGCATTATACTTGATAAGGTAAGGATTATATGGAACAATCCAACGATTATCAATGTGATGCTTGCCAACTTTGACTGGCTCAGTGGAGCGTCTTTTGTAAACTGGATAGCCATTTTCTTCTGTCTACTCTTTGAAATCTTTAGGAAATTGCTTCGAGCATTTACCATCTCTCATACATGGGGAATTTTGGTTTAAATAACCACAGGGGCCATGGACCCTTGTAACAATTTCAAAAAGACGTTGATTTATATTTACATTAGGTGATTCTGCTCTTACCTATGTCGTCTTTTGAACGAATTTTGGAGGAAGAGTCTAATGTCAGTAAAATATGGCTATGAGGCAAGCCCCGCTTTTGGAATTCAATAACATATATGTAAGAAGTAACAATTCCAAATATATTTCTCTTTATGAGATCGTCCAAAAGCTCTGACAGCTTCATCTTGAAAACTCGTACAATAATATCTGGTCGATTCTCGGGTTTTTCCCGACCATTCATGGCATTTAAAATTTCAGGCCAGGCAGGATTACAGGTAAATGTAACAAACAGGTCCGGTTGCTCAAATTTTCTGACCATAGCCATAGCATCTTGATCATTTTGTTGCATAAATCTTGGGCTTCCTTGAAAAGAAGAAGGCAATATGATAAGCTTTCCTACGCGTAAATTGTTATTCAAGGCTTGTGTTGTTAAAGCATCCAAAAGTTCCTGGTAAAATTTTACTCTTAGATCTTTTTGATTTAAGCGGATGTAGTTAAGTCGAGATCCTTCTGTTTTAGCGTAAGCATCTACCCCAAATTGTTGAAATAATTTGCCACTGCTATGCAAAATACTGAAACCACCATGAACTGAAAGCCTATAAGCATAAAACTGTAGTTGAGTTACTCTATTTCTTTTAGCCGAGCGTCTCTCTTGAACATGTTCAATTTCATTTGACCATCCCTGTTTGTTCTCCTCTTGGAAAAAGTAGAGGATAAACCATAGGGTCATTGCATTTATTTAAAGGAGAAATATTTATGCAACCCTTCCCAACTGGATAAATGCATATATCTCTATTTGCTGGTGGTTCGCCTTCATCTCCAACAAATATGGTAGCGACTTCAGTTCTGGAGGCAGGTGCATTATAACGCCGCATATCCGAATCTGAATTTTCAGCAAAAACCATTTTTACCTTTACTGCTGGATTAGCCTGCATTAATTTATGCATTTGCAAATATGATTCAGCATACGGATTTAGTAAACGTAGCATTTCATCCAATTTTTTCCTCACGGAGGCAAGGCAAGATGGATTGTTGGATAGACGCTTTCTGCTTGCTTCAGAAGAATCAAATATATACAACTGTCCATATCCAGGTTTTTTCTTTTCATCTGAATACAATGGGGAAACTCTGTGGTAGATCTGTCCATGAATACGAAAACAATATGGGCCGTATCCAGGAGGTAATTTTACTTCAGCGCCCATTGATGCATTATACTCCCGAATATGCTGTTGAAAGTTCCTAGCTTCAACTGAATTATTGGATAGTAAATCCTTTAAAAGTTCAGGAGGATCAGCCAAATTCGGCAATCGGACTTTCCCATCATGGCAGCATTTTGTATATTTTTTACTGGAGTTTAGTTCACCCCGCCAAAAAAGTGCGTGACAAAAATTGCAAACCTCCGTCATACTACCGCAATCGTGTTCCAAGACAGTGACTTCAGTTTGAGAATTCACCCGATTAGCCATATGATGCTCACTACGTTCTCTTGAGCGCCGAAGCCTATCGGCAGCATTCCTGGCCAATCTCCGTTGATGTTGTTCAACAGTTGTTTCATTAGAACGTCGTGCTCGTTCTGTAGCATTTCTAATTGTTCTCCATTGATATTGCTCTTCTGGAGTTTCATTAGAACGTCGTGCTAGTTCTGTAGCATTTCTAATTGTTCTCCGTTGATATTGCTCTTCTGGAGTTTCATTAGAACGTCGTGCTAGTTCTGTAGCATTTCTAATTGTTCTCCATTGATATTGCTCTTCTGGAGTTTCATTAGAACGTCGTGCTAGTTCTGTAGCATTTCTAATTGTTCTCCGTTGATATTGCTCTTCTGGAGTTTCATTAGAACGTCGTGCTAGTTCTGTAGCATTTCTAATTGTTCTTCGTTGATATTGCTCTTCTGGAGTTTCATTAGAGCGGCTCTCTCTTCTTCGGAGATTGTTATAAACCATACGTAGGTTATTAAGATTCATGAAATTTAACTTAAAATAAATATGAAATATTAAAACTGCATTCAACTCATAACTAATAATATAACAAAACGTGGAATAGTAAAGCGCTCAATTCAAAATAAAATAGCAATAGCATAACACTTCTCATTTCTCCCAATGAAAAGGAACTATTTCAGTACTCATAACCAACCGTTTTTTTTCTCGGTGACAATCGGAGATAGATAGACATATGATGCTCACTACGTGCTCTTGCGCACCGAATCCAATCAATTAAAAATGAAAACTGTTGCCAGCGCGAGAAAAGAAATATCATCGGTTTTATTGATACATACATACGTACGTATTAGCGTTTTACATAATATAGATTAATTTTAAAGTTTCATTTGAAATAATATTATCTGATATGCATGTTAGTTAAAAAATGTAAAACAGTCTAATGCATATCATTTTCATGCTGGAATATCCACTAGATTCCTATAGATTATTGGAATATATTTTCACTATATTATACTAGAATGGAGATCTGTGAGATTGAACTACACCTTTTGGTCAGTCGGTTTCTATGGGATTACAAAACTGTCAATTCAGGTGATGGAATTGAATTGAATGTAAGGTTTAGTGGCGCAAGGTCCAGATGAGGACATGCTGCGCCAAACAATACGGTAAATTCATTTAAAAACCTAAGTGCATACAAAATTTATTCAGGTGATGGAAGATAGTCTTTTCCATACTAATCATACGTTATGGTGCATAATACACCCCTAGAAATAAAGCATATTGTCCCAAATCAAAAAGTATCAGCTTTCTCTTAAAAAGTT
The DNA here is from genome assembly GCF_982258835.1 of Parasteatoda tepidariorum. Classification (NCBI taxonomy): domain Eukaryota; kingdom Metazoa; phylum Arthropoda; class Arachnida; order Araneae; family Theridiidae; genus Parasteatoda; species Parasteatoda tepidariorum. Next base: position 132,090,504 of record NC_141755.1, on the reverse strand, counting down.
GATGTATAAAATATTTCAGTTTTCTAATCTACTTTAGGGGTTAGCAAAGACATCGTAATTTGAGATTTCCCTTAAAAATATCCCTAAATTCTGTATTTTTCAAACTCAAATACTTATTTCATTAATTTTACTTTATTTTGAACGTCGTTGAACAGCCAATCCAAATCTATGTTTACGACTACAAATGTTCAACTGCGTATCCTTGTAATTCTGATTCTGGTCCAGAAGACGAAAGAGTTCCTGGATCAGTACCCCCAGAGGTAATGATTTATTAAGGAAACTTGGAGGATTTGTGACCCCGACAGATTTAACTTGCACCAGTCACTATTTAATACACGGGGGTAATATTCAGTAACAAAAAACTCATATCCATAATTGTTTTTCAATTTTTTCTAGCATCATTTACGTCAAATATAGTCATCGCCAAAGATAACACTGACAGGGGTCTGCTTATTAATTTTTTCCGTGCCGAAGTGTTTTCTTTTTGTTTTAACTTAGGAACTAAGCTGGCCAACTCATATTTGTTCTTTTTTCTATGTTCAGTTGAACAAATATGAATAAAATATGAATGAGCATAACAATCCCAATGAAGAATACGAGTGGGATATATCTGTCCCGATGAAGAATACTAGTGGGATATATCTGTCCCAGCGCAAAATCACAATGCTATTTCATGCAAGAAACTCTTTAGCGCCATCTAGGTAGCGCCATCCAGGGGATATTTGACACATGAAACACGTATACTTGATTTGACTCTACGATTGGGATATAATACAATGAGTTTCTAAGTGCTTTTCACCCCATTAGTAATTTTGAAGCATTTGTTGGGACAAATGTTAGTAGCCAAAGGGTTAAGGTATTGTGTTCATCAAAAGGTTGTAATGGGCATTTATTTATATTTCACATTTTAAATATTTGGAATTTTGCAATGTAATGGTCAGAATTTTTCTTCATAGTTTGATTGTATTTAGGAAAATTTTTGGGTCCACATTGTATTCATGATACCTTTTGAGTTAGTCTGTGAATATTTTTTTTTTTTTTTGCTAATGCGTGAGCCTCTTTTTTAAAGTAATTAAATTATCAGCCGGTGGAGCCAAAACTGACTCAATCCTAGTCTCTGTATATCCTTTGCGAGATTGGAAGTATTTTTTATTCCCTCATTATTTATTTTGTTAACCATGCAGACTCATGTAGTATGGCTTGTTGAGGAGATGACGAACTTTACTTCTTCAACGGTTCTATTTCTTAGTTAAATGCAACTGTGTTACGAAATAGTATTTAGTTTGCTTGCCATGGTTATTAATAAGGGTACATACCTTCTTTTCTTTACCATGAATTTAAGTTAGTTAATTAGTTTTTAGTTATTGGCGCAAGAGCCAGTTGTGGCTATATCGCACCTACAACTTGGCATGAATTTAAGAGGGAAATTCCCTTTATCTATAGATAATTTTTCTTTGCGTATTCTACGCTAATCACACTTTTTGTGAAAAACTTATTACATGTAAATAAATTTTTATCTCATTTTATGCTACTTCTTTTAATTTATGTAACAACAAAACTTTTTGCATTCTGAATACTGACGAAATGCCAGAAGAATTTTGCACATGCAATTCTTACATTGCTAAAAAATATTAGGTTCCTCTATTTCAATAGCGAGCAAAAAGATTCGGAAAAATCAGCGAAGGAAATTTAAGGGCTGTAATTCCCGATTTAAATCATAAAAAAATTACAATTATCATTAAATCATGCATATTAATTCGAAACTATTGTTTCAAAAAGGCTTTTTGGTATTTATTAGGTTTTTGGGTAGTACGTGTACCCTACTCTCTGCCATTAAAGCTTTTTCACTTTTGAAAATGATAATACTGATCTTATAGTATTAAACGATAATATTCATTTAGGTCTATAAACTTATAATTCATAACATCTTTACAAATCTTGCTTAGGATTTCTCTCTCTCTTTTTCTTAAATAAGAAACACATATTATGTTCATAAAGGAAAAATAACTTTATGCAGCACAACAGCATTTTTAATTAACCGTTTGCGAACCGTATTAACTTCAAAACTTGTAAGAAATCACAATGTTTTTGCAACTTAAGGCTCAAAAAACAAACTCTTATACTACTTTAGTTTCTTTATTCATTGTAGGGGCATTAAATTTGATTCTGAATTCATATCTTGAAAATATATTTTGCCCTCACAACAAAATTGAGAAAATACTTCATTTTAAGTTTTTACTTTCAAGAAATTTCGTAAAAAGTAAGCCACTGTTGAGCGCAAATTACATGACTTGCATATAAATAGCAATAATTCTACTTCCAATTTTGACGCAATTGATTAACGTTCTTTGTGAAGGATTTAATTTTTCTACACAAACTAATCAAAGTAAAGTAATCCTCTAGGTTCCTAACATCTAATCATCTTCCTGAACTTAATACTTAACCACCTCTTAATCAAAATTCTGTTGTCAATCTTTCTTCTGTTACCTTAAATAATAACGAACTCAGTGCTCTTAAATAACAACTTTATTCTACTCCTCCCCCTCCCTTAATACCAAAGTTGATTTTTTCTATTTAAAGAGCTTTTGCATTTAGCGATGTCAGAACCACAAAAAAGAATCAAACATTTGATTGTCAATACTGTTGACTTAAATTCCCGACCTTAAAAAAATCCTCTTTCTGAATTAAAATTTCGATAGTATTGTTATTATTCATTAGTATTCAAAAGTAATTTGTAGTATTAGTACTCGGTAGCATTGCTAGTATTAATTAGTAGCATTGCTAGTTTACCTCGGACATTACTATTACTAAAAAGGATACAAATTGCAGTTCTAGACAAAGTTGAATATCTACAGAAATCCTAATAATTAATCTATGACGGCCCATATAGAGTATTGCCTAAAGATTTAAGCTTTAAAGAGTTTAAGAAAATTATATCTGCCATGAAAACTGCTGTAATAATTCGTAAACATCTGGAATTTTCTCTTGCATATAATAATTCACACTGTGCTAGGTTTTAAGCTTCACCTAAAGTTCATATGGCTTAGGTTCCTTTTAGACCCATTGCTTCCAATATAGGCACCACCTCTTATAAATTAGCTAAGTATTTCATTTCAAGTTTATCCGGACTTTCTAGTTTAAATGTATTTACTCTCAAAAACCCGTATGATTATGTTAACTAGCTTTGTACGTTCAAACCAAATAAAAACACATTAGTCACTTTTGATGCACAATTTATTATTCACTAACGTTCCCATTGTTTCTCTAATTGCATCGAAAAGAGTCTAAAAAGAGTTCCACTTCAGCCAAGTTTAAATTGACGATTACTCGCATTTACTAAGAACAATACACTTTCACTTTTAATGATAAATTTTAGCTTCTGATTGTGAGCTCAGTTGGAATAGGCAATCTTTTCAATTAACTTGTATATGCCTTATTATGAAATTATATAATTAATTAATTCACCTGTTATAGATAATTGTTTCGTATTCATGGCCATGGATCATGTTTTAAATATTATAAATTCAATAGCATTTGTTTCACGTTTCAACAAGAAAAAAATGCTTACTTTACTTAGTCTTATTCGTAATTGCAATGAATTTCTCACTTCTGTTAATCGGTAACCATTGACCTCCTGAACAAAAGATTGCTGCCTTACGCTCTCTTATTTATCGGGCATCTGACATTTGTTCCAATCGTTATAAGCAAAAAGGAAAGCTTGTTTAGCTTAAAGCTCTATTGCTGTTGACAGTGGATTTCCATTGATTATTATTTATTCCTTCAACAGAATATTGACCCAATAAGGTATCTAATTCTAACTAATGTAAAATTAAAAGCAAAACACTGCGTACTTTTATTTTTCTAATTTGTCTCCTTTGGTTTTTCGTTAATTTGAGTAAAAAACTACAAATATGCTACGAAAATATCGAAACAAGTTTTAAAAAAACTTTCGAGAATTTCTTAATTTTTTTCGCTGACTAATTTTTCGGAACACTTTTGATAATTGATATTTTCTCAAAGGGAGAGGTAGGCAACACTCGATTGCTGCAAAAATTGAGTGGTGTGCGACAGGCACCCGCCACAGGTTTGTGACAGGCACCCGCCACAGGTTTGTGACAGGCACCCGCCCAGGTTTGTGACAGGCTACCGCTACATCTACCTACCAACCATCATCCACCGACAGGCAACAGTCTTTTATTAATATTTACCATAATATCAATCATGTGTAGCCCTTCTCAAAACAATTTAAGCAGATGATTGATTGATTGAATGTGGGGTTTAATGGCACAAAGTCCAAAGAAGGACATGCTGTGCCAAACGAACGGTTTTAAAATAAGGTAAATGCATATTACAAATTTTCTTCATTAAAAGTCACACGGAATTTAAAAACTAGATACAACGTGACAGAGGTATTCAAAGATGAATAAAATCAGATAAAATTGTGAATAGGATAAGACAGTTATATACAGTATAGAAGACCAATTGCGCGTAGAAACGCAAAAATGTTAGGATGATGAGAGTCACCTAACAAATCCTGAAGAGTTAAAATAGAACTACCAAAAAAGGTTAGACGATGACGGTTAAAACATGGGCAGATAATTAAGATATGATGTATAGTGAGTAAAACTTTGCAGGTGTTGCATTGGGAAGGAGGTTCCCCGAATAACAAATGATTTAAGCAGATGAAGTAACTCATCTATTGCCTATTATTTTTTAATTCGAAACAGTTAATTGATAGAACTATCAACATATCACACGAATGTTGAAACAGAAAACTTTTAAGAACTACCCCTTAAAAGAAAATTGAAGTGTATGTTTATGAGACAGTAACTTTTATTCAAGATATTTTCCAACACATACATTGATAAATAGTTATGCTACCCAATATATTGATGCTTTTGAGCCTTCTTTCCCAGACTGAGAAGAAAATAGAACATTTCCATTCATAAATGACTGGTTGCGAAAGTAGTCATCAGTTTGGTAGAATGCGGCAGTCATCAGAGGTAGGCAACACTCGAGTGCTGCAAAAATTGAGTGGTTGACAACTCCAGCAAATATTCTAAACAGTGGTAGTAGAGGACATGGTTTTCAAAAGGGAATTGCTTAGCTCAAAGCGTACTCAAGAAAAAGTTTCAAAACAGGCGGAAATGTGCTTTGAAATTCTGTAAACTAAGCAGAATACATTCTATTTTTAGAAAAAATACTTGAAAGAATACATTTTTAAATACTTGAAAGTTATAATTATTCTCAGATAGCTGTTCAGACTATTTCGACTCTCTATGGTAATTTAAAATGCACCCGCCACAGGTTTTGTGACAGGCACCCGTCCAGGTTACAGACATCTATTCTGGTTACAGACATCTATTCAGGTTACAGACTCTGTAGTTCGACATCTTACTTTTTTATCTATTTCAAATCTTTTGAATTAAAAAAATCTGTTTTTTTTCCATAAACTTAATATATTTCCTTTTTTTTTTACTAAACAATGGGCTTAGGGTGTCCTTACCCAATTACAGAATGGGAGTATATAGGAAACTTAATCTTTTTGCCAACAAGTCTAATAATTATTTATCTGAAAAACAACAAGCTTTTTGGCACAAAATTTAGATTATTTAGAGTTTAAGTTCGGATTAAAAATTATGCCTTATTTGATTGAAATATATATGCATTAAAAATTTATTGAGTGATTTTTTCATAACTTTTTTTAAATTACTCTATAAAAATATTAGCTCACATAATTAAATTTAAAATTTTTATATCGTTGATATGTTGATAAAAAAATTGTAGTGTTCATATTTTATTAGCAAGAATAATTATAAAATTGTTTAATTGTAATCCTGCATACATTGGGAAAATTAAACTTACCCTTACATTTAAACTTAAAGAACATGAAATATATGTAAAAATTAGGATACTAAACGATCCTCCATTGCTTTAGAATTGGAGTTCTAATCCTAAGTTCTGCTGCTATAAGCATTCAACTTCATCTACTGACCTTTAGTTTTATAAATCATTTTCCATTTTGAAAAATTCTTATAATTTCAATAAACCTTCTGGCTCGCGTCAAAATGCCACCCTCTATATATTTCTCTGCGATATTTCCGGGATGAGGTGTTTAAAAGATTAAACGATTTATTTCTTATGGCAAAATCATGCTTAATTATCTGTCTTTATTACTAGATGGCAGTACAAGACTCATTTGTAATGTGTTTAAAGATAGTTTATTTTATACTATATTTCAGAGCACTTCAAATATATCAAAAATTAATACACACATTGTATATACATTTATTTTTATATATTAGTTTTCAATAAAATCTAGGCACTTTACCGTTCGTTCTTTTAGAGAATCTGTAACTTTCTTAAATTTAACACCTTTTCTTAAATTTTGGAAATCTACTCTAATTTAATCTTTTGTACTCTAGGGTTTCCATCGAGACAGCTTCACTTCGGTTTTTTTATCACCCTTTTTTATTTTGTTGTCCTTCTGTTCCTGTTGTTAATCTATTTACTTTTCTACTGTCATTTTACGTGTAGACACTGAGTAAGATCCTTGTTTAGAAGATCGACACATTCCGTACTTTTATTTGAGCTTTTAAATACTATTATTCTACTTTCAATACTATTTAAGCCGATGAAGTAACTTATCTATTAATTTTTGATTCGAAACCGCCACAGGTTTGTGACAGACACCCGCCACAGGTTTGTGACAGGCACCCGCCACAGGTTTGTGACAGGCACCCGCCCAGGTTTGTGACAGGCAACTGCCACATCCACCTACAGACCATCATCCACCGACAGGCAACAGTCTTGTATTAATATTAACCACAATATCAATCATGTGCAGCACTTCTCTATTTAAGCAGATTCTCTTCTCTATTTCTATTTAAGCAGATGAAGTAACTCATCTATTGCCTATTATTTTTTAATTCGAAACAGTTAATTGATAGAACTATCAACATATCACACGAATGTTGAAACAGAAAACTTTAAAGAACTACCCCTTAAAAGAAAATTGAAGTCTTTGTTAATAAGACAGTAACTTTTATTCAAGATATTTTCCAACACATACATTGATAAATAGTTATGCTACCCAATATATTGATGCTTTTGAGCCTTCTTTCCCAGACTGAGAAGAAAAATAGAACATTTCTATTTATAAAGGACTGGTTGTGAAAGCAGTCATCAGTTTGGTAGAATGCCGAGCAAAGTATGAAACGCGTTATAAGTCTTGTGATATTTGTACACTATTACAGTGATAATATTATGAAAAAGTATATATATCTTGTTATTTGAGTATAGTAATTTTTTCTTAGCTTTGATTGATCGTATTCTGTTCTTACATTTACAAAACGTGTTACTTCAGTATATGTTTATGAGGCGATTCCTTTAATTCGAGCTAAAAAAAAAAATGCAAAAATTTCTTAAGGATAGGTGCAAGATAGAGAAAGCGTGAATGGGCTGCACATTTCTACGTCAAACACTTTATGATTGATTGATTGACTGTAGAAGTTTTATGGCACAAGATCCAAAGGAGGATATGCTGCGCCAAACAATTTGTTGAGTTAGATCTAATGGTAAATTGCACGTCAAACACTTTAAGATGTCTTTGGAGCAAGTAAGAGTCAGGATGCGTCTATTTCTAGAATGAAATAAATTGGGCTTGAATATTTCTACTCTTTAATTGAATGCTTATGTGTTCCCGATATCCTTTCAAGATGACGAGTAAGAAACAATTACCATTATAATCAATATTGAGAGGTTAAGAGTTCACTTTGCCAAAACTATTATAACTTCAATATTCAAATGAATTCAATATTCAAATGAATTTAGTACAAGATAAAAAGGAATATTAAATTTCTTTAAGCTTCTCTACTGCCTGTACACATACAGGTGAATCAGTAAATGCATATTTAGAAATGAAAGAAAATGCTTATGGATGGATCAAAGTATTGGAGTGGAGGAAAAATTTTTTACGGAAGATACCATCGCCACCAGTCTATAGTTTTGGCCAAAAAAAGGCCATATATATGTATATATCGTCCACTTATATGTTTCACAGCAAACAATTAAAAGCGGCTAAAAGGGTAACCAATTGCCATTAATGGAAGTAAATATTCCACCCTCTATTAAATACTCAAATCCAATAATAATTCTAAGAAAATAATTATTTATTATGTGCTAAACCAATTTTTTCCTTTTTCTATGTTTAGTACTAGCAGTTTTATGAAAGAAACATATGGCGCATCTGGATTAAAAATGCACAACAAACATTTGGATCTAGTGTAACTTTCAGATGTAATTCTCAAGCCTATGACAGTGCTACTTCAATGCTTTTTATACGGAAGCTTTTGATAATATGGCTGATTAATAATAATAATTAAAATAAAATAAAATTTTATCACCTTCCTTAGTTGAGCATTATCTTATTTTTATAAATATAATAATCCGTAATACAAGAAAAGAATTGCAGTGATAAAAAAGGAAGCTATTTAATAGTGCATACAGGATGCATTACTTAAAAGACAAATGAGCTTTAATGGCAGATTTCTAATCAAGATGAACTTAAAGGACTTATGAAGGAAAGATAAGTTGTGAAAAGCAGTTTCTTAGCCGTTCTCGATAGAAAGAAATCAGTATAATAACTTCAGTATTGAAATGAAAGTTTCTACTAAATACCTTAGAGCAATTTATAATATATCTAGCACGAATTCTGGAAAATATATATCATAAACCTCATAACTATGCTGCTATGTGTAACTAGGGTAGTGTTGAGCCAGGGTCTATTCTCAAATTAGCATCCATGTTTACTTGGTAATAGAAATCTTATTATACCAACTTATTAAACCATTTAAGAAATATTTAATGCGAATTTTCTAACAATTATTGACTACATTAAAAAGCTTGCAATGGTCCAGCTCCAAAATATTGAATTAGTTGCCGATAAGAAAGTAGGGTCACACTTCCATAGATCTCTATTAATTACAAACTTACAGATTACACACCTTCTTGATTGTCTATAATTCAGTGGCAAATGTCAAGATATTCACTCCTATGCTGGTACAACACATAGCATGGTATGAGCCTTTTGACTACCATTCTAATGGACTTAATTTCAATGTTGGTAAAACAGAGGTCAACGTGTTAAGTATGGAATTATAATACAGCTGGGATCTATTATGAAATTGTGATTTATGTTTGCTTTTTTAGAGAAAAAAGGAATGCCTACTTACAAAACCAATAGATACTGGATATGCTGAGATTCAATTTTGTACTAAAGGAAGATATAGGTTATTTGACTTGCAACCGATATTTAAAAAAATCTTATAACGATAGCATCTATTTCGCTATTTAAGAAAAATTTGCTTCAAATCCCCAAACATTTATTAACTGAAAAAACTAGTAATACATCAGTACTTGAGTATTGAGGTAGTTGGAGAAATGAAATCCTGTATCATATTTGCCCATTTTTACTGTTTCCTAGGAGGAATTTTCACGGTGGTATGGAAGTGAAAACCAAATTATTATTGCATGCTGAAATATTTTTCGTTTTATATTTTGCCGGAATTTAAATGCATCTTCATATAATAATGAAGCGTTTATATATTAGCGATATTTGTTTATATGCAGAGGTGGTAAGTTAGATAGTCATTGTTTTCTACCTCACCCTCCCTGAAGGTATTTTTTAAGTAGTAAGGAAGTGATAACTGAATTATAATTATATGTAAAATAATATTCTTTGCCCGAACTTTTCCCGAATATCAACACATCATGATATGAAAATCGATTATTTATATAATTGTACGATATGTTTATATCTATAGATGGTCCAATATATTGTCTGATTCATAATCAAGGATATGGTTAGTTTCTTGCGTAAGAGCCAAATCAGGATACATTGCACCGTGCACTTAGTCAATATATAAGTATGTTTTAAAGTAAAGGGAAGTATCCTTTATCTTTAAGAATGTCAATAAGGTTTCGATGCGAAGTTGTACCGAGTAAAGAAAATAAGGAAAAAGAAATCATTATTAAACAAACGACGTTTCTTAATTTTTAAATTAGAACAGAGTGTTAAGATGTGTTTTATTCTTAAAGGTTTTCTGCAATTAGGGCAAACAGCAGCTAGTTCGTTTAGTAAAAGGTGTCTATGATTGTTGCATATGAATGATTATCAATCATGTAAGGCCAATTCGTAATCTGTTTGAAATACTAACAACCTTCCTGGAACTATTTCTTTTGAAAGGGGTGACCTACGGTCCGACTTCAAATTCGTTGTAGATCTTTGTGTTCCATTCCATCTGCTAATTGTTGAAGTGTCTGTCACTTTCGTAATTACGTCAGAGTGAAAAGCGAGTGAACCTGATCTATAGATTTTGTAATGAAACAATTATGAACAAAGCACAATTATGAAAAGGCATTTTCGGAAACAATTCTGTTTAGAAGATAGGATGTATTTTGATTTTTCGTTAGATGAATACTTTGGGCCTTTTTTAGTTTTGGAGTTCTAGTAATTTTCAGGTCAGCAATTACATTCGATTTCCTCTTATTTGAGGAAAAATTCACCTCACACCCAAATTTGCTGTTAAGTTTTAAATATTCAAAAAATGGGATTGAGAAAGTTTTTAGTATGCCATCATCAGGACCAGGCGTGGTAATTTTACGGCAGTCTTTAGCCCAGCTTGTGTAATAATAGATTTATACCCATTAATCGGCTCTAATGGACATTTTAATGGGTTTTTTCTTTCAATATTAGATTTATACTGTTCGAAGGAAGGGTATTATTTTAATTGATTTTTTACCTTTGAAAAATTCTCACCTAAGCTGTGAACTATTTCTTCAACATCATATAAAAATTATTAAGTTTGGTTTTAAGATTTGAAAAAGAATAAGTTTTATAATGGCCATATAATGTTCGGCTTTTTCTCCTAATTTCTGTAAATGTTTTTTTTTTAATGTATTTTGTTAACACGTTGAATCCAGAAGTTTCTTTGGATCTGTCATCGCACTTTTCAAGCTCACGCTTTTCTTAAAATCTATTGAGTTGTCAGTAGTTGTAGTTGTATTCTATGCATTACTTTGAGGGTTTAATGTGTTTGTCCACATTCATTGTTCCACCATGGTTTAAGAAGACTTTGTTTGAGACACATAGTATGGTTTTTTTCAGTTTCTTTTTAAATCAGATCGGCAGTAGGCGTGGGATGAGCCTTTTTTAGAAAGGAAGACGCATTTTATCCCTTAAAAATAGTTGTTCTTGATACAGACATCTGTTCAGGCTAGTAAAAAAAAATATTTTTAAGTTTATAAAAAGGAAAAAAAGATTTTTTAGTTAAAAAGAGAATTGGATTGCAAGATTTAAAATACACCTGCCCAGGTTTGTGACAGGCACCCGCCACAGATTTGTGACAGGCACCCGCCACAGGTTTGTGACAGGCAACCACCCAGGGTTTAGAGCTTTGGTAAAAAGGGTTTTAGAGCTTTAGTAAAGGGTAAACGTGACCAGAGTTCTTTGCAATTCTGGGTGATTCTGAGAAATAGACTTTGTTGGCGTTTATAAACCAAAGAAAGATAAGTTGTGAAAAGCAGTTTCTTAGCCGTTCTCGATAGAAAGAAATCAGTATAATGACTTCAGTATTGAAATGAAAGTTTCTACTAAATACCTTAGAGCAATTTATAATATATCTAGCACAAATTCTGGAAAATATATATCATAAACCTCATAACTTTGCTGCTATGGGTAACTAGGGGAGTGTTGAGCCAGGTGTAGTGTTGTTTGATGAAATAGCAGGGTTTGGTAGATATGCTGAACAAATTGGTCCGCTCACAACGAAAGACAAAAGACTGCCTTCAGAGAAAGCAAAGATAGTATTTGTGGGCTTAAAAAATGCAGGAGTTTAGGCAAATGGCTTTCTAAAAGGGCTGACTACTTGATTGAAAGTCTTTTTAAGCAATGTTTCATAAATGTTAAATATAGTCAGACTGTGTGTTGTGTCTAAACAAACAGGGTTTAACTCAAGACACGGGACTGAGTCAGAGTTTTTTCTTGTTTTAATATGATGAATTAATCGATACTAATCTCAAATATGCCCCAGTTATAAGCATCTTATTGTTTGCTGATGACGAGTTATGGAGTGCTTTGAATTTCACCTTGACAAATGAAAAAAAAAAATACGAAAGTAAATTTTTGATAAGACCATGTAATACAATTGTTCACCCTTAGAACAAAATACCTCAACTTCATTATGGAAATAAAAGATCTAAATACCGTTTACTTGGTCATTCCTTTAGATCCAAAACTGCTGCTTTTTTTAGGATTATGTTTCACTTATTTTAAATAACAGTTTCCCCCCCAAAAAAACATACAGACTAACAATGTTGGCTATTGCTGACCATCATGTTCTCCGCCTCTCGTAAAGTAGAAAAGGGGATCCTGGAGTTACCTATCTGCATTCTCAATCGAGGGGCTAATTTTATCTCGGAGTTTACAGGTTACGTGCTCTTTGTCCAGTGCTACACTTTAGAAGAGAGGAGTTAGGTCCCCCTCTCTTTCAACCGGCTGGTAGGGCATGCTTTGCACCCAGCTTGAGACTACGTGCTGCGTCATGGGATTGCCCCTAAGCTATATAGTAATGGCGGATCCACACTCTCCTGGGGTAGTGCTCTAGCTGAATCCACCCTGAACAAAGTACCGATGCTGAAGTATTCAGAGCTGGTATTTCTGTTCCCCTTATTGGGATCGATGGTGGGAATGGTAGTGTCCAGCGGAACATCTTCATACGTTATGGAGACAACAAGTATTTCTCACAATCGAAACCTATCATCACTTAGATTAACAAAAACTAAATTTCCATTAAGTACAAATGAAAACAAATTTTCAAGGAAATGAAAGCAAGGTCAAGGAAAGGAGATACGTTTGCATTCTGCTATGCGTGTCAAACAGATTTTTCTATTGCAAGTGAGTTGTTGCCCACATCAATCGTGAAAAGCATCAAACTGCTTCTAGATTTCTCAAAGCAAATCGAAAAATAATTTTTCAAGAAAAATAAAAGAAACGATGATTTTTCTGTTATTCGTGCCGAATCATTTTTTACTGCTTTTATCATAGAGCATAACCTCCCAACTGTGTTTCAGATCATGCTAGACATTTATTTAGAAAAATGCTAATGTTCCCCTATAGCAACATCGCTAAAAATTATGGATGTGCGCGAACCAAAACAACAGCAATGACCAATGAAATGGCAAAATTGGAGAGGAAATATATCTTGGATACCATTAGGCAAAATGTTTTTTCACTTTCTATAGATGGCAGTTTTTTAAATAATGCTACATCAGCAACATCTGCAGTTTTAAAACAGTAGCAGTTAAAAAAAATAAGAAGAAATACATTTATAAAGTATTGTATTCATTATTGACATATTTTGTTAATTTTGAACTTCTTCCTAAATTTTAAAAAATCAAGATGTGTTTTAATATAATTCTATAGAACCCTATATTTTATAGTAAGAACACATATCTTTATTAGTCAGTGTCAGAATATTATTGTGATCTATTTTATGTAATGTAAATAATATATTTTGAAATAAACTTCTTGTAAGAAATGTGAATCAGGTTTAATTTTCAATATTGCGCTATGTCGTGATACAGAAAGAGTCTCCTGCTTTTTTATTTTGTAAGGTTAGCAGGTCTGCAGAGGGAAGGAGACCTGTTATCGATTTTGTCAATCTGGGCATAATTTAAAAACCTGTACATCACCAGAATAATTTACAAATTATCTCGAACATTATTCTGCTAATGCCCGACAAAGCGAAAAATGGAAACAGGAGAAACAAATTCTAAACATTAAAGTGACCCAAAATATTTTCTATATAGAAGCCAAGAATAAATTTTCTACATTTACAACCACGGCCAAATGCAGCAACTCTGATATTGTGCATCATTAGGCTTTTAAAGTTACAGAGCGGCAATTTTGGTTAGAAAAGTTTTCCTAATCAAAATTCAACAATACTGCTAATATAAAAAAGGCCCAATTTGATTCTATAAATAAAATCCTGTCTATTGTGTCATGGAACTTTTTAAAATCTCTTTAATCGATAAAACTTGACCACTTTTAAGTACATAAGGTAGTCTGGTCTCTATTACTCGTCAGTACTATGTAAACTGAAAGGAAAGTTCCGTTGAGCTCTCATTCTGTCAATTTTACAACTGTGAAAAGTTGAATCTTTGGAAGGTGTATGAATATATTATTTCTGTGTATTGCCTGGTGATGTTAGTTTGCAGTGCTTAATAGTGGTTTTTAGTTCAGTTAGGCTGATAAAATAATTTACATTCAATCACATGGCTGTAACGGACAATTCAGAGCTAGTTTTCAGTTCTACACTTGCAATTGGTTATTATATTCTCAACAGAGGACGTGTAATAATTTCCAGATATTGTCCAATGTTTCGCACAGATTTCCTTTGAAGGAGTAATGTTGAATTTATATAAATGTGTTGAAACAATTTTTTCATTTACATTATCGTCAAATTTTTTTTCCAGAGACAGCACATGCTTCTTCACAGAAAATTAAACTTAATCTAAATAAAACAATCACTGGGGGACCTCGGGATTGTGACACCCGTGTTTACTTAAAAGTAAACCCCCTGAGGAATTATTTTGGTCATAATCTATTTCCAAGTATAAGACCATGATTCCTGTTGGTAAGGTTATATGCCTGAACCAAGTATACAAGTAGTAGAAATACCAAATAGTTTGCGATTCAAAAAATAACATTACGAATTGTCAAAAATATAAATAATTCATTTATCCGTATCAAACATTTTAATCCCCAGAAAATGGGACAGATAAGATTCAGGACGAAAAAGGAAAATAAAGAAAAACAGCGACAAAATATTTTATTTTTTGAGGGGGGGGAAGAATCAGCAATGTCAGAATAACTTCTATGTCTCCAAGAACAGCTTTTTTAAATCCCAAGCAATGCTTACATTGTTTTCATTCGATTTTTTAAAGAAAAATGACACACAAAAAAAGGAAAGAGGAAAAAGATTGCTAAGTCGTTTTTCAGAATGAAAAATGTGTTGCGAAACTTTGTATGACTGCAGTAACTATTAAAACTTTCAGAATATTATCAATAAAATTTCTCTGAAGGCAATGATGCTTACTGAAACATTATTTTCTTTTTACTTAAAGGTGCATAAAAGTTTTCAATAAGCTTTAAAACACCAAAATTTTAAAACATTTCTAATTTTAACTCGCATATGAATTCATATAAACAAAACCTAAATAATCTTATGGGAAAAAAATTCTCGTGAAATCAGAATTGAATCAGTCAATTTCATAATGAAATGAACTTTTAAAGCTATTAGTATTATATGTAAGTGAAACTGAATACAATTTTACGGAACAGCTTTAATCAAAGTTTAATCTTTTTTCAAAAAATCTTTAGCCTTTATAACTAATCACAGATCCTGGAGAAGCATCCCCACAAAGAGAATATAAATTAATGAGCTGACTTTTCAGAAGAAAAAAATTAAGAATGCAAATACTAGGTACCTGCATACATTGGGCAAATTAAACTTACCCTTACATTTAAACTTAAAGAACATGAAATATATGTAAAAATTAGGATACTAAACGATCCTCCATTGCTCTATAATTGGAGTTCCAATCCTAAGTTCTGCTGCTATAAGCATTCAACTTCATCTACTGACCTTTAGTTTTATAAATCATTTTCCATTTTGAAAAATTCTTATAATTTCAATAAAGCTTCTGGCTCGCGTCAAAATGCCACCCTCTATATATTTCTCTGTGATATTTCCGGGATGAGGTGTTCAAAAGATTAAACGATTTATTTCTTATGGCAAAATCATGTTTAATTATCTGTCTTTATACTAGATGGCAGTACAAGACTCATTTGTAATGTGTTTAAAGATAGTTTATTTTAAACTATATTTCAGAGCACTTCAAATATATCAAAAATTAATACACACATTGTATATACATTTATTTTTATATATTAGTTTTCAATAAAAACTAGGCACTTTCCCGTTCGTTCTTTTAGAGAATCTGTAACTTTCTTAAATTTAACACCTTTTCTTAAATTTTGGAAATCTACTCTAATTTAATCTTTTGTACTCTAGGGTTTCCATCGAGACAGCTTCACTTCGGGTTTTTTATCAATCATTTTTATTTTGTTGTCCTTCTGTTCCTGTTGTTAATCTATTTACTTTTCTACTGTCATTTTACGTTTAGACACTGAGTAAGATTCTTGTTTAGAAGATCGACACATTCCGTACTTTTATTTGAGCTTTTAAATACTATTATTCTACTTTCAATACTATTTAAGCCGATGAAGTAACTTATCTATTAATTTTTGATTCGAAACCGCCACAGGTTTGTGACAGACACCCGCCACAGGTTTGTGACAGGCACCCGCCACAGGTTTGTGACAGGCACCCGCCACAGGTTTGTGACAGGCACCCGCCCAGGTTTGTGACAGGCAACCGCCACATCCACCGACAGGCAACAGTCTTGTATTAATATTAACCATAATATCAATCATGTGCAGCCCTTCTCAAAACTATTTAAGCAGATGATGTAACTCATCTATTGCCCATTATTTTTTAATTCGAAACAGTTAATTGATAGAACTATCAACATATCACACGAATGTTGAAACAGAAAACTTTAAAGAACTACCCCTTAAAAGAAAATTGAAGTCTTTGTTAATAAGACAGTAACTTTTATTCAAGATATTTTCCAACACATGCATTGATAAATAGTTATGCTACCCAATATATTGATGCTTTTGAGCCTTCTTTCCCAGACTGAAAAGAAAAATAGAACATTTCTATTTATAAATGACTGGTTGTGAAAGCAGTCATCAGTTTGGTAGAATGCCGAGCAAAGTATGAAACGCGTTACAAGTCTTGTGATATTTGTACACTATTACAGTGATAATATTATGAAAAAGTATATATATCTTGTTATTTGAGTATAGTAATTTTTTCTTAGCTTTGATTGATCGTATTCTGTTCTTACATTTACAAAACTTGTTACTTCAGTATATGTTTATGAGGCGATTCCTTTAATTCGAGCTAAAAAAAAATGCAAAAATTTCTTAAGGATAGGTGCAAGATAGAGAAAGCGTGAATGGGCTGCACATTTCTACGTCAAACACTTTAAGATGTCTTTGGAGCAAGTAAGAGTCAGGATGCGTCTATTTCTAGAATGAAATAAATTGGGCTTGAATATTTCTACTCTTTAATTGAATGCTTATGTGTTCCCGATATCCTTTCAAGATGACGAGTAAGAAACAATTACCATTATAATCAATATTGAGAGGTTAAGAGTTCACTTTGCCAAAACTATTATAACTATAATTTGATATTCAAATGAATTTAGTACAAGATTAAAAGGACTATTAAATTTCTTTAAGCTTCTCTACTGCCTGTACAGATACAGGTGAATCTACAGTAAATGCACATTTAGAAATGAAAGAAAATGCTTATGGATGAATCAAAGTATTGGAGTGGATGAAAAATTTTTTACGGAAGATACCATCGCCACCAGTCTATAGTTTTGGCTAAAAAAAGGCCATATATGTATATATCGTCCACTTATATGTTTAACAGCAAACAATTAAAAGCGGCTAAAAGGGTAACCAATTGCCATTAATGGAAGTAAATATTCCACCCTCTATTATATACGTAAATCCAATAATAATTCTAAAAAAATAATTATTTATTATGTGCTAAACCAATTTTTTCCTTTTTCTATGTTTAGTACTAGCAGTTTTATGAAAGAAACATATGGCGCATCTGGATTAAAAATGCACAACAAACATTTGGATCTAGTGTAACTTTCAGATGTAATTCTCAAGCCTATGACAGTGCTACTTCAATGCTTTTTATACGGAAGCTTTTGATAATATGGCTGATTAATAATAATAATTAAAATAAAATAAAATTTTATCACCTTCCTTAGTTGAGCATTATCTTATTTTTATAAATATAATTATCCGTAATACAAGAAAGGAATTGCAGTGATAAAAAAGGAAGCTATTTAATAGTGCATACAGGATGCATTACTTAAAAGACAAATGAGCTTTAATGGCAGATTTCTAATCAAGATGAACTTAAAGGACTTATGAAAGAAAGATAAGTTGTGAAAAGCAGTTTCTTAGCCGTTCTCGATAGAAAGAAACCAGTATAATGACTTCAGTATTGAAATGAAAGTTTCTACTAAATACCTTAGAGCAATTTATAATATATCTAGCACAAATTCTGGAAAATATATATAATAAACCTCATAACTCTGCTGCTATGGGTAACTAGGGTAGTGTTGAGCCAGGGTCTATTCTCAAATTAGCATCCATGTTTACTTGGTAATAGAAATCTTATTATACCAACTTATTAAACCATTTAAAAAATATTTAATGCGAATTTTCTAACAATTATTGACTACATTAAAAAGCTTGCAATGGTCCAGCTCCAAAATATTGAATTAGTTGCCGATAAGAAAGTAGGGTCACACTTCCATAGACCTCTATTAATTACAAACTTACAGATTACACACGTTCTTGATTGTCTATAATGCAGTAGCAAATGTCAAGATATTCACTCCTATGCTGGTACAACACATAGCATGGTATGAGCCTTTTGACTACCATTCTAATGGACGTAATTTCAATGTTGGTAAAACAGAGGTCAACGTGTTAAGTATGGATTTATAATACAGCTGGGATCTATTATGAAATTGTGATTTATGTTTCCTTTTTTAGAGAAAAAAGGAATGCCTACTTACAAAACCAATAGATACTGGATATGCTGAGATTCAATTTTGTACTGAAGGAAGATATAGGTTATTTGACTTGCAACCAATATTTAAAAAAATCTTATAACGATAGCATCTATTTCGCTATTTAAGAAAAATTTGTTTCAAATCCCCAAACATTTATTAACTGAAAAAACTAGTAATACATCAGTACTTGAGTATAGAGGTAGTTGGAGAAAAGAAATCCTGTATCATATTTGCCCATTTTTACTGTTTCCTAGGAAGAATTTTCACGGTGGTATGGAAGTGAAAACCAAATTATTATTGCATGCTGAAATATTTTTCGTTTTGCCGGAATTTAAATGCATCTTCATATAATAATGAAGCGTTTATATATTAGCGATATTTGTTTATATGCAGAGGTGGTAAGTTAGATAGTCATTGTTTTCTACCTCACCCTCCCTGAAGGTATTTTTTAAGTAGTAAGGAAGTGATAACTGAATTATAATTATATGTAAAATAATATTCTTTGCCCGAACTTTTCCCGAATATCAACACATCATGATATGAAAATCGATTATTTATATAATTGTACGATTTGTTTATAGGTGGTCCAATATATTGTCTGATTCATAATCAAGGATATGGTTAGTTTCTTGCGTAAGAGCCAAATCAGGATACATTGCACCGAGCACTTAGTCAATATATAAGCACGTTTTAAAGTAAAGGGAAGTATCCTTTATCTTTAAGAATGTCAATAAGGTTTCGATGCGAAGTTGCACCGAGTAAAGAAAATAAGGAAAAAGAAATCATTATTAAACAAACGACGTTTCTTAATTTTTAAATTAGAGCACAGTGTTAAGATGTGTTTTATTCTTTTGTATCCCCGTTTTTCCTTTGCCTCTTCACGTTGTATGTAATCATGATTCGTGATTATCATGATACCATGGCATCGTGTGACGTAGAGTGGAAGAGGGAGGGTTGCAAGCAGTAATGTCGGACTAACATAAAGAAAAATATATCAGACAGCTTTTAACAAAAAATATTCTGATGATTTTCCTTGTATCCTAAGTTCAAGGAAAGGAGATACGTTTGCATTCTGCTATGCGTGTCAAACAGATTTTTCTATTGCAAGTGATATTGTTGCCCACATCAATCGTGAAAAGCATCAAACTGCTTCTAGATTTCTCAAAGCAAATCGAAAAATAATTTTTCAAGAAAAATAAAAGAAACTATGATTTTTCTGTTATTCGTGCCGAATCATTTTTTACTGCTTTTATCATAGAGCATAACCTCCCAACTGTGCTTCAGATCATGCTGGGCATTTATTTAGAAAAATGCTAATGTTCCCCTATAGCAACATCGCTAAAAATTATGGATGTGCGCGAACCAAAACAACAGCAATGACCAATGAAATGGCAAAATTGGAGAGGAAATATATCTTGGATACCATTAGGCAAAATGTTTTATCACTTTCTATAGATGGCAGTTTTTTAAATAATGCTACATCAGCAACATCTGCAGTTTTAAAACAGTAGCAGTTTAAAAAAAATAAGAAGAAATACATTTATAAAGTATTGTGCTTACATGCCTCTTCACAGAAAATTAAACTTAATCTAAATAAAACAATCACTGGGGGACCTCGGGATTGTGACACCCGTGTTTACTTAAAAGTAAACCCCCTGAGGAATTATTTTGGTCATAATCTATTTCCAAGTATAAGACCATGAATCCTGTTGTTAAGGTTATATGCCTAAACCAAGTATACAACTAGTAGAAATACCAAGGATGCGTGCAAAACTTCATACGATGCATGTGTATTTATGAAAACTGAAAATTCTGGTAATGTTAAAATTCAATTGTCACGCGCTAAAGCTAGAGTCACACCCGTAAAAGAAATGTCTATTCCTAAAATCGAACTTATGTCTTGTTGTATCGGAGCAAGAATAGCCCTTTCCATTCGTTTAGCTCTTGATATCCCTACTATGAAAACGTATTTTTGGTGCGACTCAATGGTTGCGTTGTGGTGGATAAAAGAGCAGGGGGAGTGGTCCATTTTCGTTTCTATTCGAGTTAAAGAGATTAGGCAAATTACTTCGCCTAATGATTGGCGGCATGTCCCGGGAGATATTAATCCTGCTGACCTCGTTTCACGTGGATGTTCTCCCAAAAAGTTGGCAAGGTTACAGGGGTGGCGAGGACCGTCATGGTTGTTAGAAACTTCGAGTAACTGGCCTTGCAATGAGATTTTTTGCGAAAAGGAAGTAGATTTAGAGAGAAGAAAGGTAGTGCTTAGTAATTTTAATTCGGTTGAGGAGGAAACACCTTGGTACGCAAAACAGTTTTCTAGCTCTCCATCAATAATCAGACTTGTTGCTTGGGTATTGCGCTTCGTTAACAATTGTCGCGTTCAAAAGAAATCTAGAATTGTAGGCAACTTGACCCTAGCAGAAACTGAATCAGTGGAAAAGAGTTTAATCAACATTGTTCAATCAAAGTTTTTTCCTTTTCCTAATGAAATACCTGTATATAATGTTTACAAAGATTCAGAGGGTATGATCAGAGTAAAAACTCGCATAACTGAAAGAATCGACACCCCTTATTTTAAATCTCCTATAATTTTGCCCGAAAAATGTATTTTTACACAGAGATTAATCGAGTATTATCATTGTGTTAACTATCATGCTGGTACTCAAATATTGTTGAGCATCATTCGCGAAAAATTTTGGATTGTGAGAGGAAGAAAAGCAATTCGCAATATTGTAAAGAGCTGTATAAAGTGCAAAAGGTATACCGCTAAAGCTCATTTCACCGAGCCTGTTTCTCTTCCCGAGGACCGTGTGAAGGATGCATATGTTTTTGAGGTTGTAGGAGTGGATCTTGCGGGACCCCTCTACATTAAGAAAGATAGCAAAACATGGGTTGTTTTGTTTACTTGCGCAATATACCGCGCTGTACACTTAGAGTTAGTGACCTCTTTAAGTACAGATTCATTTATTTTGGCTTTTCGACGTTTTGTCGCCAGAAGAGGTCGTCCCAGAAAAATGTATTCAGATAATGGCACTAACTTCAAGGGGGCATACAATGATTTGAATGAAATTGATTGGGATAAAGTTTTGAGAGAGGCAGAGTTACACCATATAAATTGGAAATTTAACCCTCCATCAGCAGCCTGGTGGGGAGGTTTTTGGGAACGCCTGATTCGGACACTTAAAGATCTTTTGAAACGCACGCTAGGAAGAGCTGTTTTGACCTATGAAGAGTTGCAAACGGTATTATGCGACATCGAGTCAATTATGAACTCTAGACCGCTCACATATCTGTCCGAAGACTCAACCGATTTAAAACCTCTTACACCAGCTATGTTTCTTTTAGATAACTCAGAAACTAAAGTAATTGATATCGATATGGTCGATGCTCAGCATTGTCGCAAGCAAATTCGATATAGAGTCCAGCTTATAGAATCCTTAAGAAAACGTTTCCGAAAGGAGTATTTGGGACAGTTAATTTTGAAACGAAATTTAAAGGACAAAAATATTGATATTTCGGTTGGTGAGGTCGTTCTCATTGGCAATGACTTTAAGAAGCGTTTGAATTGGCCATTAGCCAGGGTGATAGAGCTTATCCCTGGTAAAGATGGGAAAGTTCGAACTGTAAGACTGAAAGCTCAAAATGGAGAAATGTTGAGGCCCATTCAAAGAATTTATTCTTTAGAACTCCCTTCTGCTAACAAATTAAATTGCCTTTTACAGAAAAGGGCCAAAATACCCATTTCTTTAGCAGTTAATCAGAATATGAAAGACCAAAATGCTGATAAGATGTTGCCTTCTGTTCCTGCTGATGTAAAACCTGAACAGTCTTCTGCCCAAGTTACCCGCTTTGGACGTTCGATTAAAGTGCCCAAAAGATTTTTAACCTCGTTTTGAGTTGGTCACAGCCTTCTCAAAACGGGGGGGAGGATGTTGCGATACAGCTAGCGCCATCTGAGGAAAATATTTTCAACTACCATTATTATTATTCAATAACTTTTCTGGAAACCGCCAACAGCGGATGTAAAATTATTTACTCTTTGTTATTAAAAGTTTTGTTTTGTTATTAAGCCCTTGTGTGCTTGTCTCATTTGTTATTTTACAATGAGTGTATAATATGCCATTTTTCCCAGTTTCGAATATAATTAAATCGGGTAGATTTTATCGGATAACCCCATCTTTTATATTTAAAAATAGTATTGTTAAACAAAACTTAATCGAAATAAGACAATCACTGGGGTACCTCGGGATTGTGACACCCGTGTTTACTCACAAGTAAACCCCCTGAGGAATTATTTTGGTCATAATTAACCAGTTCTGTCTGATAATTAGTTAAAAAAAATTTAAATGCATTACGGTAAACAACAAAATTATTTTGCTTGAAAAAAATTACAAAGTGAAAAGTAATATGTTTAAAATACTGGTCACGTAGTGTTCCTCAGAAAAAAACCAGGACATTTTTTGAAACAGTAAACGCATACCAGACTTTTTTTAAAAGGGCTAGCAACAAACTACGAAAAGTATAATTTGTTCTACTTATGTATAATTAAAAAACCGTTTAGTTACAGTTTCCAGTATGATCCAATTAATGGAAGTCTAGGAAACAACTCTTAATAATTTGAGATTAATATATAGAAATTTGTATTTTTCTGTTGCAATAAGAAAATGAGTATCAATTACTTCAGGGAAGGGCTAATTACGCCCTGCGGCCTTGGGGGAAAAAACCCAATGAATTTGGCATAGCAACACGCCATCTTTTTATTGACTTCAAGACTGCCTATGACTCCGTTAACAGAAATCTACTCATCGAAGCAATGAGAGAGTTTGCAATACCAGAGAAACTCGTCAATCTGACAGCCATTACCCTAACTGAAACAAAACTCAGAGTTCAGAATGATCTTATTGTTGTTTCTAATGGACTTGACAAAGGGAGGCTTGTCTGCTTTTCAATATTGCTTTGCAAAAGATTGTGAAAGACTCGAATATTAATACCCGCGGAACAATCTTAAATAAATCTGTCGAAATTTTTACATTCGCTGACGACATTGATATTGTTGCACGAACTCCTGAGGCACTAACAGAGGCTTTTATTTCACTTGAGGCCGCAGCCTGCATCTTGTAATCAGCCAGGGCAAAACTAAGTATATGACCTGTACCAATTATACCTTCTTGTAATTGGGGATTATAAATTTGAAACCGTGAACAATTTTAAATAATTGGGATCTGAAGTCAATAGTCTTCACGACATATTTTTCTACAAGAACTTTCTTGTTGAATTTCTAGACAAAATTGTTATTTAATTAAAGTAATATGAAGGTTTTCTTTTTTGGCCTTACAACTCCCGTGTTTTCTTCTTGCTGTACTGCTGTTTTTTTTTTGTCTATTTCTGTACTCTTTTTTAGTGATGCGTCAGTGAAACTCACTAAAAATAGTTTCTTTTTTTAAAAAAAGGTTTTATGAAATGGAGAACGCTCTTCGTTTAGTTGAATTAATTTTCATCTTCTTCACCTTGTAGGAATTCCCATCCTTCTAGTGTTTCTCAGAAGTAGCCTCTCTCCAGCTTTACTTCTTCCCTGTGATAGCTTCTCCATTGCTTCATCCAGTTGGTTCAAAAAAGAAATGATTAGTTAGCTGACATGCAATTCTAATTTGTTGATTTGTCACAAAATCAATTGCATTATTTGATACCAATTACTGTTCTTTTTGAAAAGAAAAAAAATTACAAAGTTTGTTAGAAATTAAAGATTATCAAAATTCTATATAATTGCATATTTACATTTTTTATGTTGGATTCATTCATACAGAATAAAATTAATTTAACAAATTTGCGCATTTTCAGTTATTGATTTAGTTCTAATCTTCATCTTATTCTTTAATTTACTTTTCACGATGCACAAGCCTATAACTTGGATTTATTGTGTATTTTACTCAAGTTATTATTCATTTTAGCAAAAACTATTCCATAGAAAAATTCTATTGTAAGTTCTTTATAACTTTCTTTTCGTCGGAAAATATTGCTCATTTCGGATACCAACTGTTTAAGGCTAAGTTGACTTAATGGTGACGGAAAAACTTTGAGAAAAGTGATTTCTAAAATTTTTTTTTTTTTTGGGCAGTTTAGGAAAACCAAACTCTTATTTTTGATAAAAATTTTTAACCTCATAATTCATCGTATTATTAGAATTAAACACAAACAACCATTTTACAAATTCCAAATGAGGTATGAAAAAAAAAACGTTTGTTAAATAAATAAGGAATAATTTGACTATAATTTTATAGTGTTCGAATGAGGGTAATAGCAAAATCCTTGGGGATAATTTAAGTATGTGCAAGATAGCTCACCATCATCAGAAGAATCATAAGCTCACCAGACAAAAAATTAGTCAACCTAGTGCGCGAGCACCAATGAATCTTTAAATTTCGTTTGGTGACGCAGTGGTCAAGTGACGTGCTCAACTGCCCGCACACTGCTTCAACGTGATCAAAGGCAAGTAGCTATCAGTGTGATATTTTTGTTTGAAAAGGAAATTGTGTGTAAATATTGATAAGTGTAAGGATGTGTAGGAACATCATATGTCACATGACTATTCATATTACTTTTATGAGAGTTGCGAATGGCAACAGATCAAAAAATAATAATAAAAAATGAGTGTTCTAAAAAATGTCTGCTGATCATTTTTATCCTGTAACTCTGTTGCGTACAACTGGTGACCCGGATTTTTGACATGGCTACAAAAAACAGTGAAAAGATCGAAGCAACGATCGTCATGGACGCCGAAGCTAATAAAGTAAGCATTAAAATTCCACCATTTTGGAGAGAGAAACCCGACATTTGGTTTTACCAAGTAGAAACACAGTTTCAAATAAATAAGATCACAACTGAAGAAACCAAATTTAATTATTTGATATCCCAACTGGAACCGAAGTATGTAGAAAATATTTGGGACATTATTAAAGACACTAAGCCTAACAAATATACCTTGGCGAAAGAAAGACTTTTAAATACATTTAAGGAAAGCGAAAACAAGAGAATTCAGCGCTTAGTTACAGGATTAGAACTTGGAGATTACAAGCCAAGCCAACTTTTGCAAAAAATGAAAAATTTAGGAGCAGACGATTTTTCAGAAAAAGTGTTAAAATCTTTATGGCTTGATAAAATGCCGAATTTTATACGAAATATTCTGCTTGTCAGTGAAGAAAGTTTAGATAAACTGTCTACGATGGCGGATAAAATTCACGAAATGAAAACTGGGGAAGAAATATGTGCTGTTTCACCAAATGTTACCAACAATGATGCTTTAATTGCACGAATAGCAGCATTAGAACAGAAAATTGATTCACTGCAAATAAATGACCGTAGTAGATCTAAATTTAGAAATAATTACCGAAATACATCTCGAAGTCGCAGTCATTCAATAAAAGCATTCAATAGGAAAGGTAAATATTGTTACTATCATTTTAAATTTGGTAATCGTTGCCGACCTGAGAAATGCTATTCACCATGTGCTTGGCGAGAAAAGTCGGAAAACTCCATGATGCAACAGGATTAGCGGCTACAACTGTTGCTGATGTTAATGAAAGCCGCAAGTTCAGATTATTTGTAAAGGATAAAAAGTCAGGATTACGATTTTTAGTTGATTCAGGAGCTGATGTTAGTCTAATACCTGCAACTCATCGAAATAAAACAATAGAAGATTTTAAACTATATGCAGCAAATGGATCCGAGATTACAACCTATGGAATCAAAATATTAACTGTTGATTTAGGACTTCGCCGCTCATTTAATTTCCCATTTATTATCGCCAAAATTAATAAAGGAATAATAGGGGCCGATTTCCTTAATAAATTTAATTTATTAATTGACATTAAAGAAAAAAGATTAATTGATGGAGTAACCAATTTAATAGTTAAAGGAGAAATTTCTCCAATATGCATGACGGAAACAATTTCCACTATGGATAAAAATTCTAAGTTTTCTGAATTATTCTCTTCATATCCAAATTTAACTAAGCCAAACTTATTAATTAGTGATGCTAAACATGAAATTCGACATTTTATCGCCACAACGGGAAAACCTGTGTTTTCTAAGGCACGACAATTAGATCCAAAAAAATTGAAAATAGCCAAAGAAGAATTTCAATTCATGCTAGACAACGGGATTATTAGACCTTCAAAATCGCCCTGGGCAAGTCCCTTACATATGGTTAAAAAGAAGGATGGGTCTTACAGACCATGTGGAGATGTGTGGCCATGCTCATGGTCATACTGTGAATGGAGTTGCTGGATTTATTGGTATTTCGATTCAGACTGTTCAACATGTCTACAAGCAGTGGTGTAATACACGTGGTCACGAAAGACGTCAGAATTGTGGTCGGAAAAAGATCATGCATTAATGGGACCGGAGACGAGTTTCACGACTTGTCAATCAAAATCGCTTCCAAACTCGACAGGAATTGGCTCAGTTAGTAAATGAAGGTTCATCCCAACCTGTCAGTGAGAGAACATTGCGACGGGAGCTGCATGCAATGGACTTGATAGGTTGTAACCCCACTTGACAGCCCTCATGACAACTCAGTTGAGAGAAATTTAAAAGTTATGCCTAAGGAATTCCCCTAAATTCTTTCTGTAGGTTGGCAGTGTTGTCAATTTGACGGATAGTGATATGTGCGTTTTATTATTCTTCAATGTGCGTTGTGAATTCGAGTTAAGATTTTTTTTCGAGAACGGTTAAAAAATTAATGCTGTATCAGGAGTAAGTAAGCTAATGTCAATAAACTTTTATGTACTGGTCAATATAGTGGTTCAATTTCATTTGATTTTACCACTCATATTGATGTCCGTTAAGTCAATAAATCGCGTCAAATCTGTAGATTTCGGCTACAGCTCATTGTATAACGCGAAATATCGTGAAAAATGCAAGTCACCTGCAGTGGGTACATTAATTCAGGTCCGCGAGCAGGAGATCGTTCATGGTCTCTGTAATGCCTTTCCTTTCCAATAAATAAGCAGACCAGATTTTTAAAACAATAAAACTTAACTTTATTTTTAAACAAACGAAATATGCATTGTTTTCCAGTAAGAGCTTCCAGCTCTTAGAATACCAAGAGAGACCCTCTTCCGATTATATCAAACATACATCTACCTTTCTCTCTCTCGCATCCCTCCGACGGGATAACAAAATGCGCCAAGTGCGCCTTTAAAGGTCGCCAAACAGTTGCCAACCATTACAGTCTCCACCGTTAACACTAAGGGTGATAAATTTCTTTCCGGGGATTCCCCAACGACACTAGTAGCGTATCATTGTGTTTCTCTTTCCTTTTATTTTACTTTTAACGTCGTCAGTGAACAGTGAGTACCAACCTACTCGAGCACAATCTAATATTGTATTATTTAAATAAGTTAGAAAATTAAAATTATAGATAAAAAGAAGAAACCCAGTGGTGCATTTAAACGCAAACAACGCCAAGAAAAAGAAGATAGTAAACAAAAATTGCCAAAATTGACAAGTTTTTTAGTCAGCCTTCTGCAAGTACATCTGGCCAAAATATTTTTATTGATAGTGACTCAAATAATGTGGTAACTGCAGTGTTGGTTGAGAAGCCTACTGAAGAAGATTCGACAATTATTGCAGTTGGAGATACCTCCGCCGCCGATCATGTGAACGTGGATGATGTTTGCATGACCCACATAAGAGTGGAGGGTTTGGAGGAACCACAGACCTCTACATTTTTCGAAAATGTGTACGACAAATCTTCTTATGACTTGGGAAACTTCCCGAACAAGATATTAAGTGATAACGAAAAACGTCAAATTCTTGATATGGGGTCTTTACAGCCTTCAGAACCTTTTCCAACAGACATCAACCAGAACAATAGGTGTTTTTCAAAATCGTACTACGTTTCGTGTTCTAAATATGGGCCAGTTAATCGTTTTTGGTTGCGTTATTCCAAAATATTAGACGCTGCCTATTGTCAACCCTGCTGGTTATTTGCTTCACAAAGGAATAATGTTTGGTGTACGGGAATTCGAGATTGGAAGCATTTATCAGAGAGAATTAAACAACACAGTTGTTCGAGTGGCCATTCGGAAGCATGTGCTGTGTATGAATTTTGGAGAAAAAAAACGATACTAATACTATCGACAAGGAATTGAAAATGAAATTCGCAAAGAAGCATCATTTTGGAAAATGGTTCTTCAAAGGTTATTCGATATCGTACTTACCCTAGTAAAGAGTTCTTTGGCTTTGAGAGGACATCAAGAAGACTTAAGTCAGAAAGGATACCATGGAAATTTTCTGTCTTTTGTAGAGCTTGTCGCCCGATATGATCACATTTTGCGGCAAGTTTTGGATATGCCCAAAAGTAATAATAATTATATCTAAGTTTTTTTTTATCGTTTTATTTTGTTTATAATTACCAACTGTTTAATGTCAGGACTTTTTTGAAATTGTGTTATTTTATGTTTTTAGGATCTACAAGATATCTGAGTGCAACAATTCAAAATGAAATGATTGAGAGCTTGGGGACCAAACTCGAAACCCATCTACTAGAACAAATTAGAGCGTCACCGCTTTTTGCCATCATAATGGATACGGCACAGGACATATCGAAGGTAGATCAGCTAAGCATTGTTGTGAGGTATGCAGTAATAACCAGATCGGAAAATGGACAGCCAATTGATATAGAAGTAAAAGAAGTGTTTCTAGGCTTTTATGCAGCTATCAAACATGGCGCAGTAGATTTAGTCAACCAAGTGACAACATTATTTATCGACAAAAATATTGATTTAAAAAAATGTGTAGGGCAAGGCTATGATGGAGCCAGTGTGATGAGTGGTGTGTATAATGGTGTACAAAAACATATTAAAAATATCCAGCCTAACACAGAGTATGTACATTGTGCCACTCATAATTTAAATTTGGTGATAAATGATGTCGTTAGCAGTTGTGTGGAAATACAGATTTTTTCGCAATGTTGCAAGATTTGTATAACTTTTTCGGAAACAGCATCCAACGTTGGGATCTACTGTCAAAATTCACTGGCGAATCGGACACCACGCTAAAAAAACTAAATCCGACTAGATGGTCCAGTAGGGTCAATACGATATCTGCAATAAAACTTCGTTATTTTGATATTATCAAAGCATTATCAGAAATAATTCTAAGGAGTCCTAATAAAGATGAGCGTAGAGAAGCAGAGAGTATTAAAACAAAAATGCTAAATTTCGAGTTCGTGTTGCTTTGCGAATTCATGCACAGTGTATTGAACGACATCAATTATGCATCCAAAAGTTTACAAAAATGCGACATCAATTTGAGCGAGGCGAGTAAATTTTTAGCAGAGACCAAAGCAAAAAGAGACCAAAGCAAAGCAGTAAAACTGCAAGAAAATATGGTATTGATACCCATTTTCAAGAAAAACGGCAAAGAAAAGTTAAAAAAACATTTTGATGAATTAGCTGCTGATCACCGATTTCCAAACCGAGAAAAAATATTTAAAATTGAAATTTTCAATAATGTACTAGACACAGTAATATCTCAATTAGATACACGTTTTATTGGTATGAGTGCAGTCTGTCATACATTCGATTTTCTAACACCAACATTTTTATTACATGTTGATGAAGCAACTTTATTACAAAAGTGTGACGAATTCCACAGAAAATATTCAGATATAATAGGCCCTAGTTTTTCACTTCAATTTATTAATATTTACCACCTAGTTTTACCTCAACTAACTTAAGCACGGACTGTTCACCAATTGTGTAAAGAAATAATGAGCAAATATGGAGTGCTAGAATGCGACCTAACTGAAGTATTTACAGCAATGTTATTATTCTTTACAATTTCTGTCACTTCTGCAGCAGCTGAAAGGTCATTTAGCAAATTGGAAATAATAAAAAATTATTTAAAAAGTAATATGGGCCAAACTCGACTCCGACATTTATCGCTAAAAGCAATTGAAAACAAAACCGCATCAAGCTTGGATTTAAACGAAGTCATTGATACTTTTGCGAAAACTTGGGAAGAAATTTTACCAACTCATGAGAAGGCTCCAGTGTCCACTACTGACTCACCATCTGTACCACAACAGCCAGCAACATCACCTCAACTAAAAAGAACTCGGTATGGGTGATCTATAAAAGTGCCAGACTTGGCATGTTATAAATATTTTGAGTTACTGTCCAGCATCTCAAAATGGAGGAGTTTGTGGATTTATTTTTCACTCAGAGTTATGTGTGTAGGCGTTAGCCTTGAACGGGCAGATGGTTTTATGATTTCAGATAGTGAAGAAATCTCGACAGAAACCAAACTTCTCAAGCCGCAGAAAATTCACTGTTTGAAAATCAAGCCAAGAAAAGAAAAATGTGCGAGCCATGTCAAAAAAATAAACAATGAAAAAATACAAAGTATACTTGTGCTACCTGAGAAAAATACTTATGTTTTAGTCATGAAACAACAATTTGTAAAGACCTGTAGCAAAAATTCTTGTTCGCATGAAGGTAGTTCTGCATCAGACAGCCTCTCCAAGATAATATTTTTATACTAACATGTGATATTAAAATAAGTTGCTCTGATATACAAAACTCTCAATGTTTTTTTTACAATTTTACTCTTCTTTGTTTTTCTTTATGTTGTGCAATTATTTGTGATACAGTTTTTTAATATACTTTACTAATTAAATAAGTTTTTTGATACTTTATCTATCTAAAGAATCTTAACTAGGTAACAATTAACTATTTAAACTAGAATAAATGTCACTTGACTTTAAAAAAATCAAAAACACCTTATAGGTGCAACGCGACTACCCATGTCGAAAACAAGTCCGCGTCTAACAGAAGGTTAATTTGATTGTCCATGTTTCTTTGTATTCTAGAATTACATTTTTTAAAAATTCAAAAACACATAATTGGTATCAAATAATAAACAAAAGAAATGGACAAAAAGTAACGAACTTGTTCATGCTGCATCCCAAATAATGGAAAACCCTGAAAAATTAAAATATTTTTAGTTATAATAAAAGAAGTTCGAGATATAAATTTTAAAGTAATTAATTGATTATAAACGATCTTTTTAAATAATAGTATGTGACTTTTCATTATGTTTATTTAAACATTTCTTGAGAAGAGATCAAAACAAAAATTTTTTCCTCAATGCATAACTGTTTATTATTCAAGCTAGACTAAATCCACAGGACCGTAAAATGACAACAAAAAAATTTGAAACAAGCGGACACTTCCTTACAATTCTCAAGCGGTGACCACTTTTAAACTTTTTAATTATTTGTATAGTTGTATTTTAATTATTTACATTTTAATGTTTTACTATAAAAACTTATTACTATTTTAATTTACCTATATATTACTATTTTTAGCTTTTAAAAACTACCATTCCAGTTTTTAAAAAAAATCAAACTTACAGGAAACCTTTATAAAAACTAATACATTTTCGCCCTGTGGCAGAAACACGGCGACACAGCGACATTGTCGCAGAAAGCGACTGAGTTCTTGCAGAAAGATTTTTTTTATTTGGGAAATAAAAATTTTTGGTTTGCCACATACAAAAGTCCCCAAAAAAGATTCTGCAGAAACAAAAGCTGTTTTACCAAAAAAAAAAAAAAAAAAAAAAAAAAAAACATTTTCTACAGAAACAAAAACTTTCTGCAGAAGCAATAATGGTTCTGCAAAATTTTTTTTCTTACAGAATTGTTTTAAATATTTTTGTAAATTTGTAAATTTTTTGGAAAAACAGAACATATATTAACTTTGTAAATGAGTGGTTGTTTATTAACACAAAAAAAAATCTCAAAGTAAAACATCAAAAGCTGAAATAAAAATTTAGCATGACATGTGACATTCATAATAGGAGCAGTTATAGCTTCATAATGTTAAAATATTTAACATTTTATCATGTTTATGTTCATCATAAATATACCTAATAATATAAAATTTTGATACTTTATAATAAAAAATTACTCAAATATGGAGAAAAAAATTCCTTGTGTTTTTGCTATGCAGATTATGCACAATATATTAAGAGGAAACATAACAACTACTGTTCTCTTGCGTCAGTCATATTGAGCTAACTATACTAATTTTAATAGAGGGAAAAGTTTGAAAGAAAAAAGGAGCCGCTGAACATATTTAAATGATGCTATAGTAAATGAAATAGTTTAGTATAACTGAAATATCATCCTTAAATATCCCATAGATTACGCTTTGAGTGGTCACCATTTTTTAAAAGACCGAAATAAGAAACAATATTTCCTGTATTTAAGTATTCCAGTAAATCCAGTATTCCAGTAAATGTAATACTTAGAATAATAAAATATTAGAAAATATAATTGCTTTTTTGAAATATTTTGTTTTTATAAAAATGTAATAAAGAAGCGACCAAGTAAAGAAAATATTAACTGGTTTCAAATAAAATTGTAAACTAATTTTAAAACATAAAGAAATTCAGTATCAATGAAATTAAAAACTTACCTCATTCATGAAACCAAGCAGTACATCTTTTTGTTGAGACGAATGAACAATAAAAAAGACTTTACGCTTTGGTGTTAAGCTCTTCCTGATAGACACAAGAGCTCTTACAACTCTAAGAATGAATCTTGGCTCTTTTGAGTTTACAGACTTTTCTATGAAAACCAGGTGTTCCTTTATATCTAAAACAAAAGGAGATATTTATTTAAAAATTAATTATCAAACTTTTGACCTGCTCTAAATTTCTGAAATCGTATAGGTATATAAGAATAATGTATTCATATGTATGTCTATTAAACTTCTATATCAATTTATTATTGTTTATTGTGAAAAAAATATTAAATTTTTAAAATACTTGTTTTAACTTACATTAATCACATGTAGACATTATATAGAAATACATTTAACTTTATAAACAAATATTGCATAGAAAGACATCATAAATAAATGTTGCAGCTGAATTAATCACTTATTAAGAATAGATTCTAATCTTATCCATTGAACATTCAATTGATTTTGATATTTAATGAACTAACAATAAATATTTTTATTGTGTATTTTGTAAATTTGAATAACAAAATTTGTTAAATTAAGTAAACAATGAAAACTGAGAAGTTAAAAATGTTGAAAGAAAAAATATTAAGTGGTAATTATATGAAGGATTATTACGTATCAAAATATAGTGCAATAAAAATATTAACTGACAAAGGAAAAATTCAGTTTATTTTAAAAATAGAAATTTTAACTGTTTTAAAACATACTAAATATTTTAACCCAAAGTTAACCTTACAAAGTTAACTAATACAAAGTTAACCCTGCATTATTAATATAAAATAATTTTCATACATCTTAATCACACACAAAAAAAGATAGAAATAATATACCCCTTTAACTGAAAGATTTTTGTGGTTAAGAGAAATAGTGTAGCTTAAAGAATATTGAGTTAAAAATAGAATATGATACTCATTGCAGTTGTGACATTGAATTAATGAATTGAATTGAATGTAGGGTTTAGTAGCGCAAGGTCCAGATGAGGACATGCTGCGCCAAACAATACGGTAAATTCATTTAAAAACCTAGGTGCATACAAAATTTAATTGTATCACAATTATAATTGATAAAATAGTACTAGTGGGTGATTAAGACAAGATAATCTAATTAAAATCAGATAAAAGGTATGAATAAAACCAGATAAAAAGTATGAATACAGTATAAAAAGCATGAAGTGAGTAAAATGTACAAAGGTGGTAAGATATTTACAAGAGTGTATAAAACAGTAGATGTGTTAAGACTTTTATATGCTGTTAAAAATGCCAACGACACGTAAAAATGCAAAAATGTTAGGATGGTGAATGTCATCCAACAAATCTTGAATGCATAAAATGGAACTACCAAATAACTTTAAACGATGTTGATTAAAACATGGACACGTTATTAAAATATGATGAATTGTGAGAGGAACGTTACAGGTACTGGAGGAGGTTCTCCGAACAGCATATGAAGATGTGTTAACCGGGTGTGAGCGATTCGCAGTCGAGTGAGTTTAATGTCTGAACTGCGCAGGTGCAGAACAGGCAAATGGTCCAAATTGGTTTTGTAGCTTATTGAGAGTTTGGAGATCCCACCTTTGCTGCCATAACGATGTTATAAATTTTCAAACATGCAGTTTAACATCCATAAAAGGCACAGATAATGGAACAGTGGCAGAACCTGCACATTGAATTAATAAGTTTTACAGTTGTATTTGAATTAAAAAGTTAGCCACTACATTGATTGTTAAGAAAATAAAATATTTATAACTATTTTTGATAAAATGTGTTGAAATTTAAATAAGTGGTTCAATTGAAATTTTAAAATTTAAGAAATATATAATGCCTCTGATGGCATCACCATATAGTATATATAAGGCCGTGATAGCCTGGTTGGAAGGGCGTTGGGCCCATGCCCTAAAGGTCAAGAGTTCCACTCCACCCACCCCCCCCCCCTGTACGAAAGGGTGACAGGCTCTGGTTTAGGTCAAAATTGCAACCTGCGGATGAATGGTGTATGAATGTGTCCTCCCTGTAAAACGGGTTAGGACATATCTGCATGGCAGAATTCTTAGCCCCAGATGGCACAACTGGAAAACAAGAAGCATGTACCTTTCGCCTTAAAAGTGGCTTGTCAGTATTGGAAATTGGCATATGACAACAACAGTATATATAATAGACAAGTAATTCATTATTGATAGTTTAGATTTTTACAATTATGCACTTATAAATTAAATAACTCCTGCCTAATATTAAAAGTTGTCTGTTTAAACTCATACCTACTCAGAAGTTAATAAAATAAATTTAAAAAAACCTCATAAAATAGTCATGTTAGAGTCAAAACACTATCAGTAATAATGAAATTATGCAAACAGAAATACAAAAAAATATTGTTACATATAGACAAAAGGTCATAAGTTTTTAAATATTTGACAATAAACTACTCCAAGTGTTTTCAAGTTGATATATTAAAATTAACAGTTTAAAAAAACTAAAGAAAAAAATTATTTTACCAGCCAGTGATAAAGCTTCGAGATCAACTTTGGGAGCCTTTTCTTTCTCAGCTGCATTATCTGCATCCTCTGAAGTCATTTCAAAGTCAACGTCTTGAATTGCCATTGAAAAATAAAAAGTAACCATATAGTCATTACATTATAGTAATACAACATTTGATGTCTTGTACCTGAAACATAAATAGATAAGAATTTTTATTTCTTAAAATTGAAAAACTAAAAAAAAAAAAACGACAAAATACTTAAAATTTATTTAAACTTTTTCATACATGGTTAACATAATAAATTTAAAAGATTCAACTTATATCAAACCTGCAACCCCACAAATAAAATATTAATTGCAGCAATAGAAACCTATCATAAAGTACTATGCTTATAAAAATCAGTGAGATCTCTATAGATGTTATGTTTACCTGTACTTAGGTATTTTTAAACGCTGATAGGACTTTAAATTTAAAAAAAACAGAAAGTGGTTGAAAAGAACCACGATATTATTGAAAATTAGGAATGCACCAGATGATGAATTTAACCAAGCATTTATAATTTAATATTACCATCTAGTTTTTATATTGATAAACAATTAGGATCCTTAAATATTTAATTCTTATAAATTTTAAACTAACCAACAACTTGAATGATGAAATACTGGGAATATTTCCATATCAGGATCTGGAGCGCCAACTGCAATGGCCAAAGTGCCAAATAGATTTTAAACTTGCAAATTAAAAAAAAAAACAACGTTGTTTGCTTGGGGGTGGCTTAGAGTTATACCTTTCGAGTTGGTCCCTTTCTATCATGTTCTCATTTAGTATCTCGCGGGTAGCTCACCGGAAACAGCCAAGACTTAGCGATTGATTATTCTCCGATAGATTACAATACGGAAATCTAATCACTGAAATTTAAACCAGTATGCAAGTTTTCTTATGCAATAAGTCAACTTTGAAGAAAGCTATGGAATCCCTCAAAGTAAAGAGCCCCAATTCCAGGGTTGCCACAGAAAAAAAATGAACAAAATAGTTGCTTTTAGAAGCCTAGAGCATGAAAATCGTTGCCAAAAACTATGAGAATAGTTGCCTAAATAAGAACCAAAATAAGACTAAAATTTTATTAAATGACATAATTGTCATACACCATGATCCATTTTGTCAAGTTGGTGGTAAATAAGATCAGTTTTTTTATAAACGTTAGTGTTCTAGCACTAAATTTTTACATAAAAAAACACTTATTCTAAGAAGTTTTCCCTTTTACCATAATTGATTTAGCATATATATATTGTGAAAAGTGATTACTCAAATTAAAAACTCATGCATTGTAATATCGTATTAAAAATTGGGTTTTTTAAAATCGTGCAGAATTTTGTAGCAAAAACAGTTGAAAAGGCGATCGAGAAACGAAATAGACTTACGATAGAATCTGTGCAAATTGAACGCATTAAAAAGTGATGACTCAAATTTGCAATTGAAAATTTCTCATTTTTTAATTATTTAT
The DNA here is from genome assembly GCF_982258835.1 of Parasteatoda tepidariorum. NCBI lineage: Eukaryota > Metazoa > Arthropoda > Arachnida > Araneae > Theridiidae > Parasteatoda > Parasteatoda tepidariorum. Next base: position 132,053,193 of record NC_141755.1, on the reverse strand, counting down.
TTAATTTTTTTAAATTTTATTACTTTTACTTTACATTTTTTATTTTTTAAGAAAAGAAATTCAGTATGTTCAGAAGATTTCGCAGGGTTGCAGGTTTTCAACCCAATTTATGCTAAAAAAAACATTGCTAGGAGTACAGAAAAATCTCCTAATAGTCTCCTTTTTCCTGAAAATAGTTGCTTTTTTAGCCTTTTCAGGCACAAAAAGTTGCCATAGTCACCTCATGCTGAAAATAGTTGCATTTTAGTCGCCTGTGGCAACACTGAAGAATTCAAAAATTTTAAGAATTTTCAACAAAAATCTGTTTATTGTAAACCAACCACATGCCTTGAAAAAGTTAGTTTTAAAAGCTTTCATCCACAAAATAACTCAAAATTCTCATAATAATTGTTGCATCTTAATAATAATTGCATCTTAAAAAATTATTAAAATATTACAATTAATAAATTTTTATAAAACTTCAATATAGGGAAGAAATATGAACAATTTTGTACGAAAAAAATTAATAAAAAAGAATACGACATTCAAAAAGTCCTAAAAATTTCAATATTTTTAGGCTATTAACTTCTTCTTACAGATTTTTAGCAAACATTTTCATTTTCCATGTGCAATCCCTGATTTTTGTGAGTTAATATGAAATTCAAATAAATTTTAGTATCCATTAATAATTTTAAAATATTAACTGCAACTATATATTTTTTTAAAATCTTTAAATAAATTTTTTCAGTAATAAAATTGATCGATTACTTTATCCACAGTGCTAAATATATTAGATGCAAACTCATGATAATAAGCCAACATATATTATCACCCTATACATATCCTCAAGTTTGGGTATTTATTTTATAACAAAAGAAGTTCACAACTTGTGCTTGCTTACTAGACATAATAATAATAAATAATTAAAGGCGAGAGCTAAATGCTATTTACACTTCTAAATCTAAAAAAGATTAAATATGTTTATGTTGTAAGCAGAATACTATACCATAAGTTTTCTATTTTCATAAACTAACTACATATAAAAAATGAATGCTATGCAATCTTTTATAATTTTACATCATATATATCAGGGGTTTCCAACTTGCATGAGGCCGGGGGCCACAATTAAAAACACAAATCAAATGGCGGGCCGCAACTTTATCAAAATTTTTTGTAGGACGCTTTTATGTTTGAAGGAACATTAAATATTACTGTCAGAGTTTTACCAAGTTGTACAAAACAAAAGTATTGAATTACAAATTAAAATAAGAAGTAGATTTTTAAAAATATTTCATTGTTATTAATAATATTTTAAAAAACATTAAATAAATAATAAAAATTCGGACTACAATAACCTAATGTGCACCGATGCATTAAACAATTAATGTGCAACAGATATCTAAATGTTAAGGTATTAAACTTACATAGTAGCACACAAAATATTCAATGAGAAAATTGAGGTTTGTCTGCTGCAACCACCAGAGAATAGATATTTACATTTTAAATTTAAAATTTACAAATGTGTGTGAAAATATTTTCGTCCAAAATGAGTGGTTTCAAAAAGTTAAATTGGAGAATTTCTTCGAGAAAATTTCTGATACGCACATGCTAAGTTATGTTCACAAAATACAAAAAAAATACAAAAAAATGAAATAAAAAAGAGCAACATAAACGATTATTTCTGTATTTGAATAAATATTTTCCTGGGTGCAAAACCTGAAAAAAAAATTTCTTTGAACCCTTGGTATGTTAAATTTCACAGAAACGAAAAAATTAGGTTTTTATTAGCGAGAAAAGTATTTTCAACCCATATAGATTTTTTACAAAAATTGTCCGCAAAAAAATGACAACTGATATATTTTAGTTCGCGGGCCACAAAAAAAAAGCCTTGCGGGCCGGATGCGGCCCCCCAGTTAGAAACCCCTGATATATATAATCAACTTAAAGGAAAAATGTTGTATCTACTATATTGTCTTACTATAGATAAGAATCTAATGGTTTTCAATTGACCGCGTAATTTTATTGGCAGAAAAATCACGTGGTAGGATCCACACACAGTTTTTCCTCATCATTTCCATATTGTTTTGGTAGTCATCAGCATAAAATTAATTAAAGTTATAAAGGTTTGTTTTTCTATAAATAATTTTTTAACCCTTATCTAAAGTTATTTTCCAAGTAGTATTATTATTACGCTTTTAACTCAAGAGTTTAAAACTAAAAGAATTTTTATTATTATTATTATTATTCTAATGTAAGTCTGCATTAAAATTTTAAGATAAAATTATCTAGAAAAGTGGTCTAATCTTATTAACTGTTTTGCAATTATTATTTTTGTACAAATGACATTATTATACTGTCTTAAATTACATTAAAGAGATCTGTTAAATAATTTATCAGCTTCGTGTGCAATGAGATACAAGCAAAAATAGTATTAAATATATCTGCCCGTTCAGTAAGAGAAAATATTTAATTGCGGTGAATTGTGAACTCACATAATAATTGTGAACTTACATAATATTGTAAATGTTATTTTAAATAATGATTACTTAGAAAAAATTACTTCTGTTTACCAATAGATCTAAATATTTATAATACTAATATTTGGATGTGGGAAGTGGTGGTACAAGCGTAAGCAATCAGAATTCCTTTTAGTACATAAGATGTTGTTCTGGCCGACAACATATCTATCATAATCTCGAAACCTGCGATTTCCATCTTGGGTGTCTCTCTTTCTGATCTTAATTGGCTTTAGCCATCAACCTTTTTACCTTGCACATTTTAAACATTTTAGCTACTGCTTTTACAATTACCATACTTTTTGCTTCCCTTTTGAGATTTAACTTTTAACTTTATCTTTTCATGGTTTTTATCTGAGATATTTAAGGTTTTTGATCATGTGTTCTTATCTTAATTATCCTAGCAAGTTTACATACTTGCATTTTTTTACGATTGGTTTTAATGTGCACCATTTTATAAATTTTTGGGTTTTAAATTAATAAGGGTCTTCGGACTTTTTAGTAGTTTCAATAATTTCATGAGGGCCAGTTGGCCTTGGCGATCCCTTTTGATCGGAGTTATTTTATTAACTAGTTTTAAATTGTATAACTAAGTCTTGGATTTTTATATCTCGAGTGGTTTTATTCATTTTAAATTCATGAGGGTTCTCTGACCTTATGATTTATGCAATGACATTGACTTCAGTTGTTCTGTGATCTTATTTCCATTATTATTATATTGATAAATTTTTTTATTTTTAAATGTTTATATACTCAGAGAATTGTCATGGCTTGAAATATCCACAGCTATATAGACACTGAACATAACTAATTTTTGATGTAACTTTTTTGTATAACCTTTCGAAGCTTGATATTACTCCTTCATGCCCCTTAATAGGCAAATCTTTACCTTAGTACAAAGATGTTCGGTTCTTAAAAACCTACATATGCAGGACTACCAACTACTACAGTTTTTGTAAAAGCTTTTATAGGGTAGTCATCATCATCATCAATGGTTCTACAGCCCAGGGTAGGCCTTGGCCTTCAAGAAGTATTTTCCAGGCAAAACTTTTTCCTGCTAGTGTTTTCCAGTTTTTAGTTTTCATGACCATCTATCCGTCTTAAATTCAGCCTGCCTCTTTTTTGTCTGCCAACTGGTCTGGCATTGAAAATTCTTTTTGTGGCACGGTCTTCGTCCATTCTGATAGAGTGACCTTTCAACTTTATTCTTTCTCGTTTAATAAAGTTAATAATGTCAGGTTCCTTATATGAGTGATAAAGCTCTAAATTTGATCTTCTAAGCCATACTTATAGGGTAGTACACAATTAAAAACTAAAGCTTTTGGTAATTTTGCCAACATTTTAAAAAAGCCTCACCACGAGGAAGCCACAACAAAGCAAGGATTTTTGTAAACTTTTGAATCATTTACATGCAGTCGGTGAGGAAAAAAGAAACTTTAAATTCAATTTTGCAAAACTAAGAATGATAAATCAAAAGATTGACTTAGCTACCACTAGAAGAAATTTTCTCAAATAGCGTAAAAAGTTAGCAACCCTTATTTTGACCCCAACCCAGCATTACGATTTTGGGAAAGTATGTTTCGAAATTATCCATATTTAGAGATAATTCATAAATATTTAGAAACTACACGTATTTAGAAAAACCATATCTTGTACGGATGAGGTTATGTTGGGTACCTTCGAGAGACAGATCTGGAGTATTTTTAGAAGAATTTTTAAAAAATGGTGTGCGGTTTAGAAGAACAAATTTAGAGCTTTATCACTCATATAATGAACCTGACATTATTAACTTTATTAAACGACAAAGAATTAAATGGGCAGGCCAGGTTATCAGAATGAATGAAGATCATACCACAAAATGAGTTTTCAATGCAAGACCAGTTGACACACGAAAAAGAGACAGGCCGAATTTGATTTGGATAGTTGGCCTAGAAAAAGACACTTTGGTCTTAAAAACTAAAACTTGAAAACACCAGCAAGAAAAAGGTTAGCCTGCAAAAAACTTCTTGAGAAGTTTAAGGCCCACCCAGGGCTGTCCAGACATTGATGATGATGTTTAGAAATTTTTGCTTAACAAAATTTTTTAATTGGGAAAAACTGGTTTTTTGAAAGGAAAAAATAAGAATGTAAAACTAGTCCTTGCAAATACTGAGTTGATCAATGACTGCAATGTTTCCATCACCTAAGTTTGCAGTGAAGATTTGTAACTTAGCAATGCTGAATATTTAAGAAATATTTTACCTCTAAAATTTCAATCAAGTTTTTAACCCTTTCGACCCAAAAGGAATATAAACGTCTCAAAGATCAAAATTTATTCTCTAATGGATAAACAGATCCCAATTTTGCATGGGTTTTTATGTTTTCAGGTTTCTTTAGACATTAGCGAATAAAAATATGACTAAAGGAATTTGGTAACACTCTAATTTTCATAATGGCTAACTTCTGTTTGTGAGCATGTCAGTCAATTTTGTTTTAATATGTGTATTTTCTGAATTTTGAGGTAACAACTTTTTTGAATACAACTATATTTTGGAGAAAAAAATTGTTTCTTCGTATTAAGTATAGTTTGTCTAAAGTAAGAAATCCCCTAGCCATTTATCTGAACCCACGAGGGTGACTATGGTAACGAGGTATAACTATTTCATGTAGGGGTATGGGGTCATTGTTTACAGGGGTCTGTCTGGGTTTTTCTGAGAGGTACTTATTTTGTGAAAATTTAGACATAATTCGTAAAAAATGAAAAATTATATTAAAAAATCAACACAAAAGTATAGATTTATCGTTTCTTACAGGATACAAAAATAAAATTTTAAGAAAAAGTATTTTGTGAAATTTTTCCTAAAGTTGAATTTGTGAAGGTACCGCTAAAAGGGTACTAAATTTGGCCTGGACAGACCCCTGGTTTAGGACAGATTTTGAAAGGGATATAGAAAGAGGGAGGGGGGGAGAAAGGTAATCTTTTTTTTTTTTGGTCAACTGTGTTAGCCCTTGAGTGAAGAGAAGCTACCCATCCTGAAATGTGCTATTCTTGCTTCCATAGCAGCAGACAGCCTCAGACTTTGTGGCGGGGGAAGTTCTAATCGTAGACAAACTGCAATAATTGTACCTATTTAGTATCAGATGGAGAAATTCTGACACATTTTGTTTTGTGGGAAATATTGTGCCAATCATAATTACCATTGGGACAATACATCCCATTAGTGATACAAACATTATAAGACAAAATCTTAGGTTTTGTTTTGATTATTTCAAAACAGCAACTTCTCATTTCTACAACATCTGGTAAGACTATTCTAACTTCTGGTAAGAATAAATAATTTTATGCAGTTATATTATTTTCATTTTTCATTCCCATACAATATAGGTATTTTTACAATATTCAAGACAATTGAGATATATTGTCGCAGGAGATTTCCGGGAAAACTCTAGACCAGGGATGGCGAATCAATGGCACGCGTGCCATTTATGGCACGCGACAGAATATTTTGGGCACTCCACCGATCACAATTGTTGTTGCACTACGAATTGTTATTACACAAATGTTATGACACTATGAAGCATATGCAACAATTAAATTAAAATTCACAAAAAACAAACAAAATAATAGACAATTATTAATGAAAAAATTAAAAATTAATACTAAAAAAACAATTAATAACCGTAGAAAACAAGCTAACAGTAAATAACTAGCAAAAAAAATCAACAGTCCTGCTTAAACTAACATCTTACAACCTAATATAAGTTATTGGTCATCTAATCTGCAACAACAGAAGTCACACTGATGTTACTTTAAGTTGAATTACGTGCATAACTGAGACATTGCAAAATGTTTTTTTTTCTTTTTTCTATGTAAAAAAAGAGTTTTGAGTTGATACTATTTAGTATTATTATTTTCCCAATAATCACGAAGTCAGAATTATTTGACGGCACGTCTATGACCTTTAAGCAATTTTTTAGAAAAAATGGCACGTTGGTGTATAAAGGTTCGCCACCCCTGCTCTAGACTCACAGTACACTTATTTTAATATGTCAACATTAACATAAACTGATTCTAATACTTAAATTTCAATGCAGCAAAAATCGGGTGGAAAGGGTTAAGCACATAAAATTTGCTCATTGCTTACATCTCCTTAAAAAATATTTGAAAAAAATAATACACCGGTTTACTCAGCAGTTACCACCCTCAACGTAAAGAAAGGTAATTTTCTGGAGAAAGAAAGACATATATTAATACACATAGAAAATAACATACTTTTGTAACATCATGCGATCCCCAAGCTACTGTAGTAACTTCAGAAGAATGTCCCGGAAATTCCCATTTTGGATAACCAGGTAGATTAATCTATTAAATAACAATAAATACTTCTATTATTGATGATATATGATTAAGAAAATATGATTAAGAGGAAATGATACATGATTATGAAAATAAATTAAAAAGTAAGAATTCTGCTAAAACACAAATTGCAATTTTTCTTAAATATATGTGTATAACTTTTCTTACTTTATAGACTTTTTTTAAAACAATTATATTAGGAGAAGATTTTATTCAATTCCTCCTATTAGTTCACACTCTCCCTATTATTATCTTCTTCAAAATTTCAATCGTTAGCAAAATACTTTTCATTTATCCACTCAAGTTCAAATACATTTATTTTAAACTTGTAGTGGATGACAGTTGATGTTAATACAGTTTTTTTTTCAAATATTAATTAATTAATTAAATAGGGATGAGCAAAAAACGAAATGGATATTTCTGATGGGTTAAGCGTTAATCATTGATTTAAATTTTACAATAAGCAATTCGCATATTTTAATAATAACATCAGTAATAATTTGTAACTTATAGCTCTACTATTGATAAACACAAATAGAGAAAAATTGAAATCAATACCTTGGTTCAACTACAGTTACAAACATTAGACCTTAAACCAGGGGGGGGGGGACAAGTTTCTTCCAGTGGAAAAAAACTGTGCCATAAGAAAGAGGTATCTTCTAACTCAAATAGAATAAATGGAAGAAAAAAAATTTTTAAAAATTCCCCATCAGTTTTTAATTGCAATTTAGTTTAAATAATACTAGTAATTTCTATTCTATTTAATAGATCTTTTTTCAAAATAAGTGAAAATTTAAACTGAATTAAACTTATTAAAATTAAACTTAACCAATTTCTTAAAAAATTAAAACTACAAATAACATGCTAATTTTTAATAATCAAATACTGTTAAGTATGAATACTCAAAAACTACTCTTCAATATATGTTGATTTTAAATCTCTATATAAAACAGATATATATAAATTGTTTCTTATTTAAGTATTTATGAAAAAATTGTTTGTTTTCTGATACTATATTATATTTAAATTCCATTGCATTAAATAAATTATATTACTATTTAATTAATTCTGTTCTACTACAGTCAATTCCTGGAATATTAAATTTAAGCTTGAAATATATCTATGATACTTATTGCAGAACAATTCTATTAGTTTTTTTTCCATTTCATCCAGTTACTTACAGTCCTGGAAGAAGCAACCGATAAGATTTGTGTCGAGCACCAAGTTTGACTTTTCTGAACTTATAACTCCAGATAAATCTCCCCATAGTATTAAAATAATTACATATTTTATTTTACAACATAACATTTAAAGTATATTTAAACAAATATCAAGTGTTAATAGAGTGCAAAACAACTATTAAGAAAGAGTTAGGTCATGCATACACATGCTTGCACATAAGCATCTCAAGACAATAAAATAAGGGTAATAATGTTTTACGTCAAGTATTTAAGAACATATTATTCACATGCATACACTAACATAATGCGGCTGATTAGTAATATGTAATAGAAATAAAAATAAATGAAAACTTAACTTTCCAAATTGCTTAACATCACATTCTGAACGTTAAGATGAAATTTCAATTTCTAAGCCCATGATTGAAATTTAACTGCATGTATTAAAAACAAATTATCTCTAATAATAAAATCTAACACCTCTGAAAGCGAAGCATTTATAGTCTTTAAATAAAAATTTATTTTATCAAATTATTGTTTATATATTTTGCGGAGTTATTTTTTTGGAGTTAACTTTTAAATGTATAAAAAATTAAAAATAAATGCAGCATATTTTTAAAAGTAAAAATTTTAATATATTCTACATAAATTTATTCAATATTATGTAACTAAAGAGTTTCATTATATAAAAATAAAATAAATAAATAAAGACTTTATTTTTTGTAGATTAAATACATTATCATTAAGTCAAAAAAAAAACTAATTTCAAAAAGTGTTTAAATAATTTACATAGCTGCCAACATGGATATGAAAAAAACCAGTAGATTTTACGAAATAATATAAATTTCATGATAATTGTCGCAAAGTGTACTAAATATTTTACGCAGAGGAAATTTTAGGGATTTTATAGTCATCAAAATAGAAAAACTATCATATTTTCCAGTTATGATTAAAATTAAATGAACTTGAAATTATATGTATAATGTTAACTCATAATTTTGAATAGTAAAGAGGCATTTAATTCATCAAAGATAGTTAAAAGATTATTTAATTAATTTAAAAAGCAAATTCGGAATGAAAATAAACTTAATATTTTGGAACAAAAAAATTTTTTTAACTAATATTTATAATTGAGGCTCACTTCATTATGTATTAGTAACATTTATTTAAATATTCAAGCAAGCAATAATCTGCATAAAATTTTTATTGCAGGTGGGATTTTTTAAGGAAATTTACCCAATTTTAGGGAATTTTCTAAAATATACAAAAACCAGGATTTTTATGAAATCAGTTGACTAGGAGAAACTGACAAAATCCAGTAGTTTACTGGAAAAACCAGTAGAGTTGGTAGTTATCAATTTAATGTTTTAAGAAGCATATCTTAAATTTAAATAAATAAATAAAAGGGGAAATAATGCTTATTAATAAGAAATATTTTTTAAAATTACATTGCTGATAAGGGAAAAAAATAATAGCATCAATGAATTAAGTTTTCGTAATGCCATATAATGGATTGAAAAAGATTTCTGTTAAAATGAGTGATCATTATTAATTGCAAAAACTCCATGGATATTCATAGCTGATTGTGAATTTCCCTGAAAACTCTAGGTTTTCCTTTTTAACACCCAGAACTAAATTATTCTTTTTCACCTGTCTTGATGTTTTGTTTAAACTCAAAGAAATGTGGGAGATAAGTAAAACTTACTTTCCAAACATAAGCTTTATTGCTGCTGGAACCACAAGCACTTAATTCCATCAGCACTTAATTCTAACTTTATGTAATAGGTTTTACATTTGAATCCATCATAAACAGTTTCTGTTAAAATACAAATGAAATTAGCTATATTTACTAACTAAAAAAATTTTTAAGAAAGGAGTTGTTAAAACTCCAGCAAAAAATTACAATTACGGAAATAATAAGTTTACATTTGGTTATTGTACAGTGAGAAGTAGTTGTTTTACGTGTTTGCAATCAGATACAATTAAATTTTAGAGAACATAGTACTTCGGCAGAAATCCTTCATAAGTAACTCTTTTTCACTTACTGAAATTATTTAAAATTTTGTATAGAAAAATAGTGTTCACGTAAACTTAGAATAAACCATGAAATTTCAAAAGCTGGACAAAAAAAATTTCAAAGCATCAAAATGTAAACAAATTACAATATAATTATTTAGGATTTATTATTTACAGGGCTGGACGTCCAAAATATAAAAATTATGGGAAATTTATGAATGCTGATTCTCTAATGGAAGTAATTTCTAATATCAACAAGGATTCATAGATATACAATTGGTTATACAGAGTGCATAGCCAAATCTTTCAACAAAAAATAAACACCTTTTAAGTACTTTTTAAGCACTCAAAAAATATTTTTAAGCACTATATACATTAACAAAATGCAAAATAATTTTTAAAGACTTTAGATGATCATGAGAAAATAACTAGTTATTTATTTAATTCAGTGCAATTGTTGTAATTTGTGTTATGTTGGTCAGACAGGTCTTGAATTTCATAAGCGGATTAATTCCCACAGGTGTGCTATAAAAAATTTTAATAATAGTAATTGTTCCACTGATTATGAAATTTTACATTTTCAATTTCATGATTTTGATAATGTTACTCTTTTTATTTTAGATTTAATGGATAATTTAGATAATAGACTTGATTTGGAAAATATTTACATTCGTAGTCTTAAAACTCTTTTTCCATATGGATTAAATAGTAAATTTAACGGGTACATTTTACAGTAAATTTTACATTTTTCAGCATATTTTACTGAAAAAAACCTGAAATATAACATCCTTACTAACATGTAATTACTACTCAGGATTTTAAATTTGACAAATCTTTAAAAAAAACTTTTATAGTTCTGCAACAAGAATGTAGAAATTAAAATGTGAAAGTTAAGCTTAATTTGACTTTAAATGAAAAAAAAACCAAACCAAATTTGAGCCATGTCTGATGGTCGATTTCTTTACAATTTTATATGTTATGATAGATGAGTACATAAAAGAACAAACACTCGCAGTAAGAAAAACATCCACTTTAAATACTTATCTAATGAAACTAAAAAATTCAGCAGAACGAAATTGAGAAATTGAAATTGAGACAAAAAATACACTAATACTCTTTCCTCGCAGCATGCTAATAAATAAATATTGTTTAGAACAATAAAACAAGCAAAAAGCAAATTAATAAAAATATATTAAATGATTTACTTGGAAGGTAATCTATACATATATCCTTTTCCACTATCACTAAAAATTAAAACTCTGTCAGTAGCTAAGAAATCACCACCCATCCAACGTTCATCTCGAGGATTATCTGCAGAGCACAACAGCGAAAAATCCCCACCATCATAAACCTTGGAAAACAAATATTATTTGTGATTTAATATTTTAAATCTGCACAACAAAAACATTTGGCAATAAATAACTATTACATTTTATAAAAATGTATTGCCATTAATTATTTACAGCCAAAAATATAATTGACATATGAGTCAGTGGCATTAAATAATTACATCAATAGAAAAGAAACAAATCTGATGATTGCTCTCTAACATAATGTTTAAATAAATACTACCTAAATGTATGATAGTCATCTAGAGAGTAAATTGCTCAAGGCATATAAAAAATTATAACAATACTGTATATCCTAGTGTATAAGCAGGCTATTTAAACACAAAAAGTTTACAAAAATCTAGGAGTTGACTAATACACCAGTAATAAAGTTGGACATTTGTTGATCGTGAAATAGTGATGCATCATTATAAACAATGAGATGGATATGAATAACTCTGTATCAATTCAACCCTTTCAAAAACTATTAATATGTTATAATAAAGGGAATTTTGTATTTTTTTTCATCATATTTTCTTAAAATATTAAGGTTTTATTAGAAACAATACTTTAAATTACGTTCAGAAAAAATTAAGAATAAGAAAGATTATTTTAATAAAATATATTTCAAAATATTTAACACAATGAAAATTCTTAAAACATATCATAAAGCTACAAATTTAAATATTTCAGAACATCACGAGTCGGATTCAGTAATGTTAACAGTATCATTATACGGATCTCCCTCAGTGATGGATTCTACTTCATCTGCTACGTCCATCCAAATAATTAGAATTTATGCACCTTTTAAAATATTTTACAATAACATTTGAATTTCCATTTTGCTCAACACATAGAAAATTTGACACATCATGTCTATAGGAACAGTACGAATATTTCCTGTTTCTGAAAGGGTTTATTTTCTTTACATTAATCATTTATTTCAAGTTGATCGAATAATACCCTTGAAAGGTTTACTTGACCTTATATAACTAAACATTTGTCTAATAGACTATCAACTCATGCCAATTTTGAAAATTCCTGTTGATATTGTGATTACCCTAGTTTACTCACAGTACCTTCATAATTAGTAAAATTAGTAAGCCAAAAGTGATAAAAAGAGCTGTACATTTGCTACGTTTTGAAATTTACAATAATCATGGTCTAACAGTCAAATGTTTAGTCCATCAAAATCAACATTAAAGATATTTTGAATACTGAAAAGCCCACAGATTACACAACTAAAAGTGCTGCAAACAAACACAGAATTTTTCTTTTCATCTAAGAAATGCAGAATGGCAAAATATGTAAGCAAATACTAAAAGAAGGCTATTAGAGAATAGCACACTTTTAACATTTCCCATGAGTGCAAGTGATAATTTTAATAATATTTCAATTTTTAATTGAAATAATGTACTTTTTCTTACGTTATGCTAATTAGCTTGAAATAAATAAAGTATGCCTTTTTAATTCGTAGTTTATTAGTCGAATGATTGGTTACAGATTAACACTGATTTAAGTTCAGTTATCTGGGGTTAATGATGCCTCATAGCATTTATTTGAGGACAATTGTATCATATCCAGAAACATCAATGTGAAATATTTTAATTTGCAAAATCTTGCAGTCTTATTAAGTTTTGTATGTTTTTTCCTTCTTTAATTTTAAAAATGTTTATTTTCGGTTTTTTGAGTGGTCCACTTATACACCCAGCATACCAAATATTAGCTATTTCCTAATCAAAAATAACAGATCGACTTACACACCAGAATATGTGGTCATAATAATTACTTGGAAACATCTATACAGCAATATTCGAGCTACTTCTAACAAAGGAACACTGGTCATACTGTACAATATGTTTTTGTATTCCAGTATCATAGAAAATCTGTAGTCTGGAACTAGAACTGAAGTGCCATCCCTGAAATCAAGCAAATACTTGATGCATTGGTAACATAAAAGACCTCTATGCCAAATGAAATTCAGGTAAACAGTATCCATACTAAAATTAAGGTCACCTAGGACAGGAAAGGCATTCTGTTTGTTGACTTCTTGTTGAGGGTGCTGTGGTGAATGCTGAAAGTTATAGAGCAACCCTAGAAAACTTATGAGAAGCAATTCAGAATCAGAAGCATGGTATGCTTACTGCTGGTATTGTCCTGCTCTAGCTCTATGAAATCACTCACTCACATATAATGAATTCCAGAAAAAATCTGTCATGAGGTGACTCCATTTCCAGCTAGCACACTTCGATCACACTGGACTACAAAAAGTTACTTACCATTCCTATTAAATGTTACAATTCTAGTGATATTTAAGTTGAGAAGTAACAGAAATATTGGTATATATTTTGCAATATATCTTTTCAGGTAATAAAATTTGTCTCTTTTAATGTGCTGTGGGTGACTTGATTTCTAGATAACCTTTGTATACTGATCTTATTAGAATCATTTAAAGACTTTGCATATTACACTATTTCATTATTCGCAGATATATACATATAATATATACATGTAATGTATGCATATATTATTTTTCTCACTATGGCAAAACATTTGACAAATTGCTTTTGAATTTCACTTCATCTCTTTTACATACATTGATGAACTGGAAGCAAATATTTTATATTAATCAACAACAAAATAAATTATTATTTAAGGTATGAACAAATTTTAAATTAATAACATTATATGTGTTAGAGCTGATTATTTATAATTGGGTTGTGACGTGTGAGTGACTGATGTCGTATTTTTGGCCACAGATAGCTCAGCTGAAAAACAAGTAATGCACAATATGCCCTAAATATGCTTGGTTCAAATAAGCAGGCTTGCTGGATTAGCAAGTGGCATTAGAAACAACACAACAGAGCTGATTATAGTTATATTTACCTGCCAATATTTGGTACAAACAATAAGAAGTGAGCTTGCCGCACTTTACTATACTCAATAGGAAGTGTCCTTTGATTAAAAGCACAACAGGTCAATTTCAGGGCATTCAGGCATCGAATTGGCTTTGACTCATCTTCATAAACTGGTTCATTCTATTAAAATAAAATAGGTTTTTTAAAAAAACACTTAAATTAAGACAAAAATTCAAACAATATTTTATATAAATTGCAAAATAAATTAAAGCACTACAAATTATTAATTAGTATAATTCTTAAATTTTGAATAATACCTCATCCTTATAACTTGGATATATTTAGTATTGTTTGTGTATCAAAATTAAACATAAAATTAATAAGTTAAAAAAATTATTGCTAACCCCGCCCTAAAAGGTGAATAAAAATATAAGTAGCTATTAACAAAATATAAGTAGCAATATAAAGTTCCCAATATAAATTAAACAAAATATAAATTAAACAAAATATAAATTAAGCAAAATATAAATTAAATAAGATATAAATTAAATGAAATATAAAATAAATTAAATATTTTTATGCATTCACCTAATTTATATTTGATGTACTCCAACTAATCTATTAATAACAGCAAAAAATCTATAATTGACAACAAGCCAGTTAAGGTAAGTCACAACTGTAAGTCCACCCACAATTTTCAATAAGAGATTGATCAAAGGTACAAATTAATCATGAACAACATTATAATATTATTGTACTATGTTTCAACAATGCTGTTTACTCAAAGTTATTTAATTGATTTAAAATTTAGACTTCTACATGAAATAATAATTACCCAAACTTAAGTTCAATAAACCATGAAATTTAATTTTTCTCATTCCAATTATTTTTTTAGAGTAACTAAAAGTGCCTTAAATTAAAAGTCTACAAATTAAACATATAACAAAACATTAATATTTATTTATATTACTAATAAAACATTTATTTATATTATTATATAAGTTGTAAAGAAAAATAAATGCCAGGCAACAAAAGTCAATTTTAAATCAATAAAGGCATAAATTACAATTTACAATTTAGCTTTACTTTAGTAAACTAGTATGATTACTCTAGTATGGTTAATATAATTACAAAAAAAAATAATAATAAATACTCGAAAAATTGGGCAAGCAAATGTTATATTTCTTCTTGGTCTGCACATGAAGAAAATCCAGAATGATATACTATTCTTTATGCTAGAATTCTAACTTTTTCTGAATTTCAGTCTCATCATGTTGTTTTCTCACACTTAAACCAAACTTTACTTCACATTATTAAATAAGAAATCAGTACATCAAACTGAAAAACACATTTGACCTTTATTTTAACACTTAAGATATCTGTCTGGGAAAAAATTAGCTGCTTCGACAAAAATTTTATTATGATTAATATTTAAACTTTTGTTTATTAGCTTTCCAAAACTCTTTAATAAAACTCTTTCTCCGATTTTTAGAAATGAAGCTATATTTATTTTATCATATGTCGAGAGACAAAACAGAAAAGGAAGTAAACTCCTTAAAGTGAAACTATAATGTTGTTTGTTATGCTTTAAGTATTTTAATAATTTTCATTAAAATAAATAATACGCTCCAGGCAAATATAATTTCGGACATAAATTTTTGAAAAACTATTTTTTTTTCTATTTGCTGTCAGAAGTTTCTAGTATTTTAAATGCATCTTCTGAAAAAAAAAGTCGCATTTGAGAAAATTTAAATTCACTAACATGCAATACAAAAAAAGTTTATTTTAGAATTTTTTGAAACTTTGTATGCAGATTTGTATAACGTTAACTATGTTTTGAACTAAAAGCTAGGTCTAAGTGAGAATTTACTATTTTTATCAATTTTTAAAGTAAAAATGTTTAGAACTTTTCTATTGAAAGTCAATATTAAACAGTATATTTAGTTCCATTTCATTGTATAGTTGAAATTTTTTAAAAATTTTAAGTCAAAACATGAGTAACAATATTATTGATCAAGAAAAAAATTAATTTTGATATTTATGCACTGCAATTTGTTTTAGAGCTGTTTGCCTGACATGAAAAATTGGTAGTTTTTAAACTTAAATTTGAAAATTATTTTGAAAAAATATTTTATGAACTTTTAAAGTTTAATTTAAACTTAAAACTTCAGGACCCTTGTTTATAAAAATAAAATTTTAATTAATACTATTTCAAAAAAAAGTATCAAACCCAGTCGGATGTCTTGAAGTGAAAATTAACATATTTTAAAAATGATATTTGAAAATAGTCCTTGCAAAGCAATAGAAAAATTTAAAAGACTTCCTTGGATAGAGATATATTTATAATGCTAAAAAAGTTTCACAACTTCCAAAAAAAGCTTTACAATTCAGCATGCTAACAAAAAGTATTTGAGTACTTTTTTAATGCATCCAGCATTTTGCATTTTTTTTCTATACTTCAACATATTTGACAAACTATGCAAGATTATTTAACAAAACAATTAAAATCAGAAAATACCCACACAAATTAGCCGCAGAGAACTATTTTATTTATGAAAAAAAAAAAGATATAATTACTTTAGCTTCATTTCCAGTAATTGTCCATACTTTGATATAATCTGAAGCAGACAAACCAACAACGATGTCTTCTAGAAAAAGGAAAAGAAATTAAAACTGGACAACAATTAAGCTTTTATCTTCTCTGTTAAGTTCAAGTGGCATATTTACCATGACTTTTCACAGGACGCGTATTGCACTCATCCAATCAGGGTTAACACGTGAGGATAAAGTGAATAGAATATCTAACATGAGAATATCCATTACAAGAATCTCTGCATTATAACCATTGCAAAACAGCCGCACATTATTCGATTTAGACACATGATAAGACTGAAACACAAAAATTATAATTAGTTAACATAGTATAATAAAGGACTTTAAAATCAGTTTGAATAAAATTAATTTTTATAAAAATGACTGATTTGTTGCCCATCTGCACCTAATGTTTTTTATCGTCCACCACTTTAGCCACCTTTTTATGAATTCATAAATCATATGCAGTAATCTAAATCAAATATTGCAACCTTATTAAACTTGAAGTTCACTTGTATTACAGTCGTTTTTTAACACAAAAAAAAAATGTATTTATTGACTGCAGATCTATATTAAATGTTATCTCATTTATTTAAAAAATTAGTTAAATTTCCCACTAGTTAAAGTTAGAAAATTCTGGGGAAAGTGGCATTCATGCATAGTGGGATACAATTTCTTAGCAATATTCGGAAATACAAAAATAATCACAAAATTTAAAGAGGTGTATAAGTAACAAAGAATTCAATTATATGATTTCTCTTTGTCGCAAGGCATGCAACACCGACCATACGGGCACAGAAACGCCGAACGCATGAGATGCCGACAGAGAAGGGGTTAACCTTTCCTAGTAGAGCAAAACTCCAATTTCACATAAATTTGTTCAGTGGGGGGGGAGAAGATAGTTTAGAAACATTCTTTATCCCTAACATCAGATCCATATTAATTTTTCTAACTGATGCCAACAATTTAAATGGAAAGCTAATGCGTTTTACTATATGTATGTCAGACAGTAAGCAATAGATTACCAGAAAGAAATAACTAAACTATTAATAATAGCATAATACTTAGATATTGTGGATTCATCAAATTTAAATAGACCCTCAAGCAAAAATTCCTTTAAAATTAGCTTATACTCCCAATGAAGAGTTTCCCAACCTTTCAGTCTTATTTAATATCAGACATGATTTGAAAACAATATCTTACTAAAAATACATTTTAAAATATGAGAAAAATTTCCAAATAATAAAAAGTCATACATGAATGGCTGTGTGGATATACTGCAACTATCAAGACAACCACCACCAGTTACATCCCATAAGGACATCTCTCTAAATAGTCAGAATAGAGATATTAAATTAAGTAAAATGTATAAATATATATTACAATATCAAATGTATGGAATTATAAATAATTTTTTTTTCCATCCTTGAATTAAAATTTAAAAACATGAGTTGAAGATAAATAAATTCTAATAATCTTTGTAATTAAAATTCAGATATAGCTTATAATGTCGAAACAAAAATTTTAAAAAATTCAATTTAAAGCATGTTTGATTAAAAAATATCAAGATATTTTGAAAAATATTTGCAATTGTACAATGAATGAGCAAAAAAATATATATATCAAAGTTACAATAAGAATCTTTAACCTTCCTCGGCATCACGCCAAAACCATGAACTTTGGCAATAAACAGGTTCGTATTTTTAGTATGGTACTAACAATATATCATATTTTGTTTCCTATGCGATACAATGAATGACCATAATAAAACACTTAGGATATTTTTACGGGAGCAAAATATAATAATTTTAACAAGATATATATAAATTTTTACAGTAGTATATGTAATTATATGACATGTGTAGAAATTGATTTTTCTTAACCCTTTTGGATGCAAAAGGCCCAGTCTGTGTCGGAAAAAAATGCATATTATTAACCGCTAGCAATTTAAAACTATTTATAGAAATAACAACTGGAAACTAAATGTACCTAAAACTAATGGTCCACAATATTTAACAACTATTTTCCAAATAACATAAAATTCAAGTAATAAATCTGTATATGGTGGCAGTTGCTAATATAGTTAATCTTCATCTAACATTTCTTATGTTGAGAAAAGCTATGTGTTTGCAATTCTTATTTTACCCTGATTGCAAACACAGCAAGCTTATAGTAATAACCCATAGGCTCATGTAGTTGGCTCATAGTGGGTTGCAGCTTTCAAATCCGTTATAACATTGCCAGCGTGAGAAGAACTGAGCAGTGGTAACTTTTTCTTAGTGTATTAAAAAGAAAATTATAATTTGGAGAAAAGACTAGAGAGAAAGTATGTTTATTTTCCTAAAATTCAATGGCAATATAAGGTTGACTATGGGGGAAATATTAGTAAATCGATGGGTTAATCATGCAAGCTAAATTGTTAAATATCCCTTTAAAATTAAAATACAGCTTCCTAAATAAAAATTTCATTTTGGTAACAATAGTTTGTATTAAAATCTTATCAGTAAATGCTTAAAAAAATTTTTTTTAATAACTTTTGCATTGAAACATGAAGCACAAAATTTTAACACCGAATAAATATAAAAAAAAGTTTCATTACACTGTAAATATTATTCATGCGTCAATCACTAATTTTCAACAATATTATCATCGAAACATCATAATTTGAAACAACATGACATTTCACAAACCCTTCTGTATAAACTGGTCTACTAGAAAACTATAAAAGTAATTATTGTCTTATATTGTCTTCATGAATTTGACAGACTTGATAGCTTTAACATCCCAAAACACAAAGGCCATTTCCTACTTAAATGACAAAAATTTGACAAGTTGAAAAAGTTTTCTAAATCACTATGACTTCATGATTTATACAACAGTTGATGGCCTCATGTAAATGGATCATACTATTTTTCATTTATTATTGATCATACCGAATTGATAAAGATGTGTTCAGAATTAAACAAACTAAGAAAACCCATAATTAATAAATTTCTTTTACAGATGTCCCTAAATTTTGTCTGGAAAGTGAAAATGCTAAAAACTCTTACAATTAAAAGATCTTAATTAGTTCTCTTTTTTAAACAAAACTGATAAAAGGAGGATGAAAATTTTGAGGTGGTGAAGCTCCGTGATTGTTCATTGCTCAAGCCTCTCATAATTCATTTAATATGTAAAAGGATTGGCTTTTCATATGGCACAGACAAATGCAACATTACACTGAAATGTAATGTGAAAACTTATGAACAGAACATTGCAGAAATTAAGCTTCTTGTGCAATTCATACAGACAATTGACATGGCAAGAAATAATCCTATTTTAAAAAGAAAAAATTAAGCACCCAATACAATCAACAAAAAAGCACATTTAGGGCTTCTAAACACGAAAATAAGCACCTTTATAGACCTTTTAAAAATGCTAAACAATCTGAAAAATACTAAATTTTTATATTTCTGTTACTTAGAAATGTAACAGTTTTTCATTCAAAAAATAAATAGATAAAACTTATATCTCAAGTTCCTAGTCCAAAAATAATCAAATATAATTTCGAATATATGGATTGCGATTACTACAGCAGAAATTGGATACTCTTTCAATCAGCATAAGTTACAAGTTGTTGCATCTGGTCCATTGTCTTGCCATTTGGCTAGCATGTATTTTCTTGTTGACTGTTAATAATTGTTTGAGACAGCAAAAGGCTTATTCAAACAAGCATTTGCTTGCTAAAACAACATGTTAGAGATAAAAATTAACTAGCTATGTTATGTACACAATAATACAATAGATCAGAAATAAAACTAAAGCTATATCAAGGTTGCCAAATAAGTGATTTTTTCTTCTTTTTTTTTGAAAATCAGGCAATTTTTTCTCTTTATAATTAACATTTCATTAGTGTGTTGTAAGGACAGTATAAGAAGCATATCAACTTATTTATAAATAAAAAATTTACTGTAATATTCAATTTCTCCTTCATTAATTGGTACTCATTTTAATCATGGATCTAATCATTCTCAACAAAAATCAAATACAGTAAAACACTTATAAAGCACCCCTGAAATTTTAAAGAAATATTTGTGTTTTAGTAAGGAGCGATTAAACTGTATAGAGATTACAATCTGTAAAGTTACAAAATCAACATGTTTGCCATGATATTTGTTAAAGTTATTAATAATCATATTTATAGAAACAATGTATAAAACCAAATAATTTAATTAAATAGATTTTAGAAATATAATTATAAGAAATAAATTTCTGGAATATACATTAGATAACTAATAATGCCTGCATTTGTTATATGTTTGTTTTTATGAAAAATGTCAGCACTATAGCAACATATGCAATCAATAAACAGTAGAGAAACAAAATGAAAAAGAATGGAATAAAAATGAGAAAATTTTCTTATGAAACAAGCAAAAATACAAAAATTTCCTCAATCTTTAAATTATCGAAAGAAAAACAGAATCATTGTGAAAAATAATGTCTATATTCTTATTAAGCCAATCATCTTCCTGGTTTGCATACTTTACTAACCGGGAATAATAAAAAAAAAGCCATATTTGCTATATATGATAAGAAAATATATTCTTATAAGAGAGGGTAATGGGAGGGAGCACTCATTTGGTATTGATGCAGGGGACACTTGTTCAGTTTAATACAAGACATGCACTCTATTTACTACCAGTACCAATCTGTTGAATAAATATACAAATTGGATAGTCACAATTTAATAAAATAATGTTTAGTTAAACATATCACATAGACATTACCTCACAATTTCTTGGTAAAATAATGACAATTGAGAAAAATAATATACCTGGGTAGAACTATTTCCATAGAATCGACGAGCAAGTAGCAACCCTGCCTCTATTGCAACAGCAATCAATTCTCGCTTTCCCACCAAAATATCACCAATTGCATAGATCTATAGAACATTAGTTGGTTCATTCACAACACGAATTTTACCATTTCTAAAATAGAAAGTAATAAATGTAAACAATTTCTGAAAAAATTCATACAAATCATTATAATCTGGCAAGGTTGGCTGATTTAAACCAAATAAGTTTTAATTTTTTAAGAAACAAAGTTTGATTTTTTAAAAAACCTTTTCAAAAATTTAATTTTTCATTACTTATTTAATCAAAATAATCTTAGTATGAACAGAAGATGTCTATAACTTCTTTAAAAAAATAGAGTGTCACCAAACTTATGTTCGGATAGTTTTAAAAATAATCTAAATAATGTAGTTATTGAACGGGTCAAGACAAAGAGTGAAAGAAATTTTTTTTTCCATTTTTTAATCGAGATAAAGATACATTATGACTACCATAATCAAAAGAATAAATAGGAATGAAGTGCTATACCGAATACTTTTATACTAGTACTTTATACTCCCTTTGAGCATTTTCATTATATACTATTTTAGTTAATGCAGCATTATGTTAATAAGCCTATGAACCTATATAATGAACTTTTTGCCAAAGGGAAACAGGCGTTATAACTTCAAAAAATTACCCCATTAATATTTACTTATAACTAAAATATACTTGACTTGACCATCTCGGATACTGTAAAATGTTAAGCCCCATTATATTGAAACAAATGAAAAAAGTATGTTATTTTTTATTGATTATTACAGCATTAGAACTAAAATTCATTTTTAGTATTTTATTTAAAGCATTGCTTAATTTAACATTCTAATTTAATTCATAATTGAAATCATGATTTAAATCAGTTTATTTAAAAAAAAAATCAGTAATTTACATCAATTGCTTAAAAAATAATTAATTGAAAAATTTACATACTGATGTAAATAAATAATTTAAATTTTAATCAATTTAAATTCCAAAATTTTCAAAGTTTTAAAATTTATTGTTATTAAAAAGATTCAGTCAGAAAAATTATGCTAATATTTAGCAGTCTAATGAACTCCATAAATTTTGAGTAGAAATTCTAAAAATTTTATAATGCTTACAAATTTTTCAGATTGCAAAACATTTGCGAAAATAGTATAGTCTTCAATAAAAAGCATTATTTTATATGATGTAAGAACTTTTTAAAAAAAAGTGTAATGACTTAAAAAAAATGCAGTCATGAAAAAGAAAATAAATAAATTAAAATTACATACTTGGGATTAACTTTCACACCAACAGTTTCTAATCCAATGCCAGTAGTACAGGAATCACCCCCAATAGCAAATAATACCTGAAAAATTTGTTGGTAAAAAATTTACAAAATAGCATAACAAAATAAAGCATAATTGTATCAAGACATCAAGCACGATTACTTACTATATCATATTCATCAGCAATTTCTTCACCTGATTCGATTATTCCAATTACTCTAAACATGTTTTCAGCAGATTCATTTTTCTCAATCTATAAAATAAAACAATTACAAACATTGTAAGAAACAACATATTTTGTACACATACAAATGGTCCTTATTTTTAAGAGCAAGTACATTGAACTAATAAAAAAAAGAATTTAAAAACAATTTATAATACATAACAATATATTTTAACATAACACAAGAATAACAATATATTTCCATATAATGTAGAGTAAATAAAAAAAAAACTTTCATAGGAAAACAATACAAAGTGTACAAAAAAAAATTATTTCAAAAGTATAATCAAGTTATGAATTCATTCCTCATAAATGTTCAATACGCAATAATTTTGTTATACACTATACATCAAGGCTGAAATGTCCTTCTTGCCAAACTTTAGGCACCACGTCTGTATCGATGCTGGAAATTGCAGCTGATACGGGCTTACAAATCAATTATGATTTAACTACTTGGAGATTCTTTACTAACCCTCACAGGAAAAAATTACATAGAGTGAAATCTGGAGAGCATAGCTGCTTATGCATGAGTGAATTGTTTGTGGTAGATACATAACCAATCGACCCCTGTATTAACATGTTATAAATAGTTGTTTTTCAGCCCCTTTTGTTGTCACAAGATTAATGGACTCTTTAGTGCCATTTATTGATCACCATTCAAAATTACTTATATTACTTCGCCATGTATGTACATTGTCAATGAAAACATTTATTTCATGTTGCATAGTACTCCTACTAAGCAACATTGGAAAATTGGATTGAAAAACATTGACAATTTTAGGTGAGCCTCAATCAAATTGGGATTTAGCTGTTTAATCAATAACATTGAAATCAGGCTTTTATTTTGATTTGCTCAGTATTTCCTAAAGTTATGGATTTGGCAGACCAAGCTTTGAACATGGAATTTTGTTCAGATAATGAAACAGATCCTTATCCTTATAGTTAACAAAATTACAGCTTCAATCAAATTTAGGACAATATTTTAAAAAATATTTTAAATAAAATAAATGGTTGCTTTGTATACCATTTTAATATGATGTTTGCAAAAATATCAAGAAAGATCAATTTTTATTATTATTTCAAACTGGAATATTTTATAACAAAAAGACAATAACAAAAAGAGTAAATGTATCAGAACAATTTTATATAATTTTAA
The DNA here is from genome assembly GCF_982258835.1 of Parasteatoda tepidariorum. Classification (NCBI taxonomy): domain Eukaryota; kingdom Metazoa; phylum Arthropoda; class Arachnida; order Araneae; family Theridiidae; genus Parasteatoda; species Parasteatoda tepidariorum. Next base: position 132,028,890 of record NC_141755.1, on the reverse strand, counting down.
ATACTGTTGAAGCTTAAAAGCCATTTTAAAATCTAAATGTATATATACCTTTGTAGGAACACAAGGTCAGAGAAATTTTATGCCTTCCCCCTGCATGTAGTTGCCAATTCTTTCAGCCATGTCTTGATCTAAACCTCGAAGCAAGATAGAATGAATCGTGACATCCAACCCAATTCCAGCTATAAATTCAGCTCATTCCAAAGCAACATATGAGGAACCAATAATTAAAGTTTTTCCAGGACTTTTCTCCAAATAGAAGAGAGCATCACTAACAAAGAAAAAAATAATAGCAATTAACATTTCATATAAAGTATGCTGAGATCATAATTTTCATCCCTAGTAGTTAACAAAAATTAAAAAATAATCTACGAATAACCTTTTGTATGGTGATATTACTCCTCCCTTTAATAGGGCGAGTTGAAGCTTAAAAGCCATTTTAAAATCTAAATGTATAGATACCTTTGTAGGAACACAAGGTCTGAGAAATTTTCCAATGATCCATCCATTTTCCAATGATCCATTTTCCATGACATCCAACCCAAATCCAGCTATAAATTCAGCTCATTCCAAAGCAACATATGAGGAACCAATAATTAAAGTTTTTCCAGGACTTTTCTCCAAATAGAAGAGAGCATCACTAACAAAGAAAAAAATAATAGCAATTAACATTTCATATAAAGTATGTTGAGATCATAATTTTCATCCCTAGTAGTTAACAAAAATTAAAAAATAATCTACGAATAACCTTTTGTATGGCGATATTACTCCTCCCTTTAATAGGGCGAGTTGAAGCTTAAAAGCCATTTTAAAATCTAAATGTATAGATACCTTTGTAGGAACACAAGGTCTGAGAAATTTTCCAATGATCCATCCATTTTCCAATGATCCATTTTCCATGACATCCAACCCAAATCCAGCTATAAATTCAGCTCATTCCAAAGCAACATATGAGGAACCAATAATTAAAGTTTTTCCAGGACTTTTCTCCAAATAGAAGAGAGCATCACTAACAAAGAAAAAAATAATAGCAATTAACATTTCATATAAAGTATGTTGAGATCATAATTTTCATCCCTAGTAGTTAACAAAAATTAAAAAATAATCTACGAATAACCTTTTGTATGGCGATATTACTCCTCCCTTTAATAGGGCGAGTTGAAGCTTAAAAGCCATTTTAAAATCTAAATGTATAGATACCTTTGTAGGAACACAAGGTCTGAGAAATTTTCCAATGATCCATCCATTTTCCAATGATCCATTTTCCATGACATCCAACCCAAATCCAGCTATAAATTCAGCTCATTCCAAAGCAACATATGAGGAACCAATAATTAAAGTTTTTCCAGGACTTTTCTCCAAATAGAAGAGAGCATCACTAACAAAGAAAAAAATAATAGCAATTAACATTTCATATAAAGTATGTTGAGATCATAATTTTCATCCCTAGTAGTTAACAAAAATTAAAAAATAATCTACGAATAACCTTTTGTATGGTGATATTACTCCTCCCTTTAATAGGGCGAGTTGAAGCTTAAATAGCCCCCCCCCCCTTTCGGTAGCCCGACGACCTGCACGCGAAGTCGAGCACTTTACGGTAGAACAGTTTAACGAGGACCCCTACCGCACACCCTCGGTCCCTACGCAGGCTGAACCAAGTGGTCACCCACCCGCACACTAACCGTAGCCAGTGATGCTTGACTTCGGTAATCTGCTGGGAACTGTGTCTTAACGATTAGTCCACTGCGGGACTGCTTATATTTGCATTTTTATCAATATGTTGTTGTTGTGGTTCATTTACGTCGCACTAGAGCTGCACAGTGGGCTATTGGCGACGGTCTGTTTGTTTGTTTATTCGAATTGTGAATGTTTATTTCGAAATACTTATTTAAAAATATTATTTTAATTAGCTTTATTAGTGTTTCGAATAATAATAATACTTTTATCTGTTACTTTGACAGGTAATGTAAAAAATAAAAAAAAATTAATGAAAAGAGCCTGATTTAAACATTAAAAAAAAATCTGATTTTTCTTTAAAAAAAATTCTGAATTTTGCAGATCCAGCTGGAAATAATGCTTAGAATGTAGGCATCTCCAAGATACATCTCTCCAAGAGCATTCTGCCGAAAATCCATTTGTATCGCATGCAAATAACGAATAAGGTAAGAGCAAGTACTTGTATCGAAGCAATAAAAAAAAATTTGGTTCAAAGTGTAATCAATCATTTCGTCAAACAGATGACAAAAGTTTTGTCATAAATGATGAAATAAAAGGTCCCACAATTTCTACTACTCGTTAGTGATTGGCATTGCAGTTAAATCAAGTTTCTAAATTTGATTTTTAGAAGTACATCATGATATTAAAGTAGAACTCAGATAGAAACTAGAAAAAAAGTATTTTTGTCAAAAAGGTAAACTTACCAAGACTTGTAATTGTGCCGCAGCATTATGAGGAACTCTTAAGGTTAGCATCAGATTTGTCTTTTGCTCTTAGGAGAAGAGCATCTCTTCTTTTTTTTTTTCTCCACTACTTAAAAGGATCAGCTAGTTAATCCTCTTTTCTACACTGTTCATCACCAGTTAATCCAAATGAACCTAGAAAATTCATTGGAACAATAAATAAACAGTTTTATTTTCTTTCTGTTAATACAAACAGGTAAAACAGCGTTTTATTTCTTGGACAAAATGAATGTCAACAGATTTCCTGCTCTAACTCATAAACAAATTTTCTAAGCTGTGCAAAGCTAAAAAATAAATTACAAAATATTTCTCTTAAAAAATCTGATACTTTATTGGTCACATATCTAAGCATTTTTCCTTTTGCTACGCTTATCTTAGCATTCATTCACGAATTAAGGATATTTGAAAGTTATTTATTTATATAGATATTAGTTATTAGGCAATATTATTTTTTTTTTGGGGGGGGGAGAAATCTATTTTATTTTCACATGAGCATATTAAATGCAAGAAATATTTTTTAAATATTCAAACTTTTCGAACTTTTTCTACATTTTATGTAAGATTTTATATATTTAAGTATATAAAAATTAACTATTATAGTTATTGCACCAAAAATAAGGAAAAAATATTGACTTACAACATAACATACGACTGGGAAAAAAATATTTTGTTTTCTCTTCTAAGTAGAAATAACCTTTCACGCTTCACAATTTTAAGTAATGTGCTAAATAAATTTTATTTTATAAATCTGTCTCAATCACTTAAATTTAATAGAAAACATGCACCTATAGATGCAAGTATTCTAATATGTTAAGAAAAAACTATGAACGAATAAGTTTTACAGAATTCAGAAAAATAAATATTATTATCATAATATTTTATTCAGTTCTTTTCAAATATTTAAGTCTACGTAACTATACTTCGTTGGATTTCCAGTTAAAGGGAAAGTATAATAAGTTTTAACGGCAAATAATTGAACGCTGACACTTAAGGATGAATAATGTTCTAGATTCCAAAATAATAACTTACTTATGTCTCTTAGGGTTGCTGCAAAAGGAAGGATCTTCATGAAAATTTATGCCGGGTACTTTTTGGAGTACCTCGTTCTTTTCGGAAGGCTAAATGGAGGGTCGGTCTTTAAGAACGCTTTGCTGGATTCGATTAGAAGTGCAAGCCTCGTGCTTCGCCTCCCAGGGTTTCCTCTTCGCCTCCGAGCCTGAGGCTGCTGAGGAACAGGTGCTGGTGTTGGTACTGGGGGGGCTTGCACTGGAGGAACTTGCACTGGAGGTGATGCTAATGGAGGTGATGCTGTCGGGGGTGATGCTGTCGGGGGTGATGCTGGTGGGTGTAGTGGTGGGGAAGATGGTGTTGGAGAACTCGCAGATGCCAACGGAGGAGAAATTGGTGCTGGACTAATTGTTGGTACAACAGGTGATGGTAGAGTTGGTGACGGCTGGAGGGCAAGCGGTGGTGATGGCTTCTGGACAGACGACAGATCCATCGTTGGAGAAGTAGGTGGTATGACTTCTTCAGCTTCAATGGGAAAGCTGTTGTTTAAGCTGTCCTGGATGGATCTTCTGAGGCCGGAGCTGCTCTCTTCTATATCTGCATCTAATCTGCTCCGGGCCTCTTCAAATGATAGACCTTGCGACACCCTGTCGATGAATCTAGAAGCCAGCATCACCATGGTTTCATTGGCCAGGGATGTCGCAATTAAGCTGGCGTGGTCTATCATTTGGTTTCGTTGTTCGTTCCTCCTTCGCCTGTCCTGTTCCTCTTTCTGTTTTCGGAACTCGTGGGCTCGCCGACGTTCCTCTTTGGCGAATTCCACCGTTGTCCTCCGTCTTTTCTCAGCCATCTCCTTCTCCTGCCGCTGTTTTCTGACCTAAAATGTATTCCAATATTACATAAAAATCAATCATATTTAGATTCAACAGCATTCAAACATATCAAAAATAAGCAAGTTATTCAAGCCCTTCGTTATATTATCCAAGTGGATTTAAGGCGAAATAATTTGAAAATAGAGCTTTATTTGTGAAATGACTTACCGAGGTAAAAACAAATTTAGTCTTTTGTTTCAAATTTACAGTTTTAATTTTAAACTACTTTTAAGTTTTATTATTTCTTTAAAATTATTTTTTGAATTTTGCTTTGAACTGAAAAATGATAACCATTGGCTATCGTAAATTTGGTGATCTATTTAAGCATAAAACTTATCTGATTTTTTTCACTTTCTGCTGAATCCTTTATTATCGTTATATTTTTTCCCTCAAAATCTTTACTTAAATCTGACTAAACCCCTAAAATCTGACTAAACTTTCTCTATTAGGTATTTTTTTCTAATACGTGGGCACATGCTTTAATTTTAATCTGGAAATCAAAAGAAATTTAAAAAGATTAAATATGCTGATGAAATATAAGAAAAAAAACAAAAAAGAATCAGAAGATGTAGCTAATTGTAGGCACTATTTAAAAAATTACAAAAGAGCAATATATAAGCTCATTCACAGAGTACACCTATTATTTGTGGAGCTGTTGAACCTTATTTTATTACAATCTGCATCTATTTTAGCAGTACAATTTTAATAAGATTCTTTTAATTTTTGTTTTAAATTAATTATTATTTTTTTAAATTTGTATGTTCATAATATTTTGATAAATTTCACTTTTGGATTTGTTGAAGATACTTGGTTATTGCGAGCCCTGCTTAAAAAAAATCCTAGGTTTGATAGAACAATTAAATAAAGACTTTTCGTTTAATTTTAAAAAAGTTTTCTTACATCTTAATTAATTTCTGGATATTCATTTTTACTTATTTAATTTAACGTGCACCTATTTAAAAGTACTGTTTAATGAAAATTATATACTCACATCTTCGGGTGTCTCCGCCCCTTGTGCCCGCCTAGAAGAAAATTCTTAGAGTCAAACAATGCACATTATAATTTTTATCATATTATGTTTAATAACAAGGATATCATATTATATTTAATAACAAGGATATTTAATAACAAGGATCACTAGTATATAAGGCAGATTAACTAGATTCTATGTTGGAGCGCCTTTTCATTGATGAATGTTGACATTGTCGATAGTTACCCTCCCATATTGGTGATCCGGACGTAATATGGACACACCTACCTTGACGGTAACGCCCACTACGATTAAAACACGCCTACTTCGATGGATGGTCCACATTGAACTGTTGACTTGCTACTTGTGACCGTGACATTATCCACCTCCTCGCGCTGTTGCTGCTCAGTCTCGATCACACACAACGCTAGTCTGCATAAACTTGTCTGCTAATGGCAACACAGGAGCAACCACTACCGAGAACTTAATACAACTCTTATGATCAGCAAGAAGTACGGTGATCTTAATACAGCTCTCCCGGTTTCTCACAAGACAGAAATGAATCACCTTGTGGTTTCCGTTCATCGAATTCTACCACAGATATAATTCTGGTGGGGGAGTACTGTAGTGTGTCTACCACTACAAAAATACAATTCACTAGTATGTAAGACATGTTAAATAGATTCTATGTTGGAACACATTTTCATAGATGCATTTTGACATTGTCGATAGCTACCTTCCCCACGCTTATTATTTACATAATTAGTTTTAGCATTTAAGATATTTCAAAATATTTAAGCCAATGGATTCGTAACTGGTTCATGTGATATGTGAAAAAAATGTATGGCATATAAATTAAGAGAAATTTTTAATAGCATATGCCGATATTACGGGGAAGAAAAACCACTGCTCTATTTAATTATCTTAATGATCTCGTTCTTAAATGTTCGAAAGCTTAAACCTTTATATTTTATTTTACGAAATCATAAATGTTTGAATAAACACTCGACAAATACCCTCTCTATAAAAACGCCCTACAATTTTAATTTCTTTATTTGTGTATCTCAAAAAATTCTATCGACTGATTCTACTTAAAGTTTAGAATTTAAGTGAATTAAATTGGTGTAATCATTTTTGTATATCTGACTATTCAATTTTTTTAACCATAATTAAATTATATTATAAGAACTGTAAAAATTAATTTACATGAAATTATACTTTGAAAACAAAGTTTTATGAATGTGTGAGAAATCCTGAATTCTGCATTTCAATAGTTTGGAATTTGCCACTTTTTGCTATAAAAAAAAATTCATCCAAGAAATGCATTCTATTTATTATCAATTTTAAAAAAATCGTAATAGCTTTTACGCATCTAAGGATGCATTTACATGGTTCCTTATGGTTCTTACATATAAGTTGTTCTTCATATAAAAACCTACATAAAAGTTACGAAGTTTATACATAGTTTTTGTATAAAAATTCGCAAATGTGCGGATATATGTCGAATATGCAAGAAATGAAATCATCGGTGTGGTTACGCAAAACACTAATTAACTTTTGATCTAATAATCGGATTTCCTGTATTAGGTGCCAATTATAATTATTTGAAAAGTTGAACTTAAATATTCTTAACTATTAATAATGATAGGAAGTCAATACAAAAATATATTTTATACCATAAAACTCGCTAATTTCGTAAAAAAAAAGAGTACCTAATTCAATTAACTGAAATAAATTAATTCAAGCTGAGATTTTAATAATAATAGATTCAATTTTAACTTTAAAAAGTACATTTTATTAATTATTTATTACTTTCCATTTAATAAGAATTATATTTAATGCGAGATATGCAAATTTTGACATCATTTTAAAGGAGGGTGCAATTTCGAATGACACAATACAAAATTTGCATGAAATGGATCCCATAGTTCTTGAAAAATTGAAATTTAATAACATTACTTTAAAATTGTATCAATCAAAAACTATGAATTGATTCCAACGCTGTATTTTCTTATATAAATTTTCCTAGATACAAATAACGTAAAAATTTGCAGACCTTACAATTCTATATTTTTTCAACCTTTTTTAAATTAAAAATGGTTATTAAAATGTATTTTGGCATGGTACTTATTATATTTAGGAAAAAATTTTATAATTCTGAAAAAATTCTTTGGTTTGCTTAAATTATTAAAATGATGTTTTAAAAAGTGGGGCCGAAATTTTTGACAGCTCTTCTGATTAAATCATTTGTACCCTATTTTTCAGATAGCGCTCTTATTTTTATGTTTCAAATCAATGAGAAAAACGGTATTTAGAGAACGTCTGTTTGATTTTGTAAATTAGTGAAGACTAATTACCATATTTCGCACTTCAGTAAAATTTCGATCATTATAACAAAAACAAAATTTAATCAAGCTTATATGTATTTCTTTGATTTAAAGTCAATTACAAAACATTTGGTTGTCGAATTTAAAATAAACAATTCCCAGAATTCAGCTATTCAATTATTCAGTTATACATATTTAAATCAAGCAATATACCATATTTAGGTGAAGGAGTTCACAAATAATGTTTTTTGCTGCTAAGATATCGTGATAGACTTTTTAAAAATGGACACAACTCAAAAAGCATGTTAAGGAACACAGTTGGAAATGTTTAGACGCACATTTCAAATTACAAAAATGGACACAGCATTTCATTCTCTATTTTCAAATTCTTTCATAAATATTGTCTTTTCTAAGAATTAAAGACAAAGATTTTTTTTAATATGATATCGTTCATTAGCATAAATTACTTAATATGTTGTATTAAATTAGAGTTTTTTTCTTCTTCTTTTTTAGAAAAAAGAAAGGACTAAAAATCAATAGTTGTTTATACAAGGTTGGCATAGATGACATACATTTATAATAGTGGTTGCGTCATTTGAATTTTGAGTTTTAAAACTAAATATTTTTAGTTTAGAGTTTTGAATCGTCTAAAAAGTTACACTACGAACCCAAAGTCTGGGACTTATATGTCCAGTAATAGTTAACCTTAGTGTTTAAATAAGAAAGGAAAAGTAAGTACCTAATTCTTCTTTTGGTTCTTAAGCTTGGGTTTCAAAATAAAATGGAACATTTTTTTTTTCTGCAGCCATTTTCGTAAATATTTTAGAATACGTATAAAAAAAGAAAACCAAAATTATACGAATTGGGAATCACAAATTAGTATTTGTGTGAAAGGAAAAAAACAAAATGTTGAGAAAACAGAAATGTAGAAAGACCATTATTATAGAGTTTCACCATCAAACTTTGATTTTTATTACATACATTTTTCGCTACTCTAATTTATACACATATCGATCGAATTTCACTTAAACATTAATTTGCGACCACCGATATATATCCTTTTTTTCACATTTTTGATTAAGACTTTAAGAATACTTATTAAAGATGGTATTAACAGAACACCCCTATACAGTTTTAATAAAATTGCCACTCAGTAATGCAGTAAAAACAATTGAATCAAAATGGTTTTGTGTTTTTCAGAGCATCATATATCAAAAGATGAAAAATACAAACAAAGTATTTCATTAAATTTCAGACCAATTAAGAATGTAATTAACAAAATGGGCTCAATTCTTCTGATCAGAGAGTGCCGTTTAATTTCTATTCTTAAACAAATTAAAAAACACAACTCAGTTCATATCTCAGATGATAACAGCAATCTTTTCGTTGATAGTAATAGCTAGGATAAATCATGAAAAAAAAAAAGCACCGGATTAAAGAATCTGGAAAGAAAAAAAGTACGCGGTAAAAGTACAATGCAGTTTCAATCCCCCCCTTCCCCCAATAAAAACAGAATTTTTATGTGAAACATTTTATAAAAGTTTTGACCGTTTAATGAATTTAACGACAGACCAATAGTCAAGAAATGACCTTGCGATCTCATACATGATTTTTGAACTGATACTTCTTATGCGACTTCCAACAAGGTTGCGTTAAACGTTTAACGCTACATTTTTATTGGAAAAAATGAGTGAAAACAATCCTACGGACAATGCAACGGATTTAAGGTTATGTCAAGGTACGTCTCTTGTAAATATCAATTGATTGTTAGGTTTTCTCTTTTGAAATTACATTATGACGCATTCACATACATTATTAATACAAATACATTTTCCTTGGCGAGACGATGAGGCAACCACAAGCACTTCCACAGGTTCAAGTGGTCCACGAGGGAAAAATGCTACCGTGATTACAGAGCACGGAAGCGAGCGGAGCAGAAAAAAAGAGTCGTTGAATAGAACTAGTGATCCTTCTACGACTGCTGATTCTTCTACAATTAACATCGCAGGTTACGAAGTTTAACTTCTTCCGCGCGGAGGGACTCCACGCACTATTTTTTTTTTTTTTTCAGATTTTTGATCTTGTAAGTAAAGAAGTATGTGTTGCTATTCAGTGAGCGAATAGCAACATTATTTTTTAAAAAAAATTAATAAATATTATTCTTTATACATGAAAAAGTTGAGTCATTCTTAAAGACTTCCATATTATTAGCATGGGGTAAAAGTAAAAAGAAGTGTAGGTATCTATTACAAATATTTAAGATTTATAAAGAACTAAAGGCTATTTCTTAAAGAAAATCTGTAAAATATCCATAAAACGTTAAAAGTGACATAGTCTATCAGAAATTCTTTTTAAAAATGCCGCGCAATCATAAAAACTCCACAGAAAAGGAAAAAAAATTATATACAAAATCAAAACAGAAAAAATAAAAATCAATCTTAATTTTGAAAGTAAATCTTAAAGCTGGAAATCTCAGTTTTCCACTTACTGTAGTTCTTTTAAGAAAAATTGAAAAAAAAGAATAAAGTCTGATAGAAACTCTTTATTACCCCGTCATAATGAAAACTTCCATAAAAGCAACAGTTTTTTTTAAAAGAAAATGCTAAATAAAAAAAAAAAAATAGTGCGTGGAGTCCCCCCGCGCGGAGAAAGTTAAACTTCGCAACCTGCGACGTTAATTGTAGAAGAATCAGCAGTCGTAGAAGGATCACTAGTTCTATTCAACGACTCTTTTTCCTGCTCCGCTCGCTTCCGTGCTCTGTAAACACTGTAATATTGTGCATTTTTCCCTCGTGGACCTCTTGAACCAGTGGAAGTGCTTATGGTTGCCTCATCGTCTCGCCATGGAAAATGTATTTGTATTAATAATGTATGTGAATGCGTCATAATGTAATTTCAAAAAAGAAAACCTAACAATCAATTGATATTCACAAGAGACGTACCTTGACATAACCTATAACCTTAAATCCGTCGCATTGTCCGTGGGATTGTTTTCACTCATTTTTTACAATTGTTATCCACTAAATTTGAAAATAAAATATACTACCCTATTAAATTATATGTGTATCAAAACAAACTAAAAAAATATTTATAGAAGAACAATACTTTTATAACTTTTATTATTTTTATGCTAGTGAGAACCAAAACAATATGGAAATGAATGAGGGAAAACTGGATCCTACCACGTGATTTCCCGGCCAATAAAAATGTAGCGTTAAACGTTTAACGCAACCTTGTTGGAAGGCGCATAAGAAGTATAACTTCAAAACAAATATCGTTCATTAGAAACTCTCTTTAAAAAATATTTCGTTATAATAAATACGCTGATAAGAAGAAAATTAAATAATAAAAAAATACAAAAGGGAAACAGAAAATGATTATCCTTAGTTCTTAAAACATAGATTAAATTTTGAAAATTATCGTTATATGTCTAACCGATCAAAAAAAAAAAGTGATAATAAAGGAATAAAGTCTATTAGAAATGCTCAGTTAAAATTCTATTCTACAATAAAAGCAGCAAAAACGAAGCTAACATTTTCAATTCAACAAAAGTGTTGAAAAGATGTTGACATTGAATGCTTAAAAATAATCTTTAAGGAAAAAAAAAGCACTACCAAACTCGGGGTTTAGTATAAAGTAATGCAGTTTCTATTTCTTTAATTTTCGCATTGTCCTTCAGAGCATTTATTTATAAGTTTTAGAGTTTAATAAATATGTGTAAAGACTAATTCGAATAATGTGTAACAAAAAACACAACATCAGATAACTTTTATTAAATTTTTTCACAATAAAATATTTGGCCAAGCATATATAGGGGAGAGTGGGGTCAATTGTAACAGAGCAAAAATTTCGAGTGTCGGGTTCTAGATTTGGTTTCTAGGTGGCGCACAAGGTGTATTTAATAAATCTACATGTACACCCCTGCTGGCAAGCATTTTTATGTACTTTTGAAAGAGTTACATCACTGTACCATAGTTAGTACTGGTATGTACCTACGATAAAACATAGGCTTTGGTGGGGAAATTAGATGGTGAGTACGTAAAAAAAAATTTTAATGTCACTAATTTAATTTAATCTTTCATCACAGATAGTATATTTGTACTTTTCCAATTTTATTCCTCTTTTCAATTTTACCCCGTATTCTTTGAAGAGAAACGGGGTAAAATTGAAAAGAGGAATAAAAATGGAAAAGTACAAATATACTATCTGTGATGAAAGATTAAATTAAATTAAATTAGTGGCATTAAAAAAATCGTCACCCAACACTGTGACAATCACAAAAGATATTTTCACGCTACGTAAGTGCTTTTTTTGGTATTAGAATATTATATTGTAACAAAGTAATTTCGTCTAAACAAATAAAAATTATTAACCGAATATGTAAGTGGACACTTTAATTAACATTTCTATAAAAAAATTAGTTTTGTTAATTAACTAGCATTGTTTTTAACAAATGAAGCTGAAATGGCGTCTTGGGGGCATTTGTAACAATAAGTAAAGGGACGGCTGTTCAACGACGGTTATTAAATTAAAAATGAAAAGCTTATACTGTACTTACATTTTTTTTCGAGGACCCTCCTGGGAAGAACCAGAAGGGCCGGCACTAACTGCTCCAGAAGCTCCTGCGGCCGCAGAAGCTCCTGCAGAACCGGACGGTCCTGTTGCATCACTAGGTGAGGGGGATGCTCGCTTCATTTTCAATTCTAAAATTATCAAAAATAATATTAGTATACACGAAAGTAATAAAAACTTATCATTTAATAGATAATAAAATAGATTTTTCGCGTTATAGAATGATGAATAAAGATAATATCTGGTCAACATTTCCAGTTGATCAATTATTATTAACAATTCTGAAGTGAAGTTCTTATTAATGCCGATTTCTATTCTTGAGATTTGAACTATCGGTGAGTAATTGAAAAAGAAATGAAGACAGCTGCAGAAAAATTATACAAATTTACCATTTTTTGAAAATATCTTGTGTATTACTTGTGTGACCATGAAAAACTAATTGATACAAGACTGTTTTAAATTATAAATAAACTAAATACAAAACTTACCAGTGAATGAGAGTTGCCAAACTCATATATAAATACGTATGAAAATAAAATGTGTGAATATGAATTTCGATGAAAAAAATTAATAAATAGCGGAAATAGCTTTTAAATTGCGGGAAACACGATGTTTGATTTTTAAAATTGCATGAATGCGAATGATTTTTTATGGCTTACAAACTTCGGTGAAGGTGATTCACGATGTTTAGCATTTAAAGTGCATGAATATAAATTGTGAAGTGCAATTTAAAAATCATGCAAATACTCAATCCAATTTTTGGCATTGAAGAAAAAATTTTTTCTTTCAATGCTGAAATTTTAATTGTTAATTTTAATTGTTTTTTTTTCGGTGTTTACATTTCTGAAAAATTGTATCGCTTGAAAAAAATACCACTTACTGAAAGAATTTGACTATTAAAAAAATAAAAATAAAAATAATATTTTTAAAAACCACGCTTTTGTAGTGGAAAATAATAATTAAAAAACAAAAATTTGGAAAACGAAAAACGTAGGTAGCATGAAATACATAATAGTAACAGTATGTGCGCTCATGAGAATATGTGTATGTATATCTGTAATTGTATCTGAATGTGGATGTGCATGTGGTTGTGCAGGTGTATGAGTAGGAAAATGCGTATATGCATGTGTATATGTAGGGGAGAGTGGGGTCAATTGTAACAGGGTATGATTGTAACAGAGCAAAAATTTCGAGTGTCGGGTTCTAGATTTGGTCTTCTAGGTGGCGCACAAGGTGCATTTAACAAATCTACATGTACACCCCTGATGGCAACCATTTTTATGTACTTTTGAAAGAGTTACATCGCAAAAGATATTTTCACGCCACGCAAGTACTTTTTTTGGTATTAGAATACTATATTATAACAAAGTAATTTTGTTTAAACAAATAAAAATTAGTAACCGAATATGTAAGTGGACACCTTAATTAACATTTCAATAAAAAAAAGATTAGTTTTGCTAATTAATTAGCATTGTTTTTAACAAATGAAGCTGAAATGGCGTCTTGGGGACAATTGTAACAATAAGTAAAGGGACGATTGTAACAGTTGAAAATAAATAATCTTATGTTTACAAACCATTACTTAACTCTTTAAGAACCACCAATAGTTTCCTATAGCATTTATATTATGTTGCATGTGCATTATTTTATTTGTCACCTTTCACAGCATAAATTAAAATTTTTAACCCCTTAAAGTTAAAAGTTTAACCCTTCAGGTCTCTATTCATTATTATTTTTACTTCTAAAATATCACTACTATTTTGATCAATAAAAAAATATATCACAACTATGATAATATGTATAATTAACTATGTTTTAGTTGAATTTATGAACTGTTACAATTGACCCCGTAAGTGGGGACAATTGTAACAAGTGCACGACTGTCAAAAATTGTTAATAACTAATATAATAATATTTAAAATCAGGTATTTATTTTTCTTCTAGTAGAGGATAGTCTACTTTACACGTCTGTCAATAAATACTAATAATATATTGGATTTTTTGTTAGTTAAAAATAGTTAAGTAAAAAATGTTACAATTGACCCCACTCTCCCCTACTGTTATGTATTTCATGCTCCCCAAGTTTTTCGTTTTTCAAATTTTTGTTTTTTAATTATTATTTTCCACTACAAAAACGTGGTTTTTAAAAATATTATTTTTATTTTGATTTTTTTTTTGTACTCACTTCCAAAATCTCAATTTTTTTCACTCACTGTATACAGAACTTTTCTACTAACATGTGACACTAATTTGAAATAATCGAATCGACAACAAAAAACAATCGCGAAAATATTAATTTTTCTTTAATTTAAATTTACTTTGTATGTCTTTTTTCTCTTTATTTTCATGCATTGTCATCCAATTCTGAACTATGTGCCAAGTTTGAAGTCTGTAGCTAGTTGGGAAGTTAGTTTAAAAACGTTTACAAAATTCCACCCGGACAGACATACACCAAGGCAAGTTGATATAAACGTGGTAAAATAAGAGAAAAGAAGATTGACTCGAAATTTTATGTAGCACTCATAATATCGAAATTGAACTGATTTCCCTGTGATTCCATATGCTGCAAAATGTTTTCAACTTGTTTATAGAAGATCCTCATAAATTTTAAGATCTGATGAGTTAGCCTCTAATTTGGCTTTGTCAGTTGTTAGCTAATTTTGATGTATTAAATGAAGCTAAATCTTGTTGGAAAATAAAATCTTTCTTTTCAATTGATTGCATAATATGCTCGAGAGCCGTGATGACGTGACAGAGCATTCGCCTTCCAATCTCGGGGAACCGGGTTTGCGTTCTAGCAATAACTGGTCGATACGAATTTCACAGCCGGTTTGAACCGCCCACAGTGCTTAAGTAGGATATCCTCAGCGGGAGAGGGATCATGCGTTAGAATCCTCTTGCCGTCAGGCAAACCGTCGGAGGTTTTCATGGTTTTCCTCTCCTTGTATCACAAATGCTCGTAGGTTCCATAAAAAATACTCATTATACGGTTTTAGGAGTAATACGGATATGGCGTATAAAACTAAGCGTGCTCCCAACAAATTAACAATAAAAACAAATTTTTAAATTCTGATTCAAATAAACAAAAATGGGATCTTGTAAATAGTATTATTGGTAATCAGAGCAAATCACCTACTTTACCTGATATTTTAAACGACTATGAATCTTCTGATCAATTCAATAAATCAATTGCAAATGTCAACAGTACCTCAAACCCAAATTCAAACAGTTTTAAAATATTGACACTGAACATTTATAAGCATCAACCGTTAAGTTTTCATAGTCAGAAAAACTGTAAATATTACGTATATTAAACATAAATGGAACCACTAAATACAATAATTTCAATAATTAAGAAAAAATCAAAAATTTTATTTATTGAATAGATTTCTCTTTGAAGAGTATAACTAACGATTCTGCAGTTATTTTTGAAGAAATTAATTTGAAAATATTTCTTTTATTATTTTGTATGCGAAACTTGAAGAATTATGAAAAATATAGAACCGAAACATGGCACCAAAAACAGTAAAATTATGTAAACAAACTCCTTACTCTTTAGTCTATTTATTTTAAAAAAAGATTTTCATCTTCCAAATGTTAAAGACAATGAATGAATTGAGAGCTCCTTTTAATACATTATTTATAGTTTTAAATTTGTCAAAATTACACATTGTTGTTCTCGCAAGTAAATTGGAGATTCCTTGTCTAGCACAAATTTATAAGTCTTAATGCACATACTTATTTGCTGCTTTATTAGCAAAATAATTACTAACTGTACAGTAATCACTTAACATGCTTCATAAGTAGAATATAAATATGAAGCATCCTGTGAATTTTTTGATTTATATAATTTTCGGTGGGCTTTAAATAAAAACCTGTTTGCTTTAGAACTCCCACATAAGTGTAATATTTCTCTTTTACCGCAATTAGTTAATATTTACTTATTAGTTATAATTAATACGTATTAGTTATAATTACCTAGCGTCAATAATAGCTTAACAAGCACCGACTACAGTGTAGACGTAAAATATGCTCAGCGATAGACGGATCATGGATTAGAATTCCCTTACAATCGGATTTCATGGTTTTCCTCTCCATGTTATGCAAATGCGGATTATTTTCATCGAAAAGTTCTCTACGAAGACTGGATTGTCCCTGAGTTTGATCAAGGAGCTCCCTTGTCTTCTGGATTGGGTTCAAACTTGCATGGCTATATGAAATCGAACAATGATAGTAATAAAAAAAAATATTGCCTATTTTACTACCAATTTCATTGTAAATTCTTCGCTCTCAAAAAGCAAGAAAGCCTCTTGTATTCATAAAGAAAACGGTTGTGGAGCAAGAAGTTACTGAACATTACCAAGATACTTCCTACGGCCTCCTACCAGACGTTTAAAAAAAATAATAAATAAACGAAATGAAAATAAAAAAATTTATAAAATTAAAAAAAATTCAATGACTCGACATTCTTCAATGACTTAAAAATAAATCAAACTAAAAGTGAAAAAATAAATCAAATTAAAGGTAAATAAATCAAAACGAGTACAATCTTTATTTTCAAAAGTAAACAAGGATTTTTAAAATGTGGATTTTTAATCAGCATTTTTCTATTTGAATTGATAATAAAAATTCAATTAGCTCCATTGACAATTATAGACTATCAAGTTTTTATAGTGATGAATTCAGGTTTTGTTTACTTATTAATTATTTTCAGCCAATCGAGCAATTAATCCTGCAGGGTGAAATTGCGTAACTTTCGCAATTATCGTCTCTTTCATCTGATTTTAAAAATTTCTTGTAGTTTTCACTAATTAAAATACACGGTACAAAAAAAATATTAATAAAAAATTTGGTTAAAAAAATCAGTTATGGCGTAAAATAAGTCAGAAACTAATTTTCTCTTGTTTAAAGTATAATAAATGTAACGTTCCTTACTCGCTGTCACTAATCAACTGCTTGCGCAATTTCTGTGAAGTAATTTAAAATAAAATTATTAGATGCAAGAAACTAAAAATTGAAATTCACCTAAAAAGAGCATTATTTCTATTTCATTAATTTTCTCTCTTATTTTCTCTTAGGCACTAATAAAGTGAAAATTTCTAAAAGCTACGTGAAAGAAAAGAAAATTAAAAGTTCAGAATGAAAAGTAAAATCGGAAAGCATGGAAACTAAATTCGAAAATTCTTCTTAATCTTTTATCTGGTAAGAAAAGGTTAAAATTATCGAATTCAACCTGAAATAAAATTTAATTTTAAGTAACGTATGTATGTTTACAAATTCGATCTCTACATTAAAAATTAAATCTCTACATTTAATAAATAAATAATAACATCGGAAGAGAGAGAATGATAGTTTGAAATGAGCGAGACAGGAAAAGAATGTGCGATAGTGGAAGACAAAGGATAAAATGAAGAAATCTCTTGGTTCTTATATGTAGAGATTACCATCCAACAACTATTTAAGATACTTTTCTTTAATGAGCAGAGAATATTTGGTTATAATATATTAAACTTTTGCGAATATTCTTTTTTAACATTTCGAGTTTATTTAAATCTTTTTACAATTGAGTAACCTCCCGAAAGATTAAAAAATCAAAAGAGAAAAAGCTTTTTTTTAAATATATATACCGGAGGCCGAGTGGTTAGCGTGCCTGACTGCGGAGCCGCTGGTCGCGGGTTCGAATCCTGCTCAGGGCATGGATATTTTTTTCTCTCTGTGTTCTATGTTCTTTCTCCTTTGTGTGTGATTGTGTGAATGTGACCCGCCCTATAAACGTTTGGTGGGACGTGGGCGCACTGCTCCACCGCCGTGGCTTCGCCACAGGTGCCCACTGGGTAGCGAGAAGAGAGTAGCAGTTCTGGCATTCCTGTATCCAATGGGACAACCCCAAAGTGCCCGCCATTAAAATATATATATATATATATATATATATATATATATATATATATATATATATATATATATATATATATTTGTGGATGTGACGTATATATATATATATATATATATATATATATATATATATATATATATATATATATATATATATATATATATATATATTCAGACTACGTGGCAGCAAAAGATTATCAGTTTACAAAGATTAGTTTTTATTTTACATTGAAAAATCTAAGAAACCGTAAATATAAACTATTTTATTATTCCAAAAGTGTTTCGAAATTTAAAGTGAAACATTTGTAGACAAAAGAGTACTTGACCTCAAGAAAATAATAACCACAATTCTCCTGTTGAGGCCGGGATAGCCTGGTTGGCGGGTAGCTGGGCTCATGTTCGCCTCTCAATCACTCGCCGTATAGTAAATGGTGACTGGTGCACGTTAAATCTGTTAGGTCAGAATGTCCTCCATGTTCCCATAAAAAAATTATACCTCTGGGGGTACTGAGACTGATCGTTCCCTGGTTCATGTCAAAATTGCGATCTGTGGTTGAATGAATGGGTCCACCCTGTACAAGGATGTGACGTCAAATTCTTGTACATAGATAGCAAACAAAAACAGTCGCACCCTTTAGTAGTTTTCCCGAAACTGAATTACACGTCGGAAAGAACTGATCTTTGACGTAAAATGACCGCAGCAATCAAATTTTGATATCAGAATGTTTTCCAAACGTTATTGTAAAAACATGCAAAATTTTTTAATGTTCATGAAATAGTTTTTGAGTTATGAAAATCCGAAGTCATGTCGATGACATTTTCTGAATGTCTGTGGTAGAAAATTTTTCTTTTTTAATGTAAATAAAAAATTTATTTGAGAATTATTTTGATAAAAATAATGTATTAAGTTACTTTTCCAAAAAGTCTTTGATATGAGAAAATTTTGTTCAAGACATGGTTTGCACTGCTATGAATATTATGAATAAAATACAATAATTTGATATCTTTTCTGTTGTTAAGAATCTAAATTACTTAAAAGCGTAATGCATATTGTATATAAATAAAATTTACACTTGATCCTTCAGCAGTTTTATATTAAATGAAATTTTGTGGAAAAAGTAAAGGACTTGAAGCATTCATACATTTTATTAGTAAAGTTATTTTTACAAAGGAAATTTTATTTTACCAAAATAGATTACAATCTTGACTGAGAAACATAAATTTAAAAAATTTTCCAAAATCTGACTATCCATTGTTATGAAAACAATGAGGTTGTTTTCACAAATTTGGAATTTTGCTCCAGAATAGAGGCGTACTTTTTCGTCACTTAAAAATGAATGGATCAATCAGAACAAAAGCAGCTGTGTGCTTATTACGATAACGTTCCCGTTCCTGAGATATTTCGAGATAAAACGCTTCACAATTTTATTATAAGTACTTCAACATTTTTGAAATCATAGTTACTTCAAGATTTCGAAATCTTTTTTTTTTCACCCTTAATCATGATGACCATATCACATAATTTGATAATTCAATATGAAAAGGTCCCTTAAAGGCTGGAACTATCTCAGACTGACAACTATAGTTTTATTGTGAGAGGACTTCTACAATGATTCTACAATAATTTTTGAATTCTTCTTCTTACATTTTTTGTAAAACTACTTAAACTTTGAATTCTATAGAAAATAAAAATTTTTCCTCCTGTCTGAAAAATTATAAATTTTTATAAACTTTTTAAGATTTGTTTGCTAATCTGCAGAAAATAATCTGATTTTCTTTAAAAAAAAAATAATAGAGATATTTCTTCCTTATTAATTAAAACGATATTTTCTTTTAATTATAGATATCACTTATTTTTTTAGTAAGCAAAATAACCATTTTATGCAAATGACTACTTCGAAATTAAGTTTGACATGAAAAATGAAAAATTCCATTTGTATAAGATTCAAATAAAGATTTTTTTTTTTTTTTGGTACAGTTTCTCTCAAATCTTCATTTACTAAAGCTTTAAAAAAAGCTATATAAAACAGTGCTAAACAGAAAGTACTATAAAGATATATGAAAATTATATGAAACAGTGTATTTTTCACACACTGAATATAGTATTTTTTTACATAATTATTTTTAAAAATTGTATTTTATTATTTAAATTTTTTATGATTTCATACAACATTATTTTTACAAAATTGCGATAGATTTGGAACTTACTTAAATTGTAGAATTTGTTTCGAAAAAATTAAAAATGTTTTTATAGGTTATTTCAAGTTGTTAAAGTTATGTTATTTCATAAAATGTATTAAAAGGCAAATACAGAGTAACCCTAAAATTTAAAAGATGTACTGCTGAATAAATTTTTATTAAGCAAGAGAGAGTTTTTTTCTTTCTTCCGAATAAGCACATATTAATAAAAAAAAATTATTTTCTAAATTTATTCACCGTTTATTGCGTGCAAAAGAGGTAATTGTTTTGTAAAATTAAAATGCCAACAATATAAAATGTGCACTGTAGTCTACAAAAATGATCCGAGTTCAACGCTTTATTTTACTTACGTTGACTACTTTATTTCATATTTGTCTAGAAGAAATTAAGAGTGTTGAAAGCTTATCGATTCGTTAAGTTTCATTCCTTTTTTAAATAATTTTCTTACAAAAGGATAAAGTGCATTGAATATTTATTTAATGTTATTTTCTTTTAACTTCATTTTATCTAATATCATAGGCTTTAGTTAAATAAACCATTAAAACGACCAGTTTTAAAAACAAAACTTACTTTTAGATCATTGTTAGTGAAACAAAAATATTTCTATTCTCAATGGCAAGGCAAAAAGGACAAATATTTAAAAAGATAAAAATACAGAAATTTAAAAAAAAATACAAACGTGATGTATACAGATATATTCCCATTAAAGTTGTATCTCAGCTAATATTATAAAATAGGGCAAACAATTCTCACTTAGTTTCTATATTTTTGTATTTTATAATCGGAGACTAAGATAAGTCAGAGAAGCATAAAAATGTGCACAATTCGAATTTCGAAACGAAAATCAAATACAGACCAACAGAGCGGTAAAATTAACATTTTATAAACATATAGTTGGCTTTTGAAAGAGCTCTTAAATTAATTTAAAAAATTTTTTCAAAGGATTAAAATAAAATATAGAAAATTAGCATCAATGCAAAGATTTGTTTATAAACATTGCTGCAAGCGACTATAAGGAGACAATGTGTGATTGGTTATGTGAAAAAATCATTCGAGGATTCCATTGGATGAGAGCACGAAAGCCTCCAGAAAGAGTGCGGAGTAAAATCCATTGTTATTAAATAATGACGAAGCAGGACAGCCCCAAAAGAAGGAGGAGTTATAGTAACTCCTCCTTCTTTCGAGGCGGCCCTGCGTGATGTCACGAGAAGAGAAATCATAGCTCTAAGAGAGGAATGAACGAAACTAAACCCAAATCTATCTTCTATTATAAATTCTAACTTGAAATAATAGTAAATGAATCATTCTTATCTTACAATTACTTCTAATGATATTCTTTCTTGTCTGCATATTAAACATGTTTACAGATACATGAGTATTATAAGTACTGGCGCAACTGTAAGTGTGAAGTTTAGAACTAATAATATTTTTTTATAGATTTTATGTATAAAACTTTGGAACTTAAGGAGAGGTTATGAAAACTCTAAAAAATTTCCAGTAACTCCAACTTTCCTAGAAGGATAAAACTATATATGTATTTTTATTATATAAACGTAAATTTAATCAATTTCATGGCAAGAAAATATACATGTAGTTTAGAATAAAATGAGTTAGAAAAAAACATTCAATTTAAATTTTATTCACATAACATCTTTTTATAGTTTAAGTAATCAGGAAGCTAATAAATGATTTCGTTTTAAAAATGGCTTCACAGTTTTAAATTTTATATAGTGATTGTTTGCGTTATAATAAATAAAAAGAAATTAGGTCCATTTTTAATAACTCGTTTTACAGTCTTTGACGATAAAATCGAAAACGAAACTCCGCTTTCTGACTAGCTAGAGTAGAAAGTTTTTTAATCCTAATATCCATAGGCGTGGCTAGATATTTTACTGAGGTAGAGCCATAATAGTAATGAACACTTTCACAGTTATATGAGATTTCAGTAGTAGTTAAGTTTTTAGAAATCTAATTTAACTTTATTTAAAATATCATACTATACCTCATATAGGTTTGCGTCAGGATTCATATTATGAGGATAATTATAAGTATGTAATAATATTATATGGATCATATCTATTATAATATTATATATAGATATTAAATATTATGTATGTAATAATATAATTAGATATAATTTATATAATATATATGTAATTAAATCTATGCATGGTTTTTAACAACAATTTTTAAATTATCGTCATTATTTTATGTCTATATTTCAAAAAGTAATTTTCACTCTTATCTAAATGAGGGAAAAATTTGTTGTTCATAAATATTAATTAAAATCATGATGAGACAATTTCAGTGCATACATTTATTTAGAAAGTAAACTAAAAAAATTATTTTTTGATATAACAGGGATGAGAGTAGTTGGAAAGTAAAAAGGAGGAAATTTAAGAATATATATATATACACAAAAATTTGACAAAAAAGTGCAATTTTTAAACTTGTAAACCATCTGATTATAAATCCCGATGATTAATTTTAAAATTGCATGAATATATAAATATGAATCACATGCATGATTTTAAATTAAGAGAATATGAATCCTGAAATGAGGCTTTTTAAATCACGTGAATATGAAACTCTATATGGAATTTAAAAAATGCGAAAATACAAATCATGATGCGTAATTTTTAGATTACGTAAATATGAATCACGATGCGTAATTTTTAAATAGTGCGAATACGAATCCCACTGTCTATTTTTAAAGCACGCATAAATAGGAAAATCGACGTTTGATATTACCACCGCAAAAACGAATTGGATTTTAAGCTCGCGTGAATACGAATCGCTACATAGGGTTTTAAAAGCGCGTAATTACAAATCGCGATATTGGATTTTTAAATCTCGTAAATAAGAATCGCAATGAACGACATTTAAATCGCCTGATTAAGAATCGCAGCGTTCAACTTTTAAATCAGGTAAATACGAAAATCAATGTTTGAGGGAGGAATGATGACTTCAATACTTTCGCTTCGTGGAAAATTTAATTCCTCATTGAATATTTTAACTTGTGCAAAAAAAAAAATTTCAGCGGAAAAATCTGGAAAAAAAAGCGGAAATCCGTGAATCTGCGGAAGAATCACATCCCTGGATATAAATAGCTTAAAAGAAATTTTTCTACATTTCATTATGAAAATTATTGGAAAATGAACATTTGAAGGTGATTTTTAAAAAAAAAAAATTAAACAGGTAATTATTTTAACAAATGTTAAAATCACTTAAAAAAATTTATTAATGTACTGCTATAAGAAAAAAGAAGAATGCTATAACAATTTAACAATTTGAGAATAATCCTAACATTCTAAATATTTGTAATAGCAATCAGAATTAAACCTTTAAACACAAATAATTTTTCTGTGTAATTTTTATTCTTACGGTCTTATTATCTATTTTATTCTTACGCCACAGGAGGATTCTTAAAAATGGAATGTGAATAAAAAGAAAAGGGTTTTTATGGGATGACACTGAAGCGACGTGACGTCACTCATCATATTCTGCATTTTTGTTATTATTTATGAACTCTAAATTTGTTTTTACTTCAAATTTAAACCTTACATTTTGGAATTACCTTATAATGTTGTTCTTTTATTTTATCTTTGCGTAATTGCTTCTTAAATATTTGATGCTGCATTTTACCTAAATGTAAATAAACGTAAATGTGTTAAATAAATGTAAATAGTAATTATTTAATGTGTTTATTCTTCAAACTATTAATTTCGCTTAAACACCCTATTTTTTTCAAAAAGGACAATGAGGGATCATTTATAGGGGTCAATGGGCAAGCAGGGTGGGCCGATTTTTTAAAGTGCTTAGGGGAGCACTGGTTAAGGTATGAATCTTTAGTGATAACTTATAATAAAATAAGATGAATTAAAAATTATTTCGTAACTGTGAAGGAGGGTAAAGGAGGATAGCTAAGAAAATAAGGCAATATTAGACAGGCTGTGCAGCTAAATTTTCCAGCAAAAAATATTTCAAAAATATTTTTAAGCAATTTAAAATGAAAAAATAAAGTCATAATTATATGCACAGTAAGAAAAAACTTACAAACTTTAAAATAATGATAAAAACATATACCCCTCCCCCCAAAAAAAAAGAAATTACGTGCAATTTTAAATATGATTTATATAGAGTTGCTCATTCTGTTTTTTAAATTAATAATTATATTATGGAATTATAAAAAAATTTATATCTAAATTTTTACAAAAATATACAACATTAAGTATGAGTGTTTAATTAAAAAATTATATACAAGATTCTATGTATTGATCATACTGAATCGATAATAATGAGCGAAATAGAAAAAGAAATAAGAATGTGGCAAATTAAGAAAAATCAGAATCAATTCATACTGCAAAATGTAAATAAGTAAACTGCCTATTCTGTATCCGTAAATGTGCACTTTAACATTTAAAAGTTGACACTGAAAAAAAGAAAACATTCCAGCACAATAAAACTAATGATTTTATGAATTGGCAAAAATTAAAATGCATTTTTGTTATTTTAAATTAGTAACATACATGTTATTATTAAATGTACCTTGCAGAAAGATATTAGAGAGTTTTATCACAGATAACACCAAAAAATTCCGCCACAGAGCAGTAAATGATGTTCGAGTTTGTATCTTGAAATGGCAATTTCTTCTTTTTTTTTGTTATTTATTTCAATGCTCAAAAATTAAATAGGTAAAAATTCTGCTTATTTTATCACTAAATATCAATTTAGTTATTATGTATTTAAACTATAATTACATTAGACAAAAAAAATTTCTATGTTACCAAATATAAACTTCTTGTGGTAATATGTTTCAACTTGAGCTCACGCAATGTTCAAATGTGGAAGAAAAAAATTTAAACAAACAATGTAATTATTTCTTTTAAATAAAAAAAGAGACACCAGAAATAAAACTTTTGAATGAATTTGCGTAAAATATTGTTAATTATTTCACTTTTGAAAAATGATCCTGTAACTTTCAAATCTTTTCCCAGATGATCATTTCTCAATAATTTTTAAATTTCAAAGCAATAATTTCCAAACCTAATTGAAAACATGAATGTTTTAACGTCGCTAGAAATTGAAAACATGAATAAAATTTGAGATATGTACATTAGTTTTCTTATTTTAAAATTTTTATAAGAATTTTGTAAATCAACTTTGCATATAGTTTAATGATTATTTTAAGAAGTAAATACAAAAAAAAAAATCTGCAATTTAATTTTAGAAATACTCAATATGTTTAAAAAGACTTAGTAACTAAAAAGTAGAATATTACATTCAAAATGGACCTTTTCATAATAAACAAAAAATTTCATCTTTGCATATAGTTTAATGATTATTTTAAGAAGTAAATGCAAGAAAAAATCTGCAATTTAATTTTAGAAATACTCAATATGTTTAAAAAGACGTAGTAACTAAAAAGTAGAATATAACTTTTAAAATGGACCTTTTCATAATAAACAAAAAATTTCAGTTTTTTAAAATTAACAACAAAATTTTAAAATTATAATTTTTTTTTTTGCAAAAATGTTTATGAGTGCTTAATGCGTATTTTCTTTGTATGTTAACAACTGTACAACAAAACAAAATTAAGAAAATTTAAAACATTAAATCAGTACGTTTTTAAAAAATAGTTTCAAAAATATTTCTAGTTCTAATAACTACTGCTTATATTTTACTATTTGTGTGTTGCGTCTATATTTTATTAATTCCAACTTCAAAAACTTTTACGACATAATATTTAAAATACAAAATTTAAGGAAAACAAAAATAAAATTCACGCAATAAACTAAGGTTGGAGAAAAAACTGGTTTTATTAGAAAAAATGAAGGTTTTTTGGTTTACACTGTTTCGATATTTATTTAAAACTAAAGATTTAAGAAAAAATAGCCACGAATTTGAAATAAATATACCATTAAGATATTTTCATAAATCTATTTTAATTATTAATTAATATTTTTACTAAAGAGTAAAAAATATTAACTTTCCTTGAATAAAATTTTTATCATGATACGAAAAAAGAATTTAATTATGAGTACTTACAGTTAATGATACCCTTTTATTTCTCCCTTGAGTATCAATTATTGTATTATAATGAGTTTCTCTCATCGAAGGTTTAACTTTTAAGAGTTTAATATAAATAAATTATTATCGTATGGGGATATTTATTACATTAAACGGGAAGGTTTTATGTTTCTTCCCTAACATCTGCAGGGTTACTCCTTTTGCAATTATTCTTTTGATTCAACTTCCGAATACGAAACATCTAATAAGTTATGTCAGATAAAAATAAGAAATACACCGGTAAAATTGAATTTTTAAAAAAAGTAACTATAAATTTTTAAAATAAAATCATGTTTTATTACTAGAAATGAATGCGATTAATACAATTTAAATAAAAGAAATTTTGTGTAATCTTAAAATATTTCACTTGCATAAAGAAAAATGCTATTTTTCTTTCAAAAATGAAAAAAGAAGAAGTTTTTAAGATGATTTTATTCTTTTGTGTGTGATAGAATTCAATGAAACGAAGGATCTTTTTTTGAAACTTGAGGACTCAATCAACGACCAACGTATACCGGCACCCACGAGTTCGTATATGGAACAAAAATTCCTTCAGGCTAGTAGAAGTGAAAACGTCACTTAGTCTTCAGAATTGATAAATTAACTGTTAATTTTGCCAAACTTATCCAAATTTAGATTGTTGACACAATAATTAGAATCAACTAGTATTTCTATCGTGAAAAAGTGTTTTTTTTTTTTTTTTTTTTTAAATTCAATGTTTTTATATTGAACATTTTCATTGTAATTCTTTATTAGCGTGTTTTTCACGAACTTCAACTTAAAGATAAAAAAGATGCGATTTGGAAAATACGAATTTCTAAATTTTTGCCTGGTTCCATTTTTATAAGCTCATTTTTGTCCTACGTTTTTGCAAAACTTAAAAAATATTCCAACTAGGCTGGTTGGTAGGGCACTGAGCCCATGTCCAAGAGGTCGTGGGTTCGATCCCCGCTGAAGACTCCCCGTATAGTAAATGGTGACTGATGCACGTTAAATCAGTCGAGTCACGAAGTCCCCCATGTTCCCATGACAAATCATACCTCTCGGGGTAGTAATCTAGGAGTTTTCTGGATTAGTTCAAAATTACAAGGCTACGGAGTTTAACATTAGTAGCCGTAAACCCAAAATTGGGTCGCCTGTTCAACGACTGTTATGAAATAAAATATTCAATAAAATATTCAATAAAAAAATTAATTTTGGAGCAATTTTTAATAATTTTTTGAAAAGTATTAAAATTTAAAAGTTGCGCAAGCATTTCAAATAGTTTTGCACTGCTGAACAAAATTACGCGGAAAATCGATGTTTCTTAATATTGTAGAGAATCTTAATAACAAATGAAAAGTCAGATCTGAATATCTTGCATTTTAAGTTCAAACAAATTTCTAAGTTTTTTGTTTTAATTGTAAAAATCGATTTCTGTATAGATGAACAAAACAGATGAATAATAAGTACCGTTAAAGTTATACCTAATAATTCATAAGTATCAGATTTTGAGAATATCAGAAACATGAGAATGCAGAACGAATTTGTTATAAAACAGTTTGGGGGCACTGATAAAACATAAAATTCATATACTTTCACGTTAAACCTGATTGTTTGTTATGAAAAAGAAATGGACATTTTAATGATCTTTTAAATAATAAATCTGGTAATAATTTTTTTTTTTTTTTTTTTTTTTTTTTTTTTTTTTTTTTTGCAAAAATCTAAACACAATTTTTGCTTTCAAACTTAATTACAAAATGAAACATTTTAACTACTCTACATACTAGTCTGAAAATGAGTTGATAGAATGGTTTCCGAAATAAGTACTTCTAAACAGTTTTTGCTTGTGATTTTGTTTTTATAGTAAATGCAGATGAAAGTAAAATTTAATAACAGAAATTGCCAACGAAATGCGAACTTGTCTCAAGAATTTTCTGCGTATTTTAAAACTAATATAAACATTTTATTCTCGCAAGTAGCTATTTTCGAGGAGGTAATGAGCTATTTGAATTGAACTGAAATGAATTTGGGGTTTAGTGGCACAAGGTCCAAAAAAGGACATACTGCGCCAAACACACGGTTTTAAAAACAGATTAAAAGGTTAAGTAAAGCACACGTATAAAATCAGATAAGAGAGTGAAAATTATAAAACAATGTTGTAAAATTACATACATTAAAATCAATAAAACTGCATGGTAAATTTACTAAAACACTAAATAGTATAAAACAATTATATACAACTTAAAATTCCAATAGCGCGTAAAAATGCAAAGATGTTAGGATGGTGATTTTTAGTAATGAGCTATTTAGTCAAATTACTTGAAGTAATTTGGAGATTCCATATCTAGCACAGGTTTATGAGTTTTAATGATACAGATTTGCTGCTTGGAGTAGCAAAATAATTACTAACTGTTCAGTAATCACTTAACATACCTTAACATTAACTATAACATTAACTATATCGCTGCTTCAGAATTAGAATAAGTAAAGAGTTAACTCCAAACGATAATTGAGATTGGACTGTATAGAAAATGCGTTGAAAAATTCGTAACTTATGATAAAATTCAGGTTTTTGAATAACTAAATTTTTAAGTGAATTTTGTTTCAAACATTATAGATATAGATACATATATATAAATATATAAAGCACTCAAATATTTTTAATCACTTTCCAAAAGAAAAAAATCTTAATTACGATCTGTGCAGTAATAAAAATTATTTTTTCTATCCCTTAAAGTTCTCAATTTATAAACATAAAATCAATAAAATTCGAAAACTTTACATAATTATGATACAGTAGTTTCTGAAAAATATTGCAGAGAAAATTGCGAAAATCATACATTTTTTGTAATACGACAATCGACGCGACAATGAAAAAATCATTTTTCACAAATCTTAAATTAAAAAATTTCCTAATAAAATTAAAATTAGTATAACTGTAGTGATTTACATACCTTAATCAAGAAAATTTCTTCTTAAACTAGTCAAAATTAACTCCGAAAAGTCAAAAATAGTAAATATTATTCCTTTGGATCAAACGTTAAGATAACTCACAATCCAACTGATTTCTAAAATAATGAAAACAAATCGAAATAATATTGGCGACCATTTGGCGACAAAAATTGCAATTACTCATTAATTTTTTATAACCATACAAAACGTAAAAGGATTTGAAGGCGTGAAATTAAACAAATGGGAGTTTCATCTGTCTTTAATGCTACCTGATTGGTTGATTACTGAAACAGTAAAACACAAAGTATAGTTACACCTGCAAAGTATGGTTTCATCTGCCGTGACAAAGAAATAGAAGCTAAAAATAAAGTTTATCATTATTTTTCAAAGTTAATAATTGAAAGTTTAGTTCGATGATTTTAAAGCAGATTTAAAGTTTATTACAAAAATAGTTGCAGTCATGGCCTATGATAAAAAGAAAAGTGCCATTTAATAAAAAAGTTTAAAATAATTTTTGCACAAAAAAATTCCTATTTTTAAAAAAAATTTTTTTTTTTATAATGCTCACAAACTAAATTAGTATTGATTAAAAATCATTTTTTATTATAGCGTATAGATTGAAAGAAACTAAATATTTTACCAAATTTTGAAAACCTTATTTGTTTTTAAGTTTAATTACTTGATTTTAAAATTAACAAACTCAACTTGAGCAAATTTAGCTGTTTAACTGATCTGAAATAATGAGGGGGGGGGCACAGATCTAGCAACACACAATATGTATTTCTGTTTTATACTAATTTGACTTTGATTTTACATTTCTAAAGAAGAAAATGTAACGATATAAAAAGTCATTTCATATTTGAAAGTTTTAAGGAAGTCAACTGACGATTTGATTTCGGTACGTGAGGCAAGATTAAAAATTTTGAATATGTATTAGAATGCAGCTAAAAATTTCCTTAAAAATTTAAATAATATAAGCATAGCTACCAACCAATATAATAATACAATTAAATAATCTAAACATATCTTCTGGATTTTGCCAGTTCTCCTGGTCTACTGGTTTAATAAAAAAATTCTCCTGGTTTTCGTATATTTTAGAAAATATTTAGTATATTTTTCAACAATTATCATGAAATTTATATCATTTCAATTTATATCATCAGGATTTCGTTCTTTCTGTGTTGGCATATATGTATAAAGATTTTTTTTAAATTTTTTTTTATTTTTTGTAATTACATAAAGTCAAAACTTCAATTCTTACAACTATTTTTGAATCTGATGATTGCCCTTAATGGATGTTTTATATCCGATTACAAATTTCATTTTATTTTATGTCCATCGTTGAACAGCCGACCTAATTTTTTGAGTTTACTACTACTAATGTTCAACTCCGTAGTCTTGTAATTTTGAACCCAATCCAGAAGACAAGGTAACTCCTGGATCAAGTATTGGGCGAAATTTAACTTCGTGGAGGACTTTTCGATGAAACTAACCCGCATTTGCGTTACATGAAGAGGAAGACCACGAGAATCTCCCACTGTTAGCCTGACTGCAAAGAGACTCAAACCCATGATCCGTCTACCACTGAGGATATTTCACGTCAGCACTGTGGTCGGTGCAAGCCGGATGCGAGCTTCTCAGGTGCACAGTAGCCACATAGCCTCAGAGAAATAGGAAAAATACATGATAATAAATGCGCAAAAATATATACAAGTATTTACAACTATTTACAAAATTTACGGGACAAAACTCCATCGGATAGGAAAAAGGCGGTTACCGAGCTATATTTTATGTTGTCTTTGATGGGCTCAAAATCAAAGTTTTTAAAATAGTTGCAAGTATGACAAGAGGGTGCATCTCTGAAGAAACTTGGACATAGTTCAGCTATGTGTTCATCTATTTTGTTGATTACTAAATCTCTTCTTAGATCTTTCATTTTAATGGATCTGGGGGCTCCAGTGATGTATCTGAGAAATTTATTTTGAGTACTCTTCAGTTTCTTCTTTTGAGTAGCAGTGGTTGTGCTTCATGCGTAGCTGATGATCGGTCGAATGCATTGGATGTTGTAGTTGTTGTTAATTTACGTCGCACTAGAGCTGCACAATGGGCTATTGGCGACGGTCTGGGAAACATCCCAGGAGATGATCCGAAGACATGTCATCTCAATTTTGATCCTCTGCGGAGGGGATGGCACCCCCGATTCGGTAGCCCGACGACCTGCGCGCGAAGTCGAGCACTTTACGGTAGCATAGTTTAACGAGGACCAATACCGCACACCTTCGGTCCCTACGCAGACTGATCCAAGTGGTCACCCACCCGCACACTGACCGCAGCCAGTGATGCTTGACTTTGGTGATCTGCTGGGAACCGTGTCTTAACGATCAGTCCACTGCGGTACTCGAATGCATTGGAGGTATAGCGTTCGTTTTGTTTTGAGTGTAAGTTTTGAGTTATAGTTTAATATCAGTTTCGGAGCTCTATAGGCTCCTTGCTCTTTGCTAAGAATATTATCAATATGGGAATTCCAGTTTAAAGTACTAGTAAGAGTGACGCCTAGGTAGCTCTCGAATAGGCGGAAGGACAGTGTAGTATCAGCGGTTCGTGAGTATGGACTTATTGAATAAATACCAAGATTAAACTTAATAACATTTATTGAAAAATTAGGAAAACAAAACATAAACAAATGAGCTTAAGCCGGACAACCTTGCTCGTTGCCGGTTAGAATATTAATTACTCCTTTTAGGAAGGAGAAAACTACCTAAAGCAATGCGATGGCAGCGCCATCTCTGAATTAAAACAAATAATAGTCAAAATGATAAATTCTGGTATTACACCTTTCCCCCAAGTTATGGGTTTGGGTTTTAAAATAAAATTCGAATACAAAACTGACACTGAAAATTAGAATTTAGCATAATAAACAGAAATAATAAAAATATAAACATGTGAAACGTTTAACCATACGAAAACATGAACTGCCCTAAACACATTTGCTGGAAATACTTAACAAATGCTTCAAAATGTAATTACTTGATCTAAATTATTAGATTCTAAAATCAAGCCAAGAAATACCAAAGAATTAAAATTCAAAATTAATTTTCAACCAAAATTATTCACAAAAATGGGTATGTTCGTACTAAGAAAATAACATAATACACACAATTCAATGAAGGTTTCAAATATCAAAAAAAATATTTTTATCAAACAATCATCATCTCAAATAATCAGCATTAATATAACATAAACATTACTAAAAAACTTCTATGAAACAATTAGCTTGATAATAAACAAAAGAAATATATCATCAATTATTATACACTTATTCTCAAAATATAGTTTAATTTATATAACTCAATTAGCTGAAATTACATAACAACAAACATTTGAAAGGTTAAAAATTATTATTACGTTTGAAAATTAAGTAATCTCATAAAATGCTTAATTACCTATAACTGAGTTTTTTAAGCACTTCTTATATAATCTATTATAGGTTAATGAATAAAATATTTACCTTCAAGCAGACAAGAAAAAAAAAGAAGAAATAATCCAAAATTAAACACATTGTTTATGAAGTAAACAATCTACTTAATGCATCTGCATTAGTTAATTTTGATCCTGGACAGCGAACGACCTGTATATTATATTTTTGAAGAGCTGCTGCCCAACGTTGTAATTTTGATGATTGTGATGCATTTTTCACCACAAAAGCGAGGGGGTTATGATCGATAATCACTTTGATGTTTGAACCAAACATCCAAAGTTCAAATTTCCTTAGAGCCTAAACAATGGCGTAAGCTTCTCTTTCAATTGTTGGCCAGCGTTGTTGAGTCGTGGAAAGCTTCTGACTCGCATAACAAATGGGATATTCCTTCTCACCACTCTGTTGAGCTAAACATGCTCCGATCCCGATTTGAGAAGCATCAGAATGGATAATGAATGGCAAGTCTTTAGTCGGTGTATACACTCTAAAAACTGTACCTCTTAAATAAAAGGCACAAGCTAAATGTACCCTTTATTTTCTCGCGTTAGAGGCACATAACTAATGTGCCTTTAAAAATTAGAGGCACCACAAGAAATGAAAGGCACCAAAGCAAACGCGAGTCAATGAGCGGTACGAAAGGATTTTACCGGTTCCCTGTGCCTCTCAAATGGGCTTCCCTTTTTTTTCTTCGGTACGATGTAACGGAGAAGAAGCGCATGCGCACATCAATGAAATATTTTATGACGAAATACAAATAATAAAAGCAGACGATAAAATTAGAACACCAGAAAGTTGTTGATTTTTTAGAATTAGTTTTGTGTGGAATTTGAGTTTTCATATTAACCGTTACGGGTTTATCTAGTTTGTTTTATGATATTTTATCTATCCCGTTACGGGTGAGTTATCATATATCCCGCTACGGGCACTTTTTCTAGTTTCCTTTATAAGATTTAACTATCCCGTTACGGGTACTTTATATTTGTTATTCGCGATCGCAACGCTCGAGTACGCCGTCTAGCGGGAGCCTGTAAATATCGGACATTAATTTATCACGTTTTCATTTAGTTCCATCGAAATCATCGACTGAATCAGACGCCATTTTTTAGCAGCAAATAAGAAACGAAATTTCCCTAAGGAAAAGGCCGAAGAACTTGAAAAAAATCTCCAGAATATTAGTAAATCTTTCAGGAACAGAACACGCCAAACATTTGAAGAAAAATTCCTCAATAATTTTTAATTTCTATTATCAACAAACTTGCAACTGATGACTTCCGATTTCGGATACTGTTACAGATGTGTGTATTAAGGTAAAATGCATTTCTTCTGTCTTCAATTCATTACGAATTAAAGTGAAGTCAACATTGCTTTCGTCATTCCAGTGAATAAATATGAATTCAGAACATACAGAATTGTAATAGTTATAACATATTCTTCTTCGTTAGAATAGTATATATTTCTGTATCCATATAATTCGGAAAACAACAATAAAAAATTATCCAAGTTACTTGAAATAGTGCCATTTGTGCTGATTCTTAATTAATTTTAATCGCTTTCTTGGTAAGTATTTTTTAGTTTTGAAAGAATAAGTTCAACTAGAATTCAGCTATTCTGTTTTTAGCTACATATTCAAATTCATATCTATTATAAAATTTTGCTGTGTAGTATGTTATCTAAAAGTAATGAAGGGATAAACTATGTATCTATTATTTGAGAATAAAGTTTTCAAACAAGGAACTTATCATTTTGGAATTCTCCGGGAATTATAAATCAGGTAAGTGCAATGATTTTTACAAGAAAAAATTTGACTGTAAATATTTTTTTTTCATTTGATGATGGTTCTCTACAGAATGGTTTTTTACGTCTGATTAAGAACTATAAGAATAATAAAAAAAGAAACAATATGAAAGATTTTATTTCAATGTAAAGAATTCTTGAAATCGTTTTTTTATCCTAAGAATTCTTTATTTTCCGTTTTTCAGTTTATAATTTTTTGATAAAAATTGTTCTCAAAATACTTTTTTTGAAAAATTAAATGGTATAACATTATGTGTTTATGTATACTTTTTGTATATTCCAATGCTTGAAGTAATATGATTCAGAAAAGTATGGAATAAAAATTCGGTACTTACTTATTAACGCCACCGCCGCTACAGATTTGGCGGTTTTTAAGTGCCGCTAATCTACACTTAAAATTTTTGCGACAATTCATAAAATAAAACACTTTATTTAAAATCAAAATAGTCAATCGGATTTCGGTGGAAAATGAGCCGATATAGAGTTTAGCAAAGATTCAAAACATCGCCACATGAACTCTGATAAATAAAATTCCAAATGAAATAACATTTCCAAAATGTACGTTTACCAAGATAAAGTTTTATGTTGTGGGAATTGGTACATTTTCGTTTTTTCGGTAAAATATTTCCCTCCTAAAAAAGTACAATTGCATCTTGTTTTGTTTTTGGCAAATCCCAAAGACAATTTTTGTAGCACTAAAAATGGCGACAAAAAAGAATTGTTTTTTTGTTTTTGTTTCGTCAGCATTCTTTATTTTACGTTTCTTAGTTTCTAAATAATGATTGTTATTGAAACTTAAAATTTTTTGATAAAAATTGTTGTCAAAAAACTTTGTTTACAAAATTAAATTTCATAAAATTATGAGGCTTATGTATACTTTTTGTTCATTTTAATTTTTGAAGTAATATGATTCTTAAAACTATAGAATGTAAAGTTTAAACGGGCCTTTCATGTTACATCATTAAATTTAGTAAAACTATTTCTCGGGCATTAGGTTTTAACTCTTATAAGAATGTGCATATTTTTTTCTGTTAATGTACAACTATTTTTCCGATGTGTTTTGGATATTCCTTCTCTAATAAAAAGAGATACCATTTTGTTTTCGTTTGCATAAGAAAGAATATCAAGCATTTTTCTTTTTTAAATTTAATTAGTCACAATAAAGAAGGAACGTTGCAATGCTACATGCTACATTAACGACGTCTCTAGAGTAACTGAATGACGGTTCATGTAGAAATCGCAGGTATGCGTCTCATACAACAACGCCCCCTATAGTTCGTTGCGATCGCGAATTGTATTTGTTGTGGTGTGAAATAAATGTTTTTATAAAAAAACTGAACAGTTCTTTAATATAGCTTGATACGCAGCTATGTATTAATTGGTGGCAGCGGTGGGATCCGTTCCAGAAATGTTTTATTAAGTTTTTGAAAGAATTGGTGACAAATATTATTGTTATTAAGGATTTCCTATAGAAAAAATTAGTGAATGAGATGTTTAAAATTGATGCCAAGAAGTGTGGAATTCGACGGTACTTCGAACTCTTTGAACAGAAAGCGAAGAGATTCAGTGTGAATTTCGATCTTTGGTTTTCGTGTGCTTTACAGCTTATTCCTGCTGAGAGGTCAGAAATTTATGATGATAATTACTATTACTTTAAAGAAAATCTGATTGCCAATTTTCAGTATGATCCAGAAGCTATTCCGCGTAATAACGATCGCCAGAAAGAACATTTTAATGAGAAATGGAATTCGCCAAGTATTGTGAAGAAATTTAGATCTGAACGTGAATGTTTCTATTGTGGTGAAATAGGACATTTTAAGAAATACTGTAGACATCGAAATTCGGATTATAGAAAAGAGAATTTCACAATCAGCACTCAAAAAGTATGATGATCTTAATACAGCTCTCCCGGCTTCTCACGAAATATCGATGAATCAACTAGGGGTATCCGTTCATCGAATTCTATCACAGATATAATTCTGGTGGGGGAGTACTGTAGTGTATCTACCACTACAAAAATACAATTCCAATTCACTAGTATATAAGACTCGATTCTTTGTTGGGGCTCCTTTTTGATAGATGAAGGTTTCCATTATCGATAAATATATCCCCTCAACTGCTATAAAAAACTCAAAACTGCTTAATTATTTGAAAGTGTAACCATTTTTCGATGTCTCTGTGTTGATTCAACCACCTTAAATTTACATTTTGTTTATTTTCAGCTCTTCTAGTACTGTTGAAAGATCAATCCCCAAATGTGAGAATCAGAGTGGCTGAAGCATTGACCTTATTACACCATTATTGAGTTTAGACGACTTCCTTTGTTTGTTCTGCCTGCAAAAACTGAAGAAAAAATGTGCTTGCAACCTTTTTTTTAAAAAAAGAAAACACAACAACACATATATATATACATATTTATATACAGTTTTCAATGTGTTGTGAGATTATTGTTAGAACTGAGAATACCAATGGATATTGGATTTTCCACAATGATCACAAATTCCAATTTTTTGACTCTTGTAAAAAATTTAAGTATCCGAATTTTTATTGTGTGATTTTTTTAAATTTAATTGCCATTATTAAATGTTAAGTTTATTATTGCTGATTTTATTATTCCGTTACAAATTTTATGTTTCCACTATGGGGTCTCTGCACTTCCCTGTGATTGCTATGCAATCATTTTTTTTCCTTCCTAAAGATAAACAGATTGCTACATCACAAATTAAAAACTATCCTGAAAGATATGAATATATTCTATTTGACACAGATTTTGTTGCCTATTCTGTTGGGACAAAATTTAAACCTGATAATTTTGTTCAGTTATCATTGGAACTTCATTTACAACTTTGTTTTTATAATTCCTAATACTGTTGGGATGAAATTGAAATCTGATAATTTTGTTTGGTCACTGTTGAAACTTCATCGACAACCTTTTTTTTTTAAAAAAAATTCCTGTCTCATGATTAGTTATTATAAAAACTTTTACTATCTGTGTATTACCCAAAATATTTAACAACTATGTGAAAATATAATTTTAAATGTTTTACAATTTTGTATTAATTATTTTTATTGCATTTTTTGACTGGTATGGTTTAATGTAAAACATATTATAAAGGCGAATGTAACTTATTTGTTACTTTATAATTGCAAACGTAGTTACATAACGTTTTAAATATGTTTATTATTAAATGTTTTACACATCTAATTTTGCATAATTATCAAAATTTATGTAATAATAGCAGAGAAGAGAAATAAAGTATAATAAATAAATATAGCTTTAAAAGGTTATAGATTGTAAATACAATTAGATAAAAATACAGAAGAAATATTTTACAGGTACAAAATGCCTTCAAAGCTTTAATATTTTGCCAAAGGCAACTAAGAAAATCTAAATCATTGTTAGGTAAGAATCATGTCACAATCAATAGAACAACGAGCATAAGTTTGATCATCAAGATTCTATGGTATTTCATTCAATTTGGCTGATTAAATGGAACACTGAGTTTTCAATTATACATAGATATTAGTTTATTGGACAACTGTGTTTCCTTTTCTCTATGAATAATAATTATATATATATTGAAATACTTTTGATTTTTTTTCTTCATTGAACTGGGATGCTTTATGCTTTCCATAGAGTACCTTATACCCAAACTTTCCTGAGATAATGGGGTGCTTACCAAAATACCTAAGGGACCATTGTGGCCCCTCCTGTCATTCTAGGTATAAAGTTCTATATATGCATACATTTCTATTAAGCTAACTCATGAATGATTAAATGAGCTCTTAAATTGGATCAAATTATGAAAAGTCAGAAATACTCAACGTTTTTAATAAGTTACTTTTTAAATTACAGAGCAACAAAATACCAGAGGGGTATTTATTAAACTTGAGAGTGTAAACAATGAAAACTGCAGCTAAGAAATTTTTGAGAAAGCAAGAACTATTAACTTTTTATATTATTTCTTTTTTTTCTGAGAGGTTTCAATGTCAAAAGCTAAGCAAACCAAAATTGATAAAAAGAAAATTATTATTAGTTCTAATGCTCTATAAAATTTCTTTTTTTTTACTACAAATAATAAATACTACATATTTTTGGGATTTTAAGTGCTTGCTACTAAAAATTATTTTAAAACGTTTTAAGGTTATTTTGCTCTAAACAAATATTGGCTTGTTTAATTGGTAGATTTAAAAATATGTGGAATGATGCTAAGTCTCGCGTTTCAATGATAATGTTAAAGATTTTCTGTATAAAGAAATAATATCTTAGACTCATTCCTTTTCTTTGTCTACTAACTAACCCTCTTGATTTTTTTTTTTGGGGGGGGGGGGGAGTCATGTTTGTTTCTCGCTATCACAAAACAAATTTTCTTTAAAGAAAAAATCATTCCACAGTGTTCTTTAAATTTCTGTTGTTATGTTTAAAAAATAGTGCCAATCTGTACTTCAATGCTAATGTTTGCTTTTCTTGTGAATAACCAGTTGTGTTTTATTAGTTTGCTTCTTTTTGTCTAATTTTCTTGTAATATAATTTTTGAAGAATTACAATAAAAACATATTATTTATCTCACAGTATAAAGCATTTATTTTCTTTATGTACAAACATGACGAAATGTCAATCTAATTTTTTTTCCGTAATTTTACGACTAATGTTTTTCTTTATGAATCATCTACTGAAAAAAAAAAAAGCTTTTTTTTTTTGCTTCATATTCAATGACTGAATTTAAAGTGTTAATATATTCCATAAATTACCAATCGTTTTATCTTGATGCTCGCTTCTTTACCTCACTTTTTTTTAATACAAGTTTTGCAAATTTATTTTTAAAAAAACTTTCAATTTCTGTTACAGTTACAAAACGTTTAACTTTTAGTCTATACCAATAAAATCTATAGCAGAAATGAAACTTTTTTTTCTTCTTTAAAAATGTAATAAATATATAAACTTAGTTATTCCTGGTGGGAATTTTAACTCAATCAGTTTGTAAATTATTCCATTGCACCAAACTCTTTGACACGCACTACTGATGTCAAGCATTAACATAGCTGAAGTCTATTTTAAGTGTAAGCCTCTGCAAATGTTATTTTTGAGGTGTTAATCCACATTGTTCGTCTGGTAAACATGAAAGACAAGGCTTTAATTAATTGTAGACTATTCTCTTCAAGTGTGCAAAGCAAACTTATAAGTTGATAGCTGGAAGGTAATAGTAAATCTTTGTTTGCTTTAGATTAGCAGTTCCCAATATTTTTCGACTACGGAACCCTAAATAATTAACCTTCTTTCAGCAGAACCCCCAACTTTATAATTAAAGTTAATAAAGATAATAGTGAACCTTGTAGTCTATTAAAGACTATTTTTAAAATATTTTATTATTTTTAAATATTTTAACATTTTTTTTTTTTTTGTGATAACATCTAAAAATTGGGAGAGATAAAGGACTCCGACCTCAATATGAATAATATAAATACTGTGTTGTTGTTAACCAATATTAATGATTCTAAATTTCTCTTTATAATCTTTTATTCTTTCTGAGTTCTTTATAATTTGCAATTTTAAAACTTATACGCAATAAGAGAATAAAATATCCCTTATCCAAGCAGTAGAGTTAAAAGAATAAAGTTTCACTTATCGTATATCATAGTAGGAAAGAAAGTAAAGAAAATAAAAGTAATTGCCCTACCACATTGTAATAACGGTTAGATAATAAAGGTAATCAATTATAAGAGAATAAAATTTCTTATCAGAGTAGTAAGAGAGTAAAAATTAAGTAATCAGTGATAAGGGAATACAATTTCCTCTAATCTTAAAGAGAACAAATTTCTCTTATTACAGTAGTAGTGGTAAGAAAATAAATTTCCTTTATTGCAGCATTATCGGTAAACGGATATATTTTCCTTTGATGTAGTAATATTCGAAAGATAAAACTGCTTTTATCTTAGATAAGGGTAAGAGAATAAAATACCTTTATTACAGTAGTAGCGGTAAGAAGATAAAATTTGTATTACTACAGTAGTAGTAATAAGAGAATAAAATTTCCTTTGTTATACTAATATAGGAAAGATAAAACTGCCTTAATCATGTTAGTAGCAGTAAGAAAATAAATTAAAAAAATCCCTAAGATAAAAATAATCAGTAGTAACTTAAGCAATCCCTTGTCTTTCCAAATCGCCAAAACAGAATGAAATTTTCTTTCTTCCGATCGTTGCGACGGTAAAAGAATAATAAAAATCAGTAGTACGATAAAAAAAAAAATTTACAATACCAGAAATAGGCAATTTGTTCCCCATGTCCATTCTCAACATTTCTGTCCAGTGCACTGTGGGCCAGAAGACCATGATCTTTGGCCAAAAGTCAAAAATTAAAATTTCCACTAAAATATGTGTAGACAGTTTTAATATAGCCCAAATTAAGTATTCATAATCATTCCAAACACTATAATTTACTTTTTATACCAACAAGAATTTAATGTAATGAAAAATATGTTAAAAAAAATTTCTTTTTAAGTGTAACTTTTACATTTTTATTTCAAAAATATATATAGAAATGTCACCTTACTGTTGCATTTTTATCTGAGTAATTAGTCTGAAATTATAGTACAATTTTTCAATTTGTTGGATTAGTTAATACTCTTGACAAACTTATAGTTTATATCTTATCATTTGACATTTTACAATGTTTGAATGACTTTCGATACTTAGTTCCAAAAAGTTCCACGAGGTAATTAGCTCAACTTTTTGTTGTTGACTTCTCTAATGCTTCTTTTTTCGAAAAAACCTACCCCATTTTGCCCGTATTGTAAATGTGGACTAAATATACCAAAAAACAAATATTATGTTTTTTTTTCATATTTTCGCGTTATTTTGTAATATTACTTCGGAAATATAATTTGCTTTTCATTTTTAATATAAAATTACGAAAATTATTATATTTTCATTGCTATATTTAATTATTTAAACGTACTATATTATTTTTTTTATTTTTGCTCGTCATATTTCAGCCACCATTTTTTTCCTGGGTATTTTTAGTGTATTTCAAAATTTTAACTATGCATTTAATTTACCTGCACATAAGAACCCCCAAATTTTGAAACAAATTTTTCAAAATACTAATTTTGGCCACGAAACCTTGGATGCTGGTCAACTGTGCAGTGCATTGTAGCAGATATTGGTCATCGCTCCCTTCATCCATTCGACAAAAATACTTCCCTTATTGTCATCGAAATTGGACCTGCAGACATTTTGGTTCGGAACCGAAATTTTCCTATATAAAGTTTCCGAGGCCTCGCTCCAGAAGGCATCCGGATCTTCCAAGGATTTCTTGTGCATATTCCGGAGCTCATCTGGGCATATCACTTCTGCTCCTCCGTAGCCTCGTATGCGTAGTTCATGTCCTGGTAGTTATCGCGCAGTACTAGACCATTCTACGATCTCAATAATATAAAAGAGTTTGAAAGTCAACCTTTGCAGGGTATCGTACCCAGAGCCTCCGGGACTACGTATCTAACTTGCCAAAGCGCTACCAACTTCGCCACGCTTTACATGCCAACCCCGCGAATTTTTAGATTAAAAACACCACCTCCGGTTTAGTCAACGAAGCATATT
Organism: Parasteatoda tepidariorum; assembly: GCF_982258835.1. NCBI lineage: Eukaryota > Metazoa > Arthropoda > Arachnida > Araneae > Theridiidae > Parasteatoda > Parasteatoda tepidariorum. The sequence goes on along the minus strand of NC_141755.1, from coordinate 131,986,720 downwards.
TTGGCCCATTTTAGGCCCACTAATTGGTCCTTAAAAAATTCCGTTCTTACAATTGTTTGTTACATTAACCTCTAATTTCGAGCCGAGTTTGAAATTTATAGGGTTATATTATAGGGAGTTAAGGGGTGTGATGTGTGCGTGCCCCCTGATACTACTTTTGTTCCTTTTTCAGCAATTATTCGCTCTTTAACAAAGAGAAATAATTCTTTTCATCTATAGAACACTTTATTCACTTAAAAATATTCAAAAAAGAGTTATAAAAATATCATAAAATAAAATAAATAAATAAAAAATTATCCAAAATTTATCCGTTTCATAGCTATTATTCGCTATTTTCCAAAGGAAAAAGAATTATTTCTTTTAATAATTAAAGGAAAATAATAGGAAAAGAATTATTTCTTTAAGAATACTTGAATCTCGTTAAAATGTCGAAAAGTATATTAAAAAGCATAATATAAAATAAGAAAAAAATGTAAAATCGACCCTCACAGGGTTTCGAACCCAGGACCTCCGGGACTACACATCAGCCTTGCACACAGCGCTACCAACTGCGCCACGCTTCACATGCCAGCTCCGCGAATATTTAGCTTAATAAACCTACTCCCGGTTAGTCAACAAAACATATATTGGCCCTTTGTTGGCCCACTAATTAATGTATAAAAATTCCTTTCGTACAATTGTTTTTTACATTAACCTCTAATTTCAGGCCGAGTTTGAAATTTATAGGTTAATATTATACGGAGATACGGGGAGTGAAGTGTGACGTGGCTCGAGAAAGGTTCAAATTTCAGGACCCCCTAGCTCCCTTTAATATCAAGGTATAATTTTCAAACTCGAAACTTAAGTAGGGGTCTATGGTCCAAACAAGGCTGCTGAAGGTAATTTTTATAGGCCAATTAGGGGGGTTACAGTGGGCACCCAATAGTACATTGCGAAGATGAGAGGAGAGAGCTTTTTAGGCGAAACTGTGGTATGCTTCACGTATCACCGTGGACTTCAAGGTAGGCCACCAGACAAGCAAGTTCGCTGCAGGATGGAGGGGTCCTGGGTTCGAATCCCAGGGACGGTCAAATTATCAAAAAAATTTCTTTTTTTTCTTTTATTTTAAATTATATATTTTTTTATGTGTTTTTCGATACTCTGGAGGTTCCTGCATGAAGGAAAAAAAATTTTATTGGGAAAATGGGAAAAAACTGGAAAAATCCAGAAAAATCAGTTTATTTACTCTTTTTCGACTTCTATTGTAACATTTTGGATATTCCAGCAGCCATGGGGTGTTTTCTGTGTGAGAAGTCCAGCAAAGAAAGCGTAATGGAATAATAAAAAAAAAGAATAAAAAAATAAAATGACTCGAGAAAGGTTCAAATTACAAGACCCCCTAGGTCCCTTTAATACCAGGGTATAATTTTCAAACTCGAACCCTAAGTAGGGGTCTATGGTCCAAACAAGGCTGCTGAAGGTAATTTTTATAGGCCAATTAGGGGGGGGTCACAGAGGGCCCCTAAAGGTATATTGGGAAGATGAGAGGAGCGAGCTTTTGAAGCGAAACTGTGGTAAGCTTCTCGTGTCACCGTGGACAGGAAGGTAGGCCACCAGACAAGCAAGTTCGCTGCAGGATGGAAGGGTCCTGGGTTCGAATCCCAAGAACGGTCAAATTTTCAAAAAAAAAATTTTTTTTTGTTTATTTTAAATTCTATTATTTTTTTATGTGTTTTTCGATATTCTGGAGGATCCTGCACGCAGGAAAAAAAAAATTTTTTTGGGAAGAAGGAAAAAAACTGGAAAAATCCTGGCAAATCTGTTTATTTGCTCTTTTTCGACTTCTATTGTAACATTTTGGATATTCTTGCATGCATGGGGTGTTTTCTGTGTGCGAAGTCCAGCAAAGAAAGCGTAATGGAATAATAAAAAAAAAAGAATAAAAAAATAAAATGGCTCGAGAAAGGTTCAAATTTCAAGACCCCCTAGCTCCCTTTAATACCAAGGTATAATTTTTAAACTCGAACCCTAAGAAGGGGTCTGACGATTTCTGACGAAATTCTGACGATTTCGGTACTTAGAAAAATTCTGCCGATTTCGGTACTTACAAAATTCAGACGATTTCGGTACTTTGAAAAATTCTGCCTTTTTTCGGTACTTTGAAAAGACTCAGAAGTTTTCGGTACTTAGAAAATTTCTGACGATTTCGGTACTCTGAAAATTTCAGACGTTTTCGGTACTTAGAAAATTTCCGATGTTCTCGGTACTTGGAAAATTTCTGCCTTTTTCGGTACTTAGAAAAATTCTGTCGATGTCGGTACTTAAAAAACATTCAGAAGTCTTCGGTACTTAGAAAATTTCTGACGTTTTCGGTACTTAGAAAAATTCTTACGATTTCGATACTTATTAAACATTCAGAAGTCTTCGGTACTTAGAAAAATTCCGACGATTTCGGTACTTAGAAAAATTCTGAAAATTTCGGTACTTAGAAAATTTTTCACCTTTTCGGTACTTAGAAAATATCTGACGTTTTCGGTACTTAGAAAATTTCTGACGTTTTCGGTACTTAGAAAAATTCTTACGATTTCGATACTTATTAAACATTCAGAAGTTTTCGGTCCTTAGAAAAATTCTGCCGATTTCGGTACTTAGAAAAATTCTCTTGATTTCGGTACTTAGAAAAATTCTGTCGATTTCGGTACTTAGAAAAGACTCGGAAGTTTTCGGTACTTAGAAAATTTCTGACGTTTTCGGTACTAAGAAAAAATCTGATGATTTCGGTACTGAGAAAAATTCTGCCGATTTCGGTACTTAGAAAATTCTGACGATTTCGGTACTTTGAAAAATTCTGCCATTTTCGGTACTTTGAAAAGACTAGGAAGTTTGCAGTACTTAGAAAATTTCTGACGTTTTCGGTACTTAGAAAATTCTTACGATTTCGATACTTATTAAACATTCAGAAGTTTTCGGTACTTAGAAAAATTCTGCCGATTTCAGTACTTAAAAAAAATTCTTTTGATTTCGGTACTTAGAAAATTTCTGCCTTTTTCGGTACTTTGAAAAGACTCAGAAGTTTTAGGTACTTAGAAAATTTCTGACGATTTCGGTACTTAGAAAAATTCTGATGATTTCGGATCTTAGAAAATTTCTGACCTTTTCGGTACTTAGAAAATTTCGGACGCTTTCGGTACTTAGAAAAATTCTGTTGATTTCGGTACTTAGAAAACATTCAGAAGTTTTCGGTACTTAGAAAATTTCTGCCTTTTTCTTTACTTAGAAAACATTCAGAAGTTTTCGGTACTTCGAAAAATTCAGTCGATTTCGGTACTTAGAAAAATTCTGTTGAATTTGGTACTTAGAAAAATTCCGTCGATTTCGGTACTTTGAAAAGACTCAGAAGTTTTTGGTACTTAGAAAATTTCTGACGTTTTCGGTACTTAGAAAAATTCTGATGATTTCGGTACTTTGAAAAATTCTGCATATTTCGATACTTATTAAACATTCAGAAGTTTTCGGTAGTTAGAAAAATTCTGCCGATTTCGGTACTAAGAAAAATTCTGTTGATTTCGGTACTTAGAAAAATTCTGTCGATTTCGGTACTTAGAAAAATTCTGTTGATTTCGGTACTTAGAAAATTTCTGCCTTTTTCGGTACTTTGAAAAGACTCGGAAGTTTTCGGTACTTAGTAAATTTCTGATGTTCTGCCTTTTTCGGTACTTTGAAAAGACTCAGAAGTTTTCGGTACTTAGAAAAATTCTGTCGATTTCGGTACTTAGAAAACATTCAGAAGTTTTCGGTACTTAGAAAATTTCTGAATTTTTCTTTACTCTGAAAATTTCCGACGTTCTCGGTACTTAGAAAATTTCTGCCTTTTTCGGTACTTAGAAAAATTCTGTCGATGTCGGTACTTAGAAAACGTTCAGAAGTCTTCGGTACTTAGAAAATTTCTGACGTTTTCGGTACTTAGAAAAATTCTGCCGATTTCGGGATGTTGAGATCTTCGGAGCTAGGGGATCTTGAAATTTGACCCTTTCTCGAGCCATTTTATTTTTCATTCTTTTTTTTATTATTTCTTTACGCTCTCTTTGCTGAACTTCGCACGCAGAAAACACCCCATCCATGCTAGAATATCCAAAATGTTACAATAAAAGTCGAAAAAGAGCAAATAAACTGATTTTCCTGGATTTTTCATGTTTTTTCCCATTTTCCCAATAAAAAAATTTTTTTCCTACATGCAGGAACTTCCAGAATATCGAAAAACACATTAAAAAAATAATGTAATTTAAAGTAAACAAAATAGAAAAAAAGAACATTTTTTGAAAAATTGACCGTCCCTGGGATTCGAACCCAGGACCCCTCCCTCCTGCAGAGACCTTGCTTGTCTGGTGGCCTACCTTCCAGTCCACGGTGATACGTGAAGCCTCCGACAGTTTCGCTTCAAAAGCTCTCTCCATCTTCGCAATATACCTTAAGGGGCCCCCTGAGACCCCCCTAATTGGCCTATAAAAATTCTCTTCAGCAGCCTTGATCGGACCATAGACTCCTACCTAGAGTCCGAGTTTGAAAATTATATCTTGATATTAAAAGGAGCTAGGGGGTCTTGAAATTTGAACCTTTCTCGAGTCATTTTATTTTTTCATTCTTTTTTTTATTATTCCATTACGCTTTCTTTGCTGGACTTCACACACAGAAAACACTCCATGCATGCTAGAATATACAAAATGTTACAATACAAGTCGAAAAAGAGCAAATAAACTGATTTTCCTGGATTTTTCCAGTTTTTTCCCATTTTCCCAATAAAAAAAATTTTTTCCTACATGCAAAAAGCTGTAAGATGATGAGCGTAAAAAAAATTCTCCTTCTTGCAAGTACTCCAGAATATCGAAAAACATAAAAAAAAATTATATAATTTAAAATAAACAAAAAAAAAAGAAAAATTTTTGAAAATTTGACCGTCCCTGGGATTCGAACCCAGGACCCCTCTGAACTTGCTTGTCTGGTGGCCTACCTTCCAGTCCACGGTGATACGTGAAGCCTACCAAGCTCTCTCCTCTCATCTTCGCAATATACTCTTTGGGGCCCACTGTGACCCCCTAATTGGCTTATAAAAATTATCCTCAGCAGCCTTGTTTGGACCATAGACCCCTTTCGAGTTCGAAAATGATACCTTGATATTAAAGGGAGCTAGGGGATCTTGAAATTTGAACCTTTCTCGAGCCATTTTATTTTTTTATAATTCCATTACGCTTTCTTTTCTGGACTTCACACACAGAAAACACCCCATGCATGCTAGAATATCCAAAATATTACAATAGAAGTCGAAAAAGAGCGAATAAACAGATTTATCTGGATTTTTTCAGTTTTTTCCCATTTTCCAATTAAAAAAAATTTTTCCCTACATGCAGGAACCTCCAGAATATCGAAAAACACATAAAAAATAATGTAATTTAAAATAAACGAAAAAAAAAGAAATTTTTTGTAAAATTTGAATTTCCCTGGGATTCGAACCCAGGATCCCTCCCTCCTGCAGCGAAATTGCTTGTCTGGTGGCCTACCTTCCAGTCCACGGTGATACGTGAAGCTTACCACAGTTTCGCTTCAAAAGCTCTCTCCGCTCATCTTCGCAATATACCTTTAGGGGCCCACTATGTCACCCCTAATTGGCCTATAAAAATTATCTTCAGCAGCCATAATTGGACCATAGACCCCTTCTTAGGATTCGAGTTTGAAAATTATACTTTGATATTAAAGGGAGCTAAGGTGTCTTGAAATTTGAACCTTTCTCGAGCCATTTTATTTTTTTATTCTTTTTTTTAATTATTCCATTACCCTTTCTTTGCTGGACTTTACACACAGAAAACATACCATAAATGTTAGAATATCCAAAATGTTACAATAGAAGCCAAAAAAGAGCAAATAATCTGATTTTCCAGGATTTTTCCATTTTTTTCCCATTTTCCCACTAAAAAAATTTTTTTTACTACATGTAGGAACCTCCAGAATATCGAAAAACACATAAAAAATAATATAATTTAAAATAAACAAAAAAAAGAAAGAAAATTATTTGAAAATTTGACCGTCCCTGGGATTCGAACCCAGGACCCCTCCCTCCTGCAGTGAACTTTCTTGTCTGGTGGCCTACTTTCCAGTCCACGGTGATACATGAACCCTACCACAGTTTCTCTTCAAAAGCTCTCTCCTCTCATCTTCGCAATATACCTTTAGGGGCCCACTGTGACCCCCCTAATTGGCCTATAAAAATTATCTTCAGCAGCCTTGTTTGGACGATAGAGTTCGCTACTCGCTAGAGTTCCCTACTTAGGGTTCGAGTTTGAAAATTATACCTTGATATTAAAGGGAGCTAGGGATTCCTGAAATTTGAACCTTTCTCGAGCCATTTTATTTTTTTATTCTTTTTTTTTTTATTATTCCATTACGCTTTCTTTGCTGGACTTCACACACAGAAAACACCCCATGCATGCTAGAATATCCAAAATGTTACAATAGAAGTCGAAAAAGAGCAAATAAACTGATTTTCCTGGATTTTTCCAGATTTTTTCCTATTTTCCCAATAAAAAAAATTTCCTACACGCAGGAACCTCCAGAATATGGAAAAACACATAAAAAAACAATATAATTTAAAATAAACAACAAAAAGAAAATAACATTTTTCGAAAATTTGATCGTCCCTGGGATTCGAACCCAGGACCCCTCCCTCCTGCAGCGAACTTGCTTGTCTGGTAGTCTACCTTCCAATCCACGGTGATACGTGGAGCCTACCACAGTTTCGCTTCAAAAGCTCTCTCCTCTCATCTTCGCAATATACCTTTAGGGGCCCTCTGTGACCCCCCTAATTGGCCTATAAAAATTATCTTCAGCAGCCTTGTTTGGACCACAGACTCCTACTTAGGATCCGAGTTTGAAATTTATACCTTGATATTAAAGGGAGCTAGAGGGTCTTGAAATTTGAACCTTTCTCGAGCCATTTTATTTTTTTATTCTTTTTTTTTTATTATTCCATTACGCTTTCTTTGCTGGACTTCACACACAGAGAACACCCCATGCATGCTAGAATATCCAAAATGTTACAATAGAAGTCGAAAAAGAGCAAATAAACTGATTTTCCTGGATTTTTCCAGTTTTTTCCCATTTTCCCAATTAAAAAATTTTTTTCCTACATGCAGGATCCTCCAGAATATCGAAAAACACATAAAAAAATAATATAATTTAAAATAAACAAAAAAAAAAGAAAATTTTTTGAAAATTTGATTATCCTTGGGATTCGAACCCAGGACCCCTCCCTCCTGCGGCGAACTTGCTTGTCTGGTGGCCTACCTTCCAGTCCACGGTGATACGTGAATCCTACCACAGTTTCGCTTCAAAAGCTCTCTCGTGATAGTTATAAAAAGTATAACTTTTTATTTTATTAAATCGCAGTACAATAAGTATAATTATTGAAGTTTTGAACAGTTTCAGAACTAAGTGTCCCGATTTTGCTAAATAATATGAAGGTTAGGAAACTTGTTTGATTTTTTTATCAAAATATCTTGCAAAATCTTTGAAAAAAAAAATTTTTTTCTAGAAATGTTTTCTTTTTTTTTTTTAAATGTGCTCACTTATAAAAGTTTTTTAAAAATGATTAAGAATGAGGGATGAATTTAACATAAAAAGGTTGTACAAAGGGAATGATAAGTAATTTAAATGATGACAATTTTTTCAATAAATGACAATTGAACATCAAAGCGTGCCAAACTGAAAGGCGGCATTTGTCTCAAAATTAATACGTTAACAAATGTAACAAAAACAAACTGAGTTTTGAAATTTTCGCTTTGTTTAGAATAACTTGACGCGATTTCATGAATAATAAAAGGAAATTAAAATTTTAAAAAGCAACTACGTTGCTTTTGTATTATAAGGAGAATTAATTTTCTTTGTTGTTATCCGAAGTGATAGTAGTTTAGAAGAAAGGTGATACTCCATACGTTTTATATTTGACAAAAATTTCATCTTCTTAGTCTACTTGAAAAATGCAGATTTTAAATTTATTTTATCTCATTTTTATCTTATTTTATCTATTTTTTTAATCTAAAATTTTGTCTCAATCTGTTTTATTTTTGTAAGTAATCGAAATTTCAATTGGCGTTAATATGATGGATGTAACTGACAGAAAACTCTTTAACCGCTTCCCTGATAATCCCGAGTTAACTCGGCATGTACAGGTTGCAACTATTTATTATCCCGAGTAAACTCGGGCGTAGCCGAAAGTTTGTTTGGTTTTATAGCGTTTTTACTCGGCTGGAAGCAAACAAAACATAATCTGCCGTGTTTCGAAATTTTGTTTGGGAGTTTTGTTGTGGGAGTGCATATACGATGGTCGCTGAATTTACATAGAAAAGAAAGAATAAACAAAAATCACTTCACTAGTGAAATTTATCACTTTGTGTTGTTCCTTGTTTTAAAAACTATCATACAAAGACTTTTTACATTTGCCCGAGATAACGCGGGATAGTAAATTAAATAATGTTTACACATAAAAAAATTTAATAATTCAACTTAAAACTTGTGTTTTGATTTAGTTCCTTGTATTTATAAATAAAATTTTGAAAAAATACGTTAATTTTTTGCATTCCAAAAAAGTTGGTAAGGTAAGCTGTTAAACTTGTATTGTTATCCAACTCAGAGATCTGAATGATATTTGAGCACACTAGTCAGTCAAAATGGGTTATTAATTTTATGAAATATAAATTCCATTTATTGATAAAATGATAAATTCTCCTTATAGCGGTCAAGGAATAATCAAAACTTTTGCTATCAAGCTTACATAAATACAGTCAAGTCCCGTTATAGTGAACACGGCTTATAGCGAACTCCCGTATATTGAGAATGAAATATTCGCTCCCTGCACACGTATAATGTGGATTTAGTGAGCCAAAAGAGGAAGTTGGATCGTGTGAGCTTTCCTCTGATTTCGACTGATTTATTTTCTTCATTTTTTTGTAATAATTTTGAAATTTATTATTTAAAATAAATTCATATTCCAATTCTTAAAACCATCATTTCGATGTGAAAACTTTCGATCGATCACACGGAACGTTTTCACATTTTGGTAATGCCTATAATGTTAGAATGCGATAAAGTTACTAAATTAAATTAACAAATAGTTAAGGCAATTTTCGATATCGTATATTTTATTATCAGAGAATTTTCAACGCTTTTTCGCATGTCCTGGGTTTTCTTTGGTTTTATAAAATTGAAATGAGTGGAGAAAAATGGGGATGGACCAGTCCACTTTTAAGCACCTCACCCCTCCTTGAAGTAGAATCGTCCCAGAGTAGTAGTTTTTGCCTTCAAACATGAATAATAGTAATATTCAATGAAATTTAATTTAAAAAATAATACATATTTATTTTTAAATTATTAATAACCAACAAAATATTCTGAAATAATGTAACTAATAGTTCCTAAGTTGCTTATGTACGTAAACTTTACAACTAGTTCCTAATATTTGAAATGTGATACAAGCTTTTTAAGTAGTTTCTAATAATTGAAATGTGGTAAATAGTTTACTAGTAGTTTCTAAAATATAAAATGTTCGATTGATTATAAATAATACATTCCTTCAAAATATATAAAGATTTTATTAATGGAGAAAAAAAAGATATCAGAAATTGTTCAATTTTAGGGCGATTGCCGATATTAAAAGATTTTTCTTATGAACTAAAATATTTTCCATTGTTGTAAAGATAATTATAAAAAAGACAAAAATTAATTAGAATTTCCCTATAATCAAAGTCGCAATTAAGGATATTTTTAAAATCAAAGTAATAGATCAAAAGGACATATTTTAGCTTAGAAAAGGGAATGCTATTAAAAAGATGCTGAAAATCATAAGTCGCAATAGAATTAATTTTATTACGTTTAATAAATTCTAAAATCGGTTGTTTATTAGACATAATCCAAGAAAAAATCTTCTTCGATAATATTGTTAATAATTTTCTTTAAATAGATAGAGAAAATGGTGCCAGATTTAGTTAGGTAAGTATTAGACTCGCATGTGATTGTTCTAAATTTTTTAAGAACTTTATGAAATTTAGGACTGATAATTAAGTAAGTAAATTGTATATCGCTAATTTTAACCTCTTATATAAAGCTAAATTTTTTTAGTGATAATATTATTTAATTTAAATTACTAAGTTTAAAATTTTTACTATTATTTTTAAACTACGCAGTTGAACATGGAATTTCTTACAGAAGATTGCATAATTATTGTTTGTCTAATGGGGACAAAATTCGTTTGTAGTGAACAAAATCGTAATTAATCGAACAATTTTAGAAAAAAATTGTTTGAATTGCTATTTAAATTTTTCTTATTATTGAAAGCAAAGTTTTTAAAGTAATAATAAATTTCCGTTTTGTTAACATATCTAAAGATACAGAGAATATATTTGATATTTTTAACTATTGAGATTATTAAGTATTTTAGAATTTTTATAATTGATATTATGATAAATGAGTCTAAATTTTGTGCTCTTTAACATTAAATTCATAAGTTCCGAGTTTTCTATAATACTTAAATTACCAGTAATAATATGTTCATGATGTTTATCAACAAAATCAAAATATTTCTCTTCCTCACAGTGACATTCATAATCGGATATATTAATACTCCCTAAATTTTTGCTGTTATGATTATAATTATAGTTCTACCAAGAGATTTGTTATATATTTAAAGCTTTTAATTATGTTAAAATCTTTTAATGGGAACAAATTTTTAAATTTTCAAAAATATTATGAAATTTGATCGTATCGAAAATAGAGTTTTGAAAGTTAATAACGAAATATAAATTATCTATTTTTTTTAATTCTTATTTGGGGAAAGTTTACTCATTTTAAATTTTACAAGATCGAAACAAAGAATTTTGAAGTGTAAATTAATAAAAGAAACGTTCATAATAAGATCTTGAAGCTTATAAACATCATTGTTCTTAAAGGAGAAAACAAAATCTTTAATTGGTTACTATTAATATTTAATTTGACACTATTAAGAGAGTTTCTTCTTGATCCCCGCTTACCTCGATTTGAATGCAAATCTTTAATATAAAAAAGTGAATGATTTGAGGAGTTATTAAAGTTAAATCTGTGTATGTTGGAAGGTTTATCCCACGCGGCAAAATTGTTTTGTATAAAAGCATGCAGTAATTTTCTTTTTGTAGTTTTAAATCAAACTCTTCTACTATATCAAAATTATTAATTCGAAAACTGTTATAATTATGTTTTGTAAAATGATTCAATTCCGAGTTATTGATAATTTTTTAGATTTTCTGTGTAAAAAAGAATATCATTAGATGGAAACATTTCGACTAAAATTTTTGCAAATCAGTATCATCCGAGTAAAAACAATACGACCTGATAATTTAATAGTGCGTCTAAGTATAGGGACTGTTGTAACTAATTAACCTCCCGTTTAAGTATGTGCGATCATAAGAACGTAATTTTTCTTTATTCACTGTACATATTATGAACACTTTAAAAAAGAGTTTTTCACTACCGTTAGAATATTTTTATGAAAAAAATGTTATACGACAGTAAAAGTTATTGAAAATTTGAAATCCCAGCTCCATATTGAAATCTATTGGAAAATAATTTTGTCTTATCATCTAAAGACACGAAATTTTTTTATTATTGGAGCATTTAAGTATTTTAGATGATTTTTGTTCTTTTTTTTTAAAAGGAATTTAAATACACGATAAATAAACAACCTACAGTAGCTATTTAAAACATTGAGCATTGTTGCTAAACAAATAATGAATATTTTTCTTGGTCATAACAGTTGTTTAGAGGAGTAGTTAAACAATATGTTCCGAAAATCCTTTTCGATATAGGTTGGTGCAATAATGGTTATTGTTAAAACTTCTTTAATCTTTCCAAAAAAAGTGTGCTGCTATGCTTAAATAAGTATTTGAATTTTTTGGTGATTTAAAGTAATAAAATCGATCACCTCTCATAAGATGGAGATTATCTTGAGAATTATTCGAAGAATTCGTGAAAAACTGTAAGTATTCATTTTTTTCTGAACACATTAATTACCGTTATTCTCTTAAAGTTGATTAATCAAATTTTCAATACTCAGTCTCAAAGTTTGAAGTGCTGAAAATGAACCCACACGTATTTCACTCATGAATGAACTATTAACCAGCCTGCAATTTCATAAAACTTTAGTCTTATTTAATTCCACGAAAAAAAAGTCCCCAAATGGAAATTTTAAAATCCGCTATTTCAACACCAATTTCCTTAACATTTTTGTGATTTTTCCCTTAAAAAATAATATTTTTTATAATATTTCATAAAAAAAATACTAAAGTTACAGAAAAATGATTTTTGAAATATTTTTACTTAATTTCAAAATCTAATTTTTTAAACTTTTACTTGAACTCTGTCACATGACAATAAAGTTAGCCCATGTACCACAATTTTAAGTAAAATTGCTACGCATCGTCATTTTTGACAAAGGGCTCTAAAACTCTATTTTAAAGGCAAGTTACAGAATAATCCGCATTTTAATTATCATTTAGATTTATTTTTCAACGTTAACTCCGTCATCATTTGCTAACCTAGGCTGGTCCCGCAGTGGACATATCGTTAAGACACGGTTCCCAGCAGATCACCGAAGTCAAGCATCACTAGATGCGGTCAGTGTGCGGGTGGGTGACCACTTGGATCAGTCTGCGTAGGGACCGAGGGTGTGCGATATAGGTCCTTGTTAAACTGTTCTACCGTAAATTGTTCGACTTAGCGTGCAGGTCGTCGGTCTACCGAATCGGGGGTGTCATCCCCTCTGCAGAGGATTAAAATTGAGATAGCTTGTCTTCGGATCATCCTCAGGGATGTTTCCCAGATCGTCGCCCATAGCCCGTTGTGCAGCTCTAGTGCGACGTAGATTAACTACAACAACAACTACAAGCTTACCTAATCCGAGTGCAAATTCTATTCTATCTGTCTACTTAATCACGCGTGTGTGTTTTTTTTTTATTTGATCATAGACAACTAACCTTTTTTGCATGACTATAACCAATTATGAGTAAAAGATTTTATTTATTTATTAAAGTAGCTTTTCGACATCATAATAATCGTTTATCACCGATGTTCTTGCTTCTTACGATTCATCGAATAAGAAGCTACCTTTGTGAACTAGACGTAAAATATCATTTATGCGTAATATCGTACATTTACAATCTGTACAATTTGCTTACAGCTGGTAGAGTGTAGTTTCCTGTCTGTCTATTCAAAAAACCCCCCTCGCCTCAACGTCTAAGGACTAAGTCTAAAGTCTAAGAAATATCACATTTCTAAGAGAACAGATTCTCTCTCCCCCGATTTCCTTTCTATCGTCGACCCGAACTAAAGTCTGTCTCAAATCTTGTCCTAACATATAAATATTTGATAAAATTAAACCTAGTAACTATAGTCACCGTCACTGCTCCCAACGAATGGCGAGGGATGTTCGTTCCATAGACAGGCTAACACCATGGTACGTTCCATAAGATTAATGTAGGTCTTTTTAAGTGGAGTAAAGAAAGACAACACTTTACTTAAGTTTAAAAAATTTGTTTTATTTATTGCGACGCAATTTTTATTGAAGGTCAAAAAAACAAGACAGTGAGAAAAAATGCTTGTTGGAGAGTGAATATACAAGCGGTGGAGAATGTTATGGGGAATTCAGTGTTGGAGAGGATATAGAATCTTCACTTGGATTGCCAGAAAGTGGAGGAAAATTTTCTGTAGAGGATTTCAATATTGGAAAAGAAAATGAAACTTTCCTGGAACTCATCCAATTTTTAAACTACAATGATGACCAAATCAAACCATCCCATTGTGGTGAATTTGATACTTTGACGGATAAGGGTAGAGAAAGGATTCAATGCCATGCCATTGATTCTAATAGAGGAATACAATATTTCGGGACTAATGAAAAAAACGGATGGCGTGACCTTGACATGCAAGATGCCTGTCTGCCAGAGAGTGTAGGAGGCATACATGAAAGAGTCTCAAAGAATGATCTCAAAGGAGTATCTGAGAGCTTTGTTGGTTCAAATTGCAAGTGTGATCTTTTAAAGTGTCAGGAATTTGAAAAGTTTCAAAAGGGATTCAGAAAGTTTTCTGTGAGCGAACAAAGCTCACCGTGCTTCAAAGAGGGAAGCAAAACAGTTGCATTTTATGTCAACAAAAAGAGACTCATTGGAAATGTGTTGAAAATCCAAATACAGCACAGAAATGTTATCACGAATTGCGATGGCCCAACTGTTGACTGGAAAATAAGAAAGCGCAAATGACAGTCCATTGCTCATGGAACGCCCAGTAAGAAGCTCTGCGGCCCCATTTGGTGCATTAACAGATTCACAGAGTGCTGGGACGATCTGATATTTGGCATTAATCCAAAAAATGGAATTAAGGGAAATAAAAGGATTGCCGTGAATGAAGTTTATCACCAGAAACAAATAGCAGTTGTTCTTAAATATAGGATCGAAACATCTATAAATGTATTTGAAATGGACGACACCGCAGCTACTTATAGTGAAATCACCACAATTGTCGAGAATTGCAACTCAATTGAATGTTCTTTGCAACAGTGTCTCAAACAATCGATGATATTGCTAAAAGCACAAGAAAACGTGACTCACATTCCCATTCGATATGCGAATGAAAACATCTCTATTTTTGCAAACATACCCAAGACGAACTTGGAACTTTTCGGTATGTCATTTCGAAAAACTTTAGTCGTTGACATGACTGACACAAGTTTCGTAATGTGTTGTTTTGAGTTTCTCAAAGATAGTTGTTGCGTACCAACGTGTCGAAACAGCATGCAAAAACCATGCCATACAAACTTCGAACTTTTCAGTATGTCATTTCGAAAAACTTTGTTCGTTGACATTACTGAGGGAAGTCTTGTAATGTGGTGTTTAAAATTTCTCAAAGATTGTGATTGTATGCCGACATGCCAAGACAGCAACATGAGTATTGTTAGAAGTGAAGCGTTAAATGAAATAACTTTGACGTATACACCACAAGGAAGACATGCGTTTGCAAAGAGAGCAAATGTCTCTTATCGCATTTCAGCCTTTACCAACTGTTTCGGAGATGCTCGTTTAAATCCTTTTCTGAATATTTCTAAGAGCTCCGAATGCCATCCATTATTTGAAATCTTTTACAAAAACGCTCCACTTCAAAGCATGCAGTTTCAAATTAAGCGAGTATGGAATGGATATTTTAGTGTGTTTTGCGTGAATTTCAACTGGCACACGACAAACAAAGTCATTCTTAAACTCGGTGCTAGTAAATCTCCTACATTTGCTGATGGAAGTTTCAATCGTGATGGAAGTTTCCATCGTGACGAAATTACTCATACCATGAAGAAAAACATGTTTATACAAAGTGGAAGAGAAAATGTAAGCAAGATGATCGGTGCTAGATTTAGACACAAAAAAAGCGACGATGTTAACTCAAAGCAGAAACAAAATCATAAAAGTGAACTCTGCTGTGATTTGGATGAGAAGTATTTATCACATAAATCGATTACTTATAATCGTGACATCAGAAAGTGTACGAATTGTAAGATCCTCGACAAGAAACCAGTTTTGAAAATTAAGAAGGAAAAAAAGAATGGTTTTGATTTAAATTATGAAGAACATTATGAAAATGTTGGTATCCTAAATGGAGTATTTGGTAAAAATGAAAGTATCCCAAATGACGGATTTCATAATAATGATTGCTCTATAATTGGAAGATTTGATGACGAAATCGATCATTCTTTAAATGTAATATCCGAAGATACTAGCACTCAAAGTAGCGGCTTCCTAGACCATTCCATCAAAAGAGAAACTGGGAAAAGGGACATAGGTTGTCCTGAAACTTCTTATTTGCCTTCGGATGATTCAAAGCAAGTCAAAAAGTCTAAAAAAAAGGGTTTTTTAAAAAAGATTTTTAAACGGAGTTCTCATGCAATAAAAGAGAAAAATGATATTCAATTGGATGAACAGATGAAAACTCCTAAATGTTGCGATGAAGTCATTCGTGAGGTTGACAAGCCCAAAAAGATTAAGAAAGCGAAAAAAGAAAGAAGTTAGTCCAATGGATGGACGAATTGCAACGACGGGCTGTTGCGATGATAAATTGAATAGCACATTTGTTGAAAGAATTAGTTTATATTGTTGTAAATAGATGGCATCACAAATGCTGACATAGATGGCAGCAGTGTTGTCTTTAATATAACCTCTTTTCTATAATAAAATATGTAGTCCAGTTTCAACCTTCACCCAGGTATGTGGCTCCATTTTCTTGTGATCTCATGCTTAATTATTGGGTTAAGTTTTTAGGTTATGGGCCCAGGATGATCCAAGAAATTTATAGCTAACATTTATTAAGTTTAATATATTTATTTTTAAATTCTTTGATAATTTTTAGAATTAAAGATAGATAAATTATGGTAGCATGTGTTAACACATGGTTAGGCTTAAATGCTAACACTTAAATAAATGTTGTTGTTCTTTTTTTTAAAACTTTGTAACTAATTTAATCTAACTATGTTTTAATAGAAAATTTATTATTTTATAGTTATATTTTTTGATAGTTTAATTTAAAGTTTACAAAGAAAAATAATCATGCCAGGGGGAGAAGGTTCTTTTAGCCATAAAAAATTAACTGGGAGGGTAAATTATGCTGATTGGAAGTTTGCAATGAAAATGCACTTAATTAAAAGAGATTTATGGGATTATGTTGAAGGGAAAAAGGAAGATGCAGCTTTAGATGCCAAAGCTTTGTCATACATAGTTGAAGGGGTTAGTGAAACAATTTTTAATGATTTGAGGGACTTATCTAGTGGCAAAGAAGCCTGGGAAGTATTATCAAAAACTTATGATGATAAAGGAATAACTAGAAAAGTGTCTGTAATTAAAGAATTAGTCAACACTAAGTATTCAGATTGTAAGGACATGTGTGACTACCTTCATAAAGTAATTTCAGCATATCAGCAATTAAAATCAACAGGAGTTAAAGCAGATGAGGAATTAATAGCTGGAATAATTTTAGCTAACTTACCTGATAGATTTGAACCCCTTATTATGGCTTTGAAAAATTGTGGGGAAGAGATAACTGTTGATAACGTTAAAACTAGATTAATGGCTGAGGATGATAAACCTAATTCTGATGGGAATTTAGATCAAGCTTTCCTTAATGAGAAGTTTAAAGGCAGGAATAAGTTTAAGGGGAAATGCTTCAAATGTAATTTGTTTGGGCATAAAAGTATAGATTGTCAAAGACCCCTACGCCAGAAAAATGCGTATGATAAATTTAACAAAAAGGGTAATGTAAGGCCTACTTCTAGTAAGACTCCTATGAAGGAAGAAGCTTATGTAGCAGGTATCTATGTTGCAAATTCTAATCCAAATCCTAATGTTTGGTACATGGACTCTTGTGCTTCGTTCCATATGACCCCATATAAAGAATTGATAACAGATTATCAAACTGCAAGTATTAGTCAAATTAAAACAGGCAGCTCTGTTATAGAAGTTGAGGGGGAAGGGAGTGTTAGTTTTCTCTTATCTAGAAATGGGGAGAAAGCAAAAGTAACTTTTAATAATGTATTGCATGTTCCAAAACTGACTGCTAACTTGCTATCTATTAAGTATTTAAACAAAACCTTTGGGATGGTTACTACCTTTACAGGGGAAAGATGTTTTGTTCATAAGGGTGATAATTTAGTAGCTAGTGGAACAGGTGTAAGCGATAGATTATATTCTTTAGATATTAATAATGATATGGCTTTAATTACTGCTCAAAACTCATCAAATGAAATATTGCATAAGAAAATAGGCCATTTAAGTGAAGGAGGGATGGTTAGATTGCAAGATATGGTTGAGGGTTTCTCTTTTAATGGGAAAATTAATGATTGTATACCATGCATAAAAGGTAAAATGCATAAACAACCATTTCCTAAGGGTAAGGCTAAACGAGCAAAAGAATTGTTAGGCTTAGTGCATAGTGACCTCTGTGGACCAATGAGTGTTTTATCAATAGGCGGTTCTCGGTACTTTATAAGTTTCATAGATGATTTGTCACGAATGACTTTTGTTTACTTTATAAAGAATAAATTTGAAGTTCTTGGAAAATTCAAAGACTTTCAGGCATATGTAGAGCGACAAACTGGCAAACCTATTAAGGTTTTACGCTCTGATAATGGGACGGAGTATGTTAATAATGAAATGGATAGTTTTCTAGCTTCCAAAGGGATTCAGCATCAAAAGTCTATCCCTTATACACCGGAGCAAATGGGGGTTGCAGAACGCAACAACAGAACACTCGTTGAGCGAGCTCGGTCTATGTTGGTGGATGCCCACCTTGGCCAGGAATATTGGGCTGAAGCAGTTGAAACAGCAGCTCATTGTAAAAATATATCTCCAACCATTGCGGTTCCAGACATGACACCTTTTGAGAAATGGAGTGGTGAAAAGCCAAACTTGAAATACTTAAGGGTGTTTGGGTGTCGGGCTTTTGTTCATATTCCCAAACAGAAGCGTTTAAAATGGGACGTGAAAGCTAGGGAGTTAATGTTTGTTGGGTATTGTAAGGATAGGAAGGGCTATCGTCTAATTGATCCAACTAATTATAGTATTGTTGTAGCCAGAGATGTGCATTTTTTGGAGCATGATATGTATCATGACAATAACAGTGGCAAAAGTTCACCAGAGTTCAGTGATGACTCTTTATTCAGTGGGAGCATTGTTGATTTTGACAACACATCAGATAAACTCCAAAATGATGATAATGTTAGCAGGGGTGATAATGAATTAAATTTCCAAAATGATATTAATGCAAGTCAGGATGACATTAATGGTTTGAATAGAGGCGATTTTGTAAATAATGATGAGAGTAATAATGTAACTGTAGATAATGACATGCCGAAATTGACACCTATAGGAAGAACAGTTAAACTTCCTGTTCGTTATCAAAATTTTGATACCAATGGTATGCCAGATTTGCAAATGCCAAATTTAGATCCTATTTGCTTTGCAGATGCTTTAGTGGCAATAAATGAACTTCTTTCTGAACCTAATACTATTGATGAGGCACTCAATGGTAGTAATGCTAGGCATTGGAGAGAATCTTTATGTGAAACAATAGCGGGTCACATTAAAAACAAAACTTGGGACATAGTAAATAAACCTAAAAATAAAAACATTGTTGATTGCAAATGGGTATTCAAAATAAAACATAATGTTAATGGAGATATTGAAAGGTACAAAACCCGTTTAGTAGCTAAAGGTTTCTCCCAGATCGAAGGAATAGATTATACAGAAACGTTTTCCCCAGTAGTTCGTTATGTAACATTAAGAGTTTTGTTGGCTTATGCAGCTATTTATGATTGGGAAATCGATCAAATGGATGCTGTTATGGCTTTTGTTCAAGGGACACTAAATGAAGAAATATACATGAAAATTCCAGATGGGTTTAATGAATATTACGAACAAAATTTAAATGGGAAAGTTCTTAAACTTAATAAAGCTCTAGATGGCTTAAAGCAAAGTGGCAGGCTTTGGTATCTGACATTAGAAGAAGGCTTAGTTGAAATGGGATTTAGGCAAAGTTCTTTTGATAGTTGCGTGTATATTAAACCAAATGAAAGTAAAGAGCTTGTAATTGTAGCTATTTATGTAGACGACCTCTTAATTTTTAGCAACTCAGTAAGACTTAAAAATTTAGTGAAGAAGCAACTAAGTGAAAGATTTGAAATGAAAGATTTAGGTGAAGCCAATTATTGTTTAGGTATTAAAATAGAGCGTAATAGATCAGAAGGGTCCATTAACCTAAATCAAACCCAGTACATTGAGAGAATACTTAAAAAATATAGCATGCATGAGTCGCATCCAGTTGCCACACCACTTGATCCAAATCAAGTCTTGACAAAGGTTGAACTTAAAAATGGTGATTTAAAGGAACGTAAGTCAACTATTCCTTTTCAAGCAGCGGTTGGTAGCCTGCTTTATGCAGCCCAAGCTACTCGTCCAGACATTGCACATGCAGTGAACACTGTATGCCAATTTTGCTGCAACCCATCGCAAACACACTGGAAGAGTGTCAAAAGAATTTTCCGGTACCTCAGAGGTACCACTGATACTACATTAAACTATTCAAAAGAATATGGTAGTGAAATAGTGGGATACTGCGACTCCAACTACGGCGGAGACATTGGTGACCGTAGGTCAACAACTGGATATGCGTTTACAATTGGAGGCGGAGCCGTTTCCTGGTGTAGCAAACGACAACCGACAGTGGCAACGAGCACTACAGAAGCGGAGTACATGTCTATATCTGCAGCGACAAAAGAAGCCATTTGGCTTAGGAAGATTGTGGCGGACCTATGTGTTTCAGCAGAAAAACCATTAGTCATTTTTAATGATAATAATGGTGCGATAAGTTTGACTAAGAATAGTCAATTTCACGGACGAACAAAGCACATAGATGTACAGCATCATTTTGTACGTGAGGCTGTGAAACTTGGCCATGTTACAATACAAGGTGTAGAAACGTCGCAAATGATTGCGGACTATTTAACAAAAACTGTTAATAGAACTAAGCATGAACATTGTGGAAAATCAATGGGACTAAAATGATTTATTGATATTTTTTTTTGTTTTGTACATTTGTGATTTTCTTTTAGTATTCTCAAAAATGTAAACTAAAGTGGGAGTGTTGAAAGAATTAGTTTATATTGTTGTAAATAGATGGCATCACAAATGCTGACATAGATGGCAGCAGTGTTGTCTTTAATATAACCTCTTTTCTATAATAAAATATGTAGTCCAGTTTCAACCTTCACCCAGGTATGTGGCTCCATTTTCTTGTGATCTCATGCTTAATTATTGGGTTAAGTTTTTAACATTAGAACCCAAAAAGGTCTGGAAAGTTCCTAAATGGCTGAAAGGAAAAAAACTTCCATAAGAAGAAGTTTTATTTGAAGAAAGTTGAGTCGAAAGAAGTCTTAATTGAACATAGAAAGAAAGAAAAATCTAAAATTCCGAAGAAAAAAAATATTATTTGGACAGTTCTTCTCAGAAAGAATATTTTTTGGACCTTCCAATATTTTACATCTATAATATCAAGAAAAAAATTTTATAAATCAAACATTTCTGTTAGAAGTCGTAGATGGCTTAACAATAGAAATAAAACATTTTCAATCTCCCCTTATTTTGTTATGTGTCATTTTATAACATCAATTCTTAAGTTTTACATATTTTGCTGTTGTTTATTTAAAAGTGTTCACATCAAACGCAAAATTATACAGCCTATTTTCATCTGTTGCGCAGAATGAATACAAATTACATGAATACAAATTAGTCTTAAGAATAGATGTTAGAATTGTCTAACTCGAATCTCAGTATCTAATTACAATTACTATTTTAAGACTGGTTATTTTTCAGGTATGATGTAAGAATTTCCAAGGTTTTTTAAGAAAAAAAATAGCAACTTATTTTTGCAGTTAAAACAAAATACCCTGACAATTTCAGGTCTTGTTTTAATAGTTCCTCTGATTCATTGTAATTTACAAACGAACTGAGCGAAATTTAATCGTAATTAGAACAAAACATAATTAAAACTTCTTCGGTATTTTAACTTGCTTTTATGCAACGTTATATGCATGCGTTACACAACTTTAAAAATCACATTAAATCTTCATTGATAATTATTGAAGAATATATTTTTTTCATGTCAGGCTCGTTTCATGTGTTAAAGCTTTGCGGTCATAGTCTATCAAAACTCAAAAGCAAAGATGCCAACATGCTCCGCTTTTTGGATATGATTAACAGTTGTGTTGCCCACCGCTACATTTAAATAATTCAGATGTATCAATTTCCCCATGCCACTTTGTTCGAATTACTTTGTGATGTGCTCTCCAAAGCATTGGAGAAGGGAAACAAAATTATATATAAATTTGTATTTGGAAAAATATTATTAAGTTAAAATATAAACTTATCAATTTCATCTAATATACTTTGAAATAAGTATTCTCTTCTTATTTTCAGACTACTGAAGCAGTTGTGGCACTCTTTGTTTAAAGCCTATCCACCGCGACAAGGTGGTGTCACGTAGGATAGGGTCGGTTTTTAATTGTCCTGCCAAAAACCGTATAAAAAGCAGATAGTGATTCGATTTTTAATTGCCCTTCGTCCAAAAATCGTGTAAAATACAAGCAATATTTCGATTTTTAATTGTCTTAAAGCCAAAAATCACAGAAAAAGCAACTACAAGAAAAGGTTCGGACACAGCGTGACCCTCAGAACTTGCTGATGCTACTTATCCGGACATCCAGAGAGATTAAATCATTCTCTCTGAATGAGAGATTCAATCAATGAGAGATTGAATCAATCTCCCGTGGATGAGAAATTCAATCAATGAGATATTAAATCAATCTCTCAATCTTTCACGTTTCGAATCGCGTATTTAAATATACACTTTTTAGCTTGTTTCGTTTCTACCGACTTTATCTTAAATCAAGGTTATTTTTCGATTTTTCTTTTGCAGTTATGTATTGGTTACCATTTTATTTTCAATCTGAAATTTCAGGTAATTTTCTGACAATTTTATATGAACACTCGAAATTCAAATCGCTCATTTAAAATTTCGATTGTATCAGAAAAATAAATATCGAAAGCATTAAAGTGATTGTTTTCTCTTGAATAACCGGTATAATGCTCGGCAATTCTTAAATGATTTAATTTCTATTTTTTCTATAACCACAAATTTTTTCAAGAAAAAACTTGACATTATTCGTGATTTTGTGCACTTTAAAATAATGAAGGTTGTTGAAACGTTAAGATGTAATTGTTGTTGCATTCCCTTTGAACAGAAAAATCACTGATATGGTATTAAACACAGAATCTGCTGGTATTTTTGGTTGTAATCATCATAAAATTTATATTGGTTGTAAATGTGTGAAATATTTATTTATCCCATTTAATTTTTGTTTATTTACTCCGATACATATATGAACTTGTGAGCTCGAAACAAATAAGAACACTTAGTACAGTGTTCCCCAACCTTTTTATCACCATGGACCTGTCAACGTTTGATAATTTTACCTCTACCCGCTAGGAGGGGACGTTGATTGTTTATATTTTAAATTATTTTGATTTTTTGATTTTATTTTAATTGCATTTAAACATGCTTTCAAAATAAAATACAGTTACACCAAGAAATAAATATAAAGTGATTTAACATTTTAACTTACTAGAACGTTAAATCAATGAGAACCCTGGGCTTGTTTCTTTGCAATGAGACGGTTCCATCTGGGAGTAATCGGAGACAATGATACATTACAAACATTAAAAAATTAATGTCACTACGTTCGTGGGCAGCTTTTTATTTAACGAATAAAATTTAAATTGGAACACAGATATTTTTAATTTGAGGTATAAACCTAAGAATTTAAATTTAGTTTCAATGAAATGGACGGCCCGGTACCATTTGATGCACGGTGTTGGGGAACACTGACTTAGTCCTGTCTAAGAAATTTCTTTTCTACTGCCGGACTTTCGTTTTTCATCAATGTTTCGTTTGAAGTTTCAAAGGACCTTAATTTTTATTTTTATTTTATATACAGTTAAATGATATACTATAATAGTATTATTATAAATAATAGATTCATTAAACTTGTTTCTCAAGGCTTTTATTTTTTGATAAGTAAAAAACATTAAAGCTGATAGTGGATATCAATTGAATTTGCTTTAAAATAAGCTATTTATAAAAAGTATAAATTGTATTTTATTAAATCGCAGTACAATAAGTATAATTATTGAAGTTTTGAATAATTTTAAAACTGCCTAAGTGTCCAGATTTTGCTAAATAATATAAAGTTGGGAAAACTTGCTTTTTAATTTTTTTTTATCAGAATATCTTGCAAAATCTTGGAATATTTGTTTTATTTCCTAAAAATGTTTTAGAAAAAAATGTGCTCACTTATTAAATATTTTCAAAAATGAATAAAAATGAGCGGGGTCAAAAATAAAAGTGATTGCATTGATAAGTGACTTAAATTATGACAGTTGTTTTAGTAAGCTGCACGTTTTGGTATTCAATTGTCAAACTGAAATGCATCTTTCTTTTATAGCAAAATGAAAAGAAAGAAAGACAAAGAAAAGGGTCATTAGTTTAGAAAGGAGGATTAAAGGAAGTATATAGATTAAGATAATTCCCTGAATTACACTGACCAGTTTAAAAAACTATCGATTTTGTATTTATTACATTTTTTAAAGTAATATGATATTAGTTATTTTTCAATAAACAATGTCATAGACGAATAAAAATAAATTAAGCATGTGCGGGAGTTATCGTCAATGTCAACCTTCATCTATGAAAAGGTATCCCAACATAGAATTTAGTTAACGTGTCTTATGAAGTGTATTTTTGTAGTGGTAGATACGCTACAGTACTCCCTCGCCAGAATTTTATCTGTGTCGATGAATGAGATACCACTAGTTGAATCATTGCTGTTTTGTGAGAAGCCGTTAAAGCTGTGTTAAGATCACCGTACTTTTGCTGTTGCCGCATGAAGTTCAGAGCCGTGATTTTTCATGTGCTGCCATTAGCAGTAGAGTGTAGATGTTGCGTGTGATCGAGTCGCAACACCACGAGGAGGTGGATAGTCACATAAGTCAACTGTTCAATGTGGACCATTTAATGAAGCAGGCGTTACTGTCATGTTCGCACCACGTCCACCAATGTGGGAAGTATCGTCAATGTCAACTTTTATTTATGGAAGGGTGCCCCACCATAAAATCGAGTTAACGTTTCTTATTTGCTAGTGAATTGGAATTTTGTAGTGGTAGATACTCTACACATGTAAATAGTTCTTTATTGCACTTTTCGAAGTACTTGTTTTGTACATTTAAATTCACAATTAACATCAGTACTTAAAAGCTATTGAAATCCTGTTTTTAAAATTTTTTACGATTTTATATATTTTAAATTTACTGAGTTTAACCAATGATAAATCTCACGTTAAATATTAAGCGAATTTACATATTTTCTAACAAAACACTTACAATTTTATTTCTCTACGTATTTCAACGGATTACAAACAAATTTAATAAACCTGTTGTATGACACTGAGATTAACAGAATGTGTAATGAAACTGATGACATTGTCTTAATATCTATTGAATATTATTTATTCAACTCAACACCTCGAAAAAAATTATTTGCATTTTTTATAAAAATTAACATAAGAGAACAGATGACGTACTTTTTATTAGAATTTCAAGAAATAAGGATTTGACATTAATATCCAAATTAAAATAGTAAAATGCACCGGAAAGTTTAAAAACCAATGTTTTGATAAATTAAAAGTTCAACTATAAAGTGAAATCGCAAGAAATCACTTACATTTAATATTTTTTTAATACTATATTGTTATTCTTTAAAAATGAAATATCTTCAATTTATTAAGATTTGACGTTCAGACAATACTATATCAGTATAAATCATTAAAAGTTATGTTTTACACAAATCTAAGACTTTACCGCTAAGGATCAGGCTGCTTGATTTAAGTTAGCGTAAATTTAACATAGTTTTAGGGCATTAAGGAATATTAAGTTAATTTAAACTCCAAAACGCATGTGGCATTTTAACAAAATGGCCATTGGAACTATGACCCAGAAATCTAAAATTAGTTTCGTAAAGTTCCAGAAAGGAGTTTGTCTTGGTACGTCAAGTTTTCGAAAACAAGAAAAATGTGCTATCTGTCATAGCATTTTTCATAAAAAGAAGATTTCTAACATTTGTTTGCATTTATAACGTTTAAAATTTTCAAAAGTTATATTTAGCTGCCAAAAAAGTCAATTTTCAAATCTTTGCGTTTGAACTAATAACGCAAAGTAAAAAAACACATAGTACATTTAAAAAGTAATTAGTTTTGAGTGAATGTGAACTAAATTTCATGAACTGTTCTACCGTAAATTGCTCGACTGCAACAGGTTGAAAGATATTTTTCCAAACTTGTGGATAATTTTAATATTTCGTTAACAATCCCGCTACAGATATTGAATGTTCTTTTAGCAAAATAAAAGCTATGTCGTTGTAGTTCATTTACGTCGCACTAGAGCTGCACAACGGGCTACGGGCGACGGTCTGGGAAACATCCCTGAGGATGATCCGAAGACATGCCATCACAATTTTGATCCTCTGCAGAGGGGATGGCACCCCCGCTTCGGTAGCTCGACGGTCTGCACCCGAAGTCGAGCACTTTACGGTAGAACAGTTTAACGAGGATCCATACCGCCCACCCTCGGTCCCTACGCAGGCTGATCCAAGTGGCCACACACGGACCGCAGCCAGTGATGCTTGACTTCGGTGATCTGCTGGGAACCGTGTCTAAACTATCAGTCCACTGTGGGACTTAAAAAGGGTAGAAGAAACTTTGAATTGTATAGTATAAAAGTGTTTATATCATTTTGAACTAAGTAATTATAAATAGCAATTTTGAACAAAATATCGTATATTTTTTGAAAAAATATAATTTTAAATTAATTCGACTCCTGTTTTTTCTTTTTCTTTTTTCAATATTCGATTCTACTATCTTCGTATTATGGTGAGCTATAGATCTAGCCTCGCCTAACTTTATTTAAAGCTTTAAGTTTATTTAGCACCGTTGGCAACGTTTGGTTGACAACTGTAGTTGTAATTTAGTTTTTCATTTTTTCAGCTTTTACTTTTCATTCTCGGCCGTCAGATCAGATGGTTGTGTTCTTGTTTTAGTTAATAAATTGAGTTTATGTATGAATGATATTTATTTCTTTATGCATAACGCTCAATAGACCCTCGAAGACACGGGGGCCTGAAAGTGGTGACCCGGACGTGATTTGAACACGCAACCTTCTGATCTGGAGTCAGGGGGCCTAAACTTATCACTCTAACCGGATATCATTTCAAAAGTTTTCAAGCTCTTTTGTCATATAAGATTACATTGATCAAAAATATTAATTTTAACAGATATTTATTTATATTAGAATACTTGAGTTGATATTCTTATTCATTAAACAGGTAACCATTTTTTTTAATCTTGAAATCGTTTATTGCTATTTATTTTCATCATTCTTTTTCCTAAATCGACAATCAGGGTTGATTTAGATTTTATAATTTTCTGGTAGCAATATTGTAATTTAAAATATAAAAATCAATTTCATACACCAGAGAGGCAATTCAAAGGGTATTTCTTTTAAGAGAACTTTTGCAAAATTGAGCTAAGAGCGCCGTTTCTAGTAACGCCAGGGGCGTGAAAATGTCTTCCGCCGACACTTGTAACTTCTCATTCAACTAATAGACTACGAATTAAAAAACAAGTATATTTTTATATTTCTTTTATTTATGGCAAACAAATTAGCATAGCTTAAAATAAAGTAAAAACAAATATAAAAAGTAAAGTGTAAGTTGTTGCAGTAGTTGCATACGTTTTCTGTCATTCTGCATTTTTTGGATGAACAAATAATACAAATTCTGCGTTTGTTCGCCCTCACTTTTTGTCGTGTCTTCTGTGGGCTTTTCAATATTCAAAATAACTTCGATTTTTTTATGATGGCGGACATTCAACTGTCAGACGACATCGAATCTCGTTACAAGCCATGCTTATCAACTGAAAATTACTCATTTTACTAGAAAGAAGATATTGCAAATGAGGACGGTTGTGTGACATTTCGCAAAACTAATAGAGGAGTCTATTAGACGAATGTTTAGTTATCTAGGGTTAAATAAGCGACTGTGCAATGCCTTCCCATAACTTTTTTATCACAAAATTTCACGCATTGTAATACAATTAGGAATTTCTAAAAACATAGCTATACTAGCTGTAAAAGCTACTAAAAACCGTATAAATTATGATTGAAACTGCACAAATTGATCAATCAAAAAATTATTTCCTATTTTTGTTCAATTTTTTAAATAAATAAATAAATAATAATGATTTTAAAAAAAGTAATAAAGATGTCTTCCATATTTTCCCTTTTTTCGAAT
Organism: Parasteatoda tepidariorum; assembly: GCF_982258835.1. Lineage (NCBI taxonomy): Eukaryota > Metazoa > Arthropoda > Arachnida > Araneae > Theridiidae > Parasteatoda > Parasteatoda tepidariorum. The sequence goes on along the minus strand of NC_141755.1, from coordinate 131,958,685 downwards.
AGGATTGTTCACATAAACGTCAGAAAAATGCCCAGCCCTAAAAAAGTTTGTGACGAAAGTGGGCTAACTTGTCCTAAATATACAATTTTTGTATCTTTAATACTAATATTTTGACGGAAACTAGTGGATGATTGGAATAGTCGTAATAAGGAATTTATCGTTATATGCAGTTTTCTTTACATCGAGTTTTTACTGCATTAAAAAAATTTTTGTCCCGAGCGCTTATTCCTATCATAGCGAGACTTTTTTAAAAGTGTTTTCCCATTTCATTGGAAATGATCATCTGCATACCAAGCTTGTGCTTAAGAATATAACAATTCTAACTTTCAGTTCATTTTAACAATTAGCTTACTCATTGTTTACGTTTGTTATTTAAATACAAAACTTCCTTCTTTCCATTCCAACAATACTCTAATATAATTGTTACAAGATTAATAAAGAAACATTGCTTTGTTTCAGTCATTTCCATTTTGATAGTGGTGCGATAAACTTGTCCTTATTAAGCTCTTTTCAAAAAAAAAAAGCGTTTTAAATACCCACTGGCATTATGAAGTGGTTTAGAAGGATCTGCAAGTTCTTTTCCAAACTCAATTGCTGTCCAATGCAAAGCGTTGGACAGGGTGAACCTTGTTCACATGCAATTGAATTTTCTGAGCCAGACAGAATAATTATTCTGTATGGCCCAGAGAGATTGATTTAATCTCTCTGGATGTCCGGATAAGTAGCATCAGCATGTTCTGAGGGTTACGCTGTGTCCGGACCTTTTCTTGCAGTAGCTTTTTCTGTGATTTTTGGCTTTAAGACAATTAAAAATCAAAATATTTCTTGCATTTTACACGATTTTTGGCCGAAGGACAATTAAAAATCGAATCACTATCTGCTTTTTATACGGTTTTTGGCAGGACAATTAAAAACCGACCCTATCCGATGTGGCACCACCTTGTCGCGGTGGATAGGCTTTAAACTAAGAGTGCCACAACTGCTTCAGTAGTCTGAAAATAAGAAGAGAAAACTTATATCACAGTACATTGGACAAAATTGATAAGTTTATATTCTAGCTTAATAATACTTCTAAATGTAGGTTTATATATTAACCACTGTTTAAGCTCATTGAAGATATTGAATGATTTAAAATAGCCTCACTCTTAAAAAAAATATTTTAGTCACCATACTATTCATAATTGATATCATTGATCCAAAATGTTTTAATTCATGTAACTAAATAGTTTTAAAAAATTACATTGAAATATAAGGATAAAATTTAAAACGAGAAATTCTTGAAAACTAAGAAATAGGATTTGATTAAATAAACCCTCGCTATTTCAATGAAAAACTTGGGTTTGATTCAATTTAAAAAAGCAAGGTCTGTTATCAAACATTTTAAAAATTTTATCCATGTCAATTTGTTTATTAAACCCGAGAAACTCATATATTTCATAAGTCTTGAAAAAGGTAATAACGAATCTAAAAAGGTTCTTCTTTTGAATCTTCTTCTCTTCTGAATAAAATTTGATCTGATGATCAGATTTTGACGTTCTCAATCTCAATGGCACTCAAATGTTCTAATTAATTAGAGAAAATGATATTTTAAGCTACGAAATCAGAACAAAAAAACGTACTTTCTTTTCGATGGATGTCAGAAGACCCAGGACCACCAAATTATAAGGGGTAGCCATAATCTGGGAAATGGGGTCCCCATAGTTCTGTCAATCCAAAGTTAGATGTTAATTTTACTTTTTGCATATTTCGCTCGAGAACTTTTTAATCGAATTGAAAAATTTTTGCACACAATTATAAAATTCGTTTATCCATAGATGCAAAAAATAACTTTCAGCAAATATTTATTTATTTTTCTTTATTATTTTATTAAATAGGGTAGAAACAATTTTGAATTGATGGGTACACAATTTTTTACATCATTTTAAAGAACGTAATTTTACATGGGAGAATGCAAAAATTTGAGCGAAATCGATGTTCCTAGGAGTTTCAAATATCTGAATTTTTTTGGAAATTTAACTTCTGAGGAAGTATTCGCTCAAATTCACTGAAGATTCTTTTCAATTCAAAATTTCTTCAATCATGATTAATAAAATGATGAATATTTACTGAAAGCTATTTTTGCATGGAATTATCTTTCTTATAAACGTATGCAAAAAATTTTCGATTCACTTACTTGTGCGCAAAATTTTTCACTTTCGTGCAAAACTTTTCGATTCACATAAAAAGATTTCGAGATATAGCGAAATACACAAAACGTAAAGTTAACATTAGGGGATACAAACTTTGGACCGCTCTCCTGACCTAACCATCTTTCCATATTCCCAGATTGCTGTATATACCATATTTCCCATATTGCTGTATACATATAGATAGATATTTTAGGATATATTTTGTAAATATACCCAGATAATTTCTGGATCATAAGTCCGAATCCGTCGTTAAAAAGGTATGTTTATTCAGAAAAAGTACGTTTTTTGTGTTTGATTTCGTAACTTCAAATATCGTCATACTAATTAATTAGCGGGTTTGAGGTCACTTCGGATACCGTAAGATTGAGTCCTAAAACGTGAAGATCCGATTATTAAATCAAAAGTTATTCAGAGTGGTAAAAGCTTTTAGAGATGTGGAAGACCAGAATAAACCGAAAATAATGTTTTCGTATACCCCTTGACAAAAAAATGTAGCAATAGATTAATAACTAGCAGTAGATTTAGTTCGGTTACTATAGGCACTCATTACACAAAATTTCGTTTATTATTTATGGAAATATGGAGATTTTTATAAAAAATAAAAATAATTTTTGTCTTGCTTTTTTTTCTGCATAGTTTTAAAAATATTCAATAAAATTAAACAAAATTTTTAGAGTAATTTAAAACTAGTTACAAAATTTGAAAAAAAAATTAATGCTGCCTATGCGCGGGAAAATTTTTAGATAAAAATCTTAATTTTGTCTGTATTTGCAACTTATGGAAAAAATTTCGATTTGAATATTTTAAACATTTAAAAAGCAATTTTCTAAATGGTTTCGTACTTTTTAAAAGAAAGCTCAAAATAATTAGGGATTTTCTACAAAAATTATTCTGTATCATAAGACAGAATTTAAACTATAATACCTCACAATAAAAGCCCCAAAATGTGATACTTTTAGGGGTGATGATTTCCAACAATGCTGGTGCAATTTTTAATGAATCTTGTTTAATAGTTCAATATGAAATATATGGAAACCCCCTTAATATTTTACGCATTCTTTAAAAAGTATGAAAACTATTTAGAAAATTGCTTGATGCTTTTTAAATTTTTAAAATGTTCAAATTGGATTTTATTTTCTTAGTTGCCAAATGCAAAATAAAGAAATGATTTTTTTTAAATTTCTCCCACGCATGCGCAGTATAAAAGAACGACTTCAATTTCACATATTTTTCGCTGTTTCAAACTAATTTTTCTCAAATTTCGAAACGAAACTTTTATAATTCATTTCAAATTGCTCCAAAAATATTATTTAATTTTATTGAATATTTTTCAAGTTATAGCAAAATAAGTAAGACCATAGAGTTAGTTTTTTATAAAAATGTCCATTTCTCCATAAATATTTAAGCTTTATATTATATTTAAGCTTCACAAATATTTACAAACTTTTGTATAAATATTGCAAATAATTTTGTGTTTGTAAAAACTTTTAAATTGGCGAGCGACAGAATCGTTCCAAGCAATATGCAGCATTGACGCCAACAAATAAGAAAAGCGTCAGTTAGCTCTTAATTCGAATACAGGTCGAAATGCGTGATTAAAAATTCTCCTTTTCGATGTTTAACCCATATTTTATAACTAAAAAGGAATTTCCTACTTTCTTTTCCTTACTTTTTAAAATCATAATTATAATTTTAAATTATAAAGTTCTGGAAATTGTTGCTGGGATGGCGGAACATATTGCAGATGTAACTTTTTAAGTAATCTCCTCAGATTCAGTAGATTAAACTATAAAATGGTTTTTAAAAATCTAAATTCGTACAATATTATTACTTTTTTGGATTCCGTAACAACCTTATAAAAACTATTGTAGACTTACACAATATTTTCAAAAAAGACTGATTTTAAAAAATGTACTTTGTGATTTAGGAAAACGGACAATAGCCCATAACGAATTTATTTGGATTCATTGACTTATTCTTTAGAAAGAGAACAAACTTTCATAAGAGAAGTTTGAAAAACAGAAACAATTTCTAAGTCTTAAGCACTTATTTCGGTCTGTGTCCATTTTCTTCAACATGTATTTTGAACTATGTCCATTTTCAAATGCATACAGTTTTTAGCTGTGCCCATTTTCTTAAACCCACTTTTTGAGCTGTGTCCATTTTAATAAAAAACACAATTAGTGCTGCGTCCATTTTCTGAAACACGCATTCTGAGAGTTTCCTGAATATAATTCATCATCTAAAATAAATATTTTCCATACTTTCGAAATCCAATCGTTAAATACATGAAAACCTTAAGAGTTCTAGTCTTACTATCATAATACCTTAGAAAACAATAAAAAAAAAGAAACTAGATTTTATGTTCGTTTATTTGCTTTCCTTTGAATGACGTTATTTGCATAATATTTTTTTATTATTATTATTTATTAATAATTTTGTAGAATTTTTGCCTTGGAAAAGGGCTTTCGCTTTGTTATCCTGTTTATCTTATCATGACAACCAACAAAAATACAAAAACAAATCTTAACATTTGCTTATTTTCAGCCTTTCTGCCATTTTGATGTTTGTTCTTTCTGTTTTTGCTCATTGTTTTTGTTTCTCTGTATTAGAAATTTAAAAAAAAAAATCTAAGCTTATTCTAAAATGTCATAGTGTCAAATATAAAGAGTTAAGAATCCCTCTGAAAATGACTCTGAAATATACTTTCCAATGCAATCGCATGAACCTTCCCTTCATTAAAACTGCAGATTTTCTTTTTAACAATTTTTTTTCCTTTATTATTATTTTTTTCTATTATTAATTTTCCTTTATTATTATTTTTGTCCTTTATTAATTTTTCTTTTTTATTATTTTCGTCCTTTATTAATTTTCCTTTATTGTTATTTTTTCCTTATCTATTTTTTCCCTTTATTAACAATTCTAAGTTATCAGCATTGAAGGTTATGACCAACGTTGAATAACGATTACGAATTGAGAAAATTTATAAAAATAGCGTGTCAATCTACTAAATGGCAATATATTTCATTTTACGATAACTACCTGAAATGAACTCTCATCTGTAGAGGAGACGCCACCAAACAAGAACCAACCAATCGATCTTGATTTTCTAAAACACGGTCCCCTACAAGTGTTTACAATCTTAAATTGAGTGTCTCTGAATTCCTTTTCTCACAAGTTGCTAAATAAATCATCATTTAAAAGCACTCACAACGGAATTCCCAATCAGCCAAACACCAAAACCGATGCCCCAAAGTGAAGAGAAGTGGCAAATTAATTGAATGCCGACATAGTTGTGAATGGACATTCGCTGGACAGGAGGAATATTACTTTAATTTTGTTTCCTCCCAGAATTTTAATGACTTTCAATTGTAAGGTTTATCGTTTTAAAATTAACAACATCCAATATTGCTCTCTGTCTTCATGAGTTCACGCTTAATGAATGTATTGGGTGTACTTCAATCCAAAATTTAATTCAATTACGTAATGCTGGAAGTATATTGGATGGTAGGAAATAAACGGTAGAGTACTTACAATAGAAAAAGGACACCCTAACTAACTTTTGATCTAATAATTAGGTTTTCGCAACTTAATAATCAGGTTTTACTACAAGTTCTAACAATCGAATTCACGAACTAACAATCGAATCTCATTTTTTTTAATGCTACGGAACTTCTTGTACAATTTTTTTTACACGTCTTAGTAATTTCATCTTTTAAGTCTTATTTTGAGCAGCAAAGTGAAATGTAATGTAAAGCAAAAAGTAATAAGAAAAATTCGTAAAAAAAAACACTTAAAATTGTTATAACTTTCAAACATGTTTGAATATCGAAAACTTTGTGTTCATAAACAAATGTAGCCTTTTCAGCCTTCAAACACCGAATTCTTGAGGCCCGCAGAGTGTCGAGAGTTCCTGCTCATTCACCAGGAGCTCCATCTTCATCACTTGGTAGGCGACGATACTATTTTTGGGAGAAGGTAGGGAGCAATCCTGGCTGCTATTTGGCAAAAATATTTTTTTCGCAAACTTTATCTGCATTTTTTTAACATTAAATATTTCGTAAATTCAATGATCTCTTTTGAGTGAATCCTTTTTTAGACGTTTTGCTGGGAAAACAGCAGTTTTTAAGTGTAAAATGTATTAAATTATCTAGAGAAACGAAAGGTACAATAGACGATGATAAAGACTTCCTTTTCAGTCACTTCGACTGAAAACGAAGTCTTGTGTTTGGAGCGCATTAAGGGTTGTCTCAATTTCAAGCACGGAGATGTTTCTCTTCTTACTCCCACGCTGAAATGAACTCTGCGTCCGAGGAGGTGGAGCCACGTGCCAACTCCTGGTGAACGAACTATATCTAACTAACTAATCTTTGAGAGTTCAGACATACGGATAAGTCTTTCTTATTGGTCTATAGTTAAAATTTACCAAAATAAAACTAACGTTTTTTCGTAAATTTAACATGGCTTGATCGACTAAGTATTTCTAACTGACGAAATCTCATAACTTCAAGTTCCTATTCTTCTCTTTTGCTTTTAAAATTAATCTTAAATGTTCAAAGTGTATCTATTATACACAAATAGAATGTTAAATCATCCTTTATTTTGCGACCGCACAAGGTAACTATCATTTAAGTTCTGCGCCTTGAATCTTATTAAATATTTAATGTTTGGTAGAAATTGCACATAATTCAAAAAAATCGTTCGATTTTTGTTGACAAAAATAAAGGAAAAAAAAACATAATTTCACCGTTGGCATTGGTCATAATTTCAAAAGAGCATAATAAAAGTTCGCCCTAAGGGGAAATGTTTCATGAATTGAACGCAAGAAAAAAAAGATGCTCAGGTCATCAGTCTTCGATTGATATTTGTTTTTAATTTTGAAATTTAAAGCTGAAAAAAAGTAGTAGCCAAATGCTCACAGTTCATAAAATCGAAACATCTACTTATCGTTGCTGTTTAGAACTGTCCAAATCATGAGGTTTAATCGAATATAAAGAAAACTTAATTAAGGTGGTGAAATAATTTTTTTTTATTCCCTAAATATCAAAACGTATGAAAGAAGAAGAAAAAAATTTCTAAATATCTTATCGAGAAAATTAATCTATTCTGGAGAAGAATTCTCAGTCTTAAATTGAAATTAATCCAATTACAAAATAAGCTATCAAGTTCTGATATCGTTCTTTATTGGATAGCCACTTGAGAAATTACTTTTCAAGATTACATAAGCATTTTCAATTGCAATTCATTGTACCGAGTTTAGAATAAATTGAAAATGCACAACAAAAAAGACTCGCAAGGGTGAAGTAAATGTATTACAGCTTGACAGATTTTATTTTTTAGCTTTAGCGGACAAGTTCGAAATAAAGATGTTAGACATTTAAATGTTTCTGTTAAAGTTTGCCTCCCCGCATGTCCGTTCCTATTTTTCTTTTTTTACAATTATTGAGATACCTTTAATTTTTTGTACTTTTTATTTAGTTAAGGTTATCCTTAAGGTCCCAGACCCCTATCTTGAAATAGATTCTTGTAGATTTGAAACAGTAAAGAGTTTTTCTTATTTAGAATCAATTATTACTATTGACAACAGAATGACTCCTAAAATAAAAAAAACAGACGCTATCTGGCAAAAAGGGCTGTCTATGGGCTGAGGAGATTTATCAAATCTAGGTTTTTTTCTAGAAAAACAAAGTTCTCATCAGGCCAGTTTTGATATACGCTTCTGAAGCCATGACAAAACTGGAGGAAAATTGTACCTCAATATTTGAGAGAAAGATTTTACAGAGTTATACTGGGTGGTGAAAACAATAACTGGAGATTTAACTTTGAACTGTACAGTATTTATAAGCAACCCTATATTATTAAATACACAAAAATAAATAGAATTAATGGGATGGCCCACGTGATTCAAATGTGTGATGTCACTACAATGAAAAAGATGCTGCCTTTCAAACCCACTGGAACAAGAAAGCGCGGAAGACTAAGAATATATAAGTCAAAGAATATAACTTATATATTCTTTGGTTGAGATGGGCTGACTCGGTGGAGTCTTATTTTGTCCCAATGAATGAAAAGAATTGGAGATCAAAGATATGGCATTATGGAGAAAACTTCAGAGGAAGGCATTGGCTGTCTGGCCAACTATGATGATCCTTAAGATCTAAATATGTTTAAAGAGCTATTTCAAATTAAGAACTTGACTGTTTTTCTGAATAACTGACAAAACTGAATATTATTATATTCTGACATTTTTTTTTTTGCACATTAAGTAGTTACAGTTTTAAGTTTTCTTTTCCCCCATGCCCACCCGGGAATTAACCTTGGTCATTTGGGTGTCAGACTTGTTGACCACTCTCTCAGGGAGAAAATAGTAGGTGGGTCAACACAGTAAGATAGACCATCCATGCCTTATCCGGATCTTTCTAATTTTTATTTTGAATATAAATTAGTTGAAATGAATTGCTGTGGGGAAAATCACATCGACCCTGTCAACCTTCATCTATGTTAAGGTACCCCACTATAGAATCGAGTTAACTTGTCTTACATACTACTGAATAGGAATTGTATTTTTGTAGTGGTAGACACACTACAGTACTACTCCACCAGAATTATATCTGTCATAGAATTCGATGACTAGTTGATTCGTTGCTGTTTTGTGAGAAGCTGGGAGAGTTGTATTAAGATCACCGTAGTTTTTGAGTACTGATCGTGAGAGCTGTATTAATTTCACGGTCGCTCCTGTGTTGCCATTGGCAGTCGAATGCATACAGACGGATGCTGTGTGTGATCGACACTGAGAAGCAACAGTGTGAGGAAGTGGATCACAGTCACAAGTAGCAAGTCAACTGTTCAATGGATACACTACAATTACTGAAAATTATTTCAAGTATACCACTTGAAAAATAATGCATATTTAAAGTTAATAATTATCGCTAATTATAATGCTTATATTTTTATTTGGGACAATTCATTGAGCTTGAAGAGGAAGAATACATTTGAATATTAAATTAATTTCAAAAAGAAAAGAAAATGTTACCGAAACTCTCTTAAACCGTTTCTCCTGACTCTAAAAGATGGAAAAGTTTTCATCTAGTTTCTGAAAAATTCTTTTGTTAGAAAAAGAGTGGCTGATTCTTTCCCCTTTTCTAAAAGAAAAATATATCGAAAACTGCAAAGTTTTCTTAAAAAATCTAATGATGCTTTCAAGATTTTTTTTTTTCATTTTTCTTTGCGAATTATGTCCCTAGGGAAGCAGCATTGATGATAAAAAGAATAATCTTGCAAAGTATACTTGTTTGTAATCCTAAAATCTTATTACCATTACCATTTCAATAAATAAATCTTTTATCAAATCACGTGTGTATGGGAATTTTTTTTTTTTGTTTTTTTTAAAAAACATTACTCAATGCTTAATTTTTAAATGAAAATATATAAAAGATTTTTTCTACTATAAGAGGGTGATTTTTTTTTAAATTTTAAAATTGGTTTTTATAAATAAACCTGGTATTGTTGAAAGTTAAGGACTATCAGAAATGTTACATATTTTTTCCATATCTTGATTTAGTTTTTCGATGATAAGCAGATTGTTGCATTAAAAGAAATATGTATTATTCTATTTTCAACAAAATATGCCATATTTCATTAATAATATATTTAATGAAATCAAATTATATTGATTAATTAAGAGTACGGATCAATTAATGGTAAAGCATTTATTTTATAATTATTCCAGTAATTATAGCAAAAAGAAAAGTGTTTCTTTGTGAACCCGGTACTTTTTTTACAAAAAACTATTGTTATGTTGTTATAGTGTATCTACCACTACAAACTATAATCCCAATTCACTAGTATATATAAGACACTCGATTCTAGGGTGGGGTACCTTTACATAAGATGAAGGTTGACAGGGTCGATCTCCCCAAATTTTTTTTTTCCAATTGTATCTTCCATTAAAAATCTCACCCAATTTTGTAAATTTCTGAAATATAAAAATAGCATATTTTTTTATTTTTTAAACTAATTTATGGAACATTTTCTCTTCAATTTCAGAAAAATGAATTAAAGTACAAGATTTAAATTGTTTATATTCATAAAATAATTCCCTCATTTTATATAGCTATTATAAAATATTATTTTCAAATAGAAAAAAAAAACATGATAATGGGGAAAAAATGCATTCAAGGTGTAATTAAAAATGGTCTTAGACAATAACCGATATTTGTGGTCATACAAGTTTTTACTAAACTTCTTACTCATAATGGCCTTTAAACTAATTTTCAATAATTAATGAATATCTAGGAACAACTGAACAATTCTAAATCTGAATTTAACTATACAAAATTATTCAGATACAAAAGACGAATTGAGAAAAAGAAACTTATCTATACTTGTGAAAATTGCTAAAAAAATAGGGTGACATTCTATCTGAAACATAGAGAATTTGTGAGGGAAAAAAATATCTAATCCCCATAATAGAGATGATTTCATAAAAGGAAACTATTATTGTGACTCATCAAGACAATTTCCGTTCAAAAAATGTTTATTTCAGAGGCATGGTTTCTCCCAACAAAAACATTATTGATTAAAAAAACAGTAAAAATAAAATGAAAACAAAATACACCTGATAAATTGCTTCAAATTCTTCGTATTATAAAAAAAAATGCAGAAGAGGTTTCCTATGTAATTAAGTCATTTATCATTTAACCCCTTATTTCCGAAGCGTCACGAAAAAACATCTACATGCAAACTCCGGATAGGTGTTGTTTCGTGACTCTCCAGGTGAATAAGGTGGGGAAGGTAGCTTCGCGGTTGTTGGGGTTCATTGGGGGAGGGGAGAAAATAGGATTGTCAGTTAACATCAATTAGTTCCCTCCCTATGCATTGTTGAAAAGTTTTCTCCTAAGGTTGCTATTCTTAACTTTAAAAATTGCAGGCATGGCTCTTAGAGAAAGCGCCAAACACCAAATTTTATCTTCTAATGCAAACTTCACAAAAAAGACACTGTTTTAAATCAACAAATGGACGTATCCTGTGCTATAACGAAATGCTTCACAGCCCTTTTTTATAAAAAATAAATAAATAAATAAATGTTTTTCAGAATTGATGTTAAAGTATTTACAATTATTTAATCAATAAGAATTTATAATTGTGTCAAATTACAATTAAAACTAAAACATAGCGCTTTTTATTCTTCGCGGGAATTCCTAAGAGCTGCTATACTTTAATAATTCTTTTCTCTTAGCCACAAGAGTTTGTCATAGTGCAACCGTTAAGCAAACTTCGAATAATTATGGAACATATATTAATTTCTTCGGTTTAATAATTTTTCTTTGCATTAACACTATAAACTTCAAAACGAAATTATAATTTTTTTCATATCACATTATGAAATTTTATTTTTGAAGCAAAAAAAAAAAAAAAAAAAAGAACCATTTAATCAACGGCTATGTTCATTTGTGGCAATTTGACTTGTTAAAATCGTGCTAAATATAAGTATTTATGAAATTAAAGTTTTTTCTTTTAACTGAAACGTAAAATAAACTGTTGCCATATTGGATTTTCATGTCGAGTTTACTGACAAAATAGCCTAAACTGACGAAACTGTACTTCATTCTAACCACATTAAATATTCGCTATTCATAGGAATAAGAAAGTTGTTTAATTAATTCTGTCAAACATTGATTAACATTTCTTTTACACTTGTTAAAATACATCCGTGGTGAAAAAAAAATGAATAAATAAAAGAAAGAAGGAAAAAAAACACTTTTGTAATAGAAAAAAAAAAGCGTTTGTTATTAGCGCATACAGAAATTTGTTTGATATTTCAACTTAATTACCTAATACAATTCTTATTCTCAAGTCTTTGGAGGTTATGATGCTTGAGCAATTACCTTATACTGAATTTTTCTTATTAAAAAGTGGAATCAAACTTTAATTACATAGTTTTTCACGGAATTTTTTTTCAAAACAATATATCTAGTACACAGAGGAAATGTAGTGTTTTATACGTACATATACGAATTAATGTGCTTTTGAGCAGGTACACAAGGAAACCTTAGGAACACTTACATAAAACTTTCGAATGATAAAGCTCAATGCTTTATTGTTAAATAATAATACGCCGCATAAATCGATAAAGGAAAAAAAAAAAGGATTGAAATTGAAAAAGGACTGATTTCTTGTTTTAGTTACTTTTTTTAAATTTAAAAATGTATAACAACATTAAAACTTATATTTTTCATTATGATATGCGTCGTTATGTTACTCGATATTGATCGCGAATAAAGAAACTTAGACATTATCTTTTAATATTTTATGGTGCATAAAAATATTAAAAATACAATACATTAATGTCTACAAATTTATTTCAATGTAAGAAAAGATACGAATTTATTCTAAGGAATTTTCAGTATTTCTACTTTTTTCAATATCTTTTTCGTTTATTTTTGTTCAGACAATGTTTAGAAATAGACGACCTAACAAATTTTCGAAAATGTTTGAAAGCCTTTCATTTGTCATACAAAAATCAAGTTTTTATCGATCAAAATACTACTTTAATTTCTCATTGGTTCTCAATTACACCTCATTGATATCAAACCGTTTTAATGTTATTCAAAATGCTAATGATTAGTGTTAATATTTTACTAACTTTAAATAATAAATATTTTCTTTTTTTCTTTCTTTTTCTTAATTATGCGTAATCATTTTTTTTTTATAAAAATCATTCAGTGTTCTATTTCAAATTTATATTACTGTGGTAGTACTCCCTTAGGAATAGTTCTCTTTTTTTTTTTTTTTTTTTTTTCGCGGCAAGGGAAAGACTAATGTTTGTAAGTATTCTGAGTAATGATTTACACAATACGGTTGTCCACTATTTGCTTTACATAGAAAAATTTCACAAAGCTTTTTGACTCCTCTTCACCACAGGGCATCTAAACTATCCTACTAATCCACAGTTACCAGAGGCAGAAATTCTTTCAATACTTGTCCATTCCTTCTTCATTGTTACTTGTGGAATTACAATAGCTGCGGAAAGGCATTGTAAGGTATTGCACACAGTAAACGTCAACAAAGAAAAATACACAAAATTCAACCACTTCATTTTCTGTTGTTTCTTTTTTTTTAAATTCAAGAAAAAATTATACTATATTTTTTTTTTCTGGGAGAGAGAGATTAGCGATCATCGTAAAAAATAAGGAAAAAACACGGAACACCTTAAGAAAAAGATATAGATTAAACTGATATTGGAGGAAAAAAAGTTAGAGAAATTCATATTCAAACATTGTCACACCAAAAGGTCGTGCAATTTTCATCAGATTTATAAATATAATATTAACTAAGTACTGTTGGTTTTTCTATGGTGATAAAATTAAAGATATCTAGCCTTTTTTCTATTACACTTTTTCTATTGTATTTAATTAGTTTCCTTTAGTAAATAATGTCTAATAATTCAACTGTTAGTCTCTCTCTCTTTAAACAATAACATGAGTTAATTAAATTTTAATTGTTTTAATTAGGGGAAAATAATATATACTTCAATTTATTAAGTGCAAATTTTTCATGCATTTTCAATTTCATATATACCTTCTCTGATCGACTACGTACCCTAGTTTATGGTGTTTCCCATAGATTTAAGAAAAAAAATAGAAAAAAATTTTATCCACACAAAAACAAAAATATAATTAGGTAAGTAAATAATTAAGCAGAGAGATATATTGTTACTAATGCAAAGTAGAAACAGAAAATTATTAACTACTTAATTACTATACTTAGTTATTTTTCTCACTTCTTAATTTTTTTTTTTTTTTTTCAAAATAAGAAATGTGATTTTTATTAGAAATAATGAAATTTAATGTCTAAAAACTAATACTTAAAAATTAAGAAATTTTAAATATTGTGGGCATTTATTTATTTATTTATTTATTTTTTTTTTGCTGGCAGCCAATCTTAAAACAGATTTAACAATATTTAGAATATTTAATAAAGATTTTGAAAACAGAACTTTTAAGGAATTTAAAATACTTGTTCAAAAAAATCTAATTGCGCAGAAATTATACTTTAAAACTTTAAAGATTTCAATGATATAAGAAATTACATTGTATAGTTATATTTAAATTTTAAATCACTTCACAAAATCAACCATTTAATAAATGTAAGCATATTCATAAAATAAATTTATTTCAATGGTACCATTCAATTGAAATTAATTCAAAACAATTTATTCAAAATCTGATGATTAATATTGGTAGACATAAGAAAACTCTATCATATTTTATGTAATCAAATCTTTTTTTTTTTTCTTAAAGAAAATTCTTAAAAAGAAAACAATAGTTGTTTTGCTGTCTTTTCAGCTTTTTTTTCTCCTTTTTAAATTTTCTTTTTTTTTCTAATAACGCAATTGGAAACAGTTACCTAAGTTTTTTGTTCTGTTTCGATTTTAGCAATTTTAATAAATTTCAAATTTTGTCAATAAATTAATCATTTGAATACAATTTGAAAAAGACTTTAGTTCTAGTCAGTCATAATTTTCCTTTTATTTTCTTTTGAATAACCTCTTTGTCTATGTATGCTTAAATTAAAAAATAAATAAAAATCAACTGTTTCACGAGGGAGGAAACGAGGGGGATTAAGTCTAGTAATTTTCGTTATGAATGAATGTGGTCTGCCGTTTTTCTATGTGTTCTAATTTAGGAGAAAGTGCAATAATTTTTCTTCTTATATGAGGAATGGATAAAATTTCTAAAAAATCGTTTCCATTTCAAAAATATTTTGAAAGTTTGATTGTTCTAGACGACGTATAAAAGTATTTACTGTTAGCCTGGAAGAACGAGCGGGGATAATTTTATGACACCATGCATTCTATAAGTTCGTATTCCTGAAAAACTAGGAAAGAAACCTTTTCATCCCTTTCTTATTCGTAGCTTCCTCTCTCTATCTTATTCTGTCCTTATCTACCTTTTGTGAGTAATTAAAATGATATTTGGGCATTTTCCTTCATCACCAATAGACGTTTTATCATTTCCCCAAATATCTTCCAGTTTGTTCTACCAATCATTTTATTTTTTGGTGGTTGCTGAGTTTAGTGTATTATTTTTTGCTCCCAACTGAATTTTCTTGAATTTGTATACAATGTTCACGAAAAGTTTTGCCGCAATACTTACAAGAACTGAGCTATCTAATAAAAATCCACAATTTGTACCTAAGACGCTACCTATCTGTGAATGAAAATCAAAAACCTTGCTATGTCATTGATTAGAATCACTAATTACGCATTCAAATATTAAACGATTTTCGCCTGGAATCAACCAAAGTATAAAATAAGAACTTCTAGAAGTTTTCTAGACTAACGATTTGCGCCTTATTTTTTTCCGCCCCAAAATGTATGATTTCTGTCTGTAACTATTGTCTCTAATATAGCAAAATATAAAAAAAAAACATTATTATATACAAACATGTCTGCATTAAAACAATCATATCGAGTATAATATAATAATTTATATTCAAATTATCAGTGAAGTAAATATTATGCATTAAATTTTATTGCGAAAAAAAACAATGGTACACGTTTCAAATAATTTAGCAATAATTATTCAAAGTAAGTCTAAGACTAAAAAGTGATATATTTCTATAAAAAAATTGTAATTTTTTTTTGCAACGTATAAATGAATTTCATTTTGCGTCAATCAAATTTTGAATCGCACAATACTTTAGCTAGAGTTGAATAGAAAATATGGCTTAACTTGATGTTTCTTTGCGGTTGTAGCAAATTTAATCTTGCACTGATTTTTCTGACATTGCATGTATCTCTTCTTATTTTGTTTTAAGAAATTAGAAATGTTTTTATCTCATTAATTAAATTTTAAAAAAAAATTATTCAGTGTGTTTATTTATTATTATTATTTTCTTTCAAGATTTAAGTTATTTTAATGCTATTAACCATGCAACATACTACTATTTCTATTTATTAAAATTATTCACGTTAATATTGAAAAAAAGAACATAAATGAAACATTTTACTTTTAAAAAAACTCAAGTATCAACAGGTTTTATTTAAAATGATAATATAACGGAATGGACATTATCACCTTCCCGCTTCCCGCTCCAATGTGCTGTTTACTTTATTCATTTATTTAATTTTTTAAAAAACTGAGTGTAATAAAAAAATAATTTTAAAATTTAGAAAAAGCCTTCCAAAATATTAAAATTAATCAAATAGTATCTTTAATTGTATTAATTTCTTTATCGTTTATACTTTTTTTCTATAGAGAAAATTTAAAAACAACTGAATTACTTTAGTTCTGTTTTGTATAAACTTTTGTTTTTGCAACAATAAACAATGCTTAGCACCTATGTGACTTATTAAAGCATTCTAACGTAAGAAATAAATAAGAAAAAGGTAATTAAATAGATAAATTAATAACATTTGTAAAATTACGACAGCAATTATTTTTTTTAAAAATTATCTAGGGCGAATGTTTCTAAAAATATACGAGCAAGAAGGATTCACATACAGTTTTCGTTTTATTTATTTATTTTTTTTCGGAGAAGGAGGCCAGCACACCTTGATCGAAGAATATAGTGGTGTCAATCGCCATACAAAAGGGAAAGAATTCCCGATGTGTGTTGTGAATGATTGAGCCGGTTGGAAAGGGTACTGAGTTGAGGCGTGTAAGACGAATACCTGCTGCGTAATGAGAATATAATAATATACTATACAAAACACTTCTTGACATAAGATCGTAAAAGCTAAAATTTATTTTACTTTGGCCATTTTTGCTGAAAAGGATTGCAACCAGCAAGAAACATTTTCTTAGAAAAATAACAGTTGGACTGCATTTAACCATGAAGAACTAACCACATTCTTTAATTTATTGTTGAACGTTTACGCAAACAAATTCCGATTCGACGTCAAAAGTGGTTATTGGGAGAAAAAAAAGAATCTGTAACTAGACTTGTATTTTAAAACTTAGACTAAATAATATACTTTCAAACTACAAAAGAAAATTCTTTTATTTTCATTAAAAAATGAATTTAAGGAATTCTAACAACTTTAAAATTCTCCATTATCAAATATTAATGTCAACAAATTGCTTAATATTACACTTATACCGTTAAAAGTAAATTATGCCTGATAATTATATACAAATTAGCTAAGATGATAGTATTCTATTTTTTCACAGACTTCTTTTCACTGAAAAAAAAAAAAGATACTAAACAGACTAATCCATCTTTCTGATTCTTCAATCATAAACTAACCATATATCTATAATAATACACACAAATAAAATGTGATAACTTGTGGCCACCAGATGCGGGAATAGTTTTTGTTATAATTTAATTTAAAGTTAATGAAGCCGATGACACTATCCGAATGTTCTTGCCTACAAGATAGCGAGCACGTTATGTAAAGGCTTAGTTCTTAAAGATGAAAACGCAGGTCTTGATATCATTCAGTTTTATTACTAATTTATTGAACAATATAAGATGTGCTCTGCAATAAAATGCTGCTCTAAATATTATCACTCAAAATTTAATAATTTTGAGTGATGATTCTATTTAATGAAAAGAAATAATATTTTTGTCTTAAGAGGTCCACTTAGAATATGCATATTATTTCATATAATTATTGATTTCTATGAAAAATTCAATACACAGGTGATTCCTCAGAATGAAAATAAATATTTTTCAAAATAGTGTTGTCAGAAAGGAAAAGATAATTTGGAATATATGGCCTTCATAGATCAGTAAGGAGAAAGATTGAAACTTATATCTTTAACTATTATGCCTTTCTATTACTCTCTCTGAATCTAATTATAGGGATCAAAAAGTATTACTCAAATAGTATAAAATTTGTTTACACTAAGACAATTTGGTTGAAAATAAGTGAAAAATATTATATTTAGCATTTTAATAATTTATGGTTACGAAATAGAGCATGAAACACCCGTATCTTTTTCTGAGTTAGATAAAATCTTCCAAACACAGATCACTTCCAAACATTATATATATATTTTTTTTAAGTTTGCCTTTATTTTCACACACAGTTATTTTGATCTAAAAGAAACAGTTTTCTTTAATTTTCAATTTTTACAATTTCTTTAATTTTGAAAATCAATTTCGGATAACTTTTTTACATGTATGAAAACAAAATTTTTGTTCAAATTATTATATTCATATTTCATATTTTAGTATAAATATAATTCTGATAATCTAACAGAGTTTTTTAGAAACTATCATACTGTTTTTTACAATTAAAAAATACTGAAATAAGTTATAGATGGTAATTTGAGTGCAAGAAAAAGTATATATAAAAGGAACACCTGTGTCTCATCTTCGTCAAACGGTTAAAAATTAAATTCTAGTATTTTTAAGGGACTGTTCAACTGATCATTTCGAGCCATGGGTATTCTCATTTATAAAACTAAGATAGCTAAATCGTTCAGATTTTGCAAAATATTAATCTTTAAACTTTAATCTTTAAGATTGAGAAAAGTTTTATAATTTAATCGTTAAGATTCTGAAAAATTTAATGCAATATACTATTAAAAAACTATTTAATAAAAATCTCCATATAATAAAAAATAATAGATTATTCAAATTATTTTTAAGTTAAATAAAATTTGAGTAAAGAAGTCTCGAGATTCGAGAAATTTGTGAGGTATGGTATACATATTATTTAAAGCTAAATTAATTATTCAGGAATTATTTGAAATAATGCAATGTAATAGAAAATTTATTGAAGAGCAATTTTTATCTAAACTTTTTACATTCCATGATTTTGTGAAGAAAATCGAGTAAAAAAAAACAATAGAAAAGATGTAAAAAGAAAACAAAAAAAGAAGGAAGGAAACTTTTACAATTCTAGTTATTCGTCGCCAAAAAAGTGCTGAACTAACGTTTTGGTAAATGGGGTGTTTTAAACTTATCCAACAATTTGTTGCTGCATGCATTTTTTCCCCACTTGACTGAGTTTCAATGAAGAGAAAGGAGAATCATTTACACCCCTTTTACTTATCTCACTGGGTGGGAACCGTGGTCGAGTTCAAGTGAAAAACCTTCCTTCTGAAAACTGCCGTAACAGGGGAACTCAAAATCTCAGACCCTACCGGAATGAAAGAGTTAAGAGGTAGAATCCTTTCTTTTATAAATTTGTGGCAATAATGACTGACGATTTATAAAATCAATTTTTAAAAAAATGGGTCAAGATAGAAACATAAGTTTTTCTGCATTTTGCTTAGGAAACAAGATTTACTAGCCAAGTTTCAAAAATGATTTTAAAGAGTATTGTTAAAACAAAAACTAGTTAGATATATTGAAACGGATGTTGCGTTAAAATTCTAAACGTTTGTTTTGCAGATATAATTGTGAGAACTAATGAAGATATTATATCTTTTCAATTTTTTGTTTTCCATGTTTGTTTAATCTTTATTATTTTCCATGTGTTCTCTATATTTTTAACTTATTTTATGAGTTCTATATACTTGTTACGTGCAGTACATAAAACCGTTATTAATTTTCTTAATTATCTTCGTTTTTCTATTTTTTTTTCTTTTCCTTTTTGTCTTTAGTTAGTCTTTATATAATATATATATATATATATATATATATATATATATATATATATATATATATATATATATACTATATATATATATATATATATATATACTATATATATATATATATATATATATATATATATATACTATATATATATATGTGTGTGTGTGTGTGTGTGTGTGTGTGTGTGTGTGTGTGTGTGTGTGTGTGTGTGTGTGTGTGTGTGTGTGTGTGTGTGTGTGTGTGTGTGTGTGTGTGTGTGTGTGTGTGTGTGTGTGTGTGTGGAGCTGTTATTTCAATGTCATAGTGTAATAGCTGCGTACATCGCGTAATACTTTAAGATAGTTGCATCATCCTTTTTGTCATTGAGAGGCGCCAGCCAGTCCCGATGGCGACTTTACACATTGTCGACTCCCGGGCACCTCCACTCGCCGCGGTTTTATTTGTCAACTGTTTCACAGCCTTATCTAGTAACCCTCACTCAGAGGCAAACCTACGCTCGCCGCAATACAGCACTCGCAAAAGTCATAAACGAATCTTCGCGCTCATGGATATTTTTAAAAGTTGCTTGTTGAATTAGGTTAAAATTTTATCCTCTATTAAGACTAGAAAAATTCAAATAACGAGATCAAAATACTTCGTCCTTCTATAAAGAAAAAGTTACATACACACAATTGTTTCAGTTAATTACATACATATTGCTGTTAAAAAAATTTTCAAATAAAAACTATTCTTGCAAATTAAATAAAAATCTGGAGTAATAAAATATTTATATCTTCAGCATAATCAATTTCTTTTGAATATCTTAATTAATAAACAAAGTTTAAAAAAATAATCCCCTATATAAATCATCGCATTATTAAGTGTACATATTTTTGAAGATAAAAGTATTAAAAAAAATTTACGCAGTTTGAAAAATAATTATTTTTATTTCCTTCATTTTTACCATGTGTTTTCAATTGTTTCTATTTTGGAAAAAATTAGTATTCTTCAAACTGCTTACAATATCTTAAAAAAATTGCATATATTTTATACTGAACAACTTTTGATTGACAATATTTCCTTCATAAGAGAGTCTTTAAAAAAATTTGAAAATATTTTCATTACATTTGTTCAAATATTTTCTGTAAAATGCGTGCTATTATGAAAACAAGGAGAAAAAATATTTTTAGTAAAGCCATGACATAAAGAAACAAATCTATGACATATTCACTACTATTTTCGTATAGTTAATTTATTTTTCATAACATCAAATCATATTTATTAAAACTTAAAGTTGTGGCTGCTCAACTTTTTTTAATGTTTCTTAAGTTTGTCAGGGAAAATTCCGATATTTTCCATTTTTCTTGCTTCTATCACTATTTGTATATATCTGAAATTACTCACCTTCGTTTTAATTGTTTCCTAATTAATTTTATCATATATTTTGCTACATATATTTATCCTTTCATTCTATGCTTCATTAATTTCATAATTTATCCATCTTGTAACTTTTTATTCATAATTTTATAACAAATTTAGCTCATTACATTCTATAACTCAACAATTGGTATACATATTTTATAATTTCTTTATCCAATTTTTGGGCTTCTAAATAAGATATGGAAAAAATACTATGAAAATTATTACATTTATTGATAATCTAAAATTAGGCCTTTTTTCCTCCTAAATGCGAAAACACATTTACTAACTTAATGTAACGTAATTTAACACGATTCATCTTTCTTAATAAGAACGATTCAGAGAAAAGCAGGATCAGTAAAAGTGAAATGTGTATTTTAATTTATATTCTGCTTCAAAAATGAGACAAAGGAGACACAGAAAACTTTTCTGTTATTTACTGTTATTTACTGTTACTTTACTGTTATTATTTAATAGTATTCATTAGTCTTTAAAATTCCGAAAGAATTTTTAAGTTGCTGGAATCATACAATAGTCTCATTTCTAACAACTTGTTTTTTAATTTTTTTTCACACAATAGCTTTTATTGTGTGTAATTTGCTTTAAAAGTTCAAACATTTATTCTTAGATTGTCATGCAGTCTGTGTGTCTGAAAACTGCATGAGCTATTTTATTTTATTTGTTCCTTGCAGAATGGTAATAATTGTTTCTTATTTGGTAATAAAAATCTTACTTTTGCTGAGATCGCAAGAGTTTTGTTTTATTATCATAACATCGATTAATTTTTTTGAGAAAAGTGTAAGTCCTCAGCCTTTCAACCATATTGCTTTAAAACTACTTTATTTATTTAAAGTAAATTATTAAATTTAAAAATTGTTAAGATTCTCTTATTTGACTCAATATCTTGTCTTTAATGAATCAGAAATAAATAAACAGATTGTCCTTATATGATATGAGTTATGATATGAGAATGTCAAAGTTGATGCTTACTGTTTACATTATATTTTAATTTTACAAATCATAAAAAGTTTTCTTTAATCAAAATTGTGTTCACCTCATAAATACACTTTAACTGCTACAAATTTTTAAGTCCTGGCTACCAAAGCTGTGGAGTTGGCTAATACGTATGAAGGAATTTACAGTTTAGGACATAACATTTACAAAAAAGTGTCAAATCTAAGTACAATTGTTTGGAAGCAAATATTATTCGCATTGCAAATCATTACATCAAATTTAATCATTGATATCAATGTCAGAAAAGTAAAAAAGAATAAATTCATGTATAAAGCTGACAGCAACAATCTCCTCATCATTACACGTATATAAAATGAAAATGCTTAAAACTCATAAATTGTGTAGTTACTTAAATTAAAGGTTTTAAAAACTAAACAATAAGGTACAAAACCCTGCTGCATTATTGAATATTGCGTCCACATGCTTGATAAAGACACCATAAATTATTTGCAATAAATTTATAAAAATAATTATAAAGCTATATTCTACTCATGTATCCTACACCCACAACAAAACTTTATCCTAAAAAGGATATAAAAAAGTAAGAAATAAATATGTGTTTCAGGAAGTCCGAATAAAAAGAGAATGATAATACACAAAAACTTTTAAAGCAGCTAAATTTATTCACACCTCATGCTCACTCATGCGTTTTTTAAATCGTATGTCGCAAGTGAAACATGCGCGAATTAATATTCGAAGATTTTCGCGAGAAAATTTGAAACCCGACTTGGCGAATGTAACATTGGCGAATTTCAAAATACGGTGCCAAAGAAGTGCCCGGGAGTCGACAATGTGTAAAGTCGCGTCCCGATGGGGAACTCCCGAATTTATAATTAACTCTGAACTTCTTCAATAGAACAGTTTAATTCAGTGTTGCCAGATTGGGCTACAAGTAGCGGATTGAGCTACTTTTAAAACTCCCCGCTACATACAATCGAATTTGGGCTACCCGCTACTTTTTGGGCTACTAATTATTTTTCAGAAGTTGCAAATCTTAAAAATGCGCTACTTAGAGAATTTCATGCTACTTATCTCACAGAAATACTTTTATAAAAACAAAGTTTTCCTTTCCTATTATTAAATGAGAGAATCTGTAAAGTCTGCAGTTTCTTTATCTTTTTAAAAAATATTTTCTTTTATTTCTGAAAACGCATCAGCTTTACTTTTGGATTCTTGTTTTGTTTTGCCGCGCAGAGTCCAGAATCTCTCCATATCTATGCCTCAAATCATAGACTCGTGAAAACGCAAAGATATATATGGAAAAATGCACGGCTAGTATGATGGGGAAAAAAAGCTTTAATTCCAACCATTATTAATCGCTTATCATCTGGAAAAATCGCGTGACCTGTAATCTGAGCTAAAACGAAATATTGAATTTGGCGAAATTATGAACGCAGCTCATTGAAATTTAAGTCCGTCAGGGGACTGATCGTTAAGACACGGCTCTCAGCAGATCATTGAAGTCAAACATCAGTGGCTAAGGCCGGAATAGCCTGGTCGGTAGGGCGCTGGGCCCATATCCAAGAGGTCGTGGGTTCGATCCTCGCCGGCCGAAGACTCCTCGTGTAGTAAATGGTGACTGATGCACGTTAAATCTGTCGAGTCTCAAAGTCCTCCATGTTCCCATAACAAATCAATACCTCTGGGGTACTGATCCAGGAGTTTCCTTGTCTTCTGGATTGGTTCAAAATAACAAGGATACGGAGTTGAACATTAGTAGTCGTAAACCCATGAAATTGGGTCGGCTGTTCAACGACGGTTATAAAATAAAATAAAATAACTAATACGCAGTGACAGTATCCGCTATATGACCACGTTTTGTTCTTTCAAGCTTTTACGGCCCTTGAAGTGAGATTCTTCAGTTATTTTCTTAGACTGATTTGAATCGGCAGTCTCTGCATATTTCTTTATTTATTAACTTCTTCTCATACCACTGTTGATACATTTTCTCTCTATAGTGATACACTTAAAATAACATACTCGTAAACACATCTCCATTTCTTTAAATTTGTCTGCACCCCAAATGCATAATTATTTTTACATTCGTATTTCATTATCATTATAATATGCTCTCAAAGTAAGTCCGGATGAACCCAAAATATTCGTTAATAAAGTTTAAAAAATTTGAAAGCATCAAAATGCAATGGAAGATAAACTTGCCCATTGCATAAGCTCATCATTTGCTTTCATTTTATTATTTCTGAAATTTCTTTTCAGTTTTGAAACTTCATGGTTTACGCTAAATTATCCTTTGGTATAGAGTTCTCTTAAGATACATACTAGAGAGAAGTAACTTTTCTTAAACAAATACTTAACAGAAATAAGAGAGTGAAATAAGACTCTTAATATATCACACATAGCTGTTATTAATAGTTTTTAATTTTCTTAGTGGAGACCTTCTATTTTTATAGTCAAATGAAGACATTTTATTTTATACTTTCAAAGAGAGAAGGACTTTTAGAAAAGATTCTTAGTTTGATGAATAAATAGGAGACACTTCTCAATTTTGGAAACAATTCTATTTGAGATAATCTCAACTTTGGAAATGTGAATTTTTAAAAAATTTAAGCAACCCGAAAATTTAAAGAAAAATTTAAAAATAGAGTATAGTAAACTATTCAATCGCCACCGCTGTTTTGAGGGTTGAACTTAAAGTTAGATTTTTTCTTTTTCTTTTTTTTTTTTTTTTTGCTGCACAAAAACTATAAGATTTAGAAATGACGCTTGTAGAGAGATGTAGAAAGATCATGATTAAATAAATTAAATTCGATAATTATTTAAAAAATTATTGACTGATAAGCTTCAAGCGAAAAACGGTGTCTAATTTGTTCGAAAGCAATTTTATGTCACAAAGGTGAATAACAAGATCGCTGAAAGATTACATTTATGGAACGCTCTTGATAATCTGGGTATCCCAATGATTTTTTTATGGACGGCAATTCACTTTAAGTCTTTCATTTTCATAACAGTCACTTTTTAAGCGATCTTACAATTTTTAGAATTCATAAATTGACACTAGTTGATTTTTAAAGTATTTTCAAAAAAAGTAAAAAATGTTCTAAATGATTTTAGACGAGCCGTGATAGCTCAGGGGATAAAGCGCTAGCTTTCCAGCGAGGTAAGCCGGGTTCGAATCCCAGCGATGGCTGGTCAATGCAAATTCCGCATCCGGATTGCACCGACCACAGTGCTGACGAAAAATATCCTCAGTGGTAGACGGATCATAGGTTCGAGAACCTTTGCCGTCAGACGAACCATGGGAGATTTTCGTGGTAATGTAAAGCAGATTTGGGTTAGTTCCCTCAAAAAGTCTTTCACGAAGAGAAATTTTGTCCAATATTTGATCCAAGAGTTCCCTTAGAGTTCAAAATGACAAGGTCACTGAGTTGAATATTACTTGTCTTAAAGGCAAAAAATTGGGAAAGCAGTTCAACGACGGTTATGAAATATTATAAGATAAAATGATTTTCAACAGCATCTCTTTACAAGTTTATTTGGAACTATTCTTAAACAAATGAAATTTTCATAGGAGACTATTGAAACGACATTTTCACTCATTTGGAGCACTATATTCAGAGAAGCTTACAGACAAACTATTACAAAATTATAACTAAAATATTTCGCACAAAAATAGACCCTAAAATACACTCCTCAAAAGTGAAATTGCAACACCAAGAAATAATGCACGTAGCGTCATGCAAATTTCAGGAGCGATAGTAGTGAGATGGATATGCAAATGATTAAAAAAACAGACTAATAAAATCATTATAAAGCAATTTATTCAAAATATAATGTGGCCACCTCGGGCAGCTGTACAGGCCTCAATCCGGCGAGGCATGCTATCAATGACTCCATTGATGGTTGCCTGAGGTAACCTTTGCCAAGCCACATCCACTGCTGTGCGCAGATCATCGGTGGTTTGCGCCATTGGTCCTCTGTTCATGCCACGTCCAATGAGATCCCATAGGTGTTCTATGGGATTCAGATCTGGAGAGGCTGCCTGCCAGGGAAGGATGTCAAATCCAGTCAGGCTGTTAAGAGTTCGCCGTGCGACATGCGGCCTGGCATTGTCTTGCTGGAATACCGTGTTGGGTGCGCCCTGCAACAAGGGCAGAACAGCGGGATACACAACTTGTGTGACGTAGCGGTCCGCTGTCAAACTGCCGTGAATGTGTACCAGGGGCGTTCTGCGATCAAGCATTATACCACCCCAAACCATGATGCCCGGTGTAGGACCGTTGTGACGCTCGGCGTAATGGGCTGGTTCGTAGCGTTCTCCGGATCGCCGCCATACCCGTCGACAGCCGTCATTTCTCCACAGACAGAAACGAGATTCATCCGTGAACAATACCCGATGCCATTGGATGATCCAGGTACGATGACACCACGCCAGGCGTCTAGCCCTGTGTAAAGGGGTCAACGGTACCCCTATTGCTGGTACCCGTGCACGTAACTGTACTTCATGCAATCTGTTGCGTATGGTTTGGGTGGACACAGATCCACCTGCTCCTGAAGGCAACCGGCTTCGGATGGCACGTGCCGTGGAGAAAGGGTCTCGAATAGTCAACTGTTAAATACGCCGGTCTGTGCGCACCACTTCCTCTCCGGCGTGCACGTAGACCTTCCTGAATCCATCATGTGACACAACGTTGGATGGTACTCACGTTGTGCCCAACACGAGTTGCTATTGCGCGCAGCGACAAACCAAGTTCATGGAGTTCGATAATACGGTCACGTTCCCCGGTCGTTAATTGATAGTATTGAGCTCGTCGACGTTTCAGAGGCATTTTCTACGCTTTTTCGAAAGTCGCAAATGCTACGCAAAACCTCAGATGCCGTATATGAGAAGGGAAAGTTGCTGGCCTTTATAGCCCGAATATGCGTACCACGTGATCAGATGCGTGCGCAAATTTAATCATTTGCATATCCATCTCACTACTATCGCTCCTGAAATTTGCATGACGCTACGTGCATTATTTCTTGGTGTTGCAATTTCACTTTTGAGGAGTGTATATCCAATTTAGACTATTGTTTGAAAAACAAGGTAGAAATTCGACAGAAAATTCGATCGTTTATTGAGACCTTGAATGGAAATATTTAGCCGAGAGCTGTGCATATAAAATTAGCGTTTGATGCATTCCAAATTCTTCAAAAATTATTTTACAATCAGAAAGTGGACTCTCGTGATTTCTCTGGAATGGCTGTGAGTCATCATCTTTGTATACGTTTTTCTCTTTTCTTTAATAAAGTGTTTTATGTCTGATTTTGAGAAGTGGTCATTGGGGTCAGCTGTCCATCGGTCACTGACAGTGTTATTCTGGGCGACAATGCTGAGGTGTGGCGTCACTTCCGACACATGGTGACGCTATTTCCTTCACTCAAAAATTAAATAACTCCAGCCATCCGTGAAGTTCTGTCGGAGGAATGGTAATCGATTCTTTTTAATCAAATTTCGGAGAAGAAAAAAGACATTTTTTGAAAAGGAATATTTTTAAAGGATAGTTTTCATCTAACGAATAGTTTATAATGATAATAAATGGAATTGAAAGGAAACCAATGAAGGTGATAGTAATGCAATTAAGTACATTTTCAATGATCTTTTTTACTTTAACACCAACAATAGGGCTTCAAAACTTTTGGTTTAAACTAAACTGACTGTTCTGAAGTAAAATAATAAAAAAATTATATATATTTACTAAAAGTTAGTTTTTGCATGAACTTGTCTTTCGATAAACGAATTCTATAAGTGTGTGCAAAATTTTTTCCATTTGGTTAAAAAGTTTTGGAGATATGGAGAAATATGGTAAAATTAATGTTTAGGGACTTTGAATCGCTCTCCCGATTAAACTATAGGGAAGAATATTGCGGCTATTCCCTGTAATTTCCAGATTGCGGCTATTCCCTGTAATTTGGGGGTTGAAAATCTGAATCTGTCGTAAAAAAGGTATGTTTGCTTAAAGAAACTTCGATTTTGAGTCTGATTTCGTAACTTAAAATATCCTCAGCATTTCTTAATTACCATATTTTAGGTCACCTCATCAATCCATTAAGATTGAGTCCCAAAATGTAAAGAACCGATCCTTAGATCAAAAGTTAATCGGAGTATTTTATTTTTTTTTTTTTGGCGCATGGTACTTTTGCAAGCAAAGACAGGTTAAACAAAGTAATAACTAAACTCTTGATTATTCGCCAAATGAAGATTACCTTGACGAGGTGAGATGGACGCAACTTCCTCTCTGAAGGATTTACGGGATATAAAACGTAAATTTAATGGAATAATTAATGGGAAAGTTTTTTTCAACACTTAAAGTACTAAAGAAAGGCCGGTTTTGCAACTGAATGAGTTTAAAACTAAAAGGGCCTCAGATTGCTCCCTTCAGGTGATTTGAAGTTGAATTCGTAAACAAAAAGATATAATCTTGTACAAGCTTGACATGTTCGGATATCAATCGAAAAGCCTCCAAGCAAATCAAAACGTACACATTTTACTTTTGTTTGAAAATATTACTAAGTTTGAAATACTATGAAATATTTCTAAGTACTAAAATCTTCTGAATTTTTCAAAATCAAAACCGTTTGAAAATATTACTAATTTTGAAATACCATGAAATATTTCTAAGTACGAAAATCTTCTGAATAAGTCAAAACCGTTTGAAAATATTTCTAAGTTTGAAATACCATGAAATATTTCTAAGTGCGAAAATCTTCTGAATTTTTCAAAGTCAAAACCGTTTGAAAATATTACTAATTTTGAAATACCATGAAATATTTCGAAGTACGAAAATCTTCTGAATTTTTCAAAGTCAAAACCGTTTGAAGATATTACTAAATTTGAAATACCATGAAATATTTCTAAGTGGAAAAAGCTTCAGAATTTTTCGAAGTCCAAAACATTTTGAAAATATTTCAAAGTCAAAAAAAAAATCTTTTTTGAAATTCGAACACACGATCATCAAAAGACATGAAGAAAAAAACAATTGTGAAATTCGCACACACGATTAACGGAAGACTTATAAAGAAAGAAAAAAATTTAGAAATTCGCACACACGATCAACGAAAGACATGAAGAAAAAAAAAATTTGTGAAATTTGCACACACGATCAACGGAAGACTTATGAAGAAGGAAAAAAAAATTTAGAAATTCGCACACACGACCAACGAAAGACATGCAGAAAAAAAAATTTGTGAAATTCGCACACACGATCAGCGAAAGACATGCAGAAAAAAAACATTTGTGAAATTCGCACACACGATCAACGGAAGACTTATGAAGAAAGAAAAAAAAATTTAGAATTCGCACACACGATCAAGGAAAGACATGAAGAAGAAAAAATTTGAGAAATTCGCACACACGATCAACGAAACATATGAAAGAAAAAAAAAATTTAGAAATTCGCACACACGATCAAGGAAAGACATGAAGAAAAAAACATTTGTGAAATTCGCACACACGATCAACGGAAGACTTAGGAAGAAAGAAAAAAAAATTTGAAATTCGCACTCACGATCAAGGAAAGACAGGAAGAAAAAGAAACAATTGAGAAATTCGCACACACGATCAAATAAGACATGAATTAAAATTATCTTCAATTGCTTTTTTTTATTTAATTATTATTCATTTAATTTTTTATTTATTTTTTTGCAATTTTGTATCAAACTTATGTATGATAGCAAAATTATATTTTAATTTTTGCTTACTAACTTCGTAAACATGGACATGCTTACTAACACATGTCCATGTGTTTTGAATGTCTAGTGAATAAAATTCCTGGAGGAAAGCAACAGGGACATTTACATCCAATTAAGCCAGGAAAAAGACATTTCTCAATCATACACATGGACCATTTAGGCCCATTTGTGAAGAGTTCTAGAGGAAATCAAGATTTGCTCGTTATCGTAGATAATTTTACAAGATTTACCAGACTTTCTCCAGTCAAAAACACCTCTTCTCAACACGATTTAAAAGTTCTGGAGAATTTCGTTCAGGATTTTGGACTGCCTGATCGGATTATTAGTGACAGAGGTTCATACTATACGTCACATCATTTTGAACAATACTGTCACGGCAATGGAATAAATCACACATTGAATTCCACCCAACATCCCATGGGTAATGGAATGGTAGAACGGGCTAATAGAACAATTCTATCCACAATAAAAACATCGATGAGTGATCCACGTCATAAAGATTGGGATTTACGAATCAAAGAAACTGAAAGAAATTTAAACAACACTATCAATAAAACTACTGATAAAACGCCTTTTGAAATCTTGCATGGATATTCTCCAAGATTCACTGATGGTATCCTTCGAAAACTTGCCGACGAGAGTGCGGACAAATGGACTGATTCCAAGGAACTTCAAGAAGAAGCAACCAGTGTGATTGAAAAGAAACAACGTAAAATGAAGGAATACTACGATAAGAAAAAGTGTAGAACCATGACTTTTGAACCGGGAGAAATAGTGGCTCTCCGACGTCAGCAAAAGCAACAGGAGAACCAACAAAGACTCAACCAAAGTACAGAGGTCCTCTACTTGTGACTGAAGTCCTCCTTAACGATACGTACAGAGTGACCCAAATGGGAAAAAGAGTGGGAAATAGGTACTACGCAACAACGTCCCACGTGAGTCAACTAAAGGCATGGCGATCACCAGTACACGATGATGATGATGAGGTCTCAGGTAACTTATAAATTGGAAACCGGTAATATGAACTTTTGTTTTGTTTTGTTTCCGCAGATTGAAAAAATGCGCCATCATATTATTGCATCATATCTTTTGCAGTATTTCACATGTACCGAGTTCTTTCTTTCAGCCTTTAAACTTCAGCGTTAGCATATTAATATTATAATCATTAGAATATTTTCTAATTAGGCTAACTTAAAAAGATATTTTTGGCGACATTTTATTTAAATGTAGCCAAATAAGGGATAAAATACAAAACATGGCAAACGTTAAGAATTATTTACAATGAGATATTAACTTTCCAAAATTTTTTTTGGCCTTACGACCTCTGAGAATCAATACATTTCTGAAAGCTCTTATGAATGGTACAATTATGTTTAGATTTGAACCCAAATTACAATAACAAAACTGCATAGAATATTAAGCTTGTTCACACATCGCCTCGTAGTCATAACATAAGCGGAGGGATACACCGGAAATTTTC
Organism: Parasteatoda tepidariorum; assembly: GCF_982258835.1. NCBI lineage: Eukaryota > Metazoa > Arthropoda > Arachnida > Araneae > Theridiidae > Parasteatoda > Parasteatoda tepidariorum. The sequence continues at coordinate 131,927,356 of NC_141755.1, read as the reverse complement.
TAAATTTCTTCCGGTTTAAGGACGCTTGTTATTGTTTACATTAGACCACCCATCCATACAACTGAAAAGAGGAGGAGAGGAAAGGGAGAAGGGCTGTATGAAACTGGTCTCTCCCCAGATGGCGTATTCGATTCGAGTGTTGCGATCGCCAATTCGCGATCGCAACACTCGAATACGCCATCTGGGGAGAGACCGGTTTCATGCCTTTAGCCCTTCTCCCTTCCCTCTCCTCCTCTTTTCAGTTATATAGGAATGTACTACGATATTTTCCCTTTTTTTTAATATTTTTCCTTTTTACTTAATAAAAATATTTTTAAAAATTTCCGTGATACTTTTCTTTAGAACTATGTTTAATGTAGTTTTCAGTTCCATATAGTTTTTCAAGTTAAAAGATTTTAATCTATATGAAAATCAAGAGAGAAACTAACGTACTTCCTTCCTCTATGACTTTCCACACGCTAATGGGGAAATCATGTGAAGTGTTGCCATAGGAAAAGAGTTCTGCTCTACGCCACCTGCAGCCCATTTCGATCGCCAATTGGTTCTCTTGAGAATATTCCAAGATTTTCTTTTTTAAATTTTTGAGGTTCCATGTTTGAAAAATGAGTTTTTTGATAGAAAAATTACTAAACGTTTGAAACGTAGACAGAGCTGGCTTGAATTTTTTTTTTAGTGGATCACTGGTTGAAAATTAAAAAAAAAAAAAAAAAAAAAGGAATAATCTTGTCTTTTGATAAAATGAACACTTGAAAATTTAAATGCTACGTGTAGGTAGACTGTGTGCCTCTCGTAGATGCAATGGGTACTCGTTTGTGCGTGATTCATATTTGCTTTTAGTGGGAATTTTCCAATGATGGAAGTTTCAAAAAAACACTGTTGAAATGTAGCAGATTTAAAAAAAAAATTTTTTTGCGTTTTTGTTTACGTTTGTTCTTTTTTTTTTTTTTTTTTTTGAAGGGGTCAAAGCTCTCATGCATTTTTTAGAGTGACCTGTAACAAAACCGATTCAATTTTTTTTATCACACCACATTACGAACTCAGACTTAGAGACGGTTTTAAACTTATTGAATTGCCCTCAACCGTAACGCTTCAGATCAGGGATACAAACAGATCTTAAATTTCGAGTATTATTTCAATGATGTTTCTACAGCAATAAGAAATAATTTTTTGAAAGTATTAATTCATTTTATAGAATATATGTACTAGACTTAAAATTTTCATTGTAATTGTGATTTTTTGGACTTGATTTTCACCATCAATATGTGATGGTAGGTAGTTTACTATGTGATGCAGGTAGTTTTCTATGTGACGGTAGCTTTTTTTTTCCTTTACACTCAATAAAATATACCCTTTTTTTTCTTTTAAAGTATTGTGAATTGAAAAAAAACAACAATTTTCAAATTAGGCCGTATGAAGTTGCATTAGTTTTTGTATTGTGCTTTGCGCAAAATGTAATTACAAGCAGATGTCTTACTTTATTTACTAATTAATCACACTGCTCGATTTCAGACAATAATGTGAAATTATGTGTTTAACTGTAGAACAGAGCGGTACTGGATATTAAAATTACGAACTCCAATGTGTGGTAAATACAAGGATGCTTTGGTATTAAAATATATTATTAATTGTATTCAAATTAATTGGCAAGTGTTTACGAGGACGACCAGTGGTTCGAGATATTTCCATATCGTGAACTGTCACGCCAACTACAATCTCTATGGCGTAAAATGGATTTAGATTGCAAATTTAAATATATATTCAGAGAGAGGTTTGCCTAAGAATTGCTACAAGTTATACCCTCTGAGTTGGTCGCCTTTAGTATTTTTTTTTTTTAGTTTCTCGTAGGCTGATGCCCAGAAGTTGCCAAGGCTTGGTAATAGTTCTACCTCAGATACAGATATCTTCCAAAGTGTCCCTAGCTTCCCTGTATATTCCATTGTTGGTGTTACTACCGTAGACTGTGGTAGCTTTATGTATATTTTTTAACTATGAAAAAAAATTCAAAAGAGTTGATAGATGTCTACATTTCAAACTTGGTGTATTAACCAGTAGTATAAATTTTGGTAAATGATACCTATAAAAATTTCTGAGTCACTAAAATATTTGCCATATTTTAATGACTACTGGGAAGTGGACAGTAAGAAACTAAATATAATAATAGAAGCGTACCAAATCAAAGGATATAGCTTGTAGCTTCACCTGGGCTAACTCCAACAATTTTTTTCAATTTTATAATACCTTTGAAGTATTGGCAATAGTTGTTGGTGCAAACAGATACCAAAGAAGAAATGCCCTCTAGTACTTATCTGTTAAAGGGGGTCCCAAAAATCACCATGTATAAATTGAAAATGTTTTTGCTCAATTAATAGTAATGAGTACTACTCATATTGAATTAATAAATGTTGTGGTAACATGGTGCTTTTTAAAAAGTGCTTAAATGTGCTTGTTTTCGTTTTTTAAAAGCCCTTAAAGGTGCTTTTTCAGGGTTCCCACGGTCCTTAAAAACTGCTTAATTTTTATTTTGGAATATAAGGGCCCTTTAAAGTGCAAGGTTTTTAAAAGTCCTTAATTTTTCAGCATCACTATAGGAACAATTTTTCAGTTCAATTTTTTTAAACGAAATACCGTTCTTTTATCACCTAGAATTGGACCATGCATAGAGGGCATGCATCATTTTAGAGAGACAAAAATGAATGTGTTTGAGGGGAAGACAGCTTGTCCTTTTATTAATATGTTGGTTCTTTCATAATGCTTTTTCAAAGGGGGGGAGGGCAATTTTAAGGTTCCTAAGTTGAAGACCCACACTAGCCTTCAAAATTGACAGAATTCAAGAAATTCAGTTCTACAGGTCATCTGCTTATAGGAATTAAGTAAAACCCTAAGAAAAGAAGTATCAGAAATATTTTTTGAACTAGAATCCATAACAAAATCTATATCCTAAAATCTTGAAGAATTTAATTAATTTGTGTAATATTTCAATGTGTAATAAGTAACTAAATTTATTGAAAGCAGTGACAGTTTTGTAAAATTCCTGATTATACTAAAAATTAAATAGATCTGTGATAAACAGGGTTTGAAAAATCCCACCCCACCTATGTTTTTCATCAAAAACCTGGGTTTTTGACAAAAAACCTCAAATTTTTTCAAAAATACTTTTCCTGAGTACTAAATAAGAATGCATGATTTGCTTCTAACAAGAAAATTAAATATTTATTTATTTATAACTCGTTTAGTTGCAATGTAAATTTTTTTTAAAAGTTTTATATTGTTACACTATTATTTTTGTTTCTTAAGGATAAGCAGATAGTTACATAATATTTAAATCTACGCAATTAAAAGATCCTTAGATATTAAAATCTTTATTCAGTTAACATTGTAACTTAATGTACTGTTCTTACTTAATGTACTGTACTTAATGGTCAAATGTAATTGTATTTTTATTCTATATAAATTTTCATAAAAATATTTATTGCAATGAATTTAAAAAATATATTGAGTTAAGCCTTATGAAAAAAGTGTGGAATGATTTAAGGTGCTTAGATATTAGTATCACCTGTTTTTACTCAAAATGGGACTTAATTTTACATTGCACAGTTAAGAAAACTATTCTCAAGCATAACTCTAATTCAACTTTTCAGTATTAATTATTTTAAGATATACCTTTATAAATAAAACATTTTATTAATAGAAAAGGAAGAATTATTTATAGCGTAACTGAATATTTAGCACGATTGGCCTACAAATGAATATGCAATGCAGGTCTAGTAGTGAGATGTAAAAACTTGTAATAACTAAAACTTTTTGCCAAATTTCTTTATTTACTCTTTTTTTTTTTTTAAATATACATGAAAAAAATTGCAAATCTTAATTTCTGGACAAAATTTTACAATTCAATTTCAATGAAATCATTAAAAATTGAATATGGATAAGTTTCATAGATGATGTTAACCTTTAACGATCTGAATATGGTTTTTAAAAGAAGTCCAACCCGAGTTTGCAGAAATTGCCCGGTACTTTGGCGAGCCCTGTTAATGAATGCAATTATATCAATGCTTACATTATGATAAAAATGTTTATTTTAGTTATTGATTTTTTTTAAGAAATGTAAATAATTGGCACTGTCACTGGTAGATATATGATGATTAACCATCATTCTATTTTTAAAGTCCTTAATTTTTTAAAGAAGTCCTTAATTGTTTCAAGAAAAGGTCCTTAAAAGTGCTTAATTTTTGCGTTGTTAAATGAGTGGAAGCTCTGTTTTTTCATTGGGTGCTTTTAAAATGTACTTAATTTTCCCTTAATTTTCCCTTTTTGATTTTCACCATGTATTATGTAAAAGCGTGCTTTTCACATTGTTCTATTAAACGTTTTTACAATTAATTCAGCCATAATCCGTTTCCCCGTACCATAAGTCCGTGACATATGATAGCGCCAATCATTTTACATGTTTGATCAGGGTTGCAAAAAACCCGGGTTTTTGTAGAAAAACCCAACCCGGGTGGCTGTTTCTGGGTTTTATTGGGCTTTTCTGGGTTCTATTGGGCTTTTCTGGGTTTTTCATGTTTTCAAGGGGGCTTTTTCAAAAGAGAGGGCAGGGATAAGTATCTTATTTTAAAAAAGCTTATTTTAATATTAAGTTTAATTTTATAAATTGACTTCATATAGATAATTAATACAAATAAATTGATGTGAAAGTCTGAAAAAAGTTTCTTCTGACATCACGATAGAAAATGTTACATGTACTCACGTACATCACACATTTCAAACTTATTTTAACACAGGATTACTTTTTACTTATATTTTAATCTTAAAAAATATTTGAAGAACATTCTTTATTTGCATAGAAAGCGAATAAATGGCACTGAATAATCAAAGGCCGTACGGTCGAATCAAGTCAGCAAGGTGACTCTCCAGTCTTCAACACAATTAATTTTTTCGCTATAGGTTAAATTTTTTTTAGGCTAGACTACATAAATATTTTAATAGAATAGCTCTTTAATATAACAGAGGATTAAAAAAGAAATCAATCTTAGAAAACCCCACTTTAGGGTGGGTTTTTCAGAGTGGGTTTTACCCAGTAAAACCCAGGCCGGTTTAATTGGGCAGGTGGGTTTTTTGCAACCCTGTGTTTGATGTATTACTTGTGGTTCCGCATGTGTGTCTACTGAGCTGGGTTCGGTGTGATTATTGCACACTCATGTGCAACTCTGCTGCTTTTTGCAAGATATTCTCAATTTCAGGCTTCATTTTCCACCCTCCGATATCGAACCGAAAAATCTCTGGATCATTTTATAATAGCTAATATAATCAACAAAGAGTTCTTTGTCTTAAACTAGTTATTTTATCACGATCATGTAAAATCTTTGAAAATTATTTTGTATTTTGTTTATGTATATAGTACTTAAAAATATTCTTTGAGTACTTAAAAAGTACATAAAAAAGGTGCTTATTTTTTGTTGAAAGATTTGGTTACGCTCCTTGTGTAAAAAGTTTTAATGGCCTCTTATAAGAGACAAATTATGTGTGGTGTGTATATATATGTATACATATATATATATATGTATATACCGTTAAAGAAATCAAGATAATAATATATATATATATTTATGAAATTTTAACAAGGCATTTTAATGTAATAAGTCAATCAGGGCTCGAAATGAACGGTGGTCCGTTGGTCCGTGACCACTAAAATCGGAGCCGGACCACCATCCGCCGCAGCCGATCTCCGTTAGGAAAAAAAAAGCTAGCGTGCGAGATTTCCGTAAAAAAAAAAAGAATTAAAAAAAATTAATAAAACTAGCGCGCGATCCTGAGGAAGGCGAAGTTAAATCTTGTTTCGCGCATGCGCCACATGGAGAGTCGCTGAAGGAGAGAAATAGGGGAGGTAGCGGGGTGGGTTCATGATGTCATTGTCAATCGACGACGCTGCATGATGATTCGTTATTTCGGGCTCTCTCTTCGTCCCAGATCGTCAGAGGTTTTCTTTCTTCCGGAAATTTATGATTTTTATAAAAAAAATCATGATTTTTTCAATCAAAAATTTAAATTTTTTTTATTTATTTGCAGCTAATAGGAACGCGTTGACGGACCAGTAAAGTTTTGTGCGGACTAGTAAAATGTTTAGTTACTGGTCCTATGGACCAGTAATTTTTAAAAAAAATTTCTACCCCTGTCAATTAAAGAGCCGACATTGATTAGATCTACTGCTGCAGTTACATATTGCTGTATCAGTACTTGTTTTAAAATAAATATACTTAAAAATTAAATACCTACTGAAACTGAATGTACCACAAAAGGGGATAAAGTAAAAATGACTATAACTTTTTTTTCTTCTAGAAAACCTTCTAAAATACATTCTTTTGTTACAAATGTGTGAAAGAATGTAAATTTATTTACTTTTTCAAACCAAAATAAGTAAAAAACATGTTTGAAATAGTTTAAAATTATTTAAAAATTATGTTTTACTTTAAAAGTAAAACATAAGTTTGAAATAATTTTAAAGTAATATATAAGTTTAAAATAAATAAGTTTGAAAACATTGTTTGTAGTTTGAAAGCACATAGATAAGGAAATATCTCATATTTTTGTGTTTTCAGTTTTTACTTCTAAGTGTTTGTTGTTAGAATATTATTTTATCATTTTTGGTATGTTAATTAATGCTATTATCTTTTGAACAGTTTTTTTTTTAAAGTTTTAACTTTATTTAAGTCTTATGTACTTCCATCCCATGGGTCAGGGAAAACCTGGAAGGGAATTTTATTTTAATTCTAAAATGCAGGGAATAGTCAGGGAAAATTGCTTTTTTTTATACAAAAAACATGGAAAATTCCTATAGCATACCTTGAAAATAACGAATCATAGAATTGTTTGTAATAGTAATTAAAATAATTCTAATATCTATCTCAATTATTTTATAAAATTCCACTTTTTTGTGAAATTTTTCCATTCTCATTCTATTATATGTTTTTGTTCACAAAATCTAATATTCGATATTTCAAAAAAAAAAAAAAAAATTTCTGATGAAAAATTGCATGATATGGTTTAAGTTTCAATTGACATTTACCTGATATACCAGGAAAAGTCAGGGAATTTTTTTTCTAAAATTGAGTGGGTACCCTATTTCATTATTTAGGTCATACTAAATGCCTGATGCCTAAAATACCGAAAATTGATCTTTGACTTATAGCATATATTGCATCATTAAAATATCTAAAATTATAAAAATCAGTATTTAACTATCTTTCTTAATTATCTGTAAAACACGTAATAAAATAAGTCTCATAATAAAACATTTCATTAAAAGTTTCAGAAAAATTTTGCATGATAGTAAAGAAAAAGATAACGTAAATAGTATTTTATTTTATATTCAAGTCTAGAAACAAGTTATTTGTAGTAGTTGCATCTCATATCTCATGGGCTGCATAAACATTGAGAGCAGTTATTTTTTTTAATCTAATTTCTTAATATAGTATAACCTCGTTAAGTCGTCACTCAAGGGACCGAACATTTTCGACGACTTAAGTGGAGTTAGAAATTTCTTTAAAAAAACATTGAAGGTTTTTAATGGACTGCAGTAGGATTCGTTGAGAAAAATGTGATTTTTCGAATGTTATACACGTGCAAATAAATGAGTAGAAAAGGAATACAAATACTTTTCTTTTAGTACAATACTTTCTATACAAATACTTTCTATAGTTACCACTTTTTCTTTTATTTCTGAGCATTAAAGTAGCTTAACATAGTGGATTGATGCAGGAATTGTTGATTGCTATTAACCTTCTTTTCCAATATCATCAGCGCCTTGAATTCTTCCTCTGTTGTGCCTTCAATTGATGTTAAATATTGTCTAACTTTCTCTAAGGCTGTTTCAGTCTTGCTGGGCGGAATTCCACCCGAATTCTCATCATCGCTATCCTCTCTGGAACTGTGTTTTTCATCTAAAAATTCTGAAGTTAAATCTTTTACAGTCGCTGGTGAACAAATAGCGGTGTCATTGTCAATATTGATAAATGCATTTACGTCGTTGACACTCCAACCTTTTTCATTAACAACTTGCAGCAAATTTTCTAAGGGCTCGGGGTCGACTTCTTCACAGAGAATATCTTTGGATTCTGCATTGGCTACAAATCCCGCGTGTCTGAAGCAATTAAAAACAGTTTGCGAAGAAGCTGAGCTCCAACTTCTATGCACATAATTGATCGCGTCTAAAACGGAAACTTCAAACTTCTCATTTTTATCCAATGCTTTTATCAGGTCCTTTACTAGTAGTTTTTTGTACTTTCTTTTGAAATCCCGAATTATCCCTTAATCTAATGGCTGAAGAAGTGCAGTAACATTTGGAGGAAGGAAAACGATTTCAATAGCTTTTAAACTTTCGGGCTGTGCAATTATCGACAATAAGGGCAACTTTTCTCTTTTGGTGCGAAAACTGGGAATCCAATTTACGGATATGCCGTTCCCAAATCGTTGTAGTCATTCATGCATTGGAATTTGCTTCATATTCAACTGGCAGAGATTTAACGTTTTTAAAACAGCAAGGGAGTTTTGCTCTTGCCTATCACTAGTGGTTTAAGCTTTTCATTTCTATTCATATTCGCTCCCAGCAAAAGTGTTAGACGTTGCTTGCTGGCTTTTCCAGTGGTGCATTTTTCGCCCTTAAACGATAGAGTTTTATCAGGCAAAAGATGATAAAATAAGCCCGTTTCATCTAGATTAAAAACCTGGATAAAATGTCCTTGAGAACACTATTCCTCCAGTTTTCTATAGCATCACCAGCTGCGGCTTCCCCACAAATCGTTTTAAAAGAAAGACAATTTTGTCTTTGAAACGCTCCAGCCAACCATTGCAGCAATGGAAATCTTCTATATTCAACTTCTTAGCAATTTCCATCACTTTTTCTTTAAGAATGACAGAAGAAATAGGCACATTTTGCGATCTTGCATGCTTTAACCATCGAACTAAAATCTCCTCGATCTCGCCAAACTTTGATTTCCTCATTCTCTTTCTATTGTCTTTGCAGTCTGCTTCTTCAATGGTTTGCTTTGATGATAGAATATCACTTAAAGTAGTTCTCAAAATATTGTGTTCTTTGGCAAAAGCTGTTTTCGAAACATTAGACTTTTCAGAAAGTGCAATTAAGTCCTTTTTTTCTTTAAGAGATAACACGGTAAGTTTTCGTTTTCCCGGCATTTTGAAACGTAATCAAATCGCAATTTTGTAAGAAAAGAAATGGCCCTTATAGCGGAGCTTACTCGCTATGAAATGAAGTCCTACTGAAGTACTTACAATAAAGAAAAACAGCTACACTCGACTGAGTCGGAGCAAGAAGTGAGAACTTTGAACGATTGGCATGCAAAATTCCCAGAATCCAAATCCCCTAAAAGGAAAGGAATGCTCACAGCTGTAGAGCGAACTTCGTGGGTGGTCAGAAATTCCCCGAGATACTTAAAGTGAAAGGGGCGGGTCTGAAAAGATAACAGAATGGTATACAAAAGTGCGAAAAAAGATCGGTTTGCCATTTTTGGGGTGACGAGTTATCCGGAGTAGAATTAAATTCGTTGACGGGTAAAAGAGGGTTATTTTACATTATTGTCTATGAGACTTAGTCGGGACCATAGGAAAACGACGACTTAAGCGGAGTGACGACTTATCCGGGTGACGACTTTATGAGGTTTTACTGTTATTTACTTCACTGATAATATTAGCGATAATATAAGAACTTATTTTTTCTAAAGAAGTTTTGTTTGTTGACATGATCAATAAAATGACGAAATTTGTAAGACTCAATATTCCTCTGGGAATAGAATTCCAGTCCTTTATAATGGCACATTTTAGTGGCTTAAATATTGTGCAATCACAGCTTTTGTGTTTGCAATTAATTAATTATATTTTACAAATAAATTTTTGAGGAAAGTTTGAAGTTCCCAATGAAGTAAAATTTTTAACCGAAAAATTTACATGCATAGAGCAAGAACCTCTCTCAATGAACAACTTAAAAAGTGTCTGCTCTCATTTGGATAAATGCTACTTAGCATTAAAAATGTGTTCTGGGGGGAAAAAAACTATTTCAGTTTAAAAACTCACTAATATAATTATTATTTTTGCAACCCCTGTGGTAGAAACACAGCGACATTGTCGCAGAAAGCAACTGAGTTATTGCAGAAAGATTTTTTTTATTTGGGAAATAAAAATTTTTGGTTTGCCACAAACTAAAGTTCTCAAAAAAGATTCTGCAGAAACAGAAGCTGTTTTACCAAAAAAAAAGAAACATTTTCTACAGAAACAAAAAATTTCTGCAGAAACAATAATGGTTCTGCAAAATTTTTTTCCTACAGAATTGTTTTAAATATTTTTTTTCTAGCGTACCGCTGAAGGAGAAAGCGCTCGTAATTCTCCGTTAATCTTCAACACAAACAGTTACTGGATGAAAAGGGGAGAATTTTTTTCCCCTTTATTAAGCTATTTTTGGAAATTTGCCAACTTTGGCCTTTATTGCTGGCGCAGTAATTTGCTTTGTGTTTTATGAGAACAGAGCATTTTTTATTTTTTGCACATATATGGAAAATTTCATGCGTAAAAAGATTCTTTATTTAAAAAAATCATGTCTACCGAAAAGGTTATTTGTTGCAATTGTGAAGCCACAATAATTAAAACAAATTTGAAAACTGATTTTTCAAGGCGACATTCCGAAGAAGAAATAAGATGGAAGTCGACAACATGTAGCGATGTCAGAGATTTTTTTTCTGGAAAGCGACAGGAAGAGAAGCTTCCCACGCTACTAATATTGAAAAAAAAAAAAAAAAAACGTTCTAGATTCGAATTAAATATTTTTACTAGCAGCAATATCGATAGTAAGGATGAGACAACATTTCCAACAAATCAAGAAATTTTAGAAGCAGTCAAAGGTAAAAAGTAAAAAATAACTATATATATATTTTTTTTTGTAAAGTCTGTAAAGTATTTTTTTTTTTGTCCTATATCCTTTGAATTAAGTAGTCGATTAAAAAAAACAAAAAAAAAAAACACTCGCAATCTAACGATAAATGGAATAAAGCCTGAAAGATATCTCACTATCTACGATTTTTTGGCATGCGAATGAAAAACAGATTGGTGGAAAATATTTACTGGTGAAACACTTTCAAACAGGTTTCCATACGCATGCGAAAAAAATCGCATCCAATGAGTATGGCTCTAATACCGATGTTTGAGTACTGATAAAGACTATTTCGTTTCGAGATGTTGAATAGACTTGAGCATATTGAGTCGGAAACAGCTTCTGCATACTTCGTGTGGAATCAATGCTATATATTTACACAATACAGTGCGAAATCACAAGCGCTGTGCATTTTTTTCGTTCTGAACTTAATCTGATCACGAAAAAAGTTTTATTTACCTCCATTTTTTAAAAAAAAAATCTTTCAATAAGTCAGTACAATATTAATCAAATCTAATTAATATATAATTAATTAGATAAAATTAATGAGATGTAGAAAAAATTGAAACAAACATCGCTTTAATTTTTTTGCTTTTAGAATTCGGTTATAGTCAATTCTATTTTATTATTTTGATTACTCAACTTCAATATTAATTTTTTCACCTGATTTGTTTCTGTACCTGATATAACTACTATAATGAAACATTAAATCATACTGTTTTAAACTGCTTTAATAATTTAATTTTGATACTGTTTTAAACTGATACTTCAAATTCAGTTATCTTGTTTTATAAATTTAATCTTTTTGTCCATTCTTAACTATTTCTATAAGTTCTATCTTATTACAGGTTCTGGGTAATCTTTATTTATGCTCTAGTAAGCATTTTTATCTGCAGATCTATACATTTATGACTTTTCGTTATTATCGAAGATTATGCAAATTTATACTTAAACAATTTAAACTTATTAAGAAATGTAAACTTATATTATGAAATTAAGAAAAAAAAAATCTACACAGTTTTATTCTATGCATGTAGACTTATTTTATAAACACGAATTTCATCTATTATAAATTCATTACACATACATTTATAACGATAAAAATATCTTGCAGAAAGATATTGGTTCTAGTTAGGTTTGTCGCAGAAAGTCAGAAAAAATTCTGCCACAGGGTTTGCACCATTCAGATTAAAAGGTTTGCTATTTTTTTGTTTTGAAATATTGGTATCTCTGATATAAAACAAAAAGATAACTTTCTTGCATTTAATTCTAAATTTATATTTTATAAGTTCTGTGAAAATATTTTATAAGTATATTTTAACTTATTAATTAGTATTTATATTTTTTTCCCATCAATATATTTTTATTTGTAAATTTAATGTGGAATGAGTATATTCCCTTTGAAACCTTCAGAAAATTGGTGATACGTTAATTCATGGTTTTAAATGGTGTTCTGTTGGTCTGTTAAAATTTCATTCAAATCACCATACAATGATTGTCAATGGTCTTTCTGCCCAACAATCAATGTGAGAGGATGATATGCTATTTTTGTTAGTGTTTTTGTCACAAAAGTAGCATAGTTTATCATTATACATGTTCTCTGCATTGTAATTAATCAGTTAAATCACTTAATATTTTTTTTTGAAGGAAGATGCCTATAAATTTACCAGTGAGTTTTACTTGTTCTTAATTCAAATTAGTGACAAAATTTTCTTAATTTTTACCCCTACATTTAATTCTAAAAATGTTTTTTAACGACAGTTTTGTTTCTGGGAGCCATTTTAAAATCTATTTATTTTTTTGAAATCAAACATTTTTCCTTTACAGTTTTTTTTTGTCAATGTATGACTTTTGAGGTCATAACTGACTTATTAAGTTTGCACTTTTACATTATTTAGCAATCCCCAAGAATGAAATCTAAGATAGAATAAGACTGTGCTTGAACTCCCACATCTTCCGCATGTGAACAGGAGCATAACTTGCTTCATCACATCCCGTGGGCTTCAAGATTCAAGAAATAAATTTTATATGCTTATATTATCAGTGTATAAATAAAATACACCTTGTAACCAATAACATTATTAGACCTGTAAATAAATGGCCTCAAGCATTTGTAATGATGTAAAGTTTTATGCTTGGAAAAATAAAATCTGCATGCAAGGATCAAAACCCTAGTTATTCATAAGTTGTTGCTCATAAAAATATGTTAAATTTCTTTGTTTAAATAAAAAAAAAATGTTTTTCTATGTATAATTTTTTACAATTTTCAAATGTAAAATATTTTTTAAATTTTCTATATGTAAATGTTTTTCTATAGTATTTCAACGGTCTGTTACCATGTATTGTATAATAAAATCATACCATGCATGGTTTTACTGTTAAATATTAAAATATCATTAATAAATAAAGGTTTATAGTAACAGATTTAATTTTTTTTCTTTGATAAAGTATGAGCAAAGTCATTTTAAAAAGTACTTAGTTTTATTTAATTACTATAAATTAAAAGTAATTAAATAAAATTCATTATATTCATATGTTAAATTCATTTTTATGTAAATGTATGCAAAAATTATTCTTTTCAAAAATTTATTATTTCTAATAAAATATTTAAAATTTTTTTGAACTTTATTTTCCTAATTCCTTGAATATCATTATTCATAAAATATTTTGCTTAAGCGAAGTATTTGCCCGATAAAAAGTTTAATTTTATAATAAAAATAATATTAGTAGTCTAGTTACAAATTTAAAATTTAGTGTATACTTTGATGCTCACGGATTTATGTCCCCTTATACTGTAAGAGTCATTAAAAGTTCGATACAAGAGTTGAAAAAATGCATTTGTCTAAAATTTAAATTAAAGTAACAAATTTTTGACAGCCTGAATTTTTTTGTTATAATTTTGATCAATTTTATTTTTTTACGTTTTAATTTATACACTTACTAAATTTAGCTAAATTATTACAATCATAATCTTTAATTGAGTGTGTTGAGATTGCAGACCAATTTTGGATTGAAGAATGTTCTGCAGATTGGCTTAGTATGTTCTTTTGTGATCCATCAAACCCAAAATAAAAACCTTGGATTAATAAAAACCTCAGAAAGTATAAAAAATTTGTTCATGGAAACCCGTCAATTTTTAGATTGGCCAAACTTACAAAAAAAATTTCCAACAAAGTTTTTTTTCTTCGTAATAATATCAGGAACAGTACTACTTAGCTGTGCTCTGAATACTCTAATTATTCAGAATCAAAGCTGTAGTGACTCAGAAGATAGAGATCTCACCTCCTAATGAGACAGTGCTCGAATCAAAGCAATCACTGGTCAATGCGAAAGCTCGAATCAAAGCAATCGCTGGTCAATGCAAAATCTGCACCCGCCTTGCACTGACCACAGTGGTAGACCGATCATGGATTGGACTCCCTTTGCCATAAGGCTAATTGTGGAAGGTTTTCTCTCCTTGCTAAGCGAATGCGGGTTAGTTCCACCAAAAAGCCCTCAGCAAGAGCAAATTTCTCCCAATACTTGATCCCGGAGTTCCCTTATCTTCTGGTTTGTGTTTAAAATTACAAGGCTAGGTTGTTAAACATTATAATGAATTCCTGTTAGCTGTAAATAATCAGGGTTGAGTTTTTGATATGACACACCAAAAACTTCACAATCTGTATAATAATACTTTTCAATGAAAAAAATTAACCCCCAAAAATAGCCTAAACCAAACTTACAAAATACAAAAGTTTTAATGAAAGAAAATTATTTAAAATTACTACTATAATGATTAAATAATAAAGTATCAAAGCAAAAGTTAATAACATACTGATGAATGTAATATAAAGAGTGAAATGACTTTGTTCTATGATCAGTGATGGCAGGGCTGCAAGAAAGGCCAGATTAGCTGGTTTTTATTAAAAAGTGGAATTGACTTAAAAACAAACAAACCGCCCTTTATTAGCTTTTTTTATTAAATTTTATTTTCTATATTGTTATTCACAATTAACATACATGTACTGAAATTAAACCTATTGATTACAGTTCGATAAGAAAAAAAAGTTTAAATTTATTGCATTATGATGTGTATCATTATAACTAAGTGCAAAAATATTTTAAGGAGCTAATGTGACCAAAACAATAATTTCCAACTACAAATTGTAAGGGCACTATTATTTAAACATTCATTTTCATTTCTTTATGTTCCCGAAAAGTTTGACTTTTAATTTCTTTAAGTAAAACTTTATTTTCAGAAATGTAGTGAATAATTTTGATTTTTGTTTACAAATATCAAATGCTGCGAAAAAATTGTAATTCAGTATTCAGCTTTTCAAGATACTAAAACTTAATCTTAAAAAATACATCACACATTACGAGAATAGAAAAATATAAGTTGAAAGTTTCCACAGTATTTAATATACTAAGTATCTAAGACATAAAGAAAATATATAATTTTTTTAAATCATTAATTAATTAAGAAGTTATATGAAGATTTTTTTTTTATTAGTTTTGCTAGTCTAACCTTCAACTTCTATATTCCTCTAGATAATATATGTCTTAGTTTGAAAAAAATTAAAACAGATTTTGAAAAAAAAATATTTAAAATTATTTTTAATAAGCTCTGAAAGAGTTGCATATTTTATTACAATTTATAACATCAAAAATAAACTAATAAGATATTTGTCCTTGTTTAAATTTTTGTTGTAGAGATTAACTTTTGTATAAGAATATTTCTCTACCTAAATTAGTTTTTAAAATTTTTTTGATATTAAAGTTTATTCTTTACTTTTATTTCGGCACATTTATTACTTAACTAGCTGAGAAATTAGTATTTTTAGAGATCTCTGTATTTACTTTAAAACCACCCCAAAATCACTCAAACATATTGCGGTCACTTATTGAAACATCCGAGCTGTACTTTAAATTACACCAGAATAAGGAATTGTGTTAAATTATCTTTCTATCATAAATTTTCTTTAAAACTAAGATTAAGTGCTGTTCCATTTTGTTTTTAATTACACCATTTTAATTAACAGCATTATGCATATTTTATGATCTTAATTTCTGAATAGTATTTTGTTTTAATAGAGGCCAACTTTTTTTTATTTTTGCCATTCTTTTTTTAGCCTGGTTTAAATAAATAATCAAATAAAAAATAAAACAGACCATGCTTTTTGTTGCCTGGTTTAAATCTGCCAAGCCTGAGTAATGGTAAGACTCTTATAATGTAGAATCACATAAAATGTCCAAATGTCTTGCTGATAATTTTCAAATTCTTAAAAAAAATAATAATAATTCTAATCGTGACGAAATTAACTTATAATAAAAATAACACATATTGAAATTTTTTTTTCTTCTAATTTTTACTATTCAATGAAAAATTAGTGAAAATGAGAAAGAGTGCTGACAGTTTAAATTTTATTTTCCAATTCTCTAAAAAAGAATTTCTTAGTCATCCACCCAAATTTATGTTTAAATGAAAAACTTCCAAATGGCGTTCCATCAATCGCAAAATTGCTTCTCATAGCATCGGCAAATAAATGCATAATTAATAAATCAATAAACATTATTGTATTACCGTTCTTGACAGTGAGACTTTGTCAATTTGTTTCATTCTTCTGCTTTGCTTAGTAATATTTGGTGGGTTCTTTAAAATTTAAAACAGTACTCATCCAGAATAAAATTTTCGCTGCAGATTAATGTTGTGTTTTTGTAAGAAATCTGCTAGATTTGAATAAAATTGTAACCTGACCTCTGATTTTATATACCTAATGCGTTGTAGAAAACAATATATTCAACTGCAACTTGCTTCACTATCGCCATAATGATTCTCTGGAAGTTTTGTATTGAATTGCTACTTTTATATTCTTGTACCATAGTGTATTTTTGATGCAGTTCCCAAATACTCCAGATGGCATAGAATCACAGGCGTAGTGTCGAGAGGCAGGGGTCTACCGAGGGTATATTTACTACCATTTAGCTGTATCTTCACAAATTTAACTTTAGGAAAAATGGTAGTACACAAAATACTTTGAATAAAGCAAGTTTTCATGCAAACCCCGCTCTTGTTGCAATCTAGGGAAAAACGAAGCTTTTTTGCCAGATGTCTTTTTCGAAAAGGTGGCACACGTTTGGTCAGATACTGCAATATGGTAAACCTAACCCGTCGCTCACGCCATATCAAAGTGAGCTTTTTTTTTTAGCTGAGTTTTTTAAAATGAAACAACGAGGGTCTCCCTTTGTAAACTTTACAGAAAGTCAAAATTCAAGCATTATCTTGAACACTATTGTAAATTATTCTAACAGATCTTTATTTTTATGAAACATTTTTTTAAAACTTTTTTTTTGTACGACCTAGTCGAAAATGTTCTTGTAATGAAAATAACTTTTTGTGCTAGTACTGTTAAATGCATGTTTTTATTAAATTCAGATTGAAATTTAACTATGGGCAATGATTTTTATGGAATTTTAAAGCTGGATGCAATTTTCAGCCTCCAATTTTACAATAGCAAAATTATCTTTTTTATATAGGGAAAAATATACAGACATTTACCTGTCATAAATGATTTTTATTTGAAGTGTCAATTTATGAAAATATTTTCTTACTATGCAATATTTTTGTGTTGATGTTTAAATAAAATTTTAAATTTTCATAAATTACAATTAAATTTTCGCAAAATAGGTACCTTTTCAAAAAAAAATCTAGACAGACCCCTGAGAGGGCACTGGAGGCACATATTCCCTCAATGATTTTTCATAACTTCAGAATTTTTTTAGAAGCTATTACATCTAAAAAAAAAAACTATCAAATTAACTATTTTTGAATAAAAACCATAACGTCAGATAGTTTATCAATAATTTAATAAATGTTTACACAGGTCTGCCCAGGCCAAATTTACTACCGTTTAGCCGTACCTTCACAAATTCAACTTAAAGAAAAATCGGTAGTTTTGCAAAATACTTCTTAAAATTTTATTATTGTATCCCATAAGAAATGATAAATCCATATTTTTGTGTTGATTTTTTAATATAATTTTTAATTTTCACAAATTATGTCTAAATTTTCTCAAAATAGATACCTCTGAGAAAAACCTAGACAGACCCCTGGTTTATCACTTTCATAGAAGTGAAAACTTAAAAAATATTTAAAGATTTTTTTAAAAATTATTTTGACTTACTTAAGGATTTCAACATTAGTTTATAATTGTGGTTACGAATTATATAGTTTATTTTCTGCGCAATATAATATTTTTTAATTACAACTATTAACATTTTGTAATTTATTCTATTTACATTTTTGATGAAACTTTTAATTTCTATAACTGTCAAAAGTTTTAATTGTTGTTTTAACTTATTTTTGTTTTATAGTATTAAAAACATCCAGCCTGTTTGGAACTCTAAATTTATACTTGAATTTGTTCAAAGTGTAATTTTAAGGTTTCATTTAATGGGATAAAAAAGTAAACAGCCCGAAGTAGGCTAAGGAGGTCATTGAGAAGAAGGCTCCACAATTTTGTGACCAACGTCACGAATGGAATGTGGCAATGTGGTCAGCACTGCGCACAGGTTGCCTTTACTTCCCAGAAGAGTTGGTATTCATTAATCTGAAGGTGGGTGGGTTTCGAGCCGCCACTGGGGACGATTTTCTAGAAAACTTATGTTTAATACTCTTATAATTATTCAGTTCCATTTCATAGGAAATATCTTTCTTCCATTACTGATTATTTTTACTTTTAGCATGTTCTTTTAGAGCCAGTACGAAACTATTTTATCTGATTCTCAAATAACTTTTAATAACTTAGCACAGGACTTGGATGACCAGATTAAACTAAATGCATAAAAATATTAAGAAGTGGCACATAAGAAAAAAAAAATGCTTTTCTTTTAGATTTTAAGGAAATTTTTTATCAAAGAATTACACTGTTAGTAAATAAATAAAATTCATGGTGAAGAATCTGATTTTTCTCATAATCTTCCAGATAATGGTTAAAAATGAATGAAATTTTTCATAACTTTTTAATGTTTTGGGCACTGTGGGAAAAGCGATCATATCACTGATTACAAGCCTAGACTAAGTTATCTTTTATTAAAAATATAATTTTGGGACAATTAGGATTGCATTAGGTTTTGTAAGATTTGTTAAATCTCAACTGTATGTTTGAAGATTAAAATGAAGCAAAATTCTTATAAGGATAATTTAAATAAAAAAAATTACCGTACTGTACCATGTACATTTCTGGGAACATGATTCTGGTTAATAAAACGTAATATATAGTATTTAAACCACTCATTTGGTTTTGGCTTCAATGTGAAAGCAGACAAAAAAGCACACTTTTACTGAATAAACGTACCTTCTTTATGATGGATCTTTGATTCCCAAAATATGGGGTAGGGAAATGTGGTTCCCATTGTTTGGCCAGAAGAGTGATCTAACGTTAGAACCCCTTAATGCTAATTTTACTTTTTGCGTATTTCGCCATATCTTGATGGCATTTTAACCAGATTTAAAATTTGCTGCACACAATAATGGAATTCCTTTGTCCAGAGATAATTCCATAAAAAAATAAATTTTTAGTAAATATTTATTTTTTTAAAATAAAAGTCGTAAAAATACTGAATTGTAAGGTAAACATTTTTTTACATCATTTTAAAAAAATTTAATTTTACATGGCAAAATAAAAATTTTTTGCTTAATTGGTTGAACAGTTCCTGAGAAATCAAGTAATAAAAATGTCTTATGTTTAATACTTGATTTCTCAGGAACTATTCAACCTATTTTGCTCAAATTTTCCATTTTTCCAAGTGAAATTCATTCTTCAAAATAACCTTAAAAATTATATACCTTAAAATTCAAAATTTTATCGACTATTATTAAATAAAAAAATTAATAAGTCATTACTAAGAGTTATTTTTGTTTGCTTGCCTGACCAAAGTATGAGAACCATATTTCCTAGATTGCGTCTGCCCCTATCATTTGGGGGTTAAAAATCCCAATAGGTCAAAAAAAAAAGGTATTTTCATTCAGAGAAAGCACATTTTTGTGTCTGATTTTGTAACTTAAGATATTGTTTGCACCAATTAATATTGCGTCCTAGAATGTGAAGATCCGATCTTTAGATCAAAAATTTTTCAGGCTTGTTTGTTTTGCCATAGCTTTTTTTGATTATAAGAAAATAAAGCACAAATTTCAGACTTTGCATGGTTTCACGATATGCTCTGAATACTTTACAGAATCTGTCATGTTCCAGAAAAGTTTTTAATTATTGCCAATATACTAGATTATAGCTCCGTTGAATACAGAAAATTGCTCCTAAACTTAGAGGTCTTCATAAAATTTTTTCCGCATATATTTATTTTAGAGTTATAATATATATAATCTAAAAATTAAAATATTAAAAAATTCCTGCATGCCCCCTCAAAATTTTCTTTCACACTACACCTATGTAAACAATTAATTAAGGAGAGCAAACCAGCATCAGAAGAAGCTATGAGGTAGACTCGATAAATTCCCACCCATAAGCAGAATATTTTAAAATGTTCTGCAAGCATTTCTCAACAAAAAAAAGTCATCTTTACTTTAAAATGCTATATTTTCAGTTATTAAAATACAAGATTATACACAGATACACAACATCATTGTTTAAACCTAGGAAAACATTCTTGATTTGTTACTTTTTCAATCACTTTTGAAGAACAAAATTTTGTTAATGACGATGATGATGATGAATTATTAAAAAGATTTCTATGATATGAAGTTCCTAACATTTAAATAAGGGCTGCCTTAACATTCTTTCGAAGGGGCACATGCCCAGATGGTGCACCATTTGCAAACACAAACATTCGCTGGTCTGTTGTAATGAATTTTTAAATTTTTCAAAATAATATGCTCATTGCAGTCAAAGCAAGCAACTCTATCACGCTCACGTGCAGACATTTTGCTGAAGTTTGTATTAGAAGGTGTTTAGAAGGTTCAAGTTGTGATACATTGCGTAGATGACCTGTTCGGGCACTTCTGTAGTTACAAAAGCCAATGAGAAAGTGTCCTATCCTTATCTATTCATTTCTAGGGAGGAAAGTGGGCGAGATGAATAAGGTGGGAGAAAATGTTCTGCAAGATTATGAGGGGAAGCTTTTAAACCTTCAGGTCATTCTGGTCTACAGAAGAATGTATGTGATTATTGTTGGAGATTGTTCTGCAAGACTACCGAAGGCAGGTGGGAGGGGGGCTCGCAGGAAGACACTGTCTCTTATTCAAGATACAAATTGCTCTGCAGGACTTCGTTGTTCTGTGACGTACGTCACAGTTTTAGGCTTTTTCTGCTTCTGGGAATTCCCAGAATGGTCGCCTACATTCACGCAGGTGTTCATTTCTTGGAAGGTTGGCAATGCTAATAAGAAAAATGCACATCCATCTGGAATTAATTTCTGGTACTCTCGGCGTTGGCTGCGGCTCTTTATGAAAAAGCAATTTTTTAATGTGTCGGACTTTGAAATTTCATCTTTATAACACCGTGCAAACACAAATTCTGCATTTTGCTAGAAAAATCACTGACACGCTTGAGATGATGAAGAAAGCATATGGAAACGATGTCATGAAAAAAAAAAGGCTGTATACAAGTTGCATGAGCGTTTTCATGAAGGTCGCACAAACATCAAAGATGACTCTCTGGCTGAGTTAATACTCCTGGCATTTAAATATTATAGGAACACATTATATTTTCACTAAACACTTTCCACTGCAGATGAAAATGCTGTGCTCGTTTGAGAATTCATGAGTGCGGTCAGACGAATAACCATTGATGCCATAATTTCACATGAAAGTGTTCACGGCATTCTTCATGATTATTTTAATAGGCATCGTGTTTGCTTGTGCATGGTTCCAAAAATGTTAGCTTGACAGAAAGAAGAGGGAACCTGTGCAAGGATTTGATTGGCATGGCTGATGAAGATGACAACTTCTTGTTGAAAATCATGACACGGTGCTTTCTTTATGACCCTCAGACAACACATCATTCAAGTGAATGGAAAGTTAAAAAATCCCCTAAGAAGAAAAAATTTCGATTGAACGAAAGTTGAGCGAAAGTAATGTTTTTGATTACAAAGGGGTAATTCATTACGAATTTATTCCGGAATCACAAACTGTCTGTAAAGGACTCTTCCTGGAGATCCTTAAATGACTAAGGGATGCAAACAGATGAAAATGATATAAAAATGGGCAACAAGCGATTGATTTCTTTTACATACAATGCTCCACCACGTCAAGCTCTGATTGTGAAAAAGTACCTTACTAAACCACTCTGGAGCACTGTCCTTATTCTCCCAGCCTTGCACCAGTAGACTTTTACCTGTTTCTACAGCAGAAAATGAAATTGAAAGGTCCCTGTTTTATGAATTCATTCTGTCATTTAAAGTAGTTTATTTTTTATCAATTTTAAATGTTCTGGTAAATCTTATGTTAAATTAATCCCTTAGTGCATTGTTTTGTTAAGAAATAACATTTATAACTAATTTCTTTCAATATTGCCAGCTTTTTAAACCTCTTTAATAAATCTTTTACGTAAAACATTGATTTAATCCCATCCATTGATTAATTTTTTTTTAATTATCAATGTATAGCTCGTTCAACAGAAGTTGGCACCTGGCTTCGCCTTCATCAGGTGGTATGCAACGATACTATTTCGCTATTTTCGGGAGAAGGTTGTGAGCAATCCTGAACAAGGTTGCTCTTTGGCGATCGTATGGCAAATATATTTTTTTAGCAAACCTGTATTTTTTAAGCATTAAATATTTCATATATTTGATGATATTCCGCACCATTTTTTATGATATTTCTCTCTTTTAAGTGAATAATTTCTCCTTTTTGAGACATTTTGCTGGGAAAACACCAGTTTTTAAATTTAAAATGTATTTAATTAGCTAGAGAATCAAAAGGTTTAATAGCAGATGATAAAGCAAAGTAAGTGACTGAAAACATAGCTGCCAACTTCACTGGATTTTCCAGTAGACTACTAGTTGACCAGTAGACTTGCCAGTTTCTTCTGGTGTACTGGTTTATTTAAAATTCTCCCGGTTTTTGTACATTTTAGAAAATTCCCTAAAATTGAGGAAGTTTCCAAAAAAACCTATTGAAATCAAATTTTTGTACAGATTATTGTTTGCTTGAGTATTTAAATAATATAAATTCATGTTAATACATAATGAAGCGAACCTCATTTATTGAGATTAGGTCAAAACTTTTTTTGTACAGTTTATCTTTATTCAGAACTCTTGGGGTTCTTAAAGATGACGCTATTTTCAGAGCTTCTCCATAGATGGCACAGCCATCTCAGCCTATTGCTGCGGATTATTTGTGTAATTTGGGGCTGCTTGTAGAGTTCGAAGTTATATCAGGTTCGTCAGTATCCCTTTTCTTGAATTGTGCCAAAGATGGCTCTGAGGATCTTTCTTTCGAAGATATCCAGTGACGACTGTATGTCTGAATTTAGGGTCCAAGTTTTGCTTCCATAAAGGACCAAAGTTAAAACTCTATAAAACACTCGTACTTCCATTTCCAGGAAGAATGAGTCTTTTAGAGTTAAAACCTTGTTTTCCCCCTGAGAAGATTCGATCTTAGTTGTCTCCTCAGATCAAAGAAACACTTATTAGCCATTTTGACTCGATTGTTGATTTCTGCACTAAGTATGTTTTGATCATTAACAAAAGTGCCAAGGTATTTGAATTCGTATACCCTTACAAAGGTATAACCATTAATACATAAAGGGGAGCATCTAACTTCTTTGAATTAATTTAAAAAGTTTGTTTCATTTCACTTGCAATTATACTGTAATTTAAATCATAAAATAATATCACAATAAATAAGAAATCAACTGTTTGTCAAATGTTTTAAAGAAGTGATAGTTTGGAATTTTTTCCCCCTGTCTACCAAATAAGTATTTGTCAATTTCTTACTCCATTATTTTGTTACAAAAGGGAATTTCTTGATGCAAATTACTGTCCGCATACTGTTAAGAAAGTATCAGCCAAATGGAAGGAATGGTTATTCATTGAAGATGAATGATACTTTTATTTACCTTAGGTATAATATTTACATCCTGTGTCTGCAAAGTGCATTTGTTTGAAAATTAAATTTAATTTGATATGCTTGTCATTTTATAAATTTTCATGAACAGCTTATTTTATTGTTGCAAAAAATGTTCCTTAAATGAAACATTAAATGAATGTTTTATTTGAAATTTTAATCACTGGCTAAAGTTCGATGGAAATTAACCTCAGTTATTGTGTAGCCAATTTGACTTCTATGGCATTAGTATTGTCGATCATTTACCTAATGTACATGTTATTCTATGTTAATTGTAGTTGTTCATGAAAAAATTGTTGGAATGATGAGAAAGTACGAGTGCATGCACTGGTTTCGATTGCCCTTGCGGGGAGGGTAGATGTTAACCTTCATCTCTGAAGAGGTACCCCAACATAGAATCGAGTTAACATGTCTTGTATACTAGTGGGATTGTATTGGTAGAAACCCTTTTGTAGATACAAGTTTGTGCTCCTTTTTCGACAGTGTTATACTACAGCTTATTCTAAATCATAACTGGCCATAAGCAAATATATGGAAGTCTTAAAATTTGTTTAAATATCTCATATAAATACAAATGCCAGCTTTCATATTGTTAAATAATATGAAAGCTTAATTGATAGCGTATTTGCTAGACTATTTCCAAAAAGTAATGTGCTCTGAAAAGGATTAATAAATGAACTATTCTTGTAAACTAATTATGGCCATTAATGTATTGAAATTATTAAAATCTGCTTGTATTACGCTGGGAACTCTTACCAAATTTGTAATAATTTAGACTTTATGATTTATCACGGTCAGTGTTGTTGAGGAAAATTTTTCTTGTTAAAATTTTTTGTATACTTTTTTTTGTTGAAAATAACGCGTATTTTTTGTTTAAATTACATGCTTTACGTAATTTTTTTTATAGTAAGTTGACCGCTTTGAAAGTTAATGTTTTTTCTTCTTCTCCCCATCTTAAATGAAAAGGATGATTGAAACTGTGGGTTCTTGACCAGCAGCTTTGGTATTTCGTATGAACTATGCCTATAGAAGCAGCAGCAAGAATTGATACTGCACACAGAATTTTTTCTTTTTAACCTGCTTTAAACTAACAAAAAATGTACCGAAATAAAAAAAAAAATTTCCAATAGAAAAATTACAATAAATAAAGAAACCTTACAAAATTGACTAAAAATGAGATTTTATTGGAAATTCATTGGAGTATGCACTTTCTCCATGCATCCTCATCACTACATCTCTAATCATACAGTTCATCTTTGTTTCATCAATAAAAATATTTTTGGCATTTAATGAATGCTTCAAATTATGTGTTAGAAAACTTGAAAATTCTAATTGATCTGACCACACTCACCTTATTAAAATGGAGAAAAGTGGCCTCCTGTATGTTAAATCCCTAGCAGCAAAGTAACTTGGGCCCATATTCACGAATCTTCACTCAGTAAGGGTTTGTAGGTCCTTTATTTTTCCGATATCGGTCCTCTATAGAATTGTCAGATTCACCCAATATTTTATATCCAATGTAGGCCATTCTGGGACCCATATTAAAAAATTTAGGTATGCCAATATTGGTTCTTCGGTGCTTGCTCTTATATGACCCATATCGAGCCTATTTTGAACCTAACTAGGGCTGAGGTGAAATTGTAGCTTGGGACATCAGAATTCCAATGTGTCACAAAAGCCTTTGAGTGGGTTGAGTCAAGTGTTGTAAAAAGGGATCTGAACTGGAGTTTTTTGAGAATGCATAATGAGAAAGGACCTATTTAGGTGTTGGAAAAAGTATCTGAATAGAAACTGTTTTTATTAATTTAAGTTGATTTACCAACTAAAGCATTGCATCTTAGGTTTGTTATCAGATAATGACATATTTGTATTTTGTTTATATTTATGGCTCATAATCAGGAGAGAAAAAAATGCTAATGAAGTTTGTTTGCCCTAATCATAGTATTTTACAATAATGTTTTAAAATTAGTTTAGCATGGTAATTTTCAGTATATTTGTAATCATGTTTTTCATTAAATCAGGCAATTAAACCTTAATACCATATTATAGAAAAGGAAATTACTTTATCCAACAATGCGAAAGATTTTAAAATTTCTAAAATTGTTATTATGCCTTATATAATTGTCATTATTGTAGTGATATCCATGATAATGATATATCTTAAAGTTATGCCTCTTTTGAATCAACAATTGAATGTTAATTTGCAATTTACTTATTTTTAAAGTTGTTCTAATTCTTTTTTTTTCTTCTCATTTTCACACAAGGGAAAAATTTTAAGTTTGCAATTTAATAATTTGAATTTCAGCTTATAATAATATACATATAATACAACCTAAAGTTTTAAGAGAAAAATAGAGATAAAATCGTTGCTACAAACAAAATAAAATTTTTAAAAAAAAATCTCTCGCAAGTTATCTAGAACTGTCCACTTAATTATTATAATAGTTTGTGAATATCTAATAGATTTCTATATAAAGATTTTTGATTTACCATAGTAATGATAATTACTTTTAGGGAAATAATTGAATTTTACATTAAAGGAAAATAATTTATATAAATATTTTGATCCTTTCTGAAGTGCCAGTAGAAATATCCTACAAAAAATGTTGCCATTGCTCTTGGCATTTCTAATTCTTGAAACTGAAGTTTTCAATTGATAAGTTTAAGACATTGTAATAAAATTTCCCAAATTATAATTTTTTTTTTAAATGTTGAAGTTTAATTTGTTTTCAACCTCAATGTGGTGCTTGAATGAAAATATTGAAAAATAAATATTATTCTTGATTAGTTTGCTTGATTTCAATTTTTTATCAAATATATCAAAATTTAACATTATTTTAGAATGACATTCTCAGTGTATTTACTTTAAACTACAGTTCCTTTCCACCTTATTGCTATCAATTTATTCTTTTATTTTCAGGTAAACAATACACAGCATATAGAAATGTAGCGGAATCCAAATGTTATGCAACAAGTGTTTCATGATGGATGTTTATTTGTATGTTCTGCCAACATTGTTCTTCTGGTATAGTTTTCTTGTGTCACTTTTTCTCATGTTTTTAGTTAATGTTGAGCAATTAATATAATTTTTTTTTTAAAGTCAATTCCTACTTAGCACTTTCACATTTAGCACATTTTATTTTAGTTACTTTTTATTAAATAATTATAATTTTTTCTCTGGTATAAAACTAAAATTAATTAATTGTATTTAATGAATGAATTAATATGTGAAAAAAACTGTATTAACATCAAGTGACATCCATTGCAAGTTTAAAAAAATGTATTTGAACACTTGAGTGGATGAATAAAAAAGTATTTTATTAACAATAGGAAAATTTGAACTAGATATGAAGGGAGAGTGTGAATTGAATAATACTTTTCTGTTATTCAAAATAGTGTTTCTCCACTCAATTTTGTTGTAAAATGAAATGAAATACATTCTAAATTTATTTCATTTCATTTCAGTGTTTTATCTTGGACTAATAAGGTTAGTAATAAAATTATTTTCAGTAAACTTTTTCTTTAAATTTTTTATGTCAACTTTATTTTGTGGTATTATTTCTAAGAAATATTCTAATTTAATTCCAAGCATGCGCAGTTTAAAAAAAAAAAAAAAAACTTGTTAGATGAAAGATAAATAGTTTGTTAAATGAGCTTCAGATTTTATTAAAAACGTTTTCCTGTGATATTGAAGTTTCCTTCATGGCTCCTATCTGAAATCCTTATTAAATTATACTCTCCCATTTCGATATTTGTGTCAGTAAACATAAAAATTTAAAAATAAAAATATTCATTAAGAAATTTTTTTTTAACCTAAATTACATATCAACTTTCTGCAGTAAGAAATAAATAAAAAAAAGTGACTGCATCCTTCACAGGCTTATAAAAATATGCAGAAAAAGATTCCTGTATGGTTGTTCCAAGTGATAAGTTTAAGCAAATTCTCATATATTGTAAATTTATTTTATTTCATTTCATTGTACAACAATACATTTTATTGTTTCTCTTCTTACTCATATCAATCGATAATTTATATTTGATACCAAGAAACTTTTATTCATTGAATATTGTATGTTCTTAATTAAGGTAAGTGTATGGATGAAAGATAAAGTTGTCTGTAAAACATTTCAGTGCTCACTTAGTCTATGTTTTTCTATTTTGGTTCTGTTGTCTTCCTCTACTTCTTAATCTCACTTATTTCAAGTTAACCAAGAAAATCGGAAAGATTCAAATTAATAACAAAACATTGGGGCCAGTAGAAAAATTTTGAAATCTTTGAAAGATCAACTTATTCTATATTTGCCGTTGGTGCCATGTTTGAATTAATTAAAACTCAGCAACTAAGGGAGATTATTTAATGGTTTGGGACAAATCTTCTATTCTGTGAAATCAATACAAATAAGGGGTAAGGGCCTGGTTTGGTAGGACACTGGGCCCATGTCCAAGAGTTCGTGTGTTCGATCCCCACCACCAAAGACTCCCCGTGTAGTAAATGGTGACTGATGCACATTAAATCTGTCGAGTCGCAAAATCCTCCATGTTTCCATAACAAATCAATACCTCTGGGGGTACTGATCCAGAAGTTTCCTTGTCTTCTGGATTGGTTAAAAATGACAAGGCCACGGAGTTGAACATTAGTAGTCGTAAACGCGAAATTGGGTCGGCTGTTCAACTACCGATATAGAATAAAATAAGGGATTGGTTGAGAATCTTACTTATCAATTTAAAACTTCTTTGTGAAAATCTTCTAAAAATGATCTAGTAGGGAGTAATCATCACGGTATGTACAAAAAATTGGTACTTTTCCATTTCGCCATCACAAGTAAATTAAACTAATTTATTCAAATAAAAAACCAGTTGAATTTATAGTTTTTTATTCGCAACTTCACTGCCTGTGCTGGGGAACCAAAAAATGTATATTTTTGACTGGCATATTTAAATCTACAAAAAAATTAGTTAAGCTAAAATATTTAAATTTCTTTTGGGAGTGAATACAAGTGTTTAATAGGTTGGTATTATGCCACAAAAATTTTAATCATTGAAATTTGCATTGTTTAATCATTAGTTTTAAATCTATTTTTAAATTTTAGGTTCTAATTAATTGGTGAAAGAAAATGGGACAGACTTTGTTTATTTTTAAAGTTCTCAATGATCATCATATTTGGCTTTTTACTCAGAGTTGAAGCATACGAAGTATCAGCTATTCTGTACATTATTCAGGTAATTTTTTTTTAAATTAAGCGTTTTCATGTTTATGAATTACATTTTTTTGCATTGATTTTTATGTTTTGAATAATAATTTATTTCATTTGTTCTCATTTTTTAAAAGAAATGCATGTATGTATTTCTTTGTCTTTGCTTCTTTTGTTAGTTATATGAATGGAATCTGACTTGATTAGTTGACATTCATCAGTTTAATGCCTTTGAGATAAATTTTTCTTTACTCTTTTATTATCATCACTTAAATAATTAACAAAATAGATTAAATCTGCAATTCCAAGTAATGTGAAGTTGTATTTTATATTTTACACTTTCAAAGCTAGAAATGGAAAATGTAGATATAGTGTTAAATGATGTCAGTTTTAAATGTGGTGTAGCTTTAGGGTGGTTTTTATTAACACGAGGAAATTTTTTCTCGAAAATATAATCCCTAATCATTCTCTATAAAGGTGCCATTTTGTATAAAAATTGTATTATAAAAGTTTCAACTCAATAAAGTGTTTATGCTCCACTCCCAACCATAATAGTTAAAAAAAAATTATGATTCATATTATTTGTTATAAAATCTGAGCAAGTAGTTGTAAACTCTTTTTTTAGATAATGTTTTTAACTTCTCCTTTTGCAGTTAAAACTTGTCTGTGAAAGGAATAGACCAAAAGAAGACCAAGGTTTTTCTTTGTTAATACTCGATCAAAAGCAATTCTTTGGAATTTTTTTTTAAACATTTTGTTAGCTAGTGTAAAATGTCTTTAAGTATGTCAAATAATAATGTTCCTATACCTTCTTAGAAAAATGTCTTACATTAACAGTTTTACAATAGTTACTAATTGTATGCAAATTTTCTCTTTCCTTAAAAAATGTAATTTTTCGGGTGGGGTAAGGAAAACCACCCTTTGATCTGTTCAACTATAAAAGGCGAAAGTGTTATTTACAAAATAAGTAAAGGCTTGTGTTTCTGCAACTATTTGTTCACAAAATTTGTAAGTTTTTGAGAAAAATTGCATTTTTCCCTCGGGTTTTCAGAATATTAGTTTTATAGCAAGTGGTATCTTTTTAGAGCAGTGTTCCCCAACCACCAGTCCGCGGACCGGCACCGGTCCGTGGATCAAATGTTACCAGGCCGCCCATTTCATTGAAACTGAATTAAAATTCCCAGGTTTATACCCAAATTAAAAATATCTGTGTTCCATAAGAATTTTATTTATTTAAAAAAAAGGGGGCCAAAAGGTAGAATACCCTGAGATTTGCAGAATACCCCACACACTTGCCACCACAGCACTTAAATCCCTATTGACATTTCCGACAACCTATCTGTGTGAAGCAGGGTTTTCTGCCGTCTCATTGCAAAGAAACAAGCTCAGGGTTGTCATTGATTTAAGGTTCTACTAAGTTAAAATGTTAAATCACTTTATATTTATTTTTTGATGTAACTGTATTTTATTTAGAAGGCATGTTTAAATACAATTAAATTAAAATTAATAAACCAAAATAATTAAAAGTATAAGCAATCAACGTCCCCCCTACCACCGGGCCTCGGTAAAATTATCAAACGTTAACAGGTCCGTGGTGATAAAAAGGTTGGGGAACACTGTTTTAGAGGATGTGGTCAAAGAAAATTTAATTTCTTACCATCATTCTAGTATAGCATATTTATAGAGTATCATGTGTGTCATGACACTTGTATTGTCAGTAAATGGCATAATGTGTCTGTGCTGCCACAATTTGCATTACATATTTCCTAGCTTTTAAAATTTCTTTAATTACTTAAACTTGTGTTTTTTCAAACCTAGTATTGATTATGGGGTTGGCTTTATTTTTGGTTCTGTTATTTCTTGATAAATCACCAACCATGGATCTCTTCTCATGATTCTAAAAGTCTGTTGGGAACAATTCAATAAGCAGGAATGAATAAGCAGGTCATAAGCTTTTGAATAAGCAGGTCATGGGGGATTTGTCTCCATGGCCTTGTTAATATTATTATTCAAAATTTATTATTTAACTTAGAAAATATTATTATAACTGTAATTTGTATCTCTACATATACTAAATAAAAGTTTTATATTAATTATGATCCAGTTTTCATCTTCAACTGTCAAATTTTACAATCCTGTTTTCATCACAATCTTCAATTGGCCAACTTCCAACCACATCTGATTTCTGTCTTTACAGTGTTTTAATGTATTTATTGAATTCTGATAAATTTTCAGAAAGGCGTAGAGCACAAAAGACTGCATTTTCAAATGATAAAATCTTCAAAATTCACAGGTTTTGCTAATTTTTGTTGTTGTAATCTTTACCATGTAAGATTTATTGCCTCCCTCTGTAACCACCTCTAAACTGCAGTGACTCATAAAATCACCTTCCTTCTCAGATAAGTTGATATTATTAAGGTGGCTGATTTTATAAATCCAAATCAAAACCGAACCTTAAGGGAATAATGTGTCTTAGTTAAACTTTACAAATACATTAAGGCTAAAATGATTATAACATTTATATTTTATTTTTGCTGAATCCGCGTTTGGCATTTCAATTGAACATCAGCTACATTTTTGTTTAGTGTTTAGAAAGATTTTAAAATACTAGTATGTTTGTTTCATTAAAAAAATTAAATTTAAAGATTCTACATTAGGGGTGCTCAACCTGCGGCCCGATGACCCCTAAAGTGCGGCCCGCGAGTGCTTTTAAACACAATAAGAAATAAACAAAAATATAAAAAAATTTCAAAATTTTTTAATTGCACTTTTGAGTCATCACCTTTTTACGAGCTCAATTTTTATGGATTCCATAATAAATGTATGTTAATACGCTCTCTTTAAGCCGATTTTATCGTAAATTTAAATGATTATTTAAGCAGTTATTTCTGCTTTTCAACGTGATTTTGAAAATTCCGAACTTTTATTAAGATAATGATTACGACACGTGAGCTTCAGATCGCGAATTTAAATAATCACTTTTTGGGCCACGATATTTGTCCTCCTTCCGATATTTGTCCACGATTCCTTTGTAAATCTAAGTGACTTTTTATCTTTTTTTCTTTTTAAATTATTTCTTTTTTTCAACCATTTTTTGGGCAGTTATTGCTATGCATTCCTACATAGTATAAAAATTCCGATAATTTTATTACGACATGGGAGTTTTAAATCACGCATTTGACATGCTCTAATCGTGCTGAATTGAGCATAAATTTAAGTGATTTTTTTTTCAATTATTGCTG
The DNA here is from genome assembly GCF_982258835.1 of Parasteatoda tepidariorum. Lineage (NCBI taxonomy): Eukaryota > Metazoa > Arthropoda > Arachnida > Araneae > Theridiidae > Parasteatoda > Parasteatoda tepidariorum. Next base: position 131,894,926 of record NC_141755.1, on the reverse strand, counting down.
TACTTTTCTGTGTGACTTTGACGATCACATTATTTAACTACGATGTTATTACGACACGCAAATTTTTAATCGTGCATTTGAATAATCAGTTTTTTATATAGTATTTCGTTACGGATTTATCGTAAATCCCAGTTATTTTTTCTTTGTTTTTTGGCAATGAATCTGATTTGGTTGAATGAGATAGTGAACTGTGTTTCGGTCCAATACCGAATATTCGGCAAGAAAATCGTCCGAATGCCGTATATTCGGGGCCAAATAGCAACATTTTTTAGCAGCATAGCAAAACTGAAACCCAAATTTCAGTGTTAAGAATAATATCTTCTGGAAAAGCGTAATCATGAAACAATGCTTAAAAATAAGGCCTACCAGAAATGCTTTTAAATATGCCGCACTAGCATAAAAACTAAAGATATATACAAAAGCGAAACAGAGAAAATAAAAATTTATCTTAATTTTCGAAAGAAAAGTTTAAAGCCGAACTTTTCAGCTTTCCCATTGCCAGAAAAAGTCAAGAAAATAGAATTAAGTCTAACAGAAATTATCTTAAAAATTGCTGCTTTGTATTAAAAATGTCCATAAAAAGAGATATTATTATTTTTATTAAAGGGAAATAAAAAAAGCTAGATAGATACAAAAACGGAAAAATTTTTAAATTTTTTAAATGAAAATCTCAGTTTAAATTTTTCACATTGCAATATTTTTAGAAGAAAAAGAATTGCCATAAAATAAAGTTTATTAGTAACGCTCATTAAACAAATGTTGTGTCATAATAAAAATGCCTATAAGAGAAACGTTTTAAAAGAAAAGCAGAAAAAACAAATTATCTTAGCTCGTGAAACGAAACTTTAACACTGAAAATGATAGTTTTCTATGTTACCGGTTATCTATATTTCAGTACAAGAAAAACGTGACACTAAATTAATACAGTACAGAACCCGTTATCCGGAAATCAGAAAACCAAAAGATCAAAAAACCGGAACGAAATTCGATAAATTTTCCAGCCATTTTTTTTCAAAAAAATGCGTTTTTCCTCGTAAGATTTCAGGATTTTTCGTTCTTTTTTTAAAGATGTTTGTTTACCTTGCCATCATTTTGGAAATACTCATTAGAGTATTACTTCATCGTTTTTTTCTTCTTTTTAAGACTATTTCCAAATATGTTCTTTTTTTTTAGTTGGGTTTAACAATGAAAAAATGGCTTTTTGTAGAGATTCAGAAAACCGGAAAAATCAATTATCCGGAATAGCGATGGTCCCGATCGTTCCGGATAATCGGTTCCCTACTGTAGTATGAGACGTTCCGCTCATGATGCTATTTTATAATAAAACAGAAAAAATGAAAAAAAAATCCTTCTCAGTTCTTTGAACTAAAAGTATTGAAAAAATGACGATTAATCTGTATGAATAAAATTTTTTTTAAAAAAAAGCAGATGTGCGAAAACTTTTGGTTCAGTATAAAGTAATCTAGTTTCAATTCTTCAAATTTCGTTTTTCCGATTGTCTTCTAGAAGGTAAATTTGCAAGCCATGTGCAGAAAAATGAATTTTAAAATTTAAAAAATTTTTGTAAAAACTTTCTTATAAAAAAAAAACAATACTATAATGTAGTTCAAAATATGATTTTATATTATTCTTCTATATAGATTTAAAAAAAACTACTCTGCTGAATATATTTGGCGGATCATTTGACCAACTGAATTTTTGGCAAAAGGGTCAAATACTAGTTACATCACTAATTTTAATGCAATGCTATTGCAACCCGAGAAATTCACGAAGTGGCAGAAATCTTGAATTTTTAAACTGCTCACTGTTTGTAATTTTGATTTCAATCTTTTTGTTGTTGCTTAAGTGCTCTTTTTCAGTAAAAAAAAAAAAACTTTCACTATACAATAAAATCTAATACTCAATAAAAAGACATAATAAAATACGATAAGTATTGAATTTTATTTTGAACTATAACAGTTTTTTTTATTTCTGGCTTTTGTTTAAACCTTATAAATTTTCTTCAATTGAAATATTTAATTTAAATTTATATTACTTAATATTTACTAATTTTTTTTCTACTTTCATACTGTGAACATTGCAGTTTTTTTTTTAATAAGAATTTATTTTTAAAAAGATTTTTTGTATTGTGTGATATGATAAAAAAACATTTCTTTTCTCCAATGTTTATTTATTTTGATAAATCTATTTTTGATATGATAAAAGTGGAAATTTAAAAAAAAAAAGTTTTTTAATTTTTGATTAAATTCTAAAAATTGAACGCCTTTAATTTTCTGCAAATAAATTACTAAGTTTATTGATAAAAAAAACACTAATGTTTAAATAAATATTACTACATTTGCCATCAACATAAATACATGCCCTTCATCCTGCTGTGGCTCTTGACTCAAAAAGGTTGTGCATCCCTATTCTACATGCTTTGAAAATTTCTTCTCTGTTAATTTTAAAAGGTTTTTCTGACATTTACCTTATTGGATACAAAATAACGCGTTAACGATAGGTATTAAAAAGTTTTTCCTAATTCATAAAGTTTTCATTTCAATGCACTGTGGGCCAGGGGTTCTTTGGCCAAAAGTCAAAAATTAAATTTTCAACTAAAATATGTGTAGGCAGTTTTAATATGGCCCAAATTAAGCATTCATAATCATTCCAAACATTATAATTTGCTTTTTGGTCCAACAAGAGTACAATTTAATAAAAAATATGTTAATTTTTTTTTTTTTAAATGTAACTTTTAAATTTTTATTTCAGAAATATATATAGGAATTTCACTTTACTGTTACATTTTTATCAGAGTAATTAGTCTGAAATTATAGTAAAATTTTTCAATGTGTTGGATTAGTTAATACTCTTGACAAACTTATAGTTTATATCTTATCATTTGACATTTTACAATATTTGAATGACTTTCGAAACTTAGTTCCAAAAAGTTCCACGAGGTAATTAGCTAAACTTTTTTTTGTTATTTTTTGAAAAAACCTGCCCCATTTTGTCCGTATTGCAAAGGTGGACTAAATATACCGAAAAACAAAAATTATGTTTTTGCATCATTTTGTAATTAATTCGCATTATTTTGTAATATTACTTCGGAAATATAATTTGTTTTCCATTTTAATATAAAATTACGAAAATTATTATATTTTCATTTTTAATTTAATTTTTTAAATATTATGTATTACTTTTATTTTTAATTGCCGTATTTCAGCCGCCATTTTGTTTTTTTGGGTATTAGTAAAATTTCAACTATGAATTCAATTTACCTGCACATAAAAACCCCTAAATAATAAAACCCAAATTTTGAAACAAATTTAATCGAAATACTAATTTTGGCCATGAAATCTTGGATACTGACCCACTGTGCAATGCCTTTACACTTCCTGTTTCTTAATTTACTAAATTTCATCTTTTCATTGATAATGAAGGTTTTCACCTAGAAATAATAAAAGGGATATACATGCAAATTATTATATTTACGTGCAAGTCTCTTTCATTATTTCATAAAAAATTTTTATTTACATAAACAGATATTTTTTTAAAGGAAAAATCAATGATTTAAATGAACTGCTTTTTTCAAAAAAATTATTGATATAAGTATATTATATTATAATACAGTTTAATTAATGAAATATTATTTTATGGTTTTTTCAAAGTCTTATTTCATTAATAAGTTTAGTTATTAAAAAAATGAAAGGGATATTCAAGTGAATGCGGTTCAAATACTTAGCTCACATATATCAAGACTTGTTCTACCCACTGTAACTTCAAATAGTTTTTATTCCAGAATGTTTTCTGATCTAAACTGATTTAATCTTCGTTAATTATCTAATTTACAAATAGTAGCAATAAAATCATTAGTAGGATTAAAATCATTAGCAAGAGGAGCTTGAAAAATATAACTATGATTTTATTTATTCAATGATTTGTTTTTAATAATTAAATAATTTTAACCATCTTAGTGAGAAATATTTACTATTTTAGCTGTAATATTGTTTTTAAATAATATTACGTATTAATATTATTTTATTTGATTTTAAGTATCTTGATATTAAGTAGTAATCTATTCGATACTTTGATTAGTAAGAGAGAAAAAAAAAATCTGATTTAAATTAAAAAAATCCTATTTAAATCAAATAAATCCAGTTTTTTTAAAAAAAAAAAATTATGATTTCTGCTAATTTTGGAATTAATTTACAATACTTATATTATATTTCATTTCATTTAATGTTGCATTATGTTGTTAAGCAAATAGCAGGCCTCATATTGGGATAAAGAAAAAACCAGGACATATTTTGGTACAGTATATGTACCAGTTTACTCATATATAAAGTGAACAACAAATTTAAAAAATTAAAATTTTCTCCATCAAAGTACAATAAAGGCAAAATTTATCGCAAAAAAAAGAAAAAAAAGAAATGCTTTTTTTAATTTCAGAGTAACTTTATTCTGAAATTTTTTTAAAAACCATTTTTCTAATAGAACTCTATTAATTGAGCAACTCACCAGTTTGAGATCGATAATTAGGAAATTTTGATGGTACATTTGAATTGAAAAAATAATCAGTATCAATTAGTAGTTAATATTCTTTCTTACCGATATTTATTTAAAATTTCCAATCGAGTTCATGACTTCTTTAAAATATTTTAAAGTGGATTTTCAATAATTTCAAAATAAAACAAAATTACTATGCATCTTAGCATTTGTATTCAAAAGTAATTTTCTCACTAAGAACTATTAATTAAAATTAGATCTTAAATCAAAACTCTGAATCTTTCGATTATTTCAAGTACTGCATTAGTATTAGTAGAAAATTGGATATATGAAATGGACACAAATCAAAAATTTCAGGACAAAATGCTAAAAATAAAATTCAAATAACGAAAAAATATTTTTTATCAGGAAAATCAGAAATTTCAGGGTAACTTCAAACTCTGATGTTATTAAATACATTAAAATTTGTATCAATTCAATGGATTAAAGAAAAAAAAAAAGAAATGTATATTTCATAAAACTTTTAATACTCATATTATTAATTGAATACAACTAAAAATAACACCAAAGTGTAGCATTTTTATGTTACAGACAAGGAATCACTCTTCAACATATATTACTTAAAAAAATTTGATTATTGAGTGTTTATTTGCATGTTAAGTGGAGTTGTAAAGTAATATAAAAGCATATTTGAAATATTCTTTTTTTATTATTGTGTCAGCATATTTAAGGAACAAAAGTAGATATTTTTTAATTCTTTATTGAAAACATTAAATAATATTTAAATGGAATAGTTAAATGCTATTAAATACTTTGGAATGGTTTAGTTAATTTCAATCAAGGGCTTAAAATATTATTTGACATTGTTTTTTTTATTTTTAAAAACCTGTTTAAACCAAAACTTTTTTTTCTAACTATGCTATGAATGTATTGTGAAATGCTGGCTAAATGAGTAACTATAATTTGTTTATAACTAGACAATATTTTTAGATTAGAAGGTAATATCTTTCTTTTTGCTTCCCAAGGAATCATTTAGTTATACTTTGTTAGGTTATGAATTTTGGCATCTTTTGTGAATTCTTGGTTTTATTCATTCATTGCATGCATTTTAAGCAATAAGTTTGTGGTGTAATCAACATACTAGGTTCAAGTATCAAAGTTAAAGACCTGGCAAACCTGTAAACTTCAATGTATTCTCTGTGATCGTCTTTCTGAATGTGTAACAAACTGAACTGAATTTCTATTGAATGAAATGTATATATATATGATCGTAAAATTTTGTTCTCTCTTTTGCTTTATGTCGATTCTTTTGTTCTATGTGTTTCATTATAATCCTAGATGTTTTTTTTTTCAATGTAAACATTTCGAATTTCTACTTTTTTTCACCTTTGACGATTGATTTATCTAAAATGCAGAATTTAATACATGTAACCTATCTCGCCAAAGATAAGGATATTTTATACAATATTTAATAATTGAACAGGACTGCTACACCTCCAGGAAAATACAGGGTAAAATGCAGGGAATTTCCAATTTTTTCTTAAAAACCGAGAAAATGCAAGGATTTATTTTTCTTTTAAAAAAGCCAATGCTTTTAAACATGAACAAAAATAAAGAGTAATCATAACTCGCATTACAAAAGAAGATAAAGTAGGCATGTCAGCCGTCCAACTATGGAAGCTGGTCAATGATCCATTTTTTTTCTTCTCATTTTTCTTCTTCCTTCCCTTCAAGGTAGTATCTCTCTTCGTGTTTTACTTCTTTCTACCAAAGGATGAGATTGTGCATGCACCCGCATTCCAATGTTCCTCTTCAGAAGTTGTGTGAAATTTCTTAATTTAAGGTCGGGTGACGGAAGTAGAATGGATTTTCTCTAGTTAGATTTTTTTTTTCGAAAATTGCAATATTCAATCTGTTCTAACGTAGTAGTGTATTAGTTTGCAGTTGTTAGAGAAATATTTTCACAGACGTTTCAAGGGTCTGCCGAGGACAAGTTTTCTACAGTTTAGCGGTACCTTCACAAATTCACCGTTCGATCAAACAGTACTTTCAGAAAATACTTTTTTTTAAAAAGCAAATTTTAAGATTTTCCTCCATGCCTTTTAAAACTTAGTGGTACAATTGTCTTTTTTTATGAGTTAAGCAGTAGTAAAGTAGTAAATGATTGCATGCTATAAATTTATGTTTTAATATATATTTCTTTTTTTCATTACTAAAAATCTTCATCTTTATTTATACTTATACATGGTGCGTAGCATTTTTAAAATGTGCTTAAAGGTGCTTATTTTCGATTATCGCTATTTAAAACGTCTAAAGGAGCCTTTTTCATTGGGTGTTTTTAAAAAGTGCTTAATTTTTCCTTTTCAAAAATGCTATATTTTTCGTTACTATGTTGATTTGCGCTGCGTATTATGCAATAGCGTGCTTTTCACATTGTTCTATTCAATGTTTTCAAAATCCATTTCGGCATCCATAGCGTATGAAAACGCCAATCATTTTACTAGCTTGAGGAAATACTTGCGACTCCTTATGTGCGTTTACTGAGCTGGGTTCGGTGAGATTACTGCCTTCTCCTGTGCAACTCTGCTGCATTTTGCAAGAAATTCTCAATTTCAAACTTCATTTTCCACCCTCTGAAATCGAAGCGAAAAATCTCTCGATCATTTTATAACGGCTAATATAATCAAGAAAATCAGAAACTAGTTATTTTATCATGATCAGGTAAAGTCTCGCATTTTGTTAATGTATATAGTGCTTAAAAATATATTTCGAGTGCTTAAAGAGTACTTAAAAGGTGCTTATTTTTTGTTGAAAGATTTGACTACGCACCCTGTTATAAATACAGTAGAGTGCTGATTATCCGAACTGCTCGGGACCGAATGTGGTTCGGATAATGAAAAGTTTGGATAGTTGGAAAGATGTTTAAAATCTAGTTTAAATGATTATTATTTATGCATTAACTTCCCTTCAAACTTTTTCTAGGCTTAGGACTGGCAGTACTATCTAAAATAGCTCTGGCATGTTTAAAAGTTTTTTTTTTTTTTAATTTGTAATTATTTTTAATTAATTTTTTTAAAACTTTTTTTCATTTTGAATTATTTTTTATCATATTTCAGCTTTTTACAAATTTTTTTTATCAATTACTGATTTTACCATATTTTTCTTTATTTTCCATTACAAAAGACTTTTGTTTCAATAAAGATGCTCTTTTTGAGCAGCCATATCCCTTATTCTTTTTAGATAAATCAACTGAACTGGATCAACATCCTTTTGACATTTTAGCCAATTCATTGCAATATCTAATGATTTGCATGCTTCTATATGAGTAGGTCCACTATCTTGAATTTGATCATCTACTTCTTCCTCTTCGTCTGTGGAGTTCCGATTTTCATTCAAAATTGCAACAATTTCATCATAATTTAAAATTTGAAATTCTGGGTCGTTTTCAGTGTCTCGACACAATTTTATTCCAAGATTTAAGATTCCAATCACTGTAATCACTAATCATTAACCGTAAGTGAAAAGTACCCATCCTCCAATTGTAGAACTTCAGCACATATCTATTCATAAACTCCTTCCCCATTTTAACCATTGTAGACTGTCAAATTGAAGCATGCATTCTTGGAAGATAATTTTCAGTTGAAGAGGGCTAAAAGAGTATGTAGGTTTAACTGTATAACAATACATGTATGTATTGGCTACTGTAAGAAAACTGCTGAAAAAGGTTGCAAATTAATTATAGTCTTCAGATGTAGTGGATATTATTTATTCTTCTAAATTTAGAAAAATTGTGGATAAGTTAAAAAGTATTCTAAACTTTAAACAAAACAAAAAAAGCGAATTTGGACATGGTTTGGATAATTGGACGTTCATATAATAAGGGTTCAGATAATCGGCGCTCTACTGTATTTAATTTTTACAATTACTCGGTATAAACCAAGTACAACATCAAAACTTGTCTGAGTATGCTGATATTAAAAATTTGTTCTTTTATCTCATACTGTTATCTCAATATGCTAAGTGTGCTGAGTACTTGCTAAAATACTAATTAAAATGGTGTACATGTTATGTTTATTTTTTAATTTTCACAAAATAAGTACTTTTTAAAACAGTATTTACAGATAGTGATATTTCGAAAAAGAGTACGACCTTATATGTTATGGTTCAGCTCCATTTTTTTTATGACTCTTCAAAAGTCATTAATTAATAAAAAATTTGCAGTATGTATTGATGAAGCCTTATTTCACAAAAATGTCTGTGAAGAGGTGTGATTCAACTAATAGAATTTTAACAAGATATTTTTAATCAGTATTAAATATAGCACAGAAACTTTTTCAAAATTTTAAGAAACTTGTATCTGAGTCAGACTTGCAGCTACTTGTGCAAATTAGCATGGATGGACCGAATGTCAATTTAAAATTTCTTAAACATGTAAACGAAGAACTTTTGTCTGAAAATAAATGATTGTCAAATATTAGATATGTGGATTTTATATAATTTATGGTTCATTGCAGTATGGGCAATAGTGTTGCTCTTTGTTCTATATCACCAGAGTATTTAATTTTTTTAGTAGTCTAGGGGTCAGTTATAAATATTTTCATTCTCTTAACTTGTGTTGTGCATTTTCAGACTCTATTCTAGGTATGATAATATGTAAATATGAACATTAAATATCCTGTTACCATAATATTTTTATTTCAAATAGTGTTAAATTGTGAATTGTTACTGCCCCTTGTTTTTTCCAGTTATTAGAACTAAGGGAGCATTGTTATTTTAAGGGTTGTGTGTTACTCCTAATATACAGGGAGTTTGAGTGGTTACCCTGTTGAAATGATCTTAAATTTTACTGCTTCATAAATCATAAATTTCCGTTACAGATATAATTTGTAGCATTTTTAATCAAGTATATATATTTTTTAATCAGTCAAGTTACTCACATTAGTTAATTTAACTAAACAATAATAATAATAAAAAATTGTCGTTTAGAATTCAGAAGAAAGTCTTTTTTTATTGATTTAACTTTGCACCTTTTTTAAAACAGTTTTTTTACGAGGCCCCCTTGTAATTACTTTCATAGAGAAATGTTGTGTTGTGGCCCTTTTTAATCTTGACAGTTTCATTTAAAAAGTTTGAAGATATTGAGTGACAATATTTTTTATAAATTTGATTATGAGTAGGCTAAATTTACTAAAATTAGCTATGTATGAAACTTTTTTGCCCTAATCTTTTATAATGTTGCTGTTTTAATTTATTTTTAATAATTTATTTTTTACAGTTCATTTGACCATCATGATGCAAGTTCCACAGGTTACTCAAATTCCCCTTCAACGCTTTACATATGTGCCTAAATTTCAAACAGTACAGAATTTCCAGAAGCAAAATAATTTAGCATTTCCAGCTCATAGGCAACAGTTTCAACCGACACAAAATGTAGAATTTGATGGTAAACGCTTAAGAAAAGCTGTAACAAGAAAAACTGTGGATTACAATTCTTCTGTCAATAAATATATAGAAGTAAGTATAAGTTTCATTATTGTCTACTGTACAGAGCAAAATAAAGATTGCCATCAGTCTCAGAAAAACTAAATATAAGTAGACAAAATTTTAAAAGTAAATTGCCATTTTTTTTTGCTGAAAATGCACTCTATGTGTTCCAAAACTATCAACTTTTCATATTATTTGTGATCGTCGGAATGTTTTAGATTATATTATGTTGGTTCAAAATTTCATGGGCTATTAAATTTGGTTATCAAAGAGTTCAAGTTAATTTCTTATTATTTTTGTGACTTATAATAGAAGTATAATATAATTACATTGTTTTGATTATTTTTTCAGATTTATCTTTTAAAAAATAAATTTTTCGTCTTATTAAAAAATTTTCTTTTACTAATTTACACTTTGAAATTCTTTGTATTGATCTTGTGAAAGCTCAAATGTGTGAAATTTCATCAAGTAAGAAGAAAAAGTTAGATAACTTGCATTTTGTTGTTGGCCCTATTTTTAATGTGTTTATACTTCTTAAAGTATTTGACAATTTAAAGAATTTGCTTTCATTAAAAGCTGTAAATATAATAGAACTATGTATAATTATTATGATATTAGCAAGAATTTAAGGAATTACGAATATCACTGTGAAGAAGTGCAGTATTTTGAATTTATTGATAGACATCCTATACATATTATCACCTACTAGTATTTTAAACATTATTTTATATAAAACAGAAATTTAGAATTAAGGAATTTAATATTAAAAAAATACAACATTTAGACCCATTTACCATATATCAATTAATAAAATTGTAAAATATTCTCTTAATGATCTCAATAATTTTTGTTTAAAGATCTCAAATGGATTAACTTTACCTTTTAATCTGAGAATAAAATAGAAATGGGCTGCTTATTATAACTTTAAAAACTTTATTTTTAATAATAAGGGAAATTTAAATAACAGTATTAATTAAAAAAAATTTCTAAAACTGATCCAGCAATTAAGCAACTCCAAAAGAATATTATAAGTGTTCCCATGCGCAAAGCTAACAATAATTATGCAATCGTCTGTAAAAAATTCAATGTCGAACGTTTAAATAAAGAATTAATAAGTAGTAAAAATTTTAAACTTAATTAAATAATAATATTATTAATTAGATTTTTTTTTAGCATTCTATAAGAGGTTAAGACTTAAAGTTTATAATGTACGATTTCCATACTTAATTATCAGTCCGAAAATATCATAAAATTTCTATTAAATTTAGTTATTACTGTTAGTCTTGTACTTACTTAACTAAATCTGGCACCGATGTCTCTAAATACTTAAATAAAATTTTTTACAATATTTAATTATTTTTTTCATAGATTATCACCAATCAGCCTGTTTTTAAATTTATTAAACTAAATAAAACTTATTCTATTGCAACATTTGAATTCCAGGATCTCTTCAATAGCATTCCCCTTTTTAAACTAAAAGATGTTCTTTTAAGTTATTATTATAATTATAAAAAATATACATAACTGCAATTTCGATTTTTTAGAAAGTCTAATTAATAGTTATTAATAATTATCTTGACAATTTGAAACTTTTATTTTGTTTGAATAGATGGAATACCACAAGGATCTAATTTTTTGTCACTTCTAGCTAACTTATTTTTGCACTTTTAATATTAAATTTGTTTTTAGATTTATTTTTGATTAAATTATTTTCAATTTTCAAAATTATACAATTTCATTAAAGAATATTTGCTCTGGGAAATTAATCTTGCTTTACGATATATAACCAGACGAAATCAATAAATCCGTTGACCTTTAGGAACTCCGAAACTAAAAGGGGAGAGGAATGAATGTCCAGTGCAGCCCTAAACAGTTCAAGATCTGCTCAGGTGATGCCTGGTTTTTTTGGCATTTAGGACAAAGAGGAACGATCTTTTGATTAACAGAAAATGTGAGACTTTTCAGGTGCCCACTGGCCTGTCGGGATAAGCAAGTGTTGGTCTGCATGTCACCAGGAAGGGATAGAGAGAGAGTCATGGTTTTTTTGCTTTATACCAGTAGTGAATTAGTGGAAGCAACCACTTTTGTTTGTTCTGGGCCTTTTTCCTTGCAAAAAGTCCAAGGTATGTAAGCTCTGGGGTGGAGGAGACTGGATGGTCTAGTCCCTTCTATGCAAGAGTGTCAGCCAACTCGTTTCGATGGATATCGACGTGGGACGGGATCCATTGAAAGTGGACTTCATGCTGCTGGGAAATGAGCTTTACTTTTTGTAAGATCAAAAAACTGGTTTTATTTCCAATGAGGGCCTAATTTTTGAGGTGTTGAATTGAACTACAGCTGTCAGATAGTATCCAAGTATTTCCAAAGTGCCCTTCACTCAAGATTTTCTCTAGTCCCCTGTCGATTGCAATTAGTTCGCTTCGAAAGACGGAACAAAAATCGGGGTTGCGTTGATGAAGAGTGTAGTTCTGTCGAGGTGTTTCAATAAACACTCCACTGCCTGTCAGTCTATCCATTTTACTGCCATCAGAGAATATTTTGATGTCGTTTGGAGGGATTTTATTGATGATTTCCAGGGACAATTGTCTGAGGAAGTCAGGCACACAGTCTTTCTTATCAAGCGTGGTAGGGAGGCTTTCATGGGAACTAACATTGGAAAGATCCAAGCAAGTACTGAGATTACAATGAAGATAAAAAGGTTCAATATTTTCAGCGATTAACAGTTGTGATTTAACATGACTAAAAGGAATGTTTTTCTTTAGCCTTTGATTGCAGGTCCAATTATTTAGGTAAATAACAGTTAAATTGCCTTGGTCTAAGCTGGAAAGTTTATTGAAATATTTCACTAAATTAGCTTGCCTTCTAAAGTTAAGAGGTAGCAGATCTGTTTCGTAAAGGACAATCTCTGAAGGACAGCTACGTTTGAATCCAGTTATGATGCTAACTCTGAATGAAATATTTAAAGTTATGGATGAGATAAAAATATTTTTGATAAACTAATTATGTGACTCGGTGATCCCATATTTAATATAACCTAAAAATTAGAATAAGGTAATGATGACTAGTATTTACTGGCATATATACACTGGTTCTTAAAGTAAAAATATTTTTTTAAGAAAATTTGTAATGTTTGAAATAATTAATCTCAAATTTAAGTCAGTATAAGTTATATTAAATTATAAGTCTGTTATAATTTAATATGGCCCAATCTATAGATTATTATAATTCTGTTCCATCTTCTTCTCACTTCAATGTTCCAATGGTCTTGCACAATCTGACCTACAGTTTGTGTTTGTAAGAAAATTCTTTTTATTACTACCCTATAAATCAGCTTTTCTTACAACTTATATCTTTATTAAATATTTCAGTGAAAATTACTTAATTTTTGATAGATTATTGTCGGAGTTTTCATTTTAAAATAAACTTAATTTGCATTCACTCTTCAATTTTCAAATTTATCTCATTTAATCTCTTAAAATCTTTATCTAATTCAAGTGAAAATTTTCTTTCAAGTATGATGACCCACTAAATAATGTTTATAAAACACGTGGTTTATAAACACGTGGTAGAATAAAATTCTCATTTTGCAATGTTTATAAATTTTTCATTTAAAAGATATTTGGAAAGGAAAAATTTTCTTTATTAAAATAAATAACATTGTTATTGAAAAAAAAAAAACCCCCGAAAGAAACATATTTTTATAGGCAGATATTTTTTTAAAAAAATATTTGCTTCTATTTTTTTTTAATGATTACTTTAATATGTATATCTTTTAAAGGCTCGAGTATGGCAGAGAGATTACAGAGACCGAAGAGTAATGCAGCCTGATGCGGCATATTATACAGAGGTATTTATTCCTTCAAACTATCGTTCATAACTTTTTATCTATTTTTTGTTGCTGAATTATTTCTACTTCTCAGATGACGCCACCACTGAGTATGCCTGACAACCCCATAAATGCAGTCACCACAAAATTTGTGCGTACATCAACTAACAAAATGAGATGTCCTATATTTTGTGTGGCAGTAAGTTATTTGCAATAAACTTTTGATATTGTAAGCATAGTTTTAAGGAGGAAATATGTAATTTTATCAGGAATGCTAACTCTGCATTTCTCTTGTTTTCACAGATTTTAATTTAGAGTACGAAGTTTTCAGAAATCAAAATTGAGTACAAAATATCAGATTACAGAAAAGTCTATGTGTTTTGTACTTTTCAAATTTCATATTTTCTGAAAACGTTTTCTCACCTTGTGAAATTAAAGTTAATGTTTCTTATTTATTTGATTTTTTTTTTTAGCTTTATTTGAATTTTACAAGTTTCTTTAGTTAATTTTTTTTAAAGAAGTTTCTTTATTTAAATCTTTAGAAACATTTCTTTATTTGATTCTTTAAAAAAGTTTCTTTTTGTGATTTTTGTATAACTTCCTTCTGCATTTATTACAGAGATAGATATCACTCAGTGGCATAGTTTTAATGTATGTTCGAGGGGTTCATCGGATATATCTCTCTCTATATATTTATTCTAAACGTTTAAATTATAAAGAATGAAAACTTTTTTTATATCTACATCCTACTTACCATACAATTTTTCGTTAATCAACTAAAAACTTCGGAAACTAATAACTTCGGAGAGGGTTTTGTCCCTCACAACTATGCCACTGATATCACACAAGGAAAATTTAGTCAGACTAAATTAATTTTCAGGGAGGTGATTCGTCCACGGATTCGCGGATTTCCGCTTTTTTTCAGATTTCTCCATTTTTCCTGCTAATTTCAGCGAAATTTTGTTTTGCGCAAGTTGAAATATTTTATGAGGAGTTTAATTTTCCTCGGAGCGAAAGTATTGAAGTCTTCATTCCTCCCTTTAAAGTTTTTCTAAAAATTATTTCCTTGAGATTAAACTAGCTGACCTTTATACAGGGATGAGATTTTTCTGCTTTTTAGTGGATCTTTGCTTTTATCGCTTTTGTCTCTGGAATTCCAGCCTTTTTATCAAAAACTCCAATTCTCTAAAAGTTTCCTTTTTTTTTTTTTATAAATGTCCCGCTTTTTTAAAAGAATTCAGTCGTTGAAATAAAATAATAACATTTATTTACGGTTTTCAAACATAAACAGAAAATTTTAAACTACGTCCTAGCTGCTAACCCTTCCGCATTTTTACTTATTTTAGCTAATTTCTCCGCTTTTACACACAGAAAATAACATTTTCCGTATTTTTATCCGTCCGCCACATAGCTCGTATTTTCGTAATTCAGACCTTGCTGCTTCTTGTCGTGAGCAAACGAGGAAAAAAAAATAGAGGTGGATTTGCGGTGAAAATATTTCCTCATTCAATTAATCTTGTAAATTTTTATTTATTATGTCTAAACAATACAAACAAGCCTTTTAGAAATCCCAAATCCAGACTCTGCAAATATCTCGATTCTTATTCACGCGATTTTAATATTAATCATCGATTTTCGTATTTACCTGTTTTCAAAGTTGCGCATTTTGATTCTTATTTACACTATTTAAATATCGTACATTATGATTTTTATTTACGAGATTTAAAAATCCAATATGGCTTTTTGTATTTATGCATTTTTAAAATCTCGATTTTATTATCAAACATCGATTTTCGTATTTACCTGATTTAAAAGTTGAACATTGTGATTCTTCTTATTCAGGCGATTTAAATATCGTACATTGCGATTCTTTTTTAGGAGATTTAAAAATCCAATGTTGCTATTTGTATTTACGCGCTTTTAAAACCTTATGTAGCCATTCGTATTCACCCGAGCTTAAAATCCAATGTCGTGATTCGTTTTTGCGGTTGTATACGTGCTTTAAAAAATCATGATTCTTATTTACGTGATCTAATAATTACGCAGCATGATTTGTATTTTCACATTTTTTAAATTCGATATAGAGTTTCATATTCACGTGATTTAAAAACCTCATATCGGGATTCATATTCTTGCAATTTAAAATCATGCATGTGATTCATATTCTTGCAATTTAAAATCATGCATGTGATTCATATTCTTACAATTATAAAATTAATCATCGGGATTTATAATCACATGGTTTACAAGTTTAAAAATCGCTATTTTTTTGTCAAATTTGTGTGTGTATATATATATATATATCTATAAATTATTCAGTCTTGGATTTCCTCTTTTTAACTTTCTGACTACTCTCATCCCGTATTTTGAATGATAATTTATCTGTAAATTTAGTCATTATTCGTCTTTCATTATGCATATTTTGAACTAATGATTTCATACATTCATCAGTCTTAATACATTCATCATGATAATACATATATCAGTCTTAACTAATTTTTCTGACTAAATGTTTGAATGAGAGAAGAAAATTGCAAATATTTTGTTATTTTCATGGAAACTTATGTGATGATTATAGTAATTGATTAGAAATGAATGTAACAAATTACAGATTATAGTTAAGCGTTTATCAACTATTTGTAATCAAGTAATAAAATCTGATCATAATTTCTCATTACAGGCAATAATTGCTTGTAATCATAACAAAAATTGCTTACAGATAATAATGATTACAAGTAATTAAAATCTATAATTGCAAGTAATTGTGACTTCATGTTATCATAATTTGAGTTTAGGAGAAATCATAATTCTCAGTAATTATAAACTTATTATAACCAATTATGTAATAAATTATAAAATACAATTATTGCAATAATGTTATCTTAATTTCAAGTGGGTTTAATTAAATTTTAATCAGGATTGTTGGTAATTGATTACTTTTATACACAACGCACATATACGCATATTAAAATGAATGCTATTGTTTGTTTTGCTAAATGGATACTTTTAAGGAGTATATGTTCAAACATAGTTATGTAAATACATTGTACACACAAATACCTATGCATATTATTATATGTATGTACATAAATGGGCAATTCTATGATGACTGATGTTACATTTTGATATGTTATCTTATTTTTTAAATTTTTTTCATTGATAAATTACATAGGAGGGACATTGAATAATACATCTTATTTTTATTTTGAAATACTTCTCCTTCCATATGTAATAATGGGACGGTTTTTTAAAATTTAATTAAGAAAAAGCTTTAAACTGACAAGAAACATTTTTAAAAAAAAGTGAAATGACAAATAGACAGTGGCAAATAAAAAGAAAAGCCCTTGTGACTGATGTTGTAATTTTTATGTGACTGATGTTACAAATACAAAATATATTTATCTAAACTTTTTCTTAATCAATATTATAAAATATTTAAAAACTATAATTTTTGATTTTATATCTAAAACAGTCGATGAAAAAAAAGAAACTTATTAATGGAGGGAGGCTATTCTAAGTATACAATCTGTAAATATGTAGATACGTTGCACGGCATAGGTAAATGTACATGTGTGTGTAAGTATATTGTGACATCACTTGCTTTGTAATTACATGCTTGTAATAAAGAATTTCCTAAATTTTAGTGGACACCTGAGGGTAGAAGACTCGTCACTGGTGCATCTAGTGGTGAATTTACTTTATGGAATGGATTAACTTTTAATTTTGAAACTATTTTACAAGTAAAATAATAGTTGTTCTCTAATTCTTTTTGTGATATATCTCTCTTATCCATTTCTTCTCATAGTTATGTAAATACTATGTCTTCCTATGAAAAGAAATGATAATTTTAGTAATCATGTACTTAATCATATATTCTCTGTTACATGATTAAGTACATGATCACTAATTTTAGTGATCATGTACTTAATGATCACTAGAATTAAAATTTAGTTTATCGTAAAATTTATATTCACGTATGATGCTTTTTATTTCTACATGCAATCAATGTCAAAGAGCCGTTCGTAATTGATATTTTACTTTTTTTATTAATACTTTCAACTCCCTCCTTCTCTTTGTCACAAAGTGTCTCGTTTCACTACCCTTCTTTGTCACATTACTACATAATCACCTGGTATATTACAAAGATAAGCTAGCAGTTCAAAAATAAGATGTGTATAAATCATATTTCAATTATTTTTAAAATAGTTTTTAATCACGTTTGTGAGCATAACTATTGGAAGTGACAGCAAAAAAACTCATACAAAGTTACTGCCATCATAGAAGTTTCTTTTTAATTTGTGTGTTCATTTCTTTTTGCCTTTCACTTTAATTATGAAATATTTTTACATTATAGCTCTTAATTTATGTATTGTTCTTTTTGGCTTCATTACAATGTCAAGCAAAAGATCTTCTATTTTAGAGTTTTTTAAGCAGGGAGTGTCTCTGTTGTATACGAAAGTCTTAAGACAATTGCAGGATGAAAGGTAGAAGACCCAATGCTAAAAATTTCAATAAGTCTTTGTGCATTCCTGGAAAAAAAGGCAACCACTTTGTAACCAAAAAAATTTATTTATTAGTAAAAAGTCTACTCTTATTATTTATTTTACTTTTTTAGTGTATTTATTTTTAATGAAGTTATATTAAAAATTATTTGTCTGACTTTTTTGCCACACCCTGTATAATAATTGAATGTGTTTTAATTTTGTTGAAAACATATAAAAACAGTATTAAATCTGTTAATTTGAAATATTTTTATTTCAACTGAAATGTTTTTTGTAACATCTATCGTTACCCCTTCTCCCCCCCCCCATAATTTTAGCTACCCCTCTTTTTCCCTCTAAGTGTGACATCATTTGTAGATAAAATAATGTTAAGGCTGAATTTTTATTTTGATCCCTTTCTTTGTACATTCTATATTTTTTATTATTAATTGATATAAAATAAACAACGATTATATATTTTTTATATAGTTGAAATGTTTGATGGTTAATAGGAAGCTCATTTTACTTTTCTAATAAATTCTATTGCCTATTTAAAGTACTCAGAGATGATTGTGCTCCAGAAAAAATTTGGATTTCCGGATTTTTCTCTAATTGCCATCCAGAAATTTCAAGAAATCATCGATCAATCGCATTTATGTATAAAAATTCTTTTATATTTTATTTAAAAATATTAGAACTAGAATTTATAATTGGCATCTCTGTCATCTGTAAATATTTTTTATCTGCTAGAATAATAAATTTGATTGGAGATAAAAGTAAACCTAGACATAGTTATTAATTTAAATCATGCTGCATGTAATTTATTTAGAATTTCATTGTTTTTGAAAATATCAATGATTTAAATTTATGAAGACAATAAATTTTTGAAATGCGATTGATGAGTTCAGCTCACAATCACCCCTGAGTATACCTGATCTTTATAAAAACTGAAACAAAAGCAATAAATCCTACACTATCATGCACAGAATTTTTAAAAATATACTGCTACAATTAAAAACTGAAATAATTTTGATATTTTTTATTTGTTACCTTTTCCAGTGACATTTTGTTATTAGGTTAAGCAAAACTCATTTTTCAAAATAAAGATTAACTGTCAGTATCACTGAAAATGGTGATCATGGCCAACTCAAGATTATCAGAATTTTTTTCAAGCAAACAATTTGCTCCATTAATTTTGCACTTTTATACATAAATTTTTTTTCAATTACAGTTGATTTTGAATGAATTATTCTTATGGAAAGTTTCAAAAGCTTAACTGTAACAAAATAATAATAAATAAAAAAAAGTAGGTAGTTTTGAAATCTGTTATGTTTATCCCATGTAGATTATGCTTTTGTAACTTTAAAATCTTATTAGCCTCAACACATGAAGCTCATTACGAGCCTTCACTTGCAACACACTAATGCTTCTTGAGATTTTCAAGTCTCTCTTGTGATCGTATTGGTAGTCAAATATTTGTATCGGATTTTTATTGGCAACTGAAAATTTTTAATCCCCCTAATTGCTTGCAATAAAATGTGCCATAAAGCATTAACTATTAACATATTACTATGATAAACATATTACTATGATACATTACATTGTGACATTTAATGTTTAATGACCATTATTACAGTACTATTAACTGGGCATGATTTCTAATCCATCTTTATTAGAGTAAAAGTTAGACTGTGCAGAGTATGTGTGACCGCAGCAAATTTCATTATTCTTTGATCACTGCATTTTCTTGCATTGGCCGTTTTTTATTTTTGAGATTTTTTCCCTTTTTTAATTATTGTTTTTCTTTGAAATTTTAAATGTTTTTTTATTTTTTAAAATTTTATTTAAATAGCATTTTGCTTGTCCTTATGAGTTAATTTTTTTCTTTGTAAATCAGTGTAAATTTTTCATTGAAACTTCTCATTTTCAATATTCTTCGATAACAAGTATTGATGTTTAATAGAGTTTTTCAAAATATCAGATTTTGCTTTTGAGTAGACAATCTTTCAATTTTAAGAATATTAATAAACAATGATACTTGTATACATGGTTTGTATACAATGATACTAGTATACAATGATGATATAAGATAATACGATGCAATTCAATATTCTTGAAAATTTAAATGCAACTTAAAAATGCTTATTTATATGAACAAAATTCTTATTTATAATTAAAAAAAATAATAAATTTACATTTTATTTTATTCATAATTTCAATATTTAATTAACTATTTTAATCATTTTTTATTAAAATTGGAAATACGAGTTACGATTTTTAATTAAATATGTGATTTACCGTAAAATTTTTAAGGGCATTATTTTGCTTTTTAATGTTATTTTAAAAGGCATTTTTTAAAAATTTTTAGGTCATCAATATCCTACTTGTTGCTGATTAGTTGAATGTAATTAATTTCTGTAATTCTATTTAGGCTCACGATTCTCCTGTTCGATGTATGGTTTGGAGTCACAATGATCTTTGGATGGTAACTGGTGATCATGCGGGATATGTAAAATATTGGCAAAGCAATATGAACAATGTAAAAATGTTCCAAGCACATAAAGAACCCTTACGAGGAATCAGGTTCTTTTATTATAACTTTTTGAATTCTTTACTGTATTTATACATATTTGCTACTGATTACTTTTTATTCCAACTAGCTAAATAATTTAATGTTACTGAATAAAAATGTAGAGTTCAAAACCTTTTTTTTTTAATTTTATGATTCAGTTATGGATTACAAACATCTTACAGTTCATTAACATCCACTTTTTCTATGTAATCATTTTTGTATTTTCAAGAATTGTAAGAATAAGCAAAACACCAATATCCCTTAGTCATTGTACAGTATAAGACCCCAAATCCGGCACTCTCGGGACCGACGAAATTCCGTATTTCGGATATCTTTCAGAAATTCCAATATGACTCCCATATATAACAATAATTCAATTATAATGTTAATTTCAGAAAATTAATTAATTCCAATAAATTTAGTTAAATTTTGATTGTCGATTATGATGGGGTGAATTTAAAACTGTCCCATCTTAAGAAATTTCATTAATTAGAATAATTATCTATATAATAGAAATAGTACTATATCTTTTTTGTACGATCAAATTTTTTTTATAATCTAACTAATAACGATTTAAAAAAACAAGCTGACAGCTAAATACGATTAAAAAAACAAGCTATCCATTAACAAAAAAAAAAAAATTTACAGTGAATAAGTAATAAAAAATGCATAAGAGTATAATTTACCTCAAATAAAAAAAGCCACAAAAGGGATAGAATTCATTATGTACCCCACTTAGTAGTTTTGAATGTCAAAAAGGTGTGGCTAATTTATGGTCAAACAGGAGAGGGTAATGTGGGGACAAACCAGTAGAGTGCTTGCACAGCTGTCAAGATTGATTGATCAGTTTCTTCCAACTTGCATTTCTTTATTTTGTTCATTGGAAATGCAGGTGTTCTTACTTTTCCCTTTCACTTTATTTTAAACTGCTTTAGAAACAGATGTTTCCTTTGACACTGATTTATAATTTTTTCATGCTTTTTTTTATTTTTAAGAGATAAAATAACGTTACTTACTTCAACAAAATAAAATTCCTAAATATAATAGATTTTTTTTCTTCTTATCAATAAAAATTTCCTTAAAAAACAACATTTAGATCAGATTAAGTGCCGAATTTCGGGATGCTGGGTTAGGGGTCCCATACTGTACTTTGAATACTTTTATTTATTATTTTTTATCTGAACAAGTAACAAATACTGCATATTGCTTATAGCATATGAAAAATTAATGCTGAGTACAATATTATTTATTATTCTTGTTTCTTTTCTATTTTTGAAATTAAAAAAAATTAATTATGCATATTTTTTTATCATAAATTAATTATGTTATTTAATTATGTTTGTGTGTGACTTGAGAAATGAATTTTGAAAGATAGGTGAATTCTCTCCTATATTTTAAAATTTCTATTCTCTTTACCTGAAATAATTCCATTATAATTTTTCTTCTTGTAGCACTGATTCCAGCTAATAATTATTCAAACATTGAAATTTACTTATATATCTTTCTAATGTTAGTACTATCTGTGAATATTTAGTGAAAATGTTTAAATATTAAAATTTTTGCTTTAGGTAATTGTGTCACTAATAGTTATCTGTATCAATTACTTATCCATGAATTTGCTAGCAACAGTTTCAAAATTAAGACTTCTCGAGTGGTTCAGTTTTATGTATTTTTTTAAGTGTTATGCGATATTTATTTTAAGTATATATTCTATCTGTATTTTTATTAAGTTTAATAAACCATTTGCTTAGAATGTTTATAAAAAATACACTATTTATTTATTTTATGTGTATTTTAGTTTTTGTCCTGTTGATACCAAATTTGTCACTTGCTCTGATGATGGCACTATAAGGATTTGGGATTTTTTAAAATGCGTTGAAGAAAAAATTCTGAGAGGTATTAAGTCAGCTTAATTTTTTTCTTCTGTTTACTGTATGTTTATTTAATTTAAAAGCTTTAGAATGTTTCATCCTTCAAAAATAGAGGTTCACTTTTTTTCTCCAAAACAGTTTATAAATTTTTATTTTAATATGAAATTAATAAAAATTGCTTTTATCTAGGTAAGGATTGTCTAAAGTAGTTTTGAATTAAAATTTCCTTCATTCAAAATTACAATTAATTACATGTTATCGCAAATAGGAAAAACCTAATTTTTTTACTATGAATGAGCTAAATGAAGGAATATGTATTTTAAAAATACTCCAATTTTAAGGTATGTTATAATAGAATACTCCAATTTTAGGGTATGTTATAAGAGTTGTGCAGAATGTTCATTCTCTTTTCTTTCGTATTTTTCAGTGGAAAAGAATATTTTCATAGTTGGAATTTTTTTTTGCCGAAAAAATAAAAAATAATTAAACAAAGTGTAGAACTGTTGTATTAGACCACCTGTTGAAGTTCACCTGTATTTTTCACACCATAACAGAAACTACTAATTTTTATCTTGTTAAACAAAAATATTTTCCAATTTTTTTAATTATCTAGGTAAAACCAGTTTTCATCATCACATAATCATAAATATGCATTTTTGTCTCAAAAATTCATTTTTCAAGGTTTTTTAAAACATGGGGAAACATTTATCAAATTCATGATTTAAAATTAACAATTATTTGAATAAAAAATATATTTTTAGTTACTAATCTTTATGTTTTTATTAATGCTGAAAAATTAATAGCTCGGAGTAAACAAAAATATATAAATTCAAGCTATAAATACTTTGCTATTTCGAAATATGAAAATAACAAGAAATATTGAGACAAAAATTTACTTAAATTCAAAATTCTATTGACAAGCGACCAGATTTGATGTATTATTTATGGTCAACAAATTTTGAATTTTCAAATGGACATGAGAAAAATTACCCTCCTGTTCTGTAGCTTCCAACACTTTCTCTCTAATTAAAAGAAAAAGTTATGTAATAAATAAGATTGAGTGGTTTTTGTAGCTACTACAATTAGTGTAAGGTTGTCAATAGCTTGAACTGTAATAAAGGGGTTATAAATAATGCTAGGCGACTTTATTTACAAACAAACAATTTTATTAAAGGATGTGGTGATGGTTGGTTCATCGCGCAGCAGTTACATACAACTACTACATCTACAACTACAATTTTTCCCCTTGCACATACGCCCTCTGGCGTTTGTTACCCTGATTTAACAACTCGCTTATTACAAATGTAATTAATTAGGATTACAACTATTTTTTTCTTAAATGTAGTGAATACGAACCACTTTCATAATAAAGTCACTTTTTATTTCCTTGTAGTGGGTGGATTTCGTTGGAGGATCCAATTTACACTTGTATTCAAAATTTTAAAAAATGTTAAGATAGGAAAAAGCAAATTAGTAAAAATAGTGTTGAATAATAACTAACTTATTGGAACATGGGATTTTTTTAAAAAAATATTTAATTCTTGGTTAGAGGTACAGTAGAGTCCCGATAATCCGAGCCCCGGCTATCCGAGTTTCCGCTTACACCGAGCTATCAAATATTTTAAGGATTTTTTTGTTCTAGTTTATTTTTTAATTTTAAAAATACTGCCGAAAAAAAAAATCTGAATTTTATCTTCCAAACACTCAGGAAAGCAAAACCTAACAACTTGATCCCATGAAATGATCGTTAATATTGTCAATAATGAAAATGAACCTAGCGAAGATGATGAAGACAGTGACGATAAAAATCAACATATAAAAATCTCTCACACAGATGAACTTAAAGCTGTCATAAATGCCACTGAATACTTAGAACAACAAAAAGAGGCGGCGCCAGCCTTCCTGTTATCTCTAAAAAATGACGAAACATTGCTGCAGAAAAGCACCAAAGTTATGTAAAACAAAAGACGATTAAGGACTTTTTATAAGTAAAAACTCTTTAATTCTTGCAAAGTATACTTTTTAAGTTTTTTCAAGTAAGCTTTTTAATAATAATAGGAATTATATGTGGTATACTCGTATAAATTTTTTATTTCTTAAATATATTACATTTATACCAACTCGTTTAAAATTCTTTTAAAATTATTTTTTTTCTTTTGTTTCCCCTTTTTTCATTGTTCTGTAATTTTTTCCTTGTTTTCTCTACATTTTGAACACACACACACACACATATATATATATTTACTTAAGTTAAATTTGTACACAATTTTTTAGATTAAAAAGCATTCCATACTTTTGTTATACAGTAGAAGATTTTAACTACGCAAACCATGAAACAGGAAGTTTTGCTTGATATGAAATTTTTTGTTTCATAGATCATTTCCAAATTATTAAACTGGCGTAATAAACATGTTAGATCAATATTAATGCTTTAAATTGAATTTTGAACAAAAGTATTTAATATGAAAAGAAATTAAATCCAACAAATGTATTGATTTTGGTTTGCTTTAAAGATTGTAAAAGTAATTTTACAGTTATATTGGGTACAGTAGAAGTTCCACATAATTGCATTATGTGGAACTTCTACTGTACTAATTTTTTATGCAATTTACTTTTTATAAACATTTGAAAAAAATATGAAGCCATAAATGTACACAATTTTTTGAAGAATTAATTTTAGTGAAACATTTGTTCTACAGGTCATGGAGCCGATGTTAAATGTTGTGATTGGCATCCTCAGAAATCTCTCATAGTATCTGGGAGCAAAGATTCTCAGCAACCTATAAAACTTTGGGATCCCAAAAGTGGACAATCATTAGCTACAATGTAGGAAACATTTTCTTTTATTGTAACATAATTTTTTATTGCAAAGTTCGTGATTATTTTATAAAAATCGCCTATATAGCATTCCTTACAGCGAGGAGAAAAATTGTATAATTGAATTTGTCTCTAATTCTATGTTTCTTTGAATCCCACAATTATTTTTGTATATCTGTATATTGCTACAGATATGGCGTAACTACTCCCACTTTCTTAGCAATTTTCGCAGTGAGATTTCCCACCTTGAATTGAAATCAAAATCATTTTGTACTTACTGTATTTTTGCTTTCATGAGTGTTACCATTGCATGTAATCTGTAATGAACAAGGTATCCACGCTCCTGGAAAGTCATGAATTTCAGTATTGAACAAAATTTGTCATGAAATGTCATGATTTTTACTATTTTTTAAAAACAATCATGGAAAGTCATGGATTTAGGTAGCCGAAAAATCGAATTTTTAAAATGGAATTTTGCCCCTCCCCCCAATTTCATGGTGTTCCGAATGTCTGAATTTGTGTTACAAAATCCCCACTCACAGTCATATTTAATTAATATATAAAATGTTTTTATTGTGTTCTTTAAAAATTATGGTGTTCTTTCAAAAAATGAAAGAAAAAACATTTCTAGAGAGAATTATCTTTTAAACTTCTGTGATTTCAGAATATTTATTTTTTTATTTTATCAATTTAAAATTCTAGCTGAAGCAAACCAGTCATTGGCGAATTTTTTTTTATTCCGAAAAGAGAACAGAAAAATCTGGAGTATTTCCTTTCCTTTCCGATGAACAAGAAAAGTATCTTTAGAATATAATTCTGCAGAAAAAAGAAGAAGAAAATATTTGCTTTTGTGTTTTTTTGTCAGCTATTTTATGGCTTCGACTCTTTCACTGTGTTTTTAAAATTTTAAATCTATAAATATGAAGATGCAGAGTATAACAGTTTTGGTTATACCTATCGTTTCAATGAATGTTATTATAATGCTTTTTTAAATTTATTGTGGTGTTTTTGTCGGAGAAAATAGCAACTTCATTAAGTCATGAAAAATTTTTGGAATCTAATTTATAAGAATCTAATTGGAATTTGAAAATCTAAAATGTAACAGATACCCTGAATAAATTATTTAAGTTTTGAGAGATCAATATTATTTTTATGCTCTGATGCCCACTGTTGGAAAATTATTTTCCCAAATTTTTTTACCAAATTTTAATAAGTTTTTTGATGCAGATCTTCAACACCTTAAAGAGTTTTAAAATATCTTATCATAGTGTATTTAATATAAAACTTGGGTGCATTGCAGGGAAAACTGGAGATCAGTGGACATCACATATTTCACCACCAATGGACAATTACAGTCAAATTTTTTTTTAATTTTAATGCATTCAGAATCCCTTAAAACTCCCAGAAAACATTTTATTACTTTTCTAAGAAGGCTATTTATTTAGTTATTTTCAATCAAAAAACGCTTACTTTCGTTTTCGCCTGAAACGGGGAGTCACGTGATTATTCACGAACTGACGTCACACGTGTCCATCTGCCGTTCACTTACAATAACCATGCTATGAAAACCAATACGTTCTTGCTTTCGTTTAAATTTTCTAATTAAATCCAACCATTTTAGATGGCCTAAAGCTATCTGTATAAAAAATTGCGCCTTAATATAGCTTAATAAAAATGTGGATTTGATATAACGTATTTTTATTATGTTAAATTTCAGTGGTACCCACTGAAACATTGTTAATACTTGACGAAATTTTCTAGCTCGGAATATTTAAGATTTTTTAGTTCAATAAAAAAGTGCATGGTATTGCTTATAAATGATGCGTTATAAATACAAAATAACTTCGTTTTTTCATTTTTTAACTGTAATCTTAATTTTAATGTAAACTTCAAGTTCATTTGGAATATTTTATTTTCATCTTTAGTGAAAGAAACGTTGAATCAATTTCTTATGTAGAATAAATAGTTTTAGATTTTAAAATGTAGGACAGCTTAAGTTATTGATAATTTTTATCTATTTATTCTAGCATGAATTCAAAGCATGAAATTGTCTTCATAGCAGTAGCCTCTTAAAAAACTTGTGATCCTAGCAAAACTTTAAATTAATATATATATATATATATATTTGCCTTAATCTATGTTATAAGAGTATTTGAAATAATCAAGCATATGCATTTATTTAGTTCTTTATTGCAGAAATAGGAGTAAAATTTTATAAATGCATATAAAAATAATTTTTCGCCATAGCAAAGTTCCTATTTACTCAAAGAATAAAAATATTGAGAAAAAATATCAACATTACTGTTTATTTTTTAATTATTTAATAAATAATAAAGAATGTGCATTAGAATTTCTTTCCATTTTGTATAAGTTAATATTTTATTTTTGTTCTCTAGCTTTAGTGAAACAAAAACTTCCAGCTTAATGATATTCGCTGAAATTTTGTGGATAAATAAGTTAATTAGATATGGATAGGACTGGGCTATAAATCGATGTATCGAGACATATCGATTTAATGCATATATCGGCAAGACGATACAGTGACTTTCATTCAAGGCGATGCATCAGGAATCTGATTTAAGCCGTCGAGTAAAGGCAACGAGCGCAAAACGATATAGCGATATAAGACACACAAGGATATAAGATAGCGATATAAGAATCTTCTCTTACGTTCCGATGTCGACTCGCGCTGTGGAAGACTATGTTCATTTCGTTATATTGAAATGGCCTTGATTGGTGAGCTGTAGAATCAGAATCAGAGTTTTGAGAACATATATCGTTATATCGCATGTTCCTTTTCGTACCTCTTAGCTTTTTTTTTCTTTGTCGCGACTTTTCTTGTAGATTATTTTCAGTGGGACTAACTTCGTGATCGCCGATGTTACCTTGTTCTGAAGGCAATCTATTGAAAAGAATATATAAAAAAGAGTTTCTTCATTAATTAGATAAGTTTCTTTTTTAAAAAAACTTCTTTTTATTTTTAAATGTGAAAATTATCGGCAATCTAATTTAGGCGCCCATAAGGAATTGAATTTGTTAGGTTATTTTTTTACTTTCTTTTAATTTATTAAAAACTTTTTGGATGAAACTTCTAATAATTTAATGAGTTTTTATTACTGATTTTAAATTTATAAATCTTGTTGTTTTTATTTTTAGAAATAAAGTTAAAACAAAATTTATTTTCGTCATTTGGATTTGGACATAAGTCAATCAACTTTGTTTATACAAAAAAATTTGAAAGGTTTGCGCATTTTATTCATTTTTTTAAATCATTTAGCACTTTGTTTTATTAGAGAGTATAATAATTTTTTTTAAAAAGTATTCTTTTCATATTATTTGTTAATTAGCTAAATATATTATCGAATATCACAATTTTTTTATTTTTAAGAAATTAAATCTTATTTTGTTTTTCGTTCATAATTCGGTCATTATATAATTTAATTTAAATTATTTATCGGAAATGATAATGTCCCGCAGTGGACTTATCGTTAAGACACGGTACGGTTCCTTGCAGATCACTGTCTGCGGTCAGTGTGCGGGTGAGTGACCACTTGGATCAGTCTGCGTAGGGACCGAGGGTGTGCGGTATTGTTCCTCGTTAAACTGTTCTACCTTAAAGTGCTGGACTTTGCGTGCAGGTCGCCAAGCTACCGAAGCGGGAGTGCCATCCCATCTGCAGAGGATCAAAATCGTGATGGCATATGTCTTCGGGTCATCCTCAGGGATGTTTCTCAGACCGTTGCCAATAGCCCAATATGCAGCTCTAGTGTGACGTAAATGAACTATAATAGAATTATAATAACTGAAATGATAATAATAAAAATTAGTGTTTTAAAGCGTTTTTTTTTTTCTGAAATTTATTTAGCACTTTGTTTTAAACATATAAATAATTTTTAACGTTTCATTTAGAAATTGAACATTGCGATCGAACTTACTAATTATGTAATTATTTATGCATAATAGTACAAGAAAATATTAATTTGTAAAAAACGCTTTAAAAAAAGTTTTTAACACTTTGTTTGACGCGAATTATGAATTTCTAAACAAACATTTCAATAAATATTTTAAGTAAGCTTTGTACATTGTAGTCAATTTATTTAATGTCTCTCTTAAGCAAAACATGTATATCTTCAAATTTATAAATTGATTTAAATCAATCTGAGTATGAAGTTTTGATAGAAATCTGACTTTCTGTGCCTTAGTAGTAAATGAAGTTCTAAAATACTATATCGTGATACATCGCTATATCGCGATGTAAAACTGACGATGCATCACGATAGATAATTTCTAATATCGCCCAGTCCTAGATGTGGATAAATGAGAAATTAAGTGAAATTTTAAGTATAACTAGATTATGGTGATAATGATGGTCAGATATATTTCAATGGTCTAGATTCTTGAAAGTGTTGATACGTTTTCGGCTATACCGTATGCATAGCTTGAGATTTTTTTAAAACTATTTTATTATTTTTTTTAAATTAAAAATGTATAATGTATTAATTTTACTATTTTAGAATTCTTCGTTGCAAGCACTGACAAATGGCTTGCAAAAATAAGGAGAGAAATTAACAATAACCATACTTTATTAATACTATATTGCAGAAAAAGGAATTAAAATTTATAAATTTAAAAATATAACGGAATTCCTATTTAAGCTAGGAATAATAAATATAAGCGTTAATGTGTATTTAAGTATTTAATACATAGTGAAACAAAAAAAAGATGACATAAACTGCATTAGTAAATATTTACTTAAAAAGAAAATCCTTCAACTCTAGTAATAAATAAATAAATTGAAGAAGCAACATTAAATTACCTTAATTGAATTTTTGATCATTAGCACATAGATTGTAACGATGATGGACTGATATTTTTCAATGGACTAGATTTATGAAAATACTGATTTGTTTTAATGCAATACCGAATTATAAAATCATTCATCCTATATCAAAATGTATCAAATTTCTATCCAATCTGCGACTTATTTTAATTAAGTAATTAGGTTGTAATGAAGCATTATTTTAATTTAAAAGTAAGTGAAATAAAATAGTATTTTCTATGAACTTTAACACCACTGATTTCAGCCAAAAAGAAATGTTGATTCGCTCTACATAATCATTTCTTCAGATATTTTAATGATAAATAACAACGTTTAAAGTTTTAAAATCTTTCTTTCATTTTGCACACACTCTCAGAACTGTAAATTTAATTCACAAAATTTTTACTGATAATTTACAAAGGATGTTCATACGATATACGTCATATCAAAACTAAAAGAGCATTGAAACAGCCTTAGCGGATGGAGACGGCACGTTTCCCTTCTGCACATCTGACGTCATAACCAATCAGGGGTCGTTTTTTATTGCATCACTTACGGAGGACTTTTAAGGCCATTTAAATGTTTAATAACTAAATAAATTAACATTTGCCGAAAAAAAACAATCAGATTTTCGGTTTCAGGGGAGAATTTCCAATAAGTTAGGTATGAAAATAAGAAAATTTATGATATGCTGTAATTGTCCATTGGTCAAGCAAAAAACTGCTTGCTGACAAACATATTTTGCCTTTTTAAATTTAAGATGGAACATATATTAATTTGTAACAATAAAAAACAAAGTCTTTTTTCAGTCGAAAATTCAAAGAAAAAAATCTGAAAATTTTATTCATTGAATAAAACATGTTATTTCAACTATATTTGTTCTTGTAATTTGATTTAACATAATTCCGACTGACCTTTTATTCACATCCCTGTCCTATTTAATTTAAGAAACATATTAGATCTGATCCATTTCCAAATTGATTTTTAACACCTATTTTATTACTTTTATTTATTCCTAGCTATTGTTTTTTTTTTTTTTTTTTTTTTTTTTTTTTTTTTTTTTTTTTTGAGTTTCTACTAATATTCATTTTAAAGTTTATTTAAATGACATATTTTGCTATTCAAACAGGGTCCTTCATTCTGGGAAAATGAACTCTACTATTCTGTAATATTTTTTGCATACCTCCTAGCCTGCTCTTTCATACATAATTTTATAAAAATCTATATTCTACTAAGATGTCATTTTTGTGTGGACCCCCCAAATTTCTGATTTATTTAATTTTTATACTTCTCTTAAGATGCCCATCAAATACCTCTCAATAATTATCCCTCCTCCTACCCCTGTGGTAGAATCACAACGACATTGTCGCAAGACATTATAAAGTTCTTGCAGAAAGATTTTTCGAAGATTGAGAAATTTTAGTTTTCTTTTCTACAGAAACCTACATGTAATATTTGAATCATGCATTTAGATAATCACCTTTTGACTCGCTCAATTTACACCTATGGTATCGTAAATCGACGTAACGTTTTGATCGTATTTTCGGCAGTAAATACTATACTACTTAACTACTTAATATAAGCAACTTACCAAAACATTTAGTTTTTGTCACTTTTTCTGACACAAAAATGCCAATCTAAAATGTTAGGTACTTTCTTGAAATTTGAATTCACAGTTATTCTAATTGAACTCACTATGCAACCGCCTTCGCAGAAATGTGCAACTGATCGAATGCAATATGTTGAACAAGCATGACATCGTCATTTCTGATCTGATAACCATATGAAGCAATAAATTGTTCTACCGGTCAAGTGACCAGTTGTAGTAGAAATAGGTATACGACGCATATTTTTCGAAACAAACAAAATACACACAAAATAATAATATAATATTAGCTGAATATTATGTTAGAAAAAGTCATGAAGTTAAATGAGCAAAAACGATAAGATGATAAACGCATGCAAAAGTTCTTAATTGAATGTCTTTTTCTTTTTCACTAGTCATGCTCACAAAAACACTGTTATGGATGCCAAATGGAACAAGAATGGGAATTGGCTATTAACAGCCTCTCGAGACCACTTGATCAAACTATTCGACATAAGGAATATGAGCCAAGAAATGCAAACATTTCGAGGACACAAAAAAGAAGCTACTAGTGAGTAAACTATTGTTTTTTTTTTTTACGATTTAAGTATGTAAAAATTCCATGGTGAAATTTGTTTTTGTTTTTTAAAGTGTGGATTTTATGAATTTTTATTACTAATAATGTATTCTAATTATGCAGAGTGTCTAAAGATATAGAAAACAGTCAAATATCTCAAGAAATACATCTAAAAATACAAACGTTCAATGATATCAAAATCAATCTCCTTACTCACCTCCTTGGGTCTTAAAAATCTTATATTGGGATCGCCATTTTTTATGACAGATTTAGTTTCTCTTGAAAAAATATCCAAAATGGCTGGTTGTTTTGAAACAGGTTACACCATTCACTGTGCTGATTTATGTGTCATTTACCTACCCACGTTTGCCTCTCCTTGTAATGCAAATGTGAGTTAGTTCCATTGAAAAAATTCTCCAAAGAGTAGCCTGGCCCATTGCTTCATCTTGGAGCTTTCTGTTGCTACGTTGATAATTGTGAACCAACAAAATAACTGGCTCTATGAAATAAAATGTAGGACTTTACAGTGATAAAAAAATCAAAACTGTAATCTCAAAATAAAAAATGAGATAAAAATTTTTAAAAATGGAAGTATGTCAAGAAAAATTGAAAAGAAAAACAGACATAATTAGAAAAATTAACTTACAGCTTATTAACTTATAAAATTAATTTAAGTCAAAAATCTGAAATCTTTTCAAAGAATGCATTAACACCTTACTATGGGAATTATCCAGGGTTTGAAAAAACCCGGGGATTTTTGAAAAAACTCAACCCGCCTGGGTTTTATTTAAAAAACCTGGGGAAAATTGGGTTTTATTTGAAAAAACCCGGGGGAAATTGGGTTTTTTCATTTAGTGCTCATAAATTTTACTGTGAAAATATTTTTATTTATTAAATAGTGTTGTTATAAGTAAACACTAAAATTTCATCTGACTTTTACCTGTAATAAAATTAAACTGGAATGATATTTAATGGTCTTCCATGTTTTTATAATACGATTAATAGAAAGTGAAATTAAAATTATGTATAATTATAAAGAGTATTAGTTACTTATCCCTTTTTTCAAATATTTAGATAAATATATGCATTTTTAGATACATTATAACTTTATAGTTTCAAAAAACAAATTGATCTTAAAATTACAAAAAAGCATAGATAAAAAGTTATTGCTTATTTTTTTTAAAATCAGAAAATAAAACTTTAAATTTGTTTATTGTTGTTTAATGTATCACTTAATAAAAAAAAATTTGTCTGCTTTCAATATTTTTAAGCATGATTAAAAGAAACAAAATAAATTGTATTCAAATGAAATCTTAAAAATAATATTTAAAAAATCTTAAAAGTAATATTTTAATTTTTAACTGTTTTTTAATTGTGATAAACTTTCTCCAAATAGTTAAAAATTGTCAGCAGATGTTAAGAGTTAACTTAAAAAAAAAAGGTCAATTTTTTCCTTTATTATTATTATCATACAACATATTCAAAGTGTCTACATTTCTCTCTTAGATGGTGATACACTTTTACGAGTTTTGTAGCTTTATCTATTCCTAATTTATTTCGAAGTTTACTCTGCACCAAACCGAAAGTTGAAAAGTGTCTTTTGATGGAGACAGAGGATGCTGGTGCTGAGTGCAAAGAAAAAAGAATTGACAGAAATTTTGTGAAAGCTAGGAATTTTCTTCACTTATTTTTATTTATTTTTTTTTTGCCATAATTTTCCACTATTTTTTGATGAAAGCTGTTGAATAACAGTGTCAAGCATCATTGATTTTGGAAAGTATTCAGGATCGGAAATTTTGAATGCCATAACACCTGGCAGAAATTCTGGATGATGCTTAGAAAGACAGTTTTCTGCTAATTGGTCTTGTTCATCATTTAAAAATTGTCCCCTTGTTTCGGGATCCAGGATGCATATTCTAATAAATGATGTGGCTGAACAGCCTGATTGAATTTTTTTACAAAATGTTTATGGGGTTCTAATTCATCACACGATAGTAAGCTAATTCATATTTCAACAGCTTCTGAAATTAAAATGTTTTCTGATTGAAGCTTTTTTAAAGCTTCAGAAACAATTTATATCTTTTTTTCCCCAATTGATTGTTTATTGGTAAAGCCCAACATTATTTAATATTTTTGACATATTATTATTAGATTCATTTTGATGTTCAAGAACAATCTCTTCATATTTATGGTCATTATTGGCATAAGTTTTTACCTGCTCACAATATGAATTCCACCTAGTATCATTTAGTCATTGGGTCATCAAGCAGTTTTTTTCATTTGCCCATCCATGTGCTTGATGCACATTTCTAAAATATTTGTTAACTTCAACCATGTGTCCAATGATAGTATTAGGAGATACTTCTTTTTGAACCAAATTACAAAAAAAGAACCAATTTGTGAAAAAAACCACCAGGTGGGTTTTTTCAAAGTGGGCCCACATGGGGAACCCTGGTTATATGTATTTTATATTAAATTTGAATAACGCATTATCACTAATACATATTTGAATCTTCTTTTTTAAGTACATTACGTTTCATAATTTTTTAACTCAAGAATATATAAATGCAGTAATATAAAAGGAACAAGTTTATTAATCTTTTTGTTTTCACACACATTTATTTACTATATGTATTAAACGTATGGATATTACCTATTATAAAATTATAATCTGTAAATATTTATAATCAGAAAAAACTAAAATTTCATCTGACTTAAGTTAAATAAAAAACTGAAATAAATATTTAATGGTCTTACATGTTTTTTTAATAAGATTAATGAAAGTGAAATTAAAACTACATATAATTTTAAAGAGTATCAGTTACTTGTCCCATTTGTTTTCAAATAATTAACTCTAGGAAAATGATTTCATTTTTAGATAAATAGTTTTAAAAAGTTCTCTTATAAAAAGTTTTAGCTTTTTTTTTTAAAGCCAGAAAATAAAACTGTTTAAATTTGTTAATGTATCACTTGGTATAAAAAAAAAATTTTTTTTTTTTTTTTTCAGATTTTTAAACATATGAATTAATAATAATAACCTGCTTATTAATATATAAAGCATGCAACTATATTTGAAAAATTGATCTTTTGAGACCATATTATTTAAATTTTTATTTGATTTAATATTATTAAAATATTACTTTTTGAAAAAACCCACTTGAAGTTTTCAATAGTACCTACTATAAAATTGTATGAAGATTCGAGTTTCTTTTACTTTACTAATATTAAAAACTTAATCATATAAATCATGTAACTCTATTTGACAAATTTATGCTGCACAATAAATTATATAAAAGTAAATGCAAAACAATAAATTTTAGTAAAAAAAAAAAAATTTTTTTTTTTTTTTTTTGAAAAAAGCCCACTTATTGTTCCAAGTGGGTTTTTTCAAGGTGGGCCCACCCAATAAAACCCGGGCGGGTTTTTTCAAAGTGGGCCCACTTGGCGAACCCTGGAATTATCCCACTTACGACAGTGGGAGCTTAATTTGGTGTTATTAGTATTTCTCAAAGTATTTGACAATTTCTATACTTTTTGGACACTCTGTATACATATTTGTAAAGTTCAAGATTTAGTAATTTAATGGCAATAAAGTTTTTAGAAACTAATTAGTCTCTGTTTTTAATTTTTAGCTTTAGCTTGGCATCCTATCCATGAAGGTTTATTTACTAGTGGTGGTTCTGATGGTTGTGTTATGTTTTGGGTTGTGGGGTAAGTTTTCTTTTTTAGGTTTAAAACAAATGTGCTCTTTTTGAGGTGCAATTCACAGATTGGTATGAAATTAAAGCTACAAACTAGAGGAGGTATCTTGGAAGCGTAATTTGCAAAGGAGGAATTCATGAAGATATATTAAGGGGTCACATAATGACCAAAACATCGGGGGGGGGGGGAATTTATTGCTTTTAGTAAAACTTCAAATTATTTCAAATGCACTGAAAAAAAATCATCTCTATTTACATTTTTAGAAAAGTTACGAATGATTTTAGATTTCCCTAATACAGGAACTTGCTCAGTAGACAGACTTTAAAGTGCTTTTTCTCATAGATGATAATTTTGTGTTTTAATCTTACTTAAATCCATAAGGAATTTTTTCTATTCAAGATAAAGTTTTGAAGTAAACATTTTTATCTTAAGTATAATACACTTATTTAATCTGTGCATGGAATAAGGTTTTTTATGAGATAATAAAATTTTTACAGCATGTTTTATATACCTAACAGGAATTTTTAACCTTTTTTTGCTACTTTTTTACAAAATAATCTATAAAAAATATTCTAATTGTTATTTCAACAAATGAATGCACAAAATTGTTAAGATGAATATTGTAATCACTAAGAAAAAAACATTTTTTGAAAAAATTTTAAAATAAAAAAGCCTTAGGGATTTAAAAATTTTGAATTTTTTAAAACTATTTAATTTACATTATTTAAGTATGTTCAGCTGTTTTTCAGCAATTAAAGCTTATAAATATAGTAAGACCACACAAGAGCACAGTAATTCTTGTTTTCTATTGTGTATAACAGGGAAAACACAAGGAATTTTTCTAGATTTGAACTCTGGTTTACTTTAAAAAAAACTGAGATATTTGTTTGTTTTTCCTAAATGACATTTTTTTAAAACTCTCAAACTAAATAATTGATAGCATCATCTTTAGTGCACTTTGACTGTAACAAATAAGTAGATTCAAATGTACTCACAAATATTTTGAATCTACTTATTTATTTTGTTTAAATTTTTTATTTTGATATTTTTTCATGTTTGCTTATGAGACCTTTTCCGTATTTGGTGCGGAGGTTTTTCCAGTCGCAGGAGGAGGTTTGTTTTCTTCATTACTATGTCTAGAGAAAAAATTCAAGGCCTCCCAAAAGTGTTCGTAAATAGAGGAGGTCGCAACACATAGGTGGTCTTTTCTGGAGGTTTCACTGTTATTTGCTTTTATGAAATAATTTATAAAAAAAAAATTTTTTTATGTTTTCTCTGTGATATTAAAGCTAAATTCGGAAGGAAAAAAATTTCTTGATTCCTCGCAGAATGCTTCTAAAGCAAAAGTAAATGCTGTGGAGGCTCTGATTTTGATTTCTACAGCGTTGGACAACTAAAACGCATTACAAGTGGGTTCAATAAAACTTCTTGGTGTTAATTACTCCTTGGTAACTAATGGGAATAAAATTGCATGCCTGAATAGTTTTTGAATTCGATGTTGCATATATTGTCTGCATTGCTTTTCAATTCCATCTTATTGAATGCATGTTCCCTATGATAGTGAAGGAAACAATTAAAGATGATATACCTACAACTGATCAAGAGTTTGTAGGCGTGTAATGTTTGCGAATGTAAACTATAAATCAAATTTGCAAACGTTAGTAAGTTTTAAGAGGGATATTGTTATAATTGTATATAAAAAAAATACTTGTAGAGATAATGCTAATTTTCTCATAATAGTGTCGATTTTTGAAAAATATAATTAAGTTTTTTCACCCGGATTTTACATTATACCGCTTCGTGTGTTTTTAATGCTAGTCCAACAGAAACCATAAAATTGAGGTTCCACTGTTCTCTTATAATGATAATATTTAATGGTATTAAAAGAGTACACTAAAGGATTTAGTTTCTCTCAATTCAAGAATCCGGAGTATGTCTGATTAGTTTTAAAACTATGAATCGTTTCATTAGTTTTCAAACTTACGAAGATGTAAAGTGATGCATTTTTTTGCTTGCAATTATTTCCCTCTTTTTTTCATTTGTGTATTTTAGAATATTTTTTTTAACAAAATTCAAATTATTTATGAATGTTAAATAATTCTTTCCATTTTGTTTTATTAGGGCAGATAAAGAGGTTGGATGTATGGAACAAGCTCATGATTCATGTGTCTGGTCACTTGCCTGGCATCCTTTAGGTCATATTTTATGTTCTGGTTCAAATGATCATTCTAGGTAAGTAATTTTTTAATAATATATTTTTAAATCTCACCATTTTTATTGAAAAATTCGCATTTCCTTGGGAGTGCAAATTTAGCAATATACAGGGTATCCGCGCACCTGGAAAGTCATGAAAAATTATGGAAAGTCATGAATTTCAGTACTAAACAAAATTTGTCATGAAATGTCATGATTTTAACTGTTGTTTTTTTTTAAAAAAAATCATGGAAAGTCATGGATTTAAGTCACTGAAAAATCATGGAAATAGGTCACCAAATTTTCAAAATTAATTTTACCCCTCCTAATTTCATGACCTTCGAATATCTGAATTCGTAACAAATTCCCCACTAACAGTCATGTTTTATTAAAATATAAATTTTTTTATCATGTTCTTTAAAAATTATGGTGTTCTTTCAAAAAATGAACGAAAAAACATTATTTCTAGAGTGAATTATCTTTTAAACTTCTGTGATTTCAGAATTTTTATTATTATTTTTTTTTTCTTTTATTAATTTAAAATTCTAGCTGAGGCAAGCCAGCCATTGGCGAATTTTTTTAATTCGAAAATGAGAGCAGAAAAGTCAGGAGTATTTCTTTTCTTTCTGATGAACAATAAAAGTACATATCTTTAGATTATAATTCTGCAGAAAAAAGAAAAAAAATTATTTGCTTTTGTATTTTTTTCAGCTATTTTATTGTTTCAACTCCTCTCTTTTTTGAATTTAAAATCTATAAATATGAAGATTCAGAGTACAACTGTTTTGGTTATACCTATCATTTCAATTAATGCTATAATGCTTTTTAAATTTATTATTCTGTTCCGGTCGGGTGAAACTAGTAACTTTGTTAGTTATGAAAAGTTCTTGGAACGAGTCCTGAAAAGTCATGAATTTGAAAATCTAAAATGTCGCAGATACCTTGAATACATAATTATATATATACTGTATGGGACCCCTAATCCAGCATTCCGAATTCTGTCTGGACCCGAAATTCAACGCTTAATCCAATCTAGGTTTTTTTTTATTCTTAAATCTTTATTAATAAGAGAAAAAAAATCAGTTATATTCTCTTTTTATTTTAAATTTTATTCTGTTGAAGTAAGTAACTTTAGTTTGTCTCTAAAAAATTTATAAAAAAAGCGTGATAAAAAATAACAAATCTGCATCAAACAAAACATCTGTTCCTAAAGCAGTTTAATGTAAAGTGAAAGGGAGAATAAAAACACCTGTATTTCCAATGAACAAAATAAAGAAATGCAAGTTAGAAGAAACTGATCAATCAAACTTGACAGCTGTGCAAGCACTCTACTGGTTTATCCCCAAATTTGGCTCTCCTGTTTGACCATAAATGGGCCACACTCAGTTGACATTGAAACTACTATGTGGTATACAAAATGAATTCTTTCCGTTTGCTTGTTTTTTTTTTATCATTATTAGTTGTTAGCTTGTTTTTTTTTTTTATTTTTTAGTTATTCGTTGTTAGTTTCTTAGCATTAATTTTTATTTTTGTGTAGTTCCTTGCTAGCGTTTTTTTAGGGGTGAGCATCTTTAGTTAAAACAAAATGTTATCTAAAAGAAAAACGAGAACAATGATCTCGCTCCAAAAGAGACAAGATTATTTCTTCAGATTATTTATTCTTGATTATATTATATAGATTATTTTTTAATTAATAAAATTTCTTAAGATGGGACAATTTTAAATTCACCCCATCATAATCTATGATCAAAACTTAACTAAATTTATTAGTTTTTCTGAAATAAACAGTATAATTGAATTATCGTAATATATGGGCACCATATTGGAATTTCCGAAAGAGATACGGAATTTCCTCGGTCCCGCGAGTGTCGAATTATATGTGTATATATATTTACGCAGAGTGAAACCCCGATTTTATGTGGTCCGTTTCTTATGTTATCCGCTTCTTACGACGTTTTCTGTTGGTCAGTGAATGCTGCCTATACAGATAATGTTAAACTATCTGGATTTTGCGTTGTCCCTTTATCGAAAATCACGCTTTATGTCTTTTTCTATTGACGGATTTAAATCTTTTTTTTCCTACAATGTCACACAAACTTTTTTATCAAGAGAACCTTGTTTCATATCTATATGGAACAGTTCTTAAATTTTTTTTATGTTCTGTCTTTGTCAGTGAGGGGTGGGGGTTTCTTCCCTACGTAAAAATCAGAAAGGTCGATAAAGGGGGCAAACTAGCTGAAAAGAGTCGAGACCTTTCAATTCTTTAACCACTCTCTGCTGACAAAAGACGAAAATGTGAAAGATAAGATACACTGCCGATCCCAGTGGCAGAATTTTTTGGGTTTTCTACGACAAACCTCTCTAGCACTAATATCTTTCTGGAAGATGCTTTTAATAATAACAAATATGCATGTTACTAACTAAATTTAAGTAAGAAAACCATTGTGTTTACAAAAAAAGGCTATTCGAATAAAATAAAATTTTATTTAATTTTTAAAGGAAAATGTAATATATTTTTTTATTCTAATATTATGGCGAGATTCTCACATTTTACTAAACAAGAAAACACACTCGTTATTTCCTTCTTTTGCTTTTCGTAAATCATCAAATCAAAAAAAAAAATAAGAAAAAAAATTTAAAATCGTGCAATCCGTAACAGTGACTAACAAAGAAAGATCGACAGCAAAATCACACAAATGAAATATACCGCTCGGTTTAAAGAGATTATCAGCTCAGAAAGAAAATGTCAAAGAATGATTTCTTGAATCCGCGTTTCGAATTAATAATATCGGTTTATTTCACAAGAATAGAAATAATAACTGAGCGATGAAAAACATAGGGATTTTGAAAAAACAGAGCAGAAATTTGTAACTATAACTGTCTTAAGAATGATTGAACGAGAATTTCGAAGCAAAATGAGCGTGTCAAAGAATGATTCCTGGAGAACAAAAATCTTTCAACATTTCTCCTGAAGAGAAATTTTTTTACTGCATTATTCAATATTTTTCATTCTTCTCAAATTAAAATAGAAAAATCGCGAACATTTTGTTCACCTCTGATGTGTGAAAAAGGCATCTTTTAAATATAATTTTAGAGATAAAACATTTCTGTTGAAAAGAAAACCAAAATTCTTTACTTCCTAAAAGAAAACTCTTTCTCCCAGAACTCAGTAACATTCTGCGACAGTGTTGCTGTGTTACCGCGACTCTGCCACGGAGCTGCCGATAACCATGCTGTTCGACTTTCACAAGAACTTCAGAGGCTTAATCCCTGCTGGCGGTTATTGTAGCTTTTACCCTACAGATAAACTTTGAATAGGGATGGGGTCATTTTTTCAAATCTCCCCTTTCAGAAATGGTCTCTTTCTTATTTCCATGCCAGCCTGAGACTATCACTAGGGTTTGTTTCAGCACTGTTGCCATTATTATCAAAACCTGTGTTTGTTTCCTAAGAGATGTTTTTCACTTGCCAATGAGATCTTTGAATAATCTGAAAAATAAAAGCCCATAAAGTAACTGTAAGCAATTTGAAAAGATCAGTATTGTCTTTATGCATATCCTCACCCTTCATAATCTTTCGTAAATTGTATTACTGAAAAGTAATACAATTTACAACTTCCCTTATCAATTGTTTTGTAAAAAATATATTTTTTAATTTCATTATTAAATACAAGGAACTAAAACAAAACATAAGTTTTACGTAGAAAGTAAAAAATTTTCTGTGCAGAAAATATTTAATTTACCGTCAGGTTTACTATCCCAAAATATTTCGGGCAAATAAAAAAAAGTTCTCCCACCCGGGTGCTCAGCTGGATCCGAGGCATCTCTTCAACTGTGTCTCTGTTGCCTCGACCCTCTTTAACATCGACCTCAACTGCTGCCATGACCCCCTTTATTCCGAAAAAGTAGGAGATGTGGCCAGGGTTGTGCTCCATGCCTTCGGTTCCATTTGACTTGTACTTTTCTGCACTTGTCAAACGACAACAACAACATTCAGCAATCATTGTATATGCAATCGTAGAAAACGTATGTGCAGTCCTACAATCCAACAGCAAAACTCCCAGACAAAACTTGGCAAACTTCCAATCACAGCAGATTATGATTTTTGCTTCCGACTGAGTAAAAACGTGATAAAACAAAATGTATAGACACAATTCAGCTACACCCGAGTTTTCTCAGGATAATAAATATTTGAAATATATGCATACCCGAGTTAATTGGGGATAATCAGGGAAAAAGTTAAAAAAAAATAAGTATGAACAACATTGCCTTTTATATTTAAAGAAATATATATATTCTATTGTATAAAGAGTGTATTTTGTTTTTCTTACTACAAATAGTAATTTATTATCATAGCCAATAATTTGAATAGTTAACCACCAGGAAAACTTAAAAAGACACACAAAATCTATTTTTCTACGTAGGGATGAAGTACTCAATTCTTACTTTGTTGACATATCATTGCTTTCCTTGTAAAATAAATTAATGTGGGTGAGTTTTTATGTTAAGTCCTAATGTCTTTAAAAATGCTTCACTCTGTTTAGTAATTAAAATTAATTAAATGAAGTGTAATAATTGAAAGAGTTTAGAATGACACAGCACTATGGGACTTTTAAACTCGTTATGTCTGATGTGCATTGAAAGATGTTTTAATAACTGATAAGTTTGACGAAATGAATCATACATTTTCAATTTTTGTTTCACTTGTTATTCCTTTATTTTTTTAAAAAATTTTATTATTTAAATTGTCTTTCATGGTTTTCAAAGTTATGACTGCAACTGGTTACCGTCTCAATTTTTTTAAAAATTATGCATGGTTGAAAAACAGGGTTGGGATTTTGGACATGACATGTGGGTTTTACTGTCCTAAACTGACTAA
This sequence comes from Parasteatoda tepidariorum, assembly GCF_982258835.1. Lineage (NCBI taxonomy): Eukaryota > Metazoa > Arthropoda > Arachnida > Araneae > Theridiidae > Parasteatoda > Parasteatoda tepidariorum. The sequence goes on along the minus strand of NC_141755.1, from coordinate 131,851,633 downwards.
AGCTGTCTTAAAGTGTCCAAGACCTTGAACATTAGTAAACGGTAAAAATTTTATGTGTGTAACCATTGTACATATAATAATCACATATATTAATAAATATTTGATACTTTTTATACAATTTGCTTTAACTTTTTAAAGGTAAATAATATAAGGAAAGATTTATAACTTTTGAAGCTTTATAATTCATTGAACAACAAAAGTGAATACCTACCTTAATTACAAACTATACCTTCAAATTACAAATAAATTCTCAGAGTTCAGACAATTATCAGTCAATTAAATGAGTAATCTTTTTTTGCTCTCTGGCCGACACCCATGATTTAAATCCAACACCCTCGATTTAATCCATTTAATTTGAAGTTATTACAATCAGTTTTTATAAAATAAATTGTTTTTTGATTGGTTATGATGTAATAATATTTCATATAAAAATTTGATGATTGTAACTTATGTTTTATAAGATAGTTTTTCTAAGAAATTCATGTTAATTTTTTATGTCTGACACCATGGAATTGTCCAGTTGTAAAAACAATTAAATAATCTAAACAAAAAAAAAAACTATGTGGTTAGATTGGAATTCTTTCAATATTCTAATTTCTAATAAGAAAAAAAAGTTTAAAGAATTTTATCTAGTGTTTATCTATAGAATATGCAGCAAGAAATTTGACAATTTTGCCTTTGCGAATGCTGAATATCTCTTAAAATAATAGTGTTAATTTAAAACAAACAACATTATTTAATCATTTTACTTAAGATATTGGTGTAAAGAAAATTATATCAATGAATTTTATGAAGAGCACTGTTTGGATAAAATGCTGTATAAAATGGCTCTATATTGAAATGTAAATAAATATAAAAATTTACCGGTTGGCCACCCACCTGGAAAACCTTGAAAACCTGGAATTATCAGGGAATTTTTTTATTCTGGAGAAAACAAGGAAATTCGGATAAAAACCTGGAAAAATCAGGGAATTTCAAAGAGCTGGAATTTTTTTTCTTAATTTAAATTATTTTACCATCCTTTCTGTCCACTTTATTTGGATGGAAATTTATTGTCAAACAGTTGAGACATCATCAACTTAGCAATAGTTTGCTTGCATTAAAATTCTCACCATTATTATCCTGCTAAACTAGACTGCCATATGAAACTCTCCCATGTTGCTAAATGAATGGAGAAATCTTTGACCCTTTTGGAGATTGTGGGACTAGACAGTTTAAAAAAAGGCAAAAATTGTGGTGGAGGTGAAAGAAAGGATTAGGATATTGACTTCTTTTTATATAAGTAGGTTTTTTTTATCTTCTAGTCCATGGGCTGAATTCATTTATTGTTAAAGTTTGTTCTGATGCTTTGGAAGTATTTTTTATGTTAGCAAATTTATTCAAAATGTTTTAGTATTTTTAACTTTATAAAATTCTCCAAAAAATAATTGGTTATAATTTAATAATAGATTTTATCTTACACTTTTTTTCTGAAATCTTTTGTTCTCCTATCCAATGAATTATTTTTTCTTAGCAAAGCCTACCAATCACTCATTTTCTTGAATCGTTCATGACAAAATCATTACAATGTTGCATTGATGCTAATTTTCTGGGTTTCATTTTAGCCTTTTATAATATATTTTACTTTTAAAAAACGAAGCTTTTTTTACAAACCAACTAGATATAACCTTAAATTTTACTGTTTTGTTGGTAAATATTTGATTTTTGATTCAAAATTCGAATTGTTTTTTAATCACAATGTTGAAAGTTTATAAATGTTGCTTGCATTCCAGAGATGATATTTTCAAAATCGTTTTTCTTTTTACCTTAAAAAGCTGGGGAAAAAACAAGGAATGTATGGTAAACATGTCAAATGATGTATAAACTTTGAATATAAAAGAAATTATTTTTAGTTGCTTATTAGAAAGAAGGAAAACGAACCTTTGTTTTTTTGTTCTGCTCTGTTCAGGTACATGTTTTAAGTTGGGCAACCAGATGACCAAAATTTTAAACTTTATATTAAGTTAGCAAGGTATCATTTTCAAAGTAAAAAATTGCGAAATAATGACTTTTGACTTATAAATTATCAGTTTTTAATAAGTTATAGACTGTTAAATGAAGGGCTTCTGGTTTAAAGGATATTATATCAATGAATTTATAAAGAGCACTGCTTGAATAAAATACAGTATGAAATACTTCTAAATGGAAATAAATAAAAAAAATTATTGATCACCTGCAATTATTTTCTTTTGATTAATGAAAATACATTAAACAGTTCAAGGATTTTTTGGGTCATTCTGTATCTACTATTTTGTTGTGCAAAAACTACTTCATTAAAAGCAATATATTCTACAAGCTAAACATATTATTTTTTCCGCGTCTATTCAATAATATATTAAGTAAATAAAATACTTCATAATATTGACACTTTTCTTGTACCCACCTAAAGTTCACGAGGAAAAAAACACATTGACCTGGGAATTTTAAGATTTTTACTGGAAAATGTAGAAAAATCTGGGAAATTTGAAACCTGATTTACTGATGTGTAATCACCCAGAGTTATTTTCTCTTGCTTACGGAAAATATATTAAACATTACTTATCCTAGGTTTTTTGGGTCTCTCTGTATTTTCTATTTGGTATATTTTGTATAAAAACTATTTAACACTTTAAAAAAACTTTTATTCATTAAAAACAATATATTCTCCAAGCTAAACATATTATTTTCTCCACATCTAATTAATATGATATATTAAAAATGACATTTTAAATAATATTGACACTTTTCTTGTACCTACCTATACTTTATGAGAAAAAAATAATGCTCTGACCTGGAAATTATAAGATTTTTGCTGGCTAAATAAGGGTAAATCTGATTTGAGTGACCACCCTGATTATATTTTTGCATAAGAATAAATAAATGCAACATTAAAAACAATAATAAACTTTTTAAATGAAACAAAAGCTTGTTCAAACTGCTTCTTGTTCAAAAATTAACTTTTTATTTTTCACAATATTTTTTTAAATAGTGACATAATTTGAATAAGAAGGATTTTGGATTTGTTAAAAATGATTTATTTTATGACTTTAAACAGTTATGACATGTTTTAACATTTCTGTGGGCTCTGCATGCCCTGAGGTAGTTTCAGTAGGGATCACTCAACTTGCCAAGAAACAAAAGACATCTCCTTCGGATGATATAGAGAAATTGTTCAAGGAAACCTGAGCAGGAAAGATCCTAATAAACGGACAACTCTTGACACATTGAATCATAATAATAATTATTATTATCTTGGAATTAATTTGCATCAACTTGAGTTTTTTTTTCTCCCTTCTTTTAGTAAATTTTGGACCAGAAATCGTCCTGGTGATCGAATGAGAGATAAGTATAATTTGAACACTCTACCTAAAGGCCAAGAAGATTGTGCGGATTACGGTAATTAAAAAATCAAATTACTTTTTTATGCATAATATTATTTCTGAATCTTTTTTTGACCCTTTAAAAATATTCGATTTAGTTCAAATTAGTTTTGGTTGCACATAACAATGTATTGCTGTGTTAACTATGAAAACAAAATTTTTTTTTGTATATATTTTTTTCTGTTTATGTTCTTTTCTATTATTTAGGGTATTATCTTACATCTATTTAATTAGAAATTATTTTACTTCTTTGACAACATTGTTCTCTTTTTAGAAACATAATTAAATGGCTATAGAATCAGTTATTATTATTATTTAATCATTTTTGGTATCTTCACAAATTTTAATAAAATGATTTTTAAAGAAATAGCTCTATCAACATTAGGACTGGGCGATATAAGAAATTTTATATCGTGATGCATTGTCAGTTTTGCATAGCGATGTATCGCGATATGTTATTTTTGAAATTCATTTACTTGTAAGGCGCAGAAAGTCGGATTTCTATCAAAACTTCATACTCAGATTGATTTAAATCAAATTCTGAATTTGATGTATATGTTTTGCTTAAGAAAGATATTAATGTTATATTTTCTAAAAGATGATCGCGCAAATAACGAAAGATTTCTTAGTTTAAAAATAAATGAAATTGAAATTTATCAATATATTTGCCTAACAATATAGAAAAAAACTTTAAAAAATAGGTTCGTTAAAAATTATTTGTGTGCTTAAAACAAAGTGCTAAAAAAATTAAACAAAAAAAAAACACTTTTAAAACAACACTATTTTTTATCATTATAATTTCACATAAATAATAAAGTTAAATTGAATAATTACCAATTCTGAACGAAAAAACAAAGTAAGGTTTAATTTCTTAAAAATAAAAACAAAAGAATTATGATATTCGATTAAATATTCAACTGACAATATTGAAAGAAAATAAAAAAACACGATTATACTCTTTAATAAAACGAAATGCTAAATGATTTTAAAAAAGGAAGTCGCAATCGCAAACATTACTAATTTTTTTCAATAAACAAAGTTGATTGACTTATGTCCAAATCCAAAAGAGGAAAAATAAGTTTTCTTATAATTTTATTTATGAAAATGAAAACAACTATAGATTTATAAATTTAAACTCAGTAATAAAAACCCATTAAATTATTATTTTATCCAAAATGTTTTTAATAAATTAAAATAAAGTAAAAAATAGCCTAGCAAATTTAATTACGTTTTAATTTAATTCTTTATGGGCACCTTAAATTATTATTTTATCCAAAATGTTTTTAATAAAGTAAAAAATAGCCTAGCAAATTTAATTACTTTTTAATTTAATTCTTTATGGGCGCCTTAAATTAGATTTCCGTTTGTAGTAAATTCAATAATGTAAAATAATACTTGAACATATAATATCAAAATTAATTTTCACATTTAAAAATGAAAAAGAAAGTTTTGTTTCAAAAAAAAAATTTACCTAATTAATTAAGAAACACTTCTTCAATAATAGATTACGTTCAGAACAAGGTAACGATCACTAAGTCAGTCCCACTGAAAATAATCTACAAGAAACAATATCAAGTCGCAACAAAGAAGAGAAAAAAACTAAGAGGTGCGGAAACGAGCATGCGAGATCACGATATATGTTCTTGAAACTGATTCTGATTCTACCGCTCATCAATCAAGGCCATTTCAATATAAAGATATGTACATTGTCTTCCCCAGCGCGAGTTGGCATCGGAACGTAAGAGATCCTTGCTTGTCTTGTATCGCTATATCGTATATCACTATATTGTTCGTCTTCTTTACTCGACGGCTTAAATCAGATTTCTGATGCATCACCTGGATCGAAAGTCGCTGTATCGGCCTGCCGATACAGGCGTTAAATCGATATGTCGCGATGTATCGATTTATAGCCCAGTCCTAATCAACATATTTTTCAGAAATATAGGTACTGTATTTGTTTCATGATAATTTAATTTTTGTTTCTTCTAAAATATAAAGTATAGCGCTTCAATAACATTTATTTCTATACTTTACTTTAGATGATTCTGGAACAATATCATCTATTCCTGGAATGGGGCTGGAGCACGGTGTAGCTGAGCTATTAAAGCCATCAGGTAAGAAATTAAAAGTGTAATGGCTTTCCATGAGTCACTAAGAATAGAATATTGCTTTATTCTATTCTTAATGACTCATGGAATAGTCACTAAGAATAGAATAGTTATTGCTTTATTTTGTAAGAATAGTTATTGCTTTACTTTTTATATTAATTGTGAGGAATTACAATACATTATTTCTATTATTAATATTTTTAATTTTTTTTCTAATCCACAAACAATATTATTTCTCTTATAAGCAACTTAATATCTTATAAGCATAATTTCTCGTTAAAATAAATTGAAATTTTCATAATGTATTTTTAAAAAAAACGTTTTACACACTTAACTTCTGTGATTAAGTTTAAAATTGTAACTAGCAACTTATGATCTGTATTGTTGTTTAAAATTTTACTTATTACCTGTAATATTATTACTATTGCATGCTATTAAAAAAAATTGTTAATTTGACATAGGTTATGTCAAATGATAATGTTATAATCAGGGCTAGGATGCTGACTACTAAAAAAAATCACAAAATGTACTTAAACAGTGCGAAAAAGCCCTCATAAAACCATCAGAAATTATCTGAAAAATATACAGGGTGTTCCAAAATTATCTTTACATCACCTGGCTTGAAATTGATTACAGACTGGAAGTGCTAAGGGCCACCAATGGTGCGCATGTTGAAGTGTACTAAACAAAACTTTATTAGTTGCAGTAATACATGCAAAAGATAGAATATAAATATCTTGTTTATTTTCGAAGTTATGAATTTTTGAAGTTGTAAAGAGAATTTTGGAACACCCTGTATATATATATATCTTTAAATTTTTTAAAAAAAGGTTTTATATTGACTATTTCAAAAAAAATATATACATTTTAGCTTGTCTTTATAAATATAATAATAAATAAATAAATGTTATTTTATGAATAAAATAGAATGTAACTAGATACCTGATAAAAAATAAGTAAGAGTTTATTAATTTTTAGTTACTATATTCAAAAACATCAGAAATACATTGTATTATCAAGTACTTTTTGAGTCTTAGTATTGAAAAAAAGAGCAAACCATGACATCCTGAAAAATCTGTTCAACAACAAAGCTTGTTTTTTTGTTGGTTATTTTAAACAACAAGGTTAAAGAGCATAATTTACTCAAATTTAATAAGAAGATTCCTAAATCTCAAGTAAAGTTCTCATAAAATGAAATATATATCATTCATTGTTCATAAAAAATGATTTAAAAGAAAAAAAGCATGATGCCCTGTGAAGGAAAAAATTATCATTATCATACCTTCAGTCTATATTTCAAACAAATTGAGAATAATACACCAATACTGAGTGATTTCTGTACATTTATTTATGTTTCATTCATATTTTACTTGTTCCTAATTTTTTACTGATCAAAATCCCTTTATTTATTTTTCTTTAAAAAAAATTCCTTGCACTAGCTGGTGAACAATTCTATTTATAAATATCATTTGTAGACTTAAAATACAAGAATTTCAGCTTAAAAAATGAAGTAGCTTGAATAATTTTTGGAAAATAACTCTTGGCATCATTTTACCTTACTCTAATGTTTAATCTTTACTCTAATCTTCTCATAATTTAATTTTTTTTAAAACTGGCCTTTTCAGACGTAGCATTGTGTTACGTCTGTAACATCCAGTGTTTCATTTTTAAACCCATGAAAAATACTATAAAATTTAAATAACTGTAAAGGATACCTAGAGTTAATTTATAAAAATTTAGATTTTTTTTTCTTTTTTTAACTGAATTATGTGCTTTTGAAATTAGAAAATAAGACATTCATAATTGCTCTAATGTGATTTACTTTTTTATTTTGTTCATTTATTAATTTTTTTGGCTTTTATTATTATTTTTTAACAAAGTTGATTTGGTGAGGGATGTTTTCTATTACAGAGAGGGGATATGATGATGAGATACCAATAATTCCTGGACTAGATTTTGCATCAGAAGAGCAAGCCAGCGAAAAGAGCACAACTCAGAAGAAAATTCCTTTTTCTAAACCCATCCCTAAACAGTTTCAGCAACAATGGATGGAAAGTAAACAGCCTCTGTTGCTAGCACCTCCTCAAGAAGATCGAAATAATGGTATGAACTCTTTTTTTTAAAAAAAAATCAAATAACAAGAAAAGGAAAAAAGCTTACTTCAGTCAAACATAGAGAACCTTCAAAGGGCCGAAATTTTGATTCACTATAACCGAGAGTTCCCTATGTTCGTACTACGAACAATTTTAACTCATTTTTTCCGAACTGTTCCCTTTTATGACACATTATTTAAATAAATGACCCATAAAAAGAAATACAGAAATGATTAAAAAACAATATGTAGTAACTAAAAATGTGATATTTTTTATGACTCTTCGTCTTGCGTACAAAAAAAATTTAGAGATGTCCTTTATTGAGGGATGGGAAACTGAAGAAGCAAGGCTACATTCCTCTCAATAGATGAATTTAAAATTCAATATATGTATTTATTGCAGAAATTTCAAAATTACCAAAAAATGAAGAAAAAATCGGTCGGAGACAGATGTTTATCGCATCCAATTTCCTCCCTTCTTTTGGTTCATTATATCCACAAAAAATAATATATTTGAATAGCAAGGCACGGGAGCGAACATTTTGTTCACTATATCCGGGAGTTCGCTATAATGGGGTTTGTCTGTAAGTACATGGCTTGCTAATTTTATGTACAGTATGTGTCAAATAATTTTGCAAATTCTTTTACAATCTTTTTTTTTTTTCTTCATACAAATTGTGACTGTATGTTTTAAATTTTGATTATAAATAAGAAATTCTACAAAACAATTTCTGGATAACAATGATTAGAAAGTATGTTCTTGTTAGTTGTTTTATTGGTGTATGACTGTATAAAAAATATACTTGAATCAATTTAATTTCCTTAAAATTTTCCTAAGAAGTGATTATTTTGATTTAAAAATGCAGTTTTTATTTCAAATATCTTGAAAGTTTACAAATGGAAAGTTTTATGTTTTTATTTCTTCTTATTATAACTATTTTGTCGGGAGGTGTGGTTGATGGAAGGGCCATGTGGTGAAGATCATTCGCCATCTGCTTGTGCTAGATGTAGTATATCTCCATTCAAATGAAAAACACAGATTTTTGTAGACGAAGGCATTTTATTCAACATTTCTATTTCATTTCGGTTTTGAGAAACATGTTCATTTCAGTAAGCGGCTCATCAATGCACAAGAGCCTAACTGCACCACGTGCATGCTGGATCCTCCCTGTGTGCTCCAGGGAGTAGATAGTAATTTAATTTAAGTCATTTGAATAATAATTGTTTTCTTGCTGAATTTACCTGATGCATCAAATAATTAGGAGATAAGGAAAAACTTATTATGGTAAAAATCAATGATTAAACTCTAGAGCACACAGGGGGATAAAAAACAAAAATTATCCTGCTGCTTAAGAAAGCAACCAACTATTCGAGATCCACGGGGAATACTGGTCTATCTCCAAAAGATAGCGTCCCCTCCTTAGCGGTTGCAAGAATCTCTAAAGACGAGCTATGAGTCGAGCCCTAGAGATCCTGCAAAGGCAATGAAGAGGGCGCTCCTTTTGGAGACAGCCCAGTAGGAAAAGTAAACATTGTGGTGATCCCATGATCACACCACAATAACATTTAAAAACTTATGTAGAGCTTTATAAATTTTTGTTTATCCATTTTATTTATCAATTTATTTAAAATACCCAATCAGGAGACTTTTTGTTTAAGTGACCAATTCATCTTATTTAACTTATTTTTAAACCTATGAGAATTACTAAAAATTGGAATAAATGTACCGTTTTATCTTTTAAAACTTAACATAAAATAATTTTTGAAAGTCATCACATATAATTTGATAATACCAAAGGAATTTTTATATTCATTATGTTATCGTAATACCAAAAGGAAAAGGAAGAGTCCAAAATTGATCTTTTTGAAAATTCTGAAAACTAACTTATTAATAAAGACTTTTTTTTATTTTTTGATGCATGCACATTGATCGTATTGAGAGATGATGAATTTACTTATGAGATATTGAATATTCGTAACTTTGAGATCATAATGTTCACCAATCTTTAGCAAACGATAGATTAAGAAGTTGGTTGTAAAATCTGTTTACTTGAGGGTCAACCAGTATTCTTTTTAAATCTAAGTAATGTGACTTTTTTTTACCAAATTATTGCTACTTTGTATCAAAAATCACTTGAAACCAGACGATAATTCAATTAAAGAAGTTTTCATTATTGTTCCATTGATTATACTTGGTAGTTCCTAATTGCTTGAAAATTTATTCTAGTTCAGCATCTATTACTGCCTTTTTTTTTTAAATTTTTTTTTAGCTATTTTAAATTATTGAATTGTTTCTTTATCATGCTAAACTGCATTATATAAAGCAATCACAATACAGGTTCTTTTCCATTGTAGAATAAACTTACTATTTTTTTTCCTCTTTTTTAATAATTTAGAATTGTGTTGTAGGTGAGATACAAATTTCTCCTGAAGCCAATCCCCAATCTCAGATGATGCAGCCCCCACCACAGATGATGCAGCAGTCTCAAATGTTGCCACCTCCCCCAATGATGCAACCCCCTCAAATGATGCCTCCTGAACATTTTCCGCAAAATCAAAGAGCTCCTCAATTTGCAGAACCTTCTCATAGGGTCCCACCACCACGTAATGTCCTTCTGGGTGAAAGACCTTCAGGTAATAAACATTTTTGTCACACGCAGGATCGAAGCAGAAATGAAATAGACATTCTGTAGTTTCTCAGTTCTTCAAACAAGAACCTTTCTCAGCATGTAAGCACCAAATAGTCTAAAAGTAAAGAGACTTTTCACATACAAAGTGGTTCAACCAATAGGGACAAAGGAACAAGTTTAAGCTAGATAATCATAGAATGGAGATAAGAAGCAGATGTTAGGGGAAGAGATTAAATTAGAATAGATTAACAAACTAGAAAGATTTTTTCATTAGAATTTTTCAAATTATGAAATGATTCCCGGAAATCAAGTTTGATAAATTAAGAATACTGCTGAATGATTTTTGCAAAAGAAAACTCAAACCTGTGATTTGAATTCTAACTATGCTGAGCGATGGAAGATTAATTCATGTTTCTTTTTTGGACATATCCTTCGTGTTATTTAAATTGAAGTTTAAGGGTAAGTTTAGTTTGTGCAATCTATGCAAAGCCCCATTGACATGAAATTTGGTAAATAAAACAGCTATGAATATAAATAATAGCTTGCGAAATTTAGTTTATTTACACAGGGTGCATAGCGTTTTTAAAAAGAGCTTAAAGGTGCTTATTTTCGACTTTTGTTTTTTAAAAGCCCTTAACGGTGCTTTTTTCTTTGGGTGTTTTTAAAAAGTGCTTAATTTTCCCTTTTCCAAAATGAGACTTTTTTTCTTTACCATCTATTTTTGCTTCGAATTTCTAAAAAAGCGTGTTTTTCACATTGTTCTATTCAACTTTTTAATAATTCAATCAACCACAATCTATTTTGACATACCATTGGTCTGTAGCGTATGAAAGCGCTTTTTATGAAATATTTGCAGGCTCGAATACTGAGCTGGATTCGGTGGGAAGGATTCATGCATTCTCATGAGCATTTTACAAGAGAGATAATCTGCTGCATTTTGCAAGAGAGATAATCTTTTTAAATAATAGTTAAATTAATTATTTATAATTTTGAATAATTTTTTACATAATTGTGTGAAGTAATTATAAATTTGAAAAACTGAATGATTCACTCAATATTGAATGTATTTAAAATTGTGAAATTTATTTTGCATTTTGTTAACCTATAGATATGAAGAACTTTCAACAATATGAAGGAAAAAAATTATGAGTGCGCATATCCTAATCATAATATTTTTATCAAAGTGCTTACAAATATTTTTTGAGTGCTTAAGATGTACTTAAAAGGTGCTTATTTTTTTTTGAAATATTTGGCTACGTACCCTGTTACAGGAGAGGTAATGACTTTAAGCTCAAATTTATTCAAAATCTTACAACTTTGAGAATGATTTTTGAATGGTAAGGTAGAACTATTAAACTTAAATGGATTGCAAGAAAACATTAAAAAATGAAAAATTTTAGATTGCAAACTTGAGTTATCACTTTTTAATGCGTTCAATTTGCACAGATTCTATCGTAAGTCTATTTCGTTTCTCGGTCGCCTTTTCAACAGTTTTTGCAGCGAAATTCTGCACGATTTTAAAAAACAAAATTTTTAATACAATATTACGATGCATGAATTTTGAATTTGAGTAATCACTTTTCACAATATATATACAGTCAAACCCCTCGCTATAGTGAACCTTCAATGGACCGAAATTTCAGTTCACTATAACCGGGAGTTCACTATATCCGTAAAGCGGGCAATTTAACTAATGGCTCCCAAACTCCTCCCTTTTATTACACATTATTCAAATAAATGACTGAAAAATATTATGCAGTAGCAAAAAATGTGTTCTTTTTCATCACTCTTCGTCTTGCGTTCAAATAAAAATTTGTAATCTTTAGCTGATGAGCAATCATCAACTTCAGATATGGAAACACTTCCCGACTCTCAGATAATTTTTCCTGAATTTCTGTTATTCTGCTTTTTAAACCTGTCTAACCTGCCATTCGAGAACATAAAAGTAGTCTCATAAAATCGCTCAGCAAATTCATGGACATTTGTTCAGATACTGGAAGATTGCGGCTTCTTTGAATGCTAAACCACATCCTTGTAATGTTGTTCCTTCAACATCCTTGTGATCTGCTTTTCTCAACTTTTTTCTGCCATTTAAATTTTTTTCATGAGCAGAAATTGTTTATTGCCTATTTTTCCATACGTTACAAAATGTGGATTTGGATAGTTTATATTTCCTGCAAATATCAGCTTGATTACATCCATTTTCAATTTTCCTGATTATGCCCATTTTATCATCAATGAAGAACATTTTACGTTTACTGCTCGCCATAGTTAAATTTGGGACACTTGTTTGCAGTTTTTTTTTTAACTGAACTGAGAGCAAAAAGGAGTACCTTTCCTTCTATAGATGGTTTTAAAAATCGGTATATGTATTTATTCTGAAGTAGAAATATTAAAATTATTTCAAAACAATAAAGAAAGAAATCAGTCGCAGACAGAAAAAAGTTCATTATATCCAACCTCATCACTTTTTTGGTTCACTATATCCACAAAAAATAACATTATACAGGTATAGCAAGGCACGGGACCGAATATTTCGTTCACTATATTCGGGAGTTCATTATAAACCGTGTTCAGTATAGCGGGGTTTGACTGTATATATACATATATATATTTGCTAAGTTAATTATTGATAAAAGGGAAAATTTCTTCGAATAAGTGTGTTTTTATTTTTAATGAAAAAAGTATTTTTTAAATGAACTCTAGTAATTAAAAGTATTTAATTTTTTGCAAATATACTCATCAACGTTTATATAAAAATTATCATATTTGCCACCAACTTGACTAAATGGATCATGGTATATGACAATTAAGTCATTTAATAAAATTTTAGTCTTATTTTTGTTCTTATTTAGGCAACTATTTTCATAGTTTTCGGCAACTATTTTCATGCTTTTGGCTACTAAAAGCAACTATTTTTTTGCAATTTTTTCTGTCGCAACCCTGCTCTCAGTAAATTACAAATTAAATATTTCAATAAGTTAATCAAAGTTATATTTCTCAAATGTGAAATATCTTTAAAAAATATTAGAAAATGTAAATATATAAATGTCAAATATATTAATTTAATTCATAAAATAATATGTTATATAAACATTAGTTCAAACTACTTACCTTATCACTTCTTTATAAGTGAAATTATTGAAATATAAATAAATAAAGTATGAAATAAAACTAATTATATTACCATGTATAATAATCAAACAATTTTAAATTATACAAACCCTTTTCTATGCATCTTTGTTTAAATACGCATTTAAACAAAAATAAATTATGTGCATTATATTTTGTTAAAGTTCAAATAATAACTTTGAATAAACTTTAATTCTAAATTAAATAAATCTTGAGCAATGTTATAAATTGAAATATTTTAATAGTAATAAAAGTAAGTTTAAAGGTCAAATAGAGTGTTCAAGTAATAAATTTATAGGATGTTTGATTATTGATGTTTCAGTTTTCAAAGCTCTTGTTCTTATTACATCCTTAGGATGTTTCCACATGCTTTTTGAAAGTTAGTCATCATTTAATTATAGCAATGACATTAAAACTGCTGTTTCCTTTATCCTGATTGGCATAATTGACAGCTCTTAAATTTAAAAGATAATTCAAATTTGGTTTATAAATCTACCAAGATATTAAAATTTTTTATTTAATAGTTTTTTGTCAATTATACAGTGAATACCGGATAAACTTACTGATTGTTTTCAAAGCAGCATGCGGGATAGTGTTAGGGGAAAAGTTTCTGTTATCAGTGCCCCATATTGAAATGTTTTTCCTAATTGCTTTTCCATTCCTCTGGTTAGTTTCACCAGTCGACAGCAGAAAGGTTGACAGAGGCAGTCCCCTAATGAAGTGCTGTCCTTCTAACATACATATCTTAAAATAATTATCGTTGTTTTCTGCTAGAATTGTTTTTCAGACTTTATATATTAAAATAAAACAAATTTCGATTTAGCTGCTTGAAGCGCTTTATTATTTTACTTTTTTTGTCTTTTTTCTGAATTTGTAAATTAATTTCATTCTTTGTTTACATAATTTAATCTCACTTCTAGAGCCATCACCTTTACCTCCTCCACCTATTCCAGAAGGGCTGATGGGAAATTGTATGCCCAAACATAACTTCTCTGAAAATCATGAGAAGTTTGCTCACGATCATCCAAGAAATGATCCACCCCCGCATGAAAACTGGCGGCCTTATCCTGACACTGATGTCCCTTCTGAAAATATGCATGAAAATGGATCCTCATCTATTCATCCTGACATGCATCACGGTTTTGAGCGACCACCTAACAGGAGTGAAAGGTTTCCTCCAATGGAAGAGGACCCTGAAGAATTGCCACCAAGAGGTGGTCCTCCACATTACCCTGAGGACAGGAGATATCGTGAACCGAGAAACATGAGGACTGACAATTATCCTCGTAAGCGTCCCTGGGGAGAAGAACCTCCCGAAGAACATTATCCACCGAGGAGAGACTTTGATGGTCCTCACGATTATCCTTCCCATTCGTATCGGCAAGACGCACCTCGGTTTATGCGAGGTCGTGGGCCGAGGGCTCCCTTCAGAGGCGGACGAACGCCGTTCCGTGTCGTGAACAGAGGTAGAAGCCGTGGTGGATATCAGTAAAGGATGTAAATTTATTTTTTAAAAATGAATTGACTGTAATATATTCATTGAGTTGTTTTTATTATATTTCTTTCCTTTCTACTGTGTTAAATAAATGAATTGTGAAAGAAGCGGTTTATTTTTGTCATGTAAAAGAACTTAAATCCAATCAGAAAGTAGATTCACGTTTAAACAGGGTGCGTAGAGTTCTTAAAGGTGCTTATTTTCGTTTTTTAAAAGTCCTTAAAGGTACATTTTTAATTAGGTGTTTTTAAAAAGTGCTTCATTTTCCCTTTTTCAAATGAGATTTTTCCTTTACTATGTTGATTTTCGTTTTGAATTATGCTAAAAGACACAGTTCACATTGTTCTATTAAACGTTTTCACAACTAATTCAACCCCAATCTATTTCGGCATATTGTCAGTCCGTAGCGTATGAAAACGTCATTCGTTTTACAGGATTCAAAATTTCATGATTTTTGACAATTGTCAAAAACAATGCCGAAGTTTTTTTTTTTTTTTTGTTGACATGACGGTTAAAACAAGAGAAAACTGTCAATTGTCAAAAACTTTCCAATCCTGCCTAATTATGATATTTTTTAAAGGGTTTAAGAGGTGCATATTTTTTGTTGAATAATATGGCGATGCACCCAATCATTTGATTTTCTTTTTTAAATCATTACCTAATATAATATTTTTAGAAGTCATAGGCTTAACGTTTAAAGTAATTTTTTCTTTATAAAAGTTTAATGAAATTTTAAAAATATGTTTTTTTTAAAAAACATCTATCTATTGTGTCTCCTTAGTTTTATTTTATTTGAATACAAGCTCTTTTAAAACTGGTTAAATAATTTATATAATTAATGAAGAAATAAAAAAAGAACTTTTCTGTCAATAATATTTTTTTTTTAATGTTTACTGATCTAAATTAATTTTAGTTATGTCTGTCTAACTTACAAATCGGGTATTCAGAAATTTATGAGGGTGTTTAGCTTGAACAAAATTATGATTTTATTTATTCAATGATTAGTTTCTTATAATTATAAAAATATTTTATTAGAAATATTAAGTATTTAAGTCATGCTGTCTTGAAATAAATAATT
This sequence comes from Parasteatoda tepidariorum, assembly GCF_982258835.1. Classification (NCBI taxonomy): domain Eukaryota; kingdom Metazoa; phylum Arthropoda; class Arachnida; order Araneae; family Theridiidae; genus Parasteatoda; species Parasteatoda tepidariorum. The sequence continues at coordinate 131,835,700 of NC_141755.1, read as the reverse complement.
TTGATTATTACTATTCTATCAAAAATTTATTTAAATGTTTAAAAAAAACTCAATAAAAGTTTGGATTTAAATGAAAAGAAAATCTTATTTTTGCCAACTTTGCTTTGTTTAGTTTCCGCCACTCATTTTACCAGTGGGAGGACAACTGATTCATTTGTTCTGTTTTTGTTCTAATTCACGCTTTTTTAAAAAGTTCTTAATTTTCTCTTTTCGAAAATGAGATTTTTTTTTCTTTACCGTGTCGATTATTGTCTCGTATTATGCAAAAGCGTGATTTTCACATTGTTCGAATTCAACGTTTTTACAATTCATTAAACCATAATCCATTTCGGTGTACCATAAGTCCGTGACATATGATAGCGCCAATCGTTGTTTGATGTAATACTTGTGGTGTGTCTACTGAGCTGGGTTCGGTGTGATTATTGCACTCTCATGTGCTGCATTTTTCAGGATATTCTCCATTTCAGGATTCATATTTCACAAGTGGACCGAAAAATTTCTCGATCTTTTTATAATGGCTAATATAATCAAGAAAAGAGTCAAAAACTAGTCCTTTCATCATGATCACATAAAATCTTTGAAAATTAATTTGCATTTTGTTAAAGCATATAGTGCTTAAAAATATTTTTTGAGGGCTTAAAAAAAGTCCCTCTTATTCAAAAGCCGGAATCTATTTTCATTCGGAAAATTCTTTTAGTTTTATCAGTGAATTTCGTATTATCGTCTTCATATAGTCAGGAAAAGTAAGGAATACCCTAAATTTCGATTTATGTCAAGTTTTCTTGTATTAAGTTACAATCTTCATGGAGCGAATTATGAATATGCTTCTTAATAAGGTTTTCCTAAGGTTAATAAGGTAATTTGACTCATTATTCTCTCATTAACAGGCTGGGATTGACTAATTGAAGCAATTCCTGTCGGCTTTGGAAGCGATTTTGATTGACAAGTCGTGAAACACGTCTCATACAGGATCATTCTCCGACCACAATTCTGACGGCGTCTTTCGTGACCACGTGAACAGTCCGCATCGAAACACTAACAATTTCATTCACCGTATGACCATGGGCACGGCCTAACACAATTGTCCCTTTTTTGCCACTCTATCACATTCTTACACAAAATTTCCGCTTCAAAGAAAATCATCTCTCTGATAGTTACTTGCCTGTGATCACGTTGAAGTAGTTGACCTCCATTGCGTCATCTAACGATTCATCGGTGCCTACGCACTAGGGTGACTAATTTTTTTGTCCGGTGAGCTTATCTTTATAATAATATAAAAACTGGTTTAGTTTGTTTCATTAATAAAAAAAAAATATTATTTAATAAATATTTTCTTTTTCTATGCAGTTTTTAAACCTAAAATATGTTTAACTAGTTAGAGTTACGAAAGGTATAGCAGCAGACGATAAAGCGAAGTAAGTGATAATGGAGAAAAAGAAACACTGTTGGGTGCGCATTAACTGCTTCCCTTATCAATTTTTTTAAAAAAAAATCTTATTTTTTTATTTCATTAATAAATACAAGGAACTAAGTTTAAATTTTATTTTTTTTATGTGTAAAAAACATTAAATTTACCATTAGTTTACTATACCCCAAATTATCAAGAAGAAAAAAAAAAGTTAAATATGAGTCTTTGTATTCTTCTTCATAATCTAAAAGAATCTGCATTACTTTCACTCACGAACGCCATTTTTTTACTCTTTTTTTTTTCTATGTATAATTCATCAACCATCGTATATATACAATTGTACAAAATACGTCTGCAGTCCCACAAATAGGAAAACTCCTAAACAAAAATTGGCAAGCTTCCAATCACAACAGATTATTATTATTATTTTTTCTTTGCATCCGGACGAATAAAATCGTGATAAAACAAAAGGTAATGACGAATTCTGCTATGCCCGAGTTTACTCGGGATAATAAATATTTGCAATATATACGTGCCCGAGTTAACTCGGAATAATCAGGGAAGCGGTTAAGGGTTCTCTCAAATGCTCCACATCTGGCTTACACCAACCATAATGCTGACGAAAAATATCCTCAGTGGGAGACGGATCAGGATGGGTTTGAGTCCCCTTCTAATCAGGCTAACCATTGGAGGTTTTCATCTCCATGTAATGCAAATGCTGGTTAGCTCCATCAAAAAGTCCTCCACAAAGACAAATTTTTCCCAATACTTGATCCAGAAGTTCCCTTGTCCTCTGGATTGGGTTCAAAATGACAAGGCTACAGAGTTGAACATTGATAGTCGTAAACTCTAAATTGAGTCATCTGTTCAACAGCGGTTATAAAATAAACTAAACAGGAATCCCAGAGGAAAAAATTGTAATTATATTTATTTAAACTCTAAATAGTCGGGGGAAAATTTAATTTTTTAGAAAAAACCTGAAATATTCCTATATCATACCTGGAAAATAACAAGTCTTAAAATTATCAATTATTGAGATTGGAGTTTCACTTATAATATTTTTTACACCGAAAATCTAATATTTCTCATTATAAATAAACGAATCAAAGTTTCCAGTTGAAATTTTTGTCTCAATTTTCATTGAAATTTACCTGGAAATTAAGTGAGAAAACTAATAAAATGTTTTGAGTTCAAATCAAATGTTTTGAGTTCTCCAAAGAAATCCCAAAATTTAATCATTCCATAAAAATAAGGCTTGTTAAGACTGCAGTCTCTAGAACGTTTCATCAAAACTCCATCTTTTTAGGTTATTATGATACAAGTCATAACCCTATCGAAAAATCTAAACGAATGCTAACTTAAAAGTAATATTTTAGTTCAGCCGATTAAATGTGCATCTCTTGGTGTGCCAACCCTCATCTGCGTCCAGCCACCTAGTCGGTGGACGACCGCTTTTTCTTGTACCTCCTGGTTTAAAACAAGTTACTTTTTTTGGGAGGGGGGGTTGGTCTTCAGATCTATAAAGGTGTCCTTCGAATGCTTTTTATATAACTCATGATTCTAAAAGGGGAGAAATTTGTTATTCTCATAGACTGCACAAAAAATTCTTCTAAGTATCCCTCTTAGAAGAATTTTCTCTAAGAATCCTCTCTCAAAAATCAGCATTTCGTTCTTCTCTTTCTTATTAAAAGTTCAGCACTCACTACCATATAAGATCATAGGCCGTAGGAGTGTTTTGTATAGGTTAATTTTTGTCTTTTGTTTAAGAAATTTACTTTTTAGTTGGCTTTTTCGATATTTTTTTCTTGATACTTTGCTTCTTTTGTTATTCAATAGATGTCGCCACAATAGAAAATATTTATATTACGAAATATAAATTCTTCTTCTTCTTGGGCCCTGCAGTCTATGACAGGCCAATGCAATCCCAATAAGTTTTTGCCATCTTGATCTATTCTGTATCGATTCAGTTAGTTATTCCTATTATCTTCAGGTACCTCTCATCTGCGTCCAGCGATCTAGTCGGTAACTTTGTGCTTGACTCTTCTGGGTGTTGCCTTTGTTAAGTTAATTAGCTTCAGGAGAATTCTAAATTGCTTCATACAACTTATTAATCTTGATACTGTCGTATGCTCCCTTAAAGTCAATAAAAAGATGGAAAGTCTCCATACTATACAAAATATAAATAATAAATATTTTTTTCTTGATATTTTGCTTCCTTTATTATTCAATAGATGTCGCCACAATAGAAAATATTAATATTACAAAATATAAGTACTAAAAATTATATTTTTTCTAGATATTTTGCTTCATTTGTGATTCAATAGATGTCGCCACAAAGGAAAATATTTATGTTACAAAATGTAAATTCAGCTTCGGCACTACAGCCTATGACAGGCCAATGTCATTTCAACAAGTTTTTGCCGTCTTGATTTATTCTGTGCCATGGCCTTCCAGTTAGTTACTCCTATTATCTTTAGGTCCCTCTCAACTGCATTCAGCCACCTAATCGTTGGACGACGACTTTTTCTTGTATCTTCTCGTTTAAAAAACGTTGATTTTTTTCGGGGTGATGGTCTTCAGATCTATAAAGGTGTCCCAGCCATCGAATGCGATTGTCCTTAATAACATGAACTATGTCTGGTTGCTTACATTTGTTATGTAACTCATGATTCTAAGGGTGCGCCATTTGTTATTCTTACTGACTGCACCAAAAATTCTTCTAAGTATCCCTCTATAAAAAATCAGCAATTTGCTCTCCTCTTTTTTATTATGAGTCCAGCACTCACTACCATATAGGATCACAGGCTGTAGGAGTGTTTTGTATATGTTAATTTTTGTCTTTCGTTTAAGAAATTTTCTTTTTAGTTGGCGTTTTTGTTATTTTGCTTCATTTTTTATTCAATAGATGCCGCCACAATAGAAAATATTTATATTACAAAACGTAAATTCTTCTTCTTCTTGGACCCTACAGCCTATGACAGGCCAATGCCATATCAAAAAGTTCTCATCTTGATCTATCTGTTTATATCTTGATCTATTCCGTGCCATGCCCTTCCAGTTATTCCTGTCATCCTTAGGTACCTCTTTCATGCGTCCAGCCACCTAGTCGGTAACTCCGCACTTGACTCTTCTGAGCGCTGCTTTGTCAAGTTAATAAGCTTCAACGGAATTCCAAATTCCTCCATTGCTTCATACAACTTATTTCTTTTGGTACTGTCATATGCTGCCTTAAAGACAATAAAAAGATGTAAAGTCTCAATACTATACAGTACTATACTCAATACTATATAAATAATAACAAAAAAATTTCTTGATATTTTGCTTCCTTTGTTATTCAATAGATGTCGCCACAATAGGAAATATTAGTATTACAAAATATAAATAATAAATATTATATTTTTTTCTTGATATTTTGCTTCATTTGTTATTCAATAGATGTCGCCACAATAGAAAATAATAATATTACAAAATATAAATAATAAATCTTTTTTCTTAATATTTTGCTTCCATATTTATACGATAGATGTCACCACAATAGAAAATATTAATATTTCAAAATATAAATTAATAAATATTTTTTTCTTGATATGTTACTTCCATATTTAATCAATAGATGTCACCACAATAGAAAATAATATTATTACAAAATATAAATAATAAATATTTTTCTTGATATTTTGCTTCCTTTGTTATTCAATAGATGTCGCCACAATAGAAAATATTATGTTACAAAATATAAATAATAATGATTTTTTTCTTGACATTTTGCTTCATTTGTCATTCAATAGTTGTCGCCACAATAGAAAATAATAATATCACAAAGCATAAATAATGAAAAATTTATTTTTTGCTTGATATTTCGCTTCCTTTGATATTCAATAGATGTTGCCACAGTAGAAAATACTAATATTAAAAAGTATAAATAATAAATATTTTTTCTTGATATTTCGCTTCCTTTATCATTCAATAGATGTCGTCACAATAGAAAATGTTAATGTTACAAAATATGAATAATAAATATTTTTTCTTGATATATTGATTCCATATTTATACAATAGATGTCGCCACAAAAGAAAATGATAATATTACAAAATATAAATATGATATTTTGCTTCATTTGTTATTCAATAGGTGTCGCCACAATAGAATATATTAATATTTCAAATTATAAATAATAAATATTTTCTTCCAGAATTATTCAACAGATGTCGCCATAATAGAAAATATTCATATTACAAACTATAAATAATAAATATTTTTTCTAGATATTTTGCTTCCTTCGATATTCAATAAATGTCACCGCAATAGAAAATATTCATATTACGAAATGTAAATATGATATTTTGCTTCATTTTGTTATTCAATAGATGTCGCCACCATAGAAAATATTTATATTGCAGAGTAAAAATAATAAAAATTATATTTTTTCTTGATATTCTGCTTCGATATTTATACAATAGATGTCACCACAATAGAAAATATTATTATTTCATAATATAAATAATAAAATTTTTATTTTTCCTTGATATTTTGGTTCATTTGTTATTCAATAGATGTCGCTACAATAGAAAATATTAACATTGCAGAATATAAATAATAAAAATTATATTTTTCCTTGATATTTTACTTCAATATTTATACAATAGATGTCGCCACAATAGGAAATACTAATATTTTAAAATATAAAGGTCCCGCAGTGAACTGATCGTTAAGACACGGTTCCCAGCAGATCACCGAAGTCAAGCATCACTAGCTACGGTTAGTGTGCGGGTGAGTGACCACTTGGATCAGTCTGCGTAGGGACCGAGGGTGTGCGGTATTGGTCCTCGTTAAACTGTGCTACCGTAAAGTGCTCGATTTCTCGCGCAGGTCGTCGGGCTACCGAATTGGGGGTGCCATCCCCTCCGCAGAGGATCAAAATTGTGATGGCATGTCTTCGGATCATCCTCCGGGATGTTTCCCAGACCGTCGCCAATAGCCCATTGTGCAGCTCTAGTGCGACGTAAATTAACAACAACAACAACAAAATATAAATAATAAAAATTTTACTTTTTCTTGATATTTTGCTTCATTTGTTATTCAATAGATGGTGCCACAATATAAAATATTAACATTGCAGAATATAAATAATAAAAATTATATTTTTTCTTGATATTCTGCTTCAATATTTATACAACAGATGTCGCCACAATACAAAATATTAATATTTCAAAATATAAATAATAAAATTTCTATTTTTTCTTTATATTTTGCTTCATTTGTTATTCAATAGATGTCGCCTCAATAGAAAATATTTATATTACAAAATATAAATAATAAATATTTTTTTCTTTATATTTTGTTTCATTTGTTATTCAATAGATGTCGCCACAATAGAAAGTATTAATATTACGAAATATAAATAATAAATATTTTTTTTCTTGATATTTTGCTTCATTTCAGTTTCAGTAGATGTCGCCACAATAGAAAAAATTTATATTACAAAATATAAATAATAAATATTTTCTCCTTCTTGGGCACTATAGCCTATGACAGCCATCTTTATAAGTTTTGCCATCTTAATCTATTCTGTGACATGGCCTCTGGTAGGGTACACTAGTACCAGGAAATATAATACGTGGTCCAATATAAATGCTCTGGGTCAATATTAAGGCAAGATTTCGGGCTATGTGTTAATACAAAATATTGACTCCGAATTTCCTCATTTTGTTGCTAATAAACACACTATTATATTTGTACATACATATTAAACTTGATTGTTATATTGTGTACCCCCTAATAAGTCTATAATTATTTCCTCTGGTATTATAAACTAGTACTAGGTAATATAATACGTGGTCCAATATAAAAATAATGAGTCAATATTAAGGTAAGATATCGTGTTATGTGTTAATACAGAATATTGAATTCGAATTTCTTCATTTTAATGCTCTTTAACACACTTTTTATTATACCGGCAAAGTATGAAACGCCGGCATTATAAATAATGCCTGACGTTTTCAGGCAAAGTATGAAATATGAGAAGTATTACATTCTTTCCCTAGGCATTGCATATTATGCCTATGCATTGTATATAATGTCGGATGCTATTTAGGCGAAGTATGCAATAAACGTCCTGATGAGGTTATTATGTAAATGAAGTGCATGTTACTGTGAATGACCGAAATCGGTGGTTTTTGACTTTCAGCGGTGAATGTTGATAATCACATAGTCGCTTTGGTGAATATGTCCGAAATATTTATTACATCCGATTTGATATTAATTTATTCGTGGATATAATTACATTTATTCGATTTTTTTTTACTTACTGACGATAGATTAGAAGAAACATCAGTGCTTGGAGTATCGGGCAAATGTATACCGGGTAATGGCACTTGACCTTAAAAAAATATCAGTGTAGGATTTACAGGGCAGTGGCACTTAACTAGACCTTTGGTAAATGTCCGAGATATATACTAGGTCTAGTTAAGTGCCATTGCCTGCTATACCCTACACTTATGCTTTTTTAAGGTCAAGTGCCATTGCCCGGTATATCCTACACTGATGTTTTTTTAAGGTTCAGTGCCATTGCCCAGTATACATTTGCCTGGTATATCCTACACTTATGTTTTTTTAAGGTCAAGTGTCACTGCCCGTTATATATTTACCCCATTCTCCAAACACTGATGTTTCTTCTAATCTATCGTCAGTAAGTATTAAAATATCGAATAAATGTAATTATATCCACGAATAAATTAATATCAAATTGGATGTAATAAATATTTCGGACATTCACCAAAGCGACTATGTGATTGTCAACATTCACCGGTGAAAGTCAACAACCATCGATTTTATTACCATTATATTACAACTACACCCCTGGTAGTACTGATGTATTTGCCAGATATATGATTACTAATCATTTTTCTTAATAACAATAGAATATACCATGGTAGTTGTTTAGGGATTTGTGCACATAAAAATGGTTTTAAGTTGTATTAATTAAATACAAATCGTGAGGGATCACACAAGTATTATTTAGATACAAACCGTGAGGGATAACCACAAGTATTATTTAAATACACACCGTGCCGGAGCACACAAGTATTATTTAGATACAAACCGTGAGGGATCACACAAGTATTATTTAAGTACAAACCGTGCCGGATCACACAGGTATTATTTAAATACAAACCTTGCCGGATCACACAAGTATTATTTAAATACAAACCGTGAGGGATAACCACAAGTATTATTTAAATACAAACTGTGCCGGATCACACAAGTATTATTTAAATACACACCGTGCCGGATCCCACAAGTATTATTCAGATACAAACCGTGAGAGATCACACAAGTATTATTTAAGTACAAACCGTGCCGGATCACACAAGTATTATTTAAATACAAACCGTGAGGATAACCACAAGTATTATTTAAATACAAACCGTGAGGGATCACACAAGTATTGTTTAAGTTCAAACCGTGCCGGATCACACAAGTATTATTTAAATACAAACCGTGCCGGATCACTCAAGTATTATTCAAATACACACCGTGCGGATCACACAAGTACTATTTAGATACAAACCGTGAGGGATAACCACAAGTATTATTTAAGTACAAACCGTGCCGGATCACACAAGTATTCCTTAAATACAAACCGTGCCGGATCACACAAGTATTATTTAAATACAAACCGTGCCGGATCATTAAAGTATTATTTAAATAATAACCGTGCCGGATCCCACAAGTATTCTTTAAATACAAACCGTAAGGGATAACCACAAGTATTATTTAAATACAAACCGTGAGGGATAACCACAAGTATTATTTAAGTACAAACCGTGCCGGATCACACAGGTATTATTTAAATACAAACCGTGCCGGATCACACAAGTATTATTTAAGTACAAACCGTGAGGGATAACCGCAAGTATTATTTAAATACAAACCGTGAGGGATCACACAAGTATTATTTAAGTTCAAACCGTGCCGGATCACACAAGTATTATTTAAATACAAACCGTGCCGGATTACACAAGTATTATTCAAATACACACCGTGCGGATCACACAAGTACTATTTAGATACTAACCGTGAGGGATAACCACAAGTATTATTTAAGTACAAACCGTGCCGGATCACACAAGTATTCCTTAAATACAAACCGTGCCGGATCACACAAGTATTATTTAAATACAAACCGTGCCGGATCATGAAAGTATTATTTAAATAATAACCGTGCCGGATCACACAAGTATTATTTAAATACAAACCGCAAGGGATAACCACAAGTATTATTTAAATCAAACCGTGAGGGATAACCACAAGTATTATTTAAATACAAACCGTGCCGGATCACATTGGTATTATTTAAATACAAACCGTGCCGGACCACACAAGTATTATTTAAATACAAACCGTGAGGGATAACCACAAGTATTATTTAAATACAAACCGAGAGGGATCACACAAGTATTATTTAAGTACAAACCGTGCCAGATCACACAAGTATTATTTAAATACAAACCGTGCCGGATCACACAAGTATTATTTAAATACACACCGTGAGGGATAACCACAAGTATTATTTAGATACAAACCGTGAGGGATCACACAAGTATTATTTAAGTACAAACCGTGCCGGATCACACAAGTATTATTTAAATACAAACCGTAAGGGATAACCACAAGTATTATTTAAAATACAAACCGTGAGGGATCACACAAGTATTATTTAAATACACACCGTGAGGGATAACCACAAGTATTATTTAGATACAAACCGTGAGGGATCACACAAGTATTATTTAAGTACAAACCGTGCCGGATCACACAGGTATTATTTAAATACAAACCGTGCCGGATCACACAAGTATTATTTAAATACAAACCGTGAGGGATAATCACAAGTATTATTTAAATACAAACTGTGCCGGATCACACAAGTATTATTTAAATACACACCGTGCCGGATCACAGAAGTATTATTTAGATACAAACCGTGAGGGATCACACAAGTATTATTTAAGTACAAACCGTGCCGGATCACACAAGTATTATTTAAATACAAACGGTGAGGGATAACCACAAGTATTATTTAGATACAAACCGTGAGGGATCACACAAGTATTATTTAAATACACACCGTGCCGGATCACACAAGTATTATTTAAATACAAACCGTGAGGGATAATCACAAGTATTATTTAGATACAAATCGTGAGGGATCACACAAGTATTATTTAGATACAAACCGTGAGGGATAACCACAAGTATTATTTAAATACAAACCGTGCCGGATCACACAAGTATTATTCAAATACACACCGTGCCGGAGCACACAAGTACTATTTAGATACAAACCGTGAGGGATCACACAAGTATTATTTAAGTACAAACCGTGCCGGATCACACAAGTATTCCTTAATTACAAACCATGCCGGATCGCACAAGTATTATTTAAATACAAACCGTGCCGGATCACGAAAGTATTATTTAAATAATAACCGTGCCGGATCCCACAAGTATTCTTTAAATACAAACCAACGTAAATAAATATGAAGTGATCTGAGTATTCACGCATTCTAAAAAAGATTAGTATACTTTCGTATTTTAAAGCAGTTATTTATTTCGAATATTTTTTTTTTTTTTTTTTGAAAAGTGATGTGATTAAAAATTCAAGTAAGGAAAAATATTGTTTTTAAGTAAGAAATGTGTAGAGAGAATTATCGCAGTCCTTCCGATTAATGAAAATATTTGTGCATCAAATGCTGTTGTTCATAATAATCGCGGTTTATTATTTTTAATTATCGAATTAACCAAGCATATTGTGTGCCATTGCCTAGTTTGCAAAAAAAGAATTATTTTTTTGTGGCCAAATTATAAGAGGCACTATAAGATTCTACGTAAAATTATAATTGTCAGGGGATACTATACAGGCTTTCTTGTTTTTATGTGTCTGAAACCAGTTTGCACTTGTTTACGTTCGTGCATCCGCGGGTTAACATTATAATGCAATACGCTAAAAATAAATACAAATAGAAAATATGTAAAAAAAATATCCTGAATAAAAACCCCATGACGTGTATGTTTAAATATAAAAGTATTGCCTATTAAACTCGTACCAATCATGTCATTATTAAAACACTACAGTGCGTCTCATCATTGGATCTAGTTATTACAATATATTCGTATAGCATCTGATATAATAAATATTTTATATATCTTCTCATTTATTCCATCGTCCAACTAATTCAACCCATTGATTGATACATAAACAATTGTTTATGTATCAATCAACAACAATTGTTTATCAACAATTGTTTATGTATCAATTATGACTGTTTGCACTTAAGTGCAAACAGTCAGCTTAAAAACAGTAAAGCCGTGTAATTAAGATTACATACAGAATCTCATAGTGGGTCTAATCATTTGACCAGGGACTCTTATTTCATACCAATACAGAATAGTGCCCGCAAAAATTATTACTTGTCCACTTTCAATGAAAACCTTTTCATTCACCTATGTGCATTTGACCGTCAAGAAAAATATCCGCATGTGTTAGAGTCATCAAGAGAGCAAGTGGAAGAATTCCATAAATCATCGAATGATCTTATAGTGATGCCATCTGTGCACCCCCTATGACAGCAGAAAGATCATTTATGATCCTACAGGGCGGAGAAAGAGGTGGGCTATTTTTGAAGCGGTCATATCGATTTCAGAGTCGAAGCGGAACCACATGGTGGATCGACCCATCACTGCCATCAGGTGAGCCTCATTCATCAACTCAGTTCGTTCTTTTTTTTCACCTTTTTGTTTTCGCTTTTTACACGAAATGCACTTATCTCAGTGATTTTTCTCCCCCCCCCCTCTTGACGTTGTTGGTCACTCATAAGCTGAAAAAAAGTAAGTCAATTGCCTCATAGAAGAGGTCACATGACGTTATTTATCACTTAGGTGACTAGTTCCGAATTCCCAGCACAGAAGTTTAGGATTGTGTAACCGGAGAATCTTGGCTATATACTTGTATCTACTACAGAACTATTGCAATCTGAATTATTTTAATTTATTCTCAATACTTTCACAACTTAAATTGTTAATTATTAAATAAATTATTAAATGGATATTGCAAAAAAAAAAAAAAAATACGATGTCGAGTATACAGTCCCTTTGCCAAATTATTACACGCACTCTATGATTCTATGTAAAATCTTAATTACTCAGGTGATACTCTATTACAGCTTTATTGTTTTTAAGCTGACTGTTTGCACTTGTTTACGTTAGTGTATCAATGGGTGAAACTAGACGATATATTTAGTATAATTTACACGATTGGATACGTGAGACGATATATTGTATAAATATAGAATATTTATTATATCAGGCATTACATTAGTATACTATAATAATGAGATCCAATGAAGAGACGCACTTTTCAATAATGACATGTTTTGCACGAGGGCAATACTTTAATATTTAAACATACACTTAATGGGTTTTTATTCGGGATATTTTCAATATACTACTTCCTATTTGCATTTCTTGTGTTACAATGTAAACCCATTGATACGAAAACAAGTACGGTTTCAGTCACGTCCCATAAAGACAATAAAGCTGTATAGAGCAAGGGCGCCGGCAGTGGGGTGCAAGGGGGTGCACTTGCACCCCCCTAGCTTTTTTTTTAAGCAATTAAAGAGATACAGAAAACTTTTGTTATAAATGTTTGTTATTAAACATATTTTTATGGAAAAACAAATAATTAAGTAATTATTGATACATAACAATTAATAAATTGTTAAATCAAACAAGAATTGTAATCGTCTTGTTTGCTGTCCAAATCTGTTTATAACTTTTTCAATGAATTCTGAGTCATCTTTGATTCTTTTCTTATGCACACTGAGCATTCACAAACTTGGCAGATATCCAAGCTATATTTTTAAATTTCATTTAATAAATTCATCTCATAATTCAATTCATAAATATTAAATTTCATTTAATAATTTCATCTAATTATATTTTCTATTAGTTATTCAGTTTAACAAAGGTGTATGACACAAACTGACTTCATCCAACTGTAAAACTTCATCAACACAATAAATGCCAATTATAAGCGGGCACAAACACGTTAGTATACGAAACTACTGTTTGTAGTTATTTGTGTTTCAAAGTCAGTAGCTATGCCAGCGCGATCGCCTCTGGGCAAAATTTGCAAGTACAAGAAATTCGTACTTTTTTTTTAAATATCTTGCTAACAATGAAGAAATGCATCTTGAAAAAATGAACAGATGAAAGTATATGTAATAGCAAAACAAAATGTAATAGCAGAATATTTTAATTTTTTTTCGAGGGGAGGGTAGTTTGTTAGAGGGTTGCACCCCCTTTTATATTATTCTGCCGGCGCTCTTGGTATATACCTGTTCAATTAAGATTTTACATAGAATGCGTCTAATAATATGACTGTAGTTTGTTTATGTTCTACATGACTTGTCTTTGTGATAAGTAAGGTCCGGATTTTGATGACATTTGCATTTTATTGCATTTTTGGACATTTTTTGTCTTTTAGAGCATTTTTTTTAGATTTATAGGGCATTTTTCTTTAAATTTTGGGGCGTATCTTGCATTTTAAAGTATTTTTTAAGTTTTTTGTTAATTTTTCCAATTTTTATTATTTTTTATTATTACACTGGCTTCCAAACAATGAAGAAAATCTCTAGGATATTAACAGGTGAAGCAACATCTTTTCAAATTGAAGAAAAATTGTCAGTAAGTGAGATCGTCTTTTTCAAGTACGCACCCATAACATCAGTAGACGTTGAAAGAAGCTTCTCTGGAGATAAATTCTTGGTATAAAAATTTACTTTCAGACAAGAGTCGCTCGTTTACATTTCAAAATATCACAAAACATTTAATAATCTAATGTAATTCTGATATTTAGTAATATTATGAGATGGAAGTTGTTATATTCATTAAAGTTTCTATACAAAATGAAAATGTTTTGGTGTCAATGTATTTTCCTTTTTTTTCTGTTGTTATTTTAGGATATAAAACATATTTTTCAAGCTTTAATGAACGTAGAACGAGTATTGCATTGCTTTATATTTATAAGTGACTCATAATAATTTTAAAGAGTAAAACATTGTTTTAGTTTAATATTTTTACTTTATTTAAGGCATTTTTAGCGCAATTTTTGCATTTTTAGGGGCATTTTTTGCACTTTCAAAGGGCATTTTAAAGTCATTAAGGGCATTAGTTGAGATTTTTTAGGTCATCAAAATCCGGGCTCTAGTGATAAGTGAGAAATAGATAGAGAAAGAATTGAAATCTTTGTGAAAAAATATAGAATGCGCCATTTAAGAGAATTGGTGCTCTCAAAGAACATTTGCAATCGTAAAAAAATGCCACATTTGAACAACCAAACAGGATTGAGATGTGCACACTACGTCACTTTCAGGTAGTATCCCATTCTTGGTTGAGTAGCTGCTTTCGAATATTTCCTACTCGTTGTCGAAATATTCATTGTCGAAAGTTTTCGTTGCGAGTTTGACATCTATAACCAATTAAATAACGACAACTAAAAATATTTGTAGTGCAGAATTTTCTTAAATTAATATATTAATGAAGAATACAGAAAGTAATAAAATCAGAAAATAAAACAAAATATTTATTTTCTTTGCTTCTCATTCTGTTATTCTCGATGTGTTTTTTCTACTTGCTGTGTGTTTTCATTTATTTATTTAATTTTTATTTATTTCTTTTCATTTATTTAATTTTTATTTATTTAATTATTTTCATTTATTTATATTTATTTATTCTTCATATTGCAGAGTTGAAAATATTCCATAGAATCAAATATTAAATTTGAGTATTTTAACTAAAAATGCTTCGCTTTAAATTTTGTTTGTTTATTTTATGCACATAAGTACGAAGGCGGTTGCAACCCATCAATTAAATTAGAAAAAGAATCACCTTTGATAATCCCAATTATCATATAATCATCCACTGTTACAATTTTAATCATTCGAAACGTTAAATCTTTTATATTAATTAACAAAATATTGTAAGTTACTAAATTCGTAAGTTACTTTATTTTTCATTAAACCCATAGAAATTGGCTTAAAAATGAGTGCATACAATAGTTTCAGCAATAAAGTAAAATATAAAAACGTAACTTCCCCTAACATAAACATTCATTCATTTTTCATCGAATTTAAGTTTTTGACTTTCAAAATATTCCCCAGAAACTTAGTAATGACTAGAAAAGAGGCCGAAATTCTGGGCATCTTCATGTACCTCTCCCCCCCCCCAATATATTTCCTTTAAATTTGAGTTGAATGCAATATTCTAATGTAAAGCCACAAAATTGTAACAATAGTACAATAATAGCTGGAAAACACATTTAGAAAATCTGCACTATTAAAATGTTAAAAATTTCTTTCGTGCATATTCGTCAATCAATTTTCACATATTTCACAAAATAAATAAATAAAATCGAGGATGAAAAACTTTATTTTTAATAAGATTCTAATTTAAATGCTGAATTCAAAATAGAATGCAGAACTAATTTAATTCAAAATAAAGGGAAAAACTTTTTTTCTCTAAACAGATTTTAAATTGAATATTGAGTTTAAATTATGAGAAAAAACTAATGCAGTTTCTAATTGAGAAAGGAATTCCACTATCATTTGACCAATTTTTGTAAACCACTCAATTTTGTTTAAAACTTGAACACACACTCTTCACATGGGTACTCGAATCCACTCTCCTTTCATCGGAGTTTGAAGCCACAATCATTTGATAAATTTTTATAATAAATTTTCCTCTGTTTCAAATTTAAATTCTTTACATCGGTATTTGAACCCACTCTCTTTTGTTTTGAACTTGAACTCACTATCTGTTCATCGGTACCCTATCCCCTTTCATCGGTGTTTGAACCTACTATCATTCGATCAATTTTTAGAAAAAATTCTACTTTGTTTAAAACTTGAACCCGCTATCTATGCATGGATACTCGAGCCCACTCTCTTTTCATCGGTGCTTGAAACCCACTATCATTTGATTAATTTTTATAATCCACTCTTCTTTCTGTTTAACCTTGAACCCACTATCTTTTCATGGGTACTCGAAACAACCCTTATGAAAAAATCGAGGTATAAATGAGGTATAAACAAGGTATATTTTAAAGGTATAAAGGAGGTTGTTATTTAAAGACGTCGTTGAGGTTGAAAAGGGTGCAAATGAATACCTCAAAACCAACCTCAAATATACCTTAATATATACCTCCAGAGGTATATATGTTTCAACTTGAGGTGTTTAATTTTACATCTTGGGAGAGGTAGATATTTACTACTTTAAAGTGTTTCATTTTCAACCTTAGGTTATTACTTATCAGCTTGAAGTATATTTATTTACACTTGTGGAAGTATTTATTCAACAACCTAAGGTGTGTCATTTTACACTTCAGGTTATTATAAATCAACCTCAGGTGTATTTTGTTCCACTTCAGGTAATTATTTTTCAACCTCAGGTATCTAATTTTATGCTTGTAGAGATATATATTTTTCAACGTATGGTGTGTCATTTTACACTTCAGGTTATTTCAAATCAACCTCAGGTGTATTTTGTTCGACCTTAGGTTATTACTTATCAGCTTGAAATATATTTTTTTACACTTGTGGAAATATTTATTCAACAACCTAAGGTGTGTCATTTTACACTTCAGGTTATTATAAATCAACCTTAGGTGTATGTTGTTCGACCTCAGGTAATTATTTTTCAACTTCAGGTATCTAATTTTATGCTTGTAGAGGTATATATTTTTCAACCTGAGGCATGTCATTTTACTCTTCAGGTTATTTCAAATCTACCTCAGGTGTAATTTTTGATAGTTGGAAAGGTGATTTTTTACTAACGTAAGGTGTAT
Organism: Parasteatoda tepidariorum; assembly: GCF_982258835.1. Lineage (NCBI taxonomy): Eukaryota > Metazoa > Arthropoda > Arachnida > Araneae > Theridiidae > Parasteatoda > Parasteatoda tepidariorum. The sequence continues at coordinate 131,818,388 of NC_141755.1, read as the reverse complement.
TATTTTTCACCTCAAATATAAGTTTTTATGCTTGTAAAGGAAATTTTTTTAATCAAACTAAAATATGCCATTTTTCCCTTCAGGTTATATTTTTTTATGCTAATGCTGGTAATTAAATATAATTAAAATGTTTCTCCTTATAGACTGCTAATTTTTAACCTAAAATATATATCTTTTCACTTGTAGAGGTATTTATCACTCTGATGGAGTTTTTAATGTTACACATTAGGTGGTAATTACTTATTAACTTTTTACGGTCTGTCTTAATTTTCACTGCTAATCCTGATGCTAAGAAACTATTTTCTAAACACATAGGCGGAATACGGATGAATCTTTCTTTCGAAAGAATTTTCGACTGATTTCCATGTATTGTGTGAAGAAAAGTAAAATGCAATGCAAAGAATATATCTTCCTTTAATTTTGAAATACAACCCATTGGAATGTATTCTTCCTCACACAATTCAAAATAGGAATTTTCACTTAACGCCTTTAATTTATAGTTTGTGAACCTTGTGCTAATTTGCAATTAAATAGTTCATAAAATTTATTAATCTTGAATTAACATGCAGAGTTGAATAATGTTAAGTATGCTGACTCATAAACCTTAAAAGAACATTTCAAATGTTTCTGTAATTTTAATAATTTCAATTAAACTATCGTGAAAAGAGGATACATTTGTTTCAGAAAAATGTGGGAACTCATTTATATAGAACAGATGTTAAAGGCGCTAATTTTTTGTAAAAGCGAAATAACAGCAAATTTAAATAATTTAGCCAGCTTACAAATAAAAACTTTTATTAACAAAAAAAAATTAATTTTTCGTTCAAGAAATCAAAATTCTTGACAATTACTCTGCTTCTTCTGCAAGTTTGCTGTGCTTACGTTATTTGGAGCATTGGAACCTATAAATAAAAAATTTGAATTAGCGAGAGTCATATTTACATTGATAATGACAAATTTTAAAAGATTAGAATAATATTTTAAAGCTTATTTCGTTGCATAAATCACCTTTTATTATTATTTCTATTCAATTTTGAATAAATAAATGGTTTCTTTAGTAACAGCAGATGAATAATAATAATGACCTGCAAAACTCTCCTCCCAGTATATTTCAATTCTTTATTTTGACTGTTTAAACATATCACTTAAAAAAGCTAATTTTTCTATAAGATGCATATAAAAACTGCTGTAGAAATAACACGCTTATTGAAATTCTTAATTTTCCAATAATTCAACCGACCATTTTTAATTATGGATTGTTATGCTGATATTTAAATTTTTTTCTCAGCAAATTTTGAATAAATTCAATTACACTGGCCTGCTTGTTTAAATTTTTAGTCCAATTTCGCAAAAGAAATTGTACTAAAACCAATTCTCAATGCTGCTGATTCCGAAAATAATTTTCTATCACGTAAGGTTTTTAAAAACAAAAGGTCATTTTCAACCTTTTATTTAATGTGATCAAGAATCAATCATCTTTTAATAAAAGAATGTAGAACATCAATGTTTTGTGTTTTTCATGCCCCATCGAAATAAAAGCAACATTAAGTTTATATGTTTACTTGCCTGAGGGAATAATTTAAGATAATGCTATAAAATAATGTTTTCAAAAATCAAAGATCATGCAAACTTTATCAGTAATTTTTTAGGTGAAAAGATTTCATTGAATCAAAGGAGAATAATTTACTTGTCTTTTTTCTTTTTGGTGTATATTTAGAGTTACTCCCAGGGGAAGGCTCTCCAGTTACTAGTCTCCACTTCCTCCTAGCTGCAGAGCACGTATTATTGACAGCCTTATTCAAACCTTGAAATTCTGGATGCCATTTACGGAGCAGCTCTGTAAAAGTTGCATGTTCAAGTTGAGTAAAATCAAGTTATATAAAAGTTGCATAGCAAGTTTCATTTGGAAATTTTCAGATGAGATTTTTTTTTAAGAAATTGAAGGAAATTGAAATATATATTTATATAACTTTGATAAGTTACTAATGTTGACAACAAAAATCCAGAGTCAATAATACTTTTAAACTTTTTTAACTACAATATAAGCAGATTAAGTATAGGTTCACCAAAATGATTTTAATATTTAATTGAAATAATAAAATTATTTTTTTGGAATAGCTGTCTCAGTAAATTTGTTTTATACAATATTCTTTGTGGATTAAAGATAAAAACTATTTTATTAGAGCACACTATTTATACGAAAAGTTTTCATGTTCTTTTAGTCTCTTTACAAGTCTTCACGAGTCTTATTAAAAATAAATTGAAAATCATTCCAAAATATTAAACTGCATCATGTTGATCTAGAATAATATTCAAGATTTTGCCTTAGCGGACTAAAAACTAAAATAAAACTAAACACAGTGGCGCGACAGCCCATAGAGGGCCAAGGTCTACTGTGCCCATTTCAGTTTTCTTGACCTTGGGCTCTGGGATGCAGGAGCAGATGTTCCGGTTAGGTGGTCAGCCGAACGCGGAACCCCCAGTGTTTAGTTCCCAAGCATGCTTGGTACTCATTTATCGACCCACTGAAGGGATGAAAGGCTGAGTCAACCTTGCCCGGCCCAAGGATCGAACCCAGGACCTGTGGCACGGAAGAGCGGGGCGTTGCCTTAGTGGACTAAACGGACAAAAAGTTTGAATTTTGCATGAGAATTTTTTAAGTGGATGCCAGTTTTCCTTTACCTATAGTTGCCTTTTTGCTAACTAACTTCAGATATTATTTAATAGGTGATACACATACAAATACTTTTAAGATACTCAACTAAACCAAGCTTATGTATAAAAGGGCAAGTAAACTTAAACTAGGCTGCATTAATTTCTTCGTAAAAATTTTAGTAACTTGTACTTGTCAGAATTCAATATGCTGTTGCTGGAATTATTATGGTGTTATTGAAGAAATGATTTCTGGTGAAAAGATGCGTTCTCTTAATCTTAATTTTAATGTTGAACTAAGCCATATTACACAAGTAACTAATTCTGGCAACTTTAACTTAATTCCTGTGACAAATATATCTTCTGTTTGTATTTCCATCCAGTGCGATGACACTGGAAAAATTTATTTTGCTAATGTGGTGAACAATCTAGAATTAGAATAACTTTTTTCTCTCTAGAGGCAATGTATATGTAAGTTCAGTAATCCCCGCTTATATATAATGTAATCGCTGCTAATATCAATCACTTATTATTACCGAAATTATTCGGTTCTGATTTTTCTTCATTGATATTATAGTTTTCTGTGATCCTTACATAATTTAATGTTATTAGAATTTAATTTTCAAAATTCTTTATTTATTAGCGTTATATTTTTATTTACTCTGCACATTTAAAAATAAAAAAAATTCTTTTCTTTCTCTGCGATAATGTTAGAATTTCCAATTTCTCATCATTTCTGGAGTTTAAAAACAAAATATTTTTCAGATTATGAAAATTTATGAAGTTTGCTTTATTAATTTGTGAGGGGGGTCAAAAAATTAGTTCACTAAAATTAACTTGAATCTTATCTCATATTACATATATTTTTATTAAAAAAAAATTTCAGATTTTATTAGGAATTCTCATATATTTTTTAATGAAATTTGTTGATTTGATATGGTAAACTTGTTTCCTACCTTAGAATCACCTGTTAATAGTAAACATTAATTTAAAAAAATGAATATTTACTTCGAAAAACAGGATTGTTTTTTTTCTTCATGTTTGTAAATATATATTTTTATGAAAATACAACTTTTGAAGAAATATTAAAATTTTTGTGTGATGTATTTACCCTGATTGCAATTTTTATTGTATATGTTTATTTTATTAGTTAAATATGTATGTTAGATTTTTGTTGAAGGCAACAAATATGCATTTCGTTCCTTACAATAGTATTGTTTATTTGTTTTATTACCTGCAATATATAGAAACTGTTAACTTTCAATTTTCAGTGATTTATTTATAAGAGAAATTATGAAACTTTTACTCAATCAGCTTGCATACTGCTACGTTAAAACATATACATTTAAGCAAAACAAAAAGAATAGTTATATTTGAATAAATTACAAACAATAAAATATACTGTGCGTAACCTGCTGTAACGATTCACCAGTAACGTTACCCTAAACAGCGACGAGAAATATTTAGATTGATCTGTCTTATTGCTAAGCCTACAACAATAGCCTCAAAGAATATCCTCCGACTTAAATAATGTAAGATCAGGACGCGTCTTTAAAACAAAAATAATGAAATTTAAGTTTGAAAGTTGAGGCATATTTGATTAAAAGTGACAAAGCTAAATTAATAAATGTCAAGCACACTTACCGAATTTTAAAGAAACTTTCGATTGTAAACACACACGCCATTTGCCGGCTAGCACGGAACTCTGGGAAGTGAGCTAGTTGATATGAAGTGTACTTTAAACAACCTTAAAACAACCTTAGGTATAAATAAAATGACTTCATACATCTCAATAAAGACCTCACTCTCTTTAGTTGAAAAAAATTATATTTTTTATACCTCGTAAATACCTCTTTTGTTACAAGTGTAAAAAAAACAACCTGGTGAACCTTAAAAACTGCCTCATGATTCTGGTTGATATGAAGTGAATTTTAAACAACCTCAAAATAAGCTTAGGTATAAATAAAAGGACTTCATATACCTCAATAAATATCTCACTCTCGTTAGTTGAAATAAGGTCAATTTTTTTATACCTCAAAAATACCTCTTTTATTACAAGTATCAGAAAATCAACTTGATATACCTTAAAAATCACCTTATCAGTCTGGTTGATTTGAAGTGAATTTAAAACAACCTCAAAATAAGCTTAGGTATAAATAAAATGACTTCATATACCTCAATAAATATCTCACTCTTTTTAGTTGAAATAAGGTAAAAAATTTTACACCTCAAAAATACCTCTTTTGTTACAAATGTAAGAAAATAAACCTGGTATACCTTAAAAATCACCTTATCAGTCTGGATGATTTGAAGTGAATTTTAAACAACCTCAAAACAAGCTGAAGTATATATAAATCAACCTCGTACACCTTAATTACAACCTTTACGAGGTATAATTTTTATTTCTGTTTTCTCTGCAACCTTAAATATACCTCAAATATACCTCAAAACAACCTTAATACCTCAAAAATACCTCAAATCAACCTTAAATATACCTTAAATTTTCATAAGGGAAATCTCCTTTCATCGGTGCTTGAAACCCGCTATCATTTGATTACTTTTTATAATCCACTCTTTTTTCTGCTTAACCTTGAACCCACTATCTTTACATGGGTACTCGAAACCAATCTCCTTTCATCGGTGCTTGAAACCCGCTATCATTTGATTACTTTTTATAATCCACTCTTTTTTCTGTTTAACCTTGAACCCACTATCTTTACATGGGTACTCGAAACAAATCTCCTTTCATCGGTGCTTGAAACCCGCTATCATTTGATTACTTTTTATAATCCACTCTCCTTTGTTTCAATCATGAATTCACTATCGTTACATCGGTATTCGAACCCACTCTCTTTTGTTTTTAACTTGAACTCACTATCTGTTCATCGGTACTAGAACACTCTCTCCTTTAATCGGTGCTTGAACCTACTATCATTTGATCAATTTTTAGAAAAAATTCTACTTTGTTTAAAATTTGAACCCGCTATCTATGCATGGATACTCGTGCCCTCTCTCTTTTCATCGGTGCTTGAAGCCCACTATCATTTGATTAATTTTTATAATCCACTCCTTCTTCTGTTTAACCTTGAACCCACTATCTTTACATAAGTTCTCGAAACTAATCTCCTTTCATCAGTGACCGCTTCCATCACCGCTTCCATTTGATTAATTTTTATAATCCACTCTCCTTTGTTTCAAACTTTAATTAGCAATCTTCACCTCGGTATTCGAACCCACTCTCCTTTCATCGGTGCTTGAGCCCACAATCATTTGATCAATTTTTATAATCCACTCTTTTTTGTTTGGAACTTGAACCCACTATCTTCACATCGTACAAAGTTTATATATATATATATATATATATATATATATATATATATATATATATATATATATATATATATATATATATATATATATATATATATATATATATATATATATATATATATATATATATATATATATATATATATATATATATATATATATATATATATATATATATATATATATATATATATATATATATATATATATATATATATATATATATATATATATATATATATATATATAATATATATATATATATATATATATATATATATATATATATATATATATATATATATATATATATATATATATATATATATATATATAAGTTCATTGACAAGGTTCATGAAAGTTTTTGAGTCTATCTAACCATTTATGTTATTAATTTTAATCTTATCTTTATTATTTTATGAGTTATTAAACATCAAAATGGGTTCGAGACTTTATAAACACCCCGTATAGTTGAATTTCTGTAAATGTTGTTAATGGTAATACTGTCTTCAGTGTATTTTATTTTGTGACTGTGATACATGTCATGCTTTTTAGCTACGAGGATTGAATAGAAATGGCAGAAGATATTTATCTGAAAAGGAAAATTAATTTCATCCAGTTAATTTAAATGATAAAAAAAATATTTTCTAATATTTTAAGACCTGCCACTATTATTGTAAATATGACTTTCTTACTAATTTATATTTTTTTCCTTTTAGGTTCCAATAATTACAAGTTTCAACATGTAGACGGAAACAGTATTTAAAATAATTTTGTTGGTTTGTAAAAAAAGTGAAATTTTAGTTTTAAATAAAAAGCACTTTGAATTTCAGCTGACTAATTACTTAAAATTGTAGTTTTATAGCTTTAAAAATTCAAGCACCTTAGAAAACTATCTTCTAAAAATACGAGTATGAGTTCCCATAAATAATTTTTACTAACTGTAGAATTTGGATAAGTGTTATTTTAAGATGATTTAAATCAATCTATTAAAATTATAGAAGAATTATGCATTAGAAACTTTCTTTTATAGCTTAACAAAAGAAGCAATTACTGCCGAAGGTTTAATATTAAAAATTTCAGGTTGATAAATGATCTCTACTAGTGAAAAAAATGTAATGTACATTATTCTTCATATAATATATATAATATCTTTATATATGTATTATATTTTTTATATAGTGAGTCTAAAAATTAATAAACTAGGTGGTCCGTATAACACCTCACCTTCGTAAGTGCTAAAAAAAACATCTTTGGTTGATAAATTAATACTTCTAAAAATACAAAAATATATACTTGAGGTTACGAAATAATAACTTAAAGTAGAACATGGAACACATGGCGCTAATTAAAAATAACCTTTCCAAGTGTTGAAAATACACTTCAGGTTGATTTATAACAACCAGAAGTGTAAAATGGCCCACCTTAGGTTGAAAAATATGTACCTCTACAAGCATAAAATTATATACCTGAGGTTGAAGAATAATTACCTGAGGTAGAACAAAATACATTTGAGGTTGATTTATAACAACCTGAAGTGTAAAATGACGCACCTTAGGTTGTTGAATAAATACTTCCACAAGTGTAAAATTAGATACCTGAGGTTGAAAAATAATTACCTGAAGTCGCACAAAATACACCTGAGGTTGATTTATAATAACCTGAAGTGTAAAATGACACACCATAGGTTGAAAAATATCTACCTCTACAAGCATAAAATTATATACCTGAGGTTGAAAAATAATTACCTGAAGTCGAACAAAATACACCTGAGGTTGATTTATAATAACCTGAAGTGTAAAATGACGCACCTTAGGTTGTTGAATAAATACTTCCACAAGTGTAAAAAAATATACTTCAGGCTGAAACATATATACCTCTGGAGGTATATTTAAGGTATATTTGAGGTTGATTTTGAGGTATTCATTTGCACCCTTTTCAACCTTTACGACGTATTTAAGCAACAACCTCCTTTATACCTTAAAAATATACCTCGTTTATACCTCATTTATACCTCGATTTTTTCATAAGGGAAGGTTGCTTGAAGTTTTCAACAAAAGACGGTGGATAATAAAAACTGATCAAATGATTTTGGGTGCAAGCACTGATTAGATTATGGTAGGTTCAAGTACCGACGTAAAGATGGTTGTTTGAAGTTTTCAACAAAAGACGGTGGATAATAAAAATCGATCAAATGATTTTGGGTGCAAGCACTGATTAGATTATGGTGGGTTCAAGTACCGACCGACGTAAAGATGGTTGTTTGATGTTTTCAACAAAAGACGGTGGATAATAAAAGCTGATCAAATGATAGCAGGCTCAAATACTGATTAAAGGAGAGTAGAATCGAGTACAGACGTAAATATAGTGGGTTCAAGTTTTGAACAAAAGAGAATGGATTAAAAAAATTGATTAAATGATTGTGGGTTGGAACACCAATTAGGTTATAGTGGGTTCAAGTACCGATGTAAACATGGCGGGTTCAAGTTTTAAGCAAAAGAGAATGGATTGGGAAATTTTGTCAAATGACGGTGCGTTCAAGCATCGAATTTAGGAGAATATATTCGCGTAATGATGTAAGGATCGTCTGTTCAAGTTTTAAACAAAAGGTAGTGGGTTATAAAAATTCATCAAATGATTTCGGGTTCAAGCACCGATTATAGGAGTGTAGGTACGAGTACCAATGCTAATATTGTGGGCTCACGTTTTAAACAAAAGAGAGTGGATTACAAAAATTGATCATATGATAGTGGGTTCAAGCACCAATTAAAGGAGAGTGGATTCAAGTACCGATGCAATTATATTGCGTTCAAGTTTTTAACGAAAGAGTGTTGATTATAAAAATTGATTAAATGATAGTGGGTTCAAGCTTTGATTAAAGGAGAGTGGGTTAGATTATTAATGTAAAGATAGTGGAATCATGATTTAAACAAGAGAGAGTAGATTATAAAATATTCTACTAAATGGATAGTTTGTTAAATTTTTAAACAAAAGAGAGTGAATTATAAAAATTGATCATATGATAGGGGGTTCAAGCACCAATTAAAAGAGAGTGGATTCGAGTACCGACTTAAGGATAACTGATTCAAGGTTTAGACGAAAGAGAAAGATTACGGGTCAGTATTAAGGTGAGATATGAGGCCATGTAGTAATACTGAATATTGTCTTTGAATTTCCTCATTTTAACGCTATTATACATACATAGTTACAGATAAGGGAACGCTGTGGGCCCCCTATTAGGATTATAATTATTCCCTCTTTTAGGGTACACTAGTACCCTATAATATAATACTTGGTCCCGTTTGAAAATTATGGGTGAATATTAAGGGGAGATATAGGGCCATGTTGAAATACAGAATATTGACATCGAATTATTTTATTTTAACGCTATTCAACACATTATTACTATATGTCTACACATACATCGTAACCTAAATGGTCACATTACGGGCCTCGTTTTTAAAATATAATTATTTCCTCTGATAGGGTACAATAGTACCGGGTAATAAAATACTTGCTCCAGTTTGTATATTATGGGTCAATATTAAGGAGAGATATAGGTCCATGTTGTAATATTGAATATTAACTTCGAATTTCTTCTTTTTTTACGCCATTTAACGCATTTTTTTATCTACACATTCATAGTAATCTTTAGCTCGACATTGTGGCGCTCTCTTAAATTTATAATTATTCCCTCTTTTAGGGTACACTAGTACCCTGTAATATTTCTTTTTAAATAATGGCAGGCACTTGAACTCTCGCTCTTCACCTCGGAAGATGCCGGAAGTGTTGCTCATTTAGCGTTATCCAGTGGGCACCTGTGAACCTAAGTCACGGAGGCGAGCAACATTAACCACGCCACACTGCCACAAACCCGTTCATAGGGCGGGCCACATTCACACATCACACACAACAGAGGACAACACAGAGAGAAACATCCATGTCAAGAGCGGGATTCGAACCCGCAGCCATTGGCTTCGCAGTCAGGCACGCTAACCGCTCGGCCACCTGGCCGGCTACCCTGTAATATAATACGTGGTCCAATTTGAATATTATGGGTCAATATTAAGGGGAGATATAGGGCCATGTAGTAATACAGAATATTGACTTCGAATTTCTTAATCTCAACGCTATTCAGTGCACTGTTATACATACATACATAGTAACATAAAGGACTACATTGCGGGCACCCTTATAGGCCTATAATTATTTCCTCTAGTAGGGTTCACTAGTACTCGGTAATATAATACGTGTTCCAGTTTAAATATTATGGGTCAATATTAAGGGGAGATATAAGGCCATGTAGTAATACTGAAAATTGACTTTCATTTTAACGCTATTCAACGCTCTATTATGTATATATATATATATATATATATATATATATATATATATATATATATATATATATATATATATATATATATATATATATATATATATATATATATATATATATATATATATATATATATATATATATATATATATATATATATATATATATATATATATATATATATATATATATATATATATATATATATATATATATATATATACACTCTATGACAAAAAAATCGACGCACCAAGAAGGAGTTGTCCGATTGAAACGAAAATGTGTGGATAGGAACACAATGTACAGAATAGTAAATGATTAAATTTTCAGAAAAATTGAATAATTTATTGCAGAGTTACAGTAACACGTTCAATAATGTGTTGACCTTCATCTAGCCTGGATACAAGCTGCCACACGGCATCGCATAGACCGATAAAGCTCCCGGATGGTCTCTTGCGGTATTTCCTGCCAAATTCGATCCAATTGTCGAACGTGGTCATCAACATTCCATGCCAGATGCAATCGCCTTCCCATCATATCCCAGATATGCTCGATGGGAGAGGGATCTGGTGATCTGGCAGGCCAAGGAAGAGTTTGACAAGCTTGCAGACAGTTCATAGCAACACGCGCCGTATATGGTCTGGCATTGCACTGCTGAAAAATCAGCCCAGGGCGCTGCAAAGAGAGCTGTAGCAAAAAAAGTCTTAGGATGTCGTCGACGTACCGCTGTGCAGTAAGTGTACCTCTAATGACGACCAAAGGGGTCCGGCTTTCAAAGGAAATGGCACCCCAGACCATAATGCCTTGTTGAGGGCCGGTGTGGCGTGCAATAGTGAAGGCAGGATCCTCCCTCTGCCCTGTGCGTCTCCAAACACGTGTTCGATGATCGTCAGGACACAGTTGAAAGCGGGATTCGTCGCTAAAGACTATACGTCTCCAGTCGGCATCATTCCAGGGCCTGATCGAGCCATGCACCAGTGTAATACGAAATTTCAAATTAATCGGATGATTGATTCTTTGTGCGTCGATTTTTTTTTTATAGAGTATATATATATATGTATATATATATATGTATATATATATATGTATATATATATATATATATATATATATATATATATATATATATATATATATATATATATTATATATATATATATATATATATATATATATATATATATATATATATATATATATATATATATATATATATATATATATATATATATATATATATATATATATATATATATATATATATATATATATATATATATATACACATAATACATGCATAGTGACCTAAAGGGCCGTGTAGCTCTAATGAAATTTTAACATTTGCGACCAAACTTAGTAAATCTCACACAATGCGAGATCTCTTTGCCACCAAGACAAAACCATGGGGAAAAAAGTTCTATTTTTTATTTGTGACAAGCTTTGTGTGCCTTCTTTGAAGTACTTGCCAAATTGAAATAAAGGCAACGGAAGGCAATCACCCTAAGGAAAATATAAAAATACTTTAAATTATAATTTTCACTATACCTCACTCCATAATTCAAAATTATAGCAAAAGGTCTTATAGGCCTTGCTACCTCTCACAACGTAAATTCATTTTATTTACTTATTCCCAAATATATGCAGGTTTGAGTACTATGTACGAAGACCCACCTGAAATAGGAGAGCTCTATACCCAAGGGAGGGGGACATTCACCAAACGCTGTGCAAAGGCTGGAGGTAGAAAGTTCGAATCCTACTGTTACCTTTGTGCTGTCCTTCTCTATGTCGTGCTACATGTTCTTCTATTTAACAAAGGTTTCTAAGTGAGCACACAAGCCTGTCCCAATAAATCCAATAATTAATGAACACGATGGACTTTCAAAGACGAAAATGTCCATGCACAATTGAACAGTAGGAGAGAGTGCTAAAAGGTTAACACTGCCCTCTGATATAAATTGTGTCAAAATAGAGTGCGCCAACACTGTTTTCGGATCACCATTAAAGATGAATCCCAGACCGTCGCCTATGATTCATTCGTAGAGTTCTAATGGAACTTTGACTGCCACCAGTGATCAAACCTGGTAACTCTCTTACACTGCTGTCCCGCAATGGTCTGATCGTAAAGACACGGTTCCCATTAGAACACCGAAGTCATGTATCACTGGTTGCGGTCAGTAAGTGGGTGGGTGACCACTTGCATCAGCCTAAGTAGGGACCGAGAGTGGACGTTATCGGTCCTCGTTAAACTGCTCAACGGTAAAGAGCTCGACTTAACGTGCAGGTCATCAGGCTACCAGAGCAGGGGAGCCATCCCCTCTGCATAGGATCAAAATTGCGATGGCATGTCTTCGGATCATCCTCAGGGATGCATCCCAAACCGTTGCCAATAGCCCATTGTGCAGCTCTAGTGCGCGTAAATATAGGTCCTACCAACCACTGCGAAACAATGATTTCTTGGTCACCGAGACAGAACCGTATTTTTTTTAATCTTTAATGTACACAAACCTTGTGTGCTTACAACTTTGAAGTGCTTACCAAATTGAAACACTAAGAAAAGCATGAAAAACGTATAACAGTATAATCAACCCTATACCTCACTCCAACCTTCAAAATTTATAGTAAAAGGTGGCCTTGTTACCTTGAACTACATACATTTATTTTTATCTACTTTGTCACGGGTATGTGCAGGGATTTGAGTACTACATACAAAGACCCACCTGAAGTAGAATAACAGTTAGTATAAACCTGAAAGGAACTGCACAAAGGTATGTTGCGGCTGGTTTCGAACTCGTTACCTCCTATATTTCGATCAATTCGTGGGAGGTTCTCGACCACAAAGACTCATTGAAATTACATACATTTTCAGATTTGTGTGCACAATTTAGACTTATAAACCTTTGTCAGATAGAACAATTTAGAGAAAGACATCACGAAGAATACATCCACGGCAAAGGCGGGACTCGAACTCGCCACCTCCTCGCTTCGCATAGTTTTTGGAGGGCGATAACACTCGGCTAGGGAGGAAACTCAATTTAGCATCTCTGTGAATTTGGAAGAAAACGAGAAAAGAAAAGACCGGCGATCGGAAGCGTTCTCACTTGAAGTTGTCGTTCTATAAAAGCGCATTTCTCTACATAATACAGAAAGTTTAAGGAGATCTTCGTGTCGATGCCGGTGAATGCAACTCAGCGATATTCCCTCCTGGATTTCCCGTTTAGCTGTTTTTCCAGGATTATCTCATCCGAACTGTGAGTACGTCTGTTATTTATAATGAAATAGATAGTTTTGCACTGAATTAACAGTGTGTATTGTGATTTAAACTTGTAAGAAGTGGGCGTTTCACGCCGTTGTTATTTTTATGATAAAGAGTGTTTCTATTTTATGAATTTACGCAGTGGCAATGTATAGGCTCTATTTCAGAAATTTTTACTCTAAGAGTTGTGTGCATGCATTCTTAACTATCCTTCCTTAAAATTGTACCGTGAAAATATTACTCGTATGCATACTACATTTTATTGTGTTTATAAATTTTACTGTTTATGATCAGTAAAGCTGGTGTACATCAAAAGTATTGTGAATTTTCGTTGTGTTTTATTAACTTTTAGCGTTAAGATGCGTACTTTTTTTAAAAAAGAGTTGTTAAGTGTTTAAATAACTTTAGTTTAATGGCTAATCTAAAAAGTTTACAGCTATAACTATGCAGATTAACTCTCCTGAACAATCGCCTGCAACTCAATGCGAGATTTTAAGTCTTCGATAGATATTACAGTAATGTTTGCTTTTCTGTGACAACTTTTTGAAAATCTTACTATTAGTTCACTACTCTCCCTCCCTCCCTCTCTCTTGTTCAATCGTTCATAAAAGAAGTTCAACCATTCAAGTGTTCAAATAAATATTCTTGAACTTGTGGTGGATGACACACTTGATGTAAATACAGTTTTTTTCAAATATCAATTCATTCATTAAATTTTAATTTTATATGCGAGAAAAAATACTAATAATTTAATGAAGTGACTAAAATATTTTGCTGTTGACCGTAGTAGGAATTGAATTTAAGATTCTTTTATATTAGTTGTTTCTTGTTTTAATTGCCTGTAGACATGTATTATAATAAGTAATGACAAAAGCATCTTAATAATGAAAGTTGTTAAAAAAGGAAATATATTTTCTGTGCTTGTGACAAAACTGACCAGTCATTTCATAATTCTTTAAGTCTTTTTTTTTTCTTTTTAAATATATTACGGTGTTCATTGCTCAAAAATTGTAAAATTTTTAATTGATCCTATAGAGATTGAAATTTTTCAACGAATTTTTGTTCATGATTAAATTGCTTATCACAGTGTTTCCCAAAGTGTGGTACACGTACCCCCAGGGGCAAGGGGACAGTTTAGCGAAGGTACGCGTTCTAATGTGAAATATCTTGTAACAAACGAAATTTTTTTATTTAAAAGCAAAACTTGCCATGAAAATTTAAGATTACGTATTTCTCTATTGGCTATTTTTTGCAGGAGTTAACAGTTAATAATGAATTGTGTCAACAGCCAGTTGTGACTTCTAAATTTTGTGCAGTTTTTTTTATAAGTGGTACGCAGCGTTACAAAAAATTTAGAATAGGATTCACAAAAGTCATAATTTTGGGAAACACTGTAGTAGAAAGACGATTAGACATTAAATGAAAATTTGAAATTTGTAACCCTGTAGAAATTGTTCATTAATGTAGATAATAATATATTAATGTAGATAATAAAAGTTTTTAAATTTCAGAAATTTTAATTGCAAACACATCAAATTTGAAAATAATCAATGGCTGAAAATTTCTATTTCAACAAACATTTTTAAATGCATAAGATTAGTGGCTATTTTTCATTTGATTAGCTGGAACGATGCGTACTTTATTGTGATTTATTTTAAGTACGTGGTATAAATTGATTGTGGCATATTAAATATTATTAAATTTATCGAAATGAGCTTTGATTTTTTTTCATGAAGAGTTTAAAATCTGCATCACGCAATAATTTAAATGTAAACTCCTAACTTCAGTTGAAATTGGATAATTGGAATTGGCTATAAACTGTTTAATTGTGGTAATTTTTAACTGTGGTACTTTTTAACATTTTATTTCTTTGCTAATAAGTTAAATAAGCCAGTTTTTTCATTATTGCTTGTCGAGTTTATAAAGAACTAGTTTTTTTCTTCCTAGTAACTAAATTTTTTTTAAATTTTTTTAACATTGACGTTTAGGATGGGATGAGGAAGGTCAGAACTATTGAAATAGTTTGGGATCTGTCATTTGAAACAGTTCAGTTTGGAATTTCAAGAAGGTCATAACATTTACACATGTTTTTACGTAATTATAGTTAAATTTTATTCTTAAAGTAAAGAGAGCATGAAGTTTCCCAATTGCTGAATCTCATAACTATTTCTTGTTACTCTTATGTTCAAGATCAGTATATAAAGGTTAGTTCCTGGACTAAATTAATAGACCTACTCTAGTTTAATAATTAAATGCTTTGCACGAGCTTATAGGCAATACTTTTATATTTAGACATGTAATGGGCTTTTATTCAGCAAATTTTCTATGTATTCCTGTTTATATTTATTTTTAACGTATTGCATTGTTAACCAATATACAATATAACCGTATATAATGTTAACCAATTAATACACGAATGTGAACAAGTACAAGTATTGATGAAGCTATAAGTTATTGATGAAAACAACTAACTGTTGTAGAAGTGGCTCAAAATTAATTGTAGCACAAAAATACATTTTAAATGCTTATAAATACATATTCTTCTTTTAATACGAATTCTTTATTCACCACGCCAAACTGATTTAAATTAAACTGCTCTATTAAATATAATACATTAAGTTAACATTTTCTGCACTAATTTGTTTTAAAGTACAAAATCATTTTCATCATTAAGGAAATTTTCCCCAATACTCTTTAAAGAGAATTGAAATCTCAAATAACAGTTTTTAATTAGATTTCTCAGTACTGTAAAATTAATCTTGAGATTACATTCGGAGGATGAAACAAAAGATAGTAGATTCATACTATATTTGGAACTCCGAAATAGCTTCGAGGTGATGGCAACATTTCTGATTTTGATTCGACTTCATAAGTTGAATTTTTATGTAAAACAAATTTATTTCTTAAAAGGAAATTTTTTGTTTAAAACTAATCTGTAATTTATTAGTGTCGTATAATTATAGAATTAAACTTTAATACACTATAAAACTAAAGTCTACTAACTACTCTTTGTAATCTGAATAGACTTCTAAGATTACGCTATCCCCTCCCCCGTTTTCAAAAGTAAAAATATATACAGTCAAACCTCTATTTAAAGAAGTCACTAAATCCCGATAATTTTGTTTTATGAAAAACTCGTTAATTAGAAAATCACCTTTTGAAATACAATAACACAAAACGGATAAATTGATAATCACTAGACATAATTTAAATAGCAATTGAGACATCTTGTAAACTATTATCGACTATTTATTTAATAAATCTTTACTATAGAAATCGGCATGGAAAACAAAAAATTACTATCATGCTACTTTTATTTTCAACTAAAAAAGCTGAATTTATGTATAAAACTATAGCTGCATGTATCATAAAAGTAATTTTAAGCACTAGGAGGCTTCGCCCCCTGCTCGCTGGCGCTCGCCTACCCCCGGAACTGCTTTCGCAGTTTGCAAACGAAATTTTTGAATGTAAATTTTAGTAAAGTTTGTAGTAAATTATTTCAAGTTGTTAAACCAGTAAAGTTTTCAGTTTCAATTTTACTGAAAAATTAGGGATGGTTTTTATTAAGTAGATACCATGAAGGTACTGAAACAGACATTTCATATTTGTATGTATCTCAAATGCGTCATATTTTTAAATGTCACCACTGTTAATATCACCAAATGTTATCACCTTCCATTTAAACCACGAACTTAATGATCAACTCCCCCGAAACATTAGTCTGGCATGAAGAAGTCCCTTTTATTTTAACCGTATCGTGTAACTAAGAATAAGCTGTTTCTCTCTCCAGAAATTCTGACTAAAATTGAAATTAAATCATTAAATGGTGATGCTTTTGACGTACATCGAAAAACATAAATTTACTTTCTTTCATTACATCGCTTTACAAGACCTTGTACACATATACTGAAATTATTATGAACCAGTCTCATAACAAGTTTGCTGTACTTTTTAAAATTTCATGTTTACACTAGAATCTTGCAAATTATGATTAGTTACAGCAGTGACCGACCTTTCCGTGACCAATTAAAACACAATTTTAAATAGTTTCTTGAGCCTTAACAAGCAAAATTTATAGCCCTATATTCACGAGAGAATTAATTTACATTTGACTCAGTTTCTACACGAGCTAGAGTGCTTAGAATAACTTCAGGAGAGCGTTTGATAAAACAGAATTTCAAGTCTTCGGACTACAATCAAAATTTTCACCATTTTTGTTAACAATCTAGAATTATGGTCTATTAAAATTTCGACCAAATTGCGAACGATTAGAGTGCTCAAATTTCAATTTGAGTTATGTGCTTAATATTAAATTGACCAGCATCCTTCCTGAACTAGAAATAAACTGGTAGAGAGAAATTTCTAAATAAACATTCGATAAATCAATAATAAAAGTACTGTTTTAGTAGTACATATTTCTTTTCACATTCAAAATTATGATAATCTATTTTAGTTTGTTTATTATAAACCCTATAATAAACAAATTTTAAACTTTTTTTTTCTTTGTGTGACGTCAAATTTCAAAATAGTTAAAAGTGTACCGCGACCAAAAAAGGTTGAAATTTACTGCTCTAATTGTTATGGAAGATAAATCAGATTGTTACTAACTGTGCACAGAATTTAATTTATCTCTCGAATATGACAAATTTATTTCGATTTTCTCACATAGCCCAGGTTTTTGAGCCACATGGGAGCATAGGTCTAATGAGAGTTAAATATAACAAGATTTCTGTTTTTCTTTCAATCATTTGATTGTAAAAAAAGTTTTTAATCCATTAAGAGAGCCGTGGTTCTTCAGGGGGTATGCAGCTCTCGTTT
The DNA here is from genome assembly GCF_982258835.1 of Parasteatoda tepidariorum. Classification (NCBI taxonomy): domain Eukaryota; kingdom Metazoa; phylum Arthropoda; class Arachnida; order Araneae; family Theridiidae; genus Parasteatoda; species Parasteatoda tepidariorum. The sequence goes on along the minus strand of NC_141755.1, from coordinate 131,799,996 downwards.
ACCAATGAGATGATCAGGGTTCGAATCCCAGATATGGCTGGTCGTTACGAATTCCGTCCCCGGCATGCACCAACCATTGTGCTGACGTTAAATATTCTCAGTGGTAGAGGGGTCATGGTTTAGAACCTCTTTGCTGTCAAGCTAACCATCGAAGGTTTTCGCGGTTTTTCTCTTGACTTAACGCAAATGCGGTTAAGTTTTATTTAAAAAAATGTCCTCCACGAAGATAAATTTCATCCAATGATTGATCCAGGAGTTCCCTTGTCTTCCGGACTGGGTACAAAATTACGGAGTTAAACATTAATAGTCGTAAACTCAAAGTTCGGTTTAGTGAACGAAGTTTATAAGAAGTGAAAGGTTATAAAATCCATTTAGAGAACTATTTACAGCAACAATGCTTTTCTCAGTATTTTACTTTCACAATTTTTGATTGGTCAGTAAATAGTCGAAGTGCCTGTATTTTATAATGAAGCAGCAAGTGCATAAGTTACTTTTCAAGCATTAGGGAATTTTAAGACTATAAACGTTCACAATTAAAACTTTTTGTCTGATATTTACTAAAAACAAATTTTGACAAGTGTTGTTGTGAAGCGATGAACGTGTTATAAAACGGAAAAATTTCAATGGATTGGTCTAAACAAGTGTGAAATCCGAATCGGGGGGTGGTACACGGCCGTTCTGCTCCCTCTTCGAGCTTCACGCTTGTTTAGCCGTTTCGGAACTTTTCCGTTCTTTCAGTGCAGTAAGAACCAGGGTGTCAAAAGAACTGGGTGGTCCTGGACATGTGATACTAGCCCACATGTCCGTGACCCTAAGTCACTGAAGAACTCTGGCTCTTATAGTTAAATATATTTGACTGTTAAATTATTTCTCCCTTTCTAGTTAAAGGGCTGAGGTAGGGTAGAGTAAGGTCCTGGATTGTAGCTAAAGGTTGCCAGTCCGTGCCCTGAAAAGCCACCCGGCTCTGTACTAAAGTTTAATCTTAGAAAAAGAACGTTTATAGGTGCTTGGAATCGATTTCGATGTTCACAATATTTTCCGGGATATTTATTGTTCATAGATAAGGGATAGGATATGAGATTTGAAAATATTAACTTATGATATTTTTCCAATTTTGAGCTTAACTTGAATTAGGCTCTTAAGATTAGCTTTTAAAAGCTTCAGATTTATTTGAACGGACAACACTTTCTTAATACCGAAATTTTTTAATTTGAAAATTTAGTTTAATAATAGAAAATATAAAATATTGAAAATTAAAATTGCCAAAAACCTTTCTATCCAGTGCTTATATAAGGTTCAAAATCCTGGGCTAAATCAAAATTGTCTGAAAATATACTAGCTTTTAAAAAAATGGTTTATAGGATTCTGTGTGCAATATAGTGATAGTAAATGAAATCACAATGAGCTGTACATGCTGTATACTGTTATTCACAACCAACAATAAATTGCGTCTGACTTTCTTTAAACAAATCTGGTCCCTCAGTGGACTGACTGATCGTAGAGACACTGTTTCCAGTAGAATACAGAAGTCAATCATCCCTGGCTGCGGTCAGTAAGTGGGTAGGGGACCACCTTGATCAACCTGCCTGGGCTGAGGCTGCGCGGCATCAGTCTCACTTAAACTGCTCTACCATAAAGTACTCGACATCGCATGCAGGTAGTAGGGCTACTAAAGCAGGGAAGCCATCCTCACTGCAGAGTTTCAAAATTGCGATGGTATGTCTTCGGATCATCCTCGGGGATGTTTCCCACACCATCTCTAATAGCTCTAATGCGACATAAACACCTAACTTTTTAAACCAATGGGAACCCGAACAAGAGGCAGGCCCAGAGAATAAGGTGGGTTGACTACATTTAGGAGGATTTCAAAGCACTTAGAAGAATCAAATACCTCGGCGAAAAAAATATTATGTCCTTGACCAACAAGGAAGTCAAAGTTAAGTCAAATAATTTCACTAACAACTCTCGTTGAAATATAACAAACTTTTATTATTTTTTACTGAAGACAATTACTCATTTGTTAAGTGATATTTTAATTTGCTCAGAATTACCATAAATTGCATTATCTCCGTACTTTGCGGCGTTCTTTAAAAAGTTCCTTTTCAGTTCATCAAAAGAGTGCATGCAATATTTGTTAGTATGTCTCATATTTATAAAAGTTAATTTTTTAATGTTAACCCATTTTAAGCCATCAAAATGTTTCGGTTCTGTTAGGAAAAAATTATGCTCAGTTGAACACTTTCTAATTTTTGTTTTATAATGCATGAAAACATGCGAAGGTGGGAAATGCAGTATAAAAATGTGTTGTTGCGGGTTCGCATAGGTAATATTGGAAAGCGGGAAATAGTTTAGTTGTAATGGAATGGCAACAAAATATAAAATATTATAGAACAAACAATCGATAAGTTAACAAGAAAAACGATGTCTAAAATAGTTATTCTTTCTATGTTTCTTCCTATGTAAAATGTCCTCGTCATGTAAATAAATGTGCTCTTGTCTAAAACAACCTGTATCTTCTTGTGAGTCGTAGTTCAATATTAGTATAAAATTCAAAGTTCGACTTCGCAACATTAAGTGGCGTCCGTGTGATATTCAAGAGCCAAGCATAAAAAAGAAAGGACAAAAGAAACGAAAGTAAGTGAAACTATCAGAATTTAATTAATATTTCACTTCATAAATGGAAGAATTAAAAAGTAAAAGAAAGCCATTGCGCCAAGGATTTACTTTAACTGCCAATAATTTAGAAGCAGAGTTATCGAACATGGAGATTAAAGTGGTTCGCGTAAAGATTTTATTATCACAATTGACGAATAAATTCGAAAGATTAAACGATGTGCAAAATCAGATTTCTGAAAATTTATTAAAACTAGAAAATGATGATTATGAAAAAGATTTTGAAGCCAATGAAGAATATATTGACAGATATGTGTACTTAAAAGAAACTGTTAATCTTCGTTTGGCGAACAATGAACCAAGTTCACAAAATAGTGCGGAAATGAAGAGAAAATACAAGCTTCCAATGTTAGAACTACAGAAATTTAATGGAGAAATAAAAAATTGGCTCGGATTTTGGGGACAGTTCCGTAAAATACATGAGGACAACACCATCGATGATGATGATAAATTTCAATATTTGGTTCAAGCAATGGTTCCCGGGTACCAGCAAAAGAACTGGTAGATAGTTTTCCACCGTCAGGCCAAAATTATCAAAAAGCAATTACTCAACTAAAATCGAGATTCGCAAGAGATGATCTGATGGTCGAAATCTATATTAGAGAATTGTTAAGATTAGTGTTGGCACAAGCTACAAAGAAAGGTCACATGCCATTGGCGACATTGTATGATAAATTGGAAACACAGTTAAGAGCTCTGGAATCGCTTGGCGTTAAAAGTGATATTTATGCCGCCATGCTTTACCCATTAGTAGAATCAGCTCTTCCAGAGAATCTTTTGAAGGCGTGGGAGAGATCTCGATCATCCGGAGAAGCAAATGCTAGCACAGAAAATCTTACAAAATTATTGAAATTTCTCAGAATTGAAGTTGAAAGTGAGGAACGCCTGCAAATAGCTCGTAGTGGATTCGGTAGCCAAGGAAGTTTTGATGCAGTTCCACCAACTGCCGCTTGTATATATTCTGGTGATTCAAGGAATAACACGAGTGATTTCAAAAAGTTTAAATGTATATGGTGTGACAAGGATTCACATAGCTCAGTGGAATGTTTCAAGTTACACAATTTAAATTATAACGATAAAAAGACAGTTTTAAAAGAAAAAAGAGCATGTTTCCGTTGTTTGAAAATCGGCCATCCAGCACAACAATGCAAAAGTTCTGTTAAATGTTTAATTTGTGATAGAAGACATTTGACAGTAATGTGTTGGAACATAAAAAATGGTGAAAACCAAGGTCAAACAAAGTCAAGTATTAAGGGAAGAAATGATGAAAATTGCAGCATTGAAGATTGGTACTACATTCCAAGTGAGCCAAACGCAGCTGATCTCCTATCTAGAGGCTGTTGTCCAAAAACATTATTTAAGAGCAAATGGTGGAGCGGTCCTAATTGGCTTAAAGAAGACCAGGAAAATTGGCCTAAAAGTAACTTTAACGTTGTTGACAATATCACCGAGAAGATAGAAACATCAACTTCATCACATGTTTTATCAATTCCTGAAGTGTTGAGTACAAGACTGTTATATTTCTCTAAGTATCACAAAATTGTAAGATTGATGGCATGGATTTTGTGATTTATACGAAATACTCGAACTAACATAAGAAAAGAAAGTTTTAGATGTGACTTTGAGCAGCACAGAGTACAATGAAGCAGAAAATCTCCTCTTAAAGCTAATTCAAAATGAAACTTTTCACAAATGAAAAAGACAAAAGAATAAAAAATATGCAAGTTTTTCGAGATGAAAATGGTCTAATAAGAGTGAAGACCAAATTGTTATTGGGAGAAGATCTTGATTTCAAAACACCAGTGTTATTGCCAAACCACCACTTTATTGTTTATAATCTATTACGCGAAATGCATGAAACATCTTTGCATGCTGGTTTACAGATAATGCTCTCAGGAGTTAGAGAAAAATATTGGATCTGTGGAGCATGACGACTCATGAAGAAGATAATATCACAATGCACTATCTGTCTAAGATTTAAAGCCAAACATTTGGAGACTCCTACCGCATCCTTACCTAAAGATAGAATTACCAATTCAGCAGCATTCCAAATTACGGGCATCGATTATGCTGGACCATTATATCTCAAGAATGGTGAGAAAGCATGGATAGCTCTTTTTACTTGTGCAGTTTATAGATGTCTCCACCTTGAACTAGCTCAGAATTTATCGACGCATGCTTTCTTGGATGCACTTCGTAGATTTATAGCACGCAGAGGAAGAGTCGATACCATTTACACAGATAATGGCACGAATTTCCATGGAACTAATAATAAACTCAGAGTTGAATTGGGAAGAAATTCAAGATTCCTCATCCATTCATAGGATCAATTGGAAGTTCATACCTCCTTCATCTGCTTGGTGGGGAGGATTTTGGGAGCGGATGGTACGAATGACTAAGGAAATTTTAAGAAGAATCCTCGGTAGAGCATTGCTTTCATATGAAGAGTTGAATACTATTCTTTGCGATTGCGAAGCCATAATAAACTCAAGACCTTTGACATATGTGTTTGATGAAGATAGCTTAGCACCATTAACGCCAGCCATGTTTTTAAATAGCTTGACAAGTGCTGATGTTACTGATCTAGACAAAATTGATAACACATTCTTGAACAATAGATATCAATATTTACAAAGTATCAGAGAAAACTTAAGACAGCGGTTCAAAACCGGATACTTGGCTCAACTTGTACAGCGTGGTAAAGAATCAAATAACAATTTAGAAGGAGACGTGGTGCTTCTTGGCGATGATAATGTCAAAAGAATAAATTGGCCTTTAGCAGTTGTCTTAGAGTTATATCCCGGCAAAGATGGCATATCAAGAGCTGCGAAATTGAAAACAATCCATGGAGAGAAAATAAGACCCTTACCAAAGCTGTTTACCTTGGAAATTTCGCCTGAAGAAACAGATTTTTACAAACCGAAATCAGCAGTCCCTATTTCCGAAGGAATACGGGAGAATATTACTCGTTATGGAAGAAAGATAAAAATACCAAATAAACTGGACTTGTGAACTATAAAACATTTTTACATTAGGACATTAAGAGTTAAAAATATCTTTATAATCAGAAATTATTGTCTTTAAAAAAAAAAAAAAAAAAAGAATTAATTAAAAGTTTAAAATTTATTTGTTGGTGGGAAGGATGTTGCGGGTTCGTATAGGTAATATTGGAAAGCGGAAATAGTTTAGTTGTAATGGAATGGCAACAAAATATAAAATATTATAGAACAAACAATCGATAAGTTAACAAGAAAAACGATGCCTAAAATAGTTATTCTTTCTATGTTTCTTCCTATGTAAAATGTCCCCGTCATGTAAATAAATGTGCTCTTGTCTAAAACAACCTGTATCTTCTTGTGAGTCGTAGTTCAATATTAGTGTAAAATTCAAAGTTCGACTTCGCAACATGTGTAGTCAATTTTAAAACTTGTAAAAATTTAAATTTTTAACATTTTGGAAGACATTTGTTTTTAACGAAATTCAAGCAGTTCAAATTTTCCAGATTTCAACTAAATCTGCTTCTTAATAGATTTTATATAAACTTAAATTTTAGCTTTTTGCGGGAGTACTTTAATATCTGTTTTAAAATAACAGATTATTCAAATTTTTTAGAGCTATTTTTAAATTTTAATATATATTTCTGTTTCATTTCTAAATGATTGAAACTTAACTGAAATTCTTTGTTTTTGTTTACACTTTTTTGATATTTGTTAAAACAAACTGTGACATCTGTATATAACAAGACAATGTAGATGAAAATCAAAGTAAAAATTCATTATTCAAAAACTCCATTTTTCTCGCCTTACAAAAAGCATTTGAAGTTGGTATAAAATTCCACTTTTTAAAGCTAATTTAATATTTTACTTTCAAAACTTGTTTATACATAGCTGAAGTTAACCAGATTTCGTTTTAGTATTACCTTAGAATATCGTTTAAAAGTTAATTTCTTTTTCCTTTTCATAAATTTCAAATTTGTAACTTTTGGTCTGAAGATATGTCAACTTTTTGCACTGTACGATCGAATAAATCAGAGGTTTCATTTAAATTATACTGATCTGTTGTTGACTGAATGTTTTTACAGAAAGTGCTCTCTTAATATTGACTTATTCAATAACTTTATTTCTATCTAATATAAGTAAGAAAGTTGAATTAAACAAATGGTGACCATAATTTAAGTCAAAATGGAAAGCTGATATAAGCAGCTAAAACTAAAATAGTCAATTAAAAAAATGTGATAAATTAACTATAAACAAAATAAATTTTAAAGATACGCATGTAAGCACAAGCGGTACTTCATCCTATTTTTTGGTTTCGTGTAATCCCAGATTACGAAAAAACTCCAGCATGGCATCCCGAGGTAGTAATGTTTGTGCTAACATTTGTATCTTTAAAATTTGTTTGGGTTTTCTGTTAAATTCTCACATTTTTACCTAAATTGTGTACTTTACAGATATTTAAAACCAATATTATTTGAAATAAATTCCGCATTATTGGATTAGATTATAGAGTTAAAAGCACAATTGCATTAATGAAACATCTTAAAGGGTTTGGGGTGTTAGAATAAAGACCTGTCCTGCGACATAAGTCGGAAGTGCGTGCTCTGAAAAACCTCTAGCTGTTTAAATGTTCGTACAACTTGAACGTTCATAGTGCTTACCGCAATGAATTTGAATGTCTACAATATTTTTTATCAATATAAAGTTTAGAAAAGTGAGCTGTAATTTAAAAGTTTCAAAGGATAATTAAACATGTGTTAAATTGAAATTTTGAGACTTTACGATTCCGTTTTAAAAGTTCAAAATAGTTGCGTTTTGAATAAAATATATATTCCGCAAATTTGAATAATAAATGGCCAAACATTATGTAGCAATATTCATAATTAAAAGCGGTTGAAATAGATCATAAGCAATTGCCAGATTTCTATTGCGAAATTTTATTTTGTATTGTACCTTTAACCAGTAACATGTTTAAGAGAATTATAAGCTTATTTAGAACTCTAGATGGATCTTCAGAGGGTCCTTGAAACGATGTGTACTTTAAATTTACGAAAAGTGTTAAATTTTTTAGTGGGGGATTAAAATTGATTATAGCAAACTTGTAATATCAATCAAATAGAAAGCTGAAATTTTGTAAGTCTTTTGGTTCTGTTTTATGTTAGGCAATTAAATAATACGCATTAACTTCATTTTTTAACACTGAGAATTTAACGTGCTGTGAAAAATATTCTTCGAAAAAGCATTTGAGTATTCATTTTAAATTCATTTGAACATTAATATTTAAAGTTTGTAACTAAATAAACACAAAATTTTATAACTATAGGATACAATTGCTTGCAACGAAATTTTTGAATGTAAATTTTAGTGAAAGTTGTAAATTATTTCAAATTTAAACCAGTAAAGTTTTCAAAGTTTAACTCAGTTTCAATTTTACTGAAAAATTAAGAGTTTTATTTAGTAAATACCATCAATTTACTGAAACAGACATTTCATACTTGTGAATATCTTCAATGCGTCATTTTTTTTTAAATATCACCACTGGCTTTCATATAAACCATGGACTTAATTTTAAGCCCCCTTGAAACATTAGTATGGCATGAAGAAGCCACTGTTATTTTAGCCGTATCGTGTTGCTTAGAATAAGCTTTTTCTCTCTCCCAGAAATTTTAACTGAAGCCTAACTTTAGCTGAGCGTTTGATAAAACAAAATTTTAAGTCTTCGGACTACAATCAAAATTTTCACAATTTGTTAACAAATTAGAATTATAGTCTATTAAAATTTCGACCAAATTGTGAATGACTAGAGTGCTCAAATTTCAAATGGGGCTATGTGCCTAACATTAAATTGATCAGCGTCCTTCCTAAACTAGAAATATACTGGTTGAGAAATTTGTAAATGAACATTCGAAAAATCTCTCAGCGTTTCCAATTATGCTTTTAAAGAAATCCGCTTAATTAATGCTCTCGTATTATTAAATTGAAAGGTAAAGAGGTTGGTTTTCGAATCTTGCTTCCATTTGTTTAAAAAAAAAAAGATGGCGCTGGCTTACTTCTTAGCATTTAAAATTTCTTGTGATCCAAAGAAATATCAGGCAATCAGAATTTCTGAACACTTCCGACGTAAGCAAACGTTGGACGAAAGTGAAAGTAAAAATAAGAAAGTAGCGTTTCCCACGTAGACTAAATATTTTTCAAAATGTCACAGCTTGGGGTTTCACTACTAATTTTTGGAAAGGCACATCACATTTAGAATGCTAGATTTAGATAAGTGTCAGCTGGTTTTTAAGTTTGATTATGAATTTCGTACTAGAGTATTTTCCCACAAGCGCACTAGTGAGACTAAGCAAACTTCATTTTCTTTTTAATAACTATTTTTAACAATTTACCTTTACAAACTTCCCATCATTCAGCACCCACTTTCTTTTTATGCACTAACTATTTCAAAGTTTGAGCTTAAGTTGTTTACTTTTCTGAGATGCATGTCTGTTCCCCTCTATGATACAGAGAGCTAATGTAAAGTAGAAATTTTGATGCTTTCAAATCAAATTTCCTAAAAAAATTTGGTTTAGTAGCTTGTCTGTATTAAAATGATATGAATATCTGTTATACTACAGAAAACCTAAATGAATTAGCCGCTTTAACACCACTTTATGCACAATTAGTGAATTTTGCTTACTCTTTTGGAATAGTTAGGAAACCGCCAGTAGACAATGGAGTACGTTATGGCGTGAATTTTTATTCTATGCTCCTGAACATCTACAAAAACAAGCTTCAAAATGTATACATTTTCAGTTATAAAATAAGGATAATTTTCAAGCTGCTGTAAATTATGATAATTATATTATATTAATAATTTACTGTTCTGTTAAGCCTAGTACGAATTCTTATCAGTTTATTTCCAAAATTTTTAAATTAAGAATGGTGTTTATGCATCCTAAACTATTCTCATTTAAGATTGTACCATAGAAATAAATCGTATGCATATCATATTTTATTAACTTCAGTGTTACTGATCAGTAAAGCTGTTGTACATCAAAAGTAGTGTGAACATTCTTGGTGTTTCATTAGCCCTTAAGATGCATACTTTTCTGCTTCAAAATAGTCTTCGATGTCTTATAGAAATTGGACTGTCATATGAGCTGCTTTTTCCCTATCCTAATTGCCTGTAGACATGAATAACAAGTCATTATTGATAAAGTGACAAAAGCATCTAAACAATGAATGTAGTTAAACATAAGAAATGTATCTTCTGTGCTTGAATATAATCTGAAAAAACTGTGCATTTTTCTGAACTCAAGTCAGTTTAAATGTAAGACGGTGTCGAAACTTCTAATTGATTCTCTAAAGTTTGGAATTTTTCAAGGAATTTTTGTTCATGATTAAATTTGCTCATCAGGCAAAATATTAAACACATTTTTGTTTAATTTTTTTGGGTACTCTTTAGAAAAATTACTTATTCCTAAATAGTTCGTTCTCAGAAGTAATTTACCGAAGATTTCTGAAGTAGACAATCACTTTAGACTTACCTACGTAAATGTATTTTAAAATTCCTTAATAGATGACTTAAACTATTGTAATTAAAATAATAATAAACTAATTGTTGCTTAAAATAAGTCTAATTTTTCATTTATAGTTTTCATAGAAAACAATCGATTGTTTTAATTACTTTACTCGACTTTTAAATCTTATTTTAAACCTTCGACTTAAAATAAAATTTGGAAACTAACAAGGGCGCCATATGAGAAACTTTCCTGTACAGTATTGAAAACGCGAATATCTTGTCATATTCTATTTCCCATGAATTCTATTTTCCATTTGTGCGTCGCCAAATTTTAGAAATGTTACAGTAAAAATTATAAAGATTTTTTAAATGAAAGTATATACTTTTTATAAATTTTAAGAGTGTGAACATCTTTGTAGGCGATGGTCCTGTCTCTGCCAATCTTGAAATAAGAAATTGAATGACTATTAAAATTATTAATTAACAAAAGAAAGCAAGATAAATAATAACTTATAAAAGGAAATAAAAGGTAACAATTAAAATAAGCTATGCAATCAATAGTCATAAAAGCAAATTAACAAAGCATAACTAACAAAAACAAGCTAACAATTAATAACTAGAAGAAAAATAATAACAGTTAATGTAAGGAATCTCTTAATAAACTTACTGTTTTTGTAGTACATATTTTCTCATTTAAAATTATTATAAACTATTTTACAGTGTCTTACAGATAAGTAAACAACTTTTAAACTAATTTAATTTTCTTTCATATTGAATTTCGAAATCGTTTAGAGTGCCACGACTAAAAAAAAAAGAGTTGGTGCTCTAAATGTTATGGAAGATGTGCTCAGCAAATTTGTAGTTGACTGTAATGGATAATCTGCCTCTCTGTATGTTGCCCCCATCATTGTTACTCAATGTGCACAGAATCCAATCTCGAATATATGACTAGTTTCTTTTGATTTTCACGTAGTCCAGGTTTCTGAGCCACAGGTCTAGTAATAGTTTAATATAACGAGATTTCCGTTTTTTCTCTTAATCATTAGATTGTAAATTTTCCAAGCCATTAAAAGTGACTTGGTGGTTTTGGGGATAGAACGTTCGCCTTCCAATGAGGTGAACTGGGTTCGAACCCAGCGATGACTGGTCTACAAGAATCCCGTACCCGGCTAACACCAATCAATGTCCTGACGTTAAATATCCTCAGTGGTAGATGGATCATAGGCTAGTCCGCTTGCAGTGAGACTAACCGTGGGGGGTTTTCGTGGTTTTCCTCTCCATTCAATGCAAATGCGGGTTAGCTTCATATAATTTTTTTATAAAACATGAAAGCATGCGAAGGAGGGAAACGCAGTATTAAAAATGTGTAGTTAATTTTATTTAACGAAATATTGTAAGAACTTTGCTTTTGACAATATTAAAGTATTCCAAATCTTCTAGATTTAAACTAAATATATTTCTTAATAGATTTTATGTAAAATTGCAACTTTTTATGAGAGTATTTTAATATCTTTTTAAAATTAGATTATTCAAATTGTTTAGAGCAATTTTTAAATTTTGATGTATACTTCTGTTCGTTTCATTTCTTAACGATTAAAACTTAATTTGAACTCCACATTTTTGATTGCATCCTTTTGATACTTGTTTAAACTAACTCTGTGACATCTGTATATAACAGACAATATAACAGACAATTCATAATTTAAAAACGTTATTTCTCTCTTTACAATAAAATATATGAACTGTTTACATAGAAAGCATTTAAAGCTCTCATAAAATTCTAAATTTTGAACTTAATTTAATATTTTATTTTCAAAGCTTGTTGACATATAGCTGAAGTTATAACCAAATTTCTTTTTAATATTACCTTAGAATGTTTAAAAGTTAATTTCTTTTACTTTTCATACATTTTTCTTTTACTTCCAAATATTTAACTTTGGATTTGGAGTTTTCGAACTGCATGATTAAAGAAACCCGTGTATTGCTTTTAATTTAAATTGTACAGATCTACTGTAGGCTGAATGTTCTTAGAGCAAGTGCACTCTAGTTGGGGAAAATCGGGGCTACTACCCCAGTTCAATGACCTTATCGCTGTACATGACGGTATACTTATGGGGCTCTGGTGGGGGAAGAATTATTTATTTTTCTGAATGTAGATAAACTGTAATCTTTAATTCTGGTTAATAATCTTTAATTAAATAAGATTACTTAAAATATTTTTAATTTAATAATTTTTTTAATACTCCTAATTCTTCTGCTTATTTTTATTTTATTTCCACTTTCTTCAAAAAATCATTTCCATGACTTGAAATATTTTTCTATACGAAATTTATTATTTTCAATAATTTTTATATAATGTAACAGTTCTTGTTCAGCCTTTGCATTTTATCAACTGGTGGTTAATGGAAATGATTGATTGTATGTATTAGTTGTGTTCATATAATGTGTTCGTAAATAATGAGTCTGATAAAAAAAAAAATTTCAGATTCGGCTACTGCCGCAGTAGGATAAATACAACTTAACATAACAACCTTCCGAAATTGAGATATATTTGTGAGATCCCCTCTTTAGATAAGGTTTATTGGAAGGAAGATTTTTTTTATCTCTATCGAAAGTGGTGGAATTGTTTTTATTTTTGGGACTTAAAAATTTTCTCAAGCTTGTAAATTTTTATGTTTTCAATATTTAAATTAATGTGTGAGTTATTGTTTTTCCTATAAAGCTTTATAATTGCATTGGTTTAATTTCTAAATGAACCCTTCTTTAGAGATTATGTTTTTATTAATTTTAAACGTTATGTCTAATAATTCTAAACTGTTAAAATAATTTCTTAGTCGCAATGCTTATATTTAATTAGTTGATATAGTAAATGTGTAATAATCATTCTAAGTGATAATTATATTCAGTGGAAAAAAATGGTTTGCGAGTTTGACAAAAGTTGATAAATTTGCATACTCATTATCAGTAATATAGTGTACTTATATCTCATTAACAATTTTCCGTTAAAAATTAGTTTTATTAAGAAACAGTTTGGAAATATAGACAAAATACTGGCGCCTTTTACATTAACCTAAAAAATGTTAAGTAAACTCTTATCAAAAACTACATTTATAGAGTGACGTTAACTACGTCTCATTTTTAATCACGTGTGTACCAAAGTTTTCTGATTAGTTGCTAATTTGAAGTTAGAAAAATTTTCAGCTGATTTTAAAAATTTGTTTCGACTTCGAAAAAATTTCAAATCGTTTACATTTACAAAAATGACGTAGTTGTTGGTAATTAAAAGATTTTCAAACTGATTTTGACTTAAAAAATTTGAATATTTTTCGTACCTAAATGATTATGAAGTTGTTTAAAAATTTTTAAAGATAGAAAAAAGGGTAGAGTCGCAGAAGTTTGGAGTTAGAAAAATTTTCTACTTAATTGGATTTGTTTTGTATTTAGAATTATTCCTAAATTCTTTGAACATAAAGAATTATTTTAGTTGGGAAAAACGTGTATTTAAGAAGTCACAGAAGTATTTGTTTTTTTTTTTTTTCAAATTGTTTTCACTTTGAAAAATTTTCCAATTATTTGTATTATGAAAAATTCTCAATCTGTTTGTTTCAAAAGTATTCTGAAATTGTTTGAATGTAGAGAACTTCAGTTGAAAAAAAGGGTTTATAAAGAGTTACAAAAGTTAGAAATCGGAAAAAGTTTCAACTTGTTCGTACTTAGGAAAAATTTTAAATTTGAGTGTACTTTTAAAAAGTTTAATTTTTTGAACTTAGAAATATTTTAAATTTGTTTAAACACATGAAATTTTGAAGTCTGAAAAATGAGATATATATATAAACAGTAGAAGGTGCTGGGAGCAGTTCAAGAAATTTTATTGACCAAAGACCTGCTCCTGACTAAATATCTCATTTTTCAAATTAAGATTGAAGATTTAAATTGCAAAAAAAACTTTTAGAACCTGTGCTTATATACTGTTCAAAGTCTTGGGCTACATCAAAATTGTCTGATTATCTCCATTAATTTATCATTTTTGTTTTGTGCATAGATACTGCTTTTGTGTGTTGTATTTTTCAGAATTTACTGTCTTCTTGATATCCTGCTGATGGACACTTTTCGAGAAGCTAAAACTTCATCAGATCTTTTTTATGGTAAAGCCTAGGACGTGTCTATGGAAAACGGAACGATTTGAAGATATTAATGACGAAGTACTCAATCGCATTCTTGTTGGCCTAATAGGTAAGATGGTAAATGTTTCTCTTCCTTCTCCTTCCGAGAACTTTTCACTTAATACACTTTTCATTTTTAGCATCTCAAAGCAGAATGGTCATCTTATTGTGATCCTTTTGGCTTCAAAATTCTCTAAAACAGCTACCCGGAAGTGTAGTCAGTCAAGAGCTTGCAGCGATTCCTGATGTAGAGAACACTATACTATCGGTTTATTCTTCCTTATTGATTTCGATTTCTTAATTTATTTTTGTTTTGTGCGTACGACCAGATTTTTTGTCTTGTATTTTCAGAATTTACTGTCTTCTTGATATCCTGCTGATGGACACGTTTCGGGAAGCTAAAACTTCATCAGATCATTTTTATGGTAAAGCCTAGGACGTGTCTACGGAAAATGGAACGATTTGAAGATATTAATGACGAAAGTCCTTGGCCCACGAGCGGCTGTAGAGTAAATCGCTTATGCGTTCTGATGAGGTTTCACTTGGCCTAGAATTACCCTAGGTTTAATTTCACTTTTCTCACTATCAACCGTTTGAGTGCTGAAGTGTTTTCTTATATATGCTAATAGTGCGGAATGAAATGCGTACAACACTACTAACCAACTACTACTAACTACTACCAACCAACCACTAACCTACCTATACTAACCAACAGCAGTGTCTCCGCATTTTTGGTTCAAAACAAGATTTCCGCATTTTTGGCTCATCCGCACTCAAACGGTTAAACGGAATTTTTCAAAAACGCTAATTTTTAATTACCGAATTTATGTTAGTGAGTCTATTTCTTGGGATTAAATTTTTTAGTGTTAACCCATTTTAAGTCAACAGAATTCGATTCTATGAGAAAGAAATAAACCTAGTATTGATTGAAGCAGGTATAAACTAGTTTTTATTATTTTACAATGTATGGAAGCACTAACTGTCAAGGTAAGAAAACTCTGTGTAAAAATATGTAGTTACATTTAAAACTTGTTGCATTTAAGTTTTTAGCATAATATTGAAAGACTAAAATTATTAAATCGTAAATTATTCAATTAAAATTATTCAATCAATCTTGTAACGAAATTATTCAAAGTCATTTAAGTTGTGTGACTTTATTTTAAATCTATTTCTGATGGATTTTTATCTCTCAGTAAATTTAAAGATCGTATTTCAATTATCTTTTTAAATTAGCAGATTATTAAAATTGATTAGAATTATTTTTAAGTGTGGATTCAGTTTCTTCTGATCGTTTCGTTTCTAAATTTATATGTACGGACAACACTTTCTTAATAACGAAATGCTTTTATTTGAAAATCAAATTTAATATTAGAAAATATAAATAATGAAGTTTAAAATTGCAAAAAATAAAAACTTTTAGAACCTGTGCTTATATATTGTTCAAAATCTTGGGCTACATCAAAATTGTCTGATTATCTCCATTAATTTATCATTGTTTTTTGCATAGATACTGCTTTTGTGCGTTGTATTTTTCAGAATTTACTGTCTTCATGATATCCTGCTGATGGACACTTTTCGAGAAGCTAAAACCTCATCAGATCATTTTTATGGTAAAGCCTAATACGTGTCCATGGAAAACGGAACGATTTGAAGATATTAATGACGAAGTACTCAATCGCATTCTTGCTGGCCTAATAGGTAAGATGGTAACTTTTTCTCTTCCTTCTCCTTCCGAGAACTTTTCACTTAATACACTTTTCATTTTTAGCATCTCAAAGCAGAATGGTCATCTTATTGTGATCCTTTTGGCTTCAAAATTCTCTAAAACAGCTACCCGGAAGTGTAGTCAGTCAAGAGCTTGCAGCGATTCCTGATGTAGAGAACACTATACTATCGGTTTATTCTTCCTTATTGATTTCGATTTCTTAATTTATTTTTGTTTTGTGCGTAGGACCAGATTTTTTGTCTTGTATTTTCAGAATTTACTGTCTTCTTGATATCCTGCTGATGGACACGTTTCGGGAAGCTAAAACTTCATCAGATCATTTTTATGGTAAGGCCTAATACGTGTCTATGGAAAACGGAACGATTTGAAGATATTAATGACGAAGTACTCAATCGCATTCTTGCTGGCCTAATAGGTAAGATGGTAACTTTTTCTCTTCCTTCTCCTTCCGAGAACTTTTCACTTAATACACTTTTCATTTTTAGCATCTCAAAGCAGAATGGTCATCTTATTGTGATCCTTTTGGCTCCAAAATTCTCTAAAACAGCTACCCGGAAGTGTAGTCAGTCAAGAGCTTGCAGCGATTCCTGATGTAGAGAACACTATACTATCGGTTTATTCTTCCTTATTGATTTCGATTTCTTAATTTATTTTTGTTTTGTGCGTACGACCAGATTTTTTGTCTTGTATTTTCAGAATTTACTGTCTTCTTGATATCCTGCTGATGGACACGTTTCGGGAAGCTAAAACTTCATCAGATCATTTTTATGGTAAAGCCTAGGACGTGTCTACGGAAAATGGAACGATTTGAAGATATTAATGACGAAAGTTCTTGGCCCACGAGCGGCTGTAGAGTAAATCGCTTATGCGTTCTGATGAGGTTTCACTTGGCCTAGAATTACCCTAAGTTTAATTTCACTTTTCTCACTATCAACCGTTTGAGTGCTGAAGAGTTTTCTTATATATGCTAATAGTGCGGAATGAAATGCGTAGAACACTACTAACCAACTACTACTAACTACTACCAACCAACCACTAACCTACCTATACTAACCAACAGCAGTGTCTCCGCATTTTTGGTTCAAAACAAGATTTCCGCATTTTTGGCTCATCCGCACTCAAACGGTTAAACGGAATTTTTCACGAAAGCTAATTTTTAATTACCGAATTTTTGTTAGTGAGTCAATTTTTTGTGATTAAACTTTTTAGTGTTAACCCATTTTAAGTCAACAGAATTCGATTCTATGAGAAAGAAATAGACCTAGTGTTGATTGAAGCAGGTATAAACTAGTTTTTATTATTTTGCAATGTATGGAAACACTAATTGTCAAGGTAAGAAAACTCTGTGTAAAAATGCGTAGTTGCATTTAAAACTATGCAGTTACATTTAGTTTTCTAATATAATATTGGAAGACTAAAATTATTAAATCGTAAATTATTCAATTAAAATTATTCAATTATTCTTGTAACGAAATTATTCCAAGTAATTTAAATTGTTTAACATTATTTTAAATCTGTTTCTGATGGATTTTTATCAATTGTATCTTCAGTAGATTTTTATCTCAATATCTTTCAAATTAGCAGAATATTCAAATTGTTTAGGATTATTTTTAAATATTTATTTAGTTTCTTCTGTGCGTTTCATTTCTAAATTAAAACTAAACTGGAGCTCTTTATTTTTGTTTGCATTCTTTTGACATTTCTTAAAATTAATTCTAAGAAATCTTCTGTAATTGACAAAAGCATTCAAATTTGAATGAAAATTAAAGCTCAAAATAAAAATGTATAAAAACGCCAATATAGCTTTTCTCACTGTACAATAAAATGCATGCATTATGATGACATTAAAAAGTACTTAAATCTAGTATAAAATTCTAAGCTTTAAAGTTAATTGAGTATTTTTTCGAAACTGGTTTAAATATTGATTTATTCTACATTATTGTTTTAGATTGTTTAATTTCTCCTTTTTGTGTGCATAGATACTGCTTGTGTGTCTTGTATTTTTCAGAATTGACTGTCTTCCTGGTATGCTGCTGAGGGACACGTTTTAAGGAGCTAAAACTGCACAGGATGATTGACTTCGAATAAAGAATCAGAAGAATCTAGGACAAGCAGCACTATCTTAAGACCTGAATGACTTCTTCCCACAAAAAAAACTTTACTCCTTACTGGTCTAGTAGGTGAGACGATAACCTTTATTTTTCACTCTTATCCAAATTTAAACTAAAAAATCTTATCGCAAATTGAATATTGGTAATTTCTAGATTCATGGCTTTGTGATATCCAGATGAAAGAGCTTTTCGAAGTTCTGCAGCCTTTTCCAAATGGGGGAAAGAACTGATTAGTTTTTGCCCTTCCAATGAGATGGCTCAAGTTTGAATCCACAGAATCTGCTGCTATCGACAGATAGTTTTTACTCTCACAGTCCAGTGCTGACATAAAATGTCCTTAGTGGTAGACTGATAGTGGGTTGAAATACCCATACCGACGGGCTAACCGTGGGAGGTCTTTCATGGTTTTCCTCTCCATGTAACGCAAATGCGGGTTAGTTGCAACAAAGTCCTCCATGAAGGCTAGTTTGATCCAGGTGTTCCCTTGTCTTCTGGTTTCGTTTCAAACGTCTTGGGTTTTAATTCTTATGGAAATGAACTGTATTAGTAGTAAACCCAGAGAGGGGTCTGCCGTCAAATCCTCAATGCTCAATATAAAAGAATTAACAATTTGTACACTAAACAAACCTGTTTTTCTTTGGAGAATAAATTTATGTGGTTTTTGCTCAAAACCCTGCAATGACTTTGCAGAATTTTTGTAGCTTATTTATTTACAAAATGTTAAAATCTACAGTCGTATTAAGTGTATTCTTAGTTGTTATACTAACTTTCATTTTTTGTTGTGGAAGGAACGTGTAATGAAAGATTATGTTAGAAAAATGTTTTTCTTAAAAAGAAAGTATTAATGTGTTAAATATTACCTAGTTTATGCATTTTCAGAGCCCACATACTTAAATGGAAAGCGTTCTCAGTACCTGTTTTTTACTGTTAGAAAGCTTTTGTGGCTAAGAGCAGACAAGCGATCGCAGAGTGTGGTTATATAAAGCGTGGCGGTTTCTGTTAGCATAGCATTTAGGAATAATTTAAAAATAAAATGTGACCTTTTTCTAGAAAATTAGTTATAGAAAACTAGTTGAGTAAGCATATTCGTGACTAATTGATGCGAGCAGTGATTAATTTTCTATTAATATTGGTTAGAAATATCTTAGATACCTGAAAGTCTTGAAAAACAAATTAAGCTTTTTATAGGGAAATTTCTAAATTGAATTTGTTATTTCGAGAAGGGGTGATCTTCACTTTGGATCCATTGGAGAAAACCCCTTTTCAAAATGATTTAATTCGATTTTTAAGTTTGTCTGGAACATTTTTAAATGCGTTTTTTTAATTTTATAAATGTGAAAAGTAACTTTGATCAACTTACTTGCTTATCTTCTATGTGCCTTGGGCACTTAAGGCCTCTAGCATATCCCTCCAACGCCTCCTGTCTTTAGCAATAGATCTTGCTTCCTCCCAGCCAGATATTCCACATTTTTTTATTCGCCCAAAAATATGCGCTGGATGGTAAGTCTGGGTCTTCTTCTTGTTCTCTTACCATCAGGGGCCCATGTAAGCGCAACAGATGAAATTTTTTCTTTGGGCATAACTTTGATCAAAATCCCCTTTTATTTAAGCTAACAAGCAGATTTAAAATTTCACAGGAAAATTTTCAGTTTCATAAACATGTTCTACTTTTTCATATGTAGGTTTAAATTTATGAAATGTAATTTCAGATTGTTGAAATCAGTTTAATTGTAGAATTTTTTCCCCTTTAACTTTAAATGTTTCTGGATCTCTTTTTTGAGGGTAAAATTTAAAGTTCCATTTAGATTAATAAGATAAACTAATTTCTTAAAGCTTTTTATTTTAATACAGATTTAAGCAAAACTAAACTGTTTGTTCGAATTTGAGAAAATATGAAATTCCAAAATTTAAATTAAGTAACTCTGAGACTTTATTTGCATACACTGCTGGTTGAAGAAAATTATATTTATTACATTTTTATGTTAGATCGAATCATTTTAAAACAAACTTTCAGATTAACTGCTCTCAGTCACCAAAGCTTTCATTGTCCCTGTCTTTGTTCTTTCAGCAAAGTTTTTCAAACTTAGCATTTTATTTACCGCAATATATTTCGATTCTATGTAATATTTTCTGCTCCATGTAATCTATTCTACGCAATATATTTGATTATTCAAGTTCAATTTTGTAATATGCGCTAAACTTTTTACATAATGTACAGATTAAATTTCCATTTCAACTTTGTCTTGTAATATTTTATTTACAAATAAAAGTGTTGAACTTGCAATTTAGTTTTTGATTATTTTTTGGTTGTCTTTCTTTTTCCTAGAGATGTTTATAGTTTATAATAAAATTTCCCATTAATTTATCAAAGTTCAATTATGTTCCCTTAACACTGTTTTCAGATTAAAAAAGTACATATTTGCGAGAAGTATATTTCTGCAATATATGTTCCAATACTGTACTGTGCGCTAAATAAACGATATCAAATTGAGTAACTTTTTGTTCTAGATCGAATTTTCACAAACTGTAGCCAATCTTAATTGTTCAAAAGAATGACTAACACAGCTGACAATAATTTTTGCCCGATTCTGTTGCTGAATAGTTAGTTGTCCTTAATTCTTGTATGTCCGTTTAAACCGTTATGATCGACACTTTTTAGTAAAAATCTGATCTTTAGAAAAAGGGGTTTTATTTTGCGTACACCTTTTTTTGCACTTAGCGAAATTAAAAGCATTATTTTCCATTGCCACGATGTCTGCTGAAAAAAATGGTTATTTTTACCCTCCTAGTTTTATTACCCACGTTTAATAGCACTTTTGCTTTAGTTAATTTCCAAATGTTATTCTAAAATTATTAAAGTGCGCATTTGCTTTCTTAATTTAGATTTTGCTAATTTAAACTTACTCTCGTTGATATTTGCTGGTAAGTAAAGTAGTTTTTATAGTTCCTTTTTTAAGCCACGCTTTGATATCAAAAATATCACACTTGCAGGATTCCAACTTATACCCATCATTTGTGTCCAAAGCATTTATTTCAAATAAATTTCGGAGTTCCTATTTATCATCAGCTAAATAAGTATACTACCTAATCACTTGTTGCATTGTCTAGACTTTAAGTTGCCCATTCGCGTATGTAGACTTATGTCCACCCTCCCTCTGCAAGAATTATGAATGCGTCCTACATCAGATTTTTCTCAAAATTCAAAAATATTGTGTTAAGAGCACTATGAAAAGACATTCTGGATTGTCGAAATTTTTGGCATTTTTAAATTTTTGGAAATTCCTAGTGATAACCACCAGTAAAAGCGATCAAAAGAATTCGTTCATTTAGATTTAGTGAGCTCCAACAATTAAGTGCGCAATAAAAAAAAAAATTTAGATTTTTTTTTCAGGTTTAGGTGCTACCATGGGCTGCAGTTTGTTCACCCCTAATGGTGACTTATTTCTGGAACGTGCGCCCGCGGTGTTGCTGGGGTATAATTTTGATTTCACAGAGGAAGCATCAGGACCAGTGGCGTAGTTTTGGGGACAAAATCCCCTCCGAAATGATACATTTCTTGATTAATGAGCTATTCAGTTCTGTAAATAAGATGAAGACTT
Source organism: Parasteatoda tepidariorum (assembly GCF_982258835.1). NCBI lineage: Eukaryota > Metazoa > Arthropoda > Arachnida > Araneae > Theridiidae > Parasteatoda > Parasteatoda tepidariorum. The sequence goes on along the minus strand of NC_141755.1, from coordinate 131,778,227 downwards.
AAAAATTTTTCATTATTCATTTTTTTCGTAAGCGATCCTGTATTTAAAATACTTTTGTTGATCAATAATTTTTATAACTCATTTTTCTATGAAACTGAAATTAGATGAAAACTATGACGTTTTGAAAGGCATAATAAAATTTGTAAATCCTGTCAAGGACTCAAAAACGTGAGATAAAATGTGTTCTTTTTAAAACCATGCTTGCTTAAAGCAACTGGTGGTCTAATTAACCTTCTTTTCAATATATTTGGCTAAGTTTTGTCCATGTTTGCAGCTTTTGAGCTTCGTGTAATCAAATTTCTCAATGTAAACTCTTAAAATTCTATTAAAGGTGACGCATTTTCGGATGAGTTAAAAGATTCGGCTGAAAATTTGATTAAAATGAGTATTTTGTTGACAAGGACTGCTTCCGCAATTTAGCTTAAAATCTTTGCCTTCAAATGTAAAAAGGCGACCGATTTTTTTTGTTTGTCATAAACCTCTTGAATTCTTCAGGATAGAAAAACTAAGAAATGAATCTGAAGCTGTGTTTTCTTTTATTGAGACTAAGCATACCGTATGACCAAATGACCGTTTAAGAAATTTGTCATCGAAAATGCGCGCTTACCATCTCATCGTTTTCGCACATGTGACTTCATGACTTTTTCTAACAATTATAAACAGTTAATATTCTATTTTTTCGTATTTTGTTTGCTTTGAATAATACTTGTCGTATACCTATTTCTACCACAATCGGGCATTTGACAGTTGGAACAATGTATTGCTTTATAAGGTTATCGGATCAGAAATGACGATGTCGTGCGAGTTCAACGTATTGCATTCGATGAGTGTTGCACATTTCTGCAAAGACTGTTGCGTAGTGAGTTCAATCAAAATAACTGTGAATTCAAATTTCAAGAAAGTATCTAATATTTTAGATTGGCATTTTTGTGTCAGAAAAAAGTGACAAAAACTGCTTATATTTTATGTTGATGGCTTTACTTCTTTTCTAACTAACAGTTTTTACCCAGAAAAATGTAGAAACAATAAGGACAGGAAAAGTTCTTAGAAGAAATAATATTAATTATACGAATTATAATTCATATATAATCTTATAATTATAAGAAAAATTATAAGAATTACAGAAATAATAAGAATTCGATGAAATATATTTGTGGAAAATGTACTGTGGTAACACTCTATCTACGCAAAATCGATGGGAGATTGAAATAAGCCACAATAGGCTTAGAGCAGAATTCTCGACACTTTACATGCTTTCAGCAATAGCATGTGGAGAGTCTTAGAAGAAAGTAAGTTAGTTTCAGTCTTGTTTTTCAAATAGACTAAACACTTTTAAATTAGGAAATTATATGGAACTGAAAGCTAAATTGAACATAGTTCTAATTGAAAGCGTCGTAGACATTTTAAAAAATATTTTTTATAGTTATATTATAGACGAAAAATATTAAGAAAAGGGAGAACAATCATAGTACATTCCTCATACAACTCAGAAGAAGAGGACAGGGGAATGTCAAGACATGCAACCAGACTCCTCACCAGATAGCGTATTCGAGAGTTGCGATCATGAATGCCAAATGTTCGTTTGTCTTTGCTTAAATGTCATCATTTAATGTTTTTTTGCACACTAAATCGAGTGCAATAAAAATATGGACATGTTTATTCAGGAAAAGCGTGTTTTTTCAACAAAATAAGTTTATACCGCTAAGGTGACAGTTAACTGTTATATATTATTCAAGAGATTTTTTTTAAGATATTGCCATAATACACTTAAATGATGGAGAAAAAAAGTTATAAACGTTTTTCCATTTGCGATCGCAACGCTCGTTTACGCCATCTGAGAAGACCGGTTCCCTTTCCTTGTTCTCAGTTGTATAGGAATGTACTATTCGATATTTACCACTTTCTTATTATTTTTCATTTTTAACAGTCAAAATTTTTTTTCAAATTTTCTAAGGAAGTTTTCTTTTAGAACTATAGGGTAGAAAATTCCGCTGTATGCTACCTGTAGCCCATTTCGATCACCAATTTTATTATCTTTATTTTTTGTTTACTGACTGTACAACTCTTTATTTATTTATTTCCTTATTTTTTAATTTACTTATTTATTGAAAAAAATATGTTACGATTTGTATTGTTTTGAGTAGTTTGACACCAAGTGTAAGGTCATACTAAAAAAGATATAATCATTTACTTTCTATGTTATTATTTTATTGTGCTATTATTATATTTCTATGCTAAAATATTACACATTATTTTACAGCAAACATTTTTGTGAAGTGATATCTCTCTCCGTAAGGGCTAAAATTTAAAACAAAATACCATGTTGTCTTGCGCGCATTAAAAAAGTCATAAAAATGACTTAAACTACTTATAATAGGCAGTCAAATATACTCTTTTTATAACGATACTTGCTCAAATGAATTAAAAAATTAAAAGTAACTTTTACATTAAAGTTTTAAATCAGTAGGTTTATTAGAAGTTTAGTCATCTTAAACGCCAGGTGAGAAAATTTGAATTGAGAAAAGCTGATTTAAAGACAAAACGTTGAACTTTACAGAATTAAGAAAAATTCAGTTCAGTTGTGAACTTGTTTCTGCGACTTTATGCACTGTGTTTATGCTTCGCAGTTTTATACCAAACAGTTTATTTCGTGTGCAGTGTTTAAATAATAAATTGGAACATTTCCATCCTGGGTAATAGAGGTGATCTTTTACCGTGTAAAAATGCTGAATCCTTCGTGAGTGCTGAAATATTTTCATTCTGAAATGAATTTACAGAATGTTATTTTCTGATTTCAGTATTTTTGCCGTGCACTTGGAAATTTTTTCAGCAGTATCATAAACCTGGTGCAAATTGCTCAGAACAATACAAATCGTATAATATATATTTTTTACATAAAAAAACTCTTATTTAACTATCTTTAAAATCATATTAATAGGCTGACCTAGTGTGAATATTATGGGTTATTATTAAGGGGCAATACGCAGCCATTTATGTGTACAGCTTTTAAGGTGCCACGCCCCTTTTTTTCCACAATGCTTCCAAATTTGCTTCTTATATTTTTAGGTATGGTGGAATAGTGTATGCTATAATATATAGTGTATTATAATATAATACCTGACAGAGTTTGAATATAGTAGGTTTACATTACTGGGAGATGTGTGTGTGTGTGCATGTATACATCTTTGTATGTATGTATGATACAATGCCGTAACATCACTCCTCGGGGCCCTTTCAAAAACTTTCCGTACTCCATTTCTAACTGTCATGTTAGCTATTGATGTATCATGTTAATAACAAGTTACTTTTTCACATGCAAATTGGAATACAAAATATTGTAAGTTATAAACATGGGAAAATACAAAAATTGAGGGAAATCGGTTAATCCTAAGAAATTAAATTTTAAAAAACTCGTGCATATAAAACATGATTTCTCAGGAACTATTTAACCAATTTCTCTCAAATTTTGTACTTTTCCATGTGGAATTATAATAGTTTTGTAAGGTATAAAGTATCTATCTTTTTAAAGTTTTCTGTAAGACTTATAAGATAAAACAATTATAAAATAAAAAATAAGTATTAACTAACAGTTATTTTTTGCATGGAATTATCTTTGGATACGAGAATTTTATAATTGTGAGCAAATTTTTTTTAATTCCCTTAAATTCCCCCTGATTAGACTTCCTCGTGATATTACGGGGGGTTTTAAAACCGAATCCGTTGAACAAAAGTTGCGTTTATTCAGAGAAAGTATGTTTTTGTGTCTGATTACGGAACTTAAAATAAAATATCGTCTGTACCAATTAATTAGCATATTTGAGGGCACACCTTCGAACTATTAAGATGGAGTCCTAGAACGTGAAAATCTGATCATTAAATCAAAAGTTATTAGCCAGGGTGGTCCTTTTTTTGTTCACTGTACGTTAATTTTACCAATTTACGACAACGCACAGTGGAAATTTGAGTAGGAAAAGAAAAGCTACTTATGTTGTCTACTCTTATCCTCCGTGTTCACAGTAGCCTAAATCATAATGCTAATCATGAAACACCAATTCTACTTGAATCTGGTTACTATATCGTTAGGAAGGTCTTTTCAAGACAAAACCATTATAAAAATGAAAATTATTTATTAGTTTCAATTCTAAAAATTTCAAATGAATGGAAATTGAAAAAAATTTGACTATTTTTTATCGGTACATATACATACATTTTATAGTCACAGTTGAAAAAATATCCAGAAATGTTTTCTCTACATGCATCGATTAAAAAAATTAATTTGCCTTACTCCAACATGGACATGGCCCTAAAAAATATAGTTATGCTTTGAAAAGAATTAATTCTTGAATATTTGGCCTATTGAAACTTCTGATCAGACAGAATGACAAATAAATATATGTATTCACGGCACTATGTAATAATGTATGACAAAATTAGAACAAAGAGTAAGTTTTTTTTTTCAATATTCCAAAACGAAAAAAGAGAAAGTTAAATTTTTTTGCTAAAAAAATTTTTTTTCTTATAATGGTTTGTCATGACAATGAATTATGTTTGCAACGGAGAATAACTGAAAAATTGAATAACTTTGAACAAAAAACTTTAATGAATAACTTAAGCACTGATTACAGAAAGTTCATCTTCACGATTAAAACAAAATATATAAATTTCAAAACTGTAAAAAGAAAAAAGGAAAGTTAAATAAAATGAAAGCAAATATTATGTGAAATGTGTTTCTCATCTTGTTCCTGTTTAATTTATCTGGTTTTAAATCAAAATGGCCATTTAAAAAAAACGGAGAATAAAGCTATTTAGTTGATAAACAGAAATGTTCACATTTTAAAGAAATGATAATTTATAATTCTGATGGTCAAATAAATTCTTTTCCTCCATCAACGGAGAAAATTAATACGTAAAAAGAATTCTCGAAAAGCTAATTAGCACAAATAATTATTTAGATTATATGATTTTGGTTAAAAAAAACTAGATTAATTGAGCTCAACACTACTCCCTTCTTCAAAAGTTACGGAAACAAATTAGCCCATTCTTAAAAATATATATATATTTTTTAATTAAAGCAGTTTTTATTACTGATAATAACACTTTATAGAATTTTTTAATGAAACTTTCGTATTAAAAATATTTTTTCAATATTTTAACTGCTTCAAGTATTAGTTGAGGTTAGTTTTTTGAATCGGAATAGAAATTACCCTTGTTTATATAAATTAGTGGTGTATAAATGATATTTAATATGGTTCATTTTAAGAAAAAAAGAGAATAAATGTGTAATGGATTTAGTGTTTCTGCTCTATAACATAAGAATAAAATAGAAAATTCATAAGGAGATTAATTACTCAACCCAATAGTGTTATTTCCCTGTTTTTTAAATTAACAGTTTTTCTTTTTTCTTCTTAATATAAAACTAGTTATTAAAAAGCATAAAAAATTCATAGTTCCAATTTTAAAAATTTAAAGGTCTTACTAATTTGAAAAATCTAAAATAAGAGCAAAGTCCATGCACACAATAAGCAGTAAAAGTACTATATAAATGAAACTTGAGAGAATAACAATTTACAGATAGATAATTTTTTTTCCTTCCTATTATGTTAGTAAGTTTGGGTTAAAATGCAGTTAAGTTCTGAAAAATTGATTTCAGGAAAATTTAGTTAGTAGATTTAGTATAGTAGTAATTAGACAGATTAAACCAAAACCTACAGCGTACTTACTGTTTCGAATGATATTCAGGTCCTTTTATAAGCCATTTTTATATTTTGCCAAAAATTAGCAAAGATTGTATTTTTGAATTCGTTTGGTATTAGATTAGAGCTTTTTGCACTTACAGTAAATTGCACATAGAAGTAAAGCATTAAAATGACAGCAATTAAGGCATTCTGACAATTTTTGACTTCTTTTGGGTCAACATTTTAGTTTATATATATATATATATATATATATATATATATATATATATATATATATATATATATATATATATATATATATATATATATATATATATATATATATATATATATATATATATATATATATATAAATTCTATAATAAGCTTTAGGCGATTTACAAAACAAAAATGGTATTAAAAATTTGTCGAAACACTAGTGTGGAAGGCGGGATGAAAATGCTTGCTTGTCTGACATAAATTAGAGATACTATTTTAATTCTTCTATGATACTTCATCCGGTCATTAACAACCCAACAGGTTTTGATATTCTCTGTAGTGATTCCAATGTCGTTTTGTTTTTTCACCGCTTAAACCTTAATTCGTGACCCCAAATCTGTATACTCTACAGGAATTTGTTTTCTAAAAATAAAAAAGGATTTTAAAAATCATTACGAAACACCCTTTGTAAATCCATTTTAAGAACTCATCTTATTCTTCGTTTACTGCTGATCGGTATTTGATTACTTAAAAGTTAGGAAGGAAGAAAAAAATAAAATTTTCTTATGAATGAACCCGTTCTCTCTTTTTCCTCTGCATAATTAAAGCAGATCTGTGGATGGTTGAGAACCGTGTAAAGATAGATGAAGAAAAGAGGTTCGTCCAAAGGTTGCAATTGATGCCTAAACTTGAAAAAGAGCTCCAACCGCTTTTGCTATAAATGCTTACAATATAACGCGTTGTTTCAATTTAACTTTCATCCAAAAAATAACTATCGGTGCTAGACAAATGTAGCACTCAAAGTATGGTTACACTTTATGCAGGCGATAATATAAATTTGTCTTAGGATCACGACTCGCTAGAAATTATTAATGACAGAAATTAATGTTCACAATGACTAATCTTTAAGTCTGTTTGCGCATCGTCTCGTAAGCGTAACATAAGCGGAGGGATACACCGGAAGTATTCTTCCGGAAGCTTCTTAACATGCAGTCAACTATGTTACAAACATTCTAGCGTTATTTCACACTCTGCTTTATAGGATATGGATCACATTTTTTTCTTTTAATTTCATTATTCCCTATGCAATGATCAATTCTACTTGGAAATTGCACTCATACAAAATATAGATCCATGTTTCTTTTTTTTTTTTACTTATGGTGACCGCTGCTGTTCACTAGCAGGCATTTTTAATGCATTTACATCAGAGGTGTCAAACTCAATTTTCCATATTAAATTTAGAATGTGTAGACGGGCCAGACTCAAAAAAATAAAATGTACTGAATTATTATAACATTTTATTTATTTAATTGTATAGTGTATAATATACGGTTGTTAAAAATCACATGGAAGTTATGAAAGAGGATAATTATTTTGAGCTCGAGGATCTGACTTCTCTTGTTTTTGACAAGCTCATTCATGTCCGGTTTCATATTTGTTGTAATTATTTTAAGAATTGATTGGAAATGTTCATTCGTAAGAAGTCTTGTACGATGTTTGTTCTTATTTATCTTCATGACATCTGCTCGCATAAATGGATGCTGCCAAGCATGCACAGAATGCGTGCTGAATGCATGCACAGACTCGAACCGCGTGGAAGATTCCGTTTGTTGCTAAGAAATGGCGTTACTGTCGATCTCTCTCGCTTGTCTAGGCCCGCGCTGCCCTTGAAATTACTTAGAAATGTAGTGTGCGCACTTTAAAACGTCCGTAGAGGAATCGAGTGAAGTCTAAAAGCATGATTCTTCTCTCTGTGACACATTGTGATCGCGGGCCGTATCTTTGACATGACGGATTTGCATCATAATAATTTTAAAGTATTTTATTATTAACGTGTAATAACTGGCAGTGATCTCAATATAAATATGAATGCTGTATTTTGTGAAGCACGGGCAGGATATGAAAATCAATCCGACATCCATGGCACCCATGATGTGGCGTTTAACGGAGTCCACCCGGGAAGAGCATTTGACCCACGGGTAACCAGATTACAACTTTTTTGCTGATTTTTTTTTATATTAATTTATTTTATATCGATAAATTGAGTGAGGTCGTGAAGTAAGGATGAGAACACAAAATGAAAAAAGTCAATCTTTCCAATGATTTTTGATGAGATAACAGCTCTGCTCTAAACGAAACTTTTAAGGGAAGAAAATTCCCCTTCATTTAACACTTCAGAAAAGAATTTTTTTTTTTGAAAATATACAAATGAATTAAACGCAATAATTTTAATAAGTATTTTCTTTCAGCGATTGAAACTTTGTTTGCCTTTCTTTGTAATAAAGGAGAGGTCAGTATGGCATTCTCTTAAAGAGAAAGCCAGTATTCTTGACCGCTCCAGGGATTACAAGTAAAAATATATGTTGGTACTTTTTTAATTATTAGAACAATAACTAAAGAAAATCTGTTAGTTTATCGGAATTCAAAATCAAATCAGAAAAAACCTTTTTCATAACCTAGTTTGATAATTGGGGTATGAAAAGGTTCCTTCCTCCCCCCCCCAGATAATTGAAGGTCATTAAAGCGGTCTTTTTGATTGTGGTACTAGAGAAAAGGAATCCCAACATCATTTCAAGTTCTAAACAGTTTTCGAAATATTTTTTTTTTCGTTTTTATTTTTTTTTTTAAAAAAATTCTGTTCCTACTTCAAATAAACAAAATATTTTGAAAAAAAAAATAAAGAAATGTTTGCGCTTTTTTAAAATAATGCGACTATGGCTAGACTAGTTTTGATTTATTAAGAGGGGTTCACACAATTAAATCAAACGATACTGTTACTGTTGCCCTTTACATATTTTGCAGCATACTACTTTTATTTTATTTTATAACCGTCGTTGAACAGCCCACCCAATTTTATGGGTTTACGACAACTCATGTTCAACTTCGTAGCCTTCTCATTTTGAACCCAATCCAGAAGACAAGGAAACTCCTGGATCAAGTATTGGGGATAAATTTGCCTTCGTGGAGGACTTTCTGATGGAACTAACCCGCATTTCCGTGACATGGAGAGGCAAGGGGACTTAAACCCATGATCCGTCTACCACTGAGGATATTTCACGTCAGCACTGTGGTCAGTGCAAGCCGGATGCGGAATTCGTATCGACTGGGATTCGAACCTGGTTCGCCTCATTGGAAGGCGAACGCTCTATCCCTTGAGCCATTGCTGTTCCATAATTCCATTCCATTTTTACATAAATATGCTTAATAGTTTGTTTATATTACTTTTTTATTCAATTTAGAATGATGTTGTGGGGGAGATTTTAAATAAATTTCACACCCTCAAAAGAAGAACGTCACATCCGCAACACTTAATGACTGTAATTAAAATGTTCCATTTTTTTGTTTCTGAAATTAGATGCATCTTAATAAACTATTTTTGAGCACAAAATATGAAAAGTTACACTCAAGAAAGTTAATTTTTGATATCATGTTTAAACATCGTTGAAAAATTTTATGTGTTGTCAGCGTCACCAAAAACTGTAAGCACAGGTATCGCAAAAATCGATAGTGAAGCAAATATGATATGAGTAGGGTTTAGAAAATTCTTTTTGGCCTACTTTTAGGGTATACTATTTTGGTCATTGCCCTTCTTTGCTTTTTATATTTCTATTAAATACTGCATTTGAGGAAGTCATTTTTCGGACACTTTAATGTTTTTTCATATTTTTTTGTACACAAGATTGATTTTAATAACAAATCATTGGATTGGTGTCCAAATTTCTAAAAACATGTGCTAAAAAATATCGATGAAACATCTTATGTCAATTTCTTCAGAAATTGACATTAAGTAGACATTAGCAGGTTAATCGAAGAATAAAAACTTCTTGAAGAACAAAGAAAAAAATCTTTTATGACATGATAAATAGTGGAATCAAATCAAATGACGTTTTACTCTTTCGTTCTTGACCTTTCCTTTGAAGTCTGATAAGGTAAAAATAAAACTTTAACATAGAATGGACTGATAAATTGTAATAAAGTGAGTAACAATTCCTTTTTTTTACATGAATTATTCCAAGATATATGATAAGATAAGAAACTTCATTTGTTTTAAATATAAAGAGGTCGAGACATGTTTCCTTAAGCAATCGTTCTCAAGAATAGTCATTATTATTTGTTTTGCATTAAAAAAAACATGAAAAGAGTTCGTAACTTTCTGCGACACCAAACTAAAAGTCAAAAAATTGTTTAAATATGTGTCTGTGTGTGAGAACCTTACAATTTAAGGGATTAAAGCAATATAAATAAAATGAAAAGCAATATTTAAGGAGTTTCTTGCACTACAATTTTCTATAGTGTTATTTTCAGATGGGCTCCTACACTGTTATAATTATCATTCTAAAATTATGGTAAAATAATTGTCTTTCCATCCGTTTAACCGTAAATTTTACGATAAAGAACGTTTTTTTCCTTTATGGTTTTGAGACCATTTACAAAAAGTATGGTTACAAAAATCATGAATGCAAAACTATACGGTTTCTTAACCATTTGCAACTAGCATTTTTCAAAAACGTAAAAAAAAAATTTATCATTTAACTAGACATAAGAGGTCGGCTTTTTGAAATGGGCATCGGAGAGTGCCGGACACTGGAAATTCTTGAAGGGAATGGACTCTTGTCGGTCATGAGATGGACAGATAAGCTTGCACACAGTTGCAAAGGTAGCTTCATGAGGTGGTTCTAATTCCGGTTGTTTAACCGTATCAGGTGATAAACAGTTTTTCTTATGCTTAACAGGTTGATTGCCATTTTATTGATGGTTATGTGACTGTTTCAATTATATATATTGTCAAAAAAATCATAGAATATTGTAATTTAACCATTTTTCTTCGAAATTTTTTTTAAGAGAATAACAGTTTTTAGAAATTTATGCGTGACAATTGCGAGAAAAAGTTCATTGGCTACATGAAAATCTTGTCTTTTCTCTGAAAATGCGTTCTTAAAAATTCTGCCCTAAAGATTTGAAAATTTGATTTATCATGATGTGTTGCCCTAAAATCTGCAATAAACTCATTTATTCTAAAACATCTGAATATTTCTTACCTTTTTTTTGTATTTTTTTTTTCAGAACTCTTAATATATGAAGATTTTTTTAAAGAAGCAGGTGTTGAAAAAAATTTGATTTTTTTTTTATATGCTTTTGAAACATGCTGCCAAAAAAAAACGTGGACAACTTTTGAATGTGTTATAAAATATGATTGATACAGACTCTTATATGTTCAACGACTGATTATATGTTTGATTAGAAATTGAGTTGATCATTTGATTATTCCATGTCCTCTCTTTTTTTTCCCACTAAAGTTTAAAAACAAAACACTTTTTTTACCCTCAATATCGAATTATGAGAAAATTGAAATTGGGTGATTATTTTGGCACGTAAACTAATCTTTTTTATCATGTTTTGTCATTAACTATCATCAAATTGTTTTTCTTTTCCTCCCATCCTACTATTCTGAGTTTTGGAAATATTATTAAGAAGAGTGGTTCTTAAAAAGTGTTCCGTGGTACCCTAAAGTTCTGTTGAAGGATCACGGGCCACATTTTTTTACCACATAATTTTTTTCAATAAATAGTTCATAACTTATCCAATATTTTCGCTATTGTTTGAAATTATATACATAAAATGTTATTTTAAAAAAGTAGCGAAATTGAAAAAAAAAATTTTTTTTCGGAAATAGTCTATTAATCGTTTCACTGATCATCCAGAGTTAACTCGGTTATGTTTTTATAGCAAAGATTTATTAACCCGAGTATACTCGGGCATAGCAGAATTCGTCATTACCTTTTGTTTCATCACGATTTTATTCGTCCGGAAGCGAAACAAAAAATAATCTCCTGTGATTGGAGGTTTGCTATTTGTGGGACTACAGACGTACTTTGTCCAATTGGTTGATGAATTTACACAGAAAAAAAAAGAGTAAAAAATTGGCATTTGCGAGCGAAAGTGAAAGTAATGCAGATGATTTTTCAGATGATGAAGATGGGAACCTATACAAAGACTATAATTTAACTTTTTTTATTGACCCCTGAGACAATTTGGGATAGTAAACTGATGGTACATTAAATATTTCTTAAGCAAAAAAAAAAAAAAAAATTAAAATTTCAACTTAAAACTAGTTCTTTGTATTTATCACTGAAATAGAAAAATATGTTGATTTTTTGCATTTTTTTTCTTTAAAAAAATTAGCAAGGGAAGGGGTTAAATAAATTATAAAAATTTCATTAGTATTTCATTTCTGGCGTTTCAATTCAAAGTGAAATAAGTAAAATTTATAACTATTTACAACTATTCTCAAAAACTATGTATTTTTTAAAATCGTCCATCACCCAGCTTATTTCATAATACACAAAAGGAGAATTTCTATGTATTAAATATTTACAAAATTAGTAGTTTTGATTTGTCGGTAAATTCACAGTTACAAATAAATTTTTGTTTCCTTTTTTTCCACTTTCAAATCTTACTATTAGTTCACACTCTCTGCCTATATCTTCTTCAAATTTTCAATCATAAATAAAATACTTTTTATTCAACCATTCAATACACTTTTTTAAACTTGTAGTGCAATGTTAATACAGTTTTTTTAAAATATTAATTCATTCATTGAATAGGGATGAACGAAAAACGAAATGGAATTTTCTGATCGTAAACCGTTAGTCGTTGTTTTAAATTTTACTATAAGCGATTCAGTTTTTCTCATATTTTAAAGATAACATCAGTGATAATTTCTAACTTATAACTCTATTTGAGCAAAAAAATAGTTTATGGCTCACATTCGCTGTGCCAGTTAATTTCGATTCGCGATCGCAACGCTGGAGTACGCCCTCCAGCGGGAGACTGAAAATATCGGCCATTAGTTTCCTCATAACCATTGGCAATGACGGACGCTATTTTCTTATCAGGAAAGGAAAGGTAGTCCTAAGGAAAAGGTAGAAAAACTTGAAAAAACTAACCGGAACATGCCAAATATTGAACCAGAACACGCCGAGCATTTGAAGAACAATTTCTCAATAATTTTTACCTTTCTATTACCAGCAACATAACTTCCAATTTCATGATCACTTGCTGTTACAGATGCGTGTATTACGGTAAAATAATTTTTTCTGTCTTCAATTCATTACAAATTTAAGTGAACTCAACATTGCTTTCGTCATTCCAATGAATAAAGTGAATTCAGAACGTACAGAATTGTAATAGTTATAGAATATTCTTCTTCTTTATAGAATAGTATATATTTCTGCATCTATATAATTCGGAAAACAACAATAAAGAATCATCCGAACTACTTGAAATAGTTTCATTTGTGCTGATTATTAATAAACTTTTACTGTTTTCTTGGTAAGTATTTTTTAGTTTTAAAAGAATAATTTCAACTAGAATTCAGCTATTCTGTTTTTAAGCTACATATTCAAATTTATATCGAGATCTTACAATTATAAAATTTTGATGTGTGGTATGTTATCGAAAAGTAATAAAGGGGATAATCTATGCATATATTATTTGAGAATAAAATTTTCAAACGAAGAATATTTCATTTGGAATTCAGCCGATTTATAAAACAGGTGAGTGTTATGATTTTTATAATAAAAAATTTGCTTGTAAATATTTTTTTCCTATTTGATGATAGTTCTCTACAGAATGGTTTTTTACGTCTGAACTGTAAGAATAAAAAAAATAAACAATATGAAAGTTTTTTATTTCGATATGAGGAATTTTGAAAATTATTTTTCTATCCTAAGAATTCTTTGTTTTACGTTTTTTAACTTCTGATTTTTAGATAAAAATTGTCGTCAAAATACTTTTATTGAAAACATAAATGGTATAATATTATGTGTTTATGTATACTTCTTGCATATTCTAACGTCTGAAGTAATATGATTTAGAAAAGTATGAAGAAAAATTCGGTACTTATGTATTAACGCCATCGCAGCTACAGATTTGGCGGTTTTTAAGTGCTGCCAATCTACGTCTAAAATTTTTGCGACAAATCATAAAATGAAACACTTTATTTAAAATCAAAGAAGTCAATCGGATTTCGGTGGGAAATGGGCCGATATAGAGTTTAACATAGATTTAAAATAATCTCTATTTTCTTCTCTATCTTAACAATCTCTATTTCTGTCGCCATAATAACTCTAATAAATAAGATTCCAAATTAAACAACATGCCGGCCAGGTGGCCGAGTGGTTAGCGTGCCTGACTGCGAAGCCAATGGCTGTGGGTTCGAATCCCGCTCTGGACATGGATGTTTCTCTCTGTGTTGTCCTCTGTTGTGTGTGATGTGTGAATGTGGCCCGCCCTATGAACGGGTTTGTGGCAATGTGGCGTGGTTAATGTTGCTCGCCTCCGTAAATTAGGTTCACAGCTGGGTAACGCTAAATGACTTCCGGCATCTTCCGAGGTGAAGAACGAGAGTGCCTGTCGTTATTTTAAAAAAAATAATAATAATTAAACAACATTTTCAAAACGTACGTTTACCAAGATAAAGTTTCATGTCATGGGAATTGGTACATTTTCGTTTTTTTGGTAAAATATTTCGCTCTTGAAAAAATAAAATTGCATCTTGTTTTGTTTTTGGCAAATCCCAAAGACGAATTTTCTTAGCACTAAAAAATAGCGTCAAAAAAGATTTTTTTTTTCGTAAGCATTCATTATTGTACGTTTTTTAGTTTCCAAATAATGATTTTTATGGAAACTTAAAATTTTTTGATAAAAATTTTTGTCAAGAAACTTTTTTTATAAAATTAAACTTTATAAAATTATGAAGCTCATGTATACTTTCTGTTCATTTTAATTTTTGAAGTAATATGATTCATAAAATTATGGATTCATAAAACTATGAAAACTATAGAACAGGTGTGCATATGATTCCTAAGTTTAAATAGGCCCTTCATGTTATATCATTAAATTTAGTAGAACAATTTCTCGGGCATTAGGTTTTAACTCTTATAAGAATATACATCTCTTTTTTCTGTTTATGTACAAATATTTCTCACTTGTGTTTGGGATGTTCCTTCTCTAAAAAGAGGAAATACCTTTTTGTATTCGTTTGCATAAGAAAGAATATCAAGCATTTTCTTTTTTTAAATTTACTAAGCCACAATAAAGAAGGAACGTTGCAATGCTTTAAAGACATCTCCAGAGTAACTGAATGACTGTTCATATAGAAATCGCAGGTATTCGTCTCACACAGCAGCGCCCCCTATAGTTAATTTTAGTTTTATAGGGGAGAAACAAATTGTAAAATAAAAATTTTCTATGGAAAAATTATTTGTTTTATTATTCCTCCAAGACGATGAAAAGCTATACAGGGTGATTCTAAAAAGATGGGCAAAATTTTAGGAAGTCATAGTACACTCCCAAGCCAGCAATTTTTATCAGAGAATGCATGGTCGAAAACAAAACGCAAAGCCGCTAGAGGGCGTCAAAGTTATGTTCTTATATGAGCAAAAACACACAAAGAACGATGAAGTCAAGTTATAAAAGCAAATTTAAAGGCATGTGATTACAATAAGTGTTCAAAACAGTGGCCGGCAGCGGCTATGCTGCTAGGCACGCAGTACAACGGTTAAGAAAAGATAGGTCATATCACGAACTTTCCCTGCAGCGGCCGAAAGATTGGCGACAAGTAAAGCAGCGCAGTAACTCGCAACAGGAATGGAGCTTTCACGTTTGCAATGGAGCTTTCGCGTTTGCATCAAACAACTTTCCAAATGCACCAGCACCTTTGCGTTTTGTTTTCGACCATGCATTCTTTGATAAAAATTATTTGCTTGGGTGTGTACTATCACTTCCTAAAATTTTGCCCATCTTTTTAGAATCACCCTGTATAAACAAGGTAATTTATTTCAATGCAACATTATTATGCAAAGAGTTATGTTCTTTTTAAATTTTTGCTTTTAAATTTAAAAAAAAAAAAAAACATACGAGCACGAGACACTAATTTTTGGGAAAATAGCAATTAGTTTTATTATTTTTTATTCAAACGCTTGTGTTGGCATAAAAATTATAAACTTCTTAAGAAAGTATTTAAATGTACAAACTTTTACTCATCTCTTAAACATTCTTTGTTGGAATAAATAATTAATAAAACATTTTCTTGGGGAAATGAGTGATAAGAATTATTTCCACCCAATAGATAACACTTTATTTTTATTTTTTTTATATTTTTGTGTTAAAAGGAAAAATTATAAAATATTGAGACATAATGCGCAAATAAATACCACGCAAATAATTTTATGTTAATAATTTATATCTTACTACAGTGTTTCCCAAACTTATGACTTTTGCGTACCCTTTCTAAATTTTTCGTAACGCTGTGTACCCTAATAAAAAAATTAATGTACTTTTTACTATAAAAAAAATTGCACAAAAGTTAAAAATTACAACTGCCTTTTGACAATACTAATTATTAACTGTTAACTCAGCCAAAAATAACCATACGAAAAATACTTAATTTTAAATTTTCATGTAGAGCTTTGTTTTTAAATAAAATTTTTGGAAATTTTCTTTTGTTGTAAGATATTCGCATAAGAGCGCGTACCCCCGCTAAACTGTTCCCGTACCCCTGGGGGTACGCGTACCACACTTTGGGAAACACTGTCTTACTATAAGTAAGTAATGCATAAGTGTAAAGTTTTATTTTAGGAAAGGCTACCTTAAATTAATTACAGGTCCTGGCCAAATTATTAGCCATTCTATGTAAAATTATAATTATCAGTTACAGTTGTATTGCTTTTTCGCCTCTGAAACAGCATTTGTTTACGTTCCTTTATCAATGGGTTAACATTGCAGTGCAATAATTAATTACAAATGGAAAGTATATCCTGAATAAAAACCCATGTTTAAATATAAAAGTATTGCATACAAACTCGTGCAAATCATGTCATTATTAAAACCCTACAGTGCGTCTCATAAGTTGATCTAATTATTATAATATAATGCTTCATATAATAAATATTCTATATTTGTATAATATATCGTATAATTTGTCCTCTCGTCGAATTTATGTTATATATCACCTCATTTAACCCATTGATACAAGAATATAAACAAGTGCAAAAGCCGCGTGAAAACAATAAAGGGCTGTATCACCTGATTATTAATATTTTGCATAGAATCTTAGAGTGCGTCTACTAATTTAGCCTGTAATAATGATTATAATAATTTAGATTCTCCAAAGAAACAAGATTTGTTTGCAAATAAGCGAATGATTCATTTAAAAATCCTTTTTTTGAAACGGGAAAGAGCTTTCCTAAATTTATCAGCAGCCAAATGTTGGCGAGGAATGAGGAGCCGAGAAAACTTTTCCGCCAAGTACTTCTCTCTCACTATGTAGCGGCAGTCTACTGCAATAGCCGCAGCAGTAGAGAACGGAGGGAATGACAGCGGCCCGTTATAGCTCGGGTCGGGATGATTTCGGCTGCAGAGTGCTGCCACCCCTCTACCCCCACTGCATGAGACATCAACAGCACAGGTGCCTTTACAGCAATCCCCCTACCCTACAGAGAGCCTCCACCATATCCGCCCGCCCTTATCTTCCACAAACGTGCAGCGATGGACACATAGAGAGCCTACAGCGTCGCTATTCACAGCGCGCTGTACACAAGAGGCCAGACGATGGCCTCCTCGTCCTCAAGGTGGTGAGTGCGGCGTGTGCTGAACCGGACAAAAAAGCCAACTTTGAAATAGTGAGTGTGAATGAGAGGCATGGACGGTTTAGAAAAGCCGTGCCCTGCATGCCTTTGGCCCTCTCCATTATACTCTGCATCATCAACATGTTAGCCCCAGGAGTAGGTAAGATTTATTTTTACTTCATAAAATGGTCTTTAATAAATATAACTTTTTCAAATTTTTGGTTGTTGTTGGTCAGCAAAGATTTTACTCAGTCATAAAAATTAGTTTTTTTATGAAAAGTAAAGTCTCTGGCCAAATTATTACACGCACTATAAGATTCTAAGTAAAATCCTAATTATCACGTGATACTCTATACAGCTTTATTGTTTTTATGTGACTGAAACCGGTTTGCACTTGTTTGCGTATCAATGGGTTAAACTTGACGGACGATATACAATATATATTTGACAATAGGATAAATAAGACGATACATTATACAAATATAAACTATTTATTATATCAGCTATTATATTAGTATATTATAATAATTAGATCAAAATATTAGACGAAATTGTAGTTTTTTAATAATGACATGATCTGCACAGGCAATACTTTTATAGTTAAACATACATGGCATGGGTGAAGATTTCTTATATGCTTCTATTTTTATAGTATTGCATTACAGTGTCAACCCATTGATAGAGGAGTGTAAAGAAATGCAAATCATCCGAGTAAAAACAATAAAGCTGTATAGGCCATGATAATTATAATTTTACATAGAATCTTACAGCGAGTCTAATAATATGAACTGTGGTTTATCCTCATAAAAGCTAATTTGAAGAATAATTTATTTTGAGAGAGGAAAGAAAGAGTTTGTCCGGCTCATTTTCACTGTCTAATAATTCTCGGGGAGAACTGATTTTGCACGTTATTGATATGAATGATCAAGATGCAATCGTCGTTCTTGAGGAAATTTGGACATTCACCATACTTTGTCTGTCAAACAAACTAAAAAGGGATGACAAGAAATATTCAGTGTTTACAGTGCGAAACACCCTTTGATCCAAATGCTTCAATTTTCACGTACTAGGACTCAATCTTAATGGTTTTGAGGAAATGGACTTAAATTTGCTAATGAGTTAGCGCGGGGCCGGGATAGCCTGGTCGGTAGGGCGCTGGGCCCATATCCAAGAGGTCGTGGGTTCGATCCTCGCCGGCCGAAGACTCCCCGGGTAGTAAATGGTGACTGATGCACGTTAAATCTGTCGAGTCTCAAAGTCCTCCATGTTCCCACAACAAATCAATACCTCTGGGGGTACTGATCCAGGAGTTTCCTTGTCTTCTGGATTGGTTCAAAATTACAAGGCTACGGAGTTGAACGTTAGTAGTCGTAAACCCATGAACTTGGGTCGGCTGTTCAACGACGGTTATAAAATAAAATAAAATAAAATTAGTTAGCGCAGACGATATTTTAAGTTAGGAAATGGAATAAGGCGCATCACTTTCAAAAGATATAGAGGAGATGATTTTTAGAGGTGTGTGTTTATTTATGATGGGAGAGTTTATGATGAAAATCTTTTCTTAGGTCAGAAATCAATTTATTCTTATCATTCCCCCCCCCCCACATCCATTTTGATAAAAATAGTTTTCAAGATTTTTTATCATTTTTTAAATTTAAGTTTGTGCCTGCTAGATAAAGTCGGGAAATACAAAAATTACATTAGGTTATGAATTGAGCTCAAACTATTTAGAAAATAATTGTCATCAGACACAGAGAAATCCTGTTGAAATGTGAGCACTCTAACGAGTCGGAAAGTGGTCGAAAATGAGACTCACTGGGTCTTATAAATTATAGGGTTAGAAAGGATTGAAACAAGGATATTCATCTAACAGTGTTGCAAAATAGTCGATTGAAGAGATTTTTGGCAATTTTAAATCTGCATGTAGTTTATGTAAGAAGCAATTAAAACTTGAGATGTCGTAGAGCTTTAAATGGAAGCCTTCCATCAGTAAATTTATTGTAGACTCAGACCATAAATTTCTTGTAGTAAATTTTGCTTTTGACGGGAAATAATGATTTTACACCAGGTTCGAATCTCTTAACGAGATTTAAACACTCTGGTTATTCGGAAAGGGGGCAAACTTTTCACTAGCGATCGATTAACTGCGTGATAATATGATAAATTCTGATTGTTTTGGCAAGGGTTGAATAGCCTATGGGCTCTTATTATTTAAGCACTCTAGTTTTCAAGAAAATGGTTGAAAATTTGAAAGAAAAATAGTTTTCAATAAATGCGTGATAAATTCTATTTGTATCTACAGGCTGCAAATAGAAGTCAGAAAACCGCTTTAGTTAAATTTTGAGTGCTCTAGCTTGTCGTAAAGCAGTCGGAAAATTTTAATTGGCGAAAAATTTTCATTGACGGTAATATCATGACAAGCTCTGCTGTTAGCGAATAGGAAATTATAGAATAGAATCTTGGATTGACATCGGGCATGGAGCTTTAATACTGTTTTGAGTTCTCTAGCTAGTCGGAGAATAATCTAAATTTTGATTTTTAAATTCCATCAACACTAACATTCCTCTGTAGACATTCCATTCAGTTTATAAAAATTTAATAAAATAAAAAGGTTATTTATATTAAGATAAAAGAAATTTTAATGACAAAAATACATTAATAGAAATATTGAAAAAAAAACTTTTACCAACATAACTTTTTGTACAGGTATCAATAATTAATTTTTTTTTTAATATAACTCAAACAACGCATGATAATATATAAAAAATAAAAAATAGTGCGTGGAGTCCCTCCGCGCGGAAGAAGTTAAACTTCGCAACCTGCGACGTTAATTGTAGAAGAATCAGCAATCGTAGAAGGATCACTAGTTCTATTCAACGACTCTTTTTCCTGCTCCGCTCGCTTCCGTGCTCTTATTGTATTATTGTGCATTTTTCACCTCTTGAACCAGTGGAAGTGCTTGTGGTTGCCTCATCGTCTCGCCCTGGAAAATGTATTTGCATTAATAATGTATGTGAATGCGTCCTAATGTAATTTCAGAAGAGAAAACCTAACAATCAATTGATATTCACAAGAGACGTACCTTGACAAAACCTTAAATCCGTCGCATTGTCCGTGGGATTGTTTTCACTCATTTTTTACAATTGTTATTGTAATTTGAAAATAAAAAATACTACCTTATTAAATTATATGCGTATCAAAACAAACTAAAAAAATATTTTAATAGAAAAACAATACTTTTATGACTTTTATGCTAGTGAGAACCAAAACAATATGGAAATGAATGAGGAAAAACTGGATCCTACCACGTGATTTCCCAGCCAATAAAAATGTAGCCTTAAACGTTTAAAGCAACCTTGTTGGAAGTCGCATAAGAAGTATAACTTCAAAAATTAAAATGCCAATTAAAAGCCGGCTAAAAAACATAGAAAATGAGAGAAGAGTCGCAACCCTTTTTAAGGACTTTTTAACTATAGATAAATTATTAGACAGATCTTAATTATCAGGTGATGCTATGCAGCTTCCATGTTTTAAAAGCTTCGTGTATCAATTGGTTAAATTAAACAAGATATATAATAGAAATTCGATTAGGCGAATTATTAAATAAATACAAAATATTTATTATATCTAGCATTATGTTAGTATATTATAATAATTAGAACAAATTATTAGACGCATTGTATTTTTTTAATAATGACACGATTTGCACGAGTTTATATAGGCAATACTTTTATACTTAAACACAAATGTAATAGGTTTTTATTCATGAGATACTTCCCATTTGTATTTATTCATAACGTATTGAATTGCAATGTTGACCAATTAATGCTCGAACTTAAACAAGGTCTCAGTTACATAAAAACAATAAATCACCTGATAATTAAGATTTTACATAGAGTGGGTTTAATAATTTGTACAGAGATTAGGAACTTCTCCCAGGCCGCATGAAAGCTACAATAACCGAAAAAATGCTTTTTTATTAGCCGCGAAAATTGTTAAATAGCTGCATTTACGCTACAAAATCTTCAAAATGGTGTCATTTTTTTTATTTTATAAAAACCGTCGTTGAACCCAATTTCATGGGTTAACGACTACTCATGTTCAACCACGTCATTTTGAACCCGATCCAGAAGACAAGGGAACTCCAGGATTGTGTGAAATTTGCCTTCTTGGAGCACTTTTTGATGGAACTAACCCGCATGTGCGTGACAGGGAGAGGACGACCACCAGAACCTCTCAAGGTTAGCCTGGTGGTAAAGGGACCCGTCTACCACTGAGGATATTTCACGTCAGTTTTGTGGTCTGTGCAAGGCGGATTCGTATGGACCAGCCACTGGAGGGATTCGAACCCGGTTTATCTCAATGGAAGGCCATCCCGACCGGATGTCATTTGAATACACTCTTAGAAATTTCTCGAAAAACGTGGTTAAATAACAATTTATAGAATGATTATTTCACCCTATTTAATCGAAATAGTCAAATGACCGTAAATAAAGATTGAGAAAAACTGTTTATTAACTGCTTTCATCTTAAACAACTAGAATTTCATCGCCCCTCACTGGAACCACCTCATGAAGCATCTGCGTATCATATTTTATCTGTCCATCCCATGACGGACACAGTCCCTCCCTTCAATTTCCGTCACTCTCCCATTACCTTACGAGCTCTTATGTTTAGTTAAAGAATTAGTTTTTTTTCTTCCTGTTTTTGAAAAATGCTAATTGTTAAAAAACCGTATAGTTTTGTATTCATGATTTTATAACCATACTTTACTAAAAACCATAAAGGAAGGAATTGCTTATTACCGTAAACTTTACGGTTAATTGGATGGGCAGATTTTACCATAATTTTAGAATGAAAATTTTAACAGTGTATCATGAATGACCTTTTTTAGACTTTACATACGACCTTTATATAACCTTTGTATATATAAAGGTTGTATGTAATGGTTGTATATCATAGTTTCAGTTTGTGGCAGAATCTGCCATTTTTGAAACTTGACATAATATTGGTGCTAAAGGATTGGACATCAAAAATTAAGTCAGATAAAATAAGGTTCATATTTCGGCAATAATTAGAACTGGCTTTTATTGCATCGGACATTTCCTTATTTATTCGATGTTTTTTTCTTGTTCAGGTGTACAGTAACCAGGTGTTTAGGTATGTTTAGTTCTCATTTAGTTTTCTTTGAGTATAGTAATGGCAAAATAAGGGAGATAATTTATTTGGCATACACTGTACAGTAAGAAAAAAGAAAGATATCGCGCTGAGTAACTTCCTTTCTAATAGTCGGATTTTCAGGTACTATGTGTCAACCTTAATGGGTACTGGGGTGTGACCTAAAATATGCTAATTATTTCTTGCTAACCATTCATTAAGTTATAAAACGGACGCAAAAGCGTACTTTCTCTGAATAAACATACATTTTTTTTACGTATATGGATTCTTAATCTTCAAAATATAGGGGGTAGCAGCAATCTGGGAAATGAGGTTCCCATTGTTTGGTCAAGTTCGATTCAAAGTAATGCCAATATCACTTCTTGCGTTTTTAGTCATATTTTTAAAAGTAATTAAGCGATTAAGAAAGAAATTGCCCCCACTCATAAAACCCATTTAGCCAAAGATAATTTCGTGCAAAAATAGTTTTTAATAATTATTTATTATTTAATTTAATTGAGGATGAAACAAATTTAAATTATGAGGTATACATTTTTTATACCATAATAATCTACATATTTTTTGTTGATGTAGTAGATTTTAGTAGAAACCAAAAAAAATTAAAATTAATTATTTAAAAAATAATAATTTAGCGACAATGAAGAAATATTTAAACAGGACGATTAATATTTAAATTTGATTAACTTACGAGGAACTTGACTTACACGTGCGAAGCGTAAAGTTTCATATATATTTTTTTCGCTAATTACCGACTGCTAATCTTTTTTTTAAATTATAAATTACGATGTTTCTTTTTTAGTCCTCTAAAAATTTATACGCATTATATATAGTAAGGAAATTTAAATAAAACATATTATTGAATAAAAAACATTTTACTCAACGAATGTCGAGATTTATAAAAGCATGTTTCTGAAAGAATGTGATTATACATCAGATTTTGATTATATTTAATGTGATTATATTTTATTTTTTAGTTTGGTTTTTCAATAATTCATTTTCAATAATATACCTACGTATGTATAGATTTGGAATAATGTATTTATCAATTTTTTTAATATATATTTTATAGTTATTCATACAAATACGTAGTTAACATTTTTAATTTCTCAATATGTTATATACAATCTATATCTTTAAATAAATTCTTAAATTACCCGTTCACGCCTGTTTCGCAGGACTATTTTACCAACTATTTAATTAAATTTTAACATTTATAAATATATCATTATAAATATAAAATCATTTATATATATAAAATCCACGTATATTATTTTTTCATTAATATACTAATAAATATTTTTTTGTACTTTAATTTAGGTTTTCCTTTAAAGAAAAAGTCCTCTTTTAATTATTGTTTTCATTAAAGGAAAACCTAGAATTAGTGTCTGCTAGCTGAGAATAAAATCTTGCTAAGAAAACATTTTGCTGCTTAAATTTATTCGATGCAAAATACTAAGCACATTATTTCTTCGAAGATAATTATTGATTTATTGTTTCTATTGACTTCAACATAGATTATCTAAAATAGTGTTGAAATTTTATAAGTTACTACAAAAAGAGTATAAAAGATACCGAACATAGTTTTAAGTCTCTTAAAATATATCTTAAATGTCATCCTAACATATTATTTGCCTCTTCACAGAACTAATTATTTCAGTATTATATTTTTTACTCTTTCTTTATGCTACCACTATTAACTATTCTGTTTAATCTTTAAATTAACACTCGCTGTAAGTAATTGCAAAGTTTTTTTGGAGAAATATAGCTTGTTAGCTGATTTTCTATATTAAAATTATTCAGTGCAAAACCTCTGACTGATCATAATAAATAACCTCTGAGATTGAACTAACAAATTATTTACTTTATTTTCCTTATTGTTTCTTATTTGTTTGGTTTGTTAAATACACATTAGTGCAAGTCACGCAATTGTTTGTATGTTTTTTGAAATGTACAAATTCGAACCGCAATTTTATGTTTAAACTTATATATTACTCCGTTAATTTTAGAAAAAAACCTGCTCTTTTAAAAGAGGATGTTAAAAAAATTTACTCTTGTTAAAATTATTTTTCAACTTTAGCACAATTTTCAAGAAATTATTATAGCATCATTTGTTATTAGAAAGTGTTTTATTTTGTTAAACAGTAAATATTAAAAATTGAAATTTGTAAAAAAAATTCCGAAGCCGTGCCAATTTTAGAATCATCATCTGATTTGAAAAATGTAATAAAAAATACGTAATTTTCGCACTTATTTTGATTAAAAAAAATATGCAGATTGAAGGTTAACATACTTTTTATAGAAACTGTGAATAAAAAATATTCCTACATCTCGTCATAAGGAGGATAAAAATGATATTGCTCCAAGGAACCTACTCAATAAATTTCGTTACTTCCAGAATTTAAATCTGTTTGGACGAAACATATTATTCCTTGAAAACGAGAAAAAATTTAAATATTATTTATCAAAGTTTATTCTATTAACTTAATGATAGCCGTATCAAGGTTAAAGTTATGCGGTGGAAGCCACGTTTACTATTACATTATGATTGCTTTAAACCATATAGCTTAAATAATTTATTTTAAGGAAATTATTTAATAATTTTAAGCAAATAAGGGTGTAAAAATAAACTCGATCGAAAAACGCTTAAAGTATACCCTAAAATATATGTAGAATGAACATTAGAATCTATAAATAAAAAAATTATTTTCAAATAACTTCGAATAGGACTGAAACTTGTTTGAAATAGTTGTCCTTGTAACTATTTAATTTCGATTCCTGGTGCGAGGGGACATTTGATTTTCATATTCGACTTTCAATAGTTAATGGAATATTTTATGTTCTAAAGGACTTTTATTAAGGCTGGTTGTAAAAAACATTGTAAAGCATTGACTTTTTTAGAAAGTAGTGACTAATTTTAATTTTTTAAAAATAAGAACCTTTGTCTTACGTAAAACTTATTTTACTATCGAGTAAAGTAATTAAATTATATAGTGTTACTAAATTCCCAACAACAATCGAAAAGATAAGAAATTCATTGATTTAAAAAATAATAGATGCTAGACTTGTTCAATAATAAACGTCATTCCCGCCTGACGAGTCTTGAGAATGGGCGCTTATATTTGGACGCTCGAAGCATATCAACTTTTATTTTCCCTCTTCATATTTTTTGATGCCAGTGAAGTTTTTATAATCAATTATACTTTTCAGTTTCGATCATTATTTTGATCAGAATTTAAAGCTCGCAAAAGTAAACATATGCATTTTAATATTTAAACAGGATTCATGTGCTCTTTAAAAAAAGTAAGAGAACCGTTGCATCAATATTGTAACTATGAGTTATCTTCAACTTTAAAGTTAAAATTTTGAGAATAGATATTTTGAATTAATGTGATTGAATATTTTATTCTTTAAATTTTTGTGCCACCATTTCGGTATCTTACGAGCTCTGTTTAAAAAGAGAGTATCGTATCAGATATATGTATAAGAAAACAATGAAACCACAGTGATAAATGTCGTCATTGAAGAAAATGTTGAGTGACTTTTCATGTGGAATTTCCGAATTTCAGAGAGTATCGAAACATGTAAATCATACAAAGAAAGCAGCCTAAATATTTCCCTGAATCTGTGCAACATATTATTTCAATATGTAATTCTTAAACATATTTCAAAATGCCACTCAGTAATTCCTTCAGTTATAGAAAAAGCGAACTGTCGTATATTATTTTGTCACATTTTGAAAGTAACCATTTGATTCTAAACATATCATGAATAATATTCAAATTCTACGATAGTAAATCAAGATAAATTTATTCTTTATTAATATTTCTGACTAAAACAATATTCTTACAATTCTTTTCTTCTACAAAACATTAATAAGTGAATAAATAAACCTCAAATCAAATAATCGAGATTTTTACCCATAAAAAAAACTGCAAAAGAACAAGTCATTTGAAAGACTCTTGGAAATGGATTTTCTCACTGAGCAATACAATTAACTTGGGTATTTAAGAAACTCCGAAAAAATCAATTTGTCTGAAATGTTTTCGTCATTCTCACAACAAAATCCTTCCGTGACAGTTTTTTTTCTTTCTTTCTTCACTTTTTTTTAATCGTCATTAGAAAAAAAAAATTGCTCATTATAGTACTGAAAACGAAAAATTGATTAGCTCATATAAAGGGATAATACCTTTATAATGTTATTTTGTTTTGATTTTAGCAAAATAAATAGAAAGAATGAACATATTTTTACATCAAAAAACATTTTATTGGCTATTGTTTAATCCTTAAATATCTGACATTTTTATTTTAGTTACTTTCATATAAACAATTACAATTTATATAAAGATGTATATACTCCCATATAAAACTAAAATTAATGAATTACATTTAATGAGTGAATTAATATTTGAAAAAAAAACTGTATAAACATCAAGTGTTATCAACTACAAAGTTTACAAAAATGTCATTGAAGTTGACTAAAAAGTCTTTTATTAACGATTGAAAATATGAACAAGATATGAAATTATAAATTTGTCGACGTGGACCACACGTGCTACCACGTCATGTTCATTATTGAATTTATCTGGCACAGTGAAACTATACATAATAATAAACGCGGCTGTCTGTAATCACAATATATCGCCCCAGAAGCCTCGCCCAGGCACATAATTGTGTTTTGACATAATGAAGAAGTTTTTTTTTTTCTTTTTCAAAAATTTGGATTAGTTTTTTAGTTATCAGTCGCTTTGTAAGAAAATCTATGCTTTTTCGTCTTCAAAGAGCCATATTCAAAAAAAACTATTAAAAAATGCATATACTTTTCACCACTCTTATAAATGTATGCTAATGCGAACCTTACAATTGAAATATTAATTTTCTGCAACTTAAACCAATAATATACGAAGGAATAATTTAATTGTAAGGTTCGCATTAGTTTACATTTATCAAAGTGGAGAAAAGTTTAACTTTTGTATTAAAAATGTGGCAACATATTCGATGCGTAAATAGAACGCTTCGCTTTGATATATTTGTCGCTGTTCATAATTGTAATAATAAGTTTTTCTTCTTCTTTCCACGCTCTATTTTTTTTTTCTTAAGCGAAGACGATAATTTTTGTAGCGATATGGAAATAGAAATTGATACCATAAAAAATTAATTCGTTTTCGTGTTCTTTTCATGTATTTAGCATTTTAGTTTTTTTTTCTTAAGCGTTGTTTTTTGAGGCCTTTTTTTTTTAAAAAAAAAGAACATGTCTCCACCTGATAGTTATATTATCGGTTAGGTTCCCATAGGCCTTAGGTTACCATAGCAAAGTTACATCTTCAAACATCTTCAAGAGCTATAACACATCTGCAGCGGAACTGGATATGAAGACAAAATTGCAGGACAGGAACACTTTAATTGGGTATAATATGAAAAAAACACAACTACTTCGATTTAGTAGGAACAACATATGACGCAATGCTTAACGAATGGAATTTAGTTGTTGTTTATTTAGTTATTGTTATTAGTAGTTGTTGTTATTTGTTTTAGTTGTTATTGTTTATTCAGTTGTATTTAGTTTCAATAACTTTTCTTTATAATGCAATAAAATCTGGCGAGCAGCTATTTAAACGATCGAACACTTCGTTTGTTTATTTGTGGCTTGAAGTTAGGCTCGCAGAAAATGCCGTTCATGGGTTAAATTTAGTAGGAACAACACAACCTGTGACGTAGGCTATATTATACCCAATTTAGCGGAAATTATCACTGATGTTATCTTTAAAATATGTGAAAAACTGAATAACTTCTAGTAAAATTTAAAACAATGACTAACGCTTAACCCATGAGATTCCATTTCATTTTCCACTATTTAATGAATGAATTAATATTTGAAACAAAAACTGTATTAACACAACGAGTTTAAGAAATGTATTACAACTTGAATGGATGAAGTATTTTATTAAAGATTGAAAATTTGAACAAATTTTAGGGAACTATTGTGGGAATTGTATAAACATGAAACAACAATTGAATAGATAAGAAATTATTCATATTATTAATATCAGTTCTTCAAACTGTCCATAAATAAATATAATGAAATAAGTATAGTTAAAAATATTTGGTGTCACTCCAAATAATACCTCGATCAAATCTAAAACTTGGTATCCTTCCAATTCCATCACAACATTCATTGACAAAAGCTTTCATTCACTGTTGCTAAGTGACCAGCTCCAACGAAACTGATAATCGGTAAAAAAAAAGGAATTATTTGATTAATTTTTTGAATTAATGAATTCACGAGTGGGAACATTTTGATTTGACACAGAACTCTTGATGTAATTGCCTTTAATCAATGTGGTATGCACTTTTCAATTCCCATTCACTCTTTATGGAGTATTTTAATTTATTCTTTTTTTTTTGTTCGCCACAACCGAGAAAAATTTGGCCGCATTTAAAGAGCATTCCTCCGCAATGAATATATATTTTTAAAAAAACGAAATAAATAAGTATTGGAGTAGCTAATTATTATTTAAAGTAATGTAGAGAATTTGCAGACTTGATCTCTAGGCCAATTTTGAAGAAATTTGATGTGTACATACAATACAAAACAAATAACCATTCCAACAATTGTAATACTCAAGCATGAGGATCGTGCGTTGGAGTCGGAAGGACAATTCAGACCACAGTAAATGATATTATTTCAAGTATGAAATCACGCTTGTATATCTCTGTAAGAGGGGAACCCTATTAGACCATTTTTGTTATTGTTCTGTAACCGCTGTTTCATACCTTCCGACTCCAACGCACGATCATGCTTGCGTATTACAATTGTTGGAATGGTTTTGTATTGTATGCACACATCAAATTTCATTAAAATCGATTTAGAAGTTCCTAAGATAATCGATCAAGTATTCATTTCTTACACCAGTAACAGCCCGTTGTGAGCTAGAAGGAACATAATTGTGTGTCCATGAAATTGGATGAGACACCTCAGAGAATATCACGGCAATTAATACTAATAATAAGGATATTAAAATCGGGTGAATTAGGTGATTAAAATGTGTCCAAACCTGTTTGATTGGCTAATGTAACAGAGAGAAGTTTGATTGGCAATTAATAGAAATGCCTTCACTTTGCTATTAAATTGGTTTTTACTGGGGTTTTTTTTTTTTTAAAAAAATCTCACCCTCATCAATTCTTCAGATTCCAATAACTGGGTTATATCCGGGCTTTTTTTCCGATAAATTCGGACGTTTTTCTTTTATTTTATCTAATTTAAAATTAATTCAAATGCCGTGTAGTATAAACTTTTCATTCCATACTTGGTTCAGATATACTTTAATTTGTATTCTTAATCTGATATTTTAAACTTAAAGATCTAATTTAACTATAATATAAATATTATGATAAATTTATGATAAGATTATGATAAGATATTACTATGATAAGATTTATACTTGTTCTAATTGAACATTATTTTGAGAACTATAAATTTGACTCTATATACTTACTGTCTAAATTAACATTAATAGAAATGTAGTTTTTTTACTATAAGTTAAATTTTAATTCCATGCTAATTTAACTTTAATTTGAATATTTTGCGACCTTCCATAACGAAGTAATAAAGCATAAAGAGAATCCGAAAATTTCCTAATAATTCATCTAGAGCCACGATGGCTCAGGAGATAGAGCCTTCCAATGAGCTGAACCGGGTTCAAATCGCACGAATGGCCGGTCGATACGAATTCCGCATCTGGCTTGCACCGACCACAGTGCTGACGTGAAACATCCTCAGTGGTCGACGGATCATGGGTTAGAGTCTGCTTGCCGTCAGGCTAACCGCGGTAGGTTCTCGTGGTCTTACTCTCCACGTAACGCAAATGTGCGTTAGTTCCATCAAAATGTCTTCCACGAAGGTAAACTTCTCCCAATACTCGATCCAGAA
Source organism: Parasteatoda tepidariorum (assembly GCF_982258835.1). Classification (NCBI taxonomy): domain Eukaryota; kingdom Metazoa; phylum Arthropoda; class Arachnida; order Araneae; family Theridiidae; genus Parasteatoda; species Parasteatoda tepidariorum. The sequence goes on along the minus strand of NC_141755.1, from coordinate 131,747,598 downwards.
GTTCCCTTGTCTTCTGGATTGTTTTCAAAATGCCAAGGCTACGGAGTTAAACGTGCGGGTTTAGATCCGCAAAGCCAAAAATTGGGTCGGCTGTTCAACGATGGTTATAATAAAATAAAAATAATAATTCATCTTCAGAAAATCTACATTTAAAGAAACCAATATTATTTTCCAAACTAAACAGAAAACTATTTATTTGACTTCTTATTTCAGAATATTCCCTAAAGAATATATTTGTAATAAGATCTCTTCTTTTGTAGCAAATATAGTTTTGAAAAATTTCATTTCTTCAACTACAAAATGGAAATAAAATACATTTAATGTTTAAATATAAATTGAAATCAATGTTTACTTAGTAATAATAGAACTACTTTTTAATAAAACATTAACAATACAAACTCCACCGATTTGGTTATAAATACAATGAAAAGTTTTTTTTTTCAATAGTTAACTTTTATTGGATGCCATAAAATTCTGATCATTATTATAATTGATTCTTTTTGAATTAAAACTCAAAAAGGCAATACCAAAATATATTTTTTATATAAAAATGTATCATTTGCTAAAGATATAAAAATGAAGTATTAATAATATTTTTTCAATGACAGTTTATTTATTAATTTTTAAAAATATCTGTATGCTTAAAGAATATTTATTTTTCAATCACAGTTTATTTATAACTTTTGAAACATTATTTATATTATTCTTTACTTCCGAAATAATGGAGTCCCCGACTAGAATAAATTATTTTCCTGGGAAAGTCTTACCTTAATAAATTAAGGTAGGAGACGTACCTTTAAAAAAAACCTTTTGCGGTTAAAGTTAGGCAACGTTCGGTGGAATGTCTTCTGAGCGTGTTTATTTTTTAAAAAGTCGCTCAACCAATTTCTGGCTGTCATGCATTCTCAATTTGAAATCGCATCACCATGGAAACATACTTTTCTTCTTTTCAGAGAATGCACGAAATTTTAAGGCTCATGTCATAATAAGCCATCGATTGAGGCTCTTTTTTTCCACCTTTTTCCAGATGATTTGCATTCTAGTTGCAGAATGCAAATGAAGATGACTGTATTGGTAGCTTTTTATTCTAGCTTTAACTATAACAAAAGTGTGTAAAACTGTTTTGTTCATCTTTTGTTTAAAGCGTGGAGTATTTAGAGATATTATCTGTTAAAATTAAATTTTTTATTAATATAAATTCATTTCTTATTACTGTTACTATTTTTTACTCACATAAATTCTTCTTTTCTTTTTGCTATAGGTTCGTTTATTCTACTAATTTTTTACCTATATCCTATTGTACCTATACCTATTTGTTCCTTATTATTAGAGGTTCGTTTGTTCTACTTTTTTCTTACTTATATAAATTCATTTCTTATATAACAAATTTATATCAGAAATGAATTAAGTTAGTCAGATGGGTCCGTTTATTCTATTATTTTTTACTCTTAAAAATTTATTTATTATTATTGGAATTTATTGTACTAAAGTTTGTTATGTTTTAAAATTGTTATTTGTTTTACGTCATGTTAATAATCTGTTTTTTATTAAATTTTGTTTTTATTTAGATAACGTTGTTGGTCCGCTTACATTTTTTGACAATCAGCTTTTTAGTAATAGTTGTTTTGCGTGCCTTTACATTACATTGTTTTTATTTCGAACGATAATTGCAATAGAGATTTTAAACATGCTTCTGTTCAACAGCATTTTAGAAAGAATAGGGCTCTAAATTGCTGAATGTCATTTATCATAAAATTTATTGACCATAATATTGATCGTCAGAGAGGATCTTTATTTTCGATAAAATCCATATTGCAAAAAGCTTTAAAAGATGCTTTGTTTAACGTTAATAACTTGACTTGCATTGAAAAAGAAACGAACATATTTGATTAAAAACTACAAAAAAAAAAAATATGTAATAAAGTCAAAAAATGGTTCTCAAGTAATAATTTCGTAAAACTTTTGACTAAACGAACACGATAGATATGTATCAAGAATGCGATAAGTCATCAACTGTCGCACATTTCTTGGCTATAAATTCAATTTCGACAATGTGAACTTTCTGTTTTGATGCTCTTGAAATGTGAATACCTGGTTTTTCTAGTTTCGTTTTTCATCTTAATTTTCAATTTTCAGTGGCAACTTTTCATGCATTCCCTGGCCAAATTATTACACCCACTCTAACATTCTATGTAAAATCTTAATGATCAGGGGATACTCTATACAGCTTTACTGTTTTTAAGCGGCTGCTTGCACTTGTTTACGTTAGTCTATCACTGGGTTCAATGAGACGATATACAGGGTGTCCCAAAAGGTCGTTTACAAACTTAACATGCTGGTCTGTCATATCATAATGAACAAGATTTACATAGGAACTTGTGTCCGAAAATTAAAACTGCGACCGCTAGAGGGCGATAATTGCACGAAAACGGGAGAGTGGGAAAAACCATCATTCCAGGCGTTGAAGGAGAAGGATGAATGAGTTTAGTAGCGCAGATATGGCCGACATGCATTACGTATACGGCGCCGCTGATGGAAATGGACGAGCTGCGGCACGGACGTACCTTGAGCGCTTCCCAAACAGACGTCAGCCAAGTCATATTTTGTTTGGACGATTGCACCGCAGATTATGTGAATCAGGTGCTTTCGTAGCACGTAGCCACATCGGTCGAGAACGTGCTACACGCACACCTGTCGTAGAGGAAACCGTGCTACAGGAGTATGCCATCAACCCGCAAAGAAGTCTCCGAGAAGGCGAACGTGTCTTGGATGTAGCTCGTTCCACCATAATGCGCATACTGCACGATGCCTTTCAACACCCTTACCACTTCCAAAAAGTACAGGCATTGTGCGCTGACGATTATCCCAAACGCATTGCATTCTCACGCTGGTATTTGCAACAGCGGGTCGCACAGCCAGATTTTCCATCATGGATTTTGTTTTCTGATGAATCCTGCTTTACACGGGATGGTGTCGTGAACCTGCACAACATGCACGTATGGGCGCATGAAAACCCAAGATGTACACGTGCCCATGCGCATCAACAACGTTTCAGCGTAAACGTTTGGGCTGGTATTATCGGTGACATGTTGATTGGCCCTTACCTTTTACCTGAACGCCTCGACGAAAATGCCAATCGCATTTTTTTAGAAAGAGTTTTGCCGGATCTGATGGGTGACGTTCCAGCCACTACACGCCGAAACATCTGGTTTCAGCATGATGGAGCGCCTGCCCACTTTAGCTACGCTGTCCGAGAATACCTCGATAGGATTTATCCTAATCGCTGGATCGGTAGAGGCGGACCAGTCCCATGGCCGCCGCGATCCCCCGACCTGACTCCCCTGGATTTCTACCTGTGGGGACACATGAAGTCCATAGTGTACGAAACACCTGTAACATCGGGCATGGATCTTATCGCCAGGATCGCGGAAGCGGCAGCACGTGTCCGTGACACTCCTGGCCAATTTGAACGGGTTCGTGAATCCATACGCCGACGGTGTGAAACGTGCATTGTGGCGAATGGAAGGAATTTTGAGCATTTGCTGTGATGTAATGATGTTTTATAATAAAAATCATATTAACACCGCTATCGATATCATTTCTTTTCTCCTCATCCAAACCTGCACTTATCGCCCTCTAGCGGTCTCAGTTTTAATTTTCGGACACAAGTTCCTATGTAAATCTTGTTCATCATGATATGACAGACCACCATGTTAAGTTTGTAAACGACCTTATGGGACACCCTGTATAGTATAAATTTGACTATTGGATAAATGAGACGAAATATTATATAAATATAGAATATTTATTATATCAGGTATTATACAGAGTGGTCCTAAAATATGTGTCAAAAATGTAAAGGTAGGTAGAGGGGACATAAATAAGCATATTTCGGAAAGGAATGTGTGTGCGGTAATGGCACATTAAAGCACTAGCTTGTAAAGCAGTATGAATCAGAGGAAACTGAAAAGACGAGTAAAGAAAAAGGAAAATAAAAATGTATCAACAGTTTGTAAGAGGTGCTCGAAAGAGCAGCCACCAACATCGATACAAGATTCACAGCGACGGCGCATGGATCGACGTACATTAGAAAAGACGTTAGGCATGTCGAGCACATGTAAAGCAGCAACAGACAAGCTGGCAACAAGATCTTCTTGATGGGACTCTCGCACACCAGGCTTTTAATATGACCCCAAAAGAAAAAATCCAAGCAGGATAAATCAGGAGAACGCGCTGGACCACCCCGTCCTATCCATTGCTGGTCGTAGACAGCGTCTAGGTGATTTCTGACGCTCTCTATACATCCTCTGAGCAGCTAATTCGTTTCCTTGTGCAGCCCCATACATGAAATGCAAGCTCCATATTGGTGAAACGATGCATGCTGTTTGAGATCCGTGCGGGAATCCAGCTAGCAAGCGCTTTTATACGCCGCAGTCATCAGCGCTCCCTACCGACTCGAGGCGGCATTATACCGCACACACAATCCTATACGAAATATGCTTATTTAAGTCCCCACTTGTACATTTTTGACATACATTTTAGGAACACCCTGTATTAGTATATTATAATAATTAGATCAACTTATTAGACGCACTGTAGTGTTTTAATAATGACATGATTTCCCCGAGTTTATCGGCAATACATGCCATGGGTTTTTATTCGGGATATTTTTTGCATACTTCCTATTTGTATTTATGTTTGACGTATTGCATTATAATGTTAAACAATTGATTGACGAGGGTAAACAAGTGCAGACAGTCACATAAAAACAATAAAGCTGTTTAGAGTATCACCTGAGAATTATCATTTTACATAGAATCTTAGAGTGCATCTAATATTATGGCCATGGAACATTTCAAATCACTTTTGATTTCCATTTTCACGCCAGGCAAATCTTGAAAAATGGGCACATATTTTTGAGTTTTATTACCGTCCTCATATTTTTTCACGTAAATGACGCGAAAGTATCTAAAAAGTACTTATTTAACTAGAAATGAAAACCTCATTATCCAGATGTGGGCCTTCCTCTGAAGATTTCTCCATTATTTGCAAGAAAATCAACCCCTTCAATTCCTACTATTAGTTTCCCTCGTTCATTAAATACTTTTTATTCATCCATTCAATTGACCCTTTTGTAGTGTAATGTTTTTTTTTAAATATTAATTCATTCATTAAATTTAATGAATTAATTTCATGTTTGAGAAGAAAAATTATTATAATTTAATAAAAAATGTTTCTTTACTGACAGGAATTTATAATACTTGTATCAAAATACTTTTAAGTATAGTAAAGAAAATACATACAGGATGTTATAAGAGTTAAAATTTTTAGGAGTGATAAATAGTGAAACAATTTTAAACATATAATTTGGAGTGCCGAGTTTAAACCACGAGAAAACGCCCAATCTGTAAATAAAAGCAAAAAGGAGAAATAATTTTTATGAATGGAAATTTTGATACAATAAAAATGCTCAAATATGCGACATAAATACTGCCTTCATAGTTCATAAGAATCACACAGCACCCAGGCTTGAAAAACGCTCCTGGTAAATTTATCGTTTGCAACCCCGTACATCGTTTGCACTTCCGTCTTTTTCGACGAACATTTCACCCTTTGCTTTGTGTATCGTGAAAAATATTTGTTTTTTTGGCAGATAGTTTTATAACACCCTATATCTGTAATTTTTGAATTCATGAGCATTTAAAGAAAAAATTTTCTCTTAAAATTTATTTAGAAATGAAATATTAGTACCATTTTAACAAAAGGGCCTTGTTACCAAATAAAACTTATTTTCTCTAAGTGCTTTGCGTGTTTTGAGTTTTATCGATTCTCAATGTAAACTCTGAGGCAAAATACCGAGTTTATTTATTTTTCGGACGACAAAGAAAAGTTCTAATTAAATAATTTCACCCTATTTTAATAGAGTCAAACATCTGAGAATAGATTTTTAAATGTTAACCTCACGGCATACAATTGTAAAGAAAATAACGATGATTTAAATGCTGCAACAAAGTAATCGCAGGAATAATTCAGAAATAAATTTCAAGCCCAATAATGATTCTTATTTATCATATTGATTACGGATTGCTTATACATGGTGCGTAGCGTTTAAAAAAAATGCTTAAAGGTGCTTATTTTCGATATTCGTATTTTTAAAAACCCCTAAAGGTGCTTTCTTCATTGCATGTTTTTAAGAAGTGCTTCATTTTCCCTTTTCGAAAATGAGAGTTTTTTTTCATTACCATGTCGATTTTTGCCACGTATTATGTAAAAGCGTGCTTCTTTTCAACGTTTTCACAACGTTTTTTTAAACAATCTATTTCGGCTTCCATCATTGTTTGATGAAATGGTCGCGAGTTCGGTGAGATTACTCTTGTTGCATTTAGCAAAATATTCTCAATTGCAGGCTTCATTTTCCGTCCTCTGATATCGAACCGAAAAATCTCTCGATCATTTTATAACGGCTAATATAGTCAATAAGTGAAGTGTCCGAAACTAGTTATTTCATCACGTGAAGTCTTTGAAAATTATTTTGTTACTGTATAAGAGTGCTTAAAAATATTTTTGAGTTTCCTAAAAAGTTGCTTATTTTTTGCACCCTGCCATGAATACACGAGAATGCATTTTAAAGCTTTTATGCAACAAAGTAATAAAAAAAAATTTATTATTAATTTTTATTTAAAGGATGGTTTTTAGATTTATCGAGAACTTTCATCGACCCGTAGTGGATTTCCCTGTAGAACACCGCGATCACTGTCAAAAAGCGATGATCAGTCTGCTTAGGGACCGAGGGTCCTCATTAAACTGTTCTACCTTAAATTGCTCGATTTCGCTCGCAGGTTGTCAAGAGTACCTCGGTAGAGGATCGAAATTGCGATGGCATGTCTTCGGATCATCCTCAGGGATGTTTCGCAATATGTGCAGATCTAATGCGACGTAAATAAAGTACCTATTTTTCCTCAAATTCAATTTTTCCCTTCAGAAATGTAGCAACTGTATAGGTATTTTTTTAATGTAAACATTTTATTTTTAAATGCCATGCAAAGAACTTTTATAATTTCATTTTTTCCGATCGAAAATGTTATTTTATATTTTATAAACAGCCAACCCGATTTTTTAGGCTTCAACTCAATAGCCTTGTCATTTTGAACCCAATCCAGAAGACAAGGGAACTCCTGGATTAAGCATTGGGAGAAATTTGTGTTCGTGGAGGATTTATTGACGGAGCTTACCCGCATTTGCGTTATATAGAGAGGAAGACCACGATAACCTCCCAAGGTTAGCCTAACGGCAAAGGGACTCGTCTACCACTGAGGATATTTTACTTTGCGAAGATGGAATTCTTATCAAATGGACTCCGACCTGAAATGTGAAGAAAAACGTCTTTGCACGCAACCATGAGAGGCAGTGCAAATCTTAATTAATTTTTAAAAATAGTATAAAAGTATGTTTTGCATTAAAAAATTAATTTTTATAGAAAAAATATTTTGACCAAAAATATTTATCAAGACTCAAATTAATGTTTTTCGGTTTCCTAGAAATTGAGAGGATTTTAAGAGAATGTTTTCATTTGATTTTGACGCGCTGATTTTCAAGAAACGAAATTTTTCTTTATAAAAATATTTGCAAGAAGCATATCAAAGAATTCATTTAAGAAAAGTACCTTAGTAAACAATTTTCAAAAATAATTTCAAATATTTTAAACAAATGAATTGTTTTTAAAACTACATGTTTACATCCACAAAAAGTATAACATGCAAATTTTCATGCAATTTTATTTAATAGTTGATACAAAATCATCATAATTAAAAAAAAACAAAAAAAATCAGCTTAAACTATGATCCTTAAAAAAAAATAATAATTATAATATAATTTTAATTTTTAAGTGCTTCATCACGCATAAATTCTTGCAAAATGCTTTTAAAAAATATGTTTAAATGAGTAAAAAAATGAAAATGTCATGAAATTTCATAGAAGAAAGTATTGAAAAATGCATTATTTCAAAAATTTGCACTTTAAGTAGACATATACAGTGATTGGCCAAATGATTAGACACAGGTGATACTCTATACAGTTTTCACGAGACTGAAACCGATTTGCTCTCATATACGTAATCAATACCCGTGGATTCAGGAGTTTCCTTGTCTTCTGGATTGGGTTCAAAATGACAAGGTTACGGAGCTGAACATTAGTAGTCGTAAATCCAAAATTGGGTTCAAGGAAGGATATAAAAAAATAAATACATATTAAACCGTGATGGTTCAGGGGCTAGATCACCTTCCAATAAAGGTGAACCTGGCTCAAATCCCAGTGTTACGAATTCCGGCTTGCACCGACGTTAAAATATCCTCAGTCGTAGATGGATTATGGGTTAGAATCCCCTTTCTATCAGGCTAACCGTGAGAGGTTTTCGTGGTTTTTCCTCTCCACGTAACGCAAATGCGGATTAGTTCTATCAAAAAGTCTTCCACGAATCTCCCAAAATTTGATGCATGAGTTCCCTTGTCATCAGGTTCAAAATGACAGGGCTATTTAGTTGAACATTAGTAGTCGTAAACCCAAAATATTTGGCTGTTCAATGACGATTATGAAATAATACATATCGATTAAACATTCATGGTGTCAATTATTGTATTTTGCGACTCTCTAAATATCCATTCATGTTACTTTTTATGACTCATTTATTTCGTAACGCTTTCAATAGATTTAAAAAAATAATTTAACATTTCTCCTTTAACGAATTAGTACCACTTTTCTTTTAATCAGTACATAAATAATTTTTTTTTTCTATTTCAATTATCATTGATTTTAAATTATTTAATTTTATGGAAACTTATTTTAAAAGAATTACTCTAAACAAAATAAATACGTGGTTTCAGGAATACTAATTTGGTGACTTAATTCACGAATGCTACCACGTTAACGTTGCTCATTTAATTTATCTGTCATAGCGAACAAAAATCAATTAAAGTAGGGTGCAGTAAAATTATAGTTCGTTCAACTGTTCTAACGTAATTCGGCCGCCGATCGTCATGCTATGGGGGAGTCCTCCCCTCAACAAAGGATCAAAATGTCTTCCTTGTTCATCTCTAGTGCGACATAAAATAAATGACTGCAGCATTCGAAGAAGAACATTTTAGAGAAAAGAATACTATTGGCATGAGAATAGGTTATCAGAACTTAGTAAAATGGTTTTGCACTTTAACATAATTTTATGATGAAAGAAACTCTTATTGATAAATTTTTTTTTATGCATGTTTTTCTGTAAAAGTGTCCTTTAAAATAGCTTTGGGAAGGAAACACACATTTATTATGTTTGACGTACTGTAAAAGTCCTTTAAAAGACTTTTATGAAGATTGTTTAATGCTGATATTTCATAGTAAATTAATTTATCGAAAGAGATATTTTGAAATAATTGCGCAGTATCTTAAGGAATTTATTTCAAGAGAGTTTTTTAAAGCACTTTTAAGAATGCATGTTTCATTTTATGTATATTTATTTTTTTATTTTATTTTACGACTTGATTAAAATGTTCAAAAATATTTTATTAGACAATTTTAATTTTTATTCTAATATGTTATTTTTCTAATATTTTATTTTTGTAGCTGAGAATAGTGTGCTTTAAAATTAAAGCGTTTTAATTCACATTATAATGCAAAATAAAACTAAAAGATATTCTTTTAAGTTATTACTATGATTTTAAAAATATCCTTAATGGTGATTTTGATTACTGGAAAAATTCTAATTAATTTTTTTAATTTTCATAATTATTTTTACTGTGGAAAATACTTTTTTTGTTCAAAATTGGTGAGATACCACAAGGATTTAATTATTCGTCACTCTTATTTTTATACTGTTATGATTATACTCTTAATTTTAAATTTGTTTTTAGATTTATGGATGATTTAATTATCTTTAATTTTTAAAATAATCATCAAATATAAATCTTTTAATATTTAATAAATAGTTTTTTCTAAAAACAAAAGCATTTCCTTTCATTGAATGTAAATAATTCCTCTAAATTTCTCTCTAAATTAAAATATTTCCTTAACAATAAGCTCAGGAAATAAATTGCGTGCTTCTAGTATTGATTACAGAATGCAGGGGGCGCTGTAATAACATTTGTGTACTAAAATAAGAGTTTTCCTCCTGCCACGATCGATTACAGATGGAAATAAAATATCTCAGTTGTTTTAATGCTCACCTATGATTGCTCAAAAGAAATTATTACTTCAAGAGATGCGTGCACCGAGGAAATAATGATTCTCTATGCAGTTTGCTTATTAATATATTTTTCTCTTGGCACGTTTTTTACTTAAAGTGTTTCGATAAATCATTTTTAAACTTCTTTAAGGAAGTACAAAACATAAATACAATTTTGAATTGTTTTTTTTTTTTTTTATATATATATTATCGAAGGCTCGCCTATCTTGCCTTTCATTGCTCTTTTATTTTCTTAAAAATCGACCATTTTTTTTTTAAATTTTAAATGTCGTTCTATTTATGTAACTTATAATTATTATAATTTGACTTAATATGTTCATCACAATAAAATGAACGACATTTGAAAAAATAGGTACCGTCATGTGGGGCTACTTTGTGCAGGATTTCGCAGTTTTTGAGCTTTGACATGTAAAAAAACTATGTTAATTCAAACCTTAGTAAAATTTATCGATATTATATTCATGACTGGACTCAGACGAGTGAATTTGATCAATATTGGCATTATTTGTATGTAACATTTACAAATAATAAGTCAAAACATACCTTGCACAAAGTAGCCCCCAAGTGGGGCTACTTTGTGCAGCGATAGGAAGTCAGTTTAATAATCATGTTTTTAGTAAAATATTGATATAAAATTGTTAAAAAAGTTAATTGCTGACATTTTTAGCAACAAAAATATCAAGATATGTAAAGCTATTAGTTTGAAAATAATTTTCAGCGTTAAAAAAATATTTTTTATAAATAATTTTTTTCTTAAAAAGAATGTTTATTTTAAAACATTTGAGTTTAAACAAAAAGAAAACAAAAAAATTTTTGAACATTGAAATGGATGAAATTTCAAAAATAATAATTATTACATATTCATTAACATTTATAATATTGATAAATTTGAACATAACATGCTTGAATGAACATGACCGAACTTGCTCTTCAGTTTCTGTCAAAATCACCTGATGTCCTATAAAATATATTTTTCCGTGTTAAATCGTTTGATTAATTCATTAGAAAAATCTTTGTAGAAGAAAAATAATAGTTTACGAGCACGTTTCACGTGTTTCTTGTGAATTCTATTAGAGATAGTATTTCTGTGGATTTTGTACTTCCGAGAAGCTTCTGCAATCGACATACCACCAGCAACTGCTCGCAAACATTGTTGCAGCTTTTCTAAAGTGTAATCGCGGTAGTTTCTAGTTCTAGGTATTTTTTTACTTACAACAATTGTTTTATCAACGTCTTTGCATTTCACAGCTAAAGTTTCCACGCACACTTTTCGACGTCCGACGTTCTCGGAAAGTTGTTGACATTGGATAAACAAAACGCACTCTGAGATTGTTTTAAAATTCGAAAAATGTTTGTAGTAATAGAGGAGACTTCTATCTTCAAATTCCACGCATTTTTAACGTGAAAAAAAAAACATAATACTGAATAGCAGCACTTGAAAAGTGCCAAATTCGAATTTGCACAAAGTAGCCCCACGTGACGGTACGTAAATTTAGGATGACGGTAAATGTGACACAAAATAGAAAAATGAATGAGAAGCGATCATTGGAAACGGTGTCTTTTAAATAATTAGAAATTTAGATGAAAATGTTTTCTGACAATATCTAATCTCCTATTCCTACTATTAGTTCACACTCAACCTTCTATATCTTGTTGAAATTTTAAATCGTTCGTAAAATACTTTTTATTCATCCACTCAAGTGTTTGTTAGTTGTGTAGTGGAACGACACTTGCATGTTAATACAGTTTTTTCAAATATTAATTTATTCATTAAACACGGATGACCGAAAAACGAAATGGAATATTCTGATGGGTTTAAGCGTTAGCGTTTTAAATTTTATTTTAAGCGATTCAGTTTTTCACATATTTAAAAGACAATTTCTAATTTACAGCTCTATTTGAACAAAAAGAAAATAGTTTATTGCGCACATTTAAATATTTAATTATTTTATATTCGCCGTGTTAGATAAATTCAATTAAGAACATGACATGGTAGCAAGTATGTGGTCACCCAATTTATACTTTTATAGTTTTCTCGTACCACAAGCCCCCTTTTTTTCACTCTCTTTCTTTTTATATATATATATATATATATATATATATATATATATATATATATATATATATATATATATATATATATATATATATATATATATATATATATATATATATATATATATATATATAATATATATATATTATTGATACAATATCAGAAAGCACTCTGTTTTGCGGATATAATCGTGTGGGCTGATGAAAAGATTATATCTTTTTTTTCCGGTTTTTTAAATAAAATTTCATCCCTTTTTTTTAAATTTTTTTTTTTTAAAGAACTGTTTTTTTTTTTTAATTTATTATTTTCCCCCGCCCCTTTTTTTTCTTCATATGTCTATAATTTTTCTTTGTTTTATTCTTCATTTTGAACTCACGAATGTAAAATACATTTTTGTTAAACTTGCAGTGAATAACAATTGATACAGTTCCTTCAAATATTACATCTCTTACAGAATCTATAGAGAGGTATAAACAAGCGGAGAGAAGATTTTTTTTTAAATATTACTTTAGAAGTATTACTTATGCTTCCTAACTGCATGATAAAATTCTGTAAAAAAATGTGACAAATATCTCGAAAAAGAAAGTGATTTGCATGTGGGTGGTAACAAAAAAAGAGGATAAATTACTCGTAGCGAAAAATAATTTTTACTTTCTGAAAATTAGATTTACTGCAATCTTTCTCGGTTTTACGATTGTAAAAAAAATCTTCGTGGAGTATACCTCATGCTTTCGCGTTTCTCAGAACTTTTCTGTTTTGCATTACCGAAAATTGTTTTTTTTTGTTTCCGAATGATCTCATGTTAGAATTATAAATGATACATCATTGATGAATCATCATTCGGAAGCGTTTGGAATTATCATTCTGTAATAGCTTTCTTCTAAAATTTTATTGTAGAACAGACTCTTTTAGCTATCAAAAACTATTTCTATCTGGAAAATAAAATGGTTCGGTAGAAAAATGAAATATTTAGCGCTTTTTTTTTTTTTTTAATTTGAATGAAATAATTATAAAAAATGGTTTGATTGCATCTCTCAAAAGCATCCTCGAATCTTTTAGCTGTCAAAAATTTTTTTCACTTTGAAAATACATTATTTTGGTAGAAATAAAATGTTTTGTGTTTTTTTTATAAAATTTAAATTTAAAAAAAGTAAAAAGTTTAGAAAACATAAGATAAGTGCTAAATAGTGGTATCAAAAACGAAAAAAAATGTGTTCGTATTGGTTTGGCCGATTTTTGTGATACATTTTAATTACTTTTTGCTTTCAAGTAAATAAATTGTTATTTATTAATAGATTTTAGAACAATATTTTCTATATTAATTGAATGAGCGGCTCAGGGAGATAGAGCCTTACAATGAGGTGAACCGAGTTCGAATCCCGGTAATGGTTTTTCGATACGAATTCCGGCTTGCACAGAACCACAGTGCTGAAGGGAAATATTCTCAGTGGTAAATGGATCATTTCGCTGTCAGGCTAACCGTAGAAGGTTTTCGTGGTCTTCCTCCCAATGTAACGCAAATGCCAGTTAGTTCCATCAAAATGTCCTCTACGAAGGCAAATTTCTCCCAATACTTGATCCGGTAGAATTTCCTTGTCTTCCGGATCGGGTTCGAAATGACAATGCTACGAAGTTGAGCATTAGAAGTCGTAAACCCAAAAATTGGGTCAGCAGTTCAACGACGGTTATGAAACATAAAATATATTGAAGGAATTGAATGCATTTGAAATATTTTTGCAATGTATATAAGAAGATTCAGAGAACATAAATGCTTAATATTTGTTGAAAAGATTTGAAGTTTTTTTCGCATAGCGAGAAATTTTTTTATTTATTGTAGGAAGAAAATGAAACACTGGGCCGTGATTTTTTGTGCGTATACATTGTTACTTTTACAAATGTCATCTGTTTCTGTTGCCTTTCACGATTCTAATATAAGTTTTTCAACCGATAAGAATTCTTTTTAGGGACTGCATCGAAAATGCACCGTAAGCTCACGGAAATTATTTTTCGGCTGAAATATGTCCTCAATTTCCGACTTTATTAATGGTAGCACGTTTTACATTATAGTTGCGCTAATCTTAGCTACTTTTCTTGTTAATTTCGAAAAGAATTTCGCCACAAGAGGAATAAAAGTTATTTTTTTAAACTATTTTTTAATATATTTCTAAATATTTGGCAGATATTTTGAAAGCTATTGTAGAAAGAAAATAATTTTTTCTTGGAGTTTCACATTATTTTAGATTCTGTTAGTCTTTAACTAAATTCTGTTCAAAATAGTTTTCTGAATCTGTTATTTTAATTCTTATGAATTTTATTAGTTTAGAATCTTTTTGTACTAATTTTAACCCGAATTAATAATAAAAATCAAATTAAAAATTTTAATATTACAAAAATACAAAATTAAAAAAATTTAAAAGAATTAAAAAATAGCTAATACCTATATTTAAAATATCAATTTGTTGGATATGAAATATCGTTATAGTACATCAGAATAAAAACCTATAAGAAAAACTTCATGCTGTAGATGATTATTTTAATATCTGTCCAAGTAAATGTTTTAACTGTGGCAATCCAATATGCATTCTCGATAGATTATTTAAAAAAAAACCACTCAATTTTCTACACGAAATAAAAAGTATCCCTTATCCAATGTTTCATTTCACTTTAAGCAATGAACACAACATCTAAATTTTGGAAGCAAATAAATGATATTTATAAAAGTCATTTTATTATCTTTTTCAATGAACACACTGCTTTTGGTCATAAACTTCTCACTTGCACCTTTTTGTTTATAAGAAATTACCATTTTTTTGAAGAAAAAACTTCGAGTGCGACTGTTGAACTTAAACTTTAAATCTGAGGTACTTATGCTAGATTCTAAATCTAAATACAGAACAGAGAGTGCCTGTGCTGGATTCTAAATCTAAGTACAAAACAGGAAGTACCTATGCTGGATTGTAAATCTAAATACAGAACAGAGAGTACCTATCTTGGATTGTAAATCTAAATACAGAACAGAGAGTACCTATGCTGGATTCTAAATCTAAATACAGAACAGAGAGTACCTATTCTGGATTCCAAATCTAAATACGGAACAGAGAGTACCTATGCTGGATTGTAAATCTAAATACGGAACAGAGAGAACCTATCCTGGATTCTAAATCTAAATACGGAACAGAGAGTACCTATGCTGGATTTCAAATCTAAATACGGAACAGAGAGTACCTATGCTGGATTCTAAATCTAAATACGGAACAGAGAGTACCTATGCTGGATTCTAAATCTAAATACGGAACAGAGAGTACCTATGCTGGATTCTAAATCTAAATACGGAACAGAGAGTACCTATGCTGGATTCTATTTCGAAATTCATAGCAAGAAGTGCCTGTGCGGAATTCTTAAACTATAATTAGAGTTTGACGGGCATTAGCAGGAATTACATTCTTTTTTCAGAAACTCGCGTGACAGATTCTGAATTCATGCAAAAGTTCGAAACCATGAATCTTACGCGATACTAAATTTAAATGAATAAAAAAAAATCCTTTCGAAAAAAAAAAATCAAGTCAAAAGAAAAATTTACTTTGATGCAAAATAACTTTTTTTCCGTGTTTTGACTTTTATAAGTTTGTTCTTATATATCGTTGTTAGGGACCGACACTATAACCGGGAGTTTCCTCTATCCGTACTGCAAACAATCATTTTTCATTTTATGACACATTATTTAAATAAATGACACATAAAAAAAATGACTAAAAAACAAAAAAAAATGTGTTTTTCTTGTGAGCAAAAAATGTAGAGATGGCCTTTATTGAGGGAGGGAAAACTGAGAATGCTTACATTCCATTCTCTATAGATGAATTTAAAAATCGGTATATATGTATTTTATGTAGAAAAAAGTTCCTCTCTTCTTTTGGTTCACTCTATGCATGTGTGCATGGGAGCGATTTCACTCTATCCTGGAGTTCACTATAAATAATGTTCACTATAACGGGTTTTGACTGTATATATGCATATATATTTCTCTTACACGGCACCAAAAAAAAGCCTCATTACAACTCCCCGAATGGCAACGTTAGAAAATCGACCCATGATTGCTGCTAAAAATGTCACATGGCAAATCTAGATGAGGTGGCTCAACATATAGCGCTTTTAAAAACGGAAACAATAACCAGAGTGAGCATTATCAGGTTGTTCAATTCAGCTGCGGCAATCTCATACTATTAAGCTAGGCAGAAGTGAGTAGTAGATCTCTATTTTAGTATTTTGTTGAAAGCGCTTTTCTGAAGTACTTTGTACAACTAAATAAAATTCTTTTCACAACACTTAAATATTTACTTTATTTTCTTCATATATCAGTCGGCGAAGAATTCTGTTAGGTTAAAAAACATTTCGCTAAAAAAAGAACGAATTCTAAAAGAAATAAAAATAAACAACTTAAAAAATAAAAATGCTGTTGCCAGCCATAGAATTTTTTGAAAGTTAACTTAGCAACATAAATCAAAATGACATAGAAGCGCAACTAGATCAAAATTATGATACCTGAGCGCTTGACGTAACAAATCCTTCAATTCTATAAGAGTTCTATCGCCAAATGCCCAAATTAACAATTGCAATTTCAAATTAATATTGAAATGTACAGGTTTAGAATTTTCTACAGTGAAAAGTTTTCGGAACTTCAGTATTCAAAAAAGTATACAAAAGCTAGACGTTAAGAACGTATCCAATGAGCGAGCATAGCGAGCATTGGATTGCGAAGCAATCCGAAATGAACTGCGAAAGCAGTTCCGGGGGTTGGCGAGCGCCAGCGAGTAGGGGGCGAAGCTTCCTAGTATGCATATATATGGGTGACTACTCTTTTTGAACATGACAATTCGGATCAAACAATTCCTTCAAATTTAAGGTCTTCAAAATAATCTAAAAATTTTTTTGCATACTTCTTTAGTTACACTTATATCTTACAGACAGCAGTGCAGTTTATTGACATTTGTTCGAGAAAAAAAATAAAATAGAAATTCACCAAATCTTGAATGCCAGGAAAATGACATATTACCTTAGAAGTTTATAAAACGGTCATTTTAAGTTAATAGTAAGTAACTCAACTTAAGCCTTTATGTTGGATGAACCATAAATTGCTTCAATTAATTCTTTTTATCCACTGTAGAAAGAATCAAACATTTTTTTGTTGCTGTTTTGTACAGAATAAAATTGTGTATAATAATCAATCATTAAATAAATAAATTAACTTTGATGACATCCAAACATATTATAATCATATATAAGCTTGGTATTAGGTTAATATTTGCTTTCCCTCCTTACAGTATTAGCAATTAAAAAAAAATTCTGGTAACACTTCAATGTCCTGGCTTTCATAAGGCAGGATAATGACAAATTCGCCATTTTATAGCATATAACTTGACTTTAATTGAACATTTTGGCCTACGACGTTTATATTCTGCAGAAAATAACAGGATTTCTTAAAATAACTCGGATAAATCTATGTAGTTTTTGTTATTAATGATTTCAAGAAGCCAGGAAAATGACAACACAAAAACCTACTCACCCTGAAAAAATTTTTGAAATAGATTTTGAACCAGAAAATTGGTTCTTTATTTATGTAACAAGACATGTTCATATAGGAGGGTATCTAATCAATCTATTAACATAAGATATTAATTGCTGGCTCTATCTATTTTGGTTATAAACCGCTAAATAAAAGTAGCCAGGAAAATGACATATTTTCTTGGGACAAATAAATTATTGACAAAAAAAAATTATTTTAAACGAGGTTTTTGTAAATAATACCCCCTGCGTATATTCCAGAAATGATTACACCTGTCGAGATAAAGAAAGTTAGATATTGAAAAATTTCTGAGAAGTTTTGAATCTAATTATAACTGGAAACATTGTTTGGGACATGCCAGGAAAATGACATTTCGAAATTCAAGTAAATTTTTTAACTATATAAAACAGTCAATGCTAGTGCAAAGTAATTTTAAAATGCTAACAGCAATGCTATTTAATAATTTTTTTAAGAAAAAAAAAGTTCTTTTCGTATTATAGTATTAGATCTTGGTGCAAGGGACAGTGAATTGTCATTTTTCGTCAATCACCCATATATGCATTTAGGAGTAGTTTGATAAAAATCCTGTATTATTTGTTGGTAAATCTTCTTTTTGTTTTTACATATTGATATTAAAAATTATTTTCTATTATATATATAAGTGTGTTTTAAAATCTTCACATTAAATTAATCTCTTATAAACCATTACCGTACAAATAAATTAAAAAAAACAAACAAAACAAATAAACGGACCATCATATTCTATTTGGAAAACATTTTTCTAACATCGATCGTTGTTTGTTTATTTAGTTTAATGAAATTTGAACTAAAAAAAATAAAAGTGAAGAATGAAGAAAGGTAATTCCACTAAAGCATGTCATGAACAGATGTCGCGATTTTCTGAAAAAGAAATCGATTTATCGAATTTTTTGCTCTTCAGAACTAGATTAGGATTAAGAGGTTTCCAAATTCATTGATTTTTGTGTTATTGAAGGGAGGAAAAAAAGAGGAAATACCATTTCATTGTCGGTTTTAGAAAATAATTTCATCAAAATTGTTTGTTATTCGTCAGAAATATTTTTCAATATTTCTATATTTTTCAATTTTTTTCAATAATCGTAGATTATTTCGTCACAAAGGAATTGAGTTAAGTTGAACCCCGTTATAGTTTGTGTATAGAGTGAAACAAAAGAAGAGAGGATAGTATGAACTTTTTTCTTCTTTATTTTTGGTAATTTCTACATAAAATACATGCATCGATTTTTAAATCCTTCTTATCCTCATAATATAGACTTTGTGAAATTATAATGTTTTTACTTTCGTGCAATTAAGAAATGTTTGAATTAACAACTCCGTTCAAAACTTTCTTTTATGAAATCCTGCAACTAAACACACTTTATGTTTGTATAACTATCAATATGTTTGGTTCGATCTTTACGGGAAATTCTGGTTCTAATGATCACACATTTAGTCAAAAATATAAACCTGAAGAGTAAATTTAACCAAATAAGTAGTTTTTTATGCTATCATGATAATATTTCTAAATTTTAGTACATCTAATAAATTTTATCACATACTACAGAAACACTTTTATTGTTAATTTTAACTGTCATAGAAACGAAAACGCGGTAAATATTTCCATATTCTGATAAGTTTGGCTTACACATTTTTAAATCTTGTCACTTTATTTGTTTAATATTAAGCATTATCTGTATGAAATTATCCAAGTAAAATGTCAATGAAAAATAAAGGAAATAGCAAAATTTAGGGTATATATCAATTTTTTGAATAAATTGGGAAAGAATTTGCTTTTATAAAAAATTGCATTCGTACTTTTCCTGTTGAGCAATTCAAAGTATAATCACTAAATTCAACAAAACAGAATTATGTTTACGTTATAATAATTCTCTTCGTTTATAACAATATTTTGTCATAACAACAAAACCATAATTCAGCTTATTTAGTATTGTTTTGCTTAAGTTTAAAATAAGAAGTTTAAAACTAGAATTGAAAGATGCGAATTTAACAGTTAGATATTAAACTTGTTTTATTATTAGCTATTAGTTCACATTCTCCCTATATATCTTTTTTTCAAATTTTCAATCGTTCGTCAAATACTTCATCCACTCAATTGTTCTAATACATTTCCTTTTAAACTTGCATGTTAGTACAGTTTTTTTTTTCAAATAATAATTCATTCAATGAAAAATGAAATGGAATTTTCTGATTAGTTAAGCGTTCTTTTAAATTTTACTGTGAGAGATTCAGTTTACATCTATTTAAAAGTGATAATTTCTAACTTCTTTTTGAACAAAGAGATAGTTTATTGCGCGCATTTAAATATTTAATTATTTTACATTCGCCGTGTCAGATAAATTCAATAAAGAACATTAGCAAGAATGTGGTGCACGCCACCCTACTTTTCTAGTTATCTGATACCATGTTTTTTTTTCAATTCCTTCTAGTATTAGTTCTCAATCTGTATATTTATGTATCTCGTTCACATTTTAAATGCTTAACAAAAAACTACTTTTTAGTCAAGTTGCAAATACATTTTTTACCCAACGGCCTCCTCTCACTTTTCAAGAGTGCGCATGCGTCGTCATTGCGTGAGTTGATATGGCAACCGCTGCTGTTTCATCATTTTTTTAGAATTCTTTTTTTTTTCACTTTTAATTTTGTTATGCATTAAGTGGGTTCTTTTATTTTTGAGCTAGACAGAGATCCCATAAATACTTCTTGAGTTGTGGATAAAAGAGAATTTCACCATTTAAACGATATTTTTTTTTATTGTTTTAATTAATAATCAGAAATTCTAACCTTACAATTCAAACTGGATCATTTTCAATACTAATTCAGGTGAATATCACAAAAAATATTCTTTTTTTTCTGTGCTTTCTATATTAATTTTTGTTTCGATTCAAAATGCATTTTATTGTCTTTATTAATTTTGCCTATATTGTGTTCATTGCAATTTTATTAAGTTTTATCCGATATTTTATTTTATTTTATAACCGTCGTTGAACAGCCGACCCAATTTTATGGGTTTACGACTACTAATGCTCAACTCCATAGCCTTGTCCTTTTGAACCCAATCCAGAAGACAGGGGAACTCCTGGATCGTGTATTGAGAGAAATTTGCCTTCGTGGAAACTTTTAGATGGAGCTAACCCCCGCATTTGCGTTACATGGAGAGGAAGACCACGAGAACCCCTCACGGTTTGCCTGACGTCAAGGGGACTCTAACCCATGATCCGTCTACCACTGAGGATATTTCACGTCAGCACTCTGTGGTCGGTGCAAGCCGGATGCGAAATTCGTATCGACTGGGATTCGAACCCGGTTCACCTCATTGGAAGGCGAACGCTCTATCCCCTGAGCCATCACGACTCACCGATGTTTTATTGAAATTTCATTAGCTTTTGGCCGCCATTCCTGTTTGCACGGTGTTCCGCGCGAACAGGAATGGCGCCTAAACAAAAACCGCTAATTTTTCGAAAGGGGGCACTCTCAAATATATTTTTAACAATAGTCTTCCATTTGTTATTAATAAATGAATCTAAAAGATATTGTGTTTCCAGGAACCTTTTTAGCTGCCTTAACAGTTCTGTGTGGATGTCCGACTGAATACGATGACAGGTGCAAGGCCTTCCTCTATAATGTTTTAGCATCATTTCTGCAACTGCTTACAGCTCTCATAGTCGTTGGATGGGTGTGGAGTATCATGTGGGGGATAACATTTGTCGGTATTAGCAGTAAGTATTCAATTCTTTAAATCCTAACTTTTGCTCATTCTTTTGAACAACTCGTATTATTTTTGAAAAATGTATATTATGGTGCCATTTATGACATTAATAAACTTCGGCTGATACTTCGTGTTGATTGCTAAAGCTAAATTGTACAATAAAAAAAAACCTTAACAATTACAGAAATTTGTTATGAATTTAATTCTAATGTTATAACTCCTTCTCTGTTTATTAAAAACAATTTTACCTACTCACTCATTTTCCTAAGATGGAAGTAGGTACTTTATTTACGTCGCACTAGAGCTGCTCAATGAGCTAATGGCGACGGTCAGAGAAACATTCTTCAGGATGATCCAATGCCATCGGAATCCCTCTGCAGAAGGAATGACTTTGGTAAACAGACGACCTGAGAGTGAAGTCGAGCACAGAACAGTGAGGGCCGCGCACCCTCGGTTCTTGCGCAAAGCTGATCATCCACCCGCTTACTGACCTCAGCCAGTGATGCCTACCGAAATTCTGTGTTTTTCTTTCAAATTAAGCAATACCGCTTAGAGATTTAACTTGTATAACTATAATATAAAATCTTAATGCTTTCTTAAATGAATGATAAAATAAATATACGATTTTTTTATTTCTAAACTATTTTGCTTTATAATTACTATGGGAAATTTCAACTTGCAATTTTCAGTTTGTGTTGTGTTTCGATTATTTTAAAAGAATGTTACCGTCACGTGGGGCTTCTTTGTGCAAATTCGAATTTGGCACTTTTCAAGCGCTGCTATTCAGTATTATGTTTTCTTCACGTTAAAAATGTGTGGAATTTGAAGATAGAAGTCTCCTATATTACTACAAACATTTTTTCGAATTTTAAAACAATCTCAGAGTGTGTTTTGTTCATCCAATGTCAACAACTTTCCGAGAACGTCGGACATCGAAAAGTGTGCGTGGAAACTTTAGCTGTGAAATGCAAAGACGTTGATAAAACAATCGTCGTAAGAGCAAAATTTTTTATTTATATATTAATAAACAATTATATCGTGTTAGCGTTAAAAAAATTTGAAAATTAATAAAAAATAAAAGGAAAATGAAAGAAAATGCACTGTGGGGCTACTTTGTGCAAAGTTTCATTCGTTTTTTTTTTCGACAGAAAAATGGTCAGACGTTATTAAAAAAATACCTGGAACGAAAAACTACCGTGATTACACTTTAGAAAAGCTGCAGCAATGTTTGCAGGCAGTTGCTGGTGGTATGTCGATTGCAGAAGCTTCTCGAGATTACAAAATCCACTGAAATACTAATTTTAATAAAATTCTCAAGAAACACGTGAAACGTGCTCGTAAACTATCATTTTTCTTCTACAAAGATTTTTCTAATGAATTAATCAAACGATTTAACACTTAAAAATATATTTTATAGGACATCAGGTGATTTTGACAGAAACTGAAGAGCAAGTTCTGTCATGTTTATTCAAGCATGTTATGTTCAAATTTATTAATATTATAAATGTTAATGAATATGTAGCAATTAGTATTTTTGAAATTTCATCCATTTC
Organism: Parasteatoda tepidariorum; assembly: GCF_982258835.1. Classification (NCBI taxonomy): domain Eukaryota; kingdom Metazoa; phylum Arthropoda; class Arachnida; order Araneae; family Theridiidae; genus Parasteatoda; species Parasteatoda tepidariorum. The sequence continues at coordinate 131,724,459 of NC_141755.1, read as the reverse complement.
AATGTTCAAAAATGTATATGGTTTCCTTTTGTTTAAACTCAAATATTTTGAACTAAACATTCTTTTTAAGAAAAAATTCTTTATAAAAAATGGTTTTTTAATGCTGAAAATTATTTTCAAACTAATATCTTTACATATCTTGATGTTTTTGTTATTAAAAATGTCAACAATTAACTTTTTTTAACAATTTTATATCAATATTTTACTAAAAACATGATTATTAAACTGACTTCCTATCGCTGCACAAAGTAGCCCCACTTGGGGGCTACTTTGTGCAAGGTATGTTTTGACTTATTATTTGTGAATATTACATACAAATAATGCCAATATTGATCAAATTCACTCGTCTGAGTCCAGTCATGAATATAATATCGATAAATTTTACTAAGGTTTGAATTAACATAGTTTTTTTACATGTGAAAGTTCAAAAACTGCGAAATCCTGCACAAAGTAGCCCCACATGACGGTATGTAGTTTTACTAAACAGTTGAATCCCTGTTTAATTGTTTTTGAAGTTCGCGATGCTTGTAATTAAGAGCAATAATTATTCACACTACTTCGAAAAGCAAAGTATCACTCAATAAAATTAAAGTTCTGCAATCATTCCTTGTAGGTGTTTTCGTCACATTAGCTTAATGAATAGTTTTTAACTTTGTTGCAATATCTGATGCAGCATAACAATTTATTTAGTGAATCAATCAGTCAATAATTGTGATTAATGAGATAAAAATATCATCAAAAGCAGGGTTTTTTTTAAATAAATTCTGCATTTTTTCAAAAAAAAGCTTTTTTTGCAATCCTGGGCTCTGTTTGTGGTAGATATTTGGAAAATATTTTTGCTACTTAACAGCGCAATGAAAATGGATAATACTAAACTTAACAGTCATGCGTAACTGTTATAAAGTCACAACAGTTATTAAAAGTGTTTATAAAGTGTTATTCATGTGACTCGAAACTTTAATAGAGCAGCTTTAACACTATACACACCAACACTATACCTATATCTACTGTAGCGATTCCCTTCCAAATAATCTATTTTTAGATCAAACCCCCAAATTGTGCCTCTTCAGCCTACCCTGAGAGGCCGGGATTAAGGTTTTTACATCATTCCAGTGAGTATCCCCTCAGCGAGCAGTCGCACAAAACTTGTTACTTGTTACGTTTCAATAAATATATGTTAAGTTTTAAAAATCGTCATCCTTGCTCTCACCACACATTGGAGTCCTCATTAATTAGTGATTAGAGGAAATTAATTTACACCTTGAAACCTCTAAATTGGTGACCCGGACGTGATTTGATCATGCAAGTAACGCCCACTTCACAATCTCTTGACAGGTAACGCCTACTTCGATGGATAGTCCACATTGAACAGTTGACTTGCTATTTGTGAATGCGTCATTCACCTCCTGCGCTGTTGCTACTCAGTCTCGTCTCGAATATTCACACAACGTCATACACTCTCAACGCCTGCATACACTCAACTGCTAATGGCAACACAGGAGCGACTTCGACTGTGAAGTTAATACACCTCTCACATTCAGCACTCAAAAAAAATCCGGTGACTATCTCTCCCGGTCTTTCACAAGTACAGCAACTAGTGAGATCTGTTCATTGAATTATATCTCTGATAAAGTTCTGGTGGGGGAGTACTGTGGCGTAACTACCACTACAAAAGTTTAACATCATTCACTACTATATATAAAGCATGCTAACTTGATTTTATCATGAGGTACCTTTTGATAGATGACGGTTGGCATGGTCGATAATTCCGCCTCCCCCACATTGCAATACATTGTTCTCCTGGTCAAATGACCGGTTGTGGTGGAAATAGGTTATTCGAAACAAACAAAATACAAAAAAAAATAGTGACTAGCTGTATATTATTGTTAGAAAAAGTCATGAAGTCAAATGCGCAAAAACGATAAGATGATAAAGCACATTATTGATTTCAAAAGTTCTTATGTTATGTTTAGTGTTAAAACTGTTGTTCTACTGTATTGCATTAAAAAGAAGCAGATATAAAATACCATTCTAGACCATTGCGTTAAGTGAAAAACTCTTTTCAGAGAATAGTTCGAAATTCTTGATAGAATAACAAATTTAGGGCGTGTCTCTGTCGTAGAGCCCCACTACATTAAAGAATGACAGTAACGATTTCTATAAAACGGCATCCCTAGGATATGGAAACTTGTGGTAGAAAAATCATCTTTCTCTGTACATAAAATGAAAGTAAATTCTTCTAAACCACTGTATCTTAATTATTAACACGGATTTAAAGGCTCACGTTGAAGAGCATTTCTAATGTCAAAAAAAATGCCTGGGGAAGAAAAAAAAAGAACATTTGTAACAATTATTTTAGAAATGAATCAGTGAAAAACAAGTTAAATTTTAGGACAGAACGTAAACTATAACCAACCTTGGTAAAAAGTGTTACACGAGTGTAAAAAATAGAGAGAAAAGTGCAGAAAAATAATTGATGGATGGGGGGTTTTACAGAATTATTCCCAGTCTCTGAAACAGCCGGATTCACTCCAGTCTGAGCACGATTTGAGAAAGTGCAAATCAACCCCGTTTTTAGCACGGAGGAGTTTGTCTATGTAAATAACTCCCCCAGCCATTCGTCTGGCTATAGTTACGAGGTTTAACTATGATCTAATTTAAGACTGGGTCGGCGAGAGAATGAGGAGAGAATTTCCATAGCAGGAAACGTTTTCTACAGGCAAACTATACCGAAAGTAAATATTTTACCCAATACAGCGATTGGGAGGCTACTGAACTACATAAGAATAGACTTTATTTATTAGCCGTCTTTGAACAACCGATCCAATTTTTGAGCTTAAGACTACTCATGTTCGACTCCGTAGCCTTGTCATTTTGAACCTAATCCAGAAGACAAGAGAACTCTTGGATTAAGTATTGAATGAAATTTGCGTGGAGTACATTTTGATGAAAATAACCAACATCCGTTTTACGCGGGGAGGAAAACCTTCCACGGTTAGATTGACGTCAAGGGGACTCTCACCGTCTAACACTGACGATATTTCTACGTGATCAGAGCCTGACGCTGAATTGGTTTCTATCAGCCATCGCCTGGATTTGATCACAGGTCACGTGATCTGGAGTTTCGATCAGGATGCGACACTAACACTATATTTGAGATGATCACTTGAAGGAGAAAACTCAGGACAGCACAAGAGTAGTAATACAAAATAAAGGAGTAATAAAATGGAAAGAGTTTAAAATAAAAGTTTCAAGAATAATAAACGAAGTAAAGTACTCTAGTAAAATGGGTAATAACATGTAAAAAGCAATGCAAGAGGTAACAGTAATAAGTTCTTGATAAATAAACGTAAAAATAACAAAGTTTGGTGTTTGTTTGCAGCCTTGTGGACAGATAGTGTTTACATTCTGATGAGGTCAGAATGAGTAGTGAAAAAATTTGATAAAACAATAACAGAGGGGAAAACAAACTGTGTTGTGATAAATATAGAACGAGGTAAATAAAATGTAGACAAAAATATTATTCATCATAATTATAACTATCAGAAAGGAGTGCAGAAGTAATAGAAACAATTTACAGGAGAAAGAGTGCGGGGGGGAAAATAACAATGTTCGTCAATAGGTGGCACCACTGAGGTAAACTTAAAAAGAACGAAGAATTAAAAATTGTTAAAAAAAATTAAAGATGTAATTATAATTTGGAAAATGAATGTGGAATATTCAAGAGATCGTTTATCAGATTAATAATAATCGAGTTAGTGAATGGAGGGGTATAGTGGGGATTATGGGAAAGAAAAGTTTTCGAGGATTTTTCCTCTCCACAACGTTCTTTCTCCCAACGTGTAGATTACGTTGAAGGGTATATTACCTAATCAGAAATAGTATTGAGCCAGGTTTTCTATATTTACTCAATCTACATCAGATTCTCGACTATTATTAAATGTGACTTGAATCTGGCCTATACAATCCCTGTCCATATAGTATTAGACTCACTATAAGATTCTATACGTTAAATTATAATTATCGTGTGATACTATACAGCTTTATTGTTTTTTATTCGGAGGAAACCGGTTTGCGCTTCTGTATCAATGAGTTAACATTGTAATGCAATACGTTAAAAATAAATACAAATAGGAAGTCTATAAAAAATCTCCCGGATAAAACCCCATGACACGTATGTTTAACTATAAAAGTATTGCCTATATATTCGAGCATTTCATGCAATTAATAATAAACTACAGTGTGTCTCATCATTGGATCTCATTATTATAATATAATACCTGATATAATAAATATTCTATATTTATATTATATATCCTCTCATTTATCCTATCGTCGAATATTATATGATATACATCGTCTCATTTAACCCATTGATACGCGAACAAGTGCAGATCTGTTAAAGCCGCTTAAAAACACTAAAGCTGTATAGAGTAATCACCTGATCATTAAGATCTTATAGTACGTCTAATAATATGGACTGTAAGACAGGTAAATAAAATATTTACACTTGTAATGTCCCGTTATAACGATCTTCGTTTTTTTTTTTTTTTTTTTTTTTTTGGAGGGGGATTATAAAAAAGAAATCTTTAATCCTTTAATTACATCGATCTTGAAAGTTTTTTTTTCTTTTTGCACAGATATATTATTTTTTACACATGTATTACATCTTAATAACAATTTTTTAGCACAAAAAGAAACATTTTTTGTGTTGCATTGACTTATTCAGGCTTTGCTGTGGCACAATTTTTTTTAGCTTTTATTCTTGTAGTTGTATTTTGATCTAGATGCGACTTTTTGTGGTAACTTAATATACAAAGTAAGTTTTGTTCTCAAAGATTACTTTTCATGAATTTTATTTTTTCAGTCTTAAGACTGTTTTTACTTTTTTAAAACCATTTATTCGGATTTATTGATCTTGTCCAGTTTTTTTTTTGTGCCCGTTAAAAAGAAGTTTTTTGAATATATATATATATATATATATATATATATATATATATATATATATATATATATATATATATATATATACAAACCCCGCTATAGTGAACCTTCAAGGGATCTAAATTTCGGTTCACTATAACCGTTAGTTCACTATATCCGTTACGCAGGCGATTTCACTAATGGTTCCCAAACTCCTCCCTTTTATTACATTATATTCATATAAATGACTGAAAAATATTATGTAGTAGCAAAAAATGTGTTATTTTTCATCACTCTTCGTCTTGCGTTCAAATAAAAATTAGTAATCTCTAGCTGATGAGCAGTCCTCAACATCAGATATGGAAACACTTCCCGACTCTCAGATAATTTTTCTTGAGTTTCTGTTATTCCGCTTTTTAAACCTGTCTAACCTGCCATTCGAGCACATAAAAGTAGTTTTTATAGATGGTTTTAAAAATCGGTATATCTATTTATTTTGAAGTAGAAATTTCGAAATTATTACGAAGAAAATGGGGGGGGGGGGAATCAGTCAAAGACAGAAAAAAGTTCATTATATCCAACTTCCTCACATTTTTGGTTCACTATATCCGGGAGTTCACTGTAGCGGGGTTTGACTGTGTATATATATATATATATATATATATATATATATATATATATATATATATATATATATATATATATATATATATATATATATATATATATATATAGATAGATAGACATTTTTAGTAGTATTATCTTCTTAAAGATTCGTCGCGGTATAAGAAAAATCTAAACAGAAAAAACACTTTTCAACTATGCTCAAAGTATTTTAATATTCCTTTTATTATTATTAACGTGTAATGACTGACTTGACGGTGATTATTCATATAAATAAAGAATGCTGAAGAAGGAAAAGTATATAGCATATTCAGGATATGAAAATCAACAAACATCCATTGCAACCCATGATTTGAAATGTTTAATGGAGTCCATTTCAGAAAGAAAAAGCATCTGACCCATTTGTAACCACATTTTTTTGATGATTTGAATTCCGTTTTTGTACTGAATTTGATCCATCAAAAAATCGTTAGCTAATTTGTTGTTGTATAATTTCAGTTTCTAAGAAAGAGAATGACATTGTGAGGGCCACATTATGAACCCTGGAGGAGGAGTAGAAGAACCCAAAGGTCCAAGCTGCCTGGAAGAAGCAGAAACTGTGATATTTTCCGCTGCAAGCATTTAAAGAGACCAAAGAACGCTACCGGACACTTTCTGTAGATGGCATTTAAAATGTTTGATATATGAAACACTTTTTTTTTTTTTCATTTCAGTTATATAAGTGCTGTAATGGATCACTTAAAAGTGGACTGGGGGGTTATTTTAAATTTATTTTTATCTATTTTAACTGTCTAACAAATCTGTCCTCCTATCTTAGCAAGAATTTAATCCTATTGTTTATCACTTAACTTTTGCTCTATTAAATTTTTATTAGTTTTATAGTATAATATTATGATATAATTGCTGCGCAAATTATTTTTATGAATGAATTAATGTTTATTTCTATAATATATGTCTTTGTGGTCGTTTTATTACGTTGCTGCGAAAAACCTTCTTTTTCACTATGAGTTTTTGTTTATGATTTAAAGTATGTTTCACTTGCATCGCTACAAAAAATTTTTATGTATTTTTATGGTAATTGTTGTATAATGAATTCTTTTTCTTGCAACACAACTGCAAAAAGGAAACTTATTCTGTGTTTTAATTATTTTTTAACGTGAGTGTTAGATTCTTATTATAGACTCGAAATGCGTGTGAAAGAACACTTTTATTGATACGAACAAAAGTAGAGGCTATGCATGGACCAATCGACCGATTTAATCCTCACATATTTATTCATAGCCAAGTCTGTAAGCAAGATAATCAGCTCTGGCTACTCAGGTTTCTAGTCAAAGAATCTACAACATAGACAACATATCAGCTGTAAATGCCATCTTGTGTCTTCTAAATAAAAGATATAGGTGAACTCTTACAATTTGTTCGTCTCAGTTGATTTCTATCAGACCCCTCTATAGTGAATCTTATACCACAAACAATGGTTCCCTTTTTATGACACATGATTTAAATGAAATACAAAAAGGAACAGTCACAAAAAATTTAGAGATGAACTTTGATTGAGGGATGAGATAAAAGTAGCAAACAAGCCGTGATGCTATAGATGGTTCTAAAAATCGGTATATGTAGAAATTTCAAAATGACCAGATCATCCCTCTTCTTTTGGGTCACTATGTTATGGGCTGCTCTTCTTCTGTGTTCCTTGGAACAATCACTATGAGTCCTATTTTTGAATTGTTTAGTGAAGATAAGATAAAATGGAAATTCCGGTATCTGGAATCGAATGTAAGATTTGAAAGAGATCAGCCTATATCTTTTATGCCGAAAATAAATGATGACACAATTGTACATAGGTAGAAAATACAGTTTTTTTTTTTAAATAATTAACAGTGTGCCTAAAGTATGAACTCCTATGGGACCACTAAAGATTGGGACGCAGGATAGTGTTCTTGAATTCTATATATAGAGACATTTTTAGAATTAAAGTATCACTTCATTACGATATTTGAAGTATTTTTGAACAAATCTAATCCAATGTTGTAGTCATAAGATGTCGTCGACTTTAGAATTCTATTTCAGAATACGGATGCTCATTTTTAACAAACAGAATTTTTTTAATTTATGGAATGAGGATTTTTCGTTCCGTTAACGAAATAAAACAATCTAATTTTTGTCGATTTATAGGATTAAAAATGCTGCTAAAAGCTTTAAAAATTATATTATTCCTCTTTTTACTGCACTGAACACTATGATGTTACCCTATACTATTTTTTAGTCCTATTAAATGATGTGTTCTACAATCCCTGTTAAACCAGAAATAATGTTTTAATAAGTTGTTTCGTAATCATTATTATCAAAGCTGAAATAATGTTTTTGTAAAATATTCTGCAATCCTTATTCATCTTAATAAACTACGAAGAATAATATATTAATATGATATTCTACAATCCTTATCGATCTTTTTAAATCAGAAATAATGTTTTAATACGATATTCTTCGATTCTTTTTAATCGTATCATACCAGAAATAGTGTTCTATACAAACATTCTTAACCGTAAACCAGAAACGATATTCGATTAAATTATTCCTTCATAGCTGTGTCGAATCAAAGATAGTTCCCAACCAAGTATAGTGTACATTTTTTAATAAATAAGTTTCATGACAAATAATGCATTCAGTTTGTTTGTTTTGCATTGTATATAATGTATTTTTACATTGAATTTGAACTATTTAAGTCTCCATGATTTCCCCCGTATTTCAAACGCATCTTAGATAATTTATAAGTTTTACAAAAGTTCTTAATTATTATTATGAATACTTCCCATCATAACTTTATAACTGTAGAAAAGAATAATTACTTAAAATGGATATCAGTTTTAAATTCATATGAAGAATATTTAAAATATTATTTTCAATCTAATTCCTTAATTTTTACTACTTCACTTACTTCGTTCATTATTTTAGAATTTTAGTCTCTATTTTCAATAATTATTTTTTTGTCTGTCTTTTTGCATTTATTTTAAGTTTTTTTTCCCAAAAATTTCGAAGTAAAACTTATCAAAATAAGTTTCTTAGAAAATAATGGAAATGTTACTTGGTGTGTCGCCTGATTTTTGTACAACAAAAATTCAGGCTCTACTATTATATAATATCTTTGGAGAAAAATGTGAAAGTAACCAAAGAAAAAACGAGAAAGTGGGAAAGATTTGGAAAGACTTTTTTTAAGTTTTGAAGCTTCTTTCATTTTTAAACCATATGTATAACAAAAAAGAAGAAAAGAATTTTGATTACAAAATATTCACTTTCTTGTTAAAGGAATTATAAGATAGAAATGCTGAAATCCATTTTGTAACAAAATGTATGAACAGTTTACAAAGATTTTAACTCTTAACCGTTTTTTTTCTCTCCATATTTTGTAGAGTAGATATTTTTACGACTTATGCTGGTGCGTAGCAAACTACAATAAGTAAATAAATAGTTATAGAATATTGTATAATGGTATGAATTTTATATAGAAAGCGTAGTTTCCTTAGATATTTAATTAAAAATCATCTTCTATCTTATCTTATCTTAAGAATACTATCTGCTTCTATATCTCTATTTATGCTATTCAAATTAGAACTATACACAGTGGAGGGATTATGTTTAGTAAATCCATTCATAAATTCCGTTTTATTTTGATTTGTATTGGACGATAGACTGAAAATTTGATAAAATTCATTTTATTTATCATTATATCTGTTTTTTTTTTCAATAGCAGTAAAGTTATAATAGAACCAAGTAAATATATATTTAATTCATGAAGAAATGCTTAGATTTTAATACTGTTGAAAGGGCTTCAGCCAATTAAAATTTGATTAATTTAGCATAATAATAATATATAGCGCAATAAAAAAAGAAAGAAAATTAAGAAAAACAATAAGTTTTATTTACTGTAATTTAATAGAACTCGCAAAATAAGTTCAAAATGTAGAGGAAACACGGAAAAAATGACAGAACAATGAAAAAAGGGAAAAATAATAATAAAAAACTCTTTTGAAAAGAAAAAATAATAACCGAAAAAAAATTAATAAATATCCGGAAAAAACAAAGATATAATCTTTTCCTCAGCTCACACGACTATATCCGCAAAACGGACTAATCTTTGCAAAAAAGGGTTGCTTTTTAAATGGACTTAAATTAAGCTTTGAAAATACAGTTACATTAACAAAGGACATTTTCTTAATTAAAAACCGTATTACTTGTTTTTATGGCAGAGAAAAAATATAGGCAGTTTTCTTTACAAAAATCAGGCAAGGGCATGGCAAAAAAACTAAACTTGAAGGACAAAAAAACCTAACTTAACTTAAAAGCTCTGAAAGTTCTTAAATTCGCTGAAAATTCACTGAACTTAAAAGCTCTTTAAATCACTGAAAAAATTTTAGTGTAAATTTTCAGTTCTTTCTAGGGACTGAATTTAACATAAATTGTAGCAAAAGTATTTTTTATAAATGCCTAAAAAAATATTTTTTAAGCAAATGTTAGGTTTGGATATTCAAGCTGTTAACTGAGCTAATATTTAATTGAATAAAATGTCTTTTTTTTTTTGGCAACAGATGATAATAATTTAGTTTCTGAAACGCTTAAAACATTTGCAATTGTACTTACTGTGCTATTGCTGGCTGGCATTTTAAGCTTTATGGCAAAAAATAAATTGGACAATTTTCTTGAATTTTGGAGGTTTCACATTACGTTGAACATGGGAGACCAAACTGTTAGTACCGGACCGTACCGGTTTTACTACCGTAAAGGGAAAAACGCGCGTCCAGCTTGTGAAGAAGTTTACTGATTCTCTACTACAGTGTTTCCCAAACTTATGACTTTTGTGTACCCTTTCTAAATTTTTTGTAGCGCTGTGTACCACTCATAATGCATGTAATTTGAAAAATGAATGTATTTTTTACTATAAAAAAATTGCCCAAAAGTTAAAAATCACAACTGGCTGTTGACACCACTCATTATTAACTGTTTAACTACAAAAAAATAGCCAACAGAAAAATACGCAATCTTAAATTTTCATGGCTAGAATTGTTTTTAAATAAAATTTTTTGAAAATTTCGTTTGTTGCAAGATATTTCGCATAAGAACGGGTAGTCCCGCTAAACTGTTCCCGCACCCCTGGGGGTACCACACTTTGGGAAACACTGCTCTATTAGAGCGGCAGTGCCAAAATTGGTAAAAGAAATTCCATTCGGGTGACTTTGAAAGATGCTCCTCGAAGATCAATCATTATATTAGTATGTTATCTCTAATAATTAGACCCGATTAGGAGACCCACTTTTTAATAATGACATGTTTTTGCACGAGTTTATAGGCTTTTATATTTAAACATTCATGTCATGGGTTTTTTTTTTTCAGAGAGATTTTTTATATACTTTGTATTTACATTTTAACGTATTGCATTACAATGCTAACCCCTTTGATACACCAACGTAAACAAGTGCAAACCGGTTTCATCCGAATAAAAAACAATAAAGCTGCATCTGATAATTATAATTTTACATAGAATCTTATAGTGCGTCTACGGCCAGAGACTGAAAAAGATCACCTGTTACCACGAAGCTCTTCAATTGTAAAGACCTAAAAGAGAAAATTATTTTAAAACGAGCATTTCTGGGAGTCAAAGAACTAGGAAAACTAGAATCAATAATGATAAATCCGAACTGAAATGTTGAGTATTTTTTCGAAATAATAGTGAGTAGAAAGCGGTTCATAACGTTTTAAAAAAAAAATTATCGTGACGTCTGGTATTGATGATCCATTCACTGTGTATTTTAGAGGAACTCTTCTTTAAACAAAACGTCCAAACTGTAGAAAATCAGTCCGTCCACTTTTTTATGCTAATCCGTCCGCACTTAATGATCCCTGCACAAAAAGACCTTCAAAAAATAGATCGATAAATAATTGTAAAATTCCATTGGTTTTATGAATACCGAATTTAATAACTTCCACCTTTAGAACAAGTTTTTAGTATAAGTTGAAAATGTGAATATACATTTTTTATGTCTAAAAACATTCATTCAATATCAATAAAATTTATTAACAAATATTAATAGTTTTTCATAGGTTATTTTAACACTTTTTCCTTATTTCCTAAAACAATGACACACAATTTCAAAACTGGAAATTTTTTTTAATAAAACGAGAACTTTAGCAAAAAACTGAATACACTTTTGGATATGCAAATGATATTACTGTTTAAAGTACGTAGGCGCATATAAAAATGACACACATTTGAAAAATCATTTTGTCAAAAATAACAAAATTTTTCAATAACAATTTAGAATTTTAAAAAAAAATCATTGGTAAAAGCATTAAGCAATTAGAAAAGTTCAAAAGTATGTGTTATTTATAAGGTTTAAAATAAGTTAAGCTGTTTAAATAATGCTTGAAAACTTTTTTTCCAGTTAAAAAACTTTTAAAATGTCTCTGATTTTATGAAAATTTTCAAGTTGTATAACTCTTTATAAATATTCCATAATTTCATCCTTTCCATTCTTGTAAACACCTTACCAACCGTGAAACTAACTTTTACTATAAGGTTATCATTTATATTATTTCTAAACGTATAATGATAAATACAGAAAAGCTTTGTTTAATCTATTAACTTGAGCAGTTCTTAAATGTTATTCATTCAAGTTCTATCCAGTTATGCAGTTTAATGAATGGGTCTTTTTTAGCAGGGATCTTAATGAAACTACATATTTTGCGAAGTAGAAGAAATATATTATTTTGTCTTTTTGTTGTTGTATGTTTTTACAAAATTCAAACAAACTTGAACGTCTTTCTACATTTCCTGAAACAGGGATATAAAAAAAAATTATATGATATCAGTGGATTGAACAAATAATTCTAACAAAAAAAAAATAATGTTATACTGTATTCAATACACCAATCACTTAAATCAATCCATTGACTCTTTTTGCCAGACATGTTAATACGTTGAGCGCATTCTTAAGGAAATCCTCGTCAGGCCACGCTTCGAAGATAGCGTATTGTGATATAGCAATTAACAATTGAATAAATAAAAATTTGATTTCCTATAAATCAAAATTATGTTCTCATAAAATTTCTTTCGTGACTTTAAACAATGTAATTTTATTTCATTAATGTCTTGAAACAATGTAATTTTATTTCATTAATGTCTTAAAACAATGTCATTCTATTTCATTAGCAATTTAAAACTATGTCATTTTATTTCATTAATGATTTAAAGCAATGTCATTTTATTTCATTAATAGCTTAAAACAATGTCTTTTTTTTCATGAATGACTTAAAACAATGCCATTTTATTTCATTAATGACTTAAAACAATGTCATTTCATTCAATATTTTTCACTGTCAGTCACCGGGGATTGACGAAACGTTCAGTGTCAGCCAACAATGTCGCAACGTGTTAACAATGTTGCAAAACTATCTTGAATACCTTTTTCAATTTAAACACAGTTGTTCAAAATAGTGAATACTGATGTAAGATTAAAATCATCTTAGTTAGATTAATAATATTGATTATAATATGTAATTATGATTGTGATTTAATTGTTACCTAATTGCTGTACACGTATGACGCAATAAAAACATTTTTAAAAAATTCAATTTTATTAACATTAATAAACTGCTCTACATAATCCATTGATATCAGTGGATCTATTTTATAATTTATCTCATTATTTTGTTTTTGTATAGATCTACATATTCTGATTGTTTGGTAATGATCCGCTGTTCTTTAGAACATTTTTTTTCTTCTTTTTGAACCCAGGAGATCAATGCAACCAATAGATCTATTTTTTAAACGATCTTATAAATTTCTTGCATAGATCTAATTGATTATGATAATTTGGTAATGACCTGTTGTTGTTTTGAATAAATTTTTTTTTAAATTTTAAACTGTGGTAATTAACTTTTAAGAGTTAAAAGCTCTTGAAATTTCATTGATACATTTAAAACTTAATGTCACGTGAATTTAAACGATTATTGTTTTTCGCGCAATAATGATGATTGTTACATTTATACTATGGAATGAATGGTTCAATTAAAGCATGTAATTCAATTAAATATGGTTCAATTAAAACATGTTGAATTGCTTTAATATTTTAACAGGTGTCTTTGTAAAATATTCCTGATAGAAATCACATCCAGAGATTTAAAACCGTGCTTCAGTTGGGTGTTCGAAAAATCTAGTTTTTCAATGAAACTGAATGAACTCAAAAAATTAGGAGGCTTCAATAGACTCATTTTAAAAACACTCCCAACATTTATAATCATATAATTGTTTGTTGAATAAACTTTTGCTTTAGATTTCTGCTCTGATTTTAAATAATATTTTTATCTGTAATGATTCTTAAAGGCAATAATAAATTAGCAAAAGGAAAAAATAATGGAAAGTGAAATAACAGTAAACAACATTTCTGTTACAATCCATTCATCTTTTATTTACATCATAATTTATAACAACTAATCAAATAATGAGAATTTTTCTTAGCATTTAAAAAAAATCATACAATTCTCTTAAATTTAATAGTAAAACGAAGTATTTCAGGATTTATTAAAAATTATTCAGACTAATATCGATTTCTTTTTATAATTATTGCATTTTAGCAGAAGGGTATTATTATTCGAAATTAAAATTTAGAACAATTATTTTCGGAAACTTATTATCTAAATATTTGAAGTTGTAGAATGAATACGCAACAGAAAAAATAGGTTTTAGAAGTATTAAAAACCAATTTTACTTAACTCTGATAGACTTGAATTGCTTAAGAATTTTCACTGAAAATTTAGACAATTTTAAATATTGAAATATCTTTGCTTTAGATTTATAATTATTTTGTAGCTTAATATTCTCCTATAGAATATTCTATAAATATAGTATTTTATATTTAATTTGTGTTTATTGGTAATTATTGCACTGTGTAAATTTCGTAATTCAAATTTATTATTCTTAATCAATACAAATTATAGTTCATTTTACAGTTCTTCTTTCTTCGCTGTTGTCCAATTTTGCATCCTATGTTACGCTTTATAATCCTGATTTACGTATGCATTAAAATTTGTATATTTTAATTTTTAATGGTTATATTTTACCATAAAAACAAAAAGAATTTAGCTCAATTTTTTTAACTATGTTTTCTATTAACTAAAATGTATATGTGTAATTTATATTCAGATGTATCTATGATAAAATTATTGAATAAAACGATATTAATGAGATACTTTAACACATGTAAAACCCTTTATATGGCTCTGTTAGAGTACTACCAACCATTATAAATCTGTTATAAAGTTTTGAATAATTTGTTTATTGAATAATTTGCATTGAATAATTGTTTCAATTTGTTGTGCTAATACAATTTGCAAAAACCTTTATACATCAGAGTTATTATATCTAAACGTAGTTTTGAGATTAACGTCAAGAATTGTTTAGATTACATGAAAGAGAATGATCAGTTTTACTACCCTTAATTAACACCAACACTTAATCTATACCTATTTCTACCATTATGTTTCTTGACTGAATATAGGAAATATGGATGTTTGGAGGGAAATAGACTAAAAAACACTTTTGTTATAATTAAACAAAATTGTATATTGCCAATTTGTATGCAAACACAAAAAATAAGTATTTTTAATTCATTGCTCAATGTATTTTTTACATATATATAATTCTTATAATTATAAGAATATAAAAGAATTATAATTCTTATAATTATTTTTATAATTAATATTATTTCTTCTAAGAACTTGTGCTCTCTTGATTGTTTCGACATTTTTCTGGGTAAAAACTAACAGTCAGTTGGAAATGCTATCAACATAAAATATAAGCTACTTAACAAAACATTTAGTTTTTGTCACTTTTTCTGACACAAAAATGCCAATCTGAAATGTTAGGCACTTTCTTGAAATTTGAATTCACAGTTATTCTGATTGAACACACTACGCAACAGTCTTTGCAGAAATGTTCAACTCATCGAATGTAATGCATTGAACACGCATGGCATTTCTGATCCGATAACCTTATAAAGCAATAAATTGTTCTCCCGGTCCAATGATCGGTTGTGTTAGAAATAGGTATACGACGCGTATTATTCGAAACAAACTAAATACAGTAATAATAATAATAATTATGGAGTATAAACTGTATATAAGTGTTAGAAAATGTGCAAAAACGATGAGATGATAAGCGATGCAAAAGATCTTAAACGGTTATTTGACCGGTTATGGTTTGTTTAGAGTTAAAAATCTTTCTTTCCTGATCCGTTGTCCGATCAAGCCATTCCTTTTTTTTTCTCTCTCTATCAGTGTCTTTGTTCATTTTTTTTTATCAGAACATCGTTATCTCACCTTTGTAAATACAAAATTATAACCTGTTTTCCTCATTTTGTAAAACTATTAGCTTGAAATAACCTTAGCAATGAAATTAGCATTTTATAAAAAAGTGAACTTTTTATTTGGATTGTACGAGGGTTGTCCATAAAGTAAGGTTCCCAAGGAGCTGCGGACGCTAGGAACGCTGTTAGGCGGGATTTGGCAAGACTGGCATGAAGCTTAGCTCCCTTTCTCCCAGTTCCCACCCCGGAGAGCTGTCTACAACATTCATTCTTGTCTTGGTAGCCGTGAAAGATGGAGCTCTCATTTGTTTCTCCCGCCAGGTGCGAATTACGCTCTGTGATAAATATTTTGTGTGCAAAAAACGTTCCTCCGGTGGACATTCATTCCGAACTGTGTGAGGTGTACGGGGAAAAGTGTATGAATGTGCAACATGTCTGCAAATGGTGCAGAGACGAACAACGTTCTGGCCGGGCATCGTTTTCGGACAAAGCGATTGCGAAAGTGGAAGAAGCAATGCTGAAAGATCGAAGGGTAACTGTTCGGAACCTCAGCGAGATGATCCCTGATGTCAGCGAATCCTGCATTCACAACATTTTGAGACCGCTTAGGATATGCCAAGGTTTGTGCAAGGTGGGTCCCGAAAATGCTGACGGATGACAACAAACGGCAACGTCCGCACACCGTCCGTGCCACAACTGTTCTCATCAACAGATTTGGATGGAATACTGTCACACACCCCCTTACAGCCCAGACTTGTCCTCCAGTGATTATTGCCTCTTCCCTGAATTAAAGAAACACTTGGGAGGGACGCATTTCACAACCGAGGAAGAAATGAAAGAAGAGGTTTCAAGCTATCTTCGCGTCGCGGCGGCAGAATTCTACGACTTAGGCATAAAGAAGATGGTACACCACATGCAAAAATGCATTGATCTAAACGCCAATTATGTCAAAAAATAGAGGGAAGTCTAAGCTTTCCAAACATATATTATTCAATGCCAATAAACATATTTTTCATTGTAAAAATTAGTTGGGAACCTTATTTTATGGACAACCCTCGTATTAATATGATGAGAGTACCAATCACAGCTATCTAAGCTTTTACAGTCCCTGGCCATATTATTAGACGACAAAATTATAATTATACAGGTGACATAATATAAACAAATAATTATGAATGTCTAATTATAACAAAATTATAATTATACAGGTGACATAATATAAACAAATAATTATGAATGTATAATTATAACAAAATTATAATTATACAGGTGATACAGCTTTACTGTTCTTTACTCGGATGAAACCATTTGTTTACGTTCCTGTATCAATGGGTTAACTTTGTCATGAAATACGTTAAAAATAAATACAAATATGAAGTCTATAAAAAAATCGCATAAATAAAAACCCATGACACGTATGTCTAAATATAAACTCGTATTGCCTATGAACTCGTGTAAAACATGTCATTATTAAAAAACTACATTTCGTTTCATAATTGGATCTAATTATTATGTTATACTAACATAATGCTTGATGTAATAAATATTATATATAATATATCGTCTGATTTATCTTATCGTCGAATTTATATTACATATCCTCTAAGTTAACCCACTGATACACTAACAAGTGTAAACAGTCGCGTATAAGCTATAAAGCTATATCAGGTGATACTATATAATGTATAGTATCACCTGATAATTATAATTTCACATAGAGTGAGTCGAATAATTTGAGCCAGGGAGTGTACTATATACCTAAATCAATTGTTTCTTTCCAACCGTTGCTATGGAAAATAATAATGATAATTGAAACTTGAAACTCATTATTTGTGTAAACCGTAAGAAACCAAATTCGACTTCAGGAGTTGGGGAAGATTTAATAATCGATATACAGTGCCGCTCAAAAGTATCAGTACACCTAGAAACTTATAAAAAAATGGCAAAATTCAAAGTGTCATAACTTCTTTAAAAATGATCAAAAATGCTTCTGCTTTATCTCATTTTGAAGCTTAAAATCTCTACTTTTATGTACTCTAATTGTTTTTAATTAATATATTTTGCAACTATGTACAATTACACTCTAAACAATCATAGAAAATTGCATTAATTTTTTGTGAAGTTTGACGTGATGTACGGGCACAAAGTGGTTAGATATTGTTAATTTTTATTATACCATTGAAAAATTTGGACTTTTAGCTTTCATTTAAAAAAAAAATTTCCAAAAAAGCATGTTTTTTGACGAAGTTATTGTCAAATAAAAAAAAGGTTTTTTTTCAGAATTTAATGATTTTTCAGCAATTATAATGAATTTTAGTGTAATTATAATATGACATGAAATTTTTTTAATTAAAATAAATTAAAATTTAATATTACTCGATAATATTATTTCATAATTTATTATAACAATTTTAACTTTTTTTTTTTGGAAAATATAATAATGAAATAAGAATCAACGTTTACAATTTAATATTTTGAAATTTATTTTTTCGTATTTTTCTCAGAAAAAATTTGAAAACAAAAATTTATGTACATTGTACGTTGTATGTACATTGTATGTACGTATATGTACATTGTACGTTGATTCTTATTTCATCATTATATTTTTCAAAAAAAAAGTTAAAATTTTTATAATAAATTATGAAATAATATTATCGAGAAATATTAAATTTTAATTTATTTTAATTAAAAAATTTTCATATCATATTATAATTACACTAAAATTCATTATAATTGCTGAAAAATCATTAAATTCTGAAAAAAAACTTTTTTTTTATATAACTTCGTCAAAAAACATGTTTTTTTGGGAATTCTTTTTTTAAATGAAAGCTAAAAGTCCAAATTTTTCAATGGTATAATAAAAATTAACAATATCTAACCACTTTGTGCCCGTACATCACGTCAAACTTCACAAAAAATTAATACAATTTTCTATGATTGTTTAGAGTGTAATTGTACATAGTTGCAAAATATATTAATTAAAAACAATTAAAGTACATAAAAGTAGAGATTTTAAGCTTCAAAATGAGATAAAGTAGAAACATTTTTGATCCTTTTTAAAGAAGTTATGACACTTTGAATTTTGCCATTTTTTTATAAGTTTCTAGGTGTACTGATACTTTTGAGCGGCACTGTAGGTGAATGCAAAATATATCCCTTATAAAGTAAGTTCACAAAAAAGATTGACAATTTGGCCAAGATGTTTCGAATCTTATTTGTTAGTAATTTTGAAGCTTGGCTTAGTGTTTCCTTATACAGCAACGATAAAAGTTTGAAAAATTATTTAATACAAAAAAATATAGGACTTTGCTTATTTGGCGAGAACACACAAAAAAAGGAAAGATTGGCATTACAATCAGGCGCTATTAAAAGAATTAAATAAATTTTAAACTTTTCATTAAAATTTAGTATAAGCGCAAAATTGTTACCGGGACCAAAGTATGCGCTTTTTAGTCAAGTCATCTATCAACTTTTTCGATATCCTTTATACGTATTTTTCTTAAACTATTTTTAAATACGGATTTGAAATACTAAATACGGTAAGCAAAATATTGAGGTTATTTGGTAGTTGATTTTAAGAACCTTGAAGTTTTAGTTTTGAGTCTTCGATAAAATTTGAAAGGTTAAAGAATATGCCTGTTTTTTTATCTTATTTGTGACAGTCTTCTTCCCCCCCCCCCCATTGGCAAAATGAGTCTTGGTTTTGACTTCATGGCTTCCTCACTTTTCAACTGCAATAATCAAAAGTAATAGTAATCAGTGTGCATGCGTTACTATGGCGACTACTGCAGTTTGATCATTTTTTTAGAGTTCTTTTTTTTCTTACTTTTAATTTTGTTATGCATTAAATGGGTGAGTTTATTTTTGAGACATGGGACCAGAGAGATCCCATAAATACTTCTTGAGTTTTGAATAAAAGAGAATTTCATCATTTGAACGATATTTTTTGTTTTTATTGCTTTCATTAGGAATCAGAAATTTTAACCTGCAGTTCTAACTGGATCGTTTTCAATACTAAATCGGGTGAATATCACACATAAAGAGGGTCCAACCTGATGGACATGGTCCCAAAAGTTCGAGTTGAAGCAAGAGAAGAACGATGCCAAGGCCTAAACTTACCGAGGCTGAAAAAGCCAAAGAGAGTAGACGGGAATACCTTAAGCCAGTGGTCGGCAAACTTATTAGCCAAATATGAACATTACAACAATTTTAAAAAAAATTGGGAGCCAAATCTGCTTGTTTAGTAAACTTTCATTACACTAAATAAGTAGTACACTAAACAAAATTAAATTTCATACTTAATAAGTATTTATTAATGCAACAATTTGCTTGCATCTCCCCTTGGAAAGTTTGAGTAATTCAGGTTTGTACGTTGTTGTCTTAGGCCAAGTTATCATCAATAAGACGACTTCTCAGTTTACTCTTGATAATGTTCATGCTTGAAAAAGATTGTTCGCCTATATATGTAGAACCGAAAAGGGAAAGAACAGCGAACGCGAGCTTTTTCAGCTGATCGTAAGAGTCAGGAATCCTACTCCAAGCTTTGAAAATGATCATGTCTTCTTCGAGGTCACAATATAAAATTTTAATTACCTATCAATCTATTAATTTAAGCAAAAAATTATACATGCTCTCGATTTATAGGAGAATTTTAATTTATCAAAATAAGATGTAATTTTCTTCTTACCAAATTTTTTTAATGAAAATATTATTGCGCCTTCCGTGGATATTTGTGCCAGAGCCGCACTTAAGGAGCCAAAGAGCCACATGTGGAGTCGCACTTTGCCAACCACTTGCATTACACACAAACTGGAAAACGAAAGGATTCCGTTCACAAGCACAAGCATCCCTCACAAAAGTACCGAAGTGGTTGACAGAATTGAGCCCTACCGAAGAGCGAATGGTGACTCTCAGAACCCCTTTCATGCAAATATGAGAACTGGATTTTGATCACTAGTTAGGGATAAAAGGATCCATTGTCATCGTACCCAATGACTCGCACATGACCGTAGACTGTCTTCCAAGCAATATAAATGATTCTATCAGTATTCATGTAAAATTGAAAAAAAAAAGAATCTAGCTTTCAAGTCATATTTCATGTATGAAGTTGTGAATCCGAAACGGGTGTATGATGTATCTTACAATCTCCATCAAACACCAATCCGAAAATGTTAATATTGATCTCGATTGGCTGTTCAATGTCTATTCAGTCATCAAAAGAATTGATGCAGAATGTGTCTGAGCTGAATTTAAATATGTCTGCGAAATTGTGTACTGAGTATCTTTTCCAAAAAAAAAAAATTTAACGACAACCATTTTGCTAATGGGTAACCTGCGATCGCCACAAGGCAATAACAATTTTCTTCATTTTTTTTTTTTTTTTCATTAGATCTACTGAAAAGACTAATGACAAAATTTTTGTACGGCTTGTAACCCGGATGTGAAACCATTTATGGAAGACTCAATTTTTATTAATGTCGGGCTTTGTTTACTCAGCAGATAAATAACAGAAAAGTACTACAAAACAGAACGTCATATATTAATTTTGACGTCAAGTTTACGTCTTTCTATTTATAGACACGATAATTAAAAGTTTAATATTTGAGGTCGAATTTTTTGTAAGGATGTTTGTGACATTTGTTTACATGAAATGCCGGAGAAATGAAATGTTTGGATAAATATATAAAGTGATGTTAGTACTGATATTCTTTTGATGAGATTCTATTGTTTTGATGGGACAATTATTCCATATATATATATATATAGAAGAGAGATAAAAAGGTAAGATGTAAGATGCATCGAAATGACGCCCACCATAAGTTTAAAATGCTCGGAAGTATTTTCTGTAATCGTATCCGATAACGTTATCCAAATTGTTTTTTACGACTTCTAATGTTTTGCAATGTTAACTTTCGTCAGAATGACGTCAATCATTTAAAATCCCTAACGAATATTCTTTAAGCCTATTCAACGATATCATTGAATTTTTTGTTAATGCCTTAGCAACATAATATGCCTGCTAATGTTTTTAAAAAAATGTGGATTGTTATTTCTAATTCATAAGACACAGTTTATTTCATATTTTTTAAAAGAACTGTAAAAAAAAATAATTTTTTTTTATTATTTATCAGTTTTATATCTCTACTAGTTTCTTTAATCGTTGTTTTGCATGCTTACCAAACTATTTATCAAATCAACGTCTTCCTTAGTTAGTTCTAACAGCATGTAAACAGATTTTATATATATATATATATATATATATATATATATATATATATATATATATATATATATATATATATATATATACACAGAGAGAGACGTTTATTGCTATTACTATAACAAATATTCTCGGATAAGAAGAGATTTAAAAAAAATCCCTGGGTTAAATTTAATCGGTTAGCAATAACTTGTTAATGTTCAAAACATTAATTTCCAACTCATATGACAAAAAGGAAAGAAATTATCAACCATTTTTCTTCCTTATTTTTATCATTTGTTTTTTATACCTGTATAAACTATTTTTTTCCCCTTTTATTCAGAAGAATCGCTTTTAAAAGATAGGATTTGTTTCAAATGAGAAATTGTTACGCATTGCGAGAATAAGTCTTGTGAACAAAAGGTCTCTCTGTGGAAAAAAGTGAATATTTACTCAGCTGTGTCAACAACGACGTCACTGTGACCACGACGGAGAATATATGTGATAAGATAGGGAGGGTGGAGGTCACATGACGAGTAATACACCTGCCGGGAAAAGCATGCTTTATTCCAAACGCGAAAAGAAAAACGATTTATTAATGCTGGATGCTGCGGATTATATTAATCCGGAATTACCTGAAAGCAACAGCCAAGAATGTGAGGAGGAGGAAAGCTTTTTTGTTTTTAACTGCTTTACATTTTCCTTTTTTGATTTGATTGAATCTAGGAGAAAATTTATTTTTCATGTGCTCTTTGAAATAAATTGCAAAAAATATTCATCTTTAATAATAATAATTTCCCATATACCAGAAGAAAACGATTTGGCTTTTTTTTCACTATTGATACTGAAAATCGTCTGATACTGGAAATGTATCGCTTTTCTCCTATTTTCAAAATAGAAATATAAAATATATATATGGATTCATCAGACAAATACTTCTTTAAGAAAACAGATGACTTATAGGAGAAATAAATAGTGTGATTTAACAGACAGAGGAATTTTTGGAAAAATTCTGATGCTTTCGAAGTATTTTCCCTCTCTAGAATCCAATTCTTTAGAATTATCAGATTTTGAATCATCGCAGGTAAGAACTTCCGATGAATTGTTAAAACTTGGTACTCCAGAAGTCGAATCACTCCAAGAAAATAACAGAACTTTATTAGCGAAAATTAGTCATTTTAATGATGCGAGTTCTAACGAAACTATATTTACTTCCGAAATCACGAAGCCACCGCCAACGTTCACACCTTACGCTATAGCCATCATCTTTGGCGTGTTTCTGATCATCATGGCGTCAGTTTTTATTTA
This sequence comes from Parasteatoda tepidariorum, assembly GCF_982258835.1. Classification (NCBI taxonomy): domain Eukaryota; kingdom Metazoa; phylum Arthropoda; class Arachnida; order Araneae; family Theridiidae; genus Parasteatoda; species Parasteatoda tepidariorum. Next base: position 131,701,044 of record NC_141755.1, on the reverse strand, counting down.
TTATTTATGTCGTTGCATGGCACGCAGAAAGAAGCGAGAGAACCAACTGGCCGAAATAACGCCGAAATCACCAGATCCGAGAATGGTCGGGATTAAAGCGAATCAACCAATCCAGTTTGTGGTGCCGACGACTATACTCGTCGAGAACACTGAAGACTCTGTTTCTGAAACAGATTATTCGTCTAGCGGTGCTTTACCCATCGTTCTAGGTGAAAGAAGAAAGTCCAAGTACCATATAAATCCCGATGATTTGCAACATGGATTGTACGAGGGAGTGAAAGCAGCGACAGAAAAAGGAAGTTTTCTCGGTGATTTGGGTAAAGTGGGTTTCTCGTTTTGTTACAACTCTCTGCGTAACCAACTGATGGTGAAACTCATCGGCGCCAAAGACTTACCGTGTCATTTTTTAAAGACAACAGCGAATCCGTGCGCTAAAATGGTGTTACTGCCAGAGAGGACTACAAAATACATGTCCAAAATACAACGGAACACTATAAATCCCATCTTTAACGAAACATTTGCCTTCAATGTCAGGCGAGACGATCTTGCTGAGAAAAAAGTGAAAATATCCGTTTATGATTATGATAAATTTTCTCGTAAGTGTCTGATTGGACAAGTGGTTTATTCCATTCAAGATTCGACGATTAAATCAATGATCACGGATACATGGACTGGAGAATTATGGGTGGATTTAAAGCCCGAATCATCTTCTACGGTAAGAAAAATATTTCTTAATTATGTTTGTCGTGATCACGGATATTTGTTGATTGTATTTGTTAGATGCTACCTTTTTGTATCTTATTCCAAGTTTCTTAAGAAGATTTGTGAGAAGTTAATTTTTTTTTTAAACGCGCCATTCATAAAGTTCGCGTCTCATTTTTTCTTTAAATTTTTAAAAATTTATCGTCTGTCATTAAGCATAGAATAAATTAAAATAATTTTAACATTTGCAGCTTGGAATGATAGCCTTTTTGCATAAAATGCTTTGAAATTTTAAGATTTTATTTAAGCAAAATACATATTTATTTTAAAGAATTTCTTGCAATATTGGTTATAACCCTTATTTGCGACCTACATTTGCAATAATTAATCTGATTTCTGAAGGAAAAATAAATGAACGTATAAATGTTTTTTAGTTTGCTGTCGTTAAATATATTATTTAATGAATAAATTTGTAATTTTTCAAATTTATTTTTCCTTTAAAATTTAATGTAATTGGTAACTTTCTATCTTTTAAAAAAATTTTAATTTTGTAGCATTGGAATTAAAAATAATAATTTTGGAAATCTCTTTAAAAAAGCAATTTTAATCTCAACTACAAAGTTTTACATATTACGAAACATTGCAATTAGTTTATATATATATATATATATATATATATATATATATATATATATATATATATATATATATATATATATATATATATATATATATATATATATATATATATATATATATATATATATATATATATATATATATATATATATATATATATATATATATATCTATAACAGAGAGTGAGAGATAAAAAGGTAAGATGTAACGACGATAAGATGCTCTGATAAGACGTTCACTACAAGTTTAAAATGGTATCAAAAATGCTTAGAATTTCTTTCAACGACTTCTAATGTCTTTTACGTTAATGTTTGTTAATTTTCGTCAGAATGACGTCAATCATTTGAAATCTAATCATTAAATTTTTTGTTAATGCTTTAGCAACATAATATGCCTGTTAATGTTTTCAAAAAAATTTGAATTTATCGAAATTTTTCAAAATTTTCTGGATTTATTAAAATTTTACCTAAAACAACCTAACAATATGAATAATAACTATGTTGTCAATCAATTCAGAAATACCAAAGCTCATGGCGACACATCAGAGAATTATATATTACAGATGATTCGATATTAAAAAAAAAAACAATAAATCGATATTAGAACTACAAAATTATTCGATATTTAAAAAAAACAATAAATCGATATTAGAACTATAAAATGATTCGATACTATGAAAATATTGTAAAGCTGTTGCAAGAGGGAGCAGGGCTCGTAAAATACGATCGAAATCTGCGACCCATAAACTTTGAGTAGAGACAATAATTTTTGCTTTAAAATTATGATGTGACATTTTTTTATAGTTCAATATTTATGTAAAAGAAAACCAGTTTGACAATTGAACTCGATGAGATAGATATTTTTACCATCTTTCCTCGTATTTTCAACAACTATAGAAACATCCTCTACTTTCCTTATCTTCGCACTGCCGCGGATTCCTCAAATTCCCGATTTTCAGTTTGGTAATAAAGTGTTGAAAGGATGAGAAATGTTGATCATGTAGAAAACAAATCGTTTATAATAAGTGAGAATTTGTCGAAAGCCCAGGGCCCAACTTAGCCTAACAGAGGTCCGGGACAAATACTTCTTTGCCCCCCCCCCCATCTGCTTCAGTAATGAAGAACGAAACTTTATGGAGGTATTTAAATTTTTCGCCTCATTAAGGATAACATAACAAGAAAATGGACTAATATAATAGATATAAATTACCCCGGTAACTACCCTTGTCTTAGTCAGCCTCTTCGAAAGCCACATGAATTTACCAAAAAATTGGTGCAAAATCCAACAGACGTGGTCAAAAATCCAGTTTTAATTAATCATTTGCGGGATTTCGTGTTTCTTGATAGTTCCGATGTAAAATAATTGCCAAAATATTTATTTTAAAAAAACATGCATTCACGACCAAATTCGAGCACATCGAATGCGTGCGTCAAAATATTATTATTTAAATTTCATTTACGATTATATTTGCACAAGATCGAGCTTTTAATATGTAGCAAGATTTCTTAAAACTATTTAAAAGGGCTGGGATAGCCTGGTTGATAGGGCGCAGGACCCATGTCCAAGAGCTCGTGGGTTCGATCCCCGGAGGCCAAAGTCACTATCTGCTAGACCCCGTCTAGCAGATAGTGACTACGTTAAATCTGTTAGACGATGATGATGCACGTTAAATCTGTCGAGTCGCAAAGTCCTCCATGTTCCCATAACAAATCAATACCTCTGGGGGATTCAGAAGTTTGCTCGTCTTCTGGATTGGTTCAAAGTGACAAGACTAAGGAGTTGAACATTGGTAGTCGTAAACCCAAAATTGGGTCGGCTGTTTTCAAAGACGGATATATATATATATATAAAACTATTTAGAAATCTATATCAGCATTTGCTGAAAAACCAAATGATTTAACGATGAAAAATCAGAAGACTCATAATATGCGTGATTTATGTGTCATAATAGTTTCGATTTTAAAATATCAGGATTTTAAAATGACGTTGAAATCCATGGGTATGAATCATGAAAAAAGTTTTTTCGAATAACAATGTGAATGAATAACGTGGCAAATCAAACGCGTGGATCTAAATACGGGATTCGAAATTCACTTGTGATAATATCTCAATTAAAAATATAAATTTTTCACAAAATAAATAATGTAAAAATCGGTAATTGCTGAAACGATGAAATCGACATAGCGTCCGTCAAAAGATCATTGAAATGTTCGGGATTTCCGTGACGTGTTCATTTGTTCTAAAAAAAATAGGAAAACGCATTAGATTCAATAATATTTTAGCAAAATAATAATTTGCCTATCTTTTTATTCGCAGTAATTGCTTCATTTTTACGCAAAGATTCGTGATTTCGGAATTTTCTTTCAAAATTCCTGCGAACTCGGAAGTTTTAACGAAATTTATAAATTTGCGTAAAAAAATACAATTAAGAAAAAAACACTATAAAAGACTCTATTCCATGTAATTTCAAATTCTGATATAATATGCATATTTAATTGTAAAAACATTTAATTGAATATACATAGATTTTTTGAAATTTCCTTCAAAAAATTGTATAGTGTTTTATTTTGTTCTAATAAGTATTTCATTCATTTGTAAGAAGCATTTCGAGGGTAAGGATCGGCCGGGTTAGACTAAATTAGCGGGACACACAGGGAAATTTTGGCTACTCATTATTTGGCGTAAAATTTTAGATTTTTTAAGAATCTGTTTATCATTTAATTAAAAACAGCTTTCATGTATTTGTTTTTATGATATTAAATGCATGATTTTTTGTTTGATAATATTGAGAATCAATCAATAAATAAAGCTATCATATTTTTTCCCCCTGAATTTTATTTTTTCTCATAATGTGCCAAAAAAAAAATTTTTTTTCCCATGCTTATTTAGATTAAGATATGCATTTTATTATCAGTTAACATTTATCCTTATTCAAAATTTTATCTCCCTGATTGATTCTAAAAACTAATCTTACGTTCACAATACTTATTTACTCACTAATATCCAAGAGTAGTTAATTTATACCAAACATTAATAAGTTGTATCAAGGTTTTTCTACCACTTTAGCTTTAAATACGATTTCAGGCCCAAAAATGTCATTAATATAGTCTGAACTATCTTTTTCCTCCTTTGTTATGAAACTTAACTCTGAAAGGATATATATTAAATAGAAGGTATACCAAAAAGCCAATCAAGGAGTTCGAAATGGCTTATAGGATCATTTCAGGCAACGACTTTGCGTAGAACTGAATTTACGTGTTTGGTAGTCCCTGGCCCAAATTATTAGGACCAGTATAGTGCTACGAATAATTTGGCCAGGCTATTTTGTAAAATCTTAATTATCAGGAGATACAGCTGTATTGTTTTTACGAGGTTGAAAACGGTTTGCGCCAATAGGTGAACATTGTAATGCAATACGTTAAAAATAAATACAAATAGGAAGTCTATAAAAAATCACCCGAATAAAAACCCACGACATGCATGTTTAACTATAAAAGTATCGCTTATAAACTGATGCAAAACATGCAATTATTAAAACACTGCCGAGCATCTAATTACTTGGTCTAATTATTATAATATAATACCTGATATAATAATTATTCTATATTTATATAATATTCGCGATCGCAACGAACTATAGGGGGCGTTGTTGTATGAGACTAATACCTGCTATTTCGAAATGAACAGTCATTCATTTACTCTGGAGACGTCTTTAATGTAGCGTGTAACATTGTAACGTTCCTTCTTTATCGTGGCTTATTAAATTTTAAAAAGAAAAATGCTTGATATCCTTTCTTATGCAAGCGAAAACAAAATGGTATCTCCTTTTATTAGAGAAGGAATATCCGAAACACATCGGAAAAATATTTGTACATAAACTAAAAAAAATATGTATATTCTTATAAGAGTTAAAACCTAATGCCCGAGAAATAATTTTACTGAATTTAATGATGTAACATGAAAGGCCTATTTAAACTTTACATTCCATAGTTTTAAAAATCATATTACTTCAAAAATTAAAATGAACAATAAGTATACACTAGGGGGCTCCGCCCCCTGCTCGCTACGCTCGCCAACCCCCAGAACTGCTACGCAGTTCCATTGCATATTGCTTCGCAATCTTATAAAAACATTTCAACAAATTTAAATTTTAAAATAAAAATGCCAGATATTGAAATCAATTGCTTAATGAAATTTATTCACTTCTCTGCCCCCTTCACAATTTGATTATCTTTTCTTCATGTAGCTGAGAAATTTGGAGCTGTAGCAGAGAATATATCTCAATAAGAAATGCTTTCCCGTTTAGAATTCCGCCATTCATTTCTCTGACGTCTGCCAGAGATATTTCGACGCCTGATAGCAGGCATTTTATTTAGGCAGCATGCACTAAATAAATAAAAATAGAACTAAATAACTAAGATATCGTTTTAAATCTCAAATCAAAATAATTGTCTGTAGAAAGTTTGTTTTGGTTTGAATATTCGCACGTTTGTTTTGGTTTGAATATTCGCACGATGCCATTGCTATTCTATTGTAACGAAACAAAAAATTTATCATGAAACTAAAAATTTATCAAAGGAACTAAAGATATTGAATTCTTTTTTTAAGAAATTCAGTTCCGTTTTTTTTTATCCACTCTTATTTTTGTTTATCAATCTATTAATTCAGAAATGCTTTAAATCAAACGATGCTTACGGAAACAATGCTTATGCGAACCACACGAAAAATGATTTGCTGAATTCTCATTGGTTGAAACTAAATTATTAATTTTATTAATTAATTAAAGGAAATTTTCATAATTTAAGACCTTATTGCACATCTACATAACAATACCTTTAAAACGACACCCTATTTGTTTAATTCTGTTGCGTAGTTTGGGAGTTTTTAGCGAGACAAAATATTGCTAGCCTATTAATATATAGATAAGCCTCATAATTTTATGAGATTTAATTTTGCAAAAAAAGTTTCTTGACAACAATTTTTATCAAAAAATTTCAAGTTTCAATAAAAATCATTATTTATAAACTAAAAAACGTAAAATAAAGAATTCTGACGAAACAAAAACAAAAAAACAATTCTCTTTTGTCGGCATTTTTTAGTGCTACGAAAATTCGTCTTAGGGATTTGCCAAAAACAAAACAAGATGCAATTTTATTTTTTCAGGAGCGAAATATTTTACCGAAAAAACGAAAATGTACCAAATCCCACGACATGAAACTTTATTTTGGTAAACGTACGTTTTGGAAATGTTATTTCATTTGGAATCTTATTTATCAGATTTCATATGGCGATATGATTGTTTTGAATCTATGCTAAACTCTATACCGGCCATTTTCCACCGAAATCCGATTCACTACTTTGATTTTAAATAAAGTGTTTTATTTTATGATTTGTCGCAAAAATTTTAAGTGTAGATTGGCGGCACTTAAAAATCGCCAAATCTGTAGCGGCGGTGGCGTTAATACGTAAGTACCGAATTTTTATTCCATACTTTTCTGAATCATATTACTTCAAACATTAGAATATATAAAAAGTATACATAAACACATAATGTTATATCATTTGATTCTTCAAAAAAAGTTTCTTGGCAACACTTTTTATCAAAAAATTATAAACTAAAAAAGGAAAATAAAGAATTCTTAGGAAAAAAAACAATTCTAAGAATTCTTCACATTGAAATAAAAACTTTCATATTGTTTCTTTTTTTATTATTCTTATAGTTCTTAATCAGGCGTAAAAAACCATTCTGTAGAGAACTATCATCAAATAAGAAAAAAAAAATATTTGCAAGCAAATTTTTTATTATAAAAATCATAACACTCACTTGTTTTATAAATCCGTAGAATTCCAAATGAAATGTTCTTCGTTTGAAAAATTTATTTTCAAATAATACATGCATAGATTATCCCTTCATTACTTTTAGATAACATATACTACACAGCAAAATTTTATAATTGTAAGATCTTGATATGAATTTGAATATGTAGCTAAAAACAGAATAGCTGAATTCTAGTTGAAATTATTCTTTCAAAACTAAAAAATACTTACCAAGAAAACGATAAAAATTAATTAAGAATTAGCACAAATGGCACTATTTCAAGTAATTTGGATAATTTTTTATTGTTGTTTTCCGAATTATATGGATACAGAAATATATACTATTCTATAACGAAGAAGAATATGTTATAACTATTACAATTCTGTATGTTCTGAATTCATATTTATTCACTGGAATGACGAAAGCAGTGTTGACTTCACTTTAATTCGTAATGAATTGAAGACAGAAGAAATGCATTTTACCTTAATACACACATCTGTAACAGTATCCGAAATCGGAAGTCATCAGTTGCAAGTTTGTTGATAATAGAAATTAAAAATTATTGAGAAATTTTTCTTCAAATGTTCGGCGTGTTCTCGGTCTGAAAGATATCTCAATATTCTGGAGATTTTTTTCAAGTTCTTCGGCTTTTCCGTAGGGAAATTTTGATTTTTATTTGCTGCTAAGAAAATGGCGTCTGACTCTGCCAATGATTTTGATGGAACTAAATGAAAACGTGATAAATTAATGTCTGATATTTACAGGCTACCGCTAGAGGGCGTACTCGAGCGTTGCGATCGCGAATAGCTTATTCAATCACCGAATATAAATCATATATCGTCTGCAAATCCGGTCGCGTCAAAACAATACAGCTGTATAGAGTATAATTAAGATCTAATAATTTGACCAGAGACTGTGCAAGAGTAGGGATAAATTCTTTTAATGCTTCATATTTCAGTTAGTATTATGTTCATAAATATATTTCTTTTTTTTTCATGATTTAATACACTGACGAACTAAAATTCAGCTTTATCATGAGCAACGGTTTATCTGCACTTTTATAGTATATAAAATCCCACAATCCAATGCCTTTACCTAAACTCTGTTCTGAATTCAAAGACATTAGTTCTATACTAACCGTAGCTAGCTCTCATTTACATAAAAAAAAAAGACCATAAAATGATTGTCGTCGGCGTTTATGTGACATTTTCTGATTTTTATAAGTTTATTGTTTGTAGAGATCTACACAATACGCTGTCGCAATACATTTTTATTACATGTCTGTCCGTCTTTCATATTTACTCCGTCTTTGCAAACAGGATTTAAGATTTCTCTTATGAGACCAGACAGAACAAAAAAAAAATGTAATATAAATAAATAATAATAACTAAATCGAAGCAATGATAAAAATCACGCGTGAATAAAAATATAGAATTTTTTATCAATTTTATTCGTTTATGGTTCGTTGTTTAATGTTAATTGATAAACTACAGAATACCAGGTTCAATTCAGCATAGACTATACAAAATACTGCTTGCAATACCATAACTGAAAACCTTATTTAAAAATGTGTGTTTTAATTTTTTAGTCATTTTTAAGTAATTTAACCTAAAAATGATTCTTGATAAAAAGTGATTATTTATTTACATATAAATCGCGGCAGACCTTATTTTTAGACGCACTCTATGTAAAATTATCAGGTGATAGTTTTGGTTTTACTCGAATGAAACGACCCTGCATCAATTGGTTAATATTATTATGCTACTAAACTAAATTCAGTGGTGCCCATCTCAGTTTTCTTGACCTTGGGCTCTGGGGTGCTGGAGCAGATGTTCCGGTTAGGTGTTTAGCATGCTTGGTACTCATTTATCGACCCATTGAAGGGATGAAAGGTTGATTATTAAAAAACTACAGTGCGTATAACTATAATAATATACTAATATAATGCGTGATAGAATTCATATAACAAATTGTCCAATTAAATCAATCATCTAATTTATATTTTCTATCGTCTCATTTAACCCATGGATAGACGAATGTAAACAGGTGCAAACAGTCAGCTTAAAAACAATAAAGCTGTATAGAGTATCACTTGAGTAATTATAATTTGAAATAGAATCTCTTAGAGTGCGTCCAATAATAGGGCCAGAGTACCTGTAACTACTAAGTGAAAAATTTAAATCTTAGAAAGGGCTATTTATAAAACGTAAGGGTTCCGTGATTCCTGGGAACAGCTTTTTGAGAAAGCTTTATTAAACACATATGAAAACAAAATGGCGCAATACATCCTAAAAGTTTAGTTAAAAAAATAATTCACAAAAGTTAAATTTACAATAATGATAGAATTCTTCGTTAAGTTTTTCGCTTCTCTGCCACTAACACTAAACAAGGTCTCTAAAGACACACATTCGATCTATATTCAGTAGTGGATACAACTATCCCCTTAAATAAATGGATCTTTTGTTTTTAATAATGATGGTCATTTAAGTCCTTGAAATTGGACCCCCTTTTCATCCAAATTAATAAGCTGTATAGTGAACTCCCGGATGGAGTGAGCGAAAAGTTCGCTCCCGTGTCATGTTATTTTTTTGCGGATAGAAGTCTTCCACTCATTTATTTTTTGGGGTAATAATTTTGAGTTTTCTACCTCAAAATAAATACATATACCGATTTTTAAAACCATCTACAGCATGGAATGTAGCTTTCTTGTTTGTTGTCATTATTGAATGGGTTCAGGATTCAAAGAAGCCCGCAATCTTCTGGACAAATGCCTCGAGTCAAAGCAGCCGATGAATTTGCTAAGCGGTCTATAGTGGAGACTATAGTGGTGAACTATAGTGAGATTATAGTGGCCATTCGAGCGCATAAAAGATGTGCTCGAATGGCTGGGTTTAAAAAGCGGAATAATATAAATTCAGGAAAAATTATCGGAGAGTCGGGACATGTTTCCATATCTAATGATGAGAATTGTTCATCAGCTTTTTGCAGCTTTGTGAACAGTCATAAAAAACAAAAGTGAATACATTTTTTTTTATTACGTATTATTTCTCAGTCATTTCATTTTATTGCTCATTTATTTAAATAATGCGTCATAAAAGAGGAGGGAACCATTTGTTAAAATTGTTTGCGGAACATAGAGAAACGACATTTCGGTCCCTTGAAAATTCACTATAGTGTAGTTTGACTGTATTATAATTTAATGAAATAGAATTCTTTATTTGTTCCCGACACTCATTATCTTCTGCGTGGAAATGAAAGTGTTTCGAAACGAAAGATTGCAGATGTCTGGTGAAAGATATGCAGGTTGTACTCTTAAAATGATGCTAAGGTCAGAGGAAATGGGGTAACAGTCATGGAGGTCAAACAAATGAATGCACGTTGGGAAAGGACCTGAAAATATTAACAAAAATGTACTCTTCTAGATAGCGATATACAGATAGGAAACTAGATGTAGAACAAGTCTGTATAAATAGATTTTGATTCAGTGGCTGTATAATGTCTTTCTTAAAATGACTACATCTTGGTGACACTTTTTTACTCTGCTCGTTTTTTTTATTTAATGGGTATAGTACACGAAGAAACTGTGTTTAAAAATTAATATGTGTACACTTTGTACAAAACTATGGCTTTAAAGAAAACCCTTTTCATTTCTTCAACTTTTAAAGAATTTATAATAAATAATTCAAAAAATAAATTTTTTTTTTTCAAAAAAAGAAAAAAAATATTCACGACGGTTTTGCGTAATATGAACAAGAATAGACACATTTTGTTTAAGAGGATCGGATTATTAAATCTTGTTGCTTTTTCGTTATCAAATAGATCTTCGGAAGTTTTAATTTATTTATTATTTTTTTTTAAAAATCCATAACCGTCGTTGAACCCTATTTTTGCGTTTACGACCACTCATGTTCAACTCCGTAACCTTGTCATTTTGAACCCAATCCAGAAGACAAGGGAACTCCTGGATCAAGTGGTGGGAGAAATTTGCCTTCGTGGAGGACTTTTTGATGGAACTAACCCGCATGTGCGTTTTATGGCGAGGAAGCAAGACCACGAGATCCTCCCACGGTTAGCCTGACCTCAAGGGGACTCTCACCCATGATCTGTCTACTATTGAGGATATTTCACGTGAGCACTATGGTCGGTAGAAGCCGGAATTCATATCGACCAGCCATTATACCACATTGGAAGGCCCCATCCCCTTAGCCATTTTCGAAGAATAAATGCCTTTCTTAGGGTCAGAATAATGTTAAGACTTTACTTTAGTTTGGATCATGCTAATTATCATAATAAAAATTATTGCTATATAACCCTTAGCTAGATTGCTCAAATTTCGCACAATGCTCAAAATGCAGCTTATATTTCAATAATATTTACTTAATTTTTCTTTAAAAATAAGGAAAAATATAATCGGAATTATTTTATAATTTTCTTTTACTTTGAATAAACGATTGCCAACTTTTTTATTTCGAGAAACTTGATAAGTCATTGAACTCTCTTTATGAATGAAAACGATTTCTTCTTCAAAATCCTACTATATTAGTTTCACACTCTCTCCCTAATATATCTTATTCCAATTTTCAATCATACTTTTTATTCAAACACATTTTATTTGAACTTGTAGTGGATGATAGACTTGACAGTTTATTTTTCAAATATTAATTCATTCATTGAATAGGGATGAGTGAAAAACGAAATGGAACTTTCTGATGGGTTAGTCATTGTCTTGAATTTTACTATAAGCGATTCAGTTTCTCACCCATTTCAAAAATAACATCAGTTATAATTTCTTACTAATTTCAACAAAAAACTAGTTTCTGGCTCACATTTAATTATTTTATATTCGTGGTGTCAGATACATTCATTAAAGAACATGGTAGCACGTGTGGTCACCCGATTTATACTTTTATAGTTGTCTTAGCCCTTTCTTCTTCAATTCCTACTATTATAGTTCTCACTTTAATAGTAGGAATTTATACGAGGGTTGTAAATTAAATAGTGGCAACTTAACCTTGAAACTCACAGAAGGGCGGGCATGCGCAAAATTGGATATGGGAGCGGTAAGGTGGCGCTGTTGTCGATGTGTAGAGTGCAAAAAACAGTCGATTTGCTTAGAAGGGTAGTTGTTGTGTGGCGTTAAAGTGAGGAGTTTCGTTTCCATCGCTCTAAAGCATGTTCTCAAAAGGTGATCAGCTGTCGTGGCTTAAAATCGAGATAGCCCGTGGCTAAAATGCAACAGAATGCTATCGAGGATTAGTGGAAGCCTGTGGAGCAAATGTTTTACCGTATAGGACAGTAGCACGATGGGTTCAAGCATCTCGTCTTTTTTCGTCATTAAGCCTTTTCACAACATGCTTTAGAGCGATGGAAACGAAACTCCTCACTTTAACGCCACACAACAACTACCCTTCTAATCAAATCGACTGTTTTTTGCACTCTACACATCGACAACAGCGTCACCTCACCGATCCCATATCCAATTTTGCGCATGCCCGCCCTTCTGTGAGTTTCAAGGTTAAGTTGCCACTATTTAATTTACAACCCTCGTATATATTTATATATCTTGTTCAAATGTTCATAAAATACTTTTTATTCATGCGTTCAAGTTCAAATACATTTTTGTTAAACTTGTAGTGGATGATGATACACTTTGATATTAATACAGTTTTTTCAACTATTAATTCATTGCATTTTTTTTTTTTTTTAATATTACGTGTTATTATGTTTCATCGTGTATTCCCAAGAAAATTGAAAGAAAAGTTTTGCTACTCATTAAGATGTCTTATAATTGATCATTTATTTCCACCCCCCTCAATAGCATTCTGGTGTTGGAGAATTGCTGTTTTCGTTATGCTATGATGCGCCTAACCTAACCCTAACCATACTGAAAGCAAGAGGACTCAACATGAGACAAGATGGAGGAAAAGATACATGTGAGATATTTCTTCTTTTGTTACTCTCTCTCATCACCTTCCTTATCATGACACATTTGAGGTGGCTGCCTCATATCGCCCCCCCCCTCACAGGAATTGCAGCAGAAACTCTGCTGATTTCGAATTTTCTTTTCTCCCATATTAACACCTTGACATGTCATTTTTATTTTATATCCGACCACTCATGTTCAGTTTCGTAGCCATCTCATTCTCAACCAGAAGACAAAGGATCGACAGATGTGTTGTGGAAGACTTTGTGACACATTTAACGTACATCAGTCACCATTTACTACACAGGGAGTCTTCGGCCCGCGAGGATCGAACCCAAGAACTCTTGAACATAGGCCCAGTGCCCTACCAACCAGGCCCCCTTTGACATATCATTTCTTGATATAGAAATGATCTTTGATTGCACTGTAAACAACAACTCGCAACGGAATGTTGACAAAGATGCCAAATGCTCCGGACATGCCAAAATAATTTTTTAAAAAAAACGATAATTAACTGCAAATTAAATTTTGCAAATATTTGACTATTTTTGCTCGCTTTTTAAAAGGTATAGCATGATATAACTACTATAAAGTGGCGAATTATTTAGAAATAGAGGTGGAAAAAAAATCTACGAAATTGAATTTATTAAACCAAGAATCACAATTGATAAACTACCACTATAAAATATTTATTTGCTGTCCGGAGCAAGTTGGCATCTCTGTGTGGAAGACGTCTGAGACACGTCAATTATTGTTTGGACATAAGAAACAAATGACCTCTCCCAGACGTCTTCGTATGTCAAAAGGTTAATTTGCGACTAACCACTTTTTATTTTTGAAAAGTACATTAAAAAAAAAATATATATATTAAAGCGAAAGATTCTGTATATACAGGGAGACGGATAATGGTACCGAGGAATATGTACCTTGGTGGTCACATTTCACTCGAAAAAAAGAATAAAACCGTGGTCATGGTTTGAAACTATCAAATGAAGTAAATAGTAATATTTATTGTCTACGTGTAAAGAATCCAATACTTTTTTTATTAAAAATAGCACTTCATTAAGAACAGTAATAGGTCTATGCAAACATTCATGATTTTATAAATTAAAAAAAATATATCTTACTTCATTAATCCTTAAATTTGTAATTTCGTATCCCTTGCATTTTATTACTCCGAAGAGGTCTAACTCTCGAGTGGTTGAATATAATAGACACTCAAAAAGAAAGCCCCAATTCAGCAAGTGTGATATTTAATTATCTCAATGTTCATTTTCAAGAGAACAAAAATGACAGAATAGTGTACTGCCAATTCAGAACAAATCTCGGAGATCCAAAAGATGCACTCTTTCATAAAATTTTATGAACACTTTAAAAGATACAGAAAAAACACACTATATTCACTATTCAAAATTACAGATTGATTTCTCAATTATATAAATGTATTTATAATTTAAAACTGATAAAACAATACAGAACAAAACATCCACGACAGCGAGACGTGCTTCGATTATAAAAGAAGACCGAGTTTTAAAACTCGTCTGCTTGGTTTAAACCCATCCCGCAGAAGGTTTAACTTAGACAAGGATGAACTAGATCTTTTGAACTGGATTTTTCCTCAATTATAATAAAGTTTTCTTAGTTTATTTCCTTACAAACATTCAATCAAGAAACATAAAAGTTGTGGTGTGTTGGTGTGTATATAGTGTTAAAACGATTTTGTTTTCAGGTGTGTTTGCCAAGGTGACACTCTATGTTCGAAGGAAATTGGTTCGCACCAAGAAAACTCCAGTGAGACCGAAAACTCCTCAAGTCGAATTCAATAGTAGTTTCGATATTCACGTTCCATCATCATCTCTGGGGGAAGTAGATTTTCTGGTCATTCTTTGTCAAAAGACATCGGGACTAGGTAGCAGGAGAATAATTGGAAGAACACAAGTAGGAGCAAACTGTTTAAATGATCAAGGGTTACAACATTGGCAGGACATGCTAATGAGTCCTAAAAGCACCTGCGCTCAATGGCACCTTTTGAGTACATGACTCGGTGGGTGGTCCTTCTTTGTATAAAAGCATTTCTCCTTTTAATGTATTCTCATTTCAATAAATATATGTATTTTTTTGAATCCTTGTAAAATAACTACCCAGAAAGTAACCTTGCGTCAGAATTTCCTTCCATTGTCACGAAAATGTTTTCATTAAAGCAAAAATATTACAGTTTCAAACCTTTCATCCTCAAAGGGTTAAAAATTATTTTGAATGCTTTTTTTTTTAAAAGTATTGTCATTTATTTAAAAGGGTCACTTAGATCCATGATGACGTCACACTAGCGATAGGATCCAATTGCATTGTCCATTAAAATTTCAGGACAAGGTGGATTTTGGATATCAAGGTGGATTATTTGAAATTACGAAGGTGTGTAGAAAAATGTACTCGAATTATAAAGAAATTTAACATTCGATGAAGAGTTATTAACTGCTTAGCTTACAGGGAACCATGCGAGCTGCTCTACAAGTTTCTTTTTACAAATTTAATACGAGTTTTTAAGTTCCAAAAAGTTAATTGAAATACAATTTTTTTTGCCTTGCGTTAATTTCGATTTACTAAGCAAAATTTATAAGACTTAGGAATTTGAAACTACAACAGTGTGTAGATATAAATACAAACATTTAAGATTCGATTATTAGCTTGATCAAGTGTTAAACTTTGATTTAAAAGAAAGAGAAAAAAAACTATGTTTGTTGATTTGCCCGCTGAAACGTAACGTGCTGAAAGAGCAACATTCGAATCAAATGAAATTCACTGAACTCGAAATTCTAATCTGTTTGAAAGTTGGTGTCATTTTTATTGCCTCTTTTACAATTCTTTTGCTTCATATAATGATTATTTATTCAATGTTGCTGAAAAATGTATCTCTCTCGAGATCATCGTTTTATTAGCTCACGCTTGACTTGATATCAAAAGTAACAAAAAAAAGTAAAATAAAAGAAAGCGAGGAGATTATAACATTTATATCGGTTTGTTTTTGAAAATATAGAATAGCCCCAAGAAAGATAAAAACCATGTGCAATTAGAACAATTATGGATATGAGCAAAAATGTCATCTTATTCTGGCACACATTCGATAGAATTAAATTTAAATATTTGCTCTACCTCCGCCGGGGGGAATTATCTGTTTCTCATTTAAGATTGTTGGATTATCAACATGAAAAGAAAGAAAAAAATCATTGCAGAATAAAATTCAAAAAAATATAATTCACTTAACAAAAACAGATATAAATTTGCTACAACATTTTGCGGACTTTAGATAGATTTTAATTCCTTTTGAAGAATCTTTTTTTTAATGACATTAAGAATGTAGCAAATTATACTTAATTTATTGCATTATTAAACTTATGATTTCGAAAAATAAACATGATGACTAAATATAGATGAAAAAGAATTGCAAAAATGAATATTTTAAAATTAATAAATATCTAAAAATATTTATTAATTTTAAAAAGTAAGAAATTATCTATTAAAATTACTTTATTTTATTTTATAACCGTAGTTGAACAGTTTACGACTGCTCATGTTCAACGCCGTATACCTTGTCATTTTGAACCCAATCCAGAAGACAAGGGAACTCCTGGATCAAGTATTGGGAGAAATTATGCCTTCGTGGAGGACTTTTTGATGGAACTAACCAGCATCTGCGCTACATGGAGAGGAAGAGCACGAGAAGTTCCCACAGTTAGCCTGACGGTAAAGGGACTCTAACCCATGATCCGTGTACCACTGAGGATATTTCACGTCAGCACTGTGGTCGGTGCAAGCCGGGTGCAGATTCACACCGACCAGCCATCGGTGGGACTCGAACCGGTTCACCTCATTGGAACTCTCTATCCCCTGAGTCCTCGCGAAATTATGAAAAATTGCTACCTACTCAGATTTAAAGAGAATACCTTAACACAACTTATTTAAATCCATTAACAAACTCACGCTTAGATAAAAAAAATAGTTTATCTGAAATTTTCTCTTCTAATTATTTTATTATTATTATTTTTATAAAAAAAAGGCAACATAACAACTAGTTTTTCAAATAAGTTTTATGATGAAATCAAAAATCTAGTAAACTCTATAAAAAAAATTTTCCAATGCCCACCTGTGTTAACATCCGTCAATTCAGGCATATACAGGGCGATTTTGTTGGCCTCTCTTGCAGGGGCACCCAATTAGGTGGGGCAACGTTGCTCCCTCAGTGAGGACAGAGAAGGAAAGAACATCCATGCCTTGCCTGGGATTCGAACCTTTCTGATGCAAGGACAGTTCCCTGCCCCCTACACAGAGCGGTCAGCACTTTATAAAATTAAAACGCTAAATAAATCATTTTTTAGTTTCGTGTGACAAATAACCCAATTGAAAAAGTTTCACTTTTGATATGATTGATCACGCTAATGATTCGTCAAAATTTTGTAATAATAATTTGTTTCCTTTTTGAAAAGAAATATCGAAATAGCTTTGGGGTACATCAACTTTCATGGAATTAAACTAAATTATGTGTATCTCAAAGAGTTTAGGTTTATAATTGGTCACTTTTATCAAAGCATAATAAACATTTTTATTTATGTCGTAAGAACACCTTTATTTCATATTTTGCACATACCAAAACAACATGGCATCTGCATTATAATTAATTATATACTTTTTTTTTTTAATTTGTTTTTATCCTCGACGGAGGATGATAAATTTGTTTGAAAGAAATACATAGACATTTTTATAAATAATGAAAGAACCAAACAATACTCTTGAATTCCAGCATTTGTCTAAAAATGTGTGTTCTGATTTTTTTAGATGCAAAACATAAAAAAGTATTTTTTAAATCATGACATCCATTTCAAAACTGGACCCACTGTCTTGGAACCAGATTTGACAAAGTTGCATCCCAATTTATAGATATGCATAAAAAAAAAGCTACCTATAATGTTCTGCGTAATCCCAAAAAACATCCTATATTTAACAGTAAAAACATACTTTTGAAATTTTGTTAAAAAAAATTTCATAAGATTTTATTATGTTCTCATAAGTATTTCATTCATTTGTAATAAGCATTTCAAATTTAAGTATTTGGCTTTTTATGAATGGATATATTCAATAAAATTTAAATTTGAACCTAGAAATGTAGGAGGTATTAATACTTTTACTGGCTACCAAGCTTTTTCAAATTCGTGCAGTCTTCTCCTTAAATAAATAATTATTTAAATAAATTATTATTGAAATGTATATTATTGATGTTTATTCAGTTTTGAATAAATTATACAATGATATCAATTTGAATTTTTTAAAATTACTAATCTCCATCATAAGAGATTTTAAAAAATTGTCCGTTTCAAAAAATAGTATATGATCCCCATTACACCATAACAGAATTTCTCGATCGGAAAATTTAATAAATTTTTTTCCTTTAAAATATTAAAATGTCCTAAAATTCTGAAACAACGGCTCGGGTGGAATGATTAAGACATTTCAATCACCTAGTACAATTTGTGGATGGTCCCACAGATCAACTTCTGCGGATCCGAAGAAAAATACCTTCTCTGCAGTAGGGTGTGTAGCCAAATCTTTCAACAAAAAAAATAAGCACCTTTTAAGCACTCAAAAAATATTTTTAAGCACTATATGCATTAACAAAATGCAAAATAATTTTCAAAGACTTTACGTGATTATGATAAAATACCTAGTTTCTGACAAAGAACTCTTTCCTTGATTATATTAACCATTATAAAATGATTGAGAGATTTTTCGGTATGATATCAGAGGGTGGAAAATGAAGCCTGAAATTGGAGAATATTTTGCAAAATGCAGAAGAGTTGCACACCAGAGTGCAATAATCTCATCGAACCCAATTGAAAAGATGCGCATACGGACTCACAAGTATTTCATCAAACGTGTAAAAAGATGGGCGCGTGCATATGCTTTGAGCCTACGGCACGCCGAAATGGATTGTGGTCGAATGAATTGGGAAAATGTTGAATAGAACAATAGCACGCTTTGCATAATACGTGGCGAAAAACGACATGGTAAAGAAAAATATCTCCATTTCGAAAAGGGAAAATTAAGCAATTTTTTAAAAACACTCAATGAAAAAAGCACCTTTAAGTACTTTTTAAAAGCACCATGTGCATCAATTATACCATAGCACAAATTCTCAAGGTAAAAAAAAAGGGAAGCTACAAAGATAGTTGAAGTCTCGTAAAATTTACAATCAACGAGAATGGCAGATCCATCATTAATGCTATGAAATATTTATTCAAGAGAGATAACTATGTTTTGGTTTATTGACACACTGGTTAACAAAAATATTACACATTTATATAGTTTTAGAAAATTCAGATGAGTTTCAATTATCTGATCCACCAAAACCAATGCTTCATAATCAGGATTTTGTACAGGACACGTGGGTTTTAATGTCCTAAACTGACTGTCAAAAACCTTAAACATTGGCAAAAGGGAAAAATTCTACATGTGTAACCATTGTGCACATAATAATTACATACATTAATAAATGTTTGATACAGGGTTTGCAAGGTTTAGGACAGAATGGATTAATCCACGGTTTAAACCGTCCTGTCCAAAGCCCTTTTACTCAAATTATGTCACAATTTTATCTGAACAATATTAAAAAGGTAAAATAAACATAGAACTAATAATATATTGATAATTAAATCTACTAGAGAATATTTTTAAATTATAATGTTTTATTAATATTATTTGACTCTTCAATTTAAACATTAAACAAAGGAAGTTTAATCAGTCCTCTTAACATTCAATAGCACATAATTGAAATTTGTCATACAGGTTAAGCTATTAAGGACTAAGTGCTTGGTTAGTCATAAACAGGTTTATTTATCTATAGTACTTTTCAAGAATACTTTTATTTCATTCATGTTCAATTCCTCTAGCATAGTGGTAAGACATCACCAGTGTCAGTAACTGAAACTGATGTCATGCCCTTCAAAACTGTCAATACATTTTTCACTTATTTTGTAATTCCAATTTGAACTAATATTTAAAAGCAATCATTTTTTTAAATAGATGTCTTTTTTATCATCCCGTGATGCAGAAATTATAACATTTTTTTAAAAAAATATTGTAAAAAATAAAAAGTTAATTTTTTTTAAACAAATTTAGTATTTTTTTAAAAAAAATTATTATTTTTTAACATTTCATTACATTATTTATCCTTATGCAAAAACATAATTTATCAGTATTAAAAGCATGTATATATCTAAAGGATAAGGTATTCACTTTTGTCGTTCAATGAATTGTGGAGTTTCAAAAATTATATACCTTTTCCTTTTATATTATATTATTTTCCTTTAATAAGTTCAAGCAAATTGTATAAAAAATATCAAATATTTATTGATACATGCAATTATTATATGGTGTACAATGGTTACACATATAGAATTTTTACCTTTCACCAAAGTTCAAGGTTTTGGACACTTTAAGACAGTTATAGTCAGTTTAGGGCAGTAAAACCCACATGTTCTATCCAAAACCAGTTTAGGACGTCCAAAACCACAACCCTGGTTTGATACTTTTTATACAATTTGCTTTAACTTATTACAGGAAAATAATATAATAGGAAAAGATTTATAACTTTTGAAGCTCCATAATTCATTGAACAACAAAAGTGAATACCTTATCCTTTAAATATGAATAAATGGGCCTTTAATACTAATAAATTATGTTTCTTGCATAAGGATAAATAATGCAATATTAAAAATAATAATAAACTTCATAAATAAAACAAAAAATTGTCCTCATTTTGGTTCTTGTTAAAAATTTAACGTTTTACTTCTCATAATATTTTTTTAAAATCTTGACATAATTTGGGTAAAAGGGTTTTAGACAGTTTTGAAAAAAAGGGTTTTGGACAGGACGGTTCAAATTGCAGATTAATCCATTCTGTCTTAAAACTTGCCAATTCTGTCCCAAATTTTTGGTCATTTTAATGTTCCACCTTCCTGAATTAACTATCAAATTCAACTGTATTTTTTCAATTAAAGCAGCATTAAAAATTTGAATGAACATTAGATAACTCTCTAGCCATTGAATAAATTTATAATTTTATGAAGATTTTTATTTTTTTAGCTTACTTCGCTATACTTTTAAAATGGTTTGAATGAGTTCTCAGATAGGATTAATCTGAATTGAAAAATAAAAGGTCTTAAAACACATTTTATTCTTTCTTAATTGAATCTAAATATTTGCAATACAAATGAGTTGTTTCATTTTGAAATTATAATGGAAAAATGGAAGGAAAAAAAATCAAAATAACAAGAGTATTTACGATTTATTACCCCGGAAATAAATTCAAATCTTTCAGCATTGCTGCCAACATGGATAGGAAAAAATCCAGTAGATTTCACAAAATAATATAAATTTCATGATAATTGTTGCATAATATACTAAATATTTTACACAAAGGGAACTTTTATAGTCATCAAATAAAAAAATTGCAATATTTTCCAGCTATGATTGATATTAAATATACTTGAAATGTTATGGATTATGCAAACTCATAATTTTAATATTAAATATTCAAAGTCATTTAATTCATTAAAGATAGTCGAAAGAATTTTTTTAATTCACTCAAAAAAAAAAAAGATTTCTGAATAAAAATAAGCATCTTTTATAACAAAAAAACAGGTTTTGAACTGACTTCTATAAACGAGGTTCACTTCAATATGTATTAGTAATACTTATTTAAATATTCAAGCAATAACCCGTACGAACATTCTATTTCAGTAGGGATTTTGTTGGGAAACTTACTCAATTTGAGGGAATTTTTTAAAATGTACAAAAACCAGGAGAATTTTAAATAAAACAGTAGAAACTGGAAAAATCCAGTAGAGTTGGTGTCAGTCTAATGAAGGATTAAAATGTTAATTAACAAATGGTAAACCAAATAAATAATTCATGAAAAAACATCAGATATTACACAGGCAATAAATTTTAATCCTTTTAAAACAATAACTCTCTACCCAACTGAATAATGAAAACAGGTGACATGTAATTAGCATTGGACATTTGCACACAAATAATATAAGAAAAGTAATGAAATATGAACAACAGAAAAATAAATATATGTCATAATCTAATACAGTGTCTTAAAAACTGAAGAGGAGAGCACAGAAAAAGATCTATTTAATTAAAAAAAAATTTTATATAAGAATTTAAATTCATTATATTTTAATAAAAAAAAAAAAAGAAATATTTCGAACTTAATTTTCTTTTTAAATGTTAGACAATACTTTTCTTTTTAGTATTTCAATGTTTGATAAAACAATCATTCCGGGGGTCTGTCGAGATTTTTTTGAGAGGTACCTATTTTGTGAAAATTTAAAATTATTTGAAAAAATCAACACAAAAATCTGGTAAATTTAGAAAATATTTTCAAAAGTTGTTACTATAAATAAAAATCAATTATGTCTGGTAAATTTCCATACATTTTTTCTCATATATTCAAAAACAATTTTGCTATTGTAAAATTTTGAGCTTAAAAACTGTATCCAAATTTAACAATCATTGTCCATAGTTAAATTTTAACTATAATTTAACAAAAACATGCATTTAACGGTAGCACTCGAAGCTATTTTCGTTACGACGACGTTTTCGACTCACTTGGAGAGAAAAAATTCTTTCATAAAAATATAAAGGTATGTTGGAATGAATTTACAATAATGTTTGAATTTCCCGTAAAGTTTATAGAGGGAGAGTTGAAATGTGACCTACCATTTATTATTACAAAATTTTAAGAGGTACAGTTTCAGATTCTGATAAGTATTTTGTAACTACGTTTTACCTAAAGTTGAATTCTTGAAAGTGCCGCTAAACGGTAGTAAATTTGCTACAGACAGATCCCTGAATTTATTCATCATTTAAGAAAAATTTATCACCCAATTTGTTTGAAAATCATAAGGATAAAATAAAACAGCATACAAATTCTTGTGTTCTGACTAATAGTGAAGTCTCAAGAAGAGTGCGTGTCTACATTCCTTAGAATCTGCAGGCAGGTATTTATCATAAAAATCATGGACTAGTTCTTCAATTTTAAAACTGAACAACTGGTATAGAAATAGAGCAGAGCTTGTTGCTGAGACGTGCAGAGTTATATCTTTACCCATACAAGTTTGTATGAGATGATAGAGCATGAATTTTCCAATCCCACTCCTCCTCCACTCTGGGTGACAGAATATAAAAGTAATGTAAGCCTCATTGTATTTCGCATCAGGAACCATGAAAGCAAAACCGATAATCACTTTACGATAAACGGCCACGCAGCTGAAGTCGGGGTACTGGAGGCACTCGGACATGTCGATCCCTGGCCAGAAGAACGTGTGGCACAGTGCGTTGATGGCCGGAATGAACTCGGGTCTGACATAACAGTAATCGATGGGGTATTCCGCGCGAGTGCCTCTGTCGGCACGAGATCTTATTTCCTCCAGGAGCCTCAGCTTCAACGGTTTAGTTTTATAGTCACGGCGAATGAAAGGCTTTAAAATCCTGCCGGAATAAGGGCTGACAATATTTTCCTGGTCTTCCGTACTTTTGCCCGTCAGGCGCGTCGCAAACGAAACGTGCGTCCGATTCGACGGATAGTCGGGATTTGTTCTATAACGGTCGAAAACGGTCGTCGGTCGGGAAACCGAAACGGTAGCGGATTTATTTTGAGGTTCGGATTTCACGTAATCCGGGGGGTCCATGCCTCTCAGCAGACGCATTTCGACGTCGAGATCGAAGACGGGAATGTTCCGTTCCCTTTTCAGTTTCCTCACAGCCAGTTTTCGATACAATTGTCTCAATTCGGTATTTTTGCTCAGTGCGACGGGGTAATTGTCCAATTTTTGAAGCAGAGACTCTTCTTCGTAGGGACTCATCAGCTTGTACTTGGACTCGGCAACTGCGGACTCCTTGACAGGACTCTCCTCTTTGGTCACGACGGTACGCTTTCGACTCGTGTCCGGAAAAACCTTTTTCGGAGTACCGAGGGTCTTGTCGGGGATGCTGTCTTCGTCGCTTTCGCATTCTTGTTTCACGGCAGGAAGATTTGCTACGTCCATCTCCGATATCGTACTGTCGAGAATAGAGTCTGGTACGTCGAATGCGCTCGGAACGACGTACGCGTCCGACACGGGTGGCATGTCGAGGTCGGCATCCGATTCTTTCGCCCAGAAGTCCGAAGACGACGGACTTGATTTTTCACTTTTGATGACGATCTTGGGTACATTTTGGCTGATTTTTTCCTCACTTTGTTGAAGGGAAGGAGGTGGGGCAACGACTAGTTTCAGTTTATGGTTGGGAGGAAAAATGCTGAGATCTTTTTTCTTACATTTAACATCGGAAGTTTTTGACTTCGAAGGTTTCAATTCTGGAACGATCGATTTCTTTTCTTTCAGAGCGACGGCTGCTTCTACAACATTTTGCTTCTTTCTACGAGTACCCTCGACGAGTAGTTGCTCGAGTTCCGGAGATCTCCGCTTTCTACTCGTTTTAATGCTTAAAGCCATAGAATCAAGTTCATGTATCTGAGGCATTTGTAGCTTATTAAGAGACCACCATCCAGTTTCATGAAGTTTTTCAAATCCAGACGTGAAAAATCTGTTACCCCCGGTAGATAAAGCTCCAGCTACTGTTCCATGCCAAGTGGCGCTCTTTTTCCTTTCATTACCAAATATTACTGACCAATGTTTATCTATATATCTACAAATATGCTCTCGCCATCGAAAATAACCTTCTTTCCCACTGCTTTCTAATTGAAGGTTATACAATGCCAGCATAATGACCAATGTCCACTGCATTTTCATTCGCTTAATAGATTCCTGCCCATCAGGTGAGCATCTCTCGCACGTTAATAAAAAATAAATATCACCAGCCAATGGTGACGGCCGACCAGATTTTAGGCATGTAAGGTGAAATTGTTCGTGACAAGATGTACATGTTATCATATATTCTTCAGCAGCCGATTTACAGTAACAAAATACTTTTGGTGCAGATTCTCCAGACTCCATTATGTTATCGCAATCAAATCTATAAAAAACGAATATTATTTACGATCTTTGTCAAAAATAAACGGCGGTTTAAAACTTCTTATACGTAATCTGACAATACATTTTAGATCTCTATAAGCTTTTAATGGGAAAATACAACAAATTCGGGCTGTCAATATAAATACGAGTGGTTGAAAGTTGAAGTTAGTTAACTACAACATTTTTCTGCCAGGAAATGTTGTGCCATGCCTTACTTTTTACGCTTGAGCTTACTTTTCTTGTGCAAAATAATGAAAACAGTTTTTTTAGTGAGTTTGGAACGGTGATGCTATAATTTTGTTGCTGAGTTAATAATCTTCCTTTTATAAACGTAATAGTGGAGTTTTTTTTTTTTTAATTAGTTGATTTGAAGTTTTTTGAGTTTTATTTGAGGTCATTTTTAACTTTGTATTTTTTGACACTAGTCAAAATTTGGCCCTAGATGACGCTATTGGCGATCGCAACACTCGAATACGCCATCTGGGGAGAGACCGGTTTCATGCCTTTAGCCCTTCTCCCTTCCCTCTCCTCCTCTTTTCAGTTGTATAGGAATGTACTACGATATTTTCCCTTTACTTAATATTTTTCCTTTTTATTTAATAAAAATATTTTTTAAAATTTCCATGATACTTTTCTTAAGAACTATGTTTAATGTAGTTTTCAGTTCCATATAGTTTTTCAAGTTAAAAGATTCTAATCTATATGAAAATCAAGAGAGAAACTAACGTACTTCCTTCCTCTATGACTTTCCACACGCTAATGGGGAAAGCATGTGAAGTGTTGCCATAGGAAAAGAGTTCTGCTCTACGCCACCTGCAGCCCATTTCGATCGCCAATTGAACCTTTAAAAAAAATATCTTGTAAATTGAAATACTGAGCTATAAGCTAAGAAACAGAGCTCGTCATACTTTACTCAACTATCACCTGCAATCAAATTTGTTTACAATTTCCATCAAAGTTAAAGAAAGGGAACCTATTTTTTTTTATCTGAATTTAAAAGTAGATTACCCTCCCATCACATAAGAGTTGATTGTTGATTTAGTTTCATCAAATTACCGTAAGTTATTTTTACGTCAGTTGTAAATAACTGGCGTAAAGTGCCTGGCTAAAAAGCGCTTGCACCTATGGTTAATATGTTACAAAGTATTTTTGTGAATTAGAAGTTATGAAATTTAGTCGTAATTTTTGATTTTAATTTGGATTTAGTTTTTTTGGATTACAGTCATAATAATGGATACAATTCAAAATCTACATAGTTTTTATAAAAATGTTGTACCAACTACTTGAATAGTCACCAGTTCCGCAGCATGAGCTACAAATTATTTTAGAATCTGCAGATTATTTATTTTTAATGCTAAAATGGAAACGAACAAATGACAGAAAATTGCTGAGATTACTTTTTAAAAGATCGTTTAAAGAAATCTAATAAAAATTAAAAAACTGAATTATAAAAGCACCGTAAAGAATTAAAAGTACTAATTTTTATTTCCCTGGTACTTGATTAATCTGAACAGCTCTTTTCTTACCTCAATCCATATTTTTTTAGAGATTGTTTTGCTTAGTGTGTTCAAGTAAAAATTAATGAATCACTAGAACTATAAAAATTAATATAAATTTATGGCTTAAAAATAAAGTAAAAACTTGTTGTTTTTACAAAATTTCAAAATTATTTTGAGATATTCGGAAAAAATAAATATAATGATATATTTTTTATTTTGTTAATATTTTAGAAATCTTTACAATTATTATTATTTAAAGAGAAACAGCAAGAAAGCTATTATGAACTAACTAAATATTAAATATAATGTAATCATTAAATTTAAAATAGGGAAAACTAAAAAAAGCCAGAATTTAAAACTTTTTTTGTAAAAAAAATTATAATATATATTTGAAAACTATTTTTAGAAAGGAGTGGTAAAAATGTTATAAGTTTCTATTTTCTTCAAATTCGACATATTTTTAAGTTTAATATTGTGAAATTTACAGAAAGGGAAAACTAAGTATTAAAAATATAGGAACACATAAAATTTTGAAATCCGAAAATCAACATTAAATAAATTAAATGGCAATATATATTATTTTTTAAAAGTCTGTTTTAACAATTATTGCTGACAAAATTAAAGAATAATTAATTAATGATTTTAATTTGAATTGTAAATATATTAAATCATAAATAAAGGAAAACACATTTAAAAAAGTAGAAAAAACTAAGATTTAATAAATGAAAAAAAAATCAATAATGCTCTCACAAGTTCACGTTATTTTATGCTAATTAAAAGAAATACAGTTTTTAAAATTGTTTTAACCAAATTTAAGGGATTTTAAACAAATTATATATGGATAAAGGAAGAAGAAAAAACAAAATGATTATAAACACTTCTATTTATAATACATTATAAAAAGTGAAAATTATTATTTATCTGAACGACTAATAAATTTAGAAAAAAATGCTTAAAAAATATTTTTTGTGACTTTGATATTTCTTAAACAGTTTTTATGTAATATGAAAAATAGCTAGTTTTTCAATATTTTATGTGAAAGATTGTAGTAATACTTAACTTTATAATTACAATAGGAACTATTTAAGTAACATAATCAAATTTTATTAATACAGCTGAAATAACCAATCATATAGCTATGTAATTAATATAATAATGCTAAATACACACGTTCTCAATTATATGCTGAATTTTGAAGCCAAATAATTGAAGTCTGAATTCTTAAACTAAATCTTAAATTAGGGTTGCACAACCTTTTTGAGTGAAGGGCCACTTGCACAGCAGCTAGATTAACGAAGGGCCACACGCATATTTAGTCATGTTAGCAGCAAATATGATAGTTTTTATATTGATATTAGTGTTTTAAGCACTAAATATTTTTATCAGTGAACTTAATAACATATTTGCAGAAATTTAAATACTTTTAATTGTTTGAATTTATTTAAAACTTAAAAAAAAAAACTGATGCTTTATTAAAAAAAAACTTTTTTTCCATTTTTTACAATAATTAATTTGTCATATATACATATATGAAGGGGATATAAATTTTAACCAAAACGAAGCTTACAATGAAAGTGCAAAAAAAATATTTTATAGTGTAATAAATTTGAATTAAATATTTTAATAAAAGAGAATTTATAATGTTTAAACAAAAACCAAATTTAAGGAATTGCATTTAGAAGTTCCCGCTGACCACATATCAACAGTTGGCTGGTCGCATGTGGTCCGTGTGCCACTGGTTGTGTACCCCTATACTTAAATAATATGATATATAGATTTTAAAATTCTCAATAAAACTAATAAAAAAGTTTTTTTTTTTTTAAGAAAAGTAAACATGATAAACTTTTTGTTACTGTAATAAATTAAATTTTTTTTTTAAGTTTGAGCTATTCTTATAATATTTATTGTAAAAGAATTGTCATTTTTAATTGCTTGTTTCTACTGTCATGAAAGAAAGAAGGTTTCTTCCAGAGGAAATACCAATGCTGCTTAGCACAAATATTTTTGTGGGAAATCATATCTCTATTCTACTTAAACATTTAAAATTTGCAAATTTATATTTATTTGAAATAACACTTATTCCCGTTAGCAATTAAACTCAAAATTGTAAATAATGTAAGAAAATTTATCTTTTTTTCCTTCATTTTGTTGCAGTCTGACAAGAAGAATTTATAAAAATAATAAAATATTAAATGTGTGATACAATATCTTTATAAGAAAAAACCAAGCCTGGTTTTTCTTTAAAAATTGCTTTATACCAGCCAATTATGGTGAAATAGATAGAAAAAAATGAGATCTAAATTTTCAAATCATCGTTTAATATTTTGAAGATAAAAGACCTGATATATTGAAATATTTATGTTTAAAAAAATAAAAATTTTATGGCAGATTTTGTAACTTAAATGAACTGTTAGTTTAACTTTTTTTATTAGTTAAAACCTGTTTTGCTTAAACTAACTACTGTTGTTGAGAAACTGGAACTAGCAACGCCCCCTAGCGAGAAACTGAAAAAAAACTCAGAAACAGTGAGAGAGTGTGAACGAACGGTAGAAAGCCTGCCATGCAGAGCTCCTTATTTTTTTCTTCTTCATATATGTAATGTTTGTGAATGTGCTGAGTGCTAACTATAATCATGTTGTTTACAATAAAATAAAAGTTAGCTAGCCATTGTTTTAATTCCCCCCTATGCACCAAACTGTTAATTTCCCTCGTGGCAGAATCGCAAGGACACTGCGACATTGTCGTGCAACGTTACAGAGTTCTTGCGGGAAGATTTTTTGTTTGAAAAGTAAAAAAAATAAATCAATTTTTTTTTAATCATGAATTTAGATAGACACTTTTTGACGTGTTCAGTTTATTTATTCTAATGCATTTGAGAAGTCCGATTTGCGTGATTTCGTCAATCTTTCTTTCGGCCAGTACTATGACGGATTTCATGATTTTTTATTGTGATGATTATTTTCAGAATGCTAAGTACGAAGAACATAATTTGTGGAACCCCCCAACGCAATGCAAGAATATCCCCCATAATATTAGAATGAAAAATTATTATATGTTAAATTTAAAAAAAAATTATCTAGCTTTTTTTGTAAACACGACACTTTTGTTATTTTAAATTAGTAAGGTATATGTTTGTATTTTATTAAAAGCATCTTGCAGAAAGATATTAGAGAGTTTTGTCGCAGATAGCTCGAAAAAATTCTGCCACATGGTTAATTTCTAATTTAGCGAACACAGAAGGACAAAACAGACATAAAAATCGCATAAGAACACACAGGGTCTCAAAATTATTTTTTGGAAGGGGGTTGCAAAATATACTTAGACAATCATTCTACATCATTTTAATTTTATTTCATTTACTACTATTTGCAATCAATTCTCCTGGGTGATTCTCTACAAAAATTTACAAAATCATGTCCAAACAAAATTTCACAAGACATAGAAAGTAATTTTTTTTTATACTTTTAAGATATAATTTTTCTCAATGTATTTCCATGCATTGAAAAAAAAAATATATGTAAAATTACTCTATGTCATTTTCCACGCTTGTGCGAAACATTTTGTTAGATTTATTTAAATTCTTAACATTTAAATTACGTTAATTTAAACTGTAAAATAATATTTTTCGATACTATTTAAAATTGTTGTCGTTTGTTCCAAGGTTTTCGTATCTCTCTTTAGGGAAAAAGATTGATCGTAGATTTGAAACTCATGTATGTAACTGTTCTGAACAACATTTCTATTGTTTGTCTAAAGTAAGAACTCCCCTAGCCCTTCGTCTGGACTCTTGGCGGTAACTATGGTATAACTATTTCAAGTAGGGGAAGCGGTCAAATGACCGTTTAAGAACTTTTGCATTGAAAATACGCTTATCATCTAATCGTTTTTGCTCATTTGACTTCATGACTTTTTCTAACTGTTATATACAGTTCATATTCTTTATTCTTATTTTTTTTGTATTTTGTTTGTTTCGAATAATACGTGTCGTGTACCTATTTCTACCACAACCGGTCATTTGACCGGGAGAACAATTTATCGCTTTATTAAGTTATCGATCACAAATGACGATATCATGCGTGTTCAATGTATTACATTCGATGAGTTGCACATTTCTGTTGCGTAGTGAGTTTAATCAGAATAACTGTGGATTCAAATTTCAAGAAAGTACCTAACATTTTAGATTGGCATTTTTTTGTTAGAAAAAGTGACACAAACGAAATGTTTTGTAAAGTAGCTTATATTTCATGTTGATGGTTTTACTTCATTTCTAACTGACTATTAGTTTTTACCCAGAAAAATGTCGAAACAATTAAGACAGCACAAATTCTTAGAAGAATTAATATTAATTATTAGAGTAATTATAAGAATTATTAATTAGAAGAATTATGTTTGCGGAAAATGTACAAGGGAAACACCCTGTATGCGCAAAAAAAGCGTCTAGCAATGTATTAAAGATTCTTATTCTTTGTGTTTGTTAAACATAAATATTTTCAATATACAATTTTGTTTAATTATAATAAAGTGTTTTTTAGTTTATTTCGTTCCTAACATCCATATTTCATACATTCAATCAAGAAACATAATGGTAGAAATAGATTAAGTGTTGGTATGTTTTAGTGTTAAGGAAATAAAAACCATTCTTTTTAAAAACTTTCTTGTATTTCAGAAAAATGTCCTCTTCTCTTATCCTACTTCCAAAACTGACTCAGGCAGTTGCCGGGATTGCTTCGATGTTTCTCATTGGCAATTTATATTTCAATGACAAAGTAAATTGGAACTCTGTTGATAAACAAATGAAGAAAAAGAAAAAAACGTCGAATGTCATATCTTAATTTATTTTTCAATATGCCTTTTTTTCTCTCTAAATTGATTCTTGTATATCAATTTTATTTGTTGAAATAATAAATGTTGTTCATGATTTTATTGACTTTTTGTTATCATTTTTCTCAAGTTTACATGGGTGGCGTTTCCTTAATCTTTAATTATAAAATATCTTTCTTATCTTAAGTTTCAACTTATTTACATTTGCAAACGTTGTATCAAATCATTAAGTAAAACAGATGAATTATTTAAGCAATTTTGTTGCTGTTACACATCCCCCTGAAGAAGGAAAGCCTAGACCAGGTCCAGAAGGCCCCGTCGTGTCAGTTCCCCATATATCTGCAAGAAAGTCCCGATCAACCAGCAGCTGCTTAAAAGAAGCGCCAAGACAAAAAAGGTGATCAGGACTAGCTGGAACAAGGTTGGAAAGTCTTCTCCCTATTTTGAAACCTTAAACACTTAAGATGGCCGATTGGAAAGGCTGAGGGCCGCTGCATGTTAATGATAGGCCAGGGCGGTTGCCAGCATACCACTGATGGGATGGAGTACGGCGCCACACTGGAAGCAGTTTCTCCAGGGAGTGGATCTCAGGAAATGGTTCAACCAGTCCATGGGAAGAACACAGCCATTCTTGGCGAGCACATCGGCTGTCTCATTGCCATGTACCCGGACATGGGATGGGATTCATTGGAGGCTTATTGGTGTCTTCTGGCGTATCTCAGAGAGAAGCTTCATAATCTCCTGGCCAGGAATATCAAATATTTCCGGCCAGTTCCTGAAATACTGTATAGCACTCATACTATTGGTCAATATCCAAATGCAATTATTATCAGTTGTCTGGGCATAACTAGGGGCAGTTCCAATAGCTATGATCTCAGATCTAAAGACTGAGCAATTGTAAGGGTTATTTAAGCTATTGATATATTATATAATTGTTATTATATAATATATAAATTGCTATTGATATATCATACAATAATATATTGTTATTGATGGATATATAACTGTTTTGCATATGATATGATTTTGCAAACTCCACTCTTAAAATGAATCGTGCAAATCATGTCATTATTAAAAAACTACAGTACGTCTAATAATTGGATATAATAATTATAATATAATGCTTGATATAATAAATATTCTATATTGATATAATATATCGTCAAATTTATATTATCTATCGTCTCCTTTAACTAATTGATACACCAGCGTGAACAATTGCAAACAGTCACATAAAAACATTGAAACTGTATAGTTATATATATAAATATTTTATTAATATTTATATATTTTGTTTATTCGCTCAATTTTGTTTATTGTCTTTTAGGTACGAAATAATAAAATCATATCACACAGCTTTCGTCTCCCAATGGAGATCACATGATTGACAGCTGCTGTTTTTCATTCTGCTCCATTCATCGAAAAAAATACTGACGTTTCGTAAGAATCATCCGAACATGTTTTAATAAATCAACCCATCAGTTACTTATCTTTCTTTTTCCTGTGATTTTCATATACTTTTTCAGTCCCATACCAGTTAAAAAAAAATCAAGCTATTTTTTATTTTATTAATAAATACAAGGAACTGAAACAAAACACAAGTTGACAACTTAATTCCGACATCGGACCATTCGAGGAATACAATCGATGAACTAAATGCTGTGACATTCCTGATTTGAGATTGGCTTCATTCCATCAATGACGTTAATGTTAGTAATATGGAAGATGTCTTACTTCAATTAGATTTCCCATCCTGGACTGTTTTATCTATTGACTCAAAGCATAATCATATATGCGAAAAACTTGTAGAAATAAAATCTCACTTCAATTACGGTGTTTTTCTTTTCTTAAATGTCTGGATGCGCACGAAAATGAAACAGCTCGAAACGAGGTGGTTGACACTCATTTATTTAATCTTAAGGCAGTACCGTCTTTACGCATGGGCACACCCGGGCAGTGCCCAGGGGCCCCAGGCACTCAGGGGGGCCCTTGAGAATCTTACTTTTTATAAATTGTATTAAAAAACAACAACTAAGAATAAACAACTTTGCATTATATAATTTTTAAAATAAATCCCAAATAGCAAAATATGATTTATTTTCACTCAGCTAAAACCTTTCAATGTAAACCGAAAAAGGTTGGTTATGCGGCTTACGTGTAAATCTTCTAACCTTAAAACGAGATCAGTGACAACCTGCTCTATTCCATGCACATTACCCTAGTCCAAAACCTTGTAAAACAACCTTCTATATAAAAATTTTTAATCGAGGTTGACTTAGAGTTTTCAAGCGTGAAAAAAATCCTTTAATAAAGCTAGGTGAAAATACTCTTAAACCCAGGTAATTATAAGGTTTATTTTCACAAAGTCTCAGCTAAAATCCACCTTGTCATGAAATTTTAATGAGCAATGCAGTTTGATCCTATCGATAGTGTGTGACGTCAGCTAATACGTCATCATGGACCTTAAGTGACCATTTTACTTAAGAGACAACACTTATTTAAAAAAAAAAGTCTTAAAAAATAATTTGTAATCCTTTTAGGATGAAAGGTTTAAAAACTGCAATATTTTTGCCTTATTAAAAAAAGCTTTTTAGTACAAACACTTTCGTTCGACAATAAGAAGAAAATTGTGACAGAAGGTAGCCGTAAGGTTGCATGCTTTCTGGGATACATACTAGCGTAAAAAGTGCGCATTTTTTTTCTAAGAATAGTGATTGATTACCATGCAAACACCAATAGTTTGAATAGTTTATCACTAGGAAGAATACAAAGTCAGCCGAAATCTATTTTTCTTCGTTAAAATGAAGTTTTTAGGTGCTCAACTCCCTAAGGGATAATGTCTCTGAATATGCTTGAGATCACCGAAGTCAAGCATCACTGGCTACGGTCAGTGTGAGGGTGGGTAACCACTTGGATCAGTCTGCGTAGGGACCGAGGATGTGCGGTACGGGTCCTCGTTAAACTGTTTTACCGTAAAGTGCACGACTTCGCATGCAGGTCATTGGGCTACCGAAGCAGGGT
This sequence comes from Parasteatoda tepidariorum, assembly GCF_982258835.1. Lineage (NCBI taxonomy): Eukaryota > Metazoa > Arthropoda > Arachnida > Araneae > Theridiidae > Parasteatoda > Parasteatoda tepidariorum. The sequence goes on along the minus strand of NC_141755.1, from coordinate 131,666,550 downwards.
AGCCATCCCCTCATCAGAGGATCAAAATTGTGATGGCATGTCTTCGGATCATCCTCAGGGATGTTTCCCAGACCGTCGCCAATAGCCCGTTGTGCAGCTCCAGTGTGACGTAAATGAACTACAACAACAACTAAATATGCTTGACAACCAACTCTGTTCAGTATTTATAGTTAATTAAAGTATTAATTGACAGAGTTTCGAATCATACGACAGCAACTTTTAAACTGGTTATGTCTGATGTGCATTGAAAGATGTTTAAATATTAATATTATAATAACGAACTTTTTAATAGTTTGACGAAACAATTCATACCTTTTGAATTTTTTTAATTGCTATACCCTGCCGGGATAGCCTGGTCGGTAGGGCGCTGGGCCCATATCCAAGAGGTCGTTGGTTCGATCCTCGCCGGCCGAAGACTCCCCGTGTAGTAAATGGTGACAGATGCACGTTAAATCTGTTGAGTCTCAAAGTCCTCCATGTTCCCACAACAAATCAATACCTCTGGGGGTACTGATCCAGGAGTTTCCTTGTCTTCTGGATTGGTTCAAAATTACAAGGCTACGGAGTTGAACGTTAGTAGTCGTAAACCCATGAACTTGGGTCGGCTGTTCAACGACGGTTATAAAATAAAATAAAATTGCTATACCCTAGCCGCGATAGCTCAGGGGATGGAGCGTTTGCCTTCCAATGAGGTGAGCCGGGATCGAACTCAATGATTGCTGGCAATGATTGCTCAATGATCGAATTCCGCATCCAGCTTGCACAGACCACAGTGCTGACGTGAAATATCCTCAGTGGCAGACGGATCATGGGTTAGAGTCCCTTTGCCGTCAGACTAACCGTGGGAGGCTCTCGTGGTCTTCATCTCCATGTAATGTCAATGCGGGTTAGTTCCATTGAAAAAGTACTCCACGAATGCAAAATTTCTCCCGATACTTGATACAAGAGCTCCTTTGTTTTCTATATTGAGTTCAAAAGTAAAAGGCTACAGAGTTGAACATTAGAACTCGGCTGTTCAATGACGGTTATAATAAAAAATGAAAAAATTGTTTAACCCTTGGCCGGGATAGCCTACTTGGTAGGGCACTGGGCCCATGTATAAGAGTTCGTAGGTTCGATCTCCGCCAGCCGAAAACTCCCCGTGTAGTAAATGGTGATTGATGCACGTTAAGTCTGTCGAGTCACAGACGCCTCCATGTTCCCATAGCAAGTCATACCTCTGGGGATACTGACCCAGGAGTTTCCTTGTCTTCTGGATTGGTTCAAAATTACAAGGCTGCGGAATTGAGCATTGGTAGTCGTAAACCCAAAAATTGGGTCGGTTACAAAATAAAATACAAAAAAAAAAAAAATTTATACCCCTATGCTTTTTAATTTACTTATTTTAATTAACTTCTTCGTTTTGAAAATTACTTACTATTTGAGGATTACAATTTGTTAGCATTTAAGAAAAATTATGCCTAGTTTAAAAATGCTTTATTTTATGTGCATTGAGTTTTTGGGGCTATAAAAATGTGTTTAACTTTGTTAAAATCATTGCATATCTTAAAAATGCTTAATTTTATGCATGTGAAGTTTTTTAGTTCTATTTTAAATAGTATGAAATTTAATAGGGGCCCAAAATATTTCAGTGCCCGGGGGACCTGCTTGCTATTAAGACGGCCCTGTCTTAAGGGAACGTTTGCGACACTTGGCCATATTGTAAGTGATGTCGCATCGCCTTAAATATTGAGTTGTAGCGTAGCCGTGAAATAGGGTGCATGTAGGTTTTTTCAAAGAGAAAAATTATATACTTTTGCTAGCTATTCCAGCAGCCTCAGAATAAGATGTTCAGTATTTCGTGAAAAATGTGCACTTGAAATTTAAATATCTCAAATGTGCTTTCTTGTCGGAAGATTGCGATGTTCTTTAAGTATTTTTTGTCAGAACAGTCTGCTTCACTTTCTTATTTGAACGCGATTTTGCCGAGCTGGATGATTCCCCTGTCGACGAAACTGAAAACCGGAATCGACGACATCTTGAACGAATCTTCGGACTACAATTGTTTTTCTGTCAGATTTTTCGAGAACCAAAGATTTTATTCCTGTCTTTTCTACAAAGAGTATTTGCTATGCAGTCAATTTGATGAAGAGTTGGATTTATTTCTGATCACCTGTTTTTATTGACGGAAATGATTGTTTGGAATGAAGCTGTTGCGATGGGAAATTGCATTCTGTCTGTTTTGCTTGAATTGAACGTTGGAACATCGAAGCACAATTATAGTATCTGCTGTTGAAAAATCACTTTTGTCTTCCACCAATTGCATCTGCAGTAAATATCTGAAAAATAAAACCTGTTCGAGAATGAATCTTTTTTAAATTCATTCCTCCTGATGAATTGGCCAATTTTGTGGAGTGGTACTTCTAAAGTTTCTTGGGTAAAAACAAAATTATTATTATTTATCCAAAAGAAAAGTATGAGCTACAGATGAATAGAGTATGAATAAAGGTGCAAAAACAGACTTTTAATAGTTTCAGTTCTGTAAACAACTATAAAATGTCTGTTTTTGTGCTCGATTCAGGTTCTTTAGTTTTATTGATATATATTGTCTCATTATACTACGGGTTATTTAATGTTTTTATTTAACATTATATGTAATTTTACTTTAAAATATTTAAATGAAATTTGCAAACTAAAGTGTGAAGTAAAACAAATTATTTAACTAATGTGAACTTGCTCCATAATAATAAAACAAAGAGTTTCTGTGTCTCTTTTATAATTCCAAAAGTATCATGAAATTTAGACAGTAAGTGAAATTTAATCCTCCCATTCAAACATTTTAATTAGATTGCTTAGGAGAGACATTTGAAAAATGGAATTGGGTAAACATTAGCCATTGTTATAAATTAATCAAATTTTTCAAATGTTTAAAAGATAATGTAAATAATAAAACGTTAAGATAATACTGTTTGCTATCTTAAATATCTTTTTTACGAAAAAAATGTTTTTTCTTTTTTTTTAATGTTTCATTATTTTTATTCCTTATGTCAAATATCATCAATGATAAACATGTGATGCCACTGGATTATTTTTAAAGTTATCTCAAACCACGCTTTTATTTTGTTTACAATTAGGCATTTTCTCATCATCATAGTTGGCCAGACAGCCCAATGTGGCCTTCTACTGAAGATTTCTCCATAACTGCTTTTGATTTATCTTTGATCTTCAATTCTTTTTATTAATTGGAAGAAAATCAGCCCATCATTCCCTGCTTTCTTATTTCAATGAGTCAAAAAAGCAATATTTTATTCATTGTATTGTCATCACTCATTCGAATCACGTAGGCCATCTAATTCATGATACTTATTTTTATGTATTTAATAATATGAAGTTGCTTATAAATCTTGTACATTTCAAAGTTAAATCTTCAATGTATTTCCAATTTAAGCTAATATATTTAAAAGCAATTATTTTTTTAAATAGATGTCTTTTTTATTATCCCCTAATGCAGAAATTATAAAAATTTTTAAAAAAAATATTGTGAAAAATAAAAGGTAAATTTTTTTAAACAAATTTAGTATTTTTTTTAGAAAAATTATTATTATTTTTTAATATTGACTTATTTATCCTTAAGCAAAAACATAATTTATCAGTATTAAAAGCATATTTATATTTAAAGAGTAAGGTATTCAGTTTTGTTGTTCAATGAATTGTGGAGCTTCAAAAATTATAAACTTTTTCCTATTATATTATATTATTTTCCTTTAATAAGTTAAAGCAAATTGTATAAAAAATATCAAATATTTATTGATACATGCAATTATTATATGGTGTACAATGGTTACACATATAGAATTTTTACCTTTCACCAAAGTTCAAGCTTTTGGACACTTTAAGACAGTTATTAGTAAGTTTAGGACAGTAAAACCCACATGTTCTATCCAAAATCAGTTTAGGACGTCCAAAACCACAACCTTGGCTTGATACTTTTTATACAATTTGCTTTAACTTATTAAAGGAAAATAATATAATAGGAAAAGATTTATAACTTTTGAAGCTCCATAATTCATTGAACAACAAAAGTGAATACCTTATCCTTTAAATATGAATAAATGGGCTTTTAATACTGATAAATTATGTTTCTTGCATAAGGATAAATAATGCAATATTAAAAATAATAATAAACTTCATAAATAAAACAAAAAATTGTCCTCATTTTGGTTCTTGTTAAAAATTTAACGTTTTATTTCTCATAATATTTTTTTAAAATCATGACATAATTTGAGTAAAAGGGTTTTAGACAGTTTCTTTTTAGTATTTCAATGCTTGATAAAACAATCACTCCAGGGGTCTGTCTAGGTTTTTTTGAGAGGTAGGGGAGAGGGGGCACCTTTCAACATTTTTTACTAAAGAATTATTTGGGAAGTTTTATTGCTTTCAAAATCTAAGTTCTAATTTTTATTTACTAAATTGATATTTGAGGTAACCTCTCAATTTTTTCCAAAAGTCTAAGCCAAAGATAAAATATCGAATTTTGCATATTTAGTGAACCATGTATTTTGTTGAAATCTACCCCTCCTGGAGGGCACATTTCAACAATCGAAGAGAACTGAACAAGACCTACATTTTGGAAAGTTAACTTTATTCATAAAATAATAATAACAATGAATGAACATATTGGATAGATTTAGGTTTTTGCTACATTATTTTGTCTTTAATTGAATCAAAGTTTACAGAGAATGTCATGAAGAATATAGCTCGAGTTGTTCCGCCGCTTGCGGCAGTTTTATTTTAATGTCATTTCTTTTTATACTACAAATATCCTCTTTTTCTGGAAAATAAAATTTCAATGAATCTTCCTTCTTTCTCATAAAATTTACTTTATAGCTGTCTTCTTCCATCTCTTCAATTTTTCCTACAAATAGAACTTTTTTTTTCTTTCCACAAAACTCAACAAGAACACAGTTATTAACCTCTATTATTGTATCATCAGCTATCTCAAAATTCATCTGCTCTTCAATATCTGTAATGGAAGGCGTTAAAAAATCTTCACATTCTGATTCGTTGTATAAAGGAATGTCACCTGCACACTCACTTTCAGAAGATTCAACAAATAATAATTTTTTTGATGGTTTTAACTTGAGCTTAATTTCATTTGTGATTGATTTCCTCGTCTTTTCCAATCTTCGAATAGTTTCTTCTTGAATGCGGTTTTTCTTGGGTGTTTCATTGTGTGTCAATATTTGGGCTTTCCATTTTTCCTACCTCTTTTTTTGGTCATGGTAATAGATTTAGGGTCTCACATCTACAGGTGTTATTAACCTAGGCTCTTTAGGTTTTCTTTTAGTTGACCTTGTTGGTGTATAAAAATTATGATTTCCTTTACTAGTACTTGGGAGACTATCTATTGTACGCCTTTCTACAACAATTTGATCCACAGGAAGAATTTACTAGAATTAATAGAAGCTTGCAAAACTGTTACAGAAGAAGGTTCTAAGTCTTCATCAGTAAAACTGGAATGTGAAAAGGGCCAGATTCCAGTTTTTTGGAAAAATGCAGTGACGTTTTTGTTTGTAAATGTTAAATTATATGCAGTATTTGCTATTGCAGCCAAGTTATGTATGCTTATCTGGATTCAATACCATCCAATTATTTTATGATACTCTCAATTTAGATTTGAATGGCCCAATGACTCTTAACATCCTAGGGCGGGAGAACAATGCGGAGGAAGGGTAACTAGCTCCATACACTTAGCAAACAGACTTTTATGATTGTCCATCACCAAAAGTATTTTATTTTCTGTATGCTTGAGAAAAAGAAGTTCAGTCATGTATCCACTTTTGGAACTGTTGACTGAACCTCCCTAGTGGTGCTCCAAATAACATAGAGTACCTTGCTCTCGGACCTTCAATGTTTTCTTCACTAACTTCTGGTTAAGTGCGATTTTTTTTTTTTTTTAATATGTTCCCACCAGTTTTATAAACTGTAAGAAGGTAAAATAACAGGATTGAGCATTTTATGAAATATTATGTTACATCGTAAACTTACATTTTTAATTCAAAAATATATTTTGGTCAATATATTATTAAATAACTGTTAATACTTGGCACCAAATTTTATATTATGGGCTCAAAATTATGTAGTTTTATTTAAGGTATACAAATTTCACCCGCTATCTTTTTATACACTGCATAAACATGTTATAACTAAATTCTGGAATTACCTGCAGCTAAGGAGAGTGACTCATCTATAATATTTAATGGAAGACCAGGTATATTAACATCTAATTGAAAAGAAGAAAAAAATGGCTATATATTTTTTTCATCAAGAAAGGTAATTTCGATATCATCAGCTAATAAACTAATAAAAACAACAGATTAACTTTTTCAACTGTAACTTTGAAAATCCCAGAATCAGGTACCCCGTCACTAAAAAGTCCCGAAACAGCCTTAAATACACCCTTCTTCAGCAAAATCAACCATTTCCCACAGACATCCCTTCAATAATTAATTATAGCTCTGTAAATAGCATTCTTTTTTATTAAGACATTTAAATTTTTATAAGGTTAACAAAGTATTTTATGAAGAACAAAACATGACTATTCAAGAAAATTTAATAATGAAGCTTCAACCCATTAAATTTGAGAATATTTTTTTTTTGTTGGAAAAAATAAATTCTGCATACATTTACCCTTTCAAGTATATATATATATATATATAGCAAAATAAATAAATACAAAAAAACAGAAAGATAATTAAGAAAAACAATAAGTTTCATTTATTGCGCATAAGCTGCAAGTAAATAGAACTCATAAAATAAGTTCAAAATGAGGATAAAACAAAGGAAAATTACAGACATATGAAAAAAGGGGGAAAAAGAAAAAAAATAATAAAAATAACAAAAAACTATATAAATTTTTTTAATAATCATTTTCCGGATTTAAAAAAAAAAACATTTTTATCCTTTTTTTTTTGGATTTTTTAAAAACTATTTTTACCCCCAGTTTTTTGTTATTTTTATCATTATTTCCCCCCCTTTTTTTCATATGTCTGTAATTTTCCTTTGTTTTATCTTCATTTTAAACTTTTATATATATATAAAACATTCCAGTCATTTTTTTAATTAAGTTGTTTTGCCCTCTCCAAAGATAACTTGTTTCACTAAACAATGAGTTTGTCCTCTACTTATCTCTGCAATCAGCAAAAAATGGTTTTTAGTTTTTATCAAAGATAACAGCCAAAATATATTTTTAAAGGCATGTCATACTACAAAAATACTGATATGCAATAATTTTGTAAAGAAATGTAAATGCAGTAGATCTACACCATTCTTTAATCGAAACCCTTTCCGTCTTTGTGTAAATAATATATCAGAAAAAGAAACGGCTTATAGATTTATTTAAACATTCTGAAAGATAATTTAAACCTTGTAAAAAAAGTAGCACAAAGAAATAATTATATAAAAAAAAATTACATCCTGAAATTCTTACTTAAAATAACGTTACGTAACTGACGAAAAACCCTCTAAAATATTCTTGTGCATTTGAAATATCTTAAGAGTTTAAAGGAGCGACCCTAATTATGCAAATATCTTAATACAGAGAATATTTAAAATTATGACATCAAACACAATATAGTTTCTCACAAACATACTTTTAGTTCAAAGTATTTGGACGTATGACCATCAAAATAGAGTGGGTAGCAACAATGTGGAAAACATGGTTCTAAAAGTTTATGCCGTAGTTTAACACCTTGAACTTAATTTTTTTTTTGTACATTTTTGTGTCTTATTTCACAACTTAAAATATCATTTGAACTTAATTTACATATTTGAAGTCATCCCTTTAAGCTATTAAGATGCACACTTAGTTCGTAAAAAGTAGATTATTAGAGCAAAAGTGAATTTTTTTAAAGACAATTATTTGTTTGATCTGAATGTGTTTTAACTTAGTTGCCTCTCAGAGTGAAAGTCGTACAAATTTTTAATGGCAAGTGGATACCGAACTAAACATTCAAAAAATTCAATTTTAAATATATTTACACGTGCCAAAACTGTTTTTTTTACACACTTCACCATCTTAAAAAATTTTAAACTCTCCAAACAAGATACAGTTTATTACAAAAATATAGTACAGACCAATTACCATGTTTTGAAATTAACAGTAGTCTGTTAACTTGGAATCTTAAGAATTGGACTCACATCACGATAAAATAATTATCAGGCGTTCCCAGACCAGCAAACGATGTGTTGCTCTGTATTTTTCTCTGTGTTGTTGTCACAAAATAACAAATTCAAATAAAACTGTATGTATTTCACATTAATTGTGTTTTCATTTAAGATCATTTTTAACCAAAATCTAATACAGGTACGTAGCTCGACTTTTCAACAAAAAATTAACACCTTTGAAGTACTTTTTTAAGCACTCATAAAATACTTTCAGTCGGTGTCCAAAAAAAAAAAATCTTAATTAGGATTTGTGCAGTAATGAACATTATTTTTTTCATTGAAAGTTCTTCACTTATAAGAATAAAATTCAAAATGTTTACATAATCAGGATATAATAACTAGCTTCCGATAAATATTGCAGAGAAAATTGTGAAAATCATGCATTTTTTAAAATTAAGAACAACAATCGACACAGCAAAGAAAAAATATCTTAAAAGATAGAAAACTAAGCACTTTTTACGCATGAATAAAAAAAGCACCTTTAAAGGCTTTTAAAAAATTTAAATAAAAAATAAGCACCTTTAAGCATTTTTTAAAGACCCTACGCACCTTGTAAAGATATGCAAATTGACCAGAGAAAATATATATAAATAGACCAGACTATAATATCTTTTAGTCACAGATAAATGACTAAAATTTTTACCCCTGTCGTTAGTGTGTCGAAGATTGTTTTTCAAATTTCAATAAATATTGAAGGTGGCATGCACAAAAATTAACAATATATCAGCCAATATAGCATATTTTTCTATGCTTCTGTTATCTTCAGTGTTGTATGCAGTTATCAAGACTATAGCAACACCAGCAACATGAACTGATATGGGTACTCCAGCGTCCATCAGTGCTAATGATCCACCGCAGACAGTTGCCATCGAATACGATTCTATAACATCAAATGATAGTCAAATAAACATGCTTTTACAATTTATTCATAAAAAAGAATTTTAAAAAAAGGAAAATAAATTTAAAGCTTGGCAGTTTTAAAATCATAAAAAAAAAATGCTTTTTCTTTAATAGCACATAAATGCTCTAAATTTTGCTTCGATAATTTTTTTTTTTTTTTTTTTAACTTTGTAAGCTTTTTTCAGAAATTAGTATGTTTTCATTTTGAATAATGTTTATAATACTCACAAACATTCCCGTTTTGAAAATTTTTACATCTGGTAAAAAGTTTTAAGAGTGTAGCTTTGACTCAAAGTGTGGAAAGTAATAAGATTTTTGAATTTGAACAACAAAAACCTTTCAAAACAATTTTTAGAAAAAAAAATAAGAAAAGAATATTTTAAAAAAAAATTAAATTAGTGAAATTAGGAGATAATGCAGACACATTTTTACATATTTTCTTAAAAAGTTTATCATGAAAAATATTTCGTTATTAAATTTTCATTTTGAACTATTATCTTCACTTTGATTGGTACCTAAGTAGATTTAAACACATAGTTCTTCAGACTTTTTTTTCTTCGGTGCCCTAAGGAAATGACTGCAGATTTTTCTTTTTTTTTAAAATTTAATATCCGTCATTGAACAGCCAACCCAATTTTTGGGTTTACGACTACTCATGCTCATCTCCATGGCCTTGTCATTCTGAACGCAATCCAGAAGACAAGGAAACTCTTGGATTAGTACCTGGAGGACTTTGCGACTCGACAGATTTAACATCATTACAAACAAAAAATGACAAATAAAACACAGCCTTCCAAACAAAATTTTTCTAATTTTCACTGTGCGTAACTATAACTATACATATATATACTAATATTAATGTTTTCATTCTAAAAACAAAACATTTAAAGATATTTTTTTAAAAATTGGGTACATATAAAAAAAAAGAAACTTTGTTTTGTAGTCGAATGAAGTTTTAGTTGATTTTAAGGTGGCAAATTAATTGCTAAAGTCACCTCGCACATTGACTTAGTATAATAGAAAATAATTTTTATACCATTTTAAATGAATATCACCCATTATAAAAAAAAAAGTGAAGTACAAATATAATTTATAAAACATTTTTAGTTCTATGTTGCAAATTAAGATAAAGAAGTAAAGAGAGGCACACAGTTACCCACTTTTATTGGCATAGATACAAACTTTCAGGAAAAAAAAATGCACAAAAAGGTTTTCCTGATTTCATTAAATTTACCTAGGGTAGACACAATTGGGAATAATCATTTGAACAAATAATTATTTCGGAAAATTTTGATCTTAAAAATGTAGATACAAACTGGAATAAGTAAAATACTTTTTTCCCCAATCTAATTTTATAAAAATAAATGACAAAAGATTCGTAGTTGAGATAAATCCTTATTTTACCGTACCCTTATCACTATTGTATATTTTTTTAATGTTTCTATTAATCATTGTAAAAAAAAGAAAGAAAAATCATTATTAAACTTATTTAATTATTTCTTTTTATTAAATTTCCTAATTCTGCTTATTTCAGCTTTCCAGTTATTCAGTTATTTTCTGTACAGCTGTAATAAAGTTATGACATACAATGATATAATACAATAATATAAATTGTAAACATGATTTTAATTTTTAATTAGTGGTTATTGGCTCATATTGAAAAGATCTGCTTCACCTGGTTATGTAAATAATTAGTTTTACAACAATAATTAGTTTTTACAACAATATTAGTTTTACAATAATTAGTTTTTATTAATTATTATATAATTATTTTGATATACATTATACACTACCCTACAATAATGAAAGGAACACTGAGTTTTTGACATTTTTTTAAAAAATTTCTCAAGAAATACTTAAAGGATTATTTTATAACATTAGAGATTTTTAATGCTTAGGAATATTTTTGCCATAACTTCATAAGTATTCTATGGAATCAAATAATATTTTTGGAGCAATTTAAAATTAATTATTTAAAATTTTTAAAAAAAATTTAAAAACTGCACAAGATTGAAGTATTTAAGGTATTTCTTTAGAACAGTATTTGGCAACTAATGAAAAGGTTTGATTTAAATATCTTAAACATTTAAAAAGTTTCAATCAATTTTCTAAGTAGTTTTTGTACTTTTTGAAAGAAATCTCACAACAATCAGAGGTTTTCCAGAAATTTCATTTTGTACTATTAAACAAGATTTATTAAAAATGAGACCGACAGTGTGGGGGATCATCCCCCATAAAAGGATCGTTTTCTTTCCTTATACCATCACATTTTGGTTTCTAGACTATTTTTGTAAGGTGTTATCATGTATTAAATTTCGTTTTATGAAACAGTAATCATTTGTTATCAAATTTTGTTTCATGAAGCAGTAATCATTTGTTATCAAATTTTGTTTTATGAAACAGTAATCATTTGTTATCAAATTTTGTTTTATGAAACAAACTAAATTTGAGAAAAATTCCTGATCATTTTGAGCATTCTTTTAAAAAATACAAAAAATACTTAGAAAATTGCTTGAAACTTTTTAATTTTTTAAGATATTCAAATCAATCATTTTTCATTAGTTGCCAAATATGATTCACTACAAATTTAAGAAAAAATGTTTTCAAATTTTTTTTTGCGCAGCATAAAAGTTACTTAAACCTTAAATACTTATATCTTACGCAATAACCTTAAATACAATAACCTTAACCGCAAAAAACCTTAAATACTTATATCTTACGCAGTTTTTAAAGAGTTTTATTTTCAAAATATTAAATAAGTAATTTTGTAATGAACTTTGAATTGCGCCAAAAATATTGTTTTATTCCATTGAATATTTATTAAGTTATTGGAAAAAACAAAAGGCAGAAAAATTAGGTTTGCATAAAATTGTCCATATTTCCATAAATATTTATTCTAGGTTTACGAAATCTAATGCAGTTATTTCAACCAACAACTAAAGTAATGGATACAAGAATATTGCTTGATTTACTGGCATATGTGTTTTCGGGTAGACTATATTTGAGGGTGCCCCTTGATTCTCGCCAAGATGAGATCACGGCTGATCACCAAGCTGGTCGATGTTGAAACCCAATCGTGATTCTGATTGGTTTAGATTTCAGCGTTATTTTTAAATGCTCAACTGTATATGTAATTTTAGAGGTCCGTTTGTTCTACGTTGGATACCGGCAGGTAAGGTTACTTTTGCTTCTGGTCAATAAAATCGAAGGTATGTGGGCAATCATAAAAAGGGACTTCAGAAAAAAATTTCACCGCCAGTCCAGTACCACAGACGCCATTTTCAATTCCTATTTCGCTGAATTTATGTGGCGATGAAGGTACACAGATTCTATTCATGATAAATTTAGACTGCTAAATCTAACTGCTATTAGAAAGTTTTGTGCCTGAGGATATTCAAGCTTAATGAAGTGATTTTTTCCTTTTCTTTCTTTGCATATTCCATTAATTGTTGTTTCGATTCAAAATGCATTTTCTTGAGTTTATTAATTTTGCTCATATTGGGTTCATTGCAATTTTATAAAGTTTTGGCCGATGTGTTATTGAAATTTTCCTATGTTTTACTGAAATATCATTATGTTTTGGCCGCCATTCCTGTTACCACGGTGTTCCGCGCAAACAGGAATGGAGCCAAACATAAGTCGCCAATTTCGCCAAGGGGTACCCTCAAGTATATTTTTCCCGTGTTTTCTTTTGCAATTTACTGTGGGTCTTCCAAACCTCTGAAGGTTTTAAATCTTATTGCAAAAGTATGAAAAATTGCATGACATCTCTAAAGTCATAAATTAAGTATTTCTTGAGAAATTTAAAAACTCAAAGCGTCTATTCCATTATTGTAGGGTAGTGCATATATACATACATTATAAATATTTGCTATAATACCAATCAGTTATAAATAGTAAACCATTGCAGGGTTGCCACTCAAATCTGGATGTCCTGTGTTTTCATATTATAATCAATATATTAAGAAGAAACAACTGCGCTCTTGTGTGAGATATATTGGGCTAACTATATTTATTAGTTTTATTTGCTGGTAAAACAGCTGAACATAATGTTATATTAAATGAAATAGTTTAGTATAGCTGAAATATCATGGTTAAATATCCCATACGCTTTGAGTGGTCACCATTTTTTAAAAGACAAATATAAAAATAAAAAAATTTCCTGTATTTTCCCAGTTTGTAAAGAAAAAAATCAAAATTCCCTGCATTTTAGGTGATTTTTAAATTCCCTGCAGTGTATTTTCCAGGCTTTCCCTGTGGAGTGGCAACCTTGCATTATAAACATAAATAAATAAACATGGGTTAATAATATTTACCAGGTTTTTCGCTGGTAAAAATCTAAACCTGCCTTTAGTCAATAATTAAAACAAATTAGTTTAAAATTCTTATGATCTCAATTTAAAAAAAATCATACAAATTGAAATCTCACTCTGATTTGAAATAATAATTTTGACTTCTTCTATTTTCAGAATTTTTGATATACGTTAATATATAAATAAATAAAATAATATATAAACAAGCAATACAAAATATACAAAAAGAATATACCATTAGATGCTAAGACTTCAGAAGTTAACCTTATGGTAAAAGAAAAGCCTACTGGTTTGAGACTTTTTTCCGCTAAAGCACCATGACCAATTTCTCTTCTACCAAATTCGCCTACACGTCCAATTTCAATTGTAGCATATTGTAGCATATAATTGTGAGATATAACTAAAACAAAAAGAGAACAATTAACACAAAATACTCTTCTTCTTTTGGAACAAATTCTAAATAACTAATCAGTATTTGATCACCTATCTCAAAACACAAAATGTTTAATTACTTGTTAATAATTAAGTACATAGCAGCTAAAACAATTTAATAGAAATAAATAAGAACACAATTCAATACATCTATGTTTTCAATATTTCATAATTTTTTATTTAACATGTATTGAAAACATTAATAATGTCAAATTTATTAATGTTTTTAATACATCTATGAAATAAATTATGTTTTAAATTATTATAATTATGTTTACTATTAAAAATATCTAATTTATTTAGTATTAATGAAAAAGATTGAATTAATGTGAGAAATATTTATCGGCTCCTATGAGAGTTAAAAATATTTATAAGCTTCCTTGGAACGTGAATTAATATATTTTGAATTGTGAAACAATTACTTTTTTTCTAAAACAAATTTCTTAAAAGTTTTTAAATAAAAACTACTAATTTCTTATTTTAAAATGCCACTATAGAATATATACTTCTTATAAGGATATCTTGCAGATCTCTCTCATTCTGATCAAAACTCAACTGTTGAGGGGAAAAGTTTCAATCATGTTTTATAACCCCTTTATTCAATTTTTACAAATAAACTGAGGATTATATTCAACAATATCTTTAGATACATGTAGAATACAATCAGATACATATCTATCAGCAGATACATGTAAAATACAAGGATGGAACCCAATCAGAATTTGAGATATAAAGTGCACAAAAGTTAACATTTTCTATTAATTTTTTGACAAAATTAGAATAATACAATTCTGCATTTACCAATTTTAGAAAGGTAAATAAAGTTATCGGTTTTTAGACTTTTGATAAATATCTTGTTTTTGTGTCATTTACTAATGTAAATTTTTAGCAACATCCAAATTAGTTTAAACTGCAATAAAAAAATTCAAAATAGACAAATTTGTTTTTTAAATTATTGTCAAAAAACACTAATTTATTGCTTAATAGTTTTGAAGAAAATTACATAGAAGATCATAATCCCTTTATTTTACACCCTTTTTTAAAAGGTCGATTGAAACTATATCATAAATTAACTACAAAAAAAAAGAAAAATCAAGAAAACAAGTATTTTTGCCATCAGTGGTTATTTTATCAGCAATTTTTTTGAAAATAATTTCTTTAGCTAATAGAGGGGGAAATTTGAATATATGGGAGATAGTCGTAACATACAGGAGTCTTCGTTGAAAAACAGGAGACTTGGCAGGTATGAAAAGATAAATTTTTGTTAAAGATGTATAATTTAAAAAAGAGAAAATCAATAATTGAAAAAAAGATTCATCTGCACTAGTAGTTGGTAGCCTATAGATCACCTAATGATTTTAATTAGGGCATGTCTGATTATCCAATCTGAATATTGATATTATTTTCTGTGTTTTAAGACAAAGGATCAAAAGATGCACTGATTAAAAAAAGAGAGAGAGAGAGCACTTATAAGGAGATGACTTATATTTGACTCCTCTCAAAAAGAGTCAATTTCCATGTTGTAAATGAATGGAAACAAAACACAACATACCTTATGCCTGTTTCTAAAACAAGATTCCTAAATGTATTTTTATAAACAGAATTTATGGTTTGATACTTGAATCACAGTCAGTATAGTTTTCTGCAGAATAAAAGAACCAAGATTTGGCACTTCCATACCTGCCAACATTGGAGAAATAAAATAATAGAGCAACATTTTTTTGGCTACCAGTAAAGTGTTGATACATCAAAAAGAGAATCTGAAGAAGAATTTTTTTAAACCATTATTTATAATTACTTAAACTATAAACACTCAACATACTGCATGGTAATAGCCCCATCTGTTGAGGAATAAAAGATTTATTTTAACCACCAGTGGATATTTTATCAAAAAAAAATTTTTTTTTTTTAAATTTCTTTAACAAATACAAAGAAAATTGAGAATATATGACTAAACAGGAGATAATAATAAAATACTGGAGTCCCTGTTAAAAAACAGGGAACTTGGCAGGTATGCACTTCTCCTCTGGTGCAAAGAAAATCAACTGCTTTTTCAAGTGACTGATATTTCTTTTAAAACAATTAATAAACAGCTTAATTCCCCAGCAAAATGGACCTAAAATAAATATTACAAACTGAACTTATTACTAATCTTACTACTTATCTAACACTATGCTTTCTTTTTTAAATCAAAATAAACAAAATAGAAATAAAAGGCAAATATTATGTATAGTTTGTCTTTGGTAAGAACTCCCCCGCCACAATGTCCGAGGCCATCTGCTGCTATGGAAACAAGAATAGTGCATTTCAGGGAGGGTAGCTTCTCTTCACTCTAGGTCCTACACAATAGACCAAAGAAAGGATTTTCTTTCTCTCGTCGACCTGAGCCAAAACCTGTCCTAAACAATGACCTCATACCCCCACTTTAAATAGTTATACCTCGTAACCATAGTCACCACCACGGGTGCAGAAGAATGGCTAGGGGTGTTTTTACTGTAGACAATCCATAAGTATTTTTTTTTCTTGGCAGTTTTGGACTCCTCTCCATTGCCAGCAAACCTCCTCCTATGCTTACATAAGAAAATCAAAGCTCCCATGTTTTTCGTTTTAACTATTACTGTACTAATGTAATTAAATATCGAATTAAATCCAAATAAAAGATATAACTTTGCAAAAAAAAAAAACAAGATGTGTGCTTTTATTCTTTTTACAAACTTTTAAGTAGAATTCTAAAGGAATTTTTTGTGTTTTCTTTTAGTGTTCAAAACTGTTGATCTCTGAAATTGTTTGAAGAATTTTTTTTCCAATTTTTTCACTGCTTAAAATAAACTTTCATTACAAATTTAAAAATGCTACCATATAATTTTTTGGTAATACCCTTGCTAAAATTTTTTAAAAAAAATTACTTTTATGAAAATAAGGAAATTTTAATGCATTATTCATACTTCTCTCCCTTGTTATACCAAAAACAAACAAATCACAAAACTATCCCTTTCACAAGGTTACATTTGAATGGTCATTAAAGTTTGGAACAATTTTAATTAACACAACTGTCTTTATTATCGGATGCACTTTAATTAATATTTAAAAAGTTACGCACTTTATTTCTTTAGAATATCATTCCAAATTTCTAAAATCTATGAATTTTTGTTTACAGGATTAAATTTTTTTTACAGCAATTTATTGATTAATATCTGTTTGTGGTTAAAGGAATTTTTCTTGAACAAAATAAAAATAAATTTAGAATTTTAAAATACAAAACTTAATTTTAGTACATGAAATTTCTTTCAGACTACGAAAAGGACAAGAGGTACCATCGAACTTTAGTATTGTAACAATATGTGTAGAATAAAAAATATTACGTTTATCATATTTCTTAATTTACAATGTTGAATAGTTCTAAATATTTCATTCATTTTAGATATAAAAAACTAATTTGAAAACAGAAAGTTCTGAACAAAATAGACTGAAATTATAAATGCTTCTAAAGAAGAAAAGATTAAAACTGATCACTATCAACAAGGCTTACTTCCTTATTTATGAGCAATACTTATTTAATGACTCAAGCAAATAATAAATTGAGTAAAAAAATATATTTTTAGGGACTTTTCTTTCAACACTATTCCTATTTTAAGAGAATTTTTGAATATTTTAGAAAATTTCCAAGATTGTTGTTGTCACACATCCCCCTGGAGAAGGAAAGCCTAAGCAAACGATGTTTTCCCAGGGAGTGGATCTCAGGAAATGGTTCAAGCAGTCCATGGGAAGATCACAGCCATTCTTGGCGAGCACATCGGCTGTCTCATTGCCATGTACCCCGACATACGATGGGATCCATTGGAGGCCTATTTCAGATAGAAGCTTCATAACCAGGAATATCCAATATTTCCGGCCAGTTCTTGAAATACTGAATAGAAATTTCCAAGATTAAGATAAACATGAAAAATCCAATAATCTACAGGAAAATTCCGTACTGAAAATGCTCTTCCATTAAATGATGTAGAAACAAAAATATTATGTATGAATAATAAAGGTTGTCACACTTCAAGATTAGATGAAAAAGAGGAGCGTTGTAAAGAGGAAATCAGTATTCCATGTAATATAAGAAAATATTCTTAACTTTCTCCTTAATTATTTAAACTATATTCATCTGCATGAAAACTCATATTTCATAAAATATCCCATAGATTTAAAAATTAGGCACATTTTAATAGAAATGATGTGAAGATTTATGACTGAACAGGTCAACAAAGAGAAATTTTATTTTAGTTTCAAATAATTTTCTCCCTCATAAAAATTTAATGAATGAATTGATATTTGAAACAAACCACTACACAAAAGAATGCATTTGAAGTTGAGAGGATGAAGTATTTTATTAATGATATAGGGTGAACTAATAGTGATGTTTGCCTTCAACTACATTTACAAATAGACAACGCTTTGTGTATTAAAGCCATATGGTCACAAGCCACATAAGCAATTGTGTATTCGTTTGTTAAAAAACAAATAATTTTTAAATCCCAAACTTTCATTGATTTTCCATGACTTCCATCAAACACTTTCCATGACTCATGTGGGTTTATACATTATTGCTCAATAAAGTCGAAAGAAGATCCAAACGAGTATAACTTTCTCTCTTTAAAACAACATTCTTTGATCTGAGCAATGCTTTACACACTTTTTCAAGAAGCCAATTTAAACAGATGCAATAAAAAAGGACTAAAGTATTAAACAAATTAAAAAAAACAACAACAACAACTTAATAATTAGCAGTAACAAACATACAAATTAGAACATGTAACTAAGATACAAATTAGAACATTAATAATATTTAATGCTTTTTAAGGTCGATTCTAGGGAATATGTCAATTTAATTTAAAAGAAACAAAAGTATCAACAACATTAATCCCCTTGCACTATCAAATTACAATTATATATATATATATCAAAATAAAAAAAGGCATTTCAAAGATTAAACAAAAGTGTTATTCGTGACTGTGTATGGGCGTTGAAAATAAAATCTTACCTTTTCTAATGTTTCTTGTATCACAGCATCAGCAGCCATTCCTCTCCTCATCTAAAATAATAAATAATTCAGTATTAATATTTCTACATTTCTTGAACAATAAATGTATTATAATGAGTTATAAGAGTACTAATAATATAAAGTTTTATGGTATGAGAGCACTAAATATACTGTAATTCTGAGTACAAAAATAAATAATCTGAAATATTAAGATATTATTGAATTATTTAAACTTAAAAATATTCACATGAAATTTATTTGCATTCTGAGATTTGAAGTTTATTGATCAGACATTGGAAAAGTAATTCAGACATTTTTAAATCTGAAGCAGTTTTTAAAAAGCATTCTGAAAAGTAATAAATTACTCCTTACATATCAATTTTTCATTAAAAAAAAATTAGTCATTTTTTATTATCAAATTCCAAAAACATTCTTTAACTTTGATTCTTTTTAAGTATTAATAACTGATTAATCAATTATAATGCATAATTAAAAATCAGATCATAATCAGTCATAAGAAAAAAAATTTTATCATGAATTTTGTCACAAGAATTTAAAAGTAGCAAAAATCATCACACTCAAACCAACTCAAATGCAATTCTTGAAATTTGTTATTAATTATAACAGTTGAAATGAAATGAAATTATTTAATATGAAACACATGTTAAATTTCCATGATTAAACTACAGTGTGCATAGCTAAATCTTTCTACAAAAATAAGGACCTTTAAGTATTTTTTAAGCACCCAGAAAATATTTTTAAACACTATAAACATTACAAAATGCAAAATGATTTTCAAAGACTTTACATGATCATGATAAAATAACTAGTTTCTGATAAAGAAATCTTTTCTTGATTACATTAGCCATTATAAAATAATCAAGAAATTTTTCTGTTCGATATCAGAGGGTGGAAAATGAAGCCTGACATTGAGAATACCTTGCAAAATGCAGTAGAATTCCACATGCAAACTTGTAAGCATTTCATCAAACATGTAGAATGATTGGGACTTTCCTACGCTATGGACCGACGGTGCGCAAAAATGGATTGCGGTTGAATGAATTATGAAAACATTGAACAATGGGAAAAGCACTCTTTTGCGTAATGCCTGGCGAAAATAGACAAGAAAAAATTCTCATTTTGGAAAAAAATGCCAAAATTTTCAAAAAATGAATATTTATTGTATTTTTTGATAGTTTATCCTTTTAAGATTACTGTACCAAAATATTGAATTGATTTTCATAAAATGTAAGAGTTAAAGCATAATATGTCTAGTGTGGCAAACAACAAAGTGATTTATATGAACAAGTGAACACTGACGGTTCTGCACGTAAAAAATCGTACCTGCAGTCTTCTCCGCACAGCAAAACCGATTTTCCCATGTTATTAAATAGAAAATTATTTTATTGGGGAGAAACATTTTGCTAAACAGGTTAATAGATTTGCTCACTCTTAACAAAACATTTCAGTAAAATACTATCATTTCAACTTTTCTATTGACATAAATTGCTTAAATTATGTAAGAAAAAGAATTAATGATACTTTTAATATAAATAACTGAAATTGTAACTTATTTAGCTGTATTAATTTTTAGTGAAAGATGCACAGAGTTATTGTCAATTCCCGAACAATTGGAATAAAATTTAGACTTAGCAGCCAAAGAATATGTTCAAAATGTAGATGATCACAGACTGCTTCTCTAAAAAAAAAAGAAGAGACAAAACAAAGACCAGACTTGAAGAAGCACCTTATGAGTCTGGCATTATAGTTAATTGCAAAAATTTATATATTTATGCAGATTATTGATTTACTCTAAACTATGTTTCTCTATAACTAACTGCATATCTAATAAGTACAATTTTCACCTAATTTAAATCAAATTTTGACACAATGTTCACAATAAGTAAAGTTTTGTTGTGTTGTTTATTTTTTTCCAAACATTACACTTTTGTGAAAAAAAAAATTTTTTTCTTCAAAAAATCCTATGATCAACAAAAACTACATTCTTATTAGTTTAAAAAAAAATCAAATTTGGATGATTCTTTTTTAACTTATGAGTACAGCAAGTTACAAATAATTATAAAAAATATGCTATAAACATTGTATTAAAAAAACGTTTATTCTTAAAATATTTGTATAGGTAACATGATAGAATGAAAATTAAAATGTGTATGATAAGATTATAAAAATGTATTTCTTATTGCAAGTTTATTACAAACATTGCAAAATTCATTACAAAAATCCTCCTTTTTTTACTAACTTCTACACTGTTGTTTCCCTTCAGGTGAAAATTTCCTATTCTTACAGCCAATAGCATCTAAATTGATGGCTTCATTATAAAATAAATATAAAAATTTATATCTGCTTGCATCAAGGGAGATTAAACAGTTTTTTTTATGTCATAACAGGATAATTTCTTTTTTAATATTACATATACTTTAGGAATAAAAAATATATTTACAACAATAAAAAAATATTATGTTGAATTTATCATGACTGTCTGTTTTTTTGTGAAAAAAAACCCCCTATGCAATAGCTACTTTTTAAGATATATAATATGTTAAAAAAATGCAACAAATGTTCACTGTGATTGTTAGCATTCAGAAAAATTAAAAAAAAAATTTTTTTTTCATAATGTCATATTACAAAAATCACCAAAAATAATTTATAACACAACAAATGCTCATCAAAACTCATAAACTAAGCAATACAGTTACAATAAACTTCAAAACTAGGAAATTCAATAAAAGTTCGAAACAATTACATATTAAAATACTATGAAAAATTTTAAACTACTGATTCCTTAAAAAAATTTGTGGGTTAGATCAATGATTTTTCTTAAAAAAAAAAAAAAGTTGAGTTTACTTTAGATTTTAATCAAGCTGATCAAGAGATTAGTTGATTTTAATCAAGCTGATTAAAATCAACGAATTCTGCTCATAACAACCACTATGAAAGTAAGAAAATTAAGGAAATAAAACAGCAATTTCACAAGCTAGTAACAAATTAGGGACAATAAAAATGATAAATATTTCAGAAAAAATTAAATTAAAAAAAACATGAATTAAAACCTGAAATGAAAATACATTTCCAGTCTAAAATAAAGAAATCAGTTTAGTAAAGCAAAAATACCATTTTAACAACTAAAGTCCCTAAAATTTAAAGGGGAAACAGTTAAAAGTGCCTTAACTGTTTTATGAAAAGGATATAATATAACTCTACTAAAACCATGAATGCTAGTATTCCTATTTTCAACCTACCAACATTATTTTCTTGAGTTGCAGTAATTATAAGAATTAGAGAGCTTTTAGCGAAATCTTGCCTCGTAGGATTAATTATACTTTAATCGTTTATGAGTCCTACACGAACTGCTCCAAATGGACCATTCCAAGGAATATCAGAAAGACTTAATGCTGCAGATGCTAAAAATTAAACAAATCAACATTTAAATACATTTTACATTCAATAGCAATGTCATCTACTTAGTATTCAACAGTTTAGTAGATCATTGACACATCATAACAATAATAACATTACTACGTTGGCAATGACTATTTCCCACATTAATGAATTAATGACAGTAGTATTTAGTGCCTACTGTTTTTTCTTATTTAAATTACAAAATTATATTTTTATAGCATTAGCCACCTAATTATTTAAACAGGGTGCAAAGCCAGATTTTTCTGCAAAAAATAAGCACCCTTTAAGTACTTTTTAACCACTCAAAAAAAATATTTTTAATCACTTTCCAAAAATAAATCATAATTAGGATCTGTGCAGCAATAAAAATTATTTTTTTCTATCGTTTAAAGTTCTTAATTTATAAACATAAAATTTAGAGACATTTTCAGAAACTTTACATAATCATGGTAAAATAACTAGTTTCTGACAGTTGATTTAAATCAGCTTGATTTAAATTAAATTATTTTTAAAAAAAAAATCATTTATTTAAATCGATTCTTTTTATAAATAGATAGTACCTACAGTACAATGTAAACTGTGCAATTGCTTAGGAAATGAGAAAGCTGGATTGTTTCTTTTTATACAGTTTAGCAACGAATAACAAACTATTGAATTTATGTTATCAAATCTCAAAATGAAAATTTCTATATTATTAAATTAAATAACCCAGAATTAGAATTGTGCTGTCTCAATAAGTATTTTTTTTTCTCAGAATATGTTTAAAGTATCTTTGACATTTGTTCCCGCCAAGTAACATTATTTTTCTCTTTTTCTAACTCTCTTTGCCAATAGTAACGATGCGCACTGCTCAAAACATTGAAGAACTGAATTTTAATCCTCAGTCAATTTGTAGAATTCATGTAGATGTTGAGCTTTAAATTGCAAACACTTTTCTTTTCTTTATTAAATACTTTAAATATACTAAAATTGACTGTTGATTTAGAATTGCTTTGATTACTTCTTAATAGAATTTTAGAGTTAGATAATTACAGATGAACCACCCTTTGCAACATTATCAGATTTTCTATAAAGAAATTTTGTGAGAAAAAATTCCAATGAGTACATAGATTTTTTAAAAAGTTTTTAAGCTTAACTTATCTATTTTGATATAGGATTAAAAAGGAATATTTTAATATAAAAATATATAGATTAAATATCTATTTATCTATCTATTTACAAACACAATCTGTTACATTTATTTTGCCATTTTAAGAATCAAGAGGAAAAAAAAGAAATCACAATTTTAATTTAAAATTATGGTTTGCTAATTGAAACTTTGTTTTAATAGTTAAAGTATTCTTTATTCCATCTAGTCTTTAAATTTAAATCATGTATTTGTTTCAAAATGGTTGCTATGCATTCAAAGCTATGTATTATAATGAAAAATTGCTTCAGGTAGTTAGAGCTCCTAAAATAATGTTATAATACAGTTTTAATATTAATTTAATTTTGATCAAACATTTATAAAGTTTTTTAATCATAAGTCAAAGTTCTAACAGTGTATTTGAATTTTTAAAAAAAATCCGATTTAAATTTTAAAAAATCATGAACCCTGGTTTCTGATAAATATTGCAGAGAAAATTGTGAAAATCATGCATTTTCAATTATGGCAAAGAAAAAAATCTCTTTCTAAGAAATAGAAAACTAAGCACTCTTTACAAACCCCGAATAAAAAAAAAGCACCTTTAAGAGCTTTTAAAAAATGTAAATCAAAAATAAGCACGTTTACGCTCTTTTAAAAATGCTACGCACCCTGTTAAAACAAAACTTGCTGCTTGCTAACTCCCAAAAAATTTCTAAAGCCAATCCTCAAAACATGTGGACCTTTTACTAAAGTATCTGCATTCTATCCCAGTGGTGGTTATAAAATAAAATGTTTTGTTCATTTGTTTATTTAAATAATCATGAAGAGAAATAAAACTATTTCAGGATGACAACAAATCCCCTATTTCTTTTCCAGGCTGATTTTCCTGTTTTTTTTTATAACCAGGGACACTAACTTTTTACCTAATGCCTTATTCTTATATTTAAAATAAATCAAATAGCACGCACTTATATGTGCTATTAGAGTTAAAAATTATTTTAAAAAAAAATTATTTTTAGAATTTTTTTAAAAGACTTATTTTTTGGTAAAAATATTATTACATGTACATAAATATAATTTTTTTTATCTTAAGAAAAAGCTTGATATTGCTTATATTTTGCAAATACACATTTTTTAATGAATACCTAATAATAGATAAAAGAATTCTGCTTCAAAATTTATGAGGAGAATAAATTGTATGTAAGTTTACAAAATATCAGAGGGGATAGCCGTGTAGCAGAGGTGATAGCCATGATGAATTAAAGTAACTTTGCCAACAAATTTTCATTTCTTCTGATCCACAAAATACATAGACATACATGCATGCTTATATATATATATATATATATATATATATATATATATATATATATATATATATATATATATATATATATATATATATATATATATATATATTTATATATATATATATATATATATATTTATCATCTACAACATCAAATTAACGACAGTAATAATTCAACTAAGAGATGAATTTATAACATACCTGCATTAATGCTCAAAATATCAGGATCATTGATACAATCTAACGCTAATAGATTACATGATATATGTAAAAAAAAAAAAACAATTACTGAATAAGAGAAAGAAAGTAAATTAATCCCAAAACATTTTTTAAAAATCAGCTGACTGCTTAGATTTTTAAAATAAAAGTTAAGAAAATAAAAGACAGTTATAAGCCAAATATTATCAAGATTAATCAATCTCTCGTTAGCACACGAAATATAAAACTGTATTATTACCAAAAAATCAAACATTGAAGCATAATAACAGAAAGTTTTAGCAAAATAAAATTGGTAGGACTGTTCAGTTAGTCACAAAAACCAACATTTGGCAATTATTTTTTAATATTAGAAGTAAAAAATAAAAACTGAAAATCCTTAAGGATAATCAAACAAACTTTTTCATTTAATTATAAAATTAAGTAAAAGCTTTATAAAGATTTTTAATTTATTTATTTCTTTGGAAAAAAACTTTAGAAATATATTCAAATATTTTTATATCATTTTTAAATAAAATATGCAATTTTTTAAAAGCTTTTAAAAGTAAATAAAAAAAATTTTTTAAAATCTGAAAATCCATAAGGAATTATCAAACAAAATTTTTCATTTAATCATAAAATTAAGTAAAAGCTTTAAAAAGTATTTTAATAATTTTTTTTCTTTTAATAAGAAAAGCTTAAACAAATATATTCTAATATTTTTATATCATACTTAAATGAATTCCCTCCTGCAGAAAATTGAAGAAATACATTCAAACATCTTTAGATACATATTTTGAAAAGATTTAATACAGTAATAGAACAAGTGTTTCGTATCAACACGAATTTTGAGGAATCACTAAACTTGAAAAACAAAATATATAACAATTGCATTTTAATAAAATATTTAAATAAAAATAAAAGCTAATTGATGAAAGTGACAGTTTAAAACAAAAAGACAATTTACAAAACCCACAAAACTTTCTATTGTTAATCTTTTCTTAAGTTCAAATTTAAGAATAATCAAATTAACAAAAAAAAAATAAACATAATGGAAATTTTTTTTTTTTTTTTTTTTTTTTACAGTTTGTAAAAGGAAGAGATGAGAATAAACTGGGATTAACTACTTAGTATAAACACAAGTGATATACTGCAGATCACAATACGTACCATTCTGTGTCTAAAACAGACAATACAGTCTTATTCCAGTAAAAGAAATACTCACTGTAAGCGGAACAAAAGAAGACGCTGAAGATTTTTTTGGATCACAAACAGCAGTAGCCATAACAGATGCTTCCCCCAACTTTGCAACACAACAGCCATCCGTTATCTTTGTAATCTTACCAATAGTTTAATTGGCTCTCTAAGAAAGATTAAATATATATATATAAATCATATTGTTCGTAACAAAGGCCATGAAATTGTGATAAAATCGCCACGAAACAAACATATTAAATAGTGATAAGTGCAAATTCGAAAGTCGTACGTCCAAACAACATCATATGAAACATCTATACGTAAAAAAGCCAAAAGAATTACAACCTTTGAAAAAATTGGATGGAATTGTCACAAATCAAACGGTTCAAAAAACCGATAACTCGAGTTCAAAATACACCTGTCATAATAACGTATTAAATACGGCAGAATTTGAAAAATCATACGGAAAATCATACCTTTCAGCATAATGAAATAAAATTGAGGAATGAAAAAATAAATGTCGAAACTACCTTTTTTTCCAATAACTTCTGAAATAAATTCATTTTTCT
Organism: Parasteatoda tepidariorum; assembly: GCF_982258835.1. Taxonomy (NCBI): domain Eukaryota; kingdom Metazoa; phylum Arthropoda; class Arachnida; order Araneae; family Theridiidae; genus Parasteatoda; species Parasteatoda tepidariorum. Next base: position 131,639,858 of record NC_141755.1, on the reverse strand, counting down.
TTATTTATACTGATTCATTTTTATTTATATTTGTCTACATATAAAAGTCAGAACTGTTTTGAAAGTTTTTATTTAGTGAGTTGATCCCAATTAGAGGGAACCGAATAAATGGTATATGACCTGGAATTTAGGCAATTTTTTTTTAAAAATTATTATTCATTATTAACTTCTAAAATATTTTATTGAAAATTTTTTTTTTTTTTTGAAGAAGAAATGTAAATAATGCTAAACCCCTATCATTTTTTATTTTAACTTTGATAATTTTTCTTCTAGATAAAATTATTGTTTAACTTTAAAAAAAAAGAACCTGTACACCACTGTTCTCTAAGAATAAAATACTTTTATTTTAATGAATAAAAAAAAAAAGGAAGAAAGAAAGTTATCTGAGCAACATTTCATAAACATTTCAATTCAGTATAATGAATTATTCATTCAGAGAGGCTTATCAATCAGAAAAACAATCTTATAGAATTAAATTATAATTAAGTAAGTTAATGTAAAATGGTCTTAGCAACAGTATAATGCAGTAGTTGCAGATAATTTGCGAGCATTTTTTAAATCACGTTTGTTGGCTTTTCACCAAATTTGTCTTTTTTCTCCTTTTGGTACACTAAAAAATAATTTATTTGGCGTGTTTAACATGGAACTATTGCACATGGTACAATACAAAACTTGTAGTTTTTGCTTGGAGCCATCTTTTAGAATTTATACTCGGGCGCGGAATTTATAGTCGCGGTTGTACTATACTATGACGTCATCAGAGCGCATGGGAAACCCAGCAGCGATTTAGGGGGCGGGGCTAATCGATGTCAATCTTTTAATGGTGTCAATCTTTCTAAAATGGCATGATATTTCATTTTAAAACATAAAAAAAAAGCATGCAGGTTCCTCATTAAGCTGTTTCTGTGAATGGAATTATATTTTGAATTAATTTAGGATGTTACGAATTTAGTTTTATATTATGAAATCGAACAACTACTTTTATTCACGTTTTTATAGCATTTCTTATCAAATTTTTAGAAAATAATCTAAAATTAAATAAATTTGCATTTTTGTATTTTAGACTGGAACAAGGATGTAATCCTCTAATAATGGAGAAAGATATGCATGGGGTTAAAAATACTACGAATTTCTGTTTTAATTCTTATTTGTTTTGTTCATATATGCTTCTTAAATCATTTAGGACTGATATAATTCTGGTAGAATTATTGCAATTAAAAAGACAATTTTCTACAGCTTTAAGATAATTCATGGGGAATAAAGATTGTGTTTTTCTTTTAAAATTCAGATTCCTTTTTTGAAATTGAGTAAAGGACGTCGTTTTCCGTTTCACTTCGTTTTATGGCAAAATAGTTCTATGAATGAAACAACGAAAAGTTTAAAAACTAAAGAAAAATTGTTCTTACCCCCCAATGACAACTTGAATCATATCTAATGAAGCATTATTCCATTTACGATGAAGGAAAACATAGTAACTTTTTAGGACTTCATTTCTTACCGCTGGAAATTTTGTAACTAAACAAGAGGACATCTTAATGATTTTATCACGCGAAGTTGTGTTTATAATTGTAGGAAAAGAAAGTTTATTGCGAACCAATCACTTTGAAAAGTAAACATCAAATAGAAATAAATATATATTTCGCAATTTAAATTTCCTGATTTCATCTTTATCAAATAATACGGTTTTAACTGAATATTTCTGCCCTACATAACTCCTTACGAAAATTTTTTTTTGACGGCTAACGTTTGCTGACGGACATAACGATAATGAAATACGCTTATTTGATTGGCTGATAGTATTATTGTTTTCATCGTTATCATATTTGGCATATTCCTTGCTTGGTAATAAGAATCATCCCAGACTTTGCTTCTTTCGTCGTCCTTTGTCCCGCAGTGTTGTTGTTGTTGTTCATTTACGTCGCATTAGAGCTGCACAAGGGGCTATTGGCGACGGTCTGGGAAACACTCCTGAAGATGATCCGAAGGCATGCCATCACAATTTCGATCCTCTGCAGAGGGGATGGCACCCCCGCTTCGGTAGCCCGATGACCTGCACGCGGAGTCGAGCACTTTATGGTAGAACAGTTTAACGAGGACCAATACCGCACACCCTCGGTCCCTACGCACACTGATCCAAGTGGTCACCCACCAGCACACTGACCACAGCCAGTGATGCTTGACTTCGGTGATCTGCTGGGAACCGTGTCTTAACGATCAGTCCACTGCGGGACTGTCCCTCAGTGAATTGATCATTAAAAAGCACAAATTTCCCTCTTTCTCCAAACTTCGACATCTTTCTTCAACAAGAGGATTTTCACCCACAGCAGATTTAAAGTGGTCCTTGCTGAATATTCAAAATCATTTGCAGTAAGGATCGAACTTAGAATTCCATCAGATGTTCAATTTCCATTTGTAGTGTCTTGATAGTGAAGATGAAAGAAAGAAGATGAAAAGAAGATGATGCAGCGTGTCTTGATAGTGAAGATGAAAGAAAGAAGAGGAAAAGAAGATGATGCTGTATAGCTTTTCATCTTCCTTGAAGATGAATAGCTATACTGCAATTTAAAAAGAATATAAATTTGATTTTGCAATGAAAAAAAACAAATATAAAACTATTAAGCATTGAATATTTATTTGAAACTTTAATTATTTAATTCGAAAATGCTCTTTAGAAATTGTACTATCCTTTACAACAAAATTAAATGGTAAATTCCGGTATCGATACCAGCGTCAAAAAAATTTCGTTAGTGTCACACAAAAAATAACACAGTGGGAAGGAGATCAACTAAAACAATTTAGCTCATAAGCACTCCCAAGCAAACTATCATATATTTAAAAAAAAAATCAAATTTCAAAACCTTTCAATTATTAAACCAGAAAATAACTATTTGCTATGTGGCAAATCAACAAAAAGAGCGCCGAAAAATATTAAATAAGCAAATGCTTATTTCAAAATTCGTATAAGTACAGTCCGCAAAAAAAAAAAAAAAAAAAAAAAAAAAAAAAAAAAAACGAATCACCCTAAATAACTTTCGTTCTAATGATCGGATTTTCACGAACTAAGTGTCAATCTTAATGGTTCCTGGGGGTGACCTCAGATATGCTAATTAATTAGAGCTAACTATTAATTAATATACGAAATCAGGCACAAAAACGTACTTTCTCTGAATAAACATATTTTTTTTTTTACATATTTGGAATCTAGACATTGAATTAGGGGGGGTAGACAAAATTTAAAAAAAAATTGGATTGTAAATTGGGTCGCAATAAAGGTTTATATATTTGGCGATAGTCCAGAAAACCGCCAAAAAAAGTAGCCTGCGCAAATGAATATTTTAAGATAACCCATTGACTAATTCAAAAGAGGAATGCTTAATTTTACTAGGTTGCTAGGCAACCATGCTATGACTGTAAAAAAATTGAAATAATGTTTTGTGATTGCTCAGAGAGGTTTAATTCATTGTCAATAGAAAATATCTCGAAGTTTCTAGGCAATAGACAATTTTTAAGCTGATTTCTGCCTAAAAAACAAAAAAATTATTTTAATGTCCTCTGAAAAGAAAAGTTGAATCGATTTATAAATTATTTATGATTTTCTAAGTTTTCAGAATTTAAATACATGAACTTTTTATCTGATATTGTTTAGATTATGCTGTTTTTGCTAAATTTATTCGAGGATTTCATACTAAAATCAAATTAACATAACTTATTACAGCTATATACAAAATTTTAGGGATAATCATTTTTACAGCTTTTACCCCTTGGGGACGGGTGATTCATGAAAGTATTCATACAAAATCAGAATCAGGATGTAAATAAATAAAAAACGGTAGCTTAAATGCAGGCGTTGCTAATTTCACAGACTTTCTTTGCCTTGAATTTAATTATTGTTAGTTTAATCATACATATAATCAATCCCAGAAAGCATGTAACCTTACGACAATCTTGAGTTTTAACTTTACTTTCATTGTTACGAAAAGGTTTCCGGTAAAAACCTTTTTTCAATGACGTAAAAATATTGCAATTTCTAACATTTCCTCCTTAAAGGAAAACTAAATGATTTTTAAATCTTTTTTTAAAAATATTGTTATTTAGGTTAAAAAACAAGCAAATTGTAAACCTTATTTTTTGCATTTTTGTTTGCTGTCATGATTAGATTAGCAGAAATATTAAGCAAAAAACCTTTTTCAAAGGAAACGAAATAAAGCAAATATTAACCTTTTCAGCGAAAATATTAATAAATAATAAGAAAATATTTTGCAAAGGGCCTCATTTAAAGGAAAGCAAATAAACGAGACCATGATTTTGGAATGTTTTTTTAACGTCTGCGAAAGTACAATACGAAGACTTTCTTTGAAAGGTTTCTCGACACAAGTATAAGTAATAGTTCTTTTTTAGAAACTTTTCATTCGAACAATCTCATTAAAATAATAAATAAAATTTGAATCTGGAGTTTAAAATTGACTCTTCAATATTTTGTTACATATTTTTTTTCCTTCTCGAATTTGGCTTTAGGGGTCCTATACGTTGCGGATACTTTATAATGTGGGGCCTTCTCTCGTTCACTTTACCTTATTGCAAACCTAATTATGGCATAGCAATAAAATATTCGCGCGAAGAGAATTTTATTTAAAATATTTATGTGCAGAAAAAATTCGCCCAACAGTTTATTGTGAGCAAGAGGGTCATCGATATTAAGACTCCACGATTTATGACTAACGAGGAGTGGTGGAGAAAATAAAATCAGCATTGTGCACCTACCGCCTTTATTTCCCTGACAAGCTGGTACCCGCTCTACAGCAGGGTGGATTCAAAACCTAGACCCACAGTTTTTTTCATCATATCTTTGGAGTGAATTTAAGAACATTTTGTTCACAGAACTCGATGTATAGTGTACAAAATAAAAGCCAGACCACCCTGAATAGATTTTGATCTAATGATTGAATTTTCACGTTTTATAAATCAATCTTAATATACCAAACAATCGTACAAAAGGGAATTTTTTTTACACTATTTAGGGGGCACATAAAGAACCAAAATAGATTTTGTTAATTAACCGGAAGGAAGTTTTTTAAGCTATATATTCGTGGAAGCAACGTGTGAGTCGTGGTGTGGTTGTTAGCGCCATGGGTAACGAAGTTTGTTGAATCGGTGATCAGGGGTTCGGTCCTGGTCACGAAATAATTTTAAATTTTTTTTTCTATTTACTTTATTTTACTTTTTAAAATTTATTTTTCGAAATTTCAACGTGAATAAAGTGTTATATATATAAAAATAATTATTTTTCTTTGGGAAAGAGAGAATAATAGCTTAAAAACGGATAAATTTCGACTCCGGAGTTACGCACACGACTCACTACGTAACTCCCTTTAATATTAACTTATAATTTTCAAACTCTGCCAGAAATTAGAGTTTTATATACCAAACAATCATAATAAAGGAAATTTTTCTACACTAATTAGGGGGCACATAGTGGGCCAAAATAGATTTTGTTAATTAATGGGAAAGAAGTTCTTTAAGCTATATCTTCGTGGGAGCAACGTGTCAGTCGTGGTGTAGTTGTCAGCGCCATGGGTAAAGAAGTTTGTTGAATCGGTGATCAGGGGTTCGGTCCTGGTCACGGATTAATTTTTAATTTTTTTTTCTATTTACTTTATTTTACTTTTTAAAATTTATTTTTCGAAATTTCAACGTGAATAAAGTGTTATATATATAAAAATAATTATTTTTCTTTGAGAAAGAGGGAATAATAGCTGAAAAACGGATAAATTTCGACTCCGGAGTTACGCACACAACTCACTACGTAACTCCCTTTAATATTAACTTATAATTTTCAAACTCTGCCAGAAATTAGAGTTTTATATACCAAACATTCGAAATAAAGGAAATTTTTATACACTAAATAGGGGGCACATAGTGGGCCAAAATAGATTTTGATAATTAATGGGAAAGAAGTTCTTTAAGCTATATATTCGTGGGAGCAACGTGTGAGTCGTGGTGTAGTTGTCAGCGCCATGGGTAAAGAAGTTTCTTGAATCGGTGATCAGGGGTTCGGTCCTGGTCACGGATTAATTTTTAATTTTTTTTTCTATTTACTTTATTTTACTTTTTAAAATTTATTTTTCGAAATTTCAACGTGAATGAAGAGTTATATATATAAAAATAATTATTTTTCTTAGGGAAAGAGGGAATAATAGCTGAAAAACGGATAAATTTCGACTCCGGAGTTACGCACACAACTCATTACGTAACTCCCTTTAATATTAACTTATAATTTTCAAACTCTGCCAGAAATTAGAGTTTTATATACCAAACAATCATAATAAAGGAAATTTTTATACACTAATTAGGGGGCGCATAGTGGGCCAAAATAGATTTTGTTAATTAACGCGAAGGAAGTTCTTTAAGCTATATATTCGTGGAAGCAGCGTGTGAGTCGTGGTGTGGTTGTTTGCGCCATGGGTAAAGAAGTTTGTTGAATCAGTGATCAGGGGTTCGTTCCTGGTCACGGATTAATTTTTAATTTTTTTTCCTATTTACTTTATTTTACTTTTTAAAATTTATTTTTCGAAATTTCAACGTGAATAAAGTGTTATACATATAAAAAGAATTATTTTTCTTTGGGAAAGAGGGAATAATAGCTGAAAAACGGATAAATTTCGACTCCGGAGTTACGCACACAACTCACTACGTAACTCCCTTTAATATTAACTTATAATTTTCAAACTCTGCCAGAAATTAGAGTTTTATATACCAAACAATCATAATAAAGGAAATTTTTATACACTTATTAGGGGGCACATAGTGGGCCAAAATAGATTTTGTTAATTTACGGGAAGGAAGTTATTTAAGCTATATATTCGTGGAAGTAACGTGTGAGTCGTGGTGTGGTTGTTAGCGCCATGGGTAAAGAAGTTTGTGGAATCGGTGATCAGGGGTTCGGTCCTGGTCACGGATTAATTTTTAATTTTTTTTTCTATTTACTTTATTTTACTTTTTAAAATTTATTTTTCGAAATTTCAACCTAAATGAAGAGTTATATATATAAAAATAATTATTTTTCTTTGGGAATGAGGGAATAATAGCTGAAAAACGGATAAATTTCAACTCCGGAGTTACGCACACAACTCACTACGTAACTCCCTTTAATATTAACTTATAATTTTCAAACTCTGCCAGAAATTAGAGTTTTATATACCAAACAATCATAATAAAGGAAATTTTTATACACTAATTAGGGGGCACATAGTGGGCCAAAATAGATTTTGTTAATTAACGCGAAAGAAGTTCTTTAAGCTATATATTCGTGGAAGCAACGTGTGGGTCGTGGTGTGGTTGTTAGCGCCATGGGTAAAGAAGTTTGTTGAATCGGTGATCAGGGGTTCGTTCCTGGTCACGGAGTAATTTTTAATTTTTTTTCCTATTTACTTTATTTTACTTTTTAAAATTTATTTTTCGAAATTTCAACGTGAATAAAGTGTTATATATATAAAAATAATTATTTTTCTTTGGGAAAGAGGGAATAATAGCTGAAAAACGGATAAATTTTGACTCCGGATTTACGCACACGACTCACTACGTAACTCCCTTTAATATTAACTTATAATTTTCAAACTCAGCCAGAAATTAGAGTTTTATATACCAAACAATTATAATAAAGGAAATTTTTATACACTAATTAGGGGGCACATAGTGGGCCAAAATAGATTTTGTTAATTAACTGGAAGGAAGTTCTTCAAGCTATATATTCGTGGAAGCGACGTGTGAGCCGTGGTGTGGTTGTTAGCGCCATGGATAAAGAAGCTTGTAGAATCGGTGATCAGGGGTTCGGTCCTGGTCACGGATTAATTTAAAATTTTTTTTTCTATTTACTTTATTTTACTTTGTAAAATTTATTTTTCGAAATTTCAACGTGAATAAAGTGTTATATATATAAAAATAATTATTTTTCTTTGGGAAAGAGGGAATAATAGCTGAAAGATGTGCTTGTTTCTGCACTCTTTAGGCAGATTCTGTATGCTTGTCGCTGTCCACGTTAGACAGCCTTCGTATGCTGACAGTTGCCCTTGTTAGATAGCTTCTGATGTTAATTTCTTCTCACGTGAGAGAGCTTCCGTATGCTTGGGACTAGCAATTTGCTGCTTCCTCTAACTTAACACTACCAGTAGCTCTTGGCTGTCTGACTTATAACAAGTTTTATAAGTAATTTCCCGCGATTTTTCATGGAAACCATACGAGACCCACGGTCCCTAATTTTAAACTGTGCCACATTGTGGGCTCTGTAATTTGTCTATAACAATTTCCCTCGGTTTTGTAACATATTGTCTTATAATCTTTTACCTGACCGAGTTTGAATTTTGTAGATTTATATTAAAGGGAGATATAAATCCATGCATACATTATATTAGCAATTAATTCTCCATTTTAATGCTATTATACGCACTTAAAAATATATACTTACAGTCCTTGGCACTGTAAGATTCGATGTAAAATCTTAAATATTAGGTGATACTCTACAGCTTTAGTGTTTTTACACGGCTGAAACCAGCTTACACTTATTTATGTTCCTTTATTAATTGGTTAACATTGTAATGCATTACGTTAAAAGTAAATACAAATGGGAAGCATGTAAAAAATTTTCTCTGTAAAAACTCATTACATTTATGTTTAAATATAGGAGTATTGCCTATAAACTCGAGCAAAACATGCAATTATTAAAACACTACAGTGCGTCTAATAATTTGGTATCATTATTATAATATACTAGCTGTACCCTGCATGCGTTGCAACGCTTTCAGTTTGAATTTTTATTTTTGTATTTAAGTGTGTAAACGAGATTTGCGATTATGATTTGAAATGAGAATTTTATTTAATGGTGAAGAAACCAGTGATAGTCTCAACAGTTAATTCTCTAGGATATCGTTAGTGCATTTTCAAACAGTCATGTATGGTGATGCACACGGACCATGAAACATATTTTGGATGATGATCTGAAAAAAGTCTGGATCAATGGCGACATCAGTTTATTTCTGCTGATATGAGCTGACCAATTTGTGATGGTGTGATTTTTTCAATAGGCCAAATCATGTGGCAATTCTCTTTTTTCCCCATTCAATAGAATGCATCAAACACCGTGTCTCTCCAAAAACATGACGCTTCGCAACAAAACCAAGTATAGAGCTTTATATTTATTTTAACTCATATGCGGTAATGCATCATAAAGATCCGATTCTGTTTGCCTAGGTTACAAAAGCTCTTTAATTTAAGCTCTAGCAGGATTGCATGCGAATGTAGTAAATAACTCTATCTGCCCATATGCGCACCGATACTTGTAGTACCGACTGTACACACATCTGTAACAGTATCCGAAATCGGAAGTCATCAGTTGCAAGTTTGTTGATTATAGAAATTAAAAATTATTGAGGAATTTTTCTTCAAATGTTTGGCGTGTTCTGTTCCTGAAAGATTTACTAATATTCTGGAGATTTTTTTCAAGTTCTTCGGCCTTTTCCTTAGGGAAATTTTGTTTCTTATTTGCTGCTAAAAAATGGCGTCTGATTCAGTCAATGATTTTGATGGAACTAAATGAAAACGTGATAAATTAATGTCTGATATTTACAGGCTCCCGCTAGAAAACAATAATTCGGAAAACAACAATAAAAAATTATCCAAGTTACTTGAAATAGTGCCATTTGTGCTGATTCTTAATTAATTTAAATCGTTTTCTTGGTAAGTTTTTTTTAATTTTGAAAGAATAAGTTCAACTAGAATTCAGCTATTCTGTTTTTAGCTACATATTCAAATTCATATCAAATATAAAATTTTGCTGTGTAGTATGTTATCTAAAAGTAATGAAGGGATAAACAATGTATCTATTATTTGAGAATAAAGTTTTCAAACAAGGAACTTATCATTTTGGAATTCTCCGGGAATCATAAATCAGGTAAGTGCAATGATTTTTACAATAAAAAATTTGCTTGTAAATATTTTTTTTTCATTTGATGATGGTTCTCTACAGAATGTTTTTTTACGTCTGATTAAGAACTATAAGAATAATAAAAAAAGAAACAATATGAAAGTTTTTATTTCAATGTTAAGAATTCTTAAAATCGTTTTTTTTATCCTAAGAATTCTTTATTTTCCGTTTTTTAGTTTATAATTTTTTGATAAAAATTGTTCTCAAAATACTTTTGAAAAATTAAATGGTATAACATTATGTGTTTATGTATACTTCTTGTATATTCCAATGTTTGAAATAATATGATTCAGAAAAGTATGGAATAAAAATTCGGTACTTACGCATTAACGCCATCGCCGCTACAGATTTGGCGGTTTTTAAGTGCCGCAAATCTACACTTAAAATTTTTGCGACAATTCATAAAATAAAACACTTTATTTAAAATCAAAATAGTTAATCGGATTTCGGTGGAAAATGAGCCGATATAGAGTTTAGCATAGATTCAAAACAATCATATCGCCATATGAACTCTGATGAATAAGATTCCAAATGAAATAACATTTCCAAAACGTACGTTTACCAAGATAAAGTTTTATGTTGTAGGAATTGGTACATTTTCGTTTTTTCGATAAAATATTTCCCTCCTGAAAAAATAAAATTGCATCTTGTTTTGTTTTTGGCAAATCCCAAAGACGAATATTCGTAGCACTAAAAATGGCGACAAAAAAGAATTATTTTTTTTTTTGTTTTTTTTTTGTTTCGTCAGCATTCTTTATTTTACGTTTCTTAGTTTCTAAATAATGATTTTTATTGAAACTTGAAATTTTTTGATAAAAATTGTTGTCAAAAAACGTTGTTTACAAAATTAAATTTCATAAAATTATGAGGCTTATGTATACTTTTTGTTCATTTTAATTTTTGAACTAATATGATTCTTAAAACTATAGAATGTAAAGTTTAAATGGGCCTTTCATGTTATATCATTAAATTTAGTTATACTATTTCTCGGGCATTAGGTTTTAACTCTTATAAGAATATACATATTTTTTTCTGTTAATGTACAAATATTTTTCCGATGTGTGTTGGATGTTCCTTCTCTAATAAAAAGAGATACCATTTTGTTTTCGGTTGTACAAGAAAGAAGATCAAGCATTTTTCTTTTTTAAATTTAATAAGCCACATTAATGAAGGAACGTTGCAATGCTACACGCTACATTAACGACGTCTCCAGAGTAACTGAATGACGGTTCATATAGAAATTGCAGGTATGCGTCTCATACAACAACGCCCCCTATAGTTCGTTGCGATCGCGAATACTAAATCCGTGATACGACCAATAATTACGAAATCTATTCTCGTTGATTTTACGTGCTTGTGCTCACCTGACATAAATAACCGAATTATAATTAAATATTAAAGCATATGTAATTTACTTTTCTAAAAGAATAAAGCTATAAGATAGAAAATATCACTGTTTTTATCTTCAAGATATTTGAAAATTGAATCGTTTGTAGCAAAATTTAAAACAATGGCTAGCTTTTAACCAATCAGAAAATTCCATTTCGATTTTCGCTGATACCGCTTGGAACGGCTTTTCGCAGAATGTTCTAACGTCGACAGTAGGGCTCGAAAAACCACTCGTCCGCCCGTCCTCCACGGTCAAAAATTCCCAGCGGACAACAAACTTCTCGAATCCGACGTCCGCACAGACGGCCATTTTCCCGTTAATGTTTGTGATACATTTTCAATTTTTGTTATCTTACAATCTTTTTTGAAGGAGTAGATAAAAATTTTTTTCTCAAGAATGGGTGTCATTAAAATTTAAGATACATAACATCGTTAAACACCAGAAAACTTCAGCCCTCCGAGACCAAGCTATTTATAAAGACCTAATGCATCAAAATGACCCACAATAGAGCAACATATTGCGCATGGTGGAATTGATAAACAAGAAGTGTTAAACGCAATTATGAAAATCTACCTAAATGGAAAACCCCTTTCGGATTTGTGCAGAAACCTCTGTAAATCATTGGCATTGTGTAGCTGGCAAACGTCATATTTGATTCATTTAAAAAAAGCAGTACCCTCGGATAAATTGATATTTCAGATAACTTGGCCTTTGTAATTTAAATTATTTCATAAATAAATCATTTCATAAAAGAAATACTAGGTTACTATTAGTAACCTAGTATTTCTTTTATTACTGTATAATGTAATCCTAGTAACTACTAATTCATTGTGCAATTTATATAAATAATTGTAATAAGTAAGAGAAAATTATATTTTTATTTATTTAGAAGCGACGGGTTAGTTTCAAAGGAGGACGGGTACATTGTTGAACAAGCCGTCCTCGGGGACGGGTAAAATTTTTGAGTTTTTTCGAGCCCTGGTCGACAGAAACCTTCCTCGTGCTTTGAACTATCTGTATGCCAAGTTCCATAGCTTTCTGTCGGTAGATTTAGGAGTCTATAGAGGACAAACAAACAAACACACATTCACTTTTATATATATAGACTAATATAATACCCGTTATAATGAATAGTCTATATTTATATAACATATCGTTTAATTTATCCAATTATAGAATTTATATTATATACCGTCTATTTTCACCAATTTATATCTACAAAAAACAATAAAGCTGTATAATATATAATATCACCTGATTATTAAAATTTTACATAGAATCTTATAGTGAGTCTAATAATTTGGCGAGAAAAAAAGAATCTATCTATATTATATAAAACGCTAATACGTACGTATGTATGTAGGGGAGAAGGGGGTACAGTGGGTCAGGAGGTACAGTGGGTCAGTGAAGATATTTTTGCTTCAGTAAATTGTTTTCAGATGAAAAAATTTTGAAAAATAGACACGAAACAACTCTACTCTGTGGAAAAAGGTAAACAGCTCAATTTGATTGTGGAGGGAAGAAAGAGCGATTTTATTTTCTGATCCTCTGCAGGAAATTTGATGTAAGTAAGACTTTTTGTTATTACACTTTAAATTTGTCAATTAAATATGAGTTATGCGGTATGTATTTTATTTTCTGATCCTCTGCAGGAAATTTGAAGTAAGTAAGACTTTTTGTTATTACACTTTAAATTTGTCAATTAAATATGAGTTATGCGGTATGTTTATATAGTCTAACTGATCTCATTTTGTATGATATTTTATTTAAATGAATATTTTAGAGAGCAAGGGTTTGAGGTGAAATATACTAAAATGGTACATGTGGGGCACACTGGGTCATTTGAAATGGGGTACAGTGGGTCGGTGACCCACTGTACCCCCATTTATATATTCATTGTCCTTCTTTTAATCTTTTACACTTTAATGTTTAAATTACCTTGATTTAATTTGCATACCAGTTTATTAAATAAAAGAATTTATACATACATCGGTGATACATTTATTAAAATAAACTATTGAAATTCATTTTGTTGACGCTAGTCTGAGGAAATGCAAAAACCTATTAGCTATCTTAAGTATAGTCAACTAAATTAGTATAAATATATACACTTAAGTAAGAAATAAACCAGGGAATTGTTATTTATCCTGTCTTTGATTTTCTGTTTCCAGTTCACAATGGTAAGAAACAGAGAACGGAAAACCAACATTGGCATGGTAAACTCCGAAACAATGCGTGAAGTAGTAAAAGCTGTTCTAAAAGACAAGATGCCCAGACGTGAAGTTGCTCGAGAATACAATGTCTCCAATACAACTTTACAACGGTATGTGCTGAAAAGTAAAGATGTTAACTGGGACAAGGATTCAAATGCAAAGGACATAATATTTAAACCTAATTATGATGTGCGTAAAATTTTTTCTACAAAAGAAGAACAAATGCTTGCTAACTATTTTATCCAGACTAGTAAATTACATCATGGTCTTCCAACTGAGGAAGCAAAAATTCTTGCCTTTCAATATGCTACCAGCTTAAAGAAAGACATTCCAGAATCTTGGAAAAGAAATCAATGTGCTGGCAGAGACTGGCTGGAAGGGTTTATAAAACGTTCCCAGTGTATTTCTTTGCGCAAACCAGAAGCTACATCTTTGGCCAGGTCAATGGATTTTAATAAACCTGTTGTTATGCAATTCTATGGCACATTGTATCACTTATTGGAAAAGTACAAGCTCGGACCTGAAAACATATTCAATTTGGACGAAACAGGGGTCACTTCTGTTCAAACTCGTGGCAAAGTACTTGCAAAAAAGGGTACAAAGCAAGTAGGGCAAGTGACCAGTGCAGAAAGAGGAGAGTTGGTCACTTTATGTTGCGTCATTAATGCATTAGGAAACTCACTACCACCCTTCTTCATATTTCCGAGAGTGAACTTCCGCAATGCTATGTTGCATGGTGCGCCCTTAAGATCTGGCAACAGTATCTGGCTGGATGAACTCAGCTATATTTATATTAGTCATGAAACATTTTATTAAATTTTCGAAGTCGTCTCTACAAAATAAAACACTTTTAATCATGGACAACCACTACAGCCATGTAAGTATTGAAGTCATAGATTTGGCAAAAGACAATGGTGTAACTTTGTTGACCCTGCCTCCCCACTGTAGCCACAAGCTACAACCGCTTGACAAAGCAGTTTTCGGCCCATTTAAAAAATATTATAATGATGCTTGTCGAGCCTAGTTGTTAAATAACCCCGGAAATCGCATTACTATCCATGAAATTGCAGGTCTTGTTGGGAAGTCATATCCCCTTGCATTCTCCACAAGTAATATCCTGCTGGTTTTTCATCGACAGGAATTTTTCCTTTTGATAAAAATATCTATAAAGATGAAGATTTTACTGCCTCTAATGTTACAGATGTTCCAATGGAAAATGTCACAGTTGAAGATCAACCTCGTATTTTTCAAGAAGGTACTTCTCTAGCTACATTAGTCCAGCCTAATGTAGAGGCCTCTCTGGAAAATCTTGCAATTCCAGGTCCATCGAGGGCATTTGATAATTTGTCGGATGTAGAACATTCATTGGAAAACATTCCAGCACAAAGTGTGTTACAGGAAAAAGGGAATAAGTCTTCCACAGAATCTTCAGTTCAAGAAAATTTTGCAGGACAAGAAATGACACCAGAGATGGTAAAGCCTTTTCCTAAGGCTGATCCAAAAAAGAAAAAATTAACAAAGCGACAACCTACAAAATCAGAAGTTCTTACAGATACACCAATGAAAAACAATCAAAAATGCAACAATTGAAAAATTAAAAAAGAGAAAAAGACTTAATTATAAGAAGCGAGGGAGAAATAAACAAACAAAAATTTACAAGCAATTACAATACAGCTCAACTGAAGAGGAGGAAGAATGGAAAGAATCTTCAAACGAATCTGACTTTGAGGATTTGGAACTTGAAGAAGTAGAAGATTTTAATATTGACATTGGAGATTTTGTATTAGTAACAGTTCATGGCTAAAAAAATTTTAAACACTATGTTGCTGAAGTTGTAGGCAAGAAAGAACATGAATTTGATGTTCACTACATGAAAAGAATTCAGCCAGGTTATGTCTTTATCTTTGATGAGGCAGACATTTATACAGCAGACAGTAAAGATATAGTGAGAAAGTTGCCCAAACCAAACGTATTTCAAGGAACTAAGAGAACAATGACAAAACTGACTTTTGCTGTAGATTTCCTGTCATATAATGTTCATTAGTTATTGTAAATTAAGTTTTTGATTTAATGTCTTAAAAATAACTATACAACCAAAAGTTTTGTAAACTAAATAGCACTTAAAATAAAGTAATGTCTAATTAAAACCTTTTTCTTTAATTTTTTTATGCAATGTAGTGTATGTGTATATTAGAGCTAGAAAATATACTTTTCATTTATAAACTTTGATCTACTTTACTGTCTAACTTAATACTAAATATTGTCAGGCAATAAAATAAGTTTAAAAACTCAATATTAAATGAAATAAAATTATTTATTGTATTTTTCGTTAGTTGACCCAGTGTACCCCATTTGTTGACCCACTGTACCCCTTTATGGGGCACAGTGGGTCAACAAGTAGTACTCTAGAAAAATGCCTTTTTATTGTAAAAAAACATTTTGCTAAATTGTAATAAATTTAATTAGGAGAGCTAATACAAATTTCGCTGCTAAAAATTTTCATAGTACATTGCACATTTTTAAAAAAAAATGAATACTGTCTTGTAGTTTATCTAACATAAAACCAAACTTCACTGAACAAGTTTGAAATCTTTTTAAAATTGTCAATGATTAATTAAATTTAAATTAGTTAACAAAATCGGAGAATTTAATATATTCTAATTTTTTTTTTTAATTTACTCTTTGTGTTTGGGTGCAAAACACATGTTTTTCTTTGGATTTCTCAACTTCCTGATGTATTTGAATTATAAAATTAAAATTTCGAATTTTACTTGCAATGTACAATCTCCGATATTTAAAAACTACAAATTTTTTTGATGGTAATATGCAAAACACGTATAATATTAAACTGGAGCAGTGTACTTTCCGCGTTTTCATAAATAATAAACATTTAAATATTTATTTCGATTTAGGATGATTCATAGTTTCTAAATTTTATAGTAGTTTAAGCCTACAATTTAATCTGTCATTTTTAAAAGGGGTCAATTTTAATTTGGATACATTGAATTTTGACTTTCACATAAATGAGATCATTTTAAAATTTCTTGCTGCAAAATAAAATTAACTTTTGTTAAACTCAAAATTTAATTTAGTTGAATAAAAATTTAAAAAGAGAAGTAACTTTCAATAAAAAAATTAAGTTGCATCATTTGGAAAAAAATATGTTGTTATGATGTTATGTTGTTAGATATGATGTTAGATATCTTTCAAAATTTCAGAAATTTTATTACATTAAGTTGAATCAACATTAAGGTTTGTTTAACATATGATAATTGTTACTATTTCTATGTTATTATTACCTGGGATATATTACTTGGCCAATACCTTTTTTTTGAAGTTCCAATCATTTCTTTTTTTTTTAATTTTCTTTCGATGAACTTTTAATTCAACAGTATTTAACTTCCTTCCAGAACGATGGGTCTTAATACTTCGCACCAATGGCAGCACATTTAAAAGAATTTGTTACAGGCATGATGTATTATAAAGTAAACAATTTATTTATAATTAGAAATGCAAAAAAGAATAATGGGAAAAGAAAAAAGAATAAAAACGTTTCGAAAAATATTTATGAAATACGTACTTATTTCTTCTTTTACTCATTTTAAAATATAAACGATAAAAGTTGTGGAAGTAGTTCCCTGAATTATAATTTTTAAGTATTTCTTTCGTAAAATGATTTTACAAATCCGAATTTTTTTTTTTACACAATTGTGTTTTACACAGTTGTGTGTCAATTCTTGTGAACATATTTGTTTAACTATCAGTAAAAATAGTCCCTTTAATAATGTAACAAATAAACCAAAGTAATAAGCAAAGTAGTAACTTTAATCATTCATATTGTTAAAATTTAATTGAAAACTAATGAGCTTTTCTGAAATTAAGTTAATTTAAAAGAGACCAATAGGTAAACGTTAATTTTTTGTCTGATAAAATTTGAATTCTTTCGGCCAATTAGTTTTGATTTAAAAACTAGTATAATTATAGCAATCTATCTACATGCAGTTCTCAGGCACGAAATTTTGAATCTTAATTCATTAAAATCTGATCATTATTTTAAGAGTTGCACTTTTTAAAAAATATTTAAAATAAATAATGAAACGTATTAAAGGATATATCAGAAATATTTATTATGAAAAAATCATTTCATTTTATGAATTATAGATGATGACAGAAAGAATATTTCAAAGTATTCATGTCTAAAGAAAACAAAAAACTTTATTAAAAGAATGCAATAAATAGTCTAAATAAGCAGAAGTTCGTTTCGTTTTACTCATGCTAATGCTGCCGAACTTAAAAAGAAAAGTAAATTGCGTGATTGGTTAAATTTTAGCCACGCCCTGAAAGAGAGTTATCTAGGAATGTCTGATTCCAAGGGAGTGTTCATGGTACGGTATTGAAGGTTCATGGAACCAATCTTTCACAGTTTCACTTTCCAGCCGGGAATCTTCATCCCGGTAGCTCGTGGTAGGGCCCATGAGGAGGATCCGAAGTCATGCCATCACAATTTTGATCCTCTGTAGACGGGATAGCTCCCCAGCTCGGTAGCCCGACGACCTGCACGCGAAGTCGTGCACTTTACAACAGAACACTTTAACGAAAATCGATACCGTGCACCCTCGTTCTCTTCGCAGTGGTCACCCACTCACACACTGATCTCATCGAGTGATGCTTGACTTCGGTGGGAACCATGTCTTAACGATCCGTCCTCTGCGGGGGCGAATGTTGAGTTGCTTTGGTAAATGTCCGAATATAAACTAGCTCTAGTTAAGTGCCACTGCCATGTAAACCCCTTCACTGATGTTGTTTTAAGGTTCACTGCCCGGTAGTCCGGATGTTTCTCTTAATATATGGACAGCAGATATCAGAATATCGAATAAATGCAATAATATCAACAGATATCCGATTTGATATATCAAATCGGATCTTTCGAACATTCACCAAAGTGACTATATGATTATCAACATTCACCGCTGAAAGTCGACATTCTCTTAATTTCTGTCATTCAGGGTGACATATGCCGTCACATTTTATTCATGAAACAAAATCCACTCGTATAAGAAAATATGTCATAAAGTTGACAGAAATATTAATTGAATCAAACTTGTTAAGGATTCTTCATTGTAATTAAAAATTCCAATCATCGAGATGCCTGTTGGAAATATGCAAATTCAAATGATAATAAAAGCGAAATACTTTCGATATCAACCGAAAATGCTTCATACTGTATTCTCGAAGTTTAAATGTGTCCTATTTTTGTTTTTATAAACAGCATTAATATAAGTAAAGTTAAATTATAATAAAAGCGAAACACTTTCGTTATTAATCATTCTTATTGTATTCACGAAGTTTATAAGTGTTCTATTTGTTTTTATTTACAGCATTATTATAAGTAAAGTTAAACAGCAATTAAAAGAGTGTTTGTCTTTTTTTTTCCTTTAGAAAATGATATATTTTACTTAATTAATAAATTTTATTAGCATAATTGTCATAATATCAATAAAATTTTAAATTTCAAACAATTATTACTTAATAAGGAAATTTCACGTATTTTTCAATTTACGTAAATTAGTGTTTGATTTAAATTAAATCTGATTTACATCGTAAATAAAAGCAAAAAAAAAAAAAGGCCAAAGCAAATTCAGTATCAGAATAAAGATGAGAGTTTATAAACAAAAATAAAAGAAATTGAGAGTTCAATTACTTTCTCTACGTAGTGCACTATAGCAAATATTAATTGTTCTTATTTAAAATCAATTGTAGCATTTGAACCACATAATACTGAAATAGTCTATGCGTAACCTACTATTTTAAAAAACAAGAAAATTATTGAAAAATACAATACAACTCGTATAAAACTCATTTGAAAAAATTCCGAAATTATACTTTTAAACATGAGAGTTGTGGAGGTTATAAATAAAAGAAACTGAAATTATTCTAGTTTTATTGGTCTTTCTGTATAGGATTTCATAATGTTGTTCAACACTCATTTATTGCTTATTTCATTTTTTTTTTAATCCCACTCTGTCAGAGGAACGGATTTGTGACGTCGTTCATTCTGATCCACCTTTTTCTTTTCTTCAATTAATAGTTATTAAACTATTATTTTTTTCGCATCTTCTTTAAAATGCTGATGTTGTAAATATGATATTATTATGGTTTGCGACTATCGAATACGGTCATTTGGAATATAAATTTCTTCACAAAATGTAAGCATTTTATAAAATAATTCGTTATACAGTTTCAAGATGTGAAGGGAAAAAAATGAATCATAACAAATGGTTAAACATTTGGCTCAGAATTTTGAAATGTGGCCAATACTTTTGATATTCGGTTGATTCAGTGCATATGAAGTCCTTAGTGCTGCCTCTTAAGGAGTTCATCCCAAATGAAAACCATTCACTTATGTCAGTCAGATACTACCGAAAATGCAAAAAAAAAAAAACAGCATTTTTTAAAATTTCATTCATCAATACAAGGAACTAAAACAAAACATAATACACGAGTTCTAAGTTGACATTTTAATTTTTTTACGTGTAAATAATATTGCATTTAGCATCAGTTTACTATCTCAAGTTGTTTCAGGGCAAATGAAAAAAGTTAAATATGAGTACTTGTATAGGTTCGCATCTTCATCACCTGCATGACTCATTTTTATGACTCTCTTTTTTCTGCGTCAATTTGACCACCAATCGTGTGTATACAATTGTACAAAACGCGTCCACACACAGCAAAACTTCCAAACCACAGCCTTTAATTATTATTATTTTTTGCTTTGCTTTCGGGTCGAATAAAAACGGGATAGAACAAAACGTATTGACGCATTCCGAGTTAACTCGGGATAGTAAATATTTACAATCGTATACCCGAGTTAACTCGGAGTGATCAGGGAAGCGGTTAAGGTAAAAAAAAAGAAATTATGTTTTTCTAATTTAAAAGAATAATATTTTGGAAGATTAATTGAGAAGATATGAATGAAGGCAAAAAGTGGGAACCTTTTTGTGAAATCCATACCTACCATTTTGAATCCAAATACAAGAGTCGATGTGACTGAGCATATTTGGGATTTCCAAGGGCATTGCATTTAACATTTATGCGAAATGCCTCTCAGAAATCCCAATTAGGCTGCAGTTCCATTCTTTTTTAGAAGGCCATCTTTGTTTTGAAGAATTCAGTTTTCAAAAGTTTTTTTTTTCTTTTTTGTATAATTATTTTGTTTCCAAAAATGCTTTTTTTTTTTCAAAATCTTTTTTCAGGCTTAAATATATTTTTCTATAATTCATAACAGGGAAAACCTGGAAAATACACGGAATTTCAAAATTACCTAAAATAACAGGGGAAATGCAGGGAATTTTGATTGTTTTTTCTTTACAAACTGGGAAAATACAGGGAATTTTGTTTCTTTATAAATAATGGTGACCTCTCAAAGCCTCATTTATGAGATATTTAAAGATGATATTTCAACTATACTGAACTATTTCATTCACTCATAACATTATGTAAGTATGTTCAGCTGCATAAATAAGTACAGGAAAAACACAGGGAATTTTGTTTCTTTATAAATAATGGTGACCTCTCAAAGCGTCATTTATGAGATATTTAAAGATGATTTTTCAACTATACTGAACTATTTCATTTACTCATAACATTATGTAAGTATGTTCAGCTGTATAAATAAGTACAGGAAAAACACAGGGAATTTTGTTTCTTCATAAATAATGGTGACCTCTCAAAGCGTCATTTATGAGATATTTAAAGATGATTTTTCAACTATACTGAACTATTTCATTTACTCATAACATTATGTAAGTATGTTCAGCTGTATAAATAAGTACAGGAAAAGCACAGGGAATTTTTTTTCCTCCAGATTTGAGACGCAACCCTGTATAAGTAAAATCCGCCTCTGATGTTTTGCACTTCTGTAGGACATTTTCTTCAGTGATATTGTTCTGAAAAATGGATCGATCAAAAAAAAAAAAAATTCAAAAAATCAAAATCAACGATAAAGTTGTGATCCTCTTATGACGATCACTGGTTACCCATGGGTCAAATGCCTTTTCTTTTCTGGATGTTAAATGCCACACCATTTCAAATCCACTGGATTGCATTGGATGTTTGTCGTCGGATTGGTTTTCATATCCTTCCCCTATGTACGTGTTTCACAAAATACTTTTACCTTCTTCAGTATTCATATTTATATTAGTAGAAAAATGTTTGCATTTTTTCCCCTACAATTTGAAGAGAAATGTAAATAGACTTGAAATTAACAAATAATCTTTGAATTTAAGGAAAAATTTAGCGAATTTTTTTGAAAAAATTTATATTTTTCATTTTATTACATGAATTATGTATGAAATTAATTTTTTTTTAATGTTCTCTGTCTAAATATGAACGATCCCTGCAACTTACAGCAATGTAACATTAAAAAAGAGTCCACTGTAGCTTCATGGTTTTCAAGCTTTAGTGGTAAGACACAATATTAAAATTGAGGACTTACGAAATCCGTTGGGTCTTTATTGGGGTAGTGTGAGAGCGGCACTCGGGACTTAACAGGCCAGTAGACAATTTCTGAAGTCAGTCCATCAGTCCAGCTAAATCCCGGGTGCAGTCTTCCATTTCAGAGATACCTAGAGAAGAAGAAACAAAAAAGTTTTTACTTGGAGTATTAATATTTTGAAATAGTTTCTGTTCAACAATAAAATCAATTAAATAATGACAACTCAGTAGCAGTTACATTCGTCTTCAATATTATTAGATGCACTCTAAGATTCTATGTAAAATCTTAATTATCATACTCTATACAGCTGTATTGGTTTTACTCGGATGAAACCAGTTTGCACTTGTCTATTATCGTGTATCAATGGCTTAACAATGAAATGCAATACGCTAAAAATAAATACAAATATATAGGTATCTATATATATATTTCTCTTACACGGCGATAAAAAAAAACCTCATTACAACTCCCCGAATGGCAACGCTAGAAAATAGACCAATGATTGCAGCTAAAAATGTCACATGCCAAATCTAGCTAAGATGGCTCAACATATAGCGCTTTTAAAAACGGAAACTGAAATAACCAGGGAGAGCATAAGCTAGGCAGAAGTCGATAGATCTCTATTTTAGTTTTTTGTCGAAAGCGTTTTTTTTTCACGAATTTATGTATTACGAATTTATTTGACAATTTTTGATTTATATCACGAATTTATTTATTTTACTAGAATTTATTTGTTTATGCAGGTTTTTCCATTGCAATTCACTTATTTAAATTTTTAATAGACTTAATTATAGCCGAAATTTTAACCTTTTTAAAGAGATATCAGTTTTAGAAATTTTATCTTAAGATTTTATACTATAGCACATTTCTAATATATTTAACGAATTACATGTCATTTATTTGAATTCAAATTTATTTTAAGAACTCAGTATTTACTAAAATTATGTAATTTTTTTTAGAAAAAAAAGTTGTTATATGGATCTGAATGATTGTTTCGAATTCTTAGAATATTGTGCATTTGCAATGTACCTAAGTTAGTAGCGAGAGAAGCGAGCTTGGTTTGCGGAGCAAACCATATAACATTGCGCAGCAATTTTGGGGGGTTGGCGAGCGTTAGCGAGCAGGGGGCGCAGCCCACTAGTATAAGAAATTTCCCGAATAAAAACTCATGACATGTATGTCTAAATATAAAAGTATTGCCTTTAAACTTGTGCAAAACATGTCATTATTAAAACACAACAGTGTGTCCAATTATTGGGTCCAATTATTATAATATACTAATATAATACCTGATATAATAAATATTCTATATTTATATACTAATATATCGTCTAATTTAACCAATTGATACATGAAAGTAAACAAGTTCAAACAGTAACATAAAAACACTAAAGCTGTATAGAGTAATCACCTGATAATTAAGATTTTACATAGAATCTTATGGTGAGTCTAATAATTTGGCCTGAGGTTGTAATAGGTTTGAATAATCAAAAGATTTGGATTTTCGACCAAACATCTTTTTATATTAAATTCATAGTTCACCCAGAAAATTATTTTTGAGCACTAAAGCTAAGAAGTGAGCACAAAAGTTAAGAAAAGCTTCACCTCAATATTATTGAAGACCCAAAATACCTAATTAAAGAAGTCACGATGCAAATTTTAATGAATATTTGCATGAAGAAATACAGGGTGTCTCAGTTAAGCGTTTCAGAACTTCTAAGAGGGGTAGGGGGCATCCTGACGACTCGAAATCATATAGCAATGTGGGGTCGGAAATGCTTTCCTGAAGCGGTGACGTACACAGACGCATCATAAAGAAAAGAGACCGTAAGTGAAAAATCGCTATAATAATACATTGAAATAAGCATTAGGTACATGGGTCAAAGTAAGTGTTCGAAGTTTCTGCCACCGGCTACAATTCACACCTCACATCTCCGGCTCATGGACATCCGAACATTCAGCAATACTCCAGGCATATCTCGCAGGCAGCTACTGCGATTCTTGCAACCAGCATTATCAACAGGGGTGTCATAAACCAGTGTTTTCATATGACTCCAGAAGTCAAAACATGATAGGTCGGGTGACCGAGGAGACCATATAATTTTTTCAATGTATTATTATAGCGATTTTTCACTTACGGTCTCTTTTCTTTATGGTGCGTCAGTGTACGTCACCGCTTCAGGAAAGCATTTCCGACCCCACATTGCTATATGATTTCGAGTCGTCAGGATGCCCCCTACCCCTCTTAGAAGTTCTGAAACGCTTAACTGAGACACCCTGTATTAACTAATTGACACTGATTATTCTTTAATGTAACGGTACCATTAAAATGTCCCATATAGCATTCTGTTATGAGTTGTTTTCTTAAAAGAAATTTGCTGGAAAAAATAATTTTTCTATTTGTCAAAAAGTAACTCTAAAATAATAGCTTATTATCGGCAATCCAATATAGTTTATTATTTTTTTGCAATGAAATTTTCAAAGTAATCTCATGTACATGTATAGTGCAATAAAAATATCTTGATTTTTTTCTTTATGCCACTAAGTGGTCTGAAATTTATTTATGAAGAAAATGCAACATTAAATAAAGTGAAATGCAATGAAAATAATGCCAATCAATTGCGCATTTTTTTTTGTCAGCATTGTTTTTTGATAAATCAAATATTTGATAAGTCAAATATTTGATAATAAATCAAAAATTTGATGAACGAGAAATTTTGATAATACATTTTGAAAATAAATCAAAAATGAATAAAATCGTGATAGAATACAGATTTGTTAACAGAAAAAATTCTAAAGACTAACTAATAAGTAAATTATAAAACTTAAGACAAGCACTTCATTTTCATTGCTTGCAATCAGCATGATATGTGTTAAATAAAAAAAAAGTTTCTTTTCGTTTTAAGTGTTTAATAATGACATCTCTTAACTCATTTTACAAATAATCAGAAAAGAAATTTGATAATGTATTTTATTTTAAGCATCTTTAGAGCATTTTGCTTTCATCAGTTTATTTTAATAAATATTTTTCGAAAGCTATGATATTTAAACATTTAAAAATGACATTATTTACGTTTATTCAAAGAAATTCAGATTTGCATTAGTATTTAAACTTAAAAGTAGAAAAGTTTTAAGAGAAAATTTAATATTTTTTCAAATGTTTCCTTTCAAATTAAAGTTATTTATATAAATAATAAAAAAATTTACCTTTTGTAAAAAAAAAATTACTTTTTGTAAAAAAAAAAAAAATTTTTTTTTTGATTTTATGAAACCGTGGTTTAAACAACATTTTGTTTAAACCAGA
Source organism: Parasteatoda tepidariorum (assembly GCF_982258835.1). NCBI lineage: Eukaryota > Metazoa > Arthropoda > Arachnida > Araneae > Theridiidae > Parasteatoda > Parasteatoda tepidariorum. The sequence goes on along the minus strand of NC_141755.1, from coordinate 131,614,481 downwards.
TAAGTCTGTGAAAAAGTGTTTCAATTGGGTATACTATAGCCTACGTCACAGGTTGTGTCATTCCTACTAAATTTAACCCATGAACGGCATTTTCTGCGAGCCTAACTTCAAGCCACAAATAAACAAACGAAGTGTTTGATCGTTTAAATAGCTGCTCGCCAGATTTTATTGCATTGTAAAGAAAAGTAATTGATATTCGATTTTTGATTAATAATTGATTTATGTGGATAGTGGCATTTGTGTGGATAGTGGCATGGAATTTAGCATTGCGTTATGGTAAATATTATTCCTACTAAGTGGAAGTAGTTGTGTTTTTTTTATATTATACCCAATTGGGTATAATATGAAAAAAGCACAACTACTTCCACTTACTAGGAATAACATTTACCTTTTAGTTTAATTAATAAACTGAGTTTTAAATATGCTTACTAAATTCATAAACTTCGGTAAAGCAACAATATAAATTATTTCCAAAGAAACTAGACTAATACAATTCCAACCTGGCGAGTAGCGACTTATAACAAGACACTTCGTTTGATGCTTTTACTTGTTGCTAGAAATCAGGTTCGCAGAAAATGCTGTTTACTAGTTAAATTTAGTAGGAATAACACGATCTGTGACGTAGGCTATAGTATACCCAATTGACACACTATGAAGTAATACAATACATTTCTTATTTTCTTTCGTTTTTTTTTCTTCCTGAAATTCTTTTCTATTTTAAGCTTTGCATTTTTACTTATTTACATATAACGTTTGAGTATAAATATTACAAAGTTCATAAGGAACGAATCTATTTGTCTTTTTTGTCGAAAGCAGTTGACGACGTTTGTAAAAATGATGGAATGCAGAAAAAGTGTTCTAAAGTAGTCAATTATAGAGTAAGACTGAAATTTTCACATAAAAGCCGCATAATGTTTGAATTAAAATACAACCCAGTTCATAAAGAACGAAAAGTGCAGCCGTTTAAGTAAAGGAAATACTTTAGCGTAAAACTAACAGTGTGATAAGAATCAAATACCCCGCTTGACGTACTCCATGCTTGAAAGATGAGAGACAGGTTCCGCTGATTCATCATCCAGACTACAATAAAATATCATAAAAATCTAATCGTAGTTTGTTCTCCAGAGAAATTAAGTGATTGATATTCTGATGGCATCGCATTCAACACCGGGACATGCATCATGAATGTGCATTTTCACCCAAAGTTAAAGTTAGACGATTTTGATCTGAACTAAAGCGCACGAGATTTGTGTGAGTGCGTACAATCCAGAAATTATTACACTTTGAGGGTGCACAATCTGAGGCTTTTGATGTGCGGTTCGCTTCAGCACATGAGCATAATAATAATAAAAAAATGACTACTACAATTTTTTTATTTTTTGAAAATAAAAAATATCGGAAATTTTGAATTGCACTTGAAGAAGGGCCGGGTGGGTAGGGGCCAAGAAGTCGTGGGTTCGATCCCTGCCGGCCGATGACTCTCCATGCAGCAAATGATGCACAGCCACCGAGAGTCAAGGCCTCTCACTAGATTTGTGTCCTCTGATAGAGAAGCATAATATAAAGCGCTATTTGTATTAAGAGAAAACTATAATAAATAGTTCAAACTTTTGAGCGACGTAATATATTTTTGCTTTAGCTAATTTAATAGCACTGCATTTTTCTTTTTAAGAGGTGAATTTTTAGCTTTTTAAGTTATTTATAAAGTTATAACTCAATAAAATGAACATGTAGGACTGCTTGATGCCTTTCAAAAGAAATGAAGAAATGAAATTGAATAAGAAATTTTTTACTTTTAATTTTTGAATCTTGATTCAACATAACTAATTTTAATATCAAAAGAATCAACCTTATTTAAATGTATAACTTATTATTTTCTAATGTGTCATTAAATATTAGATTTAATCACATATTTGAAAATAAGAAATGATACATGAGGAAACGAACAAATAAAAATATGTTACATCATGGCAGACAAGGAAGGAAACAATAGTTTTTTTTGGCACATTCATAAAATTTTTATTTTAAAATACGCTCTGAAGAATTCTTTCAAAATCTTATGATATTCATTCAAATTCCAAGTGGAAATAATATAAACATAAATACTGCAATTAAATGACGCGTATAATATTCAAATAGTACAAAATAATTTTGCTAAGTAATAGTTATAAAGTAATAATAATAAAAAAATTATAAGTAATTTAGCAAAGTATTCCGATCATTAAGATTGTAAAACTTTAAAATAGTATTTATTATTTTTGAAAGTAAATATATCTTTATTTACTATAAAAAAAATAAAGTATTTTCAAATCTTAAGCTTTTCTAAAATGTAATAAATTCATTGATGACAATCTTTCTTATAAGATTTGTTAAAAAAATATTCCAAAATAGAGATTGCTCTAGAAAATTAATGGTATAATATAGTATAATATAGTATTATTCTTATAATATTCTGAGAAGAAATTGTTCAATCATTAAAAAAATTATTCACTGAAAAAGGCAAGAAAATATTGAATATTATTTATAAACTGCATTTGAAATTGTCGACAAGCTTTTGTTAAGTTATAATTTAAAAAAAAAATTAGGATAAATGAAATATAATAGAATTTATTAAAGTCATTTTTCCTGTCCCTCAATAATCTCATTCATTAATATATTTTATGTAAGATACATTTCAATGAATATTCTTATGAGTGCCGTCAGGCTAACCGTGGATGCTCTCCATGTATGCGGGTTAGCTCCATCAAAAAATCCTCCACGAAGGCAAAATTTCTCTCACTACTCGATCCAGGAGTTTCCTTGTCTTCTGGATTGGGTTCAAAATGACAAGGCAGCGGAGTAGAACATGAGAAGCCGCAAACACATAAAAATTGGGTCGGCTGTTCAACGACACTTTTTATTTTTGGTTATTTTGATTCCTTTAGACGTGTTTTTAAGAATCCTTCATTTAAGCCGGTTCCGGGGCCATCCATGGAGATCTTTGGGCTTTTGTGATAACCTTTGATTTCGAAATTTTATATTGGTTTTCTTTTGGAATTATTAAGATTAAAAATCTCATCTATCTGTTCTTTCATTGATCCGCATTTGTTTACTTTTCCTTTACAATACTTGATTTAAATTGTCACGTCCTATCGATATTGTGTAGCAATCTTTATTAGTTTTACACTACTATAATTTTGCTTCTCCCATATTCCGAGTCATTTTAAGATATGTCGAGAGCACCATTAGTCTTTTATCCGAGCAAAAAATACATTTTTATAATCATTTATTATTGTTTTATATCATTTTCTTCAATAATAATAGAAACAATTTTTAATTGCAAGGTATACAAATTTTCACGCAATTTTAAAGAATGTCATTCTGTAAGGCAAATTTTGAACGAAATCGGTCCTAGAGTTCCCGAGAAATTGAATTTAAAAAAATGTTGTATTTTAAAACTAATTATTATATTATTATTATTAATACAAAATAGGTAGTTTTGGGTGGATTTGGGGACAAAACCCCCTCCGAAAGTATACATTACTCGATTAATTAACTATTGTAATTGAGATAATTGTATTTAGATACAAAAATTTTTTCATTATTAATTATTATAGATATATTAGAAGGAGGTAACCCCTCTCGAATAAAACTACTGGTTACAATTCCCTCTTTAATTTTCTACGATAGAAAGTATTAAAAGTTTCAATTGTCACGTATAATTCTTAATTCAAAGCTAGTCATTGTAGAACGTAATAATAGAAATAGAATTGTGAATCATTTGTGCACGTGCGTGGAACAAGTTCAAAAATTCAAAGATAAAATCGAAATTATTCAAGGAATTCTTTTATCGCTCTCAAAGGTATGAGATCTCTACCATGGAATTTTTTCCCAACAGCTTTTGTTCTGTACAATGTTAGTGATTTTGTTCCAAATTATGATACACAACAAGCAGATGTGTGTGTGTTTAAAAAAAAAACAAACAGCTACTGTTTTAATAATTAAAAGAAGAACCATACTTATTTTTCTCAGATTTGAAAGCTGAACCAAGGAGTAGCCTTTTCTTATTTCTATTCACCGATAATGAATATTATTTTGACATGCATGGATGAACTTCTAAAACCTTATTTCTTGCCGACAGATAGACTTAATTGTAGATTAAGATAAGGTGGCTTCCAGTGTTTTTCAGATCGGAATGCCATCGTTCAATCTGTAAAGAAAGAATGTTTTTTATGAGCGAGGAATGACAAAAGTATGCGACAGCTTGAAATTGGATAACTCCTCTTTAATTTTATTTGACATTTTGTGTGCATCCTATTTCTTATGGTATTCCATTCTTTTAAAGAAATACAGTGTGCTTAATATATACACAATACAGACAAAGCATATTTAAAAAGGATTTTTTTTCCACCGGTTAAGTTTCATTTGCTTTAAAAGACTTTTTGCAGCAAAATTTAAAAATTCTTTCATACAAATAATGTATTTGGATTAAATAATTTGTTTCTGAAAACAAACATCGCTTTGAAAACACGAATGATTCGTAAACATATAAATCTATTCTTAAAACATGTTTATATTTCAAAAAATAATAGAATAGACGATTTTTTAACGTTTTAGACATGAGATTATTTTAAAAATTAGCTAAAGATGTATTGTTTTAGTTGGTTACTCTTTGAGACATGTCAACAACACATTTTAATTTTCTTTCTTAATATTTATTATGACAATCAAACCCCGCTATAGCGAACCTTCAAGGGACCGGTTCACTATAACCGGGAGTTCACTCTACAAACAATTTTTCCGAACTGTTCCCTTTTATGACACATTATTTAAATAAATGACCCATAAAAAGAAAAATGATTTTAAAAAAATATATTTTTTTTTTTATGACTCTTTGTCTTGGGTACAAAAAATTGAGGGATGGGAAAACTGAGGAAGCAAACAAGAAAAAAGTACTTATGGCTACATTCCACTCAAAAATGGTTTTAAAAATCGGTAGATATATTTTAGGTAGAAATTTCGAAATTATCGAAAAATGAAGAAAAAAATCAGTCGAAGACAGAAAAAAAATTCTTAATATCCAATTACCTCTCTTCTTTTTGTTCACTCTATCCACAATATATATATATATATATATACATATATATACATATACATATATATATATATATATATATATATATATATATATATATATATATATATATATATATATATACATATATATATATATATATATATATATATATATATATATATACATATATATATATATACATATATATATATATACATATATATACATATACATATATACATATATATATATACATATATATATATATATATATATATATATATATATATATATATATATATATATATATATATATATATATATATATATATATATATATATATATATATATATATATATATACTATATGTGTATGGCAAAGCACGGGAGCGAACGTTATCCGGGAGTTCACTATAACCCATGTTCAGTATAGCGGGGTATCTAGATGCGTGTCTTTCATGCCTCGAAGTACTGCAATGGTATAAATTTCATTCGATATGTTTTGTTACAAGCAGATGTCAATTGCAGTAATATTTTAGTTTAATGTATGCAATATTTTTAGAAATGTCTTGAGAAGTATTTTTGGAGGAATTTTAAAGAAAATGGTAGGTGGCTTAGAAGATGAAATCTAGAGCTTGATAACTCATATAATGAACCTGACATTAATAACTTTATCAAACAACAAGGAATAAAGTGGGCAGGCCACGTTATGCAAAAAGAGTTTTCAACCCCAGAAGAAAAAGAGCAATCCGAGATTGAAATGGACTAATGGCCTGGAAAAAGAACTTTTGAACTTAAAAACTGGAAGACACTAGCAGGAAAAAAGGTTAGACTGGAAAAAACTTCTTGAAAAGGGTCCACCCTGGACTGTCGAGCCATGGATGATGATGATGATTACAATATTTTTATGATTTACTTTAAATTAAACGTCATGAACCTGAAAGCAGTGAACTTGTCTCATGCCAGACATCTTTGCTGAGGGTATTTCGGTCCAGAATGTATTTTTTTAAGCAAAGTTTTCTTACTAAATTTTATTACAATTTAGGGTATAATTTTGCAGCGTCATTCATGGATCTTATTAACGATCGGCCACAGAGGTATTCTCATTGCTTACGTTGACGGGATAGTGACAGATTTTTGCACCAATCAGATTTGACAAATTTTTTGCGCGTTTGAACGTTGTTTCTTTATTTAATTAACATTAAAAGTAGTTGACAGGAATAGCAACGAACTAAGGGTTTTTTTTTTTTTTTTGAATCGCACTACTTCAATACTTCTTTTAATAAGCAGCGCACTAGACTGCAAACTATGGAAAAAAGTAACGACTACAGTAGTTTCGCTACTTGAAGCTCTACTTCCGATCACTGAGTACAGGAATAGCGTCAAAAACTCCCCCCCCCCCAATAAAAATTAATTTGTTAGAAAAAAAAATAACGTAACTGCAAAAGTTTTTTTTACTACTTACTTATTTATCATCAAGTATTTTGTACTTTTTCCCAATTTCTAGTCCTACAATAAACTAATAATATTTTGTGATAAATTCGTAAGTTATTTTCAGTTAAATTCAATAAGGACTATAGAAATACGACTAACTTGGAAATTGGATCACAAAGAGCATTGATTTAGTTTATGGATTCGATTCCTCAAAGTTTGTAAAGTTTGAAAAATAAACAATTTTTTTGACTGAACATCTTTTTCTATTTTACATCCGTCTTTGAAGAGCCGACCCAATTTTGGGCTTGCGACTACTCATGTTCAACTCCGTTACCTTGTCATTTTGAACCCAATCTAGAAGACGAGGGAACTCCTGCATCGGTGCCCACAGATGTATTGTTTTGTTATGGGAACATGGAGGACTTTGTGACTCGATAGATTGAACGTGCATCGGTCACCATTTACTACACGGGGGATCTTCGGCCAGCGGGGAAGGCACCCGCGACGATGGGCATGGGCCCAGTGCCCTACCAACCAGGCTATCCCCGGCAAACATCATTTTTTTGAAAACTTTTGATTCCTAAAATTTTTTTTAGAAGTTTTATAATTTTAAACATCATATTCTATAGTTTTTTTCAAAAGTGATGACCTGAAATATCAAAATAGATATGGTTATAAAATATAATTTTGTTTACGTGCCATTTTATTATTTACATAAATATCTGAAGACATAAAGTCGCTACAACCATGCGTTAAAAATGATATTCGCACGCAAGCATATATATATATATATATATATATATATATATATATATATATATATATATATATATATATATATATATATATATATATATATTTTAAAATTCAATACTTACTTTTTATTCCATTAAGGAAGTTTATGCTGATAAACGGAGCCTGACTAAGGCAGGAGCATAAGGGGCAGCTGCTGCGGATGTAAAAATTATTTTACGTTTCCGTCTTTAAAAAACATTTTTTTAAACAAAATATCAGTACAGTGTAAAATCCATAAGTTTTATGTTAGCTTCTTCATTCATCCTTCGTATGAACACAAAAAATCTATAATTCATAAATCCATGGCTTTCCAGGGCGGAATTCCGCTAAATTTTCACAATCGCGATGTTGGCCAATGAAAAGCCCGTATTTTTAAATATCGCAAAATGCCATATATGTTTACAAAAATACGGGCTTCTGATTTTCTCAATTGAGCCATCGTCATTGCGAACATTTAGCTGAATTCCGCTCTAATGTCAGCAAGGATATGAATTTTTTTGCAGATAGATGACAAAGTGAACAATCAAGAAAACTGCATTCGGCATGATGGACATAAAATGGTCAGAAAATAAATAAAAATGGACAGAACAATATTTCGTCTGACCATTGGAATGGGGCAATTTTAGGTTCTAGTCAAATTTCTATTTATCTTTAATGAGGCGAAAAATTTAAATACCTCCATAACGTTCAGTTCTTCATTACGGAAGTAGTGAAACAGAGGGGAGGGGCTCAAGGAAGTGTTTATCCTGGGCCCCAATTAGGCTAAGCAAGGCCCTGCTAACAAATAGAAAATGACAGCAACCGCAAGTGTGAATTTAAAATATATTGGTATAAAAAATATATACTAATTATAAAATAAATAATATACAATTGTATAATAATTATATGCTAATTTATGATAAACATTTTTGTTTAGTAAGTTCATTTTTATGATGACATTTTAGTTCATTTAAATGGTCGCATTTATCGATTTCAATACATGATATTTAGGATTGCATTATTACATATATATTTCCGGATGAAATACATGTTTTGATACATGATTTAAAAGGAAAAAAAAAAGTTCGAAATGCAACTGTTTCGGAACATAACGTCCATGTAGTGTGCTTGTAGCTCAACCTTACTTTCTTAATGACAACATTGAAAAATCAAGTTTTGCGATGAAGAAAAAACATTTTTAGATCTAACTCCTATATATATATATATATATATATATATATATATATATATATATATATATATATATATATATATATATATATATATAGCACAGTAAAAACAAAGAGAAAAACGAGAATAATTAATAAGTTTTATTAACTGCGCATAAGCTGCAAGTATATAGAACTCATAAAATAAGCTAAAAAATTGAGAAAATATGGAAAAAAAAATAATGACAAGAGAAGAAAATTATTAACAATACTTTTTTAAAAAACATAATTTTTAATACCTTAAAAAAAAAAAAAAAAAAATTAAAATTTTGAAAACAAAACTAAGAAAAGATATAATCTCTTCATCAGCTCACACGATTATATCCGCAAAAGGAGTGCTTTCTAAAATTGTATTAATATAGCCAAAGCAAAATATATCAATACAACAGTGTGAGGAGCACTAAAAAAAAAAATATATTTTCTACTATTACCTTACTTCCGTTTTCTTTTTGTTTCCGCTTTTGTTCGGTTTTGTTTTTTTGTGCTATATATATATATATATATATATATATATATATATATATATATATACATGCATATATGTTCAAAATGTTGAGAAAACATGGAAAAAGTACAGAACAATGAAAAAAGGGAAAAGAAAATTAATCAAAAATCCGGAAAAAAATCCAAAAAAAAAGGAAGAAAAAAAATTTATAAATATCCGGGGAAGAAAAGATATAATATTTTCATCAGCTCACACGATTATGTCCGCAAAAAGGAGTGCTTTCCAATATTGTATCAATATAGCCAAAGCAAAATATATCAATACAATAGTGTGAGGAGCACTCAAGAAAAAATTTACAACAGATAAAATAGAACAAAATAAGTAAAAATATCACGTAAATACAGAAAATAAAATGTAAAGGAAAAGCAGAATAAAATATAAAGCGAGTAGCAAACTCAAATGAACTTACATGAATGGAAAATTTTTCAAAGATTGATTTAAAATATTTTCGTTACAAGATTGCCAAATTACAAAAAAATGAAAACAGAAGCGCAAATTGAGATAAAAGAGTAAATACAGTGGATTTGTTTTATAGTGCGTTCTTATTGAACTCACTATACTGAAGTGCGTTAGATTTGTTAGTTACCAAGGATGGGCCCGGAAATGGATGTGTGTAAGGTAATATTATACTGGATAATTTAAAGGAGTTGACAATTAAAAATTTTAGAAATTTGATAATTTTAGAAAATTAACTTTTGATTAAGAAAAAAATAAAGTGGAAAAGAGAAAGTAACATGAATTGTCTGGTTTGCACATAATTTTAGTCACGGATTTGCCCGAAATGGATTTGCACTTGGTAAAAATTTTATAAATTAACAAAAAAGTTTTTTTGTAAATTCATTTATAATAGTATACAATTAACTTAATAATTTCTTATAGAATTTAACTACTTTAGTTGGGTATCCATAATTTTTTTATTATCAAATTTTGAAAGAGTTTGTTAATCTGCTTTTTTGGATAAATAAAGATTACTACATGTTCTTTTAATTCTATTCATTTGATTAAAAATGGTATTTAGTATTTAGGTATTTAGGTCTAATGGTATTTAGGTCTTAGAAGTATTAGAAATCCAAGTAATTAACTTATTTATATTAAATTTAAAATCATATCTTTTATCAACAAAGCAGATATTTTCTACTTTTATAATAATCAAATCCAAAAAATTGAAATTAATATTATCATCATGATTACGAAGCAAGATTAATGCCTCGGGGTAAATATTATTTAATAAAACAGTATAATCTTGAAAATTAAAGGATATAATTAAATCAGCAATGAATCTTTAAACAAGTTTAATATTAAGAGTATAATTTTTTTCTTCATAATAATGCAAAAATAAGTTAGCTAAGAGAGATGAAAAATTAGATTTTTGTGACATTCCATTTATTTAAAGAAAAATATATTTTCCATTGAAAAGAAAATTATTAAAAAATCAAAAATTAATTGGAATGAATAATTGGAATGTAATAAGAATGAAAATCGCTATTAAGGATATTTTTAAAATCAAAGCAATAATTCAAAAGAACATCTTTTAGCTTAGAAAGGGGAATGCTATTGAAAATATCCTGGAAATCAGAAGTCGCAATAGAATTAATTTTATTATGTTCAATAAATTCTAAAATCGGTTGATTATTAGTGATAATTGAAGAAAAACCTTCTTTAATACTATTGTTAATAATTTTATTAATGTAATTAGAGATAATAGTGCCAGGTATAGTTAAGTGAGTATTAGCCCCACGTGTGATAGTTCTAAATTTTATAGGATTTTATGAAATTTTTATAAATTTTTTTCCATTTCTCGGTATTTTTTTCTTCTGGATTTTTGTTATTTTTATTAGTATTATTTTTCTTTTTAGTATTATTTTAATACTATTGTTAATAATTTTATTAATGTAATTAGAGATAATAGTGCCAGGTATAGTTAAGTGAGTATTAGCCCCACGTGTGATAGTTCTAAATTTTATAGGATTTTATGAAATTTTTATAATTTTTTTTCCATTTCTCGGTATTTTTTTCTTCTGGATTTTTGTGATTTTTATTAGTATTATTTTTCTTTTTCCCTTTTTTCATTTTTCTCTAATCTTTTCCATGCTTTCTCTACATTTTGAACTTATATATATAAAATTCCAAAACATTTGAACTTCTGGATATATTTCACCGATTTCTTTCAGTTTCCGTCATTTTAATTTCGTCCTTTTTTTCCATTAAACCATTCCAAAGTTGCTTTTATTCTTATTAGATTTAACACGAAAAAAAAATATTTTTTGCTTGAAATGAAGTACACCGAGTGACAGAAATACCACTCCGATTACATCTAAGCGATAAAAGTTTCAAATTTATAATTTTGTTTAAGTTTCCTGTTGTTGAAAAAGAGAGTACAATATATTGCATATTTTCATTAAGAATATCAGTAGCAAGAACGAGCACAAATGATCACTTCATTTTGTTTAAAGACTCTCATGTACAATTTTTCTTTAATTAAAAAATAATTATAATAGCTGTACAGTCCCTTTTTAGGTTATTAGACTAAGATTCCATCTAAAGTCTTAATTATCACATACAGCTTTATTGTATTTAAGCGACTGTTTTGCACTTGTTTACACTCGTGTATCAATGGGTTAAATCAGACGATAAGATAAATCAGACGATAAGATAAATCAGACGATAAGATAAATCAGACGATAAGATAAATCAGACGATAAGATAAATCAGACGATATATTATATATAATATTTATTACATCAAGCATTATGTTAGTATATTGTAATAATTAGATCCAATTATGAGACGAAGTGTAGTTTTTTAATAATGACATGTTTTGCACGAGTTCATAGGCAATACGAGTTTATATTTAGACATACGTGTCATGGGTTTTTATTTATGCGATTTTTTATAGACTCAATTGCTGTATTTATTTTTAACGTATTTCATGACAATGTTAACCCATTGATACACGAACGTAAACAAGTGCAAACAGTCACATAAAGAACAATAAAGCTGTATAGAGTATCACCTGATAATTGTAATTTTATATAGAATCTTTTAGTGCGCCTAATCATTTGGACAGGGACTGTATACAGTTTATCTGATATTGTATCAAAAGAAACTTACCCTATGAAACAGCTATTTTTCATTCCATTTTCACGAGGGACGCAGACAAGTCATAAAATGAACAGTTCGATGTATTTTAAAACAAAATAACGCAAAAAAAAACAAAACATTAGCATTTTCGAACACATGTTATAACCAATAGGATAAAAGAACAATTGTAGTGAAATGTTTTCATGAAGATTGGAGAATGTTTGAAGCGGAGAGAAAAAGCAATGTATTCATGAAAGAGAGCGAAGGAATGAAAAGTCCTTGAAGATTGGACCTGTCATTAAACTTCCGAACGAAAACTTGCTCGGCCACCTTCCAGCGATCAAAAGCAGACGACAATAAATGATGCATATCATTCATTCGAAAGGTGCATTTCTTCTTCAGCATACCTTTGATGTTTCACAGATAAATTTAATAAACAAATTTATTTCTTTTTAAACCATTAGCGGATTATATGTAAATGATCATTTGCATAAGAAATCGATTCTCTTAGAACAACGCGTTGTTTTTCTGGTATAACTCTAGAAGAATTCAAAATATGTTAGCAGGTAGTGGCATAGTATTTAATTTTATAGTAGACTCATACAGTCCCTGATGGTCATATTATCAGACGCACTCTATGTAAAATTATAATTATACTCAGGTGATACTCTATGCAGCTTCATTGTTTTCACTCGGATGTTGACGCTCCGGTATGAGTGGGTTAACATTGTCATGCAATACGCTAAAAATAAATACAATTGTATAGTATCACGTGATAATTATAATTTTACATAGAATCTTACAGTGTGTCTGATAATATGGCCATGGGTTGTATTTTAAGAAAACCCTATAATCCCCCCCTTTTCAGGAAATATTCTAAAAGAACAAACTATCTAATACATTTGATAGGTGAGTAAAGTGTTCTTCAGCAACTAAGTAAAAAAAAATTAAAAAAGTAAATGAACCCCGTTGAATTCATCACTCTATGGTGATATGAAGAATATATTTTGGTAGAAAACGCAGGAGTCATGCTGGGAGGAAAGCAAGAGAAAGGCAACAAGTATGACAGGCGAAAATTTGGAACAAAATAGTAGGAGACCTAACGATTTAAAGATGGAAACTGTTCAGGCACCTAGAAAAAAAAAACAGCATTTTTTTTTTTTGCTTATTTAGAAAAAAATTTTTTTTTACATGATTTCATACAAATTTACAAGTTTTAAGATTTTCTTTTCTTTACGAATTTAATCATTCACTTATTTTTTCTTCAATTTTCCATAACTAAAGACAAATAAAAAGATTCATCCTTATTTTTAATTTAAGTTTCACACTAGCTGTGAAATTCCAACTCCAGTTGCATTACTATATTGTAGAGCAGTTTGGAATCCTCTGTTGCCTTCAATTATTCATTTTAATGACAATCAATAATATGCATCATGTAGAATATCATGGTTCATTTGCCTGCTATATCGCCTTCGCACTTTTTTCCTTAATCAGAAATTTTTTTTCTTCTTCTTTTTCCGGAAAGCTACTAGATTACGACACATAATTCCAGGACAAAATAATCATTGTATTTTTATATCAAAGTATTTTATTATTAATAAACCGATTTCAGTCGCATAAAAACAATAAAGCTGTATATAATAATCACCTGATCATTAAGAGTTTCCATAGAATCTTACAGTGCTTCGAATCATTTGACCGTCAATGAATAAATGAAAGTTCGCGAACTCGTGACGCGTCGTCGAACTATTAAATTTCATATTTCGAAACCACCCGCAAACGTGTCACCACCCATAACTGTCAACATTTATTCACTTTGATAATTCTGCGCTCTTTACTTCAAATGTTCGTTTACTTTTCTGCTGTCATAATCAATCGATATGAAAGCTGCTGGAATGAAAAATATTCTTTTGTTTTCGAACTGCGGTAGTAAAATAAAATGAAAATCATACCCCTCTTCAATATTTCGACAGTCTTACTCAAATTTGTTTTTCGTTCGCATAGTTTGAAACAGATGTTCTCATTGCATAACGATTTGCTTTCATTAGTATTTTCTATCCCAAAAAGTGTAAACTCCTTTTAAGACATCTACTTTTTTTTCACGAAAAATTGTTTCTTTTTTTTCAAATTCAATCATTGCTTTTGTGGAATTAATCGCTTCCCTGTTTATGCCGAGTTAACTCGGTTATGTTTTTATTGCAAAGATTTATTATCCCGAGTATACTCGGGCATAGTAGAATGCGTCAGTGCGTTTTGTTTTATCACGTTTTTATTCGGCCGGAAGCAAAACAAAAAACAATCTGCTGTGATTGGAAGTTTGCTAATATTTGTTTTGGGAGTTTTGCTACGTGTGGAACTGCAGACGTGTTTTGTACAATTGTATACACGATGGGTGGATGAATTTATATAGAAAAAAAGGAGTAAAAAAATGGCAGTATTGCAGATGATTTTTCAGATGATGAAGATGTGAACCTAAACAAAGACTAATGTTTAACTTTTTTCATTCGCCCGAGATAATTTGGGAGAGTAAATTTAAATATTTTTCACACGTAAAAAAAAATTAAAATGTCAACTTAGGACTTTTGTATTATGTTTTGTTTTAGTTCCTTTGTATTTATTAATGAAATAATAAAATATGTTGATTCTTTGCATATTTTTTTTCAAAAAAAGAAAAAAATAATTGGTAAGGGAAGCCGTTAAGAGAAAAATATTCAAAAATCTTGTCCGGTATTTAGAAAAAAAAAAGAAGAGAAAAATATTCAAAAATCTTGTCCGGTATTTAGAAAAAAAAAGAAGAGAAAAATTTTATTTCAAAAGACTTAATGAAACCATGAATTTTCAGAATCAATAAATTGAAAGAGTATAAATTAAAGGTAAGATTTCATTACTATTATTATTTTTTGACTTTTTATTTTAATATTGTGACTTTTAATGGATGACTTTTAATTATAAAGTTGTAAACGTCAACTGTAGGAAGAACTTTTAATTTCGTATTTTATTTATTTGTTTTTTTAATTTTCTAACTATTCTATAATACGACACATTTGAGATAGTTCTATTTTTAAATTTTATATTGAGGACACTATTTATTAACAAATGAACGAAACATATTGTGACCATTTTATTTTTAATTTAATCCACATTCACTTGCTGACCAAGAACAGAGAAAGTTTGCATTTTTTCTTATATAAGAACCAATTGATTACATTTCTTATCAAAATTATGAACGTAAATTTTCCTTTAACTTTCAGGGGTTTTAGGGAGTATATTTATTTATTTATTCTTAACAAATTAATGTACTTTTTAAAGTTTTATACGTTATGCTATAAGTATGCTAAGAGTATATTATAATTATCTTTAAATTTACTACGAGGCACGTAACATATATAGGTTTAATTCAAAAATTCGAGAAAAAAATCTTTCTTTCTGTTGAATTTTTTAGGCAACTGAAACTAATGTGCTCTAATGCAAACAAATGATAATTCATTTTGAAATATTATATGCATGCGTTAAAACAAAATATGCATATTTTAAAATATTAATTATATGATAAATTACACTTTCTGTAATTGGCTCTTTATAAAAAAAATTTAACATTTTCAAAATTTAAAATGTGTACCTTATTTAAATATTTTTTTAAAAAAAAATAGTGCAAAATAATTAATTATTATTTTGTAATTTCTTGATGATAAATTAAAATAAAATATTTAAGCTATACTTAATAAATCAGTGAAATTACCTGTTTTAGTGCTTCAGAGTTTAATAATGAATAAAGTTTGGATAAACATTATTCTAGAGAAAATCATCAACATCAATTGAGAGAAAGCATCTCAGAAAAATGAAACCGAGTACAGTGAATTCGCGATAACTCGAATCTGATAGGACTGACGAAAAACTTCGACATATCGGAAGTTCGACTTACCGTTAGTTTCGGTTTTGGACTTTCAAAATATTGTCGGATTATTTAATTAATGCTTATTAATCATTTTTCTGAAAAGCCATTTACGATAAGACTGTTTGAAGCACTTTATGATATCCTGGTCCATCGGCTGCAACTTTGCTGTTGTGTTTGGCGGGAGAAACTGCAAGTTTACTGCTTTCAAATTAGGTAGATCACTATGCGCTGGGCATTTATCCATAAAGAGTATCACTTTTCTTGTTTTAGCGAAGAATTTCCGATTCAATTTTCTTACATAGTCTTCAAATAAAACTGATGTCATCCAAAACTTTTTGTTAGACTTGTAATCCAAAGGATACGTTTTTACATTCTTGCAACATCGGGGATTTCGGTTTTTTCCGATAACAAGTAAGGGCAATTTCTCTGTCCCATACGCATTTTCTCCAACTAGGACAGTCAAACGTTCCTTGCATATTTTAAACCCTGAGCAGTTTTTATCCTTAAACATCATAGTCTTATTTGGAAGACATTTAAAAAATAAACCCATTTCATCAATATTGAAAACATCATTTTAACTGTATCCTTGAAGTAAATTTGGTAACGTTTCATTTAACCACTGTTCACATACTTCAAGAGGGACAGCTTTATCTTCTCCATGAAGAGTGCGAAAGACATTGTGTGTGTGTTGCAAAGGAAGGGGCAAGATATCAGCTCCTAGGTTTTTTTTCTTGCTTTAAAAGATCCAAAAAAAATCGAGTTAAAGGGAGTAAAATTCGAGTAATCGAGAATAATTAACATGAAATTGAAGATAAAAGAGTCGGGACCTCATAAAAAAATCGAGTTATAGTAATATTCGAGTTATCATACTTCGAGTTATAGCGAATTGACTGTATTTCGTTCTAAGGCAAATAAAGAAATATTTTTTCCTTGTCACTTAAACGGAAAAAAATAGAATTAAAGTACAATCTTTGTCTATATTTAGACGCAATCTAAGATTCTATGTAAAATTATAATTATCAGGTAATACTCTCTATACAGCTTTTATTGATTTTAATCGGATAAAATCGGTTTACATTCGTTTGCGTTCCTGCATCAACCGGTTAACATTGTTATGCAATACATTAAAAATAAATAGAAATGGGAAGTCCATAAAATATCTCCTGAATTAAAAACCCGTTACATTTATGTTTAACTATAAAAGTATTGCCTATAAACTCATGCAAAGCATGTCATTATTAAGACACTACAGTGCGTCTCATCATTTGATCTAATTATTGTAATATAGTCATATAATGCTTGGTATAATAAATATTTTATATATATATATATTATCTAATTTATCTTGTCGTCAAATCGTCAAATTTATATTATATATATCATCTAATTGAACCTATTGATATACTAATGTAAACAAGTGCAAACCAGTTACAGTCACATAAAAAAAATACAGCTGTATAGTATCACCTGATAGTTTAAAATTTTACACAGAATCTTATAATAAAAATAAATTCTAAAAACTTTAATCCGTTTCTTGAAATTTAATTTTTTGTGTCAAAATATTTGTTTTGGAATCTTTCCTCTAACGGGAAATAAACGTAACTTCTTGCATAAAAATATTTATTACAGTCTTTTTCGGAAAATAAAAGATTTTGCATTAATTTGTAAATAAAGCAGATTCGATGATAATCATTAGACGTGAAGTGAATGATGCCCGAGGCAAGTTCCTTAATTAGATTTCCTAAAAAGAGGGCTGTCAAAACTCAAAGTATTCATTTGTATGAAGAAAAAAAAAGTACTCGCACTTCAAATGATTTTAATGTTAATCTTAACAGAAATTTAATGCAATGTAAGCGGAGAAATTTATTATTTCCAACAAAATATTCCTAATTTTTGTTTAATGTACTTTTTTTTTAAAAAAATTGGATTTTTGTAATCTTAAACTTCTTTATTATAATTATTTTTTCCCTTGTAAATCATATTTTACTCTTCATAAAATATATTGCAAGAGCTAAATATTTGCTCGTTGAATTTTTTTAAAATTTGTAATGAAATTAATAAATAATGAAGTTTTTGTGCATAGTTGATAAAAATAAAAGATGTCTTCCTCATTAACTTTCGCTCTAATGATCAGATTTTCACGAACTAAGTGTCCACCTTAATGATTTCTAGGAGTGACTTCAGGTATGCTAATTAATTAGTGATAACTATTAAGGTTAATTAAGTTTCGAAATCACACACTAAAACACACTATCTCTGAGTAAACATATAATTTTTTTTACATATTTGGATTATATATTTAGATTTTACATATTTTGATAGGGTGGTAAGACGAAATTTAGAAAAGATTGGATCATAAATTGGGGGGGGGGGGAGGCTAATAAGTTATACATATTTGGCGATAGTCCCAAGAAACAACCCGCTGCCGCAAATGAATATTTTAAGATAACCCATAGACTAATTTAAGAGAGGAATGCTTGATTTTATTCCGTTGCTAAGCAACCAAATGAAATAATGTTCAGTGATTGCTCGGAGAGGTTTATTTATGAATAGCTAACAGAAAATATCTCGAAGCTTCTTGGCAATAGACACAATTTTTACTCTGATTTCTGACCAAAAAGCAAAGAATTTTTTCCTTTTTATCCCCTCTGAAAAGAAAATTTGAATTTATAAATAATTTAAGTCGATTTATAAATAATTTCGATCGATTTATAAAAGTCGATTTATAAAAATCGATTTATAAATAACTTTCTAAGTTTTTCGAATTTGAATACATGAACATTTTATCCGACATTATTTGGGTTTTTTAACGTTGTTTTTACTTAATTTATACGAGGATTTCATACTAAAATAAAATATACATAACTTATTTTAAATATATACAAAATTTTAGGGATAATCATTTTCCCAGCTTTAAACGAGTCTTTTAGGCAAAAAAAGTTTAAGGAAACGAAAAAAAAGTTCCTGAAAATAATGTAGATTGTATAGTAGTTCTAATGCACAATAACAATTTTTTATATAATTTACTATGTTTCTTTTTTTCTATAACTGAAGGAATTGCTGAATGGCATTTGAAAAGCATTGAAATATGTTTAAGAATAACATATTGAAATAATATGTTGTGCATGATTCAGGGAAATCACTTCATTCTGCCAAATATTTATTTCTTTGGATGATTTGAATGTTTCGATATACATTTCGACTCTTTTCACCCTAAAATGTCGCCACAACAAGATTTATCACCAAATACTATCATTTCTTTGTTTTCATTTCAAACAGAGTTCGTAAAAGCTTAAAATATTCAATTTCAAAATATCTGGTCTCAAAATTTTAATTTTAGAGTTAAAGATAACTCATAGTTACAATATTGATGTTCTCTTACTTTTTGTAAAGAGCTCATGAATCCGGTTTAAATATTAAATTGCATAAATGTTTACTTTTACGAGCTCAAAATCCTTATCAAAGTAATGATTAAAACCAAAAAAGTCTAATGGATTATAAAAACTTCGCTGGCTTCAAAACCTATGAAGAGAGCAATAAAAGTCGATATGTTTCGATCGTTCAAATATAAGCACCCGTTATCAAGACTTGTTCGACATATTATATATAATTATCATATTTGCGGTTACCTCCAGGAACCATTAAGATTGACTCTTAGTAAATGAAAATCCGATCAATAGAACAAAAGTTATTCAGAATATCTTTTTTTTTTGTTGCTTACTGTACTTAATTATTGATTTGCTACTTACTTTAACTAGTTTAACACTAAACATACCATAATCGGTCAAATGACCGTTCAAGAACTTATGCATCCAAAATGCGTTTATCATCTTATCGTTTTTGCACATTTGATTTCTGACTTTTTCTAACAATTATATACAGTTCCTAATTAATAAGTTCATAATCATTCCATAATTAATTATTTCTTTGTATTTTGTTTGTTTCGAATAATACGTGTTCGTATACCTATTTCTACCACAAACGGTCATTTGACCGGGGAGAACAATTTATCGCTTTATAAGGTTATCGGATCAGAAATGACGATGCAATGCATGTTCAACGTATTGCATTCGATGAGTTGCACATTTCTGCAAAGACTGTTGCGTAGTGAATTCAATCAGAATTTTACCCAGAAAAATGTCGAAACAATCAAGACAACATAAGTTCTTAGGCGACATAATATTAATTTTAAAAATGTACGAATTATAATTCTTACATATTCTTATAATTATAAGAATTATAGAAATAATAATCATAAGAAGAAATATGTTTGCGGAAAATGTACAATTATATGTGAAAAATGCGTTGAGCAATGCATTAAAAATTCTTATTCTTTGTGTTTGTAATACATAAAAATAGGCACTATACAATTTTGTTTCATTATAATAAAGTTTTTTTTTTTTTAGTTTATTACCTTCCTAACATCCATGTTTCTGACATTCAATCAAGAAACATAAAGGTAGAAATAGGTATAAATTAAGTGTTGGCATGTTTAGTGTTAAGGAAGTTAATTTAAGAAAGTTTTAAAAAAAATAATACTATTTATAAATACTATTATAAAATAATAATATTATTATTTTATCAATAAAATAATAGGTTTTAAGAGGCCGAAAGTGATTTCCAGAATTCCCATACTACTATAAATTCTCTAATGAGATCCCTAGATTTACATCCCTTTTTTTATGTCCGCTTTTTATAAATTATTGTTATTCGTTTATCTTACTTACGACAAAAGAGCAGCTTTGTCTGAAAACTAGTGGCACGACAGGTCGTTTTTTCGCTTTAAACAAATGTAAAGAAAACTGAAATAGCTGCGCATGCGCTGTTTTGATATATATTGCGTCACTCCACAAGGTTTTCTACTGTTTTATAACATTTAGCTCGAGTCCACGTGGAAAACGTTCTCTATCGAAACATTTCCTTGGATAATATTTATATGCAAATATTTAGAAGTTGTGTGAAATGCTCTTTTTTTATTATTTAGAATAAGTATGTTCGGGAGGCGTATTTTTTTTAGGTAAGTTCCTTTTAATTATGCACTTCGATTCATTTTTGATTTTTTTTTTAAATCTTGACGAATTTAAAATAAAAAAATATATATACTGTCGTAGTTTTTTTTTTCAATTTAAAGGTCGTAGTTAAAATAATTATTAATTTTCATTTGTTAAAATTAAAATCTTTTCTTTTTCAAAATTTTTTTTTCTTCGCTCATTTAAATATTTAGATTGTATTTCTGAAAAGTTCTGACAGGATGAAAATAAAACATTTTCAGTTTATAAAAGACGCAATATTTTGATTTAACTTTGTTCAGTATATTTAGTACACTTTTTCTTAGTTCATAATAATCAGTAAGTTCATAATAATCAGTAAAATAAATAAAGTTACTGAGTCTTTTTTTAATCATCAGGTCCATATCAGTGTCTTCAATATTTTTGACAAATATTACAATTAATAAATTAAGCTAAATAATTAAAAGTTAAAATATTCATTGTTAATTCAAAGAAACGTATGCGCACACATAAAAACAAATTGTGTGAATGTGGACATAACATAAATAGTGATTTAAGAAGATTTTTTTTTTTCAGAATAAAACACCTGATTAAATTGTTAATTACAGACTGTGTTTGCTAATTGTCTCCAAAAATGTTTTTCTTGAAAATATTTTATTTTTTCCTAAGCAGTATTTTTAATTTTTTTTTATCATTCCTAAAACTTAGCTTGAATGTACTTTTTTTTGAACATCGGTCATTGTCATGTTTAATTTTTTTTTTTCAATTTCTTTTTCGAAGCCTTCATTAAAATATATCGATTTGCTTGATTTTCAAGTGGAAAATATTTATATAATTATTTGTTACACTTTTTTTAAAAGCATATATTAAAAATTAAAATAACATATTAAATAGCTTCAAATAATTTTATAGAAAGAAACATCCTTTTTTAAAAAAAAAAAAAAATATTGAAGCCATCAGTATTTGGGTTATGGTAATTCCACGATAAATGGTTCCAACTATAACCAGCTATATTAAGTTGGGTCATTTAAATATATATATATATATATATATATATATATATATATATATATATATATATATATATATATATATATATATATATACATAAAAGTAATCAATTTACAAAAGAGAATGCGTCATGAACATTTTGTAGAGCATGTATAACATATCCTTAATTGAACTTATAAATCAGTGACGTAATTGAAACAGTTTGTTTCAATGAAGTATTTTTTTTTCTTTCATGCTGGAAATCTTAGAGATTTTTTTTTTTACAGATAAATGCGTAATCGTTGAGTGCACTTTCTTTAACGGCCCGATTGTTCAATGGAGCTACAATTTAAAAACAGTTTTGTTTTTAGGTGGGGGCAACACGCGGTACTCCATTCTCACTGTTTTACTTCGCGAAGTTTTTTATAATTATACTTTTCTATTCTGTACACTCTGAATTTATTTCCTGTTTCAAATTTGTTTTTTTTTTTTTTTTTTTGCCAAAGGTTTTAACATTTCTCAACTCTTCATATCGAATTTAAACTTGAGAAAATAGTTTTTTCCTTTAACTCTGTTTCGAAGTAAAAAGACGCTCACAAAATTTATATTTCTTAAGTGTTGTAATGGGATCAAAAAGGTGATTCATAACATCAATAAATAATGAATTTTACAGAGCTAGCGTACTTAACGTTTCTTTTAGCGTTAATGGAGTACTTAAAACAGTCTTTTTTTCCTCTTCCTTACGTCGCTTATTGCAGACGTAGATAAACGTTTATTGCGTAGTTTATTATTTTTATAACCGTCGTTCAACAGCCGATCCAATTTGGTGGGTTTACAACTCCGCAGCCTTGTTATTTCGAACGCAATCCAGAAGACGAGAGAACTCCTGGATCGAGTATTGGTAGAAATGTGCCTTCGTGGAGGACTTTTTCGATGGAGCTCACCCGCGTTACATGGAGAGGAAGACCACGAGAAGCTCCCACTGTTAGCCTGACGGCAACCCGTGATCCGTCTACCACTGAGGATATTTCACGTCAGCACTGTGGTCGGTGCAAGCCGTTTCATTGAAAGGCGAACGTTCATCGCCGCTCTTATGGCGTAGTTTATTTCCATATGTGGCATTCTTAGAAACAGAGCAGAATGTGATCTATACTTGAGCTAATGGCTAAAGTGAGCCCCCCCCATATCATAAAGTTATTAAAATACTTCACTCAATGCCTAAAGTTTAAATGAATAAAGCATAAACATTAAAGGAATGAAGTTTTAAGAAATAAAATTTGAAATAGACCTGGAAACATGTGTAGTGAATGGAGAGAAACGTAACGGAAATAATTTCATAAGAATTTTTTTTCAATTAAAATTAAAGTATGTATTTCTACATTATAATGAACAAATCACATCTACTGCGTGGAAAAATATAATAATTATGTAGAAACAATCGTTTTGAAACATAATAACTTTCGATATAAATAACATCTGCTGAAATTGTTCTCAGATAGGAGGCAAATAATTGTTAAAGAAATAAACTGTCAAAGATTATATTCAGGAAGGATTAAATAATTCTGCAAAGAATAAAACAATCTGCAAAGGCATAAAGAAATATGAAGTTTCAAACATACGATGAAAATCTACAGCGCTATGTATTTCTAGTGTATCTACCACTACAAAAATACAATTGCAATTCACTAAGACATGTTAACTCGATTCTATGGTGGGGGTACCCTTTCATAGACATTGTCTATAGCATGGGTGACCTTCGGACGTGAAGTGAACACGCCTATTACGATGGACGGTCCACATTGAATAGTTGACTTGTGACTGCGACATTATCCATCTCCTCGCGCTGTTGCTTCTCAGTCTCGATCACACATAACGTGCTACGCATACGCTCGACTGCTAATGGCAACACAGGAGGGACCACGACCGCTAACTTAATACAGCTCTCATGATGAGCATTTCAAAGTACGGTGATCTTGAGACAGCTCTCCCGTCTTCTCACAAAGCAGCAATGAATCCACAAGTAGTATTCTGTTTATAGAATTCTATCACAGAAATAATTCTGGTAAGGGAGTACTGTAGTGTATCTACCACTACAAAAATACAATTCCAATTCCCAAGTATATAAGACATGTTAGCTGGATTAAATGGTGGGGTAGCTTTTCATAGATGAAGGTTTTGCATTGTCTATAACTTCTCTTTCCCCAATGTTATTTATAACTGCCTTAAATTATGGATTGTAGTAAAACACAACTGACTGAATCTTTGTTAACTGATTGTTATCTTTGAATTATTACACTCAATGTTCTCTCTAAAAGCTGATGTTTTTAAAATATTTTTTCTTTTAAAGTAAATATAATTTGAACACTGTTCTAAAGCTTGGTGACATATCTTACTTTATGGTTATTGACCGAATCATTTTCAAAAAAAATTTAATTCCAAAAATATGCTCAGAAACTCTTTTATTCAAATTTACATAAAAGTTGTTCTTCCGTTGTTTTTTTTTTAATTTTTTTAAAAATACTTCCTCGAGGTTATTGACTGCATATTCATAGAAAAGTGTGAGCAATCTTTCTTGACAAAATGGTATTTGTTTTCAATATTTCCATTGAAGTTTCTTTGTATTTGTTTTTTTTTTTTCAGAACGCACGAAATCACTTATTTTAAAGAAGTCTATTATTTCACCATAATCCCCTTATAATTAACAATATCCTGTTATTTGTTAAAAATTCCTGTGTGTTCATTAAAAGCGTCATAATTTAAAACTTTATTAAAGAAATCTCAAGGCCTCATTAAATTCCATTCGAATAGCGATACATTAGCAGCATTTGAAAAGACAAACAAACTACTTTTGATAGTTAAATCTCAGCTATTTTATATGCTTCAATAATTCAACATATCAAATTATTTTTACTTATAGTTATGAAAAATCAATAAAGAAGAACCGATTATTTTTGAATCAAAATTGATGTTGTTTTTTTAAAAAAATGAAATTAAATTTTGACTTCGTCTTTTATAGACATTACAATATTAAATTTTGATTATTTGCAAATGAAATTTCGTAGATATTATAATCTTACTATATCTGTCAATATTGTGATCTCACTATAATATCTAAGTAATTGTTAAATTTATTTAGTTAAGCTATTTACAAAAGATACCTTATTTTTTGTAAATATATAAACTGAAAAAAATGCTAATAATTTGGACAAAAATAATTCTAGTAAAATCTGCGGTGAGAGGTTTTATTGTGGAACACTGGATGTTTAGAACTATAGTGAACACGGTTTATAGAGTTAATTCCCGGATACTTCACTTGAAACACACGTTATTTATTGTCGATAGAGTGAACCAAAAAGAAGAACTTTTTTCTCTCTTCAACTGATTTATTTTTTTCATTTTTTAGTCATTTTGAAATTTCTGCGTGAAATACATAGACCGATTTTCTATAGTGCGGAATGTAGTTTTTTCTTGTTTGCTTCTTCTATCTTCCATAAAGGCCATCCCTACACTTTTTTTGTTCGCAAGACGAAAAGTCATAAAAAATAAAAGTTTACGCATTTTTTGTGACTACATATTGTTTTTTAATCGTTTTTATATTTAATTTTATGAGTCATTTGTTTAAATAATGCGTAATAAAATGGGGGGGAAGTTTGGAAAAACGAGTTAAAATTGTTTGTAGTACCGATATAGTGAAGTCCCGGTTACAGTGAACCGAAATTTCAGTTCCTTGTAGATTCACTATAGCGGACTGTAAAACGATAACGAAGAATTCAAATTTATTTATTTATTTTTTTCTACCACTCACCTACTCACTGTATTTGAAACAAAATTTTGAAAGGATAACAACACCTACATGCATTCGAAATATCACAGGGAACGCAATTAATCTCTCTTTAAAAATATTTTTTTTTTTTTTACTGAGTTATAAGGAAAAGTTTTATCATTAAATACAATGATTTAGCATATTTCCTAATAAGTAAACCGTTTCTGTGTCACAACAAACAGTTTATACTTTAAATAAATGTAAAATGATTTTATTTAAAATGGAGGAAAAATTAATTGCATAATCTTTTATTTGAAATCTGAGTCAGTTAATTATTATGATCTACTATTTAAAAATAAAAGATGAGAGATTTATTCGCAAACAGCGTAAATTAGCAGGTATATTTTTTCATAGACAAGTAATGTAGTTCTTTGTAAACAGTAAATTTTTTTTTCTGAAATATATACAAAACAGAATATCTTAATTATCAAGAAAAAATCTTAATTATTAAATGATATTATACAACTTTATTGTTTTTGCCGGTTTACTGCCAAATTTATTGTCTTAAACCGGTTTGCACTTGTTTACGTTCGTGTATCAATGGGTTAAATTACACGATATATAATATAAATTTAACGATACATAAATATAGAATATTTATCATACATGTGACGTCACACACACATGTGACGTCAGCGGCATCCAATCTTTATCAGTAAAATGGCGAATTAAATTTGAGCAAAGATTTTCTACAAAAATTAGAATTTTAATGAGCGTTAAGTTAATCAAGTGCAAAGCCATATCGCACATCAAATTTAATAACTCTTTCACGTGCACTTAACTTAGATTTTCGAATTTTACAGTAACCGTGATATATTTTCGCGTTATTGTACCTGGCAAGTTCGATGCATGTTTATGTTCTACAGGGCTTCGTGCCTGTCTCTGTGTAGTATATAGTGAAAGAATTGCAATCTTTATGAAAGAATATAGAATGTGTCACTTTCGAGAATGGATACTTGGCGAGATTAGCTTACTCGAAACAGAATGGAAGGAACAGTTGCTAGCGTCAACAAATACCACGTTTTAAAAACTCATCAAGATCGAGATAGCCAAACTTGCAGGTTTCCCAGTCTTCCTCACTTCAATGAAATTTTCTGCTCTTTAAAATCATTAAAGAACACTTTTCGCTCTTTTTTTAAACTATTCGATGGACAGTACGTTATTTTTAATATTTGCCGATTAAATTTAAGGGTATTTTAAAGTAAAAGTTCAAGAAGTAAAATGAATGAAACTAATTATACTAGTTTAAAGCACCTAAAAATGAGACATACGAAAAAATGGGCTTAAAACTAAAAAAGAATGGCTTAACACAACATTTTTCTTTCTATCAATTCATGGCAAGAGTTTTTAAAAATATCAATTTGCTTTTTACTGAGTCTGAGTATATATATATATATATATATATATATATATATATATATATATATATATATATATATATATATATATATATATATATATATATATATATATATATATATATATATGTATTCTATATGAATGATGGACATTCTGTGATTAAAATTAGGAAATGATGGGTTGTTGATATTATCGTATTTGGGATATCCATGAACAGTTCATAAATAAAATGGTTTTAACCCTTTGTTTACGGCATACCATACTGTGTTTCTTGCACAATAAATAGCAAATGTATTCTAATTTATTAACATGAAAAAGCCATAATAATTTTGATTTTTAAGACTTTCAAGGCAAACGCCGAAGGCTGCATTCCACACTGCAAGAAATTTTTTGGAAAAAATGAATAAATAACAATCTGTTTAGTTGTTATTTTACCCTATTTAAACAAAATAATCAAATAACCACAAATAAGATAGTAATGAAACTATGAGAAAATCGTTTATTAATTATTGCTATATAAAAGGGTTAAAGAACAAGAATTTTATTGCACACACTAATCCCTCCTAATGAAGACTTTCAACTAATGCATATTAGAGCTGAGGGAGAGAGTTGATCTCATGACCGACAGAACGGGGGTTCGAGTACCAGCGTTGACCCTTTAACACACATGAAGAATTTCCAGCACTCTCCAATGCCCATTATCTAACGAGAAGCCTAGCTCCAGTTAAATTTCTTTTTTTACGATTTTGAAACCAAGGTAGCTGTAAATGGTTAAAAAACCGTGTAGTTTTGTAATCATGATTTTATACCCACACCAGTTGCAAACGGTTTCAAAAGCGTAATGGTGAAATATATTCTTCACCCTAAATTTTACTATTCATCGGATGGACAAACGGTTATTTTATCATAATTTTAGAATGAGAATTCAAAGAATGCAGAACGAAAATAAATTTTGTCTGCCCCTCAAGAGAAAATTGAAATGCAGTTCGTGAAGATGAAATTTATTCATAAAAAAAAGAAGGGAAAATGTGACATTATATGTGATAGAGTGTGGGAAGCAGGTGTATCAATATTTCATTTGTTCACCTGACTATAATTGATTGCTTCAGAACTTCTTATTGCTTTTAGAGGTCTTCTCTAGATTATAGTATCCTCTCTCTATTGCTGGAAGGGACGCCTTCCATTCAGGATTTTAAAATTATAGATTTTTATTTTGAAAACGTTGATCCAGAGCCTGAATAAGGCTCTAATGGAATATAAGATTTATTTTATGTTTACTTCTTTAATGAACTTTTCTTCATGCTAGCTTCATCATTCATCTATCGTATGAATACAATCTATATTTCGTAAATCCATGGCTTTCTAAGGCGGAATTCAGCTACATTTTCGCAATTATGATGGACACATTGGGCCAATCAAATGCCTGAATTTTTACATATTGCAAAATGCGACATGTTTATGAAAATACAGGCTTTTGTCGTCATTGCATAAACTTAGCTGAATTCCGCCCAAGGATATGAATTTTTCGCATCTAGATGACAATCGGATGACTGCATTCAGCATGATAGAGATAGAATTATCTGAAAATCAATAAAATGGACAGAACATTATATTTCATCTGACCATTGGAGGGGGTAGCTATTTTAGGTTCTAGTCAATTTTCTTGTCAACTATAATGAGGTAAAAATTTTTAAATACCTCCATAAAGCTTGGTTCTTTATTATTGAAGTAATAAAACAGAGGGGGCTTCCAAAGAAGCTTTTGCCCCCGGTCCCCAATGAGGCTTAGTCGGGGCCCTGCGTTGATCTTCATTGCTCTCTTTAGAGATTAGTTATGGCATTTCTTCTCTTCCTTCCCAATAGTTAGAAATTTAATGACTAGTTAAAACAAAAACAAAGGAAATGTGATTAAAATTCACAGTCAGTGGATTTTGTTCTAGTAAGTGGATTTTTCATGACTAATCCTAAGAATCAATCTAAAAATTACGATTAGATAGTAATTCGAGAGGGACGTTTGAAAATGAAATTTTTTTTCCTTTGGTTTTACGCATTTGCTTACGATAGAAATTTAACTCTAGAACGAATCTATTTTTTACTCCTTAAGGCATTTAAAAATTTTTTATTGCCTGCAGCTGTATTTAGTAAAAAAAGGGGTGTTTATTATTCATACTCTATTTAATTATTTTAATTCGTTACGATCCATGATAAACTTTGGATGTCCACGAATTAGTATTTCTATAGTTATCTGAAATCCCGTGTTTATGAAATATGACACTAAATAATTTCAAATCAACTGAACCATCAGATATACAGTCCCTGGAAAGTATTGCCTATAGACTCGTGCAATTATTAGAAATCGTGCAATTATTAAGAAACTATAGTACATCTAATAATTTGGTCTAATTACTATTATATAATGCCCGATATAATAAATATTTTATATTTATAAATATATATATCGTCTTATTTATCTTATCGTTAAATTTATATTATATATCGTCCAATATAACCCATTGTTACACTAGCGTTAACAAGTGCCAACCGGTTTCAGTCATGCAAAAAGAATAGTATCCACCTGATTATGAAGATTTTACATAAAATCTCATTGTGCGTATAATAATTTGGCCAAGTATATCATGTAAGCAATTGTAATGAAGCCAATGTTTTGCATAGTTCTTTGTTACTGGCTATATATATATCAGTCGAGGTAAAAACATCCATCTTCGTAGATTAAATTGTGGTCATCCGGTTCGATTGAGTGAATGTTGGGGGGGGGGGGAAGCATGTTGGAAGTAATACCACAAATTAGTTTTAGTACGTTTGGTTGGATTATTAATTGACCCTGTAATCTCGTTTCTATGTCGTAATCTCTCCGTTCATCAGTTGCAGATTAAGACAGACGATATCAATCAGTAGTCATTACTCAAAATAGATTATCTTCAGCAGGCCACGTGACTTGATGACGAGGAGAAAAAGAATGACTTCTTTCTTCCCTTTAATCGGTCCTATGAAAAATGTTTAAATTACGATTCGGAAGCATTCTATTCCGCCACAAACGTTTTTTTTTTTTTTTTTTTTTTTGTCTGTTCTTACTTATTATTTAATCACATTTTCTGTAAGAAACAAGTGCATCTTCGAATTTTGTTCAATAGATGGTTTGAATAAATGGTTGCCCTTAGAAAGACTTGTAATATCTAAACTTACTCAGCAATAAAAATAAAGTTCCAAAAAGTTTTGCTTTTTTTGTTATTTTAGAGTATTATTTTTCAATAGAACAAATCATTCCAGAACAAACTTGCACTATCAAATAATTCAGAACAGCGATGGCTCAGGGGATAGAGCTTCCGCCTTCCAATGAGGTGAGCCGGGTTTGAATCTCGGCGATGGGCTGGTCGATACGAATTCCGCATCCGGCTTGCACCGATCACAGTGTTGACGTGAAATATCCTCAGTGGTAGACGGATCATGAGTTAGAGTTCCTTTACCGTCAGACTAACCTAGGAAGGTTCTCGTGGTCTTCCTCTCCATGCTACGCAAATGCGGGTTAGTTTCATCAAAAAAGTTCTCCACGAAGGCAAAATTTCTCGCAATACTTGATCCAAGAGTTCCCTTGTCTTTTGGATCAGATTCAAAATGACAAGGCTACGTAAATGAACATTAGCGGTCGTAAACCTAAATTTGGGTTGGCTGTTCAACGTTTTTTAAATGGTTCCAATGGCTTCGTAATATGATTTCGAAAATAGTTTCCGTACATTATCTAATAACACACAGTGTCGGAAGAAAAGATGTTTAATGTAATATATCCCAAAATACCGAACAATATTTAAATAAATCTATTTTAATGTTATATTTTCCTTCTGTTTTAAAATAGATGTATGCAATTGTATTTTTTTTTAAAGATTCATGTTAAAAATTTTAAATATTACAGAACTGTCATAGCCACAAACCAGCTGGATAAAATTTATTTTATTCAAAAATATTATAGAAAAATAAAATTTTTAAACGAATAAAAACATAAACTAAGCATTTTTGTAATCTTTTAATTTTGAATAAAATGCTTTATTCTATTTTGCGTACCTTTGGTGCAGTAGGTGAAAATCATTCAAAAGAATAAACATCTAATTGATATTTCTTTGAAAAAAGCAAACGATTTTAAACCAAATGTGAATTACAGTTGCCGTCCTTTTTTAATCGTCGATACGTTTTTTCTTCTTCTTATGAAGGAGATAGATGCTTTCACTTAAAATTGAATCGTCCGCAAAAGATTTGTTACAAGATTCATTGATTTGCATTGAATCCGTTGAAAACGATCTTATAGGCTTCATGAAAGCCTTGTACAAAAAATGTTTCTTGTTTGCTGATGATTTTTGATGAAGGTTAGTTACTGAGTCGTGATGTATTATTTGGTGAAAAAGGACCCGATCTTTAAAAATGGTAGCCCCTCTTGACATTATTGTTCATTTGCATCCGATTCTGTTCGTTTACGATGCGATATTGTTCGTTTGCATACGAGTTTATATAACTCTTATGATATTTGTAGAAATGATGATGTCACCAAAAATTTGAATATTTAAAATAAAAAGTGATTACTATTGTTGAATGTTGTATTCTAACTCGAAGAAGTTTTGATCTTTTAATGGTTAGGTTAACAGCCATGGTATTCTCGTGATTTTAAGAAGTTTTCACCCTTCGTAGTAATTATTTCAAAAACAGAAAATGATTTTTCACCTTCGTTAAGTCCCGCTATATTCCATGACAGAGAAATAAGTGAGTTCTATTTATTTTATTTTATTGGATTATATTCGAGAATAAATTAGTATTTGAGATTTAAGGCTAATCAGAATAAGTTTGTCTTTTAATATTGATGATTGAAAAAAATATATATGTTTTGAGTTAACTTTCTTTCTTCACTTTCGATTTTTTTAAGTCTATACTTCAAATTGTAGTGTATCTTCCACTACAAAAATACAATTCTAATCCATCTAATAGTATATAAGACATATTGACTCGATTTTATGTTGGGGTAC
Source organism: Parasteatoda tepidariorum (assembly GCF_982258835.1). NCBI lineage: Eukaryota > Metazoa > Arthropoda > Arachnida > Araneae > Theridiidae > Parasteatoda > Parasteatoda tepidariorum. The sequence goes on along the minus strand of NC_141755.1, from coordinate 131,582,300 downwards.
CTTTTCAGAGATGAAAGTTGAGAGGGTCGATATCCATGTGGGGAGCCACATGGGTGACCCGGACGTGATGTGAACACACCTACCTTGGCAGTAACGCCCACTTCGATATGTACACGCTTATCTTGACAGCAACTCTCACTTCGATCTGAACATGCTTACTTTGATGGTTTGCTACTTGTGACATTATCCACCTCCTCGCACTGTTGCCACTCAGTCTCGTCTCGATCACACACAAGGTCAGCCTGCATACATTCGACTGCTAATGGCAGCACAGGACCGTGAACTTAATGCAGCTCTCACGATCAGCCAAAATACGGTGATCTTAATACAGCTCTTCCGGCTTCTCACAAAACTGCAGTGAATCAACTAGTGGTGTTCTATCCCTAATCCATGCCGAATTCCAATCAAGCAGGCATTGCCGGGAACCCAGTTCACCTCATTGGGACCATCACCACTGCTCATCCATTTAATGCATCTGCGTCTATGATCGGAGCTGTGTGTAGGGCGTTACTTAGCTCGGTTCCATATGCGCTTCGAGCGATCCGTGTCCACATCACCAATTGACAAAAAAAAAGAAAAAGTAAACCACATTTAAAATACATCTACTACCGATTTCAACCTCTTCCAACAAAAGCCAGTCTCTTTCCATTTTATAATAAATTAAAATAAAAATAAAATTCACACGATCGATTTGCATGTTTCATTTTCTTGCTCTTCTCATTATCGCTAGACTATATTTTTAATCGTCGTGACATGCACCCAAAACCGATAAATACAAGTTTTTATCAATTTTTTTTTTTTAGCATTTGATGTTAATTATAATCATTTTGTTTTAAGCATTTTTCTTTCGAAAAAAGTTTATTGATAACACTATGAAACAAATTTTTTGTTGCATTTATACAAACTGAAAATAATTTATTTATTTATTTCAAACTTACGTTTCTAATGATAGACTGCATAGACAATTTTACTTTTTTACTAGTTGTTATAACAAATTTCATTTCATATTGATCAGAAATATCCGTGCAAGAGAAGAATTAAATTTTTTTTTAAATTTAAAGATATTTTTGTGATTTTTTGAGCACCTTATGTAAGTGTTTCGTCAAAAAAAAAACATGTGCAGCGTAAATTTCATAGTATTTAACTAAAATAATATAACTTTATGCAAGCAAAAAATATTTTTTTAAAAAATTTGCACTCAAAACTTCTTCTACGCTACGACTATAATGGTGAAAAGAGGGTCTTAAAATTACCAAAAAAGTAGCTATAATACGACAATCCGTGCATTCAACTCATATTATTTTAATTCCTAAAATAGGTTGCAAATTTTACCCAGTAGATGGCACCATGACAGCTTAAAAATTTAAGCATCGAAAACGATAGACAGTATTAATTTGTTTTTCCTGCATTGCTAGATAAATAAAGAAATGACTACTGTAAAATCTTTCGAAATATTTTAAAACGCACAGCAAAAAAATACTACATTAATATAACTTCACCTATTTTTAAACTTTGAATTAAGAATTTATGTGACATTTAACAACTGCTTTAACCCTGAAAAAACTTATCTGCATCTTTTTTAAAATATTAAAATATGCAAATTGTCATCCGTCAGATCTTATTTTTTGTTCAAATAGTGCTATAAGTTAGAAATTATCAGTGATGCCATTTTTAAATTACGTGGATAACTGAATGGCTTATAGTAAAATTTAAAACAATGACTAACGCTTAACCTATCAGAAAATTCCGTTTCGTTTTTTCGCTCATCCCTATTTAATGAATGAATTAATATTTGAAAACGCTGTATTAACATGCAAGTGTCATTCCACTAAAATGTATTGAATGGGTGAATAAAAAGTATTTTATTGGCGATTGAAAATTTGAACAAGATAATAGGGTGAACTAATAGTAGAAATCAAATAATTAAACAATTAAATGAACTGAATTGAAAGACAAGTCAAAAGCAGTTGTAAAACTCGTTCATAAAATAGACAATAATTTATTGCAGAATTTAAGTTTCTTTTTATTTTTATTTTTTTTATTATAAAAAAAACAAGAAATACGTATGAATCTAAAATTGAATAGCTTCGTTTTAAAGCTGTCTGTATTGACAAGATTGATAATGTGCATTATTTATTTCTGAGTATTGATAAGTAAATAAATATATAATTATAGATAATATATAATTATAAATAAGTATACAATTATAAATAGTAGTAAGTATATATGAGTATTGATAAGTAAATTTCGTAAAAGTTTTTTAATGGAATTCTATATAAGTATTAGAAATTTTTAACGTCAGAATATTTTGAAAATTTGTTTAATGACTACGTTTTTATTATTCCTCTTTCACCTACGTGACGATGCATTCTTGCATTCGATCTCTTTCCAGCTAGCTAGAGCACTCAAATATCTACTGTGCTTGATAACAACGCGACTGTCAATCGTTTTCCGATCGCTACAAGTAAAATGTATCGCTATTTTATTCATTGAATCTAACGAAAATCAAAATTTCGATTGAGGCTCCACCGCACTTTTGTGAGGATTCTAAATATGCCTTATTTAATTTTCCCCACATGTATGTTGGATATTTACTTTATGTGGCAATATCTTTCGATATATGTTAAATATGTGGGCCTCACCTAATCGGATAGAGTTCCTTTTAATGTTTTAGAATTATACAATTAGAGTAGTTTTTCAAAAACAGTTAAATAGTAAACATTTGCCTGATAATGGACCCGAATTGCCAGTTTTTCTAAATGCAGTCAAACTCCAAACTATAGAGAATGCCTTGCTATTAGGCATTTTTTTTCCACGTGTGAAAAAATATTTAGATTTACTAACCCAAATGATCTCGGGCAAGTTAAATATCGGTCTTTGTGTATGGGTTCACATCTTCACATAATCCGAAAAATCATCTGGTCGCAACCGGCTTCAATGTAAATTCAACAAACGTCGTATAATACAATTGTACAAAACACGTCTGCACAAGGGCGCCGGCAGAATAATATAAAAGGGGGTGCAACCCTCTAACAAACTACCCTCCCCTCCCCCCCCCAAAAAAATTAAAATATTCTGCTCTTACATTTTGTTTTGTTATTACATATACTTTCATCTGTTCATTTTTTCAAGATGCATTTCTTCATTGTTAGCAAGATATTTAAAAAAAAGTACGAATTTCTTGTACTTGCAAATTTTGCCCAGAGGCGATCGCGCTGGCATAGCTACTGACTTTGAAACACAAATAACTACAAACAGTAGTTTCGTATACTAACCTGTTTGTGCCCGCTTATAATTGGCATTTATTGTGTTGATGAAGTTTTACAGTTGCGAGAAGTCAGTTTGTGTTATACACCTTCGTTACACTGAATAACTAATAGAAAATATAATATTATTTACATTTTATTAAATGAAATTTAAAAATATAGCTTGGATATCTGCCAAGTTTGTGAATGCTCAGTGTGCATAAGAAAAGAATCAAAGATGACTCAGAATTCATTGAAATAGTTATAAACAGATTTGGACAGCAAACAAGACGATTACAATTCTTGTTTGATTAAACAATTTTTTAATTGTTATGTATCAATAATTACTTAATTATTTGGTTTTCCATAAAAATATGTTTAATAAAAAAAAATTTATAAATTTTTTTTTTCTGTATCTCTTTAATTGTTTAAAAAAAAGCCAGGGGGGTGCAAGTGCACCCCGCTGCCGGCGCCCTTGCGTCTGCAGCAGACCGACAAATAGCAAAACTCCCAAACAAACTTCCCATCACTGCAGATTCTTTTTTGTTTTGCCTCCGGCCGAATAAAAACGTGATAAAACAGAACGTATTGACGCATTCTGCTATGCCCGAGTATACTCGGGATCATAAATATTTACAATGTACTCGGTATAATGAGGGAACGGTTGAATTCTTTTTCATTAGCATTTTAGTCTAAATATATTCATAAAAGTAACTATTAAATAATTATTAAAGTGTATTCAAATGTAATTAGAGCTCTCAAAAATCATTTGGTTAAGAAAATTATGTCCCTTTAATTCCATGTAACCGCTATTTTAGAGATTTCTTAGCTTGAAACATTTTTGCTATAGATAGTGATACATATGCTCAATTATTAACGCCGCTCTAATTCTTTAGTACATTGATAATATTTTGAAATTTTTATGTATTATTTTAATCGTTAGTGATATCATACGAATGAAAACGTTAAGAGAGATTTCAATGTATAATTTTTTCTCGATTTTTGAGGATTTTAATTGTAAATATTGAGTATTTATTGAAAAAGACATTAACATCTTTCTTAAAAATAATAGAAAAAATAATAATAAAAGGAGTTATGTCATTAATTTATAGGAATTAAAAGTCATTTATTTTAATCCCTTCACCCTTTAAAAATTCTTTTAAATCGAAAAAAACTATTTGTTCTCGTATAATAATTCATTCTGTAATTTAATCTTCTAAGACCGCTTAGATGAGGTGGTAATGAGATAGCATCTCTAATATTAAAAAAATCTTAATTCTACTTTCAAATCCCTTTAAAGTTTCTTTTCTGCTTCTAATTTTAAATCTTAAATCTTCACAACGACGAAATTGATAGCAATTAAGGGAGGTAGTTTTTTTTTTCTAATTTTAAATTTATCTTATTGCGTATTTTTTTTATTTTTTTATTTTAAATCAATATTATACCAATGAAAAACGTTCGATGATTTTTTTCAGCTTACTTGAATGAAATTCGGTACACAAATTGTTATGTGTTGAAAAAATGAAAAAAATAAAATAAAGATTAATGAATGCCATTTTTGACGCTAAAAAATGAGATACTTCTCTTTTTTTTTTAACTTCCTCCTATCAATGAGAAATATGTTCGGAATCATAATAAATATATGTTTCTTTATTTGATATTTTTATTGGCAAATCATACGACCTTGTTGAATACTGATTTCACTGTTGAATTGAAATAAGTGCTCTTTTTACTGTTTTTATTTTATTTTCAATGTTGATAAAACTAAAAGAGAAATAATACAGCCAAAGAAATTGTTTCATTCTCTTTCCTTACGAAATATTAATATCCTAAAATGTTTTTAATTTTGATTAAATTTTTTCAACTGTTATAGGAATTAATACTAGTATCTATCAATAAATAGTAGCACAGCGGTAAACATTTTCTTATTATGATTCAGGATGAATGATTTGTGAATTTTAGTGATTTTATAGAAGTTTGTTGTCAAGTAAATTAATAATTCTTAGTTTTTTTATTTTATTTTGAAGAATAGAAAGTAAAAACGAAAAATGTTTTGAAGATAATTTTTATAATAATATATACTAGCAGGATAATAAATAGGCACATATCATATGAAAGATGATGATAAATACAGAAAATTCTTCAAAAATTAACAGTTTTCGTAATTTTTTTTTTTTTTTAATTTCAAGGAATATGCGAAACACAAGAAAATATTTTGAAGTCAAGAATTTCACTGATAAACAGAAGCAAAACAATAAATAATTTTCTCAAAAATTCATATGATTTATGCCGAATTGTGAAAGATTTGTTTATGCTTGTTGTTTTAAAACATCATCGTTTATTTTATTTTGAAAAATAGGAATAAAAATTTTCAAATGAAAAGCATTTGAAGTTAATTATTTAAGAGTAAAAAGTCAATAAAAATGACAATTACGACGATTAGGATGCAAAATTCCGTAATTAATTCAAAATAAAAATTAACAGAAGCGGAAGTGTGCTGTTTTTTATGAAAAAAAAATTTCGTAGAGTTTACTTTGTTTTGAAAATGTGGAAAAAAATAGAAAAAGCTTTTTGAGTTAGATCATTTTATTTCAGTGATTCTCAACCACTGTGCCGCGGCACTTTTGTGTGCCACGGAATTCTAAAAATGTGCCGCCAAATATTAGAAATGATACAATAAAAATTATAATGCTTTTTTTTTATTACGAGTAAAGTTTAAATTAAAGAAAAGTGTATATATATAAAATATTATATATAGTATATATATATACACATTTTATAATTTTTTCATGCTTTAACCGCGTGAACATCTTTGTCGGTGATTGTCTTGTCTCTGACAATCTTAAAATAAGTTAAAATAAGAAGGAAGTGTTTAAATTGTCTTTGACAATTTTAAAAAAATGTTGAAATAAGTAGGACATATAACGATTATTAAAATCATTAATTAACAAAGGAAAGCAAGCTAAATATTAACTTTCAAACTTAAATAAAAGCTAATCATTAAAGTAAGCTATGCAATTGAAAGTTATAAAAACAAACTAACAAAGGATAACAAACAAAAAAATAAGCTAACAATTAATAATGAGCAAAAAAACTAGTTGACAAGAAATCACAAAAAAATAACAGTTAATAGCTATAGAAAACAAGCTAACAATTAATAACTAGCAAGAAAAATAAATAACTGTTACTAACTAATAAAAAATTAGTCGAAAGAAATAATTAATCCCTTAATAAACGTGCTTTTGTAGTACATATTATTTTATTTAACATTCAAAATTATTATCACAAACTATTTAACACAGTGTATTATAGGCATGTAAACAACTTTTAAACTATTTTTTTTTTCATTGTGTGCCGTCAAATTTCGAAATCGTTAAAAGTGTGCCGCCCCCAAAAAAAGGTTGAGAATCACTGTTTTATTTTATAAATAAAACAGAACAATAAAATATTCTATCGACATACTTCTGCGTTTAAGTCTGCAAAATGAGTATGAAGTTTGCTGTTTTCAATAAATTTAAACGTTTTATTTTATTATAAGAAATAGAAAAAATAGGATCATTTTAAGTACCAAAACTCAAATTAAAATTCACTGACTCAAAATTAAAATTCTTTTCATAAAGGTTTCGTTTTCTAAATGATTTTTTTGTCTTCAAAATATTGTTTATTTTGAAAACTCTGAAGAGGAAACTGTTTTCAAACTATGCAAAAAATATAAGTGTGACAGTAGAAATTTAAAAAAATAAATTGTTATATTTATTTCAAAAATTATATAGTTTTTAATTTAGACTCTTTTTCTCGTATACTAAAAGACACAGAAAAATAATTTAAATAAGAAATTTTTTCCCTAACCCTATAATTAACATTTTTTTAATTGTTTTAATTATACACTAAAATTTAAAGTATAAACTTAAAAGAAAAAAATAATCTTTTTTAAACTTTTTTCATAAAAACTCACTTGCTAAATTAAAAAGTTATCTTAGTGTGCCTGTAAAAAAGTTAAATAATTGAGGTATTTTTCACGTTTAGCGTATTTAAACTTCATTTATTGTTACAGGATTCTCATAAAAGCTTTAATCCCTGACTCACTCTTTAAGCTGATTATAAAATGAAATAAATCCATTTTATTTTATTTTAACTTATTTATAATTTCTCCGTTTACTGTTTTACGATGTCCTTAAAAAATGCCTTTTCTTATTCTAAAAGCACTGGCTTGTGGCATTAGAGTAAAAAAAAAAAAAAAAAAAAAAAAAAAAATTTAGTTCTGAGTTTTTGACTTTTCATTAACCAGTTTTTCAAAGTGTGTTAAAAAATAATAAAAAAGTAGTAAAATATTTTTTATCAGCATAGACTTCTAACATACAGAAACTTTTCTTAAAGAATATCTTAAAAAATTAATTTAGAGAATAAAAAAAATACGTTTCTCTAAACATTTTTTCAGTTTTTCTTTTAAAAGCAAAGGGTCTTTAAAAAATCACAAACCAGTTAAAGAAATATTTTTCGCATAACTTTCCTTTTTTTTCTCTTCCCTTTCTTAAAGCTAAATAAATTGTATGAGACAGTCAAATGCGTTTTTCTAATTTTTCTTACAACCAAGGGAATAGAATTGCTTTTATTAATGATAGCTTTCTCACAAAAATACCCGCTGTGTTTCTTTTTGTTTTAAATGCAATATTCAAGAAAAATTTGTAAGAGTGCAATTATTCTGGTTAAAGAAAATAAAAGAATAATCTACAGTTTGTTTTGTTCCAGTGAAGTGTCCTGATTAGTGTTAATGTCGTTGTGATTAATGCAAATGGCTAACAAGGCGACTCAATTATTTATTTATTTATTTTTTTTAAAAAAGGAACCTAATGAATGAGAAAGTTTTAATTAGCATCGGTTTGATATATTTTTTTCCCGATAATAAGTGGTATTCTTAAGTGGTGATTCTGCACTGTTCGAAATTTCTCTCAAAAAATGGTTAAATAACAATGCATTGAAGGGTTATTTTACCATATTTAAACTAAACAGTCAAAGTCCCGCAGTGGACTGATCGTCAAGACACGATTTCCAGCAGATCACCGAAGTCAAGCATCACTGGCTGCTGTCAGTGTGTGGGTGGGTGACCACTTGGATCAGTCTGCATAGGGACCGAGGGTGTGCAGTATGGGTCCTCGTTAAACTGTGCTACCGTGAAGTGCTCTACTTCGCGCGCAGGTCGTCGGGCTACCGAAGCGGGGATGCCGTCCCCTCTGCAGAGGATCAAAATTGTGATGGCATGATGTCTTCGGATCATCCTCAGGGATGTTTCCCAGACTTCCGGCAATAGCCCATTGTGCAGCTCTAGTGCGACGTAAATTAACAACAACAACTAAACAGTCAAATAACCATACATAAAGTGGTAATCAAACATAAGTACAAAAAAATAATCAAACTGTTAAGCTTGAGAAAGACTGTTTATTAACTGCCTTCACCTCATACGGCTAAACAACCAGAATTTTATCGCAACCACTAGAACCATCTAACGAAGTTACTTAGTTCTTTGCAACTGCGTATACATATCATAGCCGAGCGAGATTATCTGTCCATCGGTAGAACTGGAGTTCGAGTCCGAGTGTTGACACCACTCCATTCCCTTCAACACATGAATTATTTCCAGTGTCCGGCACTCTCTAATGACCATTACCCTAAGAAGAGCCGTGGTCCTTTGTCTAGTTAGATAACGTTTTTTGCGTTTTGAAAAAGGCTTGTTGTAAATGACTTACAAAACTATATAGTTTTGTATTCATGGTTCCATAACTATACTTTTTGTAAATGGTTTCAAAACCATAAAGGAAAAAAAAATTCTTTACAGTAAGCTTTACGGTTCATCGGATGGACAGACAACTGCCAGTCATTTTACCATAGTTTTAGAATGAAAATTTTAACAGTGTCAGTTGAGTAAGTCATGCAAGCGATAAACACCAGCAAAGTTATTTGCCTTTAGAAACAAGACTTACACTTGTGGCTTTTTATAAAGCACTTATATGCATTACAAAAATGTTTTATGTTTTTTCTTCATGTAACAAAAATATTTTATCTTATGTAGTAAAAAAAAAAATAATAGTTTTATCTACTCATCACATTTGTCTAAAAAACATTATCTGTAGAATATATAAAATCAGTAAAATAAGGAAACTGTAAGAACTGTGATGTAGTGTTTCTTCGAATTTACAGTTGAACAATCCAGAAGATTGTGTTGAGAAACAATTTATTTTAAGTAGGCAGCAAACTAAATATACACTTTAAGAAGAGTAGTCAAATCTAAACACTCATAAAGGACAAATCGTAAGTAAAACTCAGCGCATTATCCGATTTGTGAAGTATTTTTTGTTTCCAAAAACACCAATTTTGGCATGCTACTGATTTCGCCCGTATATTGTTTACAATAGAGAACGAGATGACCTTCATTTGTCATTCTCCTCCATTCTGCGAAACATCTACTTATAAATAAAACTGAGCCGTATTAAATTGCATGAATTTTTTTAGTTGTGTAGTAAGAATTAAATTTTAATTTTTAAATATCTGTCAATTGTATTAAATAATTTTGTAATATTTAATTTTTATTCTTTACAGTTTTTGTTAAGCCTAGTTCATCTTAGTATTTTCTTCATGTTGTGTGCATGTTTGATTATCAAACTGATTTGATTTTTAAATCAGTTCATAAAATGAATGATTATTTCTTTATATTGTATCATAAAAATAACTCTCATAGGTGGCAGTCGCTAACAGAGTTCTTGCAGAAAGATTTTGCTTTTTTGGAAGCAGACAATTTTGATTTCCTTTATTGCAGAAATGTACACCTAAAATTTAAGTTCTTCTTATTATTTTTTTTGTTATTTAAACGTTTAATATATATATATATATATATATATATATATATATATATATATATATATATATATATATATATATATATATATATATATATATATTAGAAGAAGATAAAACCGACAATCCCTCTCGAATATACATTAAAACTACGCCACTGATGTTACTTATGTTGAAGATCAACAATTAACTTTTTTTGTAATCACATTGAATTTTTGCACTTTCATTCTAATATGATGGTCAAATAACCGACAGTAATCTGTCCTTCCAATGAACAGTAAAGTTTACGACAAAGAATATTCTTCATCTTTACGATTTTGAAACCATTTGCAACTAGCATGGTGTCAAAACCGGAAAAAAGAAAATTTAATTGAACATGGAGATAGTTTAGCAGCTTCATAGTGCTGCCATCTATGCCTAAATGTGAGTATCGTACTCTAATAAACCAAAGTCACAAATTGGGGAGTGCAGAACACTAGAAAGTCTGCATTCTTGAGAGGAATGGAGGAAATGTAGTAGTATGGACACTGGGACTCGAACCCCTGTCCTATCGGTCATGAGATGGACAGATTTGCCATCTCGGTTATAATGTGCACACAAGGAACTAATTAGCTTCAGTAGGTGGGGGGGGGATAAAATTGCTGGTTGTTGAACCGTATTGGTTGAAATCAGTTAATAAACGATTTTTCTCACAGTTAACAGTTTGAATACCATCTCATCGATGTTTCTTTGACTGTTTTGTTTAAGTATGGTAAAATAACAATGAAATAAATTGCCATTTAACCATTTTAACCGAGAATTTTCTAACAGTGTAGAGGGAGATACTCGAATTATCTGAATCGATTGAAGTTGTGTGAAAAGAGGATTTCCGTTACTTCTCCAGACATCGAGGGAAGTCTTAGGGGAAATAAAGATTCAAATAAATCTCTCTTTCCAAAATCAGACACTCCCCTCACTGAACATCATAGAATAATATATATATATATATATATATATATATATATATATATATATATATATATATATATATATATATATATATATATATATATATATATGCTGCTTCTGATTGCGGAGGAAGAGAGGTTGAAAATAAATAAACTTCTTCTTTGACTCTAATGACAGAAAGAGTCAAATTTAGAATCCTAAACAGGAAGAAATCTTTTGACCCTATTTTAGAATTCGCCGGAAGGTGTTTTAATACAAACATTGGATAAAATGTTGCCTCAATCGTGTTACACTTCGAAGCCATCGATTTGTGTAAACTTTGACATATTGAAAGTTTGGCGAGATAATTCTGTTATGCTGAAACAACTGCTTTTTGAAATTCTTCTTTCTGTGCCAAAATTCTGAAAGAAAGAAAAAGAAGAACAAAAATAATCAGAGATAGAATTTTGTTCTATGTTTAAACACACGAGAAGACTTGTATTCATATCATATTCCTAAATTAATTAGCGTTCTTTTATCTAATTTTTTAGTGGATTTTTAATTTTTTTAATGTAGCGTTTTTAATAAAACCTTAAAATAACATAATTGTCGTGTATGCTGCGATTATTTTTAAATTGTGAACTGCGGGTCTGAACTCTTAACTGAGAAGCTAAACGGAAGAAAGTTCCGTAAATTAAAGTACGAGTTAATTAAATTACATGAAATGACATCACCAAGTTCTATAAATTACATTTCTGAAAAAAAAAAAGGAAATTTTTTAGGGGAAAAAAGTATTATTTTAGTTTAATTTAACCATATAATATCAACTTATTTAGCTAAGCCTTCAAATTTCATACATGTTAGTCAATGTAGGTATTAAATAACAATATTCGAGTGTTTTCGCAATGGAAGAGGGTTCCATGTTTTTTATTTATCCGTTGTTTAACAGCCCATTTTTGGGTTAACGACTACTAATGTTCAACACCGTAGCCTTGTCATTTTGAACCAATCCAGAAGACAAGGAAACTCCTGGATCAGTACCCCCAGAGGTATTGATTTGGAATGGGAACATGGAGGACTTTTGCGACTCGTCAGATTTAACGTGCATCAGTCACCCTCTACTACACGGGAAGTCTTCGGCCGGCGGGGATCGAACCCTCGAAAAATTCCGTGTTTGTACATTTGCCTAGTAGCAATCGAGGAGTAACGTTAATAAGCGTTACACTTACGCCCGTATTCACCAACACGGATTACCTCCGGGTAATCTTTGGGTAAGAGTAAAATCACGAGTTTAGTGTGAAACGTTATTCTCCAGCCGAAATTTCGCCAAACTCGCAGATTTCATCGACAGTTCTGACTCTCCGGGTAACCCTCCATTTTTGCCGAGTTATCGGAGGGTAACCTATTTACGAGGAGCTTGTAAACAAAAAAGATGGAGGATTCTATCGTTGCGTTTGAGCTTGAAGATCTTGAATTTCTTGAAACTGTTGAAAGAAGGGAAAGATATGTCCCAACTATCAGAAATAATGACCCAGAAGAGTTAGATGAAATAGACTTTTTTGAAAGATATCGTTTCTTAAAACCGACGATTGAAGAACTGATCTCCAAAATTGGCAGTAAGTTGGAATCTGATACAGATCGGAACAATGCCTTAACTCCAACGGAAAAAGTTTTAATTGCTGTAAGATTTTATGCATTTGGAAACCAGCAAATAACATGTTTATATTATATAACAGCACGTGTTTATATTATATACAAAGTCACATGGTTTTACCTTGCCCAATCAAAGGCCTCGTTATATTTCCTGCAAGTGTTAAACTCGAGTTGTGAAATCCTCTGTTGAAAACGGTTGGAGAATAAAAAGCGAGGGTTAATCCGAGAGTAACTCTGAACCGTGGATATTCCGATCACCGAGTTACTCTTGAATTTAACTCGGCGTGGTGAATACGGGTGTTAGAGTCATACAGTCACTCGCCAAATTATTAGACACACTCTAAGATTCTATGTAAAATCTTATTGATCACGTGATACTCTATACAGCTTTATTGTTTTTATGTGACTGTTTTGCACTTGTTTACGTTCGTGCATTAATTATTTAAATTGGAAGATATATAGAATCCATTCGACAATTGGATACATTAAGGGATATATTATACATAATATATCCTTATATATATAATAAGGAATTATTATATAAATATGGAATAATTATATAAGGTATTACATCCAAAATGCATAATAATTTGTTTACGTTCGTGTATCAATTCGCCGATACATAATATAAATTGGACGATAAGATAAATGAGACGATATATTATATAATATAGAATATTTACTATATCAGTATACTATAATAATTCGACCCAATGATGAGACGCATTGTAGTGTTTTAATAATGACATGATTGGTACGAGTTTAATAGGCAATACTTTTATATTTAAGCATACATGTAATTGGTATTTATTCAGGATATTTTTCATAGACTTCCCATACGTGTATTTATTTGTAACGCATTGCATGACATGATGTTAACCCATTGATAGAGGGAGCGTCAACAAATGTATCCGAGTTAAAACAATAGCTGATAATTTTACATAGAATCTTAGAGTGCGTGTAATAATAATATGGCGTGTAATATAATATTGTGAAACTCACTTCAGTTTAAAATCCGAGTAAAGTTTCGAAAGAAGTGTTTTTCTACTTTTTAAATGGGTAGATGCCACCTCTCATAGGAGTGGCAAATGATTAAATTGCTCTTTTCGAAAGGATGCGTTTTAATCTTTGCTTTAAAACTAACGTTGAAGGGATAAATTAAATTAACACACCCATGCTGAGGACATTGCGATGGATAAAAATCGATTTGGAGAAAAGGCCTTTAATTAGAAGTTAAATAGACTCTGCTCTAAAATCCATTTTATTGATCACGTCTAGTTTCTAATAAATAATTGCCGATTTTAATTTACTTTCTCTCGGTACATAATAAAAACATTTTGAGATATAAAACTGTTATTTCAATTTATAAAGATTAAAATTAAAAAAAAAAATTCATCAGGTAAGGATTTTTTTCTCCAATCTAATCTTCCTTTCATTAGTGAAAAATACAGACGTCCAATTTTAGTTTTTCTAAAAAATTGAATCACAAAGTAATTTAAGAGATGACTTACAAAATTAATCTAATTTGTCTAAAAGTGCCATTTATGTGTTACTTTCTAGGGGAATTGCTTTAAAAAATCGCATTTTGTTGAAAAATATCATTCGAAAATTTGTATTCCTTTTTGTAGTATTGACTGCTGGTAGTATTACAGTCAGTGGCCATATTAGTCGACGCACTGTAAAATTATAATTGATAGTGACAGCTTTTCACTCGGTCTGCATTTGTTTACACTCCTATATCAATGGGTTAACATCATGTCATGCAGTAAAGATCAAAATAAATATGGGAGTCTATAAGAAATCTCCTGAACCCCATGACATATGTGTCTTTAAATATAAAAGTATTGTATTTAAACTCTTGTAAATCAAGTCATTATTAAAAACACTACAGTGTGTCTAATTATTATAAAATACTAATATAATATCTGATATAATAAATATTCCATATTTGTTATAATATATCGTCTCATTTATTCTATCGTCAAATTTATATTATATATCGTAACTAATTCATAAACGATCGTAAACAAGTGCAGACCTGTTAAAGCTGTGTGAAAACCAATAAAGCGCTGATAATTAAGATTTTACATAGAATCTTACAATACGTCTAATAATCTGGCCAGAGACTGTATGTTTAACAAATGTTTCTCGGAATACAACAATTTTAATTAGTTCAAACATTTTCAGGAAAAATGTATGGAAAAATAGTTCGTTCTAAATTTGTTGGTGAATAAATTTTGCATGAAAGCAAAGTACTTGTGGTATATTTTAAAACATTAACAATAATGCCGAATGTGTCTCCTTTGCTGAAAGAGAATTTACTGAAGAAATGTATTGAGAAATTATTTAAGAAACAGGATGCGTAGCGTTTCCATTTTCGTTTTCTAAAAGCCCTTAGGGGTGCTTTATTCATTCGGTGTTAAAGTGCTTAATTTTCCCTTTTCCAAAATGAGATTTTTTTTCTTTACCATGTCTATTTTTGCCTCGAATTGCGAAAAAAGCGTGCCTTTCACATTGTTCTATTCAACGTTATGAAATACTTTGCGGATTCGGTGGGAAGGATTCATACATTCTCACGAGCTGCATTTTCCAAGAGAGATAATCTTTTAAAATAATAGTTAAATGAATTATTAATAATTTCGAACAAACATTTTAACATAATTTTTACATAACTCGCGTTACATGGAGAGGAAGACCACTAGAACCTCCCGCGCAGTTAAGACCACACCGAGGTTACTAAATGGTGTTCCTAGGCAAGTCATTAAAGGGAGATTATTTTCTTAACCAATAACGATTTTTGAAAGCTGTCATTATATTTGCATCTAATCAATAATCTATTATTTATTTAATTGTTTAGCTTCCAGTATGAAGATATTTAAGTTAAAATGCCAATGAAATAGAAACAATTTTTTTTTATTTATAATATAATTATTCTAATTACAATTTCATTAAGAAAAAATATGAAAAAAGACATACAATTAAATAAAAATTTGCATATAATATCATACTAAATCAAATCTTTAAGAATTTGGAGGAGCGTTAGTTTGTCACACTATGCTCTTCCACAATGAAATAAGCAATTCAATTTAATTCTAGACTTTATAATTCTATCTTTATTACAATCATTTAGCCTTTTTCTTCTTTAAAATTATTAATATTTTTTTACGCTCATATATTTCATGTAATTTCTGAATAATCAGAAAAATATTCAAATATAAAGGAGTTCTTAAATTATGTGTTGGATTTCACACATTTTTTTTAAAAAATTCAAACCTTAAAAATGTAATGTGCTTATTTTTTCTTGTGGCTTGTCCTTTTTTTTAATACTATGCTTCTATAGCACTTAGAAAAATCTCTCGGTTTAATCTAATTATTTAAGTTTCTTCATTATGTGAGTTTAATACTACAATATTAGATACTTTTGAAATTGTAATAGTCATTTTTGTGTGGCTTTCACTGAATTGAAATAAAATTGTTTAATTTTCATAGTTGAAATTAATTAGACACTTCTCTAGATTATGTGAATTTAAATCTAGGCACAAACACAGTATTAGATACTTTTAAAACTGTACAAATCTCTTTTATTTGTGTGGCTTAAATTGAACTGAAATAAAATTGTTTAATTTTTATGAGAATGTCTTAATTCTGCAGAATAAAGCTTTTTAAATCTAATTGTTTTAACTAATTAGCCAGTTCTCTGTATTAAGCTAGTTGAAATCTACTCACACAATATAAGATGTTTTTTCAAACATTGATAATTATTCTTATTTTTGGCTTAGGCCGATTGTTTAATTTTTATCACGATCTTTAATTCTTTACGATAAAACTGAAATAAAATTGATTAAAATTGATTCCTAGTTTGAACAACAACAATCCCTGACCATATCATTTGACGCCCAGTAAGATTCTATGTAAAATTATAATCTATACAGCTTTTATCGACTGTTTACGGTCCTGTATCAATGGGTTAACATTGAAGTGCAATACGTCAAAAATAAATACAAATATGAGAGTCTATAAAAATTCTCCCCAATTAAATCCCATGACAAGTATGTTTAAATGAAAAAGTATTGCCTATAAACTCGTGTAAATCATGTCAGTATTAAAACACTACTGTGGGTCTCATTAGTATAATATACTGATATATTACTTGATATAATAAATATCCTATATTTATATAATACTAGCCGCCTAAGGCGGCCAGCTGTCCGCCACGCTGAAGGTTTTCACAAATAAAGTTTTTTGAAACATAGTGGACAAAGATTAGAAGATTTTAAAGATTAGTGGACAATTAAAGTGTTCCTGTCCAGCAATTTTGTCTTCATATCCAGTTCTGCTGCAGATGTGTTATAGCGCTTGAGGATGTTTGAAATTACATAGCTACAACGCTTAAGAAAAAAAAACTAAAATGCTAAATACATGGAAAGAACACGAAAACGAATAAATTTTTTATGGTATCAATTTCTATTTCTATATAATTTTTTATGGTATCAAATTCTATTTCTATATCTGTTACGTCAAGCACTCAGGTATTATAATTTGATCTAGTTGTGCTTGTATAATTTTGATCTAGTTGCGCTTTCTACGTCATTTTGTTAACATCGTTTGGTTTGTTATTTAACATCGTTTGGTTTGTTATTTCTAAGTTAACTTTCAAAAAATTGGCTGGCATCAGCATTTTTATTCTTTAAGTTGTTTATTTTTTCTTTTGGAATTCGTTCCTTTTTAGCGAAATGTTTTTCAACCTAATCGAATTCTTTGCCGACTGTTCTCTGTATATATAAAGAAAATAAAGTAAATATTTTTAAAGTGTTGTGAAAAGAATTTTTAGTTGTACAAAGTACTACAATATCGCTATAAAAATTATCGTCTTCGCTTAAGGAAAAAAAAATAGAGCGTGGAAAGAAGAAGAAAAACTTATTATAACAATTATGAACAGCGACAAATATATCAAAGCGAAGCGTTCTATTTACGTATCGAATATGTTGCCACATTTTTAATACAAAAGTTAAACTTTTCTCCACTTTAATAAATGAAAACTAATGCGAACTTTACAATTAAATTATTAATTCCTTCGTATATTATTGGTTTAAGTTGTCGAAAATTAATATTTCAATTGTGAGGTTCGCATTAGCATACATTTATAAGAGTGGGGAAAAGTATATGCATTTTTTAATAGTTTTTTGAATATGGCTCTTTGAAGACGAAAAAGCAGACGAAAAGCATAGACTTACAAAATGACTGATAACTAAATAACTAATCAAAATTTTTGAAAAAGAAAAAAAATACTTCTTCATTATGTCAAAACACAATTATGGGCCGAGTTTCGTGCCCGGGCGAGGCTTCTGGGGCGATATATTGTGATTACAGACACACACACACACAGCCGCGTTTATTATTATGTATAGATATCGTCTCCCATCGTCGAATTTATATTATATATCGCCTCATTTAACCCATTGATACCCGAGCGTAAGCAAGGGCAAAACAGTCAGCTTAAAAACACTAAAGCTGTATAGACCTGATAATTAAGATTTTACATAGAATCTTAGGATCTGTAAAAAGCCAATATTACGCAAGTTTAATTTTTGACCTCAAACACAATACTAGATATTTCTGAAAACTCTAATAATCATTCTTATTTATGGAGCTTCAATATATTTAAAGTGAAATAAAAAATGCATAGACGCATTCCTCGATGATTCCTTCCGAACAATTAATTCATTCCTGTTCGTTTATTCATTCGTGTGTCGTGAGGGGGGAGTTAATCTATTTGTGGTTGAAGAGAGAATTGTCAGTCAGTCTTTTCATAATTAAGTTTCTCCTCCATTTATTAAAAGGGTTACGGTATGACCACATCAATAATATTAAGTGTATCGATTTTTACAATGTGTGTGTGTGTGTGTTACTGCTTGAAGGAAAACTCATTTGGAGAAGGTTTATTGCAGAAATGGAATTAAAAATAGAAACAGTTAGACGCGTTTCATAAAGTGTTTGCATACTATAAAATTATTCAATGGCATTTCAAAATAGGCGTGTCAATTTATGTTGGATTTGTTCAAGAAGGGAATTTCTGGAAAGGCATAATAAGTCATAGTTTACTTACACTCACTCACTGGCCTCGTTATTAGACTCAATCTAAGAGACTCTATGTAAAATCTTCATTATCAGATGATGCAGCTTTAGTGTTTTTATGCGACACGTTTGTACTGGGCTTACGTTCGCATATAAATTGCAGAAATTAGACAATCTATAATATAAATTCAACGATTCGATAAATGAGACGATATATTACATAAATATAAAATAATTATTATATCAGGCATTTTATTAGTGTATTGGACCCAATTATTACGCGTCCTGCAGTGTTTCTATAATGGCATGTTTCGCACGAGTGGCAATACTTTTATAATTAAACACATGGCATGGGTTTTTAGAGAGAAGATTTTTTATATACGTCCCATTTTTATTTATTTTTAACGTATTGCATGACAATGTTAACCCATTGACACACGAAGGCAAATAATTGCAAACCGGTTTCAGTCACGTAAAAACACTAAAGCTGTATAGAGTATCACGTGATAATTAAGATTTTAAGTGGAATCTTACAGAGCGTCTAATAATTTAGCCAGGGACTATAAATGAAGGAATATGTTAGGGTTATGTATAAACATTCTATGGATCGGAAGAATAATTCAATTATATTGTTTTATATTTTCAAATTCAACGAAAGATAGATCTGATCAAGATAATTGTAAAGATTGCTGAAATGCCTTACGGATTACTGTGCGGACATGTTCAATTATGTTTTTTAAGTGTAGTGCGTCTACCACTACATAAATACAATTCCAATTCACTGAGACATGTTAACTCGATTCTATGGTAGAGTAACTTTTCGTAGATGAAGGTTGACAGGGTCGGTATCCCCACATGGGTGACCTTCGGACGAGATGTGTACCCGCCTACCTTGACAGCAACTCCCACTTCGATTTGAACACGCCTACCTCGATGGATTGTCCATATTGAACAGTTGACTTGCCACTTGTGACTGCTACATTATCCACCTCTTCACTCCGTTGCTACTTAGTCTCGATCACACACAACTTTGTATACAGTCGTCTGCTAAAAGCAACACGGGAGAAACCACAACCCTGAACTTAATACAGCTCTCACGCTCAGCACTCAAAAGTACGGTGATCTTAATACACCTCTCCCGACTTCCCACAAAACAGTAATGAATCCACTAGTGGTATCCGTTCATAGAATTCTATCTCAACTATAATTCTGGCTGGGGGAGTACTGTAGTGTGTCTACCACTACAAAAAATACAATTCCAATTCCCAAGTATATAAGACATGTTAACTCGATTTCATGGTGCGGTACTTTTTCATAGATGAAGGTTGACATTGTCTATAACTACTCACTCTCCCCACTCTTATGTTTATAGATTATAAAATATGTAGAATAAAACGATCCACGTTTTTAAATGCTGCCTCTTTAATGTTCCTTTACCAACACTTAAATCAACTTCTTCGCAAAGACCATTTTTTTAAATCTGTCTCGCATGGATCGAAAATATGTTAAAATTATATTTTATTTATTTTTCGCTGTTTCAGTCTCCAGTGAATTGTAAGAAATCGATCCAAAAACTTTGTTTAAAAAAAAAAGAGGTCAAATAATCTCTGTAAAGCAATTCTGTACGAAGAAATACAAATGAAATCTTAACTGAAATTGGATTTTTTTTCCTCCCCCCCCCCTCCTCCCATCAAGACGATATAAAAAAATAAATGAAACCAGAGTTATTATTTTGAAAGAGCCTTCAACAGCAAGTGTACTTTAATTAAGTAAAAGAAATTCCCTCTTTCCAACATTTAATAAGTAGATTCAAGTATTTTTAATATTCTTCGTATTTTGTTTTAAAAATCTAATTATATTTATTATTTTCTGTCGGTGACATTGTCCAGTTTGTTGAAGACAAATAATAAAATAAAATAAAAAGATTGCTTTTAATTGAGAAAATGCAATGCGTGTCTTGAGCGGGATTTCTCGAGAAGTGCTGTTTTGAGGGACATGAAAATGCCGGTCTGATCTCAATTATTCTGAAAGATAAACTTGTTTTCTTTTAAGTACACTGTTAAAATTTCGATTCTATAATTAGGGTAAAATAACTTGCAGCTGTTTGTCCATCCGATGAACCTTAAAGTTAACGGTAAAGAAATTTTTTTCCTTTATGGTTTTGAAAGTATTAACAGAAAGTATGGTTATAAAACCATTAATACAAAACGATACATTTTTTTTAACGATACAAGCATTTCTCAAAAACGTTATCTAACTAGACATAGGACCTCCGCTTTTCGTCATTAGAGAGTGTCGGACACTTGGAAATTCTTCAAGTGTTGAAGGGAGGAAATAGTGTGATGTCAACACTAGGACTTAAGTTCTGTCGGTCATGAGATGGACACAGATAAGACATGATATGTATACGCAAAGAACTAAGTAGCTTCATGAGGTGGTTCTAGTGGGTGCGATAAAATTCTGGTTGTTTAACCGCATAAGGTGAAAGCAGTTAATAAACAGTTTTTCTCAAGCTTAACAGTTTGATTACCATTTTATGCATGGTTATGTGAGTGTATTCGATTAAATATGGTGAAATAGCCATAAAATTAATTTGATATTTAACCATATTTTCCGAGAAATTTCTAACAGTGTATGATTTTCTAAAAAAGCGAAGAGAAATTCTGTTTACCATAATGTTGAAGTAGAACGCATGACAATACCATTAATGAATGATCTGTGTTATAACCACTCTTATTCAACGAAAATCAAAAGATGACATAAAACCTAATTTGCCTTGAAAATATGAAGATGGTAATGAAAGGCCGACATGTTTCGAGCGTATAAAAATAGAAATCCTTTCTCAAGACGGGAAAAACAAAAGTTAGTTGAAGTAGAAAACATGAAAGAAAAGTTAAAAAAATAAAGGTATTTATTCTGATATAAAGGTAACTGAGAGTAAAAAATAAATTAGGTGAAAGAAAACTAGAAAATCGGCAAAGAGTGGTATATCTCTTCATACGAAGTCACACACTAACTATATGCTGTTTGTTATCAAGGAAATTCCTATAAATAAAACAAATTCCATCTGACATAACTGAGATGGCATTAAAATTATTTCCGATATTGTGCGATGGCATTCTTGATAGGAAACATCTTTAGTTTAAATTTTAAAGCACGAATTTTTTTAATCCATATGTCACACTTCAATAATCACTATTATTAATATTATTTTTAGAAATTTAACAAAAAATGAAAGAAAAAAGGCATTAACAATCCCGATTTAATATTCAAGACAAGGAAAACGCTTTTAAAATTTAACGAATTCCTAAACTGAGGAAGACAGGACTGAAAATATCATGTGTGCTTAACAATAGAAAGACTGAAACTTAGTATATTTGCCCAATAGCAGTCAAAATGACTGGATTGTAAAAGAATAAATAATGTGTAAAAAAAATTTTTTAAAATTAATTTTTAATATTTTTTATACTATTTACAATTGTATAACAAGTTATTAGTATATATTAACAGTAAAAAAATTATATGTTGTACAAAATTGTAAGAAATTGTGTCATCATTGTTTTTCTAATTGAAATTATAAGCAGTTAAAATGACTTCCTTAGGCAATCTAACAGAAACCGAGAAGTGTTGAATAGAAAATATGTTGATCAGGCATTTCATTCATCATCTATCCCGATTTTATCACTAGTTATTCAACAGATTGTTTCGCCCTCCATTTAATGTTCCATACTATCATTTTGACTTGATTTCTGACAAAAATTCTAAATATTTATATTAGCAGCAGTCTTGTATTTTTCATATGTTTAGCTGCTATATTTTGCCACTATTTCTGATAACTTCAAAGCCTATGTTCACAATGTTGTAGGATAGCTATCTCATTAAAACGAGTTCTACATTAGGAATTTTTGCAAAAGCAAAAAAGAAATCCTTTGAACGAATGAAAGAGAACAGATTTGTGTGATCTGGTAAAGCAATAAACCGATAAATAATTCTGATATTGATTGCTTTATGCTGAAAAAGAAAGCTTTAGGGTCGAAAATTTAAAGTTTTAATTTAATTCTATAGGCACTATATTACTGGAACTGTATTTAACTGCTGACGACTACTTTAAATGTTAAAAAAGAAACGTATTGAACTTTCTTAAAATTATTGCCAATTTAGCTAACTTTTTTCGCAGTGATCAAAACTTGTAAATTCAATAAATAATTGCTATTTTTGTACATTTTTATTTATCCATTTTTTTTATCCATAATCAAACGGACATAGGGAACACAGATTTTTTTCGTGAAGTCAGAATTTAAATTTTATTCCCGCCCTGTCCGTGTTCGATCATTTTCAAAATTACTTTATATCGCTTTAAAATAAAGTTAAAAAGAAGCATTTTGGATATGGCTGATATCGAGTACCCAAACATCACGCTGTTAGTCAAGACTACTACAACACTATAGTGTAGTGTATCTATACGCAGGAGTGACACAGGACCGTGAACTTAATACAGCTCTCACAATCAGCAAGCAAAAGTAATGCGATTTTAATACAACTCTCCCGGCTTCTCACTAAAAGAGCAATGAATCCACTAGTTGTATCCGTTCATCGAATTCTGTCACAGATATAATTCTGACTGGGGGAGTACTCTAGTGTGTCTACCACTACAAAAATACAATTCAATTTCACTAGTATATAAGACTCGATTCTATGGTGGTGTGTCTTTTCATAGACTGTGTCGATAGCCCCCACACTATTAACTGTACTTTTTGCATATTGGAACAACAACAAAATGTTTTTTTTAGACAAATACTTGTATTAGAGTGTTTTACAGAAATATAATAATGCATCGAGGTAATGTAGAAAATTCTGAATTACTGGTGCCAACTATATTTGCGTGGCTGTGCATACAAGTTTGGTTTACTATGCCAACTGTCAAATGTTCTTTAAACTAACCATATCGAAATCCTACTATTAGTTCCCTCTTGTTCACATTTTCTAATTCTTCATAAAATTCATTGTATACAGTCAATAATTTCAATGACATTTGTTTAAACTTGTTGTCACTTGCATGTCAATACAATCGTTTCAAATATTAATTCATTCATTAAATGCAATGAATTCATTTTAGTTTCATATGAGAGAAAAAAAATTGTAATTGTTTAATGAAAAGTAACTAAAATGAAATTTTTCTCTGCTGACCTATGTAAATGTTGACTTTTAATTTTTTTAAATTTTATATTACTTGTTTATTGCAATTTACGAAATTATTTTTTAGTTCAGCTTGTTATACGATTCATACCTTAACAAACAATAAATATTTTGTGCAATAATAATACAGCTCTGTTACGTTTTGATAACCTCTGTTTGTTTAGAAAGATTGGATATTACCTAGTTTTGTCTCCACCCCTTATTGTGGTCCACTTCCTCAAAACACTGAAAACTTTATTTTTATATTTCGTAAAATATTTGAAAACTTTTTATGCAAAGTTGCAGTTTTTCTGTGTGCTGCAGAGCTGCTTGCATTGCATTTTTTACTACCTGTTCTCACAAACCAGTTATTCACTAATCTATTATCCATAGTTATTCTTTTTTTATTTCTTCGTAATTCTTGTATATTTTTCAACAAAAATGAGTGCAACATAAAGTTAAACATCCAAAGCAAAGGCTGCTGGACGTTTCTGATTTCTTTTAATAATCGCTGCTTGAATCTTAAATTTAAATTTATACAAATATTCCAAAAGATTTTTCTTGAAAGATGTCTCTACTTAGTTTCTCCCAAAAATGTAAAGAAAAGCGCATTCTAATTACTCTTATAATTAGAACTTCAGAGATCAGGCGTCTTAATTAAGGTTAAACTTGATCAAATTTCCAGGAGCCTTGGCTGTCATATCAACCCTTACTTTTCACAAAATTTAAATGTTAGAAGATTTCAGACAATTAATATGATACCCCCTCGTCTATCGATCCGCCTTCAAAGGGATGCAGAGAAATTTTGTTTGAACTTAACATATCGGTTTTGATGAAATTCTCATGATGCCACCAGCATATGTCCTCTTAAAAATAAATCTTGATGTAACACCCAAAATATTATTTTCTCCCTATCTACACGTTCTCCTCCTCAATTATGAGATTAAGGAGGTGTTTTTGTTAAATAACTGAACTAGGTTTGCGGCTCTAAACTTCACCTCGGTACTTTTTTACTAGCAGAATACAATCAGTGCTGAACAGCACTACGAAATCTTGCCAGAACTGAAAGATATAAACCAGCACAATTAATGGAGAAAACATGGAAAATAATAAAATAAGGATTAATAAAACAAAACGAAAAAAATCATTGAAATGAAATTTTTGAAAAAGAATTATTAAAAGCCGGAAAAGCTAAAAAAAAATCTCTTCTTGAGCTCACACGATTATATCCGCAAAAAAGAGTGCTTTCTAATATTGTATCAATATAGCCAAAGTAAAATATATCAATACAATAGTGTGAAGAGCACCTAAATAAATGGAAGAAATAATAGAACATATTAAGTAAAAAATATACGAAATAAAACACATAAAGCGAAAAATAGAAAATAAAATGTAAGAAAAATACCGAATAAAATAAAAAATGTAATCTCCTATAAAGCGAGTAGCGAATTCAAATGAGATTACATGTTCCGGAATCCTTCAAGAATGATTTGAAATATTTTCGTAATAAGTTTGCCAGATTACAAAATATGAAAATAAAAAAGTAAATAGAGGTTAGAAACATATAAAGAGGGATCTTTTTAGGGTGCGTTCTTACTGCAGTACTGAAGCGCGTTTGATTTGTTAGTTACTTTGGATTGGCCCGAAAATGTATTTGCGTTAGGTAATAATATTATACTGCACAATGTAATGTTTATAATTAATAAGGCTGATATTTAATTATACGATTTTAATGATTTTTGAAAATTATTAGCATCTATTTAAAAAGAAAAAAAAAGGAAAAAAAAACACGATTTGCTCGGTTTGCACAGATTTTTATCCCTTAATTTTCCAGAATTAGATTAGCACATGGTAAAAATATAAGTTTAGTTAACTAAGAAGTTTATAGTACATTGATTAATAATAATAAAAAAAATACAATTAACTAAATGATTTAACTTAATTTCATTGGTTGGTTCTTTTGTATCAAATTTTGAAAGCGTCACTCATTTGATTAAAAGTGGTATTTAAATAAATGTTTTTGGAATCATTAGAATTCCAAGTAATTAGTTTATTTCCTTTAAAATTGATTTAATCGTATATATCAACAAGCCAGATAATTTCTTCTTTTTTAATACCCAAATTCAAAAAATTTAAATTAATATTATCATCATGATTACGAAGCAAGAGTAATTCCTCGAAGTAAATATTTTTTTTTTCCAATGCCCACCTGTGTTAACATCCGTCAATTCAGGCATATACAGGGCGATTTTGTTGACCTCTCTTTCAGGGCCACCCTATTAGGTGGGCCAACGTCGCTCCCTCAGCGAGGACAGATAGTACAGAGAGGGAAAGAACATTCATGCCTTGCCCGGGATTCGAACCCAGAACCTTTCTGATGCAAGGACAGTGTTTTGTTAAATATTATTTAACGAAATTGTATAGCCTTGAAAATTAAAGATAATTAAATCACCAATAAATCTAAAAATAAATGTAATATTAAGAGTATGGTTTTTTCATGATAGTGAAAAAATAAGTTAGCTGAGGGAGACGAAAAAGTAGATCCATGCAGTATTCCATCCATTTGAAATTTATGTTTTACATTGTAAAGATAATTATTTTAAGGACAAAAATTAATTCGAATTTCCTAATAATCGAAATATATTTTTACAATCATAGTAATAATTTCAAAGAACATCTTTTAGTTTAAAAAAGGGAAAGAGATCCTGGAAATCAAAATAGAATTAATTTTATTTTATTTAATGAATTCTAAAATCAGTTGATTATAAGCGATAATCCAAGAAAAACCTTCTTTAATACTATTGATAATAATTTTATTTAAGTAGTTCGAGAAAATATTGCCAGGTATAGTTAGGTAAGTATTAGATCCACGTGGGATTGATTTTATAGGAATTTTATGAAAGTTTGAACTGATAATTTAGTATGAAGAGAGAGAGAGAATGTATATCGCTGATTTTAAATTCTAACCTCTTACATAAAACTAAAATCTTTTAATAATAATATTATTATTTAAATTACTAAGCTCAAAGTGTTTACTATTTTTTTAACTCCTTATATAAAATTCGACTTGGAATTTTTTCATTGAAGATTGCATAATTATTGTTAGCTTTGTCTAGGGTGGTAATTACAAAATTTTTTTGTTGTTTCTTAATCAATGGATTAGTTTTGAAAAAAATGTTGAATTTTTGCTGTTATTTAAAATTTCCTCATTTTTAAAGTAATAATAAACAGCCCATTACCATTCTTTTAGCATGGCTAAAGGTAAAGAGAAACGATTTTTTAAACAAAAAAAAAGTATTTTAGAATTTTATTAATTGATATAAGGTAAATGGGTCAAAATTTTGTCCCCTTTAGCTAATATTATAATAATTAAAAATAGTTCTACCAAGGGATTTATTATATTTAAAGCTTTTAATTATGTTAAAATCTTTTAATGGAAACAAATTTTTTGAATTTTCAAAAATATTCCGAAATTTAACTTATTGAAAATAGGGTATTGAAAGTTAATAACGAAATAGAAATTATCTAATTTTTTTTTTATTGGATGAAATTTTTCTTATTTTAGCTTTTACAATAATCGAAACAAAGAATTTCGAAGTATAATTTAACATGGCTGGCCCGTCTGGCCAAAATGATTTTCTCAGTATGTATTGCATTAATTTCTTCAAACCATTTTAGTAACAATAACAATATAAAAAAAAAATTAAAAGCATTAAAAATTTACTCGAATGATGTGTTTTTAATCTTAGCTTCGCCGGTCACCGGTGACCCCCGTGACGCTACGAACAAACTCAGTGCCGGTCACCGGTGACCCCCATGGCATTCAACGTGTGTTAATCGTGTGAGCTGAGGACGAGATTATATCTTTTTTCATTTTGATTTTTTTTCCCGACCTTTTAATATTTTTTTAAACTCAAATTTAAACACTTCTGCGAATCAAGAAGTAGTTCAATTTTAATTAACAAAATGAGTTGATTAATAAAATAATTGAATAAATTCAGAGTGTAGCGGTCAATTGCAGCTTGTATTATATAGAACCTGGGTTACATTTTAATAATTAAACACTCTTGCTAAAAGTGCTCCCGACCAAAATTCAGTTGAAAACTTTCACAATCACGAAAGTGATTTAATAAAAAAAAAATTTAATGAAAGCTTCGCGGCAATTGAGAAATTTTTTAGTATAAAATCCTAACACCTCTTTCTTATAAGGTAAAATGCAAGCAAAAAACAAGAAGTTTAAACTTTCAAAATTATTATTATTTCTTTCCTAACTATTACCATTCTCCTTTCATACAAAAAACAATCTATCTATAACCTGATGTTCAGTAATGACTTCCTTTGATATATATTTTTAGAAGATTTGATAAAAATTATGTAAAAGAATGCATATATTAATGCACATCAGAGAGGAAGAAAATAAACATGATTTTTCTTTTTTTATTTGAGATTTCAAAAAAGTCCGCGATGACTGGCTTCAACTAGAATTCAAAATTAATAATATATGATTTGTTTTCTTCATTTTTTTCTTCTTTGAAAAAAACCCTGTTTTACGCACTCTTATTTGAGTATCTCCTTTTTTTTTTTAACGAGTGATCTTTATTTTGGAAGGACTACGTGGATTTTGTGATTTATGTATACACATTTATTTGCGAATTTTACTTTGCGTAATGATTTACAAAATTAGAAAGGGGAAATAATGAGTGCATAATGTTAGAAATAAAAAATTATTCATTTGACAATTAAAATTTTTTATACGTTTTTATTCTTCTGTAAACGCAACGTTTCTGTTATTTTAAATGAGTAATTGTTATCTTAAAGAAAAATATATTAATGCTGGGGAAGTGTGTCGCTGAAAGGCCGAAAAAATTCCGAAGCAGGGTTTGTTATTATGCAGATTTTATAAATTAAAAGTTGACAATTTCTAATGAAGCAAACTGATTAAGAATAGTATAGATAAAATTCTTTTTCCGCTTACACAAAACAGGAAGGAAACAATTAACAGTTAATAATGACGACCTTTTATCGTCATTTAAGTTTAAAAAAATAACAACTATCGCAGACGATAGTTCCACACATTTGAATTCCAAAAAAAAAAAAAAGAAACTAATGTCACAACTCCGAATTAAAACCTTTAGATTATTATGCTATGATTGATTTATTACTGTTCTTTCCTGATCATGATGACTATTTTACAGAAATTGGTATACATTCTGCAGTAAAAATTTAATTTGCTATCAGCTGTAAATCTAAGCAGTATGCCACTTTGGGTAAATCCAGGCCAAGTGATCCACTTCTATCATTAGTTTAAAATCCAATAAAAATCTACTTTTTAAATGGTAACAACACTCCATTAACACTTGTCTGGCAAAACATATGTACAAAACATTATCATCCGTGGCTCGACAGCCCAGGGTGGGCCTTGGCTTTCTCAAGAAGTTTTTTTTCCAGGCTAACCTTTTTCCCGCTAGTGTTTTCAAGTTTTTAAGACCAAAAGGTCTTTTCCAGGCCATCTATCCATCTCAAATTCATCCTGCCTCTTTTTCGTATGCCAATTGGACTGGCATTGAAAACTCTTTTTGTGGTACGATCTTCGTCCGTTCTGATAACGTGGCCTGCCCATTTTATTCTTTATCGTTTGATAAAGTTAATAATGTCAGGTTCATTATATGAGTTATAAAGCTCTAGATTTAATCTTCTAAGCCACTTACTTTTTTTTGTTGAATTTCTCCAAAAATACTTTACAGGACCTTTCGCTCAGAGGTACCCAACATAGCCTCATCCGTACAAAATGGGGTCACAAGCATATATTAAAACGGATCTTAAAAGAGATTTATAGAATAAAGCTTTTGTTTTTCCCTGAATTACATTAAATGTTACGTATTTTCGAATTCTATTAAAACATTTATTGGCTATAGTAATTCTCCATTGTAATAGTGTCCCTATTGTTGATGACCGAACCCAAATAAACGAAATGGTCACCAACCTGAAATTTATATTCTTCAATTTCTAAATGAAGCTTGTTTCAGTATAAGCAAAACAGTTTATAGGTGGTGTTTTCTCGCCACTTGGAACCTATTCAGAACTTATTTAGAATTTATTAAAGTAATGCAAAAAAAGTCAATAAGCAAAACATCCACGAATAAAAAATGTGCTTCGATGGTAAACAACTTGTCGATTTCAATCAAAAAGAGAATTATATAATATCACAAACTGATAGGAGGAAAATTCTGTTTACCATTTCATTCGTGAGCATGCGCAAAGCATCCCAGATATCACGAGTCTGTGATCTTCGTCTTGAACTGCGAGTACCCAATTATATATAGAAAAATAATAAACACGCGGTTTCATATTACTTAAAGAATACAAATTTGGAGACTTAGTCCAAACACGTTCACGTTGATCAATTTATTTTATTTATGAATGGGCGTTGAACAGCCGTTCTAATTCTGACTCCGTAGTCTCGCAATTTTGAACTAAACCCAGAAGATAAGGGAACTCTGTTAGACTATGAATTTCAATGAACAAGGTTCGAGTAAGAATCAGTGATCACGAGTTCGAAAAACCTCTGAAGGAGGGAGTTCGAACATTTAAAAATAGTTTAAAGACAGAATTTGCATAGTATTAATTTTGAGTGTGTAAGTACCCTCATTATGCAACTGTTATTATGTATATATATATATAACAAATCAAGATTGGATTTGGAGTTTTTTGTTTCGTTTGATTTTCATGAATGTATGTTATTGAATTCGTTACCTCATGTTATAGAGATGATTGTTTTCCTTTATGATGTTTCAGTTAAGTTATGATTTTTCTTACTAAATAAAATTTCTGATTAATTAAAAGATGACTTTTTCATTATGCTTGCTAAGCATTTTCCACAACGCACTGAACTCTGCCAGCAAACTCCTGTATGAAACATTGCGACAAATTAACTTTCATGGAATACTTTTGGAGGAGAACAAACCAACATTTGCTTTACATGGAAAGGGGAACCACGAAAAGCTTCCAAGGACTGAAAATATTTTTGCATCACTACGGTCGACGTGAACCGAGAGCAGAATTTGTTTCAACCTCATAACAGATCACGTTCATCCATGAGCTTGTATGACATAACATAAAATAAAATTGATGAATGAGTAAGCTATCGTCTGCAGTTGTATCCATTGACCCATGAGAAAATAGTCTCTCTCCTCAACGATTGAAGTGAAATGATTTTTAGGATTATGGGCTGACGATAGAACTTTACACCACTAAGGTCTTTATTTGTGTAAAAAATTATATTTAGCTGTGCTTTCTGTAGTGTGTATGTCTACCACTACAAAAATATAATTCCCTAGTATAAAAGACAGGGTCTTTGCTTATAAATAACCGAATTAACACATTCTGTGTTTATAACTAGAAATAACCTTTATGAGAAATGATTAAATTAAAGAGGACATGAAGCGCAAAATGAAATAGTTAGCTTGTGCCGGGATCTCTCCTTGACCGCACGCAAACCTTTACTGTTACCCACATCTGTCATTCGTTTCTTTTCTTTTTACATTTTCTGTAGTTATCAAAAAATGGCTCTACCAATAATAGATAAAAAAAATTAAGGAAGTTGATGGTAAGTATACTTACCCTAAGAAGGTTTGAGCGCAGCCAAGATGGCTTTCCAATGAGGCATCAAATTAATCCTCCTGGCTCAAATCAGGCATGCCATTCACGTCCAGACAGTTCATGGGTTAGTTATCCCATGGATGGGATAGATCTCTTGTTCACCTATGGGATGATTCTCCATTTTCTCTGTCAGAAGTGTGTTTTATTCCAAGAGTTCAGTTTGTCTGCAATTTAGTTTTATTGTTTGATCAACACCTCCTAGAATAAGGAAGGCCTCAGCACGGATCAATTTAGTAGTCCGATGTGACGAAGTTAACTGCGCAGTTGATGAAAAATAAGAAAGATGTCATTACGTTCGGGGTACTAAGCTGCGCAGCGGTTGAAAATACGAAATATGTCATTACGTTTGGACTACTAAAGGATATTTATGGTAACCCGTGCAGAGGCCTACTCTTTTCTAGGAGGTGTTGGTTTGATGCGAGAGTTTCTACACGTTATGTTTGAAAGCACAGAGCTACTCATGTTGGCGAAACGGGTCTTGAATTGGATTGGATGAGCGTCCACACACTTAACTCTTAAACATGCTTTGCTAGGGCGACCGCTGCTGTCTTTCTTTTCACTAGCAGGCATTTTTACATCATAATAATTTTAAAGTATTTCTATTATTAACGTATAATGACTGTCTTGGCAATCTAAATATGAATGCTGAAGAAGTATTTTGTGAAACGCGTACATAGGGGAAGGATATGTAAATCAACAAACAGTTTTTGCAACCCATGATTTGAAATGCTTAACATCCAGAAAAGAAAAAGCGTTTGACCCATAGGTAACCAGTGATCGTCGATCACAACTTTTTTGATGATTTTTTTTTGTTTGACAGTACTTCCTAAACCAGAGCCAGACAAGAGTTTTGAGTCGCTATTTTTTCAATGCACTCATTGAAAGTAAGCCACAGCTTAAAGAAAAATCACCGATTAAGCATCACTGTTGGTAGCGGTCAGCGAACGGATGGAGGACCACTTTTGATCAGCCTGCGAAAGGAATGAAAGTGCGCGGTATCGTTAATCTGTATTACCTTAAAGTGCTAGACTTTGCATACACGTCTTTGCGTTACCTATGTTTTGGCCCATCTTCAGGTATGAGCAGCGATAGCTAGAGCGTTCGCCAGCAAAGAGGTAAATCCCTGCGATGGCTGGGCGATACGAATCCGCACCCCACTTGCACCGACCACAGTGCTGACGTAAAATATCCTTAGTGGTAGACGGATCAAGGGTTAGAGTTCTCTTGCGTCAAGCCAACCGTGTAAGGTTCTCGAGGTCTTCCTTTCCATGTAACGCAAATGCGAGTTAGTTCCATCAAAAAGTCCTCCACGAAGGCAAGATTTCTCCCAATACTTCATCCAGGAGTTCCCTTTTCTTCTGGATTGTGTTCAAAATGACAAGACTATGGAGTTGAACATTAGAAGTCGTCAACCCAGGCTGTTCAACAAAGGTTCTAACATCTTCACGTTTGTTTCCCAGACCGACGCCAATAACTCGTTGTAGGGCTGTAGTGCGATGTAAAAATTCGATTTCTGTCACAAATTGATAAGGATCAGATGTTCTTTTCCGGTTTTAAAATTAAAATAAAAAATGTAAAAAACACCAGAAAAATTTTAGGTACTTTTCCTTTTCTCTAGCGTAAGGAAATGGAGCTTTTTTATTTACTTATTTTTATTATAAAAGAAAATAGCAGTTACCTAAAAAAAGAAGAATTAAATTTACACGATCTCGGTGACTTTGCATCGGCAACTTGATCGCCGACGAAATAGTAAAGTGCCTCCTATTTTTTTAGTTAATAATAAAAAATAAAAAGAAATTCAATTGCCTTTTTAGTGACAGACCCCATAACTTCGACTATTTCCAAGAGGTTATATTTTATTCCATATTTATCGTTTTTGTACAGTAATCATTTGTTCTCTATGCTTTTGTTTTCTTAAATTTATATAAGTTTTAGTTTGAAAAAAATTCAAACTATTATTATTTTATCAATGGAAGGTAAAAAAGAATTAAAAAAAAATCATTCATGAAAGCCATGACATTGATTTCGGTGGAAATCGGAGCAAGAAAATGCTGATATTTTGTTACGTAGTCAGTTTTATTCATTGATTCCCCAGTGACGTAGCAAGAACGTCATTCAAATTCTCCCTGACGTCACATGTGTCGAAATGGACACACGGACTCCTTTTCTTTTTTTTCTTCTTCTTTTGCTTATTTTGACTGGGTTTCGAGTCAGTAGCTATCCTTTTATCTCTTTTCTTCCGTGCAGCAAAAAGATATATATATATATATATATATATATATATATATATAATGTTCAAAATGTGGAAAAAACAAGGGAAAAATTACAGAACAATGAAAGAAGGGGGGGAAATAATAATAAAAATAACAAGGAGCCGGAAGGAAAAAAAAATCCGAGAAAAAAGACAAAAATTAAAAAAAAAATCCGGACAAAAAGATATAATCTCTTTATCAGCTCACACGATTATATCCACAAAAAATTTTATTTCTTTGTTTTCTTTTCTTTGTTTATTTATATAATTTTCCCATGTGCAAATCCATTTCGTCTAAATCCGTGGTTAAAATTATGCGCAAAGCAAGCAATTCATATTTCTTTCTCTTTTCTATTTTATATTTTTTTTCTTAAATAAATATTTATTTTCTATAATTATCAATTGTCAACTTCTTTATATTATCCAGTATAATATTACCTTGCGCACATCCATTTCGGGCCCATCCTTGGTAACTAACAAATCAAACGCTCTTCAGTAATGCAGTAAGAACGCACTTTAATACAAAAATCCTCTAGTTACACTTTTATCTCAATTTGCGCTTCTGTTTTCATTTTTTGAAATCTGGCAATCTTGTTACGAAAATATTTTAAGTCATTTTTGAAAAATTTCCCGTACATGTAAAGTTCATTTGAATTCGCTACTAACTTTTTTGATTTCATTTCATGTTTTATTCTGCTTTTTCTTTAGATTATTATTTTCCGCTTTTACGTGATATTTTTACTTATTGTGTTCTATTTTATTTGTTGTAATTTTTTATAAAATTTTTTGCTTTGGCTATATTGATACAATATTAGAAAGCACTCGTTTTTGTGGATATAATCGTGTGAGCTGATGAAGAGATTATATCTTTTTGTCCGGATTTTTTTTAAATTTTTGTCTTTTTTTTCGGATTGTTTTTTTTTTCTTCCGGTTTCCTGTTGTTTTTATTTTTATTATTATTTTTCCTCCTTCTTTCATTTTTCCCTTGTGCTCTCTACTTCTTGAAACTTATTTTATGAGTTCTATTTACTTGCAGCTTATGCGCAATAAGTAAAACTGATTCTTTTTTTTTGATAATAGTTTTGAAATGTCTACTTCAAAATAAATAAAATCATCTATAGAGTGGATTGTAGCTCTTTTCTTGTTTGCTTCTTTTATCTCACTTTCCCAACCCAGAATAAAGGACAACACAGATTTTCCATGAATCAGCTTCGCATCAGCTAAATATTACTAATTTTTTTTTTCGTACACTAGACGAAGTGTAATAAAAAATAAAAATAAGTTAACACATTTTTTTGTAACTACGTATTATTTTGCAGTCATTTTTGTACCTCATTTTATTGCTCATTTATTTAAATAATTTGTCATAGTTTGGAACCATTAATTATAATTGTTTGAGGAACGGATATAGTGAACTCCTGGTTATAGTGAACCGACATTTCGGTCCCTTGAATGTTCACTGTAGCGGGGTTTGACTGTATATCAGCAGCAGAGAAGGAAGAAAGAGAAGTATTTCCGAAATACACATTTAAATTGTTGGTTATCTGTTAGATTGCATGCTCTTTTTGAACTTTTTTTTACTTAAATTTATTTTCATGGATAGAAAATGCACAATGACTGTGATCTATGACTTTTAGGAACTAGCAGACCAAAAAATATCTAAAAATGGATCAAGGATTGGGTTTTAATGCGCAGACAATTATTTAGAAATACAAAAAATTATAAAAGTTACGATGAGGAAAATCTTTTTTTTAAATATTCAGTTTGTCATAAATTAGGTAGGTTAAATATGAAAATTCATACATTATTTGGTGTGCCTGTAATTTAAAAACCGCACTGCTGAAATTTGGAAGGAAAAAAAAAACAATTTTTCCCTATTTATGTTCTTTTATAAGTGCTCATAGAATAATTTTAGACCAGAGATTGAAACATCGAAATAATTCACTCGTAACAAACAATGATTTGCAAGATATTTAGTTAAAATATTAAATTAGGAAGATTCTACATGACCTTAAAATAATATTTACTCTAGAAATGATGGATACCTTATTAACCTAATTAATATTAATTAATGGATTTATGTATTAAAATCAACGAAAATATCTGCATTGTTAACTTATAGGATAAAAAAATGATTTTAAATTTAATATAAATAAACTAATTGCTAGGAATTCAAATGTTTCTAAAAACTTTTTTTTAAATACTATTTTTAATAAAATTAAAATAATGAGTAGTATTGTATCTTTTTACAAAAGATAAATAGACAAACTTATCGACAATTTGATTTAAAAAAAAATGGCCAACTGATACAATTAAATTGTATATGAAATCATTGAGTTAATTGTATGTTATAATCATTCATAAACTTACTAAAATTTTATTTGTTGACAACATTTTTATTTTTACCATGTGCGACTCCAATTCGTGCGAATCCGTAGCAAAACATATAATTTTTGATAAAGATTTTTTTTAAATATTTTTTTTTTCAATAAATGTTAATAATTTTCACGAAAATCCTGAAAATTAAAATTTTATGATTAATATTTAACCTTATTTACTTTATTTCATTTTCTAACCGTCGTTGAACAGCCGACCCAATTTTTAGTTTACGGCTACCAATGTTCAACTCGGTAGCCTTGTCATTTTGAACCCAATCCAGAAGACAAGGGAACTCTTGGATTAAGTATTGGGAGAAATTTGCCTTCGTGGAGAACTTTTTGTTGGAATACATCAGCATTTGCGTTACAGGGAAAGGAAGAACCTCACACGGTTACCCTGACAGCAAGGGGACTCTAACCCATGATCCGCCTACCACTGAGAATATTTTACGATAGCACTGTGGTCGGTGCGGGCCGGGTGCGAAATTCGAATAAACCAGCCTTCGCCGGGATTCGAACCCGACTCACCTCATCGGGATGCTATCGCTCTATCCCGTATTAATATTGTTATTATGCGTACATCCAGTTTCGGACAAATCCATTGTAACTGACAAATGAAGCGTGCTTCTGTACTCGAGTAAAAACGCTTCATAAAATACATCCCTAATTTACGCTATTATTTTCTTATTTTGTGACCTTGAATGAAGCCGGTATTACATTTGAATTCGCTACTCCCTTTATATGCTACATCTTGTACTTTATTCTGTATTTTCTTCTTCTATTTCTTTGCTTCTATTTTCGTTTGTATATTTTGATGCTGCTAAAACTATTGTATTCATATATTTTACTTCTGCAATATTAATACAATATTAGAAAGAGCTCTTTTCTGCGGTAATAATCGTGCAAGCTGATGACGAGATTAAATCTGTTCCTTATTTTTTTCCAGCTTCTTAATTTTTATAAAAAAATCTTCTATTTTATTATTTTAATTATCTTTCTTCTTATTTATTTTTTCTTTCTTTAATTTTTGTTATTTCTTTCCATTTCTCCTTTCTTGATTCATTATTCAGACGTAATGCGTTCTTTTAATTATTATTCACATCCGACATTTGAGTTCTAAACTTAGACTAAGGTATGCTAGAATTAACATTTTAATATTTTCCTTCACCAAGCGTGAGAACTATTTTTCGAACGAGTTGCAGGAAATTCTTTTTTTGCACGAGACTTTAGAGAGCATGGGGATTAATTTGAAAGATTTTCTCTAACTTTTTTACGCTTTGATTGTGTGTGATTTGGATGTACGCCCACCAATGGAAATCTTAAAATAAATATAAATTTCGAATGTTTCATCCAGACCTGAAACCCCCAAACTAGAAGACAAAGGAACTCCCGGATTAAGTATTGGGAGAAATTTGCCTAAGTGGAGGACTTTTCGATGGAACTGACTCGCATTTGCGTTGCATGGAGAGGAAGACCACGAGAACCTCACACGGTTATTCCAACGGCAAGGAAACTCCAACGCATGATCCGTTCACCACTGAGGATATTTCACGTCAGCACTGT
This sequence comes from Parasteatoda tepidariorum, assembly GCF_982258835.1. Taxonomy (NCBI): domain Eukaryota; kingdom Metazoa; phylum Arthropoda; class Arachnida; order Araneae; family Theridiidae; genus Parasteatoda; species Parasteatoda tepidariorum. The sequence continues at coordinate 131,544,525 of NC_141755.1, read as the reverse complement.
GGTCGGTGCAAGCTGGATGCGGAATTCGTATTGACCAGCCGTTGCTGGGATTCGAACCCGTTTCAGTTCATTGGAAGACGAACCTTTTATCCCCTCGCGGCTAAGATTAGTGAAGAGCGACTTAGAGAATACGCTACCTTCACGAATCAGAGAATTTGAAGAATGGCAATTGAAGCATTGCCGATGGGATTCCATTTTTCCAGTGTTGGAGAAGTATAAATAATACAGATGTTTATTGTTGCACGTAATACTATTGGTTAAAATGAGAGAGCTATTTTTAAAATATTCCTTTTGAAATATCTCTTTGCAGTGATTGGGAATGGTTTAAGGATACAAAACACGAATTTGTGGGGATGCTTTCTAAAAGCTTTCTCGGTTCGAAGAAATGAAAGTCCTCATCTTGGAAAAAAAAAGAAAGTTCGATAGAATTTTCCCATTAGGAATGCCCTTTTCATGAAAAAAGGGACATTTATTTATTTTCCGTTTCTAAAAATGTTCCAACCGTATCCTGCATAATACATGAAGTTCTTATGTGTCAGCATATTATTGATACGTGTCTAAAATACAGTTTGTCTTTAGTGAATAAGTTAAACTGAAGTACAAAAAATGTTTAGTTTTCTGAAATGAGATGGATGTTCAACTTTTTATACATTCATATTTTATTAAAGACACAAAAAATATTGACATTTTTTTTCCAGATCTCCAAAATCTTTTGAAAAGACCACTCTTCAATGACATGTACTTTTCAAACATTCATTATGAGACACAATGCAGTCCCTCACCCTATTACTAGACGCACTATAAGGTTCTATGCAAAATTATAATTATACAGCTGTATTGTTTTTACTCGGATGGAACCGGTTTACGCTACTGTATCAATGGGTTAACATTGTCATGCAATACGTTAAAAATGATCACCATTTTTTTAAATTCCTACTATTAGTTCGCACTCACCTTATATCTTGTTCAAATCTTCAATCGCTTATAAAATACTTTTTAATCATCCACTCAAGCTTAAATACATTTTTTTAAACTCTTAGTGTAATGTTAACACAGTTTTTTCAAATATTAATTCATTCATTTAATTTAATTTATTAATTATAGTTTTATATGGGAGAAAAAATTTTAATTATCTAATAAAAAGTAACTAAAATAATATCTTTTTTTGTTCATCTAAGTCGAAATTGACTATATATATATATATATATATATATATATATATATATATATATATATATATATATATATATATATATATAATGAAAAATGAAAATTGTTTATGCCTACATCTTACTTATCGAATAGAATAACTCATTAATCTAGTAATGAATTATAATTTCGGAGGGGATTTTGTCTCCCAAAACCGATTTTTTATAAACCATGATAAATGAAAAGCAACCACTGAATAATGATTGAACGTAGATATGTCCTCAAAGTGTTAATTTCTACGCCAATACGGCTTTTAATTGGATTGTCTCGCCAAACTCAACATCTTTATTGGTTAATCAAAACCTTTATTACCGTCTTTGAAACTAACTCTTGGAAACTGACGTCATCTGTTATTGGCATTTCTCAGTGACTAGAATATTTGGCGATCTGAGGACTGATTCGTGTGAATTCTCAAGTACGCATTTATGTTAAATGTAATGAGTTTTCTTTGTTACATTATTTCTGTTCATTTTATAAAATTTTGGTTTCGTTTCACTTCCTACTATTTGTTTACACTCTACACCTATATATCTTTTTGCTTAAATCGTTCGTAAAATACTTCATCCACTCAAGTATCAAATATATTTTTGTTAATCTTCCAGACACTTGATGTTAATACAGTTTATTTCAACTATTAATTCATACATTAAAATTAATGATTTCATTTTAGTTTTAGATAGGAGAAGGTTTTTTTTTAACTATTTAATAGAAAGTAACTGAAATAAAGATTTTCTTTGCTGAAGGAATTGACTTTTTTATATGACTTGTTTCTGCTTTGTTTACTTATTGTTCAAACCTGCATCTTGCTACATTATTCCGAAACATTGTTTACATATCAGAAATCGTAGCAAATGATTAAAAAGAAAGTGAAGGTTTCAAATTTGATGTTAACTTCTGCAATAAATGTTTTAATTAATCAAATTAAATATTAAAAAAAACGTATTTTCTATGATTTCTCACGAAAAAGTAAAAAGCAAAATATTGAAAGTAACCTATAAAAATCGAGAATTGATACAGTCTCAATTCATTTTCCACTTATTATATTCATTTTATATATAAGTTTATTTTTAAAGTGTGTTGATAGAATTTCGCATAATGTATTTTAAAGAAAGCAGATGTGAAGTCTGTGATTTAAATTGACTACCAAGAACAGAATTCAACCTTTTCTTTAATATCGCAAAGAAATTGCAGAAAAATTATTTTCTCACTGTTTGTTAACCGCTTAGCTGATCATCCCGAGTTAACTCGTGTGTAGTAGAATTCGTCCATACGTTTTAATTTCAACACGTTTTTATTCGGCCGGAAGAAAAACAAAAAATAATCTGCTGAGATAGGAACACTATTTGTTTAATAGTTTTACAATTTGTAGGACTTGTTTTGTACAATTGTATGGACGATGGGTGGATGAATTGACAAAAAGAGTAAAAATAATGGCGCTCATGAGCGAAATTAACAAAAATTTTTTTTCAGATGATGAGGATGTGAACCTATGCGAAGACTCATATTTACCTTTTTTTATTCGATCATTTGGGATAGTAAACTGATCTTAAATTTAATATTTTTTACGCATAAAAAAATTAAAATGTCAACTTATAACTTGTGTATTATGTTTTGTTTTAGTTCCTTGTATTGATGAATGAAATTAAAAAAGAAAAAAAATGGTTGATTTTTTGCACTTTTTTTCAAAAAAAAATTAGTAAGGCCATGCGACTAAGTAAGCAGTTTTGCTTGCAAAATTCTTTTTTAGAATAGATTCGATTCATTTTTACATATTTGGTTCATATCGTAATTTTTACATATCGTAATTGCTACCACGGGATATTTCTACTTTCAAATGATCTGAATATAAAATTCTGCTTAGAATAATACTACTATCGTCTGTGAGTAAATTGATGTAGAAGTAGAAAACGTTCCATTTTGTTGTCAAAGTGAACATCTGGGTCTCTCTTCAAAGATCTGACAAAAATTCTTACGCTTTTTCAAAATATTTCATCCCTTTATAGGAAGAAGTACTGGTCTCCTCACAAATCTTTAGAAATTATAAATCTTTGCTGTCCAATAAATTCAAAAGTATTACTATTTGAATACTATTACTATGTATTCCTTATTTTTGGTCTGCAATTTTAAAACAATTTATATATATATATATATATATATATATATATATATATATATATATATATATATATATATATATATATATATATATATATATATATATATATATATATATATATATATATATATATATATATATATATATATATATATATATATATACAGGGTTCGTAGCGTTTTTAATACGTGCTTAACTTTCCCTTTTCTAAAATGAGATTTTTCCTTTACCATGTTGATTTTCGCTACGAATTATGCAGAAAGATATTGTTCACATTGTTCTATTGAGCGTTTTCACAATTAATTCAATCCCAATCTATTTCGGCGCATCGTCAGTTCGTAACGTATGAAAACGCCATTCGATGTACATGATTCAAGAATTTTGACAATTGTCAAAAACAATGCAAAAAATTTTTTTTATTGAAATGACGATTAAAACCAGATAAAACCGTCAATTGTTAAAAACTTTCCAACCCTACCCAATTATGATATTTTTTTAAAAGTGCTTAAAAATATTATTTGAGTGCTTGAAAAGTGCTTCTTTTTTGTTGAATAATTTGGCTGCATATATATATATATATATATATATATATATATATATATATATATATATATATATATATATATATATATATATATATATATATATATATATATATATATATATATAATGAAAAATGAAAATTGTTTATGTCTACAATTAAGAATGAAGAGTGCGAGAAAGTCCAAAATGAAGAATAAAACAAAGAAAAATTATAGACATATGAAAAAAAAAATGGGGGGGGGGGAATTAATAAGTAAAAAAAACAATAAAAAGGAAGAAAAAAAAAGGTGAAATTTTATTTAAACAACCGGAAAAAAAGATATAATCTTTTCATCAGCCCACACGATTATATCCTCTTATTGTTTTTCTTAACCTTCTTCGTGTTTTCTTTTATTTATTATATATATATATATATATATATATATATATATATATATATATATATATATATATATATATATATATATATATATATATATATATATATATATATATATATATATATACTTTTCGAGAGGCAGAACGGTTAACATAGTTGTTTTTAATTGTGCAAATATAATAAATGAGTCAAAGGAAGAAGAAAACTCGTTTATGGTGTTGGGATGTATAATGCAGTAAAGAAAGAAGGGGGATTTACATTGATTTATGATGTTCATTCTACCCGGGTTGTTATCTTTGCCCCCCCCCCTTAACTTGGATGCAGGAGGAGGAGGAGAAGAAGATAAAAGAGCGGTTGTTATTTTCTGCTTTTAATTAGATTGTAAATGTTTTGAGGTTCTCTCTGCTGTTAGTTTGCGTTTTCAAAGTTAAGATGCATTATTTTATTTATTACAAATTGTGAGAAGGCAATTAATGTATTTGGATTGCATTTAGAGATGGGTGTACAGTTCAATTGTTTGCTTTATAGATTTGCTCTTGAAAAAAAGTATAATAAGCGATGCAGTCCAAATTAATAATCGCACCCTAAGATCTTAATGATCAGGTGATACTCTATACAGCTTTAGTGTTCTTAAGCGTCATTACGCGGTTTGCACTTGTTTACGTTAGTGTATCAATGGGTTAAATTCGACGATATATATATATATAAATTCGACGATACTATAAATGAGGCGATATATTATATAAATATAGATTATTTATTGTATCAGGTATTTTATAAGTATATTATAATAATTATATATTTTTAATTAGAAAATAGGAAACTTTTCAAAACAATTTCTTACACCATGTTACTCTTATAAATATCAAGTATTAAAGTTTTTTTTTATTCGTATATTTCTTACAAATTAAAAATCATGAAATAGTTATATTTAATTTTTTTATAAGATTTCAAATTTTTATGTATCGAATATCCCATGTATCTCATTCAATTAGATTAATTATCAGAATGAATTACAATTTGTTACGTGAATCTCATTCTAAACTGATTGTTTAAAAACAATGTACGATTTTGAAAGTGGTGTATGTAGTATGAATAAAAATAAACTCTTTCCACTACAGCCTGCTAAGCTCCCACAACTTTGCGATCAACCACATGACTGTATCAGCCGCCTTCATTCCGTAGACTATAACTGATACGTATCGATCCGAAGCTGGGTCTGAAGATCGTGCCAAAATTCCTCAAAATGACAGTTCATTGCCTTCACCACATCCTGACTGTTGCACAAGAAAATAATGTTGCACACTCCGGTTAATTTTACAAACTTCCATACTAGCAACGCTTTTAAAAATGCAAAATAAATAAATAAAATGAACAGAAAAAATGCCGTAAAACATAATTGCAGAATTTAAAAAAAAAGAAACTATGGATGTACATTCTGATACAACAAATTACTTTCAAAATTATTAAATGTAGTGACCCAACTGTTCGAATCCTAACTGCGACAGGTGAATTCGAATTCTACTCTGCAAATGTTAAATATCCTTACTTAAGTTTACGTAAAATATTCTTAGTGGTAGATGTAATATGGATTAGAGTTCCTTTGCTGTCGGGCTAACCGTTGGAGGTTTTCCAGTCCCCCCCCCCTTACGTTACTCAAATGTAGGTTAGTTCCATCAAAAAGTCCACCACGAAGGCCAGCGTGTCTTACTGCTTGGTCCAGAAGTTTTATTGTCTTCTGGGTTAGGTTCAAAACTGCATGGCAATTAATTTCAGTACTGCTAGTCGCAAGCCCAAAAATAGGTTCGCTACTTAATGACGATTGTAAAATAAAATTATTTTAAGCAAATAAATATCCATTTTATTTTTATTTTTTTTTTGTAATTTTACCTTATGATCACTAAAGAACAACTGTTTTTTAGTAAGTATTCCAATTTTTAATTGTTCAATTTTTCAATCTCATTTATTTCAAAAATCTAAAAAGACTCAAACTCTTGGATAATCATTTATTTATGAATAATATTAAAACCATTGTATATTTATATATATACATACCCGTTCTAACACTATATATATATATATATATATGAAGATAAAAAAGAAAGAATCAAAATAGAGAAAATTAAGAATTAATAAACTGCACATAAAGTGCAAGTGTATAGAATCCGTAAAATAAGATAATACGAATGAAACAAGGAAATAAATAAATAGTGAAAATATTTTTACGAGAAAAGATGAAAATTATTAAACATATCTAATTTCTTTTAAAAAAAATTACAAAATTAAAAAATCTTGAAGCAAATTATCGAAGCGATATAATCACGCGATTATATCCGCAAATTAAAGTGCTTTCTAGCATTGTATTAATAAAGCCAAAACAAAATATATCAGTACAATAGAGTGAGTGCTAATAATTTTTCTTCCTTTCTTTAAATAAATATTTTTCCTTTCTATTCTGTTCCTTGTTTAATCTTTATTTTCATTTTATATATGAATGTTTTACGGATTTTAATATGATTTTTAAAAGTTCAATTTCGCAAACCTGCATTTTTTAATATGAAGCCAATATATTTTCTCAAGTTCACATAAACATCCATTAATGTATAGTTTGTCTAAGCTAAGAATTCCTCCCGCCACAAAGTCTGAGGCCGTCTGGCACCCCTTTTTGAAATAGTCGTTACTATAGTCTCCGCCACAGGTCTAGACGCATGTCTGGGGGAGTTCTTATTTTAGACAAACTATACCCCATTTTGAATGAAACTAAAATACATATACGTTGTATAACAGCTTCCCCATGAGGAACTCTTATCGTTGGAAATGCATATTTTACCGTGAGTGACCGAGGGAATATCAACAATCACTTTGGTGAATGTCCAAAATATTTGTTAAATCCGATTGGATTTATTCGTTGGTATTATTAATATTTTAATATCTGCTGTGGATAGATTGGGAAAAACATCAGAGTACAGGTTGGGACATAGAATCGAGTTAACATGTCTTATTATATACAAGGGAATTGAATTTTTGTAGCGGTACAGTACTCCGCCACTAGAATTTCATCTGTGATAGAATTCGATGAGTAGGTTACCAGTAGTTGATTCATTGCTGTTTTGTGAGTGGCCGGGAGAGCTGTATTAAGATCACCATGATTTTTTTGAGTGCTGATCGTGAAAAGTGTATTAAGTTCACTGTCGTGGTCGCTCCCGTGTAGCCTGTAGCAGTCGAGTGCATACGTTGCACGTGATCGAGACTGAGAAGCAAGAGCATGAGGAGGAGGAGAATGTCGCAGTCACAAGTAGCAAGTCAACTGTTCAATGTAGACCCTCCATCAAAGTAGGACTGTTCAAATCAAAGCGGGCGTTACTGTTAAGATAGGCGTGTTCATTTCGAAGTGGAGGTTTCTGTCGAGGTAGACGTGTTCACATCATGTCCGGGTCACCTATGTAGGGCGAGGGGTAACTGATCATAGACGAAGGTTGACACTGTCAGTTACTTCTCGCCCCACAAGGTTAAATGGATCAGTGGCACATGGCCTTAAGAAACATTAATGTAGGGCATACCGGGCAAATGTATACCTTGTTCAGGACATTTAGTGAAGCGAGTATGTGATTGTCAACATTCACCGTTGGAAGTCAACAACCCCCCATTTCTGTCATCACAATATACAGTCGATCGAGAGTTGAAGAAAATCAACGAGCATCGGGTATTGTAGTTATGAGTACGGAAATTATTTAAAAGTGATATCCAGAAGTGATTGGAGAAAAATTATTCGACATCAAATTTATAGGTCATGTCATTTCAAAAAGGTAAAATTTATTGTACTGGAAAGACATTTTTTTTTTTATTATTTTCAAAATTAACGTTTTTCTATTCGAATAGAAATCCCTCTCCTCAAGTATTTGTTTTCACCGGAATATATATTTTTAAAACATAACAGTGGGGGGAGGGCAGAGAAATAATAATTGTCCAATTAAGCATTCTAATAAATGTATTGCGTGGAAATTTGTCTTAAAATGTGCGTCCATCAAAATGAAAGATAGATCCGCCTCCTTTTCTGTGTGAAGCACTGCAACAAGTGAACAGCACACTCTCTCCATTTCTCACTATCCGTGCCACAGGTGATGACGTCACATTAGTATAATGCTTTTCCATTGGTCGATAGGAGGATGTTGAGGGGAGCTGTAAAAGCGACGGAAATGTTTCTGTTGCATGTAGAATATTACAGCAGAGTGAACGCATCTGGAGGGGCGAGCTTCTTCTCTCTCCTTTCTCTCCATCTTCCCTCTCTCTCTCTTTACCGATGGAGAACATCATTTTTTTTCCTTCTTCTTCTTATTATTATTTTCGGCTTCACATTTTAAGTGAAAAGTGAAATAAAAAAAGATTCCTTCTGGGTAAGTTTTATTTCCATTCCATTGATTTAAAAGGGAAATTATTACTTTTACCAAAATGCATCAGCTATTATGTCCAGGAATGTTATTTCCAGTCAAAAACGTATCAAATTATAGAAATATCTAGAGGAAATTTTTATTGTTAAATTCTCCGTATCTAGTGAACACACCTGTGGCAGAATTTTTTCGAGCTTTCTGCGACACACTTCCCTAGGATTAATATTTCGCTTTAAGATTCTTTTTATTATAACAGTCACTCATTTAAAGTCGCAGAAACGGTGTGTTGACAGAAGAAAGTATAGAATAAAAACGTATTAAGAATTTCAATTGTAAAAGTATTATTTTTTTTTTTATTCTAATAGTACGCACTCATTATTCCCCCTTTCTAATTTTGTAAATCATTACAAAAATTCTTATATAAATGAAACGAGAATAAATTGAAATGTGTACATAAATTAAAAATCGCAAAATCCATGTAGTCCTTCCAAAATAAGCATCGACGACAAAATCACGCAGACTCTTTCAAAAAGAGATACTCCACTAAGTGACATAAAGAAGTACTCAAATAAAGACATCTTTGAAAAAAATTCTACAGAAAGAACGATTTCTGAATGACTCATTTTATAGTGTTAATTCTAGCTGAAGCCAGTCATGACGGACTTTTTTTTAAATCTCAAATGAAAATAGAAAAATCACAATTACTTTTTCCCTCTTTGATGCGTAAGAAAGACATCTTTGAAAAAAAAAATTCTGCAGAGGAAAAAAAAAACATTTTTCGAAAAATTATGCAGGAAGGAGAACAAAATGTTTCCCTTTCCAAACCAAAAATCTTTCTGCAAAATCTCTGTAACGTTCTGTAACAATGTCGCCGTGTCGCCGCAATTCCGCCACGGGGTTTAAAGCATTTGTCTTTTAAATTATTTTTAGATTTTAAACAATTTACTTCTTTATTCATATCTCACATTTATTTTTATTTAAACTGCATTCAAGAGTCAATATTATTACATATTTAAAGTGTTTAATGAGGGTAAAAAAATATTACGCAGTGGTCCCCACTTCATTGCCTATCGGATAATCGAATCTTTTACGAATAAAATTGAATGGAACCATTTTATATGAAACTAACGTTCCTCGTTTAAACGAATATTTGTTACTTCATTGCGTGAAGAAGAAGTACTGAAATGAAAAATATCTGTTTATATTTAGGAAATGTTTCACTAGCTTGTATGAAGGTTTTCTGTTAAGAAGATACACTTCAATAGGGGAGTTTATTTGTTGTTCTGAACAGGCTTTAGTTTAAGAATCTTGCTTGCATTGGAGTGAATGAGAAGGGGGTTTTACCCACTTACTTCACTCACACATTATTTAGAATGTAAAAAAGGTACAGATTTGTTTCACAGTGAAGACTTATGGTCCCTTTTGGTTGTGCGTAGTGTTTTTAAAAAGTGCCTAAAGTGGCTTATTTTCGATTTTCGTTCTTAAAGGTGCTTTTTCATGGGGTGTATTATGCGTGCTTTCCGCATTATTCTATTCAACGTTTTCACAATTCATTCAACAATCTATTTCGGAGTACCGTTGGTCCACAGCGTATGAAAGCGCCAATCCTTTTACATGTTTGATGAAATACTTGCGAGTCCGCAGTCTACTGAGGTAAGATAATTGCACTCTAGTGTGCAACTCTGCTGCATTTTGCAAGATGTATACTCCATTCATGCTTCGTTTTGCACCCTCTGATATCGATTTGAAAAATCTCTCGATCCTTTTATAATGACTAATATAATCAAGAGAAGAGTTTTTATTTAGAAACTAGTTATTTTAGCATGATCAGGGGTCTGTCCAATCATTTTGTGAAACATCCGGTTTTTGTGAAATTGTGAAAAAATTACTCACATTCCTTCAACCAGGATCCTGTTTTTATGAATTTGTGCAAATAGGGCCCGGTTATTGCAAAAAACTTTTTAAAGGAGTTTTTAAATTGTAAATAGATACAAGATTATGCTCAGCACTGCAAAAATATAATAAAAAAATTACATTTTCAAAAATAAAGAGCAATTGCTGCTTCTAAATTAGAGATGCAACATACAAATATTTGGTATTTAGCCTATACTGCTGAACGCAGAATATTCATTTCGGACGGATAATGGAAGAATCGTCTTCCGAAGACAAAACTTAATTCGTTTACATCCATCTTTCCTGTTTTCTGCCTTGGGAAGGGTTCATTCAATTAACAAAACAATAAGGAACATAAACAAGTTTGTGAAGGGTTCGATTAAAAATGAATCATTTTGTGAAGGGTCCGTTTTTATGAAAAGATATTTTGTGAAGGGTCCGTTAACGGACCCAAATTTCTTCTAAACAGACCCCTGATGATCATGTAAAGTCTTTGAAAATTATTCTGCATTTTGTTAATGCATATAGTGCTTTAAAATATTTTTTGAGTGCTTAAAAAGTACTTAAAAGGTGCTTACTTTTTGATGAAAGATTTGGCTACGCGCCCTGTATTAGTTTTAATAAGAAGAGGCATCAAAAGCCTAACACACTTGCCTTTTTCTAAAGTAGATTAATCATTGCTTACCGCAGTGAAGACAAGATGAGTGTGAAAAGGAATAATATGAAATAATCCAAAAAGAAAAAAAAATAGAAATTTTGGAAGACACATAAATTACGAAAAGCCCAAATTGAAATAGCAAATTAATTTGGAAAAATTAGAAAAACGAAATTGATAATGCACTTCTTTTTTAATCGAATACCCCGCTTAATTAAATAGTATTGGCTGGAACCTATGGTATTTTTCAGCGGGGTTGACCATAAGACATTTATGAATTTATAAACAAACTATAGAAGAAGGTTTGATCTGACCAAAAATATTTTTAACTGGCAACCCTTTCTCTTAAGCTACTCAGTTTATGTGCTGCTGATTAAAACATATTATGAAAATATTTCTTAACTTAAGTATGAACTTAATTCCCTGACGTCATTCTTTCATCAAAAATGCACACTAACTGCATTTCGTTAATGTTATTATTACGAATAATTAATAATTTCCTGAAAAATACTTTATTTACCCTTACTGATTATTTCATTATTTGCTATAATATTTGCTTTATATGAATATACGCTTGTTTCATAAAAGGTATTTTGTAAGTTTTACCCTATTTTCAAGAATGCTTCAACTTTTATAAAAGCGGCCACATGTTTTATATGTCATATAATTCATCATGTCAATATAATTATAATTCAGATTACAAAATTGTTATTAAGAGCATTCCAGTAAAAGAACAATAAAAGTAGAATTTCAAACAATGAGATGTGTCTATATATGTTAGTGTTTTGATTGGAAATTACAAACAGTTGTGAAATATTTATTCTGGAATAGTACTAAGTTATATTTGATATAAAAGTGTCACAATTGGGAAAAGTGCTACTTACTGTCAAATTGCCCTTTATATGAAAACAAGAGGGGAATTGTTTAGTTTAAATTAAGGTAGAAAAGAAAACATTTTCCGAGATTGAATTTTTGGAAATATTTTTTTTCTACCTTTGATCACAATTGAAAATATGTGTATAATGACAAAATAATATTTGTTTGTCAAAAAAATAAACTTCTGTAGAGAAAACAATCTACCAAAGACTTGACATAACTGTAGAATTTTAGATAATCTTCACCTTTTTTTGATTTAAAATCAGTATTCAGTTTATTGTGCTGTGGGTCAAACAAATGTTAAAAGCTATGTTTAATTGTTTTTGAAATTTTTTGCTACTAATTCTCTTTAAAACGAATACTATTAAATACTATAACTCGTTTTAATTGTGTTAAAAATGCTCATCCATCGTTTGGCTTTACAAATACTTAATTAAAGCTGCTTCAAGAATGAACTCTTTAATGAATTATTCCTTTTCATCAAACATTTAATTTAATTTGTTATCTATATTTAACCCTAAACACTTTAGGATCAAATAACTCTACTCAAAGCAAAACAATAAAAAAACGTCTGTTTTTCTAGATTTACCCTATCAATAATTAGTTAAGAATTAGGTTAAATTCTAATGAACTTCCTGTCGTTCATTATCGGATTTGAGGGTGATTTTTTAAATTGTATCGGCGTGTTTTTACAGTCTTAAACCAAAACCGTATTTTATTTTTATTAGAAAAATAGTAATTTAGAACAAATTATTAAAAATTATTATGTGAAATTAATTATCAAAACTTATTATTAGAAATTAATAACTCAAAATTAAATAAAATTTTAGGATGTTTTTTTTGGATTTAAAACACAGGTTGAATAAACATTACTGGTGATTAAATGCATTATAATAGCATTATTTCGAAATGTTAATTCTGAAATGTTAAGTTATTGTAAATTCGAACCCCATCAAAGTTAATTTTAATCACATTAGCTGTATTTTTCTCTCAGAGAAAGAATTGTGTTGTTTTCTTTACAGTTTAACCTTCATAGTGGTCCATGAAACACCGTATCGTTTTGTATTTTTTACATTCTAGACAAATCTAATTATTTTATCTTTAAGATTGTGTTTTGCAATTGCAATACATTTTTCTCCATGCTTTACTTCAAAAGAGACTAAAATTCAGACCATCATGGGGGGAATAGTTCGGTTAATCGGGAATAAATCGGTTCTTGACAGGCAGGAACTCATTGGATATTTATGTTACGTGAGTAAGTTATCTGGATTACGTTACAACGAATGTCACGCCTAATGATATTATTATTATTAAGGCAATATAAATTCAAAATAAATGTGTCAAAATGACTCCATCAGGATTGGTATTGAAAGGATCATACTATTCAGCTCCCTGGCCATTTTCTTAGGCACACATTCTATGTAAAATTATAATTATCAGGTGATATTATACTGCTGTGTTGTTTTTACTCGAATGAGTTTTTACTCGAATCGTTGTTTTTATGACATGTATGTTTAACTATAAAAGTATTGCCTATTCAACTCGCGCAAATCATGTCATTTATCAAAAAACTGCATTGGGTCTAATTATTATAATATACTAATATAATGGTTGGTATAATAAATATTCTATATCGTATCATGTATTCAATCGTCTGCAATTTATAGTAGGATATTGTCTCATTTAACCCCATTGATACACGAATAAGCGCAATTGCTAAAACAGTTTCTGAATTATCAAATTTTAAATACGTCACTTTTTTAAATATACAATTTAATACGTGAGAATCTTATAAATGGATCAAAAGTTATTCAGGGTGTTTTTCATTTTACCCACACTATACATTTGAAAGCGGGCCAACATTCAAAATGCAATTTTTGGCAATCAATGCTACCGCATCTGTAATAGGCCTATTCAAAAATAGAATGAAGCATTTTTTTAAAAAAAAGAAAAACTTGTCTTATACAAAAGCATCCCGGAGATGATATTCTCTGGATGATTTAATCAACATTATGATGGTACTAACGAGACATGTGGGTGCAGTACAACCAACATTTGAGAGAATTTATGACGTATCTTTCAGTACTTTGTTTGTTTTTAAACCCTTATATAATAAACAAGTCATTTGAAAAGATTTTTTTTTAAAGTCAATTCCTATTTAGATCAACGAAGAACATTTTTATTTTAGTTACTTTTTGTGAAACAATTTTTTCTCTCCTATAAAACTGAAATGTGTTCATTAAATTCAGTGAATGAATGAATAGTAAAAAAAACAGTGTTAATTTCAAGAATCATCCGCTACAGATTTAAAAAAAATGTATTTAAACTTGAGTGGATGAAGTATTTTATGAACGATTCAAAATTTGATTTTGGAAATCCGACTTTACTATAAAAATAATTCAAGAAGTTACGATTATAAAATAGACCTTTTTAGATCCATCCACTGCAGCGTGAATATGAATTTGAAATGATATTTGAAACTAAATCACTGTTCCAGAAGAATTATAATAAATGGTTTCTCGAAGTGATTCTTTTAAAGGAAGGAAGATCGTGTCTGATAATTTCATGTTGGGTTATGCCATTAGATTGAGTGTGTTTATCGAAACCCAGAAAGCATTGCAACCTCTCGGCAACCTCGTGTTTTTTTTATTATCACAAAAACGTTTGCAATAAAAGCCTTTTTTTTAATAAAACAAAAATGTTTCAAACCTTTCATCCTAAAAAGATTATTTTCTTAAAAAGTAGTGTCATTTAGAATAAAATGGTCTCCATCATGACGTTGAAGCTAACGTCACACTAGCGATAGGATCTAATTGCTTTAAAATTTTACGAGAAGGTGCATTTCAGCTGAGCATCACACAAGACTTTACGAAAACTTATAATGATCTCTGACTAGATTTCACCTTCAGACTAGCTTTATTCAAGGATTTGTTCACGCTAGAAAACCCTAACACAATATCAATTTAAGGTTTTTATCGAGAAGGTTGTTTTCTCCAAGGTTTTGGATTGGGTTAATGTTTGTAGAATAGATCACATTTGCCCCAGATTTCGTTTAAGGGGTAGAAGGTTTACACGTAAACCGCATAATGAACCTTTTTAGGCTTACATTAAAAGGTTTTTGCTGAGTGAAAATAAACCTTATTTTGCTATCTGGAAAATGATCTTCTGTAGAACTATCTCAGGAATACGAAAGACAGAATAAATAACTAAGATTACTGTGTAGCAATTTTCTCAGCTATTTATGTTAAACAACTAAAAAACGCCATAAAATACTATATTCTTCTTTAAGCGTATCATAAACTCTTTCAAATATCGATAGGATGTTATCTCAAAAATATAACATTTCAGCAAAATTCAAAAATAGTTATGGAAAATTTTATTTGAAATATATCAGTTTATATTCATGTGTTTCATTCGATTTTCAATATGCATTATTATCTTAATTTAATTATGTTAAATATTCCAATTTAGTTACAATATGTTTACTTTTTCATCCCAATTAAGTTTCGGATGTTTATTTAATAGTGAAATTTTGTTCTATAAGAATTTTTTTATATACTTATCGAAATTTTGTGCTTATTAATTATTTCAATTTCATTTCTCGTTAATGCTACTCAATATTTAATTTTTTATTTCAGTTTACTTTTCATATGTTTACATGATTTTTTTAAGAGTTTACTTATACAGGACTACCCTGAATAACTTTTGATGTAATGATCGGATCATCACGTTCTAGGACTAAAATTTAATAGTTCGCGGGGGGGGGGGTACCAAAAATATGCTAAATTATTAGTGTAAGTTACGAAATTAGACACAAAATAAAATTTACTCTGAATAAACATACATTTTAGACGGGACCCGATATCTGAATACCAAAATATAGGGGGTGAGCCGCGAAATAAGGTCCTGATAGTTTGGCAAAGAGAGCGATACAAAGTTTAGGTAATGGTAATTTTATTTTTAGCGTATTTCGTCATATTTTTGACAACTTTTGTAAGACAATTGAAATGTTGTTGCATACAATTATGAAATTCTATTATCCAAAGATAATTTCGTGCAAAAAAAATATATTACAGTTAATATTTCTTTTTGCTTTTTTAATTAATTGTCGAAAAAAAGCTTGAATTGCATGGTATAGATTTTTTTTTTACATCATTCTAAAGTAAGTAATTTTACACGGCTAACTTTGAGCGT
Organism: Parasteatoda tepidariorum; assembly: GCF_982258835.1. NCBI lineage: Eukaryota > Metazoa > Arthropoda > Arachnida > Araneae > Theridiidae > Parasteatoda > Parasteatoda tepidariorum. Next base: position 131,528,272 of record NC_141755.1, on the reverse strand, counting down.
AATCAGTTGAATAGTTCCTGAGAAATCGAAACATACGACTATTCTAAAATTTGATTTCTCGGGAACTATTCAACCGATTACGCTCAAATTTCTTAATTTGCTGTGTAAAATTAAATACTTTAAAATGATGTAAAAATTGTATACCTTACAATTCAAAAAGTTTTCGACTATTATTAAATAAAATGATAAAAATTAATATATAATAACTAGGATTCCTTTTTTCCATGTAATTGTCTTTGGATAAAGAAATTTTATAAGTGTATGCAAAAATATTTAAATTTTTCAAGACTTCTAAAGATATGACAAAATACACAAATAGTAAAATCAACATTATCAGATCCAAACTTTCGATCGCACTTCTGACCAAACCATGGGGACCTTATTTCGCAGATTGTGGCTCACACCCCCCCCCCTCATATTTTGGGATTCAGATATGGGGTACCGTTAAAAAAAAGTCTGTTTTTTCAGAGTAAATGTCATTTTGTGTTTGATTTAGTAGCGTAAAATATCGTCTGAACAAAAATTACCATATTTGTGGTCACCCCCTCAAATCAATAAGATTAATTCCTAGAAAGTAAAGATCATTAGATCAAAAGTTATTCTGAAAGGTCCTTTCTTTTTCTTTAGGCGCACTATGCGTCACCTGAAATAAATTGAAAATTATTCTCAATATTTAGAAGATTTCTCAACTTTGTAGCGTCTCTAATTTGTGTTCCTCAACTTTACAAAGGCTTGAAAACCTTAATAAGCTCATATATATGTGTTACTCATATGTTACACACAGGTACACATATGTATGTGTAACAATAAATACATAAAAATATGTATGAAATATTTGAAATATTTTAACAATTTTTATGGAAAAGTGAGTTATTCTGGAAAGTAACTAAAATCCTTTTTATAAATCGTTTATATAAATCCTTCCTTTTACACTAAACATACCGTTTACGAACTTTTGCATCGAAAATGCGCTTATCATCTTATCGCTTTTACACATTTGACTTCATGACTTTTTCAAACAATTATGTACAGTTAATAATCTATTATTATTATTTTGTGTATTTTGTTTGTTTCGAATAATACGTGTCGTATACCTATTTCTACCACAACCGGTCATTGGACCGGGAGAACAATGTATTGCTTTATAAGGTTATCGAATCAGAAATGACGATATCATGCGTGTTCAGCGTATTGCATTCGATGAGTTGCACATTTCTACAAAGACTGTTGCGTAGTGAGTTCAATCAGAATAACTGTGAATTCAAATTTCAAGAAAGTGCCTAACATTTTAGATTGACATTTTTGTGTCAGAAAAAGTGACACAAACTAAATGTTTTGGTCAGTATTTTATGTGAATGGCTTTACTTCATTTTTAACGAAGTGTTAATTTTTACCCAGAAAAATCTCAAAACAATCAAGACAGCACAAGCTATTAGAAGAAATAATATTAATTATTAGAATAATTATAAAAATTAAAATTATTATAATTCTTATATATTTTCATAATTATAGGAATTATAGAAATAATAATAATTAGAAGAAATATGTTTGCGGAAAATGTACAATGGAAACGCACTGTATATGTAAAAAAATGCTTTGAGCAACGAATTAAAAATGCTTATTCTTTGTGTTTTTAAAACATAAAAATTTCCCATATACAATTTTGTTTAATTATAATAATTTTTTTTCAGTTTATTTCCTTCCTAACATCTATATTTCATAGATTCAAAGAAGAAGTATTTGACCGGTTATGTTAGAAATAGGTATATATTAGGTGCTGGTATGTTTTGAGTTAAAATAATTTATTAATGTTTATGAAATCCTTTTGTTAATCACCCGTATCCGAAAGTCAATTTTTAATAATAAATTTTAATAATTGCTTCTGAAGAAAGATGTCTCTAGGGCTTGGGCCGGGTCTAGAGAAATTCTAGTTGAAGTCCCGAAACGTTTTCATTACATAAATACATAGCTGAGTACAAAATATCTATTTTTAAAAGTAACCTATAGTTTGTATTTGTAGTCCAAACTGAAAGCAAAATAACTTTATGTGTGCATTTTGATCAAAAAGTGTTGATATATTTTTAAAGCAAATATATGCATATATATAAATATATTTCTAATAATAAATATATAATATATTTCTATTTTTGAAGGAGATATATAAATATCTCTTTTAAACATAGAAATATTATAATTTTTAAATTTTTAAATACTTAATTAAGCAAATATTTTGATCTTTTTTAATGTTTTTTATTAAAAATAAACAGATGATTAAAAAATAAAAAGCATTTAAAATTTGAAAAAAAAAACTATATTCAATGAGTATGATGGTTTTTTACCACAAAAAACCAAATTGCTTACAATTTTTTTATAATTAAATATTGAACTCTCAGTAATATAAGGATATTATAGATTGTTCTGAAAGTATAATTTTATAATTATCATTATTTGTATTAATAGATGAAATATTTTTTTCACTTTTGTTGTACTATTTGCACTTTTTTATAATTTCCTGTTTGAATGCGAAAGAAGACATTTCGTTTCGGGAGAACTAGCTCTATCGTTTGACTGTTAAAAATAACCAATAATTTAAATTTTTGGAGTTGAGATGTCAATGCTAAAATGACAATTTTATATGAGCGATCAATGGTTCTAAATCTTACTTACTTTTGAAGAACAAAGTCTCAGTTTAATAACCGTTTAACACTAAAATAACATATAATAGGGTTAAAAAGACGGTCATTATCTGTCACTTGTTGTCGTTGGCCATTGAGGCATAGGGGTGTGATTATTCTTATTTTCCAGTGGTGCCATCTAGAGCCAAGAATTCAACTTCCGTCACACCCCTTTTTAGGGTGGAGCCATTCATATACAGATCGTAATTTTGACCTGAACCAGAGAGTGATCCATTTCCAATTCAGTACCCCCAGAGGTACAATTTGTTATGAAGGACTTTGTGATCCGACACAGCATCAGTCATTATTTACTACTATTTAAACTACTTATTTTTTTCACAATGCCCACCCGATATTGACTTTCGTCATTTGAGTATCAGAAGGGCATATTTGTTTACGGGCACCATTTTAATTGGACCATCGTTGCTCCCACGGTTAGAAGTGCATAGAAGGGAAGGAAAAAAACAGCCATGGCTTATCTGGGATTCGAACCCGAGTTCTTTCAGACTAAAAGTGAGTTCCCTGAGCAATTCATTTGGCCATTTTCTGCTCGTATAGTAAATGTCTATTTTGCAAAATTATAGTTCATATAATCACACATATTTTTTTACATAAATATATTTCCAATGGCAAAACTAAACGGCGACAAAAACAAAGAACCCTATAAAGAACAAACATAGAAAGAGAAAAAAAATAAGAGAAATAGCTGTAGTGAAAGTGTCCACAAGAGTTGTGTTTCAGTGATAAAAAATCGTCTCGATATTTCATTCCACCCTGATTGCTTTTCATCTTCATAGCGTTGAAGAATCAATTGATGAACAACTGAAGGTTTTACATTTAAAAAGTATTGCGGCAGAATCGCAGCGACGTTACAGAGTTCTTCCAGAGAGATTTTTTGTTCAAAAAGTTTTAAAAAAAGTATTTTTTTTTAACAGAAATTTACACGTAATATTTGAATTATACATTTAGATAATCACTTTTTGACTCCCTCAATTCGATTGTATCGTAAATCAATGTAATGTTTCGATTGTATTTTCAGCAGTTACTGATATTGATTTTTAAGCATCCCGATGTATATCAAACAATTTATTGCTTTTGATTTCTCCATAGTTTTAAAATCCGATATTTTTTATATGATATTATTTATTACAACATCCCAATCTCGCATTTGAGGTGTCCGATTCGCGTGATTTAGTCGTCGATCTTTTTTTTCCGGCAATGACTACTATAGACTATATGATTGCTAATTATTTTTTTCATTGTGATCAATGTTTACAAAATGCGTCCCTCCCCCTCCTACAAAATACGAAAATATCGCCCATAGTATCAAAATAAAAGAAATGATTACATGTTCAATTAAAAAAATATAGACACAGTTTTTATTTTTGGTCTTGTAAACGCAGCGCTTTTGTTGTTTTACATTCGTAACATATATGTTTGTAATTATTGAAAGTATCACGCAGAAAGATATTAGTGCTAGAGAGTCGCAGATAGCTCAAAAAATTCTGCTACAGGGTTAAAAAGCATTGTTCCTTATTAATACAATAGGCAGACTTTCGAAATTATAAGATTCTGAATTTCTATTCTCATGATGAGATCTTTGAAAACAATAAATAAATTACAGCAATAAAAAAATTCATATATTTTATATTAAAAAAGACTATGGTTAATATGTTTTAAACTAACTTTAATTTTTAATCTTTTTTCTTATTTTTCTTTATTATTATCTTTATTATTAATGTTTTTTTTGAATGAAATGCTCTTTTAAGCTTATTAATCTATAAGAAAATTTTTTATATGTTTCATATTTTTCCTTTCATGCTTTTAATAACCAATTTTGTCTACGACCGATTCAAGCTAGTATACATATAATTTATTTATAATATATTATATCTTAATGACTCTAAAAGTATTTTTAGAGTAAATTATAAAGTTAGAACAGGTCATTACACTTAAAAAGTATATAAAAACAATCAATATCTGAGAGAAGGATTGGTCTAAAACACCTGTTGAATGAAACCTTGACCCGAACCCGCATCCGCCACAATGACATTCAATATTTTGAGGCTTCTCTGAATTAAATAACCCTCATTGACAGAAATTTCCTTTTTAACGGCTTCCTTTACCCATTTTTTTTGTTGAAAAAAATCGACATATATTTTTTAAAAATTTCATTAATAAAATACAAGCAGTTTAAAACATAATACGCAAGTTTTGAGATGAAACTTTAATTTTTTTTTATGGGTAAAAAACATTTAATTGACCATCTCTTTGGGCAAATGAAAAAAGTTAAATATTAGTCTTTTTGTGGTGGTTTTTAAAATAAAGGACAACACAAAGTAATACTTTAAGTTAAAGGATTTTTTTTTAATTCTTTTTTTTTTGTTCTACATAAATTCAGCAATAATATATAAATCCTTTTGAAGTTTGTAGCATTTAAGGAATTTGTTTTATAAATAAAGAACAATAAAAGTCAGTAAGTTCCTAATAGGTCATGTTAAATATATTTACCACCAAAAAAATGGCATTTTTATAAACTAAATGAGTTATTTTTTTTATATATCAGTTACTGTTCTTAAAACAATTTCAATTCCAAAAATACTTTAATTTACCTTTAGTAGAAATAAAGGGCCCATTAAAGGGTTAACACGTCTTATATACGAGTGAATTGGAATTATATTTTTGTAGTGGTGGATGATACACAACAGTACTCCCTCACCAGAATTATAGCTGTGATAGAATTCGATGAATCACTTGTTGTGTCATTGCAGTTTTATAAAAAACCGGGAGAGCTGTATTAAGATCACCGTGCTTTCGTTGATCACGAGAGCTGTATTAAGTTCACGGTTGCTCCTGTGTTGCCATTAGCAGTCGAGTGTATGCAGGATGATGTTGAGTGTTTGAGACGAGACTGAGTAGCAATAGCGCGAGGATGTGGATAATGTCGCAGTCACAAGTCAACTGTTCAATGTGGATCATCCATCAAAGTTCAAATCGAAGTGAAGGAAGGCGTGATCGCATCAGGTCACCCATGTGGGGAAGGTTGTCTGAATCTACTATCCCCACAGGTCACAAAGTGTGAGGTTTGATCAAATTGGTATCACCAAATTTGGAATAAATGAAAGATAAATACGATAATGGTATGATACTAACTTATCATTTAATGAGCTTCCAATATAATAAACGAACCCAAAACAGAAAAGTTAACTCACCACATAAAATTGATGAGAACAGCAAATGAATATTTTAACTTCCGTGAGCATTTATTTAAAAGATCAAACTCACAATATATTTAGAGGAAAATATCTTTGATAAAAAAATTAACGTTAGGAATGTTATATCCAATTAAATTTAAAGAAGAGGAGAGTTTGAAAAATCAAAGGAAAGAGATTGGTTAAGTTCACCCTCCTAAAAATAAGAGAAGAAAAAAGAATGGCGGGAAATAGAGGGGGTCTCTCTCCACAGGAAGGACGATGACCGCGTTGACCATGAGGAAGGTCAAACAGAAAGTTAAAATAAATATAATTGCCATATAAAAAAAGGAATAAAGTTTTAAGAAAATTAAAGGATTAGGTGAAATTAAAGATTAAATTGTCACGTTACACTAATTGTAAATGTGACACTGTGTTCGAAGAATTTAAAAAAAAAAATAGTTAACTTCATGACATGATGCACTTAGATATTTATTGTTATCAGAATATAAAAAAAAGGTCTCAGAGATACCAAAAGTTGTGACTTATTTATATATTTATAACTTATTAATAATACATCCTATCTTTAATAATTTGGCTAGTTTCATTAAATTGTTTAAATAAAATGTCAGAGAAGAATGAAAAACGATTTATATTAAATAAATAATGCATTGAGAAAAAAAATGGTAAATACACCGTACGTGTATGGTTAGGACATATCTGGTAAAAGAAAACATAATTCCAGTCATTTAATCACTATTTAAACAATTCATTTGATCATTTTGCTCTGTTGTTACAGTTAATCAAAAATTCTTCTTTTCAAAATTTATGTCACTCTATTTAGCAAAAAAATACAAATGTCAAAAATAAAAGCAACCCCAATAAATGGTTTCTATGCCATGCTTGAAAGTATCACGATGAAATGTTCTTAAGAAACATTTTACCGTTTATTTCTCAATTTTTTGTGCTCTCTTACAAAATACAGTCCGTGGCTAAGATTCTATATGAAATCAGGTGATACAGCGCTTTATTGTTTTTATGTTTACGTTTGTGTATTCATGGGTTAAGTAAAACGATATATTATATAAATATAGATTATTTATTATATCAGGTATTCTATTATAATAATTAGACCAAATTATAAGACGCTGTTTTAATAATGACATGATTTGCACGAGTTTAGATGCAATACTTAAACACACATTTATTCAGGAGATCTACTCCCGATTTGTATTTATTTTTAGGTATGACAGTATAATGTTAACCCATTGATACAGGAGCCGTGAACAAATGGAAACAGGTTACATCTGAGTTAAAACAATACAGCTGCTGTATAGAGTATCACCTGGGTAATTATAATTTTACATCGAATCTTAGAGTGCTTCGAATAATATGGCTAGGGACTGTAAAAACATTAAAAATAATTTTCGAGAAAATGAAAAAAAATATTTGAAGGAAAACGTCACAATCATTCGATTTTTTTAAAAAAAAAATTACTTCATTATTACTTCAATAAATAATAAACAATAAATACCCCCCCCCCCCCAAAAAAAAAAATTTACTGCGATGTAATTTTCTGTATAACGAATTTATTTGAATGATTTTATGCGTTTAATCCTGGATTTTTGATGGAATGGAATCATTATTTATGAAAGATGTCGTTACATTTTTTATCCATGAATTAAAATATGGCGGAAATCTAAGCGATGTCATAAAATTTTTATCCCACACATCGATCCTATGGAACAACCAGAAGAGCAGACGAGACAATTTTGTGATTTCAGACACAGGCGTGTGGTTGTAGTCTGGGATTCTATTAGGTATATGGAATATTAACTCGCTTTTCTCAACATTAAAATTGAATGCTTTGAATGACACTCATTCAGAAGAGATCATTTGAGCTTTCGTTCGAATTATGAAAACTCTTAACGCAAAGACATTCGGTTGAAACTTCCATTTATTTAAAGTTTTAATAACGAGCAGCAGAAAATAACCAAAAAAAATACTTCAATAATTAGCTGGAATTTTGAATATTTTTGTTTTAATCTAGATATTTCTGAAGATTAGTTATAATTAGAATTCCTGGAATAGTACACTTTTTCTTCTATTCTTACAAGAAATTTGTAGGAAATTTTTTTCTTTACTTTTCTGTGTTAGGTTTAATAATAAAGCTTAGATATTAGAATATTTTGAAATAATAAATCGTGAAATACTGTCTGTAGTTTTTAAAAATGCATTGTGATGCATAATTAGTTCGAAAGATTGAATTGTGAGAATGCAATTAATTAATGGAAGGTTTGAAATGAGTGGCGTCAATCATATTTGGCATGGATTTTTTTTTTTTTTTTTTGAAGATTCCTGCCAGTCTTTTAACCGCTTCCCTCATTATCCCGAGTTAACTCGGGTATGTATAGATTGGAAATATATATTATACCGAGTAAACTCGGGCATAGCATAATTCGTCAGTACGTTTTGTTTTATCACGTTTTTATTCGACCTGAAGCGAAACAAAAAATAATCTGCCGTGATTGGAAGTTTGCTAATATTTGTTTTGGGAGTTGAGCTATGTGTGGGACGTGTTTTGTACAATTGTATAGACGATGGGTGGATGAATTATACATAGAAAGAAAAATGGCGTTCAAGAGCGAAAGTGATGCAGATGATTTTTCTGATGATGAAGAAGTGAACCTATGCAAAGACTCATATTTAAATGTGTTCCTTTTCCCCCTGACAATTGGGACAGTAAACGGATAGTAAATTAAATGTTTTTTACACATAAAAAAATTAAACTTTCTTCTCAGAACTTTTATGTTTTGTTTTAGTTCCCTGTACTCATAAATGAAATAAAAAAAATAGGTTGATCTTTTGCATTTTTTTCCCTTCAAAAAACTTGTTAAGTGAAGCGGTTAATCTAGAATATGATTAGAACCATCTTTGTTCTAAACCTCCATTTTTGCAGTATTGTATATCCGATTTTAATTTTGATACCTTTGATAAATTTTAGTGCTTTAAAATGCTGATTTCCAAATCACCTTTACCAAAGTCAAGAAGAAACTTTCTTTCAAAATCTGTCCCACATTGGACTGATTGTAAAGACACGGTTTCCAGTAGAACACCGAAGTCAAGCACCACTGGCTGCCGTCAGTGTGCGATTTTGTGATCATTTGGATCAGTCTACGAAGGGACCGAAGATGTGTGGTATGGGCCCTCGTTAAATTGTGCAACCGTAAAGTGCGCGACTTCGCGAGCAGGTCATCGAGCCATCGAGCTGCCATTCCCTCTGCAGAGGATCAAAATTGTGATTGCATGTTTTCTGATCAGCCTCGGGCATGCTTCCCAGACCGTCACCAATAGCTCATTGTTCAGCTCTAGAGTGACATAAATAAAATCCAACTACAACAACTTTAAAAATCTGATAATTAGTTTCCTCCTTTTTCAGTTAGAAGCCAGATCCACAGATAACTATGGATGCCCTATTCAGAGTATTATAGAATAGAATTTGAGAAATTGTAACATCTGTTTAAAATTTAAATTTTTGTAGTGAGCGTTCATAGTGTATCGAAGTGTTCATAGAAGTGCTCATCGAAGCGGTCATAGTGTAAACTTAATCCAAAAGTTCCTTGCAATATGTTAAAAACTAGAGAAAGTTTTTCAGAACGATCCGGCCCCAAGATTATGATGCTAGTTTCTGAAAATTAATTTTTCTTCGTCATCACATCATGTAAATGCTTTAAGTTCGCGCATATTATTTAGATTATCTCAAACAATTCTTAACGCTAAAAAGATAAGTATATCGTTACTGGATTTTCTAAGATTTTTAACTTACCTTTAGATTTTAAGCTTAATCCCATTTTCTCGTTATGCAACGTTTATACTCAAATCAATATAAGTTTTGATAATTACTTTTTCCAGTTTCGTATAAATTTATTACCCAATGGCAAAATTGGATTGGATGGCCTCTCCTCACTTCTAAACTACAATAATGAAGAGTAAACAGTGGCGACCTCTGCTGTTTGATCATTTTTTTGTCTCATTTAATTTTATTATGCACTAGACGCCAGGCTAAAGGTTTTCACAAATAAAGTTTTTTAAAACATAGCAGGAAATTTGAAGATTAGTGGACAATTAAGGTGTTTCTGTCCTGCAATTTTGTCTTCATATCCAGTTCTGCTGAAGATGTGTTATAGCTCTTGAGGATGTTTGAAGATGTAACTTTGCTATGGTAACCTAACCTATAATATAACTATCAGGTGGAGACTTGTTTTTTTTTTTTAAAAAAAGATCTCAGAAATTGTAAAAGCATACAAAAGTTCCTTTCGAAATCATCATTGGCCAATAGCTGAAAACCTCTTCTAATCTTCTTTGACGTTTCTCTGATACTTATTGGGCTCTAGAATTGCTTGTCGAAATTCGGTCATGTTCCATCCTTCTTTGACGTTCCACAGACGTTTCTTAGGCCGTTCTTCTTCTTTGAGAATCTCTTAATATCTTTTTCTTTGAGAAAATACAAAGTTTTTTGGAAGGCGGTTCTGCCATGTCAGTAATCGGGTTTTTAAGAAGTCAACGAATACTTTAGAACAACAATTACTATGAAAGCAAATCATGAAACTTCAATAATAAAATCTAAGTGCTTACCTGCAAACTGAAACTTTCTGAAAATAACCAATTACATTTAATAAAAACTGTTAAAATAAAGAATAGAAAAACCAAAGGGATCCAAGGTAAGTGTGATCGTTCCTTCAAAAACAATTAAATTCCTATTTTATATATTATATAGCTACAACGCTTAAGAAAAAAAAAACTAAAATGCTAAATACATGAAAAGAGCACGAACACGAATTAATTTTTTATGGTATCAATTTCTATTTCTATATAATTTTTTATGGTATCAATTTCTATTTCTATATAATTTTTTATGGTATCAATTTCTATTTCTATATCGCCACAAAAATTATCGTCTTCGCTTAAGAAAAAAAAATAGAGCGTGGAAAGATGAGGAAAAACTTATTATAACAATTATGAACAGCGACAAATATATCAAAGCCAAGCGTTCTATTTACGTATCGAATATGTTGCCACATTTTTAATACAAAAGTTAAACTTTTCGCCACTTTGATAAATGTAAACTAATGCAAACCTTACAATTAAATTATTAATTCCTTCGTATATTATTGGTTTAAGTTGTCGAAAATTAATATTTCAATTGTAAGGTTTATATTAGCATACATTTATAAGAGTGGAGAAAAGTATATGCTTTTTTTAATAGTTTTTTTAATACTAGTGGGCTGTGCCCCCTGCTCGCTAACGCTCGCCAACCCCCGAAAATTGCTACGCAATCTTATATGGTTTGCTTCGCAAACCAAGCTCGCTTCGCTCGCTACTAACTTAGGTACATTGCAAATGCACAAAATTCTAAGAATTCAAAACAATCATTCAAATCCATATAACAACTTTTTTTTAAAAAAAAAATTACATCTTTTTAGTAAATACTAAGTCATTAAAATAAATTTGAATTCAAATAAATGACATGTAATTCGTTAAACCTATTAGAAATGTGCTATAGTATAAAATCTTAAGATAAAATTTCTAAAACTGATATCTCTTTAAAAAGGTTAAAATTTTGGCTATAGTTAAGTCTATTAAAAATTTAAATAAGAGAAATTGCAATGGAAAAACCCTGCATAAACAAAACATTGAATGGTTTGGTGAGAATGCTCTCTCTTGTCAAAAAATACAAAATAAACTGACCTCAAATAAAACTCCAAGGACTTCCAATCAAATAATTAAGGAAACTACTATCACGTTTAATATAAAAGGAAGATTTATTAACTAAACAATAAAATTACAGCATCGCAGTTCGAAAAAACAAATCTCACACTCACTCAAAAAAACAATTTACTTTCTAATTAGTCACCATAGCAACCACAAAACTCTTCTCGTTACCATCTATAAACTGATATATAATAAATAAATTATTTAACAAAAAATACGATGCGCATAAGCACATAATATTTTACACTCTGGTTATTTCCGTTTCCGTTTTTAGAAGCGCTATATGTTGAACCACCCAATCTAGATTTGGCATGTGACATTTTTAGCGGCAATTATTGGTTGATTTTCTAGCGTTGCCATTCGGAGAGTTGTAATGAGGTTTTTTTTTATCACCGTGTAAGAGAAATATATATATAGATGGCTCTTTGAAGACGAAAAAGCATAGATTTTCTTACAAAATGACTTATAACTAAAAAACTAATCCAAATTTTTGAAAAAGAAAAAAAATACTTCTTCATTATGTCAAAACACAATTATGTGCCGAGTTTCGTGCCTGGGAGAGGCCTCTGGGGCGATATATTGTGATTACAGACAGACAGACAAACAGACACATACACAGCCGCGTTTATTATTATGTATAGATTAAGTGGGTGAGTTTTTTTTTTGAAACATGGGACCAGAGAGATCCCATAAATGCTTCTTGAGTTGTGAATAAAAGAGAATTTCATCATTTGAACGATATTTTTGTTTCTATTGTTTTCATTAGGAATCAGAAATTCTAACCTACAGTACAAACTGGATCTTTTTCAATACTAATTCAGATAAATATCGCACATAAAGAGGGTCCAACCTGATGGACACGGCTCCAAAAATTAGAGTGGAAGCAAGAAGAAAAAAAACGATGCCAGGGCCTAAACTTACCGAAGCTGAGAAAGCCGAAGAAGGTAGACGGGATTACCTTAAGCATTACACACAAACAGAAAGGATTCCGTACTCAAGCATGAAACCCCCGTCCCTCACTAAAGTACCGAAGTGGTTAAGAGAATTGAACCCTATCGAAGGGTGACTCTCCGAACTCCTTTCATGCAAATATGTGAACTGGATTTTGTTCACTAGTTAGGGATAAAGTAATCCATTGTCAACGTACCCAATGACCGCAGACTGTCCTCCAAACGATATAAATGATTCTATCAGTATTCATGTGGAATTGAAAAAAAAAGTCTAGCTTTTAAATCCTATTTCATGTATGAAGTTGTGAATCCGAAACGGGTGTATGATGCAGTCTCCATCAAACACTCATCCGAAAATGTTAATATTGATCTCGATTGGCTGTTCAATGTCTATTCAGTCATCAAAAAAATTGATGCAGAATGTGTCTGAGCTGAATTTAAATATGTCAGCGAAATTGTGTATCCAGCAGTTCAGGATTAACATTTAAAGATGTCCAAGATAAAAACATAATAAAGTTGATTTTCCAAAAAAAAAAAAAAATAAAGAAAAAAATTAGACAACAAAGCCATTTTGCCAGTGGGTAGCCTGTGATCGCTTCATTTTGTAGTGAATCGTATTCATTGGTATTTTATTTCAATTATGAGTTCATTTCACATTTTTACGTAATAATGCGCTTTTTAAATCACTGTCTTAATGATGAATCTTTCCCTGTATTTCTCTGCATTGAATTGTTTCTAAGAGAGATCTGTTCGTATTCTCAAAACTACAATAAAAGGAAACCTTAAGACAGTTAAGACGTAAAAACATCGTACAAGATATATTTAACTGCGTATAAAATGACCTCGAAAGTGGAGGAATTTCTTTTCCTTGTTTCCATTGAATTGGCAAGGTAAATTGATCCTTACCAAAAATAGAATGGGTAGATATTTTCGATTGTAATACTTTATTGAAATTTCAAACTCATAGAACTCTATTATGTGGTCAAAGACAGCGGTAATTGTGTGAATTTGAATAAAGAAAGGGTACTTGGTACAAACATTCGAAACTTTGGGAATTAGCTTATTTATTTAAAAAATTAATGCTTATAGTTCTTTTTAAAATATGTAATAAATAATTCTATCATATTTAAAATAATAAAATCAAGAATATAGTATGCAATAAAACTGAAAAAAAAATTGAGCTAGGACTTCTCATTAAAATGTGGAACACATAATGTAATTAGTTATTTTTGAAATAGGGAGAAAAGATTTTAGTTCTCTTTTAAAATAGTGAAACAATAATTCCAATCATTCTCATTAATATGTGAGGAATAAAAAAAATTTATCAAGTATTTTCAAATGCAGGAAAAAAAGGTTTTAGTTTTATTTAAAATGGTGCAAATAATAATGCTAATAATTCTCTAAAAATTGGGAAATAAATAAATAACACTATTGGTTGTCTTTAAGACAAAGAAAAAAAGGCTTTGATTGCTTATTGTTTAAGTTTTTCTTTAAAATGGTGAAAAGTAATACCATTGGTATTTTTTAAAACGATGAAAGAAATTATTGTTGTATCTGAGTTAGTTATGAAGTTATGTTTTTTTCCTACCATCGAACTTCAAGTAATACTAAAGCTATGACTTATTCTTGTGAGAGATTTTTGTTTTTAATTTTTGTGTAAGCAATATATCTCAAAAATTCAAAGGAAAGTTTACTTAAATTTGTTTCGATGGAAATTAAAAATTTTATATATATATATATATATATATATATATATATATATATATATATATATATATATATATATATATATATATATAAATATTTTTTTTTTTTTTTTTTTTTTTTTTTTTTTTTTTTTTTGCGGCTACCTTCCATATTTTGGAAATCAAAAATTTCGAAGTCGTGAAGAAAAAATTATGTTTATTCAGAGAAAGTTCGTTTTCGTAATGATTTCGTAATTTAAAATATCGCTTGCACTCATAAATTAGAAAATTTTTTGGATATCCCTTCGAATCAGTAAGGATGAATCCTAGAACATGAAGATCCGATCAGTATATCAAAGTTATTAAGAGTGGTCGGTTTTTCTTTCTGTCTCGCTCACGGTACTACTATTAGAAGACGGCAATTTTGACATTTTAGTTCATAATCTATGACGTCATCTTGAAACTTCTCCTTATGACATCAATATACTAAATAAGCATTAGTTCATCTTAGTTTCAGTTGAATGCACAATTCCTGGCCATACTCACTCTAAGATTCTATGTAAAATCTTAATTATCACGTGACAGCTCTATTGTTTTTACTCGGATGAAACCTTGTTTACGCTCCTGTTTCAATGGGTAAACATTGTAACCTTAAAAATAAATACAAATAGGAAGTCTATAAAAAAAATCTCCTCAATAAAAACCCATGACATGTATGTTTAAATATAAAAGTATGGCCTATAAACGCGTGCAAAACATGTCATTATTAAAACACTACAGTGCGCCTCATCATCGGATCTAATTATTATGTTATACTAATGTAATACATGATATAATAAATATTATAATTTATATAATATATATCGTCTCATTTATCCAATCGTCAAATTTATATGATATATATCGTCTCATTTATCCAATCGTCAAATTTATATAATATATATCGTCTCATTTACCCAATCGTCAAATTTATATAATATATATCGTCTCATTTATCCAATCGTCAAATTTATATAATATATATCGTCTCATTTACCCAATCGTCAAATTTATATAATATATATCGTCTCATTTATCCAATCGTCAAATTTATATAATATATATCGTCTCATTTACCCAATCGTCAAATTTATATAATATATATCGTCTCATTTATCCAATCGTCAAATTTATATAATATATATCGTCTCATTTATCCAATCGTCAAATTTATATAATATATATCGTCTCATTTATCCAATCGTCAAATTTATATAATATATATCGTCTCATTTACCCAATCGTCAAATTTATATAATATATATCGTCTCATTTATCCAATCGTCAAATTTATATAATATATATCGTCTCATTTACCCAATCGTCAAATTTATATAATATATATCGTCTCATTTATCCAATCGTCAAATTTATATAATATATATCGTCTCATTTACCCAATCGTCAAATTTATATAATATATATCGTCTCATTTACCCAATCGTCAAATTTATATAATATATATCGTCTCATTTATCCAATCGTCAAATTTATATAATATATATCGTCTCATTTACCCAATCGTCAAATTTATATGATATATATCGTCTCATTTATCCAATCGTCAAATTTATATGATATATATCGTCTGATTGAACCCATTGATACAGTAACGTAAACAAGTGCAAACAGTCAGCTTAAAAACACTGAAGCTGTATTGAGTATCACCTGAGTAATTAAGACTTTACATAGAATCTCTTAAGAGTGCGTCCAGAGACTAAGAAAGCAATCATTAGAAGAACTTTAATGAGATGAGTCTGGAGCTGTAATGAAACAACATTATATTGTGATTTTATTTTAATACTTGAGGAGAGAGCCAGAATACAGTCCCTATCGATAACCGTTTGAATCGAAAATTCTATTTTTAGACTCTGAGTGCATTAAGTGTAGAAAATAGATAGAAAAAGGTATTGGAGGAAAATTGAGTTAAAGATGATAAAAAAAAGGAGGTCTTGAAATAAAAAAGACACATCTGAACGAAGAAATATTGAATTTGAGGAGAAGAAACATCAATATTGAAAAAGAGATTACAATATCTAAAATAGTAGATGCAATGGTACAAGAAGCAAAATGAATGGCAGTTCTTCGACAGAGAGGAATAAATTAACTGCAAAAATGCGTTCTATGTGAGTTGCGGACAGTTTGTCATCTTTTTGGTGTGACAAACTTACTCGCATCCAATTTTTAGCATTACGTTGTTTTAGAAAAAAAAGATAATTTCTTTTCTTTTCTATTTTCTTTAACACTAAACATACCAACATTTAATCTATTACTATTTCTACCGGACTTTATGTTCCTTGATGGAATGTCAGAAATATGGATGTTCGAAAGGAAATCAACTACAATAACTTTATTATAATCAAACAAAATTGTATGTTGCTAATTTTTATGTATTACAAAACACAAAGAACAAGAAACGCTTTTTTCACATATGCAAGATGTTTCCATTCTACATTTTCCTCAAATATATTTCTTTCAATTATTATTATTTCTATAATTCGTATAATTATTCTTATAATTATTAGAATATAAATTAATTATAATTCGTATAATTATTCTTATAATTATTAGAATATAAATTAATTATAATTCGTATAATTATTCTTATAATTATTAGAATATAAATTAATTATAATTCGTATAATTATTCTTATAATTATAAGAATATAAATTAATTATAATTCGTATAATTATTCTTATAATTATAAGAATAAATAAGAATTGTAATTCTTATAATTAATATTATTTCTTCTAAGAACTTGTGCTGGCTCGATTGTTTCGACATTTTTCTGGGTAAAAACGAACGGTTAGCTAGAAATGAAGTAAAGCCATCCAAATGAAATATAAGCTACTGACCAAAACATTTAGTTTCTGTCACTTTTTCTGACACAAAAATGTCAATCTAAAATGTTAGGAAATGTCTTGAAATTTGAATTCACAGTTATTCTGATTGAACTCACTACGCAACAGTCTTTGCAGAAATGTGCAATTCATCGAATACAATACGCTGAACACGCATCACATCGTCATTTCTGATCCGATAACCTTATGAAGTAATACATTGTTCTCCCGGTCACATGACCGGTTGTGGTAGAAATAGGTTATTCGAAACAAACAAAATACAAAAAAATAATAATAATAGAATACTAACTGCATACAACTGTTAGAAAAAGTCAAGAAGTCAAATGTGCAAAAGCGATAAGATGCAAAAGTTCTTAAACGGTCATTTGACAACCATCTTCTCAATGTCCTCGAAATATTGGAACCTACCATGATCAGCGGAATGCTTTCTTAAATATCCCTTTAGTCTATAATCATGTTCAAAAAAGAGATATGCGTGAAAGAGTTCTAGCCTAACTACACCCTAAGTAACCCTCAGAAACTAAATTCGAATTTTGTGGTCTGAAGTAAAAAGGTCGTCGATATATTGATATTTCAGGTTCTGCTAAATTATATACTTGGTAGCAATTTTGTTGTCGCAGGGTTGTTCTTGTTTTCCGGTTCTATGACAGAAAATTTGATTTCTATTGCACATGTACGTCACACCCGCTTATAGAGCCTTCATTCATTCACAAATCGTAATTTTGACCTTAGCCAGTGAACGATCGACCTCCTATTCAGTACCCCCAGATGTATAATGTGTCACGGGAACATGGAGGACCTTGTGACCCGGCAGATTTAACGTGCACCAGTCACCATTTACTACACTGGGAATCCTCGGCTGACTGGATTCGAACTCCCATTCTCACGACCGCGAGTCCTTCTTTCCCGGTCCTGTGTGACTGTCATTTTAAAATGACTCTGTTTAGTATAAAATCACACACATCCAAATAATTAATGGTTGAAATGAGAACACGGCACTCCTTGTCACACAACCTGATGGGCAAGAAAGAGGACCATGTACTACAATGCAGTAAAGGACAGAAATGAGATGATTAAATGAAGATTGAGCATTCATGCAAGTGAAACAACAGTCAGAGAAATCAGAAGGGCCCGAGCGGAGTAATATAATTTCCATCCTTCTTCAGATGTGAAACCACAGCTGCTGAAGTTGCAGTACAGGAAACATTTGCATGTATCGTGCTCACTCTACAGAACGAAAAAAAAAATAAGATTATTCCAAATAGGTAAAATTTCGAAATCTTCCTCGCATTATTATACTTTTAACGCGGTAAAACTGGTCAAACTGCTCAAAATTTGGATTCCTATATTACACTCTGTAACAAAAAAATCGACGCACCAAGAAGCAATCAATAGATTGCTTTGAAATTTCGTATGCATGAATGTTTTGAATAGATCAGGCTGGAATGATGCCGACTGGGGACGTATAGTCCTTAGCGACGAATCCCGCTTCCAACTGTGTCCTGACGATCATCGAAGACGCGTTTGGAGACGCACAGGGCAGAGGGGGGATCCTGCCTTCACTATTGCGCTCCATACTGGCCCTCAACAAGGCATTATGGTCTGGATGCCTTTTCCTTTGACAGCCGGACCCCTTTGGTCGTCATTAGAGGTACACTTACTGCACAGCGGTACGTCGACGACATCCTAAGACCTGTTTTGCTACCGTTCCTTTTGCAGAGCCCTGGGCTGGTTTTTCAGCAGGATAATGCCAGACCACATACGGCACGTGTTGCTATGAACAGTCTGCATGCTTGTCAAACTCTTCCTTGGCCTGCCAGATCACCAGATCTCTCTCCCATCGAGCATGTCTGGGATATGATGGGAAGGTGATTGCATCTGGCACGGAATGCTGATGACCTCGTTCGACAATTGGATCGAATTTGGTAGGAAATACCGCAAGACACGATCCGGGAGCTTTATCGGTCTATGCCACGCCGTGTGGCAGCTTGTATCCAGGATAGAGGCGGGTCAACACCTTATTGAACTTGTTACTGTAACTCTGCAATAAATTATTCAATTGTTCTAAAATTTTAATCATTTACTATTCTGAACATTGTCTTCCTATCCACCAATTTTCGTTTCAATCGGACAACTCCTTCTTGGTGCTTCGATTTTTTTTGTTATAGAGTGTATATATGTAGAAGATATTAATGCCACACCTGCAAGTTGTTCAAAATTTAGAATTTCTTTTCATCGTGTTTTTATAAAAACTACGAATTACTGTTATTTAAAAGTTTTGAAAATGTCTTTTTATCCTTTTTTTTAAAAAAATAAAGTTATTAACACTCGTCTTCCTATACTTTAAAAGTAGGAAAGTGCTTAAACTCTCTTAAATTTAAATCATTTATTCATTATTTAACGTTATTGAGCGGAAATATTGACCGCTCAATGTAACCATTAAAATAACCCCGAAAACGTCGAGTATGGAACTTGTTTACGAGGAAAAACAACGCCCAGTGAACGTAGCAACAGTTGTTGTTCAGCTAATTAAAATCTACGCTAGAATAATTAACGTCTCGCTTCCCCCAAAGTTTATTAATAACGAAGCTTCCTCTAGTTTCTTCTTTTTTCTTCTTATTTATTTTTTGTGCTTGTCTCGAAACATTTTTAAAAGATGCTCGTTTTAAAACAATGGATTCTGTCACTTCGACTACAGATTATTTCGCTCCAATTATAGAAGATAAATGTGCGCGTGACAAAGTAATTCGATTTAATACTGATTCATTTTAGAGCCTTATTTACAATTCCTTTTTTTTGTTGCTGTTTTTAATGACTATTTAATGTAGTCAAAAGAAAGACAAAATATTTTCCGTTTTCATAATGCTTTTTTCCACATTTCAAAACAATGCATTTTTTCTTTAATGCCCGCAATTCACTTACAAAATCTAAAAAGAATTTTTTTTTTACAAAAATGTTCCATTTTTTTGAAAAAAATATATACCCTGGTGTAGGAAATGAAGAGAATTTGCAGAGTGGGTCGATTGTTTCTAGAACAGGGGTTTCCAACTTACATGAGGCCGGGGGCCATAATTAAAAACACAAATCAAATGGCGGGCCGCAACTTTATCAAAATTTTATGTAGGACTCTTTTATGTTTGAAGGATCATTAAATATCACTGTCAGATTTTTATCAAGTTGTGCAAAACAAAAGTATTGAATTACAAATTAAAATAAGAAGTAGATTTTTAAAAATATTTAATTGCATATAAAAAAAATTCCGGCTAAAATAACTTTAATGTGCACTCATGTATTAAACAATTAATGTGCAACAGATATCTAATTGCTAAGATATAAAACTTTAAAAAGGTTGGTATTAAAACTTACATAGTAGCAAACTTTTACTCTATAAAACATTAATTAGGCCAATATTTACCTATGGCTCTGAGACCTGGAACCTAACTCAAGCTGGTGAGAATAAAATTGCCATTTTTGAGAGAAAAGTTTTGAGGGCCATCCTTGGTGGGATAAAAATAAATAATTCCTGGAGAAGACGATATAATACTGAACTGTATAAAATCTACAGAGAGCCAGATATTGTGAAATTCATTAAAATACATCGAATGAACTGGGCAGCTCACATTTTCAGAAGGAATGATGACTCAAATTTAAAAAAAATCCTGTTACACAAACCCCTAACGAACAGGAAAAGAGGTAGACCCAGGCTGAGATGGCTGGATTTAGTTGAGACTGATTTCCTTACTCTAAAGGAGAAAAACTGGCGAACAAATGTCAAAAGTAGAGAGAAGTGGATTCGAATTCAAAGGAAGGCACTGGCCCACCCTGGGCTGTCTAGCCAGATATGATGATGAGTAGCACACAAGTTGTTCAATGATAAAATTGAGGTTTGTTTGCTGCAACCACCGGAGAATAGATATATACATTTAAAATTTAAAATTTATAAATGTGTGTGTAAATATTTTCGTCCAAAATAAGTGGTTTTAAGAAGTTAAATAGGAGAATTTCTTCGAGAAAATTTCTGATACACACATGCTAAATTATACTCACAAAATACAAAAAAATGAAATAAAAAAGAGCAACAAAAACGATTATTTTTGTATTTAAACAAATATTTTCTTGGATGCAAAGCCTGAAAAATATTTTTTTTTTGCACCGTTGGTATGATAAATTTCACAGAAACGAAGAAATTACGTTTTTATTAACGAGAAAAGTATTTTAAACCCATATAGATTTTCTACGAAAATTGTCTGCAAAAAAATTATAACTAATATATTTTAGTTCGCGAGCCACAAGAAAAGGCTTCACTGGCCGGATGCAGCCCCCGGGCCGCCAGTTGGAAATCACTGTCCTAAAACTACCGGACAGATGAAGTTTGATAAGTATAGATACACTCTAAGATTCTATGCAAAATCTTCATTATCAGGGGATAACAGCTTTTTACTCGTGTTGCATTTCTTTACCGATGGCATGTGTGTTTTAATGGGTTAATCAATGGGGGTGTGTATTAATGGGTTAAATGAGACGAATAATTAATTAGAACAAATTATTCGACTCACTGTAGTTTTTTTGAATAATGACATGTTTTGCACGAGTTTATAGGCAATACTTTTATAGTTAAATTCGGGAGATTTTCCTATAGACTTCCTATGTGTATTTATTTTTAACGTTACAATGTTAATCCATTGATACAGGAACGTCAACAAGTGCAGACAGTCTCGTAAAAACAATACAGCTGTATCACGTGATGATTAAGATTTTACATAGAATCTCTTAGAGTGCGTTTAATAATGTGTCGAGAGTAACCGTTTCTTCTATTGACTTGTTATCCGATTCAGAATGAAACAATGTCTCAATATCTGATGCGTACTTCAAAATACGCTTTTAAATTATTAACCCGATCGTCTGATACAATTCTGCGTAAAAAACATCATGTCAAGAAGAAATTCAATTCACTCTCTCCCCATCCAAAAGAGGAAGAGATGTTGAACAGGACTTGCTTTAAATATATTTTCCTTGCTTTCTCCTACAGTAAACATTAAAATGTTGTACTTTCTTTTTAAAAAAACTATCCTTTACAAATCAAAATTAAAAAACTGGAGAAAAGCACATATAAAGTACGGTTAAAATGTTTTTTTTTTAATACTTTATTTATATGTTGTTTTTAGCTTTAGTCTATTTTGCATTAAGTGTATCTTCGGAATACTTGCGATTATCATTTTATATCTTCAGAAATTTTTTTATGTCAAAAATCAAAACGTTATAATATCTTTTGCCGGCAATTTTACATATAAAAGATAAAAAAAATTTTCTAGTGAATTTTTTTTTCTTTATGCCTAATATTTCACCACTATTATGAATACTACTCTTTACATTAAAGAAGCACACATATATTCTCTTTTAATTTTTTTTTCATATGATTTTAAT
This sequence comes from Parasteatoda tepidariorum, assembly GCF_982258835.1. Lineage (NCBI taxonomy): Eukaryota > Metazoa > Arthropoda > Arachnida > Araneae > Theridiidae > Parasteatoda > Parasteatoda tepidariorum. The sequence goes on along the minus strand of NC_141755.1, from coordinate 131,505,674 downwards.
TTTTTATGAATTTAAAAAGAAAACTTCAGATCAATTTCTGAGAAAGTCACAATTTTATATTTATTTCTCCGCTATATTTTTTTTTATGTTATCAAACTTTATGAAAATATAGCAATACATTTTAGAAAGCAGAATACAATAAAAAAAAGATACTATTTGAAAGGAAGGCACTCTTTTTATTTAATACATCATGCTACTCATAAAAGTAATATGTACTTCTAAATTGTGTTTAGTATTATTAAATAATTGCTCTTTTTTTTTTCTAGACTCAAGGTTGGAATTACAAACCATACATTTGCAACTAAGAAATGAGTAAGTTCTTTTTTCAAAAAAAAAAAAAGTAATTTTTGAGCACCTTATTTCAATATCAATTTTGTTATATTTCATGTCTTATATACAGCCCCTGACCAAATTATTAGACACACTGTAACAGTCTATGTAAAATTATCAGATGATACTCTATACAGCTTTATTTTTTTTTGTGTGACTTAAACCGGTTTGTACTAGTTCATGTATGAATTTTGTGAAATTGAAAAATATATAATATAAATTCGACAATTGGATAAATTAAAGGATATATTATATAAATACAATATAATTATTATATCGAGCATTATATCATAATAATGAGATCCAATGATGAGACGCTGTTTTAAGAATGACATGAATTGCACGCTTTTATAGGCAATACTTTTATAGTTAAACACATGGGTTGTTATCCGAGAGAGATTTTATATACTTCCCATTTGTATTTATTCTTGACGCATTGCTTAGAGAATATTAACCCATTGATACAGGAGCCGTGAACAAATGCATCCGAGTTAAAACAATACAGCTGCTGTATACAGTAATTATAATTTTACATAGAATCTTTATAGTGCTTCGAATAATGTGGGCAGGGAGTGTATTTATTACCATCACTCAAAGCATTTTTGAAGATTTTTGAATTTTCAATATTCGTGCCTCAAAACTTATTGAAATTTTTGTCCATGATGCATCTAAAAGTAAGAAAACTTTCATTTAAAAGAATGTCACAAACATTAAAATTTTCAATCGGAGGAATAAATGCAGAGTTTTGAGATGGGATATTTTTTTTTCCTGCCTTTCTCCTGATTTTTGCACGATTAAATGTTTCCTTTCTCTCAACTTAATTAACCTTAGAAGTTCTCCAGAAGAATATTGAACAAAATCCGAACGAATGACGTGAACAGAAGTTTGCAATTCCGATAAGAAAATAAAACTGTCTAAAAATAAAAATCGAATCAAATGTAGGAAAAAAAAGAAGCATATGTAAACTCTAAAGTAAAAAAAAATTAAAAATGAACTGTTGTTTTTTGTTTAGAATAATCAGAAAAACTAACTTCAGCTGCCGGGATTAATTTGTTACTATTCAGTGCATTCTCAGTCATGCTTCACTATTAAATGGTTCAAAAATCGTATTTTTTAAAAACCCATTGAAACTTTTATTGAAAAAGGAGAATCTCTGTTTTGAGAATATAAATATTTTTAGGAAATCTCTATTTCAACAAAATAGACATTTTAGGAACTCTATTTTAAGAATATAGCCAATTTTTATTTACTTTCTATTTTAAAAATATAGAATTTTTTTAAGGACTATCTATTTTACGAAGAGACATTTTTAGGAACTCCTTATTTCAAGAAAATAGACGTTTTTAATATCCTCTCGATTTTTAGAAAATAGATATTTTTAGAAAATCTCCATTTTGAAAATAAAAAAATGACGTTAGGACTGTAGATTATTAAGTTGCGAAGAATTTTGAATATTTTATGCTCAATATTTCAAATTATGTACAATTATTTTTTTAAAATAAAGTTATTTCTATTATGTAATTTTTGTTCTATATAACCGTAAATTCTATTCTATTCTTTTTAAACTTATGTTTAAAAAGTTTATTCATTTTCATAAATCGTAACAGTTAAAATCGTTCTCTCTTTTTTCGTAAAAATTTTGTCTCGGATAACTTTTTTCAGATAATATTGAGTATTCAATGTTTCAAAATTGATATATATATATTTAAATTGAGTAGCTTTTGCTCAGTATCCTTCACAAAATCTGATATTTTCCAATTTTTAAAAATGCTAAACTGATATTTTCCAATTTTTAAAAATGCTAAATTTGACAACTCTTTTCGAACCATACATTTTCAGGCAGTTTTGAGCATTAGATCTATTTTCAAAGCCTTTATGTAGAACAGGGGTTTCCACGAGGTCGGGGGTCGCAATTAAAATGGAGGGCCGCAACTTTATCAACATTTTGCATAGGACTCTTTATCAAAATTTTTCATAGGTTTGAAGGAACTTTAAATATGACTGTCAGATTTTTATCACGTCACAAAACAAAAGTATTGAATTACAAATTAAAATAACAAGTTGATTTTTGAAATATATCCAATTGCGTATTAAAAAATTCTGGTTACAGTAGCTTTAATGTGCAGCAATGTATTGAACAATTAATGTGTATATCAAATTGTTAAGATATTGATATTGATTGGTTTGCTAACTGTCACAGAAACGAAGAAGTTGGTTTTTTTTAACGAAAGAAAAGTATTTTAAATCCATATAGATTTTTTACGAAAATGGTCCCCCCAAATAATGACAACTCATATATCGCGGGAAACAAAAAACAGACTTCACGAGCTGGACGCCTCCAGTTGATAACTACTGTTATGGAAGGTTTCCTCGACAGTTAATTTTAAAGAAAACAACACAAACAAGCGATACTTTTCAGGAACGTTCACACCCACTCAAAATTGCAGAATGTATGCAAATCAATATTTTCTTAAGTCCCTGGCCACGTACTACAAGATTCTATGAGAAATCTTGGTGAAATTAGGTGATACTTTACAACTTTATAGTTTTCACGTGGTTTGCACTTGTTTACGTTCGTGCATCAATGGGTTAACATTGCCATGCAATACGTTAAACATAAATACAAATAGGAAGTCTATAAAAAATCACCTGAAATAAAACCCTTGACACGTATGTCTAAATGTAAGAGTATTGCCTATAAATTCGTGCCAATTATGTCATTATTAAAACACCACAGTGCGTTTCATCATTGGATCTCATTATTATAACATGCTAATACAAGTCCTGATATTACTAAATATCGTATATTTATGTAATATATCGTCTCTTTTATCCTATCGTCAAATTTATATGATATATCGTCTCATTTAAACAATGAATATGTTATCGGAAAAATATGAAATCCGGCATTATATAGAATGCCTAAAACTAGCCGTCAAAGTATGAAATTATTTATATTTCACATATTGCCTAGGCATTCTATAGAATGCCGGATGCTATTTAGGCAAAGTATGAAATAAATGTCCTGATGAGGTCATTATGTAAATGATGTGCATGTTACTGTGAATGACCGAAATCGGTGGTTGTTGACTTTCACCGGTGAATGTTGACAATCAAATGAGTCGCTTTGGTGAATGTCCGAAATATTTATTGCATCCAATTTGATATTAATTTACTCGTGGATATAATTACATTTATTCGATTACTGACGATAGATTAACTAGACCTAATATATATTACGGACATTTACCAAAGGTCTAGTCATGCTAGGTCCAGTTAAGTGCCATTAACCGGTATATCCCACACTGAAGTTTTCTTAAGGTTTAGTGCCACTACCCGGTATACCCTACACTGATGTTTTTTTAAGGTCAAGTTCCATTGCTCGGTATATACTTGCCCGATACTCCAAACACTGATGTTTCTTCTAATCTATCGTCAGTAAGTATTAAAATATGGAATAAATGTAATTATATACACGAATAAATTAATATCAAATCGGATGTAATAAATATTTCGGACATTCACCATAGCGACTACGGGATTGTCAACATTCACCGGTGAAAGTCAACAACCATCGATTTCGGTCATTCACAGTAACATGCACATCATTTACATAATGACCTCATCAGGACATTTATTTCATACTTTGCCGGTAACAGATACACTTAACGTAAACAAGTGCAGACAGTCACATTAAAAACAATACAGCTGTATAGAGTATCATTAAGATTTTGCAAAGAATCTTACAATGCGTCTAATAATTTGGTCGGGGAATGTCATTTAAAGAATTTTGTTTGTTTTTTCTCCCAATTTAATTGTCATGAGATAGTTGTTGGGAGATCGAACAAAGCAGAAGGAAGTTTATCTTCGCGGACGGGAAAAGCATTCCGGGAATAAAATAAGGAGAAAAGTTTAAAAAAATATACCTTTCACTGAATATATGAAAGTGAAATAGATTTTATTGCCCTTGCGGCCACGGGAAGCTTTTTCTAAGGTTTTTAAATGGTCGATTTAAAAACATTTCGTCAGTGGCATATTCCTTTCATAAATCACCCCCCGAATCTATTTATTCTCCTCAATAAATCAGGATTACAGAAGGAAATCTGGATTCATTGTGCATTTTTATTACCATTGTGAATTAGAAAGTGCCATTCGTAAGATATGGCATATATTCATCTTATTTTTATTTTATATGCGAGAGATGAATGGAAGGGAAAAGGCATCCATTCATCTGTTCTGCGCAACAGTACAAAATCAAACCTCAAATAGCGACAAAATAAAATAATTCGAATGTACTTTTTTATTACTTATACGTTATTATGTGTTGCCCTTCTGATGACTTTATGTTATTAGATCATGCAGTGGTTCATCCCATCACCATAAAGATGAACTGTATTTCAGTATCATCAGGCTACTCTAGTCAATTCTTGATATTTAAAGTTTACCAAAATCAAGCTCCTATATTCGAAGGGCATCATGTATCATGTAGAGATCAAGTTTCAATGAATGAATGAAGCATCATTGGACATTGGTTGCAAGCTTTCCCTTCATTTTAATACAAAACTTATTATTTTGCGCCAATTAGTAATTAAATATCATTGACTGTTATCGACACTGCCAACCTTCATCTATGAAAAGGTACCCCAACATAGAATCCAGTGAAAGTGTCCTATAGACCAGTAAATTGGGAGTATATTTTTACACTACAGCGTCAATAAAATATATATATATTTTTTTAATCCTCAGCAAATCATTTCCATCGAGCTCTACTTTTCAGCACAAAACTTGTTTTCTTATTTCAATGACCATTGATTTTAAATAGTTTAGCTTTAGATGAACGTGTTTTAAAATCATAACAGTAAACAAAATTAACACGTCACTTTTGATAACCATAGGAACACTCATTCGGTGGCGTAGTTCGCTTAGGCTGCCATGATCACGTTGATCATTCAGATGACCTGACCTAACGAATAAAAAATAACGAAGTAATACAAAACGAGCAATGAACAACTTTTTCTGACTATAGATATAAGCTAGAAGTTATCTTAAAAATATTTGATGAAACTGAATAGTCTATTCGTTTATTTTAAGGCAATGGCTTCCGCTAAACCAGTTGAAACATTTCATTTTTGAAATGCTTCGGAATATCATTTAAGAATGAAAGATCGTTCCTCGTACGGTAATCCGACACACAAATTCTTTGTTTTATTAGATATTATGGTAGTTTAGCAGTTCTCGAATTATTAATCAATTTTTTATTTCATCCCACTCTGTGTCTGCTCCACATCGTAATTTTAAGTCTTACAGTTTTTATGAAACAAGACAAAGTAGAGTGAGAAAAAATTCGTAAAAATGCATTCGAAATTGTAATAACTTTCAAACAGCTTGGGATTCCAAAAAAAAAACTTGTTTTAATTTTATAAGCGAAAATGGCGCTTTGGAAACATCAAATGTCACTTCTGCAGTTGCATTTCTTTGGTCTGCGGAGAGACCCGCATGCTACTTTTTACTACAACTTCAGTTGATATGACTCGAACTAATGATATTTTTTTTATTTCCTCCTACTCCTGAAACACACATTCCAGCAGCGGAGGAGATTTCTGATACTGAGCATTTCTTCCCAAAATATTTCCCCTAAAATTAACGTGTTCCACATTGAACTATAGTATACGTAAATGCATGTCAATTTACTACAACTTTAATAAGGTATTAAATTGTACCATGTCATAAAATTTAAGAATAACGATTATTGAATTCAATTTAGCACATTTGTAAGAAATTTGAACGTTTATTTTTTTGTAATACATTCCAAAACATCTTAATTGTTGTCGTGGACTATCCAACAGCACATTAGAGATTTTGAAGCAAGTTTACTTTTTTACAAACTGATTCTCTAATTCACTTATACGTTGTTCGGTGATTCATTCGCAATCTTATAGGTCGATTCAGCAGATTAAACATTTTCACATTCTTATCTTCTCTCATCCAAACATCAAGTACAAACCATTTGCATCCGATTAAGAACAATACAGCTGTATAGAGTATCACCTGAGTAATTAAGATTTTACATGGAATCTTAGAGTTCGTCTCATACTATGTCCAGGGACCGTCCATACCATGCACTTAATATTTCCAATAAAAGTAGCATCTTTATTGCAATCCAATACCCAGCTGTTTGTATTCATAAATCCCCTTAAAACCTCCCACGTACTGCAATTTCCTAAGTGGAATTGCAGGCCAAAAATTTTAACGCCTGTGTATAACGCATTTATACAAGATTCAGTCTCGCACTTCATGATTTTGACTTTCCCCCCCCCCCCAAACAAATCGGCGACGACAACCTTTTAAAGAGCTTAATCAACAACCTGCGCTTGAATTTATTTGGGTCGACTCTTTTATTTGTTCGACCCTAGAGAGGACAGAAATACGCACGAATCGCGCCTCTCAAGTGTTCAGTAAACAGTCAAAAGTTCTCTCTTTTAAAGTTTTTCATTTTTATGGCCCTCTCTCTGTGTGCAGCAGATGGCCAGAGGCGGGTGGCTGAAGGGAGGGAGGGAAGGAAGGAAAAAAAAAACAATTATGAGGTATGAAGATAGACCTAAGCAGGTAGTTTTGACGATGCTTTTTAAATATATGGCCATCTCTTATTGTTTTCCTAACAGATTTCACTTTTTTTTCTTCTTCTTCCTTCAACCGAAGTGACGGGTGCTACTCTCATAAAAATTTTAAAAGTCGTAAATTACATTTTTATGGTGGTTTGTAGGAGAGACAATTTCATTCTTGTGTAATAATTTACATTTAATGTAATTTATATTTACAAGAAATAGGGCACGGATTATGGGTGTATAGGAATAAAAGTCTTCAAAGCGCTGAAGTTACTTTAATTTTACAAAATTATCATTATTCATTATATTTGAATACCTTTTGCTTTCTGTAATTCTCCAACAACTTGGTGATAGTAGGGAGAAACAGGTACCATTTTAATATTCAATTCCCTGTTCTACAGAGTGATCCTTCTTAGTGGTTTCACACTCAGCTGTTTCAGAGCTAGAAAAGTGAATCCACATTGGGGGTCGGGTTTCTTCTTAAAATCATTTTCCGAGATCAGGGTTTCTAAATGTTAGCAATTCTTCAACTTATCGCAACACTTTTACAATGACCCAATATTTTTGCACAATGTATCTGAAAAAAAGATCAAAGACAATTCAAAGAAAAAAGCAGAAGACAGTCCCTGATGGGCCATATTATGAGACACACTCTAAGAGTCTGTGTAAAAATCTTAATGATCAGGTGATACTACTATACAGCTTTATTATTTTTAAGCGGACTGTTTGCACTTAGTGTATCAATGGGTAAAATGAAATGATATATAATATAAATTTGACGATAGGATAAATGAGACGATATATTATATAAATACAGAATATATATTTTATCAGGTATTATATTATAATTATTAGATCAAATTATGAGAGGTACAGTAGTTTTTTAATAATGACATGTTTTGCAAGAGGGCAATACTTTTACAGTTAAACACACGTGTCATGGGTTTTAATTCAAGAGATTTTTTTATGCAGTTCCCATGCGTATTTATTTTTAACGTATTGCATAACAATGTCAACCCATTGATGCAGGAGTGTAAGGAAATGCAATACAGTCAGCTTAAAAACAGTGAAGCTGTATGGAGTATCACCTGATCATTAAGATTTTGCATCGAATCTTACAGTGCGTCTAATAATTTGAGCTGTATTTGATTATTTTAAAGTTTAACAGAATGCAATAATACATTTCTGAGAACATTCTTACTGGGTTGCTTATGCCTTTTAAACTGCGGCGCTATGATTATTAAACATCAGTTCACTATTCTATAAGACATGATAACTCTATTCAATATTTTGATAGATGAAGGTTGGCCATTACTACAGTCTCCACTTCCAAACACCACAGTTGGTGATTATCTGGAAGGCAACATCGAAACTCTTCACGTTTAACAGTCTTGTTATTTGTGACTGAGGCCTACTCCCACTCTTGATTCTCGTTCTTATTTACACACAACTGGAACTCGCACACACTCTGTTGCTATCAGCAACACAGGAGTGAACTAAATACAGCTCTCACCAAAAGTGCTCAAAATCCAGTGAACACAGCTCTCCCGGTCTTTCACTAATGCGGCAACTAGTGGTATCCGTTTATCGAATTCTATCCCTGATGAAATTCGGGTGGGGGGGGAGCAATGTGGCATAATAACTACAATTATGAAACATCAATTCGCTATAGTATATAACACACGATCCAATCTTGGGGTACCTTTTGATAGACGAAGGTTGTCTAAATCTACATTCCCCACAAAACTCTAGAATAAACTTGTTGGCTTATTTCCGTCCTGATTTAGATCTGAAGAAGTTACTGAATTCCCTGTAGAAATAGAAGGAAAAAAAGTAGATTTTTCAATTCCTCATATCTTGTTCGCATTTTCAATTGTTCATAAAGAACTTTTTATCCATCCATTGAAATTCAAATGAAATTTTTAACACTTGTTGTGGATAACACTTGATGTTGATGCAGTTTTTTTCAAACATTAATTCATTTATTAAATAGGGGTAGGAGAAACACGTAATAGAATTTTCTGATGGGTTAAGCGTTAGTCTGAAGCGTAATGAATGGTTTGAAGAATAAACACTTCAAATAATTAATATTTACATTTATTTACAATTTATACATAATTCGTTTAGTTAAAATGCGGCATCAAATATTTAAGATGCGAATAAGAAAATATATAATAATAGAACAACATTAAAAAGCAATTCTGAAAAGTAGGAATTAAAGTTGTAGTTAAAACAAACTTAAACAATTATGCAGAATATGATGAGTGATGTCATGTCGCTTCATTACTCCCCTTCCAGTGAGAACCTCATTCGAACGAATCGAGAAATTTCGATGGAATTTTAATAGGTCTCCCAACACGTGATGTCCTGTTAAAAAAAGACTTCTTAGTTGGTTCGTCAGAAAATGTAACCCTTTTCTTCTTGATATTTGAAGCAGCAATTTTTGGAAGGACTGGAGGTGTGCCGACTGCAGGCATTGAACTGAAGGAAGAGGCGTCGTTCTTCAAGTCTGCAGACTGTTCTATGAAGCATGGTTTTAAACGATTAATGGAGATATTTCTGGATTTTTTCCTTTATTGATAGTGTGTAGTAATCTTTATTTCTGGAAAGTACTTTAAAAGGTCCTTCATATGGGGGTTGAAGTGGTGGACGAACGGCGTCAGTTCGTACAAATACATGAGAAGTAGTGTTAAGATCTTTCGTTACAAAAATGGGAGATTTTCCATGTCGTGAAGGTGGAGCAGGCCTAACTTGAGAGAAATATTTCCTTAGTTGACCAGCGAAAGTAGAAATGTCAGTAGATGCTTGTGTTTCATGAAGAAAATCTCTAGGTAATCTTATATTTGAGCCATAAACCAATTCCGATGGAGTTGTTTGGAATTCTTCTCTGAAAGTGGAGTGTAGCCCCAGTAGTACAGTAGATAGAACTTTCGTCCACTGAGGATTATTATGGCACATGATGCTATTTTTCAAAGTTCGATGCCATCGCTCTATAAACTCATTGCAAGCAGGATTGTAAGATGTGGTTCGCCTTCGCTTGATTCCCAAGAGATGGGCAAGTTCGGTGAAAAGAGATGACTCGAACTGACTTCCTTGATCTGTAATTATTATTGAAGGTGTTCCAAACGCGAGAAATCCAACCACTATAAATTGCTTCTGCAACGGTGTTAGCTTTATTTACGTCCGGGCCATTGTGTTAAATTTTACTATAAGCAATTCAGTTTTTCACACATTTTAAAGATAACATCAGTGATAACTTACAGCTCTATTTAAAAAAAAAATAGTTTATTGCGCACATTTAAATATTTAATTAATTTATCTGTGACAGATAAATTCAATGACGTGGTCCACGTCATCATATTTATACTGTTGTCTGATACAACGCACACACACTTTCTCTTTTACGAACTTAAAATTTCAACATTTAATACCAGTTTCAATTTTAATCTGTCAATACATTAAAGAACGGTTAATACTCCGATTTAAATAAAATAAAATACCTGTTACGCAGCAAAAAAATTAAACTTAAGGCATCATCGGGTCTCTTAACTTTTCCCCAAAAAAATATTTTTGAAGCTAAAATGTTATTAACCACCCAATAAACTTAAAACCCGTTTGCAATTTAACCATCTTAAAATTTTAAAATTTCGTACCAGTTCTCGCCGTCATTTGTAAATAAAATACATTTGCTGATGAAGACGAAAATGTAGATTTAAAAGAAAGAACATTATCTCCAGAAGCTCTTTAACACTATTAATTCTAAATCGTCTTCTTCTCCTTAAGAAAAAGAAGAAGAAAAAGATTGAAACTTGTTTAATCCTTTTGAAAGTAAGCAATAAATAATGAGAGAAAATATCCACTGTTTATAAAGGCATTGTTTTAAAAGGGCGCCATTTCCTTTCCCTTTGGCGCAGTTAACTTTCTTCTTCTAATGGAACTTAAATAAAATCCCTGAAAGTACTTTTTTCTCCCATCGATAAGAGAAGATGTTTGCTTATTCATGACATCGCATTCACAACATCAAAACTCATAAGCGATTTTTACACCTTCTTTATCTCTCTGTTCTTTTTTGGAATCGAGGATGTAAGTTATAACGTTGCACGGAATATTTCTGTTGTGTCGATTAAAAATGTTAATTTCTTGCTTTTTATTCCCTACAAGTTTTTTTTTCCTTCTTAAATACATGAGTCATTTTCTTTTTTTTTCCTTTACGCTATTTCGATAGTTTGGTACAGCGATGGCTCGGTGTGTTCGCCTTCCAATGAGGTGACCGGGTTCGAATCTCAGCGATGACTGGTCGATATGAATTCCGGCTTGCACCGACCACAGGAGAGACGTGAAATAAAATCAGTGGTGGATGGATCATGGCTTAGAGTCCCTTTGCCGCCAGGCTAACAGTGGGAGGTTATCGTGGTCATCCTCTCCGTGTAACGCAAATGCGGGTTAGTTCCATCCGAAAGTCCTCCACGATGGCAAATTTCTCTCAATACTTGATCGAGGAGTTCTCTTGTCTTCTGGATCGGGTTCAAAATGACGGAGTTGAACACATAAACCCGAATTCGGATCGGCTGTTCAACGATGGCTGTTTGGAGTTGGGTAAATAAAAAGTTATCGGTGATTGGTTAATACAATCGGAGAAGTTTCTCTTTAATTTCGCTTTCAAAGGGACACACTAAATTGCATCCATTGTTGCATGAATTATTAATTCAGTTCTTTAAACTAAAAAAAGCCTTATTTTTAGTTCGTTTATATTCTTTTAATTCGTATGTGGTGAATTTCTTCTTGACATACACTTGTGTATGCAAATAAGAGAATTTGCAGTCAATTATCTCCAGAACTACTGGACCAATTTTAATGGCATTTGATCTGTACATACATGGATACAGTACAAAACAAATAATCATTCAACAATTTTAATACACAATCATGATCGTGACTGGTTGGAGTCGGAAGGTATAAAATTACAACACGAAATGATAAACTGCCTTACTTCAAATCAGGCTACAAGGACTCTGTCAATTTAAGCAAAAACTGAAGAAAACTATTTCCATAAATCAAGGTAAGTTCTACTTACCCCGTTCTCCAGGACTGTTGGAGGTAATAAATATCAATTTTGTGAAGTCTCATAAAAGACTCTAACATGTTTTATAGACAATCACTTTAATAATAACGGAATTAGAAAACACAAACAAAAAGGATTAACAATTAAGTTTCAATCATTTACGGAGCTAAACATGCGCTTGTTCTCAGATCGAGATATGAACATCAACATCTACTGAAGAAAGGCGCTGCTGTCGCACCAAAACAACATGCGAGAATTCGCGACAGGGTCTTTACACCCTATGAACATATTTTTTTGTTTATTCTGTAACCGCTGCTATTTTAGATAACACTATAATGAAACTCCAAAGATTATTTCAATTTTTTTATTAATTGATGATTCAATTTAATTATGATCACAACATTTATAAATTAGAAGGTACACACATTTCGTGTTGTTTTTAACGGTACAAATTGAAATGACAAAATCCAAAATTTGATAAGAATCTGTCGGATATATCTTGAAAAAAAAAATTAAAAATGCGCCGTTTTTTTCATACTATCTATCGTTAAAAAAAATGAAATGAACATTCAAAATTGTGAAGCTCATAAGTAAACATTTCCTATTTTGTACGCCAAATTTCAACTCCTTATATGAAATCCCTAGGGGCTGCAAAGCAACCTGTAGGGTATTTTCTACTACAAATGTATCAATTAAAAATTCCGAAATTAAATATCAAATTTTCTTATACCTTTATATTCCCTGCTCATTTTTCTACACATCTTCATAATTTCACAAAATGTAACCCAAAATAGCGACCGATTTCAGTTAGAATGCAATTGAAATCAAATTACATTGTACTAGGAAAAAGTATAGCAATATGAGAGTACTGCAATTGTCTACTCGAAGTAGCACGCCGTCGGTGACCTTTTTCTTTTAAACGCAGCTCGAAATGCTTGCTTAAGAAAACGAACGCAGTTCAAAATACGCATGGACACAGCATATGATGTTGAAAGCGATCATTTATTTTTCTGTAATTTGAAAACGATGATAAATTGCAAAACGATGAGTGATCTAGTAGTGCCTCCGTTATTGTTGTATTTTTTAAGTGATCTAGTTACGCCAGCGATGTTTTTCAGTTTTGAATTGCTCTTGAGTATGATGTTTGTTATTGGGTAGAACTGTTATGTTTAAGATTATTAAAAAGTTGTTAAGTTTTTAACATTAGTATTAGTATTTTTTTTTTACAATGAGTTGTGTTCTAATTATGTTCGAGTTTGTGCTTTAATATTTCAGTTGCGTTTTTAATCAATTCTAGTTCGTGTTTTAACAATTGGAGCACAGCATTTGTCTTACCTTAACGCAAATCTAATTTTTGAAATTTGTAAAGAAATTTTCCCTCCCTGAAGTTCAAATAACACTGGCGAGAATGAAATTTCTTTCATTTGTATGACATCAAACTACAATATTAATTTATCGACCCCCGAACACACATTAATTTTTTTTCATCTTAATTGTAAGTCTAAACAAGTTTAATATTTTTTTCTTCAAAATTTCATTATTTTTAAGTTTTCTTTTTTCTGTTCTCTTTTTGAGAGAAAGAATCGCGTCAGAAAACGATAAAAATAAAATCAACAGTTTTTTTTCCGATCGAGAAATAAAGTTAATTTGAATATAGTTTTTTTATTCAAGTTTTTTATGTCTATGCTTTTGTAAAACTATTGTAAATAACTTTTAACACTTCCTATAATAAAAAAATAATAATTCTTCGTAATTTGTTTTGTTTGATTAAAAAATAAAACTTCTTCAGGGTTGGTTTGTAGAAAAAAAATTATAAAAAAAAACCTTATTAAAAAGATTTTAGTAAATAAAGAATTTGAAAAATTTTATTTCCTTTCTTAATTTTATTAGTGGAGGAAATGTTTACATAAATAACAGAATATAATATTTTTGTATAAAAAGTAAAAATGAAAATATTTTTTTCTGATGAAGCGTTTTTCTATTATTTTGAACCGAAATCTTTAACTTTTGATATAAAATTTTATTTTTATAAAACTTATTGCTACTAAATTATTTGAATTAAATTTTCAGATCTAATTAAATAGTCGTGACTTTTTACTGTTAAATATTATCTACTGAAATGGCTTTTCGTTCAAAGAAATAAACTTATATTTCTATTCAAATAAACTAATATACCAATTGAAAACCATAACTCTGGTATTAATCTGATTTTTTTTCTGCTATTTCATTTAACCATTTAACTATCACGAACAATAAGTCATATGTAAAAATTTTAAAGCTTTTTAGCAGTCGCCTCGTGATCTGACAAATAAAGCAATAACTCGTAAAAATGGAATATTTTCTTCAAACTTGTTTTTGTTTAACTCTAAAGGCTCTTTTTAAGTGAACATAACTAATTTAAAACGTGTGCAATAGAAAAATTATTTATGTTTTGTTGACAAAAAAAAAATATAGACGAGTTGCGTTTTGTAAATATGGGTAAAACTATTTTAATTCTTCCGATGTGGAACAAAGATATTTCCGGCACAAATACATCATAAATTTAAGATTAACCTATATATTAACCCTGTTCGAAAGTACCTTGCCATATTATTATGCTGAAAGAAAACACAAATAATTAAATTCGAAAAGGATAAAACTTCTTTGAAAAAAACGCGCTAAGAAGCAGCAGAAATTTCAGAAAAAAGTATCAATACAAGAAACGAATGAAATAAAAATAAAAATATGACCACCGAAGCCGACGTCTTCAGGGGGTACCGGCCTCGGTAGCCATTAAAAACAAAACCATTTCTATTTGAGGGAGAAGCAAATGCTTAAAAAATCTCCCTCAGTACCCCGATGGTTTTGTATAGAGGTCCAGGAAAAGCAAGATACATTCAAAATAATTAACAAATTAAGAAAAGAAAATCAATCAAAATCATCAGAAAAACTCACTAAGTCACAGGTCAAGCATCAACTTCAAAAGCAAGTAGAGGAAAAGAAAACACTAAAAACTGAAAAACCAACGCCCCCTATTATAATGCGCAGAAGAAGTTTAAAATGAAATGGAAAAGGTCAGGAGAAAGAAATACGTTGACAAATTAATAGAATGCTTAACTGGGGCTGCTCAGTTAAGACTAGAATTGCGCCCTGTTAAAAGAAAAAATTATATAAAAAATTATACTCTATACTGCTTTACTCTATACAGCTTTACTCTATACAGCTTTACTCTATACAGCAGGTGATACTCTATACAGCTTTACTTTTTTGACTCGGATGAAACCATTTGTTTACGTTCATGTATCAATAGCTTAACATTGTAATGCAATATGTTAAAAATAAATAAAAATTGGGAGTATATAAAAAAATCTCACGAATAAAACATGTATGTTTAAATATAAAAGTATTGCATACAAACTCGTGCAAATCATGTCATGTAAAAAAAACCCCAGTGTGTCTAATCATTGGACCTAATTTACTATAATGCTTGGTATCATAAATATTCTATATTTATATAACATATCGTCACATTTAAACAATTAATACTTCAACGCAAACAAGTACAAACCGGTTTCCGTCCCATAAAAGCAATAAAGCTGTATAGAGTAATCACCTGATCATTAAGATTTTACATAGAATCTTATGGTGCGTCAAATAATTTGTCCAAAGACTGTATCATGTTTTTCACAACGAAATGTGCTACGTATGCGTTACACGAAACGGATATAAAGGTTTTAAAAACTTGTATTCAATAAAAAATCTCTAAAAAGAAATGTTATTTACTTTCTATTTAGAAACAAATATAGGAGAAACAACAGATAAGAAGAAAAGCTCATTTTGATTGCTTCAATTGAAAATTAAACCTCCATGTTGCAGCGTTTCACATTCAAGAATTTTTCCGAGTATTTTAAGAGAATGAAAAAATAAATAAAATGAAGTAAACACACGCACATATTACGCTCATTAAAAGGATTATAAAAGAAATGTAGACGAGTTATTTTTAGAAACCCCATTTGGAACGCTGCTCAAAAATAAAACCAAAAAGGGAATTCTCAATAGGACATTTAAAAGTGGCTAATTAGAAAATTTTCGCCCAAAGTTGTAGCTTTAAAGTGCATTTACGGTAAAGGTTCTGACTTTTAATCTCCTCCTTAAACACAAATCTTTGAATAAACATTTTGTTAAAAAAGAGTTCTTGTCAAGTCAGCGGTTAATGTTGTCGAGGAAGAATATTTATTTTAGCTGCCGAATCAGCAACATTTGCTGATTTCTTTTCATTGACATGCACTCACTACATTTTTCGGATTTTGATTTTTTTTGGGGGGGGGGATTAGTTTAAATAGTTAAAATATCTAAATATAGTGAAATAGCTAAAAGAAGTAAATATAAGTAAATAGAATAAATAAAATAGTATATATATATATATATATATATATATATATATATATATATATATATATATATATATATATATATATATATATATGTATTATTTTATATCCGTCATTGAACAGCTGACCCCATTTTGGGTTGACGACTACTCAGGTTCAACTTCGCAGCCATGTCATTTTGAGCCAACCCAGAAGGCAAGGAAACTCCTGGATCAGTACCGCCAAAGGAATTGATTTGTTATGGGAACATGGAGGACTTTGTGACTCAACAGATTTAACGTGCATCGGTCACCATTTATTGCACGGTAGAGTCTTCGGCCTGTTGGGATCGAACCCACAAATTCCCAGAACATGAACCCTGTGCCCTACCTACCATTTTATTTTATTTTATAACCATCGGTGAACAACCGACCCAATTTTATGGGTTTACGACTTCTCATGTCCAACTCCGTAGGCTTGTCATTTTGAATCCAATCCAGAAGACAAGGGTACTTCCGGATCGAGTATTGTGAGAAATGTGCCTTCGTGGATGACTTTTTGATGGAGCCAACCTTCATTTTCGTTACTCGGAGAGGAAGACCACGACAACCTCCCTCGGTTAGCCTGACGGCAAGGGGACCGTAGCCCATGATCTACCACTGTGGATATTTCACGTGTCAGCACTGTGGTCGGTGCAAGCGGAATTCTTATCCACTGGGATTCGAACCCTGTTCGCCTCATTGGAAGGCTAACGCTCTATCCCCTGAGCTATAGCGGCTAATTCCATCGGACAGTATCGACGAATCACCCCGTTTCTTGGTGAGATAAATTCCTCCAATTTCTCAAATTCAAGAACTTGAACCGGTGTAAACAGTTTGTTAGAAAGATAAACGCTGATTTCGCTGAGTTTATATCACTATAATGCTGATGCTCAAATCCCTTTGTAATCTACAACTGGTGTGTTTTTATTGAACGGCAAATCAAGCTGTGTATTTTATACAGTACACCACAGCTTTTTTTTGTGCTTTGTTGATCAATTAAGTTTGCTTTTGGTATAATTTATTTTTCAAAACATTTAAAACTACTATTTGGCAAAATTAATTTAGCGACTTAAAAGGAATCTCACATATTTAAATTTTTCCTGACCTACTGACTTTGAATATTTATTAGAATCTTCTAGATAATAGTATCATTGTATTTGACGCATAAAAGTTGCTGATTTTATCTACCATAACAGAGTCTTTAAATTCCATAAGATATATTTATTTATTTCTTATCCACAAACTTAGATTTTATGACCTAAACTTTAAAACTTGATGCAAAACTTTAGTTTGAGAACGATTTTCCTTCCTCGAAAGTGCTCTTAGGTAATGGCTATGGATAAATCTTTTTTTGTTGTTGTTGTTTTTATAGAAATGTTGAGTAAAAATTTCCTGTTTACTTAATTTTTCAATTTTGAGTTAGCATAAACATAAAGCCTTAAAGCACCCCTTTCACGTATAGAACGCTATTTGCATTTTATGATTCGCAAATTATTTATTTCAATAAAAAAAATGCAATTATACATTAAAAACACCAAATGCTTTTTTTCTCTGTTTACACGGGCATTTTAAACACTTATGTACAAAAGGGGTAGTCAGAAGCAAGGGCGCCGGCAGCGGGGTGCAAGGGGGTGCACTTGCTTCCCCCTGGCTTTATTTAAACAATTAAAGAGTATACAAAATTTTTATTAAAAATATTTTTATTCAAAAGCAAATAGTTAAGCAATTATTGATTCATAACAATTAAAAATTGTTTAATCAAACAAGAATTGTAATCGTCTTGTTAGCTGTCCAAATCTTTTTATAACATTTTCAATGAATTCTGAGTCATCTTTGATTCTTTTCTTATGCACACTGAGCAAGCTCAAACTACTTAATCTGTCGTGAGACATTGTAGTACCGATTCCATGTTTTCATGTATCGCATTGTACTAAAAGTACGTTCAGTAGTACACGTAGTAGCTTGAAGAGTTAGGCCAATTTTGATTGCCTCCGCTACAGCTGGATAAAACGGTGTGGCCTCAATATCTAAATCGATGTATTTGAGGGATTCATAAGAATTTTCTCTATTCCTCCACATTTCGGATCACGTAAATTCGTAATTTTTTTAAAATATCTTGTTAACAGTGAAGAAATGTACATGTATAGGACAAAATAATAGGAAAATCTGTGAAAGAATGGGGTCGTTCTCGACCGTCCAATGCGACACGTGCCCGCCGCAAGAATGTGACACCTAGTGGTGATGAAAGACAAGGTATCTGTCTAGCATTTGGCAGTGTGAGATTTGCAAGAGAAAAATCTATTTCTAGCAAAACGAGATTATGTCCGACCTCTCTGACCTTAAAAGAGGCATGATAATCGGAGCTCGCCTGGCTGGAGCGTCCGTGTTCAGAACAGCGAACGTTGTAGGTGTTTCAAGGACCACTGAATCAAGGACTCTGTCGGCATACACAAAGTTGGGTAAGGTGTCTTCGGCGAGGCACAACAGCGGCA
Source organism: Parasteatoda tepidariorum (assembly GCF_982258835.1). Lineage (NCBI taxonomy): Eukaryota > Metazoa > Arthropoda > Arachnida > Araneae > Theridiidae > Parasteatoda > Parasteatoda tepidariorum. The sequence continues at coordinate 131,486,795 of NC_141755.1, read as the reverse complement.
GGAAGTCGAAGTTGTCAGACCGTGATACACGGGTGTTGAAGAGGATAGTCGCTCGAAAAAGCAAGACTACACTGCCGGTGATAACATTCGAGATGAATACCCACCTTCAGAACCCTGTATCCATGAAAATTATTCAACGGGAGTTGCATGCTGCTAGGATTCATGACAGAGTAGCTATTCCAAAACCGTTAGTTTCAGCGCGGAATGCTTTGAAGAGCTACAGTGGTGCTAAGACCACCTAAAATGGACACAACTGCAATGGGAACAAGTCATCTGATCTGATGAATCCTCTTTTGCACTATTCCAAACCACTTGACGTGTGTTCGTGTGACGAACGCCGGCAGAAGCATTTCATGTTGACTACCTGGTTCCAACCTTGAAGCATGGAGGTGGTTCAGTGATGGTGTGGGGCGCTATATCTGCCCGTGTATTGGGGCCTCTCGTTGTCTTAAGGGAGGGGGTGGTCAAAGGGGATCATTACCGAAGCATTCTTGCAGATCATCTTCACCCTATGCTTCATACTCTCTTTCCGGGAGAACGTCCTGTGTTCCAAGATGACAACGCACCTGTTCACACGCCTCACTGTGTTCTAACATGGTTAAATGAGCGTAATTATGAAGTGGACCATCTAACGTGGTGTCCTCAGTCCCCTGATCTCAATATCATTGAGCCTTTGTGGGGGTTTTTGGAGAAAAAAGTCCGTGCTCTGTTTCCTCCTCCACGCACACTCTCTGAACTCGAGACAGCCCGGCAAGAGGAATGGCTGCAAATCCCAATGAACTTTGTTCAAGACCTTTATTTGTCAATCTTACGTCGAATGCAAGCTGTCATTCAGGCCAAAGTGGCCCAACTCCTTATTAATAAAATATTTTCATTTTTTCACAGGTGTTCCTATTATTTTGTCCTATACCTGAATCTTGAAAAAAATTAATAGATGAAAGTATATGTAATAACAAAAAAAAACGTAATAACAGAATATTTTTTTAAAAAAAATAGGGGGGGGGGGGTAGTTTGTTAGACGGTTGCACCCCCTTTTATATTATTCTGCCGGCGCCCTTGGTCAGAAGTAAAGGCTGCAGTGTCAGAAAAATAAGCTTATTTTGAGGATTTCTTTTCTGCGAGACGATGGAATGAATCAAAACACTGAAAAATGTTTTTTTTTTCAAAATGGCCGCTGTACATATTTTGTTCGATAAAGCGACTCTTTTAAAAGAGCGTACAGCCGCTGCTATTCAAGCTGTTTTTCGAACATTTTGTCTGAGAAAAGGATTTTATTCTCCTGTGAGTTTGTAATGGGTGTTCGTGTAAAGCTTGTATTATAGCAGTTAAAGCTTTACAAGTTTGTATCCAAGAGCCGTGATGTTGCTCTGGGGATAGAGCGTGAATGAGGTGAACCGGTTTCGAATCTCAGCCATGACTGTTCGATACGAATTCCCAACCCGGCTAACACCGACCACCGTGTTTGCGTAAAATATCCTCAGTGGGAGACGGATCATGGGTAAGAGTCCCCCTGTCACCTAGCTAACCGTGGGAGGTTTTCTTCCCCGTGTAACGCAAATGCTAGTTAGTTTCATCATAAAGTTCTCCACGAAGGCAAATTTCTTCCAATTCTTGATCCTGGAGTTCCCTTGTCTTATGTGTGGTGGGCAGCAAATCAGGTATTTACTTTCCAGAGTAACTCTGAAGCTAGCTGTACTTCAAACTGCTATCGAGGATTGAACCTCAATCCTTCTCTGACACATTTGAGATGTCATTTTAAATCAAAAGATTAAACTTTGAATCTGTCAGAGAATTTCTTTGAAAAGTTGTGGGTATTTTCCCGGAATATATTTTTTCAAAATATTTAAATTTTCTTTTCAAGCGAAAAAAGCTTCTTTTCATACTAATAGAGAGTTTAAAAGCTATTTCTATTTTAGGAGGCAAAATCTTTTACTCTTTCATTTTTAAATGAAAAAAGATTTTAACGTTTATAGATTTTGATTTCTTTTAATCCAAAAAAACTGTCTCAATATCTTCTTACGAAAAAAATAATAATTCTACATTGACATATTTATTATTTTAAACTATAATAAACTTGTGCGATTATGCAAAGTCATCGACAAAATAAATATTTAAATTACATGAAATTTATATATTTTTTTAATGCGATGCTTATCGAAACTGTTTTAAGGATTCTTTAATTATTTCATTCCAATCAGTGGAGTAATGACTCGGTTCCCAGCCGGAACACCGAAGTCTAGGTTGCGGTCAGTGTGCGGGTGGATGATCACTTTGATCAGCCTGCGTAGAGACCGAGGATGCGCGGTCCTCGTTCATGTGTTCTACCGTAAAATGCTCGACTTCTCGCGCGTAGCCATCTCCTCTGCAGAGGATGAAAATGGCGATGCATGCCTTCGGATCATCCTCAGGGATGTTTCCCAGGCCAGTTCTTGTCTATTTCTTATCAGTTTTCGCAGACCGTCGCCAATAGCCCATTGTGAAGTTCTCGTGTGACGTCAATAAAGTACCCACCTATGTACCATCCTTCTATTCGCTTCACAAAATAGAAAAAAGACATTTTTTTAAAAAACTAATCAACAGAATACTTCTATTCCTTGATAGAACAACTTTTATGAGTGATTCTATATATTGTATTAAAAATAATCGAAAAGATTGTTAAAAATATTTTGCCAAATCTGGAGATTATCACAGAACAGCCACTTCAATGCAAATCCACGAAGAAGAAGAGTTTTTAATTAAGTTCAGTTCACTTAACTCTTCTAACAGCAATGAATTTAAAATAAAAATTACTCTCGCCAAAACCTTGTTTGAAACTAATGACTTCTTTCCTCCTCCTGAAATGAAAAAGAGATTAACATGCAACGAGAGTATTTGACGCGTTTTCAACCGCGTTAAGGAAACTCTTATTTAAATTCTTAAATAAGAGACCCGATTTTATGTGAAAGGGAGATAAAAGGCAATTCGTTTCACTTAAAACTCTGAACAACAAATAGATTAATATCATAATTTATATCTCCGTTTAAAGAAAAAACTTCTGAGAATACTTTATTGTGTCGATTTTACTAGATTCGCAAATAATTATCAGCAGCATTCTATGGTTCCAAACACGCTTCTTATGAATAGATAATCTATGATAACATAGAATCGACCCTTACTAGTGAAATGTATTTATATTTTCGTAGTGGTAGATACACTTTTTTTTTCTTTCCTCCAAGCCCTGAGCATGTACCTTGGTTATGAAAAACCCTTAACCATATAGCCCAGGACTTGGCCACTAGTCCAGCTCCACTCCCGCCTAGGAACGGGTCCAGTCAGAGGTATTAATTTTGAAAATGTTCTACTTAACATGATATTTAAAAGAAAAAAAAATTTTCAGCTGAAAGTGTGGAATTTAAGAAGAAATAAGACAAAGAGAAAAAAAATTATACATGTGAAATAGGAGATTATTAAAATTTTAATAAATAGTCATTATCTGCTAAAAAGTTCATTACTGTTAATCTTTTGGTTAAAGCATTGTTTATAATAAAATTTTTCTGCCAAATTTTTAAATTTATTGGGCTAGGCTGACAACTATGCCAGGAGACAGTATAGGAACAGCTAGTGAGATAATATTCAGGCGAACCTTGTTGGCCGCAGGTGCAAAGATCAGTATCTGTTATATGCAGGTAATGAAAGAAGGTTTGAAATGGTCCGTGACCCGCCAAGAACAAAATGACTTGTTTTGGAGGAATTGTTTTGAAAAAAGTAACATTGTTAATAATTTTGAATAGACATCTTCCTCTGTCTGAATTATTCCATTGAAATGGCCATTTTGTTAGAAGAGAATCTTTAATACTTCGTTTAAGATATGAAATTGGAAGTGTGTATGCGTAATTTTTTGGTTGTCTCGTAGATTGTTTAGCTAAATCATCTGCTTTTTCATTATCTACTCTATTGCTGTGTGCTTTTGAGTAGATAATGAAAAAGCACAATTTTGTATTGATGTGTGCTGAATATCAGAAGAAATTCTATTATTTGTGCAGAAATCAAGTATTGATGGTATTGATGCTTTTGAGTTAGACCAGATGATGTAACTATCATTATTATTGAAGTTTTCAGTGCTCTTAATATATTTAATGCATTCAAGGATTGCCAACTGTTCGGCTTGAAAGATTGAATTTGTTCTTTCTAATGTGTAACTTTGAATGTGTAATATTGAGGAAAGCAAAAGCTGTGCCTGTGTTTGTCTTCGAGGTAGATACGCTACAGTACTCCCCCACCCAGAACTATATCTGTAATAGAGTTAAATGAACGGATACCACTAGTGGATTCATTCGTGTTTTGTGAGAAGCCGGTAGAGCTGTATTAAGATCACCGTACTTTTTGAGTGCTAATCGTGAGAGCTGTATTAAATTGACGGTCGATCCTGTGTTGCCATTAGCAGTCGAGTGTATACGTTGTGTGTGATCGAGACGGAGAAGCAACAGCCTCAAGCAGCATGTCAACTGTTCCATGTGGACCATTCATCGAAGGTAGGTCAAAGGTCACCCATCTATGAAGGTCACGTTTATCTATAATGAAATTTAAACGAAGTCTATGTAGAAAATTTTAACTCACAGATGTGTGTCATTTTTATGAGACTAATATTCATGATTTGGGGTTCCATTGCAAAATCCCAATTTTATATAATCTACAATTTGTACGAACCAGTCATTTATTTTAAAGTTTATTTTAAAACTGGATGACACATTTAAAGTTTTTTCAAGATTATACATTTCAAAAATTAAATTATTTTGAAAAGAGGTTTTGTCCAATGGATCCAAAGTGACCCCTTTTCAAAATAATTAATTTCTCAAATAGCCCTATAAAATTAGTTTCAAGACTTCATGTAAATAAGAATGCAAACATTTCTTACATTAATACAAATTCATCCGTATCAAATAGTCTCGAATTTATATACTTTTACAATTTGGGTTAACTAGTTTTCTAGTAAAAAATTAACGCATTGTATTTTTTTTTCTTCTAATTTTGCAATTTCTTATTAAACAAACACCACTTTTTTAAACCTCGATCGTTAATCCGCTGTCAGCCACCGAAGCTTTTCACTGCCCCAGTCTTCAATTCTTACAGCAACAAAAAAAAATTTGTTATGGTATGTTTCTTAATTCTCTATTTAATTGCATATTACGTTCCTTTAACAAGAATTAGGTATAGTCAGTATGGCAACAATGCACAAAATTGATAAGATCATAAAGAGGTTGAACCAGCGTTACACAATAAAGACATTTCTGGGTTTATTACTAATATCGCTATAAGACTAATTGCTCTATCTTACTCGACTATCTTACTAATATCTCTATAGAGTTATTTTGTAACTTTATCGTTACAAATGAAAATTGCTTTCCTGGAGGACTTTGATTAAACTAACCCGCATTTGCGTTACATGGAGAGGAAAACCAGGAAGACCTCCAACGGTTAGCTAGACAGTATGAGATTCTAACTCACGATCGATCCATCTACCACTGAGGATAGTCAGCACAGTGGTCTGTATTAGCCAGCAGAATTCGTATCAAACAGCCATCAATAGGATTGGAAATTGGAAGGTCTCATTCGCAGTAGATTCATTCATTTGGATCTATTCTAAGGAATGTTAACATTCTGCTCGAGTTTCAATTGAGCTTCAAAGAACAAAGAGAAAAATCAAGTTCATAGTCTCACCTACTAGGCTAGCAAAATAATTGACAAGTTCTTTGTGCTGGAGACGTTTTTCCATCCATTCAGTAGTCACAAAACAAAAAAGATAATTTGAACAATCTAATGAACTCGAAAAAACAAGTATTTAAAAATAAATATTTTGAAATAAAGTATGCTATTGAACAATAGGAAAAGTAAACCTGCTGTAATAAGTTTAAATTAAATTTGCATTGATCTACTGGGGAATGAAAGTATAGAGTTACACATCATAGATTAGAGTTCTTACAGTTAAAAATATTCAAAAATTTTACTTTTCATCTATTAAAAGCTTTCAAATGTACAAATATATTGGTGTAAAGATTTATTTGACGCAATAGTTTAAAGCTTCTGGTTGTAATAGTCTTTACTAAAGAAAGCCTTTGGGTAGAGATACTTCAATATTTTCATTTTCAAAATTTATTGAACGTTAAAAGTGTGAATTTTATACCAGATTTAGGTGCTTTCGATGTTAACAGTATTCAAGATAGATAAAAGACATATTTTATTGTAAAGCGAGAAAAATGCTATGATGGAATTTTTTATTTTAAATTTCTACATTGTCACTCTCATATGAATGCTTGTCAAATACAGAAGAGTATTTCAGTAAAACTAGTGGGCTGCGCCCCCTGCTCGCTAACGCTCGCCAACCCCCGAAAATTGCTACGCAATCTTATATGGTTTGCTTCGCTCGCTACTAACTTAGGTACATTGCAAATGCACAAAATTCTAAGAATTCAAAACAATCATTCAAATCCATATAAAAACTTCTTTTTTTAAAAAAAATTACATCTTTTTAGTAAATACTAAGTCATTAAAATAAATTTGAATTCAAATAAATGACATGTAATTCGTGAAACCTATTAGAAATATGCTATAGTATAATTCGTAATATAATTCGTGATAATAATTCGTAATATATAAATTCGTGAAAAAAAAGCGCTTTCGACAAAATACTAAAATAGAGATCTATCGACAAAAAATACTCACTTCTGCCTAGCTTAATAGTATGAGATTGCCGCATCTGATGCTCTCTGGTTATTTCAGTTTCCGTTTTTAAAAGCGCTATATGTTGAGCCACCTCAGCTAGATTTGGCATGTGACATTTTTAGCGGCAATCAATGGTCGATTTTCTAGCGTTGCCATTCGGGGAGTTGTAATGAGGCTTTTTTTTTTGTCGCCGTGTAAGAGAAATAGTAGCGTAAACAAAACAAAGCAAACGTTGCCACCGGCGGAAAAGAAATACAGCCATAATTTGGGAGCCATGCAAGAGAATTATATATATTAGATTTTAATTGCATGATGATGCGAATAGAAAAAAAGTATAAATTGATATTTAATGACAACTGATTATTCAATTTGATTAGGGTCAGTTTAAAAAGGTACGAAAATAATTTCGTAAAATCTACTAAAATTAAATCTGATACAGACTATTAGGAAATACATTTTGTTAAAAGCTAGAAAATTTGTATTACTTTGAGTGATATCATTACAAGCAAAGCAAATGGCTTTTGAACTTAAATGTAAGTTATTTTAAGATTAGTAACATATTTCCACAGTGTTTTCCTACTAGTCTTAAAATAAAAATTATGCTTATGCGCTCACAGAACTGAACGATTTTGATGACTAAAAAGTTAGGGGTTAACATTAAATATTAAATTTTATAAATTCATCATATACTAAAAAAATATTTTATACATTTTGGTCAAATAAAAGGGACTTTTAAAAACTCAGAGAAAGTCATGGGCATTTATGGGGATTAAACGAAAACTAAAATTTTCCATTAAACAAATAATTTCTTATCAGCAGTAATTTAGAGCTTTAATTTCACGTGAATACTTAGTAAATTGTGGCTCAACAGCTCTTCGTGGGCAAACCATTTAAGAATCTTTCATTTAGATTCTACTCTTTTGCCAGGGTAATAGATTCTTATAAGCACTTTGAAATCCTCAGTATATTGCACCCATCTTAATTTCAGCTTGCTTCTTATCAGTTCTAATAGGCTTCAAGATTTGGAATGTTAAGAACTATCGGCAAATGCCTCCAGAACATTTTATGCAATAGAGTGTAGTTCTATACAGCATGTAGAGCTCATTGTGTTTCTTTCGACCACATTGCACCTTGATTTCTCAAAACAATTCTGAAAAATAGCTAATATATTGTCTATCAATTTTTACATTGCCCAGATATCTGAACCCTATGCGAACGCAGGTAAATAAAACTTCCCAAAATTCGTCGCAAGCATTTCATTTAAATATTAAGCTAGATTTTCAAATTTAATTTTTTGTACAGATTTTTCAAAAATTGTACAAAATCAATTTTTCTGTACAAATATCTGTACAAATAACAACATGTACAAATATCTGTACAAATAACAATTTTTCAAAAATTGTTATTTGTACAGATAGAGTTTTTAAAAACTAATCATAAACCGAATTCAAGTTTAATTGACAAAAACAAAACTGAATTAAAGTTTAATTGACCAAAACAAAACCAAATTAAAGTTTAACTGAAATTTTGAACGCCACTATTGTTTAAGTTTTCATAAGTGTCCCATTTTATTCCTTAACAAACCTTAACCTCTCTATCTGGAAAATATCGTAGATGATGAAATTCGTGAATATTGAGCCATATGAACGTCTGTTTTAAGTTACAATGCTAGTAAAGCGCTGGGTGGATATTCAGGGCATGGACCTGCAACCTTTAATTACAGTCCAGGCCCTTACTCTAGACCACCTCAGCCCTTTAAATGTTAATTTAACGAGCGCGGGAAAAACTTAGTAGCTAATTTAACAGATAGATTTCGCTGTAAGCGCAAGGGTACTTCAGACGCATCAGGTCACGGATATGCGAGCTAGCATCCCTATCCAGGACCACCCAGTTCTTATGGCACCCCTGTCCTTATGAATGAATGCCTTATGTCTATGAAGCTCGAACGGCCGTCTACCACTCCCAATTCGGATTTCACACTTGTTCAGTCCAATCCATTGAAGTTTTCCGTTTCAGAATACGTTTCTCTTACTCAATGACATAGACATATATTTGCCAAAAATCAGAATTTCTTTTCGTGAATATCGAACGAAAGCGCATGACAAAAATCTCCTTTTAGACGTTCATAGTATTAAACATCTTTTGAGATTAAAAAATAAAATTACCTTTCTGCTCGCGTCGTTATTAATGACCCCCTTCCATTATTTAACAATTAGATCTAGGCAGGACTATTCACTGTCATTGTGACAAATAAAAAAGTTTCCCGTGAAAAGATAAAACGGCGCGTTGTTTCTAAGAGTAGTCTTATTGAATTTAGAACTTCCATACGATCAAAATGAGTAAAAAGAAGCCAGTTTTAATCTGAAACAGAACAGTGCTCAGAAACCAGAACTATGTCAATCACATGACAATAGACTTCGAGAGAAAAGTTTTGAAAAGCATTCTGTGCTCTATGAAGAGACGGTTACTGGAGACAACGGTAATGTTCTGTACAGAGAAGTAAAAATTAGAGCCGCATTAAAGTAAACGATGACAAATTTGCCGAACACATCTGCTGACCTATCCTTCCCACAGTCCAAACTCACATTTTAAACTAGAACCGCTTGACTGCATTAATGGAGATTTTTTGAACATCTGAAACATCCTGGCTAGGAAGAGGGTAGAATTAAAAAAAAAATTACCTGGAGGGCTGGTGAGTGATTAAAAAATAAATGTTGCCGAATTTCACTTAATATCTCCCCTTTCAAAGAGATACCAAAACAATGGAATTCAGAAATCACTCATCGAAATTAGTAAAGTGAGCCTAAACGTATTGTGGAGTTTAATTTCAAACAAAACTTCACAAATAAAATTAAATAGCTTTGCAAGATATGTTAAACAAGGTTAGATCGCTCAGTTCATGGAGCTTTAGACTATCGGATTGCTATGTAGAAAAACTAACATTCATTCTAAATTTATTTTAATCAACGTGTTATATTCACGTGAATTTCAAAATATAGTAAAGTAGGCGAGAGTTTAGCCTTACTAGTTGCTTCAAAAAGGCGAATGTTAGTTAAATGACTTTAAAAAAAGAGCTTAGAATTGTTTTACTAGACACATTCATACTTATAATAGAAAAATAATAAATCTTAATATTTGCCTGCCAAGTGGTATAATTAACGAAGTTGAACAAAAAGTTATGGAATTACTTTTTCAAGTTTTGTAGTTTTTAACCTAATGTATTCAAAACTTCAGAATAGGATGAGTGACGTAGTGTGGGCTTGTTAAAACGCGTCTTTGTTTAAGTTAGCAACTGTTCTTTGCATTCTATTTCGAGTAAGCCAAGCCTGTCAAGTATTTATTCTAATGCATTCCATAATCCTTCCCAGAGATTTCTTCAAATGTTCTTCCCCCCCCCCCCACACATATATTTCTTACTTAACACGAAGCCACGTAGAAGCATCGAAGTTGCCAGATACTTAAAAAAAAACATGTCACGTGTTACAATAAAATACATAAATAAATCCAAGAATTCAAATTCAATGTGCAATACGGCGCTGTGTTTAATTAACCTCACGTTAATTAACATTCCACATTATCCCATTTTATTTATTGACGATCAGCTGGCGTCACATGAGTTCGATCTTCTCGAATTAGAAATACCTCATTATAAAATCGCCACATTATATTCAAGTTTCGCCATTTAAGCTATTAAAATTGTTTTGTCACTTCAGCATTGATGACTACTGAATAGACACAGAAATTGTTCAAATTTCAATAACTCTCAATGAGCTGCTTAAGCGAGCTATGCCGAGAGGTTAAAGTAACCCACTTCTTGATGAGCTAATCCATCACTTGGACATATGTACAGTTTTCTCAAGGAAAATTTTGATACCTCATGAAATGCATTATTTACAATCATTTTAAAATATTTTTAGTGTGTTCAAAAAATTACAGTGAAAAATGCTCCGTTACACTCTACTTTTAGATCTTCACTTAGTTCACACCAGCTTTTCTGCTCAGTAATACAAAAAGTTTATAAGTAGTAATTTTCTATAATACACACAAGAGTCAGTGAACTTATTTTTACTGTACAAGTGTTATAGTTTAGGACGCATAATCTACATTTACCCGATTTAATTTCATTAATGACAGAGATAGACAATAGATTCAATGGGTTCATTGAATTCCAGACCGATTTCGGGCTACTAATGTTCAGCTCCGTTGACTTGTCATTTCGAACCCAATCCAGAAGACAAGGGGATCAAGTATTTGAAGAAATATGCCATTTTGATGCCGTGGAAGAGATGGAACTAGCTTTCCTCTCCGTGCGTTACACGGAGATGAAAACCTTCCACGGTTAGCCTGACAGACGGAGAATTCTAACCCGTGATCCGTCTACCACTGAAGATATGTTGCGTCTGGTTTGAGTCAGTGCGAACCGGGTACAGCTGTCGCTGGGATCGAACCTGTGACACCTCATTAGGAGGCTAGCACTCTATCCCTCGAGGCACTGGTTATTATAAATGACGCAGAGTTAATCTTAGTTTGGTTATCCCAAAATATTCCCTTAAAATTTTTAATAAATTAAATACAGAAAACATCTAGATCGCCCGTGAGTCCCCTGAACTTTAATTACGAATCCCTATTCTGAAATTATTTTCGTTAGTTTATTTAGATTTGCAGAGATTATTAAACAGAAATATTTTCTAACTTTTTGGAAAATTTAAGGAGCTAGTTTAGTATTGTTTTGCTCATTTAGAAATTTTATTAGCTTTTAGTTAACGAAGGGTCAGTTTTTTAAGGCACTGCCTTAGTTGAACTTTGAGCGCCCTAGGGTGTTCGCAATGTAGTCATAACTTCGATTGACGATAATTCTTATACAGAGACAAAAAATCTATGAAAATTTAGATTGTTGTAGTCAGAAAACTCCTAAAATTTCCATTATCATGCAATGTAGTTAATATCATACACTAGCTCCTTTAGAATCTTAGTAAAAACGCATATTAAAGATGAATTCTTTAGCTAACATAGGGCGATTAATTCAGCATCGTATAGAAATGTCATTGCCATACGTTACGGAACTACTTATAGATATCAGTGCTCTAAACTAATTAAAATTTTGATTTGCAAGATTCTATTGTCGTAAATACCAGCGTAATAATGTAGTAAAATAGCTTTGAGATTAGTAATCCTGCGATAATTTTTTCAATTTTAAACATTTTGAATGTTCAAAGTTTGTCATAAGAAATGTTTTAAGAAACTAATTTCTGAGCGAGAGGGTTTCTATTAAATTCTTGAAACTTTGAATAGGATTTAGTTTCTACATTTTGACTTTACATACTACGGTAGCGAGGAAACATTGAATGATAAATCTAAACGTGCAGCTTCGATACTGGTTAAGCAAACAATAGTATTTAGGGAAAATAATTTCTTTTCATATTTTTATATTTACATAGTCCACTTGAAGAATTGAGACAAATGCAAAAAGTGAAAAATTTATGACAAAAGGAGGTAATAAAAATTTAATTTCTTTCAGTTATGTTTATGTTGGTTCTTTTAGTTTAATCTAGTTACAGCAGTTATGTTCCTTTACTATAATTATTCCATTTTATTATAATTATTCGTTACAAGAAATTATATTCAAAAGTTATAAAATACATTTAGTTGCATGTTTTTAAAACTAAATATGCAATTAAATGTCGTAATTAAAGGATTTTCTACAGAATTTGAAAAAAATGTTAAAGGGGGGTCACCGCAGGAAACTACTAGACCCACGAAGCGGGTTGGGTCACCGCAAGCTTTTGATAAATACGGCTTTTTGATGTCTACTATTTAATAAACAATCCCTGGTTGGGGAACCATTCAATCCGGGTGACATTCAACCCTACAGACCCACTGTCTAGACTAGCTCACAAGGGATTAAATTAGTAGACACATGATAAAAGTTAATAAAATTCGTTGAATTAAGACTGTATCAAGATAAGTTGAAAACTCATTAGATTGACTAGTTAATCTAGGATATTAATTAAGCTTGATATGAGTCATTTGAGCTATTGCTGATGGAACTAAAATTAAGGTGGCGGTAATTTTGTTGAGACTAGAACTAGAGTTCCAGGTCCCCAATCAGTGGGGAAGGAAAAAAATAAAGAAAAACATTACAAGTTTAACGCGTAGTAAAAAATTTATAATTTCCTTAAAATTGAAGTACATAGGTTCATGAACTTAAATCACTGTCACTGAATGTCCGTTTCCAGAACAAATTATCCTAGTCAAGCTTAATATTACAATATTAAATAAATACATTATTCGAATATAAATATTTGGAACCGAATAAAAGCCTTCAATTCTACGAATTTTAAATAACCTTTGATACTTTTTTAAACAAATTACAGTACTTTAAAATTTCACAGCGATAATAATAGTGTCTACATCTAAATGTAACCCATTAAGCACTATGAACGTTCAAGTTACGCAAATGAACACTTAAAGAACTTTTTCAGGGCACGTACTTGAGAACTATAGTCACAGTCCGTACTATAGTGCTTTAAAATGTTTCACTCATTGAACTATGGTATTCAGAGAATTCTAAACTAATTTTAAGAAAACATATGTTACTCTGTAAGCGCTAGATTTCTTCGGAGATTTCAGGTCACGAACATGCGACCAGCAAAAACCAGGGGAAGATACTTGGTTACGGTGATCGAAATATCAGGCTCAGGGGCGTTAGCCTTCTAATGAGGTGAACCCGGTTCGAATACCTGCGTTGTCTTCTGGATTGTGTTTAAAATGTCAGGGGTTACATAGCTGAATATGAGTCGCAAACCCCTGAAAATAAATTCCTGGAATTTGATACCTAGAGTACTGTTGTGCCAGCTGTGTGATTATATTCTGAGTTGCAAACATTTAATCATGTGAAACTGTTTCTTTTTATCAACTTTTATCCCCTACTGAAGATGCGACGACATCTCTTCTGATTGATAGTGTTTATTTTATTTGTAATTTTTGTTTGTATTTAGTTCATTTCTAAGAAACGCTGTTTTCTGGATTTCATATTTAATATTACCCCTATTTGTTAAAACTCGTAATTTGAACATTTTGAATATGTTTGCTTATGTGATTGAACTGTTGCGCGCACTTCAAACTTGCGGAGTGTTGTCCCCGGATGCCTCCTTACGGGGGCGGGGTTAAGCTAGTAAACCCAAATATTGGGTCAGCAGTTTAGCGACGGTTAAAATACTATTATCGACTTGAGTCATGAATTTTAGTAATTATAGTTCTGCTGATTATGAGGTAATAGATACCAAATAGATAAATTTAGGTTTTTATGATCCCTTCATAAGTACAGGGTGCGTAGCGTTTTTGAAAAGTGCTTTTTTCTTTTGGTGTTTTTAAAATGGGCTTAATTTTCCCTTTTCTAAAATTAGATTTTTCCTTTACCATGTTGATTTTCGCTACGAATTATGGAGAAAGACACTGTTCACATTGTTCTATTCAACGTTTTCACAATGAATTCAATCCCAATCTATTTCGGCGCATCGTCTGTTCGTAACGTATGAAAACGCCATTCGATTTACATGATTCAAAAATTTTGACAATTGTCAAAAACAATGCCAAAGGTTTTTTTTTTCTGACGTGACGATTAAAACCAGATAAAACCGTCAATTGTCAAAAACTTTCCAACCCTACCTAATTATGATATATTTTTAAAGTGCTTAAAATATTATTTGAGTGCTTAAAAGATGCTTATTTTTTGTTGAATAATTTGGCTACGCACCCTGGACTAAGTGCCGCGAAAAAATTGCTTTCATACGGCTGACAATGAAGAGTTTGCAATAGCATGATACCAAATGATAAGTTTATAACTAAATAATATTAATAAATAAGTGTATAATAATATTTGATAAAAGAAATTTTTAAAAAATAAGTAAAATATTACAACCTGTTATAGCAAAATTCAACTAATCCGGTACCATCCGGTAATTCTAACTGGAACGCTGCCGGGATTCGGTGTTTTCAAAACTATTCCAGGTATTCCTGCAAAGAATGGTTTAAATTTACTAAAATGTCCTCAGTATAGAAAGCTTGAACTAAATTAAATATGCACTGTTTACAATATAGGGAACTCTGCTAAAAAATCAATTAAAGACAATCAATAAAGTATAAAATGTGATTAAGTTAAGGAAGGATTTTACACTCTTTTAACATACATAGGATCAATAGTCTTAAACAGAGCCTTAGTTTAAATGTCTCGGTGGTCAAGTGCAAATGAATTTCTAGTTTTGGTGACTAGTGTCAACGTTTCTTTAGAACTTCCCGCAGTGGACTGAACACGGTTTCCAGTAGAACACGAGTGGGTGACCACCTTGATCAGCCAGCGTGGGGATATCGGTCCTCGTTAAATTGTCCTATAGTAAAGTGCTCGACTGTACGAGCAGGTCTTCGGGCTACCGAAGCGGAGGTGCCATTCCCTCTGCAGAGGATCAAAATTGCGATGGAATGTCTTTGGATCATTCTCAGGGATGTTTCCCATGCAGTCCCATTGTGTAGCTCTAATGCCACGTAAATGAACTACAACCACAACTGACAACATTGTCTACCATCATTTGGTGTTTAAATTCTGTGGAAAAGTACTGTTCATAAAACTGAAACTATAGTGTGTTTATCTATTTTCATTTGTACTTCATTTAAGTTGTTTTTTGTCTAATTTCTTCTCAATTTTCCCCACATTTTATCTGCTTTTTGATTTTACACCAGAAAACTTGAAAACTAAGTTTTAATATTTGATTTTAATCACTTTTCAGGTTGCTAAAATATGAATACAATTAATATATGTTCATTTTTAGTACAATTAAGTTCCTTTATGTTTAAAATTTTTTATCCTTCATGTGCATTTTAGAAACCAAAAGAGGGGGCTGACTATAAGAGCAAGTTGAAGAGATGAAAGATCCATATTTGTAGTTTTTTTTTCTTCTTCCAATATCTTTGTTTGTAGTTCTATTTTTGGAACAGAGCTGTTTGTCTTTCAAAAACCATCATGGATTGCTTGAAAGTTGTCGGGTCATTTCTGAAATAACTCCAATATATTTTCTTTTATAAAACATTTCTGCCGTTGATGCTGAAAAACAATGATTGTATGAAATATATACTTTATTTGGAGAATGTTAACCGTTTCATATATTCTTTAAAAGATGGAAGTTATGAGAATGGAAATAAAGTTGACAGATAAAAACATATTTTAGCGATCTCAAAATGAAGAATTTATTGAATGGACAATCGATTATGAACGCGATCTTTTATATTCTCTGTAACAAACTAGGTTTACATGGGGTGTCCCTAAACAGTCTCTGGCCATATTATTAGAAGATTTTTATATCTGGTGATACTCTACACAGCTTTATTGTTCTTTACTCGGATGAAACCATTTGTTAACGCTCCTGTATCAATGTAATGAAATACGTTGAAACTAAATACAAATAGAAAGTATGTAACAAATCTCCTGAATAAATGTTTAAATATAAGAGTATTGCATATAAACTCGTACAAGTGATGTCATTATTAAAAAAACTACAAGTGCGATTCATAATTTGATCTAATTAATACAATATAATAATATAATGCCTGATATAATAAATATTCTATATTTACATAATATATCGTCAAATTTCACCAATTTATACAAAAACAAAACCAAGTACAAACCAGTTTCAGTCTCGTAAAAACAATAAAGCTGTATAGAGTATCACCTGATAATTAAGATTTTACTTAGAATCTAATAGTGCGTCTAGTAATTTGGCCAGGTACTGTATAGTATATATATTTTTGTAATCTTTGACGAAAACAAATTTCTTTTCAGTTGGAATTTAAAAATCTCTAACATTGTTTTTTCCTGTCGAAAAATAAGTGAAATGAAACTATTTTATGAAATTTTTACAAGTCTGAGTAATATTTTAATATTTCAACTCGAAAGATTTAAAATTCTTTTATTTTGAGTTTTAACCGAACTGTTTTGATGGTATATTGCTCAGAATCAGCAAGAATTCTCATTAAACTATGAACGAAATGCAAAGTTGGAATAATCATGAACATTCATGGATTTTCACGGATTGCACGTCCATGAGAATGAAACATCTCTTGATGGTTAACCATCATAGTATTCAAGTACCATTTTTCACCCATGGTTAGAACACATAGCAGTCAGGCACGCTAATTTTTCGGCCACCTGACCGGCAAGTAAGGTTATATTAAAATAAGGTCTTTTTCACTACTTACTGATTACAAAATAACTATGAAAATCCATTCATCTTGAAAAAAATGAACTAATCCATCACATTTCAACTGTTGCCAATTTTATTCGATAAACTTATTTTTTGAGGAAACAAATATCTGCAACATTTAAATTATTAAATTGGTTTTTCAAAGGCTTCTCTCCATTTTGCTTCTACCTCAGTTTTACTTCTATTATTTTTTTGAACATCAAAACACTGAATTTAAAAAAAATTTTCTTTCTAAAATATACATTTCGATACATCTTAGGAAAAATGACACATTGATGAGACCGCCCTCAACTCAATTACATTGAAACAATCCTTTTTTTTCATCTTCTAACAACTGGAATTATGCGCTCATGCATTATGTATTGTTTTTCTAATGCATATTTTTTTCCAAGCATTCGATCAGTTGAGAAAAATTTCCTTTCGTTCCATAGATTAAGAGATATCTCTAATCGCGCAAGTAACAAAAATAACCTTTTTTTAAAAAAACTTATGTATTCTAACTCTCATGGGTTTATAAGTACATTATTAAGGGAGCTTTGACAGTTTTGTCGTAATGAAGGGCAAATATATTTTTTTCTTCTCTTTTTGAACTTTTAAATTCTGGGGTTTCTTTAAAAGTATACCCCCCGCGTGTTTCTCTCGTTATCGGGAATGCTTTTAGCGATGGGGGTGCCTGTGAAGCTATAATAAACTGTGTTTTTTCCAACTATACCATCTTTTTTGTTATACTTTCTTTAGAAAAAATCAGTAGATCCGGATTACTTTTTGGAATATATTTAATGCTGAAACTAATACAGTCCCTTTTCACATTATGAGACGCATTTTAAGATTCCATGTAAAATTATAATTATCGGGAGATACTTATGCAACTTTATTGTTTTTACTCGGATGAAACCGGTTTGCAGTTGTTTCAGTATATCAATGGGTTAACAGTATCATGCAGTAGGTTAAAAATAAATGGGCATGGGAAGTCTATAAAAAGTCTCCCGCATGGAAACCCATTACATGTATGTCTAAATATAAAAGTACTGCCTATGAACTCGTGCAGAACATGTCATTATTAAAAAAAACTACAAGTGCATCTAATAATTTTTATAATTATTATTATTATTATATACTAATGTAATACCTGGTATAATAAATATCCTATATCGTCTCATTTATTCAATCGTCGAATTTATATTATATAATGAACGAATTGATACAGAGGAGCGTAAACAAGTGTAAACCGGTTAAAAACAATACGGCTGTAATAATTTGGTATCTGAATTTGAATAACGAAGAATTACTAATACAAATAGAAAATGACTGAACTCCTGTAATGTTTTAATTCACCAGGAAGAGAGAAACGGAAAAATGACTCTAATTAACCACTTTAGCTTCAACTACGGCAATCTTGATTAAATAAATATTCCAGTGATTCAGAAATTCCAATCATTCCGTTGGAATAGAATAAATCATAACTAAATACTTTAATCAATAAGTGAACCTTTATTACTTAAGAATTTGATGCACTGTAAAGGTTAAAGCCAATTCTCAGCAGACTATAATGAGTAAAGCATGACCTTTTAAAGTTTTTTTTTCTTTTTTTTTTAAAAAAAGAAAAAAAATCTGCAGATTTCTAGTCGCTGTATTTCCGATGACTCATCGTTGAATGAATACATTTTAATGACTCTTAGCAGACATATCATGGACGAGAGCCTAATAATTACAAAATTATACACCTATTTACAAATCCGCAACAATTAAACCTACATTCTGTGCTTTAAATATATAATTAGCACAGTTTTTAAAATGCTATGTTAAAGAGATATAGTTCGTGGTATTTAATTCTGACTAGTTATCGGCAACATAAAATATGGATCCACTTTCGATCTACTGATCGAATTTTAAGGTGCTCAACCTTAATGCGATTCAAAAGCCTTCAAATATTTTGAGTTATAAATATGTACTTTCTCTGAAAGAACATTTTTTTTGTTTGGTGAACTTCAAAATATAAGGCGTATTCACAATCTAGAAAATAAGTCCCCAATAGCTCAGGCAGGAGTGTGTTGAAAGTCCCTACAATGGCTAATCTCCAAGTTTATTCTCTCAGGAACTATTCAACTAATATTTATTTTCACTTAAAATTGTTTAAATCAAATGGGTGCTAAAATGTGTATTCGTTACAATTCATTTTTTCTTCAACCATTATTAAATGAAATCGTAAAACATAGTTTTTTACATGGATAACTTTGCATGTTAAAACTTCATCGTTTCATCTGTTCCTGATATAAGGGGAGAGATAATTAGAATTGAGGTATTAAACTCTTCTATTGGGATCCTAGTCTGCAGTTTGGGGTTACCCGCCCCCCAAATTTTGAGGGTCAAGAATCAAAATCCATGAGCAAAAAAAATTTATCACGAAAAAGTAACAAAAGTAGTCAATTTTGTAGCTAAAAATAAACTGCAGTTAATCTACAGAAAAACTGCAGTTTGAAGACTGTGGTGATTTGGCCCATAGCACTGCAGACTTTTTGAAGTCAAAACACTGCAAAATTACTGCAGTTTGTTAACTGCAGTAATTTTGCAGTTGCACCAACTTCATAATTTTTACTTTTAATATACAAATGGTGGTGCCATCTATCGTGAGTGATGGAAAACACTATAGTTTTTGTTTAAGAAAAAATTCATTTTGAAAAAAAATATTTTCGATTGGATTTTTTTTTTAATATTGGACTATTCTAAATTTAATTATCTGTACATGAAGTATAATACTCATGAAAGTTTCCGTTGTGAATCTGTCGACACAAGGTATCTTGGGAATCGAACTCGCTTCCTGCCAGGTGTGAGATTAACCGATTAGTCCTCTCGGCTATTCCCCTGTGTCAAGGAGGTACCAAAGAATTAAATAGTTTCATGAGCTGGGTCTTGTTGGCAAGGAAAAAAGTTTTATTTGTTATATCAAATAAGGGGAAAACACAGTTAATAAATTTTTCTCATGGTTAACTGTTTGAATATCATTATTTTATGGTCATTTAATTGTTTTTATTGCATACGGTAAAATAACAATTAAATGATTAGTTAAGAGTGTTTTTTATGAAAAATTCCTAGCAATGTAGATTTAAGTTTTTTTTCCCCTAAGTTTTGTTATTTTTCTTTTAAGTTTAATTTTTAAAAGTAAGGAACTCTAAACGAATTTTTAAAGTAAGCAGTTTTATAAGTATTATGCTCATTTAGGTTTAATTGAAAATACTATGAGTTATTTTTTTTTCAAACAAAATTATTTTTTTAATTTGTAAAACTTTATTTCCAAGCAATAAAAAAAAGTATATTGTTTTAAATTGCCTAAATTTATTTAAGACAAATTTCTGAAACAGATAGTGAAACTAATAAATGTTTGAAGGAGAGGTTTGAAGCTAAAAAATCTGGATTAATTATCCCTTTTCAAATTCAATTTTGTAAACTCTTTTGATATCAAATTGTTTAAAATCCAAACTAAATATTTGTTTCGATTAGAAAAAATAAGCATAATTTTTGTTCCGCAATAATCCTAGCTTAGTATGAATTCGAATAAAAAAATTAACTAATTAACATTAACTGCTTGCCTTCACTTTAATATTACTTTTACCATAAACTTTGCGCAAACATAGTTTTCTTAAGTCAAAAAGAAATATATAATAAAAATTAATAAAAATAAAATTAGTAATAAATTTACTAAAAATACAGAAATATTTAAATACCTTTATATTTAATTACTTTAGGCTTATTTTAAATCAATTAAATTGTGTCAAAATCTTACTTAAAAGTTTTTGACGCTTCTGAATTATAAATAATCAAGTATATATTTTATGAATTTTACCTTTTATGAACATAGATAGTGTACGTTATTTCCGTTATCAACATATATGTTTAGAATATTTATCTAATTATGAGAAATTAATTTATAATGAAAAAAAAAGACATAAACATTATAAAAAGTTGATATACCAACCAAGAAAACAAAATTGAAAACATCAAACTCTTTCTATTTTACAACAATATAAAGTAACTGCAGTTTTTCTGCATATTCATCAAAAAGTATACTTCTGAAACAATGACTGCATTATTACTTCAAATTTACTGCAGAATAACCACGGATTTAAAATTTCAGTTTTTTCGAAATTTATGATTTTAAAGTGACCTCACTTAAACTGCAGTAATTTTGTAGACTATAGCTCAAAGTTTTTTTGAAATAAATTACTGAGAAATTACTTCACATTAGCTGCAAAATGACTGCAGTGTTTTTGCAGTTAAGATTGCACTACAGAAAATCTGCAGTTAACTCCAGAAAAACTACAAAATTACTTCAGTTCTGCAGAAAAACTGCTGTACTAAATAATTAGGATATTTATGGTTAAGCTTTTGAACCATTAAAATGAAATCCCTGTATGTGAAAATCTAATCATCTGATCAGAAGTTATTCAGGGCTGTTTGTTTTTTTATTTTGCTGTACTGTTTATTACACACGTTATGTTTATGTTTTTTTTTAAATCTTTATACAAAATGCATCGAGGAAAATATCCTTTCTTTTGCAAAATATAAATATTTGTATAGATTTCAATGTTTACATTTTTCTCAGAAATTTTTTTTACTGTTTAAAATCTTTTGGTACGAAATATAAAATCTTTTTTTGGTTTTTCTTTGAATATCTTAATTTTTGTTTACATATTTACGGATGGAGAAAATTTGAAATTGATTTTGAAAATGTAAAATGGGAAAAGAAATACACTGGTGTGCAAAACTTAAGCAGCAAGTGGTTTTTCGGCCACAGCTCGCCAACAAAGTATAAGATAGCCATAAAATTTCAGTATAATATGCACTTAATTCAGTGGAAAGATTATTTGTATGCAAATTTTAGAAATAAAACGTTGTAGGTGATGTAAGTGTACGTAAACCTTGTGGGTCGGCACGCGCAGGTCAAAGCTGGGATAAAAGGATGAAGAACACGTTAGTTAAAGACATTCACTGCATGTGCAAGTGATTTGTTTTATGAAACATGTCTTCAAGAAATCATTTAAACGACTTTACTCGAGGAAGAATGATTGGGAAGCTTGAGGAGGGGCGTAGTGTGACTAGTGTCGCCGAAGAGTTCGGGATCAACAAAAGTGTTGTTTCTCGTGCTTGGAATGCCTTTAAAACTACTGGTACAGCTGTTCGGAAGGTTGGTGGTGGCCGTCCAAGGAAAACAACACCAAGAGATGACCGTTACATTGTCCTCTAGGCGAAAAGAAACCGTTTTCAGTCAGCGAGCGCCATATCTCAGCAACTGCGCATGGCCACAGGACGACAAGTATCAAGATTTACAGTGACCAGACGCCTCCACAAAGATGGCTTATTTGCTAGACGTTCTGAACGCTGCATACCTTTAAAAGTTAGCCATCGGTGGCACCGTTTAGAGTGGTGCAGAGAACACGAAACCTGGAAGCCTCATCAATGGAGTCGCGTCCTCTTCTCAGGTGAGAGTCGTTTTAGTGCTACAAGCGATTTTCAACGTCAGTTGATCTGGAGAGAGGTTGGAGCTCGATTTCATCCCAATAACATCGCGAAAAGAGATCGTTACGGTGGTCCTGGAGCTGTCGTCTGGGGTGGCATTATGTTGAACGGGCGGACTGAGCTTCAGATCTTCGACCGAGGATCTGTAACTGGAGACCGCTACTGCAATGACGTAATCCTACCCCATGTGCGTCTGTTCCGAGGGACCATTGGACCAGACTTCAATTTTATGGATGACAATGCCCGGCCACACCGTACTGCTAATGTTCAAGAGCTACTGGAAAGTGAAGATATCACACGAATGGATTGGCCAGCTTACTCTCCAGATCTAAATCCCATAGAGCATGTGTGGGATGCATTATGGAGACGTCTTGCGACACGACAGTATCCTCATGGAAACACCCATCAGCTGAAAGATGCGTTAAAGGAGGAATGGAGACGTTTACCCCCAAGAACTCCTGGATAATCTGGTGCTTAGCATGGAGAGACGATGCCAAGCAACAATTACAGTAAGAGGAGGGCATATCCCATACTAGGGAACATCTGCCAGTTGTACTTACGCTTCTTCAGGCAATCATGTATAACGCCACTATATGTCAAATAAAGCCTTTTTTTTGTTCCATACCCTACTTTAAGCTTTATATTCATTTCTGCGCCATTATTCTTTTACCATCGTTTAAGTGCAAAATAATGTACATCATATTGAAATTTCATGTCAATCGGATGATTTCTTGTAGAGTTATGACAAAAAACGCACTTGTTGCTTAAGTTTTGCACACCAGTGTACTAATTATAATGTTAAAATATTTCTCTAAAACAATTATTTTTATGATGCATAAAACATACCTCATTCGTTGCTTTAAAAGAATAGCTGATTCAAAAATATTAAATAAGAATGGATTTTCAAAATTTTATTAATTATTTGACTCTGTAACAATTTTGTAAAGTATTGTTAAAATTGAAATTTATGATTTACCAAATATATAACAAATTTTATTGAAATTTATAGCAAGTTATTTATTATAAACTATTTTCATAAAATTTTGTAATAATAATAATTTTAATCATGAGTTAAGTTCAATATAATTTCAAAATGATAATTTTTTTTCAATTTATTTTTCATATTTATCAAAATTCAATAAAAATTAAATTTCAAAAAGTTTCTAAAATTTAAAAATAGTCTAAATTTAATCGACATTTTATTACTAATTCTAATCTGCAGATATTTCATGAGCATCGCAATAACTAATCAAAACAAAACCAAATTTTAACACTAAGTAATCGCAAATATCTAAGTAAGATTTATACTAGTTAATATTTTCAAGAGCTAATACTTTTTTAGAAAGCACTTTTAGATTATTTATTTATTTTTTCAAATACAAAATAAAATTGAAAAAAAAAGAGAAATAAAATTTGAAAAGATTTAATACTTATATAATTTTTTTCAATCTATATAAATTACTAACTTAAATATCCGTCCTTTGTACCGGTTAAAAAATAGTAAGCAATCATAGTTCTTGTACAAAACTGGAAGACCAATACAATTAATAAACTAAAATAATTCCCTTCTAAATTCTTTTTTACAGGGCTCGAAAAAACTCAAAAATTTTACCCGTCCCCGAGGACGGCTTGTTCAACAATGTACCCGTCCTCCTTTGAAACTAACCCGTCGCTTCTAAATAAATAAAAATATAATTTTCTCTTATTTATTACAAACATTTATATAAATTGCACAATGAATTAGTAGTTACTAGGATTACAAATACTAGGATTACATTGTACAGTAATACGCATTACATTGTATAGTATATACTAGGTTACTAATAGTAACCTAGTATTTCCTTTATGAAATAATTTAAATGACAAAGGTCAAGTTATCTGGAATGTCAAATTATCCGAGGGTACTGCGTTTTTTAAATGAATCAAGTATGACGTTTGGCAGTTCCACAATCAAGCCAATGATTTGCAGAGATTTCTGCATAGAAATCTGAAAGGGGTTTTCCATTTAGGTAGATGTTCATAATTGCGTTAAACGCTTCTTGTTTAAGACCAGTACGTAATGTGTTTTTTTGTAAGTTCATTGCTAAAAAGCCTCTTTCAACCGCTGTAGTACTCCCAGACCGAGAAAACATCAATTCCACCATGATCAGTGTGTTGCTGTATTTCTAGATCAGAGGGTCAATTTAGACTCTTGTAAGATAACAAAAATTGAAAATGTATCACGAACATTAACGGGAAAATGGCAGTCCGCGCGGACGTCGGATTCTAGAAATTTGTTGTCCGCGGGATATTTTTGACCGCCGAGGACGGGCGGACGGGCTGCTTTTCGAGCCCTGCTTTTTTATATTTTGTTCTTTGCTGTGGTTTTCCGTATTTTGTTTAAATAAAGCACGCTTTTGCTATTTCATCCCATCAAAATAAAGATTTACTGTATTCAGAACATTTTGCTGTTGCCCCCCTTCCCCTCGAGATGTTTGATACATGATATTTATCACAAACTACTGTCCTTATGCTGTCCCTTATAAGACGCACTATAAAATTCTATTCAGAATCTTAATTACCAGGTGATACTATTATACCGCTTTATTGTTTCTACGAGACTGTTTTGCACTTGTTTACGTTCGTAAATGAGACGATATATAATACAAATTTCACAATTATATAAATGAGACGATATATTATATAAATATAGGATATTTATTATATCAAGCATTATATTAGTGTAGTATAATATTTAGATCCAAGGATGAGACGCACTATACTTTTTTTAATAATGACATGTTTTGCACGAGTTAATAGGCCATACTTTTATATTTAAACATACAAGTAATAGGTTTTTATTCAGGAGACACTTCTTATTTGTATTTATTTTTAGCATATTGCATGACGATGTTCACCCATATGATGCAGGAGAGTAAACAAAGGCAAATCCATCCGAGTAAGAACAGTAAAGCTGTATCACCTGAGTAATTATAATTTTTACGTGGAATCTTCACGGAGTGTATATATAATAATATTTAACAGTGAAAACTGATTCTAAAAACATTGCTTTGAGAAGAAAATGCTGAAAAGTTTACAAAGAATTTGCAATAAATATTGCTAAGATTTTTTTTCTTCTTGATTTCGATGTGTTTAAATATTTTTTTAAAAGTACCACTCAATTCCTGAAACATTAAGCGTTAAAACACTTATAATCCATTCACAATTTTGTATTTTCAGATGTAAAAAAAGAACTTGCATTATCTTCCCTTTTTAGTTTTCAAAGATAACTTACATTTTCTAAAATGAGAAATAAAAAACTTTAAACGTAAAAACTTAATATTGTACCGAGAAACTGTACGTTAATATTTTATGATATTGCAAAACCTTTTTTTAATATATTTCATGTTTCTGCAACATACTTGAACTAAAAATAATATTGAACTTTATAATGATGCTTCATAAAAGATGCTTCCTTCCTCGGGGATTCAATTTAATTAAATATCTTCTGCTTGGAGGTCCGTTTATTTATCTCCCAGAGAAACTTTGAGACGAAACTCTCCTTCTATTCTTTTTTTAACTTTTTAGTGTTGCTTTAAGTAAAATATTTATTAGCAGTATCTGCCGTTTACCACTTTCTAAAATCATCTCTCATACCTCAAAGAATTTTAAAAATTTAAACTTAAATTCGCTGCATCGTCTTCACTTTTCAGTATAAAACTTAAAAGATGGTTGCTACCCTATAACCTTTCAATTTAAACTTATCAATTTCAATGTTTGTTTCTTTTCACATTTTTTTTTTCTGCAAGGGGAATTCAATTTTTTTTCTTTTTTAAAAAAATAAAGGAAATATAAAAAAATTATAAAAGGGGATAGTAAAAAAATAAAAGAAACTAAAATGATAGAGGGACCCGGAAAAGGAATACATTAAAAGCTCGAAGTAGCATGTCGTCGGTGATCTTTTTATTTTAAACGATTTTATTTTAAACGATTATTATTTTTTATTTAAACTTGCTTAAGAAAATGAAAGCAGTTCAAAATAGGCATGGACATAGCATATGATGTTGAAAGCGATCATTTATTTTTCTGGAATTTGAAAACGATGATAAATTACAAAACGATGGGTGATCTAGTTGCGTCTTCGTTATTGTAGTATTTTTTAAGTGATCTAGTTACGCCACCGATGTTTCTCAGTTTTGATTCATTCTTGAGTATGATGTTTATTATTGGGTAGAACTGTTATGTTTAAGATTATTAAAAAATTGTTACGTTTTTAACGTTAGAATTGGTAGTTTTTTCAAACAGAGTTGTGTTTTTAATCAGCTCTAGTTCGTGTTTTAACATATGATTCCATTTTTTAAGAATTTTTTTTTTATGAAAATTGTTTTTCTTTTAAAGAATGAGCTATATTCAATCTAAATACATTCATTTTGTGTTGTCGTCCATTTGATTAGATATTATATTAGAATATTTTTTTTAAAATGAGTCTTATTTGGAAAATTATTAAAAGTCAACATTTATTTTTGGAAAGTTGGCCCGGGTTCTATAATAGTGGAATTAAATGGATGCAGTTCAAATTCAGATATTTTAAAACTATTTCTGATTACGAAGGAAATCTAAATCTGTAAGTCAAAATCTCTGATGGTTTTCCATTGGTGGATGAACATAATATGGATGGTAACGATCAACAATTCCATCATGAACCATTATATTTTTTGATGGCAACCAACATAAGTAGCCATCACCTCAATGCAGGAGTTCGAACTGATTTATGATGGTCCAAAATAGGAATAGCAACTTGTTTTGATGGTTAGTTCGTGTTGAACCAACACAAATTTCCATCATAGGGTCTTAGAAATCAAATGTTGGAGCGATCATGAACAACCATCATCCCAATGTTGATTTAAGATGGTCCGACATAAGAAAAACCCAAATTGTTTTGATGGTATATTGCTCAGAATCAACAAGAATTCCCATTATGGAAATGTAAAACAGTTGGAACCATCACGGATTGTTGGTCCATGAGAGTCTTAACTTCTCTTGATGGTTAACCATCATAGCATTGAAGTAGCATTTTCCATCGTGGAATGATGGAAGTTTACTGGCATATCGAAAACCATGAACACGTAATGGAAAACGTTGGATGATGGTGACCATCAAACGATGTTGGAACCTCGTGAATCGCTCTGAAACCAGCCATAAAAATTCTCTGATCGGGAGTTTTGACTTGGATAACATACCCAGTCTTGTAACGATTATGCTTAGTGTTTAATAAACTAAGTACGAAATTCTTTGAAAATATATTTTCAGCATACATTTTCTTATATAAGCATTTTAGCTGCGTCCATTTCTTTTTAAAACAAGCACTTAAAGATTTGCCAATTTTCTTCAAATGAGTCCATCTTGGCAAACAAAGATTTCACAGACGAAAAAAAAAGGTCACAGACGAAGTATTGCGTCAATTATAAAAGTCACCGTCAAAATACTATCCAGTGGCATAGTTTTGGGGGGACACAACACCCTTCTAAATTATAGATACATATTACTCGATTAATGAACTATTGTACTGTTGCTGATATAAACAATTTTTCAATATTCATTTTTGTAATTTAAGCGTTTATTGTTGTTGTTGTCAGTCATTAAGACAGACGGGGTGCGATTGTTCTTGTTTTCCAGTGGTGCCATCTATTGCTGAGAATTTGACTTCTTCCACACTCATTCGTCACACCCGTTTAAAGGATAGGGCCCATTCATTCATTCATCCACAGATTGTCATTTTGACCTGAACCAGAGAACGGTCCATCTTCAATTCAGTACCCCAAGAGGTATTGATTTGTCATGGGGAAATGGAGGTCTTTGTGACCCGACAGATTTAACGAGCACAAGCTGGATTCGAACTCCCGTTCTCACAAATGTGAGTCCAGTTTCCTATCCACCAGGCTATCCCGGCCTATTTAAACGTTTCGAATATATGTATATATTAGAAGGAGGTAACCTCCCTACAACATGCATTAAAACCCTTCATACTCTCATTAAAGAATTGAATGTTTATAACGAGTTAATTCCGCTTTTATGAGAATTTTTTTTCGGCGGGGGATATATTTTCAGTCGTTTAAGGGAGCAATAATAAACGAAAAATTGCAGAATTAGAAACATTTTCATTCATATCTGATATCAATGCTAAAATATGAAATACAAATATCTTATTGTGTTAATTCTTGCTTAAAATTGTAAGTCTTTATGTTTATAAAGTAAGCATATGCGAGCGACCATTGGTCATTCTTTTTTTCTTCATCTTTACATAGAACACTTTTTTTGTTCTCTCTTTTCTGTTAATTCCATTTTTACTGCAAAATATCCAAAAGATTCTTTTTATTCTATTTTATTATCACTCTTCTGACTATTGGATTTTCCAGATGGCGGTTGGTTTTGCTCCATAGGTTGAAGGCAAAGAAATCAGCCAAATGGAGAAATTACGTTTTCGTGACGTCACTTAAAGTACCGTCTGCTCTCAGCGTATAATCCGTTAGTCCTAGTATGTGAGAATCCTATTAAACGTTATTCAAGATGTTCACTTTTTTTCCTTCCTTTGCACGCTGTACAGTCCCTGGCAAAATTATTCTATGCACTACAAGATTCAATGCAAAATCTTAATTATCAGGGGATACTCTATACAGCTTTAGTGTTTTTATATTCGACTGTTTGCATTTGTTTACGTTCCTGTATCAATGGGTTAACATTGTAATGAAATACGTTAAAAATAAATACAAATATGAAGTCTATAAAAAAATCTTTCGAATAAAAACCCATTTCATATGTATGTTTAAATATAAAAGTATTGTATATAAAAGCGTGCAAAGCATGTCATTATTAAAAAACTACTGCGCGTCTAATGGTTATAATAGTGTACTCATATAATGCTTGATATAATAAATATTCTATATTTATATAATATATCGTCTCATTTATCCTATCGTCGAATTTATATTATATATCGTCTCATTTAACGGATTGATGCACGAACGTAAACAAGTGCAAACAGTCTCGTAGAAACAATACAGCTGTATAGAGTATCACGTGATTATTAAGATTTTACATAGAATCTTATAATACGTCTAATAATTTAGCCACGGACTGCACATACTGCTGATTCACTGGTTATCTTTATTTATATTTTGTCATATTTCAGGAACATTGTTCTCAATCACCTCAAATTGTGTTTTTATTTTGAAAAATGTTTCGAAATTTAAATCGAGTGTACTAAATTTTCTCTTACTTTTTAGGTCATCCGCCATCAATTCTTAAGCCTGTTTCACTAACATTATTGAGGAATATGAGATTGTAAAATAGTGAGTACATTCAAATTATTTTTACGCATGCACTAAACATTTTTTTACACTGTAAAATACCAGGGCTAAAGAGAATAGAAGGGCTGGTTCACTCCTTTAAAGTAGCTCTCGCCGCTCAAATCCTCCGATTTTCTCTAGTGACGTGACTTTGGATCAAAGCTCGCACTTTTACTTCAAGAACGGAGCTTTCGGCCTTACTAGCTCTAACTAGTATTGGAGCATTTCTTTTTACGAGATATTCTAAGACATTTGTTATTTTCTATAACGACTTTCCTCAGTTTTTGCAGTGAATTTACAAGAATTTAAAACTATTATCGAAATGCCAGTTTGCGCTATTGCAACTTGAAAAAATTTTGATGGAAAAACAAAAGGAAAAAAATATAATTTTCAGCGTGTTCCCTAAAGTAAATGAGCAACTATGTAAAGAATGGATTCCGAAATGACACAGTTAATATAAAACAGCAATACGTTTATTCTGTCGCTAAGAACTTTTATATAAATTCATTATCTAAATAGAAACCGCCTCGTTACTTCAAAAAGAAAGGCAGGTGAAAAAAATTCAAAAATGGATAAAATCAAAGAAAATTAAAATGTAAATAAAAAGTATAAATAAAATATATATGAATATATGAATATATATGAATATATATGAATTCTCCTAATTTCATAACATATTTTTTAATGTAGTTACTCCAAATATTCTTGATTGTTTTTAAAAATTATATTCTCTTAAATTTAAATATCTATAAATTATATCATCGTAAATTTAAATGTCTATAAACAATTGCAAAATTTCTAATGGTATTATGAACCTAAATTATTATTTTGTTTCAGTAATTTGCGTTTAAGATTGATGTTTTCTAATGATTAAGTATGAGCAAATTGCTATTAACGGCATATTTTAAAATCAGGGATTCTAAAAACTCAACTTATTGTTATAAAAGAATATGTAGATAAAAAAAGTGTCGATATATGCTTTCATTTTTCTTACTAATTAAAGTTAAAACCGAACTTTTTAAAATAAACTATTTATAGTGTCATTTTCGCCAACTAGTAAAACATTTTTATAAGTTTAAAATGTTATTTTTTTTTAATATAATGGCCAAGAAAGTTTTTTTGAATTATGCTTATGAACGAAAATAATGTGTTAATTACGTAAAGTTTGAAAGCTAATAACCATCAGAAACCTTATTTTTACAAAGCGAAAGATGCAAAGTTATCATAATATCTTTGCTTGCGATCTCCGAGATCTGTGGACACAGTGACGTCATGAGGAGGGAAATCGTAGCTTCAGCTTAGAATGCCTGTATTGTACTCTAGGCACTCTACTTCAGCTCTAAGAGAGGAGTGAACTTCTATTTATTCTCTTTAGCCTTGGTAAAATACGCACATTTTTGGAAAAATAGAGTCAATGATAAATCAGAATATCGGAATCTAGAAATATAATACCATGAAAATTTTCTACCAACATAAAATAGTGTAAATTTCTTTAAATATATTTATTTTTATTTTATAACATTTTATTGAAACAATGCTTAGTGATAAAATTAAGTAACTGAGATAAAAACTGAGTAACTGGCATAAAATTGATAAAGAAAGAATCACTTTCTATTTTAATGGATAACTCCTAGATTTGATGTTGTTGTTGACCCAGGCCGTAAAGGCCTTCTATGGTTTCCAGGCTTACCATGGTTAAAAATTTAACTTCTGCCTCATCCATACGTCACACCCGTTTATAGGGTGGACCCATTCATATAACCATTCGTTCACAGATCGTAATTTTGACCTGCGCCAAAGAGAGATCAATCCCAATTCAGTATCCCCAGAGGCATAATTCGCTATGGGAACATGTAGGACTTTGTGTTCCAAGAGGTTTAACGTGCGCCAGTACCCATTTACTACACGGCGGTTTTCAGTGGCTGAATTACCGTACTCACGAGGGTAGGTCCAGCTCACTGTCAACTGCCCCTTGATTGACTCCCCTTGATTTGATAGATTTCCGAAACGTTTTTGTTTTGTTTTTTCCCTCGCTTGAATATTATTTTATTTCTTTAATTCTTATGTCCATTGTTTTACTTTTTTTTTATTTCTCTTTGACAGAGACTCTAAAAATGTACATACAAAAGGGTTCTGAACAAGTGTTAAAGTGTGACACACACACACACACACACACACACACACACATATATATATATATATATATATATATATATATATATATATATATATATATATATATATATATATATATATATATATATATATATATATATAAGTCTTTTTCTCTCTTTTTTTAAATTGTACCAAAGCAAAGTCTCCGCCAAAAATAAAAATCATACTATTTTTTGCAATTACTTGAAACTATATTACTGTATTTCCTCCATATTGGATAAGCAGTGTATAATTCTTTTATTCGCAAGTGAATAGGTTTTTTTTTCTTTCACAGGGAAGAGGGAGCAAAAAAGGTTTTAAAAAATTCTTCTGATTTACTCCCTTAGTTTAAACGGAAAAAAAATAGAAGCACCGTTTGCCGAGAAGCCTCATAAATATTAACATATTTTCAGAACAAATGAAAGCTAGCACTTTTTTAAGTTAAAATCAGCTATATTTCAATAAATCAATAGTTAGTTCCGTAAACAAACGAATATATATATATATATATATATATATATATATATATATATATATATATATATATATATATATATATATATATATATATATATATATATATATATATTGGGTTACCAATTTCGATCCATTAGGCACCGTTTCGTTCCAAAATTTTTGCCATTTAAAATTCAGTTTCATTATGACTCTCTCATCGATTTTTATTGGCGAAAATCTCTAGTAATTGAATTTCTCAACTCCATTTGATGCCACATTTTTATCATAAGAAAGTTTTTCAATGCAAGAAAATTGCTTGTTGCCAGGTCCCTACTATACGGTGGATGTATCAAAACTCCACAACCAAGGACGCACAGTTTCTGGAGAGTCACTATAGACTTGTGTGGGCTGGCATTGCCCTGTTTGAACACAACACATCTCATGTTGGCCAACTCTGGTCAAGCACTAGCCTCGAATGGCCCAGTCATTGATAGTAAAGATCCAAATTTATTGTTTGACTCTACGGTAGCATCTCATAATAAAATTTTTTAAAAAAATTATTGCTTCATTGCAATCACTGGTTACCCACGGGTCAAATGCTTTTTCTTTCTGGGTGTTAATTGCCACACCATTTCAAATCCACTGGGTTGCAAAAAACTGCCTCCATGGATGTTTGTCGTCGGATTGGATTTCATATCCTTCCGCTATGTACGTGTTTCACAAAATACTTCTTCAGCATTCATATTTATGTTAAAATCACCGTCAAGACAGTCATTGTTCGTTAATAATAAAAGGAATATAAAAATACTATAAATTATTATTAAATAAATACATTAAGAATGACTGCTGGTGAAAATAAAAAGAGAAAAAAAAGAATTCTAAAAAAATTATCAAACAGCAGCGGTCACCATAACAATGCATGCAATGACGACGCATGCGCATTGTTTATCATTACTCTTGGACACAGTTGAAAAGTGTGATGACATCCAAATAAAGTACGGACGCCATCAAACCCAAAACAAGACCCATTTTGACAATGGGTAATATTCCTTTCCAGTCCCACCAAATGAACCTTTATGTTTGACCACCGTTTGAACTGCTTCACCACACTTTGACCACGATCATTTTCGCATGG
Organism: Parasteatoda tepidariorum; assembly: GCF_982258835.1. NCBI lineage: Eukaryota > Metazoa > Arthropoda > Arachnida > Araneae > Theridiidae > Parasteatoda > Parasteatoda tepidariorum. The sequence goes on along the minus strand of NC_141755.1, from coordinate 131,453,256 downwards.
TGTCGTATATGAACCATTTCTCATCCCCAGTCATCATTCGTTTAAGAAATGGGTTGATTTCATTCCATTTTCCCGTCGCAGATAGAAATTCTATCCAGTATTCTATTCTACGTTTTTTTTCCCTCCTCTATTCTATGTATCTTTATTATCCGCTATTCTATGTTTTTTTTCCAAATTGTCAAAATAGGTCTCTGTTTGGATTTGATGGCGTCCCCACACATTTCAACTGTGTTCAAGAGTAAGCAGTGCGCATGCGCTGTCATTGCATGCGTTGTTATGGCGACAGATGCTGTTTTTCTTTTTATTTTCACTAGCAGTCATTCTTAATGCATTTACATAATAATGATTGAAGGTATTTTTCATTATTAACTTATAATGACTGACTTGACGGTAGATTTCAATATAAATATGAATGCTGAAGAAGTATTTTGTGAAACACGTATATGAACATCCATTGCAACCCATGATTTGAAATGTTTAACGAAGAAAGAAAAAGCATCTGACCCATGGGTAACCAGTGATCGTCATGAGGCGATCACAACATTTTTTTTTTTGTCTAAATTAATTTGGCAACCAAACATTAAGATCTCATTTTGAATCTAGTTTTGTGCATGTTGGGCTGAGGATCGTTTTAAATTAATTACGTAATTCGTACTGGTGGCATCACTGTAGCATATTTTCGGTTGTTTCAAATACATCTTAATTTGGATGTGATCGCAGAGAAATGAATAAAATCGTTTAAGAGAAAGTTGATTTATTGAGTAAATATTAGAAGATTAAAAATATAAAAATTATATTTAAAATATTTTATTAAAAATTATATTTAACATATTTAAAATATAAAAATAAAGAAAAACCTTTTAAAAGGATCAAGCATGCAAAATCATTCTGTTAAGAATGATATTCAACGGCTGGGAGGCACCCCCTGTCTGCAAAAATTGGAAATTGAACGTGAATGAATTGTTCCCAGCGGACAGTTAGGAGCATGGGAAGAGATTTTATTTTATTTTATAACCGTCGTTGAACAGCCGACCCAATTTCATGGGTTTACGACTACTTACGTTCAACTCCGTAGCCTTGTAATTTTGAACCAATTCAGAAGACAAGGAAACTCCTGGATCAGTACCCCCAGAGGTATTGATTTGTTGTGGGAACATGGAGGACTTTGAGACTCGACAGATTTAACGTGCATCAGTCACCATTTACTACACGGGGAGTCTTCGGCCGGCGAGGATCGAACCCACGACCTCTTGGATATGGGCCTAGCGCCCTACCGACCAGGCTATCCCGGCCCTTGGGAAGAGATTCAAGGTGGGCGAATTATCGAAAGATAACATAGCCAAACCCGCATAATCAATATTAGGTTTGAAAATACTTTAGCGATCGCGAATCGCCAACAATAAGGATTAGTAGTATCGCGAATAGATCGCGAATCGCCAACATAAGAATTAGTATAACCATGTAACTGAAATATATTTGTAGAAAGAAATTTAAGAATAAAGAGTTATATATAGATTTTCGATGAGTAGCGACAGTGAATTTAGAAGTTTTACACTTTTAATGAAATAAAAAATGAGCCGTTGCATGAGAAAAGAATAAAATATTTTATATTCGCCTTTCATAAATTTTAATAAAAATTAATGAATTGATTTAATTTAATAACAATTCGTTTATGAAAAAAATTGTAAAAGCATAAAGAAATATATCATGCACCACAGTATAAATAATTTAAAACAGTTTCATGGTCGTTATTATTAATAATAAGCGTTATAACAACGTGGCTATTATTTATAACACACGGATCCATTACTTTAACCATTAAATTTCCTGTTTCAGATGATGTAAATATAGGTTGTGTTACTCTTTTATAATATGCCTTGATATTATCTAAATGTACAGTCCGCAAAAAAAAAGATATCACCCTGAATAACTTTCGTTCTAATGATCGGATTTTCACGAACTAAGTGTCAATCTTAATGGTTCCGGGGGATGACCTCAAATATGCTAATTAATTAGTGCTAACTAGTAACTAAGTTACGAAATCATACACAAAAAACGTACTTTCTCTGAATAAACATATAATTTTTTTTGCATATTTGGATTCCTTATTTTCAAAATATATGGGGTAGCCGCAATTTGGGAAATGTGGTTCCCATAGTTTGGTCAGGAGAGCGATTCAAAGTTTGGACCCCTTAATGTTAATTTCGTTTTTTACGTTTTCAGTCATATTTTAAAAACAAATGAAGCAATTCAAAAAAAATTGCGCCCACTCATAAAACTCTTTTACCCAAAGATAATTTCATGAAAAAAATAATTTTTTATAATTATTTATTATTTTTTATTATTTAATTAAAGTGAGGATGAAAAAATTTTGAATTATAAGGTAGGAATTTTTTTATACCATTTTAATCTACATACTTTTCAATTGAAAAATCTAAAGTTTCTATTGTTTTTATTTATTAGAAAATGAGAAAAATTTAAATTAATTATTTAAAAAAAAATTATTTGGCGACAATAAAGAAATGATTTATTGGGGCGATTAATATTAAAATGTGATAAACTTACGAGGAACTTGACTTAGCGCGAGTGGCGTAAAATTTCATTCATATTTTTTTCGCTAATAATCGTTTGCTAATCTTTTTATTTTTATTTTTTTAAAACTATAAAATACGATATTTCTTTTTTAGTCGTCTAAAATTCTATTTGCAATTTAGTAAAGAAATTTGAATAAAACATTTTAATCAACGAGTGTCGAGTTTTATAAAAGCATGCTTGTGATTGAATATGATTAAACACCAGATTTTGCTTATTTAATGTGATTATTTTTATTTTTTAGTTTTTTTTCTCAATGACTGATACAATTTTTTATAATATACATACGTATGAATAGATTTGGAATAAAATATTTATCAATTTCTTGAATATATTTTTTATAAATATTAATAAAAATACGTAGTCAACATTTTTAAGCATCTCTCACATCATTGCAAATTTCTCAACATCTTATATGTCGTCTTAATCTTAAAAGTAATTTTTTAATCACCTGTGTGAATGACCGAATGTTACCTGTCTGTGAATGTTACTGTGAATGACCGAAATCTGGAGAATGTCGACTTTCAGCAGTGAATGTCAACAATCACATAGTCGCTTTGGTGATTGTCTGAAATATTTTTTACAACCGATTTGATATTAATTTATTCGCTGATATAATTACATTTATTCAATATTTAACTGACGATAGATTAGAAGAAACATCATTGTAGGGTATACCGGGCAAATGCATACCAGGGAGAGGCACTTGACCTTAAAAAAACATCAGTGTAGGATATACCGGGCAAATGTATACCGGACTGTGGCACTTAACTAGACCTAGTATATATTTCAGACATTTACCGAAGGTCTAGTCATACTAGTTCTAGTTAATTGCCACTGCCCGGTATACATTTGCCCGGTATATCCTACACCGATAATTTTTTAAGGTTCAGTGCCATTGCCCGATATATATTAGCCTGCTACTCCGAACACTGATGTTTCTTCTAATCTATCGTCAGTAAATATTAAAATATCGAATAAAGGTAATTATATCCACGAATAAATTAATATCAAATCGCATGTAATAAATATTTCGAACATTCACCAAAGCGACTATGTTATTGTCAACATTCACCGGTGAAAGTCAACAACCACCGATTTCGATCATTCACAGTAACATGCACATCATTAATATAACATAATGACCTCATCAGTATGTTTTTTTCATATTTTGCCTAAATAACATTTGTCATTCTATAGAATGCCTAGGGAAAGTATGTAATACCTCTCATATTTCATACTTTGCCTAAAAACATCCGGCATTGTATAGACTGCCGAGGGATTCTATTCAATACCGGCGTTTCATACTTTGCCGGTAACATATATAAGAAAGCAAATATAATCATAGTAGCAGTATTTGGTGGTAAATGTAGCTGTAATCGTATTTGAAGAATATGCTGTGCGACATTTTATGGTGAATTTGCGAATGTAAGTTTCAGAATGTATCGAAACATGAAGATGGTATTTACTAATCATCTTTATTCAAAGAAAGCCTTGTAACCTAAATTTCTACAAAATGAAGCGATTTTTTAAACAATGAATCTTACAATATGCAACATATTATTTCAATATCTTATTCTTAAACATAACATATTTCAGCGTTTTTAAAATAAAACTGAACATTCAGAAATTCCTTGAGTTATAGAAAAAAGAAATATCGTAAATTATAGAAAACCTTGTGAATGCGCATTAGAATTGCAATACACTATACATTTTATTTTTCAAGCACTTTTTTTTCGTCAAACTTTCTTGCCTAGAACACTCGATTAAAGCTGTAAAAATGATTATCCCTAAAATTTTGTATATAGCCATAATAAGTTATGTTAATTTGATTTTAGTATGAAATCCTCTAATTTTTGTATCAAAAACAACATAATCTAAATAATATCAGATAAAAAGTTCATGTATTTAAATTCTAAAAACTTAGAAAATCATGAATAATTTATAAATCGATTCAAATTTTCTTTTCAAAGAAGATTAAAATAAAAAAAAATTTGCTTTTTGGACAGAAATTGGCTTAAAAATTGTCTATATCCTAGAAACTTTGAGACATTTTCTATTAAATTTGAGATATTTCTATTAAACCTCTCCGAGCAATCACAGGGCATTATTTCATTTTTTTTTTTTACAGTCAGAAATTAGTTGCTTAGCAACCTAGTGAAATTAAGTCTTTTTCTTTTGAATTAGTCCATGGGTTACCTTAAAATAATAATTTGCGCTGGCGACTTTTTCTGGCGGTTTTCTGAACTATCGCCAAATATATAAACCTTTATTGTGACCCAATTTAAGACCCAATTTTTTCAAGATTTTGTCTACCCCCCCTAATTCAAATGTCTGGATTCTAAATTTGTAAAAAAAAATACATGTTTATTCAGAGAAAGTACGTTTTTGTGTCTGATTTCGCAACTTAATTAATAATTAGCACTAATTAATTAGCATATTTGAGGTCACCTCCCGGAACCATTAAGATTGATACTTAGTTCGTGAAAATCCGATCATTAGAACGAAAGTTATTCAGGTTGATATCTTTTTTTTTTTGCGGACTGTACAACAGAGTATTTTGCACATACCACATTACGCAGTCATGAAAACAGACATAAGGTACAATCTATTTCTTTTATAACTTATGTTGCGCTTATGAAGCGTTGGACACAGTGTCCGAATGTATGTCATTAATATTTATTTTAACTCTGCATTTCATTAATATATAGGGGAGAGTGGGGTCAATTGTAACAGGGTACGATTGTAACAGAGCAAAAATTTCGAGTGTCGGGTTCTAGATTTGGTTCCTAGGTGGCGCACAAGGTGTATTTAATAAATCTACATGTACACCCCTGATGACAACGATTTTTATGTACTTTTGAAAGAGTTACATCACAAAAGATATATTCACGCCACGCAAGTACTTTTTTTGGTATTAGAATATTATATTGTAACAAAGTAATTTTGTTTAAACAAATAAAAATTAGTAACCGAATATGTAAGTGGACACTTTAATTAACATTTCAGTAAAAAAAAGATTAGTTTTGCTAATTAATTAGCATTGTTTTTAACAAATGAAGCTGAAATGGCGTCTTGGGGACAATTGTAACAATAAGTAAAGGGACGTTTGTAACAGCTGAAAATAAATAATCTTATGTTTACAAACCATTACTTAACTCTTTAAGAACCACCAATAGTTTCCTATATCATTTATATTATGTTGCATGTGCATTATTTTATTTGTCACCTTTCACAGCATAAATTAAAATTTTTAACCCCTTAAAGTTAAAAGTTTAACCCTTTAGGTTTCTGCTCATTATTATTTTTACTCCTAAAATATCACTACTATTTTGATCAATAAAAAAATATATCACAACTATGATAATATGTATAATTAACTATGTTTTAGTTGAATTTATGAACTGTTACAATTGACCCCGTAAGTGGGGACAATTGTAACAACTGCACAACTGTCAAAAATTGTTAATAACTAATATAATAATATTTAAAATCAGGTATTTATTTTTTTTCTAGTGGAGGATAGTCTACTTTACTCGTCTGTCAATTAATACTAATAATATATTGGATTTTTTGTTAGTTAAAAATAGTTAAGTAAAAAATGTTACAATTGACCCCACTCTCCCCTACTTCTACATTTTGTAAAGCATTATTTGTCTTATGAGTTTGATTTATTACTTTCATGAATTAATATCGCTCAATCTCTATGATACACACACACATATATATATATATATATATATATATATATATATATATATATATATATATATATATATATATATATATATATATATATATATATATATATATATATATATATATATATATATATATATATATATATATATATATATATATATATATATATATATATGCTTTCTGATATTGTATCAATAAAGCCATAGCAAAATATATTAATACAATAGTGTGAGGAGCACTCAAAAAAATTTTTTATAAAAATAACAACAAATAAAATAGATCACAAAAAGTAAAAATAGCATGTAAAAACAGAAAATAAAATAAAAGAAAAAGAAAAAACATTGAAAAGGGACTATAAAGCGAGTAGCAAAATCTGATCAACTTACATGGACAGAAAATTTTTCAAGAATGATTTAAAAATGTTTTCGCAGAAAGATTGCCTGATTACAAAAGATGAAAACAAAAGCGCAAATTGAGTGTAACAAGAGGGTTTTAAAGTGTCGTTCTTACTGCGCTGCTGAAGTGATTTGTTATTCTGAGCTTTGATTTGTTAGTTACCAAGGATGGGCCCCTTAATGGATGTGCGCAAGGTAATATTATACTGGATAATTTTAAAAATTGATCGATAGATAGATGTTTATTTAAGAAAAAATATAAAATAGAAAAGAGAAACATAAATTGTCTGTTTTGCAGATAATTTTAGCCGCGGATTTGCACGATATGGATTAGCACATAAAAAAATTATTTAAATTATCAAAGAAAATTTTTTTAAAGATAATTATAACACGGATTTGCCTGAAATGGATTTGCACATGGAAAAACTGTATAGATTAACAAAGGAAATTATTTAGTAAAGGAATTTCTAGTAAATAATTCTAACCATATATATATATATATATAATCCAATTATTAGACGTACTGTAGTGTTTTAATAATGACATGTTTTGCACGCGTTTATAGGCAATACTTTTATAGTTAAACATGCATGTCATGGGTTTTTATTCGGGGGATTTTTTTTATATACTTCCAATTTGTATTTATTTTTAGCGTATTGCAATACTATGTTAGCCCATTGATATAGGAATAGTAAACAAGTACAAGCCGATTTCAGTCACGTAAAAACAATAAAGCTATTTAGTATCACGTGATGATTAAGATTTTACATAGAATCTTATAGTACGTCTAATAATATATGACCAGGCAAACTACGTTCCGAAAAACTCACAAAAAAAAAAATAACATTCAGTTTGGGATCTACCTACGAATTTCTGTATCAAAGATCGGTTCTAAAAGAAAATATACTTGTTGAAGGAGCAAAGTTTTCCTCCCTTGAAATAAATCTGACATAAATACTTTGTAATGTCGGAAGCTCTTTCCATAAAGAGCACTTTTCTTTCAAGAGACATAAGTGGGTGGTCATTTCAAAGCATTGGAATTTCAGCTTTGTCCTTTCTTTGCACGATTCCCTAAAAAAAAAGACATTCCGGGAAACTCTAGGGTTCCTTTAAAAGAGGCTTTCGGGTGCTTTTTTTTTGTATTTACATCCAGAATTCACGAGTATATAATATTAAATTATTTCAAATAAATATTAAATACTCGTATTGTTAAATTTTATGAGCATTTAATATTTATATGAAATTATTTAAATAAAATGCCAATGAAGAAAAGAAATAGCTAATTTATTAAAAAAAATGGCAGTAGTAATGCATTGAATAAATTACGGAAAGACTATTCCTTTATTATAATATCCATCTGTATTTTTCAACTCAAAGTAAAATAACCAAATATAATGTCAAAGAAATATGATAACCATTCCCTTTGCTTTTAACAATTCTTTTTCAACAACCGATATTTTATTCATTTTTATCTTCGTTACATAGACGCTAACTCAGATGTCGCGCCATTTAACTGTCTGACATAAAACTTAGTTTAAAAGCTATTATTGTTAAAACTGAGAAAATATTTCCCTTTTCCCATTAAATATTGTTTTAAAAAAAAATTTATAATCCTTCTTTGGTTTTTATATGCACAGCGGTTGATCAGCCTTATAAAGTCTTGAAAGAACCTCTATCCATTATAGTTCCATATAGACCGTCGTCCTAGAGTAAACTTTTCCTCTCCTCTTCACGCAACGCCTAATCATGGCGAAGCACCTAGGTTTTTTAAGGCTCTATCTTTTAACAGCCGTGGTGCCACGTTACTTTAAACCCCGGTCGAATGACGTAGACCTGAGCTGATACCCCTCTCTCTAAACTTCTACACACAAACCTACGAGAGGACTTTCAGTCACGATGGAATTTCCGTGCATCGCACTGCATACCCAAGTCGATATTTTTGATGATTTTCCATGGATGGACCCACATCATCTTGATGGTCCATCATGAACCAATCTACTTTTAATGGTGACCCAGCCAAAAACCATCATCCCAATGTAGGAATTCGGACTGATTTATGATGATCCAACATAAGAATAACAACTTGTTTTGGGGGTACATTCCTGAGAACCAACAAGAACTCCCATTCAGCCATCATGGAAATGTAAAGTTGGAACCATCATGGATTATCAAGGATTGTTCGGCCACAAGAATCAAACTTTTCTTGATGGTTAACCATCATTGTATTAAAATAGCATTTTCCATCTGGGAATGATGGAAATTTGTTGGCATATCATAATCCATGAGAACAGAATGGAAAATGATGGTGACCATCGAACAATGTTGGACCATCATGAATCGCACTGAAACCAACATGAACCATCAAGATGTTTAATCGGGCCCCTCAACAATTTCGACTTGGCTATAGACTTCAATTTTTTTTTTTTTGTCGTATGCCTGTTTAGGCAATGGCGTCATCTATGGCCAGGAATTCGACTTCTGCCACGGCATTCACACAACCACAACCCGTTTATAGGGCGGGTCACATTCACACACAAAGGAGAAAGGACATAGAACACACAGAGAGAGAGAGAAAGAAACATCCATGCCTTGCCCGGGATTCGAACCCAGGACCTTTCTGATGCAAGGACAGTTCCCTGCCCCCTACGGCACTTTATCGACTGATGAAATTAAACTCACAACCTCCGGGGGTCTCCAACAACTTTCTTTCTCCATATGGGTTAAGTGGCGTAGCTATTTTTGATAGGATTATTTATGATAAATATATTATCAGATGTGAAATAAATAATTCCAACTTGTCAGTGAATAAAAACCCAGAAAGCATATAACGTCCACCTTGTGTCGGAATGAGTGTCACAGAAATGTTTGTACCTTTTTTGAATAAAGCAAAAATTGTTAAAGTATCAATTAGTATAATCATAAACTGGGATGGTTAACTTTATCCTCAGAAGAAAGAGGTCAATCGAAAAAGAAATAGTAAAAATTATATCTTCTCACAACAAACATCGTAAATGAATGCCTTCAAAATCTGTGAATATCATCCGCACTTACTTGAATAAGTACTAAAGAGCCTGCTGAAGCCTCAAAAAATCAGCATTTGATATACTCTGTATTAGATAGCATATAGGAGACATAAACCACCATAATATTAAGTTTTTGTAACTGTTTTTTTTTATAATTGCTGAAGGGGTTTTTATGAATGGTATCATCTTTTTTATTCTTTATCTTTTGTTTAATAATTGACCTTTAGGAACAAGACAGTTTTGTTTTGTTTCTGAACCTCTATTTGCCGGAGATTTCATTATCCTTAATGAATAGATATTTCCTATGAAAAAGATACCATAAAATGTTGTATGGCCTTTAAATAAATACCATAAAACAGCGACTTAAATTGTCAGTATCAACAACGAAGATATTAAAAAAAAGAATATAATAAAATTATATCTTCCACATCACAAGGAAAAAATGAAGAAAAAAATAGCTGTTAAAATCGAGTACCATGATTTTTATTATTATAAATTATAGAATTATAATGCCACCTAATTTTGCTATTCTAATGATTCGAATTTTCGTTTATTATAATTTTTTATATACAAAGCTGTATTGAAAACTAGAATTTAAAATTTCGAGATATTTATTCAAATGATTTTCGATAAAAGAGACTTCAATATACTATTAAATTTTGTATCGCCTTTAAAAAAATGTGATTAAACAATGACTTGAATAGTCAGTTCAACAGCAAAGACTAAAAAAAAATAATTAAAAAATTATAATCTTAATTCTTAAACACGAAAGAAATGAGATGATCAGCAGCAGCTCTCAAATTGAGTCACCTCATTTTTAGTTTTAAAAATTATAATGCTTTCCTATTTTAATGATTTTAAATTTCACTTTTTATTATTTCTTATGAGTGAATTTGTATTGAAAACTAGCATTTGAAATGTCAGACTATTTTTTCAGAATGATTTCCCATAAAACAGACATCCATATATGTACTATGAAAATGTGCATCGCCTTCCAATAAATGCCATGAACCAATGGCTTAAAGCGTCAGTTCATGGACGAAGATTAAAGAGAAAAAAAATAGTTAAAATTATATCGTAATTCTTAAAACAGCCTCACGAAAGAAATGAATGGGGGGAAAAATGATCAGCCACTCTCAAAATCGAGTGCCATCATTTTTATTCTTAAAAAAGGCTGTAGCCCCCCCCCCACTCTCCTTTTTTAACTTCAAAAGACAAAAAGGGGGAGAAAAAAAAGTCTATAAGTTAATATTCGATGACGTCCGGTTTTCATTCCTTGAACAAAAGTGGAAAAAACAAGAAAGTGCGTAACCCTATTTTTACTTTACTTTTTTCTCTTTCCATAGAAGTCATTTCATTACGGGAATTCTTGGCGCTATATTTTATTATTATTATTCATTTTATTATTACTGTTTCTTTTTTTTTTTTTCATTTCTTACTTTTTTGCCGCCCCCCCCCCCCTTCGGTACATTTTTACTTTCTTTCGATTCTCCGATAACTCGGCTCACTTTGTTTGTTCAATTTATTTTATGGAGAATGCTTCTGTTCTTTTTCTGGTATCATCCCTTTTACCTGGAACAGTTGACAAATTTATGTTCCTATTTTATGTCCCTGCCTGATTAAAATGAAAACCTTATAGCATCATGAATTTTAAGCATTTCTCATATTTTATGATTTTGGTTAATTATATTTATTGCTTCTCATTTTTATAAATCTTCTTTTATTCTACGATTTTTTTTTTGAGCTCCCTTTTGAAAAAAGAAATTTAAATAAAAACTGTTCTTCAAAGAGGGTGACATTTTAGAAGTGAACTCTGACGCTTTATTGACAAAAAACGTGTCATTTTTCCTTCACTGACTGATTAGCATTTTTAACAAATGAATAGAATATTTTTCATCTTTAGTGAATAACGGAATTATCTTTCATTTTGAAGACAGTTACTCACATTTAAATAAATAAAAAAACATTTCGAATTGTTAATAAAAGAGGATGATCTCATCACAACGTGTTTATTTCTGTTTGGGAAATAAAAATAATAAAGTAAAAGTTGTAGTTTGAAATATCTCGTCGAAATGAATTTCGAAACCTTTGTTTGGAATATAAATATAAATCAAAGTTTTCCTTTTTTGTAGATGGATATAAAATTTTTTTAAATCAAATTTTGAAGTATTTATTTTTCTGGGAATATAATTATCGACCCTGTCCAACCTTCATCTGTGAAAAGGCATCCCAACAAAGAATCGAATTATCTTGTCTTATTTACTAGTGAATTGGAATTATAATTTTTTTGTAGTGGTAGATACACTGCAATACTCCCCCACCAGATCACAGACAAAATTTTGGTGGGGGAGTGCTGTAGTGTATCTACCACTACAAAAGAACAATTCCGATTCACTAATATATAAGACATGTTCACTCGATTATGTGACGGGGTACCTTTTCGCAGATGAAGGTTAACATTGCCGATATCTGCTCTCCCCACATGGTTGACCCGGATGTGATGTGAATATGCCTATCTTGACAATATTGCCCACTTCGATCTGAACATGCCTACCTCGATGGATTGTCCACATTGAACATTTGACTTGCTACGTGTGACTGTGACATTATCCAACTCCTCGCGCTGTTGCTTCTCAGTCTCGATCACACACAACATATACACTCGCCTGCTAAAGGCAACGCAGGAGCGACCACAACCGTGAACTTAATACAGCTCTCCCGGCTTCTCACAAAACAGCCATAAAGCCACTAGTGGTATCCGTTCATCGAATTCTATCACAGATATGATACTGGTGCGGGGGTGTTCATAGATGAAGGTTGACACAGTTGCATTTTAATGAAAGAAACTTCTGTGATAACGCCACATTTTAAAAGTTTTGTTTCTAGTAGCGATTCTTTTTTCTCACATTAAAATTTAGTTCCACTATTTCATTTTCAAATTTGATAAATTCAAAATGATCTTGAAAATATACAGTCCCTGGTCATATTATTAAACTCACTATACGATATCTATGTAAAATTATAATTATCAGGTGATTCAGCTGTATTGTTTTCACGCTTGTTGACGCTCCTGTATCAATGGGTTCACATTGTCACGTTAAACATAAATACACACATGGGAAGTCTATGTAAAATCTTTTGAATAAAAACCCATGATATGGGTGTTTAACTATAAAACTTCTGCAAATCATGCCATTATTAAAATACTACATCTCATTTTTATAATAGACTAATATAATGCTTGATGTAATAAATATTTATAGTATTACATCGTACATAAATTTAGATTATATATATATATCGTCTCATTTAACCCATTCATTCACTAAAGGTCTGGTTTCTTAGGACAAGCGCCTTATCTGGGCGTCAGCGGGACGTCAACGTCCCGCTGACGCCAACAAAATACTGGTTTGTTAGCTCAAGGCCTGGTTTCTTAGAACTAGCGCCTTATCTGGGCGTCAGCGGAAAGTTGACGTAGAGCTGACGCCAAAAAAATACTTTTTTGTTAGATCAGCGTGAGCAGTCGGTCCAACGCAGACATTATCTCTCATTGCGCATGCGTTAAATAACGTAAACAAATATTTATTTTGAATTTGTATTGATTTTGTTTTTGTCGACCAGTGCTTTAGAGAACAAATAATGACTTTGTCCAAGAAAAAACACATTATAGCTGAGCTAAATGAAGAGTGCTATGTTTAATGAAGAAGCTATGTTTAATGTCAAAATCAAAATCTTGACTGATTTCAATGTGCTGTTGGATGTTGTCCGCCATTGCTTCTGTGGTTAACGTCACGTTGTAATCCAACTGCAGTTGAGTTGGACGGCAATTGTAGTTCAGGATGAGCGTTCGATGACGTATACTATCAAACTCACAAATGGACCAATCAGAGGTTAGCGCTGATTTCCAGCTGACGGCGTTCTCTCCTAAGAAACCAGGCCTTAACGTAAACAAGTGTAAACCGTTTTCAGCGTCGTAAAAACACTAAAACTGTATCATTTGATAATCTTGCATCGAATCTTAGAGAGCGTGTAATAATTTGGCCAGGGATGTTTTCTTAATTTTTTTTTAATCGAAATCGAAAACTTGAGTTCCATTATGAGAGCGTTGCTATCAAATTTATGTGAGACGCATTAACGCGGACAACATGGTACTATATTATATATATATATATATATATATATATATATATATATATATATATATATATATATATATATATATATATATATATATATATATATATATATATATATATATATATATATATATATATATATATATATATAATAAGATAACTAAAAGAAAGAATAGTGAAAATGCAGTTATTTCGTATTAAAAAACTATAAATACTTCATTATGAATGCAATGATTAGAAGTCTAAATATAATCCTTGTCTTTTAAGTGAATTTGGAACAATGAGTCAAACATTGTATTTTATGCTTATTTGTGTTCGAAATTTGCAATATTCTTTATTTAATGTGAAGCCAAATTTTTTTGAAAAAATACGTGTACACTATGGAGCAAGGAAATTCAGACAAATCTGATTGTAAATAATATGGAGTATATTCATATACTGTTAAAAAAAATAGATAAACGTTTCACCGCAGAACTCGTGTAAGCAAGCACCAGTCACGTGAGATTTCAGTTCAATTAAAAATGACCCGAGATTTGACTACATTCGTGGTGAAATCTGACGTCATTCAACCTGACGCATCGTAACCAAGTTTGATTGAATAGCGGACGACCGACAAGTTTAAAACAAACGACTCAAAGCAGAGAAATATGTAAATTGAATTTGACCTTATAAGGCTTTTTTACCGCTGCATAGATTGCAATTATTTATTATCCCGAGAAAGCGATGCGTTTTGTTGTATCACGTTTTTACTCGGCTGGAAGCAAAACAAAAAATATGTTGTGATTAAAAGTTTTGTTTTGGGAGCTTTGCTGTTGGAATGAGGGACTGCAAACGTGTCTTGAGCGATGCTTGATGAATTTGCATAGAAAAAAAAAGTTTTAAAAAATAAAATTTAAATCTTGGTTCAACCTCTTACCTTGAAATTGATCCGATCAAAAACCTAAATCTTGGCTCAACCTCTCACCGTAAAATTGATCTGATTAAAAATTTAAATCTTGGTTCAACCTCTCACCGTGAAATTGATCCGATCAAAAACCTAAATCTTGGCTCAACCTCTCACCGTAAAATTGATCTGATTAAAAATTTAAATCTTGGTTCAACCTCTCACCGTGAAATTGATCCGATCAAAAACCTAAATCTTGGCTCAACCTCTCACCGTAAAATTGATCTGATTAAAAATTTAAATCTTGGTTCAACCTCTCACCGTGAAATTGGTCTGATTAAAAACCTAAATCTTGGTTCAGTGAAAGTCTTAATTATTGTTTTTGTATAAAAATCAGAATATAATTTCCTTTAAAAGATCATTATAATGCATATCAAAAAGGTTTATTTTTTTCAAATTTTCTTTGCAAAATTACAGCAATTTGCCGTACGATAACACAAAGCGATACATTTTATCGATAAATTATTATTAATTTTGTGTAACAAGTTTAATTTTTTAAGAGACTATCATAAAGAATATATATATATATATATATATATATATATATATATATATATATATATATATATATATATATATATATATATATATATATATATATATATATATATATATATATATATATATATATATATATATATATATATATATATTTTTTTTTATTTCCTATGAGCTGCACAATCAGTCTTCCCGATGAGCAGGCCTAGTGCGTTCTCCAGAACTGGTATCCACTCTTTCAGGACCACCACAATGGGTGAGATACCGTTGGCCATGTTAATTTGGACGTCTAGTTTCTGCCACACTAGATGGAAGCACCGGGACTCCATTTGGATGCTAAAGTGCACTAGGAATTTTAATTTTACCGGAAATGCCATTAGCCAATAAGGCACTCCAGGGATCTTTTACATGCCGCATAATCATGCGACTTGGCCGCTGAGGATTTTCTGCATCCCGAAAATCCGGTGTCTGGGCCGGGGATTGAACCCGCAGACTTGGGCTCAGAAGGCCGACGACAAACCAACTGCGCCACCCAGCCACACACACACACACATATATATATATATATATATATATATATATATATATATATATATATATATATATATATATATATATATATATATATATATATATATATATATATATATATATATATATATATATATATATATATATATATATATATATATATATATATATATATATATATATATATATATATATATAAATATATATATATAAATATATATATATATATATATATATATATATATATATATATATATATATATATATATATATATATATATATATATATGCAGATTGTATTTGAAAGGAAAAATTTTAAACCATGTGCTCAGACAAAAATCACAAATAAAATCAATTTTAAGTATGAATTGTAATCATTTTTATATGAAAAGTTGAGTCTAAATTTCCTTTCTGAAATGCTCATTATAATGCATATCCATAAAATACGTCTATTTTGCAAAAAATAGATGTATTTTATAATTACTTTTGCATTACTCTGCTCATCCAAGAACACAAAAAATAAATTTTTGGAATAAAATTATAATTACTTTTTGCATCACAATTTTCAGTTTGAGTATTAAATTTCATTTTCAAATAAAAAATCATTATGGAGCATACACTTTTTGTGTGACGTGTTTTGTGTTTTATTTTAGGTAAATAAAACATTTCTTCTTTGACCTTTATTGAATGCAAAATATTCTGAAACTTTTATAAGCATTGAATTTTCAACAGATGAAACAGAAATGGATAGTGTAAGAACTTTAAAAATCGAAGTAAAACTTACAAAATAAAATCAGTTTTTCACTTGCATGGAATATAAATTTTCCGATAAACAAAATAGACAATGCAATGCAGAATTTTTAAGCTGTTGTTGTATTGAAAATGCTTTTATTCTTTTGTTCGCTCGTTAGAGTCGGTCGGGTCTCCTCCTCTGTATTTCTAACATTGAAGGGGCAGACGTGACTAACGATGTGTTTAGAAAACCTCTTTTCCCAAAAAGTTATTTTTCCTCTCCATATATTGCATTTATTTGCTGAACTTTCCTGCTTATATTAAGGTATTTATGAACCTAGTTATAACCAGGAGAAACCACTCTAACAGTAGATCATACGTTTTTCCCACTTCAAATCTTGTCTAAATTGCAACACTATAGCTCAAATGACTACAGCGTCACGCTGCGGTAAAATACTCAACTACAAGTTAGATAAACGAGTTTTTTTCTTTTATCCGTCTTTGAACAACCGACCCCATTTTGGGTTGATCACTACTCATGTTCCACTCCTGTAACCTTGTCATTTTGAACCCATCCAGAAGACAAGGAAACTCCTGGATCAGTGCCCCCAGAGGTTTTGATTTGTTATGGGAACATGGAGGACTTTGCGACTCGTATGATTTTACGTGCACCAGTCCCTATTTGCTACACGGAGAGTTTTCGGCCATCGGGGATCGAGCCCATGAACTTGGGCCCAGTGCCCTACCCACCGGGCTATTCTGGCCTACAGATAAACGAGTTTATAGTTTTCTTTAATTATTTTTAACTGAATTTATTAATTTTGTCTTGATCGCCTCGTTATTTGTTTCATTTGAGTGCTATAAAATGATTACTTATCTAAATATCATATATGTTAATATCCACATAAGTTATTTTATTTTAACGTAGAAGAGTAATTTATTTTAAATAATTAACTTCTCAGTGTTTTTCTTAAATGCATTTCAATATTGAATAAAGTGCATGATTATATGTATACCTCTTTCAAACAAAAAAATAAATAAATTAAAGATGGGTTTTTTTTCTCAGAGCTCTGTTTAGAGGAGAATTTTTCATATGACACCATCAATTGGTTGGAATATGCAATTTTCATTTAAATATCAAACTAATTTCTAAGATTTGGCATTGACTAGAAATAGTTATTCTAATTATATAATCGCACGGTTTCGAAAAACACTGAAATAATTCCTTTTTTACACTCGCAGAAGTCAAATTTTTAACCCATTTTTAGGGCCCAAAATGTCTTCCTATTACCAATGTTTTTTTGCATTAAATATATTAAACGGTAGAAAACCAATCTTGTGATTCAGTAATAATTCTTTGTTATAAAAGAAGCAAAATGAATCAGGTAGTAGCAGTTATCAATTAGTTGTAATGAAATACGTTAAAAATAAACACTAATTGGGAGTGTATAAAAAATCTCCACAATAAAAACCCATGAGTTTTAACTACATTGGTGTGCAAAACTTAAGCAACAAGTGGTTTTTCGGCCACAGCTCCCCAACAAAGTATGAGATAGCCATGAAATTGCAGTATAATATGCACGTAATTCCGTAGAAAGATTATTTGTATGCAAATTTTAGAAATAAAACGTTGTAGGTGATGTAAGTGTACGTAAACCTTGTGGGGTCGGGCACGCGCATTTCAAAAGCTGTGATAAAAGGATGAAGAGCAACCGTAGTTAAAGACATTCGCTGCAAGTGGCAAGTGATTTGTTTTGTGAAATGTGTCTTCAAGAAATCATTTAGACGCACTTTACTCGAGGAAGAATTATTGGGAAGCTTGAGGGAGGGGCGTAGTGTGACTAGTGTCGCCGAAGAGTTCGGGATCAACAAAAGTGTTGTTTCTCGTGCTTGGAATGCCTTTAAAACTACTGGTACAGCTGTTCGGAAGGTTGGTGGTGGCCGGTTCAAGGAAAACAACACCAAGAGATGACCGTTACATTGTCCTCACAGGCGAAAAGAAACCGTTTTCAGTCAGCGAGCGCCATATCTCAGCAACTGTGCACGGCCACAGGTCGACAAGTATCAAGATTTACAGTGGCCAGACGCCTCCACAAAGGTGGCCTTATTTGCTAGACGTCCTGAACGCTGCATACCTTTAAAAGTTAACCATCGGCGGCACCGCTTAGAGTGGTGCAGAGAACACGAAACCTGGACACCCTTCATCAATGGAGTCGCGTGCTCTTCACAGATGAGAGTCGTTTTTAGTGCTACCAGCGATTCTCAACGTCAGTTGATCTGGAGAGGAGGTTGGAGCTCGATTTCATCCCAATAACATCGAGGAAAGAGATCGTTACGGTGGTCCTGAAGTTGTCGTCTGGGATGGCATTATGTTGAACGGGGCGGACTGAGCTTCAGATCTTCAACCGAGGTTCTGTAACTGGAGACCGCTACTGCAATGAGGTAATCCTACCCCCTTGTGCGTCTGTTCCGAGGGGCCATTGGACAGACTTCATTTTTATGGATGACAATGCCCGGCCACACCGTACTGCTAATGTTCAAGAGCTACTGGAAAGTGAAGATATCACACGAATGGATTGGCCAGCTTACTCTCCAGATCTAAATCCCACAGAGCATGTGTGGGATGCATTAGGGAGACGTCTTGCGACACGACAGTATCCTCCTGGTAACACTGATCAGCTGAAAGATGCGTTAAAGGAGGAATGGAGACGTTTACCCCAAGAACTCCTGGATAATCTGGTGCTTAGCATGGAGAGACGATGCCAAGCAACAATTACAGTAAGGGGAGGGCATATCCCATACTAGTGAACATCTGCCAGTTGTACTTACGCTTCTTCAGGCAATCATGTGTAACGCCACTCTATGTCAAATAAACTCTTTTTTCGTTCCATACCCTACTTTAAGCTTTTATATTCATTTCTGCGCCATTATTCTTTTACCATCGCTTAAGTACGAAGTAATGTACATCATATTCAAATTTCATGTCAATGGGATGATTTCTTGTAGAGTTATGACAAAAAACGCACTTGTTGCTTAAGTTTTGCACACCAGTGTATAAAACTCGTGCCTATCATGTCATTATTAAAAAACTACAGTGGGTGGCTCATTATTATAATATGATGCTTGATATAATAAATATTTTATATTTATATAGCGTCTAATTTATGTTATCGTCTAATGCATGTCGTCTCATTGATACATGAACGTAAACAAGTGCAAACAGTGACGTCAAAACGCTGTATCACCTGATCATTAAGATTTTTGACATCGAATCTTAGAGGTGAGTCTAATCATTTGAGCAGGGGGACTGGGTAGACGTCATAACGGGAATCTAGAGGAGGGTCATTTGAAGCATTGATAAACACAAAATAAATAAATGGAGTTGGCATACATCTATAGATAGGCAGAGTCAGCACGGAAGATGAATGGTTTGTCCATTACATGAGATCTCTCTGTGTGTGTGCAAATATGCAAGGAAATAGGGTCAACAGATTTCCCTTCTTCTCCTCAAAAAAAAAAAATAATAATACATTTCTTCCTAAATAGGTCAAACATAAAGTTATTATCGTAAAAAAAGGATTCCACAGCATCAATGAAACTTGTATTTCTTTCCAGTTAAATGAAATATTAAGTATAGAATTATGGCCACACTCCCCTGAGCCCATATTATATAGACTCACTCTAAGATGCTGTGTAAAATTATAATTATCTATACAGCTGCATTGTTTGTATGTGACGCACTTGTTGACGCTAATATATCAATGGGTTAACATTAAAAACAAATACACATTGGGAGAATATAAAAAATCTCCCTAACAAAAACCCTTGACATGTATGTTTAAATATAAAAGTATGGCCTATAAACGCGTGCAAAACATGTCATTATTAAAATAAACTGCAGTGCGTCCAATAATTGGATCTCATTATTATAATGTACTAATGTAACACATGATATAATAAATATTCTGTATATATTCCTGTTACAATTAATATTCCATTGTATATATGTATCGTCTAATGTATCCAATGGTCGAATTTATATTATATATCGTCTCATTTCACCCATTTATACGCTAACGTTAACAAGTACAAACCGGTTTCAGTCGCGTAAAAACGATACAGTATCACCTCATAATTTAGATTTTAAATAGAATCGTGTCTAATAATATAGCTGTACGTGGATGGGAAATACAGGAGGGTCATGTGGGCTGGGAATAAGCACGCGGAAGGTTTAAAACCTGTTAAGTACAAGTGTATTACTTTCTATTTCTAGCCTTGATGACTCAGAGGATAGAGCCTTAGCTTTTCAATGAGATGAATCAGTACGAATTCCGCACCTGGCTCTCACCGACCACAGTGCTCACACAAAATATCTTTAATAGCAGGCGGATTATGGGTTAGAGTCCCCTTGCCATCAGGCTAACCATGTTAGGTTTTCGTGGTTTTTCTCTCCATATAACGCAAAGGCGTGTTAGTTCTATCAGAAAGTCTCCATGAGGGCAAATTTCTCTCAATGCTTGATCCAGTGTTCCCTTATCTTTAAAATTACAAGGCTACATTGTTGAACTTGAGTTGTAATCTTCAAAAATTCTTCAAAAACATGAGTCAAAAATTGGGTAGGCTGTTCAATATAAAATAAAATGGGACCCCAAATTGTTGTTTCCTTTTCTCATGTCATCGTGGCCTTTAACACTATAAAATTAATTAATCAGTTTGGAGTTAAATGAAGTATCAACTCGTATTCATTTTAGTCATTGTTTTTAATGTTCAAACAGTTCTGTGTTCAAGACCGTGATAGCCTGGAGTGTAGGGGAGCTGGGCCTATGTCCAAAAGTTCGTGGGTTCGATCCCCTCGGGTCAAACACTAGTAAAGGGTGACTGATGCACGCTAAATCTGTCGAGTCACGAAGTCCTCCATTGTCTCATGACCAATCAATACCTCTTGGGGTACTGATCCATGAACATCCTTGTCTTCTGGATGGATTTCAAAATGACAAGGCTACGGAATTGAACACGAGTAGACGTCAACCCAAAAAATTGGATCAGCTGTTCAACGACGGATATAAAAAACAGTTCGGTTAAAAAAGTCTTCCAGTTTAAATCATTATGATTATAATTAACCCTATTCATACCGTTAAAATCATAATTATTCATAGTCAAATTTCAGCCCTAATTATTTCGTTCCTATTTTAACTATTATTCAATTTTACATCATTATAATCCCAATTATTCATTTTCAAATTAAAATCATTATTGTTCATTTCAAAATCGTTATAAAACTATTCTTAACTATTGACGTTTAAATTGAAATGACGATAACAATTGTATTTATATATATATATATATATATATATATATATATATACATATATATATATATATATATATATATATATATATATATATATATATATATATATATATATATATATATATATATATATATATATATATATATATATATATATATATATATATATATATATATATATATATATATATATACATGAAGCCCCGTATTGTATATATATATATATATATACATGAAGCCCCGTATTGTTATATTAAAACTCTTATTATTATAAAAACTCGTACTTTTAAATCATGTCTAATGAATTCGTAGACTGAAATGTTCTAGAACACATTATTTGCCTCGTTCATCAATAAATTCTAATTGGAAGGGATAAAAGCGCTCCCTTTAAGTCGCCTCTCTTAGATAAACAGACTCATTATTGAACTTAATTACTCATAGAATGCTCTAAATTCGTCTTAAGAATTAAATTAAATTCTGTTTTCAAAAGATTTATGGGCATTCACTGAAATAAGTTGTGTCAGAAAAATAAACCACCGATCGATATTCAATATCGAGTCAGAGTAAAACCCAAATTAAGTTTGATTTGAAATATTTAATTGTATTAAGTATTATTATTCTAAAACTCGCCTTTCGATGTTTATTAATTAAAAATTAAGTCAAAAAATATATTTCGCTCGCTATTATTTTATTATTTTGATGGCTAAGGAAAATCGACGTTTCTACTTTTTCTCATTTCCTTATTCGATCGGTAACAAACAGAGATGAAAAGAAACCTCACAAAATTTTAAAAGCTTTAATCAAATTTTTGTTGCACTCTTCTTCGAGAAACCTTAAAAGAATGTTTTCTCTCTCTTTACTTAAAAAACCTTTGCCTGATTGGAAAAAAAAATGTTTAAGTAAAGATAAATGGAAATTTCTGCTGGCAAAACGACTCGATTTTATCCGAGGATAAAAAATTCACGGTTAAGAGAAAGAAATATAGAAATTTGAATTAAAATCTTGTATTGACTGCAAAAAAATCGATCGAAAAATGGTCACTAAAATAAATTAAAAGATAATACAGTCAAACCCCGCTATAGTGAACATGGTTTAGAGCGAACTCCCACATAGAGTGAACGAAATGTACTCTCCCGTCACTTGCTATCTACGTATAATGTTATTTTTTGCGGATAGAGAGAAACAAAAAAGGAAAGAAAATTGGATAGTATGAACTTTTTTTCTGTCTTCACTCATTTTTTTTTCAGAATAATTTTGAAATGTCTACTTCAAAATAAATACATATACCGATTTTGAAAACCATATATAGCAATAAGCATTTCTTCTTGTTTGCTTCTTTTATCTCACTTTCCCATCCCTAATCAAAAGCCAACACCAGCAGATGTACCTGTAAGGGGTCAGTGATGGGGTCAATATTTCCTATCAGAGAGGGCTCGTTGGAATGCCTATTATGGTCAAAGGGGTGGACACTCATCTGTGATGATATGGCCCTCATTTCAACTCGTTTTTACTCTCAGTTCAGCTAAAGAATCCTGCAATCACGCATGAAACTTAGGGGCGAGCAGTCAACGTTCTTCATTGAAGACAGGAAAATTGAATATCATCAAGCCGATGAAAGTGAACACATTTCTTGTTACTAACAGTCATTTATATAACAGTCATTTAAATATAACAGTCATCTAACAGCCATTTAAATAATGTTGTCATAAAAGGTTAGAGCCATTTGTTTAAATAATGTTGTCATAAGAGGTTAGAGCCATTTGTTTAAATAATGTTGTCATAAAAGGTTAGAGCCATTTATTTAAATAATGTTGTCATAAAAGGTTAGAGCCATTTATTTAAATAATGTTGTCATAAAAGGTTAGAGCCATTTGTTTAAATAATGTTGTCATAAGAGGTTAGAGCCATTTGTTTAAATAATGTTGTCATAAAAGGTTAGAGCCATTTGTTTAAATAATGTTGTCATAAGAGGTTAGAGCCATTTCTTTAAATAATGTTGTCATAAGAGGTTAGAGCCATTTGTTTAAATAATGTTGTCATAAGAGGTTAGAGCCATTTGTTTAAATAATGTTGTCATAAGAGGTTAGAGCCATTTGTTTAAATAATGTTGTCATAAAAGGTTAGAGCCATTTGTTTAAATAATGTTGTCATAAGAGGTTAGAGCCATTTGTTTAAATAATGTTGTCATAAAAGGTTAGAGCCATTTATTTAAATAATGTTGTCATAAGAGGTTAGAGCCATTTGTTTAAATAATGTTGTCATAAATGTTGTTGATATGTTGTGATAATGTTGTTGATATAATAATGATACTGTATTTTTATAATATATCGTTTAATTTAACCCATTGATGCAGGAACGTGAAAAAGTGCAAACCGCGTTAAAACAATAAAGCTATATAGAGTGTCACCAGATCATTTAGATGTTACATGGAATCATATAGTGAGTCAAATAATTTGCCCACGGACTGTATAGTACAATATCAAAACAGTACCTACTATTTTATACAGTACCCTTCAAGAAGAGAGGATAATTTCTCTTACAATCAGAAGTCTGCATTCGAGTTAAATGACACAAAAAAAGGGGCAGTCTTGCTGAAAAGGAATATTATGAAGGGGAACAAAAATATTTCCTTTCCGCTTAATTAACTTTATCACACCTGAAAGCTTTCACCCCTCCCCCCATCATCTGTCTATCCTTTCTATCGATTGGGGGCATCTACACACAACGATTCTTTTCCCGTAATGAAAACATATCACCCATTTTAGGTATGTTGCCCCCCGCAGCGAGAAAATATTACCTCTTCCCCCGCACTTAAAATGATTGCACTTCGACTATTCAATGCTAACAATCAACTTTTTCTTGGTTTCCATCTTATGATAATCAAGTGTTGTTGGGGGTTTTTTTTTCAACTCTGAGAACGAAAATAACTGTTTAAATCAACTCCAATAATGAATAAGTTTTTCACAGATTTTGTGGTTTAATTTTATGGTTGAAATGTCGAGATGAAACAAATCCTCAACACGAATCATTGCTACAAGCAAAAAACTCTGAAGGAAGCTTAATCCAGGTTTCCTTAAGTTTTGGAAACAGAAGAAAGTCCGACGGTGATAAGTCAGGACTGTATGGCGGATGATCCAATACTTTCAATTCTTGGCAGTAGGTCATGAATATGTGATCCTTCTTCATTAAAAAGCCTACACATTTTACGCGCATTTCCATCATTGATTTCATTTTATTTTATAACCGTCGTTGAACAGTTGACCCAATTTTTTGGGTTTACAACTACTGATGTTCAATTCCGTAGCCTTGTCATTTTGAACCCAATCTAGAAGACAAGAGAACTTCTGGATCAAGTATTGGGAGAAATTTGCCTTCATGGGGGACTTTTTGATGAGGAAAACCACCCACTATTAGTCTGATGGCAATGGGACTCTAACCCATGATAACGTCTACCTTTGTGGATATTTTTACGTCAGCACTGCAATCTGTGCAAGCCGGAATTCGTATCGACCATGGGATTCAAGCCCGGTTCACCTCATTGGAGAGCTCCCCTCAGCCATCTCTCCATTATTGATTACGCTTTCATTTATCAACTCATTTATAAACAACAAGTTTTCAGAAGAATATGCTTTTTTTTTGCATTTAAAAATTGAATTAATGGACGAACCTCACATTGTCATGGTGACGAGTGACAACCAACACTGACAAAGACGTAAGAGTGAAAGCGAAGACTTTCCATCTGACGTCACTTGACAGGATGCACGATCGATTCTAACTAACCTAAAACCGTATTTTATTGTCAGTTTTACCAAAATAATTAACAAAGAACTTCGGAAAAAAATCACCGAGTTATTTTATTTTTTTTATTTATTTATTGTATTCTCGTGGAGCAAGAAACATTGTTCAATATTCAGGCAGTTTTGACCATACTTTTTGCATCAGTGTGCTTAAAGTATTTTACAAACTGACCGGAGAAGAAATGTGAAAACAGCTCTTTTGGTCATCGAGGGTAGCGTGCCAGGAGACCCTTTTTTTATTTACAATTATTAATTTTTTTCAAATGAAATTCTTTTAACATCCTGTACAATGTTTAGTACAGAGAAGACGGACCATAAAATTATATATTTTCAAAGATAGGAACACATTGGCAAAATGGGTCTTGTTTTGGATTCGATGGCGCTCACACACTTTTCAACTGTGTTTATGAGTGAAGAGCTCGCATGCGTTGCTATGGCAACCGCTGCTGTTTTTTCCTTTTCTTTTCACTAGCAGGCATTTTTAATGTATTGACATCATAATAATTTTAAAGTATTTTAATATTCTTTTTATTATTGACGTATAATGACTGTCTTGACGGTGATTATTCATATAAATAAAGAATACTGAAGAAGGAAAAGTACATAGCATAGGCAGGATATGAAAATGAACAAACATCCATTGCAACCCATGATTTGAAATATTTAATGGAGTCCATCCAGAAAGAAAAAGCATTTGACCCATGGAAAACCATTGATCGTCATAATGCGATCACAACTTTTTTGTCGAAGTTTTTTTTTTTTTTTTTTTTTTTTTTAATTAAAGTAACTATTTTGTAACTAACTCTCGGGCAAAATAAAAAAATAATAATAATAGCTTTGCGTCAGTATATTTCTCTTTATTAACTCGCATATAAGGATTTCTTATTGAGAAAGCATTTGTCTTTTACTTTCATTTAAACGCTGGTATAGTTTAAAATCCCAGCAGCTGATAAAGATTTTTCCGTAACAATTCTACCTTTATAACAAAATACTTTTCCAAAAGGCAACAAATACTTTATTTTTTCCCAAAGCAATAAAATAAATGAAATAAAAATCTCATATCACCAAGTATGGCCAATCTTTATAACGATATCTGTTTTGTTTTTTACTATTTTTTGAACGTTTTTCTTTCTAAATACCGTTTGCAGCTGCCAATTGTACTTTGTTTTTAGTTCGGTAGAAAAAGCTTTCAGAAAAAAAAGAAAATGTTTTTTTTTTTTGGAAGCAATAAAGATTTCATTGTTTTCTTTTTTCTGGGGATTTCTAAAATATGTTTGAGGGATAATTTTTTGAAATCCTTTAGTTGCATGATAGTATTTAAGACATGTTTCATACTGAAAGTGAAAAGTATTGTATATAAATACTCTAAGTATAGTAAATACACCATTTTTAAAATAGTAAATAAACTTCGCGACCCTCAGTTTATAAGATAGCACATAATATTGAAAGATTTAAAAAAAACTTATAAACGTGACACATTTAAGTATACAATAGTTTGCAATTAAGTTTGCAATAGTTTGCAATTGAGCCGCGATGGCTCAGGGGATCAAGCGTTCGCCTTCCAATGAGGTGAGCCGGAGTTCGATCCCGCATCCGGCTTGCACCGACCACAGTGCTGACGTGAAATATCCTCAGTGGTAGACGGATAATGGGCTCGTGGTCTTCCTCTCCATGTGACGCAAATGCATGCTAGTTCCATTGAAAAGTCCTTCACGAAGGCAAAATTTCTCCCAATACTTTATCCAGGTGTTCTCTTGTCTTCTGGATTGGGTTCAAAATGACAAAGCTACGGAATTGATCCGGAGTTGTCATAAATCCAATAAAATTGGGTCGGCTGTTCAACGATGGTTATAAAAAAATATTACTGTGAGAAAAAAAAAATCATTAAAAAATTTGCTTCGGTCATTAACCGCTTCCCTGATTATCCCGAGTTGATTCGTGCAAATATTTATCATCCCGAGATAACTCGGACGTAGCAGAATTTGACGGTACATTTTGTTTTATCACGTTTTTATTCGGCCGGAAGCAAAATGTTCCTATTATTGGAAGTTTTCCAAGTTTCGTTTCTAAGTTTTGCTATTGGATTGTGGGACGTGCAATTTCATACATGGATGGTTGCTGAATCGACACAGAAAATGGCGATTCACTTCACTTTGTGTTGTTCCTCGTTTTAAAAACTATCCTACAAAAGACTCATAGGGTAAACTAACCAGTGAAGGAACACTTAAGATTCGCTTGCCTTTTAAAAAAAATCATATTAATTTCAAAATTCGCAATTTTAGTTAAATGACAGTGTCAGCATATTTGTTACTAAATGCAAATTATGAAAAAAAAATTTAGAGGACTTACATAATATTATTTTAAAGTTTTAGAGGTTCAAATAACAAGTAGTAAGAAGACCAAGTGAAGGAACAGCTCATACCAGTAAAGGAACACTTAATTTCGGTTATCTTTTAATGCTCTTTATGAATTTATAAGCCGCACAAATATTTAAAAACAAGCCTATTCATGAAATCATAACATATAAATACTTGAAAAATGTCAACTTTTTTTTGTAATCATGAATTGAAAATTAAAGTGTCAACATATTAACACATACTGTTCATTCACTGGGAAATCTATGCGCCCAGTAAAGGAACATGCCTGTTCCCTCTCTGGTTAGAAGTTGTTTTTCGTATTTTTAACATTCTTTTGATACGGAACATCACTAAAGGTACAAGAAATTTAAAGTTTATCTTTCATTTTCAATAACTTAGGAAAAAAAAACCAGTAAAGAAACACTTGCTCCTTCACTGGTTTTTCATCGTTTGGTGAACCAGTGAATAAACACCCCCTTATCTC
Source organism: Parasteatoda tepidariorum (assembly GCF_982258835.1). Taxonomy (NCBI): domain Eukaryota; kingdom Metazoa; phylum Arthropoda; class Arachnida; order Araneae; family Theridiidae; genus Parasteatoda; species Parasteatoda tepidariorum. The sequence goes on along the minus strand of NC_141755.1, from coordinate 131,424,755 downwards.
AGTACTTTATTATGTTATGATGCTTAAAAAAAACGCAACTTCAATAACTATATGTTGAATTCTCTTTTTCACAGTGAGAAAAATAAAACTATTACATGCAATTAATTCCACTTCAAACATATAAATACAAACACTCACCTTATAATTTTTTCAAAGAAACAAGGTGTTTCAGAGATAAATAACAAATTCAAAATTTTTTCCAGAGAAGTCCATTTGACCAGGTAATCCAAAACATTGCATCCTATTGTTTGGCAGTAAGCTATTGTTACCAATCAATCTAAAGAAAAACTTTCAAATTCTTATTTTTAATCAATATATATGAAATGTTCCTTCACTGGTTGGTTCACCCTATTTGATTTTTTTTCCCTTTTCTCCTTTATAACTCGTGGTAGTAAATTGATGGTACATTAAATGTGTTTTTAAAGCATAAAAAAAATTTAAATGTCAACTTGGAACTTGTGTATTAGGTTTTGTTTTAGTTCCTTGTATTTATCAATAAAATAAAATAAAAAATATGTTGAGTTTTTGCATTTTTTTTCTCTTCAAAAAAATTGGCAAGGAAAGCGGTTAACGGGTTAAAATAACACGACATATGAATTTATCCTTTATTTTCTCCAAATACCATTCCTTTTTATTCCGTCCTTCTTATTTTATGCAAAGTACATGATGTCTTCGAATAAATGTGTACAGAACTTGATTGTATGGACGACCCTATCCGATTCTCCCCTTTTAATCTTAGTCATCACACAACACGTGATGAATTTCAATCTATCTATCTTTTGCTTGATTCCCTTTGAGAGAGAAAGAGAGAAGAAAGTTGATTCTAAACTTTACTGAAATTACATCCTGGGTGAAAGGAAACTAACTTCTTTGGAGTGTTTGGCCACAGATTCACCACCCCACCCCCCTGATTGAATTAGAAACCTCTGGGAGACGAAACTGTAAATCAATTACCCTGGAGCAAAAATGGGCTCCCAATTTTGATCCACATAGAATGGGGATTTTCACTCGACCTTTTAATGCGCCCAGAGAAATGTTTTTTTCTCCTTTCCTCATTTTGTTCATTTATAGTGTCTCAAATATATCAAGAGGTGCCCAATTATATTTATCCATTTTACATGTTCTTGAAATGTAACTTAGTACAGAGTGTGTCAGTACACAGTATAAAATTGACAGGTTCTATCCATCAGCTCCACCAAGCGTAGACTGTTTAACAAAATACAGTCCTCTATGCTGTTAAAATGCTAATACAAAAAATTTTATTTTTAGCGAGAAAAGAAATGAGTTATCTTCCACTATTGAGGCAGAAAGAAACACTTTCTGTAGCGTAAGGAATACTGCACAAAAAAAAGTTCAAATCGAAGACATTTTTATGACCCATTGACAAAATGGGTCTTGCTTTGGATTTCATGGCGTCCTCACTTTTCAACTACAATAATCAAGAGTAATAGTAAACAGTGCGCATGCATAGCTATGGCGACTACTGCTGTTTGATCATTTTTTTTTAGATTTCTTTTTTCTCACTTTTAATTTTGTTATGCATTAAGTGGGTGAGTTTATTTTTGAGATAGGGTATCAGAGAGATCCCATAAATACTTCTTGAGTTGTGAATAAAAGAGAATTTCATCAATTGAACTATATTTTTGTTTTTATTGTTTTCATTAAGAATCGGAAATTCTAATCTACATTTCAAACTGGACCGTTTTCAATACTTATTCAGGTGAATATCGCACATAAAGAGGGTCCAAACTGATGGACACGGCTCCAAAAATTAGAGTGGAAGCAAGAAAAAAACCATGCCAAGGTTTAAACTTACCGAGGTTGAAAAAGCCAAAGAACGCAGACGAGAATACCTTAAGAATTACACACAAACTGAAAAAGGATTCCGTTCGCAAACGCAAGCATGAGGCTCGTCCCTCCTAAAAGTACAAAGCCGTTTAAGGAATTGAACCCTACCGAAGGGTGACTCTCCGAACCCCTTTCATGTAAATACGAGAACTGAGTGTTAATCACCAGTTAGGGATAAAAGGATCCATTGTCAACGTAACCAATGACTGGCACAAGACTGTCTCCTTAAATGATTCATGTAAAATTGAAAAACAGCCTAGCTTTCAAGTCATGTATGAACTAGTGAATCCGAAACGGGTGTATGATGCATCTTACAATCTCCATCACACACCAATCCGAAAATGTTAACATTGATCTCGATTGGCTGTTCAGTCATCAAAAGAATTTAAGCAGAATGTGTCTGAGCTGCATTTTAATATGTCTGCGAAATTGTGAACACCGAGAAGTTCAGGATTAATAGTTAAAGATGTCCAAGATGAAAACACAATAAAGTTTCTTTTCCAAAACAAATTAGACAACAAACATTTTGCCAATGGGTAAACAGTGATATCCTTCCGGTGATCACAATTTTTTTTTCTGGTATCAATACAGAGAAGGGCAAAACCAGTTTACCTATTTTCCAGCCTACAATATTAACCCTGTAGATGATCATCGGCAAATTTATACCACCAATAAGACAATTATCATACTGGATGGTAATGGCATTTCTGGTTAAAAAAATAAATATGTTATTAAAAATATTTCTGGTCAAAAAAATCAAAACATATGATACCCTTCATTTGGCAATTTTTCCGTTCATATGGCAAATGCTTCACCGAAAATTCCGGTTTTCAAAATAATGTTTCTTATGATAACCCATTCAGTCAAAAAATACAAAATTTAAAAGTAATTGTAGCCAAATGAATAGTTTTTATACCACGCTTTATGATATCGTGATAAAATTATCAAATTTTATCACATATTATCAATCCATATTTTATTGTTAATTTTACCAAACTTATTACGCTTTAAAGCTCGTTAAAGTTATCGAGATTTTTAGTGTTCTCGTACAGCCAAACCCAAAGAAAATTTTACCGTATTCTGTTTTACCATGTTCAGGTAGTATATTTTGAAAAGGATGAAGCCGATCGCTTCATTGAGACGTGAAGACGTTTACCGAAACTCTCACGGTTGGAATATTTTTTTTATTAAATTTCTTTGCCCATTGAATAAACTCGACTCCTATGTTCTAAATATATAAATGTCTCATTTCTTTCAAATAAAGGCAATAAAAATAATTAAGGAATTATTTTCATAATAAGACAGTGAAAATAATGGGAAAAAAGCAAAAAGGACAGTAGCGCCCGCTCAAAATTATAAACGTTGTTATGTTTTTCTATTTAAATCAAATTTTCGCGTATGAAGTAACGGCTCCTGCAAAAATTGATTAATATTTTTGTTTTAACAACATATTGAAAAGAATTATAGATGCCTTTGTATTTAATGTGAATAAACAATAATAATTTAATACATATGAACTAAAAATATTAGCAGTGCAATATTAGCAGTGCTCAAATGAGACAACATTGTGATCAACCACATATTTCTCAATTTATACAAGATTCCTATGTCAAAACTGAAAATCTTTACATGCCTTTCTTTATTTGCATGTCTAACTGCGTCCTTATGTAAAAACTTTTAAAATATATAAAAAATAAAACCAAATTAAGCGTTAATATTTTACTTGGAATACTATCTTTAACATAGAGCGTTTCGAAATATTTGAAAAGAAAACGTTAGTTAAGTTTTCTAATTTGCAGACTAGTCTAGTCCTTTAATAAGACATGTGACAAAAATATAATCGCTTAAAAGAAAAATATGTCATTATTAAAAAAAAGATTTCGCTCCATTCTTAATTTTTGGAACTTATTGTGCAAAAATATTTTGTCCAACGTTCATTTCCATTAAAGCAAATTATACTCTCAAAATAAAAAATATATTTTTATCTTGGACTCTAATATATATCTTTTTTATACTGACAAAGCAAATTAATACTCTCTTATTTCTTGTGTGAGTTATAAATTTAAAAAAATATTTATCGAATAAATTTTGTTAACCGAGCAGGGTAAGCAAAAAAAAATCTGATTGCCTGGAAGATATAATTATTTAAACTGATGTTTGCTTGGAATTTCTTTTCTTAATTTGATGAATTCGTAAGGAAATTTATATTTTCATGATCAATAAGTGTTTTATCAGGAGCTTTAACAAATTCATTTCTATCAAGTTATAAAACACGTTAGATTTGTTTTGTTAGAATTGATAAATTTTTAAAATTGAGGTAATAGTTTCAATAGTTAACTTTTTTCATTTATTTTCTAAAAATTTTTGTTTATGTTTTTCTTAGTTATACTTTAATAAGTGTTTTACCAGGAGCTTTGAATGAGTTGAATTCTTTTTCATCAAGAAATAAATTGGATTTTTTAAGCACTGTAAATATGATTTTTGCAATTAAAGTAATAGATTCTATAATTGTTTCGTATTCTTTTATATTTTCCAAAAAAATGAGTTCGCTAATGAAAGCGCTCATAACTTCGTTAAAAACCTTGTAATGATTTTGCTAGAAAGAATACAAATGATTTTCAGTTAAGAAACAACGTATTACAAATATTTTTAAATAAAATTGAGTGTAAATTTCGATTCTAAATTGAATCAGTATCTTGAGTTGTTTAAGTGTTTTGAAATAATGTTTCAACAACTACTTTCAACAACTATTACTTTCTGATTACTTCAATAAAAATGAAACGAGTTTCGATGCTCAAAATATTCATGTATCATGCATAAATCACCTTTAAACTGAGTCTGACTAAGGCAGGGGCGTAAGAGGCAGCTGCCCCGGTCACCCACATCAGGAGGGGGGGGGGGTCCTAAGTCGAATGGAAAGTTTATTTTAGGTTTCCTTCTTTAATGAACTTTTTTTTTAAAAAATATATGCCTACAGTGTAAAATCCATCAGTTTTTTTCATTAATCTATAGTATGAACGCAAAAAATATATGTTTCGTAAATGCATGACTTTCTAAGGGCGGCTTTCAGCTAAATTTTCGCAATGACCAATGAAAATCCTTTACTTTTACGTATTGCAAAATGCGATATGTTTACAAAAATATGGGCTTCTGATTTTATTAATTGAGCCATTGCGTAATTTAGCTAATTTCCGCCTTAATGTCAGCAAGGATATGTCACACCTAGGTGACAAAGTTAACAATCAGAAAAGTGCATTCGGCATGATAAACAGTCAGAAAATCAATAAAATGGACAGAACGATGCTTCGTCTGACCATTGGAGGATATTTATAGGCTATTTTAGGTCAATTTTCTTGTTAAATATCTATAGTGAGGTGTACAATTTTAAATACCTCCATAAAGTTCGGTTCTTCATTACTGGAATAGTGAATCAGAGGAGGGGCCCAAAAGAAGTTTTGGCCCCGGGGGCCCCCAATTAGGCTAATTCGGGCTCTGCCTTTAAAGATTCTTGATAGTAATTAGTTGCACTTATTCTATAGCACATGAATTTCGCAGATGTCACTCATTTTTTATTACATTTTTAACAATGACTAATATCGCATATTTTTTAACAGTCACATATTTCCTTTAAAAAATTAAATTCCTTTCAGCTTTTTATGCTGAAATTTAGGAGGAGGGTGGAACAAATTAAAAGAATAGGTTAGGTGGTCATAAAAATTATAGATCGTTCATTTTAGAAAATATTAAGCAAAAGCGTAGAACTTCCTTTTAGTCATAAAGAGACATAAAATTTCCAACACTTCATAAAAAATGATACAACTCTAAAATAGAAGACTTATTTTTAATGCAACTTGAGAAAAATTATGGTTAAGACGGTTTTCCGTTACGTGACATCAGACATTGAAATTTGTTAAATAGGGTATGCATTAAAAAAATAAGAAAGAAAATAATTAATCTATTCTATTTTTACAAAGACATTACAGCCATAAATGTTTTATTTTTTATAATATTTTTAATAAAACATTAATTCATTTGCATGCGTCCCGTACCTAACTAACGGCCTATTAAGAACAGTGTATCATTTAATAATCTTATTTAGATTGATTCTTTTATCAAAAAAGATAGGATGCTGAAGAAACTATTCATTTCAGCCAAAAAGGAAAGTAGCTATAAATAAAAAAAAAAGACGATTGTCCAGAGTAGAGATTTCTATGCTTTAATGAAGTCTCGACTCCAGTCATAAGACAACTTCCGAACCAGTCTTTTATGGCTTCACATCTGTAGACTAATAACAACTATTTTTTTTTTTTTATGTTTTCAGCCTGAAAACATATATTTTGAACGATACCATTTAAATTCGATTGTATTTCTTTTTCATTCTGTTTGTTATTTGGAAAACGATTTTGTTCTAATCAATAAAATATTTAAAATATATATTCGAACATATTTTATTTTAATAATTTTTCTTCTTTCCCTTTCATTGATCTTTATTATTTTCCATGTTTTCTAGATGTTTTTAACTTATTCTATGAGCTCTGTATACTGAGCAGTAAGTAAAACAATAATTTTCTAAATTTCTCTCTATTCTTTATATCCCTTTTTTTCTTTATTGTGCTCTCTCTCTCTCTCTCTCTCTCTCTCTCTCTCTCTCTATATATATATATATATATATATATATATATATATATATATATATAAAGTAAATAGTAGAGAAAATAAAATCTCGGTATTGAAAATTATAGTTGAAAAAATATATTTCCACACATTTGAAGAAAGGAAAAAAAAAGGATTTCTCTCTTCATTCAAAAATGATTACGAACGCATAACAGAGCAATCGCCTCGGGATTAAATAAAAAGGAACGAAATTGAATATCAAATAAGCGAAGAAAGTAAATTGTCACTTCAATAATATTACATTTGCTTAAAATAAAGAATAAAAAATGCAAAGAAAAGAAAGTAAGTAAATATTTGTAAAAGATTTAAAAAAAATTAGGGGGAAAAAAGCACCTATAGGTGTAAGTAAGTTTAAGTCATTTGAATTAAATTTCTAATCACGATTTAGAAATTTTTACTTAACTCTTTTTTTTTCATATATTCAACGAACAATTATTTTTTTGTACAAAATACGGATAATTTTTATCATATAATTTTTTTAAAAAATAGTATTTCATCTTAACTGAAAATTTGCACTAATTTTTTTACTTTAAACTGTTAACATACAGTTTCAATTTAGTAACTAATCAGTGAATCTTTAAAGTTGAATCAGTCATTCTCTACAGAATATCTAGTTTAAGTGCAGTTTAACTAGGATGATCCACTTAAGTGCCAAATAAATAGTTTTATTTTTCAAATTACCTAGGGAGTAATCTGCATTTTACCTAGATAATCTGCATGCAGTCCCTGGCCAAATGATTCGAAGCACTCTAAGATTTCATGTAAAATCTTAATGATCAGGTGATACTCTATACAGCTTTATTGTTTTTACGTGACTGAAACAGGTTTGCACTTGTTTACATGGGTTAACATTGTAAAGCAGTACGTTAAAAATAAACTCAAATAATACATTTTTAGAGTTTTTGTGAACATATGTGCATCTCACACCTCGAATCTTCCCCACTGCACTCTTAGAAATTTTTCCGGAATAAATGGTTAAATAGCAATTTATGGAATGGTTACTTTACCATATTTAATCAAAACAGTCGCATAACCATACATAAAATGATAATCAAACTGTTAAGCCTGAAAAAAACTGTTTATGAACTGCTTTCACCTCATACGGTTAAACAAACAGAATTTTTTCACAACCACTAGAACAACCACCTCATGAAGCTATCTTTGCGTATCATATCTGTCCATCTCATGACCGACAGTCCCAGTGTTGACACCACACTTCAACACATGAAGTATCTCCAAAATGAAGTATCTCCAAAATTCTCTTGAGTATTAAATAATTTGTCTCCAAACGAGAGAGCGCATGCTGGTCTCTGCATTGTACCCGTCCATGGAATGTGCAACAGGTTCAACTAGCTAACGCACACTATTTAAAAAAATTTTAACTTTGTATTAAAACTTTAATGCTTTGAATAAATAATGCGAATAACTTGATTTATTTAAGGTCATGCAGGTTTCATGAAGTTTTATGTCGTCAGTCTCCAAACTTGATTCACTAACAAGCTTAGAAGGGAAAAAAAATCCTAACACCGAAAACGTTACAACAATTTCAATTTAGTACAAATTTATTTCGTTTGAAACCATTGCAATTTCAACAATTCTTAGATAAACTAAACAAATAGTGTATATTTTGGATGTGTTTGCGATTTCTCATCACTTGGATACTTATAGAAAAACTTAATTTTTTGTTGTTCTCTCACTTAATTCTGTCGCATTGAATATCCCATCTTTAACATTTTCCTACCGACTTTAAATGTCATAAAAGGAATAATGGTTACATAACTTCACGACAATTATAACACTATCAATTGAGGACATTTTTATTGAGTTGAATTCCCAAGAATTAAAACAATTGATTTAAGCTAAAATAAAATATTATATATTTTGTATTTGTATGCTATCTCATATAACTTGGATGCTTGTAGAAAAACTTAATTCTCCGTCAGATTCCGTTACATGGAATAGCCCATTTTTAACATTTTCCAACCGACTTTAAATGTCATCCATAAAATTGCGGTCACAGGATCGACCGAGTGCTCCCTCCCACTATGGAACATCCCCAGTTGGGGTACTTAAATGTTGTGTGGGGGAAAGACCGACACATAAAAAGTGTGTTTTTGGCGTTGACCATTTGCAGTGAGGCGGATAGCGATAGGGAAAGCGTGGATGAATGAATAAATAGGGATTTTCAATCGACTTCATTCTCTCTTCCACTTGTTGCTAAGGGAGACAGTTGCCTTGGTAACCCCTTTTCTACAAGATATATATATATATATATATATATATATGTGTGTGTGTGTGTGTCAAGGAAGCTAACGAAATGACCTGCGACTTATGTTTCTCGTGCGGGAGAGATGTTATATTTCCCGAAAAGGCTTTACAGAAATTGTCACTTTAAGGATGAAATGTTTTTACAGAGAAAAAAAAAAGCTTCTTTTTTCTTCCTTTTTTTGAAGAATGGGAGAAGGATCCGTTCTTCACTTTTTCATTCCCAATTTCTTTTTTTGTGACAAAATGGAAAATTAAGCTTATTTCGTTGATATAATGTTTGCTTTACTTCTTCGAGGAAAGTGCATTCACTCTTTATTTTAAAATTTTATTTATCATATCTTATACTGGGAAAAAAATACCGAATATATGGGGGTAAAAAAATGTGGGCATTTTACAGTCCATATTATTTTACTCGGATGAAATCGGTTTGCAATAGTTGACGCTCCTGTATCTATTGGTTAACATTGTTATGCAATACGTTAAAAGTAGATACAAATAGGAAGTATATGAAAAATCTCCCGAATAATAACCCATTACATGTATGTCTTTATATAATATAGGAAGAGAGTGAAATGATGACACATAGCCAATCACAGAAGACTTGTGGTTAGTAACGCACAAAACAGCCAATCAAAATTGAGAACGCATGAGTGTGAAAAAGTAATAATTATGAATAATGCTGTCTGCTTAATTGTTACAACTAAACTTACTAGCTAAAGTTTGTTGAAATTTTTATTTTGTTTTGAGTATGTCTAATGATGGAGTACCAGTTTTACATTGTTGTCCGTGCTTTTTTATTGGACGGAAAATCACGTGGTAGGATCCAGTTTTTTCTCATTCATTTCCATTTTGTTTTGGTTGCCATCAGCATAAAACTAATATAAGTCGTGAAGATATTGTTTTTCTATGAAGATTTTTGTATCCCAAATTTAAAGTTATTTTCTTGTACAATTATTATTACGGTTTTACCTCAACTTTCGAGTTTGAAACTAAGAAAATAGTTGTATTTTTTTATTATTATTATAATGTATTTCTGCCTTACATTTTAAGATAAAGTTAGTTAGAAAGGTCGTCAAATCTTTTGAACCCTCTTACAATTATTATTTTCGTGAAAATGACATTAATATACCGTAATAAATTACAGTTAAAGAGATCTGTTAAATATGATTTATAACTTGATGATCAGTTTCATGCGCAATGAGATGCAAGCAAAAGTCATATATCCTCCCATTTAGTGAGCGAAAATTTTAAATAAAGGTTGTGAACTCATCCAATTTGTTTGAACACTATAACTATATTATTGTTATAACAATTGTTATTTTAAAGAAATGATTACTCAGAAAAATTACTTCCGCTGTCCAATAGATTTAAATATTTATAATACTAATAGATAAAAATATTTGAAGGTGGGAGGCACAAGAGTAAGCAAACAGTTAAGTGGATTTACTGGGAAAATTGTGTTCTGCCAAGAATAATTTGTGAGGGTTGGTGAGCAGCAGTGAACAGGGTTTAAGTATTAAACTCGTGCCATTATTAAAAAGTGCGTCTCATCATTTGGGTCTAATTATTGGGTCGTTCTCAAAATTTCACATAAATTAGTTAACTCGCTGACTAATTGGCCATGCAATTTTCCCTTTCAGTGATGCCTTGTTCTGTGATGGAATCGGTCCAATCTCCGTCACAATTTTTTTACAAAATAGCAAATTACCTTGAATCTCAAAAATCCAAACATTTAAGAAGCGATGTCTTGTTCTTAAAAAAAAAAGAACATCAAAAATTCTCCAAGTTTTATTTTATTATGAAATGTAGCAAATAGTGTACTGCCGCGCAATAGCAAAATCAACGTAAGCAACAAAAATATTCAAAATTGAGATTTTTATAGACAGTCCCTGGCCCCCCATTATGAGACCCACTCTAAGATTCTATGTCAAATTATAATTACTCAGGTGATACAGCTTCATTGTTTTTACTCGAATGCATTTGTTCACGGCTACTGCATCAAAAATAAATACAAATAGGAAGTATACGAAAAAATCTCCGGAATAACAACCCATGACATGTATGTTTAACTATAAAAGTACTGCCTATAAACTCGTGTCATTATTAAGACACTACCTCATCATTCGATCCAATTAATGTAATAGTATAACACCTGATATAACAAATATTCTATATTTATATAATATATCGTCTCATTTATCCTATCGTCAAATTTATATATTATACATCGTCTATTTTAACCTATTGATATACTAACGTAAACAAGTGCAAACCGGTTTCTGTTGTATCATAATATACTAATATAATGCTTGTATGCTAACTTGTATAGTAATGCTAATATAATAACATTGTACATAGTGAACCGAAATTTCGGTCCGTTGACGGTTCACTAAAGCAAAGTCTGACTGTATAATAATTAGAGAGTGAAATATCAAACCCTCTCCCCTTTTTTTAAAAAAAACAAAGGGGGGTAGTGTGTGGAGAATAGAGCAGATTGTCACGTAAACCACATTATAAACCTCTTTAGGTTTACATTAAAAAGTTTATGCTGAGGGAAAATAAACCTTATTTTGCAGTCTGGGTTGGATTTCTGTAACGTCTTTATTTAACGTCGGACATCTTAATCGTTAAAACGCAGGATCTGATTGGCCAAGAGTCTGAAACTACTGCTATCTAATCTAACCGACCGTTATGGCAACCACTCTTTTAAAGTACCTAACTGACTTTTGTTGCTTCCCTCTACTTTAAATAGTTTTACCTCGTATGCTCCAGGCAGTTGACATGCTTAGTTACTGTACACGACCAGAGAATGACTCATGATAGCTCGAAATATTTCTCAATAATGTAAACGCTTCGTTTTTTATTTTTTTTTGGACAGTGCTTCATTTTTCATAATTCTAAACTGCGTTTCCTGTCTTTATTCTTTTCATTGGCCACATAATTAGGACACAAATGGAAATTCAAATCTGGTGTGAGTTTTGAGACATAAAATTCCAGTTCATTTTACGACATTTAATTTATTTATGAGAGGAAGGTATTCATCGCTCCTATACAGCCCCTGACTAAATTATTAGAGGCACTCTAAGATCTTAATGATACTCTATACAGCTTTAGTGTTTTTATGTGACTGTTTTGCACTTGTTTACGTTCGTGTATAAATGGGTGAATTGAGCCGATATATAATATAGAGCCGATAAATGAGACCATATGTTATATAAATATAAAATATTTATTATATCAGGTGTTATATTAGTACATTACAATAATTGAACCAAATTATAAGTCATGTAAAAACACTAAAGCTGTATAGAGTATCATTAAGATCTTAGAGAGCCTCTAATAGTTTGTGCAGGGAGTGTAAATAATTTTATTTAACTGAAAAAGATAGACTTTTCTTGAAGGAATGCCCTTTAAGCTAAACAATATGGGACATGTGAGGTCAAAAATAAAATGTGTGCGAAAGAGAAGAGTGAAAATTTGTTAAGCAAATTCTTCCAAGATTTTGGCGGATCGGAGTTCTTAATGCAAACAAAACAAAACAAAAAAGGTCGATATGGAGAAAAGGTAAAAAAATAGAGCGGGGTGGATGTATCACTGATGAAATCCGATTATGTGAGAAGCAGTTGGCAGGAAAAGTCAATGAATTCATGATAGAATATTTCCTTTTTCTTTTCACAAATTGCGTCTTTTTTTTTTCTTTCTGGGTGGCGTTTTTTTTTTAATCCTAATTTTACTCCTGAAAAGCGAACGAAAAACAAATCACAAAAAATAAAAATTCTTATAACCAAAAGAATGCTTGCGGGTAATTTGTGTGAAATATATAAAAGTTTCTGCCGCTGTTGCATATTTCATGTTCCGTCATCAAAAAAACAATATATGGATATGACTATAAAACTCTAATAAGTGGATATTTAACTTTCTGAATAAGCAAAAAAAAGTTAGGACCTTTATTCCCTGGCCACATTATCAGACCCACTCTAAGATTCCATGTAAAATTATAATTACTCAGGTGATACAGCTGTATTGTTTTTATGTGACTGAAACCGGCTTTGCACTTGTTTACGTTAGGGTATCAATGGGTGAAATGAGACGATATATATGATATAAATTCGACGATAGGATAAATTAGACACGATATATAGCATAAATGTAGAATATATTTATTATATCATGAATTATATTAGTATATTAAAATAATGAGATCAAATGATGATACGCACTGTAGTTTTTTAATAATGACGTGTTTTACACGAGGTGGCATTCAATACTTTTATATTTATGTCATGGGTTTTTATTCTGGAGATTTTTTATAGACTTCCTATTTGCATTAATTTCTGATACAGGAGCGTAAACAAATGGTAAAGCTGTATAGAGTCAGCTGTATAGAGTATCAACTGGTAATTATAATTTCACATCGAATCTTAGAGTGCGTCGAATAATGTGGCCAGGGACTGTATTTCTAACCCAATCGGCTTTTTGAGTAGTTTGTTCGATTTTACTCATTAAGTATCTTACAATTCCAACAAACTATAGTTTTGAAATGCTTGAAAGTTTTTGTTTTGGATGAAGCATGTAGGGTGATAGAATCTCTGTTCCTTTTTAAGACACATTTCACATCATTTAATTATAATTGAAATTTTCGTTTTGTACTTAAGTTTTAACATTTGTTCTTATCATCTCATAAAACACTTATACGCATTCATTTTATTATCTCGCGTTGGCAACGAGAAGCTAATTCAAATCGAGTTCGACATATAAGAAAAATAAAAACAAAAATATAACTGTTTTTTTTTAATGACGTCTTTCATTTACGCAGGTTACAACAGATAAAATGCCGTGTTTATTTAATATTCCTTATTTCAAAAAAAAATAATTAAAACGATTTATAAATATCAAAATCTTTTTCCTTTCGATAATTTTATGAAATAATTTTATATCACTCCATGACAATTATCGTGCTAGATTAAAAAGATAACATTTGTAGATTTTCGGCTGTATTTTAATTTTGTACCCATTGGTGATGTGGGTGTTGGTTTGCATTGGATGGGCGTCCACGCACTTCTCAACTGTGTTCGAGAGACATAGTGAAATGCGTCTTCATTGCATGCGTTACTATGGTGACCGTTTCTTTTTATTTTCACTAGCACGTATTCTAAATGTATTTACATCATAATAATTGAAAGTATTTTTATATTCTTTTTTAATTGTTAACGTATAATGACTGGCTTGACGGTGATTTCAATATAAATATGAATACTGAAGAAGTATTTTGTGAAACACTTACATAGGGGAAGGATATGAAAATCACATCTATGGAGACTGTTTTTTCAACCCATGATTTGAAATGTTTAACGGAGTCCGCCCAGAAAGAAAAAGCATTTGACCCATGGGCATATATGGCAGTACTTTTACTTTCCTTACTTGTACCGCCGGTACAAGTAAAAAGTACGTACTTTTACTTGTACTTCGTTACTTTTTAAATTTAGTACTTTTACTTGTACTTTCGTTACTTTTTTAGGGAAAAAGTACAAGTATTTGTAACTGAAATGTCGAATGAAATCGTTACTTTTTTCTAAAACTCGGTAAGCTTTCTAAAAAAAAAAATGTTTAATTCAAGAAAAATGCTTATGTTTTTTTAATTTATAAAATTAATGTATATGCATTCACAGCTAACTTCGTGTTTAAATACCTTGACCTTTTAAAATTCTCATTCTTGAAAGGAAAAAGACGGCTTTTTTGATCTTTTTTTGACTGCAACTATTATTGTGAGTGGAGCGCTCTCCAGAATTGTACTAAAATTCGTTTACAAATTTTAATTATTCCGTTGGGCAGGAATGTTCGGAAAATGATTTTCTCCCATGACTTCAGCATTAGCCATTGTTACAAATAAAACTGTAGACTGTTCTGTTTCAACTTATACTGCACATTCAATTATTTTTTACTAGCTCAAAGGAGCTATCTGAAACCCCGTGTTTGCTTTGTTTAGGTTTGTGCTTTTAAAACGCGTTTCTATAGAGTAAAACAATTTTAAATCAGTGGTAATTTAAATAAACGAAAATAATAAACTAAAAATTAAAATAAGTAGACACAATTTCCTTTTCGTGCAAATCCATAAAAAGTTTGATAGTAAAATTATATTTGATTTTAAAATTATATTATATGATTATATTATAAAATTATATTATAATATTCTTCCGAATTTAAAAATAAATTAATGTCCATAACTTTCAAAATTAAAAATAATTAAATAAATAACAACAATTTTGAAAAAACATTAAAGAACATAAGAATATTAATCAATAAAATTTTAGGGTACTTTGAATTTTCGATTTCCTAGAAATGTACTTTTAAATCGTTGCTTTTTTTGTTTAGTACTTGTACTTTTACTTGTACTTTTTACTCGTTACTTTTTAAAATAGGAACTTTTTACTTTTTACTCGTTACTTTTTTTAAAAATACTTGTACTTTTACTCGTTACTTTTTAAAATAAACGTTGCCATAAATGCCCATGGGTAACCATTGATCGTCAAAACGCGATCACAACTTTTTTTTGTTGACTTTTTTTTTTTTTTTAAATATTTTTTTATAAACAATGGTATTATTGATTTCGTTAAAAAAAGTGAACTACGTTCTATTATTTCGTACAATACACCTAAAGTAATGAGATGTTTGCTAAGATACATTAACACCAAAAAGTGTCTCCCTATAAAATTGACCCACATATTAATGAAAGTTAATAAGGGGGGGAAATATGAAAATCTTTGGAACATTCGTGATATTCATTGGAGAGTGTGACGAATAGATTTCATCCTACTTGTTACCTTAATGAAGCTGGACAAGCACTTTCCCCATACGGACATCCTAAAGAGGCTAATAGACCCTTTGTGGCATTAATGCCTAACAATAATGACACACATCTACATGAATGGAATGACTGTCTACTTGAACGCAATTTTAGATTCAATTAAATGCCCAATCATAAACAATGCTTTTTCAATACTGACTTTTGAATCATTGTTTTTAAATAACTTATTCTGAATGAATAGTGTGATGCATTGTAAATATACAGGCCAAATTATTCGACACACTCTAAGAATCTACCTAAAATCTTAATGATACTCAATACAGCTTTGACGCGACTATTTGCACTTGGTTACGTTACTGTATCCATGGGTTAAATGAGACGATATATAGTATAAATTTGACTATAGGATAAATGAGACGATATATTATATGAATATAGAATATTTATTATATCAATCATTATATGAGTATATTATAATAATTAAACCAAATGATTACACGCACTGTAGTTTTTTAATAATGACATGTTTAGCGCGAGTTAATAGGCAATGCTCTTATATTTAAACATACATGTCATGGGTTTTCATTCGGGAGATTTTTTATGGACTTCTTATTATGTATTTATTTTTAATGTATTGCATGACAATGTTGACCCATTGATACAGGAGCGTCAAGAAATGGTTTCATCTTAGTGCAGCAGTATAGAGTATCACCTGATAGATATAATTTTAATTATTAACTATCAGTTATAGTTTGCGTCTAATAATATGGCCAGAGACGTTATTGAAATATAAATGCGTGCGATTAAAAACGACGAAAATGATTTCATGTTGTAAAATTTGGCAAGTCCAACGGTACATTTACCGCGATTATTAACAGACCATCGAAAACAAAATAAATAAAATAAAAAGAAATCGCTTCAGAATTGCTTTCTTGCTCTTACTTACACATATTTGCGCATCTGCAATTGACCAGCGAACGATAGTTCAGTAAGACAGAAGTAATTCAAAGCAATTTATTACGAAACAAGAAAGATAAAAAAGTCAATTCTTACTTAGATCAACGAAGAAAAATTTTATTACTTTCACTTCTTTAGTTACTTTTATTTTAGTTAATTTTTGTTAAATAATTAAAAAAAATTCTCCCATTTAAAACTGAAACTAATTAATTTAATTTAATGAATGAATTAATATTTGAAACGATTGTATTGACATGAAAGTGACAACAAGTTTAAAACAAAATGTCATTGAAGTTGAGTGCTTGAATTTTATGAAGAATTAGAAAATGTGAACAAGAAGGAACTAATAGTAGGAATTGAAGAAAGGGACAACTCTAAAAGTATAAATTTGATGACCACATCATGTTCTTTATTGAATTTATCTGACACAGCGAATATAAAATAATTAAATAATTAATTGCCAGCAATAAACTATTTTTTTTGTTTAAGTTAGAAATTATCACTGATGTTATTTTTAAAATATGTGAAGAACTGCATCGCTTATAGTAAAATTTCTGAAGAGGCCACTGATGCGATCTCACTACGAGTATTAGTACGCATCCACAATCTTTAGTAAGCATACTTTTGGAATATGCGAACCTGAGGAAGAATTAATGTACCCAAATGGAACCTTTAGAAAAATTAATGTATCATGAAGATAATAATTTGGATGCATAAGTATTTTATTTATAGGAACTATATTGGGAATTTATTTCTATAGTCACAATACCTTTAATCGTTACCCCACCCCCAAAATCTGTTTATTACTCTGACTGCTAGCGGTTTGAAATTATTCGCAGAAGATATTATTTCGATAGGCGTTCATGTCGAAATCAAACAAAGAAAAAGCGGGCTCACGCAATTTCAGTTTTAATTCGATCATTCGTGAAAATTGAATTGACAAAATAAATCTAATGTCCCGACAACATTTTTTTGAAAGATAAAATTAAAAATAACCTCTATCCCTTTTATTTAAAAGGTTATTTTTAATATTTAAATTCAACGAAAATCTTTCTATTTTGATCACTTAAGAATTCTATCAGATTAATTTACAAATTTCCAGACAGCTGCCATGACAGTCATTACAAAATATGAATGACTGTTCTTTACACATTCTTCATCCCCTTTATGCAAAAGCTGAAAAATGTGATTTAAATAATGAATTTATCAATCATATTTCGGTGAGAATGAAATGTTTCGTTTTAGTTGTAAAGCCTTCGAAATAGGATTTCCTCTTCTTGCTCTTCTTCTTTTTTTTTTTTTTTTTTTTTTTTTTTTGGATTTGCTGCTTCAACGCAGAAATAAAAATTCTCGGCGGAAGGAGAAATTTTTATTTTTCGATTCTATCAACATTTTTAGAAAATCATAAGCATCTGTTAGGAAGCTTTTCCACTTTTGAAATTATACTGAAAACCGTTTGCAGGCACCTCTTTAGAAGATTCGTAATAAATTTATTCTTCTGAATAATATGACACTCGGGATTGAAGTTTTCGCACAAAATTAATGCATTTCGTACTCACTATTTTAGAGTGGAAGAACATTTAAGACTACTATTTTAGAGTAAAAGAATACTATTTTAGAGTGGAAGAACATATAAGACTACTATTTTTGAGATAAAGACTACTATATTAGAGTGGAAGAACATTTAAGACTACTATTTTAGAGTAAAAGAATACTATTTTAGAGTGGAAGAACATATAAGACTACTATTTTTGAGTAAAAGACTACTATATTAGAGTGGAAGAACATTTAAGACTACTATTTAACAGTGGGAGAACATTTAACATGGTGCGTAGAGAGCTTTTAAAAAGTGCTTAAAGGTGCTTATTTTTCAATTTTCGTTTTTTAAAACCCTTGAAGGTGTTTTTTTTATCAGGTGTTTTTGAAAAGTGCTTGATATTCCCTTTTCTAAAAAGAACTTTCTTCTTTATCATGTCGATTTTCGGCACGTATTATACAAAAGCATTTTTTTTAATAGTGTTTCCATACAATGTTTTCACAATCCATTCCGGCCTATCGTCGGTCCATAGCGTATGAAAGCGTCCATCATTTTACAGATTTGATGAAATACTTTGCGGGTCCGCATGTGCATTTACTGTGCTGAGATTCTTAGCACTCTCATGTGTAACTCTGCTGCATTTTCTTAACTATTCTCAATTTCAGGCTTCATTTTCCACCCCACCCTCATATTTCGAACCGAAAAATCTCTCGATCTTTTTATGATGGCTCATATAATCAAGAAAAGAGTTATTTGTCAGAAACGAGTCATTTTATCATGATCACGTAAAATCTTTAAAAAATTATTTTGCATTTTGTTAATGTAATAGTGCCTATAAATATTTTTGAGTGCTTAAAAGGTGCTTGTTTTTAGTTGAAAGATTTAGCTACGTACCCTGTTAAAGACTGCTATTTATTTCACAGATGTTAAAAGAAACACTGGCTAAACAAATTGCTCAGCAAAGTAAAAAAATAGCATAAAAAAATTACAAATGTAGTTTTCTTGTTAAAAAATTTTAAAATATTTAGTTATAAAGATTATTAATTAAAAAAGATTAACTATACAAAAAAGAGTGCGTGCCATCTGCTAATCACAACATTTCTTAATAATGATTTTCGGTATGAAAAACAATAAATAAATAAAGATAAATAATTGTTTTATTCAATATACTTTTAAAAATAATATTCAATACTTTTTTAAAAATAATATATATCTCTCTAGATTTACTTACCAATTTTTTTGGAAAAAGAAGCAAAAAACCAACATATTTTTTTTTAGTAATAAATACAAGGAACTAAAACAAAACATAATACACTAGTTCTAAGTTGAAATTTAATTTTTTTTATGTGTAAAAAACATTTAATTTACCCTCCGTTTACTGTCCCGAATTGTCAAGGGGAAAAGGAACACATTTAAATATGAGTCTTTGTATAGGTTATTCACTTCTTCATCATCTGCATTACTTTCACTCATGAAGGCCATTTTTCCCCCCATTTAAATTCAACAGCCATCGTGTATACAAAACACGTCTGCAGTTCCACAAATAGCCCCAAAACAAATATTAGCAATCAAAGCAGATTATTATTATTTTTTGTTTTGCTTCCGGCCGAATAAAAATGTGATAAAACAAAACGTATTGACTAATTATGCTATGCCCGAGTTTACTCGCTATAATATATATTTTCAATATATACATACCCGAGTTAACTCGGGATAATGAGGGAGGCGATTAAAGAATCATAAATCTCTACCGCCTCTTATTTTGGCGTTTAATTTTATGTTATATTTTGTTATACTGCGCAAAAATTATAAAACCTAAAAAACTTACGGAGATGTTGGGAAAAAAGGCCCAGATGATTTAATCAAATGATTTAATAAAAAATTAACGCACAATAATTAATTTGAGAATTATTAACTGTTAAATTTGCAGTAAAATATATCACCGTTCTGTAGCCCACAGAAATGCTACTACCGAATTGACAGTTTAAGTTTTAAAAGAGCAATTTTTATTATTGAAATTACCTGTGTTTTTTTTCACTCTAAATTTAAATTTGTCATCAAGTTATAGAAATTTTGAGTGCTCCATTCGTAAATTTTTCTCACATTTTTTGCTTCAAATGATGACTATTAATACAATGTTGTAGTAAAATGTTTTTTTTTCAGTTCTTTATAGTATAAGGTCGTGCTTAAGTTGATTTCGAAAATAACAAAAGTTGAGAAAGATTAAATGTTGCCAGTCTTGTCATCTACATTGAAATTAAAAAAAAAAAAAAAAAAAAAAAAGACACTTATTTTTCGAGAGTTAAAAATAGATTTTTTTTAAATTGTTATAATAATATATATCTCGTTAACGTGTGATTAACATTAACGTAAATTACACCTCATTGTATTTCTACTTACAGTTCAACACATTCTACATGTTTACATTTTTTTCCAAGTACAGTTCAATATTTTAAAATGGTAAATGGCAGTGGATGACTCATGTGCGCTATAATGTTCATAAGCGAAGGAAACAGCAGTTAAAATTCCATTATGTCACAAGTCCTATATATTTCTGGAATTTTAATATATATTTGATTTTACCTGAGATAATTTTTGTTGGTTCTATTTTATGCTATATACTTATAAAAATTATGTTATACAATAGGTTATGGTCAAATCCATCGACGACATGGACAGCAACCAGGCTCCCATTTCAAATGTTGCTTGGCCATCGTTGGATAACGAGATACTGACTCCAACTGTTGAACCTTCCCTACCCCACTCGCCAAATTCAAACAAGATTACCGTCCGTCGCAGAAGCAGCTCCAACACTATGCATGGCTCCAAAAGACTGGCTATCGCACAACAAGATGACCACAACTCCCAAGGAAGCGACATGACAGATTCAAGCTCCGACGACACCGCCAAAACGTCTAAGCAGCAGAAAAAATCCGGTGCCAACAGCAGTCGCCGGAAGCGAAACACTCTGAGTGCTCGTGAGCGCAATTTGCGCAGGCTAGAGAGCAACGAACGAGAACGAATGCGCATGCACAGTCTGAACGATGCTTTTCAAGCTCTCAGAGAAGTTATTCCCCATGTGTCCAGGGAACGAAAACTCTCCAAGATAGAAACCCTTACTCTGGCCAAAAACTATATCATGGCTCTCACCAATGTTATATGCGACATGCGCGGTGAACAACTTCCTTACAAGCTCCTCATCAATGAAACAGGTGATTCGATGAGTCCTGACGAAGGGGAAGCTCATAAAGTCACATTTCTCAATTCGGATGATCCGCTGACCGACCCTTTGAGCAACCAATCCGATAACACAGCTGCGTCACTTTAACTGTAACTGGAAGGTATGCTTTTGCATGTTTCTGAAGGCTACTCTCCAACGCAGGGATCAACACTTTCTTATTTTTAAAACAAACAAACAAAAAATATAATAATAGCGTCTAGCTCTGTTAATAGTCCAGAAAAAAAAAAGCCTGAACTTAATTTATTTGCCATTTGGGATCAAAACTCATTCTAGTATTAACATTCCTGTGTGTGTATGTTAACTTGCATTGTTTGCTTCCATCATCTCGAACCCAGCTTTTTTGGAACTATTTTCATGCCGAGTCATTCCTAAGGAAGCATTCTCATTGCATCAAAATGTTCGCTCAGGATGGTACAAAAACTCTCTATACAGGATGATTCAGTACAGCGGCTAATAAACTAGGCTGTTAGGGAGGCTTTCCTTTTTGATGTATTTATCTAAATGACCTCATATTTTTGAACAATTATTGTCGACTACTATAAAACAGCTGTTTTTGAGCCTAACTGAATGCAAGGTTCGTTTGTTAATAGTTATTAAAATTCAAAAATTTAAGGTAATTTAGATAAAAGTACCATTGCACGAAAGGACACATCTGCAGTCCCTGTCCCAATTATTAGATGTACTATAAGATTCTATGCAAAATCTTAATGATCAGGTGATACTATACAGCTTTATTCTTTTTAAGCGGTTTGCGGATGTTTACGTTCATGTATCAATAAGCAAAATTAGACGATATATAATGTAAATTACACGATTGGATAAATGAGACGATATATTATGTAAATATAGAGTAATTATTATTATATCAGAAATTATAGTCTATTAAAATAATGAGCTCAAATGATGAAACGCATTGTAGTGTCTTAATAATGACATGATTTGCACGAGTTTATAGGCAATAGTTTTATATTTAAACATACAAGTAATGGGTTTTTATTCAGGAGATTTTTTATATACTTCCTATTTGTATTTCTTTTTATAGTATTGCATAACAATGTAAACCCATTGATGCAGGAGCTTAAGCAAATGTAAACCGGTTTCATCTGTGTAAGAACAATAAAACTGTATAGTATGACCTGATAATTAAGATTTACATAGAATCTTATTGTGCGTCTAATAGTATGGCCTGGGACTGTATCTCCAGCGAAGTACAATGCTTCTGATTCCGCCACTGCTGCACTGAATAACCCTGTATAAAAACCATTTTAAATAACATAGTAAAGTATCTGCATTTAATGTCTCATTATGTTTTCATTCCCTTTATTTAAAACGGCTGTCAGATATGCTGCCATACTTCATAGACCAGAATCGAATCAGACAATCGAGTCTCATTTTTTTCTACGGATTATATGGGATTCGATTTAGAGATTTTAGTTAGAACTGAAAGCAATTATGGTCACTGAAGGGTATCAGTGAGAACATATCTGAACAGGGCAACGAACCAAATCAGTTTGGGACATTGTCATCGAATTTTTCTGATCCTTTGAATGAAATTTGATTTAGAGATTTTAGTAAGAACTGAACGTATTTCAGGCAGTATCTGTAAGAAGAAAACTAACATTTTGACCAGTCCAGTAAGTTTAGCACATTGCAATCGAATCCCATTTTTCTAATACTATATCCTGAAAATAAGATTCGATTTAGAGATTTTAGCTCGAACAATTTATGCAGTAAAGGGTATCAGTTTGAAGTATACAAACCTTATGAACAAAACACGAGTGAAACAAGTTATAATTTTAAGTCAAATAAGTTTAAGACTTAAGTTTTGAATCTAATTCCGTTTTCTCTATAGTATATCCTGAAAATGGGATTCGATTTAGGGATTTTAGCAAAAGCACAACACAGCTTATAAAGTAAAAGGTATCAATTAGAAGAAAACAGAATTTTTTGAACAAGACTCGACTCAAATAAAGTTTAAAACATTGCAATAGAATCGCATTTTCGTAATAGTATATCCTGAAAATGGGATTCGATTTAAAGGAACGGAGGCACTCAAAAGGTATGAACAAAAAACAGAATACGAAAATCTGTTTTATTCTCTATTCTTAATTATTGCCTAGACAATAGCATAGACTCGCATCCAATAACAGCTAATAGTTTTCGTTAAAGAAAATATATTCTTCTTTGTCTGAACATGCCTGAGACGATTTATCAAGATAGATGACAAGAATATAATACAATTTGTTCCACCCGTTTTGCTTCCGATCAAGAACACTTGTTTTTTGCACCATCCTGTAGCTTTTGTTGAATATACGTGTCTGATTCATCTACTGACATTCTCTTTTTTATAAAATGTTGTGTTACTTTTAAAATGCCTTAACGATAGTGCGCTTAAAATATCATTAAAAAAAACAAAGCAGTTATTATAAAGTGAGATATAAATTAATTTGAAACAAAATGTTTTGCCTTTATAAAAATTCAAGTTAATTTTATTTTAATAATACAATTTGAAATAGTATACTTTTGTAAAAAGAAAGCATGTATATATATATACTCATTCTTTACTTTCAGAAAAAAAACATTATTTAGTAACCCAAATTTGCTTTAGATTATACTTCAGAGTCTTACAGACCCTGTCCAAATTATTAGACGCAGTATAAAATTCTATGCAAATACAGCTTTCGTGTTTTTGAGTGACTGTTTGCACTTGCTTACGTATCAATGGGTTAAATGAGATGATAGATAATATAAAATCGACGATAGGATAAATGAGACGATATAAATAAAGAATATTTATTGCATAAAGCGTTATATTAGTATATTATAATAATGAGATCCAATGATGAGACACGCTGTAGTTTTTTAATAATGACATGTTTTGCACGCGTTTATAGTTAAGCATACATGTCATGGGTTTTTATTTGGCATATTTTTTATAGACTTCCTATGTATATTTATTTTTAACGTATTGCATTAGAATGTCTACCCATTGATACAGGAGCGTCAAGAAATGCAAATCATCCGAGTAAAGACAATGAAGCTGTATCACCTGATATACATAATTTGACATAGAATCTTAGAGTGCGTCTATAGCCGGGGAGTGTTATATCATTTTTTTCAAAGTTTTAAATACTAAAGCAACATTACCACTCACATAATTAGTATGAACTGAAGAATAAATTGTTCAATATCTATTCTAGTGTTAGCATTTTATAAAAGAAGAGTAATAAAATGTTAAGCCACATTTTTTCTTTCAGGAATGTATTTTCTATGTAAACAATAATATGTTGTGTAGTGGAAATTCCAGAAACTTATGAAATCCACTCTATTTGACTCATTTAGAGTCGATTCTTATTTATTACATTTCCTTTATAATGTTTATTAAGCGGCATTTTAATGGAACTCAATGACACCTTCTTTTTTTTTTAATTTTGTAAGAAAAACCTTAAATTTTGGAAATTTTCATCGCGTTTGCTGGAATTAATGACTCCCTTACATCAGTGTTTACCAAGCTTATACGGAATAATTAATTACTTTAATAGGGTGTTTTTAATTTGACATCGTCACTTTAGAATGCTTACTTACTACAATTAATTATTTTGTTCAAGTTTTTCGGTCAAGGCATTAATATATACCAGAGCAAACAGTTTTCTATTTTGTAAGATTACAATACAAGCCAAGAAAACCTTAAATAAGTATCTTAAGTGATATCGTTAACTTTTTTTAAAATATGTTTGTACTTCATCGTAATTCCATTATTCTTGAGCGCTGCTTTAAACCAGATCTTTTAGGAAATAACTAGACGTATTTTGCAATAACAGTTTCACAAATAATCGCAATACTTATAAAATGCAAGCCCACTTTTCTGCAATTGAAAAAAAAAACAATCGCTTCACGATGTATTTCAGGAAAAGTATTATCTTTCTATCGATGCTAAAATAGAATTTTTTAGAAACTGATGAAAAATATTATTTATTTATGAAAACATGAAAACGTCATCTATGAAGTGTCATTTATGAAACATCATTTATGAAAAATCGTTTTTTAGCAAATGTGTAGCATACAAAAATGCCAAATACAGCTCCTGGCCATATTAGGAGACGCACTGCAAGATTCTATGTATAATCTTAATTATACACGTGACACCTATACTGCTTTAGTGCTTGTACGTGGATGAAACTGGTTTGCACTTGTTTACGTTAGTATATCAATAGGTTAAAATAGACAACACATAATATAAACTTGACGAGAGGATAAATGAGACAATATATTATATAAATATAGACTATTTATTATATCAGGCATCATATGAGAATATTATAATAATTAGCCCAATGTAGTTTTTTAATAATGACATGTTCTGCACGAGTTTATAGGCAATACTTTTATACTTAAACATGCATGTCATGGGTTGTTATTCCGGAGATTTTTTCGTATGCTTCCTATTTGTATTTATTTTTGATGCAGGAGCCGTGAACAAATGCCATTCGAGTAAAAACAATGAAGCTGTATCACCTGAGTAATTATAATTTGACATAGAATCTTAGAGTGGGTCTCATAATGGGGGGCCAGGGACTGTCTATAAAAATCTCAATTTTGAATATTTTTGTTGCCTACGTTGATTTTGCTATTGCGCGACAGTACACTATTTGCTACATTTCATAATAAAATAAAACTTGGAGAATTTTTGATGTTCTTTTTTTTTAAGAACAAGACCTCGCTTCTTTAATGTTTGGAAGCGAAAGGAGATTTGAAATTCTAGGTTATTGAGTGTGATACCGATTCCATCATAGAACAAGACATGACTGAAACGTTGCGTGCCAATCAGTCAGTGAGTTAATTAACTTATGTGAAATTTTTAGAATGTAATTGCAATTAGAATGGACGCCACAAAATTACTTATTTTTTTTCTAAATTACTTTCGACACTTTTTCCCCTCTCCGCTCCCATGGTTACGAAAATTTTGCATTTCTTTTCAAGCCAGTATATTTCAGTAAGAAGAGGGTTATAGACTGACCTGGTGAAAAACAATGATTTTCGTAACCATGGTGACGGAGAGGGTAACCTATTATATTTACGAAGAGACTACTGAGAAACGTCATGGCATGTGCATGGCTTTTGTTTAGAATTTTATTTCAATATCTAATTAAGTTTTAAGCGCCATTAGCGCAGTTTAATAGTGAGCTCACTACTTTTAAGTTAGGGTGAGTTCATTTTAAGAATCTAATGAAACAGCCTTTGCACACATATTTTTAAAATAGTTTCTTAGCTTTCTTGGCTTATCTAATATTATTTTGCAATTCATTTTGAAGAAGCAACCTGTTGCATTAAAGATCAATAATGCCAGTTAGTGAAAGACGATATCTTATCTTATTTTATAACCATCTTTCAACAACTGTATTTACGACAACCCATTTTCAACTCCGTATTCCTGTCATTTTGATCCCAGTCCAGAAGAGTTCCTGTACCCCCAGAGATTTGTTTAAGAAACATGGGGGAGTTTGTGACCCAACAGATTGAACGTGCATCAGTCGAACCCATGATCTCCCTACCAACCAGGCTATCCCTGTCTGCCCTGCAATATCAACTCAATCGATTAGAGTGGGATAGAATGATTCCATCGTATGGGACCCTTAGTGGTGGTCGCTAGGGAGCTGATTCTGATTACCTTGTTGTAAAGTGCGACAATACTGTCTATGGAGTCCCTGACGTCAATCAAATCCTGTTATAGTTTGTTCTCCATCACGTGGTACTTGGATAAAGGCTGCTATTGGGCGATGGTATGACAATTAGTGTGCATTAAATAATTCCTAAATTGGATGATATTCCTCTCTTTAGAGTGTTTTTCTGGAGAAGAATTTAAAATATATTTTATTAGCTAGGGTATCGAAAGGTTTAATAGCAGATGAAAAAGATTTCACTGTTTGGTCTCACTTTCAAGCTCGGAGACGTTTCTCCTGTTACTCCCCAGCAGAAATGAACTCTGCGTCCGAGTAGGTGGGGGCCAACACCTGGTGAAAGAATTATAGCTGATGAAGAATTTAAGGGATAAAATAGCGGGATTCGAACCCTCTACGCAACAGATTGAATGGCAAGACCGCTTAGGCTTAGAGGCCTCCTGGAAACTTGCAAAAAGTAAAAGAGTTCTTTTAAAGGCATCTTCGTAAGTTTTATGTATTCGTTTAAGAGTCTGGACTCTAAAGGTAAAGATTTATTGCTCTGAGGATCACCTTGTTTTCTTAAGACTATTTTCGTTTTGTTTCTTAACATTTTTTTTTTCTAATGAAGAATATACAGCCCCTGACTAAATTATTAGACGTACTCTAAGATTCTATGTAGAATCTCAGTTATCAGGTGATACTCTATACAGCTTTATTGTTTTTGCGCGACTGAAACCGGTTTGCACTTCGTGTGTCAATGGGTTAGTTACGTTCGCGTATCAATGGGTTAAATGAGACGATCTATAATATAAATTCGACAATTGAATAAACGAGACGATATATTATATAAACATAGAATATTTATTATATCAATCATTATATGAGTATATTATAATAATCAGAGCCAATTATTGACCGCACTGTAGTGTTTTAATAATGACATGTATATAGGCCATACTTTTATATTTAGACATACATGTCATGGGTGTTTATTCGGGAGATTTTTCATGTACTTCCTATGTGTATTTATTTTTAACGTATTGCTTTACAATGTGAACCCATTGATGCAGGAGCTTAAACAAGTGCAGACCTGTTAAAGCCAGATAAGATTCTGGATATAATCTTAGAGTGCGTCTAGTGATTTGGCCGGGTGCTGTATGCTAGCTAGTACAGCTAAAATGCCACAATAATTTTAGGTGCTCATTTATATGCCCGTCATGACAAGAATGAAAATAATATTTATTAGCGGTTGTTGTAACTAGTCAAAACTACACCCACCAAACTTTTCCGAAATGTTAAAATCTTATGGCGCTAACGCTTCGCGAGTGCAAAGAAAATTTTAAAGTTTTTTTTTTTCCTCTTTATGTCAGGTAAAATAATATTTTACTTTATTCTATTCTGTCACGGTTGATAGTTGTTTATACTGAAATCAATTTTGTGTGCTCTTTTTTAACGCTCTTTAAATCCCCCTTGCTGTAAAAAAAGTAGCAAAGTATAATCTTTCGAGAGCTTTTTTATAATTCCATTCCCAACAGTTTTCTTTTGTCTGCCCCTTATTCGAATAAAAATGGAAAATTGCAATCGCTTTATAGTAAAGACTCTTGCCCCCGGGATAAGATATTTTAATAAGACGAGGGAAAAAAAGTTATCTTCAAATGATCGAAGGATAATAAGATTTTAAAGTTTTTTTTTTTGTGACTGCCAACATTTTTTTTTAAATTTGCTCTGAGACCCCTATGATTTCCCCCACTTCTCTGAGTATTGTTTCGCCAACTTAAGGCGTTCGTTTGAGAGAGTTGGTGCATAAACTGTCCAAAAAAGGGAAAAAGTTAAAACGCAAAAAGTATTTAAATATTTCAGTCAGAACAAAAGAAAAATATTTCCATTATTATGTTTTCAACAAGTACGAAAAAACGTGCTTTTATTCAGTTGCATCTTAAGTATTGTCATGACATATTTATTTTTTTAATTTTAAATAAATATTGCTGTAGGCTGTCTTCGTGAAAAATGAACCTTCTGTTTTCTCAACTATATTTATTAAAGTTATTGTTTAGAAATTTAGTCAAATTATAATTAATTATGTTTTTTAATGACAGTTTACATTCCGCTGTTCACTGTTGTTGATTTATACTGTCCCTCACCCAATTATTAGAAGCAATCTATAATATTCTATGTAAAATCCTATTTACCAGGTGATACTGTACAGCTGTATTGTTTTTATGAGACCGGTTTGCACCTGTTTACGTTCGTGTATCAATTCATTGAATTAGACAATGTATTATATAAATTCGACCCTAAAGTGAATTAGACGATATATTATGCAATATAGAATCTTTACTGCATCAATATATTATAAGAATTAGACCCAATGATGACACACACTGTAGTGTTTTAATAATGACATGATTTGCACGCGTTTATAGGCAATACTTTTTTATTGAAACAAACATGTCGTGGGGTTTTATCCGGGAGATTTTTTATGGACTTCCTATGTGTATTTATTGTATAACAATGTTAACCCATTGATACGCGAGCATAAACAAGTGCAAACCTGTTTCATCAGAGTAAAAACAATACAGCTGTATGGATGATAATTAAGATTTTATATAGAATATTATATAGCGCGTCTAATAATATGGTCTGTTGTTCAAGCGATTGAAGTGAACTGTTCATTCTCCATTAGACTTATTTTTGCTTCATACCTTGGATTTTTTTTCTATTATGTTGACAGAGCTGAGATGGCCTTCCAATGAGGTCAACCCGGTTCGAACCCCGATGAGGGCTTGCACCGACCACAGTGCTGACGTGAAATATCCTCTGTGGTAGACGTACCTAGAGTCCCCTTGCCAGGATGTTCTCGTGGTCTTCCTCTCCATGTAACGCAAATACGGGTTATTTCCATCAAGAAGTCCTTCCCGGGGGCAAATTTCTCCCAATATTTTATCCTGGAGTTCCCTTGTCTTTAAAATGACATGGCTACGTTGCTGAACATGAGTCCCAAAAATGGGTCGGCAGTTCAACGACGGTTATAAAATAAAATAAAAACATTATTTGCTGCACTGCATACACTACTGAATCTTTCTTCAGCCTGTTAATAAAACTAATGTACGTACTTTGGGCAACCGAGTACTCTCAACGATTTAATGATAATTTTGATATTCGAATCAGATTGACATTTTTCGGATAATTATTGGACGTGAATCACCCAAAACTTCGAACCGAATTGAATGCACGAGTATAAAGGAAAGAGCTTTTCCTTAGAATTAAAATCGATTGATTTAAGTGAATGAAACAAAGTGTTCTCTCTTTCATTTCATACAATAAACCTCTTTCACACTGTTTTCCACCCTCCTACAAGGTTTTCAAAAAAATAATTTTCATCTGAGCATTCATTTTCTGATTTCATGACTTCTGAAAATATCCATTGAGGACCTCTGAAAGTGAAATATTTTACCATGCCGACTCATCATTTTGAAATTGTCTTTTCTAAATGATGCTTAACATGATTTTAAATTATTCTTTTACAAATGTTGGTAAAGAATGAGAACTGATCAAGATTCATCTGAACAGTGGATGGATTATTCGATGAAATTCCACCCCTATATTTTGATAAAAAAATTTTACCTGAACAGTGGATTGCTTGTTAAAAATTCTCATGAAAAGTAGATTAAAATTTCACATGAATCCTTGTAAATGGTTACCTGTATCATTATTAAAAGAGACGCTCCCCCGACTAACAGTATACACTCCCTATACAAATTATGAGCCCCTCCATAAGATTCCATGTATAATCAGCCTATACTATACAGCTTTATTGTGATTACGCGGTTTGCACTTGTTTACGTTACTCTATCAATGGGTTAAATGAGACGATATATATATATATAAATTCGACGATTAGATAATTTAAAGAATATATTACGTCAATATTTATGATATCAAGAATGCATTATATTATTAAACACTGTAATCATTACAGGATTTGCACTAGTTTATATACAATATTTTTATATTTAAACATACATGTCATTCGGGAGATTTTCCTATAGACTTCTTATGTGTATTTATTTTTAACGTTACAATGTTAACCCATTGATACAGGAGTGTAAAGAAATGCAAATCATCCGAGTAAAAACAATAAAGCTGTATAGGGCCATGTTTTGCAGTGCGTCTAATGATATGGGGAAGGGGGAGTGTACTTCAACTTATAAAAGCTTTAATAAATGTGTCATTTTTGCCTTAAGAGATTTTGTATAAATATTGTAGCTGTGTCATGCATAAAGAATATAAATATTTTGCCACCTTCTCATAAACCTCTTGAATCAAACTGTTAAAAAAGTATATTCATAAATCATTATTTTCGAGAATTTTAAAAACATTTTTCATTTTGTACTTGAGAGTTTAAATTTATAAAAAAAAATTCGGAAACAATTACATATCGAACACCCCTTTAGTGTACACGTCTTAAAATGACCTATTATCATATATGAATGTAAGAATTAAAAATATATAATAATGAAATGAGGAAAAGAAAATCATAGTAAATTTATTTTTATTTTCTATGATTTGACTTTCTATTTCTAGAAAAACAAATATGCCTAGAAAAAAAAATTTTTTGGATATTATTTTAGTCATCTTATGCGTTTCATCAAAATTTATTTATTTATTTGTAATGCTGCAAAAAAAAAATACTTAATTTCTGGAAATGATATGAAAAAACAAAACATAAGCTTTTGGAAAACAAACACAGTATTTATTTTGTTTGTTTTATTTTTAACAATAATGTTGGTTTTTATTATATATAGTTTATTGTATCACTATAAAATTTTATATGAACTGTTGAAAATTATCTGTAATGTACCTGTCACTATCAAATGTTTAAAAATTATGATATTTTATATTCAAAAAATTTGTGTCACTTGAAGACAGATTGAAATACTAGTCATTTGAGAAAATAGAAACTGGTTGCTGAAAGAATATTTATTGGAATTACCAATGCACCATTACCTTAACACCAAACATACCAGTCAAATGACCGTTTAAGAACTTTTGCATCGAAAATGCGCTTATCATCTTATCGCTTTTGCACCTTTGACTTCATGACTTTTTCAAACAATTATATACAGTTAATAATCTATTATTATTGTATTTTGTTTGTTTCGAATAGTACGTGTCGTATACCTATTTCTACCACAATCGGTCATTTGACCGGGAGAACAATGTATTGCTTTATAAGGTTATCGAATCAGAAAAGACTATGTCATGCGTGTTCAGCGTATTGCATTCGATGAGTTGCACATTTCTGCAAAGACTGTTGAGTAGTGAGTTCAATCAGAATAACTGTGAATTCAAATTTCAAGAAAGAGCCTAAAATTTTAGATCGGCGTTTTTGTGAAAGAAACTAAATATTTTGGTAAATAGCTTATATTTTATTTGGATAGCTTTACTTCATTTCTAACTACCTGTTAGTTTTTACCCAGAAAAATGTCTAAACAATCGAGGCAGCGCAAGTTCTTAGAAGAAATAATATTAATTATAAGAATTATAATTCTTATATATTCTTATAATTATAATAATGAGAATTACAGAAACAACAATAATTCGAGGAAATATGTTTGCGGAAAATGTATAATGGAAACACCCTGTATATGCAGAAAATGAGTTGAGCAACGAATTAAAAATGCTTATTCTTTGTGTTTGTAATACATAAAAATGGGCACTATTCAATTTTTGTTTAATTATAATAAAGTTTTTTTCAGTTTATTACCTTCCTAACATCCCTATTTCATATATTCAATGAAGAAATATTAAGTCCGGTTATTTGACCGGCTATGGTAGAAATAGATTAAGTGTTGGTATGTTTAGTGTTAAGACAACATTTTTTTGAAAAAATATTGCATTTGAAAAATGATGTATCGTGAAAATTTGAAAACAATACCGTTGCACAAGTTTTCTAAAATTGTGTCAAATCATTTTGAAACTAAATTCTGGATGTATAAATTTTTCTCCCACAATGTTTTTAAGGAAATGATGCTCTTTTTATTCTAGTAAAAAAAAAAATTGCACTTATTATAAGACATAATGCTAAAATATAAATTAATTAAAGTATAACTTAATATTTTTCGTGCTAATATTAAATATTAAAAAAATAATTGAAGATTTTTTCTTTATTTCAGAAAATAATGTCTTTTTCAGTCCTGAAACTATTTTTCTATTGTCTAAAACGCCTGACATTAGTTTCAAATTTGATCCTATAGCTTGTTGGAAAAAAAAAAGTTCCTACGAAATCCTGCTGTTGTATCAAAATTTTAAAGCAAATAAGTTATTCCGTGAAAGAAAGAGTCGTGATATCAATGAAATATCTAGCAATTTTAATTCTGTGTACAAAAATTAAAGAAATCGCTGAATTAATTGTACACAAAGGAGTCTTAACGAGGAAAAACGATATTGCCAAATTTTGAGGTAACGTTTCCTTAGGAAATAAATTTTCAAAATAAAAATTTCTTTTATCCTATATTTTTATGTAACTCATTCCTAATTTTATTTTTTGAATTTAGGTAATATCTTCTTCATACTACTAAATTAAAATTAAACAACTATAGATTTAATAAACAACTATGGATTTAAAATAAAATAAAAGTTTCATACTGAGCCGTAATGGTGGTTGAATTAATAACAAATTATTATGATGAAAACAACGCTATTTATACCGAACCATTTATTGCTAAAAATACAATATTAACTAATGTCACAAAAAAGAAGTATAAATTAAATTGATAAAGAATTATTATGAATACATTGCCTGGGGTGATTATTTCTTGATCCAATCTATAATTCATACTTCACAGAATTTTTTTGTTTACTATAAATACTGCCCTTTATAGTAAATGGATTAAAAGAATCCATTTTAGTCATTAAAATCATCTTTCATTGAATTCTTGTCATTGTGAACCAAAGGTATGAATCATATCATTTTGAAAATAGACGTTGGATTTCAAAACCACCTCTACATTTCTAATATTTTGTTGGAGACACTGAAAACGTCTTTCGTTAAAGCATTTGAGATTACTTTTGAAAAATAAAAGCGTTTGCACCAATGTAATCCTCAAATGCATCTTTATTAATATAATTCGTCAAAATGATAAATTAAAAATCGTTTTGGGTTGACAATAGAGCTGTGTCTGGGAGACTTTTGTTGACAGACGTTGCTGAGTAACTTAAGACATTGCATAGAAAAGTATAACTTATAGCAAGAAGAGAATTCTTCTGCCAAATGAGAGGAATCTTATTAAATTTCCCCTAAACATTCACAAAATTTCACATAACTAAGCTATGGATTGTTTGACAAAATGTCTGCTACATACCGGATTGCTTGACAGAATTTCTGCTACATACTGGATTGTTTGACAAAATGTCTGCTACATACCTAATTGTTTGACAAAATTTCCTCTACATACTGGATTGCTTGACAGAATTTCTGCTACATAGCAGATTGTTTGACGAAATTAATTCGAAACAGTTGGTTGTTCGACTAAAATTCTCCTAAACAGTGGATTGCTGGATAAAAATTTCTCTCGAACAAATCTTCCAAAATCAATTTTTCCAATCAAATCATCCTTACCAATTTTTTTCAAGAAAAGAAAATGCATAAAATCAACCTATTTTTTTATTTCATTAATAAATACAAGGAACTGAAACAAAACACAATACACAAGTTTTAAGTTGAATTTTTAAATTTTTTTATGAGTAAAAAACATTTAATTCGCCATCAGTTTACTGTCCCGAGGGATCAAGGGGAAAAAATTTAAATATGAGTCATTGTAGGATAGTTTTTAAAACAACAAAAAGTGATACTTTCCATACAATGTGAAGTGATTTTTTTTCTTTACTTTTTTTCAATATAAATTCAGTAACCATCGTATAAACAATCGCACAAAGCACGTGTGCAGTCCCGCAAACCAACAGCAAAACTCCCAAACAAACCTTGGCACACTTCCAATCACAACAGGTTTCTTTTCTTTTTGCTTCCAGCCGAGTAAAAACGTGATAAAACAAAACGAACTGACACATTCTGCTATGCCCGAGTTTTCTCGGCATAATAAATATTTGCAATATATGCATACCCGAGTTAATTCGGAATATTCAGGGAAGCGGCTAAACAAAGACGAAAAAACACCGCACAAAAAAAAAGTGCTGGTTTTGAAAGCTAACGTCTTCACCTAACTGTAGTCATATCATATATTCCCTGAGTGTGTTCATAACAGAAATATATACATGTTGCTTTAATGAAAAATGTACAAATATTTGCTTTGAGATAAATGTGGCTGGTGATATGGAATATATACATACATAATTATATATGTATACATTTATGGATAAATAAAGAAATATATATATATATTCAATAAATGTTAATAAAACGTGTCATTATTGTTTTGTGTCTTTATGAATCACAAGCATCACTAGCTTCGGTCAGTAAGCGGGTGGGTGACCACTTTGATCGGCCTGTGTAGGGTGCGCGGTATCGGTCCTCGTTAAACTGTTCTACCGTAAAGAGCTCGTCGCTTTGCTACCGAAGCGTGGAAGCCATCCCCTGAGATGTTTTTAAAAAAAATACTTAATGTTCCCTTTTCCAAAATGAGATTTTTTCTTTACCGTGTCAATTTTCACTATGTATTATGCAAAAGCGTCACTATTCAACGTTTTCACAATTCATTCAACCACAATCCACAGCGTATGCCATCATTTTTGATAAAATACTTGCGAGACAATACTGAGCTGGGTTTATTGCCTTCTCATGTGTGCTGCATTTTGCATCATCATATTCTCCTCCAATTTCATTCCCTCTCAAATTGATTCCGAAAAATCTCTCTTTTTTTAATGACTAATATAATCAAGAAAAAGAGTTCTTTGTCAGAAACTTATTTTCATCGTGATCATGTGAAGTCTTCGAAAATTATTTTGATAACGTGTAGAGTGCTTAAAAGGTGCTTATTTTTTGGTGAACGTTTTGGCTACCCACTCTGATTTAGAATATTTGTAAAAGATGAAGTCAGAACAGTATACAAGATCAAAATAGAATACACTGAAAAAAATAGAATTCACTTCACAATCAGAACAGAGTACTTAATCAAAACAAATGAACACAAGTCAAGACAGTTAAGGGATTAAAAATTAATAGGGTAAACCAA
The DNA here is from genome assembly GCF_982258835.1 of Parasteatoda tepidariorum. Classification (NCBI taxonomy): domain Eukaryota; kingdom Metazoa; phylum Arthropoda; class Arachnida; order Araneae; family Theridiidae; genus Parasteatoda; species Parasteatoda tepidariorum. The sequence goes on along the minus strand of NC_141755.1, from coordinate 131,388,574 downwards.
CCAGTGAAGGAACATTTCATATATATTGATTAAAAATAAGAATTTGAAACTTTTTCTTTAGATTGATTGGTAACAATAGCTTACTGCCAAACAATAGGCTGCAATGTTTTGGATCACCTGGTCAAATAGATTTCTCTGGAAAAAATTTTGAATTTGTTATTTATCTCTGCAACACCTTGTTTCTTTGAAAAAATTATAAGGTGAGTGTTTGTATTTATATGTTTGAGGTGGAATTAATTGCATGTAATAGTTTTATTTTTCTCACTGTGAAAAAGCGAATTCAACATATAGTTATTGAAGTTGCGTTTTTTTTTTTTTTTTAAGCATCATAACATTATAAAGTACTGAGATAAGGGGGTGTTTATTCACTGGTTCACCAAACGATGAAAAACCAGTGAAGGAGCAAGTGTTCCTTTACTGGTTTTTTTTTCCTAAGTTACTGAAAATGAAAGATAAACTTTAAATTTCTTGTACCTTTAGTGATGTTCCGTATCAAAAGAATGCTAAAAATACGAAAAACAACTTCAAACCAGTGAGGGAACAGGCATGTTCCTTTACTGCGCATAGATTTCCCAGTGAATGAACAATATGTGTTCATATGTCGACACTTTAATTTTCAATTCATGATTACAAAAAAAAAGTTAGTCTTTTCCAAGTATTGATATGTTATAATTTCATGAATAGGCTTGTTTTTAAATATTTGTGCGGCTTATAAATTCACAAAGAGCATTAAAAAATAACCGAAATTAAGTGTTCCTTTACTGGATGTTCATTCACTCGTAAGAGCTGTTCCTTCACTTGGTCTTCTTACTAATTGCTATTTGAACCTCCAAAACCTTAAAACAATATTATGTAAGTTCTCTACAAATTTTTTACATAATTTGCAATTAGTAGCAAATATGCTGATACTGTCATTTAACTGAAATTACTAATTTTGAAATTAATATGATTTTTTAAAAGGCAAGCGAAGCTTAAGTGCTCCTTCACTGGTTAGTTTACCCTACATCAGTGATGAAAAAACTGAAATTCAATTTGAAAGTTTGCAAATTCTACCGAGGAAGGTATCAAAACCCAAAACCGGTTTAATTGTCAAATGATACACAGGAGTGGAAAGAAGTCTATATTAGAAAAACCACTAGATTTTAATTTTGGTATTTATTAATATATATATATATATATATATATTATTATTATTATTTTAAGGAGATTATTGTCTCCTTTTTATTTCGAAAGAACTTTCCAGGATATACGAAAAGTCATATTTTAGGGGGACAAGTTCACTTGGTTAACGGTATTCATGAGTACGAAATTACTCTTAATATTTTGATTGAATATATTATTCCATATCAAATTAGCATTTATAACCTAATATTACATAAATGATTGCAGTTATTATACAGGGATGTTAATTTGATAAATTAATTATCTGTCATAGATTTAAATACAACTGAGTATAAATATAAATGTTAAAATTAATAATAAAAATATAAATGAAAAATAAATTCTTTTTATTTAAAAAAATAAATGAATAAAAAGTATTGCGATTCATTATTTATTATACCTTTAAAAAACAACTTAATTACTTTTTGTTGAGATGTGATATTATTTTCCGAAAAACATATGTATTCATTTGTTTTTAGCATACATGATATAAAAGTTTGAGAAAATAAATAGTAAAAAAGATATGCAATTGAAAAATAAAGACTTTCTAATAGTGATGTTTTTTTTTATCCGATTCCAAGTGAAGAAGGCAAAATGAATGAATATTTATTATTATAAGGCAGGCTTCCAGCAAATGAGGGGAAATACCCTTTTTTTTAACACAGCTTTCACAAGCGTACAAAATTGTTTCACTCATTAACACAATTAAGGCACATTTAATCATTAACACAGTGATTCTCAACCACTGTGCCGCGGCACTTTTGTGTGCCGCCAAATTCTTAAAATGGGCCGCCAAATATTAGAAATGATACAGTAAAAATTATAATGCTTTTTTACTTACGAGTAAAGTTTAAATTAAAGAAAAGTGTGTATATATATATATATATATATATATATATATATATATATATATATATATATATATATATATATATATATATATATTATAATTTTTCACTCTTTAACCGCGGGAACATCTTTGTCAGCGATTGTCTTGTCTCTGACAATCTTAAAATAAGAAGGAAGTGTTTAAATTGTCGTTGACAATTTTAAAAAATGTTGAAATAAGTAGAAAATTTAATGATCATTAAAATTATTAATTATCAAAGGAAAGCAATCTAAATATTAACTTTCAAACTTAAATAAAAGCTAATCATTAAAGTAAGCTATGCAATTAAAAGTTATAAAAAAACTAATAAAAAATAAGCTAACAATTAATAGCAAAAACACTAGTTGACAAGAATTAATGATCAGCAAAAAGCGAACAATTAATAACTAGCAAAAAACATAAATAACTGTTAATAACTAATAAAAATTAGTCGAAAGAAATAATTAATCCCTTAATAAATGTGCTTTTGTAGTACTTTATTTCACATTCAAAATTATTATCACAAACTATTTAGCACAGTGTATTATAGGTAAGTAAATAACTTTTAAACTAATTTTTTTCATTGTGTGCCGTCAAATTTCGAAATCGTTAAAAGTGTGCCGTCACAAAAAAAAGGTTGAGAATCACTGCATTAACATGATGAATTCCGTTCATTAGAATAACTTATTTATAGAATCAAAACACTAGCAAGTATTTTATTTAAATAAATAGTTATTGATAATATTTCTAAACAAAAATAGTCGATGGAAATAATGATGCAAATTTACGATATTAAATAATCTCTTCACATTAAAATCTAAATGAAACAATTTAATTATTTACTATTCTATTAAATTTTATTAGTTATGTAGTGCGTCTGCTACTACAAAAAATACAATTGCAATTCACTAGTATATGAGACATGTTAACACGATTCTGTGTTTGGTTACCTTTTCATAGAGGAAGGTTGACATTGTCGATATCCCCACATCGGGTGACCTTCCTACGTAATGTGAACACGCCTACCTTGACAGAAACACCCACTTCGATTTGAACACGTCTACTTCGATGGAAGGTCACCATTGAAGAGTTGACTTTCTACTTGCGACATTGTGCCGTTGCTACTCAGTCTCGATCACGCACAACGCTGACACTCGAGCGCTAAATGTTACGCAGGAGAGACCATGAACTTAATACAGGTCTCATGATCAGCACTCAAAAGTACGGTGATCCTAGTACAGCTCTCCCGGCTTCCCACAAGACAGCAAAGAATAAACTAGTGGCATCCGTTCATCGAATTCTATCACAGCTATAATTCCGGTGGGGGAGCACTGTAGTGTATCTAAAACTACAAAAATACTATTCCAATTCAGTAGTATATGAGACATGTTCACTCGATTCTATGGCGGGGTACCTTTACATAGAAGAAGGTTGACATAGTCGAAAACTACTATCCCAATAGTTAAAAAAAAAGGGGTTTTTTTTTTCTAAATCTAGCTAAATTTGATCACGAAACGCCATAAATCAATAGCAAAGAATGCACTCTTGTGTCGTGAGCAATTAGACTCAAAAATTACCGAATATTAATTAACCGAGCGTTCGAAATTTGTTAACTCCTCTTTCTTTTTCTTCTTTTTTTTCGTTATGGTTCCCAACAACAGCATGTTGATTAAACGTTTTACGCAAACGTTTGAAAATTAAAACAGATAAGCATAAATTGAATTACTGCATTTTTGGACCTAACTTTAGATAATATCAAAACCCGGAGAGATGAGAGGAAGAAGAAAAGAACAACCTATTCTTTTCGGTGGGGTTATTTGAATATTAAATTAAATACTCTAGAGAATCGGTTCATTTAATTAAAGCTTTAAAGACAATCACTCATTCATTTGAAAAGTCACTTTTTTTATGTTTCTGAGTTGGAGGAGAGTCCGCCTTTCTGTTCTAATTAGCTTTTTTCACATTCATTCAAACTCTGACCTTTTCTTCAAATGAATTGGAAGTACGATTTATTGTTTAAGATTTTAATGACATTCGAATAAATGTCACAAAATGAATGAGATTACATCAATAAAATATCTGAAGCATATCTACAGTCCCTGGACATATTAATAGATGCACTCTAAGATTTTATGTAAAATTATAATTATACAGGTGATACTCTATACAGCTGTATTGTTTTGACACCCTTTGTTTACCCTCCTGTATCAATGGGTTAACATTGTAACGTTAAAAATAAATGCAAATAGGAAATATATAAAAAATCTGAATAAAAACCCATGACATGTATGTTTAAGTATTAAAGGTATTGCCTATAAACTCGTGCAAATCGAGTCATTATTAAAAAACTACAGTGCGTCTCATAATTGGGTCTAATTATTATATAATATAATGCCTGATATAATAAATATTATATATTATATATCGTCTCATTTAACCCACTAACGTAAACAAGTGCAAAACAGTCACATAAAAACAATAAAGCTGTATCATATCATCTGATAATTAAGATTTAACATAGAGCGACGAATAATTTGGCCAGGTACTGTATTTTGAAGTGATACTTCTTATTCGACTTCCAACAAGGTTGCGTTAAACGTTTAACGCTACATTTTTTATTGGCCGGGAAATCACGTGGTAGGATCCAGTTTTCCCTCATTCATTTCCATAGTGTTTTGGTTCTCACTAGCATAAAAATAATAAAAGTCATAAAAGTATTGTTTTTCTATAAATATTTTTTTAGTTTGATTTGATACACATATAATTGGGCATAATTTGAAAAAAACACAACTACTTCGATTTAGTAGGAACAACATATGACGCAATGCTAAACGAATGGAATTTAGTTGTTGTTTATTTGGTTATTGCTATTAGTAGTTGTTGTTATTTGTTTTAGTTGTTGTTGTTTATTTAGTTGTATTTAGTTTCAATAACTTTTCTTTATAATGCAATAAAATCTGGCGAGCAGCTATTTAAACGATCGAACACTTCGTTTGTTTATTTGTGGCTTGAAGTTAGGCTCGCAGAAAATGCCGTTCATGGGTTAAATTTAGTAGGAACAACACAACCTGTGACGTAGGCTATATTATACCCAATTTAATAGGGTAGTATTTTTTATTTTCAAACTTAGTGGATAACAATTGTAAAAAATGAGTGAAAACAATCCCACGGACAATACGACGAATTTAAGGTTATGTCAAGGTACGTCTCTTGTGAATAGCAATTGATTGTTAAGTTTTCTCTTTTCTAATTGCCATTTATATTTCACCAAATGCAGCCATGAGGGATATTAAATTATTTATTGCAAAATCTTTATTGCCACTATCCACTGCAGGTTTACAAGCTCTGGCAAACGTTACTGGTGAAGAAATTGATTATTGTGAGCGGCCTGTGATCCTTGCAGAAGATTTTAACGTGAATTTCTCGTTACTCGAAGCTAAAACATTATTAACCTTCCTCAAAGACAAATTTGGATTAGAAAAGATAAATGGTAGGAATGATCCAACAACCAAAGGAGTAACTACCATTCATGCAGTTTTTGCAAGAAATATTGAAAAAATAGAACTCAAGCATTTCGTATCTTACTTTAGTTATCATAATCCCATTGTAAATGTTACAGATTTGGATATTTCTCCACTCGAAAATTATAATTAAAAGATGCGATCAAGTGTGAATTGTAAGCATTGTTAATAAAGTTTGTCTTAAAGAAACAATATAATTTCACTAAAAATCAATTTCTACCCCTTCCTATTTTCATTTCCACATTACGAAGTTTCACTTCTTCCGCGCGGAGGGACTGCACGCACTATTTTTTTTTTTTTTTTTTTTTTTTTTTTGTCTTCAGTTCAAATTGGCGATCAATTTTAAATTTCAAATAAAATTATGAGTCAAAGCTTATAATTTGGCGGGTGAGAAATGATCGTTAATGGTTAATAAAGATGAAGGAAAAAGGCGATATTCAAAATCAATGTAAAGACGCGTTAAAAATAGTAATCTTTCAGGGAAGAGTAAAATTTAATGTAGGAATATTATTTCATTACGACAAGCTTATTACTTTTATTACACGAATTAGTTTAAATAATCTGTATCTTTTCACTGGAGAAACTCCAATAACAAAATATCGATATATTTTTTAAATTCATATCTTGTTTATTTTTTTTAAAAAAAGGGGGGAAAGAATGAAGAATATTTTATTATGAAACGTTTAAATCTAATATTTTGATAATAAAAAAATAACCGTACGAAATTATGATAAATAAGATGTAAATTTAATTTCGCTGTTTTGTAAGTCTTAAAAAAAGCCTTTAGAGGTAATATAAGTTTTTCCAATTATAGAAGTAAAAATAAAATTGGATTTTTTTTTCTTCCTTTAAAAAAAATATATTAGCCAACTGTTAAAAAAAAGGGGGCTTTGATCCACTTTCAAAAATTGTAATTTCGAGATATTGCTTTTATTCTAAAATAAACTAATGTTTTATGGATAAATAATAGCTTATAAGTGGATAAGAGATTGTCATTTCTTAATTTAAATTGATGTTCTCCATAACGAGTTCTCGATCGTAAATAGTTCAGCCGGTTAAAAAAGTTGAAAAAAAAGAAGAAATTCACAGCACCACCTCCCTTTTATAATTTTAATCAATAAATATGTCGAGTTAAACAGAAAATTGTTTTTTTAACGCTTATAATGTGTTAAAAAGAAACTGAAAATTATTTTTTAAATATTTAGTTTGAACTGTTTTAGAAATAATTTCTATATTTTCTTTTACGTATATTTAATTGTGCTTAATTATACCTGTACCTAATTTTTAAATGAAAAAAAAACTCAAATATCATAATTTATCACGAAGTTTAGCACATATTTGTTATCACACATAGTCATCAAATTATATGAAAAAATGCATGAAAAATTTCAATAATAAAAATTATTTAGGTAAAAGCGTTAAGAATAATTGCATACTATAAAATTACTTAAAAAATTGTATGGAATGCTTTGAGGGGGAGGGGACTTGTTGCAATAAATTTAGAAAAGGCAGATCTATTGGTGAAAAAAGAATTTCTTCTTATACCTGCTTTTTTTCCCTTTTATACTGTCATTGTTCTATGTCGATCACGAAAAAGTAAAATTTGTGTTCCGTAAGCCTGTTAAAAGCGATGAACTAGATCATTTAATTTTCTCGAATTTGAAAACGATAATAAATTACAAAACGATGGGTGATATAGTTGCGCCTTCGTTATTGTTTTATTTTTCAAGTGATCTAGTTACGCCAAACAGAGTTGTGCTTTTAATCAGTTCTAGTTCGTATTTTAACAATACCCGCTTTTAGTACATATATTTAGAATCCATTTCAAAAATGAAATCAGCGATGTAAGGAAATGTATACAATAAGCGTATGTGCTATATTCATAATTATATATATTAACCTGTGTTGACGATGTCAAACCGCCATTGTAAATGCTGGGAGATATCGATCGGTATATCACAGCATCGAACAATATCTTTTTTGGATGTCGACAATATTGGAATGGGAATCCATTTTTATACTGTACAATATCGTACGATGTTTAAGGCCACGTTTTTACAATATGGTTTTTAAAGAATGTGAAACATCCTCTGCCTAACCCAACTGTGAAAGAAACATCCCTAAAAGGAAGAATTAAATCTTTTCATCCTCACAAATTTAGATAATGAAAAGAACTGTGTTTGTTTCCGTGACCCTTCAATGCATGGTGACACCATCTTACTGCACTCTTCTTAGTAGGTCCTGCATGGTGCGTAGTGTTTTTAAAAAGTGCTTAAAGGTGCCTATTTTCGACTTTACTTTATAAAAGCCCTTAAAGGTGCTTTCTTCATTTGGCGTTTTTAAAAAATACTTAATTTTCCCTTTCCGAAAATTAGATTTTTTTTTCTTTGCCATGTCGATTTTCGCGACGTATTATGCAAAAGCGTGTTTACATTGTTCTATTCAACGTTTTCACAAATCATTCAACCACAATCCATTTCCGCCTACCGTCGGTCCACAGCGTATGAAAGCGTTCACCATTTTACATGTTTGGTGCAATACTTGTGAATCAGCATGTGCGTCTACTGAGCTGAGTACGGTGAGTTTCTAGCATTCTCATGTGTAACTCTGCTGCATTTTACAAGATATTCTCCATTTCAGGCTTCATTTTCCACCCTCTGAAATTGGATCGAAAAATCTCTCGATCTTTTTATAATGGCTAATCTAATCAAGAAAAGAGTTCTTTGCCAGAAACTAGTTTTATCATGATCATGGTAAATCTAGTTCAACTAATAAAACTAGTTACATCTTTGAAAATTATTTTGCATTTCGTTAATATATATAGAGCTTAAAAATATTTTTTGAGTGCTTAAAAAGTACTTAAAAGGCACTTATTAAAAAAAAGCAATAGGTTATTATTAGTAATTAAGAAAGCAACAGTTTTCAGAATACCTAAAATCCCACTTGATTATAAAGATTTCAAAACACCTGAATCGCCTCCACAAAACATTGCGAGAGATCTCCGATTAAATGTTCATCATCTTCCAGAAATGTTCGTTTGATGTCCCCTATTAATTCGTCATCCTCAGAATGCCCAACTTAGCCTAATTGGGAGCAAAAGCTTCTTTGGCGGCCCCCTCTGCTTCACTACTCCAGTAATGAAGAACAGAATTTTATGGAGGCATTTGAATTTTTTACTTCAGTATAGATATACCTGTATAGCAAGAAAATTGACTACAACCTATAACCCCCTCCCCTCCAATGGTCAGACGAAATATCGTTCTGTACATTTTATTGATTTTCTGACAATTCTATGTTCATCATTAAAAGGATATAACACATCTGAAGAGTCAAAATTTGACAAAAATGCTATTTAAATATATAATTAGAAAATGTAAAGCAATGTTCTTTTAATTAATTTTTTATTTTATTTTCATTAACTGAATTAAAGATGCATAAAACGGTCAACCATTGGACAACTGATTGTTAACTTTGTCAACTAGCTGTGAAAAATACAGATCCTTGCTGACATTATGGCAGAATACAGATTAATTTTTGCAATGACGATATCTGAATTAAGCCAATCAGAAGCCCGTACTTTTGTAAACATATCGCTATATATAAAAATCAGACTTTTGATTGGCCAAATGCGTCCATCGTCATTGCGAATATTTTAGCTGAATTCCTCCCTAGAAAGCCATGGATTTACGAAATATAGATTTTTTGTGTTCATAGGATAGATGAATGAAGAAGCTAACATAAAACTGACGGATTTTACACTGTACTGATATTTTGTTCAAAAAAAGTTCATTCAAGAAGGAAACCTGAAATAAACTTGATTTGGGGGCCCAGGGCAACTGCCCCGTATGCCTTAGTCAGGCTATCAAGATATTCTTGCGTGATGTACTCCTAAAGTTAAAATTAAATGTGTTGATTTAAATATAATTACGTCTAATAACAATATTTTCAAAGAAAAGAAAAAATAAACAATTAACACCTCTTCATCTGATTTTTCGAAATCAAAACCTACTTCACTGAAATTATGTCCAGTTTCATTATCATGCTATAAAAATTTAAAAAAATTACTTCGCTATCTTTATAAATAAAAGTAATTCATTAAAGCAATTAAAATGTATCATTTCGTCATGGAAATTAACTTCGCTATTTTTATAAATAAAATTAATTAGAAAATGTTAATCGATTCTAATATACAATTGTAGCACAAGAATTACTTCTCTAATTTTATGAGTAAAATTAATAAGAAAGAGCAGTTTATTCATTCGAATAAACAATTATTCTACAAAAATAAAAATGTGGTAAAATAGATAAAATTTAAAGATAAAACGCGAGTCATTTTATTGAATGAATAAGTGGTTCATGGGACATTTTTTTTAGGTGTGCGTTAAATTTAAGTACGATGAGCGAATGCAAAGATATCAATCGATTTTAAAAATTTTATGCCGATTTTATTCTTACTGCGGCAGGCATTAAGACATTCCGAAATTCTATCCAACAGCCACGTGGCTTCAGACAAAATACAAAAATATAATTAAAACTTTGCAGAATAAAAAAATAACACCAATGATTTTAATTAATGACACGAGTTAACGTGGTTCAGTGCCAAAAACTCTTAACGATACGGAAAAATATAAGTAAAAGTACGCGAAATAAATTGCTCTAATGCATAGTGAAAAGAGATGTTTAAAATCCTGAATAAAAGCAGGTTTGTAGGCCAAGACCAGCTATACAAAAACGTGCATCGGTGAGCTATCCTTACAAGCTTCGACAAGCTCTGGTCAATTTATTTTTGACAGATTTTTTATTGAGTTTTAAGACGGCGTATGTTCGACCCCCAATGAACAGGATATAAATTCATTATTAATATTTATTTTACCATATATATTCAATGTAATAATGTAACTTTTAATTCAGCATATTATTAAAGTATAAAAGTATTATAAAGTATAATGGTGAAAAGTATAATAGTAAAGTAGTTTATCAGTTCAGTATATTAATAGAGTATAATACTTCGTAAATGATCATTAAATAATGTATGTTATTTAAAACAACTTTTTTTAAAATTAAATTTATGAAAAACAAATAATTTTATTTAAAGTGAATTTTTAACGTATGGTTTTCTTAACTCCTTTATTAATTCTTATCAATATTCCCAAAAACTATAATTTTCTTTTACAAGTTTAATAAATTTTGAAAAGAAAATTTAATTAAATTTATTAATATTATCAATTTGTTTAAATGTATTACTTCATATTAATTAACATTAATAACAATAATATTACATTAATAGTAAATAATAAACTAAATTTATAGTTATTAATTTTTTACATTCATACTTCGATGGCGCAATTAGAATAAATATAGGAACGTGATAACTACCATTGCCAAACGAAGAAAATAATTATAATATTGGGACGTTAGAGATAAACCTAGCAGGACGTTTCCTTTAATGACTTTAATTGGGTATACTATAGCCTACGTCACAGATCGTGTTATTCCTACTAAATTTAACTAGTAAACAGCATTTTCTGCGAACCTGATTTCTAGCAACAAGTAAAAGCATCAAACGAAGTGTCTTGTTATAAGTCGCTACTCGCCAGGTTGGAATTGTATTAGTCTAGTTCCTCTGAAAATAATTTATATTGTTGTTTTACCGAAGTTTATGAATTTAGTAAGCATATTTAAAACTCAGTTTATTAATTAAACTAAAAGGTAAATGTTATTCCTAGTAAGTGGAAGTAGTTGTGCTTTTTTCATATTATACCCAATTACAACTAAACTGAAGTAGAAACCAAAAATTTCTGCAAGTTTCGGTTTTACAACTAACAACCATAGTGCTAAATTATATTTATTTTGCACATTAGTGTCATAAATTACTTGTTAGATTAAGTGATTTACGCTAGATTAATTAATTAACCTAAAGATTAATAGCTGATGTCGTTACGCAATACCATACGCTTTCTCACTCGAACATCAAAATAACGAAACTAATTAATGTTGCCACCACAAAACAGTAAAATAAAAATTCTTAAGTTAGGCCACCTCCAAAACTATTATTAAAATGAAACCGAAACTAAAACCAGACCTATAGTAGAGAAGAAATAAACTGATTTCTGCTTTGCGACAAGCTTCCGTTTTTCAGGGGGCAGAAATAAGCATTTTTAAACGGTCTAGTCTAGACACTTCCATCCCTTACGTCGCTGGGTCAACTGCGCATACATTTACTTTAATAAGTAAATGTGTGAAATGCATGTTATGTATGTATTGATTTTGAAATCAAATTTTTAAGCGAGGAAAAACTTAAACGGGGTCAAAATCCGGTGAATTACAATGAAGGTAAGAGATAAAAGAAACATCAAAACCTATTTGATTGCAAGAAAAAGAGAGGAATTGAAAAACAGTTGTTAAAGACAACGTCAAGTTTCAACCGGCAACCAAATGGGTTTTTACATCTACTTTTCTCAGTAGTGATTTGTCAGATTTTTATATTATTTTCGTTTTTTCTCGCATATTGATTTTTAGCAACTAATTAATATTTATATTTTTTTATTTCAGCTTTTACAGAGACTTCCGAAAATTTATTTATATCAGAAACTGCTATTAAAAAACATAAATTCTTTTTTCAGATCTACATTTAGCTCTACGTAGCTCAACTAATATACGAAAATTATTTTAACACTTTGCATTGCTATAACTCTTATTCTTTTTTTTTTTTTTTTTTTAGTCTTCTTAGCATGGAATTTTAATTAGTTGTAATTTTAGCTACCTGAAAAATATCTGAAAAAATTGCAAAACACAAAATTCTATTTTTTCACGATTTACATTTAGTTCTTCGTAACTCAACTACTATACGACAACTTTATATAACTATACCATATTGTTTTGCATTTTTTTTGCGCTAATTCTTTTTTGATGTAGTTTTCTAACAATGGAATTCCAATTCGTAGTATTTGCAACCACCTGAAAAATTAATAAAATTCTGAATTTCTTATTTTAGTTCAAAAATAAATCTTAGATAAATAAAACACTTAAAATCTAATTAACATTTCAATCTACATAGCTTTTGATATTTCTCTTTAAATCTAGTTAAATTACTTACATTATTTCGCTCTCAAAAAAAAATTAAAAAAACTTTTATATCTAACTTTTTTACACTTAATTTATTTTTAAATTGCTTTACAACAATTCATCCAAATAGTTATTAGCAAAACTAGAAAAATGGTTTAAATTGAATGAAGACAAAATATAAGTGGAAACTCTCAATAATATCGAATTCATGTCAAACGATTTCAAAGAAAATGATTACTTAAAAAAATACGATAGTTTCAATTCATTTAAAACGATAGAAAAGAACTGAACAATGCGGAATTTCTTCGTTAAATTACTTTTCGAATGGAATTTTTTAAAAGTACTTAGCGTTCGAATTAATTGAATAACTTTTATCTCTAGTAATAGTTTCTTTTATTTCGACTTTCAATTATTTCAAAAAGCGGTTGTGGATTAAAAAAAAGGAAAAATAAGGTTAAAAAAGCTTGTAAGAAGGGGTAAAAATGCAAACGATCTTTTTCTTTTCCAGAAATGGAACAAAAATATGTGTTTTTGAGTAGTTCACTTTTGTTTGCCCAATTCCATTATTATTCTCTAAAGACACGGTTATTATTCATCTGCTTTATTTTAAAAATTTCGCTATCGGGCCAAAAAATTTTCAAACACGATCTTTGCACATCTAGCCAATAATTGAGAGAGAAAAAAAAGGCAAATATAATGCTTTTTTAAAATAAAAAATAAAAAGAAAAAAGAAAAAAAGAATAAGCTACATTAAAACGCTTTCACTAGGTAAAGTGATCTGCTTAAAATTATATAATAACGTTTCCATTTTATTAGCGTTTACTTATACCCATAAATTGCTCTTTTAGTTGTTTATATTGTTTTTTTTCCCAGGCGTTTTATTTATATTTTAACAATTTATATTTTTATATTTATAAGTTATATTTATATATTTGCAATTTTATTTGTATATTTGTTATTTTTGTTTATATATTTATGATTCTTATTTATAATATTTATTTATATGCATATTTATTATTTTTATCGATCTTATATTTATATTTTTTTATTTATATATTTACAAATATTTTATTCATGTTTCTCATTTATTTATGATTTATTAATATTTTATTAATTCGTGTATTTAAATCTGTTTCTTCTGAGAGAGATAAGTTCAACCACCACCAGAAGACTCATTTTATGAGATGTGATATTTTACTTTAAAAAATATTTAAATCTCTCGCCTCCTTATACTATAAGAAAACTTTGAATTTCTTTTTTTACTGAAAATTAGATTTCAAATGTTTACCAATTTATTATTTCTCACTCATCAATTATTAACAGAAAAATATCTTTCTACGCTCTATTTTATTCAAGAATATTTTCAATTAAGATAAATTACCCTTTAAAAAATAATTCTACGAGGAACATATTTTCGTCATTTTAAATTTGGATCATGTTTCATATTATTCGAAAACCAATATAATTTTGTTTTCGTCCTGTATCTATCCACGGTAAATGATTTCATTTGACATTCAATCCCATTTTACACAGTTAGTGTGATATTCTATTCATTTCAAAATCAAGCGTTCGTCTTATTTTATGTAACAGTGTAATTCATTTCAAAACAATCATAAGAAATCTATACATCTATACATAATAATAAACGCGGCTGTGTGTGTGTGTGTGTGTCTGTAATCACAATATATCGCCCCAGAAGCCTCGCCCAGGCACGAAATTCGGCACATAATTGTGTTTTGACATAATAAAGAAGTATTTTTTTTCTTTTTCAAAAATTTGGATTAGTTTCTTAGTTATCAGTCATTTTGTAAGAAAATCTATGCTTTTTCGTCTTCAAAGAGCCATATTCAAGAAACTATTAAAAAATGCATATACTTTTCTCCACTCTTATAAATGTATGCTAATGCGAACCTTACAATTGAAATATTAATTTTCGACAACTTAAACCAATAATATAGGAAGGAATTAATAATTTAATTGTAAGGTTCGCATTAGTTTACATTTATCAAAGTGGATAAAACTTTAACTTTTGTACTAAAAATGTGGCAACATATTAGATACGTAAATAGCTACGCTTTGATATATTTATCGCTGTTCATAATTGTTATAATAAGTTTTTCTTCTTCTTTCCACGCTCTTTTTTTTTCTTAAGCGAAGACGATAAGGGAAAATTATACTTGAGGATGCCCCTTGGCGAAATTGGTGACTTATGTTTGGCGCTATTCCTGTTTGCGCGGAACACCGTGGTAACAGAAATAACGGCCAAAACATAATGATATTTCAAAAAACATTGGAAAATTTCAACAAAACATCGGATAAAGCTTGCAATGAACCCAATATAAGCAAAATTAATAAATCCAATAAAAAGGATTTTGAATCGAAGCAAAAATTAATGGAGTAGGTGCAGAAATAAAAGGGAAAAAAAACAACTCACTTCTTCATTAAGCTTGAATATACTCAGATTTAGGTGCACAGAATTATCTAATAACAGTTAGATACTGTCTAAATTTATCGTGACTAGAATCTGTGTACCTCCATCGTCACATAAATTCGGCGAAATATGAATCGAAAATGGCGTTTGTGGTACCGAACTGTTGATGAAATTTTTTTATAAAGTCCCTTTTTATGACAGCCCACATACCTTCGATATTATTGACCAGAAGTAAAAGTAACCTCACCAGTCGGTATCTAACGAAGAACTAATGGACCTCTGAAATTACGTATACCGTTGAACATTAATAACGCTAAAATCTAAACCGTTGAGAATCACGATTGGGTTTCAACATCGCCCAGCTTGGCGAGAATCAAGGGGCACCCTCAAATATAGTCTACCCGACGTTAATTTTTGTAGCGATATAGAAATAGAAATTGATACCATAAAAAAATTATAGAGAAATAGATACCATAAAAAATTAATTCGTTTTCGTGTTCTTTTCATGTATTTAAAGCAACTTTTCTATGCTTTTACAATTTCTGAGGCCTTTTTTTAAGAAAAAAAAACAAGTCTCCACCTGATAGTTATATTATAGGTTAGGTTACCATAACAAAGTTACATCTTCAAACATCCTCAAGAGCTATCACACATCTGCAGCAGAACTGGATATGAAGACAAAATTGCAGGACAGAAACACTTTAATTGTCCACTAATCTTTAGATTTCCTGCTATGTTTTAAAAAACTTTATTTGTGGAAACCTTTAGTGTGGCGGACAGCTGGCCGCCTTAGGCGGCTAGTAACAAATAAATATCACTAATTAGAGCCTTTAGAAAATTTTTATATAATTTAGTTACCAAATGGTCGTTTTTAAAATTGTGGATTAAATAAGCTGTTAAATAAAAAAAATGTCTAATAAATATAATTAATAGGAGCCTTTAGAAAAATATTATATAATTTGTTTACCAAATGGTGGTTTTTAAAATTGTGGATTAATTAACCAATTAAATGCAAAGAAATATCAAAGAAATATCATTGATAGGAGCCTTTAGAAAATTTTTATATAATTTAGTTACCTAATGGTCGTCCTTAAAATTGTGAATTAATTAGGATTAAAATACAATCCTGAAAAAGATTCTGAAATTCTAATTAAGACAGATAAAATATCTGCGAATTGAAGAATGGACAACTTTCTAAAATTACATACATATATTTCGTTTTATTTCTTATTGCTTTTCTATTATATATGAGGCTGCTTTTTAAAGGACATTTCATTTTCAATTTTTTTCCTATTAATGTCTTTTATTTGTATGAACTACTTTACAATTTCAGACAATAAATAAATTGTTTGGTTGCAATTTGTTTATCGTTAGTTAAATCTCCTTTTTTTTTTTCAAGATGCATCTATAAATAGGTTTCTCATTGTAAACGAGGATGCAATTATTTTTCTCCAAAAATGTTTCTTGTAAGCCGACACACAAAAAAAAAAAAAAAATTAAAACTTAGGTTCAAAAATAGAGTGTCAAGGATTCAAAGAGTGATTTGTCTTCTTTCCAGAACAGTACAGAACTTGGAATGTAGCTGTTCCATACAATTTGGGGTGAGGTACAGGAAATGACCCCCCTCCAGAGAAGTAAACATCACTCATTTTGATTCCAGTATATCTTCAGTGTCCTTTCGAATGTATTATTGCTTCAAAAGAAAGTGCAAAGTGAAGTGTGTTACTTTTTTTTCTACACTTCACTAATAAAATAACTAAAAAGGTCAAATCATCTGGTGAAAGTGTTTAAGGGCATTCAAATGATACCCGGTCACACCTATAAAGAAACGATTTTATTAACTCACAGTACGTAGTACACATACTCAAAATGAGTCGCCAAAACTGTTGACACATTTATCCCATTGTGACACTAGCCGGTCGATTCCATCTTTGAAGAAGCTAGTAGACAGTCGTCGTCCGTTGCGAATCGATGTCCGCGAATAGCTTGTTTTAGAGGTCTGAAAGCATGAAAGTCACAGGGTGAAAGGTCTGAACTGTACGGTAGATGTTCCAGCAGTTTAAATTAAGCGAAATTCATGAATAGCAGTTTCTACAAAAAAATTTCTTCAATGTGTTACTTTGTGTCAAGTTAATTACCACTATCATTTCCTTTTTTAAAAATTTCTCAAGAGTACATATGTTACCAGCAAAGTATGAAATCCGGCATTGTATAGAATGACTAAGCATTGTATAGAATGCCTAAAATTAGCCAGCAAAATATGAAATGATTTATATTTCACACATTGTCTAGGCATTCTATAGAATGCCAAATGAGAAACCGGCAAAGTATAAAATACATCTCCGATTCGTCAAAATGTCATTAAAAAATGACAAAATCAAAACGACATCCGATTTGATATTAATTTATTCGTGGATATAATTACATTTATTCGTTATTTTAATACTTACTGGCGATAGATTACATTTATTCGATATTTTAATACTTATTGACGTTAGATTTGAAGAAACATCAGTGTTTGGAGTATCGGGCAAATATATACCGGGCAATGGCATTTGACCTTAAAAAAATATCAGTGTAGGGTATACCGGGCAAATGTATACCGGTCAATGGCACTTGACCTTAAAAAAACATCAGTGTAGGGTATACCGGGCAAATGTATACCGGGCAATGGCACTTGACCTTAAAAAAACATCAGTGTAGGGTATACCGGGCAAATGTATACCGGGCAGTAGCACTGAACCTTTAAAAAATCCTCAGTGTTGGGTAAACCGGGCAAAGGCACTGAACCTTAAGAAAACATCAGTGTAGGGTATACCGGGCAAGGGCACTTGACCTTAAAAAAACATCAGTGTAGGGTATACCGGTCAATGGCACTTAACTAGACCTAGTATATAGTTCAGACATTTACCAAAGGCCTAGTCATACAAGGTCTAGTTAAGTGCCATTGCCCGGTATACATTTGCCCGGTATACCCTACACTGATGTTTTTTTAAGATCAGGTGCCATTGCCCGGTTATATTTGCCCGATACTCCAAACATTGATGTTTCTTCTAATTTATCGTCAGTAAGTATTAAAATATGGAATAAATGTAATTATATCCACGAATAAATTAATATGAAATCGGATGTAATAAATATTTCGGACATTCACCAAAGCGACTATGTGATTGTCAACATTCACCGGTGAAAGTCAACAATCACCGATTTCGCTCATTCACAGTAACGTGCACATCATTTACATAATAACTTCATCAGGACGTTTATTTCATACTTTGCCTAAATAGCATCCGGCATTGTATAGAATGCCTAGGCATTCTATGCAATGCCTAGGCAAAGTATGTAATACTTCTCACATTTCATACTTTGCCTAAAAACGTCAGGCATTCTATACAATGCCGGCGTTTCATACTTTGCACACATATAAGGAATTTCTTTTAAGTAATCTTGACTTAGTTAGGATTTCGCTATTGCTGAATCTTTTAATCAATCAGAGTCGAAAAATATTTTGCGAAAGAAAATATGTGAAGCAAATCTTATAATAGACATTATGTTCTTACTCTAGTAAGCTCCTATTCATTGGCATTAAAAATGCATTTAAATGCGAAGATATAAATAAATTCAATTGATATTTTATAAGAAATATAAAGAACATGATTTTTTTTTTTCTTTTTACACTAAGAGAAGAAAAATGTTTCATTCTGATTATACTTTTAAAACTCAAATATATTATTTTCATTACAGAAACCAACGCTTTAAATTACAAAATATGATATTTAGTTTTCCTGATTGAAATGCTAAACCTGATTCATATTATTAGAGACACTAACTGAAATCTGTCGAATGCATATTTTTTAAACTATGCTGAGTGAAGAGTCAGCAATCATTTTGATGAGTGGGCGTCGCAGAAATCAATCTACAATTTCTATTGAAAATCTAACCTACTTCAACATAATAATTACTCTCTAGGTATACATTTTCAAGTTAAGCTAAAAACTGAACGAAAAACTTCTTCCAATTTGTTTCTAAATACTGCTAAGTCTCTTCAAAATATTTATAAGTGCAAAAAACATCAGACTATTTCTAACTCCGAATAGTTTGAAAATATTACTGAGTCAAACAACTTTAAAATATTTCCAAGTACAAAAAACATCATAATATTTCTAACTCCAAACTGTTTGAAATTATTGCTTAGAATAAAATTCCTAAAAATATTTCGAAGTGCAAAAAGTATCAGAATTTTTTCTAAGTAAAGAGTTTCAGAATCTTTGAAAGTTTAACGAAGGTACAAATTTTTCAAAGTATAAAAACTTCAGAATTTTTCTAATAGAAAGCAGATTGAAAATATTGCTAAGTTTAACAACGTCTGAAATTTCCCAAGTTCAAACAGCTTAAAAATATTTCAAAGTCCAACTTGTTTGAAAATATTGCTGAGTCTAAAACTCCTCAAAATATTTCTAAGTACCAAAAATATCAGAATAATTCTAACTCCAAACTGTTTGAAAATATCGTTAAGTGTAACAACAACTGAAATTTCAACGTTCAAACAACTTTAGAATTTTTCTAAGTCCAATTTGTTTGAAAATATTGCTAAGTCCTGGCTGGGAGGCGCAGTAGGTTTGTCGTCGAACTTCTCTTAGGAAAATTTGCCATAGGTTTGCCATAAAAAAAATGCCATAGGATATTCCTATGGGGTTTTGCCTATGGTAAAATGTTGCCATACACTTTTGCCATATACGTATGGCAAAATTTTTCCATGCATGTATGGCAAAAAAGTATGGCAAAATTTTGCCATAGGCAAAACCCCATAGGAATATCCTATGGCATTTTTTACATGGCAAATTTTTGCCATAAAACTAAGGTGTGATACAGTTTATGAAGAAATATTTTTTCATTGGCTATGGTACACCTTTTCCATACACCATATGGCAACATTTCTCGTTGATATTTTACCATACATCAAAAAATAATTAACTACAAAAATCTTTCGCAATGGATATTAAAAATGCAAAACTTAATAATTGTAGGATAAATATATGTCCAGAAAGCTTTTTTCAAAATTTCTTTGATAAACTTCCCTTGTTTGACTTGCAGAATCCTTTCTGAATGCTGTTCTTATTCAAATAAATTTTAAACGGTTAGTATTAACTGTTAGAAAATGGGCCCGGTGGTCGGAGCAAGTAGGCAAAGTATTGGTTATGTTGATTAGGAACAAAATATATTGAGTACAGGCAACCAATATTTGTTAAAGCTGTAAAAAACAAGAAAATAGAAAGTGGGTCCGGAAGTCGGAGCGAGTATAAAAAACGTTAATTTGATTGATTGGTATCATAATTAGTTCGATAAGCGTCAGATATTAGAGGAACCTAAAAGAAAGCGAATTTAAATAATGGTCCGATAGTCGGAGCGAGTATGAATTTTTTTTAAATTTTGATATGTGATACTAAGCTAAAAATTAAACAGACTACTAAAACAATAAAATATTATGAAAACTCAAAAGATAAAGAGTGGGCTGGTGGTCGAAGCGAAATTAGTTTAAAATAGACCAAACGGGAAAAAAGCCGAATATGTAACGGTGCAACCAGTGGTGGCAAGTGAACAAAATTTTATCTATAAAAAAGATGGTATTAGACTATGAAAAGCTAAGATTAGAAAACAGGCTAAATTAGTTGATCCCCTACTAGTGAGGGATATAAAACTCAGAAAATTAATGTTGAGTTGTGTTAAGCACAGTTAGAAAAGAGAACGCAATATAGAAACATTGGAAAATACAAAACATGTTTAAGACATGATTAAAATTGTAAAAATTAATAATTGGTATTGACACTTGGTCAGGGATAGTAAATAAAAATTAATTGGGTATAGGGAATCGCTATGACGAAAAAGTTTTAAACTTAAGGAAGGATTAAATTGTTAAAAGCATTTTTGGTAACAGCAGCAGATGATTTGACCAGGGACTGTTCCGTTGAGGATATTGAAGCAAAACAATTGTCAACCAGTAATCCAGCAAATCTAGTTAAATGATGACCCTAAGCTATGTATAAATCTGTAGCAGAACATTGTACAACTATATGTGGATACTTAAGAAATATTAGTTGTAAGATAGTAAAACACGAAATAAAAATATAATGCCCTTACATATGTAAGATAATGTAAAGAAGCATTGCAAGAACCTAAGTGGAATTAAAATCAAAAACTAATGAGAATGTAAACACTGACTTTGATATTGATATATGACAGCAATAAAATGAAATTGTCACCGAACAAGTTACAAGAATTAAAAAATTTTAATTATTAAAGAAATGATGATCTGGCTTGATCAAAAACACTTAACTGCGTTTTTCATCATGAAGATTGTTTACAAATTGCTATGGGGAATAGAACACCATTAATAATGGAAAAGTGATGTGGTGGCGTTTTTGCCAAGGTAGGCGTGCTCACATCACGTCCGGGTCACCAATGTGGGGAGAGTAGTTACAGACCATGTCAACCTTCATCTATGAAAAGGTACCCCGACATAGAGTCGAGTTAACATGTCTTATATACTAGTGAATTGCAGTTGTAATTTTGTAGAGGTAGATACGCTACATGACTTTAAAAATTTATATAAGATCAGAGGGAGGGGATAAAATAAAAAGAAGGATGTCGTTTAATCAGAAGCAGTTGGGAGAAAGAAATATAAAAATTTTAGATAAAAATATAAACAACAAGATATTAATTAAAGTGTACAAAGTCGGCGTTAATAAATAGTAAAATTAAACATAGCGAAAACCTATACCCAATCACGACATATTTTAAAAAGATACAGATAATAAAAGTACTAGACAGCCGGAAATTAAATACTTAATAAATTCAGATAGATAATTGCATAGGCGTTTGCAATATAATGTTTTTGACCAAGAATGAGATCGAAAAAATATTAAAATAAGTCGCCAAAGTTAGCGAAAGATTCCACTTGTAGTGGATGACACATTAATATGTCGGTCTGATACTGTAAGCTTAAAAGAATGGAGCATCGGATTTCAAACACTCAAAAATGGGAAAATTGGCCACCCGGAAGCCGGAAAACACTCACCAGGAGTGCCTTGTGGGATTACATGTTGAATTTAATTAACTTCGGGGTGAAAAAATTAATATTTATTTCTTTTAGAAGATGTTTTTGAGGACTCCATAGAAGTTGTTGTTTCGTTGGTGAGGATCTAGATCAGCTTTTCTCTATGGTATACTGCCATACAAATCCTTATGGTTACCATTGGCCTATGGTATACTGCCATACGAATTTCTATGGTTGCCATAGGCCAATGGTGACGTGCCATACAAATCCTTATGGTTACCATTGGTCTATGGTATACTGCCATACAAGTCTTTATGGTTACCATTGGCCTATGGTATCTTGCCATACAAATTTCTATGGTAGCCATAGGCTTTTGAATCATAGGCGTATGGTATCTTGCCATATAAATTTCTATGGTAGCCATAGGCTTTTGGGGTTTTGCCATACAAATCTCTATGGCAATCATAGGCGTATGGTATCTTGCCATATAAATTTCTATGGTAGCCATAGATTACCATAGGCCAGTACTACTAGTAACAACCACATTAGTAACTACCAGTTTTTGGGTCAAATGTTTCGATTCAACAATTTTTAAGGATATTCCGAACATAAACTGAATCCTTCGGGGTTTGATCAGGGGTAAGACAATCCGTGTAACATAAGTGTAGAGCGCAACCCGGCACGAGTGGTAATTACCAGGACGGCCGGGTCTCTACTTTAACCGAGACACACTTACTCCTCACATTCCATTAACTTGCCTTTCCTTAACCTTTATTGTATGTACTCCCAAACTGTAATTACTGTAAATATTCATTATTGTTTATTTTCCCATTTTACTTTAATTTTAACTTTTTTCGTGTACTTTTTTATTACTTGTAATTTTGTTATTACCTAATAATGGCAAAGTGCCATTTTTTTTCTCACACGAACTCCATTTTGCTCTCCAAAATGGAGTTCGAACTCCATATTTTTGTCATGTATGTTTCTTTGTCTAATTTCAGGATGAATGGGAAAAGGGCCGTAAAGCCTCAGACGCCCAGTTCCACTACAACGAACGAACATGAACTGCTAAGTCGAACGGAAGGAGTTATATTTCTGGAAGGAATAAAAAATTTTATTCTTAATTCTATTTCTTTTAACGAAAGTCTGAATCTACGTTCCTTCCTCCCAGATCGTCAAAAAATAAGTTCCCAAAATACTGGAATTAAATCAAAGTAAACACTGTACCCTATTCAAAAACAGTGTTTACAAAATTTGTATGTTGATAACATTTCCTTTTCAATTGACCGTAACCCCAAAAAAGCAGTAAGTCGGAAATTAGCAGTCGAAAGTTTCCGACTCAACAATCCGAAGAAATTCCGAACGCAAACTGCAACACCAAACGGAAAGAATTATTTTTTTCTGGAACGAGAAATACAGAATGATCCTATTTATTTCGTCTAGACCTCTTGTCTCCACTGGCTTTGGATTTCGTCCTTTAAATGGACAGTTGATGTAAACCAATATCTCGACCAGAAAATAAAAGTCTATTTTCCGGCGACTATTATGTGATGGTTGTATAAATAAGAATTTAGAGATCAGATTAGCAATTTTCGAATGTTTTCGTAAGAATGTATATGGCTGAACAACATTTAATTACTTTTATTATGATTTGAGAACTTTTATAGATCACCATAAGTTGTTGAATAATTCAAATCGAATAAAACAAATTCGGACCTTACTGTCACTAGCCATATTATTAGAAGCACTCTAAGATTCTATGTTGAATCTTAATTATCGGGTGATAATCTATACAGGCTTTATTGTTTTGATGCGACTGAAACCGGTTAGCACTTGTTTCAGTATATCAATGGGATAACATCGTAATGCAATACGTTAAAAATAAATACAAATAGGAAGTCTATAAAAAATCTGCTGAATAAAAGCCCCATTACATCGTATGTTTAAATATAAAAGCATTATATAAACTCATGCAAAACATGTCATCATTAAAAAACTACCATTTCGTCTCATCATTTGATCTCATTATTATAATAGACTCATATAATACAAACTAAGGTAAACAACGTTTAAGAGCACAAAAATTGAGACTCACATAATGCTTGATATGATATATATTCCATATAATATATAATATAGGGTGTAATGTCATGGAATTTATATTATATATCGCAGTGATTCTCAACCTTTCTTT
Organism: Parasteatoda tepidariorum; assembly: GCF_982258835.1. Lineage (NCBI taxonomy): Eukaryota > Metazoa > Arthropoda > Arachnida > Araneae > Theridiidae > Parasteatoda > Parasteatoda tepidariorum. The sequence goes on along the minus strand of NC_141755.1, from coordinate 131,364,280 downwards.
TGTGGCGGCACAATTTTAACGATTTCGAAATTTGCCGGCACACAATAAAAAAAAATTAGTTTAAAAGTTGTTTACTTACCAATAATACACTGTGTTAAATAGTTAGTGATAATAATTTTGAATGTGAAATAAAATAATATGTACAACAAAAGCACGTTTATTAAGAGATAATTATTTCTTTCGACTAATTTTGTATTAGTTGGTAACAGTTATTTATTTTTTTGCTAGTTATTAATTGTTAACTTGTTTTCTATAGTTATTAACTGTTAGTTTTTCTACATTGCTATTTTTGTGTGATTTCTTGTTAACTAGTTTTTTTGCTAATTAATTGTTAGCATGTTTTTTTGTTAGTTATCCTTTGCTAATTCACTTTTATAACTATTAATTGCATAGCTTACTTTAATGATTAGCTTTTATTTCCGTTTGAAAATCATATTTAGTTTTCTTTCTTTTGTTAATTAATAATTTTAATGGTCATTAAATTTTCTACTTATTTCAACATTTTTTGAAATTGCCATAGACAATTTAAATTTAAATGCTTCCTTCTTATTTTAACTTATTTTGAGATTGTCAGAGACAAGACAATCGATGACAAAGATTTTCACGCTGTTAAAGCCCGGAAAAATTGTAAAAGTATATATATATAATATTATGTATATATATATATATATATATATATATATATATATATATATATATATATATATATATATATATATATATATATATATATATATATATATATATATATATATATGATATTATACATAATATACACTTTTCTTTAATTTAAACTTTACACGTAATAAAAAAAGCATTTTAATTTTTATTGTATCATTTCTAATATTTGGCGACACATTTTAAAAATTTGGCGGCACACAAAAGTGCCGCGGCACAGTCGTTGAGAATCACTGATATATCGTCTCATTTAACCAACGGATACACTAACGTAAACAAGTGCAAACCGGTTTCAGTCGAGTAAAAACAATAAAGCTGTGCAGTATAATCTTATAGTGCGTCTAATAATTTGGCCAAGTACTGTAAGATAAATAATGCTCTTAACACTATAATGAACATTTTTTAAAAAAAAAACGATTTTTATCTCGAAGATTTATCGATTGCAAGGTTAAATAATGCTTTGTTAATTTAAAAAGAAGAAAAATTTAAAATCTAAGGCTGGAATTATCACTAGAGTTGATTTCAAGAATTATTTGTGACCTCAGAAAATGGTCTGATGGAAAAGAATGTATTTAATTGAATATAAAGTCAACTAATCAACTTTGGTTACTTAGGGAGAAGAAAATCCGCCAAGAGCAATACGGGTTTTGTTTACGTTCAAACTGAATTACGTCGAACATTCTCTCTTATCGAACAACATTCTACTGTTAGAGCTCTTGAGGCTATGTGCTTGACAGTTAGACTTCTACCACGGTTAAAAAATTTGTCATAAGGTTTTCAGCGAACATTCGAATATCTATCAAAAGCCATTAAATGGTTTTTAAAAGTAAAATGTGTAGAATGCCTTCTTTAAATTCTTTTTTATAAATTCTTCAGTTTCCCAAATAATGATTCATAGTTAACACTGAAAAATAAACACATGTTTTAACGTACTTTGATATGTATAATTTATGCCTGTGACTGACTCATTAAATTGATCTGCATTGAACTAATCCACTTATCATTCATAAGTGAGATATCACAAAAAGTAACTGAGGATTTGAAAAATCAGTTAAAGATATGGAAAGTTTACAGTGTTCTGCTTAGGAAACCAGTTCATTTTTTCTCTCCCAGTTTAAAAAAAATGCGTACAAGGTTCAACAAGAGATTGCTTTTATGACTAAACTATAACACAATGTTTTCCTCAGCATGTTAGATCATTTCGTTTTGTACCATAAAAATACAATGAAAGTGAAAACTATATGAACATATGGGAAGCGTTGTTATCGACCCTGTCAACCTTCATCTAGGGAAAGGTACCCCCCCCCCCCATAGAATCGAGTTAACATGTCTTATATACTAGTGAATTGGAATTATTTTTTATTTGTTAGGTACACTACAGTACTTCCACACCAGAATTATATTCGCTGTAGAATTCAATGAACGGATACCACTAGTTGATTCGTTACTGTTTTGTGAGTCGCCGGGAGAGCTCTATTAAGATCACCGTACTTTTGAGTGCTGATTGTGAGAGCTGCATTAAGTTCTTGGTTGTGGTATCTCCTGTGTTGCCTGTAGCAGTCGAATGTATACATTGTGCGTTGTGTGTGATCGAGACTGAGTAGCAACAATGCGTGGAGGTGGAAAATGTAGCAGTCACAAGTAACGAGTCAACTGTTCAATGTGGACCATCCATCGAAGAAGACGTGTTCAGATCTAAGTGGGCGTTACTGCCAAGATAGGCGTGTTTACATCACATCCGAAGGTCATCAATGTGGGGGGAGTTGATATGGACAACCTCAACCTTCATCTATGAAAAGGTACCCCTACATGGAAGCGAGTTAACATGTCTTATATGGTAGTGAATTGGAATTGTACTTTTGTAGTGGTAGACACACTACAGTTGGAATCACTTCGATCCAGCTTGTGCAGCGACCAATACAATGTTAACCTTTTCCTGCGGCAGATGGTACTAATGTGGACTATCAGTTGTGTCAGCTATAAGCAGAGAGTTAAACAATAATTGTTGGATTGTAAATGTCTGGCTTGTCTTGGCGAAGCTTTGCAAAACTAATGGCTTACGATTTGTAAGTATCCAATAAATGTTTAAAATGCTTCATCGAGAGGTATTTTAAGGTGCTCTATCGTATGGGTGCTATACACTTTACCTGCAGACTATGTCTGTGTAGTAAATGGTGACTGATGCACGTTAAATCTGTCGAGTCCTCCATGTTCCCATAACAAATTAACACCTCTGGGGGTACTGATCCAGGATTTTCCTTATCTTCTGGATTAGGATAAAAATGACTTCGACATTCGTAGTCATAAACCCTAAATTGGGTCTGCTGTTCAACGACGGTAATAAAATAAAAATAAAACAGATAAAGGTTGACATCAGCCCCCACATTGGTGGACATGATATGATGAAAGGTGAACAGTTGACCTGCTATTTATGACTGCTTTCCTCCTGCTGCTTCTCAATAACACTCAATAAATATTAAATTTAGAGGAAATATATATGGGTGCAAGAAAATACTCAGGAAGAATTTCGCAAATGAAAGATAAATTAAAGCTAAAAAAAAATCTCATCCAGGTCTTGGGGGGAATCCCTTCTAAGAGAATGCGAAGGAAAGAGAGCGGATAACAATTGAAACTCCTGAAATATCGATGCCACAACCAATCAAAATTGACAATAATGCTTTTAAAAAAAAACATTTTAGAATATTTATTATTTCATTTCAATCTACAGTACCGGTCAAAAGTTTAGACTCACTTGTATTTATTTCTAAACTTTCAAAAATAGTTAAATGCTTCTGACTTAAGCATACAATTTATCAAACATCAGCAAACTTTTCAAAACGCTATTTCCATTTAAAACTGTTCATTATTTTTTTTATTTCGTATCCATTCTGCAGTTGATTACGAAATGAACGAAAGCGCATGTAAATACCTATCTGAAACAAAAGTTTAAGCATGGCGAAGGTTCTGTCATGATTTGGGGATGTTTTGCCGGTGACAAAGTTTGGAGGTCTGGTAAGAATAGAGGAAATTATGGATAAAAAAAATATCGTCACAGAATATTACAGCTTTACACTTTTCCAAGAGTTGGTCAAGGATTTGTTTTTCGGCAAGATAATGCAAAACATTCATCGAAATTGTATAGAGACTACGTCGCGTGAAAAGAAAAGAAAAAAGTACTGAAATACATGGATTGGCCCCCTCAATCTCCCGATATTAATTCTTTTGTGCTGTTGTGGGATGAACTCGATAGAAATGGTAGAAAATGCGATGCACCAATCAAAACAAACTTTGGGAATCTTTACGTAGTTGCTGGAACAAGATTTCAACTAGAGCATTGCAAAAACTAATAGAAAGCATGCCAAAAATATACTCTGCTGTGATTAAGGCTAAAAGAGGATATTTCGAAGAATCGAAGATTGGGCGAAATTCATAGGTTATACATAAAATTATATTCCTTAACGCATAAGTGTTCCCAGATTTGTCAAAATAAAGTTAATTTGTTGTGATTTTCAGTTTGAAAAATCTTGTTATTTGTTCATTTTTAAAAAATTCAAGAGTGACTCTAAGCTTTTGACCGTTACAGTATAATTACAACTGAAAAATAAATATTTCGCTAAAAATCAAGATAATGCTTCTAACTTAGACCTAATTTTATGCCGTTTCTTAAGTTTTCTTGCGACTTCATGAGATGTTACGGATAGAATTTTTCTTAAAAAACTGCCTTAGAAATAGGGAGAGAGAAATTCGGACAAAAGAGTATAGTGGATCATCGATCAAGAAGGAAAACATTCTATCATTGAATAAACAACAAATAAGTAACCAAATGAAATCATTCATCAAAGAAGACGTCGACTCCAGATACAGCATGTGTACTTCTAACTCCAATAGGTTTCTAAGATGGCCTCGTCAGAAGTAAAAACTTCAACAAAAAATAAGCATCTTTCAAGTACTTTTGAAGCACTCAAAAAATATTTTTAATCACTTTCCAAAAAAAGAAAAAAATCATAATTAGGATCTGTGTAGTCATAAAAATTATTTTTCTCTATCGTTTAAAGTTCTTAATTTATATACATAAAATCGATAAAATTCAAAAACAAACACACGTGACAAAATAACTAGTTTCTGATAAATATCTGATAAATATCTGATTGCGGAGAAAATTTTGAAAATCATGCATTTTTTGTAAATTAGAAAGCCAATCGAAACGGCGAAGTAAAAATTTCTTTTTGAAAGAGATAAAATGAAGCACTTTTTGCAAACCCCAAATAAAATAAAAAAACGCTCTTTAAGGGTTTTTAAAAAAAACGTAAATCAAAAATAAGCACTTATTAAAAACGCTGTCCCCATATACGTATACGTTTCAATGTCAATACGAGTCTCGTATGCTGCAATTCTTATATACACTCGTTGTGGGGAAGAAAAGAAAAAAACTTTATGTCATACGGGGGCAAAAAAAGTTTCGAAATAGTCAAATATCTTGAGAAATAAACAGTAAAACCTCACTACAACACTATTTCGTTGACCCAATAAATATAATGTTGTAGAGGAATAAATTATTATATCGAGGGTCTACATATATATATACTTTGGAGGCACAAGAAGACTTTTTTTCTTAATTTTAATATTATCTATGTAATAACTATAAATCTATGTATATATTAGATAAAAATGTAATTGGCAGAGTGTTAATTGTGGTTAAATATGAAATCAGATAGAAATGTTACATCTGTGACCACTTTAGAGATAAGGGAGGCAATTCTAAGAATGGAAGGTTTCGGGGTGCTCGATGTACATCAAGGGTGGTGTATTGAAATCCAAATACAAAAGCCGTTCACTGTGATGAAAAGGAATTACAAAAAATAATAATCAGCAGTGAAACTTCTCTTGTCAGAAAAGATGGAGATAAAATGTCAAAATATGGTAAAATAAGCCTTTTTACATTATTTGAAAACCAATAATAAATGGAGAAAATAAGGTTGACATTTGAAAAAAAAATCGTTTTACAGGGGTTTATTGCCTCAGAGAATATCGTAATATAATGAGAGGTAGATAACATTAATTTATTACATGCAAGTTCAAGGGGACCACGAAACATTATTGTAATAGAAAGAGTTATTGTTGTATCGGATACGATAGTAGCGAGAGTACAATGTACAATATTTTCAATAGCTATTCAATGATGTCAAACTGAATCTTCCTCTCCCAATCTTGGAGGCAGGATTGGAGGGGGTAACTTTGAAATGTTAAATAATTTCCACCTATTTTTTTTTTCTATTGCAGATTCGGATTTTCCAGAAAAAAGTAACACTATTTCGCCTATAGGTTCAGGCATTTTTCTTCACAGATGATGCTGCAACCAACAAAATTTAAAATGGGAAGCAAGCTGTTTAAAATAGATTGAAGAAAATAAATAAAAATGTTAAAAGAAATTTCGAAAAAGTCTTAAAATATTTTAAACACGTCTATTTTTATGTTATTTTTCAGATGTCTTTTCTATGTCATTTTCTGAAGAGATTTCAAAATTATCAGTCCCCTTGGTATATTTAAATGGTTGACAATTTTTTTAAATGTGTTTATTATCATTAATTCTATTGATCGTTAAATATTTAATCTTTTTCATACTATTTTAACATCCTGCATATTAGCGGTAACAAAAGAACAGTCAACATTCTATTAATTTCCTAGTTATTATATGTACGATGCATGGGTTAAGTTTATAATTATTCGCATGTTCCTTATTTTACCTAAGAACCCCAAGCATTCTATAAAAGACTTAATTAATCTTAATCTTATCAGGATTTTTATAATCTTAATTATTTATTAGTTATTTTTGTTCTAAAAATTTTTAGGGGTTATCGTAGAAGCAAATTTAAAAAAAAAAAAAGTTTGTACAGTATTTTTTATTGGGCTAACAACATTTTACTGTGGCCTACACAAAATTATAACACAAAACTTTTTAAATATTTTCTAAAATATAATCTGAGAAAATTTGCTATTATATATTCTTCGCAGATTAAAATTCAAATTATATTTTTATTATTCAAGATTCTTTCTTTAAAAGTAAACTTCCACTAAATGTTTTATAATGTAAATATTAAGTAACATGAATGCATTTTACATAAAATATTTAGAAATCTTTGTTACAGTTTTCTTCCATCAGTCTTTCTGTCTTTCCCATTTCAAATGATTTGTAATCCAATGATCGTTCTTAACTATAAATTTTTAAAAACTAAGAACTAGTGCCTGTGTATTTCAAGAAAATAAAATTGAATTTCAATGGAGTTGACTAATAAATTTAATAAATAGTTCATTTTTCTGCATTATATGTAAAATTGATCCCGATGAAAGGCTTCAGCGTGCAAAATTTATGGCAATCAATACTTTTATTGTGTAAAGGTTACTCTATAAATAACTATAATAAACCATAAAGGAATCAAATAACGACTGCCCTTAAGTCAAAAATTATTCCTAGAACTTTCTGTAGCTTTCTCTCAAGTAGGTAAAATTTCTTAGCAAATTCCACTGAAATCGCAATTTATTTACATTTATTAAAAACAGCCTTTTTGTTTCAGTTCATAATTTAAAATCAACAAGTCCAATGGATATTACCAGGTTTTACTTTGGATATCTGCCGAGGGATGTCAGAGAAGAATGATAGAAAGTTTATTTTTGTATAGTTCATTTTAGAAAAAATAAGCTTTTTTTAATCCCTATATCTATTTACAATATCAGTTGTTAAAAGATTTGGCTTTAAAAGAGCATAAGTTTTTTACAGAATGAGTTTAATAATAACTATTACAAAAGAATGGATAGCATAAGGAATATAAATAGAAGCTCTTGTTTGAGTTAATCATCATTCTTTAACACTGGAAAGAATGATGCATACTATGTATATTACCCAAAAGCAGTCAAAATGAATGGAATGTGTAAAGAAATTCGTTTGAAAATCATTTTAATATTTTTTTTTATATTATTTACAGTTACACAACAAGTTATTAGTAAATATTAACAGCAAAAAAAATTATATGTTGCACAAAAAGTCACAAAATTCTAAGAAATTGTGTCATAATATACTTCATTGTTTTTCTAATTGAAACTAAAAACCTGTCAAAATGACTTCCTTGGGCAATCTAGTGTTTATGCTGATGGTATAGCAAGTGATGATATATATATATATATATATATATATATATATATATATATATATATATATATATATATATATATATACAACACAATAAAGACAATGAGAATAACAAAGTAAGGATAATAAGGAGAATGAATAAAAATAATAGTTTTATTTACTACACAAGAGTTGCAAGTATATAGAATTACTACAATACATCAAAAATACAGAGAAAACATGGGGAAAATATAATAAAAATTTATGTAAAATGAGGAAAAATTATTAAAGCAAAATATTTTTTAATTCTTAAAAAAATCATTTTTATTAAAAAAAGAAAAAATTAAAAAAAAAACGGAAAGCAAAAATAATGAAAAGATATAATATATATTATATATTTTAATTATTTTTGTTTTCCGACTTTTTAAAATTCCTTAAATAAAATTGATTTTTTGAATATTTAAAACTATTTTTTCAATATTTTTCTTTCTTTTAAATCTTTATCATATTTTTTCCATATTTATTCTGTATTTTTAAATTTTATATAAGTATTTTTCGTAAAAATAAAACTCCAACATCAACTGTTGTTATTATTATTAGTAGATAGAAGAAATAAGAACCCAATAAAGAATTATTGCTGTTAATTGGGTAGTGAAGGATTAGCAGCATCAAAACCTAATTAATTTGAATAATTAAACCGGAAATGGTATAAGGTGATAAATAGAAACTCCTTCGGTGCTTCCAAAGCTAACAAACTGGTTTTGATATTCTAATTTTGGCATACTTTGTGATTTAAAAATGTGTATTTGTCATTTTGATTTTATTTAAAACATATTTCTAAGCATAGAGAAAGAACGATATATTACTCTTATGTAAATAAGGACGGTATTTTTTTAAATTTTCAATGAAATTATAATATTCACCAAGGTAGACCATTTTTTGGAGAAAGAAAAGACATACAGAAGGAAAAATGCTCATGCAGGCAAGAGATAATTCGACTCCTGTATGTCATTTGCATTCGAAGTGTGCGACCTCCACGAGAAACTAAATAAGTATGAGAAGCTACTAACACAAGTAAGTAGGTAGGTACTTTATTTGCGTAGCACTAGAGCTGCACAATGGGCTATTGGCGACTGTCTTGGAAGCATCCCTGAGGATGACGTGCCATCGAAATTTCGACCCTCTGCAGAGGGGATGGCTCTCCTGCTTTTGCATCCCGACGACCTGAGCGAAATCGAGCACTTTACGGTAGAACAGTTCAGCGAGGCCCGATTCGGCTCACCCTGGGTCCCTTCACAGGCTCATCAATGTGGTCACCCACCCGCTTACTGACCACAGCCAGTGATATTTGTCTATATTCTTGCAGCCAGTCTATGTTCGCAGTCAGTCTTTATTCTTTCATAAAGATTTCGACTTTTTCACTATATATTTCTTACTTAACACAAAGAAAGGCATGTGAAACATAAACAAACTAATTATGTATCGAAGTTACCAGGTACACGAAACAGAAATATATCACGGTTACAATAAAATACATAAGCAAGTCATAAATCTACGTCACTGTATATAATTAAATTCACGTTAAGTTACATTCTAACTTACATAGAGAAACTTAGCTCAACTTTAACACGCTATTTTGCTGATAAACGATCAGCTGGATCTGACGTCATAGGTTACAAGAGCGGGTATTGTGATCTTCCTCTTGGAGTGCAAGTATAGTTTGTCTGCGGTAAGAACTCCCTCCACCACGAAGTCCTCGGCCGCCTGCTGCTATGGAAACAAGAATAGCGCGTTTCAGGGAAGGTGGTTTTTTTCTCTAAGGCTAACACAATAGACCGAAGAAAAAGATTCCCATTCTCTCGCCGACGCGAGCCAAAGGCCAAAACATATCCTAAAAAGTGGTCCCACACACCTACTTGAAATAGTTATACCTCGTTACCATAGTCACCTCATTCGTTTTAGGCTCACGACCTGTTAGAATGTATAAATTACAAAAAAATCTTATCAATGGTAAAATTACGTAAATTTAAACACAAAACACAATAATAAAACTTCATTAAATATTAAGCCTGTTTACATATCGTCTCGCAAGCATAACATAAACGAATGGATACACCTGAAGTTTTCAAAACTTCTTTTTACAAGCTGTCAACGAGTGTAAACATTAACAAGCTTCCCAAAACCGAAAAAAATTTAGAAATCTTCCAGTGTATTCGATGTGTCTTACAAGGCGCAGGTGATGTGGGAACAGGCTTAATATTCTAAGAAGTTTTATTATTGTGATATGTGTTTAAATTTACGGGTAATTTTACAATTCATAAGAGTTTTATGCAATTTATAAATTCCAACAGGTTGTGAGAGTAAAACAAATATGAGAAAATTTATATTACTGCATAAATAAAGTGTAAGATTTGCCATATTTTGAGTGTTATCCCTCGTTGGCTATTGGCGATCGCAACGCTCGAATACGCCATCTGGGGAGAGACCGGTTTCATGCCTTTGGCCCTTCTCCCGTCCCTCTCCTCCTCTTTCAGTTGCATAGGAATGTACTACGATATTTTCTTTTTCTTAATATTTTTCCTTTTTATTTAATAAAAATATTTTTTTAAAATTTCCATGATGCTTTTCTTTAGAACTATGTTTAATGTAGTTTTCAGTTCCATATAGTTTTCCAACTTAAAAGATTTTAATCTATATGAAAATCAAGAGAGAAACTAACGTACTTCTTTCCTCTGTGACTCTCCACGCGCTAACGGGGAAAGCATGCGAAGTGTTCCCATGGGTAGAGAGTTCTGCTCTACGCCACCTGCAGCCCATTTCGATCACCAATATGGATGGTGTTTTCAATAAAAATGTAAACAATAACAATCTCGAGCTCGGCACCTACTCTAGTTCCGGTTAAAAAGTTTGCAGCTGCTTACTACATGTTATTCTGATAGGCGATGTTTTCAAACGGATAATTTTGTTTTCAATAAAAGAAATAAGTTAGATAATTACTTAGCTCACATCTGTCATATTTCATTAGATATTAATGTTAATTATGTAATTCTGGTGAGTTTGAAGTGAAAATTTGTTTTAGTTTTTTAGAGATACACTATCTGGCCATTAATGACCGGACACCCCTCATTTCGGATACATAAGGTGCTAGTATCAAGTCAGTAGGGCGTAGGACAGCCACGCGCCCTTATCACAGCTTTAACCCTTCTAGGAAGGCTATCCACTAGGTGTTGGTACACGGCGGCAGATATTGCCCGCCATTCCTCCTGTAACATGGCGAAGAGTAGAGTGGTGGTTTGGGGGCATTGTGGTCTGGCCCTCAACCGGCGCTCCAACTCATCCCAGAGATGCTCAATTGGATTGATGTCGGGACTTTGGGGTGGCCAGTCAAGCTCTTGCACCTCCATTTCATCAAACCAGTCCGTGATGGCATGTGCTTTATGAATGGCAGCGTTATCGTGTTGAAACACAAACGGGCCATTACCGAATTGTTGCAACAGGGTGGGAAGCGCCGAATTGTCCAGGAGGTCTCTATACCCTTCTGCGTTCAGGGTTCCACGCACTAACACCGAGGCTCTAAGGCCAAACCATGAGAAACAGGACCAAACCATAATTCCTCCACCGCCGAACTTCACAAAGGGGACAATGCACTCCGGTAGGTACCATTTTCCGGGTATTCGCCAGATCCACACTCGTCCATCAGAGTGCCACAACATGTAGCGTGACTCATCACTCCACATAACGCTTTTCCATTGCTCTACTGTCCACTGGCGACGTGCTCTGCACCACTGAAATCGGTGGCGGGCGTTTAATGGAGAGATGTTTGGCTTATGTGCTGCTGCTCGTCCATGGAATCCTTGTGCAATCAGCTCCAGATGAATGGTACGTGCACTGGCAACACTGCCAGATGCAGCCCGGAAGTTGGTAGCGACAGTGTCCAACGACATTTGTCGGTTTGCCTTCACTACACGTCGAAGAGATCGTCGATCCCTGTCGGACATTATTTTGGGTTTGCCGGGTCGGGACTGCGGTTTTATCACTCCCTCTCGTTCCCATTTCAACACGACGTCACCAACTGTTGACTGTGGTACCTGAAACTTGTCGGAGATGGCACGTATGGAATGACCAAATCGGTGAGCGCCTATGATCATGCCCCTTTCAGCCTCATTCAGCTCTCGTCGTCCACTCATTTTCACTGTTAACGCTCGTATGGCCGTCGCCTGCTTGCGAGTGGTCTTTCCCCCACCCCAGGTTGTCCCGCAGTGGACTGATCGTTAAGACACGGTTCTCATCAGATCACCGAAGTCAAGCATCACTGGCTGCGGTCAGTGTGCGGGTGGGTGACCCACTTCGATCAGTCTGCGTATGGGACCGAGGGTGTGCGGTATTGGTCCTCGTTAAACTGTGCTACCGTAAAGTGCTCGACTTCGCGTGCAGGTCGTTGGGCTACCGAAGCGGGGGTGCCATCCCCTCTGCAGAGGATCAAAATTGTGATGGCATGTCTTCGGATCATCCTCAGGGATGTTTCCCAGACCGTCGCCAATAGCCCATTGTGCAGCTCTAGTGCGAAGTAAATCAACAACAACAACAACAACAACCCACCCCAGGTTCCGTATTTATTCCGCCAGGACGAGTCCATCTGCCGTTCAAGGGGTGTCCGGTCATTAATGGCTAGATAGTGTATATTGTTAAAAAAGGTGACATGGTTGCTAGATTTTAAATAACTCGCTTTCTTGGCAGTCTTGATATGGCGTCTTTCCATAAGTTTATTCCTGTTTGTTCTTGTTGCAAGCTGTGTACCATCTTGCGTTAGTGTTAACACTTTTAGCATTGTAAACACAAGTAATAAGTAATAAAATACATTGTTTGCAAGAATCTCAAAACACAATGATGCCAAATGGCTTTAAAATACAACGGAAACAGTAACCCGGAAATTTAGGCGGTACCGAGCTTGCAGCGTTACCTAGTGTAGAAAACACCATCCATTAGTGAGAAAGATCGTCCCTTTTTTTATTTTGGATAGCATTGTATGCTTGCAAAATCTTCCGAATTCATTTGCTGAAAGTTAGATTAAAAAACACGTTATAATCTAACCACTATAAGTATAATAGTATTGGATGGCACTGTTTTTAAGCTTATAAGCATAAAAATCAATCGAATCTAGTGACCCGTCTACGAATTTTAACTCTTAGCGCCATCTGTGTATAGCTTTACACGATCAACCAGTTACTGGATCATTTGTGAAAAGCAGTGCTCTTTCTTTGATTGTATATTTTGCTAATGTTTTGTAGTTTAGCTTAATTAAATTTAAATTATGAAAATTGATAAAAAAGAACTATGTCATACGTTGTTACACAAACCGGACAGTGTGGGAATCAACTCGGGCAATGTTTTTTTGATCTATTATCAGATGTTGTTAAAAACCAATCTTCCGCAAATTCTTCTTTTAGTGACGAAACTTTTCATAGGTAGTAATACGTTTGGAAATTTAAGTTAATTGCCGAAATCAAGTTATGGCAAATTTTTTTTTAACAAAAAAGTTTTCATTTTCAAATTACGAAAGAAAATTTTTACTATTCCTTTTCTTTTACTATTTCTTATTGAAAGAAATTCGAATATAATCTAACTTTACCTCTTCATGAACCTTATTTTCGCCCATTCTTTGAAAAATTTTATTATAAATACAGGGTATCCGATCACCTGGAAAGTCATGAATTTAGGGTTGCCGAAAAATCTAATTTTTAAAGTGGATTTCAATTTCATGGTGTTCAGAATATCTGAATTTGTAACTAAATCCCCACTCACAGATTTGATTAAAATATAAAATGTTTTTATCGTGTTCTTTCAAAAAATGAAAGAAAAAACATCATTTCTAGAGCGAATTATCTTTTAAACTTCTATGATTTCAGAATTTTTTTTATTTATTTATTTTATCAATTTCAAATTCTAGCTGAAGCAGAAGCAAGTCAGTCATTGGCTAATATTTTTATTCCGAAATGAGAGCAGAAAAATCAGGAGTATTTCTTTCCTTTCCGATGAACAAGAAAAGTATCTTTTGAACGTTGTTCTGCAGAAAAAAAGAGAAAAAAATATTATTTGCTTTTGTATTTTTTTCAGCTATTTTATTGCTTCTACTCTTTCTTTACTCTGTTTTTAAATTTAAAATCTATAAATATGAAGATGCAGGGTATAACAGTTTTGGTTATATCTATCATTTCAATGAATGTTATAATGATTTTTTAAATTTATTGTCGCGTTTTTGTCGCAGAAATTAGTAACTTCGTTAAGTCATGAAAAATTATTGGCATGAGTCATAAAAAGACATGGATTTGAAAATCTAAAATGTAGCAGATACCCTGTAAATAGTAAGTAATGTGTATTCATTTGTTCAGCATCTATTATTTTATTTTATTATCAGTGTTGAACAGCCGACCCAATTCTGAGTCTACCAATGTTCCTTGCAATTTTGAACAAAATTCAGAAAACAAGAGAAATTGTGGATCAAGCATTGGGAGAACTTTTTAAGGGAACTAAATTGCATTTTCGTCACATGAAGAGGAAAACCTCCCACGGTTAGTCTGACTACATGGCACTTTAACCCATGATCTGTCTACCACTGAGGACATTTAACATCAGCACTGTGGTCGGTGTGAGCCGTTTGCAGAATTCGTAAGCCATTACTAAGATTCAAACCTAAGTCTCCTCGTTGGAAGGCAAGCCCTCTAACATTTTATAATCTAAATAAAAATTATGCAGTGTTTAAGTGTTGGAGATCCTGTTTGTGCCAACTACCAACTTATCAAAAATTCTTACTTGCCATGACTAGGTTGTTATCATCGATTCAGCAACTTCAAATTCATGTCCTGTAATAAACTTAATATCAATTTGGGATACAGCAAACATTCGGTCCTTTTGCTATATGTTCGGTTGGCCAAATATTCGTCTAAGAATTATTTTTTGACAAAATTATTTTGAGGTATAGTTTAATTGATATTATAAATAATCTGAAATTGTATTTTGTGTTATAAAGCTGTTTACTGCTATAAAGCAAGATTAAAAGAACTTACATACAATTTTTATTAATATTTAAGACCACATCAACACATTTCAGGGGAAATTGTTATACTACTCTGATATAGAGCGGACAGTGGGTGCTAGAATTTAAATTTCTGAAAATTTCAAAAATGAATTTTTTTCTGGCTTAAAATGTTTAAAAAGCATGTGTTGAGCGCCAAATATGTGTAGGATTTTAAAATAATAATATTTTAGCCGTAAAAATAATTTAAATATCATTTTTTAATTTTATTTAATTGTGCATACTGATTTGTTTTCAAATTAATGTTTAATGTAGCTTTAATTTTATGAATACTGATTTTAAAAAAATTGAACAGTATCTTTATATATCAGGAGCGTCAGTTGATTGCCAGCATTCCATGTAGGCGATCACAATGAATGCCCTCTCTTTTCATTTGTATAGGAATGTACTACGATTTCATTACGTATTTAATTGTTAAAAATATTTTTTTTAAATTTCCGCAATGATTTCTTTAAGATCTATGTTCAATGTAGTTTTTAATTCCATGTAGTTTCCTAACTTAAAAGAGATTTATCTATATGAAAATCAAGAGAGAAACTAACATACTACCTCCTTCTACGACTCTCCACACGCTGATGGCGAAAGCATGAAGTGTTGCCTTTGGTAGAAAGTTCTGCTCTACGCCACCCATAGCTTGTTTTGATCATCAATATTGTGTGGGTACTACGCAATTACGTAACTAGTATTAAATAAAACTAGTATTATGTAAAGAATGTTGGCTTGCTGTTATAAATGATCTGTTTCATATTTTAAGGAATGCTTGTTTTTAGGTGAAATAATTATAAATTTACTCAAGGAATATAATGGAATGTCAGAGCTTCATGTATTGTGGAAAATGTATGTTGTAAAGTTTTTTTTCCCCCTCACAATGAGTGTATACAAGAAAACATGCATTAATTTTAATTTCAAAGAAGGCTCGTTGACTCCATATTTTATTTAGATCTATATTTTAAGCTTTAGACTGAAAATGAAAATTAGGTTATTTCCTTTGTTAAATTATTATTTTTTTTTTCAGGTTCTTTATTGATGCTGAGGATAAAATCTTTGCCCGATCAGTTTTGTTTGACACAGAGCCCAAGGTAATATCAGCGATTTTCTGATTTGAATTATTTAATTTTAGTTGGCTATTTATTTATTTTACTCGGTTCATGTTTTTATTTTGTCCAAAGCAATTTGTAAAAATGTGATGCAGTCAAATTTTGTATCACAAACTTGAAGGAAAACATTATAAAAATTTCATGATATCATGAAATGAAATCATCTAATGAAAACTCAGATTATCAAAAAAATTATTTTTTTATTTTAATCAAAATAATAACTATACTAGAATTTTAAAAGATGTGTGGCAGGTATTAGTTATTTTTCAATTTATATTTTAGTAAATTTCTCCTGTTTTGTCTTCAGATTTATCTCTATATGCTTCTTTTAAAATATCTGATCTTTCCCAAACAGAATATTCTGAAATATTGTCATACCTGTCGAGTCTCTTGTTTTTTAATGAAGACTCCTGTATTTTATGACTATCTCCAGTTTATCCATATATTCTCAAATTTCTCCTTATTTGTTAAAAAAAACATTTCTTTGGTGATAAAATATCTGCTGATGGCAAAAATACCTCTCTTCTACCTCAGCAGATTGTGTTATTGTCTGTACTGCAATATGTTGATTGCTTGGCATACTGTCACAAGAGGTAGAAAAGAGAATATTGCAACTAGAGCCGTGATGGCTCAGGGCATAGAGCGTTCGCCTACCAATGAGGTGAACTAGGTTCGAATCCCAGCCATGTCAGATCGATACAAATTCCCCATCCGGCTTGCATCAAGCGCAGTCCTAATGTGAAATATCCTCAGTTGTTGACGGATCACGGGTTAGAGTCCTCTTGCTGTCAGGCTAACCGTGTTAGGTTTTCCTCTTCATGTAACGCTAAAACGGGTTAGTTCCATCAGAAAGGTCCTACATGAAGGCAAATTTATTCCAATACTTGATTCAGGAGTTCCCTTGTCTTCTGGATTAGGTTCAAAATGACAAGGATATGGAGTTGATTATTAGTAGATGTAAACCTAAAAAATTGGGTCGGCTGCTCGTTTGTAAAATAAAATAGTTTTATTGTAGATAATGGTTTTAAAACAATTTCCTTCGATTAGGATTTATATACATATCTTCCCTAAATGTAAGTGCTTATATTATCCCCAATTTTTACTTACATGATTGCGCATGATGCATCAAAACTTAACTCGTATAGTAAAATCTCCGTCATTTTATGTCTCCAATGTCTAAATTAACTATGTAATTCCTCATGAGAGTATTCATCATAGATCAAGTCAAAGCATAGAAAGTTTTATTTCATTAAAAAGATTAAAGGAACTGATACATTTTAATCTGTGCAAAAATTTAAAAATTAGTCTTAAAATGTTAAATAGTTTTAATACATATAATGAAGGCATGATAAGTTGCTTAAAACAAACTTCTGTCGCATCTTTCTTTTCAACTGGATAAATACAAAACAAAAGTACGTTCATATATTGAATTTCTTCATCTATTTTTTTCCTTTAAATTTGAAAAAAATAGCAATGTAAATAATTATTGTGGATCATTTCATTTAAATATTTCTATATAATTTCAATTATTTTAAACGCAGTTTATGGCCAATTATTTTATACACATAAAACGTACTGTTCTTGTAAATGGAAAATTTTTTTGGTCCTAAGAATGTCTGCTTAGCCGAGGTTTCGATGTATATATTATTAGCTTTTACACTTTGGGTTAATACCTAACCCATACAAGGTTCGGTCGTAGGGTGTTATTATGGTTTTGTGAAATTAAATATAAAATTAAGTCCTTAATTGGAGTTCAGGAAAATGCTATTAGTTATTCTACAGAAAATAAAATTAATAAACAAAGTTGTAGCTATTTTTGTTCAAGCTCAACATTCTAATGAATTTTAAAGGTAGGGAAGCAATTTGTCAATTGCAAAGTAAATTAGTTTAGATAAAAACAATTATTTTAAGTTACTCTAGATAGAAGTTACTTACTAGTTACTCTAGATTCTTTTTTCATTGTTGATATGCTCTAGGTTTTAAAAGTGCTTGTATTTAAAGAAACATACATTTAAATGGGTATCATTGATTATGTTAGTACTAGTAAATTATTATTCATACAGAAAATTAGGACTTAAAAATTTCAGGTCACTTTTTGTCTCTTATTATTATTTAGCCTAGTTTGAAATGCCTTAATTTACATCCTTTCACTATTCTTTTGTATAAAATCTTCATTATCAAGAGAATCATAATAACCATATCCTAAAAAATATATTTATTGAAGAATATATAAAAATATTTTAGTTATAATAAATTAATGATTTCTTTAAAAAGTTACAATCACTTTAAATGGATGATTTTATCATGATTTAAATCTGTGCATTTTTTAAATTTAAGTAAAGTAAATGAAAATTCGAAGGAAGTATATAAACTTCATGTGTTTTAAGAATGTCATTTAAAATTTACTATGCTCGCATTCCATTTATTTGCAAGTCATTGCAAAATGTGCTGTATCTTTGTATATGAAACTTATTTCTGCGCGTTCTATCTCCTACTTTTTTGAAAACGATATATGTGTTAGAAATTTCTCGGTATTTTCATCTTTCAGTATTTAGATAACTATTATTCTTCAACATTTTAAACTGAATGGTCATGTTTTTAGGTAATTGAAGAAATTTCCAAACCTTTTAAAGGGAGATCTTGGTTTTACCGTGATGATGGTGCTGTCCGTGTTCATGACTTGGGCTCGGGTAATAATTGGGCCATGGGATATCACTGCTACGGACCAACTGCACAGGATGCTGCTTTGAATGCTGTACGCAAAGAGATGGAACGCTGCGATCATTTAATTAGTTTACTCCAACTCTCATCAGTGGCTGGTGGTACAGGAAGTGGTTTTGGCTCTTATCTCTCTCAGCTGTTTCGAGATGAATTTTCAACAAAATCCTCAACCAATATAGTAAACAAGTATACTTTATTATAATGATTACACTAATCTTTTATAAATTATTTAACATTCATTAAATACAGTAGTTTTGAGAGGTACCTATTTTGTGACAATTTAGACATCATTTGTGAAAATAAAAAATCATATTAAAAAATCAACGCAAAAATATGATAAAGTAAGAAAATATTTTCAAATATTGTCATAAAAATCATTTATGACAGGTAAATTTCTGTATATTTTTCCCCATATAAAAAAGATAATTTTACTATTGTAAAATTGTGACTTAAAATTGCATTCAAATTTAAAATTCCATAAAAATCATAGTGCATAGTTAAATTTCAACTTGAGTTTAATAAAAACGTGCATTTAACAGTTCTAACACTAAAAGTTATTTTCATTACCTGATCACGTTTCATTTGACTAGGTCATACAGGAAAAAGTTTTGTTAAAAGAAGACAAAAAGTTTTTCCTAAGAAATAAAGGCCTGTTAGAATAAATTTACAATAGTGTTTAAGATAATGTTCGAATGTTTAGAATAACATTCGAATTTTGACTTCCTGCAAAGTTTACAGAAGGGAGCCCTAGTTGTTTAATTTTAAAATGTTCGGCTAAAAAAAACTCACTTTGATATGGTGTCG
Source organism: Parasteatoda tepidariorum (assembly GCF_982258835.1). Taxonomy (NCBI): domain Eukaryota; kingdom Metazoa; phylum Arthropoda; class Arachnida; order Araneae; family Theridiidae; genus Parasteatoda; species Parasteatoda tepidariorum. The sequence continues at coordinate 131,344,764 of NC_141755.1, read as the reverse complement.
CAAATATTGTGTCGCGTGCTATTTAGGGCATGCGACACAATATTTTGAGCACGCCGCCCATCGCAAAGTCTCACTATGAAGCATATTAACAATTAAATTAAAATTCACAATAAACAAACGAAAAAATAAACAATTTTTAACCAAATAACTATCAATTAATGCCAAAAAACAATTAATAAGCATAAAAAACAAGCTAACAGTAAATAACTAGCAAAAAATTAACAGTAATCTTTGAACTAACATATTACAACCTAATATTAAGACTCCTATACTATCAGAGCTGACCTATCAAGCAATATTGGAGCAAACAAGTTCGCAAGTTAACTTTATGTTAGTATTATTTGTGTTATGTGCTTACGTTAGCTCTTTGCTTCAAAAATAAATGATAAGTCGGCCTGTCTAATTCAGGGGCTCTACCTAATACAAGTTATTTGTCTTCTAATCTGCAACAACAGAAGTCACAATAATGTTACTTTAAGTTGAACTGAGACATTGCGAAATGTATTATTTTTCATAGTAAATAAAGAGTTTTGAGTTGATAGTATTTAGTATTATTATTTTCCCAATAATCACGAAGTCAAAATTATTTGACGGCACGTCTATGGCCTCATTAAGCAATTTTTTTTAGAAAAAATGGCACACTGGTGCATAAAGTTTCGCCACCCCTGCCCTAGACAGACCCCTGCTTATATATATCAGGGGTCTGTCCAGGCCAAATTTACTACCGATTAGCAGTATCTTCGCAAACTCTACTCTAGGAAAAACGGTAGTTTCACAAAATGCTTTTTCTTAAAATTTTATTTTTGTATCTCATAAGAAACGATAAATCTATATTTTTTTAGTCGATTTTTTACTATAATTTTTAATTTTCGCAAATTATGTCTATATTTTCGCAAAATAGGTACCTCTCAGAAAAACCTAGACTGACCCCTGTATATACACATTTTTACTATTAATTGTAATAATTTATGACTTTTTATTAATTGTTTATGATTAATATATTCCATTTTTAGTCAGATCTCTAGTGAATGAGGATTAATTTATGTTTCTCACTTTCTTAAAATAATTCATTCAAAAGATTGCTTATGTATAGAAATTTTTACTACAGTACGGAACCCGTTACCCGAAAATCAGAAAACCAAACAACCGGAACGAAATTCAATAAATTTTCCCGCCATTTTTTTTTAAAAAAATGTTTTTTTCCTCATAAGATTTTAGGATTTTTCTTTCTTTTTTGAAAGATGTTTACTTTACCACCATTTTGGAAATTATCATTAGTGTATTACTTCAGCGTTTTTTCTTCTTTTTAAGATTATTTCCAACTATTTTTGTTTGTTTTAGTTGGATTTAACAATAAAAAAACGGTTTTGTATCGATTCAGAAAACCGGAAAAATCAGTTATCCGGAATAGCGATGGTCCCGATCGTTATGGATAATTGGTTCCCTACTGTACTAATATACTAATTTTCTATTAATTGTTTAACATTTATTAGAGTAGTTTCTTATAAATGTTACTCTATTTTTAAAGTGATTTTTGATGAATGAGGTTAACCGTACATTTTTAAATTGTTATTAATGTTTAAATCAATGTTTAATATGCTACTTTCTTCCCCTTAATTTATACCCTATTAAGGAGACTGTCCCCATACCATGAATATTTGATGTCATATTGATAGGACACTGAATTTCTATCAAAAGGCATTTGGAAAATTATTATTTTTATTTTATTTATATTTTTTTTTCATCATCATAAACAACATCAATATATTTTAATCATAACATTTTGATTATTGTTGGGAAAAAAATACATTTGGAAATCCTTTCATCTGTTTCACGATTTCGACCTGTTTTGAAATTCGTATTTTAAATAAGAATTTATCATTTTACTTAGTTTGGAATTTGTTTGAAAAAAATTTAATTTTTTTCTGATAAATCACTTATTATTATTAAATAGCATTCACGAACATTATTCTACTATTACTTTAGGCTATCTGCATTAAATACAAGAAGGAAGGATAATATTATTTTTGTTATTTTAGCTATGAAAATTTGACAAATACAGTCGGGCTTATATTTAACGAACTTCCATTTTACAAATTTCTCTATTATGCGAATTTTTTGGAGGAACCAAGAACATTTTGGAAATTTCTTCGTAAAATAATTTCCAAATAGCAAAGTGAATTTTCTATTTAACAAACTTTTCCTTGAGATCCACTTTCCCTATTTCCCAAAATATTTTAGAACATTTCAAACTTGCTAACGCATTTTATGGTGGAAATGACCTTAAATTGATTTTCAAGGCTACTTTTAGAGAGAACGGTGAAATCCCTTTCCCTTTTGTATTCATTTCAAACGAAAAACTCAGACAAAATGAACGGATTTTATCGGTAGCAATTAAACTTAAAACCGCAGGTGGTAATGTACGTCTAACATTACTTTGCAGTTATCATTTTATACAGCAAATAAATGCAGCTATAATTTTATACGTAAATTTGGCATCTTTTAGTTGAAAAAGTAAGTAGCATGGTAGTGTAACACTGGGTAATGTTTTGCTCCATTCATATACAGATTTCTTTTATGGCTGAGATTTATAAAACAAATAGTAGATACTATCTTACAAGATAAAGGTGTATCCATTGCTATTTTAATTATGACTAGCTTTTATGAATTTAACACAATCGCTGGCACTGGCATGTCAGAGCGGCACCTCCTGGTATGCCGACGACGTGCTAGCGCGTTGATCGACTATGATAAATTATATGCTCTGTGTTTAGTGTGGCTTTTGGAGTTGAACGGAGAGGTTGTTTCGGCACGTTAGTGAAGCATTATTTTTTTATTTTTTGTGGTTGGTTTTCAAAACTTTTGTTCGAATTTTTTTATGTCGCGACTGCCAATATCTGTATATTGTGCTTATTATTTGTAAATATTTTCAATATTGTTTCTGAGAATGCTGATCAGACGCACTGGAGCGTCAGTGGTACTCACGAAGACACGTTAAGTCTGTGTGCCACTGACGCTCCAGAGCTTCGGGGGGAAAAAACGCTCTCTAAACAGGAAAATAATATGTTTCTTCGTTTTTTCGGTTTTCCTAGTAAAATATAAGGAACATTTAAACCATTAAAACCCTGTTTTGTAATCCGGCTTCTCAGGATAGAAGTATCATTTTTAGTGGCAGTGAATGTGTTAAAAACCTGTTTTGTGTTGTTTAAATATTTCAAAAGGTGATTTTCTATTTAACAAATTTTCCATATAATGAACTTATTATCGGGATTTAGCAACTTCGTTAAATAGAGATCCGACTGTATATATTTTTTCAATAAATTATCAAATATTCTCTAATTCCCTAACAGATTGATTGACTAGTTTTCAGCTTTTTTATTTTACTGAAGTGTTTTTAATTTTTAGATAATGTGGCCTTTCCATAAATGTGATGTCACAATTCAGGCCTATAACTCCATCTTATCTCTCTCTTCATTTCAAGAGTCTTCGGATGCTATATTTCTCTTTGAGAATGATTGGTTGATGAAACTTTGTCGTCAAAAATTGAGAATCAAATCTTCCTCTCTCCAAGATTTAAATAAAGTGGCTTCTCTGCAACTAGCTCATGTTTTACTTCCTATTGGGAATAATCTCAATTTCAGTTTCACATTCAGTAAGTAAAATTTGATCTGAAATAATTTAATTATTGAAAGTGTGTGTAAACATTCAAGATTCAATGATAAATAGTTCTGTGGGGGGGGGGGGGAATTAAAGAAGGCTGAATACTTACAGGGTATCTGCACACCTCGAAAGTCGTGAATTTCGGTATTTGTCATGATTTGAACTATTTTTTAAAAACAAAAGTCATGGATTTAGGTCCCCAAAAAATGGAATTTACTTCCCCCCCCCCCAATTTTATGATGTCCCGAACATCTGAATTTGTAACAAAATCCCCACTCACAGTCCTATTTTATTAAAATATAAAATGCTTTTATCATGTTCTTTAAAAATGATGGTGTTCTTTCAAAAAATGAAGGAAAAAACATCATTTCGAGGGTGAATTATCTTTTAATCTTTTGTGATTTCAGAATTTTTAATATTTTTATTTTTTTTTATTTTATCAATTTAAAATTCCAGCTGAAGCAAGTCAGTCTTTTTTTTTAAATTAAGAAATGAGAACAGAAAAATCAGGAGTAGGAGAGAGGGGGGCACATGTGAACAAATTTTTTTATTTTTTCATTTTTCGAAAATTATCATCAATTTCTAACCGTAAAGAAGTCCATGTGTTTAAATAGTCTTTTCTTTGTCTTATGGAATTTTTTGAGATTTTTCAGTGAAATATTTCTTTACTTTATGATATTTTAGAAAAATGTCTTCAATTGTTCACATGTGCCCCCCATAGGGGCACATGTGAACATGCCTGGGGAACATATAAACAAGATTAAAAACACAAAGTAGTCATCATATTTAAAAGAAAAAAATCTTTAATATAATAGATATAGATGCGAATTATACTGTAGGGGTTGTAGCTTACTATGGGAATTTAAATTGTACAATAGTACTGTCAATAAGAAAATAATTTTTCCGCTGTTGGGTTTTTCGTAATTTCATGTTCCTCAGGAGTTATAATGGGCCTTTTTCTTTCCTCTCTGATACTTTTTCATGCTTTTTTTTTTTTCATTTTTTCTATCTTTTCATTTGTAGCATTAGCAATTCTATCTTTTTCAGGTGTATCAGTTAATATGCGTGATCAAATATTTAATAAAAAGAAATTCTTAAAGAAAAAATTAACGATTAATAAATTAATTATGGAAAATTAAATAATAATAATAATTTTAAATGCATACATATTTTTTAAACTTATAATATCATGAGGATAATAATCTTAATACTATGTAGGGGCATATGTGAACTGTTCACATCTGCCCCTGATGTTTTGTTCACAAGTGCCCCTTCATCTTTCTTAAACCTAACTTGAAAAATAAAGAATTTTTAATTGAGTAAAAAAAAAAAAAATTTCGTAAACTTACCTGAATATTCATATAATGGTCTGCAATAGTTAATTTTAGTTTATTAGCTGATTTATACTATGCTTTGACTTGAAGAAGCGAGTGATTATAATATATACAACACCAGCTGATACAAAGAAATTGTCAGAATAGGACAACAAAATGACTCATTGTTCTGAAAGTTTTGCAGGGAGGTAGGACTAATACTGCCATCAATTGAAAATTTTTCAAGATTTTTTATTTCAAATCATATTGGTAAAACATACCATGTTCACATGTGCCCCCCTCTCCCCTATTTCTTTCCTCGCCGATGAATAAGAAAAGTATCTTTAGAATATAATTCTGCAGAAAAAAGGAAGAAGAAAAAATTATTTGCTTTTGTGATTTTTTTTTCAGCTCTTTTATTGCTTCAATTCTTTCTTTACTCCATTTTTTTTAAATTTGAAATCTATAAATATGAAGATGCAGAATATAACTGTTATGCCTATCATTTCGATGAATGTTATTTAATGCTTTATTGTTGTGTTTTTGTTGGAGGAAATAGTCATGAAAAATTTTTGGAATGAGTCATGAATTTGGAAATCTAAAATGTAGCCTGGTCTTACCATAGAACACAAACAATGTTGAGAGAGTGAAATGCACTTGCTGCCATAACTTTGAACGTAGAAACGTAATTTTTTTTTGCGGCAAGTCCTCCATGAACTGTTGCTTAAAGTAAGTCGGCTGGAGTGCAACAAGGTGTGTGTTTTATGCATGATAGTGCCACTACACATTATGTGCTCAAGAAGTGTAATCATCTTGAAGTAGTTTGTACATTTATTCTATGGGGTCACCTTAAATCACTCAATGTTATACAACATCTGTGGGGACACCATAGTATCTCTTAAAGCAAGTCATCATTTTGGTAGGCATCAAAAGCCCGCCTGACAAACACACCCAGGTATTCTGCAATGATGTCAACTTCTTGAAACAATTTTTTGTAACACTCAAATCTCTTTTATAACTGTTAATCTTTGTTGTTGTATTCCAGCTTGCAATTAAAAACTGTGACTTTTACCTTGACACTGTTTTTATCCTCTAGATGCTTATCATCCCTCTTTTCTGAGAGAAAAGAAAAAAATTTAGTCAATTATTTTTATCTTTAATTAGTTTTTTTTTTTAATTGTAAGCTTTATCTTTGTTCTAATATTCATTTTATATAAATTTATGACAGTGCCTTTATTTATATTACTTAAATAGATTTTTAATATTTATTTCAAATTTAATTTTAAATCATGCATTTTGAATTTAAGTTAAATTAAACTCAGTGGTTAGACAACGTATAAAGAACCAAGGCCTACAGTGCCCATCTCAGTTTTCTTGACTGTGGGGTGCAGGAGCAGATGTTCCGGTTGGGTGCTCAACCGAACACAGAACCCCCAGTGTTTAGTCTGCAATCGTGCTTGGTACTCATTTTATCGACCCACCGAAGGGGTGAAAGGTTGAGTTGACCTCACCCCGTCCATGGATCGAATCCAGGACCCGTGGCATGAGAACAATTACCACTCAGCCACCGGGCTCTGAGCTGAACATATATACATCCAAAAAATATGTTTCTGTGAATAAAAAACGCATGGATGTAGCGATAAAAACGCTTTACATAAAGAGAAAAAAATAACAAATTAAACTGTTCTTTATTTTATCTAAATATTTTCTGTATGTGTATATATCTCTTAATATCCTAAGATAGAAATATATAATTCATTAACTATTTAACCAACTGATCGGTATTTGTTTGTGGCATCTGACGATATACTTCCACCTGTTTTTTTCCCCCTCCCTCTAACAAACAACCATTTTCCCCATTCTAATGAAGGAGAAAGTTATTGATGTTTAGTTTCTATGTAAACTTGACCAAAATCAGAACACTTGGTTGGTTAATATAAATAACAATATTTATAATTGAAACCATATTTTATTTTAGTTATTTGTCTATTTTTTTATCAAAAAATATTTTGCACTTAACATCTTATATCATATTATTATAGTGTCTCTCCTGTTAAGTTCTAATTATTAAGCTAATACTAAGTTCCCCGGTGGCAGAATTTTTTCGAGCTGTCTGCAACAAAACTCTCTAGCACTAATGTCTTCCTGCAAGATACTTTCAGTAATAACGAACATATATCTTACTAATTTATATTTTGTTGTGGGGGGGGGGGAAACACACAAATTATTTTCTTCTTCGCATTTTGTAAATAATTGTTACAATTAAGAAAAGTAATTATAATCGTGAAATCCATTGTAGTAATCGTCGAAAAAAGATCGACTGCAAAATCATGTGAATCAAACTCCTCAAATGTGTGTTTCGTTTCGAGATTAGGTTGTTGTCACAAGTAATATCGGATTTAAAAACAGTGGAGAAATCAATAGCAATAACTGCTGAAAATTCGATAGAATTATTGCTTTAAAATGTAAATACTCAAATGCCCGATTCGAATTTTCCATATTGTTTGAAATGTATAGGGATATTTAAAAACCGTGTGAAAATCAATATCACTAAATGCCGAAAATACAGTAAGACCTCGATTATCCGAGCTAATTGGGACCGCTAGTACCTCGGATATCGGAAATCTCGGTTAATAGGAACCATGTATAAAAACCTTCCGTGCTTGAGAATTTAACTACTTTTAAAGTAAAAAACAATAGAACGTTTTTTAAATGATAAAAATAAACATAAATGAACTTATGTTTCACAGCTAAAAAGACTTAAAAATGAAATCAACTCTAGTAGTAAATTTTAAAAAGTAAAATGGAATTTTTTTTAACTATACTTAGTTAAATATCGAAAGACGCATTTTCAAGAAAATATTGTATTTTTAAAATTTACATGATTAAACTTACAAGTCACATGACCACTGTTAACAAAGCATTCATGGATGCTGTCTTCTCAGGGTGTAATAATTCATGTAAGTTGAGTGCTTTTGTGGGGAATAAGTGCCTGTAACACAGACAACGAACTAATATGTGTATAATTTCTTCCAAGCTCATTTTGGAGAGGAGAAGAAAAAAAATTTAGACTTCGTTATTGCCTTGGTTAACAGAAACCTCGGTTAATCGAAGCTCGGTTAATCGAGGTTCTACTGTACAATCAAAACATTACATCGGTTTGCGATACTATCTGCGTAAATTGAGCGCGTCAAAAATGTTCAAATGAAATGTTTTACTTTGAATGAAATGTTTTTACTTTTCAAAAGAAATATCTTTCTGTAAGAACTGTTCTGTGACAATGTCACTGAGATTATGGCACTTAGCTAATAAACTTAGAATTAAATATGTTGGATATAGATAGCAGCACCTCTTTAAAATTTTTACTCTTTGAATGTTTTTCTGTTTTATTTTTTCAGAAAAAGGGAGTCATTTATTTCTAAAGTTTTCTTTATGATTTGGCAATTTATTTTGATGTGACTATTCTAACTGTTAACTTTATCTTTATTTTTCTTATTTGTGAGTGTTTCTTTATTATCTCTTATTTTGTGTACTTTTAAATCATTATTAAGACTTACTTTGTGATTGTTTGTCATTTGTTTATTTTTGCTTTTCAATAAGATAAGATTTCAATCAAATAAGAATTGCTTTTCCATTACGGGGCACTGTCAGTTTTTGGTTTCACCACTGACAGCAGAAAGGCTCCCGTGTGTTGTCCCCCTATGAAGTGCTGTCATATCTTAATATATTTTATAGTTTTCTGACTTTATAAGTATTTTAGACTCATTAAGTAATCATTATTTCTTTCATAGATGACACCTTATCTCATCTCGTTCCACATCCGCAATTTAAATTAGTGGGTTTTCGCTCTGTGCCTCAAGAACCTTCTGCTTCTCTTCCGTTCAGTGCTCATACTTGGCCTGGATTATTGCAAAGTCTGAAAAGAATGATTCTTTATAATACTGCCATTGATGAAGGTAAACTTGTTTTTTTTCCAAGGGGCCATTCAAATATTACAAAAACATATTCTTCCCTCCTCAAAAATAAGCATTGTCCACATTTTGCATAATCTAATTTTATGATTAAATTAAAAGTATATGTAATTTTGTTTAAAACAAAATTTGCATCATTAAAGCAATTCATTTAATAAAATTTTGAAATTCCTTTAAAAAAATTCAGCTTTTATTCCAAATTAGAACATTTTTCTAATGTAATTTTTTTCCAAATTTTCCTTGCATTTATTTTGCATTTAAAAAAAATTGATGCTATTGGGACAAAGTATGCATTGCTTATATCACACCTACCCCCTACTCAGCCATAATAATTCCTCACCCTTTAATGCTTATGTCATATTTGAATATCCCCTGACGATCTAGTAACTGTACTTAAAATATTTATCCCATTTACCTCAATAAAGTCTAAGCAAAATCTTTACAAATATAAAACTTAAAATTAAAATAAATTTTGAATTGAAAATCTTGTACAAACAAGCATTTAAATGGTGCCTTTGAAATATTAATAGATCTTAAATAAAATACATATATTAGGAGTGCATAGCTTTTTTGGGCATTTGCAAAAAAATGAACTCTCCGGGGCCACAATGAATCCATTTTTTATATCAATCAATAATAACTTAATTATTTAGAGTTATAATAAGAACACTAAAAAATGTTCTTCAAAATTAAAAGCCAGATTATGTACATATATTTCAAAATTAAAAAACAATTGAAGTTTTGTACAGTGTTAAAGAAAAAAAGATATCACCCTGAATAACTTTTGTTCTAATGATGAGATTTTCTCTTACAAAGTGTCAATCTTAAGGGTTCCTGAGAATGACCTCAAATAAACTAATTATTTAGTTCTAACTATTAAGTTACAAAATTGGACACAAAAACATACTTTCTTTGAATAAACATATATATATTTTTACATATTTGGGTTCTTCAAAATATCCGCTATCTGGGAAATATAGTATTTAAAAGAAATATGCAGCAAGAAGGTTGTATGTGAATACCAATTTTTTCTATATTTTGTCATAAGAGAATAAGAATGATATTGCTCGAAGGAACCTACTCAATAATTTCTTTATTTTCAGAATTGGAATCTGTTCGCTAAAAGTTTAACTATTATTATTTATCTAAACTTATTTTTATTAATTTATTGGTATCAATGTTAATAATTTATTTTAAGCAAATTGTTTAATAATTTTAAGCAAAATAGGTATACCATATAAAATATATTTGGAATAAAACTTGGAAATACATTTTCAAACAACTTCAACTAGGATTGAAGCGTTAACTTGTTTTAAAAAGCTGTCCTTGTAACTATTTCATTTTTATTCCTGGTGGACATTCCTTTCTCACATTCGACTTTTGAAACTTCAATTGTAGACAGAATTTTTTTAAGTCCTTAAAAAATGTTATTAAGGGTAGCAGTAAAAAAAAAGTGTACTGTATTCATATTTTAAGAAAGTAGTGACTAATTATTATTTTTTCAATCTAAACACCTATGCCTTTATCCTACGTAAAACTTATTTTAATATTGCTCAAAGTAATTTATTAATATATTGTCTTACTAAATGATATATCCTAAGAAACTGAATCAAAAAGATAAAAACTTTATTGATTTAAAAAATAAGAGGTGATAGTAAAAGTAAACATGTTTTGAATGTCTAATAATTAAAGTAACAAGTCATCAATCCTGGCGAATCTTGAGAATGGGCGTGCATTTTTGAGTGCTCGAAACATGTCGGCTATTATTTCCCTTTTCATATTTTCTAAAGATAATAAAGTTTTTTTCATCAATTGAACTGTTTTACATTTGGGTCTTCATCATTATTTTGATAAAGATTTTATGCTCATAAAAGTAAGCATACGCATTTCAATATTTAGTTAATAATTTTAATATTATATAAAATTAGGTATTTCTCTGTTGAATTAGTTTATAGGTTATCTTAAAATATTCATTTGTGAGGACGACTTTGTTTGGCTCTATTTTTGGACTATCACCAAATATATATAGCTTATTTGCCCTCCAATTTATGATCCAATCTGTGTCTACCCTCTTATTTTGAGGATCGGAAATCCAAATATGTAAACGAAAATCTGTGTTTATTCAAAGAAAGTGCGTTTTTGTGTCTGACTTGTAATTTAATTAATAGTTAGCATATTTGAAGCCACCCCCTGAAACCATTAAGATTCACACTTAGTATGTGAAAATCCAATCATTAGAACAAGAGTTATTCAGGGTGATAATTTTTTCTCTTTTTTTTGTGCACTGTACATAGTGATGCAACGGATCTTAATTTGGCCGGATACCGGATATCCGGCCAATCTTTGAGCCGGATGCCGGTTATCCGGCCAATCTTTGAGCCGGATATCCGGTATCTGGTCGCAGTACTTTTTTTAAAATAGGTATTTATATTTAATTGGACTAGACAAAACTGTTATTTTTCTTTTGCTTATATGATTATATATTTCTTTTAAATAAACTTTCAATTATAAGTACTTAACTTTAAATTTCTGACTATCAATAAATAACTATTATGTAAATAACACTTAGTTGAAGAATGTTATCTGCACTGAGTATTGTGCTTAGCTTAAATAAAACCACTGATAGAATATTTATTATAAGTAGGTGGCAGAAACAAACATCTGTTAAAGATTCAAACTTATTTATATTAAAAATCAAATTGAAATAATGAATAAATTAATAATTTTAAAAATATTTCTTTTGTTCTTAATATTGAAGTATATATATAATTTTAATCATCTTTTTCTGAAATAATGTTCTTCTTCTGAAATAATGTTCTGAATAATGTCATTTGCAAAAGCAGGTTTTACTTCTATAGTTCTTACCACCCACTTTGTAAGACCAGGTCCCTAAGATAAGATATATTGTGTAATGGTCAATGGTGTTTTCCCCTTTGTTAACTATAACCGAATCTGTATACTTACCTCAGTTGTGCTTTGATAGTTATAGGCTGCAGTTATATTTTACTTTATTTTTATAATTGTGAGAATAAATTTGTCATAAACTGTTGAAAGGCAATTATAATCATGAGTTTTAAAAGCAAAAGTGCTGTATGGAATTATTTCAAGTATGAGGAAGATGCAATTAAAGTGAAATGCAATCTTTGTTGCTGCTTTATCTCAAGAGGTAGAACAGGCAAAAAAGCATCAACTTCTCCACTATTAAATCATCTAAGGAGAAAACATTTAGCAGAATTATTGTTGCAATGAAAAAGGTCAGGATTTAGGTTTTGAATCCACTGATGATACTGTAAATGCAGATGATCCCAGTACAAGTTCTAAAAAAAGAAGATTGTAGCAACCAACTTTAGAAGCAGTTCTGGAAAAGAAAAAAATCTGGGATATAAACAATCCAAAAGCTGTAGAATTACATTATGCTATTGGCCAAATGATAGCAGTAGATAATCAGCCATACTTATTTGTGGAAGATGAAGATTTTTGAAATCTCATGGCAAAAGCATAACCAGAGTATAAAGTTCCATCAAGGGAATATTTCAAACAAGTAATTATACCAAAAATGCATTCAAAATGTAAAGAAGAAATTGAGTCATTGCTTTCTTCAGCTACATATATATCTTTAACTACTGATATATGGTCTAATTCAGTAACTAAAGACAGTTTTATTAGCTTTACTGCTCACTGGATAGATAATGATTTTAATTACAAACATTTTGTATTAAACTCAAGACGCTTTCCCGGAAGTCATACTGGAGAAAATGTAGGCAAGATGTTAAGCAGCTTGAGCGAGGAATGGAATGTGACAAGTAAAATATATCTTGTCGTTCGTGATGGTGGTTCAAATATTGTAAAAGCCGTAAATGATCTCAATTTCGAAAGTGAATCTTGTTTTTTACATAATTTGCATTTAATTGTAAGTGATGCATTAAATTCTCAAAGAGCATTAAAGGATATCATTGCTCTAGGAAGAAGAATTGTTGGCCATTTCAACCATTCTTCTTTAACTTGTTCAAAATTTAAAGAAATACAAGCAAAACAGTTACATATACAATACAAAAAATTAGTGCAGGATGTTTCAACAAGATGGAACAGTACATTTTACATGTTAAACCGCTTACAAGAATTACAAAATGCTATATCCATCTAAGCAAATGGAAACAATGAAATTCAGAACTTTTCATCATATCAGTGGACTTTAATTGAAAATTGTATAAAATTGCTTCAACCATTTGAAGAAATAACTAAGCAGATAAGTAGTTCAAAATCATTAATTTCTGAAGTTATTCCTATGGTTGTAACTTTACAACTATATTTGTTAAAATTTGTTGAAGTTTCTGGAATTGGCACAATGAAAGAAGCATTAAAAAAATATATACATAAACGTTTTTCGACAAAACAGTTGAACAAACATTATTTACTGGCAACGATTTTGGACCCACGATATAAAACACTGTTTTTTGATAAAGATCAAAGTTATGATGAAGTTGTGAAATCTTTATTACTTTCGTTAATGAAGGAAAAATTATCTGAAATTTTTAAATCGTCAGAAAATGCGAACAGTAGTAAGTCAATCACAAAATATTCTCACAAGTGAACTGAAGGTGAGGAATGTGTATCTATTTCTGTTTGGGATGTTTTCTCAGAAATAACTAACAACAGTAATATAAATAATAAAATTACTGATACTGACAAAAATGAGTTAACTTCAGTGCAGGAGTTGAATAAATATATTTCATTACCAGTTATTGAAAGGAAAGAATCACCACTCAACTGGTGGGAAAAAAATCAAAATAATTTTCCCATATTATCAAAATTAGTCTATAAATATCTATCTCCTCCTGCAAGCAGTGTTTATAGTGAGAGGCTGTTCTCTAAAGCAAGCATCATTTATGAGCAAAGAAGAAGCAGAATTTTGCCAAAAAGTGCTGAACAATTGCTTTTTTTGCATCACAATTTATCGATTTTGAAAAATGATAAATTGGCTTAAAAAACATTTTTTATTCACTTTTTTATTTCAAATCAATGTATATATTGTCATCACAGTATTAACCGTATTAATTAATGAGTACAATCATAATTACGTGGATTAATATTATTATTTTAATGCTAGACCAATATAAATTAATTTTATAAAGCAGTTGCATGCAATGTTTGTATTAATAAAAATGTAAAAAATAATTATAAATGGAATAAATAATATCACATATGATCTCATATTTTGTTGGTATTTATAAAACAATTCCTCAGATCAATTATTACTTTATTCTAATATTTGTCTTTAATATAACTGCCAACCATTCTGATCTTTTCTCAATTTTTTAAATCAAGTGAAACTGGAAAAAAAAATTTAATGAAATTAGTTATTTATTAGTTAATATTTATATGTTTTTATTTGATAAGATTGCCAATTTCATTTTATTTTAAAAATCAAAGAGGTTGGCTATTATATAATTATACTATAATAAATATGTATATCCGTATAGTAAATATATTCTGTTGTAATTGTATACCATATTTTTATATACTACATACTATGTTATATTACATAACTTTCAAAATACTAACATACTTTAAGAATATTTATATCAATGGTTAGTATAACATAGCTGTTGTAGGCGTGATCAAGATAAAAACTAAAACCTAATGTGGATTTTAAGTATAATTTCTTTATTTTATAAACACTATAAGCATAAAAAAAATTATATTTGAAAAGAATTTTAATTTTTATGTTAAAATTACATTTTCTACCATCATTGTGATGAATTATATATATATATATATATATATATATATATATATATATATATCAATATTTTATCAATATTTGAGTATATATATATATATATATATATACTACTCAATATTTTATTTCGAGCCAAATGTTACTGCCGGATACTCATAATATCCGGCCTACTAGCCGGATTGGCCAGATAGATACTGCCTGCCGGATATCCGTTGCATCTCTAACTGTACACCTTGCTTTCTTTTATAAAATTACATTTTAGCAAGTTTTCAACTTTTTCATTCAAATAATTTTCATTACTGGTTGTTTACTCCTAACATACACTAAAACCAATGTTGTGTGGAATGCTTTGAAGCAATTTTAATAAATTGTTTTCAGAATCAATTAAAGGTTTTGGTTAAAGAGTATAACCATTATCTCTGAAATATGATGCCCTTTTATGAGTTTAAGTTTTATACTTATCATTTAGAAGAATTAAGTTATATGATTGCCATGAAACAAAAACTGAGTCTTAATTTGAACGCATATATCATCTGTTTAAGATTTTTGTCATGCACTTGGAGGAACAATTTACTGAGAGATTAATGACTTTGAAATTCATAACATTAACTAACTATTGTTCATTAAATAATTGTAAAAAAGACAATTTTGTGCACTTTAGTCTAATTTTAAAGTTTAATCTCTTTCTTTAAAAAAAATATATTCTGCTAACATCATATTTAAAAATGTAACGCTTGAATTTTTAAAAATATTGTTAATTACTTTTTTTAAAAACTAAATTTGTGCATTTAATTTTTAAAAAAAATAAAGGACTACTTTGGTGCAAGTTTGATATATAATATGTTATTAACTCCATATATATATATATTTTTTTTAAAAAAAATGCTTTCTCAAACCTTTTATCTAATTAACAATTTCATGTAGATTTCAATTATGTGACAAATATCATCAATAATATTTTTTCTTTTTTGTAAATATAATTGTTTGGTGAAAAAATGGAAGGTAATGATGTATCTATTTTTCTGTATAGTCTAAAAAGCTATTTCAATTTTAAATCATTTAATAGTTACGAATGTATTTATAATATTTTTTAAAACTAGCAATAATAATAGAGGAAAAAGGTCAAATGCCAAAAATAAAATTAAATATAACTTAAAAGATTTTAGAATGAATGCATCAATAGATATGATTAACCTAATTCAATTAAATATAGGAAAACTAAGATTTAGGGATTCAACTAAATTTCCAAACAAACTTCTTTTTTTTTAAAATTAGACAAAATAAAACTCAATTCAAAACAGGATATTTCAAACTTACTTGAAAACCTTGCGAAACAATGGTATAAAAATAATTATAAGTGCAAGGAATTACCTATAGCAGATTATTTAGTTTTAGATTTTACAAATAAAATTTCTAATGAACTAGATTTAAATATTATTCTTAAAAAAAATGGAAAAATTTTTGCCTATTCAGCTTAATTGCAAATTCACTTATAGGTACACAAAAATATTTTATATATATATATATATATATATATATATATATATATATATATATATAGCACAATAAAGACAAAAAGGATAAATAGAAAAGAGAGAAAAAAGGAAGAAAAATAATAAGTTTCATTTACTCGCAGTAGCAGTAACGCAATATAGAACTCATAAAATAAGTTTAAAATATAGGGTAAACATGAAAAATAATATAATAAAAATTAATGAAAAAAGAAGAAATATTATTAAAATGAAATATTTGTAAAAAAATTTTTTTGCTTAAAAAATAATAAATAAAAAGGTGGGAAACAAAATAATGAAGAGATATAAACCCATCATCAGCTCACATATTCACAAAAAGGAGTACTTACTAATATTGTATTAATATAGCCAAAGCAAAATATATCAATACAATACCGTGAAGACCCAAAAAAAATTGAAACAAAAATATCACATATTAAGTAAAAAAATGTACAAATTAAAACATATCATGCAAAAAATAGAAATAAAATGTAAGAAAAATGCAGAATAAAATATAAAATGTAATCTATATAGTGAATTTAGATGAGCTTAAAACGTTCCAGAGTCCTTCAAGAATGATTTAAAATATGAAAATCGAGGTTTGAAGCGGAAATAGAGGAATATTTAATGGTGCGTACTTACTGCAGTACTGAAGCTAGTCTGATTTGTTAGTTACCTTAGATTGACCCAAAAATGGATGTTCACAAGATAATAATATTATACTGGACAATTTAAAGTTTAT
Source organism: Parasteatoda tepidariorum (assembly GCF_982258835.1). Classification (NCBI taxonomy): domain Eukaryota; kingdom Metazoa; phylum Arthropoda; class Arachnida; order Araneae; family Theridiidae; genus Parasteatoda; species Parasteatoda tepidariorum. The sequence goes on along the minus strand of NC_141755.1, from coordinate 131,327,827 downwards.
AATTAATAAGGTTGATATTAAAATATACAATTTTAATGATTTTGAAAAATTAACATTTATTTAAAAAAAAAAAAAAAAAAACATGATTTGCCCAGTTAGCAAAGACTTTTAGTCACGGAATTGCCCGAATCGGATTTGCGCTTGGTAAAAATATCAATGTAGTTAACAAAGAAATTTTTAGTAAATTTATTAATAATAATAGCGATACAATTAACTCAATGATTTTATATAGAAATTAATTAAATGAGTTGGGTATCCATTGTTTTTTATCAAATTTTGAAAGAGTTTATTTACTTTTTGGATAAATAAACACTCATACATATTCTTTTAATTCTATTCATTTGATTAAAAATGGTATTTAAATAAATGTTTTTCGAAGTATAAGAATTCTAAGTAATTAGTTTATTTAAATTGAAATCATTTTTTTTTTTTTAATCCTATAAGACTAAGTCAACATTGCAGGTATTTTATTCTTTTTTCATACCTAAATACAACACATTATAATCTATAATCTTTGTTATGATGCAATATTAATTCCCCTGGTTAAATATTATTCAACAAAATTGTATTATCTTGGAAATTAAAGATAATTAGATCACAATAAATGTAAAAAAAAATTTATATTAAAAGTTAAATTTTTTTCATAATAGTGTAGAAATAAGTTAGCTAAAAGAGATGAAAAATTAGATCCTTGTTTTATTCCATCTATATGAAAAAAATTATGTTTTTTATTGTAAAGGTAATTATTAAAAAGACAAATATTAATTATAATTTCCCAATATCCATAATCAAAATCGCAACTAAGGATATTTTTAAAATGATAGTAATAACTCGAGATCTTTCATCTCCTTGTATTGATATATTTTGCTTTGACTTTATTAATACAATATTGGAAAGCACTCCTTTTTGCTGTAATAATTGTCTGAACTGAAGAAGAGAAATATCACATTATTTTGTTTTCTGACTTTTTCATTTTTTTTAAAAAATATTTTATTATATTTATTTTTCTTTCATTAATCTTTATTACTTTATTTTCCATATTTTCTCTATATTTTTAACTTTTATATATATATATATATATATATACTCAGTAAAACTTTAAGGAAATAAGCTCTATGTATTCTGTTCTTCTATTTATGACCACTTTTAGAAGGCACAGAATTTTTTCCTTAGGCTTTTTATTGAAGAAAATCTTTAGAGGATACCATTAAAACCTCTCCCAGTGACCAGAGAAACATCTTCACCAAATGGGGTCAAATAAAGTACCAATTTCGATAACAATTTTAATGTAGCTAAGAACCTCCTTCATCAGCTGACCATTTTACTGCGGACAGAGAGTGGTCGCGTTTAGAGAGGTTGCACTCTGTATATATATATATTATATGTTCACTTCTTCATTTAACAATAATAAATTCTTGCTGGAAAACAAAGTATTTATTGATAATACAAGTCTACTCTTAACTTATTACATTCATGTGCATTTTTCATTGACATTCTACAAATTTTTATATTGATATCACCATCGCTGTTGTCATTCTTAATTTACAATGTATATGCACTTCTATGTATATGCGCTTATATATATATATATATAATATTTATATGTATTATTTTTATTATCATTATTTTTAATAGTCAGATTCTTCTACATTCTTTACTGCACCAAATATTTTTCTTAGTATTTTATCATTAAAAAATTAGTATATTGTTTTTTTTTTTTTTTTTGTTTCTTCAGTTTTTTTCTTAGTTTAGCATTCACTGCATACAGAATTGTATATTTTACTAGAATTTTGTTTTTGTTCTAAAGTTTTTTTTTATTTATAATGATTTCTTAATACAGAATAACATTTGTTTGCAATATTTAATCTATTGCTAATTGCAGTTTTAATATCGTAACAATGAATTTTTTTGAAAATGTAGATATTTGAACTCATCAACCTTTTTAAAATTTTACACTCTTTTCACTAATGGATGTCAGTTTTCCGTTTCTTTGTATGTCACTACCGAAGCTGTAAACTGTTAAACAAGTATTTCTGACATGTTGTGCAGTAAAATCCAAATGGGCCACTTTTCTTTTTTTTTATGCTTAATTTTCATTGTAAATTTTAATTTATAAGTGTTTTTTAAATTGCAATAATTTGATATGGTAAAGTGGGATGATCCACAAATTGTTTACAAAAGTTATTGAAATATCTTATCTGTTTGTTTCTTGAATAATATTATACAGAAACTGACACATAAATTTTCCTGTAATCTATTTTTTTAGGGGTAAATTGGGACTCATATTTATTATTTTTAGCAGATGAAAGCTTTTGTTTTGTTAGGAAATTTTAAATTCATTCTCTTGTACAATTTATTAAAAATAGTTTTAATCCAATTGACAATTAATTTTTAAAAAATGTTCATCTGAAGGGTCGTTTGCAAATAAGCTATATTAAAAAATTTTTACTTGTGTTCAAAATTAGTGAAATACTTCAATAAAAATATGAGGTTTAAAAAAAAAAATACAATATATAACAATTTTTAACTATATTAAATCTTATGGTTGGTTTATAGTAAAATAAAGATACTATTTGAAAGTTCAATAACTATTAATGTTAACAACAGAACAGTCATAAATGTGAAAAAATACTTAAGGAAAATTACTTGATTTGATTATAAATTGATTAAGGAAAATTATTTGATTTGATTATTATATTTGATTTAAATAAATTTAAATTTTATTTAATCAAATAATTTCTTTACGCAATAATTTTTATGATAGTTTAATTTTTATTTAGGAAAACATGTTTCTAAAATGTTGTATTATTACGTTCAACATTTTTTTTCTTCTTCCAAAACTGCCTGTATGTCTGAAAAGTTACTTCTTCCATGCAAAATTCGATTTTAGTTTTACTCCTCAGAAATTTTACTGGTTGTAAAAATACTCTTCATGCAACAATTTTTTTTGAAAAATATTTTCGATGAATAAGATTTCTTCTATGTTGGAAATTAAATGCCAATAAACACAGCTAATTAAAAAAAAGATTTTTCTACTTTAAATTCAAGTAAATTCTAAAAAGAGTAAATGCAGGCCTCACAGTATATTTGGAAGAAAAAAATGTCTTTAATGGCTTGTATTTAAAAGAACAGTGTTTTGTACTGAATTTGTTTTTTAAACACAGTCGGACTTCTATTTAACGAACTTCCATTTTGCGAATTTCTCTATGTTGGGATTTTTTTACAAGAAACCAAGAACATTTTGGAAATTTCTTCGTAAAATAAGTTCCAAATAGCGAATATTTAACAAACTCTTTGAGATCCACTTACCCTATTTCTTAAAATATTTCTAACTTGTTAACGCATTTCATGGAGGAAATTGATTTTCGATGCTACTTATCTTTTAGAGAAAGTGGTAAAATCTCTTTTTCTTTTTTTTGCATTTTCAACAAGAAAGTCAGACGAAATGAACGGATTTTATCAGTGGTAATAAAATTTAAGAATGCATATGGTAATGTATGTTTAAAATTTCTTTTATAATAAATGCAACTATAGTTTTATAAATAAATGTAGCTTTTTTTAGTTGAAAATGTATATAGCATGATAGTGTAACAGTAGATAATGTTCGCTCTATTCTTGCTTTCCGTGCAAATTTCGTTTTGTATTAAGTTTATAAAATAAATAGTAGATGCTAGTTTACAAGATAATGGTGTATCCATTGCTATTTTAATAATGTCTAGCGTTTATGAATTTAAAAACCTGTTTTGCATTGTTTAAGTATTTCAAAAGGTGATTTTCTATTTAATGAATTTTCCATATAACAAACTTATTATCGGGATTTAGCGACTTTGTTAAATAGAGGTCTGACATATAAAGTTTTGATTTCTGCATTTTTAGAACTTCCTTGAAATGCAACACAACTAAAGTCAAATCTGAAAAAAAGCATCCTTATAAAAAATTATCATTCCCTTTTAATTGTGACTTCACTGCACACTAATATATGGGAAATACTGACATTAAATAGTAGTTTATGATAATGATGATTTTTAATCTTTTTTTTTTTTTAATCTTTTTCTTTATTCCAATATCTTTCTATCCTTATGTTAAAAATTTAAGAGATTAAATTGACTATTAGTTTGGGCAAAGAATGCTTGCAAATACTTGACTAACCTCCTCAACATTATCACTTTGTTTCTATGTCTAAGTGTTACTCATATTCATAAAACCATGTTTTATTTTCAATATTTGTTTATTTAGTTGATAAAAAAAATGATCAAAATGAGATATGAATGAAATACATGACTTAAATTTAATTATTCTTAACCTTCATTTGTTTATTTTTCTAAAACTCTGTGCTCTAAACCTAAAAGTTTGTTTGGGCTGCTTTTCAGTGAAAACCCAGGTTAAAGTAACAGAGTTCATAAATCAAAGTTTTACTTATTTTGATATAATTGTATTCTATTTTCATCAGTATTTGTTCATTTAGTAGATAAAAAAAAAGTATTCAAAATAATATATAAATAAATTGCATGCAACTCAAAATAAATTATTCAAGTTTTTTTTTTTTTTTTTTTTTTTTGAATTAACAGGTTGTTTTTTTCGTATTTAAAATATTAAATTGACCACTTTTTCTTTTCGGTAAAAACCTGCTTTTTTAAACGGTCAAATGCAGAAAAGGAAAACTTATTTTTTCCAAACTTGAGTGTTGTACCAAATGTAATGAATTAAAACATAATTTTTCTTTGTTCATAAGTTAAATGGAAAACATAATTATTTAAAATTTTCTGTTATTGTTTATCTCGAATGATTTTATTTGCTATCAATAACTTAAAAAGCCATCTTATTTTTTTTTTACAAAAAATTCAATTGTGCCCTCGTTGCTTGGACTGCAATTGGATGACCAATTGTTTAGAAAAAGACATTTTTCCATGCCACCTTCAAGTAGGCGTCCATTGTGGCATGAATTTCTTATGTGCTGTTATAGGATAGAAAAAAGGCATAAAAATGTGAATTCCATACCTTTTATCTGTACAGTTTTTTTTTTTTACAAACGTTAGACTAATATTTTCGTAAATAATAAAAATTTTTAAAAAATTAATGGGAAATAATGTTTTTCTGGTTAAATATTTAACCAAAAATTCTATCGTTTTTACTTTATATAATTTATTTGTTTATTATACGTACTATAGTCTATGCTATTAAATGATATTTACTTGCAAATGTTATCTCTGTTTTAAAATTCACCCCTCTATTAAAAATTTATTCCTCAAAGATTAATAGAGGTGCAAAATTACTCTCTAAATATTTTTCTTTGGATAACACGGTCATATTTTCTTTAAATTTTTAGTTTATGGACCTCACAGCTCATCGTCGGATCCGGTGAGTCGACCGCCGGTGTCGTTGGCTAATTTACTCATTCTCCGAGGGCGTGAGTGTGAAACGGCTAAGCCCGATATTTTTAGTGCGATTCCGTACACCTCGTGGGTGCCCTCCTCCATGAGGTTGAAAAGTGTGACCTGCGGCTTTCCTTTCTTGCAATACGATAAGACAGCTGTGTTGGCTAACAATGGTCAAATGTCCTATTCTTGTGTTGATTTGTCTATGGGAAGAGCTTGGAGAATGTTCTCTCACAAAGCATACTTTCACCACTATGAACAATGTGGACTCACCTCTGATGACTTCAAACAAAGTGCCATGACTGTGGAACAAATTATCGCTAGCTACAAGTCGCTTCATGTATAAATAATATCATGTGTTATCATCATACGTGTTATAATATATCATATGTGTTATAATATATGTGTTTTTAATTAAATATTCATTTCATTTTTAAGTTTTCTAGTCTTTTATTTATATATAATTTTATACGGGCTGCCCAACTTTCTATGCTTTTTAGAAAAGTGTCTTCTAGTGGTAGTCAGATATGCATAATATACAGAAATGCGCAAACAAAATTCATGGAAACTGAATTGCAGAAATTTTTTAGTGTTATATAAAATTATAAAAAATTAGCTTTATAAAAAATAAGCCTATGTATAAGTAAAACAAAGTAATAATTAGCTTTATATTTTCAAAAACTCTGCTGAATTTAAAGAAATATATACATTTTATATATTATAATATAGAATTTTATAAAAATTAAAATACTTTTTAAAAAAATCAGTGATTTTTCAAACAAATTGCGACCCTTAATAGCTTTTGAACATACTAAACTTTTTTTTCCTAAAAAATTTTGAAAATTTTTAATTGCAAACTTTAGTTTTCACTTTTTAATTCGTTCAATCTGCAAATTCCTTTGTAAGTCTATTTCGTTTCTACGTCGCCTTTTCAATGATTATTGCTTCGAAATTCCACATAATTTTTTTTTGAATAACAAATATATATACATACATATATATATATAGTACACAATATATATATATATATATTTCCTGGATAAATTATTGATAAAGGGAAAAATAGTGCTAGAACATTAACATTTATATAAAAATTATCATATTTGCCACCAACTTGACGAAATGGATTATGGTATGTGACAACTAAGTCATTAACAAAATTTTAGTCATATTTTTGATGAATCTTTGTTCTTATTTAGGCAACTATTTTCATAGTTTTCGGCAGCTATTTTCATGCATTAGGTTACTAAAAGCAACTATTTTGTCCTTTTTTTCTGTGGCAACCCTGTTAAAGAAAGCTTTCTTCTTTTTAATGTATATATACCCATGTAAGAATCTTTTATTGGCTGCTTTCATTGGATTTAAAACTTTCTAAAATTATAAATATGCTTTTTTAGACTGATTACAAAAAGCATTTATAAGAAAAAAGTTAGTGTTCCTTGTGATGAATGGTATTGCACACATTTTACTGAAAATATTAAGGATAGGTCCAAAATGTAAGTGGGGGTGCCATCCCCTCCGCAGAGGATCAAAATTGTGATGGCATGTCTTCGGATCATCCTCCGGGGTGTTTCCCAGACCGTCGCCAATAACCCATTGTGCAGCTCTAGTGCGACGTAAATTAACAACAACAACAACAGGCCAAAATGTATTGGGCTCATTCCATAACATACCAAGTGTAATAAAAATAAAATCTGTTTTCTTAATTTTTTTTAAATAAATATGATAAAAATTAATATCCAAAATGTTTTTTTTAATATTTAGTTTTATATCTGATATATATATATATCTGATGCTTGACTGTCAAAAATTTGCAACCATTAGGGGAAATAGTTTTGACAGAAGAGGCGACATAAGATCTTGGTGCAGGACTAATAAACAGAGGCAAATTATTAAAAACATCATTAAACGCACCCTGGAGGACGCACTCGCCCCTGATGACATTTTGGATCCGCTCTACACGAATTAATCTCAGTCCCGGTTGTTGGGCTGCCCCCCTGTTCGCTTCCCGTTATTTTGACAACGTTTTGTTGTTTTATCTATCTCATTCGCTTTTTAATTCTGTTTTAATCTATTTATTCACTACATTGTGCTTTTTAATTCGCTTATTTACATTGCCTTTCCTTGCTTTACAAATTTTAGCGTCTCCTTTTAATTGTATTTGATAATTGTTTGTTTTACCACTTTACTCTCAGAGCATTTTAATTATTTTACTGCTGTTGCCATCAGACTCTGTAATGTTTACATAATGTTACTCTGTAATGTTACTTTTTTGTATTTTATGTACTTTTTTGTTTTCTTGATTTTAATAAACATTTACCCGTATGCCCTAAATTGGGGCAGGTCGGGGTAAATATTGATCATATTTAGTTTTATAATTTGACTTTTAGTTAAAAATTAAGAAACAATTTTTTTCTTCTCCAAAGACTTTGTGCGGTTAAATAATACTAACTTATTGAAATTTTATCATTTTCAGGGAACATGCTGGGATAAATTGTCATTCTACTGTGATGAGCGCTAAAGTTACTGACTGAGGAATATTCATTCAGTCATTATTTTCTGATTTTGTACTGTTATTTATTAAAATGTAAGATTTTTTTGCTCTCTGAAACCCTTAAATATTTGACAGTGTTTTAATTTTTTTTTTTTGACAAAAACCTGTATTTATGGGACTGAAATGCTTGAAAAAAAAATATTTTTTCAGTAATTCAAATATTAAGTGAACACCTAAAGAGAGTTGTGCTTATTTTTCCTGACAAAGGGGAGGAAGGGTATGTAAGACCCTAAAATCCCCTTTTTTCCAATTATTTTGAAACAAAAAGAGATTTAGAAAAATGAACATATTCAAATTCGAAAAATATATTAAATTTCGATAAAGAAAAAATTTTCTTAATTAATATCGAAATTTTATGAAACAATCTAAAACTTAAATTTTGCTTTATGCAAAGTCAAATTTTTTATCTGAATTTTATTCTAAAAATTAGATTACTAGAACAAGAATAAAAGACTGAAACAGAGGAGTGTTTTGTTATTTTCTGACGAGAGTATAAGTGGGAGTTTAAAGATAGCTTTTTTTTGTTGTTGTTGTTGACAAAGGGGAGAAAAATCTGAAATTGTCTACAACAAAGAAAAAAAACTCTCACATAATATTTGTGTGGCCTCATAGTGAGGTGGATGTGATTAATTTGTGTCACCTAAGCTACATCCTGATTACTTCTTTTTTTTAAAAAAGGAATAAAAGAATTCTAAATATATATATATATATACAACATTAAGGGTGTCCATTAAGGACACCTATTAAATTATCCTGAATAAATATCATTGAAAAGTCTTTCTGTTAACCCTTGTACCTGAGATCGTTAACACTAAAATGAAATAAAGGAAATTTAGTTGCGACCTCAATATTCTCATCATGAATTGTTTTATATACATTTAGTAATTACTATAAGAGTTGAGCTAAAAATTTAAAAAAATACTTTTTATACCGTCCTATCTTTCTAGTTATAATACCAGTTCTGCGTTAAATTCCAAAATGAATTTGAAAGCCAAAGTGTAAATCAAGACACCACTGAAATGAAGATGAAAATTCAATGGAAAGTTTTATTGTCTGGTAATTTTAGATCAATACAGTTCCATTAACACTTAAAAAATACTTTTTAAATTTTACAAAGTTTCAAAAAGAAAAAGTTTTTCCTGTATTGTAATAAAAGCGTATTGTATTGTACGTTGAGATCACATAATTTTCTTCTCAGGCAAATAAATGTGAGAAGAAAATTGCAAAAAAAAGAAAAGAAATTCTGAGAGCCATCAAATGCAAGAAAACTAGTATAATTTAAGAGAATTTTTGTGGTAAATTCTCTTTCACCTACTTAAGTCATTTAAAATGAATGTTCAAGAAGACGACCTCCCCTACCCACACATGTGACATCAGCTAATCTTTATCTTTAATATTTATGTATTTTATTCTGGGTGTGTAGCCAAATTACTCAACAAAAAATATTTTTAAGTACTTAAAAAAATATATTATAACTAGACTGGGTTGGAAAGTTTTTGACAATTGACGGTTTTAACCGTCATGTCAAAGAAAAAAAAAAACTTTTGGCATTGTTATTGACAATTGTCAAAAATCATGAAATTTTTTAAGCCTGTAAAACGAATGGCGTTTTCATACGCTAGGGACTGACACTACACTGAAATAGATAGGGGTTGAATTAATTGTGAAAACGTTGAATAGAACAAAGTGTCTTTTTGCATAATTCGTAGCGAAAATCATCATAGTAAAAGAAAAATCTCATTTTGAAAAAGGAAAAGTGAAGCACTTTTTAAAAACGCTATGCACCCTGTTCTAACTGTGATATATTTTTGTTTTGGCAACTTCGATGCATAATTAGTACATTTATGTTCCACGTGACTTCCTGCCTGTCTTTGTGTTAAGTATTCGTGTTAATATATAGGGAAAGAATATAGGCTGTGTTACTTAAGAGAATTGATATTTGACGGGCTTGGCTTACTCGAAATAAAATGAAAAGAACAGTTGCTGACATAAACAAGTGCCACATTTCAACAACTATTGGGGATTGAGATACAGTTGCGGGTATTCCTTTTCAAAATGCAAACAAATTATAGACAGGATTACCCAATGGACTTCCGTAATTTGTTTACATTTTGCTATTAAAAACAAATTAGCATTTGAGATTTCTATGTTTATCTGAATTCACTTTGCTATAAATTGAAATGAAGGTGAAAGAGAATTTCCTCTCAAACTCACAGTGGAAGAACATGTTGAGTAAAATTTTAACCTGTATTTAACCCTCTCATATTTCTGTGCAAACGTTCCTCATTGATATTCTTATCTAACATAAACATCTAGGGAGAATGTTATTTGCAGTGACTGTAAGAGGAATTATCTGCTGTAACAAACACTGCTTTGCTAAGTCAAAGATAGTTTTGAAGCCCCAAAGGAAAATAAGCCATGTCTTGAACTTTTATTTCTATATCACTGAGAAGAAATTTACTGGGATTTAAAACCGACAAAAAATTGCATATGTCTAACGAAAATATTAAGCTTTAAAAAAAAATTACAAATTAGGCAGAAATCTATAAATAATTCTCAATTTGCATAGTTTTATGAGCCTAGCTTTTTAAATATTGAAAAATTCCGTTACTAACTTTTTTCATTTAAAAATAATGTGTCATTTTTTATAGATGGACAGACCTGACAGTCATGAATAGCACATGATGAGAAAGTCTTAAAAAAGAACCTTTTAACAATTGAAAATTAGATTATGAATTATTTTCAAAAGATTTCGTTTGACATTCAAAATCATTTTTACGATCAGCCTGAAGAACACTGACCAGAGATAAAGAAAACTCAACAGTTACGGATAACTGTTACAATCTCATAAGAGTTCTAAAAACAACATCTTTGGTTGCTAAAAGGCATTGTTCAATAGGACGGCAGTCTACGAAACAACAGTGAAAATTAGATTATAAACCTTTTCCAAAAAAATGTATGCTTTGATAAATGACATTTAGTGTCATTTTTCATAATCAGCAGCTGACTAGAGAAGGACAAAATTTGATCTAACACGCTATGAGAAGAATTGCGTCTGCAAAGAACATGTTTTTCCACTGAGGTCGTCCCTTTGAAGCTCTCTTAACATTCTGAATACATTAATAACACACAATTTGAATAAAAAATTGTAATAAATTAAGAATACTTCACGGAAAGTATCACCCTTAAGAGATCACACACAGCTTATAAAATAATAAGTTGCGCTTATAAAAATAAATTGAGTCTTCTTTTGTATAGGAAAAGCGTCACCACAATGATCACTAAGTCTGAGTGGACGTGCGACACACTCGAGGATGTCATTGTCTCCTCCTTACTGCCTCCTTCTTCCAGTTCTGGATGTTGTTCCGACCGACTAGGACATCTGAACCAGTATTGATTCACATCACTGTACTTTCCTCCTTTCTTTACAGTCATCTGTTTATCATTGAATTCCCAAAACTTCCTTCCTTTGAAGAAGTATGTATGACCTAGAAAATAGTTTGCATTTCTTAGGTCAATAATCAAAATGTTTATGTATGATCTATTAACTGCTTCCCTGTTATGTATTATCCCCGAGTAAACTCGAGCATAGCAGAATTCGTTTTGTTGTAACACGTTTTTACGCTGCGGAAGCTAAAAATGTTAATCTGCTGTGATTGGAAATTTTTTAAGTTTCGTTCGGAAGTTTTGCTCTTGGATTGTGGGACTGCACACATGTTTTGTGTGACACAATGGTTGCTGAATTGACAAAGAATAAAAAACATCACTTCACTGGCCTTTGGAAAGTTTGTTTTAAAAACTATCATACAAAGACTAATATTCAACTTTTTTCTTCATTGGCCCGAAATAACTCTGGATAGTGATGGTATGTTTTTTACAACAAAAAAAATTATTTTTAAATTTCAACTTAAAACTTATGTTTTGTTTCACTTCCTTGTATTTATTAATAAATACAGTCAATTCGCTATAACTCGAAGTACGATAACTCGAATATTACTATAACTCGATTTTTTTATGAAGTCCCGACCCTTTTATCTTCAATTTCATGTTAATTATTCTCGATTACTCGAATTTTACTCTCTTTAACTCGATTTTTTTTTTATCTTTTAAAGCAAAAAGAAAAACCTAGGAGCTGATATTTTGCCCCTTCCTTTGCAACACACACACAATGCCTTTCGCACTCTTCATGGAGAAGTTAAAGCTGTCCCTCTTGAAGTATGTGAACAGTGGTTAAATGAAACATTACCAAATTTACTTCAAGGATACAGTTAAAATGATGTTTTCAATATTGATGAAATGGGTTTATTTTTCTTCCAAATAAGACTATGTTTAAGGATGAAAACTGCTCGGGGAGTAAAATGAGCATGGATCGTTTGACTGTCCTAGTTGGAGGAAAATACCGAAATCCCCGATGTTTCAAGAATGTAAAAACGTATTCTTTGGATTAGAAGTCTAACAAAAAGTTTTGGATGACATCAGTTTTATTTGAAGACTATGTAAGAAAATTGGATCGGAAATTATTCGCTAAAAAAAGAAAAGTGATACTCTTTATGGATAAATGCACAGCACATAGTGATCAACCTAATTTGAAAGCAGTAAACTTGCAGTTTCTCCCGCCAAACACAATAGCAAAGTTGCAGCCGATGGACCAGGGTATCATAAAGTGCTTAAACAGTCTTATCGTAAAAGGCTTGTCAGAAAAATGATCTTAAATATTGTAAGCATTTAGAAGATTTGTAATTAATAAGCAATAATTAAATAATCCGACAATATTTTAAAAGTCCAAAACCGAAACTAACGGTAAGTCGAACTTCCGATATGTCGAAGTTTTTCGTCAGTCCTATCAGATTCGAGTTATCGCGAATTCACTGTATCTATGCAAAATTTTTACAAATTATTCTTTCAAAAAAATTTGGTAAGGGAAGCGATTAAGACGTTATACGTGGATTTTAAAGGGTTAAATCAATAAATAAAAAAATTATCTTAAATTTTAAAAAAAATATTAAGCTAGAATTTATTCTTGTGTTCAGGAGAATATTATAAATTTGAAATGAATATTAAAAGTTCGATTTAAATACAGAAATAATTGAGAAAATAATTGAAGATGTTTGAAACAGCTTTAATGAGAAAATATATTGTTTTTTTAAATTGAAGCAGTCTGTAATCTGTAAATCTTTTTGTAAATCAAAAAATTGAATTTGTTTACTTAACTTTTTTTTAAAAATTTATTTACAGAGTGCTCTCTAATTATATTTTAATTTGCTCAGTTTTACGAAAGTCTTTAGGATTCTGTTCAATTTTTATACTAACTTCTTCACATTCTGACAAATTCCATTATTCTATTTAATTCAACAGTTTTTTAAATAACTAGACTAACGTTTTTTCCGAATCACTTGATAGAATGAAATATAAAAAGTTGTAGCGAAAGGTCTAACTAACTAAAAATATTTAAATTTTTAAATTGTTTTTCTAGTTCACCCCCCTGCACCGGCCAAGTGGCAGAACGGTTAGCGTGCCTGACTGCGGGTTCAAATCCTGCTCAGGGCAGAGATGTGTCACTCTGTTGTGTGAATGTAACCCACCCTCTGAACCGGTATCTGTGGCGTATGTAATGTTGCTCGCCTCCATGACTTGGGCTACAGGATGCTCACCAGGTAATGCAAAATGAGCAACAATTCCGGCATCTTCCATGGCAAAGAACAATAAATTCAGTTACTCCCATTAAAAAAAAAGAAGTTCATATTCCGATTTATTTATGCACTTATTTCTCTGCAGCTACATATTGTCATCACCTGTAACCTCTGATTTGCAAAAAAAAATTTCATGAACCCAGGAAAAGTCTGCTATTTTATTCTTTTTGTTGCATCTTATGTCACAGGAAAATTATTTGCAGTCATGTAAAGAAATGTTGCAAATGATTAAAATAAATATATTACAAAATAATGTTAAATTTCTTTTAGTAAATGAAAGTAATTATGTATTTTTTTCATTGCAACAAAATTAAATAAGTAGTAGGAGATATTTTCAGAGCTATGATTTAGTGTAGTCATAAAATAAAAGTGTCAATAAACTTTTCTGTTTCATCGTACATAGCAGACTATAATAATTCTTATCAGCATGTAGTACATATTACACATTTTATTTCAATGCTATTTCAGCAGTACTATTTGCATAACAAAATACGATAGCTAATAATATTCATAGAAATAGGAAAACAATCTTATTGTTTAACACTAAACAAACATACCAACACTTAGTAAATACCTATTTCAACCATATTCTTGATTGAATGTATGAAATATGGATGTTAGGAAAGAAACAAACTAAAAAAGCTTAATTATAATTTTAAAAAAATTATATATTGCCCATTTTTACGTATTACAAACACAAAGAATAAGAATTTTTAATTCATTGCTCAATGCATTTTTTACATATATACAGTGTGTTTCCGTTGTACATTTTCCGCATACATATTTCTTCTAATTATTATTATTTCTATAATTCTTATAATTATAAGAGTTATAATTCTTATAATTAATATTATTTATTCTAAGAACTTGTGCTGTCTCGATTGTTTCGACATTTTTCTGGGTAAAAACTAACAGTCAGTTAGAAATGCTATCAACATAAAATATAAGCTACTTAACAAAACATTTAGTTTTTGTCACTTTTTCTGGCACAAAAATGCCAATCTAAAATGTTAGATACTTTCTCGAAATTTGAATTAACAGTTATTGTGATTGAACTCACTACGCAACAGTCTTTGCAGAAACTCATCGAATGCAATACGTTGAACACGCATTACATCGTCATTTCTGTTCCAATTACCTTATAAAGAAATGAACTGTCAAATGACTGGTTGTGGTAAAAATAGGTATACGACACGTAATATTCCAAACAAACGAAATACAAAAAAATTTATAATCATAGAATATTAACTGTATAGTATAGTTAGAAAAAGTCATGAAGTCAAATGTGCAAAAACGATATGATGAAAAGCGCATTTTCTATGCAAAAGTTCTTAAACGATCAGGTTAGAGTATGTTTAGTGTTAAACCCTTCAGAAAAATAGACAATGAGTAGGGACCTTACCATCTGTATGTTGAAAAGCAGCATCAATGTGATAGGGAACTCCTCTCCACATGGCCATGTCTCGAGGGTAGTCCAACTCCACCCTCCCCTCTGACTCGTCATACCTCCAGTACTGAGTACCAGAGAAGAGATAAGTCTTGCCATTATATCCCCAGACGAAAGCAGCATCGATCTTTTTGAGATCAGGAGGCAGACCTAGGTCAGTGAGAGGTCTGGGATAACCATATTCTTTTCTATTTCCATTAAAAAGCCAAAACTTGTTCCCTGCAAAGCAATATTCAATCCTTAAGCCATTTATGGATCGATGGTATTTCATTCTCGTTTTAATGGAGTCGTTTATAACCCTGATTGAATGAAAATCCAGATTTAACTAAGAAATTAGAGCACTCCTGATGTACCCTGGAATTCCGGGGCTATCGTATCGTCCTTCCGGGTCCAAAATTGAGAAGCAGAGCAAGTGATTTTTCCGGGAATATATTTTATATTATAGCCCGCGTTGAATAGCCGACCCAATTTAATGGGTTAACGACTACTCGCGTTCAACTCCGTATCCTTGTCATTTTGAACCCAATTCAGAAGACAAGGAAACTCCTGCATTAAATATTGGGAGAAATGTTGCCTTCGTGGAGGTCTTTTGGATGGAGCAAACCTGCATTTGCGTTACATGGAGAGGAAGAGCATGAGAACCTCCCACGGTTAGCTTGACGGCAAGGGGACTCTAACCCGTGATCCCTCTACCACATTTCACGTCGGTGCAAGCCGGATTTCATATCAACTGGGATTCAGACTCGGTTCGCCTCAGCGGAAGGCTCTTCAGCCATCTTCTGGGAATAGAGTGGAATTCTGCATTTCTTGAGATCATTAGTTTTCGAACATCAAAAACATAATCCGAAGAAATTTTTCCCGGAATACCGCAGTCAAAAATCGCCCGTTAGCATACATGTCATTTTGACGATTTCTCGGATTTTCGCCATTTTGAATATTCTTATTCACGTGATTTTAAATATCCAGCACTGTTTTTCGTATTTACCTAATATAAAAGTGACACGATGCGATGTGTAGTCACACAATTTAAAAAATTGTACATTGCGATTCGTGTTCACGCGATTTAAAAGTTCAACGTCACAATTCATATTCACGCGTATTTAAAATGCAATCTTGCGATTTTTATTCCCGCGTTTGTAATATCAAACATCGATTTTCGTATTTATACGGGATTTTAAAAGCTATACGCATAGCGATACGTATTCACATTAAATTGATTGATTTTGTTTTAAAAAAAGTTCATTAAGGAAGGAAACGTAAAATATTCGATTCGGGGACCCCCTCTGATGTGGGGGCCTTAGTCATTCTCTGGTCATATAATGACTCAGTGTTGGTCATAAAAGCTGTTCCATAGAGCTGTTGAGTTAACTATTTTGGTAAGGAATTAGTGTCCAATAGAGAAGTTAAGAGCCACTTACCAGAGAAAAATACAATTTTTGTGTCAACAGGACGTTCATAGACTGCATCAATATGCTGTAATTCTGCTTCCTGCCAAAATTGCTCAATTTTTACGGGATAACCTTTCATCAAACCTAGACTGTTCAATCTCCAGAAAAACTAAAATAGATTTGTTTATCAGCCCTTGATTTCACACAACATAACATAGAATATTTTAAATAAAATTAATTATTGAAATAACGTGGGAACTGATTCTCCAGATTTCGATAGCGTTTTGTTTTCTATTCAAATGTAATTCATAGATTTCAACTCCTTTGTGTGTGTCTTTATTTTTCCTAATCATTTTTAACCATCACGTTAAACATGTATGTTATAATATATATTTTAAAAACATATTGGTTAGCTTGGCATAAAATGTTAGAGAATTTTATCAATCTAGAAAAATCAAGAAAAAGTCTGCAGATTTAGTTAATATATTCTAAAAGTAATTGGTTTGAGGTATCTATCCATTCAAATATTTTGACCCCCAAAATATAGTTCAGTAACAATAATAATAATCATTGTTTGTTGTTGATAGCAATGCTTTGTAATTTGTTTAAGAATAAGTTATAATTGAAAAATTAAATTTTAAAATTTATGGTCTGAAAAAATTAGGGAAATTTGATAAAATCAGTCTTAAAAAAATCGAGAGAAATTTCTTTCTGGGTATTTGTGGTCACCCTGATTTAAGACATTCAATCAACTTGTGATTTACTTTCTTTAGTTCATTCTGTTTCCACTGTTTATTCATTTTTGGTTTTGACTCCTATCATACGTCAAACAATGAACTAATCGTTATAAGACACGATTCCTAGCAGATCACCGAAGTCAACCATCACTGGCGGCGGTCAGCTTGCGGGTGGGTGACCACTTGGATCAGTCTGGCCAACCTGGCTACCACAGTCCTAATATATATATATATATATATGAATAATGAAAACCTTCTTATATTTTCTTATAGAAACTGAATAGTGAAAACCTTCTTATATTTACATCCTACTAAGTAATTAAGTAATATATATAATTTTGGAGGGGTTTTGTCCCCAAACCCTTCCCAAAACTATGCCACTGCCTACTAAATCACTTGTTTATCCTCTTGTGTTTTGTTTTTTTTTTTTATTCAAAAATCCAAATTTTTAGTGCATTGTGCATAATATTAAATGTTTTAAAAAAGAATGCTAATTTTAAAATAAATCACATAGTTGATCTGACTGATGATTTTCTGGTCACTCCTGAAAAAAATACAATAGCAGTAATAAAAAATATGAAGTGGTGTAAAAAATAAAACTTTCAACATTGACATTGTCGACATTTTTGAAATTCCGCAACTGGCTCGCACCGACCACAATGCTGGTGTAAAATATCATCAGTGGTAGACGGGTCGTAGATTATAGTTCTCTTGCTGTCAGTCTAACCGTTGGAGGTTTTCGTGATTTTCCTCTCAAAGGAACGCAAATGATTGTTAGTTCCATCAAAAAGTCCAAAACGAAGGCTAATTTTTCCCAATACTTGATCTAGGAGTTCCCTTGTCTTCTGGATTATAGGTTGAAAGTTACGGAGTTCAGCATTGGTAGTCGTAAACTCAAAATTGGGTGGGCTGTTCAATGACGGTTGTAAAAAAACTATGGCAATCGATGATTATTGCATTTTTAATAATGGATTATATATATATATATATATATATATATATATATATATATATATATATATATATATATATATATATATATATATATATATATATATATATATATATATATATATATATATATATATATATATAAGCGATCGTAACCCTCGAATAAGCAATTTGGGGAGAAGACCGGTTCCATGTCTGGACCCAACTCCCTCCTCCTCTTTTCAGTTGTCTATGAATGATATTACTACGATATTTTCTCTTTTTCTTAATATTTTCTGTATTTAACTATCAAAAATATTCCACAATGCTTTCTTTCAGAACTATGTTTAATGTAGTTTTCACAGTTCCATATAGTTTTCTAACTTAAAAGATTTCAAAATAGAGACTAAAGTACTTCCTTCTCCTAAGACTCTCCACACGCTAATGGTGAAAGCATTGTTGCCTAAATTTAATAAAGGCTTTTAGTTTGGTTCATTACTTACATTGTTTTTGAAAATAAATGTTTCTCTTCTGATCACAGATATAGCGTCAAAGGTTGTGTTGCATGTAGAGGGTGGCTGTCTCGGGGGAGGTCTGTCCACTGGATGCGTGCCACCTGGATGTCCAGGAATCGGCCGCCGCGTCGGCGTGCTCGTCGTTGGTGGTGGAATGTATGGAGAAAGTGGCACCCACTTTGTTGGGTTCCTGGCCCCTGAAAATAATCATTGCAGGAAATGATGTCCCAGATAGCAAAATAAGGTTAATTTAACTCAGAAAAAACCTTTTAATGTAAACCTAAAAGGGTTTGTTACGCGTAAACCTTCTAACCTTAAAACGAGATCTGTGACATACTGCTCTATTCTAAGTACATTATCCTCTTTCATAACTTTGGAAAACAACCTTTTATATAAGAACCTTAAATCGAGGTTGACTTAGGGTTTTCAAGCCTGAAAAACCTTTCATAAAGCTAGTGTGTAAATAATCTTAAATCCGAGGTCATTATAAGGTTTCTTTTCGCAAATTCTTGTATGCTCAGCTAAAATCCACCTTGTCATGAAATTTTAACGGAGAATGCCATTGGATCCTCTATAGCTAGTGTGACGTCACTTAAAACGTCATCATAGACCTCAGTGACTTTCTTTTTACCCAAGTGACAATATTTTTTTTTAAAAAAAAAAAAGCTCTGAAAAATAATCCTTTTAGAATGAAAGGCTTGAAACTGCACTTTATTGAGAAATGGTTTTTAGTGCAGATATATTCGCGACAATAAAAAGAAAATTCTGCCTTTAAGATGTTTTCTGACGTTGTCTCCTACAAATACAGTAAAGAGAACAACTATTTATAGGGAAAAGAACAAACAGATTGAACTTTAAATAGGCAAAAGAATTTCTTGACACTGATGTCATGATTTGAAAAATTGACAATTTGGTTGTGAGATGAACTAAAGAAGTTAGATCTATCTACTATTTATATATATGTTAGGGCTAATGACCGAAATCAAGAGACTTTCACCGGTCAAATATTTCTTACATCCGATTTGATATTAATTCGATATCTGCTGAGGATAGAAACACCATCACTGTTCGGATATCCTGGACAAATGTGTGTCGGGCAGTAGCACTGAACCTTAAGAAAAACATGAGTGTAGGGTATACCGGGCAGAGGCTAGACCTAGTATATGTTTCAGAATGTCAACAACTACCAATTTCGGTCATTCACAACATCTCTGTTATAATTTTGGTGTATTCATACTAAGAAAGTGCAGTCTCAAATCCATAATAAGTTAACAAAAGGTTTATTAAAAGATATGCTGGTGGTTATAACAGTTCACATCCGCCCTCCTCAGTGGACAAGACTCCGGACAGATGTTTTGTGGAACACGTTATTCAGCAAGAGACATGCGAAAACCTTCGCTCTCACATTAAATACTACAGATATTGGTGTACTTAGGTCCCAGTCGTACATGGCTTTGTAACTCTACGCACTATGGCAAATCATTTAATGCTTCCTAATATGGAAGTGAAAGAGGAACAACATTCTAAAAATAACTCCTCCTTTCAAATATAAATCTAATTATTATTCAATGGCATGTTTTCAGCCTTGAATTCTCAAAATAGAATAGCTCTACGCTTACTCTTTAACAAAGACATTTTATGAAACCGAAAGAGTTTTAATTCTTTTATTAATACAAAAGTATGTATTATCTTTGTATTACATATATATATATATATATATATATATATATATATATATATATATATATATATATATATATATATATATATATATATATATATATAGATAGATAGATAGATAGATAGATAGATAGCGATAGAAAGAAAGAAAGAAAAATGAATATCTGTCTTTTATAGCCTCTTGAATATTATCCGATAGATACATAAATACACAAGTGGGCGACCTTTGTGCTAAAATACAAACTAAGTTAAACAACGTTAAAGAGCACAAAAATATTATTAAAAGCAGATAGCTGTTTCTTTCTTTCTTGATGCACTGATGAACGTTGCCCTTTGAGTATCCGAAACAGCTGTCTGCTTTTAATAATATTTTTGTGCTCTTTAACGTTGTCTAACTTAGTTTGTATTATCCGATAGATCGGCACATTGATAGCCCGAATCACAAATAGGTTGTCATTCTACTAAGAACAAATAATAATAAATAACAACAAATAATAATAAATAAACAAATAATGGAAATTTATTTTAACATAATTGTGCCGTTATAATACACTTCTTTCAATTTCGGTGCATGATTTGATAGTGTTGCTCAATGCTGATTGATTCATTAGTTTCTTGTTTTATTCACCCCCCGTACAACGAGCGGGTATTCATCACCTAGTGTTATATAATTGTTTTTAAATTTAAAAAAAATAAGCTATTAATATAACGTCGCAATTAAAAATTATCAAACAAGAACAATCAAATCTTAAGTTTTAAGTTATCAGACATGCTCGTTTTTATAAACCCTTTTATTTCAAATGGACTAAAAAGAGAAAATAATCTTAATTTTGTCGCAAATATTGTTTGAGAAACGTTAGGTGATAATAGAACATTATTTTTGTAGTTCCTTTACATCGCACAAGAACTTAACAACGGGCTATTGGCGACGGTCTGGGAAACATCCCTGAGGATGATCCGAAGACATGCCATTGCAGTTTTGATATTCAGCAGAGGAGATGCCCGACGACCTGCACACAAAGTCGAACACTTGACGGTAGAACAGTTTAACGAGGAACCATACCGCACACCCTCGATCCCTACTCAGACTAATCCAAGCGGTCAACCACCCGTACAGTGGAACGTTGGGAAAATACTTGAAGTGAATTGGGTGCTTAAAACAAAACACATGGTTGTGTATAATTGCGTGGTTGTGCATGGTGTGTTCACGTTATTGCTTTAACGCTTGAGTTCATTATTACGCTGAATTATTTTTCAGAACAAATTTAATTAGATACCTGCAAGTGACGTCATGCGTGTATATAGAATCTTATATCTAGTGCAAATCATAAAAGTTCGTTAGAAGCATGACAAAAATATAAAATTATTTTCTCTTTTTTCCGTCCACCATAAAAAAAAAACTTATTATTATTTTCTTCTTTTCAGTTTTGTGTTTTTTAAAAATTTATTTCATTATGTGGTCAAAATTTCGATTGATAATAAATTTCGCTTGTAGATATCAAAAAACAATTGAAACTGACAAAGAGACCAGTAGAAATTCACTACTTGTAAAGAAATCGAAATTTTAATCCAAACGATTTATTTGATTGAATTAATTTGATTTTAAATATTTCCTATTAAAAAAAATTATACGAATAGAATCGTGGTTTTTTGCAAAATGAGATTACAAAAAATTTTTTGTTTCCAATAAATACAGGGTATCTGCACTACATTTCATGACTTTCCATGACTCATTTCAAGGATTTTTCATGACTTATACTATTTTCTCCGACAAAAACACAACAACAAATTTAAAAAAAATAAACATTAATTATTTTTTTTTCAATGGCGGGCACTTGGAACTATTGTCCATCAGCCACAGAAAGTGCCAGAACTGCTAACTCTCTTTTCGTTACCCAGTGGGCACCTGTGGCGTAGGGACGGCGGTGGAGCAGCGTCACCCACGCCACTCTACCACAACCCATTTATAGGGCGGGTCACATTCACACAAAGAAGGAGAAAGGACATAAAACACAGATAGAGAGAAAGAAACATCCATGCCTTGCCCGGGATTCGAACTCAGAACCTTTCTGATGCAAGGAGAGTTCCCTGCCCCCTACACAGGACGGTCGGCGTAACATTAATTATAATGATAGGTATATAGCTGAAAAAAATTGAAAAGCAAATAATATTTTTTTCTTTTTTTGTGAAGAATTATATTCTAAAGATGCTTTTCTTGTTCATCAGAAAGGAAAGAAATACTCCTGATTTTTCTGTTCTCATTTCGGAATATAAAAAAAAATCACGAATGACTGGCTTGCTTCAGCTAGAATTTTAAACTGATGAAATAAAAATAATAATTAATAACAAAATTCTAAAATTACAGAAAGTTTAAAAGATAATTCAGTCTAGAAATGATGTTTTTTCTTTCATTTTTTGAAAGAACACCATCATTTTTTATAGAACACAATCGAAACATTTTACCTTTCAATAACATTTTACACTTATACCGCATAGGCCTTTCCACCCCGCCTTTTTGTCCACTTTGTAAATCTCGAGAGAAATCGAACAGGGACCACCTGCTTCTATGTGGGGCCCTTCATGGACACACTGAGTCCTCAAGATATTGGGAAGCAAGAGAACTTTTAAGGCAATGACTTCGGTCTTCTTTCTTTGTTGTCCTACGTACATTTGTATTCGTTATTTATTTCATCTTTCTATTTGTACCTTTTTGCCTTGCCATTGGAAATAAAATAAAAAAAATTTAAAAAAAAAACAAAAACAAAAACATTTTAATGAAATATAGTGGGGATTTTGTGACAAATTCAGATATTCCGAACACCATGAAATTGAGAAGGGGGTAAATTCCATTTTATAAATTAGATTTCTCGGCGAACTAAATCCATGACTTTCCATGATTTTTTTTTGAAAAAATATTTAAAATCAAGACATTTCATGACAAATTTTGCTCAATAGCGAAATTCATGATTTCTCATGGTGCGCAGATACCCTGTAAATAGTGAGGCTAGAGAGATAATATCATACCATAGAGCATCTGTATGCCGACAGTGTCATCGTGGGGTAGTTGAAAGTTGTCCTGAATGACTTGATAGAATGGATTCATAAGAGCTCCAGACACCGATGAATGGGAAAGGCCCAGGGAATGTCCAAACTCATGAGCGGCCACAGCAAACAACCTCACACCTTTTGAAAAAAAGAATTAATGAATTAAGACAAATCATCTAAATGAGAAATCAATCGTTATATGCAAAACTAAAATGAAATTTCCATATAGACACACTAAGCAATATGTAACTCGTTTAACAAGAAAGGAAGAGTCTCTCATTTTTGTAATTCTTTCTCACTATTGATTAACCAAAAGTTAAATAAAGACGCACTATTTTATTTTATACCCGTCGTTAAACAGCCGACCCAATTTTTGAGTTGACGACTACTCATGTTCAACTCCGTAGCCTTCTGTCATTTTGATCCTAATCCAGCAGACAAGGGAACTCCTGGATCTGTAACCCCAGAGGTATTGATTTGTATGGGAACATGCAGGACTTTGCGACCCGACAGATTTAAAGTGCATCAGTCACCATTTACTATACATCCTATGCCCTGGCGGTCTTCGACCGGTTGGGATCGAACCCACGAAATCTTGGACATGGGCCCAGTGTCCTACCCACCAAGCTCTCCCGAACCAAAGGTAAATTGGCGTGCGATGGATTAATTTTATGTGTGCTTTCTGAAGAAAAAAAAAATATCCTAAAAATGGCGAAATTTTTTTGCCGAATAGCGAAAATCTTAAAGAGGTAGCAGCGATCTCAAATTTCTTCTGTCATCGCCTGGAAATGTAGTAGGGTTCGGCACGATTAGAAAACATTGATGTGTCAACAAGTCTTCGAATGGGTAAAGAAGAAGAGAAAAATAATTTTCGTACAATTGAGACCACACTCTCCAATGACTCTATTATCATTTCGTCAAGTGTTAAAACATTTTTCTTCTTCTTCTTTTAACATTTACTTAACGAAATGATAAAAGAGTCATTGGAGAGTGTGGTCTCAATTGTACGAAAATTATTTTTCAAGAGTGAGATTCTATTTTTTAACATGCTTTTACTGCTGTTTCAATCTTTATACGTCTGGTTTGAAAGACCTTTGAATATCGCAGGCAGGGAAATGTTTATACTGTAACGCTAAAAGAATAAAATCCTTGAAAAGAGAATAAAATCCAAAGTTGGATAGGATGCATTTCATTTCGAATATTTGACTTTATATTTGTAAATAAATAATTTTAATTCTAATCACATATTCATTTTAAAAGTATCACTACATTATGAATGATTTTTCCAAAACATATTTCGATAGCATATTGCCAGCTGATTAAACAGCCGTTAAATCTGTCGAAGTCCTTTTGTGTGGAAGCTAATAGCAAATACGGAGGGGGGGGGGGGAATTATAAATGCAAAGGTTGTGAAATTCTGAAAGTCCTAAACTTGCTTTTTTTTTTTTTAATCTTTTTTGTGATCATTTTTGATTAATTTTATTAATATTGCGTCGCAATAGCTACGCAGCAACATAACTTTGATTTTATCTCTCACACATTCTTCTCAATGTTATCGAGCATTTTATGTTCATTCATGTTTAAATACTAAGAAAAACAGTGAGAGGCTTGCAAAAAAAAGAAGGAAAAAAAAAATTTTTTTTTCCTGTGCGCGCAAAATGTTCGGAGGAGTGACGACAAAAATAATGAGTCCCTACACATTGTGAGTCGCTTTTCTTTTACCCTGAGATGATGCAGACCCATTATTAGAATAAACTATTTATATTTCACTTCGACAGCACGGCGAAGAAAAAAATACCCAGAAGGAAAAAAAGAAATAGGGGCAAAAAAATACTTAATTATGAGAAAAGGATCGGTTAGAGCAGTGTTTCCCAAAGTGTGGTACGCGTACCCCCAGGGGTACGGGAACAGTTTAGCGGGGGTAGGCGTTCTTATGCGAAATATCTTGCAACAAACGAAAATTTCAAAAAATTTTATTTAAAAACAAAGCAAGCCATGAAAATTTACGATTACGTATTTTTCTATTGGCTATTTTTTGCAGAGTTTAAAGTTAATAATTAGTGGTGTCAACACCCAGTTGTGATTTTTAACTTTTGGGCAATTTTTTTATAGTAAAAAATGCATACATTTTTTTATTAGTAGTACACAGCGTTACGAAAAATTTAGAAAGGGTACACACGAGTCATAAGTTTGGGAAACACTGGGTTAGAGGGAGGAAATTTATGAGGGAGGGGCAGAGATTGTGAGAACAATAACCCTATTACAACATGAAAAAAAAAGACTGACTAACGTGGTCAAATAACACGTTCGTAAAAGATTTTAGAATATGTGGAGAAAAAAACACGACTCTTTTAAATTAGTTTTATTACATAACCTATCATTCAAGTAGCCCAGAAATCACGAATTTCATAATAATAATAATAATGGGATGTTTGTTGGAGATACGTATATATCGAACAACTCCATAAAACAAATATGTACAATTCATAATAATCTTAGTAAATAGATACTTCTGAAATAAATGATTTATTATTATAAATATTTATGGTGAAATATGTACTATCAGGTGACCCCCCCCCCCCGCCAACTGCTCGCTCTAATCCCCAAGCACCATAATTACTTCTTATTGATCACTGGTTTTTTTCTTCTTCTTTTTGCAAAATGATTCTACTAACCCGTAACGTGAATTTCAATTTCGTTACTGTATTTCTTGCTGTGAAATAAAGGTTTTATGAAAACAGAACTGTTTCTTAATATTCGTTACAGCATAAAGTATAGAAGGAGGAAAAATATTTTGTTCAAAGAAATAATGTTTTCCAAAACTGAAGTACGTACAAAGATATAATATATTTGATATTATATAATATTATATTTGATATACTTATAATGTATATATTATATTTACTGTTATAATATGTTTGAGTTATATATATATATTATAGTATTACATGCAAAAATAAAGGTTTGAGGGTTGGCGAAATGGGCGATTTTTGTCTATTCGCGCGGAACATAGTGCAAACAGGAATGGCGACCAAAACGTAATGAAATTTCAATAAAACATTGAAAATTCTAAATAACTAGGCCGGGAAGCCTGGTGGATAGGGCACTGGGCCCATGTCCAAGAGTTCGTGGATTCGAAGACTCCCCGTGTAGTAAATGGTGACGGATGCACGGGAAATCTATCGAGTCGCAAAGTCCCCCGGGTACCCATAACAAATCAATACCTCTGGGGGTACTGATCCAGGAGTTTCCTTGTCCTCTGGATGAGGTTTAAAATGGCAAGGCTACGGAGTTGAACATGGGTAGTCGTCAATCCAAAAATTGGGTCGGCTGTTCAACGACGATTATAAAATAAAATATTACGCCTTCATATAACTTCTTTAAATAGCGATGATAAAAATATCACGTATTTATTCCACAATAAATCTCTTGTCATTAGAGAGTCTATCCTTCAATCATTTGTTATGGACCTCCTATTTCCGAGTACAAACGAGTCAGTCTCATCATCAAAAACTCTAGTACATTACTTTTCAAATATTTGTACAATAACATTTGTACATCTTTTGTACATTTCTTTTGTAAAATTCGAAAAGTGTAAATTGAGTTTGGTTAGTAATATCGGCGAATGTAAAAATTAAAAATTGTAATTATATATTGCTGAAACTTATCTCAATTTTTAAAAACTATTTTTATCTCTTTAAATATTTATTTTATTTTTAGGACCGTCATTGAATAGCCGACCCAATTTTATGGGTTTACGACCCATAATAACTCCATAGCCTTGTCATTTTGAACCCAATCCAGAAGACAAGGGAACTCATGTATCAAGTATTGGAAAAATGAAGAAATTTGCCTTCGTGGAGGACTTTTGATGGAACTAACCCGTATTTGAGTGTGTGGAAAACCACGAAAACTACCCGCGGTCAGCTTCACTAACCGTGTTCGTAACTCTCCGCACTTAGCGATAATTTGCAAAGGGACTCTGGATATATATATATATATATATATATATATATATATATATATATATATATATATATATATATATATATATATATATATATATATATATATATATATATATATATATATATATATATATAAAAGTTAAGATAAATTTTTTAAGTCTTTCAAATACTTTTAGCAATAAATTTATCATATCTTCTATAGAATTAGCAGCAACAACTATGTCATCTAAAAAACATTGTACATTAGGCCCTTTTATATCATCTAAACACTTTGAAATTAAATGATGGAAATATGAAGTGCTGTTACGAGATCCAAAAATGGTATATATATATATATATATATATATATATATATATATATATATATATATATATATATATATATATATATATATATATATATATATATATATATATATATATATATATATATATATATATATATATATATATATATATATATATATATATATATATATATATATAGCATAATAAATAAATAAAAAAATAAGAAAAAAAATTTTTACAATAAATTGCTTTGCCTATATTGATACAATATTAGAAAGTACTCCTTTTTACGGATATAATTGTGTGAACTGATGAAGAGATTATATCTTTTATTTTTCAGATTTTTATTATTATTTTTTTCTGTTTCCCTTTTTTCATTGTTCTGCATATGTTTTCTCTACATTTTGAACTTATTTTATAAGTTCTATTTACTTGCAGGTTACACGCAGTAAGCAAAACTTATTGTTTTTCTTAATTTTCTTCCTTCAATATATTGTATTACATGAATTTATTTTTTGCTGAAGGTTTTGCACATAAATAAATGAATGATTGTGAAGGAGGAGTGCTGATAATGAAATAATAGCAACAATTACTTCTTCTTCAAGAGCCTGATGACAGGATAAATTTGTTTGAAACATCTCCTCAACCCTTTTTTTCTAAAAACAAAAATAGCATAAAGTGTGTCATTCACTCAAGAAATCACAACACTTCCAAGAAGTTAGAGGGGGTGGAAAAAAAAACTGCAATTTTTCAGTCTTTCCCCATTCAACCATCTGGTGTTAGGAAGAAAATAAGTTATTTGAAGAAATGGAAAGTTTAACAATTGGACTTATTCGCTGGGTTTTTTTTAAAAGCAGAGAGATCTCGTGAGATAATTTTTCAGAGAGTGTACAACTTCATTGTTTTTACGAGACTGAAACCGGTTTGCACTTGTCCACGCTTCTGTATCAATGGGTTGACATTGTCATGCCATGCGTTAAGCATAAATACAAAAATATCCTGAATAAAAACCCCATGACATGTATGTTTAATTATAAAAGTATGGCCTATAAACTCATGCCAATCATGTCATTATTAAAAAAAACTACAATGCGTCTCATCATTGGATCTCATTATTATAATATGCTCATATAATGTGTGATAGAATAAATATATTCTATATTTATCTAATATATCGTCGAATTTATTCAATCGTAGAATTTATATTTTCTATCGTCTCATTTAACCCATGGATACAGGAACGTAAACAAGTGCAAAACAGTCAGCTTAAAAACAATAAAGCGCTGTATAGAGTATCACCTGAGTAATTAAGATTTTACAAAAGAATCTTTATAGTGTGTCCAATAATAGGGCCAGAGACTGTATATACAAATGAGAAAGTAAAAAAAAAGTGTCTTACCATCTATTCCAGCAGATGGCTGTCGATCGACCCATGGTTCTTCAGCATCAAAGTGTGCATCTCCACCGATTCCTTCACCGGGAAAGAAGGCATGGGCTAGAACAACACCTCTGCCATCGAATGCATATCCGTCACCGTGTTGTCCACGCTCAAAAGAAACAACGATGTCAGCATCGTTTGCCTCCACTTTACTGAAGGTGAGAAGGGATACATCGCTCCAAACTTTGAACGCTTTCTTCACTTCTGATACCACCAAATCAGAGGATAAACTCTGGGGCCAATATTTGATGCTGAAATAAACACATTCTTCAAATACATTCCCAAGTTTTAATGATAAATACAATGGTAAAAAGATGAACCGCGATGGTTCAGAGCGTTCGCCTTCGAATGAGGCGAATCGGGTTCGAATCCCAGTCGATACGAATTTCGCATCCGGCTTGCACCGATCACAGTGCTGACGTGAAATATCCTCAGTGGTAGAGTCCCTTTACCGTCAGGCTAACCGTGGGAGAGTCTCGTGGTCTTTCTCTCCATGTAACACAAACGCGGGTGAGATTCCATCAAAAAGTCCTCCACTTCGGCAAAATTTCTTCCCTTACTCGATCCAGGAGTTCCCTTGTCTTCTGGATTGGGTTCAAAATGACAAGGCTACGGAGTTGAACATTGAGTAGTAGTAAACCCATAAGATTGGGTCGGATGTTCAGCGACGGTCATAAAATAAAATAAAATGGTAAAAAGATAGGATCGGAATTTTACATCGAAAATAAAACTAGAAATTAATTAAATGAGCAAAAAAAAAAAAAAGAACAATGTGCGCAAGATAAAAAACGGAATATCTTGGATAACGTTTGATCGCGTAACCTGATTTTCACGTACTATGGACTCAATCTTAATGGTTCGAGATATTTTAAGTTACGAAACCAGACACAAATTCTGACCCTCAAAATAGCCGCAATCTGGAAGGTTTAGTTCCAAGGTCAGGAGAGCGATTTTAAAGTTTGGACCTCTTAATGTTCATTTTACTTTTTGCATATTTCGTATAATATTTTATACAAATCGAAGAATTTTTTTAAAAACAATTATGAAATTCGTTTATCCCTTATAAAAGTAACTTTAAGCATGTATTTATCCTTTTTCATCAATTTATTTAATAATAGTCAAAACATTTTAAATGGCAAGGTATAAAGATTTTTACATCATTTTAAAGAATGTCATTTTAAATAACAAAATACCAAATTGGAACGAAATCGGTCGAATAGTTCTCGAGAAATAAACTTTTTTAATAAACGACTTTTTACAGTTCGATAACTGAGATTGTAGATTAGGAGCAACTGAAACATATTTTTTAGGAAAAAGCAGGGGGGTTTTTTTTCTTCTATATCTCTAACTGTCTTAAAATGCCCAGAGAATTTTAACGTTTCGAAAATGAATGCAGAAATATGGCGATAGATAAAGGAATCGAAAAAATTTTATATGGAATTTTTTCAATATAAATTGGCCGTATGAAAAAGTTTTTTTAACAAGATTCTTCAATGCATGAGGTCGAAATAAATAATGTGATGAATCTCTATTAAGTAGGAAACTATCTCGCGAAAGAAAAAAAATTTGGTTAAAGGGTAAATTCAGTGGTATTGGACCCCTCTTATAAATAAAATAAGTATCGATGACGAGAAATCATATTGGTCTAAAACCGTTTCCAATTAAACAGAAAATTCAAATGGTACGGTTCCTTAATTAATAATAAATACATAGAATTTTTTTTTTGATATCATCAGCATAAAATTAATAACAGTTATAAAGATAATTGTCACCTGTAAAATATTTGTTTAATCCTTATTCAAAGATGTAATATATGTTTATCATCTTTTCCTGGCATTATTCTCGGCCACTTCCAAATGATGAACTTAAAACTAAAATCGGTGTTCTTTTATTATAAATTAATCCTTATGAAGCAACATTTTACGATAAATAGTTGTGAACTGAATAACTAACCGTTTTACAAATAATAACAGTCAATAAGTTTAACTCACTTTCATTATAAGCCTTTGCGTAAAATTATATATATCCAGACAGCAGTGGCGGAGTTTTGGCAAGGGTTTGCAGGACACCCCCCCCCCCCGAAATTATACATACATTACTTGATTATTGAAGATATGATTCAAAATGAAGATAAAACAAAGGAAAATTATAGACATATGGAAAAAAAGGGGGGGGAAATAATAATAATAAAAAAATAACAAACAACTGGGAAAAAAAGGGATAAAATTTTTTTTAAAAATCCGGAAAATAAAAGATATAATCTTTTCACCAGCCCACACGATTATATCCGCAAAAACTTATTGTTTTTCTTAATTTTCTTCGTGTTTTTTTGTATTTATTTATTTTGTTGTATATATATATATATATATATATATATATATATATATATATATATATATATATATATATATATATATATATATATATATATATATATATATATACACCTCCCAACTTGAAATCTTTTTTGAATCTTTAAATTGAATTATACATATATTATCCCCAATAGAAAAGTGAACAAAACATTTTGAGATCTTAAATGCTTCGATGTAACCATCTGTCTGTTTATTGTGAAGGAAAAAATAAACAAATCCCCCATAATACAGTGACTCATAATTACCCCCAAAGGCTGTATTATTGACTTACTCGATGAGTAGTAAAAAAAAAATGTTATGACTAATTTATGGGTAACATTTAAACAAATCAAAATTAAACCTGATGCACCATTCCTTGTTTATTTATTCAATTCCAACAATTAGTTCACACTCTCCCCCCCCCCCCTACATCTTATTCACATTTGAAATCGTTCATAAAATACTTTTTATTCTTCCACTTAAGTTCAAAAACATTTTTTTTTTTGAACTTGTAGGAGATGTCACTTGATGTTAATGCAGTTTTTTTTTTTCAAATATCAATTCAATAATTAAATAGGGTTGAGGGAAAAATGAAATGGAATTTTCTTTTCTGATGTGTTAAGCGTTAGTCATTGTTTTAAATTTGACCCTAAGTGATTGAGTTTTTCGCCTATTTTAAAAATAACATTGAGTGATAATTTCCAACATTTAGCTCTATTTAAGCAACAAAAAAAGTACATTGCTCGCATTTAAATATTTAATTACTTTATATTCGTTGTGTGAGAAAAATTCAATACATAAACAGTGCGTGGTTCACGTCACCCAATTTATTCTTTTATAGTTGTCTGAGCTTTTTTTCTTTCAATTCCAACTATTAGTTCACCCTCTATCTTGTTCACATTTTTAATTGTTCATGAAATACTTTTTTATTTATCTGTTCAAGTTCAAATACATTTAAACTTGTAGTGGGTGACACTTGATGTTAATGCACTTTTTTCAAATAGTAATTCATTCATTAAATTTAATTAACACTAGGTTGCCTAAAGAAAGTCATTTTGACTGCTTTTTAATTCGCAAAAAAATGTACAAATAATAATGCGTAGATTAATATTTTCTTTCCAACTGAAGGAAATGTTTTTATTGTTAATATTTACTAATAACTTGTTGCATAACTTTAAATAATATTAAAAAATAGTTAAACAAATTTCTTTACGCATTCTTTCGGTCATTTTCACTGCTTTTGGGCAATATAGTTATATGCTAAGTTTCAGTCTTTCTAGTGTTAATCTATTTTAGTTTTGTACGGGAGAAAAAAAGTTTTAATTATTTAATTGTAATTAAAATAAAATTTTTCTTTCTTGACCTATGTAGGAATTGACTTTAAAAAAAAAAATTTTAATGACTTGATTTTTTTTTAAAGCTCATAATACTGTCACTCAAGGTTTTCAAACTAAGAATTGCCTCGCATGACCCCCATAGACGCTTTTAGTAGATGGCTGTATCATCAATGAATAAAAGCCATCTCTGTTTATGGCCTTTCAAATTGAAGCATTTCATAGGTCAAACAAAGCGATTATCTTGGCTGCAAAATTAAAATGTCTGTCGCCAAATTTTGAGTCAGCTGCTGTCCTTGGCAAACACAAATGACTCACAGAGGACCGTTGAACCCTCAGAAAATCATGAATAAAACAAACAATTTTCAGAATGATCATCTTCCGACTGGAAGGAGGAAAAAAAAAAATACTTTTACTACTTATAGAGCATTTCCGGTGACACAGGCCTGCATGCAGCAGTTCGCAAATGGTGTTCCCCGGAACCCTAAGGTTCCGAGAAATAGAACATTTTTTTTAACTCATGATGATTTTGGAAATCTGCAGCTAAATTTGTATCGAGTTAGTAATCTAGTATTTATTTAATATTTTTGTTATTTTTAGGCAATTTAAGATTATATGTAAAATTATAATTATTAGGGGATACTGTATTGATTTTATGTGACTAAAACCGGTTTGCACTTGTTTACGTTCGTGTATCAATGGGTGAACATTGTCATGCAATACATTAAAAATAAATAAAAATTGGGAGTCTATAAAAAAAATCTCCCAATAAACCCACGATATGTGTGTTTAAATATAAAAGTATTGCCTATAAAATCGTGCCAATCATGTCATTATTAAAACACTACAGTGGGTCTCATTATTATAATATACTCATATGATGCTTGATATAATAAATATTCTAAATATATCGTCGAATGTATCCTATCCTCAAATTTATATGATATATATCGTCTCATTTAACCCATTGATACACGAACGTAAACAAGTGCAGACATGTTAAAACCGCGTAAAAACACTGAAGCTGTATAGAGTAATCACCTGATTATTAAGATTTTACATAGAATCTTATGGAGCGTCAAATAATTTGGCCAGAGACTGTATATTGATTTGAGCATAAACGTTGCATTTTTGGCCTGGCAACTATAAGAGCTGTTTTTTAGACTATAGAAACAAATGGGGTTTAAGAAATTTATATTTTATTTCATTACCCATTGGCAAAATGGGTGTTGGTTTGCATTTGATGTCGTCCACACACTTTGTTCAAGAGTAATAGTAAACACTACGCATGCGTTGTGAGGGCGACCGCTGCTGTTTGATAATTTTTTTTTTTTTATTTCGATTTCACTTTTGATATGCATTTATTTTCAATTTTGATAATTTAATTTGGGTATTGTGATAATTCGCTTTTAATTCTGATATGATTAATTTATTACACTCCTATTATTATGAACGTTTAATGACTGACTTGACGGTGATTATTCATATAAATAAAGAATGCTGAAGAAGGATAAGTATATAGCATAGGCAGGATATGAAAATCAACAAACATCCATCCAACAAACATCCATACAATTATTAATTTTTTTCAAATGAAATTTTTTTAGCCTCCTGTACAATGTTTAGTACAGAGAAGACGGACCATAAAATTATATATATTTTTAAAAATAGGAACACATTGGCAAAATGGGTCTTGTTTTGGATTCGATGGCGCTCACACACTTTTCAACTGTGTTTATGAGTGAAGAGCTCGCATGCGTTGTTATGGCAACCGCTGCTGTTTTTTCCTTTTCTTTTCACTAGCAGGCATTTTTAATGTATTGACATCATAATAATTTTAAAGTATTTTAATATTCTTTTTATTATTGACGTATAATGACTGTCTTGACGGTGATTATTCATATAAATGAAGAATGCTGAAGAAGGAAAAGTATATAGCATATTCAGGATATGAAAATCAACAAACATCCATTGCAACCCATGATTTGAAATATTTAATGGAGTCCATTCAAAAAGAAAAAGCATCTGACCCATGGATGACCAGTGATCGTCAATAAGGCGATCACAACTTTTTTTTGTTTTGTTTTATTTACTTTACTTTCAACAAGCTTTAAAAACAAATAATTTTTTTCTTCCTTCTTCAACCAACATTGGAACATCAGAGCTAGAAGATTTTCCCCTTGTTAGAGCACAAACGGATAATTTAATAAATAGGAACTCCTCCGAATGAAGCTTCCAAACGAGGTGGTCATAAAGAATCTACTTTAATAAGTAAATTAAATGACCTCATAATGTATGCCGAAAGGAAAATAAAATTAAAAAAGAAAATTCTGTCACATAATAAATAAAGTAAATGATGAAATATGCAACATAGGAAATGAAGTTAATGTAATGACAAAAAAACAAGTCTTCTCCAAAGAGACAATTGTTTTCAAAGTATTTTCATATCATTAAATCCTCCATTTGAGAAAAGTAATTCGAAGACGGTTTTCAGAAAAATAACCCTATAAATACTCTGCAAATTTGCTTTTCATAAGATTTTCAAATTTAACCCACGCATAGTATAAAAAAGTTTTAAAGTAAACTATACCATAGTATGTTTGACTCAAAACTGTAAAAATGTTGTAGAAATGTTGAGTGATATATCGCGATTTAACTCATGAGAACATGTGTTCGCATTTCTGTGATAAATACTCACACACTCTCTTACTGTGCCCGCGAAAACTACAAACAAATAATTTTATTTACTTTTTGTTAAATTTTATTTATTTTTTTGCAAGTGGAAAAACTTTATCAAGGTCAATACAACTACTAGTGATAAGAATTGTTTCATGAATGCAAACAAATTTTAACCAAGTCAATGCTATTACAAGTGTAAAGGGTTTTTTTTTTTTTTTTTTCGTTTTTTCATTATTTCTTGATAGCAAAAATCTTAACAGATCGATGCAGCTAGAAATGTACAAAGTTAAGAACTAAAAAAAATTTTAAAAAAATAAAAAAAAATAACAAATAAAAAAAAAATTGACTATGTCAATGCTAAAAATTTAAAAAAGAAAGAAAAACTCGACAAGGTGAAACTGTAAGTGTGCACAGTGACAAAAATGTTTTTGACTAGTTCAATGCAACTAGTACAACAGTGGACAATGACTTTTTGACTGATTGGCAAAATGAGCCTTGTTTTGGATTGGATGGTCGTCCAAACACTTTTCAACTGTGTTTAAGAGAAATAGTTAAGAAGTCAGTGGCGTAGCGAGGGGTGGGCAAGGGGGGGCATCATGCCCCGGGCGCTACTCACAAAGGGGCGCCAAATGGTCCGCAAAACAAAAAATTGCTGGATAATTTTTTTTTTATTATAATTGATTTCTGGAAAATATATTTAAATTAGTGCCAGTGTAATATAATAAATGTTAATTCATAAATATAATTTATAATATTTAATTCATATTAAATATTATATTAAATTCATATTAAATATATTTCAATTTTTAATTCACGTCCTTGACATCGCGCTCTGCTTAGAATAAAAATGAAATGTTATTAAATGTTATACATAAGTTTAATGTCAGCATAAATTATATTGTATATTTCACTATGTTACTACCTTTCAAGCTCAAGGCATTCTTGGTAAGTAATAAATCAAATAAGATTTCTTACTACATCTACTCGACGATTCTATTAAGTGAATAGAGTATGAAAAAATTTGTTAACAGAAAAATTTGTTGTTCTCATATTTGTCACCACAGATTCAAAATGAATTCATTCATCTTCTGGCATCTACAGTTCGAAATCAACTAATAAACGATATCAAAAGAAATAAATATTATGGACTTTAGTTTGATTCAACTCCTGATATCTCTCATCGAGAACAAATGTCCCAAGTCGCTAGGTATGTAGATGCTGATTTTATCAATAAAAAAGTTTCCATCAAAGAATATTTTTTGAGTTTTATTGAAATACATGCTAAAGATGCAGCCTCGATAGAAGATACAATTTTAGAGAAATTAAATTACGATGAAATTTAATTAGCAAACTGCAGATCACAATCTTACGATAATGCTGCCGTGATGGCAGGTCACACGTCTGAAACGCGATGGAGCGCCAGAATACAAGCGGTTATCGTTATCATCTATGGCAGTGATTCTCAACCTTTCTTTTGTGGCGGCACAATTTTAACGATTTCGAAATTTGACGGCACACAATAAAAAAAAATTAGTTTAAAAGTTGTTTACTTACCTATAATACACTGTGTTAAATAGTTAGTGATAATAATTTTGAATGTGAAATAAAATAATATGTACAACAAAAGCACGTTTATTAAGAGATAATTATTTCTTTCGACTAATTTTGTATTAGTTGGTAACAGTTATTTATTTTTTTGCTAGTTATTAATTGTTAACTTGTTTACTATAGTTATTAACTGTTAGTTTTTCTACATTGCTATTTTTGTGTGATTTCTTGTTAACTAGTTTTTTTGCTAATTAATTGTTAGCATGTTTTTTTGTTAGTTATCCTTTGCTAATTCACTTTTATAACTATTAATTGCATAGCTTACTTTAATGATTAGCTTTTATTTCCGTTTGAAAATCATATTTAGTTTTCTTTCTTTTGTTAATTAATAATTTTAATGGTCATTAAATTTTCTACTTATTTCAACATTTTTTGAAATTGCCATAGACAATTTAAATTTAAATGCTTCCTTCTTATTTTAACTTATTTTGAGATTGTCAGAGACAAGACAATCGATGACAAAGATTTTCACGCTGTTAAAGCCCGGAAAATTTGTAAAAGTATATATATATAATATTATGTATATATATATATATATATATATATATATATATATATATATATATATATATAAATATATATATATATATATATATATATATATATATATATATATATATATATATATATATATATATATATATATATATATATATATATATATATGATATTATACATAATATACACTTTTCTTTAATTTAAACTTTACTCGTAATAAAAAAAGCATTTTAATTTTTATTGTATCATTTCTAATATTTGGCGACACATTTTAAAAATTTGGCGGCACACAAAAGTGCCGCGGCACAGTGGTTGAGAATCACTGATCTATGGGCTAGAGAATATAAAAGAACTAATAGAAAAATTAGCAGAGCACACTACCACTACAAGTGACAACAGAAGTGAAGCTACAATTCTGTTGCGAAATATACTAACCTTTAATTTTATAACTTTAGCTCATTTCTGATATGAAATCTTAAGAAGGATTGATCGCGTGCAGCTCAGATTACTAGATTCTAGAATGAATTTTAGAGAAATTTGAGACAAGCTCTGTAAAGAGGCAATTGAAAAAGCAGAGTCTCTTTGTGAAAATTGGGATATGGATACAACAATACGTGCCTGGAGAATTGGCTATGGTGGTCTTTCCGCAGAAAGTGAAATTTCTCCAACAAGAAATGTGTACACGATTAAGTGACCTTAATTTCAAATTTGGATTTCTACTAGACGTTGAAAATTATTAAACAAGCATAATGTTGATAACGACCTTGAAAAACATTTTAAAAATCTGGGTGAATTTTACAATACAGATTTCAATGTAATAGAGCTTTTTATCAAAATATGTGACAGCAAAATGCTACTCCGTAGTAGAAAAGATATTAAGCCTAAAACTCCATTAGAATTTCTTACTTTTATAATCAATCTCGAATGGAGAAGATGTTTTTCCAAATCTGAGAGCGGCATTTAAAATACTCCTGACTATCTCAGTATCAATTGCTAGCTGCGAACGTTCATTCAGCAAATTAAAATTAATTTTGACAGATCGCCTAAGTGATCTAGCATTTTTAAGTGTGGAAAGAGAAAAATTTTAAATGATAAATTTTGATGATATTATTGATACATTTGCTTCATCAAAAGCACGGAAAATTTAGACATAGTAATTAGTTTTATTAATATATTATAATCATATGATTATTAAATATATGTATCTCCTTAGAAATAATAAATATTTACTTTTTAATTGTTTTAAAACTGTGTGTTTTTAAAATATTTCTTTATAAATATGTAAAATAAATAATAGGTATCTTTTGAACTAGTTCTAGATGATCATATACATTTCAAAATCTAGACTTGTTCTCTCAACTACATTTTTTGTCTCAAATTTAAAGCCTAGCTTGAGTCTATGACTTTATTTATTTTGCTTTATTTATTTATTAATTTGCGAGTATATTTTACATATAATATTATATGGTTTTCGAATGGGGGGGGCGCTAAAAGGGTATTGTGCCCCGGGCGCGAGTAAAGCTCGCTACGCCACTGTAAGAAGTACGCATGCGTTGCTATGGCGACCTTTGCTGTTTTTCTTTTTATTTTCAGCAGTATTCATTCTTAATGTATTTACATCATAATAATTGAAAGTATTTTTATTGTTAACTTATAATGACTGACTTGACGGTAAATTTCAATATAAAAATGAATGCTGAAGAAGTATTTTGTGAATCACGTTCATAGGGGAAGGATATGAAAAATCAATCCGACATCCATTGCAACCCATGATTTGAAATGTTTAACGAAGAAAGAAAAAGCATTTGACCCATGGGTAACCAGTGATCGTCAAAACGAGATCACAACAACTTTTTTTTTCCGTCTAATTTATGTTTTATTTTATTATTACAGTCAAACCTCGATATCTCGAACTTGAAGGGAGAGGAGAAAAAATTCGAGATACCGAAAATTCGAATTATCGAAAATCGCATGGTATCGATGGTAGAATAAAGAAAAATGCTCTTTACATACCTTATATACTATTCCATATGTATTCTAAAAACACTTTTTACACTTTCATTTAAAAAAAGATTCAATTGTTGTTTGCTTTAGAGATGTGAAAGAAAGTTTGTCTGTAACACCTTCTAAGTGGACTATAGCTTTAAATGTCTCCTCTGACATATTTGGCTGCCTCTCAAATAAATCTCCTTACAGTGTCCACTGCAGAACGTGCTTGTTTGTTAGTAACATTGAGTGGTAAATCTTCGATTTCCTCATTCTCTTCTTCTGATAGTTCACAAGAAGCTTTCGTTTGAGCGATGATATCATTGTCATGCCACTGACCACACACTGTTACTGCATCATCTGCGTTTACAAAGTTATGAAATTCCAAGTCATCAAGTTTCATGAGTCCGGTCAATCTGTCCCAATCATTTTCGGTGTAGTTTTCAGCAGAATTAACGATATTGATTGTTTGACTACTTTCGTGATCTTTAATGAATCCAGCCTTCTTGAAGCCATTCATTATCGTAGAGAAAGACCCATCATTCCATGGCACTGACGTCTTAATGTCCTTTTTTTTTTTTTTTTAAAGTTTATCATTATGAGAATTGGTTTTCTATTCTTAAAATTTTTTATTTTCTTTTGGAATATTTTTTTATTTTCAGAAAAAAAATCAACACTTTTTATGGAGAGAAAAAATGCAAGTTATCGAGAGATTAGGAAAAAAAAATTCGTAAAATCAAGATTTTTTTTTAACATTGAGTGTATAGGAAATTTGAAGGGAATTTTTTTTTCTTCGAGATATCGAGATTCGAGTTAGCGAGGTTGGACTGTATTGTATATATTGAATGAGGATAAAGTGTTATTATTTACCTCCAAGTGAGATCCTTTTTCGGCCACTGTTGTCCCTGTACAGCATATCGCCGAACTCTTTCGGCGGGTGTTAAATCAGGCATACCGCATCTCTTCTTTTTTAATAATTTAAGAGTCTCATCGTCTATAATGCCTGTGGGTGGAACACCCCCGAACCTTTGCATCCTCATGATGGCCTCACGAAGCTTCTCTTCTGTCCTCAAATTTCCCGCTCCTTGGGGGGAGGTCGAGAGATAACCATATTGAGCAAGGTAAGATCGAACAGGTTCCCAGTGCTTCACTAAATCAGAACTCTATAAAAAAGAAATTCTTATTCTCCAAAGGGAAATAAACAATTTATTTTTTTTAAAAAAAAAGAGGAATAGTTTATTAAAAAATAGTTAATTGAAAAGAGAAATAATTATTTTTTTTAAAAAATAGGAAAAAATTTTTTTTTTACAATTTTTTTATATTTTTCAGCTTTATAAAGGAGTGACTAGAAAATTTTTGGCCTACTTACAATATGCTTATACCTATATTTTTTGACGAAAAATATATACCGTCATGTGGGGCTACTTTGTGCAGCGGGGGCTACTTTGTGCAAATTCGAATTTGGCACTTTTCAAGTGCTGCTATTCAGTATTATGTTTTTTTCACGTTAAAAATGTGTGGAATTTGAAGATAGAAGTCTCCTCTATTACCACAAAAAAATTTTCGAATTTTAAAACAATCTCAGAGTGTGTTTTGTTTATCCAATGTCAACAACTTTCCGAGAAGGTCGGACGTCGAAAAGTGTGCGTGGAAAC
This sequence comes from Parasteatoda tepidariorum, assembly GCF_982258835.1. Lineage (NCBI taxonomy): Eukaryota > Metazoa > Arthropoda > Arachnida > Araneae > Theridiidae > Parasteatoda > Parasteatoda tepidariorum. The sequence goes on along the minus strand of NC_141755.1, from coordinate 131,286,658 downwards.
ATACTTTAGCTGTGAAATGCAAAGACGTTGATAAAACAATTGTCGTAAGTGCAAAATATTTTATTTATATATTAATAAACAATTACATCATGCTAGCGTTAAAAAAATTTGAAAATTAATAACAAATAAACGGGAAATGAAAAAAAAAATTCACTGTGGGGCTACTTTGTGCAAAGTTTCATTCGTTTTTTTTTTCGACAGCAAAATTGTCAGACGTTATAAAAAAAAATACCTAGAACTAGAAACTACCGCGATTACACTTTAGAAAAGCTGCAACAATGTTTGCAAGCAGTTGCTGGTGGTATGTCGATTGCAGAAGCTTCTCGGAAGTACAAAATCCACAGAAATACTATCTCCAATAAAATTCACAAGAAACACGTGAAACGTGCTGGTAAACTATTATTTTTCTTCTACAAAGATTTTTCTAATGAATTAATCAAACGATTTAACACAGAAAAATATATTTTATAGGACATCGGGTGATTTTGACAGAAACTGAAGAGCAAGTTCTGTCATGTTCATTCAAGCATGTTATGTTCTAATTTATCAATATTATAAATGCTAATGAATATGTAATAATTATTATTTTTGAAATTTCATCCATTTCAATGCTCAAAAATGTATATGGTTTCCTTTTGTTTAAACTTAAATGTTTTGAAATAAACATTCTTTTTAAGAAAAAATATTTTATAAAAAATTGTTTTTTAACGCTGAAAATTATTTTCAAACTAATATCTTAACATATCTTGATGTTTTTGTTATTAAAAATGTCAACAATTAACTTTTTTAACAATTTTATATCAATATTTTACTAAAAACATGATTATTAAACTGAATTCCTATCACTGCACAAAGTAGCCCCACTTGGCGAATGAACTACTGGGCTAATCAGTGCCCGAAATTCACGGTAAAATCGTGGTGACCAAAATTCTAAGTACGGAAAATCGTATGCACGCTTTTTTTTTTCGATGAATAAAATGCGGTAAAGAGACCTCCCACATTCATTAGAGTGTAGTGACGTCAAAAGATCGCAAAAGGGAAGGAAACAAAAGTAGTATTTTTCAGAAAATGAATGGGTTCGCGAAAAAACAAAGATCCCTGTTAATGATTCTATTTCAAACCACATTAAATGGTAAAACAAAGACATTCATTTTTCTCTACTTACTCATTCAATAAGACAACACCCCCATATCTTAAAAAATTTTATTTGTTTTTTCAGTTTTGAAAGTAAAAAAAATATATAAAAACGCACTTTTATTTTCTGGGGAAAATAGGGAAAAAAATACATTTCTAAAATTAAGAAAGAAAGAAAAAATATATCTTAATCTAGAACAATGATAATACTAGAACCTTAAATAATATCAAGCTTTTTTTGATGGAACCCCGGGACAGTAGCATCTGCGAATGTACTAACTAAAAAAAGAAAAGAAAAACTAATACTAATTTGAAAATATTGAAGCACCTGAATGAGTTCTTGATGTATGCTGAAAATGAGTGAGAGGAGCTAAATTATAGTTCAAGTTAAAAACGTTTTGAGAATAGTTACCCGGATTCTTTGATATGTGTTTTTTTTTAATTGAAAATTTTGATAAGAAATGTAGATCGAATTTTTTATAAAAACACATCCTTTTAATTATTTATTCAAATTTTTTTTTTTATTTTTACATGGGCACCCAAGTCAATACTTTTGATGGTTTTCCCTTGATGGATCAACATATTTCTGATTCTAACCATCAATAGTTCCATCACTGACCATTATATTTTTTTGATGGTAACCAGCACCCCAATGAAGGAATTCGGATTGATGGTCCTACATAAGAATAGCAACTTGTTTTGTTCATGTTAAACCAATAGAAATTTCCATCATAGTTTCTTAGAAATCAAACCTTGGATTGGTTCATGAACCACTTCAATGCATGAATTCAGTCTGATTTATGATGGGTCATTATAGATGATGGTCTGCTGAAACAATTCTCATTCAACCATCATGGAAATGTATAGTTGGAACCATGAGAATCAAACTTCTCGTGATGGTTAACCATCAGAGGATTTAAAGTATCATTTTCCATCATGAAATGATGCAAGGCATATCAAACACAATATGAGCACAGAATGGAAAATGTTGGACGATGGTTAAATGATGTTCGACCCTCATGAATCGACCATCATAAGATCATCAAAAAATTTTGATGGGACCATCAATAATTTTAACTTGGGCACTCTACTTAAATAATTTCGTAGAAATAACGGAAATATTAAATATGTTATTGATTGGATATAAATATTATTTTATTGTTCATTGAAGGTCTCTAAAATCAATAAAAAGATATAACTCTTGGGATCATTTCCATGAAACCCGAAGGTTCCACGAAACACTTTTGGAGAACCGCTTATCTTTTTTGCAATTTTCAAATAGCTGAAAAAGAATAAATAGTTTGTACTTATCAGACCTAAAACGTAGGGTGCATTATTTTCGTCTATAACAAAATATAAAAAATATTATAAATCTATAACAAAATATGACGTCTTTTATTATTTATTTTTTAACCTTCGTTGAACCCAATTCTTTTGGGTTTACGACCACTCATGTCCGTAACCTTGTCATTTGGAACCCAATCCAAAAGACAAGGAAACTCCTGTATCAAATATTGAGAGAAATCTTGCCTTCGTGAAGGACTTTTTGATGGAACTAACCCGCATTTGCGTTACATGGAGAGGAAAACCTCCTACTGTTAGACTGACGGCAAGGGGACTCTAACCCATGATCCGTCTACCACTGAGGATATTTTTCGTCAGCACTGTGGTCGGTGCAAGCCGGATGTGGAATTCGTATCGACCGGCCATCTCTGGGATTCGAACTCGGTTCACTTTATTGGAGGGTGAACGCTCTATCCCCTGAGCCATCATGGCTCTGTTATTGTCTATTGTTATCCTCAAAAAAAAAACAAAAAAAAACTGACACAGGCTGATACAAAGAAATCACCAAGAAAAATTTAATTCTTCATCCAAATTAATAGGAACGAAGAACGATAGGGATCGATGAAATGAACAGCAAGTAAAATGAAGATGAAAAAGATCATGTCTTTTAATATTTAAAGAGGAGCGCCATAAAAGCATTTAATGAATGACTCGCCAAATTCAAAATAGAAAAAGCAGACAGTGTCATTTAAGACAACGGTAAAAGAATAAGTAACAAATGGAATTATCTTGCTTTGACCCGTCAAGTGATGATCTATTTATAAAGACATTAACATTTATTTCAATATCATTACATTTTTTCCCGCTCATTAACATCCAACTTCAAGACTTCGAGAATCGCTTTCTTCATCTTAGAATAATTTTTGTTTTCAGTATTCTTCTAAAATATATTCTTTAACTCTTTCCGCTCCAGTGTATTCCATTTGGAAAATTTTATTAAGAAATATTACAATGAATTTTCCCTAGATCAGGTTTGTGATACTATAAACTTCCCTACTTGAAATGTCGTATGACGTCATGTTCCTAGATTTAGAAATTGATACGAAATTCAATTCTATTGAATTATTTAATTTTATTAAATGGAAAAAACATATTTAATTTTAAAAAAAAATTTAAATATTGTTTTTTCCAAGAAATTAAAATCAGTTGTATTAAATAATAGTTCGTAAGAACATTAGTTCGAAAAAGTTTTTTTTCTTACGAACTAACTTCTCTATTCTACAAACTGTTTTCACTATAAAGTTACAGATTAAGCGAAGACAATACGAAAATAAGTTGATTAACAAACAATATTACTTACTTCCCTACATAAATGCTTGTTTAAAAAGAATTGTGCAATTGTTAAAAAGAATTGTTCGGAATGTTTTATTGTGGATAGAATTCGTAAACACTCCCCCCCCCCAACACTTTGTACTTTTTATCGGGCTCGAGTAGCCTAAAATACACTATTCATCCCAACACTCCGTTGTTTTATAACGGGCAAAAGTAAGAAATAGCTAAGATGATAATCAGTAGAATCAGTTAAAATTAATAACCAGTTCAAATCAGTAAATATCAGCTAAAATAAAAAGGAATTCTAAAATAAAGTCTGTCACTAAAATCAATAAACAGAGTTACGTAATTAGAATATAGGACTAAAATTAAATGGAGGCAAGCAGTAGATAAAATAGTGTAAACCAGTGGTTAATATATATATAAAGATTTAAACTTCAAGAGAGAAAGAAAGTTAGGAGATCCCCGTGAATTGGTTATCTAGGATGTCTTCAAGCGTTATAATGGTTTTGATAATAACAGTTTATACGAAGAAGATAAGTAATTGATGCATTCTTTATAAAAAATAATCTTCATTTATTACTAATGGCAGAACAGCGCCCTTCACTTGAACTTCGAAAAGAAATTTCTTCTTTGATTTGTCTCGTTGTATTAACACTGAGCAAAATTGCTTTATATATATTTTTAATTACAATATTTCTACCAGAAAAGTATAAAATCGGGGTTCGATGGCTGTTCGATACGAATTTCATATGCGGTTAGCGCCGCCCACAGTGCTGTCGTAAAATATCCTCAGTGGTAGACGAATCACGGGTTAGATACCCCGTGACGAAAGGTTAACCTTGGGATGTTTTCGTGGTTTTCCTCTCTATGTAACGCAAAAGCGGGTTAGTTACATTCATTAAGTCCTCCACGAAGGAAAATTTCTCCACTTACTTGATCCTAAAGTTCGGGCTCAAAATGAAAAGGCTACATTGGTAGTCATTAACTCAAAATTGGGTCGGCTGTTCAACGACAGTTATAAAATAGAAGGAAGAAAAAAAAAATGTGAATTTAAGAAACATATAAAAAAAATGACGATTGGAACAGAATTTCTCAATATTGTTTGCCTCAAGCACTTTTTTTTTATCATTTTTAGATTTAAAAAAATGCATGCTGTCCCATAAACAAATGGTCTGCTATTTATTGCTGACTCGTTGTTTACATAGCTTTTCTCTGATCAATTGATTGGTTTTTCTTTCATCCATCATTCTTACTTTATTCACTCGCTATACTATATCTAAATTTGTTCATAATAACAGTTTTCGTGAAGAGAACTTGTAATAAAATATTTATGAAATATACTATCTAAATAGCCGTTTAAAATAAATTAAAAATGATCTCGTGTAAAATACATCAGCCAAAGATTTTTTTTTTTAAATTATATATTTTTAAATCATTTTAACTTAAATTCGACTCATTGGTTTCACATAATACATTTCAGGCAACCAAACTAAACAAAGAGTTTTTAAATATATTAATTAGATAATTGAGAAAGAAGATGATGGGCGTCACACAGGTCCAATTTTTAAAGGGGAACGAGATTAAAATGTAGGAATAGTTCTTTGAATTTCACACACGAGAAGAAAAAACATTTTTACATACAAATATATGAAGAAAGAAAATTTTTATTTTTATCACGTCTTTGGTGAAATTAAATCGTTGTTGAATAGTTTCTTTTTCTGAAATATTGAGGGGGACTGACTGACTTTTGACCCAAGTGAATTTTGTCCCAATAGATAATTAATGTTGCATACGCCATGCAGCGTCACCTGCAGACTCCCTCTACATTCACTCACGGAACGGCTACGGGGAGAGAACTCATTAAGATGTTCCAGCTCTAATTATTTTGTATTGCCATTTAAGTGTTTTTTGTCATAATAAAAGCTTTAAAACGCAACCCTTTGAAGCTTCATCGACACTCCGTAACATGTTCTCCAGGGGTCAGTTTGTGAGGGACCTTTTCTGGGAGAACTTGGAAGGGAAGATTTTTCCCCTTACTATCGTTATTAGAGTTTCCTTTGATTTCATATTTTTGTGCCTTTTCCAAAAATGTCGAAAATAAGGTACATAAGATCCTCGCAAGGTGATTATTTGCTACTATAATAACAATTATTTGCTTAATGGACGTAGTAAATATAAAGATGAAACATTGTATTGGAAATGTGAGAATAGGAGAGCCAAAATTATAACAAATTAAATTATTTTAAAATTATATCTGGGTATCTATAGATAATCAGAGTGTATCTATAAATTATTTCTAATTATTGATGTCAATGACATGATACTCAACTTCATCTATTTTTCCATAGGTTAAATAAATAAATAACGAAATTAATATTTGAGTGAAGGTTAAAATTTTAATCAATTCTTACACAACAATCATTGAAACAAATACTCGAAACCCAAATAAATATTTCAAAAAAAAACAAAATCTTTATTTATATATTTTTTCAAAACTCATCAATCATCCTCTAAGACGAAGTTAACTTTTGTGTTAAAACAATTCTTTACGAAGTCATGTAATGCGTGTTTGTGTCGCGTGGGAAAATGTCTTTCCAACAGCCCACAAACCAGAAAAAATATCCGAAGCATTCTTCTGAAATTATACCACGGTGTTTGCTCTTTCAACAATTGTTTCGAGCAATAATTTTTGAGAAAACAATTTGGATAGAATTAAGTCTTCTAAAACCATCTTAAAAAGTGTTTCTAAGAAGATATTGTTCTTAGAATTTTTGATAGAATATTGGATAGTAAAACTAGACAATATTTCAAATTTTTTATATCTTAATATGATATCCAAAATTTTGCATTTCAAATAACTGCCATTAAAAAAAATCAAATTATAGAAAAAAAAAGATGTTTAAACTAATGAAGATTAATGTTCATTTTTTATTTCGTATAATTTTAATTCTAATAATCTTCGAAACAGTGCGCATTTAACTGATAACACTCATATTATTACAGTCTACTGATTTATTTTTGTAGAAAAAATTATTGAAATCTTGAGTTTTTAGTTGAAATGACAGTATCTGGCCACATTATGAGACGCACTCTGAGATTCTATGTAAAATCTTAAATATCAGGTGATACAGCTTTACACGATTTGCACTTGCTTACGTTAACATTGTAGTGCAAAACGTTAAAAATAAATAGAAAGTAGGGTAGAGTCGGGTAGCCCCGCCCACTTAAAGAGCATTGCTTATATTTATGTATAATATTGAGTAATAATCAATATTTTTGTATGTTTCTATTGTTTTATCATCTAATTAAATAATGCAAAAAGAATAAACCAAAAAAAGAATAGTTTAACTTAAAAAAATAGAAATTTAAAAAAACATGTTTTTTAGCTCTTTTCAAACTGTGTCGGGTAGCCCCGCCCAGTTACAAAAATTATGTTTTTTGACTGTTTTTTCAGGCGTAAATGAAAATGACCAATATATTGACAATAGATAAACCTCATTTATCATTTTTATCACAAAATTATTTTATTTATTACATATTTACATAATTTTAGTGAATTCTATCATTTAATAACAATCATTTCATAATCACAATATTTGTTGTTAAAAATGCATATAACAATCAAATTTGAAGCAATAAAATAATAATCTCTGCACCCGCACATTTATCGACGAAATAAAATTGGGCGGTGATACCCGACATTCATGTGAGCGGGGCTACCCGAAATCCAATTTTTTTTGTAAATTTGTAATGACTCGAACAATTTTTCACATATAAACTTCTTTGTGCAAATTAAACTTAAGACTACATACTTTAATGCTGCATGTATAGAAAAAATTATTTCTTTAGTATTAAAATGAAATTGAATCGAAACATTCAACCCATTTTTCTTAATTTCATGACTACTGTATTCAACATATTTTCAAAACTATTATTTACCATGTTAACAGCTGCATAAATACTTGAAACTTTGAAAATAATCTTTTTTTAATATAACAATTAATGTCCGATGGTCCATTGACTTGAAAAAATATTCCATACATATGAAATTGACAGTGGGGGGGGGATACCCAACTCTCCCCTATATAAAAAATCTCCTAAATAAAAACCCATGACATGTATGTTTAAATATAAAAGCTTCAAAACATGTCATTATTAAAAAAAAAACTACACTGCGTCTCATCATTTGATCTAATTATCCTAACATAATACCTGATATTAGGAAATTCCATATTTATATAATATATATCGTCTAATTTGTCAAACCGTCAAATTTATATTATATATCGCCTCATTTGATGGGTTACACGATCGCAAACAAGTGAGTATCTGATAATAGAGATTTTACATGGATGTGCAACCTGTTGATGTGGGGCCCGCGGGAACTTCTGAACGCAAAAAAAAATTTCTTTTCATTTCGTTTTTGCTTCAACATTATACATTTTCTGTTATTAAAATATTTAATTCAAATTTATATGACTCTATAAAATGCGTATATTTTTTTGTTTTTTTTTTGCACTTTTATTTTGTAAGCTTCTTTTTGGTTAGAATTTATATCCCCCTTCAAAAATGGAAACAAATTTTTTTTGAAAAAAATATTACTTTTTTTAGTTTCAAATAAATTCAAATAATTAAATGTATTTTATTTTCTGCAAATATGTTACTAAGTTTACTGATAAAAATATTTGGTGCTTAAAATATTAATGCTTAAATAAAAATTATCATATTTGCTGCTAGCATGAATGCATCAATGAAATGCGTTTTTACAGAATCGTATTAAAAATACTCGTATTAAAATACTCGTATTAAAAAAAAAAAAAGGGTGTTTATGGTTTGTGGAGCCACATTATCGTACTCTCTTAAGAAACCTAACGAATAAAATAATATTTTTTATTCCATTCTAATGCTAATAGGTCAATTGGATTCTACAAATAATGTTAGTCGTTCGAAATTCCATCTCCAGAAACGAGAGCAATAAATTCGATAGTGTGTTTTCTCTTTTTGCTAAGGCTTCTAGACTCCGTCTGTGACGTTTCCATAACAACCCACAATCGATTTTGAGGCAGATTCACTGACAGGGCAGCCATCTTCAGATGTTAAATATTGCTTATAATTTTTATTAAGATTCAACTAATTGAATTTCTATTTTATCTTTCAGAGTCACTAAGTGCTCATTCCTTTTTGTAATATATGGTATCAAATGACAGTGAACTCTCGCTACTACGATATCCGATACTACAATAATATTTCTTGGTCCAGGCGAACTTACATATGAATTAATGTAATCCACCTCTCAATGTTGCGACATTCTCTGAAGACCCCCTGCAAAACGATTTTTTTTTTTTCTTCCTTCAAATGTCAGCCTTATTTTCTCCATTTATTCAAATGATGTAAAAAATCATATTTTGCCGTTTTTTTTTTCGGTCTTTTTCTGACAAGAGAAGTCTCACTGCTGATTATGAACTTATTTCTTTTCACTGCAGTGAATGGTTTTTTGTATTCAGATCTCAATACTTGATGTACCACCCCCGAGACCTTCCACTCTTAGAATTACCTCCCTTTTCTCCTAAGTGGTCACTGATGTAACAGATTTCATATTTAACCATAATGACCAAATTAAATTTTCATACAATATATAAATAGACACATATAACATTAAAATCTTATAGCGTTCCCAAAGTATGCCGATACAATAAAATATATAGCACTCTATTTACTGTGTTACCCAAAATAGTGCTGTAGCGAGGTTGTACTATATTTTGAATTTAAAGCCGTATCTACTAAATGGAATAATGATAAGGGAACCATCACAGAATTAAAACAAAAATTTAAACGATTTAAGTGATGAATTAAAACAATAAAATTATGACAAAATGGTTGAATAAATTTGTTAGAAAATGAAGTAAATAAATAAAATTATTCTGATATATCATGAAGTGTTTTTCTTTCTTAAGTATTGATTTAAAATGAACTGAATTTAAAACTTAGAAATGTGTCAGGGAGCACAATTTCAGGTTATTTTAACCTTTATCTGGGTTAACACAGATAATCACAATTGGGATTTTTTTTGAGGGCTCAGATAATAGAGCGTTCACCCTCCAATGAGGTGAACCGGGTTCGAATCCTAGCGATGGCTGGTCGATACGAAAACCCGCATCTGGCTTGCACCGACCACACTGCTCAAGTAAAATATCCTCAGTGAGAGACGAAACATGGGTAATAGTCCTCTTGCCTTCAGGCTAACCGTGGGAGTTTTTGTGGTTTTCCTCTCCATGTAACGCAAATGCGAATTAGTTCCGTCAAAAAATCCTCCACGAAGGCGAGTTTCTCCCAATACTTGATCCGGATGTTTCCTTGTCTTCTGGATTGGGTTCAAAATGACAAGGCAACGGAGTTTAACATTAGTAGTTGTAAGTTTATTTTCGTTAACTTTGCACCCCCTACTGAAAATGCGACATCTCTTCTGATTGAGTTATTGTTTAGTTTCTCTTTAATGTTTGTTTGTATTTAGTTCATTTCTAAGTAACTCAGTTTCCCGGATTTAATATTCTCCCTATTTGTTAAAACTCGTAATTTGAACATTTTGATTATGTTTTCTTATGTGATTGAATAGCTGCACGCACTTTCGGAGTCTCCCCGGATACCGGGGGCGGGGTTAAGCTAGTTATTAGTAGTCGTAAGCCCAAAAAATTGGGTCGGCTGTTCTACGGTTATAAAAAAAATTTAACAAATATTTTAAAAAATTGTGACCTTTATCTGTTTTATTAACGTTAATATTAAAAAAAACAATAAATAATTTATAAAATAAAATTTAATGCATGAAATATCATCTTTGAATAAAAGATGTTAATAATTGTGTGCAAAGTCGTGGCATCAGCAGAGATGAGTGTTCGCCTCCAAATGAGGGGACTACGAGTTCGAACCCCAGCGATGGATGGCCGGAACGAATTTCGCTCGCACTAACAGTGTTGATCGCATATCCTATATGGTATTCGGCTAATAGGTTAGATCGGGCTAATCGTGCGAGGTTTTCATTTCAATATAACCGAATTAGTTCTATTAAAAGGCTGTTTGTCTTAATGGTTGATACAGTTGTCTTAGGTTCAAAACTTAAAGAAGAGGGAGGTGTACATTGATAAACCCAAAAATGCATCATTCAACGCGGGTTTAAAAAATATAATTGTGTGCAAAATGATGCACTGTACGATCAATATTACACAAATGATTTTTCGTGTCACTGTTTGAACATTATTGAAAAGAGAGCAGCGTTTTCCTTTTATTTTCTTGACCTTCACAAACGCATCGTCAAAGCCTGTTTTTTACGAACCAGTCGTGTGTCTATTCATTGGGGATTGTTTGAGGAAAACCTTTCATTTGCTGGCGTGTATATATGGAGAAATAATTGTTCCAATTGACTGTCCAAATATTTCAACGAAGCAAAAATTATGACGGGTGGGCCCAATAGTTGGTGCTATCAGAATGTTTTAGGGCAGGGCAGCCCGATTTACTTCAAGGACCGATAGTCAGATTCATTGTGCAAAAATATTTGGCAATTGTAAAATTATTATTATGAGTTAATAAAATATCAAAATTGCTAACATTTTTGGCGATGCCCACAGTTTCAGGAACTCTGTTTTAGAAGGAGAATTTTTATAATTCGACGCCTTTTTTTTTTTCTACTTTTTCCACCATTTTTTTTAACTTTTTAACAAAAATGTTTAGCATTTTTTTTAACTAAGAATTATAAAACCATAATAATATCTAATGAAATTTTATTGACAGCAAAAAAAAAATTTTTAATTTTTTTCTTAGAGTTAGGGATTACGTTTAGATGATATGCTGCTCGAAAAAATATTTTTAGTTATTCACAGTTTTGATATGCTGTTTTGAATAAAACGACCGGAAGTGACGCGACAAATTTGTGTAGCTGTCCTTATTACCTTTTATGAATTGAAAAAAATCAGTTGTTTGCACTCAATATTCTTGTCGTAGGTGCAACTTAGTTGTGAAAATCGTGCATTGCTTTTATATTTGGTCATTTATTCATGAATAAAATGCTAATAGAATATTCTCGAAGAAGACACTATGTCTATGGAAGATGTCATTTTAAAGCCGAAAGATAAGATCAAACATATAAAACCGTAGGATGCAAACAACCTAAATTACGTTGCTTCCTCAGTATATGAAACATGTTTGTGATAACACGCAAATTAAATTTTAAAAAAAAAAAATTTAAAAAAAAAAAAAAAAAAAGACTTAGTTTACTAACCTTTGAAATTGTTTCTTATTGCATTTTTTTTCCTTAAAATTCAATGTTTTCCATACAAAAAAATAGTTTGTGAACAAAGTATACAATTATTTTAGTCTTGTATAAGAACATTTCGTCAATACAGTCCATATGCCATATTATTCGACGCATTATAAGATTCTATGTAAAATTATTACTATCATTTATATATATATATATATATATATATATATATATATATATATATATATATATATATATATATATATATATATATATATATATATATATATATATATATATATATATATATATATATATATATATATATATATATATATACGTAGATATCAATCGAAATCACTCTTTAATTCATTAGGTAATCCGGAACTAAAGAGAGTTAGCATATCCCCGATTTTGCAAAGGATGAAAATAATCTTAGCACATATTTTCCATAGAAATGTGCACAACAGGATGTAAATATGTTTTTCAATAGGAAACAAAGCAGTTTGTGTAAGAATTTTTTTATGTCGCCGACGTAAAACATGGCGTTAAATAATAATAAATAAAAAAAACTTTCGCAAAAGAAAAAATCGGAAATGAAGCAAACTGTGTGAAGAACTAAGCAAGTCTTGGCTCTAAGTCAAATGATCGTCTGTTTCCCCTCCACTGGAATGAAAGAAATTATTCCACCTAAATGTGAAATAGTATGTTTCCACATCTCTTTGTCCATAACTCGATATATATCCGGGATCGATCTTACTGATTATTATATCCATCGTTGAACAGTCGACCCAATTTTTAGGGTTTACGACATCTAATGTTCAACTCAGTAGCCTTTTCATTTTGAAACCAGAAGACAAGGGAACTCTAGGATCCAGTATTGGGAGAAATTTGCCTCCGTGGAGGAATTTTTGATAGTAATAACCCACATTTGCGTTACATAGTGGGGAAAACTACGAAATCTTCTTAAGGTATGCCTGACGGACTCTAATCCATGATCTGTCATGAAGTGTCTGATTCGTCTTGAGTTTCGTTTTTAAAAATTTCTTTGTTGGGAGTGGAACTACGAATAAATAAAATTCTGAATTTAAAACTACTATAGAATCGAATTCTTTACACGTGTCTATGAGAATATGTCAAAATAAGTCATGTTTTTTGAGGGGGAAAAAACTCAAAAACATTTCAAAGAATTGTAGTTTTAAAATTGTGAATAATAATTTTATTGAAATTCTGGGAAGAGTTCATTTTAAAAATGAAAAATAGTGTGAATCATCCGTTTTTAAGGTAAAATAATGTGTCAGGGGTCGATTTTTACGATAAGTGTCCATTCTTGTGGTAAAATACTTTCAGAAAAAGTCCGCTTTTACGGTAAAATAATTTGTAAAGGTTTTATTTTTATGAGAAAATAATTTGAGAATAGTCCATTTTTACCATGAAATAATTTGTGTTAACGGACTTCATTTTTTCTAATACGGTCCCTGCTTTTTATACATAGCCTTTTTTTTTTAATTTTATTATTATTATTTTATTTATAATTTTTTTTTTAGTCAAACAAATTTTTTTAACAATGTGTTTGCTGATGTTAATATCTTCTTAACTATAAAAGTTTGAGTGCAATCATGATGACGAATAATTTTTTTTATCTTCTGGTAAAAATTGGGGTGGCTGCGGTTAACCATTGTGAACGCAAGAAGAACAGCATAAATGCAATGCGAAGGAAACGTGGGTGCAAATTTTCACCTTTGCCAATTCTTCTTCTTTTTTTTCGATTCTTCTTCTTTTTACCACTTCAACCTGCCCTCATTTTCAATTCATCACTGCCACCATAGAGTATCATGTGATTATCTCGAATTCATATACTACAGTCCCAAATTATTAGTCGAACCATAAGATTCGATGTAAAATCTCAATTATAATGTAACACTGTATTGTTTTTACACAACTGGTGAAAATGAATATATTGCTTAGTCAATAATAAAATAGTTAAAATCGATGAGCAATTATCTGCAATTATTTAAATATGAAGGGGAGAATTATAGTTGAAACTTTTCTGATCGCAACTTTAAAAATGTTAACGATAATGATATGAAGTTTAAAAACAACGCAATTTAATATGTTTTACATTATTTATATATAAATAATTCATAAATATTACTTTTTTTATAAATAACATTAATTATATACAACATTCTGTATCCATTCATTTAGATGCAGCTATAAACATTTGGAAACATTGTAGTGATTGACATATGTTCAGTGGAACATATAGCTCTTCCCACAATTGCTGTGGTGATGGATGCAAAGCGTCATATATATAGTTTAGCAAACGCGAACTTTACAAATTTAATGAAAGAAATTGAAATATTAATAAGTCAAAACATGTTCAATTTTAAAGTTTAAAAACTACAAATCCTAGCCGAAGTTTTCATTTAAATTTTTTTCAGCTTCATAAATGTCGTGCTATGAATTTGGACAAATCATAAAATAGCATTTTTGTGGCTAACAAACAATACAAAAAAAAAATTAAAAATTTTCAAACTATTTGCTTTATACCAATTTCTATAACTGTTTATTAATTTATTAATATATACTGATGTATATTCCGTTTGCAAAAGCTTAATTGAATTGTCTAATGTGTTACTTTTTTGGCGATTTTAAAACGTTCCAAACATTTTGCGTAGACATTTGCTTTAAAAAAAAAATGTAATGCAAGAAAATTATATGAAAAGAAAAAGTTTCTTAAAGTCAATTTCTACTTAGGTCAACAAAGTTATGAAATAATTAAGAAAATCTTCTCTAAATTTAATTCTAAATCTTATCTAAAAATTAATTAATTATATTGTGGGGGCGGAGTTATTCGACCATGCCAACCTACCTTCATCTATCAAAAGGTACCTCGTGATAGAATAAAGTTAGCATGCTTTATATACTAGTGAATGATGTTAAACTTTTGTAGTGGTAGTTACGCCACAGTAGATTCTATCAATATTGAATGAATGAAACAAACTGTATTAACATGCAAGTGTCACACGCTTAAAACAAAATGTATTTGAACACTTGAGTGGGTGAATAAAAAATCTTTTATGAAAATATGAAGAAGATATAGGAAGGGTGTGAACCCCGTTATAATGAACAACTCCCGGTATAGAGTAAACTAAAAGAAGCTCTTTTCTGTCTTTGACAGATTTTTTTCTTTCTTTCTTTCTTTGGTAATTTTAAAATTGTTTCCCAATAAAGGCCGTCCCTCCGTACACCAGAGGAAGAGTCATTAAAAATAACACATTTTTTGCGATTGATTTTTAATTAATTTTATATTTCTTTTTATTTAACACCAGAAAGACTGAAACTTAGCATATAACTATATTGCCCAAAAGCAGTGAAAATGACCGAAAGAATGTGTAAAGAAATGTGTTTAACTAATTTTTAATATTATTTACAGTTATGCAACAAGTTATTAGTAAACATTAACAATAAAAACATTTACTTCACTCGGAAAGAAAATATTAATCTACGCATTATTATTTGTACATTTTTTTGGGAATTAAAAAGCCGTCAAAATGACTTCCCTTAGGCAACCTAGTGTTAAATAATTTGTAATAAAAGGGAGCAGTTCGGAAAAACTAGTTACAATTGCTTGATAAAGTGAACCGAAATTTCGGCCCCTTAAAGGTTCACTATAGTTATAGTAGGAAGTACTGTAGTAGGAATCGAATAAAAAATAGTTTTAAGAAATGACATCGAAAGGTGAATGTTAATGCATCTAACCCAGGATCGTGAGTATCACGTGACCCCATTGTGGTAGGTGATTACTTTCTTGTCAAGCAATTCTTTCAAAACGCTTTTTTTCTTGAATAACTCAAGAATGCAGTTCTGGTTGGGGATAACATAATAAAAGATGCGTCACTCACAGTTTTTTTTTTTTTTTTTTTTAAGTGTTTAGTCAGTATTTTTTAGAAATCAAACATCTTATTTAAAATTTTTAAAGAAAAATCTCAAGGACATGATGGAATATTTCATAATATACAAAATATAGAAACATCACGAGAAGAATGCTTTGGTTGTTTTATGCAGGGTATCTGCTACATTTTAGATTTTCAAATTCATGACTTTCCATTCCAAGAATTTTTTTAGGACTTAACGAAGTGACTATTTTCTCTGACAAAAACACAACAATAAATTTAAAAAAGCATTATAATAACATCAATTGAAATGATAGGTGTCACCAAAACTGTTACACTCCGCATCTTCATATTTATAGATTTTAAATTTGAAAAAACAGAGAAAAGAAAGAGCTGAAGCCATAAAATAGCAGAAAAAATACAAAAGCAAATATTTTTTTTTTCTTCTTTTTTCTGCAAAATTATATTCTAAAGATACTTTTCTTGTTCATCGGAAAGGAAAGAAAAACACCTGATTTTTCTGTTCTCATTTCGGAATTAAAAAAAATTCGACGATGACTGGCTAACTTCAACTAGAATTTTAAATTGATAAAATAAAAAAATAATAACAAAAATTCCGAAATCACAGGAAGTTTAGAAGATAATTCGCTCTAGATAGGATGTTTTTCTATCATTTTTTCAAAGAATACCATCATCTTGAAAGAACACGATAAAAAGATTTTATATTTTAATAAAATAGGACTGGGAGTGGGGATTTTGTTACAAATTCAAATATTCGGAGCACCATGAGTTGTGGGGAGATTACACTTAAATAAATTCCACTTTAAAAATTAGAGTTTTCGTTTACCTAAATCCATCACTTTCCATGATTTTTTTTTTTTTTTAAATAGTGGAAATCATGACTTTTCAGGTGGGTGCGGATATCCTGTTTATATGAGAGAAAACGTTGAAAATTATTTTGAACTGTTTCGATACAGTACTTTTTATTGCAGCAGAAAAAAAATGTGTTCATTTATGAAGTTTTACGTTTATTTAAGGCTTCGTCCATAAAAAATAATTATTCGATTTATTCTCCGAAGAAATCATTCCAAAACGTTCAAATTCCCAGGGGGCTACACAGTGGAATGATTTATTTTCACTTTACTTTTCTATTCAGCGGTGGCAACGAACTCAAACAATCACTTTGAACTCTTCTTCTTTCATTTCACTAAAATTTTCATCTCGTTCCAACGGATGCAGTTGAGAGGGAGAGGTGGGGATCTTTATCCGCATCACTTCCGCAAAAGGAACGGAAGTCACTTTCTTTTTCTTTTCTTCCGCGCTTTCTCTCATTAAAACATGGAAAAGCGTCACAACCATGATCATGAAAGCGTCAAAACATTTTTTTTTTTCCCTTTCTTAAAACATAAACGTAGCTTTAGTCTTCTCAATAAATTAGTATAACTGGTACAAATTTCAAATTAAAAACATACAATTTCAAATCATACATTTAAGAAAGACAATGGGTTGGAGGCTATTTTTAGGGACGATTTTCAAGCAGACAATTAAATGTATCTGTAAATATATTCAGAGAAAAGTGCCTATCTAGAAACAATATCAAATGCGAAACAGAAGGTCATCTAGGACCTATCTGTAGAAACGCATACATAAAAAAGGAAAACAAATTTCTACTTATTTTCATTTTTGTCTCATTCTAATTTGTATAATTTTATTGGTTCTTTCGCTATGCTACAACTTGTCAGAGTAAAAATAAAAAGGTCTTTTAACGGCGCAAATGAAATGGCAGAAAAATGATTTAACAGTACAAAATTTCTTAAAAGTGCGCTCTTGTTTAGAAATATGTTGTCTCAATTTTAAATGAGCCCGTCGTTAAGGCTTTTGAATGGATACTTTGGTTAATCATGGTGGGTGCGAACAATAATAAAATAAATTCTTTTTCATAACCTCAGTGGCTTTGAAAGTCAAATATACCACGTCCATTATTTTACTTGTTTCTTCATCATTGTAATTTATATTATTACTCAAACGATCATTTGACATAAAATTTTGACGATAAATGATACGATATACAGAATATATATTTTATCAGGTATTATATTTTTATATTGTAATTATTAGATCTAATTATCAGACGCACAGCAGTTTTTTTTAACAATGACATGTTCTGCACGAGTTTATAGGCAATATTTTTATATTTAGGCATACGTGTCATGGGTTTTTTATTCGGGAGATTTTTTATATACTTCCTATTTTTAACGTATTGCATGACAATGTTAACCCTGATTGATACACGTTCATTCAGCAGCGTCAAAGCTGCATCACCTGAAGATTTTACATAGAATCTTTGAGTGCGCCTAATAAGAGACTGCATGTTTAGATAATTTATAAAAAAGGCACTTCATGCACTGGAGATGAAGGGAACAGGGTGAAAACCTCTCATGCACAGAAACTATCTTTCAAAAGCCTGTAATGTCAATGACTACAAAAGGATTACAGGAAATGGATTCTTCCTGTCCTAGGATTCAGATAATTTTGTAGTTAAGAATGTCAGTTTATGAGTTGAACAGTTACCATTGCATGAGTTTTGTATGAATGGTCTAGTCATCATGACATGAATAGTCTAATGATCATTGTTTGAGTGGAACTGTTATTATAGGAGTCCTTCAGCTATCCAGAGCCTGACAAAGGCAGGTGCACACAGGGAAGTTGCCCCGTGCCCCACATCAGAGGGCGGCCTCAATTTGTTTTAGGCTTATTTCTTTAATGAACTCTTTTTGAACGAAATATCAGTACAGTGTAAAATCCGTCAATTTTATGTTAGCTCCTTCATTCATCTATCGGATGAATACAAAAAATCTATATTTCCATGGCTTTCTAGGACGGAATTCGGCTAAATGTGTCGCCATTTCGATGGACACATTTGGTGAATGAAAAGCCTGCATTTTTACACATCGCAAAATGCGATGTGTTTACAAAAATACGGGCTTCTGATTGGCTCAAGTGAGCCATCGTCATTGCGAACATTTAGCTGAATTCCGCCTTAATGTCAGCAAGGATCTGAATATTTCGCTGCTAGATGACAAAGTGAACAATCAAGAAAACTGCATTCGGCATGATGGACATAGAATGGTCAGAAAATAAGTAAAAATGGACAGAACAATATTGCGTCAGAGGGGGGGGGGAGGACATTTATAGGTTCTAGTCCATTTTATGGTTACTTATGTATAATGAGGTGAAAAATTTAAATACTTCCATAAAGTTCAATCCTTCCTTACTGAAGAAGTGAAGCATAGGGCCCCCCCCAAGATGTTTTTGCCCCGGGCCCCCATGAGGCTAAGTCCAGCTCTGCAACTATCATTACATAATTCGTCAAATTATTATGTGAGTCATCCAGTTATCATTATATGACTCTTGTTATAACAGTTATCACAGGAGTAGCTCTACCATCATTGAATGAATCTTCATAATATGAATGAGACAGATAGTGCTGCATGTGTGGAACAGTTATTATATAAGTCATATACATAGATCACTATATGAATAGTCCAGTTATTTATTTTATTTTATTTATTTATTTTAAGTTTTTTAAATAGTTACTAGCCGTCTACAGTTTTCCACTTAACCTAAATAGAATTTTATAATTAACAAGAGCGAACGAATAATCTCTAAAATCTTATAAGCAAATTTTTTTTTTCCAACTTCCAGTTGGATAAATTTTATACAATGCATTTAAGCGAATACTTCACTGTATGCATTAATCATTCTTTCCTCCCCTGATACTACGTAATAAAAGGCACTTAACATTGTTCCTTCTTCCTTTCACGTCATTGAAACAAGGTGTACTTGTTCCAAGGCGAGAATTCCCACGGTTAATCAATTTCTTCCTTATTATTCTCTTATGAAATGACTTATTCATGAAATATTTAAGCATCATAAAAAATATTTCATATTATTTATCATAAGTTAATCTAAAGCAGTGATTCTCAACCACTGTGCCGTGGCACTTTTGTGTGCCGCCAAACTCTTAAAATGTGCCGCCATATATTAGAAATAGTACAATAAAAATTATAATGCTTTTTTTATTACAAGTAAAGTTTAAACTAAAAAAAAGTGTATAGATATATAATATTATATATATACTTTTTATAATTTTTTCACGCTTTAACCACGTGAACATCTCTTTGTGGGCGATTGTCTTGTCTCTGACAATCTTAAAATAAGAAGGAAGTGTTTAAATTGTCTTTGACACACAATTTTAAATAATGTTGAAATTAGTAGGAAATTTAATGACTATTAAAATTATTAATTAACAAAGGCTAAAACAAGCTAAATACTAACTTCCAAGCGAAAATAAAAGCTAATCATTAAAGTAAGCTATGAATTTAATAGTTGTAAAAACAAATTAACAAAGGATAACTAGCAAGAAAAATAATAAGCTAACAATTAATAATTAGCAAAAAAGTTAGTTAACAAGAAATCACAAAAAATAACAATGTAATAAAAACAACATTTAATAACTATAGAAAACAGGCTAACAATTAATAATTAGCAAAAAAAAACTGTTACTAACTAATAAAAAATTAGTCGAAAGAAATAATAATTCCCTTAATAAATGTGCCTTTGTAGTACATATTATTTTATTTCACATTCAAAATTATTATCACAAACTAATTAACACAGTGTATTATAGGTAAGTAAATAACTTTAAAATTTTTTTTTTTCATTGTGTGCCGTCAAATTTCGAAATCGTTAAAAGTGTGCCGCAACAAAAAAAAGGTTGAGAATCACTGATCTAAAGAATTACAGTCCCATATTATTAGATGCATCATAAGATTCCATGTAAAATCTTAATTATACTCTATACAGCATTATTGTTTTGACGCATTTGTTTACTCTCTCCTGCATCATTAACATTGTAGGTTAAAAATATATACAAATTAGGAAATATATAAGAAATCTCATGAATAAAAACCCATAACATAGTTGTTTAAGTATTTCCTATCAAGGCGGTGCAAATCATGTCATTATTAAAACGGTGCATCTCATCATTATAATATATAATGTTTGATATAATAAATAGTCTCATTTAATACACGAACTTGCAAACCGATTTCAGTCGCTTAAAAACAATAAAACTGTATAGAGTATCACCAAATGCATCGAATAATTCACCCTGGCCAAATTATTAGATTCATTATAATTATAATACATCTAATAATTGGTCCTGTGCAAAAACTAATTTACCATTCATTTTTTCAGAAATAATTAGCATTTTGATTCAGGCTTGACTTTAAACAAATTAAGAATTTTAAATTTAATAATTAGAAATTAAAATAAATTATAGTAAAAAGTAGCGGGTGTAAAAAATCATCGATTGGTGAAATCGATTGAGATAATTATAATTATTTATTGATTGATTTTATGCGCTACATGATTGATACGCTACAATTATGCTCTACATAATTGATGCACTACATAAAGATAAATGCTACATAATGATATATAATTTTTCCTTTCATCCAAAAATGAGCATCATCATCTTTCCATATTCTCATTTATTGCCCCCCGAACTTTTAGTTTGTGATCAATTATTTTAGCTACTAAATATTATAGATAGTGAAAACACAATCGCTCTGAATTATGGATGATATAAGTTTTATTGTTATTATTATTGCTGTTGTTTGTTTTAATAATAACGCAAAAACTTTAAATCAAACTTTTCGGAACTTTAAGAGTACAGCGTTTTACCAAAAGTAAAAGTACAATACAAAAATAATTTATGCGTCTTTATTGTCATAATTCTTTTAATTTTTTTATTTATATATTATTATTCTTTCTTTTTTTTACAATTTTATAATTAAGTGCGAAATTTGTAATTAATATTCCTGTTAATAATTAAATGTCATAACATTTAAGAACTGTGTATACGTTTAAATTTCAATGTTATCAAATAAAAAAAATCTTAAATAAACTTTTAAAAAATAAAAATTATTTTTCCCTTTTTTTTTTCTTAGTTTACCTTTCTTGCAACAATATTATTTGTGTATTTAAATTTTTTCTGCTATTTTAAGCATACAGAAGTATTTTATAGACTTTCCTCATTACTTTAATTTTAAATTAAAAAGAACATTCTTGCTTATTTCGCCAAAATAAACAGACTCCGTTACAGATAAACAACAAACAACGTTAACAAGAAAGTGAGGATATAATCGGTACCAAACGTATAAAGTCGGCGAAAAAAGAAACTGTCGACCCTGAAACAGGTCAGTAGGTAAAAGATTGATAAAAAAAAAAACATGTAACTATAAAAGGTAAACTTAAAAAAGCTGCATAAAACAAGTCAGAGAATTTTTAAAAAAAAGCGGTTATAGTTACCGTCACAGGTTTTCCCTCAATTTTTTGAAGCAGTAATGTTCCAAGCAGGGCCGCTAAGATCAGCCATGTCCCGGGGGTCAGCCCCGGTGCGTTAATCATCCTTCAGAGCCGCCCCAGTCAGGCTCCGATAGGGCCTACAGGGCGGCTACCATTTCCTTAATTGTAACCAGTTTCAAATGAATATAACTATCCAACACATGTCAGAATATGAGAATGAACACGAATGAAAACAAACATAACTTCTACTTCGAACAGCAGTGTATCGTCTGCGACTGAGGGAGTTGCGTGAGTTGTGGAAGGAAGACCGTTTTGGATTGGTTGGCGAATTTAGGGGGGAAGGCGGGCTGGGGGTTTCCTCATTACTCCTTTGTCTGTGTTTACAATTCCCCTCTCTTTCATTCCATTTCAGAAGTTCTGAATGAGGAAGGCGCGTTACCATAATTCATGGTGCGTTGAAAAATCACAGGTAGTATGCAAAAGAAATACAAAAAATTTGAATCTATATGTAGAATAATTACATTGGAAAAAAGCAGAAGCGTTACCATCATTGGTTTAATCTAGTTTCCTTACTTCAAAAACAAATTTTGTTTCAAAGAAAACAAATTATTTACATGGTCCACGCAAGTTTTTATGAGCACTTCTTTTTAAAAACTCTTTAAAAAAGTTAATTAAAAATAGATATCGAGAATACCATTAAAACTGCACAATTTAACAAAACGTCTTTTCTAAAATTGGATCGATTTTTTTTTTTTTTTTTTTTTGCCATTTTACTTTCCGGTCAACTTATTGATGGAACATCATTTAAGGGGTCACAGTACCCAAAAAATGACAAAAATACCAAAATTCTTTTTATTGCTTATAATAAAACTTCAAAGTATTTCAAATGTACAGATAAAAATTCATCTCTCTATCTACATTTTTAAAAAAGTTATGAATGATTTTAAATTGTTCTAATACAGAAACTTGCTTTGCTGCCTGACTTTAAAGTGCTTTTTCGCGTAGATGATAATTTTGTGTCTTAATCTTAATTAAATCCCTAAGGAATTTTTTCTATTTAAGATAAAGCTTTGAAGTAAACTTTTTTATCTTGAGTATAATACGCTTATTTAAACTGTGCATGGAATAAGCATGTTATGAGGTATTACAATTTTTACGGCATGTTATATATACCTAACAGGAATTTTTACCCTTTTTTTTCTACTTTTTTACAAAATAATCTATAAAAAATATTCTAATTGATAAATCAACAAATGAATGCACAAAATTATTAAGATAAATATTGCAAGCACTATGGGAAAAACTTTTTTTGAAAATATGTAAAAATAAGAAAGCCTTAGGGATTTAAAAATTTAGAATTTTTTCAACTTTTTTTAAAATTTTAAAAAAATTAAACAGTTTAATTACTTTTTGAAGATAAATTATTGATTATAACTTAAATGAGCATGTAAAGCATCCTTAAAATGAATGATTACACCTTTATTTTAAAAAATTGTTGCGAAGGTACTGTGACCCCTTAATGACTTAAAACTAATTTAAAAAAACTAAATATTGCAGCAACAAAACAAACAAAAAAAGCTGTATGATTCGGCAAAACTCTGTCATAATTGAAATTTTTCCATTACTTATTTTGCCATTTTGTTTTTCAATCATTTATTTATTCCTTTTTCTTTATGTAAACCTTCTACTGTTAATAATAAACGGTCAATCCTAATTAACAACAACATGAATAAAACAAGGAAAAATAATTATAACAAAATAGTTAAAAGAAAACAGCATATATATATATTATTTTGATTAATTTACTTTTCTTTATTTTGTTTTCCGGATTTTTAATAATTTTGTTGTTAGATAAATGAAAAAAATATACATATCATTTTAAATACTTTTGAAAGATAATTTTAAGAATTTTTCTTCTCTTGTCATTATTTTTTATTATTTTGTCAATATTTTAACTTATATATGAATAGTATATGTCCAAATTATTAGATGCACTTCTAAGATAATTACTCTTTATTGTTTTCACGCTACTGAAACCAGTTTCACTTGTTCGTGCATGAATGAGACGATATATCATATAAATTCAACGATTGGATACATGAGATGATATATCATTTAAATAGAGATTATATCAGGTACATGATAACAATGAGATCCAATGATTAGAAGCTTTTTTAATAATTGCATGTTTTGCACGTGTTTATAGGCAATACTCTTATATTTAAACATACGTGTAATGGGTTTATATACAGGATATTTTTTATACACTTCCTATTTATTTTGAAGATATTGCACTACAATGTTAACCAAGTGATACAAGTAAAAGTGCTCAGGGCCGTAACTACGCCGGGGCACCGCCCCGGGGCCCCGACGGTCAAGGGGGCCTCATATGAAGAGACCACATCATGTTTTTTTTTCTTCAAAATAAAGCACTCTTATTATATATATGTAGGAAAGAAATTGCGTTAAGATAGTGTTGATGAAAATTTTCTTTTTTGTAATAGCGTACCTACTATAACATAAAGGGAAGGGTAAAAAACGGTAGAACACCTTTTCACAAATTATTTCCCTTTCTTAAAAGAACAAACACGCTTTGCAGAGAAGGGGAAAGGCCACAGCTGCATGGCCCAGTGGCAGAGGGCCCCTCTAAAATTTAGATGATGGGGCAAACGATGCGTTTCACCCCTCCTGAAATTTAGACACTCACAAAAATAAAGTCAAGTAAAATCAGTAATTTAAAATAAAGGATTTTTTTCAATTTTGAAGCTATTTTTGAAATAGAAAACTTTATATTCCTCTAACATTTATGTGTCTTGCCTCTTCTGATATTTAGTTATTCGCCAAGACGAAGTCTAGTAAAATAGGTAATTTTAGAGGAAAAAAAAGGCTATTCTTTTTCAGCTTTGAAGATATACATCAAGTTATTCTGTTATGGGCGATTAATATGTTTTTTGACTTTTGAAAAAGTAAAGTAAAGGTAGAAAAAGTATTTTATTTCCAACTTTTACTCTATTTTCTACCGAAATAGTAATGAGGGGGCGAACATAGTTTTTCGCCCCTTCTGAAATTTCAAAGTGTTAAAAAATAATAAAAATTGGTAACTAAAAAAAAATGTTATTTTTGAATCTATTTTCCAAATAGAAAGCTTTATTTTCTTCTGAAATAAAAGTAAGGGGGCGAAAAATTTGCTTCTCATTTTCTGAAATTTGGACATTAATAGAATAAAATCAAGTAAAGTTGAAAATTTTCACAATTTCGACGATATTTTTAAAATAAAAAACTTCATTTTCCTCTTAAATTATAGTAAGGGTATAGAAAACTTTAATTTCTTCTGATATAAGGTAAGGGGGGCTAAAAACTTTTTGTATCTTCAGAAATTTAGACATTTGAAATAATAAAGTCCAGTAAAATTGTTTTTTTTTTTAAAAAAAAAAACTTTGAAGCTATTTTTCAAAAAGAAAATTTTATTTTCTTCTTAAAGTGAGGAGGTGAAGAATATACTTCACCCCTTCTGAATTTCAGACATTCGCAAGAATAAAGTCGAGTGAAATTTATATTTAACTCTTATTTTCGACTTTAAAGCTATTTTCCAAAATTGAAAACTTTAGCCTCCCCTTCCGAAAATTTGACATTCGCAATAATAAAGTAAAACAGAATTGAGAATTTCAGAAAAAGAAATTACTTTTTTTCCCAATTTGATAGCTATTTTTCAAATTGAAATAGAAATCGCCCCCCAAGAAAAATGCTTCGGTTTTGTTTCAATTTTTTTCTACATATTACAAGTTTCAATTTATTAAAAAAATTTAAAAGAAAATCACGAAAAGAGAAGAGGAGCACATCATAAAAAAACATAACAAGTGTTTAGAAAACTAAAATAAGCACCACTGTTTTGCATCCTGAAAAATGCATTCTACACTGAGACTAATAGATATATTTGAAAGCATCTTTTGACTGTGGGTGGTATGAAGGTGTTAAAACCTTCATACCCCCCACAGAGTTGACCCACAGTTATCTGACTCCTCAAAAAATAGCCATCTCCTTTTACACCATGGGAAAATGACCTTTTCCTTCTTTAAATTGCCTTAATCATTTTTATGACCCTGGGCTCTTTTGTGCTTTTATAAAATGTCATATATTTACAGTACCATCTATATGTCCCTTAAGTTGTCTTAAACTAGAAATTATCTAGATGTTCTAGGAAAACAGATGTAAGCTTTTAAGGAATCCAAGGGGATGACTCTTGTTAACATTTACTTAGGTCATTTTGTCAAGAGATTTTTTCTGAGACAAACGTAAAACGTTGCAGTTAAATTCCAGTTTTTAACTCATTTAATTGCGTCATTTAAATTAACCATTTTTAATTGAGATATAAATTTTCTGTTACCTTTTGTTTTGTTCAATTTTTGAAATTAAAATTTAACTTCAATTAAGAGTTTTTTAAATTATTTGCAACTTCATTTTTTCAAACATAAATCGTGATATCAATAATTCCCATTCCTAATAAAAAATTTCTTTGGAAAACAAGAAAACCAAATGTAAATTTATTTATAAGGAGGTAAGTAAATGTTTGCATTAACTCATTTAATACATTTAAATTTTATATTTATATACTGTTAGAATTCTAGATTTATACCTTGTTAGATTTATACCTCTTTATATTTAAACTTTATTGATTTCAGTAAAGCCTTTGATTCAGTTAAGAGAGAGAAATTATGGGAAATTTTATCACTTTATAATATACCAGAGAAATATATTAACATAATCAAAGATATGTATGATAACAGCAAAGCATGTATAGAAGTAAATGGAGAATTAACTGAATTCTTTTTAGTAAAAACTGGCGTGAGACAGGGATGTGTTTTATTGGGATTTTTATTTATACTGGTGATAGACTGGATTATGCGAAACAGCTTGAAAGATGAAAAAAGAGGAATAAGGTGGAATTTCACAACTACTTTAGAAGACCTTGATTTTGCTGATGACATCGTACTTATTTCATCCAAATGTACAGACGTTCATCTTAAAACAGACAAATTCAACAAATATTCAAATAGTGTAGGTTTATTCATGAACAAGAAGAAAACTAAAGTTATGAGAATAAATCAAAAGAAAAATGACAAAATTAAAATCGAAAATCACGAAATAGATGACATAGAGTCATTTAGCTATTTAGGTTCTATTGTAGATAAAAAAGGTGGAAGTAGTGAAGATATTAGACAGAGAATAATCAAAGCAAGAACATGTTTTAAGGGATTACATAAATTTTGGAGAGAGTCAAATATTGAAATAAAGACAAAAATAGTTGTTTACAAAGCTATTGTTAGAGCAGTACTATTGTATGGCGCAGAAACCTGGAAACAGACTAAGATCGAAATACAAAAATTAGAAACCTTTCAAAACAAATGTTTAAGATTTATTTTTAAAATTTTCTGGCCTTACAAAGTATCAAATCAAAATCTATTAAAGAAAGCTAAAATAAAAACAATCGAAGATGAAATTAAAAAACGAAGATGGAGCTGGCTCGGACATATCCTTAGAATGCCCAAAGAAAAAATTTCATCTGTTGCGCTTACATGGGCCCCTGATGGTAAGAGAACAAGAGGAAGACCCAGACTTACCATCCAGCGCATGTTTTTGGGCGAATTAAAAGAATGTGGAATATCTGGCTGGGAGGAAGCAAGATCTATTGCTAAAGACAGGGGGCGTTGGAGGGATATGCTGGAGGCCTTAAGTGCCCAAGGCACGTAGAGGATAAGATAAGATAAGATAAGAATTCTTTTATAAGAATGGTAAAATAAAAATTGCTTTTTTTTATGTTCGTATATAAATTTGATTTGTATAGTACTTTAATTCATAATTTTACTGTTTATTGTGTGCATGGATTTTGTTCTGATTTTATATTTTTTAAATTATTAACACCTTTAAATTTTTTGAATTGGAACTTCGAATTTTTAGGGTTTTTAACAACTTTGTTTTCATTAAAAAATGAAATGCAATCTTTATTTTATATAAAAAAAAATCATATTTAATTTAATAAAAAAGCTATGAACATCAGCTTAGAAATCCGTAGCAATTAAAATTCATTGCCATGACAAACCATTAAAAAGTATTTGTTTTTAATTAGCAAATATGCTTTGATTTTTTTCTCATTTTTCTTTCATAAAAAAAAAAAAAAAAAAAAAAAAAAAAAACTATTACTCTTTGTCATAATTTTGCCACATATCGTTGGTTCAAAACTAAAACGACACTTCTGCACTCATGTTATTTGAATGAGAAGTGAGTGCAGAAGTATCGTTTTAGTTTTGAACCAGAGATATGATTACATGGCGTCATGAATACATAGGCCAAATATTCAAGAACGAATTCTTTTCAAAATATAGCTATATTTTCTAGGGACCTGTCCATATTGGAGTAAAGCAACTTTGTTATTTGTTAATCGATGTATATAGAGAAAAAATTTCTGTTTATTTTTTCAATTAGGACTTTTTAAAATGTGGATATATGTGCCGATAGAAATAAAAGTCTATAATTTCCTTCAGTTTCCATAACGCGATCAAAAAATTTTAGATTTGAAATTTAAAAATAATTTTAATTATTATAATGATTTTGTCTTGAAAAGACCTTCCTAAACCTGTTGAATCCGGTATAGTAACCGGATTCAACAGGTTTATAAAATTGGTATTTTATGATTAGCATTATATTTAGAGGTGTTTTGGTTCTCACTAGCATAAAAGTATTGTTTTTCTTTAAATATTTTTTTAGTTTGATTTGATACACATATAATTTAATAGGATAGTATTTTTTATTTTCAAATTTAATGGATAATAATTGTAAAAAATGAGTGAAAACAATCCCACGGACAATGCGACGGATTTAAGGTTATGTCAAGGAACGTCTCTTGTGAATATCAATTGATTGTTTCTCTTTTGAAATTACATTATGACGCATTCACATACATTATTAATACAAATACATTTTCCAGGGTGAGACGATGAGGCAACCACAAGCACTGGTTCAAGAGGGAAAAATGCACAATATTACCGTGATTATAGAGCACGGAAGCGAGCGGTGCAGGAAAAAGAGTTGTTGAATAGAACTAGTGATCCTTCTACGACTGCTGATTCTTCAACAATTAACGTCGCAGGTTGCGAAGTTTAACTTCTTCCGTGCGGAGAGACTCCACGCACTATTTTTTTTAATATTGCTTGTTTTATTTCAATGAGTACTTATTGCATTCAGTGACTCTAATAATAAATGCTGATTTTTTACGCAGCTTTCTTAAACGAACCTTTAATTCTGCCTTTTAGATTATTTTTTTTAAATTTCAATCAGTAATTTAACAAAATTAATTATTCTTGACGTCAATACTGTTATTGATGTTTTTTACGCTCATTCCGTAACGAATTAGTTACATTTTCCCCTTAAATGAAACTTATTTTTTTTTAATTTAAATTACCGCTGATTTTAAATGATTTGGTTTTATAGTTGCACGTTTTAAAAGCATAACTCCATAAACAAAATAAGCACGTGGTTTCAGATAAACTTTATGCAACCACGTTGATCATGCATAGCATAGTTAGCGTAGCAAATAAAATATAATTAAATAGAACAGCAATAAACAACTTATTTTTTATTAAATATAAAGCTAACGTTACTGATGCTATCTTTAAAATATTTGAAAAAATAGAATCATCAATAGCTTATTTTAAAACGCTGGATCTAAGTCATAGATTTAAAAAAAAATTTTAAAACTTAGTTTACATGAAAAGACTCTTACTTTTCACAGTTTATAAAATTTATTGTAAGGCCAATCCCTTGCTGAAAAATTGAGGTATTTTTGAGATATAAATGAGGTATATCAACCTTAGGTTATTACTTATTAACCTAAAGTATATTTTTTTACACCAGTGGAAGTATTTATTCAACAATCTAAATTGTTTCATTTAACACTTCAGGTTATTCTGGATCTACATCAAGTGTATTTTTTTGAAAGTTGTAAAGGTAATTTTTTACTAAATTTAGGTGATTCATGTTCTACCTAAGGTTATCAACCTCAAGTATAGATTTTTATGCCTGAAGAGATATTTTTTAAATCAACTTAACTTACACATCAAGTTATTCAATAGATCAACCTCAAGTGTATTTTTCGACACTAAGGAAGGCTATTTTTTATGAACGGGATGTTCTATCTTAGGTTATTATTTCTTAACTCCAAGAAGATATTTTTGCATTTTTAGCTTTATTAAATTTGGTAATAGACACTAATTGAACTAAAAATTACGCTATGAACTGATAAAGCAAAAGTAAGAAAACAAAAATGCTCGTATTGGATACTTTTAAAAATAACCATCCTATAATTGACATCAATGATTCTTGGTTTTGGTAATACGCATTATGGTAATGGTGTAGTTTTACTAGGTACCTAATATACTCTTATATAGCTACAACGCAGTTTAAAGTAAAGTCTGGTGCTGATTACAGCTGCACCAATACTGCAAGTTTTTATGATACAATTATTATGTAGATAGATAAAAAGAGGAGAAAGTAGCTTGACTGTGGAAAGTGGGGGCCGAGATAGCCTGGTTGGTAGGGCACTGAGCCCATGTCCAAGATTTCGTGGGTTCGATTCCAGGCCGACCGAAGTGTGGTTAATGGTGACTGGTGCACGTTAAATATGTCAAGTCGCAAAGTCCTCCATGTTCCCATAACAAATCAATACATCTGGGGGTACAAATCCAAGAGTTCCCTTGTCTTCTGGATTGATTAGGTTCAGAATGACAAGGCTACGGAGTTGAACATTAGCTGTCGTAAAACCAAAAAATTCGGCCTCCTGTTCAACGACGGTTATAAAACATCATAAGTTGCCAAAAGCAACATCATTATTCCACATAATGCGGATTATAGTTACTCTTTATTTCAATAAGATGAACTACTAAAAATGTGCTTTGCTTAATCTAATAACGGAAAGCCATCGGTTAAGACAACAAATAATCTATACATACAATAAAATAAAGAATTTGAGTGTGTGCATACCGGATTGCGGGTATACTGTAAGCTGTAAAAATACGTGATTCAAAATGAATATAAATGAGTAAAATTATATACAAATTAAAATTCACAGCCATATGGGTTATGTATTATATAATAGTGTCTTTATTAGCTTTAATATGAGAAAATTCGAAGTCTATATTCTGCATTACAATATGGCCCTATATTGCCCACTAATATTGAACCATAATATTCAAACTGGATCAGTTATATTACCGTGTACTAGTGTACCCTACCAGAGGAAATAATTATAAGCCTAATTTTGGGCCCACAATGCCGCCCTACAGGCTACTATGCATGTAAGTATATAATAATGTGTTGAAAGAGGTTAAAATGAGGAAATTCGATGTCAATATTTTGTCTTACAACATGACCTCTGATAAGGATCAAAATTATGTCTTCAGATCATCCTCGGGGTTAGATTCCCCCGTCTGTCACCAATTTTTCAGCTCTAGTGCGACGTAAATAAAATTTTTACTTACCAAGTTCGTAGTTTCTTTGAATCTTAATTTTAAGATATAACTTTATTTATACTTTTGTATATTATTCACTGGTAAGCGCTGAAGTATTTTGGTACCCTTTGGAACGCGTCACACTGCCAAACAGTAGGTGTGGTTGTTCAAGTCTTTCTTTATAAAGTCTTGGGTGAGCCGCGATGGCTCAGAGGATAGAGCGTTCGCCTTCCAATGTGGCGAACCGGGATCGAATTCCAATCGATACGGATTCCGCATCCGACTTGCACCGACCACAGTCCTAACGTGAAATATCCTCAGTGGTAGACGGATCATGGGTTAAAGTCCCGCCAGGCTGGGAGGTTTTCGTGGTCTTGCGCTCCATGTAACTCAAATGCTGGTTAGCTTCATCAAAAAGTTTTCCACGAAGGCTAATTTCTTCCTATACTCGAACTAGGAGTTCCCTTGTCTTCTGAATTGGGCTCAAAATGAGTTGAGCATGAGTAGTCGTAAGCCCATAAAAATGCTGTTAAACGAAGCAATAAAACATAAAGTCTTGGTTGGATTCCCCGAGCTGAAGACTAGATGACTGATTAAGATTGTGTCTTAATGGATCACCCAAGTTCGTGAACCTGCAGTTTCAGAGCCGAAAAATTCCCTCCACAGTTGTACAGTAGGATAGAGTAGTGCTAAAGTGATCGACTACCATCTGCCCTCTGATATATATTGTGTCAGTGCAGAGTGTAACATGTTTACGGAACATCATTAAAGACGAATCCCAGACCATCGCCAATGATTCATTCGTGTAGCTCTAATGAAACACGAGTAACAAACCTAGTAACTCTCTTACACTACGAGGCACTGATTTCTTGGCCTCCGAGACGAAACCGTATCAAAAATGTTACTCAATTTTTTATCCTTCATTTATTGCTTTATTGAAGTGACATACATTGTAGGCTTGTTTGTTCAATTTAGACTTATAAACCTTTATGAAGTGGAAAGACAGATCGAACAATTTAGAGAAGGACATCACAAAGAATACATCCAGGGTTAAGACGGGATTCGAACCCGCCACCTACACGCGTCACACTGTGTTTAACGGATGATACCACTCGGTCAGAGAGGCACTCCGTGATTTATACGAGACTTGTGTGCTCACTACTTTGAAGTGCTTACCAGATTGAAAAATGGAAACAACACTAAGGAAAGTGTGAAAAGAATCTAACATTATGATCAACCCTAGCTTCAAAATTTATAATAAAAGGCCTTGCTACCATAAATACCACATAAATTTATTTTTTCTACTTAGTCACGAGTATGTGCAGGGGTTCTGGATACAAAGACGAACCGTGTCTTAACGATCAGTCCACTGGGGGACGCTTTAATTTAGCATCTCCGTGGATTTGGAAGTAAACAAAAGAAACCGGCAATCGGAAGCGTTCTCGCGTGTCGTACTATAAAACCTTCTCCCTCTACTCATTATCGAAAGTTTGAAGAGGGAAGTGTAGTGAACATTTGCGAAGAAATGAAGAACGGCAAAACAAATGAAACAGTTCGAAACTTCAAACAGGTCAGGGTATTTATTCGTGTTTTTA
This sequence comes from Parasteatoda tepidariorum, assembly GCF_982258835.1. Lineage (NCBI taxonomy): Eukaryota > Metazoa > Arthropoda > Arachnida > Araneae > Theridiidae > Parasteatoda > Parasteatoda tepidariorum. The sequence goes on along the minus strand of NC_141755.1, from coordinate 131,253,288 downwards.
CCTAATGAGTTAAATTGTATTATAGTTAGGAGAACATAAACCATTTCAATTTCTGAATCTCGTAACTATCTTTTGTTACTCTGATGTTCTTGCTACTCGGTATATAAAAGTTAGACAAATTAGACGCTCTGTAGTTTAATAACGACATGTTTTGCTCGAGTTCATGTACAATACTTTTAAATTTAGAATTATGGGTTTTCATTCAGGAGATTTTTTATATACTTACTATTTATATTTATTTTTAACGCATTGGATTGCAATGTTGATATACACGAACGTAAGCAAGTATAAACCGGTTTTCGTCGCTTTGTCGCGTATTTCAGAATTTAAAAAAAAATTGAATTCTGAATAATATTTTTCGTTTTAAGTACATTTTGATTATAAATGATTTTTCAGAAATGTGTGTAAACTGTTGACTTTATTTCATATATTCTTCCAATTACAAAGCGTCGATGTTGAACAGAGTTTTTCAAGAATGTGCTTTTGGACAATCTTTCAATCTTAAAAATCATTTCTTATGACAATGAAATTCTGATCACCCAAGTGAATGTAATTAAGAAATTTTCAGGCTTTTTTATTTTATTTCTCAACTACAGACTCTGGTCAAATTATTAGACGTACTCTATGATTCTATTTAAAATCTTTATTATCTGGTGATAGTCTATACAGCTTTATATAAATTTGACGATTGGATGAATTAGACGATATATTATGTAAAATGTTTATTACATCAGGTATTATATTAATAATATTTAATAATTTGACCAAAATATTAGAAGCACTGTAGTTTTTTAATAATGACATGATTTGCACCAGTTTATAGGCAATACTTTTATATTCAAACATACATAATGCGTTATTGTTCAAGAGATTTTTTATAGACTTCTCTATTTGTATTTATTTTTAACGTATTTAAACTATGCAGTCATTTGTTTATTTTGTGTGCAGTGTTTAAATAATTTGGAACATTTTAATCATGAGTAATAAAGGCTATCTTTTACCATGTAAAAAATGCTGAAGCCCTCGTGAGTGCTAAAATATTAGAAGTTTTATCTTACTTAGTTAACATATAAAATATTTCAGCCAGATTTAATTATACTTCAAAAAGAAATATATTGATATTCAGTGCGAAAATGCACAGAATTTTTATTGTTTGAATTTTTGGGTTTCAAAAAATACAAAACTTTTTCTTCAAGGAAAGAAATCGAACTTCATTAACTATTTGATATATAGTATATTTCAGCCTACTTTAATACATTATTTTTCTAAACTAAATTTTATTTAGCACATTGTATAATAACACATTTATATGTTGAAATGATGAATTGTGTTATGGGTAAAAATTTGAGTTTTATTTCGTAGAAAGATATGATTTTTCAAAACCTTTTTATAATAAAAACTTAATTTATGTATAGAATTTGAAAGTTTAATTTGATTATAAAATGATGCGAATCAGCAATAATTATTTTATGCTTATGTCATTGACTTTTTAAGTACAGTAAAATCAGGGTATTTAAAAGAGTTTATAAACATTTATTTTAAGAATTCATTTTACATGTCTGCTAGTCAGATAGTATTATACAAAATCATTCGTAAAGTTACTTAAGCAATTATATAAACTTTTTGTTTAAAGTTAAAGCATGCTAAAGTTAAATAAAGTATAATTTTAAATAGAATTTGTTAAAAATGACTGCTTGAGAAAAAAATCCATATTAACGTAGTAGTAAAATGGGATAACGTACAGCATTAAATGAAAAACTAATTGTCGAAGATCTTAAACGTTCAACTTCAGTTAAAAAAAATTTTTTTCTAAATGCATTTGGAACATTGATATTTGATAGATAAAACTAAAATCAAAATAATTAACTAGAGTATTTAATGCAAACATAATTTAAAGAAAGCTTGAAATTTTTTTTCTTTATTACTCAATTAACCAGGGAAAATCAAGGGAATCCTATTAACAGTTGCCTGAGAATTTTGATTAGTTTGGAAAAATAAAAATTAATTGCCTAAAATTATAGTACAAGCTCTCTAGAACAATGGAATAAAAAAATAACATGTAATAATTAGTTTAAGATATATTAACTGTTAAACTTGATAAAAAAAAAAACATTTGGCATGCCGAAAAGGTCAGATTTTTTTCGGATCTTAACATCGTGATTTTTCGAAATTCTAATTTGTTAGTCAAAAATGCTCATCAATTCTAAAATTCAGATTTGCAGAATTTTGCGTGATTTTTCTTGTAACATGAAACCTAAATGTTTATTATTATCGAAGAATTTGTCACTTATTTTATTGCAATATAACCATTTTTGGGGAGAATTTTTGAATTGCTAGATTTTTATTTTTTAACGAAAAACAAATTGTTTCATAAATTTCAAATTATTCAATTAAAAGATCCTAATTACTCAATTCAAATTTTCTCCCCGTCACAGCTGTAATTGCTTTTAATTCTATTCAGCTTTCGCTTACTGTAAATTTACTTAAATTTTTTTCGAAACTGATTGTTTAGCAAAATAAGTTAATTCCTAATAACAGTTTTGAAAATTTTATTTCAAAGTAATAGCACATTTTGACTGGAAACTTTCTCATGTTAAGCTTAATATATAAATAAATATAACTTATTTGCTGTTTCATATTTGCATAATGATTTAGTTACATACAATTTTCAGAGTTTTCCATAAAACTAAATAGTGTTACAAAATGACTATGTGAGAAAATAAATCACTTTTAGTTTTAATCCTTAATTTGGAATAATAGTAAAAATCAAATTTTTGTTATGGTGGAGTATATAATAAATGACTATAAATAATTGATTATAAATAATTATTACAAGTACCTTAAAAAATGAATAAATTAATAATTTATAAGTTAAATTGACTTTTAATGTATTTTAGCCTGAAAACTTCCTTCTTGAAATTTTGTACTTCATGAGGAAAAATATAAGAACTTTAATTTTCACATTTCACAATAGAACTGGGAAAACAATTTCTGAAATCTAATTGAATTCTGATGGAATCGTGAAAAATTAATATTAATTAGTTTCATTGATAAACTTTATTTCATTCATTGATATATCTTACAGTTCACTTACGAAAATCTGGTGACATTTTTAAATTGCATATTTTTTTTCTTAAATTCCTTTTATAATAAATAAAGAAAATTTAAATCGGTACAAACTGTTTAGATATTCAAAAAATTAAGAAATTGTTATGAAATTTCGTTTATTAGGAATATAATACTAATAATTATATGTAAACGGAAAATGATTTACCAAACCTCAATCATTGTGTTCTTCATGAAAGCAGACCTTATATATTTATTCTAATTAAGGGCACAAACATTAAAAATAAGTTAATAGCATTTAGTTTTATTTAACGAGCTGAACCCGAATTGATTTAGCTAAAGTGTGTAATAAGTAAAGCTAAATCAACAAATTAATTGATCTTGAATTGTTTGGAAACTCCTGATTTAAATTACAATAATTTACAATTCTTCTACTTTTGAAGAAAAATCTCTTGATCTAGTAAAAGAAAGTTTGAAACATTCCTTAAAAAAACTGTTTTTTTTTTCTCGGGTAGGGCTAACTTTGGCGAGCCCTGATATTTACTAAACAAGTTTTCAATGAATGTGTGCTATAAACATGAATCCTTTGAAAAACAATTTCATTTGTTGTACCTAATATGCAGTCTAAAATGTAATGATCGTTTCTATTGTTGAGCTGATCGTAGGCGGCCATTGGTGAACTCAAAATAATTAGAACTATCTTCATAAATTGCAAACAAAAAGTGTTAATTATCTCGATACATAAATTAATAACGTAAAATTGTCTACCATTTATGTATTCTGTTTTGGAAAGTTTAAAATTTTTATTATAAAATTTGTTTTCCTGCCAGAGTTGTGATTTTAAGTGGTAGCCAGACATCATAAAAAGTTCGCTTCAACATTCAAATTCGAATCGAAAAAATTAACTTTAATTAAAAATTTTAACTCACCGCAAACTTGCCGTGAAATTAGTTTTTAATGCTTTTAAATAAAATCTTAATCGGAAAGGTCAAGCTTCGTTTAAAAATATCTCATAAGCTGCTTTCAAGTTTCTTTTTTGACGGAACAAACCCACATTTGCGATAAATGTATGGAAAACCACGAAAACCATCCACGGTTAGTCTGACGGCAAGGGGACTTTAACCCATGATCCGTCTACCACTGAGGATATTTTACGTCAGCACTGTGGTTGGTGCAAGCCGGGTGCAGGACTCGTATCGACTAGTCAGCACTGGAATTCGAACCTGGTTCTCATGAGAAGGTGAACGCTCTATAACCTAAGCCACAGCGACTCAATATTCACATATTAGTCATTTGCGCATGTGTGTGCGTTTTAGGGAGCGTTCATTTTTGATCTGAAGTAATTGTAGTAGTTCCGTCGCACTAGAATTACACATTTTTAATATTGGCGATAATTTTTGAAATCTCCCTGAGAAGGATCCGATATCACAATTTCGATCCTCAGATAACTGGTGCAAGGTGCACTCTAAATCTGTCGGGGTCACAAACTCTTCCGAGTGAGTCGATACGTCTGGGGGGTTCTGGATTGGAGTTAGATCGTGCTCCGGCACACGTCAAAATTTCGATCCGTGGATGAATGAATGCGTTTTGTTTGTGTGTTTTTTAAATGGCATTTATAAATTTACAAGTTAAACTTTTAAATTTACATAAAAATTTATGTTTTGAAATTAATATAAAAATAATTTTATTAATAAATTAGCAATATGTTTAATACTTTAAAAAGTTTTGAATGTCTGTTGACTGAATAAAATGAATGAGCAATTTTCTTATTAAATATGTGATTTATAACTCTTGTTTCCGGCCTTAAATGAGTTTTTTAATTAAATTTTCAATTATTTTACACTTATATCAAACAAAGATATCAAAAACATTAAAATGAAATGAATGCTTAAATAATACTAATCGTATAAATTCCATTGAAAAATTTTAAAAGCGAATTCAGTGTAAAATATTAAGCTGGGTATTATAATGAAGATAATAATATTTATTAAATTAAACTGCTTACCTGTATATTTTGGGTACTGCCTCACAAAATTCTGCTTCGAACCTACTCCTCAATTTATTATAAAATTCTTTCCTTTTGTCGAAATCTGGTGCATGGCCTTGATTTTCATGAGATTTTTTATAAATCCATTTTTTTCATCATCAATTTTGCCCTATAATTGATGTCCAATAAATTGTTTCGCTCGTATATTTTCTATATATATATTATAAAGATAATTTTTATACACCAGGAGATTACCACATTTCTGGAAGATTTCAGACATTTTCGAAAAATGGCTCAATAACGGTGATGTTATTGAGCCCTACAAATGGACTCTCGGTGCCACATCATTAATTATCTCTTAGGTTAGAGGTGGGTTTGGTGAAAAGTAGGAGACCCACTATTGGGGCACCCCTTTTTGACCACATGCTAACATTGACTGATACATACATTTCTACAAAACACTTTCTTTTTTCTTTTTGTAATTTCTGTAGGTATGAACAGGTATCCACACAAATAATAGGTAAACGAGATGTGGACCTGATGGACGAGTGTGGACCTGGCGAATGCCCGGAAAATGGTACCTACCGGTGTGCATTGTCCCCATTGTGAAGTTCGGCGGTGGAGGAATTATGGTTTGGTCCTGTTTCTCATGGTTTGGCCTTGGAGCCTTGGTGTTAGTGCGTGGAACCCTGAACGCAGAAGGGTATAGAGACATCCTGGACAATTTGGCGCTTCCCAACCTGTTGCAACAGTTCGGTAATGGCCCGTTTGTGTTTCAACACGATAACGCTGCCATTCATAAAGCACATGCCATCACGGACTGGTTTGATGAAATGGAGGTGCAAGAGCTTGACTGGCCATCCCAAAGTCCCGACATCAATCCAATTGAGCATCGCTGGGATGAGTTGAAGCGCCGGTTCAGGGCCAGACCACAATGCCCCAAAACCACCACTCAACTCCTCGCCATGTTACAGGAGGAATGGCGGGCAATACCTGCCGCCGTGTACCAACACCTAGTGGATAGCCTTACTAGAAGGGTTAAAGCTGTGATTTAGGCGCGTGGCGGCCCTACGCCGCGTGTATCCGAAATGAGGGGTGTCCGGTCATTAATGGCCAGATAGTGTATAAAGTTTGTAACTAAATAAACATAAAATTTCATAACTAGGATACAATTGCTTGCAAACGAAATTTTTGAATGTAAATTTTAGTAAAGGTTGTAGTAAATTATTTCAAGTTGTTAAACCAGTAAAGTTTTCAGTTTCAATTTTACTGAAAAATTAGGGATAGTTTTTATTGAGTAGATACCATGAAGGTACTGAAACAGATATTTCATATTTGTATATATCTCAAATGCGTCATATTTTTAAATGTCACCACTGTTAATATCACCAAATGTTATCACCTTCCATTTAAACCACGAACTTAATGATCAACTCCCCCCCCCCCGAAACATTAGTCTGACATGAAGAAGTCCCTTTTATTTTAACCGTATCGTGTAACTAAGAATAAGCTGTTTCTCTCTCCAGAAATTCTGACTAAAATCGAAATTAAATCATTTAATGGTGACGCTTTTGACGTACATCAAAAAACATAAATTTACTTTCTTTCATTACATCGCTTTACAAGACCTTGTACGCATATACTGAAATTATTATGAACCAGTCTCATAACGAGTTTGCTCTACTTTTTAAAAATTTCATGTTTACACTAGAATCTTGCAAATTATGATTAGTTACAGCAGTGACCGACAGTTCCGTGACCAATTAAAACACAATTTTAAATAGTTTCTTGCGCCTTAACAAACAAAATTTATAGCCCTATATTCAAGAGGGAATTAATTTACATTTGACTCAGTTTCTACACGAGCTAGAGTGCTCAGAATAACTTCAGCAGAGCGTTTGATAAAACAGAATTTCAAGTCTTCGGACTACAATCAAAATTTTCACCATTTTTGTTAACAATCTAGAATTATAGTCTATTAAAATTTCGACCAAATTGCGAACGATTAGAGTGCTCAAATTTCAATTTGAGTTATGTGCTTAATATTAAATTGACCAGCATCCTTTCTGAACTAGAAATAAACTGGTAGAGAGAAATTTCTAAATAAACATTCGATAAATCAATAATAAAAGTACTGTTTTAGTAGTACATATTTCTTTTCACATTCAAAATTATGATAATCTATTTCAGTTTATTTATTATAGGGTTTATAATAAACAAATTTTAAACTTTTTTTTTCTTTGTGTGTCGTCAAATTTCAAAATAGTTAAAAGTGTACCGCGACCAAAAAAGGTTGAAATTTACTGCTCTAATTGTTATGGAAGATAAATCAGATTGTTACTAACTGTGCACAGAATCAAATTTATCTCTCGAATATGACCAATTTATTTCGATTTTTCACATAGCCCAGGTTTTTGAGCCACATGGGAGCATAGGTCTAATGAGAGTTAAATATAACAAGATTTCTGTTTTTCTTTCAATCATTTGATTGTAAAAAAAGGTTTTTAGTCCATTAAGAGAACCGTGGTTCTTCAGGGGATATGCAGCGCTCGTCTACCAATGAGATGATCAGGGTTCGAATCCCAGATATGGCTGGTCGTTACGAATTCCGTACCCGGCATGCACCAATTATTGTGCTGACGTTAAATATTCTCAGTGGTAGAGTGGTCATGGCTTAGAGCCTCTTTGCCGTCAAGCTACCCATCGAAGATTTTCGCGGTTTTTCTCTTGATTTAACGCAAGTGCGGTTTAGTTCCATTTAAAAAAGTCCTCCACGAAGATAAATTTCATCCAATGATTGATCCAGGAGTTCCCTTGTCTTCTGGACTGGGTACTAAATTGCGGAGTTAAATATTAGTAGTCGTAAACTCAAAGTTAGGTTTATTGAACGAAGTTTATAAGAAGTGAAAGGTTATAAAATCCATTTAGAGAACTATTTACAGCAACAATGCTTTTCTCAGTATTTTACTTTCACAATTTTTGATTGGTCAGTAAATAGTCGAAGTGCCTGTATTTTATAATGACTATCTAAGAAGCAGCAAGTGCACAAATTACTTTTCAAGCATTAGGGAATTTTAAGACTATAAACGTTCACAATTAAAACTTTTTGTCTGATATTTACTAAAAAAATTTTTTGACAAGTGTTGTTGTGAAGCGATGAACGTATTATGAAACGGAAAAATTTCAATGGATTGGTCTAAACAAGTGTGAAATCCGAATCGGGGGTGGTACACGGCCGTTCTGCTCCCTCTTCGAGCTTCACGCTTGTTTAGCCGTTTCGGAACTTTTCCGTTCTTTCAGTGCAGTAAGAGCCAGGGTGTCAAAAGAACTGGGTGGTCCTGGACATGTGATACTAGCCCACATGTCCGTGACCCTAAGTCACTGAAGAACTCTGGCTCTTACAGCTAAATATATTTGACTGTTAAATTATTTTTCCCTCTCTAGTTGAAGGGCTGAGGTAGGGTAGAGTAAGGTCCTGGATTGTAGCTAAAGGTTACCAATCCGTGCCCTGAAAAGCCACCCGGCTCTGTACTAAAGTTTAATCTTAGAAAAAGAACGTTTATAGGTGCTTGGAATCGATTTCGACGTTCACAATATTTTCCGGGATATTTATTGTTCATAGATAAGGGATAGGATATGACATTTGAAAATATTAACTTATGATATTTTTCCAATTTTAAGCTTAACTTGAATCAGGCTCTTAAGATTAGCTTTTAAAAGCTTCAGATTTATATGAACGGACAACACTTCCTTAATACCGAAATTTCTTAATTTGAAAATTTAGTTTAATATTAGAAAATATAAATATTGAAAATTAAAATTGCCAAAAACCTTTCTATCCAGTGCTTATATAAGGTTCAAAATCCTGGGCTAAATCAAAATTGTCTGAAAATATACTAGCTTTTACAAAATGGTTTATAGGATTCAGTGTGCAATATAATGATAGTAAATGAAATCACAATGAGCTGTACATGCTGTATACTGTTAATCACAACCAACAATATAAATTGCCTCTGACTTGCTTTAAAGAAATCTGGTCTTGCAGTGGACTGATCGTAGAGACACCGTTTCCAGTAGAATACAGAAGTCAATCATCCCTGGCTGCGGTCAATAAGTGGGTAACCATTAATAATGGTGACCCACGATGGTCTGACTTCAAAACTTCACACACACGTTTTCATCTGTTGCTGGGCGTCCAGAACGAGGCTCGTCGGTGACCTTCTCCCGACCCTCCTTGTACCGCCTTCCACATTGAGATCTCTAAATGCATTTCACCTTGAAGGCGTCTTGAAGAATGTGAGTTTCCGTCGCATTCTTCTCAAACCGCACACAAAACTTTATCGCTTTCCAGCGAACACTCCATCACGCTGTGACTCGATCGAAAAAAAAGACTTAGCGCAAAGACACGTCCTACTGCTCCTACTACTCGGAGCGACCTGAAACCAGGCTTGTTTGGAAGGGCAAATCCCCCACCACATTTTTAGACCAATCTGAGTGCGCTGCGATTGATAGTCGCGTCACAATAAAATCACGCGCATTACTTTCAGAACGCACCCTGTATGAGAAACTTTCCTGTACAGTATTGAAAACGCGAACATCTTGTTGTATTCTATTTCCCATGAATTCTATTTTCCATTTGTGCGTCGCCAAATTTTAGAAATGTTTATAGTAAAAATTATAAAGATTTTTTTTATCACGAGTAAAGTTTAAATTAAAGTATATACTTTTTATAAATTTTAAGAGTGTGAACATCTTTGTAGGCGATGGTCCTGTCTCTGCCAATCTTGAAATAAGAAATTGAATGACTATTAAAATTATTAATTAACAAAAGAAAGCAAGGTAAATAATAACTTTCAAAAGGAAATAAAAGGCAACAATTAAAATAAGCTATGCAATCAATAGTCATAAAAGCAAATTAGCAAAGCATAACAAACAAAAAACAAGCTAACAATTAATAACTAGCAAAAAAATAATAAAATAACAGTTAATGTAAGGAATCTCTTAATAAACTTACTGTTTTTGTAGTACATATTTTCTCATTCAAAATTATTATAAACTATTTTACAGTGTCTTACAGATAAGTAAACTAATTTAGTTTTCTTTCACATTGAATTTCGAAATCGTTTAGAGTGCCACGACAAAAAAAAAAAGAGAATTAGTGCTCTAAATGTTATGGAAGATAAATCAGATGTGTTCAGCAAATTTGTAGTTGACTGTAATGGATAACATCTGCCTCTCTGTATGTTGCCCCCATCATTGTTACACAGAATCCAACTTAGCTCTCGTATATGACTAGTTTCTTTTGATTTTCACCTACTCCAGGTTTCTGATGCCAGCAAAGATCTAGTAATAGTTTAATATAACGAGATTTCTGTCTTTTCTTTTAATCATCAGATTGTAAACGTTCTAAGCCATTAAGAGTGACTTGGGGGTTTTGGGGATAGAACGTTCGCCTTCCAATGAGGTGAACTGGGTTCGAATCCCAGCGATGACTGGTCTACAAGAATCCCGTACCCGGCTAACACCAATCAATGTCCTGACGTTAAATATCCTCAGTGGTAGATGGATCATAGGCTAGTCCCCCTGCAGTGAGACTAACCGTGGGGGGTTTTCGTGGTTTTCCTCTCCATTCAATGCAAATGCGGGTTAGTTTCATATAATTTTTTTTATAAAGCATGAAAGCATGCGAAGGAGGGAAACGCGGTATTAAAAATGTGTAGTTAATTTTATTTAACATAATATTGTAAGAACTTTGCTTTTGACAATATTAAAGTATTCCAAATCTTCTAGATTTAAACAAAATATATTTCTTAATAGATTTTATGTAAAATTTCAACTTTTTATGAGAGTATTTTAATATCTTTTTAAAATTACAGATTATTAAAATTGTTTAGATCAATTTTTAAATTTTGATGTATACTTCTGTTCGTTTCATTTCTTAACGATTAAAACTTAATTTGAACTCCATATTTTTGATTGCATCCTTTTGATACTTGTTTAAACTCTGTGACATCTGTATATAACAGACAATATAGATGAAAATTAAAACTTAATAGTTTTAAATTATGAATTTTTACTTTATTTTTCTCTTTACAATAAAATATATGAACTGTTTGCATAGAAAGCATTTAAAGCTCTCATAAAATTCTAACTTTTGAATTTAATATTTTATTTTCAAAGCTTGTTGACGTATAGCTGAAGTTATAACCAAATTTCCTTTTAGTATTACCTTAGAATGTTTAAAAGTTAATTTCTTTTACTTTTCATACATTTTTCTTTTACTTCCAAATATTTAACTTTGGATTTGGAGTTTTCGAACTGTATGATTAAAGAAACCCGTGTATTGCTTTTAATTTAAATTGCACTGATCTACTGTAGGCTGAATGTTCTTAGAGCAAGTGCACTCGAGTTGGGGAAAATCGGGGCTACTACCCCAGTTCAATGACCTCTAGTCTTATCGCTGTACATGACGGTATACTTATGGGGCTCTGGTGGGGAAAGAATTATTTATTTTTCTGAATGTAGATAAACTGTAATGTTTAATTCTGGTTAATAATCTTTAATTAAATAAGATTACTTAAAATATTTTTAATTTAATAATTTTTTTAATACTCCTAATTCTTCTGCTTATTTTATTTATTTTATTTCCACTTTCTTCATAAAATCTTTTCTATGACTTAAAATATTTTTCTATACGAAATTTATTATTTTCAATAATTTTTTTTTAATGTAACAGTTCTTGTTCTGCTCTTGCATTTTATCAACTGGTGGTTAATGGAAAATGATCATTCTAGAGGATTGATTGTATGTATTAGTTCTGTTCAAATAATGTGTTCGTAAATAATGAGTCTGATAAAAAAAATATTTCAAATTCGGCTACTGCCGCAGTAGGATAAATACAACTTAACATAACTATTACAACCTTCCGAAATTGAGATATATTTGTGAGATCCCCTCTTTAGCTAAGGTTTATTGGAAGGAAGATTTTTTATCTCTATCGAAAGTGGTGGAATTGTTTTTATTTTTGGGACTTAAAAATTTTCTCAAGCTTGTATAATTTTATGTTTTCAATATTTAAATTAATGTGTGAGTTATTGTTTTCCCTATAAGGCTTTATAATTGCATTGGTTTAATTTCTAAATGAACCCTTCTTTAGAGATTATATTTTTATTAATTTTAAATGTTATGTCTAATAATTCTAAACTGTTAAAATAATTTCTTAGTCGCAATGCTTAAATTTAATTAGTTAATATAGTAAATGTGTAATAATCATCTAAGTGATAATTATATTCAGTGGAATAAAATGGTTTGCGAGTTTGACAAAACTTGATAAATTTGCATACTCATTATCAGTAATATAGTGTAATTATGTCTCTTTAACAATTTTCCGTTAAAAATTAGTTTTATTAAGAAACAGTTTGGAAATATAGACAAAATACTGGCGCCTTTTACATTAACCTAAAAAATGTTAAGTAAACTCTTAACGTCACTCTATAAATGTAGTTTTTGATAACTACGTTTCATTTTTAATCATGTGTGTACCAAAGTTTTCTGATTAGTTGTTAATTTGAAGTTAGAAAAATTTTCAAACCATTTGTACTTAGAAAATTTCTGATGTTTGCACTTTGAATGACTTTCGAATTGTTTTGACTTCGAAAAATATTCAAAATTTTTTCTCCTCAGAAATATTTTGAAGTTCTGTGATTTTTAAAAGTCTTTAAAAGTTGAGAAAAAAAGGTATTTTAAGAGTTGCAGAAGTTTGGTGGTAGAAAAAATTTTCAACTTGTTCCGACTTTGTTCCCGACTTAAATTTGTTCTGTGAAAAGTTATGAAAATGTTTCAACATAAAAAATTACTTTAGTTGGAAGAAATTGGTATACAAGAAGTAAAAATTTTTTTTTAAAAATTATCTTGGCTTTGAAAAATTCAAATTTGTTTGAAAAATTCTGAATCTGTTTTTTTTTTTTTTGGAAGAAATATTCTGAAGTTGTATGTGCGTAGAAATTTTTTTAGTGTGAAAAAACGAACATATAAGGAGCAGTAGGTGTTTGGGGTCATGGGAAAATTTTCAAACAAATTCAAACTGATTTTGAAAAATTTTCCATTTTTTTGTACTTTGAAAAATTTAGAATCTGTTGGCTTTAAAAGTTCTGAAAATGTTTAGAATCAGGAAAATTTTGAAGTTGTTGGTACTTTGGAAATTTTTAAAGTTTTTAAAAAATGGGTGTATAAAGAATCGCATTACATAAGCTGTAAGTTGGAAAAAATTTCCTACTGTTAGTACCTCGAAAAATTCTGATGGCACTTATTTTCAAATGTTTTGTAATTAAAAAAACACTGCGTACATACATTACTTAGAAAAATTCTGATGTAGTTTTTACTCATTTTTCAAATTAAGATTGAAGATTAAAATTGCAAAGAAAACTTTTAGAACCTGTGCTTATATACTGTTCAAAGTCTTGGGCTACATCAAAATTGTCTGATTATCTCCATTGATTTATCACTTTTGTTTTGTGCATAGATACTGCTTTTGTGCGTTGTATTTTTCAGAATTTACTGTCTTCATGATATCCTGCTGATGGACGCATTTCAGGAAGCTAAAACTTCATCAGATCATTTTTATGGTAAAGCCTAGGACGTGTCTATGGAAAACGGAACGATTTGAAGATATTAATGACGAAGTACTCAATCGCATTCTTGCTGGCCTAATAGGTAAGATGGTAACTTTTTCTCTTCCTTCTCCTTCCGAGAACTTTTCACTTAATACGCTTTTCATTTTTAGCATCTCAAAGCAGAATGGTCATCATATTCTGATCCTTTTGGATTCAAAATTCTCAAAAACAGCTACCCGGAGGTGCAGTCAGTCAAGAGCTTGCAGTGATTCCTAGTGTAGAGAACACTATCTATACTATCGGTTTATTCTTTCTGATTGGTTTGGATTTTTAATTTATTTTTGTTTTGTGCGTAGGACCAGATTTTTTGTCTTGTATTTTCAGAATTTACTGTCTTCTTGATATCCTGCTGATGGACACGTTTCGGGAAGCTAAAACTTCATCAGATCATTTTTATGGTAAAGATTAAGACGTGTCTATGGAAAACGGAACGATTTGAAGATATTAATGACGAAGTACTCATTCGCATTCTTGCTGGCCTAATAGGTAAGATGGTAACTTTTTCTCTTCCTTCTCCTTCCGAGAACTTTTCACTTAATGCGCTTTTCATTTTTAGCATCTCAAACCAGAATGGTCATCTTATTGTGATCCTTTTGGCTTCAAAATTCTCAAAAACAGCTACCCGGAGGTGCAGTCAGTCAAGAGCTTGCAGTGATTCCTAGTGTAGAGAACACTATCTATACTATCGGTTTATTCTTTCTGATTGGTTTGGATTTTTAATTTATTTTTGTTTTGTGCGTAGGACCAGTTTTTTTGTCTTGTATTTTCAGAATTTACTGTCTTCTTGATATCCTGCTGATGGACACGTTTCGGGAAGCAAAAACTTCATCAGATCATTTTTATGGTAAAGATTAAGACGTGTCTATGGAAAACGGAACGATTTGAAGATATTAATGACGAAGTACTCATTCGCATTCTTGCTGGCCTAATAGGTAAGATGGTAACTTTTTCTCTTCCTTCTCCTTCCGAGAACTTTTCACTTAATACGCTTTTCATTTTTAGCATCTCAAAGCAGAATGGTCATCTTATTGTGATCCTTTTGGCTTCAAAATTCTCAAAAACAGCTACCCGGAGGTGCAGTCAGTCAAGAGCTTGCAGTGATTCCTAGTGTAGAGAACACTATCTATACTATCGGTTTATTCTTTCTGATTGGTTTGGATTTTTAATTTATTTTTGTTTTGTGCGTAGGACCAGATTTTTTGTCTTGTATTTTCAGAATTTACTGTCTTCTTGATATCCTGCTGATGGACACGTTTCGGGAAGCTAAAACTTCATCAGATCATTTTTATGGTAAAGATTAAGACGTGTCTATGGAAAACGGAACGATTTGAAGATATTAATGACGAAAGTCTTTGGCCCACGAGCGGCTGTAGAGTAAATCGCTTATGCGTTCTGATGAGGTTTCACTTGGCCTAGAATTACCCTAAGTTTAATTTCACTTTTCTCACTATCAACCGTTTGAGTGCTGAAGAGTTTTCTTATATATGCTAAGAGTGCGGAATGAAATGCGTACAACACTACTAACCAACTACTAACCAACTACTACTAACTACTACCTACCAACCACTAACCAACCTATACTAACCAACAGCAGTGTCTCCGCATTTTTGGTTCAAAACAAGATTTCCGCATTTTTGGCACATCCGCACTCAAACGGTTAAACGGAATTTTTCAAGAAAGCTAATTTTTAATTACCGAATTTTTGTTAGTGAGTCAATTTTTTGGGATTAAATTTTTTAGTGTTAACCCATTTTAAGTCAACAGAATTCGATTCTATGAGAAAGAAATAAACCTAGTGTTGATTGAAGCAGGTATAAACTAGTTTTTATTATTTTGCAATGTATGGAAGCACTAATCGTCAAGGTAAGAAAACTCTGTGTAAAAATATGTAGTTACATTTAAAACTTGTTATATTTAAGTTTTTAGCATAATATTGAAAGACTAAAATTATTAAATCGTAAATTATTCAATTAAAATTATTCAATTAATCTTGTAACGAAATTATTCAAAGTCATTTAAATTGTGTAACTTTATTTTAAGTCTATTTCTGATGGATTTTTATCTCTCAGTATATTTAAAGATCTTATTTCAATTATCTTTTTAAATTAGCAGATTATTAAAATTGTTTATGATTATTTTTAAGTATGGATTTAGTTTCTTCTGATCGTTTCGTTTCTAAATTTATATGTACGGGACAACACTTTCTTAATAACGAAATGCTTTTATTTGAAAATCAAATTTAATATTAGAAAATATAAATAATGAAGTATAAAATTGCAAAAAATAAAAACTTTTAGAACCTGTGCTTATATACTGTTCAAAATCTTGGGCTACATCAAAATTGTCTGATTATCTCCATTGATTTATCATTTTTGTTTTGTGCATAGATACTGCTTTTGTGTGTTGTATTTTTCAGAATTTACTGTCTTCATGATATCCTGCTGATGGACACTTTTCGGGAAGCTAAAACTTCATCAGATCATTTTTATGGCAAAGATTAAGACGTGTCTATGGAAAACGGAACGATTTGAAGATATTAATGACGAAGTACTCAATCGCATTCTTGCTGGCCTAATAGGTAAGATGGTAACTTCTTCTCTTCCTTCTCCTTCCGAGAACTTTTCACTTAATGCGCTTTTCATTTTTAGCATCTCAAACCAGAATGGTCATCTTATTGTGATCCTTTTGGCTTCAAAATTCTCAAAAACAGCTACCCGGAGGTGCAGTCAGTCAAGAGCTTGCAGTGATTCCTAGTGTAGAGAACACTATCTATACTATCGGTTTATTCTTTCTGATTGGTTTGAATTTTTAATTTATTTTTGTTTTGTGCGTAGGACCAGATTTTTTTGTCTTGTATTTTCAGAATTTACTGTCTTCTTGATATCCTGCTGATGGACACGTTTCGGGAAGCTAAAACTTCATCAGATCATTTTTATAGTAAAGATTAAGACGTGTCTATGGAAAACGGAACGATTTGAAGATATTAATGACGAAGTACTCATTCGCATTCTTGCTGGCCTAATAGGTAAGATGGTAACTTTTTCTCTTCCTTCTCCTTCCGAGAACTTTTCACTTAATGCGCTTTTCATTTTTAGCATCTCAAACCAGAATGGTCATCTTATTGTGATCCTTTTGGCTTCAAAATTCTCAAAAACAGCTACCCGGAGGTGCAGTCAGTCAAGAGCTTGCAGTGATTCCTAGTGTAGAGAACACTATCTATACTATCGGTTTATTCTTTCTGATTGGTTTGGATTTTTAATTTATTTTTGTTTTGTGCGTAGGACCAGTTTTTTTGTCTTGTATTTTCAGAATTTACTGTCTTCTTGATATCCTGCTGATGGACACGTTTCGGGAAGCTAAAACTTCATCAGATCATTTTTATGGTAAAGATTAAGACGTGTCTATGGAAAACGGAACGATTTGAAGATATTAATGACGAAGTACTCATTCGCATTCTTGCTGGCCTAATAGGTAAGATGGTAACTTTTTCTCTTACTTCTCCTTCCGAGAACTTTTCACTTAATGCGCTTTTCATTTTTAGCATCTCAAACCAGAATGGTCATCTTATTGTGATCCTTTTGGCTTCAAAATTCTCAAAAACAGCTACCCGGAGGTGCAGTCAGTCAAGAGCTTGCAGTGATTCCTAGTGTAGAGAACACTATCTATACTATCGGTTTATTCTTTCTGATTGGTTTGGATTTTTAATTTATTTTTGTTTTGTGCGTAGGACCAGTTTTTTTGTCTTGTATTTTCAGAATTTACTGTCTTCTTGATATCCTGCTGATGGACACGTTTCGGGAAGTTAAAACTTCATCAGATCATTTTTATAGTAAAGATTAAGACGTGTCTATGGAAAACGGAACGATTTGAAGATATTAATGACGAAGTACTCATTCGCATTCTTGCTGGCCTAATAGGTAAGATGGTAACTTTTTCTCTTCCTTCTCCTTCCGAGAACTTTTCACTTAATGCGCTTTTCATTTTTAGCATCTCAAACCAGAATGGTCATCTTATTGTGATCCTTTTGGCTTCAAAATTCTCAAAAACAGCTACCCGGAGGTGCAGTCAGTCAAGAGCTTGCAGTGATTCCTAGTGTAGAGAACACTATCTATACTATCGGTTTATTCTTTCCGATTGGTTTGGATTTTTAATTTATTTTTGTTTTGTGCGTAGGACCAGATTTTTTGTCTTGTATTTTCAGAATTTGCTGTCTTCTTGATATCCTGCTGATGGACACGTTTCGGGAAGCTAAAACTTTATCAGATCATTTTTATGGTAAAGATTAAGACGTGTCTATGGAAAACGGAACGATTTGAAGATATTAATGACGAAGTACTCATTCGCATTCTTGCTGGCCTAATAGGTAAGATGGTAACTTTTTCTCTTCCTTCTCCTTCCGAGAACTTTTCACTTAATGCGCTTTTCATTTTTAGCATCTCAAACCAGAATGGTCATCTTATTGTGATCCTTTTGGCTTCAAAATTCTCAAAAACAGCTACCCGGAGGTGCAGTCAGTCAAGAGCTTGCAGTGATTCCTAGTGTAGAGAACACTATCTATACTATCGGTTTATTCTTTCTGATTGGTTTGGATTTTTAATTTATTTTTGTTTTGTGCGTAGGACCAGATTTTTTGTCTTGTATTTTCAGAATTTACTGTCTTCTTGATATCCTGCTGATGGACACGTTTCGGGAAGCTAAAACTTCATCAGATCATTTTTATGGTAAAGATTAAGACGTGTCTATGGAAAACGGAACGATTTGAAGATATTAATGACGAAAGTCTTTGGCCCACGAGCGGCTGTAGAGTAAATCGCTTATGCGTTCTGATGAGGTTTCACTTGGCCTAGAATTACCCTAAGTTTAATTTCACTTTTCTCACTATCAACCGTTTGAGTGCTGAAGAGTTTTCTTATATATGCTAAGAGTGCGGAATGAAATGCGTACAACACTACTAACCAACTACTAACCAACTACTACTAACTACTACCTACCAACCACTAACCAACCTATACTAACCAACAGCAGTGTCTCCGCATTTTTGGTTCAAAACAAGATTTCCGCATTTTTGGCACATCCGCACTCAAACGGTTAAACGGAATTTTTCAAGAAAGCTAATTTTTAATTACCGAATTTTTGTTAGTGAGTCAATTTTTTGGGATTAAATTTTTTAGTGTTAACCCATTTTAAGTCAACAGAATTCGATTCTATGAGAAAGAAATAAACCTAGTGTTGATTGAAGCAGGTATAAACTAGTTTTTATTATTTTGCAATGTATGGAAGCACTAATCGTCAAGGTAAGAAAACTCTGTGTAAAAATATGTAGTTACATTTAAAACTTGTTATATTTAAGTTTTTAGCATAATATTGAAAGACTAAAATTATTAAATCGTAAATTATTCAATTAAAATTATTCAATTAATCTTGTAACGAAATTATTCAAAGTCATTTAAATTGTGTAACTTTATTTTAAGTCTATTTCTGATGGATTTTTATCTCTCAGTATATTTAAAGATCTTATTTCAATTATCTTTTTAAATTAGCAGATTATTAAAATTGTTTATGATTATTTTTAAGTATGGATTTAGTTTCTTCTGATCGTTTCGTTTCTAAATTTATATGTACGGGACAACACTTTCTTAATAACGAAATGCTTTTATTTGAAAATCAAATTTAATATTAGAAAATATAAATAATGAAGTATAAAATTGCAAAAAATAAAAACTTTTAGAACCTGTGCTTATATACTGTTCAAAATCTTGGGCTACATCAAAATTGTCTGATTATCTCCATTGATTTATCATTTTTGTTTTGTGCATAGATACTGCTTTTGTGTGTTGTATTTTTCAGAATTTACTGTCTTCATGATATCCTGCTGATGGACACTTTTCGGGAAGCTAAAACTTCATCAGATCATTTTTATGGCAAAGATTAAGACGTGTCTATGGAAAACGGAACGATTTGAAGATATTAATGACGAAGTACTCAATCGCATTCTTGCTGGCCTAATAGGTAAGATGGTAACTTCTTCTCTTCCTTCTCCTTCCGAGAACTTTTCACTTAATGCGCTTTTCATTTTTAGCATCTCAAACCAGAATGGTCATCTTATTGTGATCCTTTTGGCTTCAAAATTCTCAAAAACAGCTACCCGGAGGTGCAGTCAGTCAAGAGCTTGCAGTGATTCCTAGTGTAGAGAACACTATCTATACTATCGGTTTATTCTTTCTGATTGGTTTGAATTTTTAATTTATTTTTGTTTTGTGCGTAGGACCAGATTTTTTTGTCTTGTATTTTCAGAATTTACTGTCTTCTTGATATCCTGCTGATGGACACGTTTCGGGAAGCTAAAACTTCATCAGATCATTTTTATAGTAAAGATTAAGACGTGTCTATGGAAAACGGAACGATTTGAAGATATTAATGACGAAGTACTCATTCGCATTCTTGCTGGCCTAATAGGTAAGATGGTAACTTTTTCTCTTCCTTCTCCTTCCGAGAACTTTTCACTTAATGCGCTTTTCATTTTTAGCATCTCAAACCAGAATGGTCATCTTATTGTGATCCTTTTGGCTTCAAAATTCTCAAAAACAGCTACCCGGAGGTGCAGTCAGTCAAGAGCTTGCAGTGATTCCTAGTGTAGAGAACACTATCTATACTATCGGTTTATTCTTTCTGATTGGTTTGGATTTTTAATTTATTTTTGTTTTGTGCGTAGGACCAGTTTTTTTGTCTTGTATTTTCAGAATTTACTGTCTTCTTGATATCCTGCTGATGGACACGTTTCGGGAAGCTAAAACTTCATCAGATCATTTTTATGGTAAAGATTAAGACGTGTCTATGGAAAACGGAACGATTTGAAGATATTAATGACGAAGTACTCATTCGCATTCTTGCTGGCCTAATAGGTAAGATGGTAACTTTTTCTCTTACTTCTCCTTCCGAGAACTTTTCACTTAATGCGCTTTTCATTTTTAGCATCTCAAACCAGAATGGTCATCTTATTGTGATCCTTTTGGCTTCAAAATTCTCAAAAACAGCTACCCGGAGGTGCAGTCAGTCAAGAGCTTGCAGTGATTCCTAGTGTAGAGAACACTATCTATACTATCGGTTTATTCTTTCTGATTGGTTTGGATTTTTAATTTATTTTTGTTTTGTGCGTAGGACCAGTTTTTTTGTCTTGTATTTTCAGAATTTACTGTCTTCTTGATATCCTGCTGATGGACACGTTTCGGGAAGTTAAAACTTCATCAGATCATTTTTATAGTAAAGATTAAGACGTGTCTATGGAAAACGGAACGATTTGAAGATATTAATGACGAAGTACTCATTCGCATTCTTGCTGGCCTAATAGGTAAGATGGTAACTTTTTCTCTTCCTTCTCCTTCCGAGAACTTTTCACTTAATGCGCTTTTCATTTTTAGCATCTCAAACCAGAATGGTCATCTTATTGTGATCCTTTTGGCTTCAAAATTCTCAAAAACAGCTACCCGGAGGTGCAGTCAGTCAAGAGCTTGCAGTGATTCCTAGTGTAGAGAACACTATCTATACTATCGGTTTATTCTTTCCGATTGGTTTGGATTTTTAATTTATTTTTGTTTTGTGCGTAGGACCAGATTTTTTGTCTTGTATTTTCAGAATTTGCTGTCTTCTTGATATCCTGCTGATGGACACGTTTCGGGAAGCTAAAACTTTATCAGATCATTTTTATGGTAAAGATTAAGACGTGTCTATGGAAAACGGAACGATTTGAAGATATTAATGACGAAAGTCTTTGGCCCACGAGCGGCTGTAGAGTAAATCGCTTATGCGTTCTGATGAGGTTTCACTTGGCCTAGAATTACCCTAAGTTTAATTTCACTTTTCTCACTATCAACCGTTTGAGTGCTGAAGAGTTTTCTTATATATGCTAAGAGTGCGGAATGAAATGCGTACAACACTACTAACCAACTACTAACCAACTACTACTAACTACTACCTACCAACCACTAACCAACCTATACTAACCAACAGCAGTGTCTCCGCATTTTTGGTTCAAAACAAGATTTCCGCATTTTTGGCACATCCGCACTCAAACGGTTAAACGGAATTTTTCAAGAAAGCTAATTTTTAATTACCGAATTTTTGTTAGTGAGTCAATTTTTTGGGATTAAATTTTTTAGTGTTAACCCATTTTAAGTCAACAGAATTCGATTCTATGAGAAAGAAATAAACCTAGTGTTGATTGAAGCAGGTATAAACTAGTTTTTATTATTTTGCAATGTATGGAAGCACTAATTATCAAGGTAAGAAATCTGTGTAAAAATATGTAGTTACATTTAAAACTTGTTATATTTAAGTTTTTAGCATAATATTGAAAGACTATAATTATTAAATCGTAAATTATTCAATTAAAATTATTCAATTAATCTTGTAACGAAATTATTCAAATTTATTTAAATTGTGTAACTTTATTTTAAATCTATTTCTGATGGATTTTTATCTCTGAGCATATTTAAAGATCTTATTTCATTTATCTTTTTAAATTTGCAGATTATTGAAATTGTTTATGATTATTTTTAAGTATGGATTTAGTTTCTTCTGATCGTTTTGTTTCTAAATTAAAACTCAACTGGAACTCTTAATTGATTGTTTGCATTCTTTTGTCATTTCTTAAAATTAACTCTAAGAAATCTTCTGTAATTGGCAAAAGCATTCAAAATTGAATGAAAATTAAAGCACAAAAGGAAAATTAATGTATAAAAACGCCAACGTAGCGTTTTCTCACTGTACAATAATATATATGTATGATGATAACATTAAAAGGTACTTAAATCTGGTTTAAAATTCAAACTTTTAAAGTTAATTGAGTATTTTTTTTCTTTCGAAGCTGGTTTAAATATTGGTTTATTTTACCTTATTGCTTTAGTTTAATTTCTCCTTTTGTTTTTGTGCATAGATACTGCTTGTGTGTGTTGTATTTTTCAGAATTGACTGTATTCTTGATATGCGGCTGATGGACACGTTTTGGGAAGCTACAACTGCACAAGCTTCGAAAAAAAGAATTAGTGCAGCTTTTCATGCAGTTTTCTATCTCGAGAACTGAATGACTTCTTCCGACAAAAGAACTTGTTTCCTTGCTGGTCTAATAGGTGAGACGATAACCTTTATTTTTTTCTCTTATCCAAAGCCTTCTCTATGTAAACTGAATCTTATTTTGCAAAAATTGAATATTGATAATTTTTCAGATTCATGAGTTTGTGATATCCAGATGAAAGAGCTTCTCGAAGTTGTTCTGCAGTCTTTACCAAATGGGAAAAGAACAGATTCGTTTTTACCCTCCCAATGAGGTGGCTCAAGTTAAGACTCGCCAGAATCTGCTGCTGTTGACGTATAACGTGTACTCACACAGAAAAAAGTGCTGACATAAAATGTCCTTAGTGGTAGACTGATAGTGGGTTAAAATCCCAACACCGTCGGGCTAACCGTGGGAGGTCTTCATGGTTTTCCTCTCCATGTTACGCGAATGCGGGTTAGTTGCAACAAAGTCCTCCATGAAGGCTAGTTTGATCCAGGTGTTCTTTTGTCTCTTGAGAAAAATTATGTTTATCACATTTTTATGTCAGATTTAATAGTTTAAAACAAACCTTCAGATTAACTGCTCTCAGTCACCAAAGCTTTTATTGTCCCTGTCATTTGCTTTGTTCTTTCAGCAAAGTTTTTCAAACTTAGCATTTAATTTACTGTAATATATTTCTATTCTATGTAATATGTTCTGCTTGTATTTGAAATGTGTTTTTTCTGTAGTTTGCCGCTTCAAATTTATCCAATTTAAATTGGTAGCGCATTTTGATAGGGTGCTGTATTGCATAATTTTGATATCGTGTATTTGATATTGTGAAATTTTTGCTATTGGATTATTGAAGTTCAATTTTGTAATTCGTGTTAAATTTTTTACATAATGTACAGATTAAATTTCTATTTCATCTTGTGTTGTAATATTACAAATTAGTTAAAAATAAAAGTGTTATACTTGCAATTTAGTTTTCGATTATTTTTTGTTTGACTATCTTTTTTCTAGGATTCATTTAAGATTTAGATTGAAATTTCCCGATAAGGGAACATAATTAAACTAATGTTATTGTTTTCAGATTTAAAAAAAAAGTACATATGGGCAAAAAGTGTTTCTGTAGTATCTGTTTCAACGCTGTAAGGTGAGCAAAATAAATGATATCAAATTGAGTAAGTTTTTGTTATAGATCGAATTTCCACGAAGTACACATCTTAATTGTTCGAAAGAATGACTTCAATATTTAAGTTTCCGATTCAGTAAGATTCAATTCAGATGATTAATAATTGGTTTTTTTCAGCATCTATAATTTTATGAGTTGCTGTATAAAATACAGTCGGACTTCTATTGAACGAACTTCCATTTCACGAATTTCTCTATTTTACGAATTTTTTCGAGGAGCATTTTCGAAATTTCTTCGTAAAATAACTTGAAAAATTCCAGAGTGAATTTATCCAACTTTTCTTTGCGATCCACCTCCCCCTATTTCCCAAAACATTTCAAACTTGTTAAAAGCATTTTACGAATGAAATGACCTTGAATTGTTTTTCGTAGCCACTTCACTTTTAGAAAAAGCAGTAAAATCTCTCTTTGTTTGCATTTCAAATGAAAAATTCAGTTCAAATGAACGGATTTTATCAGTAGCAATTAAACTTAAGAGCGCGTGTGGTAATGTATGTTTAAAATTATTCTTATAATAAATGCAGCTATAATTTTATGCATAAATTTAGTTTTTTTTTTTTAAGCTGAAAATGTATATAACATGATAGTGTAACACTGGATAATGTTTTGCTTTATTCTTGCTTTCCTTTCAGATTTTAAGATTTGTAAAATAAAGAGTAGATACTAGTTGATAAGATAAAAGTGCATTAATTGATGTTTTAATTGTCCAATGTTTATGAATTTAAAACCTGTTTTGTGTTGCTTTAGTATTTTAAAAGGTGATTTTGGATTTAATGAATTTTCCATTACGGACTTATTATTGGGATTTGGTGACTTCGTTAAATAGAGGTCCGATTGTATTTTTATTTACGAAAATCATTAATATTTCTATTTACGAGTTGATGCATAAAAATTTCTATTATAAGATGAAAAAGAATAATCATGCTTAATAAATAATATGCACAGTACAAAGTTAGTACAGTACAAAGTAAGTTTTTTTTTTTCCATTCACATTCTTCATGAACAAATTTTAAGAATTACTCTTTTTGAAAAAGTAGCAGCATTGAAAAATTACGGCTAAAAGAGCATTCGATTTTGAGAGAACTTTTAAAAATAAAGGGCAAATAATATATTTCAAATGCACATACTTTTTTTTTGTTTTTAATTATGAAACATATTTAATAATTAATGCTTTCATTTTAGTTATCCATCTTTAGTAATTTTTTTTTATTTCATTCTAAGAAATCATAATATTTTTAACTAAAGTATCTTTTTAGCATATTTACATAAATAGACATTTAATTTTTGTTCTTAAATGTCTATTTGTGTAAAAATACGCTTAATTGTTACTACAATAGATGGCACCAAAAGATTCTTTAAACTTTTTTTACACTTTTTATTTTTAATAATTAGTGCTGCCATCTGTTAGAAAAATAGATCAAAATGATTTCCATTCTCACTAGTGATTAAAATCCTTTTTCTCAACCTATAATTTGTTTTATAATTTCATTACATGATACAATTATGCAACTTTTGAATATTTCAATGATATAATTTTAAATTGATAGTTGCAGTTTAATTGTATAAGCAATCTGTGAAAACTGTTTAATTTATTTTTTTCATATCTAGCAAGTTTTAAAGTTGAATTTTTGATAGTTGACATTTTTGATTCAGTTAAAATGCTCAGAATTAATTAGAATGATTATTTTACATAATCATTCTAATTAAGTTTTTTTTTCTTTTTTTTAAAAAATTTGCGACAGTTCTTTTCTTTTCAAAGTAAAAAGATTGTAAGGAAGATTTTACGGAAAGCATTTAATTTACATGATTAAATATATTTTGCGCAAAAAATATTTTAGTATTTTCATACCTATTTATATTGTAATTAGCGTTGAACGGTTTATCCAATTCTGAATTTGTGTCTATCAATATTCAACTCCGCAGGCATCTCATTTTGAGCCCAACACAGAAAACAAAGAAACTTTTGAGTGATGCATTGAGACAAACCAGTCATCGTGGAGGAACTAATCCCCATTTGCCTTAAATTAAGAGGATAACCATAAGAAGCTCTTATAGTTAGCACGACAGGAAGGAGAAGATTCCAACCCATGATCTCTGAGGATGTCGGCACTGAGCGGGCGAGCCGGGAGTTGACCAGCCAGCCACCGCTGGGACTAGAACCAGGCCCAGCTCATTTGATGGCGAACGCTCCTGAGTCATCGCGGCTCACACTTATTCATAAATTTTTCTCTTTCAAGAAAAATACATTCATTCAAACGCTCTTCTAGCTTTTCGATGCCTTCCCCGAGTGCTGCGTATAAAACAATAAAGAATTTACATCGAAATTATAAGAATATACTCGGTTATTTCTCTATACAACATTATAGTTCGCCAAAGATGTTAGCAAATAAATTACGTTGATCAAGTGCGTCATTTTTCGGGGAGGGAGGGAACCACACAGATCGAGAATGAATATCCAAACCTCCAGTTCTTGAATGTGAAAGCCCTATTACTAATTATCGATCTGGCGATTCATTGATGCCCAGGAATTTAATCAGGAGAAATAATGTCCCCCCAAAACTTCATTCCTTAATTAAATCATCTTAAAATAATTTCCTTTAACTAAATATTTCCCCGTGATAAATAATACAATGAACTTTCGCTATTACGATATCCGACACAACAGTAATGTTTCGTGGTCTCGACGAACTTGCATATGCATTAACGCTATCCACCTCCCACACTATTGCGATATTCTCTGAAGCAAAACGATTTTTTTTTTCAAATGTCAACCTTATTTTCTCCATTTAATACTGGTTTTTCAAATAATGTAAAAAATCACATTTTGTCACATTTTTTCGGTCTTTTCTGACAAGGGAACAGCTGATTATGTACTTTTCACCGCAGTGAATGGCTTCAGATTTCAATACTCCATCCTTGATGTACTACATAGACCGCCCCCAATACCTTGCCTCCCTTTATCTCTGAAGAATGTAACATTCCTATCTGATTTAACCACAATCACCACACAGCATTTTGAATGTATAAATAAACTTACACTTAATTCATATATAACTTTAAAAATAAAATCTTATTGTGTACCCTCGATATAACAATATATCCCTCCATAACACTGTATTAATGGGGTCCCCAACATATTCTTGTAGCGAGGTTTTGCTATAGTAGCAGATTAAAAGTTATGCTGAATCAGTTATAGCCTTAGAGTCTCTAACTTGTAATTTTGAACCCAACCCAAAAAAAACAAGGAAACTTCTGTGTCAAGCATATGAACAAACGAGTCTTCGTGGAAGATATCTGGTGGAATTTGAGTCTCATGGAGAGCAAACCACGAAAACCATGCGATTCTTGTGAGCCGGAACCATAATTTGTATCTACCAACTATCATCGCAGGAACCTGGGTTAAAAGCATGGGGCATACGGGGCAGTTTTCCCGGGTCCCACATCAGAGGGGGTCCCCAAATAGAATAGAAAGTTTTTTTTAGACTTCCTTCTATAATCAACTTTTTTTTTAACAAAATATCAGTACAGTGTAAAATCCGTCAATTTTATGTTAGCTCCTTCATTCATCTATCGGATGAATACAAAAAATCTATATTTCCATGGCTTTCTAGGACGGAATTCGGCTAAATGTGCCGCCATTTGTCATTGCGAGCATTTAGCTGAATTCCACCTTAATGTCAGCAAGGATATGAATTTTTCGCTGCTAGATGACAAAGCTTGATGGACATAGAATATCAATAAAAATGGACAGAACGATATTTCGTCAGACCAATGGAGGAAGGGGGACATTTATAGCTATTTTAGGTTCTAGTCTATTTTCTTGTTACTTATGTAGAATGAGGTGGAAATTTTAAATACTTCCATAAAGTTCAACTCTTCCTTACTGAAGAAGTGAAACAGAGGGGGCCCCAATTGGGCCATTTCGGGGTTGCAGTTTGAAATAGGTCAAGGTCTCCCCTTTTTCCTAATTATTGAAAATGAAAGGGTGAAGAAAATAGCCGACTGTCATCGCTGAACAATTATTTTATATTTTAGAATGAATCATGAAACCATCCATTTACATTTTTTTTATTCAGTTGACTCTATTTAAAATTATTTTTGTTAAATAAATTATTATTGCGTTTTGTTAATAAATTGCGCTTTGTTAATAAATTATTATCATTATTTGAAGAATAGGAGTCAATTTTACGATTTTTTGTAATGTTAAAATTTTAATATTTTTTTTCCATGAAATTTTCTTGTAGTCTCTGATTGGATGATCCCTTTCGACTTGTCGGGGACTTTTGCATGCTTCCCTTTTTGCACGCCATTTTGCTAACAGTATTTATAGAATATCGAACAGATTAGGTGATGTATAGAATTATGTAGAGTGTGCACCTTGAATAACTTTTGATCTAATGAATGGATCTTCAAGACTCAATATTAATGCTTCGCCGGGGTGACCTCAAATATGCTAATTAATGAGTTCAAACGATATTTTAAGTTACGAAATCGGACACAAAAACGCAGTTTCTCTGAATAAGCATTCGACCCATTCGGATCTCTAACACTATAATATGCGTAGTCGCCGATATCTGGAAAAATTGAGTCGCAATAATTTGGGTTCCCTTAAGGTAAATTTCATTTTTTTTTTTTTTTTTTTTTTTTTTTGCGTATCTCGATTACTTTTTAAGAGAATTGAAAAATGTTTGCACACAATTACAAAATTCATTTATTCAAAGAATTCTATGAAAAAAGTAAGATTTAGTCAATATTTATTATTTTTTTATTATTTTATTTAATAATAGTCAGAAAATTTTTTAAATTGTAAGGTATGCAATTTTTGCGCCATTTTAAAGAATCTAATTTTACGTAACAGAATACAATATTTGAGCGAAATGGTCGGATAGCTTAAAAAAAAATCGATATCTCAGAAACTATTAGACCGATTTCGCTCACATTTCATGTTTTGCCATTTAAAAATGATATAAAAGAAATTAAATACCCTATAGTTCAAAATTTTAACTATTTATGAATAAAATAAAATAAAAATAATAAATATTTACTAAAAGTTATATTTAGTATTTATAGTTGATAAACGAATTTTGTAATAGTGTTAAAAAGTTCTGGAAATACCGTAAAAAATGCAAAAGTAAAGTTATCTTTAAGGGGTTCAAACCTTGAACCGCTTTCCTGAAAAAACTATTGGAACCCTATTTCCCTGATTGCGGCCGACTCAGTTTTGGGCTTACGACTACTGGTGTTCAACTTCGTAGCCTTGTCATTTTGAACCCAATCCAGAAGACAAGGAGACTCCTGGATCAGTACCCCCAGAAGTATTGATTTGTTATGGGAATATGGAGGACTTTGCGATTCGACAGATTTAACGTGCACCAATCACCATTTATTGCATGGGAGAGTCTTCGGCCAGCCTGGGATCGAACCCACGAACTCTTGGACATGGACCCAGCGCCCTACCCACCAGGAAATCCCGGTCCTTTATATATACTGAATTTAAGATTTTTACGTCATTTGATTTAAGTGTTTCAGCCATAATAAACTGATTCAAATGGTGTTAAAAGGAAGTTCTATCAATGGTACGCTAACTTTATACAAAAATATTCGCCAACCACTGCTAGAAAACATTTTATCTCGGAATTATTTCTTTTCTTCTTCAGCAAAGCGCAACACGGTTTAGTCAATTAAATTTAACATTGCGTAGTTTTCGAAATTTATAAACAAATATGGGGCCGTTCAAAAAGTACGTACATCCCGAAGGGGGGGGGGAGGGGATTTGCTATTATGTACGGTTTTGTACGATGGGGAGGGGGGGAGGTATTATACAAAGTACGTACTTTATAAACATACACCAAATTTAAATTTGACTTTATCCTACACACTCCTTAAGTAAATATTTAATTTTATTTAAAACATAATTATTTTAATTTTTATGAAAAAGGGGGGTAGACAAATAAAATGTACGTACTCTAAGGGGGGGGGGAGTAAGAGCTTATGTACGGTAATGTACGAAGGGGGGGAGGGGTTTAAAATTTCTCCATTTTTTGTGTACGTACTTTTTGAACGGCCCCTATTTAGAAATAGCGCATCAATTTTAATAAATTTTGAAAATTTTATTTATTTATTTTTTCCTGTTTTATTTAAAGTATGAATCGGCAGTAAAAGTACGAATCAGTAAAAAAAAATGTATCCAATGTTTTTATTTAGGAAAATCTTACTCAACTGTCCACTCTGATGGTTTTTATGTTTCCAAACTACTTAAGTATTCTATATTTTTGTACTTGAACGATAAATAAAAAAGATACCGCGAGATTAAAATGCTCTCAACAGGGAACTCTTTAACGTAATATTTATGCTCTGTAATATAAACTCTTTAACGTAATACAGTCATATCCCGCTATAGTGATCCTTCAAAGGAGCGAAATTTCGGTTCACTATAACCGGAACTTCACTCTATCCGTTCCGCAAACAATTTTAACGAATGATCGCCTCTTATATGACGCATAATTTAAATAAATGACCCACAAAATGAAGTACGAAAATGACTGAAAAATAATACGTAGTATCAAAAAAAAAAAAATGTGTTAACTTATTTTTATTTTTTATGACTCTTCGTTTCGTGAACAAAAAAAAAAATTTAATCTTTAACTGATTAGCAATTCTCAACATCAGCTATGGAAACACTTCCTCCGACCATAATTTTTTCCGAATTTATGTTATTCCGTTTTATAAACCTGTCTAATCAGCCATTGGAGCACTTAAAAGTCGCTTAGCAAATTCACCGGCTTTGACTCGAAGCTTTTGTCCAGATACGGCAAAATCGGGATTTCTTTGAATGCTGAACTAATTCAATAATGCTTTGCAATACAGCAAGAAGAATGCTTATTGCTATATTCCATGCGGTTTAAAAATTGGTATTTGTTTTGAGGTAGACATTTCAAAATTATTAAAAAATTAAAAAAAAAAATTTAAAAAATGAGACAGAAAAAAGTTCCTCTTTTTCACTCAATCCATAAAAAATAACATTACAGTCGAACTCGTTTATAACGAGCTCGGATTTAACGAGGGAAACGAGAATATTTGGTTGGATCAATGTTAAGTCTATGGAACAGAAGTCGCTTTTAACGAGAAAGACCCGGTTTTAGGGAGCAATATTTTTCTGTCTTGCAATCTTTTTTCTCATCTTTCTAGTCATATCTTTTTTCAAAATTATAAGAAATGCGCGCGAAATAAAAAAAAAAACCGCGAACTGAAACTTAATTGCCCTTATCGCTCTAATCTAAAGGATGGGAAAAGTCACGTGAGAGTAGGCGGTGACGTATCGATTTCGTGCCTTATCTGCCATGACGTCATGACCGATAAAAGTATTTTATTAAATTTAGTAAGAAATTTAGTTACGGCGGCCCAGGCAAATATGCCCATACGCCAAATGTAAAATGCCTCGTCGTCGACTTGAAGTCCAGCTCGGCACGAGGACCAAGCAATATGAGGACACCTGGCAAAATTAATTCAATTTAGTAAGTAAGAATTAATTTAGTAAGCAAGAAAAGTATTTAATTAAATTAATTAATGTAAATAAAGTAAGTAAGTATTAATTAAATTTCAAGTAAACTCAATCATTTGACCTCCAAAGCCCTCCCCCTCTTCTGGTTGCACGCCTGCCGTTTATTACGAGCACTCGGATTTAACGAGTATAATGTTGCGGTCCCTTTGTGCTCGTTATAAACGAGTTCGACTGTATACGTGTAGAGGATGGCACGGGAGCGAACATTTCGTTCACTCTATCCGGAAGTTCACTATAAACCATGTTCACTATAGCGGGGTTGGACTGTATAACGCTATTGGTTGTAGCTCTTTTTCATGTTCAGGCGTAAAAATTAATTGGAAGTTGTCATCTGAAAGACGAATTTTAACCTCTTTTCTTCATCTGTGGTTATCTTAACAGGGTTCAACCATCCACAGAAAAAAATCTGCATTAATTATGCTGAAGAAGAGGAAATAAGAGAACGGATGTGCGTTCATTCATAAGAACAATTTTAGAAAAGGATGATTATTTATTTTTTTCCTTCCTAACTTTTAAGTAATCAAATACCGATCAGCAGTTCGTTGTAAATCAAGAACTTGAAATAGGATGAGATGCGTTCTTAAAATGGATATAACAAAGGGCGTTTCGTAATGGTTTTTAAAATCCTTTTTTATTTATTTTTTTTCAAATAATTCCTATAGAGTATACAGATTTAGTGTCAGGAATTAATATTGAAGCGGTGAAAAAACAAAATGTCATTGGAATCACTACAGAGAATATCAAACCTGTTGGGCTGTGGATGACCAGAAATATCATAGAAGAACTGAAATAGTATCTCTAAGTTACGTCAGGAAATCAAGCCATTTTAAGCATTTTCATCCCGCCTTCCACACTAGTGTTTCGACAATTCGATAAATTTTTAATAGAGTTTTTGTTTTGCAAATCGCATAAAGCTTATTGCAGAATTTTTTACATATTATATATATATATATATATATATATATATATATATATATATATATATATATATATATATATATATATATATATACCGAAGAGACATTACATTATGGCCACCCTGCTAATAACATGTAGGACCACGTTTAGCCCTCAAAACTGCTAGCACTCGCCTTTACATTGATTCCACAAGGTGCTGATGGGTAGTCTGAGGTACCTGGTACCAAGAGCTCACCAACTGGTCCGGCAATTTCCTCACATTGCGAGGGAGTAGCGTGGAGGCACGAATTTGGTTTTCCAAGTAGGACCACAAATGCTCCATTGAATTAAGATCAGGTGAATTTGGAGGCCAAGACATGACTTGAAAGTCACTGGAATGTTCCTCGAACCAATCCGTGACGATTCGACCCTTATGACATGGTGCATTATCCTGTTGGTAAACACCATCCCCCGCAGGAAAAACTGTTGCCATGATTGGGTGAACCTGGTCTGCAACTATGTTCAAGTAGCTTACAGACGTCAGGGATTGTTCTATGAGGATTATGGGTTCTAATGTGCCCCATGAAAACATTATTCCTGAGCGAGAAACCATGAAAACCTGGGCGAGCCCATTGTTATAGATGGAGGGTGGTCATAATGTAATGACTCTTCGGTGTATATATATACATATTACTTAAATGCTGACCCAAAAGACGTAAAGAATTTTCAGAATGCCTTAACTGCTGTCATTTTAATGCTTTACTTCTATGTACAATTTACTGTAAGTGCAAAAAGCTCTAATCTAATACCAAACGAATTCAAAAATACAATCTTTGCTAATTTTTGGCAAAATATAAAAATGACTTATAAAAGGGCCTGAATGTCATTCAAAACAGTAAGTACGCTATAAGTTTTGGTTTAATCTGTCTGTGTAATAATTAGTACAATACTGAATCTACTAACTAAATTTTCATGAAGTCAATTTTTCAGAACTTAACTGCATTTTAACCCAAACCTACTAACATAATTGGAAGAAAAAAATTAAATATATCTGTAAATTGTTATTCTCTCAAGTTTCATTTATATAGTACTTTTACTGCTTATTGTGTGCATGGAATTTGTTCTTATTTTAAATTTTTTAAATTAGTTAGACCTTTAAATTTTTAAAATTGGAACTTTGAATTTTTTATGCTTTTTAAGAACTACTTTTATGTACTTAAGAAGAAAAACTGTTAATTTAAAAACAGGGAAATAATACGATTGGGTTGAGTAATTAATCTTGTTATAAATTTTCTATTTTATTCTTATCTTATAGTATAACGATATTATGTGGAACAGGGCTGAAACTACTAAATCCTTTACACATTTATTCTCTTTCAAATAAACCATATCAAATATCATTTAACACTAATTTATATAAACAAAGGTAATTTCTATTCCAATACAAAAAACTAACCTCAACTAATAACAGTTAAAATAACGACAAAATATTTTTAATACAAAAGTTTCATTAAAAAATTCTATAAAGTGTTATTATCAGTAATAAAAACTGCTTTAATTAGAAAAAAAACAAACATATTTTTAAGAATGGGATAATTTGTTTCCGTAACTTTTGAAGAAGGAAGTAGTGTTGAGCTCAATTAATTTAGTTTCTTTTTAATCAAAATCATATGGAATAAATCTAAGTAATTATTTGTGCTAATTAACTTTTCGAGAATTCTTTTTACGTATTAATTTTCTCCGTTGATGGAGGAAAAGAATTTATCTGACCATCAGAATTATAAATTATCATTTCTTTAAGATGTGAACAATTCTGTTTATCAACTAAATAACTTTATTTTCCGTTTTTTTTTTTTTTTTTTTTAAATGGCCATTTCCGATTTAAAATCAGTCTACAAAGAACTGTAGAGCCAAATTTTATTAACTATTCAAGGTGATACTAAAGCTCTTAATTTTCGCTGAAAAGTTAAATTATTTGATTTAATGAAAAATTTTAGTTTGCATAGAATCGACATAAATAGTTCTCACTACTTTAACGGAGTTTTTAAAATTTTGGTCAAATAAAAGGGATAAAATTTTTGTTGGCATATAACAAATTTATAAAATTTTACTTTTTGACGTTAACCCACAACCATTAACCTATAGCCATTTAGTCATCAAAATCGTTCAGTTCTGTTAGAAAAAGAAAATAAGTAAGCATGCATAAGCTAGTTTTGGTTTAAACACTACTTAAACTAGGAAAGCACTTTATATTTTTAAATTAGTAAGATATTTCTAACTTTCATTTTTAATATGTTAAAATTCAGTTGCTTGTAATGATATTAGTCTTAGAAATAAAAAAAATTTCTAGCTTTTAACTATATGTATTTCTTATGTTCTTGTATGAGCTTTAATTTCAGTAGATTTTATGAAATTATATCCGTATCTTTTAAAATGACCCTAAACAAATTGAAAAACCAGTTGTCATTAAATATTAATTTGTTCTTACTTCTTTCCTATTCGTTTCATCAATCAAAATTTAATTGAATAACTCTTCTGTATTTGACAAACATTCAAATGTGAGTGACAATGTAGAAATTTAAAATAAACAATTCCAACATAGATATTTTATTGTAAAGCGGGAAAAATACTAAGTATCTTGAATACTGTAAACATCGAAAATACCTAAATCGGGTATAAAGTTCAAACTTTTAAAGTTCAATACATTTTTAAAATGAAATATTCAATTAAGTATCTTTAATTAAATGTTTTGTTTTAGTAAAGCTTTAGGCTATGCGGAGAAAAGTTATAGACAATGTAAACATTCATCTATGAAATGGTATCCCACAATAAAATTGAGTTAACACTTCTTACGTACTAGTGTTTTGGAATTATATTTTTGTAGTGGTAGATATACACTACAAGGCTATTGCGACTCTACTCTCTAGAATATTGCTTGAAAGTTGAAATAAATCTTGCCACTAATATATATATATATATATGTTTATTTTGAAGATTTTAGTATGTGAAAAATAAAATGTTTGAACATTTGCAACTGTACGATCTCTAATCTAGATGGGAAACTCTAAATTAAATTTTTATTGATGTTTGAAAGTACAAATGTATTACAGCATGTACTCTTCATATTGTTCAAAAACTTACTAATGTTTGTTTTTAAATATTGGTTGTTTTTTTCCCTCTCCCTTATTGGATTAGATTGTTTAATTTATCCTGGCCAAGGTACTGTTTTTGTCTTTTGTATTTTTCAGGATTGTCTGTATTCTTGATTGGTGGCTGATGTGCAAGTTTCGAGGTGTCTAGAACGAATCAAATTATTTGAAGTGGAAACGAGTGAATGGATAGAAAAATGCTACCAGCACAAAGTACGTGTCAATTACTTTTTTGCTAGGCTAGTGGGTGAGACGAGGAAGCTATTTTTAAAACTCAAATGAAAGTCGCACTGAATGTGAAGTCTCCAGATTATGTGCTGTCGATGAAGTTTCGTAAATTTTCTGGGAATGAGACACTTGCTATTAACACTGGAAAACGACACTTGCCTCCCAATGAGATGACTAAATTTCAAATCCCATCCATGGCTGGTTGATACGAGGCTTGCACTGACCACAGTTTTGAAAACCTCCTTTTCAAAATGATTTAATTTCTGAAGTTGTACATAATCTTTAAAAAAAACTTTAAATGCGTCATTCAATTTTAAAATAAACGTCATTTAAAACTTTAATGAACTTTAAAATTTCAAGTATTTAATAAATATTTTAGTATTTCATATCTAGGCTTAATTTGCCTAAAATGATAAAAATTCTACTGCTCTTTGTTATAACGAGTTGTAGCGTTACGTTAGTTTTATTCAATTTGCTTATTTTAAAGGTGTCTTTGTAGGGGGGATGTAGGGGTTGTATAGGGGATAAAAATTTTAACGTCCATTCGGAATAATAAAATTAAAAAATCTGCATCTAATTTCTTGAAGCTTTTTACTTAAATCTGTTTCAAAATATTTCTTTCATAGAAATCCTAATTTGTGGGGAAAATATGAAATTCTAAATTTAAGGAGAATTATATTCTACGATACGTTCGTACAAACGGTTGGAAATAAAACTGAATTTTGGATTAGAATTCCAAATCGAGCATGAATATTAATATTATTAAAAGTAGAAATAAGACAAATTCTTAATAATTACAAATGAAAATATAAATGTGTGTTGGCAGAACAGTACTTCATCAGGGGACACACTGCTTGCAAACACACAGGAGCCTTTCTGTTAGTGGATTTAACCAAAACTAACAGTTTTGTTAACCAAAACTAACCAAACTAAAATTTAACCAAAACTAACAGCAACAGTTAGTTTGGGTTAAATCCACTAACAGCAGAAAGGTTCCTGTGTGTTTGCAGGCAGTGTGTCCCCTGATGAAGTACTGTTCTGCCAACACACATTTATATTTTCATTTGTAATTATTTTTAATTAAGATTTTTTTGGCCTTATTTCAATTTTATATAATACAAATTTGGTTTCAGCTGCCTTGTGCGCTTTTTCAATTTGAATTAATGAAGTAAGGTTTCGGTGTGTTTATTTACCTCTTAGTTATAAATTTTGACTTGGTAAATTCTATTAATTTTGTGATTGGATTTTATTAAAAGTACTCATCTCATAGTTAAAATTTTTTAATTTGCCTTCGTTTAAATTCATTATAGATATACCAGCTAATCTTTTTTTCTTTTCTTTAAATTTGTTTTAAATTATATATTTAGCTAATTGTTTGTCTGCAAGCTCAAATAAGTCTTTGCGCCAATATTTAGAAGCTTTTAATATATGAAAAGCAAATGTTTGAACTTTTGTAACTGTACAAACTCTAATCTATGATGGATAATTCTAAATTAAATTTGGATTGATCTATTGATGTTTGAAAGTACAAATGTATTACAGCAGGTATATCCTTCATATTGTTCAATGACATAATTTACTTTAAATATTGATTTGTAAATATTTTTTTCTACTTCATTGGATTAGGTTGTTTAATTTACGCTCTTTTGTGCCAAGGTACTGTTTTTGTCTTTTGTATTTTTCAGGATTGTCTGTATTCTTGATTTGTGGCTGATGTGTAAGTTTTGAGATGCTATGACCACACAGGATGAAGGGTTTCGCGAAAGAATCAAATGACTTGAAAAGGAAACAAGTGAATGGATGGAAAAATGTTACCAGCACAAAGAACGTGTCAATAACTTTTTTGTTAAGCTAGTGGGTGAGACGATGAACTTTATTTTTCTTCATTCTTCGAAGCTGTTTTTAAAGCGCAAATGAAAGTCGCACTGAATGTTAAGTCTCCAGATTATGTGTTGTCGACGAAGTTTTGTGAACTTTCTCGTGAATGAGACTAAAGAATCGGGCTCCCAATGAAATGACTTAATTTCAAATCCCATCCATGGCTGATTGATAACAGTTCTGCCAGCTTGCACAGACCACAGTGCTGACGTAAAATATCCTCAGTGGTTGACTGATCGCGACTTAGAATCCAATACCGTCCAGCTAACCGTGGGCGGTTTTCCTGGTTTTCCACTCATGTAACGCAAATGCGGGTTAGCTTAAACAAAGTCCTCCAGGAAGGCTAGTTTTAAACTATTAGATCACGTTATTTCTCATATGTAACTATAAAGTTCTCAAATTCTTAGAGAATTATTTTATAAGTTTAGAGATATTAGTGAAACTCAGAAATGGCTTTGCTCTTTTACGCTGGTTCAACCTTTTTACGGTCTTATGATTGCGTTCTTATGATAGGGAAAATTTGTTGCAAAATGTGTTTTTATAGTTAGCTATTTCAAGTTTTTCCATTTAAATTTTCAAGTGGTTGTAAATATTTTGTATATTGTATTTAGATATATTTATTGTATTAAATTGCTCGGTATACTATTGTAAAAGTGACAATTTTGTATGATTGTTGTGACATGAAGTTTCAACTTCATTTGCTTTGTAAATTAGATAGAAATAAATATGTTACATATGTTAATTTTAGTTTTTGGGTTTTTTGATAGACTAGCAATTTGCTTCAATTGGTTAAAGGTGGTTACAGTAAAGTTTTCAATTAAGGGAGCATTATTAAATTTCGATGAAATATATTTTTTTTAATTAAATTCATTTCTGTTTCAGCTGTGCGAAAAATGAAGTAACCGTGTCTTTTGTTTCAATGATCGGATTTTCAGAGTTTTGATCGTAATGGTTCAAAATAGTGACCTTTAATTATGCTTATTATTGATAGATAAGTATTTGTTACTTAACATAACATAATTCAGGTCGCAAGTTTAAATCATTATGATCTTTACCTAGTTAGTGAAAATCTGATCATAAGAGCAACTTATTCAGGGTGAAATCTTGATTCTGCACTCCACTTACTTTTTTCCTGCGTAAATTGTCGGCTTTTTCCTCCGATCAATGTTCTTAGTGTCTTAATTGGTTTTCATGATTTAAAACATTTGAAACAAAAATTTCAACTAATTAACAAATTAATTTACTTCTGAGTTAGCATTGAGGAGAGTTGTTCATATGCATCTAAACTTTATTCTCATTAATGTTTAAATATAATGTTAGCAAACTTATTTTGTTTACCCACATATTAAAGTGATTTTCTTTTCGATTTGCCAGAGATTAAAAATTTATTTAAATGAATAAAATATGCAATGAGAGTGCATATTTTAAAGGCGAGCACTAAGGAAAGTCCTTTAAAAAGTGTAATCGGAAATGTTTTTAAGCATGTCTGACAAGTGTACTGAAAAAGAAACGTTAATTTTGGTCACCAAAACGAAGAAAGTGAAATTTTAAATGTTGATAGAAGTATATTGGGAAATTTTGATTTTGTGGTTTTTGTGAACGTGAAAATTTTTATAAAATTATTGTCCATTTTTGGTCTACTGAACAAACTTGATATTTTAAATACATATACATTTTTTTCCCTTCAACCTTTCAGTTTTGAGTCTCCTGGCTTGTTCAGGCCGAAAATAATAATTTTTATTGGCGATATGTTCTGCGAATAGTGGTCAAAAAGCGTTTGAAAATTGTACTTTCATCCTGTACAGAAAACCAGTTGAAAATTTGAGCACTTAAACTAGTCAAAAATGGGTCAAATTTTAATCGTAAGATTTTTTCTTTTCTTTTCTGTAGAGTAATAGTTATTTATTCTTAAGTTTTGAATTCCAGTTTTGATTTTTTTTTTGTTCCTTTTTCTTTTCAACTAAATGTGTCTAATTTAAATCCTGCAAATAAAAAGAAATTAATCACTTATTTACTATTATTCTTATTAAATTATACTATTACTATTTAATTAGAATAATAGTGTATAATGTAATAATAGTTTAGTTTAATAGTAGAATTTAATAATTAATACTATTAAATTCACTATCCATAGAAAAAAATATTTTGTGGAGAGCAAACACGCTTGCAATGTGACGCCTGTGTTTCTAAACATTTTTGGCTCGGTGAGTAGAACTTAGAATATTGTAGAAGTCTATAACAGCCGCGATAAATACCTAAACATCATGTTTGCATACCTGTAGTTATTAAACTCTAATAGTGGTAACGAAACTAAGACTAAGTTCGAATAAGCATATTCTTTCATCCTGTCCTAATGTTAAAGATGCTGAATAAAAAATTAAAAATTGCAATTAAAGTAAACATTTAGAATTACTTTTCCACCATAAGAACCTTTTTTTAAAAAAAAATTAACAATTTTGTGTTTTGTCTTGTAACTACTTATAAAAATGCATCACATTTTTTCCTTCCTGCCAAAGTAGATAATTTTTGATTGATAAAATATCAGAAATATTCCGTTTGTATACTCTAACCTCATGTAAACACTCTCTTATGTTTCGAAACTATCTTCTTTTTTTTTTAAAGAAATTTACTTGCAAGATACAATGTGAATCAGTTTACTTATGCACATATAATTATTTAAGGTCAATGATAATTTTCATTTCTGTGAGAATTAGATTGAAGTCTATGTTTTTGTTAAAAAGTCTATAATAATGCTAAATTTTTACAGCAATAAATTGAGTCTCCCCCCCCCCCGAAATAGTGCCGAAATTTTCCTTTTTAATTCTAAGAATATTTTAATTTATTAATTTAATTTGATATTAAAAATAACTTGATTGCTGACTTCACACTATACCAACTGTTGACCACCGTCCGAATATCATGCTTGGTAAAGTTCTGAAGACAGTCCTTACCTATCCTGAAAACAAGTGTCGAGCTATTACTATTTAGATACAGAAAAATAGATTCTGATTCTCGGTTGAACGCTTCTCAACTACCTATCATTTTATTTAAAAAGCGAACTTCGTTTAGAACCATTCCCATACTTTATAATCGAGAGAATCCAAAATTCGAATGCGCTCATTCGTAAGATGTAAGAGAATACCATTTTTAAGATATTTTACAAATATTTGGGTGATTTCAAAAAACTTTTTGATATTTGCGCGTTCTTTTGTTATTTATTCATTCATAGTTAGCATTCGAAATTTGTTGTATTTCTGGTAGGGCTTCCTGAGAACAACTCGCATTAAAATATTGTAATTTCATAGAAGTTAAATGGAACTGTTTTTTTCTCATTACATTGGCTACAGATATATCTTAAAAAAGTTTTTCGATTGTGCCATTAAAGGTTGGCACTGAGAGTGTGGGTCAGAGAATGCATTTAAATTAGAATTTGGCACACTGCTGGCGGAGTGTTATTTGAAAAACTATCTGGTTTAGAATTAATCATCAATAATAATTCGTTTGTAATATCATCAATATTTTCTTTATCCTCTTTTTAAATTCTCCACTTCTTCGGGCTTACATCCATCAAATATGGACCAAATACTATTTTTTAACACTAAATTTGAAATTATATATTAAGAGTAAATTTTAATTATTTTTAAAATTACAATTTATTTAAAAACTAATTATCTATTCTATTATTTGTAACACAGGGTATGCATAATCTTCATTTCACCAAGAATATTAAAATCAGAACCTATTAGAATTATAAATTTTTTTGAGGAAAGAAAAATCTAAAGCAGTGGTTCCAAAACTTTTTTGACCCATGGACTCCTTTTTATAGTCAAAGCTTGCCCACGAACCCCAAGTGAAAAACTGCATATATGTACGGTATAGAAATTACAAACTAAAAAAAAACACATTTTGCTGAATTTATTGAAATTATATCTATTGTTTAAAATAAAATAAAAAAATTTATGACTTGGATGAACTTATTTACTGTATTTATGTCGGGCTCAATGTTTGTGGGCACAAATTTCTAATCATATATTTATTTTTGTGATGAGGTTCATTACGGCACTGAAACTGAGAGAACAATATCCTCTTCCCAAGTTTTGTTTATACAGAAAAGGTTTTGCAACAAACGCAGTTTTACAATTTTAGTTTTGATTAAATTTAATTGTTCATCTTGCAGTTTCAAATCAGTTTCGTTAAGTTTGGCAAATGAACTGAAAATACATTCGCTGCAGCTTTTTTTAAGTTAGTCAGAAAACCTTTGTATCTTCCTAGCATTGCCGGAGCATCGTCAGTAGCTACAGAAATGATATTTATCAAGGATATAGCTTTTAATTCAGTCAATAGCGTTTCTCCTTTCGTATCGCTTTCTAAACATTTAGCAAGTAACAATTCTAGGTAAAATTCTTATTCTTTTACAAATCTTACATAAGCTAAAAGTAAAAGCTTCGTTTCCTGGATACTCGTCAAGCTGTATAGAAAATTCAGATATTAAGTAGTCACAAGAAGAATTTTCTACTCACTGAGATATTTAGTCAATCCTGCTTTGTACATTATTATTACTCCGTGGAATTCTTTTACAATGTTAAAAGCTGGTTTGTACAACCCGGTGAGTATTATCGCACTTATAGCTAGTAAAATAAGTTCTTCAATAGTGTGAGGCTTTCCGGACTTAGTAATCAAGTAATAGATAGAAACATGCGAAACTATGAGAAACATGCAATCCATCGTCACCTCGCTTAGATGTTGTCCCTATAAGTTGCTGCAGTGACGGTGATATTTTTCTTTGACTGCTTGAAAAATAGTTAAATTTTTATCTTTTTGTCACTATGGATTTTTATCAATTGTTCGTTAAGCTTTGAATGCTTCATTGAATCACTTGTTATAGTTTTATTACATAGAAGATACATAGGCAAAGTACTATTTCCTGATGAAGACATAACACTTCAAATGTTCAACACTGTACTTTCTTCGACTCATTCATACTGTTATCTCTTAAAAAGGGAACAAAAGATATATACGAAAATTTGTAAATCAACTTTGTAAAAAACCACTGTTAATAATTATAAGCATCCACCTTTATTTATAGTTTACTTAGGACGTGAAAATCACTACTATTTTATTCATCTTAATTTCCATAATAATAAAAACCAATCACAATTTTATTATTTTATATTAAACCTCACGTGGACCCCCTGACGTTGTTCAGGGACCCCTGAATGGTACCACGGACCCTTGGGGGTTCATATAGACCACTTTGGGAAACACTGATCTAAAACATCTCCATCCAATGAGAATAGGTTTTTAATAGTTTAAATTTTTTAGTTTTTAACTTATTTTTACATGGTACCATGAAATGAATATTTTATGAACACGTGACATTAGTTTTTGTTAAATAAGAACGATCCTTTTAATTATTCCTTTTCATTCGGCTTGCTGGTGAAATCGATGACTGACCTGGTTAAGTGAGTTTTTATTTTTCTGATGATTTTGTTTGAGTTTCTTTTATAAATTTGTTATTTGTATTTCATGCTTTTTCTTAGACTTCTATACAAAACCATCCGGGTAACTGAGGGAGTTAATTTAGGCATTTGTTTCTCCCTCAATTAGAAATGGTTTTGTTTTATGGCTACCGGGGCCGGTACCCCCTGAAGACGTCGGCTTCGGTGGTCATATTTTTATTTCCTTCGTTTCCTTTTAAAAAGAATTCTCTGGTTCTTAAGGACGGGGATAAAATGAGATACAACTTTGAGATTGTTTATTTACAAATAAAAACTATAGATATTATTGTCTGGAGAAAAAAAGAACTCACCCAGAATAACATTATGTTTTCGTGGAAGGATAATTGTGAAGATTACTCAAATGATCTGATTAAACGCTACATGTGCGTCATTAGAAATAGAATCATGAAGGTATTTACAAACTTAATTTTATAATAAAATCTCTCGTAGAGTATTTTGAAAGTTGGTTTGGTTTTACTAACAATAATAATTACTTTTGAAGTCAAGTTGTCCTCTACAACACTTGATTGAAAAGTTTTTATTGTTTATCGTTTGTGCAGCTTCAAATAATATTGTTTTACTTTTCACAGGCATTAAATTGCATCGTTTAAATATAGGGGAGAGAGTTGGGTAGTCCCGCACAATTGCTTATATTTCTGTATAATATTGAGTAATAATCAATATTTATGTATGTTTCTATTGTTTTATCATCTAATTAAATAATGCAAAAGGAATAAACCAGAAAAAGAATAGTTTAACTTAAAAAAATAGAAATTTTAAAAAACATGTTTTTCAGCTCTTTTCAAAATGTGACGGGTAGCCCCGCCCAGTCACAAAAATTATGTTTTTTGTCTGTTTTTTCAGGTGTAAATGAAAATGACCAATGTATTGACAATAGATAAACCTCATTTATCATTTTTATCACAAAATTATTTTATTTATTACATATTTATTTACTTTTAGTGAATTCTATCATTTAATAACAATCATTTAATAACAACAATATTTGTTGTTGAAAATGCATATAACATTCAAATTTGAAGCAATAAAATAATAATCTTTGCAGCCAGTACATTTATCGACGAAATAAAATTGAGCTGTGATACCCGACATTCATGTGAGCGGGGCTACCCGAAATCCAATTTTTTGGTAAATTTGTAATTACTCGAACAATTTTTCACATATAAATTTCCTTCTACGTGCAAATTAAACTTAAGACTACATACTTTGATGCTGTATGTATAGAAAAAATTATTTTTTTAGTATTAAAATGAAGTTTAATCGAAACATTCAACCAATTTTTCTTAATTTTATGACTAATGTATTCAACATATTTTCAAAACAAACTGAGATTTTTTTTAAGGTCAAGTGCCATTGCCCGGTATACCCTACACTGTTTTTTTGAGGTAAAGTGCCATTGCCCGGTAT
Organism: Parasteatoda tepidariorum; assembly: GCF_982258835.1. Lineage (NCBI taxonomy): Eukaryota > Metazoa > Arthropoda > Arachnida > Araneae > Theridiidae > Parasteatoda > Parasteatoda tepidariorum. Next base: position 131,208,699 of record NC_141755.1, on the reverse strand, counting down.
ACCCTACACTGATGTTTTTTTTATGGTTCAGTGCCACTGCCCGGTATAAATTTGCCCTATACTACAAACACTGATGTTTCTCCTAATCTATCGTCAATAAGTATTAAAATATCGAATAAATGTAATTATATCCACGAATAAATTAATATCAAATCGGATAACGTTTTGAATTTGTCACTTTTGAATGAAATTTTGACGAATCGGAGATGTATTTTATGCTTTAGCGGTTTCTCATTTGGCATTCTATAGAATGCCTAGGCAAGGTGTGAAATATAAATCATTTCATACTTTGCCGGCTAATTTTAGGCACTCTAAACAATGCCGAATTTCATACTTTACCGGTAACATATATATCTTTATATAATATAAGAAGAGAATGAAATAATAACACATAGCCAATCACAGAAGAATTGGCCGGTAAACCACGTGGTAGGATCCAGTTTCTCCTCATTCATTTCCACATTGTTTTGGTTGTCATCAGCACAAAATTAATGAAAGTCGTAAAGGTATCGTTTCTCAATAAATATCTTTGTATCCCTATAAATTTATATATTTTTTTTCTATGCTGTTATTACGTTTTTAATTCAAGAGTTAAAAACAAAGAAAATTGTTGTTTTTTCAAAATTATTATAATGTAATTCTGTGCTACATTTTAAGATAAAGTTATTTAGAAAAGTGGTCTAACTTTATTTACGGTTTTACAATTATAATTTCTGCGCAGATAACATTAATATACCATTATAGTTAAAGAGATCTGTGAAATGATTTCGAACTTTATGATCAGCTTCATCCACAATAAGATATGCAAACAAAAATAGCATTTAATATATCTGCCTGTTTGGTGAGCGAAAATATTAAATTACGGTTGGGAACTCATCAAATTTGTTTGACACCAATCGATCTAATTATTTATAATAGATATTTGGACGTGAGAGGAGGAGGCACAGCAAACAGAATTCCTTTTAGTGCATACATGTTAAGTGAATAATTTTAACATTAGTAGAAAAATTGCTTTCTGCCAAGAAAAGACAATTATTTCAAAGCAATCATTGGGGTTGGTGAGCGGCAGCGAACAAGGAGCTTAGCCCCCCTAGTGTATATATATATATATACACCGAAGAGCCATTACAGTATGACCACCCTCCGTCTATAACAATGGGCTCTCCCTGGTTTTCATGGTTTCTCGCCCAGGAACAATGTTTTCATGGGGCACATAAGGACCCATAATCATCATCGAACAATCCCTGACGTCTGTAAGCTACTTGATCATAGTTGCAGACCAGGTTCAACCATTCATGGCAACAGTTTTTAATGCGGGGGATGGTGTTTACCAACAGGATAATGCACCATGTCATAAGGGTCGAATAGTCGAGGAACATTCCAGTGACTTTCAAGTCATGTCTTGGCCCCCAAATTCATCTGACCTTAATCCAATAGAGCATTTGTGGTCCTACTTGGAAAACCAAATTCGTGCTGCCACGCTACCCCCTCGCAATGTGAGGGAATTGCAGGACCAGTTGGTGAGCGCTTCGTACCAGATACCTCAGACTAGCTATCAGCCCCTTGTGGAATCAATGCCACGGTGGGTGCTAGCAGTTTTGAGGGCTAAAGGTGATCCTACATGTTATTAGCAGGGTGGTCATAATGTAATGGCTCTTCGGTGTACATATATATATGATGTGAAATATTTTACTTTATTGTTTCCTTTCATAAATAAATGTTTATTTATCAATACTATGAGGTGCCCTTTCGCGAAAAGTGACGCCAGAGAAAAAGTAATGAAATAGATGATAATTTAAAAAGTTCGAATGTTAGATCGAATATTATTTAATCTTATGTAACAATAGCTATAAAATTTGTTGACATAGGAGTCTAGCTTTTTCTTCGATAACGGCAGTATTAGATTTCATTTATCCGATGTTAAATAATAGTGTTGCGCTATCTGGGGTACCAAACATTACTATTTTATATGAAAATTTAAGAAAATTATGCACTGCATGTGATTTAGTCAAAGGGATACATTATCAGGTGTACGGGTCGGCTAAAGGCCCGAACACAATTCCTTGCAAAAAAATTGTACCTGACACTATTTAGATTTTTTTTAAAGAAAATTGCAGAGAATTTATTTATAATCTATGTAAAAACTATAATTTTGTCTAAAAACGCCTTAAAAAAAATTCTACAAAGATTAAAATAAGGCTATTGTGTGGTTTGAGGTAGAATCTGAAAAACTTTTGTTCTCGCCATCTTATCTTCTTCCTCCGCTGCACTACAGCTTTCGTGGGCCCACACACATCATAAGGTAAACCGAATAGGATCCATTTTACCCTGAGAGCAGGAGTTACTGAAACGAAACAGAGCTTAATTTTAATATAAAACAAATTTCAAGTAATTTCTTCATTACGAAAATTATAAAATTTCACTCTATGTTTTTCCTTACATTAGCGATGCATAATCTCTGAATTTTATTTTGCAATTTTATAACCGTCGTTGAACAGCTGATCAATTTTCGGGTTCATGAAAGATTTACCCTGACTTACCCCAATTTAGGGCATATGGGTAAATGTTTATTAAAATCCAAAAGAACAGTACAGAACATAAAATACGTAGAATACATAAAATACATAAATTACATGGCAGCATCCCTTAAACAGAAATCAGTAAAAACAAAGTTGAATAAAAGTAAAGTTCAGTTAAAAACTGGAACGCAAGATAAAATGTTCTAAAAATCAAAAGTTCATTTAGAATTTAATATATTTTTGTTAAACTTAGTTCTTTGATCAATCTTTCACAACATTTGTTAAGAAGATTTTATTATAAATTAGATCGCATAAAATGTAACTTATACAACCAAAGAAATTAGATTTAAGAAACAAAATCACCAAGTCACTATTGTATTTTATTATCAATTGATTCTTTACACGAAAGTGTTTGAAATGAAAACTTATATTTTAGGGTTATATAATTGAAGTGAACTAAACTGATAACTCACTCATTGGGGGATTAGCCGTATCATAATTTTTTGATATTAATTCTGCTTTAAATTTTTACAAGGCCTAAGAAAACTTGGTCAATTTTTAAATGCCGATAGAAAGCTATTTTCATACTAATTATCTGTGTAACTAGATGCCTATACCTTTAGGAAATGCAAACATCAATAAAGTGCTTTTACTTAAATGTGGGTAGCAGTAAAGGTAACCTTGGGGTCAAAAATGGGTGCTGACTGTGAAGAGCTACTTTACTAGTGCGTTAGGTATTGATTTGGACCTTACCCATGTAGTTTATTTGTACATGAACACAGAAGTAAATAAATTTAAGATCCCCTTTCCTGCAGAAAATTTTTTAACAATCAAAATTATTTAAGTAATGCGCTAATTTTTATAAATTAACCTCAATCAAATTATTTTAACAATAATTACTGTTAAAAAATTCCCTATAAAAGGTTATAGTATAAAGAGCTTTCTTCAGTAGAGAGAAAAGAAATTAAAATTGAATCGAAAATTCATAAAATTTACTATACACTCACTTAGCAGGCAAACAAAGTATGGGAGATTCCCTTTTCTTAACATTTTATTATTGAATATAAATCGGAATATGCATTATGGTTGAGAAAAATTGACAAATCTATAAAAATCAATTACGAAATATAAATTTCTGAATTAAAATATCGTCTAACCTCCAAGAGTATCTCTGACTAAAATAAATCTGTTTCAGCAATTTGTTTGATTTTAAAATAAGACAAAAATTGTACCGTCCTTGCTTAAACATTACAGATACATTTTTCTTTTTGATTTACACAAAATCCTTCCATTTTATATTTTTTATAAAGATAAAGCAACTAAGAGTTCTTTGCAACTTGATCCATTATTTTTATAGTTCTGTCCGTCCACACTTGTAGCATTCTTAAGCGGAGAGTTTTTGAAATAAATTTTAAAAAGTAACGTAGGTCAGTAATTTAAGTTAACTACAAAAATTGCTTCTGGATTTACGAAACAAATTATTCCCGCAGTTTAAAAAGCATTGTAGGAATCTCTTCTAATGTGCTTAAATCTGTTGCCTCAAAATTTCCATACATTCCCTATTATAACTAGGTGATTAAAGTAGGACTAGTTATGTATTCAGTTATTGAAGAGTAATTCCAGAATTATGTCAAATAGTTCGTCAAATGAAAATTCGAGTCAATCAAAATCTCATTGAAAGCTTAGAATGTTCAAATTTCAAGTGGAGCTCTAAGCACTTAATTAACAAAGAACCAACTATTTCTTAAAACAGCAATTTTTACAAAAGGGTAAGATTCATTTCACTGGTTTAGCATTAACCACTGTTACAAGTTTAACTAATGGCAATTCGAATATTTAAAATATATTGGCCATGTTTATTAGCTTACAGATTTGTTTATTGAAAAACGTTGTTAATTATCCGTTCTTCAACTATTAATTTTGATCCATTCGAACGAGAGATTAAGGAATTAAAACAATTTCAAAACTTGTTGTCAAGCAAAGTCTTTTACAATGTATTTCTGCAACACCAGTTTAAAACAAGTACTGATTAAATTAGATTTAGTAACAAGTGAAAACCGTGGAAAGATATTTGATCGAAATATCGCCATACCATTATAGAGAGCCGTGGTGGCTCAAGGGATAGTTACTCTCTAATGAGGTGAACCGGGTTCGAATCCCAGCGATGGCTGCTTGATGCGAATTCTTCAGCCGGCATACACCGACCCTAGTACAGGCGTACGATATTCTCAGCGGTAGACGCATCATGGGCAATAGTCCCCTTGCCGTCAGGCTAACCGTGAGAAGTTTTCGTGGTTTTCCTCTCCATATAACTATCTCCATATAACTATCTCCATGTGTCTAACGGAAAGTCCTCCCCGAAGGCAAAAATTTCACCCAATACTTGATCTAGGAGTTTCCTTGTCTTCTGGATTGGGTTCAAAATGACAAGACTACGGAATTGAACACTTGTTGTCGTGAACTCAAAAATAGGGTCAACAACGGTTGTAATGCATCCCAAGAAACTAAATCTAAGATACTTGCACGATTAAAAACTTCCCTCGCTTCAAACATTCATAAAAAAGGAAATATTATTCCTTCCTAATATTTCCCTTTACTGTATTTTGAAGCGAACGAAGTAGTAACAATCTACAGTTATAGGTTTTGCAAATTATAGCAACAAAAAAATAGTTGCTAAGTAATCAAAGAACTAGCGCAATAGATTACGAGGTTTAAGTCGGTCCTTACCGGAGTTTAAAAAGCTTGTTTAAAGAGTCTAATAATTCTTTGACGTTTCAGACAGATTAAAGATAACTTAAATGCAGTTTAAAAACAAACTCATTTCTTAAAAAATCTCCCGAAGCACGAAAGATTTTTAAAGAAACCCAGGAAAAAAATCTAGTTCAGAAAAATTTACACTTTAGTTTAAAAAGTCATCAACGTGAACTTTTGAATTAAATTACAGTTCACTTGTGATATTTTTTTAATGGCACCAAAAATCTCTTAATATGATTTTGAAAAAAAAAAAAAAAAAATTCTATAAACGTGTTTGTTAAAAAAATTATTTCCGTACATTCCCTCACAGAGTCAGAATAAAAGTTTTTAAATGCAAATATAGCCCTTGCTCAAATGACAGAACACTATTTAAATAAATCTATTTTAATGTTACTTTTTCCTCTTGTTTTTTAAAAGAGAGTATACAATTACATTTTAAGAAGTTTTAATAAAGTTTTTGATAAACTAAACATTTTTATAATATTTTAATTTTTATTAAATGTTTTATTCTACTATTACTATTATAATATTGATAAAGTTGGTACTAAAAACTTATTTTCTGGCAAAAAATTAAGACAAACATTCGCTAAAACATGAAACTCTTTGAATAGAAGTAAACATTGAGCTGAGACACTTTTAGATTTCTTTAATTCGTCATTTAAAATGCAAATAATAATGTGTGTAAAATTTTAAATTAAATTTTCCAGCTTGTAAAAATGTAAATAGAGAGATTGGTGAGCATCATTCAAAAGAATGAACAACTAATTGATATTTGTTCGAAAAAAGCAAACGGTTTTAAATCAAATCACAGCTGCAGTTATTTTTTGATCGTCAGCCATTTTTTTTTTTCAAAGAGTGGCTCAAATGAAGGAAGTAGATGCTAACACTTAAAATTGAACTATAATCGTCCGTAAAAGAAATGTTACAAGGTTAAAATTCATTGATTTGAGTTGAATCCGTTGAAATCGATTCTATAAGCTTTTGCTTCATAGAAGCTTCGTTCTACTTACAATAAATGTTATTTCTTTGCTATTGATTTTTGATGATATTTAGTATTTTAGTTGCAACCTATTATTTGCAGAATAAGTGCGAACAACTGGGTACTGTACTTTAAAAATGGTAGCCTCTTTTGACATAGTTCGTTTGAATATATATAAGCGAAGAACTCATATGATAATGGTAGAAACGATGTCACCAAAAATTGAATATTTCAAAAAATGTATCACTTTTGTTGAATATTGTATTTAAACTCGAATAAGGGGTATTATCCTTTTATGGTATGGTTAATAACAATTGTGTTCCTAGTCTTAAGAAGATTCGAGCTTTCGTAATGGTTATTTCGAACACAGAAAGTGATTTCGTAAATTCCGTTTTGTTCCAAGACGCAACAAAAAGAGAAAAATCATGTGAAAAACGTGAGTTTGTTTCCTTGCATATAAGCTTTTATATAAAGAGAATAAATTTAAAAAATAAATAAGTTGAAGAAGTTATTGTTATAATATTTGATTGTTTTGTTATCAATTGTTATTTTTACTTTGATCACATTATTTTAGGGTTCATTTTTTTAATGCATCCCAACCAATTTTATACCACTATTCATTTTAATTATTGGTACCACTATTTTTTATAGACTTAATTTTCTAATTTAGATGTATTGATTTTGTGAAGTCATTAATCTTTTGCACATTTTTTTAAAAAAATTTTAGGCTTTTTTTTTTTAATAAATATATAAATATTTGAACAGTTCAGAAATTAAAATATTTTAAGTTTATTTTATTTCAAAATCTTGGTTTTTTAATAACAAATGTATATTTCCAAAATGGGCCGGAAAAGCCTGCTCGGTAGGGCGCTGGGCCCATGTCGGAGAGTTCGTGGATTCGAACCCCGCCGGCCGAAGACTCCCCGTGTAGTAAAGGGTGACTGATGCACGTTAAATCCATCGCTTCAAAAAAGTCCTCCATGTTCCCATTACAAATCAATACCTCTGGGGGTACTGGATTGGAGATTGATCGTTCTCTGATTTAGGTCAAAATTACGATCTGTGAATGAATGAATGAATAGCTGTATGAATGGGTCCGCCCTATAAAACGGGCTGTGACAGGTGTGTGGCTGAATACGAATTCTTGGTCATAGGATGGCTCCACTAAAAAAAAACAAGAAATGCACACGCTGCCTTAAATTTGCTCGGTTTCACCAAGCAGGCTTTCCCGTGTGGCAAGTAGCATTAGAAACAACAACAACAATACTTCCAAAATTATTTTAAGGGTTCAATTTCCAATGGGATACCTGCAAAAGATGTAGTATGGGTATCTCGATCCTGATTGGGTTGTTGAAACTTAACATTTGTTTACGTTAGAAACTTTTCTTTCCATTCTACTTTGAGTAAGCCAAGCCTCTCAAGTACCAATAATCTTGAGTAACACAGCCTATATTCTTTCACACAGTTTCCAATTCTACCACTATATATTTAAAGCAAGGACATCCGCGAATTCACGTCGAACATAAACAAACTTATTATGCATCAAAATGACCAGGTGCACAAAACAAAACTATATCACGGGTAACAATAAAATACATAAACAGATAATAAATCTAAGAAAAAATTATATTTCAACAAATGCTATGTTTTACATGGCTCCGTATTTAATTTACATAACTTTCATTAACATTTTAAGTTATGTAAAGATACTTGATATTGCTGATAAAGATTAGTTGCTGCTGAAGTCTTGGGTCACATGCGTGCGCATAGGCTGTCTTCTTTTTGGAGTGCAAGTACCGCGTTAGTATATTAGAGGTCCATTCACCGTTAAAATTGAATCTTAGTACGTAAAAATACGGTCTCTAGATCAAAAGTTAATGAGGGTGCTGTTTTTTCTTTAAAAAAATAGTTAAATCTCGTTTTATCGATTAAAGCGAATTTTTATTTCTGAAAAAAATTTACTGAAAAAAATATATTTGAAATTGACCTGAAATTATGAAATTGTATAGAAAAACGTATTAAGCTAAAAACGAGTTCTTTTTTTTCCCTTCAGAAATTTGTAGTTGTTATTGCAATTTTAAGTCCTTTTTTGTGAATGAATTCTTTCTCTCTCTCTCTCTCTCTCTTTTTTTTTTGCTTAACATTTTTTTTGTTTTGTTTTAAGGTGCCTTCCCTAGCTATTCCTTGTAGCTATTTTATTTGTAATTGTCATAACAAATCGCAATTATTTACACTGTGATCTTTAATGAATTTATTATATCGCGATGATTTTATTGTTTTGGTATTAGCAAAGCATGATTATGTTTAAAAACAATCAATTTCATTCAGTTTAAATTTTGGAAATAATGGGTAATAATCCGGTTATGTTACAGTTCTTCTTTAACCCAGAGACATTTGTTGCGTGTGAGTATTTTTGTTACCTAATTATATTTGTTGCTTAATTAAACAAATTGTTAGAATTTTTATTGACAGTTGAAGAAACGCAAGAGAATCTATCTTCTTTAAATATGACAAAGGAGATTTTTTTTATTCCTAACTAATGCTAATTTCGAACACACGTGAATGTATTACAATTAAAAAGAGATAATTTTATTGTTATAGTTAATTTTTATTTATTTATTAATCTATTAAAAAAATGCAATGCTATCTTTTTGGAAAATTTTATAACCATTGTTGAACAGCTGATCGAATTGTTTGAATTTGCGACTGCTAATGTTCAACTTCGCAGCCTTGCAATTTTGAACCCAATTCAGAAGACAAGGGAACTCCTGTATCGAGCATTTTGGCGAAATTTGCCTTCGCGGAGGAATTTTTTGATTGAACTAATCCGCATTTGCGTTACATGGAGAGGAGGATCACGAAAGCTTCCCGCGCTTAGTCTGACGGCAAGGGTAACCAATGATCCGTCAAGGAGGATATTTTACGTCAGCACTGTGGTAGGTGCAAGTCGGATACGGAAATCTTGTCGAGCAATCATTGCAGGGAATTGAACCCGGCTCACCTAGTTGGAAGGCGAATGCTCCATCCCCTGAGCCACCACGGCTCTTTTTGCAATATTGCCAAAAGGCAACTTCATACAATGCTTTTATTTAAGAGATTATAAATATTTTAGGAAGGGCGCGAGTGCGAGATTTGCCATAGGCGCTTCTTTCCATAGATACGCCTCTGATCCCTTGAGTCCATCTTTATTGAGTAATAACTCTGCGCCAGGTACCAATTTTCCAATTTTATTGATTGGTACTAATTTCATTGATTTGCCTAAATTTAGTCAGCTTCGAAATACAAATGGTAATTCAGTAATTTTTGAAGAAAAAAAATGGAAATAAACTGTTTTTCCTCTTAACCTGCAATAAATGCAGAGGCAACCACGAGGGTTAGTGAGCAAAATGAACAGGGAACGGAACCTTCTAGTTTTTTGAATAATTATGAAATTATTTGTTTTTAACATACATACTTAAAAACAATAAGAAAAAAAATTTTCAGTATTAAGAAATAATAATTAAAAACTGTTATCAGTTGAAATAGAACCCACGATCTCACAGCTTTGTGTTAGATTTCATAATCATCAGCCTCAAATATACACACCTGCCTTGCGAATATTTATAATTTTTTTTTTTTTAATTTAATATATTAAGTCATTTGCATACTTGAAAAATGCTTTCCAAATTACCATTTTTAACGTTTATAACAAGTATCTTCAATTCATTTAGAAGTAAACCATAATTCGACTCATCCTATTCATTTTCAGCTTGTGTATATGCACCAAAAATAAATTCAAAACTGGACTAGATATAACACAAGGACTGCAAATTTAACTGTCGGATGTAAAACCTTATTTGAGAATGATAATGATAAAACGATGAAAAATCTACATTCCTCTAATTAAATATTTTAGAAATTGTCTGTTTTCAGGTTATAATGTTCGTAATTACCTTAATAAACTTTAATCGTAATGTCGGGGTTCCACCGATAGAAGACATTTAATATATCAATGGAACACACTAAAGCTTTATATAAATCAGCAATTAGTTTTAGAATTACAATTATAGAATAGTTATTTTTATTATAGAATGAAAGGTTTTAAAAGACAAATATTTGTTAATGTTTAACATTTAATCAAAGAAAAAAATTAACCCATATTGAAATCTAACGAATAGCCCCTGATAAATTTCGTGACAAAAAAAAATTGAAGCCTGATTGATTTCCGGATTTTAGAAACACCTTCTAGTTTTACTATTCAATCAAATAGATTTCGATGTCTTTCATCCCCCCTAGTCTCACTAGTGATTCAGCATGTTTTGATATCATTTTTGTTTCGCTCTTACTTAATATTGATTTGTTTGCAACAATTATTTTTTTACTACATTTTGGTGAGAAGTTTGAAAATATAATATTGAGGTCATTAATTGATTTTTTTTTCTTTTTTTGTATGCTTCTTTTACTTATATCAGTGTTTCCCAAAGTGTGGTACGAGTACCCCCAGGGGTACGGGAACAGTTTAGCGGGGGTACGCGTTCTTATGCGAAATATCTTGCAACAAACGAAAATTTCAAAACATTTTATTTAAAAACAAGAAAATTTACGATTACGTATTTTTCTATTAGCTATTTCTTTTTCAGAGTTAACAGCTAATAATTAGTGGTGTCAACAGCCAGTTGTGATTTTTAACTTTTGTGCAATTTATTTATAGTATAAAATTCATTCATTTCTTTATTAGGGGGTACACAGCGTAACTAAAAATTTAGAAAGGGTACACAAAAATCATAAGTTTGGGAAACACTGACTTATATCATCAACACCCACAAGCAACTGTCTGCTCTAAATACTGCGATAATATTAAATGAGATAGCCAAGCAAAACCTATGGAGTAATTCAAACTCATGTTCAAAAGTATTAATTGTTTTTTGAATTAACAATTTCAGTCTTCTTTTAGGTATTTAAAACTGCAGCATATGACATGAAAGTATTTAATGTATCATTTTTACAATAAAGTGAAAAAAAAAGAATTCTGATCCTTAGGAACAGATATTAAATAATCTCCTGATCGAATGATGGAGCATAATTACCTTTTAAACAAATAAAAAAATTATTTACCTTTTTAAAATAAAAATTTGCGTTTTTTTGACTAATTTATTAATACTCAAATTGTTTAAAAGATGATATAACAATGAAGTTTTTTATTTAATTAAGTCCTTTACTTATATTTTTTCATTTTTTTTTATTTATTTTTATTTTATTAAATTAAATGCACACGTTTAAAATAAAAACAAAGCTGTCAAAATTTCATATATAGTTTCGATTTACAATTTTAAGAAATTGTTTCGACTTCGATTTGGAAATTCAAAAGCCTTATTAATTAAAAAATTGAAAAGACTTATTAACTTTAAACACATAATAACAACAAAAATCAAGGAGTTAAAAATAGAAACAAGTATGATCAATAAACAATAAAATCATAAGCTAATTAAATAAATTAATTTCGTGCACGACATGTAATATTACAAATTAAACATATTTCATATTTAGGGGAAACATGGAAAATTTGGTCATACAGGAGTTTTAAACAATTTTTTTCTCATGTTTAAATATTTGTTTAGCTGATGAGCATTTGATTTCAATGATCTATTAAACAAAACCATATGTTGTTTCTGTCTATTAGCAGTAAGTAAAATTAAAATAAAATTACATCTGTTACCTCAATTTCATCCAGAACAGATCAAATCAAGAGCTTTGGCAGACAGGCCAGTCAAAGAAGGAATTGAATAGTGGCCCGCCATTTAAATAAATAAACAAAAAAATCACAAAGTATATAAAAAACTGTACAAACCTTTCCCGTTTTCCCTAACCACAACCAAAATTGATTTAATAAAAACATTTGCTTACCTCCAACGTGAAGGATTTGTCTTCTTAACATCCTACGAAAATTTGATATAGAAATTCCTAGTTCACGGATTCTCTTACGATTAATTTGAAAAATAACAAAATCAACTAGAATAATTAAGTAAACGAAACTATTAGGCTAGTTGAAACATTTAGGATGATCAAAGGGAAAAAAAGTTTTTATAATAAATTAGAAAAAATATCTAATTTTTTTAAGAAAGAAAATTTAGAATTCAAGGAGGCCCAATTTAAAGGCGCTATGGCAATCTCAAGAGTGAGTAACCCAAAGAAATTCTAACAAGACCCTCCCCCTATTTACAGCCCTAGAAATGTTTCCTTCCTAGAAATTTATGACCAGAAATCAGACAAAAGGGTGTTTCTGTGGATATCTGATATTTCCGAAGTTAGGAAAAAAGAGCCCTAGGCAATATAAAGAAGCTAAAAACATTTTCTCACACTGTAAAGTGAGGAGACTATTTGACAACTCTGTGGGTGGTAGCTACGAAAGTGGGGATATTTTCATCAGTGGAAGGAGTGTTTTATTGCTCTTTTGGTTAGAAAAGTGAAGAGTAACAATTATTTTACATTGTAAACACTTCGATTAGATTTTGAAAAGCATCCGACAAACTAAGAAAGAAAAAATATATATATTATGGGCTTCAGAGGGCCCCAGCTCTGAATAAAACTTTAAAAAAGAGGAAAAAAGTGGGATTTGAGGACCCTCTTTAGTTCTAAATAATAAATGAGATAGAATTAAAAAAAAAAAAACAATTTATGAAATGAGATTTTAGATTTGTCGGGGGCCCCATCAGAACTCGGGGCCCTGGGCCAGGGCCCACTGGGCCCATCCTTAAAAACGGCTCTGGGTCTGGGAAACATCCCGGAGGATGATCCGAAGACATGCCATCACAATTTTGATCCTCTGCAGATGGGATGGCACGCCCGCTTTGGTAGCCCGACGACCTGCGCGCGAAGTCGAGCACTTTACGGTAGCACAGTTTAACGAGGACCAATACCGCACACCCTCGGTCCCTACGCACACTGATCCAAGTGGTCACCCACCCGCACACTGACCGTAGCCAGTGATGCTTGACTTCGGTGATCTACTGGCCCTTGAGCAATATCTTGTTTACATTTTTCAAAACTTTCTTTGGTTGCATCAGTCCACGGTACTTTGCGTCGATCCTTTTTTGTAGATCCCTTCAAAAGTTCATGCAGAGGAGCTTGAGTTTTTGCAGCATTCTTTATGCAATTTCGATAAAAATTAACCATTCCTAAGAAGGAACGAAGCTCATGTACGAAGTTCACGTCCGGGTCACCAGAATGTAGCGGCTTACTATATTTAAAGTAATAATATTCTTTAAAAACTGCAAATAACAAGAGACAACTTTTTGTAATCAAGCACTTGTCTTAACGATCAGTCCACTGCGAGACCAACATAAACTGAGGGATACACTGAAAATTTTCTAGATTTCTTCCGGTTTTAAATTAGAATAAGATTATTCTCTACGCATGTAAAAAGCTTTTTTGCACTTCATTATAGAAGAAAGTCAACGAGAACCTCTTTTTTTTCTCTATTTTAAAATTTTTCCTAGATAATCAAAATTACAGATCCTGATTGGTGTGATGTATGGAGGCTAACCAATTTGAATGCAGTGAAAACTGTCATGTAAATTTTGTAATATGGCATATTCAAGCTCATAGCTCCTTAGAAAAAATTTAATTTTATTAAAACTTTAAATAAATTTGGCAACAGATAGCTAACAGCGTTCTCCGGTAATGGCGTATTGTAAGTTTTCAATTAAATATTACTTAAGTTCGGCATAGTAAACCTAATTTAGTATTTATAATTTTATCATATCTCAGCAGCGAAACTTAGCAATAATAGTTTTTCTGTTTTATTGTTTGATTTGCGAAAGAAAGTTTCTGATTCTAGTTTTAAACAAACTAAACTAAAGAATCAAATTGATTTTCAAAGACCAAGTTGATGTTCAGGCTCAGTTTCGGAATGAAATAACAGTTGTGTAAATCTTCACCACCTATATTTAACAATGCCTGTTTTCTATTGCCCCTATTTTTATGTTTATTATATAATAGTCATAAAAATGCTGCATATTTATTCTAATTATTTTATTTGGTAGGCTGCAATAAAAATTCATACTAACAGGAGAAACTTATAAAAATTTACCATTTTCATAAATTGGTTTTCGTATAGTAATTTTAGAGCCAGCAGAAATATTTTTATGAAAGCAGTCAAAGGCTAAATAAATGTTAAGTTGACAAATAGATAATTTACCTTGTTAAAATTTTTGAATGTTTGTCTGTGGCTCCATTTGTCTTGATTGCAATAATATTGTAAATATTATTTATAAATCATTTGCAGGCAATTTTTTTATGTGATTTGCAGAAGATCTCTTAATGGACTGAAATGTTATGGATGATAGTTTTGTTAAGTTTATGTCAATAGTTATACGTTGTAGTTAAACCTCATAAGCAATAGTTTAAATAAGGTGATAATTTGCTTTTTATTTTGTATAATATGGATATTTATACATGACGATCTGTCGCGCCTACTGCAATCAACCTGGTGTCAATAGATTTTAATCTTCAAAAGGTATAGCGCAGAAGAAGATTTTCGTTCTCTTTATCCTTCATTACTAATTTAAAAGAAAGAAAAAAGTAAGTTCAGGTATACCTAGAGTAAGCCATAAAGTTGCTGAAAAAAATACTTCAAAATATTAAAATGCAAGAAAATTATTAGAAGAGAACTTTGCCTAAATTGTCTTCTCATAATTTATTTTCATTTGTATGCTTTCAAATTTTCTTTTCTGTATTTGAAACTTCATGGCTTACTCTAGGTTTGTCACTTTTTCTGCACTTTGAATTTTAAATTAGTAATGAAGGAAAAAGAGAATTTGCGAGGAAAATTTTCTTCCTCGGTATGGCGTCCTCTTAAACCAAAAGTCTTAGGTTCTAGGCATTGTTTGGGGGAAGCAAATATTAAGTCCTAAATAGGTTAATAAATAATGGAAGGTAATTGAAAGATATAGTCAATAAATCCAGACAATGGTCCTTAAACTTTTAAACAAACAATAGTGTAGGCAATATTGGGCAAAAGTATATGAAGCAACAGCTCTTAAATATGAAAGAACAACAAGAAAAAAACTAAAATATGCTAGTGCTATCAAAGCTGTGTCAAGATTATACTCTAATATGCAGGAAAATGTTTGTATTAACTGTTCTATTATAATATCGGGAAGGAAGTTTATTGTTGGTTAATGTCTTTTGAATCTAAGTTTTTTAATTTATTATATTCTTAACAGATGTATAGGTGTATATTTTTTCTAAAATTAAAAATGTTTTTAAAACAGCTGATAATTTTGCAATTTTACTAATAGATACACCAAAATTTTTATGTACCTTTTATAAAATCCATTTTTTAATCTATCATCATCAATGATTTGACAGCCCAGGGTGGGCCTTGGCATTCTCAAAAAGTTTTTTTCATGCTAACCTTTTTCCTGCTAGTGTTTTCCAGTTTTTAAGACCAAAAGGTTTTTTCTAGGCCATCTATCCATCTCAAATTCGGCCTTCTTTTTTGTGTGCCAACTGGTCTGGCATTGAAAACTCTTTTTGTGGCATGGCCTTCGTCCATTCTGATAATGTTACCTGCCCATTTTCTTTGTTGTTTTATAAAGTTAATAATGTCCGGTAAAATTAATGTATATGAGTGATAAAGCTCTAGATTTAATCTTCTATACCTCACACCAATTTTTTGAATTCCTCCATAAATACTTCTCAAGACCTTTCTCTCAAAGGTACCCAACATAGATAGGGTCACAAGCAAATGTTAAAATTGATCTTAAAAGAGATTTATAGAATAAAACTTGTTTTTCTGTGAGCTACATTAGATTTTATGTATTTTCGAATTTCGTTAAAACAATTATTGGATATAGTAATTGTTCTTTGTATTTCCATTGTAGTATTGTTCCTGTTGTTAATTACAAAACCGAAATAAACGAAATTGTCACTCTATATTTTTACTTTTTATTTATACAAATTACTCTGAAAGAGTTGTTTTATTTATGAAGAGTTTATTATTTTTCTTTTTAGTTGAAGATAAGTAAAGGATATTGTCAGATCAGAAAAAAGGATGGATGAAGTGATGGAAATTGTGGAAGTCACATCCTTGAAAGACCCATCATCGAAAGACAATAATGGAATTATCGAGGCTTCATTTAAAGACGATAGTTCTTCGAAACAAAATGCCAAACATTCCGACGACGTTACTAGTGAAAATAATGGAGACGCGAGTGATATACAGTCGAATGATACTACTAAGAAAGACCATGTTCTTGATGATTCTACTCATTTAGAAACAAACCACAATGACACTGAAAAACAGAATTCTTATGAAAATCATATTGACTCTCCAAAGAGCAACTCAAATGATTCTTCAAAAATTGAAGATTCTCTCAAAATAAGTGATTCAGTGTCTAATGAATCAAATGAAGCAGTGAACAAAACTGAAGAGAACTCTAAAACTGAGTCTGATATGCAACAAGAAACTGAACTGCAAGAAGAAAAGAAATCCGAACCCTCTAGTTCTATGGTATGTATTGAAAAAAAAAAAAAAGATTATCTGAAAACCTTTTAGTTTAAGAAAGAACAAAGTCAGGGGTGATTGTATTGATTTCTGTATTATTTCTCCAGGTCTATGAGAATTACGTGTATCTCGAGATCATTGATTAGCGGACTTTCTGGAATTAAAACTTATAATCCAACAAAATTTTCACCACAATCTAAAATTTAAAGTGAGAATTAAATTTTACTATTAAAATTTCGAAACCTTCACTAAATCGCATGAACAAGATGCTTTCGTACACGTGAATTCTTCTGTACATCTGCAGTTGTGAAATGTTTTTTTTTTTTTTGGTTTGTCCGTCGTTTTTAATGTACTTGAAACTGCTCCAGAATCCGCTAATATCCAGGTTTAAACTTTTGCGATTTTAACATCGATTTTACTATTTACCAGATTTAAGTGTTACCCGTCGTAAATCCTATTCACGTGATTAAAAAAATCTTGCATCTTGATTTGTGTTCACGTGACTTAAATATCCAGTATAATGATTTGTATCAGACTTCTTCTTAAAAAATGCTAAAACTTATTTAAAGTAATTATATTGAGAAACAACTTTATTATATAAATGATTAATAATGTGTTGTGTGTTTTTATTATTTTATGCTACAAAAAATATTTTTCTCATTAAATCTAGGAAAATCAAACAACGTTGTTCACTGAAAAAGTGCAGTCTCAAATATATACATTTATGTTTATTATCAGGGATGAGATTCTTCCGCGGATTCGCGGATTTCCGCTTTTTTTCAGATTTTTCCATTTTTTCCGCTAATTTCCGCTGAAATTTTTTTTTTTGCCCAAGTTAAAATGTTTTATGAGGAATTTAATTTTCCGCGCAGGGAAATTGTTGAAGTCCCTTTTCCTCCCTCTGAAGTTTCTCTAAAAATCATTTCCTTGGGATAAAACTGGTTGACCTTTATACAGGGATGAGATTTTTTTTTGTGTCTCGAATTTCAGCCTTTTTATCAAAAACTCCGATTCTCTAAAAGTTTCGTTTTTTTAAATAAGTATCCCTTTTTTTTTAAATTCAGTCATTGAAGTAAAATAATTATATTTATTTACGATTTTCAAAGATAAACAGAATATTCAATTTACGCCCTAGCTGCTAACCCTTCCGCATTTTTACTTATTTTAGCTATTTTCTCCGATTTCACGCACAGAAAATAAGATTTTCCGTATTTTTTATCCGTCGGCTGGATAGCTCGTATTTTCGTAATTCAGATCTCGATTTTTATTCACGCGATTTTAATATCAATCATCGATTTTCGTATTTACCTGATTTAAAAGTTGCACATTGCGATTCTTATTTACGCTATTTAAATATCGTATATTATGATTCTTATTTACGACATTTAAAAATCCAATATCGTGTTTTGTATTTATGCATTTTTAAAATCTCGATTTTATTATCAAATCTCGATTTTCGTATTTACCTGATTTAAAAGTTGAACGTTGCGGTTCTTATTCAGGCGATTTAAATATTGTACAGTGCGATTCTTACTTACGAGATTTAAAAAATCAATATCGCGATTTGTATTTACGAGCTTTTAAAGCCCTATGTAGCAATTCGTATTCACGTGAGCTTAAAATCCAATATCGTGATTCGTTTTTGTGGTTGTAATATCGCGCGATTTAAAAATTATGCATCGTGATCAAAAAATTAAAAATCATGATTTGTATTTTCGCATTTTTTAAATTCGATGTAGAGTTTCATATTAACGTGATTTAAAAGTCTCATATTCACATGGTTTACAAGTTTAAAAATCGCACTTTTTGTCAAATTTTTGTTTATATATATATATTTTTTTTTCTTCTTTTTTCTTTCTTTCTTTTTTTTGTTTTTTGGATTTCCTCTTTTTTACTTTCTGACTAAGCAAAAGTCTTTATTTTATGGACAAATTTTTTAATATACTTTTTATGCTTTCCTTTTCAGCAATATTTTTAACTTTAACTCCGTATGATTTTTACTTGTAGAAATTTTCAGAACATTGTATGATCTTGTTCTTTATCATGGTGCATAGCATTTTTAAAAAGTGCTTAAGGGTGCTTAAGCTTATTCTCGATTTTTACGAGCCCTTAAAGGTGCTTTTTTCATTCGGTGTTTTTAAAAAGTGCTTCATTTTCCCATTTCTAGAAATAAATTTTTTTCTTCACCGTGTCGATTTTCGCCATGTATTACGCAAGAGCGTGCTTTTCACATTGTTCTATTCAACGTTTTCACAATTCATTCGGCCACAATCTATTTCGAATTCGGTGTATCGTCGCTCCACACCATATAAAAGCGCTAATCATTTTACATGTTTGATGCAATACTTGCGAGTCCATATGTGCCTCTACTGAGCAGGGTTCGGTGAGATTATTACACTCTTGTGTGCAAGATATTTTCACTTATTTTCTTCACTTTCCACCCTCTGATATCGAGCCGAAAAATCTCTCTGTCTTTTTATGGTGGCTAATGTATTTGAGAAAAAGAGTTCTTTGTCAGAAACTAGTTATTTTATCAGGATCATGTAAAGTCTTTGAAAATTATTTTGCATTTTGTTAATGTTTATAGTGCTTAAAATATTTTTTGAGTGCTTAAAAAGTACTTAACACTAGAAAGACTGAAATACCTATATTGCCTAAAAGCAGTCAAAATGAGTGCATTGTGAAAGAATGACTAATGTATAAAGAAATTTGTTAAAAATTTATTTTTGATATTATTTTCAGTTATATAACAAGTTATTAGTAAATATCAAAAGTAAAAATAATTATATAAGTCACAAAATGCTAAGAAATTGTATACATCATTGTTTTTCTAATTGAAATTAAAAAGCAGTCAAAATGACTTCCTGTCTCTCTTTTATTTATTTCTATATTCTTTCTCTTTTTTATATATATTCTTTTTCCTGTTTCTTTTTTATTTATTTATGCTCATTATTTGTTTATTTTTGTTACAATTGTTGTCTTATGAGAAATATTTTGTTTTGAATTTAGGAACAGGTGAAGGAAAATGATGTTATGGGAGAAGATGCTGTGAAGTATCCTGACAAAGATGATACTGGAAAAGATGCCTCACGTAAAATACCAATATGATTCTATGTGCTTAATATCAAAGCTTTTATTCAGAAAAAAATAAATACCTTATGGTTTTTTTTTTTAAATATACTTAGTTACTTTATTATAAAGGATACCTGAAATTCTCCAACTCTCCTCTGTTTCCTTCCCTCTTTTTTTGAGGGGAAGAGTTAAAAATTTCTTTTGTATAGGCATTGCTTTATTTTTGGTGCATTTATATATATATATATATATATATATATATATATATATATATATATATATATATATATATATATAATAAATAAATAAATAAATACAAGAAAACACTAAGAAAGTTAAGAAAAACAATAAGTATCATTTATTGCGCTTAAGCTGCAAGTAAACAGCACTCATTAGATAAGTTCAAATTGAAGAATAAAACAAAGAAAAATTATAGACATATGAAAAAAAGGGGGTGGGAAATAATAAGTAAAAAAAAACAACAAACAACATTTTATTAAAAAAAAAAAAAAAATACATGTTAATTAAAAAACCGGAAAAAAAAAAGATATAATCTTTTCTTCAGCCCACACGATTATATCCGCAAAACAGAGTGCTTTCTGATATTGTATCAATAAAGCCAAAGCAAAATATATTAATATTTTGCTTTGCAAGATATGTGTGAGGAGCACTCAAAAATTTTTTTTTTTTTTTTTTTTATAAAATAACTACATAAAAATAGATCATAAAAAGTAAATATAACATGTAAAAACAGATAATAAAATAAAATAAAAAGAAAAAACATTAAAAAGGGGGGACTATAAAGCGAGTAGCAAAATCATAACAACTTACATGGACAGTTATTTTTCAAGAATGATTTAAAAATGTTTTCGCAGAAAGATTGCCAGATTACAAAAGATGAAAACAAAAGCGCAAATTGAGTGTAACAAAAGGGTTCTAAAGTGTTGTTCTTACTGCACTGCTGAAGTGATTTGTTATTCTGAGTTTTCCGTGTGGCTGAAGAAAAGATTATATCTTTTTTTTCCGGTTTTTTAATTAACATGTATTTTTTTTTTTTTTTAAATAAAATGTTGTTTGTTGTTTTTTTTTACTTATTATTTCCCACCCCCTTTTTTTCATATGTCTATAATTTTTCTTTGTTTTATTCTTCAATTTGAACTTATATATATATATATATATATTATATATATATATATATATACATACATATATATGTATATATATATATAATATATGTATATATATAATATAGTATGTTCGGCTGTTCCTTCCTAAAGTTTTTTCAGCAATTATTACTAGTATAGTTTGCCTAACAAATACGAATGCCTATAGTTGCTCATACGAAAGTGATTGTGTTTTTTCTCTATATATATTCTGTATAATATGTACAGGGAATTTTTTCTAGAGATTTGAGTAGCAACCCTGTAAAAAGTTATCCATGTTTTATGAAAAAAAAGGTACAATGTGTGACTTGTACCTGTTTAAAAATAAATTAGATTGTCTACATGGCTTGCACCAATTTTATTACATGAATTACAATTTTATGACCTAGACTTCACAGTTTTATGCAATCAATTGTCAATATATAACAACACTCTATTATTCATCAAGTATGATAACTTTTCATTGTTTTCCAACAAAAAATTTTTCTTCTTTTTTTATGAAACTTGTCTTAAAACGTGATGCCTAATGTCAATTGAACTTGGTGATTATGTGAATCTCAGAAAAGGTTTTTTTTTAAAAAAAATTATGTGTAAAACTGTTAATTAATTTGTGAATATTACTTGAATGAGATATGCGTGACAGATTTTAAAAATTTATTTATTGAACAAAATTTTTCTTTATCAAAGGTTTTAATGTAATTTATTGTAAAATGAAAAGTCTTGATATACAAATATCTATTTTTTTTCTTCTTTTTCTTAATCATATAATGCATAAATTAAATAGTTGAGGAGACGAAATGGGCCTTGATTAATTTCGTCTACAGTATGCGTAAAGCTTTTCCTCTTCCAAAATAAGATTTTTTTATTTTTCATGTTGATTATCGGCATAAATTATGCAAAAAGACATTGTTTACATTGCAAGAACAGTTTGAAATTCCGGTCTTATTCATACAAAGATTGAAATTAATAACATAAATGGTTGGATTGACTCAAAAAGTTTCATGACCCTTGTCAATGAACTTTCGCGTGTGCACCCTTCGTCGCACGGAGAATATCAAATTGATAGTCAATTTCATGGCAGGTAGCGGCAAGCTTTCATGTTTCTGGCATTGTTAATCACTATAATGTGCGCATATGGGTATCTGAAAACCCACATGAGACACAAAGGGATTCCCCAAAGGTTAATGTGTGGTGTGGACTAATGCACAACTGAGTCATTGGGCCTTTTTTACAGAAAAGACGGTCTCATCATCGTATACTTAGACATGTTGGAAAACTTCGTATTTCCACAACTAGAAGTGCTTCAGCCACATGTCTTTTTGCAACAAGTTGGTGCACCACCTCATTGGGGTATCATCGTTCGTAGTTCTTTGAATGACCATTTTCCAGGAAGATGGATTGGGCGAGGAGGTTCAATTCCTTGGCCACCCAGATCACCTGATATAACGCCACTGGACTTTTTTCTTTGAGGATTTATATAGGACAGTGTTTACAGGAGGATCGTGTCGAACATTGATGACCTAAAAGCCAGAATTACAACCGCAATAGCCTCTGTGGATGCCGACTTGCTTGCCGCTAACTGCTGTGAAATTGACTATCGACTTGATATTCTCCGTGTGACGAAAGGGGCACACGTGTAAGTTCATTGACAAGGGTCCTGAAACTTTTTGAGTCTATCTAACCATTTATTAATTTTGATCTATCTTTATTATCTTATGAGTTATTAAACATCAAAATGAGTCCGGGGCTTTATAAACATCCCGTATATATATATATAAGATAAATGTTTTTGTATTTTTATCTCCAATTTTTATTTAAAATTTTCTACAACAAAATTAGGATTTTTAACAATTTTCAAAACAAAAACAGTTTAATGTTAAAATAATTCAAGAACATAATTGTTAGAACAATTGTAATTTTACATTATATGTTAATTTAGAATTACCTCATATTTATAATAGGTAATAATTATCCTTAGGCCAAAATTTGTGTTTTTTGGCAATTTTAAAAAAAATTGTCAAAAGGTTTTTCTTGACATAATGGTTAAAACCTTCAAGTGTCAAAAGTTTGCCAACCCTGCTTAGTTATGATATTTTTTAAAAGTGCTTAAAAATACTTTTTGAGTGCTTGAAAAGTGCTTCAAATGTACTTTTTTTTTCTTGAAAAATTTAGCTGCGCACCTAGTTCTATCTCTCAGAATAATAAGTTTGTAATTATTATGTATTACTAATACACTACTTTAAAACTATGTTAAACAACTTTAATTCATGCCAACCTATAAATGTGAATTAATTTTTATAGCTAAAAATTCAATTGAAACTACAGATATAGAAACAACAGATGTAGTGAAGAAAAAAGATGACTCAACAAAGAAAAAGAAAGGAAAAATTTGTGTTGTATGTGGAAAAGTAAGTGTTAATTCATTTTAATACACATTGGTGCCTATAAAAGTCCTTTTATTGTAATAATTTTTTTTTCTTATTTTAATAGGATTTTCTTCAAAAGTTTTTTTTTTTGTGAAATATTGTTTTCATTAAAAGTTAATTTATTGTATCAAGTTTATTTTTTAGAACACTAAAAAGTGTAATAATTAAGTGTCATAGTAGTAATTACACATGGTGCGTAGCCTTTTTATAAAGTGCTTAAAGGTGCTTATTTTCGATTTTTGTTATTTAAAAGCCCTTAAAGGTGCTTTTTTCATTGTGTGTTTTTAAAAAGTGCTTAATTTTCCCTTTTCAGAGACGAGATTTTTTTTCGCTACCATGTCGATTTTCGCCACATATTATGTAAAAGCGTGCTTTTTCACATTGTTCTATTCAACGTTTTCAAAATTCATTTCGGCGTACCATCTACCCATAGCGTATGAAAACGCCAATCATTTTACATGTTTGATGAAATACTTGCGAGTCCAAATGTGCGTCTACTGACCTGGGTTCGGTGAGATTATTACCTTCTCATGTGCAACTCTGCATTTTGCAGAGTATTCTCAATTTCAGACTTCACTTTCCACCCTCTCATATCAAACCGAAAAATCTCTCGATCATTTTATAACGGGTAATATAATCAAGAAAAGAGTTCTTTGTCAGAAATTAGTTATTTTATCATGATCATCTGAAGTTTTTGAAAATTTTTTTGCATTTTGTTAATGTATATAGTGCTTAAAAATATTTTTGAGTGCTTAAAAAGTACTTAAAAGGTGCTTATTTTTTGTTGAAAGATTTGGCCTACGCACCCTGTTATAAAATCTTTAAATGTCAATTTATTTATTATATAAAAGAGAAATGTGAAAAAGATTAATTTTGCTAGATATCACAGTCATCTGATAGTTATGCTAAAGGAAGGAGATTTTGTGTTAATAATAATGGGTAGATACATTTTTTATTTACTTCATACATACTACCCTGAATAACTTTCGATCTAATGACTGGATCTCCAGGACTTAATCTTAATGGTTCGAGCAGGTGACCTCAAATATGCAAATTAATTAGCACCGACGATATTTTAATTTACAAAATCAGACTCAAAAAGTACTTTGTCCAAATAAACATACCGTTTTTAGATGGATTTAGATTTCTGACTTAAAATGTATAAATGTAGAGCCACAATCTGGGAAATATAGTCCTAATAGTTTGGTCCCCTAGATGCTAATTTTGCTTTGGAGCGATCTCCTGACCAAACTTCCCAGATTGAAGCTACCCCTATATTTTAAGTCCTCGTAAATAGGTGGAAACTTTTTCTTGTGTATTTTGCACTCTATTTGCACATGTATACATTTATTGATTAATTTTCTTATTTATTGATTTATAAAATATAAAGTCATTTTACTTATTTTTTTAGTTAAAAAGATTACTTCCTAGAAAAAATTTAGACCTACACAATTAAAAAAGGCTTATTTACAGTTTTATTCTATAAATGTGAGGCAGAATCGCAGCGACAGGGTGACATTGTCGTCGAATGTTACTCGGTTCTTGCAGAAAGACTTTTCTTTCGAAACGTTAAAAAAAAATTTCTTTTCTATAGAAATTTGCAAGCAATATTTGAATCATGCATTTAGCTAATTACTTTTCGGCAGGCATAATTTATGACGATAATCTCGTAAATCGATGTAATATTTTGATTGTATTGATTTATGCATGGATTTTAAATATCCTGAGACGTAAATCGATGTAATATCCCGATGTATTGATTTATGCATGGATTTTAAGTATCCCATTTCAAACAATATGGAAAATTCGAATTGTGCATTTGAGTTTTTTCTTTTTAAGCCAATAATTTTATCCAATTTTTGGCAGTGATTGCTAATGTTTTCTCCGTAATTTTTATATCCTATATTTTTTATACAATCTCAAAACAAAAAACACGCATTTGAGGAGTTCAATTCACATGATTGCGTCTCCGCTCTTTTTTTCAGCAATTACTAATAAGGATTTTATGATTTTTAATATTTTTTTTTATTGTGATGACAGAATGCATGGAAGAAAATA
The DNA here is from genome assembly GCF_982258835.1 of Parasteatoda tepidariorum. Classification (NCBI taxonomy): domain Eukaryota; kingdom Metazoa; phylum Arthropoda; class Arachnida; order Araneae; family Theridiidae; genus Parasteatoda; species Parasteatoda tepidariorum. Next base: position 131,183,242 of record NC_141755.1, on the reverse strand, counting down.
ACACCTCCCAAAAAAATATGAGAATGTTAGAATAAAAAATTATATGTTGAATTAAAAAAATAATGTATTTTTTTTGTAAACACAGCACTTTTAAATCTGAAACAAACATTATTACTGAAAGTAGGTAACTTGCAGGAAGATATTAATGCTAGTGAGATAGCTTTAAAAAATTCTGCCACAGGTCATGTAAGCCTTTTATTATAAATTGGTGAATAATTCTTTTGATGACCTCTGTAGCAGTTTCTTCCCAATTTGACTAGATGATAAATTTATCAATATACAAGGCAATCTCATATCGCAACAAGGAATTTTGGCGCACCTGCTTGCAAGGGCATTGTGAAGGACAATTGTCGTTGAAGAATCAATTGTGTGGAACTGGTCATGAGTAGAAAATAAAAAGCATAAAGACAAAATTGATAAACATTTAAAAGGGTAGTGAAAGCGACCTTGAATTACAAAAGAGTGAACTACTTAGAGAATAAAGAGGAGAGTTCAAAAATAGATATCAAGGCTAAAAAAAAAAGAGCTGACACAAATTAAAGAAACTGAGGCAAATTAGATGGTTGAAGGTATGATTAAATGGAATTCACAAAACGTAAAATTAAAAAGGTTGAAGGTAGTCATTGTAACATCACAAATTCACTAGGGAATCTGTAAAACCTATGAGTATATACTGAAGTGTTAACATATATAGGATAATAAATGTATCAAACAATCAAAACAAATACATATCAAATATTTATAAACATAATAAAGGAAACAATGTTTACTCGAAATAAATCTGTTAACTTATTATATTTTGAATTATGCACCAATGTGATTGAAGTGAGTCACCTTATTGATATGGTTAGAGTACTACAGCCAGATGTATATCCTATTTGATAAGAATATGTCAAATTATGATCAGCGATATTTAGTTGGTATTTTGTACCGTATTAAATAAATGTCTTTACTCAAGCGGAGTTGGTTGAACAGCACTAAAAGGGTACAAATAGAATGTACCAATGTCTAATAATTTGTAGTTATAGGCTGATGATAATAATAACAAAAAGTTTGTATTATAAACAAACTAGCAAATGGGTATGTCGATAGCAGAAGAGAAGATGTCAAAAAGAGCACTGGCCCTGAAGATTTAGAACAAGAATGTATTTGATATGTTGAAAACGGCAGAGATGTAGCCACGTTTTTTATACAAAAATGATAAAGAAGAACAGTCTTTTAATTAAAACAAAGGAGCTGACATGAATTAAATGCTTGCTTCAGGTGTAACTAAATGGGGAAAAAATTTGTTGTAAATTCACAACTGTTTTACAAGGCGTAATTTAAAAAGATTAAAGATTTAATAAATTCACTGGGACAATATATATATATGCGTATGTATATATATATATATAATGGCATAGTGCATAGCGTTTTTAAAAAGTGCTTTAAGTATTTTCATTTTTAAAAGCTCTTTAACTGTGCTTTTCAACGGGTGTTTTTAAAAAGTGTTTCCTTTTCCCTTTTTGAAAATGAGATTTTTTCTTCTTTACCATGTCTGTTTTCACCACGTATTATGCAAAAGCATGCTTTTCACATTGCATCTTGGCGTACTGTTGGTTTGTAGCATACAAAAGTGCCAATGATTATCTTGTTATCAATAATTTTACAGATACTTTTGAGTCCGTGTGTGCATCTACTGAGCTGGTTTCGGTGAGATTATTGCACTTTCATGTGTAACTCTTCTTCATTTTTCAAGATATTCTCAATTTCAGGCTTCACTTTCCACCCTCAAGATCGAACCTAAAAATCTCTTGATCATTTTACAATGGCTAATGTAGTCAGGGTGTGTTGCATTTTTAAAAAGTGCTCAAAGGTGCTTATTTTTGATTTACGTTTTTTAAAAGCCCTTTAAGGTGCTTTTTTTATTCGCTGTTTGTAAAAAGTGCTTAATTTTCTATCTTTTAAAAAGAGATTTTTTCTTTGCCTTATCGATTGTTGTTCAAAATTACAAAAAATGCATTATTTTCACAATTTTCTTTGCGATATTTATCAGAAACTAGTTACATCATCATGATTATGTCAAGTTTTTGAAAATGTTATTGAATTTCATTGATTTTATGTTTATAAATTAAGTACACTTTAAACGATAGAAAAAATCATTTTTATTACTGCACAGATCCTAATGATTTTTTTTTTTTGGAAGGTGATTAAAAATATTTTTTGAATGCTTAAAAGGTGCTTATTTTTTATTGAAAAACTGGCTACGCACCCTAGTAGTCTAGAAAAGAGTTCTTTGTCAGAAACTAGTTATTTTATCGTGATCATCTAAACTGTTTTAAAATTATTTTGCATTTTGTTAATGTATATAGTGCTTAAAAATATTTTTTGAGTACTTTAAAGGTGTTTATTTTTTGTTGAAAGATTTGGCTATGCACCATGTTAGAGCTTTGATTGTTTTGTATAACAATATTGTGAATAAACTAAAAATAATGTGAATATTAATAGTTGGATAAAGAATTTATATTTTAAATAAGGGCTCCCCTTTACTAAATTCTTTATTTTGTTTATAAATTCTTTGTTTTGTTTACCGATGTAAAATGTATGAATACTATAAAATTAATGTAAATGCTACGCATCCTGAATGGTTATTTTGTGACAAATAATTCAGTTTTATTTCACTTGATAAAAATTGCCCTTTACAGTAAATGCACCCCCTTTTTTTAAAAGAAATGTGAACACCGAGAAACATCCGTATATTGATTACTATAAGAAATATTTTGCAGAATGATATTAGTGCTTAATGAGGCTTATTACAAAAAGTCATGCATGTAATTTTCTAAAATTATGACCCACACGCACCTTTAAATTTATTATACTCATCATGAATAACTTACAGTAGCAAATGATTAAGTATCTATTAAAGCTTTTTTAATGTTAAGTATATTATTTTTAATATCTAAACTCATTAGTTTTTTTTTTTTTAATGCAGGATGCATAGAGTTTTTAAGAAGTGCTTTAAGGTGCTTATTTTCGATTTTTGAAAGAAATAAGGGTGCTTAAGGTGCTTAATAATTAAGGTGCTTTTTTCAATTGGTGTTTTTAAAAAATGCTTAATTTCCCCCCTTTCAAAATGATATTTTTCTTTTACCATGTTGATTTTCGCTACGAATTATGCTAAAAGACACAGTTCACATTGTTCTATTCAACATTTTCATAATTAATTCAACCAGAATCTAGCGTATGTAAACTCCATTCATTTTACATGATTTAAAATTTCATGATTTTTAACAATTGTCAAAAACAATGCCAAAAGTTTTTTTGTTTGACATGACGATTAAAGCAAGATAAAACCGTCATTTGCCAAAAACTTTCCAACCCAGCCTAGTTATGTTATTTTTTTTAAAGTGTTTAAAAATATTTTTCGAGTGCTCAAAAGGTGCTTATTTTTTGTTGAATAATTTGGCTATGCGCCCTGTAAAAACAATGTTTTTTTTTTTCAAATCTGTTTTATGAAGTATAGTTCTGATATACTTTAAATTTTAGTCGCAAAAATGTTGATGCAATTATTTTCTTTCTTCAGAAAAGAAAGATAGAATTCCGAATCCATTTCCAAGGGAAGGTCCAACTGCTTTGTTCGGATCAGTGTTATAAGCAGTTCAAAGAAAATCAATCAGAGTCTAAAGCAGAGACAGTCGCCAAGCCAGCTGAACCTGTTCAAGACTCCTTTTGTCCTCAGTGTCAGAAGTTAATTTTTCCTAATCAAGGTTACTATCCTGTAGTTGGGGAAATCAAACCTCTTTGTTCCGAGGATTGTGTCAGGAAATATCAGGAGGTTAGTATTTGATTTGACTTTTTTTTTTCGTGTGTTACGTTGCGCTTCACTATAAGAATGCACTAAACATTGATGTTTCTTTTCTTGGATTTTAAAATTGTTACGTAGAAATTTGTGCACTCTCTAAATCAATTTAAAAATACCAGAGATAGATGATTGTGCTCCGGAAAAAATCCGGATTTACATATTTATTGCTAACTGCGATCCAGAAATATCCTGAAACCCAATGTCCAAAAGTTTCCAAGAAATCATCAATGACATTTATGTGTAAAAATTCTTGTATATTTTATTTAAAAATATTAGAACTAAAATTTATACTTGGCATCTCTTTCATTTGTAAATATTTTTTCTGGTAGAATAATAAATGTGATTAGAGACAAAAGTAAACATATAAATAATTATTCATTTAAATGATGTTGCATATAATTTATTTAGAATTTCATGTTTTGAAAATATCAATGATTTAAGTTTATAACGACATTAATTTTTTGAAATAAGTCATTAATGATTTTACTCAAGAAATTTTCATGATTTTTGAGCTGGGCTCACAATCACCCCTGTAGTTGTAAACTTCGCCGGAAGTGCGATAAGAAGAATAAGTAATCGGTGTTGGTGGAACTGAAAAATTGCTAACCGCTGATTAATTATCCTGTGGTTCAATTTCCATTAAATTCAACTTTAATTTGTTAAATTTTGTAACTCAAAGTTGTTAATTTCAAAAGTTATTAATTGATTAATTGGTGTATTTCTGTATAAAATGAACATGAAATTTTTATAAACATCTGTATATATGACAGATGTTTATAAAAATTTGCATAAAATGATCGTTACTACAATCACATTTAGAAAGATATTTATTTATGAGAGAATGCTTTTTCTTTTTTTTTTTTACTTCAACGACTTCTATCTATTTTGCTTTTCAACCGAATCACTAGTTTAGAACTTTTTATTTCAACAATTTTGTGGAGAATTAGTAGTTATCGACTGCGTCGACCATCATCTATGAAAAGGTACCCCAACATAAAATTGAGTTGACATATCTTATATATACTAGTGAATTAGAATTATATTTTTTTAGTGGTAGAAATACTACAGTACTCACCCACCAGAATTATATCTGTGATAGAAATCGATGAACGGATACCACTAGTTGATTCATTGCTGTTTTGTTTTGTTTTTTTCTGTGAGAAGCCGGGAGAGGTGTATTAAGATCACCTTACTGTTTGAGTGCTGATCGTGAGAGCTGTATTAAGTTCATGGTCGTGGTCGCTCTTGTGTTGCCTTTAACAGTTGGGTGTGACTGAATTAATGTAGGGGGAAGAAAGCCTGTCCTTCCATTAACATATTCTGGCTTTTGCCTAGAATGATTCTCTACGAGGAGAAGCATTCTAAAAGAAAGAATGGTGTGAACAAGGGGATACTGTAGCTCATGGAAGTGTTTATTTGGGAAGGAATATTTGAGGTAGAAGACCCACACTAACCTTCAAAATTCAGTTCTACTGATAATGCTTATAAGAATTAATGCTAAGAAAAGAAGTATCAGAAAAATTTTTTGAATCCATATTGAAAACTATTTCCTGAAATCTAGAAGAATAAAATACATTTTTATAATATTTCTGTAAATTTATAAAAAAGCATAATATGTTTTAAAATTCATGATTGTACTAAAAATTAGACAAATCTGTAAGAAACAGGATTTGGAAAATCCCAGAGGTTTTTCATCTAAAACCTGGGGTTAATTAAAGTTTTTTTTCCTGAGTACTAACTAAGAAAGTGTGATTTGCTTCTAACAAGAAAGTTAAATATTTGGTAACTATTTATAATTTGTTTTGTTGCAATGTAATTTTTTTTTTAAAGTTTTAGATTGTGAGGCTATTATTTTTATTTCTTAAGGATAAGCAGATAGTTACATAAAAATTTAAATCTACTCACCTAAAACGTTAACCTAAACTAAGATTTTTATAATCATTTTATTCAGCTAACATTGCAACTTAATATACTGTTTTTTAATTTTTGTTCAATTTTTGGTTGCTTTAAAATTCATGTTTTTTCCCAGAATGTTTAGTAACATTATGTAAAGTTAATTCCTAATATCAGGTTTGGCTGAAAATAATTTTGTTAAAGTTCATCATAAAAGTAAATGTAACACTGGTCTAGTAGCGAAATATAAAAACCTGTAATAATTTTTTCAATGTTTTTGTCAAATTTCTTTATTTAATAATTTTTTTAATATACATGAAAAAATTGCAAATTTTAATTTCTGCATTTAATTTTATGAATCATCAATTTCAATGAAATCATTAAAAATTACAGATTAGTTTCATACGTTAATTTCTACAATCTGAATGACGTTAAATTTGAACATTCTAAAAATGTTTTTAAAAAGCTCTCCCTGGGTTTTCACAAATTGCCTGGTACTTCTTTGACCGGCCCTGTTAATTAATACAATTATACAGTGCTTGCATTATAATAAAATTGTTTTTTTATTATTTTTTTTAGAAAGGTAAATAAGGGACACTGTCACTGGTGGCATATATATATTCGATGATAAACAATCATATTATTTTTAAAGTTCTTAATTTTTCAAAAAGAAAATGTCCTTAAAAGTTTTTCTTTGTTAAAAAGAGTGGGAACCGTGATTACGTTTTGTTCCCTTCATTTTTCACACATTAGTGATTGAATTAGGAAAAATGTTCCACTTCAACTAAATTGTTTCGAACTACAGTAGAGAACCATTTATCCGGTATCCAAATAACCGGGAAATCAGAAAAAATTTAGCTCAGTTTTCCCGCCATTTTAAACTAGAATGATTATGAAAAAAAGAGGAAATTAGACTCATCCTTGAAGTTGAGTAAAGGAAAATGTGAGGAAGGGGAGAATTTTTTCCCTCTTTTACACAGAGAAACATCATTTCTTCTGTGACTTTAAAGATCGAGAGGAGGCAGGGAAGGGACAAATGTTTTATTTTCTCCTTTAGGCCGCCAATCAAACTCAAAGGAGTGGCATGATAATTTCGTTTTCTCTTTGATTTACGAGGGGGTGGGGAAGATGCATTGCATATGCATATCAGTGAATAGAAGATGAAAGAGAAAAATATATTTATCTATTAGACATCGATTAATAAAAATAAAATATTTTTCTTTTGAATAAATTCTGATTCTTTGGAAGTGCTGTATCATTTGCAAGCTTTTCTTGATGTGGAATCACATCTGCTTTCTTTAAAAATTGTGTTTTTATAAAAAAAAATAAAAGGACAGGGCTGCCACAAGGAGACTTAAAGGCGACTTTTTGCTACTTTTTTTGACACTAGGCGACTTTAGCGACTTTTTTAACTAAAAAGAGGCTAATAAGCGACTTTTTTTGACAACTGATACTTTTTTGGAGACTTTTTCTTCTTGCGGTTGCTTTTTTTCCCCCAAAATAATTGGATAACTTTTTCCCCCCAATATTTCTAGCAATCTCGCCAATTGCAACACATGTTTTCCTGATCCCGCCATGCTTCACATTTTCTCTAGAATCCCCATCAGATTCCCATTCAAAATTCCCATCTAGATGGGAGGACTATGAAAAAATTCAAGTATAAAAAGATGTTTCACGCCTAAAATTTCTAAAGCATGTTTCGAACCGTTGGTTGACTCTTGGACCAGCAACTGAGAGATTTCTTGAACAGTGGTTGGCAGTAGTTGAATATTTTTCTGTTTATCTACCCGAGAAAGAAAAGAATTACTCAAACTGAAAAATACAAAAGAATAATGAAAGCAATAAGAATTGCGGACATAAAAGCTGAGTTAAATTTCATCGTAGAAAGTTCAAAATTATATGGTTCTTTTTTGGAAAATTTTCAGAAGTCTGAACCGTTAATACATGTATTGGATACTGAAATTAAAATTTTGTTAAAGAAGATTTCCGGTCGTATTTGTAAACCTAATGTAGAAATAAATGGAACTATTGCTATTGAGAATTTAAGAAAGGAAACTTCCTTCGATTGTGATGAATTGACAAGAAAAGAAATCAATAAGTTGCGTGAAAATGATAAATTAGATGTATATCAAAAGATTCAAAGGCATTATATGTGTTCTTATAATTATATATGGAATAATCTTTCTAAAAGAGACAGTTTGCTGACAGATTTACGTTGTTTGTCTATTGGGCGCATAGCTCTTGAAAAAAGTGTCTCTGCTATAGGCAAAATCGCAAGAAGCTTTGCATTTATTGATGTAAAGGAAGTTGATGCGAAAGATGAGTGGAGGATTTTACAAACAGAAAGTGACTTTAGTTCTCTCAGTTGTAATATAAGAATTGATCATTTTTGGCAGAATATCATATATAAAAAAACAGATTTGGGGCACTTAAAATATCCATCTTTAAGTAAACTTATTAAAGTTTGTTTATCATTATCTCATGGAAACAGTGAGGTAGAAAGAGGATTTTCAGTGTCCCGTAGAGTTTTATCTGAAGATAAATCTTCAATGTCAGAGCGAGTTCTGAATGACCAATTACTGATCAGAGATTCCATTAAACTTCATTCTAAGGTTTCAGAAATTCCAATAACTAAAGATCTTTTAAACTTAGCTTATGGTGCACGTAAATCATATCAACTTTATCTTGATGATCAGAAAAAGAAGAAAGAAGAAGAGCTGAGAGTAGAAAGAGAAAATGAAGAAAATCTTAAAGAAAAGAAAAAGCAGGAAGAAAATTTGTTAAATTTAAAAGGGTGTCAAAAAATTGGAAGAGAAAGCAAAGATAGTCAACCGAGAACGAAAGGAAATTGGAAAATCAGCTGATGAACTTTTTAAAGAGGCAAATAAGAGGTTGAAACTGGCAATTGATGATAAAAATATTGAGAGCATTCGGATAGCACAGGGTATGATAGAAGGTAGTCTCAAATTGAAAGAAAAAGAGAGAGAGTGTGAGCAAGAAGAAAATAGGCTAAATAGGGTTGTCAACAAGAGAAAATCTAATTTAATAGAATCTTTCTTCAATAAAAAGCCAAAAGCATAAATTGTAAATTATTTTTTAAAAATTGTATTTGTTTTTAATAAATAGTCTAGATTATTTGATTTTTGTTTATTCATATCTATCTTTTTCAGGCTTGTTACTTATTCATGCCTACCTATTATATTATTACCTAATGTAAATTTTTATTATACTACTTCTTTGCGACTTTTTTTTTTGCTTACAGGCTACTTTTTTTGCTACTTTTTTAAAAATTTTATGCTACTTAAGCAACTTTTTTGGGGTATTTTTCCTGTGGCAGCCCTGAAGGAGAATTGGTTATTAATTTAAACATATGATTATTTTATGAAGCAGATTGCAGTTTTGTTTTTCTGATTCTACTACGTTTGATTTTTTTTTCATGATGAATTTTGCACTTAATAAATAAATTCTTTTTATTCATAAATTTTATCATTAGTTTTTTTTTTTTTATTTATTCCGTTGATCTTATTGATCTTAATTATAATATGAATTGTATGTGGTATACTCGTATAAATTTTATATTTCTTAAATATATTACATTTATACCAACTCTTTTTCTTTCTTTTTTTTTTATACTCTTCGTTTTAACCGAGTTTTTCAGTTATCCGAGTTAGTCGTGGTTCACATTAACTGCGATAATCGGGACTCTACTGTATGTCAATTGAAATTATTAAAAATGTAAGTGATTTTGTCTCTATTATTCGTCCGACATGAATATTCTGTGTTAAGCAGTACAGGCTAAATACCAAATTTTTGTATGTTGCATCTCTAATTTAGTAGCAGCAATTGTTGAGCAGAATCTTGTATCGATTTCGAATTTAAAAACTTCTTGAAAAGGGTTTTAGTAATTTTTGCAACAACAGGACCCTGGTTGAAAGAATTTTGTATTCACAAATTATGAATAGTTTTTTCACTATTTTACAAAAACAGGACCTTTCACAAAATGTCAGGACAGACCCCTGGTTTATATCTAGATGAATTTTGTGTTCTTATATTATTTACTAAATATTCTGTTTTAAAGAGGGATTATCTAAAAGTTAAATAATATTATTTTAGATAAAATATATACTAGGTAAAAAAAAGTAATATATTAGATAAGTCAAAAATTAATACTTCATTAAAATTATTTCAATTGGTTAATTATTTATTGAGCCTAGTTGTTTACTTTTTTGGTAATTAATATCCAGTAATTAGCGAATAAAAATAAAATTTTCAGCTAAAAACTCTTTATTATATTTAACTTTTAATTTATGATTAGGTATGTAAAACTATTTGTATTAATAGTATTTATTGATAAATACCTTTGACATTAAATCAAGGATTGTTTTCTGTATTTTTACTTGACAGCATAAGGTTTTGAAAGTTAGTAAGCTGTATGTAATGAATGCAGCGTGTGATTTATATTACAATAGAATGAAGTCGTAAATTTTTTTCTAAAACATTTTTATGAAATAAAGTTGTCCTTTGCGTAAAAGATTGAATTTTAATTCCTTAAGAAATTTGTTTAATTTACTTTTCACTCTTGTAAAAATGATCAATCAAATAACCCCGGAATTACGTCGACATTCTCGCAGAACGGAAATATTGTGGTTTTCCTTCCTGCAGAATTTTTCGAAAAATGTTTTTTTCTTTTTCTGCAGAATTTATTTTTAAAGATGCGCATCAGATAGGAAAAAAAATATTTGGGATTTAAGAAAAGTCCGTCCTTCAGCTAGAACTCAAATTTAATAACATAAAATGAGACATTCAGAAATCGTTTAAAAGAGAGTTTCTTTTAAGAACACCCTGTTTTACGCACACTTATTTGAGTGTCTCTTTTTTTTAAAGAGTCCCATTCACTTGATTTTGTCTATTTTGGAAGGCATTTTACGGTTTTTAATTTATATACAAATTTCAATTTTTTATGAATTTTAATGATTTACAAGATTAGAAAGGGGAAATAATGAGTGCATTTTTCCACCTACAAAGTGTGAGATAATATTACATTTAAAAAAATATCAAGTTTTTATTCTATACTTTCTTCTGTCGTTTCTGTAACTTTAAATTAGTAATTGTTATAAGTATCTTAAAGATAAATATCAATGTTAGGGAAGTTTGTCCCAGAAAGCCTGAAAAAATTCTGTCTCGGGGGTAATTAACTATTATTTAGACTAGTTTGCAATTATAAACTGTTAATTTAATGCATGGTATTAATAAGAATTCCTTTCACTTTGTCTGCCTATTTCTTTCTTTCTTCCATCTATCGACCTAAATTGTGTTGTTTATTTTAGAATAATGGCCCACCTAGAAAATGCTCTCAATGTGAAAATAAGGTAGAAGACAAAAATGTTCACCTGACTTGGGAAACCATGATATTTTGTGGAGAGGATTGCCTCGGAAAATACCAGTCATTTCTTGGCAGTCACTGCACCTGCTGTCAGGCACCTGTACAGCAAGCATCACTGGGAAAATACTGTGTCTGTTTCGGATCGGATATTCGACAATTCTGCTCCGGCAGTTGCCTCGACGATTTCAAGAAAGGCCTTAAAGTAAGTGAAATCAATATTTATCAGGGATGAAAGAAAGAAATCCTCAAAAAAGCGGAAATCCGCTTTTTTTCTCCCAATTTTTAAAATTTCCGAAAATATTCCAAGAACTTACATTTTTGGGGATTTAATTGGAGAAACCCAAGCCACCCAAACGATAGTCAGCCTTTGAACGAACTTTTTCCCCTTTGCAGTAGCCTCCTGATGAAATGATTTTCAGAAGTGAATGAGTAGAGCTTCGGCAGGTACGCCGCTGCCTAGATAACCATGACTTACTCTATAGAGCGGAAAGAAGTTCTAAGCAGTTTCGTTTCGACCGCCGATATTTGATTTCGTCTGTTTAACTAATTTTCAGAATTTCAAATGTTAAGAGCTGAGCCGGAATCTGCTAAAATTGTGATTCTTATTCAGACGATTTTAATATCAATAATCTATTTTCGCATTTAACTGATTTAAAAGTTATATGTTGCGATTTGTTTTTACTCGATTTAAAAATCGTACTCACAATTCCCATTCACAGGGTTGCCATAGACTACTAAAATCAGGGTGGCCACCCACCTAGAGTTATCAGGAAATTTTTTTTTATACTGGAAAAAACCTGAAAAAATCAGGGAATTTCAAAGAAAAGCTGGAAATTTTTTCTTTGATAATTTTTTTAATTTCACTATTTTAAATTATTTACTAATTTTCTTAATTTAAAATATTTCATCCATTATACCCACTTTTTTTAAACGGAAATGTATCGCCAAACAGTTGAAATATCATCAACTCAGCGATACTTTGCTTGCATCAAAATTTGCTCCATTACAGCTCTGTTAAACTAGAATGCCACATAAAATTCTCCCATGGTTGCTAAATGAATGTAGAAACCTTTGACTGCTGTGGGACTGTGCAATTTAGGAAAGATTTTGGTGGAGGTGGAAAAAGGGATTAAGATATTAGCTTCTGTTTTTAAATTCTGTCCTTTGGCTGAATCCATTTATGGCTCAAGTTTGTTCCGATGCTTTGGTGGTACTTTTTTTTTCCTATTTTGACAAAATGTTTTTGTATTTTTAACTTTATAAAATTCTCCAAAAATTAGTTGGTTATAATTTAATAATAATAGATTTTATATTGCACTCTTTTTCTAAAAGCTTTTCTACTCCCATACAAAGAAATCTGTGAATTATTTTTTCTCAACAAACCAACCAATCACACATTTTTTTACAATTGCTCACAGCAATGTTTGTCGACAAATCGTTACAATTGTTTCATTAATGCTAATTTTTTTCTATTTCATTTTAACCTTTTATAACATATTTTAATTTTTAAAAAAGGTTTTTTTAAGAACCAACTATATATTAATATTTAATTTTACTCTTTTGTTGGTCAATATATAATTTTTGATTCAAAATTTTGTACCAAAACATTAGAAAATATATAAAAAATCTTGCAAAATTGTCAAAAAAAATTATTTTTTTCAAGATGATTCATTAAAAAAATAACATTTTGAATAAAATATTTTATAATTCCCTATTTTATAATATTGTACACATCCTACACTTTATAATAAAAAAGAAACAAAAACCTGGAAATTTTAAGGTTTTTATGTGGAAAACCTGGAAAAATCAGGGAAATTTGAAATCTGATTTGAGTGGCCACCCTGAAAATGCAACTATTTGCTACTATTTTTGGCTTTAGGCGACTATGGCGACCTTTTTTTTTTGCATGAAAAGGCTAAAAAAGCAACTATTTCCAGGAATAGGAGACTTTTTTACTCTTAGCGAAGCTCTTTCACAAAAATGAACGCTACTTTTCAGAACGTTAATAAAAGAAAGCAAACTTTTATACCTGTGATTCTCAACCACTGTGTGTGCCGCCAAATTCTTAAAATGTGCCGCCAAATAATGGAAATGATGCAATAAAAATTATAATGCTTTTTTTATTATGAGTAAAGTTTAAATGAGAAAAAAGTGTATATATATATACATACTTTTTATAATTTTTCCACGCTTTAACCGTGTGAACGTCTTTGTCGGTGATTGTCTTGTCTCAGACAATCTTAAAATAAGTTAGAATAAGAAGAAAGTGTTTAAATTGTCTTTGACAATTTTAAAAAATGTTGAAATTATAGGTAGGAAATTTAATGACTATTAAAATTATTAATTAACAAAGGAAAGCAAGCTAAATATTAACTTTCAAACGGAAATAAAAACTGATCATTAAAGTAAGCTATGCAATAAATAGCTATAAAAACAAATTAACAAAGGATAACTACCAAAAAATAAGCGAACAATTAATAATTATCAAAAATACTAGTTTACAGGAAATCACAAAAAAATAAGAATTGGTGTAAAAAAGCGAACAGATAATAACTATAGAAAACAAGCTAACAATTAATAACTAGCAAAAAAATAAATAACTGTTACTAACTAACAAAAAATTAGTCGGAAGAAATAATTAATTCCTTAATAAACATGCTTTTGTAGTACAAATTATTTTATTTCACATTCAAAATTATTATGACAAACTATTTAACACAGTGTTATAGGTAAGTAAAAAACTTTTAAACAAATTTCTTTCATTTTGTGCTGTCAATTTTGAAATCGTTAAAAGTTTGCCGCCACGTAAAAAAGGTTGAGAATCACTGTTTTATACAATCATTTATGTCCAAAAAGCCAAAACTTTCGATTTCCATTAGATTTAATAAAGTACTTGTTATATTTTCTCTCTGAGGGGCAGTTTTGTTATTTTAAATTGTTTTTTACTTCTATTAACATTCATTTTTTATTGTAATTCAACTTTTATTTAGGTACCTATTTTCTAATATGTATACCATTTATATTTGTACGAAACGTTTCTTTAATTGGAGCATAGCTAGGACTGGGCAATAAATTGATGTATTGCGAAATATCGATTTAATACATATATCGGTAGGCCGATGTAGTGACTTTCGTTTTAGGCGATGCATCAGCAATCTGATTTATGCCGCCGGAATAAGACTACAATCGCGGTTTAACGATTTAATATGCAAGGAGCCTTGGCTAAGCTAACGCTGTTACCGCACTGACGAAGACGATTTGATTTCGTCTAGCTGCAGAGAAGTAGATAGTGTTCTGCTAAAAAAGATTATGTTAGTTTCGTGATGTTGAATGACGTAAAGCAAATTGAATCAGAACTCCCGGTTTCGAGCGAGGATCAGCGTTGTAATATAGAACGCAATGCATAGCTTCTTTATGTCCATTTTTGTCTTCGCGATTTTGAGTTTTTTGAAGATTATTTTAATGGGACTTAAGTCATTTCGCGATCGTTGTGCATTTTATTTCATTGGAAATAATTGTCGGATTTCTTGAAAATTATTTTCAATGAGACTCTTGCTACTTAGCGATCGTTTCATTCTGCATTATTTTTATTACCATTTTATTTTTTGTTTGGGTTTAACGATTCTTGTCATTTATTTTTAGTAGATCTACTGTTACTTTGCGATTGCTGTACAATCGCTGTTATCTTAAATTTTCGTTCTGAACTCAATAGATCAATAACAAGAAAATATAAATAAAAAAGAAGATATTTCATTGATTTTTTTCAATTATTGTTTTTCATTTTAAGCTACAATTTAATAGGGGTATTTTGTATTTAACTTTGTTATAAAAAGTTAGTTTTTTTTAAAATTTATTAAATGTAGGTAAGTATAATAATTTGATTATTTTTAAACCAATAAATGTTCAGTCGTTTTTAATTATAAAAAAATTAAAGCAAAGCTTACCTTTATTGAATTTGCTTTTATTTTTGAGAAATGAAGACAAAGTTTTAAAAAAATTTGCCTATTAGTTAAAAAACAAATAAATTCTTTTAAAATTAAATAAGGAGTTGAGTAATGTTTTGACGCTTTTTAATAATTTAACATTAGTACTTAAAGTTTGTTGTTTTTTTTAAAAATTTTTTATTAAAATCCTTTCAATACTTGTTTGTTTTATAATTTGTTAGATAATCAGTATCATTTTTAAACAAATAAATCTTTAGTCGATTTTATTTTCAAGGAAGAAAATAATAATAAATAAGTAAAAATATTTTTGCATTTATTCTGTACATAATTTGACCATTAGTTAAAACTACTTTTTACTATTTTAAATAATAAAATTAAGGGTCTAATGAGGTTTCAAAAGCATGTTTTTTTTTAAACAAATAATTTAAAATAATGTTTCTTTTTTCTGAAGGGAACATTTCTTTGGTTTGTTTTCCACTTTCGTTTTTTTTTTTTTTTTTAAATTTTTAATGCATGTATGTAAAATATTTTGTTACGGTATTATTATTTTTAAACCAATATGTCTTAAATCATTTTTAATTTAAGAAAAAGGAAATAAAGCTTAGGATTGCTTTTTCTTTGACTTCTTTATTATTTTAATTGAAAAAATTAAGCAATGATATTGATGTCATAGTAGAATATGTTTAGAATTAATATTTTCTTTTGTAATAGATTTATTCATTTTTATTTATTTTTGATTGATTTATAGATTTCCCATAGGTAATTTTTGAACATATGCTAAATCGCGATACATCGCTATCTTGCAATCTCTAACTGACGATGTATCACGATTTAAAATTTCTGACATCACCCAGTCCTAATCATAGTATTTGACAATTAAGCTGTAATTTTATTTATTTGGCTACTATTTTTGACAAATTTTTGTTCCAGTTCAGGCAACTATTTTCATTGTTTTGGGCAACTATTTTCATGCTTGAGGCTACTAAAGGCAACTATTTTTGTTCATTTTTTACTGTGGCAACCCTGCATTCACTCAATTTAAAAATCGAATATCGCGATTTGCATTTAAGAGTTTTTAGAACCCAATATCGCAATTCATATTCCCACTAGTCCAATGTTGCTATTTGTGTTCACTCATTTTTAAAATCCAATATTGTGATTCGTTATGCAGTTGTAATATCAAACATCGTTTTTCGTATTTATTCCAGAGATGATTGTGCTCCGGAAAAAATCCGGATTTCCGGATCTTTCGCAAACAGTGTTACGGAAATCCAAGATCCAGAAATTTCAAGAAATCGTCACATTTATGTATAAAAATTCTTGTATATTTTTTCTGGTAGAATAATAAAAGTGATTAGAGATAAAAGTAAGCATATAAATAATTCATTTAAATTATGTTGCATATAATTTATTTAGAATTTCATGTATTGATAATATCAATGATTTAAATTTATAACGATATTAATTTTTTGAAATGCGTCATTAATGATTTTACTCAAGAAATTTTCAGGATTTTTGAGTTGGACTCACAATCGCCCCTATTATACGCTATTTGAAAACTACTCATTGCGATTCATATTCACGTGATCTAAAAATTATGCATCTTGATTCTTATTTAAGTGATTTAAAAATCCAGTATTGCAATTTGTTATTTTGTGTTTTTAAAATCCATTTTCCCTATTCATATTCACGTGATTCAGGCATGAAAGTTTTCAGCTTCTACTCTGAATTCAGCTTTTTTCAAAGCTTTTTAAACTCCATATATTTATTAATTTCATAATGTTTGATTGCGTTTATGTAGAATTCAGCTTTTTTTGCTAACTGGTACTTTCATCCCTGGTGATTTGAATAGCGATCTTTTAATTTTTGTTTTCTGTCCTTAATATTATGTTTACTAACTGATGCGTTAATTTTTAGAATTATTCCTTTAAATAATCAGATAACTCAGAATTTTTTTTTTTTTTTTTTTTTGTGTCATAATTTAAGTGGGAATCCATCAAAAATGTGTTGTTTGACAATGTAGTTACTGTCCTGTGCGTAGTAATCTATGGTCTATGACATGAACTTGTTCATGTGTTTTTTTTTTGTTTTTTTACATTTTTTTTAATACACTTATTTAATTTTTTCGAGTAATATATTGTTTAAAAAAAAAGAATAAATAAAAGCTCTTATATCCACCTTTTGTAGGTATGTACATTTTGTCAAACAGATTTATCTGCTGGAACTGAAGGATTTCTTGCTCCAGTTGGTGATAAGGGGCAGTTTAAAGACTTCTGCTCACAATCTTGTATGGAGCGTTATGAAACAATGAACAACCTATCCAAAACAGCTCCAGAGACTCAGGAATGTGCTCACTGTAAAAAACAAGGCACATTTAAAATCCAGGTACTTCTCTTTAAATGCTTTCTTTTTTAAAGCACTTATTACATAATTATTATGCAGGGGTGATTGTAATCCTGGGGTATCCCGGAATTTTGGGTTTTTCATATTATCCTTCCGGGTCCAAAAATTAAGAGCGCAGGGCATATAATCTTTCTGGGAAAATCATGGAATTCCGCGATTCTCAAGACCATCGGTTCTTGAACTTTCGCTAATCAAAAACTTATGATCCTACAAAATTTTCACGGAATTCCTCAGTCTAAAGTTCAAATTTTTAAAGTTTTGCTAATTCTTGCTAACGAGATGCTTTCATGCATGTCATTCTTCTGTCAGTGGGTATAAATCCACAGATTGATTCTTTCTGTGGATTTTCTCCATTTTGTACATTTGAAACTGTGTCGCAATCAGCTAAAATAGCTTTTAATTAATTAGTTAATAATATAGCTTTTAATTAAATTAGTTACTATAAAAATGTGATATTCATCATAGGTAGAAAATTTAATTATAGATTTTATTTAGAAATAATTATGTTAAATACAAAGCATACCTGGTATATAAATTAATATCTCAATCTTGATTTTTTGCACATAAAATTTTCAGGGTTTTTAATTTTGTGTTACAATCACCCCTGGTTATAAAACTTTTCTTGGAAAACAATAAACTGTAACAGCAATCCCTCGTCTTTTATTTTCCTGATCTGTTTTCCCCCTCTTTCATTCTCATGTTTTTTTTTCTTTTTTGTGTATATTTTTGGTATATGTCATGAAGCAGGGAAGGCAAGTTTCTTCCTCAGAGGCGAAAACCGTCTTGGAAAAAATAGGTTTTTTCTAAACCAACCAAAACTATTTGTAGTGTGTCTACCACTGCAAAAATATAATTCCAATTCACTAGTATGTAAGACACGTTGACTCGATTCTATGACGGGGTGCCTTTTCGTAGATGACGGTCGACGTGGTCGATTGCTACTCACTCCCCACTTGGGTGACCTGGACGGTATGCAAACATGCCTTATTTGACAGAAACTCCCACTTCAATGTGAACATGCCTATAGTGACAGTAACGCCCACTGCGATTTGAACAGGCTCACTTCGTAGGATGGTCCACTTTGAACAGTTGACTTGCTACTTGTGAATGGTCCTCCTCACGCTGTTGCTTCTCAATCTCGATTACACACATATATACACTCGACTTATAACGGCAGCACTGTAGCGACTGTGAACTTAATACAGCTCTCACATTCAGCACTAAATAATTTGGTAATCTTAATACAGCTCTCCCGGCTTTTCACGGAACAGCAATGAATCAACTAGTGGTATCCGTTCATCGAATTCTATCACACATATAATTCTGATGGGGGAGTACTGTAATGTAACTACCACTGCAAATATGTAATTCCAATTCACTAATATATGATAAATGTTAACTCGATTCTATGGTGGGGTACCTTTTCACAAATGAAGGTTGATATTGTCGAAAACAATAAATATCAAATGTTGAAACATATTTTTTTAACATTTTATAATTGCAATTTAGTTTACATAATATTAATTTAATAGCTATTTAATATTTTATTTCTAATTAAGTGAAGACTGAAAAGCAACAATTGAAAAAAAAATTAATTTATGAAATAAAAATAACTAGTTTTTCAATTTTTACATGAATGAGTCTAATAAAACCTTCTTTTATAAAAGGGGTGTGACATATACACAGATCATCCTTTTATTACAGTAAGATGACATACTACACAATAAAATTTTACAATTGTTAGATCTTGATATGAATTTCAATGTGTAACTTAAAAACAGAGTCACTGAATTCTAGTTGAAATTTATCATTCAAAAATACTTACCAAGAAAATGATAAAAATTTATTAATAATCAACATAAATGATATTATTTCAAGTAATTCAGATAATTCTTTATTGTTGTTGAAATATATACTATTCTATAAAGAAGAATATTTTATAACTATTACGGTTCTGAAATCGCATTTATTTATTGGAATGAAATAAACAATGTAGACTTAAATAACTTCACTTTAATTTATAAAAATTGAAGACAAAAAAATATATATTTTACCATAATACACACATCTGTAACAGTATGAGATCACAAAATCGGAAGTTATTGGTTGCAAGTTTGTTTAGAATAGAAAGGAAAAATATTTTCTTCAAATGTTGGGCCCGTTCTGTTTCAGAAGGAATTACCAATGTTCTGAGTGGTTTTTTCAAGCTCCTTTCCTTAGGGAAATTTTCCTTGTTATTTTCTGCTAACAAAGGTGTCCTTCTCTACCTATGATTCTGATAGAACTAAATATAAAAATATTTACCCTGCTAAAGGGCAAGCGTTGTGATCACGGATTAAAAATAATAAAGCACATTATGTAAGAGTTTTTTAAATGAGTTATTTTGCTTGTTGATTTATTGAAATGAATTTTTTTAGATGAAATTCCATTATTTACTTTCAATTTTCTTCAAAAAATTACAGAAATAAAAAAGATAAACATTTAAAAACTTCCTAAAAATCAGCAGAAATTAAAAGATATACATGTCTGAATGTTATAGGGGTACAGCTACTTCATTGTATGGAGAATATTTTTAATGTTTTTTCGACATTCTGATTAAGGAAGCTGTAAGGAACTCTAATTACAGAGAATTTTTGTATATTTATATATTTAACAATTTATAAAGCAAATGATATTCTATTTCTACTATTTCAACAATAATAGTGCAACATGCTGAAAAATAGTCTTTTCAAAGAATTTGGATGCAGTGAAGCATCATTAGAGTCCATTGATAATTCACTATAGTGAAACACAAAACCAGTTTTTAATTAGTATGGTATAGTTGGTTAAATTTTTTAACAAAGTACAGTTATATGGGTGGTTGACCGTGTAAAAGCACAGATGGTGGTTAAAAGACTTCCGGGTTGCTACTTCAGATTGATTTTCACCCCGGTGCGTAGCGTTTTTAAAAAATGCTTATTTTCGTTTTATAAAAGCCCTGAAAGATGCTTTTTTTATTGGATGTTTTTAAAATTTCGAAAAGGGAATGTCGATTTTTGCAATGTATTATGCAAAAGCGTGCTTTTCACATTTTTCTATTCCGACATTTTCACAATTCTTTCAGCCCCAATCTAATTCGGTTTGCCGTCGATCCATAGCGCATGAAATCACCATTCATTTTACATCTTTGTTTAAATATTTGAGAGTTCGCCTGTACGTCTACTGAGCTGGGTTGGTTGAGCTTATTGCACTCTTATGTGCCACTCAACTGCGTTTTGCAAGATATTTTCAATTTTTAGGCTTCATTTTTCACCCTCTGATATTGAATCAAAATATCTCTTGATCATTTTATAATGGCTAATATAATCTAGGAACTAGTCGGAAACTGGTTATTTTATCATGATCATTCATTAAATCTTTCATTATAATTTTCAAAGATTCTTCGAAAATTATTTTGCATCTTGTTAATGTATATAGTTCTTAAAAATATTTTTTGAGTGCTAAAAAAATACTTAAAAGTTACTTATTTTTTGTTGAAAAATCTGGCTGTTGTAGCATTTACAATATAGCACATTCTTTCGATTTAAGTTTCAATGACGCAAACAACATGTGAATTTGTGACTCTGCAAGCATGCTATGCCCTGTAGGATGTGACCCAAAGAATAACTAACATTGATATTTCACACAAATATAGCCAAATGAGAGATAACACTCAAAACATTAATTTTCTTCAATTGGTTTTTGGCTCACAAACAAAATTTTTAAATTTCAGGAAACTGTTATGAAAGGTAAAGTTACACGTAAATCACAACTTCTAACATTTAACAATACGTCCAAGAATATCAAGCCATTCACACATCATCTCGTAACATAAACGGAGGCCGAAAGTTTTCAATAACAAGCTTCATAAAACCAGATTATCTTCTGGTTTTAGAAAGCTCGTTATTGTTTACATTCAGTCAACCATCCATAAATGCTAAGAATCTTTAGCGCTTGTTGGTTGGATATTTTTTAATATGTTTTTCTGTGTAAATTTTGAATTAGTATTTAATAGCTTCTTTTTACAGGTCCCGTACAATGAAAAAAAATATTTCTTGTGTTGTGACAGCTGCGTTGCTGGATTGCGCTGCACCCTGAAGAAATCTGAGAATGTTTGTGCGTCATGTCACCGCTTCTTTGAGTGTAGAAATGATCTCAATAGTAATAAAGAGAATGACTTCAAGTTCAAAATGGATGGATTATATAAATTCTTTTGCTCCAAAACTTGCATGACTACATATGTTTTATCTCACCGTAGAATCACTCAATGTCTTTTCTGTAAGGTATTTAATCAAAGTCTTGTTTCATTTCATCAAATTATTTTCAAAATAAGTATAGTATTTATAAAGTAAATTTATTACTTTAAAAACAACCTATACATATCAGTATAATTCCTAGTATTCATCAGGCACGTAAGTGTTTTTTGTCTCCTGAGACAGATTCATTTTTTTGTGCCTCCTTCCCCCCTATATAACTCATATAAATTAGAAAAATTCAGCCCATTTTGAATCGCATTGCAAAATGCATATTCAAAAGGCTTCTGCAAACATAAAATGATTCAAAAACTATTTTTTTAAAATTGAATATGTAATATTTTTTTATTCTATATGGGTGAAATTCTCGCATTTTGTTTGGGGGGACGCACAAATAATTTCTTTCTTCCCATTTTGTGAATAATCGTCACAGTAAAAAACATAATTTATCCGTAGTTGTAATTGACGACGAGAGCAAATGCATTTTCCGTTTCGAGAATGAGTTGTTGTAATAAGTAATAGATATTAGTATAAAAATTATGGAAAATTCAACAGCAATAACTGCCAAATATGCTTGAAAAGTAAATACTCAAATGCCTATTTTCCATTTAGTTTGAAATATATCTAGATATATTTAAAAACCATGTGAAAATCAATATCAAAAACTGAATTCTATTTCCAGGTGAAAAAATATAATTTTGACATGATAGAAAAAGTGGATCGGAGTGATGGACAGAAAATCTATTGCTCCTTGAACTGTCTCTCTTTACATCGAGTCAATGCTAATGCAGCCTCTTCAAAAAGCATTCGATGTGATAACTGTTCAAAGACTCAACCTGCTCAGTATCACCTCACCATGAGTGATGGCTCCATTCGCAATTTCTGCGCATACAACTGTGTCTTGGCTTTTCAGAATCAATTCACCAGCGTTCCAGCTCTGACCACAACGTCTATGACTCGACAGTTGACTACACCCGTTCAAAGTAATTTAGTTTTTACGCAATATAATTTATGAATTTACAGTCATTTAACGAAGTCGCTCGATGATCAGTTGGTTATATGGAATTAAATAGAAGATCCCCTTTTGAAATACGACACAAATCAGGTCATAAACAGTAGACATAATTAAACTAGCAATATCTTGTAAAGTAGTATCTACTATTTATTGTATAAACTATAAAAAAAAATATCCATGGAAGAAAAGAATAGAGCAAAACATTATCCAGTACATAAATTTTCATCTGAAAAAAGCTAAATTTATGTACAAAATTATATCTGCATTTAGTATAAAAGTAATTTTAAACATACATTACCTCATGCGTTCTTAAGTTTAATGGCTACTCATAAAATCTGTTCATTTTGTCTGAGTTTTTCGTCGAAATGCAAACAGAAATAAAGGGACTTGTTTCTCTAAACGTTAAGTGGGTACAAAAACAATTCAAGGTCATTTCCGACATAAAATGCATTAACAAGTTTAAAGTATTTTAGGAAATAGGGAAAGTGCATCTCAAAGAAAAGTTCGTAATTGCAATTTGGAAGTTATTTTACGAAGAAATTTCCAGAAAGTTTTTAGTTTTAGGAATTAAATAATAATTTTTACCATTTTAGTTGGAAGCATTAAATATTTTCAGTGTATTAAAATCATTGATGCATTTTATATGAGCTTAAAATTTTAAAAATAAACTTATATATAAATCTGATTTGAGTAAAAAAAAAATAATCTTACCTTTCTTGATTTTCTTAAAAAATCATGATTTTTGCCAGCACTGCTCAATAATGCAATTTAAGAATTGAAGAACAATTTAAAAGATCTATAAAAAGTCATTTATCATTGTTCATGATCATAATTATAGTTTGTATAATAGAATTTGTTTATTTAGTATAGCCTCTTGTTTTTAATTTTTTTCTTTTATAATCGCATTTAAATCTAATCACATCTGAATGATATTTTTAGAAGTTAACTGCTTTAAACACTATAATTTTTTTAAAATTTGTATCTATCATGACTTTTCTGTTATTTATGATTTTTTTTTATTTATTTATGAATTTATCATTCTCTCTTCAGCTTTGAAAACCACATCAGCTCTAAATTCACCAGTTATTGCCAATGTTGTGTCGTTGGCACAACCTCGTACCAGCACACCTGTTGCTAATAAACCTTTGGTACCACAAACTCTCGTCAGTGTTCGTCCTACTCGCCAACCTGTTGCTGTTTTTACGACAAAGGTTTGTATAGGACTTATATTTTGTTCCAATATTATTGCAATAACTTTCAGAATAATTCATACTAAATTTTGTTTGGTGTTATGCTTATTTTTTAAAAAAGCAAACAAATATGTACCTATTATCTAGAGCAGCATTCCCGCAAGGTGCTCCGTGGAACCCTAGAGTTATGTGGAAGGATTACTGTGGTTCATTCTAAGGGTTAAAATATTATTATTATTTATTTTTTACCAGAAATAATTTTTGAAATCTGTAATTATCTTTATCAGGATTCCCATGGTACTTGAAAGTCCTTGAATTTGGTTGAAAAAATCAGGGCCCCTAAAAGTCCTTGAATTCTGCCATAGGGCACTTGAAAAGTACTTGATTTTTTAGGAATTAAAATACTACTAATTTTTTTTACAGAAAAGTAGTAAAAAAATAGAAAATTAGTTCAATGGAAATTTTAATTGATGCAATTTTTTATGCTTGAAGTGAAAAGTGGTTAAGAAAGGTGCAAAACTTTTCTCTCCTAGATTTTTCAGACCAGATTATTGTTCATATCTCTGATGTTTTGAAAGCTAAAATTTCTAGCAAATTTTAGGTTTTTTAGTCATAGTTTTCAAATGATGTATAGTGTTTAATTGATTTAGAAATATGTTCAATGTGTTAACTTCATTATTACAACAGGTTAATATTGTTATCCTATTTGTTCTTTTAATTTATGCACAAAGGATAAGTAATTTTTTAACATTTACAATCAAATTTTTACATTTAGTTTTTACTGCTAATATCAAAATATAGTCCTACAGGTTTCACTGATATTGAATAAACATCTTGATTCACATTAAACTGATTCTTGATTTACGGATCAGAATTCATATAAAATGTTCTACGAATTGTGGTGTAACTGAAAATGATTAATGAATCTCATATCGAATATCACTTCAAAGTGATTTGCAAATTACTCATCAGATTTCATATTAAGGTATTTTATCAATCACGTGTCATGATTTTAATTAAGGTTATTTCTGAATCATATAACGTGATACGTATTTAAGTAATTTCAGAATCATGCCTCACAGTTTTCATTCTAGTAGTTTACAAATCACACATTGCGATTCACAAAAGAGAGATTTAAGAATTACCACCCACAATTCTCATCAAACTGATTTTTGAATCACACATATCTGTTCTATATTAAGCACCTTTCGAATTGCAATTTGCATCATAATGATCACTATTCACATGAAAACTATTAGCTAATCACGGAACAGAATTCCCATTAAAGTGATTTATGTCTTGTTAGTTCATGCGTTTTGTATAATTTGCTATTCATATTATTCCGATTTTAAGAAACATACACGCAATTAAATTTCAATTTGCAAATAACACATAATGATGCGTGATTTACAAGATCGTGATCTTCACGACTTACTTCACCTTTCTTATAATTTTGATTTACATCTAGATTTGTATAAATGTGATTTAAAAATTACTCTTAGTGAAAATTAGGCATATTCTCAAAATTTGCATTTTATGGATATATTTTAAAGAAAATGAAACTCGGTAAGTCTTAGTTATCTGTAAAATATTGTTCTGCAATAGATTTTACTATGTTAAAATACATTACTAATATTCTGAAGTAAGAAAATGGAAAATTTGATATTAAAATTGAAACAGATATGTTAAATGGATATATTTTGATAATTTATTTAATTATATACATTTCCTGTATATAATTAAAAGTATTTATATTTTAAAAGCCGTGCAATTACACATACTTCATCAATTATTTACTATTCTTGTTAAATGTAATATGCATTATTCATTCATTCAGTTTCATTCATTCTAATTCACTTCATTAAATTTTTCATGAAAAGTTTCACTGATGCTAGTTTTAAATGTTGGGTAGTATCTTATGCAGGGTTTGAAAAAACCCAACCCGCCTGGGTTTTATTTTAAAAAAAACCGGGGAAAATTGGATTTTATTTGAAAAAACCCGGGGGAAATTGGGTTTTTTCATTTAGTGCTCATAAATTTTACTGTGAAAATATTTTTATTTATAAAATAGGGTTGTATAAGTAAACACTAAAATTTCATCTGACTTTTACCTGTAATAAAATTAAACTGGAATAAATATTTAATGGTCTTCCATGTTTTTATAATACGATTAATAGAAAGTGAAATTAAAATTGCGTATAACTATAAAGAGTATCAGTTACATGTCCTTTTTTTCCAAATATTTAGATAAATATATGCAATTTTAGATACATTTTAACTTTATAGTTTCAAAAAACAAATTAATCTTAAAATTATAAAAAAGCATATATAAAAAGTTACAGCTTATTTTTTTAAAATCAGAAAATAAAACTTTAAATTTTTTATTGTTGTTTAATGTATCACTTAATATAAATTTTTTTTGTTTGCTTTCAATATTTTTAAACATAATTAAAAGAAACAAAATAAATTGTATTCAAATGAAATCTTAAAAATAATATTTAAAAAATCTTAAAAGTAATATTTTAATTTTTAACTGTTTTTTAATTGTGATAATAGTTAAAAATTGTCAGCGGATGTTAAGAGTTAACTTTAAAAAAAGATCAATTTTTTCCTTTATTATTATTATCATACAACAGATTCAAAGTGTCTACATTTCTCTCTTAGATGGTGATACACTTTTACGAGCTTTGTAGCTTTATCTATTCCTACCTAATCTATTTCGAAGTTTACTCTGCACCAAATTGAAAATTGTCTTTCGATACAGACAGAGGATGCTGGTGCTGAGTTCAAAGAAAAAAGAATTGACAGAAATTTTGTGGAAGCTAGGAATTTTATTTTTTTTATTTACTTATTTATTTTTTTTTTTTTGCCATAATTTTCCACTATTTTTTGATGAAAACTGCTAAATAACAGTGTCAAGCATCATTGATTTTTGAAAGTATTCAGGATCGGATATTTTGAATGCCATAACACCTGGCAGAAATTCTGGATGATGCTTAGAAAGACAGTTTTCTGCTAATTGGTCTTGTTCTTCATTTAAAAATTGTCCCCTTGTTTCGGGATCCAGGATGCATATTCTAATAAATGATGTGGCTGAACAGCCTGATTGAATCTTTTTACAAAATGTTTATAGGGTTCTAATTCATCACACGATAGTAAGTTAATTCATATTTCAACAGGTTCTGAAATTGAAATGTTTTCTGATTGAAGCTTTTCTAAAGCTTCAGAAACAATTGATATCTGTTTTTCCCAATTGATAGTTTATTGGTAAAGCCCAACATTATTTAATATTTTTGACATATTATTATTAGATTCATTTTGATGTTCAAGAACAATCTCTTCATGTTTATGCTAATTATTGGCAAACATTTTTACGCGCTCACAATATGAATTCCACCTAGTATCATTTGGCCTAGTATCATCTAGCAGTTTTTTTCATTTGCCCATCCATGTGCTTGATGCACATTTCTAAAATAAATAACTTCAACGATGTGTCCAATGACAGTATTAGGAAATACTTCTTTTTGAACCAAATTAAAAAAATAAAAAAAATTGTGAAAAAAACCACTAAGTAGGTTTTTTCAAAGTGGGCCCACTTGGGGAACCCTGGTTATATGTATTTTAAGTTTAAGTAACACATTATCACTAATACATATTTGAATCTTCTTTATTGTTAAGTACATTACGTTTCATAATTTTTTAGCTCTAGAATTATAAAATATAAATGCAGTAATATAAAGGGAACAAGTGGTTTAATCTTTTTGTTTTCACACACATTTATTTACTATGTTTATTAAACATATGGATATTACCTATTATAAAATTATAATCTGTTAATATTTATAATCAGTTAAAACTAAAATTTCATCTGACTTGAGTTAAATAAAAAACTGAAATAAATATTTAATGGTCTTACATGTTTTTATAATAAGATTAATAGAAAGTGAAATTAAAACTATGTATAATGTTACTTGTCCCATTTGTTTTCAAATAATTAACCCTAGGAAAATGATTTCATTTTTAGATAAATAATTTTAAAAAGTTCTCTTATAAAAAGCTTAAGCTTTTTTTTTTTTAAAACCAGAAAATAAAACTTTTTAAATTTGTTAATGTATGACTTGGTGAAAAAGGAAAAAAATTGTTTCTTTTCAATTTTTTTAAACATATGAATTAATAATAATAACCTGTTTATTAATATATAAAGCAACTATATTTGAAAAATTGATCTTTTCAGACTATATTATTTAAATTTTTATTTGATTTAATATCATTAAAATATTACTTTTTGAGAAAACCCACTTGAAGTTTTCAATAGTACCTACTATAAAATTATATAAAGATTCGAGTTTCTTTTACTCTACTAATATTAAAAACTTAATCATTTAAATCATGCAACTCTATTTGACAAATTTATGCTGCACAATAAATCATATAAAAGTGAATGCAAAACAATAAGTTTTAGTAAAAAAAAAAAAAAAAATTTTTTTTTTTTTTTTTTTTTTTTTTTTTGAAAAAACCCACTTATTGTTCCAAGTGGGTTTTTTCAAGGTGGGCCCACCCAATAAAACCCGGGCGGGTTTTTTCAAAGTGGGCCCACTTGGCGAACCCTGATCTTATGTCAATTGGAGGTTGTTGTTTTTTTTTGGGGGGGGGTCAATTGGAATTTTTCAAACTGATTTGAAACAGCAGTGTAACTATCAATCATTTGTATTATTAGCTGATAAATTTAATAAATAATTTTTTGCTGTTGTCAAATAAGCATTATGATTTAAAAAATATGCAATTTCAATATATACAATAGATATACAATATATTGTAAAATCTGGTTGACATGTACTTTAGCGTGTAACAATAATATCATATAGGTCCTTAAAAAAATTTGACTTTAGGTCCTTGAAAGTCATTGAAAAGTCCTTGATTTTTTTAAAAAAAAATTTGAGTGGGAACCCTGTTTATTCTATTCAATCAATTATCCAATATTTATTTAATTTTATTGTTATTTTTGTGAAATAATTTTAGAATAGTTTGTCTAAAGTAAGAACTCTAGCAGGAGAAAAAGGTAATTTTTTTACTGCAAAGAAGTTTTTGTTTCTCATTTGATTTCTTTTTTATTATTACTATTACTTAAAAGGAATGATTAGGCTCTAATACACATTCTGATAATTTTCAAAATTTTTTTAGAACTTTTAGTAAAAAAAAAAAAACTTATAAAGCTTTATGAACAAAATAGGTTTTCATTATTACTCTAAGTTTTCTATCTAATTTTTTGACTAAAAGATCAAAATTTAATTTACTACTAGCTGCCTTCCTATTTAAGTGTGTTAAGTATATAACATAGTGCGTAGTATTTTTAAAAAGTGCTTAAAGATGCATATTTTTGTTTTTTGCTAAGAGGCTTTTTTAATTGGATGTTTTTAAATAATGCTTCATTTTCCTTTTTGAAAATGAGATTTTCTTTACCATGTCGATTTTTGCCACGTAAGCATGCAAAAGCGTGCTTTTCAGATTATTCTATTCAAAATTTCCACCATTCATTCAACCACAGTCCATTTTGGCGCACCATCGGTCCATAAGTTATAAAAGTTATAATCATTTTACGTGTTTGATGAAATACTTGCGAGTCCGTGTGTCTGCCTACTGAGCTGGGTTCGATGAGATTCTTGCACTCTCATGTGCAACTCTGTTGCATTTTCAGAGTACCTGCGCACCTGGAAAGTCATGAAAAATCATCGAAAGTCATGAATTTTGGTATTGAACAAAATTTGTCATGAAATGTTATGATTGTAACTATTTTTTTAAAAAAAAGTCATGGAAAGTCATGAATTTATGTCGCCAAAAAATCTAATTATTAAACTAGAATTTACCCCTCCCCCAATCTCTTGGTGTTCTGAATATCTGAATTTGTAACAAACTCCCCACTCATAGTCATATTTTATTAAAATATAAAATGTTTTTATCATGTTCTTTAAAAATTGTGTTCTTTCAAAAAATGGGGGGGGGGACGTCATCATTTCTAGAGCAAATTATCTTTTAAACTTCTGTGATTTCATAATTTTTTAATATTTAATTTTTTATTTTATCAATTTGAAGTGATTGGCCAATTATTTTTATTCCAAAATGAGAACAGAAAAATCAGAAGTATTTCTTTCCTTTCCCCTTGAACATGAAAAGTATCTTTAGAATATAATTCTGCGGAAAAAAGAGAAAAAAATTTCTTTTGAGCTATTTTATTGCTTCAAATCTTTATTTTCTCTGTTTTTTAAATTAAAAATTTATAAATATGAAGATACAGAATATAACAGCTTTGGTTACACCTTTAATTTCAATTAATGTTATTATGGTGCTTTTTTAAATTTACTGTTGTGTTTTTGTCGAAAATAGTAGCTTCGTAAAGTCATGAAAAATTCTTGGAATTAGTCATGAAAAGTCATGAATTTGAAAATCTAAAATGTAACAGTTACCCTGCATTTTGCAAGATATTTTTATTTCAGGCTTCATTTTCCACCTTCTGTATAAAACTGGAAAATCTCTCGATCGTTTTATAATGGCTAATATAATGAAGAAACGAATTCTTTGTCAGAAACTAGTTATTTTATCATGATCATGTAAAGTCTTTGAGAATAATTTTGTTAATGTATATAGTGCTTAAAAATATTTTTGAGTGCTTAAAAGGTGCTTTTTTTTTGCTCAGAAATTTGGCTACACACCCTGTCTAGCCATTTTTCCGGACCCGTGGCGGTGACTATAACGAGGTATAACTATTTCAAGCAGGGATGTTGGGTCACTGTTTATTACAGAATTTGGTCGGCGAGAGAAAGGGAATAATTTAGCTCTAGAGTGAAGAGAAACTACCCTCACTGAAATGCTCTATTCTTGTTTCCATAGCAGCAGACGGTCTCAGACTTTATGGCGAGAGGATTTTTTACCATAGACAAACTATAAAATGCTTGTGAATAACTGTTTGTTTGTGATGATGCTACCCTTCCTGCTACTTCTCTTGACATAACTCTTACCTTTACAGTTACTGTTTATGGTTCTTCAGGGGTCTGTCCAGGGTATATTTACTACCGTTTATCGGTAACTTCACAAAACGGTAGTTTCACAAAATACTTTTAATAAAGCAAGCTCTCATGAAAATCCTGTTTTCGTTGCAACCTCAGGGAATAGAGCAGCTTTTTTGCCAAATGTCTTTTACGAAAAGGTGGCACATGTTCGGTCTGGTACTGCAATGTGGTAAACCTAACCAGTCGCTGACACCCTATCAAAGAGATTTTTTAGCTGAGTTTTTTAAAATGAAACAACAAGGATCTCACTTTGTAATAAACTTTACAGAAAGTAAACATTCGAACATTATCTTAAACACTGTGTAAATTTATTCTAACAGAATAATTAACCCTAGGAAAATGATTTCATTTTTAGATAAATAATTTTAAAAAGTTCTCTTATAAAAAGCTTAAGCTTTTTTTGTTTATTTTAAAAAAAATTTTAGCAGTGAAACTTTTTTCTGTGTGACCTATAGTCGAAAATGTTCTCGTAATGAAAGTAACTTTTAGTGCTAGTACTGTTAAATGCAAGTTTTTATTATATTCAAGTTGAAATTTTACTATGAACAAGAATTTTTTTGGAATTTTAAAATTGGATGCAATTTTAAAACCACAATTATACAATAGCAACATTATTTTTTTTTATATGGGGAAAAATATATAGAAATTTACCTGTCATAAATGATATTTTTTTGAAGTGACAATTTTTGAAAATATTTTTGTACTTTACAATATTTTTGTGTTGAGTTTTTAATATAGTTTTTAATTTTCACGAATTACATCTAAATTTTCACAAAATAGGTAATTCTCAGAAAAACTCCCCCCGTGCTCTTGAGCAGATGGGGAGTCTTTGAAACAATAAGAAAAAAATTCACTTGAATTTGTTTACCAAGCTATTTGGAATACCTATTGAAAATGCTAAAGAGAATGTGTTATACATATATGGTAGTTAAATGATCTTATGTTCACAACAGTGGAATTTATTCTGAAAAATATGCAATCTAAACCTAGCAAATTATCTGATAGCCAAATTGTGGAAGTTTGTTAAGCTCTCTTGTTGCAAAGCTTCAGTTGATCTGTCGAATAATTCTGAAAAAGTTTCATTATTAAAATTTTGATCTTATTTTTAAAAAACCATATAAGTCTTGAAATTATGTTTTTAAATTCTTAATCCAAAATATATTGCTTGAATTTCAACTATATAAACACTTTCTTATATTCATTAACTCTTTGTATTAATATTTGCATTTTGAACTTGATTTTTTTTTTTAAATTTAAATTTCGCAATATTATTAATTTTTCTTTTAAGAATAGTAGTTAAAATATTTTATCTTTAATCTTTGTTATGTAGCTTAAATCCTACGCATGTTCATTTTATTATTTCTTTTTTAATTGCCATTAAAAACTAACTTAGGCATAGTTTGGAATTTGTATGAATTTCTTTTTTTACAGCTCCTACATTTCCATTTATTTTTATGTATTTTAGTTCTTGAATGTGTTTAAATATTATTATTTGAAGCCTATTTACATTAATTAAGCACTACTGCTAAATGTAGTTTACGTAGAAAAACCTAATGTCACAGTTTAATTTTTCATTCAATAAAATAAGGGAATTTCTGTTCCGTAAATAATTTTCATTATCCTGTGGAAAATTATAAAGAAAAAGGTTATTTAAAGACTTTTTTTAAAGTATTTTAAGTATGAAAATTTATGTTTTGCCCAAAATCTTCCTATTTTTTAACTTTAATCTTCCTAATTCCAACCTTCTGAGGTTAGCAGGTATCTATATTCAGGGTATCTGCCCACCTGGAAGATTATGGATTTAGGTCTCCAAAAAATCTAATTTTTAAAATGTGATTCCCCCCCCCCCCTGCAATTTAATGGTGTTCCGAATATCTAAATTTGTAACAAAATCCCCACTCATAGTCCTATTTTATTGAAACATAAAATGCTTTTATAAAAATCTTAAAAAATTATGGTGTTCTGTCAAAAAATGAAAGAAAATAAATCATTTCTAGAGCAAATTATCTTTTAAACTTCTGTGATTTCAGAATTTTTGTTATTTATTTTTTACTTTATCAATTTTAAATTCTATCTGAAGCAAACCAGTCATTGGAAAGTTTTTTTTAATTCCGAAATGAGAACAGAAGAATCAGGAGTATATTTTCCTTTCTGATGAACAAGAAAAGTACCTTTATAATAAAATTTATCAGGAAAAATAAAGAAAAAAAATTATTTGCTTTTGTGTTTTTTTCACTTATTTTATTGCTTTAACTCTTTCTTTACTCTGTTTTTTAAATTTTAAATCTATAAATAGAACAGTTTTGGTGATACCTATCATTTCAATGAATGCTTTTTAAATTTATTCTTCTGTTTTTGTCTGGAGAAAATAGTAACTTCGTTGAGTCGTGAAAAGTTCTCGGAATTAATCGTGGAAAGTCATGAATTTGAAAATCTAAAATGTAGCAGATACCCTGTATATTATTGTTTTCCTGCATCAATCTGATGTGTGCTAACTTGTTTAATTTTTGTCATGTTGTAGTTTCCAAGAGAAACTCTTTGCTTCAGCACACATGTGTTTTTTCTTCTCTTAACAATCATATGTAAATATTTGTCTATATAACTTAGTTTAAAATAAATGGCTGTCAGGTTGTCTTGTTTCTGCACATCACTGCGCTTAAATAACTGTGCAGTTAGACTATGACGTATTGTTTGAAAAAGTTCTTGTTATAAGTGGACAGTAAAGAAATCAAATGTATTCTCTTTCTTGAAACTAAGTAACAACAATAAAAAAAATTTTATTTACATTACTTAAAAAGCCATTTTCTAGTTGAGTTATTTGTACTCAATTAGGGATAGTTTATCTAAAGATTAAGTCTTTATTAAATGCAATGTAAGTCATATTTAATGATAAATAGGGAAAAAAAAATTTGAATAGTAATATTTAAATCTACCATCATTTTATTTCAAGGTACAAAAATATTTCATATACAGTCAAACCCCGCTTTAGTGAAAATGGTTTATAGTGAACGAAATGTTCGCTCCCATGCCTTTGGTTCACTATAGCCACAAAAAATAACATGCTATTTTTTGTGGATATAGTGTCATTTTCATTTTTTTTATGATGATTTTGAAAATTTCTACTTCAAAATAAATAACATGTACCGATTTTTAAAACCATCTATAGCATGAATGTCTTGTTTGCTTCATTATTGATTAGCATTATTGAATTGGTTCAACATTCAAAGAAGTCGCAATCCAGTATCTGAACATATGCTTCGAGTCAAAGCCAATGAATTTGCTAAGCGATTGGGTGAGGCTTACTTTTATGTGCTCGAATTATGAGCTCTTTTATGTGGTATTCAGACAGGTTTAAAAAACGGAGAAACATAAATTCAGGAAAAATTATCTGAGAGACGGGAAGTGTTTCCACATTTGATGCTGATGATTGTTCGTCAGCTAAAGATTACTATTTATTTTTTTGCACGCAAGGTGAAGAGTCATAAAATTTGTTACTATGTATTATTTATCAGTCATTTTGTGAGTCATTTATTTAAATAATGTGTAATAAAAGAGGGGAGTTTGTGACCATTAATTGAAATTGATTGCGGATAGTGAAGTCTTGGTTAGAGTTAAACGAAATTCCGGTCCCTTGAAGGTTTGACTGTATTTGGTAATAAATATTAAACTAAATGCTTCATCCAATAAACTCTATGATAATAAACAAAAGTTTTATTGCACTTCTATTTTTTTATTAGTGTATATTACATTTTTATCTGATTTTATTATTATTCAAAACTTAATTTTAATAATCACTGAAAAATGTATTTACAGACTCAGGTTTCTACTGTGACATCTCCATCTGTTCCGGTTGTGCAGCCCAACTCACAAGGTTCACAAGTCATGAGGGAAGTCATCATTCAACCGCCTGCTCCTAAGTCAGTTAAAAATAAAACTGTTTGGTGTAAGCCCATTATGCAAACCAAAGCAATAAACACCAAAAGTTCTGCTTGCCACAAGGCCGTGCAAACAGGTACAACCTATTCAAAGAAATAAAATTTAAGTTATTTATTATAATTTCTTTGTATGCTACAGGTGTTCCTTTTTTTATTACTTTCTAACTATTTTTTTTTTTTATATAACTTACAATTTTTTGGAAAAAAATGACCTCACTGCCAAAATTATTCGATCACAGTTTACAGAATGTATGAAAACTATTCAAAATTACTCAGAAATGTATGGATTCATAATGGTCGAGATCGGGTGTATGCAATTTGAATTTTTCATTGTAGCTTAAGAAGAGGTTAACTTTGTAAATTTAAAAGGCTTTTTTTCTTTTATATAGGGTTTATATGATCAGTTTTACTGTCTAAGTTATGTCATTATTTTTAACTGTAGCTCTTGTGTGTTATTCAATTTAAACTTTCTTACTAACACACTATTATTCTAAGAAAATTTAATTATACATATCTTCCATGTATTTCTTTGTAAATTTAACTTTTTATATTGTTTTGTAAATTTAACTTTTTATATCTAGTAAAACATTTCAGTAATCTGATTTTAAAAGAAGAAAAATAATATAAATGAATAAATGCAAAGGAAAAATGAAGTATGTGATTTAAAAAAAACTACTGCTAAATAATGAATCACTTATCCTTAAAACAAGTGATTCACTATTTAGCAGTAGTTTTTTTTTTAATCCCAGGGTCGTCGGGCTACCGAAGCGGGGGTGCCATCCCCTCCGCAGAGGATCAAAATTGTGATGGCATGTCTTCGGATCATCCTCCAGGATGTTTCCCAGACCGTCGCCAATAGCCCATTGTGCAGCTCTAGTGCGACGCAAATTAACAACAACTTAAAACAAATTATACATAATATTCTGATTCGAATAATTAATTCTGATGTCTTTATCATTAAAATAAATTAAATAAAAAATATTTAATAGCTGCTCTACGGCTTTTTTTTTCTATCTAAACTTTTAATTTTTACATAATATGCTTTCAAAGGTAAGAATAAGATTCTTCCAAATTTTAGCATATATATACATTCCAAATTTTACATATATATATCATGATTATATAGAATCATGATATATATATGTAAAGCTTAACAGCTTGTTACAATTCCATCATGATTACAGTTGATAGATTTTTCAGACTTTTTCTTTTATTTTCTTGTGTCTGCTAAAAGTTGCATTTAAGAACTTTTTAATTTTATCTTTAATAAAAATAAAAAAATGTTTTTATTTAGATTCTTTTCATTAAAAATCTAATTAAAACAAAATGGACTTCTCTTACCCTTTCACGCTGACTGTCACCTGTACGTGCCAGCAAGAAACACACTCACTTCCCGGCCGACACGCAGGCGTGCAAGAGCATTTTCTCGTTCAACCCCGGCCCTCACCCCCATCAGTGCCAGTGTCCTGGAATGTTTTAAAAAATATAATTTTTGCCAGAAGATGGCATTGTATGTCCATATGGTTTCAGATGCATTTAGATTTGACCTTCTACTCAAAATGGAGTAGTATGACTCACATACGCATGGTTTTTAGGGGGAAGGAGAAAGGAATGTTTATGAATGGTATGGTTTATGACGGCTCTTTAAATTCGCACGTGGTATTTGTTTACTGTAAGCAGGGATTTTTTTTCTTCGCTACAACGTTGGGTATTTCGATTTGCGGTCCAGTTTCTTGTGGAATGTTAGTGTTTTCAAATTTTTCATACGAAAAAAAGAATTTTTAGTCGTATATTTAGTTTCCAGATATATAATGTTAAAAGTTATTAAATGGTATGTACATAATGAAAATAAAATGTGTAAAATATCTATAAAGCATATGCCATTTAAATACTCTACAGAACATTATTCAACGACACATTGATATTTCGGTAATTTCATGGATTTAGGCTTAACAGCAAAAAACACTCCGGCCCTAGACAGGGAGACTGCCGGCCTCAGTGATTAGCGCGCGTTTGAGCTATGCTACAATTTATAATTTCACTCATAAGTTGTTTTATTTTTAACATTGTCCAGATAAAAACTGAAATGAAAAATTTCCACTATTTTGCATGTGTAATTTTCTCTTAAATACATTTTACTGTCAGATTACTAATAAATTTAACTATTATGTAAATTTTTACTATTATAGAATAGAAAATTTCTAAAATTTTATCAATTTGAAAGAAATCAGAGAAATGTCTGGGAAATTATCTGCTCTTGTAGCAGAATTTTTTCGGACTTTCTGCGCCATATCTCTTTAATACTAAGATCATTCTGCAAGATACTTTTCAAAATAACAAATATACAAGTAACAAAAACATCAACTTCAAGAAGAAAAATAACTATTCGGATTAAAATAAATAAAGTTCAATATATATTTTTTATTCTAATATTATAGGTGATATTTTGTTTTGGAAAAACACACTAATTATTTCCTTTTTCTCATTTTGTAAGTCATCATCACATTAAAAGAATAATTTAAAAAATTGTGAAATCCGAAGTCTGCCCAGGCCGAATTTACTACCGTTTAGCGGTACGTTCACAAATTCAATTTTAGGTAAAAGGGTAGTTTCACAAATTGAACTTTAGGAAAAACGATAATTTCACAAAATACTTTTTCTTAAAATTTTATTTTTGTATCCCTTAAGAAACGATAAATCTATATTTTTACCATGTTTTTGTGTTGATTTTTTTACATAATTTTTCACAAATTATTTCTAAATTTTCACAAAATAGGTACCTTTCAGAAAAACCTAGACAGACCCCTGATATATACAGGGTTCTGTCCAGGGCAAATTTACTGCCGTTTAGCGGTACTTTCACAAATTCAATTTTAGGAATTTCACAAAATACTTTTAACATATTTTCGAAAAATATTTAATTATTTTTGAAAATATTTTCTTATTTTACTATATTTTTGTGTTGAGTTTTTAATATAACTTTTAAATTTTGCAAATTATGTCTAAATTTTCACAAAATAGGTACCCTTCAAAAAGAACCTAGACAGACCCCTGGTAGTAATAGCTATCGATAAAAAAAGATCGACTGCGAAATCACGCGAATCGGACTCTTCCAAAAGGGGTTACTAAAAGCTTGTTTTCATTCTAAGATTCAGTTTTTGCAATAAATAATATTGTATTAAAAATATCAGATTTTAAAAGCTATGTGAAAATCAATAGTAATAACTGCATTAAAAAAAAAAGTAGAATGAAAATTTCTGCAGAAAAGAAAACCAAATTTTTTACTTCATTATTCTTTAGTTTTCATTATTCTCAAATGAGAATAGAAAAATCATGAAAACTTTTTTTTAGCCGATGCTCGAGAAAGCCATCTTTTGAATATAAAAAGAATTTTTGTCTTCCCAAAAGAAAAATCTTTCTCTGCAATAACTCGGTAGCGTTCAGCGACAATGTTGCCGTGTCGCCATGGCTCGAAAAAAAGTCCAAAATTTTACCCGTCCTCCTGTGAAACTAACCCGTAGCTTCTAAATAAGTAAAAATATAATTTTCTCTTATTTATTGCAAACGTTTATATAAAATGCACAATGAATTAGTAGTTACTAGAATTACATTATATAGTAATAAAAGAAATACTAGGTTACTAATAGTAACCTAATATTTCTTTTATGAAATAATTTAAGTGACAAAGGTCAAGTTATCTGGAATGTCAATTTATCTGAGGGTACTGCGTTTTTTAAATGAATGGAATATGACGTTTGCCAGTTCCACAATCAAGCCAATGATTTACAGAGGTTTCTGCACAGAAAGGGGTTTTCCATTTAGGTTAGATGTTCAACGTTTCTTGTTTAAAACCAGAATTGTTAATTTCTTCGTTTGAAGTCCAAATGCACATGCAGGTTACCCATTAGGCCCCCTTAAAATGAATTTTTTGAAAATAAATTAAGAAAAACAATGATTTTTCAAAATGTCATGATTATTTTTTAGTTCTAATTTATAAAAATAAAGTAAAATTTAATTTATTTTAATTTTAAATGTGCTTTCTTAAATGAAAAGATATATAAATACTTTTATATTTGAATAAATAAAAAATATAGGTGAAAAAATTTAATTTAAGGGCCCCAAAAATTTGAATGGCCTAGGGCCCCGCGTACGCT
This sequence comes from Parasteatoda tepidariorum, assembly GCF_982258835.1. Lineage (NCBI taxonomy): Eukaryota > Metazoa > Arthropoda > Arachnida > Araneae > Theridiidae > Parasteatoda > Parasteatoda tepidariorum. Next base: position 131,144,149 of record NC_141755.1, on the reverse strand, counting down.
TAATCCACCCCTGTGCACATGCACAGAGCAACTTTTCTTTTGTTTACCGATTACGTGAGCATTTGGTCTGACATAGGAGTTAACGAGATTTCTAGATTAGAGGGTCATTTTAGAAGTGAGGCTCTAGACCAGTGATTCTCAACCTTTTTTTTGTGACGGCACACTTTTAACGATTTCGAAATTTAACGGCACACAATGAAAAAAATTAGTTTCAAAGTTATTTACTTAACTATAATACACTGTGTTAAATAGTTTGTGATAATAATTTTGAATGTGAAATAAAGTACTACAAAAGCACATTTATTAAGGGATTAATTATTTCTTTCGACTAATATTTTATTAGTTAATAACAGTTATTTATGTTTTTGCTAGTTATTAATTGTTCGCTTGTTTTCTATAGCTAGTTTTTTTGCTGATTATTAATTCTTGTCAACTAGTGTTTTTGCTGATTATTAATTGTTAGCTTATTTTTTGTTAGTTTTTTTTTATAACTTTTAATTGCATAGCTTACTTTAATGATTAGCCTTTATTTAAGTTTGAAAGTTAATATTTAGCTTTGCTTTCCTTTGATAATTAATAATTTTAATGATCATTAAATTTCCTACTTATTTCAACATTTTTTAAAATTGTCAACGACAATTTAAACACTTCCTTCTTATTTTAAGATTGTCAGAGACAAGACAATCGCTGACAAAGATGTTCCCGCGGTTGAAGCGTGGAAAAATTATAATATACACTTTTCTTTAATTTAAACTTTACTCGTAATTAAAAAAGCATTATAATTTTTACTGTATCATTTCTAATATTTGGCGGCACATTTTAAGAATTTGGCGGCACACAAAAGTGCCGCGGCACAGTGGTTGAGAATCACTGCTCTAGACTCTTGTAAGATAACAAAAATTTAAAATTTATAACAAACATTAACGGGAAAACGGTTGTCCGTGGACGTCGGCTTCGAAACATTTGTTGTCCGCGGGGAATATTTGACCGCCGAGGACGAGTGGTTTTTCGAGCCCTGCGTGTCGCCACAATTCTGACACGGGGTTATCTGCAATACCCTAAAGACTAGGAAAATGAATAAATGTATATTTTAAATAAATTAATGTATTTTTGAGGTACTTAGAAGTCTGTTTTTTTCCATACAAATTTGTTTTTGTTATTTTTTTCTTAATTTCAACTATGGCACCTATATGTATTAAAATATGACATAACTGATTAAAAAAATTTGGATTCTGTGTCTAAATTGAAATAAAATTTTTATGCAGCCTTAATAGTCTGGTATGTTTGGCTATCAAATTTTCATGGTGTTTGCTCTGAATTTTTCTAGTAGCAAAGCATCATTTCATGGTGCGTAGCTTTTCTAAAAAGTGCTTAAAGGTGCTCGTTTTCGATATTTGTTTTTTAATAGCCCTTAAAGGTGCTTTTTTCATTGGGTGTTTTTAAAAAGTGCTTAATTTTCCATTTTCGAAAACTGGATTTTTTTTTACCATATCTATTCTTGCCATGCATTATGCAAAAACTTGCTTTTCACATTGTTCTATGCAACATTTTGACAATTAATTTAACCACACTCCATTTCGGCTCACCGTCGGTCGGTAGCCTATGAAAGTTCTAATCGTTTGATGTAATACTTGTGAGTCCCCGCATGAGTTGGTTTTGGTAAGATTATTGCTCTCTCATGTGCAACTCTGCTGCATTTTGCAAGATATTCTCAATTTCAGACTTCATTTTCCACCCTCTGATATAGAACCAAGGAATCTCTCGATAATTTTATAATGGCTAATATAATTTTAAAAAAAGAGTTCTTTGTCGGGAACTAGTTATTTTATCATGATCATGTAATGTCTTTGAAAATTATTCTGCATTTTGTCAAATTTATATAGTGCTTGAAAATATTTTTGAGTGCTTAAAAAGTACCTTAAAGTTGCTTATTTTTTGTTGAAAGATTTTGCTATGCACCCTGAGCTACTAACACTTTCTGTCCAGCAGTTGGACCTACACTGCTGTTTTCTCCTGAACTATGTAATATTCACTTCAATGTTTCTGAAAAACCACTTCCCTATTTTACATTACTTCCTCATTACAAACAAAATACTATTCTAAAGTATATTAAAATAATTTTTCTAGATGACAGTCCAAGGCCTATCATTCTTCCAGTCCCAATACCAGTTTACGTACCAACTCCATTGCATATGTTTTCGAGGCCTGTACCGTGTCCCGTTCCATTTCCTGTGCCAATACCAGTACCCATCATCATTCCAGCTTCTAAAGAACAAGTTTGTAAACAATTAAAAAAATATCAAGTATGTTCTTTACTTCTTAAATACTGCACTATTGCTTTTAGATTGAAATTTTTATTACCACTTTTTTTTTCATAACTGAGGACAAAAATATTTAAAGAAAATCTTTTTTTTTTTTTCTTCTTCTAACTTCTATGTTTTTGGGAAATTTTGTCGAGCTGTATTTTTATTACCATATATTTTTTTTCACATTCAGTCCCCAGACAAATTATTAGACTCATTATAAGATTCTATGTAAAATCTTAATTATCAGGTGATATGTTACGGCTTTATTGTTTTCACACGGCTTTAACAGGTCTGCACTTGTTTACGTTGGTGTATAAGTGGGTTAAATGGGACGATTATTATATAAATATGGAATAATTATTATATCAGGGATTATATTAGTATATTATAATAATTGGATCTAATTTTTAGCCGTACTAGTTTTTTTAATAATGACATGATTGGCATGAGTTTATAGGCAATACTTTTATATTTAAACATATATGTCATGAGTAAGATTCATATGATTTTTTATATACTTCCTATTTGTATTTATTTTTAACGTATTGCATTACAATGTTAACCCCAACTGATGCACGAACATAAACAAGTGCAAGGTGCTTTCATTCGCGTAAAAACAATAAAACTGTATAGTATCACCTGATAATTATAATTTTACATAGAATCTTATAGTAAGTCTAATAATTTGGCCAGTGACTGTAAATACATATTTTGACTCAAAATGTTTGCAATTTTTTAGCTAAATTCTTATTTACTGTTATATTATTTATTTACTATTATATTATTATTTTACTATTACACTATTATTATACAGCTAGTTTTTTTTTTTAAAAAATGATGTGTTATAAAAATAAGTGCTTATGATATCTTCAAAGGTGAACAATATGTGTCACCTTTAATATGAAGGGCTTCTCGATTCGCTTCTGATACATAAAATGGTTGCATGTTTGTCATCATGCTGTTTCTTTTATCATAAAGAAGTTTCTATCTTTCATTTTAATGTTATATATTTATTGTTATTAGGAAAATATTTCATGTAATTCTCTAGTAAAGGATAAGTTGGATACAGACCAAAAATCTCCTGATGCTATAAACAGTGAATCTGGTAAGTTATTTGATGTTTAGAATTTAAAGTGTTATGGATTATATAATTATGGTTATTAAGTAATCATCTGCTTTGAAAGACAAAGTGGTCGCAAATTTAACACTACCTCAATTTGTGTTATAACAGTTAGAAATTCTTCATAATTTATATTTGCTCCTTTATCATCTCTTTGAAAGTGATACTTAAATGATTTTATGACCCACAAACCTCCAAAATTTGACTTAGGTAATCAGGGCAAAATTAACAATCAGACAAAAAAAAAAATTTTAATCTTAATTTTTGACTAGACTATGAAATTGAACAATTCTTTATTGACTGTGAAAAAAAAATCTTATCACACTACACAAAATGTGATAAGTTCTCAGTTTCCTTCTCCAATTATCGGCCAACCATCAAACGTATGACAGAAAAGAATGGGTGGTTCTCGGGTCAGCGGCTGTCGAGACAGTGTCGAAGATTTCGCCTCGCTTTTGTGCACGCATATCCATGAACGTCAGGTTGAATGGAAATTATATAAGAAAAATACATCACTATACTCTTCTTAATCATCACTATACTCTTCATACATCACTATACTCTCTTGTGAAATCTGTCCTCCATTTAAAACAGTCAGCATCAACTTTCAAAATTCAGTCTTATACTTGCATTTGAGGGATTTAACATGTCATAGGCTGCAAAATGGAGGTGCAATTGAGTAGCAAAAACGACAGAAATGTTTGCCCTTTCCATTATTTCAGGCTCTTTGTAAGCCCTACAATTGTCTAGGATTAGAAGAGGCTCTTTTTTACTTCCAACCCGATGGATAGAAAATGTTTTTTAACTTGCAGCGCAAAACCGCTATTTATCCGTTCTTCCCATCAGTTGTTGAGTCATCCATGCTTCTCGCCCTGTGGCAGAATCTTACTGCAAGATACTTGTAATAATAACAAATGTGTATGTTACTAATTTAAAGTAATAAAAACTCTGTGTTTAAAAAATTATTTTTATTGAATATGTAATATTTTTTATTCTAATATTATGGGTGATATTCTGGCATTTAGTTGAAGAGAAATTACGCTAATTATTTCCTTTATTGCATTTTGTAAATCATTATCACATTAAAAAAATAATTAAAAATCATCATGAAATCCATAGCAGTAAATACCAAAAAACAGATGGATGACAAAATCACATGAATTGGGTTCTTCAAATAAGTTACTCAAATGCTCGTTTGTTTCAAGATTTGATTGTTGTTATAAATAATATCAGAATTTAATAACTATATGAAAATCAAAAGTAATAATTTCCAAAAAAGCGATGGAATCATTGCCTTAATAAGTAGATATTCGAATACACAATTCAAAATTCCCATATCGCCTGCAATATATCTGGATAATTAAATGCCACGTTAAAATCCATCACTGCCGGAAATACAATTGTAATACTAAAATTGAACATGACAAAAAGTGATTATTTATATGTGCAATTCAAATTTACATTTCTGCAGAAAAGAAAACCAAAATTTTTTCTTCCCAAAAGAAAGATCTTTCTGCAAGAACTCGGTAACATTCTGAGACAATGTCGTCGTGATTCTGCCAAAGGGGCTTTTTGATTGGATTTCATAATTGAATTGATCGGTGGTGTTTACTAGCTTATAGCTCTATTTTGCAAAAAAAAAGAGTTTAATGTGCATTCTTTAATATTTTATTTTTAGTAGTTATGTCTGGTAAACTAAATGCATAATAATTAATCTTGAACCACATATTTATTTTGTATAAAATTATGCTTTTGAAATGTGTTTCTATAAAACTAAATAACTTAAAATCAACTGGAATTGAATTTAAGAAAATAAGTTATAGACAGAAATGCAAAACTAATGGCGAAATGGTGTAATATGTTAGGAAAAATATGAAATATCTCCAAACTATTATTGATACCAATGATGATTAATTGAATGGTATTTATATTTTTAAACTTATATAAGTTTTTTTTTTCCAGTGACGTGATTTTCAGCTCAAAAATTGTAAAAGCTTTAAGGCTGCTGACCACTTAATCAAATATTTTACTGTTTTATAAAATTAATCATACATTTGAAAATGAAAATTCAGTCATTTTGAGAATAAAAGTTTTCTATTCAGATACTTTGTAAGAATCATTTTTAATATTCGACAAAAATCCTCCGAAAAGTGCCTGAACTATTGAAATCTGGCTAAAATTGTTATAAACCTGTTTCTTTTCTGTCATTTGAGACACATAGTATTAGAAGTGCTACATAACTGTTTCAATCGTGTATCATAATTACTAATATAACCATGTTTCATAATATGTATTTAAAAAAATATTGCCAAAACTATTGAAACCGTCTACTGCCTTTTCAAATAACATGGTACTATTTATACTTAAAGATCATTTGATATATTATAACTATTCAGCCTCGTGGCAGAATTGCAGCGACACGGCAACATTGTCGCAGAACTTTATAGAGTTCTTGCAGAAAGATTTTCTTTTGAAAACTGAAATTTTTTGCTTTTCTTTTTTACAGAAATGTAATATTCAAATCATACATTTAGATAATCACTTTTTGACGCTCTCAATTTACACTGATAGTATTGTAAATCAACGTAATGTTTCACGTGTTTTTTAAACATCTCGATATATTTCAAACAATATGGAAAATTTGAATCCTGCATTTGAGTATTTATTTTTTAAGGTAATAATTCTATCCAATTTTTGGAAGTTATTACTATTAATTTCTCCGTAGTTTTTAAATCCGATATTTTTTATACGATATTGTTTATTACGATCTTTTTTTTATTGTGATGATTATTTACAAAACGTGAAGAAATAAGTACTAAGTGCATTTTCTCCTCAACAAAATGTGAGAATATCACCCATACTATTAGAATAAAAAATTATTACATGTTCAATTAAAAAATTTATTTATTTATTTATTTATTTTTTTTATAATCACAGCTTATTTGTTGTTTTAAATTGGTAACATATATGTTTGTTAGTATTTGAAATCTTGCAGAAAGATATTAGTGCTAGAGAGTCACAGATAGATCAAAAAAAATTCTGCCACAGGTAACAGTGATTAAGATGTAGACATATAAAATTTTCATCATTCATTTTTTTCGTAATTTAAACATTATATATTAATTAAATAAATTAAACAGTATATTATGTTTAATTTATTGTGTGTGTTTTATTTATTATAATAATAATAATTAAAACACACACATATATGGAGAGCTGCAAACTGTCGAGAAAAGAACTTCTTAGTAGTTGCAACATAATAGATGTTTGACGTATTAAATCTTCAATTTAAAGTTTTTTTTTTTAAAAGCATTTCAATCTACCACGCAAGTCAATAATTAAAAAATATGTAAATATGATCTATTTGTTAGCTTACTTAGCTCTTAAATTTTTAATTAGTTTAATTATTAAAAAATCTTTTTCATCAACTGTAGAAATTGGCAGGTGTGTATATATGCATGTCAGAAGGCGTAACCCCCTCCAAACATACAATAAAACTACGCCACTGATTGTGGGAAAAGGTTTATCTTTGAACTATAGTTAGTTATTCATTTAGTATTTAACTTCTTGAAGTGTTATTTTTAAACTGAATGTTAAAATTATTCTGTTTTCAGATGATACACCTGATGGGTGCACCAAAGAAAACCAAAAAAGAACTCTAAGTTCGCCTATACATTCAAAGCACAAAAAATTGAAATTGGACGCTTCCGTCGACTCGTCCTCACCCTCTTGTGAAGAGGAAAACCCACAGAATTCTATTTTTGAAAGTTTTGACGACGAAGAACAGACTATGTTGAAAGTTCCTTAGTTGTTTTTTAAATTAAAATGTATATATGTGAAGAGTTCTCTCATCAGTCATAAACGAAACTCTTTTTTGCACTTTATTTTTTCAATTTCAGGTGCATTTAAAGCATTTTATTATTTCACTTATCATGATGGACAAACAGTGTAAAATAGTCCTATGCCTATTTTTGTCTATTTGCAATTATTTACAATTGTTAATTAAAATTGGAAAAACTTCTTTTATTTATAAGAAATGTTATTTCTTAGCAAATTTTTTAAAAAGAAAAAAAGTAAAATGAGTGTTTTGTCAGAATCTTTGTTAGAATTTGATTTTTTTTTTATTTAATATTATTTTTTAAATTTAATATTGGACTGTAAGTATGAGTGAATACAAATAAATTTTTTCACTATAAATGTGGTTGTTTTGATTTTCTGTAATGGCTTCACTTCTTGCTTTTCCTTGCCAACAAACAAGTTCCCTCCCCATATTGCAAACAGCCATAAAAAAATACTTTATGTCCCCTATTTTTGATCACGAGATAGCAAATGTCTGATATTATTCCTGTAGGCATGGAGTGATGCATGACAAGATGTGATTTATTGTAATATCTTTAGGGTTGCCAATCCACAGGGAAAACCTGGAGAATACAGGGTATTTAAAAATCACCTAAAATAACTGGGAATTTTTTCGTTTCAAACCGGGAAAATACGGGGAGTTTTGTTTCTTAATTTTGTCTTATAAAATATGGTGACCACTCAAAGTGTAATCTATGGGATATTTAACCATGATATTTCAGCTATTCTAAACTATTTCATATACTATAGCAGGGGTGACCAAGCTCCTTGATAGTCAAGCCATTATTTGAAATTTTTTTCTAGCCGCAATCTAATACGTATTTAAAAGGTATTCAAAAAAGAAATTTTTACAGAAATTATATTTATTGAAAACATATAAATAAAAGTACAAAATATGTGTATTGAATTTAAAAATTAAACACATTTATTTTACTTCTCTTGATAATTCTTTAAAATTTGGTGAATAATGGGTGACAGCACTTCTCGGTAATTCTTTAAGATGCTGGTTAGTAAATGCTGATCGGTGTTCGGATTTCACGAATTTTAAAGTGGAATTAAATGATTCACATAAGTACATTGTAAGTATGAAATTTGTAACTGCGTTGCACTTAGTCTTTCATATTTGCTGTTAATAATTTAAAAGACATTTTGAAGCACATACGGAATGATAATATTTTTTAAAAATATAATACAGTACAGGACCCGTTATCCGGAAACCAAAAAACCGGAGCGAAAATTAATAAACTATCACGCAATTTTTAAAACAATATTTTTTTTCCTCATAAGATTTTAGGATTTTTCTTTCTTTTTTGAAAGATTACCATCATTTTGAAAATAATCATTAGTGTATTACTTCATCGTTTTTTCTTCTTTTTAAGATTATTTCCCAATAATTTTTTTTTAGTTGTGTTTAACAATAAAAAAAACGGCTTCTTGTAGCGATTCAGAAAACCGGAAAAATCAGTTATCCGGAACAGCGATGGTCCCGATCGTTCCGGATAATCGGTTCCATACTGTAGCACAAAAATGAAAAGGGAACTCGGGACGTTTATCGAGAGCCACAAATAATCCTTCAAAGAGCCGCAAGTTGGCCCCCTCTGTACTATAGCACTATTTTAAGTATGTTCAGCTGTTTTTCCAGCAATTGAAACTGGTAAATATAGTTAGCCCACTGTAGCTCACACAACAGCACAGTCGTTGTTTCCTCTTAATATAGTGCGTATGATATGTACAGGGAAATTTTTTTTCCAGATTTGAATGGCAACCACGATCATTTAAAGGATTGTTTTTTAAAAATTTTAGTCTTGACACTTTTTAAAGTTATAACTTTTTTAAAATTAATTTTTGTATTTTTTTTTAAAAAAGTTTTGAAAATAATGTGTCAAACGTAAACATTCGGAGAAACAAAAATTGCTCTATGCAGCATGGTGCGTAGCGTTTTTAAAGGTGCTTATTTTTTTCGTTTTTTAAAAGTGCTTTTTTCATTGGGTGTATTTAAAAAGTGCTTAATTTTCGATATGTGTTACACAAAAGTGTGCTTTTCTCATTGTTCAGCCTATTCACAATTCATTCAACATTTCCGTTAGTCATAGCGTATGAAAGCACCAATTGTTTTACATGAGCCGTGATGTCTCAGGGCCTTCCAATGAGGTGAACCGGGTTCGAATCTCACCAATGGCTGGTCGATACGAATCCGGTTTGCACCGACCACGGTGCTGACGTGAAAAATCCTCAGTGGTTGACGAATCAAGGGTTAGAGTCACTTTGGCGTCAGGCTAACCTTGGGAGGTTCTCGTGGTCTTCCTCTCCATGTAACGCAAATGCGGGTTAGTTCCATCAAAAAGTCCTCCACGAAGGCAAAATTTCCCCCAATACTTGATCCAGGACTTCCCTTGTCTTCTGGATTGGGTTCAAAATTACTAAGTTGAACATAAGAAGTCGTAACCCCAAAAATTGGATCAGCTGTGGTTTTGCTGTTGCATTGTGGGACTGCATACGTGTTTTGTGCGATTGTATATAATACGATGGTTGCTGAATTTACATAGAGTATCGCTTCACTTCTCCCTCGCTTTAAAAATTATCATACAATTATTTATTTATTTTTTCATTTGCCCGAGATAACTTGGTATAATAAAATAAATACTTTTTACGTATGAAGAAAACTTGTGTTTTGTTTTAGTTCCTTGTATAATAAAAACTATGTTAATTTTTTGCTTTTTTTTAAAAAAAAAAAAAGAGAAATTTGTATGTAAACTGGAGAAATAGATGGAGAAAATAGAATGGGAATGAGAAAATTCATGGAGAAATAGAATTGATTCGTCTAGAGAAAAAAACTGCCGTACTATTATTACGGTTAATTATTTTTAGTAACTTGCTCTACTAGTATAGGGTTATTTGTGCAGTTTTATCTATGTACTAATATAGCAAAGATGCCAACTGCTCCAGACAAACCAAAATAATTTTTTAAAAAAACGGTAAATATCCAGAAAGTAAATTTTGCAAATATTTGACTATTTTTGCTTGCTTTTTAAAAGGTATAGAATGACATAAGTACTATAAAGTGATGAATTATATAAGCCTATGAATAGTTTAGAAATAGTGGTGGATAAAAATCTACTAAATTAAATTTATTAAACCAAGAATCACAATTCATAAATTACCACTTTAAAAAATATATATTTGCTGTCCGGAGCAAGTTGGCATCTCTGATATAGGTACAAATTATTTTATGAGTAAATTTGGTACTTAGTAAAACTGCATCAATACTGAACGTTTTTATCACAAATAATGTAGAAATAAGTGCCTCCCTCCCTCGAAGGTATAAACAGGGCACCTGGAAAGTCATGAATTTCGGTATTGAACAAAATTTGTCATGATTTTAACTGGGTTTTTTTTTTTTTGTAGAAAAAGTCATGGATTAAGATTTTAGGTCGCCGAAAAATCTAATTTTTAATTTCCTGGTGTTCCGAATATCTGAATTTCTAACAAAATTCCCACTCACAGAAATATTTTATTAAAGCATAAAATGTTTTTATCGTGTTCTTTCAAAAAATGAGAGAAAAAATATCATTACTAGAAGGAATTATCCTGTAAACTTCTGTGATTTCAGAATTTTTTTTATTATTTTTTATTGTATCAATTTAAAATTCTAGCTGAAGCAAGCCAGTCATTGGCGAGTTTTTTTTATTTTTTATTCCGAAATGAGAACAGAAAAATCAGGAGTATTTCTTTCCTTTCCGATGAACAAGAAAAGTCGTATCTTTAAAATATAATTCTGCAGACAAAAAGAAAAAAAAATTATTAGCTTTTGTATTTTTTTTTCAGCTATTTCATGGCTTCAATTCTTTCTTTACTCTGTTTTTTAAATTCATTGTTGTTTTTTTCGGAGAAAATAGTGACTTCGTTAAGTCATGAAAAATGCTTGGAATGAGCCATGGATTTGAAAATCTAAAATGTAGCAGATACCCTGTATAAACACAGTGCCTGATTTAAAAAAAAACAGAGGTTTAAAATAAGGCATAGGGGGGAGCCCTAAATGTTACAAATATTCTATTCGTGTTTTTCCTTAAATATTGTATATTAGAAATAAGAGTTAACGAAAATTTAAATTTACTAATCTATCGTGATTTGCTTTAATCTAAAAACTCTTCTCGATTCATCAACATTGAAATTTGGTTTAGGGTAACCCCTAACAGCTTCGTGCCCCCGCTTTTCTAGGTCAGACCCACGTAATAAATGTGAGAAAATTGCTCGATTAAATTATATTTAAAATACGACTTTGTCTCGAGCATTATGCCAGATGAACCTCAAAAAAAGTTTCTATTTTAATTGGATGTGTCTTGCTCTTAATCATTGTAATGAATAAATCTGTAGTGTATATCTACCACTACAAAATACAATTCCAACTCACTAGTTGTAAGACAAGATAACTCGATTCTATGTTGGTCTTCAGAACCCCAAAATGGACGCTTACTCTACATCCGTCCCATCCTGACTTATGCATCTCCAGCTTGGTGCAACATCCCCACATCACTCCTTAAAAAACTCAAGACATGCCAGAACAAAATCCTCAGGAAAATAACAAAAGCAAGATGGTTTATCAGAAATAAAAACATATACATCGCGACCTCAACATAGATCATCATATTGCAAAGCTAAATTTCAGATTTTTTGAAAAAACCATAAATTGTGACACCACAGGATTCAACGAAATTTTTACTTTCGAAAACTGAAGAGAAGACGTAAACCTCAGGCCGATGGCAGCTTACTTTTGCAGTGACGTAATTTTATTTAAAATTCTAAATATTTAAATTCCTTTTACTTCAATTGCATTCCAATTACCAGAAAGAACCACCCTAAAGATCACAATTCAAGACGAATGGGGAAAAGGCCGCTAACGGCCCCAGGCGCCCAGATAAATATTGAAGATGATGACGATTCTATGCTGGGGTACCTTTTCATAGATGAAGGTTAACATTGTTGATAAATACATCCCCACATGGGTGACCTTCGGACGTGATGTGAACATGCCTACCTTGACAAAAACTCCCACTTCGATTTGAACACGCCTACTGCGATGGATTGTCCACGATGAACAGTTGACTTATGACTGCGACATTACCCAACTCCTCGTGCTGTTGCTACTCAGTCTCGATCACACACAACGTATTACTCGACTGCTAAAGGCAACATAGGAGGACCACGACCGTGAACTTAATACAGCTCTCCCGGCTTCTCACGAAACAGCAATGAATGAACTAGTGGTATCCGTCCACCGATTTCTATGACAGATAAAATTCTGGTGGGGGAGTACTGTAATGTATCTACCTCTACAAAAATACAATTCACTAGTATATAAGACATGTTAACTCGATTCTATGTTGGGGGTACCTTTCATAGAATCCCCACTAATCTAATAAAAGAAAGTCACTCAGAAAAGTTACAATAATGTAAAATTGTTGGTTATCTATATACAATATTGTAAAATAAATAAATAAAATTTTTTTTTCTTAAATATAATTTTTAAAAATTGACCGCCGCCAATGTTCGGTAAGGTATTAAATTACAACATACTATGTTACCATACCGGAAGAAATAACTATATATAATATATGTATGCATATATTTCATAGTTTGTAAAATAGCATGAAAATTAAGAAATTTATATCTCCCCTTAAAATTAAATTTTTAAGCTGGGTCAGGTATTAAATTATAATATAACCAATTCACAATAGGGTTCCATAGAAAAAACGTGGTAAGCCTGTTATATATTGGACAGCCAGAGTGATAGGAAGCAAGAAATTTCTAGTCCCGAGGGTCCGAATGGGGAAGGCATCGAAAAGCTAGAAGAGCGTTTGAATGAATGTATTTTTCTTGAAAGAGAAAAATTTATGAATAAGTGTGAGCCGCGATGACTCAGGAGATAGAGCGTTCGCCATCAAATGAGCTGGGCCTGGTTCTAGTCCCAGCGGTGGCTGGCTGGTGTAAATTCAACTCCCGGCTCGCCCGCTCAGTGCCGACATCCTCAGAGATCATGGGTTGGAATCTTCTCCTTCCTGTCGTGCTAACTATAAGAGCTTCTTATGGTTATCCTCTTAATTTAAGGCAAATGGGGATTAGTTCCTCCACGATGACTGGTTTGTCTCAATGCATCACTCAAAAGTTTCTTTGTTTTCTGTGTTGGGCTCAAAATGAGATGCCTGCGGAGTTGAATATTGATAGACACAAATTCAGAATTTGATAAACCGTTCAACGCTAATTACAATATAAATAGGTATGAAAATACTAAAATATTTTTTGCGCAAAATATATTTAATCATGTAAATTAAATGCTTTCCGTAAAATCTTCCTTACAATCTTTTTACTTTGAAAAGAAAAGAACTGTCGCAAATTTTTTAAAAAAAAGAAAAAAAAACTTAATTAGAATGATTATGTAAAATAATCATTCTAATTAATTCTGAGCATTTTAACTGAATCAAAAATGTCAACTATCAAAAATTCAACTTTAAAACTTGCTAGATATGAAAAAAATAAATTAAACAGTTTTCACAGATTGCTTATACAATTAAACTGCAACTATCAATTTAAAATTATATCATTGAAATATTCAAAAGTTGCATAATTGTATCATGTAATGAAATTATAAAACAAATTATAGGTTGAGAAAAAGGATTTTAATCACTAGTGAGAATGGAAATCATTTTGAATTTCTAGCAGATCTATTTTTCTAACAGATAGCAGCACTAATTATTAAAAATAAAAAGTGTAAAAAAAGTTTAAAGAATCTTTTGGTGCCATCTATTGTAGTAACAATTAAGCGTATTTTTACACAAATAGACATTTAAGAACAAAAATTAAATGTCTATTTATGTAAATATGCTAAAAAGATACTTTAGTTAAAAATATTATGATTTCTTAGAATGAAATAAAAAAAAAATTACTAAAGATGGACAACTAAAATGAAAGCATTAATTATTAAATATGTTTCATAATTAAAAACAAAAAAAAAGTATGTGCATTTGAAATATATTATTTGCCCTTTATTTTTAAAAGTTCTCTCAAAATCGAATGCTCTTTTAGCCGTAATTTTTCAATGCTGCTACTTTTTCAAAAAGAGTAATTCTTAAAATTTGTTCATGAAGAATGTGAATGGAAAAAAAAAACTTACTTTGTACTGTACTAACTTTGTACTGTGCATATTATTTATTAAGCATGATTATTCTTTTTCATCTTATAATAGAAATTTTTATGCATCAACTCGTAAATAGAAATATTAATGATTTTCGTAAATAAAAATACAATCGGACCTCTATTTAACGAAGTCACCAAATCCCAATAATAAGTCCGTAATGGAAAATTCATTAAATCCAAAATCACCTTTTAAAATACTAAAGCAACACAAAACAGGTTTTAAATTCATAAACATTGGACAATTAAAACATCAATTAATGCACTTTTATCTTATCAACTAGTATCTACTCTTTATTTTACAAATCTTAAAATCTGAAAGGAAAGCAAGAATAAAGCAAAACATTATCCAGTGTTACACTATCATGTTATATACATTTTCAGCTTAAAAAAAAAAAACTAAATTTATGCATAAAATTATAGCTGCATTTATTATAAGAATAATTTTAAACATACATTACCACACGCGCTCTTAAGTTTAATTGCTACTGATAAAATCCGTTCATTTGAACTGAATTTTTCATTTGAAATGCAAACAAAGAGAGATTTTACTGCTTTTTCTAAAAGTGAAGTGGCTACGAAAAACAATTCAAGGTCATTTCATTCGTAAAATGCTTTTAACAAGTTTGAAATGTTTTGGGAAATAGGGGGAGGTGGATCGCAAAGAAAAGTTGGATAAATTCACTCTGGAATTTTTCAAGTTATTTTACGAAGAAATTTCGAAAATGCTCCTCGAAAAAATTCGTAAAATAGAGAAATTCGTGAAATGGAAGTTCGTTCAATAGAAGTCCGACTGTATTTTATACAGCAACTCATAAAATTATAGATGCTGAAAAAAACCAATTATTAATCATCTGAATTGAATCTTACTGAATCGGAAACTTAAATATTGAAGTCATTCTTTCGAACAATTAAGATGTGCACTTCGTGGAAATTCGATCTATAACAAAAACTTACTCAATTTGATATCATTTATTTTGCTCACCTTACAGCGTTGAAACAGATACTACAGAAACACTTTTTGCCCATATGTACTTTTTTTTTAAATCTGAAAACAATAACATTAGTTTAATTATGTTCCCTTATCGGGAAATTTCAATCTAAATCTTAAATGAATCCTAGAAAAAAGATAGTCAAACAAAAAATAATCGAAAACTAAATTGCAAGTATAACACTTTTATTTTTAACTAATTTGTAATATTACAACACAAGATGAAATAGAAATTTAATCTGTACATTATGTAAAAAATTTAACACGAATTACAAAATTGAACTTCAATAATCCAATAGCAAAAATTTCACAATATCAAATACACGATATCAAAATTATACAATACAGCACCCTATCAAAATGCGCTACCAATTTAAATTGGATAAATTTGAAGCGGCAAACTACAGAAAAAACACATTTCAAATACAACACTTCAACAACAGCTATAACCCTTATGAACAATATATAAATATATTACATAGAATAGATTACATAGAGCAGAACATATTACATAGAATAGAAATATATTACAGTAAATTAAATGCTAAGTTTGAAAAACTTTGCTGAAAGAACAAAGCAAATGACAGGGACAATAAAAGCTTTGGTGACTGAGAGCAGTTAATCTGAAGGTTTGTTTTAAACTATTAAATCTGACATAAAAATGTGATAAACATAATTTTTCTCAAGAGACAAAAGAACACCTGGATCAAACTAGCCTTCATGGAGGACTTTGTTGCAACTAACCCGCATTCGCGTAACATGGAGAGGAAAACCATGAAAACCTCCCACGGTTAGCCCGACGGTGTTGGGATTTTAACCCACTATCAGTCTACCACTAAGGACATTTTATGTCAGCACTTTTTTCTGTGTGAGTACACGTTATACGTCAACAGCAGCAGATTCTGGCGAGTCTTAACTTGAGCCACCTCATTGGGAGGGTAAAAACGAATCTGTTCTTTTCCCATTTGGTAAAGACTGCAGAACAACTTCGAGAAGCTCTTTCATCTGGATATCACAAACTCATGAATCTGAAAAATTATCAATATTCAATTTTTGCAAAATAAGATTCAGTTTACATAGAGAAGGCTTTGGATAAGAGAAAAAAATAAAGGTTATCGTCTCACCTATTAGACCAGCAAGGAAACAAGTTCTTTTGTCGGAAGAAGTCATTCAGTTCTCGAGATAGAAAACTGCATGAAAAGCTGCACTAATTCTTTTTTCCGAAGCTTGTGCAGTTGTAGCTTCCCAAAACGTGTCCATCAGCCGCATATCAAGAATACAGTCAATTCTGAAAAATACAACACACACAAGCAGTATCTATGCACAAAAACAAAAGGAGAAATTAAACTAAAGCAATAAGGTAAAATAAACCAATATTTAAACCAGCTTCGAAAGAAAAAAAATACTCAATTAACTTTAAAAGTTTGAATTTTAAACCAGATTTAAGTACCTTTTAATGTTATCATCATACATATATATTATTGTACAGTGAGAAAACGCTACGTTGGCGTTTTTATACATTAATTTTCCTTTTGTGCTTTAATTTTCATTCAATTTTGAATGCTTTTGCCAATTACAGAAGATTTCTTAGAGTTAATTTTAAGAAATGACAAAAGAATGCAAACAATCAATTAAGAGTTCCAGTTGAGTTTTAATTTAGAAACGAAACGATCAGAAGAAACTAAATCCATACTTAAAAATAATCATAAACAATTTCAATAATCTGCAAATTTAAAAAGATAAATGAAATAAGATCTTTAAATATGCTCAGAGATAAAAATCCATCAGAAATAGATATAAAATAAAGTTACACAATTTAAATAACTTTGAATAATTTCGTTACAAGATTAATTGAATAATTTTAATTGAATAATTTACGATTTAATAATTATAGTCTTTCAATATTATGCTAAAAACTTAAATATAACAAGTTTTAAATGTAACTACATATTTTTACACAGATTTCTTACCTTGATAATTAGTGCTTCCATACATTGCAAAATAATAAAAACTAGTTTATACCTGCTTCAATCAACACTAGGTTTATTTCTTTCTCATAGAATCGAATTCTGTTGACTTAAAATGGGTTAACACTAAAAAATTTAATCCCAAAAAATTGACTCACTAACAAAAATTCGGTAATTAAAAATTAGCTTTCTTGAAAAATTCCGTTTAACCGTTTGAGTGCGGATGTGCCAAAAATGCGGAAATCTTGTTTTGAACCAAAAATGCGGAGACACTGCTGTTGGTTAGTGGTTGGTAGGTAGTAGTTAGTAGTAGTTGGTTAGTAGTTGGTTAGTAGTGTTGTACGCATTTCATTCCGCACTCTTAGCATATATAAGAAAACTCTTCAGCACTCAAACGGTTGATAGTGAGAAAAGTGAAATTAAACTTAGGGTAATTCTAGGCCAAGTGAAACCTCATCAGAACGCATAAGCGATTTACTCTACAGCCGCTCGTGGGCCAAAGACTTTCGTCATTAATATCTTCAAATCGTTCCGTTTTCCATAGACACGTCTTAATCTTTACCATAAAAATGATCTGATGAAGTTTTAGCTTCCCGAAACGTGTCCATCAGCAGGATATCAAGAAGACAGCAAATTCTGAAAATACAAGACAAAAAATCTGGTCCTACGCACAAAACAAAAATAAATTAAAAATCCAAACCAATCAGAAAGAATAAACCGATAGTATAGATAGTGTTCTCTACACTAGGAATCACTGCAAGCTCTTGACTGACTGCACCTCCGGGTAGCTGTTTTTGAGAATTTTGAAGCCAAAAGGATCACAATAAGATGACCATTCTGGTTTGAGATGCTAAAAATGAAAAGCGCATTAAGTGAAAAGTTCTCGGAAGGAGAAGGAAGAGAAAAAGTTACCATCTTACCTATTAGGCCAGCAAGAATGCGAATGAGTACTTCGTCATTAATATCTTCAAATCGTTCAGTTTTCCATAGACACGTCTTAATCTTTACTATAAATATGATCTGATGAAGTTTTAGCTTCCCGAAACGTGTCCATCAGCAGGATATCAAGAAGACAGTAAATTCTGAAAATACAAGACAAAAAATCTGGTCCTACGCACAAAACAAAAATAAATTAAAAATCCAAACCAATCAGAAAGAATAAACCGATAGTATAGATAGTGTTCTCTACACTAGGAATCACTGCAAGCTCTTGACTGACTGCACCTCCGGGTAGCTGTTTTTGAGAATTTTGAAGCCAAAAGGATCACAATAAGATGACCATTCTGGTTTGAGATGCTAAAAATGAAAAGCGCATTAAGTGAAAAGTTCTCGGAAGGAGAAGGAAGAGAAAAAGTTACCATCTTACCTATTAGGCCAGCAAGAATGCGATTGAGTACTTCGTCATTAATATCTTCAAATCGTTCCGTTTTCCATAGACACGTCTTAATCTTTACTATAAAAATGATCTGATGAAGTTTTAGCTTCCCGAAACGTGTCCATCAGCAGGATATCAAGAAGACAGTAAATTCTGAAAATACAAGACAAAAAATCTGGTCCTACGCACAAAACAAAAATAAATTAAAAAATCTAACCCAATCAGAAAGAATAAACCGATAGTATAGATAGTGTTCTCTACACTAAGAATCGCTGCAAGCTCTTGACTGACTACACCTCCGGGTAGCTGTTTTTGAGAATTTTGAAGCCAAAAGGATCACAATAAGATGACCATTCTGCTTTGAGATGCTAAAAATGAAAAGCGCATTAAGTGAAAAGTTCTCGGAAGGAGAAGGAAGAGAAGAAGTTACCATCTTACCTATTAGGCCAGCAAGAATGCGATTGAGTACTTCGTCATTAATATCTTCAAATCGTTCCGTTTTCCATAGACACGTCTTAATCTTTGCCATAAAAATGATCTGATGAAGTTTTAGCTTCCCGAAAAGTGTCCATCAGCAGGATATCATGAAGACAGTAAATTCTGAAAAATACAACACACAAAAGCAGTATCTATGCACAAAACAAAAATGATAAATCAATGGAGATAATCAGACAATTTTGATGTAGCCCAAGATTTTGAACAGTATATAAGCACAGGTTCTAAAAGTTTTTATTTTTTGCAATTTTATACTTCATTATTTATATTTTCTAATATTAAATTTGATTTTCAAATAAAAGCATTTCGTTATTAAGAAAGTGCTGTCCCGTACATATAAATTTAGAAACGAAACGATCAGAAGAAACTAAATCCATACTTAAAAATAATCATAAACAATTTTAATAATCTGCTAATTTAAAAAGATAATTGAAATAAGATCTTTAAATATACTGAGAGATAAAAATCCATCAGAAATAGACTTAAAATAAAGTTACACAATTTAAATGACTTTGAATAATTTCGTTACAAGATTAATTGAATAATTTTAATTGAATAATTTACGATTTAATAATTTTAGTCTTTCAATATTATGCTAAAAACTTAAATATAACAAGTTTTAAATGTAACTACATATTTTTACACAGAGTTTTCTTACCTTGACGATTAGTGCTTCCATACATTGCAAAATAATAAAAACTAGTTTATACCTGCTTCAATCAACACTAGGTTTATTTCTTTCTCATAGAATCGAATTCTGTTGACTTAAAATGGGTTAACACTAAAAAATTTAATCCCAAAAAATTGACTCACTAACAAAAATTCGGTAATTAAAAATTAGCTTTCTTGAAAAATTCCGTTTAACCGTTTGAGTGCGGATGTGCCAAAAATGCGGAAATCTTGTTTTGAACCAAAAATGCGGAGACACTGCTGTTGGTTAGTATAGGTTGGTTATTGGTTGGTAGGTAGTAGTTAGTAGTAGTTGGTTAGTAGTTGGTTAGTAGTGTTGTACGCATTTCATTCCGCACTCTTAGCATATATAAGAAAACTCTTCAGCACTCAAACGGTTGATAGTGAGAAAAGTGAAATTAAACTTAGGGTAATTCTAGGCCAAGTGAAACCTCATCAGAACGCATAAGCGATTTACTCGACAGCCGCTCGTGGGCCAAAGACTTTCGTCATTAATATCTTCAAATCGTTCCGTTTTCCATAGACACGTCTTAATCTTTACCATAAAAATGATCTGATGAAGTTTTAGCTTCCCGAAACGTGTCCATCAGCAGGATATCAAGAAGACAGTAAATTCTGAAAATACAAGACAAAAAAACTGGTCCTACGCACAAAACAAAAATAAATTAAAAATCCAAACCAATCAGAAAGAATAAACCGATAGTATAGATAGTGTTCTCTACACTAGGAATCACTGCAAGCTCTTGACTGACTGCACCTCCGGGTAGCTGTTTTTGAGAATTTTGAAGCCAAAAGGATCACAATAAGATGACCATTCTGGTTTGAGATGCTAAAAATGAAAAGCGCATTAAGTGAAAAGTTCTCGGAAGGAGAAGGAAGAGAAAAAGTTACCATCTTACCTATTAGGCCAGCAAGAATGCGAATGAGTACTTCGTCATTAATATCTTCAAATCGTTCCGTTTTCCATAGACACGTCTTAATCTTTACCATAAAAATGATCTGATGAAGTTTTAGCTTCCCGAAACGTGTCCATCAGCAGGATATCAAGAAGACAGTAAATTCTGAAAATAAAAGACAAAAAATCTGGTCCTACGCACAAAACAAAAATAAATTAAAAATCCAAACCAATCAGAAAGAATAAACCGATAGTATAGATAGTGTTCTCTACACTAGGAATCACTGCAAGCTCTTGACTGACTGCACCTCCGGGTAGCTGTTTTTGAGAATTTTGAAGCCAAAAGGATCACAATAAGATGACCATTCTGGTTTGAGATGCTAAAAATGAAAAGCGCATTAAGTGAAAAGTTCTCGGAAGGAGAAGGAAGAGAAAAAGTTACCATCTTACCTATTAGGCCAGCAAGAATGCGAATGAGTACTTCGTCATTAATATCTTCAAATCGTTCCGTTTTCCATAGACACGTCTTAATCTTTACTATAAAAATGATCTGATGAAGTTTTAGCTTCCCGAAAAGTGTCCATCAGCAGGATATTAAGAAGACAGTAAATTCTGAAAAATACAACGCACAAAAGCAGTATCTATGCACAAAACAAAAATGATAAATCAATGGAGATAATCAGACAATTTTGATGTAGCCCAAGACTTTGAACAGTATATAAGCACAGGTTCAAAAAGTTTTCTTTGCAATTTTAATCTTCAATCTTAATTTGAAAAATGAGTAAAAACTACATCAGAATTTTTCTAAGTAATGTATGTACGCAGTGTTTTTTTAATTACAAAACATTTGAAAATTTTTAAAAGACAAAACATCTTCCATTTGTTAAATAGTCGAAAAATTTTCGATTTCAAATAAATTAAAAATGTTTCTTAAGTCAACAGACTCAGAATTTCTGTAAGTACGGAAAATTAGATAGTTTTTGAAAGTCAATGCAATTTGAAAATTATTCTAAGTTCAAAAGTACAAACAACTTGATCTTTCGAAAGAAGAAACAAAAATTTTCTAAGTGCCATCAGAATTTTTCGAGGTACTAACAGTAGGAAATTTTTTCCAACTTACAGCTTATGTAATGCGATTCTTTATACACCCATTTTTTAAAAACTTTAAAAATTTCCAAAGTACCAACAACTTCAAAATTTTCCTGATTCTAAACATTTTCAGAACTTTTAAAGCCAACAGATTCTAAATTTTTCAAAGTACAAAAAAATGGAAAATTTTTCAAAATCAGTTTGAATTTGTTTGAAAATTTTCCCATGACCCCAAACACCTACTGCTCCTTATATGTTCGTTTTTTCACACTAAAAAAATTTCTACGCACATACAACTTCAGAATATTTCTTCCAAAAAAAAAAAAAAAACAGATTCAGAATTTTTCAAACAAATTTGAATTTTTCAAAGCCAAGATAATTTTTAAAAAAAAATTTTGACTTCTTGTATACCAATTTCTTCCAACTAAAGTAATTTTTGATGTTGAAACATTTTCATAACTTTTCACAGAACAAATTTAAGTCGGGAACAAAGTCGGAACAAGTTGAAAATTTTTTCTACCACCAAACTTCTGCAACTCTTAAAATACCTTTTTTTCTCAACTTTTAAAGACTTTTAAAAATCACAGAACTTCAAAATATTTCTGAGGAGAAAAAATTTTGAATATTTTTCGAAGTCAAAACAATTCGAAAGTCATTCAAAGTGCAAACATCAGAAATTTTCTAAGTACAAATGGTTTGAAAATTTTTCTAACTTCAAATTAACAACTAATCAGAAAACTTTGGTACACACATGATTAAAAATGAGACGTAGTTATCAAAAACTACATTTATAGAGTGACGTTAAGAGTTTACTTAACATTTTTTAGGTTAATGTAAAAGGCGCCAGTATTTTGTCTATATTTCCAAACTGTTTCTTAATAAAACTAATTTTTAACGGAAAATTGTTAAAGAGACATAATTACACTATATTACTGATAATGAGTATGCAAATTTATCAAGTTTTGTCAAACTCGCAAACCATTTTATTCCACTGAATATAATTATCACTTAGATGATTATTACACATTTACTATATTAACTAATTAAATTTAAGCATTGCGACTAAGAAATTATTTTAACAGTTTAGAATTATTAGACATAACATTTAAAATTAATAAAAATATAATCTCTAAAGAAGGGTTCATTTAGAAATTAAACCAATGCAATTATAAAGCCTTATAGGGAAAACAATAACTCACACATTAATTTAAATATTGAAAACATAAAATTATACAAGCTTGAGAAAATTTTTAAGTCCCAAAAATAAAAACAATTCCACCACTTTCGATAGAGATAAAAAATCTTCCTTCCAATAAACCTTAGCTAAAGAGGGGATCTCACAAATATATCTCAATTTCGGAAGGTTGTAATAGTTATGTTAAGTTGTATTTATCCTACTGCGGCAGTAGCCGAATTTGAAATATTTTTTTTATCAGACTCATTATTTACGAACACATTATTTGAACAGAACTAATACATACAATCAATCCTCTAGAATGATCATTTTCCATTAACCACCAGTTGATAAAATGCAAGAGCAGAACAAGAACTGTTACATTAAAAAAAAATTATTGAAAATAATAAATTTCGTATAGAAAAATATTTTAAGTCATAGAAAAGATTTTATGAAGAAAGTGGAAATAAAATAAATAAAATAAGCAGAAGAATTAGGAGTATTAAAAAAATTATTAAATTAAAAATATTTTAAGTAATCTTATTTAATTAAAGATTATTAACCAGAATTAAACATTACAGTTTATCTACATTCAGAAAAATAAATAATTCTTTCCCCACCAGAGCCCCATAAGTATACCGTCATGTACAGCGATAAGACTAGAGGTCATTGAACTGGGGTAGTAGCCCCGATTTTCCCCAACTCGAGTGCACTTGCTCTAAGAACATTCAGCCTACAGTAGATCAGTGCAATTTAAATTAAAAGCAATACACGGGTTTCTTTAATCATACAGTTCGAAAACTCCAAATCCAAAGTTAAATATTTGGAAGTAAAAGAAAAATGTATGAAAAGTAAAAGAAATTAACTTTTAAACATTCTAAGGTAATACTAAAAGGAAATTTGGTTATAACTTCAGCTATACGTCAACAAGCTTTGAAAATAAAATATTAAATTCAAAAGTTAGAATTTTATGAGAGCTTTAAATGCTTTCTATGCAAACAGTTCATATATTTTATTGTAAAGAGAAAAATAATAGTTTTAAATTATGAATTTTTACTTTAAGTTTTAATTTTCATCTATATTGTCTGTTATATACAGATGTCACAGAGTTTAAACAAGTATCAAAAGGATGCAATCAAAAATATGGAGTTCAAGTTAAGTTTTAATCGTTAAGAAATGAAACGAACAGAAGTATACATCAAAATTTAAAAATTGATCTAAACAATTTTAATAATCTGTAATTTTAAAAAGATATTAAAATACTCTCATAAAAAGTTGAAATTTTACATAAAATCTATTAAGAAATATATTTTGTTTAAATCTAGAAGATTTGGAATACTTTAATATTGTCAAAAGCAAAGTTCTTACAATATTATGTTAAATAAAATTAACTACACATTTTTAATACCGCGTTTCCCTCCTTCGCATGCTTTCATGCTTTATAAAAAAAATTATATGAAACTAACCCGCATTTGCATTGAATGGAGAGGAAAACCACGAAAACCCCCCACGGTTAGTCTCACTGCAGGGGGACTAGCCTATGATCCATCTACCACTGAGGATATTTAACGTCAGGACATTGATTGGTGTTAGCCGGGTACGGGATTCTTGTAGACCAGTCATCGCTGGGATTCGAACCCAGTTCACCTCATTGGAAGGCGAACGTTCTATCCCCAAAACCCCCAAGTCACTCTTAATGGCTTAGAACGTTTACAATCTGATGATTAAAAGAAAAGACAGAAATCTCGTTATATTAAACTATTACTAGATCTTTGCTGGCATCAGAAACCTGGAGTAGGTGAAAATCAAAAGAAACTAGTCATATACGAGAGCTAAGTTGGATTCTGTGTAACAATGATGGGGGCAACATACAGAGAGGCAGATGTTATCCATTACAGTCAACTACAAATTTGCTGAACACATCTGATTTATCTTCCATAACATTTAGAGCACTAATTCTCTTTTTTTTTTTGTCGTGGCACTCTAAACGATTTCGAAATTCAATGTGAAAGAAAACTAAATTAGTTTACTTATCTGCAAGACACTGTAAAATAGTTTATAATAATTTTGAATGAGAAAATATGTACTACAAAAACAGTAAGTTTATTAAGAGATTCCTTACATTAACTGTTATTTTATTATTTTTTTGCTAGTTATTAATTGTTAGCTTGTTTTTTGTTTGTTATGCTTTGCTAATTTGCTTTTATGACTATTGATTGCATAGCTTATTTTAATTGTTGCCTTTTATTTCCTTTTGAAAGTTATTATTTATCTTGCTTTCTTTTGTTAATTAATAATTTTAATAGTCATTCAATTTCTTATTTCAAGATTGGCAGAGACAGGACCATCGCCTACAAAGATGTTCACACTCTTAAAATTTATAAAAAGTATATACTTTAATTTAAACTTTACTCGTGATAAAAAAAATCTTTATAATTTTTACTATAAACATTTCTAAAATTTGGCGACGCACAAATGGAAAATAGAATTCATGGGAAATAGAATACAACAAGATGTTCGCGTTTTCAATACTGTACAGGAAAGTTTCTCATACAGGGTGCGTTCTGAAAGTAATGCGCGTGATTTTATTGTGACGCGACTATCAATCGCAGCGCACTCAGATTGGTCTAAAAATGTGGTGGGGGATTTGCCCTTCCAAACAAGCCTGGTTTCAGGTCGCTCCGAGTAGTAGGAGCAGTAGGACGTGTCTTTGCGCTAAGTCTTTTTTTTCGATCGAGTCACAGCGTGATGGAGTGTTCGCTGGAAAGCGATAAAGTTTTGTGTGCGGTTTGAGAAGAATGCGACGGAAACTCACATTCTTCAAGACGCCTTTAAGGTGAAATGCATTTAGAGATCTCAGTGTGGAAGGCGGTACAAGGAGGGTCGGGAGAAGGTCACCGACGAGCCTCGTTCTGGACGCCCAGCAACAGATGAAAACGTGTGTGTGAAGTTTTGAAGTCAGACCATCGTGGGTCACCATTATTAATGGTTACCCACTTATTGACAGCAGCCAGGGATGATTGACTTCTGTATTCTACTGGAAACGGTGTCTCTACGATCAGTCCACTGCAAGACCAGATTTCTTTAAAGCAAGTCAGAGGCAATTTATATTGTTGGTTGTGATTACCAGTATACAGCATGTACAGCTCATTGTGATTTCATTTACTATCATTATATTGCACACTGAATCCTATAAACCATTTTGTAAAAGCTAGTATATTTTCAGACAATTTTGATTTAGCCCAGGATTTTGAACCTTATATAAGCACTGGATAGAAAGGTTTTTGGCAATTTTAATTTTCAATATTTATATTTTCTAATATTAAACTAAATTTTCAAATTAAGAAATTTCGGTATTAAGGAAGTGTTGTCCGTTCATATAAATCTGAAGCTTTTAAAAGCTAATCTTAAGAGCCTGATTCAAGTTAAGCTTAAAATTGGAAAAATATCATAAGTTAATATTTTCAAATGTCATATCCTATTATCTATGAACAATAAATATCCCGGAAAATATTGTGAACGTCGAAATCGATTCCAAGCACCTATAAACGTTCTTTTTCTAAGATTAAACTTTAGTACAGAGCCGGGTGGCTTTTCAGGGCACGGATTGGTAACCTTTAGCTACAATCCAGGACCTTACTCTACCCTACCTCAGCCCTTCAACTAGAGAGGGAAAAATAATTTAACAGTCAAATATATTTAGCTGTAAGAGCCAGAGTTCTTCAGTGACTTAGGGTCACGGACATGTGGGCTAGTATCACATGTCCAGGACCACCCAGTTCTTTTGACACCCTGGCTCTTACTGCACTGAAAGAACGGAAAAGTTCCGAAACGGCTAAACAAGCGTGAAGCTCGAAGAGGGAGCAGAACGGCCGTG
Organism: Parasteatoda tepidariorum; assembly: GCF_982258835.1. Lineage (NCBI taxonomy): Eukaryota > Metazoa > Arthropoda > Arachnida > Araneae > Theridiidae > Parasteatoda > Parasteatoda tepidariorum. The sequence goes on along the minus strand of NC_141755.1, from coordinate 131,117,124 downwards.
TACCACCCCCGATTCGGATTTCACACTTGTTTAGACCAATACATTGAAATTTTTCCGTTTCATAATACGTTCATCGCTTCACAACAACACTTGTCAAAAAATTTTTTTAGTAAATATCAGACAAAAAGTTTTAATTGTGAACGTTTATAGTCTTAAAATTCCCTAATGCTTGAAAAGTAATTTGTGCACTTGCTGCTTCTTAGATAGTCATTATAAAATACAGGCACTTCGACTATTTACTGACCAATCAAAAATTGTGAAAGTAAAATACTGAGAAAAGCATTGTTGCTGTAAATAGTTCTCTAAATGGATTTTATAACCTTTCACTTCTTATAAACTTCGTTCAATAAACCTAACTTTGAGTTTACGACTACTAATATTTAACTCCGCAATTTAGTACCCAGTCCAGAAGACAAGGGAACTCCTGGATCAATCATTGGATGAAATTTATCTTCGTGGAGGACTTTTTTAAATGGAACTAAACCGCACTTGCGTTAAATCAAGAGAAAAACCGCGAAAATCTTCGATGGGTAGCTTGACGGCAAAGAGGCTCTAAGCCATGACCACTCTACCACTGAGAATATTTAACGTCAGCACAATAATTGGTGCATGCCGGGTATGGAATTCGTAACGACCAGCCATATCTGGGATTCGAACCCTGATCATCTCATTGGTAGACGAGCGCTGCATATCCCCTGAAGAACCACGGTTCTCTTAATGGACTAAAAACCTTTTTTTACAATCAAATGATTGAAAGAAAAACAGAAATCTTGTTATATTTAACTCTCATTAGACCTATGCTCCCATGTGGCTCAAAAACCTGGGCTATGTGAAAAATCGAAATAAATTGGTCATATTCGAGAGATAAATTAGATTCTGTGCACAGTTAGTAACAATCTGATTTATCTTCCATAACAATTAGAGCAGTAAATTTCAACCTTTTTTGGTCGCGGTACACTTTTAACTATTTTGAAATTTGACGACACACAAAGAAAAAAAAAAGTTTAAAATTTGTTTATTATAAACCCTATAATAAATAAACTGAAATAGATTATCATAATTTTGAATGTGAAAAGAAATATGTACTACTAAAACAGTACTTTTATTATTGATTTATCGAATGTTTATTTAGAAATTTCTCTCTACCAGTTTATTTCTAGTTCAGGAAGGATGCTGGTCAATTTAATATTAGGCACATAACTCAAATTGAAATTTGAGCACGCTAGTCGTTCGCAATTTGGTCGAAATTTTAATAGACTATAATTCTAGATTGTTAACAAAAATGGTGAAAATTTTGATTGTAGTCCGAAGACTTGAAATTCTGTTTTATCAAACGCTCTGCTGAAGTTATTCTGAGCACTCTAGCTCGTGTAGAAACTGAGTCAAATGTAAATTAATTCCCTCTTGAATATAGGGCTATAAATTTTGTTTGTTAAGGCGCAAGAAACTATTTAAAATTGTGTTTTAATTGGTCACGGAACGGTCGGTCACTGCTGTAACTAATCATAATTTGCAAGATTCTAGTGTAAACATGAAATTTTTAAAAAGTAGAGCAAACTCGTTATGAGACTGGTTCATAATAATTTCAGTATATGCGTACAAGGTCTTGTAAAGCGATGTAATGAAAGAAAGTAAATTTATGTTTTTTGATGTACGTCAAAAGCGTCACCATTAAATGATTTAATTTCGATTTTAGTCAGAATTTCTGGAGAGAGAAACAGCTTATTCTTAGTTACACGATACGGTTAAAATAAAAGGGACTTCTTCATGTCAGACTAATGTTTCGGGGGGGGGGGGAGTTGATCATTAAGTTCGTGGTTTAAATGGAAGGTGATAACATTTGGTGATATTAACAGTGGTGACATTTAAAAATATGACGCATTTGAGATATATACAAATATGAAATATCTGTTTCAGTACCTTCATGGTATCTACTCAATAAAAACTATCCCTAATTTTTCAGTAAAATTGAAACTGAAAACTTTACTGGTTTAACAACTTGAAATAATTTACTACAATCTTTACTAAAATTTACATTCAAAAATTTCGTTTGCAAGCAATTGTATCCTAGTTATGAAATTTTATGTTTATTTAGTTACAAACTTTATACACTATCTGGCCATTAATGACCGGACACCCCTCATTTCGGATACACGCGGCGTAGGGCTGCCACGCGCCTAAATCACAGCTTTAACCCTTCTAGTAAGGCTATTCACTAGGTGTTGGTACACGGCGGCAGGTATTGCCCGCCATTCCTCCTGTAACATGGCGAGGAGTTGAGTGGTGGTTTTGGGGCATTGTGGTCTGGCCCTGAACCGGCGCTTCAACTCATCCCAGCGATGCTCAATTGGATTGATGTCGGGACTTTGGGATGGCCAGTCAAGCTCTTGCACCTCCATTTCATCAAACCAGTCCGTGATGGCATGTGCTTTATGAATGGCAGCGTTATCGTGTTGAAACACAAACGGGCCATTACCGAACTGTTGCAACAGGTTGGGAAGCGCCAAATTGTCCAGGATGTCTCTATACCCTTCTGCGTTCAGGGTTCCACGCACTAACACCAAGGCTCCAAGGCCAAACCATGAGAAACAGGACCAAACCATAATTCCTCCACCGCCGAACTTCACAATGGGGACAATGCACACCGGTAGGTACCATTTTCCGGGCATTCGCCAGGTCCACACTCGTCCATCAGGTCCACATCTCGTTTACCTATTATTTGTGTGGATACCTGTTCATACCTACAGAAATTACAAAAAGAAAAAAGAAAGTGCTTTGTAGAAATGTATGTATCAGTCAAGGTTAGCATGTGGTCAAAAAGGGGTGCCCCAATAGTGGGTCTCCTACTTTTCACCAAACCCACCTCTAACCTAAGAGATAATGATGTGGCACCGAGAGTCCATTTGTAGGGCTCAATAACATCACCGTTATTGAGCCATTTTTCGAAAATGTCTGAAATCTTCCAGAAATGTGGTAATCTCCTGGTGTATAAAAATTATCTTTATAATATATATATAGAAAATATACGAGCGAAACAATTTATTGGACATCAATTATAGGGCAAAATTGATGATGAAAAAAATGGATTTATAAAAAATCTCATGAAAATCAAGGCCATGCACCAGATTTCGACAAAAGGAAAGAATTTTATAATAAATTGAGGAGTAGGTTCGAAGCAGAATTTTGTGAGGCAGTACCCAAAATATACAGGTAAGCAGTTTAATTTAATAAATATTATTATCTTCATTATAATACCCAGCTTAATATTTTACACTGAATTCGCTTTTAAAATTTTTCAATGGAATTTATACGATTAGTATTATTTAAGCATTCATTTCATTTTAATGTTTTTGATATCTTTGTTTGATATAAGTGTAAAATAATTGAAAATTTAATTAAAAAACTCATTTAAGGCCGGAAACAAGAGTTATAAATCACATATTTAATAAGAAAATTGCTCATTCATTTTATTCAGTCAACAGACATTCAAAACTTTTTAAAGTATTAAACATATTGCTAATTTATTAATAAAATTATTTTTATATTAATTTCAAAACATAAATTTTTATGTAAATTTAAAAGTTTAACTTGTAAATTTATAAATGCCATTTAAAAAACACACAAACAAAACGCATTCATTCATCCACGGATCGAAATTTTGACGTGTGCCGGAGCACGATCTAACTCCAATCCAGAACCCCCCAGACGTATCGACTCACTCGGAAGAGTTTGTGACCCCGACAGATTTAGAGTGCACCTTGCACCAGTTATCTGAGGATCGAAATTGTGATATCGGATCCTTCTCAGGGAGATTTCAAAAATTATCGCCAATATTAAAAATGTGTAATTCTAGTGCGACGGAACTACTACAATTACTTCAGATCAAAAATGAACGCTCCCTAAAACGCACACACATGCGCAAATGACTAATATGTGAATATTGAGTCGCTGTGGCTTAGGTTATAGAGCGTTCACCTTCTCATGAGAACCAGGTTCGAATTCCAGTGCTGACTAGTCGATACGAGTCCTGCACCCGGCTTGCACCAACCACAGTGCTGACGTAAAATATCCTCAGTGGTAGACGGATCATGGGTTAAAGTCCCCTTGCCGTCAGACTAACCGTGGATGGTTTTCGTGGTTTTCCATACATTTATCGCAAATGTGGGTTTGTTCCGTCAAAAAAGAAACTTGAAAGCAGCTTATGAGATATTTTTAAACGAAGCTTGACCTTTCCGATTAAGATTTTATTTAAAAGCATTAAAAACTAATTTCACGGCAAGTTTGCGGTGAGTTAAAATTTTTAATTAAAGTTAATTTTTTCGATTCGAATTTGAATGTTGAAGCGAACTTTTTATGATGTCTGGCTACCACTTAAAATCACAACTCTGGCAGGAAAACAAATTATAATAAAAATTTTAAACTTTCCAAAACAGAATACATAAATGGTAGACAATTTTACGTTATTAATTTATGTATCGAGATAATTAACACTTTTTGTTTGCAATTTATGAAGATAGTTCTAATTATTTTGAGTTCACCAATGGCCGCCTACGATCAGCTCAACAATAGAAACGATCATTACATTTTAGACTGCATATTAGGTACAACAAATGAAATTGTTTTTCAAAGGATTCATGTTTATAGCACACATTGATTGAAAAGTTGTTTAGTAAATATCAGGGCTCGCCAAAGTTAGCCCTACCCGAGAAAAAAAAAACAGTTTTTTTTAAGGAATGTTTTTCAAACTTTCTTTTACTAGATCAAGAGATTTTTCTTCAAAAGTAGAAGAATTGTAAATTATTGTAATTTAAATCAGGAGTTTCCAAACAATTCAAGATCAATTAATTTGTTGATTTAGCTTTACTTATTACACACTTTAGCTAAATCAATTCGGGTTCAGCTCGTTAAATAAAACTAAATGCTATTAACTTATTTTTAATGTTTGTGCCCTTAATTAGAATAAATATATAAGGTCTGCTTTCATGAAGAACACAATGATTGAGGTTTGGTAAATCATTTTCCGTTTACATATAATTATTAGTATTATATTCCTAATAAACGAAATTTCATAACAATTTCTTAATTTTTTGAATATCTAAACAGTTTGTACCGATTTAAATTTGCTTTATTTATTATAAAAGGAATTTAAGAAAAAAAATATGCAATTTAAAAATGTCACCAGATTTTCGTAAGTGAACTGTAAGATATATCAATGAATGAAATAAAGTTTATCAATGAAACTAATTAATATTAATTTTTCACGATTCCATCAGAATTCAATTAGATTTCAGAAATTGTTTTCCCAGTTCTATTGTGAAATGTGAAAATTAAAGTTCTTATATTTTTCCTCATGAAGTACAAAATTTCAAGAAGGAAGTTTTCAGGCTAAAATACATTAAAAGTCAATTTAACTTATAAATTATTAATTTATTCATTTTTAAGGTACTTGTAATAATTATTTATAATCAATTATTTATAGTCATTTATTATATACTCCACCATAACAAAAATTTGATTTTTACAATTATTCCAAATTAAGGATTAAAACTAAAAGTGATTTATTTTCTCACATAGTCATTTTGTAACACTATTTAGTTTTATGGAAAACTCTGAAAATTGTATGTAACTAAATCATTATGCAAATATGAAACAGCAAATAAGTTATATTCATTTATATATTAAGCTTAACATGAGAAAGTTTCCAGTCAAAATGTGCTATTACTTTGAAATAAAATTTTCAAAACTGTTATTAGGAATTAACTTATTTTGCTAAACAATCAGTTTCGAAAAAAATTTAAGTAAATTTACAGTAAGCGAAAGCTGAATAGAATTAAAAGCAATTACAGCTGTGACGGGGAGAAAATTTGAATTGAGTAATTAGGATCTTTTAATTGAATAATTTGAAATTTATGAAACAATTTGTTTTTCGTTAAAAAATAAAAATCTAGCAATTCAAAAATTCTCCCCAAAAATGGTTATATTGCAATAAAATAAGTGACAAATTCTTCGATAATAATAAACATTTAGGTTTCATGTTACAAGAAAAATCACGCAAAATTCTGCAAATCTGAATTTTAGAATTGATGAGCATTTTTGACTAACAAATTAGAATTTCGAAAAATCACGATGTTAAGATCCGAAAAAAATCTGACCTTTTCGGCATGCCAAATGTTTTTTTTTTATCAAGTTTAACAGTTAATATATCTTAAACTAATTATTACATGTTATTTTTTTATTCCATTGTTCTAGAGAGCTTGTACTATAATTTTAGGCAATTAATTTTTATTTTTCCAAACTAATCAAAATTCTCAGGCAACCAACTGTTAATAGGATTCCCTTGATTTTCCCTGGTTAATTGAGTAATAAAGAAAAAAAATTTCAAGCTTTCTTTAAATTATGTTTGCATTAAATACTCTAGTTAATTATTTTGATTTTAGTTTTATCTATCAAATATCAATGTTCCAAATGCATTTAGAAAAAATTTTTTTTTAACTGAAGTTGAACGTTTAAGATCTTCGACAATTAGTTTTTCATTTAATGCTGTACGTTATCCCATTTTACTACTACGTTAATATGGATTTTTTTCTCAAGCAGTCATTTTTAACAAATTCTATTTAAAATTATACTTTATTTAACTTTAGCATGCTTTAACTTTAAACAAAAAGTTTATATAATTGCTTAAGTAACTTTACGAATGATTTTGTATAATACTATCTGACTAGCAGACATGTAAAATGAATTCTTAAAATAAATGTTTATAAACTCTTTTAAATACCCTGATTTTACTGTACTTAAAAAGTCAATGACATAAGCATAAAATAATTATTGCTGATTCGCATCATTTTATAATCAAATTAAACTTTCAAATTCTATACATAAATTAAGTTTTTATTATAAAAAGGTTTTGAAAAATCATATCTTTCTACGAAATAAAACTCAAATTTTTACCCATAACACAATTCATCATTTCAACATATAAATGTGTTATTATACAATGTGCTAAATAAAATTTAGTTTAGAAAAATAATGTATTAAAGTAGGCTGAAATATACTATATATCAAATAGTTAATGAAGTTCGATTTCTTTCCTTGAAGAAAAAGTTTTGTATTTTTTGAAACCCAAAAATTCAAACAATAAAAATTCTGTGCATTTTCGCACTGAATATCAATATATTTCTTTTTGAAGTATAATTAAATCTGGCTGAAATATTTTATATGTTAACCAAGTAAGATAAAACTTCTAATATTTTAGCACTCACGAGGGCTTCAGCATTTTTTACATGGTAAAAGATAGCCTTTATTACTCATGATTAAAATGTTCCAAATTATTTAAACACTGCACACAAAATAAACAAATGACTGCATAGTTTAAATACGTTAAAAATAAATACAAATAGAGAAGTCTATAAAAAATCTCTTGAACAATAACGCATTATGTATGTTTGAATATAAAAGTATTGCCTATAAACTGGTGCAAATCATGTCATTATTAAAAAACTACAGTGCTTCTAATATTTTGGTCAAATTATTAAATATTATTAATATAATACCTGATGTAATAAACATTTTACATAATATATCGTCTAATTCATCCAATCGTCAAATTTATATAAAGCTGTATAGACTATCACCAGATAATAAAGATTTTAAATAGAATCTTAGAGTACGTCTAATAATTTGACCAGAGTCTGTAGTTGAGAAATAAAATAAAAAAGCCTGAAAATTTCTTAATTACATTCACTTGGGTGATCAGAATTTCATTGTCATAAGAAATGATTTTTAAGATTGAAAGATTGTCCAAAAGCACATTCTTGAAAAACTCTGTTCAACATCGACGCTTTGTAATTGGAAGAATATATGAAATAAAGTCAACAGTTTACACACATTTCTGAAAAATCATTTATAATCAAAATGTACTTAAAACGAAAAATATTATTCAGAATTCAATTTTTTTTTAAATTCTGAAATACGCGACAAAGCGACGAAAACCGGTTTATACTTGCTTACGTTCGTGTATATCAACATTGCAATCCAATGCGTTAAAAATAAATATAAATAGTAAGTATATAAAAAATCTCCTGAATGAAAACCCATAATTCTAAATTTAAAAGTATTGTACATGAACTCGAGCAAAACATGTCGTTATTAAACTACAGAGCGTCTAATTTGTCTAACTTTTATATACCGAGTAGCAAGAACATCAGAGTAACAAAAAATAGTTACGAGATTCAGAAATTGAAATGGTTTATGTTCTCCTAACTATAATACAATTTAACTCATTAGGTAAAAACACGAATAAATACCCTGACCTGTTTGAAGTTTCGAACTGTTTCATTTGTTTTGCCGTTCTTCATTTCTTCGCAAATGTTCACTACACTTCCCTCTTCAAACTTTCGATAATGAGTAGAGGGAGAAGGTTTTATAGTACGACACGCGAGAACGCTTCCGATTGCCGGTTTCTTTTGTTTACTTCCAAATCCACGGAGATGCTAAATTAAAGCGTCCCCCAGTGGACTGATCGTTAAGACACGGTTCGTCTTTCTATCCAGAACCCCTGCACATACTCGTGACTAAGTAGAAAAAATAAATTTATGTGGTATTTATGGTAGCAAGGCCTTTTATTATAAATTTTGAAGCTAGGGTTGATCATAATGTTAGATTCTTTTCACACTTTCCTTAGTGTTGTTTCCATTTTTCAATCTGGTAAGCACTTCAAAGTAGTGAGCACACAAGTCTCGTATAAATCACGGAGTGCCTCTCTGACCGAGTGGTATCATCCGTTAAACACAGTGTGACGCGTGTAGGTGGCGGGTTCGAATCCCGTCTTAACCCTGGATGTATTCTTTGTGATGTCCTTCTCTAAATTGTTCGATCTGTCTTTCCACTTCATAAAGGTTTATAAGTCTAAATTGAACAAACAAGCCTACAATGTATGTCACTTCAATAAAGCAATAAATGAAGGATAAAAAATTGAGTAACATTTTTGATACGGTTTCGTCTCGGAGGCCAAGAAATCAGTGCCTCGTAGTGTTACTAGGTTTGTTACTCGTGTTTCATTAGAGCTACACGAATGAATCATTGGCGATGGTCTGGGATTCGTCTTTAATGATGTTCCGTAAACAATGTTGGCGTATGTTACACTCTGCACTGACACAATATATATCAGAGAGCAGATGGTAGTCGATCACTTTAGCACTACTCTATCCTACTGTACAACTGTGGAGGGAATTTTTCGGCTCTGAAACTGCAGGTTCACGAACTTGGGTGATCCATTAAGACACAATCTTAATCAGTCATCTAGTCTTCAGCTCGGGGAATCCAACCAAGACTTTATGTTTTATTGCTTCGTTTAACAGCATTTTTATGGGCTTACGACTACTCATGCTCAACTCATTTTGAGCCCAATTCAGAAGACAAGGGAACTCCTAGTTCGAGTATAGGAAGAAATTAGCCTTCGTGGAAAACTTTTTGATGAAGCTAACCAGCATTTGAGTTACATGGAGCGCAAGACCACGAGAACCTCCCAGCCTGGCGGGACTTTAACCCATGATCCGTCTACCACTGAGGATATTTCACGTTAGGACTGTGGTCGGTGCAAGTCGGATGCGGAATCCGTATCGATTGGAATTCGATCCCGGTTCGCCACATTGGAAGGCGAACGCTCTATCCTCTGAGCCATCGCGGCTCACCCAAGACTTTATAAAGAAAGACTTGAACAACCACACCTACTGTTTGGCAGTGTGACGCGTTCCAAAGGGTACCAAAATACTTCAGCGCTTACCAGTGAATAATATACAAAAGTATAAATAAAGTTATATCTTAAAATTAAGATTCAAAGAAACTACGAACTTGGTAAGTAAAAATTTTATTTACGTCGCACTAGAGCTGAAAAATTGGTGACAGACGGGGGAATCTAACCCCGAGGATGATCTGAAGACATAATTTTGATCCTTATCAGAGGTCATGTTGTAAGACAAAATATTGACATCGAATTTCCTCATTTTAACCTCTTTCAACACATTATTATATACTTACATGCATAGTAGCCTGTAGGGCGGCATTGTGGGCCCAAAATTAGGCTTATAATTATTTCCTCTGGTAGGGTACACTAGTACACGGTAATATAACTGATCCAGTTTGAATATTATGGTTCAATATTAGTGGGCAATATAGGGCCATATTGTAATGCAGAATATAGACTTCGAATTTTCTCATATTAAAGCTAATAAAGACACTATTATATAATACATAACCCATATGGCTGTGAATTTTAATTTGTATATAATTTTACTCATTTATATTCATTTTGAATCACGTATTTTTACAGCTTACAGTATACCCGCAATCCGGTATGCACACACTCAAATTCTTTATTTTATTGTATGTATAGATTATTTGTTGTCTTAACCGATGGCTTTCCGTTATTAGATTAAGCAAAGCACATTTTTAGTAGTTCATCTTATTGAAATAAAGAGTAACTATAATCCGCATTATGTGGAATAATGATGTTGCTTTTGGCAACTTATGATGTTTTATAACCGTCGTTGAACAGGAGGCCGAATTTTTTGGTTTTACGACAGCTAATGTTCAACTCCGTAGCCTTGTCATTCTGAACCTAATCAATCCAGAAGACAAGGGAACTCTTGGATTTGTACCCCCAGATGTATTGATTTGTTATGGGAACATGGAGGACTTTGCGACTTGACATATTTAACGTGCACCAGTCACCATTAACCACACTTCGGTCGGCCTGGAATCGAACCCACGAAATCTTGGACATGGGCTCAGTGCCCTACCAACCAGGCTATCTCGGCCCCCACTTTCCACAGTCAAGCTACTTTCTCCTCTTTTTATCTATCTACATAATAATTGTATCATAAAAACTTGCAGTATTGGTGCAGCTGTAATCAGCACCAGACTTTACTTTAAACTGCGTTGTAGCTATATAAGAGTATATTAGGTACCTAGTAAAACTACACCATTACCATAATGCGTATTACCAAAACCAAGAATCATTGATGTCAATTATAGGATGGTTATTTTTAAAAGTATCCAATACGAGCATTTTTGTTTTCTTACTTTTGCTTTATCAGTTCATAGCGTAATTTTTAGTTCAATTAGTGTCTATTATCAAATTTAATAAAGCTAAAAATGCAAAAATATCTTCTTGGAGTTAAGAAATAATAACCTAAGATAGAACATCCCGTTCATAAAAAATAGCCTTCCTTAGTGTCGAAAAATACACTTGAGGTTGATCTATTGAATAACTTGATGTGTAAGTTAAGTTGATTTAAAAAATATCTCTTCAGGCATAAAAATCTATACTTGAGGTTGATAACCTTAGGTAGAACATGAATCACCTAAATTTAGTAAAAAATTACCTTTACAACTTTCAAAAAAATACACTTGATGTAGATCCAGAATAACCTGAAGTGTTAAATGAAACAATTTAGATTGTTGAATAAATACTTCCACTGGTGTAAAAAAATATACTTTAGGTTAATAAGTAATAACCTAAGGTTGATATACCTCATTTATATCTCAAAAATACCTCAATTTTTCAGCAAGGGATTGGCCTTACAATAAATTTTATAAACTGTGAAAAGTAAGAGTCTTTTCATGTAAACTAAGTTTTAAAATTTTTTTTTAAATCTATGACTTAGATCCAGCGTTTTAAAATAAGCTATTGATGATTCTATTTTTTCAAATATTTTAAAGATAACATCAGTAACGTTAGCTTTATATTTAATAAAAAAATAAGTTGTTTATTGCTGTTCTATTTAATTATATTTTATTTGCTACGCTAACTATGCTATGCATGATCAACGTGGTTGCATAAAGTTTATCTGAAACCACGTGCTTATTTTGTTTATGGAGTTATGCTTTTAAAACGTGCAACTATAAAACCAAATCATTTAAAATCAGCGGTAATTTAAATTAAAAAAAATAAGTTTCATTTAAGGGGAAAATGTAACTAATTCGTTACGGAATGAGCGTAAAAAACATCAATAACAGTATTGACGTCAAGAATAATTAATTTTGTTAAATTACTGATTGAAATTTAAAAAAAATAATCTAAAAGGCAGAATTAAAGGTTCGTTTAAGAAAGCTGCGTAAAAAATCGGCATTTATTATTAGAGTCACTGAATGCAATAAGTACTCATTGAAATAAAACAAGCAATATTAAAAAAAATAGTGCGTGGAGTCTCTCCGCACGGAAGAAGTTAAACTTCGCAACCTGCGACGTTAATTGTTGAAGAATCAGCAGTCGTAGAAGGATCACTAGTTCTATTCAACAACTCTTTTTCCTGCACCGCTCGCTTCCGTGCTCTGTAATCACGGTAATATTGTGCATTTTTCCCTCTTGAACCAGTGCTTGTGGTTGCCTCATCGTCTCACCCTGGAAAATGTATTTGTATTAATAATGTATGTGAATGCGTCATAATGTAATTTCAAAAGAGAAACAATCAATTGATATTCACAAGAGACGTTCCTTGACATAACCTTAAATCCGTCGCATTGTCCGTGGGATTGTTTTCACTCATTTTTTACAATTATTATCCATTAAATTTGAAAATAAAAAATACTATCCTATTAAATTATATGTGTATCAAATCAAACTAAAAAAATATTTAAAGAAAAACAATACTTTTATGCTAGTGAGAACCAAAACACCTCTAAATATAATGCTAATCATAAAATACCAATTTTATAAACCTGTTGAATCCGGTTACTATACCGGATTCAACAGGTTTAGGAAGGTCTTTTCAAGACAAAATCATTATAATAATTAAAATTATTTTTTAATTTCAAATCTAAAATTTTTTGATCGCGTTATGGAAACTGAAGGAAATTATAGACTTTTATTTCTATCGGCACATATATCCACATTTTAAAAAGTCCTAATTGAAAAAATAAACAGAAATTTTTTCTCTATATACATCGATTAACAAATAACAAAGTTGCTTTACTCCAATATGGACAGGTCCCTAGAAAATATAGCTATATTTTGAAAAGAATTCGTTCTTGAATATTTGGCCTATATATTCATGACGCCATGTAATCATATCGCTGGTTCAAAACTAAAACGACACTTCTGCACTCACTTCTCATTCAAATAACATGAGAAGATAATGCAGAAGTGTCGCTTTAGTTTTGAACCAACGATATGTGGCAAAATTATGACAAAGAGTAATAGTTTTTTTTTTTTTTTTTTTTTTTTTTTTTTATGAAAGAAAAATGAGAAAAAAATCAAAGCATATTTGCTAATTAAAAAAAAATACTTTTTAATGGTTTGTCATGGCAATGAATTTTAATTGCTACGGATTTCTAAGCTGATGTTCATAGCTTTTTTATTAAATTAAATATGATTTTTTTTATATAAAATAAAGATTGCATTTCATTTTTTAATGAAAACAAAGTTGTTAAAAACCCTAAAAATTCGAAGTTCCAATTCAAAAAATTTAAAGGTGTTAATAATTTAAAAAATATAAAATCAGAACAAAATCCATGCACACAATAAACAGTAAAATTATGAATTAAAGTACTATACAAATCAAATTTATATACGAACATAAAAAAAAGCAATTTTTATTTTACCATTCTTATAAAAGAATTCTTATCTTATCTTATCTTATCCTCTACGTGCCTTGGGCACTTAAGGCCTCCAGCATATCCCTCCAACGCCCCCTGTCTTTAGCAATAGATCTTGCTTCCTCCCAGCCAGATATTCCACATTCTTTTAATTCGCCCAAAAACATGCGCTGGATGGTAAGTCTGGGTCTTCCTCTTGTTCTCTTACCATCAGGGGCCCATGTAAGCGCAACAGATGAAATTTTTTCTTTGGGCATTCTAAGGATATGTCCGAGCCAGCTCCATCTTCGTTTTTTAATTTCATCTTCGATTGTTTTTATTTTAGCCTTCTTTAATAGATTTTGATTTGATACTTTGTAAGGCCAGAAAATTTTAAAAATAAATCTTAAACATTTGTTTTGAAAGGTTTCTAATTTTTGTATTTCGATCTTAGTCTGTTTCCAGGTTTCTGCGCCATACAATAGTACTGCTCTAACAATAGCTTTGTAAACAACTATTTTTGTCTTTATTTCAATATTTGACTCTCTCCAAAATTTATGTAATCCCTTAAAACATGTTCTTGCTTTGATTATTCTCTGTCTAATATCTTCACTACTTCCACCTTTTTTATCTACAATAGAACCTAAACAGCTAAATGACTCTATGTCATCTATTTCGTGATTTTCGATTTTAATTTTGTCATTTTTCTTTTGATTTATTCTCATAACTTTAGTTTTCTTCTTGTTCATGAATAAACCTACACTATTTGAATATTTGTTGAATTTGTCTGTTTTAAGATGAACGTCTGTACATTTGGATGAAATAAGTACGATGTCATCAGCAAAATCAAGGTCTTCTAAAGTAGTTGTGAAATTCCACCTTATTCCTCTTTTTTCATCTTTCAAGCTGTTTCGCATAATCCAGTCTATCACCAGTATAAATAAAAATCCCGATAAAACACATCCCTGTCTCACGCCAGTTTTTACTAAAAAGAATTCAGTTAATTCTCCATTTACTTCTATACATGCTTTGCTGTTATCATACATATCTTTGATTATGTTAATATATTTCTCTGGTATATTATAAAGTGATAAAATTTCCCATAATTTCTCTCTCTTAACTGAATCAAAGGCTTTACTGAAATCAATAAAGTTTAAATATAAAGAGGTATAAATCTAACAAGGTATAAATCTAGAATTCTAACAGTATATAAATATAAAATTTAAATGTATTAAATGAGTTAATGCAAACATTTACTTACCTCCTTATAAATAAATTTACATTTGGTTTTCTTGTTTTCCAAAGAAATTTTTTATTAGGAATGGGAGTTATTGATATCACGATTTATGTTTGAAAAAATGAAGTTGCAAATAATTTAAAAAACTCTTAATTGAAGTTAAATTTTAATTTCAAAAATTGAACAAAACAAAAGGTAACAGAAAATTTATATCTCAATTAAAAATGGTTAATTTAAATGACGCAATTAAATGAGTTAAAAACTGGAATTTAACTGCAACGTTTTACGTTTGTCTCAGAAAAAATCTCTTGACAAAATGACCTAAGTAAATGTTAACAAGAGTCATCCCCTTGGATTCCTTAAAAGCTTACATCTGTTTTCCTAGAACATCGAGATAATTTCTAGTTTAAGACAACTTAAGGGACATATAGATGGTACTGTAAATATATGACATTTTATAAAAGCACAAAAGAGCCCAGGGTCATAAAAATGATTAAGGCAATTTAAAGAAGGAAAAGGTCATTTTCCCATGGTGTAAAAGGAGATGGCTATTTTTTGAGGAGTCAGATAACTGTGGGTCAACTCTGTGGGGGGTATGAAGGTTTTAACACCTTCATACCACCCACAGTCAAAAGATGCTTTCAAATATATCTATTAGTCTCAGTGTAGAATGCATTTTTCAGGATGCAAAACAGTGGTGCTTATTTTAGTTTTCTAAACACTTGTTATGTTTTTTTATGATGTGCTCCTCTTCTCTTTTCGTGATTTTCTTTTAAATTTTTTTAATAAATTGAAACTTGTAATATGTAGAAAAAAATTGAAACAAAACCGAAGCATTTTTCTTGGGGGGCGATTTCTATTTCAATTTGAAAAATAGCTATCAAATTGGGAAAAAAAGTAATTTCTTTTTCTGAAATTCTCAATTCTGTTTTACTTTATTATTGCGAATGTCAAATTTTCGGAAGGGGAGGCTAAAGTTTTCAATTTTGGAAAATAGCTTTAAAGTCGAAAATAAGAGTTAAATATAAATTTCACTCGACTTTATTCTTGCGAATGTCTGAAATTCAGAAGGGGTGAAGTATATTCTTCACCTCCTCACTTTAAGAAGAAAATAAAATTTTCTTTTTGAAAAATAGCTTCAAAGTTTTTTTTTTTTTAAAAAAAACAATTTTACTGGACTTTATTATTTCAAATGTCTAAATTTCTGAAGATACAAAAAGTTTTTAGCCCCCCTTACCTTATATCAGAAGAAATTAAAGTTTTCTATACCCTTACTATAATTTAAGAGGAAAATGAAGTTTTTTATTTTAAAAATATCGTCGAAATTGTGAAAATTTTCAACTTTACTTGATTTTATTCTATTAATGTCCAAATTTCAGAAAATGAGAAGCAAATTTTTCGCCCCCTTACTTTTATTTCAGAAGAAAATAAAGCTTTCTATTTGGAAAATAGATTCAAAAATAACATTTTTTTTTAGTTACCAATTTTTATTATTTTTTAACACTTTGAAATTTCAGAAGGGGCGAAAAACTATGTTCGCCCCCTCATTACTATTTCGGTAGAAAATAGAGTAAAAGTTGGAAATAAAATACTTTTTCTACCTTTACTTTACTTTTTCAAAAGTCAAAAAACATATTAATCGCCCATAACAGAATAACTTGATGTATATCTTCAAAGCTGAAAAAGAATAGCCTTTTTTTTCCTCTAAAATTACCTATTTTACTAGACTTCGTCTTGGCGAATAACTAAATATCAGAAGAGGCAAGACACATAAATGTTAGAGGAATATAAAGTTTTCTATTTCAAAAATAGCTTCAAAATTGAAAAAAATCCTTTATTTTAAATTACTGATTTTACTTGACTTTATTTTTGTGAGTGTCTAAATTTCAGGAGGGGTGAAACGCATCGTTTGCCCCATCATCTAAATTTTAGAGGGGCCCTCTGCCACCGGGTCTGACGCAATCAACTACATGCAGCTGTGGCCTTTCCCCTTCTCTGCAAAGCGTGTTTGTTCTTTTAAGAAAGGGAAATAATTTGTGAAAAGGTGTTCTACCGTTTTTTACCCTTCCCTTTATGTTATAGTAGGTACGCTATTACAAAAAAGAAAATTTTCATCAACACTATCTTAACGCAATTTCTTTCCTACATATATATAATAAGAGTGCTGTATTTTGAAGAAAAAAAAACATGATGTGGTCTCTTCATATGAGGCCCCCTTGACCGTCGGGGCCCCGGGGCGGTGCCCCGGCTGCCCCGGCGTAGTTACGGCCCTGATATATATATATATGGCCCCATATCTCTTCGTATTATATAAACTTATAATATTCAATTTAGGTCTGGTATTATATTATAACATACTATATTACCATACCTAAGGAAATAATTATAAATAAATTAGGGAGCCAAGGAAATAATTATAGGAAAAAGGGTGTGTGGCACTCAGGGCTGGATTAACCCCTAAGCACGTGCATGGGGCACCACAAAGCACCAATTAAAAAAGTTTTTTTTTCTAAAAACTTTTTTTTTCACAATTTCATTCGATTATAAGTTCTTACAAGAGTTTCATTTGCTTAGGATAGTAAACTGATGACAAATTAAATGTTTCTTAACACACACATAAACAGGGACCGATCAAGACAAATTCTGGCCCAAGGCCCACAAAATTTTCAGGGCCCCTACCAAAATATTTTGAAATCAAATTTCTGGAGGTCCTAATAATAAAAAGAATCTATAGAACTGCATGATTCAAGAGAAACATTCTAAAAATTTTTGAAAGTAGACAATTGAAGATTATTTTTCTAAAATAAAGTTTACTCATCTAAATATTAAATCAAAATATAAAACAACAAAACAATGTTGTATGAAAATAAAAATAGTTTGGTGACCACCAACAATTGAAATCAATGATTTTTGCTTAAGTCATTGATTAGCTGAATTATTTTAAAGGTCTTCCATCTACAGCTTTGCATATTTGTTAAGTTCTTGTTGGCACTAATCATTTATAAGAGACATTGCGAATATGCATTCCAGTTGCATTTGCTTAAGCCATTGGAGTAAAGATTGCACCAATTAAAATTCAGCTGTACTTTCGAAATTGATTAGTGCAATGTTTATCACAATATAAAGAAAATTTGAAATAAAAAATGCATTTTTTGAGATAAACTGTCTCTTTCAGTATTTTTTTAATGAAATATTTTATTTTATTTTATAACCGTCGTTGAACAGCCGACCCAATTTCATGGGTTTACGACTACTTACGTTCAACTCCGTAGCCTTGTAATTTTGAACCAATCCAGAAGACAAGGAAACTTCTGGATCAGTACCCCCAGAGGTATTGATTTGTTGTGGGAACATGGAGGACTTTGAGACTCGACAGATTTAACGTGCATCAGTCACCATTTACTACACGGGGAGTCTTCGGCCGGCGAGGATCGAACCCACGACCTCTTGGATATGGGCCCAGCGCTAGATTTTGTACTAATTTTTGAGGCCCACAGAAAATGTGGTCCCTAGGCCCGTGCCTATTGGGCCTAGGCGATAATCAGGCCCTGCACATAAAAAAAAATTCAACATTTCAACTTATAACTTGTGGTTTTGTTTTTAGTTCCTTTTGTATTTATGAATGAAATAGGTTGATTTTTTCCTTCCAAAAAAATTGGTGGTAAGGGAAGGGAATACAAAATTGATTTTATCTTTTTCCTCACTGAAACATGTTGGGTGCCCTTCTTATTACATGATTAGGAGCGTGCACTTGCAAATTCAACATTTAAAACTTTAACAAATCAAGAAGAGTGCGCTCTCAGAATAACTTTTGCTTCAATCGAACGAACTTTAATAGTTCGACGAGGATATTTTAAGTTACGAAATCAGACACAAAAAAAGCACTTTCTCAGAATAAACATTTTTTTTCTTTTCCGACGGATTTGGTTTTTTGACCCTTCATATGTGGGACAGCCGCAATGTGGTCATAATAATTTATACAGGAGAGCGATTAAAAATTTTGACCCCTTCAAGATAATTTCACATTTAACGTAAGTATTTATCTCTGGAAATTGCAAAGTGAATTAAAAAGTTTCAGCACACATAATTATAACATTCATTTATCCGGATATAATTCCATGTAAATTTATCTAGTGAAGGGAATTTGAGTTGCAAAAGTATTACATAATCCGAGTGAGTCACTTTTCTCACTTAATGTTACTATCTTAAAAAATAGTAACTTTTATTCACTGTTTTTAAGGCTTAGTCACTTATCTCACTTTTTTTAAATTTTAATTGCACAATCCCCCCCCCCCATTTCAATCGAAAGAAAGATTTTACATTTCCCTAAACCAGTGTTTCCCAAAGTGTGATACGCGTACCCCCAGGGGTACGGGAACAGTTTAGCGGGGGTCCCGCATTCTTATGCGAAATATCTTGCAACAAACGAAAATTTCAAAAAAATTTTACTTTAAAATAAAGCTAGCCATGAAAATTTACGATGACGTATTTTTCTGTTGGCTATTTTTTTCAGAATTTACAGTAAATAAATTAGTGGTCTCAACAGCCAGTTGTGATTTTTAACTTTTGTGCAATTTTTTTATAGTGAAAAATTTATTCATTTTTTAATTAGTGATACACAGCGTTACGAAAAATTTAGAAAGGGTACACAAAAGTCTGGGAAACACTGCCCTAAACCCATGACATTACAGTCCTCTTGCTCTAGTAAAGGACTCACCCAAATGGGTGGGGCATAAAATAGACAATTTCCACTTTCTTGAAATGCAAGAGAAGAATTCATTCATGGCATCGAAGAATGATTTTAGTCAGTTCCGGATTACCCCCCCTTAAAATGCATTTTTTGAAAATAAATTTTAAGAAAAATAATGATTTCTTAAATAAAAAAAATCAATTTCAAATATATATTAATAAAATACGATAATTTTTTCATATAATGTTAATCATATTTATTTATTACTCATAAAAATTTAATTTATTATTATTTATTTTAAATATGCTTTCTTAAATGAAAAGATATATAAATACTTTTATATTTGAATAAATAAAAAATATAGGAGAAAAAAAAACATTTTAATGTAAAGGCCCCGCACACCCTCAATCCGGCTGATTTTAGTCATCATCTATCTTAAGTTTAGTTTTCTTATCTGCTGTGGAGCTGCAGAACATGAAAATTTGTGTATTTCTCATTGAATTGAATTTCTTTTATCTGTAGGGTTTATAACAGGGCTTTCCAACTGGCTGCCCGACAACTTCTTATTCAGGCTGATCGGCCTCAGTTTTCCCATTAAAATTTAAGCAAATTGTTTTATAATCCTTCTGTTCCATTGTTTTATAATTAATAATTCAACTATTGATTGTTATTGTATAAGAGATTATTGTTCAACTTTTTCAAACTGCGGCCCGCCAGGTGATCAGTGACCGGAATTCTGGCCCGTGGGCTCTTTGCAGTTTGACAACCCTGGTTTATACGAACATGAAATGTGCTTAAATAGAACATAATTTTGAATCATAGAAATAAAGCACTCTTTAAAAGTTCTTCTTTTAAGTGCTTAAAAGTTCTTACTTTTTCTTAAAAAGAAAAAACTTAAATAAGATGTCGAATAAATTACTATTATAATTTTTATTATTCTCTTTAAAAAATTTGATTCTTTTTTTTTAAATAAGTCAGTGTGCGGGTGGGTGACCACTTGGATCAGTCTGCGTAGGGACCGAGGGTGTGCGGGTATTGGTCCTGATAATGTAAACTGTTCTACCGTAAAGTGCTCGACTTCGCGTGCAGGTCGTTGGGCTACCAAAGCAGGGGTGCCATCCCCTCTGCAGAGGATCAAAATTGTGATGGCTTGTCTTCGGATCATCCTCAGGGATGTTTCCCAGACCGTCGCCAATAGCCCATTGTGCAGCTCTAGTGCGACGTAACTTAACTACAACTTTTTTAATAAGATGTTATTACGTCGTGCGAATTTGCGTAATCTCCTCTTGACACATAATTTCACACTGTTGGATGTTTGTTTTTTTATTACTTTAGAGGTCAGTAGTTATTAAGAATTTTTTCAGTTCTTTCTATGTGGTTTTTCAAATTGTGCTGTTTTTTATACAATGTTATGACACATGAACTTTAAATTGGAAAATTTCAAATTGTTTCTCTGTAAATTAACTTGGTTTTATAATCGTTTTATTAGTCGCATGACTGACAAAGTTCCGCTAATTTTTATTTTCACATGGTTTTTTAAAATCTCCATATTTTAGTTTATATGATGTTTATTAAGTTACGTGTATTCCAGTAATAACTATTTGTTAATGATTTATTCGAAAATCGTTGTTGGAGGTATTTGATTTCTTACAGTTTTATTTCCAATGTTTACCTTAGGCGATCATGCGAGTTTTTATAATTTTTTCAGCCCTTTCCTTGTGGTTTTTTAATACGATGCTATTACTACTTTGCCTTTTTCACCTTAAAGTTAACTTTTTGTTGCACACTTGATTCGGGGTAGTTACGTTGTATATTAATGTTGCTTTCTGACTGTTTTTGCACTATATAATTTCATATTAATGCGATGTTATAGTTTTGATAAATGCGATGTTGTAACGACTCTCAAAATTCAGTAAAAATTTGTAACTGATTTGTTCAAAAAAAACTTTTAATGCGCTTGGCTCTATCGCGATTCCACTTTTTTTTTTCCCTGAGAGTTTTTTCAATCATTTATATTTTTATACAATGTTATTACATATGCATATTTAGAATTTAGCCCCTTTAGGATAATGATCGCGTGTCCAGTTTTGCACATATTTCCAATTTAAATACCATATTGTTATTTTTCATTGCATTAATCAGGAGTGATTGTGGGCCTCAACTCAAAAATCCTGAAAATTTCTTGAGTAAAATCATTCAAAAAAGTAATATCTTTATAAATTTAAATCATTGAAATTTTCAAAACATGATGTTCTAAATATACAGCATAATTTAAATGAATAATTATGTGTAAGTTTACTTTTATCTCTAATCACATTTATTATTGTACCAGAAAAAATATTTACAAATGAAAGAGATGCCAAGTATAAATTCTAGTTCTAATATCTTTGAATAAAATATACAAAAATTTTTTATATATAAATGTGATCGATGATTTCTTGAAACTTCTGGACTTTGGAATTCCGGAAACTTTCGGACCGCGGAATCCGGATTTTTTCCGGAACACAATCACTCCTGATTAATTACTTTTTGCCACATTCGTTTTGCACCATTTTTATTGTAAAAACAATTTTTTTTGTAGTAATAGTTATTTAACATTTTTTTCAGTTCCTTACATCCTATTCAAAAACACACCGTATTTTGGCTCCTGAGGAGAAGCACATCTCAATAAATGTGCATTGACTTTGCATAATAATGACAATATTTTTGTTGTATACTTTCACTGCTTCTTTAACATAATACTTTAAATCATAGTAGCTTAAGTTAAACATGCACCGTTTTTATTTAGTTGGGAAAAATTTATTATGTAATTTTTTTTTTAAAATTTCCATAGCAGTAAATTAAAGCAATAAAAAGGTACAACAATAAATGTTTTTAACCCAATTTTTTTCCCTTAAGTTGTATAGATTTAAGGTTATTAGGATGTTGCCTGAATACTAACACTGTTCTTAATTAAGTGACTATATATAACTTTTTAAGAAATTTTTAGTCACATTTTTGACCTGCACTGAGCCCTGCATTATTAAGTATGTAATTTCCAACGACAAAATTTAAATTAAATTGTTGGAATAGTTGTTGAGAAATCAAGTTTATAATTTGTTTACTCAGAAACAATTCTATCTATTTCATTAAAATTTTGCATTTGAAAATTACATACTTTAAAATGGTATAAAATTTTTTATTCGTTGCAATTCAAATTTGTTTAGAGTATGTTTTGATAAAATAATTAGTAATTAAATTATAAAAACTTTTTAAATGAAATTATTTTTGGATTGACAAATTTAATAATTGTGTACAAAATTTTGCATTTGAAAATTACATACTTTAAAATGGTGTAAACATTTTTATTCATTGCAATTCAAATTTGTTCAGACAACTTTTAGATAAAATAATTAATAATTATAAAAACTTTTTAAATGAAATTATTTTTAGATTAACGAATCTAAAAATTGTGTACAAAATTTTGCATTTGAAAATTACATACTTCAAAATGGTATAAAAATTTTTATTCATTGCAATTTAAATTTGTGTAGACTATTTTTTGATAAAATAATTAGTTATTATAAAAACTTTTTAAATGAAATTATTTTTAGATTAACGAATTTAATAATTGTGTACAAAATTTTGCATTTGAAAATTACATACTTTAAAATGGTGTAAAAAATTTTCTATATTACAATTAAAAAATGTTTAGACAACTTTTAGATAAAATAATTAATTATAAAAACTTTTTAAATGAAATTATTTTTAGATTAACGAATCTAAAAATTGTGTACAAAATTTTGCATTTGAAAATTACATACTTTAATATGGTATAAAAATTTTTATTCATTGCAATTCAAATTTGTTTAGATTATTTTTTGATAAAATAACTAGTTATTATAAAATGTTTAGACAACTTTTAGATAAAATAATTAATTATAAAAACTTTTTAAATGAAATTATTTTTAGATTAACGAATCTAAAAATTGTGTACAAAATTTTGCATTTGAAAATTACATACTTTAATATGGTATAAAAATTTTTATTCATTGCAATTCAAATTTGTTTAGATTATTTTTTGATAAAATAACTAGTTATTATAAAAACTTTTTAAATGAAACTATTTTTGGATTAACGAATTTAATAATTGTGTACAAAATTTTGCATTTGAAAATTACATACTTTAAAATGGTATAAAAATTTTTATTCATTGCAATTCAAAAATGTTTAGACAACTTTTAGATAAAATAATTAGTAATTATAAAAACTTTTTAAATGAAATTATTTTTAGATTAACGAATCTAAAAATTGTGTACAAAATTTTGCATTTGAAAATTTCATACTTCAAAATGGTATAAAAATTTTTATTCATTGCAATTTAAATTTGTGTAGACTATTTTTTGTTGAAATAATTAGTTATTATAAAAACTTTTTAAATAAAATTGTTTTTAGATTAACGAATTTAATAATTGTGTACAAAATTTTGCATTTGAAAATTACATACTTTAAAATGGTGTAAATATTTTTATATATTACAATTTAAAAATGTTTAGACTAATTTTTGATAAAATAATTAGTTATTATAAAAACTTTTTAAATGAAATTATTTTTGGATTGACAAATTTAATAATTGTGTACAAAATTTTGCATTTGAAAATTACATACTTTAAAATGGTGTAAACATTTTTATTCATTGCAATTCAAATTTGTTCAGACAACTTTTAGATAAAATAATTAATAATTATAAAAACTTTTTAAATGAAATTATTTTTAGATTAACGAATCTAAAAATTGTGTACAAAATTTTGCATTTGAAAATTACATACTTCAAAATGGTATAAAAATTTTTATTCATTGCAATTTAAATTTGTGTAGACTATTTTTTGATAAAATAATTAGTTATTATAAAAACTTTTTAAATGAAATTATTTTTAGATTAACGAATTTAATAATTGTGTACAAAATTTTGCATTTGAAAATTACATACTTTAAAATGGTGTAAAAAATTTTCTATATTACAATTAAAAAATGTTTAGACAACTTTTAGATAAAATAATTAATTATAAAAACTTTTTAAATGAAATTATTTTTAGATTAACGAATCTAAAAATTGTGTACAAAATTTTGCATTTGAAAATTACATACTTTAATATGGTATAAAAATTTTTATTCATTGCAATTCAAATTTGTTTAGATTATTTTTTGATAAAATAACTAGTTATTATAAAATGTTTAGACAACTTTTAGATAAAATAATTAATTATAAAAACTTTTTAAATGAAATTATTTTTAGATTAACGAATCTAAAAATTGTGTACAAAATTTTGCATTTGAAAATTACATACTTTAATATGGTATAAAAATTTTTATTCATTGCAATTCAAATTTGTTTAGATTATTTTTTGATAAAATAACTAGTTATTATAAAAACTTTTTAAATGAAACTATTTTTGGATTAACGAATTTAATAATTGTGTACAAAATTTTGCATTTGAAAATTACATACTTTAAAATGGTATAAAAATTTTTATTCATTGCAATTCAAAAATGTTTAGACAACTTTTAGATAAAATAATTAGTAATTATAAAAACTTTTTAAATGAAATTATTTTTAGATTAACGAATCTAAAAATTGTGTACAAAATTTTGCATTTGAAAATTTCATACTTCAAAATGGTATAAAAATTTTTATTCATTGCAATTTAAATTTGTGTAGACTATTTTTTGTTGAAATAATTAGTTATTATAAAAACTTTTTAAATAAAATTGTTTTTAGATTAACGAATTTAATAATTGTGTACAAAATTTTGCATTTGAAAATTACATACTTTAAAATGGTGTAAATATTTTTATATATTACAATTTAAAAATGTTTAGACTAATTTTTGATAAAATAATTAGTTATTATAAAAACTTTTTAAATGAAATTATTTTCAGATTAACGAATTTAATAATTGTATACAAAATTTTGCATTTGAAAATTACATACTTTAAAATGGTGTAAAATTTTTTATATATTACAATTCAAAAATGTTTAGACATCTTCTAGATAAAATAATTAATAATTATAAAAACTTTTTAAATGAAATTATTTTTAGATTAACGAATTTAATAATTGTGTAAAAAATGTTGCATTTGAAAATTACATACTTTAAAATTGTGTAAAAATTTTTATATATTACAATTCAAATATGTTTAGACAACTTTTAGATAAAATTATTAATAATTATAAAAACTTTTTAAATGAAATTATTTTTAGATTAACGAATCTAAAAATTGTGTACAAAATTTTGCATTTGAAAATTACATACTTCAAAATGGTATAAAAATTTTTATTCATTGCAATTTAAATTTGTGTAGACTATTTTTTGATAAAATAATTAGTTATTATAAAAACTTTTTAAATGAAATTATTTTTAGATTAGCGAATTTAATTATTGTGTACAAAATTTTGCATTTGAAAATTACATACTTTAAAATAGTGTAAAAATTTTTCTATATAACAATAAAAAAATGCTTAGACAACTTTTAGATAAAATAATTAATTATAAAAACTTTTTAAATGAAATTATTTTTAGATTAACGAATCTATAGTTTTACTGGTGATGTGAGCATGAAAGCTTGCGTGACAAATATTTCTGATCCAGTAGAGCAATTCGAGCTGTTTTTTACTGATGAGTTTCTAAATCATACTGTTACTGAAACCAACATTTTTGTTAATGAAAATTTAAATTTTCAGCAGCAAAGAACATTCTCGAACTCATCATTGGAGTGAAACTAATGCGAATGAATTGAGTATATTTTTTGCAACATTAATTTTCCAAGGAATAATTACGAAACCAACTGTATAAGTACACAAAAAAGATTTTTAGGTAATTACTGTATTTAAATGCTTCATAAAATTTTACATTAGTTGCATTTATTCAGTCCTTTCAATTTAATATTTGTCTTATATTTATAATTAACTATTATTATTTATAAAATTTATTATAATCTTTTATAATTTACTATTTAATAATTATCATTTATTAATTATTTTAAAGTATGTAAAAACTGCTATTTATGTACTACAAATACTTTAAGAAATTTTTAAAACGTGTGAGGCGAGCTATCTACGGCATCGCCAGAGAAGGGTGACATTTTCAGAAGAACAGCAGGGAAAACAGCTGCCACTTTCGCCTACTGTTTACTCCTAATAGTGCGCGAATTAAGTAAACAAAAATTGCTAATTTCCCTAACCGTCAAAGGGTTAGAAAAAAATTTAAAGCTTTTCATTCCACCACCAGCACTGAATTAAAAAATATATTTGGAGCTATTCCGTCACTAGTTGGTGTGAAAAATCTACTTGTTAAGTAGCTACATGAAATATCTACAGTAGATTATTAAGTATTACTAGTATCACCTATATTCATCTTGAATTACAGGAGCTTGACTGTGGTAAATATTATGTGAGCTGCCTCGAGCAACAGCGTTATGTCAGATAATACTGAATACAAACGTGATAACAAGTTTTGCTTAGTAATCATTCAGAAGTGCAACAAACAACATTGAAATAACTTTAGTTTTATTGTTTGTGTCAATGTTTTTGACGTTTTGTGCAGGATCGTTGTTCAGTACTGATTTCCCCATGTGAAGAACGGATATTCAGCTACTTAATTAATAAAATAACAGTAAATAAATGATAATTAAAGTCAATATTTATACAATGTTTTGTTAGTAGTTATATGAAAATAGCATTTTAAATTATGTTTGTATTTTAGTACTTATTCTTTTAAAGGGAGATGACATTATTATTCTGCCAATAAAGATGTTTAACATACTTAATATTTAATTATTGTTACCAGTATCACAGTTGACAAATAATATTATGCCAAAATAAGTGTCACAAATAAAATATAAAGAAAAAACTAAGCGGACAACAAATTGATCTTTCATGAATTTTCTCTTTTTTTTTCATTTGATTTTAAGAGTTAACAGTACAGATATTCAGATGAAGATAACATTAAAAAAGATGAGAATCCCTAACAATAAAAAAATATTAAATAAGGAAAAGAATTTTTTTAATGAAAACATTTATAATTTAAATCGAAACATAGCCTGTCAGGAGGTGTTTATATATTTTTTTCAAATATTAATATTTTATTCCTCTCAATGAAGTTGATTTTCCTTTAATTGTTCTTATCTTTTCAACCATTCTTTAAGAGTACTTTTAATGCAGTGTGAATGTACAAACCACTACATGTTTATTTCTAAAAGTTAAAACCCCGTCGATTGTTGATACACACAGCCGTATAGTACATCGAATTCGACGAAATATAATTCGTTCTGGTCTACTTCTTTTACTGTTATTCTCATGGTACTAGAATCAGAAATATACATGCGATAATTTTTTTTTTAACTAGATAGACAACTAACGCTAGAATAATGACTATAAAACGGCGAAACAAACAAATATTGGCTTACCAAAAAGTTTAAAGATTATAGAATTAATATTTTACAACGCTTTTAATCTTAAACGGCATCTAAAGTTTATTTTTACTAAAAAACTTTATTGAGAAAAGTTATTTTACTTAACAAAGCAGTGTGAATTTTAGGTACAAGTTTTTAAAAACAAGTAAATATTTCAAAGAAATATGAACAAAATATAATAATTATAGAAAAAAATAAATTATTTTAGGTTAATTTGTTGGTCATCCTAAGGAACGTACATGTTATCTCCTTCTAGACTTAAAAAGACCAAAAAACTCAAATATATGTGAAAAATACTTTTTATCGAGTAGAGCAGTAAATTTTTACAACCAAGTTGTGTTTAAGACCATTTTTATTACATATTAGAAGGGCGAATATATCTTAATCGTTTTCTGGTAATCAAAATACAATGAACGGTCAAGGTACTTTGATTGTTTATTTATTTACTTTAACTTACCTTTTACGTTTCCGACTACCTATTTCTTCAAAAAAGCATACATCAAAATTAACAAAATATAAGTCTCTATGGATACATTTATATTGTTAAACTCTGTAGCCGCCACTAATAATTAGGTACTTGCACTCCAAGTAGAAGATAACCAATACCAAAGCATGTGATTTATGACGTCGGGACCAGCTAATCTTTATCAGAAATATGGAGTATTAAAAATGAGCTATGTTTCTCCACATAACTCAAAATGTAGATTAACGTTAAGTTAATTAAATACGCAGCCGTATAGTACATTGAATTTGATGAAATATAATTCTTTCTGGTCTACTTCTTTTACTCAATCCTAGTATAACATCGAAATCTAGCATCGCTGGCTGCGGTCATCAAGCGGGTGGGCGACCACTTTGATCAAACTGCGTTGGGACAGAGGGTGTGCTGTATCAGTCCTCTTTAAACTGTTCTACTTTTAAGTGCTCGTATTCGCGCACAGGTTGTTGGGCTACCAAGACAGGGGAGTCATCCCCTTTGCAGAGGATCAAAACTGCGATGGCATGTCTTCGGATTATTCTTAGGGTTGTCTCCCAAACCATCTCCAATAGCCCGTTGTGCAGCTCTAATTAGACTTAAATAAAATACCTATCTATCATTGACTTAACTTAGATTTATTATTTGGTTATGAATTTTATTGTAACCACGATTCATTTTCACTCCGTGCCTGTCTTTATGAAAGAATATAGGCTGTGTTATTTAAGAGAATTAGTGCTAGATAGGTTTGGATTACTCGATATAGAATGGAAGTACATAAACAAATGCCAACGTTTCAACAACCAATCAGGATCGAGATACCCACAGAATGTGACCTGCAGGTATCCCCAATGCCGGATTAACCAATAAGCACGTGCGCAGGGCACCTGAAGTCTATAAACATTCTTTTTCTCTCCACAATTTAATTCGATTATAAGTTCTTACACGAGTTCATGGTTCAGGCTTAATTGCTATTGTGTTATATTTATTTTGATCTTGCGGAACCGGAAAAAAAAAGTTGCGCATTGATTTTGCACACAAACGTACCAAAGCACCTTTTTCCTCGCTGAAACATCTTTGGTGCCACTGAACTGCTCCCCTCCAAGTACTTATTCCCTTTTTTAGTGAAAAATACAATTCCTCTATATACTTATGATAAGACAAGCTTGAAACTTTTAATTTGTCCTTCTTTGTGGCAACTTCTGTCGCAGAAAAGTGGGGTGGGAGGGCTTATAGAAGAGAGGTTCTTTGATTGATATATATATATTTCAAGACGCCCTGTGGCTGAGCGGTAGCGCTTCGCGCTGTCGTGCCACAGGTCCCTGGTTCGATCCTCGGGCCGGGCAAGGTTGACTCAGCCTTTCATCCCTTCAGTGGGTCGATAAATGAGTACCAAGCATGCTTGGGAACTAAACACTGGGGGTTCCGCGTTCGGCTGACCACCTGACCGGAACATCTGCTCCTGCTCCCCCGAGCCCAAGGTCAAGAAAACTGAGATGGGCGCACTAGGCCTTGGCCCTCTATGAACTGTCGCGCCACTGAGTTTAGTTTATATATATTTCAAACCAATTACATGTTCCTAGCTTGATATATGCCGTGCTCAAAATAAAAAGCGAACGCTCAAAATAACTCTTGATTTAATCTAACGAACGGATTTTCACATACTCAATCAACAGTTCGAGGACTTTATATGTCAATGAATAATGCTGACGATATTTTAAGATATAAAATCAGACATAAAAAAGTACTTTCTTACAATAAACATAGTTTTTTTTAAATATTTTTCGGCAGATTTGATGTTTTGACCCTTGACAAGTGCCCACACAGCCACCGCTATCCCAGGGATATCCAAACACGTCTGTTACTTATCCAAATATCCAGTGGATATTCGGATATGTTCCAGACTTCTTTCAGATATCTAAACACATCTAAGTCCATGAGTTGGATATTTTAGACATCTCTGGGATATCATTTTTGGATATCTGAGGGATGTGGTAATTTGGTTATTATAGAGATATCCAGACATATCTAAGTTCTAGATATGGACATTATGGATATCTTTTGGATATTTAATATAGATAAGTTTAAGACATGGATCACTGGATGTCTGTAGAATGCCTAAGAGATGTTTCAAATCGTACTCAATAGCTGACGCATATCCAGTTTTCGATATCTCAGAGATTTCAGTTTTTGGATATTAATATTCTTTTATTTACTATTCTAAACTCTGATATAATTTTCTTTTTCTGATGCAGATTTTTTATTCTGAATTAAAACGGAATTTTGAATTTTTAAATATTCTTAGATAATTATAATTCTAACCGTACTCAACAAAAACAGAAACCTGATTCCAAATACGAAACCGCAGAATTCATTTTTAGCGAGCGCGTTCACTTCATTTTACAACCTTGATATAAAAATCATTTATTGTTGAAGTAAGTAAAAGTTTTTTTTTTATTGAAATATTTGTTTTCTTCTTCTTATTGGTTATATTGTCATTTTTATTTCACCTATATGCATTTTACATATCTTTGAAATGTATGCCTAAAGATTGGCTCAGGATTGGATCTTTTGGCTCAGAATCATTCCTCTTTATTTTATGTGTCTGTCAACCATATTTTATGTAAATGCCTTTCCTTAAAAGAAAATAATAATTACAACATATTTCCTTTGTATTATAAATGTTAATTACTTTTTAATTAGTTTTTAGCTTCTTACCTATATTACATAATACATATTTATTATTTTTCATACTTTTTATATCTTATTGCTAATAAAAACGGATCGTTTCGTTCTTGTATAAATTTTCACAATGTACTTAATCTTCCTCAGGTGAACACGCTTAATGTGAACTAATTTTTCTCTTCTCGCTAAAAGTCTTATTAATATCAACAGCCCCCTTTTCTTAGACTTTGCAGTTCAGATTGACAAGTCTAAATACATTAAATTTTTTCACTTTGTAGAATTGAAAGTTTTAACAAAGAATTCCTGTTTTCCTCACAAAATCATTCCTTTAATATTAGCGTTGAATTCTGTTCAATATATATAAATATATACGATTCTTCTATTTTGTTTGCCCACTTGCAAATTGCTGAGCCAAATTTTTAATTTTGAATACATTAGCCATTTGTCAGGCTGATGATATTAATATGCATCATTATTTTATTTGTGTATATTGTATATGTAATATTGGCTGCTGAAATTGTTAATAATTTTTTATTATTGCGGTCATCCCCATTGCAGAATCACAGCGACATTGTCACAGAAAGTTAGGGTTCTTACAAAAAGATTTTTCTTTTAAAAAGTAAATACTAAATTTAGTTTTCTTTTCTACAGAAATTTACGTGTAATATTTGAACCATGCATTTAGATAATCACTTTTTGACACGCTTAATTTACACCGGTAGTATCATAAATCAATGTAAAGTTTCTATTGTATTTTCGGCAACTATTGATTTTCACCTGGTTTTTAAATATCTCTATTTATTTCACACTATATGGAAAATTCGAATCTTGCATTTGAGTATTTACTTTTAAGGCAATGATTCTGTCAAATTGTTGGCAGCTATTGATTTCTCAGTAGTTTTTATATAAAATATTTTTATACGATATTAAAATTATTTATTACGCATTTGAGTAACCCCTTTTTGAGGAGTCCAATTCGCATGATTTCATTGTTAATCTTCGTTTATTTTTTTCGATAACGGATTACATTATTTTTTTAAATTGTGGTGATTATTTACAAAATGCGAAGAAGGAAATAATTTGTGTGACATCCCCTCCCTCCAACAAAATGCGCAAATAACACCCATAATATTAGAATAAAAAATTATTTCATGTTTAATTAAAAAAATTATAGTTTTTTTGGAAACACCTCTCTTTTGTTATTTTTAAATTACTAACATATATGTTAGTTATATTGAAGTTATCTTACAGAAAGATAATAGTGCCAAACAGTTTTTTTGCAAATAGCTTGAAAAAATTCTGCCACAGGGGTGGTCATTATATTATCTTTGTGCAATGTGTATGTTTTTAAAAAAAATCATAATTCGTAAGCAATATTTCCATACACACTTAAATTATTGCTTGAGTGTTAGGAATTATCCTCGTATATATAGCTTTTAATTTTAAAAATGTTTAACTTAGATTTTTTTTATTTTCATTTCTTATAATATTGTAATTGCTTTATTCATGTATATATATGAAATATGTAAATGTTCAAAAGTATGTTTAATTTTGCATTATATGGATAATGTCCAAGTGTATCAAAACAATGTTTCCATGCACAGACATGATTGCTTGAATGCAATGGATTATCATTGTATATATAGCTTTTAATTTAAAAAAATCATAAACTTAGAATTTCTTTATTTTCATTTTTTTTTTTTTTTTGAAATTGTAATTGCAGTCTTTGTGTATATATCTGAAATATGTAACTGTTCAAAAGTATTTTTAATTTTGCTTTATATAGATAATGCCGAACAATTTTGCAATTGTTAAGTTTCTATTGACTGATGAGGTTGCAGTTCTGCCAGTGACCTGGTTGTCAACAAAGGGATGTGTGTGGCCTCCTTTAAAAGCGTATGAAGTAATGAAACTTGTTATGAAGCTAACTAAACCTTCTCCAGATTGGATTTGCCATGAAGCAAAACTTTTGGGTGAATATGGTAATAACTTATTACTTGAAGAATTTTTTTTTTGTTTGTCCAAATGCAAATTTCAACTGGTATGTATACACCAGTTAAGACACGATGTTTGTATATAATTAAATAGGATGTGATGAACTATGTATAATTTTTGTTATTTAATTACTAATTTGTTCTTCTCAGATACGACCTCAGAGTGCTTCACTATTTTATTATTTACTTCCTTGCTCTTTTCTTACTTTTTCCCCCTTTGGTTTTTTCCTGTGTTACCCTGAGTGTTCAATATTGTTATTGTTATGAAGTTTTTTAACTCAGAATTTTACAGTGCATCACTGGATCTAGCCCAGATCTAGATGTAAAGTTTGAATATACATTCATTCAATTTGATACAATTGTTCTTAACCAATTTTGGAATGTTAAAGCCTATTCATATTACCTAAACCTGTTACCAGACCCAATACCCAATACTAGACCCAGACCACTGTTAAAACTTCCATTTCCAGGGTTGGGTTTTTGACGTCAAAAAGTGGTTTTTGACATGACAAGGGTATAATACTGGTTTAAACCGTCAAAAACCCGTCAAAAATGTCAAAAACTAAAGTTTGCCAAAAAAATATATAAACTTCAAAACTACTAACAGTTGCCATGCATTATATTGAAATTTAATTATACTATAGGTAATCAGCAGGTTTTAAAATATTTTTTTAATTAAAATTAAGGTAAAATAACAGATTTAAAATCTCAGTAATTTATATTCAAATGCATGTGCAGAAAAATTTTGAACAAAATTTTTTTAAATATTTATATTTTGAAAAAAAAAATTTTTTTTTTGATACTTAAGAAAATTAAAAGTTTATTACTATGCATTTTTGACGTATAAGGAACATATAACTAATATTTATAAGGAACTTACAAGTTATGTTGTATAAATACAAACTTGATACAAGTGTATGAAAAAAATTTTTAATGTTATACCGAATATCTTTATTATCCAGTATGTTAATTTGAATTTAAAAGTAGTTATATTTGTGAATAATGATAAATATAATTCATATTGTTTATTATATTTATTTATAATTATTACACTTATCATTTTAAAACAATTTTTACCTCTTAATTTTTTTCCCCCACTTGTATTAAGAATACAAATAATGCATATCTTGAAAGCAAGAAGTAATTATTCAACAGCTGAATATTTAGATATTCAACAAAACTATGTATATAGTATTCAGCAAAATGAAATTCACAAGTATTTGGATAAACTAAATTTTCAGCATAGTAAATGAATAGGCTGAATATACTGTAAATCGACACTAACTACTCTGTGTATTTAACAAAAAGCACTTAAATTTGTATTGTCTTATGTTAAAAAGATTATTAAGAAGATTTAAAAGAATATTAAAAAGATTTTTCTTTAAAAGATGTCTAATGTGCAAAACTGCTAATGTTTATCTTTAAAAATGTCTAATTTTTAGTATAATCTATACTATACACTAAATTTGGTTATAAATAAATTTCTTAATAATATCACTGCAGATTTTCAATAAAACATGAAAATGAATACATAATATTACAAAAGATGTGAGCTTTCAAAAGTACAAGATTTTGGTTACTATTCAAAATATAAGTGTTTCTTCAAAATTTAAAATTTATTTTTTCTAGAACATATTTAGAAACACTATCCTTCTTTAAAAAATATATAAATTTTATGTATTAATTAAATTTCACATATGAATATAGGTTTTTGACATTTTCGACATTTTTGACAGTGAGGTTTTTGACGTGACGGTTTAAACCATGGTTTAAACTGTCAAAAACTGTCACATGTCAAAAACCTGCCAACCCTGTCCATTTCTAAACAAAATAATCTGGAAGTTAAAAATAGTATATTTTACAAATCTTTCCCAACAAAATTTTCATTTATTTCATATGTTTACCGATTTGATTAAATAAATCAAAATGACATAAGAAGTATAAAACATTTTTATTTATGAGTTGATTTTAATGTGATAAAAAAGAAATATATATATGTGTATATATGCACACATATTTCATAAAAAAATTATAAAATAAGTGAAGAGAAGAAAAAAAATCATAAAATTAGGAAGAACAAAATAGCTGTCACTTTTTACTATTAGTTTTCTTAAGAAAAAATTGTATTCCTTAAGTAAAATTTTTTATGAGTTAGTATTTAACAATAATTACAAAAGCATATGAGCTATCGCTCAAATAATGCGCCCTTATTTACAGTGCATCAATTCATAAAAATTTGCTTAATTATTTTGTTCATTGTCTAACTCATGGCATTTGTAGAAGAAGAAAATTTAACTTTTTAAATTTGAAACATAATTATCTAATATATATAAGCAGGCAAGGTATGTAATAAAATGTGATGAAATCTACCTTCGTTTTCTAACATAACAGGGTGCCTAGCATTTCTAAAAAGTGCTTAAAGGTGCTTATTTTTTATTTTCATATTTTAAAAGCCATTTAAGGTGTTTTTATTTTATTGTGGGTTTGTAAAAAGTGCTTAATTTTCTATCTTTTAAAAAGAAATTTTTTAGTGTAGCGATTGTTGTTGTAAATTACAAAAACAAAAAAACGTGATATTCACGATTTTCTTTGCAATATTTAACCGAAACTAGTTAAAGTTTTCAAAAATGTGTTTGTATTTTTTTGGAAAGTGATAAAAAATATTTTTTGAGTGCTCATTTTTTGTTGAAAAATTTGATTATGCATGCTGTATAAATATTATTACTGTATCCTTAAATGATAAAGTACGATTGGATAATTTTAAGAAGCAAAAATATGGAGAACGGTTACAACAAAAATATGCTAATATGCCAATAAATTAACCACTGGTCTTTTTATTTTCACCAGCACACATTTTAGAATTTTTTTTCTTCTTCTTAGCATAAATTAAAAGGATTTTTATGCTCTTTTTGGTAGACTCCTCCATAATTCCTTCTATTTTTATCAATCAAATCAAGCTTATTGCTTTTAACCAGATTATAAAAAAGATTAATGTGTACTTTATAGTGGCAAAATAGTGCATCATATCATTCTGTATGCAATTAAAAAGTTAACATTTATTGAGAGTAAATGCTATTTTAAAAAGTCACATTTAACTTTTTTACACATTTTTTACTTTAACTCATTTCTGTAAACAAACTAAACTACAGAAACAAAATTTAAAATTTTGACTATTTTTATTAAAAAAAAATTTCTGATGGAGAATTGAGGGGTAAAAAAAATCTGTTAAGGAAAGAATAGGTAGTTTTCTTGAATGTTATTAATAAATATTTAATTTCAATCATTTCTAAAACTTATGCTATGCCATTGCTCTATTTTTAGGTGCTGTGAGGAGAAATCCTTCGATCCAAGACATAGCAACAGACCATGAAATTGAAAAGTTTATGAAAAACGGCATGCAAAAAGCAAGAAATGTTTCTTCATTAAAAAATTTTAAATTGTAAATGTTACTTTTTTGTAAATAAACTATTTATATATGATTGTTTCGATTTATACCCTTATTTATTAAACATTCTTTTCAATAAGCGTGAAAATGTAAAAAAATTTCAGGTTCAGAAATGTTCCTTTTTTTCTAATTTAAATTAAAACTCATAATAATAATTTAAACTTTTCTTAAAGTTAATTTAACTTTTTATTTTTATTTTAGAAAATGAATCATTGATGTTTTACAAATTTTTTTTTTTCATAATTGAAGAAATTCAGAATCTTGAAATATTTTCATATTATTCCTTCAACCTTCATTTTTCAAATACAACCAGTTCTTTTCTTCCAATAAAAATTTTTATGCCATAATTGTAATTACGTTTCTAACTTAAAACACTCTTTCTGAATATTACAATCACCTTGGAAAAAAATGTATTTTAATAAAATTTTACTAAATTCAGTATTTTATAAAATTTACAACTTTAACAAATTTCTTAAGGCAGCAATCAAAGCAAAAAATAATTTAAAGTATACAAATATTTCAAATTAGAATTCTGAAATAATTTGTCAAATAAAGTGAATCAGATATTATGAGTATATTTTACATATATCCTTACATTTTGCAATTAATATTCTCAAAACTTACGTGATATGCAATCTAAATATACTCATAATATAAGATAAATCAATTTAATAAGAAATTCTCAGTTAAAAATTTGTATCGTTTAATAATAAATAATACAAATTTAGTAAATAAGCATTTTTTAAATACTTTAGTAAACAAAAATGAAATATATCTCTCAGACATTCAGGGTTGTCTCTGAGACATCTGAAAGAATATCCTTGGGATATCCAGAAACTAAATATAACAGACATCTAAACGATGTGAGAGAGATATCAATGTTTAACTTAGGACATCCCTTGGATGACTGTGGTAGATCAAAGATATCTGTCGGATGTCTCTTGGATGTGCAGCAGACATCAATATCCAAATATCTGCTAGACATCACACAGATGCGACCCCTGGATTTCTGTTGGATATTTCATGGATATTCAGACGTCTCGGGGACCTCTGATGGATATGGCAATATCCAGTTTTTTTATCCAAGAGATATCTCTAAGATGTGTTGTGGATATTTGTGGCTGTATGGGTGGGAGAGGGGTAAGTGCAATGTTTAAAATATGGTACTTAGGTATTAAATTTGTACAGGAGAGCGATAGAAAGTTTTGACCCCTTCAAGATAATTTCGCATTTTGCGTACATCACTTTATCTCTGGAAATTTCTTAGCGGATCAAAAAGTTTCAACCTATAATTATAAAATTCTATATAATTTATAAAATCCTTACATAATTCCATGTAAAATAATAATTATTATGATTTATTTCATCTAGTGAAGGGAATTTGAACCGTAAAGTATTACATTTTTAAGTATGTAATTTCTAGTGACAAAATACAAAAATTTAAACGAAATTGGTGGAATAGTTCACGAGAAATCAAGCTTATAATTTGTTAACTCGAAAACAATTCAATCGACTTCGTTCAAATTTTGCATCTGAAAATTACGTACTTTAAAATGGTGTAAAAATTTGTATACATTACAATTAAAAATTACTTCCATCATAGTCGAAAAGTATACTTTTATTAATTATTATCAATCTTTAATTATTTAATCAAAAGGTATACTTTTTGATAAAATAAATAATAATTAAATACACTTTTTAAATGAAATTATTTTTAGATTTGAATTTGCGGAAATAAGATGTTGTTAATTTACGTCGCACAATGGACTGCACAATGGACTATTGGCGACGGTCTGGGAAACAACCCGGAGTATGATCCGAAGACATGCCATCACAATTTTGATCCTCTGCGGAGGGGATGGCACCCCCGCTTCGGCAGCCCGACAACCTGCACGCGAAGTCGAACTCTTTACGGTAGCACAGTTTAACGAGGACCAATACCGCACATCCTCGGTCCCTACGCAGACTGATCCAAGTGGTCATCCACCCGCACACTGACCGTAGCCAGTCATGCTTGACTTCGGTGATCTGCTGGGAGCCGTGTCTTAACGATCAGTCCACTGCGGGATGCGGAAATAAGATATCTTTATTCAGAGAAAGTACGTTTTGTGTCTTATTTCACAATTTATTATGTCATTAAAATATCGTCTGCATTAATTAGCATATTTAGGATTTGACGTTTGAATTCATTAAGATTGTGTTCCAGTTCTACTCACTTTGATCAGACTGCGTAGGGTCCAAGGATGTGTGGTATTGATCCTCGTTAAACTGTTCTACCTTAAAGTGCTCAACTTCGCACGCAGGTCGTCGCACTGTGAAGCTCTAGTGTGACGTAAATAAACAACAGCAGCAACCTTAAAATAAAAGCAGTTTTATAGGTTTTGTAATAATTTAAAATGTATGACCAGGATGAATGAACTTAAATAAATTGTGTTCAAATTAAAGTTCGATTAAAATGTCTGTTAATTGATGAAGAAATGCTTTATCGATATTTGGACATTAGAATAGTACTCGTCCTGTCTCCAGCCGCTCGTATCAAATCAAAACTAATTTTGTTTTTTTTCTTTTGTTGTGGTATGTTTGGAAACAAATTCAATCTGGTAAGTTTCTATTTCAAGTTATCAAATTCACTCTTAAATTTATCAGTTTCCTTTCCCCCTTGTTATAAAGTGTGCGTTATTTTCTTGTATCTTGCCAAAAATATTTTTTACAGCAGTTAGATATTTAATCAATTATATATGTAATTTTTACCTTGATGATGGGGCACTGAGATGCGGGCAATGAATTTTATTGATATTATATCATGATGTCACACACGGTTATTTGGGTAATAGTTTACAAAATTTTTCCTTTTTGGCGATGTACAAATCTTTTATACATAATGTCAAAAACAGATTAGCTTCCCTCTCATCTAATCCACATAATTTTAGAAAAACATAAATTTGGCAAAATAAGTAATGAAGATACCTTTGAAGGAGAGATGAACATTTTACTTGTAAAATTCTTGTTCTGCATGCGCTTTATTCTTTTCAGGATGCGTAGCGTTTTTAAATAGTGCCTAAAGATGCTTTTTCTAGATTTACGTTTTTTAAACGACCTTAAAAGGTACTTTTTCTATTCCTGGTTTGTAAAAAGTGCTTCCTTAAAATAAAATTTTTTCTTTCCATTTGCGTCCTTAATTACAAAAAATGCAGGACTTATCACAATTTTATCTGTTAATATTTATCAGAAACTAGTTATTTTATCATGATTATGTAAAGTTAAGTTTGGGAAAATTTTGAATTTTTTTTGATTTAATGTTTAAGAACTTTAAACATTGGAAAAAAA
This sequence comes from Parasteatoda tepidariorum, assembly GCF_982258835.1. NCBI lineage: Eukaryota > Metazoa > Arthropoda > Arachnida > Araneae > Theridiidae > Parasteatoda > Parasteatoda tepidariorum. The sequence goes on along the minus strand of NC_141755.1, from coordinate 131,077,248 downwards.
TAATTTTTATTATTGTCAGATCGTAATTATGATTTTTTTTAAAAAACTGGATTAAAAATATTTTTGAGTGCTTAAAAAGTACTTAAAAAGTGCTTATTTTTTGTTGATATTACGATTTGTTGATATTTTTGCTGTTATTGGTATTACGATCAGTTTCCGGATCAACAATATTAATAATTGGCAGATCAATGCAGAAAAACTTCATTTTTCAGATAATCATAGGATTACAGTACAGGACCCGTTATCCAGAAATCAGAAAACCGGAAAACCAAAAAACCGGAACAAAATTCGATCAATTTTCCCGCCTTTTTTAAAAAATTTTTTTCCTCATAAGATTTTAGGATTTTCCTTTCTTTTTAGAAAGATGCTTACCTTACCATCATTTTGGAAATAATCATTAGTGTATTATTTCATTGTTTTTTCTTCTTTTTAAGATTATTTCCAAAATTTTTGTTTTTAGTTGGGTTTAACAATAAAAAAAAAACGGCTTTTTGTAGTGATTCAGAAAACCGGAAAAATCAGTTATCCGGAATAGCGATGGTCCCGATCGTTTCGGATAATCGGTTCGCTACTGTACCAGCAAGCTGACATTGTTCCAGGCTATATTTTTGGGTAATAACTTCAAGCAAAGTCACTTTCAAAGAGAGTTTTTATGACTTCAAAAAAACTTTTGCCTCTAATTTTTCAGTACCACCAAACATCCATTTACTATTCACTAGTTTTTTACGATTATAGTTGCTCTTACCCAATTTACTTTCATCAATTTCCCCTACCATCCAAACATTTCACTCTTTCTTTTTTAACACATGCATCAATACACATTAACAAAATTATGTAATCATTTTTTCTTGATCTCACCTTAAGATAATTTGTCTCAGCTTCATAAATATTAAAATCACAATCTTATTTTTTTTTGAAACCATACAGTCCTTGGTCAAATTTTTAGATGCACTGTAAGATTCTATGTAAAATCCTAATTATCAGGTGATACTACAGTGTTTTCATCATAGAAAAAAAATGGGTGAGAATTTCTCACCCTTTCTCAAAAACAGGGTGAGATCTCAAAAAGTTAAGTGAGATTTCTAAAAATTAAAAAACGCTTAAACATTAACAGAATTTCTCACCCTTTCTCAAAAACAGGGTGAGATTTCAAAAAGTTAAGTGAGATTTCTAAAAATTAAAAAAAAGCAAATAGACTTGAAAAAAAAATCATTTCTTTAATTATAATAAATTTTTAAAGTCTTCTACTTTTTAAAGCATTGAATATTTTTGCTGTGTCATCAATGATATTTGCTGAATCATCATAGAAGATTTTGCCTTTACAAGGTCCATCTTACATTAGTGCATAAAAAATTTGAACGTCTTACATGAAGAAACCTTACCTATGGTAAACACGCGGTTGCAGAGAAATGTGTTTTGGAAGGGGTTCCGTGGTTCGGAGGGGTAGTGTTCTGTTGTTCGAAAAGGTTCTAAACAATACTGGTAAATAAGGAAGCTAGATAACGGGGCAGATGTTGAAAATAATGAAAGGTCCAGGAAGAAAAGCGAAACGGATTTTATTCTAAATGGCGTAATGCGAAGCTTTTTCCAAACTGCGAGAAATTTGCGAATTTTAAAATTGATTTATAGAATGCGCGAATTTATCGCCATAATAATTTTTTAATGCGAGAAAAGAAAAAAATTTGCGAGATTCTCTCGTTCTCGTGCTGTAGTGAAAACACTGTACTCTACAGCTTTATTGTTTTTACGAGACTATTGCACTTGTTTATGTTAGTCTATCAATGGGTTAAATGAGACGATATATAATATAAATTCGAGAATTGGACAAATGAGACGATATATTATATAAATCAAGAATATTTATTATATCAGGTATTATACTAATAATAAGATCAAATGATGAGACGCACTGTACTGTTTTAATAATGACATGTTTATCACACGTTTATAGGCAATACTTTTATAGTTAAACACACATGTCATGGGTTTTTATACAGTCATATAAAAACAATAAAGCAGTATAGAGTATCACCTGATAATTAAGATTTTACATAGAATCTTATAATGCTTCTAACAATTTGACCAAGTACTGTATACTGTTCATCAGAGACAGTTTATGACAATGAACATTTATTGAACTATTTATCTTTTAGTAATGGATGTATTCAACAGAATCAAGACGACTGTATCTAGCTTTAGTACTGTCTTACCAGGAAATCCAGTTACCAGAGAATATGAAATAACTGAACATATAGCCAGTGCTGGACCAGGGCTATTGTGGAAAGTCTATAGAGGAATTAAAAAGAGTACAAAAGAAGTATATTTATATATTATTAGCTCATTATTTGGTTTTGTTAATTGTTCAGATTTTGTATTCTTTTAATGAGTGATGATTTTAATTTTATAGGTGCTGAGAAATTTGTTTCAATGTCATTTATTGCACTCAAATTTTTTTTTTAATGTGCTGTCTATTTTCTTTTTCGATAATTTATTTGTAGATTGCTCCTCTTATTTTGGCAATTTTTTATAATCTAATCTAGATAGAAAGTATAAGAAAATGCAAAATTTTATGTGCAGTAAAAGCTGAATGGTACAGTGACTATTATAAGAGGCACATACACTCAAACCAATATGAAAGATAGGAATTCTCTCTTCAATTTTTTTAAATTTGAATTTATGCTAACATCAATCATTATTTATTATATAATCTTCCTATTAATCTTCAAATTTTGATACTAGTTCAGGGGTCTGTCCAGGTTAAATTGACAACAGCATTTTTAAATTTCTGGTTTCAGCTTTTTTGCTTTTTTGCCAAATTTATCTCTGTGGTATGAATCAATATAGAAATTTATAAAAATTAAATCTTTAAAAAAAAAAAAAACTAATTTTGAATTAAATTTTGCTAAAATGAGGTGGCAACAAAACGGTTAAAACTAGTTAAGAGTTAATCAATTGCTTGCAGAAAGTTTTTAAGTTTGAAATTTTGTGTTCACAGAAAGTTTTTTCTTTTGTCTAGCTAAAACTAGTGGTCAGGTTGTAAAAATTTCTCTTAGATTTTTATGATTTAGGGTAAATTGGATTTTTAATACTAAGGGTTCTCTGACAAGGGTGATCAACTTGGCAGGTTACACTTTACTACATTACTTTATTACTTATAATTACTATAATATAATAATTAATATTATTAATAATTATTTATAATTTGATGTATATTACTTATAATTTGATGTATAATTTGATGTATTTGATTTGATGTTGATGTTTGCATCAATATTCTTTTATGCTTCAAAATGAAGAATTATTTAGCTCAAAAGTTTTTTTGAAAGCTAAGTTAATATTCTACGAAGTATCCAATTATCAACAATTCTTTAGAACTGAAACACCAGAATGCAAATCATCATTATCTGAGAGTGAAAGAACAAAATATATTACATTGTAGTGTATCTACCACTACAGAAATACAATTCAAATTCCCTAGTATGTAAGACTCGTTAACTCGATTCTATGTTGAGTACCTTTTCATTGATAACAACTCTCCTCATGTTGGTGACTCAGACGTGATGGGAACACTCTTATTTTGATAGTAACGCCCACTTCAATCTGAACATGCCTACTTCAAAGGATAGTCCACATTGAAATGCTACTTGTGACTGCGACATTGTCCTCCTCACGCTGTTGTTTCTCAGTCTCGATCACACACAGCGTACGACGTGTACACTGGACTGCTAAAGGCAACACGGAAGCGATCACAAACGTGAACTTAATACAGCTCTCGCGATCAGCACTCAAAAGTACGGTGATCTTAATACAGTTTTTTCAGATTTCTCACAAAATAAACAGTAGTGAATCAACTAGAGGTATCTGTTAATCGAATTCTGTAATGGATATGATTCTGGCGGGGGAGTGCTGTAGTGTATCTACAACTACAGTACTCCCCCACCATGTTCTAAAGAGTTTATTTATTATATTTGTAAATTATATTTCAAAATCAAAAATAGGCAAAAGAACGAAAACATAATTTTTTTTTTTTAAATCATTAAAAGAAAATTTTTTTTGTTTGTCTATTTTGAGAGTTTTGTATTTGTTTAAAAAAATTTAAAAAAAAATGGGAATTCAACAATCAAGATAGACCTAATGCACCCTAAAGCCTCCATTTGGAGGGTTAAAGGGCGATCGACTTATTCACCAAAAACAACGATGCTTAATTATTGTTTTTTTTTATTCTTAACATTAGGAGGGTTCTGTATTTATTCTCGAGAAAAAGCTACTGGATAAATACTCAAGGCAAGATAAAGAACTGATTTTGGGTATTTTGAAAAAAGGCATAGCTCATTTAACTCGTTTACGCCATCCTAGTATCTTAACTGTTCAACATTCTTTAGAAGAATCAAGGTAAATTCATTTTATTAACTTGTTCCTTGCTTACATAATATTATTCATCTTAGCATGTCTATGTGATGGTGTTACATATAAATTGGTTTTTATTTTGCTAAAATAGCGATTCTGCTTGTGTGTGTCAAATATGCAAAAGAAAAATTAAAAAAAAAAAAAACATAGAGAGGGTGCGAAAAAACATTTTCCATCACTCTCCATCAAGGAGAATAAAAAGATAGTACATCGTCAGATTTCTGTAGGCAGATTAAACCCAAACTTTTTTAAAAAATAAAAAACAAATTCTGTATTTATAGCAGAAAGAGAGAATAAAAATAATTCTGAGAAATAATTCTTCAAATTTCATTGCTGCTTTGCCATGAGACATCATCATCATCAATGGCTCAAAAGCCCAGGGTGGGGCTTTGCTTTCTCAAGAAGATTTATCTAGGCTAACTTTTTCTTGCAAGTGTTTTCTAGTTTTTAAAACCAAAAGGTCTTTTTCTAGGCCATCTGTCCATCTCAAATTCAGCCTGCCTCTTTTTTGTGTGCCAACTGGTCTGGCGTTAAAACTTTTTTTGTGGTACGGTCTTCGTCCAGTCTGATATAGTGACCTGCCCATTTTATTCTTTGTCGTGCTAGATTTGATATGAGTGATAAGATTTGATTTGATATGAGTGCTAGATTTGATCTTCTAAGCCGCATACCATTTTTTTGAATTTCTCCAAAAATACTTCTCAAGACTTTTCTCTCAAAGGTACCCAACAAAGCCTCTTCCGTATAAGGTAGGGTCACAAGTATATGCTAGAATGGATCTTAAAAGAGATTTACAGAATAAAACTTTTGTTTTTCTTCGAATTACATTAGATTTTATGTATTTTTGAATTCCATTGAAACGTCTATTGTCTTTAGTAATTCTCCGTTGTGTTCCTGTTGTTGATTGCAGTACCCAAGTAACCGAAATTGTCAAAAGCCTCAAATTTATATTCTTCAATTTCTAAATGGGTTTTCCATGAGACTAATTAAAAACCTTAATTTCTAATATAATTCTTTTCACGTTTTGAAATTGTTTGTTTTTTGTCTATCAATAGATCCTTATAAACACACACATAGACTAATGTATGGAGAAATCTTCTGCTTACACATCATTTTTCAATCTTTTTTCCCCCCATCTCTTTTTTGATTTTTGAAGCATCATTGAGTGTGCAAATATATTTTATTTCAATTGAAATTAAGGAAATTTACAAAGACACTTTTGAAAATTTAGGCTGTTGAAAATGATTTATATATATATATATATATATATATATATATATATATATATATATATATATATATATATATATATATATATATATATATATTTATATATATATATATATATATATATATATTTTAAATTAGGACTTTCTCCTAGTAAAAAAAAAGAAATTGGGAATTCATATTTTCTGGGTCCTGAAGACACATAGGTTCCAAAATCTTATGGAATCACTATTTAAAACTTTTAATTAAATATATATATTTTTTAAATCATTATTTTATTTGTCACCTGTTATTTTTCTCTTTTCTAAGTATTGTTATGCTAATTTCTACCAAATTAGTCTGATAAAAACATTTGAAAATAATTCTTTTTAATTACAATATTCACCAACCTAAAAAAAAAAAAAATTCTACATGGAATTTCATCTTGATATCATAGATTTCAGATTTGCTGTACATTCATGCTGAAACCATAATATAGGAATAATGAACTTGTGACCACATAACCATAACTAGGATTTTATTTTTAAAGGCATTCAAATGAATCTGAATGCTTGCATGCCACATAGTAGTTGACGTAACCATGGTATGGTGAGTGAGGCATCTTGCTGTGGGCACATTATTTGCAAAAAGGGCGCCAAATGGACTCATTTTCCCTATTCTAATTTGGCTTGAAAGGAGAAAAAACACACAAATAGAAGGAGCCTATGGTGAGAAATCCTACAAGCTGTAATAAATAATGCAGGGATGAGATTTTTCCGTTTTTTAGCGGATTTCCGCTTTTTTCACTTTTATCTCTTAAATTTCAGCTTTTTTATCAAAAATTCAGATTTTCTAAAAATTTCATTTTTTTAAATTAGTATTCTGCTTTTTCAGAAAATTCACCGATTTTCAAAAAGGAACAGAAAATTCAAACTACATAGCTACCAATCCTTTCTCATTTTTACTTATTTTACCTATTTTCTCCCCTTTACACGCAGCAGATAAGATTTTCTGAATTTTTTACCCGCCCTCCAGATGGATCCGATTTTCGTAGTTCAAACGACGCTGCTTCTGACAAGCCTTTCAGAGGTCCCAAGCCTGGAATCTGCTAATATCTCGATTCTTATTCACACGATTTTAATATCAAGCATATCTTTTCATATTTGCGTGTTGCGATTTATTTACGAGATTTAAAAATCCGATATTGTGATTCGTATTTACGTCTTTTTAAAAACCTATGTAGCGATTCGTATTGACGCAAGTTTAAAATTCAATGTGTTGATTTGCTCATGCGGTTTATAATATCAAACATTGATTTTCGTATTTATACGTGATTTTAAAATAAGGCATTGAGATTCGCATTCACGCATTCTAAAAGCTATGCATCATAATTCTTATTTATGCAATCTAAAAATTACGCATCATGATTCGTATTTACGCAATCTAAAAATTATGAATCGTGATTTGTATTTACGCGTTTTAAAAATTCTATATCCCAGTTTGTATTTTCTCATTTTCAAAATCGTATATCTAGTTTCATATTCATGTGATTTCAAAATCCATAATTGTTATTTATATTCACGCAATTTTAAGATCAACTATCGCGATTCTCGTAAGAAGTAAATTTTTTAAAAATTAGTTACTATAAAGGTGACTGTTTTTCTAACGACGATTATTCGTATATGTAAGTGTTACAACATCAGAGAAACTGGAAGGGAATATATTCAAAACTTACATTCTGTGCTTGCAAAGAAGAAAAAAAAAGGATTTGTCACAAGATGTTTGAAGATGGACTAACGACTAAATATAACAAACATAAAAGATACAGCAAACAAAAGCAATCACTTAAAAAGGGATTTAATTAAAAAAAAATTTTGGGGGAAAAAGAGTTAATTAACTCATCATCAAAATTTTATTTAGAATTGCTGTTATTTATGCTATAAAATGCAAAATTCTTATCAAATACGAAACAATTATCTAAACAGTTGCTGATTGTCATGTAATTTTTCAAACTAAAATAGCATTTTTTGTATAGAAAGAAAGTATTGAGGAATGTTATGGAATGAATGTTAGTTTTTCAAGTAATAATTGTCTCTTATGTGAACTGAGGAAAAATATAATTTCCAGCTTTATTTTTTCAATTGGTAATTTTTTTTTCTCCACTAAATGTTAAATATCAATGTAATCGTTTTTATAATAATAGATTAGTAATAGATTATATAATAGATTAGTATAATAGATTATATTTAATTATTGTACACAATAATAATTGTAAAACAGTTATTAAGATTAGACACCTCTTTTAATAACTACTTTATCTTTTTGCTTAAATTTTACATAATAAAATTTAAAAAAACAATTCCATTAGACATTCCTGATGACAACCCAAAAATAATTTTATGCTGATGACAACCCAAACTTATTAATTTTATGCTAATGACAACCCAAACTTATTAATATTATGCTGATGACAACCCAAACTTTTAATATTATGCTGATGACAACCCAAAAAAAAATTTATGCTGATGACAACCCAGACTTATTAATTTTATGCTGATGACAACCCAAAAAAACTTTTTTATGCTGATGACAGCCCAAACTTAATTTTATGCTGATGACAACCCAAACTTTTAGTATTATGCTGATGACAACCCAAAATTAATTTTATGCTGATGACAACCCAAACTTATTAATTTTATGCTGATGACAACCCAAACTTATTAATTTTATGCTGATGACAGCCCAAACTTATTAATATTATGCTGATGACAACCCAAACTTAATTTTATGCTGATGACAACCCAAACTTATTAATTTTATGCTGATGACAACCCAAACTTATTAATATTATGCTGATGACAACCCAAAAATAATTTTTATGCTGATGACAGCCCAAACTTAATTTTATGCTGATGACAACCCAAACTTTTAGTATTATGCTGATGACAACCCAAAAATAATTTTATGCTGATGACAACCCAAACTTATTAATTTTATGCTGATGACAGCCCAAACTTATTAATATTATGCTGATGACAACCCAAACTTAATTTTATGCTGATGACAACCCAAACTTTTAGTATTATGCTGATGACAACCCGAAAATAATTTTATGCTGATGACAACCCAAACTTATTAATTTTATGCTGATGACAACCCAGACTTATTAATATTATGCTGATGACAACCCAAACTTATTAATATTATGCTGACGACAACCCAAACTTTTATCATTATGCTGATGACTATTTTTTTGTTCATATACAGCTATAAGTTAGAAATTATCACTGATGTTATCTTTAAAATATGTTATTTTTGATTAAATAATTACAATTTACAATCATATAAAACTAAAATTATGAAATTTATTTAATGAATTAATATTTGAAAATTGAATTAATATTTGAATACGATATTGTGATTCGTATTTACACCTTTTTAAAAACCTATGTAGCGATTCTCGCAAGTTTAAAATTCAATGTCTTGATTTGCTCATGCGGTTTATAATATCAAACATTGATTTTCGTATTTATGATTTTAAAATAAGGCATTGGGATTCTCATTCACGCATTCTAAAAATTATGCATCATAATTCTTATTTATGCAATCTAAAAATTACGCATCATGATTCGTATTTACGCGATCTAAAAATTATGAATTGTGATTTGTATTTACACGTTTTAAAAATTCTATATCCCTGTATGTATTTTCTCATTTTCAAAATCATATATCTAGTTTCATATTTATGTGATTTCAAAACCCATATAATTGTTATTCATATTCACGCAATTTTAAGATCAACTATCACGATTCTTGTAAGAAGTACATTTTTTTAAAATTAGTTACTATAAAGGTGACTGTTTTTCTAAGGACGATTATTAGTATATGTAAGTGTTACAACATCAGAGAAACTGGAAGGGCGCCACGATTGTACGGAGTTGCAGATTCAAAATACTTTATGTACTTTTATCTGTGAGAAACAAATATTTGAAAATATTGTTTACAAAATAATTTTTATATCCATCACTTTCATGCGTAGTTAATTTACATATATTAAAGGTTGAAAGCAGGCACCGGAGAGATTCAAACTCTCGATCTCCTGTTTACTAGACAGGCGCTTTAACCAACTAAGCCACGGCGCCACGATTGTATGGAATTGCAAATGCAAAATACTTTACGTCCTTTTATCTGTGAGAAACAAATATTTGAAAATATTGTTTACGAAATAATGTTTATACCCATCACTTTCATGCATAGTTAATTTACATATATTAAAAGTTGAAAGCAGGCACCGGAGAGATTCGAACTCTCCATGTCCTGTTTACTAGACAGGCGCATTAACCAACTAAGCCACGGTTGCACGGAATTTCTAATTCAAAATACTTTATGTCCTTTTATCTGTGAGAAACAAATTTTTGAAAATATTGTTTACGAAATAATTTTTATATCCATCACTTTCATGCATAGTTAATTTACATTCATAGTTAATACAATAGCTATGTATTCAAAACTTACATTCTGTGCTTGCAAAGAAGAAAAAATAGGATTTGTCACAAGATGTTTGAAGATGGACTAACGACTAAATGTAGAAAACATAAAAGATATAGCGAACAAAAGCAATAACTTAAAAAGAGATTTAATTTAATTTGTTTTTGGGGAAAAAGATTACTGATTATTACTGATATATTTGCTATAAATCACATTACAGTATTTATTAAAAGAAATGAAATATTAATGTATATTCTCAGTAGTTTTAATTTGCTAAACCAGGTAGTTTTTCAAGTAATAATTGTCTCTTATGTGAACTGGGGAAAAATATAATTTCCAGATTTATTTTTTCAGGTGGTAATTTTTATTTTTACTAAAAAATGTTAAGTATCAATGTAATCATTTATATAATGATAGATTAGTACACAATTGTATGTCAACACATTATTTATTACCTTAAACTGTTATTATTAAAGGGTTGCGCTTGCGTAAAATTTACTATCGTGGAAATTCAGCGTTTTTGCTTTTTGGCTAATCTCATCCCTGATAATGAAAGAAGGAGACTCCTTTACCTTGCTTGACTACTAATTTAAACCAATTAAATGATTTAAGATTGAATACACTCTGAAAAATAAAAATAGATGAAAGTTCCTGTTGTGAAAATAAAAGTATTGGATTTTTATTTTCTATTTGATCATGAAAGGCGACAATGACTGTATGTAATTAATTTCTAAATATTTAAATAAATGCATTGAGTCATATTCACAATTTGATAACATCCGTCAGATAAGTTTAAATTTTTTACTACTAACTATGGTATGAAACAACCCGATATTATTAAATACGTAAAAATAGAATGAATTGGAAGGCCCATGTGATTCGTATGAGTGGTGACAATACAATGAAAAAGATGCTGCTTTTTAAACCTACTGGAAGAAGAAAGCGGGGAAGGCTGCAGTTGAGATGCAATTAAAGAAAAGAATTGGAGATCAAATATAAATCGGAAGTCATTATGTAAACATCTTCAGAGGAAGGCATTGGCCCACATTGGGCTGTCTGGCCAACTATTATGATGATGAGCTATGGTATGACACCTACAGTGAGATCAAATAGAAGTCCTTCCTTTCTTAAAATCTAATAAGTTAATTATTTTTTGTATTTTTTTAAATTGATACTTTTTTATAAATTTAAATAAGTAAGTTTTTTGTTTTTGTGCTAATGATTTTTAAGATTTATTTTATGACAACAAAAAGTTAATGCTATAAGCAATTTACATGTATTAATACAACAGTAGAACTATTTTTTTTCTTTTGTTTATATTATATGAAAAAACTATTATGATTTTTAATTTTTTTGCCATTTAATTGAAATATCATCAAAAAACTGAGCTTCTCACTAAAAACCTTTGTTTTAGTAGTATTAAATAAATTATTTAAATTGAATTTGAAAATTTCTGACAACACTAATAAAAGCATATTTCAAAATGAAAAAATGTTTACATGATTTTTGAAATATTTTGTTGAACTTTTTTCTATTTGCAATCTCTCCCTGAAGAAATTTCTGCTGGTATCATTGGTTACTTGTACATCATGAATGTACATCATTTCAATTCACATTGTATTGTTATTAAAATTGCGTAGCTTAATTAAAGCAACTGCTTATGTTAAAATTTCAAATGTTTCAATCTAAGTATTAAAATTTCTTTAAAAACTATAATAATAAGTAGTTTAGTGTTTATTACGTGGCAGTGTGGTCCGGTTAATAGTGCTAAGAAGAATTTATTTTCGTTCCATTCTCATAAAAAATAAGGGTTTTAAGCTCTTTCAATAATACGTGTGTAGCATCTTTAAAAAGTGCTTAAAGGTGCTTATTTTTGATTTACAATTTTTAAAAAGCCCTTAAAGATGCCTTTTTTTATTCGGGGTTTGTAAAAAGTGCTTCATTTTTTATCTTTTAAAAAGAGATTTTTTTTCTTTGCCGTGTAAATTGCCGTTCCGAATTACCAAAATGTATGATTTTCACAATTTTCTCTGCAATATTTATCAGAAACTAGTTATTTTTTCATGATTATGTAAAGTTTTTGAAAATTCTTTTGAATTTTATTGATTTAATGTTTATAAATTAAGAACTTTAAACAATAGAAAAAAAAATTTTTATTACTGCGCAGATCCTAACTGGGATTTTTTTTTGGAAAGTGATTACAAGTATTCATTGAGTGCTTTAAAAGTACTTAAAAGGTGCTCATTTTTTGTTGAAAAATCTGGCTACACACCCTGATAATAGTTTTTCGTTTTCTTAAGGAAACACATCACCAAGCTTTAATATTGGTTACCCTTCTATTAAATGACATATCTTATATTATAATAGTATCTAGAAATAATATCTTATAATAATAATTTAAGATTGTATATTCAAAATTTGATTTCTCAACAACTATTTGACTTTTGAATTTTGTATCTTGTCACTTAAAATTGGATACCTTAAAATGAAATAAGAATTTTTCATATCTCATAAAATGAAATTTTTTCACCTCTTACTTAATAAAATAATAAATAATTTTATTAATTTATGTTTTATTAAATATTTATTATAAAATAATAAATATTTTTATTAATTTGTATTTTATTACGATTAACATTTGTTTTTCCATAGAATTTTCTTCAGATAATTGAATTTTATAGCAGTGAGCAAAACTTTGTCTTACCTAGTTCTCAAAATATGTGGAAATAAGCAGAAATTTAAATTCATAATAAGAGGTTCAAACTTTCGATAGCTCTTGAAACTATTGGGATCATATTTGTCAGATAACTTCTATATTTCGAGTTTCAGAAATCCAAATCCGCAAAAAAAGAAATAAAAAGATGCATATTTTTAATAATGATTATGATGGATGCATTAAAGATTATGAATTTCTTTTCAAATGCTTGGTTAACATAGTTTTTAATGACCAAATTCTTACATCCTATTCCCTTCGTTATTAATCGTTTCTAGAAATCAATGATTTTTTTTGATGCAAAGAGTACTGAAAAAAAAATTATAATTGCTTTGCATCGATAAAATAAATTTAGTTTTGTTGTTTGCGATTTGAAATTAAAAACTGCTTTCCATAAAATATCTTATCCTTTTTGATTAAAGAAAATATATACATATGTATTAATAATTATTTTTTTATAATTAGGTTTAAAAATGAAATGCAATTTTTTTTTTCGATGCAGAAGCTAAATAAATAGACATATTTAGAATATTTTTATTCTTAAAAATTATTATTTTTAATTACAGAATTGTATTATTCCCGAGTGAAAAATATTTTTTTTATTGTTATTTATCAAGATTAAATGGCTCTTGTGTAATATATACATTATATAAAAGGGCTTTGAGCCGCAATGGCTCAGCGGTTAAAGCATCATACTAAGCTGTCATTGCGAAGAACTGCGGTTTAATTCCCCATGGCTAGCTTCAAATGGCATTTTTAAGCCCACCTAGCTTTGAATAAAATGGTACTGGCTTGTCTGGAAAGTAAAGCAACATGTGAGCAATACTGAACACATTGTTTGTTGGTCATGAAATTGTATAGCCTCCCGAAACCTGGCCCATAATAGGCTGTTGTACGAATCCATTACTTTTATGAGAGGATTGTGTCGGCTTGGGATGGAACCTTTAAAGCATATAACTCAAGTCTCACATAGTCAATTTATATATTACTTCTAAAGAATTAAAATTCATAAAAAATGATTAAAATTCATTGGTCAAAAAAAATTTTTTTTGTGGAGGATAATCAATTCATTTGGGGTTCATTATTTGCTAAATATTGGTTTTTGCTTACATTTGTTTGCAGAGGGGAAGAAAAATTTATTAAATCTAAAAATTCAACAAAAGCATGTTTGATGGGTGTCCAACTATTCAGGTTTTTTATATTTTTTTATATTTTTTTTTTACTCAAGAGACAAGGAGACGACAATTATTTTCCTACATCTGCTTCTGTTGTTCATTACTTTTATTTGTTTAGACAATTTTGGCATTTTACAAGTGTAATGTATATTTATAAACTTTTTATGGTGTAATAGATGTTTTTTTTTGTTTTTAGGGAGAGTTTAGCATTTGCTACTGAGGCAGTGTTTGCAAGTTTGGCAAATATACTTGGTTATCAAGAAAATATGCCTGTTCCTCCTCCAAAGGCTCTCAAAGATTTTGAGCTCTTTGACTTAGAAATAAAATATGGAATTCTACAGGTATTTTTTAAATGCATATTAACTTTGAGTTAAGACAGACCACTTACATGTATCTAATATGCCAAAAGTTGTTGAGGTTAGCGAATGGTGGTGCATCCCCTGGAGTTCAAGGGCAGAGGAGAAAAAACCCTCAGGTTTATTTGGGCAAAACTAAAACAAAACTTTAACATCTTTCTTTTGTTATTAATAGCTGAAGGGGAAAATTAGAATAATTCTGAGTATTAAATCACATCATTGCTTTTCGTTGCAGATGCTTGATGAATTCTAATTGAAACAGGGTGTGTAGCATTTTTAAAAAGTGCTTAAAGGTGCTAATTTTTGATTTTTGTTTTTTGAAAGCCCTTAAAGGTGCTTTTTTCATTGGGTGTATTTTAAAAGTGATTCATTTTCCCTTATCGAAAGAGAGAATTTTTTTTTTAGCCGTGTCGATTTTTGCCACATATTATAGAAAAGCGTGCTTTTCACATTGTTCTTTTCAACATTAACACAATTCATTCCACCGCAATCCATTGCAACTGTCGGTCCGTAGTTTACGAGAGCACCAATCGTTTTACATGTTTGATGAAATACTTGCGAGTTCGCATGTGCGTTTACTGAGCTGGGTTTGGTGGGATTATTGCACTCTCGTGTGCACTTCTGCTGCATTTTGCAAGATATATACTCCATTTCAGGCTTCATTGTCCACCCTCTGCTATTGAACCGAGAAATATCTTAATCTTTTTATAGTGGATAATATAATCAAGAAAAAGAGTTCTTTGTTAGAAACTAATTATTTTATCATGATCAAAAAAAGTCTTAAAAAAATTATTTTGCATTTTGTTAATGTATATGGCGCTTGAACATATTTTTTGAGTGCTTAAAAAGTACTTAAAAGGTGCTTACTTTTTGTTGAAAGATTTGGGTAAGCACCATGTAAAAGCTTTGATTGTTTAAAAATTACTCTTCTTGATGTGAAATTTTGTTTTGTATATCAATATTATGAATAAACTAAAAATAATGTGAATATTAATAAAGTGGAGAACCAATTAACCGGGACCATCGCTATCCCGAATGTCTGAATTTCACGGTTTTCTGGATCGGCCAAAAGTGCCATTAATCGATGTTTTATCAAACCCAAATTACAAGAAAAAAATAAAACACATTTTAAAATAAGAAAAAAACGAAACGATCTAAATTAAAAAAAATAATTGGTAGAAAAATAACATTTAAAAGGATAAAAACATTTGTAAGTCTAGACAAGAAAAACAAGTTCAAAAGATACAAAATTCGCACATTTATTTTTTGATGATAATTAAAATCCCCAAATTAACTATTATAAAACAAAACCAATAGTTAAAAAACGCAATATATTTCGTACCTAATTAATTATATGGGCAGGATCTGTGAAAGGAAGACTTATTAATCTAAATAAAAACAACACTTGAAAATTATCGCACGGAAACGATATTTAAAAAAGGCACTAACATAAATATTAAAGCCTGAAACAAGGTAGGATATTATAAGATCAACAGAATTAAAAAAAAACAACTTAATGATAAAATTTATTAATAAAAAGAATTTATTGAGTACGAAATTTATCTTTAAAAAAAAAAAAACTCAAACGTAGTGGAACAGAATCAAAATTGAAAAAGAATTGAAAAAGAATTGAATTGCTGTCTGCTTCATAAAATAATCGTCTGTTTTTATTAATAAATAATTATATGCTTAAATTAATAAAAAATCTTCTCCTTTTATTTTTTATAAAAATACTATTTTTAACAAAAGCAAATGTGATTCCACATCAAGAAAAACTTGCTAATGATATTGCATTTCTAAAAAATCTAAATTTATTCAACAAAAAAAAAATACTGTTTTGTTAATCAATGTCAAATAGATGAATATAACTGATGATTAAAAAATGTTTTGTTCGTAATAAATAATGCATTATCCGAAATAATAAAACAATTCATCATAATAAATCAAGGATAGCAAAAACTGAGTAACTAAAGTGAATTTAAAATAAATCTCACAAGTCAATACTCTTAGCCAGAAGTTCCTTAACTTGGATATTCATTGATATGCATATGTAATGCATTTTCCCCTCGGGAATCAAAGAGGAAACGAAATCAGCATGCCACTCCTTTAAGTTTGATTGACGGCAGCTTATCAGAAAAACAACACACACACAGGAGAAAATGAAACATTTGTCCCTTCCCTGCCCCCTCTGGATCTTCAAGGTCAGGGGAGGAATTAAAGTTTCTCTGTGCAAAGGAGGAGAAGAATTCCCCCCCCCTTTCCCTCTACTCAACTTCAAGGATAAGTCATAAAAAAAAATAATGTAATGTTGATAGATGATTAAAGATTTTGGGAATTAATATTTTAAATAAAGACTAGGGACCTAGAACTGCAATTTCAAAAGTCTAAGGAATCACTGCTTTAGTTTACAAAAATCAATTGAAATTTATAAATTTTGTTGAAAATCAAAATTTCTACTTGAAACAAATTAATATATGTTTCATTTATAGTGTTTTTATTTATTAAAATTGTGTTTCAATTTTTTTTTTTAAATATGCTTGTAAAGATGTCAACTACAGATTTTTTTTAGTGTATTTGTGTGCTCTGTTTCTTTAAAAAAGAAAGATCTAGTCAGTTTATGATCAGTTTTCTTATTTTAATGCAGATAACTGAAGGGTTAGCTTTCTTGCACAATGATGTGAAAATGATGCATGGCAATATAAATCCTGAGTCTGTCTTGATTAATCTTAATGGAGCTTGGAAAATTGCTGGATTTGATTTTTGTATGCAGTTTGCTAATTCTTCTGAATTTCGGGTGTGTGTTACACTTTTTAATGATTAGATGTTTTTCAACCTTTGGTGCAAAGTTGTATAAATGTGCTGTAAAAACTATTCAAAATGTCATTTCCAATGATAATTTATTTTGTAAAATAACTATCTTTTTATAATATTTTAAGTTCTCTGAATGCTTTTTTTTGAAGACCTCCCAAATTAATACCAATAATTCAGAATGAAATTGAATGTTATGAGATTATTAAAAACGTTTATTTCAGAAAACAAATATATTTAGATATTTCCTTCCTTTTACATTTATTTTTATTTAGATGTTTCCTTCCTTCTAATTTTATTTATATTTTTTTATCCCAGCACAAATTTTAAAAAAAAATTAGCTTTTACTCAGTACAAGTATAAAATTTTATGCAATCAAGAAAAATCTAATATTACCATTGCTTAATGAGATGAAACTGAGTTTAAAAAATGATTAAAGCTTTATTTACAAAAAAAAAAGTCAGCACCAGCTGATATTTTATTGACATTTAATGCTCCATTTTGGCCTATAATTGCAGCCCTTTCTTTAAAATAATATTCCTACTTTTGTTGTTTTCTATTTTTACCAA
Organism: Parasteatoda tepidariorum; assembly: GCF_982258835.1. Taxonomy (NCBI): domain Eukaryota; kingdom Metazoa; phylum Arthropoda; class Arachnida; order Araneae; family Theridiidae; genus Parasteatoda; species Parasteatoda tepidariorum. Next base: position 131,059,526 of record NC_141755.1, on the reverse strand, counting down.
CATTTTGCATATTTTAAAGAAAAATTTAAATTTTTAAAAGGTGATATTTATATCAGAGTTACCAGTTATTTACATTATACACTCTCTATGATATATATATTTTTTATTATAAACTTATTATTACCCGTATAGAAATTTTTCAATATTTATATGTTTATAAAAATGTCTTATGTGAATTAATGTTGAAGAAAACTCTTGTTTGCATTAAAGTTTTCTGTCCTTTTTATTTTCTTATTCTGTAAGACTATTATTACGGGTCATTCTCACAGATAGGGGTGGAATTTCTAATAAATAAAACTTATTTTCAAATATATTAAGTCAGAAATTAAGGGGAAAAAAAAAACGTAAATTAGCTTGATAACATTGAATTGATATGTAATGAAAACTTCATTAGTCAATAAAAGGAGGAGGGGACATTTAACTAATATTCATAACAAAAAGTTGGATAAATAATAATTTTTTTTCCAAATGTAAGTATAAAAATATATTGAAAAGTTTTTTCAATGAATAAAATAAATATTTCAGAATATCTACAGCACTTTTCAATGTTTAATTGCTAAAATAAGATTTTTGTGGTACCAGCTTTTATTAATTTGGCAGCTTCTGAGTTATGAATATCTATACTTGCTGTAAACAATGAAATAGTAATGAATCTTTAAATACATTTTTTGTCATTGCTATTGTAAATGTGGGTGCACTCTAATAAGGGACTTTTGATTATTTGTTATTCTCATTTATTCTACATGTAATTTTTTAATAATTTGAACTTTAAAATGGTATTTTAAATGTGTTCAATGGAATGAAATATGAACAAAATGAAGATAAAACAAAGGAAAATTATAGACATATTAAAAAGAGGAGGGGAAATAATAATGAAAAAAAAAAACAACTGGAAAAAAAAAAGAGGATGAAATTTTTTTAAAAAATATGGAAAATAAAAGATATAATCATTTCATCAGCCCACACGATTATATCTGCAAAAAAGAGTGCTTTCTGATATTGTATCAATATAGCCAAAGCAAAATATATTAATACAATAGTGTGAGAAGCACTAAAAAAAATTTTTTTTTTTTACAAAAATTATAACAAATAAAAAAAACACAATAAGTAAAAATAACACGTAAAAACAGAAAATAAAATAAAAATAAAAAACAGTATAAAACAATATCTATAAAGCGAGTAGCGAAATCAGATGTACTTCCATGAACGTTAAATTTTTAAAGAATGATATAAAAATGTTTTCGCAACAAGATTGCCTGATTACAAAATATGAAAACAAAAGCGCAAATTGAGTGTGACTAGAGGAGTTTAGTTATAGAGTGCCGTTCTTACTGCATTGCTGAAGTGATTTGTTATGCTTTCTTATGCTCGTCATGTTTTCTTGTTTAGTTTTTTTATTTAGTTTGTTGTATATCTATCTATCTATATATATATATATATATAATATATATATGTTAAAAATATAGGGAAACAAGGAAAATATTAAAGATTAATGAAAAGTGAAGAAGAAAAATTAATTAAAATAAAATATATTAAAAGCCCGGAAAACAAAAAAATGAAGAATCTCTTCATCAGCTCACATGATGCAAAAAAGAGTACTTTCTAATAATCCTTTCATTTTTTGTTTTCTGACTTTTTACTTTATATTTTCAATTTTTTTTATAAAAATATTTTATTTTAATAATTTTTCTTCTACTCATTTCATTAATCTTTAACATTTTCCATGTTTTCTCTACATTTTTAACTTATTTTATGAGTTCTATTTACTTGCAGCTTATGCGCAATGAATAAAACTCATTAATTCTCTTTGTTTTTCTAATTTTACTTTCAATCTTTATTGTGCTATATGTATGTAACATGATATTAGGCCATTGTGATATAAAATGTGTATTCAACAGAGTGATGGTGACATTAACATTGACCTTCCTCCTCCGTGTCATCCTCACCTTGATTATGTTGCTCCTGAACGTATATTGGGAAGCTCTCACAGTTTTGCAGGTGACATGTTTTCTTTGGGAGTCTTATTTTATGCTGTTCACAATAACGGAAAGTCTCTGATGATGAATTCAGGGAGCAGCATGAGCACTATGAAACACAATTTTAATCAAGTAAGTCCTCATAAATTATTTATTTTGCAGATTATCATAATAAAACTTATGTTTTGTAATTACAGTCAAACCCCACTATAGTGAACCTTCAAGGGGCGGTTCACTCTAACCGTTCCTCAGACTAACGGTTTCCTCCTTTTATGACACATTATTTAAATAAATGACTGAAAAATAATGTGTAGTAATAAGAAATGCGTTAACTTTTATTTTTATTGCAAATATCGACTTGATGGCATCCATTTTCAATTTTTCTGTCTATGACCATTTTATCTTCAATGAAGAACGTTTTACGTTTACTGCTCGCCATAGTTTAATTTGGGAAACTTAATTACAGGATTCTTTAATTGAACTGAGTGTAAAAACGAATTGAAATGAGGGCCTAATCATCACAGATTAATCTCCAACCCTTTGACCATTCATGAGTAACTACGCGCTCTCGCTGATAGGAAATAAATATTGACCCCACTGGCCCCTTTCTGGTGCAACATATGCTGGTGTTGGCTTTTGCTTAGGGATGGGAAAGTGAGATAAAATAAGCAAACAAGAAGAAATGCTTATTGCCATATTCCATGCTATATATGGTTTTAAAAATCGGTATATGTATTTGTTTTGAAGTAGACATTTCAAAATTATATAAAAAAATGAAATGAAAAAATTAGTCGAAGACAGAAAAAAGTTCTTACTAACCAACTTCCTCTCTTCTTTTTTTGGTTCACTCTATTCACACAAAAAATAATATTATACGTGTGTAGCAAGGCACGGGACCGAACTTTTCGTTCACTATATCCGGGAGTTCATTATAAACAGTGTTCAATATAGCGGGGTTTGACTGTATAAATGAAAATATCTCTGATGTGAAATATTAAAGCTTGGAATTTGTGTTGAATTAAAATATCCTCCATGCAATTTCCATAGTTTTTTTAAAACAAAAAATATTTTTCCTAGTGATAGCGAAAGAAATGTATTAATATTTTAATTAGTATTGTAGGAATTTTGCTCATCATTTATAAACGATTTTCGTCAGATGTATCAAAGTTCTGAAAAATTCTGTTTGCTCTAAAATGTTCTGCTTCTATTTAATAATACTTGGAAAAAAATATTTTGTACAGATTTCGAAAGTTGAAGGATATGCACATGGTTTTTAAAAAGTTCTTAAAGCTGCTTATTTTTGATTTTCGTTTTTTAAAAGTCCTTAAAGGTGCTTTTTCTCATTGGGTGTTTTTAAAAAGTGCTTAATTTTCCATTTTCGAAAATGAGATTTTTTTCTCTTTACCATGTAGATTTTCGCCACATATTATGCAAAAGCGTGCTTTTCACGTTGTTCTATTCAATGTTTTCACAATTTATTCAAACACAATTCATTTCATCATACCTTTGGTTCACAGCGTATGAAAACGCCAATCATTTTACGTGTTTGATGAAATACTGGCGAGTCTGCATGTGTGTCTACTGAGCAGTGAGATTCTTGCACTCTCGTTTACAACTTTGCTGCAAGATATATACCCCATTTCGGACTTCAGTACTTCAAGTGTTGGAAGGATATGCAGTTAATAAAAAAGATGTCCATCAGGAGTTTGTTTTTGTATTTAAAAAAACTGGATGATTACATTTCAAAATATTTATTTTTTACTTTATTTAAAGATAAATATATTTTTATTTATAAGGTTAAAAAAAATCCTCGATTTCAATTAATAATATTTCTAGTGTATTTAATAATTTTTAATTATTGTTATTTAATTAATATAAATATATTAATAAATTTTGCAATTTTATATTAATTAAAAAAGAATGGTTAACTACTTACATTAGACCATATTGAAAATATTATGAAAGTTTGATGATATTCAAAGCAGTTTTATTAAAATTGAGCTCTTCTGGCTTTTGATGGAATTTTCAACTTTCCAGAGAAAAAAAACTGATAAACTTTTTTTATTTTTATGTTAAATGTTTTTTTTATTTATTTTTGTAATATTTCTACATGGCTTTGTTATTTTAGTTTATCATTATTTTATTCTCTTTAAGAGTGCTTTATATAGTTTTGTTCTTAACAGTTAGTTGGGCTTTCAATGTGCATGGTAAAAAAAAAAGAACTTTTAAATGTTTTCTTTTCTGCAAAATAAATCCAAACGTTCTTTTGTTCATTTTTTTCAAGATTTGAGTTGTTAGTTACTTTCAGACTTTTCTGTTAATTTCCAAATTCCATTTCTGAAAAAAAAAAAAAAAAAAAAAAGAAAAAGAAAAACAATAACTCGTAAAAAAAACAACATAAAATTATGAATTTAATAAAAATATATTGAAATAATATTTTCAGGACTAAAACAAGTTCTGAATTTCATTTTACTTCATCATTAACTCTTTATGTAAAAGCAATACAACTTATGCTGTTTAGTGAATCAAATTACACTTTGCTGATTTTTTTGTTTCCTTTATTAAATTGACTAAAAAGTAAAACCAATTTTTTTTTGTTGCAAGTTTTTTTCTTTTATACCAAGTAAATTATAAAATACCATGTATGGAAGTGAATATTTTCTATTATATAGCTTACATGTATATCATATTTTTCATTCAAAAATTATTTCATTACGTTAATGAACTTCGGCACGTAATTTTTGTATGCATATTTTGAAAAACTATCTCTTTCCTTTATTAACATTACACTTTTGAACTAACAATTTATTTTTCCTCATTTAATATGTACTAATTCTAGTTTATTATTATTTTAGCTGAAAGCGCTCTCCCCTTCTACGTTTACTAATTTGCCTGCTGAAAGCAGAGATCACGTGAAAATGCTTCTCAATTATACGGCCGAGTTGAGACCGGATGCTTTTCAAACATCCAAAGTAACTCACCCATTGGATTGCTGTTTATTTTTCTTCAAATGTCTGATATATTTTAATTCTTGTTCAATTTCAGCTCTCTATGTTTGAAGATGTGGGAGTGAAAACTCTTCAGTATTTGGATTCACTCTTCCAATGGGATAACTTACAAAAATCTCAGTTTTATAAAGGCTTGCCTCAGATCATTCAGAAAATGCCAAAGGTCTCAACCCTTTTTAATCATATTTATTCATTTTTTTTAAAAACAAAACTAGTTTGAAAAAACTTAAAAAGAAATGCTTCCATTGTAATAGATTACAAGTCTTTATTAATGAACTAATAATTTTTTTCTACCAGAAATCATTTTAACACTAAACATACCATCACTTAGTAAATACCGGATTTTAATTCTAACTGAAAGCCATGCTCCCTTTCCCCTACCCCCCACGATTATATCATAATGTACCCATCATGACAGAATGGGTACATCAAGACCAAACAGTACTACATATACATGGTGCTTAGCGTGTTTAGAAATGTTTAAAGGTACTTATCTCTGATTTTCGATTTTTAAAAACCCTTAAAGGTGCTTTTTTCATTAGGTGTTTTTCAAAAGTGCTTAATTTTTCCTTTTTAAAAATGATATTTTTTCTTTACCATGTCAATTTTCGCCACGTATTATGTAAAACCGTGCTTTTCACATTGTTCTATTCAACGTTTTCACAATTCATTAAACCACAATCCATTTCGGCTTACCGTCGATCCATAGCGTATGAAAGCGCCCATCATTTTACATGTTCAATGAAATACTTGGGAGTCCGTATTTGCGTCTCCTGAGCTGCATTCGGAGAGATTCTTGCACTCTCGTGTACAACTCTGCTGCATTTTCAAGATATCAAAACGAAAAATCTCTCGATCATTTTTTAATGACTAATATAATCAAGAAAAGATTTCTTTGTCAGAAACTATTTATTTTATCATGATCATGTTAATTCTTTGAAAATTATTTTGCATTTTGTTAATGTATAGAGTGCTTAAAAATATTTTTTGAGTGCTTAAAAAGTACTTAAAAGGTGCTTATTTTTTGGTGAAAGATTTGGCTTCGCACCCTGATGTAGTTTCTAAGAAAACTAAGAGAAGTTGGGAAGAAGATAAGGTCAGCTTTGAGGAGCAATAATACGAGGGACTAATATAATCAAGAAAAGATTTCTTTGTCAGAAACTATTTATTTTATCATGATCATGTTAATTCTTTGAAAATTATTTTGCATTTTGTTAATGTATAGAGTGCTTAAAAATATTTTTTGAGTGCTTAAAAAGTACTTAAAAGGTGCTTATTTTTTGGTGAAAGATTTGGCTTCGCACCCTGATGTAGTTTCTAAGAAAACTAAGAGAAGTTGGGAAGAAGATAAGGTCAGCTTTGAGGAGCAATAATACGAGGGACTAATATAATCAAGAAAAGATTTCTTTGTCAGAAACTATTTATTTTATCATGATCATGTTAATTCTTTGAAAATTATTTTGCATTTTGTTAATGTATAGAGTGCTTAAAAATATTTTTTGAGTGCTTAAAAAGTACTTAAAAGGTGCTTATTTTTTGGTGAAAGATTTGGCTTCGCACCCTGATGTAGTTTCTAAGAAAACTAAGAGAAGTTGGGAAGAAGATAAGGTCAGCTTTGAGGAGCAATAATACGAGGATTTTGCCCCATGACAACGCCTGGTGCATATTGCCTTCTCTGTGGAAAAGTACTTTACGGAAAAAGTTTTACTATGCTGGAGCATCCGCCGTACTCACCTGATCTCGCACCATGCAACTGCTATCTGTTTTCAAAAGTGCATTGAAAGAAGGAAGTGGCAGAAAAGGCAGACTTTCTGAAACACACCTGCAGCACTGCTTTGAATAGTGAGGCGATGTATGTATAGGTAAAGAGAGTTTGTTGAGTATTTAATTATCACACTAGTGTTAGTCACAAAAACTGAAAATTTCAATCTATGGTAAATTTCATTTTGGAATGAAATGGCCGTAAAATTTGATTTCAAGGATCAGAATGAAACATGTATATGCCATCAAGAGAAAAAGATTTGATTATTTTAAAGTAGTTGTAAATGATCATAATTTTCATTGAAAGATTCCAAACTCACCTACATAAAGCGAATGGAAAAAAAAAAGTCATAAAAAGCTAGGCATGTTTAATGATAATCTGAGTAAATTAAGATTGAGCAGTGTACAATACTTATTTTAATGTGTAATTATTGATAAACTGGAAATTTTTAATAAATGTATTATAAAAAAAAATGACTATGCATTTGCCTAGTTTAAAAAAAATGACCTTCTTCCTTTCCAGAGAGTTAACCTTCATCGTGTAATACCATGCCTTGTTAAAGAATATCCTACTCCAGAGATGGTACCGTTTGTTCTGCCTAATGTTCTTCTCATCGCTGAAGACGTGTCTAAAGAGGAGTTTCAGACGTACATTTTACAAGACTTGATACCTCTCTTCAGACTTCAAGAACCTGTACAGGTAAAGAACGCATTAAATCTTGTCCATTATAAGGATTTTTAGGATTGAGAAACATATTAATAGTTAAACATTTATTTGTCCAAATTGAGATGGAAAAAGATTTATAAATGCTTTTCCAGTATTTTAAAAAAAATTTCTGTGCTTCTATTTTTGGGTAGTAGTACTCATGGCTCATGGTGCGTAGCATTTTTAAAAAGTGCTTAAAAGGTACTTATTTTCGATTTTCATTTTTAAAGGCCCATAAAGGTGCTTTTTACATTGGGTGTTTTTTAAAAGTGCTTAACTTTCCATTTTTGGAAATGAGGTTTTTTTCTTCTTTACAATGTCAATTTTCGCTATGTATTATGCAAAAGCGTGGTTTTTCACATTGTTCTATTCAACGTTTTCACAATTCAATCAAACACAATGTATGTAGGCAGTCTGTAGCGTGTGAAAGCGCCAATCGTTGTACTTGTTTGATGAAATACTTGCGGGTCCACTTGTGGGTTTGATAAATTCTTGCACTCTCGTGGGCAACTCTGCTGCATTTTGCAAGATATTCTCAATTTCAAGCTTCATTTTCCACCCTCTGATATACAACCGAAAAATCTCTTGATCATTTTATAGTAGCTAATGTAATAAAAAAAAAGTGTTCTTTGTCAGAAACTAGTTATTTTATCATGATTATGTAAAGTCTTTAAAAATTATTTTGCATTTTGTTAATGTATAGTATAATATTAATGTATAGTATATATATATATTACTTAAAATATTTTTTAGTGCTTAAAAAGCACTTAAAGGGTGCTTATATTTTGTTAAAAGATTTGGCTTATTTTTTGTTAAAAGATTGGAATGATTCTGCAAGCTCCTCATGTGTTTGACTCAGATCTTCATCAAGTAATGCCTCCAATTCTTTGTCTTCGAATTTTTTTGGCTGTCCAGAGCGAGACTTGTCTTCAACGTTGAAATCACCATTCTTGAAACATCGAAGCCATTCCCTACAGTATTTATCAGTTGCAGCATTGTCACTATAAACTTCTACAAGCATTTGATGCGCTTCAGCTGCGCTTTTTTACAATTAAAGCAGAAACATAAAACCTCCCACAAATGCTGCTTAGTTACCACAAAATATGACATATTTAACAAAGTAAAACACAGGGTTTTTGTATAAAACTCAAAGCAATATAAACTGAATATTATTAACAGATGTCAAACCTCTCTGAAACCACTGAAACCAGCTGTCACTATGAAACATTCATAACAGCCGGAGCCATCTTTTGAAAACGGACCAAACAAATTTGTACTCCCAATAATAATAACTATTAAAAGTGATAACTACCAAACACCCTGTACGCATATTAAATTTTATGAAAAGACAGTTAACATATTTTATTATTCTCATCAAAAATTATTTTATCCGTAATTATTATAGATTATCATTAACACATGATTTTGAAAACTGAAGTAGTAAAATAAAATAAAAATTTTCCTTCAAAATTTACATTTAAAATTCATTTTAATTCATAATTTAAATTAATGTGAATATTTGTTAACAATTGCCCAAACCTTTTAAGTTCTTAAATATTAATGTGCCACAGGGCATTGCAGCTTTTTTATTAATAAATTGCTAAACCAAAATATTTAACATCTTTTATGTACTATTGCTTTATGCTTACTATGTATTATGCTTTCATAAACTATTGGACTGTTTTAATTTCATAAAAATTGCTTTCACTTTACATTTGAATAACCAACTCACTTTAATTTTGAAGCAGAAAGTGTAAGTAGTTTTTATTTCATAAAATTTACTTACACATTACACCTAATACTTCACTTTTCCATTCCACGAAATTTAACTTGCAATTGCAGTTCTTATTATCTTTTCAAACAAGTCTAAAAACTAATTGCGTTTTTAATTTTTATAGATTAATATTGTTTTGAGCATTTCTTATTCAGTATTTCCAAAAAAGGACAATTCTTTGAAAGTATTGTGAAATGCTTGATGAATTTTCAAATATTATTTGTCTGAAAATTTGAATGATTTTTTATTTTGATTTTAAACTTTTCATTTTAGATTACGTTAATTTTTATGCAAAAGATGGAATTACTTTTATCTAAATGTTCCAAGCCTGTTATTACGAACCATGTACTGCCAATGATATACAAAGCACTTGAATCTGATGCCCAGCAAATACAGGTATTCATTTAAAATTACTATGATATACTTTAGTCACTATTAGTGCCGAATTTTTAAGTGTTATGTATTGTTATTTTTTTAAATTTGTAAAACATGGCACTTTTTGCTAACTAGCTTATATTAGTAATTTTCATTGTCTTTCAAAATATTGTCTTCACTGGTTTGATGGCCCTGGGTGGGCACTGGCCTTCTTTAGAATTTTATTCCTATTTTTGCGCAAGGTTTTCCAGTTTGTTATTCTAATAGTTTTATGGTCTTTTCTAGATGATTAATCCATCTAGGTTTTTTTTCTTCTTTTTCCTGTACCAGGTGGTTTGGTCAAGGAGATCTTAGTGGCTCAACCATCATCCAAATTTATTGGGTGACCTGCAATTTAAACTAAAATAACAATTAAAATATTTGTAGTTTATAGATTCCCAAATTTGTTGTTCTTCTCCAAATATTGTCACGCTTTAATCTCCAAAAAGTGCTTCTCAATATTTTTCTTTAAAATGTAGTAGTGAGTATCCAAGGAGATCTTAGTGGCCTTACTTTATAGTAATGGATTTTGATATCAAATTCTCTAGTCTTTTTCAATGATTTTATTTTATTACCATCATTGAACAGTCGACCCAATTTTTGGGTTTACGAGTACTGATGTTCAACTCTGTAGCCTTGCCATTTTGAACCCAATCCAGAAGACAAGGGAACTCCTGGATCAACTATTAAGAGAAATGTGCCTTCGTGGAGGGCTTTCTGATGGAGCTAACCCGCATTTGTGTTACATGGAGTGGAAGACCACGAGAACCTCCATGACAAAGGGACTCTAACCCCATGATATGTCTACCACTGAGGATATTTCACGTCTGCACTGTGGTCGGTGCAAGCCGGCTGCGGAATTCCTATTGACTGGGATAAGAAACCAGTTCACCTTATTGGAAGGCGGATGCTCTATCCCCTGAGCCAACGCAGCTCTTTTTCAATTATTTGTTGAAGATCTGTTCTTTTGTTAATCTTCAGTTACTGAGGTTGCACTATGTAAACATATGCCACTTATCTGTTGAATTGCAAAATATTGCATTAAAAGATTATACGGAAAAAGGAATTTATGGATATTTATGTAACTATATAAGATACTGTTTTAAAAAATATTCTCTTTCAAAATATGCTATTTTTTTATCTGATTCTTTGGCAATTAATGTATAAGTTAGTATTTATTAGGTTATCTATGTGGAAAGAGCCAAACATAAAGTGATTTTTCCTGAGACTGTTGATCTGGGAACTTCTGCAAATCAAAAATGACTATTTTCACAGAGAATCTTAAAATTTAAATTTTGTTAATGAGACATTTATTCCTCATTTATCCTTCAGGGTGCGTAGCGTTTGTAAAAAGTACTTAAAGGTGCTTTTTTAGGGATTTCGTTTTTAAAAGCTTTTAAAGGTGCTTTTTTCAGCTGGTGTTTTTAAAAAGTGCTTTTTTTTCCACAAAGAATTTTTTCTTCTTCGGTGATATCTGGTGGATCCCATGCATTTCACGAAAAATGGGGTGTTTGCTACGTAATCATTCACGCGGACTTCATGTCGTACCCACGTTATGACTTGCGCGTGCGCGCACACTTAAAACCGAAACCCGAGTGCTCCAATTCGGATAGAGAATATCAGATCCTTATGAAATGTTTTTCTTTTTAATTTAATTTAATATTATTCTTGTTTATTTTATTTTTCTTCTAACACTTTTTTGACGTAGGGGGTAAGGGTACTTTTGTTCTGAGTTCAGGGTCAAGTTGAATTCACTCAGTGATGTGGGAAAGTACTGATTGTTTTGATTTACGTCCGTTTCTTTTTGGGTTTTTTTTAACGCTAAAACTGTTTATAAAAAGTTTTTGCTTTTCAATAATATCATTGATTGAATATGAATTTTTTGAGTGCTTGAAAATTTTTGTAAAGTGCTTGAAAAGTTTTTAAAAAGTGCTTATTTTTGATTCAAGGATTTGGCTACGCACCCTGTCCTTTTTTCCCCATACGTGTGGGCAATAACAATTTTTTTTAAGGAGATTTGTAAGAGTTAAACTGAATTTGGGATATACTTCAAGAAAGAAAAATTTCGTAATAACTGCCAGAATTAATAAATTGATGTGGCAAAAGTATAAAATTGATTATCAAGCAAATAGTTTCGCTCCTTCCCTATAAAAAAAATTTTTCTTTTCCTCAAACTGATATTTTAATAAGCGTATTTTGTTAAAAATTCTGATTCGCTGTGGTACATTTACTTTTTTTATTACCCTCTGCTTCACTATTTCAGAAATGAAGAACCGAACTTTATGGAGGTATTTAAATTTTTCACCTCATCAAAGATATGTAAAACAAGAAAATTGACTTGAACCTAAAATAGCTATAAATGTCTTCCTCCCTCTAATGATGAGACAAAATATCGTTCTGCTCATTTTATTAATTTTCTGACATTTCTGTGTCCATCTGCCCAAATGCAGTTTTCTGTTCGTTAACTTTGTCATATAGCTGCGAAAAATTCATATCCTTACTAACATAAGCGCGAAATTCAGCTAAATTTTCGCACAATGCTACATCACTTAAGCCAATCATTAGTCTGTATTGTTGTAAACATATCACATTTTGTGATATGTAAAAAAAAAAAAACTTTTGATTGGCCAAATGTGTTCATTGTAATTGCAAAAATTTGGCTGAATTCTGCAATAGAAGGCCATGGATTTACAAAATAGATTTTTTGTGTTCATGCGATAGATTAATGAAGCTAACATAAAACTGACTGATTTTACACTGTACTGATATTTTGTTTTAAAAAAAGTTTACTTAGAAGCCGAAAATAAACCTTCTATTCGATTTATGGGCCCTCTCTGATGTGGGGGCCGGGGCAACTGCCCCGTATGCTCGCGCCTTAGTCAGGCTCTGATTACAAGGTCATAATTTATATCGAGTTAATATTCTCTAATGATTGAGTTAATATTTTTAATGAGATATTGCGAAAGGGAAGTTTCAAATCCTGTACTGGATTAGTAACTTTTCGAGGCACTTGGTTTCATTGTAAATCGATGTGGTGTTTTGATAAATTCTTTTGGCAGTTATTGCTATTGATTTATGCATGGTTTCTAAATCTCTGATATTATCACGACACACAAAATTTGAATCCTACATTTGATTAGACCTTTTTTGACACGGTGATACCAGTTTTATTGCCATGCTTGCAACTGCTATGTAGGAACAGTAGCTTCCAATTAGACTGCATAATTGAAAGCATCAAACACTACGTATTGCCTGCTAGAGTTCACCATACTCCATACTGAAGGTACTTTTTCTGTTTCAAACTGACACGAAAAAAAAAAGAGAAGAGAGAAGAAAAAAAGAAGTAAAAAAATAAGAGATGTTACAGAAATTAGTATATGTATGAAATGAATAAATCTGATTTATTCGTTTCATTATTGTATGAATAGCAAATTAGACTTCAGTGCTGCCATTTATGAAAAAACATTTTAAGAATAATACTTGGATATTGACAAAAACCCGTAATAGGAACAGTTTACGAAAATCATTAAAGTATAGTATTTAAATAGTTAGATGATTCAAACAAGAGAAATAAAAACATTCATATTATTAATATTTGTAGGACTTTTACTTACAAATGCAGAATCGGAATATTCAATTTTTCTGTCTTTCCTTCTTTCGTAGGGTAAAGTTTCAGGTTTAAAATTCGATTTCTCAGGAACTATTCGATCAATTTTGCTCAAATTTTGTATTTTGCCATGTAAAATTAGGTACTTTGAAATAATGTAAAAAACTGTATACCTTACAATTAAAACAGTTTTTCGACTCTGATAAAATATGGTAATAAATATTTGCTAAAATTTCTTTATTCCATGGGAATTATCTTAAGATAAACAAATTTTATAATTGAGTGCAAAAATTTTTTCAATTAGCTTTAAAATATTGCAAAATACACCAAATATAAAGTCAATATAAAGGGGTTCACACTATTAGGACAATATTTCCTAGATCGTGACTACCCCCTATATTTTGGGGGTAAGAAATCCAAATCTGGTAAAAAAAAAAAAGGGTTGTTCTTTCAGAGAATGTGCGGTTTTGTGTCTGATTTTGTAACTTAAAATATCGTTTGCACTATATAATTGGCATAGTTTAGCCCCCCCCCCCTCCGAACCATTATGATGGAGTCCTAGAACGTGAAAAATTGAATCGGAAGTTATTCAGAGTTGTTCTTTAGCACAGTGTACATTAGATGATAATTTTTCTCAACATATGAGTGAAGCTTTTATTTTCTATTTAGGAACTTTGTTTGAGTATCATTCCTAAATTTGCCAACCTTATTGAGTATTCTGCCATGAAAAATGCATTGTTACCTAGAATTAAAAAACTTTGCAATGGGACAAGTTACCTTTCAGTAAGTGTTTACCTCTTTGTTTTACTAAATGTTGTTGCATGAATGTTAAAGAATGAATCCAATCTATGACTATATCTCAATCATTTAATAGCTTCCAGGAATAATATTAAATAATCTCTTAAACACCACCAGAGACTGATTACTAGTTAATCAGCAACTGTGTTATTTTTGCTTAATTAACCCCAAGCTAAGTGTTAAATGTCTATATTTCATATCTTACTCGCATCATGTAAAGTTTCTTGAGCCTGGTCTGAGTTTCAATATACAGTAAAACCTCGCTACAGCAATATTTTTGGGACCCAATAAATATATTGTTATATTGAGGGTTTACATACTTTGGGGACGTGATAAAAGTTTTTTAAATTTTAATATTATATACAGAGGTGATTGTGTTCCAGATCTGAAAGTTAACCAATATTTTTGGGACCCAATAAATATATTGTTATATTGAGGGTTTACATACTTTGGGGACGTGATAAAAGTTTTTTAAATTTTAATATTATATACAGAGGTGATTGTGTTCCAGATCTGAAAGTTACCCGCGATCTGAAAGTTTCCGGAAATCCAAAGTCCAGAAGTTTCGAGAAATCATTGATCACATTTATATAGAAAAATTTTTGTATATTTTATTTAAAAATATTAGAACTAGAATTTATACTTGGCATCTCTTTCATTCGTTAATATTTTTTCTGGTAGAATAATAAAAGTGATTTGAGACAAAAGTAAACATATAAATAATTATTCATTGAAATTATGCTGCATATAATTTATTTAGAATTTCGTGTTTTGAAAATATCAATGATTTAAATTTATAAAGATATTAATTTTTTGAAATGCGTCGTTTATGATTTTACTCAAAATATTTTCAGGATGTTTGAGTTGGGCCCACAATCACTCCTGTGTATATGTATTAACTATAATATTAATTTGCAGATAGGTTAAATATTAAAAGCAATGAAGTAAAATAAGATCGCAAAAATACCTGAAAACCGTTTTTATTGAAAATAATCCGATATTTTTGCTTGTTTATTCATTCTTCTCAACCAACAAAGTATGCGTTCAAAGTACAAAAATGATTTTCGTTTATGAGTGGTACTCCACCCACCCTCTATGGAAAAAATTCTCTTTCAGGTGATACTTGTGGTGACTCATTATCGTGAAAGGAATGAAACGGATGTTACATTTGTGACTTCTTAAAAAAGAATGAAAGCTCTTGAGGTAGTCAGCAGTGAGTCTTGTTAGAAAACAATAGAAAAATATGATAAAAGAAGATTTTTTTGCATTATTTGAGAACTAATAATAAGTGGAGAAAATGAATTTGAAATTTGAACAAAAAATCTTTTAAAGGGGTTTATTGTGTCAGAGAATATCACAATATTGAAAAAAGTATAACATGAATTCATATGATGGTTCGTCGAGGCCACGAAACATTATCGTAATAGAAAGCGTTGTTGTGGTATCGGATATTGTAGTAGCGAGAGTTCACTGTATATCCAATATTAATGTTTCTTTGTATTTGTAATACAATCGTCACTCCATATAACGACTCTTAACCAGACCATGCAAGTAAAGCTTTTGAAAAATAAAATTATTATTGATATAAATACAAAATCTCTTAGATATATTTTAGCAATATTCAAATAGTGTGTATAATAAGCCCATTAGTATAAAAAATTATTAGAAGTAAGCAACTTATTACTTATTGTAATTTTTGATTTGTTGATAATTTACTAATATAGCAAGTTTTTTTTTTTAAGTCTGGATAATTATTGTTTATATTAAAGTTTGCTACTTTTATGTTTATTTTAAACCAATTCTTTATTTTACGCTGGTAAGGAACTGTTTTAATCTTGATTCAGTTAGTTTTTTTAAAATATTCTTTAATATCTCGAATAAATTTCTCCAAAAAGTTGAGCAGAATAATAATACATTAATAAGTTTAAAAAATATAAAGCATCTGTAAATACTGAGTCATATTAGGTTTTATTTACAGTTCACTTAAGTTTTACTACAATCTTAATGTAATACTTAAGTAAACTATAATCTTAAATTTCTGACTGCCAACAACTTTTTGGAGTTGATTGTCAGATCGATAAGGATAAGCAACAACATAATCTTAATGTATACTTAATTTTTGTCAATAAATTTCGATAGTAAACTTAAAATCTTTTGCTTTAAATGCCCATTATCAGTTATTTTAAAATACAGAAGAAACATTTAAAAAATGTTTGATGAATTCAAAATCATTGTTTTCAGGTTCGTGTAAATTGCTTAGTTTGTCTTGGAAAGTTATTAGAGCACCTAGATAAATGGTTAGTCCTGGATGAAATTTTGCCCTTTTTATCTCAGATACCATCCAAAGAACCAGCCGTTTTAATGGGAATGCTAGGTAAGTTCAAGAGATATTCTGCATTGATTTTTAAAACCTATCCAACCAATAATCCATGATTTATTTATTATTATATCGGTTATTTTTTATGAAATAGTTTATGTTTTTTCTGTCAAGGAAAAAAAATAGCCAAAATTTAAATATCTATACAGTGGCATATATAGGGTATGGCATGCCGTGGGTGCATTGTTGAAAAATGGGTGGCAAGTCAAGTAATTTTTTTTCTTTTATTGTTTATTTAATTATTATTATTATTACAATTATTAAAATTAAATAATATTAATTAATATTAAAAAAATGAATTAATATTTCGCTTCTGTTTAGTTATGGTCATTGAGTAGTCCCACAACGAACTGATCGTAAAGCAACAATCGTCCCAGTAGAGCAACGAAGTCAAGCATCACTGGCTGCGGTTAGTAAGTGGGTGGGTGATCACTTTGATCAGCCTACGTAGGGACCGAGGGTGTGTGGTATGGGTCCTCGTTAAACTGTTCTACCACAAAGTGCTTGACTTAATGCGCAGGTCATCGGGCTACCAAAGCAGGGGAGCCACCCCCTCTTCAGCGGATCAAAATCGCGATGATATTCTTCAGAAAATCTTCAAGGATGTTTCCATGACCGTCGGCAGTAGCTCATTGTGCAGCTCTAGTGTGACGTAAATAAAGTACTTGCCTACCTATCTTGGCCATTGAGTAAATTATTTTTACTATTCCCTAACAAAAAAAAATTAAAATTAAAATTGACTGTAAAATGAACCCTTAAATGTTTTTCTTCAGGCAATCCTCTGTTTTCTCTTCCAACGCTGTTTGCTAAAATAATACGTAAGAATTTAAATGAACATTAAGGGGTCCAAACTTTTCACGGCTGTTCTGCTTGAACTATTGGGATTATATTCTCTGGATTACTGCTAACCCATATTTTGAATTTCAGAAATTTAAATCCATCGGAAAAAAAAGGACGTGTATTCAAGAAATTATGTTATTACATCAGATTTCATTACTTGAAATATCATGTTCGTTCATACAACTAGCATATTTAAGGTTAAGCCATGGAAACATTAAGATTGAGTCCTAAGAATCGGAAGAAGAAAAAAATCTGATCATTAGATCAAAAGTTATTCAGGATGTTTACTTTTTTATTTTGCAGATTGTACAGATTTAGATAAATAGTAAAAACAAGTATTTTTTAGCAACAATTTTCAAATTTTTAATCACCAGTTTGATTCTTTGCAACACAATATTAACATTATGTAAATGTATAGCATTGTGTGCTATATTTTAAAAAATTAAGGAATGAAAGCTAGAGTCTTTCTTCTTTTATTTCCATTCAAGGAGAGTGCTATATAATTATCACAATTAATGTTTTTTTTCTAATGACTAATGTTTTTTTCCAATGATTAACAAATGTACCGAAATAGACAATTTAATTGTTACGCTTTAATTGTACGTGTCATACTTGGTTGTAATTATTTGTATTTAGCTCTTTAATTTATTTATAATATCGTGGGAGTTTTATTTGACTAGCTCAGAATAAATATATTCGGAAGTTTTTTAAATTTCATTACTTTGCTGTTAGTAAAAATGGTATTTTTTTTTTTAAATAACAGCTTCCTTTAGTTTAATATCTAACAATAAGTGATATTTATTTATAAATTGTGTTATTGTACTTTTTTTTCTAAATAAAACTTAGAGCAACTATTACATGTTTGAAATAACTGTGCTTCATTCATTTGGTTAAGTTGTCTATACTTTTATTCCATCTGATATTATTGTGAATGACATAAGTATTTTGTAATGACTTTATATTTTATAACATGTTTGAAATAACTCTGCTTCATTCATTTGGTTAAGTTGTCTATACTTTTATTCCATCTGATATTATTGTGAATGACATAAGTATTTTGTAATGACTTTATATTTTGAATCTACGCCAGATTATTAAAATTGGAATTGTTATAGTATTTTGCAAATTTTCGATTGTTCATTCTTTTACTATGTAGTCAAAATAATTCGATTTTTCAGATCATGCTTTTAGTTAGCATTTAAAAAAAATTTAAAATATAATACTTTTTAAAAGGATGCTCATTCAAGATTTACCACAGGTACTGTTTCCTATAGATAGGTGTACATAATCTAAGCACCCCCCCCCCCATTAAAATGGCTACTTCATGATATAGGTCCAATGTTATTTTAACACCAATTAAAAGGTGTTCATTCTAAGATAAGTGACTGAAATTTTTTTCTCATAAAATTACTCCAGAAAGAGGCTTGTGCATTTTCAAAACTAACATTTCTCCATTGATAACAAAAGTCTTGATTCTTTTAATAAACCTCTTATGAATTCTCTATGAATGGAGATAGGACTTGAGTGCATATCATCCGCTTAAAGGAATGAAATATTTAATACGTTCTCTGTTTAAATGGATATTTGTTAGTCCCCACCTGATTGCCTAAAGAAGAGGTAAAGGAATGGGTTGATTTTTGAGAAATGTTTCACCAGTTAGTTAAGATAGAATAGTTGGTCACTTGAATAGGGACTTCCTGTTCATTAATAAGTCTAAACAGGTGTTTAGGGTTAAGTTGAAAAATGCATCAAATCTTGCTGCTAGTCATACATTGAAGTAAGCAAAGGGGTTTTTACCCCTCTTTGACTTACTTCATAGACACATAATTTGGAATTAAAAAAAAATGGATAGAAGTATTTGTCTTGTGGTCCCTTCTTGATGCACTATTAGTTTTGATAAGAAAAAGTTATTAAAACCTAACACACTAGTGTACAGTGTGTCTTTCTTTTAAGTAGAATAATCATTGCTTAATCCAGTGAATAACTATCTGAGTTGGTTGCAAGTTGAGCGTGAAAAGGATAGATTTGAATTAATCAGAAGAGAAAAAAAAAAAGATGAATCATGGAAACAATGAATTTCGAAAAATCTCAAAATAAAATATCGCATTAATTTTCAAATTTCGAGGATTAGAAAAAAAAATTCTCAATGTATTTAAATATATGCAAGTCATGAAAGTCTGTGTGGAAACTGAAAGGGAAAATCTAAGTTTGATAAATTGACGAATTAAACGGGTATAAAATTAGTCTTCAGTTATAGATTTTTTTCGGAAGGGATCAAATAATATTTGAGTGCCTATATTATACTTTTCACTAACATTGATTTATTTTTATGTCACTTTAAATGACATTTATATTTCATGATACTAACACAGACAGTTTTAATTATAATTGTTTCTTGATCATAAAACTGAGTTTATTTAATCAAAAAAGCGAAACTATGCATTAAATACCATTAAAAGGTAAATGTATTTACTATTGAATATTGCACTCCCTTTTTAATTGAATAATCCGCTTAATTGCATAGATTTGACTGGAAACGATGGTATTCCTTTAAGCGAGGTTGACTGTACCACGATTTTTAATCTATGAGGTCTTGGGCATTATCAAAAAGATTGTGAAATATCGATTACTTACCATTATTGATATGTATATTGCAATTGGAAATTGGAGTTTCCTTTACAATCATAAGTGTTCAATATTTCTTTTCAAAGGGTACAATGTATTCATCATTCTGTATTCACTTTTTTGTGAAGTATTTGAAGTATTTTATGAAGCAGTTTATTTTGGAGTTAAAACGTGCATTATTCACATTCTTCTTGATTTTAGTGTTGCTCAGTTCTCTGGTTACTTAGCAAAAATGGACGTTCCTAACAAGTGAGTTGCTATATGCTTAGAGCAGAAATGAAATTTTTTTAAAGGAGTTGAATAGAAGAATAATATCAAAATCACAAATTGTTAAATTATTCAAAATTCTGAGATGCCCTATGTTTACAATAATCGAAAATCATAATGTAAAAGGCAACAATATTTCAAAATCTAGAAAAAGTACTAAATGACTGGCTGAAGTTTATGCACAGTATTAAAAGATGTCATTTGAAAAAATTTAAGCATATTTTTAACCTGTAATGCGCTATATTAAGTAATACTTGCACTTTATTGACTTTAAAAAAAATTTACATTTTAGTTAATTTCATAATTCTATTTAACATGTAACATGTTTTTGCCAAAATAAATCCAGTACTTATGAAATGTAAGTAAATATTTTCTCTAATTTTATGCAATCGCGATATAGCATCAACGCTTTGTAACATTCATTTTCGTTTGGAGCCGTTATATTAAGGGTTGATTGTTTTCTAATAACAACATATTGATTTAATTATGAAAACTATATAAATTTACAAATAATTGCATTAGTATTTCTCATGGGATTTTTTAAATTTAAAATGAAATAACCAAACTCAAGAATAAAGAATTATGTTTCTGTGGTAACCATTCTCACAGTTTATTGCAGTAAAATCATTAATCCAGTTTATTTAATTCACTTTTAACTACAAAACCTATGAATTCACCTGTCTGACATAAAATCTAATTTTGTGACTGTTTTTCATAAAATAATGACCAAATTTTATTCTTAACATTAAATGCTTCCAAATTAATCTGTTGTCTTTTTAGGTCAGTATATTCACAGCTGCTAATGAACTTTATAAAGTTGGGATACTTTTTGAAGTTCATTAGCAATTTTGTGTGATACAATGAAAAGGGTTAATGTTGTTCTTTACTTAGTGTCGTCTGAAAGATTAAGAATTGAAGAAATTTTTCAATAGTTTTAAAAATGGAATCAAAAGTAAAATATTGAAAATACTTTGTAGCTCGGTTAAAAGGAAAACTCTGACGTATTGCAAATAAATGTGGCCAATTGAAATTAAGTTTCAATTTAAATATGTTCAATGCATCAAATTTTTTTACAGGGATTTTAAAGATTACTATGTCTCATAAGAAACTTGGAATTACTAAGGAAATCATGGCCTCTAAAATAATACCTTTTCTGATGCCTTTGTCCATAGAGAATGGGTTGACATTAAATCAGGTATAGGTTTTTTTAGTTATTTTTTTATGCAGAAATATTTTTTCTCATAATACAGTCGGATCTAAATGGATATCAAAACATGGGGATTTCTTAAGAAATTTGTTTTGTTTAGATTGGGTTTTCTTTTTTATGAACTTTTTTCTTGCTAACCTCCTGCAGTGTCAGATTTCCTGATGTTTGTTGATTTGCATTTCTTGTATGTTCCCTGTAAATCGTAAGTGGTTTGTTTTTAATGTAACTTTTTGTAGCTTTTGCTATTATTTACATCATTTTTATTATTCTTATATGCATTCATTTATTCAACAGACATAATGATCAGTTGGATTTTTTTCCCTTTGCCTTATCACTCCAGTGACCTGACATTATTAACTTTATTAAACGGCAAAGAATAAAATGAGCAGGCCGCGCTATCAGAATGGACGAAGACCTTACCACGAAAAGAGTTTTCAATGCCAGACCAGTTGGTGCACGAAAAAGAGGCAGGCCAAATTTGAGATGGATAGATGGCCTAGAAAAAGACTTTTTGGTCTTAAAAACTGGAAAACACTGGCAGGGAAAAGGTTAGTCTGTAAAAAAACTTCTTGAGAAGGCCCACCCTGGGCTGTTGAGCCATGGATGATCATTCCTGTGGAGAAGGTGATTTTACTGAGTCGAAAGGGTGACCAGGAAACTGTGCTACAATGTTTGAGTTAAATCCGCTACCTCTTTCATTCTTTTGGTTTCTGATTAGGGTTGGCATAATTTTTTTCAAAAATCATTTGTTTGAATCAATTGATTTTTTTTTTAATAAATCAATAATTTGCATATTTTTCATTTTGAATAATTTATAAATATATTAAAGTTGTGTTTTCTTTAATGTATGTTTTCATTGATATTGAAAGTTTTATTTAGAGAAATTCTGTTAGAGGGTAATGCATATAAATTATTTTTTGGTGTTCTAAGACTAAACTTTGAAAAAAACGCTGAAATGTGAATGAAAGCGGTGAGAAACTTTTATAACACTTAACCAAGGGCGCCGGCAGAATAATATAAAAGGGGGTGCAACCCTCTAACAATATATATATATATATATATATATATATATATATATATATATATATATTTATTCATTCTGTTATAAATTTTTTTTTGTTATTACATATACTTTATACTTTCATCTGTTAAATTTTTTCAAGATACATTTCTTCATTGTTATCAAGATATTTAAAAAAAAAGTACGAATTTCTTGTACTTGCAAATTTTGCCACGGGGAACTGTATTGATGGCACTGGCATAGCTACTGACTTTGAAACACAAATAACTACAAACAGTAGTTTCGTATACTAACATGTTTGTGCATGCTTATCATTGGTATTTATTGTGTTGATATACATACTATGTATAAAGATCTGCTCTCACCAAATTTCATCATTGAAGCTACAACGTTGCACGAAATGTGGAGGAATAGAGAAAATTCTCTTGAATCCCTCTAATACATAGATTTAATTATTGAGGCCACACCGTTTTATCCCGCTGTAGCAGAGGCAATCAAAATTGGCCTAACTCTTCCAGCTACTACCTGCACTATTGAGCGCACTTTTAGCACAATGAGACGCATCAAAACATGGAATCGGTCTACAATGTCTCAGGAAAGATTAAGTAGTTTGTGCGTGCTCAGTGTGCATAAGAGAAGAATAAAAAATGACTCAGAATTCATTGAAAAAGTTATAAACAGATTCGGACCGCAAACAAGACGATTAAAATTCTTGTTTGATTAAACAATTTTTTAAATGTTATGTATCAATAATTACTTAATTACTTGCTTTTGAATGGATGGTGTTTTCAGTAGAAATGTAAATAATAACAATCTCGAGCTGTATGCCTGCTCTAGTTCCGGTTAGAAAGTTTGCAGCTGCTTACTACATGTTATTCTACGAGGCGATATTTTCAAACGGATAATTTTGTTTTCAATAAAAGAAATAAATTAGATAATTTCTGAGCTCAAATCTGCCATATTTCATGAGATATTAATGTTGTTATCTAATTCTGGTGAGTTTGAAGTGAGAATTTGTTTTAGGTATTTAGAGATATATTGTTAAAAAAGGTGATATGGTTGCTAGATTTTGAATAACTCGCTTTTTTGGCAGTCTTGATATGGTCTCTTTCCATAAGTTTATTACTGTTTGTTCTTGTTGCAAGTTGTGCACCATCTTACATTAGTGTTAACACTTTTAGCATTGTAAACACTAGTAATAAGTAATCAAATGTTTGCAAGAATCTCAAAACACAATGATGCCAAATGGCTCTAAAATACAACGGAAGCACTAACCCGGAAATTTAGGCGGTACTGAGCTTGCAGCGTTTCTTAGTGTAGAAAACACCACCCATAAAAATATTTTTAATAAAATTTTTTTATAGCAAAATTATTTTTCTGTCTCTCTTTAATTGTTTAAAAAAAAGCCAGTGCAAGTGCACCTCCTTGCACCCCCCTGCCAGCGCCCTTGCACTTAACCAATAGGTTATGTGAAGTAATTTGATGTTAAATGAACATACTTCCTTGATGATAATTTAGTTTTATGTTATTTATTTTTTTAGTGATTAGTTTGTAATAATTTTATAATTATTTTAACCTTTTCAGTAAGAAATATTAAGTAGTTTAGTTATACTGTTGTTCTTTTCAGTGTTAAGCATTATTAATATATTTTATCAGAATTTTGTATAGATGAAAAATAAAAAGATCCATTTTTTAAATTTAAAAAAAGAGAAGAAAGAATTCTTATTTTTACCAAGTCTACTTGTGATATTAAGACTTTTTACTTGCTTACTTATGTAAATGTAACTTAAGTTGGTTACTTCTTTCACTTTTTTTTTTATTTAATTTTATATTTATAATACATTTTGCCATTTTTTTAAAAAATAAATTTAACTGACCATTACTCAATGTTTTTTATACTTTGAATACTTTGAATATATTGGAGTTATCAAAAATTAATTGTAAGTTATAATTGTCCACAACACGAGGAATTGTAACTATTAATATATTCTCTAGAGATTCTACAGTTCTACTTATAATATTTTAACTCTTAAAATTTTATTGTTTTTTTTCCTTGGATATTCTATAGTAGAACTTGCTTAGTAATCATGGTGGGTAGCATTTTTAAAAAGTGCTTATTTTTTATTTTAGTTTTTTAAAGCCTTTAAAAGTGCTTTTTTCATTGGCTGTTTTTAAAAAGTGCTTAATTTTCCCTTTTCCAAAATGAGATTTTTTTCTTTACCATGTCGATTTTTGCCATGGTATAGTGTGCTTTTTTATTAATGCAAAAGCATGCTTTTACA
Source organism: Parasteatoda tepidariorum (assembly GCF_982258835.1). Lineage (NCBI taxonomy): Eukaryota > Metazoa > Arthropoda > Arachnida > Araneae > Theridiidae > Parasteatoda > Parasteatoda tepidariorum. The sequence goes on along the minus strand of NC_141755.1, from coordinate 131,034,863 downwards.
TTGTTCTATCCAACATTTTCATAAGTAATTCAACAACAATCCATTTGGTCATACCGTCGGTCCATTGCGTATGAGAGCGCCAATCATTTTACATGTTAGATGAAGCACTTGCAAGTCTGCACATGCGTCTACTGAGCTGGGTTGGGTGAGATTATTGCCTTCTCATGTACAACTCTGCCGAATTTTGAAAGATACTCTCAATTTCAGGCTTCATTTTTCACTCTCTAATATAGAACCGAAAAATCTCTTGATGATTTTATATTGGCTAATATAATCAAGAAAAAGAGTTCTCTGTCAAAAACTAGTTATTTTATCATGATCATGTAAAGTCTTTGAAAATTTTGCATTTTGTTAATGTACATAGTGTTTAAAAAGTACTTAAAAGATGCTTATTTTTTGTTGAAAGATATGGCTATGTACCATGTTGTTTGTGATGTAATATTTTTTAATACTTCTTAAATTTTTAATAGTTTAACTCCATCATGGCCGTAATTAAAGAAATGGTAGCTTTCGTGGAATCAGAACATAAAACAAAGTTGGAGCAGCTGAATTCAATACGACAAGAACATAGGTAGTGATTTTTTTCCAATTTTTTGTTATTTTAAATTAAATTTATCTCTTGGTCCTGAATGATGTCAATGTTATGAACTTAAATGTTAAAGAATGAATGCAAAGAACTTAATGAATGTTAAAGAATAAAGTATCAATTCTTTTAAATTTAATACAGCCTTCTGAATTTTTGGTAGAAATAATGGTTAAAAATTATTGTTCATTGAAAAATAACTGATTTAAAATAATAATAATAATAATTATTCATATAAACCCAATTTTTTTTAAAAAAAATAAATTTTGATATTGAAGATTTTATTTTGAGAAATTATGCCAAAGTTATTATTTGATGCTTAAAATAGATAGATAAATTAAAAACAGAACAAATGTTGATAAAAGTGATGTAAAGCTTTACAATTATAATCTTCCATTAATTGTCTATAAAATAATTTGTGATTTGAACTATAGATGTATAGTTTTATGTTTGTTCAAATTACTTTTTAAACTGATTAAATACGTAGTTTGTATTAAGTAAATGGTGTAAATAATGAAAAAAGACAATTATAGAATAATTATTTGTTTTATGTTTCCTGATCTTGAATCTAACTGACTTGAATCTATCTTCTTCACTTGAAATCTAACTGACATAAATTAGCTATTGTTTTTATTCATTCAGTGATTGTGATAAATGTAATTAAACAATAGTTTTAACCATTTTTGTTAGAAATATGAAGTATTTCAACTATAATGTCGTTTTCAGTTTTATTTATCTATCAAATTTATTTATCTATATTTATTTATCAAATTTATATTATCACATTTTAATTTATTGCTTAAGCATTAATAGTATGTTTTCAATCGTTTTATGTGTTCTAACACATGGATATAAATTTATATACCATACATGTTTCATGTTGTATACTTTATTTAAACTGAGATTTATAATTAAATTTTCTACCAACAAGAAATGTCTCACCTTTGTAGTAACTTATTTAAAAAAAACTTAGTTCATACTAGAATCGTAATTTTGGATTTTAAAATAGTATGCATATAAATTGCGATATTGGATTTTAAAATCAGGAAAATACAAATCATTGATATTGGATCTCAGATCGCGAATACGAATCGCAATGCCTAGCTTTTAAATAACATATAAAATATGAAAATAGATTTTTGAACTTACAAATGCGTAAATGTGAATCTCAATATTGGGTTTTAAAAACGTGTGAAAACGAATGTTTACATTGGATTTTAAACTCGTGGCAATACGAATCCTGATATTTATTTTATAAATGCATGAATACAAGTCTCAATATCAAAATTTGAAATTGTGTGAATATAAATTATAATATGCAATTTTTATATTAGTTGAATACGAAAATAGGCGTTTAAAATTAAAATGTCATGAATATGAATTGTGATATTAGTTGATTCCAACACAATTCCATCAATTCAAAAAATCGAAAATCTGCCAAACCAACGAAGTCAAATCAACAGATTTTCTCTTATTCTTGGTGGTAGAATCATATGTATGTAAACATCTCGTTTACAAGATTTAACAAAATTTCAAAATTTGAGTTGTAGATTGATTAACTCAATCAGATTACAAGTTTTTGATTTGCAGAAGTCGTGAACCAATGGTCTTTATGAATGATACGAAAAGCCCAGAATTGAGGGGTAGACCAGACCTTTCATCAAAGCTTTGATTAATAAATATAAAATAATCTAAAAAAAAAAAAAACGATTTAAATAAAAAAAAATCTTTTTTTCTTAGATCATAATTTTTCCCCACTTTGATTTAAATCTTTTTTTATTTTGAACATTTAATTACCTAGCTATAGCGCATTGATATGAAACGCAAGTTTTTGTAAATTCTGCTGAAATTTTTATAAATAAAATTTGAATTCCAAAAATTCATCAAAAATATATTTCTGCAGCTGATTTTTAAAGAATGTTGGAAATGAAGAATAAAATGACTAACAAAAAAAAAAATGGTTTCAATTCTGTTTTAATATTAGTTTTTTTTCAATGTTATGAAAGCTTGAAAATTTATATGGATTCATTTTAGTTTAAAATAACTAAAATTTGTGTTCATAACCTTTTTTTAATCATAGTTCAACACTAGATATGGTGCAAGCTAACCAGAATCTTGACTTTTCAATTGGTGGTAACAAACCAAATGTAAGTTGTTATATATTTTAAAGTAGCCTATTTTAGTTAAACGCAAGTTATTGCAGTTTTGTCTTATCCCAATTCTCTCTGCAACATTTAATCAAGCATTTAATGCATACAAATTTCTGACTTAAAAGCAAAAAGATAATGAAATATTCAAACGTTTCCTTATTTTGCTCTCTTTGGTATCTACTTTACATTGCTTCAAATTTTATTAAGTAATTTTTTTGTTTCTCATTTGATTTCTTTTTTTTTATTACTGTTACTTAAAAGCAATGATTGGACTCCAATAATACAAATTTTGCTGTTCTCAAAATTTTTTTCAGAATTTTTAGTAAAAAAAAAAAATTATTATGAGCAAAATAGTTTTTTGGTATTACACTAAATTTTTTATCTAATTTTTTTGACTTAAAGATCAAAATGTAATACAGTGAACTCTCGCTACTGCGATATCCGATACAACAATGACTCTCTCTATTACAATAATGTTTCGTGGTCAACTTGCATATAAATTAATGTTATCCACCTCTCAATATTACGTTATTCCCTGAAGCAATAAAACCCCATGTGAAAAGATAGTTAATACATATATAATATTAAAAATAAAATCTTATTGTGTCCCCAAAGTATGTAGACCCTCGATATAACAATATATTCTTCTACAACACTATATTTATTGGGTCCCCAAAATATTGTTGTAGCGAGGTTGTATTTTGGTTTACTACCAGCTGGCTTCCTAATTAAGTGTGTTAAGTTTCAAATAATATAAGGTATGAGATTATGTATAAAAAAAAATATCATGCCAATTTATAAGAATCAACTCATATTGCCTATGATTTTAAACATGTTGTCATTTTCTGCTATTGTACATGAAAATAATTAGGAACTTTTAAGAATATGGTTTGATAAAGAAAGGATTGCACTTTAAACAAGGAATGTGTTCTATTGAAGGATACCAACCCTGATCATCCCGAGTTAACTAGGGTATGAATATATTGCAAACATTTATTATCCTGAGTAAACTCGGGGCATAGCAGAATTATTCAATATGTTTTGTTTTATCGCGTTTTTAGTTGGCCGGAAGCAAAACATAAAATACTAATAATCTGCTGTGATTGGAAGTTTGCCAGTTTTTGTTTGAGAGTTATGCTATGTGTGGCACTGCAGACGTATTTTGTACGACCGTCTATACCAGGGATGGGCAAACTTTTTTGCTCGTGGGCCAAAAATCTAGATAAAAAAGTTTGGTGGGCCTAGTGAAAACTTCTGAAATAAAATAAAGTCAATTCATCATTGAGTGCATGTCACTCTACATCAACTTTGCGATTTTTAGTTGCCATTTTGGGATAAAAAAATGTTTACAAATAACTCAAAAAGGCAGTAGCCATTTTATACATTTAATAATTTCACCATTATTTACAATGACGTTGTATGTGTGCAACCTTTCCATACGCAGTAAAATATGTTAGAGCTCGAGCCGACAGAAAAATCCGTTCGTTGGAACTTAAAACGCGTAGTCAGCCTCATGTGAAGTACAATTCACCTATATTAGATTCCATATGCCTGCTCCTCGAGATAGACAAATACTAGTTGGAGCTAATCTACAGCTATTCTATAAAGAACTTTTGCTTTCAACATTTTACCAGTTAAAGCTGTTTGTGCTAACTATTTTAATTAATTTATGTTTTGTAGAACAAAAATAGAGAAAGTGGAAAGGTCATCAGTACTTTGTTAAAAAAGAAAGAACAAAAATAGCTTTAAACAAAGTAGATATATTCGCCCCATATCAGCTAGTTAAAATTCTGTCCGCGGGCCGGATAAAATCTTCCGGCGGGCCACAGTTGGCCCGCGGGCCGTAGTTTCCCCATCCCTGGTCTATACGATGGTTGATGAATTTACATTGAAAAAAGAGTGAAAAATAGCGTTCGTGAGCGAAACTGAAAGTAATGCAGTTGATTACTTCAGATTATAAAAATGTGAAGATATACAAAGACTATTTAAATTTTTTCATTTGCCTGAGATAATTTGGGATGGTAAACTGGTGGTAAGTTAAATATTTTTTAAACAAAGAAAAATTAAAATTTCAACTTAGAATTTGTGTATTATGTTTTGTTTTAGTTCCTTGTATTTATTAATGAAATAAAAAAAATATGTTGATTTTTTGCATATTTAAAAAAAAAAAATTGGTAAGAGAAGTAGTTAATAATCAAGATGACATTTACTATATATATGTACACTATTTGGAAGAAAGTGACGGGACACGACACTATGACGACATAAACCCATATTTATTAAAATTAATCGGAGGTAGGGCCTCCTTTGGCTGCGATCACAGCTGCAACCCTTCTGGGCATGCTTTCCACTAAATTAGCCGTAGTGGCAAGAGGAATTTCCTTCCAAATGTTTAACAGGAAGATCCATAGTTCATGCTTGCTTTTGGAGAGTGGAGTGCAGGTCCTCAACCGACGGTCCAATTTGTCCCAGGATTCAGGGAGGATGTTCAATTGGGTTAAGATCAGGGCTCTGCTCCGGCCACTCCATGCATTTAATGTTGTTGTTCACATACCAATCAAGAGTCCTCCTTGCAACATGGGATCTTGCGTTGTCGTCTTGATACAAGCAATCATCCATACCGTATGTTGCCCACAAGATAAGAGGGACATGATTGTCGAGAATATCACAGTATCCATTGGCATTCATCATACCATCAACCTTCACCAGTGGGCCAGCCCCATACCAGGAGAAACAGACCCATACCATCAGTCCTCCTCCACCAAACTTTACAGTTGTCCCGTCACTTTCTTCCAGATAGTGTATATTATGTTCGCATTGTTTTTTTTCTCGAACCATTTAAATCAAGACAAATAAATTATTAAAGTTTTATATATTTATCTAAAAGAATTCATGTCTGAAAATTAATTTGTGTAGGAATAAATAAATTGAACTATCGTGGACTTCTATTTTTAACTATATCCATTTAGATTATTAGTTGCTTAAACAAAACTCAAAGAAGTAAGAAAAAAAATTGACTGATTATAAATCTTTTTTAGTGCTGATTGTTTTCAGATTGTGTCTGCTTCTATTTGTTCTGAAATCGGGACATTTTGTTTTCATTGCTATGAAACAATAATAAATATATTTTTCAATTTTGTAAGAAGAATCATTTGATGTAGAGGGTGGAAAAACTATTAAAAAAATGGTCCAGAAAGACTTAAACAATTTTTAGAAAAAACACCATGTCAATCACTTAAAAAATTTACCAAACTTTAACGTGTAAGAATCGATATTTATTGTTTTTCCATAATTGTGGCAAATGACATCTCATAAGAAAATGGGAACGTATCAAATGCTTATGAATCACCCCATGAATATTTACTAACTGAAAAAAAATGTATTAAAACCAATGTTCATGTTCTTAAGTTATTAGATTACTTACAAAAAGTCTTCAATTTTATATGAGTTATTATAATCTGTTCTTGAGTTATTAGACTACTTACACATAGACTTCAACTTAATAGAGATGTTCCCAAGAGTTGGAATTTTTTTTCTTCTAATGACGGGCACTTTGGGTCTATTTCTCATTGGACTCAAAATTGCTACTCTCTTATCGCTACCCATTTGGCACCTGTGTCTAAGACAGGGCCGTAGAGTAGCGTCGCCCACGTCATACAACCAAAAACCTGTTTATAAGGCGGGTTACATTCACACAACATAGAACACACAGAGAAAGTTAGATCCATATCTAACAGTGGGATTCGAACCCACAACCCGTAATACAGACTTCATCTTATATGAATGATTCAATTCTGTTCTCAAGTTATTAGATTACACACAACAAAGACTTAGAATCCTAGAGAGGCATTCCCATTATCAGAATTATATCACCTGAATCTCATTACTTTTCATAATTCTAATGCATTTTCTTTGTTGCTTGTTTAATGAATGGGATTGCATTATTTCATTTGCTACTATTACAATGAACTCTTGGAGTTATCTATGGTCTTATGACAGATATAGTTTGTCTAAAGTAAGAACTCCCCCAGCTATTCGTCTGGACTATGGTAACAAGGTATAACTATTTCAAGTTGGGGTCACTCTTTAGGACTGGTTTTGGCTGGAGCAAGAGGTAATCTTTTTCTTCCATCTATTGTGTTAGCGGTAGAGTGAAGAGAAGCTACCCTCCCTAAAATGCGTTATTCTTGTTTAAGCAGCGGCAGATCGCCTGTAGACAAACTATACACAAGTTCTGTTAATAATTCTCACCATAACACAATCAAAAGAAATCCGTGGTGTTTATGCACTTTTTAAGAGTGGTTTTTGATGGTGCCTTTTGCCATTGATGAAAAGAAATAATTCATCATCGCAAAAAAAAGGAAAGGAACAGTAGGCAAAATTTTATGCTAACTGAATCTCAATAGAATAAGTGTTTACTGTATTTTATAGTTATAAGTTTTTTTCTGAGTGAGTTTTTGTTCATCATAGATTGTGTCCTAAAGCCAGACTATTCTTGATCATTAAACAGATAATTTGACTCAGATACTGGAACATAGTACACAGCCTTTTTAAAAAGTGTTTAACGGTGCTTCATTTTGATTTTTGTTTTTTAAAAGCCCTTAAAGGTGCTTTTTTCATGGGGTGTTTTTAGAAAGTGCTTAATTTTCCTTTTTCGAAAATGAGTTTTTTTCTTAACTATTAAATTTTTGCCACGTATTAAGCAAAAACGTGCTTTGCACATTGTTCTATTCAGCGTTTTCGCAATTCAACCACAATCCATTTCAGCTTAACATCACCCCATAGCGTATGAAAGTGTCAATCATTTTACAGGTTTGCTGAGCTGAGTTCGGTGAGTTTATTGCACTCTCGTGTGCAACTCTACTGCATTTTGCAAGATACTCTCAATTTCAAGCTTCATTTTCCACCCTCTGAAATCGAACCAAAAAATCTCTCGATCATTTTATAATGGCTAATATAATCAAGAAAAGAGTTCTTTGTCAGAAACTGGTTATTTTATCATGATCATGTCAAGTCTTTGAAAATTATTTTGCATTTTGTTAATGTACATAGTGCTTAAAAATATTTTTTGAGTGCTTAAAAAATACTTAAAATGTGCTTATTTTTTGTTGAAAGATTTGGCTATGTTGAAAGATTTGGCTTTTGATAATGATAACTCTATTTCAATTTTATAACTCTATTTAACTTGATTCGAAGATATATTTGTTGGTACTAGAGCTAATTAACTTTGCTTTATATTTAGATTGATGATATGTTTAATATTGGTTTGACCACAAATGATTCTTATTCCAAGAATGATGTGAAATCAGTGCAAAAATCTTCGAATGTTCTTAGCAATCCAACTCAGAATGATAAGATGTTTGAAAAGGTATAATCTCAATTTAATTCATAAGAATTGTTAACAAATTAGATTTTACCATGTATATGACTTTTGTTATTTAAATTACTTCCTTCAAATTCATTGTTTTTTATGTAAGAAATGTTACAGTCTGACTTCTATTTAACAAACTTCCATTTTGCGAATTTCTCTCCTTTGCCAATTTTTTCGAGGAACCAAGAACATTTTGGAAATTTCTTAGTAAAATAGCTTCTAAATAGCGAAGTGAATTTTCTATTGAGCAAACTTTTCTTTAAGATCCTATTTTCTAAAATATTTCAGAACATTTCAAACTTTTATAATGCATTTTATGGGAGAAATGACTTTAAATTAATTTTCGAAGCCACTGCCTTATGTAATGCTTTACTACTTTCTCTAAAAGTTATTTTAGAGAAAGCAGTAAAATCCCTTTCCCTTTTTGTTTGCATTTCAAACAAAAAACTCAGACCAAATGAACAGATTTTATCAGTAGCAATTAAACGTAATAATGCATGTGGTAATGTATGTTTAAAATTACTTTTATAATAAATGCAGCTATAATTTTATGCATAAATATAGCTTTTTTCAAAGTTGAAAATGTACGTAGCATGATAGTGTAACACTGGATAATGTTTTACTCAATTCTTGCTTTCCATACAGATTTCTTTTATAGTTTAGATTTATAAAATAAATAGTAGATACTGGTTTACAAAGGTGTATCCATTATTTTAATTATGTCTAGTGTCTATAAATTTAAAACCTGTTTTGTGTTATTTAAGTATTTCAAAAGGTGATTTTCTATGTAACGAATTTTCCTTATAACAAACTTATTATCAGGATTAAGCAACTTCGTTAATTACAGGTCCGACTTTACTTGCTTGCTGAATATTCATTCTTTGTACTTGCAAAAGAAAGCAATAAGCGCTAAATTGGTATTAATCAACACCAGAAATTAACGTATAACACTAAAAGGATTAAACTAACGTAATAAATAAAGCCAAAATAATTCCATTTTTTTTGGCCTTCCTTGTGGCTTTATGTTATTAGATTAAGCAAAAAATGCCTATAAAAGTTCATTTACATATAACTTAACATATAACTAAAAGTTCATTTACAGGATAACTTAAGAGTATTGATTTTGGTACAGAGATCATTAAGCTTGTCTGATAAATAAATACATTAAAGAACGTGTAATAAATTTCTTTTTTGAATAAATAGTGCTATAAGCTTGCAAACATCAATTATGTTATTGCTTAAATATTTGAAAAAGCAGAATCTTTTTTTTCTTCCAAATTGAAAAAAAAATAATAATAATTTTTTTAAAATTTCTGGATCCGCCCCTGTATAGAGTTTTATATTCACGTGATTTAAAAGCCTCATCTTGGGATTCATATTCTCTCAATTTAAAATCATGCATGTGATTCATATTCATACAATATTAAAATTAATCATCGGGATTTATTTATATTCACATGGCTTACAACTTCAAAAATTGCACTTTTTTTTGTCAAATTTGGATGTATATATATATATATATATATATATACAGTCAAACCCCGCTATAGTGAACATGGTTTATAGTGAACTCCCGGATATAGTGAACGAAATGTTCGGTGCCGTGCCTTGCTATACACGGACAATGTTATTTTTTGTGGATATAGTGAACCAAAAAAGTGAGGAAGTTGGATATAGTGAACTTTTTTCTGTCTTCGACTGATTTTTTAAAAAAAATTTTTGTAATAATTCAAATTAAGTACATATACTGATTTTCAAAACCATCTCTAGAGGGGAATGTAGCATTGTAGGAATGTAGCAAGGGGCATTTTTTCGTTTTTGCTCCTTTCTCTTAATTTCCCATCCTTAAACATACCAAGCAGATGTTTCCAACCCAAGCAGACGATGCACCTGTAAGGTGTCAGCGTAATCAATATGCATTTTTTTCAGAGGGAATGAGTAATTATTTATTATTGGTCAAAGAGTTGGACACTAATGTGTGTTGATAAGGCCCTCATTTCAACTCCTTTTTGCTCTCAGTTCAGTTAAATTAAATCCTGCAGACAAGAGTCTCAAATTTAACTATGGCTAGCAGTAAACGTAAAACGTTCTCCAGTGATGATAAAATAGGCATAATCAGAAAAATTGAAAATGGATACAATCAAGCTGATATTTGCAGGGAATATAAACTATCCAAATCTGCAGTTTGTAACCTATGGAAAAATAGGCCATTAATAATTTCTGCTCATGAAAAAAATTTAGATGGTGGAAAAAAGTTGAGAAAAGCAGATCACTAGGATAATGAAGAAACATTGCTGAAGTGGTTCACCAATCGAAGAAGCCGCAATCTTCCAGTATCTGGCAAATGTCGATGAATTTGCTAAGCGATTTTATGAGACTACTTTTATGTGCTCGAATGGCAGGTTAGACAGGTTTAAAAACCGGAATAATAGAAAATCAGGAAAAATTATCTGAGAGTCGGGAAGTGTTTCCATATCTGTTGTTGAGGATTGCTCATCAGCTAAAGATTACTAATTTTTTTGTACGCAAGACGAAGAGTAATGAAAAATAACAAATTTTTGGCGCTACATAATATTTTTCAGTCATTTATTTGAATAATGTGTAATAAAAGGGAGGAGTTAAGAAACCATTAGTTATATTGCCTGCGTAACGGATATAGTGAACTCCCGGTTGTAGTGAACCGACACTTCGGTCCCTCGAAGGTTCACTATAGCGGGGTTTGACTGCATATTCATTCTTGGATTTCCTCCTTTTTACTTTCTGACTACTCTCATCCCTGAGTTACCCAGTGAGAGGTATCCAGGGGGCAACACGTGGAGGCGGCAGACATTACCCCCTTGATCTTAATACAGCTCTCCCGGTTTCTCACAAAACAGCTATGAATCCACTAGTGGTGCTCATTCATCGAATTCTATCCCAGCGGTAGTAGTATCTACCACTACAAAAATACAATTCCCTAATATATAAGACTCGATTCTATGCTGGGGTACCTTTTCATAGAGGAAGGTTGGCAACTCTCCCCACAGCTACTATGTACAATGAACTGGGGCTAATACTCCAGAGAGTGGCATATATCATTCTCATACTTTGTGAAAACCTATTGAGATTTTATTTTCTGTTTTATTTTGTAGCCATTTTCAATGTCATTTGAAGAGAAGAAGCAGATGACTTGGAACCAAGAGCAACACAGAAAGTGGAATAGTGGAGGAGATCTGGTGCCTTTCCGTGATGCAACCACTTCCCTCATAGACTCCAACTTAAAATGCCTGACTACTTCAAAAGCATTAGATTCACTGTCGTCTCTACCTCTCAGCACGAGCTACATTCCTAATAATTGGGCACCACCTCAGCAACCTATGTCTCTTGTAACATCTCCGTCCCAACAGCACCAAAGCTCATCTAATTCCTTGGACAACCTTCTGCCAAGCATTGGTAGCAAATCTAACCTCACCTTATCTCAAATGAGTCAAGGGATAAGAGAGCTTCCTTCATCCCCTGTTTTATCTACTTTTAACAACTTTATTAAACCTGTCAATTCAGCCAAGAATGAATTGGAAGACCTTCTAGGTTGATGGCCTACCTAATTTCTTGCAGACTCAAACATTCTTTTCATTGCAAGAGTATTTTTGAAAATTCCATGCATTCTCTTTTCATTGCAAGAGTGTTTGAAAATTCTATGCATTCTCTTTTCATTGCAAGAGTGTTTCAAAATTCTATACATTCTCTTTTCATCACAAGAGTATTTGAAAATTCTATGCATTCTCTTTTCATTGCAAAAGTGTTTCAAAATTCTATGCATCGAATTGAATGCACATTGTATAAATTGGACTATAATCATTGCTGCAGGGTGACCACAGAACAAGTCAGGAAATTTTATAGTTTTGGAAAAATCAGAGAATTTAATGGAACTGCCTAAAAGGCTAATATTTTTCCAAAAAAAAAATGTTCATGTAATCATTTTTTTAAAACAAAATTTATTTATTTTTAAATCTAACAGCAAGTATTAGTGTTTTGTAATTTATAATAGATATATTAGATAATTATAATATTTATTATACAGTTGTAACTAAAAAATTAACGTATAGCTAACAATATAATGTATTACTGGTTACAAAAATTAGAGAAAGCGGCTAAAATTAATCTGGTTAAGCAGTGGACTTATTATTTATGAATTCTTGTGGTCACCACTGTTTTAAAAATAGTATAAGTAGATACATTTGTTATATATATTTAAAAACATCGATTTGTTGGTGGATTTTTGTACAAATAAAACATTCCATGTTTACCTCTATAATGTTTCACCTATGTTGAGCTTTTATTTAATTTTTTAATGTATGTTGTACCTTTAAAGTCCTATTATAAAAGTGATTATTATAATGTTAAATCATTGAAAATATTCCTTTCCAAATATATTTTCTAGTCTTCATTCAATTTTTTTATCAGTCTTTGTGGTCACCCTGTCCTTTTCATTTTCTTTTGTCCTCTTGTATATATATATATATATATATATATATATATATATATATATATATATATATATATATATATATATATATATATATATATATATATATATATATATATATATATATATATATATATATATATATATATTGTGCAAGCTATATAATATAAGTTATCAAGTAGCAATGGAACCATTTGCTACTTGAAAGGGTTGCATAAGATTTAAATTTTCAGGAAAATCCATATTTTCTTTTAAAGTCTGTCACATCTTAGATGTGAAAAGAGTATGGAAACTTCTACCATTAATTTCAACTAGCCTGAGGGAAAAATAGACTGAAACTCTAATTTTGTTGTCAGTTGATTTCTCAATAACTTATATGGCGATCTTATTGAAATTTTGCTCACTTCTTTTAGATACAATTGACTGATTAAATGAGGAACTTTTTCCCCCTTTGTATTTAAATTATTTTACCAGTCAATGTATAGTCCTGATCATATTATTAGATGCACTCTAAGATTCTATGTAAAATCTTAATTATCAGGTGATACTCTATACAGCTTTATTGTTTTACGTGGCTGTTTGCACTTTTGTACGTTCGTGAATTTATTGCTTAAATTAGACGATATATTATAAAAATTTGGAATATTTATGATATCAAATATTATCCTAGTATATTATAACAAACTAAACTAAGTGGCGCGACAGCCCATAGAGGCCCAAGGCCCACTGTGCTCATCTCAGTTTTCTTGACCTTAGGCTCTGGGGTGCAGGAGCAGATGTTCCGGTCAGGTGGTCAGCCGAACGCGGAACCCCCAGTGTTTAGTTCCCAAGCATGCTCGGTACTCGATTAACGACCCACGGAAGGAACCAACGGCCGAGTCAACCTTGCCCGGCCCGAGGATCGAACCCAGGACCTGTGGCACGGGAGCGTGGAGCGCTGGCTACCACTCAGCGTCCGGGCGTCAGTATATTATAATAATCATACCAAATTATGAAACGCACTTTAGTTTTTTAATAATGACATGTTTTGCGCGCTTTTATAGGCAATACTTTTATATTTAAACTTACATGTCATGTGTTTTTATTCAGGATATTTTTTACATACTTTTAACATATTGCATGCCAATGTTAACCGATTTATACGTAAACAAGTACAAACCGGTTTCAGTTGTGTAAAAACAATAATGCTGAATAGCAGTATTTCCTAAAGTGTGGTACGCGTACCCTGAGGGGTACGGAGTAGTTTAGCAGGGAAACTCTTTCTCATACCTCTTGCAACAAATGAAAATTTCAATACAAAAACAAAGATGGCCATGAAAATTTACGATTACATATTTTTCTTTTGGCTATTTTGAAATTCTTGGTACATGTTCACAAAATACATTCATTTAAAAAATACATAACTTAATACTCATAATTTAAGTTATTTAATTAATTAAATAATTAATTTGATTAATAATTAATTAATTTAAGTTTAAAATTATTTTCTTGTGTCTGAATATAAAATTTTTAGTTTTGCTTTTATAATAATAAATAAGCTTTTCTTTCTAAGATTTATTGAGATAATTAAACTAAGGTAGATGGACAATGTATATATTCTGATTTTTAAGATGGGTGACTAAAATAACTTCTTTTGCCTACAGCCTGTTTCTATTGATGAAATATTTACAGTTTGTACTGAATTTCTGTGATTAATCTTCTTGGGAACTGTATATTTTTTTATGATGTTGTTCATGTAATAATTTACGTACATTTAGGATACTGTGATAATAAATTACTTTTATTACATGAGCACTTGTGTTGTTTACCAGAAATTATTGAAACAATATTGTTTAAAAAACTTACTTATGTTCACCAAGAGTCAATTATAATGACTAAGTTCAACTGATAACTGGAAAAATCTAACACTAAACATACCATAACCGATCAAATGACCGTTTAAGAACTTTGGCTCTTATTGTTTTTGCACACAGTTGACTTCATGTTTTTTTTTTCTAGTACAGTTAATATTCTATTATTATTATTTTTTTGTTTGTTTCGAATAGTACATATCGTATACCTATTTCTACCACAACCGGTCATTTGACTGGGAGAACAATTTCCTTTATAAGGTTATCGAATCAGAAATGACGATGTCATGCGTGTTCAGCGTATTGTATTCGATGAGTTGCCCATTTCTGCAAAGACTGTTGCGTAGCGAGTTCAATTCAAATCACTGTGAATTCAAATTTCAAGAAAGTACCTAACATTTTAGATTGTCATTTTTGTGTCAGAAAAAGTGACAAAAACTAAATGTTTTGGTAAGTTGCTTATATTTTATTTGGATAGCTCTACTTACTGTTAATTTTTATCCAGAAAAACGTCGAAACAATCAAGACCGCACAAGCTCTTAGAAGTAAAAATATTAACTGTAAGAATAATTATAATTCTTATTCTAATAATTATTAAAATAACTATAAGAATTATGGAAATAATAATAATTAGAAGAAATGTGTTTGCAGAGAAAATGTACAATGGAAGCACCTTGTTAATGTTAAAAATTTGTTGAGCAATGCATTAAAAATTCTTATTCCTCGTGTTTGAAACTGGCATAAAAATTGGCAATATAAAATTTTATTTAATTATAATAAAGTTTTTTTTTTAGTTTGCTTCCTTCCTAACATTCAATCAGCCAACATAAAAGTCTGGCTATGGTAGAAATAGGTATATACTAAGTGTTGGTATGTTTAGTGTTAATCAATATGGATAGTCTAATTAAGCGTAAGATCAAAATAATTAAAGAATAAATTTAGTTTTATTATTGATGGATTAGCTTCGTTGTAATTGATAAGCATTCTTCAAAATCATTCATCAAACAAGAATACTCTTTACATTTTCATCGACAGTCACAATTTATCTCGACTGAAAATTTATTTATTTCATTCCGAGCAAATCAACAATATTTACATCATTAAATATAGTATATTACAAAAGAGCTAAAAATCAAGTCAAAGAACTTAGTCAAAGAATTGCTTAAATATTCAAGTTTTAACTGTTATTCAAAATATTGATGCTTAGGTAAATTACTATTATAATTTTGAGTCTCGCATAGGCATTCAAGAAATATAAAAATAAACAAATACCATTAAGACCAATAGTAACCGACCTACCCCCGAAGGAGTTTGCGGATAAGGGTTTCACCCGTTTGCACGTAACCTAAACACTACAAAACTACAGAAAAGTAAAAGTACAAAATTAAAAAGATTGAAACACATAGGAAGAATCCCAAAATCGAAAAAATAAAATAAAAATAAAGCAGTATAAAAATTAAAAGTGCTTAAAACATCAAAGTAGATAAAATCAACCTACAATAAAAGTGACAAAAATACAGGTAAAAACATATAAAAGTAAGGTCAGGTAAAACATCAAATGGTAAAATATGAAAAACCACATTAGAAACAAATAAGACTAAAATAAGATTAATAGAATAATTAAAATAGTCGACTAAAAGTTCAAGTGTCTCCCTTTCAAGGCTAAGTGCCTCTAAGATTAAAAATGTTCTAAGGTAAACCAAAGTTTCACTGAAAGGATAAACACACAAAGATGACACCAGGTAGGACAGAGGGTGCTGAAGTTGACCAAGAGCAAGATTTCATTTCGAATGTCCTATGTATAATGAAGAAGCCAGTTCAAGGGGAGAACTAAGTCATGGAAACGGTAAGTGCCGAGGTAAAATATTAAAAGCAGATATTTAAAACCAGAAAACCCAAAAGATTGACCCAAACAAATACCATTAAATCTAATAATATGTTTATGTAAATTCAATTATAAAATTCTATTCCTTATTCGGATTCCAACGAAGCGGGGTTGGCATGTCTTCGGATCATCCTCAGGGATGACAGTCGCCAATAGCCCATTGTGCAGCTCTAGTGCGACGTAAATAAACAACCCTATCTAAACGTTCCAGATTACGACTACAGCCCACATATTTGAATTTACACAAAAAAGTAAGTTAATTCAGTAACGTAACTGATTTCGTAATGTAATTTAACGACTGCCCAAATTAATGAGCCTATTTAAAGTTATTCAGACCGATTACTTTTGCACACTACTCACAATTACATTCGTTTAGGATAAATACATAAAACCATTAATTGTTTTTGGCTGCTTGAAAAAGATTTTGTTATGTCTTAGAGGAAAATATTCTTGGAAAAAAAAATAGCACACTTTTATTATTTCTTTTAGAGTGAAATTGCACACAACAAGTTTCAATAAGTGAACAAATATAAAATGTTACAATAAAATAAAAGTTTATTTTAAATTAGGATTTTTTATTTTACTTCCACAACAGATTTCTTCGGCCTAGTTGAGCCATTTCAAGAGGTCTCGGCTGATCCCATGTGGTGAAGCTAATTCTGTCGGGGTCACAAAGTCCTTTAAGTTCCCTTAACAAATCAGTATCTGGGGGTACTGGATCGGAGATCTTCTGGTCCAGCTCAAATTTAAGATCTGAGGATGGTGTATGAATGTTTCCTCCCTTAGAAACGGGCTGTGACGTATGTGTGTGGCGAAATTCGAATTCTTGGTTATAAATGCGCCCTCTGCCTTAAAATAGGCTTGTAAGTATTGACAAGTGGCAAAAGATAACAACAGCAACGGATAAAAATTTAAATCAGAAGTTTGAGTTCAATGAAGAGATCCGTTCAAAAAATTGATTTTCGTTAGCTTTTATGACTTCATTGAAAATAGAATTTTTTAAATGAATAAACATTTAATTCACGTGATGAAACGTTTGAGATAAATGAGTTCTAAGATTGAACTTTATAAAGCAGGGCATAAACTATTGGGATCTTTATCTGAAGATATTAAAGTAAATAATGGAGTCAGACAGGGAGACTCCTGTCTTCTTTTTAATGTTGCTCTGGAGAAAGTTATAAGAGATGCTGAAATCAATATCAGAGGCAACATATTTTCAAAATCTATTCAAATATTGGCGTATGCGGATGATTTAGTCCATCAAAAAGTCTTCCACAAAGACAAATTTCTCCCAATACTTCATCTAGGATATTGGCGTATGCGGATGATTTAGACATCATTGCAAGAACTGTTCCTGCGTTAAAAGAAGCTTTCCTTTCTTTGGAGCTTGCTGCTAGGGATATGGGACTAATCATCAATAGCGATAAGACCAAATACATGCCTGTACTTGCTAAATTAAATTCTAGTGAATCCTATCTGGAGATTGGTTCCCACAGGCTTCAGACTGTTCAGAATTTTACTTACCTTGGTTCAATAGTTACTGCCGACAATAACACAGACAATGAGATTCGGAGTCGTCTAATTTGTTCAAATAAAGCTTTTTATGGTCTAAAACGTTTTTTCAAATCCTCTCTTTTATCAAAAAATACAAAACTTTTACTCTATAAAACATTAGTTAGGCCAATACTTACCTATGGCTCTGAGACCTGGAACCTAACTCAAGCTGGTGAAAATAAAATTGCCATTTTTGAGAGAAAAGTTTTGAGGGCCATCCTTGGTGGGATAAAAATAAATAATTCCTGGAGAAGACGATATAATACTGAACTGTATAAAATCTACAGGGAGCCAGATATTGTGAAATTCATAAAAATAAATCGAATGAACTGGCAGCTCATATTTTTAGAAGGAATGATGACTCAAATTTAAAGAAAATCCTATTACACAAACCCCTAACGAACAGGAAAAGAGGTAGACCCAGGCTGAGATGGCTGGATTTAGTTGAGACTGATTTCCTTATTCTAAAGGAGAAAAAATGGCGAACCAGTGTCAAAAGTAGAGAGAAGAGGATTCGAATTCAAAGAAAGGCACTGGCCCACCCTGGGCTGTCTAGCCAGATATGATGATGAAGATTGAACTTTATGCAGATTTTTTATAATTTAATTCCAGAATAAAAGAGGGCTCCACAAGTTAGATAAATTTCGAAAACTATTAAAAATGAAAGTCATTTCCAACAGAGATTTAGCGATAAAGCAAAGAATTTAATAAGGAAAATTGCAACAAAGATTTAACAATTTTAGAAACACATCATGATCCTAGAATTTATAAATTAAATTTACCATTTGTGCTAGCTGAAAAAAAAGTTTCTCAATAAAAACTACGCAGTTTAAATTCAAACGTAAAATATCCTCAGTGGTTAGAGTCCCTTTTGCCGTAAGTCTAACCGTGGGAAGGTTTCGTGGTTTTCCTCCCCATGTAACGCAAATGCGGATTAGTTCCATCAAAAAGTCGTCCACGAAGGCAAATGTTTCCCACTACTTGATCCAGGAGTCTTCTGGAATGGGTTCAAAATGAAAAGGCGACGGAGTTGAGCATTAATAGCCCAAAAATTGGGTCGACTGTTCAACAACGGTTATAAAATAAAAATAAAATTAATCGTAAATTATGAAATCAGACACTACTGTATGCATTTTGTTTCCCCGATAAATTAGGATTATCCTTAATTTTGAAACCAAATGCATAGTTAAGCCAGGAGATTTTACTTTTTGCGTATCTTTTAAAGCTAAACTTTTTGCACACAATCGGAAAATCTTATCCAAAGATAATTCAATGCAAAATATAGCTTTTAGTAAATATTTATTATTTTTATTATTATTGTATTTAAAAATGGTGGAAAAATTTTGAACTGTGAGTTATACAATTTTTTACATAATTTAAAAAAGAAAAGTAATTTTTCGTAACAAAATACACACTTTAAATCCGTCAAAAAATAAAATACCTTTAACTGCAACAATAATTAAAAAAATAATAACATATAATTTAAGTTCATATTTATCGTGTAACATCATTAATTGTTTTATTATTTTAAAACATTATTTAAAAAAATGCCCATTTGCGATTATTTTTCTTAACATAAGTAGGAATTCATATGAATATTGCCCGCGAATATTTAGCTTCAAACACCACATCCCGGCTAGTAAACAAAACTTATTTTGGCAGATTGTGGGCCCATTAATTGGTATATAAAAAAATCCTTCGGTACAATTGTTCGATACATTAAATTCTAATTTTGGGCGGAGTTTGAAATTTATATTTTAATATTATAGGGAGTTACGGGATGTGACGTGTGCGTGCCTCCTGATCTGACTTCAGTTCCTTTTTCAGACATTATTCGCTCTTTATCAAAGAAAAACAATTCTTTTCACATATAGAGCACTTTATTCGCTATAAATATTGAAAAGAAGTTAAAAAAATAATATAAATTAAAATAAATAAAAATTATCCGAAATTTAACCGTTTATTAGCTATTATTCGCTATTTTTCAAAGAAAAAATAGTTTTTTTTATATACAGAACACTTGATTCACGTTAATATATCAAAAAAAATTTTTAAAAAAAAAGAAAAAGTTCGAATGTCGACCCTCGCAGGGTTTCGAACCCATGATCCCCGGGACAACAACCCTAACTTGCCACACAGCTTTACCAACTTCGCCATGCTTCACATGCCACCCCTGCGAATATTTGGCTAAAAACACCTCCTCCCGGTTCTTTCGGTACAATTGTTCGATACATAAATCTCTAATTTTGGGCGGAGTTTGAAATTTATAGATTAATATTATAAGGATGTACGGGGTGTGATGTGTGCGTGCTTCCTGTTACGAATTTTATCCCTTTTTCAGTCATTATTCGTTCTTTAACAGAGAAAAATAATTCTTTTCATGTATAGAACACTTTTTTCGCTTTAAAATATTGAAAAAGAAGTTAAAAAAATAGTATAAAATTAAATAAATAAATAAGTCAAAATTAGCGGAAATTCTTCCGTTTATTAGCTATTACTCGCTATTTCCCAAAGAAAAAATAGATATTTTTATATACAATACACATTATTCACTTTAAAATACTGAAAAATATATTTAAAAAATAATATTAAAAAAAATTAAAAAACTCTGATAGTCGACCCTCGCAGGGTTTCGTACCCTGGGCCTCCGGGACTACAAATCTAACTTGCCTCACAGCTTTACCAACCATGCCACGCTTCACATGCCAACCCTGCGAATATTTGGCTTAAAACACCTCCTCCCGGTTACTAAACAAAATTTATTTTGGCCCATTGTGGGCCCACTAATTGGTCTATAAAAAAATCCTTCACTACAATTGTTCGATACATTAAACTCAAATTTCGGGCG
This sequence comes from Parasteatoda tepidariorum, assembly GCF_982258835.1. Lineage (NCBI taxonomy): Eukaryota > Metazoa > Arthropoda > Arachnida > Araneae > Theridiidae > Parasteatoda > Parasteatoda tepidariorum. The sequence goes on along the minus strand of NC_141755.1, from coordinate 131,014,157 downwards.
GAGTTTGAAATTTATAGATTAATATTATAGGGAGTTACGGTATGTGATGTGTGCGTGCCTTCTGATACGACTTCTGTCTCTTTTTCAGCCATTGTTCGCTCTTAAACAAAGAAAAATAATTCTTTTCACATATAGAACACTTTATTCGCTCTAAAATATTGAAAACAAGTTAAAAAAATAACATAAATTAAAATAAATAAATAAGTTAAAATTATACGATATTTATCAGTTTATTAGCTATTATTCGCTATTTTCCCAAAGAAAAAATAGTTTTTTCTTCTATACAGAACACTTGATTCACGTTAAAATATCAACAAAAAAAAAATTAGAAAGAATAATATAAAAGAAAAAGAAAAAATTTGAATGTCGACCCTCGCAGGGATTCGAACCCGTGACCCCCGGGACAACCAACCTAACTTGCCACACAGCTTTACCAACTGCGCCATGCTTCACATTCCAATCCTGCGAATATTTGGCTTAAAACACATCCTCCCGGTTAGTAAACAAAACATATTATGGCCCATTGTGGGCCCACTAATTGGTCTATAAAAAAATCCTTCATTACAATTGTTCGATACATTAATCTCTAATTTTGGGCGGAGTTTGAAATTTATAGATTAATATTATAAGGAGTTAAGGGGTGCGAGGAGTGCGTGCCTCCTGATACGAATTTTATCCCTTTTTCAGTCATTAATCGCTCTTTGACAGAGAAAAATAATTCTTTTTATGTATAGAACACTTTTTTCGCTTTAAAATATTGAAAAAGAAGTTTAAAGAAATAGTATAAAAAAAAAAATAAGTCAAAATTAGCCGAAATTCCTCCGTTTATTAGCTATTATTCGCTAATTCCGAAAGAAAAAATATATACTTTTATATACGGTACACATTTTTCACTTTGAAATACTGAAAAATATATAAATAAATAATATTAAAAAAAATTTAAAAAGTTTGAAAGTCGACCCTCGCAGGGTTTGTACCCAGGGCCTCCGGGACTACAAATCTAACTTTCCTCACAGCTTTACCAACTATGCCACGCTTCACATGCCAACCTTCGAATATTTGGCTTAAAATACCTCCTCCCGGTTAGTAAACAAAACATATTTTGGCCCATTGTGGGCCCACTAATTGGTCTATAAAAAAATCCTTCATTACAATTGTTCGATACATTAAACTCAAATTTCGGGCGGAGTTTGAAATTTATAGATTAATATTATAGGGAGTTACGGTATGTGATGTGTGCGTGCCTCCTGATACGACTTCTGTCCCTTTTTCAGCCATTGTTCGCTCTTAAACAAAGAAAAATAATTCTTTTCACATATAGAACACTTTATTCGCTCTAAAATATTGAAAACAAGTTAAAAAAAAATAATATAAATTAAAATAAATAAATAAGTTAAAATTATCCGATATTTATCAGTTTATTAGCTATTATTCGCTATTTTCCCAAAGAAAAAATAGTTTTTTCTTCTATACAGAACACTTGATTCACATTAAAATATAAAAAAAAATATTAGAAAGAATAATATAAAAGAAAAAGAAAAAATTTGAATGTCGACCCTCGCAGGGATTCGAACCCGTGACCCCCGGGACAACCAACCTAACTTGCCACACAGCTTTACCAACTGCGCCATGCTTCACATGCCAATCCTGCGAATATTTGGCTTAAAACACATCCTCCCGGTTAGTAAACAAAACATATTATGGCCCATTGTGGGCCCACTAATTGGTCTATAAAAAAATCCTTCATTACAATTGTTTGATACATTAATCTCTAATTTTGGGCGGAGTTTGAAATTTATAGATTAATATTATAAGGAGTTAAGGGGTGCGAGGCGTGCGTGCCTCCTGATACGAATTTTATCCCTTTTTCAGTCATTAATCGCTCTTTGACAGAGAAAAATAATTCTTTTTATGTATAGAACACTTCTTTCGCTTTAAAATATTGAAAAAGAAGTTTAAAGAAATAGTATAAAAAAAATAAGTCAAAATTAGCCGAAATTCCTCCGTTTATTAGCTATTATTCGCTATTTCCGAAAGAAAAAATATATACTTTTATATACGGTACACATTATTCACTTTGAAATACTGAAAAATATATAAATAAATAATATTAAAAAAAATTTAAAAAGTTTGAAAGTCGACCCTCACAGGGTTTGTACCCAGGGCCTCCGGGACTACAAATCTAACTTTCCTCACAGCTTTACCAACTATGCCACGCTTCACATGCCAACCTTCGAATATTTGGCTTAAAATACCTCCTCCCGGTTAGTAAACAAAACATATTTTGGCCCATTGTGGGCCCACTAATTGATCTATAAAAAAATCCTTCATTAAAATTGTTCGATACATTAAACTCAAATTTCGGGCGGAGTTTGAAATTTATAGATTAATATTATAGGGAGTTACGGTATGTGATGTGTGCGTGCCTCCTGATACGACTTCTGTCCCTTTTTCAGCCATTGTTCGCTCTTAAACAAAGAAAAATAATTCTTTTCACATATAGAACACTTTATTCGCTCTAAAATATTGAAAAGAAGTTAAATAATATAAATTAAAATAAATAAATAAAATAAAATTATCCGATATTTATCAGTTTATTAGCTATTATTCGCTCTTTCCCAAAGAAAAAATAGTTTTTTCTTCTATACAGAACACTTGATTCACGTTAAAATATAAAAAAAAATATTAGAAAGAATAATATAAAAGAAAAAGAAAAAATTTGAATGTCGACCCTCGCAGGGATTCGAACCCGTGACCCCCGGGACAACCAACCTAACTTGCCACACAGCTTTACCAACTGCGCCATGCTTCACATGCCAATCCTGCGAATATTTGGCTTAAAACACATCCTCCCGGTTAGTAAACAAAATATATTATGGCCCATTGTGGGCCCACTAATTGGTCTATAAAAAAATCCTTCATTACAATTGTTCGATACATTAATCTCTAATTTTGGGCGGAGTTTGAAATTTATAGATTAATATTATAAGGAGTTACGGGGTGTGATGCGTGCGTGCCTCCTGATACGAATTTTATCCCTTTTTCAGTCATTATTCGCTCTTTGACAGAGAAAAATAATTCTTTTTATGTATAGAACACTCTTTTCGCTTTAAAATATTGGAAAAGAAGTTAAAAAAATAGTATAAAATTAAATAAATAAAGTGGTCAAAATTAGCGGAAATTCTTCCGTTTATTAGCTATTACTCGCTATTTCCCAAAGAAAAAATAGATACTTTTATATACAATACATATTATTCACTTTAAAATACTGAAAAATATATTTAAAAAATATTATTAAAAAAAATTAAAAAACTCTGATAGTCGACCCTCGCAGGGTTTCGTACCCTGGGCCTCCGGGACTACAAATCTAACTTGCCTCACAGCTTTACCAACTATGCCACGCTTCACATGCCAACCCTGCGAATATTTGGCTTAAAACACATCCTCCCGCTTACTAAACAAAATTTATTTTGGCCCATTGTGGGCCCACTAATTGGTCTATAAAAAATCTTTCATTACAATTGTTCGATACATTAAACTCAAATTTCGGAAGGAGTTTGAAATTTATAGATTAATATTATAGGGAGTTACGGTATGTGATGTGTGCGTGCCTCCTGATACGACTTCTGTCCCTTTTTCAGCCATTGTTCGCTCTTAAACAAAGAAAAATAATTCTTTTCACATATAGAACACTTTATTCGCTTTAAAACATTGAAAAAGAAGTTAAAATAGTATAAAATAAAATAAATAAGTAAGTAATAATTAGCGGAAATTTATCCGTTTATTAGCTATTACTTGCTATTTCCCAAGGAAAAAGTAGTTTTCTTTTATATTCAGAACACTTGATTCACGTTAAAATATCAAAAAATATATTTTAAAAAAAATATTAAAAAAAAAAAATTTGAATGTCGACCCTCGCAGGGTTTCGAAGCCATTCCCCCGGTACAACGAAAACTTGTCACACAGCTTTACCAACAGCGCCACGCTTCACGTACCAACCCTGTGAATATTTAAACACTCTTAAAAAAAATTTATCTAGTCCTTGTCACCTTAGATGATTAGCACAGGTGTCGCTACAATCGATTGTGATGCAAATATGATGTGCGTAGGATTGGGAAATACTTTCTAGAATACTTTTAAAGTACACTATTGTGTTTCTCAGTTATATGCATTGTTCTCCTTTGCTTTCGAATTAGTATCAAGTACCGCTTTTGTGGGGATCATTTGGCGGACACTTTAACAATTTTTTTTTATTTTTTTGAATCGCGCGAGAACTTTGTTATTAATTTTAAGTTATTTCAAAGGTGTCAAAATTTCTAAAAATATATACATATGCTGAAAAATATTCATTAAACTACTTTAAAGAATTTTTTTATCTTGTTCGTGTCACCCTGGATTATTAGCACTCGTAATGGGTTTTCATGCGGGAGATTTTTGATATATTTCCTAATTGTATTTATTTTTTAACGTATTTCATTACAGTGCTAACTCTATGACGCATGAGCGTAAACAAGTGAAAGCTGCGTGAAAACAATAAAGCTGAGAATGAAGATTTTACGTCGAATCTTGCAGTGCGTCTAATAATTTTGCCTGGGAATGTAGTGTTAGAAAAAATGAATCGATATTAAAATGTAGAGTAAATTACCTTTTGGTTGTTGGATAGGAATTAAAAGCCAAGAAAGTTTCTTTCATTTCATTTTTTATTGTTTCCCTTCCACAATGAAAATGATAACCACCATTAGTCTATACAAACATATTTAAATGTCAATGCACGTAAATTTCAGTTACCAGTTTCGAAATAAGGTATTGTTAGGCATAGTTACGAATTTAATTTGAAATGCAGTCATAAAAAGCACTGAAAAATTTGAGCTCTAGAAATGTAATTTTCTAGAGGGTTAGGTAATTTTCCGGGGCAACTCAAGCGTCACCCAGACTTCTTAAACATTTTGGAAAAAGTAAAAACAAATAAATTTTTTTTCCGAATTATAAAAGTGGAACAAGTTGTATCAACACACTATCAAACACCCATTTGACAAAATTCGGAGAAAGAATGAAGGGGTTTAAGCGGTGTGACATATTTTATTACGAAGTGTCTTTTGTTTCCGAGGATAATCGCGCCAAGTAGGGTGTGACATGTTTAACAAGCCACCGGAAATGTCATTTTTATGCCTGAGAAATAGAAACTAAGAATTTACTTAAAAATGAAATTAAGACTTTTATTTCTTCTAGGAGGCAGTCTTGACTGATTGTGCTACATTCGCTGCTGAAAACCAGCTATGTTTTGGACTTTTCATTATTTTTCGAACGCTACTCACCTTAAAAATGCGTTACGGAAATATTTTTTATTTTTTTCCCCTTCCCTTTATAAAATGATTCTAAAAAGTCTGCAGTTTCTTTAGGTTTGTATTCTTGACTTGTTTACAATCTTTCCATATCCATGTTTCAAATTGTAGACTCGTGAAATCGCAAAATGGAAAAAGCGAGCAGGATTCGAAAAAACTCCAATCATTATTAATTGCTTGTCTTCTGAAAAAATAAATCACGTGACCTTTAATCTGAGTTGAAAAGAAATACAGTTGACTCGCGTTATAACGACCCCATCGGAATTGCCCCAATCTGGTCGTTATATCAAATGGTCGCTATATCAAAATGAGCAAATTTCCTTTAAAATCGGTCACATAATGGTTTTAAACGTCATAATGCATGCATATACCTACTATTTGTGGTATACATGTTATAAACCAAAAAAGGATAGGATGCATACATTAATAAAACATAATGACATTTTAACAATTGAATTACAATTGTTAGCAATTAAGAATTTTATTTTAAAGTACAGATTAAAAAACATAGTATGACAAAAAAAAATCTAGTTTCTAATGAATTAATTTTTTGATGTACATAATTTGCGGTATATTTAACGAATTTTTTTTATGTACATAATCTGCAGTATCATAAAGAAGAGTAAACCGAGGAACATAAACGAGGCTTCATTAGACGAAGACATTAATTTTTTGATGTGCATTAATTTGTTGAAGTAACATGTTAAGAGGACTTAACAAATGTGTGCTTGTTCAAGGTCAACCATTCAACCACACTTTCCAATAGGAAGTTAGAAAAGAGCGGTGTTCAAATTCAGAGAGGGTCGTTATATTAGGAGTTGACCTTTTTTACGGTCGTTATAGCAAGAGTAAAATAACGTTATCTTCTATGGATGTGAATTGGGACTCCTTCACAGGGTCGTTATATCATGTTGGTCGTTCTATCACAGGGTCGTTATAACACGAGTCGACTGTATTGAAATTGACAAATTTTTAACGAAATGCAAAGAAATTTTACTTATATATATATATATATATATATATATATATATATATATATATATATATATATATATATATGTTAGTGTGTGTGTGTAATAACAGGACTACAGCCCTGTTATCATTGGTTACAATTAGTTCAAATAATTCAGTCGTGAACCAATTATTCCTCCATTAGTTTTATTTACGGGTAGACTGGTGGCTATAACATTTCCCATCCACTCTTCACAAGGAAGGGGGTGGACAAAACTCCGAATGGTTCTGGCACGTCTTACATGTTTTACATCATGCAGCAAGAGTCACGCAAAAACAATCGCTCCTCCATTAAGTACTAACAGAAAATGAGTGAAAAGGCTCAATCGTCGCATAACTTGTAACCCTACGCATTTATAAAATTATTTAATGCTTCCCAATATGGAAGTGAAAGAAGGAAAGATTCTGAAAATAACTCCTTTGAAATATAAATATAATTATAATTCAATGGTATGTTTTCAGCCATGAGTCCCAAAATAGAATATCTCTACACCTATTCTTTACCAAAGACATTTTATGAAAAGAGTTTTAATGCTTTTATTAATACAATATTTATAATTTTTGTATTAGATATATATACTACACATAAATACTATAATAATGGACAACTACACATAAAACGTATTTTTTTGGGCCACAAAATGTTCGAATCCGCTACCTGTGGAGCTTCCATTTTCTAGTTTTTAATCTTAAGTTCTGGCAACAATGATTGGAGGTTTTTTGGTAGATCTCCTTGAAAATACCAAAATAAGGAAATTTGGTACATTTTTAATAGAGGCCACCTTTTCAAAAATTTAAAATTTTAAACTATAAAAAAAAACTATTGATATTATGAACGTAAAACGTTTCTCTATTCCCTTCTAAGGGGAAGTAAAATTTTCTCTCTAAGTTTATTTCTGTAAAATTATAAGTATTTTTTGTACATAATAAATTCAAGATTTGAATTTCTGCAATGCAACATGAAATGTTTTTTTTTTTAATAAAGCATACATAGTAACGTATAGGGTTATGTTAATTTTCTTTTTAATTTCTTTAAAACAAGTTTTAAATTTATTTGTTACAAAAATATTGTCTGAAATAATTGTAATATCACTCACCATAAATTGAAAATATGAAAAATGAGAGAAAGAAAATGAAATAAATTATGTTTTTGAAGTAAGCATTTTATTTTAAAAAAAAATATCGAAAAGGATAAGAGGGAAAGAAATCAAACAAATAAAGAAAGATTATGTATATATAAAAAAAGCATTTCTGAAGAAATGAGTTCCTGCACTACGGTTATTCAGTTAGCATTTCAGGAAAGACGAATGTCCCTGATGGCCATATTATGATCAGGTGATACAGCCTTGTTTTAATGTGACTGTTTTGCACTTGTTTACGTAACTCTATCAATGGGTTCAATGAGACGATATATAATATACATTCGACGATTGGATACATTATGAGACGATTATCAATATGGAATAATTATTATATCAGGTATTATATTAGTATATTATAATAATGAGATCAAATGATGAGACGCACTGTAGGGCTGTAATAATGACATATTTCGCACGAGGTTGCCTGCAATACTTTTATAGTTAAACATGCATGTCATAAGTTTATATACGGGAGATTTTTTATATACTTAACATTTGCATTAATTTTTAACGAGTTGCAATACAATGTTAACCCATCGATACAGGAACGTAAACAAGTGCAAACAGTCAGCTTAAAAACAATAAAAGCTGTATAGAGTATCACCTGATAATTAAAATTTTACATAGAATCTTATGATGCATCTTATTTGGCCAGGGACTGTATATGAACCATATATGGCAACGTTACTTTTAAAAAGTAACGAGTAAAAGTACAAGTATTTTAAAAAAAAGTAACGAGTAAAAAGTAAAAAGTTCATATTTTAAAAAGTAACGAGTAAAAAGTACAAGTACTAAGCAAAAAAAGTAACGATTTAAAAGTACATTTCTAGAAAATCGAAAATTCAAAGTCACCTAAAATTTTATTGAATAATATTCTTATGCTCTTTAAAGTTTTTGCCAAATTGTTGTCATTTATTTAATTATTTTTAATTTTGAAAGTTATGGATTTAAATTTATTTTTAAATTCGAAAGAATATTATAATATAATTTTATAATATAATCGTATAATATAATTTTAAAATCAAATATAGTTTTAATTTCAAACTTTTTATGGATTTGCACGAAAAAGAAATTTTATCTATTGATTTTAATTTTTAGTTTATTATTTTTATTTATTTAAATTACCATTGATTTAAGATTGTTTTACTCTTTAGAGACGCGTTTCAAAAGCACAAACGTAAACAAAGCAAACACGGGGTTTCAGATAGCTTTGTGATCTTTGAGCTAGTAAAAAATAATTGAATGTGCAGTATAAGTTGAAACAGAAGGTATTTAAACACGAAGTTAGCTGTGAATGCATGTATATTGCACATTAATTTTATTAATTAAAAAAAAACATAAGCATTTTTTTTTCAATTTAATATTTTTTTTAGAAAGCTTAGTTTTAGAAAACGAGTTTTAGAAAAAAAAGTAACGATTTCGTTCGATATTTCCGTTACAAATACTTGTACTTTTTCCCTAAAAAAGTAACGAAAGTACAAGTAAAAGTACTAAATTTAAAAAGTAACGAAGTACAAGTAAAAGTACGTACTTTTTACTTGTTCCGGCGGTACAAGTAACGAAAGTAAAAGTACTGCCATATATGATATGAACTGAACAGTTTTTCAAACACTCGCCATTTGAAGAAATAATAATAATTTTCAGCTTATATGATTTTAATTAGTAGTTAATTTGATAATTTTAATTTAATAATAATTATAAGGGTCATGCTCAAAATATTTAAGAAGAAAAAAAAAAACTCTAGATGTCTCTAGTGTCGATTTCCCACGCTTAAACGCATGCAAAATACATTACACGTACTTTAACATGATCAGATCGAAAGAAAATCCGATTAAAGTTTATTATTTCCTCAATGAGACGTTTAAAGGAGTAAACATGTGTCTTGTTTTACACGTTATGACCTAAATGTAAGACGGAAATAAAAATGACATAAATTAAAACTCTTATTCTTGTCTTATAACACATGAGCGGTCGTTTTCCGCCAGAGACGCGTGCAATCCTTTTCGTACATCAAACGATATTCATTTCACTTACCGGTTCGCATAAAAAAAAAAAAAATTTGAAATGAAATGAAATAATCAATAAAAAGAATGCAATTTCCCCGAAATCAGAAAAATAATGGGAAACACAACCAAACTATAAAAGCTATTCTTAGTAGAAGATCGGGAAATTTTGTAAAATGTCAATTATTTACCCCTATTTTTTTTTCGAATTTCTGCAGTTGATTTAAAAGATGTCATTTTCTTGAGCAATTTGTATCTACTCGGATGAACATTTGTTTACGTTCCTTTATCAGTGGGTTAACATTGTAATGTTATAAGTTAAATACAAATAGGAAGTATATAAAAATCTCCCGAATAAAAACTAATGACATCATGTGTGCTTAAATATAAAAGTATTGCCCATAAACTCGTGCAAAACATGTCATTATCAAGACACTACAATGCGTCTCATAATTTGATCTAATTATTATATAACATACTAATATAATACCTGATATTATAATAATTATTCTATATTGATATAATATATCGTCTAGTTTTTCCAATGGCCGAATTTATCATATACATTGTCAAATTTAACCCATTGATACAAGAACGTAAAGAAGTGTAAACCGGTTTCATCCGCGTAAAGAACAATAAAGCTGTAGAGTATCACCTGATAATAGAGATTCGGCAAATAATCTTATCTAATAATTTGGCCAGGAACTGTATAACAATTATGGATAATGTTGACGCTATTATCTTTCTTGACACGTTATGATATCGATATGAATGGCGATGTAACAGTTTTCGATAATTATAGGCGAGAATAATTATCACGTCTTATTTGTTATTTATCGTAAAAGCTCGCAACATGATACACCTATATGTATATTATCGAAGGTTCCATAAACTCGGCTTTATGGCCGATTTCTACCTATTTTCTCCTTATGAATTTGATTGAAACAGATTCAAAATACAAATAATGTTTATACAGTTTGAAACACATAGAAATACAGAATCAATAAATTGAACAAGAGATTTAAGTTAAAACCAACGTGATACATTAAATAAATTGAGAACGGATACGGATTGAATTCAATCATTAAAATAATGAGTGATTAAGGTGAAATCGATTTAAAAAAAAAAAAAAGAAGGGGATATCATTTAAAAGCGTGAAAGAAAAGTGATCTGTACAGCGACGTCGTGTCACCAATTTGTAACACATCAACGCATTTTGAGAATAAATAAATAAAATAAAACGATATTTCTCGCATCAAATGGCGTGCATGCTTTTTTTCTTCTTTTCTTTCTTTTTTTTTAATAATTTTTTTCCACATTTCTTCGGTATATTTATTTTAGAAACCGTGTATTTTCAAATATTTGGAGCAATGGTGAATTAAGTCTGCTCATTGCACGAATAATCTTATTACGTTTATGATAAAAAATAGAATCAAATTAGAATGCTCGATCAAAATTAATTAGCTTGGATCTAAATAGAATATTACAACTTTAACATAAAAGTAAATAAGTATAAAGCAAACAGTCTTACTATTTTATGATAAAATAAATTAGTTAAAGCAAAATAACAGATGAAAAATGAATTATTCCATTGAAGGTTTAAAATTATATATTAATTGAATTTCGAAATTCCGATGCACATTGCAGTAAAAATAGTAATAACCAATATACATTTCTGTATAAAAAATATTATCAACATTATATTATCTATTAAATTAGCGTAGTTATGAAAAAATAAATATTTTTATCTAAAAATCATAAAGATGTTTAGAGTTTGCTCGAAATTGTAATGTTACTAATATAGAATACTAAACTCAGTGGCAAAGAAAATAGAAAACTAAACTTAGTGGCTCAACAGCCCATGGAGGGTGCCCTCATAATGCATAAATAACGTTGAGAGTTTTTTATGAAGCAGAAAACTTTTGAAAAATAGTATGTCGTTTGTAAAAAAAATTGAAATTAAAAATACTTTTAGATAGTAAAAATCGAGCAGTTCTAATAATTTTTGTGGAATTAAGTCTTGGTGTCTCATTTGTTAGAATTTTCGAAAATTTCAATAATACAACACTTAAATTTAAAAATGACTGTCACGTCCGTCACACACAGTTTTTATTTATTAATTTTCCTAAAATACTAACTAAAAACTAAAATAAGATTAAACGACACCAAGATTTAATTTCACAAAAATGTTCGGAACTATTTGCTTTTTTTAAAAAAAAAAATACAGTTATGCTCTTTTAAAATTTACAAATTCATAAATGTTGGGACTGAAGCACTTGTATGAGTTACATATGTTCATATGTAATGTAAGCACCTAACTGGGGGATGTGATTTGCTTATTTTTTCTAACAAGGCCGGAGAAGGGACAATGTTTGCGTAAAATATTAAAATTCCATTCTTTTTAAAAAAAGCTGAATTAAAAAAACTACAAAATTGTGGGGAAATGTCACATTTTGGAATAAAAGCTGAATTCATGGAGAAAATGAAGTTCTTCAAATTGTTTCGGATGTCAACAGTTTTCAACACAAAAAATTCGTACATTTCGTTTAATGCAAAGCATACATGGCAGTACTTTTACTTTCGTTACTTGTACCGCCGGTACAAGTAAAAAGTACGTACTTTTACTTGTACTTCGTTACTTTTTAAATTTAGTACTTTTACTTGTACTTTCGTTACTTTTTTAGGGAAAAAGTAAAAGTATTTGTAACGGAAATATCGAATGAAATCGTTACTTTTTTCTAAAACTCGGTAAGCTTTTTTTTTTTTAAAAAAAAATGTGATTGCAATATATATGCATTCACAGCTTACTTCGTGTTTAAATACCTTCTGTTTCAACTTATACTGCACATTCAATTATTTTTTACAAGCTCAAAGAACACAAATCTATCTGAAACCCCGTGTTTGCTTTGTTTATGTTTGTGTTTTTAAAACGCGTTTCTAAAGAGTAAAACAATTTTAAATCAATGGTAATTTAAATAATAAACTAAAAATTAAAATTTCTTTTTCGTGCAAATCTATAAAAAGTTTAATATTAAAATTATATTTGATTTTAAAATTTATTTTATACGATTATATTATAAAATTATACTATGATATTCTTCCGAATTTAAAAATAAATTGATGTCCATAACTTTCAGAATTAAAAATAATTAAATAAATAACAACAATTTTGCAAAAACATTTGAGAACATAAGAATATTATTCAGTAAAATTTTGGGTTACTTTGAATTTTCGATTTAATAATGTACTTTTAAATCGTTACTTTTTTTGTTTAGTACTTGTACTTTTACTTGTACTTTTTACTCGTTACTTTTTAAAATAAGAACTTTTTACTTTTTACTCGTTACTTTTTTTAAAAATACTTGTACTTTCACTCGTTACTTTTTAAAAGTAACGTTGCCATATATGATGCAAAGTGACACCCTTCATTTGAATTAAATTAGATGACTACAGTATTTGTTTATTTTTGCCGACTAAGGCGAATCCAAAATGACCAAAAATGGTCAAATTATTGGACGCACTCTAAAATTCTATGTAAAGTTTTAATTATCAGGTGATACTCTATACAGCCTTATTGTTTTTATGCTGACTGTTTACACTTGTTTACGTTCGTGTATCCATGGGTAAAATGAGACGATAGATAACATAAATATTGAATGTTTATTATATCAGGTATTATATTAGTGCATATATTATAATAATTATATTAATTTATGAGACACACTGTATCATTTTAATAATGACATGATTTGCACGCGTTTATAGGCAATACTTTTATAGTTAAACATCCATTTACATGGGTTTGTATTCATGAGATTTCTTATATATTTCCTAATTGTATTTATTTTCAACGTATTGCGTGACAATGCTGAACCATTGATACAGAAGCGTAAAGAGGCACAAACAAATTTCAGTCTCGTAAAAACAATAAAGCGCTGTATAGAGTATGAGCTGTATAATGAAGATTCTACATAGAATCTTTATAGTGCGTCCAATCATTTTGCCAGGGACTGTATAGATCCCTATTTCTAGTATTTGATTATGTCATCGTGGAGGTAATGAAATATAAGAAGAATGTTTAAAAAAAATGGATTTTTTTCTTCTTCTGTTCTTTACTTATGATTCGAATAAATGTTTGTATAAAGAAATCGATTCAACAATTGTCGTTGATGTGCAGCATGATTTAAAATTCTATCATCTATCGAATTTCAACTCAATAAATAACTTTCCCTTTGAGGTTTATTGTTTTCTTGCTTTTTCCGAATTTTATGATCCTCTAAAAAAATATAATGCAAGATTATTTTGAGACCACAGTTTCATCCGAAAGATGAAGAGACATTAAGCAAAAGAGTCATGTTAAAATATTCAATTGACTAAGTTTTCTAGAAAATGGCGGAATTTTAATAAATGTATTGAAGAACTTGAGAGGGAAGAAACCCTTATTCAGGATAAATTCTAATTTTAAGGATAGAAAAAAATAAGGTCTGTTGGCCAGCGTTCACTGAGCTCTGATAAACCGTAAGAAAGAAAGAAAAAAAAGTTGCTTCTGGTGAGTTAGCTCAGAGAAGGATTTAAAAACGTTAACTCAGAAGCTTCATTAGTTTGGCGACTACTGGGCCCAGATCGTCGAGTAAACCATAGAATTTCAAATGCTGAAAATGTAAACAAATTATGGTATCAGATTTACACAAAGAGAAAATAATTTCTTTGAATATTTTGGAAAAAACTTCTTTAGCGTTTTAAGACTTCCCTGTTTACTCCAGGTTTAAATGAACTCACTTTTTCCCAAATTTTACATTGTAAATGTTTTTAAAATCTGCGGCGTCAATAACAACCCCCTCCCCTCATAGATGGGAAGAGGCCACTATGCATTGAGATACGCACTATGCAACCTATTGATGGAACTAACCCGCATTTGCGTGACGCGGAGAAGAAGACCATGTGAACCTCCCACGGTTAGCCCGACGTCAAGGGGATTTTAACCCACGATCCGTCAACCACTGAGGATATATTACGTCAGCACAGTGGTCGGTGCAGCCGGGTGCGGATTTCGTATCGATCAGCCATCGCTGGGATTCGAATCCGGTTCACCTCATTGGAAGACGAGTGCTCTATCCCTTGAGCCATCATGGCTCGAATATATTAATAATACTAATAATATATATATATATATATATATATATATATATATTTTTTTATTTTATTTTTATTTTTTTTTTTTTTTTATTTTCTAAAAAAAACTATCATAATTTTTTTTGGGAAAGTAAAAAAAAAGGAATAGAAAATTTTGAATTGCGCCTTTAAGTTTTGGATCCGCCAAACCTAAATTAATGTGTAGTAGTGTAGCTAATTGGATAATGGCACTTTTTCGATGGTTATCGCCACGGATTTCCTTAGTCCTTCTGCTTTTAATTCGACAAAATGCGTTCGATCGTTCTTTGGAACTGTCAGATTTTCACGCGTTTCTTAAATAAATAATCTTTTTAATTATAACGACAATAAAATATTAAACAATAATAGTAGCGACGATTTTAATTATAATCGTTTTTAATTATAACGATTGTAACGACGAGCGAATCGTGAAAATAGTAATAACTTTTGACCTGATTTTATTTGAGTAAATTTTAACGTAAATCTAATCTATCGTTTTTCTTTTTTCGGCAATACGTATGGTTTTGAAAATCCCCATATTTTTAATATGTATTAAAATATCGAATCATGCATTTCCAATGGGCGTTTTATTTTCGCCCCTTTAATCACAAATCTAAAAGATTTTATTTTATCATTCTTTCAGCAATTTTTGAATTTCAATTGTGTCATTGTCAGTTTTTGTAACAAAATACATTTTGTGAAATAAACGTTTTTACAAAGAAAAATTTCATTAAAGATCCATTTTAACCATAAAAATTCCGTCTCCATTGACGAACTTTCCCTGAAAATAATACCTCGAATGCAACAGCTTTTCTCTGTATGTTTCAAAGAATTCCACACATTTTTATTAGCAACATAGATGTGGTTTTAAAGACTAATATTTCATTGAACCACATATCATATAGACCAGTGGTAACCAACTGGCCGCCAGCGAAGCCTTTTTTGGGGGAGCCCGCAAACTAAAATATATTAGTTGTCATTTTTTGGGGACAATTTTCGTAAAAAATCTGTATGTATTTAAAATGTTTTTTCCTTTCGTTAAAAAAACACCTAATTTCTTCGTTTCTGTGAAATTTAACATCCCAACGGAGCAAAAAAGTTTATTTCTCAGGTTTTGCACCCGAGAAAATATTTTTTCAAATACAAAAATAATCGTGTATGTTGCTGAAAAGTCTACATCTAATTTTAATTTGTAATTCAATACTTTTGTGTTGTACAACTTGATAAAAATCTGACAGTCATATTTGATGTTCCTACCAACATAAAAGAGTCCTAGATGAAATTTTGGTAAAGTTGCGGACCGCTATTTGACTCTTGTTTTTAATTGCGGCCCCCGGCCTCATGTAAATTGGAAGGACAGAACAGCTCACAAACGATTGAACGTTTTTTAGCATTGACTTGCTATATTGTTATTCATTTAACAGTTGACCAATGTTAAACACGCGTCTTTTTTTTTTTTAATTTTCTGTCTCCAAAGTAAATTATCTTATTATCATTCAAATTATTTTTATCACTTTCTATATTTATTGTTCAACTTTCGCCACTGAATTTATTTTGCGTTTATTCAATACAAAAAACAAAATGTCTTTGTTTTATTTCCATTTTAAACAAATGCACACAAAAGGAAAATGTACATAATCACTTAACACGGATCACGATTTTTTTTTTCTTTTACAAGATGTCTTTTTTGTTCGCAAACCGAATGAAAGTTTTTTATTTTCTGAGTTGACATTCGTAAAAAAAAGAAAGAAAAAACATGACACTTACGACAAAATAAGTAAATGAAAGGTGAAAGAAAGAGTGAAATAAAATCCAACTCTCCGTAACGAAATAAAATGACTCCCTTTTTATTTCCTCCAGAGAAGAAAAGGAAAAACTTTGCTTCCGGAATTCAGGGAGAGAAAAAAAAACGGAAGTTAATCGATTTGGGAAAAGTAAGTAGGTTTGATATTCGGAGAACACCTGTGCCCACAGGTGTACATCATTAATTATCTTTTGGGTTAAAAATCGCTTTGGTGAAAAGTGGGAGATACGTACCTACTTATATCTCCCAAATCAATTAACTTCCGTTTTTTTTCCCGGAAGCAAAGCTTTGTCCCAGATATCAAAATAATGTTTATTTTCACTCAGCAAAAACCTTTTAATGTAAACCTGAAAAGGTATTGTTATGTGGTTTACGTGTAAACCACATAACCTTAAAGCGAGATCTGTGACAATCTGCTCACATCCAAAACCTTGGAGAATAAAACCTTTCATATAAAAACCTTAAATTGTGGTAGAATTAGGGTTTTCAAGCGTGAGAAGAAAACCTTGAATAAAGTTAGTCTGAAGATGAAAATAATCTTAAATCAGAGGTCATTATAAGATTTCTAGGTAATTGAAAATACATAGCGACATAAAAATTCGGGACTTGTGGGTTATAGGTTCGTGATGGGAAGAACACGAAAAGAAGTCTCCCATATTCGACAAATACTCCTTTTTAGGTCTCGTAGTGGACTGATCGTTAAGACACGGTTCCCAGCAGATCACCGAAGTCAAGCATCACTAGCTGTGCGGTCAGTGTGCGGGTGGGTGACCCACTTGGATCAGTCTGCGTAGGGACCGAGGGTGTGCGGTATCGGTCCTCGTTAAACTGTTCTGCCGTAGTAAAGTGCTCGACTTCGTGTGCAGGGCTACTGAAGCAGGGGATGCCATCCCCTCTGTAGAGGATCAAAATTGTGATGGCATGTCTTCGGATCATCCTCAGAGATGTTTCCCAGACCGTCGCCAATAGCCCATTATTCATCTCTAGTGCGACGTAAATGAACTACAACAATAACAAGTCCTTAAAAGGTGGTGTGCCCTAATTTTTTTTTTTATAGTTCTAGCACGAGTAATTTTTTTTCTCTTGGTAAGTCTTCTTGAAAAATGCTGTTTTTTGTTATATTTTCTTTTCTAGTTTTTCTTTTGTTGCACTAATTAGAAAACAATTGTAATTTATATTGTTATCAGGTAATTTGTACTGTTATTATAGCAAATCCAATGGCTGTGGGTCCGAATCCCGCTTAGGGCATGGATGTATGTATTGTCCTCTGTTGTGTGAACGTGGCCCACCCTATGAACTGTTATGTGTGGGGTGGGTAAGGTTTCCGCCTCCGTGACTTAGGTTCACAGGTGGCCACTGGGTAACGTTAAATAAGCATCACTTCCGGCATCTTCCCAGGTGAAGAACGTCAAAATTCAGTAACTGCAATTTAAAGAAAATAATATATTAGCAAGTCGAATATAAATAGTGGTGACCAGGAAACTATTGAAACTTATATTCAGATGTTAGCTCCAATACAGTATTGAATATTCTCTTAGTCTGTTTGAAAGGCTAACATTTTCAGATATCCAAATAGGGTTGAAACTTGTAGAGTTACATAGCTTCCAATTGAAATGTTATCATTCTAGATTTGGAAAGAGGTTTTAACTCTTGACGGATGATAGATGACGATAAATTATATTTCTTACTGTCAGGGAATGATTGAAAATTTGTTTCGTTATCAGGCACACGTGATATGGAGCCTTACTATTCAATCAAACAGTGGTTAGAATATAAATGTAAATATATGTTGTTTTTTTTCAATTTTATTGTTATTCCGGTTGAGTTTAATAATTTAACATACTAGCAGCCGTTCAACAAATTAAAGGAATAAGTTTAAAAGTTCTTAGATTTAAATTTTCATTTCGGTTTTCAGATTCGTGCTTTTATTTTTCATTCCTAACCAACATTATTTTAAATGTCTCTTTCAGGTTGCATTAAAAAAAATTATTTAGAGAATTAAAAGAATAAATTGAATCGAAATAACTCTAAAATACGCAAGTATTTCTAATTTTATTTTTTAATTTAATTTTGAAATCCTATTTTATATTAGGGCAGGTGAAATCAACGAGTGAAATGCTGAAGTTTGAAGAATGTGGTGATTGAGAGAAAGGAAAAGTAATTGAGATTTTGAATATTAATAAGAAAAAAATATATATTTATTTGGAATTATTATTCTTATTAATTGTTTTACTCAGACTTTTTAATGAAGGTTTTTCGTTTTCGATAAGATTACTTTAAAAAAAAAAAAACGTTGCTTTCGCTGATTTAAAATCGCATAAAAATTTTTTACATTTTAATTTTAAATTTCACCAATTCTTAACGTATTAAAATTCTTCTGAAAAAACAAAATTCTCCTTGTTCAAACTTTCCTAAAGACGTGCAGCCAGGTTCTGGAGTAATTCTCATTACAGAGTTAGCATTCTCCGTTTAGATTCATTTAAAAAAAAAAAAAAAAATTGTTTCTCAAACTTCAAGTTTTTCCAGTTTTTTTTCTTCTTACTATCTTGTACTAGTTCAAATTGTGGTGTTTAGATTGTTCTAAGTTTAAAATTGTTTGATAAATGAATTTTTTTTTCACAAAGAAAAACCCATTTTTCTTTCAAATCACTAGTTTTTTTTCCCTTCAAATTCAAATATGTTTAGTTAAAAAAACTGGCAACTTAAATTATCAGTTACATTCCAAGGTATATTATTCATTGTTTATTTAAATATGTCACCAAAAACAGCTGATAGTTTACGAACAGCCATCGTAAGAAAACAGGAAACGTCGGAAGGATAATCTATGCCTTTTCAATGTTATTATCAGTTTTTTTTTCCTTCTCAAGTAAAATGTAAGCTGTTTCTAATCTCTGATATTTCCTTTAATGCTTAAACACAAAATATTTTAATTTATTTCTACTCAAACAACTTTTGAAACCCAAACAAAACATTTACTTCGAATTTTTTTTTGATCTTTTTAGAAAATTATTTGACATACATCCTTTTGTTGTTTTAAAGACAGCAGACATAATTTTATTTTTGTTATTTTCTATATCTATGCTAAAATAAGAGATTTTTTTTAAATTGATAAAATAATTTTATTTTATTTTATAACCGTCGTTGAAGAGCTATTTTATTCATCTACTTATGTTCAAATCCGTTGAACATAAGCAGATGAATCTCATTTGAACCCAATCCAGAAGACAAGGAAACTCTTGGATCAAGTATAGGTAGAAATTTGCCTTCGTGGAGGACTTTTTGATGGAACTAACCCGCATTCACCTTACATTTAGAGAAAACCAACGAAAATCTCCCATGGTTAGCCCGATGACAAGGGAATTCTGACCCATGAACTACCACTGAGGATATTTTTACATCATCACTATGGTCGGTGCAAGCCGGATGCGGAATCTATCGCTGGGATTCAAACCCGGACTACCTCATTGGAAGGCCCTGAGCCGTCACGTCTCTGATAAAATAGTTGTAACTAAGCTTACAAAATTCCTCACCTCTTACCCTGATCAGTGGTCATCACAGCTAAAAGGAAGAAAAACCAAAAATAAAATTTTAATTCCTCTTTTTATTCGAAATTATTAAATTTTAAAATTAGAAAAAATTTTTACACTTTATTTATTATTGTGATTATAGTTTAACAGCCACAGCGCTCAATGAGATGGACCTAGGTTCGAATCCTAACGTTCGCTGGACAGTACAAATACTGCTTCCGACTCGCACCGA
Source organism: Parasteatoda tepidariorum (assembly GCF_982258835.1). NCBI lineage: Eukaryota > Metazoa > Arthropoda > Arachnida > Araneae > Theridiidae > Parasteatoda > Parasteatoda tepidariorum. The sequence goes on along the minus strand of NC_141755.1, from coordinate 130,993,945 downwards.
TCACAGTCCTGACGTTAAGTATCCAATGTATCATGACTTATTATCGCTAGAAATCTCTTGCTCTCGGGAGGCTTTCGTGGTTTTCGTCTCCAAATAGCGCAAATGCGGGTTGATGTGTTCCTTCAAATAGTCCTCCAGGAAAGCTAGTTTGTCCCAATGCTTGATCCGGGAGTTCCCTTATCTTCTGGGTACAGTTTAAAATTACATAGCTGCAGAGTTGATAGAACCAAAAAGGAATCGAATGTCAACGCCTGTTACAAAACAAAATTATCAAAATTATCGGGGTCTAATTTATTAATTGCATTGCAATTGTTACAAGATACATATTTTTCATTTTGTAGTGATTTATATTTTTGCAATTAGTTTCACAATCTTTTTTAAATTTTTTTTTACAGGATTCGTTGCAAACTCTTTGCAAATAATATATATATATATATATATATATATATATATATATATATATATATATATATATATATATATATATATATATATATATATCATCATATCTGGCTAGACAGCCCAGGGTAGGCCAGTGCCTTCCTTTGAATTCGAATCCACTTCTCTCTACTTTTGACACTTGTTCGCCAGTTTTTCTCCTTTAGAATAAGGAAATCAGTCTCAACTAAATCCAGCCATTTCAGCCTGGGTCTACCTCTTTTCCTGTTCGTTAGGGGTTTGTGTAACAGGATTTTCTTTAAATTTGAGTCATCATTCCTTCTGAAAGTGTGAGCTGCCCAGTTCATTCGATTTATTTTAATGAATTTCACAATATCTGGCTCTCTGTAGATTTTATACAGTTCAGTATTATATTGTCTTCTCCAGGAATTATTTATCTTTATCCCACCAAGGATGGCCCTCAAAACTTTTCTCTCAAAAATGGCAATTTTATTTTCACCAGCTTGAGTTAGGTTCCAGGTCTCAGAGCCATAGGTAAGTATTGGCCTAATTAATGTTTTATAGAGTATATACGTCTAAAAAAACGTCTAAACGTCTAACGTCTAAACGTCCTAAACGTCTAAAAAACGTTTAAGTGTTTGTATTGAATGCATTGAATTTTTTTATATTTCGTGTTTATTTATGCATTGAATTTTCACGCTTTAAAATGCAGAATATTAGTGAAGCAATATTTAATAATTTATTTTGCTAATATGTTTCTTATTTAGCTAATGCTTTTATTTTTTCACCATGTACAATCTAAATAGCTAATATACTTTTTTAAAAGCCAATAAGAACATTGGTAGAATTCTTCTACATAAGTACAATACAATGTCTTTGATAATAAAATACTATGTCTTTGATGATAATATATTATGTCTTTGTGCTAGAACATTATGTTCATTGGCGAGCGAGCGCAGCGAGCCATGGTTCACGGCGTGAACCATATAGGATTGCGTAGCAATTCTCGGGAGTTGTTGAGCGTTAGCGAGCAGGGGGTGGAGCCTCCTAGTTTTTATAATTAAAATACTATTGAGAGAATAAAACTGAAAGCGAAGTATGTTTTGATGTGTTTGAAGGTCATCAATCTGAAACGATCATATCGATTATTAGCTTATTTGTTAAAATTAAATAAAGACAATTAAACGGCTTCTCTGTACCTCTCAATCAATTTCGTTTGGTTTCGAGTGAAGTTGATTCCATACATTTCAAAAATACTGGTAATAATTCAGCGTTAAATTATCGGTTGACAAATTAAATTACACGAATCTCAGAAAGGCTAACAAAAAAATGAAAAGAAAAACATGAATTGTCATAGGTAATAACAATTCATTAAACTGCGCCAGGTAGGAATATCGTTTGGTTCCTTACGATTGGTTCCTCGACGCGCGAAATAGGCCTCTCTTTTCTTTGTTTCATCTGTTCTTAGCGGCCACTGATAATTTCGTCACTAAAAAATGAGGTCAGCAACCATTAACTCAACTTCACTCAGTTTGTCCAGAGAGCAAAACGAAACCAAACTTCCAAGATGACTGTCTGTGTTCGATTTCGGTGATGAAGGGGAAATTTTTTATTTTATTTTTTGTTCCGAATTAACCGTAATTTAGGAAATAGTTTGCTTTCACACGTTTGAATATAAGATATCGTCAACACACTTTGGAATTAGTCTTTCAAATTTATTTATTTTTGGAAATTGCTTTTAATGTGGTTATGAAAAAATTCTCAGGCAGAAGACGAAGTCGGCAACTCGGCGGCAAATTCGTATCAGTGTTCAAGAATCCCAAAGGAAATAATTTTCGTGTTCTTTCCAGTTAATATCCAATGGTAAGTAACATTGCATACTTAAACATTTTTTTTTGTTTATTATTATTTTGAATATTAAATATCAAAAACAAGTATTAAATGATAAAAAGCAAATTTTTATCTTTCAGCAATAAATGAAACGTTTTTCATTTTAAATTACATAAAATAAAATAAATTAATTAAAATAAATAAGAATAGAATAAATTTAAATAGCATAAATCAAGATGGTATAAATTTTTATTTAAAAAGGAAACCTTCTAAATCATTTTGAAACTGATCATTTAAAAAAACGAATAATCACATTGAAAATAATAATTTAATCTCCCTGTATTGTTTAACAGTATAAATCTAGTAAAATTAATCCAATACAATTTTTAAAAATATTGTAAACTGATATTAAAGCGGGACGTCATAGGCTAATGAGATTTAACGTTCGGTTTTTCATTAAATTTTTGTCTGTTTAAAAAATATATTAGTTAAAAAACATATTAGTGAAAAAATAGGTTAACAAAAATATATATTAGTAAAAAAATATGTTAGTAAAAAATATATTAGTAAAAAAATATATTATTAATTTGTACTAAATATAAACAAAATTCAGATGTGATACCAGAAATTATATACTTTTTATACATATTTTGTCGAATGATTTCAATTTTTATTACAATTGTCACACATGAATTGCTAATTTAAGAATATTAAATTATTGATAGTAATTTTTTCCCCTCTAGTGACTTATTATTTAAAAAAACAAACAAATTAAATTTATAAAGTATTAAGATTTCTTTAATGCCAAATATTAAAATATTTTCTTTATCATGCACATAAAACCCTTAGCTTTGTCATTCATCTCAAACACCGAAGATTTACTAATAATGCCATAATTTTTTTTAAATTTATTATTAAAAAAAGCTCTTTGTTTTATTTAGGCTGAATTGGTATTTAAATTCCTTCTTTGAACAGATAAACGAATTTAAGTTTCCAATAAGTTATTTCTTTCTTAAATGTTACATTTAAAGAAGAAAAAAAAAACTACTAAAGAATATATTTGTTGTTAAATATTAAATTTCTATGTGAATTTTGTTAAATAATAAAATGAGGATTTTTCACTGTTATTTCTTAAAAGAAAAAGTTTTATAGGGAAAATCAGCATGACAGCCATCTTATAGTCAATTTAGACAAACATTTAATAATTTTTTGCATAAACCATTTCCTCATAAGCAAAGGTTGAGATACACAATCTTAAATTAAGAATGCTTTGAACATCAGGGGTCTGTTTAGAAGAAATTTCACAAAATATATTTTCATAAATACGGACCCTTCACAAAATAATTTATCTTTTAATCAGACCCTTCACAAATTTTTTTATCTTCATTATTGTTTTGTTAATCGACTAAACTCTTCCCGGGTTTATTCGCTTCCTAAACCTAACCGTTGTGTTATTTAAAATATGTCAATTGAAATTATTAAAAATGTGAGTGATTTTGTTTCCATTATTCGTCCGTATTTTGTGTTGAGCAGTATAGGCTAAATACCAAATATGTGTACGTTGCATCTCTATATTCAGTAGCAGAAATTGCAGAGCAGAATCTTGTATCTATTTACAATTTAAAAACTTCTTGAAAAGGTTTTTAGCAAGTGTTGCAATAACCTATTTGCACAAATTTACAAAAGCAGGACCCTGGTTGAAAGAATGTGAATTAACGCATATTTTATATTCACACATTATGAATATTTATTTTTCAAAAACAGGACCTTTCTCAAAATGTCGGGACAGATCCCTGAACATACATGGATTAATAATAGATAGTGTGAGACCAATATAATTTTTTTTTAAAAAATGAACAAAGAAATATTAATAATGATTATAATAATAATTAGACTCGATATTTCATGTGTTATGTACCGAGTATGTTATGTTATTTCAACAATCATATTTTAGAAACAATGATGTTATTTTTATTATAACAGAATTACGTTACTTATATATTATATTTATTTATTTTTATTATGTTATTTATATTATTTTTATAGAGAGAAACAATTATTTGGAAACAACTATGTTTCTACGTTAAATGTACAACTATGTTTCTATGTACAACTATGTTAAATTTCAAAACAATTATATTTTATAAACAATTATTAAATTTAGAAACATTTATGTCATTTCAATCATTATATTTTAGAAACACCCAATTTCGCGCGAAAATTAAATTAGAAATGAATCCATCTGAACAATGCGTGAAGCACAGTATTCAGGGTCTGTATCCTCTCTATGTGGAAAAACAAATGAATAAATAAAAAAACCACGGAAGTAATTTACCCATAGATTTAATATATTTCTCTCTTAATACTTATTTCAACAAAATTAATTAAAGGCTGAGCAGAAATTTAATAAACGTGACACAGTTTGAGACTCGATTCACGTACTTCTGTTCAATACATTTACTACATTAATAAACAAATAAAAACTAATTAGAAATAAATAGAAATTTAAATTGGGGAAACAAGTGTGAATCATTTTACGTAACTTTATTTCTATTAGCACATGCAATCCCTGGTCAAATTATTAGATTCACTATAAGATTTAACGTAAAATCTTTATTATCACATTATCATTGTTTTTATGGGACTAAAACCAGTTTGCACTTGTTTACGTTAACGTATAAATCAGTTAATAGAGACGATATAATATAAGTTCGACGTTTGGATAAATTATACGATGTATTATATAAATATAGAATATTTATTATATCAAGCATTATATTAGTATGTTATAGTAATGAGATCAAATTTTTAGACGCCCTGTAGTGTTTTAATACTGACATGATTTGCACGAGGTTGCATGCAATACTTTTATAGTTCATACATGCAATGTGTCTTTTTTCTCATGAGATTTTTTATATACTGATATACTTTCTCTTTGTATTTGTTTTTAAAGTTACAATGTTAACCCATTGATTACACTGACGTAAAACAAGTGGAAACAGTCGCATAAAAACAATAAAGTTACAATGTTAACCCATTGATACACTGACGTAAAGCAAGTGGAAACAGTCGCATAAAAACAATAAAGTTACAATCTTAACCCATTGATACACTGACGTAAAGCAAGTGGAAACAGTCGCATAAAAACAATAAAGTTACAATGTTAACCCATTGATACACTGACGTAAAGCAAGTGGAAACAGTCGCATAAAAACAATAAAGTTACAATGTTAACCCATTGATACACTGGCGTAAAACAAGGGGAAACAGTCGCATAAAAACAATAAAGTTACAATGTTAACCCATTGATACACTGGCGTAAAACAAGTGGAAACAGTCGCATAAAAACAATAAAGTTACAATGTTAACCCATTGATACACTGGCGTAAAACAAGTGGAAACAGTCGCATAAAAACAATAAAGTTACAATGTTAACCCATTGATACACTGACGTAAAACAAGTGGAAACAGTCGCATAAAAACAATAAAGTTACAATGTTAACCCATTGATACACTGACGTAAAACAAGTGGAAACAGTCGCATAAAAACAATAAAGTTACAATGTTAACCCATTGATACACTGACGTAAAACAAGTGGAAACAGTCGCATAAAAACAATAAAGTTACAATGTTAACCCATTGATACACTGACATAAAACAAGTGGAAACAGTCGCATAAAGACAATAAAGTTACAATGTTAACCCATTGATACACTGACGTAAAACAAGTGGAAACAGTCGCATAAAGACAATAAAGTTACAATGTTAACCCATTGATACACTGACGTAAAACAAGTGGAAACAGTCGCATAAAAACAATAAAGTTACAATGTTAACCCACTGATACACTGACGTAAAGCAAGTGGAAACAGTCGCATAAAAACAATAAAGTTACAATGTTAACCCATTGATACACTGACGTAAAGCAAGTGGAAACAGTCGCATAAAAACAATAAAGTTGTTACCTGATAATTAGAATTTTACACAGAATCTTACAGTGGATCTAATAATATGGCCAGGAATTGTATTTTCACAAGTGATAGGTAGATATTTAAAATGCAAAAATACTTATGGTTTCCATTACTCAGTTAACACACATTCTGTTCGTGCATATTTCTGCAAAAATAAAATGAAAAGGGTGTGAACAATTGTGGCATAATCATTTAACATATCGCTATTTTTGTTAATGCACGTTTCCACAAAAAAAAACAATTATTAGGGATAGAATTTTTAATAGGAGAGAAATTTTTTTTTTTTTTTAAAGCGACCACAGAATGATTGAACTGTCGGTGGGTGACGGCCCCAAAGCGACGGAAAAAAATTCTAGAACTCTACCGTACAAACTTCCTCTCTCATTTAGGTCCTTTAAACTCCCATTTAGAATTTTATTATTTACGCAACAATCTGTAAATGACTGAATGTTAAGTAGATGATCAAATCTTAAAAAATTCCTTTTTCAACAATGCAGCTGTGTTAAATCGCGATGAATAGCGTGTGCCGAAATCTATACGTTTATGTAAATACACACGATTTAACGAAGTCGCTAAATCTCGATGATAAGTTTGTTACATAGAAAATTCGTTAAATAGAAAGTCACCTTTTGAAATACTTAACACAAAACAGGTTTTAAATTCATAAACAGTAGACATAATTAAAATTGCAATTAATACACCTTTATCTTGCAAAGTAGTATCTACTATTTATTTTATAAATCCTAAAAATAGAAGAAATCTGCAGGGAGAGCAAAACATTATAGTGTCATGCTACATACATTTTAAACTAAAAGAAGCTAAATTTGTGTGTAAAATTATATCTGCATTCATTATAAAAGTAATACTAAACATACATTACCACATGGGTTCTTACGTTTAATGGCTACTGATAAAATCCGTTCATTTTCGTTTGAGTTTTTCCTTTGAAATGAAGAAGAAAAAAAAAGGATTTTACTGCTCTTTCTCTGAAAGTTAAGTGGCTTCAAAAATCAATTCAAGGTTCAAAATGAAGAATAAAACAAAGAAAAATTATAGACATATAAAAAGAAAGGGGGGGTGGGAATAAGTAAAAAACTAACAAACAATAGTTTATATAAATATATATGTATATAAAAAAAAAATTATTAAAAAAACCGGGGAAAAAAATAGAATCTTTTCTTCAGCTCACACGATTATATCCGCAAAACAGAATGAGTTCTAATGAGTTCTGTTTATTTGCAGCTTAAGCGCAATAAATGAAACTCATTGTTTTTCTTTACTTTCTTCGTGTTCTCTTGTATTTATTTATGTATTATATATATATATATATATATATATATATATATATGCTACGGTGAATGACCGAAATCGGTGGTTGTTGACTTTCACCGGTGAATGTCGACAAACACCAAATACTTCGGTGAAAGATCGAATATTTCATTACATTCTTGTACATTCGGACCCTCACCGGTGTATGTCAACAATCACATAGTCGCTTTGGTGAATATCCTAAATATTTGTTATATCCAATTTTATATTAATTTGTTCGTTGATATTATTATATTTATTTGATATATTTATATTTATTCTATATTTTAATACTTACTGACGATAGAAGATACATCAGTGTTTGGGGTATCGGGCAAATATATACCGGGCAATGGCACTTGACCTTAAAACATCAGTGTAGGGTATACCGGGCAAATGTATACTGGGCAGTGGCACTTTACCTTAAAAAAAACATCAGTGTAGGGTATACCGGGCAGTGGCACTTCACCTTAAAAAAACATCAGTGTAGTGCATACCGGGCAAATGTATACAGGGCAGTTGCACTTAACCTTAAAAAAAACATCAGTGTAGGGTATACCGAGGAAATGTATACCGGGCAAATGTAAATGTATGGCCCGATACTCCAAACACTGATGTTTCTTCTGATCTATCGTCAGTAAGTATTAAAATATCGAATAAATGTAATTATATCCACGAATAAATTCACATCAAATCGAATGTAATAAATATTTCGGACATACACCAAGCGACTGCGTGAATGTTGACATTCACCGATGAATGTCGACATTCTCCAGATTTCGGTGTTTCACCGTAACATATACATTTCATACGATTGTGACTGGAAATTTAGTATAACTATAACTGATCGCTTAACTCAAAAAATTTAATGTGCTGTACTATATTCTAAAACAAAAATTTTCAAAAGAAGATGATTCCAAAAACTCCGCTATTTCAGAAATATTTATTTAAAAAAGTTCTTTTTCCATATTGACTTAGTCGAGTGTTTTCTTTTTTTGACACAGCATATTTTTTTAAATATTCCTCAAAATATTTGCTCAAATTGTGTTTGGGACCAAAATAAAATTTAAAAAAAAAGCTGAATTATTCTTTGAAGAATTATGGCATAATAAATGTTTTTAATTATGTGCAACGAAAACAGTTTATAATGAGCCACACTTCAGTACCTTTTCTTTCTGCACTTCATGTAAGATATCTTAGTACAATTACAGGTGGCGCATAAAAAATTTATTCCCTATAAGTTGCTTTTTGAGGTTGCTAAATAATGGTGCTCCAAAATTTTAATTTGTATGTTAATTGCAACATACTGTTTAAACTACAGTAGTCATTTAAAATGCTTCTAAAAATAACACGAAGATAACAGATTGAAATGTTTAAAATTGTTATCTAAAGGTTGAGATAACATACTTTAAATACAGGGGTCTGTTAACGGACCCTTCACAAAATATCTTTTCATAAAAACGGAACCTTCACAAAATATTTAAACTGAAAAACGGACCCTTCACAAAATAATTTATCTTTTAATCGGACCCTTCAAAAAATTTTTTTACCTTCATTATTGTTCTGTTAATCGAAAAAATCCGTCCCGGGGGAGGGGGGCGGGAGAAAGACAGATGTAAACGAACTAAGTTTTGTCTTCGACAGACGCTTCTTCTTTTATTCGCCCGAAATGAATATTCTGTGTTGTGCAGTATAGGCTAAATACCAAATATTTGTATGTTGCATCTCTAATTTAGTAGCAGCAGAAGCTGTTTATTTTTGAAAATCTAATTTTTTTTAATTATAATTTTACAGTGTTGAGCATAATCTTGTATCAAAATGACTGATAACTAAAAAACTAATCCAAATTTTTGAAAAAGAAAAAAAGTACTTCTTCATTATGTCAAAACACAATTATGTGCCTGGGCGAGGCTGCTGGGGCGATATATTGTGATTACAGACACACACTATTATTATGCATAGATAATCGGATATTTTTGTTTGTTTATTCATTTTTTTACTGTCAAGTCAATCAACAAAGTACGAAAAGGATTTTCGTTTGAGAAAGGGTGCTCCATCCACCCTCTACAGAAAAGATTTTCTTTCATTTGTGACTCATGATCAGCTTTCAACATGAAGGAAATCAGATAGGAATCTGTGAGAGATAAGGGAGGCAATCTGTAAGAATCGAAGGTCTTGGGGGTGGTCAGCAGTGAGTCGTCTCTTGTCAGAAAAAATGACAAAAGATAATAAAATAAGATTTTTTTCATTATTTGAACACCGTTAATAAATGGAGAAAATAAGGTAGAAATTTGGGGGAAAAAATCGTTTTACTGGGGTTCATTGCGTCAGAGAATATCGTAATATTGAGAGGAGAGTAACATTAATTCATATGAAAGTGGGTCGGGACCACGAAACATTATCGTAATAGCGGGAGTTCTTGTTGTATCGGATATCGTAGTAGCGAGAGTTCACTGTATGACTTATTCATGTTCATTCGTTGCTCAATTAGTATGGCGATTTAATTCGTCCCATCGTGGTTCAGTCGGTCCAAAGAAGATAAGTTTCAAAATGTTCTCGAATATGTACAGGGCTTATGAAAACTTTTTTTGGAAAAGGTCCTTTTTTTGAAAACATAGTTTTTTTAAAAAAATCTAAAATTAGATTATGTTTCTAAGGTAAAATATTTGTGTCCGTTAACGGATCCCAAACAGACCCCTTTATTATTGGATTACATATTTTTGTGCCAATTCCACTTTTGTATAAAAGAAATTCTTTCAGATTTTATATCTTTCATTCAGAAGAAGAAAAAAATTTCTAACATAAATTAAAACATAATTGGCTCAATTCTTTTGATTATTTTTTTTAACATTTGTTAATTGTCATGGGAGCGAGTTAACTGGAAGAGGTCACACATGGTTGAAAGCAAACTATATTATTAGAAGCTTATTCAGAAAATGACTTTCTCTTTAGTAATCTTTCCATTGTCCTGAAAAGGCAGTAAAGCGGAGAAAATAACTCTTTTAGAATGACTCCATCCCCTACTCGCTAAACTCACCAACCCCCTTAACTGCTTCTCATTGTTTTTTATTCTTTCGCGGTCATTATTTTCCACAAAACGTTTTACAGTCAAACCCCGTTATAGCGAACTCCCGGATAGAGTGAACGAAATGCACGTATAATGTAATTTTTTTGTGTATAGAGTGAACCAAAAGAAGAGAGGAACTTTTTTCTGTATTCGACTGATTTTTTTTCTTTCTTCATTTTTTTTTTTAATTTTGAAATTTCTACATAAAATAGATATACCGATTTTTTAAGACCATCTATTGAGGGGAATGTAGCATTTTTTCTTGTTTGCTTCTTCTATCTCAGTTTTCCCATCCCTAAATTATTTGTATGCTAAACGAAGAGTCGTAAAAATTAACACGTTCTTTTTTGTTACTGCATATTGTTTTTAATCATTTTTGTGTTTCTTTTTAATGTGTCATAAAAGGGAACAGTTGGGAAAAATTGTTTGTAGAGTGAACTCCCGGTTATAGTGAACCGGCAGGGCCGTTTTATCCATTAGGCACTGTAGGCAACTGCCTAGGGGCCCCACCACGTTCAGGGACCCTGTGCTACAGAGAAAAAAATTGACAATGTTTCTTAAACAGTAAAAATTTAATTCGAAATTTCAATGACGATTGTCTTGCTCTGTACATTACATCGACGCTATTTTAGTACATTTCTGAACGCATTCTAAATTAGATATTTATATTACGGTGGTTAGTTCATATATAACGCAGTAATATAATCGCAAGCAATTTTATCGCGGCAATTTTAACGCCGACTCATCAGATGACTATACAGCAAGAGCAGCTTTTTTAACACAACACGCTTGAAAAACGAAACTTTTCCAAATTGAAATGAATTAAAAACTGTCTTCGTACGACTATGTCTCAAAACCGTTTAAATTCATTGGCCTTAATGGCAATTGAAAATGATGTATTGGAAAAGGTTAACTTTCAGGATGTCTTGAACGATTTTGTAACAAAAAAAGTTAATATTTAAGCTCATTGTATGATTTTTTTTAAATGCATATATTAATTAATATTCTTTTCGTTTGATTCAATATTTTGATTGAATAATGTGATAATATACCTATGTAGTAAAAAACAACTTAATTATGAATAAAGTGTTGTGTTAGCGAAAAAATATATTAGGAAGTTAGAAGACGATGGGGGGGGGGCGCCCGAGACGAGCATTGCCTAGGGGCCGCGACATGCATAAGCCGGCCCTGTGAACCGGTCCCTTGAAGGTTCGCTATAGCGGGCTGTATTAACATAATATACAATTATTGGAAATGAACTATCATACAAAGACTTAACTATTATCAGACTTAACTATTTAACTTTTTTCATTTGCCCGAAATAAGTCGGGATAGTAAACTGATTTTAAATTAAATGTTATTTACTCCTAAAAAAAATTCAAGTCTCAACTGAAAACTTGCGCATTATGCTTTGTTTCGGTTCCTTGTATTTGTGAATAAAATAAAAAAAATATATTGATTTTTTTTTTCAAAATAATTGATAAGGGTTTTAAACAGCAGTTTTTGACTTAAGGCAATTTTCGGTACACTTAAAATTGTTTTGATTGGTTTTATATTTAATGAACTCAAATTTTTTACCATTTATTGAATGTTTTGAAATTAATTCATTATAATTTACAAGGTTTTCCTTTGCATTTGGTTTTCTTCTTTTAAATATGAGCTTATGACTAATAAGTTCTTACAATATCATAAAATTGATTCTTAACTTTGAACTTAATCCAATTAATTTAAGTGAAATATACGAAAGGAGAAAAAATGTTACGAGATAGTAAACATATACTATAGCACAATCCAGAGAAGGCTGGATTTGAATCCTGATTAAAATCGCGATTTAAATCACTTGATTTTGTTTTTTAAAAAAAAATCATTGATTTAATTCAAGTGTGGTTGCTGTGGGGAGAGTAGGTATCAAAAATATCAACTTTCATCTATGAAAAGGTACCCCACCGTAGATTCGAGTTAATGTGTCTTATATACTAATTAATTAGAATAATAATTTTGTAGTGGTAGACACAGCTTTTAAAAGCCATTTCTTAAAACAAGCTGAATTTTTTTTAAAAAGTTATTAATAATTATAAAATATTATTTTCGAATATAATTAATAAATACATTCTTCAGTGTTTTAAAAGTCTTATTTCATTGATAATGATATCATTTTACTAAGAAATAATAAAAGGGATATGCATGTAAATTGTTTTATTTTCATGCATATCCCTTTATTAAAAAAAATGAATTTTTGAAAAGTCTTATTTCATTGATAATGATATAATTTTACTGAGAAATAATAAAAGGGATATGCATGTAAATTGTTTTATTTTCATGCATATCCCTTTATTAAAAAAAAAATGAATTTTTGAAAAGTCTTATTTCATTGATAATGATATAATTTTACTGAGAAATAATAAAAGGGATATGCATGTAAATTGTTTTATTTTCATGCATATCCCTTTATTAAAAAAAAAATGAATTTTTGAAAAGTCTTATTTCATTGATAATGATATAATTTTACTGAGAAATAATAAAAGGGATATGCATGTAAATTGTTTTATTTTCATGCATATCCCTTTATTAAAAAAAAAAATGAATTTTTGAAAAGTCTTATTTCATTGATAATGATATAATTTTACTGAGAAATAATAAAAGGGATATGCATGTAAATTGTTTTATTTTCATGCATATCCCTTTATAAAAAATAAAAAAAAATTTCGAAAAAAATCAAGAGTGATTTTTTTAAATAACCAATTATTTAAACGAACTGATTTTATTATCAATTTAAGTGTAACATATTTTTATGTAATATAATTAATAAAAAAATTATTTAGGGCATGATATTTGAAAGTCTTATTTCATAGATAATGAAGGTTATTTATTAAGAAATAATTTCAGAATGAACTCTACGTCAATATGTTTTCATTAAATTTTTATACTGCAGTTTTTTTAGTTTTTACAATTATTTAAATGCAGTTCGTATTCGTAGTTCGTGTACACTAATACACATTCTACTTAACTTAAAGTAACTTGAAATATTTTTTTTCCTTCAGTTTTCTGATCTGAACTAATTTACTCTTCATTAGAAATCTAATCGACAAATAATCTCTTAAACTTTAACATTCATTAGAAAGTATTGCTTGAAATATATAGCTATGATGTTCGATATTTAATGATTAGTTTTTAATAACTAAATAATAATTTTAACCATATTAGTAAAAAATATTGGCTATTTCATCAAAAATATTGGCTTAATATTGTTCTTAAACAATATTAAGTATTATTAAACCATTTTACCTAATATTTTAGCCTGATATTTAAATTAACCTGAAAATAAAGTTTCAAAATAATATGATTGTGTTTTCTTCAGGTTAACTTATCCCAGGAGTAGCCAAATGATTATTCCTCTTTTAGCTTATTTTCTTCATTTTTCCTGAATATCTTCTGCTGAAGGTTGTTACCTTGAAACGGCATTACGTAATGTCGTTTGTGTTTAGCGCAGTATAGCCACATCTGACTTTTACTCTCAAACAATATATTCTTCTCGAATAATTTTTTAAAAATACTTTTTCTTTTTTTAAAGTTTATAATATTCCAAATAATATCGTATTTTCAGTTACTTCAATTTATAAAAGGGAATTTTCCTTTGAAATGTTCTCCCAAACACTATTCGAAATTTTAGGAAAAATGCGCTTGCAGTAATATTTTCAATAATAAAATAAAATAAAAACCCGGTTTTATACAATGATTGTGGAATAAAATGGTCTTTTTATAATTAAAAATGAGACAGATATTTCTGTTTCAGATATTCCAAAACCGAATGAGACAGATATTTCTGTTCGGTGTTAAAAATGGGATAATTAGAAATGGGTTAATATTTCCAATAAAGCCATATGTAACAACAACAACAGAAATGGGAAAATTTCCATTTATAAATTGTCATACAATTTTTAGCATTCAATTCTTTAATTGAACAAAAATTAATTATTTAACGGTTGACATTGAAAAAGAAATGAATTGTGAGGGGTTGAACTTCATTAGTTGTAAGATAAGGGGTCTCAGTGCACGGAGGAAAAAGCTCCTGGACGGTAAATAATAACATTTGTGGTTAAAAAAGAAAATAAATAAATAAAAAAAAAACGTAATTCGGGTTAATAAAACTAAAATATATGATATTTAAACCATTCATTTGGCTATTTTTCCATTTATATAGTAAATATTTTCCGGGAATTCTGGTTTTCAAAATTACAGCTCCTATTACCACACATATAGTAAAAATACAAAACTGAAAAGAAATGGCTTTTATGCCATGCTCTAAAGTATTTTGATAAAATTAGGAAATTTTACCACAAATACAAGATTTTATCACATATTATAAAACTATATTCTACTGTTCATTTTAGAAGAATCATTACCTTAGCTTCGCTAAAAATTACCGAGCTTTTTGGTGTTTGCATAGAGCCAGAAACACGGTAAACTTTACCATATTCGGGCAATTTTTACACTACTTTTTTCTTCAGCATTTAAAACTGAAAGAAGAAAAGTCTTGATATTTATTCGTGTGTCATTTAATTGAAATCCGTGTAACAGTTTCCAAAGTATGAACATTTAAAAACCGATCGTCCATGTATGCAAACTCTGTGTTTAAACAATGAAAGAAATGTGTAATACTTTAGTTAATTGTGCCAAAAAGTTTGTAAAATGAGAAAAAAATAATACAACAAAATGCATTTTTGCCTTTATTAGATAAACTATTATTTTGTTTTTATTTTTAACACAGTTAGGTCAAAAAAAGTAAAGTATTGTGGTAAAGTACTGTGTTGAATTAGCATAATTCTCTAATCTATAACAGATTTTGATCTAATTGACTAATAGTCTGTTTAATTTAATAATTTTAAAGTCAATGAGCCCCTAAATTGGATGTATATCAACTTATTTGGAAATACATAAAAGTAAGTCACTTTAATGCATTCTAGTTGACAAATTTTTCGATACATGGCACATAACATTCTTCTTTATTATTGCTTGAGAACACCAGTTGAAAAATTTATATTGGGTATAAATTTAAACTCCATTTTTATATACACTTCAATTTTCTTCTGATAACAATTTAATTTTATTTCAAATGTTTATACAATCAAACCTCGCTATAGTGAACCTTCAAGGGACCTAAATTTTGGTTCACTGTAACCGGAACTTCACTTCATCAGTTCCGCAAGCAATTTTAACTAACGCTTCCAAACTCCCTTCTTTTATGACACATTATTTAAGTAAATGACCCATAAAATAAATCTAAAAATGAATGAAAAATAATACGTAGTAACAAAAATGTGTTAACTTTTATTTTTTATGACGTCCTGCGTACAAAAAAAAAATTAGTTATCTTTAGCTGATGCGAAATCCTCATCATCAGATATGGGAACATTTCCCGAGTCTCGGATAGTTTTTCCTGAATTTATGTTATTCCTCTTTTTAAACCCAGTCATTCGATCACATAAAAGAACCCCCGATCGCTTAGCAAATTCATCGGCTTTGACTTGAAGCATATTTGTCCACATACTGGTGACTGCTTTGACTGCTGAACCAATTCAATAATAGAGTAAGCAAGAAAAATGCTCATTCCACGCTATAAATGGTTTTAAAAAATCGGTGTATGTATTCAGGGGTCTGTTTAGAAGAAATTTGGGTCCCCTTCACAAAATATTTTAACTTAAAAACTCATTGAAAAAGTTTTTTGCATTAACCGGACCCTATTTGCACAAATTCATAAAGGCAGGACCCTGGTTGAAAGAATGTGACTTAACGTTTATTTTATTGTCAAGAATGACGAGTCATTTTTTCACAATTTTACAAAATCAGGACCTTTCACAAAATTGTCTAGACAGACCCCTGGTATTTATTTTGAAGGCACGGGAGCGAACATTTTGTTCACTATATTCGGGAGTTCACTATAAAGCGTGTTCGCTATAGCTGGATTTGACAGCATATAATAATCGTGTCTTCGACACCAACAAACGTTATTCAATAATCTTCTGTGGGTGGCTTCAATTTTGTTTCTTGACCTTATTCGGCAAAACAATTTTACTCTTTTGTGCTAACCGCAGAGTCATACGAGAACATGCATTATCCTCGATTGAAGAAAAAAAAAAGGGCTGACCAAAAAATCGAAGACGAATCAATGGAACCAGACATCTAGAAAAAGTACATTAAAATCTCACGCTAGGTTAGTCTGCTGAGTTTTGTTATAAAGTGTTTTATTTTAAGCCGACATCAATGGACCCATGAAATCATATTTACATTCTGCCATGCATGAATGAGTATGTGTGCGTTTGTTTTCTTATTAGAACAGATTTGAAATAAATTAAGAAATGCGATATATATATATATTCACTCTGATAATCTTGTTGTTGTAAGAGATGAATTTTTATTACAGGTTCAATTCTTTTATGTAAAAGATATTATAAGTTTCACGCTCATTAAAATGTGGTGTTTTAAATTTTGATTTAGTTTGTGAACCGATTTTAATAATTTTAGAACATTTGATGAACAATACAGTCTTACTACCAGCTCTGTTTCAATAAATTCCCGGGTGTAACTTAATTTTTTTTTAATAAACTGCTTAATTAAAGTGTGGTATTTTTAGTTTAAATTTCTTTTTTCTTGACGAAGGAATAATTTATAGTACTAAAACATTTAATAAACAATACAGTCAAGCTGTTATGCCCGCATTTAATAAACTGTTGATTCAACATTAAAACTCCTAGATAAAGTCCAGTTATGACGAGAATACAGTCAATTATTAATTATTAGCCAAATTATTAGACGCATTATAAGACTCAATGTGAAGTCTTAATTATCAGGTGATACTCTGTACAGCATTATTGTTTTTACGCGGCGGTTTGCATTTGTTTACGGTCGTGTCTCAACGTGTTAAATTAAACGATATATTGACGATAGGGTACATTAGACAATATATTATATAAATATAGAATATTTATCATAACAAGCATTATATTATTATATTGTAATAATTAGATCCAATGATGAGACGCACTGTAGTGTCTTAATAATGACATGATTTGCACGAGTTTATAGACAATACTTTTATATTTAAACACACATGTCATTGGTTTTTATTCGGGAGATACTTCTTATATACTTCCTATTTGTATTTATTTTTAACGTATAGCATTACAATGTTAACCCATTGATACAGGTGCGCAAACAAATGCAAGTCCCATAGAAACAGTAAAACTGTATAGTATCAACTGATAATTAAGATTTTACATACTACAAAATCGCAAACCGTCATACACCAGTGAGTGTAACCTGTGTACAACGTTAATAGCACCCTAGGTTCGACAACAAATTTTCACGCTACTAATCATTAAATATCGAACATCATAGTTATATTTTTCAAGCACTACTTCTCTAATGAATGTTAAAGATTGGGAGATTAGATTTCTAATGAGGAGTAAATTAGTTCAGATCAGAAGAAGAAAAATATTACTTTAAGTTAAGTAGCATGTGAATGTGTATCCTGAGTTCGAATCAACTGGCCGTCGGGTTAAGGTTTTCATCTCATTGTAACGTAAATGCGGTTTAATTCACTTAAAAGTCCTCCAAGACGGCTGGTTTGTTTCAATGCTTGATTCAGGAGCTTCCCCTCCCCAAAATTACAAGTCTACAACGTTGGACAATGATAGTGGTGAACCCAAAAACGTGTGTTTATGGTTAGTGATACAGGTGGTATATATATACTTGATGCTATATATATATATATATATACACTGGTGAACAAAATTAAGACAACATCAGAATTGGACACAAATTCAATGGGCTAATGTTCTCTTCACCGATGAGTCCAGATTCAGTCTACAACCTGATTCTGGACGGTTATTGATGTGGAGGGAACCTGGAACCCGATACCATCCCAGCAACATTATCGAAAGGGACCATTATGCTGGTGGAGGACTGTGGTTCAGGCAGGGATCATGCAAGATACCCGCACACCGCTCCATGTGTTTGATAATGCTTCCGTGAATGCCCAGAGGTACAGGCAGGAGGCCCTAGAGCCCAATGTGCGTCTTTAGGGGCGCTGTTGGCCCCGAGTTCATTTTTATAGACGTCAATGCCCGACTACATAGGGCTTTCATGGTTGATGAGTATCTGGAAGGCGAGGATATTCAACGAATGGATTGGCCAGCCAAATCCCCTGACCTGAATCTTATAGAACATGCTTGGGATGCTCTTGGGAGAGCTATTGCGATGCGCCAACTTCCCCCCAGAACCATTCTGGAGTTTCTGGTGGAAGAATGGGAGGGTCTTCCACAAGTCCTTCTTAACGCCCTTATTAACAGCATGCATACTCGTTGTGCATGCTGTCTGTCTGTCAGGGGTTATCTTTAAGTTTAGACTACATAGGATTAATTAGCAATAGGTCTTGCCAGTGAATGGCACTTTCATTTTTGTTTTGCACACTTTATTATCATGGAATAAGCTATATGCATACCAAATTTCAATCATTTATATTCAGTATTTTTTGAGATATTTGGGAAAATGTCTTCCATCTCCTAATTTTGTCCACCAGTGTATATATATAAATATATAAGTTCAAAATGAAGAATAAAAAAAAAAAAAAAAAAAAAAAAAAAAAAAAGATATATATATATATATATATATATATATATATATATATATATATATATATATATATATATATATATATATATATATATATATATATATATATATATATATATATATATATATACGATTTAGATAGATGATAAAGATGATAGATGATAGATATTTAAGTCAAATCAAATTCGAAAATCTTTTACAAGAAATTTTTTATTATCATGTGTTGATTCTCGTGTGTTATGAGTATAATTTGCTTAATTAAAGAATAATCTTGAGATAATTCTCGTCCTTAACCTTGCCGAACAGCTTATGGAAGAGTCCAAAAGAATTAACCTATTTATAGCTCTCAGTGTGTGAATGTTGTTATTGAAATCGGGTCGCTTCCCCCAACATCGGTTCAAAAAAAGTGAAACGAACATTCTTTTTTCTTATTTATGTATATAATCATCGCATGAGTTAAAAAGAAATTAGGTTGGAAGATATTAAAAAGGGTAGTTTTTTTTTAAGGGTTTTCCCTTCCTTAACGACTCAGCGGTTCACAGTTAAATTAATCTTCTCACAGGGAAAACGTTTTTGAAGATGTCTGATATTTATTCTATGACACACGCAATCTGTTTTTTTTTCTTTCTTAATGATGTTCATAGGTTGGAGTGAATCTGAAAGATATACAATCCATATTATTGGACCCACTCTAAGAGATTCTATGTAAAATCTTAATCATACAGGTGATACAGCTTTATTGATTTTTTGTGTTCGTGCATCAAGTAATTAATGAAACACGATAAAAATAAATACAAATAGGAAGTTTCTCCGTTACATGCATGTCTAAATATAAAAATATTGCATATAAACTCGTGAAATAAAAAACTACAGTTGCGTCTAATAATTGGGTCTAATTATTATAATATACTAATATAATATTGACGTAATAAATATTCTATATTTATGCAATATACAGTGAATTCGCGATAACTCGAATCTGATAGGACTGACGAAAAACTTCGACATATCGGAAGTTCGACTTACCGTTAGTTTCGGTTTTGGACTTTCAAAATATTGTCGGATTATTTAGTTAATGCTTATTAATTACAAATCTTCTAAATGCTTACAATATTTAAGATCATTTTTCTGACAAGCCATTTACGATAAGACTGTTTGAAGCACTTTATGATACCCTGGTCCATCGGCTGCAACTTTGCTATTGTGTTTGGCGGGAGAAACTGCAAGTTTACTGCTTTCAAATTTGGTAGATCACTATGCGCTGTGCATTTATCCATAAAGAGTATCAGTTTTCTTTTCTTAGCGAAGAATTTCTGATTCAATTTTCTTACATAGTCTTCATATAATACTGATGTCATCCAAAACTTTTTGTTAGACTTGTAATCCAAAGGATGCGTTTTTACATTCTTGAAACATCGGGGGATTTCGGTATTTTCGGATAGCAAGTAAGGGCAATTTCTCTGTCCCAGACGCATTTCCTCCAACTAGGACAGTCAAACGTTCCTTGCTCATTTTACCCCCAGAGCAGCTTTCATCCTTAAACATCATAGTCTTATTTGGAAGACATTTAAAAAATAAACCCATTTCATCAATATTGAAAACATCATTTTAACTGTATCCTTGAAGTAAATTTGGTAACGTTTCATTCAAAAACTGTTCACATACTTCAAGAGGGACAGCTTTAGCTTCTCCATGAAGAGTGCGAAAGACATTGTGTGTGTGTTGCAAAGGAAGGGACAAGATATCAGCTCCTAGGTTTTTTTTCTTGCTTCAAAAGATCCTAAAAAAATCGAGTTAAAGGGAGTAAAATTCGAGTAATCGAGAGTAATTAACATGAAATTGAAAATAAAACGGTCGGGACCTCATAAAAAAATAGAGTTATAGTAATATTCGAGTTATCGTACTTCGAGTTATAGCGAATTGACTGTATATCGTATCCTATAGTCAGATTAATATTATATAGCGTCGAATCTAACCAAATTATACGCGAACTTAAACAAATGCAGACGGGTCTCGTAAAAACAATAAAGCGTCATAGTATCACGATAATTAAGATTTTACATAGAATCTTCCAGTGCGTCTTGCCGCGGACTGTATTTTCGATAGAATAATATAATATGTAAACGCATCACAAAAGGGTGAACGTCAATAAATGTTATAGCACATATAACATTAGTTTTTTTCTCTTACTGCGTGACTCATAACAATCAATCTACAAAAAATTAAAACTACATTTAAGTGTTAACATAAAAAAAAAAATTATTTCTCTCGTGCGTGTGAACAACACAATTCAAAAACGAGCTTTCAGTATCGAAACAAACACATTTATTTGACATGCACCGGTGACAAAGTTGTTGAAAGTAACAGTTATCTCAATTTTTTTCTTTTCTTGAAACAAATTTTCCGCGTGATGTCCACACCCATTATGTTCGTTGCGTAAAATAAAAGTTTAAACAGAATTTCTTTCCTAAAGGAACGATTTTTTAGAGCATAAAAAAGCTATTTAAATATTACGTCAATTTTACATAAAGTGATTCGTTGAAAAAAGAACATCATTTTTGAATAAATTTTTAGAACGGCAGATCATTAATGATGAGCATTTCATATTACCGTTATACTTTTGAAAATCAAAAAGTAGATTTCATAATTCGTATCTGTTTATAGTTCTTATTTACTTTGAAATTTACAACTTTTGTGGTTGTTTACGATTATAAATTATGTATAAACAAGAAAATTTATAAAGTGAAAAATAATTAGCATTTTTTTTTATTAAGTTTCATAATTTTTAATGAAATCTAATGGAACTGAAATATAATAAGGACTATGGGTTCCTGTTTTCAGATTCTCAATTACTAAATATTTTTTAAAATTATTATTCAGAATTGAAAGCTTAAAACTAAAAGTGGTGTTCCTACATTGTATTATATCTAATCACATACTATTATATTTTATGATATTTAGCTCCAATTTAAAATTATGAAACAATAAAATGGTTATTTTTTGATCAGTTTTCTCTGTTTATTTATCTTATGTAGAAGTATGTTCAGACACCGTATCCACTTAAATGATGAATCAATATTTAAAGTTCTTTAGAAATGTTAAGTAGAGTTTCTGTATTTGTCCGGTTGTAGATTTGTTAGTTAATCTTAACATTAAGCTGCCTGACACCACTTCTCCCTCAAAAGAAATCTATTCCCCCCCCCCTATTCGTCACATCTTAATATGAGAAATTTAATTTTTGATATCACTTTATTGTTGTTTACAAACACGCTGATTTATTAATAAAAAAAGTGTTCTTTATCAATATTTTATGGATAATATCGTAAGGAAAAACAGAGCTACTAAAAATGGCCTGCCACCCAAACCCTTTTTTTTTGGTCGTTTAAAATGCACGCATATGTATTTTATTATTATTTAATATACATGGAATTATTATGAATATTTTATAATATTCTGAAAATTACTGTCCCTCAATCGGCTAAATTAGACGATATATAAAACAAATTTGACGATATTATCATCGTCGTTGTACAGCCGACCCAATTTTATTGGGTTTATGACAACTCAGGTTCAATTCCGTAGCTACAGAAGACAAGGGAACTCCTGAATCGAGCATTAAAAGAAATTTGCCTTCGAGGAAGACTTTTTCGTGGAACTAACCCTCATTTGCGTTACATGGAGAGGAAGACCACGACAACCTACCACGGTTAGCCTGACGGCAAGGAGACTCTAACTCACTATCCGTCTACCACTGAGGATATTTCACGTTAGCACTGTGATCGGTGCAAGCCGGAATTCGTATCGACGGGGATTCGAACCCGGTTCGCTGGATTGGAGGGCGAACGCTCTATCCCCTGAACCATCGAGGCTCAAATTTGACGATAGGATAAATGAGACGATATAATATATAAATATTGACTATTTATTATATCAAGCATTAGTTATAATAATTAGATTCAATTATGAGACCCACTGTACTGTTTTAATAATGGCATGATTTGTACGCGTTTACAGGCAGTACTTTTATATTTAAACATACATGTAATGGGTTTTTATAGAAGAGCTTTTTATAGACTTCCTATTTTTATTTATTTTTAGCGTATGGCATTATAATGTTAACCCATTGATACAGGAGTGCAAACAGTCTCATAAAAACAATAAAGCTGTATAGAGTATCACCTGATCATTGAGATTTTACATAGAATATTAAAGTGCGTCTTAAAATTTGATCAGGCACTGTAATACATTTAATCTAACATAATTAAGTTAAGGACTCATTATGCTATATGACTTACAATTTTTAAAAATAAAAAATCAAAGCTTCTTTGAAGCAAATTTAAAAATTGTTATACGTAGCAAAGTTTCTCATATGTAAGCCAAAGGTGTTCAAGAATGTTTGTTAATCCATTTGGTCTTGAATTTTTTAATGACGCATTGGAATATTATTATTTAAGCTTTCGAATCAGTTTATAAAAAAGGTAATGAAATTCTGAGATTGAAAAGTCAATCAGAGGTCGAAGATTCCTTCCTAAAGCGAGTAAAAGAGAATTATAAGAGAAAGGAAAAATGCATTTTTATGTATTCTTTACCGTCTGGTCAGTTGTGAAGTGATGCGTACCGACAAATAGAGGTTTTTGTGGAATGATATGCCGAAATTTAGCGAATACGGAAGGAGAACGGACCGTCACAGGAAGTTGGTTTGGAGAAAGAAAGTAGACTGGCACAAAGTTTTTTTCTCAAAGTATATTTCCTTGCATTGGGGCAGTGAACCAATTTATCCAACTCCTTCTGAACAATTTCCTGTCCCTTTTTTTTTCTTTGTATATTCAACAAGTAATTCTTGCGTGGTTTTGATAAAAATTTCAACGGATGTAAAACCATTGTTTGTTTGCTTTTTTAAATTTAATTTTTTTTAATGGTTGAAATGAACGTACTGAACACAATTATAGTCTGATAAGCATAAAATTGGTTAGTATTTGTAGGCAGTGGCTTAGTTTTGGGGGACAAAACCCCCTCCGAAATTAAACATTACTTGATTAATGAACTATTGTACGGTAAGTAGGATATAGATATAAAAAAGTTGTCATTATTCAATTTTTGTAATTTAAACGTTTAGAATATATATATATATATATATATATATATATATATATATATATATATATATATATATATATATATATATATATATATATATATATATATATATATATATATATATATATATATATGTAGGAGGTAACCAATACCCCCCCCCCTCCCGAACATACATTAAAGACAACGTTTGTTGGTAGTATTTGTTAGTTGGTAATGAAATCTGAACTATTGTGAACATAAATACCTTAACTGTCTTGCTATCTGCGACTTAATATGAGTGAATAAAATATATATTTTATCTATAAAAATTAAAAAATATATTTGACTATATATAAATTAAATATATATTTTATTTTATAAGCTTCGTTGAACAGCCGACCCAACTTTAGGTTTACGACTATTAATGTTCAGTTCCGTAACCTTGTCATTTTGAACCCAATCCGGTAGACAAGGGTACTCCTGGTTCAATTATTGGGAGTAATTTTCCTTCGTGGAGGACTTTTTGATGGAACTCACCTGCATTTGCGTTACATGGAGAGGAAGAGCACGAGAACCTCCCACGGTTAACCTGACGGCAAGGGGACTCATGATCCGTCTACCACTGAGGATATTTCACTTTATCACTGTGATGGGTGCAAGCCGGAATTCGTATCGACCAGCCCATCGCCGAACCTCATTGGAAGGTGAACGCTCTGTCCATCCTGAGAGAACCATCGTGGCTCAATAATAAAATATATGATCAGAAAACAGCTGTTTAACTTAACTATGAGTTGAGCTAAAGCGTTAAAATGAGTTCAGACTCATAAAATACATGAAATTATACGATGCACTAAGGGCCGGTTCATAACAGAGATCACACTCGGGGGGGGGGAGAGGTTGGGGAAATTGTGTCACGGAAGGCGTGGGGGGGGAGTAACAGGAAATGTGACGCTGCACATTTTGGTTAAAATAATATTTAAAAGCAGCAGATTAAGTATTTTATTTACATCGCTTACTTAATCACTAGCATTAAACTAAGTACGCATCTAATTAAATGTCATTAAAACGCATCATTTTTAAGGTTTTTCGATCCGGTATTGAACAGCAAACATATGTTTTTACAAGAAAGCGTAACAAAAGGGTGAAAAAAATATTGGAACAAAAAAAAAAAGCGTGGCATATCATTCCTCAACAAAAAATTAAAATCGAAATAAGATGATTTGGAATGGGCAATTTTGAAAAAATCTGGTAAACGCGGGTAAAAATCTGGAAACGATTCAGTGCCTCTATCATTTACAAAAGTTCAAAATCCCTTAAACTATTTTAACTTGAGAAAAGAAAATATTTTTTACATTGCCCCCCCGCCCCCTTTTTAAAATAGTTAAATTTTCCATGCTTCTGGAAATACGACATTATTTGCATGGGTTATAAGTAGACATGGATAAAATAGATTCACGTTCCGTTTGATAAAATAAAATTTTATTTTATAATCACTATAACTTAAAATTTCGAAAAACTGAAAGAGTAGAAAACGTTTATAGTTTGGTTTATTGTTGGTAAAGTGTGCAAAGATATCATCCTGAACAAATTTAGTTCTAATGATCGGATTTTAATATTCTAAGTCTCAATCTTAACGATTCCTAGGGGTGACCTCAAATAGGCAAATTATTTTGAGTTAACTATTAACTAGGTTCCGAAATCAGACACAAAAACGCACTATCTCTGAATAAACATCTATGCCACCATTTCAGTATCTTAGGGACCATACGAAAGGAGAGTATCATGTCAGATGTATGTAAAAGAAAACAAAGAAATCTTAGAAGGGGTATTCAGTAATAAATGTAGACTATCGTCATTGAAGAAACATGTTATGCGACATTTTAAGGTGAATTTGTGAAAATGAGTTTCAGAATGTATCGAAACAATATGTAAATCATCTTTATGCGAAGTAAACCTTATAACCTAAATATTTGGCAGAATGAAGCGATTTTTTAAACTATGAATCATACCAATATGCAACCTATTATTTCAATATGTTATTCCTAAACATAACATATTTCAATGTTTTTAAAATGCCATTTAACATTCAACAATTACTTTAGTCATAGAAAAAAGAAATATCGTAAATTATAGAAAACCTTGTGAATGTGCATTAGAATGACTATACAATCTACATTTCATTTTTCAGGCACTTTTTTCTTGTTTCTTCAAACTTTCTTGCCTAGAAGACTCGATTAAAGCTGTATAAATGATTATCCCTAAAATTTGGTATACACTAGTTATAATAAGTTATGTAAATTTGACTTTAGTATGGAATTCTTGTATAAATGAAGTAAAAACAACGTAAAACCCCAAATAATGTCCGTTAAAAAGTTCATGTATTCAAATTCCAAAAGCTTAGAAATTCATAAATAATTTATAAATCGATTCAAACTTTCTTTTAGAAGGAGATAAAAGAAGAAAAAAAAATCTTTGTTTTTTGGTCAGAAATCAGTTGAAAAATTCTATTGCCA
Organism: Parasteatoda tepidariorum; assembly: GCF_982258835.1. Classification (NCBI taxonomy): domain Eukaryota; kingdom Metazoa; phylum Arthropoda; class Arachnida; order Araneae; family Theridiidae; genus Parasteatoda; species Parasteatoda tepidariorum. Next base: position 130,967,149 of record NC_141755.1, on the reverse strand, counting down.
AGAAATTGCGAGATATTTTCTATTAACTATTCATAAATAAACCTCTCCAAGTAATCACGGAACATTATTTCAATTTTTTTCTTATTGTCTGAAATTTTTATATCTGTTTGCTTAACGGTTAAATATTCCTCTCTTGAATTAGTCTATGGTTCGTCTTAAAGTATTCATTTGCGACTTTTTTTCACTGTTTTTTGGGGACTATAGCCAAATATATATAAGCCCCCCACCCCCAATTTATGATTCAATCTTTTCAGAATTTTGTTTACTCCCTAGTTTAAGGGTCAGGAATCCAAATACAGTGAACTTTCACTACTACGATATCCGATGCAACAATAACTCCCTATACCACACATGAAATAATGTAATCCATCTCTCAATATTACGATATTCTCTGAAGCAATAAACCCCTGTAAAACGATTCTTCCTTCAAATGTCAGCCTTATTTTCTCCATTTATTATTGGTTTTCAAATGATGTAAAAATCATATTTTGCCATTTTTTCCGGTCTTTTTCTGACAAGAGAAGTCTCACTGCTGATTATGTACTTATTTCTTTCACTGTACTTATTTCTTTCACTGAAGTCACTGATTTTATATTTAACCATAGTTAAAACTCTGCCAATTAAATTTTTATATAATATATAAGCACATTTATAGTTAATACATATCTAACATTAAAATTTGAAAAGAAATCTTATTGTGTCCTCGAAGTATGTAGACCCTCGGTATAATAATATATCCCTCTACAACACTAAATTTCTTAAGTTCCCAAACTATTGTTGTACCGGGGTTTTACTGTATGTAAAAAAAAACGTGTTTATTTAGAGAAAGTGCGTTTTTTTTGTCCGATTTCGTACTTAATTAATGGCTATCACTAATTAATTAGCATACTTGAAGTCACCCCCAGAAACTATTGAGACTGACACTTAGTTTATCAGTAGAACGAAAGTTATTCAGGGTGATATCTATTTTTGTGCACTGTGCACATATTGTGAAGAATGTGCTTATTTCATACATATTTATAAATAAATCGCCTCGAATTTCGTAGAGACAATTGTAGAGATCTGCCTCGAAATAAACTGTCATCAGCGGTTGATTTTAAATTTCGGACAATTTAGAATTTACTCTTAATTCTGTCTCGCTCTCCCAGGGTCACTTAAGTGCCATTTATGCACTTTTTTTCTTTCTATTTTAAACATATCATTGAATGCTAAATACATTGTTTCGACAAAGATTAAATGAACAGCTGCGCGTTAAGGTTAAAAGAATTTTCAACTGACTTTGAAAACCTCGCTCTTTTGATGTAAAACGACTTTTATATTTAAAAATATTATTATTATTGTGGAGAAGATCACAAAATTCGGTCACCTAACTGCGGTAAATGCTCTGCCATTGTTGCTGTCGCGAATGCCTGAAATCTTGTCATTAATTTTCGTGTCTACACCTGAAAATGTCTCGTCATTCAGAAGTGAATAAAATAGCTCGTTTGCAATACAGTACAGAACAGACTCTTAAAAATAGAAAATTGCTCACCAAATCTGGACATTCGCTACATTCGAATTCAAGGTAAGTAAAAAAAAACTTACATTAATCTATCCATTTTGCATATCTTTAATACATATTGCGACATTTTTTCCTATATATTTATATATATATAGAGAGATAGATATATATGGGTGATTCTCACGAAATATGACAATTCACTGTCTCTTCCTCCAAGATCTAATACTATAATACTAAAAGAATTTTTTTTTTAAAAAAAATTAATAAATTGCATTGCTGTTAGCATTTTAAAAAGACTTTGCACTAGCATTGAATGTTTTGTATAGTTAAAAAATTTATTTGAACTTCAAAATGTCATTTTCCTGGCATGTCCCAAACAATGTTTTCAATAATAACTAGCTTCAAAACTTATCATAAGTTTTTCAATATCTAATTTTTTTAATCTCAACCGGTGTAAGCATTTCTGGAATATACGCAGAGGGTATTATTTAGAATAACTTTGCTTAAAATAATTTTTTCTGTCAATCATTTGTTTGTCCCAAGAAAATCTGTCATTTTCCTGGCTACTTTTATTTAGTGGTTTATAACCAAAATAGGTAGAGCCAGCAATCAATATCTCATGTTAAAAGATTGATTAGATACCCTCCTATATGAACATGTCTTCTTGCATGAATAAAGAACCAATTTTCTGGTTCAGAATCTTCAAGATGAGTAGGTTTTTGTGTTGTCATTTTCCTGGCTTCTTGAAATCATTAATAACATAAACTACATAAATTTATCTGATTTTTTTATGAAATCCTGTTGTTTTCTGCAGAATGTAAACGTCTTAGGCCAAAATATTAAATTAAAGTCAAGTTATATGCTATGAAATGGCGAATTTGTCATTATCCTGGCTTATGAATTCCAGGACATTGAAATGTTACCAGAAATTTTTTTAACAGCTAATACTGTAAGGAGGAAAAGCAAATATTAACCTAATACCAAGTTTATGTATGATTGTAATATGTTTGGATGTAATCAAAGCTATTTATTTATTTAATGATTGATTATTATACACAATTTTATTCTGTTAATATCAGCAACAAAAAAAAATTTGATTCTTCCTACAGTGGAAAAAAAAAGAATTAATTGAAGCAATTTATGGTCCATCTAGCCTTAAGGCTTAAATTGAGTTACTTATTATTAACTTAAAATGACTGTTTTTTAAACTTGTCATTTTCCTGGCATTCAAGATTTGGTGAATTTCTATTTTATTTTCTTTCTCGAGCAAATGTCAATAAACTACACTGATGTCTGTAAAATATTAATAAATGTAACTAAAGAAGCATACAAAAAAATTTTAGATTATTTTGAAGACTTTAAATTTGAAGAAATTTTTTGGTCCGAAATGTCATGTGTAAAAAGAATCACCCATATATATATATATATATATATATATATATATATATATATATATATATATATATATATATATATATATATATATATATATATATATATATATATATATATATATATATAATATAAACAGTTTAGAAAATCTTTATAATAGGTTCTAAATGTCTGATTTAGAATTGTTTCCTATGCTTTATAATTTTTCTCATCCGAAATAATCTGCAGATTATGAGCTGCGCCTGCTGCAAGGTTTCTGCAATCAGGGAATCTTTCTTTTCCTCATATAGAAAAAGCATTCGATTGTAAAGGAACATATAATTTAAAAAGAAAAGTAAATATGTAAAGTGTATTCCTGAATCTTAATTTCTGGTGAAATATAGCGTTTGAATATTTAATATTTGACTACTAAAATATATATATGTAATAATATATAGGAATATTATTACAATAAATGTTTGAACATGGGAAACTATTCAATTAAATTTCCAAATTTCCTTAAATTTCATATAGAATTAAGAAAGCATTGATATTGAAAAGAAACTATAAAAAAAGGCATTCGAAAACTCCATCCATTCAAAGGAATTTTGAAATGTTCCAAAAATTAATGCTTACTTTTCACAATAAAAATTATTAGACGTTATATAAACAAAATAATAATGTTTCGTATATTCGTAAATTAAATAAATAATCCCAAGAACTTCGTAATTCTTTATTCGTATATTCTTGTTCTTATATTAAATAAATAATCCCAAGAGCTATGTTGATTCTTTATTCGCATATTCTTGTTCTTATATTAAATAAATAATCCGAAGAAACTGAATGAATAATCCCAAGAACTATGTTAATTCTTTATTCGTATATTCTTGTTCTTATATTAAATAAATAATCCGAAGAAACTGAATGAATAATCCCAAGAACTATGTTAATTCTTTATTCGTATATTCTTGTTCTTATATTAAATAAATAATCCGAAGAAACTGAATGAATAATCCCAAGAACTATGTTAATTCTTTATTCGTATATTCTTGTTCTTATATTAAATAAATAATCCGAAGAAACTGAATGAATAATCCCAAGAACCATGTTAATTCTTTATTCGTATATTCTTGTTCTTATATTAAATAAATAATCTCAAGAAACTGAAGCAGTTAGATATTACATTCGATTAATATTCGTTAATTACTTCATTAGTTAATTCTTATATTGATTCTATTTTCTTGTCTTATTCCTATATTCTTATATACTAAGTATATTCTTATTATTAATCATTATATATTTATTATAAATTATTTAATGAATTATTATTGAATTACTTTTATTCGCAAATAAACAACAAAAAGGTTATTTCTAGAGCTTTCTGATAACTCTTTTGTTCGCAAAAACTCAGTTTCGTTCTTTGAGAAGTAACGAGTCTCCAAAAGAGCATGCAAAATATGGGTCAACAGTTTAATAAGGACAGTCGGAACACCTTTTCGGTTTTCTTTGACCTTGACATTAAGGACGCGAAGCATTTCTTTTTTTAATGGCGTCTCCCTTTCAACTTCTTGTGCTGGATGATTTAAGAGTCAATTTTAACCTTGTTCTTCGACATAGTTCGCATGCTCTATTTTGATTTACACTTCGATTTTTCTTTTAAAGATTATTTAGGAAATTATTTTTTGGATATTAATAAATAATAATAATCTACCTTAGTATTTGGATTTTTTTTTTGTTGTCTCATAATCGTATTGTTTCTTAATTGAAGAAATACCAACAATAGTAGAAGAAACTGCGAATGTGTGTTCTTTGAACTCAGAGGTAGTTTAACTTTCAAGTAATTATGCAATGAAAAAGGATATTCTTTTTGGAGAAAATCCTTGAACTTTAACTTCGAGTAAAACGTTACAGATTTCTTTCTTCTTTTTTTAAAAAAAAGAAAAGAAAAATCCGTTAAACTTTAATTTCAAAATATAATGCGATGTGATTAAAAAAAAAAACATTTTATCGGAAAATTTTGTTATTTAATCTGAATAATTAAAAGAAAAATTTCAGAAAAGTAATGACAGATTTTTAAGAAAATAGTTTTGTTTTTATTGAAAAAAATATTCAAATCATATTTTTTTTTTCAAATTATTTTAGGTGATTATTTTTAAAAATATTATTTGGTATTCGTTTTTATATCAAGATTTAATCTCTTTGATCTTTCAAAAATCATTTAACTATAATATTTCTTATTTTATCCACGGAGTCTTAATATTTCTTATTTTATCCAATGTTGACTCATCCCTTCTGTGGGTCGATAAAATGAGCATGATTAGTGACTAAACACTGGGGATCTGTTACTGCACTCCAGATCAAGAAAACTGAGATAGGCACAGTAAGCCTTGGCCCTCCATGGGCTGTCGCGTCGCTGACTTTAGTTTATTTCTTGTTTCATGTGAGTTTCTGATGATGGTTTTAAAATTAAATTAAATTGTCACCTGAATTGGTGTCACTCTCTTGTATGAATCACTTTTTATTCTTTAATACGCATATAATATTTACGGAACTTAATTTATCAAATCCCTTCTATAATTCACCGAATCATAAATAGATTGTGTTTTGTATTTCTTCGCATTTTTGTATGACGTGTGGTCAAAAAAATCCTTAAGATTTTAAATTAAACAGTTTTTTTGTGTCTTTTTTTTCTGTTACTTACAGTTTTTAAGTAACTTTTTCAACTCTAAGGCAATAAATCTCATTGAAAGTGGAGTTGGCGTTTGTAAGCTCAACTTAACGTTACATTTTTAACTAAATAGAAAATTAATTTTGAATCAGCTTTACTCATAAAATATTTAACGCTCCAATAAAACTACTAAGCTAATAAAATATTTTACTAATGCCGATTTACATGTTTTAAACATGTTGTTGAAAGAGGTTAATTAAAATATAGTTTGTTATTTAAAATTAGAGTATGTATTTTCGCAACAGAAACTATTCAACGCATTTTTAAAAAAATTTTAAAATTTTGCAAATTTTCCGCAAGACATTATTATATAAATTGATATTAAAAACAATTACTATCAAAATGTAAGTATTATATAAGCATTGATTAAAGTAGAAATATTATTTTCGTTTTGCAATTATTGAATGCTTTGATTTTATTTTGAAGCTGGGTGCGTTGATTTTAATCATTATTATTAAAATCGTGATCAGCTGATTTTAGTACTTAGTTTGTAATACATTGTAGCACTTCTGAGCAATTACACAGTTTTCTTTAAAAAAAAATCTTTGAAATAGATTGATTTTGAGATTTGTTTATAATAGCCAATTTTTCCTGTTGTTAATAATTATATATTTCTATTTCATTTTTAATAACTTGAGCCTTACATTTTATCATATATTAATATTGAAAAAAATTTAATACAGTATTATAGTTTCAAATATATTGTTATGATTTTATTTAAGAATATTTTCCTTATAACTATTTTCTAAAGTTCAACCAATTTTAAAATAAAATTTCTCAATGTACTTGAAAAATTAATTTAAAAAAGCCATATAAATAAAATAATTTGATTTAATATCTAAATTAACCAGTTTTTTTTAACAAAAAGAATTATGAACACTGTGTTGAAATAAATCTTAGAAAAATCTAACTTCATAATCCTGTTACTTTTCTACTAAATATAGAGCTTAAAAAATGTTTAAGAATAATAACTACTTTCCGCATCGTTGTCCTAAATAAAAGCTGAAATTCCTTTAAATGCGAGAAACATGGATGAAATCTTCGAAATAGGATGTTTCATAAAAAGAAATGTACATAAATTTGATCGTAGAGTTATATTTTTAAATATTTCTTCTTGTCTAGAAAGTGGATTTAAGAATATATCAAAATTGTTTTCGATTTTTTTCTACTGCTTTTTACCGAAACAGATGAAAATTAAAAACAAGTAGGTTCGAGAGCTTTGTGTGTATAACCAAGATGTGAAGCTCGGGATTAAAATTAGGAGATATCATGTACAAAATAATAATAATGAAAAATAAAAAAATATTAAAAAAAAAACATGTGAGGGAATAAACGGATGATCGAACTTTTTTATATGAGGATAAAATATAAAGTTTTGAAGATAAAATTCTGTGTCACTTTTTCGCGTTAAATAATAGTTTTTTTTTTATTTTATTCGTAGTAACTATTTAGCAGATGCAAGATATTTGGGTTACAATTAGTTGGATAAAATCTTCGTAAATTAAAAATGTCTAAAAAGGAGCATAATAAGCTCACTCTTTTTGTGTTTGAATGCAAACTTAATGCACAGTTAGCTGAGATAAGATTATCTTAATAAATAATACTTGTCTTGATACTAATACTTGAATCTGAAATATACAGCTTAAACTTTTTCATTAGTGTAAGAAGCAATAAAACGTTAAAAATATATTAACGTCACTTTAGTTTATACTCATAAATTTATTACGATTATTTATTATTATTTTGAGCTAGAACTATGCAAATAAATTGATGGGTTAAAGAAGATTTTTCAATGAGAAGTGACGTAGTGTGGGTATCTTGATCCCGATTGGTTGTTGAAGCATGCTATTTGTTCACGTCAGCAACTGTTTTTTCATTCTATTTCGAGATAGCCAAGCCCGTCAAGTATAAATTTTCTCAAGTGTCACATTCCATGCTCTTTCACAAAGATTCTTTCAAAAAGATTTCGATTCTTTCATCATACAATGAAAGCTCGCTACTACGATATCCGATACAACAATAACTCCTACCACGATAATGTTTCAGGGTCCCGACGAGCTTGCATGTGAATTAATGATATCCTCCTGTCACTATTACGATATCCTCTTAAAGCAATAAACCCCTGTAAAACGATTTTTTTTCTCTCCAAATTTCAATCTTATTTTCTCCGTTTATAATTGGTTAATGTAAAATATCTTATTTTATCATCTTTTGCCATTTTTTCTGACAACTCACTGCTGACCACCTTTCTTAGAACTGCCTCCCTTACCTCTTAAGAAGTCACATCTGATTTCATTTCCTTCGTCCTGATCATGAGTCACAAATGAGCATAACACCTGAAAGAGAATTTCTTTCTGTAGAGAGTGGGTGTAGCACCCATCACAAAACCATTTTCGTACTTTTGAAACCAATGCGTACTTTGTGGGTTGACTTGACAGTAAAAAAAAATGAATAAGCAAACAAAAATATCAGATTATTTTTAATAAAACCGGTTTTCAGGTATGTTTGCGATTTTATTTTCTCAATGTATTTCAATTGTTTTTAATATTTAACCATAATTTACACTCAGCAAATAAATCTTTTACATAATATATAAATATATTTATAGTTAATACATAAATAACATTAAAATTAAAAAAATCTTATTGTGTCACCAAAGTATGCAGACTCTCCATATTATAATATATCCCTCTACAACACTCTCCCCAAAATATTGTTGTACCGAGGTTTTACTGAAAAAGAAATGTGTTTATTCAGAGAAAGTGCTCAATTTTAACACGTCATTTTGCTTATAGATTCTATCTGCTGACATCAAGTCACATGTGTCTGTGAACAACAAGCATCCAATGAAAAGGTTATTAGGGCCTGCTTTTCCGAGTTGTCGCTAACACCTTCCTACATAACTGATAAATGCCGAAGCTTAAGATATCGATATTCAGATATCGAATAAAATTATAGATATTTAACTATATGTATTCGAATTGAAATAATTTATGTAAATTTTTCCTTAATAAATATTTTTCTTATCTAAATAAAATTTACCGACACTCCCAGCATGTCAGCGCTCAATTATCATCCTTATGTACAGTATTCGCGATAGTATCTAAATCTTGAGTTATCGAAAATGATGGCAATATCCAACAATTATAACTATCAATAGCTATTGGGATATTTCCGTTTTGCACTGTTATCTATTACGATGGTGTCATTTTCCCTAGACTTATCCTATTATATCCCTAGTAGCTAGTGATTTATCTAGACCACACAGAATCCTAGACAAAATCTGGACAGAATGCTAGACAGAATTATCTAGACAAAAAATCGTCCTGACTATTCAATGCTCTCATACCTTTTTTGTATTTCCTCCAAATGTAATATTTTATTTTCCTTTATTTCTAAATGTTTTGCTAATTTAATGACACGTGTATTTCTGAAATAAAACAATGACAGAATAGAATAAGGGAATTGCTTCAGAATCATTCCCATTGTTCGAGAACGTGCCACCAACCCCTCTCTTCAAGTTCTTTCGGTTCAAATGAATGAACCTTCGGGTTCTATAAAAAGTGAAAAAGCCGACATTATGACACGACTTTCTTAGATTTCAATACCCTGCGTGACGCAATAAATGACATTTTTGACTTTTTTAAGTCCTATTGGCCATTCATGCTTGTCATACTTTTTGTTAGTTTAAACCAATCATTCCGTTTATGTACGTAATTTCTCACGACTTTATTCAAAAGGAAAAGTGTACCGTAATGTTAGGTGATCTTTTTTTACAAGGAATAAAAAATCGATTGAGCTACTTTCGGCCGCAACAAACAGAGCGAAAATAGATTTTAAACCATCGGAAATACAACGATTTTCGATACCATTTGCATTAAAATTGTTCAGTTTCAGTTTAAAATTTGTATTCAATATTGCATTAGCGAGATATCATCATTTAGCTTTACACATCGTTCGTAAAATAAAACAAGTTGCTTTTCATTGAATGATCGTGGGATGTAATGAAATAGTTATCATACAGTGAAAATTCATATTTTTCCCAAATACTCTAGTTTAAAAAGTTGAATGTAGTAAAAAAATGAAAAAACTCCTTCTGCAGAGATTCTTTTTTAAAAAAAAAATTAAAAAAAATCCGTCTTTGAACAGCCGACCCAATTTTGGGTTTACCACTACTCATGTTCAACTCCATAGCCATGTTATATTGAACCCAATCCAGAAGACAAGGAACCTCCTGGATCAGTACCCCGATAGGTATTGATTTGTTATGGGAGCATGGATTACTTTGTGACTGGACAGATTGAACGCGCATCAGTCACCATTTTACTAAGAGGGGATCGAACCCACGAACTCTTGCCCATCCGCAGAGATTCTGTAGAAGTGAAAAACAAGATATTGCTTGTACTAGTTTCATTGCTCAGATGCCTGTTATTTAAAGGTCATCTGCACACATCATTGAATCTTTGGAGAATCTTCCAGAGAACATCAAGTTAGGAACAGAATCAAAAATATGTTTACCAAAAGAGTTCGGTAGTCAATAATTATACAGTTTATTACACCAATTTTAATATATTTATCCAAAATGAAAACAAAGAGGTCACACACATTGCGTATGAATCAGGGAAAAGAACTCTTGAGAAACTACAGTACAAGAAAGGCTGGATGATATACATTCATTCGTACCATCTGCTATTACACTCGCTTTCCTTTACCCTGATTCGACACAGTTCTTCTGCTAATTAATCATTTACTTGTATGCATTTTTGTTTTCACTTAAAAATAAATATTAATGGTGGTGTTTCACGGTACATCTTGCATCCACCTCAGTAATAAAATTGAATTCTTTTCATCCACTCTCTGCCCTAAACACACACATTTTTTTCAGAGGGCTAATTAGAAAGTTACGTTGTGAATAATTGGATAACTACCAAAAAATGGATGCTTTGGATTTCAGATATTTTTTCCCCCCTAACATTTAACAATGTATCTAAACAACACATCAATGCTAGCAATAAATAATACATAGAAAAGTCCTACATGTGGCCAACTGTGTTCAGTACAGTTTGTCTAAAGTAAGAACTCCCCTAGACATATGTCTGGACACGTACTGGTGACTATAGCAACGAAGCATAACTATTTGAGGCAGGGTGTGGTATCACTGTTTAGGACAGGTTTTGGCTCGGTTCAGTGTGAGAAAGGGAATATTGTGTTAGCCATAGAGTGCAGAGGAGCTACTCTCCGTGAAATGCGCTATTCTTGTTGACATAGCAGCCTCAGACTTTGTGGCGGGGGGAGTTCTTACCATGGACAAACTATACACTCTGCAGTTTCGCATCTGTTCATTAAATTCTTGCAGTGTTTACAGCATTCATAAACAGTCACGTGATCCGGCTTGCACAGCATAAGGCTTGAACCGACCACAGTGCTGACGTGAAATATCCTCAGTGGTAGACGGATCATGGGTTAGTGTCCCCTTGCCGTCAGGCTAACCGTGGGAGGTTCTCGCGGTCTCCATGTAACGCTAATGCTGGTTAGCTCCATCAAAAAATCCTCCACGAAGGAAAATTTCCCCCGGGAGTTTCCTTGTCTTCTGGATTGGGTTCAAAATTACAAGGATACGGAGTTTAACATTAGTAGTCGTAAACCCATAAAATTGGGTCGGCAGTTCAACGACGGTTATAAAATATAAAACAGTCACGTGAGGAGCCAGGATAACCTGGTTGGTAGAGTTCTGGGCCCATGTCCAAGAGTTCGTGGGTTCGATCCCAGGCCGGCCGAAGACTTCCCGTTTAGTTAATGGTGACTGATGCACGTTCAATCTGTCGAGTTGCGAAATCCTCCATGTTTCCTTAACAAATCAATACCTCTGGAGGTACTGATCCAGGATCCTTGTCTTCTGGATTGGGTTCAAAATGACAAGGATATGGAGTTGAACACGAGTAGTCGTAAGACCAAAATTGGGTCGGATGTTCAACGACGGATATAAAAGAAACGAATGATTTATCCTTGATCATGAGACCTATGGAATTCCTAATTGGGGTTACCGATTTCTGAACATATTGCAAGAACTAAACGCATTTGTCACTTTGAAGCTACAAACATAAACTATTAGCTGTTTACAGTGTAACGAAAAGGCATATTTTCAACTAAAAAAATATTTATTATTTTTATAATTTACTGTAATAAGTGTAATAGTTTCTGAAATATAAATATTTCAAACCCGATCATCCCACTATACCACCTATGAAGGAATAATTGCACTTTAAGGCAATGATAACATGTTTAAGCGATCCAGTATCACCACTCGGCAAAGGTGGTTCGATCCTTGAATCAGACTAAACAATCGGGATTACAGCTTGTCTCCTCAAAGTCTGAGGCTATGGTAACAAGAGTCAGGAAGGGTAGCTCCTCTTCACTCTATGGCCAAGACAATATTCCCCTTCTCTCACCGACCCGAGACGTCACTACCCCCCACAACCCTACTTGAAATAGTTACTATAGTCAGTATCCAAAACCCTGACAAATGCTCAGTCTTTAGATCATGGCTATTGGAACTGCCCTTAATTATGCCCAGACAATTGATAATAATTGCATTTGGATATTGGCCGATAGTGGGAGTGCTATACAGTATTTCAAGAACTGGCCGGAAATATTTGATATTCCTGGCCAGGAGATTATGAAGCTTCTCTCTGAAGACACCAATAAGCCTCCAATGGATCCCATCGCATGTCCGGGTACATGGCAATGAGACAGCCAGTGTGGTATGGACGGTTTGAACCGTTTCTTGAGATCCACTCCCTGGGAAAACATCGCTTGCTTCCAGTGTGGCACCGTACTCCATCCCATCAGTGGTATGCTGGCGACCGCCCTGGCCTATCATTAACATGCTGTGGCCCTCGGCCTTCCCAATCGGCCATGACCAGAATTCGTAGTGGCCATCTTAAGTGTTTAGGGTTTCAAAATGGGGAGAAGACTTTCCAACCTTGTTCCAGCTAGTCCTGATCACCTTCTTTTTTGTCTTGGTGCTTCTTTTAAGCAGCTGCTGGTTGATCGGGACTTTCTTGCAGATATATGGGGAACTGACGCGACGGACCTGGTCTAGGCTTTCCTTCTCCAGGTGGATGTGTAACAACATAGTCACCACTAAGGGTCCAAACGAATGGTAAGGGGAGCTCTTATTTAGACAAACTATGTGTGCACTGTCGTAGGTGTGGAAAGTCCTTTCTTTGGTTGTGGCGTAGAAGAGAGGAGTATCATCTACATAGTCTGAAAAGAGTCAAATGAGCTACCATACCAGGGCTATTAAGAGCCCTGGAAAAAGGTCATGATTTAAAAATGTGTGTTTTAGAGTATTGTTTTTAGAGTGTAATATAAACGCTTTAACTGTTATTTCTTATACCAGACTGCAGATATTAAAGAAATTTTGTTCTTTTTGTTAGAGAGAGGAGCCCTCATGCAGAGACAACAGTATCGTGATGCTTCTCACTATCGTGGTCGGTATTCTGACTCTTCATTCGTCACCTGTTGTTCACTCTCACCCCCAGAACATCACCAGGAGGTATGACAGGAAGTTCCACGATGGTGAGCAATTTTATTTCTTCTTTAATTTGTGGCTTGCGGCAGTATCGGGGGCCTCCCTGGCCGAGCGGTATCGTCCGGCAGTGTCGAGGTGGCGGGTTCGAATCCCGTCGTAACCCTCGATGTTCTCTTTTTAATGTGCATCTCTATATTCTGTTGTTGTTATAGTTCATTTACGTCGCACTTGAGCTGCACAATGGGCTATTGGCGACGGTTTGGGAAACATTCATGAGGATGATCCGAAGACATGCCATCACCATTTTGATCCTCTGTAGAGGGGATGGCACCCCCGCTTCGGTAGCCCGACGACCTGCACGCGAAGTCGAGCACTTGACGGTAGAACAGTTTAACGAGGACCCATACCGTACACCCTTGGTCCCTACGCAGGCTGATCCAAGTGGTCACCCACCCGCACACTGACCGCAGACAGCGATGCTTGACTTCGGTGATCTGCTGGGATTCCAAATTGTTCTATCTGTTCTTCGATTTGAAAAAGGTTTATAAGCCTAAATTGAGCAAACCAGCCTGCAAATGAATGCAATTTCAATAAAGCATGCAACAGTATTGTCCGCTATTAAAGGATGAGCGTGGCTAAAAGCTAGACCTTTTGAGTAGTTAACTTCCCCTACTTTATCACAAATGCAGATACCTCAAACTACTGATTGCAAATGTAGTAGTCACTATTACTTAACTACATTTTAGATACGAACGCTAGAGGATTCAATTTCATCAAAGATTGGTTTTGTAAAATATTTGTTATTAACGATTATTATTTAAACATATGAAATTTTTTTGGCTTCATAATTATGAAATTTGTTTGTTCGAAAACCATAAATAAATTTAATATTTATTATTATTATTTTTTTATCTATAAATATAAATGAGGAAAAGCATTTTGAAATGTAAGTTATACACATGCATGCACTGTTTCAAACTATACAATTGTAAATTAAAAATCTCGAAACTGCTTGCAGAAAATGAATCGATCGAATAGCTCTTGAGAAATAAGTGGACAATCTATGTTTAAATTCTCTCTTTTATTTGTAAAAACAATGAGGAGAAAACAAAATGAAACTGTTGTAATGCAGGGTATTGTCAACTGAAGAACAAAATGAAAAAGTCATCGTGACCGAGAATAAAATGTCGAGAGAAAATAAAAAAGAACATTTTCTTAACCCAATTGTGAACGGGAATATCCGGGTCAGTTTCACCGCTAATTTCGTTTTTGTCATTACCGTTATTTCAATGGTAAAGATGACCGAAGAGAAATTAAAAAATCGACATTATTCATTTAAAGGTAAGAGTGTTTAGAGCAGATCCTATATTGAACAAATACAGTCAATATATTATTAGATTATACTCTATACAGGTTTTTATGTGACTGACTGCAATTGTTTACGTTAGTCTATCAATTGGTAAACATTATAATACAAAATTTTAAAAATATATACAAATTAGGAAGTATATAAAAAAATCTGAATAAAAACTCAATACTTGTATGCTTAAATATAAAAGTATTGCCCATAAACTCACGTCATTATTAAAACACAACAGTGCGTCTAATAATTTGAACTAATTATTACAATATAATAATATAATACCTGATATAGTAAATATTCTATATTTATATAATATATAGTCTTATTTATCCAAACGTAAAATTTATATTATATATCGTCTAATGCAGGGGTTGACAAACTTTATTGATCATCGACCCCTACATAATTTTTCGAAATCTCCATCGACCCCCATAAAAGTAATTTTCTGTTAATTAAAATAAAACTCTATTAGATACTGTGTTTGTACATCTGTTTTATGATTTTGAACATTCATTAAAGTAATAGTACATAGTGTAACAATAGTTTTATGAGAAATATATTAATGTTGAAATATAAATACTTAATATTTATGAAATAATAAGTAATTATAAGTAAGTAGAAATAATAAGTAAAGTAACTACGGATTTATTGCTTCTTAATCAATAACATAGCTGTACCTGGTTTTTTTTCTTTTTTTTTTTTTTTCAAGGTGATATTGGGTTCAAAATTGGTCAATTTTAATCTTAAATCCCCTCGAAACTCCACATTTAATTTATTTCTGTTCTTAGTTAAGATTGAATTTACGTGACTGAAACCGGCTTCAACCATATAGGAACTTGGAAATGCTATCATAAATGGCTGAGCTATTTCGTAAAGTTTTACATATTTTTGCATTATATTTATATTTGTCCAAAATTTGCGTATTGTTAAATTTTTAAAAAGCGTTTTTGCTTCAAATCCCCATAATAATTCAGCAAGCTCATCTTGCAGGTTGATGTCCACGTTTTCAATTTGAGCAGAAAATGGCACAATAATCCAATCAGGGATGTCAATGTTTTCCTAATCAACAAAACGCAGTTTAAAATCGTCGCTCAATTTTTGAAGATTACCTGTATATATTTCCAAGTCTTCTTCTTTTATTTCTAATTGTCACATATCTGTAAAATACTGATAATCCTTCGACCAATCGACCCCCATTCGACCCCCTAGCTCAGATCGACCCCCGCCTATGCTAAATAGACCCCTGGGGGTCTATATAGACCACTTTGGCGACCTCTGGTCTAATGTAACCAATTAATACACTAACGTAAACAAGTGCAAACCGGTTTCAGTCGCTTAAAAACTATAAAACTGTATTGTATCACCTGATAATTAAGATTTTGTAAAGAATATTATAGTGCGTCTAATAGGTCCAATGACCAGGGGCTTTAAATATTTCAAATGGCGATTTGAAATTGCTGGCGATGTTTCGTCAGAAATGAGTTGTTTATTAGTTTTTGAAAAGGGAGAAATTTTAAGAATATTCTATAATTTTCTGAGAATGATTTTATTTCTCACTAGTTTATTAAAATTTTTCTTCATTTTAAATATGGACCTCGTAGTATTTACTGTATTTTTTTAAACTAAAGTTAAAAAGAAATGTCTTACATTAATATTAACAATTTTTTTGAAAAATTGTTTAAGAATTTCCGTTTTTGAAGAAGTTTATACAAAATTTAAAAAACAACTAATGCTAAAAATGCTATAACCGCTGCAGGCCACTACCAAAATTTTCTCATTTGGCACTATATTATTTTATTTTATAACCGACGTTGAGCAGCCGACAAAATTTTGGGTTTATAACTATTAATGTTCAACCCCGTGGCCTTGTCATTTTGAACCCAATCCAGAAGACAAGGGAACGCCTGGATCAAGTTTTAGGAGAAAATGTGCCTTCGTAGAGGACTGTTTGATGAAAATATCTCTCATTTGCGTTATATGGAGAGGAAAACCACCCACGGTAAGACTGATGGCAAGGGGACTCTAACCCGTGATCCGTCTTACACAGAGGATATTTCGTGTCAGCACTGTGGTCGGTGCAAGCCGGGTGCAGATTTCGTATCGACCAGAGATCGCTGGGATTGGAACTCGGTTCACCTCATAGGAATGCTCTGTCATCTGAGCCATCACGGCTGGAATATATTAATAATAATTTTAAAAAAATTATTGTCTTTTTTTTTACTTTCGAAAAGAAACTATTATAATTTTTTTGGAAAGTAAAAAAAAAAAATTCGTAGGGCGCAGCCATCACTGGGATTTGAACCCAGGTCACCTCATTGAAAGTCAAACACCCTATCCATTGAGCCACCACGGCTCTGGTCCTATAATAAAACACGGACCATTGAAAATGAATCATTGAACGTGATCATTAGATAAAAAGTTATTCAGGGTGTTCTCTTCTTTTTGTGCACTGTGTATAATTTTTAAAGCAAATAGGAATTATTGTGCAGTTGTCAGAATTGTTGAAGACAGTGACGTATTCGTTTTGATGATCAGAACATGTCACGCATGGATCTAGTTTCAAATAAAGTTGTTTGTGATTTGATTGAGGCAAATAAATACTTTGCGTGATGTTGTTATGATCATCTCATTAACGCGTTATACGACAGTAAATTATAATATGAGATTAAATCCAGTGGTTGATAATGGACATTGATTAGTAACGTTATAATTGTAATAATGATGTCATTCTGCTGACATGCAGCAATGTATGTTCATTGTATTGTTAGTCATCATTTTATAAAATGTGTGATTGTGTATTGTTTCACAAACTCAGTAAAAGGTTCTACGATATATATATATATATATATATATATATATATATATATATATATATATATATATATATATATATATATATATATATATATATATATATATATATATATATATATATATATATATATATATATATATATATATATATATATATATATATATATATATATATATATATATATAACAACTGATTAAAAAAAAAAGAGGAAATTTTTTTTAAAAAGACCGGGGAAAAAAAAATTTTATCCTTTTTTTTTTTTTTTTAATCAGTTGTTTGTTATTTTCTTAATTATTTCCCCCCCCCCATTTTCATATGTCTATAATTTTCCTTTATTTTATTTTCATTTTGAACTTATCTAATGAGTTCTGTTTACTTGTAGCTCATGCGCAATAATTGAAACTTATTGTTTTTCCTAACTTTTTTCCTGTATTTATTTATTTTGTTATATATATATATATATATATATATATATATATATATATATTTATATATATATATATATATATATATATATATATATATATATATATATATATATATATATATATATATGTATATATATATATATATATATATATATATATATATATATATATATATATATATATATATATATATTTTTTTTTTTTTTTTTTCTTTTTTTTTTTTTTTTTTTCTTTTTTAAAACCTTGTCAAGATTTTTTTGCCGTCACGGTACATTTCTTTTAAATATTTTATATTACATTTGTTCTTACTCGCCAATATGACCTATTCAAAAAAAAAAAGAAGTTGAAACAAAAGTATTTAAAAAAAATTACGGCTTACGACGAAATTTTAGTGAAGAAGTACAAAGAATAAATACTTAATAGCTAGTTTTGAACAAAAAATTTAGTTTTTGTTATCAAAAATCAATAGAAATTTGTTTCTCATCATTCTTTCGTTTTTAATACATTTTTGGATCAAGTTTTTAAAAAAATGATATAATCTAAATTTCGCTCAAATTGTTATTTATTCTTCGAACTTAAGGGCTAATTTATCATTCAAAAAAAAATTTTTTTTTTCAATCAAATTAATTAGCGCAGCTGCTTTTGGAATAAAAAGAGGAAATTCAAAAATAGGTTCTTTATAAATTTTACATACTTAAATAAATTTTTCTCTTAAATTAAAATAAATTAAAAATAATAATTTTAATTAAATTTTTTTTTCTTAATTAATTATTTTTCTTTTAAACATATAACGGCTCGAGCTACCTGTTGCGGGAAACACTAATTATTTTAAAAAATAAATACTTTAAATGCAACAAAAAATATGTGATGGTTAAGTTATCGTATTTATAAATGTGTATACGAATTTTATATATAAAAAAAAATGTTTTTGGAATTTTAGGAAAATTGAAGAGAGAAAAAGTAAAAGCTACAACATCAACAAACTGTTATTATATCTGGAAGAATATTTGAAGAAAATATAAATTTATTATATATTTGTTTTTTCCGAAAATTAGCCACCCTACTTTTCTTATCTTTCCTTCTTTCTTTTTCTTTTTTGTTTGTTTGTTATTTTTTGTCAAAACTAACAGCATTGAAGCATTTAAATATGACTCCGACTAGTTAGGGTTGCTTTCTCTCTAACGGTTAATTAGAGCGTTTCTAATGAATTATCTACCTAAGAAAACGAATATCTTAAGATAAATGCCTATTTAACCAAGGATGAAACTGTCTTTAGAACACAGATTAAAATGCTTTTTTTTTTTAAAAAAAAATAAAGAAATATTTTGTTAAATAGGTCGGTTCATCTTCATGTCTGCTTCGGAAAATAGTGAGAACTATCCCATTAAATGTATCTTACACAATGATGAGGAATAAAATGGCTCATGTTTCACGTTGGTAACAAAGAACAGCAATATCAAGCGTGTGAGCAGTCATAAGCATGAAAGTGCAAGCGTACGTTGTTTATACATTTTTGAAAAACATCCGAAGCGAAAATCCTGAATAACTTTTTATCTAATGATCGGATTTTCACGTTCTATGATTCATTTTCAATGGTTCGTGTCATAATATAAGGCCAGAGCCTTATCAGAGCATAGAACTTTCGACATCCAATGAGGTGACACGGATTCAAATCCCAGTGATGGCTGATCGATACGAATCGCTAGTGTTGGCATTACGCGCACGGTTTGCACCAACCACAGTGCTGACGTAAAATATCCTCAGTGATAGACGGATCATGGGTTAGAGTCCCCTAGCCGTCAGGCTAACCGTGGAAGGTTATCGTGGTTTTTATCACCATGTAACGCAATTTCGGGGTAGTTTCATCAAAGAGGCCTTCACGAAAGCAAATTTCCCCCACTACTTGATTAGGGAGTTTTGTCTTCTGGATTGGGTTCAAAATGACAAGGCAGCGAAGTTGAACATAAGTAGTCGTAAATTTTAATTCTGTTCGGCTGTTCAACAACGGTTATAAAAAATAGTCTTTTATGGGCCGGGATGAGCCGGTAGGACGTAGAACTCTTGCTCGTGAGAACGGGAGTTCGAATCCAGTCGACTGAAGAATTCCCGTCTATTAAATCAGCGGTTCTTAACCTATGGGTCGCGACCCAAAATTGGGTCGCGAAGCATATTTCTTGGGTCGCACTAAGTCGAACCAAAAAAGTTAGTAATGCACCAAATAATAAGTAATACCAACACCTCCTAGAAGAAGTCATTGTGGCTTACTCAGCCACAATGACTTTTCTAGGAGGTGTTGGTAGTACTTATTATTTTATAATTTTGACTTTTTTTTGGGTCGCGACATGAACATATTTCTCAAATTTGGGTCGCGGCTTAAAAAGGTTAAGAACCACTGTATTAAATGATGACTCGTGCTCGTTAAATCTGTCGGGGTTACAAAGTCCTCCAAGTTTCCATAACAAGTCAATATTTCGAGGGGTACTGATCCAGGAGTTCTCTTGTCTTCTGGATTTGGTTCAAAATTTTAAAGCTGCGGAGTTGAATATTGTTAGTCGTTAATTCCCAGATGGATCAGCTGTTCAATGACAGTTTTAAAATAAAATAAAATACAGGCTTATTCCCCTAGTGGTACTCGTTCTCACCATCTGCCACTGCTTGATGTCCTTGTAAATGAAACACGCACGCACGCATATATATATATATATATATATATATATATATATATATATATATATATATATATATATATATATATATATATATATATATATATATATATATATATATATATATATATATATATATATATATATATATATATATATATATATATATATATATATATATATAGCATAATAAATAAAAACGAAAAAAATATTAAGAAAATTTAGAAAAACAAAAAGTTTTATTTATTGCGCATAAGCTGCAAGTAAATAGAACTCATAAAATAAGTTCAAAATGTGGAGAAAACAAGTGAAAATTTACAGAAATTTCTTTTCCCCTTTTTTCATTGTTATATATATATATACACACACACATTGCGACCTTCCTTTCCGGTAGATGAGCAGGGGCCCTGGTCACTTTGTTTGAAGTAGCATTAAATAATATGAAACATCAATATAATTTAGCTCATATAAAGAGCATTTTTCTGTTTTTTCTTTAACTTATTATAGCGTTGGTCCATGTAAATCAACTGAAAAAGGAATTTTGTTGATTCCTAAAGATCATTTCGTTATGCAAAGAATGACGTTAAAATTTTTATTCAATCTAAATTTGAAGCATTTAAAAAAAAAAATTAAAAGTAGTTAACTAACTGTCAAAGCTCAGTAATATGGACAGCCAAACCGAAACTAGATGATTGATCCTGTTTCTTTTTGAAAATAGGTTCAGAATTTAGTTTATTATTTTATTTTGCATGGCAACAATAAGTACTAAAAGTATTAAAGGAGTTTATTATTTTATTTTGTATGGCAACAATATAAGAATTTCACTAAAGGAATTAAAGTGAAATAAGTTTATTGATTTATTCACGAATTTCAAAATCTGGTTTTGTTAAAACTGCTATATATTATTAACTATATAGTTATAAGCCTGGTACGCGAACGAGTTTTCTAAAAAACAAGAAGTATTCGGAATAATGACAAGTGTAAAAGTTGACAGCAAGAGTAGCGTGCATTTTGTATTTTTTAAAATTTTGAAGAAAGCTTCCAGCTAGAGAGTCTAAAATTAAATGAGTGCATAAAATAAATAAAAAAAGTTTATATAGGTATTTTGTCTATCTATATTACATTGTCACAGAACGTTTCAGAGTTTTCAAAAAGCAGTTTAGCATTCTCTCCAAATGCGATAAAATCGTAAATTTGGAGAATAAAATTTGGTTTTGGCAAATGATTTTTTCCCCACTGGAACTGGAAAGAAAATTATTTATAGTTTTTTGTTTAATTTATTCTTTAAAATATTCCCCCTTGGTGAGATTTGAAGATGATTAAGCTACTTTTTGTATCACTAATCACTTGATTAGGTTTAATTCCCATTAATTGTAACATTAATTTAATATTTATGATTGTTATTATTTAAATAATATTAATTTTATATGTTAATACAAACTTTTAGAGTAATTCTGTTTTGTGTAAGCGCAAATTTTGAATGTTTTTCTTTCTGTAATATTCTGATTTTTTCTTCATAATAAAGGATCAGATGGACAGATATACTCCAGTGAAAGATATTTCCAGCAAGATATATCACTATAATTACAGTATTGAGTATAGTGATATATCTTTCTTTTTATTTGCTTTTTTTTAAACGAATTTCCTTTAATATCTTAATAAAAATACAAATAAGAAGGAAAAAATATTATTCATTGCCAAGATGACAATCAATCCCTTGCAGTTGTCTTTATGTATTTTGTTTTCATAAATAGTATTTTATTTAGTGTATTAAATTAGATTTTGTGAAATGATTTAGTATTTTTATTTTTTTTTAAATTTTTGAACCAATATTTAAATGCAGAACATCTGTGTATAGCAGAGATATTAATAATTTATTATTATCAAATCTGGGAGAAGCTTAGATAAATGAGGTTTTTGTTTTGTATTACATACAAATAGTAATGTAAGTTAATCTTCATTAATAATGAATTGAGGCTTCATTAAGAAAGTGAGATTATTTTTTAATTTTATATCTTCAGTATTTTTAATTATTTATAAAAAAAAATTTGTTTTTAATTTACATAAAGACTTGGGACACAACCTTTTTTATTCTAAAAATTTTATTCTTGTCCGTTTTTGCTTTGTTTGCTTCATGCAGGTGGCAATTTATAAAGTTAAACAGGTGTACAAAACTAAGCAAAAATTAATATGGGATATTTCTTCAAAAGTTGTTCAAATTGCAGAACTAAATCAAAAATTATAGTTTTCTGTGTTAGATAATACAAAATATTAAAGCATTTTTTTCATTTTTATGTGATATATTTCTATTGTCTTCAATGCCATTGTTTCTCTGTACTGTGGAGTTTCATAAAATAAAATGTACAATATAATGTATAAATTACAAATGATAATTTTTGTGTGGTTCATTGTATATTTTGTCCTCTACATTATCAGTACGTACTTCACTATTAGTCTGACATTTCTTAAATAGATGTATCTGAAAAAGTCGGGAATTTTTTTTTCTTGAGTGACAACCCTGATGGAAAAATTATTTCATTTCTTTAAATAACTAAGTGCAAATCATTGCTTGCATTTTTTCAATAAAAATTAGTGGACAGTAATTGCATTCAATAATGATTTCTAAATGTACAATTATTGACCCTAAAAGAAATGCTATTAAACTTCTTTGGAGAATGGTGTTCTGTCTAACCTGAATGTTATTCAACTATTTAAAGTGTTTTATTTACACTAATCATATACTTGTGACATTAAACTGGAGGTGTTGTGAGTGATGTGTAGAACAAAATATACAAACTATTTTAATAATATTGAAATAGACAGTCATATATTGTAATCATAATATGCATGCTCTGTAACCCTTTCAAACTATTGTAAATTACATAAGAAGTTACCGAAATGGGTTTCTATCTTCTACTGAAACAAACTGGTGTGGGAGAAAAAGTTTCTGAATACGATGAAAAGAGGGGAAAATATGAAGAGGTAGAAAATCTCGTAAATGCCTATTCCATTTAAAAAGAAGTATAATATGAACTATTATAAAGTGGTGGAACATTATATGTTCAGGATGTCTGTCCAGGGTATATTTACTACCCTTTCGCAGTAACTTCACAAATTCAACTTTAGGAAAAACGGTAGTTTCGCGAAACACTTTTAATAAAGCAAGTTCTTGTGCAAACCCTGTTCTCGTTTCAATCTATGGAAAAAGGAGCTTTTTTACGAAAAGGTAGCACATGTTTGGTCAGATAGAGCAATATGGTAAACCTAATCTGTCACTCACGCCATATTAAAGCGAGTTTTTTTTTTAGCTGAGATTTCTAAAATGAAACGATGAGGGTTTCCATCCGTAAACTTTGCATGAAGTCAAAATTCGAACACAATCTCAAACATTATTGTAAATTTATTCTAACAGACCTTTACTTTTTATGAAATTTTTTTTTTTTCACTGTGAAACTTTTCTGTATGACCTAGTCGAAAATGTTCTCTTAATGGAAAGAACTTTTAGTGCCAGTTCTGTTAAATGCATGTACTTAAATGCATTATCTTTTTAATATGGGGAAAAATATACAGAAATTTACCTGTCATAAATGATTTTTATTTGAAGTGACAATTTTTAAGAATATTTTCTTACTTTATTTTTGTGTTGATTTTTTAATATAATTTTTAATTTTCACAAAATGGGCACCTCTCAAAGAAAACCAGACAGACCCTTGATATTATACTATAAACAAAGCTTAAACATTAGAAATGTCGGCAAGTACAACCAAATGATTTATGATGCATATTTTATTTCCAGGTGCTATCTACGTCCACCATTCACCAGAGTCTGAGGTGTTCTTCCGTAGACCTAAGCATGAGGGTCGAGGTTTCAATTCCTTCAAACCTTTCTACCAAAGCCCTTCCAGACAGAATACTTACACTCAGTGTTCGAGTGGGGGCAAGTGCCAATTCTTTCTCTACTGCTGGTTGTCTGGGGGTTCACTGGGTCAATCATGTGGACCACTCTTCGCCTGTTGCAACACCCCCACGGAAAAGAAGTCGGTCAGTGCACAGAATTATGGACCGGTCAAAAATGATCCATGTAAGCAATTTTAACACTTCAAATCATATATTAAACTCTTTGTTAATATAATACATAGACATCTCAAGGCTTGTACCTAGTTTAATGAAATCTTCTTCGCAAGTATACTTCTATGATTAAAATTGCCAAATTTTAGCGTACCTTGCAGAAAGATTATTTTTTAGGAAGGGAAAAACTTTGGTTTTCCTTTCTGCAGAAATTTTGGAAAGATTTTATCTATTCTTCAGAATTATATTCAAAAGATGCTTTTCTCGTCCATCTGAGTGGAGAAAAAAATGCTTTTTCTATTCTCAGTTGAGAACAATGAAAAATAAAGATTGATGAAGTGGAAAATTAGGTTTTCTTTTCTGCAAAAAATTTCGCGTTCTAATTTTTTTAATGCAGTTATTACAAGTGATTTCTACATAGTTTTAAAATCCGATATCTTTAATACTATTGTATTTGTAATATTGTACTATATTACTATTGTACTGTATTGTTAATACTATTGTACTATATTATTTATGACAATAACTGATTCTTGAGCCGCGTTGGCTCAGGGGATAGAGGGCATCCGGCTTGCGCCGACTGCAGTACTGACATGAAATATCCTCAGTGGTAGACTGATCATGGGTTAGAGTCCCCTTGCCAACAGGCTAACCGTAGGAGGGTTTTGCGGTTTTCCTCTCCATGGGGCAAATGCGAGTTAGCTCCATCAAAAAGTCCTCCACGAAGGCAAATTTCTCCCAATACTCGATTCAGGAGTTCCCTTGTCTTCTGAATTGGGTTCAAAATGACAAGGCTACGAAGTTGAAAATTAGTAGTCATAAACCCATAAGATTGGGTCGGCTGTTCAACGATGGTTATAAAATAAAATAACTGAATCTCGCAATGAAAACGCGTATTTAGTAACCCTTTTTTGAAGAGTCCGTCGTGAATTTAAAATTTTTTTTTATTCCGATGATGATTTACAAAATGCGAAAAAGGATATAATTAGTGTGTTTTCCCCCTGCAAAATGCGAGAATATAGCCCATGATATTAGAATTAAAAATATATTGCACATTTGATTAAAAAATAGTTTAATTTAATCCAAAAAGTTTCTTTTTTTTTTTTTTTTTTTAGTTGATGCTTTTGTTACTTTAACTTAGTAACATGTATATTTGTTACTTTTAAAATATCTTGCAGAGAGATATTAGTGTTAGAAAGGTATGTTGCAGAAAGCCCAAAAAAATTTTGACACGGGGGTTACCATGATTTAACGAAAAGCAAGTATACTTCAATAATTAAGGTGGACAAATTTTAGCATAAATAATCATGTTTCCCTGATAACCTAATTAAAAGGTGAAGGAAAAGATCATCAAAACAGCCATTGTAACGGAGAGGGTAAAAGATTGTGGGGAAATCCTGAAAATGTCTGTTCTTGCAATTTGAAAAATAAAAAAAAAACCTATTACGAAACATGTCTTTTGATGTACAACTAGTGGTTTAATTTAAAGCTTTCTCCAAATTTGAGGGAGTCCCTATTTATTTTAACTTAAGATTACTGCAAAATTAACACTTATGGCAAACTGGGAAGAAAATCTTTAGATGCACTTAAAAATAAACATCAGTAACGAGATTTCGCAAAGCGTGACTGATTCCTTTTAACTCTATTGCATTACGAACGCTATTTTGTTTTATAACCGTCATTGTTATACGGCTACTGATGTTCAAATCCGTAGCTTTGTCATTTTGAACACGATTCAGAAGACAAGGGAATTCTGGAAGAAATTTGCCTTTATTGAGAACTTTTTGATGGAACTAACACACATTTGAGTTCCATGAAAAGGAAAACTATGAAAACCTCCCGTGGTTAGCTTGATGGCTAGGGGTCTCTAACCCGTGATACGTCTGCCACTGAGGCTATTTTACGTCATCACTGTGCTCGGTGCGAGCCATGTGCGGAATGCCGACACTACGTGAGTATCAGAGTGCATGAGCAAAATTTTCCATATGAATCACCGTTTTGCTAAGGTGATTAGCATTATAGTTCACATAAGATTAAATTTAAAAATCATGGTGATATGGCGAAATTCGCAAAAAATTAATCTAACATTAAAGGGCCAAAATCACTGTTGGCAATGGTCTCATTAAGCGTTTTCTGAAGGGCCCTTTGATCCCAATAAATGCATCCTCTTTGTAAAAGTAAGCTGCAATCCCTTAAAAACACTGCTGTTTTATTTAGATTCTACTTTGAAATAATTTATTCTTGGTTTTTAAGTAATAATTACACATTGCTAAAATTGTCTGTGATTATAGGTTTAATTCTGTTTTCTATCTGTTTTTGTCTGTTTTACATTGTTAGGAAGCCGACCGGCTTGTGTAGGGGGCAGAAAACTGTCCTTGCACCAGAAAGGTTCTGGGTTCGAATCCCTGGCAAGACATGGATGTTTTTTCCTTCTCTGTACTACCTGTCCTCACTGTGGGAGCGACGTTAGCCTACCTAATATGGTGCCCCTGAAAGAGAGGCCAACAAAATCGCCCTGTAAATGCCTATATTGACGGAGGTTAACACAGGTGGGCATTGGGGGGGGGAAACTTTGTTGGGATTATTCTCAACTGGTTTAATTTTTATGAGTATTCAGGGATCTGTTTAGAAGAAATTTGGGTTCGTTAATGGACCCTTCACAGAATATTTTAACTTAAAAGTGGACCCTTCACAAAATAATTTATCTTTTAATTGGACTCTTCACAAGAGACACTCGAAAGACATTTGCGTATTATTGTAAAAGGGCGGGGAAAATTGACTCATGCTAAGTGTTCAACTCTTATAGATGTTTTCAAATCTACTGGCAATCGACGTATATTGCTCTAATATTTTGTTAATCATGTTTTTCTGCTTAATTCCTGAGGCTTAGTTTGATCTCATTTCATTTATATTATGTACCTTAACCTCTTAGGAGTCAAAAATTATTTATAAATTCCAAATGTAGTATTTTAAGAAAATATTTCTACTTCTACAAACATCGTGTCTACATTCTGATTGATATTAAATTATATTTTTTTGTAAATAAATAATTGAGCAATATATTATTTATAAAATTAATTGATAAAATATGGTGTAAATAAAAATTAACTTATATCAATTTTTTTAAAAAAAAACTATTATAAATTTAAGAATTGTTTAAGTTTACTGAATGTGTAACACATTAGAAGTGATACATGATTAAGTTGTGTTATTTAAAATATGTCAATCGAAATTATTAAAAATGTGAGTGGTTTTGTTTCCATTATTCGTCCGAAATGAATATTCTGTGTTGTGTAGTATAGGCTAAATACTAAATATTTGTATGTTGCATCTCTAATTTAGTAGCAGCAATAGCTGTTTAGTTTTGAAAATTTGATTTTTTTTTTAATTATAATTTTACAGTGTTGAGCATAATCTTGTATCCATTTGCAATAACAGGACCCTATATGCACAAATTCACAAAACAGGACCCTGGTTGAAAGAATGTGACTTGACGCTTATTTTATATTCACTAATTACGAGTAATTTTTTCACTTTTACAAAAACTGGACCTTTCACAAAATGTCTGGACAGACCCCTGGTATTTTTTTCGGGGGAAGGAGAATTGTTAATACATTTCTTAGATTTTAAATTTTAAAACTATTTTTTTCCAGTAAATATTTATATATATATTTTTTAAATCTTTAAATGTTGATTTTCTTTATATGTCGTATCTGAATGTTCATTTCCTCATAAAATTTTTCTTTCATTTGGTTTAAATTATCGAAAACAGCTTTCAAGTTGTTTATCAATTAATCATTTTTACTGTTAGTTTATTTTTTTTAAGAAGAAAGAAAAAGAATTGCACAGAGATTGCCTTTAAATTACGTTTATAAACTATGAATGTTTCTCTTTTGATTATGAGGGAAAATTATCATTTTGAATATATTCATAAAATAGTATGAGAGGATAATTTAAAAATTGTGCCTAAAATTCAATTATTACATAATATTACACATTTTGATAAATATCCAGTGTTTTCATCATAGAAAGAAAATGGGTGAGAATTTCTCACCCTTTCTCAAAAACAGGGTGAGATTTCAGAAAGTTAAGTGAGATTTCTAAAAACTGAAAAAATACAAATAGACTTGGAAAAAAAATCATTTCTTTTATTATAATACATTTTTAACGTCTTCTATTTTTTAAAGCATTGAATATTTTTGCTGCATCATCATAGAAGATTTTGCCTTTACTAGGTATTTGTCCATCTTACATTAGTGCATAAAAAAATTTGAACGTCTTACATGAAAAACCATACCTACAGTAAACACGTGATTGCAGAGAAATGTGTTCTGAAAGGGGTTCTGTGGTTCGGAGGGGTTGTGTTCTGTTGTTCGAAAAGGTTCTGAACAATACCTACTGGTAAATAGGGAAGCTAGATAACGGGGCAAGTGTTGAAAATAATGAAGATCCAGGAAGAAAAGTGAAACGGATTTTATTCTAAATGACGTAATTCGAAACTTTTTCCAAAATGCGAGAATTTTGCGAATTTTGAAATTAATTTATAGAATACGCGAATTTCTCGCGGTAATCATTTTTTAATGCGAGAAGAGAAAAAAATATGCGAGATTCTCGCGTTCTCGCGCTGTAGTGAAAACACTGAATATCTGTGATATTTATTACATATATTACACATTTGCATTCATATTCCGCATTTTGATAAATATCTATGATAAGTTACAAAACTCAAAAGTGCTCTTTTCAGAGAGGAAACTCTTCTTTTTTTTTGTAGGGAGAACACAACTATTGGGCTAGGACTACTGCCTTCTGATATTTTAATGGTCAAAAATTCAAATCTGTCAAGAAATTAGAGTGTATGGGGCAATCCATACAAAATTTACACCTATGATGCAAAAATGATATAATTTTATTTTATTGTTCTTTATTGAAAATAAATCGACACATATTTTTGCGTTTTTGTTTAAATTGCATATTTTTGACTATACAAATTTTTGAAAATTTCGCTTTTTTGAGCACACGACTTTGCAAGTTATTTTTTAACGTAGTGCCAGCCAACAACAAAAATACTTAAATACACTTTCTTGAAGTGATTTTTCTCAAACTCTAAGAAAATCAACATTAAAATATAAAATGTTTTGTTTTTGACATAAAAAAATTCATTTTTTGAAAAAACAACTTTTTTTTGCAATTTGGACATCTTTGATTTTTTTAATATTTCGACAGTGTGAAGTATAATCAATAATGATATTAATTCCAAATTTTTGGAATGGTAAGACACTTTGTTCGAAAGATATAAACAAAACAGTGACGGTGCGCACGCCACGTATGTATGTAGAATATGGCTCGACTGTTCTCAAACTCATCCGCTACCTACTAAACTAGAGCGTGGCGTGCGCGCTGTCACTGTTTTGTAATTCATCATCACATTAAAAAAATTAAAAAATCATGAAATCCGTAGCAGTAACTACCATAAAGGAGATCAACAGCAAATTGGCTCTTCCAAAGGGGTTATTAAATGCATTTTGAGATATTCAGTTGTTGTAATAAATAATATCGTATTTAAAAAAAAATGGATTTTAAAAGCTTGTAATTCAGCAGTAATAACCGCAGGAAAAAATAAAGTGAAAATTTCTGCAGAAAGAAATACTGAATTTTTTACTTCATTGTACTTTATTCTTTGTTATTCTCAAATAATAATAGAAAAATCATTAGCTTTTTCCACTCTGATGCACGAGAAAGGCATCTTTTAAATGTAATTCTGTAGAAAACATAAAATCTTTTGAAAATTTCTGCAGAAAAGAAAGGCAAAAAAATTTTTATTTCCCAAATGAAAAATCTTTCTCCAAGAACTCTGTAACCTTCTGCGACAATGTCGCTGTGATTTTGCCACAGGGGATTGGAGTAGTTTTGCATTGCATTAAGGTCCAATGTTAAGAGTCTAATCTTATAAAGTTATGTTTGTTTTTTTTTAACGAAATTCAATTTGTTTCATTGTACTTTTGAAGATTGTGGAAGAAGTGCGACCAGAACGAGTAGAATAGTTGGCGGTAATGATGCATACTTTGGACAATTTCCTTGGCAGGTAATCTTATAACTTGTTTTCATTTCTAACATAATTATTTATTAAAGCTTGGTTTTACTTTAAGCTGGTTAACAACATTTTCTATAGTGAAATGGTTTACAAAACTAGATTATAAATTAAAATTTAAATACCCAAAAGCATTTACACAAAATGTTTTATATTCATTTTCTTTTCTCTTTTTTTTAAAGCGCACGTATAGTAGTAATGCTAGAATAATTTTTTTTTTTTTGCTGCTGTGTTTTTCTAAGGGCTCAGAAAGAATCAAAGGTAAAGATAATTTTAACTATTTGGTGTCCCAAAGTATTCAAATATTGATTTGTGAAGATTTTTCCATGTTCATTATTTTACTTGGAAGTAAATGTAATTTGCAGGACACTGTTTTAAAGCTATTGTTCTGTAGTTCACCTGCAATTTGTAGGTTTCTAATAAAGAATGCAATAGCAGGCTCTGCATTTGGCAATTTTTGAATCTAATAATGAAAGCGGCAGAGACAATAATAATTTCTCCCCGTGTTAATAATTTTTATTTTTTTAAAATCAAAAACATGTTTCAAATGTATTTGTATTTTTATACATTTTTAAAAAACAAATTCAATAATATATATATACACACAGTCAAACCCTGCA
Source organism: Parasteatoda tepidariorum (assembly GCF_982258835.1). Lineage (NCBI taxonomy): Eukaryota > Metazoa > Arthropoda > Arachnida > Araneae > Theridiidae > Parasteatoda > Parasteatoda tepidariorum. Next base: position 130,935,967 of record NC_141755.1, on the reverse strand, counting down.
TAGTGACAGGGTGCGTAGCGTTTGTAAAAAGTGCTTAAAGGTGCTTTTTTGGGGATTTCGTTTTTAAAAGCTTTTAAAGGTGCTTTTTTCAGCTGGCGTTTTTAAAAAGTGCTTTTTTTTCGAGTAATTGTTTTTCCCTTCAGTGATATCTGGTGGATCCCATGCATTTCACGAAAAAAGGAGAGTTTGCTACGTAATCATTCATGCGGACTTCATGTCGTACCCACGGTATGACTTGCGCATGCGCACACACTTGAAACTGAAACCCGAGTGCTCCAATTCGGATAAAGAATATCAGATCCTTATGAAATGTTTTTCTTTTTAATTTATTTTAATTTTGTTCTTGTTTATTTTATTTTACTTCTAACACTTTTTTTGACGTAGGGGGTAAGGGTACTTTTGTTCTGAGTGCAGGGTCAAGTTGAATTCACTCAGTGATGTGGGAAAGTACTGATTTTTTCAATTTACGCCCGTTTTTTTGGGGGGTTTTTTTTTTAACGCTAAAACTGTTTATAAAAAGTTTTTGTTTTTCAATAATATCATTGATTGAATATGAATTTTTTGAGTGCTTGAATATTTTTGTAAAGTGCTTAAAAAGTTTTTAAAAAGTGCTTATTTTTGATTCAAAGATTTGGCTACGCACCCTGTCTTATACATTTTTAAAAAACAAATTCAATAATATATATATACACACAGTCAAACCCTGCATAGTGAGCATGGTTTATAGTGAATGAAATGTTTGCTCCCGTGCCTTGCTGTACACATATAATATTATTTTTTGAGGATATAGTAAACCAAAGTAGAAGAGTAGAAATTGGATATTATGATCTGTCTTCGACTGCTTTTTTTCTTCATTTTCTAGTAATTTTGAAATTTCTACATGTGCCGATTTTTAAAACCATCTATTGAGGGAAATAAGCATTTTTCTTCTATCCCAATTTTCCATCCCTCAATAAAGGCCATCCCTACATTTTTTTGTACTCAAGATGAACAGTCATAAAAAATAAAATTTAACAATTTTTTTGTATTTCTTTTTATGGGTGATTTATTAAAATAATGTGTAATAAAAGGGGCATTTCAGAAAATTACATAAAATTATTTGCGGTAGATATATAGTGAACTTACGGTTATAGTGAGCCAAAATTTTGGTCAGTCGAAAGTTCACTATAGCAGGGTTTGACTGTGTGTGTATATATATATATATATATATATATATATATATATATATATATATATATATATATATATATATATATATATATATTGTGATAATGGTTAACTATGTTATGTATTTTAATGTATATTTTAAAATGTGTGATCCTGGTAGCATGGTAGAGGGTTTTACAGACTATTTTACTTCTCCGATTTAGGATAAAGGGGAGATGATACTGAAAAATTGTTCAGAAAAATTGAGAGAAGTGGGAAAAATTTTTTTCTTGGTGAAAAACAATTTTTCCCTTTTGAAATCTGTCAACAAAAAAGAATATGCCTTAAGAGCTATAAATTGGAATCACTCCCTTTGCATATGCAAAGATTTTCTGAACTGACCAGAAAATTTTATGATCGGAAACAAAAAAAAAAAAAAAGCAGTTCGTGGGTTAGTTAAAGAGAATTGATTTTCAAGTTTTAAAATCATTTCCTTTTAACTGAAAATTAATGACGGGAAAAAAAACTACAAAAAATCTATTAGAAATGTTTTAAAAAATTATTCTTCAATTTTTTAAATTTTTTTTTCTAAGGACGTATTGTAGATTATTATTATTTTTGGTAAAGTGTTGCGTAAAATTTCAATGTCAATTCTTGCCAACATAATATTTTGTGTGTTAAATTTTTATTAGCCTTGCTTTAAGCCCACCTATTACTATAATAGTGTTTTAGTAATCACAGACAAATATGAATTCACTAAAAAAGTATTGCAGATTGAGTTGGTCTTCCACCAGGTGTACAACTAATGAACTTGTATGTATAAATGTCCTGACAATGTACAGTGTGCTGAAAATGTTATTAGGGTGGCCACCCATCTTGAAAACCTGGAATTATCACGATATTTTTTTCTCCTATTTTCTCAATTTCACTAGTTTCAATTGTTTACTAATTTTCTTAATTCAAATTATTTGGCCATTCGTTTTATCCACTTTTTTTAGATAGAAATTTATCTCCAAACAGTTGAAATATCATCAACTTAGCAATGCTTTGCTTGTATCAAAATTTGCTCCATTATAACTCTGTTTAGCTAGAATACCTCTTGAAACTCTCTCATGCTTGTTAAACAGGGTTGGTGTTTTGGACGTCCTAAACTGGTTTTGGACATCCTAAACTGGTTTTGAATATGACACGTGGGTTCTACTGTCTTAAACTGCCCTAAACTGACTAAAACTGTCCAAAACCCAGAACATTGTTAAAAGGTAAAAATTCTATATGTTTAACCATTGTACACATGATAGTTACATATATTAATCAATATTTGATACTTTTTATACAATTTGTTTTAACTTATTAAGGGGAAAAGAAATATATATATTAGGAAAATAATAAAATATTTAACTTTCAAAGCTCCACAATTCATTGAACAACAAAAGTGAATACCTTAAACATGCTTTTTATACTAATAAATTATGTTTTTGCTTAAGGATAAATAATAATTAATTATAAATTTAATAATAAATATGTTTTTGCATAAGGATTGAAAATAATAATAAACTTTTTAAATTAAACAAAAACTTGTCTTCGTCCTGTTTCTTGTTCAAAAATTTACCTTTTATTATTATTATTATTATTTTTTTAAGAAAGACAAAGATTGTGGTGCAGGTGGAAAATCGGATATTTGCTTTTGTTTATAGATGTAGGATTTTTTTTCTTCTTCTAGTCCATGGGCAAATCCATTTATCAAAGTTTGTTCCGATGCTTGGGACGTATTTTTTTTCTCTTGACAAAATGTTTTAGTGTTTTTAACGTTATTAAATTCTCCAAAAGATAGTTGGTTATAATTTAATAAAAATAGATTTTATATTGCACTCTTTTTCTGAAAGCGTGTATGTACTCCCATCCAATGAAATCTGTGAATTTTTCTCAGCGAAGCTTATCAATCACACATTGCTTACAATTGCTAGTCTACAAGTCATTACAATTGTTTACCAATTTTCTCAATTTCATTTTAACCTTTTATGACACATATATTGTAATTTTTTTTTTTTTTGTTCCTTTAAGAACCAACTATGTGTTTACATTTAATTTTACTGTTTTGTTGGCAAAGCATTGATTTTTGATTCAAAATCCGAATTGTGCAGCAACCACAATGTCGAAAGTTCGTAAATGTTGCTTGCATTCCAGTGATGATATTTCCGAAATTGTTTCTCCTTTTACCTTAGAAAGCTGGTAAAAACTAAGGAATGTATGGGAAACATGTTAAATGATGTATAAACATATATAAAAATATTTTTATTCATATGTGTTTATTGGGAAGAAGGAAAACTAAGCTTTGTTTTTTCCGCACTGTCAAGGTTTCTAGTTGTAAAAGCAGTAATAAACTAATCTAAACTTAAAAAGCATGTAGTTAGATTGGAATTCTTTAGAGATTTTAATTTCAAATAAGAAAAAAATAAAATGCAAAGAATTTTATCTAGTTGTTTCCATAGAGTGTGCTACAAGAAATTGCATTTGCAAAATTCCTTTTTAAATGACGAATATCTCTTTAATAACAATGCTAATTCAAAACAAATAACATTATTTAAAAATTTTACTTAAGATATTGGTTTAAAGAAAACATGAACAATGAATTTTTTTAATATGAAATACAGTATAAAATGGCTTTATAGTGAAATGTAAATAAATATAAAAAATTTTTGTTGTCGAGTCATTTAGAATTATTTTCTTTCACTTAATGAAAATATATTAAACAAAATTATCCTTGGTTTTTTTTATGGTCACTCTGTATTTGCCATTTAGTACAAAAAGTACTTAAAGTAACACATTAAAACATTTTTTTCAACAGAAACAATATATTCTATGTAAGTTGTTAAAATAAATTTAGTCTAATTTTTCTTTCAAGATGCATATATTGAGAAAAATAACCTTTTAAATAAAATACTTTATAACATTAACACTTACCTTGTACCCATCCTATACTCTATGAGGGGAAAAAATACACAGACCTGGAAATTTTAAGATTCTTACCTAGAAAAATCAAGAAAATTTGAAATCTGATTTGAAGTGCCACCCTGTTTATGCATTAATAGTTCTCTTCATTTTAATTTCATAATTTATATAATACTATTGAAATACCTAATGATTAAATGTTTGTTTTTTAAATGCCTGTAAAATGAATGATTGTAATGTAGGCTGTCATTCAAGTTGGCGGTAGTCGATGCGGTGGGGCTCTCGTCGGGCGAAGATTTGTTGTTACTGCTGGACATTGTGTCGCTAGGTAAGTATGTATCAGTGTGTTATGATTTATAAGTTACCCCAAATAATTTAGAGCCACTTTTCAATAATATTTAAAATAATCATAACTAGTGTTGCTTTCAAACTTTAATCATTTTACGTCAAATTTAATTAGATTTATTTTAATTGAATATTAGATGCGAATCAAAGCCTTGCACAATATTACTGTACATACCAATTTTTTTTCTTCTTCAAATTACTATCAAATATAAAAATAGTTTTTTTTTAATCCTATTTTTTTGTTAGATTGCTGCTTTGCATGAACTGCTTTGAAGCTATGCTGCTTTGCTAAATTATGTAACATATTTTTATTTGCCGGCTGGTGACAGGGTATTTAGTTTTACATGTAAGTTTATATTATCGTAGATGCCAACTCTACTGGTTTAATTAAAATTCTCCTGGTTTTTGTACATTTTAGAAAATTAGAAATTCTGAATGAAATAGTATTTTTGTACAGATAATTGCTTGCTTCAATATTTAAATAACTATTACTAATACATAATGAAATGAACCTCATTTTTAGAAATCAGGTCAAGACTTTTTTTTCTTATAAAATGTTCAGTTTACCCAGAATTATCTTTTTAAATAAATTTAAAAAAATCTTTTACACGCGAATTTTAGAGGCATCTAAAAAAAAACACATTATATTTCAAGTATGCTTAATGTCAATCATAATTGGAAAATATTGCAGTTTTTCTATTTTGATGACTAGAAAAATCTCTAAAATTCCCTTTGTGTAAAATATTTAATGCAACAATTATCATGAAATCTATATTATTTAGTAAAATGTACTGGTTTTTTTTACTATCCATGTTGGCAACTATGTATTATATCTGAATCATTTAAAAATTGGAATTTTGGAAATTAATTTGGCGCACACAATATGAGTAATTTATTATGAAATTCAATGATTAAGAATTTGTTTTTTAAAATTGGCCGGTCACAGTCATTTGAAAACTAGTGGCAAAGTCGATCATAATATGACGTGTATGTGTGATTACTTTTATATTTTATATTATTCCACGATAAATGATGAACTTAAATGTTTTTTTAAAGGACTGAAACAACTTTCATTTTTCATATTTGTTTTGTTTCCTTTGTTCTGTTGCACTTTTTTTTCTGTAATTTGTAATTAAGAAAATTTGACTCTTAAAATTAAGGAAGATCTATTTGTTGATCAACTTTGAAAATGAATAAAAATACCTAAAACTAAAAAAAAAAGTAAAATAAAAAAAATTTTCAAACTGTACACCAACTAGCTTACCAAAACAAAATAAGTTCTAGAAAATTGATTTCCTGCTTTTTCCACACAAGTAACATGGTGCATAGTGTTTTTAAAAAGTACTTAAAGGTGATAATTTTCGATTTTTGTTATTTAAAAGCCCTTGAAGGTGCTTTTATTATTGGGTGTTTTGAAAAAGTGCTTAATTTTCAATTTTCGAAAATTAGGTTTTTTTTCTTCTTAACCATGTCGATTTTCGCCATGTATTATGCAAAAGCGGGGTTTTCACATTATTCTTTTCAACGTTTTCTCTATTCATTCAACAACAATCCTTTTTGGCTTCCATGGCGTATGAAAACCCAAATCATTTTCATTGGAAGAAATACTTGTGAGTCTATTTAACTGGATTCAATGAGATTATTGCACTCTCATCTACAACTCTACTACATTTTGCAAGAGATTCTACATTTCAGACTTCCTTTTCCACCCTCTGATATCGAACTGAAAAATCTTTCGATCATTTTGTAATCATAAACTAGTTATTTTATCATGATCATGTAAAGTCTTTGAAAATTATTTTGTTAATGTGCTTAAAAATATTTGATTGAATGACTTTTCAGGACACCCTACTGTTCGTGGACATTTGATTCATCTAATTTCATGTTTTTGAATGCATTTAAATTATCTTAATTTTCTGATAATGATTGTTGTATATGTATATATATTTATGTATATATACAGTCGAACCCGCTATAGTGAACCATCTGTGGACTTAGTAATGTGTCCACTATAACCGATGGTTCACTATATCAAATTTTTTAAAGAATATTTTTTGCATAAGACAGTTGAATGATTGAAAATTGGGTTTGCAATTTTATATAATTTATTTAAAAAATCATTAACTAATAAACTGATAGTAAATCAAAAATTAATGAAAAAAGGACTTACTTCGCTAAATATTAGTTTTAATTTCACTTTTTATGAAAAAAATTTGTGATTTTTGATTGAACACAATTTGATTTTTAATAGAGTTCATCAATTTTCTTATCTACAATGTGCAAAGAATGCAAGATTTTTTTTTTGATCAACATTTTCTGTAGAAAAAAACATATTAATGACATTTATGGCTGATTTTGCTTCAGCTATAGATGGTGCTGAAAGTTCATTTTTTCCTTCAACATTTAAGTCTTCTCTACCTTTGTTCATTTGTTTTATTTCACTGACAATGTCATCATCGGTAGGAGTACCAGAAGTGCATACTTCATCATTGCAACATTCATATTGCTCAATAACGTCCTTGGGAAAATGTCCATTCCATGTCTTTTTAGCCATAGAGAGATAGGTAAATTTTCTTCCTCCACATTGGAATCTTTTTTCTTCTAAATCCTTTGAAAAACCTAATGTCGGAAACAGTTGCGGATTGTAGCTGATGTTACTTGCCTCCATGATTTTTCTAGCAAAACTATTGCTTCTAGAAGAGAGATGTTGCATTCTGAGTTCATGTTGTTTTAATCATAGTTATCTAAAATACCCATAACTAATTGTCTCTTATAGTGAGACTGCGAATAACACCCTGGTCCGTGGGTTGCAACACAGAAGTTGTATTTTGTGGTAAAAATGCAAGCTTAATACACTTTAGACTTTTTAAATGGGGGTGAGCTGTGCAATTGTCTAGAAGAAAAACAATTTTACGATTTACTTTTAATAAATCACTGTCCCACTGTCGAAGCTCTTCTTCAAGAAAATGGGAGGACATCCATGCTTTTTGATTGGCTTTGTAGTTTATGGGCAGTTTTTTAAAATTTTTAAAGCACCTTGGTTTTTTAGATTTACCTATGACAGTTAGTCTTCGCTTTTCCGAGCCGTTCATGTTAGCACAAGCAAGAACTGTTATTCTCACTTTGGAAAGTTTCCCACTGGTGCACTTTTCTCCTTTAAATTTTAACGTCTGATTGGGAATCAATTTGTAAAATAGTCCATCTTTCATCAGCATTAAAAATGTCTTTCTCTTCATAATTCTGTATAATATTCGACCACACTTCAATTTTCCACATCCCTTGCATCAACACTCGTTTCTTCTCCAATAATCTTTCCTGAAGAAATATTATTCCGTTTTTTGAATCTATCCAGCCATCCATTGGAGCACACAAAATCCTTTTCCTCTAATTTTTCAGCAAACTCATTAGCTTTAATTTGAAGCATAGGTCCTGTCACAGGAAGATTTCTATCCCGCTGAGTGGTAAACCATTTTAAGCCCAACCCAACAAAGCTTCCTCTACGTTTTCTCTTTCAGCTCCACCCAGTTTTTTTGAGGAAACCATATTTTTGTCGTATGCGGCAAGAATTGCACTTCGATTTTGAAACTGTAGATTTTGACAAGGAAGATTCCTTACAGAGTGCCGATTGATTAGTTCCATCTTCAATACGCTTTATAATTTTAACTTTGTCTTCTATCGAAAACGCTTTTAGAGAATTCGCCATTTTCACTGCTTTCGTAATAAAAATCTTGTCTCAAATAGATAATGTAAGAATATGAAGAGAGCAGCTGTAGAATGAGTTAAATTGTTCACCTTCTTGGTTGTCAAGGGGTGATTTGTAAAGAATATGGTTTGAACAGATAAGAAAATTCCAAAAATTCAGCAGGTGGCCAAGTTAACTAGTTGTACAGCAAGCTGGGGGAAAAGCGACAAAGAGAGACTTATCAGGGAGGGGGGAGTATAAGATAAATGTTTGACATTTATTACAGTATAGTTAAAAGTGATAAGCATAAAGGAGTGAAATATGACTCATTGTATAGGAATGCATTCATTTTCAGTCCCAACACCTGCAAGTTTAAAGATGGAGGACTGAAAAAGATATTTAAAGAAATGAAATTTGAGTCCACTATAACCGAGTTTCCAAGTTCTAAGCTGTTCACTATAAGCTTTAAAAATAATGTTATTTAAATAGGAGTACGGACGGGACCGCTAAAAAAATTCACTATATCCCAGGTTCACTACAGCGGGGTTCGACTGTATATATTTATGTATATGTATATATATATATATATATAATACATATATATATGTATAATATATGTATTATATATGTGTGTGTGTGTGTAGCTGGTGTCGTGTCATGGACAGAAAATAATTTTAAATGTGATCAAAGGTCCGATATAAAACATCTGCAATTTGAAGGCAATTTTCTTCACATAAGTCCGCCCACGGATTGTCACTTATTTGCTGCAATTGTGCTAGTATAGCAGGACAGTTGAAAAGATGTTTGGAGGTTAGTTCTATGTCTGGGCAATTTTTGCAGATCCGGAAATCCGAGGTCTAGAAGTTTCGAGAAATCATCGATCGCATTTATGTATAAGGATTCTTGTATATTTTATTTAAAAATATCAGAACTAGAATTTATACTTGGCATCTCTTTCATTTGTAAATATTTTTTCTGGAAGAATAATACATGTGATTAGAGATTAAAGTTAACTTATACATAATTATTCATTTAAATTATGCTGCGTATAATTTATTTAAAATTTCATGTTGTGAAAATATCAATGATTTAGATTTATAAGGACATAAATTTATTGGAATGCGTCATTAATGTTCACTCAAGTAAGTGTTACTTAATGTTCTATTTGTTTTCAGATCACAGCACAAGCCTGGAAATATTCGGGTGACCCTCGGAGATTATGTGTTGCATTCTAATGTGGAAAGCTTGCCGGCCGAAATATTTGGTGTCTCGGAAGTCCGGCTTCACCCGAATTTCAGGTTCACTCCTCAAGCTGACAGGTACGATGTGGCGGTGGTGGTACTCGATCGACCGGCACCTTATAGGGAAAACATCAGACCCATATGCATACCCAGAAAAGGAACTGACTTCTTGGGAAAAACTGCATATGCAGCCGGGTGGGGTGCTTTGGAACCAGGTTTGTTTTCTTTCACATAAATATCTTATTTCACTAAGAAAGTTTTCTTAACTCAAGATAAGTGCTTAGTTAAAATATACAAGTATTTCTAATTTCATTTTAATACATGGTGTGTAGCGTTTTTAAAAAGTGCTTAACGGTGCTTCTTTTCCATTTGCGTTTTTTAAAAGCCTTTAAAGGTACTTTTTCCATTGGGTGTTTTTAAAAAGTGCTTACATTTTCCATTTTCGAAAAAAAAATTTTTTTTTACCATTTTGATTTTTGCCACGTATTATGCAAAAGCGTGCTTTTCACATTGTTCTATTCAACATTTTCACAATTCATTCGACCACATTCCATTTCAACGTACTGTCGGTCCATAGCATATGAAAGCGCCAATCATTTTTCATGTTTGATGAAATATTTGCGAGTCTGCATGTGTGTCTACTGAGCTGGGTTCAGTGAGATTATTGCACTTTTATGTGCAACTCTTTTGTGTTCTCAATTTCAGTCTTCTTTTTCCACCCTCAGATATCGAACCAAAAAATCTCCTGAACATTTTATAATGGCTAATATAATCAAGAAAGGAGTTCTCTGTCAGAAACTAGTTATTTTATTGTGATTATGAAAATTCTTTGAAAATTATTTTGCATTTTGTTAATGTGTATAGTGCTTAGAAATATTTTTGAGTGCTTAAAAGGTACTTAAAGGTTGTTGAATTCCATGCCAACTGAAACCAGTAGTGAATTTTTAAAGTTTAAGCAATATCCTTATATTTGGTATCATTTTAAAGGAAATTTGTTGTAATTCGTGAATTCAAAAGTTATTTTTTAGAGTTATACATGATTATAGTAAAATTTATTATAACTAACATGATTTTGACTTATTTTACCAAAATAACTGTATTTTAAACAGGGTTCCCACGGTACTTGAAAGTCCTTGAATTTTGTTGAAAAAAATCAGGGCCCTGAAAAGTAAATGAATTCTGCCATAGGTAAAAGTACTTGATTTTTTAGGATTCAAAATAATACTAATCTTTCTTACAAATAAGGGGTAAAAAGTAATTAATAAATTCAAAGGAAGGTTATTGAAATTCTAATCAATGCAATTTTTAATGCTTGAAGTGAAAAGGAGTTAAAGAAGATGCAAAACTTTTCTCTCCTAGATTTTTCACACCAGATTATTGTTCATCTCTGATGTTTTGAAAGCTGAAATTTCTAGCAAATTTTAAGTTTTGTTTTGTAGTCAGAGTTTTTGAATGATATATAATGTTTAATTAATTTAGAAATATGTTCAGTGTGTTAATTTCATTATTACGACTGGTTAATATTTATATCCTATTTGTTCTTTTAATTTATATACGAAGGATAATTAATTTTTTATCATTTATAATCAAATTTTTACATTTAGTTTTTACTGCTAATAAATGAAATTTAACTACAGGTTTCATTGATTATGAATAAATATTGTGATTCACATTAAACTGATTCTTGATTTACGGATTGGAACTCATATAAAATGTTCTACGAATTGCGATTTAAATGAAAGTGATTAATGGATCACATATCGAATATTACCTAAAAGTAGTTTGCAAATTACTCATCATAATTCGTATTCAGGTATTTTATAAATCACACATCATGATTCACATTAAAGTTATTTCTAAATCATATAACGTGATGCGTATTTAAGTAATTTCAGAATCATGCTTCACAATTCTAATTCTAGTGGTTTACAAATCACGCATTGCGATTCACAAAAGAGAGATTTAAGAATTACCACTAACAATTCTCATCAAAATGATTTAAGAATCACACATAGCTGCTCTATATTAAGCACCTTTCGAATTGCAAATTGCATCATAATGATCACTATTCACATTAAATTGATTTATGTATCACATATTGTGATTTACATCTTGTTAGTTCGTGTGTTTTGTTTCATTTGCTATTCATATTGTTCTGATTTAAGAAACATACACAGCAATTCAATTTCAATTTACTAATCACACATTGTGATACGTAATCTTCGAGACTTACTTCACCTTTTTTATAATTTTGATTTACATATAGTATATCTAGATTCGTATAAATGCGATTTAAAAATTATGCTTAGTGAAAATTATGCATAATCACAAAATATTAAAGATCACGCTTCACATTTTATGGATATATTTTAAAGAAAATAAAGCTTGATAAGTCTTAGTCATCTGTAAAATATTATTCTGCAATAGATTTTTTTATGTTCAAAATACATTACTGATATTCTGAAGTAACAAAATAGATCATTTGTTATTAAAATTGAAGCAGATATGTTAAATGGATATATTTTGATATTTTATCTAATTATATACATTTTCCGTAACCTAAAATTTGATCTAACATATTAAAAAAAATATTTATATTTTAATAACCGTACAATCACACAAACTTTATCAATTATTTACTGTACTTGTTTAATGTAATATGCATTATTCTTTCACTCAATTTCATTAATTCACTTCATTAAATTTTTCATGAAGTTTCGCTGGTGCTAGTTTTTAAATGTTGGCTAGTATCATTCGTATGTGAATTGGATTTTTTTTTTTTTTTTTTTGTCAATTGGAATTTTTTAAGGTGATTTGAAGCAGGAATGTAACTATCAACCATTTGTATTATTAGCTGATAAATTTAATAAATCTTTTTTTGTTGTCAAATAAGTATTGTACTTTAAAAATATACAATTTCTGCTTCTACGTAATTGTAAAATTTGGTTGACATGTACTATGTTTTAGTATATAACTGTAATACGGTCCTTGAAAAAGATGCTTAAAAGTCATTGAATTTTTTTAAAAAAATTGAGTGGGGAAACCCTGTTAAAGAAGTTATTAAAAATATTGCGATTTTACATATAGTTTGATTTATATTATAATTGTTCCTAAATCTAATTATGCAGCGATGTTTTTTAGTCAAAAATTATCTTAAATATATATTTGTCTCTGTTATAATTATTCTTTTAAGTTCATTTTATTCATTGCACAAGAAAGCTTTTCACTTAATGTTTGGTTTTTACAATAAAGTCTATTATATATTTTTCTAATATCTAATTCTATATCTAAAGTTATGTTATATTTTTGTAATAAAATTCTCATATATCAGGGGGGACAAAACTAAATGTCCCCTCAGTTCCTCAAAATTGATAGGTTGACCATTAAAAAGGAACTCTAGGATTGTAAACAAGTGCTAATGCATCCTGACTCAACTAGCTTAAACCAGTTCTACAACTATTAAAGCACACTTTTTATACAAAGCTGTGCCATTTTTATTTAATAGCGTGTTTTGTTTATAGTTAAAAGTTTTTTAAGTGAGTACTTAATATGGTGAAAACAGCAGAAGAAAGAATGAGAGAATATAGATTTAGAATACTCCAAAAAAAAAAAAAAAAAAGAGACATTTGTAAGAAGAAAGATAAAAGATATAAAATGAAAATCTATGATAACTGAAGTATTTTGAAGGGGGAAAAAACCTTAACAGAGAAATAGACAAATTGAAAAAAAAGAAGACAAAGGAAAAATAAAAAGGCACGGATACAAGCAGTAGAAATTCAGAAAGGATATTCTCTGTATAATATTCCTTAGACATTGGGGAAAGCTATTAAAAAGGCAAACCATGCATTACCTGTATCTGCAAGAAAACGTTGTGCTATTCTACGCATACTCTGTAACCTTACTACCAAAACAAAAGAAATAGCCTAATAACAAAGTTTCTGATGAAACAACAAAAAAAAAAAACATGTAAAAAATTTCAACTCATCTGATAAACTTTCTTACCAGACTTCTGATAGAACTAAGTGCGTGGTTGTCAAAGAAAATGGAAAATCCATAAAGCCAAATGTACACCTTGACTGAAGCATATCAAATATCAAAGCAGATTCATCCAAAGCAGATTCAAATCTATGTTTGCTATACTACGACCTATCCATATTTTATGCGTAGGTAAAACACCATATGATGTGTGTATGTGCTATTCATTAAAATGTGAATTTAATATTAAAATCAATTGCTTGCCTAATAATTACATAGAATTGCTAAATACATGTGACAATCACTCAAGTGACTTTTTATTTTATAACCATCATTAAACAGCCGTCCCAAATTAAAGTTTACGGCTACCAATGTTCAACTCTGTAGCCTTGTCATTTTGAACCCAATCCAAAAGACAAGGGAACTCCTCAATCAGTACCCCCAGCGGTATTGATTTGTTTTGGGAACTTGGAGGACTTTCTGACCCAGCATATTTAAATGCACACCAGTGTCACCATTTAAAAAAACTGAGATTTTTTTTTGATGTTGCAATAGATAGTTTTGAAAGTGTAAAAAGTTCTAGAAAAAAATTGGGTTAATTAATTTTGTTACCAAATAACTGAAATTGAGAAAGAAACAAGCAATGCAAAATTTTTCAACATGGTCTGGTAAAATAAAAACTTTAAAACATCAGTAGAAAGAGGCAGCACTGGTATAGCAGTGCTGCCAACTCCAACTTTAAATAACCGGAGAGTCACTTTTAACAGTGATATTTCCCTTTAACTTTTTGACAAATTTGTAAGATATCCCCTCCTGTTACATTCCATGTCCTATATGTTACGATGCATTATTTGGACTTTAAAAATTGCAATTCTTTTTTTTTTAAAAGTCTTATAATAATTTATTTTACCTTGAAATGTTGTGATTTTGAAAAAAAATTGCAGATAATGTTTAAGGATGGTCCAAATCACAGAATTTAGCATAAATAACAGTACATGTCGAAAATGTGGGATTTTATTTGTCCCCTCTGTTACAAATACTTTTAATTAACTTGCAATTTAATAATGGAGCTCTTTTATTATTTTATGCCAATTAATAACAGGGGTCTGTCCAGGCCGAATTTACTACCGTTTAGCGGTACCTTCACAAATTCAACTTTACGAAAAACGGTAGTTTCACAAATTCAATTTAAGGAAAAACGGTAGTTTCACAAATTCAATTTAAGGAAAAACGGTAGTTTCACAAAATACTTGTTCTTAAAATTTTATTTTTGTATCCCTTAAGAAACGATAAATCCATATTTTTGTGTTGATTTTTTAATATAATTTTTAATCTTTCACAAATTATGTCTAAATTTTCACAAAATAGGTACCTCTCAGAAAAACCTAGACAGACCCCTGAATAAGACAATGCACCCTAAAGTAACATTTCTTTATAGAGAGTCTTCACTCTCTATAAAGTTATGAAATTAAAATTTGGATAATGTTTTCTTTATGAGTTGAATAAAAAAAAATACAATTTTTTGTATTTATCTGTGTAATTAGGCTAATTTGACAGGAATTCTAATTAACAAGTTCTTACTATAATAAAGAGTTTTGCATTTTTGACTATGTTACTGTATATAAGAAGAAAGTAACTGTCAGAGCAATTCGCTATGCTAAATAAAAATTTGCCTCATAGGTAGATATTGTGGATGTTTCTTTCTATCCTTTGCAGGGGCATTGCTTATGTTCACTTAACTCATTTCATTTACATCACCTCACATATGGATTTCTGAAGTTTCATTAAAAATTATGGATCTTTAGTACACCATTATTTGCTAATTATGTTCTCTGAATTGTAGGTTCTAAACTACGTCCCAAAGTGCTGCAGTACGTGGGGGTGCCCGTGATTGAGAATAAAGTGTGTGAGACGTGGCATAGAAAGCAGGGTATAAACATCCGGATCCATGATGAGATGATGTGCGCAGGATATGAATTTGGCGGAAGAGATGCTTGCCAGGTAAACATTCTTTTAAGCAATATGGCTACTCTATAAAAACAGGGTGCCCACCCACCAGGAATTATCAGGGAATTTTTTATGCTGGAAAAAACCTGGAAAAGTCAGGGAAATTTGGATAAAAACCTGGACAAATCAAGGAATTTCAAAGAAAAGCTGGAATTTTTCTTTTAATTTAAATTATTTTACCATCCGTTATATCCACTTTTATTTAAATGTAAATTTATTGTAAAAAAGTTGAAATATCAGCTCAGCAATACTTATCTTGCATTGAAATTCCCTTCATTATTGCCCTGCAACACTAGAATGCCATTTCAAACTCTTTTAGGTTGAACTTGCTAGTACTATCCTTTCTGCTGTAAAAATAGAACAAAATCAACATCTTTGTTGTAGTGTATCTACCACTACAGTGTATGTATCTACCGCCGATTCTATAGTGGGGTACCTTTTCATAGATTAAGGTTGACATTGTCACATCTATTCTCCCCACGTTGGTGACCTCGACAGAAACTCCCACTTCGATTTGAACACACGTTCTTCATTGGATGGTCCGCATTGAACAGTTGACTTGCTGTTTGTGACTGCTACATTATCCACTTTCTCGCGCTATTGCTACTCGGTCTCGATCACACAGAACGTCGGCCTGTACATACTCGACTGCTGACGGCAACATGGGAGAAACCACGACCCTGAACTTATTACAGCTCTCACAATCAGCACTCAAAAGTACAGTGATCTTAATACAGCTCTCCCGGCTTCTCACAAAACAGCGATGAATCAACGAGTCGTATCCAGTTCATTGAATTCTATCACAGCGATAATTCTGGTGGGCAAGTACTGTAGATTATAAATAAAGCAAATATAAGTAGTAAAAGATTGTAAATAAAGCCCATAAATATAATTTATTTTCTCGCAATGACTGTAAAACTGAATGTTCTATTTTAGGGTGACTCTGGTGGTCCGCTCATGATGGAAGATAACAACGTCTGGTATTTGATCGGCATTGTTTCGGCCGGTTACTCCTGCGCCAAGAGTTATCAGCCGGGCATCTATCACAAAGTCTCCAGTTCTTCCGATTGGGTATCTGCAGCCATGCAATAGATTTTATTTCACTTCCCTAAAATTATTTCATTAAACTGCTTCTCCGATCAAAACGGAATTTTTATTTTAAGTCAAAAAGGAAAATGTAGCTTTTGGCTATTTAATGTGAACTCATCTGAAATGAGAAAGAAAAAATAATTAGCAAGGACTCCATTGCTTATGAGTGTCATGAAATCATTACGAATGTTGCATAACTAGTCAAAGCTTTAGTCAAATATAATGACTATTCTAATCTGGACTCTTCTTGTGATTTACAGATAATAGCTAGTTATCCATTGTAATAAAAGTACCCATGATCACTTGCATGTTTCATTTATGTTTATTGCTGATGTTTCAAAGATGGATATATTTTTGTGGAACAATTTTTTTCTTTCAAGAAAAAAAAAAAAAAATCTGCATTACTCAGTGTAAAGCGTATATAAAATACAAAAAAAAAAATCATATTTTTTAAAATTTTATTTATTTTTGTATGCAGATTAAAAATGTTACTGTTGTTCACACTGTTTTGAAGTGTTTTTCTAATATTAATAGAGTTTACTTCACATATCAATGTAACCGTACCTATAAATTACAAGAAAAAAAATTTATGTTTTTTAAAATTTTATTTATTTTTGTACACAGATTGAAAATTTTATTGTTGTTCAAATTATTTTGATATGTTTTTCTAATATTAATAGAGTTTACTTCACCTAAAATGAGTTTATAATTACTTTTAAACACTTGCGTACTGCAGAACTTGTGGAGGGAGTAGCGTAACTTGGGGAAATTGCATAAAACATTTTTAAACTTTTTTTCTTCTTGGATTTATGGAAAGAGCGTTAAAGAATTTTATATATTGTTTTACACTGCCTATAAATATCTAGAGTTTCTTAAATTACAAATATTTTCCTCACTGACATTTGAAACAGTAAAAGATATTTCTTTATTATATAATATTTCCAAAGAGTATTTTTTAAATTTTAATCTATAATTAAATTTAATCGATTAACATTTAATAGATTACATTTAATCGAAGCAATTAAAAAAAGACACTAAAAATTACTAGCGCAAAATTAGATTAAAAGTTAAACAGCATTAATAGCTAAAATTTAAATAGTAAAGGATTCTTTCTACTTTTTAAATTATCTGATTATAAATGGCTTTTACATTTTATGTTGAAACAAGAGAAGAAAAATATTTTCTTACGCTTTATAAATGATACCAATAATGTTTATTACAAATTCCCTGTTTTAAGAATATATATATTTTTTGATACTTGGTTTTGTCACTTAACATTTAGTTGCATCATTTCGTAAGTTTAAATAGGGAAGCAGTTTTGTTTTTCATTGAATCTTAAATCATATTTATTTTAGAATAGAGGTTGGGCAACCAGAGGTACTCTAAATGAGCAAAAACCCTTTGTAGCTGAAACAAAGTTCAGCTTGTAGGACCCTAAATACCTTTTGAGCAGAATAGACTCTCACAAAGTCCTCCTCTAGATGACGTCAGAGAGAACCCATAATGTGTCTCTTGAGGGTGCAGTGAGAAGATCTTCCTCAAACTGTTCCGATTTAGCTTAAGAAGCTCTTTTTGACGCACACTGGACCAGTCACGATTCAGCTTGTCTCTGACCCTGCGCCATTACATTTTTATTTTACTGCTACCTCTATGCATAGCTGCCAACTCTACTGGATTTTACCAGTTTCTCATAATTTACTGGTTTAATAAAAACTCTGGTTTTTGTACTTTTTTTAGAAAATTCCCTGAAATTGAGTAAGTTTCCTTAAAAAAAATCCTTATTGAAGTAGAATTTTAGTGCTAAACCAGGCTACAATTATTGCTAGCTTGAATATTTTAATAAGTGTCACTAATACACTTATTTTATTTTTCTAAAATTCAATCATAAAATTATAATCCTCAATTCAATCAAATCCTGATTTATAAAATTCAGTTAACTATCTTTGATGAATTAAATGCCTATTATTATTAAATGCAGGGCTGATTGTGCTCCGGAAAAAATCCGGATTTTTCGTTAACAGTGATCTGGAAGTTTCCAAAGATGGAAGGTCCAGACGTTTTGAAAAATCATTGATCACAGAAGTTTCCGGAAATCAAATTTTCAAAGGTGGAACTTAAAAACACAGTTTATTTTATTTGTTTGTAAGGGAGAGCCAGAGAGATAAGCTTATATTCATAATAAATATTCATTTTTTATCAGTAAATAGTTGTTATTATCATAAACTCAAAAAAGAAAGACATATTTGTAAATTTTAATTACTTCTCCAGGTCATGATAGGTATGTGTAAAATTTTAAATATATTTTAAGTAAACTAAGAACTATTGAGAAAAAGGAAAAAAAAGTTGTTTAAATTTTTTTCAATTTAAACTGTTTTTTTTTTTTAATCTCAGGAAATTTTTTGGAATTTTGACTTGGGCTCACAATCACCCCTGTAAATGCCTATTATTAATTAAATGCCTATTAATCATTATATTATGAATAAACAAAATATATAACATTTCAAGATCATTTAATGTGAAATCATAACTGGAAAATATTGCAGTTTTTCTATTTGATGACTATAAAAAATCCCTAAAATTCCCTATGCTTTCCCCTAAAATTCCCTATCTTTAGTATATTTTGTTACAATTATCATGAAATTTATATTTCGTAAAATCTACCGGATTTTTTCCTATTCGTGTTGGCAGCTTTTTTATTTTACCACTAAAAATTTTTATTTAATCTAACTTTCTAAAAATTCAATATATAGGAACTTCATCAACCACTCTATGAATTATAAACGATGGGTTATATTGCGATTCTCTTGCACAATTGCTTCAATATGAATAGTGAATTATACTAAAACTTAATGAAAAAAAAAAATTATCAGTTCCACATTTTGTCTCACTAAATAGTACCAAAATGATGTACTATCTTGGGCTACCATGCAGCAAAATTTGGATAGAAAATTTTAAATATCCTTTTTTTATATTGCAGAAGAACTACATAAGAAAGCAGACCAAAATTTTTACATGCTTAAAATTGGAGTAATAAAGGAAATTGATATCAGGGGCTCAAATTTTTCATAATGAGAAGCAAAATAAAAGAATTATTAGAAGGAAATTATTTTTTACACTGATCGCCAGTTTAAATTTTCATCATCCATACAAAATTTTAAACTAGCATTTGTCTAACTTATTTTACATTCTGTTGTATTTTCTTTATTTAAATGTTGAATTATTTTTAGAGTTTAAAATGTTATTTTTATGTACAATTATTATTAAAAATAGAATTTTTCGTTTAGAATCATATATGTTTGTTATTTTGTTCAATTATGTGTCTTGGAAAATTTATTGCACTAAAATCTGTAGAAAAATTTCTCTTTTCATTGAGTGATTGTCTAATTGTGTGTCTGTAACTAGGTATGCAAAAACAAACAGGTATATAAAATTATTTGTTAAAAAAATTTGATTTCGAGTATCTCTTATTTTAATTTCATTTAAGCATTATGTAAGGTTGTTGTAAGTTTTTGCTGTTAAAGGGAGATGCTTACTTAAAGTACCAAATTTCCTTTTTCTGAAGAAAAAATCCAGGAAGGAGAGAAAATGATTAAAATTTTGGGATAAAAGTTACATTATGAAGGAAAAAATAAATCTGACATTAGTACATGGGGATATGGCTTATGATTCATCATCTCAAAAAAAAAAAAATGCTTACACTACAGCTTTACGGATTAAGTCCTTTTTCAGATTGTACAAATTTAAGTATGGTAAATCGTTTCTGTCAAGCGCATTTTTTTAAAAATTAAATTTATTTAATGTTTGACCAATGGTGCCTATCCAATATATATTTAATGGCAAGAAGACTTGACTTACTAACTTTTAAAAAGCTAAACTTATGTGTTGAATATTACTCAATTTGTTAAATAACGGGTACATAACTTTTTATAGTGAAGGGCCACTTGTCCAGCAGGTAGAATAACAAAGGGCCGCACAAGTATTTAGACATGTTAACGGTAAATAACAGTTTTTATATTAACATAAGCACTCATTTTTTTTATCCGTAAACCTGAAATTTATCAGTAATATTTTCAGAAAATAAAATATTTTTAATTTCTAAAAATACTTATAATTATTAAAATTCATTCAAAAAGGAAAAAACTCTTTTCTTTTTTTTCTTCCTTTTTATCAAAAATTGATATACTTAAAAAAAAATAAAAGAAATGTTTGTTTGTTTTTTTGTCCTATCACAATCTTTTTAAAATAAATTCAAACTTTTTTTTAAAAAAAAAAAGTAATCTTCACAAAATGACAGTACAAAAAATATATCAATAAATACATATTCTGATGAGTAATATAAATTTAATATTTTAATTGAAGAAAATTTATAGGGTTTAAACAAAAACCAAAGATTTAAATAAAACCATTGTAGTATGAAATGAGAGTATAGGAAACTTTCTTTTTTGTTTGCTTTTTTTCCTGAAAAAATCACCCAAGTTACAAAAAAAAAATTTTTTTTTTTAAATTTCACGCAGTGAGCAGCTTAACACATGGCTTTAGCCCCCTGGTGGGAAAGACTTTAAAACAAAATTTACAACAGTTACTTTTCTCAACAACTGAAATTTAGAATAGTGTGATTAAACAAAATATGTGAACTGTTTGCAATTTCAAATTAATATTCAAATGTACAGGTTTAGAATTTTCTACAGTGAAAAGTTTTCGGAACTTCAGTATTCAAAAAAGTATACAGAAGCTAGACATTAAGAACGTATCCAATGAGCGAGCATTGGATTGCGAAGCAATCCGAAATGAACTGCGAAACGCCAGCGAGCAGGGGGCGAAGCCTCCTAGTACACGATTATTTTTGTATTTGAATAAATATCTTCTCGGATGCAAAACCTGAGAAATAAATTCTTTTGCACCGTTGGAATGTTAAATTTCACAGAAACGAAGAAATTAGGTTCTTTTTTTTAACGAAAGAAACGTATTTTAAACCCATATAGATTTTTCACGAAAATTGCCCGCAAAAAATGACAACTAATATATTTTAGTTCGCTGGTCACAAAAAAAGGCTTCGCGGGCCGGACGTGGCCCTCGGGCCGACTGTTGGTAATCACTGGCTTAGAAATTGATCTTTAAAAATAGAAGGTCCTGTTTCTAAACCTATTGGTTTGATTAAATTTGGTTTAGATAGGTTTATTATGTAAGGGAAGATTTTCAGTCTTCCTACTATGTGCGATTTTGGAGAAATAAGAAGGAAGTAAATTGGAGACATCACGACATTTAATATACAGAGTTATTTACAAGTTAATATAAACAATCATTAATACTTTTGCATCCCAATCTATGGAAAGTCAAGATTGTAATTATTATTGAGTTGTCTTAGCAACGCGTTGTTTTTATTTTTTATAAAACTAAATTTAAATACTTGTTATTTTATTGCTCTTACAATTGGGTATAATATGAAAAAAGCACAACTACTTCCACTTACTAGGAATAACATTTACCTTTTAGTCTAATTAATAAACTGAGTTTTAAATATGCTTACTAAATTCATAAACTTCGGTAAAACAACAATATAAATTATTTCCAAGGGAACTAGACTAATACAATTCCAACCTGGCGAGTAGCGACTTATAACAAGACACTTCGTTTGATTATTATTTATTTTATTGAAATTACATACATTTGCTGACTTGTGTGCTCAATATAGGCTTATAAGTCATTGTCAAGTAGAAAATACAGATAGAACAATTCAGAGAAAGACATCACAAAGAATACATCCAGGGTTACGGCGGGATTCGAACCCGCTACCTCCACGCTTAACAGAGCGTTTGGACCGGCGATACCGCTCGGCCAGGAAGGCCCCACTTCGTTTGATGCTTTTACTTGTTGCTAGAAATCAGGTTCGCAGAAAATGCTGTTTACTAGTTAAATTTAGTAGGAATAACACGATCTGTGACGTAGGCTATAGTATACCCAATTATACTTAATGGGTTGGCATAAATACTGTTTTTGAGTTTCAGTTTTTGACCATCTTTCTCGTGAGGAGAAAAAAAAAATTCCAGATAAATAAATTTAAATGAAATTTTAGATAAATTTAAATAAAATTTTTCAGGCATTCAGATAGCTTTAAAATTAATTAGTTTTATTCAGAATTTATATTAATCAAATAAGATGACTCACTTACAAAAAAATGCCCGCTATGACAGACCTGTTCCTGAACCGCATTTTATACCTGGGTAAGTACAACTTATATAGTTGATGTTTTGTTACAGAAATTACTGATATTTGAGGGTGTCCTATTGGCGATTTTTTGTTTGGCACCATTTCTGTTCGGACAGGAATGAAGGCCAAAACATGTTTATTTATTAAATATGTTTTGATATGATTTATTTATGAAATTTCAATAAAACATTGGAAATTTTCTATAAAACATGAGTAAAAACTTTCCAATTTTTTCAAAATTGCAATGAACACAATATAAGCAAAATTAATAAACCCAATAAAATGCATTTTGAATCGAAATAAAAATTAATGCAGTAAGCACAGAAAAAAAAAAAGACGTCATCCAACGTAGAACTGATTTACCTCTGAAATTACATAAACCGCTGAACATTCAAAAATAACACAAAAACCTAAACAAATCAGAATCACAATTGGGTTTCCAAAAAAAAAAAAACTATAGACGTTCCCATAAATAAATTTACATCGCTCAGCTTCGCGAGAATCAAGGGGCACCCTGAAATATAGTGTAACCGGAAATTTCCTAGAACTCTCATGTAATCCATGTTTATTGTACAAAACTTTTTTCACTCAAAAATTAATTAAAAGAAAACAGTAACAATTATATATAATAAGTGCAAAAGTTTTTATATTTCAAGTTGGGATGAAATAAATGAACTTTTAACAACGTTGCAATATCGGTGTGGGTCAAATCCTGCAATCACTTTTTGACTAGCTAGAGTGCCTAAATTTTGTGACAAACAGCAATGAAAATGTCAAGAAAAGCTTGAACATACGTTCATTGTGAGGAGATTCAAAACAGTAATGAGAGATCTTCCAAATTAAATTAGAGACTATTTTAGTGTTGAACAAGATTTGAAACTCTGTTGCTACATCAATCAAGATTTCGAGCCTTAGTGAACTATAAAATTTTTAAATTTATACGAATTGATTTGTTAATACATATATTGTTGAGCCTAAGTAAGACAATAGCAACTATTTTTTTAATGGCATTAAATATCCGGATCCATCTTTGGGTTTGCGACTGTAGATATGTAATGTTGCTCTGTAGATATGTTATTTCGAACCTAGCCCGGAAGACAAGGGAACACCTGAATCAAGCATTGTGATAAACGACATTTCGTTAACTTTTTTGTTGTTGATGTAATCAGTACGCATTAGCGTTATGTAGAGAAGAAAACCACGAAATTCTTCCACTATTAGTTATGACTATATTTCGACCAGATATGGTGCAGAGATTCAAAAGAGGTGATGCTTTGAGGTGTGGATATAACTAGTACTAAAGTATAAAAGATTTAGAGGCATATTTCTCAAGATCAGATTGACATGTCCTATACTTGAAATGTACCGGATTTTCTTTTAAATAATTGAAGCTTAATTTACTTCTTGTTACTTTTCAATTTATTTCATTTCTAGCGTTAAAAAGCAGATTCATTTGTTGGGCTTACTATTATAAATTCTGTAACCTTGCCATTTTGAACCCGACCCAGAAGACAAGGAAACCCTTTGATCAAGCATAGAGTCTTCGTGGAAGACATTTTGATATAACTCACATTTTAACCCCTGATCCGTTTACCTCGAAGAATATTATTTTACGTCAGCACTGTATTCGGAGCGAGCTAGAAGCAAATTTTTATTATCCATCGTCGGAATACGATCCTGTTGTTACTAATTCCCATCTGGTCTGACGGAATCAGACCAGATCAATAAATCTGTTGACACTTAGGAAGTCCGAAGCTAAGAGGAATGAGATTCGTTCCAGTCCAGCCCTAAACAGCTCAGGTGGTTTTGTTGGCATTTAGGGCAAAGAGGAAAGATCTTTTGATTAGCAGAAAATGCGAGACTTTTCAGGTGTCCACTGGCCAGTCGGGAGAATCACCTTATTGGGAAGCAAGCGCTGCATGTCTCGTCATTGTAATATGACCTCCGATTCTATTTTTTTTTTCTTCTTTGTTTTACTATTGCGAGAACTGATATGAAATTGATGATAAAAAAAATGCATAAACACAAGATGATAAGTTTCATTAAAACAAATTTTTCTTAATGTGTTAGAGTTTGTCTACCACTACAGAAATACGATTCCGATTCCCTGGTATATAAGACAGGTTCACTCGATTATGGGGTCTAACCTTCATAGATGAAGGTTGATAGGGTCGATTGCAACTCTCTCCACATGGGTGACCTTCGAACGTGATGTGATCACGCCTACCTTGACAGAAACTCCCACTTCGATGGATTGTCCACGATGAACATTTGACTTGCTACTTGTGACTGCGACATTATCCACCTCCTCGCTCTGTGACTACTCAGTCTCGATCACATACAACGACGAACTGCATACACTCGACTGCTCATGGCAACACAGGAGCGACCACGATCGTGAGCTTAATACAGCGCTCACGATCAGCATTTAAAATGGCCGGTGATCTTAGTACAACTCTCCCGGCTTCTCACAAAACAGCAATGATTCCACTAGTGGTATCCGTTCATCTAATTCTATCACAGATAAAATTCTGGTGGGGGAGTACTATAGTTTGTCTACCCGTACAAAAATACACTCGATTCTATGTTGAGGTACGTTTAATTAGAGGAAGGTTGCCCACAAGTTTAACAAATGAGACATGGTCAGTAAGTTAGGTTCTTATTCTTTCCAGATATACTGGTCACTGTCCATTCTTAAGTGATTATGTTGGAATTAATTATCCATGGGCTACTCACGCCGTTATGCAATTCAGACCAGATATAGCTAAGAGATTGTCGGCTATGAGATATTCTGATGTGATCAAGCAGGGTGACAGAACAAACCAGTGGGGGAGAGTGCGGGACAAAACAATGAAGAAAGAAAGAAAATGTTGGATGAAGCAATTTGACCAGGATGGAAAAGGTTAGTTAACTCATTCATATGTCTCGAATTAAGCACGAATCGCTTCTCTTACCAATTTTTTTTTTTTTTTTTTGAAGAAAAATCAACCCACTTTTTTATGTCATTCATAAATACGAGGAACTAAAACGAAATACAAAAGTTCTACGTTGAAACTTTAATTTTTTTTATGTGTAGAAAATAATTTTTCATCAGTTTACTATCCCACATGATCTCGGGCAAATGAAAAAAGTTAAATATCAGTCTCTGTATAGGTTCACACCTTCATCATCTGCATTACTTTCGCTCTCGAAAGCCATTTTTTTTACTCTATGTAAATTCATCCACCATCCTATATACAATTTTATAACCGTCGTTGAACAGCCGACCCAATTTCATGGGTTTACGACTACTTACGTTCAACTCCGTAGCCTTGTAATTTTGAACCAATCCAGAAGACAAGGAAACTCCTGGATCAGTACCCCCAGAGGTATTGATTTGTTGTGGGAACATGGAGGACTTTGAGACTCGACAGATTTAACGTGCATCAGTCACCATTTACTACACGGGGAGTCTTCGGCCGGCGAGGATTGAACTCACGACCTCTTGGATTTGGGCCCAGCGCCCTACCGACCAGGCTATCCCGGCCTCCCCTATATACAATTGTACGAAACACGTCTGCAGTCCAACACTCTCAAATAAATATTGACAAATTTCCAATCACAGCAGATTATTATTATTTTTTGTTTTGCTTTCGGCCGAATAAGAACGTGATAAAACAAAACGGATTGACAAATCCTGATGCCCGAGTATTCTCGGAATAATAAATATTTGCAATATGCACATACCCGAGTTAACTCGGGATAATCAGGGAAGCGTTAATAACTTATGAAGTACAGCAGATTTGAGCTCAGAAATTATATATTTTTTTTCTTTTATTAAGGAAAAAATTATCCGTTTAAAAATATCACCTCGCGGAATTAGATGTAGTAAACAGTTGTATACTCTCTAACCGGAAGTACAGCTGATCAAAAGATCGTGATTGTTGTTGTTTTTATTTATATTGAAACTGCAATCCGTCGGTCAAAACTGCTATCAGGACAAGTTTTCAGACGAATTCGGGGGAACCGAAAAAACTAGTTTTTTTTTGTTGATGGAATCGTAGCCACAAAAAATATACACCCATCAAATGATTGATACAATTCTACGGTCGCGATTTCGCAGAGGCATCAGAAATAAAATCCCAAACGATTTGAAAATAATAATAATTCAGGGAATAGAAATTTATGATTTGCTGCGTTCTGCTTCGGAAAAAAAAATGTCTCTAAACTTCGATTGTCTATTTCTAAAATATCCAATGTGCCCAATAATAGCAGCATTGACCAGATTATGGAGTATGACTTAATTAAGCCATAGTCTATGCTTCGATTCTAAACAGTGCAATCAGTTATTTAATGCAATTAATAATAGCCTTATCTCTTCTCGGGGAAATAATCACTTTGAAATTACAATGCCTGTTTTAATAACACAACTTCATTGAGACAAAACACATAAAGAATATAACTTCACAGAATAGAAAAGAAAAAAAAAATATATAATAGAGAAGAAAAAAAATGTATCATTTACTAATCACGTCACTTTGTGCTGCCATCTATATTTAATTTTGAAAACTACTTTAAATAGAAACAGATAGTATATATGAGAAAAATTATTAAGTTTCAGTAATCAGTTATCGATTAACATGATCATTATTCTTTCTATTCTAGCTTCATTCATTCAATTATTTACTTGTTACGTCATGAATGCTTTTTTAATATGATCTGAATAAATTAAGTAAACGAACGGTCGTCGAAGGAACAGAAAATATTAAAAAACAGCCGAAAAGTTTCAAATGATGACCTATCAAGAATCATGACTCTTGACGATATTATTTCGTTAACTAAATGAAAAGAGGAGTCGTCATAGTAACGGCAGAAGGTATCCGTACACGTTGAAAAAGTGAATTTTAGCCTAAAATGACAATTTTTTTTAATTTTATATTACGAATCTCCGTTTATTCTAGTTTTCAAAACAGTTTAAATTTTAACTGTGCGGCAATTAGAGCAAAAGTTATGATTAAAAAAATATTAGTCGATGACTAAAAAATGAAACCGGAAATAGCATTCCGAAACCGGAAGTAGGACAAAACAGTTATATTTATCTTTATTTTGGGATAATTATCTTTCTTTGACTTAAATATTTATTATTTTCATGTTGCTAGAAATGAACCTCTCA
This sequence comes from Parasteatoda tepidariorum, assembly GCF_982258835.1. Taxonomy (NCBI): domain Eukaryota; kingdom Metazoa; phylum Arthropoda; class Arachnida; order Araneae; family Theridiidae; genus Parasteatoda; species Parasteatoda tepidariorum. The sequence goes on along the minus strand of NC_141755.1, from coordinate 130,908,174 downwards.
ATTTATCATTTATATTAGTAGCTTTAATGGCATTATTTGGAAATTTGTCCCTAAGGAGGTGTTCGTTGAATTGCAAACATTACAATTTGATGTGTATTTGGCTGTTATTCAGTTTAATAAAGGTTTTCTGGAACTGAAAAGCATACTCGACGTAGTTGGAGTCAGCCGTGGCAATAAAACTTTAAAGGGTTTTTACAGAACTTGATTTTGAGCGTGTGTATGAGTCTCAACGCCATTCATTAACTAATGTAAAAATTGTCAGAAAAAAAATAGTGTTCCAAAAAAACAAAAAATTTGTAAAATTGAGAAAAAGGAAGGTATCACATACAAATCGGGAGAATTTTAGAAGTATTGAAGCATTTTTAAAATAGAAATGATATAATTTATACTTTAAATTCCTTTTTCTCAGAATGTAATTTCACGCAAAAATAGTAACTTTCAAAATTCATTATTAAAAAAAGTTGTTGATATATTTCAATAAAAATTTGTATGTGTATTATGTATAATGTTTTCTAGTGCTTGTGCTACAATTGATTAAAAATACTTAATAGTTTTTTATTATTGGTCTAAAATGTGAAATACGACGTAAAAAATTTGACAAAAATCTCATAAAAAGTTTTCAATTCTCTATAAAAAATTTAAATTTTCAAATATTTTTATGATTGTAGTCAAATCACTAGACAAAATTCAGCTCTTTATTTTGATAATAACACTTTTTTGATACAATAATTTTGGTGAAGTATATCCTTTCACAAGTTTTATGAAAAAAACATCATTTTTTTCTTGTTATTTAGCTTTTAAAAACAAAATATAATATAAATGTCTAATTTCTCTTATTTAATATTAGTTTTTACATATAATAAATATAAAAACATAATTAAAGTGTTCTGAAACTTAATATTTTTAAAAAAATCCTCCGAACGTGTTCGGATAAAGAGACTATTGTCTTTAGTCACTAATTGTTATTGTCTTTATAAACATTTATTGAGTGATTTGAAACTAAGTAAAACGCACTGTAAGAAGCATACAATATGATAAGTAAATCTTTTTACTCTTTCTATAATGTGAATAATATTTATGCTATTTTTTCTTCAGATCTTATGGCAAAAACAAGATGTTGCGAAAATATGCAAGGAGCCAAAGCTGAGAATTCCAGCATGAAGCCCTGTTATGTGGTTGAAGTTTTTAAAGAGTTTCACTAGTGTTGATCATTTACAAAAGCTCAAATCAAAAATAAAATTTAAAATACAAAAAAAATCTTAGTAAAGGAGCATGAATAATTTAGTCGAACCAATTGAGAGTATTTAGGGATGAATGTTTTATTATTATATTTTTTTAATTCTAGCGATAGTGTTTTATTTATTTATTTTTAATCTAGAATACTTCATAAGATTATTATCTTGTCTAAAGCTGTAAAAGAAAGTTTTGGTTTAATATCTCAGAAATAATTTTAATTTTCGTAAGATTTAATTATTCATTGCAGTTGACTAAATTTATATGAAGAATCCAACTTTTTTAAAACAATGTTTATTTTTTAAAAAAAAATTTCAATGCAAATCTATAAAAACGTTTATTAACTTATTGGGGGCATAACTGAAAAAACCGACCAAAATATCGAGAGAAAATTTTTTTTCCAGTTAAATTAATTTTTATACTATTTTCTAAATAGTAGCCAAATTTTATAGCTCTGCGAGGAATATTAATTATAAAATAACAATTTTTACGAGTAATCCCTATACTTTAATCCTAATGTTAATGAAAACTTTAAGCTTAGTTTCCATAAGCTAAAATTCTGAAAGTTTAATTTCATATGAAGCACAAATTTTTTTTCTTTTCTTCCAAAAGCTTCACGTGGATCATTAATTGTAATATGATAATTTAAAGATGGTATAAATCTAATAGTAGGTTGTCGTTTTATTTTAAAAAATATGTAAAACTTAAATTTTTTAAGTAATTTAAATTTATTAAGTATTTAAATCTTCTAATTACTTAATAAATTTAAATTATTAAGTAATTTAATTATTTTTCTATTAGGGGATTAAATTTTCTAATAATTGAACTCAGAATTTTTTTCTAGAATTTCAAATCCCTAATGTAATGTATAATCCCTATCAGCAGTAAAAGTTTCAAGAGGAAATAACCAAAACGAGTAGCATTTTAAATTTTTTTTTTTTAAATAAGTTTAAATATATCTTTTTGATCCATTCTTTTAAAGTTTTAAATGTGTTGTTTTCACCCCTTATGAACACTTTTTCAGAAAAAAAAAATTGCATCAGAGTTCATAATAGTTGTTTTTCAAATAAGTACCACACGCACTTAATCTCTAAACAATGTTATCCAAATTTACTCCTAAACATTTTATTTTATTTTCTAATCGTCGTTGAACATGCTGACTGAATTAAGGGTTTTCCGACCACCCATGTTCAACGCCGTAGCCTTGTCATTTTGAACCCCATCCAATAGACTCATGGATCAAGTATAAGGAGAAAATTTGCCTTCGTAGAGGACTCTTTGATGGAATTAAACTTCATTCACGTTACATGGAGGGGAAAATCACGAAAACCTCCAACAGTTATCCTTTTATTCGCTTTATTTAAAAAGAACTGGGCACCTGGGCCGCGCAGCGGCCCCTATCCCATACATCGTGACATATATACATTGTGTTTAAAAACATTTTGAAATGTTGCTACATTGTGGTGGCAAAAACAAAAAACAAAAAAATAAAATATATAAATTTACAGTTGATGATTTAGAGTTTACAGATTGATTATTTACATATTTGAAAATTCTATTGTAGTATTTTGTAATATAATATAATTTTTATTAGAGTTCTATTTGAAAGTTCTGAGTTTATTTAGATAATATACTGCACTGGAGTTACTAGGTGGCAGCACTTGCTACTGTTGGTTTTCAGGATTCTGGATAATCTAGATGAAGGAAGTTGATGAGGAATCTGGACACATGATGAAGAATAATCTGGATGAAGAATTGAGGAAGTTGATGAGGAATCTGGACACATGATGAAGAATAATCTGGATGAAGAATTGAGGAAGTTGATGAGGAATCAAGATGATGGATTAAAGACTTTGATGATTTTTTACAGTGAGAAATGCTTTGTTGTGATACTGGATGAAGAAGACGATGCAGGTTGATTTTCGGATGATTCTGGAGATTTATTGGAAAAGTGATGTCGGCTGGGGTCGAACCTGGGATCAGTGTGGTGGTAGGCGGATACTCTACCAATGAGGCTGTGATGATATATTACTATTTTTGTTGGTAATGATGAAAGGAGGCATCTGATGTATAAAAAGCTGCTATTGGTCTGAGGTGAGAATCTTTTTTGTAGTCTTCGAATGAGAGGATCTGGTTGAAATTGGCTGTTGTGCATTCTTCGGCTTTTTTGTAAAAATCTGAGTTTTATTTGTTGATATATTCAGAGAGAGGAGGGATTTTGAGGTCTTGGTGGATATTTTTATTTCGGATAAACCAGCGGGCACGGGTGATTTTTCTGAGGAGTTTATTCTGGGTTTGATTAAGTTTTTTCATTAAGTGATCTGGAATTGTTGCCCAGGCAGGAGAGGCATAGGTGAGGATAGGTCGGATCATGCTTGTATAGAGCAGTTTTCTGAGATTTAATGAGACGTTGGAATTTTGGATGAGTGGTTGTATGGAATATGCTGCTGCCATTGCTTTGTCGGTGATTTGTTTAACATGATCTGACCAGGAGAGTTTGCTATTGATGATTAAACCGAGATATTTTGCTTTCTTGACTATTGGAATAGGGGTATTAAAGAGTTTGGGTTTGTAATTTTGTTGGATTTTGATTCTTCTTTTTTGGATTATGAGGAGTTGTGATTTTTCTGCATTTACTTTGATTTTCCAGTGGTTGCACCAGTTTTCGACTTCTATTAGTTGATCCTGTAGTTTAAGTAAAGCTTGATTTGGATTTCTTGATTTAATTATAATTCCTGTGTCGTCTGCATAATAGGCTGTGATACTATTGTAGTCTGCTTTGTTTATGGGGAAGTCGTGTGTATATAGAATGTAAAGTATCGGACCCAGTATGCTGCCCTGGGGGACTCCAGCTGTGATTTTTCTTTGAGTTGATTTTTGATTTTGTAGGTTGACTTGAAAGGTTCTATTGGTTAAGTAGCAGGATAGTAATTTAATGATGCCGGGAGGAAAGTTTAATTGGATGAGTTTGTAGATTGTTCCGGTATGCCATACTTTGTCAAATGCCTTCGAGATGTCTATCATGAGGAAAACTATTGCTTCTTTGTTAATGAGTGCTCTGCCAATGTAGTCGATTATTCTAAGTAGCTGTTTTGTTGTGTCGAGTTTTTCACGGAATCCATATTGTTCGTCTGGTAATATTGTTAAAAGAGGTTTCATTCTATTGTATATTATTTTTTCGTAGATTTTTCCGATGATGTTCAGTAGGCTTATTGGTCGATAGTTCTCAGGGCAGCTTGGGTTTTTGTTTCCTTTGAGAATGAGTATTACTGATGCGTTTTTCCAGATGCTAGGGAAGTAGTTTAGGATGAGGCAGCTGTTGATGATATGAGTGATTTCATTAATATAGTTGGGGGGGAGTAGTTTGATCATTATATTTCTGATGCCGTCCTCTCCAGGTGCTTTTTTATATTTTAATTTTCGGATTATATTGATGATTTCATAGTTTTCAGCTGGTTGGATGGTTTCGTTATTTGGATGGTCTTCATAAAATTTATTAACTGCTTCCACTATTGTGTTATGGTGGTTTGTATCAGGGTTTGAGTTTGGAGAGAACTGGTTTTGTAGTGAGTCGGCGAAGATTTCGGCTTTTCCTTCGATATCGTAGATGAGACTTGTTGGCCCTTTGATGGGCCTATTGATTTGTGGTTTAGTTTTGAGAGATTTAGCTATTTTCCATATTGAGTTGTCTGTTGTGCATAGTGAGGCTAGTTTATTTTTCCATAGTTGATTTTTATGAGTTTTGCTGAGCTTTTTAATCTGTTTGTTGAGTTTTTTCATTTCTTGTAGATACTCAGGGTCTGCTGTTCTTTGGTATTGTTTTCTGAGATGATTTCTTTTTCTGATGATGATTTTAATTTCTGCCGGAAGTTTATAATGGTGAGCTATTTTGGTGGTTTCTATAGTTGCTGTTTCGTATGCTGCTAAAATTTCTTGTTGAAGTTGATGAATATAGTTTTCTATTGCAGTCTCATCTACTAGGTCAGGTGGGTTATTATTGTTTGCTTTGAGGATATTCTGATATTGAGTCCAGTTTGTTTTTAGTTTTGGTTTTTCAAAATGTTGAGTGGGTAGGCCGACTAGAAATTGGACAGGCAAGTGATCAGAGGATAGCTGGTTGTGGGTGTATGCAACTATTGGAGCTTGAATATTGGATATGGCAAAGTCTAGGATATCACAGGTGTTGTTGTAGTTTGAAATATATGTTGGGGTGGTTGGAGCAATGACTGTTAGGTTATTTTTTAAAACATGATTTCTTAGATGGGTTCCATTATAATTGGTTTTGTTGCATCCCCAGATTGTGTGTTTACTATTGAAATCTCCAGCTACTATTGTTGGTCTGCTTGATGGAAAAAGTTGTTGAATATCTTGATCTGTAAGCTTGTTTTGAGGTGGATTATAAATGCCAGTTATTTTGATGTCTTGGTTGTGGTGATTTAGAAGTATTGAAATCTGCTCATATCCTCTGTCACTTGTTTGGTTATATGTTGTTGTTGTGAGACTGTTTTTTGCTAGTATTGCAACTCCTCCCCCTCGGTAGTTTCGGTCGCATCTGTATGTTCGGTAGTTGGCTATTGTGAAGTTGAAAGTTGGATTTAGATGGGTTTCTGTGATTATTATTATGTCCGGATTGTATTCAAGGATAAAGTTTTTAAATTCATGTTGTTTTTCTAAGATTCCATTGGCATTCCAGTTTATCATGTTGAGTATTAATTTATTTTTGATTTTAGTATTCATCCTGTTCTTCTTCTTGGTATACTATGCTTTGTACTTTTTTGAATATATTTAATCCCTGGTCTTCTCTTAAGAATCTGACTATGGTTCTTAATTCTTCTAATATTGATTTTGCTTCTTTTATTTCTGCTGTGTTTATTGCTTGGTTGTTAGATTTCAACTTATCTGCATATGAACTGAATTTGACATTGGACGGGGAGAACATGGGTTGATTTTCATTTCTTCGGGTTGATTGGTTTATGGGATGTTTGGTGCATTGCTTATAGTTGGCCGGATGAGGTCCTCCACAGTTTGCGCAGGTGGCTGGGGTGTCTCTTGTCTTTTGGCATAGGTAAGTAAGGTGCTCTTTTCCGCATTTTAGGCATTTGGGGGTGTGTCTGCATGAGGCTTGTACGTGATTAAACTGTTGGCATCTATGGCATTGTGTGTAGTCCCTCCGTCCTCTGTAGCTTGATACTGTTACAACTAAGTCCATAAATCTAGTCATGTGATATATTGCTTTGTTTTGTTCGGTTTTATCCAGGGTTATGATATGGAGTGGCAGGTTGATTGGTCCGTCTTCTGTGTATCTTTTCATCTGTTTGACCTCTTTAGCATAGTATCCGTATTCTTCTAGGTTTAATCTTACTTGTTCAGATGTTATTTCTACTGGAACGCCTTTGATAACTATTTTCAGTGGTTTTTCAGTATTAAGTTGAAATGTGTGATATTTTACTTGCATCTGGTCGAGTAGGTCTATTGCTTTACGCCTGTTGTCTATTTCAAAAAAATGTAGTTTTAGTGATTCTCCAGTGTACTTTCCCTCGAATCCTGTTATTTTTTCTCTTTGTAAGGTTGATTTTAGATTTATCCAGTTGAGTTTTGGGTCTTTGATTATTATTGGCGGAATTCCTCTTCTCCCACTCTTTTGGTATTGGAATTCAGCTCCTCCTTCCATCTCTTCCTCGTCGGTGACGTCATTTTTGTCGTTGTATCCGCTTCTCTCAGGTCCGTAGTTCTTGCTGGTACTTGCCTGTGGGATGATGTTTTCTGGCTGTAGTGGTTTGGTGGCTCCATCTTTTGAGATGATCTTTGCAGTGTTAAGTTTCTTTTTATTTGTTATATCTTCGTCTTCAGAGCTGGATGAATGATTTCTTTTCTGCTTTGGCGGTTGAATTGGGTTGTTTGATGGTTGTTGTTCACTTTTGTTTTTATTTGCTGTCTTCTTTTTGCTTTTTCTTGTAGATAATGTTGTTTCTTTGGCTGTATTATCTGGTATCTGGATGGGTGTTTCGGCATTTTGTTTACTAACTTTGGATAAGTGTTTATTAGTTGATTTCAGATTTTCATTTTCAGCTTGGTGTTTATCTATGGTTTCCTGTAGTTTATTCATTTCTATTTGGAACATTTCTTTCATGTCTTCCATGTCCTTTCGCTGTTGTGTTAGTTGCTGGTTTAGTAGATTGATCATTTCGGTTGCCCAGGGGGGCGGTTCACTGTTTCTGTTATCCATAATGAGTTATGAGTAAAGCACTTGTTTACGAAAATAATAAAGTAGAATTGAAATAAAGTTTTTTCATCTACCTGTTGTTCTCCAAGTACGTTTACTGTTGATGCTATTTACACAATTTGAAAACACTGTTCACAAACTTCGTGATAAGAAAATAATAAAGTTGATGAATTACATGCACTGCATATAATAAATTATAATGAAGTAACTGTTCACATAATGATAGGTATAATCCAATGGCGATGAAATAATAACACTTTGCAGTTTCGTTTTGCTGTTGTCGAAAATGTACACAAACACAATTCGAAGAAACTTTTGGCGAAGACGCCCACTTTCACTTTCAAAATAATAATAATTTGTAGTAACTTATTTACATACACATTATTCTGCTATCTGAAGTAAACAAAAACACTATTTAAACTTCACTTGGCGAAAACGCCCACTTATTCGATGCTTTCACTTAACGACGATGCTACACTCACGGATGTAAACATCTGAAAACAGTAACGTAATAGCTGTCAAAATCTAATTATCTCTAACAGCCAACAGTTATCCTGACGGCAAGGGGACCCTAATCTATGATCCGTCTACCACTAAGGATATTTTACGTCAGCACTGTGGTCGGGTGTGGGATTCGAGTCACCTCATTGGAAAGCGAACCATTTGTATTCCCTATATTTCAAATAAACACTTGCAACTGCAATCCCATCCAGGGATTAGATTGTGGAGTCAATTTCCGAAAAGCTTTTAAAACTATATTCTAAACTACAAAATTATTCTTCAGAGTCATTATATTCAGGATTCATTGTAGACCGATTTATCTGGAAGGCAACTGAAAAAGGGCTAAAGATAAGATTTTCGTCGACTGGTTGATTTAGGAGGCAGGGCAATTTTTGCCAACAGGGTCGTTTCGTCGACAGGTTCATTTCATCGACGGGTTCATTCATTTTATCGACAGAGTCGTTTTGTCAACAAACTCATTTCGTCGTCCTTTTGTTGACAAAAGGTCATTTCGTAGTCAAAGTCATGCGCCATTCTGAAACTATTTTTAGGATTTGTTTGTGTTCTTCTTCGTCATTTAGTGGAATCTTATAAAAACCTAGTCTGAAGCATTGTAGTTGCCCGTAAAAAGATTCTCCCCCCCTACTCTTTTTTGCTTCACCCCACGTGGCAATACGAAACCTTTTTTTTTTTTTTTTTTTACACTTGGTGTTCTAGTTGTATTTTACACGTTTCAAAGATTCATTTGTAAGTGCATTATTATAGATTAGCATCGCAAAAGTAATGGGTTCTTGATAGAGTAAGTGAAGAAACTAAATATTGAAATCATTTCACCGATTAACCCCTACAGAAACTTCTTTTTAAAAGTTATTATTAGGTTTTTTTTTATATTTCCTGCATTTCAGTTTTGTGTCTTTTGGTTTGCTGCGGCCGGAAAATTGTCATCCTGATTGTAGTGGTTATAAAGTGTTTGAAAATTGTATTGTCATCCTGTACAGGGGACCAGATAAAATTCAAGCACTTAGTTGGAAAGGGGTCGAAATTTCATTCGTAAAATATCTCTTGTCTTTTTCGTAGAGTAATGGTTAATTATTTTTAAGTTTAAATTCTAGATTTGATTTTCTGTTAAGTAAGAATATGTGTCAATTTTAAATCCTGCAAATAAAAAATTCATTACTTATTTATTTTTTTTTCCAAATATTTCTTTCATGGCTAATGCAAGATAGCATAAAAATATTGCTTTAGTATAAAAATTATAAAATAGTATTTCTATACTTAATAGTAAAACTATTTTGCGTATAAATAAACCAAAGCAAAACAAACGAAATCGACAAGCAAATAAATCCTAAAAATAGTTCCAAAATGACCCTATCGATGAAATGACGATGTCTACGAAATGATTTTGTCAATAAAACACAACGAAACGAACCTGTGGCTGAAATCAATCTATCAATGAAATGAATTGGTGTCGATTTAACAAACAAGACAAATAAAATCACTAAGTTGGATCATAAGTCAGCGATAAAAATAGTTTCCACTTCAATTTTTTTAATGATTAAATATTATTGGATTTTGGGGATGTTTTTATTTGGGATTGGAGCATTGAAATTTTTTTCACAAATATTAGCTTTACACGATCACATTGATATAAAATAGAATATTCCATTAATATGTAATTTGAAAAGAAAATGGTTCCACTTTTAGAAATATTTTTAATTTGACTAAAAAGTTTCAGGTTGTTTGACTGGATATTACATTGAATGTGATAAACGTTGGAAGCGGCTGTACTGCACCTAATAGTAACGTCAATCTAATGAAATCAAAAAGTACTACGAATTCTGTCCTATGTTTAAAACTAAAATATAAACGTCACAAAACTGCACTGGAGCAACCGATATTTAAATTAAGATGAGCATCAAAATTCCTTAAGATATTAAAAACAAAATAGCTAAAGTAAAAAGAGTTCTATTTAGATAAACCTGAGCTGAAATTCAGTTTTAAATTGAATTCATCAGAACAATAAATTAACAACAAAATTATGTCTAATTATAATGTAACTTCAATAGCCAAATTTTCTGGTGATATTATTGTAAGAAAATAATAAATCTAATTTAAATCAAAAGCTACTATACTGGGACAAACTTACTTTGAGTTGGCGAAATAAGGGCCATTACATGATAAATTTAAAATGTCTCAAAAGTTATGTCCGAATGCAGTTTAGTCATCTAGCTGTGAAAAATTCATATTCTTGCAGACATTGGGGCGAAATTCAGCTAAATTTTTGCAATGACGATGGCTCACTCAAGTCAATCAGAAGCCTGCATTTTTTGTAAACATATCGCACTTTGGAATATGTGAAAATGCAGGCTTCTGATTGGCCAAATTCGTCCCTCGTCATTGCAAAAATTTAGCTGAATTCCGCACTAAAAAACCATGGATTTATGAAATATAGTAATTTTGTGTTCATGCGATAGACTAATGAAGAAGGTAACATAAAACTGACACTGTGATATTTTGTTTAAAAAAAAGTTTCAATTCGATTTCGCCCCCCCCCCCTTTCTGATGGGGTGCCCGGGATTTCGTCAGGCTTTGGATAATTTTATTATAATTCCTTTCGTTTCTCGTGTCTTATTATTAGATATAAAAAAAGACTCGGAACAATAACTTATTAAAACTTTATGCAATGAAAAATAATTACAATAAACACATTTACAACATGTATGATGTCACAAAATTATGTCCAATAAGATTTCTGAAACCATTTTTAGAGACTATGATTTGAAGAATATCTTTTTTGAAATTATGACGGATGTGAAGTAGAGTTTACAGACATATTCCCAGAAAGCATATTCCAGTGTCACGAAAATGTTTGTACTAAAAAACCCCCTTTTTTTTCAATGAAGCAATGAATATCTAAAAGGATTAAAAAATTATTTTGTTAAAGCTTTTCTTTTAAAAGTAGTTGTCATGACGTTTTAGCTGACGTCACACTACTAGCGATAGACAATTGCATTATTTAGCTGAGGATCAAACTTTAGCTGAACAAAGAGAAAACCTTATAAATACCTAGATTTAGGATAATTTTCTCCTTCAGACTAGCAGCTATATTTTTTTTTCGCGTTTGAAAACCCTAAGTCAGTCTCGATTTAAGGTTTTTATATCGAAGATTGTTTTCCAGTGTTTTGGATTAGGGTAATGTGCGTGGAATTTAGAAGATTGTGACAGATTTCGTTTCAAGCTTTACACGTAAACAGCACAATAAACTTTTTCAGGTTGACATTAAAAGGTTTTTGCTGAGTGAAAATAAACCCTATTTTGCCATCTGGGTTGGATGGGTTACACTCAACCATCCATGGCCAAGTCTCTAACCCGAAATGAACTGTTTTGGAACTGCAAAAAATAAGATTACTCGTGAGATTTTAGGAAAAAGTGATCTAACAATTGCAATTATCAAAATGATTTTGAATTTCATAATGGTCGGAAAATTATGCATTCTCACTGTAACCGCAAAACAATCTGTGGTAGAATTTTTTCTGCGATAAAAACTTTCTGCAAGATACTTTTAATAATAACAAACATATATGTTACTCATTTAAAAAGCGCTGCTTTTACAACAAAAAAAAAACTATAAAATATTTTTTTTAATTGAACATGTCGTAATTTTTTAGTCTACTATCCTTGCAATTTGTTTGGGAGGGACGCACGAATTATTTCCTTCTTCGCATTTTGTAAATAATCATCAGAATAAAAAATCATGCCCATAAAAAGATCGACGCGAATCGGATTCTTCAAATGCGTGTTTCCTTTTTGAGATGACGTTGAAAAATAATATAAATAATAATATAGCATAAATAATATAGCATAAAAAATATCGGATTTAAAAACTAAGGCGAAATCAATAGCAACACCTGCCAAAAATTCCACAGAATTATTGCCTTAAAAAATAAATACTCAAATGCACGATTCGAATTTTCCATTGTGTTTGAAATATCTCGAGATATTTAAAAAAAACCACGTGAAAATCAATATCAATAACTGCCGAAAATACAGATTTAAATATTACCTGTAAATTTCTGTAGAAAAGAAAAGTAAAATTTTTTGCTTTTTACTCGAAAAATCTTTCTGCAAGAACTCTGTAACGTTCTGCTACAAAGTCGCTGGCGATTCTGTATTGTGTGATGCATTCTTCAATTCTGTATTCTATGCAGTGGTCTCTCTATTGAACAAAATATTTACAAATGGTTTTATAAACAAATGAATGTACATTTTATGAGGAGATCATGATCGCAGATGTATTCGTATCCAGTCCAAGTATTCAGTGATTTTCGTGTAGACACCGGGTAGATTGGGTCGAGCACAACCCACACCCCACGAGACTAGACCTATCAGTGTCGTTCGGCCATCTTCTCGAATGGTCAGAGGACCACCAGAGTCACCCTAAGAAACAAAAGGGAAGTTAAAAATACGACGACTCTTTATGAATATTTTACAATATACTGTTAAGTATAATTGAATGACGGACATTTGGAATTGTCTGGAGAAAAAAAATAATAACTTAATTTACAGTCTCTGGCCAAATTATTCGATCCACTCGAAGATTCTATGTAAAATCTTAATGATCAGGTGATACTCTGTACACCCAGGGGCCCCCACCAGGGGGGGGGCGCACGATGCGCCCACTTAAAGCTTGAGGGGAGGGGAATTTTTACACTAAATAAAACGAATAGTTTGGGGGGGAATTTAGAATTTGACCAAGAATGCGCCCAAGAGAGCTTGGGGGGAGGGGATGGGGGCTACTGTATACAGCTTTATTGTTTTTATGTGACTGTTTGTACTTCTTTAGGGTAGTCTATCAATGGGTTCAATCAGACAATATATTACATAAAATATAGAATACTTAATATTTCAAGCATTATGTGAGCATACTATAATAATTAGACCGAATTATGAGACGTACTGTAGTTTTTTAAATAATGACGTGTTTTGCACGAGGGCAATACTTTTATAGTTAAACATACATGTCATGGGTTTTTAATTCAGGAGATTTCTTATAGACTTCCTACGTGTATTTATTTTTAACGTATTGCATTACAATGTTAAACAATACAGGAGCGTAAAAAGTTGCAAATCCTATGCGTCAAAACAATAAAGCTGTATCACCTGAGTAATTATGATTTTACATAGAATCTTTATAGTGCGTATGGTCCATGAACTGGCATTGTAATAATATTAGAAAGAGAGAGACTTACTTGGCATGAATCCTTTCCTCCTTCTTTGTAACCAGCACAGACCATTGTTGGATAGACAGTCTCTTTTCTTCCAGCAATACGAAGCCATTCCTGACACATATCTGTTCCAATCACTTCAACGCTCACCTTCTGAAGAATGTTGGGGGGTGTACGACGACCTTCAAATTTTTTTTTTTTTTTTGATTAAAGAAATAAATCATATAAATTTATTATACTCGTCAACCATCTTTCAAACTTATCTAGTACAACTTACAGTCTCTGGCCAGATTATGAGACGCACTCTAAGAGATTCTATGTAGAATCTTTATTATCAGGTGATACTCTATACAGCGCTTTATTGTTTTTACGTGACTGTTTGCACTTGTTTACATTCGTCTATCAATGGGTTAACAGTGTCACGCAATACGTTGAAAATAGATACACATATGGGAAGTCTATGAAAAATCTCTCCCGAATAAAAAACCCATGTCTAAATATAAACTCGTATTGCCTATAAACTCGTGCGAAGCATCTCATTATTAAAGCAGCGTCTCATCATTGGGTCTAATCATTATATAACATAATGCCTGATGTAATAAGTATTATATATCGTCTAATTTAAACCAGTTGATAGACGAACGTAAACAAGTGCAAAGAGTCACGTCTAAACAATAAATGGTGTATGGAGTATATCACGTGATAATAGGGTCTAATAATATGGCCAGGGACTGCAACCACGACACAACTGTATTTAAACAACCTCTCCTTTAATTAGTTTTAAAAACAATTATATGAATCAAAATTTTCTTCACCATCTCGCTCTTCCCCTACGTCACCACGTTATTATTATTGTAGTTCAATAATATATGCAGTTACGAGTTATGGATACACTCACTGCCGTCTCAATAAAAAGAATAGACCTTGAGATTTAATTCAAAGGATATAATATACTATCTCAGTGATTCTCAACCACTGTGCCGCCAAATTCTTAAAATGTGCCGCTAAATATTAGAAATGATACAATAAAAATTATAATGTTCTTTTTTATTACGAGTAAAGTTTAAATTAAAGAAAAGTATAGAAAGAAAAGTCCGCTTACGGGAAGGGTGCCCAAATAATGAAGTTCAACACAGTTAACTGTTTTTAGAATATTTTCAAAGATGTAGATATAATTAAATAATTTACAATAAGAAATTTCAATAAGTACAATTAAATAACTATCCACAAGGATATTTATTTAAACTTTAAGAAAGATAAAAAAGAATATACGAGGGTTGTAAATTAAATAGTGGCAACTTTACCTTGAAACTCAAAGAAGGGCGGGCATGCGCTAATAGGATATGGGAGCGGTGAGATGGCGCTGTTGTCGATGTGTAGAGTGCAAAAAACAGTCGATCTGCTTAGAAGGGTAGTTGTTGTGTGGCGTTAAAGTGAGGAGTTTCGATTCCACTGCCCTAAAGCATGTTTTCAAAAGGCTTAATGACGAGAAAAGACAAGATGCTTGAGCCCATCGTGCTACTGTCCTATACGGTAACGCATTTGCGCCACAGGCTTCCACTAATCCTCGATAGCATTCTGTTGCATTTTTGACACGGGCAACCTCGATTTTAAGCCACGACCGCTGATCACCTTTTGAAAACATGCTTTAGAGCGATGGAAACGAAACTCCTCACTTTAACGCCACACAACAACTACCCTTCTAAGCAGATCGACTGTTTTTTGCACTCTACACATCGACAACAGCGCCATCTCACCGCTCCCATATCCTATTAGCGCATGCCCGCCCTTCTTTGAGTTTCAAGGTAAAGTTGCCACTATTTAATATACAACCCTCGTATAAAGAAGTTAGGTATAAATACATAATTCTACATGTAGCTATTGATAAATTAATATAATTTTCCTATTAGCATAGATACTCAAGTCAGACATATGATAGGAGCTTTCAGTCCTCAGTCGGTTTCAATTATTAGGTTTACATCCCCTTACACCGACCTATCATTTGATAAAGAACATGATTAATACCTTCTTGAAAGTTAACCTCTCATGATTCACTGTTCAGTCACATGGAGTTGATTATTCACAACTGATCAGCTATCAAGTGTCTGAATAAGTGTTTCATTTATATGAACGCATCAAAGATTAAATTTCAGTTCTCTTTTTTACTCCAGCTGTGTTAAATACAGTCTTCAAACTGATAAGAAAATTAATTTTCCATGGGGAAGAAGCATTGAGAGCATGTCATTTCAACTCCTGGGGTCTCATAACCTGTGTGGTCCAGATGAAAAGATCAAAACGTGCAGCTGTCCGAATTATTTCAGGAGAGCAGTATCATTTTCTCTCCTTTTCTAACAAGGATATAGCAAAGTGACAAGAGAAAGATTGATTCTTTAGTAGTGAAATTCTTTAGTAGTGTCCAGTTTGAAGAGATGGAAAATAACGTTTCAGGGCCAAAATGACTGTTCGCGTCCGGTTACGGGAGTGTCCGTTTTGCAGGAGTGTCCATAACAGGAGGTTTCACTGTATGTATGTATATATATATATATATTCAGCGCTTTAACCGCGTGAACATCTTTGTCGGCAATCGTCTTGTCTTTGAAAATTAAAAAAAAAAAAACGTTGAAGTAAATAGGAAATTTAATGACTAGTAAAATTATTAATTAACAATGAAACAAGCTAAATATTAACTTTCAAACGGAAATAAAAGCTAATCATTAAAGTAAGCTATGCAATTAATAGTTATAAAAACAAATTAACAAGGGATAACTATCAAAAAAATAAGCTAACAATTAATAATCAGCAAAACAAACTAGTTAACAAGAATTCACAAAAAAATAAGTTAATAACTTTAGAAAACAATCTAACAACTAATAGCTAGCAAAAAAAAAAATATAACTGTTACTAACTAATAAAAACTAGTCGAAAGAGATAATTAATCCCTTAATAAACGCGCTTTTGTAGTACATATTATTTTATTTCACATTCAAAATTATTATCACAAACTATTTAACACAGTGTATTATAGGTAAGTAAACAACTTTTAAAATAATTTTTCTCATTGTGTGCCGTCAAATTTCGAAATCGTTAAAAGTGTGCCGCCCCCCCCAAAAAAGGTTGAGAATCACTGTACTAGCTAATAGTATTGCTGTATTGTATAATTATAGCAAATAATGGAGTTTTTCTCACATTAGAAAATTTTTTATGACTTAATTCACGTTTATTATCAAAGTAAATAATAAAAGTAATAACAAAATGAATCATTAAAAAAGGGAACAATTTAAATAAAAGAACAACATTGTGCTTGGAATTATTTTTGGATAAACGTGTGTAATATAAATGTGTTTGATTCGAAATAGTCAGTGTGAAATAGGATAAAATTAACATAAAAGTAACGCTCAACCGTTTTCCTGACTAACATTATAAGGACCATTTAATTTTGAGGTTCCGACACTGAATCAAAAGTATTTTATTTAAAGATTCTTTATTGATTTATTCCCTTCCAGTACATACTTACCGTAACTTGTTCTTCCCCATCCCGTAACAGTCGCCATTCTGCCGGTGAAGTTTTCCAGTTTTTCTGGCAAGCAGATGGGCACTATATGTTTCCTATAGACTACAGGGTGTGAGAGCTCTAATAGTGCTATATCGTGCCTATAGGTAGCGGGTTCGTAATCTTCATTCACCACTTTTCTCTTCACGCTGTATTCTTCGTGAGGAAAGACTTCAGAATTTTCTCGAATGTTGTACTCACCCACTCTCACCCTCAAAGTAGTGGCGGGAGTTCTGAAAAAGAAAAAAAACTATATTCAGCAAAAGTTTACTCAGCATTTTAAAGAAAATGAATTATTTTATAATTCACGGTTATCAATCGTTGTTGTAGGTCATGAAGGGAGTGCGATTGTTCTCGTTTTTCAGTGGCGCCATCTATGGCCAAGAATTCGACTTCTGCCACACCCGTTTATAGGGCGGACCCATTTAGACATCCATTCATTCATCCGCAGATCGCAATTTTGACATGATCCTTAGAGGTACATAATTTGAAATGGGAACATGGAGGACTTTGTGATTCAACAGATTTGACCATTTACTGCACGAGGAGTCTCTGAATTCGAACTCCTGTTCTCACGAGCGTGAGTTCAGCGCCCTACCTACTAGGCCACTTTTATTTCAACTATCTATATATTATATAAAACACAAATACTCACTTTCTCTGCTGTCAGCAACTGAATTAAACTTCAGCAGGTCAGACAGATTTTACTGACTCCAAGCCAAATATACGAAAGCCACACTATACCAAATTATACCAAAACGATATTTAATATTGTTTTTAACGCATGAAGTATTTTTTTAAAAATAATAATCTTGACATTTAGCCGCATTCTGGTTTTTATCTAAATTGCAATATTGATAATTTTTTCACAAAAAGTTTTTTTAAAATTTGTTTACACTAGATCCACTGGAGTGGACGGGGCTAGTGTAGACAAATTTATGAAAACGTATTACGAAAAGGAAACCGAAAAGAAAATGATTTCAATCCTATTGGAGAAATAAACAAACTGAAGCACCAAAAGCTATACTAAGAAAGACGTTTCGAATGTCAATCAATACATTTGAAAATCATTATTCAGTTTGATTTGAGACCAAGTTTGAGATGAATCAACTTTAACCGTTTCCCTAACAAATTTTTTTTGAAGGAAAAAAAAAATGCAAAAAATCAACCTATTTCATTAATAAATACAAAGGAACTAGAAACAAAACATAATACACAAGTTCTAAGTTGACATTTTTATTTTTTTTATGTGTTTTTTAATATGTGTAATTATTTTTTTTTAAAATCTGGAATCATTATCCATTCTAAAGATATGAGATAGTTCGCACGGTTTACTTTTATAATTTTTACAATATTTGACTCTCTAATGATTTTATATAGCTCAAAGTTACATCTTTTTCTACAAATATAGTTGATTTCTATTCCACCCAGATTGATTTATTTTAGAATCATCGACGAACAACCGACCCAATTTTGGGTCTACAACTACCAATGCTCAACCCCGTAGCCTTGTCATTTTGACTAAAATCCAGAAGACAAAGGAACTCAAGGATCAAGTATTGTGAGATATTTGCCTTCGTGGAGGAATTTTTGATAGAATTAACCCACATTTCCTACCACGAAAACAGTTAGCCTGATGGCAAGGAGACTCCGTCTACCATTGAGGATATTTTTCTTCAACACTGCTGAAAACCGCACGCGGAAAAGAACAAGATTGACTCGCAAACCTCTTCTGTCAAAAAGGATTATTTTTTATTCGCCAGCTTTGATCAATACCGTTTTAACGCATGGGCTCGACCGGAAACCCCAGGGGCTCCTTGAAAATCTGTCTTTTTATAAATTATATTTTAAAAAAATACTAAAAATAAACATTTACTTTATATAAATAGTTTTTAACGAATAAATATATTCTATTAAATAAGGGCTGGGCTCACTTTGTTTTTCTTTCTACAAAACAGTGATTGATTATATTATAATGCAATAATTTCAATAGTTTATCACCAGGAAAGCTTTAAAAGGCAACCGAAATCTATTTTTTTACATTCCAACGAACTCTCATTTCCTCACGAGACTCTCATTCCAATTTGCAGGGTTCATACGCACATGGAAAAAATTAAGAAGTGGTAGTAATATTAATATAAACTGTGTGCTCTCTTACTTCGATTCTTTCAATTGACCCCCTTTTGGCAAGGCTATATATATATAGCCTTGCCAAATATATAATATTGCCAAATATATAATATACAGGGTGATTCTAAAAAGATGGGAAAAATGTTAGGAAGTGATAGTACTCACCCAGACAAACAATTTTTATCAAATAATGCATGGTCGAAAACAAAACGCAAAGATGCTGGCGTATTTGGAAAGTTTTTTCATGCAAACGAGAAACCTCCATTCCTATTGCGAGTTACTGCGCTACGTTATTTGTCGCCAAGCTTTCGGTCGCTGCAGGGAAAGTTCGCCTATCTTTTCTTCGCCGTTGTACCAGCATAGCCGCTGCCGGCCACTGTTTTGAACACTTATTGTAATCACATGCCATTAAATTTGCTTTTATAACTTAACTTCATCGTTCTTTGTGTGTTTTTGCCACAAAAAAGAACATAAACTTTGACGCCCTCTAGCGGTTTTGGGTTTTGTTTTCGACCATGCATTCTTTGATAAAAATTGTTTGTCTGGGTGTGTACTATCACTTCCTAAAATTTTTCCCATCTTTTTAGAATCACCCTGCATATATGAAAATTATACCATTTATATGAAGTTTAATTTACCTATACCTATTTGTATAAAGAATAATAATAACTAGGAGGCTTCGCCCCCTGCTCGCCTGCGCTCACTAACCCCCGGAACTGCTTTCACAGTTCATTTCGGATTGCAGGGTTCGCTTTGCTCGCTCATTGGATACGTTCTTAACGCCTAGTTTTTGTATACTTTTTTGAATACTGAAGTTCCGAAAACTTTTCACTGTAGAAAATTCTAAACCTGTACATTTCAATATTAATTTGAAATTGCAAACAGTTCACATATTTTTCTTAATCACACTATTCTAAATTTCAGTTGTTGAGAAAAGTAACTGTTGTAAGTTTTGTTTTAAAATCCTTCCCACCAGAGGGCTAAAGTTATGTGTTGTAAAACAATATGAAATAGTAGTCTGCCACTGAACGCCGGATGTAAAGCATCGGCTTTGATGAAGATAATTTTGTATTTTTAATTCTCTGAAGGGAGCCACCTTAATAATATGGAATTTGTAAAATAAATGTATATATTTTTGATTGTTGATGAAGCCCATCATTTTGTGTTTTCATCAGTGTTCAGAAGCAGAACAACTATAAGTTTTTTATTTTATCACAAAAAAATAAAATGTAGAAAAAACAAAGGAAAGAGTAAGAAAAGGAGTATAGTCATAGAAAAAGTTAAAATTATAATATAGTATTTGTCAGTTAAAATAAAACTCTTTGTTTAAGTCATTGCTAACAATTCAAATTTTTCCGTGGCAATTCTAAAGTATAAATTAAGGTAGCATTGTTAAGTTGAAACACAATATTTTTAGTTTTGATGTCAACAATACAATTCAATTTTTCACAAAAACGATTGTTTCCATTGTTAAGTTCAATGTCAGCAATTCAAATTTTTCTGAGGTAACTCTTGACCTCTAAATATTATTTTTTTTATGTACACATTTCTAAATGTCAGTATTCAACCACAAAACAACTTAAAGTCCTCAAGTTTAGCATGAAGTTGTAAAATGTAATGAAAGAGGGTCATAGCAATAATGAAAGTACAAGTAAAGTTAGTACTGTAAAATTAAAACAATATTTTTAATCAATGAGCCAAGTTCTTCAAGAAGCGGTTGTAGAAGTAGGTTGCTTATTTAAAACTTTTTATAGAATTTCTTTAAGAACACAATTGTTAATTTGGGCATTTTGCGATACAACACTTTTAGAATTGAAGGATTTGTTACATCAAGCTCTCAGGTATCTTAATTTTGATCCAGTTGCGCTTCTATGTCATTTTGATTTATGTTGCTAAGTTAACTTTCAAAAAATTCAATGGCTGGCAAGAGCATTTTTATTTTTCAAGTTGTTTATTTTTCTTTTCTTTTAGAATTCGTTATTTTTTTAGCGAAGTGTTTTTTAACCTAATAGAATTCTTTACCGACTGTTTTCTCTATGAATGAAGAAAATAAAGTAAATATTTAACTGTTGTGAAAAGAATCTTATTTAGTTGTACAAAGTACTTCAGCCAAAATTTGGGAGCCGCGTAAGAGAATTATGTATATTAGATCAGAAACACATCATTAAAAGGCAGAATGCTTTGGTGTTTTCAAAACAAAGCAAACGTTGCCACCGGCGGTAAAGAAATACAGCCAAAATTTGGGAGCCACGTAAGAGAATTATATATAATAGATAATTCATGAAGATCACCCATCTAATTTCATTGGATAAAATGGAAAAGGTCCTTCATCAGCATATGTTTTAAAACTAGACCAATACAAGAGAGAAATTATAGCGTTATGATTTCTTACAAATATTATTCATAAATTGGTGAAAATTTCAGGTTGGAGAGAAAGATGCATGGCAGAGAGTTCTTCTCAATCCTCAGATTGTTGTTACAATTGGGTATACTATAACCTACGTCACAGGTAGTGCTATTCCTACTAAATTTAACTAGTAAACAGCATTTTCTGCGAACCTGATTTCTAGCAACAAATAAACATTAAGCGAAGTATGTTGTTACAAGTCACTACTCACCAGGTTGCAATTGTATTAGTCTAGTTCCTCTTCAAATAATAATTTTGTTATTTTATCTAAATTTACGAATTTATAGTAAACGTATTTAAAACTCAGTTTATTAATTAAACTAAAAGGTAAATTTTATTCCTAGTAAAATTTTCGAAGTCGAAGTAGTTGTGTTTTTTTCATATTATACCCAATTAAATTGAAAATAGTTAAGATGAGTTATCCAAAATATTTTATTCCAAATTGTGTCGAGTTAACTCGTCATTGCCTTCAAGCGAAAGTTCATCTCATTTAGTATAAATAAAAATTTATTTGGAATATATTACTTTACTTCCATATTCAATTACAAAATAGTAGTCGCTGACATTTCAGTATAAAATTTCTATTTAACAAAGTTGTTACCAGAGGTTTTGTTTTCGGTTCCATTAGGATAAAATTTAGATCTTATCATTTTATTTTCCTCCAATTTTTTTTTTTAACTGCTTTATTTAGTTATTGACTAATGTAAGGTTCGCATGAGTTTAATTTTATCACAGTGCAACATTTATATATATAAAAAAAGGTGGCAATAGGCTAGATACATGAATAGAATGTTTTTTTCTTTTGGAATATTTGTCGCTAAATACAGAGCTATAAGCTAGTACAAAGTGCTCGTCGCACTCGTCGACAATCTGCAATAGTTGTTGCTGTTTCTTATTGTTTATTAAAATGTTTTTTTCTTCTTTTTTTTTTAAATATCTTCTCTGTTCTTAAACTCGTTCCTTTTGAACGTAGAAAGTGAAAGTTCATTTAATATTTTTTTTTTCATTAACGGCTCCCCTGATTATTCCGAGTTAACTGGGGTATGTGTATTGATTGAAAATATATATTATACCGAGTCAATAATACCAGTCATAATTCGTCCAAACGTTTTGTTTCAGCAATTTTTTTTATTCGACCTGAAGCAAAACAAGAAATGATAATAATCTGCCGTGATTGGAAGCTTGCTAATATTTGTTTTGGGAGTTGAGCTATGAGTGGGACGTGTTTTGTACAATTGGGTATAATATGAAAAAAACACAACTACTTCGATTTAGTAGGAACAACATATGACGCAATGCTAAACGAATGGAATTTAGTTGTTGTTTATTTAGTTATTGTTATTAGTAGTTGTTGTTATTTGTTTTAGTTGTTGTTTATTTAGTTGTATTTAGTTTCAATAACTTTTCTTTATAATGCAATAAAATCTGGCGAGCAGCTATTTAAACGATCGAACACTTCGTTTGTTTATTTGTGGCTTGAAGTTAGGCTCGCAGAAAATGCCGTTCATGGGTTAAATTTAGTAGGAACAACACAACCTGTGACGTAGGCTATATTATACCCAATTGTATATACACGATGGGTGGATGAATTTACGTAGAAAAAAAGAGTAACAAAAATGGAAAGAATTGCAAATGATTTTTTTAGATTATGAGCATAAGAAAAAACTAATATTTAACTTTTTTCCTTTTCCCCTTGATAACTCGGGATAATAAACTGATGGTAGATTAAATGTTTCTTAACACACATTAAAAAAAATTAAAACGTCCACTTATAACTTGTGGTTTTGTTTTAGTTCCTTGTATTTATGAATGAAATAGGTTGATTTTTTGAATTTTTTCTTCAAAAAAATTGGTTTGGGAAACGGTTAATGTAAAACTACAAGAAAAAAAACTGTTTTAAGAAAGATTAGCGCAGCTTAAATGAAAGATGACAGAGCCTCGAAAAACACTCTTAAAAAAAAAAAAACAAATTTATTCATTTATCTTTTTTTTTCTTTTCCTACACACAGAGGGGAAAAACAAACTTTTCTGTCCCCATTTACTAAATTGTTACTAACACACAGTTCATTAATAAAAAGACTTGGGGGAGTTATTGAATGAATAAATATAATAAAGAGAAAATAAAAGCTCAATCATACTGACTTATAGACACAGTGAGCTGCCGTGATGACCCATTTTTCGTGGATGAGAGCTCCACCACATGCTATCTTCTGCGACATCAGCGCCCTCTTTATCACGCCGACCTGGAGAAACATAATGGATTATAATTATTACTGCGCTACTCGGCAATAATCACTATCTCTTCTTAATGCACGCATTTCATTTCAATGACATGTACAATGCGCGAATAGAAAAAAATTAAGATATTGCCCGGGTTATTTTTGGTTTTAATGATAAGATCTTAAAGTCTCGAATAAATCGGTTAAAATCAAATTTACATAACTTATTATAACTATATACAAAAGCTTAGGGATAATCATTTTTACAGTATTGATCGAGTCTTCCAGGCAAGAAAGTTTAAAGAAAGAAAGAAAAAAGTGTTTGAAAAAAATGTAGATTGTGTAGCAACTCATAAGGTTTTATATAATTTACGATGTTTCTTTTTTCCATAATTGAAGGAGTTGTTGAATGTTAAGTGGCATTTTAAAAGCATTGAAATATGTTATGTTTAGGAATAACATATTGAAATAAAATGTTGCACATTGGTATGATTCGCAGTTTAAAAAATGGCTTCATTCTGCCAAATATTTAGGTTACATGGTTTACTTTGGATAAAGATGATTTACAAATTGTTTCGATACATTCTGAAACTCATTTTCGCAATAAAATGTCGCATAACATGTTTCTTCAATGACGATAGTCTACATTTATCACCGAATACAGCTTCTATGATTTCTTTTTCTTATACACATCTGATACGATACTCTCGTTTTAAGCAGAGTTCGTAAGGTCCTTAAGATACTGAAATGGTGGTACAAAAACTTAAAAGATAAAATATTCAATTTCTTTAACTCAAAATAGCTGGTCTCAAACATTTTAATTTCAAAGTTAAGGATAACTTCTTAGATATAATATTGATGCTACGGTTCTCTTACTTTTTTAAGGAACCAAAGTTATATTTTTTATTTATTAATTCCCAAGTTCATCCTAGATATAGTTTAGGATATACTTTAGGCATACTTCGATGACGTTTATTTTTACACCCATATTTGCTTAAAAGATACTGCTTTTTAGACCCACTGGAACAAGAAACGGGAAGGACGCGTTTGAGATAGGCTAACTCAGTGGAGTCTGATTTTCTTGAAAAGAATTGGAATTCGGAATTGGTCATGGAGAAATCTTCAGAGGAAAACATTGGCTCACAATGGGCTGTCAGGCCAACTATGATGATTTGGGTAAAATTATTAAAAAATTTGTTTAAAATAAATGATTCAAGCTATATGATTTAATGCATTCATAATCTAATAGTAAACGGGGCTTCCATCGCATAACTTTAATCTTGATATGGCTATCGTTAAATGAATGGATTAAACTTTCACAAATAATATTTAAATTTTTTCTCGTTTCAGCTTTCAAGCAATAATCTGCTTCGTCCAAACAGATTTTAAATCTGGAAATAACGAAATCATTGAGTAGGTTCCTTGGAGCTCGTATCCTCTTATGATATAAAATATAAGAAAAATTGATGTTCTGTAAAAAGAATAACCTTCTTTTCGATGCGTATATATATATATATATATATATATATTTTTCCGATTACGTAACTTAATTAATAGTTAGCACTAAATAATGACTAAAATAAATACTGACCACATATATGAGGTCACCCCCAGAACCATTAAGATTGACACTTTGCAGGCGAAAATTCGACCCTTAGAGCGAAAGTTATTCAGGGCGATACCCTCTATCTTTTGTCAATCTAAGCTTTTGATCATTGAGAGAATAAGCATATTTATATAAGCTATAGTTATATGCAATACAAATACGTATGATCTCATATCGAGTTTCACTGTCTGTACCAAATTTATAAAAAAGAGAAATTACTGAAAAAAAGAGCAACTTTTAGAGCAACTTTTTTAAACACTGGAGAGAATCCTATGAGGAAAAACTACAAAATCAAATTATTTTTAAGGATCTTTAAAAATGACAACTTTTCTGTGGTTTTTGCACGAAAATTGAAATATGAAATATTGAGTGTAACTTTTTAACTTCGAGTCTGAGTTAATTTTGTAGATATTATGTTCATTTTATGAAAATTTTCTCTTGAAATGAGTTGTTCCTTATAATATATTTTTAAAAGTCTGTGATTTATTTCATAATGTAATTTAATACATTTTAATATAATATAGGCGATTGAAATGAGCTTTGAGCAGAGCTGTGGCAACACTTCGCATGCCAGTAGCGATTGGAGAGTCATGGGGGAAAAAGTCTCCATTTTCAAATAGCGTTCGAAAACTATGTGGAACTGAAAATTACATTGAACATAGTTCTAAAAGAAAGCGAATATTTGTGACAGTTAAATGACTTAAAAATCTCAAAATAAAACTTATCGAAATAATAACTTACATGCCAGGGCTGATGACCAAATGTTGTGTTTTCTCCTCCAACTATTTTCGAATCCCTGATGTATGTTTTTCCACAAGCTTCAATTAAAAAATTGGTTTTTTTTTTTAAAAATATCAAAGAGTTATGCACATAGAACATAAATAAAGTCAAGAGTGTGTCGACTCAACAAGATATGGATATATAGAATAAAAAAGATCAAATTTTATAATTAAATAAACTCTCTTTTATAATTATTATATAGGAATTTCACAAATGAATGACCCCAGACTTTAAATGTTTATATTTTCGAAGCAGCTGTTACAATATACTACAAGAGTGATATACAGTCTCTGACCATATTATTGGACGCACTATAAAGATTCTATGTAAAAGTATAATTATACAGGTGATACAGCTGTATTGTTTTCACTCGGATGAAACCATTTGTTGACGCTCCTGTATCAATGGGTGAACATTGTAATGCAATACGTTCAAAATAAATACAAATAGGAAGTCTATGTAAAAAATCTCCTGAATAAAAACCCATTTACATGCATGTTTATATATAAAAGTATTGCATCTATACTCACATAATTATTAAAAAACTACAGTACGTCTCATAATTGGATCTCATTATTATAACTAATGTAACGCTTGGTATAATAATTATTCTATATTTATATAATATATCGTCAAGTTTATATTATATATCGTTTAATTTAACCCATTTGATACACTAACGAAGACAAGTGCTAATCGCGTAAGAACAATGCTGCTGTAGAGTATCACCTGATAATTAAGATTTTTCATAAAATCTCAGAGTGCGTCAAATATTTTGTCCAGGGATAAAAATCATCCGATATTTTACAGCCACTATCTAGCCTATATAGACACGATTTAGGCTATATATTTTTTAGCCAATCTGGTGCATATACGGGGTGGCATATCAATTGATCAGTCAATTGATATCAACCCACTCTTGATTTGGTTCAGCTTGTTTTTAGTCTCACTCGAATCGTGTTTATCAAGGTCTTGTCTTACATTTCTAAAGCAGAATATTACTTAAAACATATTAATGGTGAATGTAAACAAAAAATGAAATGTTCTAAAAGGCTCACTTGCAGACTCGACGACGGCCCTTTTGTTAGGCTCTGCATTCTTTGGCACGCAACATGACCAGACAACACCTCCGCTGCAGAGGTCCATCGATCTTTTACCCTGGAACCAGCAACCTATGCTCAGGCCACACGAATAACTGTTGCCCTGGTAAAAACAGGCACGAGGAGCAGCTGAAAAAAACAACAATAATCAATCCATCAACTCGGATACTGAAGAAACGCTTATACGAAAAAGAATAAAGTAAAGGCCTGTTTACACTGTTCTTGAATCCGAGAATTTCTCTCTCCAAGAAATTGGATGATTCGTCGACCAAGTTCTTGAATCTCACTGATGGGTCGGAAGAAAAACTTTTCCATATTCAACATTATAAAATCATACTTACATGGCTTTAAAATGACTGAATAAATTCAAGTAAAATCATAATAACACAAATAGACCCTAATTTATTTGGACTAAAATACATGAAAACAGACAACAAAAATGCCTGCTTGTTGACGTCACAAAACTTAAGAAGCTGATTGGTTAAGGGCGAAAAAACTTGGATGGAAAGTAGAACATGGTCTACTATCGTCCAAGGACTTGGACCAAGTACTTGGATGATCGTCTACACGATCTAAGATCAAAGAAGAATAAGTTTAAAACAATATTAATCAATCTTTGTCCAAGAACTTGGATCGTCTAAATATGCCTTTTGAGACAACGTGACAAAAGCGCAAATAATGTCAACAATGAACAAATATGCTATAATTTCGGTTCTGTAAGGATAAAACCTTCCATGGGTTCTTCGATCGAAACTATAGTATATTTGTTTATGTTGGCATTATTCTTTTTTTTAAAAATTGTTTTACTTCATTCATAAACGGCACAAAATTCACCCTTTGCTTTTAAATTCAACTTAAATAATTTGACGAAATGTTTATTTACATTTGTAATTAAAATTTTAAAATTTTTTTTTACGTGCAAAGTTTAAAATGCTTATGAAATATAAAAAAAAAAAAAAAAACAACATGCAACTGCTAAATTACAATGGTGAGCCCTGAAAAATAATTCTTTTTAACCCAAACGCATACTAACTAGAGCAACTGAGAAGCTGACGTCACTTCACTTACCCGTCCACTGGTAATCCATCCATGATGAATCATTGAATATATGTTTCTACAGAACCAATAGAAATATGTTTCTATTGGGACGGAAATACGTATCCTCCCATAGCAATCGTGCCAACAGCTGGTTGCCAACCACAACTAAAAAATTACGACTATTGATTGATTGATTCAACTCATGGATGTAGTTCAACCTCTTTATGCATAGAAAAATGCCTCGAGTCTCATCTTTACAGTCCGTAAAAGCAGGTCAGTTAAAGTAAGCATTTCTTGTGATAAAAAAAGCATGTAAATAAACTATTTCGGCAAGCAACCAGCACGCCCAAGATTAAACATTGTCCCACCAAAAAGTAAACACTCTCAATAACTTTTGATCTAATGATCGGATCTTTATAATTCTAGGATTCAATCTTAGTGGTTCCATGGTTCTAGGATTCAATCTAATGGCCTTAGCTTAAATATGCTTACTAATTTGAACAGGCAACATTTTAAGTTACTAAAATTTTGAAGTAGCAGATTACGAAATTAGAACGAAACTGATCGAGAAATCAAATCTAAAATAAACTTCTTTTTTAAAATATGAAAAGTTAGAAACTTTATGATCGATGAAGATTAAGTTTTGTGTTTTGGTATTTAGAATTACTTTTTTTTTCAATGATGTAAAAATATTAATGCCTTGCAATTTAAAATGTTTACGGCCATTATTAAACAAAATAATGAAAAAATATGTATTAAATAATTATTAAAAACTAAAAGCACGGAATTATCTTCAGGTGAAAGAATTTTATAATTGTGTGCAACATTTCTTAAAAAGCTTTTGAAACACTACGAACTACGCAAAAAAATATAATTAACGTTAAAGGTTCTAAATTTTCAACCACACTCCTGCTCCAATTATTGGAACCCCATTTTTCAAATTACGGCTGGCTACCCCTCTCCCATATTTAGAAAAAAGTTTTTTTTTCCAGAAAAAATACGTTTTTGTGCCTGTCATTAAAAGTACATCAAATTAATTATCATATTTAAGTTGTATAAATGTTGTTGGGAGGTCAGAATAGATACTTACCGAGTAATTGTTGAGCGAAATTGAGTAAATTTAAAGCTATGTTGGTGTCAAAAGGAAATGTGGGGGCCCTCTGATCCGAGGGCCCCTCAGTCCAAACTGGAGCTACGCGACGACTGCTATATGTTAGACTTTGGACCACTGGCAAAAAGAAAAACAGGAGCCACCTGTGGAAGAAAAAATAAAAAGATGAACTTGTTGTGTATTAAAAGAATCCAGTAATTAAAGTCCCATTTCACAAATACGTTCTTTTCTTTTGATAAACAATATCCTTCCAAGTAATCGATAAAAGTGGAGATAATTTGTCTCATTATGATGCCTATGAATACTGCAAAAACTATCTACCATCGATTAATTACCAATTTTTCTGAAGAAAAAAAAATGCAATTTTTTTTCTCCATTTCATTTATAAATACAAGGAACTAAAACAAAACATAACATACAAGTTAGTCTTTATGCAAAGACTAATTATATTAATCTTTATGATAACTGATTAATATTAGTCTTTATGTTCACATATTCATCATCTGAAAAATCATTTTCGTTACTTTCGCTCGCCATTTTTGTTACTCTTTTTTTCTATGTCAATTCGTCCACCCATCGTCCGTACAATTGTACAAAACAGCTCAACTCCCAAACAAATATTATTTTTTGTTTCGCTTCAGGCCGAATAAAAAAAAATTGATAAAACAAAATGTATGGACGCATTCTGCTATGCCCGAGTGAACACGGGATAATCAGGGAAGCTGTAAAAATGGTCTTGAAACTTTCGTGTTTTAACTCTAAACGCAACGTGTTCAGACAAGCACATAATTCCATTTTACGGGGGCTTTATCTTTAAACAGCCATGGTAGGAATGCCACATCATTTTGACCACACACACTTTTCGTTAATCTCTACGAACTTCCACATCACTATCAACAAGAGGAATTTCAGTCTCGTGGTTGATAAATAGGTTCCCAGGATCGAACTCACAATCCGTTGCTCTCTCGAGAAACGCCGCTTACCAACTACAGTTTTCAAATATTATAAAAAGTGCAATTCTAAAACACTACTTTTTTCTTCTTTCCTTCATTTCATGAGCTTTATTCAATTAGTTCAAACACCCCCCAAATCCTTAGTAAAATACTTTTTTATTCCTCCACTCGTGTTCTAATACATTTTTTTTAAACTTGTAGTGGGTGATGTTAATACAGTTTCATGAAATATTAATTCATTCATTAAATAGGGATTGTGGGGGTTTAATTATCGACTATGTCATCCATTAAAAGGTACCTCAAAATAGATGAAGGTTGACTTAGTCGAAAATTAAATCCCTTCATTGGTGACCCGGGCGTGATAGATTTCGATGAACGGATACCACTAGTTGATTTATGCTGTTTTATTTATTTATAGCAATTCGCTCATTTTTTTCTTCATTTTTTGTTTATAGCATTTCGCTTATTTTCTTTTCTACATTGTTTATTACCGGGAGACTTCACCTGACCTTCTTTCTTCGAGCAATATATTTTTAAGCAGATCAACTGTTTTAATGTAGATCATAAAATCGATGTTAGCAATAGGGATTTAATTATCGACTATGTCAACCGTCATCTATCAAAAGGTACCTCAAGATGTCTTATATACTAGTGATTTGGTATTTAACATTTGTAGTGGTAGTTACGCCACAGCGAAAAACAAAATGGAATTTTCTGATGGGTTCGTCATTGTTTCAAATTTTACAGTAAGCGATTCAGTTTCTCTCAGATTTTAAAAATAACATCAGTGATAATGTCTAACTTATAGCTCCATTTGAACCAAAAAAAAATTTTTGCGCACATTTAAATATTTAATTATTTGGTTTTATATTAGGAATTGGTTTTATATGACTTGTTTAATTTCATATTTAAACTTTTAATATTTCCTAATTGTTGTTGTTGTTATTGTTAATTCACGTCGCACTAGAGCTGCACAATGAGCTATTGGCGACGGTCTGGGAAACATCCCGGAGGATGATCCGAAGACATGCCATCACAATTTTGATCCTCTGCGGAGGGGATGGCACCCCCGCTTTGGTAGCCCGACGACCTGCGCGCGAAGTCGAGCACTTTACGGTAGCACAGTTTAACGAGGACCAATACCGCACACCCTCGGTCCCTATGCAGACTGATCCAAGTGGTCACCCACCCGCACACTGACCGTAGCCAGTGATGCTTGACTTCGGTGATCTGCTGGGAACCGTGTCTTAACGATCAGTCCACTCTTTCCTAATAAATTCACCATTTGAACACTCTTCCTTAATGGCCAGTTTTAATTTAGCTTTCTTCCATTCCTTTGTCACTACAGAAAATTGTGATGAAATGCCTGAGGACTTTGAAAAGTGATTACGCATTGCAAGAATCATCAGCTGAAGTAGAAGAAATAATTATTTAATGATGTAACACCATTAATTATTAACTTCTCTCATAAAAAGAGTAATCAAAGCTCTTTATGATGACCGTTTTAAATCACTTTTTTGAAGCATCCTTTCATCTATTGGCAATTCATTCGTTTTTTAATGGCAATCAACCATGGCTATTGTACCATAGACCGCCTTTTCTAATTTCTTTTTTAACCGCCTCCCTCATTATCCCGAGTATATATTGCTAATATTTATGATCCCGCATAACAGAATTCGTCCATACGCTTTGTTTTAACACGTTTTTATTTAACCGGAAGCGAAACAAAAAATAATAATAATCGGCTGTGATTGGAGGTTTGCCCATATTTGTTTGGGAGTTTTCCTATGTGTGCCACTGCAGGCGTGTTTTGTACAATTGTTTTCACATGGTGGATGAATTTACATTGAAAAAAAAAAGAGTAAAAAGAAATGGCTTTCGCGAGTGAAAGTGAAAGAAATGTAGATGATTTTTCAGATGATGAAGATGTGAATAGATAAAAAGACTTATATTTTACTTTTTCCATTTGCCCGAGATCATTTGGGATAGTAAACTGATGGTACATTAAATATTTTTTAAACACCAAAAAATCAAACTTTTAACTTAGAACTTGTGTATTATGTTTTGTTTTAGTTCCTGGTATTTATGAATAAAATGAAAAAATATGTTATTTTTTTCATTTTTAAAAAAAAAATTGCTAAGGGAAGCAGTTAAAAAAACATAATTTTTTTTAAAAAGTCGGTATATTAAGCAAAAGAGTCAGTTTTACAATTTTACACCCTTTCATAATTTACACCTATTTTCGTGTCAGGAGGAAAAAAATTAAGATTTTTTTCATGAAATGAGTGATCAGCTTTCAACGCTTCAATGTTTCGTTTTTTTTTTGTTTAAAAAAGTTGAAAAATCCGTGTTCAATGATTAGTTTTAATAAGATAAACATTTTTAATCATTCGTTCCGTTTTCCATTCTCACATCCTTGTTTAAGAACGGTGATCAGTAAAAGTGCTCAGTTTTTCGTTCTTAAAACCCACATTTTTTAAGTAATTGGAAATTTTTTATCTAATCTAATCTAGAAAATCTTAATCTAAACATGCCGAAGTATGGAAAATTCCTTTACCGTAATATGAAATGATTTTACAGCTTTAATGTATTCGAAACTAACACTTTTACAAAAATAATTACAGCTTTGTAAAAAAAAAAAAATATTTACTTATTCCAGTCAAGTTTCTCATTCATTTTTTTTGTTTCGTTCTATTGACTTTATGAATGAAATTTGTTGGTCTGAATGAATGAAAATTAAAAGAATATATATATATTTATATTTTTTTGCTGAAGACTGTTTTTTGTTTTATCCTTTGTTAGTGCATAATATTTTATTTTATTTTATAACCATCGTTAAACAGCCGACCCAATTTTACGGGTTTACGACTACTGAAATTCAACTCCGTAACCTTGTCATTTTGAACCCAATCCAGAAGACAAGTGAACTCCTGGATCAAGTAGTGGGAGACTTCGTGGAGGACTTTTTGATGGAGCTAACCCGCATTTGCGTTACATGGAGAGGAAGACCACGAGAACCTCCCACGGTTAGCCTGAGGGCAAAGGGACTTTTTACCCATGCTCCATCTACCACTGACGATATTTAACGTCAGCACTGTGGTCGGTGCAAGCCCGATGCTGAATTCGTATCGACTAGGATTGGAACCCGGTTCGTCTCATTGGAAGGCGAACGCTCTATCCCCTGAGCCATCGCTGTTCAGTGTTTAGTATTTGTTAGCTTCATTAAAATCCATACAAAAACTAGATGAAATTTTAGCTATAACTTTTCTGTGAATGATTTGTAAACGGTTTTAAATTTTAAATCGGTTAAATTAAATAATCTCGTTCAGATAAATATAATTTCAAAGTCCACGCCCCCCCTCGTCCTAGATTTTTTTTTCTTTTTTAAAAAACAATATAAATTTTTGTGGTGACATTAAACTAACCTAAACACGAACCTAAACGCGCGCAGACCGCGTAAAAAGAATAAAGCTGTATAGAGTAACACCCGATCATTAAGATTATACACAGAATCTAATAGCGCGTCTCATCATTCGGCCAGGGACTGTATATATACATAATTACAAATTCGTATTTGTATTTATTATCTACTTCTCAATACTTTAACAGTATTTATCGCATCGTTGCTTTCCACCTATTTAAAATTTTTAATTTTTATTTTTACATTTATTATACTGTTACACGCGTTACTGATGCTTATTTCGAATGTATTGCACGGTGCATGCGTAATAAAGTGATTCGAAAAGAGAGAAAAACAGAACAGTGTTTTTTTGGAATGTCATAAAAACTATTTATAATGGATGACTCCTGTTGTGCCAGAGTATTTGACATTGATCTTGAATTCAGAGATGAAGGAATACCACGACCTTGAAACACCGATTCCGAGCGAATCGGATCAAAACTTTCATATTTGTGAACGATACACCGAAAAAACTGGTTAACGCCATAAGTAGGCCGGAATAGTCTCGGCTTACCTATGTCGATGCTTCTTTTTTTTTTCTCTCAGAAAAAAAAATGCTCCAATTAATGTTTTGCGACATGGTCAGCAGTGAACGTAATATAGACGCGTGCCTTAAAGGATAAAAATAAATTTCGTTAACTTCCGGTGCGCTTATTTTGTTTTGTTTAGCTAAGTTCCGTAACTTGATGCTTGAGTTCCGTAACTTGATGAAGTAGTCATAACTCTGGGAACACTGACAAGTTTCTTAAAATATGTCCCTGAGTTTAAAAAACAAAATTTTGACTTCATTTACCAATTCCTTTTCCAATTTAAAAATAAATAAATAAATAAATAAACGTAATTTTATTTTATTTTATTAACAAATACAAGGAGCTAAAACAAAACATATTATACAAGTTTCAAGTTAAAATTAAAAATTTTTTATGTCTAAAAAACATTTAATTTATCATCAAATTACTATCCCGTGCTATTTCGAGCCAATGAAAAACGTTAAATATGAGTCTTTGCATGACAGTCAGCCTGTGTAGGAGGCAGGGAACTGTCCTTGCATCAGAAAGGTTCTAGGTTCGAATCCCGGGCAAGGCATGGATGTTCTTTCCTTCTCTATCCTAACTGTGGGAGCGACGTTGGCCCACCTAATATTGTGCCCCTGAATGAGAGGCTCACAAAATGTCAAAATGCCCTGAATGTAAATGTCTGAACTGACGGATGTTAACACAGGTGGGCACTGGAAAGGAAAAAGTTCTTAAAACAAGGGACAACACACTTTCCAAACGGCAGTGAATATTTTCACTCTTTAAATTCAGCAACCGTCGTATCGCACAAAACACATTTCCACAATCCAACTGCTATACGGGATAATCAGGGTAGAGATAAACAAAATGTTATCTTTTAAAACAGGATGAATCCTGATTGTTGGGTGATTCAATGCCTCAAAATAGTATTTAAAAATTATTAAAGAATGAAAAAAATGAGAGTATTATAACTAAAATGAAACTTTCCGAATTCTAATAAAATTGTGTCTGTCGGGGTAAAATTATTTTTAGTGAAATCTGTCG
Organism: Parasteatoda tepidariorum; assembly: GCF_982258835.1. Taxonomy (NCBI): domain Eukaryota; kingdom Metazoa; phylum Arthropoda; class Arachnida; order Araneae; family Theridiidae; genus Parasteatoda; species Parasteatoda tepidariorum. The sequence continues at coordinate 130,873,079 of NC_141755.1, read as the reverse complement.
AATTATTTCGTTTAAATAGAATCAAAGAAGGATTAGAAGATTTTTCTTGCAAATTATATTTAATAATTAATTGAATATTTGAAAACATTAATATTGTAACTGCGAATTTGTAAATATCATTTATAAGAATTGAATGACACTCTTTCAGTGTGACATCACGCTTTTAATATTATATAAATAATTCATACAGTCTTTCTATGGTGAACCTTCAAGAGATCGGTTCACTATATCCATACAGCAACTCATTTTTCTGAACCCTTTTATTATACAGTAACAAAACTTTTATTTTTTATAACTCTTCGCATTGAGGGATGGGAAAACTGAGATAGAATAAGCAAACAAGAAAGCTATATTCCACTCAATAGATGGTATTAGAAAAATCGGTATATATGTATTTTATATTGATATTTTCAAAATGACCGACTAAAAAAATGTTTAAAAAATCAATCGAAGACTGAAAAAATTTCATAATACATTTCCTCTCTTCTTTTGTCCACAAAAAATAATATTATAGGTGTGTAGAGAACATTTCTTCCCCGGGAGTTCACTCTAAACCATGTTCATAATTTATATGTCACAAAATTGATTTTTATACTGTCACCAAATTTCTTTTCTCACAATAAAGGAGCCTTTTAAAAGTGCATCATCTATAAACAAATTGTTCCATATTGTTTTACAATTAATTTAAGAAGGAAACATTTTAATTCATACTTTAATCATGCGTTTTCAATGAATATCGTACAGAAATAGGTCGATTTAACCTAGTTGTTTCTTGAATTATGCTACCTTCCATTTAGCCTTTCTTCATTTCTAAACATTCTCTTTGGTGTTTATACATTTTAGGAGATAATGCTAAAATAAAGAACTTAAAGCTGCTTAAATTTGTAATTGCTTATATTAAAAGAACGCCTCAACATGCATATGAATGGAATGAAATCAAAAGTTTCGCATGATGTTTTGTAGAGCTTCATTTTAAAAAGTACACATAAACTAAAATACCCGATGGTTGACATTTTAGTATTTTGAAATTTATAACTCATGTTTTAAGGACATTCATGAAATTTGGAACGACATTCATCAGTTGAAAATTATGAGATCTTGCATTATAGAGATAATACTTTCTTCACTATAATATTTAATTATTTAGAACAAATTTTTATTAGTCTTAAATATTAATATGATATAAAAATTATGCCCAAATTAGTAAACAGTCGTATTTCTTTCAACAACTTCAAAGGATTGGTTTCTATGCTTGATGTGTATAAAGTTTTTTTTCGACACAATATTGTAAACTATATATTGTGAGTACAATGAATGAAAAAATTATTTTTCATTATATAAAAAAAAATATCAAAGTCATATTTGTAAAGAAATTATTGTAAATATTTTTAAGGAACAATTTTTTCTCCAGAACCAAATAATATTTTGAATACTATTATTAAATTTCGCCAAAATTATTGTTTTGAAGCTTTTTACTCGATTTTCAAAGGACGTAAAATTTTCGATAACGTAGTGAAAAGTCCACAATAGCAGAAAATTATTAAATTTTAATTCTTGTAAAATTAAACATAAAGTAGTGTTATTTTAACCGTTAATTGTAATTACTAAGGTCCCAGGTCCTCGTTGCCTACAGTATATATATATATATATATATATATATATATATATATATATATATATATATATATATATATATAGAGAGAGAGAGAGAGAGAGAGAGAGATTCCATTTCATTATGACTTCAAAATTAAAAAACAAATTTAAAAATAAATAAATAAAAAGGAATAAAGAAGGATTGGATTCTCAAACTGATGCGAGATGTGCTCTCACTGACAATCCCTTTTTTAATAATAATAATAAGATTTAATATAATTTACGTCAAATTTATTCCAATTAAAATTATTTTTATAGTTTAACATAATTTCAGCAGACGAATGTTCTATTTTTCGAACTATTCCTATAGGAAGGAATATTTTAGTTTTAATTTCAGATTCTTCTTTTGTTTAAAGCAGTGTTCTGTATAATTTACAATGAATTTTTTTAATTAATTAACACATTTTTTAACATATACTAATTAACCATAAAGGCAGATTGTAGGCAACATGCTGTGGATAGGAGCAGAAACTACTTAAAACTGTCTCACACTAACGACCAGCTGTAGTTCTTTGGAAGAAGAATTACTCAGTGAACTTTTCAATGAAATTAATTATTCAGTTAGAATACTGATTCATTTTTTATTTGTTTTTAAATGAAGTTCAGTGTGTTACATACATTTCTATTATTAGTTTTAAATGGATTTTGTTTTAAAATGGCGTTGAACAGCCCATCCATTTTTGAGTGTCAAAATCTATTGCCCAATAATATTGAAGACCTTGGACCCAACACTGAGACCAACGAGCCTTCGTGGAGGACTTTTTGGATGGAACTAACCAACATTTGCGTTACATGGAGAGGAAAACCGCGAGACTCTCTCATAGTTAGCCCCACGGTAAGAGGATTCTAACCCACGTTTCGTCTATCACTGAGGATTGAGAATATTTTTACTTCAGCCGTTGTGAAGCAGAAGTTATATCAAGTAGCCATCGCTGAGATTCGAACCTGGGTTTCCTCATAGAAAGACGATCGCTCTGTTTTTGTCATGACTTTATAATTTTTTTGAACACCATATTTTCAGGGTTGTTATAAGACATTGAAGGAGGAAATTATAAACGTTTTTAAGACGGAAATAGTTATTTGAAAATGTTATGTTTGAATGTTTATTACAAAATGGAGAAAAGTTTTTTTTAAAAAATATTTGTGATTTTTGTCTGATTTAAAACACCTTTTTTTGACACAAAAATATAATTGTTGCACATTTTCAGTGAACAGATGAGAGTTAATAAAAATCACCGCAATACTCATAAAAAAGTTAGTTTAAAAAAAAAAAAAGACCAAATTTTTCTGTAATTTTATGAGTGTTATTCCTTTATATTTAAGACTGAGTAGATACACTGAATGCATGATTTATCCCGGAATTGAGTTATTGAGAGAATTTTAATCCTCTTGAAAACTATTATAACATCTCATCTTTTTCATCATCAGTGACACTTCCGTCAGATCTGACATTAGGGATTAAAAGGAAAATGGGGGCCCACTTGATTTTCAAGGGATGTACACACGCAATGGAATTATAAGTTAATTTAAAAACTCTCGAAGAATTTAGGTAACGAGTATGTTGGCCATTATGTTATGTGGATCAATGGTATTTTTAGAATTCGATTGAATTTATCGAATTTCATATTATTTAACGAGTTTCTTCTATAATCGTCGTTGAACAGCCGTCCCAATTTTTGGGTTAACGTCTACTTGTGTTCAACTCTTGTCATTTTGAATAAAATCCAGAAGACAAAGGAACTCAAGGATCAAGTATTGGGAGAAATTTACCTTCGTGGAGGACTTTGGGATGGAACTAACCCACATTTGCGTTACATGGAGAGGGAGACCACGAGAACATCCCCTGACGGCAAGGGGACTCATGATCCGTCTACCACTGAGGATATTTCACGTCAGCACTGGGGTGGGTGCAAGCCGGATGCGGAATTCGTAAAGACCAGTCATCGCAGGGATCGAACCCGGGTCACCTCATTGGAAGACTCCATCCCAGATATTTATTAGCAGAATCTTCCAGAAATTACAAATACCATCCAACAAATAGTTTACGTAAAATTTTTTTTCTATGGCGTGTCTAAATCTCTTTTTTTAAAAAAAATTTGCCGCATATATATGTAATTGCTTACCGGAATATTTGAAAGACTTTCACTTTTTAGCTGATTGCACACGCAAAGGCACAAATGAAAGGAGGAAAGCGAAGAAAAATGTAAAAGAAAAACACTTTTAAAAGAAAAATATATAGATATAATAAAGATAGTATTTTTGTACAAAATTTCACTTTAAAATAAGAAGAAGTGAGAGAGTGCGAAATATATTATGAAACAAATAAGCAACGTTTTAAATACTCTTTCAAAGTATTCTTTGGGATGTCGTGGAATGTCTGCTCTTAAATTCCAAATGAAATGATTAATATTGTATTTTAAATGGGATTCAATTTTAATGTAAACAATCACACTGAGCGAAACTCATTTTGTAAATATAATTGCATAAATTTTTTTTCTCCATACAGATTTTAGGATGCGTTTAACGAACATGCTGGAGGTATTTTGTCTTTGACTGCTATGATGTTTAAATGTTTTTTCTTATTCTATACACCTCTATTTTATCTGTAGTGTGTGTTTTGTCTTTAAAGAAATTAAATAAAATAAAAAAGAATAATATTAAAATGTAAATAATTTTTCTAAAATTTTAGGAAGTTAAAAAAAATGAAGGAATACACAAAAATGTGATGATATTTAACAGCTTCCCTGATTATCCCGAGTTAATTCGGGCACAACAGAATGCGTTTCGTGTTATCACGTTTTTATTCGGCCTCAAGCAAAATCTGCTGCCATCGTCACTATTTGTTTGGGAGTGTTGCAATTTGTGGGACAATTGCATTAAACGATAATGGACGAATTTAGATAGAAGAAAAAAAAAAGGGTTAACAAAATGGCATTCGCGAGCGAAAGTAATGCGGATGCTTTTTCAGATGCTGAAAATGTGAACATAAAGACTCAGATTTAACTTTTTTTCCATTTGTCCGAGATAATGCGGGATAGTAAACTGATGGTAAGTTAAATATTTCTTAAATAAAAAAAAAATTATTAAAATGTCAACTTAGAACTTGTGTATTATGTTTTGTTTTAGTTCCTTGAATTTATGAATGAAATAAAAAAAAACACGTTAATTTTTTGTCTTTTTTTTTCTTCAAAAAAATTGTTAAGTGAAGCTGTTGAAGTAGTGTTGGAAAGCGAATAACAAACCAAATTAGCAAGCTATTGTTTTGTTAGTAATCCTCTCTAATTTGTCCAATAAATCAATTGACTCCTTCTTGTGAGTCATTTTTGATTCTATTTTAAACAGAAAGTAAGTACAATTTTTAAATTTCGTCTGAACTATATTTTTTTTCATAACTTCATTTCATTTTTTAGAATAGTTTATTGCATTTATGATGAGGTATATATAAGTTAGCATAAAATTAAAACTTTTATAGAAATGAAATATTACTTTACATATTCGTAAAAGCAATTTAAGTCGAATATTATTCAATTGTTGTGTACAATATTATTGTGAGCATTTAATATATTTTATGGGCATGACAAAAAAATGAATCATTTTAAAAATATAATAAATTTGTGAAATAATATAACGGATTCGATGTTTTTTGAGGTGAGCCTGGTTCATACCAGCGATGGCTGATCGACACGAATTCCGCACCCAGCTCGCATCGACCACAGCGCTGACGTGAAATATCCTCAGTGGTAGACGGATCATGGGTTAGAGTCTCCTTGCCATCGGGCTAACCGTGGGAGGTTTTCGCTGATTTCCTCTCCATGTGACGCAAATGCGGGTCAGTTCCATGAAAAAAGTCTTCCACGAATTCAAAATATCTCCCAATACTTGATAAAGTAGTTCCCTTGTCTTCTGTATTGGGGTCAAAACGACAAGGCTACGGAGTTGAACATTGGTAGCTGTAAACCCTAAAAATTAGGGTTCTCGCTGAACAGCCGATCCAATTTTAGTGAAATAAAATAAAATACATCGAGATAGAGTCGTGCTGAGCGTTTGCCCAATGAGCTGAATTGGGTTCGAATCCCAACGATGTCTGGTCGATGCGAATTCCGCATCCGGCTTGCAGCGCCCCCAGTGCTGACGTAAAATATCCTCAGCGGTAAACAGATCATGGATTAGAGTCCCCTTGTCGTCAGGCTAATCATGGGAGGCTCTTGACATCTTCCTCTCTATGTAACGCAAATGCGGGTGCACCTGAATTACTATTGAAAATAATCCAGTTTGAACTGCAGGTTAGAATTTGTGATTCTTAATAAAATCAAAAATATCGCTCAAATGATGAAAGTCTCTTTTATTCACAACTCAAGAAGTATTTATGGGATCTCTTAAAAATAAACTTAATGCATAACAAAATTAAAAGTGAAGAAAAGAATTCTAAGAAAATTATCAAACAGCAATGACGACGCATGTGCACTGTTTACTGTTAATCTTGATTATGGTAGTTGAAAAATGTGAGGACGCCATTCAATCCAAACTATGACCCATTTTGGCTGATGGGTGAAAAACAAAACAAAGTATATTTATTTCTTTTAAACAATTTTCTTATAAACTGCTATTTTTTCGTGTAACTGAATTTTCACAAAAAAAAAACGATTTATTATGAGGCAAATGATAAAAATACATATTTCAAAAAAAATATATTTTAAAAAAATATATTTTCGTAAAACATACATTTACTTTATTTTCTCTCCATTTAATAAAAACTCTTCGGAAATATTTTGATTCCATGTGAAGTTCGGGTTGAAGAATTTTTCTAAATGGATAGTATAATTTTGTGTGTTTGAAAAAAAAACAGTGATTATTTTCGAGGCGTTCATTCAAACATTGTTTCAAATCCTATTCAAAATGATGAATCCCGAAATAATTTAGTTGTTTGATTCATTTGCTTCGAATCGCGGAATCAGTACTAAAGTGTCCAAAAAATGATCTTTGGTTGTTGAAAGATAAGTTATTCAGGCTGACATAAAAATCATAGCCATGAATCTTAAGAAAACGATTTTCAATGCTCTAGCGTTCAGCATTAGAAAAAGTTGTAAGATACCATCCCTAATAAATCAGTACAATTTTGATGGTGATATAGGCACTAACTGGACTAACTAAAGCTTTCTCATCTTCAGGCTCTCGGGGCGAGTTTGTTTATTTTATGAATAGATACAAGGAACTAAAACAAAATATAACATGAACGTTTTATGTTGAAATTTATTATAATTTTTTTTGTGTAAAAAAAACCCATTTAATTTACCATTAGTTTACTATCCCGAGTTAGCGTAGGCAAATGAAGAAGTTAAAAAAATAAAAAGCATCTCAGGCAAATGAAAAAAGTAAAAGTTGAAAAAAATTAAATTCAGTCAAACCCCGCTATAGTGAACACGGTTTATAGTGAACTCCCGGATGTAGTGAATGAAATGTTCGGTCCCGTGCCTTGCTATACACGTATAATGTTATTTTTTGTGGATATAGTGAACCAAAAAAGTGAGGAAGTTGGATGTAATGAACTTTTTTCTGTCTTGGACGGATTTGTTCTTCATTTTTTTGGGTAATTATTTTGAAATTTCTACTTCAAAATAAATACATATACCGATTTTTAAGACCATCTATAGAGGGGAATGTAGCGATAAGCATTTTTTCTTGTTTGCTTCTTTTATCTCACTTTCCCATCCCTAAACAAACCAAGCAGATGTTTCCAATCCAGACAGATGATGTACCTGTAAGGTGTCAGTGGGATCAATATGTATTTTCTGTCAGAGGGAATGAGCATTTATTCAATATTGTTCAAAGGGTTGGACACTAATATGTGTTGATAAGGCCCTCATTTCAACTCCTTTTTCAGTTCAGTTTAAAAAAGCCTGCAAACAAGTTTCTAAAATTTAACTATGGCGAGCAGTAAACGTAAAACGCTCTTCATTAATGATAAAATGGGCATAATCAGAAAATTGAAAATGGATGCAATCAAGCTGATATTTGCAGAGCATTTGCATGGTACAGAGCATAAGCATTTGCATGGATATGTCGTAACTTTAATTGAATAATCCACTAAATATATTCAATCTAAACTTCATATTTTTATAGATTATTTATGAAATAATGAATATAATTGCTGATTCCTATGCATACACTGGATCAAACATATGAATGCGGCAGTTTTAAAATATTAGCTAATTATACGAATTGAAAACAATAGAAAAAAAAAACTTGGATTGAAGCTTCGTGTATAGAAAAATGCTCAAGTCTCTTAAAAAAATAAAATTTTATTTTCTTTGAGGGAAAAATATATGTTTTAAGAAATTAAGGCGCGTTTAAATAAATAAGGCTGTTTAGGTAAAATAGAGAAGAAAAAGATAACATTTAGTGCAATGAGTGAAAGAAATATCAGAGAATATATCAGAGAAATATATAAATTAATGTTGAACTCTCACTGGAGCGTTGAAAATAATTCAATAAATTTGATGACACAAAAATGCACTGAAATCTGTAAATCATTTGAAAATTTTAATCAGTTTTTAAATGACACGAAAAAATGAGGTCTTTTTATATAGAGTTTATATTTTGAAGGTCAAGAATCCATATGGGTAAAAAAAAATTGCGTTTATTTAGAGAAAACACGTTTTTGTGTCTACTTTCGTAACTTAATTAATAATTAACAACAAATAATTAGCCTATTTGAGGTCACCCCAGAAACCATTAAGATTGACTCTTTGTACGTGAAAATCGCATCATTAGAACGAAAGTTATTCAGGATGATATCTTCTTTCTTATCGCACTGTACATAATTAAGCATTATACTTCACGAAATCAAATAATTGTTTGCCGTCAAATTCTAAATAATGTATAATGGCAAGTTATTTAAAATAAAAAAAAAAACAACTCTAGTGACATTATGTTTCTGTTGAATGAACATATGTTCTGTTCTAGTGACATTATGTTCTGTTCTGTGGGTTTAGGACTATTCATGTTCTACTCCTTGTAATTTTGAATCCAATTCAGGAGACAAGGAAACTCCCGGATCAGTACCCCCAGAGGGATGACTTGTAATGGGGACATGGAGGACTTTGAGACTCGACGGATTTAATGTGCACCAGTCACCATTAACTACACGGGGATTCTTCCGCCGGCGAGGATCAAATCCACGACCTCTTTGACATGGGTCGAGTGCCCTACGAAACAAGCTATCCCGGCCACTTGCACTCCAATTTTTTTATTTATTTTATAACCGTCGTTGAACAGCAGACCCAATGTTATGGGTTTACGACTTCTTTTGTTCAAATCCGTAGCCTTGTAATTTTGATCCCAAGGGAACTCCTGGATCAAGTATTGGGAGAAATTTGCCTTCGTGGAGGAACTAACCCGCATTTGCGTTGCATGGAGAGGAAGACCACGAATACCTCCCGCGAGTGATTAGCCTGACGGCAAGGAGACTCTAACCCATGATCCGTATAGAGGATATTTCACGTCAGCACTGAGGTCGATGCGAGCCAGGTGAGGAATTCGTATCGACTGGGATTCGAACCCGGTTCGCCTCATTGGAAGGCGAACGCTCTATCCCCTGTACCATCGCTGCTCTAGATTAGTATATTATCGAGAAAAAAAATATCTACTTGGTCACCTTAAGAACGAGAATTCTAAATAATTTTGTTCTGTTAATTGTGCAAATTCTCTAATGAATCTTAACGACGCCTCTTTAGACGTCTTCGTTGGGGGGAAGGGGGAACGCCCACTTTGGGAATCTAAGACGAACTGTTGAAATAAATGGTTTTAGTTCAACAGATACAAACCTAATTAAAAAATTTCACGAGGGATAAATAATAAACTAAGAAAACTAAGTTTGAAATAAACTAAGAAAAATATAGTTTGTTGGGCTGTTTAAAGATTAGAATATTTTTAATGGAGGAAATTATTTGAATTAAACTGCTAGATTTTCATTTAATTGCGATGTTGTTAAATTGAATGGCTATTTGAATTCTTGAATAAATTATTGAACCGAACTGTTGGAATGTTATACAAGGAACAATATATAATTTGCTGGAGTATTTGTAACTAAAGGAATTATTTGAATTCATGTGTCGAGAAGTGTTTTTAGTTTTGTTGAACTGTTGCTTTAATACAGTTGTTGAATTTAATTGTTAAATCGTTTGTTTTGAAAACTATTGAATGAATGATTTAATTGAACTGTTTTTAACTCTTCCCTTACCCATTTTTTTGAAGAACAAAAAAATGCCAAAAATCAACATAATTTTTTATTTCATTAATAAATGCAAAGAACATTATACTCAAGTTTTAAGTTGAAATTTTAATTGTTTTCTATGGATAAGAAACAGTTAATATACCAACAATTTACTATCCCACATCATCTACGGGCAAATGAAAAACATTTTACTCTCTCTCTCTATGTAAGTTCAGTAACCATACAATCACACAAAAAACCCATAATTCAACAACAAAACTCTCAAACAAGATTGGAAATAACAGCAGATAATTATTATTTTTTGTTTCGCTTCCGTCCGAGAAAAAAACGTGATAAAACAAAACGTACTGACGAATTCTGCTAAGCCCGAGTATTCTCGGGATAATAAATATTTGCAACGCTTACATACCCGAGTTAACTCGGGATAATTAGAGAAGTGGTTTATTTAAAATAAACAAATGTAATTTTAAAAAAAAAATTTAAGCAAATTTTAAAATACGTAAATAACACTATAATTTTCTGGTCAGTTGAAATGTTTGTTAAAAGTGGAAATCTTTTGAATGAAAATTTTTAGGTGATTTTTTTAGAATAATTGTTGAACTGAATTGTTAAATTGAATTATTGAAATTTTCATTGAATTATTGAAATTTTCGAGTCAATAAATCTTGTTGAAATAATTTTAATTTTAAAAGATACTAAAATATATTTGATACTCACATGCTCCCTCAAAGGATATCCAATTAAATAAACACCCATAAATCTCTACATTTTCTCCATTTTCCCCGATAATCCATGAGACAGCTGAATGTTTGAAGAGCTTTCTTTTTAACTAAAACCTTCTTTTACATTTGCCGAATTACCTATCTTGAAAAAACGCGGCCATCATCTGAGCAATGGAACGTTTTCTTGATGATAGGCCTTTCCAAAGTAGGTTAAGCGAAAAGAAGAAAATAAAAAGTAGAGTTTCATCTTTATGACGTCATTTGAAGCAAGTATACCTTTCATGAAGATCCAACAATTTGATGTTAATCGGCACGCACCCTAAATAATCGTTTGGTGTTCGAATGTTTCATTCGATCGCCAACAGCATCTCGAGAGGAATGATTTGTTTTCCGATTCGCTGTACATTTTGGGAATGTTTTTAATGGAAGGTTGTTCAGGTGGGGCGAAGAAAGGAACAAATCACTCGAGGTGAGATGCAGACATTCTTAAGAACATTCGATGTTCCCATTAATAGAACAGTTGGAAATAGATGTCTAATGCCAACGAAGAATTCTCGCTATTTTAATAGGTTCAATTATGGAAAGGGTAAAATTAGGTTTCTCTGCCATGGACTTAGCCAATCGAAGCCATATAAAAATGTATATTCTAAATTTCTAGCTAGAAAACAATGCAGCAATTTTTACTAGAGAACTGGATACAATTGAAAATAGAACACTTTCAAGTATCGCTTGATCGGAACTGTGTTAGGTATACTTCCAAATTCATAAATAAGGGACACAATTATTCTAAAATCAAATTTATTCCGCCATTAAAAGGCTTATTTCTTTGTAATACTTGTTCGCGTGCGTTATTTCACCCAAACATGTTTGATATATATATATATATATATATATATATATATATATATATATATATATGTGTGTGTGTGTGTGTGTGTGTGTGTGTGTATTAAGCATATATATTGAAAACATATATGTATATATTAAATGTCTAAATGACGAAAAAAAAATGAATGATGAAAACCTTTTAGGTCAACACATCTTACTTACCGAACCAATCAGCTCATTAATCAAGAAGTGTATAATTTCGGAGGGGGTTTTGTCCCCCAAAACTACGCCACTGTACCGAAGAGATAAATGTTTCCCAAATCTCACCCCAAGAAGATAAAAAATAGTTTGATAAAAAATAGACTTTAAAATTTTTTTTTTATTTTGATTGAAAATTTTCATTATCCTCTGAATAAAACTCAGAGGGCAGAGAAGAGGGAATATTTCATTTAGAAAATATTTAAAATTATTATAATAATTCATAAATTTTGTTCGATACGTTTTTTTTCCATCTCCCAACACTTTCAAATGGAATAAAAACCATGAAAAGTTGGTTAAAAACATTTATATCAATTAATAAAAACTTGTTTACGAACCATGAGGTTCAAAAATCAAAGAAGCCAGTTTGGGTTATATTAAATCTTCCTTTAAATGCTTTTTGTTGGGATGTTTTTCATGGAAGTTTTCAGCTAACAAACTCAAAAAGAAATGCGAGATCTTTTCTTTCATTTCAAAATACTTATAATGAAACAGAGAATTATAAGAATGTATTAAAATTATTTGTGATTTAAAATTAGAGAATAAAAAGGGATGTCAAAACATATATGAACAACAATGATACTTTTTTTCAATATTATTCCAAAACTTGATAAAAACAATTAATAATTGGTAAAAAAAAAACATTGTTTTCATGAAGTTACGTTTGGAAGAATTCCGTAAAATAAATTTTAGTTACTTTGGAACACAATCTGAGGATTTTTTGGGTCATCTTGTTTAAAGTAATGTGGTTATTTTAAACATGATGAGACCTTTTGGATATCGAATAAAGGCGCAAAATCTTTAAAAAATTTAATATCTAAATTTTAAAAAAAAAATTCGAAGTGGAAATATTTTATAATTATGAGCAATTTTATTCTAATTATTATTGTTAATATACATATTCAATGATATTAATTATATTATTGTCATTATCGTTAATTATTATATGACTATTATTTGCAATTAAACCCTCTGAGCATCGGACAAATTTCTTATTTATATTGTTTTTTCCGGTTCTTGCAGCAGATGAAATCAGGTGGTTCGACGATGCCCGATCCCGACAAAGGTTTTTATTTTTAACAAAAACTGGCCTCCTCATTAAAGTACAGTTTGCTGAAATGCCTGTACAACAACATCCTTATCTGTTCTAGGTATTCCACTGGTATTTGTTGTCATAAAGTTACCTCCAGGAGTGAAATATTCTTGGTTATCACGACGACAAATTAAAAAGATTTTGTTTGAAAATAAAATTATATCAAAGATGTGCACTCATACTATTAGACCCACTATTGGATGATGCTATGTAAAATCTTAATGATCTGCAGGTGATACTCTATACAGCTTCATTGCTCTTATGCGGTTTGTACTTGTTAGCGTCTAAATCGGTTAACATTGTCATGCAATACGTTAAAAATAGGAAGTCTATAAAATATCTCCTGAATAACAACTCATGTGTTTAAATATAAAAGCCTATAAACTCGTGCAAAACATGTCATTATTAAAACAGTTCAGTGCGTCTCCTAATTGAATATACATTATTATAATGTATTCATAAAATACCTGGTATAATAAATATCCTATATCGTCTCATTTATCCTCTCGTCAAATTTATATTACACTAGGGGGCTAAGCCCCCTGTTCGCTGCCGCTCACCAACCCCGATTATTGCTTCGCAATAATTATCTTTTCTTGGCAGAAAACAATTTTTCTATTAAAGTTAAAATTATTCACTTAACATATATGTACTAAAAGGAATTATGTTTACTTACTCTGGTGCCTCTACTTCCCACGTCTAAATATTACTCTCAAATATTACTTCACCCAAATATTAGATCTCTTGGTGAATGGAAGTGATTTTTCGAAGTAATCATTTTTTAAAATAACATTTATATTCTTATAGAATTGTATTGTTCAAACAAATTTGATGAGTTCACAACCATAATTTAATACTATCGCTAATAGTAGCAGTACTGGAAAATAAGTTTAAATTAGGGATACAAAAATATTTAAAGAAAAACAATACCTTTACGACTATTGTTAGTTTTGTGCTGATTGACAACCAAAACAATCTGGAAATGAATGAGGGAAAACTGCATCCTACCACGTGATTTTCTGGCCAATAAAAATGCACCGACAACAATGGTAAACTGCGACACCATCATTAGAATTTTATATATAGTAAGATATCGACTCATTAAACCCAATGATACACTAACAGTCACATAACACAACAGTCACATAAAAACAATACAGCTGTACAGAGTATCACGTGATAATTAAGATTTTACATAGAATCTTACAGTGTGTCTAATAATTTGGTCAGGTATTGTAAAGATTCCATTGCAGACAGCGATAGAAACACAATTAAATGTAGATCGCAGAACTTCCCCCTCCCCCCAGACCTACAAAAACAAGTATTTTTATTTTTGCTATCCTAAGAAGACAATTCACTTTTAAAAAAAAAAGAAACGTAAGTGCGTCATTATTGTAATGAGTATTAAGGGCGCTGGATGATCAAAACGTATGAATAGTCACTCGTAACAGTTACAAATTAACGATAGAATGTAAATTCATTAAAAACTTCTGTTTGATGTGTTTAAAAAAGCATTCGATGGATTGTCTTTAGCCAAGCATCATTATTTTTTTTTCTGAATTTCGCTTTTATGTGTCAATAAAATGGAAATTTTATTTATTTCTGGGCCGGCCTATAAAATTGTTCCGAGAGGTGTCCTTTTTTTCTTCTTCTTTTTTTTTTTGTTGAAAATGCCTTTCGGTCAGCAATCTTTCGAGTAAAAACCTAGTCTGGCAAGAAATTCGGCGTTTGACCTTTCAACATCTTTTTCTGGTCCTTCCCTGGGATCAAAAAGGCAGGAAGTGGATTTTGTAGCCCCCGGATACAAAATTGTTTCTTTTCCCTCTCTCTACTACTTAGAGAGTACAATCACGTACACTACAACTGTACTATAACGTCGTTCTTTCCCTCTCCTACAAATGTTGCATTTAAGAGAGAGGCCTCTTCCTTCCCTTTGGGTCTTTTCTAACCTAACCAACAATTTCTGCCATCACAGAAATTTTTTTTTCTTTTTTTGGTTAGAGAATCATGAATCATGATGGAATTTTGAATAATCTTTGCTAAGATTTTTACGATTTTACTGAAGCAAGTTTACTTTACACAAAAGATCATTCCTGACTAAGGCAGGGGCATACGGGGCTGCCTCCCCAGTCCCCCGCATTACAGTAGGCCCCCAAATCGAATCGATCGTATGAACACGATCTATATTTCGTAAATCCATAACTTTCAAGTGCGGAATTCAGCTAAATTTTCGCAATGAAGATGGACAAATCTGTATTTTTACATATAGCAAAATGCGATGTGTTTACAAAAATACGGCAACAGTACGATGAACAGTCGTAATGACGTCAATTAATCCTTCATGTCAGCAAGGATTCTTTGCAGCTCAACAATGAGAAAACTGCATTCGGCATGGATGGACATAGAATTATCAATAAAATGGATAGAGGGCGATATTTCGTCAGACCATTGGAGGGGACTTAATATCTATTTTAGGTCCTAGTCAATTTTCTTGGGGCTGTGCTTGGGGGTGTGCTTCATTCATAAGAAGGCGGACAACAGTTTCATCCATCTAGATTTGGCTTTATTTCACTAGTCTGGCGCACACGCTTAAAATTTTTATGCGGCAGTCGATCTTAAACTGATAGGAGTGTGAGCAGGTGTGTGAGGCAGGTTGGCCTCACACACCTGCAGATAATTATGGGGTTAAACTCAGGTAGGAACTTCCGAGGATGGATAGTGATGTAGCCTTTTCTTGTAATCTACAATCAGGTGAAAAAATTAAATACCTTTATATTCCTTCCTATTAAATATCTTCATTACTGAAGTAGGGAAGCAGAAGGGGGCCCAATTAGGCTAAACTCGGGCCCTGGACAAGGTTGTTTAAGAGCAGGTTCTAAATTATTACTGTTAATATTTACAAACTTATACCAAGACAATTCCACAATCAGCGCTCTCAAACAGGTTATTGAATGGTTTATATGATTTTCAAGTTTGGAAAAAATATTATTTCAAAATGTAAGGAATTTTTCAGCATTTTTCCTAATCGAATTTCGTCGATTTATTTAAAAAAAAAAAAAAAAATTCTAAAAAATCTAAAAGTAGTCAAATGCATGCTATTTATTCATTTTATTTTAGAGGTTTTTCTTAATTTATACCATAGGGAATAGAATCTATTCTTAATTAGAATTAAAACTACACAATAAACATTACGAAATAATCAATTATTTCATTAGTGTTTTAGTAACTCTTGATTAGACATTTCTTCTAGAAGAATTTAGAAAGGGATTGATATCTTTGTTTAACACTAAACATACCATAACCGATCAAATGACCGTTTAAGAACTCCTCTTATCTCATTTTACCGTTTTCCCACATTTGACTTCATGACTTTTTCAAACAATTATGTACAGTTGATAATCTATTATTATTATTTTGTGTATTTTGTTTGTTTCGAATAGTACGTGTCGTATACCTATTTCTACCACAACCGGTCATTGGACCGGGAGAACAATTTCCTTTATAAGGTTATCGGATCAGAAATGACGATGTCATGTGTATTGCATTCGATGAGTTGCACATTTCTGCAAAGACTGTTGCGTAGTGAGTTCAATCAGAATAACTGTGAATTCAAATTTCAAGACATTTCCTAACATTTTAGATTGACATTTTTGTGTCAGAAAAAGTGACAAAAACTAAATGTTTTGGTAAGTTGCTTATATTTTATGTGGATGGCTTTACTTCATTTTTAACGAACTGTTAATTTTTACCCAGAAAAATCTCAAAACAATCAAGACAGCACGAGTTCTTTGAAGAAATAATATTAATTATAAGAATAATTATAATTCTTATATATTTTTATAATTATAAGAATTATTATAGAAATAATAATGAGAAGAAATATGTTTGTGGAAAATGTAGACTATAAACACCCTGTATATGTAGAAAAATGCGTTGAGCGATGAATACAAAAGTCTCATTCTTTGTGTGTTGTAATACATAAAAATGGGCAATATACAATTTTGTTGAATTATAATAAAGTTTTTTAAAGTCCTTCCTAACATCCCTATTTCATACATTCAATGGAGAAACATAAAGTCTGATCATTTGATTGGCTATGGTAGAAATAGTGATATGTTTAGTGTTAAAAATCTTCCTCGAAAACAAAAACTTTAAACTTAAATCTTGCGAAGAAACGGATTCATTGTAGTACCTCAGTGATGGGTAGTACACTATTTTTTGGAGTCCGGATTTTCTAAATGATTCACATTGCATTTAAATTTAATTGCTTCCACATTTATTGATGGACTCGTTCCCACTATTCACGATGCATTTAAAACCAAACTATTTTCTACCTATCCTTGAAATAGAAACTCATTTCAATTATCGTGAAAGAGGGTGAAAATTTGAGCACACATATCAAAAAAGTTTGTCAGAATCAAAAAAAGGGAAGAAAAAAAAATAAGAGAGGGGGATGGAATCCGGGTCAAAAACTCTGTGACCCACGCGTGGTCTTAACCTAGAAACACACTGAAAGAATGAGCGAAAACTGAAAATCGTTTATTTTTCTTCTTCTTTCCCCCCATTGTCATTAAATGAAAGAAGATTTTCTTTTCGGATGTTTCAACTGAAAATGGTGCAGGGAGGAATGACACCGTATTTTGTCGACCCACAGTCGATGAACTGTAATCAGGAGTCGATAAAAATGGTGTTGGATATTTTATCAGCGGATCACTCAATATTTCTAACACTGAAACATTTTAGAAACGGGTATTTGAAACTAGTGGCATACTTGACTGTAGAAATGTTTTTCAATCTTTCATTTGAATTTAAAAAAACTCGTTTTTTTTTAATAACAAACCGAAAATGATTAGATATGCAGTGGCCATATTATATTAGACGCACTCTAAGATTCCATGTAAAATCTTAATGACTCAGGTCTATACAGCGCTCTATTTTATTTTTTATTTTATAACCATCGTTGAACAGCCGACCCAATTTCATGGGTTTACGACTACTTACGTTCAACTCCGTAGCCTTGTAATTTTGAACCAATCCAGAAGACACGGAAACTCCTGGATCAGTACCCCCAGAGGTATTGATTTGTCGTGGGAACATGGAGGACTTTGAGACTCGACAGATTTAACGCGCATCAGTCACCATTTACTAGTAAATACTAATAATTAAGATAATCTTACACAGCGTCTAATAATTTGGCTGTACTTTACTCTGATGGTCTTCAACCTCTTATCAAATACTATTTAGTTGAGAAAATTGAAGGAGACCCATAGCATTTAAACCCAACAGTACTTCTTTGAATCTCTTATCTGAATATGGGAGAAGATCCTGTACTTTGTTCCCATCTTTTATTTCAATTAAGTTTTTTTAAAGAATGCACAGGAATATTTTTGCTGCATTGCATACTATGCTGAGATTCCAAATTTTCATTTAAGTGAGACATATTTCATAAACCCCAGTAGGCTCTAGTAAAAATAAGCCACGTACTTGTACACGCGGCAGTACAAAAACTTTTTAAGACTAAAATAGCGTTCCAATTGAGTATAAGAAAATTGCTGTCAAACGTCTAATTTTGTCCGCATTATACTGTAGTGCAATTTTAAAAACAAAGATAATAGAGAAAAACGACTTCACAAATATTATTTTTTGCCATGCTTAGAAGATATACACTGATTAAAAAAAATCATTTTTGAAAAAAAAAAATTACCAAGATTAAGCTCATCATACAAAAAGGCCAAATCTATCAACATCTCAATTTTGAATTTGATGTCACGTGACGTTGATTTTTTGTTGTTGCTGTTTTACGTCAATATAGTGTCACTACTACCGCTTGAGCCGTGAGGGCCTAGGGGATAGAGCGTTCGTCTTCCAATGAGGTGAACCGGGTTCGAAGCCCAGCGATGGCTGGTCGATCCGGCTTGCACCGAGCGACGCAAAGTATCCTCAGTGGTAGACGGAGTTAGGGTCCCCTTTGCCGTCAGGCTAACCGTGGATGGGTCATGGTAACGCTTTCGTGGGTGGTAAGGCAAATACTGGCTAGTTGTATCAGCAAAAAAAATCCTCCACTGAAGCAAATTTCACCCAATACTCGATCCAGGAGTTCCCTTGTTTTCTGGGTTGAATCCAAAATGGCAAGACTATGTTCTTGAACAATGGTAGTCGTAAACCCAAAACTGGGTCAGCTGTTATAAAATAGAATAAAACTTGCTTTACAAAAAATGTGCTGGAAATCTAATCGTTTGCGTATGAGAGCCTGTTTCATCCGACCCCTAGTATGCGGTGCGCCATCTTCTTGGTGGAATGTACAATAATAGATGTTATAGTACTCTGCTACATTACAAATTGTTTGTAAATTCAACACAGTAAAATATTTTAAACTATCTAAATGCCCGTTTTTTGTGCAGGGAGGAAAGCAATGAATAGAACAGTTATCAACAACAACGAACACACGCTCTTCTTTTTATTATTAAGATACGCGCATTTATTTATGAAAGGTGTCGTTTATTAAAGCAGAAAAAATAGTATGATTGTCACGGCCTTATATTTGTGTAAAGGTACCACGCTCAACACTTAACTATTTTCTTGTCTTTATCAAACAAAATGAAGTTACAAAAGTAACAAAATTCACGCCAAGAATGGATGCGGGAAGCCTGACTGATATGAAGTTGAAATCAGAAGAGGGGATTAAGTGGAAATCATATTAGCAGTCAGTAAATTGCTAATTTGCATCGTTGTTCTTCAGAGATTCAGTCACCTGTAAATGTCACTTCCTGAACCTGTAATCGATTCAAACAATAATGAAATGTCTTACTGACTTCGAAACCCATTGAATGGTTGACACTTTTAACCATTCGTCCGATTAAATCATTTTAAGGTCACTCTCCTCACCTTTTCAGACTATAATAGGGATGATTGTCATCCATAAATATGAGATTAGTAGAAAGAAAATAAATAACAGGTTCTTAAATATGCTATATATATATATATATATATATTTAATATTTAATGAAAGTTATTGAAGTTTCATGAAATATGAATGTGTAATGAAAGCTTACGTTAAAATGGCCAAATATTTCTCTGCAATACCATTTCTTTTTTTTTTCAATTCCAACTATTAGTTCACCCCCTCCCCACATCTTCTTCACATTTTCAATCGTTTATAAAATATTTTTTTTTCATCCACTCAAATACAATTTTTCTAAACTTGTCGTGGATGACACTTGCCGTTAATACAGTTTTTTCGAATGTTAATTCGTAAATTCAATAGTGATGAGCGAATAACGGAATGGAATATTCTGGTGCGTTAAGCGTTAATCATTGTCTTAAATTTTACTATAAGTTATTCAATTTTCACTTATTTTAAAAATAGCATCAGTGATAATGTCTAACTTATAGCTCTATTTGAACAAACAAAAAGTTTAAATATTTAATTAATTTTATAGTGTCAGATAAATTCAAAAAAGAACGATCACCCAATTTATTCTTTTAGAGTTGTCAGGAGAGCTAGTTCACCATCTCTCCCTAGTTATATCTTGTTCACATTTTCAAATGTTATTAAAATACTTTTTTTTTCTTCAAAGTTTAAATACATTTTTTTCTAGTGGATAACACTTGATGTTAATAGTTTTTTTTTTCAAAAATTAATTAATTAAATTTAATTAATTATTTAATTTTATTTTTATACGGGAGAAAAAAATTGAATGAAAAGTAATTAAAATAAAAAAATTTCTTTTGTACGAATTCACTATCTAATACTTCTTTAAAGTAAAATTAAAAACAAATTATTTTTCAATCTGTTTTCGTTCAGCATATTAAAAAATTTAACGTCATTTATTTTTGGAATCTTATTCGTTGATAATTTTATAAACTGTTTTAAGGCCAAATGCTGAGCTGAAATTTTCTAAGCAGTTTCAAATTTTATTTTCAAATTTGAAATAAAAATTCTGGTTTAAATACTTTCCTTTTTATATGAAAAATAGTCAATTCAATCTTTTATTTTTTGAAAAACTCGTTTCTCTGTTTTCTGAATCTGCACGCTGAACTGGAAATATAGATCCATTAAAGGGCATGGAGGTAAAGGAGTCATAAACTACGCATTTTCCAAAAGCAATCCTTCCAAATTAAAATCCTTAGTATTATTTCCAAGTAGAGACGTTTTCTGGAATTTACGCAATACACGGAATGATAACAGCACTGGAGTGGGGAGAGTGAGTAAATATCGATCATGTCAACCTTCCTCTATGACCCCCCACCATAGAATAGAGTTAACAAGTCTCGGAATACTAGGGAATCGGAATTGTATTTTTGTAGTGGTAGATACAATACATGTACTCCCTCACCAGAACTGTGATAGAATTCGATGAATGGAATACCACTGGTTGATTCATTGTTGTTTTGTGCGAAGCTGGGAGAGCTGTATTAAGATCACCGTACTTTTTTAGTGTTGATTGTGAGAGCTGTATTAAGTTCACTCCCGTGTTGCCTTTAGCAGACAAGTGTATACGTTGTGTGTGATCGAGACTGAGTAGCAACAGCGCAAGGAGGTAGATAACGTCGTAGTCATATGTAGCAAGTCAACTGTTCAATCTGGACCATCCATCGAAGTTCAGATCGAAGTGGAAGTTTCTATCAAGGTTGACATGTTCATATCACGTCCGAAGGTCACCCATGTGGGGGGGGGGAGTTGTTATCGACATTGTCAACCTTCATCTATGAAAAAGTAGAATCGAGTTAACATGCCTTATATACCAAGGAGTTGGAATTGTATTTTTGTAGTGGTAGATATACACTACAGAACATTGTGCTGTCATCATTTATTCCCTACACTAGGGAAAATATAATTTTTTTCTTACCAAAAGAAGATGAAAAGGCAGCTTAGCATCCCTTACTTTTCAATTTTAAAGATATTATAACTGAAAACTCAATGCTCAATATGATATCTAATATGGAAAAGTTATACTCACACATTTGTCCTTTTTTCTATCAAATGGTTTACTTAAAAATATTTTTCATTTTCAATAAAGCTTTTGATACAAGAATAGCTTTAAATTCATTTTTAAAATTATATTTGATATCAGAAACTTGCAAACTCGTTTCAGGCAATTTTTAAAAAATATTTTATAACCATCGTTGAACAGTCGATCCAATTCTGAGTTTACGACTACCAATGTTCAACTTCGTAGCCTCGTAATTTTCAATTCACTGCAGAAAACAAAGGAACTCTTGGATCAAGTATTTTTTTTTAATTTTATATCAGTCGTTGAACATCCGACCCAATTTTGGGTTTACGACTACTAATGCTCAACTCCGTAGCCTTTGTCATTGTGAATCAATCCAGAAGACAAGGAAACTCCTGGATCCCCAGAGGTATGATTTGCTATTCGAACGTGGAGGACTCGACAGATTTAACGAGCATCAGTCACCATTTACTACACGGAGAGTCTTCGGTCGGCGGGGATCGAACCCAGTCGGGCCCAGTGTCCTACCCACCAGGCTATTCCGGCCTCGAAGGATCAAGTATTAGGAGAAATTTGCCTCCATGGAGGACTTGTTGATGGAACTAACCCACATTTGTGTTACACGTGGATTAGAAACCCTACCATGGTTAGCCTGAAGGCTCTAACTCATGATGCATCTGCTCAGAGGATATTTTTCGTCAGCATTATGATTGGTGCAAGCCGGAATCGAGCAGCCATTGCTGGAGAGCTCTCGTTGAAAGTATTTATGCAACTGCTGCTTTGAAAGAAATGTATTTATGGAACTGCTGTTAAACTACAGTGCTGTCGCCAAGTATCATAATTATTATTCAACTCACTTTAGATCAATACTCACAATGATGTCATATTTAATATTTTCAGTCATCAAAAGATAATATAGTAAACAAGCATTTTTTCTCAATTTGAAATGAAAACATATCATTGTAATTTTACAGTTCATTTAACAATGTAAATATTCATATAAAAAAAAATGATGTCGGACTGAAGTCACGGTAGAAACCGGAGGTGAGGGTGGGTGACCACTTGGATCAGTCTGCCTAGGGACAAAAGGTCCTACCGTAAAGTGCTCGGGCGCAGGGCTACCAAAGGAAAGGAAGTCCAGCAGATGATCATCCTTAGGGATGTTTCCCAGACTGTTGCCCATTGTGCAGCTCTAAATTCTGCATTAAATATTTTCATTTCAACCTCCAATCTTTCAATCTTATTTCACCAACTATACGAATAAGAAGGCCCACTGTAGTGGTTTCATGGCAAATGCTGTTGCTTTTTTTTGTTTTTTTTTTTTTTTGTTGCCTACATTATCAAAACGCTTTGCCAGTGACCAGCTCTTTTAAAATTATCTTGCACAACATATAAACTTCAGTAGTAATCAAGTTGAACGCACTGCATTTCAGTTTCCCCAAACACTTTAAACATTATGTATAGACCAAACTTTTTCACCGTCTAATTTTTACCCACCGCTTTGATCACACGGAAGACGGCTATTGAAGAAACCACATCAGCGAGTGCAATAAGGGAGGATTACTGCGGTTCTATTCCTTCTGCGTACTTGTGGTTTTTGCCTATGAGGGACCCACATCTATCTATCTTGTCTCTAGTCTTCCAATAGATTGAAATTCTTCGGACAAATGATGCCTGGAGATCATTATTACAATTTGGATATCTTAAAGACCGGGATAACTTGGTAGGTTGGGTAATGGGCCTATGTCAAAAAGTTCGTGGGTTTGATACCCGCCGGCCGAAGACTCCCCGTGTAGTAAATGGTGACCGATGCACGATCAATCTGTGGAGTCACCAAGTTCTCCATGTTCCCATAACAAATTAATAACTCTGGGGGTACTGATCCAGGAGTCTTCTTGTCTGCTGGATGGGTTCAAAAAGACAAGGCTGCAAAGTTGAACATTAGCAGTCGTAAACCCAAAAATTGGGTCGGCTGTTCCACGACGAATATTAAAAACAAATTTGGCTATATAGCCGTGACGGCTCAGGAGATAGAACATTCGTCTTCCAATAAGGTGAATCGGGTTCGAAACCCCAGCGATGGCTTTTCGGAGAGAATCCGCTTCCTTTCCATGTAACCCACAAGCGGGTGAGTTCCACCAAAAAGTCCTCCCCGAAGGCAAATTTATCCCCATACTTGATCCAGGAGTTCCCTTGTCTTCTGGATTGGTTCAAAATGACAAGGTGACGAAGTTGAACATAAGTAGTCGTAAGCCCAAAAAATTCGGTCGGCTCTTCAATGACGGTTATAAAAAAAATTTCTAGTTTAATCTCAAATTTCTACTTTCGGAAACAGAGTATAAATTGGCAGATGAAGCGTACAATTTTATGCAAATGATTTCATTCCATCACAGCGCGGCAACTCATTTGTATAATTGTAGTTTTATTTGCCAACTCTTATCGTCAGTGTGCGGGGACCACTTGGACCGGCGTAGGGACCGAGGGTGTGCGGTATGAGTCCTTGTAAACTGTTCTACCGTAAAGTGTTCGACTTCGCGTGCATGTTGTAAAGCTACAGAAGCGGGGGTGCCATTCCCTCTGCAGAGGATCAAAATTGCGATGGCATGTCTTCGGATCATCCTCAGGGATGTTTCCCAGACCGTCGCCAATAGCGCCCATTGTGCGGCTCTAGTGCGACGTAAATGAACTCTTTTTTGACAACATATTCAAATTTCATTCGTATTGGCTTATTTTTTAGAGCTATTTTTCCTTCATTTACTATAACCGGTTTATGAGTTACTGCAGATAGCAGAGGTATTAAAATAACTCCTGCCCTGATAGAAAACGCATCCCTTCCTCACGCGTTCTTTCGAGCCATCGCTTGAGTATATGCTGCATAATATATATGCTGTCGATCGAAAAAGGAAAACTTCGTCGCGCTGTTTATGCTTAAAAGCTTTTACAGCCATTCATTTGGCACAGCCTTAACAACAACAACAAAAATCTAATCATTTGTAAATAACTGAATGGTCTCCTTACATTTTTGTTAAAAGTTGTTAATTTGTAGTTAATAACAAACAATGAAATGTTTAAAAAAATGAAAATACAGTTGGTTTTGAAGCTTGTCCCGCTCTCCTATTCATTCAACTATTTATTTTCTTTTTGTGTGTCTCATTATGAATGTAAACCATAAGTTGAATGAAAGCATTAAAGTTTGTTTTTTAAATATCTTGCGTTCATTAGACTGAACCACCGATCATTTACTGTTTAGTGATATTTTTTCAAAGCTGGTAAATTATGAGTCGGTCCCTATATTTATGGCATTTAACAAATCTGGGATAACTAAATTTTTAATTATTTTTAAATTAAATGATAAAGAGACAAATTATTATGTGACAATCCAAACTCCGTTATAGTGAACATGGTTTATCGTGAACTCCCGGATAGAGCGAACGAAACGTGCCTTGTTATACACACATATTATATTTTGTGGAGAGAGCAGGGCCGGATTAACCTATAGGCACACTAGGCACGTGCCTAGGGCCTACGAAATTCAGGGGCCTACGAAAAACTTGGGAGAAAAAAATTTAAAAAAAAAATCAAACGTAGTGGAATCAGAAAAACAGTTTTGTTTTTCTGATTCCACTACGTTTGATTTTTTTTTCTTTTCACGATAAATTTCGCACTCAATAAATTCTTTTTATTCATAAATTTTATCATTAGGTTTTTTTTTTTTAAAATTCCGTTGATCTTGCCTTGTTCCGGGTTTTAATATTTATGCTAGTGTTATGCCTTTTTTAACTATCGTTTCGGTTCGATAATTTTCAAGTGTTTTTATTTAGATTAATAAGTTTTCCTTTTATTTTATCGTCCCCCCCCCCTCCCGTTTAATTAAGTATGAAATATATTGCGTTATTTAATCATTGGTTTTGTTTATATAAGTTAATTTAGGAATCGTAATTATTTTTAAAAAATAAATATGAGAATTTTGTATTTTTTAAACTTGTTTTTCTTGTCTAAACTTGTAAATTTTTTTATTCTTTTAAATGTTATATTTCTACCATTTTTTTTTTCTCTTTAAAGTTAGGAGTACCTTTCTTTTTTCTCTTACTTTATGCATTACACTTGTCGGTATTGCAGATAAAGTTCGATAAACAAATTCGTAAGTTAAAATCCATATTAATAAAAATGTAAAAAAAAAAATATGCAAGAAAATTTTAGCATATATTTTGAAAAGAGGGGAGGAGTGGGGGAAGGAGGGGAGGGCCCAAAAACGGCTATGCCTAGGGCCTACGGAAGGTATAATCCGGCTCTGGGAGAGAGCTATAACCCCGCTATAGTGAACCTTCCAGGAAACAACATTTCGGTTCACTATAACCGGAAGTTCCGTTTATCAGCACTGCAAACCATTTTTCCGAACTGTTTCCCTTCATGACACATCATTTAAATAAATGATCCATAAAAATAAATGCAAAAATGATTAAAAAAACAAATGTGTTCACTTTTATCGCTCTTCGTCTTGCGTACAAAAAATGGAGGGAGATGCAAACAAGAATGCTTATGGCTACATTCCACACAATAGGATGGTTTTAATAATCGATATATATGTATTTTATGTAGACATTTCAAAATGACCGAAAAAAATGAAGAAAAAAATATCAGTCGAAGAGAGTTCATATACTCTCCTCTCTTCATTTGGTTCACTCTATACACAAAATATATTATATGTGTAGAGCAGAGCGAACATTTCGGTCACTGTATCCGGTAGCTCACTCTAACGGGATTTGAGTGCATGAAAAGAAGATGCGAGATGCTCAACCAAGTGCTTGACATTGAAACAAAGCAAAAAGGTAGGTCACACTTGTAACACAGTAACTGAATCACTCATGCGTAAAGAGAGAGCCTCTGCGCACCTCATAAATGCGTTTCCTTTTGTTTTCATAATTATATTTCTTTCTCATTTGAAACTGTGAAAAACGCTCTATTTAGTTTGCTCACTCTTAAAAAGGTCGGTTGACTTACCCTCGTTGCAGTACTCTTGCGTTGTGATACGTCGTCTTATTAAATAATGTGCTCTCTTTTTGTGACATTTTGAAAACGCGAGTGAAGGGGCAGTCGCTTGGGGGGCTGAGGATTCTGAAAAAATGGTGACAGTATTTTCCAGCACCTGTCATTTCCACGTCAGCATGCCCATTGAGTTTCTCCTTTAGAGTACAGGAGAGGGGGAGGCAAAAAAGTTCGAGAATTCATAAACCTAACTCCACATTTTTAGTTTTATGCTGGATGATAAGCAATAAGTTTCTTATTTCTTTTTGTATCCTTTTCAGAGTGTTTATAATAACAGTCAGCGGATCAGTTTTTTCGACGGTCATTTTAATCAGTTTTTGGAGCTTTACGGAAAATAAGACTTTTTAAAACGCCGATTCGTTAGTGTTACTGTGAATGACCGAAATCGGTGGATGTTGACAATCACATAGTCGCTTTGATGAATGTCCGAAATAGTATATACTGGGTCTAGTGAAGCGTCACTGCCCGGTATACATTTGTCCGACAGGCCCTACATCGATTGTCCCCTCCCCCAAGATCAAGTACGCATTGAATCGGTATTCCGAACGCTGATGTTTCTCCTAATCTATCCTCAGAAGATATTAAAATCTCGAATAAATATAACAACGAACAAATGAATCGGATCTATCCAATATTTCGCTCATTCTTTTGACTCCACTCATTCACGATAACTGCTGCATTACTTCTCTACCACATCCGGCGTAGGTTAGATTCGAATGTGGACAGAATAGAATCGATGTCCAAATTTCAGTCACTTTTTTTTTCTTGGATTTTTAAGAGAAGCTTTCTTTCAAATTCACTTGATTTAACTCCGAAAGTATAAAATTATATCTACTTTAGCTTTTTCGTCCTAGTCCATTCATTTTTCAGATTCCTCTTCTGTTTTATAGAGCGCAAAAAATACCGAACCATCCTGAATAACTTTCGACTGAATGCTCGGATCTTCACGTTTTAGGACACTATCTTAATAATTCGAGGGTGCGACCTCAAATAGGCTGATTAATTAGTGCAATGATATTTTAAGTTGCGAAATCAGAGACGTACTTTCTCTGAATAAACTTACTTTTTTTTCCAACGTTTTAAAATTTCTATCTCCCCAAAACATAGGACCGGGAAATAGGGTCCTCATAGTTTGGTCAGGAGAGCGTACCTCTTGATGATCATTTAACTTTTTGTGTATTGCGTCCTATCCCGAAAATTTTTTATGCGAATTAAAAAAAAAACTTGCCTGCAATTATGAAATTTATTTAGCTAAAGATAATTCCATAGTTGTGTTCCGTCTTGGTTTTGAAACTTTTGGAAGTATTTGAAACAAATTTATTAGGTTTCATGCAACGCTAATAATTTCGTAGCTCTTTTCTAAATTTTCTAATATCTACAGTCTTCTATGACCC
The DNA here is from genome assembly GCF_982258835.1 of Parasteatoda tepidariorum. NCBI lineage: Eukaryota > Metazoa > Arthropoda > Arachnida > Araneae > Theridiidae > Parasteatoda > Parasteatoda tepidariorum. The sequence goes on along the minus strand of NC_141755.1, from coordinate 130,844,898 downwards.
TCTTCAAAATATCAGAGTGGTTTACTACTGAATTCTAAGTAGAGGTTTAATGCAAAATTTCTGATATAATTTCATTCATTTTTAAATTGTCATGATATAACTTTTTTTATATGTAGAACAGCCGATCCAATTTTGATTTTACGACTACCAATCTTCAACTCCATAGTAGCTTAATTTTGAATCGAACCCGGAGGACAAAGGAACACCCGGAACAACTATTAGGAAAAATAACCTTTTGGATATTGGGATAAATTATTAGCACTATTAGAAACTAACTCTCATTAGCGTTAGACGGAGCGTAAAACGACGAAAACTTCCCATTTTTAGGACTACTGCAAGAGTACTTAACCCATGATCCGTCAACCACAGAGGATATTTTACGTTAGCACTGTGGTCGTTGTGAACCGGGAGCAGAATTTGACAGAAGTTCAAACCGCTGGATTCAAACCTGGGTCACATATTATCCGAAGTCGTGGTGGCTCAAATGACAGAGAGCTCGCGTCCCAATCAGTGGACCTGGGTTCGAAACGCAGCAATGGCTTTTCGATATGAATTTTACACCCGGCTCAGCGACTGAGAACGTAAAATATCCCAAGTAGTGGAAGGATCATGAGTTAGAGCCCCCTTCCCGTCAGGCTAACCGTGGAAGGTGTACCAATTTTTCTCCATAAAACGCAAATGCGGGTTAGTTCTTTCAAAACGTCTTCCATGAAGACAAATTTCTCCCAAAACTTGATCCAGGAGTAGAATATGAGATTTAAATGAATTCCATTGTTTATTTTTTTTTTTTAAATCTTTAGTGAACTCAGCCTTAAACAAAAAAGAGATTATTTAATTTAAGTACGTTAACTTTTTTGAAAAGTAAATTTATTCATATCAAACTTTAATTTTTTTGCTTCCGCGTAAAGATTCGCAAAAACTACAGAACAGAATGCAATGAAGTTTTTAATCCATCATTTATGTCAATCAAAGTTGAAAGTATTTTGTACTATTTTCCATTAATGAGTAAAAAATTGGAATTTTTTAAAAAATGTAAGGAAAATTATAAAAGAATTTAATCTCATTTAGTGCTCGGCATATTATTCTGCCATTTCTAACTGATGAACATTAATTTTGACGAATTTTATGAATAACAGTAAAAAAATTTAAAGCTTACATTTTCTAAATAAGGTTAAAACTATATTTGAAATTTCAAAGTTTCATTTTTTCCCCAGCTATGTCTAATGTGCAATGAGTTCTCTGTATCATATTTTTAATTTTGTAATCAAAAACATTTCTCTCCAAAGAAAAAAAAATTGGCGACACGTCCAGCATTTATAAATCAGAAACAAATACTCACTCAAAATAGTTCAAGAATGAAAAAGCTTTAAAGATATTAAAATCTCTTTATTTAAAAAAAAATTTTTTTTTTATACATACGCATCATTTTCAAATGATCAACATTTGCAATATGAAAACACAATGAAATTACAGGAAAAAAATGCCTAAAAAAATTGAATTTTTTTTTTTTACAGAATGAGTAAAACGTTCTTCATAGCGAATGAAGTTTCTTTCATCAGCAAATCCCTAGAGTCTGTCTAACTTCTTTTTCAAATGCCACTTTCAGGACCCCCAAGAAAAAGAACTGCTTCACTCACACATACAGTCAAATTATTTAGACTCACTCTAAGAGATTCCACGTAAAATCTTATTTATCAGGTGATACTCTATACAGCTTCTTATGCCACTATTTGCACTTGCTCACGTTCTTGTATCAATGGGTTTGACGAGACAATATATAATATACATTAGACTATATATTGCACAAATATAGAATAATTATTATATCAGGTATTATATTAGCATATTACAATAATTAACCTAAATTAGACCCACTGTAGTGTTTTAATAATGAAATGATTTGCACGCGTTTATAGGCCATACTTTTATAGTTAAACACGCATGTTATGGTTTTTTATGCTGGAGATTTTTCATATACTTCCTATTTTTATTTATTTTTACTGTATTGCATTACAATGTTAACCCATTGATACAAAAACATAAACAAACAGTCACGTCAAAACATCAAAGCTGTATAGAGTAATCACCTGATAATTAAGATTTTACATAAAATCTCTTAGAGTGCGGGGGGCCAGGGAGTGTAAAATCGTTCGTTCAGTGAATATTAAAAATGAATAGTTAAAAACATGTCCTTCTTAAAGGAGTATAGAAATGCTGTCATAAAAAAAAATGGCACAGTCATAAAAATTCTTGTAGAAGTGACTATGAAGTGATGTTATCTCGAAGCCATTCCACTGTGTGGGGTACCCTATGGTAAATTCCAGGTTGTTTACTTTGTGCACATCCAAATCCAGCAGATACAAGTCCGACCACTACCCATCGTCCATGAACAGAGACTATCAGGGGACCACCAGAATCACCCTGAAAAATGGAAATTAGCCTTTCAATATCCACTTTGGGTATGAACCGTCATTGTACCGAGTTAACTCGTTGCAGATATTGATCATCCCGAGAATACTCGGGCGAAATAGAATGTGTCAGTACGTTTTGCTTTATTACTCGGCCGGAAGCAAAAAAAATAAATAATTATCTGCTGAGATTGGAAGTTTTCCGAGTTTTATTTTTGAACACGCGTTTTGTGCTATCGTATTACTTCAGTGGTGTTTGGAAATCATCACTTTTAAAAACTATATTATAAAGACTGATACTTAACTTTTGCCCGAGATACCTCTGGATAGTAATTTGATGGTGATTAAAATGTTTTATTAAACATATAAAAAATCTCAACTTAAAACTTGTGCATTTTGTTTTGTTTCAGTTCCTTGAATTTATTAATGAAATAAAAAAATAGGTCGATTTTGTGAATTTTTTTTTCTTCAAAAAAGTTGGCAAGGGAAGGGGTTAAAGCTAATAAACATCCCTTAAACTCAACTCGGATGGATAAACTCTTAAGTCTCAGTAACTTCACTTTAACAGCACAAATGTAGCAGAAAAATATAAAATTTACGCAGGGCCCGACTTAGCCTAATTGGGGTCCGGGACAAAAACTTCTTTAGAAAAAAAATTTTTTTTCACCTCATTATACATATACACCGAAGAGTCATTACATTATGACCACTCTCCATCTATAACAATGGGCTCTCCCATTTTTTTCCGGTTTCTCACCCAGGAACAATGTTTTCATGGGGCACATTAGGACCCATAATCCTCATAGAACAATCCCTGACGTCAGTAAGCTACTTGAATATAGTTGCAGACCAGGTTCACCCATTCATGGCCACAGTTTTTCCTGCGGGGGATGGTGTTTGCCAACAGGATAATGCACCATGTCATACGGGTTGAATCGTCGAGGAACATTCCAGTGACTTTCAACTAGTGTCTTGCCCCCCAAATTCATCTGACCTTTATCCAATAGAGAATTTTGTCCTACTTGGAAAACCAAATTCATGCTGACACGCTATTCCCTCGCAATGTGAGGGAATTGCAGGACCAGTTGGTGAGCGCTTGGTACCAGATACCTCAGACTACTTATCAGCACCTTGTGGAATCAATGTAAAGGCGGGTGCTAGCAGTTTTGAGGGCTAAACGTGGTCCTACATGTTATTAGCAGGGTGGTCATAATGTAATGGCTCTTCGGTGTATAAGAATAAAATAAACTAGACTCTGAAATAGCTATAAAGTCCCCCCTCTCCAATGTCAGACGAAATATCTAACAATTCTATGTCCATCATGCCGATGGCAGTTTTCTGATTGTTAACATCTAGCTGTGAAACATTCAAATCTTTGCTGACATTAGAGCGGAATTCAGCTAAACTTTAGCCATGACGATGGCTCACTTAAGCCAATCAAAAGCCTGTTTTTTTGTAAACAAGCGGTATTTTGCAATTTGTAAAAATACAGGCATTTGATTGGCTAAATATGTTAATCGTGATTGCGAAAATTTTGTTGAATTCCGCACTAGAAAGTCATGGATTTACCAAATATAGATTTATTGTGTTCATACGATAGATGAATAAAAATCTAACATAAAACTGACGGATTTTACACTGCGCTCATATTTTGTTTAAAAATGTTCATTAAAGAAGGATACGTAAGTTTTTATATTGATTTGGGGGCCCCCCTTCTGATGTGGGGCCCGGAATAAATGCCTCGTATGCTCTTGCCCTTGTCAGGCTCTGATTTTGCATCGAAAAATATGTATACTTAACCTATAAATTCTAGCTTAGACATCTTATAATTTGCGTAAAACTGAATAGTCGTAAACGTAAACAAATTTCGTTCATTTAAAGTATATTTCATCAAACGCTTTTCACTTGTTTAAGAATGAGTACTATCTTTTTTATTTTCTTCAACCGTACGTTAAAACAAATTCAAGAGTTCGCAAAACAAAAATGTTGAATTTAAAAAAAAAAAAAAAACCCGAAAAGTTTCGATATACATAAAAAAAGCCTACATTACTTACATTTTGCTAAAAAACATTTTACTGTGTAGTATACGTTATTTTGACGGATTATTTATTTGAAAAATAGGATAAAGTTTTCGTAAAACTGAAACGTTCAATGACAGTAAATACGGATATAAAACGGAAAGCTAACTTGTAAGTAAAAAAAGTACATTTTACGAATACTTAAAAACTTTTTTGGTTTAACAATTTCAAGCACTCCTATATTTTATTTTATAAACGGCGTTGAGCAGTCGGCCTTTTTATAGGTTTGCAACTCTGTATCCTTGTCATTTTGAATTCAACCTAGAAGACAAAGGAACGTTTGTATCAAGTACTAAGATAAACTGGTTTTCATGAGTCACTTTTTTGATAGATCTAACTCGCAGATGCGTTTTACGGAGACCATGAAATGTCATCGCTATCTTGACGGGGACCCACGATCTTCTGAGGATATTTTAAGACAGCTGATGGGTGCAAAAGCATTGGGATGAGTGAGCTCTCCCACAAACATATTTAACGAAATTATGAACAACATTTCAAACTGAATCAGTACTTTCAGTTTAAAAAACTATTCTGTTTTTATAGTGCGTCAAGAAAGTTGAAAAAAAACTTACAAGAAATTTATTTTCAACATTTGTACTCAATATTTATCTCAGAACTAAGTTAAATGAAGCATTTTATTAAAAAGCGAGCTGAAAATTACAAAAAGCATTACGAAAGCTGTTTTTTTTTTAAATAATCTTTCTCTTCATTGAATTAAGTTTATTGCAACTCACCCACAAGTTAGAATTTAAGTATTCAATCATAAGTTACGGTTAAAATTTGAGTGTTTTTATGAAAAGTTGTAGGGTATCTGTAATTATTTATGTATTTTATATGAATGTGCCTCAGACCCGTTTTAACCTCGTGTGTAAATTTCAATACAAATATAGTATCCATGCTTTCGTTTTGATATCATTGAAGTACTGATATTTTCTTTTTGATAACGTTTCGAAAGTTAATACTTTCTAGCATGTGAACAATATGGAAATCTATTTTCTGACTGTCTCTTAAAAGCAAGATTTCATTTTTTCTATTTTATAATCGTCGTTGAACAGCCGACCCAATTCTTGGCTTGGACGACTACTCATGTTCAACTCCGTAGCCTTGTCATTTTGAACCCAATCCAGATCACAAGGGAACTCCTGGATCATTACCCCCAGAGCACAGTGGAGGTTCATCCAAGGTTTCATGACCAAAATTAGTATTCAGATAAAATTTGTATTTAGGGGTTTTAATGTGCAAGTAAATTGAATTTATAGTTGAAATTTTAAAATACACTAAAAATACCCAAAAAAACAAAATGGTTGCTGAAATATGGCGAGCAAAAGTAAAAAAAATAATATAGTTCGCCTAAATAATTAAATATAGCAATGAAAATATAATAATTTTTGTTATTTTACATTGAAAATGAATTAAATGTCCGAAGAAATATTATAAAATAACGCGAATTACAAAATAACGCGAAAACATGAAGAAAAAGAACATGATTTTTGTTTTTCGGTTTATTTAGTCCACCTTTGCAATACGGGCAAAATGGGGGCAGGTTTTTTCTAAAGAAGAAACTTCAAAGAAGACAACAAAAAAAAGTTTAGCTAATTACCTCGTGGAACTTTTTGGAACTCATTTTCGAAAGTCATCCAAACATTGTAAAATGTCAAATGATAAGATATAAACTATAAGTTTGTCAAGAGTATTAACTAATCCAACACATAGAGAAATTTTACTATAATTTCAGAATAATTACTTTGATAAAAATGGAACAGTAAGGTGAAATTCCTATATATATTTAAGAAATAAAAAATATAAAAGTTACATTTAAAGCAATTTTTTAAACATATTTTTCATTAAATTGAACTCTTGTCGGTCCAAAAAGTAAATAATAATGTTTGGAATATTTATGAATACTTAATTTGGGATATATTAAAACTGCCTACATATATTTTAGTTGGAAAAAATTTATTTTTTACTTTTGGCCAAAGATCATATTCTTCTGACCCACAGTGCAGAGATATGGTTTGCTTTGGGAACGTGGAGCACTTTGCGACTCGACAGATTTAACGTGCATCAGTCACCATTCTTCGGCCGGCGGCAATCGAACCCGCGACCTCTCTCTTGGACCCTACCCACCAGCCTCCGTAAAAGTAAGATTGTAAAAGCGAGAGAACATACCACGCATGCGTCCTTTTTTCCGTCCTCGTATCCTGCACACATCATCTCGGGAGATATGACAATTTCGATTCCTTTCTCCTCGTGCCAATCTTCACATTGCTCATTCGATATGATGGGGACATCCACTTTCTGAAGCAAACGAGTTCCATACCTGTTACCTTAAAACACAAATAATCATCCACTTTGAATGACGACTAAATGCAGAAAACGATTTTTATAAAACAGACATTTAAAAACTTGAAGAATTTTTTGGGGTAAATTTGCAAATATTTTAAAAACATCACCAGCTGGAACGGCATTGCAAATGAACTTTTGAATAATTTATCTGCAGGGGTGGAGAAAATAAGTTTAAATGAAATGAATTTTCACAAAAAAAGCGCGGAAAATGGATAGTCCAATGGAAAATGTTGAATTAGATTATAATTTACGTATATTAACTAAATACACCATGAATAATTTGTTTTGAATAATATTTCTCTCAATTAGTGTTATGATTCGTAGGCCATACGAGATTAAATACTGAAAGAGAAAAATGTTGAGGGGCTTCTGTGAGATCTCATTAAAATCTACACTATTGAGAGCCTGTGAAGTGATCAACCTTCATCTATGAAAAGGTACCCCCACCATACCTATATACTAGGGAATTGTATTTTTATAGTGGTAGATACACTACAGTGCTCCCCCACCAGAAATTTATTTGTGATTGAATTCGATCAACAGATACCACTAGTGGATTCATTACTGTCTTTTGTGAGAAGCAGGGGGAGCTGATCGCCGTACTTTTAAATGCTGATCGTGAGAGCAGTCTTAAGTTCACGGTCGTGTGTTGCCATGAGCAGTCGAGTGTATACAAGCTAACGTTGTGTGTGATCGAGACTGAGTAGCAACAGCACGAGGAGGTGGATCATGTCGCAGTCACAAGTCAACTGTTCAATGTGGACCATCCATCGAAGTAGGCGTGTTCAAATCGAAGTGGGAGTTTCTGTTAAGATAGGCGTGTTCTTATCACGTTCTGGTCACCCATGTAGGGATAATCACATCGACCCCGTCAACCTTCATCTATGGGAAGGTACCCCTCCATACAATTGTGTCTTATATACTAGTGAATTGAAATTATATTTTTGTTGTGGTAGAAACAATCTCATTAAAATCTACATTAATGAGAACAGTCTAATGAGCCGAAGACTGACGTTACCTCAATTTAGAGCGGATTGTGACCCCCCCCCCTCTCTCCGCACCACACAACCAAACCATTTCTCTTTGGAATATTACACGTAAGTGGATTTTGTACCGTCAAAGAACGATTGGAGAAAATGCAGTATCAGTAATCAAACATCGTACTACCAGTCGTGGTATAAGCATCTATGACCATGCTGCTGCTCACTCCTTTCAGGCCAAAAAGCTCTTACTTATATTTTTCCTTTCGTTTAGAGCTTAAATTCTGAATATTTTATATTTATTCCTTCAATATTTTTTTGAAATTATAATCTTGTTATTATTCAATGCCTATAAGAGCAATGTAATAGTTATCCACTTTATGTTATGTGTAAAACTTTTACTCTTAATTGTAATTTTAAATATGTTGGGCGTTTTATAATTTTGTCTCGAAACTTTCACTACGAGGTGATTTTCGGAGCAGTGTTATAAAACTGTTGGTTCTAAACGTTCATCGATTTTTAGCGACCACAATTGCTTAACACGAAACATACCGGTCAAATGATCTTTTTTGACTTCATCCCTTCTTCTAATAATTATATATACAGTTAATATCCTATTATTTATTTTCTTGTTTGTTTCGATTGTTGTTGTTGTTAATTTACGTCGCACTAGAGCTGCACAATGGGCTATTGGCGACGGTCTGGGAAACATCCCGGAGGATGATCCGAAGACATGCCATCACAAGACATCGAAGACATGCCATGTTTGTTTCGAATAATACGTGTCGTATACCAATTTCTACCCGTCATTTGACCGGGAGAACAATGGATTGCTTTATAAGGCTATCCGATCAGAAATGACGTTGTGATGCGTGTTCAACGTTCGATGAGAAAAAGTGACAAAAACTAAATGGTTTGGTAAGTTGCTTATATTTTATGTTGGTAGCTTTACTTCATTTCTAACTAACTGTTCGTTTTTACCCAGAAAAATGTCGAAACAATCGAGACAGCATAAATTCCGAGAAAAAATATTAACTAGGAGGCTTCGCCCCCTGCTCGCTGCAGCTCACCAACCCCCGGAACTGCTTTCACAGTTCATTTCGGATTGCTCGCTCATTGGATATGTTCTTAACGTCTAGTTTTTGTATACTTTTTTGACTACTGAAGTTCCGAAAACTTTTCCCTGTAGAAAATTCTAAACCTGTACATTTCAATATTAATTTGAAATTGCAAGCAGTTCACATATTTTTCTTAATCACACTATTCTAAATTTCAGTTGTTGAGAAAAGTAACTGTTGTAAGTTTTGTTTTAAAGTCCTTCACACCAGAGGGCTAAAACCATGTGTTGTAAAACAATATGAAATAGTAGTCTGCCACTGAACGCCGGATGTAAAGTATCGGCTTTGATGAAGATAATTTTGTATTTTTAATTCTCTGAAGGGCGCCACCTTAATAATATGGAATTTGTAAAATAAATGTATATATTTTTGATTGTTGATGATGTTGTTGCTGTTGTTGTTACTTTACGTCGCACTAGAGCTGCACAATGGGCTATTGGCGACGGTCTAGGAAACATCCCGGAGGATGATCCGAAGACATGCCATCACAATTTTGATCCTCTGCGGAAGGGATGGCACCCCCGCTTCGGCAGCCCGTTGACCTGCGCGCGAAGTCGAGCACTTTACGGTAGCACAGTTTAACGAGGAACAATACCGCACACCCTCGGTCCCTACGCAGACTGATCCAAGTGGTCACCCACCCGCACACTGACCGTAGCCAGTGATGCTTGACTTCGGTGATCTGCTGGGAACCGTGTCTTAACGATCAGTCCACTGATTGTTGATGAAGCCCATCATTTTGTGTTTTCATCAGTGTTCAGAAGCAGAGCAACTATAAGTTTTTTATTTTATCACAAAAAAATAAAATGTATAAAAAACAAAGAAAAGAGTAAGAAAATGAGTATAGTCATAGAAAAAGTTAAAATCACAATATAGTATTTGTCAGTTAAAATAAAGCTTTTTGTTTAAGTCATTGCTAACAATTCAAATTTCTCCGAGGCAATTCTAAAGTATAAATTAAGGTAGTATCGTTAAGTTGAAACACAATATTTTTAGTTTTGATGTCTTCAATTCAATTTTTCACAGAAACGATTGTTTTCATTGTTAAGTTCAATGTCAACAATTCAAATTTTTCTGAGGCAACTCTTAACCTCTAAATATTATTTTTTTATGTACACATTTCTAAATGTCAGTATTCATCCACAAAACAACATAAATTCCTCAAATTTAGCATGAAGTTGCAAAATGTAATGAAAGAGGGTCATAGCAATAATGAAAGTAGAAGTAAAGTTACTACTGTAAAATTAAAACAATATTTTTAATCAATGAGCCAAGTTCTTCAAGAAGCGGTTGTAGAAGTAGGTTTTTTATTTAAAACTTTTCATAGAATTTCTTTAAGAACACAATTGTTAATTTGGGCATTTGGCGATACACAGAATTGAAGGATTTGTTACGTCAGGCGCTCAGGTATCATAATTTTGATCTAGTTGCGCTTCTATGTCATTTTGATTTATGTTGCTAAGTTAACTTTCAAATAATTCTATGGCTGGCAACAGCATTTTTATTTTTATTTCTTTTAGAATTCGTTATTTTTTTAGCGAAATGTTTTTTAACCTAACAGAATCCTTTGCCGACTGTTTTCTCTATGAATGAAGAAAATAAAGTAAATATTTAACTGTTGTGAAAAGAATCTTATTTAGTTGTACGAAATACTTCAGTCAAAATTTGGGAGCCACGTAAGAGAATTATATATATTAGATCAGAAACACATCATTAAAAGGCAGAATGCTTTGGTGTTTTCAAAACAAAGCAAACGTTGCCACCGGCGGTAAAGAAATACAGCCAAAATTTGGGAGCCACGTAAGAGAATTATATATAATAGATTATAAAAATAATTATAAATCTCATATATTCTCTATAATAATTGTAAATCTCATATATTCTTATAATTATAAGAATTATTGAAATAATAATAATTAGAAGAGATATGTTTGCGGAAAAAAGTAAAATGGAAACACCCTGTATATGTTAAAATTGCGTTGAGCAATGATTCTTTGTGTGTTGTAATACATAAAAAATGGGCAATACACAATTTCGTTTAATTATGATGAAGTTTTTTTAGTGCCTTCCAACCATCCATATTTCATGCATTCAATGAAGAAAGATTAAGTCTGCTCATTTGACCGACTACGGTAGAAATAGGTTTTATATTAAGTGTTAAACTTGCTAAGTCAGGGATGGCGAACCAATGGCACTCGACGCAATATTTTGTACACTCCACCGATCACAATTGTTGTTACACTATGAATTGTTATTGCACAAATGTTATTACGCTATGAGGCATATGTAACAATTAAATTAAAATTCACAAAAAACAAACAAAATAATAAAAAATTATTAAAAAAAATTTAAAATGCTAAAAAAACAATTAATAACCGTAAAAAAAACAAGCTAACAATAAATAACTAGCAAAAAAAAAATCAACAGTCCTGCTTGAACAAAGATCTTACAACCTAATATAAAAAATTGGTCATCTAATCTGCAACAACAGAAGTCACACTGATGTTACTTCAAGTTGAAATACGCGTATAACTGAGACATTGCAAAATGTTTTTTTTTTCAATGTAAATAAAGAGTTGTGAGTTGATATTATTTAGTATAATTATTTTCCCAATAATCACGAAGTCAAAATTATTTGACGGCACGTCTAGGACCTCATTAAGCAATTTTTTTTTTTAGAGAAAATGGCACGTTGGTGTATAAAGGCTCGCCACCCCTGTGCTAAGTAGTCAAGAAATAATTTGCAAAGTGAGATTAAAAATTGTTTCTTACTAAGTCCAGCTTCTGTTTTTCCCCATCCAGTGATGAGTCCTTTGCGGCCCTGAAAATTGGCATCTTTTCTCGGCAGGCAGATGGGCAAGATATTTTCTTGGTATCGAACAGGCTTGTCGAGTTTTAAAAGAGCCACGTCGAATCTGTCAGGATGAGCCGCCTGGTACTGGAATTTCGGATGAATTTTCTTTTCGACGACGGCGAAAGTTTGGGGAGCATTCTCCTGCCTCGAATGATCCTGAATGTCATAGACCCCTAACTGGATACTAATATCCGGTAGTCGAACTCTACAAAAAAAAAATGAATGAAATAAATTTTTTTCTTCCAACATACAACTGAAAGGTAGACAAAATACTCACTGATAGATGCAATGCGCAGCGGTCAAAACGTAGTATTTATTTAAAAGTACTCCACCACACTGTTGGCGTTTCAGTTTTATATGTGCCTACAAAGAAAGAAAAAGTTTGTAGAGATTGTGATATTTTTTTTTACTTGCATAGATTCTAACTAATATGGAGCGATGGTGTCTGCAGGTGATAGAGCGTTGGCCCCCTAATGAGGTGAACCGGGTTCGTATCTCAGCGATGGCGGGTCGATACAAATTCCTCACCCGGTTAGCACCGACCTCAGTGCTGACGTAAAATGTCCTCAGTGGCAAACGGTTCATGGGCTAGAGGTTAACTGTGGGAGGTTTTCGTGGTTTGCCTCTCCATGTAACGCAAATGCGGTTTAGTTCCATCAAAAAGTCCTCCACGAAGGCAAATTTTTCCCAATACAGGAGTTCCCTTGTCTTCTGGTTTGCTTTCAAAATGACAAGGCTACGGAGTTGAACATTTGTACTCGTCGCCCAAAAATTGAGTCGGCTGTTTAGGGACAGTTATAAAACTACTAACTCTGTTTAGTGATAGACAAAATTTTTATTTTAATTATTATTCATTATTTTAATTATAATTTATTAAATTATAGAATCATAATTAAAAATAATTATAATTTATTCTGAATTATAATTCTAATTTATTAAAACATTTCCCTCGCTACCACTAGAAAAATTTCAAATCAAGGAGGAGTTGAAGTTTCTGCACTTGTTAAAAAGAACAGAATCTTATTTTTATATTTTAGGGGAATAATCTTAACTAGAGTGATATAGCATAATAAAATTAATGCAACATTTAGTAAAAATCGATTTTGGAAATTGTTAACGGAAATCTTGAGATTAGAAATTAAAATAAAGATTGAATTAATTTTTTTTTAAAAATACATCATACGAATAAAAATCACTACATTATTGTCGCCAAACTGCTGTAAAAGCATAAATTGGTTGCCAACCTTTTGAAATGAAATCAAGAATTTTTGCTTATTCACCATTTAATCTAAAAAAAACAAATCCTACTGAAAGTCTTGGACTCTTGCATGACGTCATAGCATGACTTTTTTTTAACGTCCCGAGTTTGTTTACGTTAAATTTCGTCTTTAATACAGTTTAAGCGGTAGGATCGAAACAGTAGTGAATATTTTTAAACAATTCTGCACTTTATTTTTATTCTTAATTAAAAAAAATGATATAGGGTAAGCTAACCAGTGAAGGAACACTTAAGATTCGCTTGCCTTTTAAAAAATCATATTAATTTCAAAATTCGTTATTTTAGTTAAATGACAGTGTCAACATATTTGTTACTAATTGCAAATTATGCAAAAAAAAATTTAGAGGACTTACATAATATTGTTTTAAAGTTTTGGAGGTTCAAATAAGTAGTAAGAAGACCAAGTGAAGGAACAGCTTTTGCCAGTGAATGAGCACCCAGTAAAGGAACACTTAATTTTGGTTATCTTTTAATGCTCTTTATGAATTTATAAGCCATACAAATATTTTAAAACAAGCCTATTCTTGAAATTATAACATATAAATACTTTGAAAATGTTAACTTTTTTTTTTGTAATCATGAATTGAAAATTAAAGTGTCAACATATTAGCACATACTGTTCATTCACTGGGAAATCTATGTCCAGTAAAGGAACATGCCTGTTCCCTCACTGGTTTGAAGTTGTTTTTCGTATTTTTAACATACTTTTGATGCGGAACATCACTAAATGTACAAGAAAATTAGAGTTTATCTTTTATTTTCATTAACTCAGAAAAAAAAACCCAGTAAAGGAACACTTGTTCCTTCACTGGGTTTTCATCGAGTCAATAAACACCCTCCTATCTCAGCACTTTATTATGTTATGATGCTTAAAAAAAAATAAAACGTAACGTCAATAACTATATTTTGAATTCTCTTTTTCAAAGTGAGAAAACTATTACATGCAATTAATTCCACTTCAAACATATAATTTTTTCAAAGCAACAAGGTGTTGCAGAGATAATAACAAATTCAAAAAATTTTCCAGAGAAGTTTATTTGACCAGGTAATCCAAAACATTGCAGCCTATTGTTTGGCAGTAAGCTATTGTTACCAATCAATCTAAAGAAAAAACTTTCAAATTCTTATTTTTAATCAATATATATGAAATGTTACTTCACTGGGTAGTGTTTCTTCATTGGTTGGTTTACCCTAGTTTGTTCGTTGCGTTAAAAGAAAAAAAAAGATCGTTTAGGCTCGGAACAAAGGCGCTTTGTTTACAAATAAATAAAAAATTACGAAATATACTCAAATGCACGAAATATACTCAATACTCAAAAGGATACTCAAATGCACGATTCGAAATTTCCATAATGTTTAAAATAAATCGGGATATTTAAAATCCGTGTGAAATCAATATCAATAAAACTGCCGGAAATACAATCGAAAAATTACATCAATTTACAAATACTATCGGCGCAAAGCGTCAAAAAGTGATTATTTAAATGAATGATTTAAATATTACGTGAAAATTTCTGTAGAAAAGATACTTTTTTTAATAATCGTTCTACAAGAACTCTAACGTTCTGCGACAATAAAAAAATGCGAATAAATGAAAATGAATGAATAACTCATTATACGAAAAAAAAGGGATTATATAAATAAATTTTAACTATTAAAAATATAGTTAATAATAAATGATTAACTATAGGAATATATATTGAATGATTAGTTTCACTACGTGATTAAATTTGCTCAATTATTTTACTAGAAAAAGTGAAAAATATATTCAGCTTCTTTTTTTCAAACTGACTTGCACTTAAGCAAAAGGATCTGAGTTTTATTAAACAAGAATTCATAAATAAATATCTTAAGTGAACTTAAGATTCACAAAATGATGAAAATTTAACTGGAGTTCATTTAGAAACACTTTTTTTTTTAATCAAATTTTTAAACAATTTTTCAATCAATTTTATAATCAACTTTTTTTTTTTTATCTTCATAGCTTTCAAAAGAATCTTTTTTTAAACTTTAAATAAAAAATATATTCAAAGGGCACAAATGAGAGTAAATCAATGCATTCCTATCATCCGATCAATAAGCTCCTCTTATTGTGCTGCTCCACCTATCGATAATATAGAGAACTACCGTAAGGAATAAAGTTCCTGACAGTAAAAGTGAATATTACCTGCCATGGAAACTCTCCATACATAGCATCGTTTCCACCAATGATTCGACTTTGAGGTTTTGCTTTAATTAAACCACAATCTGTAATTAAGTAAGAACATTTCATTTTAAAAGAGGATACCTGCAACTTGTACAGTCATTAAAAAAGATTTTACAGGACAATAAAGTTTGGAAGAACTTTTAAAAAAAAGGTTAAAGAAAAAAAAAAGAAAACTATTAAGACATCTGTAAGCATAATTATTCACAAACAGATCATATGCACAAATTTTTTTTTAAAATATTGATTCGTCGTTGTCGTTAAAAAAAATTTTTTTTTTTTGAAACGTTAAGCTTTAAGATTTAATACGCAAAAAGGCTACCACTAAGATAATTAATTTTCAACGGCAGCTATGGAACCAAGTTCTCAAACACATAAGAATTGATAACACAACACATTAAAATCGCGATATTATGACCAGAGATGGCAAATTAACGGTAAATAACTACAAACAAAAATGTAGACATAGCTTTTTAGCATGAGTGTTATAAAGTGGTGAATATATAAGCCTTTATTAAGAAATAGTGTGGTGGATATGGAATACATTAAACCAAGATCATAATCGAAAATATTTACTTGCTGTAACATTTTGTTGGAGCAATCTCTGTATTGCATAAATAATAGAGATACCATAAATATTCACAATATTATACATAATATAATCGCGAATATTATGTCAATTTTAGTTGGGTAACGAAAATATTAACCCACGTAAAAACAATATAAGTTTGAAATATAATATAAGTTTGATAGCAATATAAGTTTGAAAACAATAAAACTGAAAAAGAAAATATTGCGATCTATTGTTAAATAGCAATATATTTGAACAATGCATCACAATGTTAAAGTTCAGGGTGATGGGTCCCCATTATCAATTATAGGGACTAATGTTTGTGTTGGCGTCATCTCAGAAAAACAATCTCTGACCTACTCCCTATAACAAATAAGTACCCATTCGAGTAAAATAAAGAAAAATAATTCATATATTTTCATCAATTTTATTTAAATTTCATTATCAATGTTTATTTAAAATACTAAATATCATTTAATTGCATTATAAATAATAACACTTTTCGATTCGCGATAGCAACCCAGAAGACCGGTTACATGTCTTGGACCCTCCCTCTTCTCCTCTTCTGTTGTATATAATATTTTTCACTTTTAAGTATTAAATATATTTTCTAAACATTTCCACTACGCTTTCTTCAAGAACTAAGTTTAATGCAGTTCTGAGCAGTATAGTTTCCTATCCTAAAAATATTTTAATTTGTTTAAAAACAAACACGAAATGCAACTTATTCGAAAACAACCTATAAATATTCACACGCTGCAGAATGCTAAGTGCTGTCAACCCCCCGTCACCTGTGGCCCATTTCGATTGCCAATCGTGAACACAAATGTATGATTAATAAATAAGATACTGGTTTTACAATATGTATTGTCTTACTTCAACTTAGGTACTGTATTTACTTTGCACAATGACCTATTGGTCTCCGTCATTCCTGAGCATCACCCGGAGACATGCTATCACAATTATGCCAAATTACTTGTGAGGACACTTTCTAAATTTAGACATAGATCTAAAAGAGACGGAATTCCAGATTGCTGTACCTCAGAATCCGTTTCTCTAACCGCTGCCCATTCAACATATAAAGCAAAGCGTTAAAAAAAATAGAACTTTTAAAGAAAGAAAAACTTCATGCTCTCAATTTTAATACCTGTCGTGCTGCCATCTATCAATTTGTTTAATAACCAAATATGTGCTTCAGATTTCTATCACGATTAAGAATTTTCTCATTCCCAAGGCTCCAAACCGTTTAATCGCCTTTGAATACTAAACAACAAACTTAAAAATTTTTGCGCTCAATATTAAAACAAATTATATTAAATCAATATGAATGAGTACATTTTGGTCTCACTTTTCAGGTCAAAAATAATAAGAGTTCTGAATTTTTTCAAATGACGCATTTTATCAGACAGAATATGTTTCAATGATCCATACAGAGGAGAATGCAGCCTGATCTGAAGTTTGCCATTAAAAATTCAGAAATGTGTTTTCGGAAAAAATGTTTGATAAAAACTACCATGATTTTTTTTAATTTTTCAATGATACATTTGTAATAATTTAATAATTATTTTAAGCAGTTTAGTTAGAAATATTAGGTACTTCAGTTATTTTTAAATTATTGTAAGCATTATTGATACTTGAATCTGAATTAAAATTTAATCTGATTTAAATTTAAAATTAATTTTTAAAAATAATCAGAATTGATTTTTTACTAAAATCATATTTGAACCCCGCCCCCGATCAGCATTTTTTTTCTTTTTTAAATTTATAATGAGTCAATTCTAAAGAAGACACTCTCTGTAGAAGAAGAAGTACTTACAGGTAACGTTATTTTGTTTTGGGGTTGTCAGAAAAGGCACTTCAGTCGTCGTTTTGTCTACCGTGTTTTGTACTGGAGGTACAGTCTTCACTGGGGACCATCGATAAGTAGGTCTCGGTGGTTGCGTCGCAGGTGAAGATGGTGGTACGCAGCATGTGGAAAGAAAACTGCCCGGGCATGTACCCGTTGGCATTCCTCCTCCCATAATACACAATAGAACAAACATGCAAGTCGATCCTGGATATTGACTGCAAGCATCTGCCCTCCTAATGTGTTGTTGAAGTACATAGCTTTGTGCCGGGTAACTTTCATGAAAGATATTCCCATCTGTAAAAAAAGATTCACATTTGTGGTCTCGCAATTGTACTCATCTAGATATTTACAGAGTCTCCCCAAAAGGAGTCATCGTTATGAAAAGGTACCCCAACGAGTTAACATGTCTTATATTCTAGTGAATTGTATTTTTGTAGAGGTAGACACACTACAATAATGTTCGAAGGTTTATATCATTTCGTTAAAAATATATTTAACAAAGATAAAATTTTCCTTAAAAGGTTCTGAAAAGTTTTCGATATGTGGGAAGTTACTTTTAGAAAATAACAATTGTTCCCGCATCGATAGGTGATGAGAAGAAACTCTTCCTAATTTCAAGTCCTGAGTGGTGAACTTTTAAGTTAACTTCCGCGCGTAGGGTTGGAGCGCATGATCGCATTTATTTTACACATCTTTACGCTAAAAAGGGAAAGCACGCTGTTTACAGCTGTTGTTTTCTGTTTAAAACTACCTTCGAACTAAAAACATGGAATGCGAATTTGAAGAAATGTATTATATTTTAGCTATTTCCAAATTATGAATTATATTTAACTATGCAATTTTTTTTAAATTTCATATTTCATTTTATAACCGACGTTGAACAGCCGACCCAATTTTATGGGTTTGTGACTACTCATGTTCAACTCCGTAGCCCTGTCATTTTGAACCCAATTCAGAAGACAAAGGAACTCTTGGATTAAATATTGGGAGCAAATTGCCTTCGTGGAGAACGTTTTGATGGAACTAGCCCGCATTTGCGTGACATGGAGAGGAAGACCACGATCGGTTAGCTTGACGATAAGGAAACTCTAACCCATGATCCGTCTACCACTCAGGATACACACTGTGGTCGGTGCAAGATTTGTATCGATCAAACATCGGTGGGTTTCGAACCGAGTATATAATTTAGTTGAAATAAGTTAAATAATTAATAAAAGTTCAATAATATTTTTTTAAATATTAAGCTGCATTCTTTACCGCCGATTTTATAAGAATCTATAATCTACCAAATTTTTCCGCTCACAAATTCGTAGTTTTTGGTAGAATAAAGCATTTTGAATCGGCTTTAGAGATATATAGTCTGCATCCATTGTAAGTGTTTGTTTTGTGGTCAAATATAAAATGATATTCCTCGTTTTATAACTTACGGATTTCTACAAAATCTTATTTTCACTTAAGTTTTTATATTTTTTCGCGGGTTCATTTTACCAGAACTGTCGCATGCGCACTAGAAGACCTAATCAGATATGATTGTGCTCCGGAAAAAGTCCGGATATCCGGGTTTTTCGCTAACTGCGATCTGGAAGTTTCCAGAAATCTAAGGTCCAGAAGTTTCAAGAAGTCATCGATCACATTTATGTATAAAAATTCTTGCGTATTTTATTTAAAAATGTTAGAACTACAATTTATACTTGGCATCTCTTTCATTTGTCAATATTTTTTACGGTAGAATAATAAATGTGATGAGAGATAAAAGAAACTTATGCATAATTATTCATTTAAATTAAACTGCATATAAATTTAGAATATTTTTTGAAAATATCAATTATTTAAATGCATTGATATTTTTTGAAATGCTTCATTAATGATTTTACTCAAGAAATTTTCAGGAGTCACCCCTGCCTTGTGAAATGAATTTTGAATTCAAAAATACAAAGTCTTTAAACAATAATGAAAAAATAGAAACGCTTTCTTTAGAGGGTCATTAGGTTGTAATAAATCAATTATATGTTCCTCGAAACTCATTTACCATTAATCCATGAAAAGAAAAAAAAGTACTCTTACCTTGAATCTTGAAAGGGTTATAATAAGCATACTGAGCATTCACACAGTAAAAGCAACAGAGTAGGGCTGCATATCTTACAGTACTCAGGTCCATAGGTTACCCCTACACCTAATACTGAAAACAGAAAATATAAGGTTTTAATACTTTTTTTTTAAATTTCTAATTGCAGTGTTATTGCTAACACTTGAAAGACTTTCATATTAACTATACTTAACTAAACTGCAGATTAACTAGGGTGATCCATTAATTGATATTAACTCTTGATATAATGTTCCATCTTGATAAACTCAATTAATTGATATTAACTATACTTAACTAATCTGCAGATTAACTAGGGTGATACATTAAGGTGCAGAATCAATCGTTAAATCAAGGATTTCCGTATAATTAAGGTTCAAAAATTTGTGTATTAATGAAGGTTCCTCGGTTGTTGCTAATTTGAGCACGTATCCATAGTCCCCGTGGCAGAACCGTGGCGACATTGTCGAAGAACTTTACCGAGTTCTTGCAGATTTTTCTTTTAGGAAGTAAAAACTTTTTTTTTCTGCAGAAATTTTCGAAAGATTTTATCTTTTTCTTCAGAATTATATTCAAAAGTTGTCTTTCTCGCTCATCCGAGTGGGGGGGGGGAATGCTTTTTCTATTATCATTTGAGAGCAATGAAAAATAAAGAATTAAAAAATTGGGATCTAATTTTATGAAATGCAGTTACTACTATTGATTTCCACATTGGTTTTTAAAGTCAAATATTTTTAATTTATGACAGCAACTGACTCTCGAAATGAAAACGCGCATTTAGTAACCCTTTTTTGAAGAGTCCGATTTATTGCTACGGATTTAACGCATTTATTTATTTTTTTAATGAAAAGATGATTTACAAAATGCGAAAAAGGAAATAATGACTGTGTTTTACCCCTACAAAATGCGAGAATATGGCCCACACTATTAGAATTTTTAAAAAAATTAAATATTTAATGAAAAAATTATTTTATTTGATCGAAAAGTTTTTTTCTTTCATTTTTTTCCCTTTGAAGTTGATGCTTTTGTTACTTTAATTTAGCAACATCTATATTTGTTATTTTTAAAAGTATCTTGCAAAAAGATATTAGTATTAGAAGTATGTTGCCCGCCCCCCCCCCCCCCCCCCAAAAAAAAAATTCTGCTTCAGGGCTCCTAGTTAATCTGCTAGATAATCGAAAAAATAACCCGTTTCTACGCGATCTCACAACAAGACATTTATGACACTCAGTGAAAACCTCAATTATTGTTAAAAGATTTTTTGGCACACTATTGTAAAATATAAGTTTCAACAAAAATACTGAACATTACTACCATTGAAATAGAAAATTACTGCAATTGAGAAAGAAAAATTTTTGAGAGCATAGATGAACTGCGTAATAAACTAGTTTTGGTCTTTAGACGGAGAATCCCGTCGTAAAGACACTGTTCACAGTAGAACGCTGGCTGCTATCAGTAAGCGGTTGGGTGACCACTTGCGTAGGGACCGAGAGTGTCGGGCTTCCAAGGCTGCAGAAGAAGGTGGCAGGTCAGGGATGTTTCCCAGACCGTCGACAATCGCCCATTGTGAGCCGCGGTGGCTCAGAGGATAGAGCGTTCACCTTCCAATGAGGTGAACCGGGTTCGAATCCCAACGATGGTGGGTTGATACGAATTCCGCACCCGGCTCGCACCGACCACAGAACTGACGTGAAATATCTTCAGGGGTAGACAGACGATCTATGGGTTAGAGTTCCCTCGCTGTCAGGCTAACCGTGTGAGGTTTTCGTGGTTTTCCTCTCCATGTAACGCACATGCGGTTTAGTTCCATCAAAGAGTCCTCCATTAAGGCAGATTTCTCCCAATACGTGATCCAGGAGTTCCCCTGTCTTCTGGATTGGGATCAAAATGACAAGATTGCGAAGTTGAACATAAGTAATCATAAGCCCTATATTGGGTCGGCTGCTCAGCGACAGTAATAAAGTAAAAAAAAAAAATTTTTAAATAGCCCATTGTGGAGCTCAAGTGTGACGTAAATAAAGCACCTAATTATCTTGGACAGTGAATTGATCATTTTTAAATTTCTTTTAAATTATATAATTATTAATTGCACATTTCCCATCACTAATAAACTTTTAAATGTTTCGTAAGGAATCACGGGTTTCTGTTAACACAATTAATAATTATTATCACTGGTACCACAATTAAGTATCACCAGTACACCAAGTACTACCACAATTACGTATCACCCGGATAGTATTCACCTTCTTATGTGCTGTTTGATGAGCCAATGAATCTTTTAAAATCGTTTGTTAATTCATTAAAGTAAATCATCTGAAGCAGACAATTGTCGGAAAACCGAGCAGAAATAGTCACTTAAAAACCGCAACGCACAGTTTTAATCGTAACTTTAACGGACTCGGATTGCACAACAACGATGTGAAAACAGAGACGTTATTTTTGAATTGTTCTGTTTGTTTGTTTGTTCGTCTTACCTTATTAATTCTCTTTACCCTTCTCTTTAAGATTGATGCTTTTTATGAAAGATCCAAGTGATTGTAACATAAGTGGACAAGATAACGGATGATAAAAATTACATTCCTGTGTAAAATAATTTTTTTTTATTTTTTATTTTTACGTTCATTAAATTTAGAACTTTTTTCATTAAGTTTTCGAGCTGTAAAAAGTTACTTTCATTTCGAACGGAAATATTTAAAACTCAAAACTTGAAATTAAATATTTATTGTTTCAAACAAAATATCCCCATCTCAATTTTAAGATTTTCCAAGTTAGAACTGACGATTTATTTATTCAGTAAGTATCTTAAAATCCACTTAGAGTCCAGCACATTGGATTACATTTACAAATCGATTGCCCATGTAAAAATGCATATTAATGAACCCTCGTTTAATAGCAATAAGAGAAGTAAGAAATTCGATTCTAGTCAACTTATAGAATTGCTTATAAGAACAAGGGTTTTTACTTTATTTCAAAACCGTCGTTTCGTTAAGCAGGCGACCCATTGAGTTTAGGAAGTTCAACTTCATAGCCCTGTCATTTTGAACCCAATCCAGAAGACAAGGGAACTCCTGTACAAAGTTTTGGGAAAAAATTGCCTTCGTGGTGAACTTTGGATGGAATTAACCCTCATTTGCGTTGAATGGAGAGGAAGACCTTGTAAGCTTTTCACGGTTAGCCTGACGGATCCATGCTCTGTCTATACTTTTGAGAATATTGCACGCGAGACTGTGGTTGGGTATCTAATTCGTATCTATCGCTGTCACCTCATTGGAAGGCGAGATCCCCTGAGCCACCACGGCTAAACACTGTTCCTGAAATGTTGGCTCTGTTGACCAAGCATTCTTGGAACAATTTCTTGAAATATCGACTCTGTTAAGGTCGGTATAGCCTGGTTGGTAGGGCTACATGACTCGACTGCTATTTATTCCTACACAGTTAACATTTGGTATGTTACTTCAATTCATTTCAATATTGGTAAATAGTTTTTTTTCCCGAAAAAAATATTTAAGAAAAAAAAAAATTCTACAAAAATCTAAGACATTAACTAATTTGCAAAAAAATACCTTTATACTTTTTTTAAAAATCTCAATTAAGCTTTCTAAAAAAGAGCATCTTTGACTGCTTCGAGTCATTGTTGATGGCTTTTATCGTGCGCGCATAACATAGTACTAATTTGAGTTCTAAAGCTAAAAGCTCTTTGCATTGTTTTTAAAACGTATTTGTATTTCTATAACGCCAGTGCTTAAAGGCCTGGATAGCCTGGTCGGTAGAGCACTGGACCCATGTCCAAGAGTGTGTGGGTTTGATCCCCGCCCGCCGAAGACTCCCCATGTAGTAAATGGTGTCTGATGCACGTCGAGTCGCAAAGTCCTCCATGTTCCCGTAACAAATCAGAACATCTGGGGCTACTGATCCAGGCGTTTCTTTGTCTTCTGGGATGGGTTCAAAATGACAAGGAGTTAAACATGAGTAGTCTTAAGCCACTGGACCGGTTGTTCAACGACGGTTATAAAATTGGCTCTGTTAAATTAGGAGATGGTCGATCACTTATTAATGCAAATCAAAAACTTTTTAAGATTATTCATAACTTTTTGCATTATTTTATTCAATAATGGTAGATATAATTTTGAAGGGTAAGCGGTCTACAAAGTTTCATATTATTTTAAACTGCATCGTTTCAACGGACAAAATACAAATTAAGAACAAAATCGGTCAACTAATAATTGAGTTATAAAATATAGGAAATATTTTTAAATGCTCGCATAGTTTATGTTTTCTTGTAGATTGAGAAAGCATCTAAATATTAATCATTTTCATATTTTGAGTATTTTACAAATATCTTGAAGTACTTAAATTGAGCAAATATATGATTTTCTTTCATTAGTCGAAGTATATATACACAAAAAATTTGAGATAGGAAGAAATACGCAAAAAGTAAGACATTAAGGGGTACGAACTTTGCTCTCCAGAACCAAACTATGGTGGACCCTAATTCCCAGATTGAGGCCTATATTTTGGGAGTCACACAAATTCTAAACCGTCGGGTATGTTTATTCAGAGAAAGTAAGTTTTTGTGACTTAAGATATCTAATTAATCAACCTATTTGAGGTCACAACCCCCCCCCCCCCGAGCTATTCAAATTGTGTTCTGAAACTTGAAGATCCGAGCATTCAATCAAAAGTTATTCAGGATGGTTCTGTAAAACAAAAGAGGAATCTGAAAAATGATTGGACGAAAAAGCTAAAGTAGATGTAGACCTTCGGAGTTAAATCAAGTGAATAATTTGTTTGGAAGAGAAAGCTTCTCTTAAAGATCCAAAAAAACTGAAATTCGGATGTAGGTCATCTTAATGAAATCGATTCTAGCAATAGAATCTTAACCGGTTGTGGTAGAGACAGCACTGAAGATGTATAACTGTTACCATGAATGACTGAAGTCAAGAGAATGTCGACATTCACCGGTGAATGTCATTTGGTAAAGGTCCGAAATATTTATTACTAATTAATTCGTTGATATTATTCGATATATCTTGATTAGGAGAAACATCAGTCTTCGGAGCACCCGTTAGTCGCATTTGAAAAAAAACCCATTAGGGTAGGGCATACCGGGCACTTCACTAGACCTAGTATACATAGACATTTACCAAATCGACTATGTCAACATTCACCAGTGGAAGTCGACAACCTCGACCCTTCACACTAACATACTTTTTGTGCTACGACAACAAATTCGATAGATAATTCCCTCTGAAGTTGCTGAGTTGTTCAAATTAAATGTGGAGAGTCGTGACGGTATAGAGCCTTCCAATGAGGTTCGAATCACAGCAATAGCTTGGTCGATACGAATGCCGGCTTGCACAGTGCTGACATTCTCGGTTAGAGTCCCTTTGCAGTCAGTCTAACCTTGAGAGGTTTTCCTCTCCATGTAAGGCAAATGCCGGTTAGTTTCATCAAAAAGTCCTCAACGAAGGAAGATTTCTCCCAAAACTTGATCCAGGAGTTCCCTTGTCTTCTGGATTAGGTTCAAAATGACAAGGCTATGGAGTTGACCATTAGTAGTTGTAAACCCAAAAATTGGGTCGGCTGTTGAAGGACGGTTATAATATGAAATAAACTAAATGCTGACCGGATGACCCCATCCAGAATGGGCAAGACACCTTTTTTGGTGAAAATACCCTCCCAAGCATTCAATTCATGAATGGTGCTTCAATATTCTTTGTCGTTTAAGTCAAAGCTTTTGATGGTTTTCCATGGATGGACTAACATAATCTGAATGGTAACCAAAATGAGCAACCATCATCACAACGTCAGAATTCGGACTGATTTATGATGGTCTAACCTATGAAAGATCAAATTATTTTGATGGCTGAGAGCATCAACATCATCATGTCACAGATCATCATGAATTTGTTTGTTCAGGAGAGTTGTACTTGATGGTTAACCATCATAGTAATAAAGTATCATCATGGAATGATAAAAGTTTGTTTTCATATCCATGAACGCGTAACAGAAAATGTTGGATGATGTGTGACCATCATGAATCACACTGAAACCATCAAGAATTTCACCGCTTTCATACAGTTTTCAAACTAAGTCTGTCAGTCTAAAATGCCGTTGAATGGTCCAATCCAATGGGTAATAAAATATCTGAGTAGTTTATCCTAAAAATATCATAGCATTAAAGATGCTGAAAAATTTGATTAGGAAATCTTCAATTGAAAAAAACAAAAGATGCATTTTTGAAAATGATAAAACTGTACACACATCTTTGATAAGTGTTTTCGATATCACATTTCATTAAAAATATCTAATTTAAGAAAATAATTTACAAATATTCGATTGAATATAGATGTAGAATAGCTATAACTATTCCGCGCCAAATTAGTTTAACAAAAATTATTCCAGCTGAATTTTTATTTTATTTAAGGCAATAAAACAAATGATAAAAAACTATGTGTGAGGTTACACGAAAAGAGAAAAATTAAGAAGGAAACTTGCTCTTGAAAAAAAGTATAATAAGCTATACAGTCTCTGGCCAAATTATTAGACGCATTATAGGATTCTATATGTAATATCAGGTGATACAGCTTTCGAAAATCCAGTCTCTGGTTAAATTATTAATAATTTGCACTCTAAGATTCTATGTAATATCTTAATTATCAGGTAATACTCTATACAGCTTTATTGTTTTCAAGCTGACTGTTTGCACTTACTGTTTACGTAACTCTATCAATCGGTTAAATGAGACGATAGATAATATAAATACAAAATATTTATTATATCAGATACTATATATTATAATGATTAGAATAAATGATGAGACGTGTTTTAATAATGACATGTTTTGCACGAGTTTATAGGCAATACTTTTTATATTTAAACACACACATGTTTAGGTTTCTATGCTGGAGATTATGTATTTTCCATTTGTATAATCTCTTAAAGTATTGCATTACAATGTTCATGCAGGAACGTAAACAAATGCAAACAACGCAGAAACAATAACAGCTGTATCACCTGATACTTAAGATTTTTACATAGAATCTTAAGAGTGCAAATTATTAATAATTTAACCAGAGACTGGATTTTCGAATGACTCATTTTTGTTTTTTTGCCAAAATAATGCGTGTTGTGTAAAATTTAAAAGAAAATAAATACAGAAATTTTACATAAAATTGTAAACTACTTTCAACGTATTTTTCATAGAAAATGGGATAGAACAACAAATAAATTTGTCATGAAAACGACCCAATTAGAAGAATTGAGTCAGATTTTTTACTTTCAGTGATCAATAGAAAACGGCACAAATTGGATCTCTCCATTATATTTTGTGCTGAGGTATAAAGAAATGTTTCCGGTAGTTGAACGCTTCATTGAAATCATTGTAATAGAATTCGCTTCCGGCTATTTAGATCTAGTTAGACAGAAATTATCTCCAAAAATCGTCAGTCTCTATACAACGGGTCTCTCCTCTGTGGGCTTTTAATCCCATTATTATTTGAGGTTTGTCTTAAAGTTAAAAATCACCATAAATTAATATGTCTCATTTTTTTTTCTTCCTTTTTGCTTTACAGTTTTAAATGATTTAGTACTATTGATATCAAAACAAGCAACATTAAAAGAAAAAATTAAGTCAATTCCTACTGACGTCAACAACGAAAAATTTTATTTTCGTTTCCTTTTATTAAATAACAATTTTTTCTCCCCTATGAAACTAAAATTAATTAAACTGAACGAATGAATTGCATCAAGTGTCATATCTCCTACGAAAATGCATTTGAACACTTGAGTTGATGAATAAAAAGTATTTCATTAACGATTGAAAATGTGAACAGAGAGTGAACTAATTGTAGGAATTGAAAAAACAACTTTTTGAATCATTTTCTATTACATATTCTTCTAAATTGTCGAAAAGCACACAGTCTACAGAGGAGTTAAAATAGTTTCACTTTTGGTGAGTAACCATCGAAGTGTTAAACAAAGTGAAAAAAATAAAATAAATAAAAGAATTATAGAGATGAATTTTACTTTTAGATCTTACTGAAGGTGGAATGGTTTTGCAGAAACATTAAGTTGATTGTTTCTTAAACATCACCCTACTTAGACACGGGTCATTTCAAAAGCATTTACGAGGTTACTTAAGTGTTAAAATTTCAACAGTCACTCTTTAATTTTACAATTAATTCTTCAAGGACTGTTACAAGGACGTGCCTAATGTGTAACATGGATAGATGTCATTTTTCGAGTGCGCAATGAATCAACTCCAGCATCGAATTCTATCACAGCTATAATTCTGGTGGGGGAGTACTGTAGTGCCCAGAAGCAGATAGTGCCTAAAGGTGTGTCGTACGTCGCAGAACAAACGAAGTCCTGCAGGACGATTTGTATCTTGAATGACTGACAGCGTTTTCCTGCGAATCCCTCCCCCGCCTCCAGTAGTCTTGCATAACAACCCCCAATCCTCATCTCATACATTCTTCTGTAGACCAAAATGACCTGAAGGTTTAATAGCAGTTGGCGAATGTTTGTGATTGCAGATGGTGCACCATCCGGGCACTTGTCAATTCGAAAGATTTTTAAGGCAGCGCTTATTTTAATGTTCGTACCTTCATATCATAGGCATTTTATTGATTCATCATCAACAAAATTTTGTACTTCAAAAAGTAACAAATCAAGAATGTTTGCCTTGGTTTAAAAAATAATGTAGTGTATCTGTGTATGATCCTGTATTTTAATAAATGAAAATATTGTATTTTAACGAAAAGTTGACTTTTTTTCGCTGAAAAATGCAGAACATTTGTATAAATTAATAAGTCCTGTTGCAGAACATTTGAAAATATTCTGCTTATGGGCTGTAGTGTACAAAACTATAATTCCAATTCACTAGTGTATTAGATCTAAGGCGGGTGTTCACAGATGGAGGTTGACCCCCCCCCCCACAAGTTTACCATCCAGATTAACTCGGGGCAATGAAATATTGGTCTTTGTAGGATAGTTTTTTGAAACAAAGTTATACTTTCCAAACGTCAGTGAACGCCATTTACTATTTTTTATTCTATGTAAATTCAGTAACCACACAATCGCGCAAAACACGTGTGCAGTCCCACAAACAAACATTGGAAATCACAGCATATTATTAATTTTTTCTTCTGGCCGAGTAAAAACGTGAAGAAAAGCATTCTGCTACACCAGAGATTTCTCCGGATTTGCTATCTATACGAGATAACGTGGGAATCACTTAAAATAAAGGCTCCTCTATTCCACAAAAATATATCTTAAGTTTAATAATGCTTATTTTAATTTTTACTCTTACTAGCGATGCAGATGTCATTACTTGGGGTTCTGTTTTCATTCAATCTACTGTTTACAAATAATAATCACAACAGATGAAACGTCGCTTCTGAAAGACTTTTCGGACTGTATACACAAAAGTGATGCATCCTTTCTGTCAAAATAAAATTTGTTTTGTCTCTCTAGTGTATTTAGAGAACGCTTCAAAATGCTCTTTTATGTCTATTATAATTTTTTTTAATAATTTTATTGTAGTGAAATATCGTTGTCATCTAATTTTCTTTCTTATTGTTTGTTTGTAGCATTATGGGAAAAACTAATTTGTGGAGTACCGCGGAACAAAGGAGATATAAGCACTAACTAATCTGAAAGAAATCGAAATTTCGATTGCATGATTATGCACCTTCACAGACAAAAAAGAGTCACTAAAACGCAGTAAAAATACAATGATTTGCAAAAGAAAAAAAATTTTGAAATCAAAATTGACACCTGAAAAATAATACCGATGAACGATGAATGATACAATTAGCTGAATTAAACCAAAAAAAGTATATTTTCACGGTAGCGACAAAAAATACCAAAAACGCTTTAGTTTCCTACAAATAAGAATAATGTTGATTTAACCATAAAATAAAGACTACTCATATAGCAACCTTGAACTAGGGAATTTGACCTTAAAATTACATACTACGATCTAAAAAAAAAAAATTATGCATGCATTTGTTTTCTAATGAAGGGTGTAAGTAAGGAAATCGTTTCCAAAAACACTTAATGGTTTGTGGTTATACTATATAATTTTTGATAGTGACGAGAAAAAAAAAGAAACTATACAGATGATGCAACACAAATACATAATCGTGACTGGAAAATGATGTGATAAAAATGGAAGGTTTTTCCAGAACTTTCCATTACAGAAAGAGAAATCTGTCATTTCAGGAGTATGAGTAGGGTTCGTGACGAGACTTCCGGTCCTAATCTTAAACTATACAGCCACATCACTTACTGAGAAGACTGCAAAAATTATTTTTATCACTCTTATCATAATCACGATTAAATCTGACGATGAAGGATGGTGGCTCAGGTGATTGAGCCTTCCAATCCGGTGAACTGGATTCGAATCGAAACGATGACGGGTCGATGGGGATTCCGCATCCGGTTTGCACCGACCACAGCGCTGACGTAAAATATCCTCAGAGGTAGACGGGTTAGAGTACACTTTCCGTGAGAGGTTTCGGTGGCTTTCCTAACTAATTATAAAATTAACTATTACAAACATACCTGGTGTGAAGGAAAACTTAAAATACGTTTAAGGCGCAAGAAGACTAAAAAATAAATAATTGAAAAAAACACGCCATCCTATATTGTTATTGTACTTGCACTGATTTTGCAATTCGATTTAACTTTGGCTGGGGGAAAAAAAAACTAAGAATCATTCCAAGCATGGCAGCCCCAAAAAATATGACTTAAAATTATTTTCTTTAAACCGTTTTAGGGCTAACTTTATTTTAGAATCGATAAAATACCGAAAAATCCTACGAGTGGTAAAACTGCATCTAAATGTAATAACAAATCTCAATGATGAAACTTCCTAGATAGATATCCGTAGACCGAAGTAGTAAATGTCGTATCTCCGTGCAGTAAATGGTGACTGGTGCACGTTAAATCTGTCGAGTCACAAAATCCTCCCTATTCCCGTAACAAATCAATTCCTCTGGGGTTACTGATCCAGGATTGGGTTCAAAATGAACATGAGCAGTCGTTCAACCCGAAATGATGTTCAACAAGGGTTAGAAAAATAATAAAACTTCCAACAATAACAAAATTTAGAACGCATCATCTCGTGGAAATACCATAAGTTACATTCTCCTCCGAAGTTGCATTCTCCTTATGGAGGATAGTTTGGCATTATATTTCTTAGTATTATTATGTTTTTAATTTTCATTATTATTTCAAATAAAAGACTTAAAACTAATTTCATACATAATTCATACTATAACATAAAAATTAAAAAAATTTCAAAAAATTGTCGTTCAAAAATTGTCGTTTCAAAAAAGTTTAAATAAGATCCTTTCAATATATTTTTCCTTAAATTTAAAGATTATTTCTTTATTTCAACTCTATTTACATTTCTCTTCAAAATGTAAGAAAGTATTTACTCATTTTTTACTAATTTCCATACAAAGTAGAAAAAGCAAGTGTTTAGAAAATACTTAAATAAAAAAAATAAAAAACAATAAATACATTTTTAAAAAACATGAAAATCGTCCCTCATAAATGTTTTGGAACCTTTAAATGACTGTAAAATACCCTATTTTTTCTCTACAAGTTGAGAGAGTGTCAAAAAATTGAATCAAAATGAGAGCGCATGAAACTATTTCCAGTTCGATGCAACATTTTTGTTTTGAGTAACACCACACAATAACAAAATTTTGCGATAATATAACACAAATATTGTCCAAATGTTTCACAAATTCTTATGATTTTAATAATTAGTATGCTTTTTTATATCATTTAATTAATATAAAATAGTCAAAATTGGAAAATTGATTTTTCGAGTGATTCTCACGATTTTGGGTGTCCACTGAAGCCTTAATTCAAATAATTTAACAGGAAGTTATATTTACTTCTGTAATAAAAGCTCTATAACACTCATCAGAAAACGCAAAATTAACAGGAATTAACCTTTCACATTTAATCAATTCAGCAAAGAACATTTAACGTGCTTTTATAGAATCTAAAAGAGGAATTGAAAAGATAAAACTTAATCCTAAAAGAATCGGAAACAAAATTTGTATTCATGTAATTAAAAATCTTTCTACTGAATTTAATGTTTTTCTAAAAGTTCCACGATAAAAATTTTGCTTCCGGCCAGTAGAAGCATTTTGGGCCACTTTTTAAAAAATTTCAAACTAAACTATTCAAAAATTATTGATATTTGTGAAAAGTATTTCGCAAAATAGGGTGTAAACACTACAGGGTTCATTTTTAAAATAAACATCTTCTCTAAGTTTATGTAAAATTTAAAGATTGTATTGAACGTTTTCAGCTAATAGAATGTAAGTTTCTTTTTTTCAGTATAAAATTTATGTTCATTATCAAACATAATAATTATGTTTGATAATAATTTATCAAGCATAAAATTTGTTCGTTTCAAAAACTAATCTGAAATAATCGTAACCATAAATGTACCGACTATAAACTAATATGAAAATGACTTTTTAAAACGAATGATATCTTTAATAACCAAATTCAGCCGCCCTTAAATTCTTAACTAGCTTAAAATAACCATTCCATCCGGTAATAGAACCAGAGATGATATTTCGGAGTAAATAGAATATACAGTGAAACCCCGCTATAGTGAACGTGGTGTGCGGATATAGTGAACTAGC
Source organism: Parasteatoda tepidariorum (assembly GCF_982258835.1). NCBI lineage: Eukaryota > Metazoa > Arthropoda > Arachnida > Araneae > Theridiidae > Parasteatoda > Parasteatoda tepidariorum. The sequence goes on along the minus strand of NC_141755.1, from coordinate 130,812,449 downwards.
GGTTATAGTGAACCGAAATGTCGGTCCCTTGGAGGTTCACTTTAGCGGGGTTGGACTGTGTTTTCGTCGTGGCTATGAAGCAAATTTTTAATCGCCTTTTCTTATTTACGCTCCTTAGTTTTTTCCTGAACTATCCATAAAATTCTTTACTTGTACCAAATATTCTCATTCTGTTAGTCAAAATATTTGTATCAACAAAATATTCACCAGTTTTGATTGCGAATAATTATCACACCGTACCGTGTAAACAAAATGAATATCATGTCCTTTCAAACCTTTACAAAATGAGGAAATGTTAAAACTAAGGAAGCGTTCAACTTTTTTTTATTTCAGCCTATGTGGTTATTCGAATCGATCCAAAACAATTTCGAAAAACACCTTCGATTACGTAAAAAGAAAGCTTAGCACGGATGCTTGGCCAAGCGAAAAATCAATTGAGAAATTGTCCGAAATGTGTGACATTCAGAAAATGGCGAGTTTATGGAATTAAGTTGTTACTCAAACCATTTTAAGCCTCTTTTGGTATAAATTATACAATCGAAAAAGGTTGAGGAATGTGAAATTGAAATATTGTATTGCGGTTCAGGATAGAGTATAAAACGTGATAACGAATTTTTCTGTAATTATCTTCCCAGCTGAAAACCTTTCTTGAAGTAAAACGACATAGATATTAAAAAATTCTTAATTTTCATTCCAAGCTTTTGTGTAGAACAGGTTTTATTTTTTATTTCATTTTTTCCGATTGAGTGTAGTATTTAATGACACAAAAATCAGGTGGCGACATTCAGTGAAATCAAATATGACCTTCATAAATTATGTCAGAGGTAAAAATTAAAAAAGAAATCAGAAGTATCTTAGGGTTTACTTTATGGATCTTTAAAAAATTTTTTATTCTGCAGCATATCGGGGTAAAAAAAATAGGCAAAATAAAATCTTCGTTTCTGGAAGCCACAAAGTTGCGGTGTTAGAAGTTTGTATAAGTAGTTTAAGCAGGCAGCTTGATCGCTCCAAATTAACTTTGTAAGACAAAAATGCTAGAAACTTTTCGAACGTAATTTTTTTTTCAAAGGGCTATTTATCAGATTTTTTTTTTTTTTTTTAGAAATTATTGGTTGTGAAATAGTAATAATTGTGAGACTAAGTTGTGCATAACAATATTATAACAGTCGTTGAACAGTCGACCCAATTTTATGGGTTGTTCATCCCCGTAGCCTTGTCATTTTGAACCCAATTCAGAAGACAAGAGAACTCCTGGATCGAGCATTGGGAGAAATTTGCCTTCATGGGGGACTTTTTGATGGAGCTAACCCGCATTTGCGTTACATAGAGAGGAAGACCACAAGAACCTCCCACGGTTAGCCTGACAAGAGGACTCTAACCCATGATCCGTCTACCACTGAGGATATTTCCCGTTAGCACTGTGATCGGTGCAAGCCGGATGCGGAATTCGAATCAACTGGGATTCGAACCCGGTTCGCCTCATGGGAGCCATCGCGACTCTGTGAATAGTAATAGTAAAACTACCATTTTTAATGAAATATACTCGTGCATAAAGTTCATAAGAAAATTCCATTGTTCGCAACTAAATTTACATGTTCAAAATGCGTTTAAGTTATTTATAACGTAAGCAAATTTAATATATTAATAAATTTAATCTTTCGCTTTTTATTCATTCATAATTTTGCTAACAATTAATTGCAAACAAACAAAAAATATATATCTTACTTTTGGGAGTTCCCAGAGTTGCTCCAAGTAGCAAGAAACTGATTAACTGATTTAACCCATTTTAGCCCGATCATATAAATTTGGTGTTTACTTTAATTGAAATATTACTTCAATTAAATTAGACTAAATTCAATTATATTCATTAAGACACACAATTCATGTATAAAATATTATATTTTATTTAAGAAATGAAATGGGACGTATAGGCGCGCCATTCACCAAATCAATGAACAAACCATTTAGTTGAACGCTTGTTTTTTTTATTAATTTTTATTTTATTGACTGACTATCATTAATGTTCATAAACATCACTGAAAGTTTTTTTTTTTTGACTATCCTATAAAAATAAAATTTTGATTCAACAGCTGAATGAAGAGCATTTAAATGAGATATCATTTCAAATGAAATTGCCCCCATTATTTTCTTCAAAATATTCACCAGTTTAAGGTAAAAAGTGTACTTTAACTTTTTTCAAAACTGTAATTTGTGCCAATTTGTTAAGTTTGATAAATACTTGAAAAATATTGTACGTATTAATAAAAAAAACTATTTAACTATTAGCGGAATTATTTACGGAATAAAATACAAAATGTAATAATAAAAGAAATATAAAAAGTTCTCTTTAGAAATTTAACAATTTGAATATATAGAGGAAGGAAACGCATTTGCTTTATGTGAAATTTGTCAGCATACTTGATAACAAACATCGACTACAAAATCATATTCTTGTTAAAATTTGATTTAATACGAATACAACCTTCACTTCAACACTTGGTTTTCGTCAACGCTGAAATATAATGCAACGCACTACATTTTCTAATTTTGTGCAAGTGTTCATTTTCTTAAAATGATACTTTGAATTTACTAACTATTTCCTAAATTTTACTATCAAGTACTTTTAATTCCTATAAATATTTAACTTTACAATTATTTCAACTGCTTCCCTTACAAATTTTTTTAAAAAAAGAATACAAACCCATTTTTTTTTCATTCATAAATACGAGGTACTAAAGCAAAACATAATACACAAGTTTTAAGTTGAATTTGGAAATTTTTTTGCGTGTAAAAAACATTCCATTGACCATCAGTTTACTATCCCGCGTTATCCCGGGCAAGAGAAGAAAATTAAATATGAGTCTTTGTATGAGTTTTTGAAACAAGGAACCACGCAATTATACATTCCATAAAACAGTGAAGTGATACGCCATTTTCTTACTCTTTTTTTCTATGTAAATTCAGTAACCATGGTACTATATACAATCGCACAAACAAACAGCAAAACTCCCAAAGAAATCTTGGCAAGCTTCCAACCACAGCAGATTTTTTTTAAATTTCTTTTTTAACTTCTGGCCAAATAAAAATGTGATAAAACGAAACGTATGGACGAATTCTGCTATGTCCGAATTTACGCGAAATAACAAATATTTGCAATATATACACACCAGAGTTAACTCTGGATAGTTCAGGGAAGCGGTTAAAAACTACTTTCAATATAGGGATAAAGAAAAATTGTTAGTGATATTTATTCAATAGCAAATGAAGCAAATTTCCTATTGAACAAAAGTAATAAGTTATTTAGAAAGCAAATCAATTTCAAGCAAATTGGTAACTAAAACACCTATCGGTAATTTTAATATTAGTTTTGAATAGGTATCAAATGTTTTTAAAAAAATTAAAATTATTCGTTAATTTAACAAAAGGATAAATTACATATCAAATATATTTCGTCTTAAAAAGTTAAATTATGAATTTAAATAATGAAATTATAAAGTAGCGTACGATTTGCAAAATCCATAAAATTTATCAAAATAGAACCTTCCTCATCACAACATAACACTAAACTATGAATATACTTGCAAATTAATAAATTCTAAAAAATAACATATACAATTTAAAATGATTTTAAAAATCTGCACTTTATATAACCTCAAGATAAAATATTTTTACGACAAACTAATGAAGCAACTATAAATATTTGCAAAGTGACAAAAACTTACATGAGAAATGGAATTAAATATTGTCATTCCTCCCTCTCATCCCGGGGATGAAGAATGGAAGAAATGAAGGAGGAAGTTTTTTTGAAAACACAAAACACTTTCTCTAATGAAAACTTACCACCGTGATAGAGTCGACCTACAAATTCCAGTCGGGAAATCAAATGATAATTTTACACGCACCAAGGCACAAAATGCGGGTCTCTTTGTCGGATTGATTTTCTTAACTCGGCAATTAAGCTGAATTTATAAATTGTGTAAAAAGTTTTAAAATTACTTTCGAATAAAGTTCGTGCTTTTTTCTTTCCCAAATGCGTCTTGTAAGGCTAATTTGTGGGTGGTAACGGTTTCGAAAGTTTTGAAAACTTTTTTGAATTGCACCGGCATATCTCACAATTCAACTGACAGTAGGGGGCCACTCTGGCTGTACGAAGCGTGGAACTAGCGAGTTCTTTCTCAGTATTGCGCTCTTTGACAAAAGCTTATAAGCCTTAATTAAGAACACAAGCCCTCAAATGTATGTTGTATCAATAAAACCAAGGGGCCTCCCTGGTCGAGCTGTATTTCCACCCAACACTGCGCCAAGCGTAGAGGTAGCGGGTTCGAATCCCGCCGTTAAACTGGATGTATCTTAGTGCTGTCCTTCTCTGCAGTGGGCTATATGTTCTTCTACTTGAAAAAGGCTTAATTGAACACACAATGCAAATGTATAAGTCAGTCCCACAGTGGACGGATCATTAAGACACGGTTCCCAGTAGAACACCGAAGTCAAACACCACCGACTGAGGTCAGTGTTCGGATGGGTGACCACTTGGATCAGTCTGCGTAGGGACCGAGGGTGTGTGGTATGGGTCCTCGTTAAACTGTTCTACCGTAAAGTGCTCGATTTTGCGAGCAGATCGTCGGGCTACCGAAGCGGGGGTGCCATCCCCTCTGCAGAGGATCAAAATTGCGATGGTATGTCTTCGGATCATCCTGAGGGATGCTTCCCAGTCTCTAGTGCGACGTAAAAGAACAACAACAATAAGTCAATAAAACAATAAAAAAAAATAAAAAAAAGTCACAGTAGCCGAGAACTGTGAAACAAAAGCTCACCGGTTCGTGAACAGATTAGAGTGAATTAAATGGCGGTATGGCTACATTGGTCTAAAATGCAACGGATCCCTAAAAGAAAATTAATCATTGTTATAAATTTTGGAGCTATATTGAACCATAATAAAGTTAAAATAATTAGCAACCTCAATAGGGTGCTAAATTATACCACATCGTACTTCTTATATTTGACTGTGATTCCATTTGAACAGATACTTCACCAGGGGCCTCGAACGCTATCGCCCACCCAAACGTTCTGGTAAGCTTGAAGGTGGGTGGGTTCGAATCCCGCCGTTACCCTGGATGACGTCCTTCTTTGTATTCTACTGTTCTGTCCTTCTATTTGACAAAGGTTTATAAGCCCTCATTGTACACACAAGCCTGCAAATGAATAAAAAAGTTATTTGATGAACTTGTCTATGAAAAAAAAATTGTCGCATTTCAAAAGGTTAACCACCTCTGTTTTAATGTGAGGAAAGAAATACATGGAATCTTTTATTATATAAAGAATGTTTTTATATGAGAAAAAAAGAAGCTTTAATGAAAACAACAGCAATATAAATACGATTCACTACAAAATGAACAACACTGGTTACCCATTGCCAAAATGGCTGTTTTGTTTTGGAAAAGAAACTTTATTGTGTTTTCATCTTGGACACATTTAACTGTTAACTTCTCGGTACACAATTTGGCAGACATGCAGCTCCGAAACATTGTGTGTCAATTCTTTCGATGACTGAACAGCCAATCGAGATCAATATTAACATTTTCGGATTGGTGTTTGATGGAGACTGCATCTTACACCCGTTTCGGATTCATAAGTTCATACATGAAATAGGATTTGAAAGCTAGACTTTTTTTCAATTTTACATGAATAGTGAATGAATCATTTATAGCGTGGAAGACAGTCTACGGTCTTGTACAAGTTATTGGGTACGTTGACAATGGTTCCTTTTATTCCTTAATTGGTGATCAGCACCCAGTTCTCGTATTCGCATGAAAGGGGTTCGGAGAGTCACCATTCGCTCTTCGATAAGGTTCAATTCTCTCAGCCCATTTTGCACTTATGCGAGGGACGGGCTTGCTTTTGCGAACAGAATCCTTTCGTTTTTTCTGTTTGTGTGCAACGCTTGAGGTATTCCCGTCTACGTTCTTTGGCTTTTTCAACCTCGGTAAGTTTAGGCCTTGGCATCTTTTTTTTTTCTTGCTTCAACTCTAACTTTTGGGACCGTGTCAATCAGTTTGGACCCTCTTTATGTGTGATATTCACCTGAATTAGTATTGAAAGCGATCCAGTTTGAACTGTAAGGTTAGAATTTCTGATTCTTAATTAAAGCAATAAAATCAAAAATATCATTCAAATGATGAAATTCTCGTTTATTCACAACTCAAGAAGCATTTATGGGATCTCTCTGATCCCACCCATAACTCAAAAATAAACTCACCCATTTAATGCATAACAAAATTAAAAGTGAAAAAAAAAACGAATTCTAAAAAAAAAATCAAACAGCAGCAGCCGCCGTAGTAACGCACGCGCACTTTTGCTATTACTCTTGATTATTGTAGTTGAAAAGTGAGGACGCCATGAAATCCAAAACAAGACCCATTTTGCAAAAAGGTAAAAATGAGACTTCACCACTCAGGTCTCTAGTTGTCCGTTTTCCGCCCGTACTCACCATTGACCCTAACCCTTAGTCACAGTTCAAAACAGGTTTTATGAGAGCAACTCCAGGTTAGATTCCAAAATTTCATTTCACTGCGAGTTACTCTAACCCAGAGTTAACTGACTTTAACCTGAAGATATTCCCGGTCAGAGTAACCACGCATGCTGTAGTAAACAAGTGTTTGTTTATTTTCTTCTTTTTTTCAGCCAGCAGTTTTTGTTTTTCTGTTCCCTTTTAGTTCTATATTTAAATTGTTTTGTTTTTCGATTCCTTCCAAAATGAAGGATTATAATCTAATCTAGTTCAAGAATTAGAATTCTTGGAAAAGCTAGAAAATAGGAGGGAGAGACATGTAGAAAAGTTCGAATTAGTCCATTTGATGAGTTCGACGAGTTGAGTTTTAAAAAAGATTTAGTCTGGACAAGGAAAGTGTTAGTAGGCAAAGACTTACAACATTCATCGACCCTAAATAACGCTTTGTCACCATTAGAACAAGTTACACTCCGATACTCTGCCACCCCTGGGAGATTGTTTCCAGTCGGCAATATGTAGAGTCAGCCAAGTCATTGTGCAAGGAATTTATTTTCTTCCCAAAGATCAAAGAAGAATGTGAAGAGGTAAAGTGAAATTTATTTTATTTAACTTGCTTACACCCTACAAAGCAATTAATATCTATGAAATGCAGCACCTATTTAGAAATTCATTTTATTTTTGTTTATCACTTACATTCAAGATAACACTGTAAATATGTAAGATATTCCAATTTACACTATATTCAAATGTGTAAAATATTCCAATTTACAGTCATTTCTTTTAGTTAAAGTAAAAGGTTATTACTGAATTGAAAAACAAAACAACTATGTTCTAATATAGTGTAACATCATCCCTATATGGATAATATGGGGATATTTCCTTATCATGATCTTTTGCACTAACTACAATTACTAAGGTGCTCATTAGATTTTAAACTCGCAAATTTTTTTTATAAAAACACGTTCATATTTGCCCAGGAGTGGCTACGAGCTGTGGTTCCTCTCTGTCATGTTTTTAAAGGGATTTGGCGATTATTGTGCAACTGATCACGATACAGAAATATCCCTGAGTTTGTGCCTCTGTGAATGCTATTATTTGATGCGTGAATGCTTCTGTTAATTCATTGGGGGGGGGGGGACAATAGAAGATAGGATTGTTCTGAGAAACGCTAGTTCAAATCGCTTAGAAGCGTGATTTTATCATTGGATGTCCTTCTCTAACTTTTGTTCTTCAATTTGACGTGAGTTTTCAACCTCCTATCTTTAAATAACGGCAGAAAAGGCGATATTCAATAAGCTTAGGAGAAAGTAAAGTGTTGAAATATATTTAAAAATGTTTACTTAATAAACTTTTTATTTAATTTTTGAAGATTACATAAAAATCTTTTTTTCCGCATACTGTAGGATATTTTCATAGTGTACAGTTGCAGTCTTTGGTTACGAAATAAAATACACTGGCCTCAAATTGGCGAGATTCATTTATATGTCATCAAACAGTCCAAAAGAATATTTAAATCGAATTTCATACCTTTCTTATAATTTATAATTGTCATTAAATACTCCGACCCATTAGGGTAAATTCAATTTTAATTTTACCCAGAAAATCCTTTAGTGAAGGCATTCAACCTCCAATAAAATAACCAATAAAATAAAAATAAAAAGTCTTAAAATAGTTTTATTTTTAAGTGATAAAATTGTACCAGTCCAATAGATTAGACGCTGAGACTCGAGAGATTTAAATGCGTAATTTTTATTTTCTTCTTGTTGATAAATGTTAAAAATCTGAAGTTTTACTCATACATTTTTAGTACTTACATGTTCTTCAAAATAGAGGATTCCGTGACCGAACCGATAGTATAGAATACACAGAAAGTACCTGGATTATAAAATATAAAAGGACAATGATAAACCACATATGGTCATTATTTCATTAAATTTTTCTTTCCTTCATATTGTTTCTAAATACGTAGGTACTTCGCATATTTTTTAAAATTTCTACTCGATAGCAGCTCAGCACTATCTTACTGCCTCAGCAAAATCCCTAATCTTTTTTTTTTTTACCAGAAAAAGCGACCTTTTGGACAATTTTAGAGTCTAATCTTTATGTAGCCTCCTCAAGTGCCCGAAACAGAGAGGGGTGGGATTGGTTTTTAGGAAGAAAAAAAATGTTGTTGTTGTAGTTCATTTACGTCGCACTACAGCTGCACAATAGGCTATTATCGACGGTCTGGAAAGCATCCCTGAGGATGATCCGAAGATATGCCATCACATTTTCACCGAAGAGGGGATGGCACCCCCGCTTCGGTAGCCCAACGACCTGCTCGCGAAGTCGAGATCTTTACGGTAGAACAGTTTAACGGGGACCCATACCGCACACTCTCGGTCCCTACGCAGACCGATCCAAGTGGTCACCCACCCGCTTACTGACCGCAGCCAGTGATGCTTGACTTCGGTGATCTGCTGGGAACCGTGTCTTAATGATCAGTCCACTGTGGGACAGAAAAAAAATGTAAAGAGAGTGAGGAGCCACACTTTTTCCAATTTGAACATTAGGTCCTTAAACAGTTCCTTAATATCGTTTCCAGATGCCTATTTCATACGCTATCATTATAGGTACATTTTAGACCAGAGGCGGAGAATGATTGCAGATTCAAAATTTATTTGTATTGAACTACGTCAGAATTCTTTTATCTCAAATATTTCAAGTGTCGGAACAAATTTAATACACATTAAAGTGACATTCTTTTGAAGTTATTTGAAAATTATATTTATTACAAAGTACAGATTAGTACTTACACAACAAAAAAAAAATTTATCCAAAGAAAACCAAGAAAAATTTAACAAAAAAAATTATATCCAATGTTACATTCCTGAGATAGATTAAAATAAAAAGAGGGATCAAAACTGGAATAAAATAGTCTTTCGTTGGGAACAACTTTTCAGCCTCATCCTAAAGTGGATCCTTCATTTATTAACAGAACCGTTTCAGTTCTTTCATACTTAAAGATGAAAATATTATAAACGACGTCATTTTATGAGATGTTTTTTTTTTCTTTCTCCAGGGCAGTAAACGGAGCAACCAAAAATAGTTTTATATAAAAATGATACCTACGTAAAAATTTCTCTTCTCCCGTTAAATTGCAGTCGAGTCCCGATTATTTATGATTTTGTAGTTCATTTACGTCGCGGATAAATGTGAGGAAACATCCCTGAGGGATGACATGCCTGAGGATGGCATCCCCGCTTCGGTAGCCCGACAACCTGCTCGCGAAGGCTAGCACTTTACAGTTTAACGGGGACCCATACCGCACACCCTCGGTTCCTACGCAGACTGATCGTAGTGGTCACCCGCAGCCAGAGATGCTTGACTTGCGGGGTGATCTGCTGGGTCTTAACGATCTGCAGAACATCCGCGTTTAAGAGGATCACGACTCATTCGGATAACCAAAAAACTCGGTTAAAGCGAAGAGTATAAAAAAGGAAAGAGTATGTATAAATGTGATTTATTTAACAAGTACAATATTTATACGCCACATTTATATTATAATTAAAAAGCTTGCTTAAAAACACTTAAAGAGCATACTTTACGAGAGTTTTTACTTAAAAAAAAGTCCTCCATCGTTTTTCATTACTTTGGCGCTTTTCTGCATCAATATTTCGCCATTTTTTTTTAGGTATAACAGGAAGGCAGTACTTTCGATAGCATGAGAGTTGTGCTGATTATCTCCGTCATCTTAGCTGGATGCATTAGTGACGATATCAAGTTGTTGGATTTCGTTTTCCTGACTGTTTGGAAGATGAAATTCAGAATATTTTCGTTTTAAAAATGAAAAATAAAGTAGAACAAAAGGCCATCGGTTAACACTAAACATACCATAACCGGCCCTTTATTTGACCGGTTATTAATGCTCTTATATTTTTGACACAACCCGGAAATCAAAGTAACTTGCAATTTAAATATCAGACTAAAATCATATTTAAACAACCTATATATTATTTAAAATTAAATTAAATTAAAATTGAAACAAATAAAATTTTGCGTTACATGCAATGGAAAACCACGAAAAAGTCTTTTAGATTGTTGAACGGAAATAGGATTCCACCTGAATGTTCATTATAGCAATGAAATTATTTTTTAATAATCAATCATTTTTTTAATTTTTTATCATCCTTGATATATCATCTTAGTAAATTTTGTGAAATGCTCTTCTTATTTTTTTACTTTTTTGTACACAACCCAGATATCAAAGTAACTAGTAATTGAAATAGAGGAGTAAAATCATATTTTGAAAGACTTTTTGAATGAAAATAATTAGAATTTCCATTACGCACAAATGAAAACCAGGAAACGTTTTACCAACAAACTAATTGAACACTAACAGACAAAAATGAGACTTTATCTCAGCAATTAGTATCATTTTCCAATTTCTTGTGCTTTATATAAAATTTATTGTTTTGGGTAGTTTAGATTGCTTATTAAAACAGTCTTTATTTTATTTTATTTTTTTTTTATTTATTTTATTTATTATATTTATTTAATTTTATTTATTTAATTTTTGTACGTACATAAATTGCGTTTTTTTTTATTTAAAGTATTTGAATTTCAGAATGATATAAAAAAGTAATTTTTAAGAACATATTTTTTTTTTTTTTTTTTTTTTAATTTTAAAATTTACACATTATAAATCTTTAAAACATTCGGAAAAAATGCGCTTCAAAATTTGTGAAATTCAGATTTTTCTGGCGAAGAGACAGAATGTTATTAATAATTATTAATTATTTCAATTTTTAAAAATCAAATTAAAAAAGAACAAGTTATGTACAGCTGCTTTAAAGAAGCAACTTCAATGAGGATTTGTTTAGACAAACTGCTCACTAGATGGCGTGGATAATATTTTCTAAATAGAAAATATTTCTAATTTTGCAAATTCATTTTCTTTAAAAAAAAAAAATAATAATAAATGCAACAACTAACTTTTTCTGAAGAAATATTAATTTTATACATTTTTAATGAATTTATTCCTAATTTGAATTTTATATCTATAATTTTAAGAAGAAATCTTTAAACTGCATTTAGTTGAAGAATAATTTAATGAAGAAAAAAAAAATGCGCTAAGATTTAGAGTTACTCTCTTACATCTCTTAGAGATCACTTAGAGTTTTACTCTCATGTTTATCTACAGTTCAAAATTTCAATTTTGTAATTTCATTGTTTTAAAAATTTACAGGATTAAAATGGAAAATCTGTAATGAAATTTCAATTCTAAAGCAGATAATTAGAATGAGGATTACTTGGAGTATCTAAACATTATAAGAGATGGCGCCACCAAATTATAATTTTTTATTAAAATATCTTCTTGATAGTGATACAAAATAACTGAAAACAAAACAGAAACAAGATAATTCTTAAGTGTATCCACTAAAAGATAAGTTAAATGAATGCGTCGAGAGAGATAAGTAATAATTGATTCGAGAAAAATTGCCTTTCAATTGCTTTCTCAGTTTTATTTACGTAATTTATCATTGTGCAATCAGATAATTTTCGATAATTCTTATTATGTTAAATTAAAATAAATAACAATTAGAAATCGTCATTTTGAAGCTAATATTTTTAATCATTTTGTTATTGTTTTATAATAAATCTTATTATTGAGGCAATTACTTTTTATATAAATTTAATTAATAATAATGTTAATTATTAATTTAATTACTAAAACAAATCGAACACATTTTGTCCAAACTAAAAGTTTTATAAATATTCTTGAACTTGTGATCTTTAATAATGTTTTCTATATTAATATTATATTGTCTTGAAATCAAATGAAAAAAACTATCAAAAACATTTCTGCCTTAAATCTTTTTGTTTCATTAAAAAAAGGTGAAAAATATTTGATGAATTTCTTAAGCATAATCCAATATCAATTGTAATAATAAATAAATTATTCAATTTCGAAATTATGCACGAATTTATGAAAACGTATTTTTTCGACTGAACTAAACTAACTGAATAAACTGAAATATTTGTTACCCGCCGGTCCCAGTTGATTTTCATGTGTAAGCAAAAATATTTTTAACGCCCCTACTCTATTAAGGGGAGTAATAAATAGGAATGGAGTAAAATAAATTTTATTAACGATTTTAAAAATAAGTCGGAACCTACACAGGGTTCATACGCTCCGGGAAAATTAAAAAATGGTAGTAATATTAAAGTAAATTTTTTATATTATATTTTCAACCAGAAAATTTTATTTCCTCTATGTAAATATATGTAGATCCGAAAGTGTAGTATTAATTTGAAAGGCTAATATTTATTTATTAATATTAATTTAATGTTAATTATATTAATATTAATATAAAGCTGTTATTAATTTAATTTGAAAGATAATATTAAGAAAGTTTCAGCTTTTTTATGACAAAATTGATACCCGTTTTTTTAATTTTTTCCAGGTACTTGCTGCAGTTTTTATTGCTACAGAACCTTACCACAGTTTTTATTTTTTTTTATAAAAAAAGGTGGAACCAACGACTTATAAGATGTTCTTTTATTTTATATTCTATAGAGCGAAGTAATTAAATTATGAAGCTCTGAAATAATGAAGAGATAAATACGTACAGTGAGCCAAAGAAAAGAAATAAACAGATTTTTGATCCCAATGATCAGAATTTTGCGTTCTAGGACTCAACCTTAATAGCCTCAAATAGGTTAATTAATAAGTGCAGAAGATATTACGAAATCAAACGCAAAAACGTACTTTCTCTGAATAAACATACCTTTTTAAGACGGATTCCGACACTCAAAATATAGGGGAATGCGACAATCTAGGAAATAGATTCCCCATAATTGGAGAGGGTTTGGACCCCTTAATGTTAGTTTTACTTTTTGCGTATTTTGCCTTATATCTTAAACTTCTTAAGCGAATTGAAAAACTTTTGCGCACAATTATAAAATTCATTTATCTAATGTAAAAAATAACTCGTAAATATTTATTACACTGGTGTGCAAAACTTAAGCAACAAGGGGTTTTTCGGCCGCAGCTCCCCAACAAAGTATAAGATAGCCATGAAATTGCAGTATAATATGCACGTAATTTAGTAGAAAGATTATTTGTATGCAAATTTCAGAAATAAAACTTCGTAGCTGATGTAAGTGTACAGTCCGCAAAAAAAAAAAAAAAATATATCACCCTGAATAACTTTCGTTCTAATGATCGGATTTTCACGAACTAAGTGTCAATCTTAATGGTTTCTGGGGGTGACTTTAAATATGCTAATTAATTAGTGCTAACTATTAATTAAGTTACGAAATCAGACACAAAAACGTACTTTCTCTGAATAAACATATAATTTTTTTGCATATTTGGAATCCAGACACTTGAATTAGGGGGGTAGACAAAATTTTGAAAAAATTGGGTCTTAAATTGGGTCACAATAAAGGTTTATATATTTGGCGATAGTCCAGAAAACCGCCAATAAAAGTCGCCAGCGCAAATTAATATTTTAAGGTAACCCATTGACTAATTCAAAAGAAGAAGACTTAATTTCACTAGGTTGCTAAGCAACCAATTTCTGACTGTAAAAAAAAATTTAATTTAATAGAAATATCTCAAAGTTTCTAGGATATAGACAATTTTTAAGCTAATTTCTGTCTAAAAAGCAAATTTTTATTTTATTTTAATCTCCTTTGAAAAGAAAATTTGAATCGATTTATAAATTATTTATGATTTTATAAGTTTTTAGAATTTAAATACATAAACTTTCTATCTGATATTATTTAGATTATGTTGTTTTTGCTATAAAAATTCGAGGATTTCATACTAAAATCAAATTAACATTACTTATTATGGCTATATACAAAATTTTAGGGATAATCATTTTTACAGCTTTAATCGAGTGTTCTAGGCAAGAAAGTTTGAAGGAAAAAAAAGTGCTTGAAAAATAAAATGTATATTGTATAGTAATTCTAATGCGCATTCACAAGGTTTTCTATAATTTACGATATTTCTTTTTTCTATAACTCAAGGAATTGCTGAATGTTTAGTGGTATTTTAAAAACACTGAAATATGTTATGTTTAAGAATAAGATATTGAAATAATATGTTGCATATTGTAAGATTCATTGTTTAAAAAATCGCTTAATTCTGCTAGATATTTAGGTTACAAGGCTTTCTTTGAATAAAGATGATTAGCAAATACCATCCTCATCTTTCGATACATTCTAAAACTTACATTCGCAAATTCACCATAAAATGTCGCACAGCATAATTCTTCAAATACGATTACAGCTACATTTACCACCAAATACTGCTACTATGATTATTTTTGTTTTCTTATATTTGTTACCGGCAAAGTATGAAACGCCGGTATTGAATAGAATGCCTAAGCATTCTATACAATGCCGGATGTTCTTAGGCAAAGTATGAAATATGAGAGGTATTACATACTTTTCCTAGGCATTCTATAGAATGACAAATGTTATTTAGGCAAAATATGAAGAAAAAAAAACATACTGATGAGGTCATTATGTTATATTAATGATGTGCATGTTACTGTGAATGACCGAAATCGGTGGTTCCTGACTTTCACCTGTGAATGTTGACAATCACATAGTCGCTTTGGTGAATGTCCGAAATATTTATTACATCTGATTTGATATTAATTTATTCGTGGATATAATTATATTTATTCGATATTGTAATACTTACTGACGATAGATTAGAAGAAACATCAGTGTTTGGAGTATCAGGCTAATATATATCGGGCAATGGCACTGAACCTTAACAAAACATTGGTGTAGGATATACCGGGCAAATGTATACCAGGCAGTGACACTTGACCTTATAAAAACATCAGTGTCTGGTATACCAAGCAAAAGCATACCGGGCAGTGGCAATTAACTAGAACTAGTATGACTAGAACTTTGGTAAATGTCTGAAATATATACTAGGTCTAGTTAAGTGCCACTGCCTGGTATACATTTGCCCGGTATACCCTACAATGATGTTTCTTGATGAAATAATAATGATGAAATAATAAACGTAGTAGGGTAAAGAATAAGATTTTTAAAAATGTTAAAATTTAATTAAATAGTTGGTAAAATAGTTCTGCGAAACACTTCCGGACAGGTGATTAAAAAATTACTTTTAAGATTAAGACGATATATAAGATGTTGAGAAATTTGCAATGATGTGAGAGATGCTTAAAAATGTTGACTACGTATTTTTATTAATATTTATAAAAAATATATTCAAGAAATTGATAAATATGAATAATTGATAGAAATGATTGATTCCAAATCTATTCATACGTAGGTATATTATAGAAAATGTGTCAGTTATTGAGGAAAAAAGCTAAAAAATAAAAAAATAATCACATTAAAAGGCAAAATCTGGTGTATAATCATATTCTATCACAAGCATGCTTTTATAAAATTCGACACTCGTTGATTAAAATGTTTTATTCAAATTTCTTTACAAAATTGCAAATAGAATTTTAGACGACTAAAAAAAAAAATATCGTATTTCATAGTTTTAAAAAAAATAAAAATAAAAAGATTAGCAAGCGATTATTGGCGAAAAAAATATGAATGAAATTTTACGCCACTCGCGCTAAGTAAAGCTCCTCGTAAGTTTATCACATTTTAATATTAATCGCCCTATTAAATCATTTCTTCATTGTCGCTAAATTATTTTTTTAAAATAATTAATTTTAATTTTTCTCATCTTATAATAAATAAAAACAATAGAAACTTTAGATTTTTCAATTAAAAAATATGTGGATTAAAATGGTATAAAAAAAACCCCTACCTTATAATTCAAAATTTTTTCATCCTCACTTTAATTAAATAATAAAAAATGATAAATAATTATTAAAAATTATTTTTTTCATGAAATTATCTTTGGGTAAATGAGTTTTATGAGTGGGTGAAATTTTTTTTGAATTGCTTCATTAGCTTTTAAAATATGACTGAAAACGCAAAAAACGAAACTAACATTAAGGGGTCCAAACTTTGAATCGCTCTCCTGACCAAACTATGGGGACCACATTTCCCAGATTGCGGCTATCCCGTATATTTTGAAGATAAGGAATTCAAATATGCAAAAAAAATTATATGTTTATTCAGAGAAAGTACGTTTTTGTGTCTGATTTCGTAACTTAATTAATAGTTAGCACTAATTAATTAGCATATTTGAGGTCACCCCCCGGAACCATTAAGATTGACACATAGTTCGTGAAAATCCGATCATTAGAACGAAAGTTATTCAGGGTGATATCTTTTTTTTTTTGCGGACTGTACGTAAACCTTGTGGGTCGGCGCGCGCATTTCAAAGCTGTGATAAAAGGATGAAGAGCACCGTAGTTAAAGACATTCGCTGCAAGTGCAAGTGATTTGTTTTGTGAAACATGTCTTCAAGAAATCATTTAGACGACTTTACTCGAGGAAGAATGATTCGGAAACTTGAGGAGGGGCTTAGTGTCGTCGAAGGGTTCGGGATCAACAAAAGTGTTGTTTCTCGTGCTTGGAATGCCTTTAAAACTACTGGTACAGCAATTCGGAAGGTTGGTGGAGGCCGTCCAAGGAAAACAACACCAAGAGATGACCGTTACATTGTCCTCCAGGCGAAAAGAAACCATTTTCAGTCAGCGAGAGCCATACCTCAGCAACTGTGCACAGCCACAGGACGACAAGTATCAAGATTTACAGTGGCCAGACGCCTCCACAAAGGTGGCTTATTTGCTAGACGTCCTGAACGCTGCATACCTTTAAAAGTTAGCCATCGGCAGCACCGTTTAGAGTGGTGCAGAGAACACAGAACCTGGACACCTCATCAATGGAGTCGCGTCCTCTTCACAGATGAGAGTCGTTTTAGTGCTACAAGCGATTTTCAACGTCAGTTGATCTGGAGAGAGGTTGGAACTCGATTTCATCCCAATAACATCGCGGAAAGAGATCGTTACGGTGGTCCTGGAGTTGTCGTCTGGGGTGGCATTATGTTGAACGGGCGGACTGAGCTTCAGATCTTCGACCGAGGTTCTGTAACTGGAGACCGCTACTGCGATGAGGTAATCCTACCCCATGTGCGTCTGTTCCGAAAGGCCATTGAACCAGACTTCATTTTTATGGATGACAATGCCCGGCCACACCGTACTGCAAATGTTCAAGAGCTACTGGAAAGTGAAGATAGCACACGAATGGATTGGCCAGCTTAAACTCCAGATCTAAATCCCATAGAGCATGTGTGGGATGCATTATGGAGACGTCTTGTGACACGACAGTATCCTCATGGAAACACCCATCAGCTGAAAGATGCGTTAAAGGAGGAATGGAGACGTTTACCCCAAGAACTCCTGGATAATCTGGTGCTTAGCATGGAGAGACGATGCCAAGCAACAATTACAGTAAGAGGAGGGCATATCCCATACTAGGGAACATCTGCCAGTTGTACTTACGCTTCTTCAGGCAATCATGTATAACGCCACTATATGTCAAATAAAGCCTTTTTTTTTGTTCCATACCCTACTTTTAGCTTTATATTCATTTCTGCGCCATTATTCTTTTACCATCGTTTAAGTACAAAATAATGTAGGGGAGAGGGGGCACATGTGAACAAATTTTTTTATTTCTTCATTTTTCAGAAAATATCATCAATTTCTCACAGTAAGGAAGTCCATATGTTTAAATAGTCTTTTCTTTGTCTTATGGAATTTTTTGAGATTCTTCAATAAAATATTTCTTTACTTTATGATAGTTTAGAAAAATTACTTCAATTGTGGGCACATGTGAACATGCCTGGGGCACAAATGAACAAGATTAAAAACACAAAGCAATCATCACATTTCAAAGAAAAAAATCTTTAATATAACAGATATAGATAAGCATTATACTGAAGGGGTTGTATCTAACTAAGTGAATTTAAATTGTGCAACAGTACTGTCAGTAAGAAAATAATTTTTTAGCTGTACAATAATTTTTCCGCTGTTGGGTTTTTCGCAACTTCATGTTCCTCAGAAGTTGTAATGGGCCTTTTTCTTTCTTCTCTAATACTCTTTCATGCTTTTTTTTTCATTTTTTCTATCTTTTCATTTGTAGCTTTAGCAATTCCATCTTTCTCAGGTGTATGAGTTAATATGCGTGATGCGCGATCAACCATTTAATAAAAAAGGAAATTTTAAGGAAAAAATTAATAAATTAACTATGGAAAATTAAATAATAATAATTTTAAATGCATACACGTTTTTTAAATTTATAATATCATGAGGATAATAATCTTAATATTAGGGGCACATGTGAACTGTTCACAACTGCCCTAGATGTTTTGTTCACAAGTGCCCCATCTTCCTTCTTAAACCTAACTTGCAAAATAAAGAATTTTTAATTGAGTAAAAAAAAAAGAATAATTGTCATAAACTTACCTAAATGTTCATATAATGGTCTGCAATAGTTAATTTTAGCTTATTAGTGGATTTATACTATGCTTTCACTTGAAGAAGTGAGTGATTATAATATATACAACACCAGCTGATACAAAGAAATTGTCAGAATAGAACAACAAAATGTCTCATTGCCTCGAAAGTTTTGCAAAAAGTTAGGACTAGTACTGCCATCAATTGAAAATTTTTCAGGATTTTTTATTTCAAATCATATTGGTAAAACATATCATGTTCACATCTGCCCCCTGTTCACATGTGCCCCCCTCTCCCCTACATCATATTCAAATTTCATGTCAATCGGATGATTTCTTGTAGAGTTATGACAAAAAACGCACTTGTTGCTTAAGTTTTGCACACCAGTCTATTTTATTTAAGAATAGTCTAAAAAAATTTGAATTTTAAGGTATACAGTTTTTCACATCATTTTAAAGTATCTAATTTTTAGAGGTTAATAATATTTAGAGGTTAAGAATCACCTCGGAGAAGTTTGAATTGTTAACAAAATATTATTTCAACTTAAACCTTTTTATTCATTTTTCTTACACTTTTCTTTCTTTTTTGTATACTTACCAATTTTACGATAAAACGAAACACTTTACGCGTTTCTGAACGCTGAAATTTAGAATTGTATGCTTAAGAAAAAATCTGTAAACTGCTTGCAGTTTCACATTAATCTTTGAACATAAATATAAACATTGAATTTTGCACTGCGTAACCAAATCTATGAATTAGAATTTTATACAGAGAAAAGTTTTATTTTAAACTTTAGTCTTCAAAAAAAGAGTATACAAGGTTAGTCGGAGGCAGCGTATCCAATGAGCAAGCGAAGCGAGTTTGGATTGTGAAGCAATTCTGAGAGTTGGTCGTGCATAGGGCGGAACCTCCTACCATTTCTTCTTTTCCTTCTTACTATTATCGCCCTGCAGTGGACTGATCTTAAAGAACCGGTTACCAGTAGAACACCGAAGTCAAGCATCACAGATCAATAAGCGGGTGGGTGACCACTTTGATCATCCTGCTCAGGGACCATGGTGTCGTTAAATTGTTCTACCGTAAAGTGCTTGACTTTGCACGCAGGGCTACCAAAGCAAGGGAGCCATCCCCTCTGCAGATGGCATGCCTCCTCAAGGATGCTTCCCAGACCGTTGCCAATAGTCCATTGTGCAGCTCTAATGCGACGTCAATAAAGTACCTCCTATCGTACTACAGTCAAACCCTGCTACAGTGAATTTTCGAGTCAGTTCACTATAACCGGGAGTTCAGTCTATCCGTCCGTTACTCTATCCACAAAAAATTACATTATACGTATGTATAGCAAGGCACTGGAGCGTACATTTCATTCACTCTATCCGAGAGTTCGCTATAACGGGGTTTGACTGTATTATCGATCAGGAAATATTTTAAAAAAAAAATTAAAAATTTATATCTCCTGACAAATCTCCGAAAACGAAATATTCTTGATTATGAATCAGAAAATCGTTAGTTGAAGAACTATTCAAGAAATTCTTTAAAAATAAATTTGTCAGCAAATAAAGGTTTGAACTGTAAATAAAATCCGAAAATAAACATGTCAACGTCTTCAGATAGTGTTTATGATAACATTTAATCAAGAGTTGAAGTGGAATGACTATACAGAGATCACTTATCCTTGCTCTATAAGGCCTGTGAGCAGTTGTCATTATTAATTGTATGGCTATTTTCTCTTCAATATTTATGTTACGTAAGTATTGAATGTTTTCTTTCACTTTTCAACGCGCATTTCTGTTCATGTTTTTCTGCTTTCACGAGTAACAAAATAAATGTTCAGTTAATTTTCCAAACGAAATTTCTAGCGGTTTTTTTCCCTTTCTTTTTAATTCGACTGTTAAGTCATAACCGAAAACTTTCTTATGTTTTTTTTTGGATGGTTAAATAATTAAAAAAAGTGCCAAGTAACAATTTAAAACAATGTTAAAACTAATGTTAATTAGCAGTATTTTTTTCAAATCGACTGTTAAATTGTAACTGAGTACTTTCGTATGTTTTGTTTCATGGTTAAATAATTAAAGAAGTGCCAAATAATTAAAAAAGTGCCAAATAATAGTTTAAAACAATGATAAAATTAATGTTAATTAGCATTTTATTTAAAATCGACTGTTAAATTATAACTGAATACTTTCTTACGCTGTGTTTGATGGTTAAATAATTAAACAAAAGTGCCAAATAACAATTTAAAACAATGATAAATATTGGAATAAGTAAACAATATCATTAAAATATAATATTCACTCGTACGAAAAAGAGTAGAGAATTTAAAAAATAAAAATTGCATTTTTGGTTGCATGAAAATTATTTGTGGTCACCCTATATGATGACCACAAGAAACTAAAATTATCCGTAATAATCCCCTCGCTAAGTCCCTCAAAACTCTTTTCAGTCCAAAAAAGACTGTATTTTTCTGTTTTTATAAGAGCTTCAAAATGTTCTCGAATGCCGTATTTCGGGTCCCAGAAAGCTCTCGCCTCCCCATGATTTGATCCAAGTTTAAATCCCAATGAAGGCTGGTCGATAAGAATTTTACTTCCGGTGAGCATGGACCCCAGTGTTAAATATTCTCTGTGATAAACGGATCATGGGTAAGAGTCCCCTTGTCGCATGGCTAACAGTAAGAGGTTTCCTTAAGTTTTTCTTCTCCGTGTTACGCAAATGCTGCTCAGTTCCATTAAAACGTCCTCCACAAAGGAAAATTTGCTTTAATTCATGAATCAGAAGTTGCCTCGTCTCCTGGTTCGGGTTCTAAATGACTAGGCTATGGATTGATAGTCTTAAATCCTAAAAACGGTTCAACTGTTTAACGTCGGTTATAAACAAAATGTTCCGTATTGTAATTTAAGTAATGATATTTTAAATCGTTGTAAAAGCAGAAAGGTAAAATCATTGGCACACCGGTTTTGGGGACAATCACTCCCCTGGAGAGAAAAAACAGCATATTGTGTTCCATTAAATGAGAGCAATATTTTAATTTTTTCCATCATTTTTTCCAATTTTTGAGTGAACATAAGATTTATTTATTTTGCAATTCAAGCAAGTTCTTGCATACTACATTTTACAGGTAAAAATGCGAGTCCCTTTAATTCTAATTTTAATTTCCAAAGAAAAAATTCCTCTTCGTGTCAGTTCACCTCTTCAAATCATTCGGACGGAATTTTACAATAAATCTGAAGAAACTTGGAATATAAAAAGAACACAGGTGGAGGTAAAACCACTTTTATAACAATATTATCTTTTCTAGCAAACACCGACCGTTCACCGACCGTTCTTCTTTTGTACTGGAGCAAGGTTTTAAATTAAATCATTATTTGTAATAAAGATGCTTCTCTACCATTTCTTTGCAAGTTTTCTGTATATTTGAAAGCCATAACCACAAGTTAAGGAAAGCAATAATTAAGGTACTTACGCCGACGGAAACATCCCATGCCATCGCAATTCTGCTTCGGTAGCCTTCCCTCATCATCCCGAGTCAACATGTATTTATTTATTATTAATTGAGACGTTTCGTTTTATTACGTTTTTAATCTGCCTGAAGCAACAACAATCTGCTGTTTGGGAGTCTGCTAGATTGTGGGATAGCACACGTGACTTGTATATACGATGACTGCTGAATTTAATTAGAATATCCTAACACTTCACTAGAAAGTATCACTTTCTGTTGTGCCTTATTTTAAAAACTATCATACAAAAACTAATATTTAACTTTTTTCGTTACCAAGACCGGGATATACATTAAATGTTTTTTGCTCATAAAAAAAAAAATATTACAATTTCAGATTAAAACGTGTGTATTATGTTTTGTTTCACTTCTTCGTATTTATTAATGAAATTTAAAAAATAGGTTGCTTTTTCGCGTTTCCTCCACAAAAAGAAAACATTGGTAAAGTTAACGAGGACCGATACCGCTCACCCTCGGGCCCCTACTCAGGCTGATCAAAAGTGGTCACCCATCCGCTTCCTAGCATAGCAGCCAGTGATGCTTGACTTCGGTGTTCTGTTGGGAACCGTATCTTACCGATCTGCGGGACCCATAATTAAGGAAAAGCATATAGTATATATATATATATATATATATATATATATATATATATATATATATATATATATATATATATATATATATATATATATATATATATATATATATATATATATATATATATATATATAACAACTGATTTTGTGTCATTTAACATTAACTCTTCACAAAAGTGTTTGAAAAAGATTTTTTTAACACAAAACAAATGGCGAGCATGTAACTTAGATTTCAGGCATCTCCCTTAACAGTCATTTTCAAAACCATAAATTCAATAAAATATTTTTTTTATTACTATAAATAAAGACATGCCTTTTTTATTATTAAAAAATGAATTATTCCATTTACTACTTTATTTTATACATTTATGTTTTGGGTCTAAAGTTAAATTTTGAATGTTGATACAACAACATTTTGTTTATTCTGTAGAACAAGTTGACCATTTTCCCACTTTAACACTATTTAAACCATGTTTATTAGACATCTGTTTTATAAATAATCCTATAATTAGTTAAGCTCTCATAAACATATTATTTTAGTTGTCAATTCAATCTGTTTGGAAACGATAAATCCAAAGAAATTATTTTTCACGATTCTTGTTGAGACTGTAACTGATTTATTTTCTATATTTTATACTCATTCATTAAGAGTTTCTTTGACCACTAAATATGTGCATTTCCTTTATCGAAATATTTTTTTAACATATGGCATGGCTTTATTCTAAGTTAATCCATGTAATGATAAATGGTTTTATTTGCAGTTTTCTATAATTTTTTTAAAAAATTTTGTGATTATTTCAATTTTGTTAAAAATTTTATCATTTCATAATACCCATCGTATGTTAAAACCTTCAGCGGATGGTGTGCTAAGTGTAGGAAATTAAGTATCGCTCATACTTTTATTGTTTTAATAGTATTGTATTTATAGCATTCTTCATACATATATGTATGTACATGTATACATATGTGTGTGTCTTAATTAAAAATATTATTTATTCTTGTCTTATATGCAGCACATTTGCAGTAATTTTTAATCAAGTTGTTTTACTTTAGTTAAAATTGTAAGAACAATTAAATTTCTGAAAAAGCTTATTAAATCAGTATTTTTTCCCCTTTAAATCAATATAACATCTATATTTTTTAACTTACCTGAAAAAAAAACTTTGGGTGAAATGAACAAATGTCTGTGCTCTGACAAGATAAGACAACCTTTTCGAAATTCAAAATCTTGAAAGCTTATTAATTGCTCCCCTTTAAGAATATTTGGTGGGTGTTTGAAACAGGGTTTTTAAATCGAGATCATTATAGTGATATGAAACATTAGGTCTTGTAAATGCCTCAAAACATACTTCGTAAATATTCTTTTTTAAGCATTTTTTTTTCTTCAAAAGATAAGTTGAATTTAATGTGAATTGTTGTCTTTTCTTCTTCAGACTATATTTTTTACTGATGAGTCGATTATATATATATATATATATATATATATATATATACAGTCAAACCCCGCTATAGTGAACACGGCTTATAGTGAACTCCCGGATATAGTGAACGAAATGCTCGGTCCCGTGCCTAATGCCGTGACACGTATAATGTTATTTTTAGTGGATATAGTGAACCAAAAAAGTGAGGAAGTTGGATATAATGAACTTTTTTCTGTCTTCGACTGATTCCCCCCCCCCCATTTTCTTCGTAATAATTTTGAAATTTCTACTTCAAAATATACACATACCGATTTTTAAAACCATCTATAGAAACTACTTGTATGTGCTCGAACAGCAGGTTAGACAGGTTTAAAAAGCGGAATAACAGAAAGTCAGGAAAAATTATCTGAGAGTCGGAAAGTGTTTTCATATCTAATGTTGAGGATTGCTCATCAGCTAAAGATTACAGATTTTTATTTGTACGCAAGACGAAGAGTGATGAAAAATAACACATTTTTTGCTACTACATAATATTTTTCAGTCATTTATATGAATATAATGTTATAAAAGGGAGGAGTTTGGGAACCATTAGTGAAATCGTCTGCGTAACGGATATAGTGAACTCCCGGTTATAGTGAACCGAAATTTCGATCCCTTGAAGGTTCACTATAGCGGGGTTTGACTGTATATATATTAAACCCCTTCTTTGTCGGATTTTTTTTTTTTTTTTTTGAATTTCCGAACCCCCAAAAGAAGCATTTTTTTATTGTTGAAAATAGATATGTGTTGTTCTATCCTAAATTCACAAATGTGAAATATTTTTTTCAGCAATCAGACTTTTGCTTGACCTATTGGTGGTCAAATATATGTGATGCCCCGTCCACTCATCTCTGCAATGCACTCAAGTTTTTATCTTAAAATGTAATCACTGTGATAACATTTATTAACTCTATTTCTATAAGGCGCATAAGATCTGCATGAAATTAGTAATAATAGTAATTAATTAATTAATAACTTTCATAATTTTTAAAACTAATTATACATAACTGTATAAAATAATTATTAGAAATGCAATTGACATGCAACGGTAACAGAATGAAAGTGAAATTATAGAAAGCGCAAAATGATTTTGATTTCAATTCAAGGTGGGAAATCTCAATGTGAAAATTGTGAAGAAAGTGAGTCACTATTCAGTAGAGCAATATGCAGAAATTCAAAAATTCTGGCGGAATTTAAAGAGACGTGTGAGTAGCGTCATAATACCATTTCAAGGATGGCGACATGCGGGCACAAAAACACCGTACGTATGAGATGCGAGGCCGGCAGAGAAGAGGTGAATGTCCCTCAAACCCCCGTATACAGTAGAGCCCACTTATCACGCACCCGTATTTAACGAAATTCGAGATTTAACGAGCAAAAGTAATTGTTTTGTTTGGCACCCTATTTTGGAATGAGTCGAACTTAACGAAGGAAATAACTTTGGAATCATGGAATAGTATCTAAAATGATTAAAAACTAAATTTAAAAAAATCGAACACTTTCGAGAGTTTAAAGTTATCAAAAGTATCTATAATTACTGTATAAGTATATATTTAACGTTATTTATAAATAGTTGAGAAGCATTTCATGGTCGCACGCGTTACATTCCTTTGTCAGGTTCCTTTTTATCCCTTTTTTTTTTCTTCGAAACAGTATTTTATTTAATTTAGCTGTTTAAACAATCGAAAAGCTATATACGGAAAAGAAATAGTGTAAATTACAAAACTCTTGGATAAAATAAAACAAAGCAAGTAAAACAAAACAATTCGTATAAGTTGAACTCTGTGTTTTTTTTCTTTCTTTTTTTCTACTAGCTTTGAATTCGAATTTAGTGCGGGTCTGGACCGAATTTTACAAGCATTTTTTGTGTTCACCGTTATATGCGACGGTATTTAGATGCGAGTTTTAACCCTGATTATCCTGATTATCCTGATTTAACTCGGGTATGTAGCAAATATTTATGCTCACCGTCAAAGTTCAGTGCAGTCAGTTGCAAGTCTCATTCTTCACAATTTGTGGTGTCACTAAAATAAAATGATCTTTCTAACTAACTAGGCTAAACTAGAGGAGAATAACATAACTTTGCACCAAATACTTGTTGAAGATTTACGAAATTGTTTTACAGTATACCCCCACACGTATCTATCGTACCTATTCATTTCCCTTCATGACAGCTTATTACAGTCAACCCCGCTATAGTGAACACTGTTTATAGTGTACTCCCAGAGTATATAGTGTACTTCTTCTATCTCAGTTTCAAATCCCTAAATTCTTCAATAATAAAAAATAAAATTTAACACATTTTTTGTGACTACATATTGTGTTTCGTAGTCATCATTGTATTTATGTTTATGGATTTCAATAATGTTTAATAAAAAAGGGAGGAATTCTGAACCATTAGTTGAAACTGTATGGATAGAGTGAACTCCCGGTTATAGCGAACCCTTCGCTCTATCGGGGTTTGGCTGCATTGAAATAAATTTTGTTACTTTCAGGGTGAAGAGGAGGAATGGTGAAGAAGTTGGAAGAGTTGATGGGAAGTTTTGGGAGATGGCAGACATGGATATTTTGCATCATATTTTGCATAAATATTGTGGGCATGTGGCAAAACTTCTCCATTAGTTTTCTGGCCCCAAATGTTGGTTTCCACTGTGTCAATTCCACCGATCGTTGTTTCTTTGGGAACTCTTCCCTGCCTTGCACACAATGGGAATATGACACCTCTTTCTATCCTGAAACCATTGTCAGTAAGGTAACTCTTTTTACATTATTTACACCTCGATTTTTCACACTTTTCCCCCCTTCCGTTCTGGCAAATCTTGTTTCCGAGCCAAATCGCAATATAACTGTATGAGGAAATGGCAAGATTTGTCGAAACCATATTAATGCAGAGAGGAAAAGTGTGGAGAGTGGAAAAGAAAGGGGACGCCATAGCGTGGAAGAAAATTTTCTTTCTCCTTCATGACTACTTTAAAAGAAAGAAAAAGTTCGCAAACTTAGAGTTTGAAATGAAGTTTAAATAGCTGAAAAAATTACTTCAAAATATTAAAATGCAAACAAATTATGAGAACGTTGCGTAATACAAAGTTATCATCTCATCATTTATTTCCATGTGTGTATTTTAAAATGTTCTTTTCAGTGTTTGAACTCACTTTTTCTACATTTTAAATTTTAATTAGTAATGAAAGAGCGTTATGGCGTCTTCTTAAAGTGCTCGTTCAATAGTATAACTGCTACGTGATTAATACTGTTACAAAAATTCCAGCTACTTAATATAATTGTTTCAAAGTAATATATGTTGTTTGAGGAGACTTCTTTACGCATTCCAACCATTTTGTACAAGACCCAGTGGTTATGAACTAAATTTAAATGACCAAGTTTTTTACTTCGAATTTACCCGCATAGTACGTAAAAGATTAATTGTGAATTACAAGATCTTATTTTAATGTTTTTCTGTGAGAAGCACTTCGGAAGAAGAGGAGTGTGGTGTAGACAGCATACTAGGTTCGAGTACCAAAGTTGTAACTAGTTGTTACCAAAGTTGTAACCACCTAGGTTCGAGTACCACCTGTAACTTGTATGTATCACCGATGTATTTTTGTAGTGGTAGACATACTACAGTAGTCCCCCCCCAGAATTTTATCTGTGATAGAATTCGATGAACGGATACCACTAGTTGATTTATTGCTGTTTTGCGAGAAGTCTGGAGGGCTGTATTAAGATCACCGTACTTTGGAGGACTGAGAGCTGAATTAAGTCGTTGTTGCTCCTGTGTTGCCTTTAGCAGTAGAGTGAATGTGTGGTCGAGACTGAGAAGCAATAGTGCGTGGATAATGTCACAAGTCAACAGTTTACAGTCGATCGGAGTGTTGTTCACATAAGGTTTTTTCAATCCCATTTTTGTGTATGTAGGGTATTATCATTTGCTATTTATTTTTGTCTTCTGATGAAACATACTATTTTTTCTTTTAAAAGTACAAAAACAACTTAGAAAATGGCTAAGAACTTTTTAAATTCTTAAGATAATCAAACCGGGCTGTTTTCATTAGTTTTTCATTAGTTTTACAGTACAAAATTATGAAAAAAAAAAAGCTTAACATTTTCTTCCGCTCATGCGCGGTATAATAGAACTACTTTTAATTATTTATATATTGCACTGTTTTCAACGATTTCTTTCTTTTTTTTTTTTTTTTTTAAATTTTAAAGCAAAATATTGTTATTAATTTGAAATGACTCTAAAAATGTTGCTTCATTTGAATATTTTTAAAGTTATAACAAAAAGAAGTAGGACAGAAATAGTTTTTTTATAATAATGTCCATATTTCCTTAAAGTTAGGCTTACAAAATTTTGTGTTCACATATTAACAAAAATGTCACAAGTTTCAAACCTATTGCTACATTTTTTGGCATTGAGTGTTCAAAAACATCCATTTTCTGTTTGTCATTTGTTGTCAGTCCCTCAAACCTCTAAAAGCTTTAATTTTTATAGATAAGTATGAGAAATATCATGGTATAAACATTTCTATGAAATAGTTCTTTAATTATATTATATAAAATAATTCTTCGATTTTATTATAGAAAATGTTTTCATTACTTTGTCCAACCCCTGTACATAAGCAAGCAGGTTTGTGACCTCAATGCACGAAACGGTTTATAAGTCTTTGTCAAGTTGAAGAACAAATAGCACAAATTAGGAGAATGGCAGTACTAAGATACATACAAATGAGCTCGATAATGCGGCCATTTGCCATTCTACTCCCAAATGTTAATCTTCAGAAACTTTTATTTTCCGTAATCATCTTTCCACACTATACCTCTTAATTTACTAACTCGCTTATTCTAAATTTGATAAACTATCTGTTGATTATTTCACAGTCATTTCCCAAATTATAAATATATCTTTAACTTTTTATTAACAAATTCCTATTTTTCGTTCTTCGTGAGTTTACCTCAGTGGTGCCACCTATTGACGAACATTGACACTATTACCCCATACTCTTTCTCTTACATAGTGTTATTATTACTTTTACACTTCCTACCTGCTCGTTATTATCATGATAAATAATATTTTTTGTTAATTTTTTATTTATTTTCCTTTATACTTATCACAGCCCCAATCTATTTCATCCTCTGTTATAAATTTATAAAATTCTTTCACTACTTATTTTACCTCATCAGAATGTAAACACTATCTTTCACACAGCTACAAACACCCATTTAACCAAACTTTGTTATTTTTATTTTTACCTCATTACTGGTATCTTTTTTGTATTGTCTTTACCAATTATTATACATTATACTATATTACTTTACTATTTTATAATTTCATTTTAATTCTTTTCATTTTTATTATTTTTGTATTACTATACTTTTTCTTATTTTATTCTTCATAAATTTCACCTTTTTTATTAAATTTTTACTCTTCAATTTTATTATTACGTTTCTTGAATGTCATTGCTACATTGATTTTTCGTATACATTATCCCCTTACTATTTTCTATTACCCTTATTCGGATCATTTTGTTAAACTTTTATTACATTAATGCTATGTATTCTTGTTATCACATCCCCTTTAATTTTGAAACCTCCCTTTTTGTTTCTTCAATAAATTAAGATTTAATAAAATAAAATGATAATTGGATGGAGTGATTGAAGGAACTGACCATACATTATATAATATTTATTATACCAGCTAGACTATCCCCCCAAAATTCTAGTTTTCTTTTTTATCTCTTTTTGATCAACTCCCCCAGCTATTATTTACCCCCTTGTTTTATTTCGATTGGAGGTGTGTGCCTTGTTGCAGGGGAATGCTCATAAGCTCTTGCCCCCTAAAAGATCAGGGGCCGGATTAAGCTTACGCGGGGACCATTCACATTTTTGGGATTAAATGTTTTTCTCGTGTATTTTTGATTTATTCAAATATAAAAGTATTTATACTTCTTTTCATTTAAGAAAGCATATTTAAAATTAAAATAAATAATAATAAATTAAATTTTACTTTTTTTTATTGAATTAGAACTAAAAATAATCATAACATTTTGAAAAATTAGAAAAATCATTGTTTTTCTTAATTTTTTTAAATTTATTTTCAAAAAATCCATTTTAAAGGGGCTCCAGGCCATCGTCTAATCTGGCCAAATGGGTAATCCAGCCCTGCCTAAGATACTTACCCCCTCCCCCCTCTCTCTTATATATATATATATATATATATGCATGCACCGAAGAGCAATTACATTATGACCACCCTCCATCTATAACAATGGGCTCTCCCAGGTTTTCATGGTTTCTCGCCCAGTAACAGTGTTTTCATGGGGCACATTAGGACCCATAATCCTCATAGAACAATCCCTGACGTCTGTAAGCTACTTGAACATAATTGCAGACCAGGTTCACCCATTCATGGCAACAGTTTTTCCTGCGGGGGATGGTGTTTACCAACAGGATAATGTCATAAGAGTCGAATCCTCGAGGAACATTCCAGTGACTTTCAAGTCGTGTCTTGGCCCCCAAATTCACCTGACCTTAATCCAATGTAGCATTTGTGGTCCTACTTGGGAAACCAAATTCGTGCTGCCACGCTACCCCCTCGCAGTGTGAGGGAATTGCACCACCAGTTGGTGAGCGCTTGGTACCAGATACCTCAGACTACCTATCAGCACCTTGTGGAATCAATGCCACCGCGGGTGCTAGCAGTTTTGAAGGTTAAAAGTGGTCCTACATGTTATTAGCAGGGTGGCCATTATGTAATGACTCTTCGGTATATATATATATATATATATATATATATATATATATATATATATATATATATATATATATATATATATATATATATATATACTAGAGGGCTCCGCTCCCTGCTCGCTGCCGCTCGCCAACCCCCGGCAATTACATTTTTGTTGGCTTTGCGAACAAAATTAAAATCGTTTTCCTGGAGATTAGCTGGCAGATTTTCTGCACCGACATCACATAGAGAGAATATGATAGGATTGTAATATGTCAGAGATCCTTGTTATCAGCATTATAAGCTTATATAAACCAATTTTAATACAAACAATAATATAAACTTATATAAAGTGAGGAAGCAATATTATTTAACAAATTACTATAGGGCATTAGCCGGAGATTAATCTCCGTATTCGAAGCACTCGGGGCAGAGCCTAGCTCGGGTTGACTGCATTTGAGGGTGCCCCTTGATTCTCGCCAAGTTCTAATCGCGGTTGATCACCAAGCTGGACGATGTTGAAACCCAATCGTGATTCTGATTGGTTTAGATTCTAGCGTTATTTTTAAATGTTCAACGGTATATGTGATTTCAGAGGTCCGTTAGTTCTAAGTTGGATACCGGCTGGCAAGGTCAGGGCCTGATTAGTAAAAAGTTCACAATATTACTTTTTTTTTTAAATACTGAAATAAACAGTTTTTCTCAAAAAAGCATTTTTTTATTTCAAATTTTCTTTATATTGTTATAAACCAAACTCGTGTAAACATTGCACTAATCAAATTCAAAAGTATAGCTGAATTTTAATGGGTGCAATTTTTACTCCAACGGCTTAGGCAAATGCAACGAGAATGCATATTCGCAATGTCTCTTATAAATGATTAGTGTCAACAAGAACTAAAAGCTTATTTTTAACAAATATGTAAAGCTGTAGATGGAAAGCTACAATCTTTTAAATAATTCAGCTAATCAGTGACATTTAACAAAAATCACTGACTTCAACTCTTTCTGGTCATCAAACTAATTTTATTTTCATACAACATTGTTTTGTTGTTTTATATTTTGCTTTAATATTTAGTTGCAAAAACTTTATCTTAGAAAAATTATATTCAACTGTCTGCTTTCAAAATTTTTTAGAATGTTTCTCTTGAATCATGCAGTTCAATAGATTTTTTTTATTGTTCGGACTGTAATTTAATTTCAAAATATTTTGGTAGGGGCCCAGAAAATTTTGTGTACCTTGGGCCTGAATTTGTCTTGATCGGTCAGTCCCTGGGCAAGGTTACTTTTTCTTCTGGTCAATAAAGATCAAAAGTATGTGGGCAGTCATAAAAAGGGACTTTAGAAAAAAATGTCAACGCCAGTCCGGTACCACAGACGCAATTTTCGATTCGCATTTCGTATTCGATTCGAATTTATGTGGCAATGGAGGTACACAGATTCTATTCATGATAAATTTAGACAGTATTTAGCTGCTATTAGAGAATTCGGTGCACCTAAATCTGAGGATATTCAAGCTTAAAGAAGAAGTGAGTTGTTTTTTTTTCCTTTTCTTTCTGTGCTTACTCCATTAGTTACTTCATTACTCCATTAATTACTCCATTACTCCATTACTTAGTTACTCCATTAATTTTTGTTTCGATTCAAAATGCATTTTCTTGAGTTTATTAATTTTGCTCATATCGGGTTCATTGCAATTTTATAAAGTTTGGGCCGATGTTTTGTTGAAATTTTCCAATGTTTTATTGAAATATCATTATATTTTGTCGGCCATTCCTGTTACCACTATGTTCCGCGCAAACAGGAATGGCGCCAAACATAAATCCCCAATTTCGCCAAAGGGCACCCTCCAGTACATTTTTACTCCTACTAACTCAAATCATTGTTGATCTTATAGCATGCCGGACTCTCCCTATATGGTGCTTTATCTCCCCCCTCCCCCCCAGTAATTTAAATTTTAAACTGAAAACAATTAAAACCTAATGAAAAAAATCCTTAAAATATGGCAAACAAATTAAAACATGTAATATTTATAAGTTGATACTGAGTAATATTTCAAAAGCAAAACCCATTGCAAGTAATTGCCCAATTAACTACAATATTGTCAACTGACAAAATATTTTAGTTTCAATCAGACAAAAAGCAAATTATATAATAAAAACATATGTAACTGAAATACGACAAATTAAATTAAGCAATTTAATTTTTTTGTCATATTGAATACTAATAAAAAAAACAAGTGTAAAACGAAATAATTATGTTATCAATGATCAATAAACATTTTTGTCTGAATTGTTATAAAAAAATAAGGTGAAAACAATAAAATTAAAAAATATTTACAATGGATCTCTGAATATTCACAAAACCTAGCTATGTACATTTTTCATTGATTTTTCTTTTCACATCATTTTGTGTACCAATGATTTGCCCTTTTATGCATTATTTAAGAAATATCTCAAACAACTGTTAATTGGGTATAATATAAAAAAAACACAACTACTTCCACTTAGTAGGAATAACATTTAACATGACACAATGCTAAATTCTATGCCACAATCCACATAAATGCCACTATCCACATAAATCAATTATTAATCAAAAATCGAATATCAATTACTTTTCTTTATAATGCAATAAAATCTGGCGAGCAGCTATTTAAACGATCAAACACTTCGTTTGTTTATTTGTGGCTTGAAGTTAGGCTCGCAGAAAATGCCGTTCATGGGTTAAATTTAGTAGGAATAACACAACCTGTGACGTAGGCTATAGTATACCCAATTAATATTTCTGGCTGCATGATTTTTTGAAAGTAAGTAAAAAACAATTAAAAGTAAGAAAAAACAATGATAAAAATAAAAATTATTTGCAGAACCTCTTTATATACAACATTTTTTATCAATTTCTTTTCCATATTATTCGTTTTCATTTAAACGTCTTGACTCTTCAACGTTTCTTCGCCGCGCATTTCGCTGTCCCATATTGATAGTACTGCGATTATTTTCCCGGTAATTTTGTACTGCTAAATTTCAGCCCTATGTCGCTGTTGATATCTCCTAAGATATTTACGGCGATCCATTTTTGATAAAAGATATAAGTATTTTAAAGTAAACTCTGTTCAATATATTTCACACATTCAATACAAAATAAAAATCGCAACAAGATTTAGCTGGTAAGTTTAGATGTAACATTTCTGCTGACAGCATTATTAAAAATTATTACCTTTACACGCACATGCGTTCTCAATTTTTGATTGGCTGTTTTGTGCGTTACTAACCAGAAGTCTTCTGTGATTGGCTATGTGTTATCATTCCACTCCGTTCTTGTATATACTAAAAAGTTATTCATTCCAGTGGGATCTTGTGTGTGATCGTGAGTGGTTAATCTCTATGGTAAAGTCTTCCTACATGGCTGGATTTCTTGTGTCCACAATCCTTTTTGGTCAAATCTCTGATTGGTAAGGAAAACACTGCTTACTCACTTTTTGAAAAAAAATCAAGCATTACAAAAAGAAACATTAAAATAACGTTACATTTTATAAAATTACATTCTTTTAAGTTGTTTCGAGAGGAGAAAATAATTCTATTTCGTCAGAACAAAAAAAAAAAAAAAAAAAAAAAAAAAAAAAAAAAAAAAAAGGAAATAATGACCATCACTTTTGAAAGTTTCGGCGGTGACGGAAATTTATAACGAATGGTGGTGAGCTCTGCGCTTTTCGTTTTTAGTAAGGCAAAGTTATTTTCTTATTTTAAGTCCACAGAAAGGTATTTATATTTCTCGATTTATTTTATTATCTTAAGCTATCTGCCTATTTACTTGTGTGTGGAACCCTCGTAGAAATTTAGAGGGTCGATAAATATGTGCTCCCCCCCCTTTTCGGAAAAAAAAATTTGCACTTGAGTCAGGCACAAATCAGAATTGACTTAAGAGCAACCTCCTCGGTCCGCCCCCGTAATTGATTCTCATTCATTATTGTTTATTTCTTCTTTAACGTCAATATTTTCCACAAAAAAAAAGCATTTTGGTTTCAAAATATACTAGTATAGTTCAATAGTTAAGTTATAGTATAGTTAACTAGTATAGTTAAGAGTAGGTATGAAATTGTCGAGATTTGAAAAATAATCATCGGCATAGTCAAAAAATGTAACCTGAGGTACAAGACATAAATGAGAAATCTGTTCATTTTATTCGCTGACGAGACCCATTCAAATTGAGGACGAATTTCATCCTTATTCTTTTTTATTTCACTGAACGTATTTTTGATGTACTTCATTTCTTAGAAGAAGTTTCAAAAAAAGAACACCTAAAAAATTGCAACTATTTGATTATTTCGCCTTTCTTATATTAAATATTCACCGTCGAAAAATTCTGAAAAAGTTGAAGGTTAAATGAAAAAATTCAAAAAAAAAAAAGTAGTTTTGGAATAACAAACTGGGTCGTGTAAACATGAATTAATAATTCTTCTCTTACATTAAATGTCAGCCAATTTCTTATTCAAAACCATGAAGTGTCAATTAAGTTCGTCCCCTTAAAGCACTGAAGTACTATTCCAAAGTAGTTTGTAGTCGCGACATTTGTTGTAGTTTTAGTGAATTACATTTGTAACAAAGTAGTTGTAATAAACTACGAAAATAATGTTAGTTTTTTTCCTACAGCTGGTTCAACCGATGCGTACTTTTTATGGTATTTTTTCTTCTTCCTCCAGGATAGGTCGCTTTCCAGTCTTGGTGATCTGTTATTCCATCACAATGGTCAGTATGTTCCTGTCTCTCCTATCTACCTCCTACGTCATGTTTGCTGCTCTTCGTTTTTTCCAGGCTTTGGGAAGGATAGGACTGACCACCACCGGATATGTACTATGTACGTAGATTTCAACAATGCATTGAATTAGTAAAATATTTACGAACTATTTAGAAATTTAATAAATGCCACTTCATTTATTTCCCGTTAGTGGAATAAAATTTGCTTAAAAACTGTCAGACATGTAAAAAAAGGAAGCAAACAGTTTGTGGAGACAACCTTCATCTATGAAAAGGTACCCCCTTCTTAGAATCGAGTTAACATGGCATTTTATAGTGAATTGGAATTTTGTAGTGGTAGACACACTACAAGTTAAATAAGGTAAAAATTGGACCTTTTTTAGACAGGCGAAGAGTAAAAGTATAATTATATCAAGAAGTGATAAATATTGTTTCTGGCATATTTTTTGCGAAGACGATAAAACTAATACAGTTTAGAAATTATAATAGTATTGAAAGTAGAATGTTTACGTGAAAATCTGAAATTGCAAATACGCGCAAATGTCTCTAGATTTATTTTTTAACTCTGAGTCTCACCTCAAATTTCAAAATCAGAACTTTTAAATGTTTTTATGCGCAAAATGTACTATTTTTGAACTGTGCTGACATTCTATCTAGAAGATAGCACTGCATTTCTTCTTTAAACTGAATCTTACTTCTGAAACTATTCATGTTGGGTCGTTTCACCTTACAAAATACATTGGGAACAATACTACATTTAACTGAATTGCAATATTTATGTCTTTTACCTGTAAACCTGCGTAGGGACCGAGGGTGTGCGGTATGGGTCCTCGTTAAACTGTTCTACCGTAAAATCCTTAACTTCGCGTGCAGGTCGTCGGGCTACCGAAGCAGGGGTGACATCCCTTCTGCAAAGAATCAAAATGGCGATGGCATGTCTTCGGATTTTCCTGAGCGATGTTTCCCAGACCGTCGCCAAAAGCTCTTGTGCGACGTCAATGAATCTACAACTACAATTTACCTGTAAGAATATAAAACCCGACCCGGGAAGCCTTACAATCTCTCATTACTTACTTAGAGGAGAAAAAAAAATTGTTTTTTAAATTTTTTGAGTCTTTTTTTTTTCTCTTCTTTTTTTTTAAAAACCCTATTTTTGCTGTGCTGGAAGAAGCACTCAAAACTTCGCCTACTTTAGGACACCCTCCTAAATGATATTTAATTCAATTATTATATTATATTGCGAACGTCCATATTGTTTTCAAACAGAATTTTTTTTTTTGTCACTAGTAATGGAGGTAGTTGGTGAAGAGCATCGCACCAATGTAGGAATTTACATTCAATTTGGCTGGTCAATTGGCTTCGTTACATTACCAGTTATTGCATACTTCCTCAGAAATTGGATCTCTCTTCAGCTGGCTATTTTTCTTTCTTTCATACCTCTTGTGGGTGCATACAAGTAAGCGCATTCCCTCCTCTAATTAATATATATATATATATATATATATATATATATATATATATATATATAATTATTAAAAAAGAACAGTGACCAGAAAATTAGACACACTATAACATAATATGTTATAGTATGTCTAATTGTTAAATTTTAATTACTATATAGCTATATAGGTGATATTAATTACTATATCGGTGATACTTTCATAGCTTTATTGTTTTTACATGACTGAAACCGGTTTGCACTTGTTTACGTTAGTGTATCAATGGGTTAACATTGTAATGCAATGTGGGAAGTATATAATATATATATATATATATACTGAAAAATATTAGTGTCCAGACTTTGAGTCTTCGAATCCCTAGAAATAGGAACACTTAGTTCAAACATTATTTATTTCACTACATTTAAAAATTAATTTTTATTTTTTGAGGGTTTTTTATTTTATATAAATATATTTTTTTTGTAGGGGAAGACAAAAATGGATATAACATAAAATAAATTTATAGGGTCGAAATCTCTAATCATTACCGTTTGATATAATCTTAATAATCTTATCTTAGTTATCTTTTTAGACTGCTGTTTTTTAAAAATTCTAACTATAATTTAACACTTTCATTTACAAATGTATTGTGTTCAGTCAGTGTTTCATAATGTAATTGAAGATTGTTTGATTGAGGATACTGCCAGAGTCTCCAAGATGGTTGATGATGCAGGGAAAAGCAGAAAAACTTGAAAAACTATTGCAAAAAGCTGCAAAAATGAACAAAATGGAATACAAGAAAATGAATCTCGATTTGCTTCCTAAACATACCAAGGTAAATTATTATTTTTTTAAAAAAAAAATAAGAAATAATATTAAGTAAAAAAACATTTTATGTCCTAACCGCTTCCCTTACTAATTTTGTTGGAAAAAAAATGCATCATTTTTTCATTTCATTATTAAAATACAAGGAACTAAAACAGAACATAATACAAAAGTTCTAACTTGACATTTAAATATTTTTATGTGTCAAAAATATTTCATTTACCATCAGTTTACTATTCCAAATGACCTCGGGTAAATTAAAAAAAAAAAAAAATTAGAGACTTTGTATATGTTCACCTCTTCATCATCTGAAAAATCACCTGCATTACTTTCATTTTCGCTCGCGAACGCCATTTTTTTACTCTTTTTTTTTTCAGTGTAAATTAATCCACCCATCGTGTATATACAATTGTACAAAACCATATATAGCAACGTTACTTTTAAAAAGTAACGAGTAAAAGTACAAGTATTTTTAAAAAAAGTAACGAGTAAAAAGTACAAGTAAAAGTACAAGTACTAAACAAATAAAGTAACGATTTAAAAGTACATTTCTAGGAAATCGAAAATTCAAAGTAACCTAAAATTTTATTGAATAATATTCTTATGTTCTCTAATGTTTTTGCAAAATTGTTGTTATTTATTTAATTATTTTTAATTTTGAAAGTTATGGACATCAATTTATTGTTAAATTCGGAAGAATATCATAGTATAATTTTATAATATAATCGTATAAAATAAATTTTAAAATCAAATATAATTTTAATATTAAACTTTTTATAGATTTGCACGATAAAGAAATTTTAATTTTTAGTTTATTATTTAAATTACCATTGATTTAAAATTATTTTACTCTTTAGAAACGCGTTTTAAAAACACAAACATAAACAAAGCAAACACGGGGTTTCAGATAGCTTTGTGTTCTTTGAGCTTGTAAAAAATAATTGAAGGTGCAGTATAAGTTGAAACAGAAGGTATTTAAACACAAAGTAAGCTGTGAATGCATTGCAATAAATTTTTTTTTTTAGAAAGCTTACCGAGTTTTAGAAAAAAGTAACGATTTCATTCGATATTTCCGTTACAAATACTTTTACTTTTTCCCTAAAAAAGTAACGAAAGTACAAGTAAAAGTACGTACTTTTTACTTGTACCAGCGGTACAAGTAACGAAAGTAAAAGTACTGCCATGTATGTACAAAACACGTCCCACACACAGCTCAACTCCCAAAACAAATATTAGCAAACTTCCAATCACGGCAGATTATTTTTTGCTTCGCTTTCAGGTCGAATAAGAAAATTGCTGAAACAAAACGTATGGACGATTCCCGAGTTTACTGGGAATAATAAATATTTGCAATGCCCGTGTCAACTCGGGATGATGAGGGAAGAGTGTTTCGTAACTTTAATAACGTAAGGCTAAATGATTAACAACTAAATATATATCAAAAAAGAATACACATTTGGGGTCGCAAAATAATAATTTAAGAAGCAAAATGATATCCAGAAAATAAAGCGTCCGTATGGATGAGGGTCGTAATAGAACGTGTTCGAGTACTTCTAATAATCGCTCTGTTTCCCCAGTCAATCAAACAGGTTTTGTTGTTTTAAAACTAGATTTCCTCGATAAGGATTTGTCAGGTTTTAGACGACGTTTTATTCATCTTATTATGTATTAATTAGCGTATGTATATTTTCTACAAAGATTACCTATTAAGAGATTTCAAACCAATTAACTTTTTACTAGAATGGATTCCAAATCAGATTTTGATGACGATTTTTTTATCTTCGCTTATATATTTGGCGCCGCTGATTGTAACTGCTTGATTTTTAATAAGGGAGTACCTGTTAATGTTTGTATGCCTTTTATTTAATTAAGTAGTGTTATCTAGTTAAGTTAAAGAGTCCACGTACTGAATCACTGTTTCAATTATCCTTTATTATAAAGGTGTAAATTTTTCACCATTTGAGCACTATAATGAATCCATAAAGCATAAAGAGACTTTCGAACAACTGACGATTCAGGGTTGTCAAAAAAAAAAGAAGAAGGAAAAAAAAAAAGAAACCCTACACTAATACCTAAGTACGGTGTGTTTTTATTGTTGAGCAATTTAATCATTCTTGCTGCATTCTCCAGTCATGTGATTTCCAGTGATCAGGGTTGGACGCTCAGAACATGCAATTTAGCATTCATTTATTTTTAATGTTCACTATTTATTCCAGAATAGCCTGGTTGGTAGGGCACTGGGCCCATGTCCAAGAGGTCGTGGGTTCGATCCCACTGGCCGAAGACTCCCCGTGTAGTAAACGGTGACTGATACATGTTAAATCTGTGGAGTCACAAAGTTCACCATGTTCCCATAACAAATCAAACCTCTGGGGGTACTGATGCTGGAGTTTCCTTGTCTTCTGGATTGGTTCACAAGGCTACGGAGTTGAACATTAGTAGTCGTAAACCCAAAATTGGGTCGGTTGCTCAATGACTGTTAAAAAAAAATAAAATAAAAATGTCCAGTATTTAAGCCAATAAGCTCACTGAAAAGCAAGTTTATTGCCTCGCTTTGAAGAGTCAAGTGGATCACTGCTTAACGTGGCCACGTCATCAATGCAAAGGAAACATTTTATTTTATTTTATTTCATAACCGTCATAGAACAGTTGCTGGGTTTGCCTATCTTCAACTCCTTAGCCTTGTAATTTTGAACCTAATCCAGGAGATAAGGGAACTTGGAGGAAATTTGCCTTCGTGGAGGACTTTTTGATGGAGCTAACCCGCATTTGCGTTACATAGAGAGGAACACCACGGAAATCTCCCATGATTAGCCTGACGCCTATGACCCATGATCCGTCTACCCCTGAGGGTATTTTTACATTAGCACTGTGGTCGGTGTAAGCAGGGTGCGGAATTCGTATCGACCCACCATCGTTGGGATTCGAACCCGCATATTGAAATATTTTATTTTACGACCGCCGTTGAACAGCCGACCCAGTTTTTGGATTTACGACTACTAATGTTCAACGCCTTGTAATTTTGAACCAATCCAGGAGGCAAGGAAACTCCTGGATCAGTACCACCAGAGGTATTGATTTGTTATGGGAACATGGAGGACTTTGAGACTCGACAGATTTAACGTGCATCAGTCACCGTTTACTACACGGGGAGTCTTCGGCCGACGGAGACCGAACCCACGAACTCCTGGACATGGGCCCAGCGCCCCACCGACCTGGTTATCCCGGCCTAGTAGCGACAATTCGTCAGAATTATTGTTGCACCTGTGGACCTGCTACAAGGGGAGTATTAGTTGATTATATAGTTGATTAGGGCAGTAAAGGGAAATCATTTGTCACAATTGGATGTTACAGCCATCGTTACGTTGGTTAGATAATGGGTTTGGTGTTTACCAAGATAATCTAGTGGTTCCATCACGATGTTGTTCATCGCCTGCAAACTATTGAAATTGAAAAATTAGCATCATGAGAAAAAAACTTATCTAATTTGGCTTGCTGCCTTAGAACAAGATTAGAATCTTATGTTAGCGCTAATTGATTGCGTACCCTATGTTGGTGTTTTAGTTATTTAACCTATTTAGGTCCATATTGTTTAGTTTGCACCTTGAGATAGTCACAGAGTGCTGCAGTTAGTGTTTATCCGGATTAAAGATGATTGTGAGAAAAGTTGTGCGTCGAATTTGAGCAGACACCTAGATCTTGAATAGCCTACTGTTACATATTGAAAATATGAAAATATTTTGAAATATTGAAAATATCGAAAAAGGAGTGTCAGCCAGACAGTGGATATAATTTATCCCTTATGCAGAACCCGCTCTTAGCGTTCGCCACCTCGCCAAATAAGATAAAACCGTAAACTTGGCAAATAAAATTGTGTTTTGGCGAATGATATTTGTGGCGAGATAGGTTGCGTGCATTAAATCCTGAATTTTAAATAGTTCAATTGTCAAAGATAATAAAGGAGAAACATACCGTAAACCCGGGCGAGTCTACCCATTTTTTCAGTTTGTTAACTTTCAAGTGGTCAAACTTTTGTAAATATTAAAGAAAAAAGGCTTTTAATAGGTGTTTCGGAATCGCTATTTATCCCTCTTTAAAGCTGTGAAATAGATTTTAGAAAATATTAACAGTTACGCTGTTACTGTATATTTTTATAGAACTGCTGACAAATCTCTCGTATGGGGCGAGTCTACCCATTCTACTAAAATGAATGTTAACATTGTAAATAATCAAATTTTACTATTAAATTGTTATTTTAGTTACTATATGGGATATTTATGAAATAAAATTCATAACTTTATTATATATTCCATCTTTTTATTCATAAAATAACTCAAATTGAGTATTTGATCGATTATCACATTTTGATCACAGTTTTGTTTTTATAATCATTAACATTATAAAATAACAATTTTTTCTGATTATTGTTGATAAAAATAAATTAAAATTAATATAAATTTACAATTAAATAATTAATAAATAATTAATAAATAATAATAATTAAAGATTTTTAACAAAATCGAAATTCAAACATTGGGAATCATGAAAAATTTCGTATGAATATAATTTCGAACCATCTGTAATAATAAATAATAATTTATTTAACTTGCATTAAATAAAAAAAGTTAATTTTGTAACATAAAAATTGAAAAATAGGTAAAATAAACATATTTTATATTTATATTTAACCTATAAATTTTCTTATTAATGATAAATTTATCAATGCAGAATTAAAATAATATACTCAAATTCATTTAAAATGACTTAATTTTAATATAAACAAAGTTCTGAATTATATTCTTATGATTTATTAAAACTAAATACGAATGGGTAGACTCGCCCCGCGAATTCTGCCTTTTTGTTTACAACAGCAAAACTTACATTCTTTTTGTTTCTTTTCATATAAAATTAATGTAATCTTAGTCTTAGATAAGTTTATCACTTAACCAAAGTGAAAATAGTAATAATAATAATATACTTACGGAGCACCAACTAAAAGTTTGCTGATTTTCAATACAAATCTCTCAAAAGACGTTTGAACAGGTCGGTTAAAAAGACACCAAATAAATAAAATTGGATCAAACTACTACAGCGCCATCTTCCTTAGAGTCTGAACTAAGTCCTCCGTCGGTAAAAAATTTTTTATTTGCAATTTAAAATAGTGAAAATTAAATAAAACTAAAATGGGTAGACTCGCCCCTGGATGGGTAGACTCGCCCCTGGATGGGTAGACTCGCCCCGGTTTACGGTAACTTTAATTGCATTTTAATAACTAAATTAAAAGCATCCAGGATTATAATCAAAGACGTGGAAAAGTGAAGAGCAGAAAGAAAAACATTTTACAATGGTTTATACTCATTTCATCCACTTGAAATTCAGTTCAGTTCATTATACTTTAGGATGAAGAGACTATAGAAAATGCATGGAAATTTACAGGTTCACTAAGTTATCTACTTTGGTACATGAACTTAGCATGTTGATTGCACCACAATTTTTTCCACTAAAAAGTAAAATATATCTATATTTAACTCGATCCTCAAAATTACGCCAAAAGGCTTTTTTTTAAACAAATCAGTATTTTTTATTCGGTTACAGTCATTTTCGGTAGATGCGTCGAAAACCCAATTAGAGTCTGTTCCAAGTCATATAAGAATGAAATAATCTACTATAAAATAGTTTTCTATGGAAAAAAATGGATCATCAAAAATTGTTAAGATATGCATTCGGCAAAGACTTTCGAAAATTGGCGCAATACTTTTGATATTTGGCTAATTTTACTATCTAATAATTTGAGATCCTTAGCGCGTGTCCTGCATATGTCATTCCATTCACATTTCTATTTCTAGTTTCCGGAGAATGATA
This sequence comes from Parasteatoda tepidariorum, assembly GCF_982258835.1. Taxonomy (NCBI): domain Eukaryota; kingdom Metazoa; phylum Arthropoda; class Arachnida; order Araneae; family Theridiidae; genus Parasteatoda; species Parasteatoda tepidariorum. The sequence continues at coordinate 130,768,381 of NC_141755.1, read as the reverse complement.
TTAGAAATAGAGTTGTGAATAGAAATAGAACAAGTACTCAACAATAATAAGATTTTTTGACGTATTAAGCTGACTTTTCTTTTTCTTCATGCCAATTTATAGGAATCGCCGAAATCTGTTCTGGATTTATTTAAAGCGCCTCATCTCAGAGTAAGAACACTTTGCATGGTCTATTTATGGTAAGAGCATTTTATACTATTTGTGGATTCAGTTAAAAACATCTCTGTTACGCTACATACATTTGTAACGAAACTCTTAACTTTAGCTGCAGTTCACAGGACAGGAATAAGAACATTAGTTCCTTTTTTATGTAAACATTTCACTTGTTGCAATTTTTATGTTTTAATTCCTTCGTCGCTTTGTTGTAAACTGACTTTAAGTAGAATGAGTCGTGGATCTGCGACATTTCAGAAAGAAGAAATGATTTGATCCCTCGTTGAACAGCCTTCCCAATTTTGGGTTCACGGCTACTCATGCTCAAATCAGTAGCTTTATATTATTGAACCCTATCCAGAAGACAAGAGAACTCCTGCATCAAATAGTGGGAGGAATTTGCCTTCGTAAAGGACTTTTGGATGGAACTCACCAGCATTTAAGTTACATGGCGAGGAAAACCACGGAAACCTCCCATGGTTAGCCGGACGGTAAGGCAACTCTAACCCATGATCCGTCTACCATTGAAAATATTTTAGGTCAGTACTGTGATCGGTGAAAGCCGGAAGCGGAATTCGTATCGACCAGACATCGCCAGGATTCCAATCTGGTTCACCTGAATGGAAAGCTCTATCCCTTAAGCCATCAGGGCTCACTGTGCATGATTGTTGGCAACACTGATCAAGGGAAGGTACTGCTTTTAGAAGACCGGGAACTGGGTGGACACTGGGCACTACTCAGAGGGAATGGTTGTGGCTCACCAAACTGCGTCTGCATCAGAAATTCAAGCTGCAGTTTGCATTGCAGTGACACAACGAACTGTAGCTCGTTCACCAGGAGTTGGCACTTCATCACGTGGTATGCGACTATACTATTTTCGGGAGAAGGTTGTGAGCAATCCTGAACAAGGATGCTATTGGGGGATCGTATGGCAAAAGTATTTATTTCGCAAACATTAAATGTTTTCTTTCTTTTGAGTGAATCGTTTGTCCTTTTTGCTGGGAAAACAGATGTTTTCAAATTTAAAATATATTTAATGAGCGAGAGAAACGAAAGATATAATAGCAGATGATAAAGCGAAGTAAGTGACTAAAAAAGAAGTCACTGTTTGTGTTTGGCGCGCATTAAGGGTTGTCTCCATTTCAAGCGTGCATCTCTTCTAACTCCCGCTTTGAAATGAACTCTCTGCGTCAGAGGAGGTGGAGCCAAGAGCCAATTCCTGGTAAACAAGCTATATCTTCAAGTACAGCTCTGAGCGAGATGCCCTCTAGCTTGCATTCCAGTCCGTTGCCGTTTACGACGTGAGTGGTTTTTCCTTTGTGCCAGTGATAGTCATATATTGATCAGAAGGAGGCCAGATGAGCTACAGACCCGTCTCTGGCCTAGACACACACTGGACCTACCACAGTTGGCCGTTGATTACAGTAATCGATTACAACTGTAATTGATTACAGATAATTACAGCTATGTAATCAATTATTTGTAATCACGATTACAAGTAATCAATTACTTGTAATCGTGATTACAACTTTCAAAAAATTTTGATTACAGCTGTAATCATGATTACAATTTTGATTACAGTAATCAATTACTTGTAATCACGATTACAAGTAATCAATTACTTGTAATCGTGATTACAACTTTCAAAAAATTTTGATTACAGCTGTAATCATGATTACAATTTTGATTACAGTAATCAATTACTTGTAATCATGATTACAAGTAATTGCGATTACAAGTAATCACAACAAAAACGATTACAAGTAATTATGTTTACAAGTAATCAAAATATATGATTACATGTAATCATGATTACATGTAATCATGATTACATGTAATTTGATTACATGTAATTTGATTACATGTAATTTGATTACATGTAATTTGATTACATGTAATTGTGATTACTTGTAATCAAACTATACGATTACAAGTTATTACGATTGTATACTATAGTCAAATTTTTTATGTAAGTATTCATGTGTTTACATATTTTTATGCACATAGAATGTACGCACGCATGAACGTACAATTTGCGATTCCTATACATGCAATGTATGCACAAACGTTGTTTGTACGTACAATATTCATAATTATATTGTAATATACTTAATGCAATGCGCATATGCTTAGTACATATAATTATGCATTTATGATACATGTACGCATGTATGTTAGTTTGTACAAAAAGGCAATGTTTTGTATCTTTGTATACATAGACAATGTATGTATGAACGTATATGAAAATAATGTTTATGCGTTTGCATGCTTTTATGTACTTAAGTGCATATATTGTATAAATTTACGATAATAGCACGTATATACAATGTACGTTTGTATATAAAATTGTACGTATTTGCGTACAATATGTAAAAATGTTATTTAAAGGTACAATATATGCACATAGTTGCGTAAATAAAATGCGTACATGTATACATGCATATTTATATGTACATCGATATATGTGCACGCAAAGTATGTACTTATGTACAACTTACGTATGTACTTGTATAACTACATACTTTGTTAATACTTATGCGCATGTAATGCATGGATGTACAAAAAAATAGTTATATGCACAATGTATGCATGTGCATACAACATATACATGTACATAATTACAAGTAATGTACAAATACGTGCGTACATTTAAATATCTGTAATTACAATATACACATACATTGTGCATACATTAAAAAAATTTATATGAGTAAAGTTATTAAAATTTGTTTTAAAATTATTCTAAGGTATATGAAACTCGACCTCATATTTTTTAGAAAGCAAACGATAATTTTATTTGGAATTTCTAAATATTAATTCCACACATAAAATTTACCGTTTTTCTTATCATTTAAAAAATTTCTATGAATCATGCATTATGTTATAAAAAAAATAAATCTGTATTGTCAAACATTTCATGAAAATACCTGAAAATAATTTTTATTCAGAGAATTTCAAAATGATATAGAACAATTAAAGCTGAAAACTAAATTTAAATATCGTTTGATTTTGTCGTTTAACTTGCTTGAGTCATTAAAAGTTAACTTACATGCATTTTATTTATAGCATTGTACACATATTTAGACATAAATGTAATGTACATATGTATACGTGTAATGTATGTACGCATGTACAATGTATGTACATACATTCATGTATTGTACGTGCATATATAGTACATATGGATATGCATACATGGAACATACGTGTATTGTACATGTGTGGATACATTCATTGTACATATATACATTACACCATATGCATAGATAGGGATAGCATGCATGTACACATGTAAAATTTGTACGAAAAAATTATGCCCAATATATTTATGCACATACGTACTGTATATGTACAGACATATGTACATTATATGAACATTATATGTTCATTTCATCATATGTACATTATATGAATATACATCTGTACGCTATAGGTATATACATCTGTACGCTATATGTATATACATCTGTAAAATATATGCATCTCAAATGTGTGTATGTACGTACGTTATGCATGTCGAATACATGTATGAATATATGTGAAATATAAATAAGCCCAATGTACGTACAATAGTTCACAAATGTATTATGCATATTTGGATACTTACATTGAGCATGAACATGCTATGTACATGTACATAAATACACTGGACATGCATATCATGTACATGTATACATACATATATTGTACATACTACAGATATACCTATATTGTACATGCATACATATATTGTACTGTTCATAAATAAATTGCACATACATGCATGGGACATACATTGTACAGACAATGTATGTATGTTCGTACAAACACAAGTACTTGTATATACATGCGTACATGAACATAGATATACATTTCACATACACAAATATTTGCATAAAATGCATATATTCATTGTGTATAAATGTACATGCCTACATTGTTTGCACATACATACGTAATTATTATCTCTATACATACGTACATATATTTTATACCTACAATATAAATGTATGTACATGTGTGTGATACTAAAATGTCTGAACATATGCACTAGATAAAATCATATGTACATACATTTCAGTTACATTCATTTGTACGTATACAAATACGTACAAAATGCAGTACATGTTAATACGTGCAAAATGTATCATTATAAAATACATTCTACTATCTACTGTAAAATATAATCATTTATAAGAATACAATAGTCTTGTAATCGTGTAATCAAATTACATGTAATCAAATTACATGTAATCATATATTTTGATTACTTGTAATTATAATTACTTGTAATCGTTTTTGTTGTGATTACTTGTAATCGCAATTACTTGGAATCATGATTACAAGTAATTGATTACTGTAATCAAAATTGTAATCATGATTACAGCTGTAATCAAAATTTTTTGAAAATTGTAATCATGATTACAAGTAATTGATTACTGTAATCGACTATGTAATCATGATTACAGCTGTAATCAAACTTTGTAATCACGATTACAAGTAATTAATTACTGTAATCAATATTGTAATCATGATTACAGCTGTAATCAAAATTTTTGAAAATTGTAATCATGATTACAAGTAATTGATTACTGTAATCAAAAAATGTAATCGATTACATTTTTGGCCAACTCTGGGACCTACGCGTAGAGTTATGGTCTTGAAAGCAATTTCCTAACCCCCGAATTCACCGTTAACTCTGACCCAGCTCGAAACTCCCAGTTCCGAAACCCCAAGTTTGGAAACTTGCCCCCAAATTCACCGTTAACTCTGACCCAGCTCGAAACTCCCAGTTCCGAAACCCCAAGTTTGGAAACTTGGACCGAGAGTTCAAAAGCGATTTCACCATTATTTTTTGACCGTCGGTTACTTAACTGCAGGTTACTTGACCGGCAGTTTCGGGCTCTTTCCTATTGGATAAGTGAAAACACGTGATAACCGCGTTGTTTGCATGAAACACGTGATAACGGCGTTGTTTGCTTGATTCCCCTGATATTTGTTTTTTCTCGACATCATTTCATTATGTCTCAAAAGCTGTATTTTACAGAAACGGAAAAAGAATAGAAGGGGGCTATTTTCCAACAAGATAATGCTCTCCCTCATACTGCCGTTGTACCCCAACATGCTCTACAAGACGTCAACATGCTTGCATTCTGGTGGTGGCTTACGCCGGTTATTTACCTACCAGTATTTCACATTTGAAATGGTTTTTCTCTTAATTGCATAAGCCTGTGGTCTAGAAAAAGAAGTCAATTATATATATATATATATATATATATATATATATATATATATATATATATATATATATATATATATATATATATATATATATATATATATATATATATATATATATATATACAACAAAATAAATAAATACAAAAAATACGAAGAAAATTAAGAAAAACAATAAGTTTCATTTATTACGCATAAGCTGCAAGTAAGCAGAACTCATTAGATAAGTTCAAAATGAAGATAAAACAAAGGAAAATTACAGACATATCAAGAAAAAAAACGGGGGGGGGGGAAGAAAAATAATAATAAAAAAATAACAAACAACTGGAAAAAAAAGGATAAAATTTTTTTCAAAAATCTGGAAAATAAAAGATATAATCTTTTCATCAGCTCCCACGATTATAACCACAAAAAATAGTGCTTTCTGATATTGTATCACTATAGCCAAAGCAAAATATATTAATACAATAGTGCGAGGAGCACTCAAAAAATTTTTTTACAAAAATTACAACAAATAAAATAGAACACAATAAGTAAAAATAACACGTAAAAACAGAAAATAAAATAAAAAGAAAAAACAGAATAAAACATAATCTATAAAGCGAGTAGCGAATTCAAATGTACTTACATAAACGGGAAATTTTTCAAGAATGATTTAAAAAATATTTTCGTAACAAAGGATTGTCAGATTGCAAAATATGAAAACAAAAGCGCAAATTGAGCGTAACTAGAGAAGTTTTGTTTTAAAGTGCCGTTCTTACTGCATTGCTGAAGTGTGTTTGATTTGTTAGTTACCGAGGATGGGCTCGAAATGGATGTGCGCAAGGTAATATTATACTGGATAATTTAAAGAAGCTGACCATAAATAATTTTTGAAAATAAATATTTATTTAAGAAAAGAAAAATATGAAATAGGAAAGAGAAACATAAATTGCCTGTTTTGCCCGTAATTTTAGCCACGGATTTGCCCGAAATGGATTTGCACATGGAAAAATTATATAAATAAACCAAGAAAAAATTTTTTGATATATAATTTTGACACGGATTTGCCCGAAATTGATTTGCACATGAAAAAATTGTATAAATTAATAAAGAAATTTTTAGTAAATAATTTTAGCCATGGATTGGCCCGAAATGGATTTGCAAATGGAAAAATTATATAAATTAACAAAGGAATTAAGTAAAGGAATTTTTTAGAAAATAATTTTGACCACGGATTTGCCCGAAATGGATTTGCACACGGTAAAATTATGCATGTTAACAAAGAAATTATTTAGTAAATAATTTTGGCAACGGATTTAACCGAAATGGATTTGCACATAGGAAAATTATATAAATTAACAAGGAAAATTTTTTGTAAATATATCCACAAAAATGTACGATTAATTCAATGATTTTATATAGAATTTTATTACTTTAGTTTGGTATCATTCTTTTTTTATCAAATTTTGAAGGAGTTTATCTATTTGTTTTTCGGATAAATAAATATTACTACATATTCTTTTAATTTTATTTATTTCATTAAAAGTGGTATTTAAATAGATGCTCATAGAAGCATCAGAATTTCAAGTAATTAGTTTATTTATATTAAAATTAAAATCATTTCTTTTATCGTATAAATCAACAAAGCAGATATTTTCATCTTTTATAATACCCAAATCCAAAAAATTGAAATTAATATTATCATCATGATTACGAAGCAAGATTAATTCCTCGGGGTAAATATCATTTAATAAAATAGTATAATCTTGAAAATTGAAGATAATTAAGTCATCAATATATCTGAAAACAAATTTAATACTAAGAGTATAATTTTTTTCATATTAATGCAAAAATAAGTTAGCTAAGGGAGATGAATAATTAGATCCTTGTGGTATTCCATCAATTTGAAGAAAAATATACTTTCCATTGTAGAGATAATTATTAAAAAGACAAAAATTAATCAGAATTTCCCAATAATCAAAATCACAACAAAGGATATTTTTAAAATCATAGTAATAATTCAAAAGGACATCTTTAATTTAGAAAGGGAGATCCTGGAAATTAAATGTCGCAATAGAATTAATTTTATTACGTATAATGAATTCTAAAATCGGTTGATTATTAGTGATAATCCAAGAGAAACCTTGTTTAGAAATATTGTTAATAATTTTATTTAAGTAGTTAGAGAAAATGGTGCCAGGTTTAGTTAGATAAGTATAGATCCACATGTGATAGTTCTAAATTTTACAGGAATTTAACGAAATTTAGGACTGATAATTAAGTAAAGAAATTGTATGTTGCTAAGTTTAATTTTTAATCTCTTATATAAAGCTAAAAAATTTTAATGACAATATTATTATTGAAATTACTAAGTTTAAAATTTTTACTATTTTTTAATTCCGTATTTAAAAGTTCAGCATAGAATTTTTTACAGAAGATTGCATAATTATTGTTAGCTTTGTCAATGAGAGTAATTACAAAATTTTTTTTGAAGTTGCTTAATTGATTGAACAATATTAGAAAAATTTGCTGGATTTTTACTCTTATTCAAATTATCCTTATTATTGAAAACAAAGCTTTTAAAGTAATACAAAACACCCCATTTCCATTCTGTTAGCATACCTAAAGGTAAAGAGAATCTTATTGATATCTTTAAACTATAGCTATTGAGATCATTAAGAAAGTATTTCAGAATTTCATTGATTGATATATGGTAAATGGGTCCAAATTTTGTGCTCCCCAATGCTCCTGGGCTGTCCAGGACAACATTGAAAGCGACCATCTCCCAATTTTCCCTGAATTCAAGAAAAGACAAAAGACGTCAAACTCTAATGAGAAATTCTGGAATTTCAAGAAGGCAAACTGGACCTGTTTCAGAGAATATTTGGATGAAGAACTGGCCTCTTTGCAACTTATGGAAGATGTCAACCAGTGCTGGCAGAATTTCAGAAGAATTATTCTTAAGTATGCTAAAGCCTTCATCCCTAGAGGGAATGTAAAAAGCTTTATACCGCTTTACTCCCAATTTACTGCCACTCTAGATCCCCTTTTTGTAAAAAGAAAACACCTCTTTGAATCTGCCAGATTGTTGGGAGTCAACTTGAGACCAGATATTAGCAAAATCAATGCAGAAATAAAATTAGCTTACTCCTAACGTAAGAGATCTAGATGGAAAGAAATTTGCAGTAAAATTGACTTCAGGACATCGGACTCAAAGCTTTGGAAACTGCTTAAAGGTATTAACAAAGAACAAACACAATATGAGGAATGCAACACAATTAAGGATGACAATGCCCAAATGTTTACAGATGCTAAATCTGCTGACAATGGCCTTGCTGCTCACTACCAACAAATCAGCAGACTCAACTTCTCAAACGAGGACAAGCCGGTAATGCACAAGGCAAGAAATATTGTTCATAGATGCCGAAGTACTGATTGTGGTGATCATTCTCTGGCCACTAAATTTAATTTGCAAGAGTTACTGTTTGCATTAGCTTTTCTCGACCTTAGCAAATCCCCCGAACCGGATGGAGTTCATGGCTACATGCTCGAAAACCTTGGACCCTTTGGAAAGCAAAAACTGCTTGACTTGATTAACCTCTCTTGGAGTAAGGGGCGTTTACCTCAAGCATGGAAAAAAGCAACCATCATACCAATCAAGAAACCTTGTTTCTCTCGGGACTCGCATCGGAATGTTTGCTGATGATATTTCTCTTTGGGGTAGCGGTGACGACGTTGCCGAGATTGAGTCGAGACTCAACAACTCACCCGATTTTTGCTCCGTCTTTCGAAGCGAGCTAATTGCAATCGACAGGGGACTAGAGAAAATCTTGAGTGAAGGGCACCTTGGAAATACTTGGATACTATCTGACAGCCGTAGTTCAATTCAACACCTCAAAAATTGGGCCCTCATTGGAGATAAAACCAGTTTTTCGATCTTACAAAAAGTAAAACTCATTTCCCAGCAGCATGAGGTCCACTTTCAATGGATCCCGTCCCACGTCGATATCCACGGCAACGAGTTGGCTGACACTCTCGCAAAGAAGGGACTAGACCATCCAGTCCCCTCCACCTCAGAGCTTACATACCTTGAACTTTTCGTAAGGCAAAAGGCCCAGAAAAAACAAAAGTGGCTGCTTCCACCTACTCACTACTGGTATAAAGCAAAAAGACCAGGACTCTCTCTATCTCTTCCTGGTGACAGGCAAACCAACACTTGCTTATCCCGACTGGCCAGTGGACACCTGAAATATCCCACATTTTCTGCTAATCAAAAGATCTTTCCTCTTTGCCCTAAATGCCAACAAAACCAGGCATCACCTGAGCACATCTTTAACTGTTTAGGGCTGGGCTGGAACGACATTCATTCCTCTCCCATTCTGGTTTCGGATTTTCTTAATGTCAACTGATTTATTGATCTGGTCTGACCCCGTCAGACCAGATGGGAATTAGCAACAACAACAACAACAAATTTTGTGCCTTTTATCATTAAATTCCTAAGTTCCAAGTTTTTTATAATATTTAAATTACCAGTAATGATACATTTATGATGTTTATCAACAAAATCAAAATATTTCTCTTCCTCACAGTGACATTCATAATCGGATATATTAATACTCCCTAAATTTTTTCTTACATCATTATAATTAAATATAGTTCTACCAAGAGATTTATTATATTTAAAACTTTTAATTATATTAAAATCTTTTAATGGAAATAAAGCTTGAGAATTTTCAAAAATATTGTGAAATTTGATCTTGTTACAAAAATATTTTTTAAATCATTCTTGAAAAATTTTCCGTTATGTAAATACATTTGAATTCGCTACTCGCTTTATTGATTATGTTTTATTCTGTTTTTCTTTTTATTTTATTTTATTTTCTGTTTTTACGTGTTATTTTTACTTATTGTGTTCTATTTAATTTGCTGTAATTTTTGTAAAAAACTTTTTTGAATGCTCGAATGCTCCTCACACTATTGTATTAATATATTTTGCTTTGGCTATAGTGATACAATATCAGAAAGCACTCCTTTTATTATCTTTTTTTTTCTTCCCATTTGTTTGTTATTTTTTATTATTATTTTTCTTCCCTCCCCCCTTTTTTTCATATGTCTGTAATTTTCCTTTGTTTTATCTTCATTTTGAACTTATCTAATGAGTTCTGTTTACTTGCAGCTTATGCGCAATAAATTAAACTTATTGTTTTTCTTAATTTTCTACTTGTATTTATTTATTTTGTTGTGCATATATATATATATATATATATATATATATATATATATATATATATATATATATATATATATATATATATATATATATATATATATATATATATATATATATATATATATATATATATATATATGTTGGTTAGGAAATTAAATTAGTAAAACTGAAATTCTAATCTGAGGTGGCTCAGAATTAAACTTGTATGATTGCTGAACCCGTCCATGCTCTTGTGTAGAAATATTACTTTACGATGGTGTTTTTTCTTTCCTTAAATATTTGCGGCAACCAACTCTATGCATTTTAGAACCCTCATCAAACCTGTTAAAATTGACGATGAAGGCCGCTTCATATTATTTAAGAGAGAAAAGGTCAAGAGCGAAAAAATGCACGAAAATGAACGTCGTGTTTAGGAGTGACTGACGACGCGTAACTAAAATTTGCATCGAATAATAAATGTTAATTTTCACCCACTTATTAAATGTTTAATTATAGCTCACAAATTCTAATGAAAATCTTTTCCACAGGATGGTGAATGCATTCATGTACTACGGTCTGTCCTACAACACCAATGATCTGGCTGGCGACCCATACATCAACTTCCTTGTATCGGGAGCTCTGGAAATACCTTCCTACATGCTTCTCATATGGGCCGTGAAACGACTGGGTCGCCGTCCCACGCTTGTGGGTTTCATGTTAGCTGCGGGCATTGCTTGCGGCGCAATAGCTGTAAGTCCGAATAGTAAGTACGTCATGCACTTTCATTTTTGTCCATTCAGCAATATTTTCTTCATTATAAGTTCTAAATTTAAAAGAAGTTCAAGATTATAGTTCTAAATTTAATGACTACTTGAGATCGAACCATGGATTGTATGGGGATTTGTGTTTGCCAAGTTGTGTGCAATCACACTCTAATGAATGCACTTTTGGGACACATATCGATTATGCATCTTGGGGGCATTTTTTTTTCCATCCACTCCTTCAGTGTTAAGTTGAAAGGAATCTTAAACAAATAATCCCAAGAAACTGAAATATTACCTGATTAGAGACTTCATTCGATTCAGAAATATATAAAAAGCTAGTAACAGTCTACGATGTTTCGAGCGCTTCAAAAATAGGCGCCCATTTTCAAGACTTGTCAGGCGTGAAGGAGAAGAAGCAAAAGTGATCTGAAATAAAAAAAAACGAAAAGTTGCCAAAGAAAAATGAAAAAAATGAAGGTGAGAAACAAAACTAGTAAAACCATAGTAACCGAGAGAGAATAGAAACAGGGCAAGAAAAACCCCAGGGATCGAGAAAGGACAAATCATGCATTTCCCTAAGCTACGGTGAGTGGGGACGTTAACAAGGTGATCATCATATGAATAAAACAAGAATCCAGGGCATCAAGATGGGCAGATGTGACTAGGGTGGAAATAATTTTGACATGATCGAAATTTAACTTATGCCCATACATAAATGCTTGGCTTCTTCGCACAAACTGGAAGCGCTTTAAAATGTAGACTTAAGGAACACTATATCCAGAATTCGTACGTTATCAAGAATTCGAGATATCATCAATTGCTGCACATTGCTCGAATCTTGATATGGTGCAGTGCTAAAAAAAAGTTTCGAATTTTGTGGTTTTAATAAAATTGTCAACATAATAGGTTTGCCCTATAGATAAGTTCCTCAGTAGTTGAAAGAGGGAAAAATTGCCTTCTCTCCCACTTTAGCCACCCTCTTGAATTTATTAAATGAAAAAAAAGCAAGGTTTCAGAAAGTGGATACACTTAAATTGTACTGTCTAGAGAGGTGAGGTATTATTCCCAATCAATTTTTTTAAAATTCTAAAACGAATAAATTAATGATTTTTAAGCATGAAAAATTCGGTTTTATACTTAGATCTTCCTACGCTTATAACGTTGTATATGAGTATTATTATATCTATATATAAATTAAAACTTGTACTTTTTATACCTTAGACCTGCTAAATAACGTACCACTTGCAGATTATGAATGCTATTCACTTTGTTTTCGGGGTAAGCAAATGTAAAGAGAATAATACTTCGCTTGCCTTTTTAACGTGTAAAAAGATGTAAATCAGAAATCGTGGTTTTCATACTCACTAAAATCCTTTTAAAAATGTATTTAACACTAGATTTGCCCGAGGAAGTCATTTTGACTGCTTTTAAAATTCAATTAGTGAAACAATGATGCATGTAATTTCATGGAATTTTGAGACTTTTTGTTGGTAATATTTACTAATAACTTGTTATATAACTGTAAATGATATTAAAAAAAAATATTAAAAATTTATTTTAAACAAATTTCTTAACACATTCTTCCAGTCATTTCGACTGTTTTTGGGCATACTAAATTTCAGTCTTTCTAGTGTTAACATCATTTCATATAACGCTTTCGAAAAACAACCTTAAATCACTAAGTAAAATTTAAAGCGCAATGTTAACTTTCTTTTTTCATTTTAGGCCTCCCATGGTTGGCTACAAGTTTGGCGATGATTGGCAAATTTTGTATAACAGCTTCTTTTGGTTTACTCTACTTGTATACGGGCGAACTCTTCCCTACTGTTGTTAGAAATGTCGCCATTGGATCAAGCTCTATGTGGGGAAGAATTGGATCTATCATAGCACCTTTCGTCAAAGAACTGGTTAGAATTCACATCTTAATGGATCGATATTTTCGAACATGAAATCAGACACAAAATCATACTTTCTCCGAATTAATATAACTTTTTTTTTTCCAGCGGATTCTTAACACTCAAAATATTGAAAGTAGCCGCAATCTGGGGAGTCGGGTCAGAATAGTTTGGACAGGTCGAAAGTTCGAATTTTACGGATTAGAGTACATTTTTGGCGCAAGAGCCATGGTTTGGCTATACCGCACCCAAAACTGGACTAAAATGACTGTAACTTGGTTAAAATCAGAGCAGCAAGGTTAGAATGAGCAACATGTCCAAAATTAAAACAGCTAATTGAAAATGCGTCAACTCGGTTACAACTAGAATGAAATCAAATTGTAAAACCCGATAACTCCAAATCCCTTAATGTTAGTTTTACTTTTCTCGTATCTCGCCATATTTTGAAAATATTTAAAGCTAATCGAAAAAATTTTTTGCACACAATTATAAAATTTATTTATGCAACTTGCCGCCTAAGGCGGCCAGCTGTCCGCCACGCTAAAGGTTTTCACAAATAAAGTTTTTTACAACATAGCAGGAAATAAAGGATAGAAAAACCAAAGAGATCCAAGGTAAGTGTGATCGTTCCTTCAAAAACAATTAAATTCCTATTTTATATATTATATAGCTACAACGCTTAAGAAAAAAAAACTAAAATGCTAAATACATGAAAAGAACACGGAAACGAATTAATTTTTTATGGTATCAATTTCTATTTCTATAAAAAAATTTTATTGTATCAATTTCTATTTCGGGAAAAATATACTTGAGGGTGCCCCTTGGCAAAATTGGCGACTTATGCTTGGCGCCATACTTGTTTGCCCGTAACGCCGTGGTAACCCACAAACAGGACATTTATATCTATTACTAATTAAACCTTCATTCATACACAAGTCAATCACTGTTTTTTTTTCATTGTTATTAAAATCGTACAGAAACTTAAGATTTATCTTATTGACAATATTCAATTTTAGTACCAGAAGCAAAAATAACCTTACCAGCTGGTACCCAAAGTAGAACTAACGGATCTTTGAAATTACATTTAAAAATTCATTTAAAAACAATGCTAAATTCTAAACTAATCAGAATCACGATTAAAATCTAAACCAATCAGAATCACGATTGGTTTTCAACATCGCCTAGCTTGGCGATCAATCGCGATCACAACTTGGCGGGGGCACCCTCAAGTATAGTCTACCCTCTATTTCTATATCGCTACAAAAATTATCGTCTTCGCTTAAGAAAAAAAATAGAGCGTGGAAAGAAGAAGAAAAACATATTATAACAACTATGAACAGCGACAAATATATCAAAGGGAAGCGTTCTATTTACGTATCGAATATGTTGCCACATTTTTAATACAAGAGTTAAACTTTTCTCCACTTTGATAAATGTAAACTAATGCGAACCTTACAATTAAATTATTCCTTCGTATATTATTGGTTTAAGTTGTAGAAAATTAATATTTCGATTGTAAGGTTCGCATCAGCATACATTTATAAGAGTATATGCATTTTTAATAGTTTTTTGAATATGGCTCTTTGAAGACGAAAAAGCATAGATTTTCTTACAAAATGACTGATAACTAAGAAACTAATCTAAATTTTTGAAAAAGAAAAAAAATGCTTCTTCATTATGTCAAAACACAATTATGTGCCGAGTTTCGTGCGAGGCTTCTGGGGCGATATATTGTGATTACAGACACACACGCAACCGCGTTTATTATTATGTATAGATGATTCCACGCAACGAAATATTTTTACTAAATCTTTTTATTTATTAATGGTAGAAAATTTTTTTGATTTCTTAAAACAATTTTTATATCTTTTTAAAGAAGGTAATTTTATAGGACAAAATACGAAATTTGCGCGCAGTCCATCGAGCCATTTTTGATTTATCAAACTTTTAAAAAGTCATACATTCAAAATTTGATTTCACGAGAACTATTGAGTCAATTGCGTTCATTTTTTGTATTTTTGTCTTATAAAAATTGAATAATTTAAAAAGATGTTAAATAGTGTATGCCTTCACAATTCAAAATTCTTTCGATCATTTTTAAATAAATGTAGTTATTAAAAATGTTTTTTTTTTTTTTTGCTTGAAATTTTACTCTGGATTAATGAATTTAAAGATATGAGTAAAAAATTTTGGAACCGCTTAAGAAAATTCTCGAAATACGCAAACATTTAAATTAAGAGCATTCGACCGTCCGTCTGAGATGGGGAGGAGATTGCCTTCTTCCTATTTTAAGATGAGAGATAGAAATCCGTCGAAAAAAGCATTCAGAGAAAGTATCCTTTTGTGTCATGGCTTAAAATATCGTCTCTACGCTAATTAATTTGCACAGTTGAGATCAAACCCACGAACCATTGACGATTCGATTATTAGAATAAAAGTTATTCAGGATGGTCTGCTTTTTATTTTGAGGACTGTCGTGGTGACAGTCATGTATCCTTCATCTATGAAAAGGTACCCCCCTTCATAGAATCCAGTTAACGCGTCTTAGTGAATTGGAATTATATTTCGGTAGTGGTACACACTTTACTGTACTCCCCCACCAGAATTATAGCTGTGATAGAATATTCGATGAACGGATACCACTAGTGGATTCGTTGTTGTTCTGTGAGAAGCGGGGAGAGCTGTATTAAGATCACCCTACTTTTGAATGCTGAATTCAAAATTCTGAATCTAACAGTCCCTGACCAAATTATTAGACGCGCTACAAGATTCCATGTAAAATCTTAAATTATCACGTGATACAGTTTTAGTGTTCTCACGTGACTGTCTGCATATGTTTACGTTCGTGTATCAATCGCTAAAATTTGATGATATATAATATAACTATTGGATAAATTAGACTATACATTGCATAAATATAGAATATTTATTGCATCAAGTATTGTATTAGTATATTATAATAATTATACCAAATGATGAGACGCACTGTATTTTTTTTAATAATTAAATGTTTTGCACGAGTTTGTATGTAATACTTTCATATTTAAGCACACATGTATTTTTTTTTAAAAATTTTAAAGTCGAGTTATTTGTTTAAAGCTATGTTAATTTATAGAATAATATATATTATAATTTCGATGTTTTCATATAGATGTCTAAATTTATGATATATATTATTCAATTAATGTAGAACATTTGTCGAAAAAAATATATTTTTATTTTATTCTATAAATATTATTCCTAACATTTGCAAAATAATATTATTCGAAGAAAGTTTATATATTTTAAGCTAAATTATTTAAACTATCTAACACAGCAGAAAAATAATTTACTTTTTAAAGTTTTTCAGCTTCTTGATAAAGATAAAATATAATAAAAAGAGTATTTTTTTAAAAAGAAATTATGCTGCTTCCAGATTTACAATAAAAAAAGCTCTTATTTTATTCTCTGTTGCACGAACAGACATTATGTGTAAGAGCTGATTTCCAAGGTTAGCTAAAATGTAATTGGAGAAAGATTTTTTTTAAAAGCTCACGATAATCTAAAATTACTTAGAAATAGCATTAAGTTTATTCTTTTTATAATCATCAATGGTTCGAAAGTCCAGGATAAGCCTTGGCCTTCTGGGGAAGTTTTCTCCAGGCTAACGTTTTTCCTGCTACTGTTTTCTAGTTTTTAGTTTTTAAGACCAAAATGTCTTTTTCTATTCATCTCAAATTCGGCCTGCCTCTTTTTCGTGTGCCAACTGGTCAGGCATTTAAAATCTGCCCATTTTATTCTTTGTCGTTTAATAAAGTTTATAATGTCAGCCTTTCTATCAAAGGTACTTAACATAGCCTCATCCGTACAAGACAGAGTCACAAGCGTATGTTAAAATGGATCTTAAAAGAGATTTATATAGTAAAACTTGTGTTTTTCTACGAATTACATCGGATTTTATGTGTTTTCGAATTCCATTAAAGCATTTATTGCCTATAGTTTGTTCTTCTTTGTATTTCCATTGTAATATTGTTCCTGTTGTTGATGACAGGAAACGAAAAATTATATTCTTCAATTTCTAAGCGGTTTTGTTCTCTTTATAAAACCTAATATTTTCGTTGTTATATTTTCAGGGTCAAGCTACACACGCTTGGTTACCTAATGTGGTCTACGGTCTCTTAGCCATTAGCAGTGGACTTCTGGCTCTTCTTTTGCCAGAAACAAAGGATAAGAAAATGCCCGATACTCTGGAAGAAGCAGCTGAGTAAGCTTCCTCTCTAAATTAAAACTATCCGGAATGGTTCTTAAAAGTGGTTGAACCTTTTATAAACGGTGTTTCCTCACTCTCCGTTACCATGGATTCAGCCAACTATTCTCTTTTTTTCCATGGCAGTAGATTTTCATAAGAATATACTGACGTGGGATAATATCTGTCGATGCCAAAGAATAAAGCTGGTTCAGGTATAAGAAGAGTGCTTTATTTTATTCCATAAGAAGGAATCCATATTGTAAGGATTCATTGCTTAACCTTGTTATTTTGAACTGAACTCAAATTCCTGAATGAAACGATGAGTCATTTTCGTAGAATTTCATTTAGTAAAACTAACCTTCGGAGATAAAAAAAAATCCCTATTTTATTTAATAAGCATAAATCTGCATTATTTTTAACGCAAGCAAAATCTTCCTATTCTGTAGGAGCGAGGAAAATCTCCCACGGTTAGCCTGGCGGACACATAATCCGATGAGGATAGTTTAGGTGCAAGCCGGATGACCTCACAGGATGGCTCTATCACAGTTCATACTTTTTCTTTTCTTGTGCTTAACAAACTTTTGATGATATAGTATTGTTCGACAGCACCTCCCATAAAAGGTGAAAAAGAATTAAAAGAAATATCGCTTGATAATTTTTACAGCTTCTACGCACTTTTCCTCAAAAATTTCAAAGCAATTTATTATGGTCCTTTAAAACTACACATTTGACAATTTTTAGATTTTTTCAAAAATTTAATTTAATTACAATTTAATGAAAACCAATTTGGGTGATGCTAAAAATTTCTTTCACGCACACCGAATAAGTTAATCATTATTTATTGGTGCTTTCAAAATAAATTTTTCTTTTTCAGAAAAGAAGTAAAGCCAGATGAACTAGTGCCTTTACGTCAGAATTCCTTGAAGTGATTCATGACAGAATTATTAAAGGTGGAATTAAATTTTGAAATCCTATGATGTGTGCACGTTAGCATTTATAGAAAATTCATTAGATGAAAAAAGTATCTCTTGTTTAACGCATCATTTAAAGAACCCTGCTTTTGTTGATTTGGCAGCTACTGGTAAATAAATCTACTTAAAAGTTTTTTTTTCTTTCCAAATAATCTTGTTGTGGTTTTATTTTTAATAGTTTTTAAAGTGACATAAAATTATTTTCAAAAAGACAATGGTTCATTGTTTAAAAGCTTTTATTTGTAAATTAAAATCGACAATAATTTTCCCACTCTCCTCTTCCTAATCCTTTTTCCTCACGCGTTTCTATTCTAACTTCTGACTAAAATCTACAAGGATGGGGAAGAAAAAAAACGAAAAGTTTGCTGAATCCATGGTAACGGAGAATGGGGAGACGCCTATTCAAAAGCGTTTTTCTCGAAGCTACATTTTTCAGGTCAGCGGATCTCGAACAAATCACGGCCAACTGACTGTATTTTAAAGGCTTCATTAATTACAAACAGATGGTTTTATTTAATCACATAAAAAAAAATTTTATTTGTTATAATATCTGGCAAATTTTTGAGGAAATCTAGATTTTTGTGGTTCACTAGAGGTAAAATAGAGGAATTTCTTCTGAACTTTTATTCTTTCCACGTTCTTATTATAACATGCTTATTTTTTCTAGGTAAGAGGGCACGTTTTTTTTTTTTTTTTTTTTTTTTTTTTTAACTGTTGTCCGAAAACATTTAAGGCAGGCATGTTCTGGAAAATAAATTACAAGACTGTGTAAAGAATGAAAATTCAGAAAAAAATTTCTCCGTCACACCTCCAGTGAACTGCAAAAATTAAAATTCGCTAAACATTTATTCGTAACAAAAAAAAAAAAAAAAAAAAAAGACTACGCAATCAAGCCATCTATTTGTAATTAGCATAATTTTAAAAATACAGTCAATTGGTTTGAGATCAACTGAGAAACGCTTTTAAAATGCACTCTAAAAAGAGTGGCTATACAAAAATTCAACGTTACTTTTCTTGCATGCATCCCATAAAATTTTTGAAGCATCTTTTCGGAAGAAAAAATAAATATATTTTAAAAATACGGTTTTTCTATAGTCAAGTAGAATCTTTAGTTTATTGGAGTCCGTACTGATCTCTATAAGAAATTTAAACTAAAATGAATTTTAAAAAAAAGGACACGATTATGACTATTCTGTGACAAAAGAACACCTATTTTATCGATTGCTGGTCCGGGAGACCATTGACAATTATCGGACCACCTGCTTAAAGTTTCATGAAATTTGTATAGAGTGAGGGGGGGTAGCGGTGGTGAACGGGGTGATATATATATCTTCAGCAAATATCGATATTTTACGATATATTTCTATTGAACCGAATTATATTACTTATACATTAAACAATAATTTCGTTTCTCAATTGAAGAAAAAAAAAACATTTTTTGGGCGTTTTCTTTAACAAATTTATTAATTAATATTTGAAAAAAATCGTTGCAAAAATATAGGAACAAAGCTAGGAAATCATTTTGTAACTTATCCGCTGGAAAGAAATGTTTATTAAACTTGATCTCTAGACCAGAGAGTAAATAGCTTTAAAAGTAAATGAGTTTAAAATTTCCTACGGAAAGATATAGAGACTAT
This sequence comes from Parasteatoda tepidariorum, assembly GCF_982258835.1. Classification (NCBI taxonomy): domain Eukaryota; kingdom Metazoa; phylum Arthropoda; class Arachnida; order Araneae; family Theridiidae; genus Parasteatoda; species Parasteatoda tepidariorum. Next base: position 130,748,325 of record NC_141755.1, on the reverse strand, counting down.
ATCTTTTCATTTTATTTTACCGGCTTTTTATTATATATACATTTTTGTTATACTTTTTTTTAAATATTTTAAGAATTCAAAATGAAGATAAAACAAAGAAATTACAGATATATGAAAAAAAGGGGGGGAAATAAAAATAAGATTAAAAATAAAATAACAAGGAACTGGAAAAAAATAATAATAATAAAAATCCGAAAAAAAAGGATAAATTTTTTTTTTAAGAATCCGGAAAATAAGAGATATAATCTTTTCATCACCCCACACTATTATATCCGCAAAAAAGAGTGCTTTTTAATATTGTATCAATATAGCCAAAGCAAAATATATCAATACAATAGCGTGAGGAGCACTTAAAAATTTTTTTACAAAAATTGCAACAAATAAATAAAATAGAACACAATAATTTAATCGTGTGGGCTGATGTAAAGATTATATCTTTTATTTTCCAGATTTTTAAATATATATATATATATATATATATATATATATATATATATAGCTTATCTACTATTAGCTTACTTTCGTTTTCTTTTTGTTTCCGTTTTTAGTTCGTCTTCTAATTTCGTGTGTTTAGGGCATTGCTCTTTGAGCCTACTTTTCGGACTTCAGCAGCAATAATAATTTGACTCCTGCTAAAAATCAATTCAAAATGAGTAAATCCTGTTTTTTTTTTTTTTTTTTTTTTTTATTTTTTTTTTTTTTTTTAATAGTTGTTTTAATTTTCAAACTTTTTAATTACAAGCTTTAAATTATCTTGTATTATATTATTACCTTGCGCGCATCCATTTTCGGGCCCACCCAAGGTAACTAACAAATTAGACGCGCTTCAGTTTTGCAGTAAGAACGTGCCATAAGATATCACTTTATTTATGCTTCTGTTTTCATATATTGTAATCTGGCAATCTTATTACGAAAATATTATAAATCATTCTTGAAAGATTCCGGTACGCGTAAGTTCATTTAATTCGCTCCTCACTATGTAGATTTCTTTTCGTGTACTGATCTCTAATCTCTTTACATTTTATTTTCAGTTTTTTGCTTGATATATTTCTTTGTTTTTCCGTACATATTTTTTACTTAATGTGTTCCAATTTCGTTTAAAATTTTGTGAGTGCTCCTCACACTGTTGTATTGATATATTTTGCTTTGGCTATATTAATACAATATTAGAAAGCACTCCTTTTGCGGATATAATCGTGTGAGCTGATGAAGAGATAATATCTTTTCTTAGTTTTGTTTTCCAAATTTTAATTAATTTTTTTTTTTTAAGGTATTAAAAATTATGATCTTTTAAATTCTTTTAAAATATTATTGCTAATAATTTTTTTTCTCTTGTCATTATTTTGTATTTTTTCCCATATTTTCTCAATTTGTTAGCTTATATATATATATATATATATATATATATATATATATATATATATATAAAAATTGATAAGAGTAACTTTTTCTTAATGTAGATAAAAACATGACATTAAACAGAAAAATATTATATTTCACAATCCGATCAATATCTTTTACTACAATTACTGAAATTCAATGCAATGCATAATTATGAAAACTGAAACATCTTGATTCTATTATGTTGAGTGTCCCCTACTGTATGTCCTTATATTTAATTTTGGAATCATCTTTAAGAATGCAGTTTAAAAAAATATATGCAAATTAGGGATCACAAGCTATCATTTAAGAGCGAGAAAAAACAATATGAAAATCTTAAGAATCACTATTAAGACATACGGAATTAAAGCTTTGAAACTAGTTTGATTGCCGAATGCCGAATTAAGCTTAAAGTGTCTTTCAATTCCTCTGTTTTTTCAGCAACTACGCATACATTTCTAATCTCATCTTCTCAATTGATGATTGGTCATGTTTTGATTTTCTTTTTCTCCACTTAAGTATTAATTTGGGATCCTTTCTTCCCCCACCTCATTTGTGACAAGAACTCAAGAAATTTATCGAAGGAATAGTTTTTTCGGAACATCCTATACACAGTTCTATTAAAAAGTACTATTAAGTGAGCAGAGATTTACAAATCAATTGCAGTATCTCTAATAAAATAGAACATGATGTACCGACTGATTAAAAACTTTCAGACTAGAGAAAACATATAAGAAAATCAAAAAATACAATTGAAATTCATTTTATTTGTTTCTTAAAGTATGTTATTAAGAAATAACTCGTCAAAGAAGATTTATATTTATACAGTTTTCAGAAAAAAATTTATGCTCACAATTAATATTTTAGCCTGAGATCCTGAGTGAAAACTTTAAAATCTAGTGGTTTTTAGAAGTAAATATAATAAAAAAAGAATACTATGACAAATGTGAAGATTGTAAAAACACTTCTATTTATAAATTTGCTATGCATTTTAATATGTATTTTTCTGCATTTTTTTTTTTTTTTTTTTTTTTTTTTTGCATTTTTTTCGAAGTATTAGTGCTTTTTGTGAAAATTGCCAAAGGTAAAGAGGTTAATTGATCATGAAAAACAGATAGGATCTTTTTCTTCAATAAATATTCATGCTATTGCGATGATAAAGAAAGGTAGTTCAAAGACTGTAGTCGGTAAGTTCTTAAAATTGAAAGACAATAATGGTGAAAAAGGATGCTGCGAGAAGAAACGAAGTCCCCGTGAGATGAAAAACGAGATTAAAATGGTATAAAACCGACACCTAACTTTGTTAAAAACGTCTAACGTTTACATAGTTTCTTCAATGAAAACTAAAAAATTAAAAGTAATTCAGAAAAACGACTCTTACACAAGATTCTAAATTTTTTATATATTTTTTTTTACGTTATTTTTTTTATATTAACATCAATTGAAATACTAATTTTATATCGTATCACTTTTCACTTATTTTTAAGACACTTACAGTGTCTTAAAAATATAGTTTTATTTTGAAAAGAAAATTTTGTCTGTTAAAATTTTTGATGAGAATGACATAAGTTTTATAAAAGCATAATATTATGCCATGTAATCCTATGTGATAACAGAATCACGAATGAGATAAATTTTTTGGGACATATTTTATTATTTTAAATATCAGTCGAACTTTTAAAGAAATATTAGATATAATGATAGAAATATTAGATTAGATATAATTAGACGCATTACTATGGATTTGATTTGATCTGGACTGAGATGAAAGATACAACATTAAAAGTAATACTGAAAGAATTATCTTAAACATTGGTTACAATAGAGATTATATTCATTAAAATATTTATAAAACTCTATAAACGAAAAAAGTGGAAAATTCAAGACTATTAAAGCAATTTTAAGTTTTCTCATCTTATTCCGGTTTAACTTATATGGTTTTAGAAATCGAAAATGTTGTGTTTGAAAAGGAAAATAAAATTATTCAATTGATTGACAGAATTAGTATTCATATTTTTAAGAAATGATTCATTAGAATAATTGTGGTCGGAATAGTTTTAATGCAAATTTTATTTAGTATATATGCCTTCTTTTTATTTACAAGAAAAGAATGAGATAAGATGAGATATTTCGGTTTTCGTGGATCACCGGGTTCATTTTGGTAACCATAAAAACTTTACGTAAATTTACACAAAGAAATAAAGAAGACAACACATACAACTCTCATATTTTTTTTTCCTTTATCAGCAGTATTTCTAATTTCAGTATTGAAGCTCTAAAAAATTAATACTTTTAATTCAGAAAAAAATATTAGTTAAAAATGCCAAATTATAAAAATGTTAATTAGCACGAAACAATTACTTTAAAAATCCTACATTATTTAAAAAAAATAATAATAAATAAATAAAATTAAAGTACACTTAAAACACTCATACAATAAATTAGGTTTAACAAATTATCCCATTCTTTAAAAAGGAAGAAGAAATTATTCGTTTTCATTACTGGCAGTAATAAAATCGTATGAATTTTTTATTTTTTTTATGAAACTTTTACATTTAAAATATATTTTCATTCTTTTAACTAATTAAAATGTAAGCTGATATTAATTTTTTGTATTATGACAAAAATAATCAATATTTATATAAATTTGTTTGTTAAGTTATATGTAAATTTATAATTGTAAACCTGTCATTAAATTTCTGAATAAAAACAAAGTTATGGAAAGGTCATAAAAATTCTAAGTTTTGATTTATAATTTTTAAAATTACATTGATTTCATAAATATAAAATAGGAACAAACTTCGTGCGTTAAAAATGAATTCATGCACAAACAATGAACGGTAAAATCATGAACTAATGTAATATATAAGTAAATATAGTATACAAACTATAAAATAATTAATATAATTCTTACAGTACATAAACATACAATTATAAATGTATTAAGTGATTTTATACAAACATTTGCTTACCTCCTCAGAAATGGATTTATTTAATGACTTCTTCGTTGGTTAACAACGATAAACTTTATTTAAAAAAGAAACCTTATATAAACTTCACTTAAAAAAAAAAAAACTAATAATTTAACTTAAAACAATTAAGGAAGCAAAATGTAAAAGTAAGCAAATATTGGCTAATTTAAATAAAGATAAGCTAAATAAGTGGCTAATTTAAGTAATGGAGCAATAGAACTGTAAGCGCTTTGTATATGGGACGATTTAGAATTATATATCAGAGAAATTCTCTTGAGAAAATCACCAAAAAAAAAAAAAAGCAAGAGGCTCCCCCTACTTAGAATCAATCTTAATCAGTTAACAGCGTGAAGAAAAGGAATGGTGTTAAGAGCGTTTTATTGCTTATTGAAGGAAAGGGTGACAATTCTTGTAGTTCTCTAAACACCTTTTTTATTTTCTTTATACAGTGCATTTCTTTATGTATTTTATTTTTTGCTAATTTTCCTTAAATTGTATAATATAATAAGTTATTAAGGGGGGGAGGTCCGGACCCCTATGGTTCCGACGCCAGTGTGTTTGTAACCAAGGATTGGCCAGAAAATGGATATGAGCAAAGTAATAATATTATGCAGGGTAATTTAAGGAAATTTGTAATTTATAAGGTTGATATTTAATTATACAATTTTAATGACTTTAGAACATTAACATTTATTAAATAGGTTTGCACAGATTTTTAGCCATGGATTTCCCCGAATTAGATTAGCACACGGTAAAAATATAAATTAACAAAGAATATTTAAGTAAATTTAATAATAATAACATGCAATTAACCCAATGATTTTACATAGAATTTAACTACTTTAATTGGGCGTCCATTGTTTTTTTTTTCTTTATCAAATTTTGAAAGAATTTGTCTGTTTTTAGGATCCATAAAATTACTACATATTCTTTTAATTCTATTCATTTTATTAAAAATGGTATTTAAATAGATGTATTTAGAAATATTAGAATTCCAAATTATTATTTCATTTATATTAAAATTAAAATCATTTCTTTTATAGTATAAATTAACATTTTTTGCGCATATAATTGTGTGAGTTTATGAAGAGATATCTTTTCATTTTTTGTTTTCCGACTTTTTAATGTGCATTTTTGTCAATTTATTATTTTGTTTAAATATTTTATTTTAATAATTTTTCTTCTTCTCTTTTCGTTAATTTTTAATATTTTCCATGCCTTCTCTATATTTAAACTTATTTTATGAGTTCTACATACCTGCAGCTTATGCGCACTAAATAAAACTTATACATTTTCTTTGTTTTACTCTTTTTTTCTTCTTTTTTTAAAATCCTTTTGTCTTTACTGCACGCCATTACGAATTAACATTAAAGGCTTAAATTTTCGGCAGAAATTTGTATGTTTTTCGATTTTTCTCTCAGATTACGATCGAAGATTATTTTTCTAATTACGAGAAGCACTCTGAAATAATTTGAATACATGATTTTACACAACATGAATTTTTATAATATATTCGAGTTTTAAAAAGTTCAACATGTTTTCCAATTAACAGAATCATTATCATAAGTGTCAGTGGCGTGCAGAGAAGGGTGGGGATCAACACTTGAGAAAAGACAACACAAGAATCAACACTTGAGAAAAAATTTATTTCGAAATATTAAATGACTTCTTTTCTTCAAATCGACTACAAAAATAATTTCCGTTATACTTGAATTATTACTCAATATTTCGCAATTACTCTTTGTGTAAATTTAAACTTATAAAATTTTAACCAGTTTTTTTTCACGAAAAATATTTTATGAAGAATATTATACAAATAAGCGTTAAGAAGAGAAGTGCATTTAATGAATGAAAGAAAGATTTAAATTTTTATGAATGTATATCTTTCCAATGAGTATGCGTTTCCTTACTTTCTCATTTAAAAAGGTTTTTGTTTGGGTATTCTTCTCAAAGGGAGCTTTTCAAATGTTCTTTGAACAATATTATTTGGAAGAGGTTGAAATTTGCTTATTTTCGGTAACAATGGGGGGGGGCATTAAAATCATTTTAATTTTAAAAGTTTCATTCTATGTAGCAAAGGGAAAAAAATCCGAAAGAATATTTAACTTAAAATTTTATAAAACGGATTAGAAAGTGTAACTTTTGTCTTATGCAGGTTTGTATCTTCTATTAGAATCTTATCTTCAAATTAGAATACTAAAGTCAATGCAGGAAAATGAGGGTGAATAGCGAATCGAATCAATTCATTGCATTGCCGAAATGTTGTAAAGTCATAATTAACAACTACAGTCCCTGGCCATATTATTGGACGCACTCTTAAGATTCTATGTAAAATCTTCATTATCACGTGATACTCTATACAGCTTCATTGTTTTTACACGACTGAAACCGGTTTGCACTTGTTTACTATTCCTATATCAATGGGTTAACATTGTAATGCAATACGTTACAAATAAATACAAATAGGAAGTATATAAAAAATCTCCTGAATAAAAACCCATTACATGTATGTTTAAATATAAAAGCATTGCGTCTAATAATTTGATAGAATTATTACAATACTAGCCGCCTAAGGCGGCCAGCTGTCCGCCACTCTAAAGGTTTTCACAAATAAAGTTTTTTAAAACATAGCAGGAAATCTGAAGATTAGTGGACAATTAAAGTGGTCTTGTCCTGCAATTTTGTCTTCATATCCTTGGGCCCTAGCACTACTAGTAGAAACACGATCCTCTTCCTATCTTCTTTGACGTTTCTCTGATGTTTCTCGGACCCTAGCATTGCTAATTGAGACACGATCCTCTTCCAATTTTCTTTGACGTTCCTCTGGTGTTTCTCGGGCCCTAGCATTGCTAGTTGAGACACGATCCTCTTCCAATTTTCTTTGACGTTGCTCAGGTGTTTCTCGGGCCCTAGCACTGCTAGTTGAGACACGATTCTCTTCTAATCTTCTTTGACGTTTCTCTGATACTTCTTGGGCTCTAGAATTGCTTGTCGAAATTCGGTCATGTTCCATCCGTCTTTCACGTTCCACAGACGTTTCTTGGGCCCCTCTTCTTTGAGAATCTCTTAATGTCTTTTTCTTTGACAAAATACAAAGTTTTTTGGAAGGCGGTTCTGCCATGTCAGTAATCGGGTTTTTAAGAAGTCAACGAATACTTTAGAACAACAATTACTATGAAAGCAAATCATGAAACTTCAATATTAAAATCTAAGTGCTTACCTGCAAACTGAAACTTTTCTGAAAATAACTAATTACATTTAATAAAAACTGTTAAAATAAAGAATAGAAAAACCAAAGAGATCCAAGGTTCCATGATCGTCCCTTCAAAAATAATTAAATTCCTATTTTATATAGCTACAACGCTTAAGAAGAAAAAAACTAAAATGCTAAATACATGAAAAGAACACGAAAACGAATTAATTTTTTATGGTATCAATTTCTATTTCTATATAATTTTTATGGTATCAATTTCTACTTCTATATCGCTACAAAAATTATCGTCTTCGCTTAAGAAAAAAAAATAGAGCGTGGAAAGAAGAAAAAAAACTTATTATAACAATTATGCACAGCGACAAATAAATCAAAGCGAAGCGTTCGATTCACGTATCGAATATGTTGCCACATTTTTAATACAAAAGTTAAACTTTTATCCACTTAAACTAATGCGAACCTTACAATTAAATTATTAATTCCTTCGTATATTATTGGTTTAAGTTGTCGAAAATTAATATTTCAATTGTAAGGTTCGCATTAGCATACGTTTATAAGAGTGGAGAAAAGTATATGCATTTTTTAATAGTTTTCTGAATATGGCTCTTTGAAGAAGAAAAAGCATAGATTTTCTTACAAAATGACTGATAACTAAAAAACTAATCCAAATTTTTGAAAAAGAAAAAAAAATACTTCTTCATTATGTCAAAACACAATTATGTGCCGAGTTTCGTGCCTGGGCGAGGCTTCTGGGGCGATATATTGTGATTACAGACACACACACACAGCCGCGTTTATTATTATGTATAGATAATACCTGATATAATAAATATTTTCCATTTTTATAATATATCGCCTAATTTATCGAATCGTCGAATTTATATTATATATCGTCTCATTTAGCCCATTGGTACATGAATGTAAACAATTGCAAACAGTCACATAAAAACAATAAAGCTGTACAGAGTATCACCTGAGTTTTGCATAGAATCTTAGAGCGCGTCTCATCATTTGGGCAGGGACAGTGAGTCCTTGGTGTTTTCATGAAATTAAAATGCAAAAACCATGACAAAATAGGTGTAAGAGAGAAGAAAAAAAAAAGGGTGCATAGTTGAAAAAGAACATATAATGAGAAACGTATAAAGTGTAATTATCTTTTTAAAAAAAATGTGGTTATAGGAAACCGATGACGCTTACAGGATTAAAGTAACTCGCATATAGAATACCTTGGATTCAGACTACAAAAGTCAGGCACCCTCAAAGATTCTATTTTAATGGGGAGGAAGCTTAAATTTCAATCAGAAGAAGAGGGGGCGGTGTGGTTAATCTAGGGGGTTTGCCCTCCTGCCCCCTCCAGCTAAAAAGGCAGCTGACATCACTTTCAACACTTCCTCTCAATATATCCGATTGCAGATTGCTTTTGTCAAACATAAAATGGGGGGGTTTCACAATGCTTTTGTCATCCACTCCACGTTTGCCCACTTTGAGCCTGTTGCCCGCACGTGTCTCTGTTGTTCTTTATTTTTTGTATAATCAACAGTGTTCTTCACTTAGAAAACTTCAATGAAAAAAAAAAAAAGAAAGAAAAAATCAGTCTCGCATAGTTCAGGGAAAGCTATAATTCAATATATAACATCTTACCAGAGGTCGGAAGTAGCTGTTAGAAATTTCTAGGAAAAAATGGTCAAAAAACAATTTATGGAATGATCATTTTACCATATTTCATCAAGACAGTCACATAACCATACATAAAATGGTAATCAAACTGTTTATGAACTGCTTTCACCTTATGCGGTGAAACAACCAGAATTTTATCGCACCCACTAGAACCACCTCATGAAGCTACTTAGTTCTTTGCGTATACATATCATGTCTTATCTGTGTCCATCTCATGACCGACAGAGTTCTTCAACACATGAAGAATTTCCAGTGTCCACCACTCTCCAATGCCCATTACCTTACTAAAATCTGAACTCTTATGTCTAGTTAAATAATAATAATTATTATTTATTTTCACGTTTTTGAAAGATGCTAGTTGTAAATGGTTAAAAAACCGTATAGTTTAGTATTCATGGTTTTATAATCATACATTTTATGAATGGTTACAAAGCCATAAAGGAGAAAAATGTTCTTTACGGTTAATCGGTTGGACGGACAGCTGCCAGTTATTTAAGAATGAAAATTTTAACTGTGTGTAGTCGCTACATTTTTTCTATTACGCTACTTTAAAAAGAAATAGTAGTGTAATGCGATACGAAAAACAGTAGTTTGTGGCAACTACTTTTTTAGGTTAGCACAGTACTGGACTCTGGCACACGATTTGATGGGTACAAATCTTCGCGGGTCTGTCAATGCACGCCTTTATGGCTGTGAGTCAACAAGAATTGCGTATTATATTTGCCATTTCGAATAATTTATCATTTTGGTCACACTTTCACTCGCGAATGTAAGACATTGATTTCATTTTAAAGGAAGGGATTATGTACTTAAGGCTACAATGAATGTCCAAAATCGTGAAAATCACTCGAAAATCTAATTTTGACCATTTTACATTAATAAAATGATATGAAGAAGCATAATAATTATTAAAATCATGAGAATTTGTAAAACATTTGGACAATATTAATGTTTTTTTGCTTTTTTATTACAAAATTTTGTTATTGTGTGTGTTTTGTGTAGTGTTTCTCAAAACAAAAATGCTCCATCGAACTGGAAATTAAAATAATTAAATGCTCTATCATTTTGACGACTATTCCCTGACACTTTTCTTTTGACACACTCTCTAGAACAGTGATTCTCAACCTTTTTTATGTTGCGGCACACTTTTAACGATTTCGAAATTTGACGGCACACAATGAAAAAATTAGATTAAAAGTTGTTTAATTGCCTATTTTACACTGTGTTAAATAGTTTGTGATAATAATTTTGAATGTGAAATAATGTACTACGAAAGCACATTTATTGAGGGATTAATAATTTCTTTCGATCAATTTTTTATGAGTTAGTAACAGTTTATTTTTTTGCTAGTTATTAATTGTTAGCTTGCTTTCTATAGTTATTAACTGTTAGTTTTTTTTGCATTAACTGTCATTTTTTGTGATTACTTGTTAACTAGTTTTTTTTGCTAATTATTAATTGTTAGCTTAATTTTTGCTATTTATCCTTTGTTAATTTGTTTTTTTATATATTTGTTTTCTTAGTTATCCTTTGTTAATTTGTTTTTTTATATATTTGTTTTCTTAGTTATCCTTTGTTAATTTGTTTATTAATTGCATAGCTTACTTTAATGATTAGCTCTTACAACATTTTTTGAAATTGTGTGTCATATACAATTCAAACACTTCCATCTTATTTTAAGATTCTCAGCGACAATACTATCGCCGACAAAGATGTTACGCTGTTAAAGCGTCGAAAAATTACAAAAAGTATATATATATATATATATATATATATATATATATATATATATATATATATATATATATATATATATATATATATATATATATATATATATATATATATATTCACTTTTCTTTAATTTAAACTTTTCTCATAATAAAGAAAAGCACTAGAATTTTTATTGTATCATTTCTAATATTTGGCGGCACATTTTAATAATTTTACGGCACACAAAAGTGCCGCGGCACAGTGGTTGAGAATCACTGCTCTAGAACAATAAAAAAAAACTTGTAGGAAAAAGATGTCAAAATAGGGTATCACATCATATTTTATAGTCATTTAAATGTTTCAAAACGTTCATAGTGTCAAGTTCAATAGTTCTCAAACTTTCATAGTTCATATTTTTCATGTTTTTTTTTTTTTTTTTTTTTTTTTTTTTTTTTTTTTTTAAGATACTTGCTTTGTTTACTTTGTATGTAAATTAGTAGAAAAATGCGTTAATTTTTTACCTGCCACTTGAAGAGAAATGTAAATAGAGTTGAAATTAACGAATAATCTTTGAATTTAAGGAGAAAAATTTAGCGCAAGAAGCTTACTTAAACTTATTAAGATAAAGGTGGTAACACGTAAGATAACGTGGAGCAAAATAAATATGCAATTTTTTGGACGAAAAAAAATTAAAAAATTTCATGTTATAACATGACTTATGTATCACATAATTTTTTTTCATGTTCCCTCTCTAAATATAAACAATCCCTGCAAGTTACAGCAATGTAACATTGTTTTTTTTTTAGTCCCGCAATGGGCTAATCGTTAAACCCAGCAGAACACCGAAGTCAAGCATCACTGACTACGGTCAGTGTGCAAGTGGGTGACCACTTGGATCAGTCTGCGTAGAGACCGAGGGTGTGCGGTATTGGTCCTCGTTAAACTGTGCTACCGTGAAGTGCTCGACTTCGCGTGCAGGTCGTCGGGCTACCGAAGCGGATGTGCCATCCCCTCCGCAGAAGATCAAAATTGTGATGGCATGTCTTCGGATCATCCTCCGGGATGTTTCCCTGACCGTCGCCAATAGCCCATTGTGCAGCTCTAGTGCGACGTAAATTAACAACAACAACATTATTTTTTTAAGAAAAACTTATTAAGAGTTCACTGTAACCCTAATTTCTTAAAATATATAACAGAGCATTAAACAAACACTTCACAAATTTTGATAATTTCCCAGCATTTCTCAAATACGCTGTCCAGAAGAACATAAAAAATTGAATTAAATGAGCAAATTAGAGAATGTTTTAGATCTGGTTCATGTAAACATCTGTATAGATATTTCTCTTACACGGCACCAAAAAAAGCCTCATTACAACTCCCCGAATGGCAACGTTAGAAAATCGACCAATGATTCCTGCTAAAAATGTCACATGGCAAATCTAGGCGAGGTGGCTCAACATATAGCGCTTTTAAAAACGGAAACAATGACGAGTGTGAGCATTATCAGGTTGTTCAATTCAGATTCATGTCCTAAAAACATGATAATATTTAATTACTTAGGAATTAATTAATTTACTTTTATTTTCCTCATATATACAGAGAGCAGTCGGGAAAGAATTCTGTTAGGTTAAAAAACATTTCGCTAAAAAAAGAACGAATTCTAAAAGAAATAAAAATAAACAACTTAAAAATTATAAATGCTGTTGCCAGCCATAGAATTTTTTGAAAGTTAACTTAGCAACATAAATCAAAATGACATAGAAGCGCAACTAGATCAAAATTATGATACCTGAGCGCTTGATGTAACAAATCCTTCAATTCTATAAGTGTTGTATCGCCAAATGCCCAGATTAACAATTGTGTTTTTAAAGAAATTCTATAAAAAGTTTTATGTAAAAAAAACTTCTATCCAGCTACTTCTACAACTGCTTCTTGAAGAACTTGGCTCATTGATTAAAAATATTGTTTTAATTTTACAGTACTAACTTTACTTCTACTTACATTATTGCTATGACCCTCTTTCATTACATTTTACAACTTCATGCTAAATTTGAGGTCTTTAAGTTGTTTTGTGGTTGAATACTGACATTTAGAGATGGGTACTTAAAAAAAATAATATTTAGTGGTTTAGAGTTGCCTCAGAAAAATTTGAATTGTTGACACTGAATTTAATAATGGAAACGATCGCTTGTGTGAAAAATTGCATTGTATTTCTGACATCAAAACTATATATATATATATATATATATATATATATATATATATATATATATATATATATATATATATGTATATATATATATATATATATATATATATACAGGGTGTTTCAGTTAAGCGTTTCAGAACTTCTAAGAGGGGTAGGGGGTATCCTGACGACTCGAAATCATATAGCAATGTGGGGTCGGAAATGCTTTCCTGAAGCGGTGACGTACACAGAAGCACCATAAAGAAAGGAGACCGTAAGTGAAAAATCGCTATAATAATACATTGAAAAAATTATATGGCCTCCTCGGTCACCCGACCTATCATGCTTTGACTTCTGGTGTCATATGAAAACACTGGTTTATGACACCCCTGTTGATAATGCTGGTTGCAAGAATCGCAGTAGCTGCCTGCGAGATATGCCTGGAGTATTGCAGAATGTTCAAATGTCCATGCGCCGGAGATGTGAGGCGTACATTGTAGCCGGGGGCAGAAACTTCGAACACTTACTTTGGCCCATGTACCATATAATTTTTTCAATGTATTATTATAGCGATTTTTCACTTACGGTCTCCTTTCTTTATGGTGCTTCTGTGTACGTCACCGCTTCAGGAAAGCATTTCCGACCCCACATTGCTATACGATTTCGAGTCGTCAGGATACCCCCTACCCCTCTTAGAAGTTCTGAAACGCTTAACTGAGACACCCTGTATATATATATATATATATATATATATATATATATATATATATATATATATATAATAACAGGGCAACAACCCTGTTATCAGTGTTGTCTTTAGCTTGAAATAATGCAGTCGTAAGCCATCAGACGTTCTAAACAGGTTTATTTAAATGTAGGCTGGTATTGATAACAGTTCACCTCCACACTCCTGCAAAGGAGGGGGAGTGGACAAGACTTCTGACAATTCCGGAACAGCTTATCAGGATCACATCATGATGAAAAGGACACGCAAAACTAGCGTTCTTACGCTTTATACCAACACAGATTTGAGGTAAAAAGGCACACTTCGTACATTCCTTGTAACCTTACGCATTAAGGAAAATCATTTACTGCTTCCTTATATGGAAGTGAAAGAGGGAACGATTCTAAAAATAACTCTTCCCTTGAAATATTCAATTTTAATGGTATGTTTTCAGCCTTAAATTCTCTAAATAGAATCTCTCTACGCTTATTCTTTAACAAAGACATTTTATGAAAACGAAAGAGTTTTAATTCTTTTATTAATACAAAAGTATTTAATTTTTGTATTATATATATATATATATATATATATATATATGCATTTTACAACTTCATATTAAACTTCTGTTGTGCGTCTGAATACTGACATTTAGAACAAAATTAAGGTTTAGAATTGCCTCGGAGAAATTTGAATTGTGAACAATGACTTAAACAAAAAGTTTTATTTTAGCTGACAAATACTATATTATAATTTTAACTTTTTCTATGACTATACTCATTTTCTTACTCGTTTCTTTGTTTTTTATACATTTTATATTTTTGCGATAAAATAAAAAAACTTATAGTTGTTCTGCTTCTGAACACTGATGAAAACACAAAATGATGGGCTTCATCAACAATCAAAAATACAGTGAATTCGCGATAACTCGAATCTGATAGGACTGACGAAAAACTTCGACATATCGGAAGTTCGACTTACCGTTAGTTTCGGTTTTGGACTTTCAAAATATTGTCGGATAATTTAATTAATGCTTATTAATCATTTTTCTGACAAGCCATTTACGATAAGACTGTTTGAAGCACTTTATGATACCCTGGTCCATCGGCTGCAACTTTGCTGTTGTGTTTGGCGCGAGAAACTGCAAGTTTACTGCTTTCAAATTAGGTTGATCACTATGTGCTGTGCATTTATCCATAAAATATCACTTTTCTTTTTTTAGCGAATAATTTCCGATCCAATTTTCTTACATAGTTTTCAAATAAAACTGATGTCATCCAAAACTTTTTGTTAGGCTTGTAATCCAAAAGAATACGTTTTTACGTTCTTGAAACATCAGGGATTTCGCTTTTTTTCCGATAACAAGTAAGGACAATTTCTCTGTCCCAGACGCATTTCTTCCAACTAGGACAGTCAAACGTTCCTTGCTCATTTTACCCCCTGAGCAGTTTTCATCCTTAAACATCATAGTCTTATTTGGAAGACATTTAAAAAATAAACCCATTTCATCAATATTGAAAACATCATTTTAACTGTATCCTTGAAGTAAATTTGGTAACGTTTCACTTAACCACTGTTGACATACTTCAAGAGGGACAGCTTTATCTTCTCCATGAAGAGTGCGAAAGACATTGTGTGTGTTGCAAAGGAAAGGGCAAGATATCAGTTCCTAGGTTTTTTTTTCTTGCTTTAAAAGATCCAAAAAAAAATCGAGTTAAAGGGAGTAAAATTCGAGTAATCGAGAATAATTAACATGAATTTGAAGATAAAAGGGTCGGGACCTCATAAAAAAATCGAGTTATAGTAATATTCGAGTTATCGTACTTCGAGTTATAGCGAATTGACTGTATATACATTTACTTTACAAATTCCATTTTATTAGGGTGGCGCGCCCTTCAGAGAATAAAAATACAAAATTATCTTCATCGAAGCCGATGCTTTACATCCGGCGTTCAGTGGCAGACTACTATTTCATATTGTTTTACAACACATGGCTTTAGCCCTCTGGTGGGAAAGACTTTAAAACAAAACTTACAACAGTTGCTTTTCTCAATAACTGAAATTTAGAATAGTGTGATTAAGCAAAATATGTGAACTGTTTGTAATTTCAAATTAATATTGAAATGTACAGGTTTAGAATTTTCTGCAGCGAAAAGTTTTCGGAACTTCAGTATTCAAAGAATTATACAAAAGCTAGACGTTAAGAACGTATCCAATGACCGAGCAAAGCGAGCATTGGATTGCGAAGCAATCCGAAAAGAACTGAGGAAAGCAGTTCCGGGGGTTGACTAGCGCCAGCGAGCAGGGGGCGAAGCCTCCTAGTGATTAAATATTTATAAATAAATCTTCAGGTTTAATATAAGCTAATTTTTCATTCAAAACCATTTTGAACACAGGTATGAATTAATTTATCGAGCCAAGATCGGTACCTTAAATTAGTGTTTCGAAAGTCACTTTTAGTCACTACATTTTTTATAAAAAAAGTAGTCGTAGTTAACTAAGTTTTGTAGCAACAAAGTAGTTGTAGTTGACTACAAAAATAATGTAGTTTTTCCGACCACTGCATCTTAACATAACGGATCATCCGGTCGATAAAATCGATAGTTAATAAGGCGCAATTTTTCTCCCCATAGAAAAGATTATCAAAATCAATAAAAAAATTCTCAATTTTCCAGCAGTATATTTTTTTAAATATTAAAAAAATTGATTACAAACGCTTTTCACCAAATTTTTTGTCGTATTGACACTGTTTTCAGAATTGAAATGAAGGGTGGAGCTTAAAAAATGGAGCCTAACTGTTTACAATGGCATATTATTCGATATTTCGGCAGTATACGTCATAATGTGAAAATAAATTAAACTTTTTGTTTCTTAACCAATTATTACGGTTCGCATAGAACCATATTCGCCTTGATTATGAAAGACGGAAAAAGATTTTAATAAATTTTTTAAATTTGCCAATTTTATCTTAGAAGCATTATTGAACTTGAAACTCTTTGAATTATTTAACTAATTACTTCAAAATAAAAACATTGATTTCCGACAGCGACATTTAGTCCTTTTTAAAGAGTTGTTTTAAGCTGCAAGAATGTAGTTACGTTTGGCAGTATGGGGCGAAAAAAAAAAAAAACTTACAGCCTTTGATACCCTGAGCCATTGCGGCTCATAAAATTTTCCTCCGCCTCGACGGAAAATTTTATGAGCCCCGATGGCTCAGATGATAGAGCGTTTGCTTTCCAATGAGGTGAACCGGGTTCGATCCCGGCAATGGCTGGTCGATACGAATTCCGCATTCGGTTTGCACCGACCACAGTGCTAATATGAAATATACTAAGTGGTGGACGGATCTTGGGTTAGAGTCAACTTGCCGTCATGCTAACCGTGGAGGGTTCTCGTGGTTTTCCATTCCATGTAACGCAAATGCAGGTTAGTTCTATCCAAAAGTCCTCCAAGATGGCAAATTTCTCCCAATGCCTGATCACGGCGTTTCCTTGTTGTCTGGTTTGGGTTCAAAATTACAAAGCTACGGAGTTGAACATTAGTACTCGTAAGCCCCCCCCCCCAAAAAAAAAAAAATTGGAGTCGGCTGTTCAACGACAGTTATAATGAAAAATAGAAAAGTAATGTTGTTTATTAAAAAAAGTAAAAGTAATATTTCTTCTCATTTGCAAGGTTCGTATGGAGAATAGACAAATGTACTTTAACCTAAATCCCGAATTTTGGTTATTCTGAAAAAGGACATTACATGATAACCCTCGTGTCGCCTTTAAAAGTTTGACTGAAATTTCATTTTATTTTCCGTTACAAGCCTTTTTCCACTGTTGGATATGATATCTGATATGACACCTGCGTCATCCATTGCTACCTGTATCACTTCTTATGACACCTGCTGTTCTCTCTCTCTTCCCTCCCCCTCCTTTCCACCACCACTTCAGAAGAGGGCGGGGGGACAGATAATGGGATAATAAGTGACACACTTATTGTGTTCTATTCATAATCTCCGCAGCTGCTGCTTTCTCCCCTCCAAAAGAGCACTTCAGACTGAAGTAAATAAACAAGAGTTGTTAACAAAAATATTAATTTGTGGTCACTATCTTTAAGAGGACAAAATTTTTGAATTGTTTTTTCTCTTCTTTTTTGACTTGTTTTATTCACAGTTATTTGACGATAACTATAAAATGATATTCGGAAACACACACTGGAACCTAAAAACTGGAATCTAAACTGGAATCGTCTGTGAATTCAAAAAATTTTCCTGCGATTTTCAAAGTAATCTGTTTAGCTACATGACTCGACTGCTAATGATCCTCTACAGCTAAAATTTGGTATGCTGCTTAAATTCACTTGAATATTGGTAAATAGTTTGTTTTTTCTTCCCGAAAAAATGTTTTAAAAAAAAATCTCCAAAATTCTACATCATTAACTAATCTGCCAGAAAACTAATCTGCTTTTTAACTCACTAATCTGCTTTTTAACTCACTAATCTGCTAATCTCTAACTAATCTGCTTTTTAACTCACTTAAGCTTTCTAAAAAGAGCAGTTATTGACAGGATTTATTTAGGATTTTATTTAGGATTTTTTTATGTTGGCGTGCAAGACATCATAGTACAAATTTGAGTTCGAAAGAAAGCTAAAAATTCTTTGCATTGCTTTTAAAACATGCTTGTATTTCTGTATATCTACAATGCCTTAGTCGTGATGGTTCAGAGGATAGAGAGTTCGCCTTAAAATGACGTGAACGGGGCTCGAATACCCAGCGATAGTGGGTCGATTCGAACTTGCAACGACCGCAGTGCTGCCGTGAAACATCCTCAGGGGTGGACGGATCATGGGTTAGAGTCTCCTTGCCGTGGGAAGTAATCATAGTTTTCCTCTTCACGTAACGCAAATGCGGAATAGTTCCATCGAACAACTTCATTCTCAGAAAATATTTGCCTCAAAATTGAATTGAATCAGCTTCACTCACAATTGATTGAAGTGATCAAAACAAATAAAATTGAATGCGAAAAATAACTCAAGTAAA
Organism: Parasteatoda tepidariorum; assembly: GCF_982258835.1. NCBI lineage: Eukaryota > Metazoa > Arthropoda > Arachnida > Araneae > Theridiidae > Parasteatoda > Parasteatoda tepidariorum. Next base: position 130,729,439 of record NC_141755.1, on the reverse strand, counting down.
TGAAGAAAGAATTATTATTTTAATGTTATCGTGATTATATTCTGTGAATTGGAGCAAAAAGGAAGCAGTTTTTATTAAAAAAAAGAGAAAAATTCTCAACTGCATTGTTTAAAATATCATAGACTTACTTAGTTCGAAAATTTTCGATCATTTAAGTTATTACTTTTGTTTAATTTCTTATTTATTTAATATTTATCTATTTGAGCAATTGTTTTTAACAAGATAGAATGAGATAAAACGAAGAAATGACTGAAAATAAAATAAAATAAAAAATAATAATAAAATTAATTAAGTATCGTCCATCTTTCTTGATACGCGAGCGGATAAAATTTGATCGTTTTCATTCCACAAACACAATATTATTTTCTTAGTATTTGTTCAATGTTCTTTTAAACAGGACTCGAAATGAACAGGGAATGAAATGAGACAAAACTCAGTTGTTGCCCCCGTTCTTGTTTTGAACAGTGTCGCGAAACAATATAACTCAATATGATAGTGACATTAAAAAAAAAATAAAAATTTCTCATTTTATAACCGTCGTGGAGCAGCCGACCCAATTTTGGGTTTACAATTACTAATGCTCAGTTCCGTAGTCATGTCATTTTATACAGAATCCAGAAGACAAGGGAACTCCTGGATCGAATATTGGGAGAAATCGGCCTTCGTAAAAGACTTTTTGATGGAACTAACCCGCATTTGCATTACATGGAGAGAAAAACCACGAAAACCTCCCATGGTTAGCCTAACGGCAAGGGGACTCTAACCCATGATCTGTCTACCTCTGCGGATATTTTGAGTCAGCACTGCAGTTTTATAGTAATGACATGCCTCGAACGAAGTTGCATGCAATACTTTTATATTTAGACATACATGTAATGGGCTTTAATTCAGAAGATTTTTTATATACTTCCTACGTGTATTTATTTTCAAGGTATTGCATTACGATATCAACCCAGGACAATACAGGAGCCAATACAGGACCAATACAGGATGTCAATACAGGAGCGTAAGCAAGCGCAAACAGTCGCGGTCAAAACAATACAGCTGTATCACCTCAAGTAGTTAAGATTTTACATAGAGTGCATCTAATGATTCAACCAGGGACTGTATTTTATGTGCAGTTCAAAGCAAAGGACATCATGTTTTTGCTTTTCATTGAAATAATTAAGTATAATCTGTCAATGGAAATAATTTCCCTAATGGCTCTACGAGATTTCAAATAGAGCTACTTCTTATTTCCATAGCAGCCTCAGTATCATTCTATGGACAAACATTACAAATGTTTCAATTTTTAAAAACTATTAATTGAATAATATTAAAAGAAAAAGAAGAAAAAAAAGTACAATGGGGCGAAACCCGCAATCAGTGTTTAATAGTGTTCAGGCCCACGTGGGCGACACGCTTCGTGACATGGTGTGCGCGTGCGTCACGGTGTTACCAATTAATGTTCAGTGCAGCGGAAAGAACACATCCCCCCCCTTGTGTTTTATATTCTTTTGCTCCCTACCGCGTGCGGAACTAATCGATTGTCATACATTTCCCATTTACTGCTCAGGTCACGTGATCCTGTTTGCGCCCTTACCCCCCACCTCAACATTCATACCCTGTATTTTTAATCATACATTGTGAACAGTGATACAGAAGTTTGAAGATGGGGTGCTTATATGCATTTATAATTCTGTGTTTTTCACCTGGGGTCATTTATCCCTTCTTTGCTAAAAGTAAAAATAAAAACTTTCAAAATCTATCATGTGAAAAGACGATGAATTTTTATTTATTAATTTTTTTTTTAAAACAAAAACCCCCACTTGAAACGCGTTTAACCTATTGTGCTACAGATAAGGAATGACCCCTCTTCCTATAATTTCCCGCTTGAACTGACAAAAATAAATAAATAAAATAGTGGGTTGCATTTAAAAAGATGGGTAACCACGTTGAATGAACCGCTTAGTTGAAACTATATAGTCTAATTCTTAAACGGAAACTTGATTCAATTTCATAGGATGGCAATCAATCCTTTCAAGATTCATTACTCAAACATATTTTCCAGAGAATGCTGCCGTTTAAAAATTGCGTAAAGGGGATTTACTTATTTTTTTGTGACAGGGTGGCATGATAACAAAATCCTCTTTTAAAAAAAAAAAAGTAAAAGTAGATCGCTGGGAAATATTTCTCGAAGAGTTTCAAAAACTGAATGAAACCGTAAATTTTGTTCTGTTACATATTTTATTTGAATTTAATCAGGGGAAAAGAAAACTCACTTTTATCACTATTTGAAATATTTTAATTATAAAATAACGTTGTTCCCCCTATGTTTTCTAGGTAATCATATTTCGGCTGTGAGTACTAAAGACATTCGCGAGGAAACGATTCAGAAAATCGGTTGTTTCATTCATACCACCTATATTGTACTAACCTTTGGAAAAAAAAAAGAATAATAACATTTGAACTAGTATTACACTTACAGTATTATCTATAAAAATAAAATGGAGTGTGTGTTACCGTTTCTTCTGAAGTTTGGACAGCGCTTACGAGGAGCAAATTTATCTTTCGATCCTAAAATTCATTTTAAATTTCCAATCAGTTCGTTCGGTAGAAAATAATTTTTTCGTGGGGTTTAAACTGGTCATTGAGAAAACTCAGACCTGCAAACGATTTTCTTTCTTTTAAATATTTTACATCAGTGCTTATTACTCGCTCTTAGAGATCTCATTGAAAAAAAAGTTTTTTCGCACATTCTTTAATATTTAATAATTTTTTTAATAAGTCAGATCAACTCAATTATCAGCATGAACATGATAACATCTTCGGATGACGTCGCTAAATTATTATAAAGTTATTTAAAACCAAGTGTTTATTTTATTTATAGTTATCTTTTAGAATGTTAATCTATAAAATTACATAGCTTAAAATCAACAGTAATTGAAGTAAGGAAAGAATAAATCATGTACTGAAAGGCAAAATGAATGGAGAAATAGATTAAATCCGTATAGGAGAAACGCAAAAAATTGTCATAGTATGAGGCTTCATTTTGGTAATGCGTCTAAATTAAAATAAAATAAATAAGCTGTGTTCTAAAAAAAAAAATGTGGAGGAATGGTACTCATTCGCTTAAAAGAAATGTAAAAAGTCAAACTATTATTGATACCAATGATGCTTAATTAATTTTGGTAATAAATATTAATCGAAATGAAAAATAAATGCTATGTACTATAAAGTAAGAGTATTAGAGAAATCCCATTTAAACGTTTAGAGAAAACATAAAAAAAATTCGCCTTTTTATATTCCATAATAATTTAAAATTAAGGGTATTTGAAATAAATAAATAAAAAAATAATGTACTGAAAAGCAAAATTAATGAAGAAATAGTACTAAACCGTTTAGGATAGGTGTACACAACCTATGGCCTGTGGGCCACATGCGACCCGCCGACTGTTACATACATACATATATATATATATATATATATATATATATATATATATGTGTGTGTGTGTGTGTGTGTGTGCGTGTTTTTAGTTTTAAATAAATTCAAATAATTAAAAGTATTTAATTTTTTTCAAATGTGATAAGTTCATACTGATAGAAACATTTGGTGCTTAGATTAAAAATTATCATATTTGCCGCTGACATGACATATGCGTGCGGCCCTTCATTAATCTACGTGCTGTGCAAGTGGACCTTCGCTCAAAAACGATGTGCACCCCTAGTTTAGGAGAAGATAAAAAAAATCACTATACTATCATAAAATCAAATGATGCTAGATTAATTGGTATAAGATTCTAATTCTATTTCATAACCATTGTTGAACAGCCGACAAAATGTTGAATTTACGACTACTGATGTTCAACTCAGTAGTTTTGAACCCAATCCACAAGACAAGGAAATTCCTGGATCAAGTTTCGGAAAAAAATTTGACTTCGAGGAGGACTTTTTGAGGCAACTAACCAGCATTTACTTTACATTTAGAGGAAAAGCACGAAAACCTCCCACGGTTAGCCTGACAGCAAAGAGACTTTAACCCGTGATCCGTCTACCACTGAGGATATTTTACGTCAGCATTGCGTTTGGTGAGGGCCGGGTTTGTATCGACCAGCCATCGCTGGGATTCGAACCCGGTTTGCCTCATTGGATCTTCACGTTCTAGGACTCAACCCTGTCGATTCAAGGGAGTGACCTCAAGAATGATAATTTATTAGTGCCGACGATATTTTAAACTACGAAATCAAACACAAAGACTTGCTTTCTCCCAATAAATACTTTTTTTTTGTCACCCTTTTGAGTTTTTTTCTCTCAAAATATAGGGGTAACCACAATCTAGGAAATAGGTCCCAATAGTTTGGGTCGAAGATGAGTCCTAAGTTTGGACCCCTTTGTTAAATTTACTTTTTACGTGTTTCGCCATATCTAGAGAATTTTTTAAGGGAATTAAAAATATTTTACATACAACTTTAATTATATGCACATTTTTAAAAATTCTCTATATTTACACAGGGTATATCTTATGATAAATAAACATTTTAATAAAAAGTGACCCGTGTCCAGTTTATAACAATTGGCCTAACTATTACAATGGCATAAATAACAACAATGGCAAATGGCATACCATGGCATACTTTTACAATGGCATATTTTTGTTTAATAACAATTTTGTTTAATAATTATGTTGTATAACAATTGAGCCATATCCTTGAAATTTGAAAATAGCATAAATGAATTAATCAATCCCTTTTTTTTATTTTTAAATGATCTATAATGTTTAAATATGTCTGAAGATGTTTTTTTTTTTGTTGATATATTGCATGAAATGTTTAATGGAATATTCCAGATATTTACCTAATTAATTTTAATGTAATGATATAAGAACTACTCCGAAAAAGCGGTAACGTAATTCCATTTAGATTTTAGTTGATGTGTTCTATTTATTTACCATTTCAATTTTTAAAAAATTACTTTTTCGTCATTTCAGATTAAAATAACATTTTTTTGAATTATGTTATATATTCATTGAAAAAAAAAAAATGTCTTAGCACCCTTATATAAATGGGGAAATAACACCTAAAAAATTAAAAAGTGGAGTTAAGATGGTATTTTGCGATTGCAATTAGTAATTGAAAAATTTATACACTTTTTATTTGAAGTGAATATAGGGGTGAAACAAAAAATCTCTATTCTTGATATTCTTATTTCCAAGCTAGCGTGCAATGCTAATTTCAGAGCTGTGAAATAGCAAGAAATTGACGAAATTTTATATTACTCACTTCAAAACAAACAAAATACTAACATTTATCACATTGCACTAATGAAACCACTTATTCTCATACTTTTCTCTCACCAACTTTGGGGCAACTTGCAAATTATTGTTATAGAATAACTTTAATGATCCAATTACTTCACTTGAGTTACAACTTTATGACTTGATTTAAGGAATAAAAGAGAAGAAAAAACGACAGCGATTTCTGTCATTTTCCAAGCTCAGAAAGAGATCTTATTTTATTTGCCAGCAAGCCCAGTGATAAGGACTCATAACTAATATTTAATTTCTTTATTCCTGTATTTTTTTACCATTTACATTAAATGTCAATAAAGGATCCTTTCTGGAGTGAGGGACAGGAGAGGTGGATCATTAGGAGCTTCTAGTAGGCGGAGTCACGCATGCGCTCTTAGTGGTGATAGGCGGTCCTTCGGGAAAAGGGGAGATATTTCCAAAATTTTGATTCAGTGAGCCTAATTGAATTGAACCGCACCACTTCTGCTTAACTGGATTACCTTCTATAAAAGGTACGTATTCGTTTTATAGCCTCATTAAACAGTCTCATTTTTGTGAAAATCGAATGAAACAAAAACGATGATTTTTTATCTATCTGTTACTTCACTTAGTTGAATAATGATTCAAAGATGCACGTATTGATAACATATAAATTTAAAATAGAAGGAAAAGAAATAGCGATATATATTCCATCTTTTCTATTCCATATCAAAGTTTGAAAGGTCGCCTATAAAGTTTCGCGTTCTTTTTGTTCCAATGTGGCTGTAATGCTAGTGCAATTTTAACCTCTTAATTAGAATTTTAGGCGTCACATCAAAAAATTTTAGTAAATAGGCATAAAAAGTCATAATTATCACTCATACCTTACAGAAATAGCACAATAAAAAAAAATTGAGCATTTTCTCTTTGAAACCAAATCTTTTGACTATTTTTGGAAGGGGGGGGGAAATAATAAAACGGAATTTGGAAAAATAATAAAACGTCGACTGTAAAGAAAGAGAAATGCTGCTCTCTTTTTTGCTAATGAGAAACGAACTTAGTAAATGAATGTTCCTGACAGGGATGGGACGGTTGATGTGGACAAAATTTAATATAGCTCTCGTCTCTACTCACAAATAAAGAAAGTGCAACAACATTTATTTAAAAAAAAACAATAATGAACCCTTATTGACTTCATTATGAGCTATGTTTTGTACAGCATAATTTTCAGAAGACAAAATTTACACCAGGAAAAATGAGTGATGAAAAAAAAAATTGCCCGAAAAGAATATTTAAAAAAAGAGAGATTATAATGCAGGACGGACACACAAAGCAGTGTTAGTTAAATTTTAATAACTATGCGAAATTAATTTCACGACCCATTTGAAAAAATTATCTACAGTCATACCGCGCTATAGTGAACACGGTATAAACGGATATAATGAACAAAACGTTCACTCCCGTGATAAAGTTATTTTTTGCGGATTTATAATGAACCTAAAAAAAAAGAGAGGATTGTATGAACAATGTCTTCGACTGATTTTTTTTCCTTCGTTTTCTGGTCATTTTGAAATTTTTACTTTTATATTTAGAATACATATACCGATTTTTTAAGACCATCTCTAGAGTGGAATGTAGACGTAAGCATTTTTTCTTGTTTACTTCTTTTATCTCAGTTTCCCATCCTTAAATAAAGGCCCTCCCTCCAAGGGCGCCGGCAAAATAATATAAAAGGGGGTGCAACCCTCTAACAAACTACCCTCCCCTCCCCCCGAAAAAATATTAAAATATTCTGCTATGACATTTTGTTTTGTTATTACATATACTTTCATCTGTTCATTTTTTCAAGATACATTTCTTCATTCTAGCAATATATTTAAAAAAAAAGAACGAATTTCTTGTACTTACAAATTTTGCCCAGAGGCAATCGCGCTGGCATAGCTACTGACTTTGAAGCACAAATAACTACAAACAGTAGTTTCGAATACTAACGTGTTTGTGCAAGCTTAACATCGGTATTTATTGTGTTGATGAAGTTTTACAGTTGCGAGAAGTCAGCTTGTGTTATACACCTTTGTTAAACTGAATAACTAATAGAAAATATAATATTATTTACATTTTATTAAATGAAATTTAAAAATATAGCTCAGATATCTGAAAATATAGAATATAGTATAAAAATATAGCTCAATAATATAAAAATATAGCTCAGAATTCATTGAAAAAGTTAAAAACAGATTTGGACAGCAAACAAGACGATTACAATTCTTGTTTGATTAAACAATTTTTTAATTGTTATGTTTCAATAATTACTTAATTATTTGTTTTTCCATAAAAATATCTTTAATAAAAAAAATTTTATAACAAAATTTTTCTGTATCTCTTTAATTGTTTTTAAAAAAAAAAGCCAGGGGGGTGCAAGTGCACCCCCTTGCACCCCGCTGCCGGCGCCCTTGCATCCCTCCCTTTTTTGTACCCAAGACGAAGAGACATAAAAAATAAAATTTAACACATTTTTTGTGACTGTTTTTTCAGTCATTTTTGTGTTTCATTTTATGGTGTCATTTATTTAAATAATGTTTAATAAAAAGTTCAGAACCATTATTTAAAATTGTTTGCAGTAGGGATAGAGTGAACTCCCCGTTATAGTGGACAGACATTTCGGTTCACTATAGCGGGGTTAGACTGTATACATATTTTTTAATTATGTATCTTCTGTAATTGTATTATCATAATGAATGTACAATAGTTTCTCAAAGGCTTCATTCTTGTTTTAAGTTAAAATCATTAAAGAATTGTTCAATTTTCAGGCAATTTTTAAAATTTCATTTGATTATTTTAACTCAATACGATAGTGTAACTATTGCCATTAAGAAAGATTGTAATGAAGACCCTATTTAATGAAGACTAACTAATGTCATTAAGAACATGAATTCCTTAAGACTCCTTATAATTTAATTAAAATCTATTGTAATGTTTTTTCACGAACTTTTAATTTCTGCATCCTAATTAACTTTTAAAATAAAATCTAGCTCTGTTTGTATTTTTCTGCCATCTTTTGCAGTGTTTTTCTTTTCTGCCTTTATTTACATGTGAGAATACCAAATTCTTAGACACCATGCAGTCTGTTTTATATACGCAATGGATGCGATCATAGTAACCCTCAAAAACCGTCGGATATAAGTCGCAGAGGTCACATGTGACTTCACAAATGAGTCTCCGTGGCAGTCGCTAATTTGGTGTTATCTGGAAGACAGTAGTTGGGTTGATTACCGAATATTTAGCTAACAATAAGTGTTTCAATTGCAAATTTCATTTTGTTGATGTATTTATACAGTTTGTATTTTTTTTTTCTTAAGGAAGAACTCAGCTACTAATACATAATGCTAACAAATTTTATTTTTTAAATTTTTTTAAACTTAATATCCGGCCTTTAAGTATTAAATTATTTTATCAAAAAAAGTTGTGAGTGTTTTCATATCACTGTTAGTGATATTCACTAACTTGAGTTTTTGTTGGTGGGTGTTTATCTTTAATAATATATTTGTTTTTAAAGATGCTTTTAAAAATAATAATTTGAACAGCTTTATTATTTTATTTATAAATTAGAACATTTTGTGTGCAATTTTTAAAGAAAAGTATAATTTATTTCTTTTATTTATTATTAAAATGAAAGAAAATGTACAACATTATGCGTTCAATTGTGTTTTATGAACTAAGTAATTCTTTTTCCGCTATTTTCAAATTTTATAAAGAAAAAAAAAATTAAAATATTTCCCTATTTCTCCTGGTTTCAAAGTGTTTCTTTTTTAATTTAATCAGTGAAACTGAAATCTTAAATAGCAGTCATTTCATATATTTTTCACGTATATTGATACCCTTTAATTAAAATAAAAGGCTCATTAAAGATATATTCAGTTATAAAATTAATATAATTTAATTAAATCAAAAATTATTTTGCATTTAATATTTAAAACAAAATTATGCAATATATTTAAAACTTATTTTGGTTTTATGCACTTACAATTTAATTGCTCTGTCATTTAAAATATATCAAGTGAATTGATTATAAATGTAGATGCTTAGTAATCATGGAATTATTCAGTCTTTTTTAAAATCAGATCAATTCAATTATTCGGCTTTCTAGCCGAATACCGAATATTCGTTGCAAATCTAAATTTTGAATTCTAATTTTAAAAGCATTTTGCGCTAACTTGAACGTATTTGAAGAATTATTGTAAAGAATTTAACTTCTAAAATTATTATTGTTATTTACTTTTAATTATTTTAAATGTTTCTACCCATATTTATTGCTTAATCATACAAGTTATACTTACTGGAACATTAATAAATATTATGATTCAGAATAAAAAAATTATAAAATACGAATAAATTTCAGTAAGAAATGAGTAATTATTAAGCACTTCCATATCTTACTTTCGCAGAAATAGCTCGTAAAAAGATTATTGAATAATGATTTGTGCTTCCAGAGGCCGATCCGGCTTAAAATTATGCCTAAGAGATTTCTATAAATATATGCTAAGTATAGTTCACTTTTAAAAATCAGCAGTGTTTAAATACTGTCTATAATGAACATGGTTTTATATGGAACTCCCGGATATAGTGAACGAAATGTTAACTCCAGTGCCTTTGCACTCATCATAATGTTATTTTTATGTGGATAGAGTGAGCCATCAAAAAAGAAGAGTATGAACTTTTGGACTCTCTTTTTTCTTTCTACATTTTTTTTTTTGTAATTTTGAAACATAAAATACAAACACCGATTTCCATCTATTGAGTGGCCTTGCTTATTCTATCTCAGTTTTCCCATCCCTCAATAAAGGCCTCCATTCTCTGTACGCAAGACAAAGAATCATAAAAAATAAAAGTGAGCACATTTTTTTGTGATTGTTTCTTAATCATTTCTTTTTACGGCTCATTTATTTAAATAATGTGTCATAAAAGGGAGCAGTTCTGAAAAATGAGTTAAAATTGTTTGCAGTACGAATAGAGTAAACTTCCGGTTATAGTGAACAGAAATTTCGGTTCCTTGAAGGTTCACTATAGCGGGGTTTGACTGCACACTAAAAATGTATTTTTTTGTAATAATACTCGATACACAACTTTGTGTAGTGAGAATGATTATTTTTCATTTTTGACTACACATGGCTTTAGTTTATTTATTAAGTTTTCCTCTAAAATATTAAAAAATGCAATTGCAGAGGTGAATGAAATTCATCGTCCAATAGTGTTTCGCTCAGAAATGAATTCACAATCAACACATAGTCATTATCTCGTCATCAGCTGCTACTATTATATCCGTAAATCTTTTCGGTGTTTATTTCTCTAATTTAATAATTTTAATTATTTTTTTAGTTTCAATTTTTATAACTTTTATTTTCTTTTCCCTCTCTTTTCTCTTTTTTTTTATTTCTTTCCTCCTTTTCTTTGTATTTCTATTTTATATTATGGGTTTCATGTACCGGCAGCATACGTAAATAAAACTTAATAAATCTTAAAATTTTAAATTTTCTATGAATTTTTTTCTTTTCCTTCATCCCCAATGGCCTCTCTCCCCCCTCCCCTCTCTCTATCTATTTATGTATATAATAATAACAACAATAACAATAATAATAATCATATATATATATATATATATATATATATATATATATATATATATATATATATATATATATATATATATATATATATATATATATATATATATATATATATATATATATATATATATATATATATATATATATATATATATATATATATATATATATATATATATATATATATATATATATATATATATATATATATATATATATATATATATATATATATATATATATATATATATATATCAATTTGCGTGCTTTAGTGAATCACATGTGTATTCTAATAGTAGGCTTTATTGAATGGGTCACTCTCAGAAAAAAAAAAAAACAAGAATTTGTAACACCTAATATTTATTAAAAAAATTTAATACTTTAAAATTAATATAAATGATATTGATATTGTAAATTTAACCATTATAATAATTTTGAAAGTACATAGATTACAACTGCTATTTCAAAATCAGGATTTTGAATTGAGAAAACTTAAATTTCCTAACTGTTTAAAAATGAATGAATTTTTTTAAAAAAAGGAAACCTAAAATATTGAAGAAATGTGCAAATAAATTAATTATTTTACAAACTCAAACAATATAAATCAGAACTTAAAAACCATGTATATAACAGTGTTTGTTAAAATTGATAATAAGAGTGCATTATTATAGAAATGAAGAAAAAAAATTTTTTTTTTAAAAAATGTGATCACTATAAAGTAACATTGACAAAGCAATCGATAATAAAACACTCAAAAAGTATTTAAAAACAAAAGAACTTTTAAGCAATGAAACAATTAAATTTAATAAAACTCGAGTTTGAATAAAAACAAAATTTGCACCCACCCCTTTAATATGTCATTACTTCTTTCTTGCATCAGCGAACACGAACAATTTATTCAGAAAAAAAAACGTAACTGGCAAAATCACCACCACGAAAACTCACCACCATCAAAAAATTTGCCAACTTTGCCAAAATTTGCCAACTTTGCCATCGCCCTTTTCACCAAATAATTAAACAAAAAAAAAAAAAAACAAAAAAAAGAAAGAAAGAAAATGCTGAAGCTAGAACTGACTTGAGTCTTGTTTTAAAATCGTTTGCTTTTTTTTCTATGAAATATCAATTAGATGTTTCTTTTGTTAGTAATTTTATTTTATCGTATTGACTATCTTCCTTCTCACTTTTGCAAATTTTAAAATTAAATTTGTAATTTTGCACAAATTGCTAAATGAATCTGAAACTTGTATAATGTATCAAATCTAATAGTATCTGAATACAATATGCACCTTAGTGCAAAATGCATAATATTTTGAAATTTAAAATTTATAAATATTTTTTCTGTGTACTGCAAACATAATCAATACTAGTCCAAATATACGCAAAATAGAATAAAGCATTTTACTTAAAATTAAAAGATTATAAAACGATTGCAAAATTGCTTAGTTTATGAAATTGTTCACACAAAAGTTGTGCTATTTTTCTATCTCTGCAATAATATTTTTGAATAAAACAAATCATATCAGGACTGCTATGTAAGATTTGAAATTTTTAACATGTATATTAGAGAAATTGTAAGCATGTACTACATCTATATTAAATACAGATGGAAAACTACTTTGAACTATTTAGCAACTAACCAAATAGTAATTTTCAACGAATGTGTTTGAAAAATATTAAAAAAATTATTAAAGCACGCTTTACTGTCTTCTCCCCTTTAGGTTTTTTATGCATATTAATAACATGAAAAGTTTGTTTGCGTGTGTATCCCACTCCATTTGTGCTAAAATTTGGGCAACAAGTAAAATGAAGAATTTTTAACTCCTGATACTGAAAGTATGATTAAAAAACATACCTACCAACTTTTAATCCTTTCGAGGATGATTTTCCCCAGTGGTAGTAAGATGGAATTCAAATTACATTTTTAGGCAGAAACGTAAGCTGTATTTTGAAAAAGCATATGCGGAGTATTACATTTTAATATATATGTTTATTTTTTTTAAAAATAGTGGTAGTCAAAGAGATTAAGTTTATAAATGCAAATAATATAGTGAAAGCATTCATATTATTACCACTTTAAATATAGAAATAAGAGTTTACGCCAAATGCATAAAAGTTGGCAGGTATGAAAATATAATATGTAGTTACAAAAAATGTGTTTTATTTTTTATAACTCTTCGCCTTGCGTACAAAAAAATTTAGGGATAGCCTTTATTGACTGAGATAGAAGAAGTAAACATGAAAAAATGCTTATTGTTACATTCCATGACATAGATGGTTTTAAAAATCGATAAGTGTATTATATGTAGAAATTTCAAAAATGACTAGAAAATGAATGAAAAAAATACTATCCAATTTACTCTCTTCTTTTGATATTCCGCAAAAAATAACATTCCATATGTATAGCAAGGCTCGAACATTTCGATTACTCTTTCACTATAAACCATGTTGACTGTATATAATATATTCTAGGTAGTTTATCATTAGTCATTGTTTTAAATTAAACTATAGAAGATTTCTAATTAGATAATAATAGAACTCTAATGAATAAGAAGAAAAAAATGAGTCTTTCTTTGATTGCCAATTGCACTTCCGAAAGGGGATTCCGGAAAATTTTTTGATTGTGGTAAATGTTGACTATTACGGAATCGAATATATTTGCATTATGTCAAATGAATTAGTTCATTCTTACTTTTGGGATAAACTTCTAAAAACGTGTTTCGCTTAATCTAATAATGTAAAGATACCGGGAAGATCAACGAATAATAAAATAAATATGAAATTGGAATTATTTCAGCTTGTCAGAATGTGCATTTCCATTTTGTACGCGATTTCGTAGCGTTAACAAATACTAATTTAGTGATAACTTTTTTTCCTCCCCGTAGGAAGAACGCTCGCTTTTAATATAAATGAAATTATAGATTAATATTTTTAATTCCTTTAACTTCTTCATACTTTAATCTCTCACCTAACATTTTTTCTACCCCTTTAATAGAAGGCCTAAAGTTGAAGAATTTGTTTTTTTAAATGTATAAATAAATAAAACGAAAAATGGAAGCAAATAACTAAAAATGCAAGAGATCCCTATATATTTCGAACAGTTAACGGACACAAATATCAAAATGAAGAATGAATTTCCGGTCCTCATGGTTTAATATTAATACTGTCCATATTATTAGATTCTAGGTGAATAATCCGGTTTTTACGTGACTGTTTTCACTCGTTCGTGTAGCAACGGGTTAACATTGTCATGCGTTAAGAATAAATACTAATAGGAAGTATATTGTTTATTTGTACCTCGTCCCGCCCTATTCAGGGCACACGAGAGTAGAACAAACATTCTACAGACAAAACATACATAAAACATAGGTAAAACACATAAAATAACAACATATAAAATTTTTAAGGTAAGAATAAAAAATTATAAAAGTAGAAAGCATTCAAACACTTAAGAAAAACAAAAGGGAAATTTAGAAAGGAAAAGAAAAATTCTAGACTATAATGGAGAATTATTATTATTTTTTTTTTTTTTTAAATAAAAGTTTTTTTTTTTTTTTTTAAATATAATTTTTCGAATATGAAATTCGTCAAAAGCCTAAAATTGAATTCAAAACAAGAAAGTCTATTAGTTTAAAAAAAGATGGAGAGAAATATTTTACTAAGATAGAGAAATTATAATAATTGTCATTTATTTATTTTTCTTTTTAATGAAGGAGTAAGAGCAAATAAGTTTTTTTTTTTCTTTTGAAAAAGAAGGAAGTGTCAAAGGAAAAGAAAAAAAATAAAAATATAAAAATAAAATTAAAGAAAAAGAAAGAGAAAAAGGAAATTAAATTTTAAATTATTATTATTAGTTATTTTTTTTTCTTTAGTTGAAAATTTTGAAAAAGAATGTTTAAATATACAAGCGAACCTATGACTCTCTCCCGAATGACATAAATAGAAAAGTATTGCATATATAAACGCGTGCAAATCATGTCATTATTAAAACTTTACAGTTCAATCTCATTAGTATACTAATATAATGCTTGATATATAATAAATGCTCTACATTTATATCGTCTCATTTAATTTATTGATGCACTAAATCCATTCGAGTCTGTATCATTTAAGATTTTGCGTAGAGTGAGTCTAATAATATGAAGTGCATATTATGAAGGTCGGAGAAATTTTTAACCGCATTATAATAGTACAAGGATATTGTGGTTTCAACGCTGAGCAATAATGTGTTCTTTTCTTTTACAGTATTAAAGTTTTTTTTAAATGATTTCAGGTGTTTCGTAAAGTGGGTCAGACCCACAAATACCGGCGGTCACCATCGGGATCCTAATGGATAATTTGGACCTGGTCAATCGCCAGTTCCTCCAGCATTTGGAACGGGGTTTCGATTCGCCGCCTCCCTACGCCGATCAGGAGAATGTCGGGGGTCGGCAGCAGAGGAGACGTCGCAAGTGCGTCCAACAACAAGTCCAACAGAGGCAGGCCGCAAATCTTCGAGAGAGACGCCGCATGCAATCCATAAACGACGCCTTCGAAGGACTGAGGGCGCACATACCTACCCTACCTTACGAGAAACGACTCTCCAAGGTGGACACACTCAGACTGGCCATTGGATACATAGGGTTTCTAAGTGAACTAGTCAATTCTGGAAGGCACCCTGCCGATCCACTACAGAGCCAAGTAGCTGAACAGCCTAAAAAAGTCATCATACAATGCCACAGGGGTCAGTATATTAGAAGAATTTTCTTTTTCTTTTTTTTAAAAAAAGCAATAATATTTGAAAAATGATGCTTGTTTCATTTTTTTTACTCTCCTACACGTAAGTTATGACGCCATCTCCATACACGGCAACCTCATCTATTTTTCGAGTGAGCGACAAAAAAATGGTATCGAAGCGAGGTAGCAAAGGCTTTTCAAGCGTGTGAGCTGTCATAAGCGTGATAGCTTTCAAACTTCTGAATGAAAATTCCTTTTTCGTGTGAGCAACGAGAAGCTGAAGCAAACTACGAGCTTAACATTGAAAAGGTTAAAAGCGCTCATATCAACAAATAAAGTGTTCTGTACTATGTTTTAATGATACTTATGCAGCTTCGACCCTAATAAGTGCATTCCTTGTTAATTTAATAACTTCTTAATATGGTATTTTGACAGCTTTTCAATAATAGTTCAAAGTTCAGAAATTCATAATTGTGTTTTTTACGAAGTTGAGAAAGTAATTTACTTTAAAAGTAATAATTGTTTTTTATTGCATTCGTTCCAATTTAATTTTTTTTTTTGTTCTAACAACTTATTATTGACTAAATATTTAAATTCTAAAGAGGAATAAATTTGAAAAATTTTAATTTCAAATGGGTTTAACTTTGTAGCAAGCGAAGCGAGCATGGATTGCTGAGCAGACGATATAAGTTTACCTAGTCACTAGAAGAAGGGGTGGAGCCTACTACTCATATATAAATGCATAGTAGACGTTTCTCAAAGGATAGAACAATCTATCTTATTATATAAAACGCTAATACGTACGTATGTATCAATAAAACCGATGATATTCTCAACAACTGAAATTTAGAATAGTGTGATTAAGAAAAATATGTGAACTGTTTGGAATTTCAAATTAATATTGAAATGCACAGGTTTAGAATTTTCTACAGTGAAAAGTTTTCGGAACTTCAGTGTTCAAAAAAGTATACAAAAGCTAGACGTTAAGAACGTAGCCAATGAGCGAGCAAAGCGAGCATCGGAGTGCGAAGCAATCCGAAATGAACTGCGAAAGCAGTTTCGGGGTTGGGGAGCGCCAGCGAGCAGGGGGCGAAGCCTCCTAGTAATATAAAAAACAGCTAATTTTGAAAAATACTTGTACTTTCCACGTGTTACCGCTGAAGTGTAAAAAGCAGTCTTTCTACACTGTAAAAAATGTTCGCGTATCTGACACCAAAAATGGTGTCAACTACCTAACAAAGTGGTGTTCCAATCAGTGGCGTGGGCGACAACCCCCCCCCCCGAAATTAAATATTACTTGAATAATGAACTATTGTACGGTAAATAGGATGTACATATAAGAAAGTTATTTTTTGTAATTTAAACTTTTAGAATATATATATATATATATATATATATATATATATATATATATATATATATATATATATATATATATATATATATATATATATATATATATATATATATATATATATATATATATATATATATATATATATATATATATATATATATATATATATACTTTATTACGTGAAAGAGATATGACCGATAACTCCCTCGAACATATATTAAAACTGCGCCACTGGTGCAGCTATAACAGGTGTTTCATTGCATCCATAGTTTCTGCCAAGAACCTGACGCACGTTCTTTTACTCTAATCGGTATAACCACCACGATTGTTGTAGCACTAAAAATTTATAGGTACAGTAAACTATGATGCGTAACGAAATCAGTGAAGTTATTAGTTTTATTTATTTATTTATTATTATTTTTTGAGACAGTATTAACATTAGTAAGTCGCATGGATTCTTATAAGTATGCCAATCAAGCACAGAGAGAATGTTAAGAATTCTTAACAAAGCACAGATGCGGTTAGAAACTATAAAATTATTTAATACAATTTACAGAGACTTGAAAATTAAAATAAAAGTATCCTCATTACACAACTAAAAGCATACAGGAATGATTTATTTCGAGAAAAAAAAAGAAGAACTTTTAACAGCTAACTTTGCAGACGATGCCTAGAAAACATGAAAGTTTTCAGAAGGGAAAATATTTAACGTATGGTGTGAAGGCACGTGAACTTAGTGCAAACTTTTTTTGTATTTTATTTACATACACCATTTAAATGGGATATGAAAAGTATTATATTAAAAAAAAAAGTATTTTTTCACATAATTTTTAGGTTTGCTTAACATCATATTCGGAGAGACACAGTATAACAATTATCTAGAGCAGATTAACTAGGGTATAAGTGCCAAAAAATTCCTTAGATAATCTACAGATTACCTACTTAGGCACTCGTTAAAGTGAAAATAAGAGATTTTGAACTTAAATTTTTCGCTAATCAAAATCAAGTGAATTCATTGATTGAATTTATCTGTTTAAGAATAAAAGTGTTTCCGCAAGATTAATGTTTGCGGAACTTCATTTATCATACGGGACTGGAACATCGAATGAGCAGCACTATTCAGTATCTAAACTAAGCTTTAACGAGACATCAAAACATGTTTGATATTAAAACCGATGCTTTTTTTTTCACCTCCTTATTTGCAAGATTTCTACCCCGTTTTCGATTTCTTTCACGTGCGAGACTTTCTTCATTTTCGATTAATGATCTCGTTTGTTATTTTTATATGTGTTTTACCTTCATTTTCGACAAGGATTTTATTAAGAACGAACTGTGTGTTTCCATTGCCCACATTAGAAATAATTAGAATAGAAATGTAATTTTAATTTAAAATCAGAAAGAAAAAATATTGAGTCTATTATTTACCTCCTGTTGAAGTATAAAGAAATAAAATAAAAAATATAAAAAAAAAATTGCGCAATAATATTTTATAAACGAAATACAGTCAAACCCCGTTATAGTGAACATGGTTTACAGTGAACTCCCGGATAGAGTGAACAACCGAAATTTAGGAGTCTTGAAAGTTCGCTATAGCGGGATTTGACTGAATATAGAAAATAACATTTTTAAGAACTTTCACTCAATTTCAGTGGAACAAATTGTTCTATGAAAATAGTCTTTACTTATGTCACCATGAAATTTTAAAATTGAAATAGCAAACAACATCTAGAATCGTTTACTCAAAACATTACTTTTGAATTTTTAACCCACATTTACAGTAACGTTTGTACAAAATATTAAATTAAATAATCAATTTATAAGTCAATTTATTTTTTAGCAATAGTTGCGCTCCATGTAAACACTCATTTTAACGTATTTTTTTTACAGTAAAAATATAATTTTTCCGTACACGAAGACGAATTAAAACCCTCAAAATTCCAAAAGGTGAAAATTGTGCTTTCGGGTTCCCATTTTATCTGCCTCTGCTGTAATCGATGAAAGGTCCGTGAGTAGATAGGAAGTGGTGGGAAAAATTCCAGGTGTCTGCTGCTGCGTCATCCTCGCTTTCCCATTGGTCCACCCCATCAATCGAAGATACGAATGCTCTGCCTAAGTTTTTAAGTGTTTATATTAACAAATATATACTATATATATATATATTAATATACTTACAAAAAGTAAACACAACTCCTTATTCAGAGTATAAAAATAAAATTATTTTTCTCTCCGTCTAATCTCATCATTTGCATTTTACAGGCTATATATTATGTCTACGCACTACTCTAAGATTCTATGTAAAATTATAATTACTCAGGTGATACAGCGCTTTATTGTTTTTGCGCGACTTGTTTGCGTTAGTCAATCAATGGGTTAACATTGTGATGCAATAACGATAAATACACATGGGAAGTCTATAAAAAACCCATGACATGTGTGTTTAAATAGAAAAATATTGACTCGTGCCAATCATGTCATTATTAAAACACTATAAGTGCGTCTGATAATTAGATGTATTATTATTATAATGTACTCATATAATAATTACTCTATATTTATATAACATATTGTTGAATTTATATTTTAGTCTCATTTAAGCAATTGATACACGAGCGTTAACAAGTGATTCAGCCGCGCAAACACAATAAATGGTGATAATTAAGATTTTGCATAGAATCTTAGAGTTAATGTGGTCATCATTTGTATTTCAGCTTAGAAACAGCGACTATTGATATTTTCAGTTTCTGAAATAGTGAGAAAAAAAAATGATCCTTCATAATAAAATTTAAAAAAAAAAAAAAACAGTAATAAGGTTCGGTATCACACCATCATCAGTATGATGATTGGCGAAACAGAAGTCATGTGACACTCATTGAAATGCGATTGGGTTGAAGAAGACCTCCCATACCCACACACGTGACCTATCTAATCTTTATCAGCAAAATGGCGTAAAGTTAAGCTAAGTTTCTGTCCATATGTAAGTTCGAATGTTATTTAACGATGAGTTAAGGAAGCACAAGTGCTGTATCGAATGATTTGAAATATCTCGTATACTTCTTTCACTTAACTTAGATTATATTATTTAATACCTATTACTAGTTAACAGCCTCCCTATATACATCCTCTTTCAAAATTTCGATCGCTCATCAAATACTTCATCCACTCAAATACATTTCCTTTTAAACTTATAGTCACTTGCATGTTAGTACAGTTTTTTTTTCAAATATTAATTCATTCATTAAATTTAATTTCAATTTTATATGGGAGAAAAATTTTAATTATTTAATCAAAAGTAACTAAAATAAAAATTTTCTTTGTTCAAAATAGGAATTGACTTAAATTTTTTTTTTTAATTCATTACTTGTTTGCTTATGCGTTTTATTGTAACCGTATTTTGTGTACCTGGCAACTTCGATGCATAATTAGTTTGTTTGGCTTCTTGCCTGTCTTTGTGTTAAGTCTCTGAGTAAATGTACAGTAAAAGAATGGAAATATTTAAGAAAGAACATAGAATGTGTCACTTAAGAGAATGGATACTTGACGGGCTTAGCTTACTCGAAATAGAATGGAAGGAACAGTCGATAACGTGAACAAATCCCACGTTTCAAGAACCCATGAGGATAGAGACACTACACAGGTACTCCATTGGCAGTTATTTCAAAAATATGTCACTATTAGAATTTTTTTGTTTCTACTGGTCAAAGTATTTATGAATAATAAGAGAGTTACTCATCATTTTGTAGCTAAATGTAATCCTTTTTGGAATGCTGAAAAATTGAGTATCTTTAAATTCAATTCACGGCTAATCTCTTAACCTTCCGTTAGTCGCGCGCACCTCACAGGTGCATCCCTACTGCACTTCCACCTCCTTTGCCGTCAATAGATTTTTCCGGGGGTCCAGCCTAATGTTATCTTCCTAACTTTGGATTACTCAAATGTCCGTGTAAAACCGACCTTAGAACATGTCGATGGACAGCTCAAATCACCCCTCTGGTGCAGCGCGACCATTGACGCAAGTATTATGAATATAATATTTTTATGAATTAAATATATATATTTTATTTCATTTTCTGTCCTTCTCAACGTAACAGGTATAAATGGTCAAGTTATATACACAGAAAATGGTTATGGAGTAAAAAACCGCAGAACCTTCTTGCGTCAATTGGTTGAACATCTTTTGATGGAGGAAGAGATCCGACGCGGGAGCAAGAAAAATTTATCTTCGGTACTTCGCTAAAAAAGTTTTTTGATATTTATCTCTCTAAAGAGTCTTAAATTGGTAACAATTAACTATTTAAACTAGACTAAATTTCATTTGGCTTTCAAAAAATCAGAAACACCTCATAGGTGCAACGCGATTAACCATGTCGGAAACAAGTGCGCGACTAACGGAAGGTTAATCGTATGTCCGAATCGATCGAATTTATTTATTTTTCTTCTGTATAAAACTATTTGAATAAAACGTTATTTAATTATTGTTAAATAAATAATTATAACACTCTGTGAAAACTGTTTTGTTGAATTCGTCAAACAGTTTTTTAAAAAAAATGTGAGAGCAAAAGTTTTAAGTATCCAAATTTTCTTTTCCATGCTTTCTTAAATTGCAAATAATTATCTCATTGTTACTCATATTCTTCAGAATTATAGGGAGCTCTAAAATTCTAACTTCTTCTAATTATTGTTAAAAATAAATGTCTACTTCGAAATTGCATATTTCTGTTTTTTTTCTCCCGTTAGGACTTCTAAAATTCAGGAAATCCAAATTTTCTTTCGAATTAATGCTTATTTCCAAATTCCGTAATCTGTATATTTTTTTATTTATTTTTTTTTATTAGTGTTTGAAATTTTACGGAATAATTTGTGAATCCAATGTTGATTTTTTTTTTTTTTTGTCTAAAATATTTAAAGCTCTGGTATGAATCATTTATTCTCTTTCTTATTCCGAATTATAAGGAAATTCTAAATAAATTGAGTAAACGTATGAAATGGCAAATCAAAGATCTAGACATATATATAATAAATCATTTTGCATCACAAAATGTATCTGATATTCATCCGCATTCAGTTGTTGTTTAATTTCGGCCAGTAGCGTAGTTTTGGGGGACAAAACTCCCTCCGAAATTATACATTATCTGATTAATGAGCTATGTACGGTAAAGTAGTTTTAAAAGTATTTTCACTATTTATTTTTTGTAGTTTATAGTAGTACGCTTGGAGAAAATAATATATATCAGAAGAACGCCATCGTCTCCTACTTCTCGGTTTTTCATAAGAAGTCTGTGCTCCACACTATTTAAAAAGTGAACCAGCTGCATATATGGCAACGTTACTTTCAAAAAGTAACGAGTAAAAGTACAAGTATTTTAAAAAAATGTAACGAGTAAAAAGTAAAAAGTTCTTATTTTAAAAAGTAACGAGTGAAAATTACAAGTAAAAGTACAAGTTCTAAACAAAAAAAGTAACGATTCTAGGAAGTACATTTCTAGGAAATCGAAAATTCAAAGTAATCTAAAATTTTATTGAATAATATTCTTATGTTCTTCAATGTTTTTGCAAAATTGGTTTTATTTATTTAATTATTTTTAATTTTGAAAGTTACGGACATTAATTTATTTTTAAATTCGGAGGAATATTATAATATAATTTTATGATATAATCGTATAATATAATTTTAAAATCAAATATAATTTTAATATCAAGATTTTAATGAATTTGCACGAAAAAGAAATTTTATCTATTGATTTTAATTTTTAGTTTATTACTTTTATTTATTTAAATTGCCATTGATTTAAAATTGTTTTACTCTATAGAAACGCGTTTTAAAAGCACAAACATAAACAAAGCAAACACGGGGTTTCAGATAGCTTTGTGATCTTTGAGCTAGTAAAAAATAATTGAATGTGCAGTATAAGTTGAAACAGAGCAGTCTACAGTTTTATTTGTAACAATGGTTAATGCTGAAGTCATGCGAGAAAATCATTTTCCGAACATTTCTGCCAAACGGAATAATTAAAATTTGCAAACGAATTTTAGTATCAGCGGCTAAATTAATACCTTCGAGTTTTCAAGAGTTAAAATAGTAATTATAATAGTTTTCAGTAGCACAAATAGTTCCGAAGTTCTTAGAGATTTGACTGGGCGTTGTTTGACTAGGTCGGGCATAAACATAATTTTAGTAAAAAATGTACTAGGTAAAAATGTATTTAGTAAAAAATGTATTAAGACAAAAATGTGTTATTAGTGAGTTCAAAAAGAAAATTGAAAAACGTAATAACAAAATCCAACATTTTTTATTTAAAATGTATTAAACAGAAACATAAAACTCGAAAATGAATAAAATGAATGAAAATAACTTCCTAATTAATATTTTTATTCATTTAGCAAAATAATTGTATTTTGACAGCATTTTTTTTTAAATTTTTTTTTTAGAAAGCTCACCGAGCTTTAGAAAAAAGTAACGATTTCATTCGCCATTTCCGTTACAAATACTTGTACTTCTTCGCAAAAAAAGTAACGAAAGTACAAGTAAAAGTACTAAATTTAAAAAGTAACGAAATACAAGTAAAAGTGCGTACTTTTTTCTTGTACCGGCGGTACAAGCAACGAAAGTAAAAGTACTGCCATATATGACCAGCTGTGCCCAAATTCTATTTTAAGAGTAATTTATCATATATTTGTGAATTAAATCTGTGGCTGTTGTCAAGTAAATAAGACCATCAATAAGACCATCAACATTTGCTACTACTTTTTTTTATTTTTGCTACATTTTCTATAAAATGGCCCCTTCGTAAACTGGTTTTACTTCCTAGTGGTCAGATCGGACTATCTCTATAAGAAACCTTCAGTTGCGTAGGATAGATAAATCCCTTCCAAACATACATTAAAAGTGCGAAACTGGTTTTGGTCATGTTGAGTTAAAATACCTTATTGGTTCCACTGTGGGTGTCACCCTCATTGGCTCGGTATATGTATCGAAGAATAATTCCAGAAAACCTGATTATTTATGCAACAAATATTTGCAGGCACTGGTTATGTACCACTGGCTGGTCACTCCCTCTCATGGTCCAGTGAGAAAGCAGGTGCCCCAAACGGCAGCGTCATGGTAGCTAAAGTCTGGACACCCGAAGACCCACGAAGGAACAAATCATCCGAAAATAGTTCTTCCTCTCTCGGCTCCACATAGTCTCTCATTCCTCCTCCAAACACTCTTGTTGTACATTTGTTCATAAACTTGTCTTTCATAACTACTCATCCAGGGTTGAATGGATAAAAAAGTGTTCATAAAAAGGACTTTGCATTGTATAGAAAATAAATTGTGTATTTATTTGCTTGTAATTTTCTCTTTCTTTTTGTTTCAAAACATTATCACATGTTTTATGTATATGGAACTGATTTGGCATGTCTGCATCCCTCGCCAAACCACTCTAATATTCTATATGTAATTATAATTACTCAGGTGATACTCTATACAGCTTTTAATCGGATTGCATTTGTTGACGCTCCTCTATCAATGGGTTAACATCATGTCATGCAATGCGTTAAAAATAAATACACATATGGGAAGTCTATAAAAAATCTCCTGAATAAAAATCCATGTCTAAATATAAACTCGTATTGCATATAAACTCGTGCCAATCATGTCATTGTTTAAAAAACAACAGTGCGTCTCATATTTTTTTTCCAGTTGTTATAATATACTAATGTAATGCTCGATATAATAAATATTCTATATTTATACACTATATCGTTCAATTTATCGAATCGTCAAATTTATATTATGTATCGTATAATCTAACCCATTTATGCACTAGCGTAAACAAGTGCAAACATTCACATAAAAACACTAAAGCTGTATCACGTGATAATGAAGATTTTACATAGAATCTTAGAATGCGTCCAATAATTTGGCCAGAGATTGTATACAGTGTCGTTATTTTTGGCTGAATGATTTAAAATCTCGAAATACTTGAAATTCTATTTATTTACTCCTTTAGGAGGACCGGATCGTCACTGGAGGCAGCTAGTTAACTCTAAAAATACAAAAAAGGCTAAAAATATAAATGAATCATTTTATATGCAATCATTAAAATTAAATTTAAAAAATTTAACTACATTTAATGACCTGATTTTTAAAAAGAAAATATTTTATCGAACTTATGAGTTTACTTTCTCCTAAAATACGTAAATATCACCATTTTTTTTCCTCCTGAAAGTTTAAATCTAAGGAAGTTAATCTTTGAAAGGAGACAATTCCTCATAGTTCCAAATAGTAAATTGGAATTTAGTTCCTTTATTTATTCGTATTTATTTCAGGATATTTATCCGTTTGATAGTCATTTGCAATTTATAAATTCTAAAAAATTATTATCCTATGCTTAAAAAAACATTTCATAAAAATAAAAAAAAAGAATGGCGCGGAAAGTAAATGATTGACCTAGTTGTCGTCACATGCGATATTTGTTGTCTTTCTAGTTGATGACCTCGATTGTGCTTTAACATTGCTACATAAAAGAGAGTAGAGATAACCATGCGGGATTCAGGTCAGTTTTTTTTTCTTCAAATTTTTAAACTAGTGAAATTGTCATTTTAAGATTGTAAAAAAAATTTTCCTTTTGCATTATATAAAACAAGGTAGTTTTGCTTTACTTCATTTGAATCATTTCAGTATAAAACTTTATATTAAAGCAGAAAGAATTCATTTCATTATTTTTTCACCTTGTATATTAAGAATGCTAATAATACTTGACCAGCGTTCATTTTATATTTTCATTCATATATATATATATATATATATATATATATATATATATATATATATATATATATATATATATATATATATATATATATATATATATATATATATATATATATATATATATATATATATATATATATATATATATATATATATATATATATATATATATATATATATATATATATATATATATATATATATATATATATATATATATATATATATATATATATATATATATATATATATATATATATATATATATGGGTGATTCTCACGAAACATGACAATTCACTGTCCCTTGCTCCAAGATCTAATACTATAATACTAAAAGAACTTTTTTTAAAAAAAAAATTAATAAATAGCATTGCTCTTAGCATTTTAAAATGACTTTGCACTAGCATTGACTGTTTTGTATCCTTAAAAAATTTAATTGAATAATAAAATGTCATTTTCCTGGCACGTCTCAAACAATATTTCCAATAATAACTAGCTTCAAAACTTCCCATACATTTTTTAAAATCTAACTTTTTTTTTATCTTATCCTACGTAAGCATTTCTAGAATATACGCAGAGGGTATTGTTTACTAAAACTTCGCTTAAAAAAAAATTTTCTGTCAATAATTTGTTTGTCCCATGAAAATTTGTCATTTTCCTGGCTACTTTTATTTAGTGATTTATAACCAAAATAGATAGCGCCAGGAATCAATATCTTATGTTAATAGATTGATTAGATACCCTCCTATCTGAACATGTCTTGTTGCATGAATAAAGAACCAATTTTCTGGTTCAAAATCTATTTCAAAACATTTTTCAAGGTGAGTAGGTTTTAATGCTGTCATTTTCCTGGCTTCTTGAAATCATTAATAACAAAAACTACATAGATTAATCTGAGTTATTTTAAGAAATACTGTTGTTTTCTGCAGAATATAAACGTCTTCGGCCAAAATATTAAATTGAAGTAAAGTTATAAGCTATAAAATGGCGAATTTGTCTTTATCCTGGCTGTCATTTTCCTGGCTTATGAATGCCAGGATATTGAAGTGTTTCCAGAAACTCTTTTAAACAGCTAATACTGTAAAGAGGGAAGGAAAATATTAACCTAATACCAAGTTTATGTATGATTGTAATATGCTTGGATGTAATCAAAGTTATTCATTTATTCAATGATTGATTATTATACGCAATTTTATTCTGTACATATCAACAACAAAAATTTTTTGTTTCTTTCTACAGTGGATGAAAAGAAATAATTTAAGCAATTTATGGTCCATCTAATATAAAGGCTTAAGTTGAGTTACTTACTATTTACTTAAAATGACTGTTTATTAAACTTCTAAGGTAATATGTCATTTTCCTGGCATTCAAGATTTGGTGAATTTCTATTTTTTTTTTTTTTTTTTTTATCGAGCAATTGTCCATAAACTAGGCTGCTGTCTATAAGATATTAATAAGTGTAGCTAAGGAAGTATACAAAAAAAAATTTAGATTATTTTGAAGACTTTAAATTTGAAGAAATTTTTTGGTCCGAATTGTCATGTTTCGTGAGAATCACCCATATATATATATATATATACATAGTAATATACTTACTACCAATTTCAGAGAAAAAATTACCATGTTTCACACTCTTGGATATCGCTCTTACAAATTCTGAATAATTTTTGGAGTTATTAAATTTTAAAATGGTTGTGTTTCTATAAAATTTATTCGTATCTTCCCGAAGAATAACGAAAAAGAAAATTCTTTTTTGCCGGAGGAAAATTTTTTAAAAAAAAACTGTTTCTTTTTGTTGGAATTTATATAAACAAAAATAATTTTTATGTAAAAAAAACAATTTGAATTTAGCAAAATTGATGTCATGTTAAAATTCATACAAACTAATAAAAAGAGATAGATTCTCAAAACTTCAAATGAGGCTCTGTCGTATGGTACTTCCAATTTTTGAAAACAACGGAATCACTTAATATTTGAATGAATATAAAGAAGTTTGAGTAATAAATAGAAACAAGATGAAATAAGCGATGTAGTGGATTATTTTATAATTTATTATATCTAAATACCAGTCTATCTAAGTCTATAAATATCTAAATACCAGTATTACTATATCTAAATATCGCACAGGGGGGATAAACGAAAGTAAAGAATCAATTAGTACTATTTTACTTCAATTAATACGTATTATAAATATTAGCATTAGTGTCAATAATAATCTGGTGATTTTTATGGTTAGAAAGCAAACGATAATCTTATTTTAAATTTCTAAATATTATTTCCACACATAAAATTTACCATGTTTTTTTTTTTGCCCTTTAAAAAATTTCTATGAACCATGCATTATGTTATAAAAAAATTAAATCTGTATTGTCAAACATTTCATGAATGTACCTGAAAATAATTTTTTATTCAAGGAATTTTAAAATGACATAGAACAATTAAAGCTGAAAACTAAATTTAAATATCGTTTGATTTTGTCTTTTAACTTGCTTGAGTCATTAAAAGTTAACTTACATGCGTTTTATTTATTGTATTGTACACATATTTAGACATAAATGTAATGTACACATGTACATATGTCTACGCGTAATGTATGTACGTATGTGCATTGTATGTACATACATTCATGCATAAATAGTATATATGGAGATGCATACATGGAACATGCGTGCACTGTACATGTGTGGATGCATTCATTGGACATATATACATTGCACATATGCATAGATTGGGAAAGCATGCATGTACACATGTAAAATCTGTACGAAAGAATTATGTTCAATATATTTATGCACATATGTACTGTATATGCACACACATATGTTTATATATGAACATTATATGTTCATTACATCATATGTACATTATATGAATATACATCTGTACACTATAAGTATATACATCTGTACCATATATGCATCTCAAATGTGTGTATGTGCATACGTTATGCATGTCGAATGCCTGTATGTACATCTGTACAATATATGCATGTCGAATGTATGTATGCATATATATGTAAAATATAAATACTCCCAATGTACGTACAATCGTACACAAATGTATTATGCATATTTGGATACATACATTGAGCATGAACATATTGTGTGTATGTACATCCATATATTGGACATGCATATCATGTACATGTATACATACATATATTGTACATACTACATATATACCTATATTGTACATGTATACAGATATTATACTGTTTATTAATAAATTGCATGCATGAATGGGACATACATTGTACAGACAATGTATGTATGTTTGTACAAACAACAAGTACTTGTATATACATGAGTACATAAACATAGATATACATTTTACATACACAAGTATTTGCATAAAATGCATATATTCATTGTGTATAAATGTACAAGTGTACATTGTTTGCACATACATACGTAATTATTAGATATATACATACGTACATATATTCTATGCTTACAATATAAGTGTATGTACATGTTTGTGTTACTAAAATGTCTGTACATATGCACTAGATAAAATCATATGTACATACATTTTAGTTACAATCATTTGTACGTATACAAATACGTACAAAATGTATCATTATAAGAAACATTATACTATCTACTGTAAAATATAATTCTTCATAAGAATACAATAGTCTTGTAATCGTGTATTTAGATTACATGATTATATGTAATCAAATTACATGTAATCATGACTACATGTAATCGTACATTATGATTACTTATAATCACGATTGCAAGTAATTGATTACAGTTATTGGTTTCGTAATCACGATTACAGTTGTAATCACGATTACAGTTGTAATCAAAATTATAAATGTTTGTAATCATGATTACAAGTAATTGATTGCTGTAACCGAGTATTGTAATCACGATTACAGTTGTAATCAAAATTTGTAATCATGATTACAAGTAATTGATTACTGTAATTGAAAAATGTAATCGATTACATGTTTGTTCTACTCTGTAATCAAAAATTTTGATTACTTGTAATGGCTATTACTTGTAATCGTGATTACAAGTAATTGAGTTGTAATCGACGACCAACTCTGCTATCTACGCACCTTTTTATTTCTTAAATAAAATGCTTTCTTTTGAGTCTTAATGAAGGCAACTTAAGGATGTTTCAATGAAAATAATGCCATATTTTGTAAACTTTCTGTTTGGTTTAAAATGGGTTCATCTAATAACGTAAATCCATCCGCAGGGCCAAAAAACAGTAATATAAGAAAAGAAAAAAAAAATTGAACTTATTTTATCTTAATACAGTCAAACCCGGCTATAGTGAGCACTGTTTATAGTGAATAAAATGTTCTCTCCTTGCTACACATGTATAAGGTTATTTTTTGTGGATATAGTGAACCAAAAAAAAGAGAGGAAGTTGGATAGTATGATTTTCTTCATTTTTTTGTGATCATTTTGAAATTTCTTCCTCAAAATAAATACACATACCGATTTTAAAAATCATCTATAGCATGGAATGTAGCACCAAACATTGTTTGCTTCATTATTGAATGGGTTCAGCATTCAAAGAAACCCTTCCAGTATCTGGACAAATGTATCGAGTCAAAGCCGATGAATTTGCTAAGGGAAACTACTTTTATGTGCTCGAATGGCTGATTAGACATGATAAAAAAGCGGAATGACGTAAATTCAGGAAAAATTATCCTGGAATTGTTTCCATATCTGATTGCTCATCAGCTAAAGATTAATAATTTAATTTAAGACGAAGTTAATACATTTCTTGATACTACGTATTATTTTTCAGTCCTTTTTGTATTTCATTTTATGGGTCATTTATTTGAATAATGTGTCATAGTTTGGAACCATTAGTTAAAATTATTAGCAGTACGGATATAGTGAAGTCGACGTAACTTCGACTAAAGTTCACTCTAAAGGGGTTTGTTGACTGTGAATTGTGCAGTGTTTCAATACTGATTGTTTAATTCTCTCCATTGCTGTAAATGGGTATTCAGCTTGTAGTAAATAAAATATTTTAATGTAGCTACACACCCATGTCACTCACTTTTATAGACGCTGTGAGACATGAAAGGAAAGCATTATTCTTCAATGAAATGTTTGTTCACCTGCAATTATTAAATTCGCAGTTTCCGCGTTTCATTCATTATTGTGGTCGGAAATACTCACCATTTTACAAACTTGGTTTCACAGGCACGATGATAACAGAAATAACAGGAAGCTTCGGTCGTTGGCAAAAACTCATCTTCGGATCTGTGTTTTACATCAGCGTGATCGGCGTGTGGCAGAATCTTTCCATCACATTCTTAGCACCGAATGTTCCCTTCCGGTGCGTCAATTCAACAGAAGAATGTGTGACAGCAAATGATACTATGCCATGTTCAGAGTGGATATACGACAACTCTGAAACTATTGTCAGCCAAGTAAGTATCTTACGAGCTTCTATGGGTGGGATACAGATAAAAGTCGAAAAACTATTATATAGGCTTTCAATATAGTCTTCAAATAAGCTGCAGTTCTCTTCAGGCACTTTGAAGAATAAGGTCACTAGGCGTAATGGTAAGCGCAATATATATATATATATAAAATAACGTTTTGAACGACCCAATACTGAAGTCCAAGAAGCCATCTGAACAGTGGCGTAGTTTTGGGGGACAAAAGCCCCTCCGAAATTATATGTATATTACTTGATGAATGAACTATTGTCTTGTATGTAGGATGTATATATAAAAGAAATGTTTATTATTCATTTTTGGTTATTTAAGCATTTGTTGTTGTTGTCGTCAGCCATTAAGGCTGAGGAGGTGCTGGTGCCTACTATGGATAAGAAGTTGACCTCTTCCACGCCCATACGTCACACCCGTTTATAGGGTGTACTCATTCATACATCCATTCATTCCAGGGAACGATCCATCTCGAACTGAACCAAGGAACGATCCATCTCCAATTCAGTACCCTCCCCCCAGATTTATTGATTTGTTAGGGGAACATGGAGGACTTTATGACCCGATAGATTTAACGTGCACCAGTCACCATTTACTACACGGGGAGTCTTCGGCCGTCTGTATTCGAACTCACGTTCTCACAAACGTTAGTCCAGCTTCCTACCCACCAGGCTATCCCGGCCTATTTAAATGTTTAGAATATATGTTAGAAGGAGGTAACCCCCTCGAACATGAAGAAGGGAATGACAGTTGGTCAAAAAGACTGGAGCACCTCTTGTGCCTGCTGATTTTAGCTGGATAATACGGGATTGGTGGCTCTATACCCTCCAGCCACGATGAGGCAAACACAAATCTAGTAATTAAAAGTGTCTTTATTATCTGTTCTTTTTATCAGTTTCAACAACTCTACAAATTCACATTGATTCTATGTTGGTTTTCATAGACGATCTCTCCACATTGGTGTGAACATGCAAACTTCTGATCTGTAGTCAGATCAGAATGTTGAGTGTATTTCTATATATATTTACTATGGTGACTCTATTTTTCAGTGGGATTTAGTGTGCGATAGAGAATGGCTGATATCTCTCGCCAAATCTATTTACATGGTTGGATTTCTAATTTCAGTCATTACCTTTGGACAGATTTCTGATTGGTAAGACAATTTTATTTATTTAAATTATACAAGAGAAAAAAAAATTAGTTCTTTGAGATTGCACGATAAAAATTGATATCAGCAATCATTTTTGACCTGCGAGTGGTTGTTTTCCGTTAAATTATCATTTTATTACATATTATTACCACTAATACCATTTTTGCAATTGAAAATCACGGCACTTTAAATACATCTTTGTAATAAAATAATGTTCAAAATACAAATGAAACAAGTTCGATTGACAACATACTTTTTTTCTTTGCGAATACCAGCAGAAAGTGATTCTACTTTCCTCGGAAAGTACATAAACCTTAAAATTATAGTTTTGATGTAAACTAAAATCGTATCATAAAAAAATTCGACCAAATTGAGGTACTTTTCAGTCAGTAGAGTACGAAACGGAAATACGGGCGTACTTTTTACCGACGTACTGATGACGAAGTTTGGAGATTTTTCGCCATGCTTCATATGGGACTTCATATACGGATAGGTACCAAAATGAATTCAACGTGAAAAAATGTTTTGTTTTGACATAAATAATAACTATATAGATAAATGAATGCGAACAGATTTTTTGTAAGGATTTTTAGCCATTTATGCATGGTTCAGACGTTTCATGTCTAAATCCAATTTATTATAATATAAAA
Organism: Parasteatoda tepidariorum; assembly: GCF_982258835.1. Taxonomy (NCBI): domain Eukaryota; kingdom Metazoa; phylum Arthropoda; class Arachnida; order Araneae; family Theridiidae; genus Parasteatoda; species Parasteatoda tepidariorum. Next base: position 130,696,517 of record NC_141755.1, on the reverse strand, counting down.
AAAAAAAAACTTAATTTCATTTGAAATTGAGTTTTTTTGAATAATAGTGATTCATAATATGAAGCAGGTTTTAATTGGATTGTTCTATTTGTAATGAAAAATATCTAATGTAAATGATGCATGACGTAATATGTAATTGTCAGCATTCGTACGGCCCTTAAAAAATGAAGGAAAAGTAGTCATAAGAGATTTCAATAATTGAAAGATTTTTCCAAAAGCATTTCGATTTTCCCTAAATCGCTGTTTGATCTTCACAGTACGCGTGAGACAATATTCCTATAATTCCCAGTATCGCTAATAATTACTGTTAAATAGAGAGAGATTTTCTACCTCTTAGTTTGTCGGGTTTACCTGAAGCTCAAACGCTATCTATTGAAGTGGTCATTTTATGTATTGTACACAGGAAATATCTGAGAAATTTGCAATGACATATTTTTGGTTTCGCTTCTTTAAGGAACCCGTAAGACACTATTTGGACAAAACGACACCAGGTGCATGTGTGTGTGGTGATTCTCGTGCTTTGGTCCGTTAGCTCCTGTGCTTCTGAGATGTGGACAATGCTGCACTCTTATGGCAATATTTCGGTCCATTTCTCTTCCGGTAGGATAACTGCTCCATTCAAACTTGGTTTTAATTTGGTTTTATAACCGCCGACCCAATTCTGGGTTGACCGATGTTCAACTCCTTGTCATTTTGAGCCCGATCCAGAAGAACTCCAGGATCCTTACCCCCGGCGGTATTGATGTGTTATAGGAACATGGAGGACTTTGTGACGTGCCTCAGTCACCATTTACTACACAAGGAGTCTTCGGCCGGCGGGGATTGAACCCACGACCTCTCGGACATGGCTGCAGTGCCCTACCCACCAGGCTATCCCGGCACCTACAAACTCGTTTCGACGAAATGGGTGTTCAAACACTGGACTGGCCTTCTCAGATCTAAATCCCATAGAACTCCTTTGGGACGAATGAGACAGCAGATGACGTAGTCAGCCAAATCCTCACATCAGCTGTAATGGAAGTCTTATCAAAAACTGGTAAAAAAAATGGAGGCTGTCAGCGATGCAAAAGACAACTTCATATTACCCTAGCAGCAAAATAACCCTTATTGGATCCACATTCACGAATCTTGGCTCAATAAAGGTTCAAAGAGCCGTCATTTTTCCGATATTGGCCCTAGTCCGATTCACCTGTTGCTTTACAACCATATCCGTCCCATACAGAATCGTCAGATTCTCCCGATATTTTATATTCAGCCAATATAGGCCCTATATAGAACTCATATTAAAAATTCTAGACATCCCAATATGGGTTCCTTGGTGCATGTTCATATAGGACCTATGATGTTCCAATTTTGAGCATAAATGGGGCCCCAACATATAATTATGTGCACTGGGTGTCTTGATTCTTTTGGCCAGAAAGTGTATATAATATTCCATTACAGTTACTTTTATTAAAATGTTTTTTTTTTCTTTCTGACTTTTGTAATAGGATCGGACGTTTTCCTGTCTTATTGATTTGCTATGTGATCACAGTGGCGAGCATGTTTTTATCTTTATTTTCAACTTCTTATTTAATGTTCGTCGTTTTTCGTTTCTTTCAAGCTTTTGGAAGAACAGGACTAACAACAACGGGTTACGTTTTGTGTGAGTATTTTTCAGTTTAATACGCGTTGAAATGGGACGCTTATTTTTTTTTTTTCTTCTTCTTCCTTCTGACATTTTTTTTTTTTAAAAAAACAATTTTGTGCTATGGTCAGAAACACTATCTTCTCTCTTTTCTTCTGAAATTTCAGTTTCTTATTTTTAATTGCCACATCAGTCTTTTTCATAATTAAACAAAATATTTAAATAAAATGATAAAGCAAGCTAATAAATAAAATATAAAGTTCATTAAAAAAAAAAAAAACAATTTTGTGCTATGGTCAGAAACACTATCTTCTCCCTCTTCTTCTGAAATTTCAGTTTCTTATTTTTAATTGCCACATCAGTCTTTTTCATAATTAAACAAAATATTTAAATAAAATGATAAAGCGAGCAAATAAATAAAATATAAAGTTCATTAAAAAAAAAAAACAATTTTGTGCTATGGTTAGAAACACTATCTTCTCCCTCTTCTTCTGAAATTTCAGTTTCTTATTTTTAATTGCCACATCAGTCTTTTTCATAATTAAACAAAATATTTAAATAAAATGATAAAGCAAGCTAATAAATAAAATATAAAGTTCATTAAAAATTTTTTTTTTTCGATAAAAAATAATTTTAGAATTACTTTCTAAATCAGGCTATAGCAGCAAAACTCCTCCATAATGGCAAATAAGAACATTTTTCGCTTTATTGTTTTTTTAACGTACGTTAATTTTTGATCAAACTGACCTAAAACCTGAACTGTTTTTGAAGGTATTTTACAAACTGGAATATTTTATCTCTTCTGATCATTAATTATTAAATAACTCATTAATATTATTGAAAATTTTATTGTTTCACTTTATACACTGAAATGTGTTTTATTGAAGTGAGTTGCCAAATGTTTAGGTGGTAAGAATTTTCAAAGTTTTGAAAATAATTACAATTTGGTAATGAGGTTTAATAGAACATATTCCGTAGTGTAAGAGTTTAATTAAATTGTGTTATTTGGTGCGCATAAAAGTAAAGTTATTTATGTAATAAAATTGATAGACGGGTTGAAATCATTGGTAAAGTACTTGTATTTGGATATAGTCATGATAAAAAATAGTTAAATGATTGAAATGTCATGATAAATAAATTAAAGCCGAAATGTATAAAAGGTAATTAAATTAAATTAAGGGGAGCGTGATCGTTAATGAAAGTGGTTGTACAATGCATTTGTGGGATAACAATAACCCAATAGGTTCAAAGGAACAAAAAGTGTGAGGTTTGAACAAATTGGATGAAATTGGCATCACCAAATTTGGAAAAAGGGCGAAACTAAAATAGGTTAGATATTAAAGATAAAAACGATAAAGTCATGCTATATCCAGATACAATTTCACATTTAAGATAAATGGAATAAGCTGATGTTTCCAATATAGAAAAAGAGCCCAAAACAGAGTCACAAACTCACCCACCACATACAGTAGAATTTGACGAGAACAGCAAATGAAGAGATGAACACATTAATTTTAACGACCGTGAACATTTATTTCGATACAACTCTCATAATATTAAGTGGAAAATTGGATAACACAATTAACATTAGGAATGCCATTTAACAGAAATGGATGAAAAGAGATTAAAGAGATAGGAGGTGTCATGCATAAGATTAAAATAAATAAAACGAGAAATTTAACTATAGAAAAGATATTCATAGCTAGAAAGCTTAAATTCGAGAGGGTCTTTAATGTAAAAAAAACTAAGGGTAAAAATGAAGCTATTAAAATTACAGAAATTAATTTCACAGATTTAATTTAAATTATAGGCTGGCTGAGAAAACGAAATAAAACAAAAATTCCCTTGATACGGACCGCATCTCGGAGAAAAAAAGGTAACCTGCCCGAAGGCTCGAGAGAGAGAATGTATTAAAAAAGACTTAAAAAAATTCCTTAACTGGTGGTAGACCAGAAAAGTTATGGCCAATTAAAATTTAAAGAGGCGGAGAGTTTGAAGTTTAAAGGAAAGAGATTGGTTAGTTAGCCCCCTAAAATTAAAAGAAAAAGAAAGGCGTGAATAGAGGGGTTGGTTGACTTTCCCCACAGGAAGTGCGATGACCGCAATGACCATGAGAAAGGTCGACAGGAAAGTTAAAAAAAATTGCTGAATTGAGAAAAGGAATAACGTTTAAAGAAAAATTAAAGGCTTACGTAAAATTAGAAATTAAATTGTCACATTACATTAAGTGTATATGTGACACGTAGGTTAATAGGGTAAAACTTTTCTCTGTCTGAAAAAATACCACATAAAAGAAAATGCTGTCACAGTAGTTCAGACAGCTCAATTCATCTTATGCATTTTACTAAGCGACGAAAAAAAAATGTCACACACTATCTTTTTAAATAGAATAGAAGTTCCCACTCTTCCTCTCTCCGTTACCATGGTTACGGCAAATCTTACTTTTCCCTCACGCCAGTACGTTTCAGTAAGAATTTTTCCTTTTTTTTTACGTCCTTCGTTGAACAGCAGACCCAATTTTGGGTTTACGATTACTAAAGTTCAATGCCGTAGCATTGTAATTTTGAACCAATCCAGAAGACAAGGAAACGCCTGGATCAGTACTGGAACATGGAGCACTTTGTGACTCGACTGATTTAACGTGCATCAGTCACCATTGACTACACGGGGAGTCTTCGGCTGGCTGGGATCGAATCAACGAACTCTTGGGCATGGGTCCAGTGCCCTACGCACCAGCTATCCCGGTTTTCAGTAAGAATTTGTAATAAGCTAAAATGGAGGGGAAAAAAGATTTGCCGAAATAACGGGGAAGGGAAGCAAACATTCCATTTTCAAATTGTTGTATTACCTAGAGTAATTTGAAAAAAATCTTTATTGCAGTGATGGAGGTCATCGGAGAAAGGGACCGGGAGATCGTTGGAATAGGAGTGCAGCTAGGCTGGTCAGTTGGCTTTGCTTCACTAGCCGGAGTGGCCTATCTCTTCAGGCACTGGTTCTGGTTCCAATTAGCAATGGCAATTCCAATATTACCAATCGCTTTGGCCTTCTTGTAAGTAATTATATTTAAACTTAAATGCATCCATGGCTCTCTACTTTATGTGTACCTTACTTGTAAAACATTCTATTTTTATTGAATATAAAGAAACAACATTGATTTATTTATTTGTAACACTCCTCTGAAAAATGTATGTGCGTAAAAATAAAAACCCACACACAAGAGAGAAAACAAGAATTTTTATTAAATGACGTTAGTTTTTATTTAAATGCATAGAAACGTTTTTTTTTTTGTCTTGTTTAGAGGGTTACAAAAATGAAAAGTTTATTTTCCTGTGAATTTCTTCTAAGGGCTTTTCTTTCAGATGTATTGTTCTTTCATAGAAGCCTAGTTGATGTGGTGGGTAGAATCTTTCTCGAAAATGTCTTCAACTGGGATTCGAACCCCTCTGTCACGTTTTAATGGTTTGGATTTCTCTTTAGCGTAAGTTCTAAATGTATGGAAAAAAAAAGAAAAAATTACAGAACAATGAAAAAAGGAAAAATAAAAAAATAATAAAAATCCGAAAAAAAGGAAGAAAATAAAATCTGGAAATTAAAAGATGTAACCTTTTTGTCAGCTCACACGATTATATCAGCAAAAAGGAGTGCTTTCTAATATTGTATCAATATAGCCAAAGCAAAACGTATATCCATACAATAGTGGGAATTGCACTAAAAAAACTTAAAAAAATTGTTTTTCTTAATTTTTTCGTTTCTTTCTGTATATATATAATTGAAATTATTTTATCTTTATTGATTGTGTTGGTATATATCTTTCAGTTTAGTGCGCGATTTTGTAGTGTTATTTTAATACTGATTTATTGATAACTCAATTTTTTCCCACCCCTTACGGAGCATTCAGTTAGCTTTTATAATAAAATAATTGCCGAGTATTATATTGGAATTGGATGATCTCTTTCAGCGTTCTTCCGGAATCTCCGAGGTGGTTGTTGATGCAGGGAAAAGTGGAAAAACTGGATCGCATTCTGAGGAGGGCGGCTAAAATGAATAGAAAAGAATACAAACTGAAAATCACGGATTTCGATCACTTTCAGAGTCATTCACTGGTAATCATGCCATTTTATTAAACAATAAATATAGGATACATTCAAAAATAATTAGATTCCTACATAAAAAGTTTTGTAGTTCATTATTGGTAAATAAACGAAATATTATTGATACGGAAAATTCCATATGAATAGTTTCATTTGAAAATTGTCCCTAATTTGGAATTATGGAATGAAATGCGGCCACCAGGTATTATGGGTATAATCAATAAAATTTATTTAATTAATCCTTAATTCGTATTCCTTCTTTACATGTTTCATGATCTCAATTATTCGTGGTAGCAAACAGAATTGTCATTATAAACATATTTCATATTAAAACAGCACACAGGAGTGTCATAGAGCTATCGTTTATTGATAATACTGAATGTTGATTTCAATAGTAAGTTGTCTCGTAAGAAACAAAGAGGTATGGTAGATAGACTGCACCGAGCACAGGGGTTCGTTTCGATTAGAGATATTTATGATCAGAAACTTTCGGAAAATACAGCTATTTTATAGTACAGCTCAAATAACTGTGTAGTACACACAGACTTTGAAACTACAGAAAATTCTGTGGGGTTGCTTGGTATCTTTGTTAGAGTATTAAAAACTAGTACATTATTCAAGAAAAAGTATGAATAGTTTACGAAAGCATTAATTCAATTTTACATTGTACTTTATGAATTCAAAATCAAATTGTATGGCTTAACTCAATTGTTTACAAGCCCATGAGAATTTAATTAAATTCAATACGTTAAAATTTAAATTGCCCTAGTGTATAGAAACATTAAAACCTATAAAAATGGCACAATGCACAGCTCTGAAAAAGAGAAACATTAACCAGGAAGTAACTACTCACTGCGTACCAGGTAGGTCAGCCACGTTCAAAAAAAATAGTAATCCATAATTCCACATATTCTCTGATTCAGACCGGGTCACCACTTGTGGGGTTGTTTGGTATCTTTGTTAGAGTCCCCACTTAAACTCTAAAAAGAAATCTAACTCTAGGAATGTCTCCCACATGAAAATGTTCCTGAGAACAGATTATAGGTCTCTTCATGAATAACACTAAGTTTAAATAAATAACTATCTTTATTAACATTTAGGAAACTTGTAAATTTAACTAAAACATTTCAACATATATAAAACTTAACCACTTTAACATTGAGGCAGCATAGAAAAAAACTGCGAAAAGGTAACCGGCGAGAACAAGCCGGATTGCTAGCTAGAACCGACGGGGAGCAAGCTGTGAGGATGCGGACAAGTTATATCCAAAACATACTGTTTTACTGATTTCGCCATATCTCCATTCAGGTATGAGGTTTACGTCAATTACCGGCTGCAAGCTACATAGTCCAACGTCAGAGATTCGTAGTTCGGACTTTGCATTTCAGACCGCAACGCCACAATTCAATAAACTCATTAAAGACTCTTCTAAATCAGAACACGAATGCTGTCACAAGCAGACGCTCTAACTTTCGACACGATTCTCGCGTATCATGGCCCTATCACTTTGAAACTCGAATTTTCCAGAGTTATCATTTTATCGCCGAAAGGGTCGCCAAGTATTGCCAAGATGATCGCTAAGTTGGCAAAAATGTCGCTACACCGAATCTACCATACGAAATACATCAAGCTGTACATTCCATCTAAATTATGTTAAAATGAAACAATTTTCTAATGGAACTGTCTAAACTGAAATATTAACCCTCATAAAAATAAAAAAATATTCGCAAAATTATACACACATTTACAAATTCGTAACAATATGGGTCAACAAAAGGCACGTTATTTTAAAAAAACTCGAGACAAAATATCTAAAAAATAATAAAATAATATATATATATATATATATATATATATATATATATATATAAGTTCGAAATGTAGAGAAAACATGGAAAAAATTACAGAATTATTTTGTTGTTGACGTATGCCATTAAGGCAGAGGGGGGGGGGCGATTGTTCTTGTTTTCCAGTGGCGCCATGTATGGCCAAGAATTCGACTTCTGCCACATCCATACGTCACACCCGTTCATAGGGTGGACCCATTCATGCATCCACAGATCGTAATTTTGACCTGAATCAGAGAACGATCCATCTCCAATTCAGTACCCCTAGAGGTATTGATTTATTACGGGAGCATGGAGGACTTTGAGACTCGACTGATTTAACGTGCATCAGTCACCATTTACTACACGGGGAGTCTTCGGCCGGCAGGGATCGAACCCACGACCACTTGGACATAGGCCCAGTGCCCTACCAACCAGGCTATCCCGGCCCCACAGAACTATGTAAAAAGGGGAGAAAATAAAAAAGAATGAAAAGTTAAAAACCGAAAAAAAGTGAAAAATAAAAATCCGGAAAATAAAAGATATAATTTCATCATCAGCTCGCACGATTATATCCGCAAAAAGGAGAGCTTTCTAATATTGTATCAATATAGCCAAAGCAAAATATATCAATACAATAGTGTGTGGAGCACTCCAAATAATTTACAACAAATAAAATAGAAATATTAAGTAAAAATATCACGAAAAAAAAAAGAAAATAAATATGAAGTCCTTTTTGTATTTATTTATTATGATATATATATATAGTGAGGAAAAAGATGACTTTATGGATCGTTACTCTCACACTACTTTATAAAAACGAGGGGTTAAAATTTTTATTTTCTGTATTGAAGTGTGCACCAGCATTCCTAAAAACACCACAAGTATATGGAAAAATACCACAAGGAATAAATGAGAGTTTCGGTTAAAATGAACAGAAATATTAGTTTTATACTAATAAATTCATTTGACTGTTTAAAGTTTGTCTTTAGAATTTTTTTTATGTATATTTAAACTAATTCTACATTTTAGGAGAAGCAGAAATCTCTTTTGGATTTATTCAAAACACCCAGGCTTAGAAGTAGAATCTTATGCATGTTCTATTTATGGTGAGCAAAACGTTGTTCTCTAAGGAACGACCTTCATATACATTATATTTTTTTAAAAAAAAATTTGAACGAAGAGAAAAAAGTATACATATTGGGAAAATTGCGAATCATTATTGCAGAGAACTAAAAAAATAAAATCGTTAGTGAAGTTTGAAGCATCACAATTAAGGAAGGCGTTTAATTTCAGGTTCAAGCTACAAGGGTCTCCTACAATGAAATAGATTTCAGAATTTCGAGAGCGTTATTTTCTTCTCTTCATTTGATGTGAAGGATTGTAATTATTATTGAGAGTGGTTCACAAGTGATAATTTTCTTTCACTTTTTAGCATATAATGTGAAAAATATAATAGACTTGTGCTCTCACTTTGATGGTCGGACGTGCTAATATGAATCTCAGTGATTCCGAGTTGAATAGGTGGTTGATGAGTTAGTGCAAACGACAATTATGAAATCAGATACAAAAATATAATTTTTTATTTCATTTTATATATATCCGTCGATGAACAGCCGACCCAATTTTGGGTTGACGACCACTATAATCAACTCCGCAGCCTAGTCATTTTGAGTCAACCCAGAAGACAAGGGAACTTCCGGACCAGTACCCCCAGAGGTATCGATTTGTTATGGGAACATGGAGGACATTGAGACGCGGCAGATTTAACGCGCAATTTCTTTTTTCTTTTATTTAATAACCGTCGTTGAACAGCCGGCTCAATTGTTTGGGTTTACGATCACTGTAATCAAATCCGTATCCTAGTCATTTTGGACCAATCCAGAAGACAAGGGAACTCATGGATTAAATATTGGGAAAATTTTGCTTTCATAGAGGACTTTGTGATGGAACTAAACCGCATTTGCGTTACGAGGAGAGGAAGACCACGAGAACCTCCCACGGTTAGCCTGACGGCAAGGGAACTCTAACCCATGAACCGTCTACCACTGAGGATATTTCACGTCAGCACTGTGGTCGGTGCAAGCCGGATGCGGAATTCGTATCGACCAGCCATTGGTGCGATTTGAACCCGGTTCACCTCATTGGAAGGCGAACGCTCTATCCCCTGAGCCATCGCGGCTCAACGCGCATATTTGGATTTTTCGACATCAGCAAATTAAAAAATTTTTGATACAATTATAAAACTCATTTATTCCAAAATAGTATAAATTAAGAAGTTGACCCTCGCTTCCCCTTGAACTATTAAGATTGACACTTAGTACGTGAAAATTCGACCATTAGAACGAAAGTTATTCAGGGTGATATCTTTTTAATTTTGCACACTGTACCGTACCTACATAAGAGTAAAACCATACCAATTATCAAGATGCCAAAATGTCATTTCTGTCAATAATATCTGTCGTAACAAATAAATACATTTTCTTTATCCATTCAGCTTTTAGTATATTTTTAATTTCAATTAGTATCCATTACCAAATGTAATAAAACATCCTCAGCAGATATATCGAATAAATATATCAACCAATAAATTAATATAAAATCGGATATAACAAATATTTTGGTCATTCACAGCATCATAGCTGCCAACATGGATGGGGAAAAAATCCAGTAGATTTTACGAAATTTCATGATGATAATTTTGAATAGCAAGAGGCATTTAATTCATCAAAGATAGTTAAAATATTTTTTAATTAATTTAAAAAGGGAGCTCTGAATAAACTAAAAATTTTAGCACAAAAACAATTTCAAACTAATTTTTATAACTGAGGCCAGCTTTATAATACGTATATAATACTTATTTTAATATCCAAGCAAATAATAATTTGTGCAAAAATTCTATTTCAATAGGGATTTTTCAGGAATCTCACTCAGTTTTATGGAATTTTCTAAAATGTACAAAAACCAGGAGAATTTATATTAAACCAGTAGACCAGAAAAATCCAGTTGAGTTGGCAGCTATGTATATTGGATTAAGATTTTGAAAATATTACAAAGCTATTAAAAAAATTTTTTATTCTCTACATTTCAGGATGGTGAACTCATTTATGTACTATGCCATGTCTTACAACACAAATGATTTAGCTGGTGATCCATACATTAATTTCACATTAGCGGGTGTCCTAGAGTTTCCTTCCTACGCTCTCTTATTCTGGGGAGTGAAGAAACTAGGACGACGTCCTACATTTGTTGGATTTATGATAGGGGGAGGCATCGCCTGTATTTTAATGGCTATAGAAATCCCAAGTAAGTGTTTTTCGATTCTATTAATGAATGTGCTTATCTACACTGAAGAGCAATTTTCAGTTTCATTTGAATAATATTAAAGATGGATTCCAGAACAATCCATACTTAGATTGCAAAAAAGTGGAATCCCTGACTGTAAATGATGTATCGAATCAGTTGAGTTTATGGTTAGTAGCATCCGACCCAATAAAAGGTCTGCGACATAATCCATGTATTAACTAGAGATCTTTAAATATAAAAGGATATAGATACTCAGCTAATTTTTTTGTTAGTAAAAAGAGCTTTTTACTTTTTTCTTTTTTAAAAATTTTAAACAATGTAACATATCTATTAAAAACGCTATCCTTTTGTCAGGAAATAAACAGTCATAAATATTCCTAAAATAACTGAATTACAATCAATTATAGTTCCTTAATAGCATGTCAATATAATAGGATGTGCTAGAGTGTTCCCTACAGGGTTTGGATAGCATATAAATAAGGTAGAATATCTTCTAACACAATCTTGTCAATAAATCTTATACTGAATCCTTTTTTTAGGCATGCCTTGGGTAAGAACAAGCCTGGCAATGGCTGGTAAATTTTGTGTCACTTCTTCCTTTGGCCTTCTTTACCTTTACACCACCGAAATCTTTCCGACGGTGGTTAGAAATGTGGCCATAGGTTCAAGTTCCATGATGGCTAGAATAGGATCCATAATGGCTCCCTTCGTTAAAGAACTGGTAATTGATAACCCTTAAAGTAACATTTATTTTATTTTTTTTAAAAAATTATATGCTTTAACTCCGGAAAATTTAGTCTACATGGTATACAGTAAAATTTTTTTTTTCTCTTTTCATTATCTTCAGCTTCATTTGCCTTACATGATAACTTATTTACATCCAATATTGAGCAAGGTGTTTATTATTATAGTTTGCGTTCTCGTAAGTTTATTTTTAAAAATTTGGTGACATACAGAGGGAAAAACGCCCTTACAATCAACGTTTATCATTCATTCGATCAAAAACATCTATAATGGAAACTACACCAGCAAAATACCTCTGTTTAATTTTAAACCGAACCAAATTACGGATGCTATTAAATGACTTAGTCTTTTTTTTTTTTAAAAAAAAACATACTTTAAATTACTTACAGATTTAACGTATAAAATAAATTTTTTTTCTCCAAAAAATATTATTTAACAATGTTGCAACGCCGCACCACTCGGTCAGCAGCTGCCGATGCGAACCTAAATCTCCTCCCCTCCTGAAGGGAAAATCTTTAGCAGCGACGGGTCAGAATCTTTCACGATTAACCTAATTATAAGGGGGGGGGGGCAGGACATTTTAAATCCTTAATAATGCTACAAAAATTTTTCAATACATAATGCTACAGCCGTGATGGGGATAGAGCTTTCACATTCCAATTTGGTGAACCGGGTTCGAATCCCTTGCCGCCAGGCTAACTGTGGGAGGTTTTCCTCTCCATGTAACACAAATGCAAGTTGGTTCCATCAAAAAGTCTTCCACAAAGACAAATTTCTCCCAATACTTCATCTAGGATATTGGCGTATGCGGATGATTTAGACATCATTGCAAGAACTGTTCCTGCATTAAAAAAAGCTTTCCTTTCTTTGGAGCTTGCTGCTAGGGATATGGGACTAATCATTAATAGCGATAAGACCAAATACATGCCTGTACTTGCTAAATTAAATTCTAGTGAATCCTATCTGGAGATTGGTTCCCACAGGCTTCAGACTGTTCAGAATTTTTCTTACCTTGGTTCAATAGTTACTGCCGACAATAACATAGACAATGAGATTCGGAGTCGTCTAATTTGTTCAAATAAAGCTTTTCATGGTCTAAAACGTTTTTTCAAATCCTCTCTTTTATCAAAAAATACAAAACTTTTACTCTATAAAGCATTAATTAGGCCAATACTTACCTATGGCTCTGAGACCTGGAACCTAACTCAAGCTGGTGAAAATAAAATTGCCATTTTTGAGAGAAAAGTTTTGAGGGCCATCCTTGGTGGGATAAAAAATAAATAATTCCTGGAGAAGACAATATAATACTGAACTGTATAAAATCTACAGGGAGCCAGATATTGTGAAATTCATAAAAATAAATCGAATGAACTGGGCGGCTCACATTTTCAGAAGGAATGATGACTCAAATTTAAAGAAAATCCTATTACACAAACCCCTAACGAACAGGAAAAGAGGTAGACCCAGGCTGAGATGGCTGGATTTAGTTGAGACTGATTTCCTTACTCTAAAGGAGAAAAACTGGCGAACAAGTGTCAAAAGTAGAGAGAAGTGGATTCGAATTCAAAGGAAGGGCTGTCTAGCCAGATATGATGATGATGAGTTCATTTAGGAGTTCCTTTGTCTTCTGGATTAGATTCAAAATGACGAGGCTACGGAGTTGAACATTGGTAGTCGATTACCCAAAATTGGGACAACTGTTCAACGGCTGTTATAAAATAATGCCCAATGCCTAGCGCAGTGGATTTTAGTTTCTACAGTAACTTAGTCCTAAAAAGTCCCACAAGTTTGTCGCTGTGCTAAGCTTTGCTATTACTTCAATCTTTCTATAATTATACTAAAATACATTTCTTTTTTAAATTAATATTAACCGCGTCCTTTGCCAATTTTTTTTTTTAAAAAAAAGAAGAAAAAAGCAAATACGTATTTTTATTTCATTGATAAATACAAGGAACTAAAAGCAAAACATAATACACAAGTTTTAAGTTGACATTTTAATTTTTTATGTGTAAGAAACATCTAATTTACCATCAGTTTACTATCCCAAATTATCTCGGGCAAATGAAAAACGTTAAATATGAGTCTTTGTATGATAGATCTTAAAACAACACAAAGTGATACTTTCCAAACACCAGTGAAGTGATACGCCATTTTTTTAAACTTTCTTTTTCTAAACATGAATTCAGCAACCATCGTATATACAATCGCACAAAACACGTGTGCAGTCCCACAATCCAACAACGAAATTCATTAAACTTCCAATTACAACAGATTATTTTGAGCATTAAATTTTTTTTTTTCCGCTTCCGGCCGAGTCAAAACGTGATAAAACAAAACATACAGACACATTCCGCAACGCTCGAGTTTTCTCGGGATAATTAGTATTTGCAATATAGACGTACCCGAATTAACGCGGGACAATACTGTTACAAAGAGCGATTGAAAAGAGTTTTGCATACAGAATGGAATTTCTTTGAATTCTGATGTTTGAGAAAGAAATAGTGTTCATTGGACAATTGTTCCTTTCCAGGGTAGGGCGACGTATCCTTGGGTACCGGACGTGGTCCATGGTCTTTTAGCCATTAGTGGGGGTCTTTTGGTTTTTCTCTTGCCCGAAACAAAAGGAAAAAGTATTCCGGACACACTTCAGGAAGGAGAACAGTAAGTATAGCATGTTTTAACTTTTATTATAGCAGGATGCGTAGGCCAAATCTCTCAACAAAAACCTTTTAAATACTTTTTAAACACTCAAAAAATATTTTAAAGCATTATATACATTAAAAAACGCAAAATAATTTTCAAAGACTTTACATGATCATGATAAAATAACTAGTTTCTGACAGAGAACTCTTTTCTTGATTATGTTAGCCATTATAAAATGCTCGAGAGATTTTTCGGTTCGATATCAAAGGGTGGAAAACGAAACCTGAAATGGAGAATATCTTGCAAAATGCAGCAGAGTTGCACACGAGAGTGCAATAATCTCACAGATCCAATTCCAGTTGACGCGCATGCGAACTCACAAGTTCTTCGTCAAACACGCAAAGTGATAATACGTCATACGTTAACCGACGGTATGCGGAAATAGATTGCTGTTGAATGAATTGTGAAAACGTTCTATAGAAGAATGTGAAAAGCATGCTTTCACATAATACATGGCGAAAATAGACATTCCCTTTTCGAAAAGGAAAAATTAAGCACTTTTTAAAAACGCTATGCACCAAGTATAGTTCAATTGATAACGCGCGCTTATTGCAATAATCCTTGCCTAAAATGAAGAAGAAAATTATGCACATTGTCACAAATTAATAGTTAAGCAGGAAAAAAAAAAGAAATGCTATTTGAAGTGCGTTGATTAACTGGTGAAAAAATTATTCACATAAAACCAGTTTGATTTCCGATTGGAAATTTAGAACACTTCCAGTCTTCATTTTTTACAAAAAATCAAAAAGAAAAAAATTAGAGTTGCCATTGTGGTATGCTGTGAAGCTCTAAATCTTACAACTTTCGTATTAAGCAACAATAAAAAAAAAAGGGAAAATTATTTAAAAATAAAGTGAATTTGAATTAATAAAAAGAATTTAATTTCCAGATATGAATTGCAAGTTGGTGTAAATCAAGTGCCAGAAGTTAAACATTAGACAGAGATTCTTCTAAGAAAGGAAGAAGAGGTGGATTACATTTAACACAAAAATGACTTTACCTTACTATTGTGCAAAAATGAGCATGCACTTCAGCAAATATGTACAGAATTGGTATTTCCGTACCAAGGAAATGACACCAACTAAAATGACGTGCCTTCGATAACAATTTTGAAGTCAATGGAGATAACCTCTAAGAACAACCAAGGTCCATCAAAGACTATTTTACTGAGGAACAGAGAGTAGGTCGCTTCTGAAGGTCGTAAGTGAAGAGTGCAGATCGCTGCTAAGGTTTCATTGTATTATCTTTTAATCACATAAAAAATAAGGACTGTAAAACATTTTTCTCACTCTACAATCAGTTAAGTTAGATGAGTGATCTCACAGGCAAAATAAAATGTTTAACATATTTATTAAGTAATCTCAGAATATATGAGAGATACATAAAGACAAAATAAATGCTAATACAGATAATTGCTATTACTAAACAGTGTCAGCAAAACCAACTCTACTGTTTCCTTGGTCAAACTCTGTGTAATAACGCCCAATAAAAACATCTCCAAGAATCCACAGGGGGCCCATCGGTTTTGGAACATCCAAGCCAATAAATCCACTCAAACACACTGTTTTCCCTAGTTGAGACACCTAACAAGAAAAAATAATGAAGACTCTCTCAGTATGTTCAAAAAACAAGAATTCTGTTATTACAACTATGTGAACAAACAGGGAATAAAAATAGGATCCAATAAAATTTCAGAATTTAATTAAAATAATTAAATAAAATCTTGATGCCAGAGGTTGAAAAAAAAAATCCATTTTTAAGTTACTATTTAATCTTCAGGGGTGATTGTGAGCTCAACTCAAAAATCTTGAACATTTCTTGAGTAAAATCATGAATGACACATTTCAAAAAATTAATGTCTTCATAAATTTAAATAATTGATATTTTCAAGACATGAAATTCTAAATAAATTATATACAGCATAATTTAAATGAATAATTATGTATACGTTTACTTTTATTTCTAATCACATGCTAAGAGGTGCCAAATATAAATTCTAGTTTTAATAATTTTAAGTAAAATATACAAAAAATTTTATACGTAAATGTTATTGCAGATTTCTCGAAACTTCTGGACCTTCAATTTCCGGATCGCGCAGAGCTCTGAATTTTATTATAGTTACAGAAAGCAAAGAAAAAGAAATTCTAATTTGATTTCATAACCTTTATTACAGTTTTATAGTACACCATAATTTTTATTTAAAAAAATGTTTTAAAAATTTTTTTTTTTTAAAAAATATTAATGTGATACCCCATTGTTGGGTTTTAAAATTAAGTCGTATTTCACTCAGTAATACAATCTCATTTTCGTGGAATATTGAAAGCAATACAATTTCAAATTATTTCTAGATTCAGACAATAATTTTACCAAATTTAAATTTTAAGTTTACGGATATTTTAAAAGCTTTTTCAAAACAATTACCAGAATTTATGATTTCCCCCCTTCTTATAAAAAAAAATCAAAATATTTTTTTAAATTTAAATCGTTTTTTTTTTTAAATTTAAAACAATTTTTCTTCTGATTTTTAAAAAAATAAGAAATTTAGTTAAATACTTTTATATTCAGATAATTTCAGATAATTACATATTCAGATAACTTCATATATTCAGATAATTATTTATTCAGATAATTTTTCTGAAAAAATAACTAATTATTTTTATATTCAGATAATGATTTACCAAACTTAAATTTTAAGTTTATGGATATTTTAAAAGCGTTTTCAAAACAATTATCAAAATTTATAATTTTCTGCCTTTTTATAAAAAAAATTAAAAATTTTTTTTTTCAATTCAAATAACTTTTTTTTAATTTAAAAGATTTTCTTTCTGATTTTCAGAAAAATAAGAAATTTAGCTTATAATTAAATTTCATATATGATTAAAACAATATTAAAAATAAATCATAATATATTTTTCAATATAACCACATTAAAATTGTATCTCAGTAATGCATGATTCAAATTTATTGAGAATAAAAAAATAAATGTATCCTTATTAACTACTGAAAAACAGGCTAAAATAAAAAAGTTAAAATATTAATTTCACAGATCATTAAAAACAAATAAAACTTTTGAAATAGCAAAATAAATTGTTTTATTTAATTATTTTAATTATTGTTTTATTTAATTATTTTAATTATTGTTTTATTTAATTATTAAAATTTTAATGTGATAAGATAAAAAGGCTTTCTGAATGTATCCTTTTACAGTCTTTTTATGACATAATAGGATAATTTCCTTTAAATATTTAAAGGAAATGTGGTTTTGGAGATGGTGCATTAAAACTAGGAATTTTAAAAATTATTAAAACAAAAATTTTTCAGCAAAACAATTCAGTTTCAATTATTAATTTTTAATGATATATAAATATAAAAAAAACTACATTACATTAAATTTTCTCATTTTACTTCATTAAAAATCTTAAGCTATAAAAATTTTTAAAACAATTTAAAAGTGCTACAATTTATTATACATCAAGTACTGATGCTATTTTGCAAGTTGAAATTTATTAACACAGCAATATATCTATCTACAATAAGTTTTAAAACAATGAAAATCAAGAAAAACTTAACCTTATTTTAAAGTTCTCAGTACATTTTGAAATTGATGATTTTATAAAAACAAAATGCTAATTTGATTTAAATCAATGATTTTTTTAAAAAAAAATCTATTTATTTAAATCTATCTATTTAAATCTATCTATTTACTTAAATCAATGAATCCTAGCACGTTGAAAAAGTTCTTAAAATATGTTATAATACAATATTATATTTTTTGACAAATTAGAAGGATTAAAAGATTAACTTCAATTTGGGAAAAATACCTTGAGTACATAATCAGATCCTTGTAAATCAAAATTTCTTCCGCCAAAAGTAAGAGAGATTTTCGGCAACTTTGGAATTAGATCACAGTCAATCATGTACTAAAGAAAAAAATAAATATATGAAAGTCGTGCTTTAATTAATAAATAATCAACACAATAAAAGTATGATTCAAAATCAGTAACCATGGATAAGCATACATAATACTAGGCTCAAATATTAGCATGCCATGAACAAGGATATGTGCTAATCATGTGTGCTAGCTATAATGTTTTAAGAAGGATCAGCAAAAGTACTTATCTTCAAAAATTTAAGAGCATATTTAAATATTATGTTTGTGATTTCAGATGCAACAATAGCATACCAAACAATATTGGTAGCCCCCTGGCAGAATTTTTTTCGGGCTTTTTGGAGACAAACTTCCATAGCTTTAAGATACTTTTAATTATAACAATTATTAATTTAAAGCAGCAGAAATGTTGCGTTTACAGAAGAAAGTATAGAATAAAATTTTATAAAAAATTTTAATTGTATAAGTAATATTTTTTTAATTCTAATAGTAAAGGCACTTCCTCGCATTCTGTAGGCAAAAAAAGGCACTCATTATTTCCTCTTTCAAATTTTGTAAATCATTACAAATATTAAAATTCATTAACAAATTAAACGATAATAAATTGAAATGTGTACATAAATTAAAAAAAGTAAAATCCATATTGTCATTGTTAAAATAAAGATCAACGACAAAATCACAGGAATAAGACTCTTTAAAAAAGAAATATTCAAATAAGTGTGTGTAATACATAAAGTTCTTTAAAGAAAAAAATGAAGGAAAAAACATCATTCCCAGTGCAAGCTACCTTTTAAACTTTCACGATTTCCGAATTTCTCATTTTTTATTATTAATTTTAAATTCTAGCTGAAGCCAGTATAATAGACTTTTTTTAAAATCCCAAATAAAAATAGAGGAATCACGATTTTTTTTTCTCTCTGGTATGAAAAAAAAAAAAAAATTTTGAAAAAAATTTTGCAGAAAAAAAAAAAGTTTTTCAAAAATTCTGCAGAAGGAAAAACCAAAATTTCTCCTTTCAAAATGAAAAATCTTTCTGCGAAAACTATGTAACGTTCTGCAACAATGTCACCGTAATTCTGCCACGGAGTTGGTTGCAAAAACTGTGCGGCACAACAGCAGGAACTGTGGACTATCATAGTACATGCAGGTTAATTAATTTTATCAAATTGTTATTTAATTTTATCTAATTATAAGAATTAGGACGAGTGCACGCAATTTTTCCGTTATTACTGAAATGTAATACCACAAAAACAAATGGAAAGATATGTCTTTCTGCATTCTAATTCTTTATAAATCTATCAATTCTTATCTTGATCTCCGTCGTCCCTACACTCATAATCTAGAATAAATCAAGAGATAATCGAATTTTTTATTTAAATTTTTTTAAATCAGATCACTAAGTAATGAATTAAAAGTTTTCTGGAATGAAAAATCAGGATAACATAAGATTTTTTGCAGCACTTATAATAGTTTCTATTATATTTTAAATGCTGCAAAAAATGTTTTTTTTAAAATTAGTTTCTATTCTATTTAACGGTTGGTGTTTTGAAATGAGAAAATAATTCTTGTCAATTTCAGGAGAGAAATTACTTCACTTAAACGCATTATCGATTTACAATATGAAAAATACACTTGTAGAGGAGTTAAAAAATATCTCTGGATAAAATCATCAGTGCACAATAGAAACTCACAGAGCCGTTTAACAGGATGGGCCCAATGGGACACTGACCCAGACCCCCCCCCCCAAAAGTCTGAAATTTCATTACATTAAGTTTTTTTTCTCCATCATAACTAATTCGTTACCCTAACTGATTATTTGTTTTAAAAAAAGTGTTAGCGAGGGAGAAATATTGAGATGAAATATTAAAAGAAATAATTGGTTCAGCCGTACGTCTAATCAGTAAAGACATGTTGCAGATGATGGAATAATACGTTCTTGTAGAAAGGAACTTCTAAATATAACCCGAAACATGTTTTTCAAAGGGTCGGTTTGTTTTTATCATTTACTGCAACTGCCATACAATTCTGGGAAAGGGGATTTTTGTATGTCAGTTTCTTTTTATTTCTGAAAAATTAAAATTATTATTGGACAGAAAATTTGAATTATGTGTTTCAAATAATATTAGTTTTTCTCGAATGTATGTACCTTACTGGTTTTTTGTGAGGCATTTCTTTACAAACCTAATATAAACAAAAGTTTAAAAAACAAATGTTGTTAATTTATATTTTTTTTTTAAATAAAAACAAAAAAAAAATTATTATTGGTACAGTTAAAATAATTATTACAAATAAGTAACAATCTAAAACTTTTTCTATTTTAATGAATAAAAAAATATTAACAATAATTTTATACATATTACCTAAATTCATTTACAAAATTTAAAAAAATTCATAGCTACTAATATATATATATATATATATATATATATATAAAATAAAAAAAACAATTTTATTTTATGATGACATTTTTTACTTAGAAAATATATCATAACTGTTGTTGAATTGTCAAAGGAAATTTTCCTTATTGTAAGTTTAAATTATAATAATGAAGGAATCATTAGACTGCAACACTAAAAAATTTTAAACAAATACTTCCATGTAAATACATGGTATAACAGGGGAATGAAATAGTAGTTAGTATAAGAAAATTATAAAGTAGTTTTTGTAAATAATAAAAATCCCAACCTATCCTTTATAAAAATTTAATCTTCAACTTTCATTCTAATTATGGTCATAAAAATCACTTTTTAAATTTTAATTGATTGTTTATCTAATATTTCTATGTTTTTAGTAGATTATTAAAAGAGATTTTTGATTGTAAATTAAAGGAATATCAGAAGTTTAAAAATAAGAGAAAGAAATTTGGAGGAATTATCTATAAACTTTAAAGCAACTTAGTTCAGCAATAATGATCTCATTTAGTATTATTTCTTTTATTTTAGTTCAGAAATTTTTTTAAATGTTATTTTAAGGAGTTAGGGGATTTCTTAAATTCTTTTCTTAACACTCTCATGAAATTTTCAAAATCATCTACCTTCTCTCCTTTTTAACTGAAAAACATAACTTGAAATTCAGTAGTATAATTAGCTTTTAAATTTTGATTTCAAATGTGAAAGAAGTGTTTCAACAAAGTACTTGAACATCGCTTGAAAAATTAAAAGTTTCAAGGCATTCTCCCCTTATGTTTTTTTTCTTATTGATTTAAGAAAGATTGAATCATTTGTCAATCACGAGTATTGAATATAATGTCTGGCAGAAAATTGTTTTTAATGATGTGACAAAAAGTATGATCATCTTAAACTAATCATTTAGTGAACATGAAAATAGAAAAATGTAAAGTACCTCTCCTTGAACTAAAGGGGTGGCACCTAATTCTTTATTTAATTTCTCAACTTCTGCAACAGGTCCCGCAATGAGTGAGGTGCCTGTATCTGCAATAGCTTCACATCCACCAGCACAATAAACACCCGTTTTTCCATTGATCGACAAACTATGAGTAAAAAAATATTATTATGTCTACCTCCTCATATTAAAAACAAAAAATTTCCATCACATGATTCAAAATTTATAAAATAAAAAAGCTTTTCAGAAGTTCAGGCATGAAAGTGGACAAATATCGAAAAAGCTGAACTTTTACAGAAATAGGGAGGTGGGGGTAGGGAGTGTAAATACTGTGATATCAATTAGATATATAAAAACATAACTTCTAACTCTGCAGTGAGATTTTTATTTTATATAAAAAGTGGCAGAAGCATTTAGACAGTGAAATTTAAATTTTTCTTAAATATTATTTTAAACTTCTTTGATCACTACTATATTAAAGAAAATGAAGCAATATGTAAGGTTTAAACATCATTTTAAATTAATTGCCAGTCAATCATTTTAAATTAAAACAGTCACTAATTTTCACATCAATATCTTCTGGTAGATAGTTACCATCAGTTGCAGTCACTTTAACTGTTTTATTTAACCAATCAAACTTGAAATTATTCTTTTCAACATGGTACATACATCGATAGTATGCACTTTGTGTTTGCCTATCGAATAGACTTTGATTGTTAAAATACATTCGTCTTACAATGTACCTCATGAAAAAGGACATGAGTAAGCGAGAAACAACTGAGGGCACGGACAAATGCAGAAAAGGCCAAAAATAAGAACTAGCAGTTACATTTAGAGAACTACGTTTTTAGAGCATCGTCGGAAGTTTCAAAAACTGAAAGTCTTTCATTCCTGAAAGTTGTGTTACATTGAGTAATTTTTGTATCGCAACAATTCAAATCTAATTAGAAGGTCTCACAATTCAAAATTTTTTGGGTTACTTGCAGTTTTTAATACATTTCTTTCTTTTTCTTTCTGTGGCAGGTCTTGTATTGAGTAAAAAATTTTTTTTGAAAAATCAGGACATTTTCAGTAAAAATCAGTCAATTGTTTGGAACAAAATGCATATAAACGACAACTTTAAAAAAAACAAAAAAAAAAAAAACACATAAATTGCTCCACTTCAGAATAATAAAGGTAAATTTTATCTCAAATATTTTATTGCATATTTGATCAAATTTTATAAAATTGCATGCTACCTACATATTAAAAGCTGAGAAAAATGTAACAATGTAAAAAAAAAACAAATTTTTTTACAATGTCATGTAAAAAAAAATACATAAGTTGCTCCACTTAAGAATAACAAAGGCAAATTTTACCTCAAATATTTTATTGCATATTTGATAAAACTTTATAAAATTGCATGCTAAAAAAGCTGATTAAAAGGTGATATTAAAAGCTGAAGAAAAAAAATGGAACAAGATTTAGCTCTTGCAGTTATTGTTCCCAGATTACAATGGTGCTTTGAAATTATAAATTTAAAATATAAAATTGCATTTTTAAAAATTTCAATGATGCTTCGAAAAAAAAAAGAGTGCAAAAAAAGAGAAACTTGGTATCTTTTATAATAGAACTGTATAATAAAACCCTTGAAATGTATCATATTGGCAAATTTTTTCTTACAGGTTATAGGTAATTTTATAGGTTATAGTGTGTAGAAGAACAGTGTTATAATGAGGAAATTCAAGCTTAATATATTGCATGGCCCTATATCTCTTCTTAATATTGACCCATAATATTCTAAGTGGGCACATTACAGGCCCTGTTGCAGAGTTTTTTCTGGTTTTCTGCGACAAACTTCCCTAACACTAATATTTTGCTTTAAGATACCTTTAATTATAAAAATTACTAATATAAAGTAACAGAAACGTTGTGTTTAAAGAAGAAAGCATAAAAATGTATAAAAAATTTTAATTTTAAAAGTAATATTTTCTTAATTCTAATATTATAGACGATATTCCAGCATTTTGTAGGCGGAAAAAGGCACTCATTATTTCCTCCTTCGAATTTTGTAAATCATCACACAAATTAAAATTCGTAAACATAAATTAAAAGTTTTAAAATCTGTGCAGTAAACTCTCGAAATAAAGATCGACGACGAAATCACGCGAACAGGACTCTTTAAAAAAGAGTTATCTTAAATCTATTTTCTACATATAGATATCTATTGTCAAAAAATAATTTTTTTAAAAATTATGCAGAAAAGAAAACCAAAACTTTTTCCTTCCCCAAATGAAAACTCTCTGTAATGATGACAATTTCGCTGCAATTATGCGACAGAGTACTAATGTACCTTACCAGAGGGTATCTATGTATTACATTTTAGATTTTCAAATCCATGACTAATTCCAAGAATTTTTCATGACTTACCAGAGCTACTATTTTCTCCACAAAAACACAATAAATTTAAAAAAGCATCCTCATATTTATTGATTTTAAATTTAAAAAAAAAAACAGAGTAAAGAAAGAGTTGAAGCAATAAAATAGCTGGAAAAAATACAAAAGCAAATAATTTTTTCTTCTTTTTTTCTGCAGAATTGCAGTGTAAAGATGCTTTTTGTGTTCATCGGAAAGGAAAGAAATCCTCCTGATTTTTCTGTTCTCATTTCGGAATAAAAAAATTCGGCAATGACTGGCTTGCTTCAGCTTGAATTTTAAATTGATAAAATAAAAAAAATAAATAACAAAAATACTGAAATCACAAAAGTTCAAAAGATAAAAAATGTTTTTTCTTTCATTCTTTGAAAGAACACCATAATATTTAAAGAACATAAAAACATTTTATATTTTAATAAAATATGACTGTGAGTGGGGATTTTGTCACAAATTCCATTTCAAAAACTAGATTTTTCAACAACCTAAATTCGTGACTTTTCATGATTTTTTTTTAAAAAATAGTTGAAATCATGACATTTCATGACTAATTTTGAACAATACCGAAATCCATGACTTTCCAGGTGAGCAGATACCCTGCATAGGCCAATAAGGGGGGGGGCACAATAAGTAAATGAGAGGACTTACCCATCCATGGGGAACTGCCAGTATCCACATCTATCAACAGGTACATAAGTAAAATTGCCTTTGTAATGATCAGGATCACTACCACCAAAAATTATTTCACCACCAACTTCAGCCTTTGGATCTCTTAAAAAGCATGAAAAGGAAACAAAGTTTAGTTTCCCTCAATGACTATCAGAAATAAATAAAACGATGTTTTATATAGTCTGTGATATTTTAATATAGTTCATACAGGGTGTGTAGCCAAATATTTCAACAAAAAATAAGCACTTTTTAAACACTCAAAAAATATTTTAAAGCACAACATACATTAACAAATTGCAATATAATTTTCAAAGACTTTACACGCTCATGATAAAATAACTAGTTTCTGACAAAGAACTATGTTCTTGATTATATTAGCCATTAAAAAATTATCAAAAGATTTTTTAGGTTCGATGTCAGAGGGTGGAAAATGAAGCCTAAAATTGAGAATATCTTGCAAAATGCAGCAGAGTTGCACATGAGAGTGCTAGAATCTCACAGATCGATGCTCAGTAGACGCACGTGCGGACTCGGAAGTATTTAATCGAACACGTGAAATTATTGGCGTTTTCTAACGCTATGGACCAACAGTACGCCGAAATGGATTGTGGTTGAATGAATTGTAAAAACGTTGAAGAGAACAATGTGAAAATAACGCTTTTGAACAATACGTCACGAAAATCGACATAGTAAAGAAAGAAAAAAAAATCAAAAAAGAAAAAATTAAGCACTTTTTAAAAACACACAATGAAAAAACTGCCACATTTTAAATTTTCAAATTCATGACTTTCCATAACTAATTCTAAGAATTTTTCATGATTTAACGAAGTTACTATTTTCTCCGACAAAATCACAACAATAAATTTAAAAAAGCATTATAATAGCATTGATTGAAATGATAGGTATAACCAAAACTATTATCCTCTGCCTCTTCATATTTATAGATTTTAAATTTAAAAAAACAGAGTAATGAAAGAGTTGCAACAATAAACTAGCCGAAAAAAATACAAAAGCAAATAATTTTTTCGCAGAATTATATTCTACAGATACTTTTCTTGTTTATCGGAAAGGAAAGAAATACAGATTTTTCTCTTCCCATTTTGGAATTAAAAAAAATTCGCCAATGACTGGCTTGCTTCAGCGATAATTTTAAATTGATAAAATAAAAAATAATAAAAATAACAAAAATTCTGAATTCTGAAATTTAAAAGATAATTCACTTTAGAAATGTTTTTTCTTTCATTTTTTGAAAGAACACTGTAATTTTTAAACATGATAAAAACATTTTATATTTTAATCAAATATGACTGTGAATGGTGATTTTGTTAGAAATTCAGATATTCGAAACACCATGAAATTGGAGGGGAAGGAGTAAAATCCATTTTAAAAATTAGACTTTTCGGCAGCCTAAATTCATGACTTTCCCTGATTTAAAAAAAAAAATAATTAAAATGACATTTTATGACAATTTTTGTTCAATGCCGAAATTCATGAGTTTCCAGGTGCGGGGATACCATGATATAGTCTGTGATATTTGAATATAGTTTATAGAAATTCAAAAAACAGTATTAAATTATCAAAAATAAATATTTTAGCCAATCACTTATGATAATTTGAGTTTACTTTTTTAAAATGAAAAAGAAATATAATATTATTAAGCTATAGTTTGTCTAAAGTAAGAACTCCCCAAACCCTACGTCTGGATCCATGGTAACTTAGATATAACTATTTTAAGTAGGGGTGTGAGCTCATTGTTTAGAACAGTCTTGGGTCAGTGAGGGAAATCTTTTTCTTCGGTCCTAGAGCAGTGTTTCCCAAAGTGTGGTATGCATACCTCCACAGGTACGGGAACAGTTTAGCGGGGGTTAGCACTCTTATGCGAAATATCTTGCAACAAACAAAAATTTCAAAACAATTTATTTAAATACAAAGCTAGACATGAAAATTTAAGATTACGTATTTTTCCATTGGCTATTTTTTGCAGAGTTAACAGTTAATAATGAGTGGCGTCAACAGTCAGTTGCGATTTTTAACTTTTGTGCAATTTTTTTTATTAGTGGTACACAGCATTACGAAAAATTTAGAAAGGGTACACAAAAGTCATAAGTAAGGGAAACACTGCCCTAGAGTGAAGAGAAGCTACCCTAACTGAAATGCACTATTCTTCTTTCCATAGCAGCAGATGGCCTCAGACATTGTGGTGGTGGGGGGGGGGGTTCTTACCATTGACAAACCATAGCCATCAAAATGTCAGTTTTCAAACATACTATAAATAATAAATTAAATAATTTATATTATCCTATATCACAGCATTGGACAAAAAAAATTTTTTTTTTCATAAAAATATTATCAATTCTAATGTATTACATACCTGTTTAAATAAAAAGAGAATATTGGACTATCTACAAGCTTTTGTTTAACCATGTTGTCAAAAACCGGAACCACTCCATCAACGGCAATAGAACTGAAACCTAAACCAAGAATTCCATCAAACTTGGCTGCAACAAATGCTAAACCAGGTTCTGTAATGGCTTCCCCAAAAGTTTGATCTTGAATCTAAAAATAGAAATATATTCACAAATTACTCAAGATTATATCATTTTCATAAATTACACAACACATGCCAAAAACATTCATACACGTCTAACATTCACAATGAGTAATAACACTATAGTGTATCTATCACTACAAAAATCCAATTCACTAGTATATAAGACATGTCAACTGGATTCTACGTAGGGGTACTTTTTCATAGAAGATGGATGAAAACTAGGATCCCCACAAACACTATTATTCACGGTCAACTGAAATGGCCGAAAATGCCGGGGCACAGATGTCCGAAAAAGTTTAAGTATCTTAATAAATCTTTTTGTGGTTGATTGGAAAAGTTTTCAATAACCATCATTTGAAGTCGGACCAATATTCGGCCACACTATTGATATTTTTGCCAAATAACTAGCTAAATATTCGACTGAATATTGGACAAAGTATTATTTAAAAAAGTACTTTTCAACAAAGTTTTATTTTTGGGGGGGGGATTTAAATAGTTTTAATAAAGTATAATCTAAAATCTTATTTTTTACTATACATTATTAGAAATAGTTGTTACACATATTAGTTAAGTTCTTAATGTTGTTAATTTATGATCTAAAAGACAAAAGCGTAATTTGAAGAATTGAAACTAGGTCACTTTATACTAAACCATGAGTTTTGTAATGGATATTTTCTTTAAAAAAAACTATAATCAGGCAAGTCAATTTCTTTGTTTTTTCCACACATAATGTTTTGAAAATTGAGAACCTCTTTTTATTTCATTTTTCAAATAAGCACCTTTTAAGCACTTTTCAAGCACTCAAAAAATATTTTTAAGCACTTTAAAAAATATCATAATTAGGCAGGGTTGGAAAGTTTTTGACAATTAACGGTTTTATCTTGCTTTAACCGTCATGTAAAAAAAAAACTTTTGGCTTTGTTTTTGACAATTGTCAAAAATCATGAAATTTTGAATCAAGTAAAACGAATGGCGTTTTCATACGTTACGGACAGACAATACGCCGAAATAGATTGGGGTTGAATAAATTGTGAGAACATTGAATAGAACAATGTGAACTGTGTCTTTTTGCATAATTCGAAGCTAAAATCAACATCATCTCATCTTGAAAAAGGAAAAATTAGGCACTTTTTAAAATCACCCAATGAAAAAAGCACCTTTAAGGGCTTTTAAGAAACAAAAATAAGTACTTTTAAGCACTTTTTAAAAACGCTACACACACTGCAATCGCATTTACCATTGAGACAATATATCTCAATCTTATTCTTATTTGATGAAATTTTGTTATTCTTCGTTTCAGACTAATAAAAGTTGAATTCTTAAAAAAAAACTTAAAAAAAAAACTTTAAAGATTTCTTTATTTTAAAAATAAATAAATTCAAATAATAATTAAAGAGTCTAATTGCAAGAGAGTATTAACTGCATAAAATAGTCAGAATAAGGTTTATTATCACTTAAGTTTCCTTGAATTATTTTGATGATCGAATTATTAAAAAAGCAATTCCCAGTGGAGAAATGCGCTATGCAGCAGAAATTCCATAAGAAAATTGAAACCAATAGAATTTATAAAGAAGTAAACAATGAAAAATATGACAACAGAAGTCACAAATGCAAAACCTTTTGCACAACAAATGTTGCTCCTTCTGTAGCCCAAAAGTTCTGCCACAAGTCCAGGTTAGAGAGAAATATAATACAAATTACAAAAATCAAATACAAAAGTATAATACTTAAACAAATAAAAAAGAAATCAATGTTCAAATACTTACTTAAAATTAATAAATCTCAAAACCAAAGAACACAACACACTACAAATCCTCAACTAAATAGAAATTAACGAAAAAACAACTCCCCTAATTTAATGCGTAGAAGGAAGAAGAAAGAACAGAAAAAGAGCAAGAATACTGTTGCCATCATTAGTAGAAAGAAAAAATATCAGAAAAACCTATGAAATCCTAGCATTCTCAACATTTTTATCATGAAAGTTAATAACACAAAGAAAGCTCCTTATCATTAAAATCCTAAAAAGAATTTCAGCTTTATCAACACCAAGTTTTGACTTAACCAAATCCATTACAAAATTTAATAAGTTCAGTATCAAATTTTCGTTTTATTCTCAAATTTAAAAAAGAAATTTTTTAGAACTTAAAAAAGAATTTTAAAAGCAAAAATATACTTCCTAATAATAAAAATATTATTCAGGTTAACACAAAGATTACAAATTTTTGAAATTCATCAAAATCAATAAATTTATTAGCACCACTCTATCTCTTTTAAATCTATACTTAGAATTAAAAGATTTAGGAAAATTAAAAACTTTACTTTAAATTTATCATAAATACAAAATTTATCAATATTCATAGTACCTACATTTAATTTACTATTTAAATAGGAAAAGGGAGTTTCAAGACTGTTAATATAGAATAGAACAATGTGAAAACCACAATTTTGCATAATCAGGGGTGATTGTGAGCCCAAGTCAAAATTCTGGAAAATTTCGTGAGTTAAAAAGAAAAAAAAAGAAGAAAAAAAAACAGTTTAAATTGAAAAATTAGAAAAAAATTTAAACAAGGCTTTTTCCTTTTTCTCAATATTTCTTAGTTTACTTAAAATATATTAAAAATTTTACACATACCAATACCATTTACACATACCTAGGATGACCTGGAGAAGTAATTAAAATTTACAAATATGTCTTTCTTTTTTGAGTTTATGATTATAACAACTATTTACTGATAAAAAATGAATATTAATCGTGAATATAAGCTTACAAAGTATCTCTCCCGCTCTCCCTTACAAACAAATAAAATAAACTGTGTTTTTAAGATCCACCTCTGAAAATTTGATTTCCAGAAACTTCTGTGATCAATGATTTTTTTAAACGTCTGGACCATCGATCTCCGGAAATTTCCGGATCACTATTAGCGAAAATTCCGGAAATCCAGATTTTTTCCAGAGCACAATCAGCCCTGCATAATACGTACTGAAAATCGACATGGAAATAAAAATAAATCTCATTTTCAAAAAGGGAAAATTAAGCACTTATTAAAAACACCCCATAAAAAAAGCCTCTTAAGAAACGTAATTGGAAAATAAGCACCTTTTAGCACTTTTTAAAATCGCTATGCACCATGTTCAATACTGTCTTTGAACTACAAAGCATCAGAAAGAGGTGATTGTTTACAAACCACTTCTTGAAAATTGGCAAACTACTGTTCCTGTTCTCGGGTTATTAGAAAAATATACATGCAGACGCTTTACGAAAAATATACGTTTTTATATGTCTCATTTGATTTAGTAGTTTTCTAGAAACGAATTAATCAGGCTCAGAACACTTTAAATTATTTTATGAATCCCCATATACTGATGATCACACTTAAAACATCATTGTAAGTAACTGTGTTTTATAAAGACTGAGTTCATATTTTACAACATAAAGAAACAAATGAACGTGTGAACCAATTTTACATAAAACAGAATATTAATTTTAAAAAAAAAAACATAAAATAAATTGATAATAACAAGTTGAAGATCTTTCTCCTTTTTAACAAGTTATTTCTGCAACCAACAATCAGGATCAGTA
This sequence comes from Parasteatoda tepidariorum, assembly GCF_982258835.1. Taxonomy (NCBI): domain Eukaryota; kingdom Metazoa; phylum Arthropoda; class Arachnida; order Araneae; family Theridiidae; genus Parasteatoda; species Parasteatoda tepidariorum. The sequence continues at coordinate 130,665,777 of NC_141755.1, read as the reverse complement.
AACACCTTTTTTTTTCCTTTAAAAAAAATCATTTTCAATTTTTATTCACTACAGTTTCTTTTTTTTAAATTTATTAGTCTATTTTGGTCATAAATAATTAACATGCATTCCCCTTGCTGTGACATCAATCACAAGAATGGATAGTCTAAATAATTGTAACTCTGACTGGTTGCTAGACAACCAAACCACTTTTTGTCTGTGCATGCCAGTGGAAATAAAAGAAAATGGTTTTAATACGATTGCTGTAAAAGCTAACACCCCCTCTGATTATTTCTGTGAATAAAACCTTGAAAATCAATAAAATCAGGATTTAAAATACTTATGACTCGCGTAATTATTTTATTTTATAACTGTCTTTAAACAGTCGGTCTAAATTTGAGTTTACAACTACGAATGTTTCATAGCATTGTCATTTTGAACCCAATCCAGAAGACAAGGGAATTCCTGGATCAAGTTGGGGTAGAAATTTGTCTTCACTGAGGACTTTTTGATGAAACTAACCCGCATTTGCGCTACATGGAGAGGGAAACCTCGAGAACCTCCCAAGGTCAGCCCGACGGCAAGGTGCCTCTAACCCATAATCCACATACCACTGAGTATATTTCACACCAGTACTGTGGTCAGGTGCAGAATTCTTATCGACCAGCCTCGCTGGGAACTGAACGCGGTTCAACTCATGGGAAGGTGAGCACCCTATCCCCTGGGACAGCATGGCTCGCTTCACATAAATAAAAAAAAAATCAGGTGATTTACAGGGTATCAAAAAAAATTTGCTTGATTACCGGAGGAAAAGATTATATACAGGGAATCTGCTACATTTTAGATTTTCCAAATTCATGACTAATTCAAAGAATTTTTTCATGAATTACAAAATTACTATTTTCTCCTGACAAAAACTGAACAATACATTTAAAAAATCATTATAATAACATTAATTGAAATGATGGGTATAACCAAAACTGTTATACTCTGCATCTTCATATTTATAGATTTTAAAAAACAGAGGAAAGAAAGAGTTGAAGCAATAAAATAAGTGGAAAAAAAATAGAAAAGCAAAACTTTTTTTCCTCTGCAGAATTATATTCTACAGATACTTTTCTTGTTCATCGAAAAGAAAAGAAATACTCCTGATTTTTTCTGTCCTCATTTCGGAATAAAGAAAATTTGCCAATGACTGGCTTGCTTCAGTTAAAATTTTAAATTTATAAAATAAAAAAAATAAATAACAAAAATTCTGAAATCACAAAAGTTTAGAATTGTGGGGGGAGGGATAAATTCCTTTTAAAAATTAGATTTTTTGGTGACCTAAATCCATGATTTTTTCTTAAAAAAAATATAAAAAAATAGTTAAAATCATGATAAATTTTGTTCAGTACCAAAATTCATGACTTTCCAGGTTTGCAGATACCCTGGATTTAAATTAATGATTTTTTTTTAAAAAAAATCATGAAATTAAATAGATAAGCAAAGATATTAATCACAGCAGCTCTAACACAAAGGTATGAAAAAAAAATTAAATTATTACTTTAGAGCCACCAACTGTCACAATATCTGTGCTCAAGAATCCAGTCATGCTTCCACTGCCATATCGAATCTCCAATTCAGTCCCATTTTCTTTATATGTACTGGATTGCGAGCTGTCGTATTTATTATGAAGCACTGCAAACACAATTGAGCATTATGAATTTATAAATAAACATTTACTTATATATAGTTTATCTATGGTAAGAACTCCCCCTGCCATAAAGTCTGAGGCAGTCTGGTGTTATGGAAATATGAATGGCTCATTTTAGGTAGGGACGCTTCACTCTAATACTAACACGATAGATCGAAGAAAAAGATTCCCTTTCTCTCTCCGTCCAGACCGTGCCAAAACCTGTCCTAAACAACGCCCTACTTGAAATAGTTATACCTCGCTGCCATAGTCATCACCACAGGTCCAAACGAATGGCATAGGGAGTTCTTACTTTAGACAAACTATACACTCACACTATTTCTTACAGTACTGTCCTTATTTTATCAAACAAGTATGCAAAATAAAAAATATAATGATCAGGTATTCGTGTACTACAAAGAATTAAGAAGAAAAAAATATTTTTTGTGGTTTATTTCAAAACAAAAGGTTAAATAATAATTTACGTTCATTTTATGAATAGTCAAAGAATACAAGTTTGATTTAAAAAAAAAAATTGTGGTGACCAATGTCATTTAAACCAATCGGACTTAAATCGTGGTTTAAATCCCAAAATCCCACACACTCACATTTATGATTATTATTGATATATATACGCATATATAGACGGTAAAACCTCGCTACAGCAATATTTTGGGGACACAATAAATATAGTGTTGTAGAGCGATATATTATTATATGGAGGGTCTGCATACTTTGGGGACACAATAAAAAAAAATTTTTAAAAATTTAATGTTATATGTGCATTAACTATAAATGCATTTTATATATTATGCGTGTTAATTATGATTAAATAGTAAAAACAATTTAAATACATTAATAAAATAAGATTGTAAACATACTTGAAAACCGTTTTTATTAAAAAATAATCTGATATGTTTGTTTATTCATTTTTTTGACTGTCAAGTCAACCCACAAAGTATGCATTGAGTCCAAAGAACTCATTTGTGAATCCACAAAATTTTCTCTTTCAGTTGTGATGATTGTGGTCAACTCATGATCAGGTTTTAACATGAAGGAAATCAGATAGGAATGATAAGAGATAAGGGAGGCAATTTTGAGAAAGGAAGCTCTTGGGCGGTGTGTCTCCTCTTTCTTGTCAGAAAAAATGGTAAAAGATGATAAAATAAGATTTTTTAGATTATTTGAAAACCAATAATAAATGGAGAGAATAAGGTCGAAATTTGAAGGAAGAAAAACAATCGTTTTACAGGGGTTTTATTGCTTCAGTGAATATCGTAATAGTGAGAGGTGGAAAACATTAATTCATATGCAAGTTCATCGACACCACGAAACATCACTGTAATAGAGGGAGCTAATGTTGTATCAGATATTGTAGTAACGAGAGTTCACTGTATAAGGAAAGGTTCAAAATTTCTGAAGGAAGTTGAAATTAGCTCAATTAAGATTTAAAACTAAAAAGTTCAACGCTAAGAAGAGTGAAATTCGTAAAAAATCTCAAGAATAAAATGAGGGGATGTCTAAAGTTAATTTAAAAAATTTAAATGTGTGTCTGTAGGAAAATGAGCCAACAAAATTTAGCAAAATATAGAAAATATAAATTAGTATACTAGAGTTGATTTATTTTTTAAAAAAAGTTATAACAACATTTCACTTTATGAAAGAAGAATACCTTTCATCATTAAGTATTAAAAATTAGTTTGCTCTTTAAAAAACTATGTAAAAGAAATGAAATAAACTCTTCATTATCTGAGCATTTCTCCCCTTTTAGGTTTTGTTCTCACTTATTCAATCTTTAAAAAAATTATGAATACTTTCAGAAAACAAAATATTTATAATAATATATCAAATTATATAAGAGACTATAATTTTAAATGTGCTGCCTCAGTAACACACATTCAGAAAAATGATTCAGCTGTGCGCATTTTATTATTATTTAATGAATTTCATCTTGTTCCATCTAAACAGGGGTGACTGTGAGCGCAACTCAAAAATCCTGAAAATTTCTTGAATAAAATCATTAATGACACATTTCAAAAAATTTATATCTTCGTAAATTGAAATCATTGTTATTTTCAAAACATGAAATTCAAAATAAATTATAGGCAGCATAATTTAAATAAATTATTACGTATAAGTATGCTTTTATCACTAATTGCACTTAATATGATTGAATACATAATTACTAAAGCCCGGATTTTGATGACATTTTCATTTTTTTTGCATTTTTGGAAATTTTTTGTCTATTAGAGCATTTTTTAAGATTTATAGGGCATTTTTTTAAAATTTTGGGGGTATTTTGTATTTTAAAGCATTTTTAAAGTTTTTGTTAATTTTTTCCAATTTTTATTATTTTTTGGGGTATTTTTATTACATGAAAAGCAAGATTTGTCTTATAATTTTACATTTCATATTGTATCTCTCAAAGAATGTTTCAAAACATTTGCTCCCAGTCAGCTTTGCCCCCTTAACCAGTAATCACATAATGGGGTATCTGGTTGGATGCATGCTTATACTACAGTGAAAATTTTAAGATAGCGCTAAACATGCTCGCTTCTGATAAAATCAAAGGAAACTTAGCATTTATCAAGTCTAACTTTGCTATACTGTCCTCGACAATTACAAGCTTGGAGAAACAAGAATTGGAACTTTGCAATGCAATAAATTATATTGATGTAGTCAAGTGTTGCCAAAAGCAAGGGAAAAAATAGGACAAAGTGTAGCAACTAAATTAACAAAGTTTTGGAGAAGAACACTGGCTTCCAAACAGTGAAGAAAATCTCTAGGATACTAATAGGTGACGCAACAACTTTTCAAATTGAAGAAGATTTCTCAGTAAGTGGGGTCGTCTTTTTCAAGTTCGCACCATTAACATAAGTAGACGTTGAAAGAAGCTGCTCCAGGTATAAAAATTTACTTTCAGACAAGAGACGCTCGTTTACATTTCAAAATATCAAAAAACATTTAATAATCCAATGTTATTCTGATATTTAGTAATATTATGAGATGTAAGTTGTCATATTCATTAAAGTTTCTATACAAAATGAAAATGTTTTGGTATCAATATATTTTCCTTTTTTTTTTGCTGTTATTTTAGGATATAAAACATATTTTTTAAACTTTAATGAACGTAGAAGAAGTATTGCACTGCTTTATATTTTTTTAAATGACTCATAATTTTAAAGAGTAAAACATTGTTTTAGTTCGATATTTTTACCTTATTTAAGTCATGTCATAAGGTTTTTTTAGCGCAATTTTCGCTTTTTTAAGGGCATGTTTTGCATTTTTTGCACTTTTTAAGGGCATTAGTTGAGATTTTTTAGGTCATCAAAATCCGGGCTCTAATTACAATAATAATAAATAAATAAATAATATTAAAAAACAATTCATTAATTGAATAAAGTATGCTTCATCTACAAATAAATTGTATGTTTGATTCAATATTTATGAGGCGCAGTCATACCTTTGCACACACTAGTAATAGTATAAATAAACAAATTAATAAAACAATAGACTGCGGACACATATTCTAATGAAAACGAGAAAGTTAGTGCTAAGCAATATTCTATTGACTCAATTTTTTTTATTTATTAAAAACGGATCCGTTTATTCTGCTAGCGGCTTGCCAACAAAGAACGAGAAAGTCTTTCGGAAAAAATATCAAAGATAAGTAAATAAAAAAAGAACGGAATAAAGTTTAGATAAAAAATATCGTTAGCCAATATAAATTCTTAACATAACTTGAAATTTCAGGACCTTGCAACTCCTTCGGATTAAAGAAAAATCGGGATTTTTTTGAGGAGCACAATAATCTCTGATTTAAAAGGCAGTCAAAAGACATTGTAGAGTTCTTTTCAAAATAAGTAATGAAATATACTAACAACAAGCTATGTTGGTCCATTTACACTTCTTTGAAGGCACCCAAAGATTTGATGATCCAGTGTCAAAAACAACTTTAAAAGGCTGTGGTGGAGTACCAATACTGATGGCTCCATAGTATTGGGCCTGAAAGATAAATACTTTAACATAATTCTTAATGATTCATATCTATTGCACAAGATTTAATTAAGAGTATTAGAAATTTAAGTATAGAGTAAAATTAAGAGTATAGAAAGAAGATATATTCATACCTGCCAACCTGTCAGGGAAAAAAATAGGAACACGTCACGCGGTCCCAACATTAAAGTTTACTTCTTTACACTAAATGTTTGCATAATTGTAACTGTATAAGATTTAATGTAACAATCATTATTGATTATAATACATATCAACTGACAAGATTTCTGATTATTATTCTTATTCAACAAACTAATTAAACAGAAATGATAGCTGATTTTAGTAATTTAAAACATATTTAAAAACAAAATATTTTATTATTACTCAAACATATGTGACAATAAACACATATAAAAAAAATAATCAATTATTCTTGTTAAGTGCTACAGTTGCAGCAGATTTGGCTGATTTTAAAAACTTTTCATCAAACACTTGTCTATAACAAGGCTAACTTGTCTATAACAAGGCATTTGGGACTTGGTAAATCAAAATTGCCTGCAAAGTAGATGCATTCATGCTACACCTAAACTCAGTCCTATTTTTTGGAAACATCGCACAAAACAACTTTGATGCATGGTCCGTGGCAGCTAACGGAATATTGTGTTCAAGGAGAAATCCTGTGAACAATAGTTCGCTTCTAATTGATTGTAGATCAATAGTGGACGACACAAAATCGGAAATTTTTGCCAACTTTTTCATATTTGTATATGCGGTAGCATGCTTGGCTGTTTTCCTGTGTGAAATGATATCACACTTTCCGCCATGAGCTATACTAATGTCTGTATTGCAAGCAATACATAACACGTACGATGTCCCCTTTCTTGATATTTTGATGAAATCAAATTCTTCACTATAATTGTCGCAAAAACACTGACTTCGCCGAATTTTTGACATTTTTTCAGATTACCACGTGGAAAAACATTCAAAGCTAAACTCAAATTGAAGAGATGCGTTCCGAGTAAACATTCATGGTTGCAAGTAAAAGACAAGGAGTCAGGAAGCTAAAATTTCCTCTTGGTGTCTGTGAAGCGACCTGTACATACGTCATCAAATAGACGAATGTAGCTAGAGGCGGAGCTAAGTGATAACGCGACTTGATTGGATTTCGCCAATCGGACATGGATCGCTTTATAGGGTAAAAGAAAAAATTACGCTATTATGAAAAATCTGAACATTTTGACCCAAAATCATATTATCGGAACAAGGCATAAAAATCGGAACCGTTCCGATAAAATCTGTACACTTGGCAGCTATGTATATTGTATTAGAAATTGGATCTACTAGTCTGCAATATTTCCATCAAATGCATATACCAGGGGTCTGTCTAGGTTTTTTTTTATGAGGTTTTGTGAAAGTTTAGACATAATTTGTGAAAATTAAATTAAAAAAGCAACTCAAAAATAGGGTAAAGTAAGATAATATTTTCAAAAATTGTCACTACAAGTAAAAATCATTTATGACTGCTAAATTTCTAAAAAATTTTCCCCCATATATTCAAAAACAATTTTGCTATTGTAAAATTTTGGGCTAAAAATTGTATCCAAATTTCAAAATCCATAAAAATCATTGTCCATAGTTAAATTTCAAATTGAATTTAATAAAAAAACATACATTTAAAGGTACTAATACTAAAAGATAATTTAATTCTAAGAGCATTTTCAACTGGGTCATACAGAAAAAAGTTTCACAGAGAAAAAAATGGTTCATAAAACAAATAAAGGTTTCTTAGAATAAATTTACAATGGTGTTTAAGATAATGTCTGAATTTCGACTTATTGTAAAATTTATAGAAGGATAGCCTTATTTTTTCATTTTAAAAAAATTAGCGAATAAAAAAATTCATTTTGATATGGCGGAAGTGACCAGTTACGCATACCACATTGCATTATCTGACCAAACATGTGCTACCTTTTCGTAGAAGACAGCTGGCAGAAAAGCTCTTCTTTTCCATAGATTGCAACGAGAACAAGGTCTGCATGAGAACTTACTCTTTTATTTGTGAAACTACCATTTTTCATAAAGTTGAATTTCTGAATGTACCGCTAAACGGAAGTAAATTTACCCCGGACCAACCCCTGTGTACAATGTACAGTCTTACTTTTATATCATGGTATATTAAAGAGAAGCGCTTACAATTTTGTAATATTGAAAATATAATTTTTAATAAAATTTTTTTTAAAATAATTCTATCAAAATAATACCTGTACTGACATTTTAAAAGTTGCATAACATGTATTTACTTTAAAAAGGAGTAGATACCCAAACAATGTTTTATTAAATTTTATACCTTGTTGAAATTTTTACTACGTCATCTTCAGATATTTCTTCCAAAGCTCTTATAACATTCCTGATATTACATTATTATTGTTCGAAAGTAAATTTTTTCTGATAAGTATCGCTTTCTCTCAGAATTACAGAACTAGAAAGTTCCTTAAAATTTGATGAACAAATAATCTTATCTATACACACACAAGTTTACACTTTAGATATAAATGATTCACGAAATTTCTTTCTACACATAGCAATCGTTTTTTTTTAATATATATATACAGTGGTGGCCAAAAGTGTGGACACCTTTTGAAAGTTTCATGTTTTTCAACTTTGTGTGCTTGTAGAATATATTAATTTTCACTTAAATACAAACGTTTGTATATCAAATTGAAGGTAATTTAATGTATAATTTAATAATAAATACAGTATTACAATATCTGTATTACAAAAAAAGTTATGCAATTAATAGTAAGATCTATCTTAGATTTGCATTTTTTTAAAGTGATACTTACACACTCAATACTTAGTAGGATAACCCTTAATTTTTAAGACAGCTTCACAGCGTCTTTTCATCGCGTGAATGAGTGTTTGGAGTTCATCTTTCGTAATCACGCGGTGCCAAGAATCAATTATAGCTTCACTTAGTGGTCTTTTATTGGATGGACGTTTTTTTCGTACAAGAATTTACCACAACGTCGCCACAAATTTTCAATTGGACTGAGATCAGGGCTGTTTCCTGGCCGTGGTAATATATCTATGCCTTTATTTTGAAAGCATGCTTTGCATACTTTTGCTGTGTGGTATGGAGTGGAATCCTGCTGGAAAATAAATGGTTCGTTGTTGGGGAAGAGATCCCTGATGGAAGGTATCAATTTTGGTTTCAGGACAGTTTCGATGTATTTTTTGGCATTCAGGCTGCCAAATCAGGCCGAAAAAAATGCACAAGTGCTACTACCGATAGAAAAATTAAATGGCTATGCCTTCAAGATAGAAAAATGTCATCAGATGCCATTAGATGTGAAATGAATGCAGCTGGTATTGCAGTAAGTTCAAGAACAATAAGAAGAAGCTTATCAGGATTTGGACTACAAGCTAGAAAAGCAACGCGAAAAACGAGTTAAGTTGGCAAAAGAACACATTAAATGGTCAGAAAATCAATGGAAGCAAGTAATCTGGACTGATGAGAGTAAAATATCGCTCTTTGGAAGTGATGGTAGAAAATACGTGAGACGTAGAGTATGTGAAGCGCTTCATCCTGATTGCATTGAAGCAACTACTAAAAATACAACAAATGTCATGATTTGGGCATGTATATCTGCAGATGGTGTGCTCCGAATTCAAGTGATTGATGACATCCTGAATGCCAAAAGATACATCGAAACTGCCCTGAAACCAAAATTTATACCTTCCATCAGGGATCTCTTCTCCAACAACGCACCATTTACTTTTCAGCAGGATTCAGCTTCATGCCACACAGCAAAAGTATGCAAAGCATGCCTTCAAAATAAAGGCATAGATATATTACCATGGCCAGAAAACAACCCTGATCTCAATTCAATTGAAAATTTGTGGCGACGTTGTGGTAAATTCTTACACGAAAAAAACGTCCATCCAATAAAAGAAAACTAAGTGAAGCTATAATTGATTCTTGGCACCGCGTGATTACGAAAGATGAACTCCAAACACTCGTTCACTCGATGAGAAGACGCTGTGAAGCTGTCTTAAAAATTAAGGGTTATCCTACTAAGTATTTAGTGTATAAGTATCACTTTAAAAAAATGCAAATCTAAGATAGATCTTACTATTAATTGCATAACTTGTTTTGTAATACAGATATTGTAATACTGTATTTATTATTAAATTCTACATTAAATTACCTTCAATTTGATATATAAACGTTTGTATTTAAGTAAAAATTAATATATTCTACAAGCACACTAAGTTGAAAAACATGAAACTTTCAAAAAGTGTCCACACTTTTGTCCATCACTGTATATATAAAGACATTGAAAATTAAGAGACATTTTTTAAAAATTAAAATCACTTTGAGTTCTTTAAAAATTAGGAAAAAAAAACGTTCAGTGAATTACTTTCATTCTTCTCTATCGACAGCCATTTCACTATTCACGAATGGCATATTTAATGCATAAATCTCAATTAAATCTAATAGTCCAACCCCCGCTATAGTGAACCTTCAAGAAACCGAAATTTCGGTTCACTATAACCGGGAGTTCACTCTATTCGTACTGCAAACCATTCGAACCCAATTTTTCAGAACTGCTCCCTTTTATGACACATTATTTAAATAAATGACACATAAAATGAAATACAAATATGATTGAACAATAATATATAGTCACAAAAAACGTGTTCACTTTTATTTTTTACGACTCTTCGTCTTGCGTACAATAAATTTAGGGATGGGAAAACTGAGATGGAATAAGAAAAAATGCTACATTCTACTCAATAGATGGTTTTAAAAATCGGTATTTCATGTAGACATTTCAAAACTACCAAAAAATGAAGAAATGAGTAGAAGAGAGACTTCTTTTGATGGCTCACTCTATCCACATAAAAATAACATTATGAGCCATTATAATGGGTTTTGACTGTATTTTTTATGTAATATAAAGCAGATCTATTAATCCAGCTTTTATTTTTTAAAAATTTAATGCTTTTTAAAAAATAAACTAGCTGATTGTGCTGTATTGTGTGACATGTGCATATACGTTACAGTTGCAAATAATTTGTAAGAATCTTAATATGTGAGCAAAGGTAGGAAGTTGTTGATAACCATAGTGTGAAAATTGTATTGAACCTTATTTTGTGCAACCGTTACAAAATGTAACAAAATAGGTAAAATAGCAAATAGTTTAAATGTAATGTAATGTTGGTAAAATAACCTAATATGTTTTTTAAAAGAAAAAAAGGATTAGTCAGGGTGCATAGCCAACTCTTTCTACAAAAAATAAGCACCTTTTAAGGACTCAAAATATATTTTTAAGCACCCTATACATAACAAAATGTAAAATAATTTTCAAAGACTTTACATGACCATGATAAAATAATAGCAAGGGTGTGTCTAGGTTTTTCTGAGAGGTACCTATTTTGTGAAAATGTAGACATAATTTGTGAAAATTTAAAAATTATATTTAAAAATCAACACAAAAATATGGATTTATCGTTTCTTACAGGATACAAAAATAGAATTTTTTTCCTAAAGTTGAATTTGTGAAGATGCTGCTGAACAGTAGTAAATTTGGCCTGGACAGACCCCTGATTAGCCATTAAAAATTGATCAAAAGATTTTATGGTTCGATTTCAGAGGGTGGAAAATGAAGCTTAAAATTGAGAATATCTTGCAAAATGCAGCAGAATTGCACATAAAAGTGCAATAATCCCAATGAACCCAGCTCACAATGCACACGGGCAGACTCGTAAGTATTTCATCAAAGCTGTAAAATTATTGGTGCTTTCATACGCTATGAGATGCAAGTACGCTGAAATAGATTGTGGTTGAAAAAATTGTGAAAACATTGAATAGAACGTGAAAAGAATGCTTTTACACAATATGTGGCAGCCATTAGTAATAGAAAATATTGGGCCTCATATCATTCACCCCAATAACTGATTCACGAGGTCAAGAAAGCAGTCCAAAGTTAGGACCCCTTAATGTTAATTTCACTTGTTGATTAATACGCCATATTTCGAGAACTCTTTAAGAGTGAATTTTGAAAAAAATTGCACTCAATTATCAGATTCATTCATCCAAAGATAAATTAATTTTATAATATTTATCATTTTCAGTAAATATTAATAATTTTTCATTATTTTATTTATTCTTAGTAGAAAAGTTTTGAATTGTAAGGTATACAATTTTTGATATCATTTTAAAGTATGTGATTTTAGATGGTAGAATATAAAATTGAAGCAAAATCGGGTGAAAAGTATCTGAGAAATTTAATTTTAAATATCGGAAACTTGAAAATTGGATTTATCAGGAACTATTCTACCGATTTTGTTCAAATTTTGTATTTTGTCAAGTAAAACTACACATAAAATTATGTAAAAAATGGTATACCTTACAATTTAAAATTTTTTTCAACTATTAATAAATAAAATAATAAAAAATAATGAATATTTGAATATTTACTAAAATTAAAAAAATATGTGCGTTAAGGGGTTAATTGAGCCATCGTAATTGCGAAAATTTAATTCTGCCCTAATGTCAGCAAGGACATGAATTTTTCGCAGTTAGATGACAAAGTTAATAATCAGCAAAATTGCATGGAATTGTCAGAAAATCAATAAAATGGACAGAACAATATTTCGCCTGAGCATTGGATGGGGAAGGGGATTTTATAGCTAATTTAGGTTATAGTCAATTTTCTTGTTATTTATGTATATAATGAGGTAAAAACTTAAATACCTCCATAAAGTTCGGTTCTTCACCACGGAAGTGGTGAAGCAGAGGGGGGCCCCAACCAAGCTAAGTTGGAACCTGATTGAATGAATTTAGAACTTTAGTTACTTTTTGCTATAAATGATTATTTTATTTATTTAAATTAGTAAGAGGTGAGATGCAGACATATTTTCAAGAAATCAGATCTTTATACACATAAATTACTAAAAAAAGCACAAATTTATACCAAAAAAAGTATAAGACTTTTTATTTATAATAAAAATGTCTAAAATAAAAACTTAATTTTTTTAAAAAAAATAGATAAATAAATAAAAGTTATTACTTACATCTAAATAATTAGATAAAGGCTCGGGAAAAGGTCCTGCTTCTAAATGACTCCACTTTTGATTGACGATATGTATAGGAGTTCCAACTTCGTGCATGTGTTCACGAATAGACTGCATTCGGAGGAGAGGAATTCTGCAAAATGTAAATAAAAATTTAGAGGAAGAATAAAAAAATCTATTACAAAAGTTGAAATTCTGATCTGCTAATGTGAAAGATTTCAGAGTCTCAAAAAACTCTGATCTACAAAATCAATAATGATATCTTAAGGCAGCATTGCCTAATTTATTTCAGCTATGGAACCCAGAATGATTGACTTTCCTTTGATTCAACTTTGTTCATTTGCAATTGTGAACACATTAACCAGTGAAAGACTACACATCATATTGAAAATCATCAATGTTAATCTCCTTCTGTGAATCCCTCACTTTCTCACAGCAATTTCTTGTGGTTATTTTAGTACATTTTACATTTACATTTTAGTATTAATTTTTTCATTTGTATGTACCAAAAATCCTTCGAATCAAACAATTATTACGATTCTCAGCTGTTTTTTTTTATTTCTCATACAGCATTTGTAGAAAATTACCTTTAGGACTTCTCATACACATTAGTGCCATTCTAAAAAATTTTTAAGACTAAACTTATTTTTTGACCCATTAACACGATCTAATGTTGTTTACCAGAATTTTATAACTCACTCACTCCAAAATGTATCCTTCCATAATAATGGCACCTATATTAAATCAATGATAGGTGCCATATTAGATAATAATCAACCTTGAACATTTTTTTGCATCCATCATTAAATAATAAACCACTCATAAATCTATTCATATGTCTACTTTTTGCGTGAGCTATAGTGTACTAAATTACCTAAGAGAAAAAAGGTACACAACAGAATATATTTATATCAAATAATGCCAGAGTAAATGAAACAGTTTAATATAGATGAAATATCCCATAGATAACGCTTTGAGTGGTCATCTTTTTTTTTTTTAAAAGATGAAAAATAAGAAACAAAAGTATTTTCCCAGTTTATAAAGAAAAACTAAAAATTCCCTGTAATTTTAGGTGACTTTTAAATTCCCTGTATTTTTCAGGTTCTCCCTGTGGCGTGGCAACCCTGGTTTTGCTTCATCATTGCTTATTTCTTGTCCTATCTCCAAAAAAATAAAGAAAAATATTTTAATAAAATAATCTTGTTCAGCATTTCAAAACACTAGGAGAAAATGCAAGCTCAAACATAGTACTCATTTTGTTGCAGCCACCAAAGTTCAATCGATCTGTTATAGTGCGACATCATTATGTGCGATAAATATGAAATATAAAATATTTTCATTATAATATAATATTGGAATAAAATTAACTTGAAAAATAAATAGAAAAATGTTTGTAACATTTTTAAGGACATTTTAATTTAAAGAACAAATAGAAAAAGCGATAAATTCAAGATTGAAGAGATGCTCATAAGCATCATGATTAAAAATTATATTTTTGAAGGAAGTAAATGAAACCCTTTCATTCAAATTAAACGAGATAAATTAAAACATAGATTCTTGCATGCATAAATACAATTTTCAATGAGAAAATTCATAAAAAAAATACAAACGAACGTTGGTATTTATTTTATGTTATTAAAATAATGAATGCAAACAAATGGTTAAAAGTGTGCATTAATAAGTATAAAACCAATTTTTGTTTGAAAATAATGACCACTGACGCATTTTAGAATCAAACGACTAAAAATTAAACAAATTCACAAACTCCGTTTGATTAGAGATTTTAGAAAGACAGCAGCATTGATCCAAACCAGAGATTAGCAGATTAAACATCTGATAAATTCGCCAACGATAAAGAAACATAATAATGCATTTTATCAAAATTAAACTAAGATAATTATAAAAAATTCATTATCAGCACTTAATACACATATTTCTAAGCAGGTAATAGGAAAACCATGGCAGAAAGGATTTACTTAAAAAGTCTTGTGCATGACGCAAAGTTTAGAAGAATAAATATTGAAAAAACACAAATTTGTTTCATTATGAATAAGAGGAACTTGAAACGGAGGAAGTTAAATAGAAAATGAAATCACAGTCGGCCAAAACAAAATCTTTAATTCATATAACTTAATTTTTAATTAAACATGACATTTTCAATAACAGCTATTGCAACTAAATAACAACAAATGACACAATCATCATGTGATGTCAGATCATTGCCATGCAGTCCCTCGAAAAAATAGCTGGGCATCGAAACCAGATCAAAAACTTCCTACAGAGACACCACTTTAGGAAAAATGCGCATGCGCAATGATTAAATTTTGACGCCTCTGCCAGTTACAAACGGCGATAAGTTGCCAAATATTGAAAACCTTCCAACTGGGTGCGAGATTTTTGACTTTGGACGGAGTAGTTAATTAAATCATTGACAGATAGCGATAGTAATAACTAATTACAAACTTTTTCTATGCTACTGCTCCTGACTATAGCTCCTGGATACGTTGATTAAATAGTGATACGTCGTCTTGGTGACAGCAACTCGCAATTTAGAAATACGGCGTTTCTATTCTTAAGCGCCACTTTTTATCCCAGATAGCAATATAAGGTTTTTTCAACACAACAAAAATATTTTCATGCAAACCTAAAAAGGGTTTTTTACACGGTTTACGTGTAAACCTTCTAACCTTAAAACGAGGTCTGCGACAATCTGCTCTATTCTACGCACATTACCCGATTCCAAAACCTTGGAAAACAACCTTCAACATAACAACCTTAAAACGAGGTTGTCTTAGGGTTTTCAAGCGGGAAGAAAAACCTTGAATAAAGCTAGTTCTAAGATGAAAATCATTTTAAATCTACATAATTATAAGGTTTCCGTTTGCAGCGTTTTCGTATGCTCAGCTAAAATCTACCCTATCATAAGATTTTCATTGACAATGCAATTTAATGCTATTGCTAGTGTACGTCAGCTAAAACGTCATTCTGAACGTGATGTCATCTCTCCCACGATTGTATGACGACTTTTCATTATTTGTTTTATATTTTACTTCTTATAGCTTTCCCAGTCCGAGGAAAATTCTCCTTTACAACAATTTTGCTTGATTATTTTGGGGGAAATAGTCATTTTTTATCAGTCTGACTTACTTTGCTGTAAGAAATTAATGATTTACAAGTAAAAATATCGTTTAATATGAAACTTTTTTTTTATTTAACGATTTGATTAATAAAAACACAAAATTAATAGAACATATGTAATACTCAAGTCCAGCAGTGGACTGATCGTTAAGACACGGTTCCCAGCAGATTGCCGAAGTCAAGCATCACAGGCTGCGGTCAGTGTGTGGATGGGTGACCCACTTGGATCAGTCTGCGTAGGGACCGAGGGTGTGCGGTATGGGTCCTCGTTAAACTGTGCTACCGTAAAGTGCTCGACTTCGCATGCATGTCGTTGGGCTACCGAAGCGGGGGTGCCATCCCCTCTGCAGAGGATCAAAATTGTGATGGCATGTCTTCGGATCATCCTCAGGGATGTTTCCCAGACCATCGCCAATAGCCCATTGCGCAGCTCTAGTGCGACGTAAATTAACAAAACAAACAGACAAACAATGTAATACTCAAATAGGGTCTGCGTATTTTCTTCTTTCTTATTCAGAAATTTATGCGGTGTGAGAAATTTTGATGAGTCAAAAGTGTTCAGTTTTTTGTATATCAAAGAAAATTAACATGAAATATCTTCTTTTGTCAAAATAACTAAAATGCAACTGTTTAATTATCTCTTACTTAATATGCATGATATGATAAATGTAGGAAATTTAATGATAACAAAATATTTTTTTAAAAAAAAATCGTTTAATGAATGTAGAAATTCCAAACATATTTTTTAATGCACAACAACAAATAAATATTATGATTATCATAACAATTAGTATATGACAAGTGCATTTGTACAAATCAGATATGCCATAATTATATTAGGTATTTTGTTAATATATAAAAATATTATCTGTATAATAACCATTAGAATAATACAAAACAGATATACCATAATTAAATCAACTATTTCGTCAATACATAAACAAATGATATTATAGGTATAATAACCACCAGTGAATACGTAACATATTTAACATGAAGGAATTAGCGAAACAATCTTCATTAAAATAAATTACTTCCTCGTCAGATATGCTCTTTTCTCTGAAAAATAAGAGGAAATTTTTGTGTGCGTACTTGCGTATATTGAATGAAATTTTATGCATATACTCATGAATTGTATGTACGTACATAGACACAAAACGTATATTGTACGTACAGGAATGCATGCGTACATTATATGTATACAGGTGCATACACACGTATAAATAAAAATACCTGCATACGCACGCAGTATATAATTACATATCTGTGGTTACTTTAAATATCGTTGTATGAATAACATTGTTATTAGACAGTACATGCATATAGTGCATGCACACATGAGTACATTGTATGTCATATGGACGTAGAATGAATAAATTACTTGTTGAAAACAAAAAGCAGGCTACTCTGAAAATTTTTTGAATTAATGATCGGTTGTTTTTGTTGGTCTATGTCGTACTAACGATGAACAATGGGCTATAGGTGTAGAGTTGGGAAACATTCTTGAGGATGATCCGAAGACATGTCAACACAATTTTGATCCTCTGCAGAGGGGATGGATCTCCTCCTTGACGACCTGCGCGTGAAGTCGAGCTCTTAATGGTGGAAAAGCTTTATTAGGATAGATACCGCACACCTTTGGTTCCTTTGTAGGTTGATCAAAGTGATCACCCATCCACACATTCTGATCGTAGCCAGTGATCCTTGACTTCGGTGTTCTACTGGGAACCGTGTCTTAAAGTTCACTCTACTGCTGCGAGATGATCGGATATTTACGTTTTTGAACTCAATCTTAAGGGTTAAAAGGATCTCAAATATGTTAATTAATTAATGCAAACCATATTTTAAGTTATGAAATTAGACAAAAATAAAACTTACTTTCTCTGAAAAACCTACCTTTTCCCGACGGATTTCTGACCCACAAAATATGAGGGGTAGCCGCACTCTGGGAAATATGGTCCTAATAATAGGTTGGTCAAAAGAGCCGTCCAACGAGTATTCGCAATCCGAAATAAATCGTCCCAATAGTGAGGTTTGAGTTCAAAGCTCCTTAATGTTAATTTTACTTTTTTGCGTATTTCACCATGTCTTGAGAACTTTTAAAACGAATTAAAGTGATTTTACATACAAATATAAATTTCGTTTATCCAAAGATAATTCTTTGCAAAATATAACTTTCATTAAATATTTACTTTTTTTTAAATTTTATTTTGTAATAGCAGAAATTTTTTGATTATTAAGTATACAATTTTTTATAACATTTTAAAGAAGGAAATTTTAAATGGTAAAATACAACATTTGAGTAAAATGGATCGAATAGTTCCTGAAAAATTGAATTTTGAAAAAGTCGCATTTTTAAGAGCTATTCGATTGATTTCGTTCAAATTTTACGCTTTGCCAATTAAAATTGTTTAACTTAAGTTCAAAATTTTTTAGACTATCATTGAATAAAATAATAAAAAATGATTATTTTGAGTAAAATTTATATTTTGCATGGAATTAGCTTTTGACAAACGAATTTTTTAATTGAATGCAAAAAAAATTTCAATTCGGATGCTCTCAAGATGTGGTCTCATACGTAAAAAATATTAACATTAAGGGGTACAAACTTTGAACCGCTCTTCTGACTACTACTATTGGGATTATTTTTTTCCAGATTGCGGTCATCCCTATAATTTGAGAGACAAAAACCAAAGTAACACCATAAAACAGGTATGTTTGTTCAGAGAAAGTATGTTTTTGTGTCTGATTTCATAACTTAAAATATCGTGGGCACAAATTAATTAGCATATATGTCATCCTCTCGAACCTTTAAGATTGAGTCCTTGAATGCGAAGATACGATCATTAGAAGAAAAGTTATTTAGAATGGACCATTTATTTTACGCGTATCGTACATACGTATATATACTTTAAGTAGTACATATAAGTATGCATAATCTTATGTACGTTAATTCACATATATGTAGATACACACATACTTTATTGTTGTTGTTGTAGTTAATTAACGTCGCACTAGAGCTGCTGTTGTTGTTGTTAATTTACGTCGCAGGAGAGCTGCACAATGGGCTATTGGCGACGGTCTGGGAAACATCCCGGAGGATGATCCGAAGACATGCCATCACAATTTTGATCCTCTGCGGAGGGGATGGCACCCCCGCTTCTGTAGTCCGACGACCTGCGCGCACTAGAGCTGCAAGATGGGCTATTGGCGACGTTCTGGGAAACACCCCATAGGATGATCCGAAGACATGCCATCACAATTTTGATCCTCTGCAGAGGGGGTGGCACCCCCGCTTCGGTAGCCCGACGACCTGCAAGCGAAGTCGAGCACTTTACGGTAGAACAGTTTAACGAGGACCAATACCGCACACTGTCGGGCCCTACGCAGACTGATCCAAGTGGTCACCCATCCCCACACTGACCGTAGCCAGTGATGCTTGACTTCGGTGATCTGCTGGGAACCGTGTCTTAGCGATCAGTCCACTGCAGGATACACATACTTTATATGAATATACATATATTGTATGTATGTATCTATGTAAATGTAGGTATATTTGTACTCCCGTATGTTTGTACGTATATACAAAATTTATGTTCAATATATGTACGCATGTATTCATGTGCTATGCAATAACGATGTACGCATTTATGTATAAACAGGGCGCAAAAAAGGGAAACCCCTGAAAATATTTTATCTATTGATCGGACTTTAATGTACGTACTACTACTCGATCTTAGTTGTTTGAATGTCTAACTTTACGAGGAATTCAGCTCCTAGACCCTTTCAAATTTCTCATTTTGCCTTTAAAATTACTTTCCTAAAAATTATGAAATTTTTTTTCTATATTTTGCTATGCAAAGTGTTTTCGACAATTAGCAAATAAAATTATCTTTGGATGAAAATAAAATTATCTTTGGAATTAGCACAGAATTATCTTTGGATGAACGAATCTTATAATAGTGTGCAAAAACTTCATGATTCGCTTAAAAAAGGTTTTCAAATCTAGAGAAATGCTCAAAAAGTTTTGTTAACATTAAGAGATCCAAACATTCAATCGCTCTCCTGCCTAAACAACTTTGGCAATATTTCAGGCTGGAAAACTTTTAAAATATTGACTACCTTCCATATGTTGAGGATCAAAAATTCAAAGCCATCGGAGAAGAAAAAAAATCGTTTTTTTTTTTTTTCCTTCTTCTGGTTTTGTAACTTAAAATATCGTTTGCATAAATTAATTAGCATGCATAAGATTATGTCCTCGTACAAAAAAAAAATTGAGACTCAAGACGTAAACCATTTACATATTAGATTGAAAGTTATTTAAGACGAGTAATTTTGTTTCGCACTATACATAAATATGAAGTCGAATCAATAGATAAACTACATTCAAGTTCCGAAAATTTTGTGGTAGAAGCAATCCATCAATTAGTACCCATGAGCCGCTACAATCGATCACGTTATCTTCCATGTTGAACCCGAACTATCGCCTAAAACAAACTGAACTAGGGTGTCTTAGAACTGGTCACAAAAATTTTTATGGACATTATTCGAAACATGACAGTATTCGACGATTTTTGATCAATTATGGAGATCAAATTTCTCGAATGAATTCCAATTTCAAAATGAATCACAATTATTCCTATAAGCAATCAATTCTACTTATGGTGATTAAAAAACGAATGAAACATATATTATCCAGTCTTGAAATTAAAATTGTTTAAGCTAATCGGAAAGTTACCGAAATTACAAGTACAATCTTCTAGTCATAGATACACTCGAAAGTGGGTTAAGAAAATATTATGAATGCTACGTTTGGCAAAAATCAGAATCAAATTATAGTAATACACAGTTTCTATTTTAAAATCTTGATAAGTAGTCTGGAGCCTCATAAAACTTTTTAATATGGAAAAATCTTCAATTTCTGAAATGTTATTTTTGTTTGTTGAGCTATATTTTGGTATTAATGTAAATCTAACTAACGTTAGTGCTAATTTCCATTTTTTATAATAACTATAAATGTATTGTTAATGCTATTTACTTGAATCTATCGGCAACTCATACATCCAAAAAAAAAATAATAATAATAATTAAGGTAAAATAGTAATAACAGTAATAAATTAAAGTATTGATAATTAAATTTAAATTATAGTTTCATTGTTTACTTGAAACTTACTGAAATTAAGAAGGGAGCATAATAACCGTTTAATGTCCTTTGGGTAAGGCCGTTCCAAGCATAAATTTAAGTTTTAAATTAAGTTAATATTAATTGATAATCTTAAAAAAGCAAATAACAATGCTGTTGCGGCAAACACTAACTCCAAGTAGCTTGCGCCACCAAAATTATTCAGAATATGTAGGTTACTCTGAGTATGGCAAGAGATGAAAGAGAGAACTGGAAATATCGTTGAATTGGTTTTTTTGAAATATCTTTGGAACGCTGTGTTTTGTTTTTTGTTGTTTTTTATTTAAAATAAATGCTTTGTTTTGCCTGTTTTAAATGTTATCAATCAATAGACAAGATGCCTCTCACAAACACAGTCAATCCGGTTAGGAACGACATTTCTGGCGCCCCCGGGTGGGCGGCCTTGTCTTAAGGATTGGTAAGAAAGGTAGGCGAAGATTTATTAATTTCCATTTTGAAGATTAAATATTGGACAATTTGAATACTTTTGAAGATTTGAAATATATATATATATTTTTATTTGAATATTTGATACCATAACGGTAATTTATAGGTGCTTAGAATCGATAGTTTTAGAAGCTAAGAATTTGATATTAAGATAGTAAAAATGGAAATAATAAAAAGAAATAAAACCGCTCAAAGAGCTTCATTTACTAAGGCCTACCATAAACTAGAAAATTTATTAACTGGCGATAGCGTGACGTATGACGAAATCGAAACGGATCTTTGTTTATTTAAACAAAAGGTAGACATTTTGGAAATAACTCATAATAGTTATTTAGATAGTTTGCAAGATGAAAAAGAATTCGAAACTGAATATAATTCCGTTGAAGAATACCGAGAAAAAGCTTTGAGAATTCAATTAAAAGCTAAACGTTCCTTAGATAATTTGAAAAAGAACTCGTGTGAAAACGAAATTGTTACTTCCGAAAATAACGGCGAATTACCGAACAATAAATCTCCGAAAGCTTTATGTCAACGGCTCCCCGAAGTTGAAATATATAAATTCGGCGGAGACTTGAAAGATTGGTTAACGTTTTGGAACCAATTTAAAAATATTCATGAAAATGTAAATTTAACAAAAGCTGATAAATTTCATTATTTAATTCAGTCGACGAAGCTGAAATCGGAAGCTAGGGAAATTGTGGAATCTTTCCCTGCAACAGATGAAAATTATCCTTTAGCTGTTGAAAGTTTAACCGAAAGGTATGGCCGAAAAGATCTATTGATAGAGTTTTATGTTAGAGAACTCCTGAAACTCGTATTAAATAATGCGAATAAGAATAAGAATGATTCTTTAAGTTGTTTATACAATAAACTGTCAACTCAATTGAGAGCATTAAACTCACTAGGAGTTACATCTGAGATGTGTGGTGTAATTTTGTATCCCCTTGTTGAAAGTTCATTACCATTAAATGTGTTACGCTCATTTGAACGCCAAAGAAAAAATTTAGAAAGCGAACAAAAACTATCCAGTCTTGATGCGATAATTTATTTTTTGAAAAACGTAGTACAAGCGGAAGAAAAAATAAAATTGAGTAGAACTGAAATATTTCATCCCCCCTTCGAACGAAGGAACTTGACACCGCCGGCGAGTCTAAATTTGAGAGATCGGAAATCGTCTGCGTCTGAATTAATTAGTCATAATTCAAACGATGATATTCTTTGTTTATTTTGTTTTAAAAACCACGAGACTCATTTTTGCAAGAAAGCGTTTTATATGCCTTTAGAAGAAAAACAGTCTGTTATTAAAAGGAAGGGTTTACGTAAAATTTGTTTATTGAAAGGGCACCTGGCTTTTTCTTGTAAATCAAACATTAAATGTTCAATTTGCACAAGAAAACATTTAAAATTTTTGTGTCCTGACTTAGAATGTAATCGATCGGATGAAAGAAAACAAGATAATAATGAAAGCGAAGAAAAAGAGACTGGCACCTTACATTCGCGCGTGCATGCAACTAAAGAAGTATTTTTACAGACTCTTGTAGTAATTATTAAGGGAAATAAAGCGCAGCGTAAAGCTAGAATTATTTTAGATACGGGTTCTCAAAAGTCTTATATTATGAAATCTACTGCAGAAGAGTTAGGTTTTGATTTTGAAAGGGAAGAAGAATTTTCGACCTCATTATTTGGGGGTAAGAAAACAGAAATTCAACGGCACAAATGTTATAAAATATATCTCGATAGCCTTGATGGTAAATATAGTTGTAATTTAGATGCATTGGATCAGGAAATAATTTGTAATAATGTTTCTAGTATTAGACAAGGGCCGTGGATTCATGAATTGAGACAAAAAAGGATATTTATAACTGATTGTGGGAATTCAGGACCTATTAAAGTTCTTTTAGGGGCTGATGTTGTTGGTAAACTATTTACGGGTAAACAAGAACAATTAAAATCTGGAATAGTCGCCATGGACACTAAATTAGGATGGACATTAATAGGGAAGGTTCCTCAGTTTGAAAACCATGATAATTTAAATATGACAGTTGTAAATATGCTTTCTCAAGAAATACCTGTTTCATTTTTGTGGGATTTAGAATTACTTGGCATTAGAGACCCTGTGGAACAAAACACTAGAGAAGATACACAGAGGGCAGTTATGATTCATTTTCGAGACACAGTTTATCAAAATTCAGATGGAAGATACGAAGTAAGCTTACCATGGAAAAAGGATCATGCTTTATTACCGAATAATTATGAGTTGTCTCTTAAAAGATTAAAATCTACTAACAAGAAATTAGAAAAAACGGGATATGAAAAGAAATACCAGCAAGTTTTTGATGAATGGATAGAAGAAGAAGTGATTGAGAAAGTTCCACAAGAAGAATTGTCAATTAAAGGTACGCATTACCTCCCACATCGCCCAATTATTAAGGAAAAGTCAATGACAACTTCTTTGAAAATCAGACCCGTCTTTGACGCTTCAGCCAAGAATCCGAACTTCCCATCACTAAATGATTGTTTAGAGACTGGAATAAATTTTATTGAGACAATACCATCCATTTTGGCTCGATTTCGATTGTATGAAATTGGTGTGATTTCTGACATTAGAAGAGCATTTCTGCAAATCTCTGAATGAAAGAGATAGGAATTACTTACGATTTCTTTTGATTGATGAGCAAAATGAACTGAAGACTTATAGACATCACCGAGTTGTTTTCGGTCTAACCAGTAGTCCTTTCTTATTGATGGCTGTCATTCATCATCATCTGTTTAAACAGACATTCAAGATACAATATTCTGAAAAACTCAGAAACAGTTTTTATGTAGACAATTGCGTAACGAGTGTACAAGATTTAACCGAATTAGAAACTTTTATAAAGTCAGCTACAGAAATTATGAAAGAAGGTCAATTTGACCTAAGAAGTTGGGAAAGCAACCAATTATTAGATTGCCCGTCTGCAGCTACTGAAGCGCGAGTCTTAGGCTACGTATGGGATAAAATCTTAGACTCGTTAAAAACTGATTCTGACTCACTGAAACTGGAAGAATTTGAAAAATTAACTAAGAGAAAAATTTTGTCCCTGATAAGCCGAATCTTTGATCCGATTGGATTTCTTGCTCCAGCTTTAATAAGACCTAAGCTTTTACTTCAAGCAGCCTGGAAGACTAAAGATCATTGGGATTCGGAAGTTAATGAAGAAATAAAGAAAAAATTCAATTCATGGTTCAAAGACTTACATTACTTAAATGATATTAAGATCCCGAGATGGTTGGGAGTTACTGCCTTATCTAAACTCAGCTTCCATACATTTGTTGATGCAAGCAAAACAGCTTATTCAGCTTGTATATTCCTAAGAAGTGAATCCCCTGATGGCTCTGTAAATGTCCAGCTACTCCAAGCTAAGTCAAGAATAACTCCACTGAAAAAAATAACTATCCCTCGTCTTGAATTGATGGGAGCAACTATTGGAGCTAGACTGTTCAATTCTATGGACTCTGCTTTAAAACTCGAAAAAAGAAACATTGATACCTACTTTTATACAGATTCGTCGACTGTGTTAACTTGGATTAAGAGGAAAGAACAGTGGTCAGTGTTCGTGAACAATCGAATATCTGAAATAAATAAACTGACATCACCTGAGAATTGGTATCATGTACCAGGAAGCCAGAACCCGGCCGATCTTCTCTCGAGAGGATGTGGAGCTAAACAACTTCTGAAGTCCAAGTGGTGGCTAGGGCTTGCCTGGCTGAGGAATTCTAAGGATGATTGGCCGATGACAGCAGCTAATGTTAATGAAGAGGAAGTTGAAAAGGAAAAACGAAAGACTGTTGTTTCGGCTATCAATGTAGACTCGGAATCCATTGCAACTACTTTAGCATCCAGAATTTCGAAGTTTTCTAAGATACTCAGAGTTGTAGCATGGTTGTTACGCTTCCACCCAAAAGCTAAAGATTTAAGAAAGAATGTTGATTTAACGCAAGAAGAAATAACACAGGCACAAAAGACTCTTCTGCGGTCAATACAAAAAGAGTGCTTCAATGACGAAGAAGGTAAAAAATCTTTAAAAAACTTTCAGGTTTTTAAAGATCATGATGATATGCTCCGACTAAAATCTAGACTCGCCAACGATGATGAAACCCCTGAATTTGTAGCTCCTTTAATAATTCCATCAAAGCATTTAGTCGTCAAACGACTCATTGAACAGGAACACTTAGTAAATAAGCATGCTGGAACTTCTATTCTCTTAGCAATTTTAAGAGAAAGATTTTGGATCATCAAAGGAAGGAAAACTATTCGCTCTGCCATTAAAGACTGTATCACCTGTAAAAGACAAAGGGTGAAAAATCTCGAAGTTCCATTCCCACCTTTACCTCAGGATCGAACAAAATTATCTTCTGCTTTTGAAGTGACCGGTGTTGATTTGGCCGGGCCTTTGATAACGAAATCGAATGAGAAGGTTTGGATCTCCTGTGCAGTTTACAGGGCTGTCCACTTAGAACTGGTACATTCTCTGAGTACAAATGCTTTCATTCAAGCGTTACGTAGGTTTATCTCAGGAAGAGGTCGAATATCGATTCTATACTCAGACAATGGGACTAATTTTACTGGATTAAACTCTCTGTTAAAACAGCTTGATTGGATTAAAATCCAGAGAGGATTTGAAGTTTGCCAGATGAGGTGGAAGTTCAAAACTCTCCATGGTGGGGAGGCTCATTGGTATCCTTAAAGATCTACTTAAGAGGACGCTCATCTCTAACGTATGAAGAACCCTCTTTTGCGAATCAGTTATAAACAATAGACCCTTGACCTATTTATCTGAAGAACCTGATCTCAAAACCTTAACACCTTCATCTTTTCTTCAAGACCTTCCCACTAATGATGTGCCAGATCTGGACAAAATCGACAAATCAAACATCAATAAAAGGTACCGATATGTCCAGAAACTAAGACAAAGATTGAAAGAGAGATTTCGAAGCGAATATTTAGGATTTTTGCGGTCCCAAGAAACTCGACAACATCAGTATTGGAGATATCGTTCTAATAGGTAGAGAGGACAAAAAGAGACTTAACTGGCCAGAGTGATCGAGCTTTTTCCCGGAAGAGATAGACGAGTAAGACTAGTCAAATTGAAAACGGACAAAGGGACTTTACTAAGACCTATTCAAAGACTATATCCCTTAGAGGTATCTGAAGATGCCAGTGAACATTAAATAACTACGAACATTTTTGGACGTTAAATACAGATTTGTATCTTTTAAAATTCTTTAAATTTTATAGCATAACAATTGTATGTCTGCCATAATTTTAGTATTTTTCGTAATTTATTGTGTTGAGTTTTCTCCTATATAAAACTCAAGTGGGGAGAATGTTGCGGCAAACACTAACTCCAAGTAGTTTGCGCCACCAAAATTATTCAGAATACGTAGGTTACCCTGAATATGGCAAGAGATGAAAGAGAGAACTGGAAATATCGTTGAATTGTTTTTTTTTAAATATCTTTGGAACGCTGTGTTTTGTTTTTTATTTAAAATAAATGTTTTGTTTTTCCTGTTTTAAATGTTATATCAATAGACAAGATGCCTCTCACAAACACAGTCAATCCGGTTAGGAACGACAAATGCGTAAATTAAATACTTAATAAGGCAAATGAAATGCAATTAAACCGTGCACCTACTTTCTATATCAAAACAGGGAAATATCTTAAACTTGGAACAATAAAACAGAATATCATTAAGAAACTTCAATTTTAAACTATTATCAAGCAAGTAAACTCCAAAAGTGTAAATGATCAGAAGCCGTAATATTAGTGCAAAGTTGCGCATGACGTAAGCAGCAGTTTTTAAAACAGTATTTTGAGAGAGAGGAGAATCTGGGGTTTACAATAATTTTCAAAAGTTAAATTTAGTGAGATTATTTTTTTATTTTCTTTTATTTTTTATTTTCTTTTATTTTTATTATTATTTTTAATTGAATAAGAATATTGAAATTTGAACATTAAGCAATTATTCAAAGTTTCGGTACAATAAGGATAATAGAAGTTTTTCTAGCCTTTAAAAGAACTTCGTTTAAAATTTTATTTATAGCTTTTCCATTTTAATTTTATGTATTTTAGACGTATATTTGTATATTAAACAGACTTATATTAAACAGACGTATATTAAACACGTATATTAAACAGACTTTTAACCCCCCCCCTTTAGAAAAACTTGTTTTTCTTTTTATTAGTTCCTTTTACAATTTTTTTTATTTTAAATTTTTATTTTCAACAATGTTTTGCCGATAAGTTATAGAAAAAATTCGTGACACGAAAAAACTGCAGCAAAATTTCAGGAATGGTTGAACATTTACATACCTGCTTACTTATGAACTTTTTCGAGAAAATCTTTTACAGCAGTGACAAAATTTAAATTGAGAGGTATAAAATTTTTACATCCTTTTAAAATATGCAATTTCACATGACAAAATGCAAAATTTTAGCATAATTGGTTGAATAGTCTCTGAGAAATCGAATTTTAAATATACACAGGAACAATTCGATAGATTTAGCTCGATTTTGTATTTTGCCATGTAAAATTACGTGCATAAAAATTGTATAAAAAGTTGTCTGCCTTATAATTCAAAAATTTTCAAGTTATTATTTAATAGCGTAATAAAAAATAATAAATATTTACTAAAGTTTATTTTCTGCATGCAATTATCTTTGGATAAACGAATTTTAAAATTAGGTTAAAATTTTTTTTAACTCGCTTAAAAAGGTCTTAATGTGTGGTGAAATATGTAAAATTAAGATAGAGGCATCCAAACTTTGGATTGCCCCTCATGATCAAACTATAGGGACAATATTCCCCAGATTGTGGCTACCCCCTATATTTTGGGGGTTCAAAATCTGAAAAAAAAGGTATGTTTATTCAGAGAAAACACATTTTCGTGTTTAATTTCGTAAATTAAAAAATCGCCTATACTAATTAATTAGCATATTTGAGATCACATATTTGAGTCACTAAATTAAAAATTAATAAGTGACCAGGACCGAACTCCTGACCACCAAGTCCACAAACTTCTTTACCCATGACGCTAACAACACCACCACGACTCACACGTTGCTTCCACAAATATATAGCTTAAAGACCTTCCTTCCGCTTAATTAACAAAATCTATTTTGGCCCATTATGTGCCCAGTAATTAGTGTATAAAAATTTCCTTTCGAACGATTGTTTGATATATAAAACTCTAATTTCAGGCAGAGTTTGAAAATTATAAGTTAATATTAAAGGCAGTTACGGAGTGAGTCGTGTGAGTAGCTCCGGGGTCGAAATTTATCCGTTTTCAGCTATTATTCTCTCTTTCCCAAGGAAAAAGCTTTATTTTTATAAATATAACACTTTATTCACGTTGAAATACATAAAAATAAATTTTAAAAAATAAAATAAAGTAAATAGAAAAAAAAAAATTAAAAATTTATCCGTGACCAGGACCGAACCTCTGACCACCGAATTCACAAACTTCTTTACCCATGGCGCTAACAACACCACCACCACTCACACGTTGTTTCCACGAATATATAGCTTAAAGAATTTACTTCCGGTTAATTAACAAAATCTATTTTGGCCCATTATGTGCCCCCTAATTAGTGTATAAAAATTTCCTTTCGTCCGATTGTTTGGTATATAAAACTCTAATTTCTGGCAGAGTTTGAAAATTATAAGTTAATATTAAAGGCAGTTACGGGGTGAGTCTTGTGAGTCGCTCCGGGGTCCAAATTTATCCGTTTTTCAGCTATTATTCCCTCTTTCCCAAAGAAAAATAGTTATTTGTATATATATATAACACTTTATTCACGTTGAAATATCGGGAAATAAATTTTAAGAAATAAAATAAAATAAATAGAAAAAAAAAATTTAAAATTAATCCGTGACCAGGACCGAACCCCTGACCACCGTGTCTACAAACTTCTTTTCCCATGGTGCTAACAACCACACCACGACTCACACGTTGCTTCCGCGAATATATAGCTTAAAGAATTTACTTCCGGTTAATTAACAAAATCTATTTTGGCCCATTATGTGCCCCCTAATTGGTGTATAAAGATTTCCTTTCGTACGATTGTTTGGTATATAAATCTCTAATTTCTGGCACAGTTTGAAAATTATAAGTTAATATTAAAGGCAGTTACGGAATGAGTAGTGTGAGTAGCTCCGGGGTCGATTTTTATCCGTTTTTCAGCTATTATTCCCTCTTTCCCAAAGAAAAATAATTATTTTTATAAATATAACACTTTATTCACGTTGAAATACAAAAAAATAAATTTTAAAAAATAAAATAAAATAATTAGAAAAAAAAATTTAAAATTAATCCGTGACCAGGACCGAACCCCTGACCACCGTGTCTACAAACTTCTTTTCCCATGGTGCTAACAACCACACCACGACTCACACGTTGCTTCCGCGAATATATAGCTTAAAGAATTTACTTCCGGTTAATTAACAAAATCTATTTTGGCCCATTATGTGCCCCCTAATTGGTGTATAAAAATTTCCTTTCATACGATTGTTTGGTATATAAATCTCTAATTTCTGGCACAGTTTGAAAATTATAAGTTAATATTAAAGGCAGTTACGGAATGAGTAGTGTGAGTAGCTCCGGGGTCGATTTTTATCCGTTTTTCAGCTATTATTCCCTCTTTCCCAAAGAAAAATAATTATTTTTATAAATATAACACTTTATTCACGTTGAAATACAAAAAAATAAATTTTAAAAAATAAAATAAAGTAAATAGAAAAAAAAATTAAAAATTAATCCGTGACCAGGACCGAACCCCTGACCACCGAATCTACAAACTTCTTTACCAATGGCGCTAACAACCACACCTCGACTCACACGTTGCTTGCACGAATATATAGCTTAAGGAACTTCCTTCCGGTTAATTAACAAAATCTATTTTGGCCCATTATGTGCCCAGTAATTAGTGTATAAAAATTTCCTTTCGAGCGATTGTTTGGTATATAAAAGTCTAATTTCAGGCAGAGTTTGAAAATTATAAGTTAATATTAAAGGCAGTTACGGAGTGAGTCGTGTGAGTAGCTCCGGGGTCGAAATTTATCCGTTTTTCAGCTATTATTCCCTCTTTCCCAAAGAAAAATAATTATTTTTATAAATATAGCACTTTATTCACGTTGAAATTCAGAAAAATAAATTTTAAAAAATAAAATAAAGTAAATAGAAAAAAAAATTAAAAATTTATCCGTGACCAGGACCGAACCTCTGACCACCGAATCCACAAACTTCTTTACCCATGGCGCTAACAACACCACCACGACTCACACGTTGCTTCCACGAATATATAGCTTAAAGAATTTGCTTCCGGTTAATTAACAAAATCTATTTTGGCCCATTATGTGCCCCCTAATTGGCGTATAAAAATTTCCTTTCGTACTATTGTTTGGTATATAAATCTCTAATTTCTGGCACAGTTTGAAAATTATAAGTTAATATTAAAGGCAATTACGGAATGAGTAGTGTGAGTAGCTCCGGGGTCGATTTTTATCCTTTTTCAGCTATTATTCCCTCTTTCCCAAGGAAAAATAATTATTTTTACAAATATAACACTTTATTCACGTTGAAATACAGAAAAATAAATTTCAAAAAATAAAATAAAGTAAATAGAAAAAAAATTAAAAATTAATCCGTGGCAAGGCCCGAACCCCTGACCACCGAATCTACAAA
Organism: Parasteatoda tepidariorum; assembly: GCF_982258835.1. Lineage (NCBI taxonomy): Eukaryota > Metazoa > Arthropoda > Arachnida > Araneae > Theridiidae > Parasteatoda > Parasteatoda tepidariorum. The sequence goes on along the minus strand of NC_141755.1, from coordinate 130,634,556 downwards.
CTTCTTTACCCATGGCGCTAACAACCACACCACGTCTCACACGTTGCTTCCGCGAATATATAGCTTAAAGAATTTACTTCCGGTTAATTAATAAAATCTATTTTGGCCCATTATGTGCCCCCTAATTGGCGTATAAAAATTTCCTTTCGTACGATTGTTTGGTATATAAATCTCTAATTTCAGGCACAGTTTGAAAATTATAAGTTAATATTAAAGGCAATTACGGAATGAGTAGTGTGAGTAGCTCCGGGGTCGATTTTTATCCGTTTTTCAGCTATTATTCCCTCTTTCCCAAGGAAAAATAATTATTTTTATAAATATAACACTTTATTCACGTTGAAATACAGAAAAATAAATTTTAAAAAATAAAATAAAGTAAATAGAAAAAAAAATAAAAATTAATCCGTGACCAGGACCGAACCCCTGACGACCGAATCTACAAACTTCTTTACCCATGGCGCTAACAAGCACACCACGACTCACACGTTGCTTGCACGAATATATAGCTTAAAGAACTTCCTTCCGGTTAATTAACAAAATCTATTTTGGCCCATTATGTGCCCCCTAATTAGTGTATAAAAATTTCCTTTCGAACGATTGTTAGGTATATAAAACTCTAATTTCTGGCAGAGTTTGAAAATTATAAGTTAATATTAAAGGCAGTTACAGAGTGAGTCTTGTGAGTCGCTCCGGGGTCGAAATTTATCCGTTTTTCAGCTATTATTCCCTCTTTACCAAAGAAAAATAGTTATTATATATATATAACACTTTATTCACGTTGAAATAGCGAGAAATAAATTTTAAGAAATAAAATAAAATAAATAGAAAAAAAAAATTTAAAATTAATCCGTGACCAGGACCGAACCCCTGACCACCGTGTCTACAAACTTCTTTTCCCATGGTGCTAACAACCACACCACGTCTCACACGTTGCTTCCGCGAATATATAGCTTAAAGAATTTACTTCCGGTTAATTAATAAAATCTATTTTGGCCCATTATGTGCCCCCTAATTGGCGTATAAAAATTTCCTTTCGTACGATTGTTTGGTATATAAATCTCTAATTTCTGGCACAGTTTGAAAATTATAAGTTAATATTAAAGGCAATTACGGAATGAGTAGTGTGAGTAGCTCCGGGGTCGATTTTTATCCGTTTTTCAGCTATAATTCCCTCTTTCCCAAGGAAAAATAATTATTTTTATAAATATAACACTTTATTCACGTTGAAATACAGAAAAATAAATTTTAAAAAATAAAATAAAGTAAATAGAAAAAAAAATTAAAAATTAATCCGTGACCAGGACCCAACCCCTGACCACCGAATCTACAAACTTCTTTACCCATGGCGCTAACAACACCACCACGACTCACACGTTGCTTCCACGAATATATAGCTTAAAGAATTTACTTCCGGTTAATTATCAAAATCTATTTTGGCCCATTATGTGCCCCCTAATTAGTGTATAAAAATTTCCTTTCGTCCGATTGTTTGGTATATAAAACTCTAATTTCTGGCAGAGCTTCAAAATTATAAGTTAATATTAAAGGCAGTTACGGAGTGAGTCTTGTGAGTCGCTCCGGTGTCGAAATTTATCCGTTTTTCAGCTATTATTCTCTCTTTCCCAATGAAAAATAATTATTTTTATAAATATAACACTTTATTCACGTTGAAATACAGAAAAATAAATTTTAAAAAATAAAATAAAGTAAATAGAAAAAAAAATTAAAAATTAATCCGTGACAAGGACCGAACCCCTTACCACCGAATCTACAAACTTCTTTACCCATGGCGCTAACAACCACACCACGTCTCACACGTTGCTTCCGCGAATATATAGCTTAAAGAATTTACTTCCGGTTAATTAACAAAATCTATTTTGGCCCATTATGTGCCCCCTAATTGGCGTATAAAGATTTCCTTTCGTACGATTGTTTGGTATATAAATCTCTAATTTCTGGCACAGTTTGAAAATTATAAGTTAATATTAAAGGCAATTACGGATTGAGTAGTGTGAGTAGCTCCGGGGTCGATTTTTATCCGTTTTTCAGCTATTATTCCCTCTTTCCCAAGGAAAAATAATTATTTTTATAAATATAACACTTTATTCACGTTGAAATACAGAAAAATAAATTTTAAAAAATAAAATAAAGTAAATAGAAAAAAAAATAAAAATTAATCCGTGACCAGGACCGAACCCCTGACGACCGAATCTACAAACTTCTTTACCCATGGCGCTAACAACCACACCACGACTCACACGTTGCTTGCACGAATATATAGCTTAAAGAACTTCCTTCCGGTTAATTAACAAAATCTATTTTGGCCCATTATGTGCCCCCTAATTAGCGTATAAAAATTTCCTTTCGAACGATTGTTAGGTATATAAAACTCTAATTTCTGGCAGAGTTTGAAAATTATAAGTTAATATTAAAGGCAGTTACAGAGTGAGTCTTGTGAGTCGCTCCGGGGTCGAAATTTATCCGTTTTTCAGCTATTATTCCCTCTTTACCAAAGAAAAATAGTTATTATATATATATAACACTTTATTCACGTTGAAATAGCGAGAAATAAATTTTAAGAAATAAAATAAAATAAATAGAAAAAAAAAATTTAAAATTAATCCGTGACCAGGACCGAACCCCTGACCACCGTGTCTACAAACTTCTTTTCCCATGGTGCTAACAACCACACCACGTCTCACACGTTGCTTCCGCGAATATATAGCTTAAAGAATTTACTTCCGGTTAATTAATAAAATCTATTTTGGCCCATTATGTGCCCCCTAATTGGCGTATAAAAATTTCCTTTCGTACGATTGTTTGGTATATAAATCTCTAATTTCTGGCACAGTTTGAAAATTATAAGTTAATATTAAAGGCAATTACGGAATGAGTAGTGTGAGTAGCTCCGGGGTCGATTTTTATCCGTTTTTCAGCTATTATTCCCTCTTTCCCAAGGAAAAATAATTATTTTTATAAATATAACACTTTATTCACGTTGAAATACAGAAAAATAAATTTTAAAAAATAAAATAAAGTAAATAGAAAAAAAAATTAAAAATTAATCCGTGACCAGGACCGAACCCCTGACCACCGAATCTACAAACTTCTTTACCCATGGCGCTAACAACACCACCACGACTCACACGTTGCTTCCACGAATATATAGCTTAAAGAATTTACTTCCGGTTAATTATCAAAATCTATTTTGGCCCATTATGTGCCCCCTAATTAGTGTATAAAAATTTCCTTTCGTCCGATTGTTTGGTATATAAAACTCTAATTTCTGGCAGAGCTTCAAAATTATAAGTTAATATTAAAGGCAGTTACGGAGTGAGTCTTGTGAGTCGCTCCGGTGTCGAAATTTATCCGTTTTTCAGCTATTATTCTCTCTTTCCCAATGAAAAATAGTTATTTATATATATATAACACTTTATTCACGTTGAAATATCTAGAAATAAATTTTAAGAAATAAAATAAAATAAATAGAAAAAAAAATTTAAAATTAATCCGTGACCAGGACCGAACCCCTGACCACCGTGTCTACAAACTTCTTTTCCCATGGTGCTAACAACCACACCACGACTCACACGTTGCTTCCGCGAATATATAGCTTAAAGAATTTACTTCCGGTTAATTAATAAAATCTATTTTGGCCCATTATGTGCCCCCTAATTAGTGTATAAAAATTTCCTTTCGTACGATTGTTTGGTATATAAATCTCTAATTTCTGGCACAGTTTGAAAATTATAAGTTAATATTAAAGGCAGTTACGGAATGAGTAGTGTGAGTAGCTCCGGGGTCGATTTTTATCCGTTTTTCAGCTATTATTCCCTCTTTCCCAAAGAAAAATAATTATTTTTACAAATATAACACTTTATTCACGTTGAAATACAGAAAAATAAATTTCAAAAAATAAAATAAAGTAAATAGAAAAAAAAATTAAAAATTAATCCGTGGCAAGGCCCGAACCCCTTACCACCGAATCTACAAACTTCTTTACCCATGGCGCTAACAACCACACCACGACTCACACGTTGCTTGCACGAATATATAGCTTAAAGAACTTCCTTCCGGTTAATTAACAAAATCTATTTTGGCCCATTATGTGCCCCCTAATTAGTGTATAAAAATTTCCTTTCGTCCGATTGTTTGGTATATAAAACTCTAATTTCTGGCAGAGCTTCAAAATTATAAGTTAATATTAAAGGCAGTTACGGAGTGAGTCTTGTGAGTCGCTCCGGTGTCGAAATTTATCCGTTTTTCAGCTATTATTCTCTCTTTCCCAATGAAAAATAGTTATTTATATATATATAACACTTTATTCACGTTGAAATATCTAGAAATAAATTTTAAGAAATAAAATAAAATAAATAGAAAAAAAAATTTAAAATTAATCCGTGACCAGGACCGAACCCCTGACCACCGTGTCTACAAACTTCTTTTCCCATGGTGCTAACAACCACACCACGATTCACACGTTGCTTCCGCGAATATATAGCTTAAAGAATTTACTTCCGGTTAATTAATAAAATCTATTTTGGCCCATTATGTGCCCCCTAATTAGTGTATAAAAATTTCCTTTCGTACGATTGTTTGGTATATAAATCTCTAATTTCTGGCACAGTTTGAAAATTATAAGTTAATATTAAAGGCAGTTACGGAATGAGTAGTGTGAGTAGCTGCGGGGTCGATTTTTATCCGTTTTTCAGCTATTATTCCCTCTTTCCCAATGAAAAATAATTATTTTTACAAATATAACACTTTATTCACGTTGAAATACAGAAAAATAAATTTCAAAAATTAAAATAAAGTAAATAGAAAAAAAAATTAAAAATTAATCCGTGACCAGGACCGAACCCCTGACCACCGAATCTACAAACTTCTTTACCCATGGCGCTAACAACACCACCACGACTCACACGTTGCTTCCACGAATATATAGCTTAAAGAATTTACTTCCGGTTAATTAACAAAATCTATTTTGGCCCATTATGTGCCCCCTAATTAGTGTATAAAAATTTCCTTTCGTCCGATTGTTTGGTATATAAAACTCTAATTTCTGGCAGAGTTTGAAAATTATAAGTTAATATTAAAGGCAGTTACGGAGTGAGTAGTGTGAGTAGCTCCGGGGTCTATTTTTATCCGTTTTTCAGCTATTATTCCCTCTTACCCAAAGAAAAATAATTATTTTTATAAATATAACACGTTATTCACGTTGAAATACAGAAAAATAAATTTTAAAAAATAAAATAAAGTAAATAGAAAAAAAAATTAAAATTAATCCGTGACCAGGACCGAACCCCTGACGACCTAATCTACAAACTTCTTTACCCATGGCGCTAACAACCACACCACGACTCACACGTTGCTTGCACGAATATATAGCTTAAAGAACTTCCTTCCGGTTAATTAACAAAATCTATTTTGGCCCATTATGTGCCCCCTAATTAGTGTATAAAAATTTCCTTTCGAACGATTGTTTGGTATATAAAACTCTAATTTCTGGCGGAGTTTGAAAATTATAAGTTAATATTAAAGGCAGTTACGGAGTGAGTCTTGTGAGTCGCTCCGGGGTCGAAATTTATCCGTTTTTCAGCTATTATTCCCTCTTTCCCAAAGAAAAATAGTTATTTTTATAAATATAACATTTTATTCACGTTGAAATACAGAAAAATAAATTTCAAAAAATAAAATAAAGTAAATGGAAAAAAAAAATTTAAAATTAATCCGTGACCAGGACCGAACCTCTGACCACCGAGTCCGCAATTTTCTTTATCCATGGCGCTAACAACACCACCACGACTCACACGTTGCTTCCACGAATATATAGCTTAAAGAATTTACTTCCGGTTAATTAACAAAATCTATTTTGGCCCATTATGTGCCCCCTAATTAGTGTATAAAAATTTCCTTTCGTCCGATTGTTTGGTATATAAAACTCTAATTTCTGTCAGAGTTTGAAAATTATAAGTTAATATTAAAGGCAGTTACGGAGTGAGTCTTGTGAGTCGCTCCGGGGTCGAAATTTATCCGTTTTTCAGATATTATTCCCTCTTTCCCAAAGAAAAATAGTTATTTATATATATATATAACACTTTATTCACTTTGAAATACAGAAAAATAAATTTTAAATATAAAATAAAGTAAATAGAAAAAAAAATTAAAAATTAATCCGTGACCAGGATCGAACCTCTGACCACCGAGTCCGCCATTTTCTTTATCCATGGCGCTAACAACACCACCACGACTCACACGTTGCTTCCACGAATATATAGCTTAAAGAATTTACTTCCGGTTAATTAAGAAAATCTATTTTGGCCCATTATGTGCCCCCTAATTAGTGTATAAAAATTTCCTTTCGTCCGATTGTTTGGTATATAAAACTCTAATTTCTGTCAGAGTTTGAAAATTATAAGTTAATATTAAAGGCAGTTACGGAGTGAGTCTTGTGAGTCGCTCCGGGGTCGAAATTTATCCGTTTTTCAGCTATTATTCCCTCCTTCCCAAAGAAAAATAGTTATTTATATATATATATAACACTTTATTCACGTTGAAATATTGAGAAATAAATTTTAAGAAATAAAATAAAATAAATAGAAAAAAAAATTAAAAATTTATCCGTGACCAGGACCGAACCTCTGACCACCGAATCCACAAACTTCTTTTCCCATGGCGCTAACAACCACACCACGACTCACACGTTGCTTGCACGAATATATAGATTAAAGAATTTACTTCCGGTTAATTATTAAAATCTATTTTGGCCCTTTATGTGCCCCCTAATTAGTGTATAAAAATTTCCTTTCGTACGATTGTTTGGTATATAAATCTCTAATTTCTGGCACAGTTTGAAAATTATAAGTTAATATTAATGGCAGTTACGGAATGAGTAGTGTGAGTAGCTCCGGGATCGATTTTTATCCGTTTTTCAGCTATTATTCCCTCTTTCCCAAAGAAAAATAATTATTTTTTTAAATATAACACTTTATTCACGTTGAAATACAGAAAAATAAATTTTAAAAAATAAAATAAAGTAAATAGAAAAAAAAATTAAAAACTAATCCGTGGCAAGGCCCGAACCCCTTACCACCGAATCTACAAACTTCTTTACCCATGGCGCTAACAACCACACCACGACTCACACGTTGCTTGCACGAATATATAGCTTAAAGAACTTCCTTCCGGTTAATTAACAAAATCTATTTTGGCCCATTATGTGCCCCCTAATTAGTGTATAAAAATTTCCTTTCGAACGATTGTTTGGTATATAAAACTCTAATTTCTGGCGGAGTTTGAAAATTATAAGTTAATATTAAAGGCAGTTACGGAGTGAGTCTTGTGAGTCGCTCCGGGGTCGAAATTTATCCGTTTTTCAGCTATTATTCCCTCTTTCCCAAAGAAAAATAGTTATTTTTATAAATATAACATTTTATTCACGTTGAAATACAGAAAAATAAATTTCAAAAAATAAAATAAAGTAAATGGAAAAAAAAAATTTAAAATTAATCCGTGACCAGGACCGAACCTCTGACCACCGAGTCCGCAATTTTCTTTATCCATGGCGCTAACAACACCACCACGACTCACACGTTGCTTCCACGAATATATAGCTTAAAGAATTTACTTCCGGTTAATTAACAAAATCTATTTTGGCCCATTATGTGCCCCCTAATTAGTGTATAAAAATTTCCTTTCGTCCGATTGTTTGGTATATAAAACTCTAATTTCTGTCAGAGTTTGAAAATTATAAGTTAATATTAAAGGCAGTTACGGAGTGAGTCTTGTGAGTCGCTCCGGGGTCGAAATTTATCCGTTTTTCAGATATTATTCCCTCTTTCCCAAAGAAAAATAGTTATTTATATATATATATAACACTTTATTCACGTTGAAATATTGAGAAATAAATTTTAAGAAATAAAATAAAATAAATAGAAAAAAAAATTTAAAATTAATTCGTGACCAGGACCGAACCCCTGACCTCCGAATCTACAAACTTCTTTACCCATGGCGCTAACAACCACACCACGACTCACATGTTGCTTGCACGAATATATAGCTTAAAGAACTTCCTTCCGTTTAATTAACAAAATCTATTTTGGCCCATTATGTGCCCCCTAATTAGTGTATAAAAATTTCCTTTCGAACGATTGTTAGGTATATAAAACTCTAATTTCTGGCAGAGTTTGAAAATTATAAGTTAATATTAAAGGCAGTTACGGAGTGAGTCGTGTGAGTAGCTCCGGGGTCGAAATTTATCCGTTTTTCAGCTATTATTCCCTCTTTCCCAAAGAAAAATAATTATTTTTATGAACATAAAACTTTATTCACGTTGAAATACAGAAAAATAAATTTCAAAAAAGAAAATAAAGTAAATGAAAAAAAAAAATTTAAAATTAATCCGTGACCAGGACCGACCCTCTGACCACCGAGTCCACAAACTTCTTTACCCATGGCGCTAACAACACCACCACGACTCACACGTTGCTTCCACGAATATATAGCTTAAAGAATTTACTTCCGGGTAATTAACAAAATCTATTTTGGCCCATTATGTGCCCCCTAATTAGTGTATAAAAATTTCCTTTCGTCCGATTGTTTGGTATATAAAACTCTAATTTCTGGCAGAGTTTGAAAATTATAAGTTAATATTAAAGGCAGTTACAGAGTGAGTCTTGTGAGTCGCTGAGTATACAGAAATTAAAAAGAAAAAACATAAAACATTATTAAAATCTTATACCATAGAATGAGAAATTATTTGAGCTAGGTGGACACAAGATGAATTTTACATACTAACATATTAACAGATATAGAATGTTTAAATAATTAAATAGCTAAGAACAACGACAATATTACGAATTTATCGGCAACAATAATGATCGAATACGGTAATATCGTGTGGATTATTGTCAAAGATATTCATCTTGCAGCGATAACTCTTGAATTAATAAGCCACGATGGCTCAGGGGATAGAGCATTCGCCTTCCAATGAGCTGAACCGCGTTCGAATCTCAGCAATTACTTGTTGATACGAATCCACATTCGGCTCACACCAACCACAGTGCAGACGCGAAATATCCTCAGTGGTAGACAGATCATGGGTAAGAGTCCCCTTGCCGTCAGTCTAACTGTGGAAGGTTTTTGTGATTTTCCTCTCCATGTAATGCAAATGTGGGTTAGTTCCAACAAAAAGTACTCCACGAAGGCAAAATTTTTCCCAATACTTGATCCAGGAGTTCCCTCATTTTCTGGATTGGGTACAAAATTATAAGGCTACGGAGTTGAACATTGGTAGACTTAAACCCATAAACGGCTGTTCAACGACGATTATAAAATACCGGGATAATAACTGACAACGATACTGTAGTTGATGCTGAGTGTAATTCACTTGGCAAATCTATTGTTATATTTTACTCATTATTAATAATGTTTAAAAAAGGCTTAAATTTTTTTCTACATTTCTCGAAATTATGCATAAAAAACTGGAAGACAATTATTTAGCTACATGAAATTTAAAAAAAAAATTGTTCAAAACAATTCAGTTTAAAAATTTAATGCAAATTTTAAAAGTAACTACAAGCATACAGACTTAGTTTATGACTTGTTCGCTACGATGTAGCGCAAACGACAGTAGTGCTAGCTGATCTAGAGAGTTTACAAATCATTGACGCAACACAGATCAGTGTATCTAAAATTAGCATTACAGTTAACATTAAAAAAATACTCTATGTAAAACCTCTCGACAAATAAGTTCAAAAAGACTATAGGCCATTTAAAAAAAATGCCCCTAAACCAGCAAAAGTGTCTAAAAATGCAGCTGTCATAAAAATTCAGAATTTACTAAAATAATACTGTATTAATATAAAACGTAACTGCAATATAAACTTACCGTAATATAAACCGTATCTGTAATTAGTTAAAAATCAATATAACTGACTAATGAACTCAACTGCTGACAACTTCAGATTCATCATCAAAAATAAATGCCTTTTTCTGATGAATGGCCAAACGAAACTATTTTATGGGTTAATATTTAACAATGAGCTAACATTTCGAGCTTATGTTTAGAGGTAAAATTAAACTGTGGTTTTATAGTCTAAAATTAAGTAAAACTTGTTTTTGTTTTCTTTTTACAAACGGATTGAGTGAAGAAAATTTTTTTAGGTTGACGATTTATTACAATGGTCAAAACGGGGTGTCGTGCGTCAATTTGTCGAAGAGCACAATTCATCGCGGACACAATCCTTCATGTGCACAATTTGTCGCGGTGATATTTTTCTCGTAGGCAAATCCTCGAGGGCACAATTTTATGTGGCTTAAATTATACTTTTAATAATAGCAAAAACTCTTGCATTGCCTGCAAAACTAAATATCTAATTTGTAATCGGTCAAATAATACGAAAGCACTTAAGAGGGCGAATGGTTTGTGAACTGTGGTTGAACAGCCAACCCAATTTAGGTTTCACGACTAATAATGCTCAACTCCTTAACCATGTAAGTTTGAACCCAATCCAGAAGACGAGGGACCCCCTGGTTGAAGTATTGGGAGAGATGTGTCTTCGTGGAGGACTTTTTTATCCGCATTTGCATTACACGGAGAGGAAAACCTCCCACGGTCAGGCTGTCGGCAAGTGGACTCTAACCTATGATCCGTCTACCACTGATGATGTTTTACGTCAGCACTTAAGCAAAATTCGTACCAATTCCGAAATTCATGCCATTGCTGGGATTCGAACCCAGTTTATCTCATTGGGAGGCGAATGTTCTACCCCCTGAGCCACTACGTCTTTAAAGATGGAGTGAGGTGAAGAGTTATGAGCAATGCTTGCTTTAAAATTTCCATATTTTATAACCTTATTCACCTCCATAGTGATTAGTGGCTAGTTTATAACTCCTAACATAATATTTCTTTGAAAATAGTTACATTGGTTGTAAAGTATTTTTTTAATTCGCATTTGTCTTTGCTAAGCATAAGATTTGTATGTGTTCTAACATATTAGTGGAGAGAAATATGAACCCACCTTCCTTGCTATATTTTAGATTATCCATATTTAATTTTTTTAAGCTTAATAATTATCTATAACATATATCAGCGTCGCGGTGTGTTGAAAGTTAAAATTGAATCGTTTATTTTTCGCAATTTAACCGCAATTTTTGATTGTCATAACTTTTTTCGAATTAACAAAACGCTGTATTATTGATTTCCTACAATAGGGTTAACGAGCTTCTAAAGTTTTGGTAAATTCCCGAAAAACATTTGTTGGGTTTCTTTCCGTGGGTTAACGTGTGGAGACAAAATTCAAACTTGTGGCAACCAACCCTATATTTAAAAAATTCATAATATTTTTCAAACTTGTAATTTTGGTAAATGAAAATTTTGTAAATGAAAGTGTCAACATATTTGCAGTAAAATGTTTTAAAAAAATGGGATGAAATTTATAAATTATTATTTCAAAGTCTTTGGGGTTCAAATAATAAGTAGTAAGATAATCAAGGGAATGAACAGTGAAAAAAACACGACATTTTAAAGTGTTTGATATTCTGATTATGACTTTTTAAAGACTTATAAGTCATACAAATGGGTGAAAAAAACTTTTTCTGAAAATTAAGGCATACGATACTAATTTGAAAAGTTTTACTAAATATGATTTAATACATATGTGTATCGAAAAGTCGATTAAATAGAAAAAAAAATTGGGTTTTATCTGAACCAGTTCTTCTTTCAGTTGGGGCTATTAAAGCTTGAGTTAACATTTGGAGACTACATATGACCTACTATGAGTTAATATTTGGAGAAAAATTTAATATCGTGTTGTTTGATCAAAAATAGAATTCAATGCTTTTCGTTGCAACTTCTTTTTAGATGCTTGGACTTGAAAAATTTTCGAGTGCGTTGTGATAGTTATATTTTTGACGCTATTCTTTCGAATTTCATTAAAAAATTAAATTAGATTTCCTCTTTCGTTCCTTTCGATTTGTTCAAGCTTTCGTCAATCAAATAATGTTTTTAACCAAGATGGATCTTATTGTTTGCTTACTGACGATGCGAGGGCTTTTGAAGCGAAACTGTGGCAGGCTTCTCGTGGACTGGTGGGTAAGTCACCGGAGTAAAAACTCACGCCTGAAGCGAGGGGGCGCAGTTTCAAATCCCGGAGGCGGTCAGTTTTTCAAAAATTTTTCTTTTTTTTTTCTTCTTTTGGTTATTTTACATTATATTATTTTTTAAAAGAGTTTTTCTGTATTTTGCAGGGTCCTGCATATAGGTAAAAAAAAATTTTTTGTTCGGAAAATGGCGAATAATGTGTAAAAACTGGAAAAATCCAGGAAAAGTGGTTTATTCGTATTGTTTTATATTATTTTTACAATATTTACGACAGTTTATCATGCGTAAGGTGTTCTATGTGTGAAATCGAGCATTTTTCTTTGTTAAAGAACGCATAATGGAATAAAAATAAATAAATAAAAACATTTTTTAAAATGGCGGGATGGGGTTCGAATTTCAAAGCAGTCTAACTCCCTATAATATAAAGTTATAATTTTCAAACTCGTGCCCTGAGTAGTGGTACGTGGTCCAAACCTGCCTGACGGATGAAATTTATGTAGGTGAATTAGGGGGGCCCGGTGGGCCCCCAAAGGTCTATTGCATAGCTGACGGTGAGAGGGCTTTTGAAGCGAAACTGTGGCAGGCTTCTCGTGTTTGGGCGGTCTGGTGGTCAAGGCACCGGACTAGTAACTCACGCCTGAAGCGAGGGGACGCAGGTTCGAATCCCAGTTACGAAAACTTTAAGCCCACATAACTCCCTTTAATATTAGGCTATAATGCTCAAACTCGGACAGAATGTTGGGCTCCGTGGGCCGAACACCAGTGCCAAAGGTAATTTACCCCGCTATTATTCGCACCTTAAAAGAAAAAAAATTAGTTACGTTAAAATATTGCAAAATAAAAAGAAAATTCTTTTTATTAAATATTATTTTTAAACATGGACCATAACTGGTGTTCACGCCTCGAAACTTCGGGACTGGCAATCTCTTGAATTCTATCATTTATCCCATCCGGTCACCATTAGCTGTCAATCTTAAAACAAACTTTTTAAGTAATTTCAGCGATTTTTCAATGGAATCCTATTGGACCACCACCCTTAATTTATATCTGAGCCACATTTAGGGCCCCCCTCTTTGTTTATAATAATTTCCGTTAGTATTGTAATATATTATTTTATAATCTCATACCTGATCGAGTTTGAGTATTATGGGTATATTGAGGTTCCATATATATGTACAGTATATGAGCCAAATCTTTTCCATTTTCACGTTTCTATATGCAATTTAAAAAAAAAAAAATACAATTTTAAGTAAAATAATAATATATATATTTAAGTTACAATATTAAAAAAATAATAAATAAAAAGAATTTTCCTTTTATTAAATATAGTTTTTAAATAAAGACCACGCGTGGTTTCCACCCCGGGACTAGCAATATGTTACTTTACCCTTTAGGCCCCATCTGGGCGTCCGGGTTGTTATAAGCTTTTTCAGTACTTTCCAGCGTTTTTTCATTAGAACCATATTGTGCCACATTTTGGGCCCCCTAAATTTTCTATTATTATTTCCTTTGATACGGTAGTATTTTATGTTATAATTTAATCCCAGACCGATATTGAATATTATAGGTTGATATTAAGGAGAGATATAGAACCATATATTTGTACACTATAGGAGCAACGATTTCTTTGTTTTAACACTATTTTATGCACTTTTAAATTCATTCATAGTACATGCTTAAATATAGTGCTACATTGTGGGCTCCCTAATTTGTTTATAAACATTTTCCTTTTTGTAAGGTACTATAGTATACGACGAAAGGGTGTAATCGATTTTGTACATCTGAATTTTTTGAAATTTAATTCAGAAACTACCGATGTTGCACAATCAGAAAACCGATTTTGCACAATTTTGTATTTTGCCATGTAAAATTATGTTCTTCAAAATGATGCAAATGATTGCATACCTTTCAATTCAAAATTTTTATGACTAAAAATAAAATAGTAAATATTACTAAATGTTTACCAAAGTTATTTTTTCCATCAAATAATCTTTGACTAACCAAATTTTATGATTACCTGCAAAAATTTTTCAATTCGCTGAAAAGGTTATTGAGATATAACGAAATAAGCAAAAAGTAAAATTACATTTAGGGGTCCACACTTTGGAGCACACTTTGGGTCCACAATTTCCTGACCATTCTACTGGGACCATATTTCCCAGATTGCGACTACCCTCTATATTTTTAGGTTCAGAAATTCGAATCCGTCAAACAATGGCATGTATATTCAGCGGAAGTATATTTTTGTAACTTATTTTGTAGCTTAGAATGTTGTCTGCACTAATTAATCATCATATTTAAAAACATCCTTTCGAATAATTAAGATTGAGTCCTGGAACGAGAAGATCCGATCATTAGATCAAAAGTTATTCAGGGTAATCCGTTTTTGTTGTTGTTGTTGCGCTCGCAATGTACAAAGGTTACTGTGAAGAACTTCTTTTCAGAAAATAATTATTCCTATATCGTTTCACAATTTAAACACAGTGAATACTTAATAAGTTTCACCCTAAAGTTTCTTAGTTTTTAAATATTCAAAATCACTCAAAAGTTAGAAAATTCATTAAAAAAAGTAATCGATTGAATTGTTCTTTTTTATCTGTAAGGATTTTGCTGCGAAAAAAAATCGTTTGACGTTCAAAAAAAGGCAGTTTAATTGTATTATTTATCGTCTGCGTTAAATTTGCTTATCATTTCGTGCAGTTTTAACAATCGTTTGCATTTGATCTATCTAATACTTGAATATGCAATACTTGAATACTTGAAACAGCAAGGACTCGTACTTACATCTATCCCTTCAGCAAGCATTCGTACAATTTTAAGTAAGTGCCGAATGCTTAAGCTTAAAAAAAAAGGTTTCTGAATTCGATTCGCGATAAGCTTGATTTAAAGAATGCTAAATAGCGATGTGGAAATAATTGGAATTTGTATTGTCGTTTGAGCATTTTAGTAGTCGGAAACTGAACGAAATTTTTATTGACGATCAAGGATCGGAACAAGGGGTTACAGGACCTGGAGCTAATAGGTAAATTAGGACCTTATTTATTTAAAAATTTTTAATTGTACTTTCAAAATTAATGAAGAAATAATTTCACCTGGACCAATATTTAATTAAATTTTAAACCAGTTAAATTTATAAAAATCTTCATCATCACACAAAATAAATGAAGAATATAAAGCAATTAATGAAAAGTTATACGATTTCATGTAATGTTAAACCGGAGAGCAATGTTGTTTTGATATTTGTTTGTTATTTATTTACTCTATTTATCATGTCCAAGCATGGCAAAGATAGTCTAAGTAATTTATTTACTCTAAATTATTAACTCCTATTAATATTATTAATAAGAAAATTGAATGAACTTTTCAGGAGTAGAAATACAACATTAAATACCAAATCCAGTTTTCTATAGTCAAATCCGATAGTCATTTTTTTTCAAGCATCGAATTTAATTATTTTGCAAAATGTGATATACATTTTGCCCCGTAACAAAATTAAAGTAGAGGGTCAATTTATTACAATTTCTTAATCCTTATTTTACAATTATTTTCACTATAATTCTCGACAAATCTGCTGAATTATCATTTTTAGTGAAATGAAAGTCGAAAACAAATGCTGAGAATCGCTGCCACAGACAATGAATTTCTTTTGAATTCGGTTATTTCAGTTTAAGCTGAAAGGTTTGATGTGAAATACCAATGCAATTTTTCATAAATGCTTTTGCATTTTCCTTTTTATTAACCATTCTATATAATATTCTTTTTTAATTTCATAAAAACAAAATAGATAATTAGTAAATAATGAATAATTGATGGGATATAAAGAGAATACATAATTGATTTCATAAATTATAACTTGTTGAAAAATTCTTAATTCTCAGAATCCCTGTGGCTTTTCCACGGAACCTTGGGGAAGTTGAGCCCATAGAGTTGAAATACTGGGTAGAGAGAGTAGAATAACCCCCGACCCGTGGACAAGATAAAGTCAGGTGACTGTAGCCCAAACTTGCCGTTCACTGAGACCGCTTCGATTCCCGTCCATTCGTTTAGCATTGCGATCGTCTGATGCAATTAACTGTCTGTCTTTTTAATTCAGAAATAAGAATGGTACAAAAGTCCTGAGCATTTTGCTGCACGGAGAAGTTTTCTAGGGACTGTCCGTAAACTTTTTACAAGAAAGGGCGACATTTTTTTTCCCTTTTTCTATTTTAAAATTGATTTTAAAATTTTTCCGATACTCAGTCATGCTCTGATAATCATGTTTTATTTGCTTAATAATCAATTACGCTCGTTTTTGCTCACTTTTTCTGCATTTAACATAAGTTTTTATTGTTTCTTAAACTTTAAACTTATAATGTTTAAGTATATTTCAATATATACTCTATTTTTAGCTGAAATAGCTGCAAAGCTTTGTTGGCTTCCTTGGCGAGATACTTTAGCGCCAAGGAACAGTTGAGTAAACTTTCGGTTTTGTTTTAGTTCTCTTAAAATGTCGATATCATTTCTGTATATTCTGAAGATTTTGTATATCTTTACCTCTTGATTATTAAAACCCAATATTTATCTTGTTCTAAAATGTTTCCTTTAAATATATATATTAAAATAAAAAATATGGTACATAAGAAGTTGTATTTTTTTAAATTATATAGGAATGGTTAAAAACCAAATTATTTGTATATTCTTATATGTTTGATGAATAATTAAATTCTATGAAATATTTTTAGTATTTAAATATAAAATACTGTATAGTAGTTTCAGTGTTAATTTTTAATAAAATTATATAATTCTGTTACTATACATAAAATTAATACAAATTATGTACCATTTACAAAATAAATTAAGGTATATTTAATATAATCATTAAGTACTTGTTTATCTTCTTTTTATTTAAAAATAGTTGCTATATTGGAAATACTTTATTTTACTAGTATATTAAAGCGTAGAATTAGTTTGATTTAGTGCAACAAATTTAGAAAACATAACATAGAAGTGGCTAAGTTGTATAGGAGAAAATTAGTGCAGTAAATTAGCGCATGTGATGCATTGGTATGGAATAGACTGCTCAGACGGCCAAGGCTAACAGCTGGCTGTGGTGCGAAGATTTAAAATCGTGAATCTTTCTTGTAAAATTTCAACTGTTTTTACCTTTGTATAGATTGTATATATTTAATTTGCAGCTGGCTAAAAGATATAATAAATATAAGTGATGCAGAATATCGTTTTTTATTTTTATATAATGAATAAATTTTAAGGAATAGTGTTAAGGGTCAAGACGAGAACTACTGAATTTTTTTTAATTAAGGCAGTACTTTAATTAAAAATTATTTGTTAAGAAAAAAAACTCCGCATGTTTTAAAAACCCATTTAATAATATTAAAGAAATGTGATTAACGAAAATATTTTTTCTCTCTCTTTCAAATGCTCCGATTATTTGCGCATCGGTAATATCGAAATAAAGCTGTTTAAAAACTTAGTGCGCCAACATTTGTGATACTGCGCCAAGTATTGCACTCTTTCCGTCACGTGATTGTAACTCTTTGCTTGCTATCTGTGGCGTGTCTTTTCGGAAGGAATAAAGCGAACTTGGTTCCTCTACCTACTATTTCAACTCTATGGTGCCATCCCCTCCACCGAGGATCAAAATTGTGATGGCATGTCTTCGGAGCATCCTCCGGGATGTTTCCCAGACCGTCGCCAATAGCCCATTGTGCAGCTCTAGTGTGACGTAAATTAACAACAACAACAACAACGGAACCTTCGAGTTCCGCAAAACACCTTTTAGTTACACGCGTATTCGAGAATATATCAAATAAATAGTCTTCAAACAAATTTGCAGACGATTTTTTCTGTTGTAAGAGAATTCTGGATAAAATCATTCTAGTAAACTGTTTTGGACCTCTCATCAACAGATCTCCGAATGCAATTAAAATTTAATGCAGTCAAACCCCGCTATAGTGAGCCTTCAAGAGACCGAAATTTTGACTCGCTATAACCGGGAGTTCCCTATATCCGTACTGTAAAAAATGTTAACTTAATTTTCCGAACTGCTTCTTTTATTACACATCATTTAAACAAATGACGAATAAAAAGAAATACAAAAATGATTGAAAAACAATCTGTAGTTACAGAAAATGCGTTATCTTTTTTTTTTATTTATTATTACTCTTCGTCTTGAGCAAAAAAAAATTTAGGGATGGCTTTTATTTAAGGAAGGGGAACTGAGATAGGAGAGGCAAACAAGAAAAAATGCTTATGGCTACATTCTACTCGATATATAGTCTTAAAAATCTGTATATGTATTTTATGTAGAAATTTCAAAATTGCCAAAGAATGAAGAAAAAAAAATCTGTGGAAGTTAAAAAAAGTTCATTTCCTCTCTCCTTTTGGTTCACTATATCCACAAAAAATAATATCATGTATGTATAGCAAGGCACGGGAGCGAACATTTCGTTCACTATAACCGGGAGTTTACCATAAACCATGTTCACTATAGCAGGGTTTGACCGTAATAAGTTGTTTCAACTACTGTTTTCTTTTCACGCTGACCAAACTCCGTGATTTTTTTCTCTTTATCACAAATAAACTGCTGTTTGTAGAAAATGCAACACCATGAAAGAATCATCAGAATCAAATGAAATTTAATGCAGAAACGACTTGTACTGATACAAATAAATGATGAAATTTTCAAAACAAAAGAAACAAATTAAGCGTCCGAAATCAGTATTTGGTGCAGCCACCACGCGCTGCAATAAGTGCTGCTATACGACGTGGCATGGAGTCAAACAGATGTTGAATATCTGCTTGAGGAAGAGAATTCCATATCGCTTGTATGCGCAACCAAAGTTCGTCTTTGGAAACTGCAGGACGCGGATCACGAGTGAGACGCCGACCAACCATATCCCACACGTGCTCAATAGGCGACATATCCGGCGAATAAGCAGGCCAAGGAAGAAGTTGCATGCGTTGTGCTGAACAGAAGTCTCTAACAGTCCGCGCAACATGTGGGCGTGCATTATCCTGCTGAAAGATAGCTCCAGGGATGCCTTGAAGGAAAGGAACGACTTCGGGCTGTAGCACTTCACGGACGTATCTGTTGCTATTGAGATTACCCTCAATTCGTATCAAATTGGATCGTCCATGATACGAAATCGCACCCCAGACCATAACTCCGGGTGTTCGACCACTATGTCGTTCAATAATACACTCAGGAAGGCAGCGTTGACCGGCATAACGTCTAACACGAACACGGCCATCATGGGTCCACAAATTGAAGCGTGATTCATCTGAAAAGACAACTTGGTGCCAATCAGCTCGCCAGTCTCTGTGCTCAAGAGCCCACTGCCGACGCAGCCGTCGATGATCCGCCGTGAGGGGAATCCTGTATAATGGCACCCTTGCACGCAATCCACGGCGCAGCAGACGACGACGAATTGACGAAGCCGACAATTGTACACCTGTAGCAGTAGACCAATGTGCTGCCAGCTGCCTGGAGGAAGCTGTGCGATCATTCACCGCCATGCGGAGCAGGTGTCGATCATCGCGCTCTGACGTCACCTTCTGTCGTCCAGTGCCTGTTTTTCGAGTTGTTCGGTGCTCGTCGGTCCACTGCTTCCAAACTCGCATCACTGTGGAACTGTTCCGCTGCATACGAGCTGCTATTGCGCGATAGGAAAATCCTCCTTCTCGAAGGCCGATTATCCTCCCTCGTTCAAACTCCGTAAGTTGCTTGAATTTCTTATTCTTCCGTTGTGGAGGCATACTCAGGTCTCACTAAACGTTTGCCACTAACAAATAATCATAGACTATTTTCAACGTCCCGCTACAGCACTTTATTTATACGCTTTCAGCATCAATTCAGAGGGCGCTGCGCGCGCCACGCACGCGCGATGGATCTGAAACTTTATTAATTTGCATAATATCCTATAATTGACATTTGCTGCGAATTTCATTTGATTATGATGATTCCTTCATGGTGTTGCATTTTCTACAAACAGCAGTTTAATTTTCATATCGCAAAATAATTTTAAAAAACGTCAAATTTTTAATTTTTGTCATAAAATTCCCGATTTAGGAAAACAGTTAAATATTTTTTTCAGAATTTTCCATTATTTAGTATTTTGGTAACAGCTTTCTTTCAACAATAATTTTTCAATCAGCTTCATATGGGATTCTTTTGTGTGACTGCAGCCCCACTAAACCCTCCCTTAATCTGGTAATGCAGACGATAAATTCATTTTAGTAATAAAATAAAGATTAATTCTACTTATTATGGAAAAGGATTAAAACAGTAAATGTAAACGATTGTATATGCAATGGATAGGCAAACGATTCAAACTAGCATATGATACTGGGCTCCAAATTAGATTTCAGCGCTTTAGTTAGAAAATTGAATCGAAATGAGATGTTTTCGAAAAACAGATAAAAATTGGATTTATTATGCTTCATACAAAAACAAGGTTTTAAAAATTGACAATATATAGTAGTATCTATTTAGAAAATCGTGATGTATGTAAAAGCATCTGTTATAATAAAATACATTAATTTTTTTCATCAATGCGATTAAAATGGGTAATTAAGTATTTCGTTCTCGAATCTAGTTAATCAAATTCATGTTAAATAAAGCATTTCACAACTTTGTTTTTAACATACTTCAAGAAAATTTATAGTTAGAAACTCCAAGTAAAATTTAGTTGAAACCTTTTTAATCAGCGAATTTTGAATTGGCGACTTACTAGGAAGCCAACAAGGAAGAAACAATATCAGATTACAGCAACCTTTGAAAACCCATCTAGTATTCTCTTTCTTCGAGCGGAGTAATAACGAATTTTAAATTGTTTCTTGTTCTAACTCAATATATTGTTTGTCATATCCGTGTTAATTTTAATAAGACTGAAAATAGAGTTGCGATCTATCAAGTAAGTTTCTATTTTCTTTCCCACATTTATTGCAGATTTATATATGTATTTATAATGTCTTTATTTTATAGCTGTTTAAGTTAATAATTGTGATTGAATTAATTTTTATTTATTTATATTAACTTATTGTTGAAGTTAAATTATTGAATGTTATAGTGTTATCAAGTTTTTGTAAGTATATTTAAGGAAATATAGATCGTTAAACATATATGTTTAAATTTCATAAACACATCATAAACTCAAATCATAAATGCTGTGAGCAAAATTGTTTTGTGTTTCAAATACAGGATCATAAAAATGCAATAGGGGCTAGTTCTAATTTTGCCTAAATAATAATTCCGAGTAATCAATTTAGACTTGTTTTTTTAATGAAATCAGTCGGATTTCTATTTAGCGAACTTCCATTTTGCGAATTTTTTCGGGCAACCAAGAACATTTTGGAGATTTCTTCGTAAAATAGCTTCCAAATAGCGAATCGAATTTTCTATTGAACGAACTTTTCCTTGAAATCCACTTTCCCTATTTCCCAAATTATTTCAGAGCATTTTAGATTTGTTAACGCATTTTATGGGGGAAATAACTGAGAGTTGATTTTCGAAGCCACTTAATTTTTAGAGAAAGCAGTAAAATCCCTTTCCTTTTTTTTGTTTGCATTTCAAACGAAGAACTCAGACAAAATGAATGGATTTTATCAGTAGAAATTAAACTTAAGAACGCATGTGGTAATGTATGTTTACTTTTATAATAAATGCAGCTATAATTTTATGCATAAATTTAGCTTTCGTCAGTTCAAAATATGTGTAGCATGATAGTGTAACACTGGATAATGTTTTGCTCTATTATTGCTTTTCACGCAAATTTCTTTTATGGTTAAGATTTAAAAAATAAATAGTAGATACTACTTTGCAAGATAAAGGTGTATCAATTCATATTTTAATTGTGTCTAGTGTTCATGAATTTAAAACTTGTTTGCGTTAAGTATTTCAAAAGGCTATTTTCCTTTTAACGAATTTTCCATATAATGAAGTTATTATCGGGATTTAGAGACTTCGTTAACTAGAGGTCCGACTTCTTTCTGTGTATATTAATTTTTAACTTAATACCTTTAATTCTTTATTGAATAGCAAATTTTTGGTCAAATCTATTAATATTGTATATAGCAATATAGAATTAAGTATATTGTGCCTTAAAATTGCACTATTTTGAATTTTGTAAACGTTTACAGTATAGTGTATACATTTTATTGTCATTGTTGTTAATTCTATTTAACTGTGGTTACCGATAGCTAGCTCGGAAAGTTGGTACCGCTGCTTACGTAAGAATTTCTCAGGGGCTTTGTTTAGTATTCAAATTCTAGGATTAAATTCAAATACAAGATTGAACTTTGTTAAAAACGAAATATATTTTGATTCATTTTTTAAAATTTTGAGTTTAATATTTCTTCGGAATTTTTTGTGTATTTCTTTTGTGATCATTCTTCTTGAAACTGAACTTTACGCAGAAATTCTTTTCCAGTTTTGTTCTCTACCCAAATTCAAATTTAATACCAAATTTGAAATTTTTCCATACGTAATTTTTTGTTAGTGTTTATTTCGCTTTTCAAATTTTTTTTTAAAGTAGCAGAATTTTAACGCATGAAATATTTATTAAAAACAAATTATAACGAATTTCTTTACACAGATGTTTTACTATAAAATTAATTTGCCGATGATTTTAATTTCAAAATTCATAGCCTTCGGTATGTGAAGAGCAATTTGGCGATTAAGCAAGTTTAAATTTGTTCGCTGCGTTGCTATGGCGATCACTGATGTTTTTCTCTTCATTTTCACTAGCAGGCATTTTTAATGTATTTACATAATAATAATTTATATTCTTTTTATTATTAAAGTATAATTAATGACTTTACTGTGATTTCAATATAAATATGAAAGCTGAAGAAGGAAAAGTATGTCTTGAAACACGTACATAGGCAGGATTTGAAAACCAATTCGACGACAAACATCAATTGAGACAGCAACCCATGATTTGAAATGTTGAGGCGTTTAACCAACACCTCCTAGAAGTAGAAAGGCTTCAGCCAACACCTCCTAGAAGTATGAAGGCCTCAGCACGGATCAATTTAGTAGTCCGATGTGACGAAGTTAACTGCGCAGTTGATGAAAAATAAGAAAGATGTCATTACGTTCGGGGTACTAAGCTGCGCAGTGGTTGAAAATACGGCATATGTCATTACGTTTGGACTACTAAAGGATATTTATGGTAACCCGTGCAGAGGCCTACTCTTTTCTAGGAGGTGTTGCTTCAGCACGGATCAATTTAGTTGTCCGATGTGACGAAGTTAACTGCGCAGTTGACGAAAAGTAAGAAAGATGTCATTACGTTAGGGGTACAAAGCTGTGCAGTGGTTGAAAATACAAAATATGTCATTACGTTTGGACTACTAAGGGATATTTATGGTAACCCGTGCTGAGGCCTGTTCCTTCTAGGAGGTGTTGATTTAACGTAGTCCATCCAGAAAAAAAAGCATTTAATAACTGTTTTTTTTAAATTTTTCTTACCGCTCATATTTAAAACATGTTCAGATTGTATGCTACGCAAAGAAATGCTTTTTTAATATCGTCGCATCTTCATGAAACCACCCCTTATTCTACAAGAACTGCTTCCAAATTTGAAACTAAATTCGAAATATTTTCCGTAAATTTTTTTATTTCCTTCTTTCATGAAACAAAGAAATTGAAAATTAGTCTTCAACTTGTAAAATCCAACTTGAATGGTAGCTTTTCGTATTAAGCTATGAAACGAATAAAAAGAACTAGAACGAATTAAAAAAATATCGCAACCAAATGCAAAAATTTTAATATTTTTTTATCCAGTTTAACTGTGATTTAAAATCTAAATATACTTTATACATTTTTTTCGAATAGTCTCTGATTTCGTGTGTCGAAATCTAATTTTTAGCAAATTGTTATTAAATTGTTATTAAATTATTATTAACTGTTATTAATTTTATTAAATTATTTTGATCACTATTGATGAAGTAAATGAATTAAGCATTAATTTAGTGTAATTTATCTTTTCATTAAAAGAAAAATGTTTAATATATTAAAAATCGATTTTGTTACAGCAATTGACTACCCAGCCATTGCAATTAGTTAATCGATAGCATTAACTAGGCTAACAGTACTTTATTTTTTATTAAAAAATGTTACCCTGATTTCTGTAGACACATCTAAGTATCTCTTAAAAAAAGTGATTTGATTCAACAACAAAAGATAGTTTAAGATTGTTATGGAAGAAATATAAAACTGCTGTTTTATAAATTTGCTTGATTTGAAAACTAATAGAGGAATTTTTGCTTTTGCATATTAAACTGCAAAACTAATAAAAAAATTAAAAAAATATTATTACCGATTAAAACATTAATTTACACCTAAATGTAATTTAATGCAAAAAATTAAATTTTTTTCCACTCTAGTTTAGTTTAACTATGATTGAAAATCAAAATACAATTTATAAATTTTTTTAGAGTAGTATGTGATTTTGAGTGCCGAAATCTGAATTTTAAATAAGTTGATTCCAGAAAAATGCATGAACTTTTTATTTTATTTCTCAAGCTCTGACGGTATTGTGGATTTTTTCATTTAAAATTCTTTACCGAAACATTTTTATTATTTTGATTGCTATTACTGAAATACATAAATTAAACATTAACTTATTTGATAAAAATTGTCTTTTTGTGAAAAATCTAATTATTTTTACAAAATTGATTACCTAGCTATTGGCTAATCGATGGCAATAACTAGGGTAACATTATTTTTTTTAATAAGAAAATGTTATTTAGACTTGTCAACAGAAAAAGTTAAGCTCTTAAAAGTGTGATTTAATTCAACAACAAAAAGAAGTTTAAGAATGTTATGAACGGAATACAAAACTGTGGTTTTATACATTTGCTTGATTTGAAAACTAATATAACTTTTTAATCCCATAAAGAACCCTATTTTGGGATTAAATTATTTTTGAATTTGCAAATTTCGAAATGTTTGAAGTATGATTGTTTTAGTAACTTATATCAAAACGTTAATTTAAAATTGACTTTTTTTATCATTGTTATAGAGATTAATCTTGTTAAAAATCAACTGAAAAATCCTGAAATTAAGTTGAAAACACCCAAATATTACAACACATAGTTTACATAGAAGTAGCGACCAGCTAATTAGAAGAAAAAAGTTCTAGTTTTATTTTTCATTTCAAATGTTCCGTACAAGATCGGCAAATTGATGCACGTGAGTTTATTTTTCGGTTCATCGTTTGTGAATTTTCCTCTTTCTTTTTTTCTTTCTTCATAGCTATTTTGTTTATTTGCTTTTTTACTTCAATACGAATTTAAAGTTTTAAATTAAGTATGTTATTTATTTCTGATGTAGTATGTTTTTTTTTAATAAATTACGTAAGATACCAATTTGATTTTTCATTACCGTCAGTTTCACGTTGTATTTCATTATTTTAAATTTATCCATTTAATTTTACAGTAAATGTTTTGTTAAGTTTCTTACATAATTATAAAACATTGGAAATAATTCCTGAATACAATAAATGTTTTCATATGAGCTGAAATAATTATGTTCTATTGATAGCTTGATTTGGAAAGAAATTAAAAAATGTTCAGTCTAGTACAATCCCTGGCCAAATTATTAGACGCATTATAAGATTTTATGCAAAATCGTAATTATCAGGTTGATACCATACAGCTTTATTGTTTTTTTTAACGTGACTGAAACTAGTTTGCATTTGTTAACATTCGTGTATCAGTTGGCTAACATTGTAATGAAATACGTTAAAAATAAATACAAATAAGAAGTATATAAGAAATCTCCTGAATCAAACCAATTACATGTATGTTTATGTATAAAAGTATTGCAAACTCCTTGTGTAAAAAAGTATTACATAGAAACATATTGGGTCTAATTAGTATAATATACTAATATAATACTTAATATAATGAATATTCAGTTTGCAATTTTAGCTAATTAAATTCAATCTAAGCTTTTTTAAAAGCTTTTTTAACTTAAATATTTAAGGAAATATGGACATTTTTATTAAAAAAAAAAACTAATTTTATTTATCTTATGATTTTTCGTTGCAACGTTGAAAATATTCAGTAAAATTGAGCAAATCATTTGGAGCGACTTAAAATTAATTGCAAAATTATTGTTCCAAAATTTGAAGAGAAAGTTCTGGAAAATGTGCAAAGTATTTAAAGCAGATCTTTTATACTGCACATGCGTGGAAAAAAATTAAAGTTATTGCTTCATAATTTAGTAATTAGAACCATACTTGGCAACTAATGGAAAAAATATTGATTTAAATATCTTACAATTGTAGAAAGTTTCAAGCCATTTTCTAAAGAGTTTTTGTATTTTTTAAGAGAAATCTCAAAATAGTAAGGGTTTTTTCACAGATTAAATTTGGTTCATGTTGTCCAGTAATTCCAATGTGGTGTAATTTGCAATACTACGTACATTATGAAATTTGTAGAAACTCCCTGATCATTTAGAGCTTTCTTTTAAAAAGTACAAAAGAAGCTTAGAAAATTGTTTGAAACGTTTTAAGTATTTAAGACAGTTAAATCAGATTTTTCCATTGTTTTCAAATATGATTCACTACAAAATTATGAAAAAATAATTTTTAATTTTTCCACGCATGCGCAGTTTAAAAAAACTACTTTTAATATTTATATCTTGCGCAATTTCTTTTCTAACTATGAAACAGTATTTTTGTAATTAATTTTAAATCGCTTCAAAAGCTTTGTTTAATTTCGCAGATTTCAAAGTTAAAGCAAAAGAGAAAAAAAAAACATAAGACAGACAAAAAAAAAAAAGAATTTTTTATAAAAACGTTCCTATTTTCTTAAATATATAAGCTAGATTTACTAAATGTTATGCAGTTATTACAAACCAGAACCAAAGTAATATATATATATGCTACAAGTTACTTGCTTGATTTTCTGCTTTAGGGCGTTCAAAAATACTTATTTTCTTTCGTCAAGTATTGCCAGTTTGTCAAATTTCTAAAAGATTTAAAATGTGTTGTTGTTTCTAATCCCCAAGAGGTCCATCCCAATTAGACCAATTCCATAAGTCCAAAAAAGATTTAAAATGTACTTCAAAGTATGAATCACAGTACTGACGTAAAATAAACTTAGTGGTAGACAGCATGGGTTAATTCCCTTGCAGTTAGGCTAATCATGGGAGACTTTCGTGGTTTTCCGCTCCATGTAACTCAAATGCGGGTTAGTTGTCTCCCAAAGTGCTCCACGAAGACAAAATTTTTCCAGGCAAAAATTCTTCCTCGAACACATTGAAATTTGAATACTCTAGCTAGATGAAAAGTGGTCGCAATTTTGTTTGGCAATAAATTTTTTTGGCAATATAATTGTAGTGATATTTATTTATCGCTTTCAGGAAGCTATTTAAAACACGTATTGTATTTTTTTTGCACAAAACTCAAGTTGAGATTTGTGTGTTCTGGCTAGTCGGAAAGTTTGTCTAAATTTCGATTGACGATAAATGCTGCTTTTAGCGATCAGAAAAAATGATAGAAGCTTTGTCATTCCACCAGCAGTTCCTAATGAGCTGTGATGGCTCAAGGGATAGAGCTTTTGCCTTTAAATGATTTGAACCCGGTTCGAATCCCAGGGAGGGCTGGTCGATACAAATTCCGCATCTGGCTTGCACCGACCACAGTGCTGACGTAAAATATCCTCAGAGGTAGACGGATCAAGGGTTAAAGTCCCCTTGCTGTTAGGCTAACCGTGGGAGGTTTTCGTTGTTTTCCTCTCCATGTAACGCAAATGTAGGTTACTTCCATCACAAAGTCAAATTTCTTCCGATACTTGATCCAGGAGTTCCCTTGTCCTCTGGATTGGGCTCAAAATTGCAAGGCTATGGAGCTGAACATTGGTTGACGTAAACTGAAAATTCCAGTCTGCTGTTCAGCGACAATTAGAAAAAAATCAATAAAAAAAATCGCATGAGCACTTCTAAAGTTTCAAAGTAATCATCTAAGTATTTCTTGAAAAATTAAAATAGAAATATCAAAAACTTAAAGTGTCATTTTCCTTACTGTAGGATATTTTGAGTTTGGCTTAATCAAATATTAAATAATCACTGATATCTTATGTTTCAATTGTGAAAACGTTTTGATATTTTTGTAGGAGTTAAAAACCCTTGGCTGCAACTAGCTGTGTGCCTTGACGGAACTTGGTGTAGCGTCCTAAAGAACTCGCCATGGCGCTTTATGTAACTAGCCAGGCCGTCTGATGGAACTTGTCAAGCCATCGGATGGAATTTGTCATACCGTCGGATTGAACTTGTCATGTCACTTGGTAAAACCGAACTTCGGCACCAGATTGAACTTGCTACGAAGTATGCTGGGCACTGCTTGTAAGTACTCGTATTGATTTATTAATTATAATTGTTGCCTTTTTTTACAACGTTTATATAAACTTGCCTTCGTGTATGTCTGTCCGGGTGGAATTTTGTAATCGATTATAAACTAACTTCCCGACTAGCTACAAACTTCAAATTTAGCACACAGTTCAGAATTGGATGACAATGCATGAAAATGAAGAGAAAAAAGACATGCAAAGTAAAATAAAATTTAAATTTAAAAAAAAAATTATTTTCGAGATTGTCTTTTGTTGCTGATTCCATTATTTCAAATTATTATGTGTCAGGTGAAAAGATTTTTGTTGTCGGAGTATTTTTATTGGCTGAAAAATCACGTGGTAGGATCCAGTTTTTCCTCATTCATTTCCAGATTGTTTTGGTTGTCATCAGCATAAAACTATTGAAAGTCGTAAAGGTATTGTTTTTCTATAAAGATTTTTGTATCCCTAATTTAAAATAAAAGTTCTATTACTTTAGTAGTGGTCTTGTAGTAGTCTTGACTAAGAAAAATAATCTAAATAAAAATATATATTTTTAAAAACCACGTTTTTTGTAGTGTAAATAATAATTTTTTAAAAATATTAAATAAAAATTAAAAAAATCATAGTTTAAAGTAAAAAAATTCAAAATAAAAAAATTCAAAATAAAAAGTAATATTTTTAAAAACCACGTTTTAGTAGTGGAGAATAATAATTAAGAAAAAAATTGAAAAATGAAAAACGTGGGGCGCATGAAATACATAACAGTACATATACACATTTTCTTACTCATACACATGCACAGCCACATAGGGGCCGTTCAAAAAGTACGTACATCCCGAAGGGGGGGAAGGGGATTTGCTATTATGTACGGTTTTGTACGATGGGGAGGGGGGGAGGTATTATACAAAGTACGTACTTTATAAACATACACCAAATTTAAATTTGACTTTATCCTACACCCTCCTTAAGTAAATATTTAATTTTATTTAAAACATAATTATTTTAATTTTTATGAAAAAGGGGGGTAGACTAATAAAATGTACGTACTCTAAGGGGGAGTACGTAAGACCTTATGTACGGTAATGTACGAAGGGGGGGGAGGGGTTTAAAATTTCTCCATTTTTGTGTACGTACTTTTTGAACGGCCCCATATACATCCACATACATATGCATATACAAAAGCATATTCCACATCCACATTCAGATACAATTACTGATATACATACACATATTCTCAAGAGCACACATACACACACTAATATAACATTACTGTTATGTATTTCATGCGCCCCACGTTTTTCGTTTTTCAATTTTTTTCTTAATTATTATTCTCCACTACTAAAACGTGGTTTTTAAAAATATTACTTTTTATTTTGAATTTTTTTAATTAAAAATATTGGAAGATAGGTTTTAAATCTAAGTGTAAAAATGGCATTATTATTATATATTGTGATTTTTATTACTTTTTGATGAATGTGAGTAAGAAAATAAACTAAAAAAAATTCATTATAATTAAACAAAATTGTATATTGCCAATTTTTATGCATTACGAACACAAAGAATAAGAATTTTTAATTCATTGCTGAACGCATTTTTTACGTGTACAATCCTAAAAAAAAAAAAAAAAAAAAAAAAAAAAAAAAAAAACGAATTACACTGGATTTTCACGAATTAAGTGTCAATCTTAATGGTTTCTGGGGGTGACCTCAAATATGCTAATTAATTAGTGCTAACTATTAATTTAGTTACGAAAAAGGACACAAAAACGTACTTTCTCTGAATAAATATATATTACATATTTGGAATCCTAACCCTTAAAATAGGGGGCGAAATTTCGAAAAATTTGGATCGTAAATTGGGTCGCAATAAAGATTTATATGTTTGGCGATAGTCCCTGAAAACAGCCAAGTAAAGTCGCCACCGCAAATGAATATTTTAATATAACCCATGATGCAAGAGTGGAATACTTAATTTTACTCGGTTGCTAAGCAACCAATTTTAATGTTTTGTGATGAAATAATGTTCTGTGATTGCTCTGAGAGGTTTAATTACTTATAGTTAATAGAAAATATCTCGACGCTTCTAGGCAATAGAAAATTTTTAAGCTGATTTCTGTCCAAAAAGCAAAGATTTATTTCCCTCTTTATCATCTTTGAAAAGAAAATTTGAATAGATGTATAAATTATTTATGATTTTTTAAGTTTTAGAATTTGAATACATGAACTTTTTATCTGACATTATTTGGGTTTTTTATGTTGTTCTTACTTTATTTATACTAGGATTTCTCACTAATATCAAGTTTACATAAGTTATTATAACTAAATACAAAATTTTAGGGATAATTATTTTTACTGTTTTAATCGAGTCTTCTAGGCAAGAAAGTTTGAAGAAACAAAAAAAGTGCCTGAAAAATAAAATGTAGATTGTGTAGTCATTCTAATGCAGAATCACAAAGTTTTATATAATTTACGATATTTCTTTTTTCTATAACTGAAGGAATTGTTGAATGTTAAGTGGTATTTTAAAAACAGTGAAATATGCTATGTTTAAGAATAACATATTGAAATACTATGGAGAAGGAATTATTTCCAGTGTGGTTGGACTAGTTGAAGAATATTGAGAAATTGAAGATTGTGATGAAAACAGATGAAAATAACACTTGAAAATGAAAACCGGATCATATTAAGCCTTTATTTAATATAGTTGCAGAGCTCGAGATACAAAATATTTTCCATAAGGCTTTGAGTTGTATAAATTTTGCATAGTAATATTAATAAGGACAGGCCATGGAAGACCCCACGACCTGCCAAATTGAAAGCCAAATTAAAAAGTACCGGTTCCCAACGGACACTGAAGCATGGATCCAAAATTGGCGAATTATCAAAATATAATAAACAAAGCCAACCAGCATATCAATATTGGGTTTAAACCTTGGCGATCACGAGTCGACAAGAAATTTACGAGAATTATTACAACCATGCAGCATTTTTGCGGTTAGAATATAGAATGAAAAGTTATAAATAGATTTTTGTTTTAGATTAGGCGGACAAAAGATTAATAAGTCTGCATTAGTAATGAAATAAAAAGTATCAGTTATATTGATCTATGCAAGAAGAAATAAATATTTTATGTTCGTTTTAAAAGATTAAGTCTTTGATTTATTTTAAATGAAATTCTATTAATAAAAAAAGCTTAAGTAATGAAAGATATTTTAAAAGATAGGAAATAAATATGTAATGCCAATTGTGGTATCAATTATATCCCCGCTGGACACAGAAAAAAAATGTGTAATATTTTTTTTATTATTTTTTTTTACTAAAGTAATGGATCTCCCCCATGTTACAAAATAATGTTATGCACTGAAACATAATATATCCATGGAACGTATAATATAATATACACCTATGTATAGTTAAATATCAAAGTAAAACTATTAGAAAAAAATTTATGACATATAGTTATACTTCAAAAATATATTTTCAATACTCATGTTATTAAATCTTATGTTGATGTAAAATTAGCTGAGCATTGTCATCACCTGGACAAGATATTCTAATTTCTCTCGAATTTGAGAAAACTTTATCAGCAACAAACAACATAATTTGCAAAATCATTTCATTTACCAAATATTTTTCTTATTGTCATTAATATTCTTCCACATTGATATACCTATACAATCTAAAATATTTAAACATATAAGTGCAATTTATCATATCATATTCTATATTTCTTATTATAAGTTAATAAAATGTTTATTACTATCAAATAATTATAAGTGTCAATAAAATCCTTTAGTTTATTATTAAACACATACTGAGCATTTAAAAAAATATGAGCTTTTATTTTAGCTCTAAGTAAACAGTTGATCAGACTGTTATTTTACTTACCTAGGTTTAGTCATCCTTTTTTTCTATAAGGGGCAAAATTATCATCTCTTATATTTCAAGAGGTAAAATCATCTCTTTTATTTCAAAGGCAAAATTATCTAAAAATGCTTTTTTTTTTAATTTAACTTTTTCCACCTGCGAAATGTGTTGTAGAAAACATGTGATCAGGATTCTAACCAGAATTTTTGTGTGACACAATGTATTAACAATTATACTATCACAGCTATCTAGTATTAAATTCAAGATAAAGTCATTTTATATATTTTTTTTAACCCTATCAGCATCTGAATTAATGTTATAGCAAGCCCATGATCAGGATTCTAACCTGAATTTTTGCATACATGATACATTGTATTAAGGTTTATACTATCGTGGCAGTATATTATATTCACGAAGATAAAAGTTATTATTTTTTTTTTTTTTACTGCATCTATGAAAATTCACTTCATTTTAATGAAGGAAAATATTATTGTCATATTATATATGAATGCTCAATTATTCTTATTTTGAATTTCATGAATTTATTTTTAGTTCAGTTGGACACTTATTTAATAAAAATTAAAATACTTTAAAATATTCGACAATTGCATTGTTGAAATCAATGGATTTTTTTTCTTTTAAATAAAATTTCTGAATTTATTTATGTTTTGTTAAAACAAAACATTCATGAGTAACTATTTGGATTCACCCTATTGCATTGAATAAAATAGCTTACTTTCTTAAGAGAAAAACTATTTGTGCTCAATATAATAGCTATTGTAAAATTAAAAAAATATATTAGATGAATTTATTTATTACTATGTTCATTTTATTATAAAAATATCTCTGTCACTTAATGAATTTTTGATTACCTGGACCCTAGTAAAGAAAATCACCATAAATCATTCCGCACAGATGCCTCCATGCAAAACAACAGCAACAATGAGACAGTTAATGAAATTTTTAATTAAAGAAAAAAAATATATATAGGTTGAAATCTTTAATTTTCAAATTTTGCAAACACTCATACCAACCTAACTTCTATTCTGGAATATCAGACTAACATGGTTTCATAAGATAGCAAAAGTGTGTAATTGTGTGTTTATTATTTTACTTCTTAAAAAAAATCTGGGTGAAATTATGTTGCACTACTATAAGTACTGATTAAGAATCACTTTGGGATAGCTTAATCCTTATAATACATTTTAATAACATGTTATTCCCTGTTGTGTTTTTGTGTAAATGTCAATATTCCATATTTAAGAATTGTTATCTTATTTGAAATTTGCAACATTTAAAAAAAATAGAGACTTAATTATTGATGTTTATGAGTACTTCAAAGTAACTTAATTAGCTTGTAAGATAAAATATTCAATTTCTTTTACTCAAAATATCTGATCTCAAAATTTTAATTTTGAAGTTAAAGATAACTTTTATAGTTACAATATGGATGCTACGGTTAATCTTACATTTTTGGAGACCACCTGAATACTGTTAAAATATTAAAATGCATAAAATCCTTATCAAAATAATGATTAAGACCCAAATTTAAAACAGTATAATTGATGAAAGAAAAACTTCACTAGTTTCAAAATATATGGAGAGGGAAATAAAAGTTGACATGTTTCAAGAGTTCAAATATAAGCGCCCATTCTCAAGACTCGTCGGGTGTGAATAACTTGTGACTTTAGTTATTGGACTCTCAAAACATGTCTATTTTTATTATCATCAATTAATTTTTATATCAATTAAGTTTTTATCTTTTCGATTCAGTTTCTTGGGATTATTAATTTAGTAACACAGTATATTAAATTACTTCACTCGATATTAAGGCGTTTTATGTAAATAGGCCTTGGTTCTTAGATTAAAAAAATAATAATTGGTCACCAATTTCTAAAAAAATCAATGGCGTATTTTTTATTTATTTTTGAATTTGTTTTGAAATTGTTTAAAAAGCTACTTTTTTATTTATCGAGTCCAAAGTTTATTCTACATATATTTTAGGATAGACTTTAGGGGTATTTCGTACGAGTTTATTTTCACACCCTTATTTTGCTTAAAAGCATTAAATAATTTGTCTAAAATAAATTATTCAAGCTATATGATTTAATGCATTTATAGTAAACTTTCATCGCATATCCTTCACCACTATCATTAAATGAATGGAATAAGCTTAGATAAATAATAATAATTAAAAAATTTACTCGTTTTAATTTTCAGGGAATAATATGTTTTATCCAATCAGACTTTGGAATTTCAACTTTGGAAAAAATGAAATTTATTGAGTAGGTTTCTTGGAGCAATGTTACTCTTATCCTCTTATGACAAAATATATGGGGGAAAAATTGGTTTTCACAGTTTCTGTAAAAAGTATACTAACCTTCTCTCCGCGTATTTGTTATTATTTTTTTTAATCAAAATAAGTTTGGAAATCGCGTATTTCTTATTGCATTTCTTAAAAAAAATCAGATGAGGATTCTAAAATTGGCATGCTTTCAGAATCTTTTTGCAAATTTCAATATTTAATATTCGCTGTTTAACAAAATAAGGCATTTTCCTAATAACAAATTATGCTATAATAATATCTTGGGAATCGTGCTAAAGTTGATAAATAATTTCAACAGAAGTAAATATTTTTCAACATATTTTTTTAAAAGAGCAACTTTCCTAAAATTACCTGCGTAATATATAAGTTTAAACGTCAAAAACAAAATTGCAGTTCAAATTTGTTTGCTTAAAAAACAAAGCAAACAGTAGTGGTTTTCGAAGTTGCACTATTATGTATTTATACTTTTTACAAACCAAACAAATAAGAAACAATAAAGTAAATAATTTGTTTGTTCAATCTTAAAGAAAGGTGTGCACTTCCTTACAACGATCAGTCAGACGTTTTGCACTGACTAATTTTAACATAGAAATTGTTTTTAAAATCTTATCAGCTAACTGGCTACAGTTCTGATATAAAAACACTTAGCAATTACTTACTACGAGTAATAATTTAAAGAAAACCTTTAAGTAGTAATAAAAATTAAACAAAATAGTTTAGTATATTATCAGGGAAAATACAGGGTGTTTATAAAGTCCCGGACCCATTTTGATTATGTTATTAATTTTAATCTATCTTTATTATTGTATGAGTTATTAAAAATCAAAATGGGTCCGGGACTTTATAAACACCCTGTATTTGTGCGGTAGCATATTATCAAGGAAAATATATACGTGGTAGCATAAAGAAAAAGTAAAAGGTATAATGAAAAAGAAATAATTAGTTGGATAGTTCTGCGAATCACACGCGGCTGGGAAATTAAGAACTTAATTTCACAATTAAGATGTTAGTACTACATTAAAGATACTGAGATATTTTAACGCGCTTAAAAATTTTGGCTACATATTCGACAACTTTCTTGTTCGGTATATTTATACCATTGGTAGTGACTTATAAAACATCAGAACTATTTTAGATAATCTATGTTGAAGTCACCAGAAAAAAAAATCAACGATTTATCTTTATTTTTCGAAAAAATAGTATACTTAGTAAATGGTCAGCTGTTTTGCATCAAATAAATTTAAACGGCAGAATGTTTTTAATCTCTTAACAAGATTTTATTCTTAACTAGCAGGCAAGTTTTCTTTGAATCTAAACTTGACAATAATTTAAAAAGGAACTTTAATTTTAATGAAAACCTAAATTAAAGTGTTAAAAAAATTTATTAGTATATCAATGAAAAATTAATATGCGTGGTAAAGAATATGATTTTTTAAAATGTTAAAACTTAATTAAATAGTTGGTAAAACAGTTATGCGAAACATGCAAAGGTGATTAAAAAATTTATTTTAAGACTAAGACGATATATAAGATATTGAAAAATTTTAAGATGCTTAAAAACGTGTACTACGTAATCGTATTAATAATTATAAAATGTATATTGAAGAAATTGAAAAATACTAGTGGGCTGCCTGCCTGCTCGCTAACGCTCGCCAACCCCCGAAAATTGCTACGCAATCTTATATGCTTCGCTCGCTACTAACTTAGGTACATTGCAAATGCACAAAATTCTAAGAATTCAAAACAATCATTCAAATCCATATAAAAACTTCTTTTTTAAAAAAAATTACATCTTTTTAGTAAATACTAAGTCATTAAAATAAATTTGAATTCAAATAAATGACATGTAATTCGTTTAACCTATTAGAAATGTGCTATAGTATAAGTCGTGATATTAATCAAAAATCGTCCAATAAATTCGTAATATATAAATTCGTGAAAAAAAGCGCTTTCGACAAAATACTAAAATAGAGATCTATCGGCAAAGACTACTCACTTCTGCCTAGCTTAATAGTATGAGATTGCCGCAGCTGATGCTCTCTGGTTACTTCAGTTTCCGTTTTTAAAAGCTCTATATGGTGAGCCACCTCAACTAGATTTGGCATGTGACATTTTTAGCGGCAATCATTGGTCGATTCGCCGTGTAAGAGAAATAGTAACGTAAACAAAACAAAGCAAACGTAGCCACCGGTGGAAAAGAAATACAGCCAAAATTTGGGAGGCACGTAGGAGAATTATAGATATTAGATATTATTCCAAATCTATGCATACGTATGTATATTATTGAAACTGTATCAATTATTGAAAAAAGAGGCTAAAAGATGAAATATAATCACATAAAAATATAAGCGCAATCTGATGTATAATCATATTCTATCAGAAGCATGCTTTTATAAAACTAGTCATTCGTTGAATAAAATGTTTTATTCAAATTTCTTTACTAAATTGCGAATAAAATTTTAGACGACTAATAAAGAAACATCGTATTTTAGAATTCAAAAATAAATAAAAAAAGATCAGCAATCGGTTACTAGCGAAAAAAATATGAATGAAATTTTACCCTACCCGCGTGTAAGGCAAGTTCCTCATAAGATAACCACATTTTAGTATTAATCGCCCCATTTAAATATATCTTCATTGTCGCCAAATTAATTTTTTAAAAATAATAAATTTTAATTTTCTCAGCTTCAACTGAATATAAAATAGTTGAATCTTAAGATGTTAAGAAAGTTGAATCTCAATAGAAAAAGATGTAGATTAATATGGCATTACAAAATCCGCACCTCATAATTCAAAAATGTTTTCATCTCCAATTAAATTAAATGATAAAAAATAATAATTATTAAAAAATTTTTTTTATGTGAAATTATCTTTGGGTAAAAGAGTTTTATAAGTGGGTTGAATTTATTTTGAATTGCTTAATTAGTTTTGAAAATATGACTTAAAACACAAAATGTGAAATCAACATTAAGGGGTCCGAACTTTGGATCGCTCTTCTCACCAAACTATGGGGACCATGTTTCCCAGATTGCGGCTAGCCCCTATATTTTGAAGGTTAAAAATCCAAGTACGTTTTTGTGTCTGATTTCGTAACTTAATTAATAGTTACCACTAATATAAATTAGCATATTTGAGGTCACCCCCAGGAACCATTAAGATTGACTTTAGCTCGTGAAAATTCGATCATTAGAACGAAAGTTATTCAGGGTGATTCTTTTTTTTAGGACTGTACTGTGTTTCAATTGAACATTTTCCGCAAACATATTTCGTCTAATTATTATTATTTCTATAATTCTTATGATTATTCCTATAATTATAAGCATATATAAGAATTATAAGTATTATAATTCTTATAATTATCCTTATAATTAATATTGTTTCTTCAAAGAACGTGTGTTGTCTTGATTGTTTCGACATTTTTCTGGGGAAGAACTATCAGTTAGTTAGAAATGAAGTAAAGCTATCAAAATCAAATAGAAGCTACTTATCAAAACATTTAGCTTTTGTCGCTTTTTTTTTTACATAAAAATGCCAATCTGAAATTTTAGGTGTTTACTTGAAATTTTAATTCACAGTTATTCTGATTGAACTAACCACGCAACAGTTTTGCAAAAATGTGCAACTAATCGAATGCAATACGTTGAACACGTATTACATAGTAATTTCTGACCCGATCACCTTAAAAAGCAATAAATTGTTCTTCCTGTCAAATTATCGGCTGTTTAACGACGATTATAAAATAATATAAGAATACGTAATTAAACTTTAGTTTTAAAATATTTTTGCTTTCAGTTTCTTTTTTTTTTGAAGCATGAATTTTAATGTTTGTTCTACATTAATAGTACCAACTGTTACATAAGTTTAAAATTTAGGCAATCTTAGCTATAAGTTTTTTTTATTGAATACTATAAAATTAATATTACGATCTAGCAATTTATTTTATATAACGTAAGTATTGTATTTTCTTTTATTAGATTTTTTCACTTTGTAAGTAAACGTAGAAAAGAAAAAAAAATATGGAAAACAATAAAGAATATGATTCAAACTTTCCTTTAAAATAAATTATAGCCAGGAGTATTTCAATTTTATGAAACAATGATGAAATTACTTTTTCCTTTGAAAGCTGTTAGATTCAAAAGTGCATTCTCAGGTTGATGTGCCATGTTTTGCTATTTTTACTCGTGATTCAGCTCTTTTTTTCATTTTTAAAAAATTCATGGAATTCAGGCAATTTAAATCACGATTTTCTTAACAAAATTTTAATGACAAAAATTTCTAGGTAAAAAAGTAGAAGTTTCTTTTATCACTTATTACTTTTTGCATTCTAATCAATCAAAAATTATAGCTTTGCATAACTGAGATTTTATTTACCTTCCATGTATTTAACTTTACTTAACTCCAAATAGATATATTTGGAATTCTTTTTTTCATTTTAATTTTTTTGCTACGCATTAAGTTGTGGAGTTTATTTTTAAGGTATGGAATCACAGAGATTCCATGAACTGTTTCTTGAGTTGTGAATAAAAGAGAATTTCATCATTTGAATGATGTTTTCGTTTTGTATTGTTTTAATTAAGGATCAGAAACTGTAGCATACAGTTTAATCTGTTTAAAAACTAATTTTTTCAATTAATATCCAAGAGTTATGAAATTTTGTTGTACAGTCCGCAAAAAAAAAAAGATATCACCCTGAATAACTTTCGTTCTAATGATCCGATTTTCACGAACTAAGTGTCAATCTTAATGGTTCCTGGGGGTGACCTCAAATATGCTAATTAATTAGTGCTAACTATTAATTAAGTTACGAAATCAGACACAAAAACGTACTTTCTCTGAATAAACATATATTTTTTTTTACATATTTGGAATCTAGACACTTGAATTAGGGGGGGTAGACAAAATTTTAAAACAATTGGGTCGTAAATTGGGTTGCAATAAAGGTTTATATATTTGGCGATAGTCCAGAAAACCGCCAAAAAAAGTCGCCTGCGCAAATAAATATTTTAAGATAACCCTTGACTGATTCAAAAGAGAAACGCTTAATTTTACTAGGTTGCTAGGCAACCAATTTCTGACTGTAAAAAAATTGAAATAATGTTTTGTGATTGCTCTGAGAGGTTTAATTAATAGTTAATAGAAAACACCTCGAAGTTTCTAGGCAATAGACAATTTTTAAGTTCATTTATGTCCAAAAAGCAAAAAAAATAAATAAATAAATAAAATAAAAAATTATTTTAATCTCTTTTGAAAAGAAAATTTGAATCGATTTATAAGTTTTCAGAATTTAAATACATGAACTTTTTATCTGATATTATTTAGATTATGCTATTTTTGCTATGTTTATTCGAGGATTTCATACTAAAATCAAATTAACATAACTTATAATAGCTATATACAAAATTTTAGGGATAATGATTTTTACAGCTTTAATCGAGTCTTCTAGGCATGAAAGTTTGAAGAAAAAAAAAGTGCATGAAAAATAAAATGTAGATTGTATAATAATTCTAATGCACATTCACAAGGTTTTCTGTAATTTACGATTTCTTTTTTCTATAACTCAATGAATTGCTGAATGTTTAGTGGCATTTTAAAAACATTGAAATATGTTATGTTTAAGAATAAGATATTGAAATAATATGTTGCATATTGTATGATTCGTTGTTTAAAAAATTGCTTCATTTTGCTAGATATTAACGTTACATGGTTTCCTTTGGATAAAGATGATTAGCAAATAGCATCCACATGTTTCGATACATTCTGAAACTTACGTTCGCGAATTCACCATAAAATGTCGCACAGCATATTCTTCAATTACGATAAGCTACATTTACCACCAAATACTGCTACTATGATTATTTTTGTTATATATATATCAGATATATATATATATCTCAGATATCAGATATATATATATAGCTCGTAAGGCCCTTAAGATACTGAAATGGGGGCACGAAAACTTAAAAGATTTTTTTTTCCTAATGCCCGCCTGTGTTAACATCAGTCAATTCAGGCATCTACAGGGCGACAGATATCTGTGTGGCCTAAGGATTCCTAACGAGCATCAAACATTCTCAAAATTAAGTGTTCATTCACTGGAAAATTTAGTGTTTATTCAATTTAAGAACTGTTCCTTCACTTGGTTATCTTACTACTTATTATTTAAACCACCAAAAGCTTAAAACAATATTATGTAAGTTATCTAAATTTTTTTTACATAATTTGCATTTAATAACAAATATGTCGACATGCATTTAATAACAAATACGTCATTTAGCTAAAATTACAAATTTTGAAATTTTTATGATTTTTTTTTTAAAGACAAGCTAAGCTTAAGTATTCCTTCACTGGTTAGTTTACCCTATAAGATTTTGAGAAATTTGCGATGTTGTGAGAGATGCTTAAAAATGTTGACTGCGTATTTTTATTAATATTTATAAAATATATATTCAAGAAATTGATGAATATTTTATTCCAAATTTATTCATTCGTATGTATATTATTGAAATTTTATCAGTTATTGAGAAAAAAAAATAAAAAATAATCACATTAAAGAAGCACAATCTGTTGTATAATCATATTCTATCAGAAGCATGCTTTTATAAAACTCCACATTCTCTGAATAAAATGTATTTTATTCAATAAAATGTTTTATTCAAATTTCTTTACTAAATTGCAAATAGAATTTTAGACGACTAAAGAAGAAACATCGTATTTTATAGCTTAAAAAAATAAAAATGAAAAGATAAGCAAACGATTATTAGCGAAAAAAATATGAATGAAATTTTATGCTAAGCGCGCGAAGTCAAGTTCCTCGCAAGTTTATCACATTTTAATATTAATCGCTCCATTTAATCATTTCTTCATTGTCGCCAAATTATTTTTTTAAAAATAATTAATTTTAATTTTTCTCAGCTTCTAATAAATAAAAACAGTTGAAACTTTAGATTTTTCAATCGAAAAATATGTAGATTAATATGGTATAAAAAAATTCATACCTTATAATTCAAAAATTTTTCATCCTTAATTTAATTAAATAATAAAAAATAATTAACAATTATTAAAAATTATTTTTTTCGTGAAATTATCTTTGGGTAAATGAGTTTTATGACTGGGTGAAATTTTCTTCGAATTGCTTTATTAGTTTTTAAAATATGACTAAAAACGTAAAAAGTGAAATTAACATTAAGGGGTACGAACTTTGGATCGCTCTCCTGACCA
Source organism: Parasteatoda tepidariorum (assembly GCF_982258835.1). Taxonomy (NCBI): domain Eukaryota; kingdom Metazoa; phylum Arthropoda; class Arachnida; order Araneae; family Theridiidae; genus Parasteatoda; species Parasteatoda tepidariorum. The sequence continues at coordinate 130,592,702 of NC_141755.1, read as the reverse complement.
AACTATGGGAACCATATTTCCCAGATTGCGGCTACCCCCTATATTTTGAAGGTTAAGAATCCAAATATGTAAGAAAAAATATATGTTTATTCAGAGAAAGTACGTTTTTGTGTCTGATTTCGTAACTTAATTAATAGTTAGCACTAATTAATTAGCATATTTGAGGTCACCCCCAGGAACCATTAAGATTAACACTTAGTTCGTGAAAATCCGATCATTAGAACGAAAGTTATTCAGGGTGATATCTTTTTTTTTTTGCCGACTGTACTCAAGTAATCTACGATATTTTTTTTACTCTTTAAACAATTCGGAAAACAATAAATGAAAAAAGATTTCACAGAAAGAAGAAATAAAATTAGCAAAGAAAAAAGTTTTTTTATAAGTTATATTTTGAGTTGGGTTAGAATCCAAGCTTAGCTTGAAATTAAAGATGTCAAAATTTATATGCACTTTAAAAAAATTGTTTTCTCCTATACAATCTTATCTTTATGTTCATGAGAAATACATGTCATTTATTCTATATAGTTCTTATACGTTTGCGTTGACTTTAAAAAATACTTTATACTTATAAAAGAAAGGTATGCTGATTAGACAACTGTTTAACTTAAAGTATTGTTTGCTACATGCATTTGGCATACACGCTTTTGTATGTATTTGGCTGGAATCCTGAAAACTTTCAAACCTATCTTTGACGAACTAGAGGACTAAAATTTTAGCTGGAACTGTTTTATAACAGTCGTTGAACAAGAATGATTTTATAACTGTTTCCGGATTACAGGGATGTAGCAGATTATGTCTATTTATGTTTTTACGAATATAACGACAGCCCAGAGTGGGTCAACGCCTATACTTGAGGATTTTGCCCGGGCAACTTTTTCTTTGACTCTGGACTGCCAATCACTCTAAAATATGATTCCACAGAATCAAGCCACCGTTGTTTTAGGTCTTCTTCTTCTTATATATTTCCATATATGTAGTTTATTTAGAAACCCTTCGCCCTTTAAATGACTTGTATATTCCCTTATATTTTGAGTCAGTTTTATCACGGATTAAGTAATCACTGATATCTTACGTTTCAATTGTAACGATGCTTTATTTTTATATTTATTTATTATTATTTTTTTAGAAATTAACGCCTTTGTTGGAACTCGGTGTGGGGCCTGATGGAACTAGCAGGGGCTCCTCTCAAAAGGGGCCATTGAACCCTGATTGAACTATCAATGATATCTGGGATTAGTTCACTGGGCACTGTAAGTACTCGTATTGATTTATTAATCGTTATTGTGGTCTTTTTTTAATTTTATTTTTATTTGATCTCATTTTTTATATTTTGTTTTGTCTCACCCAATTTTTGGGTTAACGACTTCTAATGTTTAACTCCGCAGACTTGTAATTTTGTTCCCAATACGGAAGACAAGAGAACTCCTGGATCAAATATTGGGAGAAATTTTCCTTTGTGGAGGAGTTTCTGATAGAACTAAGTCGCATTTGCCTTTCAAGGAGTGGAAGACTACGAAAAACTCCAACGGTAGGCCTGACGGCAAGGGGACTCTAACCCATGATCCGTCTACCACTGAGGATATTTTACATCAGCTCTGTGATAGGTGTGGTCGCTCTATCCCCTGAACCATCACTGCTCGGTCTTTTCTAATTAAAAATATTCCTATATAGATTTTTTAATCTAAGTCTAAATATTATAATTTTTTTTACCCTATTTGTCAAATTTGCCTTTTTTTCAGCCCATTTTTTCTAAAAAAAGTAATATTTCAAAATAAAAGTTAAAAAATGAAAAGTATCTTGCGTTTTAAGAATGTTCCAGTACTATATTTTTTTTCTCTCTCTAACTTTATAACCCTTAATTACTATTACTAACTCGCTTAATCTTGTGTTTTTTAGTCCCGCAGTGGACTGATTGTAAAGACACGGTTTGCAATAGAACACCGAAGTCAACCCTTACTGGTCGTGGGTGGGTGACCATTTTGATCAACCAGCGTAGGGACCGAGAGTGCACGATATCGGTTCTCGTTAAGCTGTTCTACCATAAAATGCTCGACTTCACGCGCAGGTCATCGGGCTACCAAAGCGAAGGAGCCATCCCCTCTGCAGAAGTTTCAAATTAGGATAGCAAATCTTAGGATCCTCTTCAGGGATGTTTCCCAGACCGTTATCTGTTGCCCATTGTGCAGAGCTCTAATGTGAAGTAAATAAAATACCTTGTGTTTTTCAATACTTTTTTCTCATAAACTTTAATTTCATGTTAGTTTAAAAGAATTAAAAAAAACATTCGTTTTTATTTATATAAGTGGAAAATAGCTTTCCTTTGAGCTATCCCAGCTAAAAATAAACTGCAGTTTTTCTACAGAACTAAAGTAATTTTGTAGTTTTTTTAGAGTTAACTCCAGATTTTCTGTAGTACAATCTTAGCTCTAAAAACACTACAGTTATTTTGCAGCTAATGGGAAGTAATTTATCAGTAATTTATTTCGAAAAAACTTTTAGCTATTGTCCACAAAATTACTGTAGTTTAAGTGAGGTAGGTCACTTTAAAATCATAAACTTACGAAAAACTGAAACTTTAAATCCGTGGTTATTCTGCGGTAAATTTGAAGTAATTATGCAGTCATTGTTTCAGAAGTATACTTCTGAATCTGCAAAAAAACTGCAGTTACTTTGTATTGATGTAAAATTGAAAGAGTTTGATATCTTCAATTTTGCTTTCCTGGTTGGTATATCAACTTTTTATAATGCATATGTCTTTTTTTTCCCCTTTCTTTTTTTTTTTGATTATCTATTAATTTCTTATAATTAGGTAAAAATTCTAAACATGCATATTGATAACGGAAATAACGAACACTGTCTATATTCAAACAAGTTGAAATTCATAAAATACATACTTGATTTAATTGTAATTATTTATAATTTAGAAGTGTCAAAAACTTTTATGTAAGATTTTGACACAATTTAATTGGTTTAAAATATGCCTAAAATTAAGTATTTAAATATTTCTGTATTTTAGTAATTTTATCACTAATTTTATTTTTATTAATTTTTATTATTTGTTTCTTATTGACTTAAGAACACTATGTTTGCGCAAAGTTTATGGTAAAAACAATATTAAAGTAAAGGCAAGTAGTTAATGTTAATTAGATATTTTTTTTGTCTCGAATTCATACAAAGCTAGGATTATTGCTAAACAAAAATTATGCATATTTTGTCGAATCAAAACAATACTTCAATTTGGATTTTAAACAAATTTATATCAAAAGAGTTTACAGAATTGAATTTGAAAATGGATATTTAATCCAGATTTTTTAGCTTCTAACCAAAAGTTTATTAATTTGACCCTTAAAACAATATACCTTTTTTATTGCTTGAAAATAAAGCTTTATAAATTGAAAAAAAAAATAGTGCGTGCAGTCCCTCCGCGCGGAAGAAGTGAAACTTCGTAATGTGGAAATGAAAATAGGAAGGGGTGGAAATTAATTTTTAGTGAAATCATATTGTTTCTTTTAGACAAACTTTATTAACATTGCTTACAATTCACAATTGATCGCATCTTTTAATTATCATTTTCGAGTGAAGAAATATCCAAATCTATAACATTTACAATAGGATTATGATAACTAAAGTAAGATACGAAATGTTTGAGTTCTATTTTTTCAATATTTCTTGCAAAAACTGCATCAATGGTAGTTCCCCCTTTGGTTGTTGGATCATTCCTACCACTTATCATTTCCAATCCAAATTTGTCTTTAAGGAAAGTTAATAATGTTTCAGCTTCAGGTAACGAGAAATTCACATTAAAATCTCCTGCAAGGACCACAGGCCGCTTACAATAATAAATTTCTTCACCGTCTGCCAGAGCTTGTGAACCTGCAGTGGATAGTGGCAATAAAGATTTTGCAATAAATAATTTAATATCCCTCATGGCTGCATTTGGTGAAATATAAATGACAATTAGAATCAATTTCTTCGGATTATTTTCGCTGTGGTTGACTATGCACTCTATAGCACATATGTCTCCAATTCTTTTTGACGTTGAAATTGTCACATGAGGGTTACCTGAGTAAGGAGCTTTTATATCTAAATGTGGAGTCACAATATGACATCTATTTTTCTGATTGTGATAGATAGCAACCCCTGCATTCCGAATTTCGTTACGTTGAAATCTTACAATGAAATCAAAATTTGGTATGAGAACAGGAGGTTCATTATCGCCCATAAACGTTTCTGATAACACTAAAATGTTCGATTTTTCAAAAACTCTATCCGTCAAATCATTGGCCTTGTGCACGAACACTTTGACAATTGACTACGATTGATAAGTTTCTTTTCCAGTTGATAAATTTACATAGTTCTTCATCCAAGGTGGAAAGTGGATTTTGACGCAATTTCATCATCTCATTCCGCTAAGCGACCCACGAGCGGTCGTTACTCCCGTTCCCATGGTAAAATTTCTTATGTTTGTTGACTGGGATGATACACAAGCCCTCAATTGAAACCGCTCTCGACATGGCCAACGTAAACCAGCTGTTGGGATTGAATTTTTTTCATAATAATAAACAACCTCATTGAAAGTTCCCCCTTGCGACTTATGAATCGTCAATCCACAGGCTGGTGGAAAATGATTTCTCTTAGCTGAGATACTTCTTTGTCTTTGCAAGATAGATTGTAGCATTTCGTCGACCGATCGGGACAGCTAAAAGATTGAGATTATTAGCGATTGTTATTGAGATTATTATTTCTACGATGTTACTGAGCCTGCGACGTTAATTGTAGAAGAATCAGCAGCCGTAGAAGGATCACTAGTTCTATTCAACGACTCTTTTTCCTGTTCCTCTCGCTTCCGTGCTCTGTAATCCCGGTAATATTGTGCATTTTTCCCTCGTGGACCTCTTGAACCAGTGGAAGTGCTTGTGGTTGCCTCATCGTCTCACCCTGGAAAATGTATTTGCATTAATAATGTATGTGAATGCATCATAATTTAATTTCAAAAGAGAAAGCCTAACAATCAATTGATATTCACAAGTGACGTACCTTGACACAACCTTAAATCCGTCGCATTGTCCGTGGGATTGTTTTCACTCATTTTTTACAATTGTTATCCACTAAATTTGAAAATAAAAAATACTACCCTATTAAATTATATGTGTATCAAATCAAACTAAAAAAAAACAAGTAAATGAAATAATGAATATTATAAATTAAAATAGAACAATAAAATAGAACAACAAGTACGTATTTCAGCTAATTTCACGACGCTCACACTGTTTACTTCGCTGCATAGCAAGAATACCACGCGCATGTGATCTACCGACTCACTCTCTTTCTCTCTCCTACTTTCTACCTTTCTTTCTCTCTCTCTCTCTCTCTCTTGTGTTGGAATATCGGACGCTACTCGTTGCTAACTCTCGCGCTGACCTGTAACAGGTATACTACGCGCATGCGTTTGAGTGCCACGCATTCACTCTGTCTCTGTCTCTTTCTATTCCCCCTCCCCAGGAGCGTTGAACGTTAAACGCAACAGTGCTTTCATACCCCCTCCATGGTAGCGTTAAACGCTTAACGCAACCTTGTTGGAAGTCGCATTAGAAGTTTCACTTCAACAAATAATTTTGTTTGAAAAAGAAATAGCTCACAGTATTTTCAATTGAACCTAAATGAGCATAAGATTTATAAAACTGTCTATTTCAAAAATTCGTTTAGAACTCCTTGCTTTTAAAAATTAAACTTAAAAGAAAATTAACAAAACTTAGGGGGGGGGGAACAAATCTACACTGTTAGGAATTTTTCATGAAAAACACTCTTAAGTAATAATTCATTTAATTGTTATTCTACCGAATACAATCAAAGCAATTAAATAACCATAAAATGACGCTATTCAAACTGTTATCCTTGAGAGAATTTATTAACTGTGTTTTATGGTTTAACAAACAGAAACTTTATCCTTGGCAACAAGACCTAGCTCATGAAATTATTTAGTTCGTTGCAGCCGTGTTGACACAGGGCTATAGCCGAGAGGGCTAATCGGTCAACTTCACGCCAGGCGTGATGGGAGTTCGAACAACACCTCCTAGAAGAAGGAAGGCCTCAGTACGGATGAATTTAGCAGTCCGACCACACGAATTTAACTGCGCAGTAGATGAAAAATAAGAAAGATGTCATTTCGTTAAGGGTACTAGGCTGCGCAGTGGTTGAAAATACGAAATATGTTATTACGTTTGGACTACTAAAGGATATTTATGGTAACCCGTGTTGAGGCCTGCTCTTATCTAGGAGGTGTTGGTTCGAATCCCAGGCTATAATGTATCGACATATTCACAACGAAAAATTTCGCAAGTACTATACTCCCTAATTAGAGAATAAAATAGAGAATAGATAAAATTTAAAAAAATTTTTTTTTTATCAAAAACTTTTTTTCAAAGGGAATTTTTTTAACAGAAACATTTTCTAACAAAAAAAATTTTTTAACGAAAATTTTTCGATCACTCACGATAGATGGCAGGCATTTTGTAAACTTACAGTAAAAATTTTAAAGTTGGTACAACTACAAAATTACTGCAGTTTACAAACTGCAGTAATTTTGCAGTGTTTTACGATTTCAAAAATTCTGTAGCGGAGTTGGCCGAATCACCACAGTCTTCAAACTGCATTTTTTTTTGTAGATTTTCTGGAGTTTATTTTTAGCTGGGATATCCTGTAAAATATTGGCTCAATAGAAAATTATACGATTTTTATATTGTTTTGCATAAATGTTTTAATACCCGGCTGAGTAACCGGAACTTACGAGATGATAAATCCGAATTTGCCTGGTTACCCGGAATCGCATGGGTAGCAGATAAAATCTTTGCCGATTACCTGGGAGGGTGGAAGATTCAATGTAACAGGTAATCCAGACCCATCAAAATTTTAGTGACCATCAGTACATCTCTAGAAAAAAGTAGCATTAACTTTTACAAGTTTGTCCTTTTTGTTGATAACTTCAATTTTTCACAAGTTTATTGTTCACAATTTTCAAGCTTAATTATCCGAATTATTTTATAATGTGTGTTCAAATCCTCCAAATTTAATTAAAATCGTGGGGGGGGGGGGACTAAAAGTGATCGTTATGACGCGGAATTTTTCTGTTTATTGTTTGCGATTTATTCTATTGTATTTCAAAAAATTACGAAAGGCTTTTCTGAATTCCTTTTTCAACGGTTTAGATATTTAAGTTCAGGACAGAAAATTTTATTTAATCCCTAGTTTTAAATATCCCAAATGGAAACCCTACTTTATAAAAATGGATTTCGTTATTTTTTTCTGCAAAGTTAATATTTTTGTTGTTATATTTGATTTTTTGTCTTTCAGACAAGAACGGCAAGACTGGCTGTAAGACGTTGCGGACAGGGCCGGAAATGGATAAGTACATTTTCAAACTATAATTTAAAAATTATTTTATGATTGATTCCCGTCATGTCCGTATCATGTCGAAATGATTGCAGCTCATGTGTCCACTCAACCCTGCCTAATCTGATCAATATGTCTTGATCCATGTATTCGATCATCTTGGTTGCTCCCATTTTGCCAAACAGGCATCATCAAGACCATGATCACATATATCTCCCTTTTACGACCTACGGTATTTTTATATATATATATAATGTTATGCCTTTAAAGGCTAGATGATTTAAGAGACTTAGGCGGCTACAGATAAAAAGGCATTTTATTATGTGATATTGAGTATTGAAAACAGTGTTCGTTGGCTATGTACAAGGATGTTTCCCCATTGCAGGGACTGTATGCAGTTGGCCCAGATTTATTTAGCCATAGAAATATGAAGAAAAAAAACACGCATTTTTGCCTGTCCCTAGCTTTTAAAGTGAGGTTCTGAAAGGGAGTGGTTGCAAGAATCGACTTATCTTCATGCAACGTCATTCAATTGATAAAATTTAGTGATTTTGATTCGCTAAAAGGATATCGCCACTCTGACGGTGGGAAATTTTTGGGACTATCTAAATGCGTACTTTATCTACGAATTATTGCCCATTAACTTCAGAAAAAAATCTTCTATCTTGCCTTATCTGGTCCATCTTGACTTTTTATGGCTCTTTGTGAGAGACCGACTTCTACATCGTAAACTTGATAAGAAACATATGTTTTAAGCTTATCAGTTAATATAGAAAGACTCGCATGAGACTCGCATGATATATATATATATATATATATATATATATATATATATATATATATATATATATATATATATATATATATATATATATCGGGTTGAGTAAAAAGTTTTCCGCCACGGGGAAATACTTCCGTGCCATCAGCAGCCATTAACCTTTTCTGAAACGGGCTTTTACATTTTAAAGCTGAAAGTTGAAACTACACAACTGTGTAATTTGTTTGTCAAAACTTTATCATCTTGTGCACCAAAAAAGTGTTTAAAATGGAGCTATCACGTAAGCAGATCAGAACGATTATGTACTATGAGTTTCGAAATAAACACAGTGTTACTGAATGCCACAAGAAAATCTGTGAAAGTTTAGGTTTCAATACTGTTTCTTATAATACGGTAGAAGTTTGGTTTCGAAAGTTTAATAGTGGGAATTTCAACATTGAAGATGAACCACGTTCTGGCCGCCCTATTGAGGTTGATAGTGACTAGGACTGGGCGATATAAGAAATTTTATATCGTGATGCATCGTCAGTTTTGCATAGCGATGTATCGCAATATAGTATTTTTGAAATTCATTTACTTGTAAGGAGCAGAAAATCTGATTTCTATCAAAACTTCATACTCTGATTGATTTAAATCAATTTATGAATTTGATTGTATGTTTTGCTTAAGGAAGATATTAATTTTATATTTTCTAAAAATGATTGCGCAAATAACGAAAGATTTCTTAGTTTAAAGATAAATGATAAAAAAATAAATAAAATTGAAATTTATCAATATATTTACCTAACAATATGGAAAGAAAATTTAAAAAATAAGTTTGATAAAAATTATTTGTATGCTTAAAACAAAGTGCTAAATAAATTAATCAACAACAACAACAAAAACACTTTTAAAACAACACTATTTTTTATCATTATTATTTCACATAAATAATAAAGTTAAATTGAATAATTACCGAATTCTGAACGAAAAAACAAAGTAAGGTTTAATTTCTTAAAAATAAAAACAAAAGAATTATGATATTCGATAATATATTCAACTGACAATATTGAAAGAAAATTAAAAAACACGATTATACTCTTTAATAAAACGAAGTGCCTAATGATTTTAAAAAAAGAAGTCGCAATCGCAAACCAGGGTTGTGTTTTTGCCGTCAAAAACTGGTTTTTGACATGATAGTGGTAAAATCCGTGTTTTTACCGGTAAAAACCGTCAAAAACCTACTGTTTTCTTTAATTTATGGCATATAGCGGACAATATATTATTTTCACTTAATTGCCTTTATAAATGAATGTTGTAAATGATTGCTATTGATTTTGCACCTATATACATGTATTCTTATAGAAAGATATACATTCATACAGAAATATTGTAAAATACTTATTGAAAATAGTGATACTTAACTTTTATCATAATAGCTTGATTTGCAAAAGATTCAAAATTTTGCACTTCTTAATTGTTAGAAATAAACAAACAAACAAAAAAACTTGGAACTATTAATAAATTCAAGAACTAAAAAGAAGAATTTAAAATTTGGCATTTCTTAAATATTAGAAATAAGCCAAACGAAACTTTCAAAACTTGTAACTACTAACAAACTCTAAGTCAGGAATGACTTGACATTCTTCAGTAATGTAATATGCCAAACAAAATTATGCTTGGAAATGTTGAAAATTTTGTTAAGTATCCTAATATTTTACTTCAAATAGTATGATTTGATATAATCATGTTGGAAAAGTGCAAAATTCTGTTCTTAAATATCCTTTAACAACTTTTTTTCCAATCTTATTGCCTAAAAAAGAATTAATTTTAAATCACAACCAGTTAAACTCAAATTAAAATACAGTTTTATCAAAACTATGGGTTTTTGACAGTTTCTGACGTTTTTGACAGAGGGGTTTTCGGCATGACGATTAAACCATGGTATAAAGCGGTAAAAACCGTCATGTGTCAAAAACTTGCCAACCCTGTCGCAAACATTACTAATTTTTTTGAATAAACAAAGTTGATTGATTTATGTCCAAATCCAAAAGAGGAAAAATAAGTTTTGTTATAATTTTATTTATAAAAATGAAACCAACTAAAGATTTATAAATTTAAAATCAGTAATTAGAACACATTAAATTATTATTTTATCCAAAAAGTTTTTAATAAATTAAAATAAAGTAAAAAATAGCCTAACAAATTTAATTACTTTTTAATTTAATTCTTTATGGGCACCTTAAGTTAGATTTCCTTTTGCAATAAATTCAATAAAGTAAAATAATATTTAAACATATAATATCAAAATTTATTTTCACATTTAAAAATAAAGAAAGTTTTGTCTCAAATTTTTTTTTACCTAATTAAGAAACACTTCTTTATAAATTCTTTTCAATAATAGAACAGCGTTCAGAACAAGGTAACGACGACGATTACAAAGTCAGTCCCACTGAAAATAATCTACAAGAAACGATATCAAGTCGCGACAAAGAAGTAAAAAAAAACTAAGAGATGCGGAAACGAACATGCGAGATCACGATATACGTTCTCAAAACTGATTCTGATTCTGCCTCTCATCAATCAAGGCCGTTTCAATATAACGATACGAACATATTCTTCCCCAGCGTGAGTTGGCATCGGAATGTAAGAGATCCTTGCGTGTTTTGTATCGCTATATTGTTCGTCTTCTTTACTCGACGGTTTAAATCAGATTTCTGATGCATCGCCTGGAACGAAAGTCGCTGTGTCGGCCTACCGATACAGGCGTTAAATCGATATGTCGCGATTTATCAATTTGTAGCCCAGTCCTAATTGTGACCAATTAAAGCAAATTATTGATCAAGACAGAAATGTTTCTACACAAACCATTGCATTAGAGCTTGACGTTTGTCCTATGTATTTATCATTTTTACAGGATTGTTTTTTTTGGCGGGAAACTCTTTACTCAACCCGATATATATATATATATATATATATATATATATATATATATATATATATATATATATATATATATATATATATATATATATATATATATATATATATATATATATATATATATATATATATATATATATATATATATATATATATATATATATATATGAAACGAGCCTTTTTGACTCCAGCGGCTCAAGATCAAACGGACGTGATACTAATTCCTTACTCTCGTATTATAAATAACTATCGAGAAAACTATCGCCAAATGACGTGACATTTCGCATTGCAAACTAAAATTAACCGTTCATTGTGAGTAATTATTCATTGTTATATTTGAAGGGATAACTTTTCATATATTGCTCAAATTCGGTTAAATAATATGAGGGTAAAGATTCAATTTTGGGGTACCTTCTGATAGTTGAAGGTTGTCGGAAGATCTGTCTCCACACTCTAACTGTAGTTCTTCATTTGGAATTTACTATTCATATGAAAAAGTTATCCCAGAAGTGTGACTTTATTTTGTCTTTATTTTTTTAAATCTTATTATACACTACCTTTCATGATTTTCAATACATCTCCATTCATTAACAAGAAAAATGGGGTACTTTCAATACCCTATTATGCCCTGTAGCTTACGTATTAAGACAAAGCCCATTTCCCGTAAAGTCCGCTAGCCACATATTTCTGGGCTTTTACAGTGCACAAAATGAAAGATATCACCCGGAATAACTTTTGCTCTAATGATCAGATTTTCGTGAATTAAGTGCCGATTTTTTTGGATGAAAGAAACTACCTCAAATATCTAATTAAGTATCAGAATCAGACATAAAAACGCACTTTCTCTGACTAAACATGTGAGAAATAATTACTGAGAAACGTTGTTTATAACGAACTTATTAAAATAAGAATGATTAGAATTTGAAATTACTTGTGTATTTTTTGTAAATGTTGGAAAAGTAATTAAATCAAATTAATCGAAACTAATAGTAATTATAAGTATTACTTTAATTAGTAACGTGGATAAAATAGAAGTAAGGCATAAGTTTACACTTTTTTCATGGCATAACCCAGCCAATCCATCGCAATCAGTCAATTGATCTACTGCGTTAAGAAAAAACTAATTAATGACTCCCCAAAGTTTTAGATAATACGACCATAGATATGTATTATTTTTAATTCAACCGCGTAATACTCGCGAGAAACCTAATAAAATGGATACAAAGCTACTCATTTCATTTCCAAAGGTAGTCGACGTCTGGAGAAGCTGATTAATAATAAATTTATGACAACCAAAATAAAATAATTTATCTCTCTGCAAAATTTATTAATAAAAAAAAACTGCTAAAATAACACCAAAAGCATCGTTTTGTATGAAATTCAAAACAAGAAAAACTAGCATTTCAATTTTGTAGCAAATTTATCCAGATTACAAAATAAGCAAAGAAGGAAAAGTTATTTTTAAGTAACAAAATGTATTGAAAATTTTACAGTTTAAATATGTTTTAAAATAAAATAAGTTGATCGAAAAGAAAATTACAAACAAATTTCGAAGTCTGGGAAAGGCACCAGGAACATAAATTAAATTGGCTCATAACTTATAACAAATTACATCAATTAATAAATTTAAGTAAAGGCGAATATAAAACTTTGTGTATCCACGAGTTATAATGCAAAATTCAATATTCAAGAAATATTTGAATAACAGTTTTTAATTGTATTTATAATTTGCCCTTTATTCCGGTTAATTCTACCATGAACTGAAAATCAGAAAATTGCTAGTATTTATAATTATTTTCCCCAATGATTTTCAGACATAAGACATATTTTACAGTCCACATCAAATTTATTAAATCAATACAATAATTATTCAAATGACCTGATTTCTTATACCAGGCATTTCTCTTTATAAACATTAACTAAAGTTTATTTCCGAATAATAATAGGATTGAATATTACCCATAATCATCCTGAACTAAATCTCCCAGATCAAAATATTTACCCATCTTGAATAGAACAAACTTTTAGTTTTCGAGGAAAACTTATTCGATTATTTCATAAGAAAAAAGGTGAACAGTAAGGATTAATAAGGATTAAAAGGTGAACTTTAAGGATTAATATTCTAAATGGAAAGCAATGTATTTTAAAATGAAATAAAATTTACCTAATAAAGATCCCTGCCCCTATTTTGAGGGTCAGAAATCTAAATTCATTAAAAAAGTATGCTTATTCAGAGACATAGTGTTTTTGTGTTTGATGCTGTAACTTAATAATTAGCTCTAACTTGTTAGCTTACTTGAAATCACATCATTGAACCTCGTTCTTGGAGCTTAGGTTTTGAACATCAGATTAAAAAAAGTTATTCCAGGTGATAAAATAGGCAAAACTTTACTTTTTATGAACATGCCCTGAAATGAAAATTTCAAAAGAAAAGTGCATTTGATAACTGAAACATATGCAGAATTCTTGTGGTAAGTTGTTCAACGTAACGTTTTTAGAATTTGCTTAGGTTGTTTAGGTTTGAAATGATAATAGTAGTATTTAATTTACGTCGGAAAACTAGATAGTAATAGTACTTTTACATACGTCGCACTAGGACTGCACAATGAGTTATTGGTGACGAACTAAATATTACTATTATCTAGTATTAATATTACTATGACATAATCTCAAGGATATAACTAGATATTAATATGGACTGCGTTTGAAAATTTGCAGTAAATAGAATTTGTTCTTTTTTAAAAGAAGATTTTTCGTTCCTGTGAAGTTGTATTAATTTAAAACTGATATCAATAGAAGGGAGTTACGTAATTAGATTGATTCTCAAATCGATTTCGACAGCTCCTTCAATAGAGAAGTGTGCAGGCTATAGGATGTTTCTATGTTAAGTGTTGTCATCAATTGGAAATTCAGGAATCATGTAAAGTGTATCTGATTAGAAAAGTCAAGTTTGGGTAAAAAAGCGAATATAAATATTGCATCAAGCAATACAAACATTGAATGAATAAATCTTACCGATTATCGCTTCTTGAAAGAAGTTTTCCGATATTCTCTTAAAAGAACTATCAAGAGCCATTAACTGCCTGAACATTAACATCTTCCGCAAAACCTCACATCAGGAAAATGTTTATAAGAGGGGATATCCAAAAGAAATGGATTCAGAACGTCCTCTTATGACAAGGTTGAAGCGATAAAAACTGTAGTGTATCGATATATACAAGTCGCCACCGAACCTTGAGGTTTCAGGTCTGTGTGTCAGCAAGAAAAACAGACGAATAAAAGGAAACCCCTTCGTTATGATCGCCGTATTTATCCACGCGCCCACGTGTGTACGGGAGCCGTAATTAGCAGTCGTGATACCGTTTGGTAACAGTCTCAATCTGTTAACATTGAATCAACCTATTGGCAATATTCCTTTAAACTATATAGAATTAATACCATTAACGGTATATATTGAGTTCGCTTAATATATTTCCTCCGTGAGTTATATATAGGAGTGAAGTATTTGCTACCCACAGAAGCTAAATATTATAAGAAATCATAACATGCAGCATGTCACACCATTTAGTGTTGTTACCTCAGCAAAGTGGATTGCCGTAATGTTAGGATTATCTGGACTAATGAAGACATGGATATTGCACCAGAGATCTGCTGGAGAAAGCTACACTGACGAATAATATCTGGTTCTGAAAAGATTTAGTTTGTGCTATAGACCATTTTATCAGCTGGTATCCAACCTACTATCAAGCATTTAGAGGATTTTATTATAATAATCAGGGGTCTGTTTTGAAGAAAATATCACAAAATATCTTTTCATGAAAACGGACCCTTCACAAAATATTTTAACTTAGAAACGGACCCTTCACAAAATAATTTATCTTTTAATCGGACCCTTCACAAATTTGTTTATCTTCATTATTGTTTTGTTAATCGAATAAACCCTTCCCAGGAAGGGGGGGGGGGAAGAAAGACAGACGTAAACGAACTAAATTTCGTCTTCCGCAGACGCTTCTTCCTTTATTCGTCCGAGATTAATATTCTGCGTTCAGCAGTCGGCTAAATGCCAAATATTTGTATGTTGCATCGCTTATTTAGTAGCTGCATTTGCTGTTTATTTTTTAAAATTTAATTTTCTTAATTATAATTTTACAGCATTGAGCATAATCTTGTATGTCTTTGCAATTTAGAAACTCCTTGAAAAAGTTTTGCAATAACGGACCCTATTTGCACAAATTCACAAAAGCGGACCATGGTTGAAAGAATGTGACTTAACTTTTATTTTATATTCACAAATTACGAGTAATTTTTTCACAATTTTACAAAAAACGGACCTTTCACAAAATGTCTGGACAGACCCCTGATAATAGAAGAAACAGTTTTTTTTGTGATCTTCTATAACTAGATGGGATCGTGGATGCCAGATCATTTTTTACTATTGGTCTGTGATTCAATCTACTGAAAAACTTCATTCTTTTAGTGCAACTGATATGTGAAGAAAGTCAGGATTGTGAAGAAAAATGTTTCAAAGAATTCAAAAGAATGAAGACGAGTGAGTGTCCCGAAATCTCAAAGTATGATTTGGTCTCCTCCTATGTTCACACTACTGCTCTCTTGGGCGACTTTAGAAAAATTTGAATAGTCGCTTCAAAATTATAAAAATTGAAACTGAAATCGTGTAGATGTAAACTCAATATAATTGGAATAATATAAAATTTTTGAGAAGCTAATGAACTACTGTAGTGACCAATGACAAAAATCGCTACTTTAATAAAGGAAGATTCAAGAGAAATTTCCATTGAGCTTATTATATTATGTAATTCTTTCATTTTTGAATAAAATATTATATTTATAATTTTTTGTTCTTTGTATTTCGAAAAAAAGGGAAACACAAAAATAAAGAGATGTATTGAAATATTATGAGTGGTAGTGTGACAGTTATTATGTGTGACAGTTTATAACAAGTAAAAAGTAGACACTATAGTAAAAGAGTTTTATATTTTGAATAAAAATATATTTTTTAACTAAAAGTGAAATAACTTCTTAATCTGTTATGCATTTTCAAATATTTCAATTTCTCACAATCTTTAATCTTATACTGTCCTGTGTTTTATTTTCTCCAACCATGAATTTTTTAAAATTGCATTTACGCTCGCGCTTAGGGCAATTTACGTAGTATTCAATGTCTAAATAAATTTTTTTTGTTGATAGTAATTGCAAGATTGAGAAATTCCATCTCATCATTCAAAAGGAAATGAAATTTTTTAGGGAATGAGTAGGAAAAAGGTAACCCCTTCATCTCTGGTTGAAACTAAATTTTGTAGGGAGAAAAAGTGATGCGTATTGCACCCACACAAAATGAAATCTTTTAAAAAACGTTTCGTCTCTGAGTCACAAATACTTCATTTCCAAACGTATATGAAGCTTGATAAATGTCTGGAAAATACTATTCTTTCAAGGTTAAAGGGTTGCATATATTTCCCAAACAAAAAACAAAATGTTTTCGAAAATGCGGCTATCATATTTTATGAAACAGAAATAAGGTTCATCTATTAGGACGAATGGTACATACTTAAAATTCTGTTCCGCTGCATGCAACAACTTATGGTCCAAGGAAAATGACCTAATATCCATATTTCAAATGGCACTATTATTAATATATTCGATTAGAAAATAAATATTAGTAAGCAAATTCTACCGAATTTTGGGCTAAATTTTCAACCAAAAAAATTAGCTTTCTATTAATTGTGAAATATCGAATTTAAACTTAAAGGAAAAATAATTAAATACGAAATAAGATATTTCTAAACAAAATAAATAAACATAAATCGGACGATTGGAAGCAAAAAAACGTTTCATCGCCGATTTGTTTTGAAGTATACTTTGGTTGAAATTGCATTCATCAGTAACACGTACTAGTATTTATTCTAAGCAGCATTAGTGCCCATTATTTTTTGACAAATGGCCTCCCTAAAATAGAACAATTTATCAGAAATTAAGTTTTGGCATTAATTCTTTTTAGCAATTTTTTCTTCACATTTTATCAATGAGAAACGGCGGATAAAGCTACTAACAGAGATGGACTTTCAAATTGTCTGTTCATTAAAAGTTAAATTGTTGTAATTAAATATCAAAATACTAATGATTAATAAAAATAACAAAACCATTTAAATACTACCTTATCAAAAAAGATATACATGAAAAAATGAAAGTGTTAAATTATAAATATATAATTTTCAGAAATTTCTATTCTAATTTGTTGAAATTCTGAGTAACAGCTTTTCTTTCATTTCGACAACTCGTAAAGCTCTTTAATGTAATGGATTTTTCAACTTTTTCAAATAAAAAACAGCTTTCCGCACGGATCCTTTCAGACTAAATTTTCAAACTATTTTAGGACATTTAATGTATATGAAATGTTATTCGGAAATTGCAACTAAATCGTGAATGAATTATGGTGGAACTAATTCAATACGCATCATCTATGAAATTATACTTAATCTCAAAAAATAAAATTTTTTTTTGCTATAAAGTGTCAGAATAATGAAATAGTCAAATGAATAATTTAGAAATAAATGGACACTACGCAATGGAGCTTACATTTTTTAAACGGATATTTATATTTTCAGCTTTACATTTATTCTGTAATTTATGTCACTTTGATCTTTCCCTGCACCTATAATAAGGTTATAAAGAATTTTAAACGTCCATTTACTTCTGGGTTGTATTTAAAAAAATATGAAACTGGAGTATTGCAGGCATATGTTCTGGGGATGCTGAAAAGGGTTAAGGAGAAGGTAGAAAGCGTTAAAACAAGGAAGGGGTTCCGAATCACGTGTTATAAACCCTAATTGTAAGGCTTATTGTGAAACAAAGAAAAAGAAGAAAAAAAAGAGAATTTTTTTTAACCCTTAACGGACAGTCATTTAAACGGCACTTTTACTTATAGGGAGTCTGCAATCTCTTTATTATTTTTATCACACTTATTGTTGTCATGATTGCAACAATTTAACTGCAATTAATTACATAACTATGATTAATTATAATAACTATGATTAATTATATGGTAGGAAGTAAACTTCATATACTTCCAGACCGTTAAGGGTTAAAAAATTAAAAAATAACTTCTATAGATTTCACATTTTTCTTGATTTCTGTTTAAGTACTATAATCATTTTGAATTATATTCAATAAAATTACTTAAAGGGCCTCAATTTTTTTTTGTGAAAATGTGGCTTTATACATTAGAACTACTAAAAATCTATTTCTCATTGGAATAAAAGTTATCTTCTTGTGACAGCGTTTCACAATAAGTTCCTACAATGACATCACGCAACTCGTAGAGCGATTTTGCCACAGTCCGAAATAGTGTTTTTATCTTAAAGTTTTTAACTTGCAAATTTTGAGGTTGGAAATTCATTTAAAGACAAAGTACACTTCTACCATTTAGTAGTCAAAACCTTTTTGTGGTGTATTGGTTGAGAGTGTGGTGCCCTACGAGTGTGATGCCTTATTTTTTCTATTCGAAGCAAGCTCAGAAGGGGAAGATAAATGGAGTAACAGTTCTTTGTAGCTTTGTTTTGAGTCTATGTCCATTAAAGCAGAGGTGCCATCAATTACAATTTGTCCTCAATCATTACGCTTTAATTGTCAAGATTACTATTTACTTTCAAATAATAAAAATTATACTTTTTAAGAATTTCCGTAATAAGCTGTTTAAAATAAGTTTATTTTCCTCTCCATTACCAAGAGTTACGAAATTTGGTGGGCTGCAACTAATCTGAGATTTTTTTTCTACTCCTCAAACAATTCTACAAATTAAAAAACAATGTTTTGATAGAAACAAATAAAAAAAGGAAAGAAACTTTATATATTTTTCCTTCCAGCAAACTAATCTTCTCTCCTTATGGAAGAGCATATTAGAATATTAACTAAAACTGATGCTGTGAGCATAAGTCTTTTGAGGTTCAAGTGCAAGATGACAAAAAAAGCCATGAAGGCTAGTTTTTGACTAAGACCTTGAAAATTCATTCCATTTAATTTTATCATCTTATAAAGTTTCAACGTTGTATAATTTTTAAATTAGGTTTATTATTTTTTATCTAAATGCTACTTTTATGTTTAATAGTAAATCCGTGCATATTTTTATTAAAATTATCTACTTATATCAAATTAGGTTGTATATACACCT
The DNA here is from genome assembly GCF_982258835.1 of Parasteatoda tepidariorum. Taxonomy (NCBI): domain Eukaryota; kingdom Metazoa; phylum Arthropoda; class Arachnida; order Araneae; family Theridiidae; genus Parasteatoda; species Parasteatoda tepidariorum. The sequence continues at coordinate 130,573,425 of NC_141755.1, read as the reverse complement.
TAAAATTGCTCTAATTTATATTCCGTTTATATTTTGGTGCTCTGATTTCTGATAGCTAAATAGGAAAGTTGGCACCTCTGCTAAAGTCAGCATTTTGAAATATGAGACTCTAGGGTAAAGTCTTGATTAGAATATTAAAAAGGCACGGAAGAAAATTGAGATTTCGGAGGTGGAATAAAAATTAAATTTTAAAAAACAAAATTAAGTCAAAAATAAGCTATCGATGTTTTGTGATAGATGAAACAATTTGGTGAGAAAACAATTTGATTTAATGGAAAGCTCCTCTATACTTATGCCAAAAGGAATAACTAACTTTAACAAATCCATTTACATATGTTTAAAAATGGTTACTTTTTCTCAAAAAAAGAAACGTTTTTTGTGTTTTCGACCTGAATGTGAGGGTTGAAAAATTTCAGGCACACAATTGTGTGTTATTTTACATCTACAAATATCTTAAATTTCCCCCTACGGATAGGAACTGCAAGATTGAAAGCTCTCTTGCTATTTGAGTAAAAATTTCGTTTTAACGCAATTTAATTTTGCGAGCTCTTGGGTGCGTAATGCCATATGAGTTTGCTACTGTGTTTGTTCGCTTTTGAATCTTTTAACTATAAGGTCGGTATTAAATTTGATTATAGGTTAGAATCTTTTGATGATAAGGTCTCAATTAAATTTGATCCTAAGTAAAATCACATCGATTGAATGTAAACAAAATGAAAATGGTGTCCTTTAAGGCTTAACCGCCTTCCTGAGAAAATTTGAAAAATATTTACTTAAAAACTAAACATTAAAAAAAAAATTTTTGGAATTTTTATTGGTAGCTTCATTTACACGTGATTGAATATTTCATAGTAGTATCTGTTATGAAATAAAAATCTTGTTTCAAGGTCATCATATGCTTCAGACGCGTATAAATGTTTACGATTTATGGAACATTTAATAATTTTTTCGTATTTAAAACAAAATTGCTTTTTAATTCATTCAATCTTCATTGTGAAATGAATTGAACAAAAGTTTATTCCTCTTTTAACAGAGCTTTCTTGTCCGTGGTTAGACTTTATCCAAGTTAGATAACTTACCCTGAAAAGTAGGTTATATACAGCTAAGCTTATGTCATTTATATAAAAAATAGGAACGACACTACAGGTGAATACTATTCAGCTTCAAAGTTAAAAGCATTGTGCATTAATTTGGTAGTAAATGTCGCGGATGAATGTTATCGGAAAATTTATCAAATAAAGCATATTTTATGTCCACTTTCTCTCCTCCGGACGAATATTGTGGATACGGGCCTGGTACGTTTTCTGGTAAAATATTGATAGATTTCGAAGAAATATTTTTTCCACTATACATTAAAAAAATTAAATCTTCGAAGAAGGGTTTCATAATGTAATCAAACTTAAGAGATATTTTACTTTCTAATATGACCTCTAATAATAAGAATAAAAGTTTATGGCTAACAGCAGAAATATTTTGCATTAAGAAAAATTTTTTTAAACAGAAGTTTCTGATTTGTACAGTTTGCTGACAATGTATTTAGAAGAAAATGTTCTCATTGCTTAATTAATAACTTGCCAGCCTTTTTTTTTGTTTTCTATGAAACGAAAAATTAATAATGAATTACAGTAAACTGTAATAATTAGAACACACATTTATACTTGTCACTGAATTTTGTTTCTATAATATATTTTACTAGAAAGACAAATAGAATTAAATGATGAGCAACCAAAAATTTTTTTAGAAATGTTAACATTTTTATTATTTTTTGATGTAACTAGATATATTTTTTACCTGGTATTTATCTCCAGAATATTATTTGCTGTGCAATACTGTCAGAAAATGATGCCTTCAATTTTATGCCGCTGATTAATATTGAGAACTCTGAAATATTTCAAATTTTTAATTCGTCAAATTCTCGAAATATGAAGGCCTTGAATTTCTGAAAGCGTTTCGCCAAGAAGTGCACAATTAAAAAAATGGAACATTAATTTTTATAAAAACTTGCATCCAGCTGTAATTGGGGAAAAATTAAAAATTTTAGGATTTAATTTTATCTAAGAATTCGAAATAGCATTCTTAATTGAGACTAATGATAGAAGCCTTGTTATTAATATTATCTTTAGACGCTAAAGACAGTAGCTTTCTCAGGAAAAAAAACACCCTTTTAGTTTAATCTTAGTCATAGTCAGCTATCCGCAAGCACAGCAAAGAACCAAAATGATGTAAGAGTATTGAACAATTATTCATTTAGCTTGATAGGCTTTGGAAATATCTGAGAGTTAAAATTATTTACAAATTGCGTTTGAAGTGTGATCACGTTTGTAAGGTTTTTTTTTATATTTATTGTTCACACATTAAATTTATTCAACGAAAACTAATTCCGACCAGTATGACAAAATCTAATACATGAATCGTGAATATAATACATGAAACGCGTCAGTTTAAGTAAAACGTTTTCTTTTAAACATGCACTGTTTATTTTATTATACATTCTTTCCAGAATGTAATCATAAGCCCTTAAGAAATATTTCATTATAAAAGCTCTATCAGAACGTAATAAATAGCTGAAAACAAATTTGTTATTTTCTATTGCAAAATTTCATACAATTTAATAAGCTACAATTTTATGGGCTCAGACGTAGAATAGTAATCGTTCTCAACTTTTTTTGGTGTTCAAGACTTGGTTTTTAAGACTGTTTGATTTTGTTGCATTGATAACTTAATAAGGTTTGCGATAAACTCAGTAGCTGCTTCCTCGCGCCGTTTGCTATTAAACTATACATTCAATTTATCAATCCATTCACTTAATGGATTTGTAGTGATGTCAACTCCTTATCTTTTGATATCTTGAACTCAGTTTACAATGTTGGGACTCCTGATAGATACTCATATAAGCACACGTTTATGGGATAGTTTTTAATTATTAATCCACATTTGGCTACATATAAAAGAAAACTAAGAGACTCTGTGGCTGTTAGCCCGATATTAATTCTGTTGGTTTTTTATTAAAAAAAAGTGGAAAATATTTTGAAGCTTGTTGGAAAATATTATTAAAATGTGAAACCTAATTCTTTTGTAGGTGTCATTGTTTATAGTTTCTGCAGAAATTAGTATTCATGATTGTAAATTCGTTAGCAAATATTACAAATAATGATGGTTGCAGATTTGACCAGGTCTTAATTAGTAAAAAGTGTTAGCTACCTTATTGTTTTTAAAAAATATAGAATTTCGTTTAGACATCGTGGTGAAAATATAGTTGTTAAAAAAGAAAAAAACAAACACAAGTCTTCACTTTGATGCGAACTTGAGAGTTTGTTTCAGAAGTGATGAATTTAAACATTAAATACTTTATGCTGGTGTTTTTGCTTCATTAGAATTATATTTGTATTATATTCATTTTACATTTATATTTGTGGTTATTTCTTCAACGGAATGTCATAAAATTAGTTTAAGCACTGAAAAATTACTTCAAAACTAAAAAGGCGGCTGAAAAAATATCTTTAAAATTATTTTTTTGTTAAAAAAAAATAAATGTCTCCAGTTATTTAATAAATTACTAAATGTTTTCAAACTTTATTTAAAAAATGCATTTCTATAACATAATGGCAATTTCCACTAGTTCATTATTTGCTATTAGTCATCATATAAAATGCAGCATAAGCTTTACAAAAAGTTTTTTTCTAATTATATTAAGTAAAGGTAACAGTTTATAGTAGTTTTAGCGGCTTTAGTTTGTCAAACGAAGGTTCTTGAAAACACAAATGGTTTAAATTATTGCAGAAAAAGTTCTAGATAGTGCTTAATTTTTTCTTTCCACTTAAGATAATTTTTCTAATTTTTATGCTTATTTTGATTTAAATTAAAAAAATTTCTTTCACCGTAATCAAAATTTTCTATGATTGAAATCTGTTGCATTTTTTTCTTTAAAATTTACATTGCCATACGACATGTGGTAGTATAAACTTTTTCTATTACTATTTTTATAATTCCAGAAAGGCAAACTCTTTATTTTCATTTATTCTTCGGTGCTCATCAAATTCGCATCGTGTTTTCAAGTTAACACTGGTACCACAATCAACTAGGTGTACCCTAGGGTGGTGCTTTCTCCCCCTCCCTCCCCAAAAAATTATAAATAATTAGTTAATTATAAAAACTGGTTTCTCGATCACGAAATATCTTAGTTTTATTTCATTTCGCTTTGTTTTCTGTCCCATTTACTGTTGCGTCAGGTCTATTTTTCCACACCATTTGAATTTATTAACTTGTATTTCTTCTGGCTCTGCTGTATAAGTTTATTGCACCCGATCCTAAGTATATTTCACCCTACCATAAAATTCCTAAATCATTCTCTTTATGTTAATAGTTTTGAGACATGTATCGATTTCCCTCTAATGCATCATAAAAAGTAATTTTTTTTAAAAATCAATTGAAATTATAAATAAAGCAAGAATAAAACAAAAATTGAAATGGAACAATTTCCATATTTTTGAGTCATCATTAAACACTTTCTATATTTAAAGTATTTTTCTGCTAATTAAGAAATTTATATCTAAAATTCTGATTTAAAAAAATATGTGTAGAAAATTTAAACTCTTATGCATAATTTTTTTGTCATATTGGTTTCTTTTTGAAGTACTAAAAATATTCAATTGATTTTAGATTATTGATCAAAACAAGATTTCTGTTCTCAAATAAAAACATGAATGTTCAAGTATAAATATAAATTTTCTGAGTTGCATTCTAAAATTTCAAAAATATGGATACATGTTTGAAGAATCCGCCGGTGCCGTTTTGTAATTTTGACTAATTAATATATATATATTTTTTAAGAGGGGTATATTATATATATTAAAGAGGGGAAGTACGTTTGCTATCTAAAATGACTAGGCATTTTATGTATGAAATTTGTATTACTAAAAAATGAACTAAGTGTTTAACAAATATTTGAGAAATAAGTTTAAATAATTAATAAATTGTCCCTATAGTCGATTACTGTGCATATCAAAATTGTGATCTTAGTACATCTTTACACTGTATATATTTTGTTTTTCACTTCAAATGAGCATTAGTTATTAATGCCAGTGTTCTTGATTATACCGTTAACAACTTACAACACACAAAATTATTTATTTCACAGTTCTGTTTACAAAAATATAAAATACTAGCTTCCTCAATAAAACTTGAAACAAAATGGCGTAAATATAAATATATTAATGCTCAAAAATAAATATATATAAACTAAAGTTGATTTTGTTTCTTCTGCACAAAAAAGAACAAACAAGCTTTAAAAAAGCAAAACCAACCGTTACCATAGCAACTTCCTTTTATGAATTACATCAAAATTAAAGATTAAACAAACGATAATTCATAACAGTATTGCTTTATTTTTTACCTGTTGCACAAAATTATTCTAATATCAGTGCTTCTTTCTATCATGAAAGCTAACTTTTTATCAAACAAATAACTGTTTAGTTAGCATTAATAATACCTACATACAACCTAATACAGCTTCCTACAGCCATGAATTATAATTTATCTAAACACTGTATTGTTATTTTAGCATTATTTTTGCATGAATAGTTAAGATGAATTTTTAAACGCAAGGAAAAAATGAATAACTAATAACATTGAGATTCCAAATACTTTACATTGTGTCAATTAGAAATTTTTTGTTTCTGGTGGTTCTCAGCAAAAAGCAGTTCTTTACACGCCTTAACTTTCTACGTTAGATAGAGAATAACCAAGTAGTTTTAAACTCTATTGGGAAAAACTATGAATTGATTTAAACAATCAGTAAATGATTAGTCGTCTCGGAATGGAAAAACGTCATAAGTGTAAAGATGATTTGGGAAATAAATCAGGCAATGATTTCTAAAAAATTGCTGTTACCTTTCTTTAGTTTTTAATATTTTTTTTAATTAAATGCTTTTGTGGAAAAACCGAAACACGAATTAAATAAATTCCGTGAAAGCATCAATTCGACAACCATAAGCTTCGAAAGAAGTATTAGTTATTTTTTCTATTTGTTTTAAAAGATGGAAAATATGTGGATAACTCTATGTTCTGTGCAACTAATGCTAAAAAAGGTAACAAATGAAATGTTTCAAAAAGTAATTTAGTTTATTATCTTAGACGTGTAGCTATGTCTCAAAATATTTCATAACTCATGCATAAAATTTAACAATTTCAATATCTTCCTGTTCATCACACATATGCGTTTCTTCAGGACATGAATTTAATCATAGAAAAATGAAACTAATCAAACTTTAATAATTTAGTATGTTTTTTCCCTTGTAAAATTAACTTAGATTCCTTATATCGTAAGAAATCTGAAAATTTAGCTGCTTTAAATATTTTTTTATCAAACTTACTCAATAATGAAGCAAAACTATTTTGAATAATATTAATTGTACCAAAAAGTGATTAACAAGGTAAATGTCATTTCCAGAAGAATTTTGAAATTAGAATTATGGCTTTTGGAAAGAAATAAGTAGCATGGTATTATATTAAATAATTATTAATGCTCCCAGCTATATCTGCAATTCCGATTGATCATATATTAAATGTTTGAAACTACGTGGAAAACTTTATAGACGTCAATAATTCTTAATTTCCTTTTCATTTGGTTTGTAAAACAGTAATTGCACACGGACGCACAATATAACATTTATTTACATATTCATGAGAAATGCTGTTTAAAGCTCCATAATAAAAATTTCTGGCAAAATTATTTCGGAATTTCAAGATGACAAAAGAGACAAAAACATTTTCTGCCCTAAGGTGATATCTTTAGCTTCTAATTCACAGCAACAGGCTGTTTTTGTCAGATAAAATTTTCTATTATAAGATGATATTTGTATAGTACGAGTTCTCTGTTATTTAATATGTGTTTTAAACTTTAGTAGCGTATCATTAGTAGTTATAAAAATAAAATATAAAAAATTTCAAATGGCAAAGCTTATGAAAATGTTCGATTTTGTTGTACATTTTAGCAATCCTTTGAACCAAATTAATTACTTTATTATAAAATTTGCTATTTTTCTGTTGCGCACAATACCAACTCTGCTAAATGGTTACCTTAATATTAAAACGATCGTTAATGAAAAACCTCCTTTCCTGACACAAAATAATTTTCAAATATGTGTAAACTTTTAAAACTTATTAGCCTGTCATGTGTCTTCATGCGTTGAAAAAATTTTCCTATGGCTCGGGATAAGGAATGTCATATCTAACCATACTCAATTTATGTATTAGTTTGAGTATTTTTATGCATCTCCTTGCGATATCTTTGCAATTATGTATTTTTCTTCCGAGTTATTTTTTATTTTACGTAAATGTATATTTTTAAGGAATAGATTGGATTTTAATGGTTCCGCTGCTCTTTTTAAATTGCGATCTTATCACGTTTTAAGATGTTTTCTTAAAATAAAAGCGAAGTATCACTTTGTAGTGAGTAGTTGGAAAGTTTTGGATATTCATAATTTTTCATCGACTTCCCGTTTGTGAATGTTTGTATCGATCGAGGTATATAAATTTTTTATTGAATTTGATATTTTTACAAGACTTTGAAAGTTTTGTAAACCTGCTTCTTATTTTAAAAAAGCATAACTCTTTTTAAGAATTGTTTTTTTTAAACTTATTTTGTTTCCGTTGTTTTTTCTGAACGGAATGTTTCGCCCCGAGTAATTCTTTTAAGTTAAAAATAATTCGAAAATATTTATTTTTTGAAAGGTTTATAATAAATTTCAACTGTATCCACGTAACATCCTCTTAATATAATGACGGCACTGTTGATAAAGTGGTGGCATTTTTTTTTTCAAATTTTGAAATGAATTTGCTTAGAGGTGTTAATTTGTCTCAAAAATAGTTCAGTGAAATTATTAGCGCATTAAATTACATTAAGTAACTTGTAACTTATTACTTGAATTTTAGTACTTGTTGATTGAAGTACAAAAAAAAATGTTAGGAAAAAAGTGACTCATGCAAAGGTTTATTAAACAAAAAAAAAATTCGAATATAAGGCAAACATTTTTTTAAAATCCTAGAGCGATTTTTCTAAATAAATATTACAGATAATATTGGAAAATTGTCAAATGTTGAGCAGTTTTAAAAAAAAAGTTTTAATGTTACTTTTCTCTTTACTTTTTGTTTAACGACACTTTTTTAATTAAAAAAATTACTATTTTGAAACAGTTTTATAAAACTAAATATTCTTTGAATGTATCAGTACATGATTAGTCGTCTCAAAACTTGAAGAAATGGAGAAAAATAAAAGTTTACGGAAATGTGATATCAAAGTTAAATCTCTAGAGGAAACTAAGAAATCCTCGTAACCTTTCTATTAATTAAAAGTATCAATAAATCATTTCATTAAAAAACTGATAATTTACTTAAACCTAAATCATCTTAATCTTATGAAAAAAAATCAAACATTTCTACAACTATGAACTACCATAGAAGTAATAAGCTAGCGACTCCTTGTAATCTGCAACCAAATTTGCTGATGTTATCAATAATTATAGGTGCATTGCTTAAAAATATAAATAAATTTGTAAGTAGATTGCTGTTCCCAAAATGTTATTTCTTAATTTGATGCTTAAAATTGAACAATCTTCGTAGCTATCCGTGTGCATAACACACAAATTAAGAATTTCTAAGCCCTTGCTTGCTTGTTTTTTAAATGCTTGAAATTCATCTTAGTATTTCAGATTTGTGGGAAAATCAATTCATTTTAGTGATTTCATATATTTCAAATATTTTTTTTATTTTACAAAAAAAAGGAACTGGTGTTGTCAAACGTTAATGAAGTTTGATACAAGGGATTTAATTTCTTTTATTAAATAGAAATTTATAGAAATAGAAATAAAAATCTTTTCCAGTAAGATAACATTAATAAAGCTCAGCAATAAAAAGTTCTTTTGACGTTTTACTGTGTAAGGTTGTTTAACAAAAAGCAAAAACATTTTCTGCCAATTTCTAATGGACAGCAGCAGTCCGTTTAAAAATGATTGTTCTCAGTTACATCAATCATCTATGATCAAAGTCTTTGTCGGGAAACGTTTTATTATACACGATCAGTAAGACTTTTATTTTACTCGATATGTGTTTTAAACTTAGTAGCTTGTTAATTATAAGAAAAAGTTATAGAACGGCAATACGCAGTTTAAAATGGCAAATCTTTGTAAATTTGAGTTTTGCTTCATAGTTTGAAAATATTTTATGCCTCTGAAACTTCTCAAAAACCCCTTTTTTTAAAACACACAATACTCATAGTACCTAATGGTTGCATTAAAATTTAAACGATCGCTAACGTAAAACCTTCTTTCATACCACAATCTGTTCCATGATGACGAATGCTAATTGAATGAGTGGCGTAAATTCTCAACATTTATTTCCCTGTCCATGTGTTGAACAAGTTTTTCGATTACTCGTGATAAGACTGGTATGCCTAACTACATTAATCTTATGCAGGAATTTGAGTGTACATTCATCACCCCCCAACCCTTTTTTTTTTGAAGGAAAGATACTATTTTAACATTTTTTCAAAAAAAAACGAAGTATCAATTTGTAGTGGGTAAATTATGGATATTTTTTGATGGCTTCTCGTTCGTAAACGTGTGTATCGATCGAGGTATAAGGAAAATTTTAAAAAAATGCGATTATTTTTACAAGACTTTGAAAGTTTTGTAAATTTGCTTTTTACTTTAAAAAGCAAACTCTTTTAATAATTTTCATTTTAATTAAGATGCTTTATATGAATCTTCGCCCCGAGTAATTCTTTTTAGATAAAAAATAATTGGAAAATAATTATTTTTTGTTAGGGTTAGATAGGGTTTTAACTGTATCCTCATAACGTGCTCTTAATACAATGTATGATGCTGCAGAGTATAGAAATACCGACAAAGCATGTCAGAGTTGCCGACATGTATATCAAAACTCTATTTTAAAATTTGAGAAGTATTGTCACTCAATATTTAGAACTCTAGTTTCATTTCTTGTTTGTTTAATATATAAAAATGTTGCAAAAGTAAAATCACCTATGCAAAGATTTATTATTATCTAAATGCTTTTTTTCTTCAATTTTTGTTTTTTAAATAGTTTTAAGCATATTGCATCTTCTTAAAAATTACAAAGACGCAGTTTGAGTTTATAGATAAATAAAAATGAACTGTTCTCTTATAAAATGTCAATAATATTTATCTTTTGCTAGCTCTAAATCTTTTTAACTTTAATTTTTTACCCAAATAAAAATTAATGAATTTCTTGTTTTAACGATGAGTTGTTTTGCATGTTTAAAAGCTTTTTTTGATTATTTTAAAAATTTTCAAATTCAGAATGATTTTTATTTAATTAACTTGAAAATTTCTCTAGAAAATTCATTTTTTCAAAGTAACTTTTTCATTTCTAAGATTAGACCTTAGCTTTATGAACTTAACGAATTATTATTATTAAACAATACCTGAAGTTTGAAAAATGTATCAAGCTGTAAAATCGTGTTAATTTTTGTTTCAAATGTATTTGTTTATACTGGTTATTAGTAATTTTTTGATCTCTAAAACTTTTTTCTTTATGATATTATTTTAAAAGCTAATTTTATTTACGAGTGTATATTTGAATGTAGTTATAATTATTTTAGTTGAAAGAGCATACATTTTAATTGTATTGTGTATTATAAGTAAAAGATTACTAAACGTTAAACAAAACTAGATGCAATAGAAAATATTTGAAGCAGACATTTTCAGAAAAAATGAAACTTTCATAATCACCCCCCCCCCTCACACTGATTAAAAAGTTAAATACACTGAGGTGGATCAATAAGCTGGATTTTATTACGAAACAAACTATTTTTAGTGTTTTTTAAAACTGCTACAAACTACGATCAAACGTTTGGAATTTCAAGAATAGTGCAAACTCTGTTCGTAAACTCGCTCAATGAGAGCTCGAAATTGAGTAGCTTCTTGAACAGTGTGTTAAAAGATATGCAGAATCAACTGGAAATATTGAATCTCTGAGAACTGAATTGACGTAAAAATAAAAGAAAAAGAAATCGAAAATCCAAACGTTCTAGAATATAAACAGCTAGAAAGTAACTTAGTTAAATAAGTTTTAGAGGAAAGATTTGAAAGCTTCAAATATAGCATTCACCGTTTTAAGCACAGCATTTAGACTTTTAATTCGAAAATCGAGAAATGTTACAAAAACTGTAAGCATGTTATATGGATTGTAATTATTTGACAACCTAAATCTATTAGGCCATCTAAATTGTCAGATAAATGCTTGAATAGTCGCGTGCGACAAGCTCAATGATTGCGCTTACAAAAAAGCAGTTTACTCAAATTGCTTAAATTGAGCTTTGAACACTTCAGAGAACACTTTGAACACCTCTCAATTCTTAGGAATGGCTCGAAAATCTGGACTTGTGATTCGTTTTAAAATAACGAGTGATATCAACAAAAGGTTATGAGGAAGCCTGATACAAATTATCAAAAATCTTATTTCTAAGAAGTTAAACTGATTAGCTTAAACGATCAGTTCATTAGGATTTAAGGAGCCATTTTTTAGTAACCAGTTCAAATTTATGCATTTTGGCTCATAAAAAGCAAAAATGATGAGACAAGCTTCAATTTCAAGGCTCTAATGATAGTGATCGATGTCAAAAATTGTTGATCAACTTACTTTTGAAGAAAAAATACAACATTCGCACAGAATTTGCCCTGAAAATTGAAACTTCAATCTCAAATGTCAAGCTATTCCAATCATATGTGCCAGTAACTAACTCGCAAAAAAAAAAATTGAAAGCGAAATTATTAGTAAATACAGGTTAAATGAGACAAAATGAAGTAACTGATTATTTGAAGCATCAGAAGCTTGTATGGTAAAATTATTCTTTAAGCGATATCTACCAGAGCTCAAATTTTCGTTACACATGGATTTAAAAAAAAAAAAAAAATTCAGCGAAAATGGTAGGAAAATTTCTTTTAATCTTTTCAAGAAAGTGGATTGGCATTGATTTTAAATAAAAAGGGAGGAGAGTCTCTAAAGTGTTGATGTTACTTTAATCTGCACATAACCAATTTGGAAGAGTGTTGTACTACTCTTCACTGATTGACGACATTTTGATTTATGTTTTGGCTATTTAACTTACACTTTGAGTTGGTCTGGCCTGTCTGTAAAAATAATACAAGTAAGAGTCAGTTAAGAAGATATGAGATTATAATAGTTGCGAAGATATAAATGGATTAGTAAATAATCTACATTGCCAGTAATTAAGGAACCAGCATTGATCAGGGCAATCCAAGATATATGCAGTATATGGGAATTGGAACAGATGCCGACAGGGAGATGGACTCAAGCCTTTGACTAGTGAGGACGTGTTTTTTCTCTGATCGACCAATGCCGTATCACAGAACAGCGCGCGGCGGAAAGGTTTTCCCTTCCGGCCGCTCTCAAGTACTGCCATTTGATGAGTCATCGTTAGATGATATACTTGCTAACTGCGGGATTCCCCCGCAATATAATTCGTCCGGAAACTTAGAGAAGTCTGAAATTGAAGCCTTCTACCTACAGTTTTCCCTAGAGGAACTGTGCAAAATTGATGACTCTTTCCGATATTTCTACAGAAAATATCCTACTTTTGATGGATCTCATCGACGTTACATCACTCAAAGGAGTGAAATTGCCCACTACATCATGTACAGATTAGGCAGACAGAAACCGGAGGGGATGGAATTAGCAAAGAAAGAAGACCCAGTTCCCGCTTCAGTTCCCATAGCTCAAACAACTGAGAAATTGGTCACAACCAATGCTACTGAATTTGACCAATACTTGGAACCTAGTGAGGAGCCTTCGGCCTCTGATACGAATCCCCAGACAGAAAATCCTAAAGAACCACCTATCAGAAAGAGAAAGAGGAATAATAAGAAGAACTCAACTAATGTAGACTCAACAAAGCCTACTAACTGTTCTTCTGACCCTCTAACTCCGCCAGTGAAACCGACTCCAGTCCCGATGGAAACTCCGGAGGAGAGCACAGAAAAAGTCCCAGAGCCATCCACAAATGTTCATAAAGCTCAACCACCCAAGAACCTAAAAGTTCTCATCCGAGGGCTTCCTTTGTACGGACTTTAGTACGGACAATATTTCCCTTGAATTAGGGAAACAGAATTTAGAAATACTGAAAGTTGTTCAGTTAAAAAAGGAAGTGGGCGGGGCCTATAGGCCACTCCCACTGTTCCTCCTCATCATAACAGAGATGAGAACTACATGAAGATCTACCATATCGAATTCATTAAGGACTTTCCGATTTGTGTAGAGAAATTTCATGGCGGCCGGTGGCCGATACAGGGTTTTAGATGTGAAGGCTACGGACACTCTCAGCGTGCCTGCACTTCCGATCCAAGATGTATGAAGTGTGCCGAAGGGCACTACTCATTCCAGTGCAAAAAAAAGCTAGAACACACCACCTACCTGCTGCAATTGCAGTAAGGATCATACCTCGAACTTCTCTGGGTGCGAGGTCAGGCCCCAGGAGAAAAAGATTCAACAACAAAGCTTCAACTACAGCTACCTCAGCTCATCGTTTGGTTACACTAATGAAAGAGTTACAAGAACTTTTGAAAAATCAGGAGGCACTCAGCCTTCTTCAGACACTTCTTCAGGGGAATACCCCCATCCCAATGATGATTTTCTTCAGTGCAACGCAGGCCCAACATCTGCAATGGACTTATATTGTGTAGATATCTTACAAATATCTTGTGAACTTAGGACATTATAATTTAGGACTTACTAGATTCGATGAATCGGTTAGAAGCGCTTCGTGCTTAATGCCGAGATAACACCTATTTCCAGCATTCCAGCATGGAGCAGATGCCCATTGAATGGGATGATGGTTTTATCTGCTTAATCTACAAAAAGGGAGATTTGATGGATTGTAAAAGTTATAGTGGGATCACCTTCTTGAATACAGCATACAAGATTTTCTCCAATGTATTATATAAAAGACTTTTTCCACACGTGGAGAAGGTGGTTGGAAGTCAACAGTGTGGTTTACAAAGAGAAAAATCTACAACCGATTTAATACAAGTTTTAAGACAAATTATTGAGAAGACAAACGAATTTAATATTGAGACTTTTCCTATTTTTATTGACTTTAAGGCAGCATACGACAGTATCAAGAGAAATAAGTTGTATGAAGCAATGGAGGAATTTGGTATTCCCCCTATTAACTTGACAAAGGCAACACTCAGAAGAGTCAAGTGCAGACGTAAGTTGCAAAATTAACTCTCCGAGCTCTTCTACACTGATGGTGATCTGAGGCAGGGGCATACACTTGTCTGCCTTTTATTTAATATCGCACTTGAAAAAGTAAATCAGAGCATCTGAAATCAATGTAAGAGGCAGTATCTTTCAAAGATCAACACAAATTCTTTCTTATGCAGATGATCTTGATATTATAGGAAGATCTAGACAATCAGTAGTGGAGAACTCCAAAGCTCTTGAAGTAGCAGCTAGTGAAATGGGACTACTAATCATTAATGCTGACAGAACTAAACACATGGATACAAACAGAGGGCTCGCTAAGGCAATGAATGCCCTTTCATGTGAATGATTATGACTTTGAAACTGTTGATGAATTTAAATATTTTGGGACTACTGTTACCTGCAAAAATGTCACAAATACTGAAATCAATAGCCGTTTAGCAATGGCAAACAAGTGCTACTTTGGTTCAAAACGCCAACTAAAAAGTGAATTTCTTAAAAGACAAAAATTAACATATACAAAACACTCTTACGGCCTGTGATCCTATATGGTAGTGAGTGCTGGACTCTTAATAAAAAAGAGAACAAATTGCTGATATTTGAGAGAGGGATACTAAGAAGAATATTTGGTGCAGTCTATGAGAATAACAAATGGTGCACCCTTTACAATCATGAGTTATATAAAAAGTATAAACAACCAGGCATAGTTCATGTTATTCAGGCCAATCGTATTCGATGTCTGGGACTCCTTTATAGATCTGAAGACCAAAATCCTGCAAAAAAGTTTAAAAATACTTTTTTAACCAAATTTACCAACCTTTTTTTAGCCTGGTTTAAAAAAGAAACTTCTTTTAAGCCAGAAGGTACAAGAAAAAGGGGTCGTCCACCGACTAGGTGGCTGGACGCAGTTGAGAGGGACCTAAATATAAAAGGAATAACTAACTGGAAGACCATGGCACAGAATATATTAAGACGGCAAAACTTATTGGGACAGCCTTGGCCTGCCATAGGCTGTAGTGCCCAAGAAAAAGAAGACGAATCAACTTGTTGTGAAAACTAGGAAGCATATGAAAAAGGTGGACTAATGGGAAACAAGCTCACATATCTGCTTAGTAACTGGACTATTTCTTCATTTAAATTTGATGTATCCCAACTGTAAAATGACACTCAGTTCTGATGCATACATTACACCATACCAACAAGTATATGGACAACTGCTTAACAATTCCGTAGAGAAAATAACTGTCAAGAATTGAATTTTCCTCTGAAAAATAACTAATACTGAAACTGTGCACAAAATGTGCAACAAACCTTTCGATTGTCTGATAAATTGTCTGACACGACTAACATATAACTTTAGTTTTTCTTCTCTATAAACAATAGTGGCAATCTATAAACTTCTGGCTAAATAATAGTGTAGAATGTCGAATAACAGAAACAAGGAAATGGGGGTGATTAAAAATAAACAAACTTACTCAAGAAAAATGTTTTAGTTTATTCATTATGTTCCTATTTGTTTTAAAAGCTTGTGATTATTTGCGAATTTTTCTTGAATCGTTTTTATGTAAGTAAGATGAAAACTTTGTTAAACTTGCTTTGCTGTTTTTATGGAGGCTTGTTCTAAAAGTATTTTATCGTTCATTGTTAATTTACATGCATACTTCATCTGTAGTATTCTAATTTTGATAAGTAATATATAAACATAATTCTTTTAGCTGCAAAATAACTTTATTTTTAAAAATGAATTATGTTGATAGATAAACATTTTAAGAAATGTATAGCTCAATTTTTTTATTTAGTCTTAGTTTAAAATCTGCAGTCAGTTAGATCATTATATATCTTAAATGTTTTATAGTTTTAATCAATTTAAACAAAAGAAAATCCATTTGCCCTCATCGCAGCAAAAAAAAAGATGGGGTATAAAGTTTTTTATTTTCCAAATTATTATTATTTTTTTATTTCATTAAATGTGAATTTTTAAAAAAAAGTTTTTTCGGACTAAATGGATTTTCTGCAGTGTTTTGAACGATTTTATATTTGTTTAATTAATTTATTTATAGTTAATTCTTGCCATCAAGAAAATCCATTTCTCCCCATCGTAGCAAATTAAAAAGATGGGGTATAAAACTTTTTATTCCAAATTTTTAATTTTTTTTATTTCTTTAAATGTGATTTTTTTTTTGAGAAATTATTTTCGGTTTGAATGGTTTTTCTTGGGCATTTGAAAGCTATTTAATTTAATTCATCTGTTTATTCATGTTTATATACTTATTTAATTCATTTATTTATAAATCTTGTCATTAAAAAAAAATTCCCCCCATCGTAAAAAAGGGGGTATAAAGTGATCTATTAAACAATTACTTGAAAAATCCAATTCGGCATTATATATAACATACATCCAACCAATTTAAGCCTCCATGAAACACTTGCAAATCCAATGCTTACTTGATTGTAATCTTTTGAACCTATGTATTATGTAAACAATCTAACAGTTTGCTTAAAAAAAAAAATAAATAAAATAAAAAAAAAAAAAAAAAAAAAAAAAAAAAAAAAAAAAAAACATTAAAAAATATAGAAAGTAAGAAATATTAAAAAAAAATATTTAAAAAATATATAAAAAAAGAAAATACAGAGAAAAGAAAAAAATATAAAAAAAGAAAAAAAAGGGGAAAAAAAGAAAAAATATAATATTGAAAATATAAAAAAAGAAAAAAAAAAGAAAATATAAAAAAAAAAGTTAAAGAAAGCAAACTGTGGTAATAGTATTTTGTATAATATTTTTATGCAAATGTGTGCTTTATGTTTTGAATAATATGTACTTTAAATTTTTTGTACTATTTATCTAGAAAAGTTAAGAAATTAATATTATGTATGCTTTTTTGTTTTTAGTGTTCTATTTATTGAAAAATTGTTTTCATCATTTTATTTATCTATAAACATAGACAATTTTTTCTAATTACATTAATGTCATTCGTTACATTTAAAGTTTCTATTTTTCAATAGCTTTCTTTTTTTTGTTGTTTAATTATAGGCTATTTGTAAAATATAATAATTTTCTAAAAACTTTTTTAACTGAATCATTTTGTTAAATTAAAGAAAATTAAATCTTTGCATCAGTGCTTCATACTTTTTCATGCATTACTTTTTCATAACTTGAGTGACTGATATTATATTTTAATTTCGGAATTGTTGAAAACCTCCAGTAAAAAGTTATATTTTTACGAATTAAATTTTAAATACAGAGTAGAGTTTGTAAGAATGAATTTAAATCATTCGAAAGAAACAAAATTTTTTTCAGTTTTTGAGTATCTTTAAAGTAATAGATTCGAATCAATTAATAGAATCCTCAAAAACATTGAATCAAACCAAAGACTCGTGAATATTTCTATTCGGAGCTTCGACTCAATATTTAACTATAATCGGCAGCATCATAAGTTGATATTTAAAGGACGTTTTTACAAAGTTGAACCTGATATTTTCTTGTCTTAAATATTTACTATGAAATCAATAAAATTCTTTATGAAACAGGGTGAAGCTACCTCTCGTTGCAACTATCGTTCTAACGACTTGAAGCCAGTCAAAGAATTATCAAATCCCTTCAAGTGTAAAGTCTATTAAAATAATTATGTAACTTCAATTTGTTGAGCTGAACTTAAATGAAATTTTGAACTATTTCTATTGAAATATTTTAACTGAAAGAATCATTTACTAAAAATTTTCAAATTTTTGTTTCGATTTTTATGTGTGCAAAGTTTTCATAATATTGAAAAAATGCATTAAATGCATTAAAATTTTTTAATTACATTTTTATTTCTTTCTGTCTAAAAATTAAGGTTTAAAAGTAAATAAAAGGTTAAAAACCAAAACAGTACGATGATTAAAATACACATTGATATTTAGCCCTAATTAGTTATGGAAGTCCTGAAAGTTTTGAATTATTTTTAGAAGAATTTTTTGATTGTATTTGTAGTGGGCTTTAATCAAATTAAAAATTCAACCTTTAACTTTACGCTTTGTGATAAATACGCCCTACAATTTTACCTATTGAATATTGAATATATTCAATACTTAGTATTCAATGGTTTATCTATTGAATATTTAAAATTTCTGTCTTCGCAGAAAAATTTCTTCACCGATGCAAAGCAATTTGTACAAAGTATGGCAGAAAATGTTTTGTCGCTTTCTGTATATCAGCCGCAACTGTGATTAATGATTTTTTGCAAACTGAAGAGCAGTCATTTGCTATAAATATAAAACTTAACATATTCTATGTCAGTTATTATGAACTCAACAAAGGAGACTAGGGCAGTTACGAAGTTAAATAGCTAGCTACATTTACCAGTGTCTTCGATGGAGATAGTTTTGAAAAAAATCTTTCGCTGTTAGCGTGAGAGTTATGGAACTGTAAAATAATGATCCATATATCCTCTGGGGAAATTTTATTCCTGCCCTGTATTCTGTGTGGGCTAGGATAAGAAATTTAATTAAATACTGCTATGGAACCGAGATTTGCATTTAGATTCTATTAACGGATCGAAATATGTAGCAGCGTTTTCTTATTACTACTAAAATATCAATTAAAAGAAGCAAAGTGTCATTTTTAATGATTCAATTTCATGCATATATAAATAAGTTCATTTATTAAAAATTGAATTTACGGAGTTGTTAATAATTTCAAATTCTAATGAATAAGAAATATCAGTTTTAAAATGTTTATACATGAACTTAAATCGTTCATCTAAAATGTTTTCAAATTATGTGCGTCTATTAGTAAGTGCAAAAAAAAAAAAAAAAAAAAAAAAAAAAAAAAAAAAACGAGTTGAAAAAAAAGTAATCTGAAACTAATCTTTATACTTTACTTTTATTTATTAACGTATAATTTCCACTTTTCATGCATACCTTTTTTATGATTTTAATGACAAAGGATATATTCAATATAAGTAAAATAAAACCATACAATGCTTAAAAAAATGTTACAAAAATGCAACTTGCGCATAGTTGTTAAGAAGCCTTATTATTAACTCTGAAACTTTTTAGTCAGAAAACAGGGATTTTCATATCAGCAAATTATTTCTCTGATTGTTTAATTGCAAACTAGTCATGTACTGTTATATTCGTCAAGTTTACTGTTATTTGAAGAGTTTTATTGGTAACTAATTGTCTGTGAATATTATGTTAACTTCAGTAATTAATTTTAATATATAATTAGATTTTTTTAATCTTATTAAAAAACTTGCTTTTTTTTAAGAAAACTTGCTTTTTTTAAACTTTTTTCTGTACATTGTCAGGCTTAAAAGCACGTGTTTATGCTTCAAATTTCAGAAAAAATTTATTTGGATTGCATTGGTTGTCAGATCACTAAACATATTTAAGATATATTATTTTAAAAAGCTAACTTTTTTGTAACTGTATATTTGAGAATGGAAATATTTTCTGAATTGAAAATAATATAAAAAAATTATTGTATTTTAAATGTTATAATTAAAAATAGTCTTACTGATTTTTATTATAAACCACAATCTATATTTTTTCTTTTCTTTAAACTTTTGTGAAAAACAAAATTGTATGATCTTCAGGGTCACCCCCTTGCAAATATGGCATTTTTTAAAATTAATAGCAGTTTAGCTGGGTCATTAAGTTATGGATATTAAATAAAAATGTAACTTTGTACAGAGGATGTCAACCTACGATCCGTATGACGAGGAATTATTAGGAGAACTATCATCAAAAATACTTGCAAAATACATACAAACTTGATAATCAAAAATGTAATAAATTATAAATAGTGTGACTTATATCTCGAATCAAAATATGTAGAATTTCGGAAGGGAGCATGAAATTATCAACTTCTTGAAAAAGATGATCTCAAGGTCAAACATGTCTGAACAGGAAATTCTGAAATGCAAGAACAAAAGCAGGTTGCAAAAAAAAAAAAAAAAAATAATTCTAATTGTCAGGAAACGTTACAATTTGAAAGAAGTTTAATTAAACAAGATACAACGAAAATATTTAAGTTTCAAAGATATCATTCCTAATACAGAATATTTACCTGTATTTATAAAAATAAATACTATCATATTCCAAAAGATTAGGATGATGCCGATTACAAATTAGCTGAAAACTGAACATAAAGAATTGAACTGATATGCTTAAAAAACTGGTTTCCGAGAACTTTACAGACAATGTTGCTGCCAACTAGCAAATGTTTACAGTTTCTTGTGTTTTTCTGATAAAATGCGAAGTTGTTTGAATAAACTACAAGTTCAAGTCTTGAATGATAAATTCAAAAAGGTAGATGAATCTTACAAAAATTAACCAAAAGAATATGTCAAAATATTTTTGAAGACCAACTTATTTTTGATGAGTGGAAAATACAACGTTTTTACAGAATATGCCCTATAAAGTACTGGGAATTTCCCTATTGATGATAAGTAATTTTAAAAGAGTTTATAAGGCAGAAAACAATTTCCAAAATGAAGTTTTGACAACTAAGACATTAGCATTTTCAGTTTAGATTTGAAGGAAACAAAATGAAGTAATTGATAATCAGAAGATAGAAAAGGCTGAGTGGTAAAAAATTTCTTTTAAAAAAAAAAAAAAAAAAAAAAACCCTCTACTTTTAAACAAACTAGTCGACTCCAAACAAACTAGACGATCCCAAATTTCAGTTATGCATGAAGAAGTTGACGAATTTGATTCCACAAAAAAACGAAGATATTTGCTAAATGATTTTTGTGCACGTAAACAACTTGAAAAAGTTTTTGAGCCATCCTTTGGTGTGCTGTGAATAAAAAAAGTAATTGCAGACGACGTTTTGAATCGTTCCATTTTATTAGCTTTTGAACTTTATCAAAAAGATATCCTATATTTAGAAATGATGCAACTAGGAATCTGCTAAGAAAATTTTTTATTTTAATTATTGAGAAGCTAGAAATGCTCAAAATAGATAAAAGTAGAATCCACACAACCAGTAATACCGCCTGAGAGCGAGCAAAGAATTTTATAATATATTTTTAAAGGAAAAAGAAAATAATATCAAGAATTTATGTCTCCTTCTTATTAATGATAAAGACTGAAATAGACTTGTTACTCATAAGATCAGAGCAATCCCATGAAAGTTGTTAACGATACAAAATAACGTTGACTGATAGACATGAACATTCCCTGCCTTTTTAGTGGTTTGTTAAATAATTCAAATTTGATACATGCATCTTAGCAAAGTGCTACGCAGTTCTACACATATTACACGATACCAGCAAGTATATGGACAGTTAATTGTTCTATAAGACAATGAATGCCAAAAATTCATTCTTCTTTTGATCAATAATAAAGACTGAAATAGATACATTGTGTGAAAGATGCAATATTAAATGAAACTACGAAAATCGCCTACCTGTTCTATGATTGAATTTTGCATCATCCTTATTCATCTTGCAATTTTTATAGTTATATATTGCCAATAACTATATAAACTATTATTTAAAATTCCTATGAAAAATTATCATTTTTGCTAAAAATTATTCCTATTTTGTGAAATATTTTCCCCCTTACATGTCTGATGATAAAGAATCTCTTCGAAAACGATTTGGAAACAGATAAAAGCGGACAATTAGTGGAACTTATACTGAGTTTGACCATTCAGATATTATCTCACTTCCTTTTTGAACCATGATCTAAATAGTGTGACATCCCCCCGTGTATAGTAGTGTGACATCTCCCCGTGTATAGTAGTGTGACTTCTCCCCGTGTAGCATAGTGAGACAGTTCCTAGTGTGACATAGTGAGAAAAATCTCCCAGTGACATTTGTTCTACTCATGCGCAGAAATTCTATTCAGGATTTACATGCATGAGGTCTCGACATTATTGTTCGATATTGCAACAATCAACATTACTTGAGCTCCATCAAGTGGTGGTGTTGATATTTACTCTGCAGGATAGACATTTTGGTGAAACAACAGATATGCGTGTTCTGGTTTACTCTATTGCTTGGTAAAAAGAGCTTTGATCCTACTCCCGCACAACGCTGTCACATAATAGTGTCGAACTATTTATTCAAAGAGTGATAATTTCAATGACATTCACGCCTATAAACAGAGGCAACAAACTAAATAAAATGGGGGTGACTGAAAAAATAAGTTTTTTGATAATCTTAATAAACAAATATCAATGTCTAAGTTCAGTTATATTCTTTTAAGTTTAAAATGTATTTTCCTCTATTTTTCTTGAAGTGTTTGCTATGTAAATATAATCAATGTCAAAAATTTGTCATTTTATGGAGGTGTATCTTGCACATTTTGAATATTTTTATAGTAAATTACTTGAAAATATTTCATAAACATACAATAGGCTTCAGTGTTTTAAATAAATGAAATTCCATGTAAAATGGTTGGACATGAAATTTTCTTAAATTCCAAATTTTATCTTTATCATTACTGCAAATGTGTATTTATGAGTAAAATAATGACGGATTCCGCTGATTTTTCCAGAAATTTGCATCAATAATAGATTATTAATTTGCAGTTATTTATCCCAATATCTTACGTATTTTTTATCATCTGTCATTAATTTCAAATGTAGTCAATTACATCAACTTAAATTTTTCATTTTTTCAAATAAGAGTTCCATTACACCAAAAATATGGTTTCCGCATTAAGTTCCAAATAATTATTTTTATTTTTTTTATTTTGAAATGTGAAATTTAAAAATAAAAATTTTATAACTGATTTAATTTATTTTTCATTAATTTGGAAAACTTTATTTTATTGTTAGAGAAAGACTGTTTTCAAATTGTTTTCAAGATTGTTTTTTTTGTTTTCTATTGAGAATGAGTTTTCTGTGTTAAAAAATTTTCTTAAGTTAAAACATGCTCATTGTTTCAATGCTTTGTAGAGAAATAGAATGAAAAATTCGTTTATAGTATTAAAAGCAGTTTCACATATTTTAAGCTATCTAAACAAACTCCATGAAAAATTGGCAAATTCATTTTTAATTTATGTAATGCTTACCAGATTGTAATTTATTGTACTAAAGTATAATATAAACAACCTCACGGTTTGCTTAAAAAAAAAAATATACAGAAAAAAATGAAAAAGAAAAAAATATATATATGTATTAAAAGAAGAAAAAAAGAAAAAAAAATTAAAAAAATGTATAAGAAATGTAAAAAAAATATATAAAAAAAAAAAAAAAATGCAAAAAAAAAATGCAAAAAAAAAAAAAAAAAAAAAAATTAAAAAAAAAAATACAAATAAAAATATGAAGAAAAAAAAAAGAAAAATATATATACATAAAAAAAAATTAATAAAATTATTAAAAAAAGCAAACTGTGAGGATATTTTATATATCATTATTTTATATATTTATCTTTTAATTTGTATGCAAACTTATTTTTGTATTATTCTACTGAAAAAGTGAACAAATTAATATTTTGTATGCTTTTTTTTAATTGTTGTGGTTTGTGTATTAAATTGCTCTTACTATTTTATTTATTTATAAATATTGACAATTTTCCATAATTATAGTAATTTCATCATAATCCATAACTTCAAGAATTAAACAGTGAGTTATACTAAATTTTTTTATTTCCTGAAACCTTTTCGAAATTTTTTTGACCTAATTATAGGTTAATTGTGAAATAAATTAATTGCCTTGAACTCTTTGAATTGAAAAAATGTAAGTATTATGCATTAAAAATCTTTGCATAAGTGTTTTACACTTTTTCCCCCATATTCATTTTAAAATGGGTGAGATACATTGTTTTAAGTTCGGAAATGATGAAAACCTTCAGCACAAGAATTAAATTTTAAATGATGAACGAAATTAAGTACTCCGAACCAAACAATTTATTTTCAATTTTGGAATATCTTTAAGCTAATAAATTTGAATCGATTAATGGAATCCTCAAAAACATTGAATCAAATGAACGACTTAATGTTTCACTCTAATCAGCAGTGCTATAAAATATTAAGAGGACGTTCTTCAAAAATTGAACCTGTTATTTTAAATATTTGCTATGAAATAAATAAAATTATTTTTAAAAGAGGGCGAAGCCATACCTCTCGTTTTACTTATCGTTCGACTTACTGGAAGCCAGAAATTATGAAATTAAGAGTATTTTTAAAAGCAGAGCGAAGCGTAATCTTTCGTTTTGAAATGTTCATTCCATTCACAGAAAATTAATAAGATTTTGCGCACACTTTCTTAAACATAACTCGTAAGTGCAAATTTTTTTTAAAAATTATTTTGAAGATTTTGTGTAGCTTTTGTTTAGTTCTTTTTCTTTAAGCTTTTTTTTTCATTGTGGTGATATTTATATTCATGCTTATATGATTATATGTAAATGAATGACAAGCTTTATCACGATATCCTTTTACATGAATTCCAGATGTTCTTAGAGTAAATAAATAATAATTTAATTACTCTTTCCAGACTTCATTTAAAAATCTTGTTTTATTTTCATTGTAACATTTCATCTGAAACACCAATTTGCTAAAAAAAAAACTTTTTAAAAATTTTATTTTATAGAAAATTTTTATGTGCGAACAAAAAACTATGCAACAAAAACCTGAATTTTGTACAAATATTTTAATTAAAATTATAATTTTTTGTCATACAAATTAAAATAATACAGAAATCAACAGTTTAAAATTGCTATGCCATTGTGCTTAGCCATAAACAAAAATATAGTAGCTTGAAAGATTTTTTTCAAAATTTAGCAAATTTTGGTATTGTGCATGTAGCGACCTCTAATCAAATTAATAAAGTCAACATTTATAAATGTTTCAATAGTTCTTTGCTTTAAATTTTTTTCTGTCATAGCAAAGAGATTTCTTCTACTTTATGCAATGTTATTAGTACGAGACACTGGCAGAAAATGTTACGTTTCTTTCTGTTTATCAGCCAAAATGCAGGGAATTATTATAAAAAATAATTTTTATTATACAAAAAAGCCACGATAATCATGTTGAGTAAGTAAATATTTATTAGTAGTTATTATGTAACTTTGTTATTTTTTAAAAAATAATTTTCGTTTTTAATTGGTGTTTATGACTTTCTGTAAAAGGCCAATAGACTTATTGATCTACAACATTTAGGCGACCATCTTATTTTAGTTTCGATTTCTGTTTATTGAAATGGGGCATGATTAAGGGAAATGGAACAAATAACTACCTGTATATACAAGTAGCATCGAAGAAGATTCTTTTAGAGAAACCTTTCACTCTTTGCGGGAGAGTACTTTTAAAATAATGATCCATATACCCAGGAGAGAATTTTATTCATGCCCTATTTTTCGTGTGGGTCAGGATAAGGAATCTTAACGAAATCTACTATGGAACTAGGAATTGCATTTCGATTCTATTAATGGATTGAGATAGTTCAGGTATTTTTTTATCACTACCAAATTATTAATTAAGAGGACATAGTTTTGTTTGATGTATTTCAAAAATACTTGCATTTATTATTTTTTTATTTTAAACGTTTATCTCAATTTGTGATGAACAGGAAGCATTAAAAGATCTGTGCAGTAATAAAGTGTTAACAGTTTCTCTAATGTGCTTTGAATTTGTTTCAGCTATACGGATAAATTTACAAAAATGGGTGAAATGTTTACATTCTAAAACTAAGTTTTTGGTTTACTTTATTTATGAAATGTTTTTAGTATTATTGAGACAGACATTTTCATTACTTTAACGAGGAAAAATATGTTCAATATAAATAAAAAATGATGTTCGTAATGTTTAAAAAAGTACTTCAACATAAAACTATTGTAATTTTTTAAAATTTTTAAAGGTCTTTAATCAGTCATAAGCTTTCAGAAACAAAATATTTTTTATAAAAAAAATAACTAATCATGCACTGTTATTTTTGTAACTTATTTTGTACTTTGTAACTAAATAGTTGGCGGTAAATGTATAAATTATCTGCAGTAATTAATAACTACACATAGCTTTCACTTTTTAAAAAACAATTTCACACAGTTTTATTTTTAAAGTACATTTTTAAAAATTTTGTTAATGAGCTTTACTTCTCGATGAAAGATATTTTTATGATTTTTTATGTTTAGTGCAAATTTTAAAACTCAGTTTTCGAAATATTTATTTGGAAAATAATTTTGGTTAAAGAAATATATTTTCTTAAAATTATGTGACTGAAATATCTATGCACATACTACTGACTCTGCATAGAAGGAATTCACTTGGAAGGAGTGGTTAAGTGCGATGCGTAAAAAAAATTAAATACAAAAAGCAATTTATTCTCAGTTTGGCGATTGGTATATTACAAATTTATTATTAATGGGTTAACTTATAATTTCTAAATATTTTTAATTACATGACTCGTCAATTTTAAAAGTCACGTATCTTAAAGTGAATCAGTTTTTAAATATAACTTTTTACTTGTTTAAAAGTGCTTCCCCTGTTTGATTTTTATCAATTGCCCGTTCGTTTCCAATATTAATTTTTTAACTATTTCCAAACTAGAAAAACTGCCAGAAAAAAACAAGTATCCTGAATTTTTAATGTTAATGTGCCCATTGCTTTCTTTTGAATATTTAACCAGTGATTATAATAGTAATTAATTTTCTGTGCAAAACATTGACATTAATTACCACTTAAAAATATATATGCACTGTAACATTTTTAGTTTAAATAAATATTATCCCTATTATTTCGTATTTTATCAATATATAAACTGCAGCGATGAACACGCATTCTTTCTTAAACTTCTGCAAATTTGGTAGAGTTTCAAGTCTTAGGTAGGTTAATTATAATGTCAAAAAGAAACCAATATATCATGGAAGAAATTTTTTATGTTTAAATTTATGGTGCAAAATCCTTTTTATGCTCTTAATAGTATTTAAATCAGTATTTTTGGAGTTTAAATGCAGTAAAAACTGATTGCATTAAAAAAAAAACGAACAGGGAACGAACTCACAATTCTCTCTCAACTTTAGTCTTGTAAATCAGTTATGTTGTCAAAAATTATCTTGCATACATCCGTTTTTTTTAAAGAAAATTTTATTATGCTTTTGTTCCTTTATGGTCAACAGTTGACAGCGAAACTGTGAATTAGCTTTTTTTTTCCTTTATAGTTCAGCCCTGAGATAAGAGATGTACTCAGGTTTTTTTAAAATAAAAATAGAGAATCAAAGAAATTGCCAATATGTTTTTTTAACCATTAGATTTTACTAAGCCTGTTGTAAGAAAGAAATATTTAAAAAAAACATATAATTATTAATATTGATATTTTTTATAATTAATATTTTTAATGATATTAATATTAATGTTCTTAATATTTTTTCCTATTCAAAAATGTATAAAAACACTTATATATTTGTATTACAGAATATACTTATCCTCAAATTTAATAACTTTTTTTTAAAAATTCATTTTGAGGTTGTGAGTATTTTTCTCTGCTGGTGGCGTGATCGAATGATCTATAACTCACTTTTCTGACTGACTTTTCAAAGTTCTTTGATTTTGTTTGAGATTTTGGATATTTAAGATTTAATGAAATGTCGGTTGAAAGTTGAAATCTTCCCAGTTTTATTTGTATTTCAATACTTTATCTCTTATCTACTTTAGTATAATAACCGTATTAAGAAGTCTCAAATAGTAACTAATAGGTCAAACTAGATAAATGTTATAATCCCCCTTTTTTTAAAAAAAAATTTATTACAATCTTAAAATAAAATAATTTCATTTAAATTCATTTTTGTTTCATAAACTTAAATGTTTCATGGCAGTTTATTTTAAGATATTCTACATAAAAATTGTGATTAGAAACTATAAAATAGTTTAGAGGAAATGTTACTTTATTAAAGGATTTTTAATTACATTAAGATATGCCGATTTTCAAACATTATTTTTTTATTCAACAAATTGCAATTATTAAAATAGTTTTCTGAATAAAGTTGACATTTGCCAAATTGCATTTGAAAAGGAAAATGATATTAAGAGGTGAAATGTATGAGGAAGAATATGCTAGAAAATTATATTTATTTTATTTATACTATTAATTTATATTTTTGATAAAACAGTGTAGTTTATATGATTATTTATTTTTAAAATATTCGATCTAGTTTGAAATTTAATTCGGTGCTTTGTCTAATAGCCAATCTCAAAGCAGTATCATAGACGCAATTGCTTTCCGCAGTTTCATATGCACTATAGATATGCCCTTTTTTTTATTTTCTCGTCATGAAATGCATAAAAGAAATTAAATTGAATAAATGATTAAGAGCTTTATTTTCTTTAAAAGAATTAATAGTATAACATTTATCGGCCAAGCTCTCTGTTTTCCAAAATACAGTATTATATGTATCAACTGATAAGAACTGTGCACTGTTATTTTGAATATTTTATTTAGCCGTACTTTAATAATTTTTATTTTATTTTAGCATTTACTAAACTTTTTTCTTCCTTAAAAGTTGAAATGATATTTTCCCCTCTAATGATTAATTAAATGTTGCCTATCATTAATTAATCAATTCTTTGCTGTTGAATGTAGTGCTTAAGAGCACAAGAGCTGCAGACTCCTTTACTGCTCCAAGACCAAGCATCGCTAACACCTATTCAATTTAATGAAATCAAACAGTGATATAAAACCAGTTTGATGCAAAAATAAGAGGGACAATATAATTTGTAATTATCATGCTTCTTTTGAGTAAAAAATATAAGTTTGAATTTGTTATTCAATGTATATATATATTTTTTTAATTTTCCTCCATATAAAATAAACGCTAATTCTTCTAAATCAAATAATCTTGGACCTGCATTCACTACATTTTTTAATTATTAGAATTTTTTTAATTTAAAGCTACGGTCTTGGTCAATGTTTAAATTTGCATCTTAACACATCTTTAATAGCTTTTATATAACAAGAAACTGAATAGTTTTTTTTAACGTTAATAGTTTTTTTTTTGAAAAAGAATAAAGCAAAGATTGAATTTTTAAGAGCTTATAAAGGACAATAACGTCCTTCCTTAGATAATAATTAATGACAAGTGCTCTATCAAGCAAGGTATGGATTAAAATTTTAATTAAAATTTAAGCATTAAAAATTTATTTATTGTTATTAAAAGGAATTACATGTAAAGTAAAAAGATATTCTCAAAATTAAAATAATGTTTTCAAAATATTACCAAAAAAGAAAATTTTAATTATTGTATTTAACTTACAATTTCTTTCAAAGATTTTTTATAAAATAATATAGAAAACTAAATAAAAAGTAATTTCATTTAATAAAAAAACAACTTAACTATTTAAAAAATTGAGATTTTATTATTAAATTACTTACACAAATTTAAATTTGTGATCACAATATTCTGTAAAAACTTCAGAATGATGGGATAAAAATAGTACTATTTTGTATTTCAAATGACCATTGTCCACTTCCATACCATTTACTTAATCACTTTGCTTTATGAGTATACGAAAAAGATAAACATTAAAAACACCCTATCACAGAAACCAAAGACTTTGTGCACTTTTATGTGCTATTATCATTTTTAAAAAAATAAAAATAAAATATCCTCTGACACTTATTTTACTGGTCCACCTAATTAGTAAAAAAACATTTATGTTGAGATTCATATTTTTTTTTAAGATAAACAGTTTTACTAAATTTCTAGATTATTAAACTGATTTTTCGACTGTTTGCATTTATCTCTTGTCCAAAACTATATAGTTGTTTCTTAAAAGGCAAACATTTATTAATGAAAAAAAATTTCATTTTTTCATTCAAGTTTTTTTTAATCTATCGGTTTTCAGAAAGGTTGTCTTATTACATAAAATCGTCAACTGAATAAAACAACGATAGCTAAAATTAATAATGGCAGTGTTTGCTGACAGTTTTGATACTTTAAAAATATCAGTACTTTTTTTAAAAAATTTGATTTGATTTTTCGAAATTTTTGTTCTAAGATTATCATTGAAATAATAACAAACCAAAGTTTAAAATTTAGAATGGTTGCTCATCTATTTCTCTAAAGTAGATATTTTGTGATTTATGGTGAAGTAGAATATTTTGGATTTTTATATTTTTAAATTGTTACTGCTTCTTATTAAAGTGGTCACAAAATATGTTTAAAAAGTTTCAATGATAACGAATTGCACGAAATAAAATTCAGTTATACGAAAGTATAGTTCATTGTGTAAACTTAAACATTATTTTGATATTCATCTTTACTTAGTCCCGTTGAAAAGAATATAATTTAAAAGAGTACAAAAAAATCTAAATTCCATATATGTACTAAAAAATCATTGATTAAAATTGCATCATATAAAATATTTGAAATATTGAAATAGAGGTTAAAATGACAAATTTAGATTTCGATATAGCTGGATCAATATTTTCTAATTTATCTTCTTTTCAATAGTTTCATCCATCTTCACAATTGATAATGATTCCCATGTTTAGTGGGGGAAAATGCACCTTAAAGTTCTTTCTAATTGCTCTAGTTAATTTTTTTCTATTAACAGTTTATTAATTGATACATAAACAGAAATTTATATCTAATGTTTGTACACACGTATCAGTATCCGTATCAGTAATTACACACTGGCTTTGTTGCGTGTCTTTCTTTTAAATATAATTTACTAAAGACAGTTAAATATTTCATAAGTATAAATTGCAATTATATTTGGCCTCGATAACTTTAATTTTTTTTTAAAATTAAAAATAAATCTGCTAAATTTTTTAAATAAAAGTTTAAAGTATAAAAAGTCAGTTTTGATAAACAATATTGATTTCGAAAATAAAAAAGCAAAATAAAACAGTTCTGAAATTTTCTACATTTATTGATAAATTATTTTGTTTTTGAGATCCTTTAACAGTACTAAATAGTACTTGCGTTTTTGTTGGTAAAATCAGTTACCTCTATTCGTTGAATGGTAGGATTTCCATATAGGTAATTACATTAAAATAATCTTGAAGGTTTTTGCTACTTCTGCACAATGGTCCACGAGAAGCTTCAAAATAAATAATTAGCAGCTGATAATCACCTCGTATAACTGCAGAAAAACGTAAGAGTTGGACTAATGTCATGTCACCACCAATTCTTTTGTTTTTACTAGTTCAATTGCTGAATTATTGACGTACCTTTGGCATGAAATGAAGCACTTTTTAATTAATCTGCAAGTGATCTAGCTTGGATAAATTCTCAATAGTTAACAGTCACTTACGATACATTTTAATTTCTTTCCATGGTTCATGATATTATATAGTAGATAAAAATCAAGCTTTAATTCTCGAAACAAGGTTACAAGGCTTCTGTTTCAACTTAATCAAAATAAATGCGCAAATATAAGTAAATTGTTTCAAAAGCTATTTCCTAGTAAACTTGGCAGCAGAAACAATGCAGCATGGTCAAGGGCTCTGCAGATTTTTTTTTACTACTTCTTGGGTGAAATAGAAAAAAAAATTTTGAAGATAAAACTTTCAACATAAAATTGTCAAGCTAAGCATTTATATATATATATATATATATATATATATATATATATATATATATATATATATATATATGTATATGTATATGTATATGTGTATATGTATATGTATATGTATATGTATATGTATATGTATATGTATATGTATATGTATATGTATATGTATATGTATATGTATATATATATATATATATATATATATATATATATATATATATATATATATATATATATATATATATATATATATATATATATATATATTGCTTTAATACTAATTTTGTTTTAAATGTGCTTGGCGTAAACATCTGCTAGACCAGAGTTATTCATTTTTAACTATGCCATATTTTAAAACCATCTTTAAACTTATTTTCAATCAAAAATATATAGCTGAATAGATAGAACATCAAGAATAAATTGTTTGTTAAAGTAAAACTAAAGACAAACATTCGAGATAATTTTGCATATCTTAAAATGTTTAGAAACTTCAATTTTATATGTTGGAAAATGAAGAAAAAATAATTGTAGGAAAATGGGAAACGATTAAGTGCAGCAGATGGAGAAAGAATTACTCCCTTCGTGTATTCAAAATATTCTTGCTTATTTTCCATTTATTATTGATAAATAAAAGGTATCCATTCTGTTGAGGAAATAAAACATCAAATAATTTATGAACATCTATCAATCACAATAACATAAATAATTCATTAATCATATATCAACTACTGCAAACATTTAAAAGTTTGCTTATTGCAGCTGATGAATATTACTGAAAAGCTGTTATGAAAATCTTTTGCTTATTAATTATACAGTAAATCATTTTATCATTCATAGCTTATATATTCTCCTATCTCACACTTACGGAGTGTGTTAATATGAATATAGTAAACACCATTTTCATTTTTATTCAGTTCAAATCAGTAAATGATAGAAATCATAATCGAATTTTTTCAACAAATTTTTTATTTTATAACCGCTGTTAAACAGCCGACCCAATTTTTGGTTTTCGACTGCTAATGTTCCACTCAGTAGCTTTGAAACTTTGAGCCCAATCACGAACACAAGGGAACTCCTGGATCAAGTATTGGGTGAAATGATCCCGCGTGGAAATTGTTTTGATGGAAGTAACACGCATTTGCGTTTCATGGAGAGGAAAACCATAAAAAACTCCCACCAATAGCCTGACTGTATGGGGTTTCTAACCTATGATCCGTCTACCACTGAGGATATTTCACGTCAGCACTGTAGTCGGTGCGAGCCGGGTGCGGAATTCATGTCACCCAGCCGTCACTGGGATTCGAACCCGGTACACCTCATTGGAAGGTGAACTCTATATCCTCTGAGCTACCGCGGCTCTTTCAACAAGTACTGTCATTAATGATATTTTTACCACAATTATTGCATTGGATATTTGCCTTCTTGTGCAATATAATACAAAAGAGTGTCACCAACGCAGCGCACATGTTAAGGTTTCTTACATTATCCAAGAGAAAGAATTTTAAAGTTCGACATTATTCCTGACTTTATGTTGGATATGTAATGGATTGTTGTTTAAATTTATGATAAATTTTCATGGTTAAAATCTAAAATTATATTTTGTTACGATGTTTTAGGATATAATGAGATAGAAAAACAAATTGTAGTAAAAGAGCTAAATCTAGAAGAGTTTAACCCTTTCTCACCAAATTGTTTTCGTTTTGAAACGCTGGTAAAATAGAGAGAAAAGAAAGAAACCTTGAAAATGTAAGGAAATTCCATAAATTTGAGGACAACTAAGAAAATTCAGGGAAAAATATTTTCACCTTCAATATTTATTATCATAAGGATAAAAAATTTTCTCGTTTATTTATCCCCTTCTCTATTATACATATAAGGTAGTTTCCTACTACCGTATATGTATCATACATGGATATCCAATTTCCGACTACAAATTATTTGGAACAGTTGACTGTGCTCGAATGGTGACCCCTATAAATAAAAAGACTGACTAAGGTCTTGAAGTCTGGGCCCGTGTGAAAATCAAATTGTGAGTACAAAGGAAAGTATTTTGTTGATTTGAGATTCAGTTATGAAATTGCCTCATTTTTTAAAAATTGAATTATTGTTTAAAAGCAATATCAGGTTAATTTTGAATAAAGATGGAATCTTTTTGGATTGCTTAAAATTTATTGTAAGAAATAACTAGACTTCTTAATTTAATTATTTTGTATAATTTTAATATGTAAGATTAATATATTCTTAATACTTGCTAAATAAGTTACACTTGGTGTATGCTAATAATCAAATTTTAGATGTCAATTCCTGACTTCCTTCATTTGCTTAGCAGTGAAAAGCTTAAGAATTGAAATGATAAAGTGGTTGGCATAAAACAGTGGGTCTATGATAATTAAAAACAAATTTTAATCGTTCTAAAAAAGGAAAAAGTAAGATGTTGCAACAGGGGATAAAAAAATGATAGAAACCAATTGAAGTGTTTTTGACTTTGATGGTGTA
This sequence comes from Parasteatoda tepidariorum, assembly GCF_982258835.1. Classification (NCBI taxonomy): domain Eukaryota; kingdom Metazoa; phylum Arthropoda; class Arachnida; order Araneae; family Theridiidae; genus Parasteatoda; species Parasteatoda tepidariorum. The sequence goes on along the minus strand of NC_141755.1, from coordinate 130,539,222 downwards.
AGGGATAATCGAAATAAAAATGTTTGATGGAAAATTATAGCTTGCTTTGAATGACTAGGAAAAATAAGGAGGGTTTCTGACACGAATTTAAAACGTGCCCCTGAAAAATTTCATTTTTCCAACAATGAATGATGTTATGGATTTTCTCGGTCTTCGCAATGAACTCGAAAAAAAAATATTTAGACATTAAATACAATGTGAATTCTCCTTTTTGTTGTTTTTTCCCCTTGAAATTGGATTTAAAATTCATGGTTTGCAAAAAAGAAGTAAACAAAAATAAATCAAAAAGTAAGGACAATTTCGTATTTTTGCATTATTGTGTTATCTGAAGTCACCACATATATGCTCTGAGTGAAGTTGGAATATCCATTCATCTAATGGAATGTCGTGGAGGCAAATTTATGGATGTTACTACTCCATGAGTGCATCATTGAGTAACCCTTCGATTTATAGGATGTAACACTACACCACAGTTTACTCGATGGTACTTTCATTGAGCAGTGCTTTCATACGTATGACCTTCGACATTCCATTGGTACATGGGCTGTAATAGATATACCAACCACACTCATAGCTTATATGTTAGGACAACAGTGTTTTTTTTTTTTTACACTTTTTTTTTCCTTGCAAAAATACGAAATTTAACTTTTTGAGTTATTTTTATATTAATGCGTAATTCAAAATGGGAGGGTGGGCCAAATTTTAAATATATATTCTTAAATTTCCTGCATATTTACTTCTTTTTGCATATTTCATTTACATTTAATGTTTTCCTCCCTTTGCATGTTTTTTTAAACTCCTTTTCCTTTAATCTTTTAATTTTTCTGGTTTTATTTTCTTGTTATTCCATATTATTTCCTTAAATGCTTTTTTTTAAATTTTATTTTTAATAATCATTTTTTTCCTCCCTTTACCTTTAACCCATAATTGCCTTTTACCTTTTTGTTCCTAGATTTTGTTTGTTTCTAATAACTAAATTCTATGTGTGCATTATGATACTACCAATCTTACTTTTTATTTTTTATGTACGATTTAACAGTTTATTATTTCTCTTGAGTTATCAAGGCAGTGCTTGAAATTTTGTTGAAAATGCATAATTACTTTATAGTCTATTTTGAAATTTGATATTAAAAATAATTTTGGTAAATAAATTACAAACTGATTGAAAATTTTCAATTATTTGTTTTTGTGAATTGTTAATGTTTTAATGTAGTTTTTAGTTTAAAGCTTGTGTCTTACAAAACAGTGCCAAAGTTCAATTCTGAAATTTGCATGATTTATTGAAAATTAAAAATGCGAGCTTGTGACAAATTACACACGCAACGAATTGCATTCACAATACTTTTAACGACATGCAATCTCACATAGCGACTTATATAGATTTTTATGTATTGTGTATATGTCCTCGTGATTATGAACTGAACTCAGAAGGTAAAGAAACTTTATATCAAAAAAGGAATATGAAAGAGACAATAGAAAAATCTAGATAAGATTTTAATTCATGATGTGGTTTTTTTATTATTAAGGACATTTTTTTTAATTAAACAGATGACAATTAAACATAATGCTAACGCAGCTCCTAAAGCTGGACTGCAAACCTCAGAACAGGAGTTCAATATTGAATTCTTGATTTTTTTTTAATGAAAGTTTTAGTTGATTTGGATAATTGATATTTTTTCTCTTTAACTGAATTAAAATTTCCCCCCAGGGGGTTTGCTTAACCCTACAATACGAATTTACTTTATTCTTAATACTGACTATTTTTAAATTCATATTTTGTATAGCTTTTATTCGCGTGTATTTCTTTTGGAAAAAAATCGCATATAAAAGTTAATCTATTTTTTTATAAAAATTGAAAATAAGCATTTCTATTTCTTTTAAATGTAATTTTTAAAAATGTATTTTTTAGACTTTTGAAGTTTTACAAATTTTTCAATTTTAATAGTCAATTTAAAAAAAAAAACAACAAAAAACATAAGTGAAAGGGAAAATGGAACGGCTTATACCCATTTGTTAACAGAAATGACTATTGGTTCGTAAATTTTGAGAATTGCTAAGTTTTGGAAAATCATTAAAGTGAAAAATTTTCTTGAGAGTTATTACACAGTTAAGATAGGCAGTGCCTTAAATGGTTCCTGTCCAATCATCGATACTATGAAAAGTATAGCTAATTGGGCAATACTTGTAAGGGAACATTTATGGGAAAAAAGTTTTGAGAGAAAAAAGTGTCTTTTCCAATCAGATTTCCAAATTGATTATTTCCTGAACAACCAGCTATTTAAATACAATTATCAATATCAAGAATTATAAATTTCGTTTTGAAATTCTAAGGGACGCAGATAAATGCTTGTGATATTCGTATACATTTTTTACTTTTACGATTACAATGATCCTGAAAACTCTCAAACCCAGAACCAGATTTCACGAATATAAATCTCCCCTCTTGATTTGCAGTTGTTATTTCATCAAATTGTAGGGTTTAGCAAATACGGGTTTCACTTACCCGGGGCCCCAGTGACGTCCATCTTCATTTACATCTTTTAATTTTTGGCTTAAATCATATGCTTGATGCATTTTTTTAATATTAACTTCGAATGACTTGAATCTTATTTTCTAAACGAATGATTTTTATATAAGTAACCGCAAAACAAAATTTTAAGACTCACTTGCTAAAATTATGCATTTTAAATAGTTAAAAAAATTTTTTGGAATATATTCAATCATGTCTAATATCTCTACTATAAATTCGTATTTTCTCCAGAAAAATGAAGATGGACGGTCGGATAGAGTATTTTTGTTTTAGCTTATTTTTCAACATTGTTGTAGGCGTTTTTTTAGATATTATGATTTAATAGAATTACAAAATATGGCCTCCTAAAAATTAAAAGTATCAATCCGACTTTTTAACAAAAATTTATACATCTGATTGTTTAAAGAAAAAATATTTTTCATTTTGGACAGCTAGAAAATAATAGGAATTAAGATAATTGTTTCATTATCCAGTTTTACTTATAAAGAAAAGAATATTTAATTAGTATTGATTAAAATACTTTTGCGAGAAAAGTTTCAAGTAACTTAACAGAAAGGAATTCTGTAAGTTTAAATAGAAGTAAGTTTGTTTCTAGTAGTAAGTTTGAATAGAAAAAGAGAGGAATTCTATAAGCTGAATTCATTGGTTTGAAATTCTAGAGCTTTCTATTTACTTTTAACTAAACTGTTAGATTTAAGATATTTTTAATGCCTGGAAAAACAAATGCTCCCAGAAGGAAATATTTTCAAAAAAGTTTTAATATTAACAATTTGAGTGCTTGTTTTTAATGGATTTTTTTTTATGGTAATTGGTTTTTAAACCTAACATCCCACCTATAATCAATTCATTTAAAAAAAATTACACAGCTATTAATTCTTTTCTACGATTGTGATTAAAGAATAAAATGGAATATTCTCCTAATTTAAATTCGAATACATTTGTTTTTCCAAATTGAAAAGTTTCTGTTCTGAATTTAAAGAAGTGTTGCAACTATTTTAAATCACAGCTAATAAAAACCTATTTGTTCAAAAAATTGCATTTTGATTCAAAATCGAACGTAAAAAATATGTGTGGCTAGAAAGATTATAAAACTCGCATTTATTAAAACTATAAATAAACGTCACACTATGACATATATTATTACATATGATTAAAACTATGAATAAATATTTAACAATATTAATAAACTTTTTTTGAAGAAAGAAAAGGTAAAAAAAATGTCTGTTTTCAAGAAAGCAAAACTTTTTCTTGGCACCGATCCAATGAAAATAGCTTCTTTAAGTACAGAAACTTTTTATTTATCATTTTCGATTACATGTATTTTACATAGTTTTATGTTTTGTATTTTACACTTATTTATGCTTTGTATTTACATATATTTTACATAGTTTAGTTCTCGATAAATCTTTTCTGTACTGTTGCAATTTTTCAGGAAAAAATAAAAAAAGATCAATTAATAGAAAAAAATTTCTTAAAAAAATTAAATGTAAACTAGTTTTTATTTAAAAAAAACTAGATTATCCTTTTCAAATAATCTCTATATTAAATTCATTCACAATACCCATTGTTTTCCCAAAACAATTTTCGTCATTTGTTTTTTTTAATACATGGGATTCTCTAAAAATAATAAAGTTCTTATTTTGTGAAGTATGAAAGTTGAATAGGTATTCAATTATAGCACTTGAGCTCAGAATTGCTTGATTCAGATAACTCCAGTAAAACCTCTTGGGAGCGACCACTCTCCTGTTCCACATTAAAATGGTAGTTGATGGAAGTTGGTTGTTCTAAGAGGTTACCTCCATTGACTTCAAACTTGGTATGGAAGGTTCATCGATTTTTCGTAAGCGTTTTTAATTTTTTTTCTGAGTCATTTTCTTGGTGCGGAAGTACCACTTCTGTTGATGTCATAAAAAGATGTCTGAATGAATAAAATATAGCGTTCATAAAAATGATCCCAACTGATATAATTAAGTATGAAAACAAATTTTCCAATTATGAATGATAAAGATATTTTAAATAAATAAACAATTATGTTTTTTTTCTTTAATTTTAAATTTAATTTCATACCACAAAAATCAGTTAGCTTTAAAAGATGAGAAAAGATTTGTTTGTTTGAAATGTTTTTTTTTCTTTCTAAAGTTACTTTTTTTTTCTCATTTAACTATCAAATCTATAAGAGAATGATTGATAGCATCTTCTTTAGTGTACTCTGACTGCAACATGAGGTTGTATCGTCAAAAGAGCTTTAGCCAAAATAAGCATGAAAAATATTTTATATGAAATAAAATATAAGATCTGCTGCTTTCCTAGATTTTAAAGTTACAGCCAAGCATTAAAAAGTAAAGGTTTTCACATTTTTTTATTGTTAAATTCTTGTATTATCATTGTTATGATGATATGGAGAATTTTTTTTTATTTCATTTACTATATTGCATGCGTCTTACTAAGTTTAGGACACTTTAATAGGAAAATTTTTAATAATTGAATGAATTTTTAGGTGAACACAGTTTAGTTAGCCAAACTGTGGTTACTTGAACCAACCCTTTTTGCAATTCGTGTATTCATAACATACATAAATGTTTGAGTGTATTTGATGGAGAAAAATATTCCCTTGTTTTAAAATGTTATTTTTAAATAAAAAGTTTCATAATTTAGAGCACAAACATTAAAAAAAAAATCGGAAAAGGAAGAACAAAGTTGTAGTTTGAAATTTAACCTATGTTTGTTTAACATATTGTTTTGTTGTTTTAGTTAGTAATTATTTCAATAAGAAAATATATATATAAATAATATTTTTTCAGCTCTAAACATAGATTTTTAAGTTGTCAATTTATGGGTAGCATATTTTTACAGTTAAATGAAATGCAATTATACTTCCTAACATTTTCTGTATTTACGAATAACAGCTTGGTCACTCACATATATCAATTTTCCAATTTTATTTAATTCAATTAGATAAAAATGAAATATTTTTAAGATTTTCTGAGAATTAAGAAGTCTACATTTTTGTTTTTAGAATGTAAAAAGATTCTTTGATTCATTAGTGATGCGAACTTGCTTTATATTTTGAAACTTTCTATTTATTCTTCTTTTTAAAGAGGTGCCAACTGCTACGGTTTGTCTGTAATTTTCAGTTTCTTATTTAATAATAAATTCCTTCACAGTAATAGTGAACATATAAGCATATATTTTAATATTAGTATTACTGTATATAATTATATATTATTAGGCATAGACTATATAAAATTAAGTAGATTATTTGGAAATTTCTATAGATTATATATGTTACAGTGAAAGATTGAAATAAAGAGAATGTCGACTTTCTCTGGTGAATGTCCGAAATATTTCTTATATCCTATTTGATATTAATTTATACATTATTCGATTATTACATTTATTCGATATTTTAATATCTGATAAGAATAGATTAAAAGAAACATCAGTGTTCGGAGTTCCATTCTGGGAAGTGGCACTTGACATTAAAAAACATCAGTGTAGGGTATACCGGGCAAATGTACACCAAGCACTTAACTATACCTAGTATATATTTCGGACATTTACCGAAGCGACTATTTGATTGTCAAAATTCACCGGTGTAAGTCAACAACCTAAAATTTCGGTCATTCACAGAAACATATATATTATTGTAATACTTCTAATTGCTGATATCTAGTTAGGAAAGTTGGCACCCCTCTTCTATCGATTTTAAGTTTTCTTTACTCTATTCAAAAATATTAATTTGTTTTTATTTTGTTTTATTTCTTATAAATGTGTTCTGGTTTTTAATATTATGACTCTTGATACTATGGATTTTTTAAAGTGTTTTCTTGAGATCAAAGCTATGCAAATCAGGATTAATAATTGTTAATCTATTATTATTGAGCTATTATTATATTCTTGCAGTGCTTATAATTTATATTATATTTACATTATAGTTATCTTCTCAAATACGTTTGTAATATTTATTTCTTTTTTTTAAATAGAAAGCTTCTAGAAAATGTGATTGTTGGCTAAACATTCAGATTAAGAGTTCATTACTACTCATAGACTAATAAAATCGGATTAGACTGTTACCCTAATCGTAAAACCCACTCAAACTCTTGAAACTAACTTCCTTTAAAAACTCACTTCCCCCCTGATCACATTAAATTAATCAAAACTGATTCCTTAAAGAATTAATTATAAGAATGATTTATTGATTTTCAATTGGTTTGGTGAAAATGCTGAAAAAAAAATAGTTTTATGTGGGCTACATTAACACAGTTTTATGCAGCATAAAAAATATGGAAAAGCTAAAATACATAAAGAAAGAAAAGATTTCCAGCTATTTTTCACAATTAAAAGATTTTACTACGTTTTTATATTTTTTCCTGTGCAACTAGCCAACTTACATAGTTCATAGTTACATAGTCAATAAGAACTAAACTGAGTTCTAATTGAGCATATATAGTTCTAATTGAAAGAGTTGAGTAAACTTCCTGCGCAACAAGTGAAATTATATAGTTTTCAATTACGTTTTGAAAGAGTTGAGTAAACTTGGTACCCACAATGTTAAGTTTACTGAAGCTAAAATGTCGAAATTTTCTTTCAGAAAAATGTCGAGTTGTGAATAAGGAAATTTACGCAGAACAAAATATAATTTACACATTGAAAAACAAATATACAACTTCAAAGACTTTGTCCCAACTGTTTTTTCTAATCAATAATTCAAAAAATTTAATTTCAATCGAATTTGAACTTAATTGTAAAATATTTTTAGGATAAAATCATTTTTTTGTTACAGTTACGTGTTTTTTAAAATACATTTTAAAACGACGTTTCATGTCTTGTTTGTTTGAATGTTTGTTTGCATTCATCTACATCTCTAATCAGTAAATTTTTAATTATATCAACACTTAACTAAATCAAGCAAAGCTGACAAAAGTTTTCATCCATTAGCAAACAAAAGAATTGATATATAAATTCGTTATCTGTCTTAAATTAAAACAAAATATTGATCTAAAATTTACAAGTTGGCACAATAATTTTGTACAAATATTTCTAACTAATTCAAGAACAAAATTATTAAAAATGTAGGTCTTATTCAACTTTAACATTTTTAAATTCTTAATCTTTATTGTTCTTAAAGAAAGAATCAACAAAATTATTTTGTGCTCAATGAAATGATTATTAAAAATACATTGAAAAATAAATTTAAATCACTAATCTTTTCTTTTATAGACGCGCTATTAAACATTCATTAAATTTTTCAATCATAAATAAGTTTGCGAAATATCATTAAATTTAATTTGATTAGTGATTATTTCAGATAAAGTATTGCAACCTAAAAAAAATTTTAAGAAGAAAATACTGATCTTTTTTAATTTTGCTCTCAGGTTGAGTTCAATTAACAATGTGTAATCAAAGAATTGGTAAAGAACAGTAATGAGTCCAGACATAACATGCAGGAAAGGTAAAATAGACAAATATTTTTTCTGGAATTTTATACAAAATCAAAAATGAATTTTTGCCTTTTTTATTTGGCGTTCCTTTGCGATTGCCTGGGTTCCCCAAATGATAAATCCAGCCCTGTTCAAATACAGCAAGGATTTGCCATTTTATTCATAAGATTCTTCCTAGCTGCCTATTGGCAATCATAGATGAGCGGTCTACCTATATTATTAGTCTACGAAAGAACTCTTCTGTATGTATAGCTAACTTAATTTATTCTGTTTTGTGCCATACATAAAACAGAAGGTAAGGTAAGAAGGTAATATTTTAGGTAAATAATGGATAATGGAAAAATTTTAGTGCCTTCTGAGTTTGGAGTTCAAAAAATAAAAATAGTAGAACACACAATAAGTAGATAAGCTGATTATCAAAGGTTATTAAAAAATAAACATTTAATCACATACGTTTAGCAAAATCGAATTAAAGAATAGCGATTTGTCTTCGAAATTTGAATTTATTTTTACAAATATGTTATATTTAAATTGCAGTGTTATCAACTGCCACAGATAACGCTTAGAAATACTTAATTGAATGAATTTCTTATTCTCAAAATTTAAGGTAGAGTAATTGTTGTTGACTATCATATTCACGACGTCGGTAGTCGTACGTCTACTTTTTATTCTTTAAGAAACTGTTGCTCAATATTTACTATGTAGATTTGATTTTAATCAACTATTTCTTTTCAGGTGAAACTAATACGTATTTTAGATTTTTTCTAGTTTATTGAAGTCGTTGTCTTGTGTTCTCCGATTTTATTCGACTGAATGAATGGGTTTTTGTATGCATACACACAGATAAAGACAGCAGGAAATATTTAGAAAATTTTGAAAGATCGTCTTTTTGGGTAAGTTTAACAATTATATTATAATGAATTTATAATGATTTGAAAATATTTTCTTTGAAAGTTGATGATGGCTTAGAGGACAGCGCATTTGCATTCCAATGAGCTGAACCGAGTTCGAACAACAGCGATGGCTGGTCGATGAGAATTCCTCATCCGGCTAGCATCGACCACAGTTCTGACGTAAAATATCCTCAGTGGTAGACGGATCATGGGTTAGAGTCCCCTTGCCGTCAACGCTAACTGTGGAATGTTCTCGTGGTCTTCCCCTCCATGCAACGCAAATGCGGGTTAGTTCCGTCTGAAAAATTCTTTACGAAGGCAATTTTTTCCTAATACTTGATCCAGGAGTTTCCTTGTCTTCTGGGTTGGGTTTAAAATTACAAGACTACGGAGTTGAACATCAGTAGTTGTGAACCCAAAAAATTTGGATCGGCTGTTCAAGGGCGGTGATAAAATAAAATAACTAAGAGGAATTTTTATTTTCTATTCGAATAAAATCTGTGACTTAAGGCATTCTATGGATAGACGTGACGCACAATGCGAAAAATAAATTTTAACTTAACTTCCTGAATAAGTTTAGATTTAATGATCGGATTTTCACGTCGTGCGACTCAATCTTAAAGCATGGTGCTTAGCTTTTTTAAAAAGTGCTAGAAGGTGCTTTATTTCGATTTTCGTTTCTTGAAAACCCTCAAAGGTGCTTTTTTCATTGGGTGTTTTTAAAAAGTGCTTAATTTTCCCTCTTCAAAAATGAGATTTTTTTTTCTTAACTATGTCGATTTTTGCCACGTATTATGCAAAATCGTGCTTTTCATATAATTCTATTCACCGTTTTCACAATTCATTCAACCACAATCGATTTCGGCGCACCGTCGGTCCATAGCGCTAATCATTTTTAAAGGAAAAGACTTCCTCATGTGCGTCTAATGAGCTGTGAGATTATTGCACCCTCTGTTGCATTTTGCAAGATATTCTGGCTTCATTTTCCACTCTCACCGAAAAAATCTCTCCATCATTCTATAATGGTTAATATAATCAAGAAAATAGTTATTTGTCGGAAACTAGTTATTTTATCATGATCATGTAAAGTCTTTGAAAATTATTTTGCATTTCGCTAATGTATGTAGTGATTAAAAATATTTTTTGACTGCTTAAAAAGTACTTAAAAGGTGCTTCTTTTTTGTTGAGAAATATCGCTACGCACCCTGTAAAGGTTCGAGAATGAAACTATATATATATATATATATATATATATATATATATATATATATATATATATATATATATATATATATATATATATATATATATATATATATATATATATATATATATATATATGCTAATTAATTAATGCAAATGATATATTAGTTACAAATGAAATACGAAAACGTATTTTCTTTGAATAAAAATGCCTTTTTTTCATCACAGATTTGGATTTCTGACTCTCAAAATATAGTGGGGGGGGGGGAAGAAACCAACCTTAAAGAACACAGGGACTAACCATACTTGTGTTCATGGACTAAAGCCCTGAAAGAGTTATCCAAATGAATATCTTCAATAGGACATCTGAAAAAAAAAACTGCTAGCGGCTGATCTCAAGGAGGTGTTTTATGACCATTACTTTGGAGTCGGGTATTAAACAGTCTAATAAAACATTTCAGCTACTTTACTCAGGGATATGCAAATGACATTGTCATACTCATCAAGTCGAAATTTTTGATGGTTTCCCATTGATGTACCAACATAATCTTGATAGAAACCATCAATAATTCCATCATGAACCATTATATTTTTGATGTTAACCAACATAAGTGACCATCACCCCAATGTAACCATCCCAGGAATTTGGACTGATTTATGATGGTCCAACATAAGAATAGCAACTTGTTTTGATGGTTTGTTTATGTTGAACCATCGGAAATTTCGAACATAGTTGTTGGAACGATCATGCAGCACAATCCCCTCAATGTAGGAATTTGGACTGATTTATGGAAGAAAAAAGAAAACAAATGGTTTTGATGGTATATTCCTAAGAACTAACAAGAGTTTCCATTTAACGGTCATGGAACTATTATGGACCATCACGGTTCATCGTGGATGTTGATTCACGAGAATTCTCTTCATGATTAACCATCCTAGTATTCAAGTAATATTTTCCATCATGAAATGATAGAAGTTTGTGGGCATATAAAACACTATGAACACAGATTGGAACATGTTAGATGATGGTGACCATCAAATGATTTTGGACCATCATGAATCGCACTGAAACCAACATAAATCATCGAAACTTTTCAAACTGGTCATCAATAAATATTTTTCAAGTAAGGTAAAGATTTTCACATAACTTGCAAAATTCTATGTAAGCAAATGGCGTATTGAAAGGAATCCACAGTTGACCACTCTTGTACCATGCACTCACAAAATAAAAAGGGATTATTTTTTCACCTAAAAAACTGCTAAAAGTCCAAATCAACATTGCCTCTAAAGGTTTTTGCCTAATCCTTGACCAAAATTCAACCTTGGAACAAACATGTTGGTTGCAAAATTAATCAAACCAAAGAATGTATCTTGATGTGTCGTGCTTATAACTGAAACAACAGGGGTTTATAACCGAAAATTATGAAGCAAAAAAATAAATAAACCATCCCGAATAGTTTTTAAGAAATCGAATTAAAAAAGAGTCGTATTTTAAAAATTTGATTTCTCGGGAACTATTTGACCTATTTCATTCAAATTTTGTATTTTGCCGTGTAAAATTATATTTTCTTTATAATGATGTAAAAAATGTTATACTTTGCAATATAAAAATTTTTCGACTAATATTAAATAAATAATAAAATATAATAAATATTTATTATAAGTTATATTTTGCATAGAATTATCTTTGTATAAATGAATTTTATAATTGTTTGGTAAAGATTTCTAATTGTCTTTTAAATATCTCGAGATATTGATAAACGCGCAAAAGAAAAATAAACACTAAGGGGTCTAAATTTTGGAGCACTCTCCTGACCTAACTATTGGGACCCTATTCCTAGATCCCGTTAGCTGAGACGCGATGGCTCAGGAAATAGAACGTTCGCCTTCCAATGAGGTGAACCAGGTTCTAATCCCAGCAATGGTAGGAAGGTACGAATCCGCATCCGACTTGCAACCGACACAGTGCTGATCTGAAATATCCTCAGTGGTAGACGGAGAGTTCCTTTGCCGTCAGGCTAACAGTGGGAGATTCTCGTGGTCTTCCTCTCCATGTACCGCGAATGCGGCTTAGTTCCATCAAAATGTCCTCCACGAAGGCAAATTTCTCCCAATACTTGGTCTAGGAGTTCCCTTGTCTTCTGGATTGGGTTCAACATTACAAGGCTACGGAGTTGAACATCAGTAGTTGTAAACCCAAAAATTGGGTCTGCTGTTCAACGACGGTTATAAAATAATATAAAATAAAATTATCCCCTCTATTTTGGAGGTCTGAAATTCGAATACGTCAGGGAAAAAAAATATGTTTATTCATCGAAAGTACGTTTTTGTGTCTAATTTCTTATCTTAAAATATCGTCTGCACTAATTAATTAGCATGTTTGAGATAACACCCTCGAACCATTAAGATTGAGTCCTAGAACGTGAAGATCCGACCATTTGATCAAAAGTTATTCAGGATTGTCCGTTTTTTTTATTTTGCGCGCTGTACACATCAATAGTCAGGCCTGCTATCACTTGCGCTTTTGTGATTCGGTGGTGCAAAGTGGAGCAGAACTAAATTTGTAATGGTGCCTGAATACAAGTAGTTTTTTAAATATAAATGTTTTTCTTTAGTTTTATATTTTATCTACAAGATAGTACTCTTTTCTTTGGTTAAACTATGTTGGTAGCTCTGCTATGAGAATATAGTTGAAGATAAATGATTTCTTCGATTTATTAGGATATATTTAACAATTAAAATTTAAGACAATGGAAGCTTACTTAAAGATTTTATTTTGCACTTCAGTATTAAGGTTCCAACTCAAAACACTAAAGTACTGAATAGTTTCACAACTATGATAATACAGAGCAATAGACTACTTTTTTCAATGTATTATAGTGTGTCTATCACTACAAAAATACAATGGCAATTCAATAGTATATCAGATATTTAAACCCAATTCTATGTTGGGGTACCTTTACATACATGAAGGCTGACATTGTCGGTAACTCCTTTCCCCACATTGGTGACCTTCGGACTTGATTTGAACATGCCTACCTTGACAGTAACGGCCACTTCGATCTGAACACGCCTTCTTCGATGGATGGTTCACATTGAACAGTTGGACTTGTTAGTTATGACTCTCTCCATTGCTACTCAGTCTCAATCGCCCACAACGTATACACTCGACTGCTAAAGGCGACACAGGAGCGACCACTACAGTCAACTTAATACAGCTCTCATGATCAGCTCAAAAGTACTGTGATCTTAATACAGCTCTCCCGGCTTTTCACAAAACAGCAATAAATCAACTAGTGGTATCCATTCATTGAATTCTATCACAGTTATGATTCTGGTTGGGGGAGTACTTCAGTGTGTCTATCACTGCAAAAATACAATTCACTAATATATAAGACATGTTAACTCGATTCTACGTTGGGGTACCTTTTCGTAGATGAAGGTTGACATTGTCGAAAACTCCTCTCCACACAGTGTGTTTTAAAACAATCCGATTGTTTTTCTCTTTAATTTTTAAATATATTTTTTTAAATAAAGAATGTTCTGAATAAGGAACTAACTATTTTTCTTAAAGATCGAAAAATGAACGAATGTATGAAAGCAGTGCAATCTTTCGTTTTCCCATTACGAATTGAGTTTAATTTTCTTTTCTTTCTAGAATCTGAAGAAAAAGATTACCAGTAAGTTGTCAGCTGACATTCATGAATGAAATCAGTGAAGAGTTAGTGAGTATTTTAGGTAAGTTTTAATTAAATTCAAGAGATATTTTACGTGACGATCACAAAATGGCTGCGTACTTTTCTTCGTTAATAGGTAAGCTCACACTTGTAAGGTAAGGCACTTATTTATTTTACATGGTACAATACTGGATGCAAAGTCTCATTTATTACTGAAAAGAGGTAATGCATTTTTTCTTTGAATAGAAAACAAAATAAATTTAATTCGTTCTTTTTAATTATTTTTTTTCGTCGGTTTGCCGTCGGCTCGCAACATGCGCTCGAGGTTTTCCCGCTTTTAAATCACGCGCGACGAATTTCGATCGATCGGGTTTATCATTATTTCATCATAAAGCGTATTCCGTCTCTTTTTTTTCCTTTTTAACTAATTAGAATTTTTTTCATCGAAGTTTTGAGTTTAAAATTTTTTCATTTTAGTTTCTATTTCGTATTTAGTGTGTTCCAAACTTTTTCTTCAAATGCTTATGCTCCAAATTTTTTTTATCCAGTATTTATGTTCCTACATCTTTCGTTCTATGTTCCTGTTACTAAATTTTTCGTTCTTTGTTTTCCAAATTTTTTCATTCTGTATCGGTGTTCCAAATTTTTTCACCTTGTATTAGTGTTTCTAATTTGTTAACCCAGTGTTTGTGTTCCGCATATTTTTCAACCATTGTTTGTGATCTTTATTTTTTCACGATGTGTTAGTGTTCCAAATTTATTCATCCCACTATTTTATATTTCTGTATTCTATTCTATATTTTTTTACGTACTGTTTGTGTTCCAATTAATTCCTTCCAATATGTGTTTTTTAATTTTTTCTCTGAGTGCTTTATGTGATGTTTAAATGTTTTGAATGTTTTCTGTAGTATTTTCAAAGTGTTATTCGATTGATAAATTATTTGTTCAAGTACATTCAATCAATTTTTTTTTGAGAGGCACCATCTTTATGTATTTTTACGTGCGCAATTCTATTTCATATTTTCTTTATGTTCTTTATGTTCTAATTTTTTTCATCCAATGACATTATTTCAATTTTTTTATCCAGTGTTTGTTTTCCATTTTTTTTCCATCTAGTGCTTGTGATCCAAATTCTTTCTTCCAGTAATTGTGTTTCAAATTTTTTCATCCAGTAATTTTGAACCAGGTTTTTCCGTCCTGTGTTTGTGTTTCTAATTTTTTTCAACCTATGTTCGTGTTCCAAATTTCTTGTCTTGTGTTTCTTCCAAATTTTTTGTTCATTGTTTCTGTTCCTTTTAGTTTCGTACGTTTGTTCAATTTTATTCCATATTTTTAATTTTGTTTGGATTTTTCATATTTCCAATTTTTATTTTTGATTTTTCAGGTTTTTTTTTTCTTTTTTAATGTTTTTTATCATTTCCTATTGTTTAATTGACTTATTTAGTTTTTCTTTTTAATGTAGATTCCATTTCTTTCAATATATGATCCTTTTTTTTTTATTTAATGTGTGTTTTATTTCCACTATATTTTCAGTTCTTTTTATATTTCCCTTTTTATTTCCAGCTTCTGTGCCCGGTTTTTTATTCCAAGTTTGTATTTCGTTTTTATTTTCATTGTATGTTTCAAACTTCCTTTTATAATATGTATTCAACTTTTCATTTTTCAATATGCGTTTAAATTTTTTTCTTTCAATGTGTGTGGCAGATTTTTCACTCAACGTGTTTGTATTCCAAATTTTTTCATCCAATGTTTATGTTTCAAAATGTTATGTCCCTATCTTTGTATTTGAAATTTTTTCGTGCTTTGTTTGTTCTTCAATTTTTATCGTTCTGTGTTTGTGTTCCTACTTTTTTCGTCCTGTTCCAAATTATTTCGTACAGTGTTAGTGCTCCAATTTGTTTGTTCTTTGTTCCTGTTTCGAATTTTTTCAAACTGTGTTCATTTTTTAAATTTCTTTATCTAATGTTTGTGTTTATATCTTTTCATCAGGCATTATGTTTCGATTTTTTTTTGTTTATCCTGTATTAGAGTTTCAAACTTTTTCATCTTATTTTTGTGTTCCAAATTTTTTCATTCAGTATTTGTGTTCCAATTCATTTCTTCCAATGTACGTGTTGTTTAAGTGTATTTTGTACTTTTTAAATGTTTTCCTGTGTCTTTTTCAGAGTGTTTTTCAAAGGTTAATATTTTCTTTCCAGTGAAGTTGATCAAATCCATCCCTTGTAATTATCTTTTCCAATTTTGATTTCCTCATATTTCTCCACCATTTTCAAATGCTTTCCACTCTTATTCATAGTGTTCCAGCTTTCATCTTCTTTTCTCTAATGTACCCTCTGCTTTTCAATGAGTAAGATTCAATCAGTAAGATATATATAAAAAATTAAATCTGCGTTTTTATATCCTATATGTGTTTTGTTTTCGTTTCCAATGTACATGTGTATATCTTTTTTTGGAGTTTTTTTTGGCGTGTTTATCTTCCAATGGTTTTTTCAGTGCTTTTTTTCATATTTTCGAATGGATGTTTGTTTTTCGTATTGGTGCACCACTTTTGTTCCATGTCTCTTCCATTTTTTTCCAATGCGGGATCATTTTTTTTTTGCTTTATAAAATTTTCGTTTATGTGCATTTGATCTAGTCCATTTTTGTTCATGGCCTTATTTGGTTTTCATATTATTCGGTTTTGTTTACGGTGCGATATTATTCTTACACAGATTTAACTTTTTTTATTATTAATTTCTCAATTTGAGTATATCCATTTTTAATCTTTATTTCAAGATTTTTATTACTTTAATTATTTTATTCTTATTTTTTTCTCATTTTATGATTTGACAAATTTTTTTAATTGATTTAGATAAAATTTTCCTATTTTTTTTTTAAAGGATTCAGATTTTAATGTGTATTTTCTTTTTGTTTCTTTTTAGCAATTTTGTTCCTCGTTTCTTTTCGAGTGTATCTGATAGATTTTTTAATAATGTTTTTAATTATTTTCTTTGTTTTTATCAGATGTAAATTAGTGTTTCATCTTATGTATTTTTTAGCTATTTCTTTTCCATGTGTTTGTAAGTATATTGATTGCTTCCGACCATGTTCCTTGTGCTGTGTTTCCATTACTTTTAATATCGTTAACTTTCAGTTTTTCTAATTTAAACTTTTTCTATATTTTTTGAGACCTTTAATTTGTTTGATATTAATCCTGTCTCTCTAATCCAAT
This sequence comes from Parasteatoda tepidariorum, assembly GCF_982258835.1. NCBI lineage: Eukaryota > Metazoa > Arthropoda > Arachnida > Araneae > Theridiidae > Parasteatoda > Parasteatoda tepidariorum. The sequence continues at coordinate 130,522,267 of NC_141755.1, read as the reverse complement.
GTAATTCAGCTTTGTAGGATATTTTTTGCTCAATAGGGTGACAAATAAGGAACAACCGGACAAAGTGGGATCTGTTTTGCTGATTGCAACTTCATGTGTAAGTAAAATTTAATTTCTTAGAAAACTATTTCAAATCTTGTAATTAATTTCAAATTGCAATTGCTTTTATTAAATTCAACAATGCTTGTAGGATAAATTTCAGCTCAGTATTGTGACAAATAGGGAACAACCAGATAAAGTGGGATCTGTTTTGCTGATTGCAACTTCATCTGTAAGTAAAATTCAATCTACTTTGTAAACTATTTCAAATCTTGCAATTATTTTCAAACACACATCTTGCTACGGTTTTTTTTCTTTGTTAACAGGCAATTTCTAGCTGTTTAAACAAAGAGTTATAAATTGTATAATATACAAATTTTAATACAAATTCTAGTACGAGGAATAATACATTATATTAAGATACATATGTACGGTGCTCAATATAAAAAATGGGCTACCCTGAATTACTTTTAGTCCAATGATCATATGTTCAAAATCTTAGTAGTTAAAGGGAGTGACCCCAAAATATATAAAATAATTAAGTGCAGACGATATTTTAAGTTACGAAGCCCAACGCAGAAACGTACTTTCTCAAAATACGCGAAGCTTTTTTCCTCCGAGGAATTCGGATTTCTGACCGCCAAAATCTAAGAGGAATAATTTTGGGAAAAAACATAATTTTATTTTATAAACTCCTAGCTTTTTAATTTTGAACCCAATCCAGAAGACAAGGGAGCTTCTGGATCAAGTATTGGAAGAAATTTGCCTTCGTGGAGGATTTTTTGATAGAACTTACCCGCATTTGCATTACATGGCGAGGAAAACCATGAGAAACCTCCCACGGTAAGCCTGACGGCAAAGGTTCCCGTGATCCGTCTACCACAGAGGATATTTTACGTCAGCACTGTAGTCAGCTGAAGCCTAATGCGGAATTTGTATTGACCAGCCATTGCTGGCAGTCGAACCCGGTTCCACTCATTGGAAGGCGAGAAATACGGTCCCAATAGTTTGATCACGAAGGTGGTATTATTTAATAATAGTCGAAATAATTTCGATTTTTAAGGTATAAAATTTTTTACATCTTTTTAAAGAATGTAATTTTACAAAGCAAAATATGACATTTAAGTGAAATTGGTCAACTAGTTCTAGAGAAATTGAATTTTAAAACAGTAGTATTTTTGAAGCTCGATTTTCCAGGAACTATTCTACTACTTCTTTTACATTTTGCTTTTTGATATGTGAAATTGCATTCTTTGTAATGATGTAAAAAAATTATACCTTACAATTTAAAATTATTTGACTATTAATAACCAAAATAAAAAATAATAAATATTTGCTAAAATTGATTTTTTTGTATCTTTAGACAAAAGAATTTTATTATTGTGTGAAATTTTTTTTCAATTTACTTAAAAATTTCTCTAGACACTGCAAAATATGCTTAAAGTAAATTAATAATTGCTTCAAACTGTGTACAGTTCTCTTAGCCAAACTATCAGGACAAATTTTTTTCCAGATTGCGGCTAATCCCTATATTTTGGGAAATAGATATCCGATTCCGTTGTTTATTCAGAAAAATTACTTTTTTTTGTCTCTTGTCTGATTTCCTAATATAGAATATCTTCTGCACTAATTAGTTCCCCCACAAACCTTTAAAATTGAGTACGTAAAAATCCGATTATTAGATCAAACGTTATTAAGAGTGGCGCTCTTTTTCTTTGATCACTGTACCTGCGCTCACAAAATTAAGCGATTACTATTACGACAAAAAGTTAAAGCTAGTTTTAAGCCATTTATGATCTAGAACTTAACCTCCTTTTCCTTTTCAACTGGTTGAATCATCCGGACTGAGCCATGGTGGCTCAGGGGATAGAACGCTCGCTTCCAATGAAGTGACTCTGGTTCGATCCCAGTGATAACTGGTCAATTCGAATTCTGCTCAGTCGGCACGCACAAACCTCAGGGCTGAGGGAAAATATCCTCAGTGGTAGATGGATCATAGGTTAGAGTTTCCTGCTGTCAAGCAAACCGTGGAAGGTTTTCACGGTTCTCCTTTCCATGTAACGCAAATGTGGATTAATTGCATCAAAAAGTCCTCCACGAAGGCAAATTTTCTCAAAATACTTGATCCAGGAGTCTCCTGGTCTTCTGGGTTGGGTTCAAAATTAAAAGGCTACGGTGTTGAACATTAGTAGCCGTAGACGCTAAATTAGGTTGGCTGCTTAATGACGGTTATAAAATCATTCGGACTCGCCATAGACCTGAAAAAGCACCCTGGGCCCCAGCCAAAGCCTTCCTTAAAAGTGGGGCCGTTTGACTCCCTGCCCTTTAGAACAACAACAACAAAAATGAAGCATTTTAAATACTCAGTATAATTTCAAAACGTATTTTGTCGTAATTCATTTTATTTTTGACATTATGAATATAATATTTAAAATATTATTATTTAAAAAATAAAATACTTATTTAGAATTTTATTTAATAACTAAGTTGGAGGCTACGTTGTGCGTGCCATTTGAATAAATATAGGGAATTTCACCTTTAGCCTAATGCACGTGCATGAAATTCTGAGTTAACAATCGTTTGAGTCTACAAACCGGGACCTCACATACAAAAGTTTGAAACCAAATTGAGTAAATATCCGTAGAAATCAAAACAATAAACTAATATTTCGTAGTTCTTCCTCCTTTTCTTACGATTCAAAACTTTCCTCACTTGTTCCTTTTTGCTCAATGCCAAGGTTGTTAACGCCTTTTCAAAAAAAATAATGAAACTGGGGAGTTGTCACTGTGAATCTTGAAATTATGGCCCCCCTAGATTAATACATTATCTGATCAGAACAAATTCCAAAACTGTTTAATTCGAACTTGCAATGTTTTATTAATATTATTGAATTTTCTCGCACAAAGTGTGCACTTACTTTGAAGATAAAATGCATCGAATATGTTGGGGGCTCCACAGATTTCCTGGACCTGTTGTCATGAATTATGACACCTGTACAGATAAAAATTATATTTTAGTTGGAAACAGTTTTCGTTTAAGACTTCAGACAATGTCGGTTTAAACTCATAACAATGTATGTCTTACAGTGAATGACAGAGATTGGTGGACTTAAACTGGTGAATGTTGACAATTACCTAGTCTATCTTGTTAAATGATACTACCCGGCCTACATTTCTCCGCTTTATATCCTACATCAATGTTTTATTTTAAGTTTCAATGTTTACCCGATATACCCTATATTGAAGTTTTCTTAAGGTTCAGTGTTACTGTTCGATATGGATTTTACCGGTACTCCGAACACTGATGTTTCTCCTAATCTATCTTCAGAAGAGATCTTAAAATATCGTATAAATATGATAATATCAAAGAATAAATATAAAATAGGATGTAATTAATATTTCGGCCATTCACCAATGTGACTAAGTGATTGTTGGCATTCACCGGTGAAAGTTGACATTCTCATCATTTCAGTGGTAAAAATTTGATTTCGACGATTTTTCATTCATGGTAACAACTACATTTCGAAAATAGTCTGTAAAAAAAAGCAGTTGCAGTTAACTACATTTCATTTTTATTTTATAACCGTCGTTGAACAGCCAACCTGATTTTTGGGTTTACGACTACTAACGTTCAACTGCGTAACCTTGCAATTTTTTAATCCAATCCAGAAGACAAGGGAGCTCCTGTATCAAGTATTGGGCGAAATTTGCCCTCGTGGAGGATGTTTTGATGGAACTAACCCGCATTTGCATTACATGGAGAGGAAGATCACGAGAACCTTCCACGGTTAGCCTTTCGGCAGGGGATCCGTCTACCACTAAAGTAGGTTGATATTCACCATTGAAAGATGACATTTTCTTCATTTCGGTGACTAACAGTACTATAGGCATTTCAAAATTTCTTGCTGATTCAGAATATCATTGGTTTTATTGAGCAATTAATTTTTAAAAAAAATATCTTTCACTCATCAGTTTCTAAATGTTAAAATGCGTCACTCAGTGGAAAATTTATGACATACATTTCTGTTTCATTTGTTGCCTAACAATATAGCCAAACATTTTGTTTACCTGTAAAGTTGGCATATTGATTGAGTAAAAATGCGTTAAGAAATGCTATGGTTTACAATAGTTTAGGTACTTCAAACAGTTTTAAATGTCACTTAAAGTTGGGAAAAAATAAAAAATAATTTTAAAATCAAAATAAACTAGTTATTGGTACTAATAAAATTCAGGACTAAAAAATTTCATATTTTAATTTTCTTACAATAAATTCTAAAATAAACAATGTTGACTAATAAGTAAGTACTTTAAATTTAAATATAAAATATTTAGCTCCCTAAGGAATGTTTAATATTTCTTATAAAATCTGAAATCGAGTTATGAAGCGGAAGTAGTAAGGCTGTATTAACTAACTGTGAGAGGTTTCCCACTTTATGCAACGCAAATACGGGCTAGTTCCATCAAAAAGTCCTCCACGAAATCAAGTTTTTCCCAATACATTATCTGGGACTTCCCTTGTCTTCTGGATTGGGTTCAAAATTACAAGGCTAAGGAGTTGAACATTAGTAGTCGTAAGCCCAAAAATTGGGACAGTTATTAAAAAAAAAGAAAGTGTAGTATTAAATTATTGTTTAATACTGTAATTTTATACTTTAATTTGTTTATATTTGTTATTTTTTTACTGTTAATTTAATACTGTTTGTTTGTCTTGAGATTTTTGGTATGTTTAATTTTGTCTGATTAATAATGTTATTTTGTTTACATTTGTTATTTTTTTACTGTTAATTTGTCTGTCTTGAGATTTTCTAAAATTTATTTTAATTTTGTCTGCAAAATTCGCAGTGGATGCAGCTTAAAATTTCTTTTAACCTTAATCATGCAATAATGTAAATATTTTTCATAACCTAAAAGTGGACAAAAGTATAGTATTAAATTACTTTAAGAAAATGCTGCTCACAGTTAATTAGCTTAGGTTCACGTATTGATGTAATTTTGTCAGAAAAATGCATTGACCTTCTAGAATATTGGCTGTAAAATGTCTCCCTTTTATAATTTAATGTAGTTTTGGAAGAAAAATTTTATATTAGTTAGAATGATTATTGATAATTATTTAGGTTTTATTTATAACTGATTAACAAAAAATTGGAGTGGAAGGTTTTGTTTCTGATTTTCATTCAATTATACTTTCAATGTAAGTATTTTAAGTTTGAAAAGAAATCATGTCAATCATCTTCAGGTTGGCAAATTTATTGTTTATAAGTTTTTATTTAATTTGTTTTATTGAATTAAAAGATATAAAATATTTTAATAGTTATACCATGCAGAGTAATATAAGAAAAATACATTAAAGTTCTATTTCAGTTTGTTTTGTAAGTTCGTTTTTGCATTTTATTAAAAGTTCTGAATTCTTATTTTCTGCAGTAAACTATATTTTTCTTTCTTACTTTTTAAATTTGTGGAACACTAATTGAATGATATTGTTACAAATTTTTTTAAAATTTTCTAGTCATAAATTTTTAAAGTTTTATTGCAATGTTTTAGTCTAAATTATGCAATACATATGACATATTAAAACTTGAATTAAAATTGCTTTTTGGATTATGTTTTAAAACTCCTTTACTAAAATTTTATTAGCTACGCGTTATAAAATTTTTTCACCCTACAAAGCGGTAGGATGTGTAATTATTGAATAATAAAAAATTCAAGTGCGTTACTCTTTGAAATCGATTTATTGTCCTGAGAACTTCTTTTTAAAGATTATTCCACTTTAGTTAAAAAAAAATTCAGAAAACTCAAAAATTATAATTTGAGGTAATATTAGTTCACTATAATATTCCTTGTATTTTGTTTTTCTTGTAACAATGCTTAACTTTCCCTTTTTTTTAATAAACTCATCTGTTACTTGAACTCTTAAAATAGTTTTAGCATTTATTATTATTATTATTATTATTATTATTAGCAAGTGAAAAGTTATATTATTGTTAAATGGAGTTTGACTAAAACATTTTAATGTGTTAACTGTTCCAAATAAAAAACAACTAATTTCATTTTTTTTCTAATCCTGGATCAACTATTTTAAGTAACATATAATCTCTTAACTTTCTAAGTGTAATTTATTTTGAGTTAATTTGGAAACTTTTCATTTTTTTGGAAGTTTTTTTGTAGTAGTTTTTAGTTTAAAAAAAAAGTAATTCTGATTTATTTTAATTATTGTTAAATGTGATACATTTTTTTAAGGACAGCTTTATGAATTTCTTACCATTTTGAAACTTATTAATTTTCAGGGAATAATTCAAAACTGCCAACTGCATGGAATGATACTCATGAAAAGCTTCTTACCTTTGAGTCATAAAATAATTGTGAATTCAGAAGATAATTTAAAGCAAGGTGACGTAATGAAAGGTAATTTTTATTTTAGCAAAATTTTTTAACTTGAATATTTTTTTTTTTTTTTAAATTTTGGAAGATTGATTATTTTTCTTGACTGATATTCTTATTTATTTACTGTTTTAATACTTATAAGTAATAAACTTTTTTTTAAAAAAATAAATGTGTAATATCTTATTTTCATAGTTCGTATCTGTATCAAGTTATAAATAACAATAATTACTTCCTTAACATTAACATTTGTTTTAGACTAATTTAAGTTGAGAAGTAAGTTAGTAATGGCAGTATAAATCAAATTCTAAGCAATTTAAGCAATAGTTCAAGATCAAGTGCTAATTTAGGAAGTTTTTACCTTATTGAAATTGATAATTTGCTAAGAATGAATTGCAAAACGTAAAATTATCAAGGTACTCAGTTTATTAACATGTTAAGTTATCATAGTTTGGTAAATGAAAGAAATAAAAATTCATATTTAAATTTATTGTTTCCTTTTTTTTTTGGTTTGGGCTGGAAAAAAATTTTTCCTAATCTGGCTGCAGGAAGACCATTAGTAAAATCTAGATCTGAGCTGATGGTATTTTTTGTTTTATGTATATTTTTATATTAGATTCTTTATTAAATAAATATTTATGTAATATTTAAAAAAAGAAACATTAATTAATGCGTGATTTTTTATGCAAAACTACTTATTAATTACAGTGTATCAAGTTCAAAACGGGCATATGCAAAAAGTAAAATTAACGTTAAAGAACCAAACATTCGACTGCTTTCTATTGGGATCAGATTTAAGAGATGTCCATTTTATTAAAACTTTAAATTCTTATTATCTGCCGTAAACTGTATTTTTCAGTCTTATCTTTTAGATTTGTAAAAAACGCACTTTTATTGATAGATATTTTTACTAAATTATCTGTTGACAAATTTGTAAGGTGTTATTGCACTGCTTCAGTCTATATCATGCAATAAATATGACAGATTAAAACTTGAATCAAAATCGTTTTTTGATTTATGAATTTTAAATTCCTTTACAAAACTTTTATTAGAAAGACCTTGTAAAAAAGTTTTACCCAACAAAACTGTAGGATGTGTAATTATTGAATAATAAAAAATTGAAGTACGTAAACTATTTGAAAATGAGTTATTGTTCTTTGAGCTTCTTTTTAAAGATTATTCCACTTTAGTTGAAAACAAATTCAGAAAGCTCTAAAATTATAATGCAAGTAATATTAGTTCACTATAATATTCCTTGCATTTTGTTTTTCTAATAACTTAAATATCCTTTTTTAATAAACTCATGAACTCTTAAAACAGTTTTGGCATTTATAATTTTTTTTAGCAAAGAGAAAAGTTAATTTATAGTTAAAAAAATTAACTGGAAAATTTTAATGTCTTAACTGATGAAAATAAAATACGACTAATTCCATGTAAAAATTAATCATTTTTCATGTAAAAATTAAAGAAGACAGAAATCAGTGCATATGAAACAATTTTAAGTATCGAAGAACGTGCATACTGTATCACAGAGTTATTTAAGAGCATTTCTTGTTTATTTATTTAGTTTTTTTCTTGCACCAAAAAGTTAAATTTAGCTTAATTTTTCTTTTATAGAACTGGAAGAATGAAGTTGATGTTATTGAAAACATAGTGGTCCATATTTCTAAAGAGGTAATAAATTATTCTGTAACAAAACATAATTAGTTTAAAATTTTACAACATGTCTTAGTTAATTTATCAATTTTATATGAAGTAGCATTAAAAAATTAATAGAAGATCTATGAACTTATTACTTTCTTTATTATAATGTTACCACGTTTAAAACCTTTTGATTTGTTGAATTTGATATTTTTACAATTTTACAAATTATTCCTTACCTGGACGTTTTCTGAATATCATTTCTATGCCGCTTTTCCTAAAAGTGCAATGCCATCATTTCTTAGATATTCATAAAACAATGTTGAGTTATTTCAAAATTTTTCATTGTACTGGGGGATTGTTGAAACAAATTGAGGCTATATTCTTCTTAATTCAAAATTATTTTCTGCCCAATTTATGATTTTGTTTTCCCTTCAAGAGTACATATAAATTTTTTGGAAATAATTATTTAAATATTTTTTTTTAAAAAAGATGGAGAATTACCACCGTAAATAATGTCTGAAAAATATTTTAAACTGATAAGTAAATTTTTTTGTAGTTAACTGCTTTCTTTTAGAAATGCTTCATGGTGTGCTTTGTTAGATTGGTAATTCTTTAAATTTATTTCTGTCTGAAAGGAAAACTTTCAAGAATGAAGAAAAATTTGAAGATTATTACTTAAGACTGAAGTGACTAAGAATTATCAATCTAAATAATCGCTTTATTAATTAAGTTTGGGTGCTCTAGTTAATAAAGTTTTATATTGTAAAGTTACATACACACACATGCATATATATATATATATATATATATATATATATATATATATATATATATATATATATATATATATATATATATATATATATATATATATATATATATATATATATATATATATATATAGCACAATAAATAAAAATAAAAAGGAGAAAAACAAAGAAAATCAGTAAGTTTTATTTACTGCTCCTAATCTGCAAGTACATAAAACTCATAAAATAAGTTCAAAATGTAGACAAAACATGGAAAAATTTACAGAATAAAGAAAAAAATATTTAAAATAAATTAATAAAAGTCTGGGAGAAAAAAAGATATAATCTCTTCATCAGCTCAGACGATTATATCCGCGAAAAGGAGTGCTTTCTAATATTGTATCAATATAGTCTATGCAAATACATCAATACAATAGTGTGAGGAGCACTAAAGAAATAGTGGATATAGTCATGTGACTATATCCGTCATTCTATACTTTATTTTTTTACCCCCGGACTTTTATTAATTTTTTTTTCTATCTTTTTCTTTAAAGTAATTTTCTTTTTTCAATATTCTGTAATCTTTTCCATGTTTTCTCTACATTTTGAACGTTGAGCAAAAATTACTAAATGTAAACTAATTTTTAAGAATAGCTCTTAATATATATATATGTATATATACACACATATATTAAACAGCTATTTTCCAAAATTGGTTTATATTTTGTCATTTTCGCTTTACAATTATTCTTAGAAAAATAATTCGAAACGCAGACAAGGTCTTAAAAAATGTTGCATGATATTTTATACGAGGGAAATCATCATTGCAAGTAGCTTCTTTTATAACTGCACCATACCAGTTGAGTTCTATAAAGTTTTCTTTGTATAGTTCAAAATTTATTACATATAATATAAAATCCTCCTGTTTTTAAAATTGTGTTCTATTTTTTATATAACCTTGGATCAACTATTTTAAGTAAAATATGATCTTTTAACTTTATAAATTTAATTTATTTTGAGTTAATTTGGAAACATTTCATCATATTTTTTCTTTTTTTCTGAAATAATGTTTGTAGTAGTTTTTAATTTAAAAAAGTATTCTAGCTTTATTTTACTTATTATTAAATGTATTATTCGTTCTTAAGCATAACATCATATGATATTAAAACTCATTTATTTTCAGGGAATAATTCAAAAGTGCAAACTGCATGGAATGATACTCATGAAAAGCTTCTTACCAGTAAGTCATAAAATAATTGTGAATTCAGCCGTAATGAAAGGTAATTTTTATTTTCGCAAAGTGTTTTTAACTTGTTGTTTCTTTATTTTTAAAAATTTAGAAGATTGATTATTTTTATTGACTGATATTCTTATTTGTTTAACGTTTTATTATTTCTAAGTAAAAAACCTAAAAGAGAAGCCGTGTGTAGCATCTTATTTTCATAGTTTGTATCTGTATTAAGTAATAAATAACAATAATTAATTCCTTAACTGTTCTATATTTGCTTCAGGTTAATTTAAGTGTTTTTTTATGAATGAATAATTATTTTCCCCATGGTGTGTAGTTTTCTTAAGAAGTACTTATTTTCAATTTTCGGTTTTTAAATTTTTAAAAGTCTTTAAAGATGATTTTTTATTGGGTGTTTTAAAAAAGTGCTTAATTTTCCTTCTGAAAATGAAATTTTTTTTCTTTGCCTTGTTGATTTTCATCACTTGATATGCAAAAGAGTGGTTTTCACGTTCTTTGCAACGTTTTCACTATTCGTTCAAACGCAATGCATTTTGGCGTACCGTTAGTAGTAGTATATGGGGGGGGGGCTCCAGGACACTTTGCCTTTTCCTCATATACTACTATTAATTTCCTATTTTATATTAAAGAAATTTAAAAAAGTACTATATTTTGCATTTTTATATGAAATATTAAACAAAATCAGCATATTTAAAAATTCTTATTTTTTATATTAATAATTTTTATTTTATTAATAATCCTGTATTTTATCTGACTTTAGTAATCAAAATTCTTATTTTTATAGTAATAATCCCTTATTACTAAAATTATCACGATTATTTAAAATATCGTTTTTTATTTTACATGTAATTCATAATCGTAATATTTATTTTTACCTTTAAAATCAAAAATATATTTTCCACTATTAATTTTTCTTATAGCTTCATCAGATAATTCACCATGACATTTTGAGAGATAAAAATCTTTCTCATCATTGTCTACTTCTAATCTAGCTACAATAGAGTCACCGTATTTTGTATTTATTTTTCTCAGCGATATTAAATTATATTTACCTATCTCGAGTTCATTTAATTTGTATGTTTCAGGAAATCGTTTGAGGTCATTAAATTCTTCCATTTATTTAAGAACATTTTTTGCAATATAATTTCTGTAATACATACACTTGTATAACGAACATCCAGGTCCTAAAATTTTAGTACATTTAGGTACATCAATGTCAATAGATGGTATATTCAATTCATCTAATATCTCTTTTTCTAAAATACCTCCTTTATAAGCAAATGTACCACCATATAGTTGATATAGGTTATTTATATAATTTTTTACGTCTTGATGATTTATCCATAAACTATTCTTATTTCTATTAAATCTTAATCCGTGTACTTCTGAAGAGCATTTACGTACAATCTTCAATTCTTGATGATTCAATTCACAATTAGGTGTGAATACGCCAATATATTCACCGATTGGTAAATTTAAATGAACCCATCCTATCTCTCTTACAATCTTACGATTGGGAAAAATAAATCCCTGAATGTTTAGGATGACTGTAATCTTATCCATTTATTAAGAAACATTTTTAAAAGCCAAAAGGCACAGTATCATAATTATCTAAAAGTCTACGTTTATCGTATCCAAAGGTATAACGTTTATTTGTTTTAATACTTGAAATATATCTTTTTCGATTTTAAACTGATTGATTTCTACATCTAAACAATCTGTTTCACCTGTTATTATTTTAGTTCTATTATCAAAGTCTAATATGGTTTCACTCTGATAAGACATTTTAAATCCTTTTACTTTTTCATGTACAGATTTATCATTTAATTTATACCCATAATCTTTAGAGGCTCTAGCTATCCAATATGCAATATATTTATCATTTCCCAATTCATAAGTCCATTCTCCTAACATGCATCCCGTTTCAATTTTATTGGTTCCGTCGTCTATATATACTGCACTATCTGTATCATAATAAAGTACTTTATCTCCTAATTTATCTAACATTTCATATAATCTAATTCTGGCAGAACTAGTTGTAAAAGCAGCTATATATACATTAGTATTGAAGTTATTTTTTTCAAATTTATCTTTCATTTTATTACTCATTTCCACACAATCGTTGTTTAAAAAATTCATATTCAAATCTTTAATAGTATCATTTAGAATAATTCTATAAAAATCTTCAATTTCCTTCACGTATTCAGTTTGCTTCATATTATTTCTTTGGCCAAACTTACCCCATAAAGAATTTAAACATATTTTAGCTATGAATCTCAAACCTGGATTTTCTTCAATTTTATCTAATTTAATATTTAATTTTTCCTTAACTACTTTTCCATACTCTTCTTCATTTTTGAAATTATTTTTCCACTTATCACAAGTTTCTAATTTTATTTTTAGAAACATCTTGACATATTTTCTAAATAGTTTATTCGATTTATTTTCGAAGTGCCACACTTCATAAATATTCAATATTTTATATCCTTTTTTAACAGCTAATCTGATCTCATCGGTAGTTCCAATAATGCGTCGATCGCAATCATCGTGTTTACATTCCGAATTTCTTATCTCATGACACATTTCGCATTTCTTCTTTTCTAAAGTTGTTTTGAAATGATTGCATTTTATTGTTCAGAGCAAGTTCTGCATAATGAAAATATTAATTTTTCTGCTTTATAAGGTAATACTGGATGATATAGTTTTCTGGGTGGAAGTACTTTACATTTGATTAATCCATACCATTTTTCATCATATTTTTTAGAATTAAATACTTTGATAGGATGACCTTTTGGATAGTTATCAAAATAATTTACAGTAGGATATAAAGAACATACGTCAATATATCTGCCTTTTTCATTACTTTTCATTTCATATTTTAATTTGGTAGGTTCACATCTTCCACCATAAAAAACATCTCGAGGATTTAAAGGTTCTATAAAATCTCTCTTCCATTCCTTTTTCATGTATTGTTTCATATCCTTATTATTATCAAAATCACACTCCCAGATATTTACCAATTCATAACCTGCTTCAATTATATTTTTATTGATCTTCTTAGTTCGTTTATATAAATCTTCCATAAGCATTTGATTAACAGTGTTTATTTGTGTTCTAGTGAAACATTTGTTACATCCATGCCAGAAACATCCATTAAATTGAAATACTGTATTTTTATAAAATCCATCTACCTTGTAATATTTTTCACCTAATTGCAATTTTTTCTCTCCTCCATTCAAAGCATGACGTATATTAATATTTTCCTTTTTTGATATGTAATCTAACCAAGCTATTGATTTTTTACTGTACTGATCTTTTTGAATGACATTTTCATCAATAGCTATTGTGTTTTCTTTCAAGAATTTATCTCTGTAAATGGCCATACATAGACCAGCTAAAGTTACATATTTAAACGGATCTACATTCGCAATTTCTAAGAATAATCTTCTTAATTCTAAACAACCTTTTCTTAAAATATCTACATCAGATCTGCAGTATTTTATAAATTCCTTTTGGAAATCAAAGGTTTCATGTTTAATGGAATCATACCATTTATCAAATTTTTTCCTGTCTTCATCAACCATATAATTATATCCATAGTAATATTTATCTGGATATTTACCAATATAATTTTGATTCTTTTGTTTGTTGAATAAATGAGGAAAATAATAACCCTTGGCCAGTTCATTTAAATTGAATGTTTTTGGAAATTTCTTGAGTGCACACATTGTAAAATTAATAGAATCAATAAACCTTATATTATACTTATCAGCTTTCATATATGCTAACTTATTTCCTTGATAAATTGTGAATATTTTTATATGTTTTTTAAAACAATACTTAGCTAAAAATTGAAAATCAAATCCTTTTCCATAATGAGCTATAACTGTATATTCAACGTGTTCCCCTCTAAATAACCATTCACAAAAATCGTTTTCATTTTTAAATTCTGTTTCGTTTCCATGAAAATGATAACATATAACTAGATTCACTTCATGAATTCCTGTATCTTGCTTGGTTTCAACATCAAAAAATAAATATTTTTCTGTATAATCATCTTTACATTTTTCACACCATTGTTTTTAATACATTTATTTTTTACACAATTATCTTTACATACACCTCCTTTGCTTTTTTAATTTTTCATGAAACACTCATGACCCTTAGTGACCCACTCCCAACAATTGTTACAACGATATTCACCACATATATGTTCACCAGGGTCTCTGTCCTCTCTATTAATATTTCTTTTACGTTTTTAAACATTTCCATAAAACTTTACAAACACTAGGTTTCTTTGGAAATTCTTTTTTATGATTATCAAAACAATCTTCTCCTTTAAATTTACGGTTACATTTTTTACAAAATATTTCTTCTCCTTCACAATCAGATTCTTTAACAAAACACCTATCACATGTTAAAGGGCATTTATGTTGATTTGAACGTTTATAACCCACTTTACAATAATTACAATAATTATTCTTACCTAAAAATCCTGTCATTGATGTAATGACATCGAAATGATTTCTATTCTTATATATAAAAATACATGTTGATTTATAATTACCATTATATATAATTTCATTACCATTTTCTCTGCAAACTATATTGATCTGAATGTCTAAAAAATTTTCAAATATTTTAACTTCTTCTAAACTGCACACTTCTAAAGGAATTTTGCATATATCATGTAATTTTATAGCTAATGTTTTTTGTAAAACATGACCTTTTTTAATATAAATTATTTCATTGCTTGATAATTTTTCAGTACATAATTTATCACTTAACAGTTCAGGATTTTGGATAGCTAAAACTGTTACAATTGATCTAGCCAATATATTATCATCATTTTTTACTTGACAAATGCTTTTCATTTTTGCTGGATCTGTTTCAGAATGCATTTTTAAAGCCTTGTGTCTACCACCGTGAGGTAATTCGATGACATTAAAAACAAATATACACTCTGTTATATCGAGTTCTTTATATTCAATTTGGTTGGATAATTTATCAATGTATTCATTAAAAGCAGTTTTAGTTGACATCATTTTATCATGAAAAGGTACATTTAATTTGGGATTATGTATAATTACATCTACTTTTCCTATAATATTTCCAATAGCCCTTTTAAATATATTTCTTAAAATATTATAGTATTGTTCAGGTAAAATTTTAGATCCTACCACTCTATATTGTTTTCTATAAACTTTATATTTTTCAATATATTGACCTCTGAATTCAATAATTTTATAATCTGGTTTAAAGAAATTTTTAAGATTTACCTCTACTTTTACCTTATCTTTCATTTTTTGAGGCCTATACAAAGCATTTAAATTAGTTTCAATTAAAATATTTTTTTCTGCTTTTGGTATAAATTTACCATCTTTATATTTTAAATTATAAGAATCAAAAACTTTTTTTAATTCATTTCTTTGCTTAGGATATTTATTAAATAGTTTCATATAATAAGAAGCATCTAATCCTAAATAATCTGATAAAAAAGATTTATAATTTCCTGTACTTTTGATGTATGAAACTATTGATTTAATGATATTTGATTTTAATCTCTTATCAGTCAGGACAGGAATTTTAAGTTTAGTTATCAATTCTTAGTTTTTTAATACTGAAAGTTGAGAGTACATTACTCAAGTGTTGGAACTCCTTTGCTATGTTACTCATTTATAAGGAAGAAAATTTATAAATGCTTATTGTCCAATTCTTTTATCCGTTGTATATGAAAATTACTTTTAAAATGTCGTTGTTTATGTGAATAAGTATAATTTTCTTCACATTTGCATTCATAATATGTATATTTTCTTTTTAGATCACAATTTATACATCTTTTAAATAAATATTTTTTAAATTTGTAAAATTCGTCAGCTGATTTCAAAGTCTTACAATCACAACAAAATTTCTCTTCCATTTTATTAGAAAACTTTTTTTTAAATATTTTCTGCAGTTAAATCTCTTTAAGAAACGAATTCCAAATTTCATCATAAATGTTTTGCTTTTTCGGACTACCTAACTTAATATTATTAGGAATATTATAATAATCACATATCTTTTTCATAAAATATTTATAATTTAAACTCTTTTTAAAATACATATAATCTAAAAATTTTAAAAACATTTCATCTGCTTCAACTGTAAAAACCAAGTTCAATTTTCTTTTTAACTTTTTAAAAAAACTAATTCTAGATGTGTATCTCTGTTTTAAAAAAATATCAAAATCATTTGAATCATAATAATATTTTTCTTCTTCCTTATCAAATGTAATTTTTAAATTTGAAAGGCTATTCCTTTTAATCTGATTAAATATTTCTAAATATTGACTTTCCATTTATTTACATAATAATAATAATTAAAACACTTTCCTCTCTGACCTTATCAGCGAGATGGAAATCGAAGAAACTTTTTTCATGCCACTTTGCGGTAAAATTGACCGCTTCGTGGGATTCTGACCGGAGAGTGGTGTGATTTTTTTATCTGATAATAATCTTCTTTATAAGCTCTTTAGTTACGAAAAAAATGGCAGGTCAAAGTTGTGCCTGCTCCTTCATCGTCAGAATTATGCAGGGTATTCTTACTGAAACTACTGGTTCTTCTTTAAAAGATATTTACTGATAAAATTTTATATTAATAATTGAAAAAATAACATATGAAATTAGAGATTATAAATGGATATAGATAATAAAATTAATTTATAAAAATGTTTCGTAATAAAATGACTTCTTTAAAAGATATTTGTTATGAGCAAATTAAAGATAGTTATTATTATGGATTGTTTGGAGATTTTAAATTAATAATAGATAAAAAATACTGGATATTTCAATGCTTCTAAGCTATGTAAATCAGGAGGTAAAAAGATTTAAAAAGTGGTTAGAAAATAAAGAATCTAAAGAGTTAATTTTATATTTAGCTAAAATCCTAGAAGGCCCGAATTCGGGCCCTCTAGAAAATTCATTATTTTATGAAATTAAAGGTAGAAATGCAATTGAATTAAAATATAATGGGACTTATGTTTCTAAGGATTTAATTACAAATATAGCTTGTTGGATTTAACCTGAATTTTCTAAAAAAGTAAACGATGTTGTAATTAATTATTATGTTAATGAATTTAATGAAAAATATAAAATTGATAATGATAAACTTCAAAAGAAATTAGATATAATAAAAATTAAAATGAATGACTTAAAAATAAAAAATGAAAAATATAAAGAAGACGTAGCACCTAAAACATCTCAACCTAGAAAATTAAACATGTTTACAATAATAGAAAAGAATAAAAATGATTATCATTATCATTATTATGTTATTAGATGTCAAAGAGGTTTATATAATAAAACTATACGAGATTTAAAATTTAGATATCCAAATTTAAAAATAGCTCATGAAATTCAATATAATCCGAATGCTATTAATTTATTTAACAGAATAAAAGAAAATATTTCTTATTTAGAAACTAAATTTAATCATTTAAAATTAAAAGATTATGATATGGAGAGATTTAAAAATGATATAATTCAATTGATTCCTAAATAAGCATAATATTTTTTTCATCTATCCAACTATTAAATTTTTCAGGGTAACCAACCCATTTTACGAATAACTTATTATCTTTTCTTTTTATTATTTTTTCAATCTTATATGTTTCATTTTTCTTATTATATTTTACTAATTCCTTTTCATAATAAGTTCCTTTAATTTCTTCACCATTTAAATCTTTCACTCTATAAGTTATAGGATCTGTTTTCAATATTTCAGATATGATAAAAATTTCTTCTGTAAATGTAGGATGATAACCTCTGGTAAATGTTTCTTTATATTTTGAAATTCTAACTTTATCGCCTATTTTAAACTTTGGTTTCTTTATTTCTTTTTTAGAAAATAAATTATTGTATACGATACTTTCATTTTTTGTTCGACTGGCTTGTGAGGGTGTCATTTTAATAGATCGATGATAAGAATTATTATAATTATAAACTAATTTATCTAGCACGTCTAAGTATTTTTTAGTATTATTTGCAGCCATATATTTTCTAATTTTACCATTTATTGTACGATTAAATCTTTCAACAATAGAACATTTATTTAAACATTTTCAGTAGTAAACCAGTGAATATTATTATCTTTGAATAATTTTTGAGTATCTTTATTAATAAATTCCGTACCTTTATCCGTTTGTTGTTTCTCTGGAATTCTTTCTTTAAAAATGAGTTTAAAAGCTTTTGTTACTTCCTCACCTGTTTTTCTTTTAATAGGAACGCACCAAGCATATTTACTAAAAATATCTATAACTGTTAAGATGTAATTCACTCCGTTATTGTACTTACTAAAAGGTTTTATAAACAATAAATCGGCTTGCCATTGATCATCAATATGTGAAACGTAACATCTTCTTCTTTTAAATTTTCTAATGAGAGGTTTATATCTAGTATAAACATCTTGTTCATGTAAAAAATCTGTAATTTGTTTTTGAGATAAACCAGTTTTTCTTTTTAATTCATTGATACCACAATAACCTTTTTCGGGATCATAATAAACTGCTTTTATGACCCCGTTTTCTTTAAAAAAGTACTTTTTTTAGATCCACAAACTTCACATATACCTTTCCTCGTCAATCTTCCATTTTTAGAAGTTTCTTCATAAACATCTTTAGTATTAGTAAAATTTTTACATTTTAAACAATAAATCATTCCCATACCAAATGTTCTTTTGGCTTTGATAATAGGTTTAACAATTCCTCTTTCTATTCTTTCCCTGATTGTAGGATTTGGAATTGTATTTAACTCTTCTATCATATTTTTATCACATACATCATTTCTAGTTTTAGTATCTTTATTTTTAAGGTAACAAACATCATGTTTATATGCTATTTCATCTACTCTGTTAATGGGCTTACTCCATTCTTTATATGTTAAATCATCGTTTAATCTTTTCTTTCCATGTAATAATTGTGTTCCAGGTCCTGTAAATTGATGTCCTGGTAAATGTATTTCAAAGGGTAAATTATTAATTGTTGAATTGATAAAGCCAGATCCTTTTTGGCCACATTCTTTACAACAAAACTTGAACTTTCCGTCTTTACTTAATTTTCCAACTTTGAATATATTACTTTTACACGTCATTTATAGGTAATAAAAAATTATATGTATTTGTAGCCATTCAATTGAGTTTTTTTAACGTATTTCTCTAAAGGAAAATATTTCAAACTTTGAATAAATTCAGCCTCTTTTTTATGAATTTCTTCTTCAGTTAATGTATTAGCTTTAAACAAATTCAGTAGTTGTTTATAAAATTTGTTCTTCTTTTCTTTCGGATATATTTAAAGATCTGTCAACCACTTCAATCACACCAGCTCCTAAACTCAAAGCTGATAAAGGGATTAAAGTAAAACCAGATAAGCCAGACGCACTAAATAAAAACTTACTCATAGATAGTGCGATACTAATCTTTTGATAGTAATTATAACTTTTTTTGTGAATAAAAATTCTTTTCTCTAAATATTCTTCCATTTATAAATTCTTTATTTCGGTACCTCATATTAGGATTGACTAAATCTAAAACTAAAAAATCATATGGTTTTTTGATACAGTTCTTATACATTTTATTAAATTCTTCTTTTGTTAATTGACCATCTATTTCTCGTATTATTTGTTTAATTTCTTTTTGTTTCATATCGAAAAATATAAAATAATCGCTGTTACTTCTGATGGTTATAGGTATTTTATAATAGTACTGACTTATATAGATAAGGGATGTATTTTTCTTTCTTCCTCGTATAAAAAATTCTTCTATAGATTGTTGATCTTTTTCACATATACAATCATCAAATACAACTAAATTCATATAAGAAGGATCCAAGTCATCTACGGTAATAAAATCATCTAGTTTGGAAGAAAACAAAACTTGATCTTTTTTAAATTCTTTATATTCTTTCAAAACTTCTTTTTTATTCTTTAAACCTTTACATTTTTGAATATCTTCTAATTCTACATCTGTAAATTGAATGTATTTTTCTTGTAATTTTACATACTTAGATTCAAATATGTCTTTTGCACACATGTAAAGTCTATCAAAGTGTAAATAGTCATAAATTAAATTGATTAATAAGTTCGATTTTCCACTGTTGGAAGCACCATTTATGATTAATCTAAAGGGATGTATAGGCAATAGAGGATGTTGATTTGGATCTTTAAATTCATCCGGTTCATTATAGTCTTTAATTACAATTTTAGAATACATTTATTAATTAAAAAATAATCTACTGCGAGTAAAAAATAATCTACTACGAGTAAAAAATAATCTACTACGAGTAAAAACTATTATTAAAATAAAAAATTTTTTTTTTAAATAATTTATTCTTTTAATGGTTCATATAGCGGTACTCGTGTATTATGACAAATTTCAGCAAGAAGTATACAAACTATCTTTTCTTTGTTTGAATTATAAAATTCTTCTGGTAATATATTACTTTTATTTTTTATTAAAAGACAGAAATCTATTTTAGAAACAAATTCTATTACAAAGTCTTTATCAATATCTTGATACTGTATAATATAATCCCAATTTACATAATCTTGAAATTTTCTTATAAGGTTCATTGATAATTTTTGATATCTAGATACAACATTCATATTTAAACGGTCAGAATAATTTTCTATAAATCTTAAATCCAATTTTTGGAATCTTGATATTTCATACCAAGTCACTTTATCTAAATGTCTCTCAATAAAACGGATAGATAAGGTTTGGTATCTACATATTTTTTCCCAATCTACATCAGAGGCATGTTTTTCAATAAAAGGTTCATTGAGTTTTTGATATTGAGAAATAATATACCAATCATTTGGCTGTACATATCGTTTGATTAAAACTTCAGATAAGATAATTCAGAAAATTGAAACACATATTCCCATTTTAAATAATCTGCTAAACTTATAATTACATCTTCTGAAAGTTTCTTTCTAGAAAAGTCGTTCCAATTAATTTCATTGGCCATTTATTAAGAAGAAAAATTTATCTTTTCAATATGTAAGTAAGGCTTTAATTTACAGCCTCCTCCTGTTAGCGCTGATAATGTTAAAACTTCCTTTAACTTTCCATTCGCAAACATAGTTATTGCATCTTCATCAACATTTATCTCTTTATCAAGAAGTACTTCTTTCACTTTTTCTAAACGTATTTTAGGCTTTTCCCCTACTTTATCACAGACTAAAAAAATTGTAATTTTCATATACATGTTTTGTGATAATTTTAAGTTTGAATCTAAAAGTTTGAAGTAGTTTCGTTGAATTCAAAAGTCTTGTAACCCACACCTGTAAACTGAACAAGTCTATCTGTGGTAGCGCAAAAAGTTTTATTATCAACGTAATATTTATTAGCAACGTCGGTATCATTTGTGGGCCATTTTACACTCGATATTCTCTGATTGTGAGCATAATAACTTCTATTAATTTTATCCCACAGTATACAATAATAATCAAGATGTTTTTTGGTAACAGCATCGCCTTCTTTTTCAGGTTCTTTTACATTTGATATGATTTTATTTTTAGCATCAAAATTATTTTCATCATGTATTAAACTTTTGTCTTTTAATTCATCGACATATTTTTTAGTTGAAGCATCATTGTCCTCTAGAGGAGTAGCTATATTTCTAATACATTTATGTTTAGCGTTATAATGACCGTTATTACGAATTAAACACTTATTTTTTAAATCATCTACATATTTTTTAGTTGCAGCATCAGATTCTTCTCTAGGATCTCCTAAATTTTTTATATATTTTTGTTTCGCATTGAAAGAATCTTCCCCGTGAATCAGACTATTATCTCTTAAAGTATGAATTTTTTCTTTTATTTCCTTGTAGCTACTATCTACGTAACTTTTAGTTGCAGAATCACTATCTTCTCGAGGATCGAATGCATTTTTTAAAAGTTTTCTTTCCATATCATAATTACCATCATTTGTTACTTTAAACCCTATACCAGGAGGACCTGGAGGACCTTCTTTTATTTCATCGCCTAGAGGATAATAAGCAGCCATTTATTAAAATAATAAAAATCATTTATGTTTTCAGAGTTTTAATCATTTTTATATCTTGAGTTGACATATTCAAGGAGCATTTGTTTCTTTCTTTCAAAATAAAGTAAAAAACATAATTTTTAGTAGTATTATTTCTCAACCTCCAATTGAATTCAATCATTAAATTACTTAAGTTCGTATAATTTTCATGGTTTGCCAAGTTGAAACAAATTATAGGATACTTACTGAAATTTGAATAGTTTATCATACAACCTGTTTCAGAATTTATATTATTCATTCCTGATTCTGAAAGAGCATAATATAATCGATTATAATCACTATTATTAAAGTCCATCATATAACTTACAGTGGGAACTTTAATGTCTTAATCATTAACCAGCATTCTATCATATCCAAGTGATCAAACATCATGTTATTTTGATTTATATTTTCATTTCTTTCTTCATATTGTGGAATGACATATAAACTCAAAACTTCATCAGATGTAGCCGGAATAGAATAAGACCCACTGGCATTTTTATAAAATACATTTGATTTGATAATGTTATAATGATCCCAATTTATTTCTATAGGAGTATTTGATAATTTTAATTCATTGAATTTTACAGATGCTGAATTTTTAAATCTAACATAAGGTAACCAAAGTGATAAATTTTCAACAAGAACCTTAAAATCTGGATTTGGAATATCTGTATACAGCATATTTTTACTATCATTTCTTTGAATTTCTATTTTAACTTGGAAACCTGTCATTACTTTTTTATATTCGTTAAAGAAATCAAATGTATACTTTAAAGGAATCCATATTTTTACTGTTTGACTATTTTTAGTAAATTTACATCTTTTTGAAAATCCTTCATTAAAACTTTCATTTAGTTTAAGGTTTTTAAAAAAATCAGTTATTTTGGTAGTTTCTACCAGAGTTCCATTATATTTGAAATCCTTTCTATCTGCAGAATCAGCTGTATCTACATGAAAGAACATGTTAGTAGCTTCTGATGTTGAGTAATCAGGGGTGAAGTGTATCATCCCTAATACTTGATTCATAATGGCTTTATAATTTATAGTGGATTCAACTTCAGTATTTCCTATAGTCAACCTGTTTGAATTTATGAGACCTCCTCCATTCACTAGGGTAACATTTTCATTACTTATTGCACCCCCATCTCCTTTTACAATTTTTAATTCTTGTTGCAGATATCCTGCAGAATATAAAATATTAGCATTTGTATCATTGATAAAGAAATTATATGTAGCATTTTCACGAAGATTATCTCAATTTTCACTTTTTAATTCTCTATATTCAAAACTTTCAACGTCGTTATTATAATAATAACTAGTGTCTTTCAAATCGCAAATTTTATCCATTTATTTAGGAATAAAAAATTTCAATCCAGCACCATGCTTTTTCTTTTTTGAAAATATTTCATTCAATTTTTCTCTCACAAATTTAGATTTTTCTTCTACAACTGGACTTATAAAGTCTGAAAAGAAGCCTCTTCCTTGTATTTTTTTACTCTTTCTGTACAATCTATGTTTATTCATTTATTTAGCAATAAATGTGTACTGTACTTCTTGTTTATTTAAATCAATTAGTTCACCTCTATGATTTGTAATTCTCATTCTAATTCGATTAATAGAATCAGATTTAACCGGAAAAAATATTAGTTTATCAAATTCTTTAGCATATAAACTTCCAGGAGGATTTGATGATGTAAAAGAATAAATAACTTGAGATTGAAACTGATTTATATAAGCACCATCCACTATATCACAGTGAATATAAATATTATCATTACCATTAGCTATATCAGCAATAAATTTACCTTCTTGCTCTTCCTTTTCATATATTTTAGGTTCAAAGCCTAAATTTTGTACAATTCACTTTTAGATAAATCAATTTTATAATTCTTCTCGAGTTTAATACTAAACCTTTGTCTTTCTTCGATTATTCCAAATAGTATATGTGGATCATTTCCAAAATATTTTACCATATAACGATTCAAACCTCTTATCTATAATGACCATTTGGAATAATAAAATCTTCCCATTTGGCTCCGTCAAAGTATGAAAATTTATTGTTTTTCTCCGTAATATTATTCCATGAAATATACATAGAAAAGGACTGAAGAGCTATCTCTGTAAAATGAAAAGGTCTCGAATACTCAATGGTGAAATCTTCAGATTTATCTGCGTTTTTCAAATCTAATATAATATACTTCATTTATAAAGAACAATTTTTTCATTTAAATTACTAGGTTCTTGAGTAAATGAATATAAAACATCAATAGGAGATTTATTTTTATTTCTTTCAGTTATATATTTCATACAATAGAAACCACATCTTACAGAACTCGGACTTTGTAAAAAACTATCGTTATATCTAATTTCTTTTCCAGAAGTATTTAAATAACTTAGTATGTTTTGAGGAAGAAAATCATTTTTTATTATTCTATTGTTATATACATATTCTCCAAAAGGATCAAAATATTCTATAAAATCATACTTTGGGTCGTTATAATAACAAACCCAATGTGTTCCACTCCCTGTAGATATATCTAAATTTATTATTCCGTTTTAAAATTTTCTTATCTTTTTAGGTAACATATCAATAGTAAATATACCTCTAAATCCTTTTTCGTTTTTCATATTTTCTTGTATTACTTCATTGGATATTCCGAGGGAAAATATACCCCCTTTCCACAAGGTTTTTTTTTTTTAGTCGTACCTGATCCTGAAATTTTATCCAACACTTTTTTGGTTCCCCAACCAGCTGCTCCGCTAGCGTCTCCTAATGCTAAAGTAGAAAGTAAAGGCACTAAAAATGGTAAAAACCCTCCATTCTTTTTCAGTTGAGTCTTTGATATTTTAATTCTTTTACCTTTAACAATTTGGTTAATTTGTGTAGCTGTTAAATGTAAATCAAAATTGAGTGTTTTACTTTTATCTATTTGCAAACTAAGTTCTTCACCATTTTTATAAGCTGATTTCAATTTAGAAATCTGACTGTCGCTCAAGTATACTTTTTTTACAATATAATTACTCATTTATATACTAAGAAATTTTCCATAGTATTCCTTTACCTGATCGTTTGTCATAGTTCCCTCTCTTAATAGTGAATCCAACAAATCTACAGTTTTATTATACAATTTTTTACTTTTAGAACCTTTTCAAATTTTATCTGTCAAATCAGCTAAGTTTTTCAATTTATCTTCCAAACCTTTTCCTGTGTAATATCTACCTTTTTTAATAGTTAATAAAGCATCTATATATATTTTCATCATACTCATCTTATTATCAGCAATGTCAATCTTTTTTTGATATTCAACTTTCTTTTCTTTTGTTGCAAAATTTCTATTTTTGGTTTCATTTCCTTTCTCTCTTTTAAGTTGATCTCTGTATTCTCTCGCCCTATCAATAACTTCATCAATTTCGTCATCAGTTTTATTCCACATTATTGAAGGTAATTCAAATTCTAATTCTTCTAGAACAGTTTTATCCACATCTCTGTCCATATCTATTTTTAAAACTTCAGCCTTATTAAACATATTTCCTACATCTTCAGCATAATCTTCCTCTGACTGATTCTCTATCTGAGGTAAAGATCTATAGGTCTCATTCATAGTTAAAGATAAATCATCAACAGCATATTTTATGTCTAGCAAGTTTTGTTGTCTAGAAGTTTCTAGTTTTTCCATTTTTTCCATTTGATGAAGTACAGGTTCGTGAAATTCTACCATTATTTCTGTATTCTATATCTACTTCTAATTTCATTTCATTATTTTTTCGAATTTCTGCTTGTAATTTAACCAACTTTATATAATTTTTCAATTGCTCTACCAACTTTTTATTTCTCTCCTCTTCGACTTTATCCATTTATAGGCAGTAAAAATAACTATCAGGCTTTTTTGCCTAAAAAAGTATTCTAAAAATGTTTCTTAATAAATGGATAAGATTAGAGTCATCCTAAAAATTCAGGGATTTATTTTTCCCAATCGTAAGATTGTAAGAGAGATAAGATGGGTTCATTTAAATTTACCAATCGGTGAATATATTGGCGTATTCACACCTAATTGTGAATTGAATGATCAAGAATTTAAATTTTTTTAATATAAAATAGGAAATTAATAGTAGTATATGAGGAAAGGGCAAAGTGTCCCCCCCATATACTACTGTTAGTCAGTGGTGTATGAAAGCGTCAATCATTTTACATGCTTGACGAAATAGCTGCAGGTCCGCATGTGCGTCGACTGAGCTTGGGTTCGGTGAGATTCTTGCACTCTCATGTTCCTTGCAAGATATTCTTAATTTTAGTCTTCATTTTTCATCCTCTGAAATCGAACTAAAAAGTCTCACAATCTTTTTATGGTAGCTAATATAATCAAAAAAGGAAAAAGTTCTTTGTCAGAAACTGGTTATTTTATCATGATCATTTAAAGTATTTGAAAATCAATTTACCTTTTGTTACTGTACATAGTGCATAAAAAGTATTTAAACGGTGTTTATTTTTTGTTGAAAGATTTGGCTACACACCCTGTTTCCTCATCACTTTAATCTTTCTAGTGTTTCTGATGTTTAGTTAGTTATGGTTGAGGTATTCGATAGAAAATGAAAAATAGGTTACCTTTGTTTTGTTTTTTCTTTCTTTCTAATTTTAATCTTAAACCATATACATTTTATCAAGCTTTGCTCTATGACTTTGAATCTCTATCGATAAACCAGGTCTTTTATCTATAGTGTCTTTTTTTTCTTTTTAAAATTCTTTCTCCTAATTATTTTTTTCGTCTTTTTTAGTAGAAGCATTTTATAAGTTTTATATAAGGGTTAGGCTCGGTATTGTTATGTTTTCACATGGCTAATTATCTTTAACTTCTTCATGAAGATGGACCCTGGTCATTTGATCTATGGATAAAGCAAGAAAATGTTTATTGCTCTCCATAGATCTGTGCTAAAATTATTAAATAAAAAATTATCTGTTCTACTATTTAATTAAATATATATAAATTTCATTTTAATTTTTATATTCAAATAATATTTTTCTGTTAATTTTTTCTCTCTTGGAAATTTTAATGGAAATATATGAAAAATTAAGTCTGATTTTATTTGGGATTGCTTATTATTAACCTATTATTATTTTTTTTATCTACATGGGCTCATCTTTTCATTGAGTCAGTCTTATTCAGATCCACAAAACTGTGGATTAGATTCACAATTCTCTATTTCATTATTTTTTTTTATTAACTATTTTTCCCTATTTATTCTTAGTTTCTATAGTTTCCTTCTTGATGCTAAGGCCGCTGACCAGACTTAGATCAAATTGATATTTATTTGAAAGTCTTACTTGAATGTAATATTAAAAAGCTAAATCAGTTTATTGACATTAAAACTTGCTCAATATTTAATCAAAAATAGCAATAATTTGGTTTTAAAATACTTAAATTATGAATTAAAATGGTAGTTAACATTAAAACAAAATTTTAATGAAGAGTAAATATTGATACTACATGTATTTAAATCGTATAGTTAAATGTAGAGAAAAAGTATTTCTTTACTCAAACTTTTTCTGTTATTATTATTTCTCTATTTATTTTTTTCCTATTTATTCTTTGTTTCTATTTAGTTTCATTCTTGATACTAAGGCCACTGTACAGATCAGAATTAGATCAAAATAATTATATGTATTTGAAAATTTTACTTTTATGTATTATTTAAAAGCTCAATATTTAATTAAAAAAAGTACTAATTGCATTTTAATGATACTCAAATTATGAATTAAAATGAGAGTAAACATTTACTCATAAAATAAGTTCAAAATGTAGAGAAAACATGTAAAAAATGCTAAGGCTAATGAACAAAGATGAAATAATGAAAATAGAGAAGAAAAAATAATTGAAAATAAAATAAAAAATGAAAATCCGAAAAGAGAAAATCTCAGCTTTTCATTAGCTCACAAGTATATACAATACAATGTTAGATACAATATTAGAAAGCACTCCTTTTTTGCGGATATAATCGTGTGAGCTGATGAAAAGATTATATCTTGTATTTTCCGGATTTTAATAAATATTTTCCCCTTTTTTTCGGATTTTTTATTTACTTATTCTTAACTATTTTTTATTTTTTATTTTTTCATTATTCTCTCTCTATATATTTAAATTTTGTTGTAGCACTGATTTTTGGGCAACATCATTTTAGCAGTTGCGTCGATGACAGAAACTTTGAGAAACACAGATCTTTTGTTGTAACACAGTCTCAAGGTGAGGTTAGTAAGTTTTATGTTCCATATTGTTTTTAATTATTTTTGTTACTGTGTGCAAACTATTATTATATTCTTTGTTTTAACTAATATTCTTCTAAATACGAAGAAATATTTAAGCTGTTTACTTCATTATTTCTTTTGATAAAACATTTTTGTTTGGTTTTTATTCAAAAGCTTTAGTTTATTTACCATTTTTTTAATATTCGTATATCCCACTTTTCATCAAAGTGATTTTTAACCCAACAAATTGAAACTTTTTAGTGTTCACGTTTCACAATTTTTGCAAACGCTCTTAAACTTTTTTTGCATTGAACATGTTATCAAGCACGTAAAAAGGTAAATAAAGTAAATAAATAAGTGGTTCCCCAATTGATGCTGTTTTACATAACATTTTTAGTGTTCCAAAGCAGACAAAAATCCCCAAGTTTATTCTATTTAACACATTCTTTCTCTTCATGTGTTTCCATTTTTGCAAAAAGACAAAATTATTTTCTGAGCTTTAGAAAACCACACCTGTTTAACCCCACATTTTTTCCCCATATTGACAGTTCGGGTGAAACGACGGTTGAATCAATAATATTAATACAAATGCACTCCTGATTGTGCTTCTGGAAAAATAAGGATTTCCGTATTTTTTGCTAATCGCGAGAAATCAAAGGCCCAGAAGTTTTAAGAAATCATCGATTACATTTATGCATAAAAACTCTTGTATATTTTATTTAGAAATATTAGAACTAGAATTTATGCTTGACCTATTTTTCATTTGTAAATATTTTTTCTGGTAGAATAATAAATGTGATTACAGATAAAAATAAACTTATACATAATTATTTATTTAAGTTATGCTACATGTAATTTACTTAGAATTTCATGTTTTGAAAATTGCAGTCGCTTAAATTTATAAAGACATTATTTTTAGAAATGTGTCAATGATTTTATTCAAGAAATTTTCAGGATTTTTGAGTTGGGCTCGCGATCACCACTGATATACTTCTGATTGTCTGTCTATAACTTCTGGTTGATCCGGATTCAAAAATATTAGGAAATATTGACATTAATTATTTCATTAGTTTGTACGTTGCAGTGCGTCTACCACTACAAAAATGCAATTCCAATTCACAAATATATAAGACATGTTAACGTGATTCTATGGTGGGGTACATTTTCATAGATAAAGGTCAGCAACTCCTCTCCTCACTTTGGTGATCTTTGGACGCGATGAGAACATGCCGACCTTGGCAGAAACTTCGATTTGAACACGTCTACTTTTATGGATTCCTCATTAAACAGTTGACTTGCCACTTGTGACTGCGACATTAATCACCTCCTTGTGTTGTTGCTACTCAGTCTCGATCACACATAACGTTGGCCTGAACTGCTGATGGCAACACATGAGCGACCTCGATCGTGATCTCAATACAGCTCTCCCGACTTCTCACAAAACAACAATGAATCTACTAGTGGTATCCATTCATTGAATTCTATCACAGATAAAATTCTGGGGGGGGGGTGTACTGTAGTGTATCTACCACTACAAAAAATACAATTTTAATTCACTTATATATGACATGTTAACTCTATACTATGTTGGGGTACCTTTTTATAAATGAAAATTGGCATTGTCGATAACTACTATCCCCACATTTTTTTTATTTAAAATTCTTAGTTTGTTTACCATTTTCATAATATTAAGTTTTATAATAATAAATTCCTAATTATTTATATACAACTCCTGTTTATACTTGATTCAAAATGTTAGATAATTTCAACTGTACTAGAAAAAAAATATTTAATCTTAATAATACTAAATGTGCAACACAATCAAAAACAGGAAAATATAAGTTATTTTACTTATTAACATTATGTAATGATAACCTTCAGTTCGAATTGAAAAATTTATTTTATGTCTCTTGAATCTTTAATATTTTTAAAAATTTTAATATCAAGCGTTAAGATTTATTTCCGGCAACATCTAACCCTAGTGTTTTTTATTTTTCAATTTTTTTTTCGTTTATGATATCAAGCACGGTGCAAGCTATAAACTGAAGTTCTTGAAAGCAGGGTTGCCACAGGCTACTAAAATGCAACTATTTGCTACTATTTTCGGCCCTAGGCGACTTTTTTCGAATCAAAAGGCTAAAAAAGCAACTATTTTCAGGAATAGGCGACTATTAGGAGATTTTTTTACTCTTGGCGAAGTTTTTCGCAAAAATGAACGTTACTTTTCAGAACGTTAATAAAAGAAAGTAAACTTTTATACAATCATTTATGTCCAAAGAGCCAAAAATTTAAATTTCCATTGGATTTAATAAAGTACTTGTTATATGTTCTCTCTGAGGGGCAGTTTTGTTATTTTTAATTGTTTTTTCCTTCTATTAACATTCATATTTTATTGTAATTCGACTTTTATTTAGGTACCTATTTTCTAATATGTATACCTTTTATATTAGTACAAAACTTTTTTTTTAAATTGGAGCATAGTTAGGACTAGGCGATAAATCGATGTATCGCGAAATATCGATTTAACGCCTATATCAGTAGGTCGATGTAGTGACTTTCGTTTTAGGCGATGCATCAGAAATCTGATTTAAGTCGCCGGAATTAGATTACAATCGCGGTTTAACGATTTAGTATGCAAGGATCCTTGATTAAGCTAACGCTGTTACCGCACTAACGAAGACGATTTTGATTTCGTCTAGCTGCAGAGATTTTGCTATTAAGATGATGTTAGTTTTGTGATGTTGAATGACGAAGAGTAAATTGAATCAGAACTCCCGCTTTCGTGCGAGGATCAGCGCTGTAATATTATAGAACGCAATGCATAGTTTCTTTATGTCCATTTTTGTCTTTGGAATTTTGCGTTTTTTGAAGACTATTTTCAATGGAATCGTTGTGCATTTTATTTCGTCGGAAATAATTGTCGGGTTTCTTGTAAATTATTTCCAGTGAGACTTTTGCAG
This sequence comes from Parasteatoda tepidariorum, assembly GCF_982258835.1. Classification (NCBI taxonomy): domain Eukaryota; kingdom Metazoa; phylum Arthropoda; class Arachnida; order Araneae; family Theridiidae; genus Parasteatoda; species Parasteatoda tepidariorum. Next base: position 130,490,948 of record NC_141755.1, on the reverse strand, counting down.
CGATCGTTTCGTTCTGCATTATTTCATACAATTTTTTTCTGTCTGGGTTTAACGATTATTTTCAATTATTTTTAGTAGACCTACTGTTACTTTGTGATTGCTGTACTATAGCTGTTATCTTAAATTTTCGTTCTGAACTCAATAGATCAAATCATTGATTTTTTTCAATTATTGTTTTTTATTTTAAGCGATACAATTTAATAGGGGTATTTTGTATTTGACTTTGTTATAAAAAGTAAATTTTTTTAAATTTTAAGTATAATAATTTGATTGTTTTTCAACCAATAAATGCTCAGTCGTTTTTAATTATAAAAAAATTAAAACAAAGGTTACCTTCATTTAATTTGCTTTTATTTTTCAGAAAATGAAAACAAAGTTTTAAAAAAATTTGGCTATTAGTTAATATAATTTTTTTTTCAATCTATATGTATAAAAGTGAATGTGTGTCTGTCTGTTTGTCTGTCCTCTATAGACTCCTAAACCATCCGACAGAAAGCTATGAAACTTGGCATACAGATAGTTCAAAGCACGAGGAAGGTTTCTGTCGATATTAGAACATTCTGCGACAAACCGTTCCAGCGATATCAGCGAAAGTCGAAATGGAATTCTCTGATTGGTTAAAAGTTAGCCATTGTTTTAAATTTTGCTTTAAACGATTCAGTTTTCAAACATCTTGAAGATAACAACAGTGATATTTTCTATCTTATAGCTCTATTCTTTTAGAAAAGTAAATTACATATACTTTAATATTTAATTATAATTCGCGCAAGTTTCTTAATGTCAGGTGAGCACACGTAAAATGAACGAGAATAGGTTTCGTAATTATTAGTCGTATCTCGGATGTAGTATTGTGAAAACGGCTTAATAAAAATAAAGGTGAAAGCAAATTTCATCCAAAAAATATCAAAATAACATTTAATTAGTAATGATGTTTGAAATTCAGCTTAGCAGTATGACGTAATGTAATATTTGCTAGATTCTAAGGCTCCCATACTATCAGAGCTGACCTATCAAGCAATATTGGAGCAAAAAAGTTTTTAAGTTAACGTTATGTTAGTATTGTGCTTATGCTAGCTCTTTGGTGCAAAAATAGATCATGAGTCGGCCTAGATTCCTGTATCTGAGATTATTTGTATTATTGTTATAGTTTGTATTATTCACGTGATATCATATTCTGTATTATTCCTACTTTACAATGACTGAAGATGGCAACTTCTATTATTTTTTATAGGATGTAATACGTTTGTAAGTTGTTTTTTAAGATGTCAAAGAGCTTTTGCAATTATTAATACGAGAAAAATTTTAATATTTTTTGAAAATACGTTTTATTTAACCCCTCAATTATGCCACCAAAGCGAAGTGCCGTTGGTCGATCTACAAATCAAGCGAAAAGGAGAAGAGAAAAACGAGCTTCAGAAACAAGTGAGCAGAGACAAGCTAGGCAAGAAAGAGATCGAGATCACACTGCTCTTGCTCGAACATTAGAAACAAGTGAGCAGAGACAAGATAGGCAAGAAAGAGTTCGAGATCACACTGCTCTTGCTCGAACATTAGAGACAAGTGAGCAGAGACAAGATAGGCAAGAAAGAGATCGAGATCACACTGCTCTTGCTCGAACATTAGAAACGAGTGAACAGAGGCAAAAAAGGCAAGAAAGAGATCGAGTTCACATTGCTCTTGCTCGAACATTAGAAACGAGTGAACAGAGGCAAGCAAGGCAGCAAAGGAATCGAATTCGCGGAACGCAGACAAGACGAACGATACATACTGATTTGAATTTATGTGGTTTCAATTACAATCCCCTTTACAATTACAGTCTTCACCCAAGTGTAATTATTGGAAAAATGGATAAAAAGTGTACGTATTGTAGTGCTCAAAAATTTAAAAATGAAGCACCAGGTATGTGCTGTGCAGGTGGAAAAGTAAAGTTACCAGACTTGCGTTCACCACCTGAACCATTATTAACTTTAGTATCAGGTGAAACAAGTCAATCAAAAAATTTTTTGAAAAATATACGCAAGTACAATTCATGCTTCCAAATGACATCGTTCGGAGCAACAAATATCGTTACCGCAAATTATATGCCAACATTTAAAGTACAAGGGCAAATTTATCACCATGCTGGATCACTACTACCCTTGGCAAATGCTGATCACAAATATCTTCAGATATATTTTATGGGAAATACTGACGAACAAATAAACAGACGGTGTCAACTGAATATGAGTACTAAACGAGAGATTGTCGCTGAATTACAAAATTTGTTTGAACAACATAATGAATTAATTAAATTATTTAAAACCGCCATTGAACAAATGCCATCTGACGATTACAAAGTAATAATAAAGGCAGATAAAACACCTATTGGTCGACATCGAAGACAATTCAACGCGCCAACGATCGATGAAGTGGCAATTGTCATAGTTGGTGAAGAATTTACTTCTCGCGACATAATTCTTCATCGTAGAAATGGTGACGTCCAGAAAGTATCAGAAACGCATCGTTCATATGATGCATTACAATATCCCATTCTATTTTGGCAAGGAGAGGATGGGTATCATTTTAATATTAATATGAGAAATCCTACAACTAATGTGGACATTAACAAAAAGGTCAGTGCTATGCATTATTATGCATATCGAATAATGATTCGTGAGAATGCTGATAATCATGTACTGAAATGCAGACAATTATTTCATCAATACATTGTTGACATGTATGCAAAAATAGAAAGTGAAAGACTCCTCTATATACGACTAAATCAAGTTAAATTGCGTTCTGAAGAGTACATCCATTTACGTGATGCAGTTGTAAATGATGGCAATCTCAGTGAAATTGGAAAAATAGTCATTTTACCATCCACATATACAGGCAGCCCAAGACACATGCATGAATATGCACAAGATGCAATGACGTATGTTCGTGCATATGGTCGTCCAGATTTTTTCATCACATTTACATGCAACCCAGCATGGGATGAAATAAAGGAGCTTCTATTAACTGGACAATCGCCATCAGATCGTCATGATATTTCTGCACGTGTATTTAAACAAAAGTTAAAATCTTTAATGGATTTTATTGTCAAACACCATGTATTTGGAGAGACGCGCTGTTGGATGTATTCCATTGAATGGCAAAAAAGAGGTTTACCACATGCGCATATTTTAATATGGATGATGAAAAAGATAACACCTAACAGAATTGATGAAATCATATCTGCAGAAATACCAGACATTGAAATTGATAAAGATTTGCACGATATTGTCTCAAAAAATATGATTCACGGTCCATGTGGCTCACTAAATAATAATTCACCATGCATGTCAGATGGAAAGTGCACAAAGCGGTATCCTAGAGACTTACTTGCTGAAACTATTACAGGCAATGATGGATATCCACTCTATCGACGACGATCTACCGAAGATGGTGGAAAATCCATAAAACTAAAAGTACTCAACAATACTATTGATGTTGATAATCGTTGGGTAGTACCATATTCTCCATTACTACTAAAAACGTATAACGCGCACATAAATGTTGAGTACTGCAATTCAGTGAAAGCTATAAAATATATTTGCAAATATGTGAACAAAGGAAGCGATATGGCAGTGTATGCAGTGGAAAATACAACTGCTTCTAACGATGAAGTCACCCAATATCAACTGGGACGCTACATAAGTAGCAATGAGGCTGTATGGCGTATTTTATCATTTTCCATTCATGAGCGATATCCAACCGTTGTTCATTTAGCAGTACATCTTGAAAATGGACAGCGTGCGTATTTTACATCAGAAAATGTACGTGCAAGAGCAATGTCACCACCGCCAACAACATTAACTGAATTTTTCGCATTATGTAGAAATGATACCTTTGCAAGGATGCTACTGTACTCTGAAGTACCAACTTATTTTACGTAGAATACATCATCAAGAAAATTTCAGGGTCGTAAACAAGGTAGAGCAGTACAAGGTCATCTAAATTTATATTCCACAGATGCATTGGGTCGTCTGTACACTGTACATCCAAATAACGCAGAATGCTTTTACCTGAGATTATTATTAATCAATGTTCGTGGACCAACATGTTTCCAAGAATTAAAAACAGTCAATGGCCATGTGTGTGCTACATTTCGTGAGGCTTGCCAGAAATTAAGTCTCTTAGAAAACGATGCTCATTGGGATATTTCACTCGCTGATGCTTCTAATACAGCTCAACCACCACAGATACGTACACTATTTTCCATCATACTAACTACATGTTTTCCGGCTAATCCAAAGGATCTTTGGGAAAAATATAAAGACTATATGAGTGAAGACATTTTACATCGCATGCGTAGAATAAATGCTAAACCCAACATTCAATTTACATCAAATATATACAATGAAGTATTGATTTTAATTGAGAATGTATGTTTGACAATAGCCAACAAATCACTGACAGATTTGGGAATGATTGCTCCAAATAGATCTGGTAATGACATTTTCGATCGTGATATACAACGAGAAACGCACTTCGATGTTAATGAATTACAAACATTTGTTCGAATTAATCTTCCGAAATTGGTATTAGAACAACGAACAGCATATGACACAATTATAAATGCAATATCTAACAAGAGTTGTGGCTTATATTTCTTAGATGCACCTGCAGGTACTGGCAAAACTTTTCTTATTTCAATTATTCTGGCAACTATAAGATCGCAAAATAATATTGCACTTGCTATTGCATCATCTGGTACTGCAGCAACTCTTTTGGACGGTGGTCGAACAGCACATTCAGCATTGAAATTGCCATTAAATGTGCAGGTAATTGAAACTCCAACATGTAATATTAGCAAAGATTCTGGGATGGGAAAAGTACTAAGATCATGTCAGCTTATAATATGGGATGAATGCACCATGGCACACAAGAAATCATTAGAAGCACTCAATCGCACATTAAAAGATTTGAGAGGAAATGAGCAGCTCTTTGGTGGTGCACTCATTTTGCTAGCTGGTGATTTTAGACAAACTCTACCAGTCATACCCCGTTCAACACCAGCAGATGAATTGAATGCATGTCTCAAATCATCAGTGTTATGGCGGTATGTGGAGAAAATATCTTTAAAGACCAATATGCGTATTCAATTACAACAAGATGAATCTTCTGAACGTTTTACAAAACAATTGTTAGATATTGGGAATGGTAAAATAGAAATGGACCAATCCACACACTGTATTACATTACCAGAAAACTTTTGTCACATTGTAAAATCCACTGATGAATTGATTGCAAAAGTTTTTCCAAATTTATCGCAGAATTATAAAAATAATCAATGGGTTAGTGAGCGGGCTATATTGGCAGCCAGAAACATAGATGTGAATTTAATAAACAGCAAAATTCAAAATGAAATACCTGATGAAGAAACAACATATAAATCCATAGATACTGTTGTCAATCAAGATGAATCAGTTAATTATCCAATAGAATTTTTAAATTCATTGGATCTACCAGGAATGCCACCGCATATTTTATCTTTGAAAATTGGTTCCCCAATCATCCTTCTACGAAATACAAATCCACCGCGACTATGCAATGGGACTAGGCTATCAGTAAAAAAATTAATGAATAACATAATTGAGGCAACCATTTTAAATGGAAAACACCAAGGAGAACATGAACTAATACCACGCATTCCCATGATACCAACGAATACTCCATTTGAATTCAAACGTCTACAGTTTCCAGTACGACTAGCCTTTGCAATGACCATTAACAAAGCACAGGGACAATCATTGCAAGTATGTGGATTAAATTTGATAAATCCATGCTTCTCACATGGACAGCTGTACGTTGCGTGTTCACGAGTTGGAAAACCATCAAATTTATTTGTTCTTGCACCAGATGGGAAAACAAAAAACGTTGTATATTTACAAGCACTACTAAGATAAAGTTCACCATCAATCATCAAATATCATTCATTTCATGATGATATCGTTTGCAATATTGTTTAATATCACAAGTGAAGAAACATGTTTATTCTACCATCAACTGTTATATATCTACGTTTCATTATATTCAAATGACATATATGTAGGGATAATTTTATTATTAATTTCCATTTTGATGTATTGTATACATTTGATCATTAATCACAGCAACGTGTGAACGGGTACAACTAGTCTATATATATAAAAGTGAATGTGTGTCTGTCTGTCTGTCTGTCTGTCTGTCTGTCTGTCCTCTATAGACTCCTAAACCATCCGACAGAAAGCTATGAAACTTGGCATACAGATAGTTCAAAGAACGAGGAAGGTTTCTGTCGACATTAGAACATTCTGCGATAAACCGTTCGAGCGATATTAGTGAAAGTCGAAATGGAATTTTCTGATTGGTTAAAAGCTAGCCATTGTTTAAAATTTTGCTATAAACGATTCAATTTTCAAATATCTTGAAGATAACAACAGTGATATTTTCTATCTTATAACTCTATTCATTTAGAAAAGTAAATTGCATATACTTTAATTTTTAATTCGCGCGTTTCTTTATGTCAGGTGAGCACAAGCAAGTAAAATCAACGAGAATAGATTTCTTAATTGTTTGTCGTATCACGGATTCAGTACTGTGAAAACTGTTTAATAAATATAAAGACAAAAGCAAATGTCATTCAAATTGCACGTTTTCAGAAATATTTATATTTAGTACGTAATTTTAGGTTAGCACAATTAAATACAGTTTTCGAAGATTTCAGTGCTGTGACAGTTGTCATTTGAAAACTATTAGTTTGTTTGTTTATTTATGCAAAGTTTTCGAATTCATCCATTTTATTTCTTTCATTTATAAAATTGATTTTTGTTTTAAATCTTATAGTTTTCATATTTCTTATTCATCTCATTTTTATTGCTCTTTTTATTATTTAAAATATGTATGTGACATTTCGATTTAGCAAATTTGCGACCACTGTCAACTTTTACATTTCTTTTTCTTTGTCAGAAAGAATATTTGCAAAAATATGCCGCCTAAGCAAATCGCTCTTAGTCGGTCGACATCTCAAGCGCGCAAAAAGAGAACTACCCGTGTTTCAGAAACATCGGAGCAACGGGAAAAAGACTTGAAACTAATCGAGAACAGAATGCTTTTGTCCGTTCCTTAGAAACGTCTGAGCAACAGGAAAGAAGACTGTCAACAAATCAACTACGAACTACACAAGCCCGTTCGTCGGAAACATCAGAGCAACGGGAAGCAAGAATGAAAACCGACCGAGAACGCATTTCGCTATTCAGACGCTACCAATACTCTGATTTGAATTTCAGTGTGCATTTCACTATGATCCGACAACAAACTATAGTCTTCCCCCAAGTGTCATCATCGGAGAAATATATCAATTATGTATGTTTTGTAATGCTCTCAAATTTAAAAATGAAACAGCTGAAATTTGCTGTTCTAGAGGCATACTGAAACTACAAGATTTTACGTCGCCTGCCGAGACATTATCAACCTTTGTATCAGGTCAAACAAACCAATCGAAACATTTTTTGGCGCATATACGCCGGTACAATTCGTGTTTCTAAATTACTTTATTCGGTGCTACACGTATCGTGAACGAGAATTACATCCCAACATTCAAAGTGCAAGGCCAAATTTATCATCGTGCAGGATCACTTCTTTCAATGCCTAACGCAGATCATAAATTTCTGCAAATTTATTTCATGGATAACACAAACGATCAAGTCAATCAACGTTGTCAGGTAAACAATGGCACTAAACGAAAAATTGTTACCGTATTACAAAAATTTTTCGATCAACATAATCAGTTAATTAGGCTGTTCACAATTGCCCTTGACTAAATGTCATCCAATATTTACAAAGTTGTTATTAGAGCTGAAAAAACACCTGTAGGCCACCACAAAGAAAAATACAATGCGCCAACATTGGATGAAGTGGCTATTGTTATAGTTGGCGAAGAATTTACCTCCCGCGATACAGTTCTTCATCGCAGAAATCGTGACGTTCAAAGAGTTCTCAGAAACTTATCGATCATATGATGCATTGCAATATCCTATTTTATTTTGGTGAGGAGAGGAGGGATATTATTTTAACATAAAATTAAGAAGTCCGCAAACAGGCGATAAAACCAATAAGAAAGCAAGTGCAATAAGTTTTTATGCATATAGATTAATGATTGCCAAAACGCTGATAATCATACCTTAAAATGTCGACAATTAGTTCATCAATACATAATCGATATGTATGCGAAAATTGAAACTGAACGCCTACTGTATATTAAATTTAAATCAAACCAAATTACGTTCAGAAGAATGCATTCATTTACGGGATGCAATAATTAATGATGGTAACGTTAATCCTAATGATGTGGGGAAAATGATTATATTGCCGACTACATTTGCAGGGAGAAAAACTTGGACTCCCTGCAAATGTAGTATTCATACATGTCTGAGTATTCATACATGTGCCTTGGACTCCAAGGCACATGTATGAATACTCACAGGATGCAATGACATATGTTCTCGCATATGGGCTCCTAGATTTATTCATTACATTTACGTGCAATTCTGCTTGGGTTGAAATTAGAGATATTTTGTTACCAGGACAATCATCATCGGATCGTCATGATATTACAGCACGTGTGTTCAAACAAAAATGATAATCTTTACTTGATTTCATTGTGAAGCGTCATGTTTTTAGAGAGACACGGTGTTGGGTGTACTCTATTGAATGGCAAAAACGAGGATTGCCTCAGGCACACATTCTAATTTGGCTTATTGAAGAAAAAACCATCTTGCCAAACTGATCAGATATCAGCAGAAATTCTTGATGTCACCATAGATCCAGTCTTATTTCAGATCATTGTCCAAAATATGTTTCATGCTCCGTGTGCATCACCATACATGTCTGTTTGAAAATGCACTAATGATATCCTAGAGAATTAACTGCTGAGACTATCACTGGTTTTTTTTCACCATTAAATAAAATTTGCATTTCAAATCATAATCGCAAATGTCATTTACACACTTAAATACAAAATTCAAATTCAAATTGAAAGCGTTGCAACGCACGCAGGGTACAGCTAGTTAAATATAAAGTTTAGTACTGTTTTGACGTTTTTAATAATTTAACATTAGTACTTAAAGTATTTTTTTAAAATTTTCATTAAAATTCTTTCAATACTTGTTTGTTTTATAATTTGTTCGATAGTCAGTATCATTTTTAAACAAATAAATCTTTACTCGATTTTATTTTCAAAAATGAAAGCAGTAATAAATAAGTAAAAATATTTTTACATTTATTAAGTACAGAATTTGACCATTAGTTAATACTACCTTTTATTATTTTATATAAGTAAATAAAAAAGGATCTAATGATGTTTCAAAAGCATGTTTTTTTTCAACAAATAATAAATAAAAAAAATTTTCTGAAGTGAACATTTCTTTGGTTTGTTTTCCACTTTCGTTTTTTTTCTTTTAATTTTTAATGCATGTGCGTAAAATAATTTGTTACCGTACTATTATTTTTAAACCAATAAATCTTAAATCATTTTTAATTTAAGAAAAATGAAATAAAGCTTGGGTTTGCTTTTACTTTGACTTCTTTATTAATTTAATTGAATAATTAAGCAATGATATTGATGTCTTAGTAGAATATGTTTAGAATTAATATTTTCTTTTGTACTAGATTTATTCCTTTTATATTTATTTTTGATTGATTTAAATATTTCCCGTAGGTAATTTTTGAACATATGCTAAATACATCACTATATCATCACTGTGTATTTACACTGGTTGTTTAGGCGACTTCTAAAATTACAAGTTCGCAAGTGAAGTGAGCAGCCAACCACCATCGCCTTCATTTTAATATGCAATAGAGTCACGATGACTGGCTTTCACCGTGCTGAATTTAAATATCCTTAGTGGTAGAGGGATCGTGGGTTACAGTTTCTTTGCCGTCAGGCTAACCGTGGGAGGTTCTCTCTTCATGTAACGCAAATGTAGTATTTTCTAGTTATATTGCATTTTTTAGATATTCTGTCTTTTTAGGTGATGATAATATGTAATGGTATATATACGTTTGAAAATGTTAATGATTATTAATTTTTTTTCAGATCAAGGCAATAACTTATTATTAGACGACCAGTGCATCATTTGTGCAATTTAGACTGCTTTCGATTGTTGAAGATGTGGATAAAAACAGGTGACTTTCTTTTTTCTTATCTGCCGAGTATTATTAAATTTGTTATTTAAAGAAGTTTTTTTTTTTTTGAAATATCAGTTTTTATAATAATTTTAATTTAAAATTCGGTTTGTAATAACATTGCTTTTTTTTTAATAATAATTATAATCTAAACTGATTATTCATTTTAAATCCAAAGAAAGAACATGCATTTTATAGTTATTTTTGTTTTTGCAAGTTAAATTTTTTATTAACTTGTATTAACCATTTATTTTTTATTAACTTGCAAGCTAACTTTAGAAACTTTAGCCTATTTTAGAGCTTAGCAAATATGCCAATTGTTGCATAATTTACAATGCATGTCAATTTGTTTTAAAAATTTATTTTAATGGTCAATATTATGGATGTGAGAATAGTCTACTCACTGAGTTTGATATTTTTCTTAATGCAACTGTGCAGAATATAAATTGATTTTATGATCTTTTTATTCTTTTTCATATTATCCTGTAACTACTACTATATTGCAGTGCAATGCAATTCAAAAAAACTAGTTGTTTTTTTGGAAAATTAAATAAAGTAAAATAAGGATTTTTTTAAAGAAATATTTATAAAAATAGCTGTATTTTTTATTAATGTATTTTACTTGCAATAGGTAGGATAAATAATTTATTATTGATAATTCTTCTAATAAGTGATTTATATGTATAAAAAAATGACTGCCTGGTTTCCAAATCCTTCTAAATATTTAAAGTAGCCCAATCGAATCTCATAAAATTCAAGATCAAATATTCCTTAAAACATTTATATAACATCAAAAATAGACTTCTATACACGCCAATAACATCACAGTTAACTCACTGAGTAAAATATTATTCATTTTATTTACGGCAGGTAAGTTTTTACCGTACAAAAAAAATGAAATTAGTAGGAACAAGCAAAATACAATTGTATTTTGCAGAAGCTTTTCCTCAACTCAGGGTTACAAATTACAATCAACTCGAGTTACTCATATTGTTATTGCCTAAAAGAAATTTTTTAATGTACATGATAGCAATCAATAATATTTATTCTGAAATCTATTAACAATAAGAAATTCTTTTTAATTCATTATTTTAGCAATTAAACTTCAGAACGCATGTCGTGATGTATGTTTAAAATTACTTTTATACTAAATTCAGCTATAATTTTATACATAAATTTAGCGTTTTTTTAGTTGAAAGTATATGTAAAATGTACTGGATAATGTTTTGCTCTATTCTTGCTTTCCATGCAGATTTCTTTTGTGCATAAGATTTATAAAATAAATAGTAGATGCTAGTTTACAAGATAAAGGTGTATGAATTGCTATTTTAATTATGTCTAGTGTTAATGAATTTATAACCTGTTTTATGTTTAAGTATTTCAAAAGGTGATTTTCTTTGTAACAAATTTATTCTCGGGATATAGTGACTTTGTTAAATGGAGGTCCGACTGCAATGTAATGGTAGTACACACTGATTGTGCTTGTCAACCCTTTCAGATTGCTTCGCTACTTGATTGCTTCGCTATTTTACTCGTTCATTAAATACTAGTTCCTTAGAGTACTTTTTTTAAAGTGTAAATTCTTTCTGAGAAATTTTGTAAAACCTTTGATTTCAAACTACTTAGTAGTACTGAAATACTACCAAGAGGTTTTTAGTACTACTACTTGGAAATTAGATTTAGACTGGATAGTTCATTGAATTTTTCTATGTACACAAAAATATAAATTGAGTGTTTGGAGTTGCGACAGTTTAATATATTGGACACCATATGACATTGATGAATGCCTCAGCTCATAAATTAAATAAGACAGTGTGACTCTTGTGTGCTACACTGCAATGGTGCCATTGCCTGTGCGAACTATTCATAATAACTACATTAATAAAGATGCTCTATACTTGTACTTAACGTATCACAGTCCTGTATTCTGACATAAACTTTTGTTAAATGTAGTATTTATAAAACCCAACGAAAAATGCTTAAAAAGTTTCAAAGTATATATATATATATACAAAAATCTCATAAATCCATCATCTATGTATATATATATATATATATATATATATATATATATATATATATATATATATATATATATATATATATATGTATATATATATATATATGTATATATATATATATATGTATATATATATATATATATATATATATATATATATATATATATATATATATACATATATATATATATATACATACATAGATGATGGATTTATGAGATTTTTGTTCTTTTGCTATTTTATTAGAATACTTCTCTTTCGTGCACAAACTGTTAAGTGATCTGCATAAATTATGGAGCATCATGAAAACAAAAAGAATAGTCTTAATTACAGTGTATCCTGTGTAGATTAAAAAACATAATCAAGAACAAAATATAGCTCAGATTGTTGGTTTACATAAACAGTTAATTTTTAACTTCTGCCTAACTCATAGATCAGTTTTTTTCAGCGTTTCATTGTCAATGCGCAAAAATAAGTTTCATAAGCTTAGTGATAACATACATATAGTGTTTTAAATAAATTCTTTCTGTTACACAAGAAAAATTACTTTTGATAATTAGAAAAGCATTAATTTTTTTAAGTTGGTTAATTTGATGTTTATTCAATTCATTTTAAATTAATTAATGCTGAAAAAATATATTTGAAATTGTCAGCATACTAATAATTTTTTTCTATAGGGATTGTGATTCAACTCTACAATTGTCTTGTAATTTGCCATCTAGCATAGAAGCATTGAATGTTGTACTACATATATCTGTGCCATCTACTACTAGAAAGTACTTATTTGTTAAATATTATAATCTAGACTTTATTTTATAATCGAATAACGTCAATTGTACTTTCAAAAGGAACATATATCTTTGTTTTTGCTCCTGATTATTTTATTTTCCTGATTAAGTTAAAATAATTTTTTTTTACCACCATCCTAAAGTTTTTTTTTTGTTTGAAAAAATTTCAATAATTTACTCTTTTAAGTTACTTATATACAATATGCTTTTGATTTGTAATTGTTTTCATGAATTAAGAAATTTTTTTTCTATACTCCAATAGTTTTAATTGTAATTTCAAACTAAGCATATATCTTTGTTTTTGTTCCTGATTATATTATTTTTCTAATTGATTAAGTTAAAGTAAATTATTTCACAACTATCCTACAAAAAAAAAAATTTTTTTTAAATCAATAATTTATATTACTTTTAAATTACTTATATACAATATGCTTCTGATTTGTATTTATTTTTAAAAAAATTAACTAAAAATAGAAAAGGTCTCAGAATTTTTTTTTTTTTGAATTTTAAAGTATCTATCTTAAACTGCTGTGTTGAAAAAAGAAAAAAAAACAATTTGAGTATATTAGAAGTGGCAACTATAGTAGTAACCGCTGAAATAGAGATCGAAAATTCTAATCTATTCACTTGGTTAGACTTTCCTTTAAATGAATGCATTTTCTATTGTTAGTCATCAATTTTCGAAAAGAGCTTTACATTGATTTACACATTTTGGTTGAAAATATGAAATAGGTCAAAGTTATAACAAAATTTCAAAGTTTTTAAATTATGAGTGTCAAATGAAAGATTGTCATCATATGATCCCTATTTTTGTAAGGAGAACTTGTATGTGTGTTAATTTTGTTTACTTCCCCGTGGCAGAATCGTGGTGACAAGGCGACACTTTCGCTGGACACAAAATTTTTCCTTTGGGAAGTAAAAAATTTTGGTATTCTTTCCTGCAAAAGTTTTCGATCTGTCTTTTTAATGTAGTTATTACTATTGATTTCCATAGTTATTAAAATCCTATATTTTTAATACAATATTATTTATTACAATAACTGAATCTCAAAATGAAAACTCACATTTAGTACACTCTTTTTGAAAAGTCCGATTGGAGTGATTTTGTCGTCAAAAATTTTTTTTTGGTAGTTACTGCAACTGATTACACGATTTTTTCTAATGCCATGATTTACAAAATGGGAAAAAGGAAATATTTAGAGTGTTTTCCCCCTACAAAATATATTTTCACCTGAAAACAAGTTCTTTTTTTTTCAGAACTCTATTACATTGGAAGAAATTATTAGTGCATTCTAATCCTAAATAAGTTCTTGTCAGATCATTCGACAAAAAAAAAACAATTATGGCACGGCAAAGACAAGTTAAAAATATTTTTTGTCCTGCATACCTCAAATGTGAATTTTGCCTTTTAAAGTTAGTCGTTATCCTTCTAGATATTTTCCCAGAATCAAAATCGTCGCTCACTGTAAAGGTTCGTTAGGTAATTTGCATTAATATAGAACACTTTCCAAGATAGGTTTTTATATATTTTATGATCTAGAAACCTACCGTTCCAGATCATAATTGCCAAAAAACATTAAAAAATTACCAAATTATGTTAAAAAAATAGCCAAAACAAGTTTGAAATAATTTATGTCTTAGAAACAGCAATATTAAATCTTGCCTCAAAAAGTTATTTTCCTGTAAACATTTGTTACCCGAAGCAACCCACCAAAAGAAATTGAAATTAGACATAGCTTAGCTAGTTTTTGACCACGAAACAGAGATTCGACAGTTTTTAGTTAACTTTTTAAAAATCGAATATTTTTAGAACAAAATTTTAAATTTTGCACCTCAGAGTTGGCCGTTTATGAGGATATCGTTTGCCTAGTCTTGCACAACAATCATTCTAATTAGCCAACTTGCTGAAAAGTTATATTTATTTATTAACTAGCCGACTCAGGTGGTCAGCTGTCCGCCACGCTTTGTTTCTTGGGCCCTAGCACTGCTAGTAGAGACATGATCCTCTTCTAATCTTCGTTGATGTTTCTTGGGTGTTTCTCGGACCCTAGCTCTTCTATTTGAGACACGAACCTCTTCTAATCTTCTCTGACGTTCCTCAGGTGTTTCCCGGGCCCTAGCACTGATAGTTGAGACACGATCTTCTTCCAGTCTTCTTTGACGTTCCTCTGGTGTTTTTTAGGCCCTAGCACTGCTAGTTGAGACACGATCCTCTTCCAATCTTCTTTGAAGTTTCTCTGGTACTTCTTGCGCTCTAGAATTGCTTGTCAAAATTCAGTCATGTTCCATCCTTCTTTGACGTTCCACAGACGTTTCTTGGGCCCTTCTTCTTCTTTGAAAATCTCTTAATATCTTTTTCTTTGACAAAATACAAAGTTTTTTGGAAGGCGGTTCTACCATGTCAGTAATCGGGTTTTTAAGAAGTCAACGAATACTTTAGAACAACAATTACTATGAAAGCAAGTCATGAAACTTCAATATTAAAATCTAGGTGCTTACCTGCAAACTGAAACTTTCTGAAAATAACTAATTGCATTTAATAAAAACTGTTAAAATAAAGAATAGAAAAACCAAAGAGATCCAAGGTAAGAGTCATCGTTCCTTCAAAAACAATTGAATTCCTATTTTATATATTATATAGCTACAACGCTTAAGAAAAAAAAACTAAAATGCTAAATACATGAAAAGAACACGAAAACGAATAAATTTTTATGGTATCAATTTCTATTTCTATATCGCTACAAAAATTATCGTCTTCGCTTAAGAAAAAAAAATAGAGCGTGGAAAGAAGAAGAAAAACTTATTATAACAATTATGAACAGCGACAAATATATCAAAGCGAAGCGTTCTATTTACGTATCGAATATGTTGCCACATTTTTAATATAAAAGTTAAAGTTTTCTCCACTTTGATAAATGTAAACTAATGCGAACCTTACAATTAAATTATTAATTCCTTCGTATATTATTGGTTTAAGTGGTCGAAAATTAATATTTCAATTGTAAGGTTCACATTAGCATACATTTATAAGAGATATGCATTTTTTAATAGTTTTTTTAATATGGCTCCTTGAGGACGAAAAAGCATAGATTTTCTTACAAAATGACTGATAACTAAAAAACTAATCCAAATTTTTGAAAAAGAAAAAAAATACTTCTTCATTATGTCAAAACACAATTATGTGCCGAGTTTCGTGCCTGGGTGAGGCTTCTGGGGCGATATATTGAGATTACAGACACACACACAGCCGCGTTTATTATTATGTATAGATTAATTTTTTTAAAAATTTGCAACGTCCAACTATGCACTGGTCACTGAGATATCATTAGAAAGAATTAAAGAATTGAGGTATAAACGTGCTTCTCCAGTCGAAGCTCACCGATTTCAAATCTATTCTTGCCTACTTGCCTCGGAAGTGAAGGCGGCCGGTGCATCATGTCGTTGGTTTCAAAATGGTGGATACTTAATATCCTGAATCCCTCTGGGTAACATAAGCTATTGTGGAAATACTTTTTATGCCTGCTTAAACGTGTTTTTTAGATAAAACAGTTTTTAATTTACTAAATTTATTTTTGGATCAAAATTACGAATTTCGTTACACACTGTTTGCTCATTGAGGAGAATTAATCAACCCGGAAAAAAACTTTTGTTAGCCCACCCATAAAAAGGAATAAAAAGCCACGAGAAAAGCAGGTTCAACTGATTTTTGTCATTTCATTTAAATTCATTTCAAAATTTTTAATTCAAAATCAAAATTTAATGTTTTAAATGTTTTTACAATAAATTTTAAAATGAACTATGTTAACTAATAAGTAAGTGCTTTAAATTTAAATATAAAATATTTAGCTCATTAAAGAATGTTTAATATTTCTTATAAAATTTGTAAATAAAGTTACGAAGAGGAAGTAAAAAACGCTTTATTAACATTTTCAATAAATAGAATTTCAATTCTTTCAAGGGTGTCCTGCGGGCTCCAAAGTCTCAGTCCGACCCTGGGATCATGAGCAGGGCGACGTGCTGGTTTATAATTTAACATCCTAATATTAGAGTAACAAACATTCCCATCAGATTTTTTCAAAAATAAGTTTCAACTCCTTTTTGTTATAACAACCACGTTAGCTGTGGTAGCTCAGAAGATAGAACGTTCTCCTTCCAATGAGGTGAATCTGGTTCGAATCCCAGCGATGGCTGGTCGGTACGAATTCCACACCCTGCTCGCTCCGACCACAGTGGTAAGGTAAAATATCCTCAGTGGTAGACGGATCATGGATCAGAATACCCTTGTGTCTTTCTAACCATGTGAGGTTTTGTGGTTTTCTTCTCCATGCAATACTAATGTTGTTAGATCCATCGGAAGGTTTTCCAGAGAGGGAAATTTCTCCCAATACTTGATCCAGGAGTCGAACATTAGGAGTCGCAAACCCAAAATTGTGTAGTCCTTAACGACGGTTATAAAAAAAAATAACCACCTGTTATAATTTTCCATCGAGCACTTACCATTAGTATGGAATCATTAGCCTAACAAATATTGTTATCAAGAAGTTATGGCCAAAACATTCAGTATCCAATTTGTAATAAACTTATTAATTTTAATGACTGAGAGTTTTGATTTGAAGCAACATTTGAAATTATTCTGCGGTATGTTAATAAAAAAATTCTGATCCTGCTAGAATTTTTTCTCAGTCAACCTTTAGAAAAAGTTACGATCTTAACCGCAAATTTTAGTGAATTTTTTATCTGAAAAAAAAGAGATCATAACAGACATATTGACAACTGGAAATTTACTTAAAAAGAAAAACTACACAAACCTTTATGTCAGCTTGTCTTTACATGCCTACCTTTTAATAACAAATCGAATGCATGCATTGGGAGGGAAAGAAAAATTAAGGAACAATAATTATGTTTAATGCTTTTTAACTTATACTTAATGTTCAGTGCACATCTTAAGAAAATGATCAAACAAGCCTTATAAAAAGCGTTAAAAACTTAAATCATCTCCTCAATGTTTCTTACCTGTGGTCTTCCTGTGTCAATAATTTTTTGCCTACATTAGTTTCGTGAATTAACAGTGTTATACAGTTATTAATACATTTTTATTTAATTTTGCATTTGAAATGCTTATTAAAACATTGCTTATTGTTTACTTTGTAATTTTTGTTAATAAATTTGGGTCTTCATTTTTCAGGTAGGGAAGAGTTATGACGTTATTTGAACTGTATTATGAGTGCTGTATATTTTGTGGTAAGAAATTTATTTTATTGTTTCAAAAAATAATATTTCCCGGTGCTTTGACCAGTGGTCGAAAGTAGCGCACTAGAAGTAGTGAAACTACTGTAGTCGCAAGTTTTTTCATAATTTGTAGTGTAGTGTGCTCCTTTTTTTTAAAAAAAAAAGTAGTGCAGTGAGAAGTAGAACTGGGCGATTTTAAAATTTTGGCATCGTGATGCTTCGGTACATTAATGTTTTATATTTTTTACGGCATAAACTTACAATTAGTAAGTTGCATTATTTTTTTAAATAAAGTTTGCATTTTTTATAATTGTTTATCAATATTTAAAAACTTGGATATCTGCAAAATAGCGGTTTAAAAACAATAAACGGCTCGATTGATAGTTTAAAAAAATCAACAGGATTTGCACAACACTTCTATTCTCAGTTACATCCGGATTCATCATGTTAGCAAAACGATAAGTCACGATGTCAAAAAAATCGGAGTGAGATAACAATCATCGCCGCGGATATCGCTGCACACTTCCGGAGGAAAATGCTCTTCGCAGGAGCTAGCAGACATCGATGTCAACGACACATCGGGAAATATCGTACACATCTATGAGAATCACAATTTCCGGTGCTTCGTAAAATTGGAAATCTAAACATCGGATTTGCAACATAGAATGCATTTTATAATATGTATAATTTCGATTAATTACAACATTCTTTAAAGGGTACTCTGAAAAAACATTTTAAAAATATATTTAAGTTTAAGAATAATTTTTATATTTAACAAAGAGTTATTGATAAGCTTTTAATCCCAAGATAAAATTTCTGATGGTTTTCTATTGATGAACCAATATAATCTTGATGATAACCATCAATAATTCCATCCATAATTATTATATTTTTTTATGGTAACCATCACCCCAATGTAGGAATTCGGACTGATTTAAGATGGTCCAAAATAAAAAAAACACCAAAAAGTTTTGATATTATGTTCCTGAGAGCCATCAAGAATTCCCATTCAACCATGCATAGTTTGATCCATCATGAATCATCAAAGATTATCATGGATTGTAGGTTCATGAGAGTCAAACCTCTCTTGATGGTTAACCATTACAGTATTAAAGTAGCATTTTTCCTCATGAAATAAGGGAAATTTATTGGTATATCAAAAACCATGAACGCATAATGTTGGATGATGATGACCATCAATTGATGTTGGACCATCATGAATCGCATTGAAACCAACAAAAACCATCAAAATGTTTTGATGGGATCATCAAGAATTTTGACTTGGGTAGACTGTCGTGATTTTTTCTGACTTTCAGCTTTTTGACCTGCTATTCCCGAATTTTTCGTACGTTCAGAAGACCACCGTATTCTACTCAAGTAAAAAAAGATTTTAAAATAATCTGTTCGAATCGCAGCATAGGAAAAATATAGATTTTCAACCCAACATCTTTTAACTTTAATTAATAATAAAAATTTTGATGCACATTCTAACTTTAATGGTGATGAATTCAAGTTCATGTACTCATTTATTATTTTCACCCAATCCAGCTACAAATCGTGTTGGTTGAATTTCGTAGTTTCACAACTATCGTTTCTTATGATTTTAAAAATGATTGGTTACTATCAATATAGTAATTATGAGCCGTAATGGGGGCTCAGGGGATAGAGCTTTCGCCTTCCAATTACGTGAACTGGGTTTGAATCCCAGCAAGGCCTGGTCGAGTTTGGACCGACCACAGTGCTGGCATAAAATATTCTATTCTCAGTGTTAGACGGATCATGGGTTAGAGTCCGCTAGCAGTCGCAACAACCATGGGAGGATTTCGTGGTTTTCCTCCTCATGTAATACAATTACGGGTTATTTCCAAGAAAAGTCCTCCTTGAACGCAAATTTCACTCAATACTTAAATCAGGAGTTTTCTGGTCTTCTGGATTCAATTCAAAATGTCAAGTCTACAGAGTTGAACATTAGTAGTCGTAAACCCAAAAATTGGGTCGGCTGTTCAACGACGGTTATAAAATAAATTAAAATACAGTTATTATACCATGGAATTTTGAAATGGTAAATTGGGGGATCATTCAGCAATTTAGATTTTTTTCTTCCTTTAATTCCTTTTTTGCTTCTTTAACATTGTTGAAATCCTACTTTAATATTATTCTTGAACTATAGTTAAAATCTTAATCAAATTTGATTGCTATTACGAAAGAATACCGACTAACTGATGCTGTTTATTATTTTTAAGCAACATTACTGCAAGAATTTTCTATATATTGATATTAATCTATTTGGAATTGTTTAGTTAGCTATTCATTAAAATGTGTTAAAAACTTTAAACACTTTACGTTCGAAATAAAATAATTATGAAATAAAAAATAGTATATTATAAAGATATTATGGTATATTGTAGTATATTAGAGGGACCACAATTTCTCGATTGCGGGGTACCCCCTCCTGAGATTTCAAGAGCAAAAAATCCAAATACGTAAGAAAAATCCATGTTTATTTCGAGAAAGTTTGTTTTTGTGTTTGATTTCGTTACTTAATTAATAGTTAGTACTAATCAATTAGCAAAGTTGAAGTCATGGAAAACTAATGAGATTGATACTTAGTTCGTGAAGTGAAGTTATAAGGGTGTGCAGGTCATATTTTTTTGGATCCTTGTGTTTGTAAATATATTGATTGTTTCCTGTCATTTTCCTTGTGTTTTCATTGCTTTTAGCATCGTTAATTTTCACTTTTTCTATGTTTTCTTGAGACCTTTAATTTTGCTTGATATTACACTCTAATCCAATGTAATTTTAGCTTTGTAGGATATCTTTCCGCTCAAAAGGGCAACCTGACAAAATGGGATTTGTTTTGCTGATTGCAACTTCAGCTGTAAGTAAAGTTTAATCTATTTAGCAAACTATTTTATATCTTGTAACTGATTTCAAGCACACTTCTTGCTACAGGTTTTTCCTTCGTTAGCAGGCAATTTCAAGTTGTTTAAACAAAGAGTTATAAATTATATAATATGCGTAGTGCGATAGATTAAGGTACTTATGTACGGTGAGCAATATAGAAAAAATGGGCCACCCTGAATTACTTTTAGTTCAATGATCTGATGTTCAAGTTTTCGAAATCAAATCTTAGTAGTTAAAGGGGGGAACCCAAAATATGTTAATAATTAAGTGCGGACGATATTTTAAGTTACGAAGTCAAACGCAAATACGTACTTTCTCTGAAAGCGCATAGCCCCCGAGGAATTCGGATTTCTGACCGCCCAAATCTAAAAGGAATAATTTTGGTGAAAAAATATAATTTTATTTTATAAACTCCGCAGCCTTTTAATTTTGAACCCAATCCAGAAGATAAGGGAGTTTCTGGATCAAGTATTGGAAGAAATATAACTTCGTGGAGGATTGTTTGATGAAACTAACCCACATTTGCACTGTTAGCCTAACGACAAGGGCACCCGTGATCCGTCTACCACAGAGGATATTTTACGTCAGCACTGTGTTCAGCGCAAGCCCGATGCTGATTTTGTATCGACCAGCCATCTCTGAGATTCGAACCCGGTTCACCTCATTTGAAGGCGGGTGGTCCTAATAGTTTGATCATGAAAGCGGTATTAAATTTAGACCCCATAATGTTAATTTTACTTTTTACGCATTTCGCATGCATGCGTTGTTTATCATATATGAAGAATTTTTTAAGCAAATTGAAAACTTTTTGCACACGTTTCGTTTATCTATAAATAATTCTTTGCTAAAAATAGCTTTTAGTAAATAATTTTTTATTTTTTTAATAATAGTCGAAATAATTTCGATTTGTAAGGTATGCAATTTTTAAATCATTTTAAACAATGCAATTTTACAAAACTAAATATAACATTTAAGTGAAATCGGTCAACTAGTCTTTGAGAAACTGAATTTATAACAGTAGTATTTTTAAAATTCGCTTTCTCAGGAACAATTCTACCAAATCAATTTTTGTATTTTAATATGCGAAATTGCATTTTTTATAATGATATAAAAAATGTCAATTTTACAATTTAAAATGTTTTGAATATTAGTAAACAAAATAAAAAGTAAAAAATGCTTACTAAAATTTATTTTTTTTACATCTTTGGACAAAAGAATTTTATTATCGTGTGTATTTTTTTTTCAATTAGCTTAAAAATTTCTGTAGACACTGCGAAATATGCATAAAGTAAATTAATAAGGGCCTCAAACTGTGAACCGCTCTCTTGGTCAAACTATCAGGACAATGTTTTTCCAGATTGCGGCTAATCCCTATATTTTGGGAGTTAGATATCCGATTCCGTTGTTTATTCAGAAAAATTACGTTTTTTGTCTCTTGTCTGATTTCCGAATTTAAAATTAGGTCTACGCTGATTAGTTCCCCCACGAACCATTAAAATTGAGTAGGTTAAAATCCGATGATTAGATCAAAAGATATTAAGAGTGGCACTCTTTTTCTTTGGTCACTGTACCTACGCTTTATTTTTTCAATTCTCCTGAATTAAAATAAAGCACTTTTTGACAGTTTTTTTCAAAAGTGAATAATTTCGCTCTTTTTATATTTCGTGAAAAGACAACTGAAAATTTCACACACAAAATTCAGGACAAGCTGAATTCTAACTTTTTCTCACAAAAGTAGGCGCATTCTAATAAGACAAAAAGTTCAAACAACTTATGACTAATTTATGATCTGGAATTCAACCTCCTTTTCCCTGTCAACTGGTTGAATCATCCGGACTGGGAGAGAGCGCTCGTCTTCCAGTGTAGTAGCCCGGGTTCGAATCCCAGTCGACGATACAAATTCCGCATCCGGCTTGCACCGACCACATCGCTGACGGGAAATATCCACAGGGGGTGACGGATCATGGGTTGGTTCCCTTGCCTTAAGCTATACGTGGTTTTAATCTTCATTTAACGCAAATCCTGGTTAGCTCCATCAGAAAGTTTTCCACGAAGACAAATTTCTCCCAATACTTGATCCAGGAGTTCCCATGTCTTCTGGATTTAGTTCAAAACTACAGGGCTACGGAGTTGAATGTTAATAGTCGTAAACCCAAAAATTGGGTCGGCTGTTTAACGACGGTTGCAAAATATATAAATATCAAAAACCGGGGCCTCACATACAAAAGTTTAAAACCAAGTTTAGTAAATATCCGTAGAAATTAAAACAATATATTATTTCGTAGTTCTTTCTCCTTTTTCAAAACTTTCCTCACTTGTTCCTTTTTGGTGATTGCCAAGGTTATTAACGCAAAAGGAGGAGAAGAAGATAATGAAATTGGGGAGTTGTCACTGTGTTTCTTGGAATTCTGGTCCCCCTAGATTGATTGCTTAACTAATCAGATCAAATTCCAAAACTGTTTAGGTCGAACTTGTAATCAAGGGTCTGTCCAGACATTTTGTGAAAGGTCCGGTTTTGTAAAATTGTGAAAAAATGACTCGTCATTTGTGAACATAAAATAAACGTTAAGTCACATTCCTTCAACTAGAGTCCTGCTTTTGTGAATTTATGCAAATAGGGTCCTACTATTGCAAAAAACTCTTTCAAGGAGTTTTCAAATTGTAAATCGATACAAGATTATGCTCAACACAGTAAAATTATAATCAAAAGAAATTACATTTTAAAAAATAAACAGCAATTGCTGCTACTGAATTAGAGATGTAACATAAAAATATTTGGTGTTTAGCCTATACTGCTGAACACAGAATATTCATTTCGGACGAATAAAGGAAGAAGCTTGTGCCGAAGACAAAACTTAGTTCGTTTACATCTGTCTTTCTTTTTTCATCCCCCTGGGAAGGGCTTATTCGATTTACAAAACAATAATGAAGATAAACAAATTTGTGAGGGGTCCAATTAAAAGATCAATTATTTTGTGAAGGGTCCGTTTTTATGAGAAGATAGTTTGTGAAGGGTTCGTTAACGAACCCAAATTTCTTCTAAATGGTAATGTTTTATTGATATTATTTTCACACAAAGTGCGCAGTTATTTTGAAGATAAAATGCATGGAATACAGTGGGGGATCCACAGATTTCCTGGACTTATTGGTATTAATTATGACACCTGTACAGCAAAAAATTATAATTTAGTTGAAAATAGTTTTTAAGCTGTTTTCCTTTAAGACTTTTGACAATGTCGATTTAAACTCATAACAATGTTGCTGTGAATGACCGAAATTAGTGGTCGTTGATTTCCACTGGTTGACAATTACATAGTCTATCATATGGTGCGTAGCGTTTTTAAAAAGTTCTTAAAGGTGCTTAGTTTTGATTTTCGTTTTTCAAAAGCCCTTAAAGGTGCTTTTTCATGTAATGTTTTTTAAAGTGCTTAATTTTTCTTTTTCTAAAATGAGATTTTTTCCTTTACCGTGTCGATTTTCGCTGCTTTATTATGCAAAAACTTACTTTGTTCTATTCAATGTTTTCATAATTCCTCCCACCACAATTCATTTCGACTTATCATCGACCCTCAACACATGATAGCACCCCAATCATGTTATTTGTTTGATGAAATACTTGGGAGTCCACATCTACTGGGCTGAGTTCCGTGAGATTATTCCACTCTCATGTGCTGCATTTTGCAACATATTCTGAATTTCAGACTTCATTTTCCACTCTCTGAAATTGAACCAAAAAAACTTTTTATCGTGACTAATATGATCAAGAAAAGAATTCTTTGTCAGAAACTAGTTCTTTTATCATGATCATGTAAAGTCTTTGAAAATTATTTTCCATTTTGTTAATGTATATAGTGCTTAAAAGTATTTTATTACTGCTTAAAAAATACTTAAGAGGGGCTTATTTTTTGTTGAGATATTTCGGTACGCACCCTGTTTAATTAAATGCCACTACCCGGTATACATTTGTCCGGCAAACCCTACTTTCAATGTTTTTTTTTAAATCTTCATCAGTGTCACGATACATTTACCCGATATGCCCTACACTGATGTTTTTTTAAGATTCAGTGTCACTCACCGGTACTCAGATCCTCAGATGATATTAAAATATCGAATAAATATAATAATATCAACGAATAAATTCATATAAAATTAGATGTAACAAATATTTCGGACATTCACCGGTAAAAGTTGATATTCTCTTCATTTTGACGGTAATAACTTGATTTCGATGATTTTTCATTCATGGTAACATTTCGAAAATAGTTTGTAAAAAAAGTAGTTGAAGTTAACTACATTTTATTTCATACCCATCGTTGAACAGCTGACGCGATTTTTGAATTTACTATTACTAATGTTCAACTGCGTAACCTTGTAATTTTTTAATCCAATCCAGAAGACAAGGGAACTTCTGTATCAAGTATTGGGAGAAATTTGCCTTCGTGGAGGACTTTTTGATGGAACTAACTTGCATTTGCATTACATGGAGAGGAAGACCACGAGAACCTTCCACGGTTTGCCTTACAGCAAGGGGACTCTAACCCATGATTCGTCTACCAGTGAGGTAGGTTGACATTCACCATTGGAAGTTGACATTTTCTTCATTTCGATCACTAACAGTAATTTATGCATTTCAACATTTTTTGCTGATTCGGAAGATCATTTGTTTTATTGACCTATAAATTTGTTAAAAAAATTTCTTTCACGCATCAGTTTTTAAAAGTTGAAATGCATCACTCAGTCGAAAATTTATGAACTACATTTCTGTTTTATTTGTTGCTTAATTATACAGGCAAACATTTTGTTATCCCGTATAGTTGATTGAGTAAAAGTGCTTTAAAAATATTCTTTGGGTTAAGTTTAAGCGACATTTGAAACTGTTTCAACAGTCTGTCAAAAATATTTCTTAAACAGAAGAAACTAGTTATTAGTACTAATTTTATTGGTAATCATTAAATTAAGTACCAACAAATTTAATTTTTAAAATTTTTTTACAATAAATTCTAAAATGAACTATGTTAACTAATAAGCAAGTGCTTTAAATTTAAATATAAAATATTTGGCTCATTAAAGAATGTTTAATATTTCTTATAATTTTGTAAATATATTTACTAAGCGGAAGTAAAAACGCTTTATTAACATTTTCAAAAAATAGAATTCCAATTCTTTCAAAGGTCCCCTAATTCCTGTGCCCCTCTGGGCCCCAAAATCTCATACCGACCCTGGGATCATGAACAGGGCTGCGTGATGGTTTATAATATAACATCCTTATGTTAGAGTAACAGAAATTTTCATCAGATTTGGTCAAAAATAAATTTCAACTCATTTTTGTTATAACAACCACGTTAGTTTTGATGGCTCAGAAGATAGAGCGCTTGCCTTCCGATGAGGTGAATCAGGTTCGAATCCCAGAGATGGCTGGTCAATACAAATTCCGCATCCAGCTTGCACCGACCACAGTGAGGACATAAAATATCCTTAGTTGTAGGCGGACAATCCCCTTGTCGTCTGGCTCACCTTGGGAGGTTTTCGAGGTTTTCCTCTTTGTGAAACTCAAATGCAGGATAGTCCCATCAAAAAGTCCTCCACAAAGACAAATTTCTCCCAATACCTAATCCAGGATTTCTCTTGTCTTCTGGATTGGGTCTAAAATTACAAGGCTATTGAGTTGAACATTAGTAGTAGTCATAAACCCAAAATTAGGTCGACTGTTCAACGACAATTATAAATGAAATTATAAATAATGGTTTATAAAATCTTCTTTAGATTAAGATTTATACATATTTTTTAATTTCTCTAAATTTATGTGCTTATATTATTTCCAATTTTGAATTCCTCTTTTCCATTTACATGATTATGAATGATGTATCAAAACATTACTCGTAGCCTAAGAAGGTTGCTAGTAAAATATCCGTTATTTTATTTCTCCAATGTTGAGAGATATGTTAATAATTTTAAATACATATTTTGTCATTATAAAATTGTTGTTGCCATTCAATGGAGTAACAATGTAAATTTTGCATCCAGATAAGTATAACAATTAATAAGTGTAAAATTTATGTTGGTATTTCATAATCATAATTGAAAGCATAATCCAAACCAATTGGATTAAAAAGATGTAGCCTGGCTTTTTTCTAAAAAAAATCTTTTTCCTTCATCTTTATAATTTTTTTTATTACTTATGTATTTTTACCCTTGAGGGAACCAAATTAAAAAAATATGAAAATATCCCGTGGCTTTTTTTTGATTTCAAGTTTAATTGATTCTGTGAATCACTATTAATTTAAATGGCGATGAATAAAATTTCACATATCATTGCATTATTACATTGTATTATTTACATATCATTGCAAAAGCAAAAATATCTACATGAAGTATTAATGTGAACAAGTTAAGGTTAAGTAATGATAATTCTAAATGCTTGAAATAAAATAAATCATCTCCAATTCCATGTTTTGATAATTTTTATAAGTAGTTTAATAAAGTAATTTATTGAATAAGTTGAGATAAAACCTTGGAAAAATTTTTCCTCCATCTTTTTTTTAAAGATACATTAAACATTGCTATAATTAAAAGAACTACAGGGAATGAAGCAATTTTTTGAATTTTAGACTTTATTTTTCTTTTTTTAAAATTTTTTTTCTGTATTCATTATTGTATTTTTTTCAATCATATTTTTTTATATTAGCAGAAAAATTTCAACAAAAATATTGATAACTCATTGAAGATATTTTCATTTAATATTATTTTACTTAAAACTCTATGAAATATTAAAATAAGTAATGAAAGTATTTTATTCTTTATTTATTAAGAAATAATTTATATATGCCTGTGTTACTATTATATATATATATATATATATATACACTATCTGGCCATTAATGACCGGACACCCCTCATTTCGGATACATGAGGTGCTAGTATCAAGTCAGTAGAGCGTAGGGTCGCCACGCGCCTGAATCACAGTTTTAACCCTTTTAGGAAGGCTATCCACTAGGTGTTGGTACACGGCGGCAGGTATTGCCCATCATTCCTCCTGTAATATGGCGAAGAGTTGAATGGTGGTTTTGGGGCGTTGTGGTCTGGCCCTTAACCGGCGCTTCAACTCATCCCAGAGATGCTCAATTGGATTGATGTCAGGATTTTGGGATGGCCAGTCAAGCTCTTGCACCCCCATTTCATCAAACCAGTCCGTGATGGCATGTGCTTTATGAATGACAGCGTTATCGTGTTGAAACACAAACAGGCCATTAACGAACTGTTGCCACAGGGTGGGAAGCGCCGAATTGTCCAGGATGTCTCTATACCCTTCTACGATCAGGGTTCCACGCACTAACACCAAGGGCCCAAGGCCAAACCATGAGAAACAGGACCACACCATAATTCCTCCACCGCCGAACTTCACAGTGGGACAATGCACTCCGGTAGGTACCGTTCTCCGGGCATTCGCCAGGTCCACACCCCTCCATCAGAGTGCCACAACATGTAGCGTGACTCATCACTCCACATAACGCTTTTCCATTGCTCTACTGTCCACTGGCGACGTGCTCTGCACCACTGAAATTGGTGGCGAGCGTTTAATGGAGAGATGTTTGGCTTATGTGCTGCCTCTCGTCCATGGAATCCTTGTGCAATCAGTTCCCGACGAATGGTACGTGTACTGGCAACACTGCCAGATGCAGTCCGGAAGTTGGTAGCGACAGTGTCCAACGACATTTGTCGGTTTGCCGTCACTACACGTCGAAGAGATCGTCGATCCCTGTCGGACATTATTTTGGACTTGCCAGATCGGGACTGCGGTTTTATCACTCCCTCTTGTTCCCATTTCAACACGACGTCACCAACTGCTGACCGTGGTATCTGAAACTTGTCGGAGATGGCACGTATGGAATGACCAAATCGGTGGGCGCCTATGATCATACCCCTTTCCGCCTCATTCAGCTCTCGTCGTCCACTCATTTTCACTGTTAACGCTCGTACAGCCGTCGCCTGCTTGCGAATGGTCTTTCCCCCACCACAGGTTCCGTATTTATTCCGCCAGGACGAGTCTACCTGCCGTACAAGGGGTGTCCGGTCATTAATGGCTAGATAGTGTATATATATATATATATATATATATATATATATATATATATATATATATATATATATATAAGAATAGTAACACAGGCATATATAAATGGCACATAAAATTACACACACAATAAAAAAACAGGCACATAAAATTATAAATGAGATGTATTAATACATATATGTATTAATACATCTCATTTATAATTTTATACTTTTAAACATACTGTCTAAATATTTCGCATTTAATATATATTGATTCAATGGATGAAAAAGAAACAAAAATGTTTATATCAAGCTAAGATTATTACATTTTACAGGCGTAATGCTGACGTTATCTTGAATTTCCATTAAGTGGTGTTGTAAAGTGATATGTAAGCATACTTAAAATCTTAAGTTACTATTTTTTGAAATCACGATAACTCAACAACGATGCATATTTTTGAATTGTTAATCAAAAATATCATTTAATAGCTAAGAACTTACCTTAAACTCTCTTGAAAGGTTCAGTAACTTTTAATTTGGGACTTAAGGTGTCATTTTGCTCTTTGTTTTACATAAACTGAAATATAAAAGAAATATTTTTAAAAAAATCATTGTTTATAGAAAGCACAGGTTTTGAAAATGAAGAATCTGATTTTAGCTATTTGTTAATGAGATTACTACTATCCATTTGTGCATATTATTATTCTTTTTTTATAAACATTTAATTTTGCTTATTTCTGATTTTGATTTGGTGAATTGACCTTTTTTTAGGGGGGGGGGGGCAAAAAATAATGTGTTACATTTTTATTGTTACCTTTTAGATACTAATTTAGTAAGTTTGATAATTTTTCTTAAATGGCATTGCAAGTATTAATGTCAGATTTACATTATCATCCTGTTCAACTTATTCTATTAACTTTATTTTTGTTCTTTTAACTGCGATTTATTGTCCCCTTGAGATTTATTATAGCCACACAAAATACTAAATCAAATTTCAAAAAAGTTTCCTACTTTATAAAAATTTCATTAATTTACGATAAAAATATATTTTATTGATGTTAATAATTGTGGTTGTCTATTTATATTTTCACTTTACTGTTATTTCTTGAAAGGATGTTATCAAAGCAACTTCAACCGAGCAAGTCCACCATTCAGTTTATAGCGATCCAGTTTTTACAAAGATAAGCTTTAAGTCTGAAGTGAAAAAACCAGGACCTGTAAGTTCTTTTTTTATAAATAATATTTTCTTATTAATAAAACTATTAATAAAACTATTAATTACTATTAGAAAACTATTAATAAAGCAAAAAGAAAAAAACAGTATAAAAATGGACTATAAAGCGAGTAGAGAAATCAGATCAACTTACATGGGTGGAAAATTTTTCAAGAATGATTTAAAAATGTTTTTGCAGAAAGACTGAAAGATCCATTTTTATACTGTTTTTTCTTTTCATTTTATTTTATTTAAATTTCTGTTTTTACATGTTATTTTTACTTATTTTTACTTTTTGTGTTCTATTTTATTTGTTGTAATTTTTATAAAAAAAATTTTTGAGTGCTCCTCACACTATTGTATTTATATATTTTGCTTTGGCTTTATTGATACAATATCAGAAAACACTCTGTTTTGCGGATATAATCGTGTGGGCTGATGAAAAGATTATATATCTTTCTTTCTGGTTTTTTTCAGGTTTTTTTAAATAAAATTTCATCCTTTTTTTCCCAACTGTTTGTTATTTTATGACTTATTATTCCCCCCCCCTTTTTTTTTCATATGTCTATAATTTTTCTTAGTTTTATTCTTCATTTTGAACTATATATATATATATATATATATATATAAAGTATAGTTTTGTAGTAAAGAGGGCCAAGTTCCGTCGTCATGGACTGAAGAGTCGAGACGTAAGTTAGCAATGGTAGTAAATATCAAATTCTAAGCAATTTGAGTAATAGTTCAGGATCAAGTGATAAGTTAGGAAGTTTTTTCCTTATTGAAATTGATAATTTGCTAAGAGTGAAATCTAAAATGTAAACTTATCAAGGTAGTTAGTTTATTGACATGCTAAGTTGACATGCATAGTTTGGTAAATAAAAGAAATAAAAATTCATATTCTAATTTATTCTTTCTTATTTTTTTTTTAATTTGATCTGGGAAGAAATTTACTCCTAATCTGGATGCAAAAAGACAATTAGTCAAATCTAGATCTCAGCATGGTATTTTTTGTTTTATGTATATTTTTATATTAGATTCTTTATTAAATAAATATAATTTATTTAATCTTTAAAAAATAAACATCAGTTAATGTGTGGTTTTTTATGCAAAACTACTTATTAAGTACAGTGCATCAAATTCATAAAAATACTTTGATAATTTTTTATCCAACTAAATAAATAATGGAACAAGAAATAATTTATTTAACCTTTAAATATAATTTATTTAATCTTTAAAAAATAAACATCAGCTAATGCGTAATTTTTTATGTAAAACTACTTATTAAGTACAGTGCATCAAGTTCAAATAAATACTTTAATCTTTTTTGATGCAACTAAATAATAAATAATAGAACAAGAAATAATTTCACAAAATTATGATTTGTATGAAACTCTTTAGATTTGTGCAATTCTAAAATAGTTCTGAGACAAATTTCCGAAGTTTTCTAAAATAGTTCTTAAGACATATGCAAAAATTAACATTAAAGAACCGAACATTTGACTGGTTTCTATTGGGATCAGATTTAAGAGATGTCCTCCTTGAGTGTCAAAATATAAAGGTTATTGAAAGACGTTTTCGTGACTGATTTTTCTGTTTTAAATATCGTCTATACAAATTTCTTTGCATAATTTAGATCGTTAATAATGTTAATAATTCTAAAGTTATTAACATTTTAGGTTAGTACTGAAAATCTAATCATTAATTCAAACATTTTTCAGCTGTTTCTTTCTTTCTTTGGCTCATTAAGACTTTTAGTATTGTAGCATTTGTTTTAGATTTGTTATATTTGTTTACAGTAAGTAAATAAGATTTTGAATATTGAAAATTATTTAGTAATTATCTTCAAATGCATCGTTTTCTAGTTTCTGAATAATTTGTTCTATTTGCTTATGCCAAGCATAATAAAGTAAGAAAAAGTAATAGTAAAATAAGAATCCATTTCAATTTGTTTGATAAATTTGTTTTAACATTTTAATATTAAAACTTTAAATTCTGCAGTAACTATATTTTTCAGTCTTATCTTTTAGATTTGTAAAAAACGCACTTTTATTGATAGATATTTTTACTAAATTATCTGTTGACAAATTTGTAAGGTGTTATTGCACTGCTTCAGTCTATATCATGCAATAAATATGACAGATTAAAACTTGAATCAAAATGGTTTTTTAATTTATGAATTTTAAACTCCTTTACAAAACTTTTATTAGAAAGACTTTGCGAAAAATGTTTACCCAACAAAACTGTAGGATGTGTAATTATTGAATAATAAAAAATTCAAGTGCGTAAACTATTTGAAAATAGGTTATTGTCCTGTGAACTTTTTTTTTAAAGATTATTCCACTTTAGTTGAAAACAAATTCAGAAAGCTCTAAAATTATAGTGCAAGTAATATTAGTTCACTATAATATTCCTTGCATTTTGTTTTTATAATAACTTAAATTTCCTTTTTTTAATAAATCATAAACTCTTAAAACAGTTTTGGCATTTATAATTTGTTTTCAGCAAAAGGAAATGTTATTTTATAGTTACAAATATTTTAACTAGAAAGCTTTAATGTTTTAACTGATACAAATAAAATACAACTAATTTCATGTAAAAATTAGGGAAGACAGAAACTAGTGGATATTAAACAATTTAAAGTATCGAAGAAAATGCATGCTGTCTCACAGAGTTATTTAAAAGCATTGCTTGTTTATTTATTTAGTTTTTTTTCCTTGCACCAAAAAGTTAAATTTAGCTGAATTTTTCATTTATAGGACTTGAAGAATGAAGTGTTTGTTGATGTAATTGAAAAAATAGTGGTCCATTTTTCCAAAGAGGTAATAAATTTTTCGATAACAAAACAGTTAGTTTAAAATTTTATAACATGTCTTAGTTAATTTATCCATTTTATATGAATTAACATTAAAAAATAATTAATAGGTTATTGTCCCATTCTATGAAATGAGATGATTGTAGAAAAAAATGATTTGCATAAAAATGTATTATTTTGTAAGAACTTTGAATATCGTTGCTTTAGCAATTCCCCAAAAGTCCTATTTTCTTTTTCTTTCTACAAATACTTTGTAGAAATAAATATATAGAAAGAATAGTCATATTTTTTTTCTACAATTATTTTTTTAATGCAAGAAATATTCGTGCATATTTTATATTTTCATGTATGTGTTAAAATTGTTTTTTATTTACAATATGAAAGAAATTTGTTTTAAAGCACTTTTTCTTTAGAAACATGAAAAATTTCATTTCATAAGAGCCTTGAATATTGTTACAAATTTTGTTGCTTTAGCAACCCACCAATAGTCTTATTTTTCTTTCTACAATTGTTTTCCTTCTACAAATACATTGCATAAAAAAGGAATAGTCTTATTTTTCTTTCTACAAATACTTTTTTTAATGCAAGGAATATTCGTGCAGATTTTATTTACAAAGTAAAAAATAATTATTTTAAAGCACATTTACTTTAAAAACATAAAGATGTATTATTTTGTAAAATCTTTGAATATTGTTACAAGTTTTGCTCTTTAGCAACCCCAAAAATAGTCGGATTTTTCTTTCTACAAAAAAACCTTGTTGGAAATTTTTGTTTTTAATTCTGCAAGTGAGCGTTAAACTGCATGAGACTTTGCTGGAAACACTTTTTTATCAATATCTTTTTAATGAGCTAAAATAATTGCCAATTTAGGTTCAGTTGCTGTAAGCAAATAATTTGTTTTAAGCTTATGGTTTTTGTACTAAGATATATAGTCAAACCCCGCTATAGTGAACCTTAAAGGGACCGAAATTTTGGTTCACTATAACCGGGAGTTCACTATATCCGTTACGCAGGCAATTTAACTAATGGTTCCCAAACTCCTCCCTTTTATTACACATTATTCAAATAAATGACTTAAAAATATTATGTAGTAGCAAAAAATGTGTTATTTTTCATTATTCTTTGTCGTGCATGCAAAAAAAAATTAGTAATCTTTAGCTGATGAGTAATCCTCAACATCCAATATAGAAACACTTCCTCAGATAATTTTTCTTGAATTTCTGTTATTCCGCTTTTTACCTTTTCTATACCTGCCATTCGAGCACATAAAAGTAGTCTCATAAAATCGCTTAATAAATTCATCGACATTTGTCCAGATACTGGAAGATGGCGGACTCTTCGAATGTTGAACCACTTCAG
The DNA here is from genome assembly GCF_982258835.1 of Parasteatoda tepidariorum. NCBI lineage: Eukaryota > Metazoa > Arthropoda > Arachnida > Araneae > Theridiidae > Parasteatoda > Parasteatoda tepidariorum. The sequence continues at coordinate 130,456,382 of NC_141755.1, read as the reverse complement.
TAATGCTTATTCAACATCCTCGTGATCTGCTTTTCTCAACTTTTTTCTGCCTTCTAAATTTTTTTCATGAGCAGAAATTATTAATTGCCTATTTTTCCGTACGTTACAAACTGCAGATTTGGATAGTTTATATTCCCTGCAAATATCAACTTGATTGCATACATTTTCAATTTTTTTGATTATGCTCATTTTATCATCAATGGAGAACGTTTTACGTTTACTGGTCTCCAGAGTTAAATTTGAGACACTTGTTAGCAGACTTCTTTTTAATTGAACTGAAAGCAAAAAGGAGTTGAAATGAGGGCCTTATCAACGCATATTAGTATCCAACCCTTTGACCAATAACGAATAATTACTCATTCCCTCTGACAGAAAATGTACATTGATCCCACTGACACGTTACAGGTGCCTCATTGCCTGGATTGGAAACATCTGCTTGGTTTGTTTAGGGATTGGAAAGTGAGATAAAAGAAGCAAACAAGAAAAAAAGCTTATCGCTACCTTCCCCTCTATAGATGGTTTTAAACATTTGTATGTGTATTTATTTTGAAGTAGAAATTTCAAAATTATAACAAAAAAATGAAGAAAAAAATCAGTCTAAGACAGGAAAAAGTTAATTATATCCAACTTTCTCACTTTTTTGGTTCATTATATCCACAAAAAATAACATTACACGTGTATAGCAAGGCACGGGACAGAATATTTCGTTCACTATATCCGGGAGTTCACTATAAACCATGTTCACTATAGCGGGGTTTGACTGTAGTTGCTTCTCTGACTTAGAATTTTCTATGTCAATTTTTGAACTTAACAAAGAATAATGTTTAAAAAAAAAACATGCTTAAAATAAGTGTTTTGTTTAATGTGAAAAGCAAGTGTTTTAAAGGGATATTCTGGTTAGCAGTGTGCAGGACTCGTGTTCGTGAAAACGGGGTCTGGGTGTGGCAGAAGTCAAATTCTTGGCTATAGATTGTGCCACTAGAAAACAAATGCAATCACACCCTAATGGCCTACAACAACAATAAGTGTTTTAAGCATATCTCTGATTTTCAAAAACACCAATTATTATTACCAAGCCAATTCCTACCCATTCTTCGTGAAACGGTGGCTTAACTAAATAATCCTTCCATAATTGTTTTTACATTATGTATCTAAATTTATATTTAAGTACTGCTTATGGGGTGTATAGCTTTAAAATTATATTAAGAGAAGACCTATGAACTTATTACTTTTTTTTTATTATAATGTTACCACACTTAAAACCTTTTGATTTGTTGAATTTGATATTTTTACAAATTATTCCTTATCTGGAAATTTTCTAAATATAATTTCTTTGTTGCTTTTCCTAAAAGTGCAATGACATCATTTCTTAGATATTCATAAAACAATGTTGAGTTATTTAAAAATGTTTTGTTGTACTGGGGGATTGTTGAAACAAATTGAGGCTATTTTCTTTTTAATTCAAAATTATTTTCTATTCAATTTTTTGCTTTATTTTTCCTTTCTATGTGTAGTTTTTTTTTTTTGGAAAATAACTATTTCAATATTTTTTTTATTAAAACGATTGAGAATTACCAATGTAAATACCATCTGAAATAGCATTTTGAACTGATAAGTAATTTTTTTTGCAGTATACTATTTTCCTTAAAAAAATTTTTAAAAAAATCAAGATGTGCTTTTTAATATTGATATTTCTTTAAATTTACTTCTCTCTAAACACAAAACTTTCAAGAATAAAGAAAAATTTGAAGATTATTGCTTGGGACTTAAGAATTATCAATCTAAATGACTGCAGCTCTTTGTCAATTATTTAAGTGTTCTAATAAAGTTTTGATATATTGTAAAGTTATATCTATACAATCGGACCTCTATTTAAGGATGACACTAAATCCTGATAATAAATTCGATACATGGAAAATTCGTTAAAAAGGAAATACCTTTTTAAATACTAACACAAAACAGGTTTTAAATTCATAAACACTAGACATAATTAAAATAGCAATTGATACACCTTTATCTTGTAAACTAGTATATACTATTTATTTCATAAATTGTAAGCAGGAATAGAGGTAAACATTATTCAGTGTTATACTATCATGTTACATACGTTTTCAACTAAAAAAAAGATTAATTTATGCATAAAATTATTGCTGTATTTATTGCAAAAGTAATTTTAAACATACATTGCCACATATGTTCTTAAGTTTAATTGCTAGTGATAAAATCTGTTAATTTTGTCTGAGTTTCTTGTTAAGAATGCAAACAAGAAAGGAAAGGGATTTTACTGCTTTCTCTAAAGGTTAAATGGCCTCGAAAATCAATTCAAGGTCATTTTCTCCATAAAATACATCCACAAGTTTGAAATAGGTGGTTCTCAAAGAAAAATTCATTAAACAGAAGTCCGACTGTGGTATATATATATATATTAGGAAACTGCTTTGAAACACAGATAAAGTCTAAAACAATATTGCATGACATTTTAGAAGACTAAAAAGGATAATTTTGAAGTAGCTTCTTCACTATCTGCAATCCTTATCAATTGAGTTCTATAAAATTGTCTTTGTACAGTCCAAAATTTAGTTAATGTAATATGAAAATTTTCTTTCTTTTTTTAAAAAACTGGTTTGTAGAAAATTTTTTTCTGACTTTGGATCAAATATTTTAAGCAAGATATGATCTCTTGACTTTTTAAATGTAATTTACTTTGAGTTAGTTTGGAAACTTTGAATTTTTTTTTTTTTTGGAAATAATGCTTGTAGTAGTTTTTAATTTAAAAAAAAAGTAGTTTCGCCTTATTTTACTTATTGTAAATGTGTCATTCGATTTTTAAGCATAGCTTGATGAATTTTTTATCATTTAAAAACTTATTAATTTTCAGGGAATAATTCATAAGTACAAACTGCATGGAATGATGCTCATGAAAAGCTTCTTACTGCTTAGTCTTAAAATAATTGTGAATTTAGAAGATAATTTAAAACAAGGTGACGTAAAGAAAGGTAATTTTTATTTTAGCAAAATTTTTTAACTTGTTGTTTTTTATGTTTTTTAAAAATTTTGGAAGATTACTTTTTTTTATTAATATTCTTATTTATTTACTGTTCTGCTATTTATAAGTAACAAACTTTTAAAAAAAAGAAATGTGTAATTTCTTATTTTCATAGTTTGTTTCTGTATGAAGTTATAAATAAAAATAATTAATTCTTTAACTGTTTAACATTTGTTTTAGATTAATTGAAGTGTTTTTTATGAATGAATAATTCATTTCATTGATAATTATTTTGAATGCATGTTTCTTTTGAAGTAAACATTTGTGATAATTTTTGTTTTTAATGCATTGTTAATACGTGATGGTTGTGAACGCGGTGTGTAGCTTTTCTCAAAAGGGCTTATTTTTGATTTGCGTTTTTTGAAAAACCCTTACAGGTGCTTTTTTTTATTTGGGATATGTAAGAAGAGCTTAATTTTTCTTTGAGATTTTTTCTTTGCCTTGTCGATTGTCATTTTAAATTGCAAAAAAGACATGATTTTTACAATTTTCTCTGCAATATTCATCAGAAACTAGTTATTCCATCATGATTATGTAAAGTTTTTGAAAACTTTTTTGAATTTTATTGATTTTATGTTAATAATTTAAGAACTTTAAACGATAGAAAAAAATGATTTTTTGCCGCACAGTTCCTAATTATAATTTTCTTCGAAAGTGATCTAAACTATTTTTTGAGTGATAAAAAAGTGCTGGCGCTTATTTTTTGTTGAAAAATCTGACTGCGCATTCTGTATGCCATTTTGTTCCCCATGACATTCGAGTGGTGATAAAGAGTATTTTTAATCAATTTTTTTAAAAATAACTATTTTTTTATATAAAAAACAGTTATTTTTCTTATCCATTACTTTTTCAATCTTCTCTCTGCCTGATTTGTTTTCATTCTTGAACTATGAATGTATTTTTCCCATGGTGTGCAGCATTCTTAAAGATTGCTTATTTTCGAATTTTAAAAGCCCCTAAAAGTGCTCTTTTTATTGATTGTTTTTAAAAAGTGCTTAATTTTCCCTTTTTGAAAATGAGATTTTTTTTCTTTACCATGTCTCCTTTCGTCACATATTATGCAAAAGACTGATTTTCACATTGTTCTTTTCAACGTTTTCACAATTCATTCAAGATCAATGCATTTCCGTTGGTCAGTAGTGTATGAAAGCGCCAATCATTTTACATGTTTGATGAAATACTTGCAGGTCCGCATGTGCGTATACTGACCTTGGGTTCGGTGAGATTCTTGGACTTCCCTGCACAACCTTACTGCATTTTGCAAGATATTCCTTTTTTCAGACTTCATTTTTCACCCTCTGAAATCGAACTGAAAAGTCTCACTTTTCTTTTATGGTGGCAAATATAACTAAAAAAAGTGTTCTTTGTCAGAAACTAGTTATTTCATCATGACTATAGTTTCTTTGTCTGAAAATTACTTTGCATTTTGTTAATGTACATAGTGCTTAAAAAGTACTTAAAAGGTTCTTATTTTTTATTGAAAGATTTAGCTAGACACGCTGTTTCCTCATCACTTTAATCTTTCTAGTGTTTCTGATGTTTAGTTAGTTATGGTTGAGGTATTTGATAGAATATGAAAAACAGGTTCTTTCTAATTTTAATCTTAGATCCCATGAATTTCATCAAACTTACCTCCATGACTTTGAATCTCTGTCTATTAACCAGGTCTTTTATTTATAGTGTCTTTTTCTTATTAAAATTCGTTCTCCTATTAATTTTTTTTGTTTGTCTTTTTTAATAGAAGCATTTTATAAGTTTTATGTAAAGTTAGATTCGACATTGTTATGTTTTTACATGGTTAATTACTTTTAACTTCTTCATAAAGATGGGCCCAGGTCATTAGACCTATGGATAAGGCAAGCAAAAGTTCATTGTTCTCCACAGATTTATGCTAAAATTATTAAATAAAAAATTATATGTTTTACTATTTAATTAAATATTTCAATTTTATTTTAATTTTTATATTCAGATAACATTTTTACTGTTAATTTTTTCTCTCTTGGAAATTGCAATGAAAATATAAGAAAAATTAAGTCTGATTTTAGTTGGGATTGTTATTATTAACCTATTATTATTTTTATTTTATCTACATGGACCCATCTTTTCAGTGAGACATGGTTTTATTCAGATTCACAGAACATGGACAAAATACAGATTCACAATTCTCTGTTTTATTATTTTTTTATTGATTTTTTTTCCGTACTTACTCTTAGTTTCTATTCTTAGTTTCTATAATTTCCTTCTTGATGCTAAGGCCGCTGACCAGACTTAGATCAAATTGACATTTATTTGAAAGATTTTCTTCGATGTAATATTAAAAAGCTAAATCAGTTTATTGACATTAACTCACTATTTAATTAAAAATTGACACAAGCTCACTATTTAATTAAAAATAACACTAATTTTGTTTTTAAGATACTTAAATTATGAATTAAAATAAGAGTAAACATTAAAAAAAATTTAATGAATAGTGAATATCAATACTACATGTATTTAAATCATATGGTTAAATGTAAAGAAAAAGTATTTTTTTATTCAAAATTTTTCTATTATTAGTATTTCTCCATTTTTTTTTCTTTTACCTATTTATTCTTTGTTTCTATTTAGTTTCCTTCTTGATGCTAAGGCCACTGTACAGATCAGAATTGGATCAAAATGATTATATGTATTTGAAAGTTTTGCTTAGATGTAATATTAAAAAGTTAAATCAGTTTATTAAATTCAACTAACTCAATATTTAATTTAAAAAAGTACTAATTGTATTTTAAGATACTCAAATTATCAATTAAAATGAGAGTAAACATTAATACTAAATTTTAACGAAGAATAAACAATAATAATACTACCTACATGTATTTATTCTTATAGTTAAATAGTATTAGCAAATTAGTAAATAGCAAAGAAAAAGTATTTTTTCCATTCATTTGCTGCACATAAGCTGTAAGTATATAGAACTCATAAAATAAGTTCAAAATGTAGAGAAAACATGAAAAAATTACAGAATAATGAAAAAGTGAAAGAAAAGATATAATCTTTTCATTAGCTCACACGATTATATCCTCACACTATTGTATTGATATATTTTGCTTTGGCTATATTGACACAATATTAGAAAGCACTCCTTTTTGCTGATATAATCGTGTGAGCTGAGGAAAATATTATATCTCCTATTTTCCAAATTTTTATAAATTTTTTCTCCTTTTTTTCGGATTTTTTAACTTTATTTTTAACAATTTTTTTCTTTTTTCATTATTCTCTCTCTATATATTTATTTTTTGTTGCAGCACTGATTTTTGAGCAACATCATTTCAGCAGTTGCGTCGATGAAAAAAACTTTGAGAAATACAGATCTTTTGCTGTAACGCAGTCTCAAGGTGAGGTTAGTAAGTTTTATGTTCCATATTGTTTTTAATTATTTTGTTACTGCGTGCAAACTATTATTATATTCTTCGCTTTAACTAATATCCTTCTATATAATGAGAAATATTTAAGCTATTTACTTCCTTATTTATTTTGATAAAACATTTTTGTTTGGTTTTTATATAAAAGCTTTAGCTTATTTACCATTTTTGTAATATCTCCCACTTTTCATCAAAGCTATTTTTAACCCATCACTTGCAACTTTTTAGTGTTCACGTTTCACAATTTTCGCAAACACACTTGAACTTTTTTTTACATTGAACATCTTATCAAGCACGTAAAAAGGTAAATAAAATAAATAAATAAGCGGTTCCCCAATTGATGCTGTTTTACATAACATTTTTAGGGTTTCAAAGCAGATAAAAATCCCCAACTTTATTCTTAACACACTCTTTCCTTTCATGTGTTTGCTAAAAAACAAGATTATTTTCTACGATTTGAATACCACACCTGTTTAACCCCACCCTTTTTTTTCCATTTTGACAGTTCGGGTAAGATGATGGTTGAATCAATAATATTAATACACAATATACTCCTGATTGTGCTCCGGGAAAAATCCGAATTTCCGGATTTTTTGCTAATTGCGAGAAATCCAAGGCATAGAAGTTTTAAGAAATCATCGATTACATTTATGCATGAAAACTCTTGTATATTTTATTTAGAAATATTAGAACTAGAATTTATGCTTGACATATTTTTCATTTGTAAATATTTTCTTCTGGTAGAATAACAAATGTGATTAGAAATAAAAGTTAACTTATACATAATTATTTATTTACATTATGCTACATGTAATTTATTTAGAATTTCACGTTTTGAAAATATCAATAGCTTGAGTTTATAAAGACATTTATTTTTTGAAATGCGTCATTAATGATTTTACTCAAGAAACTTGCAGGATTTTCGATTTGGGTTCGCGATTACCTTTTATACTCCTGATTGTCTGCCTATAACTTCTGGTTGTTCCGGATTCAAAAATATTAGGAAATATTGACTCTCATTATTTTATTAGTTTGTACATTGCAGTGTGTCTACCACTACAATAATACAATTCCAATTCACTAGTATATAAGACATGTTAACTCGATTCTATGCTGGGGAACCTTTTCATAAATGAAGGTTGACATTGTCGATAACTACTATCCCCACAAATATTTTTTTATTTAAAAAGCTTAGTTTATTTACCATTTTCATAATAATTTTTATAATAATAAATTTCTAATTATTTACATACAACTCCTGTTTATACTTGATTCAAAATATTAGATTTGGTAACATCGACATCCATTACGTGCTATTTCTTATGAGAGTTTTTAATTTTTCTTCATTTAAAAGTAGATACTTTATTAACTGTTTTCATGGCATGAATGTACTGGAAACTCTTGGTGCCTTAGCAGGGACTTTGAGGAATCTGAATTGAAGCTCCTGAAAAAAACTAAATCTAGAATATGAGATTCATCGATCTTTAGGAATCCAGATTTCGATGAAAAATGGCATTACCGCTAAACGAAAGATTTAAAAGTGGGTGGAGTTTCAGATTTAACCAATCATCAACAGGTTTTTAGGTGTAGTGCGTTATCAGAAGAAACAGATTCTAATACAAAATGCAGAGTGTCAATTGTCAAAATGTCAGAGTGTCAAAATGCAATTGATCAATTCTGATATTTTCCAGATTTTTTTAAGAGAAATTTGAAAGCGCAATAATGAAATTCCGTTTGAAAGTAATATTTGTTTCAGAAATATAATTAATTTAAATGTGTCGTTTTGTTAATATATCATACAGATTAATTTTACTTTAATTACCAAATTCATTTAAATGTAAAACCTAGCGTGTTTTTTATGTTGAAAAATCGAATATTAAAGACTGCAAAAGCATACTGCGTATTTTTAAATGATGATATGATTCAATCTAATTTAATACTTGCGTCTTCCAATATTTTATGTTTACTCTTTGTTTTGTGTTCATCCATAAAATATGATTAATCAAGAAGACAATGTTACAAACAAGTGTATTTAAAGAAAAAAGCTTCGGTTGAAATTGTTATTTTTTTTCTTCAGTCAAAAATCAGTTCGATTTTAATTTGATATTGGTTTTATTTTTAATTTCATTACATTATATGCACAAAACTAAATTACATTGTAATGTAAATTTCATATTAAAATATAGCAATATAATTTTAATAATTTTAATATAATTTTAATACTCTCGGTTAGAAATTCAAATTGTATTTAATTTAAAGATTTGTTTACATTTCTTTGAAGAAAGCTGTTTCTGTAAGTATCAGAAATAGGAATGTGACATGATGAACAATAAGATAGATGTAATTTTATTTTCGCACCTAATAAATTAAATGTTAAAAAATAAAGTATTGAAATTAATAACTAATAATATTTCTGCAGCCGATGAATCATAATTATTTAAACAATAATATTTATATGTACAAAAATACCGCGGCTTTCATGAAATTCAAACTTTAGAAAACAGTTACTTAAATTATTAAATATTTTTGAGAATGCCATTTGTAGTTTCAACTCATTTTTAGTTTCTTTGATTATACAATTGATGCTTTTCTATATCAGTGAATTATAAATCAATTTTACTTATAGAATATTTTTTTTTAAAAAATTTCTATCTATATTTTTTTTCTATGCTTTATATATTTTTTTCTTAAAAGTTTCTATATTTTATAATATATTTCTTCTAACTATTTTTAACTGGATTTTGAGACCCTTCCCCTTGCTCGCACCAATTCACAGTCATAATTCTTTTTCTTCGCTTAAAAGTCAGTGTATATTATATCTTTTCATTATCAAGGGAAAAAATATCTTTGTTTATAAAATATATAGTTATTGCAATGATATGTATTAATATAATGATATCTCAATTGGAACAATTAGCTGCATTTGAAAATTTAAACTGCACTAGAAAAAATATTTAATCTTAATAATTCCAAATGTGCAACATAATTAAAATCAGAAAAATATAAGTTATTTTACTTATTAACAATATGTAATTATACTTCAGTTCAAAAACTTCAGTTCAAATTGAAAAAGATTTGCATGTCTCTTGAATATCTAATATTTTTTTTAATTTTTATATAAATGTTAAGATTTATTTCTGGCAACATCTAACCATATTTTTCTTTTATTTATTAAATTTTTTTTTGTTGTTTATGATATCAAGAACAGTGTAACCTATAAATTGAAGATCTTGAGAGAGATAAATATATTTTTTTACAACAACGAGTATATAATTATTAATAAAAAATAAAAACTGAAGAAAAAAAAATTTAAAAAAAATATATATTTTTTTCAAACTTAAATATAATGTTACTTTTATGATAAAGACGCTTTACAAATAACTTAAAAATAAAACGAGTCTTAAGGAAATGTGAGTTTAGATTTATCAGGATTCACTCTAAAGTTAATGAAATCTTTAATTTAATCGATTTTAAACTATATTTAACTAATAATACATTTATTATAAGTTTAGTTCAAATTTAAGGTACAATAACATCTTAAATAAAATTTTTACTTTTTGTTCAATTAACTCTAAATTTTAAATTATCGTAATTTTTTGGCAACTTAATAACATAAATTTGTTTTAAATAATTTATTTTTGTCTTCTTATTTAGATAATAAATTTCTATCCCGTTTACCTCCTTTTTTGATCTGTTGGAGCAATATCGTATAAAATTCACTCCACCAAACAATGGCTAAGCACCTAGTCCCGTTTTTCAGATCTTCATCGTTTATTAAGCGTGGTAGGAATGCTATCGAATTATGGCCGTGATCAGATAACGTGGACAACGCCTGAGCTGGTATCCTTCTCTCTAAACTTTCACATCACAATCAACATGGCACTTTTAGCCACAATAGATTTAACGTGTATCTTTCTGTGTATTTACACTGGTGGTTTAGGCGGCTTCTAAAATTGAATTTATGACCCGCAAGTGAAGTGAGCAGTTAACGGGCTACCACCACTGCCTTCATAATAATATGCAATAGAGTCACGATGGCTGTTCGATACGAATTCGGCATCCGGCTTTCACTGACCGCAGTGCTGAAGGTAAATATCCTCAGTGGTAGAGGGATCATAGGTTAGAGTCCCTTTGCCGTCAGGTTAACCGTGGGAGGTTCTCGTGGTCTTCCTCTTCATGTAACGCAAATGTGGTTTAGTTTCATAAAAAAGTCCTCCGCGAATTTCTCTCAATACTTGATCAAGGAGATCCTTTGTCTTCTGGATTGGGTTCAAAATTACAAGGTTACGCAGTTGTACATTAATAGTTGTAAACCCAAAAATTGGGTCGGCTATTCAAAGACGGTAATAAAATAAAATATGCCAATAACATAAAATTTGTATTGAAAAGTTTATGGAGTCACATTAACTCAACTGCATGTAATTAGTAAATTATTTGTATGTTATTTTAATAATTTTTTTGGTTCCTTTGATCTTTTTATTACATTGCTGATTATTCGAAAGCTTTCAATTCCTTATTGTTTCTTTCATTTTTCCAAAGTATTTGATTAACAGCCTGTTCTACTTCAGATTTTTTATGTTAATGTGATAGATACACAACTTACTGCATTTTTTAGCTTTCTTTGATATTTTTTTAGTGTTTTTAAGATTTTGTATGAAAATTTTAGTTTTAAAATTTCACAAAAAAAAACATGGCGATTTCTTGGTATTTTCTTGGTCTTTATTCAATAGATGGATATTTAGGTATCAAAGAAAAATAAGTGAAATTTGATTTTGCTAACATTAAATATTTTAGTCATCTGCATAACCAAAATAATTATTTCTTTCTTAATAAAAAGAGATATTAAAAATTGTACAAAGCAGTTATACTACAATTCCAAAGGACAGTTGTGAAGTGCAGCAGAAATACCATAAAAAAAATTTAAACCAATAGAAAATTTAAAAGAAGAAAACAATGAAAATTATGAAATTGATGAAAAATTTTAAAATGTCATTTTTATATTTTTCATCGTTTTCTTCTTTGAAATATCCTATTTGTTTCTTGTTCCCTTTTGGTCTTTACCCAATTTTGTCAATTTAGTTTTGTGAAAAAGTGTTTGATCTATAATACTATCTTTCCTTAAAAGATTATTCATTCTGCCTTTTATGTTATAAACATATAGCTAATTGTGATTTTACTTCTTTGAAACTTCTTTCATCGACTTAAATTATAATTCTAGAAATTACGGTATTTTCTAGTTATATTGCATTTTTTAGATATCCTGTCTTTTATGTGATGATAATATGTAATGGTATATATATGTTTGAAAATGTTAATGATTATTAATTTTTTTCAGGTCAAAGCAATGACTTATTATTCCACGACTAGTGCATCATTTGTGCCATTTAGACTGCTTTCAATTGTTGAAGATGTGGATAAAAATAGGTGACTTTCTTTTTTTCTTAACTGCTGAGTATTATTAAATTTGTTATTTAAAGCAGTTTTTTTTTAAATATCAGTTTTTTATAATAATTTTAATTTAAAATTCGGTTTGTAATAACATTGCTTTTTTATAATAATTATAATCTAAACTGATTATTCATATTAAATACAAAAAAAGAACATGCATTTTATAACTATTTTTGTTTTTGCAAGTTAAATTTTTTATTAACTTGTATTAACTATTCATTTTTTATTAGCTTGCAAGCTAACTTTAGAAACTTCAGCCTATTTTAGAGCTTAGCAAATATGCCAATTGTAGCATAATTTACAATGCATGTCAATTTTTTTTAAAAATTTATTTTAATGGTTAATATTATGGATGTAAGAATGGTCTAGTCACTGATGTTCGATATTGTTCTTAATACAACTATGCAGAATATAAGATGATTTTATGATCTTTTAATTCTTTTTCATATTATTCTGTAACTACTACTACTATATGCAATGCAATGCAAAAAGACTAGTTGTTTGTTTTTTTTGGAAAATTAAATAAAGTAAAATAAGGATTTTTTTAAAGAAATATTTTTAAAAATAGCTGTATTTTTTATTCATGTATTTTACTTACAATAGGTACGATAAATAATTTATTATTGATAATTCTTCTAATAAGTGATTTATATGTATAAAAAAATGACTGTCTGGTTTCCAAATCCTTCTAAATATTTAAAGTAACCAAATCGAATCTCATAAAATTCAAGATCAAATATTCCTTAAAACATTTATATAACATCCAAAATAGACAAATATACGAGCCAATAACTTCACAGTTAACTCGATGAGTAAAATATTATTCATTTTTTTATGACAGGTAAGTTTTTTCCTTACAAAAAAATGAAATTAGTAGGAACAAGCAAAATACAATTGTATTTTGCAGAAGCTTTTCCTCAACTCAGGGTTACAAATTACAATCAACCTGTAGTTACTCATATTGTTATTGCCTAAAAGAAATTTTTTAAAGTACATTAAAGCAATAAATAATATTAATTCCAAAATCTATTAACAATACGAAATTCTTTTTAATTCATTATTTAGGTTTCACCACAAGTTTCCATTGCAATATTTTTTAAATAAAGTCGGACTTCTTTTTAACGAACTTCCATTTTGCAAATTTCTTTATTTTGTGATTTTTTTTTCTTCAAGAAATTTTGGAAATTTTTTGTTAAAATAACTTCCAAATAGAAGAGAATTTTCTATTTAACGAACTTTTCTTTGAGATCCACATGTTTGAAATGTTCTGAAATGTTTCCCAAAATATTTCAGAACATTTCAAACTTGTTGACGCATTCTATGGGGGAAATGACCTTGATTTAATTTTTTAAGCCACTTAATTTATAGAGTAAGCTGTAAAATCCCTTTTTGCTTGCATCTAAAACAGAAAACTCAGACGAAATTAACGGATTTTATTAGTAGCAATTAAACTTAAGAATGCATGTGGTAATGTATGTTTAAAATTACTTTTATACTAAATGCAGCTATAATATGGTACATAAATTTAGCTTTTTTCTCAGTTGAAAATTTATAGCATATGCTAGATAATGTTTTGCACTTTTCTTGCTTTCCCTGCAGATTTCTTTTATGCTTTTATGATTTATAAAATAAATAGTAGATGTTAGTTTACAATATAAAGGTGTATGAACTGCTATTTTAATTATGTCTAGTGTTTATGAATTTATAAAATGTTTTGTATTGTTTAAGTATTTCAAAAGGTGATTTTCTATTTAGGTAATTTTCCTTCCAACAAACTTATTTTCGGGTGACTTTGTTAAATAGAGGTCAGACTGCAATGTATACACACTGATTGTGCTTGTCAACCCTTTTCAGATTGCTTCGCTATTTGAGCTGATTTTACTCGCTCATTAAATACCTTGTAGTACTTTTTTTAAAGTTCTTTCTTAGAAATCTTGTGAAACCTTTGATTTCAAACTACTTGGGTATGCTACTTAGTAATACTGAAATACTACCAAGTAGTTTTTCAGTACTACTACTTGGAAATCAGATTTAGACTGAAAAATTCATTGAATTTTTCTATGTACACAGAAATATAAATTCAGTGTTTGGAGTTGCAACAGTTTAATATATTGGACACCATATGGCATTGATGACACCATATGGCACCATATGGCACCATATGGCATTGGACACCATATGGCCTCAGCTCATAAATTTAATAAGACAGTGAGAGTCTTATGTGCTACACTGCAATGGTGCCATTGCCTGTGCAAACTATTCATAATAACTACATTAATTAAATTACTCTATACTTGTACTTAACGTATTACAGTCCTTTATTCTGACATAAACTTGCTTGAGCTTGATTTATGAGATTTTTGTTCTTTTGCTATTTTATTAGAATATTTCTCTTTCGTGTACAAACTATTAAGTGATCTGTATAAATTATGGAGCATCATGAAAACAAAAAGAAGAGTCTTAATTATTGTGTAACGTGTAACCTGTGTAGATTAAAAAACATCATAAAAAAATATAGCTCAGCTTGTAGGTTTACATAAACAGTTTGTTTTTAACTTCTGCCTAACTCATAGATCAGTTTTTTTTCATCGTTTTGTTGTCAATGTGAAAAAAAAATGTTTCATAGTATAGTGTTTTAAATAAATTCTTTCTGTTATACAAGAAAAATTACTTTTAATAACTAAAAAAACATTAATTTTTTAAAATTGGTTAATCTGATGTTTATTCAATTCATTTCAAATTAATTAATACTAAAAAAATATATTTGAAATTGTCAGCATACTAATAATTTTTTTCTATAGGGATTGTGATTTAACTCTAAAATTGTCTTGTAATTTGTCCTAATTGGTTAAGTTAAAGTAATTTATTTCGCAACTATCCTACTAAAACACAATTTCTTTTAGATCAATAATTTATATTACTTTTAAATTACTTATATACAATATGCTTCTGATTTGTATTTATTTTAAAGAATTAAGAACTAAAAATAGAAAAGGCCTCAGAATTTTTTTTTAAATTTTAAAGCATCTATCTTAAACTGCTGTGTTAAAAAAAAAATTGAGTATACTAGAAGTTGCAACTATAGTAGTAACCGCTGAAATAGAGATCGAAAGTTCTAATCTATTCACTTGGTGAGACTTTACCTTTTATTAATGCATTTTCTATTGTTAGTCATCAATTTTCGAAAAGTGCTAGACATTGATTTACACATTTTGTTTGAAAACATAAAATAGGTCAAAGTTATAACAAACTTTCTATATTTTTAAATTATGAGTGTCAAATGAAAGACTGTACTGGCATCATATGATCTCTCTTTTTGTAAGGATTACTTGTATGTGTTTTGTTTACTTCCCCGTGGCAGAATCGTGGTGACAAAGCCACATTGTCGCTGGACACAAAATTTTTCCTGTGAGAAGCTAAAAATTTTGGTTTTCTTTTCTGTAAAAGTTTTTGATCTATTTTTTTTAATGTAGTTATTATCTACTATTGATTTCCACAATTATTAAAATCCTATATTTTTAATAAGATATCATTTATTACAATAACTGAATCTCAAAAGGAAACTCACATTTAGTAATCTCTTTTTGAAAAGTCCGATTCGAGTGATTTTGTCGTCAATTTTTTTTGGTAGTTACTGTAACTGATTTCACGATTTTTTTCTAATGCAATGATTTACAAAATGCGAAAAAGGAAATAATTAGTGTGTTTCCCCCCTCCCCCCATAAAATACTAGAATATCTGCAAAAATATTAAATGTTCGAATAAAAAAGTTATATAATTTAACGAATAATGGAAGTTTTTTTTTTTTTTTGAAGTTGATGATTTTGTTACTTTAAATTAGTAACAGGTATATATTTTTTATTTTTAAAACTATCTTGCAGAAAGATATTAGTATTAAGGAGGCACGTTGCAGAAAGCCCCCAAAAAAATTCTGCTACAGGGGTTTACTTATTGATGAAGACATTTTTTTTTATATGTGGTTGGCTTATAATTTATTTTTAAAAACTTGATTGCAAATTTACAAGGGATTTTTACTATCTGAAGCAGTTTTAGTATGTAAAGTAAACAATATGTGGTTATTGGTGTTTTCACACATTTCTTCCCCTTCCATTTTTATTCAGCAAATAATTGCATGAAGAATCTACTAAGACATAAAATGTGTTGCAGTGGTCGGAAGCAACGCCCTATACGTAGTGAAACTACTGTAGTCGCTACTTTTCTTCGTAGTTTGTAGTGTAGTGTGCCACTTTTCTTACAAAAGTAGTGTAGTGACATAGTGTATAGTGTTTTTAAAAATTACTTAAAGGTGCGTATTTTCGATTTTCGTTACTTAAAAGCCCTTAAAGGTGCTTTTGTCATGGGGTGTTTTTAAAAAGTGCTTAACTTTCCCTTTTCGAAAATGAGATTTTTTTTTCTTATTTACTATGTTGATTTTCGTCTTAAGTATGCAAAAGCATGGTTTTCACGTTCAACGTTTTTACAATTCATTCAACCATAATCCAATACGGCGTACCATCGGTCCATTACGCATGACAGCGCTGTTGCAGGTTTGATGAAATACTTGAGGGGTCCGCATGTGCATCTAGTGAGCTGGGATCGGTGAAATTCTTGTACTCTCGTTTGCAACTCTGCTGCATTTTGCAAGATATTCTCAATTTCAGACTTCATTTTCCACCCTCTGATATCGTATCGAAGAATCTCTCGATCTTTTTATGATGGTTAATATAATCAAGAAAAGAGTTCTTTGTCAACAACTAGTTATTTTATCACGATAATGTAAAATCTTTGAAAATTATTTTGCATTTTGTTAATGTATATAGTGCTTAAAAATATTTTTTGAGTGCTTAAAAGGTACTTAAAAGGTTCTTATTTTTTGTTTAATGATTTGGCTACGCACCCTGAGTGAGTAATACGATACAAAAAAAAAGTAGTTTGTAGCAATTCCTGGCAACTACTTTTAATGTTAGTTTAGAAAAGAAAAACAGTTCTAACGTAACTAATTTTTCAAATTGAATGGTGGCGAATCTTCGCAGGTTAATCAATGGATGCAAAGAAAATAACCCTATGGATGCAGCTGTGATTTAACAGAAATTACGCGTTTAAAATTCGCGTATAAAGTAATATTTAGACTAGTTATTATGAAAACTAGGAAATTAATTACTTAGGTCACACTTTCGCTTGTGAATTCCCACTCGTGATGTTATTTCAAAGGAAGGGAGCAGATGAGTCACAATGTAAAAAAATCGGGGTAAGATATAAATCATCTCCAAGGATATCGCTGCACACTTACGGAGGAAAATACTTTTCGCACGAGCTTGCAAACGATCGATGTACTATCGGAAACAATTCACAACATCACGCGTGTGGACATAGATGTCAACGATACATAGGGAAATATTGTACACATCTCAGTGTATCACGATTTCCGATGCTTCGCGAAATTGGAAATCTAAACATCGGATCGGTGATGATTGCCTAGAATCGATATTTTCTTATGCATCGATTTATCACCCAGTCCTAGTGTGATACAAACAAAAACAGTAGTTTGTAGCGAGTCCTGGTAACTAATTTTAGAAACGTGGTTCTAACGAATTTAATTTTTCGAATTTGATGGATGCAAATCTTCGGGGGTCCATCAATGGATGCAATGAAAAATGACCCTGAGGCTGCAGCTGAGCGTTAACATAGATTTAAACTAGCCATTATGAAAAATAGATAATTAATCTCTTTGATAATTAATTACAACTTCATAAGCGAATGCACACTCGTAAAGCACTGATAATATTTTAAACAAACGGAACGTATTTTCGATGTACTTAATTTCTTAGACGAAATAAAATGGTTTAGAACAATTAAAAAACTTATTATTTCGTATAAGTGTTTGATAATTTCACATTTCTTAAATTAAATATTCGCTGTCGGAAGAGGCATAAAATATTGAAGGCTAAACGAACAAATTCGAAAAAATTGTTTTGGAATATCAAACTCGTTCTTGTAAACATGAATAAATGTTTCTTAAATATATTTCCTTATATATAATGTAAGCCAAATTCTTATTCAAAACCATTTTAAACTTCGGAGTAAATTAAGTTTTCTAGCAAAGTTCGTTTCCTTTCAAGCAGTGAAGTAGTTACTACAATTCCAAAGTAGTTTATAGTCACTACATTTAAAAAAAGTATTTGTAGGTGTAGTTAACTACATTTGTAACTAGCATAGTTACAAATTAGTTATCTATTAGTTATCGTTAGTAGTTAACTACATAGCTGTAGTAAACTACAAAAATAATGTAGTCTTTTCGACCCCTGGATTCGCCCGAAATTCAAATTTTTTTTAATGTTTACTTCTGAATAAATATTCTTGAACATTTTAAGTTTTAATTCTAATTACAGAAGAAATATTTTTTATTCTTTTTTTAGAACTCTTGGCTTCTTTTTAACGTTTGTAACTCTTCCTATTGCTAGCTTTTTTAGCTCAAAATGGTAAATTTCTACACTCAAAAAGCATTTTCTCTTAAACTACTTCTCCAATAAACATTGATTTTGAAAAGCGCAATCTTTTTTGTATTTATTTATTCATTCCATTTGAGAAAATTACGTCGATTTTAGAATGTTTCCTGCAGACCCATAAAATATATAAGAATAACCCATAAAATATTTGAGAAATATATTCTAATTAATATTTTCAAAATACCACTTCGTTAAGTTAATGAAAAGTGCATACTAATTACTAGAGAACATAAGAATTTTCATAAATTTTTTTTTTGAAAATTTATAAAATATGGTTCAAACTACTGTAAAGATTGTAGAATATCGTTTGCTTCCCCCCATAGCGCATCAGAAATATCGGTTTGCTTGACTGCTAAAAACAATGTCCTAAACAAGTTTTAGCTACTCTTCGTCCAAATTCACTCAGTAACCTAAAGAAGGACTCGAAAAAATGAAACATATATCAAACAATAAGTCCTTCTCGGACCTCATAGCGGCACAGATTAGTCTAAATCAATGTATTCGTAGCCTCCGGAGAAATTTATAAATTCCTCTTTGCCATCTGCTAAGTTTGAATTTAATATCTCAGATTTAGCCTAATGTAGAAAATCGGTACTTCAATAAAAACTTTCGTTAACATCGCAGCTAAAATAATAATAATAATATTACACGTTGCATATTATATTTATGTAAAAGGTTTAACGTTTTTTCCATCTTCTTTTTTAATAAAAAACTACAAATATGGATTTTACATTCAAACACAACTTAATTGTAGGACAATGTAAATTCCATAAGATATTCGTTAATTCGTCATGCCTTAGGGGATAGAGCTTTCGCTTTTACAATGAGGAGAACCGGGTTCGAATCCCCCGATGGCTAGTCGATACGAATTGCACAGACCACAGTGCTGACGTGAAATATCCTCGATGGTAGAGGGATCATGGGATAGAGTCCCTTTGCCGTTAGGCTAACCGTGGGAGGTTCTCGTGGTCTTCCTCACCATGTAAAGCAAATGGGTTTAGTTCCATCAAAAAGGCCTCCACGAAGGCATTTTTTTTCCTAATACTTAATCCAGGAGTTCCCTTTTCTTCTGGATTCGGTTCAAAATTGAAAGGCTATGGAATTTATGACCCACAAGTGAAGTGAGCAGCCAACGACGCTACCACCATCGCCTTCATTTTACTATGCAATAGAACCGCGATGGCTGGTAGATACGAATTTCGCATCCGTTCACCGACCACAGTGCTGAAGGTATATATCCTCAATGGTAGAGGGATCATGGGTTAGAGCCCCTCTGCCGTCAGGCTAACCGTTGGAGGTTCTCGTGGTCTTCCTCTCCATGTAACGCAAATGCGATTTAGTTCCATCAAAAAGGCCTCCACGAAAGCATTTTTTCCCAATATTTGATCCAGGAGTTCCCTTGTCTTCTGGATTGGGTTCAAAATTGCAAGGCTATAAAGTTGAACATTAGTAGTCGCAAACCCGAAAACTGGATCAGCTGTTCAACGACTGTTATAAAATAAAGTAAAATAAGTTATTCGTTATCGAATTTGTTATAAAAAAGTTTTGTTTTAATAAATTTTAACTATATTTTCAAATAGAAACAAGATCATTTTTTTTTCAGAACGCGAGTACATTGTAAGAAGTTGTTAGTGCATTCTAATCCAAAATGTGTTCTTGTCAGCCCATTCAACAAAAAAAATTATGGCACGGTAAAAACAAACTATAAAAAATTTTTGTCCCGGAAATCTCAAATTTGAATTTCGCGTTTAAAGTTAGCCTCTAATAGTAAGCATTTATCCTTCTAGATATTTCCCCAGAATCACAATCGTCGCTCATTGTCAAGATTCGTTAGATTATTAGCATAAATACAGAACGCTTTCCAAAATAGGTTTTGTATATTTTATGATCTAGAAATCAGCCGTTCAAGATCACAATCGCCAAAGAACATTCAAAAATTATCAAATTATCTTTAAAAAATAGCCAAAACAAGCTTTAAATGATTTTTGACTCGATGAAATGATTGAAACCGCAATATTGATTTTGGCTTCAAAATATTATTTTCCTGTAAAAATTTTGTTACCCCAAGCAATCCACCAAAAAAAAAAAAAAAAAAAAAAAAAATTTAAATTAGCAAATTTTTGACCATGAAACAAAAGTTCGTCAGTTTTTGCTAAACTTTTTAAAAATCTAAGATTTTTAAAACAAAATTAAATTTTACAACTCAGAGTTAGCCCTATATGGATTTGCCTATTATTGCGCACCAAACTTTTTAATTAGCTGAAAAGTTTATTTTTTTAAGTCAAGATGTGTCTAAGGCACTGAGATATCATTGGAAAGAATTGAGGTACAAACCCTGTTGTCTAGTCGAAGCTTCAAATGAATTCTTACCTGGGAAGTAAAGGCAGCTTCATGCCGATGGTCTCGTAAGTTTGGATCCTTTATATCCTTCTGAGTCACATATGCTATTGCGTAAATACTTTCTTTTTACCAACTTAAAAGTGTGTTTTTTCAGCCAAAACAGTTTTTGATTGACTAAGCAAATTTTTGATCTAAATTTACGAATTTCGTTTCGAACTATTAGCTTATTGTGGGGAATTAATCTCTCGTGTCAACACGACTAAAAATTTCGTTAGTCCACCCATAAAAAGGGGAAAAGAGCCACAACAGAAACAGGTTTTAACTAATTTTTGTCCCAAGAACCAAAAGTTTAAATGTTAATCAGCCAAAAAATAGTTATGGTCCGGTTCTGTTTCTTGCTAAATTATGATGGTAAACACCATATGCTATTCCACCAAATTTAAGATCATTGTAGGAAATCTTAAACCTTCCGAGCAATTTTTAGCCGAAACGAATTTGGGCTGAAATGTAAAGATGGCAAATACAAATTTTGCTCCAAAACTTTGCCCATTTTAGAAAATCGTTAGCTCGCGTCAGCACATCAAAACTTATAACTAACTTATCGCTAAAATAATATTAATGACCAAAATACCTTTTAGATAATTTTTAGCCCAATTAAGAAAGTCATTAGCAAAAAAAAAATGTCGATATATCACCCAACAAAAAAGACTTATGACTAAAATGAGTTCTTGAACCAGAAGTTCAAGACTGACTTCTGCATCTAGAAAATCCTGAATTAAGTACAAATTTTCGTAAGAGCGTTCGTCTGAAAGAGTTACGTTAGATAGTTGTAAAGTTAAGTTGAAAAATTTTGAAGGTGTTCATCAATGACTTTGTTTTTTAAAAAAAGTTCATTACAAATTAACTATAAGAAAGTAACACGCATTCCTTAGCTGAGAAAACAACGATATTGAAAGGAATATTGGTATGAGTTCTGCCATTCTATGCGTGTCATTTGTGGTGCATACTGACCACCTGCGGGTTTAGTCATCTAAATTTTTTTCATGACCGTTGAAAAATAAGTGGGAAGCTTTGTCTGATTTCTGACTAAATAATAAGCTTGAATTTAAGCTCAAAATTTTAGTCTAATTTTGGAGCTCGCTTGCCCAAAACAATATTTTCGTTAGCCCATCCACCAAAAAATCAGTTACGTCTTAAAAAGGTTTCAGCCAATTTCTTTGAAAAAAAAATAATCGAATATTGAATTTTGCCTTCAAACGTTAACCTATTGTAGGACGTCGTAAACCCCTCTAAACTTATATTTTAACCTTTCTCCAATATGTGAATATTGCCTTCTTAATTTGCGTTTTAGCTTTAAGCTTAATAAATGAATGTGGAACTTTGATGTTGAAAAATTGACCCTTATTAATTGCCTCTTTAGCTAAGTTATCAGCTTGTTCATTTCCATCGTTGTTTATTATGTGCTTTAATCCATGAGATTTGGAGGCCATTAGTAATATTAAGTAGATTTTGGATGTCCTGTATAATATGATGAGTGGTATTATAATTTTTAAGTGCTATTATTGTCTGACCATAATGTAGTTTGCCTTGCGATTTGTTGTTTTATGGCCTGAGTCATGGCTTCCTTTAATGTTATTGCTTCAGCCTGGAATATAGTGTTGTAGGAGTTATGTTTCAATTGCGTGGTTGATGTGATTATGCCATCTTCATATAGTACAATTGCAGCACCCGTACCATCACTCTTCTTGGATCCATCTGCAAATATATTTATTTTTCTTGTTAATCGGGCTTGATTAATGAATAGAAAATTTGTATAGTTGAAATCATCAAGAATTATCATGAAATTTTGGTCCTAGAAAGTCAAATCTCTCTTTTTGGTTAACCATCATAGTCTAGATGATTAACCATCATAGTATTAAAGTAAAGCATTTTCCATCATAGAATGGTGGAAGTTTGTTGGCATATCAAAGACCATAAACGCATAATGAAAAATGTTGAAATGATGTTGGACCGTCATAAAACGCACTGAAACCAGCAAAAACCATCAAAATGTTTTGATGGGACGATCAAGAATTTCGACTTGTAAATGAACAGAAGGTCAGACTCCTGAATTGTTACTAATGTTCATCTCTAAACATTTGGCGAAAGAAACAGGTTTCAAATTAGAGTTTTAACAACCCTATATAGTTATTGAAACTCTTAAAGATTATACCGCCACGCGTAGTCAATATTAGAAACCTCGTGTAGTTAATATTGTAATAGAAGAAAAAACTTTCCATTATTCGAAGTTTGGTAAAAAAATTCTACAGCATAATAAACATCTCTATTACTTCTATTCAAACTTAAAAAAACAATTGAGTCCCGCAGGGGACTGATCGTTAAAAAACCGTTCCCAGCAGATCGCCGAAGTCAAACTTCACTGATGGTTACCATCAAGAATGTTAGTTGTCTAAGAATGTATGTTGGTCCATCAATAGAAAACTATTAAAAGTTTTAACTTGGGATTATAAGTTTATAAAAGAAATTATACGTAGCATGAAATGCATTCTATATTGTAAAGTTTGTAGTTATCTTGATAACCGAAATATTCAGCTAAATTACCCAAGTCAAAATTTCTGATGGTTTTCCATTGATGGACCAACATAATCTTGATGGTAACCATCAATAATTTCACCATAAAACCATTGTAATTTTGATGGTAACCAAAATAAATAACCATCACCCCAAAGTAGGAATTCGAATGATTTATTATGGTTCAACATAAGAATAGCAACTTGTTTTGATGACTTTTTCATGTTAAACCATCAGAAATTTCCACCATAGTTTTTTTAGAAATCAAGCATTAACAGCCATCCTAATGTAGGAACCTCTTTATGATTTTCCAACATAAGAAAAAATACTATAATGTTTTGATGGTATATTTCTGAGAACCAACAAACCATCATGGAAATGCATAGTTGGAACCATCATTGATTGTTGGTTCATGAGAATCAAACTTATCTTGATGATTTACCGATAAAGTATTAAAGCAGCAATTTCCATCATGGAATAAATGAAGTTTGTTGGCATATAGAAAACCATGAACGCATAATGGAAAATGTTGGATGACCATCAAAGGATGTTGGACCATCATTAACCTCAATGAGACCAACAAAAACCATCAAAATGTTTTGATATGACCATCAAAAATTTTGACTTTGGTAGACTGACTTAGGTAGATTTTTTAACTTTCAGCTTTTTGCCCAGTTATTCCCGAATTTTTTGTACGTTCAGAAGATCACCTTTTTCTACTCAAGTCAACAAGGATTTTAAAATAATCTATTCAAATCGAAGAATAGGGAAAAATAGATTTTCATGTCTTTTTATTTTAATTAATAATGAAAATTTGATACACCATACACTTTGATGGTGATCATTTTAAGTTGATGTACTTATTTATTATTTTCAGTCAATCCAGCAACAAATCATGAATTTCGTAGTTTCACATTTCTTATAATGATTGGTTACAATCAATACAGTAATCATAGAGACACGATGTCTCAGGGCCTTCCATTGAGGTGAACCAGGTTCGAATCCCAGCGAGGCCAGGCGCATACGACTTTCACCGACCACAGTGCTGACGTAAAATATCCGCAGTGTTAGACGAATCATGGGTCCATTGGCCGTCGGGATAACTATGGGAGGTTTTCATGTTTTTCTCTCCATGTAACTCAAATGCGGGTTAGTTCCACCAAAAAGTGCTCGACGAAGGTAAATTTCTCCCAATTCTTGATCCAGGAGTTCCCTTGTCTTCTGGATTAGGTTCAAAATCACAAGGCTACGGAGTTGAACATTAGTAGCAGTAAATCCACACAAAAAAATGGGTCGGCTGTTCAACGATGGTTTTAAAATAAAGTAAAATACAGCAATCATATCATGGAATTTTTGAATGGCAAATTGGGGGATCATTTCGCAATTTACAATTTTTTTTTTCGTTTCTTTTTTTTCTTTAATATATTGTAATCCTACTTTAATATTATGCGACTGAGAAATTCTTAAACTGTATTAAAAATCTTAATCAAAATCAATTTTTGTTACGAAAGAATATTGACTAACTGATGCTGTTTATCCTCCTTATGATACATTACTATAAAAAGTTACTATACATTGATATTAATCTATTAGGAATTGCTTAATGTTCCATTAATTAAATTGTGCTAAAAAAAACTTAAAGACTTTATGTTCTAAATACTAAAATAACTAGGAAATCAACAATAGAATATTACAGTATACTATAAGGATCACAATTTCTAGATTGCAGCTACCTCCCCTCCCCCAGATTTTAAGCGTGAAAAATCCATGTATCTAAAAGAAAAGTTCATGTTTATTCCGAGAAAGTACGTTTTTGTATTTGATTTCGTGAATTAATTAGTAGTTAACACTAATTAATTAGCATATTTGTTATCACCCATTAAGATTGGAACCAGTAATGGGTGACTTCATCCGATGGAACCATTAAGATTGACACTTTTTTGTGAAAATCAAATCATTCGAACAAAAATTATTAAGGGTGATATCTTTTTTCACTGAACTGTTTAAATTTTTCATATGTTGTTGTGGACAAAATTCTATTTATTGTAATGTAATAATACATAATTTTTGTAACTAGTTAGAAAGAAAAATATTTTCTGAAAATACAGAAATTCTCTAGTGACAGGAGGATATGTTTGTAATGTACAAAAAAGACATGATAGTTCTCTTGTTTTAATTCTTAGTACCAGTTTAGTTGTAAAAAAAATTATAACTTATGATCAGTGGTCAGAAGTAGCTAAACTATTGTATATTACTGTAGTTTGTAGCGATTCTTGCCAACTATTTTTAATGTTAGGTAAATTAAGAATTTCTTACGGGTATTTGAAAGGCTACCTATTTGATAGGCAAGACCATGATAGTTCCCAATTTGTTTGTTATTGTTTTAAAAAATGAATACTTGCGGGCAGCAGGCACCTGAGACCTCGAAAACCTTTCGGTACGTCTTCTCAACTCTCAGATGTTTTGATAACAAAAGCCCAAAAATATTCCAATATTTACTATTTCAAAAGTCATTACTTACCATATTTATTAGTGTAAAGAATTATATCGAGTGGGAAAAATCTCTTTTGATGAATTGATTTGGTATCAAAATTAATTAAGTGAGAGATTGTATTTAACCACTTAATTATTGCATCATTTTGAAGAAAACAGTCGTAAAAGTGCCCATTTTTGTTACATTTTTTAGCGCAGCCATAGTGTTAAAAAAATTTCCGTTCGTAATTTATTGTCAGTCTCCCAAACCTCACAAAATTTTAAACTTCATTTATATGTGCACGATCTAATCACACTTATAAATTTGTAAACTGATTTTTTTTAAATATTTTTTGATAAATATCAAAAAATGTGTTATTATCGAAGTGTTTCCATTATTTTGTCCGACCCCTGTACTTAATCAAAACCCCTGTACTTTTTTTTAATACAAAATATTTGCTACTATTAGAAAAGAAATATATTTTCTGAAAATATAGAAATTCTCTAATAACTGGAGAATATGTTTATAATGTAGAAAAAAAATGTGATGGCTTTCCTGTTTCAATGAGGCAGTACCCGTTCAGTTGTAAAATAATAATAACTTTTGAAAAGTCGCAATTTAATAAATTATTTCAATCAATATAATTCAAAAAACAAAAATGATATTTTTACGCACAATTTGTATATGAAAGGCAAAACCATAATAGTTCCCAGTTTATTTTGAATATTAAATTTAAACAAAAATTTGTCAATACTTAATTATTAAAATATTTCGCAATGAAAAATAATAGTAGGAATAAAGTAGATGTTTTTTAAAGTAATCTGATTAATATTGAAACAAAGTGTTTGCACATTTCTAGGTTTTAGAAAAAGTCCGATGAGATCTTATTATTTGTATGGTTGTGTGGCAATAGCCTTGGCAGTGGTCTACTCAGTGCCAAAAGCTCCTTGATTCCGGATAGCAGGCATCTGTGACTTCAGAAATCTTTCGGTAAGTCTTAACTCTCAGATATTTTGATAAAAAAGCTCAAAAACTTTGTAATATTCAGCATTTTAAAACTCCGAAGTTCCCATAATTGTCAGTCTAAGAAATTATATTAAGTTACATTGAAAAATTATTTTTTAGATTCCATATTAAAGCTAATTAAGTGAAATATTACATTTAAGATCAGTGGTCGGAAAAACATTGTTTTTATAGTTTATTACAACTACTTTGTTACGAATGTAGTTAACAGCAACTACTACTACTTTTTTTTAAAATGGAGTGGCTATTGAAATTGTAGTAACTATTTCACTACTTTTAGGAGACAAACTTTGATGAAAAACTTAATTTACAACTATATTCAAAATGGTTTTGAATAACAAATTGGTCTACATTAAATGTAAGGGAATAATTGAGACAGATTTATGTTTACAAGAGTGAGTTTGTTTTTCCAAAAAAATGTTTACGAATTTGTTCATTTAACCTTCAAATTTTTACACATATTTCGACAGCGAAAATTTAATTTAAGAAATGCGAAATTATCAAATAATCGCATCTTTTCAATTGCTAAATGCTCTTTTATTTCCTCTTATAAATTAAGTACATAGAAAATGCATTCCGTTTCTTTGAAATAACATCAATGTTTCACAAGTGCGCATTTGTATGTGTAAGTACCAAGTGTGTATTTGTATGTACCAAAGTGATTAATTGTCTATTTTAATTCCTAGTTATACGTAATTTTAAATACGCAGTTATACGTAATTTTATTTATTAAAGCTCAGCTGCAGCCGCAGAGTCATTTTCATTGCATTCATTGACGAATCCGCGAAGATTTGCTCCAATCAAATTCGAAAAATTAAATCCCTTAGAGCTTAACTTCTTTTCTCAACTACCGATAAAAGTAGTTGCTAAGAATTGCTACAAATTGCTGTCTTTTTTTTTTGCATCTCCCTAAACTAGTTTTTTTTAAAGAAAGTAGTACGCTACACTACAAACTACAAAAAAAAGTAGCGACTACAGTAGTTTCACTACTTGTAGTGCGCAAGTTCTAACCACTGTTTAAGACAATTCTTTTATCTAAAAATTGTGTGAATAGTTTATTATTATTATAGGCATTTTTTACACCAAAGACCACATAAATATTTTTTTAAATGAGTAATTCATATAAATATTTGTTCAAAAAAAATATAGCTTCAAAAAAACTTAACCAAATTTTGTCATACATTTTCCTGGTTTTTGCTTTTTTTTATAAGAAAGCTATCCGTTGAATTATAAGAAAGCTATCTAATTGTTGTACTAGTATTACGGAGTTATTTACTCAGCCCATTATTTATTAAGGAATTGAAATATTTATTGAATAATGAGGTGAGTATCATTTACATCAATGACAGGGTGCGTAGATTTTTTGAAAAGTGCTTAAAGGTGCTTTTTTTTTCAATTGGTGTTCTCTTTTTAATTTCTTCTCTTGTTAATTTTTTTTTCTCTTGTAAAAGTCATCGTTGGTGATGCGCCATCGTCTTCGTCATTGGCAAGCAAATGGCCTTCCCGCGATATACGTTCGAAATCAAAATAGTTTAGTATCATGATCTTTGAACTTGACTTGGGGATCATTTACTAATTACGTATTTCCATGTGGGTTTCCAAAGCATTGAAGAATCTCGAAACTTCATCACCTCAGACTTTTCATCCTTCTTTTATTCATTTTATTCATTAAACTTAAGAATCAATTAAGAATTTTAAGATTAATATTTCTAGCTGAGGGACCGTCCACCAGCTGCATAAATATTTTATAAACTTTTATTGTACTTTGTTACTTTTTATTAATTATGGTATTATTACTTTAAAAACTTTCAGTACTCTCAAGTTGTTTTATGAGAACTCAATAATAATTAAAGGCAATATTATACACTAAGTTATGGGTATAGGTAGTATAGGTGTACACTAAGTTTCAGTTCTTCTAGTGTTAAAGAAATACTGAACTAAATAACAAATAATAATAATAAACATTTTTAAGGGCCATACAGTAATTTACATTTATAATGTGAATTTATTGGAGTTTTCGTAGTTTGCTTAATTCTTTACATATCTTAATAAATTCGGTATGATAAATAATAGTTGTAAATGATAGATAAATAATGTTTTGTTGAATATGCTTTTATAAATAACTTTTATTTAAATCTAAAAATACTCTCGATAACTTTTTTCAATTACAGTTAAATTATAATTTTGAATTAATTTTTTTACATAATTAAATAAAGTAATTATTAATTTAAAGACAAAATGAGTCACTTAATACTGAATATCTTAAGTGTGTATAAATTGTTTTGCGGTGGCTAAATATAACCAAGAAAAGAGTTCTTCGTCTGTCACTAGTTATTTTATCATGATCATGTAAAGTCTTTGGAAGTTGTTTTGCATTTGAGGAACTTTCAACAATAGGAAGAAGAAAGTTTTTTTATTAGTGTGCATATCATAATTACAGAGTTGGATTTTGATGTCACAAACTCACTTTTGATTAAACACGTCAAAAATCTGTTAACATTGGGGACATTTTGTTAGACATTAAATCATGCACAATACTTGCATTATATACTACTATAATTAACATTTGTATTATATATCATTCATTAAAAATACAGCCAAAATTGATAAATTATTAATTGGGTTTTCTAAAAACATGGTACTCTTAACATGAGATAAGTAATAACTATGAGTTGTTAATTATTGTTAATCTAAGTATTGATTTTAATTATTTTATGCCACAATCTAGGCAGATTTTTTAGATTAAGTAAAACTAAAGTGGTCGCCAATAATTGTCTGATCTTAACATATTTAAAAAAAGTATTTTTCTTGATTCTTAACGTTTGTTATTACTACTTATGTTATTTATGTGTTGATTCGCTGTCTAATGATGCGGCTTTGAGGGATATTCAGGCATCCAAAGAAAACTTTTCCGTCTAAAA
The DNA here is from genome assembly GCF_982258835.1 of Parasteatoda tepidariorum. Classification (NCBI taxonomy): domain Eukaryota; kingdom Metazoa; phylum Arthropoda; class Arachnida; order Araneae; family Theridiidae; genus Parasteatoda; species Parasteatoda tepidariorum. The sequence goes on along the minus strand of NC_141755.1, from coordinate 130,426,653 downwards.
AAGATTTTTTATTATTAATAAATGTGTCACATTTTTCCTTGTTATAAAAAACATTAAATGTCAACTTGTGTATTTATTAGTTTGAATCCCTTAAGTTTATGATTGGGATCTTTAATAAACTATTACTGTTTAAATATACAGTCAGACCTCTATTTAATGAAGTCGCTAAATCCCGATAAAAAAAAGTTCGTTATATGGAAAATTAGTGGAGTACTTGAAATACTTGAGCAATACGAAACAGGTTTTAAATTCATAATTAAAATAGCAATTGAGACACCTTTATCTTGTAAATTAGTATCTACATGGAAAGCAAGAATAGAGCAAAACATAATCAAGCGTTACTCTATCATGATACATATATTTTCAACTGAAAAAAGCTATATTTAAGTATACTTGCATTTATTATAAAAGTAATTTTAAACATGCATTGCCATATACGTTCTTAAGTTTAATTGCTACTGATAAAATCTGTTTTGTCTGAGTTTTTCTATTGGAAAGCAAACAAAACTGGAAAAGGATTTTACTGCCGAAATTTGAAAGTCAATTTAAGGTCACTCCCCCATAAAATGTGTTAACAAGTTTGAAATGTTCTGAAATATTTTTGAAAAATAGGAAAACAGGATGTCGAAGAAAAGTTCGTTAAATAGAAAATTCACTTCGCTATTTGGAAGTTATTTTACGAAGAAATTTCCAAAATGTTCTCGGTTCTTCGAAAAAAAATCGGAAAATGGAGAAGTTTGCAAAAAGGAATTTTTTAAAATAGAAGTCCGACTGTATTTTGATTTCGAATAATTTTTGACATATTCTCGTATATTCAAGAATTGTGTAAAGTCAAACAAATTTCTTTTCTTGTATATATTTTGCTTTCCAAAAACATTTTAAAAAGTTATTGTACTAAAAGGAAGAGAAATTACTGAATTTTGGGGAAAGTTTCGATAAAAAAAATTAAAAGGAACTTTATTCTGAGGAAATATTAGGGACTGAAATTTTTCTGCACTCCTGCTTACATTTCCACGAATATATCCTTTAAGTCATGAATATAATATGATTATAATTAGATTATTATGTAATTCAATTATAATTTGCAAAATATATAAATGTTTGATTAAATGAGTTAATAATTTCTTAAATCAATCAATTTAAGAGTTTAGTTGAGTTAATTTCTTAATAACCTGTAATTTCATTATGTTATAATAGTTTAGTAGGTCAACGTTCTAGTTTATACAGCTAAACATCAATCAAAAGAACAGTTTCAAATTTCGGTCTTATTCATATTAAAATGAACATGGTGTACAGAAAGCTTCAAAACTAATTTTTTGTAGTCGTTTGCTTTGGAGAAAAAAACAGTAAAAATGGAAGTAAATGAAAACTGATTTAACATATAAGGAATAAGATCATTGTTATGTGTTTTTGTCTTTTTATTTTCAATAGTCTTACAATTTAAGTTATTGGATAAATTTAAATTTGACACATTTATACTTAAAATTATTGAATATTTTCTGTACCAAAATTTGGGGTTTTGGCAGTAATTTTCAAGAGTTTATGTTAAAATAATTTAAGAACAAAATTGATGGAGAACTTGAAATTTTACAAGCATGGTAATTTAAAAATACTTCGTATTCATAATAGCTATTAATTATCCTGACTCCAAAATTTTTAGTTTCTAACGATTGTCAAAAACTATGTCAAATGGGTTTTGTGACTTGACGGTTAAAACGAGATAAAACCATCAATTGTCAAAAACGTGCCAAACATGTCTAATTATGATATGCTTAAAAATATTTTTGCTTATAGTGTTAAAAATATTTTTTGCGTGTTTGAAAAGTGCTTAAAAGGTGCTTATTTTTCATTGAAAATTTTGAATACGCACCCTGATAGAGTTTGACACTTATGAATTAAGAACAAGTTTGACTTATTCTTTAAATTTCATGCAATTTATTTTATTTTTGAGAAATATTTATTTTTGCTTAAATTTAGTTTCAATATTTTGTTATTTAAAAGTTTTTAACCCTTGTACTTTACTCAAGAATAAGTTATGTAGTAAAAAATATGATGTAAGTCGTTCATAATATCCCTTTGACACTTTACGAATGAAGTCTATTATCCACCAGAATTCACTCACAAAATGCTTGTTAAGTCTGTTAAAAAATGTTAAGTTTATAATGTTATAAATGTTAAGTTAATGTAAACTAAGTCAGTTAAATGTCTGTCGAAAAAAGTTTTTTTTCTGAAAAATTTATATTCATCTATAATCAAAATTAAAAGAGTTTAAAAATAATGAAATTTTATCATTAGTTATAAAACTTAGAGGAATTTCTTTTCTGAATGTTAATAGCCAGCCTGCTGATGGAAAAAAAGGATGGAACTTTCAATTTATGCAATCTTTGAAGAAATACTAAAGCATTTTTCTGCAAGTTTATGTTTAAAACTGTGTTAAAAAAGTATTTAGTTATTAAAGGCTTAAGTCATCAGTGAAAATTTAAAAATAAAAATATATATTCTACAATATTATATGACATAAAAATACAGACCAGTCTTTCACACATGTTTTTCAAAATGTTCTAAGCTATTCATCCTGCTGAAAAATGCTATTGCTTTTGAGGGAAATTTTATAGGCCACATTTTATTGGTTCAACTTTTTCACTGTTGCATTTGTCGAATTTTTCATTTAAGACATTTAAGCAGAACTCCAACATGATCCTTGCCCTTAATTGTTGGGAAATATTAACACAGGAAATTTGTCTTACAATTCTGAAAAATTAAAATTGGGTTATTGCCAGTTATAAAAGGATACACAACCATTGGGAATGAGTTTGTCTGTGTAAACTACAGTGTAATACCCATCCGAATTGAGTGTTGAAGAACTCCAAACATTGTGTGAGTGAATTTTATTTCAAGCTTGTACTGAAATAGCCATTCATACATACCTGCAGTGAAATGTGAGTGAGCATATTTGTTTTGAGTTGTGTAATAAAAATAGTTATGTTTTAATTAGAAGATTTACATAAAATGGTCAATCCCATTGAATGATTTTATAATATTTAAATTTCATTCGTCTAGCTTGTCAGCCTAGTTTGAGTTCATCTAAATGTTCTTCTTTGCTGTGTGTAACTTCGATTTGCAAACAAATTTTATTTTAAAAATTAGTATACTTTGAATGACCGAAATTGGTGGTTGTTAACTTCCACCGGTGAATGTTGACAATTATGTAGTCGCTAGTAAGAATTCGAAATATATACTACAGTTCGTCTAAAGTAAGAATTCCCCTAGTCTGTCGTCTGCACCCATGGCGGTGACTATGGTAACGAGGTATAACTATTTTACGTAGGGATGTAGGAGGTCGCTGTTTATGACAGGTTTTGACTCAGGTCGGCGTGAGCAAAAGGAATATTTTTTCTTCGGTCTATTGTGTTAGCCCTAAAGAGAAGAGAAGCTATTTCGCACTGAAATGCGCTATTCTAGTTTTCGTAGCTGCAGACGACCTCAGACTTTATGGCGGGGGGAGTTCTTACCATAGACAAACTAAAGGTCTAGTTAAGTGCCTACATCCATGTTTTTTTAAGGTCAATGTTGAATTTGCTCTACGGGAGTTTAGTCTTAGTTTCTATATTTATTTTTGATATGAAGCTGAATAATGGTTTTCATGGAAATGAAAACAAATGCTATAAACGTTATAGATATGTGTTACTTTGAATGATGTAAATTGGGGATTGTTGACTTGAGCCGGTGAAGTTGACAGTCACATAATCTCTTTGGTAACTGTCCGAATTCTAAACTAGTAGGTCTAGTTTATTGCCTCTACCCGGTATGCCCTACATCGATGTTTTTTTAAAGTCAAGTGCCACTTCCTAGTATGCATTTAACCGGTACTCCAAGCACTGATGTTTCCCCAAATCTATTTTCATCAGATGTTAAAATATCGAATTAATATAATAATACAAGCGAATAAGTTAATATAAAATCGGATGTAAGAAATATTTTGGACAATCACCAAAACGACTGTGTAATTGTTGACATTTACTAGTGAAAGTCGACCTTCTCTTGATTATTCACGGTAACATATATATGCAACCTAAATTAATGATTCTTACTTGTTGTATCATAAAAATAACTTTACCGACTCCTATGGGTATCATCATATCTTACTGAACTCTTAAATTTTGGAGTTGTTGAATACCAAAATGGTGGTTCAAAACCAATAACCAAAACTATCTTTGGTTCTTTCTGTAGCAAAACACTTAAGTACCAAGAGTTATGTACAGTGATTCACTTTAGTGTAAAGAAGTTGCCACCATTTTCGGTATTGAGATGATTTTTGCTCTACACAAGTCAAAATTTTTGATGGTTTTCAATTGATGGAACAACATATATCTTGATGGTAACCCTCAATAATTCTATCATGAAACATTATATTTTTTTATTGTAACCAACATAAGTAACCATCACCTCAATCTAGGAACTTATTTATGATGTTCCAACATAAGAATAGCAATTTGTTCTCGTGGTTTGTTCCTTTTGAGCCATCCGAATTTCCATCATAGTATCTTAGAAATCAAATGTTGGAATGACCAACCCTCATCTTAATTTTGGAATACGGACTGATTTATGATGGTCCAAAATAAAAAATCCAGATTGTTTTGATGGTATTTTCCTGAGAACCAACGTTGAAACCATAACGGATCATCATGGGTTGTTGATCCATGAGACTCAAACTTCTCTTGATGGTTAACCGTCATAGTATTAAAGTATTATTTTCCATCATGGATTCATGGAAGTTTGTTGGCATATCGAAAACCATGAACATGTAATGGAAAATCTTGTATGACGTTGGATCATCATGAATCACACTGAGACTATCAAAAAAAATTTAATGGGGCCATCAAAAATTTTGATACGGGAAAATTTGTAACGAAAAAACGATGTCTCTTGCAGGAGAAATGTTTGTTGCAGTTGGAGGGGAAAGATGACAAAATTTGTCATCCTCAGTGCGTTTTTATCGAATGAATAAGAAATAAATAAATTAATATTAATTAATAATAATAATAATAATTAATTAATAATTAATTTAAATAAATCTTTTAAAAAAAATTTTTTTTATTTCAAGGTTTTCTTTAGAAATGTTCAGGATCTTTAAATATTCTAAGTTGGAGCATTTTTTTTAATGCCGTGCACTTGGGTTTATTTCTTATTGGCCTCAGAACTGCTCCTCACTTATCGCTACCCATTGGGCACCCGTGGCTAAGCCGCGACTGTGGAGTATCGACGTTAATGTCATTCAATCACAAACCCGTTAATAGGGATGATTACATTTTATAACCACCGTTAAACAACCGACCCAATTTTATGGATTTACGGCTACTAATGTTCAACTGCGTAGCCTTGTAATTTTGAACCCAATCCTGAAGACAAGGGAACGAGCCTGTATCGAGTATTGGGAGAAATTTCCTTTCGTAGAAGGCTTTTTGATGGAGCTAACCCGCATTTGCGTTCCATGGAGAGGAAGACCACGAGAACCTCTCTCGGTTAGCCTAACTTCAAGGGGACTCTTACCTATGATCCATCCGTCTACCACTTAGGATATTTCACGTCAGCACTGTGGTCGGTGCAAGTTGGATGCGGAATTCGTATCGACTGGGATTTGAACCCGGTTCGCCTTATTGGAAGGATAACGTGCTATTTCTGCGTCATCACGGCTCGGCTCGTTACATTCACACAATCACTCAGAAGAAGGGACGGGATAGCCTGGTTGGTAGGGCACTGGACCCATGTCCAAGAGGTCGTTGGTCCGATCGCCGCAGTCCGAAGACTCCCGATGTAGTAAAGGTTGACTGATGCACGTTAAATATGTCGAGTCGCGAAGTCTTCCCTGTTCCCGTAACAAATCATACTTTTGGGGATACTGATCCAGGAGTCTCCTTGTCTTCTGTATTGGTTCGAAATCACAAGGTTACAGAGTAGAACATTAGTAGTCGTACGCCTAAAATTGGCTGGTCAGCTATTCAACGACGGTTATAAAATAAAATAAAATCACTTAGAAGAAAAGACATTAGAATACGGAGAGAGAGAAAGGTGCATCCATTTCTACCGTGATATTCGAACCCACAACCACTGGTCCTTTAGTCCAGTACAGTAACCACTTGACCAGAGATCGGCAATTTGGAGTATTATTAAAAAAAAAGTTTTTGCTAACATAAAAATGTGGAGTTTTAATACTCTATAAAATGCTCTTCATGTAAGTGTTGAACTTGGATTACTAGCAGATGTAACTGTATGATTTACTAACATTTTAAAGACTCCATGTGCAGGTTACTACACAGGCATTTACTTTTAGTGTCTAAATAATATTTTCTTTAAGAAATAAACGTACACATTTTTTATTTTCTTTAAGAACACTTTGTATCGACAATATGAAGAGAAAAAAAAATATGAAATTAAAAACTATCATGTTTTATTTAAGATTAGCAATATTTATTATATTATTTGCTAATTTAAACATAATTTTAGCTTCTAATCTGTTTGTATGAAAAATTAGTAAAGGAGAGAAGAGTTAGTGCGGATATGAGGCGACATCTTAAATAACTTTTTTTTTTAGTTATATGTCAAATTTATTCAGCGAGATATTTTAGGTTGGCAATAAAGAAAACGGACCATTCTGAATAACTTTTCATTTAATGATCGGATCTTAACGTTCTAGGACCCAATCTTAATGGTTCGAGAGGAGGACCTCAAATGTGCTAATTAATTAGTGCAGGCGATTTTGAGTTACGAAATCAGACAGAAAAACGTATTCTCTTAATATACATGCCTCTTTTTTTTATACGGATTTGGATTTCTGTCTCCTAAAATATATGTGGTGGCAACAACCTGAGAAATAATTTGATCAGGAGAACGGTACAATTTGGACCCCTTAATGTTAATTTTACTTTTTTGCGTATTTCGCCGCATTTCATTTACAGTTACAGCTCGTGTACAGTTCTATCCATTAAGAAAATAACGTTTTATTAATATTTATCATTTTGTATTAATTTATTTAACATAAGTTTGAATCGTTTTGAATTGTTAAGTATATAATTTTTTACACCACTTTAAAGTATGTAATTTTGCTTGGCAAAATACATATTTTGAGCAAAATTGGTCGAATAGTTATTGAAAAATCGAATTTTAAAAATATGACCTTTTTAAAATTCGATTTCTCAGTAATCATTAGATGATTGTCAGCATACTCCTCAAATTAAGTCTTAATTAACTTATCCTCTTAAAATCTGAAACACCATAAACCATTCAGCCAACAACACTGTCTGCCGTCAAATTTAAGTTTACCGTAAGAAATCGTTATACCACCAAAAAAAATCCACGAAACCTCTCTTCCAAATAATATTCGGTAAAATATGTTTTTTGTTTAACTGAGAAATAGACAAATGCAAAATAGAATTTTGCCCTAAAGCGTAACCCGCCATAGGAACTCGTTTAAAATATGAAGCAATGCGTGTGCGACCACTGTTTAAGTTATCTTCTGCATAACTAAGAAATTCTACTGTTATTCTTAAAATTCCTGCATGTTCTTCAAAATAATGCACCTTTTGTTGACCACATATCTATCATGCACCCTTAAAGGATCTCAAGGATTTTTCCTTCCAAAAGTTTCGATTTTTTGAGAAAAAAAATACGTGTTATAACTTGTTTTATCCTGAGCAATTTAACCCAAGTATAAAAAAAAATCTTAAGTTAAAGCAAAACTACTGTAACCCATTTAAATCTAAAGAAAATTAATTTATAAAAAATCGATGCATCTCAAAAATATTTGCACTTAAATCATTTTTGTACTTTTGTTAAACTATCATGAAAAATTCAGAATTCTAAGATAAATTATTCTTAAAAATAGCATACCACCAGGAATAACTTTTGATCTAATAATCAAATCTTCAATTTCTAAAACTCAATCTTAATGGTACAAGGGAGTTACCTCAATTACGGTATTAAATCAGTGCAGAATATACCTTAAGTTACGAAATCAGATCCCAAAATATACTTTTACTGAAAAAATATGCCCTTTTTTTTGACGGATTTGTATTCTGTATAGAGGGTAGTCAGTATCTGGGATATATGGTTTATATAATTTGCTCAGAGAAGCCCTCAAAATTTTGTGGCCCTTAATATTAATTTTACTTGTTGATTTGTACGCTATATCTCGAACTATTTTAACGAATTTTACTATATCAAACAGAAATGGCTTGCTAAGTTTTTAATATGTTATTTGTTTTCAAAATTTTACGAAACGTTTTATTATCTTTTATAATCTTAATTTTTTTAATTATCTGAACCCAGGGGCTCCTGAGTTGTACAAAAAAAAAATAGTGATAGTAGAATTATGAAAATTTTGACAAATTTTTACATGAAATGAGAAATTTGAACTATCACGAAATATTAACAATTCAAGTAAAAATATCTAGTTCTAAAACTGAAAACTGTTTTATTTTAAATTTTAAGAAAAGTTTAAAATGGGACAGTTCATATCTTACGTAAACATGTTTCCCGCAGTTTTGTTCCCGCAAATATGACAACATCGAGAAACAAAATGGAGCAATGAAGACATTTCTTTACATGGCATATAATTTTGAAAAGAAAAGAAATATTCAAGAATTCGACTGATTTATAAGTACATAGCATGGTAACCAGGTTGAGATATTCCATATACATTAAAGCATAATAATATTTATAACTTTAACATAAAATTACTTTTATAAACTTTTTTGAGATGAAAAAAATTTGAACAACCTTATTTAATAATTGTATTTTTCGTTCTTACTGCACTCTTGTGAAGCAGAACGATATTTTCGAATTTTATTATTACCATACCTGCCAAGTGTCCTGTTCCTTAGCGAAGACTCTTGTATTTCACGACTATCTCCTGTTAACCCATACATTCTAAAATTTCGCTGTATTTTTTGAAGAAAGTTATTTTTAAAAAAATTTCCCAATAAAATACCCGCTGATGGCAAAAATATTACTCTTATTCCTCAACAGATAGTGATATTGCTAGCACTTCAGTATGTTGAGTGTTAATAGTTTAAGTACTCCTTGCAGTCAGGCTAACTGTGGGACGTTTTCATGGTTTTCTCTTTATGTAATGTAAATGTGAGTTAGTTCCTTCAAAAAGTCCTCCAAGGAGGCAAATTTCGCCAGTACTTGATTAATCCAGGAGTTCCCTTGTCTTCTGGATTGGATTCAAAATGACAAGGTGACAGAGTTGAACATTAGTAGCCGAAAACCCAAAATAAGGTTGTCTGTTTAACAACGTTTATAAAATAGTTTATAAAATAATTTATAAATAATGGTATAAAAAAATCTTCTTTAGATTAAGATTTATATACATATCATTTTGCTACATGTAAGTGCTTATATTATTTCTAATTTTGAATTTCTCTTTTTGACTTACATGATTATGCATGATGTATCAAAACTTTACTCGTAGCCTAATAAATGTCGCTAGTAAAATCTCTGTTATTTTACTTCTTCAATGTTGGCGGGTATGTATTACATTCATGTGATTGATCATTGTTTTGAATGTACATACATTTATTTTGCAGCTGCTGTGAATTCTTTGGCTAAGTTTGGCGCTCACTGGGAAGAGCTTCTCCCAAATATTTTAGTCCTTCTGCAGAGGAGCTTCCTGGATTGTGATGATGAAGTGAGAGCAACCTACTATTTAAATATCCTAAATCAGAAACAAAAAGGACTCCCAATTCATCTTGAATGGTACATCTGTTTTGCTTATTAAATTTATAAATAAAGCTTTGAACTTTTTATTTACAATAATTTAGAGAAAGTAGGTATGAAGTAATGTTTTGAAAAAGCTTAATTTTATAGTCTAAAATCAACTATGCCAGAGATGGTTTCTAAATAGAAAATATGTACACGTACAGTTTTCTAATTATCCAGGGTTGTCACTCCACAGGGGAAATACAGGGGAAATCACCTGAAATAACAGGGAATTTTGATTGTTTTTTCTTTACAATTTTGGAAAATACAAGGAAATTAGTTTCTTTTTGTCTCTGAAAAAATAGTGACCACTCAATGCATAATGGTGACCACTCAATGCAATCTATGGGATAGGATGATATTCCAACTATGCTAAACTATTTCATTTACTATAGCATTATTTAAATATGTTCAGCTGTTCCTTTTTTTCTCCAAGATTTTCCAGCAATTAAAACTAGCATAGTTCGCCTAATGAAGCACAAGAGCACAGTAATTGTGTTTCCTTTTAATATAATGTGCATAATGCATGGTGCGTAACGTTTTTAAAAAGTTCTTAAAAGTGCTTATTTATGATTTTCGTTTTTTAAAGTAATTAAAACTGCTTTTTTCAAGAGGTAATTTTAAAAAGTGTTTAATTTTCTCTTTTCGAAGATTTTTTCTTTCTTTACCATGTTGAATGTTTTCACAATTCATTTCGGCGTGCTGTTTGTCCGTAGCGTAATAGCATCAATCATGGTGACATATGAAGTACTTGAGGTGTCTGCATGTGCGTCTACTGAGTTGGATTAGTTGAGATTCTTGCTACTCTGCTGCATTTTCTCAAGATGTTCTCAATTTCTAGCTTCATTTTCTACCCTCTGATATCGAGCCGAAAAATCTTTTGATCATTTTAAAATGGCTAATATAATCAAGAAAAGAGTTCTGTGTCAGAAATTGGCTATTTTATCAGATCATGTAAATTCTTTGAAAATTATTTTGCATTTTGTTAATGTGTTTAGTGATTAAAAATACTTTTTGAGTGCTTAAAAAGTACTTCAAAGATGCTTATTTTTTGTTGGGAGATTTGGCTACGCACCCTGCAATATGTACAGGGAAATTTTTTCCCAGATTTGAGTGGCAACCCAGGTAAAATTTTGAAATTTATATTAGCAATAGTTTAGAGAAAGAAGATTTGAATATACAGGGTTATATTTTGAAAAAGTGTAATTTTTCAGTGTAAAGATGGTTTCTAGAAATGATTTCCAATGTGATCCTACTTATGCTATATTGTTCTAAGCTGATGTTACTAAATTCACGCAAATGCTGCTTGTCTTTTTTTCACTTATACATAAATTACACATCCGTACAAATTCTATTAAAAAAAAATTAATCTTAAATTCAAAAGTATGGTTGAAGGCATTTTATAGGGTAAAAGCTAACTGTCGGTTCAGTCCCTGGGGGTTAAATAAGTTACATTAAGGTTTCAGTTCATTTAAACTAACAATGTGTGGATTTGTAGTTTAATGGTTAGGCTATCCACTTTCTGCCGGAGAAGTTGTGGGCGGGGGGGGATTCAAATTTCAGATGGGGCATTTGATTTTTTTTCTCTAGATTTGTGTCCTAAGAACTATTTGGTATATTTTATTCAGTTTATATTATATTGTTACTTTTAAAAAAATTTAAAATTTCAAAAACAAAAAAAACTAAGTATTTAATTTTTTATTCTTTTTTATCAAAATGTATGGATTATTCTTTTTAAAAAGTCATTTAAAATTTTTTGATAAGCTAACTGAATTTTTTTAAATTTTATAATAAATAATTTAATTTTTTATTAAATTCAATTATGAAAATATGAGCAAAAGTATGTTGGACTAGTTAAAAAAAAAGAAAAACTATTTATTACATAATTGGAAAATTATTCGATTAAAAATACAAAATTTATTTCGAATGCATTCTGATTATTTGAAAATCGATGGATTATACTTAAGTTATAAATAGTCCTTTTTATCTTTTTTTAAACAAGCCTGATAATATAGTTTTGTTTATATTTTCATAATTAAGTTTAATGAAAGCTTAAAATTATTATAAATTAAAAAAATTTAGTTATTAAAACATATTTATTAAAACTTTTTTTTTTAAAAAAAAAAAGTAATCCTCATGTTTTAATTAAAAATACTAAACATCGATTCATTTTTTTTTTGTTCTTATAAATTTTAAGTTTTTTTAAAAAAAAATTAATTGGAAAATAACTTATAAACTGAATAAAATATACTAAATAGTTATCCACTTGCAAAATAATATTTGATAAAATTCAATCTCCTCAACTGGAATACAAACACCCGACCTCTCTTGTATAACGTGAACAGACTAGCATTTACACTACGAACCATGATGAGCTGGAAAGTTAGTCCCTGGTTTAAGAGTAACTGAAACTATAATGGGGCATATTTTAACCTAGGGGTAGAGCTGGCAGGTAATTTTTATCCTGTCTAAGGTTTTCAACTATGCTCTTTAATTGTTCCACATGATTAGAATGGCGAGGTGCTTTCATTGCTCATAAACGCATTTTTTAAGGCTTGTCAGTTTATATTGTTGGTTTGAAAAAAGCTTTGTGTCAATACACATTAGAACCTTCAGAATTACTAGTCGATATCAAAAGTGTGCCCATGGTTACTCGACCTTTGATAGAAGATAAGAAAGCTTCTTCTAACTAGATAAGAGCATGTATTACGTGTAGGTCTGCGCACCTGGAAAGTCATGAGAAATCATGAAAACTCATGAAGTTCGTTATTGAGCAAAATGTGTCATGAAATGTAACGATTTTGACTTTTTTTTTAAAAGAAATCATGGAAAGTCATGGCTTATGGCCGCCAAAAAAAATCACATTTTTGAAATGGAATTTAATTTTATGGTGTTGTGAATATCTGAATTTGTAACAAAATTCCCACTAACAGTCTTATTTTATTAAAATATAAAATGTTTTTATCATGTTCCTTAAAAATTATGGTGTTCATTAAAAAAAATGAAAGGAAAAAGATTTCTAGTGCGAATTATCTTTTAAACTTCTGTGATTTCAGAATTTTTGTCATTATTTAATTTCTTAATGTTATCAATTCAAAATTCTAACTGAAGCAAAGCCAGTGATTGCCGAATTTTTTTTATTCCGAAATGCGAACAGAAAAATTAAAAGTCTTTCTTTTCTTACGGATGAGCAAGAAAAATATCTTTAGAATATAATTATACAGAGAAAAGGAAAAACAAATTATTTGCTTTTGTATTTTTTCAACTATTTCATTGCTTCAACTCTTTCTTGACTGTGTTTTTTAAATTTAAAATCTATAAATATGAGGATGCAGAGTATAACAGTTTTGGTTATGCCTACCATTTCAATGAATGTTATTATAATGTTTTTTTTAATTTTTTTTTTTGTGTTTTTGTCGGAGAAAGTAGTAATGGTAAGTCATGAAAAACTCTTCGAATTAGTCATGGAAGGTCATGAATTTGGAAGTCTAAAATGTTGCAGATATCCTGTGTATGTAAGTATGATTATTTGATATTGTTGATTTGTTATTTTCAGATCTTCCCATCATTGGGAAGTCCAAAGATAAAGTTGCTGCTTCACGTCAAGATATATTTGCAGGTGATGTATTTAATCCTTTTCTTTCTTTCTTTATTTATTTATTTTTTATTTAAACGATTGAAAACTCCTCATGCACCACAAAGTATAGCACGAGGCTTACAAAAGTAAGTAGAAAACAAAAAAAATAAACAAGAAAAATAAAGCCACAGTATATCAGTGCCTTGAATTTTATGCTGCATGTGTAACATTTTTCGGTTAATCTGACATTTGTGCCCTTCTCCTTTATTGAATTATTATTTCCTCTGCAAGCAATGCTGAAAAGTCAGTTAATTTGTTGTTCAATAACAATTAATATTTCTGCATACAGCCTGATGTTTATTTTGGCAGCCTACTGTTTTGTAAGAAAATAGCTGACCAGTTTGTTTTCCGGATAAAAATTGTGTTTTTGTAGAACGTCTGGAGTATGCATAGTTTCTAAGCTCAATTTAAAGCATATGTCAGTGCACCGGTATAGCAGTTATCATCTTGATGCATCGGAGCTCTGATTAAGCAGCCAGCATGTAAAGACATGCGCCAGTAGCGATATAAGGGTTTAACTTTTATTTTTTTCTGTTTTTATTTCTTTTTCGGAACTTTTCAGATAACCAATTGGTCTATTGAAAAATTTTTAATGTATATTAATATATGTATGCTATGGTATATATGCTATGGACAATTTGAAACTTGAGAAATAATAAAAAATGACATTTTTGAAATCTCGTTGAAAAGTGGTAATAACTGCTTAAAACTCATTTAGATTTACGATAACACCAGAAAAAACTCGTGAAAAAGCAATTATTTAAAATCACGTGGAAAAGCGTAGAAATAACTATTTGACAAAATCCTTCATATTAACGATAAAGCTTACAAAGAAAGTGTCGTGAAAAAAATTATTTAAATGCGTGATTCAATTTCAGGATCAATAATATTATCACATTAAAAATTTCATGATTTATAAAACTACGCTGTTATAATTACCGAATAATCCAGAGATATTCGATAAAATTGACAGAAGTATATCGCGTCAAAAAATGATTAATCAAATATGCGATCTATAACTCACTAGTCAACATATCGTATTAAACGTTTCGGAAAAAAAGCTAGTTTTGAAATGATAACTAAAATTTAAAATTCGTGTATCGTACTATCGTTTTAAATTTATATGGTTTCTTTAAACCGCGCAGAATTCCATACAATAACCACACAAAAGTGATCGAAAAATAAAATAGATTTACTATAGAATCTGTGAATATTGAGCATTTCATGACTTTTTCCTGTTTACTCGTATATTCTCAAATTTCTCCTTATTTGTTGAAGAAATTTTTTAAAAAAAATTGGCGATAAATATCGGCTGGTGGAAAATACTTCTCATATTCCGCAACAACCAGTTGTGCAGTATGTTGAGTGTTAAGAGTTTAAGTAGTTATAAATAATGGTTTAAAAAGTCTTTTTTAGATTAATATTTATATACATATTTTTTACTTCACACAGTAAGTGTTTATATTATTTCCAATTTTGAATTTCTCTTTTTGACTTAAATGATTATGCATGATGTATCTAAAATTTACTTGTAGCCCAAAAAAATGTAGCTAGTAAAACCTTCGTTATTTTTTAGCTCCAATATTGGCAGGTATGATTGTGTTCAAAAGCTTTCTCAGGCTGCACATAAGCAGTCGGGGAGCCACAGATTGTGCACTCCTATGGAAAAAAAGCATCCAAATCTATTAACCTTTGTCAATACTTTTCAATTCATTCAAATGCTCACAAATAAAGATTTTAATTTATAAAAAAAAGGACTCACTCCACTTTGAAAAATAAAAGCACATTTATTAAAGTTTAAAACTGATGGTCACTAAAGCTTTTATTTTATTGTAAAGTTAAGTAAGTACTCTTCGAAACAAGAGCTGTGACATCTCTGATATTTTTAATTTGATGTTTTCAGATCAATTATCGGCAGTTCCGGAACTCTCTTCATTGAACTTGGGTTCATTGTTTAAATCTTCTCTTCCTACTGAACTCACTGAGTCTGAGTTTGTTGTTCGATGCATTAAACACACATTCACTAACCATATTGTGTTGCAGGTAAGAAATCTTTTTGTAGTTTAATCAATCATTTCTCCTGGGACCATTCACTGTATTTTTATTGATACAGAATAATACAGAAAATTCCTCATTGTTTCAAAGCGATTTAAAATATTCATTGTTGGCAATGGTGTTAGATCTGTACTTCATCAGTTTTTGCAATACTACAAGTTTTATCAACTGATGCATAAACATCAAATGTGATGTTTGAGGCAATTTTCGGCAAATTATTATTTTTAAACTATTGGTATAATTTCTCACTCCCTGGAAGAATCGTGGTGGCATTGTCGCACAGCAATACCGAATTCTTGCAGAAAAAGTTTTCCTTTGTGAAGTAAAAAATTTTGATTTTCTTTTCTGCAGAAATTTTTGAAAGATTTTATCTCTTCTTCAGAATTATATTTTCAAGATGTCTTTCTCGTGCATCTAAGTGGGGTTAAAATGCTTGTGATTTTCTCTATTCTCATTTGAGAACAGTGAAAAGAAATGAAGTAAAAAATTTAGTTTTCTTTTCTACTGAATCCTATTTTTTATGCATTTATTACTATTAATTTTCACTTTGCTTTTGAAAACCAATATTTTTAATACGATATTATTTATTACAACTTCTGAATCTCAAAATGGAATCACGCATTTTGAAGAGTCCGATTTGCGCGATTTCGCCTTTGATCTTTTTTTTTTTTTTTTTTTTTTTTGGTAGTTTCAGCTACATTCCAATTCACTAGTATATAAGACGTGTTAACTCGATTCTATGTTGGGGTATCTTTCCATAGATGAAGGTTGATATTCTTAATAACTCCTCTACCCACATTGGTGACCTTCGGACAAGATGTGAACACACCTACCTTGACAGAAACTCCCACTTGGTCTACATTGAAAAGTTGACTTGTGACATTATCCACTTCCTAATGCAGTCTCTATCACGCACAGCATCGGCCTATATACACTCGACTGCCAATGGCAACACAAGAGCGACCACAACCGTGAACTTAATACAGCTCTCACTGTCAGCACTTAAAAGTGCGGCAGCGGCTTCACGCTAAACAGCAATGAATCAACTAGGGGTATCCGTTCATCGAATTCTATCATGGCTATAATTCTGGTGGGAAGTACTGTAGTTTATCTACCACTACCAAAGCACAATTCCAATTCATTAGTATATAAGACTTGATAACTCGATTCTGTGTTGGGGTATCTTTTAATAGATGAAGGTTGACATGGTCGATAACTACTTTCCTCACATTGGTGACGTGTCCATCAAAACAAGACAATAAATACATTTGGGAAAACAAAAGATGAGGGAAGGATAAAATGTTGTTCTACTGAAATAAAATAAGTGCCTTTACCTTTAAGACCTTAAAACTGTGATAAGGGAGGAAGATATGAAGTGTGGATTGCTTAGAATAAACATTTAAAATCAACGATTTAAATATTTTTTGAATTATTTATTTTAGAGAATCATTTATAATAATTATTATTTTAAATTATTTTTTGGAGAATTACTTTTATTTTTCAAAAAAAAAAGTTTGCTCTTTTTTCTGCCTTTTTTATTCAATATATTCAATACAAACTGAAATTGATTTTTTTAATTAAAGGTATTATCACGCATAGTAACTTACTATAATTATTCCTAGCATAGAATTTTACAGTTTTCTTCTTTTTGTCATTCTGATATCTGCTCTAATCTTCTGCATAAACACTTGTCCATAACTTTATAAGCTAAAAGTATTTCATATTCGTTCTGCTTAGTATATATTAGGGACGACCAAGCTCCTTGATAGTCGAGCCATTTTTCAAAATTCGAAATTTTTCGCGAGCCGCAATTAAAACCGTAATTAAAAGGAACGCAAAAAAGGTATTAAATTTTTTTTACAGAAATTATAATTATTGAAAACAGCGCATACTTGCATCAGATTAATCAATGATCCTTTAGTTGGTAAGTTTTACTTAATTCTCAATGTTTTTAGATCTGCGTGCTATGTATAATTTGTCCACGGTAAGAACTCCCCAAACCACAAAGTCTGAGGCCATCCGCTGCTACGGAAACAAGAATAGTGCAATTTAGGGAGGTTAGTTTCACTTCACTATAGGGTAGGGGTGCAAAACCTTTTTGAGTGAAGGGCCACATGCACAGCAGATCGAACAATGAAGGGCCACATGCACAGCAGATCGAACAATGAAGGGCCGCATGCCAAAATACTTAGACATGTTGGCAGCAATCGTTGGTAGTAGTTGTTATCTAAGCATCATTGTTCTAGGGACTAAATTCTTTTTGTCAGTTAACCTTGTAATATCTTTGCATAAAATTGAATACTTTTAAATGTTTAAACTGAGAAACTGCAAAACATTATTTAGAAAAAAAAAGGAATCAGAAAATCAGAATCAATTTATCAGAAAAAGAATTTAGATAAATTGAAATAATTAAAAACTATGGAAAAATTCATGTTTTTTTTTATCATATTACAAAAGTCCATTTAAACATAAATTTTAACATTAAAAAATTTGTTCATAGAATTAAATTTAAGAAATAAGTATTTTTGTTATTAAAAAAATGCAAGTTAAATACTTTGATATAAGAAAAGTTTATAGGGTTAAAAATGATTAAAATTAAAACAAAGCCCTTTCAGCAAAAAATAAGAATTAATGTTTAGTAGGGAATATACTTTAAAACATTTATCTTAAATTAATCATAAGAGGCAGGGGCTGAGAGAGGAACGAAAGAAGAAAAAAAAAACATTAATTTTGAAGGAATTATTTTCCTTAATATTGAAAAACTATTAAGATACTTGTTTACAACTTTTTGTGACCAATACTTTTTTGAAATGGCAGTTACTATTTACCGTTACACATATACAGTCGTGTTATAACGACCCTGTGATAGAACGACCAACATGACCCTGTGAAGGAGTCCCAATTCACATCCATAAAAGATAACGTTATTTTACTCTTGCTATAACGACCGTAAAAAAGGTCAGCTCCTAATATAACGACCCTCTCTGAATTTGAATACCGATCTTTTCTAACTTCCTATTGGAAAGTGGGGTTGAAGGGTTGACCTTGAACAAGCACACATATGTTAAGTCCTCTTAACATGTAACTTCAACAAATTAATGCACATCAAAAAATTAATGTCTTCGTCTAATGAAGCCTCGTTTATGTTCCTCGGTTTACTCTTCTTTATAATACTGCAAATTATGTACATAAAAAAAAATTTCGTTATATATACCGCAAATTATGTACATCAAAAAATTAATTCATTAGAAACTAGATTTTTTTTTGTCATACAATGTTTTTTAATCTGTACTTTAAAATAAAATTCTTAATTGTTAACAGTCGTAATTCAATTGTTAAAATGTCATTATGTTTTATTAATGTATGCATCCTATCCTTTTTTGGTTTATAACATGTATACCACAAATAGTATATGCATGCATTATGACGTTTAAAGCCATTATGTGACCGATTTTCAAAGGAAATTTGATCATTTTGATATAGCGACCATTTGATATAACGACCAGATTGGGGCAGTCCCGATGGGGTCGTTATAACGCGAGTCAACTGTATATTTAAAATCAATTAAAATTTAAATTACTTTAGGAAATTTATTTTGATTAAATTTTTTAAAGTTAAAGTTTAATGATATACAAATCATTTCCCAGCATATGATATGAAATGGTCAAAGTAGGAAGAAAATAGTTTAAAAAATGTCTTAATGGTTATCTTGTAATTTGCGAAGTTTTTAAATATTGTGATAATTTTATCTACTTGCTCATGTGATAGCTTTTTCGAGTAATTAAATAAAAATTTAAATGATTTCGTTTAAAGACTGCTCTGTAATTTTGAACAGGCTAAATTCATTCTGGAAAACTGTCTTTCGACAGAAGCTGTTGCTGTGGGCAGTCTTAGGGCAAATAACTTCGTCAGTTTTGGAATCTGTCCCAAATGGTGTTCTTCCTTTCCTGATTTTTAAATCTCGTGAATACAAATAGCAATGTGTTATTTTCAAACTGCTTGAATACAAATTTTTGTGTGTGATTTTTAAATGGCTCAAATAAAAAAACGCGATGCGTGGTTTTCAAATAGCGTGAATACGAATAGAGATAAGTGGTTCTTAAATTGTGAGAAGACTCGCAACGTATGAATTTCAAAACGCGTGAATATGAGTCGCGATATGTGGCTCTTAAATCACGTGAATATGAATGGCTATGTATGATTTTTGAATTGCGAGAAGAACAACGTATGATTTTTTAAACTCTTGAACACGAATCGCGATAAGTGATTTTAAATTTCGTGAATACGAATCACGATGGATAATTTTTAAATCTCGTTAATGTTAATACGAATTACGATGTGCGACTTTAAAATTGCAAGAAGAATCATAACGTATGATTTTTAAAACGCGTGCATT
The DNA here is from genome assembly GCF_982258835.1 of Parasteatoda tepidariorum. Lineage (NCBI taxonomy): Eukaryota > Metazoa > Arthropoda > Arachnida > Araneae > Theridiidae > Parasteatoda > Parasteatoda tepidariorum. The sequence continues at coordinate 130,406,806 of NC_141755.1, read as the reverse complement.
CGAATCGCGATATGTGATTTTTAAATATGACAACAGAAAGAATAGTTTGAGTGTGTGTTATTAAACTTTCACGTAATCATGGGACTAAAGAAATATGCACATATTTTGAATTATTTTTTTGCAAGAGGTACCGCGTTTTATATAAATTTACACATCTCGTTTTTTGTTATTCTCTTCATGAAGGTGTCGATTTCGTTAAGATACGTAATTACTTTTTAAGTTACCAAAAAAAAAAAAAAAAAAAAAAAAAAAAAAACAGAATCGAATTTCACGAGTTGTAAAATTATGTTAAAATACCGGGATATTCTGAATCACAATAATGGGAAAGAAAAAAAAACACTTTCGAAAAACCTCTTAAATTTATGTTAAAATCGGCACAAATAGCTTAAAAAGTAATTATTTAAATGCACGATTCAAAACTCGCGTGCTGTTTGACTAGCATTAAAAATATCAGATTTTTTTTTTAAATCACAGGAAAAAGAGTAGTAATTACTACCAAGAAAACAATCCAAATCCTTATATGTTTATAATGAAATCGGCGTAAAAAAAGCGCGACAAAAAGGGAATCATTTAAATGCGGGATTCGAAATTAAAGTGTCGCTATAGCGTATGAAAATATCGAAACTTTAAAAACGTTGTAGAAATGTGTAGCAATAATTGACAAAACAACGATTGAAAAATTATTTGATTTGCGATAAAACCGCCACAAATAAACCACGTCAAAAAATGGTTATCTAAATTGGCGAATCTTTACTCGCGATTCGTAATAATATTGCGTTAAAATATCGAAAGATTAAAAACCATGCGGAAATGCTTAACTGCCGAAAAAAGGATCAAAAGTCATTTAGATTTGTTATGAAGTTTTGCGCAAATAAAGCGTTTACCACTTTCAAAAATCAGAAACTTCATGAAATTGGGTTGCAATAACTGTACTTAAAAGTCATTGGATTAACGACGAAATCGGCATACATGAACGTCAAAAGTGATAACTAAAATTCGAACTCGTGCATCGTAATAATGACGTATTAAAAATGTTAGGATTTTCAAAACTATGCGTAAATCCGTAGCGTTAACGGAAAAAAGCGATCGAAAAGGTACATTGATTGAGATTGGGTGCGCCGAAAACTTAAATGCGTAAATTTCAAATTTCTGAAGAAAAAACATTTTTTTTCAAAAAAAAAAAAATATTTAATTTTTTTTTATTTTGTTCAGACTGCTGCCACGGGCCGCACTTTGAGGGTTGGAGGGCCGCAGGCAGAGGGTTTAAACAATAAACCTAAGAAAAAGATAAAATTCCCTATCTGTAAAATATTTAGTACTTGATGTAAAAAATTATCTTGAAATTTGTATTTCGTAAAACATACGTGGCTTTTTCCTATTAATGTTGACAACTATGTAAAGAAAAGAAATCTCATCTTTCCAACAAGATAGTCTAAAATTTATCTTCTCTCCTATTAGAAAAGCAAAAAGACATAAAAACAAATCTTAAATGTTGAAAGCAAAAATATTTTAGTGGTTCAAATGATGATAAAAAGGCAATAATGGCTAGTTTTAGTTTAACCAAAAAAAAAAAAAAAAAATAGAACATTGATTCAAAGTGATCAATTTAATTTTACAACAAAGTTTCAGTAATTTTTAACTTAATACTCTTATCTAAATGGTTGCCACTCCATGTATATGCAAGTAACAACAGGGAAAATCTGGAAAATACACGGAATTTAAAAATTACCTGAAATAACAGGGAAAAAAGGCAGGGGATTTCTTTACAAACTGGGAAAAGCAAGGAATTTCAGTTCGTCTTTTAAAAAATGGTACCCACTTAAAGCATTTAAGTAAGTTCAGCTGTTCCTTTTTTTTCCTCAATCAAAGTTAGCATCAACACAGTAATTGTGTTTCCTATTAATATATATTGTGTATAATGTGTGGTAGGACTCAAAGTACTGTAGCAAAAACATGACTTGTTGTCTTTATGAAATTTTATTGAGACAAGGTAAAAGTATAGATTACACACAATGGTTATATACGAGTTTCAGCGCCATATATTGGCGTTAATGCGAGTTGAGGAATATTAGTGACGGAACAATATACAAAGCACAAGGAATTTGTTTTCCAGATTTGAGGGGCAACCCAGTGTTACTTTTTTATTTAATAGTAAATTTGTGTATAATTTCATATTATATATCTTTATAAAATATGGTATGTACAGTCCGCAAAAAAAAAAGATATCACCCTGAATAACTTTCGTTCTAATGATCGGATTTTCACGAACTAAAAGTCAAACTTAATGGTTCCTGGGGGTGACCTCAAATATGCTAATTAATTAGTGCTAACTATTAATTAAGTTACGAAATCAGACACAAAAACGTACTTTCTCTGAATAAACATATATTTTTTCTTACATATTTGGATTCTTAACCTTCAAAATATAGGGGGTAGCCGCAATCTGGGAAATATGGTCCCCATAGTTTGGCCAGGAGAGTGATCCAAAGTTCGTACAAAGTTAATTTCACTTTTTACGTTTTTAGTCATATTTTAAAAACTAATAAAGCAATTCGAAGAAAATTTCACCCAGTCATAAAACTCATTTACCCAAAGATAATTTCACGAAAAAAATAATTTTTAATAATTGTTAATTGTTTTTTATTATTTAATTAAATTAAGGATGAAAAATTTTTGAACTATAAGGTATGAATTTTTTTATACCATATTAATCTACATATTTTTCAATTGAAAAATCTAAAGTTTCAACTGTTTTTATTTATTAGAAGCTGAGAAATATTAAAATTAATTATTTTTAAAAAAATAATTTGGCGACAATGAGGAAATGATTAAATGGGGCGATTAATATTAAAATGTGATAAACTTGCGAGGAAATTGACTTCGCGCGCTTAGCATAAAATTTCATTCATATTTTTTTCGCTAATAATCGTTTGCTTATGCTTTCATTTTATTTTCTTAAGCTATAAAATACGATGTTTCTTTTTTAGTCGTCTAAAATTCTATTTGCAATTTAGTAAAAAAATTTGAATAAAGCATTTTATTCAGAGAATGTGGAGTTTTATAAAAGCATGCTTCTGATAGAATATGATTATACAACAGATTGTGCTTCTTTAATGTGATTATTTTTTATTTTTTAGTTTTTTTTTCTCAATAACTGATAAAATTTCAGTAATATACATACGAATGAATAAATTTGGAATAAAATATTCATCAATTTCTTGAATATATATTTTATAAATATTAATAAAAATACGTAGTCAACATTTTTAAGCATCTCTCACAACATCGCAAATTTCTCAAAATCTTATAGGGTAAACTAACCAGTGAAGAAATATTTAAACTTAGCTTGTCTTTAAAAAAAATCATAAAAATTTCAAAATTTGTAATTTTAGCTAAATGACGTATCTGTTATTAAATGCATGTCGACATATTTGTTATTAAATACAAATTATGTAAAAAAAATTTAGATAACTTACATAATATTTAAGATAACCAAGTGAAGGAACAGTTCTTAAATTGAATAAACACTAAATTTTCCAGTGAATGAACACTTAATTTTGAGAATGTTTGATGTTCGTTAGGAATCCTTAGGCCACACAGATATCTGTCGCCCTGTAGATGCCTGAATTGACGGATGTTAACACAGGCGGGCATTAGGAAAAAAAAATCTTTTAAGTTTTCGTGCCCCCATTTCAGTATCTTAAGGGCCTTACGAGCTCTGTTTAAAAAGAGAGTATCATATCAGATATATATATATATATATATATATATATATATATATATATATATATATATGAGCAATTCTACAAATAAACGCCTATTAGGTGGTCAAAAAAAAAATTTTTTTTTTGGTGGGGAACACAATTTCTGCATGAATTTTCTTCTTTTTTGCACCCTAAAAAGGCAAGAAAAAATCGTGAACATGAAATTTTTTCTCTGTGACATACTTTAAATGTGACATACTCTTTGTGACATACTCAGATAAATCTGAGCCATTTATTCAGATAAAACGATTTTTACATAAATATAATATTATTATAATGTCTCTCTGAAATGTATTTATAGAGATTTCATACTATAAGATTATATTTTAGCATAAAAATTGGCGTTTATTTGTAGAATTGCTCATATCGTCGCTTTGAAACTAAACCGTGGTAACTCAAAAAAGCAAGTTTTTCAGGAGAGCGATTTCAAACTTTCCGCGCTAATGCTAATCGCGGCAATGCGATAACGATTTAACTGCTCTCTAAATTAATTTTATGGAACTATGAAGATAACACATTGTTTCTCTAAAAGGGTGACACAAGATAATCCAAGTATCTTATTTTTCGATTTTTTTGAGTTACTACGGTTTAGTTTCAAAGCGAAGATATGAGCAATTCTACAAATAAAAGCAAATTAGGCGGCCAAATAAGAATTAAAATTTTTTTGGATGGGGGGTGCACGTTATTTCTAAATGAATTTTCTTCTTTTTTACACCCTGAAAAAGCAAGAAAAAATATTGAACATGAAATGTTTTCTTTGTGACATACTTTAAATGACAAAATAGTACCAATTTTAAATTTTTCCCGATTTTTTCAATTTACGAACTTTGATTAAATTTTCTTATTTTTGCTTTTTATACTCAAATATAATCTTATAGTATGAAATCTCTATAAATACATTTTAGAGAGACATTATAATAATATTATATTTATGTAAAAATTGTTTTATCTGAATAAATGGCTTAGATTTATCTGAGTATGTCAGAAAGAGTATGTCACATTTAAAGTATGTCACAAAGAAAAAATTTCATGTTCACGATTTTTTCTTGTCTTTTTAGGGTGCAAAAAAGAAGAAAATTCATGTAGAAATAGTGTGCCCCACAAAAAAAAAATTTTTTTTTGACCGCCTAATTGGCGTTTATTTGTAGAATTGCTCATATATATAATATATATATATATATATATATATATATATATATATATATATTTAACCTTGTGAATGTGCATTAGAATTACTATACAATCTACATTTTATTTTTCAAGCACTTTTTTTTTCCTTCAAACTTTCATGCCTAGAAGACTCGATTAAAGCTGTAAAAATCATTATCCCTAAAATTTTGTATATAGCTATTATAAGTTATGTGTTAATTTGATTTTAGTATAAAATCCTCGAATAAACATAGCAAAAATAGCATAATCTAAATAATATCAGATAAAAAAATCATGTATTTAAATTCTAAAAACTTATAAATCGATTCAAATTTTCTTTTCAAAGGAGATTAAAATATATTTTTTTTTTTTGCTTTTTGGACATAAATGAACTTAAAAATTGTCTATTGCCTAGAAACTTCGAGATGTTTTCTATTAACTATTAATTAAACCTCTCAGAGCAATCACAAAACATTATTTCAATTTTTTTACAGTCAGAAATTGGTTGCCTAGCAACCTAGTAAAATTAAGCGTTTCTCTTTTGAATCAGTCAATGGGTTATCTTAAAATATTTATTTGCGCAGACGACTTTTTTTGGCGGTTTTCTGGACTATCGCCAAATATATAAACCTTTATTGCAACCCAATTTACGACCCAATTGTTTTAAAATTTTGTCTACCCCCCCTAATTCAAGTGTCTAGATTCAAAATATGTAAAAAAAAATATATGTTTATTCAGAGAAAGTACGTTTTTGTGTCTGATTTCGTAACTTAATTAATAGTTAGCACTAATTAATTAGCATATTTGAGGTCACCCCCAGGAACCATTAAGATTGACACTTAGTTCGTGAAAATCCGATCAGTAGAACGAAAGTTATTCAGGGTGATTCGTTTTTTTTTTTTTTGCGGACTGTACAGTCCGCAAAAAAATAAAAGCAAATTAAAAAAGCAAAAAAAAAAAGCAAAAAATAAAAGCAAGTCCGCAAAAAAAAAAACGAATCACCCTGAATAACTTTCGTTCTACTGATCGGATTTTCACGAACTAAGTGTCAATCTTAATGGTTCCTGGGGGTGACCTCAAATATGCTAATTAATTAGTGCTAACTATTAATTAAGTTACGAAATCAGACACAAAAACGTACTTTCTCTGAATAAACATGCATTTTTTTTTACATATTTGGATTTCTTATCTTCAAAATATAGGGGGTAGCCGCAATCTGGGAAATGTGGTCCCCATAGTTTGGTCAGGAGAGCGATTCAAAGTTCGTACCCCTTAATGTTAATTTCGCTTTTTGCGTTTTCAGTTATATTTTCAAAACTAATGAAGCAATTCAAAAAAAAATTGCACCCACTCATAAAACTCATTTACCCAAAGATAATTTCATGCAAAAAATAATTTTTAATAATTATTTATTATTTTTTATTATTTAATTAAAGTGAGGATGAAAAAATATTGAATTATAAGGTATGAATTTTTTTATACCATATTAATCTACATATTTTTCAATTGAAAAATCTAAAGTTTCAACTGTTTTTATTTATTAGAAGCTGAGAAAAATTAAAATTAATTATTTTTAAAAAAATAATTTGGCGACAATAAAGAAATAACTAATTGGGGCGATTAAAATTAAAATGTGATAAACTTGAGAGGAACTTGACTTCGCACGCGTAGCGTAAAATTTCATTCATACTTTTTTCGCTAATAATCGTTTGCTAATCTTTTTATTTTTATTTCTTTCACACTATAAAATACGATGTTTCTTTTTTAGTCATTTAATAATTTATTTGCAATTTAGAAAAGAATTTTGAATAAAAAACACTTTATTCAACAAATGTCTAGTTTTAAAAAAGCGTGCTTCTGATAGAATACACCAGATTGTGCTTATTTAATTTGATTATTTTTTATTTTTTTTTATTTTGTTTTTCAATAACTGATACAATTTCAATAATATGCATAGGTATGCATAGATTTGGAATACTATATTTATCAATTTCTTGAATACATATTTTATAAATATTAATAAAAATATGTAGTCAACATTTTTAAACATCTCTCACAACATCGCAAATTTCTCAACGTCTTATAGGGTAAACTAAACAATGAAGGAACACTTAAGCTTAGCTTGCCTTTAAAAAAAATTCATAAAAATTTCAAAATTTGTAATTTTAGCTAAATGATGGCGTCGACATATTTGTTATTAAATGCAAATTATGAAAAAAAAGTTAGATAACTTACATAATATTGTTTTAAGCTTTTGGTGGTTTAAATAATAAGTAGTAAGATGACCAAGTGAAGGAACAGTTCTTACCAGTGAATAAACACTAAATTTTCCAGTGAATGAACACTTAATTTGAGAATGTTTGATGCTCGTTAGGAGTCCATAGGCCACACAAATGTCTAAAAACAAGATTTTTCTTGGAATTACGACATATAACCATAGTTAATGTGGAAAATATTACTTTTTTTTCAGTCATTGAATGGAAAGTAAAATATGTTTGAATACATAATTTTAAAAAAAAATGTTTTTCATTTTTTTCTCCCAGTTTAATAGTCCGTTCTAAATTATGAATGTTTATCATTGTGTAATCCGATGATGTTTTTATTATTATTATAATTCGATCATTTTTTTGTTTACTCTTTTCCCCATATTTTCAAAGCTTCTTTTAAAATATTTTTAAGTATTTTTTTTCTCTTCGTCATGAGTAATTTATTTCTTTTGATTTAACCTTCCTCTTTTTTCCAAATTTTTGGCCAATGAAATTTGTAATTTCGAAATTTCTTTTGATTTTCTAGTTCCATTTCCAGAATTCCTCACTGGATAATAAATGAGAATAAGGAGTTTCGAAGTTTGAGTAAAACCCATCTCTCATTGACTTATATCTAGTAGTTACTTATGAAACCAATTGTTTTTGCAACTAATAATGCCTCAAGAGGACTTATCTCAAAATCAGTTTTCAAGATACTTTCATTATTAATGTTAGTTGTCTCAGCTTCAGAGCCAAAATTTGATTATACAATTGTTCTTTTTGAAATAAATTCTTCAATATTGAGAAAAGCACAGGCTATTGGATATTTGGGAGATTAAACTTTTCTGTCAATGCTCCTTTAAAAATTTGCAACATAATTTGTGAGATTTCCATCTCAAGCTTCTGAAGAAATAGCGCATCGTTACTCTCGAAGCATGTGTTTTGTTGATAAGTTGTCTTGCTCATTAATTCTTGGTGTCTGTTTTGCATGCATTTGTTACAATCAACGTTTTCTACATCGAATGGAAAAATATCGCATTTCATAAAAGCATTTTAACTTCATCAGTTGATGCCTCAAATCTTATTTAAAAATGGATGCAAAATTTTCTAGACATATTGTTTTACAATTCTTTTGTTTTCAAGATCTAACGAGAGATTTCCATGAATTAGGTAGAAAACTAAACCAGAAAATTTGTTTTGAGGAACAAAACTTGCTCAGTTTCAAATTGATATGAGATTTATACCTATCCAGAAGAAGCAAAATATGGAATTTGATTGCATTTTTAATTAGCCATGAGTAGAAACATTTGCAATATATTTGTAAAATGTTGCTGCAGTCATCGTTTCATTTCATGAACAGCTTTTTCCAATGAAATATGTAGCAGGGACTGATTCTGTAATATCTCAACGACTTCTTCTGTAAAGAAAAACTACCAATGGAGGTACTTTTTCTTTCCTAGGTACTTTAGAATATAAATCCTTATAATTTTTAAGGCCGAAGAGTTTTCCCGTTTAAGGGCAGTATTCAACTCTTGTTTCATTCGCATTGTAAATGCAATCACTCTATAAAAGGATGCCAGGGCTACTTCCCTCCTAAAGATTCTTCTGAAGTTCTTAAAACCAGTATTTCGAATATTATTCTCTAAGGGAAGTTTTGCCTTTTGAAATTATCGTCGCATTGCACTGAGTTATCGGTGGATGTCGCCTTAAAAAAACTTCACCCATTTTTCACCTAGATAATTGTCTTTAAATGGATTTTTCCTACCAGTTCCCGTTAGGACATTAATGACGGCAATAAGATAATAATTTAGCTAATTATTGGCACAAAATCATGCAAAGAAATTTTCCATTCAAGCTTTTATTATTATATTTAGATGTTATATTTAGTAAATAAACATAGTTTATTAAGGTGTCTAAGGTATGATGTAATAACTAATCACTACATTTATTAAGATAAATAATAAATTAATTATAATTCTTTAAATACATTTAGCAACTAAATTTGCATATTTAAATGAAATTGTTATAGGAACTATTCATACAACATTTAACTGAATTTTAGGAGTCCTCTATGTCGCTGAAATACTAATTATCCATGTAAAATCATATTTCACTCCTACTATTCATTCACTGGGAAATCTATTCTCAGTGAAGGAACATGCCTGTTCCTTCACTGGTTAGAAGTTGTTTTTTTAATTTCTAACATAATTTTGATTTATAATATGACAAAAGGTACAAGAAAATTAAAATGTTTCTTTTATTTTCATTAACTTGAAAAAATCCCAATGAAGGAACACTTGTTTATTCATTGGTTTTTCATCGTTTGGTAATCCAGTTAATAAGTACCCCCTAATCTCAGTACCTGCTTATGTTATGATGCTTGAAATAAATAAAACGCAACTTCAATAACCATATTTTGAACAACTTTTTCACAATGAGAAAAAAAGCATTATTATATGCAATTAATTTTACTTTAAACGGATAACTAGCACCACTGACCTTATAATTGTGTCAAAGAAACAAGGCGTTGAGCAGATACTAACAAATTCAAAACTTTTTCCAGAGAAGACTCTAAGACCAGGTAACTCAATGCATTGTTAGATAACTTCCTATTGTTAGGTAGTAAGCTACTGTTACCAATCAATCTAAATTAAAACGTTTAAAATCTTATTTTAAAAAAATATCTATGAAATGTTCCTTCACTGGGGTGTGTTCCATCACTGGTGTTTCACAAATGTTTCGCAGAACTATTTTACCAGTTATTTAAGTAAATTTTAACATTTTTAAGAATCTTATTATTTACCCTTTTACGTTTATTATTTCTTTATTAATATACTAATCAATTCTTTTAGTTCTTTAATTTAGGTTTTCTTTAAAGTAAACTTCCTTTCTAAATTATAGTCAAGTTTTCTTAAAAAGAATTATTGTCTGCTAGCTAAGAATAAAACCTTGTTAAGAAATTAAAAACATTCCGCTGTTTAAAATTATTTAATGCAAAACAGCTGATTATTTACTAAGCATACTATTTTTTTTGAAGAAAGAGTATAAATTATTAATTGTATTTTTTTTGTTGTTTCTTTTGACTTCAACATAGATTATCTAAAATAGTTTTGATGTTTTATAAGTCACTACAAAGAGTTTAAAGATACAGAACATAAAAAGCTGTCGAATACGCAGCCAAATTTTTAAGCGTCTTAAAATATCTCAGTATCTTAAATGTCGTCCTAACATCCTAGTTGTGAAATTAAATTTTTAATAATCTGATCACGTGTGATTCACTAATTATTTCATTATATCTTTTGCTCTTTCTTTATGATACCAAGTAGATTTTTTTCCTGATAATATACTAAACTATTTTGTTTATTTTTTTACTTTAGCACGATACCTAATATATTATTGTAGTATAATTTGTTATCAGGAAAATGCCTTATTTTGTTAAGTAGGAAATACTAAAAATTGAAATTTGTAAGAAGGTTCCGAAGCCGTGCCAATTTTAGAGTCATCTGATTTTAAAAAAATGCTATAAAAAATACGCAATTTCCGAACTTATTTTAATAAAAAAATAAATAAAAGAAACCGTGGCAAGAAGGCTAACATACTTTTTACAGGAACTGTGAAAACTAATTTTTCCTATATTTCGTCAAAAGAGGATAAGAATGATATTGCTCCAAGGGACCTACTCAATAATTTCGCTATTTCCAGAATGAAATCTGTTTGATCGAAACATATTATTCCTTGAAAATTAAAACGAGGATAAAATTAGCTTTTATTATTTATCTAAGCTTATTCCATTTATTTAATAATACAGGTATTAAGGTTAAGAATATGCGATGGAAGCCCCGTTTACTATTATACTATAAATGCATTAAATCATATAGCTTGAATAATTTATTTTAAGCAAATTATTTAATAATTTTAAGCAAATAAGGGTGTAAAAATAAACTCGATCAAAATACTCCGATAGCATACCCTAAAATATATATAGAATAAACTTTGGCATCGATACATAAAAAATACCTTTTCAAAACTTATTTTAATATCGAGTGAAATAATTTAATATGTTGTGTAACTAGATGGATAATCCCAAGAAACTAAATCGAAAGTATGAAAACGTCATTGCTTTAAAAAAATAATAGATGATAATAAAAGTAGACATGTTTTGAGAGTCCAATAATAAAAGTCACAAGTCATTCAAGCCTGACAAGTCTTGAGAATGGGCGATTATATTTGAACGCTCGAAACATGTCGACTTTTACTTCCCTCTTTTTATGTTTTGAAGCCAGTTGAGCTTTTATCGTCAATTATACTGTTTTACATTTGGGTCTTGATCATTATTTTGATAAGGATTTTACACTCGTTAAAGTAAACATATGCATTTTAATATTTTAACAGGATTCATGTGGTCTTTAAAAACGTAAGAGCATCAATATTGTAAAAGTTATATTTAACTAAAAAATTAAAATTTTGACACCGGATATTTTGAGTTAATGAAATAAAATATTTTATCTTTTAAGTTTTTGGGCCCCATTTCAGCAACTTAAAGCTCTTACTAGCTCTGTTTAAAAGCAGAGTATCAGATATATATAAGAAAACATAAATAATCATAGTAGCAGTATTTGGTGGTAAATGTAGCTTATCGTAATTGAAGAATATGCTGTGCGACATTGTATGGTGAATTTGCGAACGTAAGTTTCAGAATGCATCGAAACACGAGGATGCTATTTGCTAATCATCTTTATCCAAAGAAAACCATGTAACTTAAATATCTAGCAGAATGAATCGATTTTATAAACAACGAATCATACAATATGCAGCATATTATTTCAATATCTTATTCTTAAACAAAACATATTTCAATGTCTTTAAAATGCCACTAAACATTCAGCAATTCCTTGAGTTATAGAAAAAAGAAATATCGTAAATTATAGAAAACCCTGTAAATGTGCATTAGAATTACTATACAATCTACATTTTATTTTTCAAGTACTTTTTTTTTCTTCAAACTTTCTTGCTTAGAAGACTCGATTAAAGCTGTAAAAATGATTATCCCTAAAATTTTGTATTTAGCTATAATAAGTTATGTTAATTTAATTTTAGTATGAAATCATCGAATAAATATAGCAAAAACAGCATAATCTATATAATATCGGTAAAAAGTTCATGTATTTAAATTCTAAAAACCTAGAAAATCATAAATAATTAATAAATCGATACAAATTTTCTTTTCAAAGGGGATTAAAATATTTTTTTTTGCTTTTTGGACAGAGATCAGCTTAAAAATTGTCTATTGCCTAGAAACTTTGAGATATTTACTATTAACAATTAATTAAACCTCTCCCAGCAATCACAAACATTATTTCAATTTTTTCTACAGTCAGAGCGTGGTTGCCTAGCAACCTAGTAAAATTACGCATTCCTCTTTTGAATTAGTCAATGGGTTATCTTAAAATATTCATTTGCGCAGGCGACTTTTTTTGGCGGTTTTCTGGACTATCGCCAAATATATAAACCTTTATTGCTACCCAATTTACCACCCAATTTTTTTAAAATTTTGTCTACCCCCCCTAATTCAAGTGTCTAGATTCCAAATATGTAAAAAAAAATATATGTTTATTCAGAGAAAGTACGTTTTTGTGTCTGATTTCGTAACTTAATTAATAGTTAGCACTAATTAATTAGCATATTTGAGGTCACCCCCAGGAACCATTAAGATTGACACTTAGTTCGTGAAAATCCGATCATTAGAACGAAAGTTATTCAGGGTGATTCGTTTTTTTTTTTGCGGACTGTACAGTCCGCAAAAAAAAAAGATATGCTAATTAATTAGTGCTAACTATTAATTAAGTTACGAAATCAGACACAAAAACGTACTTTCTCTGAATAAACATGTATTTTTTTTTTGCATATTTGGATTCCTGACCTTCAAAATATAGGGGGTAGCCGCAATCTGGGAAATGTGGTCCCCATAGTTTGGTCAGGAGAGCGATCCAAAGTTCGTACCCCTTAATGTTAATTTCGCTTTTTGCGTTTTCAGTCATAATCTCAAAACTAATGAAGCAATTCAAAAAAAAATTGCACCCACTCATAAAACTCATTTACCCAAAGATAATTTCATGAAAAAAATAATTTTTAATGTTTATTTGTTATTTTTTATTATTTAATTAAAGTGAGGATGAAAAAATATTGAATTATAAGGTATGAATTTTTTTATACCATAATAATCTACATATTTTTCAATAGAAAAATCTAAAGTTTCAACTGTTTTTATTCATTAGAAGCTGAAAAAAATTAAAATTAATTATTTTTAAAAAAATAATTTGGCGACAATAAAAAAATGATTAAATGGGGCGATTAATATTAAAATGTGATAAACTTGCGAGGAACTTGACTTCGCGCGCGTAGTGTAAAATTTCATTCATATTTTTTTCGCTAATAATCGTTTGCTAATCTTTTTATTTTTATTTCTTTCAAACTATAAAATAGGATGTTTCTTTTTAGTCATTTAATAATTTATTTGTAATTCAGTAAAGAAATTATGAATAAAACATTTTGAATAAAAAACACTTTATTCAACGAATGTCTAGTTTTATAAAGGCGTGCTTCTGATAGAATATGATTATGCACCAGATTGTGCTTACTTAATGTGATTATTTTAATTTTTGATTTTCTTTTTCAATAACTGATACAATTTCAATAATATACATATGTATGCATAGATTTGGAATAATATATTTATCAATTTCTTGAATATATATTTTATAATTATTAATATGAATGCGTAGTCAACATTTTTAATCATCTTAAAACTTCGCCCGGTGGCTGAGCGGTAGCGCTTCGCGATGTCGTTCCTCGGGCCGGGCAAGGCTGACTCAGCCTTTCATCCCTTCAGTGGGTCGATAAATAAATACCAAGCATGATTGGGAACTAAACACTGGGGGTTCCGCGTTCGGCTGACCGCCTGACCGGAACATCTGCTCCTGCACCCCAGAGCCCTAGGTTCAGAAAACTGAGATGGGCACAGTAGGCCTTGGCCCTCCACGGGCTGTCGTGCAGCTGAGTTTAGAGTAGAGTTTTTTAAAACTTCTTTACATCTTATATATCGCCTTAATCTTAAAATAAATTTGTAAATTACCTGTCTGTGCGTGTTTCGCAGAATTATTTTCTAACTTTTTTATTGAGTTTCAATGCAATTTTTTTAAAATTCTATTATGTATATTTTTTATCCAATAATATACTAATCAATCGTTTAAGTACTTTAATTTATGTTTTTCTTTAAAATAAAATTACTTTTTAAATTATTGCTAAGTTCTTATTGAAAGAAAACTTAGAATTATTGCCAGCTATCTGAGAATTAAATCTTGTTAAGAAATTAAAAATATTCTACTGATCACACACAATATCATTCGAAGCTGAACAGCTGATTATTTACTAAAAATACTATTGTTTACGAAAAATGAAGATAAATTATTAATTTTATTTTTTTTATTGCTTCTTATTTATTCGAGTAATGAAAAGTAAATGCGTATGTGCGCACAGGGGAAAAATTTAACAGATTGTTTTGTTTTTTAAATGAACAAAAAACTATGGGCATGCAATTTTAATTCAACATTCAAAGTTAATCTTGTGCGCTAACCCTTTTAAGTTACCCTTTTGTCTTAAAAAGTTGAAAATATTTTCTTTAAAGTTGTTTGTATGATTTCTCAACTTTTGCACAGTTCAAAAAAATATTGCTATATCAGTAAAATGTTCGATATGCCTTGTTTTGTTAAACAACTACTAAAATAAAAAATTGTAGAAAGATTTGAAAAACGTGCTATTTTTAGAATCATCATCTCAAAAATTGTTCTTTTACTCCATTTGACTTTTTTCTTCTTAAATAACTTATAATCATAGTTTTAACACACGTTTTGAAGAAATTATGTATACAAATTTCTCCTAATATTTCGTAATAAAAAAACAAGAATATTAATGATTTATTTATACAGTGAAACCTGCCAAGTTGACCACACTTGTAAGTCTTACACCTGAATAAGTTGACCTCAATTATCAAGAACGGAAATTTTCCTACATAATAAAGAAGCAAAACCTTTGTAACTTGACCACCTGTCTATCTTGTATGTTGACCACTGAAATAAGTTAATTTTGTCTAGGAGTATTATGAAATTCTATTCTAAAACCCTCATAAGTTGACCAGAAAAAAAAATGCAGAAAATTTTCTGTCATTTTGCAACGTATGTTAATATTTCACTTGTTTGGTGAAATAGTGTAAAAAGCTAATCTAAACCTTTTTGTGAGTTGACCATCTGGAGAAACTGTAGGGAGTCAGCTTTTGACCATTTCTTTCATTCATTCATTGAAAACAGGTGTGTTAGTTGAAAAGTTGCTCTTCCAGTTGCAATAATGAGCAAATAGGCTTGTATGTGTAGTAATAACAGAATAAATTTTAAAGTGTTAAAATAATTTTGTTTTGTTAAAGTTTTCAATGTTTTCGTGTTCTGATATCTTAAGAAATTATTTTTATTAAACACTTCATATGCATAACTAACAAAATAATTTTTTTTTTAAAAGTTAGTTAAATATTAAAATTATTTCTGTGTAACAAATTGAAGTACGTTTAGGTTTAAACACATTTCTTGAGATATTCATTTGACCATTTGCTAAATCAAATTTTTAAGTCAAGTAAAAAAAAAAAATTAAATATATAGCAACAGGTGGGAAACGAAAAAGTAAACAATGTCCCACCCCTTCTATAAATTGACCACTTGTCTGCGTTGGCCACTAAAACAATGCACATGAAGTTTTCAACTTACACAAGTTTTACTGTAATTGTTTCATTGAACCAGAGTAGTTAATTGTTTTCGTAATAATCGGCCTTACAACTATTTAACTTAGATTCTTTGGACTAGGCGTCACTTCATGCATGTCTTTCGAGATTGAAATTTCAAAGATAAAATGTAAAAATTACAAGAATGCGTAAGCTGGTTTCAACTAACAAAAAAAAGGGACAAAATCGTTGGCCATATAACATTTATTAAGTTTCACAATTTTATCGAAAATAAATACCGTGATTTCTAAAAAATTTTGCGATTATGCATCAGAATAGCTAACTTTTTTCAGGTCCACCTTTGCTTGATCACTTTTTTTTCCTTTTCTAAGAAACTAGAAGTGAGGGGCAAAAGCATTTAACCCTACAACTTTTCATAAATTTATGATAACTTATGAAAATTTGGTTTTAATTCAAAACTGTCATACAACTTACATTAAAACAGCTTTAAAAAAATAAATAATGTCAGATAAAAAGTTAAAGATTCTATTATCTTGGAGAATCAAAAATAATTTATTAATTTATTTAAATTTCCTTATTAAAGGAGATTAAAAAAAAAAAAAAAAAAAAAAAAAGCCCAGAAAGCAACGCGAAAAATTCTTTTGGTTGCTTAGCAACGAAAAGCACTATCTTTTCCCATCTTGTCATTCATTCAGTTTCTTTATGGTTGTTATAAATTATTTCCCCTTCTATGGCGAGGTAATTTGGCATATTTTTAAACCATCGCCAGATATATAAATCCTTATTGCGACCTAATTTACAACCCATTTTTTTCGAAATTTTGTCTACCCCCCCTATTTTAGGGGTCAGGATTCCAAATATGTAAAAAAAATACATGTTTATTCAGAGAAAGTACGCTTTTGTGTCTGATTTCATAACTTAATTAATAGCTAGCACTAATTAATTAGCATATTTGAGGTCACCCCCAGGAACCATTAAGATTGACACTTAGTTCGTGAAAATCCGATCATTAGAACCAAAGTTATTCAGGGTGATATCTTTTTTTTTTTGCGGACTGTACACCTCAAATTTGTATCTATTAATTTGAATTATGTGAAAGCTAAATGTTAAAAAAAAATTATTTAAAGCAATGAAAAAACAAAATACTACATGCCATTCTGAGTTTGAGCGCTGTTAATAGGGAAAAGTAAAATCCTCTTATGTTAAGAAAATGAGCAGTCAAGTTTTTACCAATTTTTATTCATCAAAATTGAGAAGTTTATCTATAAATAACGGCATCACAAAAAAACACATTCCCTATTCATCATAAACTTCACATTGTGCATCTTTCATAATAGTAGTACCTTTTTTTCAGCAAGACAGATCCAAAAAGACAATTTTGTAACATTTCTAGCGGTCAGACTGAGGGGCCATGGGACATACAAAAACCCACCAGTCCTAACTCCAACATTTTCAAAATCCAAGTGTATTTGTTGCTCCTAAGCCACACTTAGGAGATTCGTTATTGGCGAGTTATTGAGAAATGATTCTGCCAAAAATAAAGCCAACTAACATTAAATTAGAAATAATCTGGCTTGAAAATTGATAACCAAAAATTTCCTTCAGAATTTAACCCCTTAATCAAAACATTTTTGTGGTAAATAAAGAAATAAAGCAGCTTAAACAAAGTTTGATTGAAAAAAAAAAGAGCTTTTGATATTCATTTTGTCGCAGCATTGAATTATAAATAGTTATACGCTTGCATTGCGCAAAGAGTTACATTTAGAGCTAAAATAAAAGTATTTATTTTCGCTTTGAATAAAATTGGATAAAAATTAAACAGCTGATTTAATTTGCTTAGAATAAGATTTGGAATGATTAAACATGGTGCATAGTTTTTTTAAAAAATGCTAAAGGTGCTTATTTTCAATTTTAAAAGCCCTTAAATGTGCTTTTTTCATTGGATGTTTTTAAAAAGTGCTTAATTTTCCAGTTTCGAAAATAAGGTTTTAATTCGTTATTATGTCGATTTTCGCCATATATTAACAGGGGTCTGTTTAGAAGAAATTTGGGTTCGTTAACGGACCTTCACAAAATATCTTTTCATAAAAACGGACCCTTCACAAAATGATTTTTCTTTTAATCGGACCCTTCACAAATTTGTTTATCTTCATTATTGTTTTGTTAATCGAATAAACACTTCCCAGGAAGGGGAGGAAAGATAGACAAATGTAAACGAACTAAGTTTTGTCTTCGGCAGACGCTTTTTCCTTTTTTCGTTCGAAATAAATATTCCAAATTACCAAAATTACCAAATATCTGTATGTTGCATCTCTAATTTAGTAGCAGCAATTGCTGTTTATCATTTAAAAATTAATTTTTTTAATTATAATTTTACAGTGTTGAGCATAATCTCGTATCTCTTAACAATTTAAAAACTCCTTGAAAAAGTTTTTTACAATAACCGGACCCTATTTGCACAAATTTACAAAAGCCGGACCCTATTTGCACAAATTCACAAAAGCCGGACCCTGGTTGAAAGAATGTGACTTAACATTTATTTTATGTTCACAAATTACGAGTAATTTTTTTCAAAATTTTACCAAAACGAACCTTTCACAAAATGTCTGGACAGACCCCTGATTATGCAGAAGCGTGCTTTTTACTTTGTTCTATTCAACGCTTTCATATTTCATTCTACCACACTCCGTTTCGGCGTACCGTCTGTCCGTAACGTGTGATAGTGCCAATCATTTTACGTGTTTTACATTATTTTATCGTGTTCGTGTGAAGTCTTTGCAAAGTTCTTAAAAGGTGCTTATTTTTTGCTGAAAGATTTGGCTACGCATCCTGTTAAAAAGTATCATAAATTGGTGAAATAAAGAAATTTTAAAAGCTAGGAAATATGCGTACCTTATAATAGCATGACAATATTTTTCAAAATAATAGAACTTTTTTTAATTAAATATGTTTTTGCTCATTAATTAAAATTTTTAACATCAGTGTCAGGTCAGCTAAAGTATTGCACTAAGTATAGAATTTTTGACATTAACGATTTACCTAAGTGTTTTTAATTTTGTGTTAAAAAGCAACTTGTTTTGTGTACTTATATTGAAACTTATGTCTTTTAGTAAGTGGAACCTTGAGTAACACATTAAAGTACTGAGTTGAAGATTATGATCTAAACAGTGGGGAACCAGATGATGAAGAAGATGAATATGCAGTGAGTATTCTTACTTATCTTGGTCAAGGAATGGCTCAAAGAATTCTATTACAATTTTGTGTATTCCTTTTTGCTGCAATGATGGTGTGTGTATGAATTTTTTATCGGAGTGTCTGAACTAACAATATATATATCTATGCACATAAGTTAAAAATGTAGTGGAAATATGTAAAATATTAAAGATTAATGGAAAGAGAGGAAAAAATATTAGAATAAATTTAAAAACAATTTTTTTTAATCTAAATTCTAAAGGAATGAATTGGTTAAGAGCCTTTTAATATTGGATGAGCATTTTGATTCTGAATTTTACGCCTGATTAATTCGAAGGATTATGAAACAAACATAGTAAAAAAATTTTGAACAATCGCAAATATGAGAATTAATTTTCAAGCAATTAATAATTTTAACTTTAAGCAATTTAAATAATTAAAATAACAGCATACCAAAAAGTGCTTTAGTAATATATTAAAATTTTGAATTAAATAAGTATATTTAAATTTTGAAATGTAATAAACTTTAAAAAATAAATTACATTAAATTGGGAGAACACCTTTACAATGAGTGTACTACAAAAAATTCTTTAAATCAAATAATCCCCACCCCCCAGATTCAAGTGTAGAAGGAAAAAAAATTTTTTTCAAACTTTAGTATTTTTCGAAATCTAATAAATTAAAAATGCTTTTTCGTTCATATTTGTAAAAGGCACCAGGCTTAAATTTGCAACCAATCACTTAAATGGTTGTCCTATGTTTTTTTAATTTGTTTTTCCTTCTCTGCTAGAACTTAATGTTATTATAAATCTATACTCTGGATTGTGATATTTTTAAGGATAGTTTTAAGTGTTAATGAAGTTTTTATTGTTTGTAGATTATTATATTTAAATTATAAATTTTTAAATTATAATTTTCCATTAACTGTACAAAAAATAATTTACTGGTAATAAACATATTTCAATTTTACCCATTTAATTTTATGTTTATTTAACTACAAGTGGTTTTAAAACACATTAAATATATATTTAGTGTATAATAATTAAGTGTTTGTTCTGAGTCATTTTTTAAGAAATTTTTTTCATTAAAATAATCTGATCTAAACTACTTTACATTTCACCAGATATGTAATTGACAGTCTTTAAAATCCAGTAAAATGTTGAGCTACGGTTCAATGTCCTTGTATTTTGTATCATTTTGAAGGAAATTTGTTGTCATTTATGAATTCAAAAGTTATTTTTTGGATTTATGCATGATTATAGTAAAATCTATCATAAATGGAGAGCATTCATGATTTCGACTTATTCTATAAAAAAAAAATGTCCATTTTAAAGAAGAACAAGTTATTAAAAATATTACGATTCTACACATAGTTTGATTTATATTGTAAAATTGTTCCTGATGTGCTAATTATGAAGTGATTTCTGTCAAAAAAAAGTTTCTTGTTTTTCAAGTCAAAATTATCTGAAGTATTTATTTGCCCCCTTTGTTATAATTTTTCTTTTAAGTTTATTTCATTCATTACTACCTTTAACTTAACCTTTTAACTTAATAACTGGTTTTTACAGTAAAATCTATCAGTACAATCATGTTATGTTATATTTTAGAAGAGAAAAAAGTCTAACAATTTTAAAATTTCTCATATAACAGAGAGGACAAAACTAAATGTCCCCTCAGTTACACAAAATTGAGAGGTTGGCCATTAAAAATTGACTCTAGGAATGTAAACAAGTGCTAATACATCATGAGTCAACTAGTTTAAACCAGTTCTTTCACTATTAATGCACACTTTTTATACAAAACTGTGCCATTTTTTTTTTGATAGTGTGTTTAGTTTATAGTTAAAAGTTTTTTAAGTGAGTTATCAATATGGGAAAACAGCTGCAGAAGGAATGAGAGAATATAGAACTAGAATGTTCCAAAGAAAATAAAAGATATTTGTAAGAAGAAAGATGAAGAATATAAAACGAGAATTTATGATAACAAAAGTATTCTGACTGAGAAATAGATAAATTGAAAGAAAAAAAAAAAGACATTAGATTTTTTTATCAAAAACTCCGATTCTCTAAAAGTTTCAGTTTTTTTTTTTTTTATAAATATTCCGCATTTTCTGAAAATTCAGTCATTGAAATAAAATAATTATATTTATTTCCGATTTTCAAAGATAAATAGAAAATTCAAGCTACGTCGTAGCTGCTAACCCTTCCGCATTTTATTTCAACTATTTTCTCCGCTTTTAACGCGCAGAAAATTAGATTTTCCGTATTTATGCCCGCCGGCCAGACAGCTCGTGTTTTCGTAATTCAGACGTCGCTCCTTCTTGTTTGCTGGCGGGAAAGCAAGCGAAATAATAAAAAAATAGCTGTGGATTTGCGGTGAAAATATTTATTTGTTCATTCAATTAATCTAATTTTTATTTATTACGGCTGAGCAAAAACAATACAAACAAACCTTTTTGAAATCCCAAATCCAGAATCTGCCAATATCTCGATTCTTATTTACGCGATTTTAATATCGAACATCGATTTTCGCATTTACTTGATTTAAAAGTTGCGCATTGCAATTCTTATTTACAAGATTTAAAAATCCAAAATCGCAATTAGTATTTTAGCTTTTTTAAAACCCTGTGTAGCGATTCGTATCCACGCGAGTTTAAAATCCAATATCGTGATTCGTTTATGCGGTTGTAATATCAAGCATCGATTTTCGTATTTATACGTGATTATTATACATCATGATTCGTATTTACGCAATCTAAAAAATAACCAACCTAATTTGTAATTTCAATTTTCTTTAAAAATTCGATATAGAGTTTCACGTGATTTAAAAGCCACATATCGGAATTCTCTCAAACATGCATGTGATTCATATTCATACAATTTTAAAATTAATCATCTTGATTTATAATCACATGGTTTAAAAATCGCTCTTTTTTTTTACAAATTTTTGAAAATCGTAGCTTCTACTAAATATATATACATTCTTGGATTTCCTCTTTTTTACTTTCTGACTACTCTCATCCCTGCTTTGAGGAGAATCTTAATCTCTAAAGATTGGTGGCAAGGTTCGAACCTTTTCCTACGCTATCAAATAGCTACATTACTTTTTTTTTTTTTGTGTCGCTTCCCTTACGAAAATTTTGGATGAACTATTAGCAATAATTTGCAACAAAACGTTTTGCAGCAAAATTCAAACTTGGGGTTTCGATCACAATTTTAACCAAAAGTAAATTTTGCTTAAACTTTTTAAAATTTTTTTGCTGAGCGTAATAGGACAAATTGAGTAAAAAATTGTTACCAGCCAGTGACAGTTTTTATAGGGGCCACTTTTTCAAAAATTGGAAATTTAAAACTGTTAAAATAGCTATCTACATTAGTTATGTAAAACATTTTTCAAAATATTATATGCACTGCACGATTCATTTCTAAAATGCTTAAAAAAATTTCTATACCTTTTTAATTAATTTTGTTAAAAATTTAAGCATAGTATAAATAACGTTTTCATCTCATAAAATTTAGGGCTTAATCTTTTTAATCCAGTAATGCTAGATACAGTTTGTGTTAGTTTAGAATCGTAAAGTTTATTAGACGCTAAACAAAACTGATATTATTGGGATTAATTTAGCGCACTATGTTTCATTACATGACTTTTTTACCATCCATAAATTAAAATTTGATGAATTTAACGAAATTCAATTCCCCTGAAATGCTGATCTAGTGTAAAATAAAATTGTTCAGAGTTTCATTATTCAAAAGAGAAAAAAATATTAAAAATTAGTGAAAAATACAAAACGAAAAAAAATAATTCTTTAATCTTAAAACAAAACTTAAAAGTCGAAAATTTTCGAAAAAACGAAGAAAGATGGAGTCTGTAATAAAAACAACAAGAAAAAACAATTATAAATGCGCCTGAATAAAATCGCCGTCAAAAACAATAATTTAGAATTTAGTTTTAATAAAAAAAATCGCTTTTGAATAAAAAAAATCGCAATGAAATCTTATTTGGTAATTTTGTAACATCCAGGAATGAAATAATTCTTCGGAGACCAGGATAGCCTGCTTGGTAGAGCTTTGGGAGCATGTTTAAGTGGCCGCGAGTTTGATCCTCGCCAGCCGAAGACTCCCCGTTTAGTAAATGGTGACTCGTGCACGTTATCTCGGTTCGGTCACAAAAATCTCCATAACAAATCAAACGGATGTTATTCCATAACAAATCAAACTTCTGGGGGAAATGAATTGCAGCTAGATTGTTCTCTTGTTCAGGTCAAAGTTATGATCTGTGGATGAATGAATGAATGAGTTCACCCTTTAAACGGGCTGCGACGCATGTGTGTCTGAAATAGAATTCTTGGCCATAGAAGGCGCCTCTGAAAAACAAGAAGCACACCCTCTGCTTTAAAATTCGCTTGGTTTCACCCAGCAGGCTTGCTGGTATGGGCAAGTGGAATTAGAAACAACAACAATGCGGGCAATGAAATTTTCCGTGAAAATAGTATCGTTCTTGCGTAATAAATGAAGTCGAAATCAATGATTTTGGAGCACATGGTGCAAATTTGGCTGGAAAACGTTGCGTCAGGTGGCGAGTGGCAGCAATTGTTTAATATCCATATATTTAGTCTCCATGCAGCCGGTGTCCACTATTAATTAATACCTATACTTAGGAGGGCCAACTTTAGAAAGAATAGGGTATTGTAATAATATTGTAAGAATAGTGTAATACAGTGTAGTAATAAAATGTTTCTTCGAACAAAGAAATAATAGTGTTCACATATTCATATGCGTCGTAAATGTATTATTATTTTGAAAGTCTGATATTTTATGCATATCTTATTTATTATTTTGAATTTTATAGGCCAGTATGTTGTCTCTATGAAGGCGAATAGTATTGTGTGATTCATCATAGCTCTGGTAAGAATTGTATTCTGGTGCTTCAATAAATTTTTAGGCCGTTCAATAAATATACGAAGAGCACCTAAAGTCTGAAAGTTATTTGGGATTTGCTCATTCTTTCGGGCAAAGTGGGTGGGAGGTTATGAGCGATGTCTGATTAAAAAAAATGGAAAAAAATTCATACTCAAACTTACTAATATATCATAATTAACTAATGTTTTGAAAATTTCAAACGCATTTTGTATACAAATAACATTTAACTTTGGTTCAAAGTTACAAATAAGCCCCCTGATAGTTTGGTTTCTAGAGTCTTCAAATTTCTGATACAATCCCTAGATATAATCATTGTTGACATGATGAGTGATGGAGAGACTGTCTAGGACTTGCTGATGCGACATGATCTTCTGGACTTGGTCTAGGGCTCTAGACCAAGGGGATAAGCAACAACAACAACATCAAAAGAAATTTTTGAGCTATTCAAAAAGAACAAAAAGGGCTTTGTGATTTGTTTATTTTTTTCTGACAATGGGAAGAGAAAGGTTAAAAGCAGTACAAAAAACTAAAATTTCCTCTACTTTTTGTTGGGATGAAAGTAATTACAATGGGCTTACGAAGTAGAATTCTGATTGTTTATACATTTTAGGTATAGCTTTTTTTTGAATTGGTGGGAGAATTAACGCAAATTTTTATTAAGTTACCTGCGCTAAATATTTTCTGAACAAAATGTAACGTCTGTAGACTAATTTCTAATTTGTAGTTTTCAGCACGTGCTAAAGAGAGTTTAAATAAACTCCGTGAACTTGAGACACAAAGAAAAATTCTAAACAGTCCTTGCCTATATCTATTCAAATGTCATGGCAAAACAAAATGAGAAAAATTTGAAAGATTAAAATTCTGACAGTAAAGTTTTATGACATTAACTTGAAATTAGGATTTCCTACTGTGCACTATCATTAGGAGGAAGCATTACACTCTTCTCAGTCAAAGATTGTTGTTTAACCTTCCTTGGTTAACTTGATAACAAATTTATTTATTTATTTTGCGCTCTATCTATTGTGTGACTTTGAGGAGAACTCCAGACTAAAAGTCTGCGGTTGTCTGCTTCTATTGTAAGCAAGCAGGAGCACATTTTTAATGGGGGTGTTAATTAATTTTATACTGGAAAAACCTGGGAAAGTCAGTGAAATTTGGATAAAAGCCTGGAAAAATCATGGAATTTTAAAGAAAAGTTGGAATTTGTTTCTTAATTGGAATTACTTTACCATCTGTTATATCCACTTTATTTAGACTGAAATTTATTGTCAAACAGTTGAAATATCATCAACTTACTAATACATACATTGCTTTCATTAAAATTCTTTCCATCATTACCCTGCTAAACTATAATACTATATGAAACTTTCCCATATTGCTAAATGATTGGCGAAATCTTTGACCTCTTATTATAGGACTAAGCAGTTTAGGAATTGTAATAGAGGTAGAAGAAGGGTTTAGGATATTTGTGCTCCGTAGGAGCAATTCATTTACTGTTCAAGTTTGTTCCAATGCTTTGGGGATATTTTTTTCTTTTAACAAAATGTTTTAGTGTTTTTAACTTTCGAAGAAGTAATTGGTTATGATTTAATAATAGATTTTATTTTCTGAAAGCTTTTGCCTTCTCATCCAATGAATTATTTTTTCTCGGTAAGGCCAACCAATCACTATTTTCTTGAATCGCTAATAGCAAAATCATTACAATTGTTGCATTGATGCTAATTTTCTGAATTTTCTTTTAACCTTTCATAGCATGTTTTATTTAGAAAAAAAAGATTCCTTTATGAACCAACTAGATGTTAACATTAAATGTTTCTGTTGGTAAACATTTGATTTTTGTTTAAAAATTCGAACTGTGTACTAATCACAATGTTTAAAGTTGGTATATGTTGCTTACATTCCAGAGATATTTCCTAAACTATTTCTCCTTTTACCCTAAAAAGCTGGCAAAAACCAAGGAATGTATGAAAAACATGTTTAATGATGTATAAACTTAGAATGGAAATTTTTATTAATTATATTTGTTTATTCGAAAGAAGGAAAACGAAACCTTGTATTTTTGTTCTGCACTGTACAGGTTTCAAGTTGGGCAACCAGATGACCAAAAGTTTAAACCTCATATTAAGTGAATAAGGTATCATTTCCAAGGTAAAAAATTGAAGATTTAGAAATAATGAGTTATACATTAATATCAGTTTTCATTAAGTTACAGACTATTAAATGAAGGGCAATATCATTTAAAATTTTTTAACTGTGGTAAGTGAATCTCTAACAAAGTACAGTTTTTTTTAAAAAGAATTCACACTAATAATAGAAAATGGAAGAAATAATAATTAAAGTGAAATGTAACAAAACAGGTTATTAACAGGTACAAATGTGTAGAAACTTTTCACACTTTGATTTACAAAAAAAAAATTCTCATGCACTTATAATATTTTACGTGCTGTTACCAGGATGCATAATTAATCATGCTGCGCAACTAGGATTTAGCAAAATTATATTATTACTCTGTTCAAAGCAAGAGTTTGATAATAATAAGTATTTTTATTGCAAATTAATAATTAATTGTTTTTACCTCAGACACCACTGCTTCTCTTTTTATTACATTTGTTTTTATTTATTTCCCCTTCTTATTTTTCTTTTTCTTCATGAAATGATATATGAATAGAAACCATCTAAATATTCCTTTTAGGTTAATTTACAATAATGTATTTCACCTCAGTAACCTAATAAAATTTGTTTAACTATGCTGTGCTTTAAGTTATAATATAAATAACTTAAAATTGATCAAGAAGTTTTTATATATATTTTTTATTTTAATTTAATTTGTTACTTTCTTCGAGGTAAACAACTCAGTTTTTATTTTTTGAGAAACAATTTAAATTTATTTAGAACATTTTAAATCAATCATTTTACTTAGAGCTTGAAAAATGTATCTATTTAAAGAAAAAAAAATTCAGCGACAGTTTTTTAATTCCAGGATCTTTGAAATTAATAAATTTCAGGAAATATTGCTTAAATACGAGTTTTATTTATATTGTTGTTAATACACCTTGCACAATTAAAATTAGTGATTTTTCAATTAACTTTTACAAGATGGAAAATTGTATAATACACATTGATCCATCCATTCCAACAGGAAATAGAAGGCAATTTAAATTTTATTTTGTGTCACTGTATTTGCTATTTGGTACATTTTGTGCATTAACTTCAAAACTAACACTATAACACTTTTTTTATCCGCTGAAAGTAATATATTTTACAAGCTAAACATATTATTTTCTTCACATCTATTCAAGATGTTATATTAAAAAAATTACATTTAAATAAAATACTGTATAATATTGACACTTTTCTTGTACCCACCTGCACTTTATGAGAAAAGAAAACACGATGACCTGGAAGTTTTAAGATTCTTACTGGAAAACCTGGAAAAATCAGGGTAATTTGAAACCTGATTTGAGTGGCCACCTTGTTTTTAGCTCATTATCAAGAAGTTCAAGTTCTGTTTTTACTTATTTCAAAATAATTCAACAAAAAAAAACTTTATTTATTCTTTTAAATATATTTCGACACATTTTATTATTTGCACTATATGCCATAAACTGAATTGGTATTTTTAAAACATATAATTTTTTAAAAAGACACAGTTCTATCCTATTTTTTTAATCATGTATGTTTTTTTTCCTTAACAGATTGATGCTATGAAAAAACAGGAAGATGAACAAAAAATGGAATTAAAGGTTTGTTGTTAAAACTTTTAATTGATTTTGTCAAATATTTAGTCTTCTAATTTGTTAAGATTAATTAAATGAAATTATTTTAATATATTGATGCTAAATTTAGAGTATATAAATGCTTGAACAATTAAATTTATACTTATTTAGATACAAGAAAAGGAACTGAATGAAAAGCGGGTGGAATTGAATGAGTTAAGGAAAGAAGAGTCCCAAATGGAAAGCAAACTCAATTCAAGCAAAACTCAATTTGATTTCTTCTTTACAAAGTAGCACCCTTTAGATAAGCCAAGTAAATAATTTTATATTACTTAATATTGTTTGTTAAATTTCAGCTTATTTTTAAAAACACTTGTAATTATAAAATACAAATAATCCACTTTAATGTGATAACAGTAGTAAATTAAAAACAATGCATTAAAACACAAATGCATCATTCTCGCTTAATCGAACACATATATTTTCTCCATTTCATTTTGCTTATTTGGTTATTGAAGATTGAGTTTGAAGCATTAAAATTTATCCACTGTAAAGAACACAATAAATCTTTTTTACTTGTCTCTACTTATTTGTTATTTATTTATTCATTTTTTAAATAAATTTAAAGCTCATTTTATAGTTTGCTTTTTGTGGAGGAAAAAAAACGATATAAACACAGCCTTATTTATCCTTTTTCTATTTAATTATTTTTTTCAAAATAAATTTCAAACTTATGTAAGCATGTAAATTTTTTGTGTATTTGCTAAAGTGATTATTCACGAAAATTGTACTTATCATATTCCTATGTTATGCTTTTCAATTATTTCCTCTGCTGCATTATTATGTTTTTGTAAATTGAGCTATGAGCTACTTGTTAAAATAACTTGGCAGCTTAAAATATTTACAACTTAATTCGTCTTAGTAGATTTTCTGTTGAAAACAATTAAAGTTGCTTTGTTTGTGTATTTTTGTCCAGATCAAAATTAAAATTGATCAAATAAAAGACCAAATACAATACGGCTCAGGTTAATGAGTGAGGCTATCAAGGATATGGATAAGTAATTTAATTTTTGTCTGTCTGTTAAAGTGATAATTCACTCAACTACTTAATGACGAACTTGATATTTTAAAATACTTAATTTTTTGTTGAAGACAATTACTTAACTTTCCGTGTTTATTTTCTTTTCTTCTAGATTAAAATTAAAATTGACCAAATACAAGAGCAACATAGGTTAATGAGTGAAGCTATCAAGGATATGGATAATGCGTTTTCATTTGGTGATTTCCGAAATGTATCAGACTTTTAATGGCTTTTCTACACCTAATGATGACACAACCTATATTTCACCAAATGTAAGTATGCCTTTAGTTTTTATTAGATTGTTTATCACTTAGAAACATTTATTGTGTTTATCTTTTATTCACATCATAAAGATCCATGTAAATTTTAATTATCATAATTTATTTACATATATAAAAATAAATTCTAATTTCAACTAATTTCATATATTAAATACAATGCTTACATTTCTGTTCTAATTTTAAACTATAAAATTTTTAAAAATAATTATCAAGCATCTAAGTGTTAAAGGCAATTCCTTTTTTTTTTACAAGATAGCAAATTTCTGGTATGTTGGGAGTATACGTCGTTTACGGAAGAAGAAACCTAAGATGTGAAATACATTAATTCACATCTTAGGAATTAAATGTTTTTTTAATGTATATTAAATTTTAAAAGCTTTTGAAATTTAAAATACATTAAAAAAAATCCAGTCTTCAAAATTTTCCATTCAAACCGTTACAGAGTGAGTGGGATTTGCTAACTTATTGATTCCAATACATATGTCCTTGAATCTTAAAAGTTCTAGATTTATGGTATATTTTAAGAAAGATTTCCCTTATGTTTTTCATGTTTTTTTCTAGTCATAAGAATTGTTTTTCAGAAGAAAACCTTTATATGTGAGAAAAAAAATACTCTGAAAGAAAATGAAAATTAATTGTATATAACATATTAAAATAGTTTTTGAAAGGGGTAAATCCATACAGAATTATTCATATCTATCACATCGATTATAATGCATCAATATTTCTCGATCAATTAATGTCCATCTTCACTACTGGTGTATAAGTAGAGCCCCTAATTTTTGTAAAATTTTAGGGGTTCAAAAATTTGATATATACATTTTGATATATGGTATTTTAATTATTCTACTCTTGTGTGTTTCTTTAAAAGACAACGCCTTAGAGCGTCCCTTTTATTAATAAGTACTGGTCACATGACTTAGACCTTAGTCATATTTAGTTAGTTCTGATGGTTGTTACATTTGTGTTTGGTGCAGTATGACCAATTATAATTCTTCTGTCATTAAGCTTTTATTGTAATCCATAAAAAAAATAGTTGGAATTATCTCCTATATGGGCTTTTATTTTGTTTTAGTAAAATTTTTACTTTCTCTTTTACTAAATGCATTGTTTCATATTTCATGCATTCAATTATCTGTGTTACTTTCATAAGTAAAATGGGAAAATTTTCTTGCAGAGCATGATTAAAAATATACACTAATTGCAAGGGCAGAAATTCTATTATGAGACTGTGCTTTTCAGCTTTATTCGATGTTCACTTTCTTTCATATTCAAAAGGCAATTTTCAAGTATTTACTGTAATCAACTTGAAGAAAATAATGAATGAACTGTAAAGTATTCGATATAATCATTTTACTAACCCACAAATTTGCGAAAAGTGCCTGACTGCATCAGAGATGCATAAAAAATGTGTTTTTTTTTTTCTTCAAAAAGTTAGTTTTCAGTTCATACATCATTTAATCCCTCTTCTGGAAACAAAAATGGTTTATATTTCTCAGAAAATATTTGTTTATACAATGATATTTATTAAATTTTTATTATTGTTGTTTTTTTGTTATTGAATTGACAGATGTTAAATTAGTTAGATTATATAAGTTTAAATTTATTATTTTTAAATTTTTTTTTCTTTATAAAATACATTAAATCGAATTTATATTTTCCAAATTATCAACTTTATGCAACTTTGTGGTAACTTAATTTGTTGGAAATTTGGATACTAATTTTTTTATAGGTTTAGTTTCTTAACACTACGAATATTAAAATCTGTATGGTTTGTCTGAAAGTATTTGCAATTATTTTTATACTAGTACTTTTATTCTATATTAGACTGTATCAAACTGCATTTGTGATTTAGTTAGTTAAATAATTTTTAAAAATGCATGAAATATTTTTAAGGTCCCAAAAACCTTTGATGAAGTTGAACCAGCTGTAACTACACCTGTAAACGAGTTTCAGGTAATCATATTTTCCCATTTATTTCTTTGAAGAGAAAATTTTAAAACTTTCTTATTATTCACAAAATATGCACACAAAATATGGTTAGTGGCTAAACCTGTGGCCCCATGCTCTGTGAAGCATTAAGAGAATTATGTCAATTCAAGCATACTTATAGAATTAATTATTACTCAGCATGTAAATATGTAGAAATCAAATTGGAAAATTATCTTGAAATAATAATAATAGTTTTTGATATCTCTCTAAACATGCAGTTATGTTAGTTTGGTTTATTTGGTTTGTTTGTTTGTTATATAAATTCAGATTCAATTTGATTTGGGCAGTTGAACCCAAATTTAATGAAATTAATTAAATTGTAGTTGTTAACAATTATTCATAGCAAATTATATATTTTTAGAAACTAATTAATATACAATGTTTAATTTTAGGTTTTACTTAAGGTATTTTTATATTTTAATTCAATTATATAAGATATAGTAGTATTGTTATAATGTATCTACAAACAATAGTCTCTCGAGTACTTAATATTTTGATAAATTAAAAAAAAATATTCATGAAAATAATAAAATGTTTCAATTTGATACAAAGTAACTAATTGAGAACTTAGTATTATTTGCATATTATTACACCTGAGTATCCCTCCATTTTCCCTCAGAGCGGTGATACCCTGAACAAATTTATAACACCTTTTAATCATAATTTCCCAAATTTTTATCAAGAAATTCTGGGTTCAAAGCTCAAAATGTTCCTGTTTTACTCATACTTTTTTTGAATTATAGATATTTTATAGTTATTTATTTTGTTTAAATGCTATTGGAATCTTTCTAGTATATATATATATATATCATTCCATAATCAATCTTCTATTTTTTCTGTTGTCTTTTAAATTGAAATTTGAGACTATAAAGCAAAACATTTTTTAACCAATCCTCAGAGTAAATATATGCATATCTAAAAACACATGTCAATGTTTATATGGCATATTTGTACATCTTAAAAAAGTGTATGAATTTTTTCCCACCTTAAAATTACTTAACAATGGATTTGAACCTGCAGTAAGTGAATAGGCTGCTCTTACCTATTGATATTAACAATTCTACTGCTGACATTTGCATTATGGCTTGGAGACCACAGTATAATTTTAATATATATATTTTAAAGGCTTTTATTATGTCTTATTTTATATGAAAATTTCATTTTGTTTTAATATTGTTTTGGAGAATTTTATTTTAGCTTATTATTAAATTTTTAATGATCCTTTGTATCCTGTATTTATCTTAAAATTGCTGGTATCTAAACCTCTCATTGATAATGGCAATTTTTATTTGATTCGTTATTTTTTTTTTTGGAGTTATAAAGTTTTAGTTATAAATTATTTCTTTAAGTTAAAATACTGCTCTTTGCTTTTAGCTCTAATGAGTTTGTTACACTCTTTATATGACATTTTGTTTAGTTTTTGCATAATTAAAGTTCTAATTATTATTTTGTAAAGTTTGCTTTTTATTTAATTTAATGAAACTGAATTTATGTATGTTTCACTTTTATAGTTTGTTTCCCTTAATAATTTTTTAATGATAATAAATTTTTGATTGATAATTAATGCTATTCAGGAATATTCTCTATATATGTCTAGAATTCTCTCTTATTTTATAGGTTCTTTTGTGGATACTAATGTTGCAGCAGCAGCAACTAGTGATCCTTTCAGTGGAGACCCTTTCGAAAGTGCTTTTAAAGTAACTACATCACTATCAAATAAAGTGAGAATTTTGATTTCAATATTTAAAAAAAAAAATATTTTATTTTGATTATTTCAAATTTATAACAGGTATTAATAATTGGTTGCTATGCAATAAATATTTTAGAAGAAATTCTAACTGCCATTGATTTTCTGTAATTTCGACGTGTTGAGCTTTTGTTTCTGATTGCTGAAACTTAAACAAGTAAAATATTAATTAGTAAAATAATTATCATTTGAATAAAATTAATGTTATTAA
Organism: Parasteatoda tepidariorum; assembly: GCF_982258835.1. Classification (NCBI taxonomy): domain Eukaryota; kingdom Metazoa; phylum Arthropoda; class Arachnida; order Araneae; family Theridiidae; genus Parasteatoda; species Parasteatoda tepidariorum. The sequence goes on along the minus strand of NC_141755.1, from coordinate 130,373,720 downwards.
ATGTTTCTTTTTTCATCCTCGTTGTTTTTAAAAACAAGACAACTTATAGAAAGTGATTTAAATGTTTTATTTTAATAATATTGTATATATTAGAAACTTTTAATTCAATCGATCAAATATGCAGTTCAATCAGAATTTACAAATTATTACATTCTATGAATAATGTTTCTTATGGGGGTAAATTATGAAAAAACAGCTATTTGACTCTGCAAATGCATTGCTTTAGATAGTATTCTTGAATTTCTTTTTTTTAAAATTTTTTTTTATTGTCAAAACTCTATAAAAATAGAATTAAAACAAAATTTATAGTTTAAGGTTTATGAATTCCTTTTTCCTTTTTGTAAATTGGTTAAAAAATACATTTCTTATTAGTTTTAATTTAGTTTACTGTATTATACATTTTTAAACACAACAATTAATTTAAAAAAACATTTCAATACACATACATTCTATTTCACATATTTATTTTGCTTAAAACTTATGATTCTTATAATATTAGAGCTAAAAGTTCCGTTATATAATGGGTTTAAAAATTGAGAAGAAATTTTAGATGTAATAGATTATATCTAGAACTACTGTATAGATTTTAGTGAAATTTACTATCAACATAATTAATGTAATACAAATTTAATGATCTCTCAACAAATATAATGCCTTTTGCATGATCAAGTGTATTACTCATGTGAGTTCAAAGTATGAAATAGTGGATTAAAAAAATTTAATTAAAAAAATAGGTTAATATGGTCCTGTATATGGAATAAGCCTAGAATTAGTTTGCTCCAAAACATCTATCTAGAATGAGATAATCTAGATATGAGAAAATTGAATTTCATCTATCTAGATATGAAGAAATTGACCTTTCATGCAATAGTTATTGGAGTGGAGGGCCAAGGGAATTGGTCAGATCCACAGTTATTTAAAGAAAAGTGTAAACGTTTTGGAGCAGTTTAAAAAAATGTTAAAAGGAATGTGTCAAAACCTCCAGTGGGTTAATGTCGGCAATTTTAGAGTTCTTGGGGCAGTTGGTCATGATCATCTAGCAATATTGATTTCAGTCCCTTGAAGGTTTTTTGGAGAGCACTCCGAAATTGCTTTCTAGAGTGTACCAATCATGCTTGATAGAGATCAGAGACCTGATTATCAAATCTACTTGACCAAAGTCTGCACTTTTTTAGAAAATTATCTACCTGATGAGCTCTGTGTTGTCATGTGTTACCTTAAATGAAAATAGGGATAACCTCACCTCTGAAAAATCAAGCAAAGAGTATCAAGGGTTCTTTTTTATACCTTTTGCTAGTCAAAGTGCTAGTTTATAAAATATATAGGGGGTCTGCAGCTATTCAGCTTACTCGGACCACCAACACTAAGCTTCCATAAAAGTAAATTTCTTAATCATTACACTGGTAACATTAGAGAATAGATAGTGGCGCCTTTGTTCAAGAGTGAAACTCTTTCATATGAAGAGAACCAGTGGTTTGCCAAAACTTCTCAAGTATCTGAGAAAACAACCATTATATTTGCCTTTTAATTGATACAGTTGACCCAAATTTGATTTAGATCCAGATTTGATCAATTAGTTTTGAACAGAAATAAGATAGACTGTGATTTTCTTAAAAGTGAAAATATAGACTTAATAGATTATCCAGCAAAAACTTAAGATCTCTACTCAATGAAATATGTGTGAAATGCTCTGGGAAGAGAAATTAAAACTTACAGGCATCCTCAGACAACCATCTCTAGACCCTGAAAATAGTGTTAACTGCTTTATTTCTACCTTTTTTGTTTGAGAATGTATTGTATGTCTGTGAGAAGGGGGCCATAATTTGGAACAATTTTTCATTTGTTCGATTCAGTAGCTCCTGTTTCATACCTGGTGAATGTTCATTAAATACGTATTGTATCAACTTATGTGCATTCATATTTCATAAAGCATTATTATTTTCTTTAAAGAATGATTCATTCTCTGTAAGTGATCCATTTGGGGAATTTGATACTGCTTCTGCCCCTTCAAACCCTGGTAAGTAGTTGTATCAAAATTTATTGCATTTTGACAGATCTGAATCTACTTATTTATTTTTTGCTTTTCACTTTTGAAAACTCTAGCTTTCCAAGTTCTAACTGTAGGCAAAATTGAGCAAGTCTTTCCCTGCTACTAACTTGTTACCCATTAAATAACATTGAGATAAGTTAGTTTTTGTAGCATGGGTCGGAATAGCCTGGTTGGTAGGTTTGCTGGCCTGATGTTCATGAGTTCGAATCCTGCTGATCGAAGAATCCCCGTGTAATAAATTGTGACTAGGACACTTTAAATTTGTTGGGGTCACAAAGTCCTCCAAGTTCCCGTAACAAATCAATATCTCCGGAAGTACTGAATTGGACTTCCTCTGGTTAAGGTCAAAATTATGATGCTTAGAGTGTGAATGGGTTCTCCCGGTAAAATAGGTTGTGACGTGTGTATGGCTAAAGTCGTACTCTTGGGCTTAGATGGCGCCACTGAAAAAACAAGAAATGCTCTCTCTGCCTTAAAATAGCTTAGATTCTCATGGGAGGATTGCTGGTGTTGGCAAGTGACATTTGCTACAACAACAGTTTTTGTTGCAACAATGTGACCTGTTCAACCTTTTAACCGATTTTCAAAGTCATGCGAATATTTTCATGCCAAGCGCAGTATCTCCATTGTGAGGAAAATAGGTTTTCTGTTCAGAAAAGCAAACAGACTGGAACCGGAATGAAAATTGATGTTAGCTAAAATTTTTAAGTTTTAAAAGGGCCAGATCTATTACTTAGATGGTTAAAAATTATTTTATTCTAATTATTTTAAAAACTGTATTAATACTTATTTCTTGTTTTAGAAAAAGATCGTTTTAATCCGTTTGGATTATCTCAAGCAAATTCTAATCAAGCTCCTTCTATGGTATGTATGACTTTTTGGTTTTAATTTGTTTATAGCAAAAATTGTTCAATGATTTCATTTCACTGGGTCACTGAAGTTTCTGAAAATTTTCTTAATAAATAGCAGATAAATATTCAGATTATTAATGGGTGAAATTGTCTGCATTTATAAATTTCGGTTGTTTAGTGTTTGCAACTTTATCTATTTTTAAAAAAATTAACTTTATAAAAGCAGGGAGGCCACCCAGCTTGAAAACCTGGAATTAACAGAGAATTTTTTATACTGGAAAAAACCTAGAAAAATCAGGGAAATTTTTAAGAAAAGCTAGATTTTTTTTCTTAATTTAAATTTCTTTACCATCCGTTATATCCACATTATTCAGATTTAGAAATCGTCAAACAGTCAAAATATCATTAACTTTGCAATACTTCATTAAAATTCTCTCCATTATTACCCAGGTAAGCTAGAATGCCATATAAAACTCTCCCATGTTGCTAAATGAATGGAGAAATCTTTAACCTCTTTGGAAATTACGGGACTAAGCAGTTAAGGAAAGTCAAAAATTGTGAGGAAGGTGGATGAAGGGGTTAGTATATTTGCTTCTGTTCATAAAAAGAGGATTTTTCTGTTTTTTATCTTCTAATCGGTGGGTTAAATTCATTTACAGTTCAAGTTTGTTCCGATGCTTTGGGGGTATTTTTTTTTCTTTTAACAAAACGTTTCAGTATTTTTAACTTTATAAAATTCTTCAAAAAATAATTGGTTATAACTTAATGATAGATTTTATCTTACGCTCTTTTTCTGAAAGCTTTTGTACTTCCATCCAATGAATTATTTTTTTCTCTGCAAAGCCAACTAATCACTCATTTTCTTGAATCGCTAACAGCAAAATTGTTGCATTGATGCTAAATTTCTGGATTTCATTTTAACCATTTATAACATATTTATTTTTAAAAAAAGATTATTTTATGAATCTCTAATTTAAAATTCAAATGTGTATTAATCGCAATGTCAAAAGTTTGTAAATGTTTTGCTTACATTCCAGAAATATTTCCGAAACTGTTTCTCCTTTTACCCTAAAAACGAAGGAATGCGTGGCAAACATGTTAAATGATGTATAAACTTAGAATATAAAAAAAAATAATTATATTTGTTCATTAGGAAGAAGGGAAAAGAAACTTTTTTTTTTGTTCTGCACTGTACTGGTACAGGTTTCAATTTGGGATGACCAAAATTTTAAATTTAATATTAAGTTAACAAGGGATCATTTCCAAGGTGAAAAACTAAGGATTTCAAAATAATGATTTGTAAATATCAGTTTTCAATAAGTTATAGGCTGTTAAATGAAAGGTTACATCATTTCAAATTTTTAACCATGATAAGTGAATCTCTTACAAAGTACAGTTTGTTTGTTTGTTTATTTATTTTTAATTTATGCAAATAATCGAAAATGGAAAAAATAATAATCAAAGTGAACTGTAACAAAACAGGTTATCTTGCACAAATGTGTATAAACATTTCACATTTTGATTTTTAAAAAAATTACTGCGTAAAATTTAGATGCGACACCAAAATACATAATTAATTGTATGGAGTCACTCGATTTAACATAATTAAATTATTTTTCTGTTTAAAAAGCAAGATTTTGATAATAAATATTTTTATTGTATATTAATAATTAATTATATTTACGTCGGACACCACTGCCTTTCTTTTTATTACATTTGTTTTTATTTATTTCCATCTCTTATTTCGCTTTTTCTTTATAAAATTAAGTGAAATCTGAATAGAAAACATCTTAAATATTTCTTTAGGTTAATTTACAATAACATATTTATCTTCTGTATTCTACTAAAATTTGTTTAACTGTGCTGTACTTTAAATTATTTATATTATAACTTAAAATTGATCAATGAAGTTTTTATATATTTTTTTATTTTCAATTTTTTATTTGATCTACTTAACTCAGTTTTAATTTTTTGAGAAGCAATTTATCTTTATTCAGAACATTTTATATCAATAATTTCGCTTAACACCTGAAAAATGTATGTATTTACAGAAAAAAATTTCAGAACATTATGTAGTTATTTACTTTTTGTTTATTTATTTTTTATTTTATTTATTATTATTTATTTTTTTTTAGTGTAGGAAAAAATTCTTTTTTGAAAGAAATAGTAAACCTACTTGCTTAGCAAATTACACATAGGTAAATGGGATAAAATTGTTAGCAGTTATTGGGTCTGTAATTAACAAATTAAACTAGAGAAGGGGTATTAAAAAGAGATTAAAATTTGTTCTAGAATTGATAAAAAATTTTTTTTCATAAGTTGGGCACATCTCTTGTACTACAACCGGAGATCTATACTCTTGTTCACCGCTAGCTATGCCACTAAATGCAAGTAAAAGTAATATTAGTTTATATTGTATGGTTTGAAACATGAAATAGAATAGATTGCAAGAGCTGTACAAAATTATTATTTAATTTTATGCTGGCAATAAATAAAACTATTAAATTATCATTTTTCCTATGCAGTCTTTTTTTCCCAGAAAAAGTTGTTATAGGCTAATAATACAGTAAAAAAAAATTTTTTTTTCTTATAATGTACAGTGACCTTTTTTTTCAATAGATTTGTTTTTAAATTTTATATTAAAATAATGAAACTTTTCGGTATTCTTTTTCATATTACTAAAAAAAAAATAGCAGCAGCTTTCTTTATTCCAAGATTTTTGAAACTATTCAATTTAGGAAATATTGCTTATATATGAATTTTATTTACATTGTTGTTAATATATGTAGCACAGTTGAAATTAAAATGCTTGATTTTTCAACTAACTTTTACAGGATGGAAAATATTATAAAACCCATTGATCCATTCATTACAACAGGAAATATTAGACATTTTAAATTTAAAGTAGATATTTAATTGAAAAATAATGTTTATAGTATTAAGATTAAATGATTTTCAGTCATTATAATATCATTAACTAAAATTTATATCCATCTGGAAAACTTTATGTCTGACACTGAAGCAAAAAATTTCAACTTAATTATATATCATATTTTACAAGTTAAGAACTGCATAGAATTTTTTATGGAAGTGTCAGCTTCAAAATTCAGTCATGTTTACATTTAAATTATAAACAAATTCATAAAGTTCAGACAATTATCTATCAATTAAATAAGTAATTGTTTATTGCTTTTGTGCGATTTACATCCGACACTCACAATTTAATCCATTTAGTTTGAACTTATTGTAATCAGTTTGTTTAAAATAAATTGTTTTTCGATTGGTTATGATGTAATAATATTTAATATAAAAATTTGATGATTATAACTTATGTTTCATAAGATGGTTTTTCTAAGAAATTCATGTTAATTTTTCATGTCTGACACCATGGAATTGCCCATTTGTAAGAAGAAAAACAATTAAATAATCTAAACAAAAAAACGTGGGGTTAGATTGGAATTTTTAAATATTCTAATTTCTAATAAGAAAAAAAATTTAAAGAATTTTGTCTTGTGTTTTTCTATAGAATATGCTACAAGAAATTTGACAACTTTGCATCTGCGATTACTGAAATATCTCTTAAAATAATAGGACTAATTCAAAGCAAACAACATTATCTAAGCATTTTACTTAAGATATTGGTTTAAAAAAAATATCAATGAATTTTATAAAGAGCACTGTTAGGATAAAATACATTATAAAATGGCTCTATATTGAAATGTAAATAAATGTAAAAATTTATTGATGTGTAATCACCAGGAGTTATTTTCCTTTGGTTAAGTAAAATATATTAAACAGTACTTATCCAAGGGCTTTTTGGGTAACTCAGTATTTTTTTTCTATTCGGAACATTTTGCACAAAAACTATTTAACACTAAAAAACATTTTTTATTCATTAAAAATATATTCTCCTAGTTAAACATATTATTCTCCACATCTATTTAATATGATATATTAAAAATAGCATTTTAAATAATATTGACGCTTTTCTTGTACCTACCTATATTTTAAGAAGAAAAAAAACACGCTGACCTGGAAATTTTAAGATTTTTACTGGAAAACCTTTAAAAATCAGGAAAATTTGAAATCTGATTTGAGTGGTCACCCTAGTTTTCTTACAATAAGTTAACTTTTGAAAGAAAATATCAAACTTGTAATTTCTCAAACATTTATTCTGGCCTTAACTTATTTTGGTATTTGAGTTAACAAAACCTTTTGTTGAAGTAATTATGAATTAAAATAAGTTAATGCTTAGTTTCTTGTCATTTCTAGGTCAAAAGTAAGCTAATAATACTTGATTTGACAGCACCTTTTGTTTTTAAGTTGGAAGGCGATTTTCCTTAATTACGATGATTAACGATGATTTTCCTTGAGCTAACGTATTATTACAATGACCTAACGTTTGAAAACGTTAAAATCTGTCGTTTTTTAGTCATAAATTTGATGGAACTTTTCTGGTCGTAAAATTTTTTTTGGCTTGTGAACTATCGAAAAAAAATGATATTGTCATCGTAACATGATTTCAATCTTACGATTCTAAATTTAGTGAGCTATCATTTGGGAGAAAAATTTAATTTTCATGGTGAAAAAGTCATAAATTCTCTAAAATAAAATTCAGCCCAACAGAGTTGGATATTTGGCTTGTTATATGACTTGTTAAAAGTAAAAAATTTGTTTCTTCAATTTGCTCTATCTTGGAATCTAAATATTTTTGGAATCATCAAGGACAGAATTTTGTCAGCAACTTGCCGTAATAATGAATTTCTTATAACATGCCGAACTTGTTGAATCAAACTTGTACTGTACTTAACACTTTATGTACCACTTAATTAAAAAATTATCAAAAGAGTGAAAAACTTTTTTGTCCCATTAAATATAGTCTGTTTTACACATAGACAAATATTATTTTTTTTTAAAAATTGAATGTTAACTTCAAATTTTTCTTAAAATTCTTAATATGGATTTTACAAGTCATTGTAAAATTTAAGTCAAACATTTAATACTTTGTTTCTTAACTAGTTAAAAATATTAATGAATCAACAAGAAAATATGAAAGACTTGCTTACAAAATTGACCTCGATAAAAAGCTGAGAATTGAGGAATGAAATTGAGAAATAATAAAATGGCTTCGTAGAACAAATGACCAACATATAAATAGTTAGATTGATGTTAAACTTCAAATAATCGTGTGTTGGCAATCAATAATAATAAACGTAAAGTCATATTACATGGACAAGCAAGTTAAAATGGGATATTTTGTTCTGTTTCAATGCTTTATGGAAATATTAATAGTTTAAATTAAAAGTCCGATTGGTACATGAAGGGTTATACAGTGGCGAAAATTTATAAATGTAATTTTTCGAATGATTTGAATTGATATGATCATAACTTCATTGAAATCTTATTACTTTTTATTTTTGAGTTTTACGGATCAAATTCTTGTCTTTATGATGAAGATGACATATAATTGGCAGGTTTTTTGTGATACACCATAGTTCTGGTAATAATGTGATTTGCTAATTCTTTTGTGATAAATGAGGGGGGGGGAGACTATAAGCAATGCTAACTTACAACATTGTAATAGGCTACTTCAGGAAAAATTCATACTTGAAGTATCTAAGGCATAAGTTGCAATTTCTAAGTAAAGGTTGAGTAAAACTAGTTTTGGTGGTATAATTAACAAGTTGACTAACGAAAACAAATTATGGGCCAGAGGATTTCTTACGATGAGATTAAAATTCGAACTTTCTAATCATAAAGAAAACTAAACGTTGCTTTTTCCGCAACTCTTTGGTAGGTAAAATAGCATATACTTGGGCTAACAATTTTATACAAAGAGCAAACGTCCGCTCTCAAAATTCAAACTTGTCTCTAGTTAAAACACTTTACTTAAGATAATTACATATGACATATGTGTAGAGATAGAAGTGTGAATAATGTTTTGGACGAATTTTTTTTTTATATTGTGATACTCAATGTTTACAAATTTATTTTTTCTGTAACTTGCGATTGGTCCTGTAGAAGTCTTAAGCTTCCACGGTCAGAATCTTAATTGCTAAAGATTGGTAGCGAAGTTCAAACTTTTTCCTACGTCATCAAAGCGCCAATTTTTTTTTTTAGTTGCTTTCCTTACGAAAATTTTGGGCGAACTACTTGCAATAATTCGCTAACGTTTTGCAGCAAATTTCAAACTTGTGGTTGCGATGACAAATTTAACTTGAAGTAAATTTTGCTTAAATTTTTTGATTTTTTTTTTTTGCTGAGTGAAATAGGACAAAAATAGTAAGAAATTGTTATCAGCCAGTAGCATTTTTTATAGGGGCCACTTTTTCAAAAATTAGAAATTTAAAAGGATTAAAAAAGCAATCCATATTATTTATGTAATGCATTTCTCAAAATATTATACACACTACACGATTCATCTCTTAAGTGCTTAAAAAAAGTTCTGTACCTTTTAAGTAATATTATTTAAAATGTAAGCATAGTATGAATAACGTTTTTATCTTATAAAATTTAGGGTTTAATCTTTTAAACCAGTATTGCTAGATAAAATTTGCGTTAGTTTCGAATCGTAATGTTTATTAGATACTAAACAAAACTTATATTATTGGGATTAATATAATAATACTGGGATAAATACTGATCTAGTGTAAAATAAAATTGTTCAGTGTTTCATTATTCAAAAATGGAAAAATTATTAAAAAAATTATACAGAAAAAGAAAACTGAAAAAATAGTTCCTTATTAATAAAAAAAATTAAAAGCCGAAAATTTTAGAAAAAAGCGACGATAGAAAAAGTCTATAAAAATACACCAAAAAATGCGCCTGGATAAAATCGCCGTCAAGAACAATAATTTAGAATTTAATTCTAATAAAAAATTGTTTTTAATTCTCAAAAGAAACCTTATACTCTGTAAATCTCAGTTTTTCGCATTGCAGTGAGTGGAGAAGATAAAAAAAAATATTTTATTCGTCATTAAAATCTTATTTAGTAATCTTGTAACATCCAAGAACAAAAGAACTCTTCGGAGACCTGGATTGGTAGAGCGTTGAGACCATGTTTAAGTGACCGTGAGTTTGATTCCTGCCGGCGAGGACTCCCCGTTTAATAAATGTTGACTGGTGCACGTAAACACTGTTGGGTCACAAAATCCTCCATGTTCCCATAACAAAGCAAACTTCTAGGGGAACTGAATTGGAGATAGATCATTCTCTGGTTCAGGTCAAAATTATGATTTGTGGATGGATGGATGAGTGGGTTTATCCTTTAAAAAGGCTGCGACGTGTATGAGTCTGAAGTCGCATTCTAGGCTATAGATGGTGCCACTAAAAAACAGGAAACGCACCGTCTGCTTTAAAATTCGCTTGATTTCCCAAAGCAGGCTTGCTGGTATAGGCACATGACAGCAAAGACACAAGAATGCGTGGAATGAAAGTTTCGGTGAAAGTTCGTGGTCATATTTCTTGCGTAATACGAGAAGTCGAAATCACTGATTTTGGAGCACATGGTGCAATTTTGGCGGGAAAAGTAGCGCCAGTGGCGAATGGCACACAATTGTTTAATATTTACATATTTAGTCACCCTGTTTTCCTGTGTCGACTGATCCCTATACTTAGAGGGCCATCTTTGGTTAAAAGAGGTATGGGAAAGAATTGGGGCCTCATTGTAATAACATTTTTATTCGAACAAATAAATTATAGTAACCACATATTCAGTCGTTAATTAATTATTATTTTAAAAGGCTGATATTTTATTTATATCTTATTGATTACTTTGCATTTTATCGGACAGGATGTTCTCTTTATGATGCAATAATTTTCCGTGCACAAATAATAATGCTGAAAACTTCGTGGCGTGACTACCACTACAATTATTAATGTCCCCTTCACTAGTATATAAGACAAGTTAACTCGATTTTATCTTGAGGTTTCTTATAAAAGATGACGGTTGACATTGTCAGTAACATATTTCTCACATTGGAAACCTTCGGACGTGAACTGGTCACGCCTCTATGGACAGTAACATCCACTTCGAATTGAATTGACTTGCTCTTTGTGATTGTGATATTGTTCTCCTCACGCTGTTGTTAAACGGTCTCGATCACACACAACGGGGGTCTGTACACACTGCTAATGTAAATACAGAAGCAACAGCTCGCACAACAGGGATCTTAATACAGCTCGCACTGCTCAAAGTCCTGTGGTCTTAATAAAGCTCTCCCAACCTCTCGCAAAAACAGCAAGGGATCATATAGTGATATCCATTAATTGGATTTTATCACAGATAAAATTCTTGTGGGGGTAATGGAGAAAAACTACCACTACATTTTTTTCAATTCCAATTCAGAACTCTGCTGCCGTGTAATTGAAAAAAAGAAGTGCTTTACGATAGATTCCGAGAAAAGAGACTTGACAACTTTTTTCTTTCTATTGCTAATGCTATGAACGCTAAAATACAGGGTCAGTACCGTTTTTACAAACTGCTTAAAGGTGCTTATTTTTAATTTCCGTTTTTCAAAAGCCCTGAAAGGTTTTTTTTTTTTCTCATTGCCTGTTTTTTTTTTCATAGATAGTTCAATAGATTTTTCTTAACCGCGTTGACTTTCGCCTCGAATTATACAGAAAGACATGATTCTATTAAAGTTACAATTCATTTAACCCCAGTCTTTTTCGGCGTACCGTCAGTCCGTAGCTTATGTAAACGTCAATCGTTTCACATGTTTGATGAAATACTTGCGGGTCCGCATGTGCGTGTACTGAGCTGGATTCAGTGGGGAAGATTTGTGCCCTCTCATGTGCAACTCTGCTGCATTTTGGTAGAGATTCTCAATTTCAGACTTCATTTTCCGCCTTCTGAAATCGAACTGAAAAATCTCTCGAATTTTCACTAATTTCGGGAACCAACTAAGCATAGTTAAAAAAAAAATCTCTCTAATAGCGATAGAAAATTTTATTTCTCTTCTTAATCTCATCGTTGGTCACGTGCTATCATCTTCGTCACTGCCAAACTAAATGTCTTCTCGAGATATTCTATCTTTAGATCAGTACAATAATCTTTGAACTTGACTTGGGGTTCATTCACTAATTACGTATTTTTATTAGGTCCCCCGAGTAGTCAAGAATTCCAAGGCTTCATCACCTCAAAATTTGCATCTCCCTTTTATTCATTAAATTTATGAGTTAGGTAAATTGAGAATTTCAAGCATAATATTTTTACTTCAGGGACCGTCCACCAATTGCATAAATTTTTTGCAAACTTTTATTGTACTTTATTCCCTTTTTTTTTTTTTTTTGCTTATTACTTTTTTGTAAATTATTATATTATTACTTTTAAAATTGTCACTTCTAAGTTGTTTTATGATATAACTATATAATATTTAGAGCCAAGGTATGAAAGAAGCATTAAGTGTGGGGCTTTTATGTTTTAAATGCTGCAAAAATCTTATGTTTAGTTATGTAAAAAGAAATCAGATTTTCCCTTCCAAAAAACTGTAATTCATATCTTAATGATTTTATTTAAAAGCAGTTGAAATAAAAAAATAAATTTTCTCAAATATGTTAAATATTAAGAATGTAGGGTAAAAATGTTTAGCTTCAATACTCATTGTGTTTAAATTTCAAAATTATTATTATTTTTTTTTTAACATTTTATTAAAGAAATTTAAATTCTGCACCAAGTAACAAAGAATAATAAAAGTTTTTAGAAGCCATTCACTAATTTACTTTTGTAATATGAATTTTTTTTTAGTTTGCTTAATTTTTTAGATATCTGTGCAAATTCGGTATGATTAATAACATTAATCTTGGTAATATTTTGTGGAATATGTTTTTATAAATAACTTTTATTTTAATCTAAAAATTTATATATTGTCGTGCTTTCAAAATATTTATCTAATTAAATTTTGAAAGAAAACATTTTTTTACAATGTTTAAATCACAAAGAAGATAGTTTTAATTAAATTTAGAACTTTCTTCCCTGTTATCCCTTTGAAAGTTTTTCCTCAAAATTGTAAGTTTTTCAATGTTTTTATTTTATTTTTTAATTTTATTCATAACTTTCAAAATTAATGAATTATTAGAAAACTGATAAAAAAAAAGAAATGTATTTTTAAAATGAGACTATATTTACTTATTACTTTGCAATTTTTACTTAACGCTTTTGTAACCGTATGTTCGTGGTCCAAGTGGTCACCCACCCTCACACTGACCGCAGCCAGTGATGAGCAGCCACTTCGGTGATCTGCTGGGAACCGTGTTTTAACGATCAGTCCACAAATTTTAATAATAATTAGAAAGTAATGGGGTAGACAATAGTATACAATAAATGTAGAATTCAAGAAGTAGAAATAACCGCTTAAAATTCGTAACACTGTTACTAATCCATACGCAAAGAGATATCTAGAAAATTAAATAATTTTAAGATACACTATTAAGATTGATTTTATTAATTTGAGATGTAGCTCTATTATGGACATTTATATAAGTCTCAGGCATAATCTAGTTCAAAATGATAAGGAAGAGCAAGAATTATTTGATCATGAAGACCCAGAAAATATGAGTAAATATCATGGGGCCGACCTTGCCCTCTCTTACATGCTCGTTCAACTTAGTTTTTCTTCATATTATCAAACCCTTTCATTAGTATTAGATTTTTCCGTGTAAAATTTCGTAATCATATCTGACGCCCCAAAACTATTAAGGTCCCCCGCAAGGTACTCTCATTTCCCCCCTCTTATTTTGTCTTTACATTAATGATATCCCCCGGCCCCGGGTTTCAAATTTCGTGTTACTGCATTTTACCCATTCAAGGGAATTATCCAAAATCATAAAGGATCTCCAAAATTACTTAGACGATTTGATGCTTTGGCTCGTTGATTGGAAAATCAAAATTAATGCCTCTAAACCTGTCGCTGTCATTTTTAAAAGGAAAAAAAAGAAGAAGAATTAGTTCTTTTTCCTCTCCCCTAACCGTCTTTAACGAACCCAATCCCTGGGACAAAAATGCTAAATATTCAGGAATCACTCTTGATTCCAGTTTACATTTAACAGAGAGTTACGAAAACTCTTGAAAAAGCAAAGGCTGCTCAAGGTGAAATTAGTTGCTATATAAATAGTAAAAGTTAACTCAAATCGAAACTATTATCCTATACCTCCATCATTAGACCCATCCTTACTTACTAATCCCCATTCCTAGGCAAATCGTATGAGAATCCAAACACTCAAAAATAAAACTCTTAGAATTATTACTAAAGCCTCTTGGTTCGCATTAGGAATGAAGTTATTCACTTCGACCTCAACATTCCAACCATTTTTTTTCTTCCATTTGCCAAAAAAATAATTAAAAAATTACCCCAAATGAAACTAGGCCCTCTTCAGCCAAAAGGTCAAGGGCGATTTTAAATTTAATAGATGATACAATACCAATTAAAAGAAAGCGCACTTCTTAAATTTTTCTGAAATATTATCTTCTTTTTAAGTGCAGAGAAACAATTTTCTTAAATCTGGTTGCCTAGCAACGGCGCACATAAACAAACTTCCTCCTCCACCCACCATCCAATTCTCTTCGCTGTTCGCTTGCACACGGCACTCCGCTGAAAGGATAAAGATAGAAATTTTTTCGACCCCCCCCCCGCCCCCCCCGATTCCCTGACCAATTTTAAGTTCAAACGTTTTTTTTTTTTTTTGCTTTGTGACTTATAATCTCTTTTCTAGCTGTATTTGCTTAGGCATCTTGCTTTTAATGATCTTATCGAATGGGTGTTTTTAATTTTAAAACTTAAATTTTAATTTTTAGCATCGTTATTCTATTTTTAACTTTTACTTCAATATAATAACTAAGTCATTAAAAATCTTTGATTTCTGGGAAATGGTTTCCTGTTTTAACTAATCCTATCAATTATTTAAATATTGCTAAATATTTTTATGCATTTAAAAATTAATTTAACTTCAATGCAATTTTGTCCTAAGTACTTTAATTATTATGTAAATTTTAATTCAGCTTAAATAGGAGGTTCTGTATCCATACAAGACCCTCCGTATTTTTTTGTTCAAGTTCAATTGTAGGGGAAATTTTACATTAAGCTGGGCTTCCATACGATACTCTAGTGTCCATGCAAAGCTATTGATTCTTGTTTCTGCTCTTTTTTGAGATGTTCATTTAATGGTTCGCTGTACGCTTTTATCTTACCCCGTATAAACTTTGAATTCCAAAAAAACTGAAAAGTCACAGAAAACAAGTAAGCTAAAAGCTTAAAAATATTTTCGTGCAATCTTTCGTAACTGATTTTAAACCAATAATTTATTTTTACCATTTTTGAAGTATCTTAAATATTTATTCAGTAACAAAGTAAACAAGGAATTTACTCTGGTAAAAATTATTAATACAAAAGATTATAAAACTGAAATAATTCATTAAGACAGTGCTCAACATTCAAGGACCTTGTTCTGTTTATTTATAATACTTAATTTTGTTAATCTGAAATGTACTAATGTTTATAAACATTATTATTTCCCAAAATTCCGATTGCGATTTTTTAATTGAAATATTATCTTTATGTCTTTGTTTTGTAACTTGTATATAAAGATATTAAGTTTTCAATGTTCTATCTCGACTTTAAAACCTCTCTAGTTCGTTTTCCTTCTGGGGTTCATGTGAGAACAACAGTTCTTTTGTCTCCAGTCATTATTTGTAATCTATCAGCTGACCTGATGGTTAGTTATTAATTAAACTACCCTTCTATATTTCGAATTTTCTGTCGTTGCATGTGGTTAAGTGAAATCATTGGTTCTTAATAATCATGTTTTTTGTAAGAAAAAAAAATAAATAAAAAAAAGAAGAAGAAAAATCCTGTTAACTGTCAATTTTTCAAAGATATAAAAGTCAATAAAAAAAACTAAAATTATATTATTTTTCTTTTTTTTCCTTTTGAAAAGACAGCTAGTTTTTTAAAGTGGCCATTAAAAATTTCTCCCATTTTCACCAGATATTAACGTAATTTTGTTAACTGAAATACATTAATAATTTAAAAGTAAATGTTCATTAACCGTTTTATTCTTTTCTAGTGAAAGTCCATAAAATTTTAATAAATACCTACTTGTGAAAAATACAAACAAACAGTTATATACATCTTAAAAATGTTCTAACTTTAAATTTCCATAAGCTTTTAGTGTATCAATAATAGTTAGTGTACCTCTGCAAGCGTATAAATAATTATTTTAAGTAAAATCACATTTATTTTATAGGAACCTGAAACAAAAGTTGAATCTGTTGCTTTTGTTACTCATCATTATGAGCAACAGGATGATATGGCAAGAGCTTTGGAACGAAGGATCATAAACAAATCAACCTGTGTGCATACAAGATGATTCAACCAAGCAAGTTACCATGTCTGACTACAATTCTGTCTTCACTGTTTCATCTGGTAAGTAAAATTTTTGCTGATAATAAGTGTAATACGAGGTTTTTTTTTTTTTTCAACCTCCGATGGGCTGTAAAGAAAAGACCGGTCAATATAAAAAAAAGATTTTATCACCAAAACTTATGTACAATACAGCTTATTTCTCTACATAATCACCTTGACGATTAAAGCATTTGTCATATCTGTGAACAAGCTTTGCAATACCCTCTTCATAAAATGTAGCCGCCAATGATTGAAAGTGAGTTGTGACGGTTTCTTTGAGCTCCACGTCAGTTTGGAAGCGCTGCCCTCCAAGCCACTGCTTCAGTTGAGGGAAAAGATGGTAATCACTCGGTGCTAGGTCGGGACTGTATGGTGGGTGTTCGAAAATGTCCCATTGAAATTGCTGAAGGAGTTGTTGGGTTACACGAGCGCTGTGGGGACGGGCATTGTCCTGTATCAGAACAATTCCAGAAGTCAGATTGCCTCTTCGTTTGTTTTGAATAGCTCTCCGTAAGCGTCGCAAAGTTTCACAATATGAATCTGCAATAATTGTTGCTCCAGGCTGCATAAACTCCACAAGCAACACACCTTTTTGGTCCCAAAAAACAGTTGCCATAATCTTACGGCTGTTGAAGGTTCGTTTGAATTTTGTGGGTCTCGTTGGAGAGTTTGTGTGCATCCATTGTTGTGATTGTCGTTTCGTTTCGGGCGTGTCAAATTGAACCCATGTCTCATCACCTGTCACAATGGATTTCAAAAAATCTTCTCCATCAGTATTGTAACGGTCAAGAAAATCCAAAGCTGCACCCATTCGGCGAGTTTTGTGGTTGTCAGTCAACATCCTTGGGACCCAGCGAGCGCAAACTTTTCTGTAGTGCAACCGTTCAGTAACGATAGAGTACAGGGCAGATCTTGAAACACCTGGAAATTTCATTGATAATTCACTTATGGTGAACCTTCGAGTTTCCCTCACCGCTTTGTCAACGCGCTGAACAATGTCGTCTGTGGCGACATACTTGCGTCCTTGACCGCCTTCGTCATGAATATCAGTTCGGCCATCTTTAAATTTTCGGCACCATTCACGAACAATGCCATCACTCATAAAGGTGTCTCCATACACTCGACTCATTCTTCGATGAATTTCCGCTGCACTGTTCCCTTCTGCCTGCAAGAAACGGATAACAGCTCGCAATTCACAGTTGGCGGGAGAATCAATAGCAACAGCCATGTTTATGTGACTGCAACTCAACTGGAAATGACCTGTTGGAATCGACATTACAGAGCGTTTGAGCGGGGAAGATGCGCAGTCGCCTACTGCGCACACCAATCACCTGCTGCATTCCTGGCCATCATACTGTGCGATCGGAGGTTGAAAAAAAAACAACCCTCGTACTTTTAACTTATTGTATTGATCTATATACAATTAAAGCATTTTAATTTTAGTGGAAAACATTTATAAATAAGAATTTTTCAAAGTACTTTTTTTTTTCAAGAAATAAAAATATTTTTTCTTCATTAAGAAGGATATATATTGTCCTAAATTCTTATGAATCAAGAAAGTGTACAAAGTTATTTTAATTGACAATCACATTTCTTTTATTTATGTTTCTTAATGGTCCAAAAAAATCAGTTATCAGTTTTATTGCTAATTCAATAGGATATATATTTCTTTAAAATTTTACAAAATTATATACATTTAAGATACAATTTAGTTTTTCTTACATTGCAAATAGTTAATTCATTACTAACTTTGAAGAAAAATTCAATTAACTGTACATATAAATTATTGAAATCTCAATTTTTTAGTTTCTTTATTTGAGAGTGGTTATGGTTTAATAGCCCTTAAATTCTGATTATAATTCCTAATATTTGTGACTTTGAAAGTAACACCTGAAGGTGGAGAGATTTGCCTGAAATATATTTTTTAAACGCAAAAGTTTATTTAGGTATCAAGTAGTTTTTTTAAAGAATTGATCATACAAATCTGTTTCAGAATATGAATAATACACAATTCTTTATTTAATCCATATTCAGTTGTGAATTGTTGACATCTTTCTGAATAATAAATGTCCAGTGTGTTAAATTAGCTGTCAATTTTTTTTAAATTTCTACATCTCTAATACTAATACATTAATAGAAAAATAGCTTAATATAAGTATGATTTTCAAAGGGGTGTATTTTATATACTGGCATTAATGTTTTAATATTTCTGTATACTAAGTTTAAACAAGATCATGAAGTTTGTACCCCAACGGAACAAAACTGCTCTTAGGGGGGGAGGCTTTTTTTCTCATTTAAAATCGTATGTTTAAATTAATGAGTAACTGTAAGCAAGGACTTATATGTTTTACTATGAAAATAACATTAATAGTTTTTTCTATTTAGTATTGTCATATAATAACTAAATGCTGAACTTTAGTGTGATTAGGACATAAAAAAGTGAAATTGCTTACAACAAAAGCATTGAAATAAATGATAATTAATTGAAATTAATTTTATTTGAATAATATCTTTCACTCCTAATTGGTATAGAATAAAATATAAGTATAGAATAATGCTTAATAAAGCTTATCTTTCTTAATTTTTTGTTTTATGACTAAATTTAAACGTGGAATTTATAGTTTTAGTTTTATCTTTTATAATAAATTTACAAATTCAATATAAATGAACAAAACCTGTTTAAAAACTTAGTTTCAATGAGTTTTTATAAATTTTAATTTTATTCCCTGTGATAATTAAGGATTTCTTCTATTTTATCCAGTTTATCCCATTGCATTCTGAATGTACAAAAATAGTGTCTTATCACTGTTAGGATCCAAGGCATGTCATTTATAAAAGTTTAATCCTATTCTAAATTTATAAATTTCAGAAATGTTTCCAGCAAATTTAAAAGGAAATCATCAGGCAGGACTTTTAGCTTTCTACTTTACACTGTAGCATATAAATCAGTATACGACAAAATACATCCTAGTACATTAACATGTTAATTTTATTCATTCAGTTTTTAAAATTACTTACTAATAATTATTTTTTCTACTATGAGACAACATAAATATTAACTGAAGGCAAGTAAACAACTATATTGACATTAGCATGACTCTGACTTTTTTATTTCATTAAAATGAAATGCATTCAATGACCATACTCTTATGAATGGACACAGAGGAACAAAATTACATTAATTTTTATTTGGTATAAAATAACATAATTTATAAGTATTTGAAATATTTGATATATATGAAGTTGTTTAAAAAAAATTTAAATATTTGGACAAGATTTATTACTTGAAATATTTAATTTACAATAATATTAAATATTTGAAATATTTAATTTACAATAGTAGTTAAAAGCATTTACATTAAAAACTATTTACATAATTGAAAAATAACTTCCAATATTCCCTTTCTTGTATGTTTCAAAATTTATCATAACTTCTGAAATTAAAAAAAAAAAAATCAATTAATAAAGAATAGCGTCAAGTGCTTACAGTATAAATTTTTAAATCCTTTGTCATTTATTAATTTTTGTAACATACTAGACCAGCCAGTTGTAACTAAGGTGCTGATTTTCAGTTTTGCTGCGTAAATGTTTCATTTACTACCTTTTACTACCATATATTACCTTTTATATTTTTAACATCTCATTATGTAAACACTTTTTAAATGGTATAGTTACATATTGATCAATTATCCCTTGTTAAAAGTTTAAAATTATGCTATCATTAATTTTACTTAGTATTAAATTCTTCTAGCCTTTTTCTTATTACAGGAATAATAAAAGTACAATCAGTATTGTTGCAAGTAGGGTGTCAGCATTTTAAAATGCATATTTATCAACTAGCTATAAGTTAATAAAATTTCAATCCATATCTGTTAAATACGATACTGCAGATAAGATACTGTAAAATTTTTATTTCAAAATTAGTTCCGTATAAGTTATATTTTCTTACATTATTTAGATTTTGTAATTTTTTCAAGAACATAAATATTTAATAAACATAGAATGAATATTCATCAACTAGCTTAAATAATTAAGTAATTTCAAGCGAGATCTGTATATTGTAAAATTTCTATTTCAAAATTAGTTACTTATAAGTTGTATTTTCCTACATTATTTAGGTTTTATATTTTCTTTCCTAACACAGCAATTAAAATGCATAGTTGGTTACTAAATTTTCTGCACATAAAATAGTCTCAACTTCTTTTTTAAGTGTATTTTTTAAATCGTCTCCTTCCTGTTTTTTAGCAAAAACTCCTGTATTTTACGACTATCTCCTGTTTACCCATATATTCAGTAAGTTTCTGTGTATTTGTTGAAGAAATTTTTACAAAAAATATTTTTCAATAAAATATCTGTTGATGGCAAAAATAAAATTAAAAAATCTTTAATTTATATATTTTTGCTTATTATTTAAAAATATAAGCAAAAGGATTAATAAGCAAAAAAAAAAAAATCTTCTTTAGATTAAGATTTATTTACATATTTTTTACTTAGCATAATGTAAGTGTTTATATTATTTCCAATTTTGAATTTCTCTTTTTGACTTACATGATTATGCATGATGTATCAAAACTTTACTAGTAGTCTAAAAAATGTCACTAGTTCTCAGTTATTTTGTTTCTCCAATGTTGACAGGTATGAGAATGCATTTATTTGTTGGTCTTCTTTATATTTATTTATTAATAATATAAGTCATAATCTAGTCAACTTATATTTCTGTTATTTAGCCTCTTTGCACTTTTGAGCTGGTCAATAATTAAAATTTTTGATGCACAAAACACATTGTAAAGTACAAATAATATTATAATGTGTTGTGTATGAGTCAAATATCTTAAATCTCATCACCATCAAAACAGAAAGGGGGAGGGAGACAAGACAGTTTTCTGAAATGCGTAGCTTTAATGTTTTTATTGTGAATAAAAACATTATTCAGTGCTAATATGCCAGAATTGAGGGTTACTCAATAATATGTTATCTCAGTAATAACGACCTCACTTTTGTATTTTACTTTTAATTAAGAATCACAATTAGGAACATAGCAGTTAGGAACAAGACGATTAGATATAGAAATTTAATAAAACAATGTTAATGTTAGTTTTTACAGTGCTAAGTATAAAACTGAAAGTTCTCTGGAAACATCATGCTTATTTTGCTGCTAACGACCATTGGTAGTCTTAACAGCAATAAGTTTATGTATATATTTCTTACTATGTTTATTTATTTATTCAAAATATTTTTAGGGACGTATAATGTAATGAAAATTTAAATTTTCCTTTATTTAAATACTATTACTTATTTAAATAATATTCTTTATGAAATTTTAGCATAGTGTTTTTAAAAAATGCTTGAAGGTGCTTATTTTTGATTTATGTTTTTTAAAAGCTCTTAAAGGTGCTTTTTCTATTCGGAATTTGAAAAAAGTGTTTAATTCTATCTTTTAGAAAGAGATTTTTTCTTTGTCGTGCCGATTGGGGTTTTAAATTACAAAAAAAGCATTATCTTCGCAATTTTCTCTGCCATATTTATCAGAAACTAGTAATTTTTTCATGTTTGTGTTTTTAAAATATTGAATTTTATTAATTTTATGTTTATAAATTAAGAACTTTAAGCAATAGAAAAAAATTGTTTTTATTATTGGAGAGATCCTAATTATTATTATTTTTATAGTGACTCAAAATATTTTTGAGTGCTTGAAAAGTACTGAAAAGGTGTTTATTTTTTGTTGAAAAATCTGGCTATGCTCTCTAAAATAGAATATTGTTTATGCAGGTTGATGAAATCAAAGCTTTTTATGCTGGGCATGTGTTGGGTGCAGCAATGTTTTTGATAAAAGTAGGATCACAATCAGTAGTCTACACAGTAAGTATTTTTTTCTCAATTATTATCATTGTAAATAATTTATTAGAATATTGTTTCATATATTTATTTTGATTGAGCTTTTGTGTTTTTGAAGTAGGAGAAAAGCTAGGTTTTAAGTATTATTTTATTATTACAATCATTTTTGGAATGTCTGTAATAAATTTAATTTATTCACATTAATTTGCATTTCTGCAACACAATACTTACCCATACTTGTCAGATGTATTTCAGTTTCTTTTTTATACAGTAAAACCTACTAAGTTTGTTATGTTATGTTAAAAAATATTTTTTGATTGCTTAGAAAGTACTTAAAAGCTGCTTATTTTTTGTTGAGATATTTGGCTAAGCACTCTGTTTACTTATAGCTGTATAATATGTGTTCAAAATTTTTTTCGTATATTTAACGCATTAATTAAAACACATTTTACTTTTAGCGGTATTACTATTTCTGTGATTCTCATTTGCATTTGCTTTTTTAAACAGTTTCAGTTTGAATATTGTGAAAAATTCTGTTTAACAAAGATTCAAATTTTTTTAATTCTTTCTAAACTTTTCTTTAATTTGAATCAGGTAGAAAAGCCTATTTGACAAGGATTCTATTTTAGCAGTGTAATTTTTGTTTGTGTCTTACTCATTTTTAATTTAAATGGTTTAGAAAAGCCTAATTTAAAAGGAATTGGTTACAATCGATGTAAAGATAAGATATCCAGTAATGTAAAGATAAGATACACATTGAGTCACAATCACCTGTGTCTCTGGTGTAGAAAAAATAAGAGAATCTTTTGCAGTTTTTTGAAATACAGTTTTATCCAAGGAGTATCTCGAGGATTAAAACTTTTCTAAGAAGACAACAAAAGCAGTTTTTAATTATTAACGGAATGGTAAATAGTTTCAGTAGCTTGGAAATTCTTTTTGCTGATTAATTTCTATTCACTGCAGATTTATTTCTAATGCGTCTGTAGACACACAACTTTATTTAAATTTTCTTTTAATTATATTTATATATATTTTTTTTGTGTAAATTTATATTATTACTAATTTCAATGCAATTGTAATACCTTTCTGTTCCAATGGTTCTAATCCCGTTTGCATGTCTTCTTAAGAAAACTGTTATAAAACTTTTAAATAGTCTTACATTTACTGGGTTTTGGAGATAATTTTATTCTTTCTTAAGAATTATGAGTTTTGTTTATTACTTGAAAAAATGTTATTAAGTTTCTTTTTGATGTTAAACAAATCATGTTTTATTTCTTGATTAGAATGAGACTGGGTTTGTTCCCCATATTAAATTTTTAGTAATACTTACATGTATTTGAACTTTAACATGTCAAATTAACTTCAATCTGGAACTAAGACCTTTATTATTACAGTTAAAGTTGTTTTATCTCAAAATTTCTAAAATTCCTCACATTTACTATTTAAATTCAATGTATTTTCCTTGTGTATCTCGAAATGTTTTCTTTCAAAATCTCTGTTTCTCGATTTCTAATAATCAAGCACAAATGCTCAAACAAATGCTTTTGAGAAACTGAAAACAATGTTTTAAAAAAATTTGGCTATTAGTTAAAAAACAAATTTTTAAAAAAATTAAATAAAGGAGTTTAGTAATATTTAATAATTTAACATTAGTACTTAAAGTATTTTTTTAAATTTTATTAAAATTCTTTACATACTTATTTGTTTTATAATTTGTTAGATAGTCAGTGTCATTTTTAAAGAAATAAATCTTTAGTCAATTTTATTTTCAAAAACGAAAATAATAATAAATAAGTAAAAATATTTTGACATTTATTCAGTACAGAATTTGACCATTAGTTAATACTACTTTATATTATTTTAAATAATTGAATAAAAGAGGGTCTAATGATGTTTCAAAAGCATGTTTTTTTTTCCAACAAATAATTTAAAAAAAAAAAAAAAATTCTGAAGTGAACATTTTTTTGGTTTGTTTTCTACTTTCTTTTTTCTTTTCTTTTTTTTTTTTTTTTTTTTTAAATTTTAATGCATGTATGTAAAATATTTTGTTACAGTATTATTATTTTTAAACCAATAAATCTTAAATCATTTTTAATTTAAGGAAAATGAAATAAATCTTGGGTTTGCTTTTACTTTGACTTCTTTTTTTTTTATTTGAAAAAATTAAGCAATGATATTGATATTATAGTAGAATATGTTTAGAATTAATATTTTCTTTGGTAATAGATTTATTTATTTATTATTATTTTTTTTTTTTGATTGATTTCTCATAGGTTATTTCTGAACATATGCTAAATCGCGATGTCTAACGGACGATGTATAACAATTTAAAATTTCTGACATCAACCAGTCCTTATCATAGTATTTTACAATTAAGCTACAATTTTAATTATTTGGCTACTATTTTTGATAAATTTTTGCTCCTGTTCAGGCAACTATTTTTATAGTTTTAGGCAGCTATTTTCATGCTTGAGGATACTAAAAGCAACTATTTTTGTTCATTTTTTACTGTGGCAACCCTGTTTATAGCTAGTTTGTCCCAATGCTTGATCTAGGGGTTCCTTTGTCTTCTGGGTTGGTTTCAAAATTACAAGGCTACGCAGTTTAGCAGTGATAATTTGTTCAGTGGGCTGTTCAACGCCGGTTATAATAACAATAATAATAATAAAAAAAACTTGTAAAAGTGATCTTAAGGTTGTGCTTAAATGAAAAGCTGAATAATGATTATACAATTCCAGATTTGTTTATGAAAACAATTAAATTTAGTTTAATTTAGTTTGTCTTATGAAATATAAAAGTGAGACTAGGATTTGCTAATAAAATAATAAAAACGTAGTCATACCAAAATAATAATAACAAATTGCCTAATTTAATCTAATTTCCAGCTTTATTTTAACAAGTTTAAATCATAAAAATTACTATGATTTATGTTAGGTGATGAAAGAAAGTATTCACCTAATAAAATTTTTTATAAAATTTAGCATATATGTATGGTAATAGTTACCTGTTTTTTTTATGGCTAAAAGTTAAAAGGTATCAAATGTATACTTACATAATATTATAGTGAAACCAAACATAAATTCGAACTAAATACTTATTGTAATAACAGGGCTGCCAACTGCTACGCGATTTGCAAAATATCATAATGAGTGGTAGAAAAACTAAAGCTTTCAGACTTTTCATAATTTTGATAGCATTTTAAAAGAGTTACCACGGAAGATTTGGAACAAAGTGGCATTTCATATCAGCTTTTTAAATATTAACATGTAGTGGTGTGGATAATAACTTTATATCAAATTTGCAAAACAAAGAATTATACGTTAACACCTAAACTTAACTACCAGGATATGAAATTTTCCCTTAAAGCGTAGAAAGTTGGCAGCCCTATAATAATGTAGTGTACTTAAAGTTATTTTAGGTTATCTGACCACAAGGGTTTCCTTAAACCTAAATGTTTCATTAGTTCATTTAGTATTTTCTCTCTCTAAAGTTTTTAACAAGGATAATTTAAAATTATTAAATTGATTTTTGTATAATTTAAATTGATTTTTCTTTTTCAGCCATATTATCCTACTGCTTCATTCAAAATGGTTTTGTTATGGCTGTAATTGTTCTTATAGCCACTTTCCTACAAAGCACATTATCAAATAATTTTAACCACTTAGCAATAGCAGAAGGAACACACTTAAGGACAGCTTTGCAGGTGAAATACTTTGTTACTCTTTTTTAAACATTTTTACTACTCTTATGTTATTATAGGCAGTTGTATATTCATAAATGTTAACAATAATTTTCAAAATTTTATACCCTATGAGACTTACTACCTTATTATTACTTTAGAATTTCTAAATTGAATGTTGCATTAGAAGCTAAACCTTATTATCAGAATATTTACTTTCAATAATTCTTTTAAATTTTCGATTTAAAAGTCATTTGCAAGAAATTTATATTTAATTAAGATATTTCCCTTATTAATATAGAAATTGAAAAGACATTTTAACTTCATTCTTTAAAATGTAAAGAAAATAATAATTATAAAAATGATGCAGTTTTTGGACATAACACTGCACATGACATTTCAAGTATCAAGATTGTAAACAAATAAATAACAAAAAAAGTTTGTAGTTTCTATTGCTTTGTTTGAAAGTTCCATTGATAAGCAAATTTAAAAGCAAGCGGTTGACTGATCTTATTGGTGACGTGAGCAGGACTTAATTTGCTTTAGAGGTCCTGTTTATACCTCATCCGGTATTTACGTGATAGCTTGTCAGGGGATGCAATGGTTACAATGCGTTTCATAAACAGAGAATTAGCATACATCTGTCTGCAATGTTAGTCACAAGTTGGCTGTCTACATATATTTATTTTAGTGATTTTAATAGTTAAGATTAAGTATTTAGTTGTTAGCATCATTGTGATGTAAATTAGATCACCAAATAAATATGAGTGACCAGTACTCATACGTGTTTTCTTTCACTTAACTGATTCACTTACTTGCATGATGTTTTTACTCTGCATTACTGTTCAACAGTGATTTGATAGTGTGATGTTTGATTAGCATCACTGCTAACTGATATGCTTTTATTAACAATAGGTGCTATCAAGTAAGCCTGCAAAGTATGGAGATGCCACATGATGCAAGGAAATCTATCCATTGCATGTTTATTATTGTTTATGAGTAGCAACCTATAGTTTGTCTATGGTAAGAACTCCCCCCACCACAAAGTCTGAGGCTGTCTGCTGCTATGGAAACATAAATAGTGCACTTTAGGGGTGTAGCTTCTCTTCACTCTAGAGCTAATGCGATAGACCGGAGAAAACGATTCCCTTTCGCTCGCCAACCAGAGCCAAAACCTGTCCTAAACAATTGAGACCTCACCCCTTACTTGAAATAGTTATATCTCATTACAATAGTCAGTGCCGTGGGTCCAGGCGAATGGCTTGGGGAGTTCTTACTTTAGACAAAGTGTACAATTGTTTGTGAGTGATGCAAAGTTTGCTGTCGAACTACTATCTGAATGAATATATGAACCTGTAAATAAGGTTTTTTGTTTCCCTTACTATCTCTTGTGCAATCGTGTGTGAACCAAACGCAAGGCATTTAATAGTCTTTAGGTCTTTTTTTAATGATGTAACCGAGTTGTAACAATTTTTCATCAACATTCTTCTCAATTATGTTCTTTAATTATATTCTCTTCTGGTTAAGCAATTCAATTACTTATGGACATTATTCGAAACAGGTTAATTATTTTTCCTAAAAAAAGCTTATTATTTTTTCTCAAATACTAAATTTTTTTTTTTCATAATCTTTTTCTAAATTATGTTCTGCTGGTATACATTATATTTTAATTTTATATAATTTAGGAAGTTATTATTTAGCACTTCTACATTTTTAATTCATTATTTTAGTGTGTACTGTTAGCTATAGCTTTTAAGCAAATTTGGATTTTACTAATTTCTTTCTCATTCCTTAAGTGTCTTGTTTATAAAAAAGCATTAAAGACAAATTCTGCTACAGGCTTAGATACTGGAGCTCTAGTCAATCATATGTCTGTTGATGCTTTTAACATGTTGATGCTGTTTTCCATGGGCCATTATATATGGGCTGTACCTTTAAAGGTATGTAACTGTAAAGCTATAGCTCTCTCTTTTTTAAAATTTTAATTTAAAAGTATTTTTATATTATTTTTTGGCAAACTTATTTTTTGCTTTTAAAATATATATTTGAATTTTTTTTATTACTTTGTTTATTTTAATTATCTTTCTTGAAGAAAAAAAATAGTTATTAGTATTATAAAGATGTTTTACAACCTTGTGTATAATGTCACCTTTATTTATGTGCCTTTTTTAAGTACATAAGTTGAACCTTTATATACTGTTATTGTTTCCGACAAACTATGATGTTTAACAGAACTTATAGTTGAGTGGCAGCCATTAGGAAAGAAGAAAAAAAAAACAATGATCTTGAACAAATGTTTTTGATTTTAAAACTTATATTTCGATGAATATTAAACAATGTTTTTTCTTCTTCTTTTATCTGATAAACTGGATTTTTGTTGTAATTTATTTAGAAAAATCTAGAATAGTCACCATTAAAATTTTTAATAAATTCATTTGAGGTTTAATGTTTTTTTTTAATAAAATTTTTTTTTTTAACAATTATGTACTTTGTGCAATTTCAATTAATAATCTGTGGTGAAACCTAAAATTTACCTGTTCTAAAAATTGAAAAGCAGAGTTTTTTTTCCAGGTTGTTCTTCTTTTGGTTCTTCTCTACCTCCTACTTGGTTACAGTGCATTGATTGGCGCTGCCACTGTAATTTTTTTAGTTCCTATACAGTATTATATCTGTACATTATTATCTTGGATTCAAAGTAAAGCTTTGGTGAGTGAGTATCTGTTTATAATGTTAATACGCCTTTTTTTAACCTCAGAAACTATTCAACCAATTTAGCTCAAATATTCGAATTTATCACTGTAAATTGTGTAATTTAAAAGTATACAAAACATTTTACATCTTACAATTTAGAATGTTTTTGATTATTATTAAATTTAAGAATAAAAAATATTGCTTTTACTAAAAATAATTTTTCTACTTAACTGTATATGGATAAAAATTTTATTCATGGCTACAAAGATATTTTTATACTTTATATTACAATTATTAACAACAATCAATAAAGATATAGACAAAAGTCTTTAAGCCAAAACTATTCTATTTAGGAAAAGGTAGTTGCTGTTGTAATGATAAGAATTCACACACTTTTCATCTGTTATGTTTCAATGCTTTTCATTACATAATTGATTTTTAAAAAAAATGAGAATTGTTCAGATGTTGCTATTCATAATTTCTGTTTCTGTGAGTAATGTGTAATTAAAGGACTGGTCACAAAGAGCTCATGCTTGTCTTGTTATGGGAGCTATAGTAAATTCTCAGTGGTGTGTAGAAACATTAGCAAAACTCAGAAAAGTGATCAAATGTAAACATTCCGATATACAATCTTGTGAAATCACCATGCTGCTTGACAATACTAGACCTGCCATGCCATTGAAGGAATTTTTGCAAAAATTCAAATGAGAAGGTACATTGGTTTCAAAGGGAATCATGGTGTGCATGTACAGTTGATCTAAATAGTTGGCTATGGTTTTTTATGAGCGTGGAACTGTACAACTATTGTCACAATGGCAAAAGTGCCGAAACACTATAACAAATATTGACAATACTTTTGAGTTTCGATAGATGAATTGCATGAAATAGCCACTGTAATCAAATTACTATGAAAAATAAAAGGTAGCTGGTAAAAATGAAAAGTGATCAAATCTGAACATTTAAATAAGCACTGACCATTCACAGTTAATGAAATAAAGGAATTTCTGCAAGAAATTTAAATGAGCAGTCTTGGGCCAATGATCTTAAAAGTGCCCAAATCTGTCCCTATGTGACTTAAAAATTTTTCATGCATTCAAATAAGTTTTGTGGTGACATAGATCTCAAAAGGAGTCAAGGTGTGCATGTGCAACTGACCTAAACAGTAGTCAACAATTAATTTTATGAGCATGGAATTGTGGGTTTATTGCCATAAAGGTAAATAGGCCTAATCATATAAAAGTAAATGGCGGGATTGCTAAAAAGCTTTTTTTTCTTTTTCCAATCAACTTTTATTCAAAAAAGCTGGTTTATACATACTTTCTAATATTTTATTTTTCAAAATTATTGTACATGTATTTATCTTTCTTTTATTAATGACTATGCTGTAAAATCTGATTAATGTGCATAATGATATTAATTTTGCTTTCTTTTAAAGGTATTTATTCCGTAAATATGTAAAATGTAATTAATGTTAATGAAATTTCTGTTCTATGTTAGCTTCGAAACTCGACATTTTTGTCTTAAAATGTTCTAAACCTATTTCTTTCTTGTTTTAATTCTTCCTAACTGTGCTTAAAATTGATTTAGAATATTTATTTTTTTAAATTGTAAAAATGCTCTATTAAAAAGATAGACTATTAGTAATTTATTATAGTTAATTTTGTATTGTTCATATATTTATGCTGCATTAAATAAGTTGATTTTTAATTGTAGTTTTAAGTAGTTTAAAATTATTCTTTTAAGGCTTCCATGGTTAAAGCTGTTGCTGCAAACTATTTGAAAGTGCAAAGTTGCTGCTCCAAATCGGTCATAACACACAATTACACCAATTTAATTAATCAAAAAAAATTTTTATTGTTACAGTTTTTGAAAAATACAAGTGCTTATAAAAGCTGGCTTTTTAGATTTTAGCCAGCTTTTTTTAGGCAATTTAAACGAAGAAAAATCAGATCCACTTTTTTTGGCTTGGCTAAAATCTAGAATCTCTAAATAAAAGGCTACTGACTCAGCATTAATTGACTTTACCTAATAATTGAGCCTCTTCTAGCTCAGTGTTTGAAGGCACTGAGCTTTTATTGTAAAGGACTGGGGTTCATTCTCTAGTGGCAGATTGAAGCTCACCAAAAATCAGATCCACTTTTTTTGGCTTGGCTAAAATCTAGAATCTCTAAATAAAAGGCTGCTGACTCAGCATTAATTGACTTTACCTAATAATTGAGCCTCTTCTAGCTCAGTGTTTGAAGGCACTGAGATTTTATTGTAAAGGACTGGGGTTTATTTTCTAGTGGCAGATTGAAGCTCACCAAATTGAGATCAATGGGTATCCGTCTGCTTGAGAAGATACTGACCACATTATTACAATGATGTTGTTGATCACAAAATTGTTAAACCTCAACCTTCATGGCCCTCTGACCCACAATGGGTTGTTGTAAGAAGAATTATTTTCAAAATAATTTCTTGGTTAAAAAATACTATTACAGATTGATTAGTGAGAAAAAAAAAAAGCTTCAAGTTAGTATTGCTTTTATAAAAAACTATGGACCAACTAAAACTTTATTTTTTAGCAATTTAAGAAGAGAAATTGATTATTAATTTATTGTTTCTGAAGTTTATTATGATTCCAACTTTTTTTTCTAAATGCTGTGTATTAACTTAATTACTTGCAGTTTAAGTGTTTTAATTTTTCTTCCTTTCTCTTACAGTTTTCATCTGGATAACTTCTATTATTCTGAACCTTTTTCTTACTTCTTCTCTCTCTTGGTATTTTCTTTTTTCTATTTTGTGTGAATATCAATGTGTGTGTGATAACTTTTAAAAATCAGTTAAAATTTGCAATTCTTGTTTTTTTATTGTCATTATGTAATTTTTACTCCTTTGACTTTTTCTTGATTGGGAAAAAATTTGAAAATATTTCTTTCTTTCCTGATTTCTAAAATTAGATAGAATAGATATTTTTTCAATAAATGTTGAAATAGTTTTTTATTTGCTTTGTAATTAAAATGTTATTAAATTTTTAATTATTTGCATTTTATTTATATAGAATATATTTTTACAAAGCACTAAATAAGGATTTCCTGGAGATTAAGATTCTTTTCCTCTTAAAATGCTGTCTAACTTTGACCTTTTCTTGAGTTAAAATTTTTTTCTTCCTTTTCTATAAGAGTTTTTTTTTTTTGCTTTTTTGTGTGATTATTCAATGATTAATAAATGTAAGCTTCAAATCATAACAAATTTAAATAATAAGATGGTAGACAACCAATCTAAAAAATTCTGACGAGAAGTTATTATTAAAAAATGTTTAGAATTGATGTGTCAAGAATGATAAGTCAAGGTTATAAATTTAGCATTTGCATTAGAAAGAACTCTATGAAAGCCTACACTCTCTTTCAGGTTTCGAAATTTACGTTATTGGTCAAGTGGTCCTGTACCTCCGAAATTCAACTCAGACTTCCAAAAAATATTCAGTGGTCCCCTGAACTAGCAAGTAATGTAAAAGAAAGTTGTCTTGATCTCAAAAACATATATCATCATAACTGAGTTTAAAAAAAAATTATTTTTCAACTAAACCAATATTTTGTTATTTTTCAACTAAACTGAACCAACTTTTTAAAAATAAAATCTACTCAAGTCCTGTATAGGGACCAGTGAAAATGTTTATGGACCAGCAATATTTATTAATTATATTCCTGAGGACTAGTCTCTACATTGTCTTAATTTTTACCCTTGTATCTCTGTTGAAATTTTTTAAATTTTATTTTGAAAATTGTTTGTAATAGGCTTATAAATATTGTATTAGTTTTTAAAAATTAACATATTATATTTGACTCTCTAGCTAAATATTTTAAAAAGAACTATTAACTACTGTAGAATAGGTTTAAATGAATAATTATGATATATTTTTAAAAGTTTGTTCTGTATTTATTCTTGAAAGGATGTTTCTGATGAGAGATTGAAAAGAACTACTGAACTACTTCAAGGAATCAAGCTGTTTAAGTTATATGGCTGGGAAACAGTTTATGCTCATTTGGTGCAAAAAATTCGAAATAAGGAACTTAAAATTTTAAGAAGTGATGCAGTTTGTGTGGCATTTAATAGTGAGTATAACAAGTTATTGTTTGCTTGTCAAGGTCACTTCTAAACTACTTATGTTTTGAAATTTTAGTTAACTTACATGGTTGAACCTCGTTTTAAGTTAATGAATGAAAGTTAACAACTAAAATGAGAAGAAGAAAAATTGTTAAATGGAAATTATTTTAGCGAAATTTTCCTTTTAAAATTTAGGAATTCTACTTTTGAAAATTTTTATGTAAATAAATATCGAAGATATTTTATAAGTTATAATGTAATAATTTGAATTTATTCTTTGCAAAATGAATCAAATCAACTTTTCAATTCAGCTTTTAGAGTTATTGGCTACCAATTATTTATTTCTCAAAATGATAACACGAATTATTGATTCCTAAACAAAAGGATAAATGAAAACTTGGGTCAGTCTATTGTTGAATCATATTATAATTTTTTTTTCTTCTGAAGGCAGCATGATTTTTATTTAGGTAATAGCAGGTTTTAACGCATCATGCTATTATGTTGTGCGAATACTGGAAACTTGTTAAGTACCTATCTGGAAACTATGCTAAAAAACAGTTTGATGTAAATATGTAATCTTTTAAAAAAGTGTTTATTATTACTATATTGCCCCTAAGCATTTTGAATGCATTTTAAATTAAAAATATTTCTCCCATATTTTTACCTTTTATGCCTGCTTTGAGATTTCCAAACAATTTAGATTTCTTCATTTTCCCCCCCAAAATTATACCAATTTTAAATGGCTTATAGTTTGCTGTAAATAATTGTGTATAACTTTTTTATCTGCTGTTTTTAAAAGCTTGTTTTTAAAGTCACACTGAATTTTTTATTTGTAATATGTTTAAAAATATTTCACAATTTTTAACTGGTCTTCTTCATGTGATACTCTTTAAATCTCTTTATCTTCTTAAAAAGAATATCTATAATAAATTTTATTGTAATAAGAAGACATTTTTTATAAGCCTATTTTTTTGGGATTCAAATAATATATTGACATTTACTTAATTAATGCTTTTTTGATGAGCTTATCTTACTTTTAATTTTTAATATTTTGAATATTAAAAAAAATTACTGATATTTATACTAAAAAAATAATTCTAAGTTGCTGATTTTTATAACTGAATGTATGGTGGTGTAAGTAGTAGAAGTTGTATTAGATTAAGAGATTTATAAAAAAGTGCATATTAAGCAATTTTAAAACATTTTATTTTAATGTGATATTCTAGAAAATATTGTGTGTTATTGGATTTAATCAGCAACATGGAACTCTTGGAGTCTGTTCGAAATTTCTTCAACTTTTGAGACGTTTATAAATTTAAAGTTAACGGTCGTTTGATGGTTCGGGTGTCATTATTATTTTTTTTAATAATAATTCTGTTATCTATCAGAAAAACAAACTACAAAAGAAAATGTCAAAATCTTATTGAATAATAAAATGCAATTCAAAATTTTTACAAACTTAAGTAACATTCCTACTAAATGTTGTTTGATTGTTCTACTTGAATGTGCCAATCAAATTCTCAATTTTTAAATATATATTTTATACAAATTTTTATTTTGATGAAAAAGTGACAAAAAATATTGTCCCTGCAGTGTATTTTGTATTAGAATGAAAAGTTTGTTTTAAAAAAAATTTTAATTCTACACCTTATCATTTATTTAAAACAAAACCTGAAAAAAAGAATATTTCCAATCTTTTCATAAAATGAAACTGATTAAAATTTTCAATTTATTTTCGAACGTCAATCTCAAAAAAGTTTCAAGCAGGCTCGAAAAGCTCTGTGACAAAGAAGTATTGTTTTGGGGTGTAGAAGTTGCATGAAATAAATAATTTAATTAAATCTATCGATTTAGTAATGGTAGAAAGTTTACTTATTTTGATATAAGCTGGCCAGGTGACTAAAAGATCAGCGTGCCTGACTGCAAACCCAATGGTTGCAGATTCAAATCCTGCTCAGGACATGGAAGTTTCTCTCTGTGTATTGTCCTCTGTGGCCCACTCTTGCAGGGTTGTCACTCCACAAGGAGAACCTGGAAAATACAGGGAATTTAAAAATCACCTAAAATAACAGGGATGCAAGGAATTTTGATTTTTTCTTAACGAACTGGAGAATTTTTTACTTATTTTTGTCTTTTAAAAATTGGTGACCACTCAAAACGTAATCTATGGGATATTTAACCATTATATTTACTATAGCATTATTTAAGTATGTTCAGCTGTTTTTCCAGCAATTAAAACTAATAAATGTAGTTAGCCCAATATAGCTCACACAAGAGTACAGTAATCGTGGTTTCCTCTTAATATATTGTATATAATATGTACAGGGAATTTTTTTCTCCAGATTTGAGTGGCAACCCTGTAAGCAGCATCCTCTGTCTTAGGTTCACAGGTGCCCACTGGGTAACTTTAAATCAGCGACAGTTTTGGCATCTTTTAAAGCGAAGAACAAGAGTTCAGTATCTGATGTTGAAAAAACAAATACAAAAAAACTTTTTCTGTTATCCAAGCATATTTTTAATAGAATTTTTTTGCTCATGTAAACTTTTGAAGGTTTTTTTCTTTAATTTTATATTAATTCTCTTTCTTTTAATAAAAACAATTTCAAAAGTTATTTTTTAACATAAATGTTCTTCATTTCAGCTTTCATCACTCAAACATCATCAATAATTGTGACACTAGTGGTATGCTATATATTAAATCATTAGTTTTATAGTTTCTTTTTAAAATCAAATTCCACCACATTTAATTTTTTAAAATTTAATAAATATATTTTAACAAAATTTCTTTTTATGTTAGGCATTCTCATTATATTCGAAAATTGAGGGAAGTCCACTCATGCCTGCTGATGTTTTCACAGGTCTAGCGCTATTCAATCAACTTATTGTGCCACTCTACATAATACCTTTTGTCATCCCAATGGTTATCAATGCTGTGGTAAGTCTTATTTTTCTGAAATATTTCATAATTAATTTTTTATCTATTTTAAAGAAGATCAAAAAGTTTGTCAAACAATAAATTCTATTGGTATTTGAGAAATTTTGAAGATATTTCCAGTATTTTTAGTATATATTTTTATTTTATTACCAGTATTTGTCGTTTCTTAATTAATAAATGCATGTTTATTATACACTTTTTTTTTCTTTAAGCAGTGCATATTATCACTGCTTAAGAAAAATATTTTTAGTATACATTTTTAATTTATTACCAATATTTGTCTTTTCTTAATTAATAAATGCATGTTTTTTATACACTTTTTTTTCTTTAAGCAATGCATATTATCACTGCTTAAGAAAAAAAGTATTTTTAGTATATGTTTTTATTTTATTGCCAATATTTAACTTTTCTTGATTAATAAATGCATGTTTTTAATACTTTTTTTCTTCAAGCAGTGCATATTATCCTATCTGTCTTTAACTTGAAAATTCTTAATTATATAAAAGTGCTTGTCAGAGAATCATTTTTTTATGTATGTATAAAATATTAAATGAATCTATTTAATTCATTCGGAAATACTTTCTTTAGGGGGATAAATCTTTAGGTTAGCTTGGATCAAAAATTTCCAAAGTACACCATTGATATTTCCCCCTCTCTTTTTTTCTTCATCGGACTTAATTTATAGCATAACTGTTTTTTTTTTACTTTGATTAGTAATGCTCAATAAGGCTTCAGGAAGATTTTCGTATCAATACCTGAGCCAAAAAATTTCTGAATTTCGGCAGCAACCAGTCTTGTCATGTGAAACGTTAGAAGGAAAATCACAGAAGAGAGCCGACTCAAAGGGTATAACTTAATGGCGCTAGGCAAACCGTAGCATATAAACATATATTAAATTCTGGCACGCCTTTTGCTGCCTCAACACTTTTTTGTGCCCCTTAACCAAGATAATTGGTGCAGACATTTATCATTACTTAAATATCCCCAAGGCTCAAGTGTTCTGGATAAACCATATAAGTTTTTTCATATGTTTTATCCATATAAAAAAACTAAAATTTTTAAAGTGAAAATTATCTTTGTTGCGAAAATTTATAACTTTTGAGATAAATCTAAAATAATCAACCCACTCTATTTCATTGGTTAATTTTTTCCCCCTTTGTTTGTAGGTGAGTACAAGACGTACTCTACAATTTCTAGTTCTTCCTGAGGTTGATTTAACACTTCCATGGAGAGATCACTCAGAAGAACCAGATGCAAAAGTTGAATTTGTCCCAGATAGTGGCAGTGTTCTGGCAAGTTTATATGCTTAACTTTTTTTTTTGTGCAAGTCAGTTTTTTTTTTTAACAAATCTGTCCAGTCTAACTAATTTTCATAGAACCAATTCAATATTTTAAAAGACATTAGTTTTTAATTTCCTTTTATTGTGTTCAGGATAATATTTATGCTGCTTTAATGAACTTATTAAAATGCTCTAATGAAAAGACTAGAAGTTAAAAAAAAGTATATTTTACTGAGTGCAATAAACTATGAATATTAATGAAGCTGAATATTTATAGTACTTCAGAACACTTGCATTTGTTACACAGGGTGAGGAGTGAGTCATCTTTCTCACCATTTTTTCAGATTTAGCCAATAACAAAACGCTATTGTATGAAACTTGCTGTTAACTATCATTCATTAATTTATTATTGAATAACACATCTTTCAATCTCTGTTGGCCTTAAAAACCTATTATTCAGAAAATTGATTTTCGAGACTCGTAGAAATCCGAACAATTCTGAATATGTGACATTCCATTGTATATATTAGAGTGGGTCAAAAAAGTCAGAGTTTTAAGTCTTTTGGCAGTAGTGCAGGAAAAGCTATCAAATACCATCATTTGATGTATGACAAAAGTTTGTAACTCTGAATTAATATATTCTGCTTTTGACCAAAGTTTGTAAAAATTTGTCCGAATAATTTTTAAAGTTATAAAAAAAAATAATTTATTTTGTTGGTCAGTTAGTGGTAGCATTTAAAATTTATCATTTCTAAACGAAAATATCTTTAAAAAATTTTGGAATTATAACTAAATATCTTCTCCTTTTTATTTGCTTCAATATTTAAATAGCACTATTTATGTAGCAAAATTGAATCTCTTAAATTAATATCTTCTGTTACCTTAATGGACCATTCAGGTGGCAGAAGATGTATCATAGTTTTAAATTTTTATACAGATATTCTCATTTAAAAGTGGCAACATTTAGATGCTACCTCAAATCAATTACCTAAAATATGTGGTTTTTATAATTTTAACCATTTTTTTATAAAATTTTTACAAATTTTGATCTATTGTGATGGCAAATGGTATTCCAGAATTACAAGATTTTGTATACTTTTTATCTATGGTTGTCAGCTACTTATTAGTACTATCACCAAGATGCTTTCACCTACCCTGATAGTGTGGCCAAATTATTATGACAGTTTTTATGCCAAATGAGCTATTGCGTTCCAGTGATACCTGCTTTCTTGGTCTTGGGTATGTGTAGCATCTGATAATGCCTTAGTGCCTGTTGTAACATTATAAACTTTATATTATTTTGTTTTTAGATATATGAAAAAATTTAATTTATCTGTAGCAATCAATGTTTCCTTGATCTAAAGCTTGCATAGCATCTTATGGTGCCAACTGAACACTATATGCTATCAAGATATCCGATATAACTTTTTAATTCGTCACTTTCCTATGTCCTTTAAGATTTCATACATTTGCTTTTTTTCTGTTGGTCATGGATTGTAATGCAATTTTTGATTTATTCTGCCGGTGTACCTTACCTCCGCTAAACGTTTCTTGCAACATTTTGAGACATTTCTTATGTGTATGTATATATACATATACGCATATATATACTAAAAAGTCAAACAGGCTGCTGTACTTTAGTAAGAACGCACCATTAGTTTATTTCCTTCATCCTCTTCTATTTTCAAATTTTGTAATCTGGCAAACATTTTAAATTATTTTTGAAAAATACCTGTAAATGTGAGTACATTTGAATTCACATAACATTTTGAGTTTTATTCTGTATTTTCTTGAATTTTTATTATCTATTGTTTTGTTTTGCTTTTTTTTTATTTTGCTTTTTTTTTCTTAATAGGTTCTATTTTCGTTTCAATTTTTTTGGTGCTCCTCACACTACTGTATTGATATCTTTTGCTTTGGCTACATTAATGCAATATTTGAAAGCACTATTTTTTCAGATGGAATCGTGCGAGCTGATGACGAGATTATATCCCTTCCTAATTTTTTTAACTGTAAAATTTTTTTAAATTTATGATTTTTTTTTTAAAAATTTAATTTTTTTTCTGTTGAGAAACATTTATATCTTTTTCCTTGTTTACTCTTTATTTTTATTTTATTTTGTGAATTCTATGTACTTGCAGCTTATGCACAGTAAGACAAAGAAAACTTATTATTTTTCTTAATTTTTTTCATTAATCTCTTTTCTTTTATCCTTTTTGTCTTTATTATGCTATATATATATATATATATATATATATATATATATATATATATATATATATATATATATATATGCACACATCTATTTATGTTCTTTTGGTATGTAAGAAATTTAGTAATTATGTTACATATAAGGATATAAATATAATTTCAGTTGCAAGTGAAAGAGAATTCATTTGAAAGTAAAGGATACCTGTCAGAAGAAGGAGTGTTCCTCCCTGAATTCTATAATTATCCCCCTCTTGAAGAGAATAACTCTCCTTTCAATTAAATATTTTACTCATGATTTGATACATTACAGTGTTCCAACTTTAAGAGACGTACAGATTCCTGCTGGTAATTATTATTATACTCTGTTTTTATATTACTTTGCTACTATTTTTAAAATTATTGAAACTGAGGTTAAATATTAAAAAAATAATTATTGCTACATGTACTCAAATGTTTATATATTTAATTTAAAGTATGTATGAATTGAGTAGTAAATTTTTTGGACCGGTTAAAAGTTTGTTTGATTCTATTGGAGAAGGAGCATATGTAGACAATTTTAATAATTTTGTTAATTATTAGTCTAAATTTTTCTGCAATTTTTAGCAAATTCAAGATTAAAACTTTATATTTTCATATATAATTTTCAGATCAAACACACTTGATTGTTAGGTATTAGGTAAATTTTAAAACAAGTCTATGGTAGAAAAGTAGATTTTTCTTATTTTTTCCAATTGCTGTTTTAGATTAATTTTATTCATTGTTTTAAAAACTTGGAAAAATTATCTTATGGTTGGTTATGCTTATTACAGATTTTAATATTTGCATTTCTTTAAATGACCAATTATTGGCTTAATGACTAAATTTGACTAGTATGGACGCAAAGTTGTTGGGCTATAGTGGAAATAAAGAAAAGAGTGTTGGTTAAATATTAACACATCATATGTTTAGGGATTTTATTTATTAAATTAGTTTCATACTGTAAAAAAAAAATTTTTAGAAATTTATTCTTCGTTTCTAGCTTTTATTAAATTCGATTTAATTTTGAACAATAAAAATTTTAAACAATAAGCTTGTTCTCCAATAATTTTAGATTTTTTTTTTAATAAAAATGATAAACAAATGAATTATTATTAAAAATGATAACCAAATGATAAAAATGATTTTTTAAATAGCAACTTAACTCTAGAAAGTCTGAACATTGCTAGAAAGACAACCTAGTTTACCTCAATAAACTGATCCAAAATTTCAAATTATACTCATAATTAATTTAATAAAAACTATTATAATGCTTGATCAAAAAAATTCTATGGTCTTTTATTGTATTTAGTTATCAAAAATATTTGACTAAATGGAACATCGACTTTTCAATAATATTTAAATATTAGTATCTCAGATAATTTAGTTTCCTTTTCTCTTTAAATAGTTATCATGCATCTATTGAAATAATTTTGTTTTTTAATGAAATTGGGGTACCTTATGCTTACTGAAGAGTATCTTATACCCAAACCTACCTACCTGGGGTTATAGGATACCTACCAAAATACCAAAGGGCCCACTCTGGCCCCTTCTATCATTCTAGATATAAGGTTCTATAAGTGCCTTATAATGAATAATTAAATAAGCACTTAAATTGGATCAAATTATGAAAGTCATAAATTTTCAACATTTTCAGTAGGTTACTGTTTTAATTGCTGAGCACCAAAAAAACAAGAGAGACCAAATTAACCCCATCCGTCATTTTAGTGTCAAGATAACATGAAAAATGTAATAACTAACTGTATCTTCCAATATAAAACTCTTTTTTGCTGATTTATCTTAATATAAAATTCAAGTTTTTATGATTAAAAGTTGTTATATAGGATTAAAATTCAGTTGGAACTTTTTTACACAAACATAGAAAAGTAATGTAAATTTACTTCTGAAATAAATTAACTAGAATGCATTGTGTTATTGCTTAATAAAAGTTATGTTATTTGTTATTAGCATTTTAAAAAGTAAGTTCATTATCAAAATGGTTAATTTCTTTCTTATAATTTCTTCTTAAATTTGACTAAATTTCTGCTTTATGAAAAAAGCTGAAATTTGATTAAATCTCTGCTTTATGAAAAAAAGCATGAAATGATATGTTTATTGTGGGATATAGTTCATAATGTAAATTGTTTATTTTAGGTAGGTTAACTATTGTTGTTGGGCCCATAGGCAGTGGAAAATCATCCCTTTTATCTGCAATTATTGGAGAACTTCACCAGATAAGTGGATCAGTTAACTGGAACAGGTTTGCTTACTGTTTGTTAATGATATTTCTCAATGTTAATAATAATTTCTACAGCTCAATAAATGTTGCTTTGTGCAGTAATGTAAAACCATTAATTGTAATCAGTGTCTTCTATGGCACTATACGTGAACATCTTCCATATTTTGCTATTAAATATATTATGTTAAAGGCATTTGTAATGATTTAATCAGTATTTTACACTGTTTATTAATGAAGTTGATCATTTTTAAATAACACACAAATACTGCACATAAACAGGGATGCCATTCTTTTATTTCTATTATGACGAACCTTCTTCAGATTCAAAACACAAAATGGGAAAAAGAAAATGGCCAGATGCAAATATTATACTTCAAAAAGAAAGGGGGGAAAAAGGATTGACTTACAGGGTTTTTGACCTTGAAGAAGTTGCTTCATTATATTAGCCAGCCAATTATATGTCTGTCTATTGGACACTATTTGTACTTTTGCACTTTATTGTGACTTAACATTTATATGCAGCTCAAGTTGATCTTTCTTAAATTTGATAATGTTGTTTGGATTTTATTATTAAATTTACTTAAGCATAATTACTATTTATTAATTATAAGTTTTAAACTTAACTAATAATGTATCTAATAAAAGTATCTTATAATGTATTTAAGTGTTTACTCAATTCCAATGAATAAAGAAATTATAATTTAATGTTTTTATCTAGTTTTATGTTAATAACTAGTCCAAGTTATTTTTTTCTTCTATGAATAAATAAAAAAATTATACATGTGTCCTTCTTTTTCTTTTTTTTTAAAGATGGTTTTATACGTGTAAGGTAGGATGAAAAATATAATTTAAAATTTTCTTGTGACTATAATAAGCATCAGAGTGCCATCTTATCAAATTTTGCTTCCATTTTTTTAATCATTTCTTAAAGCTTTGTATTTTAATAATCTCACCACAGTAGTGGTATTTTTCTGATATAAAAGGTCAACATTGTAATGTATTTTTAAATAATTCAATATTAATATATAATTGTAAATCATAGCTTTATGTGTGAAATATTTTTAATAATAACAGTAATTTTAATTATAATAAAGACTGTACTTTCAATATATTATTTGTTCACAAGGTCTTGATGCAAAGAATATGTTCCTCTTCCTAAATTTCATTATGTTTTTCACTTGTGTGACCTAAGACAATAAGAAAAAAGCTTATCAAATTTGCATCACTAATTTTAAATAAATCTAATTACAAAATCTAAGTAATAAATCTAATTATAAATCTAAATAATCATAAAATAAATCTAATTATTTTTTTTATGAAAAAGATTTGCTTAACCCTCCAAGCATTATGCATCTGAACGAAGCTTTGTTCTGGTATGCTGCATTTCAGTTAAATTACTTGGGATGTAACAGATTTGCTATGCAGGAAAGCAACTACTTTAAAGGATGTGAAAATCTTGATCAACTGCTCAACGACTTTTGAAATTTTAAATATTTGAAAAATAAATTATCAATCTAAAAATGAATGTAAGAGAATTGCTTTATATTGAAAAATGTTAATTGTAGCTTTAAGAAAGATAGTTTCTGAATTATAAACTGATTTCTGATTTTTGAAATATAAAATTTGCCTTTTTTTATGGTATCTATCTTTTACAGCTCTCCTCTCATTGCTTATGTACCACAAAAACCATGGCTTGTTAATGCAACACTCAAAGAAAATATTTTGTTTGGTCAGCCATATGATGGGCGAAGGTTAGTGCATTATATTTTATGTGAAAATAAACTCTTATTTGTCCATATATATATAAACAGTCTACTACTTCACATTGTACTAGCTATACAACATACCTGCCAACTCTTCCGGATTTTCCGGAAGATTTTATTTTCATATTTAAAGTGGTAGTAATTATATACTATTTTTTCTTTCATAATCTTAATTTTTAAATGATATTGATCACCACTATTCTTACAAAAATTAAGCACATATATTAATATGCGTTACTATCATGGTTGTCAACTTAAATTTCTCAAATACAACGTATTTGTTTGCTTAAAATCGAAGTTTTAATTCCATTTTAATACCACTGGGAAAAATGATAATGGAAGGGATTAAAAGTTGGCAGGTATGATACAATGTGAATAAAACACAAGTAATGCCACAAAAATAGACATTCTTTCATTTTAGTTGTGTAATCAAGATGTCAGATTATGTAAGGCTAATTAGATTAAAGTGGATTTAATCAGGGTCTGATTATAGCCTAGACCCAATAGACATGGGCCTAGGGCCCACAATTTCTGAGGGGCCACAAAAATTAGTAAAACGTCTAATGTAATGTGGGCTAGCTATGTGTTTGTTTAAGTATTAAATAAAAAATAATTTCAGCTTACAATAAAAAAAAATTCAGCTAATCAGTGACTTTCAGCGAAAATCGCTGATTTCAATTGTTTGTGGTCACCAAACTATTTTTATTTTGACATAACATGTTTTGTTGTTTTATATTTTGCTTGAATTTATAGATACATAAACTTTATCTTTGAAAAACAATCTTCAATTGTCTGCTTTCAAAATTTCTTAGAATGTTTCTCTTAAATCATGCAGTTCAATAGATTTTTTTTCATTATTAGGACTACTCTTCAGTAATTTAATTTCAAAATATTTTGTAAGGGGCCCAGAGAATTTGGTGGGCCTTGGGCCTGAATTGGTCTTGATCGGTCCCTGGATTTAATATTCTGATTTTTTAAGTTTATGTTTCATGCTCTTAAATCGCACTGTAAGGTTGTGTTTTGTTTGTACAAATTATGCTAAACGTGACTGACAAAAAATTTAGTAAGTACCCTAGTTATTAAAATCAGCTGGAGGATCTTTCAGATGATGAAATTTGATTTGTTAACAGGGAAGAGAACTGTTTTTTTTTTTAAACTGAAATTTATTCAAAATTTTAACAATTTGGGGACTTTTCTGTGATATTAAGTTAAAACAATTTAACAAAGTTTATA
The DNA here is from genome assembly GCF_982258835.1 of Parasteatoda tepidariorum. Lineage (NCBI taxonomy): Eukaryota > Metazoa > Arthropoda > Arachnida > Araneae > Theridiidae > Parasteatoda > Parasteatoda tepidariorum. The sequence goes on along the minus strand of NC_141755.1, from coordinate 130,329,452 downwards.
TATATATATATATATATATATATATATATATATATATATATATATATACATATAAACTTTTATTCCGTTTCAACATCAACCCAGGTAAGAAATTTTAAATATTTTTGCCCATTAGATAGTTTATCATAAAGCAACTTATAAATTCATGCATTTCAAAATCAGATATCTGTGATGTAATGGTACATCACTTCATTTTAACCTTTAAATAAGTTGCTTACCATAAATGACAATTAAAAAGTACAATTTCCTGATGTTCAACTGCTCATCAGTTACATTGATCATTCTGTTGATTCTTTTGTAATATTTTTTCTCCTTTTTATGTGTTTACTGTGAGTGTATGACTTTCAATGTTCAACTCCATACCATTGGAACTTTGAACACAATCCAGAAGACAAGGGACTTCTAGATCAAACTAGCCTTTGTGGAGAACTTTTTATTGGAACTAACCCTCATTTACGTTAGATGGAGGGAAAAAAATCTAAGAATCCCACAGTTAGCCTGATGGCAAAGAGATTCTAACCCATGATCCGTCTACCGCTGAGGATATTTTATGTCAGTACTGTGATCGGTTCGAGCCGGATGCAGCATTCTTTTCAACCAACTATCGCTGAGATTCCCTGTTAACCTCATTGGGAGGAAAGACCTCTATCCCTTGAGCCACCGTTCCGCTACAATTTACATTGTAAATTTTAAGATCTAATTAAACTATATTGACATGTCATGACAAGCCAGTGATCATGTGGCATATTGACAGTGCTGATTCTTTCTTGCTTCTTGCAGTGCTGACTGATTATTTTTGGCTGATGACTTGGTTTTGAGGTTTCCTTTCAATCAATTAATAAAAAGAATGTGTAAAACTTTCAAAATATTTTCTTCTAACTTTGACTTGTTTCCTTTATAATCCGGTTGTATTTTATATGATTTTGAAACAGGTACCACCAAGTGATCCAAGCTTGTGCTTTGCAACCTGACATAGATTTATTGCCTGCTAGAGACATGACTTAAATCGGTGAAAGGGGCCTGAATCTCAGCGGGGGACAGAAACAAAGAATTGCTCTTGCTAGAGCTTTTTATTCTCCTGCACGACTTGTTTTGCTAGTAAGTATGTCGGCTTAATCATAAAGGAATCTATTCAACTTACATAACTAAATTAGTAAGAGAAGTTATTTATAGACAACTTAATATTTCTTTAATACCTTTCTATTTATTAAAAGCATGGTATTGAAAGAAATACTTCATATATATATATATATATATATATATATATATATATATATATATATATATATGTATATATATATATATATATATATGTATATATATATATATATATATATATATATATATATGTATATATATATATATATATATATGTATATATATATATATATATATATATATATATATATATATATATATATATATATATATATATATATATATATATAAAACTTCAACTTTACATCCACACTGAAAGCGAAATTGATTTTATTTTTACTGAATCCTCATTTGAAATTTTAATTAATCCTAAGCCACATTCTTTAATTTACAGAACGGTTTTAAAATGTTAGCATATTTGTTTGATTAGCGAAATTTATAGTTAAAGATTTAACATGGTGTGAAAGCCTGTAAAATATTTTATAACTTTCAATATATCATTTTCTTTGTTTTCTTTAAAGTTTATTTTAAAATATTACACTTCTCTGTCATCTATTGAAGTTAGGACGATAGCTTTACCTTAATGAATGAATGGTGATCATTGACATTGAATAATGGTAGGCATTCTATATTTTTTTTAAGACTTAAAATTAAAAAAAATTTTTTTTATAAAAGATCAAGAAAGACTGGTAAAAATATTAAATAATCAATATTTACAAGCTTAAAATTTTAAAAATATAGACTGATGTTTCAAAAAATTTAATTTATTTGTTTTATTTATATATATATTTATCTTGTCTGTATTAATAAGCAAAGAAATTTTAATTTTCAATTGTACTTATTTTTTTAATGAAAGCTTAATTCCCAATTTCCTAATTTATAGAAAGTGTATTGTATTTTTCAGTTACTTAAAATTAGTCAGTCTTTATATGTTATGGTATTATACAGTCATTGTATGATACAGGGCTGCTGTGTTCGCTAACAGTGATCCGGAAGTTTCCGGAGATCGAAGGTCCAGACGTTTCAAAAAATCATTGATCACAGAAGTTTCCAGAAATCAAATTTTCAAAAGTGGAACTTAAAAACACAATTTATTTTGTTTGTAAGGGAGAGCCAGATACATTTTTTATCAGTAAAAAGTTATAATCATAAACTCAAGAAAGTAAGACATATTTGTAAATTTTAATTACTTCTCCTAGAAAAACCTAATTTAAATTTTTTTTCAATTGAAATTTTTCTTTTTTAAACTCAGGAAATTTTCCGGAATTTTGACTTGGGCTCACAATCACCCCTGATGATGTAAAAACTGCCAAATATTCAATTGTTAATCACAAACCAACTTAAAATTTTAAAAAAGCTAGACTGTTATTTAGAAGTTTAAACTGATTTTTTTTTTTTTGTTCAGTGCTTTTCTCTTTTTTTTAAAGAATTTTTACTTTAAATTGCTGCGCCAAATATTTTAACATTATTAGATTCCTACTCATTTGGTTTCAATTTTAATAAAAACTTAATACCTATTTTTTTTTATAGAATTTATGTTGATATAACTTCAGAATGAAATACTTTTCAAATAATACTTAAGTCACAATCTATGAATGATGAAAACTATTTAATATTATATTGTGCATCATCTACTAGTTAAATTTCAGATAAAATTTAAACCGCTGCACACTGTATATCGAAATTATTATTTTAATATTCATTTTTAGTAATATTTAAGAATCAGGAATTCTTTTCTTTTTTCATATTTACTTCTGCTAGTTTTTCTTATTTCCATAAAACTTTCTTGAGATTAAAATTGACTTGTGATTAAAACTTCAACGAACAAATCAGTTATAAATTTGGTATGCAATTATAGGTACTGTTAATGGAATCCTGCACAATAAAGAAACAAGGTACCCCCAAAGAAATGGAAAGCCTTTTGCAGGATGTCAATTTTAATATGAAGAAACCCAAAAAGGCATATATGAGTGATAATAGTCAAGCTGAAGGTATATCAAAGGAAAGACATAAGCTTGTTTGTCTAATATCCAGGCAACAACTCTACAGAATAGTGTCTACTCAGGTAATGTTCTTTTGGATTGATTAATGGGATACCTGCAAGTAACGTTGTGTGGGTATATCGACCCTAATCGGTTTTTGAAACGTGGCATTTGTTTTTTTCCGCAACTGTTCTCTCCATTATATTTCGAGTAAGCCAAGCCTGTCAAGTATCAATTCTCCTATGTGACGCATTCTATATTCTTTCACAAAGATTTCAATTCTTTTACTATATATTTCTTACTTAACACAGACAGGCATAAAGCCATGTAGAACATAAACAAACTATTTATGCATTGTAGTTGCCATGTACATCGAATTAAAATATCACTGTTACAATATAATGCATTAACAAATAATAATTATAAGTTAATGAATTATATTTTACCAAATTTGATGTGCAATATGGCATTGTATTTAACTAACATTCTAACTTATGTAGATAAGCTTTAGTTAAGCATAATGAAATATGCAAAAAAGAAATGGTTTTTTGGTAAAGCAGTAATTAATATTTTTAAACATTCCAAAACAATTTCATGGTTTTATTTGGATATTATCTGGAAGTATTAAGTATTTTAGAGCTTCTATAAATTAAAAATTAATATGCAACTTATTTGTTTTTATGTTTGGGTTTAAATCAGTTTTATCAAAGAGGTGCACAACCTGGGGTTCTCAATTAGGCAATGGAGCATCTCCTTTGCAACTAAAAATAAATTGAAAACCTGTGTAACTAATATGAAAAATTTAAAACTGTTTTTCACACTATTTTAATAAATTGAGAAGAAAACAATGAAATATAAGGTTAAAATGTGTATTAAATCTTTTGACACCACAATATTTTTTTTTTAACTTTCTGTAATTGAAACAAGTATATAATTGAAACAAGTATAAAACAAATTTAACTCAAAGATTTAGATTTATTTAAAAATTAAGAAAGTAGTTGTGTACAGGAAAATAAATGTTTTGAAATTTTTCCTCGGTGAACAAAAAAGTTAAAAAGCATGTATGTTATGCATCTCTATTTTAAAATTTACATTACTAATATCCCAAACTCTTAAATTTCATTATATTTTAAGTTTATTCATGCAACTTTTGTGTAATAAAACTTGCAATTTTTAAATTAATGAAAAAGAATGAAGTTATGATTCTGAATGAAATTTTTTTTAGTTTTTTTACCTTATTATCTATTCTTATTATCCAACTATTCTCTTTTTGGGGGGGATAGGGGGTTTTGCATTCTTTTAACTTTTTCACCATGTGCATTGTCTGATTTTTTTCCCTTTTATGCTGTCTGAAAAATGCATTATATGCCAAGATTGGTTTTTCGCACCTTAATAACTACGCCATACTAATTATTTTAGACTCCTTTAAATAACCGAAAAGTTTTTAAATATGTATATATTTCAAGATATTAAGCCAAGAGCCAGAATGGTTTCACTTAGTCGGCAAATGTCTCACAATCCTTCCAGTCCCTTGCCTTGCCACGATTGGGGTGACGATGATGATCCTCTTCTGATCCAGACAATCCTGATACTGGTCACAAGCTCCTGAATCGCATGAAGTCTGTCGAGAGTTTGAGGTCTAGGTCGAGTGCAAGCTCTGCAAGTGTAGTTAGAAGGTCGTGGAAGTGCCCTCCATCAAGGTTGAATTCCAGGATATCAACTAGAACTGATGATCTCATTGAAGAAGAAGAGGAGGAAGATAATACTGAAGGTATGTGGTTTAGATTAATACGTGTAATGGAGATTTCTAAAATAATTATATTGTTTTATTGTTTAAAGATGTAACTAGCATTTTTTTTAAATGTACTTTAGTGTGAAGCATCTTTGTATATTATTTCATTGCTTGAAAAGTGCTTAAAAGGTGCTTATTTTTGTTGAATAATTTGGCTACGCACCCTGACTTTCATTTAATTTTGTCTTTTATTTATTAGCAAATGTATACTTGTCTAAATGTAATGTTGAAATTATTTATTGATAATAGAATTTTATCATTTTTTTAAAGTGGATAAAATTACCAATGTGAGCAAGTGCAGTTACCCGATGGAAAACTCATTAAAGAGGAAGAAAGAGAGAGAGGCAAAATTTCAAAGAAAGTTTATCTTATGTATATGAATGCATGTACTCTACCTTTGGCATTGCTTGTGATATTTCTCAGTATAGCTACCCAAGCCATGAAAATAGGCACTGATTTTTGGCTGTCTGCTTGGTCTGAATCTTCTACTTACAAAGAGGATGAAATAGATCTGGAGGAAGCAAAAAGCATGGGAGAATCTCAGGTACAAATTAGTGATAAAAGTTTCTAAAAGAAAAATAATAATAAATTTGACTTTAGAAAATAATTATTTTATATATATTTTTTTTATTTGGTAGTTTTATGATAATTTTTTCAAGACGATTGTCATTATAATTTTTTTTTATAAATCAATTTCTGAAGAAAAAGATTTTTCTATCAATCTAATTCAGGCATAAAAGAATCTCAGGTACAAATCAGTGAAGAAGTTACTATAAAAAAATCTCTTTCACTGCCAAAATTCGTACTTTTTATCATTACATTTTGTCAATGTTAATTTTTCTTTTAATTTGTTTATTTTGTGGTAATTTTTTAGGCAATTATCACTTTTAAAATTTTTTTATAACAATTAAAAATATATGTATTCTGGATCAAGGTACTTCAGGCATGTAAGAATTTTGATCTAATACTTTTGTTTGAATAAAAAATATCAATGGTACCTACCTTAATCTGTTAATAAACCATTTTTTTTTATATGTATAAAATCAAATTCATGTAAGATAATTCAAATAAATGTTAGAAGAAAAAATATAAAGCAAAAAGAAAAATTTCTAATTACAACCAATTACTATTAAAGCTAAAAAACGAGAATAATAATTAAAATTATCTCAAAACCATCATCTAAGAGAATTTATTAATTATATTTGAGAGAAAAGACCAATGGAAACTACTGTAGTGTGTTCATAAACAGTATTTTATAATAAAAATTACTTTGTGTAAAATTGTTTCATTTAAATTTAAAATATATATGTATATATAGATATAGAACGAATAACATTTTCAAACTGGGATCAATTGAGATGAAGAGAAAATCTTTTTATTTAAGGATTGATTAGACAAAACTGATCTTTGATGATTCTATTTTCTGCTTTGCTCTTTCTAACCTGAGTAATACAGTACAGAACCAGTTATCCGGAAATCAGAAAACCGGAAAACCAAAAAACCGGAATGAAATTCGATAAATTTTCCCGCCATTTTAAAAAAAAAAAATTTTTTTTCCTCATAAGATTTTAGGATTTTTCTTTCTTTTTTGAACGATGTTTACCTTACCATCATTTTGGAAATGATCATTAGTGTATTACTTCATCGTTTTTTCTTCTTTTTAAGATTATTTCCTAATATTTTTTTTTAGTTGGGTTTAACAATAAAAAAAAAACGGCTTTTTGTAGCGATTCAGAAAACCGGAAAAATCAGTTATCCGGAATAGTGATGGTCCCGATCGTTCCGGATAATCGGTTCCCTACTGTAATTGAGATAAAACCTATGAAGTATAAATGATAAAGTATTATTATCTGAAAATAAGTAATCTCTAAAAATATATTTTACTTCTAGTCAGTAATCTTAAAAGCTTTTTCTCTGAAATAGTGTAGCAGGAATTATAATTAATTTGTTATTGAATGATGAGATGAAATGATAAAGCATAATAAATTATCTATTAACATGTGTTTGATATTTTGACCAATAATAAATATTTTTTTATAAATGTTTTACATAAATGATTCTCAAACTGTACACCGCGTGAGGTTAGAAGAGTGCATGGAGCTCCATGGAAGAGTGGTGACTTTAAATTGCTTTACTAGTAGTTTGTTGTTAATTTAAAAAAAAAGTTTCAAGGTAGAGTTGAAAGAGTTTTAAATAATGTAATATATTATATAAGTATCCTCCCCTAAGTAAAAGAAAAGCTATGAGTGTTCTATGCAAAACTGGGTTTTCAGCATTTGCTATTCTTCTCGTTCGAGAATTAAAAAAATCGAGAAAAAAAACGAAATCTTGTTTATTTTGCGGTTTGAAGAACTGCTATGAGCAGCATTGTAATTTCGCTTTATTTATATTTTATCTTATATTTATAAATTATAATGAATACCTCATATTAATTCAAATTAGAGAAGAATGAATTCTAAAAATGAGTTGTATTAACTATGTTTGTATTTTTCAATCTTGCACACAAGAATCTAATTAAAATTATACAGCAGATAATTTGCTTGGAAAAGTTTAGAAATCCCTTGGTTAGTACATCTCATTCACGATTCTCTTTCTTTTTTCAAAAAAAAAAATCTTTATCTTAAAAATTATTGTAGATACTTGCTCATAAGTCAAATTCTTTGAACACGTTCAATGAACTGAACTCAGCCTTAAATTTGCTCGGTTTCACCAAGCAGGCTTGACCGTGTGGCAAGTGGCATTAGAAACAACAACAGAAAACTATTAACCATTTTGTATTGATAGTACAATAATAATTAGAATATTGTGTTATCGAATTATTTTATATTTTTCTTCATTCTTTTAATGACTTAACATTAATGATTTGTAGTTTTGGCCAGAATTTTTCGAGCTCAAACCACTGCGCTCCCTATTTCAGAAAACTTTAAAGCATTTTAAGTTATAATGGAGCAGTGGAAAGGAGCGCAATATGCTTATGAAGTAAAGGCATTTTACAAAAACTGCCTCGGTTACGGTGGAGATGCTGCAATAGATAATAGTTGCAGAAGACTTGTCATATGTGTTACCAAAGGATGCTGAGCATTTTTATTTCTGAAAAATAAAGATTTTCCCTTTAGTTTTCAAGTTTGAAAATATTTTTTTTTTATGTTTACTGCGTAATTTTGCGTTATTAAAGCTGATCATTCACTCTTAATGGCATTTTTAAAATACCTGATTTTCTGTCACATCTTTTAGTTTGTACCACGAGTGAGTTTTTTAAATATGTTAATGATAATACCATGGGAGAAGGAAAATTTCTGGCACAAACTTCTCAGAAAACTTAATACCAGCAATTTTTGTAGGTTCACTTAAATCTTATAACGAATAATTTAGTTGGTATTTAGGTAGTAAAATGTAAGTATTCGCTATTGAATCATAAAATTTTATTTTGAGCTTGATTATTTACTTCTTTTTTCAGGCAACAAAGCAAATTTTTTCAAAATATCCCATTGAATTCAATTCACAGACTTTCGTATTATGACATTACGATTTTCCTCGAAGTGATTCTTCATTCGTAAATTTTACATTTTTTTTTAAAAAAAGAAGAAGAAGAAAAGTAGACGTACTTATCGATTTAGAAACAATTCGCTTCGAGCCCCAGAAATTTTGCCTTCGGACATTTTGCCTCTAATGAAAATGAATACCTTTTAACCCACTGACGGCTTAGCAAATGGGCAAAATTGGAAGAATGCTTCTCCCTATTCCCCTATGAAACTGCATGGAAAAACCGGTTTTGCTACGTGGAGAAAACTGCAGGTTAAAATACGGCTTTTTAAGTGCAGAGTCGTCAATGGGTTAAAAAAAAAAAACATTTAAACATAGCCACAAAAATTTAAATTTCAGAGGTTGAAAAGTTCGACGGCAATTAGTTACGAGAATGTTTTAAAATCATTTTTGAAAAATATCAGTAATAACATTACAATTAATTAATTATTTGCATTTTATTTTGCATTTTGTTGAACTTGTTTTATTTTGTGTTTTTTGCTTGATTTTTTTTTTTTTTAGTTTCAAATCGGTTTCTTTTTTTTTTCTTTTTTTTTTGGTGCTTCTCACACTATTGTTTTGATAAATTTTGCTATGGCTGTATTAATACAATATTAGAAAGCACTTTTTCGCGAATATAATCGTATCGTATGAGCTGACAACAAGATTATATCTCTTCGTTGTTGTGTTTTCTGCCTTTATTTTAAATTTTAATTATTCCTTCATTTTTTTTAAATTGTTGTCCCTGTTTTCTTAGTAATTTTGTCACACACACAACTTTTCCATATTTTTCGAAACAATTATACTGATAAATTTTTTTTTGGAAATATATAAATGTATGTGCATTGATAAAACTCCAATTTCAGAACTTAAAAAGACGAAAAGAAAAAAATACATAAAGAAAACAATATCTAACGTGAACTCGATATTTTTCCTGTATCTTCAGATTCGTAGCATTCGTTTTTCTTCTTAGAATCAGAGAAACCGAATGAAATATCATCAAGCAAAAACAGACACAGCAACAAAAAAATCTTTTTTTTTTTTCCTCAAAAAGAGTAATGTGAAAATGCGGGTTCCGAAACAGTTTTTGGGTTGAGTGATTTTCAAGAAAAGCTCATCAGGGCTACGTTATAGAGGGGCGAATGGCTACTAATTATTTTAGAAGTCAACTGCATTTGACATTTTTTCCCGCCATTTTGTCTTGTGAGGTTTTCTGCTAGAAAATCAGAATGGCAGGCTGTTATTACTGCAACTTTTCATTAGCTAAAGTGGCAAAGAACTTAAAGTTTTCTTAATAGTTCTGCCTTGATTACTTTATGTCTTTATTGAGACTGTATCACTGCAAAAAAAAATAATAAAAAAATAAAAATGATACTTTTGATTGTTCTAAAAGGATATTGGGAATCCGAATTTATCGATGTATTGCAGTTAATCCTGCTACTGAAATAATTTAGAATACTCAATATAACAGTAACTTATAAATGCCTCGCCATTAATTGGCATTTCATATTTCCTAACCTATTAATATTGCTTAACTCTTAAATTAAAATTTAATCTTCAAGTCCCTTTAATTTTTTTATCCATAATATGTTGGCGTTTAAAATTATCCGTTGCGAATCCAAAGGATATTGTGAAACCGAATTTATGGCAGCGTTTTGCAGTTAGTCCTGCTACTGACATAATTTAGAATACTCAATATAACAGTAAGTTATAAATGCCTCGCCATTAATAGGCATTTCACATTTCCTAACCTATTAATATTGCTTAACTCTTAAATTAAAATTTAATCTTCTAATCCCTTTAATTTTTTTATCCATAATATGTTGGCGTTTAAAATTATCCGTTGCGAATCCAAAGGATATTGTGAAACCGAATTTATGGCAGCGTTTTGCAGTTAGTCCTGCTACTGACATAATTTAGAATACTCAATATAACAGTAAGTTATAAATGCCTCGCCATTAATAGGCATTTCACATTTCCTAACCTATTAATATTGCTTAACTCTTAAATTAAAATTTAATCTTCTAATCCCTTTTATTTTTTTATCCATAATATGTTGGCGTTTAAAATTATCCGTTGCGAATCCAAAGGATATTGTGAAACCGAATTTATGGCAGCGTTTTGCAGTTAGTCCTGCTACTGACATAATTTAGAATACTCAATATAACAGTAAGTTATAAATGCCTCGCCATTAATAGGCATTTCACATTTCCTAACCTATTAATATTGCTTAACTCTTAAATTAAAATTTAATCTTCTAATCCCTTTAATTTTTTTATCCATAATATGTTGGCGTTTAAAATTATCCGTTGCGAATCCAAAGGATATTGTGAAACCGAATTTATGGCAGCGTTTTGCAGTTAATCCTGCTACTGACATAATTTAGAATACTCAATATAACAGTAAGTTATAAATGCCTCGCCATTAATAGGCATTTCACATTTCCTAACCTATTAATATTGCTTAACTCTTAAATTAAAATTTAACCTTCTAATCCCTTTAATTTTTTTATCCATTGTATTTTGGCGTTTAAAATTATCCGTTGCGAATCCAAAGGATATTGTGAAACCGAATTTATGGTAGTGTTTTGCAGTCAGTCCTGTTACTGAAACAATTTAGAATAGTCAATATAACAGTAACTTATAAATGTCTTGTCATTAATAGGCATTTCATATTTCCTAACCTATTAATATTGTTTAACACTCAAATTAGAATTTAATTTTGTAATCCCTTTTATTTTTTAAACATAAATGTTGGCGTTCATAATTATCCGTTGCGATTCCGAATTATATTGTGAATCCAAATTTATCGCAATATTTTGTGGTTAATCCTGCTACTGATATAATTTAGAACAGTTAATGTAACAGTAACTTATAAATGTCTTCCCATTAATAGGCATTTCATACCTACTAGCCTATTTTTTTTTTTTTTTTTTTAATTTAAACGACTTAAAACTCCTCATGCACCACAAAGTATAGCATGAGGCTTACAGTTGTAAGTAAAAAACAAAAGGAGAAAAATTTACAAATTTACACTAAAAACAAAATTCTGCAAGGCCGCAAGACTTTCAATACTTTTGACCAGTTCTGATAAGACAGGTGGCCAACAAATTGAAAGACGTCTCAAATCAGTCTTTAAATTCATTCGGGCACTCGCATGGAGACTACAGTGAAGAAGAATATGTTCAGCATCTTCATCAGCATCACCGCAAGCACAAATTCCACTGGTCTGCAGATGGAAACGAAATAAATATCTTTTAAAATTTCCATGGTTTGTTAAAATTTGGGTCAATTTAAAATCAGTTGCAAAGAATTTACATTGCAAACGGTGAAAAATGGATGGAAAGAACCTTTTCGTCCAGAGCGACCGAGGCGAAGCAAGAAATTCTGCATTCCAGTCCGCAATGATTTTATCTCTAGCGATGCGCTTCCAGTGAGAAGCTGGAACAGACACCCTTAAGTCTATTTCACCACACGTAGCTTCCCTAGCCAATTGGTCTGCTCTTTCATTGCCCAAAATACCGCTATGGCCACGAACGTAAGAAAAATGAATAGTTACGTTTTCAAGAGTGTTCAAAATCGAGTGAATTTCCACCACAAGCTTCTCAGTAGAAGTCGTGTCACGCAAAAGAAAAAGTGAAGAAAGAGAATCTGTACAAATGAGATATTTAAAAATTTGATTTTCACTAAAAGAATTTTGTATCCACTTAACAACCAGGTTTATACACAAAAGTTCAGCCTGGAAAACAGTACATTCATTATGTAGTCGGTGCTTGGCAGTAACATTCTCTGTTCCATTTTCATAAATTACAAAAGCAAGACCAACCCTTCCATCAAGCTTACTACCATCCGTAAAGCAGATAGTTTTATATTCCTGAAAAACATTATTTACATAAGGAATAATTATAACAGGTTTCCTGCATGCTGGGTGGGGCAAACATGAAATAGGAAGCTTCCCGTCCAGGGTTAGACAATCGTTGTCCTTAACTACTAGCCTATTAACACTTAAATTATAATTTTATCTTCTAATCCTCTTTTTTTTAATCATAATATATTGGCGCTCAAGATTATCCGTTATTTTTTTTTCCCTTCTCTAAAACATTTTAATTTGAATATCATTTTACGCCTTGACACGATTTTTGATTAATAGCCAAATAATAGATATTTCCTTTTGATTTGTGAGAACTGTTTTACCCACACATTTTAATGCAGTTTTAATCTGAAAAGCTATGGTAGGAAGCAAGTCAGTTTTTTTAAACGATTAATTCTTTAAAAAAATTTAAAAAATGCATTCGAGTAAAATTGGCCAACATCCGCATTTCATATTTTTTATCTATCACCTTTTATAGTAAATTAAATTATTCGAAAAATTAAAATTGAGTTTCGCTGTTTTCGAAACGTTATCCGCGTTAAAACAGCAAACCTTTACTATTGGATATTCATCATAATCTGAGAGACAATAATTCTTTTTGACAATCTTCAGAGTTTGCCTTACCACGAACGAAACGTTTCTTTCATCTCTATAACTAATTTAAAATTTAGAAAAAGCATAGAACTAATTCAAAATTTAGAAAAGCGTATAGAAAAAGTGAGTTTAGTCAGACCTAGAGCAAACCATTAAGTTTCTAATACCAGGGATGCTACGCCTGCGCCATTTGCGACAAACTGAGACAAAACGGCATAACTGCGCCATTTTGCGACATTCAGCTCAGTTTCTGCCAAAGCTGCGCCATTCTGAGACAAAACGTCCAAAATTTGGCAAACCTGAATTCAATTTCAAATATTAATCCGCATTGCCGTGAGTCATTGGAGATCATTTTGCCGTTCACGTCTCCACGGCATGAAAGACTTCCACGAAAAAGCGGAAATCCGCTTTTTTCTCCCAATTTTTAAAATTTTCGACCATGTTCCAAAAACTAAAATTTTTAGGGTGTCCAATTAGAGAAACCCAAGCCGCCGGAACGATAGTCGGATTCCCGCGACTTCCGCTATAGAGTAGAAAGGAGTCTAAGCGTTTCGTTTCGACCACCGATATTTTTTTTTTTTCGTTTGGCTGATTTTCGGAATTTTAAATATTAGGAACTGCGCTGGAATATGCTAAAATCGCGATTTTTAATCAGACGATTTTAATATCAATCATCGATTTTCGTATTTAACTGATTTAAAACTTATGCGTTGCGATTTTTTTTACGCTGTTTAAAAATCGTACTAGCAATTCCTATTCACTCAATTTAAAAGTTCAATATCACGATCTGTATTCTCGCGAGTTTAAAATCCGACGTCGCGGTTCGTATTCACGCATTTTTAAATCGAATATTGCGATTCGTTATCACGCAGTTGTAATATCAGATCTCGTTTTTCGTATTTGTACGCTATTTAAAAATTACTCATTGCAATTCGTATTCACGTGATCTAAAAATTATTCATCGTGATTTTTATTTACGCGATTTAAAAATTCAATATCGCTATTTGTATTTTCGCGTTTTTAAAATCCAACAGCGCTATTCTTATTCACGTGATTTTAAAATTCAAAATCGTGATTCATATTCACGCGATTTTAAAATCCAACCGCACGATTCATATTCACGCGATTTTAAAATCCAAAATAGTGATTCATATTGACGCGATTTTAAAATCCAATATCGTGATTTGTGTTTTTTAAATCCAGCTGCGCGATTCATATTCACTTGATTTTATAATCCAAAATCGTGATTCATATTCACGCGATTTTAACATCCAATATCATGATTTGTATTTTCGTATTTTTAAAATCCAACAGCGTGATTCATATTCACATGATTTTATAATCCAAAATTGCGATTCATATTCACTTGATTTTAAAATCAAAAATCGCGATTCATGTTCACTCGATTTAAAAATCCAATATCGTGATTCATATTCACGCGATTTTGAAATCCAATATCGCGATTCATATTCACGCGATTTTAAAATCCAAAATCGCGATTCATATTCACGCTATTTTAAAATCCAATATCGTGATTCATATTCACACGATTTTGTAATCCAATATCGCGATTCATATTCACGCGATTTTAAAACCCAAAATCGCAATCCATATTCACGCAATTTTAAAATCCAGTATCACGATTCTAGAAGGAAGTGGAATTAAGTTTTTTCTTGAATTAGTTACTGTAAAGATGTGATATATTTTTCTACAGTTGTTGCATTTAAACAATTACTAAGTGCATTCATAATCACATTTTATGATTGTATATTTAGCTATATAAATTAAAAGAACATAGTCAACTAACTGATCTTGTGAATGCAAGAAAGTACAATCTACTAGTCAATGCCAATTAACTAAAAAGTTTACTTTTATACTTAATAAAGGATGCAAGTCATTTTAGAAAGAAAATTATATTTATATGTGTCTTTTTAAATTGTTTATAATAGTTTTTATATATTTCTGTTTTGATATAAAAATGTATATATGCTAATTTTTGGCTATTAAGTGCTCCCTAAAATTTTCTTGAAAAATTCCTACCTAAAATATTTCAAAATTTCACTGCACCTCCTGAATTCTATCAAAGAGTGTTTTTTTTTGTGTTATTTGCATTTTCTTAAACTCTCATTATTTAATTACTGAATGTCTCTTTTAATTATTGAAATCTGTAGACTTGTAACTGAATAGTTATATATTTTGAGATGAAATTTGAGCTCAAAATAAAATGGGTATTTTCCCTTTGGAATTACTGAAACTAAATAGATATTTCTTTTTAGAAAGTTAACACCATTATATTTTAAAAAATAAGAAAGTTAAAATTTACTTTGTAAAATTCTGGAACAGATACTATTCATTGGCACAAATGATAAATGCAATATATATGAAAACAACAGAGTCCATAAAACAATTTTGTGGACTCTTATAATCAATCATATGCAGGTTTTTTAAAATCATAGCAATAGTGAATGTATGTATAATTGTAGTACTCCTAGTATGCTATTAATGGTTTTATGGATCCTGAAAATTATCTTTATATTGTTATCAAACTGATTAATAATCATTTTAGCTGAGATAAACTGAGTGAAAAAAATAATTTTAGCTGAGACAAACTGAGCCAAAAAGAGATTTTAACTGAGACGAAATGCAATTTCTGGTGAGACAATTTGATATTTTGCGAGTAGCATCCCTGTAATACTGAAAAGAAGTTTTTAAATTATCAAAATGAAATTAAATTATGAGAAGATAAACTTAGAATTACGCAATGGAGAAGTTCCAATAATTTGTTTGCTTTTTGATATTTTTAATTTTTTTTCTTCTTTTATCAACAATTGACATTTCATGGCTTACTCTAAGTTTGCTTGAACTCCCTTTTTTTTCTTTTAAATTTTAAACTTGTAATGGAGATGAAAGAGAATTTGCAATGAAAAATTTCTCCCTTAGATTGGTGTCCTCTTAAGCGCGAAATGCCTGATGAAAAAACGAATGTAATTTTAACAAAACCGATAAATGTTAACTTTTTTAACAAATAGACATTTTTTTTAATGAAATTTACTGAATTTGTACCTTAACTCTTATTAAGTTAAATCAATGTTTTGCAAATTATTTACCTATTACAAGACTTTCAAAAAATGTTTATCGGGAGAAGTAAAACAGGCTATGAAAACAGGCTATTCCCTTAAACTGGAATTTGAAAAGTGGTCATGCTTGGAAAAATCCTTTTAGGTCTCTTTCGATAAACATGGGTCTCTCGACCTCAAATGTACTTTAGTGACTTCTTATTTATTTATTTTTTTAGACTTATTTTAGAACATCGTTTTGATTTTCTAAATTAAATTACATAGTGTCATTCAACTTAAACATGATTTATAGAAATTTAAGCATAACTACACGAAAACCATTATGGATATTGCACATGAATAAATCATAAACGTTCCTTCACTAAACGAATTTTATTACGTATAATAAATCTTGCAAGAACAGTTTTTTGTGTTCTTTGGTGATTAAAAAGAGGACATCAATTAACGAACACAAACTTATAACATCAACATCATTATCAACTCGAATATTTTATATTCAACAGTTTAATCTTACACCTCTAACATTGTCAATACATGGTGTTCCGCTATGAGCACCCGTAATGTGTATTTTTTAAATCCTTTTAAAAATATCAAGTAAAAAAATAGTGCATTTCATAAAAAGATCACAAAATAATATTTAAGAGAGAAAAATCAAAAACATTTTTAATCACTGACCAATTGCATGTGTCGTCAACAAAAGCAAAGAAGGGATTAAAATCATCTCAAATCAGTTTATTTGATGATGAAGTTTAAAGACGGTTTTTCGAGAAAAGTGAATGCCTTCAAGTCTCACTAAACAAATAATCAGGCTTTTGATTGTTTTGAACATGCCTGTGATCTTTCCTGGCTCAATAATGATTGGTCAGAGTTTGAAAGCGTTCTTGTTTTTGTTTTCTTCACTTACAGTATTAATTTATGCCTCCCATCTAATGTACATTTTTTTTAAATATTTTCTTATAAAACTACTGAAAATGTATATTAAGGGCAGACATAACGGAACACCCTGTATTTACTAAGAATATAACTCTAAGCTTACTATACTTACGAATGAATTCGCATATTGAAATTTTTTATTACCATTAAAAATTATTATCTAGTTTTAAGCACTTTTCCAAACATTCATACATGGTTGCAAGAAATATAAAATGCTTAATTAATCTAATTTCAACTTTCGATTTTTAAAATGGGGCAGAATCATTGTAATATTGGTGTGAAAAAGAATATATATGAAATATTTTAACAACAAAACGATTGAAAAGAAACATATGTAAAGCTAAATTGTTTGCGTCAATGAAAGCTGATTCTAAGTAAAAACGAATTTTAAGCATCGACTGGAACTGTTTTTCCACAGCTTGGCCCATTTTTCGATGCGTAATAATTTTCGGGGAGGACCGCTTTTCCATTTTGTTGACTTGTCAAAACTTTAAATAATCTTCGAAATTCCACAGATGGTAATCCAGTCGTAATTTTTTTGAAAAACGGGAATAAAACATTCTTTATAGATGTTAATATGGACTGAATAATATGGACTTAATATAGGACTTAGGATTAAGGTTAATATGGACAGATGTTAATATGACTTTCGATGACTGAAGTTTGTGTTCCTAACAATAATAATAAAGCTCCAAAAATTATAAATAAGTGTGTATTCAAAAAAAATAATAATGAATGCTTTTATTTATTTTTCAGAGTGAACAACTGGGCTTTGAGGTTTGGAAAGTCCATAGGTGGCAGTATACAAGCAACATGTTTACAAAAAATTACTAATGTAAGTGAAAACATTATTGCATGTTTAATACGAAACTTTTATTCTTGAATAATTTATTCAATTACAGTTTTAAATTTGGTATTTGAAATTTTATTGATTGCTTATAAAATTTAAGAAAAATAAAACAAGTTTCTAAATTGTTCTAATTTTTTATCTCTGACACAATTTTTCCTGAACTCTCTCATTTCCCACTCTTCAGTATCTTTGTATCTGATAAATAAAATTTCTTCAAATGTTTGATAATAGCGCGAGTATGACGATCGTCCGTTGTTGAGTACTAAGTCATAATTTAGCACATAGTAGTAGTACTTTATTTGCGTCGCATTAGAGTTGCACCAGTGGACCTCTGGCGACGGTCTCAGAAGCATCCCTGAGGATAATCCGAAGACTTGCCATCACAATTTTAATCCTCAGCTGAGAGATAATCCGATGAACTTGCCCAGATGATCAGCGCATGAAGGATCGATACTACGCACACTCGGTACCTTCGCAGGTTGATCAAAGAGGTCACCCATCCGCTCACTGATCACTGTCAATAATGCTTTCGCTGACTTAATTTAAGGTTTAATAATTTCGTTTGCAAAATAAACCTAAAGTAAGTAAGCAGTTTTCTTGGCATTAGAAACATTACTTTGAAAACCTGAAGGTTTTTATTACTTCATTTTTGACAATGATTCGAAAACTATATATTAAGAGTGGTGGTTACCAAGCACCTTGTTTGTACAATAATGTTAAAATGGGCAATTTTTATATCGCTTTTTTTCAGGCTATAAGAATTAACGGGATTTCACACAAATTTTTAGATCGATAAGCGAAACCATTAAACTCTGTTTTATTACATTATTCTTCACTATTTGAATTTTAATAATGATTTTATCTTCCTTCGTCTTGAATGTCATTCATTTATTAAGACTACGTTCAATAAAAATCTTTAATTCAGAAAGCAATTGTGCTTTTGTAGGCTCAATCAACCTTGTATCATTCATAACTCACATTTTGTAAGTGATTTTTGATGGGTTTGAACGTAGTGTCTTTAAAAAAAAATCCTATGAATATCCGGAGTTAAAACAAAAATTTAAAAAAAAAGGAATGAAAAAAGTTCAAGTGTTAGCAATTTTTATGAGATACAGATTTAATGATCCCTCTCTTTCGGTATTAAAATCCTATTATCTTTTTGCTCCCTAATGGACTTAATTTTAAAACAAAAAATATATAAAAAAATAAAACCTTCACAGTCACTTCTAGCTGAGTTTATTAATAACTTTGGATCCATTTCAGGGATGTGATTCTTCCGCGGATCCGCTGATTTCCGCTTTTTTCAGATTTTTCCAAATATTCCGCTCTTTTTTCATAAATTTCCGCGCGGAAAAAATTTTTGTGCAGTAAATGATATTTTGTTGAAAATTTTTTTCTTCTTTTGTTGAAAATCAATTCCCGTTCACGCAATTTAAAAATTCAATATCGCGATTTGTATTTAAGCGTTTTTAAAACCCAATATCGCGATTTGTATTTAAACGTTTTTAAAACCCAATATCGCGATTTGTATTTAAACGTTTTTAAAACCCAATATCGCGATTTGTATTTAAGCGTTTTTAAAACCCAATATCGCGATTTGTATTTAAACGTTTTTAAAACCCAATATCGCGATTTGTATTTAAACGTTTTTAAAACCCAATATCGCGATTTGTATTTAAGCGTTTTTAAAACCCAATATCGCGATTTGTATTTAAACGTTTTTAAAACCCAATATCGCGATTTGTATTTAAGCGTTTTTAAAACCCAATATCGCGATTTGTATTTAAACGTTTTTAAAACCCAATATCGCGATTCATATTCCCGCTAGTTTAAAATCCGATGTCGCGATTCGTATTCATATATATTTTTAAATTTCAATATTGCGATTCGTTATCATGCGGTTGTAATATCAAACACCGATATTCGAATTTATACGCGGTTTAAACATTACTCGTTGCGGTAAGTATTCACGGACTCTAAAAATTATGCATCGTGATTCTTATTTACGCGATTTGTATTTTCGTGCTTTTAAAATCCAATATCGTAATTCCTATTCACGTGATTTTAAAATTCAATATCGTGATTCTTATTCACGCTATTTTAAAATTGAACATCGCGATTCTTATTCACGCGATTTTAAAATCAAACATCGCGATTCTTATTCAAGCGATTTTAAAATCCAACATCGCGATTCTATTTCAAGCGATTTTAAAATCCAACATCGCGATTCTTAATCTAAGGCCTTTAAAAATTGTGTGAGAATTGAACTTTCTCGTCCTATCAACACTGATGATCAGAAGTCTGCAAAACGCAGTCTACAGATCAGTCATGTTAATAAAAGACCATCGGAAAAGCAAAGAACTGATAAGAAAGTCCATGAAGGTCCTTTGACCATTAAAGAAATGTTTTTTAAAATGATGTGATACATAAAATCGTGCTTATGCATAATTACTCAAAGTTATCTAAATTATTAAAAAAAATTATTTTAATCAAGATTTTATTTAAAAACATAATTACCATTTATTTATATTTATTTGAATAGATAATAATGTAATCATTATCAGATTGGCTTTTGAATTCATATCATTTTTTTTTCTTTTGCACGTTTAATGCTGCAGTTATAAAGTTCCTCTTTTTTGTGTTTTTGTCAATCACATCCCTTCTACATATTTTGGGATAGAAGATGGTGGTCCTTCTTTAATAAGCGAGAAAAAAAATTATTTTTCATAGTTTCTATTTTCTATACAGTTATTTTAAAAGTTATCTTCGTAAAGCACTATTAGAATTTTTTTCTAAATTCAGAGCTCAGTTATTTTTCAATCAGTTTTTTCTTTTTCAATCATTTTTTTTTTTAAAGTTTTTTTACAGTGACTCTCTCATTTTTTCAAAAAACATTCGATCAATTTTTCTTAATAGCACTGGAAATTCTTTGATCAAATATATTTTTTATGAGAAAATAGGGTACATAAAATAGATCTATAATTTTTCTTTTATATTTAGTACAATATATTTCGAAATTGCCTTCCTATAGGTTTTACGATTATTTCAAATCGACAATGAATTTCCTTACATCCTTTAAAGATGCACCATAGCTAATTTGCAAAGTATGCTAAACACTTTGTTCCATAAAAACTGATTTCAACTATATTTGACATGCTCATTTCATCATCAATATAGCTAGTCACACAGCCCAGTGTAGGCTAGTAACTTTTTTTAAGTTATCTGCCACAACGGCGTTTCTTTCTTTTCTTTCTTTTTTTTAATGCTTATGGGTTAGTTCCAATTATGGATAAATATTAAAATTGTTTTCTTTATAATTCTCAACTAAAAGACTTAATGTTGTTTATATATACGTAGTTTAAAATAATATAAACATTCATGTACCATACTATTTTTTTAACAAAAATTCGACCATTATAAATTAAATAATAAATTCTTATAAAAATGTTGTTTTACATAGAACTTTCTTAAGATCAACTAGTTTTATAATTGTATGCAACTAAATTTTCATTCGCTGAAATACAATAGATTAAAATAATTTCAATATTTAGTCGATTATCTTACGAATTATTGAACTGATGTTAATAAAATTGGATATGAACTTAGGTTAATGTAATGCAATAAAATATCTATTCAATAGTTGTAATCTACAAGCATAATTGTGTAAAACACTGGCTTGAATCGAAAGGTATGAATTATTTATTGCAGAATCGAACAAGGGAAAAAAATATGTGAAGATACGATATGACTCACTCTTAGAGATAGAAATTGTTTAACATTGCAACTCCAAAAATGTAAATAAGCAGTATAGAACTTTCTATAAAAATTGGTCACCACAATTGTAAATATAATTATAATTATTGTTATAAGCTTTGAAATTTTCAGGCCCTAAATAGTTGTCGGAGAGGAAATGTGAGTTTAATTTCCTCCTTTGGAAAGTCCTAGGCATGTGCTCCATAGGTTTGAGGTCTGGAGATCTGACTGAACAATTCATCCAGTGAATGTTTCTTGCTTAATTTTAAGAGAATCGTAGACCAGATGAACTCTGTAAGGATTCGTATCGTCTTCTATTAGAATAAACACTCTCTGCTGCACTCTCGAAAAGTAAACAAAAGGATTCAAAACCTAATCCCAACTCTAAAGTTCACTATTTCGTGATCAGCGGGAGTTCAACGTAATGCCTTCCCTGATTACTTTCTCGGATATTACTTGGCAGATAGCGAGTTCCTGGTTTAAATTCTTCATTCTTTAAGAGATATGTTGGAATCCGATAGCTGCTTTAAAAAAATTTAGAAATCAATCATCAACTTAGCGGAGGTTTCGTGATCTAGGCTGACATCATGTAAATGGCCCACTTGAATTCAACCGAGGCACTTTTATTCATGTAGGTTATATGAATGAGGTCTTAAAGCTCTTGGAATTTGCAACTTTCCTCCGACCGTCATTCACAGCTTGAAAACAGTGTTGATGAACTATTGGGCTCAAGTACTACAGATTCTTCAACCATTTTAATTCTACTATGAAATCACTTTATTAGCCTGTACAATAAGGACCATATCCCCCTATTAATCAATTTCTTGTTTAATTATGTAAGCATTATTCCATATCTTATGACTTATAGTGAATGTAGCTTAACTACCACTACAAACATTAAATACCAATTCACTAGTATATAAGACATGTTAACTTGATTCCACCAGAGGTACCTTTTGATAGATGAAGGTTGACAGAGTCTTAAGATTAAATCCCTTCAATGGTGACCCAGACGTGATAAAAACATGCCAATATCGATGGTTGATTTTATAGTGGTAATTACGCCACAAACGTTGCACGCAATCATGATTGTGTATTATAACTGTTATATCATTCTTTTGTATTATTATAACCTATGCCAAATTTCATTAAAATTTGTCAAGTCTGCCAATTTTATTAAAACTTATCTGGAAGATGGTATGTGAACAAATTTGAAAATTGGATGTAACGTGCTCCATGGGTCAGCATGCATGGTGCGAAACACAAGTGACATCGCTAGCAGATATCCTACTAAATCTGATTCAACATGATAATAAAAACATGCCCACAAGGTGCTACGTTAACACGCCATGCACAACCACGTAATTAGATATAATCATAATCATGTGATTAGTTACAAGTACTCAACATCGGTGTAACTCCAGACATTTACACAAAAAGTGAAATTAACAATTCTGTGTCCCAAACTTTTGACCCCTCTCCTGAGTATTAACTATTGAAGTCATATTTGCTACAATGCAATTACCCCTCCACATATTTTAAGGAACAAAGAGTTTATCAAAAAGACGTTACGATAATTTCAATATTTCTCTTTCTTTTATGCAGCATAAAAACCTTTTCTTTTCTTGGAATAACTCCAAAAACCATTCAAATGGTCCCAAAATTAACAATATGTATGAATTCGGCACCACAAAATACCACCATTTCCTTTAAGGGTTTCTTTTTACAATTATATAATAATCCATATAAAAATGGATTTAAAATATCAATCATTTTCATCACTACTTTATTTAAAAACATAACAGAATAATCATTTAATTCGGTGAAAATTAAAAATCAGGATTATATACGAAAGTATTATAATTATTAGTAAATGAACAATTAAATACAATCTGTAGATTTAATGTTACTTCCGCCAATAAACAAAATTTACTATAAAAACTCCAACATATGTGTTTCAAAAAGAGGAAGAAAACTTTCAACCACTTCATGTCAATTTATTAATCTGCCTCCAGCTAATATTTTCCATTTACTTCAAATAATGTCGAATGCTGCACACTAATTAAAATGGTAAACTCAATTAGGCAAATTCGCTCATTTTCTAAATTGGCATTAATTTTTTTGCAATTATGAAGTAAGTTATTCACTCTTAAGTTTTCTTTTTTTTTCTTCTTTATTTTTACTGTATCAACAACACTCGTTAAATTTAATTTTGCTGTTTTTTAAACCAGTTGAAGCATTTTGCTACTACATCCAATCTAATTATTTTCTTTTCATTATCAAGATTTAAAAATTTGGTATTTGAAAATTGAGATTGGTTGTTGTTAAATTTTTTTTTTAAAAATTCCTCTTAAAAAATTTTCGTTTGCTTTTTATTTCGTATTACATTATATACATTTTTAATTTATATTTTGTTATAAACATTTTTATTTCATATTACATATTATATTGATATTCTAGAAAGTTTTATTACTGAGATTAGTCAGTAAAGCAATTTATATTGTAAACAGTAAAAGTCAATAACAATACAAAAAGCATTTTTTTTATAAGCTTAGACATGAAAATAAATCGGAAATAATAACCACCACTTAAATAATGCTGCTACTCAATGTGAATTATCTAATAGTATTTGTAACCAAACTTATTTAAATAATGGCATTATTGCTAATGATTTGATTCGACTTCAGAATGAATATTCGTACACTGTGATACCGTTGCAGTCTAGAACCGGTGGAATGAGTATCGGGACGGCTCTGTGGTTACCCAAGCGCTACCTTTGCTTTGCAACTTGGTGAACCAACAATAAAATAAATCTAAAATAGCACAGAAGTAGGCAACCGGAAAATTTCCATCATCAATACTTACTCAAAATAAACATTTGTATAAATTTGTATTAGAAATCTGTTTTTATTTGTTCTCATTTGAATTGCTTCAGATCGATCAAACTTTGAAATTGCTTCAGATAGATATAGTATGAGCAAAAGTAATGGTACTTACTAAGGATAATACTAAGAGCATTTATGAAAATGTTCTGATAAAAAAAAAAAAAAAAAAAACATTATAAGACTGTGTTCTAGTGGTCCTTCTAATTTTTTATTTTTGCGTCAATGCTAAATAATTAACGTTAACTTAAGTTATAAATTTGACATAAGATGTATTTTTGAAGATGCATTCATTTTTTATAGTTACGATTAAGAATTTCCATAGTTGAAAGTTATAAAAGAAAATATATTCTATGAAATCTGCACATTTTTTTCTGTTGGGACATTCAAAGTTTGACTCCAATGATATTAACTGTACTCTTCACCTGGAAAACATATTCTTAATTAGTTGTGCCTTATGCTAACCAAGACGTTTTCTGCATAAGTTTTAATCTTTCTTAAATATTTACCTATACCAGAAAAAAAATATTTTCAACCCTATTTATTAAACATCAAGAATATTTTAAATCATGAAGACATGAATTTATGTTACATTTAGGGGATTCTGTAATCTATGTCTTAACTATTTTTTTTTTAAAATCGTTTTAAAAAAAGTATAAGTTAATATTTAATCTTAGAAAGATATAATAATCTTATGAATCACTGTTTAGGAAAACCAAACAAAAACATCAAAACCTGCTTGCAGGAGAAAGCTGTGAAACTTAAAGCAATTACCAGAAAATGTTTTCATCTAGTAATCAAACTGTTTTATATGTTCTTCCTTATGAGTGATTTATCAAATTTTGATAATATTTTTTTTTCTTTGCTTAAATATAAACTTGAGACCCATAATGTATATGCATTTACTTACTTTTGATTAAGATTCCAAAAGTATATACTGGCGGCTGTGCTTATTTAGTGTCTCTAATAATTACTAAATCCTTAAAAAGTTAAATAAAGCAAAATTATTCAAATATATTTCTGTGGTGCTGTTCTTTTCCATTGAATGCCAAAGGGAATTTATTTAAAACAACAACTAATTATTAAGATTGTTAAATTTTACAATACATCCCTTTTTGTGTTATTTAAATATTCATTCTCTCAGAAATTTAATGACTTAAGTGCTGATGCTACAAAGTGATTGAAGAAATGCGAGTGGACGTTCAGAACGTCTTATCTTAGAAAAAACTAGCAGTAACTATTCAATATATTTTATAGCACTCCTTTCCTTTATTACCAAAGCTATATTTGACTACAAACGGGACGGAACTTATGTCGGATTTTTATCATCATATTTTATGCTCTTAATGGAAAAAAGTTTAGAAGAATACTTAATTACTTACCTTTTATTAGTTTACATGGATTTCCTTTTTTATTAAAAGAGAAAATTGGAAAAAGTATAATTTTTGAAATTTATTTCTATTCCAAAAAATTAAATAATCATTCATTTCTATACCTACATCATCATAACTAGACAGCGGATTATATGCACTAAAAAACGGACAAAATATGCACTAAAAAACTTGAATAAATGCTCTCAAAACTAGAAATATGCATTTAAAATAGAAATTAAAAGTTCAACTTATTTAAATACTTCTACCAACAAGTTTTCCAACAAACACAGCTAAAACATTTTTTTGTTAAAAGGAAGAAAATCAAAATATTTCTTACTTGAATCTACACATTTCTGAAGAAAAAGCCTAAAACTGAAGTATAATAAATGAGAGAAGAAAAATCATCGCATTTTCGGGAAAGATTTTATTAAACTGAATAATTTTTGTTGCAATACGCAACTAAGTGTTTTTCCAAATTTTCAATGGTGAATTGATGTCGTCGGTCATCTAAGATCATTTTGAAAGTAAAAAATGACCTCTCCACGTCAGCCGATGTTATTGGACAAATTTCCTGGCAAAATTTCCAGTTCTGCTGCAGATTTGACCATATACTGAGCGGCATCACTGACAAAAATCAAAGCATCTTCAGAACCATCTCTATCAGGCCATAATAATCTGATAGAATCATTGACAAACCATGCAATGGTTGAATGATTGACTTTATTAAGGGCTTTGCTTGCTAGAAGATGTGGTCGAGTAGGAATATTATCCATTTTTCCACAAATAAAATGAGCAATATAGCGATCGCACTTATCTGTCGTCTCATCGACTTCAATCCATATAGGGCCATCTCCAATATCTCGTCGAATATCATCTAGTTCTTCATTATATGGGTCATTCTAACAAAAACAGTCATTTTCATGTCCCCAGTTTATTTTATGTTTGTTTTACAGCTTACGAAAAAAAAATTCAGGGAAAGCGTCCTTCAGAATGCAAGCTAACAAAAGAATAAAAATAAAATTATCAGTTTTTATTTTTTATTTATTTTAGGTAATTAAAATATACCAATATGTCATTCCCTCACTTGCCCCCACTGCTGATTTAAAAAAAGAAAAAAATTGTTTCTGAAATAAAATTTTTTTTTTTTACAAATTCGTGTTTTTTATTTCAGAATACTGAAATATAGAATTCAGAAAATCAATTTTAAATTTAATTTCTGATAAAAATATTAACACAGCACTATTTTAAACTTTGTCCCCAGTGTTTCGCGCCATTCCCTCACAACAATGTTCTTATGACTTGCAATCTTCTTAGAATAAAAATATTTTAATAAAAACTTCAGAAGTTAACAACTGGCATCATAGAACAAAATTGCAGTATGTTTCCATCTTCAACTCAAAGAAGCTTTGCTGTGGAATAAATTTGAATGAATCAAACCAGGTAAAATTTTTTACATTTGTCATTCCCTCATGTCATTTTTTAGAGTAAAATAAAATACAACTTCATCGAGAAAGTGGATAATTATATGTTGCTTTCTTGTATGAATATAATTGTATGTGATTGACTTCAGAAATTAATTAGGCCTAACTGTTATTTTTAAATTTTATTGAATTCGTCATTCCCTCACTAGTGTATAAAGTGAGGGAATGACGCTAAAGTGAGGGAATGATTCAAGATGAGTATATTATTAATTTTTTTTTTTTTGTTCAATCGTGCCAGCCAATTTTATTTCCCAAACCTGTAAAAACTATTAAATATATAAGACTAAATTATAATAAATATTAGATATACTTAGTATGTTATCATTTTCAAACTTTAGGTAGATGTAACTTAGATGAAAACATATATTAAAATAAAATATCATTCCCTCACTATTAGTGTCATTCCCTCACTTTTTAAATAGTGAAAATAATTAATTTACTTATTAATTAATTTGAAAAATAAATTAAAAAAGTAATAAATTAATTTATTAAATTAATTAATTTATTTATTAAATTAATTAATTAATTATTAGTTATTATAAATTAATTACAAATTAATAATTTAAAAAATTAATTAATTTAAATATTAAGTATAATTTATAGGATATATACTTTCTTTATAATGCCATTACATATTTCTACTAATATAAAAAGTTTCAGGGCTCGTTAAAGCTCAGTTATATCGGTTAATCGGGAATGATCTAATTGGTACAATATTTTTTTAAAAACTGTCTTAAATTTGGATTATTTAACTTTTTTAAAGGAATATTGCTGCTTACTAAGGCTTTGCATAAATCACTAGAAAAATCACTTTCCTTTTTAGCTGCTTGAACAGGAATAGTTAATAAACTTTGAACAAATCCTTTTGTATTCTGCTTTTTCTTCACGGAGTGAGCATTAGTCTTTATATGTTGATCGATTTGGTACTTTTTTTTCACAGGAAATGTGTTTTTGACAAATCGCACAAAATACTATTTCCCCATCGGTCGTAAAGTCCTTCCCATAGTCCGAAATCCATGTCTTCATTAAATTTGATTTAGTCGACTTAATTTTTGGCATATTATAAAATTCAGCAGTCAAAAATCACGTTCGAAGCTTCACTAACTACGTATTCAACTGATGGATGTCGAAACTGTCTATCTATCGGATGGACTATCGAAATATGTTAGAATAGCAGCTCTCTCCAAAAATGTATTCACTCCACCCTTTAACTAATCAATCACAGGAAAGGGAGGTCATTTTCTACCTACCACAGAAGCCTTATTTTTCCCACACAGATTGACAATTATTTATTCCAGGAAAAGACATCCCTTCATAGAATATCTGGCCATCCCTTTCTGAGGTTTCTATGACGAATATCTGTTTTGGTGGGCCCTTTGTACCCCCTTCCCGACACACACCTCATTTCTACATCTTTTTCATGTGATTGCAATCACCCCCAGCAACATCAATCCAGCTGATCCTTTCAGATGGTAAAGAATGACAAAACAAAATTTAAAGCGTTCCTTATGCTAACATAAAAAGAATAGTGATATGGTTTTAGGAGGGAAAAGCCATAAAATGCTGAAAATATGCAGTTATAATAGCAAATATACCTTTTTATGCATTTATATGCACAAATGGCAAAAAGTGCTAAAATATGCAATTGCATATGCACGTATGCAATTGCATATTATCCGCTGTCTAATCATAACTTTTGAAGCAAACCTACTTATGTCTGAAAAATTGGTTTTGACCTTACATGAGTGGGATTGTTATGTTATGGAAATCTGTGTTTGCAAATAGCAAGTTAATATAAATCTGGCTTCATTTGTAAAAAATAAAAATAAATTATTTGGGAACAGTGAACTAGTGAAATACTTAAAGAATGTGTGCATGTTAATGCAATTGAAGGGAACATATTTTACTCTATGAATTCTCATAGTACTTCAGTGTTATGTACTTCATTGTTGTCTTTAATCCTTTTCTGAATTTCATCAAGTTGTTGACATTTAAAAAGTTGATAACAGTCAAGAGATCTGATGTTATGTTCTTTCTTGTAAGTTCAATTTAGTTTTCTAAACCATCATAAATATAGGTGAAAATTAAGTTCTCTAGCAAAGTTCATGACACCCGGTGGCTGAGTGGTAGCGCTTTGCGCTCCCGCGCCACAGGTCCTGGGTTCGATCCTCAGTCCGGGCAACTCAGTTGACTCAGCCTTACATCCCTTCAGTGGGTCGATAAATGAGTACCAAGCATGCTTGGGAACTAAAAACTGGGGGTTCCGTGTTTGGCTGACAACCTGACCGGAACATCTGCTCCTGCACCCCAGAGCCCAAAGTCAAGAAAGCTGAGGTAGTCCTTGGCCCTCTATGGGCTGTCGCTCTACTGAGATTAGCAAAGTTTATTGCCTGAAATGGTGACTGCATTTCAAACATTGCTAGTAGTCACTCTATTCGGAAGAAACAAATGACTAGTTAACTACAAAAAAAAAATTTTTAGTTTTTCTGACCACTGATTTTGTTTTATTTATACAGTGGTGGCCAAAAGTGTGGACACTTTTTGAAAGTTTCATGTTTTTTAACTTTTTGTGCTTGTAGAATATATTAATTTTCACTTAAATACAAACGTTTATATATCAAATTGAAGGTAATTTAATGTAGAATTTAATAATAAATACAGTATTGCAATACCTGTATTACAAAAAAGGTTATGCAACAAATAGTCAGATCTATCTTAGATTTGCATTTTTTTTAAAGTGATACTTACACAATCAATACTTAGTAGGATAACCCTCATTTTTTAAGACAGCTTCACAGCGTTTTTTCATCGAGTGAACGAGTGTTTGGAGTTCATCTTTCGTAATCACATGGTGCCAAGAATCAATTATAGATTCAATAAGTTGTCTTTTATTGGATGGGCGTTTTTTTCGTACAAGAATTTTCAAACGTCGCCACAAATTTTCAATTTTATTGAGA
Source organism: Parasteatoda tepidariorum (assembly GCF_982258835.1). Classification (NCBI taxonomy): domain Eukaryota; kingdom Metazoa; phylum Arthropoda; class Arachnida; order Araneae; family Theridiidae; genus Parasteatoda; species Parasteatoda tepidariorum. The sequence goes on along the minus strand of NC_141755.1, from coordinate 130,299,228 downwards.
TCAGAGCTGTTTCCGGGCCATGATAATATATCTATGCCTTTATTTTGAAAGCATGCTTTGCATACTTTTGCTGTGTGGCATGGAGCTGAATCCTGCTGAAAAATAAATGGTGCGTTGTTGGGGAAGAGATCCCTGTTTGAAGGTATCAATTTTGGTTTCAGGGCAGTTTCGATGTATTTTTTGGCATTCAGGATGCCATCAATCACTTGAATTTGGCCCACACCATCTGCAGACATACATGCCCAAATCATGACATTTGTTGGATTTTTTGTAGTTGCTTCAATGCAATCATGATGAAGCGCTTAACCTACTCTACGTCACACGTATTTTCTACCATCACTTCCAGAGAGCGATATTTTACTCTCATTACTCCAGATTACTTGCTTCCATTGATTTTCTGACCATTTAATGTGTTCTTTTGCCGACTTAACTCGTTTTTTGCGTTGCTTTTGACTTAAATATGGTTTTTTCCTTGGAATTCTAGCTTGTAGTCCAAATCCTGATATCCTTCTTTTTATTGTTCTTGAACTTACTGCTATACCAGCTACATTCATTTCACATCTAATGGCATCTGATGACATTTTTCTATCTGGAAGGCATAGCCATTTAATTTTTTTATCGGTAGTAGCACTTGTGCATTTTTTTCGGCCTGTTATGGCAGCCTGAATGCCAAGAAATACATCGAAACTGTCCTGAAACCAAAATTGATACCTTCCATCAGGGATCTCTTCCCCTACAACGCACCATTTATTTTTCAGCAGGATTCAGCTCCATGCCACACAGCAAAAGTATGCAAAGCATGCTTTCAAAATAAAGGCATAGATATATTACCATGGCCGGGAAACAGCCCTGATCTCAATCCAATTGAAAATTTGTGTAGACGTTCGAAAATTTTTGTACGAAAAAAACGTCCATCCAATAAAAGACAACTTATTGAAGCTATTATTGATTCTTGGCACCATGTGATTACGAAAGATGAACTCCAAACACTCGTTCACTCGATAAAAAGACGATGTGAAGCTGTCTTAAAAAATAAGGGTTATCCTACTAAGTATTGATTGTGTAAGTATCACTTTAAAAAAATGCAAATCTAAAATAGATCTGACTATTTGTTGCATAACTTTTTTTGTAATACAGATATTGCAATACTGTATTTATTATTGAATTCTACATTAAATTACCTTCAATTTGATATATAAACGTTTGCATTTAAGTGAAAATTAATATATTCTACAAGCACACAAAGTTGAAAAACATGAAACTTTCAAAAAGTGTCCACACTTTTGGCCACCACTGTATATGTTTACAGTTTACAGAATTACAATTATTTTTCACTTGTATTTAATATGTACTTAGATCATTAAGAATAAATTTGTGTAAAATTTGGAGTATTTTACTTTCTTATGAAAATTTAACACTTTAAAGGAAAAGTAAGCTATTATAATACTATCAATCCTGAAAAGATATTATGTCCTTTATTTTAGTTACATGAAAAAGAAAGTTCTATTTATATTAAATTAGTACAATATTAAATTGACTATTTCAAATAGCTTAGACGATAATATAAAAGTTTTATAAAATATTTACAAGTTTGTAATTTTCTAATATAATATTTATTATTGCTGTAGTTCATTCAACTTTAGATCATTCAAGTTAGTAATAGTTACATTTTTCATTATTGTTCCATGATTATTTCGAATGTTTATTAGGCTTCTTTCTTGTTTCTTGTTTTAAACTTAAGCACATTATTATAAATTCATTGAAAAACTTATAAAAAAAAACATGTTAAGAAGTTAGTGTTCACTAACTTTAAATAAAATAAAAACTGATTATAAAGTTTAAATGTTAATTTTCAGCTGACTTATCATTATTTTATCTCCTATATACTTCTAAATGACCAATTTAAATTTATTAAAAAATTTTAAACTCCCTTTTATGGCATTTTAAGCATTAAAACTGCTAAGTATTTTTTTTTAATCATTTTAAAAGCTTTTAGAGAAATTAGAATGATTTTACTTTAAAAAAAATATTTAATTGAAATTAAAAAAGTATTTTCTGAATCTTAAAAACTTCTTTTTAAAAAAGGAAATGATGATTTTCTCAAGTTTATTTCCCCAGTCACTTTGGTTTTAGATTCTTGGATTAGGCTTCTTTGTATCTTGTTTCAAACTTAAGCACATTATTATAAATTCTTTGAAAACTTTATGAAAAAAAAACATGTTAAGAAGTTAGTTAAATAAAATAAAATAAATGTTAATTTTCAGCTGACTTACCATTATTTTATCTCCTATATACTTTTAAAAGACCAATTTAAATTTATTAAAAAATTTTAAACTCCCTTTTATGGCATTTTAAGCATTAAAACTGCTAAGTATTTTTTTTTTAATCATTTTAAAAGCTTTTAGAGAAATTAGAATGATTTTACTTTAAAAAAAATATTTAATTGAAATTAAAAAAGTATTTTCTGAATCTTAAAAACTTCTTTTTAAAAAAGGAAATGATGATTTTCTCAAGTTTATTTCCCCAGTCACTTTGGTTTTAGATTCTTGGATTAGGCTTCTTTGTATCTTGTTTCAAACTTAAGCACATTATTATAAATTCTTTGAAAACTTTATGAAAAAAAAAACATGTTAAGAAGTTAGTTAAATAAAATAAAATAAATGTTAATTTTCAGCTGACTTACCATTATTTTATCTCCTATATACTTTTAAAAGACCAATTTAAATTTATTAAAAAATTTTAAACTCCCTTTTATGGCATTTTAAGCATTAAAACTGCTAAGTATTTTTTTTTTTATCATTTTAAAAGCTTTTAGAAAAATTAGAATGATTTTACATTAAAAAAATATATATATTTAATTGTAAAAAAAAAAAAAAACATAAGCTGAGTGGGCTAATATTTTTATCTTGAAAGGATTTAAAGATTAGATCGGAAATGCCTAAAGGCATTGGTAGAAAATTGATGGTACTTTTTATATTAAAGTCCTTGTGTCTTTATTATGTAATTAAAATATCGGTTATAAGGAGCTTAATTTTTATACCATGCACATTTGGAACAAAAATGTTAAATAAAAAATATTTCTTGCATTGTCATATGTATGTATTATGATGCTTATGGATATTTTAATAGATAAATCTTTATTTGTGCTTCCTGAAATGAAAAAGCTTCTTTGTTTTATTTTAAAACATTTATTGTATGTTTCTTAAATGTTTCTATCTCTTTTTATTTTCATTAATATTATTTAAGCATTGTTATTCTACATTTAAAAAAAGTGTTGCTTTATTTAACATTAAATTCAATTTAAAGATGTTATTTATCAAGCATATATCTCTTTTAACAAACTTTTATTTCGACTTAGGAATGTCTCTGTTTTGCAGTAAAAAAAATATATCCCTCCTATCTTTTATCGGCCTTTGCAAAGCTTGTTCTCTAAATGTTTTGAGATTTACAAGTTAATTTTTAGCTGCTGATTTACATGTTTGAGGGAATTTTGAGTTAAGATTTTTTTTTTTTAATTTGACTTTATCTACCTGATATTTTTACTTTATTTTCCTGTTAACATATGTGATTAGTTTGATAAAATTTAAGAAGAAAAAAAGAAATCAAATTCGAGAGCTAAACACAGCATTTATGAAGGGTTCAAATGTTGTTTTTCCACACATTCTGTTTAATGATGCTTTCTTAAGTTTGTTAAATAAAAAACAAACCATATACAATAAAATAAATTTTTGTCATTTCAGCATGAATATTATAATGCTCGAATGGAAGAGAAAGAGGTTGAAGTAGAAAATAATGAAATTGATTCTAATGATGTAGTAACTAAAAGAAAGCCCAAAAAGAGTATTAGAGATCTAGATATGAAACCGCACAGAAGTTTTGCTAATTCTCCTGTAAATTTTAAACATAGCTCTGTTCATGTACCTACAAATGTTTATGATAAAGGTAATTTAAACATTCCGCATTTTTTAACTGAAGTTTTTTAAATAAATGTTGTTGTTTTTCCTACACATAATATTGTAGTCATCTCTACTTCATTTTACATGTAACTAATTATAAATAAAAAACATGTAACTTATATTAAAGAAGTAAAAATCATTAATAATAATTTTTATTTCTTAGATATAAACAGATTTTACTGCCTGTCCACCATTGGAAGACTATTTATTTTCAAACAACTTTTGTGACTGGAATGTCATTTTGCTAAACTATCCTCATTGGCACAAAGCTTTCTTACAGCTTATTATCATTTCTTTTATCTTCCTTTGGTTTTAGTTTTTACTAAGGATGTAATTAACGGATATGGGAGAATTTCGATCCTTTTGCGTAATATTCGGTTGGCATTGCCAAATATTCGGCAAAGTATTATCTAGAAATTTATTTTTCAATAAATGGTTTGTTTCTTTTTGGAAGAGGAAGGTTAATTTGAATAGATTTAATAAAGAATTATCTGAAATCGAATTTTTTACTAAACATTATTTAAAGATATTTTTACACATATTTGTAAGTTCAAATTAAGTTAATTAGTTAGTAAATGTTCTGAAAGACATATGGAAAAACGAAATGTGAAGAATCGCAACTAGATTACTTTATACTGAACCCATGAGCTTTGTAATGCAGATTTTTTTTTTTATTTATTTATTTGTTTACATTCAGGGAAATCAGTTTTGCTGTGTTTTAAAAATTTTGTGTCTTAAAAATTGAAAACTTTTTCTTAATTTTTCATTTTTGTCTTTTTTTTCTGTATTAACTATAGCAGAGCATTTTAACAGTGCATTTCCAATAGACTTAATTCTTTTATTGTCACTTTTTTCCTGTACAATAAGACAGATAACCAATGACATGGAAAACTATTATTCTCAACGTTAAAGTTATATTTCAGAATTAAGAAGAAAAAACATTTCTGCTTCTCTTTTGCTAACTTTCATTTTTATCGTCGTTTTTATTATTACAGCATTTTTTAAAGAGCATCTCTAATGAACGTTATTCTTTTATGGTCACTTTTTTGTAAAAAAGTTGAATCGAGATTTTTAGTATTAAATCTTTCATTCAAAAATTAGAAAAATTTTTGTTTTGACTTCTATCTAGCTTTTTCAAAAATATTTTTGTTTTTATTATGGCACGACAATTAAGAGTATTTCTATTAGTCTTTTAAACTTCATTTTTTCTTGAAAATAAGGTAATTGGAAAACTGAGATGCTTAGCTTTAAAATTTTCTTTCAAAAAGTCATCGATTTTTCTTTGAGAAATCATCGAATTTTATTTTTTCGGTTTCGCTTTTTTCTATAACCTTTTTTTATATGGGCGTTTTTATGATACTGGTGCTTTTTTAAAAACGTTTCTGATACAGTTTTTTTCTCTTTCAATGTGTTACAGATAATTTTTTCTGGAAAATATTATTTTTAGCATTAAAATTTTGTTTTAAAAATGAAGACAATATTTTTTTTCTATTTTTTTTTCAACTTTGCAATTTTAGTTTTTTTAATAGCTGTTAGATAGTTTTTTTTTATCTTAAATGTTTTTAATTATTTTAATATCTAATTATCTTTATTATCTTAAGCATTTTTATTGAAGTTTTTTTTCCTTTACCCCATACTAATAATACGGCTAAATATTTTATTTTATAACCGTCGTTGAACAGCCGACCCAATTTAATGGGTTTACGACTACTAATGTTCAACTCTGTAGCCTTGTAATTTTGAACCAATCCAGAAGACAAGGAAACTCCTGGATCAGTACCCCCAGAGGTATTGATTTGTTATGGGAACATAGAGAACTTTGAGACTCGACAGATTTAACGTGCATCAGTCACCATTTACTACACGGGTACAAACTTATTTATGTATAAAAACTATCATTTATTAATAATTTTAAAAAAAGGTTACTATTTGGGCGTCGAATATTCGGTATTTGGCCAATATTTTTGCCCGAGCATTTAGTATTCTGCCAAATCACTATTCATTACATCCTTAGTTTTTACATAATCACTACTTTAATTAAATGACTTTAATTAAACGTCTTTTGACTTTCAATTAGCTTATTCTTGTTATAGTAAAGACTGTTGTCATATTGTATTTATTTACCAATTGAACTTACTCAAAAAATTTTGCTACCAATTGTAATGGTATGTTACTGGTACTTTTGAATTTAAAATCATTTAAACTAAGCTACCTGTGCTCTACTATAATTTAACTTTCAATAATCTTCAAATGGTGGTAGAGAGATTACTTTTGTCGTAATTCGTTACTTACTTGAAAACTTCTACCTCCAATTAAAGTGGTACTTTATTGGTATTTATAAATTAAAAAATAAAAAACTTTTAAACTTCCTTTAAAATTATTTATTCATACCATGATTTAACTTTCATCTGTCTTCTTGGGTACAACGGGCTGTATATTTCTGCCTTATTTTCTTTATACCCTAATTAAATTTTCACAATCTTTTTCTACTAATTTACTACCTAAGGAATAAAAAATTATAACCAAGTTTTTATCAAAACCTGATTAACTTAAGAAACATTTTTGTCCTATGACTCTATAATAAATAGTAAATGTAAAAAAATACTTTATTATTTCTTTTGTTATAATCTGCAAATTTCCACTTTCACTTAGTTATCTTCAAATGGTTGGACTTGAATAGCCATAAATATTAAAATGTTACTTCTTGATTAGTTTGCAATTTTTATTTTATTAAACAAAATTATCTCTTTTTTTTTAAGCTGTGTCTTTTTCAATTTATTTGATTTTTGAAGAATGTTTTAACTATTTTTAAAGCTTCTCAAAAGCTCCTTCTTTTGGAATTTTTTATTTATCTATTTTATTCATAGTAGTTAGAACTATTTTTTTTTTTTTAGTGGATATTTTTTTTACATTGCTATTTTCATATTTAGATCCCAAGGTTCTCAACTCCATAAATGGTCAGAATATCTCACTCCTGCATTTCGAAATAATCTTGCCGTTGATCCATTCCTTAATTTGCAATATTTTGGGAGTAATACTGGTTTTTTATGCACATTTCCTGGTAAGGAAAAATTTATGGTCATTTTTTTTAATAAATAAGACTTATTCTTGTTGGGGGGGAAAATATGTAATGTTAACTTTTAGCCAGTTAGGTTTCTGAAAATATGATTTAAAACCTAGCAATAAACTTAGACTTTAAAATAACTATTGTGTGTAAAGCAAAACAATTCCCTTCTCTTATTGGTATTAATTTTTTTTTCATATGTGTGTGTATATGTGATTAAAAAGTAAATTTCCCCTAAAATTGTCCCTAAATATTTTACTACTATCATATTATATTGATTTTGCATTAAAAAATAGCTGCAATTAGCTATTGTTGATTAAATAAATGCTGAAACTGCAACTGTCATCAATTCAGAAGACCATGACAAATTATTTTGTTGGATACTTTTTTTTAAGTGCAGAAGCATTTAACTATAGTTATAATTGATGTATTCCTAGTTTAAAAATGGAAATAGTAAACTTGTAAAATTGACCATATTAGTCTCTGATAACTTATATCTAATAATGTCACTTCATGTTTTTTAAATTATCTAATTTTTTTGTGTTTCTTTTATACAAATTATTTTAAATTAATTATACTCAAATGTAATTAATAAGTGCTTTATATTAGTTAACTAGCTTTTGAGTAATACTGTTTTAATTTATCTTTATTTCAGATCCAATCTCTGCAATATAAAAAATTTAAAAAAATCATAAATTTTTCCATTTTGTTAGGCAATTAATTATTGTTACTATTTTTAAGCTATCTTCAGTTTCAAAATTTTTTCTTCATTTTTACAGCCACTACTTGGGTGAAAGAAGGCAGGGAAAAGCCAGACATTTATGATTGCCGAACTCGCTCTTGGTGAGATTTAAAATTTTGATGAGAAATCTAAATATGTATTTTTACAGGGTTCCCAGAGGTCTTAATTTTAATAAGTGGTGACAAAAATTAAATAATGTCACTTAATAATGGTGTTACTTTATTTAATTATTCTCATAGCATCATTATAAGTTATTTTACATTTCCCATGTTTCAACCTTTAGTATTATGCTTCATGGATGGGACATAGTCATCATTCCTTCCATGAAGCATATTAGTATAGCACTATATATGAATATTAATATAGGGCAATACCATCCTTTATATCTTTGCAGTCTTCAGATGTATAAAACTTTAACCTAGTTTAATAAAATCAAGCAGTTCTACTAATATTTACTAACCTTTAGAAATGTAATTTTTTTTAAAAAAAAGAATTAAAACATGGCTTTTACAGTTTTTACATATCGTAACGTCTGGTTTTTGTTTTTTTTTTTTTTTTTTAAACTTATGAAAGATACTATAGATTGTAGTAAATATAAATGATACTAAGAATTGATTTAACAAAAATTACTCAAACTGCTTTTTTTCTAAACTGAGCTGTATGGTTTTAAAATCCTCAAATCTGATATTTGTATATCGTGAAATTACCCTATTGCAACTAACTATAAGAGAAATGCATTAGTTCGTGAAAAAAATGAAAAGGTTTACAAAACTGTAGATTGTAATAAGGTATTCGTCGACCACAATTTTCTATTTTTTTCATGAAACTGATATATATATGTATAATTGGAAGAAACCTAATATTTCAAGTATAACTATTTAGATTGCAGATCAAAATGTGTAAAATTTAGGAAGTTTTCCTCAAATGCATTAGCAATTCCTCATATGCAACACACATGCAAATGTATCTTACAGGGAGTGCCAACTTAAATTTTTCAGTTTTAGTTTGCAACCGACTTAATATCAGTTTGATTCACATTTAACGTATGTTATCTGTCTTTGTTTTAAAGATTAAGTTTCTTTACCTTCATGCAGATATCTATTGCTTTTCGCTATTTAAAAGTTCTTTAAATAAGTAAGATAGTGTTAATTAAACATATTTTGTGCATTTATATAAATGTGTGTATATATATAAATTTTGTTTGTGAATCAGCCTCTCACACTGCCTTTTTTTATGCTATTGTATTGATATATTTTGTTTTTGTTATATTAATGTAATATTAGAAAGCACTAGGTTTGCAGCTATAATTGTTTGAGCTTATTGCTAGATTATATCTTTTTATTGTTAAATTTAAATTTACTTTTTTAATTTTCAATAATTTTTACTTTTTTTAATTTACAATAGTTTTTTCTTTTTTTCCTTAAAATTCTCCCTTTTTTTGTTTGTTTCCTTGTTCTCTTTGTGTTTTTAACCTACATTATGGGTTCTATGTACTTGCAGCTTATGCACAGTTAATAAAATCTTAATTTTTCTTTCAAACTTTCTCTTTTCTTTTATTTGTCTCTTATGTATATATATATATATTCAAGTTGACTGTATCCTCTGTTTTCTGATATATTTACTTTGTATTTTCAGGTATGTAAAAGCTGCAGTCTCAGCAAAAGACATAGTTATACTTGTTGATAGTAGTGGATCTATGACAGGAATAAGAAAAGAAATAGCAAGGAATGTTGTGGCTGATATTCTTTTAACATTAACAGAAGATGGTTTTGTCACTATTCTTGGTGTAAGACAACTTTGTATATTAATTAGAATTATTAAAAAGTTTATTTCTAGATTTCATTTAATCTTTGTTAATAACTTTTAATCCAAAAATGTACTAATGATAAGTAATGGATCATCTAGAATAATTACTGCGACTAAAAATATATAAAGATTCCAAAAATGCTTTATAAGTTTTTGCTCATTTGTCTAAATTTATTTTTATCATTTTCTGCGATATTTGAAGCATTTATTCTATTATCATAAATGTCTATTATGCTTTAAAAAATAAGTGCTTGTTACTTATATTGTCAATTTTAAACTTGTCTACTATTTTCTGTTATTGCTATCGGTTCATAAATTTATCTTTATTGTTTAAATTATTTTCATTATGCAAACTAGAAAATTAAGAAAAATAAGAATTGTTCCTAAAGTTTTGATTATAATGAATGATAACTATGTTCATCCAGTGTTTTCATGGCAGAGAAAAAATGGGTGAGAATTTCTCACCCTTTCTCAAAAACAGGGTGAGATTTCAAAAAGTTAAGTGAGATTTCTAAAAATTAAAAAACAAAAACGTAAAGAGACATGAAAAAAATCATTTCTTTAATTATAATACATTTTTAATATCTTCTAATTTTTAAAGCATTGAATATTTTTGCTGCATCATCATATGGAAAATGTTCTATATCTACTTTTTCATCAGCTATTCTAATTAGGTAACTCAAATGCGTATTTGTTTCGTTTTGATCGTTTCTACCCACATTTGTTTCATTTTCATTTGTCCGTTTCGGAGTAGAAGATATTGCCTTTACAAGGTATTTGTCCATCTTGCATTAATGCGCAAAAAATTTGAACGTCTTACATGAAGAAACCTTACCTACAGTAAACACGTGGTTGAAGAGAAATGCGTTCTGAAAGAGGTTCGGAGGGATGGTGTTCTGTAGTTCTTAAAGACTCCGAACAATACTGGTAAACAGGGAAGCTAGATAATGGGCCAGATGTTGAAAATAATGAAAGATCCAGGAAGAAAAGTGAAACGGATTTCATTCTAATTGGCGCAATGAGAAATTTTTTTCAAAATGCGAGAAATTCGCGAATTTTGAAATTGGTTTATAGAATGCGCGAATTTCTCGCGGTAATCATTTTTTAATGCGAGAAAAGAAAAAAATATGCGAGATTCTCGCGTTCTCGCGCTGTAGTGAAAACCCTGGTTCATCCCTTGTTTTCGGACGAAGTCACTCCTGTTGTTCCTTGCTTTGAAAATGCTTTGGTCCAAGCAAATGAAGAAAATATACGAGTATGAGAGTTAAATTATTTACATGAAATTTATTTGTATATTTCAATTATAAATCTGTCTATTTTTTTTAATGAATAATGTTTCGAAACTGTTTGTATGTTTTTTAACTGTTCACATTTTATGTATTTATCATTTCATTAGTCAATTTTTTAGCACGTCAAAAAAAAGTTTTTTGCTTTAGCAGAAGTTCTTATAAATTTCTGTTTCATGAAAGATATTTGGATCTATCTTTCATTAAAATTCAATGTATAATGTAATTTTTATTCCACAGCTTATTCATTTATCTGATTTAACTTATTTCAAATCTTTATACACAATTAAATAAATAAAATGCGGTGTTTGATATATGAATTTAAAATCAAAATTTCAAACCAAATATTCAGAGAGCATTTCTAACTAAAACACCACTATATTCTCTACTTTTTTTCTCTATTTAACATATTTTCTATTGTACAATTCAATCAGTTGTATAATTTAGCATATTGTTACCTTATATTTATAAATTATCCTATTTTAACTAAAACTATCCTGTCTATGAAGATAGTCTTAGCTGTCTGTGTAAGATAAGATAGTAGTAATTTGCTGTTAATTAATTGGATGGCTGGGACTTCTCAACTAAACTACAATTCACATCTCAATCTTAGTTGAATATTTTTTGGGATTGTGATTGCTTTGAAATTCTTGATCATTTGAGTGCTCAACTGTTCAATTTCTTCATTTAAAAATGTTATGAAGAAGAATTTTTTTTAATTAAATTCATAACAATAAGACATGTGTCACTTTTTTGAAGAACAAAAATTTAGTCTTAAATTTTTCTTTCAAATTGGTTTTCTCTTAATGCATGTTATGTCATGAAGTTAAACAATATTTATGTATTTATTTTTTGTGATACATACCATAATTTTAAATATCATACTTTTTAGAAATTTATGAAGCATATGAAAAAAATGGAGACAGCAAATATAGCAAATTTTACATTGAGCTTGATAACAGCCTTTGAAGTTCTCCAAAAAGTAAGTTTCATATGTTTTAAAATTAAATAATATTATCATTTGCTTGCTGAAATTATCATTGAAACTAATATTTTGTGCAGTGATTGATTTGTAATTTTTTTCCCTCTGAAAACAGATATAAACATGAAATATCTGTTTTCAATGGTTGTGAATCTATCAATTCTATAATGAATAAGTGATAAAATATTTCAATTTTATAATACTGTGATATAATAAATGATATTTTTCCTGAAATTTTTAGCATATTTTCTGTGTGTTTTCTTCTGATCAGAACAATAAATATGTAACTCATATTACTTTTACAAAAACCTCTAAAAAGTTTGATGGAAATTTATGAAAATTGATATTTTAAAAATTAGTGTATCTTTTAGCCTCAATAGTATTATTTCACTCTCTGTTTTATCTTTTTTGTCCATTTAATTCTCCTTGTTTTAACCTAACAGCCTAACATTCTCCGTTCACAAATATATATGACTAAAATTTCATCTATCCCTTTTAACTGTCAATTCTAAACTCCAATCAACATAAGACATAGTTTAATTCCTATCAAACTAGTTTCTCACTGCTAGAAATCGTGAAATTAATGCCATGCAAAATAGTGTATCATGAGAAACTTTATTCTCAAATTTTCACGGTGATAAAAAGTTGTCCCTGTGGTTTTTAATTTATCAACAAAAAAATTTTTTATCTCTAAAAATATTACTTATATAATCTATTATATATAATTCTCTTACGTGGCTCCCAAATTTTGGCTGTATTTCTTTTCCGCTGGTTGCAACGTTTGCTTTATTTTGTTTACGTTTTGAAAACACCAATGCATTCTGCCTTTTAATGATGTGTTTCTGATCTAATATATATAATTCTCTTACGTGGCTCCCAAATTTTGGCTGAAGTACTTTGTACAACTAAATAAATTTCTTTTCGCAACACTTAAATATTTACTTTATTTTCTTCATATATCTATTTTCTTCATAATTCTGTTAGGTTAAAAAACATTTCGCTAAAAAAATAACGAATTCTAAAAGAAATAAAAATAAACAAGTTAAAAAATAAAAATGCTGTTGCCAGCCATAGAATTTTTTGAAAGTTAACTTAGCAACATAAATCAAAATGACATAGAAGCACAACTAGATCAAAATTATGATACCTGAGCGCTTGACGTAACAAATCCTTCAATTCTATAAGTGTTGTATCGCCAAATGCCCAAATTAACAATTGTGTTTTTAAAGAAATTCTATAAAGTTTTAAATAAACAACCTACTTCTACAACTGCTTCTTGAAGAACTTGGCTCATTGATTAAAAATATTGTTTTAATTTTGCAATACTAACTTTACTTCTACTTTCATTATTGCTATGACCCTCTTTCATTACATTTTACAACCTCATGCTAAATTTGAGGACTTTAAGTTGTTTTGTGGTTGAATACTGACGTTTAGAAATGTACATAAAAAAGTAATATTTAAAGGTTAAGAGTTGCCTCAGAAAAATTTGAATTGTTGACATTGAATTTAACAATGGAAGCAATCGTTTTTGTTAAAAATTTAATTGTATTGTTGACATCAAAACTAAAAATATTGTGTTTCAACTTAACAATACTACCTTAATTTATACTTTAGAATTGCCTCGGAGAAATTTGAATTGTTAGAAATGACTTAAACAAAAAGTTTTATTTTTACTGACAAATACTATATTATAATTTTAACTTTTTCTATGACTATACTCATTTTCTTATTCTTTTCTTTGTTTTTTATACATTTTATATTTTTGTGATAAAATAAAAAACTTATAGTTGTTCTGCTTCTGAACACTGATGAAAACACAAAATGATGGGCTTCATCAACAATCAAAAATATCTACATTTATTTCACAAATTCCATATTAATAGGGTGGCGCCCTTCAGAGAATAAAAAATACAAAATTATCTTCATCAAAGCCAATGCTTTACATCCGGCGTTCAGTGGCAGACTACTATTTCATATTGTTTTACAACACATGGCTTTAGCCCTCTGGTGGGAAAGACTTTGAAACAAAACTTACAACAGTTACTTTTCTCAACAACTGAAATTTAGAATAGTGTGATTAAGAAAAATATGTGAACTGCTTGGATTTTTAAAATAATATTGAAATGTACAGGTTTAGAACTTTCTACAGTGAAAAGTTTTCGAAACTTCAGTATTAAAAAAAGTATGCAAAAGCTAGACGTTAAGAACGTATCCAATGAGCGAGCATTGGATTGCGAAGCAATCCGAAATGAACTACGAAAGCAGTTCCGGGGGTTGGCGAGCGCCAGCGAGCAGGGGGCGAAGCCTCCTAGTCATAAATATAAGACAAATTTTAGTCATCTAATTTAAAAATAATAATAATAAGTCATTTATGAAATGCAATGTTTAAGTTTCTTGGAATTGTTATGAAAACCTCAATCTAACAATTATAGTTTTCAAATATATTCCAAATTTTAAATATATTTTATTCATCGATATTTTGTTCTGACATTTTCACTCTAAACTTTGTTTTTGAACTTATATACATATTTGAGCTTAAAAACTAAAATGTGTTGTATATTTAGATTTCTTAAACATTAAAAGTTTGTTTTTTTTAAAGAATAAACTTAAGACTCATTCCACAATAACTAAATGTTTTTGAATTTGACTAAAAAAATTCTTGTGAATATGTGAGTATAGAGATCAATATTTAAAATTTAGAATTTCAAAAAAAGTTTTGAAAAAATTTTTTTTATACTATACTTGGAAAATTTTACAGTTGAGAGAAGATTTTATTCGAAGCTGACTAAAATGCCTAGATGGTGTTTAAAAAAATCCATTCTGAAGTTGTTTTAGTATATTGCGTACTATTGTTTCTGATGAAATGACCATGCTATTAGGAAAAATGGTAGTTTGTGGAATTTGGAGGAATTGGATTTGAAATATACAAAAATATCAAGAATCTGTTTATTAGACATCTTTTTTTAATGATATAATTTAATCATTTAGAAAATAATATTCTATATTTTGTTTTTTTACAAACCACATAATTACAGAAATTTGAGTGTTTTCAAAATATTTAGCATGTTTTTCCCCAAAGCTGTGAAATCTGCAATCAAATAATATAGAAAATAATTAATAAGTTAGCGAAACCTGTTTACTTTCTCCAAATGTTTCCTTGTGTTAAGGATCTGTTCTACCAAAACAACTTAATTGTAACCGTCTGTTTACAAGCTTTCTCTTTACCTAAATTTAATCCACTGTAACACCTCAACTCCAGTGATCCATAAGGCACTACTAAGAAATCTAATCATGTATGTTACATAATATATTAAATTTCAGCACTAAAAAACTTATTATAGTCGCCTTGACAACAAAAGAATAGGAGCAACCATATTTAGAAATTTAACTTAATTGATATGTTCATGTTGTGAAGAGAAGTGTATTTACTGAGTGTTTGGACTGTTTTTGTGTGGAAAAGAAAAATATGTTTATTGTTTTGTACGTATAATGTGAGAGGCCATAGTAAGATTAGATATTAATTATTAGCAGCCTTGCATTAACAGAGTGGATTTGGATGTTGTAAATAATGGTATTATGGCTTTGAATTTGTTTTGTGCGAATTTTATGATTATTGAATAATTGCTAGCAACTTCACATGTATCATGATATCTAATTTACTTTACATTACAAAAAATTTGACTCCAGGAATGCACTATTTTTTTAATGTATTTTTGCATCAACTTTGGTATTGTTAACAGGAACGGATATTTTATCATCATCAAAATATTTTTGTTTTTCAATTGTTTTCAATCAAAACTAAAAATAAATTTTACTTTATTGTTGCAGTACAATCGATCTGGATTGGGTACTCAATGTAATCAAGCCATTATGATAATTACCGATGGAGCTCCTAATACATTTGAAGACATATTTAGGAGTTACAATTACCCAAATTTACCTGTAAGTTTTCTTGTCATTATAAGACAGCAGTTATCATTTTAAATATAATTTTTTTTTATAATTTTATTAAATGGAAGCAATCTTGCTTAATTTTTCTACTAATTTATAGGTTAGTTGTTAGTATGTAAATACCAATTAGGTATTTACATACCTAATTGGTAAGGAAGTTACTGAATCACATGAAGTAAATTGGATGGCCTGTGCAAATAAAGGTTTGTCTTCTTTTTTTTTATACATTTTTTTTTTGAACTATGTTAGTACTTGGTTTTATCCAACCTAGTCAAATAACATCAGGTTTGCATTGAAATTATGCTTGATTATAGTATTAAATTTTTACACAATCACCTTGTACACTGCTAAGCAAAAAACTTGAAAATTGAGGAACATAAGTAATTATGAATTTCATATGTTTGTAACTTTTATTAAATTATGTGTAACTGACCTAACAGAAATCATAAATAAAACTTTAATCCTACTTCTCTGCATTGGTACAAGCTTCATGTGTCCATTATTTACATTTGGGACTCTGTATCTAACCTTCCTATGATTTTAACTTGGTCTAGCATGTAACTTATAGCCTTTTGTACTACTTGATTTTGTCCAACTGACTAAATCTCAGTTTTATTCTACAGTGCCATTTAACAGAAAGGGAGAGTTATATTATTTTAAACTTGATGCGAAATCTGCTTAAATAATTGCTAAAAAAAGGCATTATCAGATGATTTTACTGAAAATAAATCTTTAAAGAACAAAAAACTACAAAGTAATATTGATGATGTAAAAATTAAAACTTTTATGATAAATATTTCGAATAATTACTATTGACAGAGAAATAGTCTGCACTCTCTTTCATTCATCTCTGAATAAAATGATGAATACCTACTTCTAATTTCATGTCATATCTGATAAATGTCAGCAGTAATTTAATCAAAACTGACTGCTCCCTATTTTATTCCTCTTCCCAATTTTGCCCATCTCTCCTATATACAAAAAATTAGTGATCACGGAGATATTCATTCTCGTAGAAATAATTATTTTCTGAATTTTGAAATAAGTAGCATTAAGAGAACACTGAAATATAATGCAAGTTGTTTTATAGTAATCAATAAATAAAAACTGGAGAACAAATTTTATTTTTTGTCAAAACTAGACTCAGAAAACTTAAGAAATTTAATTGTCACATTGTGTGCTGTCAGATTTTTATTCCTCCTCCTTTTAGTGATTCAAATACCTGTCTAGATATCAATGTTGTTGAAATTTCCATTGCCTATTATGATATTTTGACTGTGGCTTCATTTTGTAATTTATAATAGAATCAATGCAAATGTCTAGTTGCTTTAGTACAAAAATTTTTTTACTCTGGATTGGTTTTAATATAAACATGGCTTTGTGATTATTTAACTTAAATCCAAATTTTCTGAACAAAAATTCATTTTTTTTTCAGTTTTTCATTTTATTCATTATGTATGTGTATGATTTTTAGTCTTCCACTCTCAAGGGCCGTAATATATTTTACTGTTTTCCAGGTTTTTATACACACATGGCTACACTTTCTGAGGTTCGGGATAAAGTTTAGATCTGTGTATATTTTTTATGCAAACTTTTTTAGTCTTTAGATTATTTGGTTCAATGGTCATTTTTTTACTAAAAAATGTATCACTGGTTGTCCTATATTTGTATTGCATAAAATATTTGTAAAAGGAAATAACCTTGCATTATTGTAATCTATGACAAAAGTTTTCTACCATTGGAATGACAAGGTTTATGTCCCTCAGAAAAAACCTGAGAAACTCAGGGGGTATAAATTTGCTTTTTAAAACCTGCAGGAGATAGAAACTGGTTACAAAAACCAGCAAAAATTGAAAATTCAGGAAAGTTTGTAAACAACTTTTTTCAATGAAAAGTAACAATTTTGTATTAAACCTCCTTTTCACAAAATTTGTAATTTTATAACACAAATTCTTCACTTCTATTGACATAACAATTTTAGGTTTTGAAAATATCTTTTATTTTAATTTAATAAAAAAAATATTAACTGTATTATTTAAATTAGTTTTTTAAAGATGCAATATTACTTTAAGAAGGAATTTGATTTATTTTTTGAATTAAAAATAAAAGTTTTTAATTTTTTGTGATTAGGAGCTTCTTTGGAGGTGATTAGGGCTTATTCAAATATTATGAAACCATGTTTTAGACTAACCCTCCCCCTTGTCAAATAACAGTTTATTGTTTCAGGATTACTTATGAAAAATCTGGTTTTACATGCATGAGAAAAATATGTGAGAAAATAAGTATTTTTATTATTTGTGCAATATAGTACATGAATCATGCTTAAAAAAATTACCTATTTGGGTGTGATTAATTGGAACTCGCTAAAAACATAAAATTTTCTCATATGCACCAATTCATAGTCTTTGATTCTAAACCGGAATAAAATTTAAAACAAATGTGCGTGAGATGAGGTGAATATTTTTGATAAGAATTTAATGGTTAATATTTCTTAAAATTAAGACTGCAATGTAATCTCTTTTTTTATTATATTCTACAATTTTGTTAAAAATCATGTAATGATTTTTGAAAGACTCATAAAAGCTTTTTTTTGTCACTCGTATCTTTTTCTGTTATCAACATTTGAAATGTATAAATCTTTTTAAAAATATTTTACCAAAATTTTGGGACAAATTTTGTCGGGTATCAATTTAATGAATTTCTATTCTTACTGTTTCAGAAATATGTGCCAGTTATGAGCAGGCCTGTTGTTTTGTCTGGTACATGACCATTTGTATGGACATCTGTCTATGCAGATGTGCCGGTGAGTTGTTAATTTAATCCTTTTTAGTATTTAAATCTAAATTTTTTACGTACATGTCTGTTTCTATAACGCAGATGTTTTTATCAATATATTTAATATGAACTATAATTAATAATTGAATAAATGTTTCTTAATGTCTCATATTTTGGGAATATCCAATATATGAATAATGAATGTCCTCTATATATTGTAATACAAATATAATTTAAGAAGTTTTACTTCACTATCTTTTATTATTATTATTATTAAATTAATAATTTTTTATTTAAAGTTCATAAGTTAAATATTTCCACAAGCGTTTGACATATTTTTACATTTTTCTGCTATAAAAATTTATTAAAATAATAGTATTTGAGCATGTATCGGAACATCGTTTTTAAGTAATAAGCTAATAAACTCAGCTATATCATTTTAGCCGCAATTTTTATACCACTTCAGCTATACTATTTTAAAACTTGCATGTTTTTTGGATTTCTTTTAAAGCTTTAAGGATCTTAAAAATCATTTTTAAACCTAAATTATTTTATGCATAATGCTTCATGATTAATACTTTTACACTATGCACTAATCTATTTTTTCATTGTTAATTTTGATGAAATTTTATTTGAGTTCTTATTACTATTATTATAAATTAGAGCCAATCTAATTTTCAAAAATAGTACTTGGTATAATTTCTTATATTTACTGCTTTTAAACAAAATTCAGGCAACTGACCTCAACCTAGCAGAATGGAAGGATAGAGAATTTAAACAAATTCGTATCAAGCTAAATCAAATGCGAATTCAGCAGTGGCATTCTGCCCAAGAAGATGAAGATTATGCTGATCCTGATAGTACACCTGAGCCCGAACACGAAACAAAAGAGATTAGGGTTTGTTTTTTGTTCTAAAGTTAATGACCCTATGTTTTGCTTGATTCCCAATTCAAATCCTGACGTTTGTTGTTTCTAGTAAATTACTGAACAAGCAAATGACTCCAAATTCCATGAATCCATACCCTGTAATTTCAAAGTTTGCCTTAACATTCACTGATTCACTTTAGGGTCTTGAAGAAAACCTTTAATCTGATTTAGACTGATGAATTAATTTTAAAAAATTAACTATAGCGAAGGAAATTGTGTTTTTTAATAAAAATTATGAAAAACAAAATTAGTTTTGAACTTATCTTATTATTTTAACTTTCTTTGATTTTTTTATAACAAGCAATGAAAATTGTGTGTAAAACTAAAATTTGGAATGATGCTTTTTTCTTTCTTTTTTGCATTATTATAATGGAAGATGTCTTTTGTATTACTTGAAATATTAATGGATAACTCTTTAACAGTGTGCATTTGTTATATTTCTCTGCATGCTGCATTCTGGAATTTTACATTATCTCATGAAACATTCTGCATGTGCTATTTATGTATTAGATTCCTCGTAGTAGGTTCAAGAAAAAACAGGTGTGTACCCTATTATGTTCTAATTGTAATTTATACTATGTGTAATTATTCTATTTTTACCCTTAAAACCTTTTTAAAAATTTTGTTCCATTATTTGACTTGTATTTTTCCTGAATTTTTAAATGAAATATATCTGTAATATGATTCTGTCTTTAAAAAATGTAGTTATGATTTATTTATATGTATGTTACTGGAAATATATAAAGCATCGACATAATGTAGGATGCCTAGTGTTTTGAGGCAAAGTATGAAACATGAAAATTATTATTACAGGGAAACCTTGGTTAAGCAGACACTCTTGAGACTTAAAAAATTGTCTGTTAATGAGAGTTGCCCATTTACAGGAAAGGTACACTAGCAACGAAGGCTAAGGCCATTAATTGTTTGGAATAATTGATGGCATTAATTGGATTTGAGATAAAATAATTAAATTATCTATAATAACTATTCACATTGATATTTATTTAAACTTAACATAATTATAACAACAACAAAAAAATAGCATTTAATATAGGGGTGCACAACCTTTTTCAGTGAAGGGCCACATGCACAGCAGATTGACCAATGAAGGGCCGCATGCCAAAGTGTTTAGATTATTAGATGATATGTTACATATTGAAAGCAATTGTTGGTGGTGATTGTTATATAAACATCATTGTTTATATAACACTAAATTCTTTTTGTCGCTTAACCTTGTAATCTCTTTGCAGAAAATACAATACTTTAAAACGTTTAAAATTAGAAAATGCAAAACTGATTACTTAAGAAAGAAAACAGAATTCGAAAATCAGAATCAATTTATCAGAAAAAATTTAGATAAATTGAAATAATTTAAAAACTATGGAAAAATTGAAATTTTTTTTATCACATTACAAAATACAAAAGTCCATTTAAACATAGATTTTAACGTTAAATTTTTTCTTCATAGAATTAAATTTCAAATAAATAAATATTCTAGTTATTAATATAAATTCAAGTTAAATACTTTGATTTAAAGAAAGTTTATAGGGTTAAAAATGATTAAAACAAAACCCCTTAAGTGGAAAATAAGATTTAGCATTTATTAGGGAATGTACTTTAACTTTCAGACATTTTTATTTTAAATTATAAGAGGCTGAGAGAGGGAAGAAAAAGAAAGAAAGAAAACACATTAAATTTTAAGGAACTATATTCCTTAATAATAAAAAACTATTAAGATACTTGTTTACAACTTTTTATGACGAATATATTTTTAACATGACACTTACTATTTACAATCAATAAAATTTACATTACTTTACGAAACTTATCTTTTTTTATACAGTTAAAATTTAATGATATACAAATCATTTCCCAGCATATAATCATAAATGATATAAAATGCTACCAGAAGGTAGAAAATGGTTTAAAAAATTTCTTAATGGTTATACTGTAATTTGCAAAATTTTTGAATATTGTGATAATTTTATCTACTTGATCATGTGATATTTTTTGAGCCATTAAATGAAAATGTAATGATTGTATTTAAAGACTACTCTGTAATTTTGAACAGGCCAAATTCATTCTGGAAAACAGTCTTTCAACAGAAGCTGTTGTTGTGGGTAGTATTAAACTTAGAGCAAATAACATCATCAGTTTTGGAATTTGTCCTAGATGGTGTTCTTCCTTTCTGGGTTTTTAAATCGCGGAAATACAAATATCGATGTGTTATTTTTTAATTGCTTGAATACGAATTGCTATGCGTTATTTTTTAATTGCTTGAATACGAATTGCCATGTGTGAGTTTTAAATTGCTTAAATAAAAAACTCGTTGCTTGTTTTTCAAATCGCGTGAATACGAATCTTGTGGCTTTTAAATTGCGAAAGGACTACTCACAACACTTGATTTTTAAAATGCATGAATATGAATCGCGATATATGGTTTTTAAAACGCGTGCATATGAATTGCGAGAAAAGTAGCAACGGATGATATTTTAAACGCCAGAACACGAATCGCGATATGTGATTTTAAATAATGTAAATACGAAACGCGATGGATTATTTTTAAATCTCGTTAATGTTAATACGAAATGCGATGGGCAATTTTCAGATAGCGTAAATACAAATTACGATGTATGACTTTTAAATTACAAGTCACAACAAAAAGAATAGGTTCGATGTGTGTTGTTAAACTTGCACGTGTTCATGGGACTAAAGAATTATGCAGTGTTTTGAATTATTTTTTTTGCAAAACGGACCGCGTTTAATATAAACACATCTCGTTTTTTTTTCCTGGGAAGGTGCTGATTTGGCTAAGATACGTAATTACTTTTTAAGTTACGAAAAAAAATTAAAACTGAATCGAATTTCACGAGTTGTAATATTGTGTGAAAATATCAGGTATATTCTAAATCACAAATAAAAATGCAGCAATAACGGGAAAGAAGAAAAAACACGCTCGAAAAACCTCTTAAAAAATGCGTGTTAAAATCGATACAACGCAAATGATAAAATCGGCACAAACAGAGCACGTAAAAAATAATTATTTTAATGCGCGATTCAAAACTCGCTTGCTGTCAAACCATAGTATTAAAAATATCATAATCTTTTTAAATCACGGGGAAAACGTAGTAACTACTAAAACAATAGCCAAAATACTTTTATATTTCAGATGGAATTGGAGTAAATAAAGTCCATCAAAATTTTATGTAATTTAAGTGCGGGATTTGAAATTAAAACGTCGCAATAGCGTATAAAAAATATCGGTACTTTCAAAACCTTGTAGAAATGTGTAGCAATAATTTCTAGAATAACGATTGAAAAATAATTTGATTTGCGATAAAATCGTTACAATTAAGCCGTGTCAAAAAATGGTTATCTAAATGAGCGATTCTTTACTCGCGATTCGTAATAATATCGTGCTAAAATATCGAAGTTTTAAAAACCGGGCGGAAATGTGCAGCAATAACTGTTGAAAAAAGGTTCTAAAGTCATTTAGATTTTCCATGAAGTTTGCACAAATAAAGCGTTTCATAACTTTCAAAAATCGCTATTTCAGAAACTACTTGAAAATGGGCAGCAATAACTACCGAAAAGTCATTGGAATCGGCACATACGAAAGGCGTCAAAAGTGGTAATTAAAATTCGTAAATCGGAATAATGATGTATTAAAAATATTGGGATTTTTAAAACTATGCTGAAATCCGTAGCGTTAACCATCGAAAAACTACATTGATTGAGATTGGGTGCGTCAAAAACTTAAAAGTGTAAATTTAAATTACCGAATTTTTTTTATTATTTTTCAAAAACAAATATTTAATTTTTTTTTCATTCTGTTCAGATTGCGGCCGCGGGCCGCACATGGAGGGTTGGCGGGCCGCAGGTTGAGCACCCCTAATTTAATATATACCTTTGTTTTATATTTATCTAATTGAAAATAAAGATGTGAAGTTTTTTTAAGCTGCTGCATATCACTATTTCTTCGTGATACAGTTTTAAATCATTTAGCATTTTTGTATCGATTTCATCAGTTTTGGATAGATAAAAATAGATATATACCCTCTAACATCTCTCCACCACTTGATAGAAAGCATTGCAATACCTCTTTAAAGGTAAACCATTCTATATCTCTTTGAAGATAAAACGTTCTATAGAATACTTGTACATGCCAGAGAATGCCTGAATATTATGTAAAACAATGTTTAATCATTTCATTCTTTGTGGGGCAATTCTAGGTATTATGTAAAATACCGAATTTCATACATTGCTAGTAGCGTGTACAGTAGAACCTCGATTGCTCGTTTCCCGTAGAACAATTCATTACAATGTATAGATACGGGAAAGTGGCGAATGCAGGCCAACAAAAATATTAAATAATGATCTGAAAACACATAAAAAGTTGTAAAGAAATAATAGACTGGAAAATCAATAAACTTAAAATAAGTATTAAAATTTTAATTGAAATTTACTTGCTGCAAAAATATTTAAGATGCAAAGGAAAGAAGAATAACTGATTTATATATTTATTTAAAATATTTGGAACTATTTCATTGAAAACAACACTCCTCTAACAACAACTAACTTTTGACATTTTCGACAGATTGTTCTTCATCTTCTGTATTTCCGTGTGGCTATGGAAAATCTCTCATTATTTTGAAAGCGTTTCGCAAATGTTGGCAGTGGTTGTGGTTCCATTTCATTCTCATCAGTATCACTTTGCACTTTTTCAGCTTCTGCAACCATTTTTCAAGCTGACAACTCCACAGATGTCACCATTTTATGAAATGAATTCATAAACATCAAGCGTGATTATTGAGGCGTTTTTCCCAAACTGTAACAAATCCTTATCTTCTTCTCCATCGGTATCATCAGAAATTACTTCCTTTTTTTTCTTATTGATATTTTTTTTAGTGTAAAATTTCTGAAAAACAGATGTGGGAATCTGCCTGTTTCATAACAAAAACTGATATTATTAACATTATAAGAATAGCATTTGGGATAAAACTGTTCAAACAAGACAATACATGGGGGAACATTGGATTGAGGTTCTACTGTGTCATATTTTATTTTTAAGAGTTTTCAATGTGATTGACAAAGCTCTTAGACAGGAAATTATAATATTACAAAATTATTATAAAAATGATTAATTTTTGAAATCAAAAACATCAATGTCATGTTTATTATTTCTTAAAATAATATGCTAAATATATTAAAATTCCAAACATCATTAAAGCTTGCGCTATACTTTTTTTAACTTTGTACGTAACTATTGAGTTTGTAGCAATTAGTCTAAAGTACTGCAATGGTGTATTTTGCTCATCATCCGAATTATTAAATTACTGCAAAAAAATCTGAAAATAAACACCTGTTTTAATGAATTCCATACAATTTGATGTATTTAGTCATCTAGGCTCTTTGTTTATAATGTCTTTTTTTACATTCTGAGTTTTTTTCTTAATTTTAATTCTCATTTTGTAGAATGCATAGCCTTGGATAGAATGTATAAAGTAGTATAAGAAAGCGAAAGTAGATAACATCAAACTAAAACAAATGAAAAAAGAATCTTTTGTTTAACATGCCATGCATATCACAGCATGAATTTTTGTTAATAATCAGCTGCTTTAATAAGGATTTTATTTTATTATTATTGCATTATCTAAGTCTTTTATTGTATTTATTTATTTTTGCATACCATGAATCTTCCACGAAATTTGATTCTTTTTTTCCTGCAACAAATTTCAAACCCTAGCCTGCACATAGCATTTTAATACATTTTATTTAGAAAATAAAATTAGTTAATTATTATTTAGAGCATCTAAAGACAAGAATGCAAAAAGACAAGTGGTTCAATGAATGTTTGCTTTAACAACGTTTTGGTGTTAATAATTGTTGGTTTTTTTGCAAAAATCTTTATTTAACAAATCGAAAAGTAGTGCCATTAATCTCTGTAATAAAAAAGCTAGGTTATTTTTATGTAAATAAGTTTATAATTCTAATAAAGTGTTGCTCTTTTCAGCCTCTTCAATTAATGACTACAGTTGCCACTCCAGTATTTGATAAACGAAATGTAAGTATACTGGCCTAACGTTGCAAACTGTGAAACTTGCAGCAAATTTCCCTTCTTTATTCTTGTAAGAGTTTTTTTATTATTTATTTATTTTTCTGTGAGTTGAAATAAACTTTCTCTTAGATCAAGTCTGCTAGTTTATTGGGAGTGGCTGGTACTGATGTTCCTATCAGGGAAATTACTAAATTAACAAGAGCTTATAAGGTATCTTTCATATTCTCTCTATATACATTAGTATAATTATTTGTGTCAAAAAAATCAAATCAGCTTTAAACTTGATTTTCTTTTTACAGTATAGTAAATTAAATATAAATAATTTTTTAACATTGTTTAAATCAGTATGTTTTTAAAGTATGTACTGATTTTTAATAATTCATTTTTTCCTAATTTTTTTTTTACCAAAAGTTTTCAAGTTTAGCTATTGAACCTGAAAAACACTATTGCTTTGAATTGTTGCCCTTATATAGTTTCATTTATTGCGTTTTTATTTTATTTATGCTTTTTTTTTTTAATTCAACATTTTTCAGCCAAGAAGCTATTTTTTCACATAGAAACAGTTTTTCGTATAAAAATTACAATGAATTACTAAGAATCAAAATTTATTAAAAGTGTATAGGGTTCTCATTTTCTGATAAAACTTGATTCAAGTTTTAAAGGCTAGCATTAGTTTTGCATGAAAAAAAAATTTTGAAGGAAAAAAAAGGTCAATATCACCATGATACTAATTGCAACTGATTCTGAACTCTGCATTTTTTTTATTCAGAATGTCTTTTATATCGATCACTCAGTGCGATAATATTTAATGCGCTGAAGCAAATTTTGACCAATCGCAGAATTGGTTCTGTTCATATAACTTTTTTCTATTTATTTTTTAATTTTGATAATCATGGCAGTAAGATTGCATTTTTCTTCTTATGTGGAATTTTTAGTACTTGATATTAAGTGAGGGTTTTTTTTTCTTAGAAGATTAAGGAAAATATTAGCGTATGGAAAACGGCTGTTATTAATAATTGCTGTTTATTATTTTTGACAATCAAATCTTCTTAATTATATTTTTTTAAGAGAATTTATTTTAGAGCATTAAAATATTCACTATGTGTTTAAGAAATTTTTATGCATTAATGGAAGAATATACTTAATCAAGTTATTCACTTCTGCAATATTTACTATTTGCTTTGCAAGTTCTGTCCTGTACACCACTTCACTGTTTATTTTCTGATTTCACAATGCAGAACAAACTACAAGTCATTATGTGACTTTCTTTTTCTATTTCTAACTGTCATAGGGTCAATAAAGTCACCTTACAGTTTTTACAATGTATACTATTCAAAACTGTACATTTGAAAAGAAGTTGAAATCCAAATCTTAGAAATCCAATTATCAGCAAAATTAAATTTTTTGAATGAATCTTCTACAAAAAAAAATTTTAATCTACTTTGTATGCTTGAAATTATTTTTGTGGTAGATAATGTTGAGTGTGTGACTCATTCTACTTCTACTACATGTTTGAAATTTGATGTCTTTAACTATTCTGTAAATTTAAGGAAAAAAAATATCTGTATTTTCCTGTTTGACTTTAAATAAAGTTTCAAATTTTAAAAACATAATAATTTGCTTGCCATAAAAACACACACACATCCCCTTATTAACTAAAACAGTTTTACTAATATCTTAAGATTTATATTTAAATTTATCTTAATTTTACTATCGCAAAGTAACATATGAAATTATTTTTATTACATTTATTTAAGAAATTGTAGGGGCAAGAACTAAGTTTCAAACCTATGTTGAACATTTTTACGTTGCTTTTTTTAGACACTTGTTATTTATAATTTCATATGGCGGTTGCAGTGTGTGTTGTATTTCATGTATTGTTAAAAGTTTGTATTATGTGCATAAAAATATTTTTTCTTTTTTTTTAGATTGGAGTCAATGCTTATTCATTTGCAATTACAAATAATGAGCATGTACTTTTTCATCCAGAGCTTAGACCATTGGTAACTTTTTTTCAATGCTACTTAATATCACTTGTTTATTAAAATGTTTTGAACTAATATCAGCACTTATTTCTTAAATTAAATTCATTTCCTATAACTTTTCCCAAATTTTAATGTAATTTCTTTTGTCTCATTGAATAATTTCTTCTATTACTTTAAAAGAAAATGTTGCACAGAATTTTTCATTCATATCATAAACAACTCGAATCATTTCTCAATCATCAATTTATTGATTTCAAATTTTGTAAATATAGCACTTTTCAACATCCTTCAAATTACTATTCTCTCCTTTCTTTGTTCTTTATTATTTTACGCATTAAGCAAACTGTGTATTTCCTCCTCATATTAGGCACTGTAATAATTATTATATTATAGGCACTAATCTAAATAGGAATGAGAGTTAAAATTTTTGAAGGAGAAAAAAACTTTTGTCTCTTATAGATTAGCTTTATATTTCCTATTTATTGTTTTTATGATTTATTTTCCGACCAATTTTTACTTTTTTTGAGATTTGACGATATAGATTTGAACTTGCATATATGTTATCTATATTAATTCCTTTAGTAGTCTTTTTTTTTTTTAAATTCTGGAATTAGATATGCTCATAATAAAACATATGATATACGGTAGCAAAATAAGAAAATGGAATGCTTTAATAACTTTTGATCTGAGTTTCGTGTACTACAACATGCCTGCCAAGTCTCCTGTTTTTTTAACGAAGGCTCCTGTATTTTATGACTATCTCCTTTTTACCCGTATAGTTTTCCATATCCAAGTTTCTCCATATATGTTGAAGAAATTTTTTTTTTGTTGAAAAAATGGCGATAAAATATCCGCTGATGTCAAAAATACTTCTTAGTCCTCAACAGATGGTGCTATTGCCAGTAATGCAGTATGTTGAGTGTTAATAGTTTAAGTAATTATAAATCATGATTTAAAAAGATCTTCTTTAGATTAAGATTTATTTACTTATTTTTTACTTCGTTAAATGTAAGTGCTTATATTATTTCCAATTTTGACTTACATGATTATGCTTGATGTATCAAAACTTTACTTGTAGCCTAAAAAAATGTCACTAGTAAAATCTCCGTTATTTTATTTCTCCAATGTTGGCAGGTATGCTACAATGCAATCTTAATGATTTGAGGAACTAACTTTAAATACGCTGAAATGCTTGTCAATTTCCTTAAAATTTAAATCAAACACACAAAAATATACTTTCTTTGATTAAACCATAACTTTTTACAGCTCATTAGAACTCTTAGCACTCAAAATATGGGGAAAGCTGAAATCTTGAAAAATGGTTTCAATGATTAAGAAAGAAGTGTGGTTTAGAATTTGGTCCCTTAATATTAATTTGACGTTTTGAATATTTCACTATATCTCTGGAACTAATTAAGAAGTCGAAAACATTTTACACACATACACGTCGAGCTCTCGTTTATCCAAAGTAAAATCTACGTAAAACAAAATAATTAAGCGTCCATTGTACGAGAAGCGTCTTAATAACCATTATTTTAGCAGTTTTGAAGAAAAAAAATAAAGTAAAATACATTGCAATGCAATATGTAGATTTTATTGCAGTGCATTATGTTTACTGTATTTCAGATAGTACTTTGTATAAAAATAATTTTACTAAAGAAAGTAATATAAACAATTTTTTTCTAATGAAGTAATTGAGAAATTAATTGCCTTAAAAATGTAATTGGTTCATTAGTACAGTTTTAGTAGGCCAAGACCTTAATAATTTTTTTTAATTGAAGCATTGGATTGAAATGCAATCTTTTGTACTATTCTGGGATGATATGAAATATTTTCTTATAGTTTCAAGAGTTACTTAAGCCAGGATACAGAAATGTCGACCTAACAGAAGTTGAATTAGTTGACACAAATTCGGGTTTGTATGTAAGTTATTCTTTCCTATTTTTTGTTCTCTGTGTTAATATCCTTGAAAATTTCAATCTTATTAACATAGCCAACTCATATGATTATTTTTTGTCAAAACAAAGTTATAGTTTTAAGTAGCTTTATATAAATTACTCCCTCTGTTTTGAAATACATCAGTAGTCTTTCTCTTTTTTTTTTTTCTTTTTTTTTGACAGTCTTAGTTTAATTGCTTAAATTTGCCGCAGTGTTTTGTCTTGTATTATTAAACTCCATATTCAGTCTGATCTTCTTTGTTAAAATTATTTTCTGGTTTGCAACTTTAATTTGACTTGTATTTAGGAATTTGTAAAAACTCAAAAATTTCAGAGTGAAGACGCAATAATGCTGTGAGTTATTGGAAAAATTTAAGAAAATTTGATACTAGCCAATGTATTTTCAACCATAGCCATTTTTTTAAACCCGTTTATGTTTTTTCAAAAAATGAAAATTTTAAGCAATTTAAAAAAGGTGACATTGTTATTAATAATTTAAGTCATTTCCCAAAATATGGGAAACGCTGCAGTGTTCATATCTAAAATGAAGAAAAAATTTAAAAAATAAGGCTGCAATAAAGTAATTTTTAGAATATAAAAAATATTCAGAATAATTCTATGTTTGTTAAAAAGAAATAATAACCTGCTTGCTAATGCACGCGGGTGCATTTTGGACGAAAAAGTGCCGATTCGGTTGCAGCTGATAGGCAATTTTTTATTCACCATTTGTTGTATTTAGTCGCCTTGTATCCAGTGCTGGCCCTTAATTGTGACTTATATTTCTGTACATTTTTAACTTGTGTAATTCTGTAAAAATTAATGAAAAAGGACAAAACTTTTTATTTTCATGTTACATCTAAAGTTATTCTTCACTATCAAACTTGCTATTTTGAAATATTGACTTGAAACTCACCACTACTCCTTCATTAAAGACTTTTTGTTTGAAAATCTTGTTTTGCATTGCTTGTAGAAGAATTGGGAGACTTTAATCCATTATTCAACTAATACTGGTAGTATTTTTCCTCAATAATCTAGCTGCTGAGAGTTAGGTGCTGTATACACATCGATTTTCTTTATTAGATGGTGTGTGTATATTTAATAATATGTAGTTTAATATATAATTTAATAAATGGTATATTTATCTCTGGAAACAGTTTCCGTTTACTATAAATTGTGTCAGAAAACTGTGTGCTCAAACTGCTATAACTTTAAAAAAAACTCATTATCGAATATTTTAGTAATGGCATTATTTTTACCAAGGGTGTACAACAGTGCATACATGTTCTGGAAAATTCCCTGACTGATCTGGTAATTTAAACTTATAAAATTTAGCAGAGGTTGGAAATTCTATTTCCATGAACATAATAAAACACTTTTATATGAGAATGTGTGTAATTATGGACATAGCATCAAAATTATTACATTTCCTATAAACCCTGAATATTTTAATTTACTACATTTTGTTTACATGGAATTTTCATTGAAGTAATCTAATCCTTATGATAGATTTGACAGTTATTAATTTGTAATGCTTGCAAATTTATTGCTTTTTGTATGTGTTCATAATCAATTGTTTATTTTTCTTTTTAACTGCAACTTGTATTTTTTATGTCTGTTCCAAGGAATTTGAAGATCAGTTGCTAATAGTAAGTATGAAATTTTATTTTATTTTAAAATTACTTTTAAAACTGGTTTCCGTTACTAATGAACTTTTTATGTTGTTGAAGATAAGAAAAAACATGGTAGACAGAAGAATAGGTTGGGGGGAAATGTCTGTAAAAATTCCAATTGAAGGCTTTGTAAGTAGTTCTCCTTAATTAATTGTCAATAAAATTTGAAATTTTTTATGACATCAAGTAACCAGAGAAGTTTTGCAACTTTTTTTTTATGTCACTCAATTTTTTTTAGTGTTGTATTCACTTAGTTTCGACATTTTCCCCAGTTTTTGTTGGTGTGCTCAAATTGTTTCCTCAGAAAAATGGAACTTATTTAATTTCAGAGAATCCCTTTTTGTTAGTTACCCTTTTCCTTTTAACAATGACTTAAGACTGGAAGGAATTTGAGATACCCTTGTGTAGTATTTCACCTTGATGTTTTATGCAGCAATGTTATGTTTTATAAAGCAATAGAAATTAAAATAATACTTTTAAAATGTTTAAATGGCCTTAGATCAGTATGCGTAAAGAGACATACAAAACTACTCCTGTGCAAAACTATTAGATGCCCAATCCTTATCTATACATCTGAAACTTAGACTCTCCCGAAGAAAGAAGCTTATGTTAACCATCTGTGGAAAAAAAAACATCTTGCAAACCATTTTTGGCAAAGTCAAAGAGGGCACTTTCTACAGAAATTTTCATAATTTATGAGGACATAGATATAATAAAATTTGAACAATGAGATTTGTTGGGCACATTTGTTAAGATGCAACTAGTCCAACTCCTAAGATATTCTTACACAAACCAGTTGTTAGTAAAGCTAGAGGACATCCAAAACTTGAATGACTCAATCATTGGGATTTTAAAATAATCAGCATTTTGAACTAGTAAGATCTGGTGACAAGAAAAATGACACGGAGAAATCTTCTAGAGAAGACTATGTCCCACCCCGGGCTGTCGTGCCAATGATGATGATGTCAATAACTAAAACTTCTTATGGGGAAAATGTAGCCAGTCCAAGTGTATTGAAATTAGCTGAACTCAAACTAGTGAGCTCAAACTCACTTTTTGAGAGTAATCCCAAAATCTTTTGATTTGAGCAAAAGATTTGATAAGTAAAAACGCTGAGAATTTCTTAAAACCTATTTATAAGGCCAATATTTACTGACATATAGAATACATTATTTAAAATTAAATATTTTCAGGCCATGATATTAAACATTTCTAAATTCTTAATGCTCTTTGCATATATTTTATACCAAATAACTTAACTAAACAGATTCTTGTATGTTTTTTTTTTTTTTTGAGGGTAGAAAAAAAATATATTTAAATTTTATAGGAAGTTCTCCATTAGTTTCTGAAAACTTTTTTGTTTTGTTATAATGCTGGTATCAGGGTTTGGTTGAGCCCGTCTCGTCTGTAATGCATGCAAGTAATGTTATTTACAATTCGCCTCATCTAAACGAAACTAAAGTTTTCTAGTTGCTTAGCAATTTCTAAGAAACTGTTTACATTTTATTCTGTTACAGATTTACTTGCTGGAGAAAAAAAATTAAAGTAAATTACAATTTTTTGTGAACATGAATTTTTTTATTAAAATATTATTCATAACCATATTTAATTATTAAAAAAAATTTATAAAGATAATAATGATAACAAATAATGTATTATTTTTCCCAATTGATTTCAAAAATTAAATTTTTGCATTCTTTTAATTTGTGATAATGAAGTGATCTAATATGATCTTAGAATTATCTTGCTATTTAGCAATCGATTAAGATTTTAATATAATTCATTTTTATGAATTTTTCTTACCTTTATTACTACTTTTATTTATTATACAAATAATTTTGCTGTTTCCTTGGGTTTTTTACTTTGTTACTTATTTTAATGTTCTTTTTTTTTTATCTGGAGCAGAAAAGAATTGTTACTCGGAATAATTCTTACTACTGTGGACCTATTGATGACACTCCTTTTTCGTAAGTGTTTGAGTCTTCCTTCATATTGTCTCCAGAAATAGTTATTGTCTAGTTTCTATGTTGTTATGTTTCTCATATTTTATTAATATTGTTTATTTTCCTTTAAACTGTTCTATAGTAAAGTTAGCATGCTTCCCTTTATGATATTTTCTTCAAAAAGTATTTTATTGTAATTATGATTATAGTATAAGAAATAGTGTAGAATGGCGAAGCGATTCTCCTGGGTAGAGAGCTGGAGCCAGATCACTCCTAAGCTTTATTTTCCTTGGAGCTGTAGCCCTAAATTTCCCCCATTGTGCTAATGCTATCACAGCACCCCCACCCACCCCGTTTCAACCTTCTGGCCACTGCCTAATTTTCTTAAATTACTTTTCCCATTGTGCCTAGTACCTACCATTTAACTGTAAAGGTAAACCTTAACAAGCTCAAATACCTGGATCGACGCATATTCCATTGTCGATCGTGCTCGAAGTAAGATTTAGCTTAGACTTAAATTTATGCAGCCTAATTCATTTAGATAAGTTAATCACTTTTACATATAATAAGAAATAGATTTATTATAGAGCGTGCGTAGAGGGGAGCAGATGCTTCATCTGAGGTTCCCTCTGTCACGATGGAATTTGTGAACATTCCAGTGTCTCTTCCAAAATAATGATAAAAATTGAGAGAATTGTTTTTAAATAAAGTATTGAACGAATCTATTCTCCTTCATCTCCACACATGCAGGGATCTCAACATGGAAGTGGGAATTGACCACTGGTCGATCCTAGTGTGATGTTTTTTATGATGCGGCCCCCTGTCTTGGGATTTTATAGCCAACAGTGGCTTCCTTGCTACTGCTCCTTTTTGTTAGAATCAAAGCCGTGACAGCTCTATCATACTCATGCATCAATGTTTCAGAAATTTCATCGTGTCCTACAAACATTCAAGAGGCCTGCTGCATTGTAACTACATTGTCTGTTACCCAAGTTGTGGTAGAAAAGTTATTCTTGTAATTTAATGATTTAAGATCAGTTCTAAATGAAAGTTTATTAGATTCAATTATTTTCTTAAGAATAAACAACTATCTGAACTGGGAAATATATTAAATTTATATTTTAAGTGTGAGCTGATGATTACGTTATTTTTTATTTATTTGCTTATTTTGTTTCTCTTTGTAATAAAAGTTTCAAATATGAAATTAAAAATCACATATAAATATATATTAAAATTGTTGGAGCCTTAGCGAAGCCAAAGCATTAAAAACTTTTCTCTTATGAGTCCCTTTCCTAGCGATTGATGAGTGTTAGAAAACAGGAGGCAGAGTCTTTTACTATATCTGATGCCCCTATATCTATACTAAGAGTTCCATTCAATGATCACTTCACAATTTTTTTACTCATTTACTGTAATGAAAAGTTTTATTACATTCAATTTCAGAATATCTCTAGACTTTGTAAGGTCTTAGGCACAACATTTAGCAAGTCCTGAAGTGTTCTCTTTCTCTTCTGTCCCTAAGAAAATAAATCATTTAGGACCCAAGATTTTTGCCAATATTATCAAAATAAATATGGATATTTTTCTTTTTCAAATTCCAGTCCTTAAAACTAACAGCATTTTATTGTAACATTTATCATACATTTTATCGTAGCATAACATTTTATCAACTTTTATTCTTCAAATTTCATCATTCTCTCTCATAGAAGTATGAAATTTTGTCTACAAGGGTTTGTTCAAATAATTATGTAAAGATATAGAAATAAAAATTTTCTAATTCTATAATTTTAACTGAGAGTTAAAGCTTAACTTCCTGGAATATGCAGGATAGATGTTTATTCCTGATATTTGAGCACCCAAAAATTTTGATTTTCTACATTACTTTATTTCTGGAAAAAAAGAAAAAAAAACATTATTGGTATTAGCAATTGTGAAAGTTAATAACAAAATGCTAGTTGTCCATGAAAGTTATTTAAAATAAATATGAAAAATTCTATTGCCGAATGGAAAAAACAAAGTAGAAAAATTTGTTTTGAATTCTTAACTTCTATTTTGTTACCATCTGTTTCTTTCATGCTGAAGTTTTCTATATTACTGTTATTACTTATCAAAGTGTTATTTTATTGTATCTTATAGATTCTTTGCCTGAACCTTATGGCCATTATAGAGTAATCGGAAAAGTTGAAGTGAAAAGATTGTAAGTGTTACTTTTTGTCACCAAAATTATATTTTATTATGTAATTTTTCAATTTTTGAAAGCATTTAGATTTTAGGGATAAAAACATTTTGATTATAAAATATTTAGATATTAATTCAATTTTAGAATGTGTTTTAGGATTCTATTTAAACATAAACCCATATGCATATAAGAAGCAAAAATCGAGACATAGTTTATAAGCATTTAGGTAATTTGCTGCTGTTAATAAATTTCATGTTTGCTGTTATGAATGTGATTTTCTGTCCATGCACTAAGAGCAGTATTTATGGTATTGATAGAAACAGCTTTATACTTTAACCTTTTTATTATTTTTGTGCTACTTTTAGTTATGGAAAAACATATGTATATTTATAATGACCAATGCATCAGCAATTTTTACATACAGGATATTACTTCAAATTTATGTATCTATCTCTGTTGAATTAGGATCAAAATTATAAAATATTAGCATAATTGAAAAAATTTAAAACTCGCGCAACATGAGCTTCCTTGGATAAAAAGTATGATTAACATAAATAATTCATTTTTTGATTAGTTGTTCTCTCTCAAAAGCTAAAACTTAATATTTAATATTCTATTATACTTAGCATGACCTAATAAGATTTCATTTGTTATTTGCTGAATACCTATTAGATTGTCACAATAATTTCCTTTTTTAATAGTTCACTATCTGTTATTTTCTACTTTTGACATTTGTTTTCTATTTAAACTCTTCCTCGTATTATCAACAAACAATGTATTTTCATTAATTTGTTATTTTTTAACTATTTTATGAGGATTATGAGTTCAAATTTCTTTAATGTGCACAATCTTGCTGATAGAAAACCTTTTTCGACTTGCATGCAGAAGAAAGAAAGTTATAATTGATCATAGAGATTAATCATTTGTCTAAATAATGTTTGGAGAGTTACTATTATTTTAACACATTGACTAGTTTAAACTAGCTTTCCATAAGTAAAGAAAAGGTGCTAAATTTTTTATACCCCTTTTCTTCATGTTTTATATTTATTTATGTTTAGAAAATCAAAACTAATGTAAAATTCTTCTACTTTTTTATGTCTTCATAATTTAACTTTTTTTAACTAAAATTTTCATTTCAAATCATTTTCGTATTTTTATTTTTAATTTGTTTGACCGTTCGCATAAATTATTTTCTTTGTTTTAGGGAGGGACTATTTTCGTAAAGATAACTGGCGAGTCCTTCCTGATTGGTAAATATCGAGATTCAAACTAAAATTAGCATGCTAATACTATTTATTCATTTATTTTTATTTTTATTACTTTCTCTCTGTTTATTAAGTCATTGTGAATAAACTTACCAAAGGCATGAATCCCTTAAAATTTTTAGAAATATTTTTTGAAATTCTTCATGCATTGATAATGAATGCATTATCTCTGCCCATGAATCTTTTTTAAGGATACAAAAATATTTTTAATTTTAGTCATATACTATATCTTTGTTTATAAATTTGTGCATTTTGAAGAAAAATTCAATTGATAATTAGATGTTCTTAATTTCTTTGAAAATTACAATAGACTGAGCTCTAACTATTCCATTTTTATTCGTGTTTTATTGAACAATTTTCATTTTTAATAATGTTTTAATTCAATAGTTTTAACCAATCAACTTTTAGGCTAAAGTGTTTTAGTTAAATTTAAAAAACTAAAAGGGTGATAGGTAGCTAATGCACAGCTCTATACTTTGCAAAAGTTTTTATTAATTAACAAGGGGTTTGCATACCCTGCTCACCATTGCTCTTCAACCCATGCAGGGCCTGTGCTAAGGATTTGCCACCTCGCCAAATGCGATAAAATCGTGAATTTGATGAATTAAATTGTGTTTTGCCAAATTATTTTTCCACTGGAAAGAAAAATTTATATTTAACTCGATCCTCAAAATGAATTTTTCTAAGCAAATCAATATTTTTATTCAATTGCGGTAATTCTTGGGAATGCGCAACATAACCAATTAGAATTGGGTCCAAATAATATAAGCTTATAACAAATTATCGTAAAATAATTTTCTGTGAGGAAAAAAAAATGAATCATGAAAATTTAAGATTTGCATTTGGCAAAGACTTTGAAAAATTGGCTATTTACTGTTATTTACTGTTCTTTTGATGCAATCTAAAATATTAAATATATAACCCATTCTTCCAAATTTGAGCAATTCTGTTACTTTGCATAAATTGATACTGCAACATTAAATCTATATAATTTAGAATTCATAAGTGCACTACATTTTAGAGGATAACATGAACTAAGGAAAAATCCCAAGCAAATGATTATATCAATAATCATATTTTTACTATCAGCTATTTTTCCTTCTTGCCTAAAATTGGGAATATGAAAAAACAAAGTTTTAATTTAGTCTTTTATCTCAAAGTTGAAGACAAGCAAAAACATAAGTGATAGCTTTGCTGATATATCGAGTTTTTCTTTTATTTTGTATCAACTCTTAGTTACTGATGTGAATAATAATTATGTCCTATTAAAATAACTCTCCTTTTAGTTGTTACTTTTAATAATATGCATTTTAATGATTATTTTATCATTATATCATTTTTATTAATATTTGTATTCCTTGCTTTTAGAAGTTGAGATTTTTTAATTAATTATGCTTATTATTATTCACATAATTATAGATGATAAATTATCTGAAATAGTTAGTATTTATCATCTTGTTTTGAAAATTACATTTTGGGTATCTAGGTCATTGGCACATATCAACTGTCTATTAATGTTCAGCAAGAGTGTAAAAAATTTCATTATCTTTTTTATTGGGAATTGTTAGGGTGCCACTAGTATTATTAAGAATTAATTACCTTCTTGCTTTTATAATTGTGAACATACATTGTTTATATGACAAACTTTATTATATTTTGATTAGCTTTAAATGTGATTGGAAAGAAGCAGCAAAATGCTCTGATATATTGAGATTAGAGTGGTCTCATGCGGTTTATACTTATGTTCATGCTTTAATTCTCTTTATGATGGTAGAAGAAGGAAATACAGAATTACAAGGTACTATTTCAGAAATGATGGAGTAAGATTTATTTTAGTAATGATTATAGAAATGCTTGTCTTTATCTGTAAATGTAATCTATTTAGAATTCTTGCATCTTACATAGTTTCTTAAATATCTTTATATAATAAATGAATAATATTTTTAAATTTCTTTGAAACTACTTAATCTTTGTTTTTTTAAGGAATTAAAAAATTACAAAAAATTTTCTAACTATACAAACGTAATTAAAAATGTTAAAATGATTAAAATGTTAAAATGATTAAAAATGTTTTCTGATTATAGAAACAGGTTCTTAGGACACTCTTAATGACATAAGTAATTTAGAGAAGCATGATTCTGATGATCTTTTTTTTATTTAAAAAACAATTTTTGTTCTCAAATATTGCTTGTTAAAATTTCAAATAATGACTTAACGCATTTTAAAAATTTAAACTGAAAGAAACATTAAAATATTTTTAGAATTCAATTCTTTTCTGTTTGTTTTTTATGTTCATAAATTACCAGGGTGATATGCCTTCCAATTATACCTTTGTAGCTGTGTTATAAATAAAAGAAGTTTGAGGAAAAGTAAATTACAACTATTGTGTATATTTTATGTACTTGCAATGTTGTTTATTTCGTCACACCCTTACTAATTCATCATTGATTATGTGGTCCTCAACAATTTATAATTGAGAGTAAAATTTAAAAACACTATTATTTAAGTTGGTTAGGGCTATTGTTTAACAACTGAAATATGTATTATGAAGCTATTATTTAGGCAGTTACAAAAATAATTGCTTTTGTTAATTGCCATTCTAAATTTCCATTAAAGGTCTAGCTTATAAAACAAGTCTGTATTTAAATATCATTGCGGAAAACTTTTTAATGATCATAAGTTTTTAAAGTAATATAATTTTATCTCAT
This sequence comes from Parasteatoda tepidariorum, assembly GCF_982258835.1. Classification (NCBI taxonomy): domain Eukaryota; kingdom Metazoa; phylum Arthropoda; class Arachnida; order Araneae; family Theridiidae; genus Parasteatoda; species Parasteatoda tepidariorum. Next base: position 130,259,990 of record NC_141755.1, on the reverse strand, counting down.
TTTGGAACTTTAGCTCTTTTTTTCTGCAACGTAGCATTTAAATTATTACTCTTGAATTTTAAAAATATTAAGCAGTTTATTTTATGTGCTGTTTTAGGAAAGTTCCAAGCTTAAAACAACGATTAGCTGGTAAATCTATACCTTTAGAAAAGTATGTAGTATGAAAATCTGTCAAGTTTGTGTTCCAGAACGGTCGTCTGATTGTTCCAGCATTGGTAAGTTTAATGACTTAAAACATTTTTTTAATTGGTAAATCCAAAACCAATGTCTGATACACATGATGATATTAATATCTGATACACCTGATATTTGTATTTATAATTTAATAATAAATCAAAATAATTAATAAAAAATAAATAATTGTAAGTAATTATTTGTATATACAAGAAGTAGTGTGAACTATTTCTCTTGTTATTTCTACTTCATTTTTTGAAAAAAGAAAACTATTGAAAGAAATTAAACTTTAGTTTTTATATTAAGTTTTTGAAAATAAACGAATATAATCTTTGACACAGTTTTTTTAATTATTTTTTCCAAATATCATTTAACCATATTCTTTTGTTATAAACTCTTTATTTCTTTATATTGGCTTTTAAATTACGAGTCAAAAATATTCAATGAGTCTGTTTGTATTCAGTTTCAGTATTTTTTAATATATATTCTTCATGTGATGTCAATTTATATAAAAAAGTAACAATTATCTTACGTTTATTTTTAGATTTTATTTTAATTATACCATATTTGATAAATTTAATGTTTTTGTTAAAATCAAATTGAAATATCAAAATTTAAATTTGTTAGTTATTAATTGTAACTGTAATTGTTAAGATTTCATTGAATTAGATTTAGATAAAGCTTTTTTTATTTAGTGAAAGCTTATTTATTATTACTTTAGTTATAATCTAATTTTTTATTTTAATATTTGGTACCTTTCAAAAAATAGCAAATTATTTTGTTTTTAAAAAGGAAATTGATTGTTTAAGAAAAAAGTGAAAATTAAATATTTTAAAATTAAATGTAGTATAATGAATTTCTTTGAAAGTATATTTGCCTAAGTTAAAATAATTTTCTGTTTACAAACATTAGTTTTAAACTTTTAAGTTTAGCCTAATTAAACTTTAATTATTTTTTGTTACATTCTTGAAATATCAAACAATTTTAAAAAGTTTACATTTTATAAGTTCTATAAGTTTTATAAGTTCTATAAGTTTTATAAGTTTATCTTTATTCTCTACTATCATTATTTAAATTAAGATTTTTGATATCAATTTTTTTAAATAAATTGATTATTTACTTATGAGCTCATTGTTGTTAAAAAATTTGTAAATTGAATATTTTACACACATTCTTTCTTTTAAACTAAGTTCTTTATCTAAATGCTGTAAATATTTTCAAATTTCGTTTAATAGCAAGTTTTTATTTCTAAACATAAATAAATATTAAAAGTAATATTTATTGCATTTCTAAATTTTTAGTATATCATGAGTTTTGTTAGTATATCATAGGTATCACAAGTTTTTCATATCATCTTTGAATTATATCGCTTATTTTTTTTTTAAAGAAAAGAATCTGTGCTCTTAAGCTTTGTAACTAGTTTTTTCTTTTAAATTTTTATTACCTACTGCTTGTTAGTTTCTAAAATTGTTTTCATAATTTGTTTTTCAATGAGAAGTTTCATATTCTGTATTTTGTGAATTTGGTGCTTATTTATGCATGAAGAAGATGATGTTTTGGCTAAAGTTTTCAGTTTTTCACCTGCCTAATTTTATACCCAACTACAATTTTTGTGTTGATGACTTTTTTAACAAAATATAATTATAATTTAAATGTAAGAATAATTTTTAAAGATAAGTTTTAATTAAGGAAATATTTACTTCAAACTTCAGTGATTTTAAAACAATATTTAAATTGCAATTTTTATTCTAGTCATATGATTCATTTTTTATGATTGGCCATGAGAAACATAAAGAAAATATCGGATGTTGCAACTTTAAAAAATTGAAGGAGAAGAAATTTATGTTAGGAAATTTGTTAATAAAGACTTTTTAAACTATGATCTAAATTAGCTTTCAAATTTATTTTTGATGTATCTAGAGAAAAAATTCTATACTTTGAAGGGAAATTTATTTCAAAAAACAGTAATTATTTTGACACATCAGCTCACTGAGTTCACTTCATTGCTCACTGAGATCTGTATTATTTATTAGAATGAATTCATGAATTAAGTATAAATAATTACCCTATTTTTATTCAATATATGATTTAAAACTATCCATTTTTTTGTTGTAAATGTTTTACACAATGAATGTAAGTGTTTAGTATTATTTTAGTAATAAATGAGAAAACAAGATAACAAAGAGTATTATGAAAATATTTCTAAATTTAATATACTTCTATTTTTTTATGAGATAATGGCAAAGTTGTTATTTCCAAAAAAAATTTCATTTACGTAAAAAAAAACTTTTGGGGGGAATTTTTTCAGAAAAAAAAACATTATTTGACTAAATTTTTTAAATGCTTTATGTGTATTTTTAATAGGTTATTTGTCTTAATTAAGGACAATTGCTTCTTACCTAATCTTTCCCCCGGTGGATCAATATAATTTTTGAGCTATTTTTTGTTAAATTAAATTTGATTTTTTTTTGTGCAGAATTTGTTTTTAATATTGTAATTTTTTTTATTTAAAAATGTTTAACAAAAATCTGCATTACACACAAAAAGAAATCTTATGGGTAACTAATGTGTCTAGAGCTGCCATTTTTACTAAATATTCAAATTGCATTTTTAATTTCTAGAATGCAATTGTTATATATATATATATATATATTGCTGATCAAATGTGTTAAACTGTTTTATTCAGTACACTATAAATTATTTTAACATTTATTCATAACATTATAATTTTTTAGCTTGTAATATCTCATTAAAGCTATATATTGTTTCTTTTAGGAATTGGTGTATAATTGGAATAGTTTTCCAATGATAGCAAAATCTCGCGAACTTACAGAAAATATTCTTTGTAAAATCAACTCTATATTTTCTAGTCTTGGAGATGCCAAAGGTATGTTTTTCTTAAAGATAAATTCATTGCAATTTTGAATGTAAACAGTAAGGGCTAATAATGTATGGGTAGAATCCTTTTTATTTATCTACTATTATTTTTTTAATATATTTGACTTATTTAATTAGATTTTTAAAATTCATTTTAAAGTTGATTATTGGGAATTTTTGTTCTTATCAGGCATGTGTTTCTTCTGTTAATTTGCAGAATTCCGCGAATCGCAAGATTATTGATTCACGGACTTTCGTAAATCAATAATTTATATTTCAACAAAATTTTCTCGGAATTTCTCCAATAAAAAATTTTAATTTCACCACTTACACAAAATCTCGTTAACATGAAATTTATACCTCATTTACAAGCACCCTCTTTTTTTCTTTTTGAGTACTTAATGAGATCCAAAAGAACTTTTTTTCAGCAGATTTGCTTGAATTTTTATGCTTTATATCTGTAATAACTAACTCTTATCTTGTATCTGTCATAACTTCGGAGGCGAATAGAAAACCATAGAATAGAAAAATAGAACCACGGAGGCGAATAGAAAAATATTTAAGTTAATGATCTTCAAAGTAATTTTGAAATAGTTAACATTTAAATTACTGTTCTCTAGAAAAAAAATTGTGTTTTTTTTCATTCCTTTTAAACTTTATTTTTGAATGAGTAATAAATTTCGATTTGTAATAAAGGAATTATTTAATCAATATTATATATTTGCTCTCGTTTTTTATTTAGCTACAATTAGATTGAATTTTTTGTATGATAACTGTAAATGGAGATTTCAACCCGCTGGATATCATTTTAATTCCTGATTTCGATGGGTTTTTTTTTCTTTCGCAGTTACTGCAACTGATTTTCTCATGGTTTTTAAAATATCCAATATTATTATGACCCTCAAAATTCAATTTATGTATTTATTATTATCGTTTGTTTTTCGAGGATACTACTGTTTTTTTCAATTGAGATTTTTACAGTTTTTGCTACTTGATATCGTCATGATTTTTTAAATCGTGATATTTTCATACAATATTATTAAGAAGCGAGAAATTCTAATCACATATTTATTTGTGTAATTGATTTTTCGCAGACTTGATTTACGTTTTTTTTTGCAGTCATTGCTGTTGATTTTCACATAATATCTTGAAATACAGATATTACTATGATACAGAAAATTCAAATTGCGCAACTGAATATTAATAATCTGATACGATAAATCTATTGTTTTTCTATGAATTTTTCAGCAGTTGCCAGTGCTAAATTTTGAATATTTTTAAAATCTCAATATTTTTAGTACAGTATTATTAATTATAATATGTGAATCTTGAAACATATATTTGATTAATTTCTTTTTGACCTGCTCGATTTGTGTGATTTTGTAGTAAATACTTGAGGTTTTTATCATTAATCTTTTTTCAGTTTTTGCTATAGATTTTACAAACTTTGATGTCTTTTTTTTCTTCTTTTTTTTAAAGCCACACTTAGTTAAGTAAAGGGGGAATCTGTTTGCTTTAATGTTTCTTTTGTCTGTAAGTCTTTTATTTATTGTTTATATACAAAAAGAAGAAAAAATTAAGCGCTAAAAAAATGAAGAAAATTCAGATAATTTCTTCTTTTAGGAATCATTTGTCTATCTTATAAATAAATAAAGATACCATAACATTTATCATGTCTGAGTTTAATACTTTGGTTCCTCAGTGAAAAATACAGTATTATTATCAAGTACTAATTTCCATTCTTTGGAGTCTGGTGTGGGGCTCATTTTTTTTAAAGTTCTTATTTCTTAAAATCCTTCTTCATGCATTCTTTTTAATTTCTTAAAACATTTTTTCTCCTTGATTCTTATTTTTATTAATTTTTTAAGTACTGAAATTGTTTTATTCTTTTTAATTTTCAAAAATATTTATGTGTAGTCTATTGTACTGTCACTTAGTTTTTGTGCATCGATCATTTTGTCACACTAAGCATATATTTTGCATTCGCTCTCATAACTCAGCCTGATTGTGATAAAAAATAGTTTTTAAACTTAAATCAAAAAGGTTGAATTACAAAGTGAAATTTTCCCTAAGAAATAATATATATATATATATATATATATATATATATATACGAGGGTTGTTTTTTTTTCAACCTCCGATCGCACAGTATGATGGCCAGGAATGCAGCAGGTGATTGGTGTGCGCAGTAGGCGACTGCGCATCTTCCCCGCACAAACGCTCTGTAATGCCGATTCCAACAGGTCATTTCCAGTTGAGTTGCAGTCACATAAACATGGCTGTCGCTATTGATTCTCCCGCCAACTGTGAATTGCGAGCTGTTATCCGTTTCTTGCAGGCAGAAGGGAACAGTGCAGCGGAAATTCATCGAAGAATGAGTCGAGTGTATGGAGACACCTTTATGAGTGATGGCGTTGTTCGTGAATGGTGCCGAAAATTTAAAGATGGCCGAACTGATATTCATGACGAAGGCGGTCAAGGACGCAAGTCTGTCGCCACAGACGACATTGTTCAGCGCGTTGACAAAGCGGTTAGGGAAACTCGAAGGTTCACCATAAGTGAATTATCGATGAAATTTCCAGGTGTTTCAAGATCTGCCCTGTACTCTATCGTTACTGAACGGTTGCACTACAGAAAAGTTTGCGCTCGCTGGGTCCCAAGGATGTTGACTGACAACCACAAAACTCGCCGAATGGGTGCAGCTTTGGATTTTCTTGACCGTTACAATACTGATGGAGAAGATTTTTTGAAATCCATTGTGACAGGTGATGAGACATGGGTTCAATTTGACACGCCCGAAACGAAACGACAATCACAACAATGGATGCACACAAACTCTCCAACGAGACCCACAAAATTCAAACGAACCTTCAACAGCCGTAAGATTATGGCAACTGTTTTTTGGGACCAAAAAGGTGTGTTGCTTGTGGAGTTTATGCAGCCTGGAACAACAATTAATGCAGATTCATATTGTGAAACTTTGCGACGCTTACGGAGAGCTATTCAAAACAAACGAAGAGGCAATCTGACTTCTGGAATTGTTCTGATACAGGACAATGCCCGTCCCCACAGCGCTCGTGTAACCCAACGACTCCTTCAGCAATTTCAATGGGACATTTTCGATCACCCACCATACAGTCCCGACCTAGCACCGAGTGATTATCATCTTTTCCCTGAACTGAAGCAGTGGCTTGGAGGGCAGCGCTTCCAAACTGACGTGGAGCTCAAAGAAACCGTCACAACTCACTTTCAATCATTGGCGGCTACATTTTATGAAGAGGGTATTGCAAAGCTTGTTCACAGATATGACAAATGCTTTAATTGTCAAGGTGATTATGTAGAGAAATAAGCTGTATTGTACATAAGTTTTGGTGATAAAATCTTTTTTTTATATTGACCGGTCTTTTCTTTACAGCCCATCGGAGGTTGAAAAAAAAACAACCCTCGTATATATATATATATATGTATATAAAATAACAGGGCTACATCCCTGTTATCCTTGTTGTATTTTTTTTTTAATAATGCAGTCATAAGCCATAATAAGTTATCAAAAGGTTTATTTAAAGGTAGGCTGGTGGCTATAACATTTCACATCCACTCTCCACAAGGGAGGGGGTTGACAAAACTCCGGATGGTTCAGGCAGATGTTTATTGAAACACGTTATTCAGCAAGAGACATGCGAAAACCATTGGTCTCATATTAAATACTTACAGATTTTTGATGTAATTAGATTCCATTCGTACATACCTTGTAACTCTACGCATTGTGAAAAATCAATTAATGCTTCCTAACATGGAAGTAAAAGAGGGACAAGACTCTAAAAATAACTCCTCCTTTGAAATATAAATCTAATTATGATTCAATGGTGTGTTTTCAGCCTTGAATTCCCAGAATAAAATATATATATATATAAAGCACTAGTTTTATCAGAGTTGAAAACTTGTTGCATCTTGAATCATTGTGTAACACTTCGCTGGCAAAATCAGTTTTAGATAAAATTTATTTAAAACTTCATCTTGTAAAATACTCATAAATCAAGTTTCTTGTAAAGTTTCAAAATTAATGACATTACACTTTTTTAAAATGTTCTTACTTAACCAATTCAGTGAATTTTGTGTGTTTTTAGTTATTGTCTCTAATTTTTTTTCATAATTATATTTATCTAGGTATAGAGGGCACACCACTTGATGTTTAATATTATTACTCAGAGGTGTATACTAATTTCGTCGAGTCAGCGGTACTAATTTGGGTCGCATCAATCAAGTTGAAGATTGTTTCCGTTGAGTCATTTCTTGGTACGATTTTAAACGACTCTATTTTAAAATAATTTGAATGAAGTAATTAGCTTTATTTGCTATTGTGTGTATTTTTTATTTTCAAAAGCAAGATCATAGAATGACTCATCTTATTTCATTTGCGCTTTTATAAATAGCTTACATTCTTTTTTGTAGGCTTCCCTATTGCATAGGACCTCTTCATTAAAATGTAAGATTCGGAAGTCCCATTTGCTATTTGATGCATGCAATGTTATTTTATTGCCCATTCTGTCAGAAAAATGACCTAGAATTTGAAATATTAACTAAGGAAAAAATGAAGGTGATAGAATTAGATGCTTTGCTACTGTTCTTAAGAAACTAGGTAATTTTTTAGTTTTATAATTAGTTGCACATAATTGAACAAAAGTTCTGATAATATTAAAAGACAACAGAAGGAAATGTTTTCTAAATGACCACCATATGTAGCAAAACCTGCTCAAGTTTAAGGACATTAATTTAGACACTCTTGCAAATTCAGGTGGAACAATGGTGTTTGTAACCATAGATTCCATCTGTTGACAATCTTAGTATCTAATTTTGAAATTTAACAAGAAAAATTTTTTAGTTTCTTAATCAAAACACAGTAAATTGTATATTTAAATATACAATTTACTGAAATGAACTTTCCATAATAGCATTTGAAATTAAATGTTTTCATTCCTCAAAGAAGTATTTAAAGAGAAGTATTTTATCTATTTTTTAAATTACAGAAAAAAATTTATCTACCTGGCAAGAATTATTAACAATTAAATTTTTAGAACCGTTATTTTATGCACGTTACCTCACTATACTATAATTTAAATGCTCTGTTTAAGTCAGCAAGAGTCCTTATATTGAGTGTTGGCTGTTTGGGTTAAATAAGAACTCGGATTAAAATACTGTATAAAACTACTTAAGTATTATAGTCTTTAGTTAACATGCATGTAATTTACCTCTGAAAACTAGAGTGATTTACAAATTAACAAATAAAAATAAAAGCACAAACACACTTCAATAATATAATCTAGAAACAATGTACAGATGCTTATTTCTATAACTTGGCTAAAAACTAAATCTGTAGATCATACTGCAAAATTTTAAAAACTTTAACACAAGTTGATCAATTTCTAACAATAACAATTTCTGCAATAACAATTTAATTAAAATTTAATTTAATTACATCCATTTCACAGGCTTGTGTTATTAAACCATATTTTTGTTAATATTGGTGTGATGCTTTAGTTATTGTTTGAAGATTTATTTTTTCTCCTTTAAGGTTAACATTGTTCTTGTATCAGAAAGTTAGTTGCTTATATTAATTTTTTAAAAAGTTAGTTATTTCTGCCATCAGTCTGTAAATGTGTCTGTTCTAAAAGATCAGAATAAAGAATTAAGTTTGTAAGTTGTGAGGTATAAGAGCAGTCTAAAAGAAATATGGGTTTTCTTGTTTAATGTTCTATTTAAATTTTACTTGATGATGTAGTAAACTCTCTTTAGCTTAATTCATAACACAAATATTTATCATATTTTTAGATAAACTTCAGTTACAGAGTTTGGACATAGTTATCCAGTTGCACATTTTATTACTAGCAGTTTAGATGCAGAAACCATTAAGTATTTCTTTCTTTTAAATCTAAAATTCCAAACCTAAATTGTAATTGTATAATGACTAATAATAAAGTTACAGCTGATCCATTCAATACGATTTTTGAAAAGGTTCCACATTTGCTATGTAAATGGCACATTCACAGGACCTGGCAAAGACAATTATCAGCTAAGGTTAAAGATGTATATTTACAAAATGAACTATACACAGACTTATTATCTCTTACAAAAGCGAAATCTTTTATCATTTTTAAATAAACTTTAGTTATTTATACTAAAGCACAAAATTGTTGCTCTGCTGTTTACCTCTTATTTTGTACAAAATTATTGTTCACCACAGTTCTGCAACTAGTTTCTACCGTAGGCAGTGCACCCGCCGATCAAGCAGTTGGCCGTGAGCTCATTTATGTCATATGCAAAGAAAATAAATTTTAAAAAATCTGTGCTGTGACTAACTATTAAATGTTGTGATGTAATATCCTGTGATTGTCTTGTTCTTTAAATGCTGTTATTGATGTCTAAACTCTGATGGATTCTGCAATAGAAATATTAAATAAGATTAATCAGACACTACCCCTCTCTTTCAGACGTAAGTAACCTGACTAAATTAGAGACTTGCAAAAGAATTGAAATTAAAGAATAGAGCAACCTGTCATAACAATAATTTATTTTATTCCTTTGCCAAATTCTTAGTTCTTAATGTCACAAAAAAGTTTAATCGGTTCAGTTGTTTTGGAATCAAAGAAAATTTGGATGCTTTAGAGAAATGAGATTCACTAAAAATTTTAAACCGATTTCGTTTTTGAATAGTTAAAAAAGTCGTTTGATTTTTATGTATTGATAAAACTTAATAGTTGAAAAAGTTCGGTGTCTAATATTTCCAACTTACTATCAATTTGATCAGAACATAGCAATTTTTAAATATGGATATCCTTCTTGTTCAATTAACTCAACAATTCATTTTAAGCAGTTGGTACCTATAATGTATATAAATTTCTCCCCTACAACGTCATCTATAAAGCAAAATAAATAAACCTATAGATAAGGGTAAAACAAAAACATAAGAGTAAATTTTTTTTGAGAATCATGAAATAAAGAAAAATGGGAGTTCATAATTATGATTTCAAAGTTTACCCTCATCCTGCACTCAGGGGTGGAAGATCAAGTTTGTTATCTTTGACTGCTTATTTAAAATATTGCTTAAATCGTGTTGAAATGAATTTTACTTGTGTGATTATTATTTAAAACAATCCCTTTTACAGACAAAACGCATTTGCTTTTATATGCTTTATGAAGTTCTTTTGTTTTATTTATAACTGTTATTTGCTATCAATTATTTTTATTATTTACTAAAGCATGTGTAGCTACTTGTAATATTCAAAGCAATGTAGCTTTGATAATAATATTTTTAATAAATTATTTTAAATGTTTGGTGAATTCTTTTACTAATTCTTAAATATATTTTAATTTCAGCTGTTGTTGATTTCTTTTAAATTGTAATGTCACATTCTTCAAGACATGACTGCAAAACGAGATCCTGGAAGAAAATGATACAGAAATGACCTGGAGGAACATGATAAGTTTAATTGGAAGGTGTATTATCCCATTTTTGGTTCGACTATGGTCAAAGAAAATATGAAAATGCTTTAGAAAATTTATCATGTTTTGCTACTGCAAGATGGGAGGTTGCTGTGACCTTTCATACAGTTTCACTCTTGGCCATTCGTCATATTTATGAAAATTTATTTTCTGATATTTTATTTAAACGTGCCTTTGTTTAAATTTTTAATTTTTTTGTAGAAATTAAATTGTGAAACTCTAAGGATTGGTGAGTAATGAATAGAAGGGGGCATAGCCTTTAATGTAGTTAAAATAAACTATGAAAAAAAAATATATATAGGCATAAAAATTGGAGTATTAAATAAAACTTAGAGAAAAGAGTGAGAAGATCGCTGGAAAAGAACTGCTTTAGAATTTTCAAGGACTAGCTAGCTAGAGTAGAACCCTCTTCTGATTTTAAAAGAAAACATTAAGAACTTAGCAGCGATAGAAATTACTCGTCCATTAAATTTGTGGGAGACTTACAAAATTCCTTCGCTGCCATGAGGAGAAAAAGGTGGTGACTAAGTTATGCTGTGAATTATCATTAATTTTAAACTAATCATTTTTCTACATCTGTTTATATGCTGGTTTTATTTTATTTATTGACTTGGAAAAATTAGGCGTAAAGTCACGTTTACTATATCTGTATTTATTTTATTATTCTCCACTTCAATTACTTCATTATTGACCATAACAATCTTATGAATTGTAAAAATATTAACAACAAAATGTCTTTTTTTCCATGTAAGGTGATAATTTACTTAGTCATTTATAATTCAGTCAAATACATTTCATTTTCATTTGCCAATTAGTAGTATAAATTGTCTTACCATATTAAGTAATGCTTTATCATTCTGTATTTATGCTCATTTAAATTTTGAAATTGAATAAAAGTATTAGAACAAAAGATAAAATTTATATTTAGCTTATTGGTTTTGTTTAACTATTTTTTCATTATTTTATTTCAATAGCAACTTTTTCTTGTCACACAATATATTTAATTTTTTATATATTAATTATTATTGTTCAATTAATTATTAAATATTTTCTTCAAACTTCAATCTCTGTTTTATGCATTCTGTTAAATTTATTTTAAATAAATCTTAGTTCTGGAACTAGGTTATTATTATTTTACAGATATAAACTTTTATTTTTCTTCAATAATGTATTTTTTCATGGCATGCATATAAGTAACTAAAGTATACCTTTTACTAAATAAGCAAGAAAGGTTTAAGCAATTAAAGTATATCTTTTCCTACGTTTAAGGCTCTTGATTTTAATTTTTGAAAGAAAAATTTTCTACCCAGAGAATATTGTTTTTATTTATTTATATTTTAAAAAAGCATATTTTTTTATGAGAGATGCTTAAATTCTTTTTTTCTTAAAAATTTTTTTGTAAAATATTCTATAGTGAGAGAATTTTTAATCATGAGTGATATTAAGAAATTTTAGAAATTTAGCTTTTTATTTATTTATTTGAGACATTTTTAATTTTTTGTGTAGCTTAGTTGTTTTTTTTAAGAAGATTTTATTAGTTAACTTTAATTCTTTAAGTAAACAAGTTCTCGAATATTTTAATATTTGTTTGATTTTACGCCTTCTTTTAATGGAGTGAAAGTTTTAATTCTAAATTTTTCCTTAAATTGAGTGGTTTTGTTCCTTTTTTTTTTTAAGAGTGTATGTTTTTTTTATAACAAGACTTCATTTATTTTTAGCAAAAATTATATGGAGCACAGTGAAAGAGTGTCCGGCAACCTAATTCCATACATTTCCCTATGGAAAGGCACTGCCACGCGTGTTTTGGAAACAAGGATTGGGACCCTTGACTAATCTTTCACAATCAAGTTTATTCTAGTTTGATTTTCCATAAGAAAATTAATTCAATTTTATGTTAGAGAATGTGAATTATTTATTTTTTGTAAATATTACTTTTATTTCACAAACCTACTTAACTAGCAATAAAATATTTATTTTCTAAGATCATATTTTAAGTTTCGTGCATTTTAAATTTGTTTTCTTTGTTTTCACAACAGCGCGAGAGCGCGAGAATCTCGCATATTTTTTTATATTCTCGCATTAAAAAAATGATTACCGCGAGAAATTTGCGCATTCTATAAACCAATTTCAAAATTCGCGAATTTCTCGCATTTTGAAAAAAAATTCTCATTTGCGCCATTTAGAATAAAATCCGTTTTACTTTTCTTCCTGGATCTTTTATTATTTTCATCTTCGGAACCAAGGAACCTCTTTCAGAACTCTGCAACCACGTGTTTTACTGTAGGTAAGGTTTCTTCATGTAAGACGTTCAAATTTTTTGCTCGTTAATGTAAAATACTTTGCCAATATCTTCTACTCCGAAACGGACAAATGAAACAAATGTGGGTAGAAACGAAACAAATACGCATTTGAGCAACCTAATGAGAATAGCTGATGAAAAAGTCGATGTAGAACATTTTCCATATGATGATGCAGCAAAAATATTCAATGCTTTAAAAATTAGAAGATGTTAAAAATGCATTATAATTAAAGAAATGATTTTTTTTTCTAGTCTCCTTGTGTTTTTTTTTTTTTTTAATTTTTGAAATCTCACTTAACTTTTTGAAATCTCACCCTGTTTTTGAGAAAGGGTGAGAAATTCTCACCCATTTTTTTTCTGAGATGAAAACACTAATTCCTGATTCCTCTTTTTTTATTTTAGCCATACTTTTACATAAATGAAATTAACTAATAAGGAATTTTGCATACTTCGCCCTATTTTATTTGAGTGATTCTATATATTCTTAAACCCTGTATTATATGTTTATTGACGATTGTAAGTTACTCAAAATTTTCACAAGAACCAACTTTCAAAATGTGTAATTCTGCAGTATCATGCCATGACATGATATATCATTAAATTTCCACCATTATTCAAATGTATCACAACTTATGTTAGGATTGGCTTTTCACCAGAAAATTAATTCTTGAAAGCATTGATAGCTGAATTAAAGATATAAAAACTAATTTACTTTCATTTTATGATTTAAAATTTATTGTGAATATATAATGTTAAAAATCATGATAAAATGAGAAAAACTAAAACAAAACTTGACATGTAATAAATTTTTTGCACCATAAGAAATATTCAAGGACAACGATTGACAGAACACGAAGTTCAATTGAGAGTATTGACATGTAGTACACATATAAAAGAAGTATTTAAATAATTTCTGAAATTAAGCTGTACTCCACGCTACGCAATTTTTTTTCTCATTTTAAAATGAGCTGAAAATTTGTGATTCGTTTATTTTGTTCAGCTTACTTAGTATGTTGCCTAATGTATCTCTTATCTTTCATGAAATAAATACTTATAAATAGCAAAACACTATTTGGGCTTTATTTTTTTAAACTGTGTCTTTTGCCGAGAAAAAAATATTTAACATTTCTATGAATGAATGTTGCTGCTTATATATAATGTGATATTTTCAACATTACTGCTTTGTAATAATGTTTATTATGCTTTTTAATAACGAGTAGTGAAACTTCTCTGAAGGTGTCGGAAGTTTAATAATTTGTGGGTATTTTTCTTATATATGTAATTGTATGTGTGCATGCTTATAACACGTTTCTGATAATTGAAAATGTTCTCTTTAAATGTATACTTTTGTGTTAAATGTCCCTCTTTCACTCTGTTACTCAAGTTGATTCGAGGTAATGTATTCAATCCTTTTTAGATTTACAATTTAAAGAGCTGTAATTTTAGTTATATACTTAGCCATCGATTGAAATTTTCACAAGGTATCTTGAGTGCAATACTAATTTGAAGCAACTTGTTCTCTTCTAGCTTTTGCCTGGATTATGTAAGAAATTATTCTTTAAATATTTAATATAATTTGTTTTTAATTAAAAAAAATTATTAGTATTCACATTGCCGTTTGTTCTACTGATGATTTACATTTGTCCCGGAGAATAATCTCACAGCATTGTCTGCTTAAAGCTTTTCTGTGAGATATGTTTACCAGGACTTCATGTTTCTACTATGATTTATGCAGCTTCTCATTCGCTTTGAAGAATATCTCTGTGCCATAACAAGTCAAAATTTAGTCATTAATTTTGTTATATGTATTATATATAAGTAAATATTTTAAATTCATAAAAAATAATTAAGCTCTTCATTATTTGGCATAGTTGTCAGATATTAATACAATTTATGTCTTAGATTAGATTTTGACCCACTGCAGAACCTTAAGGTAACACGATTTTAATTTTTTTATCAAGAAAAATGCTTCTATTTTACAGCTGAATAAGCAGACAAGACTTTTAGCTGCTCCTTTTCTCAGGATGTTGCCACTAGTAGCTGTCATAAACCTTATGTGATTGCACCATCATAGAGTCAAGCTGTCTACCAATACTCTTTGTCTATTGTATAAGAACGAAAAAAAATAGACATGCTTTATTTATTTATTTTTTTTTTTTTTTTGTGTGTCCTATTTTGTACTTTTTGCATATATGCTGTACTCTTACTTACCACTAAAAAATAAATAAAAAGGTAAAAATAAAAATTATCAAAAGAAAATGTATCTCATTTATTTATCATTTCTTGAAGATTAAGGGAAAGCTGCTATTTTATAGAATATCTATCCAAGGTACTTAGTTCACTTTATATACAAGCTTACTACTATTTCACTGCAGCTGTTTCAGTTTAAATAAATTTCAATTTAGAATTTAATGCTACTGTATTTAATTTAAAACTTCTTAAATTTAGAAAATATGTCCAATAGTACGTTAGTAGAAGTCATTTGATTGAAACACTGATAAGTATTGAACAATAGAACACTTGACTTGAAGAAAAGCCACAGTTTTGGGAAACTAACTTTTCTTGAAGAACACAACGATTTTGTGTCACTTTGATGATTGTTCTCTCTCTAAAAATTAAATATTGTGCCCTCTTTCCCTGCCTAAGACCTGTTTTTATCCTTCCTCTCGGCAACGACGTTAGATATATATAAAAGAATGCATCAACGTGACACATCAAAAAAAAAGCAAGATACTAAAAGAAAGAGCCAGAACAGATTTAAAAAGACATATTGTTACCTCAAAAGGCATAATATAAAATTTATCATTTAATTCAGTCAATTGAGCATAAAAATATTATACAATTGTATAAACTTAAAATACAATATTCTGTTAATCTTTAAAGACATTCTAATTTATAAAATTTGAAACACAAGAAAGATTTTTTTTTTAAAGTAGCTGACTCAATTTTAACTGTTAGTCTTTAAGATGACTTTGTATGAATGATGTGTTACACATTCCAAAGATTATTATTCCAGAAATATTATTTCAATGCCCACCACTTTTGGCAACATATGGCACGTGACAGGCACTATTGTTTATTTCTGTTTTGTGGGTCCCATTAAGGTGGATCAACGTCACCCTTAAAAGGACAGATAGATTACACCTATGCACTAAGCGGGATTCGAACCCAGAACCTTCCTGGTACAAGACCAATTACAGCGTGGTCAACACTTTAAAAAGCATAAAACACCATATTTGAATTAATTTATTAACACAGAAACTGTTTTACACGAAGAATAACACAGAAACTATTCTACACGAACAGTTTCTGTGTTAATAAATTCGATTAAAAACGCAGTGTGTTAATGAAATCGATTAAAAACACAATAAAATTGGACATATATCCAAATTTTAGTACAGTATTTATTTCAAATCAATGCTTGAAATAGGTTAGGATGAGTGATTTTGATTTTGAACCAATATGAAATTTAAACATAAAATGCCAATTCTCTACATGTAATTACATTCTTCTCAACAAAAATTACAAATTCAATAGTATACAAATCTTACTTTCTGTCTTAAATTAATTGTAATAAAAAAAAAGTTGTGTTACCTGCCATAGTAGGCAAAAAAGAAACGAAACTTGATTTGCAGAATTTTTAAAAACAATGTACAAAAACAGCTCCTTTTTTTAAATCAACTTTTATTGAGTACACACTTAAGTACATTAATATTGATAAAAGTGATCCAGAAATTAAGCACTTAATGTACTTTTTATTCACATTTAAAATATAATTGATTTATTCTAAGAAGAAAGAATACAGTTTTCCACTTTATTAAAAAAAACAAAGCACTATTAATTCAGGTTACGAAGTAGCAGTAAAGCATAAGCAAATAATTCATATAATGAGCATTAAACATTTCAACTCTATTTAAGTTGATTTGAAATGAGGTCCAGAATCTTCAAAGACAGTATTTGGCGCTTTTAATCAAGTAGTAAAGGAATAGAGTATAAATGCCCTTTTAACACAAAAAAGACAGTCTTACAGTAACAATATTTTATGAAATAAGACACAAAAATGCACTTTCTCTGAGTAAACCAACTTTTTTTTTTTAGTGATGTAGATGTCTGACCCCCAAGATATTGGGGGCAGCCGGAACTATGGAAATATGGTTCCAATAGTTTGGACAGAAGAGAATTCCAAAATTTGGATCTCTTCATGTTAATTTCTTTTTTTTTTGTAAACTTTTTAAACGAATTGATTTTTGTTCACAGTTGTAAAATTCGTTTATTTAAATTTAATTCCACTCAAAATATATCTTTTAGCAAATGATCATTGGTTTTTTATTTAATATAAGTTTTAAAATTTTTGAATTGTATAGATAATTTTTTTACATCATTTTAAAGAATGCAATTTTAAATAGCAAAATCGGTCAATTAGTGAAAAGTTAAATTTTGAAAAAAATTTCTACCCTGCAGTTCAATTATTCGACTATTATTAAATAAAATAATTAGTATTTACTATAAGTTATATTTTGCATGGAATTTTCTTTTGGATAAACGATCTTTATAACTGAGAGCAAAAATTTTTCAATTTCTCTTTATAAGTTTTCGAGATATGGTGAAATATACACAAAGTAAAATTAACATTAATTGTTCTAAACTTTGGACAGCTCTCTTGACGAAACTATTGGGACATTACCTCCCAGAACTACAACGTACTGCTGTGCTAGTTTTGGAGCTCCGTCTTTCGATAGCGCTATGCATACTCTCCAGAAAAACTTTAGTTATATAGCAGATAAATGAGAACGTTAAAGTGTAAGCTCGATCACATTTTCATTATTTTTTCATTTTGTACACGAAACTAGCGTTAAGGTAATATATTAAACTTTTTTAAATGAAAATCTATAATCCAAATAGCAGAGCCGTTTTGGGGGCCCTCGGCCTGTCTTCATTAGGAGGCTCTTTATGAGTAATTTCAAAGAAAAACTTTAACTTTTGAATAATTTTAAGAAAGTAAAACATTTATACATTATTATAAAATCTTTAATTACATCATTTTCATCAAAAGTTTAAGATAGCAATACTTTTTACGCGTTTTGAGAGGTGAAGCCTTCTATCACATTGCTAAAATCATTTTCCAGCACATCATAATTCATGCTCATGATAACTCATTCTTTCTTAAGTCATTTTTTATCAAATTTAGTATGGAGAATGAGCGTGCGCCACAGCATCTAGTTATCATGAATGACAATTGTCCAATGTCACGCTTGAAAAACATGTGAAAAACGTCAATGTAAAGAAAAGTGTCTTCGAGATTGTTGTTTTTTACTATTTTATGCATCTCTTCAAAATTTATCTAATTTATTCTACTAGGCCAAATCATGCTTGAAATGTTTTAAATGTAGCTCTAACTCCTTTTCGTTTATAATACTGGCTTAAAATGTTCAAAATTTATAACGGTGAAGCGTTAGTTCCTTGGACTTTATTTTTTATTCTATTATGCGATCTTTCACTAAGAAAGACACTTGATTTTAAACACAGAACACATTTCGCATGCTAAACTATTGTGAAAATATTGTAAAAGAAGTTTAAAAAAAATAATATAATAAAAATAAACTAATTTTCCGGGATTTTTCGAGTTTTTAGGCATTATTTGAAATTTTCCGAACAAAAAAAATTATTTTTATGTATAGGATTCTTTAATATATCGAAAAACACATTAAATAAATAATATAATGTAAAAAAAAACAAAAGAAAAAAATTTTAAAAATTGACCTTAGCCGGGATTCGAACCTGCACCCCCTCGCTTAAGGCGTAAGTCACTAGCACGCGGTCTTAGCCGTTGTACCACATTTATACGGAAATCAGGCTACTACATAGCTTCAAGTACCCTCTCCCGGTTAGCTAAAAAAAATACTTGAGGGACCCTTGTGACCCCCCTATAAGGTCTATAAAATTTTTTCTCGGTATGGTGGTTTGGCTCATAGAAGCCAACTTTCCGCCCGAGTTTAAAAATTATAGCTTATATATTAAAGGGAGTTAGACGGACTAGAAATTTGAGCCTTTTCCCCGCCATTTTATTTTGTTTTATTATTTATTCCTTTATGCGTTCTTTCTCCAAGAAAGACGCTTGATTTAAAACATAGAGCATTTTTCGGATGCTAAACTTTCGTGAAAATATTGTAAAAGGAGTAAAAAAAATAATAATAAAAATAAACTAATTTTCCCGGAATTTTCGAGTTTCTAAGCTGTATTTGAAATTTCTCGAAAAAAAAAATTTTTTTTTGCATGTAGGATCCTTTAATGTCTCGAAAAACTCATTAAATAAATAATATAATGTAAAAAAAAAAACAAAAGAAAAAAATATAAAAAATTTTAAAATTTGACCTCAGCCGGGGTTCGAACCTGCACCCCCTCGCTTAAGGCGTAAGTCTCTGCGGTCTTAGTCTTTGTACCACATTTATACGGAAATCAGGCTACTACAAAGCTTCAAGTACCCTCTCCCGGTTCGCTAAAAAAAATACTTGAGGGGCCTTTGTGGCCCCCCTACATGGTCTGTAAAAATTTTTCTCAATAGGATGGTTAGGCTCATAGAAGACAACTTTCCGCCCGAGTTTGAAAATTATAGCTTAATAATAAAGGAAGTCAGACGGACTTGAAATTTGAACCTTTTTCCCGCCATTATATTTTATTTTTTACTCCATTATGCGTTCTTTCACCTAGAAAGACACTTGATTTCAAGCACAGAAAACATTTCGCAAGCTAAACCATCGTGAAAATATTGTAAACGAAGTTAAAAAAAATAATATAATAAAAATAAACTAATTTTCCGGGAATTTACAGGGATGCTAAAAAAAAAAAAAAAAAAAAAAAACACGCACAGATTTTTTACAGAAATGACTCAGCTTACTAAGTTTTTTCAGGGTTTAATTGGTATTTTTTAAAGTGAATTGTTTGTTTTTTTAATTTTATTATTTATTTCCTTAGAGTAAGTCTTGCCACATTAATAAATATCATTAATTAATTAATAATTAAGTTATGAGAATTATCAACTGTTAAACTTGGCAAGAAAAATGGTTCGTCAATCTACAGCCTCTGTAATGCAACTACGGATTTAAAATGTTGCATGCTAAATGAAGTATTTTTATCTGTGAACTTAGCAAAATTTTTGTTTCTAAATTCCAGTTTTTGAAAGTTATTATTCATTTAAGTGCTTTTTCATGAACTTTTCCAGTCTCTTAGCTTTATATATTGACTATTTATCCATTGTAATAGAAAATTAATTTTTATATTGTGGTATCTTAATCTTAACCTGTGGTATCTTAATTTAATTGTAAAGTTCGTACTTAAGTAATTGTCAACCAAAAGTAGGGAGGGAAAAAAAAGACAGAGAGAAAATACATGTTGCCAGACATAAATCATATAATTTATACTGAAACTGATAACAATAAAAAAACTTAATAAAGAACAATAGAACTCGCTCTCTATATGATGTGACTCACCAACAAATAAAATTACATATCTTGTGTTCTTTCTTAATGAGCCATGTTTCATAATGTGTTTCCCTTAGGCTAAATGTATTCCTCACTACGCAGGGTGCATAGCCAGATTTTTCAACAAAAAAAAGTACCTTTTAAGTACTTCTTGCACTCAAAAAAATAACTTTAAGCACTTTCAAAAAATAAAATCATAATTAGGATCTGTGCAATAATAAAAAAAAATTTCTATCGTTTAAAGTTCTTGATTTATAAACATAAAATAAATAAAATTCAAAAACATTCTCAAAACCTTTACATAATCATGATAAATTAACTAGTTTCTGATAAATATTGCATCGAAAATTATGAAAATCATGCATCTTTTGTTATTTAGAATGATAATCGATACGACAAAGAAAAAATCTTTTTTCAAAAGATAGAAAATTAAGCACCTTTAAAAATGTAAAACAAAAATAAGCACCTTTAAGCACTTTTTAAAAAAGTTACCTATCCTGCTACAGATGATTTTTTTCCAAATCATTGGTAATCGTCTATTTCATAATGATCAACATGATAACAAAATGTTCTCACATAAATCTACAATAGTTATACATTTTAAAAACAAGATATTCTGTATGTTTGTGGAAAATACTGAAATTTAAGGTTTAAAAAAAAAATCATGGTGTGTAGCCAGATTTTTCGACAAAAAATAAGCACCTTTTACGCACTCAAAAAAGATTTTTACTCACTTTTCAAAAAAAAAATCATAATCAGGATCAGTAATAAAAAAAATTTTTATGGCTTAAAGTTATAAACATAAAATTAATAAAATTCAAGAAAATTATTAAAAACTTTACATAATCATGGTAAAATAACTAGTTTCTGATAAATATTGCAGAGAAAATTGTGAAAATCATGCATTTTTTGTAATTTAAAATGACACTCAATATGGCAAGAATAAATCTCTTTTAAAAAGATAGAAAATTAAGCACTTTTTACAAAACCCGAATAAAAAAAGCGCTTTTAAAGGCTTTTAAAAGACATAAATAAAAAATAAGCACCATCTATCTTATTTAAATATAAAAGAATTAAAAAGTGAGAAAATAACATTATTAAAAAGTTTTATAACTTCAAAAACTACAAACTTTATATAAAATATAGTAAACTTACTCTTCAATTGACAGGGTGCGTAGCCAAATCTTTGAATCAAAAATAAGCACTTTTTAAAAACTTTTCAAGCACTTTACAAAGATTCTCAAGCACTCAAAAAATTCACATTCAATCAACGATATTATTGAAACAGTTGTAGCGTTAAAAAAAAACCCAAAAAGAAACGGGCGTAAATCGAAACAATCAGTACTTTCCCACATCACCGAGTGAATTCAACTTGACTCAGAACAAAAGTACCCTTACCCCCTACATCAAAAAAAGTGTTAGAAGTAAAATGAAATAAACAAGAGCAAAATTAAAATAAATTAAAAAGAAAAACATTTCATAAGGATCTGATATTCTCTATCCGAATTGGAGCACTCGGGTTTCGGTCTCAAGTGTGCGCACACGCGCAAGTCATAACGTGGGTACGACATGAAGTCAGTGTGAATGATTATGTAGCAAACTCCTCATTTTTCGTGAAATGCATGGGATCCACCAGATATCACTGAAGGGGGAAAAAAATTATTCGGAAAAAAATCACTTTTTAAAAACGCCAGCTGAAAAAAGCACCTTTAAAAGCTTTTAATAACGAAATCCCCAAAAAAGCACCTTTAAGTACTTTTTACAAACGCTACGCACTCTGATTGAAGCTTAAAAAAATCAAACAAAATGTAGAGAAATGAGAAGAAAAAAAAAAGAACTTCCCCAAAAGAAAATAGTAAAATAGAAAAAAAAGAAGATAAAGTGATTCATGATATTAAGCAGAGGATAAATATTAAACAGTTTATTGATATGTGCAGTTATTAAGTTCCATTTATGGTGAACTAACTATACCAACTTCCAAAGAATTTCTAAAAATCAAAATAGTTATAATGGCAATCAAAGTTTTTGATTACTACTTATTAAACACTTATATAAGTACAGGTACTTAGAGCAGATCAACAAGATAATCCCAAAGTATCAAAAAAAGTTAATATACAGTCTAGCCATCACAATTCCTGCATACTCGTGCTTTGGCTGGTTAAGAAGAGATATGATTTGCACTTTTGCGGATTGACGGAGTAACATTATCTCTTTGATTCTCGCTCAGTCAAAATAGTTTTACTCCTGTTTCCACAGCAGCAGACGATTTCAGTTGCATAGAATTCTTGTGATGGCAAGACAGTTTTTTTTTTGTAGATATAGTTACCAAACATGCTCAATAGCAAATGCTGTTTTAAGATACACTTCATCATCGTCCTCTTCACTGATTACAAACAACTCAACTAATGGTAGAGCAACACTAGAACATTTTTTAACTTCTTGCTGAATCCACTGTATCTGGTTGAGGTCAGCTCCGATTACTGATTTCACCAGCCTCTAACTTTTCCCACACTCACAACCTAAACATAAATTAACAATAGTTTAACTATTTATTTTAACCAACATAATAAATATGAAATGTACCAAATAAACTTCAAAAAATCTTTAATTTCATCAAAACTATTAATACCGGTTGGAAAAAATACAATTTTTTCTAAGTTAAATACAACTGTACAACTTTTTTATTTTTAAAAAAAGAAAATACAGTGATTAAAATAACCCACTTTGTAATTTTCTATGCAATTTTAATATTTGTAGTCATAAATTGATTTTCGAATAATAGAAAAAGGTTGTTATTAAAATTTTGATAATGATCAATCCTCTGAATTTTTATCACAGAATACAAATGTCGAGTAAAAAAGAGTTTCTCAAATAAATTGTTACCGTACAAATAGTCTACTCAAATCTGAAATTTGCATATTGTGAGGACATTGTACTAATTAAAAATTAAATGGAAATGTCTATCAGATTGATAAAAAAACAATATGGATCTACAACAGAATTAATTGAACAATTGAAAAATTATTCAAATTTAAAACTCACTTTCACAATTTCAAAATCATTGATAGTAAATGTGATATCATTTATAAATGGACCACACTATTAATTACTAATAATAAATAAAATTACACAAATCTCCTAATAAAATTAAGATATTTGCAAAAAAATCAAAATCATACAGGGTTCACAATAAAAAGGAATAAAAGTAAACTTTTCAAGACATTTTATAAGATTTTTAGATTACAACAGCAAGAACTGAATAGAAATGTGTCAAAAATATGAATATTTCTATAGCCTGACTATCTTTAAGATAAAAAATGCAGGTATTTTTTAAATAAAAAATAAACACCTTTTAACTCTTGATAGCACTATTTTACCCAAATGCAATGTTAACTCTGGTCATTTTAAGCATAGCTGTTTAGGGTTAAAAACCTTGAAAACAATATTATAAACTTATACTTTATAATAGAAATGAGCTCTTATACTTTCAGTTCCCAGTACTACCGGTTTCCACAGAAGCGCTCATAGTTTTAATGCCTATTGCAGAAAAAGAGGCATGCTTTACAATCTAAAAACTGTTTACTTTTACCAAAAAAAAACTAAAAAAAACATCATAATAATAAAAAAAAATTGCAAGTTGCAGATCAGAGTTGTCTTCATCTGAAATAATTTATAAATTCAAAAGATGAAGGAAAATAATAGCTTAAATTCACTCTCAGACATATTTACAAAAAAAAAAAAAAAATTCTCACACACAGATACAAAAACAGAAGTCAAATAATAGCAAAAAAGTGTGAACTACTTGAGAGAAACACAATCAATATAACTGCACAACCATGATCTACTTTCTATTCTTGTCTGAAAACACTCTCAGGCAGGGTTGGGGTTTCGGACAGGGGATTTGAGTTTTTTGTCTTAAAGTGTTCAAAACCTTGAACATTTATAAAAATTCGATATGTGTAACCATTGTACACATAATAATTACATATATTAATAAATATTTTATACTTTTTATATAATTTGCTTTAACTTATTGAAGAAAAATAATACAATATGAAAAGATTTATAACTTTTTAAGCTCCACAATTCACTGAATACCTTATCTCTTAAACATGGTTTTAATACTGATAAATTATGCCTTTGCATAAGGATAATAAATACAATATAAAATATAATAATAAACTTTTTTAATAAAAACAAAAAGTCTTCATTTTGTTTCAGGTTCAAAAAGTAACACTTCATTTTTCACAATTTTTTTTTTAAATTGTGACATAATTTGAGGGAATTGAATTTGGACAGTTTAAACCATGGACATGTTACATTCTGTCCTAAATCTTTCCAACTCTGCTCTCAAGGTCATTCTATAGCATTCCCAAGCAGTGTCAGTAGTTTTACTGATAGTGACACTTTGCATACTACAGAAAGGCTTATATGTACACCAGAGGCAGTTAGCAAAGCTTTTATATATGCCTGCAGCAGGCAAAGGGTCAAAATATTCAATACAATGAAATGTGCTAACCGGAAAATTTATGTCTACTATAAAAATTCGTATTTTAAAACAAAAAAGACAATACAAATATTACTTCCATTATGAAATCTAGCTCTGAATCAACAAAACAATGAAATGCTATCAGGAAAATTTATATCTACTAGAAAAATTCTGTCGATCTCGGTACTTAGAAAAGACTCGGAAGTTTTCGGTACTTAGAAAATTTCAGACGTTTTCGATACTTAGAAAAATTCTGATGATTTCGGTACTTAGAAAAATTCTGATGATTTCGGAATTAAGAAAAATTCTGCTGATTTCGGTACTTGGAAAATTTCTGCCTTTTTCGGTACTTTGAAAAGACTCAGAAGTTTTCAGTACTTAAAAAATTTCTGACGTTTTCGATACTTAGAAAATTTCTGCCGTTTTCGGTACTTAGAAAAATTCAGCCGATTTCAGTACTTAGAAAAGACTCGGAAGTTTTCGGTACTTAGAAAATTTTTGACGTTTTCGGTACTTAGAAAAATTCTTTTGATTTCGGTACTTAGAAAATTTCAGCCTTTTTCGGTACTTTGAAAAGACTCGGAAGTTTTCGGTACTTAGTAAATTTCTGATGTTCTGCCTTTTTCGGTACTTTAAAAAGACTCAGAAGTTTTCGGTATTTTGAAAATTTTACACGATTTCGGTACTTAGAAAAATTCAGACGATTTCGGTACTTAGAATATTTCTGACGTTATCGGTACTTAGAAAATTTCTGACGTTTTCAGTACTTTGAAAAGACTCAGAAGTTTTCGGTACTTAGAAAATTTCTGACGATTTCGGTACTTAGAAAAATTCTGTCGATTTCGGTACTTAGAAAACATTCAGAAGTTTTCGGTACTTAGAAAATTTCTGCCTTTTTCGGTACTTAGAATACATTCAGAAGTTTTCGGTACTTAGAAAATTTCTGACGATTTCGGTACTTAGAAAAATTCTGTCGATTTCGGTACTTAGAAAACATTCAGAAGTTTTCGGTACTTAGAAAAATTCTGTTGATTTCGGAACTTAGAAAAATTCAGTCAATTTCGGTACTTAGGAAAATTCTTACGATTTCGATACTTATTAAACATTCAGAAGTTTTCGGTACTTAGAAAAATTCTGCCGATTTCGGTACTTAGAAAATTCTGACGTTTTCGGTACTTTGAAAAATTCTGCCTTTTTCGGTACTTTGAAAAGACTAGGAAGTTTGCAGTACTTAAAAAATTTCTGACGTTTTCGGTACTTAGAAAAATTCTTTTGATTTCGGTACTTAGAAAAATTCTGACGATTTCGGTACTTAGAAAATTCTGACGATTTCGGTACTTAGAAACATTCTGATGATTTCGGATCTTAGAAAATTTCTGACCTTTTCGATAATTAGAAAATTTCTGACGTTTTCGGTACTTTGAAAAGACTCAGAAGTTTTTAGTACTTAGAAAATATCTGACATTTTCGGTATTTAGAAAATTTCTGACATTTTCGTTACTTAGAAAAATTCTGCCGATTTCGGTACTTAGAAAAATTCTGACGTTTTCGGTACTTAGAAAATTTCTGACATTTTCGGTACTTAGAAAAATTCTTAGGATTTCGATACTTAGAAAAATTCTGACAATTTCGGTACTTAGAAAATTTCTGACGTTTTCGATACTTAGAAAATTTCTGACATTTTCGGTACTTAGAGAAATTCTGCTGATTTCGGTACTTTGAAAAATTCTGATGATTTCGGAACTTAGAAAAATTCTGTTGATTTCGGTACTTGGAAAATTTCTGCCTTTTTCGGTACTTTGAAAAGACTCAGAAGTCTTCAGTACTTAGAAAATATCTGACGTTTTCGGTACTTAGAAAATTTCTGACATTTTCGGTACTTAGAAAAATGCTTACGATTTCGATACTTATTAAACATTCAGAAGTTTTCGGTACTTAGAAAAATTCTGCCGATTTCGGTACTTAGAAAAATTCTGTTGATTTCGGTACTTAGAAAAATTCTGTCGATTTCGGTACTTAGAAAAGACTCGGAAGTTTTCGGTACTTAGAAAATTTCTGACGTTTTCGGTACTTAGAAAAATTCTTTTGATTTCATTACTTAGAAAATTTCTGCCTTTTTCGGTACTTTGAAAAGACTCAGAAGTTTTCGGTACTTAGAAAATTTCTGACGATTTCGGTACTTAGAAAAATTCTGACGATTTCGGTACTTAGAAAACATTCAGAAGTTTTCGGTACTTACAAAATTTCTGCCTTTTTCGGTACTTAGAATACATTCAGAAGTTTTCGGTACTTAGAAAATTTCTGACGTTTTCGGTACTTAGAAAAATTCTGTTGATTTCGGTACTTGGAAAATTTCTGCCTTTTTCGGTACTTTGAAAAGACTCAGAAGTTTTCAGTACTTAGAAAATTTCTGACGTTTTCGGTACTTAGAAAAATTCTGCCGATTTCGGTACTTAGGAAAATTCTTACGATTTCAATACTTATTAAACATTCAGAAGTTTTCGGTACTTAGAAAAATTCTGCCGATTTCGGTACTTAGAAAATTCTGACGATTTCGGTACTTAGAAAATTTCTGCCTTTTTCGGTACTTAGAATACATTCAGAAGTTTTCGGTACTTAGAAAATTTCTGACGTTTTCGGTACTTAGAAAAATTCTGTTGATTTCGGTACTTGGAAAATTTCTGCCTTTTTCGGTACTTTGAAAAGACTCAGAAGTTTTCAGTACTTAGAAAATTTCTGACGTTTTCGGTACTTAGAAAAATTCTGCCGATTTCGGTACTTAGGAAAATTCTTACGATTTCGATACTTATTAAACATTCAGAAGTTTTCGGTACTTAGAAAAATTCTGCCGATTTCGGTACTTAGAAAAATTCTGTTGATTTCGGTACTTAGAAAAATTCTGTCGATTTCGGTACTTAGAAAAGACTCGGAAGTTTTCGGTACTTAGAAAATTTCTGACGTTTTCGGTACTTAGAAAAATTCTTTTGATTTCATTACTTAGAAAATTTCTGCCTTTTTCGGTACTTTGAAAAGACTCAGAAGTTTTCGGTACTTAGAAAATTTCTGACGATTTCGGTACTTAGAAAAATTCTGACGATTTCGGTACTTAGAAAAATTCTGTCGATTTCGGTACTTAGAAAACATTCAGAAGTTTTCGGTACTTAGAAAATTTCTGCCTTTTTCGGTACTTAGAATACATTCAGAAGTTTTCGGTACTTAAAAAAATTCTGTTGATTTCGGTACTTGGAAAATTTCCGCCTTTTTCGGTACTTTGAAAAGACTTAGAAGTTTTCAGTACTTAGAAAATTTCTGACGTTTTCGGTACTTAGAAAAATTCTGCCGATTTCGGTACTTAGGAAAATTCTTACGATTTCGATACTTATTAAACACTCAGAAGTTTTCGGTACTTAGAAAAATTCTGCCGATTTCGATACTTAGAAAATTCTGACGATTTCGGTACTTTGAAATATTCTGCCTTTTTCGGTACTTAGAAAACATTCAAAAGTTTTCGGTACTTAGAAAAATTCAGTCAATTTCGGTACTTAGGAAAATTCTTACGATTTCGATACTTATTAAACATTTAGAAGTTTTCGGTACTTAGAAAAATTCTGCCGATTTCGGTACTTAGAAAATTCTGACGATTTCGGTACTTAGAGAAATTCTGCTGATTTCGGTACTTAGAAAAATTCTGATGATTTCGGAACTTAGAAATATTCTGTTGATTTCGGTACTTGGAAAATTTCTGCCTTTTTCGGTACTTTGAAAAGACTCAGAAGTTTTCAGTACTTAGAAAATATCTGACGTTTTCGGTACTTAGAAAAATGCTTACGATTTCGATACTTATTAAACATTCAAAAGTTTCCGGTACTTAGAAAAATTCTGCCGATTTCGGTACTTAGAAAAATTCTGTTGATTTCGGTACTTAGAAAAATTCTGTCGATTTCGGTACTTAGAAAAGACTCGTAAGTTTTCGGTACTTAGAAAATTTCTGACGTTTTCGGTACTTAGAAAAATTCTTTTGATTTCATTACTTAGAAAATTTCTGCCTTTTTCGGTACTTTGAAAAGACTCAGAAGTTTTCGGTACTTAGAAAATTTCTGACGATTTCGGTACTTAGAAAAATTCTGCCGATTTCGGTACTTAGAAAAATTCTGTTGATTTCGGTACTTAGAAAAATTCTGTCGATTTCGGTACTTAGAAAAGACTCGGAAGTTTTCGGTACTTAGAAAATTTCTGCCTTTTTCGGTACTTAGAAAAATTCCGCCGATTTCAGTACTTAGAAAAATTCTGACGATTTCGGTTTTTAGAAAAATTCTGGTGATTTCGGATCTTAGAAAATTTCTGACCTTTTCGGTACTTAGAAAATATCTGACGTTTTCGGTACTTAGAAAAATTCTGTCGATGTCGGTACTTAGAAAACTTTCAGAAGTCTTCGGTACTTAGAAAATTTCTGACGTTTCCGGTACTTAGAAAAATTCTTACGATTTCGATACTTATTAAACATTCAGAAGTTTTCGGTACTTAGAAAAATTCTGTCGATCTCGGTACTTAGAAAAAACTCGGAAGTTTTCGGTACTTAGAAAATTTCTGCCGTTTTCGGTACTTAGAAAAATTCAGCCGATTTCAGTACTTAGAAAAGACTCGGAAGTTTTCGGTACTTAGAAAATTTTTGACGTTTTCGGTACTTAGAAAAATTCTTTTGATTTCGGTACTTAGAAAATTTTAGCCTTTTTCGGTACTTTGAAAAGACTCGGAAGTTTTCGGTACTTAGTAAATTTCTGATGTTCTGCCTTTTTCGGTACTTTAAAAAGACTCAGAAGTTTTCGGTATTTTGAAAATTTCACACGATTTCGGTACTTAGAAAAATTCAGACGATTTCGGTACTTAGAATATTTCTGACGTTATCGGTACTTAGAAAATTTCTGACGTTTTCAGTACTTTGAAAAGACTCAGAAGTTTTCGGTACTTAGAAAATTTCTGACGATTTCGGTACTTAGAAAAATTCTGTCGATTTCGGTACTTAGAAAACATTCAGAAGTTTTCGGTACTTAGAAAATTTCTGCCTTTTTCGGTACTTAGAAAACATTCAAAAGTTTTCAGTACTTAGAAAAAATCTGCCGATTTCGGTACTTAGAAAATTCTGACGATTTCGGTACTTAGAGAAATTCTGCTGATTTCGGTACTTAGAAAAATTCTGATGATTTCGGAACTTAGAAAAATTCTGCTGATTTCGGTACTTGGAAAATTTCTGCCTTTTTCGGTACTTTGAAAAGACTCAGAAGTTTTCAGTACTTAGAAAATATCTGACGTTTTCGGTACTTAGAAAATTTCTGACATTTTCGGTACTTAGAAAAATGCTTACGATTTCGATACTTATTAAACATTCAAAAGTTTCCGGTACTTAGAAAAATTCTGCCGATTTCGGTACTTAGAAAAATTCTGTTGATTTCGGTACTTAGAAAAATTCTGTCGATTTCGGTACTTAGAAAAGACTCGGAAGTTTTCGGTACTTAGAAAATTTCTGACGTTTTCGGTACTTAGAAAAATTCTTTTGATTTCATTACTTAGAAAATTTCTGCCTTTTTCGGTACTTTGAAAAGACTCAGAAGTTTTCGGTACTTAGAAAATTTCTGACGATTTCGGTACTTAGAAAAATTCTGACGATTTCGGTACTTAGAAAAATTCTGTCGATTTCGGTACTTAGAAAACATTCAGAAGTTTTCGGTACTTAGAAAATTTCTGCCTTTTTCGGTACTTAGAATACATTCAGAAGTTTTCGGTACTTAAAAAAATTCTGTTGATTTCGGTACTTGGAAAATTTCCGCCTTTTTCGGTACTTTGAAAAGACTCAGAAGTTTTCAGTACTTAGAAAATTTCTGACGTTTTCGGTACTTAGAAAAATTCTGCCGATTTCGGAACTTAGGAAAATTCTTACGATTTCGATACTTATTAAACATTCAGAAGGTTTCGGTACTTAGAAAAATTCTGCCGATTTCGGTACTTAGAAAATTCTGACGATTTCGGTACTTTGAAATATTCTGCCTTTTTCGGTACTTAGAAAACATTCAAAAGTTTTCGGTACTTAGAAAAATTCAGTCAATTTCGGTACTTAGGAAAATTCTTACGATTTCGATACTTATTAAACATTCAGAAGTTTTCGGTACTTAGAAAAATTCTGCCGATTTCGGTACTTAGAAAATTCTGACGATTTCGGTACTTAGAGAAATTCTGCTGATTTCGGTACTTAGAAAAATTCTGATGATTTCGGAACTTAGAAAAATTCTGTTGATTTCGGTACTTGGAAAATTTCTGCCTTTTTCGGTACTTTGAAAAGACTCAGAAGTTTTCAGTACTTAGAAAATATCTGACGTTTTCGGTACTTAGAAAAATGCTTACGATTTCGATACTTATTAAACATTCAAAAGTTTCCGGTACTTAGAAAAATTCTGCCGATTTCGGTACTTAGAAAAATTCTGTTGATTTCGGTACTTAGAAAAATTCTGTCGATTTCGGTACTTAGAAAAGACTCGTAAGTTTTCGGTACTTAGAAAATTTCTGACGTTTTCGGTACTTAGAAAAATTCTTTTGATTTCATTACTTAGAACATTTCTGCCTTTTTCGGTACTTTGAAAAGACTCAGAAGTTTTCGGTACTTAGAAAATTTCTGACGATTTCGGTACTTAGAAAAATTCTGACGATTTCGGTACTTAGAAAAATTCTGTCGATTTCGGTACTTAGAAAACATTCAGAAGTTTTCGGTACTTAGAAAATTTCTGCCTTTTTCGGTACTTAGAATACATTCAGAAGTTTTCGGTACTTAGAAAATTTCTGACGTTTTCGGTACTTAGAAAAATTCTGTTGATTTCGGTACTTGGAAAATTTCTGCCTTTTTCGGTACTTTGAAAAGACTCAGAAGTTTTCAGTACTTAGAAAATTTCTCACGTTTTCGGTACTTAGAAAAATTCTGCCGATTTCGGTACTTAGGAAAATTCTTACAATTTCGATACTTATTAAACATTCAGAAGTTTTCGGTACTTAGAAAAATTCTGCCGATTTCGGTACTTAGAAAATTCTGACGATTTCGGTACTTTGAAATATTCTGCCTCTTTCGGTACTTTGAAAAGACTAGGAAGTTTGCAGTACTTAGAAAATTTCTGACGTTTTCGGTACTTAGAAAAATTCTGCCGATTTCGGTACTTAGGAAAATTCTTACGATTTCGATACTTATTAAACATTCAGAAGTTTTCGGTACTTAGAAAAATTCTGCCGATTTCGGTACTTAGAAAATTCTGACGATTTCGGTACATAGAAAACATTCAAAAGTTTTCGGTACTTAGAAAAATTCTGTCTATTTCGGTACTTAGAAAAATTCAGTCAATTTCGGTACTTAGGAAAATTCTTACGATTTCGATACTTATTAAACATTCAGAAGTTTTCGGTACTTTGAAAAATTCTGCCGATTTCGATACTTAGAAAATTCTGACGATTTCGGTACTTAGAGAAATTCTGCTGATTTCGGTACTTAGAAAAATTCTGATGATTTCGGAACTTAGAAAAATTCTGTTGATTTCGGTACTTGGAAAATTTCTGCCTTTTTCGGTACTTTGAAAAGACTCAGAAGTTTTCAGTACTTAGAAAATATCTGACGTTTTCGGTACTTAGAAAATTTCTGACATTTTCGGTACTTAGAAAAATGCTTACGATTTCGATACTTATTAAACATTCAAAAGTTTCCGGTACTTAGAAAAATTCTGCCGATTTCGGTACTTAGAAAAATTCTGTTGATTTCGGTACTTAGAAAAATTCTGTCGATTTCGGTACTTAGAAAAGTCTCGGAAGTTTTCGGTACTTAGAAAATTTCTGACGTTTTCGGTACTTAGAAAAATTCTTTTGATTTCATTACTTAGAAAATTTCTGCCTTTTTCGGTACTTTGAAAAGACTCAGAAGTTTTCGGTACTTAGAAAATTTCTGACGATTTCGGTACTTAGAAAAATTCTGACGATTTCGGTACTTAGAAAAATTCTGTCGATTTCGGTACTTAGAAAACATTCAGAAGTTTTCGGTACTTAGAAAATTTCTGCCTTTTTCGGTACTTAGAATACATTCAGAAGTTTTCGGTACTTAAAAAAATTCTGTTGATTTCGGTACTTGGAAAATTTCCGCCTTTTTCGGTAATTTGAAAAGACTCAGAAGTTTTCAGTACTTAGAAAATTTCTGACGTTTTCGGTACTTAGAAAAATTCTGCCGATTTCGGAACTTAGGAAAATTCTTACGATTTCGATACTTATTAAACATTCAGAAGGTTTCGGTACTTAGAAAAATTCTGCCGATTTCGGTACTTAGAAAATTCTGACGATTTCGGTACTTTGAAATATTCTGCCTCTTTCGGTACTTTGAAAAGACTAGGAAGTTTGCAGTACTTAGAAAATTTCTGACGTTTTCGGTACTTAGAAAAATTCTGCCGATTTCGGTACTTAGGAAAATTCTTACGATTTCGATACTTATTAAACACTCAGAAGTTTTCGGTACTTAGAAAAATTCTGCCGATTTCGATACTTAGAAAATTCTGACGATTTCGGTACTTTGAAATATTCTGCCTTTTTCGGTACTTAGAAAACATTCAAAAGTTTTCGGTACTTAGAAAAATTCAGTCAATTTCGGTACTTAGGAAAATTCTTACGATTTCGATACTTATTAAACATTCAGAAGTTTTCGGTACTTTGAAAAATTCTGCCGATTTCGATACTTAGAAAATTCTGACGATTTCGGTACTTAGAGAAATTCTGCTGATTTCGGTACTTAGAAAAATTCTGATGATTTCGGAACTTAGAAAAATTCTGTTGATTTCGGTACTTGGAAAATTTCTGCCTTTTTCGGTACTTTGAAAAGACTCAGAAGTTTTCAGTACTTAGAAAATATCTGACGTTTTCGGTACTTAGAAAATTTCTGACATTTTCGGTACTTAGAAAAATGCTTACGATTTCGATACTTATTAAACATTCAAAAGTTTCCGGTACTTAGAAAAATTCTGCCGATTTCGGTACTTAGAAAAATTCTGTTGATTTCGGTACTTAGAAAAATTCTGTCGATTTCGGTACTTAGAAAAGACTCGGAAGTTTTCGGTACTTAGAAAATTTCTGACGTTTTCGGTACTTAGAAAAATTCTTTTGATTTCATTACTTAGAAAATTTCTGCCTTTTTCGGTACTTTGAAAAGACTCAGAAGTTTTCGGTACTTAGAAAATTTCTGACGATTTCGGTACTTAGAAAAATTCTGACGATTTCGGTACTTAGAAAAATTCTGTCGATTTCGGTACTTAGAAAACATTCAGAAGTTTTCGGTACTTAGAAAATTTCTGCCTTTTTCGGTACTTAGAATACATTCAGAAGTTTTCGGTACTTAAAAAAATTCTGTTGATTTCGGTACTTGGAAAATTTCCGCCTTTTTCGGTAATTTGAAAAGACTCAGAAGTTTTCAGTACTTAGAAAATTTCTGACGTTTTCGGTACTTAGAAAAATTCTGCCGATTTCGGAACTTAGGAAAATTCTTACGATTTCGATACTTATTAAACATTCAGAAGGTTTCGGTACTTAGAAAAATTCTGCCGATTTCGGTACTTAGAAAATTCTGACGATTTCGGTACTTTGAAATATTCTGCCTCTTTCGGTACTTTGAAAAGACTAGGAAGTTTGCAGTACTTAGAAAATTTCTGACGTTTTCGGTACTTAGAAAAATTCTGCCGATTTCGGTACTTAGGAAAATTCTTACGATTTCGATACTTATTAAACACTCAGAAGTTTTCGGTACTTAGAAAAATTCTGCCGATTTCGATACTTAGAAAATTCTGACGATTTCGGTACTTTGAAATATTCTGCCTTTTTCGGTACTTAGAAAACATTCAAAAGTTTTCGGTACTTAGAAAAATTCAGTCAATTTCGGTACTTAGGAAAATTCTTACGATTTCGATACTTATTAAACATTCAGAAGTTTTCGGTACTTTGAAAAATTCTGCCGATTTCGATACTTAGAAAATTCTGACGATTTCGGTACTTAGAGAAATTCTGCTGATTTCGGTACTTAGAAAAATTCTGATGATTTCGGAACTTAGAAAAACTCTGTTGATTTCGGTACTTGGAAAATTTCTGCCTTTTTCGGTACTTTGAAAAGACTCAGAAGTTTTCAGTACTTAGAAAATATCTGACGTTTTCGGTACTTAGAAAATTTCTGACATTTTCGGTACTTAGAAAAATGCTTACGATTTCGATACTTATTAAACATTCAAAAGTTTCCGGTACTTAGAAAAATTCTGCCGATTTCGGTACTTAGAAAAATTCTGTTGATTTCGGTACTTAGAAAAATTCTGTCGATTTCGGTACTTAGAAAAGACTCGGAAGTTTTCGGTACTTAGAAAATTTCTGACGTTTTCGGTACTTAGAAAAATTCTTTTGATTTCATTACTTAGAAAATTTCTGCCTTTTTCGGTACTTTGAAAAGACTCAGAAGTTTTCGGTACTTAGAAAATTTCTGACGATTTCGGTACTTAGAAAAATTCTGACGATTTCGGTACTTAGAAAAATTCTGTCGATTTCGGTACTTAGAAAACATTCAGAAGTTTTCGGTACTTAGAAAATTTCTGCCTTTTTCGGTACTTAGAATACATTCAGAAGTTTTCGGTACTTAAAAAAATTCTGTTGATTTCGGTACTTGGAAAATTTCCGCCTTTTTCGGTAATTTGAAAAGACTCAGAAGTTTTCAGTACTTAGAAAATTTCTGACGTTTTCGGTACTTAGAAAAATTCTGCCGATTTCGGAACTTAGGAAAATTCTTACGATTTCGATACTTATTAAACATTCAGAAGGTTTCGGTACTTAGAAAAATTCTGCCGATTTCGGTACTTAGAAAATTCTGACGATTTCGGTACTTTGAAATATTCTGCCTCTTTCGGTACTTTGAAAAGACTAGGAAGTTTGCAGTACTTAGAAAATTTCTGACGTTTTCGGTACTTAGAAAAATTCTGCCGATTTCGGTACTTAGGAAAATTCTTACGATTTCGATACTTATTAAACACTCAGAAGTTTTCGGTACTTAGAAAAATTCTGCCGATTTCGATACTTAGAAAATTC
Source organism: Parasteatoda tepidariorum (assembly GCF_982258835.1). Classification (NCBI taxonomy): domain Eukaryota; kingdom Metazoa; phylum Arthropoda; class Arachnida; order Araneae; family Theridiidae; genus Parasteatoda; species Parasteatoda tepidariorum. The sequence goes on along the minus strand of NC_141755.1, from coordinate 130,224,049 downwards.
TGACGATTTCGGTACTTTGAAATATTCTGCCTTTTTCGGTACTTAGAAAACATTCAAAAGTTTTCGGTACTTAGAAAAATTCAGTCAATTTCGGTACTTAGGAAAATTCTTACGATTTCGATACTTATTAAACATTCAGAAGTTTTCGGTACTTAGAAAAATTCTGCCGATTTCGGTACTTAGAAAATTCTGACGATTTCGGTACTTAGAGAAATTCTGCTGATTTCGGTACTTAGAAAAATTCTGATGATTTCGGAACTTAGAAAAATTCTGTTGATTTCGGTACTTGGAAAATTTCTTCCTTTTTCGGTACTTTGAAAAGACTCAGAAGTTTTCAGTACTTAGAAAATATCTGACGTTTTCGGTACTTAGAAAAATGCTTACGATTTCGATACTTATTAAACATTCAAAAGTTTCCGGTACTTAGAAAAATTCTGCCGATTTCGGTACTTAGAAAAATTCTGTTGATTTCGGTACTTAGAAAAATTCTGTCGATTTCGGTACTTAGAAAAGACTCGTAAGTTTTCGGTACTTAGAAAATTTCTGACGTTTTCGGTACTTAGAAAAATTCTTTTGATTTCATTACTTAGAACATTTCTGCCTTTTTCGGTACTTTGAAAAGACTCAGAAGTTTTCGGTACTTAGAAAATTTCTGACGATTTCGGTACTTAGAAAAATTCTGACGATTTCGGTACTTAGAAAAATTCTGTCGATTTCGGTACTTAGAAAACATTCAGAAGTTTTCGGTACTTAGAAAATTTCTGCCTTTTTCGGTACTTAGAATACATTCAGAAGTTTTCGGTACTTAGAAAATTTCTGACGTTTTCGGTACTTAGAAAAATTCTGTTGATTTCGGTACTTGGAAAATTTCTGCCTTTTTCGGTACTTTGAAAAGACTCAGAAGTTTTCAGTACTTAGAAAATTTCTGACGTTTTCGGTACTTAGAAAAATTCTGCCGATTTCGGTACTTAGGAAAATTCTTACGATTTCGATACTTATTAAACATTCATAAGTTTTCGGTACTTAGAAAAATTCTGCCGATTTCGGTACTTAGAAAATTCTGACGATTTCGGTACTTTGAAATATTCTGCCTCTTTCGGTACTTTGAAAAGACTAGGAAGTTTGCAGTACTTAGAAAATTTCTGACGTTTTCGGTACTTAGAAAAATTCTGCCGATTTCGGTACTTAGGAAAATTCTTACGATTTCGATACTTATTAAACATTCAGAAGTTTTCGGTACTTTGAAAAATTCTGCCGATTTCGATACTTAGAAAATTCTGACGATTTCGGTACTTAGAGAAATTCTACTGATTTCGGTACTTAGAAAAATTCTGATGATTTCGGAACTTAGAAAAATTCTGTTGATTTCGGTACTTGGAAAATTTCTGCCTTTTTCGGTACTTTGAAAAGACTCAGAAGTTTTCAGTACTTAGAAAATATCTGACGTTTTCGGTACTTAGAAAATTTCTGACATTTTCGGTACTTAGAAAAATGCTTACGATTTCGATACTTATTAAACATTCAAAAGTTTCCGGTACTTAGAAAAATTCTGCCGATTTCGGTACTTAGAAAAATTCTGTTGATTTCGGTACTTAGAAAAATTCTGTCGATTTCGGTACTTAGAAAAGACTCGGAAGTTTTCGGTACTTAGAAAATTTCTGACGTTTTCGGTACTTAGAAAAATTCTTTTGATTTCATTACTTAGAAAATTTCTGCCTTTTTCGGTACTTTGAAAAGACTCAGAAGTTTTCGGTACTTAGAAAATTTCTGACGATTTCGGTACTTAGAAAAATTCTGACGATTTCGGTACTTAGAAAAATTCTTACGATTTCGATACTTATTAAACATTCAGAAGTTTTCGGTACTTAGAAAAATTCTGCCGATTTCGGTACTTAGAAAATTCTGACGATTTCGGTACTTTGAAAAATTCTGCCTTTTTCGGTACATAGAAAACATTCAAAAGTTTTCGGTACTTAGAAAAATTCTGTTGATTTCGGTACTTAGAAAAATTCAGTCAATTTCGGTACTTAGGAAAATTCTTACGATTTCGATACTTATTAAACATTCAGAAGTTTTCGGTACTTTGAAAAATTCTGCCGATTTCGGTACTTGGAAAATTCTGACGATTTCGGTACTTAGAGAAATTCTGCTGATTTCGGTACTTAGAAAAATTCTGATGATTTCGGAACTTAGAAAAATTCTGTTGATTTCGGTACTTGGAAAATTTCTGCCTTTTTCGGTACTTTGAAAAGACTCAGAAGTTTTCAGTACTTAGAAAATATCTGACGTTTTCGGTACTTAGAAAATTTCTGACATTTTCGGTACTTAGAAAAATGCTTACGATTTCGATACTTATTAAACATTCAAAAGTTTCCGGTACTTAGAAAAATTCTGCCGATTTCGGTACTTTGAAAAATTCTGTTGATTTCGGTACTTAGAAAAATTCTGTCGATTTCGGTACTTAGAAAAGACTCGGAAGTTTTCGGTACTTAGAAAATTTCTGACGTTTTCGGTACTTAGAAAAATTCTTTTGATTTCATTACTTAGAAAATTTCTGCCTTTTTCGGTACTTTGAAAAGACTCAGAAGTTTTCGGTACTTAGAAAATTTCTGACGATTTCTATACTTATTAAACATTCAGAAGTTTTCGGTACTTAGAAAAATTCTGCCGATTTCGGTACTTAGAAAAATTCTGTTGATTTCGGTACTTAGAAAAATTCTGTCGATTTCGGTACTTAGAAAAGACTCGGAAGTTTTCGGTACTTAGAAAATTTCTGACGTTTTCGGTACTTAGAAAAATTCTTTTGAATTCGGTACTTAGAAAATTTCTGCCTTTTTCGGTACTTTGAAAAGACTCAGAGGTTTTCGGTACTTAGAAAATTTCTGACGATTTCGGTACTTAGAAAAATTCTGTCGATTTCGGTACTTAGAAAACATTCAGAAGTTTTCGGTACTTAGAAAATCTCTGCCTTTTTCGGTACTTAGAAAACATTCAAAAGTTTTCGGTACTTAGAAAAATTCTGTCGAATTCGGTACTTAGAAAAATTCTGTTGATTTCGGTACTAGGAAAATTTCTGCCTTTTTCGGTACTTTGAAAAGACTCAGAAGTTTTCAGTACTTAGAAAATATCTGACGTTCTCGGTACTTAGAAAATTTCTGACATTTTCGGTACTTAGAAAAATTCTGATGATTTCGGTACTTGGAAAATTTCTGATGATTTCGGATCTTAGAAAATTTCTGACCTTTTCGATACTTAGAAAAATACTTACGATTTCTATACTTATTAAACATTCAGAAGTTTTCGGTACTTAGAAAAATTCTGCCGATTTCGGTACTTAGAAAAATTCTGTTGATTTCGGTGCTTAGAAAAATTCTGTCGATTTCGGTACTTAGAAAAGACTCGGAAGTTTTCGGTACTTAGAAAATATCTGACGTTCTCGGTACTTAGAAAATTTCTGACGTTTTCTGTACTTAGAAAAATTCTTTTGATTTCGGTACTTAGAAAAATTCTGACGATTTCGGTACTTAGAAAATTCTTACGATTTCGGTACTTAGAAAAATTCTGATGATTTCGGATCTTAGAAAATTTCTGACCTTTTCGATACTTAGAAAATTTCTGACGTTTTCGGTACTTAGAGAAGTTCTGTCGATTTCGGTACTTGGAAAATTTCTGCCTTTTTCGGTACTTTGAAAAGACTCAGAAGTTTTCGGTTCTTAGAAAAATTCTTACGATTTCGATACTTATTAAACATTCAGAAGTTTTCGGTACTTAGAAAAATTCTGTCGATCTCGGTACTTAGAAAAGACTCGGAAGTTTTCGGTACTTAGAAAATTTCTGACGTTTTCGGTACTTAGAAAAATTCTGATGATTTCGGTACTTAGAAAAATTCTGATGATTTCGGAACTTAGAAAAATTCTGCTGATTTCGGTACTTGGAAAATTTCTGCCTTTTTCGGTACTTTGAAAAGACTCAGAAGTTTTCAGTATACTTAGAAAATTTCTGATGTTTTCGATACTTAGAAAATTTCTGACGTTTTCGGTACTTAGAAAATTCTGACGATTTCGGTACTTAGAAAATTCTGACGATTTCGGTACTTTGAAAAGACTCGGAAGTTTTCGGTACTTAGAAAATTTCTGACGTTTTCGGTACTTAGAAAAATTCTTTTGATTTCATTACTTAGAAAATTTCTGCCTTTTTCGGTACTTTGAAAAGACTCAGAAGTTTTCGGTACTTTGAAAATTTCTGACGATTTCGGTACTTAGAAAAATTCTGACGATTTCGGTACTTAGAAAAATTCTGTCGATTTCGGTACTTAGAAAACATTCAGAAGTTTTCGGTACTTAGAAAATTTCTGCCTTTTTCGGTACTTAGAATACATTCAGAAGTTTTCGGTACTTAAAAAAATTCTGTTGATTTCGGTACTTGGAAAATTTCCGCCTTTTTCGGTACTTTGAAAAGACTCAGAAGTTTTCAGTACTTAGAAAATTTCTGACGTTTTCGGTACTTAGAAAAATTCTGCCGATTTCGGTACTTAGGAAAATTCTGACGATTTCGATACTTATTAAACACTCAGAAGTTTTCGGTACTTAGAAAAATTCTGCCGATTTCGATACTTAGAAAATTCTGACGATTTCGGTACTTTGAAATATTCTGCCTTTTTCGGTACTTAGAAAACATTCAAAAGTTTTCGGTACTTAGAAAAATTCAGTCAATTTCGGTACTTAGGAAAATTCTTACGATTTCGATACTTATTAAACATTCAGAAGTTTTCGGTACTTAGAAAAATTCTGCCGATTTCGTTACTTAGAAAATTCTGACGATTTCGGTACTTAGAGAAATTCTGCTGATTTCGGTACTTAGAAAAATTCTGATGATTTCGGAACTTAGAAAAATTCTGTTGATTTCGGTACTTGGAAAATTTCTTCCTTTTTCGGTACTTTGAAAAGACTCAGAAGTTTTCAGTACTTAGAAAATATCTGACGTTTTCGGTACTTAGAAAAATGCTTACGATTTCGATACTTGTTAAACATTCAAAAGTTTCCGGTACTTAGAAAAATTCTGCCGATTTCGGTACTTAGAAAAATTCTGTTGATTTCGGTACTTAGAAAAATTCTGTCGATTTCGGTACTTAGAAAAGACTCGTAAGTTTTCGGTACTTAGAAAATTTCTGACGTTTTCGGTACTTAGAAAAATTCTTTTGATTTCATTACTTAGAAAATTTCTGCCTTTTTCGGTACTTTGAAAAGACTCAGAAGTTTTCGGTACTTTGAAAATTTCTGACGATTTCGGTACTTAGAAAAATTCTGACGATTTCGGTACTTAGAAAAATTCTGTCGATTTCGGTACTTAGAAAACATTCAGAAGTTTTCGGTACTTAGAAAATTTCTGCCTTTTTCGGTACTTAGAATACATTCAGAAGTTTTCGGTACTTAAAAAAATTCTGTTGATTTCGGTACTTGGAAAATTTTCGCCTTTTTCGGTACTTTGAAAAGACTCAGAAGTTTTCAGTACTTATTAAACACTCAGAAGTTTTCGGTACTTAGAAAAATTCTGCCGATTTCGATACTTAGAAAATTCTGACGATTTCGGTACTTTGAAATATTCTGCCTTTTTCGGTACTTAGAAAACATTCAAAAGTTTTCGGTACTTAGAAAAATTCAGTCAATTTCGGTACTTAGGAAAATTCTTACGATTTCGATACTTATTAAACATTCAGAAGTTTTCGGTACTTAGAAAAATTCTGCCGATTTCGTTACTTAGAAAATTCTGACGATTTCGGTACTTAGAGAAATTCTGCTGATTTCGGTACTTAGAAAAATTCTGATGATTTCGGAACTTAGAAAAATTCTGTTGATTTCGGTACTTGGAAAATTTCTTCCTTTTTCGGTACTTTGAAAAGACTCAGAAGTTTTCAGTACTTAGAAAATATCTGACGTTTTCGGTACTTAGAAAAATGCTTACGATTTCGATACTTGTTAAACATTCAAAAGTTTCCGGTACTTAGAAAAATTCTGCCGATTTCGGTACTTAGAAAAATTCTGTTGATTTCGGTACTTAGAAAAATTCTGTCGATTTCGGTACTTAGAAAAGACTCGTAAGTTTTCGGTACTTAGAAAATTTCTGACGTTTTCGGTACTTAGAAAAATTCTTTTGATTTCATTACTTAGAAAATTTCTGCCTTTTTCGGTACTTTGAAAAGACTCAGAAGTTTTCGGTACTTTGAAAATTTCTGACGATTTCGGTACTTAGAAAAATTCTGACGATTTCGGTACTTAGAAAAATTCTGTCGATTTCGGTACTTAGAAAACATTCAGAAGTTTTCGGTACTTAGAAAATTTCTGCCTTTTTCGGTACTTAGAATACATTCAGAAGTTTTCGGTACTTAAAAAAATTCTGTTGATTTCGGTACTTGGAAAATTTTCGCCTTTTTCGGTACTTTGAAAAGACTCAGAAGTTTTCAGTACTTAGAAAATTTCTGACGTTTTCGGTACTTAGAAAAATTCTGCCGATTTCGGTACTTAGGAAAATTCTGACGATTTCGATACTTATTAAACACTCAGAAGTTTTCGGTACTTAGAAAAATTCTGCCGATTTCGATACTTAGAAAATTCTGACGATTTCGGTACTTTGAAATATTCTGCCTTTTTCGGTACTTAGAAAACATTCAAAAGTTTTCGGTACTTAGAAAAATTCAGTCAATTTCGGTACTTAGGAAAATTCTTACGATTTCGATACTTATTAAACATTCAGAAGTTTTCGGTACTTAGAAAAATTCTGCCGATTTCGTTACTTAGAAAATTCTGACGATTTCGGTACTTAGAGAAATTCTGCTGATTTCGGTACTTAGAAAAATTCTGATGATTTCGGAACTTAGAAAAATTCTGTTGATTTCGGTACTTGGAAAATTTCTTCCTTTTTCGGTACTTTGAAAAGACTCAGAAGTTTTCAGTACTTAGAAAATATCTGACGTTTTCGGTACTTAGAAAAATGCTTACGATTTCGATACTTGTTAAACATTCAAAAGTTTCCGGTACTTAGAAAAATTCTGCCGATTTCGGTACTTAGAAAAATTCTGTTGATTTCGGTACTTAGAAAAATTCTGTCGATTTCGGTACTTAGAAAAGACTCGTAAGTTTTCGGTACTTAGAAAATTTCTGACGTTTTCGGTACTTAGAAAAATTCTTTTGATTTCATTACTTAGAACATTTCTGCCTTTTTCGGTACTTTGAAGAGACTCAGAAGTTTTCGGTACTTAGAAAATTTCTGACGATTTCGGTACTTAGAAAAATTCTGACGATTTCGGTACTTAGAAAAATTCTGTCGATTTCGGTACTTAGAAAACATTCAGAAGTTTTCGGTACTTAGAAAATTTCTGCCTTTTTCGGTACTTAGAATACATTCAGAAGTTTTCGGTACTTAGAAAATTTCTGACGTTTTCGGTACTTAGAAAAATTCTGTTGATTTCGGTACTTGGAAAATTTCTGCCTTTTTCGGTACTTTGAAAAGACTCAGAAGTTTTCAGTACTTAGAAAATTTCTGACGTTTTCGGTACTTAGGAAAATTCTTACGATTTCGATACTTATTAAACATTCAGAAGTTTTCGGTACTTAGAAAAATTCTGCCGATTTCGGTACTTAGAAAATTCTGACGATTTCGGTACTTTGAAATATTCTGCCTCTTTCGGTACTTTGAAAAGACTAGGAAGTTTGCAGTACTTAGAAAATTTCTGACGTTTTCGGTACTTAGAAAAATTCTGCCGATTTCGGTACTTAGGAAAATTCTTACGATTTCGATACTTATTAAACATTCAGAAGTTTTCGGTACTTAGAAAAATTTTGCCGATTTCGGTACTTAGAAAATTCTGACGATTTCGGTACTTTGAAAAATTCTGCCTTTTTCGGTACATAGAAAACATTCAAAAGTTTTCGGTACTTAGAAAAATTCTGTCTATTTCGGTACTTAGAAAAATTCAGTCAATTTCGGTACTTAGGAAAATTCTTACGATTTCGATACTTATTAAACATTCAGAAGTTTTCGGTACTTTGAAAAATTCTGCCGATTTCGATACTTAGAAAATTCTGACGATTTCGGTACTTAGAGAAATTCTGCTGATTTCGGTACTTAGAAAAATTCTGATGATTTCGGAACTTAGAAAAATTCTGTTGATTTCGGTACTTGGAAAATTTCTGCCTTTTTCGGTACTTTGAAAAGACTCAGAAGTTTTCAGTACTTAGAAAATATCTGACGTTTTCGGTACTTAGAAAATTTCTGACATTTTCGGTACTTAGAAAAATGCTTACGATTTCGATACTTATTAAACATTCAAAAGTCTCCGGTACTTAGAAAAATTCTGCCGATTTCGGTACTTAGAAAAATTCTGTTGATTTCGGTACTTAGAAAAATTCTGTCGATTTCGGTACTTAGAAAAGACTCGGAAGTTTTCGGTACTTAGAAAATTTCTGACGTTTTCGGTACTTAGAAAAATTCTTTTGATTTCATTACTTAGAAAATTTCTGCCTTTTTCGGTACTTTGAAAAGACTCAGAAGTTTTCGGTACTTAGAAAATTTCTGACGATTTCGGTACTTAGAAAAATTCTGACGATTTCGGTACTTAGAAAAATTCTTACGATTTCGATACTTATTAAACATTCAGAAGTTTTCGGTACTTAGAAAAATTCTGCCGATTTCGGTACTTAGAAAATTCTGACGATTTCGGTACTTTGAAAAATTCTGCCTTTTTCGGTACATAGAAAACATTCAAAAGTTTTCGGTACTTAGAAAAATTCTGTTGATTTCGGTACTTAGAAAAATTCAGTCAATTTCGGTACTTAGGAAAATTCTTACGATTTCGATACTTATTAAACATTCAGAAGTTTTCGGTACTTTGAAAAATTCTGCCGATTTCGGTACTTGGAAAATTCTGACGATTTCGGTACTTAGAGAAATTCTGCTGATTTCGGTACTTAGAAAAATTCTGATGATTTCGGAACTTAGAAAAATTCTGTTGATTTCGGTACTTGGAAAATTTCTGCCTTTTTCGGTACTTTGAAAAGACTCAGAAGTTTTCAGTACTTAGAAAATATCTGACGTTTTCGGTACTTAGAAAATTTCTGACATTTTCGGTACTTAGAAAAATGCTTACGATTTCGATACTTATTAAACATTCAAAAGTTTCCGGTACTTAGAAAAATTCTGCCGATTTCGGTACTTTGAAAAATTCTGTTGATTTCGGTACTTAGAAAAATTCTGTCGATTTCGGTACTTAGAAAAGACTCGGAAGTTTTCGGTACTTAGAAAATTTCTGACGTTTTCGGTACTTAGAAAAATTCTTTTGATTTCATTACTTAGAAAATTTCTGCCTTTTTCGGTACTTTGAAAAGACTCAGAAGTTTTCGGTACTTAGAAAATTTCTGACGATTTCTATACTTATTAAACATTCAGAAGTTTTCGGTACTTAGAAAAATTCTGCCGATTTCGGTACTTAGAAAAATTCTGTTGATTTCGGTACTTAGAAAAATTCTGTCGATTTCGGTACTTAGAAAAGACTCGGAAGTTTTCGGTACTTAGAAAATTTCTGACGTTTTCGGTACTTAGAAAAATTCTTTTGAATTCGGTACTTAGAAAATTTCTGCCTTTTTCGGTACTTTGAAAAGACTCAGAGGTTTTCGGTACTTAGAAAATTTCTGACGATTTCGGTACTTAGAAAAATTCTGTCGATTTCGGTACTTAGAAAACATTCAGAAGTTTTCGGTACTTAGAAAATCTCTGCCTTTTTCGGTACTTAGAAAACATTCAAAAGTTTTCGGTACTTAGAAAAATTCTGTCGAATTCGGTACTTAGAAAAATTCTGTTGATTTCGGTACTAGGAAAATTTCTGCCTTTTTCGGTACTTTGAAAAGACTCAGAAGTTTTCAGTACTTAGAAAATATCTGACGTTCTCGGTACTTAGAAAATTTCTGACATTTTCGGTACTTAGAAAAATTCTGATGATTTCGGAACTTAGAAAAATTCTGTTGATTTCGGTACTTGGAAAATTTCTGATGATTTCGGATCTTAGAAAATTTCTGACCTTTTCGATACTTAGAAAAATACTTACGATTTCTATACTTATTAAACATTCAGAAGTTTTCGGTACTTAGAAAAATTCTGCCGATTTCGGTACTTAGAAAAATTCTGTTGATTTCGGTACTTAGAAAAATTCTGTCGATTTCGGTACTTAGAAAAGACTCGGAAGTTTTCGGTACTTAGAAAATATCTGACGTTCTCGGTACTTAGAAAATTTCTGACGTTTTCTGTACTTAGAAAAATTCTTTTGATTTCGGTACTTAGAAAAATTCTGACGATTTCGGTACTTAGAAAATTCTTACGATTTCGGTACTTAGAAAAATTCTGATGATTTCGGATCTTAGAAAATTTCTGACCTTTTCGATACTTAGAAAATTTCTGACGTTTTCGGTACTTAGAGAAGTTCTGTCGATTTCGGTACTTGGAAAATTTCTGCCTTTTTCGGTACTTTGAAAAGACTCAGAAGTTTTCAGTACTTAGAAAATATCTGACGTTCTCGGTACTTAGAAAATTTCTGACATTTTCGGTACTTAGAAAAATTCTGCCTATTTCGGTACTTAGAAAAATTCTCTTGATTTCGGTACTTGGAAAATTTCTGCCATTTTCGGTACTTTGAAAAGACTCAGAAGTTTTCGGTTCTTAGAAAAATTCTTACGATTTCGATACTTATTAAACATTCAGAAGTTTTCGGTACTTAGAAAAATTCTGTCGATCTCGGTACTTAGAAAGGACTCGGAAGTTTTCGGTACTTAGAAAATTTCTGACGTTTTCGGTACTTAGAAAAATTCTGATGATTTCGGTACTTAGAAAAATTCTGATGATTTCGGAACTTAGAAAAATTCTGCTGATTTCGGTACTTGGAAAATTTCTGCCTTTTTCGGTACTTTGAAAAGACTCAGAAGTTTTCAGTATACTTAGAAAATTTCTGACGTTTTCGATACTTAGAAAATTTCTGACGTTTTCGGTACTTAGAAAATTCTGACGATTTCGGTACTTAGAAAATTCTGACGATTTCGGTACTTTGAAAAGACTCAGAAGTTTTCGGTTCTTAGAAAAATTCTTACGATTTCGATACTTATTAAACATTCAGAAGTTTTCGGTACTTAGAAAAATTCTGTCGATTTCGGTACTTAGAAAACATTCAGAAGTTTTCGGTACTTAGAAAATTTCTGCCTTTTTCGGTACTTAGAAAACATTCAAAAGTTTTCGGTACTTAGAAAAATTCTGTTGATTTCGGTACTTACGAAAATTCTTACGATTTCGATACTTATTAAACATTCAGAAGTTTTCGGTACTTAGAAAAATTCTGCCGATTTCAGTACTTAGAAAATTCTGACGATTTCGGTACTTTGAAAAATTCTGCCTTTTTCGGTACTTTGAAAAGACTAGGAAGTTTGCAGTACTTAGAAAATTTCTGACGTTTTCGGTACTTAGAAAAATTCTGTCGATATCGGTACTAGGAAAATTTCTGCCTTTTTCGGTACTTTGAAAAGACTCAGAAGTTTTCAGTACTTAGAAAATATCTGACATTTTCGGTATTTAGAAAATTTCTGACATTTTCGGTACTTAGAAAAATTCTGCCGATTTCGGTACTTAGAAAAATTCTGTTGATTTCGGTACTTAGAAAAATTCTGTCGATTTCGGTACTTAGAAAACACTCGGAAGTTTTCGGTTCTTAGAAAATGTCTGCCTTTTTTGGTACTTAGAAAACATTCAGAAGTTTTCGGAACTTAGAAAAATTCTGTCGAATTCGGTACTTAGAAAAATTCTGTTGATTTCGGTACTTAGAAAAATTCTGTCGATTTCGGTACTTAGAAAAATTCTGTCGATTTCGGTACTTAGAAAAGCATCGGAAGTTTTCGGTACTTAGAAAATTTCTGACGTTTTCGGTACTTAGAAAAATTCTTTTGATTTCGGTACTTAGAAAATTTCTGCCTTTTTCGGTACTTTGAAAAGACTCAGAAGTTTTCGGTACTTAGAAAATTTCTGACGATTTCGGTACTTAGAAAAATTCTGACGATTTCGGTACTTAGAAAAATTCTGTCGATTTCGGTACTTAGAAAACATTCAGAAATTTTCGGTACTTAGAAAATTTCTGCCTTTTTCGGTACTTAGAAAACATTCAAAAGTTTTCGGTACTTAGAAAAATTCTGTCGAATTCGGTACTTAGAAAAATTCTGTTGATTTCGGTACTAGGAAAATTTCTGCCTTTTTCGGTACTTTGAAAAGACTCAGAAGTTTTCAGTACTTAGAAAATTTCTGACGTTTTCGGTACTTAGAAAAACTCTTTTGATTTCGGTACTTAGAAAAATTCTGACGATTTCGGTACTTAGAAAATTCTGACGATTTCGGTACTTAGAAAAATTCTGATGATTTCGGATCTTAGAAAATTTCTGACCTTTTCGATACTTAGAAAATTTCTGACGTTTTCGGTACTTAGAGAAATTCTGTCGATTTCGGTACTTGGAAAATTTCTGCCATTTTCGGTACTTTGAAAAGACTCAGAAGTTTTCGGTTCTTAGAAAAATTCTTACGATTTCGATACTTATTAAACATTCAGAAGTTTTCGGTACTTAGAAAAATTCTGTCGATTTCGGTACTTAAAAAACATTCAGAAGTTTTCGGTACTTAGAAAATTTCTGCCTTTTTCGGTACTTAGAAAACATTCAAAAGTTTTCGGTAATTAGAAAAATTCTGTTGATTTCGGTACTTTGAAAAATTCAGTCAATTTCGGTACTTAGGAAAATTTTTACGATTTCGATACTTATTAAACATTCAGAAGTTTTCGGTACTTAGAAAAATTCTGCCGATTTCAGTACTTAGAAAATTCTGACGATTTCGGTACTTTGAAAAATTCTGCCTTTTTCGGTACTTTGAAAAGACTAGGAAGTTTGCAGTACTTAGAAAATTTCTGACGTTTTCGGTACTTAGAAAAATTCTGTCGATTTCGGTACTTGGAAAATTTCTGCCTTTTTCGGTTCTTTGAAAAGACTCAGAAGTTTTCAGTACTTAGAAAATATCTGACATTTTCGGTACTTAGAAAAATTCTTTTGATTTCGGTACTTAGAAAATTTCTGCCTTTTTCGGTACTTTGAAAAGACTCAGAAGTTTTCGGTACTTAGAAAAATTCTGCCGATTTCGGTACTTAGAAAAATTCTGTTGATTTCGGTACTTAGAAAAATTCTGTCGATTTCGGTACTTAGAAAAGACTCGGAAGTTTTCGGTACTTAGAAAATTTCTGACGTTTTCGGTACTTAGAAAAATTCTTTTGAATTCGGTACTTAGAAAATTTCTGCCTTTTTCGGTACTTTGAAAAGACTCAGAAGTTTTCGGTACTTAGAAAATTTCTGACGATTTCGGTACTTAGAAAAATTCTGTCGATTTCGGTACTTAGAAAACATTTAGAAGTTTTCGGTACTTAGAAAATCTCTGCCTTTTTCGGTACTTAGAAAACATTCAAAAGTTTTCGGTACTTAGAAAAATTCTGTCGAATTCGGTACTTAGAAAAATTCTGTTGATTTCGGTACTAGGAAAATTTCTGCCTTTTTCGGTACTTTGAAAAGACTCAGAAGTTTTCAGTACTTAGAAAATATCTGACGTTCTCGGTACTTAGAAAATTTCTGACATTTTCGGTACTTAGAAAAATTCTGATGATTTCGGAACTTAGAAAAATTCTGTTGATTTCGGTACTTGGAAAATTTCTGATGATTTCGGATCTTAGAAAATTTCTGACCTTTTCGATACTTAGAAAAATACTTACGATTTCTATACTTATTAAACATTCAGAAGTTTTCGGTACTTAGAAAAAATTCTGCCGATTTCGGTACTTAGAAAAATTCTGTTGATTTCGGTACTTAGAAAAATTCTGTCGATTTCGGTACTTAGAAAAGACTCGGAAGTTTTCGGTACTTAGAAAATATCTGACGTTCTCGGTTCTTAGAAAATTTCTGACGTTTTCGGTACTTAGACAAATTCTTTTGATTTCGGTACTTAGAAAAATTCTGACGATTTCGGTACTTAGAAAATTCTTACGATTTCGGTACTTAGAAAAATTCTGATGATTTCGGATCTTAGAAAATTTCTGACCTTTTCGATACTTAGAAAATTTCTGACGTTTTCGGTACTTAGAGAAGTTCTGTCGATTTCGGTACTTGGAAAATTTCTGCCTTTTTCGGTACTTTGAAAAGACTCAGAAGTTTTCAGTACTTAGAAAATATCTGACGTTCTCGGTACTTAGAAAATTTCTGACGATTTCGGTACTTAGAAAAATTCTGTTGATTTCGGTACTTAGAAAAATTCTGTCGATTTCGGTACTTAGAAAAGACTCGGAAGTTTTCGGTACTTAGAAAATTTCTGACGTTTTCGGTACTTAGAAAAATTCTTTTGATTTTATTACTTAGAAAATTTCTGCCTTTTTCGGTACTTTGAAAAGACTCAGAAGTTTTCGGTACTTAGAAAATTTCTGACGATTTCGGTACTTAGAAAAATTCTGACGATTTCGGTACTTAGAAAAATTCTTACGATTTCGATACTTATTAAACATTCAGAAGTTTTCGGTACTTAGAAAAATTCTGCCGATTTCGGTACTTAGAAAATTCTGACGATTTCGGTACTTTGAAAAATTCTGCCTTTTTCGGTACATAGAAAACATTCAAAAGTTTTCGGTACTTAGAAAAATTCTGTTGATTTCGGTACTTAGAAAAATTCAGTCAATTTCGGTACTTAGGAAAATTCTTACGATTTCGATACTTATTAAACATTCAGAAGTTTTCGGTACTTTGAAAAATTCTGCCGATTTCGGTACTTGGAAAATTCTGACGATTTCGGTACTTAGAGAAATTCTGCTGATTTCGGTACTTAGAAAAATTCTGATGATTTCGGAACTTAGAAAAATTCTGTTGATTTCGGTACTTGGAAAATTTCTGCCTTTTTCGGTACTTTGAAAAGACTCAGAAGTTTTCAGTACTTAGAAAATATCTGACGTTTTCGGTACTTAGAAAATTTCTGACATTTTCGGTACTTAGAAAAATGCTTACGATTTCGATACTTATTAAACATTCAAAAGTTTCCGGTACTTAGAAAAATTCTGCCGATTTCGGTACTTTGAAAAATTCTGTTGATTTCGGTACTTAGAAAAATTCTGTCGATTTCGGTACTTAGAAAAGACTCGGAAGTTTTCGGTACTTAGAAAATTTCTGACGTTTTCGGTTCTTAGAAAAATTCTTTTGATTTCATTACTTAGAAAATTTCTGCCTTTTTCGGTACTTTGAAAAGACTCAGAAGTTTTCGGTTCTTAGAAAATTTCTGACGATTTCTATACTTATTAAACATTCAGAAGTTTTCGGTTCTTAGAAAAATTCTGCCGATTTCGGTACTTAGAAAAATTCTGTTGATTTCGGTACTTAGAAAAATTCTGTCGATTTCGGTACTTAGAAAAGACTCGGAAGTTTTCGGTACTTAGAAAATTTCTGACGTTTTCGGTACTTAGAAAAATTCTTTTGAATTCGGTACTTAGAAAATTTCTGCCTTTTTCGGTACTTTGAAAAGACTCAGAGGTTTTCGGTACTTAGAAAATTTCTGACGATTTCGGTACTTAGAAAAATTCTGTCGATTTCGGTACTTAGAAAACATTCAGAAGTTTTCGGTACTTAGAAAATCTCTGCCTTTTTCGGTACTTAGAAAACATTCAAAAGTTTTCGGTACTTAGAAAAATTCTGTCGAATTCGGTACTTAGAAAAATTCTGTTGATTTCGGTACTAGGAAAATTTCTGCCTTTTTCGGTACTTTGAAAAGACTCAGAAGTTTTCAGTACTTAGAAAATATCTGACGTTCTCGGTACTTAGAAAATTTCTGACATTTTCGGTACTTAGAAAAATTCTGATGATTTCGGAACTTAGAAAAATTCTGTTGATTTCGGTACTTGGAAAATTTCTGATGATTTCGGATCTTAGAAAATTTCTGACCTTTTCGATACTTAGAAAAATACTTACGATTTCTATACTTATTAAACATTCAGAAGTTTTCGGTACTTAGAAAAATTCTGCCGATTTCGGTACTTAGAAAAATTCTGTTGATTTCGGTACTTAGAAAAATTCTGTCGATTTCGGTACTTAGAAAAGACTCGGAAGTTTTCGGTACTTAGAAAATATCTGACGTTCTCGGTACTTAGAAAATTTCTGACGTTTTCTGTACTTAGAAAAATTCTTTTGATTTCGGTACTTAGAAAAATTCTGACGATTTCGGTACTTAGAAAATTCTTACGATTTCGGTACTTAGAAAAATTCTGATGATTTCGGATCTTAGAAAATTTCTGACCTTTTCGATACTTAGAAAATTTCTGACGTTTTCGGTACTTAGAGAAGTTCTGTCGATTTCGGTACTTGGAAAATTTCTGCCTTTTTCGGTACTTTGAAAAGACTCAGAAGTTTTCAGTACTTAGAAAATATCTGACGTTCTCGGTACTTAGAAAATTTCTGACATTTTCGGTACTTAGAAAAATTCTGCCTATTTCGGTACTTAGAAAAATTCTCTTGATTTCGGTACTTGGAAAATTTCTGCCATTTTCGGTACTTTGAAAAGACTCAGAAGTTTTCGGTTCTTAGAAAAATTCTTACGATTTCGATACTTATTAAACATTCAGAAGTTTTCGGTACTTAGAAAAATTCTGTCGATCTCGGTACTTAGAAAAGACTCGGAAGTTTTCGGTACTTAGAAAATTTCTGACGTTTTCGGTACTTAGAAAAATTCTGATGATTTCGGTACTTAGAAAAATTCTGATGATTTCGGAACTTAGAAAAATTCTGCTGATTTCGGTACTTGGAAAATTTCTGCCTTTTTCGGTACTTTGAAAAGACTCAGAAGTTTTCAGTATACTTAGAAAATTTCTGACGTTTTCGATACTTAGAAAATTTCTGACGTTTTCGGTACTTAGAAAATTCTGACGATTTCGGTACTTAGAAAATTCTGACGATTTCGGTACTTTGAAAAGACTCAGAAGTTTTCGGTTCTTAGAAAAATTCTTACGATTTCGATACTTATTAAACATTCAGAAGTTTTCGGTACTTAGAAAAATTCTGTCGATTTCGGTACTTAGAAAACATTCAGAAGTTTTCGGTACTTAGAAAATTTCTGCCTTTTTCGGTACTTAGAAAACATTCAAAAGTTTTCGGTACTTAGAAAAATTCTGTTGATTTCGGTACTTTGAAAAATTCAGTCAATTTCGGTACTTACGAAAATTCTTACGATTTCGATACTTATTAAACATTCAGAAGTTTTCGGTACTTAGAAAAATTCTGCCGATTTCAGTACTTAGAAAATTCTGACGATTTCGGTACTTTGAAAAATTCTGCCTTTTTCGGTACTTTGAAAAGACTCAGAAGTTTTCAGTACTTAGAAAATATCTGACGTTCTCGGTACTTAGAAAATTTCTGACATTTTCGGTACTTAGAAAAATTCTGATGATTTCGGAACTTAGAAAAATTCTGTTGATTTCGGTACTTGGAAAATTTCTGATGATTTCGGATCTTAGAAAATTTCTGACCTTTTCGATACTTAGAAAAATACTTACGATTTCTATACTTATTAAACATTCAGAAGTTTTCGGTACTTAGAAAAAATTCTGCCGATTTCGGTACTTAGAAAAATTCTGTTGATTTCGGTACTTAGAAAAATTCTGTCGATTTCGGTACTTAGAAAAGACTCGGAAGTTTTCGGTACTTAGAAAATATCTGACGTTCTCGGTACTTAGAAAATTTCTGACGTTTTCGGTACTTAGAAAAATTCTTTTGATTTCGGTACTTAGAAAAATTCTGACGATTTCGGTACTTAGAAAATTCTTACGATTTCGGTACTTAGAAAAATTCTGATGATTTCGGATCTTAGAAAATTTCTGACCTTTTCGATACTTAGAAAATTTCTGACGTTTTCGGTACTTAGAGAAGTTCTGTCGATTTCGGTACTTGGAAAATTTCTGCCTTTTTCGGTACTTTGAAAAGACTCAGAAGTTTTCAGTACTTAGAAAATATCTGACGTTCTCGGTACTTAGAAAATTTCTGACATTTTCGGTACTTAGAAAAATTCTGCCTATTTCGGTACTTAGAAAAATTCTCTTGATTTCGGTACTTGGAAAATTTCTGCCATTTTCGGTACTTTGAAAAGACTCAGAAGTTTTCGGTTCTTAGAAAAATTCTTACGATTTCGATACTTATTAAACATTCAGAAGTTTTCGGTACTTAGAAAAATTCTGTCGATCTCGGTACTTAGAAAAGACTCGGAAGTTTTCGGTACTTAGAAAATTTCTGACGTTTTCGGTACTTAGAAAAATTCTGATGATTTCGGTACTTAGAAAAATTCTGATGATTTCGGAACTTAGAAAAATTCTGCTGATTTCGGTACTTGGAAAATTTCTGCCTTTTTCGGTACTTTGAAAAGACTCAGAAGTTTTCAGTATACTTAGAAAATTTCTGACGTTTTCGATACTTAGAAAATTTCTGACGTTTTCGGTACTTAGAAAATTCTGACGATTTCGGTACTTAGAAAATTCTGACGATTTCGGTACTTTGAAAAGACTCAGAAGTTTTCGGTTCTTAGAAAAATTCTTACGATTTCGATACTTATTAAACATTCAAAAGTTTTCGGTACTTAGAAAAATTCTGTTGATTTCGGTACTTTGAAAAATTCAGTCAATTTCGGTACTTAGGAAAATTCTTACGATTTCGATACTTATTAAACATTCAGAAGTTTTCGGTACTTAGAAAAATTCTGCCGATTTCAGTACTTAGAAAATTCTGACGATTTCGGTACTTTGAAAAATTCTGCCTTTTTCGGTACTTTGAAAAGACTAGGAAGTTTGCAGTACTTAGAAAATTTCTGACGTTTTCGGTACTTAGAAAAATTCTGTCGATATCGGTACTTGGAAAATTTCTGCCTTTTTCGGTACTTTGAAAAGACTCAGAAGTTTTCAGTACTTAGAAAATATCTGACATTTTCGGTATTTAGAAAATTTCTGACATTTTCGGTACTTAGAAAAATTCTGCCGATTTCGGTACTTAGAAAAATTCTGTTGATTTCGGTACTTAGAAAAATTCTTACGATTTCGGTACTTAGAAAACACTCGGAAGTTTTCGGTACTTAGAAAATTTCTGCCTTTTTTGGTACTTAAAAAACATTCAGAAGTTTTCGGAACTTAGAAAAATTCTGTCGAATTCGGTACTTAGAAAAATTCTGTTGATTTCGGTACTTGAAAAATTTCTGCCTTTTTCGGTACTTTGAAAAGACTCAGAAGTTTGCAGTACTTAGAAAATTTCTGACATTTTCGGTACTTAGAAAAATACTTACGATTTCGATACTTATTAAACATTCAGAAGTTTTCGGTACTTAGAAAAATTCTGCCGATTTCGGTACTTAGAAAAATTCTGTTGATTTCGGTACTTAGAAAAATTCTGTCGATTTCGGTACTTAGAAAAGCATCGGAAGTTTTCGGTACTTAGAAAATTTCTGACGTTTTCGGTACTTAGAAAAATTCTTTTGATTTCGGTACTTAGAAAATTTCTGCCTTTTTCGGTACTTTGAAAAGACTCAGAAGTTTTCGGTACTTAGAAAATTTCTGACGATTTCGGTACTTAGAAAAATTCTGACGATTTCGGTACTTAGAAAAATTCTGTCGATTTCGGTACTTAGAAAACATTCAGAAGTTTTCGGTACTTAGAAAATTTCTGCCTTTTTCGGTACTTAGAAAACATTCAAAAGTTTTCGGTACTTAGAAAAATTCTGTCGAATTCGGTACTTAGAAAAATTCTGTTGATTTCGGTACTAGGAAAATTTCTGCCTTTTTCGGTACTTTGAAAAGACTCAGAAGTTTTCAGTACTTAGAAAATTTCTGACGTTTTCGGTACTTAGAAAAATTCTTTTGATTTCGGTACTTAGAAAAATTCTGTCGATCTCGGTACTTAGAAAAGACTCGGAAGTTTTCGGTACTTAGAAAATTTCTGACGTTTTCGGTACTTTGAAAAATTCTGATGATTTCGGAACTTAGAAAAATTCTGCTGATTTCGGTACTTGGAAAATTTCTGCCTTTTTAGGTACTTTGAAAACACTCAGAAGTTTTCAGTATTTAGAAAATTTCTGACGTTTTCGGTACTTAGAAAATTTCTGACGTTTTCGGTACTTAGAAAAATTCTGCCGATTTCGGTACTTAGAAAAATTCTGTAGATTTCGGTACTTAGAAAAATTCAGTCGATTTCGGTACTTAGAAAAATTCTTACGATTTCGATACTTATTAAACATACAGAAGTTTTCGGTACTTAGAAAAATTCTGCCGATTTCGGTACTTGGAAAATTCTGACGATTTCGGTACTTTGAAAAATTCTGCCTTTTTCGGTACTTTGAAAACACTAGGAAGTTTGCAGTACTTAAAAAATTTCTGACGTTTTCGGTACTTAGAAAAATTCTTTTGATTTCGGTACTTAGAAAAATTCTGACGATATCGGTACTTAGAAAATTCTGACGATTTCGGTACTTAGAAACATTCTGATGATTTCGGATCTTAGAAAATTTCTGACCTTTTCGATACTTAGAAAATTTCTGACGTTTTCGGTACTTAGAAAAATTCTGTCGATTTCGGTACTTGGAAAATTTCTGCCTTTTTCGGTACTTTGAAAAGACTCAGAAGTTTTCAGTACTTAGAAAATTTCTGACGATTTCGGTACTTAGAAAAATTCTGACGATTTCGGTACTTAGAAAAATTCTGTCGATTTCGGTACTTAGAAAACATTCAGAAGTTTTCGGTACTTAGAAAATTTCTGCCTTTTTCGGTACTTAGAAAACATTCAAAAGTTTTTGGAACTTAGAAAAATTCTGTCGAATTCGGTACTTAGAAAAATTCTGTTGATATCGGTACTTAGAAAAATTCAGTCAATTTCGGTACTTAGGAAAATTCTTACGATTTCGATACTTATTAAACATTCAGAAGTTTTCGGTACTTAGAAAAATTCTGCCGATTTCGGTACTTAGAAAATTCTGCCTTTTTCGGTACTTTGAAAAGACTAGGCAGTTTGCAGTACTTAAAAATTTCTGACGTTTTCGGTACTATGAAAAATTCTTTTGATTTCGGTACTTAGAAAAATTCTGACGATATCGGTACTTAGAAAATTCTGACGATTTCGGTACTTAAAAACATTCTGATGTTTTCGGATCTTAGAAAATTTCTGACCTTTTCGATACTTAGAAAATTTCTGACGTTTTCGGTACTTAGAAAAATTCTGTCGATTTCGTTACTTGGAAAATTTCTGCCTTTTTCGGTACTTTGAAAAGACTCAGAAGTTTTCAGTACTTAAAAAATATCTGACGTTTTCGGTACTTAGAAAATTTCTGACATTTTCGGTACTTAGAAAAATTCTGCCGATTTCGGTACTTAGAAAAATTCTGTCGATTTCGGTACTTAGAAAAATTCTTACGATTTCGGTACTTAGAAAACACTCGGAAGTTTTCGGTACTTAGAAAATTTCTGCCTTTTTTGGTACTTAAAAAACATTCAGAAGTTTTCGGAACTTAGAAAAATTCTGTCGAATTCGGTACTTAGAAAAATTCTGTTGATTTCGGTACTTGAAAAATTTCTGCCTTTTTCGGTACTTTGAAAAGACTCAGAAGTTTGCAGTACTTAGAAAATTTCTGACATTTTCGGTACTTAGAAAAATACTTACGATTTCGATACTTATTAAACATTCAGAAGTTTTCGGTACTTAGAAAAATTCTGCCGATTTCGGTACTTAGAAAAATTCTGTTGATTTCGGTACTTAGAAAAATTCTGTCGATTTCGGTACTTAGAAAAGCATCGGAAGTTTTCGGTACTTAGAAAATTTCTGACGTTTTCGGTACTTAGAAAAATTCTTTTGATTTCGGTACTTAGAAAATTTCTGCCTTTTTCGGTACTTTGAAAAGACTCAGAAGTTTTCGGTACTTAGAAAATTTCTGACGATTTCGGTACTTAGAAAAATTCTGACGATTTCGGTACTTAGAAAAATTCTGTCGATTTCGGTACTTAGAAAACATTCAGAAGTTTTCGGTACTTAGAAAATTTCTGCCTTTTTCGGTACTTAGAAAACATTCAAAAGTTTTCGGTACTTAGAAAAATTCTGTCGAATTCGGTACTTAGAAAAATTCTGTTGATTTCGGTACTAGGAAAATTTCTGCCTTTTTCGGTACTTTGAAAAGACTCAGAAGTTTTCAGTACTTAGAAAATTTCTGACGTTTTCGGTACTTAGAAAAATTCTTTTGATTTCGGTACTTAGAAAAATTCTGACGATTTCGGTACCTAGAAAATTCTGACGTTTTCGGTACTTAGAGAAATTCTGTCGATTTCGGTACTTGGAAAATTTCTGCCATTTTCGGTACTTTGAAAAGACTCAGAAGTTTTCGGTTCTTAGAAAAATTCTTACGATTTCGATACTTATTAAACATTCAGAAGTTTTCGGTACTTAGAAAAATTCTGTCGATTTCGGTACTTAGAAAACATTCAGAAGTTTTCGGTACTTAGAAAATTTCTGCCTTTTTCGGTTCTTAGAAAACATTCAAAAGTTTTCGGTACTTAGAAAAATTCTGTTGATTTCGGTACTTTGAAAAATTCAGTCAATTTCGGTACTTAGGAAAATTCTTACGATTTCGATACTTATTAAACATTCAGAAGTTTTCGGTACTTAGAAAAATTCTGCCGATTTCAGTACTTAGAAAATTCTGACGATTTCGGTACTTTGAAAAATTCTGCCTTTTTCGGTACTTTGAAAAGACTAGGAAGTTTGCAGTACTTAGAAAATTTCTGACGTTTTCGGTACTTAGAAAAATTCTGTCGATTTCGGTACTTGGAAAATTTCTGCCTTTTTCGGTACTTTGAAAAGACTCAGAAGTTTGCAGTATTTAGAAAATTTCTGACATTTTCGGTACTTAGAAAAATTCTGCCGAATTCGGTACTTAGAAAAATTCTGTCGATTTCGGTACTTAGAAAACACTCGGAAGTTTTCGGTACTTAGAAAATTTCTGCCTTTTTCGGTACTTTGAAAACATTCAGAAGTTTTCGGTACTTAGAAAAATTCTGTCGAATTCGGCACTTAGAAAAATTCTGTTGATTTCGGTACTTAGAAAATTTCTGCCTTTTTCGGTACTTTGAAAAGACTCAGAAGTTTTCAGTACTTAAAAAATATCTGACGTTTTCGGTACTTAGAAAATTTCTTACATTTTCGGTACTTATAAAAATTCTGCCGATTTCGGTACTTAGAAAAATTCTGTCGATTTCGGTACTTAGAAAAGACTCGGAAGTTTTCGGTATTTAGAAAAATTCTGCCAATTTCGGTACTAAGAAAATTTCTGACATTTTCGGTACTTAGAAAATTTCTGACGTTTTCGGTACTTAGAAAAATTCTGATGATTTCGGTACTTGGAAAATTTCTGCCTTTTTAGGTACTTTGAAAAGACTCAGAAGTTTTCAGTATTTAGAAAATTTCTGACGTTTTCGGTACTTAGAAAATTTCTGACGTTTTCGGTACTTAGAAAAATTCTGACCATTTCGGTTTTTAGAAAAATTCTGGTGATTTCGGTACTTAGAAAATTTCTGACGTTTCCGGTACTTAGAAAAATTCTTACGATTTCGATACTTATTAAACATTCAGAAGTTTTCGGTACTTAGAAAAATTCTGTCGATCTCGGTACTTAGAAAAGACTCGGAAGTTTTCGGTACTTAGAAAATTTCTGACGTTTTCGGTACTTTGAAAAATTCTGATGATTTCGGAACTTAGAAAAATTCTGCTGATTTCGGTACTTGGAAAATTTCTGCCTTTTTAGGTACTTTGAAAAGACTCAGAAGTTTTCAGTATTTAGAAAATTTCTGACGTTTTCGGTACTTAGAAAATTTCTGACGTTTTCGGTACTTAGAAAAATTCTGCCGATTTCGGTACTTAGAAAAATTCTGTAGATTTCGGTACTTAGAAAAATTCAGTCGATTTCGGTACTTAGAAAAATTCTTACGATTTCGATACTTATTAAACATACAGAAGTTTTCGGTACTTAGAAAAATTCTGCCGATTTCGGTACTTGGAAAATTCTGACGATTTCGGTACTTTGAAAAATTCTGCCTTTTTCGGTACTTTGAAAACACTAGGAAGTTTGCAGTACTTAAAAAATTTCTGACGTTTTCGGTACTTAGAAAAATTCTTTTGATTTCGGTACTTAGAAAAATTCTGACGATATCGGTACTTAGAAAATTCTGACGATTTCGGTACTTAGAAACATTCTGATGATTTCGGATCTTAGAAAATTTCTGACCTTTTCGATACTTAGAAAATTTCTGACGTTTTCGGTACTTAGAAAAATTCTGTCGATTTCGGTACTTGGAAAATTTCTGCCTTTTTCGGTACTTTGAAAAGACTCAGAAGTTTTCAGTACTTAGAAAATATCTGACGTTTTCGGTACTTAGAAAATTTCTGACATTTTCGGTACTTAGAAAAATTCTGCCGATTTCGGTACTTTGAAAAGACTCAGAAGTTTTCGGTACTTAGAAAATTTCTGACGATTTCGGTACTTAGAAAAATTCTGACGATTTCGGTACTTAGAAAAATTCTGTCGATTTCGGTACTTAGAAAACATTCAGAAGTTTTCGGTACTTAGAAAATTTCTGCCTTTTTCGGTACTTAGAAAACATTCAAAAGTTTTTGGAACTTAGAAAAATTCTGTCGAATTCGGTACTTAGAAAAATTCTGTTGATATCGGTACTTAGAAAAATTCAGTCAATTTCGGTACTTAGGAAAATTCTTACGATTTCGATACTTATTAAACATTCAGAAGTTTTCGGTACTTAGAAAAATTCTGCCGATTTCGGTACTTAGAAAATTCTGCCTTTTTCGGTACTTTGAAAAGACTAGGCAGTTTGCAGTACTTAAAAATTTCTGACGTTTTCGGTACTATGAAAAATTCTTTTGATTTCGGTACTTAGAAAAATTCTGACGATATCGGTACTTAGAAAATTCTGACGATTTCGGTACTTAAAAACATTCTGATGTTTTCGGATCTTAGAAAATTTCTGACCTTTTCGATACTTAGAAAATTTCTGACGTTTTCGGTACTTAGAAAAATTCTGTCGATTTCGTTACTTGGAAAATTTCTGCCTTTTTCGGTACTTTGAAAAGACTCAGAAGTTTTCAGTACTTAAAAAATATCTGACGTTTTCGGTACTTAGAAAATTTCTGACATTTTCGGTACTTAGAAAAATTCTGCCGATTTCGGTACTTAGAAAAATTCTGTCGATTTCGGTACTTAGAAAAGACTCGGAAGTTTTCGGTATTTAGAAAAATTCTGCCAATTTCGGTACTAAGAAAATTTCTGACATTTTCGGTACTTAGAAAATTTCTGACGTTTTCGGTACTTAGAAAAATTCTGATGATTTCGGATCTTAGAAAAATTCTGATGATTTCGGTACTTGGAAAATTTCTGCCTTTTTAGGTACTTTGAAAAGACTCAGAAGTTTTCAGTATTTAGAAAATTTCTGACGTTTTCGGTACTTAGAAAATTTCTGACGTTTTCGGTACTTAGAAAAATTCTGACCATTTCGGTTTTTAGAAAAATTCTGGTGATTTCGGTACTTAGAAAATTTCTGACGTTTCCGGTACTTAGAAAAATTCTTACGATTTCGATACTTATTAAACATTCAGAAGTTTTCGGTACTTAGAAAAATTCTGTCGATCTCGGTACTTAGAAAAGACTCGGAAGTTTTCCTTACTTAGAAAATTTCTGACGTTTTCGGTACTTTGAAAAATTCTGATGATTTCGGAACTTAGAAAAATTCTGCTGATTTCGGTACTTGGAAAATTTCTGCCTTTTTAGGTACTTTGAAAAGACTCAGAAGTTTTCAGTATTTAGAAAATTTCTGACGTTTTCGGTACTTAGAAAATTTCTGACGTTTTCGGTACTTAGAAAAATTCTGCCGATTTCGGTACTTAGAAAAATTCTGTTGATTTCGGTACTTAGAAAAATTCAGTCAATTTCGGTACTTAGAAAAATTCTTACGATTTCGATACTTATTAAACATACAGAAGTTTTCGGTACTTAGAAAAATTCTGCCGATTTCGGTACTTAGAAAATTCTGACGATTTCGGTACTTTGAAAAATTCTGCCTTTTTCGGTACTTTGAAAACACTAGGAAGTTTGCAGTACTTAAAAAATTTCTGACGTTTTCGGTACTTAGAAAAATTCTTTTGATT
Source organism: Parasteatoda tepidariorum (assembly GCF_982258835.1). Taxonomy (NCBI): domain Eukaryota; kingdom Metazoa; phylum Arthropoda; class Arachnida; order Araneae; family Theridiidae; genus Parasteatoda; species Parasteatoda tepidariorum. Next base: position 130,197,743 of record NC_141755.1, on the reverse strand, counting down.
TCGGTACTTAGAAAAATTCTGACGATATCGGTACTTAGAAAATTCTGACGATTTCGGTACTTAGAAACATTCTGATGATTTCGGATCTTAGAAAATTTCTGACCTTTTCGATACTTAGAAAATTTCTGACGTTTTCGGTACTTAGAAAAATTCTGTCGATTTCGGTACTTGGAAAATTTCTGCCTTTTTCGGTACTTTGAAAAGACTCAGAAGTTTTCAGTACTTAGAAAATATCTGACGTTTTCGGTACTCAGAAAATTTCTGACATTTTCGGTACTTAGAAAAATTCTGCCGATTTCGGTACTTAGAAAAATTCTGTTGATTTCGGTACTTAGAAAAATTCTGTCGATTTCGGTACTTAGAAAACACTCGGAAGTTTTCGGTACTTAGAAAATTTCTGCCTTTTTTGGTACTTAGAAAACATTCAGAAGTTTTCGGAACTTAGAAAAATTCTGTCGAATTCGGTACTTAGAAAAATTCTGTTGATTTCGGTACTTGAAAAATTTCTGCCTTTTTCGGTACTTTGAAAAGACTCAGAAGTTTGCAGTACTTAGAAAATTTCTGACATTTTCGGTACTTAGAAAAATACTTACGATTTCGATACTTATTAAACATTCAGAAGTTTTCGGTACTTAGAAAAATTCTGCCGATTTCGGTACTTAGAAAAATTCTGTTGATTTCGGTACTTAGAAAAATTCTGTCGATTTCGGTACTTAGAAAAGCATCGGAAGTTTTCGGTACTTAGAAAATTTCTGACGTTTTCGGTACTTAGAAAAATTCTTTTGATTTCGGTATTTAGAAAATTTCTGCCTTTTTCGGTACTTTGAAAAGACTCAGAAGTTTTCGGTACTTAGAAAATTTCTGACGATTTCGGTACTTAGAAAAATTCTGACGATTTCGGTACTTAGAAAAATTCTGTCGATTTCGGTACTTAGAAAACATTCAGAAGTTTTCGGTACTTAGAAAATTTCTGCCTTTTTCGGTACTTAGAAAACATTCAAAAGTTTTCGGTACTTAGAAAAATTCTGTCGAATTCGGTACTTAGAAAAATTCTGTTGATTTCGGTACTAGGAAAATTTCTGCCTTTTTCGGTACTTTGAAAAGACTCAGAAGTTTTCAGTACTTAGAAAATTTCTGACGTTTTCGGTACTTAGAAAAATTCTTTTGATTTCGGTACTTAGAAAAATTCTGACGATTTCGGTACCTAGAAAATTCTGACGATTTCGGTACTTAGAAAAATTCTGATGATTTCGGATCTTAGAAAATTTCTGACCTTTTCGATACTTAGAAAATTTCTGACGTTTTCGGTACTTAGAGAAATTCTGTCGATTTCGGTACTTGGAAAATTTCTGCCATTTTCGGTACTTTGAAAAGACTCAGAAGTTTTCGGTTCTTAGAAAAATTCTTACGATTTCGATACTTATTAAACATTCAGAAGTTTTCGGTACTTAGAAAAATTCTGTCGATTTCGGTACTTAGAAAACATTCAGAAGTTTTCGGTACTTAGAAAATTTCTGCCTTTTTCGGTTCTTAGAAAACATTCAAAAGTTTTCGGTACTTAGAGAAATTCTGTTGATTTCGGTACTTTGAAAAATTCAGTCAATTTCGGTACTTAGGAAAATTCTTACGATTTCGATACTTATTAAACATTCAGAAGTTTTCGGTACTTAGAAAAATTCTGCCGATTTCAGTACTTAGAAAATTCTGACGATTTCGGTACTTTGAAAAATTCTGCCTTTTTCGGTACTTTGAAAAGACTAGGAAGTTTGCAGTACTTAGAAAATTTCTGACGTTTTCGGTACTTAGAAAAATTCTGTCGATTTCGGTACTTGGAAAATTTCTGCCTTTTTCGGTACTTTGAAAAGACTCAGAAGTTTGCATTATTTAGAAAATTTCTGACATTTTCGGTACTTAGAAAAATTCTGCCGATTTCGGTACTTAGAAAAATTCTGTTGATTTCGGTACTTAGAAAAATTCTGTCGATTTCGGTACTTAGAAAACACTCGGAAGTTTTCGGTACTTAGAAAATTTCTGCCTTTTTCGGTACTTTGAAAACATTCAGAAGTTTTCGGTACTTAGAAAAATTCTGTCGAATTCGGCACTTAGAAAAATTCTGTTGATTTCGGTACTTGGAAAATTTCTGCCTTTTTCGGTACTTTGAAAAGACTCAGAAGTTTGCAGTACTTAGAAAATTTCTGACATTTTCGGTACTTAGAAAAATACTTACGATTTCGATACTTATTAAACATTCAGAAGTTTTCGGTACTTAGAAAATTTCTGACGTTTTCGGTACTTAGAAAAATTCTGATGATTTCGGATCTTAGAAAATTTCTGACCTTTTCGATACTTAGAAAATTTCTGACGTTTTCGGTACTAAGAAAAATTCTGTCGATTTCGGTACTTGGAAAATTTCTGCCTTTTTCGGTACTTTGAAAAGACTCAGAAGTTTTCAGTACTTAGAAAATATCTGACGTTTTCGGTATTTAGAAAATTTCTGACATTTTCGGTACTTAGAAAAATTCTGCCGATTTCGGTACTTAGAAAAATCCTGTTGATTTCGGTACTTAGAAAAATTCTGTCGATTTCGGTACTTAGAAAAATTCTGTCGATTTCGGTACTTAGAAAACATTCAGAAGTTTTCGGTACTTAGAAAATTTCTGCCTTTTTCGGTACTTAGAAATCATTCAAAAGTTTTCGGTACTTAGAAAAATTCTGTTGATTTCGGTACTTAGAAAAATTAAGTCAATTTCGTTACTTAGGAAAATTCTTACGATTTCGATACTTATTAAACATTCAGAAATTTTCGGTACTTAGAAAAATTCTGCCGATTTCAGTACTTAGAAAATTCTGACGATTTCGGTACTTTGAAAAATTCTGCCTTTTTCGGTACTTTGAAAAGACTAGGAAGTTTGCAGTACTTAGAAAATTTCTGACGTTTTCGGTACTTAGAAAAATTCTGTCGATTTCGGTACTTGGAAAATTTCTTCCTTTTTCGGTACTTTGAAAAGACTCAGAAGTTTTCAGTACTTAGAAAATATCTGACATTTTCGGTATTTAGAAAATTTCTGACATTTTCGGTACTTAGAAAAATTCTGCCGATTTCGGTACTTAGAAAAATTCTGTTGATTTCGGTACTTAGAAAAATTCTGTCGATTTCGGTACTTAGAAAACACTCGGAAGTTTTCGGTACTTAGAAAATTTCTGCCTTTTTCGGTACTTAGAAAACATTCAGAAGTTTTCGGTACTTAGAAAAATTCTGTTGATTTCGGTATTTGGAAAATTTCTGCCTTTTTCGGTACTTGGAAAATTTCTGCCTTTTTCGGTACTTTGAAAAGACTCAGAAGTTTGCAGTACTTAGAAAATTTCTGACATTTTCGGTACTTAGAAAAATTCTGATGATTTCGGTACTTAAAAAAATTCTGATGATTTCGGAACTTAGAAAAATTCTGCTGATTTCGGTACTTGGAAAATTTCTGCCTTTTTAGGTACTTTGAAAAGACTCAGAAGTTTTCAGTATTTAGAAAATTTCTGACGTTTTCGGTACTTAGAAAAATTCTGTTGATTTCGGTACTTAGAAAAATTCAGTCGATTTCGGTACTTAGAAAAATTCTTACGATTTCGATACTTATTAAACATACAGAAGTTTTCGGTACTTAGAAAAATTCTGCCGATTTCGGTACTTAGAAAATTCTGACGATTTCGGTACTTTAAAAAATTCTGCCTTTTTCGGTACTTTGAAAAGACTAGGAAGTTTGCAGTACTTAAAAAATTTCTGACGTTTTCGGTACTTAGAAAAATTCTTTTGAATTCGGTACTTAGAAAAATTCTGACGATATCGGTACTTAGAAAATTCTGACGATTTCGGTACTTAGAAACATTCTGATGATTTCGGATCTTAGAAAATTTCTGACCTTTTCGATACTTAGAAAATTTCTGACGTTTTCGGTACTTAGAAAAATTCTGTCGATTTCGGTACTTGGAAAATTTCTGCCTTTTTCGGTACTTTGAAAATATCTGCCTTTTTCGGTACTTTGAAAAGACTCAGAAGTTTTCAGTACTTAGAAAATATCTGACGTTTTCGGTACTTAGAAAATTTCTGACATTTTCGGTACTTAGAAAAATTCTGCCGATTTCGGGACTTAGAAAAATTCTGTTGATTTCGGTACTTAGAAAAGACTCGGAAGTTTTCGGTACTTACAAAATTTCTGCCTTTTTCGGTACTTAGAAAACATTCAGAAGTTTTCGTTACTTAGAAAAATTCTGTCGAATTCGGTACTTAGAAAAATTCTGTTGATTTCGGTACTTGGAAAATTTCTGCCTTTTTCGGTACTTTGAAAAGACTCAGAAGTTTGCAGTACTTAGAAAATTTCTGACATTTTCGGTACTTAGAAAAATACTTACGATTTCGATACTTATTAAACATTCAGAAGTTTTCGGTACTTAGAAAAATTCTGCCGATTTCGGTACTTAGAAAAATTCTGATGATTTCGGTACTTAGAAAAATTCTGTCGATTTCGGTACTTAGAAAAGACTCGGAAGTTTTCGGTACTTAGAAAATTTCTGACGTTTTCGGTACTTAGAAAAATTCTTTTGATTTCGGTACTTAGAAAATTTCTGCCTTTTTCGGTACTTTGAAAAGACTCAGAAGTTTTCGGTACTTAGAAAATTTCTGACGATTTCGGTACTTAGAAAAATTCTGACGATTTCGGTACTTAGAAAAATTCTGTCGATTTCGGTACTTAGAAAACATTCAGAAGTTTTCGGTACTTAGAAAATTTCTGCCTTTTTCGGTACTTAGAAAACATTCAAAAGTTTTTGGAACTTAGAAAAATTCTGTCGAATTCGGTACTTAGAAAAATTCTGTTGATATCGGTACTTAGAAAAATTCAGTCAATTTCGGTACTTAGGAAAATTCTTACGATTTCGATACTTATTAAACATTCAGAAGTTTTCGGTACTTAGAAAAATTCTGCCGATTTCGGTACTTAGAAAATTCTGCCTTTTTCGGTACTTTGAAAAGACTAGGCAGTTTGCAGTACTTAAAAATTTCTGACGTTTTCGGTACTATGAAAAATTCTTTTGATTTCGGTACTTAGAAAAATTCTGACGATATCGGTACTTAGAAAATTCTGACGATTTCGGTACTTAAAAACATTCTGATGATTTCGGATCTTAGAAAATTTCTGACCTTTTCGATACTTAGAAAATTTCTGACGTTTTCGGTACTTAGAAAAATTCTGTCGATTTCGTTACTTGGAAAATTTCTGCCTTTTTCGGTACTTTGAAAAGACTCAGAAGTTTTCAGTACTTAAAAAATATCTGACGTTTTCGGTACTTAGAAAAATTCTGTTGATTTCGGTACTTAGAAAAATTCAGTCGATTTCGGTACTTAGAAAAATTCTTACGATTTCGATACTTATTAAACATACAGAAGTTTTCGGTACTTAGAAAAATTCTGCCGATTTCGGTACTTAGAAAATTCTGACGATTTCGGTACTTTAAAAAATTCTGCCTTTTTCGGTACTTTGAAAAGACTAGGAAGTTTGCAGTACTTAAAAAATTTCTGACGTTTTCGGTACTTAGAAAAATTCTTTTGAATTCGGTACTTAGAAAAATTCTGACGATATCGGTACTTAGAAAATTCTGACGATTTCGGTACTTAGAAACATTCTGATGATTTCGGATCTTAGAAAATTTCTGACCTTTTCGATACTTAGAAAATTTCTGACGTTTTCGGTACTTAGAAAAATTCTGTCGATTTCGGTACTTGGAAAATTTCTGCCTTTTTCGGTACTTTGAAAATATCTGCCTTTTTCGGTACTTTGAAAAGACTCAGAAGTTTTCAGTACTTAGAAAATATCTGACGTTTTCGGTACTTAGAAAATTTCTGACATTTTCGGTACTTAGAAAAATTCTGCCGATTTCGGGACTTAGAAAAATTCTGTTGATTTCGGTACTTAGAAAAGACTCGGAAGTTTTCGGTACTTACAAAATTTCTGCCTTTTTCGGTACTTAGAAAACATTCAGAAGTTTTCGTTACTTAGAAAAATTCTGTCGAATTCGGTACTTAGAAAAATTCTGTTGATTTCGGTACTTGGAAAATTTCTGCCTTTTTCGGTACTTTGAAAAGACTCAGAAGTTTGCAGTACTTAGAAAATTTCTGACATTTTCGGTACTTAGAAAAATACTTACGGTTTCGATACTTATTAAACATTCAGAAGTTTTCGGTACTTAGAAAAATTCTGCCGATTTCGGTACTTAGAAAAATTCTGATGATTTCGGTACTTAGAAAAATTCTGTCGATTTCGGTACTTAGAAAAGACTCGGAAGTTTTCGGTACTTAGAAAATTTCTGACGTTTTCGGTACTTAGAAAAATTCTTTTGATTTCGGTACTTAGAAAATTTCTGCCTTTTTCGGTACTTTGAAAAGACTCGGAAGTTTTCGGTACTTAGAAAATTTCTGACGATTTCGGTACTTAGAAAAATTCTGACGATTTCGGTACTTAGAAAAATTCTGTCGATTTCGGTACTTAGAAAACATTCAGAAGTTTTCGGTACTTAGAAAATTTCTGCCTTTTTCGGTACTTAGAAAACATTCAAAAGTTTTTGGAACTTAGAAAAATTCTGTCGAATTCGGTACTTAGAAAAATTCTGTTGATATCGGTACTTAGAAAAATTCAGTCAATTTCGGTACTTAGGAAAATTCTTACGATTTCGATACTTATTAAACATTCAGAAGTTTTCGGTACTTAGAAAAATTCTGCCGATTTCGGTACTTAGAAAATTCTGCCTTTTTCGGTACTTTGAAAAGACTAGGCAGTTTGCAGTACTTAAAAATTTCTGACGTTTTCGGTACTATGAAAAATTCTTTTGATTTCGGTACTTAGAAAAATTCTGACGATATCGGTACTTAGAAAATTCTGACGATTTCGGTACTTAAAAACATTCTGATGATTTCGGATCTTAGAAAATTTCTGACCTTTTCGATACTTAGAAAATTTCTGACGTTTTCGGTACTTAGAAAAATTCTGTCGATTTCGTTACTTGGAAAATTTCTGCCTTTTTCGGTACTTTGAAAAGACTCAGAAGTTTTCAGTACTTAAAAAATATCTGACGTTTTCGGTACTTAGAAAATTTCTTACATTTTCGGTACTTAGAAAAATTCTGCCGATTTCGGTACTTAGAAAAATTCTGTCGATTTCGGTACTTAGAAAAGACTCGGAAGTTTTCGGTATTTAGAAAAATTCTGCCAATTTCGGTACTAAGAAAATTTCTGACATTTTCGGTACTTAGAAAATTTCTGACGTTTTCGGTACTTTGAAAAGACTCAGAAGTTTTCGGTTCTTAGAAAAATTCTTACGATTTCGATACTTATTAAACATTCAGAAGTTTTCGGTACTTAGAAAAATTCTGTCGATTTCGGTACTTAGAAAACATTCAGAAGTTTTCGGTACTTAGAAAATTTCTGCCTTTTTCGGTTCTTAGAAAACATTCAAAAGTTTTCGGTACTTAGAGAAATTCTGTTGATTTCGGTACTTTGAAAAAATTCAGTCAATTTCGGTACTTAGGAAAATTCTTACGATTTCGATACTTATTAAACATTCAGAAGTTTTCGGTACTTAGAAAAATTCTGCCGATTTCAGTACTTAGAAAATTCTGACGATTTCGGTACTTTGAAAAATTCTGCCTTTTTCGGTACTTTGAAAAGACTAGGAAGTTTGCAGTACTTAGAAAATTTCTGACGTTTTCGGTACTTAGAAAAATTCTGTCGATTTCGGTACTTGGAAAATTTCTGCCTTTTTCGGTACTTTGAAAAGACTCAGAAGTTTGCATTATTTAGAAAATTTCTGACATTTTCGGTACTTAGAAAAATTCTGCCGATTTCGGTACTTAGAAAAATTCTGTTGATTTCGGTACTTAGAAAAATTCTGTCGATTTCGGTACTTAGAAAACACTCGGAAGTTTTCGGTACTTAGAAAATTTCTGCCTTTTTCGGTACTTTGAAAACATTCAGAAGTTTTCGGTACTTAGAAAAATTCTGTCGAATTCGGCACTTAGAAAAATTCTGTTGATTTCGGTACTTGGAAAATTTCTGCTTTTTTCGGTACTTTGAAAAGACTCAGAAGTTTGCAGTACTTAGAAAATTTCTGACATTTTCGGTACTTAGAAAAATACTTACGATTTCGATACTTATTAAACATTCAGAAGTTTTCGGTACTTAGAAAATTTCTGACGTTTTCGGTACTTAGAAAAATTCTGATGATTTCGGATCTTAGAAAATTTCTGACCTTTTCGATACTTAGAAAATTTCTGACGTTTTCGGTACTAAGAAAAATTCTGTCGATTTCGGTACTTGGAAAATTTCTGCCTTTTTCGGTACTTTGAAAAGACTCAGAAGTTTTCAGTACTTAGAAAATATCTGACGTTTTCGGTATTTAGAAAATTTCTGACATTTTCGGTACTTAGAAAAATTCTGCCGATTTCGGTACTTAGAAAAATCCTGTTGATTTCGGTACTTAGAAAAATTCTGTCGATTTCGGTACTTAGAAAAATTCTGTCGATTTCGGTACTTAGAAAACATTCAGAAGTTTTCGGTACTTAGAAAATTTCTGCCTTTTTCGGTACTTAGAAATCATTCAAAAGTTTTCGGTACTTAGAAAAATTCTGTTGATTTCGGTACTTAGAAAAATTAAGTCAATTTCGTTACTTAGGAAAATTCTTACGATTTCGATACTTATTAAACATTCAGAAATTTTCGGTACTTAGAAAAATTCTGCCGATTTCAGTACTTAGAAAATTCTGACGATTTCGGTACTTTGAAAAATTCTGCCTTTTTCGGTACTTTGAAAAGACTAGGAAGTTTGCAGTACTTAGAAAATTTCTGACGTTTTCGGTACTTAGAAAAATTCTGTCGATTTCGGTACTTGGAAAATTTCTTCCTTTTTCGGTACTTTGAAAAGACTCAGAAGTTTTCAGTACTTAGAAAATATCTGACATTTTCGGTATTTAGAAAATTTCTGACATTTTCGGTACTTAGAAAAATTCTGCCGATTTCGGTACTTAGAAAAATTCTGTTGATTTCGGTACTTAGAAAAATTCTGTCGATTTCGGTACTTAGAAAACACTCGGAAGTTTTCGGTACTTAGAAAATTTCTGCCTTTTTCGGTACTTAGAAAACATTCAGAAGTTTTCGGTACTTAGAAAAATTCTGTCGAATTCGGTACTTAGAAAAATTCTGTTGATATCGGTACTTAGAAAAATTCAGTCAATTTCGGTACTTAGGAAAATTCTTACGATTTCGATACTTATTAAACATTCAGAAGTTTTCGGTACTTAGAAAAATTCTGCCGATTTCGGTACTTAGAAAATTCTGCCTTTTTCGGTACTTTGAAAAGACTAGGCAGTTTGCAGTACTTAAAAATTTCTGACGTTTTCGGTACTATGAAAAATTCTTTTGATTTCGGTACTTAGAAAAATTCTGACGATATCGGTACTTAGAAAATTCTGACGATTTCGGTACTTAAAAACATTCTGATGATTTCGGATCTTAGAAAATTTCTGACCTTTTCGATACTTAGAAAATTTCTGACGTTTTCGGTACTTAGAAAAATTCTGTCGATTTCGTTACTTGGAAAATTTCTGCCTTTTTCGGTACTTTGAAAAGACTCAGAAGTTTTCAGTACTTAAAAAATATCTGACGTTTTCGGTACTTAGAAAATTTCTTACATTTTCGGTACTTAGAAAAATTCTGCCGATTTCGGTACTTAGAAAAATTCTGTCGATTTCGGTACTTAGAAAAGACTCGGAAGTTTTCGGTATTTAGAAAAATTCTGCCAATTTCGGTACTAAGAAAATTTCTGACATTTTCGGTACTTAGAAAATTTCTGACGTTTTCGGTACTTTGAAAAGACTCAGAAGTTTTCGGTTCTTAGAAAAATTCTTACGATTTCGATACTTATTAAACATTCAGAAGTTTTCGGTACTTAGAAAAATTCTGTCGATTTCGGTACTTAGAAAACATTCAGAAGTTTTCGGTACTTAGAAAATTTCTGCCTTTTTCGGTTCTTAGAAAACATTCAAAAGTTTTCGGTACTTAGAGAAATTCTGTTGATTTCGGTACTTTGAAAAATTCAGTCAATTTCGGTACTTAGGAAAATTCTTACGATTTCGATACTTATTAAACATTCAGAAGTTTTCGGTACTTAGAAAAATTCTGCCGATTTCAGTACTTAGAAAATTCTGACGATTTCGGTACTTTGAAAAATTCTGCCTTTTTCGGTACTTTGAAAAGACTAGGAAGTTTGCAGTACTTAGAAAATTTCTGACGTTTTCGGTACTTAGAAAAATTCTGTCGATTTCGGTACTTGGAAAATTTCTGCCTTTTTCGGTACTTTGAAAAGACTCAGAAGTTTGCATTATTTAGAAAATTTCTGACATTTTCGGTACTTAGAAAAATTCTGCCGATTTCGGTACTTAGAAAAATTCTGTTGATTTCGGTACTTAGAAAAATTCTGTCGATTTCGGTACTTAGAAAACACTCGGAAGTTTTCGGTACTTAGAAAATTTCTGCCTTTTTCGGTACTTTGAAAACATTCAGAAGTTTTCGGTACTTAGAAAAATTCTGTCGAATTCGGCACTTAGAAAAATTCTGTTGATTTCGGTACTTGGAAAATTTCTGCTTTTTTCGGTACTTTGAAAAGACTCAGAAGTTTGCAGTACTTAGAAAATTTCTGACATTTTCGGTACTTAGAAAAATACTTACGATTTCGATACTTATTAAACATTCAGAAGTTTTCGGTACTTAGAAAATTTCTGACGTTTTCGGTACTTAGAAAAATTCTGATGATTTCGGATCTTAGAAAATTTCTGACCTTTTCGATACTTAGAAAATTTCTGACGTTTTCGGTACTAAGAAAAATTCTGTCGATTTCGGTACTTGGAAAATTTCTGCCTTTTTCGGTACTTTGAAAAGACTCAGAAGTTTTCAGTACTTAGAAAATATCTGACGTTTTCGGTATTTAGAAAATTTCTGACATTTTCGGTACTTAGAAAAATTCTGCCGATTTCGGTACTTAGAAAAATCCTGTTGATTTCGGTACTTAGAAAAATTCTGTCGATTTCGGTACTTAGAAAAATTCTGTCGATTTCGGTACTTAGAAAACATTCAGAAGTTTTCGGTACTTAGAAAATTTCTGCCTTTTTCGGTACTTAGAAATCATTCAAAAGTTTTCGGTACTTAGAAAAATTCTGTTGATTTCGGTACTTAGAAAAATTAAGTCAATTTCGTTACTTAGGAAAATTCTTACGATTTCGATACTTATTAAACATTCAGAAATTTTCGGTACTTAGAAAAATTCTGCCGATTTCAGTACTTAGAAAATTCTGACGATTTCGGTACTTTGAAAAATTCTGCCTTTTTCGGTACTTTGAAAAGACTAGGAAGTTTGCAGTACTTAGAAAATTTCTGACGTTTTCGGTACTTAGAAAAATTCTGTCGATTTCGGTACTTGGAAAATTTCTTCCTTTTTCGGTACTTTGAAAAGACTCAGAAGTTTTCAGTACTTAGAAAATATCTGACATTTTCGGTATTTAGAAAATTTCTGACATTTTCGGTACTTAGAAAAATTCTGCCGATTTCGGTACTTAGAAAAATTCTGTTGATTTCGGTACTTAGAAAAATTCTGTCGATTTCGGTACTTAGAAAACACTCGGAAGTTTTCGGTACTTAGAAAATTTCTGCCTTTTTCGGTACTTAGAAAACATTCAGAAGTTTTCGGTACTTAGAAAAATTCTGTCGAATTCGGTACTTAGAAAAATTCTGTTGATTTCGGTACTTGGAAAATTTCTGCCTTTTTCGGTACTTGGAAAATTTCTGCCTTTTTCGGTACTTTGAAAAGACTCAGAAGTTTGCAGTACTTAGAAAATTTCTGACATTTTCGGTACTTAGAAAAATTCTGATGATTTCGGTACTTAGAAAAATTCTGATGATTTCGGAACTTAGAAAAATTCTGCTGATTTCGGTACTTGGAAAATTTCTGCCTTTTTAGGTACTTTGAAAAGACTCAGAAGTTTTCAGTATTTAGAAAATTTCTGACGTTTTCGGTACTTAGAAAAATTCTGTTGATTTCGGTACTTAGAAAAATTCAGTCGATTTCGGTACTTAGAAAAATTCTTACGATTTCGATACTTATTAAACATACAGAAGTTTTCAGTACTTAGAAAAATTCTGCCGATTTCGGTACTTAGAAAATTCTGACGATTTCGGTACTTTAAAAAATTCTGCCTTTTTCGGTACTTTGAAAAGACTAGGAAGTTTGCAGTACTTAAAAAATTTCTGACGTTTTCGGTACTTAGAAAAATTCTTTTGAATTCGGTACTTAGAAAAATTCTGACGATATCGGTACTTAGAAAATTCTGACGATTTCGGTACTTAGAAACATTCTGATGATTTCGGATCTTAGAAAATTTCGGACCTTTTCGATACTTAGAAAATTTCTGACGTTTTCGGTACTTAGAAAAATTCTGTCGATTTCGGTACTTGGAAAATTTCTGCCTTTTTCGGTACTTTGAAAATATCTGCCTTTTTCGGTACTTTGAAAAGACTCAGAAGTTTTCAGTACTTAGAAAATATCTGACGTTTTCGGTACTTAGAAAATTTCTGACATTTTCGGTACTTAGAAAAATTCTGCCGATTTCGGGACTTAGAAAAATTCTGTTGATTTCGGTACTTAGAAAAGACTCGGAAGTTTTCGGTACTTACAAAATTTCTGCCTTTTTCGGTACTTAGAAAACATTCAGAAGTTTTCGTTACTTAGAAAAATTCTGTCGAATTCGGTACTTAGAAAAATTCTGTTGATTTCGGTACTTGGAAAATTTCTGCCTTTTTCGGTACTTTGAAAAGACTCAGAAGTTTGCAGTACTTAGAAAATTTCTGACATTTTCGGTACTTAGAAAAATACTTACGATTTCGATACTTATTAAACATTCAGAAGTTTTCGGTACTTAGAAAAATTCTGCCGATTTCGGTACTTAGAAAAATTCTGATGATTTCGGTACTTAGAAAAATTCTGTCGATTTCGGTACTTAGAAAAGACTCGGAAGTTTTCGGTACTTAGAAAATTTCTGACGTTTTCGGTACTTAGAAAAATTCTTTTGATTTCGGTACTTAGAAAATTTCTGCCTTTTTCGGTACTTTGAAAAGACTCAGAAGTTTTCGGTACTTAGAAAATTTCTGACGATTTCGGTACTTAGAAAAATTCTGACGATTTCGGTACTTAGAAAAATTCTGTCGATTTCGGTACTTAGAAAACATTCAGAAGTTTTCGGTACTTAGAAAATTTCTGCCTTTTTCGGTACTTAGAAAACATTCAAAAGTTTTTGGAACTTAGAAAAATTCTGTCGAATTCGGTACTTAGAAAAATTCTGTTGATATCGGTACTTAGAAAAATTCAGTCAATTTCGGTACTTAGGAAAATTCTTACGATTTCGATACTTATTAAACATTCAGAAGTTTTCGGTACTTAGAAAAATTCTGCCGATTTCGGTACTTAGAAAATTCTGCCTTTTTCGGTACTTTGAAAAGACTAGGCAGTTTGCAGTACTTAAAAATTTCTGACGTTTTCGGTACTATGAAAAATTCTTTTGATTTCGGTACTTAGAAAAATTCTGACGATATCGGTACTTAGAAAATTCTGACGATTTCGGTACTTAAAAACATTCTGATGATTTCGGATCTTAGAAAATTTCTGACCTTTTCGATACTTAGAAAATTTCTGACGTTTTCGGTACTTAGAAAAATTCTGTCGATTTCGTTACTTGGAAAATTTCTGCCTTTTTCGGTACTTTGAAAAGACTCAGAAGTTTTCAGTACTTAAAAAATATCTGACGTTTTCGGTACTTAGAAAATTTCTTACATTTTCGGTACTTAGAAAAATTCTGCCGATTTCGGTACTTAGAAAAATTCTGTCGATTTCGGTACTTAGAAAAGACTCGGAAGTTTTCGGTATTTAGAAAAATTCTGCCAATTTCGGTACTAAGAAAATTTCTGACATTTTCGGTACTTAGAAAATTTCTGACGTTTTCGGTACTTAGAAAAATTCTGATGATTTCGGATCTTAGAAAAATTCTGATGATTTCGGTACTTGGAAAATTTCTGCCTTTTTAGGTACTTTGAAAAGACTCAGAAGTTTTCAGTATTTAGAAAATTTCTGACGTTTTCGGTACTTAGAAAATTTCTGACGTTTTCGGTACTTAGAAAAATTCTGACCATTTCGGTTTTTAGAAAAATTCTGGTGATTTCGGTACTTAGAAAATTTCTGACGTTTCCGGTACTTAGAAAAATTCTTACGATTTCGATACTTATTAAACATTCAGAAGTTTTCGGTACTTAGAAAAATTCTGTCGATCTCGGTACTTAGAAAAGACTCGGAAGTTTTCGGTACTTAGAAAATTTCTGACGTTTTCGGTACTTTGAAAAATTCTGATGATTTCGGAACTTAGAAAAATTCTGCTGATTTCGGTACTTGGAAAATTTCTGCCTTTTTAGGTACTTTGAAAAGACTCAGAAGTTTTCAGTATTTAGAAAATTTCTGACGTTTTCGGTACTTAGAAAATTTCTGACGTTTTCGGTACTTAGAAAAATTCTGCCGATTTCGGTACTTATAAAAAATTCTGTTGATTTCGGTACTTAGAAAAATTCAGTCGATTTCGGTACTTAGAAAAATTCTTACGATTTCGATACTTATTAAACATACAGAAGTTTTCGGTACTTAGAAAAATTCTGCCGATTTCGGTACTTAGAAAATTCTGACGATTTCGGTACTTTGAAAAATTCTGCCTTTTTCGGTACTTTGAAAACACTAGGAAGTTTGCAGTACTTAAAAAATTTCTGACGTTTTCGGTACTTAGAAAAATTCTTTTGATTTCGGTACTTAGAAAAATTCTGACGATATCGGTACTTAGAAAATTCTGACGATTTCGGTACTTAGAAACATTCTGATGATTTCGGATCTTAGAAAATTTCTGACCTTTTCGATACTTAGAAAATTTCTGACGTTTTCGGTACTTAGAAAAATTCTGTCGATTTCGGTACTTGGAAAATTTCTGCCTTTTTCGGTACTTTGAAAAGACTCAGAAGTTTTCAGTACTTAGAAAATATCTGACGTTTTCGGTACTTAGAAAATTTCTGACATTTTCGGTACTTAGAAAAATTCTGCCGATTTCGGTACTTTGAAAAGACTCAGAAGTTTTCGGTACTTAGAAAATTTCTGACGATTTCGGTACTTAGAAAAATTCTGACGATTTCGGTACTTAGAAAAATTCTGTCGATTTCGGTACTTAGAAAACATTCAGAAGTTTTCGGTACTTAGAAAATTTCTGCCTTTTTCGGTACTTAGAAAACATTCAAAAGTTTTTGGAACTTAGAAAAATTCTGTCGAATTCGGTACTTAGAAAAATTCTGTTGATATCGGTACTTAGAAAAATTCAGTCAATTTCGGTACTTAGGAAAATTCTTACGATTTCGATACTTATTAAACATTCAGAAGTTTTCGGTACTTAGAAAAATTCTGCCGATTTCGGTACTTAGAAAATTCTGCCTTTTTCGGTACTTTGAAAAGACTAGGCAGTTTGCAGTACTTAAAAATTTCTGACGTTTTCGGTACTTAGAAAAATTCTGTCGATTTCGTTACTTGGAAAATTTCTGCCTTTTTCGGTACTTTGAAAAGACTCAGAAGTTTTCAGTACTTAAAAAATATCTGACGTTTTCGGTACTTAGAAAATTTCTGACATTTTCGGTACTTAGAAAAATTCTGCCGATTTCGGTACTTAGAAAAATTCTGTCGATTTCGGTACTTAGAAAAGACTCGGAAGTTTTCGGTATTTAGAAAAATTCTGCCAATTTCGGTACTAAGAAAATTTCTGACATTTTCGGTACTTAGAAAATTTCTGACGTTTTCGGTACTTAGAAAAATTCTGATGATTTCGGATCTTAGAAAAATTCTGATGATTTCGGTACTTGGAAAATTTCTGCCTTTTTAGGTACTTTGAAAAGACTCAGAAGTTTTCAGTATTTAGAAAATTTCTGACGTTTTCGGTACTTAGAAAATTTCTGACGTTTTCGGTACTTAGAAAAATTCTGACCATTTCGGTTTTTAGAAAAATTCTGGTGATTTCGGTACTTAGAAAAATTCTGTCGATCTCGGTACTTAGAAAAGACTCGGAAGTTTTCGGTACTTAAAAAATTTCTGACGTTTTCGGTACTTTGAAAAATTCTGATGATTTCGGAACTTGGAAAATTTCTGCCTTTTTAGGTACTTTGAAAAGACTCAGAAGTTTTCAGTATTTAGAAAATTTCTGACGTTTTCGGTACTTAGAAAATTTCTGACGTTTTCGGTACTTAGAAAAATTCTGCCGATTTCGGTACTTAGAAAAATTCTGTTGATTTCGGTACTTAGAAAAATTCAGTCGATTTCGGTACTTAGAAAAATTCTTACGATTTCGATACTTATTAAACATACAGAAGTTTTCGGTACTTAGAAAAATTCTGCCGATTTCGGTACTTAGAAAATTCTGACGATTTCGGTACTTTGAAAAATTCTGCCTTTTTCGGTACTTTGAAAACACTAGGAAGTTTGCAGTACTTAAAAAATTTCTGACGTTTTCGGTACTTAGAAAAATTCTTTTGATTTCGGTACTTAGAAAAATTCTGACGATATCGGTACTTAGAAAATTCTGACGATTTCGGTACTTAGAAACATTCTGATGATTTCGGATCTTAGAAAATTTCTGACCTTTTCGATACTTAGAAAATTTCTGACGTTTTCGGTACTTAGAAAAATTCTGTCGATTTCGGTACTTGGAAAATTTCTGCCTTTTTCGGTACTTTGAAAAGACTCAGAAGTTTTCAGTACTTAGAAAATATCTGACGTTTTCGGTACTCAGAAAATTTCTGACATTTTCGGTACTTAGAAAAATTCTGCCGATTTCGGTACTTAGAAAAATTCTGTTGATTTCGGTACTTAGAAAAAATCTGTCGATTTCGGTACTTAGAAAAGACTCGGAAGTTTTCGGTACTTAGAAAATTTCTGACGTTTTCGGTACTTAGAAAAATTCTTTTGATTTCGGTACTTAGAAAATTTCTGCCTTTTTCGGTACTTTGAAAAGACCCAGAAGTTTTCGGTACTTAGAAAATTTCTGACGATTTCGGTACTTAGAAAAATTCTGTCGATTTCGGTACTTAGAAAACATTCTGAAGTTTTCGGTACTTAGAAAATTTCTGCCTTTTTCGGTACTTAGAAAACATTCAAAAGTTTTCGGAACTAAGAAAAATTCTGTCGAATTCGGTACTTAGATAAATTCTGTTGATATCGGTACTTAGAAAAATTCAGTCAATTTCGGTACTTAGGAAAATTCTTACGATTTCGATACTTATTAAACATTCAGAAGTTTTCGGTACTTAGAAAAATTCTGCCGATTTCGGTACTTAGAAAATTCTGACGATTTCGGTACTTAGAAAAGACTCGGAAGTTTTCGGTACTTAGAAAATTTCTGACGTTTTCGGTACTTAGAAAAATTCTTTTGATTTCGGTACTTAGAAAAATTCTGACGATATCGGTACTTAGAAAATTCTGACGATTTCGGTACTTAAAAACATTCTGATGATTTCGGATCTTAGAAAATTTCTGACCTTTTCGATACTTAGAAAATTTCTGACGTTTTCGGTACTTAGAAAAATTCTGTCGATTTCGTTACTTGGAAAATTTCTGCCTTTTTCGGTACTTTGAAAAGACTCAGAAGTTTTCAGTACTTAAAAAATATCTGACGTTTTCGGTACTTAGAAAATTTCTGACATTTTCGGTACTTAGAAAAATTCAGTTGATTTCAGTACTTAGAAAAATTCTGTCGATTTCGGTACTTAGAAAAGACTCGGAAGTTTTCGGTACTTAGAAAAATTCTGCCAATTTCGGTACTAAGAAAATTTCTGACATTTTCGGTACTTAGAAAATTTCTGACGTTTTCGGTACTTTGAAAAATTCTGATGATTTCGGAACTTAGAAAAATTCTGCTGATTTCGGTACTTGGAAAATTTCTGCCTTTTTAGGTACTTTGAAAAGACTCAGAAGTTTTCAGTATTTAGAAAATTTCTGACGTTTTCGGTACTTAGAAAATTTCTGACGTTTTCGGTACTTAGAAAAATTCTGCCGATTTCGGTACTTAGAAAAATTCTGTTGATTTCGGTACTTAGAAAAATTCAGTCGATTTCGGTACTTAGAAAAATTCTTACGATTTCGATACTTATTAAACATACAGAAGTTTTCGGTACTTAGAAAAATTCTGCCGATTTCGGTACTTAGAAAATTCTGACGATTTCGGTACTTTGAAAAATTCTGCCTTTTTCGGTACTTTGAAAACACTAGGAAGTTTGCAGTACTTAAAAAATTTCTGACGTTTTCGGTACTTAGAAAAATTCTTTTGATTTCGGTACTTAGAAAAATTCTGACGATATAGGTACTTAGAAAATTCTGACGATTTCGGTACTTAGAAACATTCTGATGATTTCGGATCTTAGAAAATTTCTGACCTTTTCGATACTTAGAAAATTTCTGACGTTTTCGGTACTTAGAAAAATTCTGTCGATTTCGGTACTTGGAAAATTTCTGCCTTTTTCGGTACTTTGAAAAGACTCAGAAGTTTTCAGTACTTACAAAATATCTGACGTTTTCGGTACTTAGAAAATTTCTGACATTTTCGGTACTTAGAAAAGTTCTGCCGATTTCGGTACTTAGAAAAAATCTGTCGATTTCGGTACTTAGAAAAGACTCGGAAGTTTTCGGTACTTAGAAAATTTCTGACGTTTTCGGTACTTAGAAAAATTCTTTTGATTTCGGTACTTAGAAAATTTCTGCCTTTTTCGGTACTTTGAAAAGACCCAGAAGTTTTCGGTACTTAGAAAATTTCTGACGATTTCGGTACTTAGAAAAATTCTGTCGATTTCGGTACTTAGAAAACATTCTGAAGTTTTCGGTACTTAGAAAATTTCTGCCTTTTTCGGTACTTAGAAAACATTCAAAAGTTTTCGGAACTAAGAAAAATTCTGTCGAATTCGGTACTTAGATAAATTCTGTTGATATCGGTACTTAGAAAAATTCAGTCAATTTCGGTACTTAGGAAAATTCTTACGATTTCGATACTTATTAAACATTCAGAAGTTTTCGGTACTTAGAAAAATTCTGCCGATTTCGGTACTTAGAAAATTCTGACGATTTCGGTACTTTGAAAAATTCTGCCTTTTTCGGTACTTTGAAAAGACTAGGAAGTTTGCAGTACTTAGAAAATTTCTGACGTTTTCGGTACTTAGAAAAATTCTTTTGATTTCGGTACTTAGAAAAATTCTGACGATATCGGTACTTAGAAAATTCTGACGATTTCGGTACTTAAAAACATTCTGATGATTTCGGATCTTAGAAAATTTCTGACCTTTTCGATACTTAGAAAATTTCTGACGTTTTCGGTACTTAGAAAAATTCTGTCGATTTCGTTACTTGGAAAATTTCTGCCTTTTTCGGTACTTTGAAAAGACTCAGAAGTTTTCAGTACTTAAAAAATATCTGACGTTTTCGGTACTTAGAAAATTTCTGACATTTTCGGTACTTAGAAAAATTCAGTTGATTTCAGTACTTAGAAAAATTCTGTCGATTTCGGTACTTAGAAAAGACTCGGAAGTTTTCGGTACTTAGAAAAATTCTGCCAATTTCGGTACTAAGAAAATTTCTGACATTTTCGGTACTTAGAAAATTTCTGACGTTTTCGGTACTTAGAAAAATTCTGATGATTTCGGATCTTAGAAAAATTCTGATGATTTCGGAACTTAGAAAAATTCTGCTGATTTCGGTACTTGGAAAATTTCTGCCTTTTTAGGTACTTTGAAAAGACTCAGAAGTTTTCAGTATTTAGAAAATTTCTGACGTTTTCGGTACTTAGAAAATTTCTGACGTTTTCGGTACTTAGAAAAATTCTGCCGATTTCGGTACTTAGAAAAATTCTGTTGATTTCGGTACTTAGAAAAATTCAGTCGATTTCGGAACTTAGAAAATTCTGACGATTTCGGTACTTTGAAAAATTCTGCCTTTTTCGGTACTTTGAAAAGACTAGGAAGTTTGCAGTACTTAAAAAATTTCTGACGTTTTCGGTACTTAGAAAAATTCTTTTGATTTCGGTACTTAGAAAAATTCAGACGATATCGGTACTTAGAAAATTCTGACGATTTCGGTACTTAGAAACATTCTGATGATTTCGGATCTTAGAAAATTTCTGACCTTTTAGGTACTTTGAAAAGACTCAGAAGTTTTCAGTATTTAGAAAATTTCTGACGTTTTCGGTACTTAGAAAATTTCTGACGTTTTCGGTACTTAGAAAAATTCTGACCATTTCGGTTTTTAGAAAAATTCTGGTGATTTCGGTACTTAGAAAATTTCTGACGTTTCCGGTACTTAGAAAAATTCTTACGATTTCGATACTTATTAAACATTCAGAAGTTTTCGGTACTTAGAAAAATTCTGTCGATCTCGGTACTTAAAAAAGACTCGGAAGTTTTCGGTACTTAGAAAATTTCTGACGTTTTCGGTACTTAGAAAAATTCTGATGATTTCGGTACTTAGAAAAATTCTGATGATTTCGGAACTTAGAAAAATTCTGCTGATTTCAGTACTTGGAAAATTTCTGCCTTTTTAGGTACTTTGAAAAGACTCAGAAGTTTTCAGTATTTAGAAAATTTCTGACGTTTTCGGTACTTAGAAAATTTCTGACGTTTTCGGTACTTAGAAAAATTCTGCCGATTTCGGTACTTAGAAAAATTCTGTTGATTACGGTACTTAGAAAAATTCAGTCGATTTCGGTACTTAGAAAAATTCTTACGATTTCGATACTTATTAAACATACAGAAGTTTTCGGTACTTAGAAAAATTCTGCCGATTTCGGTACTTAGAAAATTCTGACGATTTCAGTACTTTGAAAAGACTAGGAAGTTTGCAGTACTTAAAAATTTCTGACGTTTTCGGTACTTAGAAAAATTCTTTTGATTTCGGTACTTAGAAAAATTCTGACGATATCGGTACTTAGAAAATTCTGACGATTTCGGTACTTAAAAACATTCTGATGATTTCGGATCTTAGAAAATTTCTGACCTTTTCGATACTTAGAAAATTTCTGACGTTTTCGGTACTTAGAAAAATTCTGTCGATTTCGTTACTTGGAAAATTTCTGCCTTTTTCGGAACTTTGAAAAGACTCAGAAGTTTTCAGTACTTAAAAAATATCTGACGTTTTCGGTACTTAGAAAATTTCTGACATTTTCGGTACTTAGAAAAATTCAGCCGATTTCGGTACTTAGAAAAATTCTGTTGATTTCGGTACTTAGAAAAATTCTGTCGATTTCGGTACTTAGAAAAGACTCGGAAGTTTTCGGTACTTAGAAAAATTCTGCCAATTTCGGTACTAAGAAAATTTCTGACATTTTCGGTACTTAGAAAATTTCTGACGTTTTCGGTACTTAGAAAAATTCTGATGATTTCGGAACTTAGAAAAATTCTGATGATTTCGGAACTTAGAAAAATTCTGCTGATTTCAGTACTTGGAAAATTTCTGCCTTTTTAGGTACTTTGAAAAGACTCAGAAGTTTTCAGTATTTAGAAAATTTCTGACGTTTTCGGTACTTAGAAAATTTCTGACGTTTTCGGTACTTAGAAAAATTCTGCCGATTTCGGTACTTAGAAAAATTCTGTTGATTTCGGTACTTAGAAAAATTCAGTCGATTTCGGTACTTAGAAAAATTCTTACGATTTCGATACTTATTAAACATACAGAAGTTTTCGGTACTTAGAAAAATTCTGCCGATTTCGATACTTAGAAAATTCTGACGATTTCGGTACTTTGAAAAGACAAGGAAGTTTGCAGTACTTAAAAATTTCTGACGTTTTCGGTACTTAAAAACATTCTGATGATTTCGGATCTTAGAAAATTTCTGACCTTTTCGATACTTAGAAAATTTCTGACGTTTTCGGTACTTAGAAAAATTCTGTCGATTTCGTTACTTGGAAAATTTCTGCCTTTTTCGGTACTTTGAAAAGACTCAGAAGTTTTCAGTACTTAAAAAATATCTGACGTTTTCGGTACTTAGAAAATTTCTGACATTTTCGGTACTTAGAAAATTTCTGACGTTTTCGGTACTTAGAAAAATTCTGATGATTTCGGAACTTAGAAAAATTCTGATGATTTCGGAACTTAGAAAAATTCTGCTGATTTCGGTACTTGAAAAATTTCGGCCTTTTTATCTACTTTGAAAAGACTCAGAAGTTTTCAGTATTTAGAAAATTTCTGATGTTTTAGGTACTTAGAAAATTTCTGACGTTTTCGGTACTTAGAAAAATTCTGATCATTTCGGTTTTTAGAAAAATTCTGGTGATTTCGGTACTTAGAAAATTTCTGACGTTTCCGGTACTTAGAAAAATTCTTACGATTTCGATACTTATTAAACATTCAGAAATTTTCGGTACTTAGAAAAATTCTGTCGATTTCGGTACTTAGAAAAGACTCGGAAGTTTTCGGTACTTAGAAAATTTCTGACGTTTTCGGTACTTAGAAAAATTCTTTTGATTTCGGTACTTAGAAAATTTCTGCCTTTTTCGGTACTTTGAAAAGACTCAGAAGTTTTCGGTACTTAGAAAATTTCTGACGATTTCGGTACTTAGAAAAATTCTGACGATTTCGGTACTTAGAAAAATTCTGTCGATTTCGGTACTTAGAAAACATTCTGAAGTTTTCGGTACTTAGAAAATTTCTGCCTTTTTCGGTACTTAGAAAACATTCAAAAGTTTTCGGAACTAAGAAAAATTCTGTCGAATTCGGTACTTAGATAAATTCTGTTGATATCGGTACTTAGAAAAATTCAGTCAATTTCGGTACTTAGGAAAATTCTTACGATTTCGATACTTATTAAACATTCAGAAGTTTTCGGTACTTAGAAAAATTCTGCCGATTTCGGTACTTAGAAAATTCTGACGATTTCGGTACTTTGAAAAATTCTGCCTTTTTCGGTACTTTGAAAAGACTAGGAAGTTTGCAGTACTTAGAAAATTTCTGACGTTTTCGGTACTTAGAAAAATTCTTTTGATTTCGGTACTTAGAAAAATTCTGACGATATCGGTACTTAGAAAATTCTGACGATTTCGGTACTTAAAAACATTCTGATGATTTCGGATCTTAGAAAATTTCTGACCTTTTCGATACTTAGAAAATTTCTGACGTTTTCGGTACTTAGAAAAATTCTGTCGATTTCGTTACTTGGAAAATTTCTGCCTTTTTCGGTACTTTGAAAAGACTCAGAAGTTTTCAGTACTTAAAAAATATCTGACGTTTTCGGTACTTAGAAAATTTCTGACATTTTCGGTACTTAGAAAAATTCTGCCGATTTCGGTACTTAGAAAAATTCTGTTGATTTCGGTACTTAGAAAAATTCTGTCGATTTCGGTACTTAGAAAAGACTCGGAAGTTTTCGGTACTTAGAAAAATTCTGCCAATTTCGGTACTAAGAAAATTTCTGACATTTTCGGTACTTAGAAAATTTCTGACGTTTTCGGTACTTAGAAAAATTCTGATGATTTCGGATCATAGAAAAATTCTGATGATTTCGGAACTTAGAAAAATTCTGCTGATTTCGGTACTTGGAAAATTTCTGCCTTTTTAGGTACTTTGAAAAGACTCAGAAGTTTTCAGTATTTAGAAAATTTCTGACGTTTTCGGTACTTAGAAAATTTTTGACGTTTTCGGTACTTAGAAAAATTCTGCCGATTTCGGTACTTAGAAAAATTCTGTTGATTTCGGTACTTAGAAAAATTCAGTCGATTTCGGAACTTAGAAAATTCTGACGATTTCGGTACTTAGAAAAATTCAGTCGATTTCGGTACTTAGAAAAGACTCGGAAGTTTTCGGTACTTAGAAAAATTCTTTTGATTTCGGTACTTAGAAAATTTCTGCCTTTTTCGGTACTTTGAAAAGACTCAGAAGTTTTCGGTACTTAGAAAATTTCTGACGATTTCGGTACTTAGAAAAATTCTGACGATTTCGGTACTTAGAAAAATTCTGTCGATTTCGGTACTTAGAAAACATTCTGAAGTTTTCGGTACTTAGAAAATTTCTGCCTTTTTCGGTACTTTGAAAACATTCAAAAGTTTTCGGAACTAAGAAAAATTCTGTCGAATTCGGTACTTAGATAAATTCTGTTGATATCGGTACTTAGAAAAATTCAGTCAATTTCGGTACTTAGGAAAATTCTTACGATTTCGATACTTATTAAACATTCAGAAGTTTTCGGTACTTAGAAAAATTCTGCCGATTTCGGTACTTAGAAAATTTCTGACGATTTCGGTACTTAGAAAAATTCTGTCGATTTCGGTACTTAGAAAACATTCTGAAGTTTTCGGTACTTAGAAAATTTCTGCCTTTTTCGGTACTTAGAAAACATTCAAAAGTTTTCGGAACTAAGAAAAATTCTGTCGAATTCGGTACTTAGATAAATTCTGTTGATATCGGTACTTAGAAAAATTCAGTCAATTTCGGTACTTAGGAAAATTCTTACGATTTCGATACTTATTAAACATTCAGAAGTTTTCGGTACTTAGAAAAATTCTGCCGATTTCGGTACTTAGATAATTCTGACGATTTCGGTACTTTGAAAAATTCTGCCTTTTTCGGTACTTTGAAAAGACTAGGAAGTTTGCAGTACTTAGAAAATTTCTGACGTTTTCTTTACTTAGAAAAATTCTTTTGATTTCGGTACTTAGAAAAATTCTGACGATATCGGTACTTAGAAAATTCTGACGATTTCGGTACTTAAAAACATTCTGATGATTTCGGATCTTAGAAAATTTCTGACCTTTTCGATACTTAGAAAATTTCTGACGTTTTCGGTACTTAGAAAAATTCTGTCGATTTCGTTACTTGGAAAATTTCTGCCTTTTTCGGTACTTTGAAAAGACTCAGAAGTTTTCAGTACTTAAAAAATATCTGACGTTTTCGGTACTTAGAAAATTTCTGACATTTTCGGTACTTAGAAAAATTCTGCCGATTTCGGTACTTAGAAAAATTCTGTTGATTTCGGTACTTAGAAAAATTCTGTCGATTTCGGTACTTAGAAAAGACTCGGAAGTTTTCGGTACTTAGAAAAATTCTGCCAATTTCGGTACTAAGAAAATTTCTGACATTTTCGGTACTTAGAAAATTTCTGACGTTTTCGGTACTTAGAAAAATTCTGATGATTTCGGATCATAGAAAAATTCTGATGATTTCGGAACTTAGAAAAATTCTGCTGATTTCGGTACTTGGAAAATTTCTGCCTTTTTAGGTACTTTGAAAAGACTCAGAAGTTTTCAGTATTTAGAAAATTTCTGACGTTTTCGGTACTTAGAAAATTTTTGACGTTTTCGGTACTTAGAAAAATTCTGCCGATTTCGGTACTTAGAAAAATTCTGTTGATTTCGGTACTTAGAAAAATTCAGTCGATTTCGGAACTTAGAAAATTCTGACGATTTCGGTACTTAGAAAAATTCAGTCGATTTCGGTACTTAGAAAAGACTCGGAAGTTTTCGGTACTTAGAAAAATTCTTTTGATTTCGGTACTTAGAAAATTTCTGCCTTTTTCGGTACTTTGAAAAGACTCAGAAGTTTTCGGTACTTAGAAAATTTCTGACGATTTCGGTACTTAGAAAAATTCTGACGATTTCGGTACTTAGAAAAATTCTGTCGATTTCGGTACTTAGAAAACATTCTGAAGTTTTCGGTACTTAGAAAATTTCTGCCTTTTTCGGTACTTTGAAAACATTCAAAAGTTTTCGGAACTAAGAAAAATTCTGTCGAATTCGGTACTTAGATAAATTCTGTTGATATCGGTACTTAGAAAAATTCAGTCAATTTCGGTACTTAGGAAAATTCTTACGATTTCGATACTTATTAAACATTCAGAAGTTTTCGGTACTTAGAAAAATTCTGCCGATTTCGGTACTTAGAAAATTTCTGACGATTTCGGTACTTAGAAAAATTCTGTCGATTTCGGTACTTAGAAAACATTCTGAAGTTTTCGGTACTTAGAAAATTTCTGCCTTTTTCGGTACTTAGAAAACATTCAAAAGTTTTCGGAACTAAGAAAAATTCTGTCGAATTCGGTACTTAGATAAATTCTGTTGATATCGGTACTTAGAAAAATTCAGTCAATTTCGGTACTTAGGAAAATTCTTACGATTTCGATACTTATTAAACATTCAGAAGTTTTCGGTACTTAGAAAAATTCTGCCGATTTCGGTACTTAGATAATTCTGACGATTTCGGTACTTTGAAAAATTCTGCCTTTTTCGGTACTTTGAAAAGACTAGGAAGTTTGCAGTACTTAGAAAATTTCTGACGTTTTCTTTACTTAGAAAAATTCTTTTGATTTCGGTACTTAGAAAAATTCTGACGATATCGGTACTTAGAAAATTCTGACGATTTCGGTACTTAAAAACATTCTGATGATTTCGGATCTTAGAAAATTTCTGACCTTTTCGATACTTAGAAAATTTCTGACG
Source organism: Parasteatoda tepidariorum (assembly GCF_982258835.1). Lineage (NCBI taxonomy): Eukaryota > Metazoa > Arthropoda > Arachnida > Araneae > Theridiidae > Parasteatoda > Parasteatoda tepidariorum. The sequence goes on along the minus strand of NC_141755.1, from coordinate 130,171,132 downwards.
TTTTCGGTACTTAGAAAAATTCTGTCGATTTCGTTACTTGGAAAATTTCTGCCTTTTTCGGTACTTTGAAAAGACTCAGAAGTTTTCAGTACTTAAAAAATATCTGACGTTTTCGGTACTTAGAAAATTTCTGACATTTTCGGTACTTAGAAAAATTCAGTTGATTTCAGTACTTAGAAAAATTCTGTCGATTTCTGTACTTAGAAAAGACTCGGAAGTTTTCGGTACTTAGAAAAATTCTGCCAATTTCGGTACTAAGAAAATTTCTGACACTTTCGGTACTTAGAAAATTTCTGACGTTTTCGGTACTTAGAAAAATTCTGATGATTTCGGATCTTAGAAAAATTCTGATGATTTCGGAACTTAGAAAAATTCTGCTGATTTCGGTACTTGGAAAATTTCTGCCTTTTTAGGTACTTTGAAAAGACTCAGAAGTTTTCAGTATTTAGAAAATTTCTGACGTTTTCGGTACTTAGAAAATTTTTGACGTTTTCGGTACTTAGAAAAATTCTGCCGATTTCGGTACTTAGAAAAATTCTGTTGATTTCGGTACTTAGAAAAATTCAGTCGATTTCGGAACTTAGAAAATTCTGACGATTTCGGTACTTAGAAAAATTCAGTCGATTTCGGTACTTAGAAAAGACTCGGAAGTTTTCGGTACTTAGAAAAATTCTTACGATTTCGATACTTATTAAACATACAGAAGTTTTCGGTACTTAGAAAAATTCTGCCGATTTCGATACTTTGAAAAGACAAGGAAGTTTGCAGTACTTAAAAATTTCTGACGTTTTCGGTACTTAAAAACATTCTGATGATTTCGGATCTTAGAAAATTTCTGACCTTTTCGATACTTAGAAAATTTCTGACGTTTTCGGTACTTAGAAAAATTCTGTCGATTTCGTTACTTGGAAAATTTCTGCCTTTTTCGGTACTTTGAAAAGACTCAGAAGTTTTCAGTACTTAAAAAATATCTGACGTTTTCGGTACTTAGAAAATTTCTGACATTTTCGGTACTTAGAAAATTTCTGACGTTTTCGGTACTTAGAAAAATTCTGATGATTTCGGAACTTAGAAAAATTCTGATGATTTCGGAACTTAGAAAAATTCTGCTGATTTCGGTACTTGAAAAATTTCGGCCTTTTTATCTACTTTGAAAAGACTCAGAAGTTTTCAGTATTTAGAAAATTTCTGATGTTTTAGGTACTTAGAAAATTTCTGACGTTTTCGGTACTTAGAAAAATTCTGATCATTTCGGTTTTTAGAAAAATTCTGGTGATTTCGGTACTTAGAAAATTTCTGACGTTTCCGGTACTTAGAAAAATTCTTACGATTTCGATACTTATTAAACATTCAGAAATTTTCGGTACTTAGAAAAATTCTGTCGATTTCGGTACTTAGAAAAGACTCGGAAGTTTTCGGTACTTAGAAAATTTCTGACGTTTTCGGTACTTAGAAAAATTCTTTTGATTTCGGTACTTAGAAAATTTCTGCCTTTTTCGGTACTTTGAAAAGACTCAGAAGTTTTCGGTACTTAGAAAATTTCTGACGATTTCGGTACTTAGAAAAATTCTGACGATTTCGGTACTTAGAAAAATTCTGTCGATTTCGGTACTTAGAAAACATTCTGAAGTTTTCGGTACTTAGAAAATTTCTGCCTTTTTCGGTACTTAGAAAACATTCAAAAGTTTTCGGAACTAAGAAAAATTCTGTCGAATTCGGTACTTAGATAAATTCTGTTGATATCGGTACTTAGAAAAATTCAGTCAATTTCGGTACTTAGGAAAATTCTTACGATTTCGATACTTATTAAACATTCAGAAGTTTTCGGTACTTAGAAAAATTCTGCCGATTTCGGTACTTAGAAAATTCTGACGATTTCGGTACTTTGAAAAATTCTGCCTTTTTCGGTACTTTGAAAAGACTAGGAAGTTTGCAGTACTTAGAAAATTTCTGACGTTTTCGGTACTTAGAAAAATTCTTTTGATTTCGGTACTTAGAAAAATTCTGACGATATCGGTACTTAGAAAATTCTGACGATTTCGGTACTTAAAAACATTCTGATGATTTCGGATCTTAGAAAATTTCTGACCTTTTCGATACTTAGAAAATTTCTGACGTTTTCGGTACTTAGAAAAATTCTGTCGATTTCGTTACTTGGAAAATTTCTGCCTTTTTCGGTACTTTGAAAAGACTCAGAAGTTTTCAGTACTTAAAAAATATCTGACGTTTTCGGTACTTAGAAAATTTCTGACATTTTCGGTACTTAGAAAAATTCTGCCGATTTCGGTACTTAGAAAAATTCTGTTGATTTCGGTACTTAGAAAAATTCTGTCGATTTCGGTACTTAGAAAAGACTCGGAAGTTTTCGGTACTTAGAAAAATTCTGCCAATTTCGGTACTAAGAAAATTTCTGACATTTTCGGTACTTAGAAAATTTCTGACGTTTTCGGTACTTAGAAAAATTCTGATGATTTCGGATCATAGAAAAATTCTGATGATTTCGGAACTTAGAAAAATTCTGCTGATTTCGGTACTTGGAAAATTTCTGCCTTTTTAGGTACTTTGAAAAGACTCAGAAGTTTTCAGTATTTAGAAAATTTCTGACGTTTTCGGTACTTAGAAAATTTTTGACGTTTTCGGTACTTAGAAAAATTCTGCCGATTTCGGTACTTAGAAAAATTCTGTTGATTTCGGTACTTAGAAAAATTCAGTCGATTTCGGAACTTAGAAAATTCTGACGATTTCGGTACTTAGAAAAATTCAGTCGATTTCGGTACTTAGAAAAGACTCGGAAGTTTTCGGTACTTAGAAAAATTCTTTTGATTTCGGTACTTAGAAAATTTCTGCCTTTTTCGGTACTTTGAAAAGACTCAGAAGTTTTCGGTACTTAGAAAATTTCTGACGATTTCGGTACTTAGAAAAATTCTGACGATTTCGGTACTTAGAAAAATTCTGTCGATTTCGGTACTTAGAAAACATTCTGAAGTTTTCGGTACTTAGAAAATTTCTGCCTTTTTCGGTACTTTGAAAACATTCAAAAGTTTTCGGAACTAAGAAAAATTCTGTCGAATTCGGTACTTAGATAAATTCTGTTGATATCGGTACTTAGAAAAATTCAGTCAATTTCGGTACTTAGGAAAATTCTTACGATTTCGATACTTATTAAACATTCAGAAGTTTTCGGTACTTAGAAAAATTCTGCCGATTTCGGTACTTAGAAAATTTCTGACGATTTCGGTACTTAGAAAAATTCTGTCCATTTCGGTACTTAGAAAACATTCTGAAGTTTTCGGTACTTAGAAAATTTCTGCCTTTTTCGGTACTTAGAAAACATTCAAAAGTTTTCGGAACTAAGAAAAATTCTGTCGAATTCGGTACTTAGATAAATTCTGTTGATATCGGTACTTAGAAAAATTCAGTCAATTTCGGTACTTAGGAAAATTCTTACGATTTCGATACTTATTAAACATTCAGAAGTTTTCGGTACTTAGAAAAATTCTGCCGATTTCGGTACTTAGATAATTCTGACGATTTCGGTACTTTGAAAAATTCTGCCTTTTTCGGTACTTTGAAAAGACTAGGAAGTTTGCAGTACTTAGAAAATTTCTGACGTTTTCGGTACTTAGAAAAATTCTTTTGATTTCGGTACTTAGAAAAATTCTGACGATATCGGTACTTAGAAAATTCTGACGATTTCGGTACTTAAAAACATTCTGATGATTTCGGATCTTAGAAAATTTCTGACCTTTTCGATACTTAGAAAATTTCTGACGTTTTCGGTACTTAGAAAAATTCTGTCGATTTCGTTACTTGGAAAATTTCTGCCTTTTTCGGTACTTTGAAAAGACTCAGAAGTTTTCAGTACTTAAAAAATATCTGACGTTTTCGGTACTTAGAAAATTTCTGACATTTTCGGTACTTAGAAAAATTCAGTTGATTTCAGTACTTAGAAAAATTCTGTCGATTTCTGTACTTAGAAAAGACTCGGAAGTTTTCGGTACTTAGAAAAATTCTGCCAATTTCGGTACTAAGAAAATTTCTGACACTTTCGGTACTTAGAAAATTTCTGACGTTTTCGGTACTTAGAAAAATTCTGATGATTTCGGATCTTAGAAAAATTCTGATGATTTCGGAACTTAGAAAAATTCTGCTGATTTCGGTACTTGGAAAATTTCTGCCTTTTTAGGTACTTTGAAAAGACTCAGAAGTTTTCAGTATTTAGAAAATTTCTGACGTTTTCGGTACTTAGAAAATTTCTGACGTTTTCGGTACTTAGAAAAATTCTGCCGATTTCGGTACTTAGAAAAATTCTGTTGATTTCGGTACTTAGAAAAATTCAGTCGATTTCGGAACTTAGAAAATTCTGACGATTTCGGTACTTTGAAAAATTCTGCCTTTTTCGGTACTTTGAAAAGACTAGGAAGTTTGCAGTACTTAAAAAATTTCTGACGTTTTCGGTACTTAGAAAAATTCTGCCGATTTCGGTACTTAGAAAAATTCTTTTGATTTCGGTACTTAGAAAAATTCTGACCATTTCGGTTTTTAGAAAAATTCTGGTGATTTCGGTACTTAGAAAATTTCTGACGTTTCCGGTACTTAGAAAAATTCTTACGATTTCGATACTTATTAAACATTCAGAAGTTTTCGGTACTTAGAAAAATTCTGTCGATCTCGGTACTTAGAAAAGACTCGGAAGTTTTCGGTACTTAGAAAATTTCTGACGTTTTCGGTACTTAGAAAATTTCTGACGTTTTCGGTACTTAGAAAAATTCTGATGATTTCGGAACTTAGAAAAATTCTGATGATTTCGGAACTTAGAAAAATTCTGCTGATTTCAGTACTTGGAAAATTTCTGCCTTTTTAGGTACTTTGAAAAGACTCAGAAGTTTTCAGTATTTAGAAAATTTCTGACGTTTTCGGTACTTAGAAAATTTCTGACGTTTTCGGTACTTAGAAAAATTCTGATGATTTCGGAACTTAGAAAAATTCTGATGATTTCGGAACTTAGAAAAATTCTGCTGATTTCAGTACTTGGAAAATTTCTGCCTTTTTAGGTACTTTGAAAAGACTCAGAAGTTTTCAGTATTTAGAAAATTTCTGACGTTTTCGGTACTTAGAAAAATTCTGCCGATTTCGGTACTTAGAAAAATTCTGTTGATTTCGGTACTTAGAAAAATTCAGTCGATTTCGGTACTTAGAAAAATTCTTACGATTTCGATACTTATTAAACATACAGAAGTTTTCGGTACTTAGAAAAATTCTGCCGATTTCGGTACTTAGAAAATTCTGACGATTTCGGTACTTTGAAAAGACAAGGAAGTTTGCAGTACTTAAAAATTTCTGACGTTTTCGGTACTTAGAAAAATTCTTTTGATTTCGGTACTTAGAAAAATTCTGACGATATCGGTACTTAGAAAATTCTGACGATTTCGGTACTTAAAAACATTCTGATGATTTCGGATCTTAGAAAATTTCTGACCTTTTCGATACTTAGAAAATTTCTGACGTTTTCGGTACTTAGAAAAATTCTGTCGATTTCGTTACTTGGAAAATTTCTGCCTTTTTCGGTACTTTGAAAAGACTCAGAAGTTTTCAGTACTTAAAAAATATCTGACGTTTTCGGTACTTAGAAAATTTCTGACATTTTCGGTACTTAGAAAATTTCTGACGTTTTCGGTACTTAGAAAAATTCTGATGATTTCGGAACTTAGAAAAATTCTGATGATTTCGGTACTTGAAAAATTTCGGCCTTTTTATCTACTTTGAAAAGACTCAGAAGTTTTCAGTATTTAGAAAATTTCTGATGTTTTAGGTACTTAGAAAATTTCTGACGTTTTCGGTACTTATAAAAATTCTGATCATTTCGGTTTTTAGAAAAATTCTGGTGATTTCGGTAGTTAGAAAATTTCTGACGTTTCCGGTACTTAGAAAAATTCTTACGATTTCGATACTTATTAAACATTCAGAAATTTTCGGTACTTAGAAAAATTCTGTCGATTTCGGTACTTAGAAAAGACTCGGAAGTTTTCGGTACTTAGAAAATTTCTGACGTTTTCGGTACTTAGAAAAATTCTTTTGATTTCGGTACTTAGAAAATTTCTGACGATTTCGGTACTTAGAAAAATTCTGACGATTTCGGTACTTAGAAAAATTCTGTCGATTTCGGTACTTAGAAAACATTCTGAAGTTTTCGGTACTTAGAAAATTTCTGCCTTTTTCGGTACTTAGAAAACATTCAAAAGTTTTCGGAACTAAGAAAAATTCTGTCGAATTCGGTACTTAGATAAATTCTGTTGATATCGGTACTTAGAAAAATTCAGTCAATTTCGGTACTTAGGAAATTTCTTACGATTTCGATACTTATTAAACATTCAGAAGTTTTCGGTACTTAGAAAAATTCTGCCGATTTCGGTACTTAGAAAATTCTGACTATTTCGGTACTTTGAAAAATTCTGCCTTTTTCGGTACTTTGAAAAGACTAGGAAGTTTGCAGTACTTAGAAAATTTCTGACGTTTTCGGTACTTAGAAAAATTCTTTTGATTTCGGTACTTAGAAAAATTCTGACGATATCGGTACTTAGAAAATTCTGACGATTTCGGTACTTAAAAACATTCTGATGATTTCGGATCTTAGAAAATTTCTGACCTTTTCGATACTTTGAAAATTTCTGACGTTTTCGGTACTTAGAAAAATTCTGTCGATTTCGTTACTTGGAAAATTTCTGCCTTTTTCGGTACTTTGAAAAGACTCAGAAGTTTTCAGTACTTAAAAAATATCTGACGTTTTCGGTACTTAGAAAATTTCTGACATTTTCGGTACTTAGAAAAATTCTGCCGATTTCGGTACTTAGAAAAATTCTGTCGATTTCGGTACTTAGAAAAGACTCGGAAGTTTTCGGTACTTAGAAAAATTCTGCCAATTTCGGTACTAAGAAAATTTCTGACATTTTCGGTACTTAGAAAATTTCTGACGTTTTCGGTACTTAGAAAAATTCTGATGATTTCGGATCATAGAAAAATTCTGATGATTTCGGAACTTAGAAAAATTCTGCTGATTTCGGTACTTGGAAAATTTCTGCCTTTTTAGGTACTTTGAAAAGACTCAGAAGTTTTCAGTATTTAGAAAATTTCTGACGTTTTCGGTACTTAGAAAATTTTTGACGTTTTCGGTACTTAGAAAAATTCTGCCGATTTCGGTACTTAGAAAAATTCTGTTGATTTCGGTACTTAGAAAAATTCAGTCGATTTCGGAACTTAGAAAATTCTGACGATTTCGGTACTTAGAAAAATTCAGTCGATTTCGGTACTTAGAAAAGACTCGGAAGTTTTCGGTACTTAGAAAAATTCTTTTGATTTCGGTACTTAGAAAATTTCTGCCTTTTTCGGTACTTTGAAAAGACTCAGAAGTTTTCGGTACTTAGAAAATTTCTGACGATTTCGGTACTTAGAAAAATTCTGACGATTTCGGTACTTAGAAAAATTCTGTCGATTTCGGTACTTAGAAAACATTCTGAAGTTTTCGGTACTTAGAAAATTTCTGCCTTTTTCGGTACTTAGAAAACATTCAAAAGTTTTCGGAACTAAGAAAAATTCTGTCGAATTCGGTACTTAGATAAATTCTGTTGATATCGGTACTTAGAAAAATTCAGTCAATTTCGGTACTTAGGAAAATTCTTACGATTTCGATACTTATTAAACATTCAGAAGTTTTCGGTACTTAGAAAAATTCTGCCGATTTCGGTACTTAGAAAATTTCTGACGATTTCGGTACTTAGAAAAATTCTGTCGATTTCGGTACTTAGAAAACATTCTGAAGTTTTCGGTACTTAGAAAATTTCTGCCTTTTTCGGTACTTAGAAAACATTCAAAAGTTTTCGGAACTAAGAAAAATTCTGTCGAATTCGGTACTTAGATAAATTCTGTTGATATCGGTACTTAGAAAAATTCAGTCAATTTCGGTACTTAGGAAAATTCTTACGATTTCGATACTTATTAAACATTCAGAAGTTTTCGGTACTTAGAAAAATTCTGCCGATTTCGGTACTTAGATAATTCTGACGATTTCGGTACTTTGAAAAATTCTGCCTTTTTCGGTACTTTGAAAAGACTAGGAAGTTTGCAGTACTTAGAAAATTTCTGACGTTTTCGGTACTTAGAAAAATTCTTTTGATTTCGGTACTTAGAAAAATTCTGACGATATCGGTACTTAGAAAATTCTGACGATTTCGGTACTTAAAAACATTCTGATGATTTCGGATCTTAGAAAATTTCTGACACTTTCGGTACTTAGAAAATTTCTGACGTTTTCGGTACTTAGAAAAATTCTGATGATTTCGGATCTTAGAAAAATTCTGATGATTTCGGAACTTAGAAAAATTCTGCTGATTTCGGTACTTGGAAAATTTCTGCCTTTTTAGGTACTTTGAAAAGACTCAGAAGTTTTCAGTATTTAGAAAATTTCTGACGTTTTCGGTACTTAGAAAATTTCTGACGTTTTCGGTACTTAGAAAAATTCTGCCGATTTCGGTACTTAGAAAAATTCTGTTGATTTCGGTACTTAGAAAAATTCAGTCGATTTCGGAACTTAGAAAATTCTGACGATTTCGGTACTTTGAAAAATTCTGCCTTTTTCGGTACTTTGAAAAGACTAGGAAGTTTGCAGTACTTAAAAAATTTCTGACATTTTCGGTACTTAGAAAAATTCTGCCGATTTCGGTACTTAGAAAAATTCTTTTGATTTCGGTACTTAGAAAAATTCTGACGATATCGGTACTTAGAAAATTCTGACGATTTCGGTACTTAGAAACATTCTGATGATTTCGGATCTTAGAAAATTTCTGACCTTTTAGGTACTTTGAAAAGACTCAGAAGTTTTCAGTATTTAGAAAATTTCTGACGTTTTCGGTACTTAGAAAATTTCTGACGTTTTCGGTACTTAGAAAAATTCTGACCATTTCGGTTTTTAGAAAAATTCTGGTGATTTCGGTACTTAGAAAATTTCTGACGTTTCCGGTACTTAGAAAAATTCTTACGATTTCGATACTTATTAAACATTCAGAAGTTTTCGGTACTTAGAAAAATTCTGTCGATCTCGGTACTTAGAAAAGACTCGGAAGTTTTCGGTACTTAGAAAATTTCTGACGTTTTCGGTACTTAGAAAATTTCTGACGTTTTCGGTACTTAGAAAAATTCTGATGATTTCGGAACTTAGAAAAATTCTGATGATTTCGGAACTTAGAAAAATTCTGCTGATTTCAGTACTTGGAAAATTTCTGCCTTTTTAGGTACTTTGAAAAGACTCAGAAGTTTTCAGTATTTAGAAAATTTCTGACGTTTTCGGTACTTAGAAAATTTCTGACGTTTTCGGTACTTAGAAAAATTCTGATGATTTCGGAACTTAGAAAAATTCTGATGATTTCGGAACTTAGAAAAATTCTGCTGATTTCAGTACTTGGAAAATTTCTGCCTTTTTAGGTACTTTGAAAAGACTCAGAAGTTTTCAGTATTTAGAAAATTTCTGACGTTTTCGGTACTTAGAAAATTTCTGACGTTTTCGGTACTTAGAAAAATTCTGCCGATTTCGGTACTTAGAAAAATTCTGTTGATTTCGGTACTTAGAAAAATTCAGTCGATTTCGGTACTTAGAAAAATTCTTACGATTTCGATACTTATTAAACATACAGAAGTTTTCGGTACTTAGAAAAATTCTGCCGATTTCGGTACTTAGAAAATTCTGACGATTTCGGTACTTTGAAAAGACAAGGAAGTTTGCAGTACTTAAAAATTTCTGACGTTTTCGGTACTTAGAAAAATTCTTTTGATTTCGGTACTTAGAAAAATTCTGACGATATCGGTACTTAGAAAATTCTGACGATTTCGGTACTTAAAAACATTCTGATGATTTCGGATCTTAGAAAATTTCTGACCTTTTCGATACTTAGAAAATTTCTGACGTTTTCGGTACTTAGAAAAATTCTGTCGATTTCGTTACTTGGAAAATTTCTGCCTTTTTCGGTACTTTGAAAAGACTCAGAAGTTTTCAGTACTTAAAAAATATCTGACGTTTTCGGTACTTAGAAAATTTCTGACATTTTCGGTACTTAGAAAATTTCTGACGTTTTCGGTACTTAGAAAAATTCTGATGATTTCGGAACTTAGAAAAATTCTGATGATTTCGGTACTTGAAAAATTTCGGCCTTTTTATCTACTTTGAAAAGACTCAGAAGTTTTCAGTATTTAGAAAATTTCTGATGTTTTAGGTACTTAGAAAATTTCTGACGTTTTCGGTACTTATAAAAATTCTGATCATTTCGGTTTTTAGAAAAATTCTGGTGATTTCGGTACTTAGAAAATTTCTGACGTTTCCGGTACTTAGAAAAATTCTTACGATTTCGATACTTATTAAACATTCAGAAATTTTCGGTACTTAGAAAAATTCTGTCGATTTCGGTACTTAGAAAAGACTCGGAAGTTTTCGGTACTTAGAAAATTTCTGACGTTTTCGGTACTTAGAAAAATTCTTTTGATTTCGGTACTTAGAAAATTTCTGACGATTTCGGTACTTAGAAAAATTCTGACGATTTCGGTACTTAGAAAAATTCTGTCGATTTCGGTACTTAGAAAACATTCTGAAGTTTTCGGTACTTAGAAAATTTCTGCCTTTTTCGGTACTTAGAAAACATTCAAAAGTTTTCGGAACTAAGAAAAATTCTGTCGAATTCGGTACTTAGATAAATTCTGTTGATATCGGTACTTAGAAAAATTCAGTCAATTTCGGTACTTAGGAAATTTCTTACAATTTCGATACTTATTAAACATTCAGAAGTTTTCGGTACTTAGAAAAATTCTGCCGATTTCGGTACTTAGAAAATTCTGACTATTTCGGTACTTTGAAAAATTCTGCCTTTTTCGGTACTTTGAAAAGACTAGGAAGTTTGCAGTACTTAGAAAATTTCTGACGTTTTCGGTACCTAGAAAAATTCTTTTGATTTCGGTACTTAGAAAAATTCTGACGATATCGGTACTTAGAAAATTCTGACGATTTCGGTACTTAAAAACATTCTGATGATTTCGGATCTTAGAAAATTTCTGACCTTTTCGATACTTTGAAAATTTCTGACGTTTTCGGTACTTAGAAAAATTCTGTCGATTTCGTTACTTGGAAAATTTCTGCCTTTTTCGGTACTTTGAAAAGACTCAGAAGTTTTCAGTACTTAAAAAATATCTGACGTTTTCGGTACTTAGAAAATTTCTGACATTTTCGGTACTTAGAAAAATTCTGCCGATTTCGGTACTTAGAAAAATTCTGTTGATTTCGGTACTTAGAAAAATTCTGTCGATTTCGGTACTTAGAAAAGACTCGGAAGTTTTCGGTACTTAGAAAAATTCTGCCAATTTCGGTACTAAGAAAATTTCTGACATTTTCGGTACTTAGAAAATTTCTGACGTTTTCGGTACTTAGAAAAATTCTGATGATTTCGGATCATAGAAAAATTCTGATGATTTCGGAACTTAGAAAAATTCTGCTGATTTCGGTACTTGGAAAATTTCTGCCTTTTTAGGTACTTTGAAAAGACTCAGAAGTTTTCAGTATTTAGAAAATTTCTGACGTTTTCGGTACTTAGAAAATTTTTGACGTTTTCGGTACTTAGAAAAATTCTGCCGATTTCGGTACTTAGAAAAATTCTGTTGATTTCGGTACTTAGAAAAATTCAGTCGATTTCGGAACTTAGAAAATTCTGACGATTTCGGTACTTAGAAAAATTCAGTCGATTTCGGTACTTAGAAAAGACTCGGAAGTTTTCGGTACTTAGAAAAATTCTTTTGATTTCGGTACTTAGAAAATTTCTGCCTTTTTCGGTACTTTGAAAAGACTCAGAAGTTTTCGGTACTTAGAAAATTTCTGACGATTTCGGTACTTAGAAAAATTCTGACGATTTCGGTACTTAGAAAAATTCTGTCGATTTCGGTACTTAGAAAACATTCTGAAGTTTTCGGTACTTAGAAAATTTCTGCCTTTTTCGGTACTTAGAAAACATTCAAAAGTTTTCGGAACTAAGAAAAATTCTGTCGAATTCGGTACTTAGATAAATTCTGTTGATATCGGTACTTAGAAAAATTCAGTCAATTTCGGTACTTAGGAAAATTCTTACGATTTCGATACTTATTAAACATTCAGAAGTTTTCGGTACTTAGAAAAATTCTGCCGATTTCGGTACTTAGAAAATTTCTGACGATTTCGGTACTTAGAAAAATTCTGTCGATTTCGGTACTTAGAAAACATTCTGAAGTTTTCGGTACTTAGAAAATTTCTGCCTTTTTCGGTACTTAGAAAACATTCAAAAGTTTTCGGAACTAAGAAAAATTCTGTCGAATTCGGTACTTAGATAAATTCTGTTGATATCGGTACTTAGAAAAATTCAGTCAATTTCGGTACTTAGGAAAATTCTTACGATTTCGATACTTATTAAACATTCAGAAGTTTTCGGTACTTAGAAAAATTCTGCCGATTTCGGTACTTAGATAATTCTGACGATTTCGGTACTTTGAAAAATTCTGCCTTTTTCGGTACTTTGAAAAGACTAGGAAGTTTGCAGTACTTAGAAAATTTCTGACGTTTTCGGTACTTAGAAAAATTCTTTTGATTTCGGTACTTAGAAAAATTCTGACGATATCGGTACTTAGAAAATTCTGACGATTTCGGTACTTAAAAACATTCTGATGATTTCGGATCTTAGAAAATTTCTGACCTTTTCGATACTTAGAAAATTTCTGACGTTTTCGGTACTTAGAAAAATTCTGTCGATTTCGTTACTTGGAAAATTTCTGCCTTTTTCGGTACTTTGAAAAGACTCAGAAGTTTTCAGTACTTAAAAAATATCTGACGTTTTCGGTACTTAGAAAATTTCTGACATTTTCGGTACTTAGAAAAATTCAGTTGATTTCAGTACTTAGAAAAATTCTGTTGATTTCGGTACTTAGAAAAATTCAGTCGATTTCGGAACTTAGAAAATTCTGACGATTTCGGTACTAAGAAAATTTCTGACATTTTTGGTACTTAGAAAATTTCTGACGTTTTCGGTACTTAGAAAAATTCTGATGATTTCGGATCTTAGAAAAATTCTGATGATTTCGGAACTTAGAAAAATTCTGCTGATTTCGGTACTTGGAAAATTTCTGCCTTTTTAGGTACTTTGAAAAGACTCAGAAGTTTTCAGTATTTAGAAAATTTCTGACGTTTTCGGTACTTAGAAAAATTCTTTTGATTTCGGTACTTAGAAAAATTCTGACGATATCGGTACTTAGAAAATTCTGACGATTTCGGTACTTAAAAACATTCTGATGATTTCGGATCTTAGAAAATTTCTGACCTTTTCGATACTTTGAAAATTTCTGACGTTTTCGGTACTTAGAAAAATTCTGTCGATTTCGTTACTTGGAAAATTTCTGCCTTTTTCGGTACTTTGAAAAGACTCAGAAGTTTTCAGTACTTAAAAAATATCTGACGTTTTCGGTACTTAGAAAATTTCTGACATTTTCGGTACTTAGAAAAATTCTGCCGATTTCGGTACTTAGAAAAATTCTGTTGATTTCGGTACTTAGAAAAATTCTGTCGATTTCGGTACTTAGAAAAGACTCGGAAGTTTTCGGTACTTAGAAAAATTCTGCCAATTTCGGTACTAAGAAAATTTCTGACATTTTCGGTACTTAGAAAATTTCTGACGTTTTCGGTACTTAGAAAAATTCTGATGATTTCGGATCATAGAAAAATTCTGATGATTTCGGAACTTAGAAAAATTCTGCTGATTTCGGTACTTGGAAAATTTCTGCCTTTTTAGGTACTTTGAAAAGACTCAGAAGTTTTCAGTATTTAGAAAATTTCTGACGTTTTCGGTACTTAGAAAATTTTTGACGTTTTCGGTACTTAGAAAAATTCTGCCGATTTCGGTACTTAGAAAAATTCTGTTGATTTCGGTACTTAGAAAAATTCAGTCGATTTCGGAACTTAGAAAATTCTGACGATTTCGGTACTTAGAAAAATTCAGTCGATTTCGGTACTTAGAAAAGACTCGGAAGTTTTCGGTACTTAGAAAAATTCTTTTGATTTCGGTACTTAGAAAATTTCTGCCTTTTTCGGTACTTTGAAAAGACTCAGAAGTTTTCGGTACTTAGAAAATTTCTGACGATTTCGGTACTTAGAAAAATTCTGACGATTTCGGTACTTAGAAAAATTCTGTCGATTTCGGTACTTAGAAAACATTCTGAAGTTTTCGGTACTTAGAAAATTTCTGCCTTTTTCGGTACTTAGAAAACATTCAAAAGTTTTCGGAACTAAGAAAAATTCTGTCGAATTCGGTACTTAGATAAATTCTGTTGATATCGGTACTTAGAAAAATTCAGTCAATTTCGGTACTTAGGAAAATTCTTACGATTTCGATACTTATTAAACATTCAGAAGTTTTCGGTACTTAGAAAAATTCTGCCGATTTCGGTACTTAGAAAATTTCTGACGATTTCGGTACTTAGAAAAATTCTGTCGATTTCGGTACTTAGAAAACATTCTGAAGTTTTCGGTACTTAGAAAATTTCTGCCTTTTTCGGTACTTAGAAAACATTCAAAAGTTTTCGGAACTAAGAAAAATTCTGTCGAATTCGGTACTTAGATAAATTCTGTTGATATCGGTACTTAGAAAAATTCAGTCAATTTCGGTACTTAGGAAAATTCTTACGATTTCGATACTTATTAAACATTCAGAAGTTTTCGGTACTTAGAAAAATTCTGCCGATTTCGGTACTTAGATAATTCTGACGATTTCGGTACTTTGAAAAATTCTGCCTTTTTCGGTACTTTGAAAAGACTAGGAAGTTTGCAGTACTTAGAAAATTTCTGACGTTTTCGGTACTTAGAAAAATTCTTTTGATTTCGGTACTTAGAAAAATTCTGACGATATCGGTACTTAGAAAATTCTGACGATTTCGGTACTTAAAAACATTCTGATGATTTCGGATCTTAGAAAATTTCTGACCTTTTCGATACTTAGAAAATTTCTGACGTTTTCGGTACTTAGAAAAATTCTGTCGATTTCGTTACTTGGAAAATTTCTGCCTTTTTCGGTACTTTGAAAAGACTCAGAAGTTTTCAGTACTTAAAAAATATCTGACGTTTTCGGTACTTAGAAAATTTCTGACATTTTCGGTACTTAGAAAAATTCAGTTGATTTCAGTACTTAGAAAAATTCTGTTGATTTCGGTACTTAGAAAAATTCAGTCGATTTCGGAACTTAGAAAATTCTGACGATTTCGGTACTAAGAAAATTTCTGACATTTTTGGTACTTAGAAAATTTCTGACGTTTTCGGTACTTAGAAAAATTCTGATGATTTCGGATCTTAGAAAAATTCTGATGATTTCGGAACTTAGAAAAATTCTGCTGATTTCGGTACTTGGAAAATTTCTGCCTTTTTAGGTACTTTGAAAAGACTCAGAAGTTTTCAGTATTTAGAAAATTTCTGACGTTTTCGGTACTTAGAAAATTTCTGACGTTTTCGGTACTTAGAAAAATTCTGCCGATTTCGGTACTTAGAAAAATTCTGTTGATTTCGGTACTTAGAAAAATTCAGTCGATTTCGGAACTTAGAAAATTCTGACGATTTCGGTACTTTGAAAAATTCTGCCTTTTTCGGTACTTTGAAAAGACTAGGAAGTTTGCAGTACTTAAAAAATTTCTGACGTTTTCGGTACTTAGAAAAATTCTTTTGATTTCGGTACTTAGAAAAATTCTGACCATTTCGGTTTTTAGAAAAATTCTGGTGATTTCGGTACTTAGAAAATTTCTGACGTTTCCGGTACTTAGAAAAATTCTTACGATTTCGATACTTATTAAACATTCAGAAGTTTTCGGTACTTAGAAAAATTCTGTCGATCTCGGTACTTAGAAAAGACTCGGAAGTTTTCGGTACTTAGAAAATTTCTGACGTTTTCGGTACTTAGAAAAATTCTGATGATTTCGGTACTTAGAAAAATTCTGATGATTTCGGAACTTAGAAAAATTCTGCTGATTTCAGTACTTGGAAAATTTCTGCCTTTTTAGGTACTTTGAAAAGACTCAGAAGTTTTCAGTATTTAGAAAATTTCTGACGTTTTCGGTACTTAGAAAATTTCTGACGTTTTCGGTACTTAGAAAAATTCTGCCGATTTCAGTACTTAGAAAAATTCTGTTGATTACGGTACTTAGAAAAATTCAGTCGATTTCGGTACTTAGAAAAATTCTTACGATTTCGATACTTATTAAACATACAGAAGTTTTCGGTACTTAGAAAAATTCTGCCGATTTCGGTACTTAGAAAATTCTGACGATTTCGGTACTTTGAAAAGACTAGGAAGTTTGCAGTACTTAAAAATTTCTGACGTTTTCGGTACTTAGAAAAATTCTTTTGATTTCGGTACTTAGAAAAATTCTGACGATATCGGTACTTAGAAAATTCTGACGATTTCGGTACTTAAAAACATTCTGATGATTTCGGATCTTAGAAAATTTCTGACCTTTTCGATACTTAGAAAATTTCTGACGTTTTCGGTACTTAGAAAAATTCTGTCGATTTCGGTACTTAGAAAAGACTCGGAAGTTTTCGGTACTTAGAAAAATTCTGCCAATTTCGGTACTAAGAAAATTTCTGACATTTTCGGTACTTAGAAAATTTCTGACGTTTTCGGTACTTAGAAAAATTCTGATGATTTCGGAACTTAGAAAAATTCTGATGATTTCGGAACTTAGAAAAATTCTGCTGACTTCAGTACTTGGAAAATTTCTGCCTTTTTAGGTACTTTGAAAAGACTCAGAAGTTTTCAGTATTTAGAAAATTTCTGACGTTTTCGGTACTTAGAAAATTTCTGACGTTTTCGGTACTTAGAAAAATTCTGATGATTTCGGAACTTAGAAAAATTCTGATGATTTCGGAACTTAGAAAAATTCTGCTGATTTCAGTACTTGGAAAATTTCTGCCTTTTTAGGTACTTTGAAAAGACTCAGAAGTTTTCAGTATTTAGAAAATTTCTGACGTTTTCGGTACTTAGAAAATTTCTGACGTTTTCGGTACTTAGAAAAATTCTGCCGATTTCGGTACTTAGAAAAATTCTGTTGATTTCGGTACTTAGAAAAATTCAGTCGATTTCGGTACTTAGAAAAATTCTTACGATTTCGATACTTATTAAACATACAGAAGTTTTCGGTACTTAGAAAAATTCTGCCGATTTCGGTACTTAGAAAATTCTGACGATTTCGGTACTTTGAAAAGACAAGGAAGTTTGCAGTACTTAAAAATTTCTGACGTTTTCGGTACTTAGAAAAATTCTTTTGATTTCGGTACTTAGAAAAATTCTGACGATATCGGTACTTAGAAAATTCTGACGATTTCGGTACTTAAAAACATTCTGATGATTTCGGATCTTAGAAAATTTCTGACCTTTTCGATACTTAGAAAATTTCTGACGTTTTCGGTACTTAGAAAAATTCTGTCGATTTCGTTACTTGGAAAATTTCTGCCTTTTTCGGTACTTTGAAAAGACTCAGAAGTTTTCAGTACTTAAAAAATATCTGACGTTTTCGGTACTTAGAAAATTTCTGACATTTTCGGTACTTAGAAAATTTCTGACGTTTTCGGTACTTAGAAAAATTCTGATGATTTCGGAACTTAGAAAAATTCTGATGATTTCGGAACTTAGAAAAATTCTGCTGATTTCGGTACTTGAAAAATTTCGGCCTTTTTATCTACTTTGAAAAGACTCAGAAGTTTTCAGTATTTAGAAAATTTCTGATGTTTTAGGTACTTAGAAAATTTCTGACGTTTTCGGTACTTAGAAAAATTCTGATCATTTCGGTTTTTAGAAAAATTCTGGTGATTTCGGTACTTAGAAAATTTCTGACGTTTCCGGTACTTAGAAAAATTCTTACGATTTCGATACTTATTAAACATTCAGAAATTTTCGGTACTTAGAAAAATTCTGTCGATTTCGGTACTTAGAAAAGACTCGGAAGTTTTCGGTAATTAGAAAATTTCTGACGTTTTCGGTACTTAGAAAAATTCTTTTGATTTCGGTACTTAGAAAATTTCTGCCTTTTACGGTACTTTGAAAAGACTCAGAAGTTTTCGGTACTTAGAAAATTTCTGACGATTTCGGTACTTAGAAAAATTCTGACGATTTCGGTACTTAGAAAAATTCTGTCGATTTCATTACTTAGAAAACATTCTGAAGTTTTCGGTACTTAGAAAATTTCTGCCTTTTTCGGTACTTAGAAAACATTCAAAAGTTTTCGGAACTAAGAAAAATTCTGTCGAATTCGGTACTTAGATAAATTCTGTTGATATCGGTACTTAGAAAAATTCAGTCAATTTCGGTACTTAGGAAAATTCTTACGATTTCGATACTTATTAAACATTCAGAAGTTTTCGGTACTTAGAAAAATTCTGCCGATTTCGGTACTTAGAAAATTCTGACGATTTCGGTACTTTGAAAAATTCTGCCTTTTTCGGTACTTTGAAAAGACTAGGAAGTTTGCAGTACTTAGAAAATTTCTGACGTTTTCGGTACTTAGAAAAATTCTTTTGATTTCGGTACTTAGAAAAATTCTGATGATATCGGTACTTAGAAAATTCTGACGATTTCGGTACTTAAAAGCATTCTGATGATTTCGGATCTTAGAAAATTTCTGACCTTTTCGATACTTAGAAAATTTCTGACGTTTTCGGTACTTAGAAAAATTCTGTCGATTTTGTTACTTGGAAAATTTCTGCCTTTTTCGGTACTTTGAAAAGACTCAGAAGTTTTCAGTACTTAAAAAATATCTGACGTTTTCGGTACTTAGAAAATTTCTGACATTTTCGGTACTTAGAAAAATTCTGCCGATTTCGGTACTTAGAAAAATTCTGTTGATTTCGGTACTTAGAAAAATTCTGTCGATTTCGGTACTTAGAAAAGACTCGGAAGTTTTCGGTTCTTAGAAAAATTCTGCCAATTTCGGTACTAAGAAAATTTCTGACATTTTCGGTACTTAGAAAATTTCTGACGTTTTCGGTACTTAGAAAAATTCTGATGATTTCGGATCATAGAAAAATTCTGATGATTTCGGAACTTAGAAAAATTCTGCTGATTTCGGTACTTGGAAAATTTCTGCCTTTTTAGGTACTTTGAAAAGACTCAGAAGTTTTCAGTATTTAGAAAATTTCTGACGTTTTCGGTACTTAGAAAATTTTTGACGTTTTCGGTACTTAGAAAAATTCTGCCGATTTCGGTACTTAGAAAAATTCTGTTGATTTCGGTACTTAGAAAAATTCAGTCGATTTCGGAACTTAGAAAATTCTGACGATTTCGGTACTTAGAAAAATTCAGTCGATTTCGGTACTTAGAAAAGACTCGGAAGTTTTCGGTACTTAGAAAAATTCTTTTGATTTCGGTACTTAGAAAATTTCTGCCTTTTTCGGTACTTTGAAAAGACTCAGAAGTTTTCGGTACTTAGAAAATTTCTGACGATTTCGGTACTTAGAAAAATTCTGACGATTTCGGTACTTAGAAAAATTCTGTCAATTTCGGTACTTAGAAAACATTCTGAAGTTTTCGGTACTTAGAAAATTTCTGCCTTTTTCGGTACTTAGAAAACATTCAAAAGTTTTCGGAACTAAGAAAAATTCTGTCGAATTCGGTACTTAGATAAATTCTGTTGATATCGGTACTTAGAAAAATTCAGTCAATTTCGGTACTTAGGAAAATTCTTACGATTTCGATACTTTTTAAACATTCAGAAGTTTTCGGTACTTAGAAAAATTCTGCCGATTTCGGTACTTAGAAAATTCTGACGATTTCGGTACTTTGAAAAATTCTGCCTTTTTCGGTACTTTGAAAAGACTAGGAAGTTTGCAGTACTTAGAAAATTTCTGACGTTTTCGGTACTTAGAAAAATTCTTTTGATTTCGGTACTTAGAAAAATTCTGACGATATCGGTACTTAGAAAATTCTGACGATTTCGGTACTTAAAAGCATTCTGATGATTTCGGATCTTAGAAAATTTCTGACCTTTTCGATACTTAGAAAATTTCTGACGTTTTCGGTACTTAGAAAAATTCTGTCGATTTTGTTACTTGGAAAATTTCTGCCTTTTTCGGTACTTTGAAAAGACTCAGAAGTTTTCGGTACTTAGAAAATTTCTGACGATTTCGGTACTTAGAAAAATTCTGACGATTTCGGTACTTAGAAAAATTCTGTCAATTTCGGTACTTAGAAAACATTCTGAAGTTTTCGGTACTTAGAAAATTTCTGCCTTTTTCGGTACTTAGAAAACATTCAAAAGTTTTCGGAACTAAGAAAAATTCTGTCGAATTCGGTACTTACATAAATTCTGTTGATATCGGTACTTAGAAAAATTCAGTCAATTTCGGTACTTAGGAAAATTCTTACGATTTCGATACTTATTAAACATTCAGAAGTTTTCGGTACTTAGAAAAATTCTGCCGATTTCGGTACTTAGAAAATTCTGACGATTTCGGTACTTTGAAAAATTCTGCCTTTTTCGGTACTTTGAAAAGACTAGGAAGTTTGCAGTACTTAGAAAATTTTTGACGTTTTCGGTACTTAGAAAAATTCTTTTGATTTCGGTACTTAGAAAAATTCTGACGATATCGGTACTTAGAAAATTCTGACGATTTCGGTACTTAAAAGCATTCTGATGATTTCGGATCTTAGAAAATTTCTGACCTTTTCGATACTTAGAAAATTTCTGACGTTTTCGGTACTTAGAAAAATTCTGTCGATTTTGTTACTTGGAAAATTTCTGCCTTTTTCGGTACTTTGAAAAGACTCAGAAGTTTTCAGTACTTAAAAAATATCTGACGTTTTCGGTACTTAGAAAATTTCTGACATTTTCGGTACTTAGAAAAATTCTGCCGATTTCGGTACTTAGAAAAATTCTGTTGATTTCGGTACTTAGAAAAATTCTGTCGATTTCGGTACTTAGAAAAGACTCGGAAGTTTTCGGTACTTAGAAAAATTCTGCCAATTTCGGTACTAAGAAAATTTCTGACATTTTCGGTACTTAGAAAATTTCTGACGTTTTCGGTACTTAGAAAAATTCTGATGATTTCGGATCATAGAAAAATTCTGATGATTTCGGAACTTAGAAAAATTCTGCTGATTTCGGTACTTGGAAAATTTCTGCCTTTTTAGGTACTTTGAAAAGACTCAGAAGTTTTCAGTATTTAGAAAAATTCTGCCGATTTCGGTACTTAGAAAAATTCTGTTGATTTCGGTACTTAGAAAAATTCAGTCGATTTCGGAACTTAGAAAATTCTGACGATTTCGGTACTTTGAAAAATTCTGCCTTTTTCGGTACTTTGAAAAGACTAGGAAGTTTGCAGTACTTCAAAAATTTCTGACGTTTTCGGTACTTAGAAAAATTCTTTTGATTTCGGTACTTAGAAAAATTCTGACGATATCGGTACTTAGAAAATTCTGACGATTTCGGTACTTAGAAACATTCTGATGATTTCGGATCTTAGAAAATTTCTGACCTTTTCGATACTTAGAAAATTTCTGACGTTTTCGGTACTTAGAAAAATTCTGATGATTTCGGATCTTAGAAAAATTCTGATGATTTCGGAACTTAGAAAAATTCTGCTGATTTCGGTACTTGGAAAATTTCTGCCTTTTTAGGTACTTTGAAAAGACTCAGAAGTTTCCGGTACTAAGAAAATTTCTGCCTTTTTCGGTACTTAGAAAACATTCAAAAGTTTTCGGAACTAAGAAAAATTCTGTCGAATTCGGTACTTAGATAAATTCTGTTGATATCGGTACTTAGAAAAATTCAGTCAATTTCGGTACTTAGGAAAATTCGTACGATTTCGATACTTATTAAACAATCAGAAGTTTTCGGTACTTAGAAAAATTCTGCCGATTTCGGTACTTAGAAAATTCTGACGATTTCGGTACTATGAAAAATTCTGCCTTTTTCGGTACTTTGAAAAGACTAGGAAATTTGCAGTACTTAGAAAATTTCTGACGTTTTCGGTACTTAGAAAAATTCTTTTGATTTCGGTACTTAGAAAAATTCTGACGATATCGGTACTTAGAAAATTCTGACGATTTCGGTACTTAAAAACATTCTGATGATTTCGGATCTTAGAAAATTTCTGACCTTTTCGATACTTAGAATATTTCTGACGTTTTCGGTACTTAGAAAAATTCTGTCGATTTCGTTACTTGGAAAATTTCTGCCTTTTTCGGTACTTTGAAAAGACTCAGAAGTTTTCAGTACTTAAAAAATATCTGACGTTTTCGGTACTTAGAAAATTTCTGACATTTTCGGTACTTAGAAAAATTCTGCCGATTTCGGTACTTAGAAAAATTCTGTTGATTTCGGTACTTAGAAAAATTCTGTCGATTTCGGTACTTAGAAAAGACTCGGAAGTTTTCGGTACTTAGAAAAATTCTGCCAATTTCGGTACTAAGAAAATTTCTGACATTTTCGGTACTTAGAAAATTTCTGACGTTTTCGGTACTTAGAAAAATTCTGATGATTTCGGAACTTAGAAAAATTCTGCTGATTTCAGTACTTGGAAAATTTCTGCCTTTTTAGGTACTGACGTTTTCGGTACTTAGAAAAATTCTTTTGATTTCGGTACTTAGAAAAATTCTGACGATATCGGTACTTAGAAAATTCTGACGATTTCGGTACTTAGAAACATTCTGATGATTTCGGATCTTAGAAAATTTCTGACCTTTTAGGTACTTTGAAAAGACTCAGAAGTTTTCAGTATTTAGAAAATTTCTGACGTTTTCGGTACTTAGAAAATTTCTGACGTTTTCGGTACTTAGAAAAATTCTGACCATTTCGGTTTTTAGAAAAATTCTGGTGATTTCGGTACTTAGAAAATTTCTGACGTTTCCGGTACTTAGAAAAATTCTTACGATTTCGATACTTATTAAACATTCAGAAGTTTTCGGTACTTAGAAAAATTCTGTCGATCTCGGTACTTAGAAAAGACTCGGAAGTTTTCGGTACTTAGAAAATTTCTGACGTTTTCGGTACTTAGAAAAATTCTGATGATTTCGGTACTTAGAAAAATTCTGATGATTTCGGAACTTAGAAAAATTCTGCTGATTTTAGTACTTGGAAAATTTCTGCCTTTTTAGGTACTTTGAAAAGACTCAGAAGTTTTCAGTATTTAGAAAATTTCTGACGTTTTCGGTACTTAGAAAATTTCTGACGTTTTCGGTACTTAGAAAAATTCTGCCGATTTCGGTACTTAGAAAAATTCTGTTGATTTCGGTACTTAGAAAAATTCTGTCGATTTCGGTACTTAGAAAAGACTCGGAAGTTTTCGGTACTTAGAAAAATTCTGCCAATTTCGGTACTTAGAAAAATTCTGATCATTTCGGTTTTTAGAAAAATTCTGGTGATTTCGGTACTTAGAAAATTTCTGACGTTTCCGGTACTTAGAAAAATTCTTACGATTTCGATACTTATTAAACATTCAGAAATTTTCGGTACTTAGAAAAATTCTGTCGATTTCGGTACTTAGAAAAGACTCGGAAGTTTTCGGTACTTAGAAAATTTCTGACGTTTTCGGTACTTAGAAAAATTCTTTTGATTTCGGTACTTAGAAAATTTCTGCCTTTTACGGTACTTTGAAAAGACTCAGAAGTTTTCGGTACTTAGAAAATTTCTGACGATTTCGGTACTTAGAAAAATTCTGACGATTTCGGTACTTAGAAAAATTCTGTCGATTTCGGTACTTAGAAAACATTCTGAAGTTTTCGGTACTTAGAAAATTTCTGCCTTTTTCGGTACTTAGAAAACATTCAAAAGTTTTCGGAACTAAGAAAAATTCTGTCGAATTCGGTACTTAGATAAATTCTGTTGATATCGGTACTTAGAAAAATTCAGTCAATTTCGGTACTTAGGAAAATTCTTACGATTTCGATACTTATTAAACATTCAGAAGTTTTCGGTACTTAGAAAAATTCTGCCGATTTCGGTACTTAGAAAATTCTGACGATTTCGGTACTTTGAAAAATTCTGCCTTTTTCGGTACTTTGAAAAGACTAGGAAGTTTGCAGTACTTAGAAAATTTCTGACGTTTTCGGTACTTAGAAAAATTCTTTTGATTTCGGTACTTAGAAAAATTCTGACGATATCGGTACTTAAAAGCATTCTGATGATTTCGGATCTTAGAAAATTTCTGACCTTTTCGATACTTAGAAAATTTCTGACGTTTTCGGTACTTAGAAAAATTCTGTCGATTTTGTTACTTGGAAAATTTCTGCCTTTTTCGGTACTTTGAAAAGACTCAGAAGTTTTCAGTACTTAAAAAATATCTGACGTTTTCGGTACTTAGAAAATTTCTGACATTTTCGGTACTTAGAAAAATTCTGCCGATTTCGGTACTTAGAAAAATTCTGTTGATTTCGGTACTTAGAAAAATTCTGTCGATTTCGGTACTTAGAAAAGACTCGGAAGTTTTCGGTACTTAGAAAAATTCTGCCAATTTCGGTACTAAGAAAATTTCTGACATTTTCGGTACTCAGAAAATTTCTGACGTTTTCGGTACTTAGAAAAATTCTGATGATTTCGGATCATAGAAAAATTCTGATGATTTCGGAACTTAGAAAAATTCTGCTGATTTCGGTACTTGGAAAATTTCTGCCTTTTTAGGTACTTTGAAAAGACTCAGAAGTTTTCAGTATTTAGAAAATTTCTGACGTTTTCGGTACTTAGAAAATTTTTGACGTTTTCGGTACTTAGAAAAATTCTGCCGATTTCGGTACTTAGAAAAATTCTGTTGATTTCGGTACTTAGAAAAATTCAGTCGATTTTGGAACTTAGAAAATTCTGACGATTTCGGTACTTAGAAAAATTCAGTCGATTTCGGTACTTAGAAAAGACTCGGAAGTTTTCGGTACTTAGAAAAATTCTTTTGATTTCGGTACTTAGAAAATTTCTGCCTTTTTCGGTACTTTGAAAAGACTCAGAAGTTTTCGGTACTTAGAAAATTTCTGACGATTTCGGTACTTAGAAAAATTCTGACGATTTCGGTACTTAGAAAAATTCTGTCAATTTCGGTACTTAGAAAACATTCTGAAGTTTTCGGTACTTAGAAAATTTCTGCCTTTTTCGGTACTTAGAAAACATTCAAAAGTTTTCGGAACTAAGAAAAATTCTGTCGAATTCGGTACTTAGATAAATTCTGTTGATATCGGTACTTAGAAAAATTCAGTCAATTTCGGTACTTAGGAAAATTCTTACGATTTCGATACTTATTAAACATTCAGAAGTTTTCGGTACTTAGAAAAATTCTGCCGATTTCGGTACTTAGAAAATTCTGACGATTTCGGTACTTTGAAAAATTCTGCCTTTTTCGGTACTTTGAATAGACTTGGAAGTTTGCAGTACTTAGAAAATTTCTGACGTTTTCGGTACTTAGAAAAATTCTTTTGATTTCGGTACTTAGAAAAATTCTGACGATATCGGTACTTAGAAAATTCTGACGATTTCGGTACTTAAAAACATTCTGATGATTTCGGATCTTAGAAAATTTCTGACCTTTTCGATACTTAGAAAATTTCTGACGTTTTCGGTACTTAGAAAAATTCTGTCGATTTCGTTACTTGGAAAATTTCTGCCTTTTTCGGTACTTTGAAAAGACTCAGAAGTTTTCAGTACTTAAAAAATATCTGACGTTTTCGGTACTTAGAAAATTTCTGACATTTTCGGTACTTAGAAAAATTCTGCCGATTTCGGTACTTAGAAAAATTCTGTTGATTTCGGTACTTAGAAAAATTCTGTCGATTTCGGTACTTAGAAAAGACTCGGAAGTTTTCGGTACTTAGAAAAATTCTGCCAATTTCGGTACTAAGAAAATTTCTGACATTTTCGGTACTTAGAAAATTTCTGACGTTTTCAGTACTTAGAAAAATTCTGATGATTTCGGATCATAGAAAAATTCTGATGATTTCGGAACTTAGAAAAATTCTGCTGATTTCGGTACTTGGAAAATTTCTGCCTTTTTAGGTACTTTGAAAAGACTCAGAAGTTTTCAGTATTTAGAAAAATTCTGCCGATTTCGGTACTTAGAAAAATTCTGTTGATTTCGGTACTTAGAAAAATTCAGTCGATTTCGGAACTTAGAAAATTCTGACGATTTCGGTACTTTGAAAAATTCTGCCTTTTTCGGTACTTTGAAAAGACTAGGAAGTTTGCAGTACTTCAAAAATTTCTGACGTTTTCGGTACTTAGAAAAATTCTTTTGATTTCGGTACTTAGAAAAATTCTGACGATATCGGTACTTAGAAAATTCTGACGATTTCGGTACTTAGAAACATTCTGATGATTTCGGATCTTAGAAAATTTCTGACCTTTTCGATACTTAGAAAATTTCTGACGTTTTCGGTACTTAGAAAAATTCTGATGATTTCGGATCTTAGAAAAATTCTGATGATTTCGGAACTTAGAAAAATTCTGCTGATTTCGGTACTTGGAAAATTTCTGCCTTTTTAGGTACTTTGAAAAGACTCAGAAGTTTTCGGTACTTAGAAAATTTCTGCCTTTTTCGGTACTTAGAAAACATTCAAAAGTTTTCGGAACTAAGAAAAATTCTGTCGAATTCGGTACTTAGATAAATTCTGTTGATATCGGTACTTAGAAAAATTCAGTCAATTTCGGTACTTAGGAAAATTCGTACGATTTCGATACTTATTAAACAATCAGAAGTTTTCGGTACTTAGAAAAATTCTGCCGATTTCGGTACTTAGAAAATTCTGACGATTTCGGTACTTTGAAAAATTCTGCCTTTTTCGGTACTTTGAAAAGACTAGGAAATTTGCAGTACTTAGAAAATTTCTGACGTTTTCGGTACTTAGAAAAATTCTTTTGATTTCGGTACTTAGAAAAAT
Organism: Parasteatoda tepidariorum; assembly: GCF_982258835.1. NCBI lineage: Eukaryota > Metazoa > Arthropoda > Arachnida > Araneae > Theridiidae > Parasteatoda > Parasteatoda tepidariorum. Next base: position 130,144,196 of record NC_141755.1, on the reverse strand, counting down.
TCTGACGATATCGGTACTTAGAAAATTCTGACGATTTCGGTACTTAAAAACATTCTGATGATTTCGGATCTTAGAAAATTTCTGACCTTTTCGATACTTAGAATATTTCTGACGTTTTCGGTACTTAGAAAAATTCTGTCGATTTCGTTACTTGGAAAATTTCTGCCTTTTTCGGTACTTTGAAAAGACTCAGAAGTTTTCAGTACTTAAAAAATATCTGACGTTTTCGGTACTTAGAAAATTTCTGACATTTTCGGTACTTAGAAAAATTCTGCCGATTTCGGTACTTAGAAAAATTCTGTTGATTTCGGTACTTAGAAAAATTCTGTCGATTTCGGTACTTAGAAAAGACTCGGAAGTTTTCGGTACTTAGAAAAATTCTGCCAATTTCGGTACTAAGAAAATTTCTGACATTTTCGGTACTTAGAAAATTTCTGACGTTTTCGGTACTTAGAAAAATTCTGATGATTTCGGAACTTAGAAAAATTCTGATGATTTCGGAACTTAGAAAAATTCTGCTGATTTCAGTACTTGGAAAATTTCTGCCTTTTTAGGTACTGACGTTTTCGGTACTTAGAAAAATTCTTTTGATTTCGGTACTTAGAAAAATTCTGACGATATCGGTACTTAGAAAATTCTGACGATTTCGGTACTTAGAAACATTCTGATGATTTCGGATCTTAGAAAATTTCTGACCTTTTAGGTACTTTGAAAAGACTCAGAAGTTTTCAGTATTTAGAAAATTTCTGACGTTTTCGGTACTTAGAAAATTTCTGACGTTTTCGGTACTTAGAAAAATTCTGACCATTTCGGTTTTTAGAAAAATTCTGGTGATTTCGGTACTTAGAAAATTTCTGACGTTTCCGGTACTTAGAAAAATTCTTACGATTTCGATACTTATTAAACATTCAGAAGTTTTCGGTACTTAGAAAAATTCTGTCGATCTCGGTACTTAGAAAAGACTCGGAAGTTTTCGGTACTTAGAAAATTTCTGACGTTTTCGGTACTTAGAAAAATTCTGATGATTTCGGTACTTAGAAAAATTCTGATGATTTCGGAACTTAGAAAAATTCTGCTGATTTCAGTACTTGGAAAATTTCTGCCTTTTTAGGTACTTTGAAAAGACTCAGAAGTTTTCAGTATTTAGAAAATTTCTGACGTTTTCGGTACTTAGAAAATTTCTGACGTTTTCGGTACTTAGAAAAATTCTGCCGATTTCGGTACTTAGAAAAATTCTGTTGATTTCGGTACTTAGAAAAATTCTGTCGATTTCGGTACTTAGAAAAGACTCGGAAGTTTTCGGTACTTAGAAAAATTCTGCCAATTTCGGTACTAAGAAAATTTCTGACATTTTCGGTACTTAGAAAATTTCTGACGTTTTCAGTACTTAGAAAAATTCTGATGATTTCGGATCATAGAAAAATTCTGATGATTTCGGAACTTAGAAAACTTCTGCTGATTTCGGTACTTGGAAAATTTCTGCCTTTTTAGGTACTTTGAAAAGACTCAGAAGTTTTCAGTATTTAGAAAAATTCTGCCGATTTCGGTACTTAGAAAAATTCTGTTGATTTCGGTACTTAGAAAAATTCAGTCGATTTCGGAACTTAGAAAATTCTGACGATTTCGGTACTTTGAAAAATTCTGCCTTTTTCGGTACTTTGAAAAGACTAGGAAGTTTGCAGTACTTCAAAAATTTCTGACGTTTTCGGTACTTAGAAAAATTCTTTTGATTTCGGTACTTAGAAAAATTCTGACGATATCGGTACTTAGAAAATTCTGACGATTTCGGTACTTAGAAACATTCTGATGATTTCGGATCTTAGAAAATTTCTGACCTTTTCGATACTTAGAAAATTTCTGACGTTTTCGGTACTTAGAAAAATTCTGATGATTTCGGATCTTAGAAAAATTCTGATGATTTCGGAACTTAGAAAAATTCTGCTGATTTCGGTACTTGGAAAATTTCTGCCTTTTTAGGTACTTTGAAAAGACTCAGAAGTTTTCGGTACTTAGAAAATTTCTGCCTTTTTCGGTACTTAGAAAACATTCAAAAGTTTTCGGAACTAAGAAAAATTCTGTCGAATTCGGTACTTAGATAAATTCTGTTGATATCGGTACTTAGAAAAATTCAGTCAATTTCGGTACTTAGGAAAATTCGTACGATTTCGATACTTATTAAACAATCAGAAGTTTTCGGTACTTAGAAAAATTCTGCCGATTTCGGTACTTAGAAAATTCTGACGATTTCGGTACTTTGAAAAATTCTGCCTTTTTCGGTACTTTGAAAAGACTAGGAAATTTGCAGTACTTAGAAAATTTCTGACGTTTTCGGTACTTAGAAAAATTCTTTTGATTTCGGTACTTAGAAAAATTCTGACGATATCGGTACTTAGAAAATTCTGACGATTTCGGTACTTAAAAATATTCTGATGATTTCGGATCTTAGAAAATTTCTGACCTTTTCGATACTTAGAATATTTCTGACGTTTTCGGTACTTAGAAAAATTCTGTCGATTTCGTTACTTGGAAAATTTCTGCCTTTTTCGGTACTTTGAAAAGACTCAGAAGTTTTCAGTACTTAAAAAATATCTGACGTTTTCGGTACTTAGAAAATTTCTGACATTTTCGGTACTTAGAAAAATTCTGCCGATTTCGGTACTTAGAAAAATTCTGTTGATTTCGGTACTTAGAAAAATTCTGTCGATTTCGGTACTTAGAAAAGACTCGGAAGTTTTCGGTACTTAGAAAAATTCTGCCAATTTCGGTACTAAGAAAATTTCTGACATTTTCGGTACTTAGAAAATTTCTGACGTTTTCGGTACTTAGAAAAATTCTGATGATTTCGGAACTTAGAAAAATTCTGATGATTTCGGAACTTAGAAAAATTCTGCTGATTTCAGTACTTGGAAAATTTCTGCCTTTTTAGGTACTGACGTTTTCGGTACTTAGAAAAATTCTTTTGATTTCGGTACTTAGAAAAATTCTGACGATATCGGTACTTAGAAAATTCTGACGATTTCGGTACTTAGAAACATTCTGATGATTTCGGATCTTAGAAAATTTCTGACCTTTTAGGTACTTTGAAAAGACTCAGAAGTTTTCAGTATTTAGAAAATTTCTGACGTTTTCGGTACTTAGAAAATTTCTGACGTTTTCGGTACTTAGAAAAATTCTGACCATTTCGGTTTTTAGAAAAATTCTGGTGATTTCGGTACTTAGAAAATTTCTGACGTTTCCGGTACTTAGAAAAATTCTTACGATTTCGATACTTATTAAACATTCAGAAGTTTTCGGTACTTAGAAAAATTCTGTCGATCTCGGTACTTAGAAAAGACTCGGAAGTTTTCGGTACTTAGAAAATTTCTGACGTTTTCAGTACTTAGAAAAATTCTGATGATTTCGGATCATAGAAAAATTCTGATGATTTCGGAACTTAGAAAAATTCTGCTGATTTCGGTACTTGGAAAATTTCTGCCTTTTTAGGTACTTTGAAAAGACTCAGAAGTTTTCAGTATTTAGAAAAATTCTGCCGATTTCGGTACTTAGAAAAATTCTGTTGATTTCGGTACTTAGAAAAATTCAGTCGATTTCGGAACTTAGAAAATTCTGACGATTTCGGTACTTTGAAAAATTCTGCCTTTTTCGGTACTTTGAAAAGACTAGGAAGTTTGCAGTACTTCAAAAATTTCTGACGTTTTCGGTACTTAGAAAAATTCTTTTGATTTCGGTACTTAGAAAAATTCTGACGATATCGGTACTTAGAAAATTCTGACGATTTCGGTACTTAGAAACATTCTGATGATTTCGGATCTTAGAAAATTTCTGACCTTTTCGATACTTAGAAAATTTCTGACGTTTTCGGTACTTAGAAAAATTCTGATGATTTCGGATCTTAGAAAAATTCTGATGATTTCGGAACTTAGAAAAATTCTGCTGATTTCGGTACTTGGAAAATTTCTGCCTTTTTAGGTACTTTGAAAAGACTCAGAAGTTTTCGGTACTTAGAAAATTTCTGCCTTTTTCGGTACTTAGAAAACATTCAAAAGTTTTCGGAACTAAGAAAAATTCTGTCGAATTCGGTACTTAGATAAATTCTGTTGATATCGGTACTTAGAAAAATTCAGTCAATTTCGGTACTTAGGAAAATTCGTACGATTTCGATACTTATTAAACAATCAGAAGTTTTCGGTACTTAGAAAAATTCTGCCGATTTCGGTACTTAGAAAATTCTGACGATTTCGGTACTTTGAAAAATTCTGCCTTTTTCGGTACTTTGAAAAGACTAGGAAATTTGCAGTACTTAGAAAATTTCTGACGTTTTCGGTACTTAGAAAAATTCTTTTGATTTCGGTACTTAGAAAAATTCTGACGACATCGGTACTTAGAAAATTCTGACGATTTCGGTACTTAAAAACATTCTGATGATTTCGGATCTTAGAAAATTTCTGACCTTTTCGATACTTAGAATATTTCTGACGTTTTCGGTACTTAGAAAAATTCTGTCGATTTCGTTACTTGGAAAATTTCTGCCTTTTTCGGTACTTTGAAAAGACTCAGAAGTTTTCAGTACTTAAAAAATATCTGACGTTTTCGGTACTTAGAAAATTTCTGACATTTTCGGTACTTAGAAAAATTCTGCCGATTTCGGTACTTAGAAAAATTCTGTTGATTTCGGTACTTAGAAAAATTCTGTCGATTTCGGTACTTAGAAAAGACTCGGAAGTTTTCGGTACTTAGAAAAATTCTGCCAATTTCGGTACTAAGAAAGTTTCTGACATTTTCGGTACTTAGAAAATTTCTGACGTTTTCGGTACTTAGAAAAATTCTGATGATTTCGGAACTTAGAAAAATTCTGATGATTTCGGAACTTAGAAAAATTCTGCTGATTTCAGTACTTGGAAAATTTCTGCCTTTTTAGGTACTGACGTTTTCGGTACTTAGAAAAATTCTTTTGATTTCGGTACTTAGAAAAATTCTGACGATATCGGTACTTAGAAAATTCTGACGATTTCGGTACTTAGAAACATTCTGATGATTTCGGATCTTAGAAAATTTCTGACCTTTTAGGTACTTTGAAAAGACTCAGAAGTTTTCAGTATTTAGAAAATTTCTGACGTTTTCGGTACTTAGAAAATTTCTGACGTTTTCGGTACTTAGAAAAATTCTGACCATTTCGGTTTTTAGAAAAATTCTGGTGATTTCGGTACTTAGAAAATTTCTGACGTTTCCGGTACTTAGAAAAATTCTTACGATTTCGATACTTATTAAACATTCAGAAGTTTTCGGTACTTAGAAAAATTCTGTCGATCTCGGTACTTAGAAAAGACTCGGAAGTTTTCGGTACTTAGAAAATTTCTGACGTTTTCGGTACTTAGAAAAATTCTGATGATTTCGGTACTTAGAAAAATTCTGATGATTTCGGAACTTAGAAAAACTCTGCTGATTTCAGTACTTGGAAAATTTCTGCCTTTTTAGGTACTTTGAAAAGACTCAGAAGTTTTCAGTATTTAGAAAATTTCTGACGTTTTCGGTACTTAGAAAATTTCTGACGTTTTCGGTACTTAGAAAAATTCTGCCGATTTCGGTACTTAGAAAAATTCTGTTGATTACGGTACTTAGAAAAATTCAGTCGATTTCGGTACTTAGAAAAATTCTTACGATTTCGATACTTATTAAACATACAGAAGTTTTCGGTACTTAGAAAAATTCTGCCGATTTCGGTACTTAGAAAATTCTGACGATTTCGGTACTTTGAAAAGACTAGGAAGTTTGCAGTACTTAAAAATTTCTGACGTTTTCGGTACTTAGAAAAATTCTTTTGATTTCGGTACTTAGAAAAATTCTGACGACATCGGTACTTAGAAAATTCTGACGATTTCGGTACTTAAAAACATTCTGATGATTTCGGATCTTAGAAAATTTCTGACCTTTTCGATACTTAGAATATTTCTGACGTTTTCGGTACTTAGAAAAATTCTGTCGATTTCGTTACTTGGAAAATTTCTGCCTTTTTCGGTACTTTGAAAAGACTCAGAAGTTTTCAGTACTTAAAAAATATCTGACGTTTTCGGTACTTAGAAAATTTCTGACATTTTCGGTACTTAGAAAAATTCTGCCGATTTCGGTACTTAGAAAAATTCTGTTGATTTCGGTACTTAGAAAAATTCTGTCGATTTCGGTACTTAGAAAAGACTCGGAAGTTTTCGGTACTTAGAAAAATTCTGCCAATTTCGGTACTAAGAAAGTTTCTGACATTTTCGGTACTTAGAAAATTTCTGACGTTTTCGGTACTTAGAAAAATTCTGATGATTTCGGAACTTAGAAAAATTCTGATGATTTCGGAACTTAGAAAAATTCTGCTGATTTCAGTACTTGGAAAATTTCTGCCTTTTTAGGTACTGACGTTTTCGGTACTTAGAAAAATTCTTTTGATTTCGGTACTTAGAAAAATTCTGACGATATCGGTACTTAGAAAATTCTGACGATTTCGGTACTTAGAAACATTCTGATGATTTCGGATCTTAGAAAATTTCTGACCTTTTAGGTACTTTGAAAAGACTCAGAAGTTTTCAGTATTTAGAAAATTTCTGACGTTTTCGGTACTTAGAAAATTTCTGACGTTTTCGGTACTTAGAAAAATTCTGACCATTTCGGTTTTTAGAAAAATTCTGGTGATTTCGGTACTTAGAAAATTTCTGACGTTTCCGGTACTTAGAAAAATTCTTACGATTTCGATACTTATTAAACATTCAGAAGTTTTCGGTACTTAGAAAAATTCTGTCGATCTCGGTACTTAGAAAAGACTCGGAAGTTTTCGGTACTTAGAAAATTTCTGACGTTTTCGGTACTTAGAAAAATTCTGATGATTTCGGTACTTAGAAAAATTCTGATGATTTCGGAACTTAGAAAAACTCTGCTGATTTCAGTACTTGGAAAATTTCTGCCTTTTTAGGTACTTTGAAAAGACTCAGAAGTTTTCAGTATTTAGAAAATTTCTGACGTTTTCGGTACTTAGAAAATTTCTGACGTTTTCGGTACTTAGAAAAATTCTGCCGATTTCGGTACTTAGAAAAATTCTGTTGATTACGGTACTTAGAAAAATTCAGTCGATTTCGGTACTTAGAAAAATTCTTACGATTTCGATACTTATTAAACATACAGAAGTTTTCGGTACTTAGAAAAATTCTGCCGATTTCGGTACTTAGAAAATTCTGACGATTTCGGTACTTTGAAAAGACTAGGAAGTTTGCAGTACTTAAAAATTTCTGACGTTTTCGGTACTTAGAAAAATTCTTTTGATTTCGGTACTTAGAAAAATTCTGACGATATCGGTACTTAGAAAATTCTGACGATTTCGGTACTTAAAAACATTCTGATGATTTCGGATCTTAGAAAATTTCTGACCTTTTCGATACTTAGAAAATTTCTGACGTTTTCGGTACTTAGAAAAATTCTGTCGATTTCGTTACTTGGAAAATTTCTGCCTTTTTCGGTACTTTGAAAAGACTCAGAAGTTTTCAGTACTTAAAAAATATCTGACGTTTTCGGTACTTAGAAAATTTCTGACATTTTCGGTACTTAGAAAAATTCTGCCGATTTCGGTACTTAGAAAAATTCTGTTGATTTCGGTACTTAGAAAAATTCTGTCGATTTCGGTACTTAGAAAAGACTCGGAAGTTTTCGGTACTTAGAAAAATTCTGCCAATTTCGGTACTAAGAAAATTTCTGACATTTTCGGTACTTAGAAAATTTCTGACGTTTTCGGTACTTAGAAAAATTCTGATGATTTCGGAACTTAGAAAAATTCTGATGATTTCGGAACTTAGAAAAATTCTGCTGATTTCAGTACTTGGAAAATTTCTGCCTTTTTAGGTACTTTGAAAAGACTCAGAAGTTTTCAGTATTTAGAAAATTTCTGACGTTTTCGGTACTTAGAAAATTTCTGACGTTTTCGGTACTTAGAAAAATTCTGATGATTTCGGAACTTAGAAAAATTCTGATGATTTCGGAACTTAGAAAAATTCTGCTGATTTCAGTACTTGGAAAATTTCTGCCTTTTTAGGTACTTTGAAAAGACTCAGAAGTTTTCAGTATTTAGAAAATTTCTGACGTTTTCGGTACTTAGAAAATTTCTGACGTTTTCGGTACTTAGAAAAATTCTGCCGATTTCGGTACTTAGAAAAATTCTGTTGATTTCGGTACTTTGAAAAGACAAGGAAGTTTGCAGTACTTAAAAATTTCTGACGTTTTCGGTACTTAGAAAAATTCTTTTGATTTCGGTACTTAGAAAAATTCTGACGATATCGGTACTTAGAAAATTCTGACGATTTCGGTACTTAAAAACATTCTGATGATTTCGGATCTTAGAAAATTTCTGACCTTTTCGATACTTAGAAAATTTCTGACGTTTTCGGTACTTAGAAAAATTCTGTCGATTTCGTTACTTGGAAAATTTCTGCCTTTTTCGGTACTTTGAAAAGACTCAGAAGTTTTCAGTACTTAAAAAATATCTGACGTTTTCGGTACTTAGAAAATTTCTGACATTTTCGGTACTTAGAAAATTTCTGACGTTTTCGGTACTTAGAAAAATTCTGATGATTTCGGAACTTAGAAAAATTCTGATGATTTCGGAACTTAGAAAAATTCTGCTGATTTCGGTACTTGGAAAATTTCGGCCTTTTTATCTACTTTGAAAAGACTCAGAAGTTTTCAGTATTTAGAAAATTTCTGACGTTTTCGGTACTTAGAAAATTTCTGACGTTTTCGGTACTTAGAAAAATTCTGATCATTTCGGTTTTTAGAAAAATTCTGGTGATTTCGGTACTTAGAAAATTTCTGATGTTTCCGGTAGTTAGAAAAATTCTTACGATTTCGATACTTATTAAACATTCAGAAATTTTCGGTACTTAGAAAAATTCTGTCGATTTCGGTACTTAGAAAAGACTCGGAAGTTTTCGGTACTTAGAAAATTTCTGACGTTTTCGGTACTTAGAAAAATTCTTTTGATTTCGGTACTTAGAAAATTTCTGCCTTTTTCGGTACTTTGAAAAGACTCAGAAGTTTTCGGTACTTAGAAAATTTCTGACGATTTCGGTACTTAGAAAAATTCTGACGATTTCGGTACTTAGAAAAATTCTGTCGATTTCGGTACTTAGAAAACATTCTGAAGTTTTCGGTACTTAGAAAATTCTGACGATTTCGGTACTTTGAAAAATTCTGCCTTTTTCGGTACTTTGAAAAGACTAGGAAGTTTGCAGTACTTAGAAAATTTCTGACGTTTTCGGTACTTAGAAAAATTCTTTTGATTTCGGTACTTTGAAAAGACAAGGAAGTTTGCAGTACTTAAAAATTTCTGACGTTTTCGGTACTTAGAAAAATTCTTTTGATTTCGGTACTTAGAAAAATTCTGACGATATCGGTACTTAGAAAATTCTGACGATTTCGGTACTTAAAAACATTCTGATGATTTCGGATCTTAGAAAATTTCTGACCTTTTCGATACTTAGAAAATTTCTGACGTTTTCGGTACTTAGAAAAATTCTGTCGATTTCGTTACTTGGAAAATTTCTGCCTTTTTCGGTACTTTGAAAAGACTCAGAAGTTTTCAGTACTTAAAAAATATCTGACGTTTTCGGTACTTAGAAAATTTCTGACATTTTCGGTACTTAGAAAATTTCTGACGTTTTCGGTACTTAGAAAAATTCTGATGATTTCGGAACTTAGAAAAATTCTGATGATTTCGGAACTTAGAAAAATTCTGCTGATTTCGGTACTTGGAAAATTTCGGCCTTTTTATCTACTTTGAAAAGACTCAGAAGTTTTCAGTATTTAGAAAATTTCTGACGTTTTCGGTACTTAGAAAATTTCTGACGTTTTCGGTACTTAGAAAAATTCTGATCATTTCGGTTTTTAGAAAAATTCTGGTGATTTCGGTACTTAGAAAATTTCTGATGTTTCCGGTACTTAGAAAAATTCTTACGATTTCGATACTTATTAAACATTCAGAAATTTTCGGTACTTAGAAAAATTCTGTCGATTTCGGTACTTAGAAAAGACTCGGAAGTTTTAGGTACTTAGAAAATTTCTGACGTTTTCGGTACTTAGAAAAATTCTTTTGATTTCGGTACTTAGAAAATTTCTGCCTTTTTCGGTACTTTGAAAAGACTCAGAAGTTTTCGGTACTTAGAAAATTTCTGACGATTTCGGTACTTAGAAAAATTCTGACGATTTCGGTACTTAGAAAAATTCTGTCGATTTCGGTACTTAGAAAACATTCTGAAGTTTTCGGTACTTAGAAAATTCTGACGATTTCGGTACTTTGAAAAATTCTGCCTTTTTCGGTACTTTGAAAAGACTCAGAAGTTTTCAGTACTTAAAAAATATCTGACGTTTTCGGTACTTAGAAAATTTCTGACATTTTCGGTACTTAGAAAAATTCTGCCGATTTCGGTACTTAGAAAAATTCTGTTGATTTCGGTACTTAGAAAAATTCTGTCGATTTCGGTACTTAGAAAAGACTCGGAAGTTTTCGGTACTTAGAAAAATTCTGCCAATTTCGGTACTAAGAAAATTTCTGACATTTTCGGTACTTAGAAAAATTCCGCCGATTTCGGTACTTAGAAAAATTCTGTTGATTTCGGTACTTAGAAAAATTCAGTCGATTTCGGAACTTAGAAAATTCTGACGATTTCGGTACTTAGAAAAATTCAGTCGATTTCGGTACTTAGAAAAATTCTTACGATTTCGATACTTAGAAAAGACTCGGAAGTTTTCGGTACTTAGAAAAATTCTTTTGATTTCGGTACTTAGAAAATTTCTGCCTTTTTCGGTACTTTGAAAAGACTCAGAAGTTTTCGGTACTTAGAAAATTTCTGACGATTTCGGTACTTAGAAAAATTCTGACGATTTCGGTACTTAGAAAAATTCTGTCGATTTCGGTACTTAGAAAACATTCTGAAGTTTTCGGTACTTAGAAAATTTCTGCCTTTTTCGGTACTTAGAAAACATTCAAAAGTTTTCGGAACTAAGAAAAATTCTGTCGAATTCGGTACTTAGATAAATTCTGTTGATATCGGTACTTAGAAAAATTCAGTCAATTTCGGTACTTGGGAAAATTCTTACGATTTCGATACTTATTAAACATTCAGAAGTTTTAGGTACTTAGAAAAATTCTGCCGATTTCGGTACTTAGAAAATTCTGACGATTTCGGTACTTTGAAAAATTCTGCCTTTTTCGGTACTTTGAAAAGACTAGGAAGTTTGCAGTACTTAGAAAATTTCTGACGTTTTCGGTACTTAGAAAAATTCTTTTGATTTCGGTACTTAGAAAAATTCTGACGATATCGGTACTTAGAAAATTCTGACGATTTCGGTACTTAAAAACATTCTGATGATTTCGGATCTTAGAAAATTTCTGACCTTTTCGATACTTAGAAAATTTCTGACGTTTTCGGTACTTAGAAAAATTCTGTCGATTTCGTTACTTGGAAAATATCTGCCTTTTTCGGTACTTTGAAAAGACTCAGAAGTTTTCAGTACTTAAAAAATATCTGACGTTTTTGGTACTTAGAAAATTTCTGACGTTTTCGGTACTTAGAAAAATTCTGATGATTTCGGTACTTAGAAAAATTCTGATGATTTCGGAACTTAGAAAAATTCTGCTGATTTCAGTACTTGGAAAATTTCTGCCTTTTTAGGTACTTTGAAAAGACTCAGAAGTTTTCAGTATTTAGAAAATTTCTGACGTTTTCGGTACTTAGAAAATTTCTGACGTTTTCGGTACTTAGAAAAATTCTGCCGATTTCGGTACTTAGAAAAATTCTGTTGATTTCGGTACTTAGAAAAATTCTGTCGATTTCGGTACTTAGAAAAGACTCGGAAGTTTTCGGTACTTAGAAAAATTCTGCCAATTTCGGTACTAAGAAAATTTCTGACATTTTCGGTACTTAGAAAATTTCTGACGTTTTCAGTACTTAGAAAAATTCTGATGATTTCGGATCATAGAAAAATTCTGATGATTTCGGAACTTAGAAAAATTCTGCTGATTTCGGTACTTGGAAAATTTCTGCCTTTTTAGGTACTTTGAAAAGACTCAGAAGTTTTCAGTATTTAGAAAATTTCTGACGTTTTCGGTACTTAGAAAATTTCTGACGTTTTCGGTACTTAGAAAAATTCTGCCGATTTCGGTACTTAGAAAAATTCTGTTGATTTCGGTACTTAGAAAAATTCAGTCGATTTCGGAACTTAGAAAATTCTGACGATTTCGGTACTTTGAAAAATTCTGCCTTTTTCGGTACTTTGAAAAGACTAGGAAGTTTGCAGTACTTCAAAAATTTCTGACGTTTTCGGTACTTAGAAAAATTCTTTTGATTTCGGTAGTTAGAAAAATTCTGACGATATCGGTACTTAGAAAATTCTGACGATTTCGGTACTTAGAAACATTCTGATGATTTCGGATCTTAGAAAATTTCTGACCTTTTCGATACTTAGAAAATTTCTGACGTTTTCGGTACTTAGAAAAATTCTGATGATTTCGGATCTTAGAAAAATTCTGATGATTTCGGAACTTAGAAAAATTCTGCTGATTTCGGTACTTGGAAAATTTCTGCCTTTTTAGGTACTTTGAAAAGACTCAGAAGTTTTCGGTACTTAGAAAATTTCTGCCTTTTTCGGTACTTAGAAAACATTCAAAAGTTTTCGGAACTAAGAAAAATTCTGTCGAATTCGGTACTTAGATAAATTCTGTTGATATCGGTACTTAGAAAAATTCAGTCAATTTCGGTACTTAGGAAAATTCGTACGATTTCGATACTTATTAAACATTCAGAAGTTTTCGGTACTTAGAAAAATTCTGCCGATTTCGGTACTTAGAAAATTCTGACGATTTCGGTACTTTGAAAAATTCTGCCTTTTTCGGTACTTTGAAAAGACTAGGAAATTTGCAGTACTTAGAAAATTTCTGACGTTTTCGGTACTTAGAAAAATTCTTTTGATTTCGGTACTTAGAAAAATTCTGACGATATCGGTACTTAGAAAATTCTGACGATTTCGGTACTTAAAAACATTCTGATGATTTCTGATCTTAGAAAATTTCTGACCTTTTCGATACTTAGAAAATTTCTGAAGTTTTCGGTACTTAGAAAAATTCTGTCGATTTCGTTACTTGGAAAATTTCTGCCTTTTTCGGTACTTTGAAAAGACTCAGAAGTTTTCAGTACTTAAAAAATATCTGACGTTTTCGGTACTTAGAAAATTTCTGACATTTTCGGTACTTAGAAAAATTCTGCCGATTTCGGTACTTAGAAAAATTCTGTTGATTTCGGTACTTAGAAAAATTCTGTCGATTTCGGTACTTAGAAAAGACTCGGAAGTTTTCGGTACTTAGAAAAATTCTGCCAATTTCGGTACTAAGAAAATTTCTGACATTTTCGGTACTTAGAAAATTTCTGACGTTTTCAGTACTTAGAAAAATTCTGATGATTTCGGATCATAGAAAAATTCTGATGATTTCGGTACTTAGAAAAATTCTGTCGATTTCGTTACTTGGAAAATATCTGCCTTTTTCGGTACTTTGAAAAGACTCAGAAGTTTTCAGTACTTAAAAAATATCTGACGTTTTTGGTACTTAGAAAATTTCTGACGTTTTCGGTACTTAGAAAAATTCTGATGATTTCGGTACTTAGAAAAATTCTGATGATTTCGGAACTTAGAAAAATTCTGCTGATTTCAGTACTTGGAAAATTTCTGCCTTTTTAGGTACTTTGAAAAGACTCAGAAGTTTTCAGTATTTAGAAAATTTCTGACGTTTTCGGTACTTAGAAAATTTCTGACGTTTTCGGTACTTAGAAAAATTCTGCCGATTTCGGTACTTAGAAAAATTCTGTTGATTTCGGTACTTAGAAAAATTCTGTCGATTTCGGTACTTAGAAAAGACTCGGAAGTTTTCGGTACTTAGAAAAATTCTGCCAATTTCGGTACTAAGAAAATTTCTGACATTTTCGGTACTTAGAAAATTTCTGACGTTTTCAGTACTTAGAAAAATTCTGATGATTTCGGATCATAGAAAAATTCTGATGATTTCGGAACTTAGAAAAATTCTGCTGATTTCGGTACTTGGAAAATTTCTGCCTTTTTAGGTACTTTGAAAAGACTCAGAAGTTTTCAGTATTTAGAAAATTTCTGACGTTTTCGGTACTTAGAAAATTTCTGACGTTTTCGGTACTTAGAAAAATTCTGCCGATTTCGGTACTTAGAAAAATTCTGTTGATTTCGGTACTTAGAAAAATTCAGTCGATTTCGGAACTTAGAAAATTCTGACGATTTCGGTACTTTGAAAAATTCTGCCTTTTTCGGTACTTTGAAAAGACTAGGAAGTTTGCAGTACTTCAAAAATTTCTGACGTTTTCGGTACTTAGAAAAATTCTTTTGATTTCGGTACTTAGAAACATTCTGATGATTTCGGATCTTAGAAAATTTCTGACCTTTTCGATACTTAGAAAATTTCTGACGTTTTCGGTACTTAGAAAAATTCTGATGATTTCGGATCTTAGAAAAATTCTGATGATTTCGGAACTTAGAAAAATTCTGCTGATTTCGGTACTTGGAAAATTTCTGCCTTTTTAGGTACTTTGAAAAGACTCAGAAGTTTTCGGTACTTAGAAAATTTCTGCCTTTTTCGGTACTTAGAAAACATTCAAAAGTTTTCGGAACTAAGAAAAATTCTGTCGAATTCGGTACTTCGATAAATTCTGTTGATATCGGTACTTAGAAAAATTCAGTCAATTTCGGTACTTAGGAAAATTCGTACGATTTCGATACTTATTAAACATTCAGAAGTTTTCGGTACTTAGAAAAATTCTGCCGATTTCGGTACTTAGAAAATTCTGACGATTTCGGTACTTTGAAAAATTCTGCCTTTTTCGGTACTTTGAAAAGACTAGGAAATTTGCAGTACTTAGAAAATTTCTGACGTTTTCGGTACTTAGAAAAATTCTTTTGATTTCGGTACTTAGAAAAATTCTGACGATATCGGTACTTAGAAAATTCTGACGATTTCGGTACTTAAAAACATTCTGATGATTTCTGATCTTAGAAAATTTCTGACCTTTTCGATACTTAGAAAATTTCTGAAGTTTTCGGTACTTAGAAAAATTCTGTCGATTTCGTTACTTGGAAAATTTCTGCCTTTTTCGGTACTTTGAAAAGACTCAGAAGTTTTCAGTACTTAAAAAATATCTGACGTTTTCGGTACTTAGAAAATTTCTGACATTTTCGGTACTTAGAAAAATTCTGCCGATTTCGGTACTTAGAAAAATTCTGTTGATTTCGGTACTTAGAAAAATTCTGTCGATTTCGGTACTTAGAAAAGACTCGGAAGTTTTCGGTACTTAGAAAAATTCTGCCAATTTCGGTAATAAGAAAATTTCTGACATTTTCGGTACTTAGAAAATTTCTGACGTTTTCGGTACTTAGAAAATTTCTGATGATTTCGGAACTTAGAAAAATTCTGATGATTTCGGAACTTAGAAAAATTCTGCTGATTTCAGTACTTGGAAAATTTCTGCCTTTTTAGGTACTTTGAAAAGACTCAGAAGTTTTCAGTATTTAGAAAATTTCTGACGTTTTCGGTACTTAAAAAATTTCTGACGTTTTCGGTACTTAGAAAAATTCTGCCGATTTCGGTACTTAGAAAAATTCTGTTGATTTCGGTACTTAGAAAAATTCAGTCGATTTCGGTACTTAGAAAAATTCTTACGATTTCGATACTTATTAAACATACAGAAGTTTTCGGTACTTAGAAAAATTCTGTCGATTTCGGTACTTAGAAAAGACTCGGAAGTTTTCGGTACTTAGAAAAATTCTTTTGATTTCGGTACTTAGAAAATTTCTGCCTTTTTCGGTACTTTGAAAAGACTCAGAAGTTTTCGGTACTTAGAAAATTTCTGACGATTTCGGTACTTAGAAAAATTCTGACGATTTCGGTACTTAGAAAAATTCTGTCGATTTCGGTACTTAGAAAACATTCTGAAGTTTTCGGTACTTAGAAAATTTCTGCCTTTTTCGGTACTTAGAAAACATTCAAAAGTTTTCGGAACTAAGAAAAATTCTGTCGAATTCGGTACTTAGATAAATTCTGTTGATATCGGTACTTAGAAAAATTCAGTCAATTTCGGTACTTGGGAAAATTCTTACGATTTCGATACTTATTAAACATTCAGAAGTTTTAGGTACTTAGAAAAATTCTGCCGATTTCGGTACTTAGAAAATTCTGACGATTTCGGTACTTTGAAAAATTCTGCCTTTTTCGGTACTTTGAAAAGACTAGGAAGTTTGCAGTACTTAGAAAATTTCTGACGTTTTCGGTACTTAGAAAAATTCTTTTGATTTCGGTACTTAGAAAAATTCTGACGATATCGGTACTTAGAAAATTCTGACGATTTCGGTACTTAAAAACATTCTGATGATTTCGGATCTTAGAAAATTTCTGACCTTTTCGATACTTAGAAAATTTCTGACGTTTTCGGTACTTAGAAAAATTCTGTCGATTTCGTTACTTGGAAAATATCTGCCTTTTTCGGTACTTTGAAAAGACTCAGTAGTTTTCAGTACTTAAAAAATATCTGACGTTTTTGGTACTTAGAAAATTTCTGACATTTTCGGTACTTAGAAAAATTCTGCCGATTTCGGTACTTAGAAAAATTCTGTTGATTTCGGTACTTAGAAAAATTCTGTCGATTTCGGTACTTAGAAAAGACTCGGAAGTTTTCGGTACTTAGAAAAATTCTGCCAATTTCGGTACTAAGAAAATTTCTGACATTTTCGGTACTTAGAAAATTTCTGACGTTTTCAGTACTTAGAAAAATTCTGATGATTTCGGATCATAGAAAAATTCTGATGATTTTGGAACTTAGAAAAATTCTGCTGATTTCGGTACTTGGAAAATTTCTGCCTTTTTAGGTACTTTGAAAAGACTCAGAAGTTTTCAGTATTTAGAAAATTTCTGACGTTTTCGGTACTTAGAAAATTTCTGACGTTTTCGGTACTTAGAAAATTTCTGACGTTTTCGGTACTTAGAAAATTTCTGACGTTTTCGGTACTTAAAAAATTTCTGACGTTTTCGGTACTTAGAAAAATTCTGACGATTTCGGTACTTAGAAAAATTCTGTCGATTTCGGTACTTAGAAAACATTCTGAAGTTTTCGGTACTTAGAAAATTTCTGCCTTTTTCGGTACTTAGAAAACATTCAAAAGTTTTCGGAACTAAGAAAAATTCTGTCGAATTCGGTACTTAGATAAATTCTGTTGATATCGGTACTTAGAAAAATTCAGTCAATTTCGGTACTTAGGAAAATTCTTACGATTTCGATACTTATTAAACATTCAGAAGTTTTCGGTACTTAGAAAAATTCTGCCGATTTCGGTACTTAGAAAATTCTGACAATTTCGGTACTTTGAAAAATTCTGCCTTTTTCGGTACTTTGAAAAGACTAGGAAGTTTGCAGTACTTAGAAAATTTCTGACGTTTTCGGTACTTAGAAAAATTCTTTTGATTTCGGTACTTAGAAAAATTCTGACGATATCGGTACTTAGAAAATTCTGACGATTTCGGTACTTAAAAACATTCTGATGATTTCGGATCTTAGAAAATTTCTGACCTTTTCGATACTTAGAAAATTTCTGACGTTTTCGGTACTTAGAAAAATTCTGTCGATTTCGTTACTTGGAAAATTTCTGCCTTTTTCAGTACTTTGAAAAGACTCAGAAGTTTTCAGTACTTAAAAAATATCTGACGTTTTCGGTACTTAGAAAATTTCTGACATTTTCGGTACTTAGAAAAATTCTGCCGATTTCGGTACTTAGAAAAATTCTGTTGATTTCGGTACTTAGAAAAATTCTGTCGATTTCGGTACTTAGAAAAGACTCGGAAGTTTTCGGTACTTAGAAAAATTCTGCCAATTTCGGTACTAAGAAAATTTTTGACATTTTCGGTTCTTAGAAAATTTCTGACGTTTTCGGTACTTAGAAAAATTCTGATGATTTCGGATCTTAGAAAAATTCTGATGATTTCGGAACTTAGAAAAATTCTGCTGATTTCGGTACTTGGAAAATTTCTGCCTTTTTAGGTACTTTGAAAAGACTCAGAAGTTTTCAGTATTTAGAAAATTTCTGACGTTTTCGGTACTTAGAAAATTTCTGACGTTTTCGGTACTTAGAAAAATTCTGCCGATTTCGGTACTTAGAAAAATTCTGTTGATTTCGGTACTTAGAAAAATTCAGTCGATTTCGGAACTTAGAAAATTCTGACGATTTCGGTACTTTGAAAAATTCTGCCTTTTTCGGTACTTTGAAAAGACTAGGAAGTTTGCAGTACTTCAAAAATTTCTGACGTTTTCGGTACTTAGAAAAATTCTTTTGATTTCGGTACTTAGAAAAATTCTGACGATATCGGTACTTAGAAAATTCTGACGATTTCGGTACTTAGAAACATTCTGATGATTTCGGATCTTAGAAAATTTCTGACCTTTTCGATACTTAGAAAATTTCTGACGTTTTCGGTACTTAGAAAAATTCTGTCGATTTCGTTACTTGGAAAATTTCTGCCTTTTTCGGTACTTTGAAAAGACTCAGAAGTTTTCAGTACTTAAAAAATATCTGACGTTTTCGGTACTTAGAAAATTTCTGACATTTTCGGTACTTAGAAAAATTCTGCCGATATCGGTACTTAGAAAAATTCTGTTGATTTCGGTACTTAGAAAAATTCTGTCGATTTCGGTACTTAGAAAAGACTCGGAAGTTTTCGGTACTTAGAAAAATTCTGCCAATTTCGGTACTAAGAAAATTTCTGACATTTTCGGTACTTAGAAAATTTCTGACGTTTTCGGTACTTAGAAAAATTCTGATGATTTCGGATCTTAGAAAAATTCTGATGATTTCGGAACTTAGAAAAATTCTGCTGATTTCGGTACTTGGAAAATTTCTGCCTTTTTAGGTACTTTGAAAAGACTCAGAAGTTTTCAGTATTTAGAAAATTTCTGACGTTTTCGGTACTTAGAAAATTTCTGACGTTTTCGGTACTTAGAAAAATTCTGCCGATTTCGGTACTTAGAAAAATTCTGTTGATTTCGGTACTTAGAAAAATTCAGTCGATTTCGGAACTTAGAAAATTCTGACGATTTCGGTACTTTGAAAAATTCTGCCTTTTTCGGTACTTTGAAAAGACTAGGAAGTTTGCAGTACTTCAAAAATTTCTGACGTTTTCGGTACTTATAAAAATTCTTTTGATTTCGGTACTTAGAAAAATTCTGACGATATCGGTACTTAGAAAATTCTGACGATTTCGGTACTTAGAAACATTCTGATGATTTCGGATCTTAGAAAATTTCTGACCTTTTCGATACTTAAAAAATATCTGACGTTTTCGGTACTTAGAAAATTTCTGACATTTTCGGTACTTAGAAAAATTCTGCCGATTTCGGTACTTAGAAAAATTCTGTTGATTTCGGTACTTAGAAAAATTCTGTCGATTTCGGTACTTAGAAAAGACTCGGAAGTTTTCGGTACTTAGAAAAATTCTGCCAATTTCGGTAATAAGAAAATTTCTGACATTTTCGGTACTTAGAAAATTTCTGACGTTTTCGGTACTTAGAAAAATTCTGATGATTTCGGAACTTAGAAAAATTCTGATGATTTCGGAACTTAGAAAAATTCTGCTGATTTCAGTACTTGGAAAATTTCTGCCTTTTTAGGTACTTTGAAAAGACTCAGAAGTTTTCAGTATTTAGAAAATTTCTGACGTTTTCGGTACTTAGAAAATTTCTGACGTTTTCGGTACTTAGAAAAATTCTGCCGATTTCGGTACTTAGAAAAATTCTGTTGATTTCGGTACTTAGAAAAATTCAGTCGTTTCGGTACTTAGAAAAATTCTTACGATTTCGATACTTATTAAACATACAGAAGTTTTCGGTACTTAGAAAAATTCTGTCGATTTCGGTACTTAGAAAATTTCTGACGTTTCCGGTACTTAGAAAAATTCTTACGATTTCGATACTTATTAAACATTCAGAAATTTTCGGTACTTAGAAAAATTCTGTCGATCTCGGTACTTAGAAAAATTCTGTCGATCTCGGTACTTAGAAAAGACTCGGAAGTTTTCGGTACTTAGAAAATTTCTGACGTTTTCGGTACTTAGAAAAATTCTGATGATTTCGGTACTTAGAAAAATTCTGATGATTTCGGAACTTAGAAAAATTCTGCTGATTTCGGTACTTGGAAAATTTCTGCCTTTTTAGGTACTTTGAAAAGACTCAGAAGTTTTCAGTATTTAGAAAATTTATGACGTTTTCGGTACTTAAAAAATTTCTGACGTTTTCGGTACTTAGAAAAATTCTGCCGATTTCGGTACTTAGAAAAATTCTGTTGATTTCGGTACTTAGAAAAATTCAGTCGATTTCGGTACTTAGAAAAATTCTTACGATTTCGATACTTATTAAACATACAGAAGTTTTCGGTACTTAGAAAAATTCTGATGATTTCGGATCATAGAAAAATTCTGATGATTTCGGAACTTAGAAAAATTCTGCTGATTTCGGTACTTGGAAAATTTCTGCCTTTTTAGGTACTTTGAAAAGACTCAGAAGTTTTCAGTATTTAGAAAATTTCTGACGTTTTCGGTACTTAGAAAATTTCTGACGTTTTCGGTACTTAGAAAAATTCTGCCGATTTCGGTACTTAGAAAAATTCTGTTGATTTCGGTACTTAGAAAAATTCAGTCGATTTCGGAACTTAGAAAATTCTGACGATTTCGGTACTTTGAAAAATTCTGCCTTTTTCGGTACTTTGAAAAGACTAGGAAGTTTGCAGTACTTCAAAAATTTCTGACGTTTTCGGTACTTAGAAAAATTCTTTTGATTTCGGTACTTAGAAAAATTCTGACGATATCGGTACTTAGAAAATTCTGACGATTTCGGTACTTAGAAACATTCTGATGATTTCGGATCTTAGAAAATTTCTGACCTTTTCGATACTTAGAAAATTTCTGACGTTTTCGGTACTTAGAAAAATTCTGATGATTTCGGATCTTAGAAAAATTCTGATGATTTCGGAACTTAGAAAAATTCTGCTGATTTCGGTACTTGGAAAATTTCTGCCTTTTTAGGTACTTTGAAAAGACTCAGAAGTTTTCGGTACTTAGAAAATTTCTGCCTTTTTCGGTACTTAGAAAACATTCAAAAGTTTTCGGAACTAAGAAAAATTCTGTCGAATTCGGTACTTAGATAAATTCTGTTGATATCGGTACTTAGAAAAATTCAGTCAATTTCGGTACTTAGGAAAATTCGTACGATTTCGATACTTATTAAACATTCAGAAGTTTTCGGTACTTAGAAAAATTCTGCCGATTTCGGTACTTAGAAAATTCTGACGATTTCGGTACTTTGAAAAATTCTGCCTTTTTCGGTACTTTGAAAAGACTAGGAAATTTGCAGTACTTAGAAAATTTCTGACGTTTTCGGTACTTAGAAAAATTCTTTTGATTTCGGTACTTAGAAAAATTCTGACGATATCGGTACTTAGAAAATTCTGACGATTTCGGTACTTAAAAACATTCTGATGATTTCTGATCTTAGAAAATTTCTGACCTTTTCGATACTTAGAAAATTTCTGAAGTTTTCGGTACTTAGAAAAATTCTGTCGATTTCGTTACTTGGAAAATTTCTGCCTTTTTCGGTACTTTGAAAAGACTCAGAAGTTTTCAGTACTTAAAAAATATCTGACGTTTTCGGTACTTAGAAAATTTCTGACATTTTCGGTACTTAGAAAAATTCTGCCGATTTCGGTACTTAGAAAAATTCTGTTGATTTCGGTACTTAGAAAAATTCTGTCGATTTCGGTACTTAGAAAAGACTCGGAAGTTTTCGGTACTTAGAAAAATTCTGCCAATTTCGGTAATAAGAAAATTTCTGACATTTTCGGTACTTAGAAAATTTCTGACGTTTTCGGTACTTAGAAAAATTCTGATGATTTCGGAACTTAGAAAAATTCTGATGATTTCGGAACTTAGAAAAATTCTGCTGATTTCAGTACTTGGAAAATTTCTGCCTTTTTAGGTACTTTGAAAAGACTCAGAAGTTTTCAGTATTTAGAAAATTTCTGACGTTTTCGGTACTTAGAAAATTTCTGACGTTTTCGGTACTTAGAAAAATTCTGCCGATTTCGGTACTTAGAAAAATTCTGTTTATTTCGGTACTTAGAAAAATTCAGTCGATTTCGGTACTTAGAAAAATTCTTACGATTTCGATACTTATTAAACATACAGAAGTTTTCGGTACTTAGAAAAATTCTGTCGATTTCGGTACTTAGAAAATTTCTGACGTTTCCGGTACTTAGAAAAATTCTTACGATTTCGATACTTATTAAACATTCAGAAATTTTCGGTACTTAGAAAAATTCTGTCGATCTCGGTACTTAGAAAAGACTCGGAAGTTTTCGGTACTTAGAAAATTTCTGACGTTTTCGGTACTTAGAAAAATTCTGATGATTTCGGTACTTAGAAAAATTCTGATGATTTCGGAACTTAGAAAAATTCTGCTGATTTCGGTACTTGGAAAATTTCTGCCTTTTTAGGTACTTTGAAAAGACTCAGAAGTTTTCAGTATTTAGAAAATTTATGACGTTTTCGGTACTTAAAAAATTTCTGACGTTTTCGGTACTTAGAAAAATTCTGCCGATTTCGGTACTTAGAAAAATTCTGTTGATTTCGGTACTTAGAAAAATTCAGTCGATTTCGGTACTTAGAAAAATTCTTACGATTTCGATACTTATTAAACATACAGAAGTTTTCGGTACTTAGAAAAATTCTGTCGATTTCGGTACTTAGAAAAGACTCGGAAGTTTTCGGTACTTAGAAAAATTCTTTTGATTTCGGTACTTAGAAAATTTCTGCCTTTTTCGGTACTTTGAAAAGACTCAGAAGTTTTCGGTACTTAGAAAATTTCTGACGATTTCGGTACTTAGAAAAATTCTGACGATTTCGGTACTTAGAAAAATTCTGTCGATTTCGGTACTTAGAAAACATTCTGAAGTTTTCGGTACTTAGAAAATTTCTGCCTTTTTCGGTACTTAGAAAACATTCAAAAGTTTTCGGAACTAAGAAAAATTCTGTCGAATTCGGTACTTAGATAAATTCTGTTGATATCGGTACTTAGAAAAATTCAGTCAATTTCGGTACTTGGGAAAATTCTTACGATTTCGATACTTATTAAACATTCAGAAGTTTTAGGTACTTAGAAAAATTCTGCCGATTTCGGTACTTAGAAAATTCTGACGATTTCGGTACTTTGAAAAATTCTGCCTTTTTCGGTACTTTGAAAAGACTAGGAAGTTTGCAGTACTTAGAAAATTTCTGACGTTTTCGGTACTTAGAAAAATTCTTTTGATTTCGGTACTTAGAAAAATTCTGACGATATCGGTACTTAAAAACATTCTGATGATTTCGGATCTTAGAAAATTTCTGACCTTTTCGATACTTAGAAAATTTCTGACGTTTTCGGTACTTAGAAAAATTCTGTCGATTTCGTTACTTGGAAAATTTCTGCCTTTTTCGGTACTTTGAAAAGACTCAGAAGTTTTCAGTACTTAAAAAATATCTGACGTTTTCGGTACTTAGAAAATTTCTGACATTTTCGGTACTTAGAAAAATTCTGCCGATTTCGGTACTTAGAAAAATTCTGTTGATTTCGGTACTTAGAAAAATTCTGTCGATTTCGGTACTTAGAAAAGACTCGGAAGTTTTCGGTATTTAGAAAAATTCTGCCAATTTCGGTACTAAGAAAATTTCTGACATTTTCGGTACTTAGAAAATTTCTGACGTTTTCGGTACTTAGAAAAATTCTGATGATTTCGGATCTTAGAAAAATTCTGATGATTTCGGAACTTAGAAAAATTCTGCTGATTTCGGTACTTGGAAAATTTCTGCCTTTTTAGGTACTTTGAAAGGACTCAGAAGTTTTCAGTATTTAGAAAATTTCTGACGTTTTCGGTACTTAGAAAATTTCTGACGTTTTCGGTACTTAGAAAAATTCTGCCGATTTCGGTACTTAGAAAAATTCTGTTGATTTCGGTACTTAGAAAAATTCAGTCGATTTCGGTACTTAGAAAAATTCTTACGATTTCGATACTTATTAAACATACAGAAGTTTTCGGTACTTAAAAAAATTCTGTCGATTTCGGTACTTAGAAAAGACTCGGAATTTTTCGGTACTTAGAAAATTTCTGACGTTTTCGGTACTTAGAAAAATTCTTTTGATTTCGGTACTTAGAAAATTTATGCCTTTTTCGGTACTTTGAAAAGACTCAGAAGTTTTCGGTACTTAGAAAATTTCTGACGATTTCGGTACTTAGAAAAATTCAGTCAATTTCGGTACTTAGGAAAATTCTTACGATTTCGATACTTATTAAACATTCAGAAGTTTTCGGTACTTAGAAAAATTCTGCCGATTTCGGTACTTAGAAAATTCTGACGATTTCGGTACTTTGAAAAATTCTGCCTTTTTCGGTACTTTGAAAAGACTAGGAAGTTTGCAGTACTTAGAAAATTTCTGACGTTTTCGGTACTTAGAAAAATTCTTTTGATTTCGGTACTTAGAAAAATTCTGACGATATCGGTACTTAGAAAATTCTGACGATTTCGGTACTTAAAAACATTCTGATGATTTCGGATCTTAGAAAATTTCTGACCTTTTCGATACTTAGAAAATTTCTGACGTTTTCGGTACTTAGAAAAATTCTGTCGATTTCGTTACTTGGAAAATTTCTGCCTTTTTCGGTACTTTGAAAAGACTCAGAAGTTTTCAGTACTTAAAAAATATCTGACGTTTTCGGTACTTAGAAAATTTCTGACATTTTCGGTACTTAGAAAAATTCTGCCGATTTCGGTACTTAGAAAAATTCTGTTGATTTCGGTACTTAGAAAAATTCTGTCGATTTCGGTACTTAGAAAAGACTCGGAAGTTTTCGGTAATTAGAAAAATTCTGCCAATTTCGGTACTAAGAAAATTTTTGACATTTTCGGTTCTTAGAAAATTTCTGACGTTTTCGGTACTTAGAAAAATTCTGATGATTTCGGATCTTAGAAAAATTCTGATGATTTCGGAACTTAGAAAAATTCTGCTGATTTCGGTACTTGGAAAATTTCTGCCTTTTTAGGTACTTTGAAAAGACTCAGAAGTTTTCAGTATTTAGAAAATTTCTGACGTTTTCGGTACTTAGAAAATTTCTGACGTTTTCGGTACTTAGAAAAATTCTGCCGATTTCGGTACTTAGAAAAATTCTGTTGATTTCGGTACTTAGAAAAATTCAGTCGATTTCGGAACTTAGAAAATTCTGACGATTTCGGTACTTTGAAAAATTCTGCCTTTTTCGGTACTTTGAAAAGACTAGGAAGTTTGCAGTACTTCAAAAATTTCTGACGTTTTCGGTACTTAGAAAAATTCTTTTGATTTCGGTACTTAGAAAAATTCTGACGATATCGGTACTTAGAAAATTCTGACGATTTCGGTACTTAGAAACATTCTGATGATTTCGGATCTTAGAAAATTTCTGACCTTTTCGATACTTAGAAAATTTCTGACGTTTTCGGTACTTAGAAAAATTCTGTCGATTTCGTTACTTGGAAAATTTCTGCCTTTTTCGGTACTTTGAAAAGACTCAGAAGTTTTCAGTACTTAAAAAATATCTGACGTTTTCGGTACTTAGAAAATTTCTGACATTTTCGGTACTTAGAAAAATTCTGCCGATATCGGTACTTAGAAAAATTCTGTTGATTTCGGTACTTAGAAAAATTCTGTCGATTTCGGTACTTAGAAAAGACTCGGAAGTTTTCGGTACTTAGAAAAATTCTGCCAATTTCGGTACTAAGAAAATTTCTGACATTTTCGGTACTTAGAAAATTTCTGACGTTTTCGGTACTTAGAAAAATTCTGATGATTTCGGATCTTAGAAAAATTCTGATGATTTCGGAACTTAGAAAAATTCTGCTGATTTCGGTACTTGGAAAATTTCTGCCTTTTTAGGTACTTTGAAAAGACTCAGAAGTTTTCAGTATTTAGAAAATTTCTGACGTTTTCGGTACTTAGAAAATTTCTGACGTTTTCGGTACTTAGAAAAATTCTGCCGATTTCGGTACTTAGAAAAATTCTGTTGATTTCGGTACTTAGAAAAATTCAGTCGATTTCGGTACTTAGAAAAATTCTTACGATTTCGATACTTATTAAACATACAGAAGTTTTCGGTACTTAGAAAAATTCTGTCGATTTCGGTACTTAGAAAATTTCTGACGTTTCCGGTACTTAGAAAAATTCTTACGATTTCGATACTTATTAAACATTCAGAAATTTTCGGTACTTAGAAAAATTCTGTCGATCTCGGTACTTAGAAAAGACTCGGAAGTTTTCGGTACTTAGAAAATTTCTGACGTTTTCGGTACTTAGAAAAATTCTTTTGATTTCGGTACTTAGAAAATTTCTGCCTTTTTCGGTACTTTGAAAAGACTCAGAAGTTTTCGGTACTTAGAAAATTTCTGACGATTTCGGTACTTAGAAAAATTCTGACGATTTCGGTACTTAGAAAAATTCTGTCGATTTCGGTACTTAGAAAACATTCTGAAGTTTTCGGTACTTAGAAAATTTCTGCCTTTTTCGGTACTTAGAAAACATTCAAAAGTTTTCGGAACTAAGAAAAATTCTGTCGAATTCGGTACTTAGATAAATTCTGTTGATATCGGTACTTAGAAAAATTCAGTCAATTTCGGTACTTAGGAAAATTCTTACGATTTCGATACTTATTAAACATTCAGAAGTTTTCGGTACTTAGAAAAATTCTGCCGATTTCGGTACTTAGAAAATTCTGACGATTTCGGTACTTTGAAAAATTCTGCCTTTTTCGGTACTTTGAAAAGACTAGGAAGTTTGCAGTACTTAGAAAATTTCTGACGTTTTCGGTACTTAGAAAAATTCTTTTGATTTCGGTACTTAGAAAAATTCTGACGATATCGGTACTTAGAAAATTCTGACGATTTCGGTACTTAAAAACATTCTGATGATTTCGGATCTTAGAAAATTTCTGACCTTTTCGATACTTAGAAAATTTCTGACGTTTTCGGTACTTAGAAAAATTCTGTCGATTTCGTTACTTGGAAAATTTCTGCCTTTTTTGGTACTTTGAAAAGACTCAGAAGTTTTCAGTACTTAAAAAATATCTGACGTTTTCGGTACTTAGAAAATTTCTGACATTTTCGGTACTTAGAAAAATTCTGCCGATTTCGGTACTTAGAAAAATTCTGTTGATTTCGGTACTTAGAAAAATTCTGTCGATTTCGGTACTTAGAAAAGACTCGGAAGTTTTCGGTACTTAGAAAAATTCTGCCAATTTCGGTACTAAGAAAATTTCTGACATTTTCGGTACTTAGAAAATTTCTGACGTTTTCGGTACTTAGAAAAATTCTGATGATTTCGGATCTTAGAAAAATTCTGATGATTTCGGAACTTAGAAAAATTCTGCTGATTTCGGTACTTGGAAAATTTCTGCCTTTTTAGGTACTTTGAAAAGACTCAGAAGTTTTCAGTATTTAGAAAATTTCTGACGTTTTCGGTACTTAGAAAATTTCTGACGTTTTCGGTACTTAGAAAAATTCTGCCGATTTCGGTACTTAGAAAAATTCTGTTGATTTCGGTACTTAGAAAAATTCAGTCGATTTCGGTACTTAGAAAAATTCTTACGATTTCGATACTTATTAAACATACAGAAGTTTTCGGTTCTTAGAAAAATTCTGTCGATTTCGGTACTTAGAAAAGACTCGGAAGTTTTCGGTACTTAGAAAATTTCTGACGTTTTCGGTACTTAGAAAAATTCTTTTGATTTCGGTACTTAGAAAATTTCTGCCTTTTTCGGTACTTTGAAAAGACTCAGAAGTTTTCGGTACTTAGAAAATTTCTGACGATTTCGGTACTTAGAAAAATTCTGACGATTTCGGTACTTAGAAAAATTCTGTCGATTTCGGTACTTAGAAAACATTCTGAAGTTTTCGGTACTTAGAAAATTTCTGCCTTTTTCGGTACTTAGAAAACATTCAAAAGTTTTCGGAACTAAGAAAAATTCTGTCGAATTCGGTACTTAGATAAATTCTGTTGATATCGGTACTTAGAAAAATTCAGTCAATTTCGGTACTTAGGAAAATTCTTACGATTTCGATACTTATTAAACATTCAGAAGTTTTCGGTACTTAGAAAAACTCTGCCGATTTCGGTACTTAGAAAATTCTGACGATTTCGGTACTTTGAAAAATTCTGCCTTTTTCGGTACTTTGAAAAGACTAGGAAGTTTGCAGTACTTAGAAAATTTCTGACGTTTTCGGTACTTAGAAAAATTCTTTTGATTTAGGTACTTAGAAAAATTCTGACGATATCGGTACTTAGAAAATTCTGACGATTTCGGTACTTAAAAACATTCTGATGATTTCGGATCTTAGAAAATTTCTGACCTTTTCGATACTTAGAAAATTTCTGACGTTTTCGGTACTTAGAAAAATTCTGTCGATTTCGTTACTTGGAAAATTTCTGCCTTTTTCGGTACTTTGAAAAGACTCAGAAGTTTTCAGTATTTAGAAAATTTCTGACGTTTTCGGTACTTAGAAAATTTCTGACGTTTTCGGTACTTAGAAAAATTCTGCCGATTTCGGTACTTAGAAAAATTCTGTTGATTTCGGTACTTAGAAAAATTCAGTCGATTTCGGAACTTAGAAAATTCTGACGATTTCGGTACTTTGAAAAATTCTGCCTTTTTCGGTACTTTGAAAAGACTAGGAAGTTTGCAGTACTTCAAAAATTTCTGACGTTTTCGGTACTTAGAAAAATTCTATTGATTTCGGTACTTAGAAAAATTCTGACGATATCGGTACTTAGAAAATTCTGACGATTTCGGTACTTAGAAACATTCTGATGATTTCGGATCTTAGAAAATTTCTGACCTTTTCGATACTTAGAAAATTTCTGACGTTTTCGGTACTTAGAAAAATTCTGTCGATTTCGTTACTTGGAAAATTTCTGCCTTTTTCGGTACTTTGAAAAGACTCAGAAGTTTTCAGTACTTAAAAAATATCTGACGTTTTCGGTACTTAGAAAATTTCTGACATTTTCGGTACTTAGAAAAATTCTGCCGATTTCGGTACTTAGAAAAATTCTGTTGATTTCGGTACTTAGAAAAATTCTGTCGATTTCGGTACTTAGAAAAGACTCGGAAGTTTTCGGTACTTAGAAAAATTCTGCCAATTTCGGTACTAAGAAAATTTCTGACATTTTCGGTACTTAGAAAATTTCTGACGTTTTCGGTACTTAGAAAAATTCTGATGATTTCGGATCTTAGAAAAATTCTGATGATTTCGGAACTTAGAAAAATTCTGCTGATTTCGGTACTTGGAAAATTTCTGCCTTTTTAGGTACTTTGAAAAGACTCAGAAGTTTTCAGTATTTAGAAAATTTCTGACGTTTTCGGTACTTAGAAAATTTCTGACGTTTTCGGTACTTAGAAAAATTCTGCCGATTTCGGTACTTAGAAAAATTCTGTTGATTTCGGTACTTAGAAAAATTCAGTCGATTTCGGAACTTAGAAAATTCTGACGATTTCGGTACTTTGAAAAATTCTGCCTTTTTCGGTACTTTGAAAAGACTAGGAAGTTTGCAGTACTTCAAAAATTTCTGACGTTTTCGGTACTTAGAAAAATTCTTTTGATTTCGGTACTTAGAAAAATTCTGACGATATCGGTACTTAGAAAATTCTGACGATTTCGGTACTTAGAAACATTCTGATGATTTCGGATCTTAGAAAATTTCTGACCTTTTCGATACTTAGAAAATTTCTGACGTTTTCGGTACTTAGAAAAATTCTGATGATTTCGGATCTTAGAAAAATTCTGATGATTTCGGAACTTAGAAAAATTCTGCTGATTTCGGTACTTGGAAAATTTCTGCCTTTTTAGGTACTTTGAAAAGACTCAGAAGTTTTCGGTACTTAGAAAATTTCTGCCTTTTTCGGTACTTAGAAAACATTCAAAAGTTTTCGGAACTAAGAAAAATTCTGTCGAATTCGGTACTTAGATAAATTCTGTTGATATCGGTACTTAGAAAAATTCAGTCAATTTCGGTACTTAGGAAAATTCTTACGATTTCGATACTTATTAAACATTCAGAAGTTTTCGGTACTTAGAAAAATTCTGCCGATTTCGGTACTTAGAAAATTCTGACGATTTCGGTACTTTGAAAAATTCTGCCTTTTTCGGTACTTTGAAAAGACTAGGAAGTTTGCAGTACTTAGAAAATTTCTGACGTTTTCGGTACTTAGAAAAATTCTTTTGATTTCGGTACTTAAAAACATTCTGATGATTTCGGATCTTAGAAAATTTCTGACCTTTTCGATACTTAGAAAATTTTTGACGTTTTCGGTACTTAGAAAAATTCTGTCGATTTCGTTACTTGGAAAATTTCTGCCTTTTTCGGTACTTTGAATAGACTCAGAAGTTTTCAGTACTTAAAAAATATCTGTCGATTTCGGTACTTGGAAAATTTCTGCCTTTTTCGGTACTTTGAAAAGACTCAGAAGTTTTCAGTACTTAGAAAATATCTGACGTTTTCGGTACTTAGAAAATTTCTGACATTTTCGGTACTTAGAAAAATTCTGCCGATTTCGGTACTTAGAAAAATTCTGTTGATTTCGGTATTTAGAAAAAATCTGTCGATTTCGGTACTTAGAAAAGACTCGGAAGTTTTCGGTACTTACAAAATTTCTGCCTTTTTCGGTACTTAGAAAACATTCAGAAGTTTTCATTACTTAGAAAAATTCTGTCGAATTCGGTACTTAGAAAAATTCTGTTGATTTCGGTACTTGGAAAATTTCTGCCTTTTTCGGTACTTTGAAAAGACTCAGAAGTTTGCAGTACTTAGAAAATTTCTGACATTTTCGGTACTTAGAAAAATACTTACGATTTCGATACTTATTAAACATTCAGAAGTTTTCGGTACTTGGAAAAATTCTGTCGATTTCGGTACTTAGAAAAGACTCGGAAGTTTTCGGTACTTAGAAAATTTCTGACGTTTTCGGTACTTAGAAAAATTCTTTTGATTTCGGTACTTAGAAAATTTCTGCCTTTTTCGGTACTTTGAAAAGACTCAGAAGTTTTCGGTACTTAGAAAATTTCTGACGATTTCGGTACTTAGAAAACATTCAAAAGTTTTCGGAACTAAGAAAAATTCTGTCGAATTCGGTACTTAGAAAAATTCTGTTGATATCGGTACTTAGAAAAATTCAGTCAATTTCGGTACTTAGGAAAATTCTTACGATTTCGATACTTATTAAACATTTAGAAGTTTTCGGTACTTAGAAAAATTCTGCCGATTTCGGTACTTAGAAAATTCTGACGATTTCGGTACTTTGAAAAATTCTGCCTTTTTCGGTACTTTGAAAAGACTAGGAAGTTTGCAGTACTTAGAAAATTTCTGACGTTTTCGGTACTTAGAAAAATTCTTTTGATTTCGGTACTTAGAAAAATTCTGACGATATCGGTACTTAGAAAATTCTGACGTTTTCGGTACTTAGAAAAATTCTGTCGATTTCGTTACTTGGAAAATTTCTGCCTTTTTCGGTACTTTGAAAAGACTCAGAAGTTTTCAGTACTTAAAAAATATCTGACGTTTTCGGTACTTAGAAAATTTCTGACATTTTCGGTACTTAGAAAAATTCTGCCGATTTCGGTACTTAGAAAAATTCTGTTGATTTCGGTACTTAGAAAAATTCTGTCGATTTCGGTACTTAGAAAAGACTCGGAAGTTTTCGGTACTTAGAAAAATTCTGCCAATTTCGGTACTAAGAAAATTTCTGACATTTTCGGTACTTAGAAAATTTCTGACGTTTTCGGTACTTAGAAAAATTCTGATGATTTCGGATCTTAGAAAAATTCTGATGATTTCGGAACTTAGAAAAATTCTGCTGATTTCGGTACTTGGAAAATTTCTGCCTTTTTAGGTACTTTGAAAAGACTCAGAAGTTTTCAGTATTTAGAAAATTTCTGACGTTTTCGGTACTTAGAAAATTTCTGACGTTTTCGGTACTTAGAAAAATTCTGCCGATTTCGGTACTTAGAAAAATTCTGTTGATTTCGGTACTTAGAAAAATTCAGTCGATTTCGGAACTTAGAAAATTCTGACGATTTCGGTACTTTGAAAAATTCTGCCTTTTTCGGTACTTTGAAAAGACTAGGAAGTTTGCAGTACTTCAAAAATTTCTGACGTTTTCGGTACTTAGAAAAATTCTTTTGATTTCGGTACTTAGAAAAATTCTGACGATATCGGTACTTAGAAAATTCTGACGATTTCGGTACTTAGAAACATTCTGATGATTTCGGATCTTAGAAAATTTCTGACCTTTTCGATACTTAGAAAATTTCTGACGTTTTCGGTACTTAGAAAAATTCTGTCGATTTCGTTACTTGGAAAATTTCTGCCTTTTTCGGTACTTTGAAAAGACTCAGAAGTTTTCAGTACTTAAAAAATATCTGACGTTTTCGGTACTTAGAAAATTCTGACGATTTCGGTACTTAAAAACATTCTGATGATTTCGGATCTTAGAAAATTTCTGCCTTTTTCGGTACTTTGAAAAGACTAGGAAATTTGCAGTACTTAAAAATTTCTGACGTTTTCGGTACTTAGAAAAATTCTTTTGATTTCGGTACTTAGAAAAATTCTGACGATATCGGTACTTAGAAAATTCTGACGATTTCGGTACTTAAAAACATTCTGATGATTTCGGATCTTAGAAAATTTCTGCCTTTTTCGGTACTTTGAAAAGACTAGGAAGTTTGCAGTACTTAAAAAATTTCTGACGTTTTCGGTACTTAGAAAAATTCTTTTGATTTCGGTACTTAGAAAAATTCTGACGATATCGGTACTTAGAAAATTCTGACGATTTCGGTACTTAGAAACATTCTGATGATTTCGGATCTTAGAAAATTTCTGACCTTTTCGATACTTAGAAAATTTCTGACATTTTCGGTACTTAGAAAAATTCTGCCGATTTCGGTACTTAGAAAAATTCTGTTGATTTCGGTATTTAGAAAAAATCTGTCGATTTCGGTACTTAGAAAAGACTCGGAAGTTTTCGGTACTTACAAAATTTCTGCCTTTTTCGGTACTTAGAAAACATTCAGAAGTTTTCATTACTTAGAAAAATTCTGTCGAATTCGGTACTTAGAAAAATTCTGTTGATTTCGGTACTTGGAAAATTTCTGCCTTTTTCGGTACTTTGAAAAGACTCAGAAGTTTGCAGTACTTAGAAAATTTCTGACATTTTCGGTACTTAGAAAAATACTTACGATTTCGATACTTATTAAACATTCAGAAGTTTTCGGTACTTGGAAAAATTCTGTCGATTTCGGTACTTAGAAAAGACTCGGAAGTTTTCGGTACTTAGAAAATTTCTGACGTTTTCGGTACTTAGAAAAATTCTTTTGATTTCGGTACTTAGAAAATTTCTGCCTTTTTCGGTACTTTGAAAAGACTCAGAAGTTTTCGGTACTTAGAAAATTTCTGACGATTTCGGTACTTAGAAAACATTCAAAAGTTTTCGGAACTAAGAAAAATTCTGTCGAATTCGGTACTTAGAAAAATTCTGTTGATATCGGTACTTAGAAAAATTCAGTCAATTTCGGTACTTAGGAAAATTCTTACGATTTCGATACTTATTAAACATTTAGAAGTTTTCGGTACTTAGAAAAATTCTGCCGATTTCGGTACTTAGAAAATTCTGACGATTTCGGTACTTTGAAAAATTCTGCCTTTTTCGGTACTTTGAAAAGACTAGGAAGTTTGCAGTACTTAGAAAATTTCTGACGTTTTCGGTACTTAGAAAAATTCTTTTGATTTCGGTACTTAGAAAAATTCTGACGATATCGGTACTTAGAAAATTCTGACGTTTTCGGTACTTAGAAAAATTCTGTCGATTTCGTTACTTGGAAAATTTCTGCCTTTTTCGGTACTTTGAAAAGACTCAGAAGTTTTCAGTACTTAAAAAATATCTGACGTTTTCGGTACTTAGAAAATTTCTGACATTTTCGGTACTTAGAAAAATTCTGCCGATTTCGGTACTTAGAAAAATTCTGTTGATTTCGGTTCTTAGAAAAATTCTGTCGATTTCGGTACTTAGAAAAGACTCGGAAGTTTTCGGTACTTAGAAAAATTCTGCCAATTTCGGTACGAAGAAAATTTCTGACATTTTCGGTACTTAGAAAATTTCTGACGTTTTCGGTACTTAGAAAAATTCTGATGATTTCGGATCTTAGAAAAATTCTGATGATTTCGGAACTTAGAAAAATTCTGCTGATTTCGGTACTTGGAAAATTTCTGCCTTTTTAGGTACTTTGAAAA
Organism: Parasteatoda tepidariorum; assembly: GCF_982258835.1. NCBI lineage: Eukaryota > Metazoa > Arthropoda > Arachnida > Araneae > Theridiidae > Parasteatoda > Parasteatoda tepidariorum. The sequence goes on along the minus strand of NC_141755.1, from coordinate 130,109,736 downwards.
GACTCAGAAGTTTTCAGTATTTAGAAAATTTCTGACGTTTTCGGTACTTAGAAAATTTCTGACGTTTTCGGTACTTAGAAAAATTCTGCCGATTTCGGTACTTAGAAAAATTCTGTTGATTTCGGTACTTAGAAAAATTCAGTCGATTTCGGAACTTAGAAAATTCTGACGATTTCGGTACTTTGAAAAATTCTGCCTTTTTCGGTACTTTGAAAAGACTAGGAAGTTTGCAGTACTTCAAAAATTTCTGACGTTTTCGGTACTTAGAAAAATTCTTTTGATTTCGGTACTTAGAAAAATTCTGACGATATCGGTACTTAGAAAATTCTGACGATTTCGGTACTTAGAAACATTCTGATGATTTCGGATCTTAGAAAATTTCTGACCTTTTCGATACTTAGAAAATTTCTGACGTTTTCGGTACTTAGAAAAATTCTGTCGATTTCGTTACTTGGAAAATTTCTGCCTTTTTCGGTACTTTGAAAAGACTCAGAAGTTTTCAGTACTTAAAAAATATCTGACGTTTTCGGTACTTAGAAAATTTCTGACATTTTCGGTACTTAGAAAAATTCTGCCGATTTCGGTACTTAGAAAAATTCTGTTGATTTCGGTACTTAGAAAAATTCTGTCGATTTCGGTACTTAGAAAAGACTCGGAAGTTTTCGGTACTTAGAAAAATTCTGCCAATTTCGGTACTAAGAAAATTTCTGACATTTTCGGTACTTAGAAAATTTCTGACGTTTTCGGTACTTAGAAAAATTCTGATGATTTCGGATCTTAGAAAAATTCTGATGATTTCGGAACTTAGAAAAATTCTGCTGATTTCGGTACTTGGAAAATTTCTGCCTTTTTAGGTACTTTGAAAAGACTCAGAAGTTTTCAGTATTTAGAAAATTTCTGACGTTTTCGGTACTTAGAAAATTTCTGACGTTTTCGGTACTTAGAAAAATTCTGCCGATTTCGGTACTTAGAAAAATTCTGTTGATTTCGGTACTTAGAAAAATTCAGTCGATTTCGGAACTTAGAAAATTCTGACGATTTCGGTACTTTGAAAAATTCTGCCTTTTTCGGTACTTTGAAAAGACTAGGAAGTTTGCAGTACTTCAAAAATTTCTGACGTTTTCGGTACTTAGAAAAATTCTTTTGATTTCGGTACTTAGAAAAATTCTGACGATATCGGTACTTAGAAAATTCTGACGATTTCGGTACTTAGAAACATTCTGATGATTTCGGATCTTAGAAAATTTCTGACCTTTTCGATACTTAGAAAATTTCTGACGTTTTCGGTACTTAGAAAAATTCTGTCGATTTCGTTACTTGGAAAATTTCTGCCTTTTTCGGTACTTTGAAAAGACTCAGAAGTTTTCAGTACTTAAAAAATATCTGACGTTTTCGGTACTTAGAAAATTCTGACGATTTCGGTACTTAAAAACATTCTGATGATTTCGGATCTTAGAAAATTTCTGCCTTTTTCGGTACTTTGAAAAGACAAGGAAATTTGCAGTACTTAAAAATTTCTGACGTTTTCGGTACTTAGAAAAATTCTTTTGATTTCGGTACTTAGAAAAATTCTGACGATATCGGTACTTAGAAAATTCTGACGATTTCGGTACTTAAAAACATTCTGATGATTTCGGATCTTAGAAAATTTCTGCCTTTTTCGGTACTTTGAAAAGACTAGGAAGTTTGCAGTACTTAAAAAATTTCTGACGTTTTCGGTACTTAGAAAAATTCTTTTGATTTCGGTACTTAGAAAAATTCTGACGATATCGGTACTTAGAAAATTCTGACGATTTCGGTACTTAGAAACATTCTGATGATTTCGGATCTTAGAAAATTTCTGACCTTTTCGATACTTAGAAAATTTCTGACGTTTTCGGTACTTAGAAAAATTCTGTCGATTTCGGTACTTGGAAAATTTCTGCCTTTTTCGGTACTTTGAAAAGACTCAGAAGTTTTCAGTACTTAGAAAATATCTGACGTTTTCGGTACTTAGAAAATTTCTGACATTTTCGGTACTTAGAAAAATTCTGCCGATTTCGGTACTTAGAAAAGACTCGGAAGTTTTCGGTACTTACAAAATTTCTGCCTTTTTCGGTACTTAGAAAACATTCAGAAGTTTTCGTTACTTAGAAAAATTCTGTCGAATTCGGTACTTAGAAAAATTCTGTTGATTTCGGTACTTGGAAAATTTCTGACATTTTCGGTACTTAGAAAAATACTTACGATTTCGATACTTAGAAAAATTCTGTCGATTTCGGTACTTAGAAAAGATGCGGAAGTTTTCGGTACTTAGAAAATTTCTGACGTTTTCGGTACTTAGAAAAATTCTTTTGATTTCGGTACTTAGAAAATTTCTGCCTTTTTCGGTACTTTGAAAAGACTCAGAAGTTTTCGGTACTTAGAAAATTTCTGACGATTTCGGTACTTAGAAAAATTCTGACGATTTCGGTACTTAGAAAATTTCTGACGTTTTCGGTACTTTGAAAAATTGTGTCGATTTCGGTACTTGGAAAATTTCTGCCTTTTTCGGTACTTTGAAAAGACTCAGAAGTTTTCAGTACTTAAAAAATATCTGACGTTTTCGGTACTTAGAAAATTTCTGACATTTTCGGTACTTAGAAAAATTCTGCCGATTTCGGTACTTTGAAAAATTCTGTTGATTTCGGTACTTAGAAAAATTCTGTCGATTTCGGTACTTAGAAAAGACTCGGAAGTTTCCGGTACTTAGAAAAATTCTGATGATTTCGGATCTTAGAAAATTTCTGACCTTTTCGGTACTTAGAAAATTTCTGTTGATTTCGGTACTTGGAAAATTTCTGCCTTTTTCGGTACTTTGAAAAGACTCAGAAAATTTCAGTACTTAGAAAATTTCTGACGTTTTCGGTACTTAGAAAATTTCTGACGTTTTCGGTACTTCGAAAAATTCTGCCGATTTCGGTACTTAGAAAATTTCTGTTTATTTCGGTACTTAGAAAAATTCTGTTGAATTTGGTACTTAGAAAAATTCCGTTGATTTCGGTACTTTGAAAAGACTCAGAAGTTTTCGGTACTTAGAAAATTTCTGACGTTTTCGGTACTTTGAATAATTCTGATGATTTCGGTACTTAGAAAAATTCTGTTGATTTCGGTACTTAGAAAAAATCTGTCGATTTCGGTACTTAGAAAAGACTCGGAAGTTTTCGGTACTTACAAAATTTCTGCCTTTTTCGGTACTTAGAAAACATTCAGAAGTTTTCGTTACTTAGAAAAATTCTGTCGAATTCGGTACTTAGAAAAATTCTGTTGATTTCGGTACTTGGAAAATTTCTGCCTTTTTCGGTACTTTGAAAAGACTCAGAAGTTTGCAGTACTTAGAAAATTTCTGACATTTTCGGTACTTAGAAAAATACTTACGATTTCGATACTTATTAAACATTCAGAAATTTTCGGTACTTAGAAAAATTCTGACGATTTCGGTACTTAGAAAAATTCTGTCGATTTCGGTACTTAGAAAACATTCTGAAGTTTTCGGTACTTAGAAAATTTCTACCTTTTTCGGTACTTAGAAAACATTCAAAAGTTTTCGGAACTAAGAAAAATTCTGTCGAATTCGGTACTTAGAAAAATTCTGTTGATATCGGTACTTAGAAAAATTCAGTCAATTTCGGTACTTAGGAAAATTCTTACGATTTCGATACTTATTAAACATTCAGAAGTTTTCGGTACTTAGAAAAATTCTGCCGATTTCGGTACTTAGAAAATTCTGACGTTTTCGGTACTTAGAAAAATTCTGATGATTTCGGAACTTAGAAAAATTCTGCTGATTTCGGTACTTGGAAAATTTCTGCCTTTTTAGGTACTTTGAAAAGACTCAGAAGTTTTCAGTATTTAGAAAATTTCTGACGTTTTCGGTACTTAGAAAATTTCTGACGTCTTCGGTACTTAGAAAAATTCTGCCGATTTCGGTACTTAGAAAAATTCTGTTGATTTCGGTACTTAGAAAAATTCTGACGATATCGGTACTTAGAAAATTCTGACGATTTCGGTACTTAGAAACATTCTGATGATTTCGGATCTTAGAAAATTTCTGACCTTTTCGATACTTAGAAAATTTCTGACGTTTTCGGTACTTAGAAAAATTCTGTCGATTTCGGTACTTGGAAAATTTCTGCCTTTTTCGGTACTTTGAAAAGACTCAGAAGTTTTCAGTACTTAGAAAATATCTGACGTTTTCGGTACTTAGAAAATTTCTGACATTTTCGGTACTTAGAAAAATTCTGCCGATTTCGGTACTTAGAAAAGACTCGGAAGTTTTCGGTACTTACAAAATTTCTGCCTTTTTCGGTACTTAGAAAACATTCAGAAGTTTTCGTTACTTAGAAAAATTCTGTCGAATTCGGTACTTAGAAAAATTCTGTTGATTTCGGTACTTGGAAAATTTCTGACATTTTCGGTACTTAGAAAAATACTTACGATTTCGATACTTAGAAAAATTCTGTCGATTTCGGTACTTAGAAAATTTCTGACGTTTTCGGTACTTAGAAAAATTCTTTTGATTTCGGTACTTAGAAAATTTCTGCCTTTTTCGGTACTTTGAAAAGACTCAGAAGTTTTCGGTACTTAGAAAATTTCTGACGATTTCGGTACTTAGAAAAATTCTGACGATTTCGGTACTTAGAAAATTTCTGACGTTTTCGGTACTTTGAAAAATTGTGTCGATTTCGGTACTTGGAAAATTTCTGCCTTTTTCGGTACTTTGAAAAGACTCAGAAGTTTTCAGTACTTAAAAAATATCTGACGTTTTCGGTACTTAGAAAATTTCTGACATTTTCGGTACTTAGAAAATTTCTGACCTTTTCGGTACTTAGAAAATTTCTGTTGATTTCGGTACTTGGAAAATTTCTGCCTTTTTCGGTACTTTGAAAAGACTCAGAAAATTTCAGTACTTAGAAAATTTCTGACGTTTTCGGTACTTAGAAAATTTCTGACGTTTTCGGTACTTCGAAAAATTCTGCCGATTTCGGTACTTAGAAAATTTCTGTTTATTTCGGTACTTAGAAAAATTCTGTTGAATTTGGTACTTAGAAAAATTCCGTTGATTTCGGTACTTTGAAAAGACTCAGAAGTTTTCGGTACTTAGAAAATTTCTGACGTTTTCGGTACTTTGAATAATTCTGATGATTTCGGTACTTAGAAAAATTCTGTTGATTTCGGTACTTAGAAAAAATCTGTCGATTTCGGTACTTAGAAAAGACTCGGAAGTTTTCGGTACTTACAAAATTTCTGCCTTTTTCGGTACTTAGAAAACATTCAGAAGTTTTCGTTACTTAGAAAAATTCTGTCGAATTCGGTACTTAGAAAAATTCTGTTGATTTCGGTACTTGGAAAATTTCTGCCTTTTTCGGTACTTTGAAAAGACTCAGAAGTTTGCAGTACTTAGAAAATTTCTGACATTTTCGGTACTTAGAAAAATACTTACGATTTCGATACTTATTAAACATTCAGAAATTTTCGGTACTTAGAAAAATTCTGACGATTTCGGTACTTAGAAAAATTCTGTCGATTTCGGTACTTAGAAAACATTCTGAAGTTTTCGGTACTTAGAAAATTTCTACCTTTTTCGGTACTTAGAAAACATTCAAAAGTTTTCGGAACTAAGAAAAATTCTGTCGAATTCGGTACTTAGAAAAATTCTGTTGATATCGGTACTTAGAAAAATTCAGTCAATTTCGGTACTTAGGAAAATTCTTACGATTTCGATACTTATTAAACATTCAGAAGTTTTCGGTACTTAGAAAAATTCTGCCGATTTCGGTACTTAGAAAATTCTGACGTTTTCGGTACTTAGAAAAATTCTGATGATTTCGGAACTTAGAAAAATTCTGCTGATTTCGGTACTTGGAAAATTTCTGCCTTTTTAGGTACTTTGAAAAGACTCAGAAGTTTTCAGTATTTAGAAAATTTCTGACGTTTTCGGTACTTAGAAAATTTCTGACGTCTTCGGTACTTAGAAAAATTCTGCCGATTTCGGTACTTAGAAAAATTCTGTTGATTTCGGTACTTAGAAAAATTCTGTCGATTTCGGTACTTAGAAAAGACTCGGAAGTTTCCGGTACTTAGAAAAATTCTGATGATTTCGGATCTTAGAAAATTTCTGACCTTTTCGGTACTTAGAAAATTTCTGTTGATTTCGGTACTTGGAAAATTTCTGCCTTTTTCGGTACTTTGAAAAGACTCAGAAAATTTCAGTACTTAGAAAATTTCTGACGTTTTCGGTACTTAGAAAATTTCTGACGTTTTCGGTACTTCGAAAAATTCTGCCGATTTCGGTACTTAGAAAATTTCTGTTTATTTCGGTACTTAGAAAAATTCTGTTGAATTTGGTACTTAGAAAAATTCCGTTGATTTCGGTACTTTGAAAAGACTCAGAAGTTTTCGGTACTTAGAAAATTTCTGACGTTTTCGGTACTTTGAAAAATTCTGATGATTTCGGTACTTAGAAAAATTCTGTTGATTTCGGTACTTAGAAAAAATCTGTCGATTTCGGTACTTAGAAAAGACTCGGAAGTTTTCGGTACTTACAAAATTTCTGCCTTTTTCGGTACTTAGAAAACATTCAGAAGTTTTCGTTACTTAGAAAAATTCTGTCGAATTCGGTACTTAGAAAAATTCTGTTGATTTCGGTACTTGGAAAATTTCTGCCTTTTTCGGTACTTTGAAAAGACTCAGAAGTTTGCAGTACTTAGAAAATTTCTGACATTTTCGGTACTTAGAAAAATACTTACGATTTCGATACTTATTAAACATTCAGAAATTTTCGGTACTTAGAAAAATTCTGACGATTTCGGTACTTAGAAAAATTCTGTCGATTTCGGTACTTAGAAAACATTCTGAAGTTTTCGGTACTTAGAAAATTTCTACCTTTTTCGGTACTTAGAAAACATTCAAAAGTTTTCGGAACTAAGAAAAATTCTGTCGAATTCGGTACTTAGAAAAATTCTGTTGATATCGGTACTTAGAAAAATTCAGTCAATTTCGGTACTTAGGAAAATTCTTACGATTTCGATACTTATTAAACATTCAGAAGTTTTCGGTACTTAGAAAAATTCTGCCGATTTCGGTACTTAGAAAATTCTGACGTTTTCGGTACTTAGAAAAATTCTGCTGATTTCGGTACTTGGAAAATTTCTGCCTTTTTAGGTACTTTGAAAAGACTCAGAAGTTTTCAGTATTTAGAAAATTTCTGACGTTTTCGGTACTTAGAAAATTTCTGACGTCTTCGGTACTTAGAAAAATTCTGCCGATTTCGGTACTTAGAAAAATTCTGTTGATTTCGGTACTTAGAAAAATTCAGTCGATTTCGGAACTTAGAAAATTCTGACGATTTCGGTACTTTGAAAAATTCTGCCTTTTTCGGTACTTTGAAAAGACTAGGAAGTTTGCAGTACTTAAAAAATTTCTGACGTTTTCGGTACTTAGAAAAATTCTTTTGATTTCGGTACTTAGAAAAATTCTGACGATATCGGTACTTAGAAAATTCTGACGATTTCGGTACTTAGAAACATTCTGATGATTTCGGATCTTAGAAAATTTCTGACCTTTTCGATACTTAGAAAATTTCTGACGTTTTCGGTACTTAGAAAAATTCTGTCGATTTCGGTACTTGGAAAATTTTTGCCTTTTTCGGTACTTTGAAAAGACTCAGAAGTTTTCAGTACTTAGAAAATATCTGACGTTTTCGGTACTTAGAAAATTTCTGACATTTTCGGTACTTAGAAAAATTCTGCCGATTTCGGTACTTAGAAAAATTCTGTTGATTTCGGTACTTAGATAAGACTCGGAAGTTTTCGGTACTTACAAAATTTCTGCCTTTTTCGGTACTTAGAAAACATTCAGAAGTTTTCGTTACTTAGAAAAATTCTGTCGAATTCGGTACTTAGAAAAATTCTGTTGATTTCGGTACTTGGAAAATTTCTGCCTTTTTCGGTACTTTGAAAAGACTCAGAAGTTTGCAGTACTTAGAAAATTTCTGACATTTTCGGAACTTAGAAAAATACTTACGATTTCGATACTTATTAAACATTCAGAAGTTTTCGGTACTTAGAAAAATTCTGCCGATTTCGGTACTTAGAAAAATTCTTTTGATTTCGGTACTTGGAAAATTTCTGCCTTTTTCGGTACTTTGAAAAGACTCAGAAGTTTTCGGTACTTAGAAAATTTCTGACGATTTCGGTACTTAGAAAAATTCTTTTGATTTCGGTACTTAGAAAATTTCTGCCTTTTTCGGTACTTTGAAAAGACTCAGAAGTTTTCGGTACTTAGAAAATTTCTGACGATTTCGGTACTTAGAAAAATTCTGACGATTTCGGTACTTAGAAAAATTCTGTCGATTTCGGTACTTAGAAAACATTCAGAAGTTTTCGGTACTTAGAAAATTTCTGCCTTTTTCGGTACTTAGAAAACATTCAAAAGTTTTCGGAACTTAGAAAAATTCTGTCGAATTCGGTACTTAGAAAAATTCTGTTGCTATCGGTACTTTGAAAAGACTAGGAAGTTTGCAGTACTTAAAAATTTCTGACGTTTTCGGTACTTAGAAAAATTCTTTTGATTTCGGTACTTAGAAAAATTCTGACGATATCGGTACTTAGAAAATTCTGACGATTTCGGTACTTAAAAACATTCTGATGATTTCGGATCTTAGAAAATTTCTGCCTTTTTCGGTACTTTGAAAAGACTAGGAAGTTTGCAGTACTTAAAAATTTCTGACGTTTTCGGAACTTAGAAAAATTCTTTTGATTTCGGTACTTAGAAAAATTCTGACGATATCGGTACTTAGAAAATTCTGACGATTTCGGTACTTAAAAACATTCTGATGATTTCGGATCTTAGAAAATTTCTGCCTTTTTCGGTACTTTGAAAAGACTCAGAAGTTTTCAGTACTTAAAAAATATCTGACGTTTTCGGTACTTAGAAAATTTCTGACATTTTCGGTACTTAGAAAAATTCTGCCGATTTCGGTACTTAGAAAAATTCTGTCGATTTCGGTACTTAGAAAAGACTCGGAAGTTTTCGGTACTTAGAAAAATTCTGCCAATTTCGGTACTAAGAAAATTTCTGACATTTTCGGTACTTAGAAAATTTCTGACGTTTTCGGTACTTAGAAAAATTCTGATGATTTCGGTTTTTAGAAAAATTCTGCTGATTTCGGTACTTGGAAAATTTCTGCCTTTTTAGGTACTTTGAAAAGACTCAGAAGTTTTCAGTATTTAGAAAATTTCTGACGTTTTCGGTACTTAGAAAATTTCTGACGTTTTCGGTACTTAGAAAAATTCTGACCATTTCGGTTTTTAGAAAAATTCTGGTGATTTCGGTACTTAGAAAATTTCTGACGTTTCCGGTAATTAGAAAAATTCTTACGATTTCGAGACTTATTAAACATTCAGAAGTTTTAGGTACTTAGAAAAATTCTGTCGATCTCGGTACTTAGAAAAGACTCGGAAGTTTTCGGTACTTAGAAAATTTCTGACGTTTTCGGTACTTAGAAAAATTCTGATGATTTCGGTACTTAGAAAAATTCTGATGATTTCGGAACTTAGAAAAATTCTGCTGATTTTGGTACTTGGAAAATTTCTGCCTTTTTAGGTACTTTGAAAAGACTCTGAAGTTTTCAGTATTTAGAAAATTTCTGACGTTTTCGCTACTTAGAAAATTTCTGATGTTTTCGGTACTTAGAAAAATTCTGCCGATTTCGGTACTTAGAAAAATTCTGTTGATTTCGGTACTTAGAAAAATTCAGTCGATTTCGGTACTTAGAAAAATTCTTACGAATTCGATACTTATTAAACATACAGAAGTTTTCGGTACTTAGAAAAATTCTGCCGATTTCGGTACTTAGAAAATTCTGACGATTTCGGTACTTTGAAAAATTCTGCCTTTTTCGGTACTTTGAAAAGACTAGGAAGTTTGCAGTACTTAAAAAATTTCTGACGTTTTCGGTACTTAGAAAAATTCTTTTGATTTCGATACTTAGAAAAATTCTGACGATATCGGTACTTAGAAAATTCTGACGATTTCGGTACTTAGAAACATTCTGATGATTTCGGATCTTAGAAAATTTCTGACCTTTTCGATACTTAGAAAATTTCTGACGTTTTCGGTACTTAGAAAAATTCTGTCGATTTCGGTACTTGGAAAATTTCTGCCTTTTTCGGTACTTTGAAAAGACTCAGAAGTTTGCAGTACTTAGAAAATTTCTGACATTTTCGGCACTTAGAAAAATACTTACGATTTCGATACTTATTAAACATTCAGAAGTTTTCGGTACTTAGAAAAATTCTGCCGATTTCGGTACTTAGAAAAATTCTTTTGATTTCGGTACTTGGAAAATTTCTGCCTTTTTCGGTACTTTGAAAAGACTCAGAAGTTTTCGGTACTTAGAAAATTTCTGACGATTTCGGTACTTAGAAAAATTCTTTTGATTTCGGTACTTAGAAAATTTCTGCCTTTTTCGGTACTTTGAAAAGACTCAGAAGTTTTCGGTACTTAGAAAATTTCTGACGATTTCGGTACTTAGAAAAATTCTGACGATTTCGGTACTTAGAAAAATTCTGTCGATTTCGGTACTTAGAAAACATTCAGAAGTTTTCGGTACTTAGAAAATTTCTGCCTTTTTCGGTACTTAGAAAACATTCAAAAGTTTTCGGAACTTAGAAAAATTCTGTCGAATTCGGTACTTAGAAAAATTCTGTTGATATCGGTACTTAGAAAAATTCAGTCAATTTCGGTACTTAGGAAAATTCTTACGATTTCGATACTTATTAAACATTCAGAAGTTTTCGGTACTTAGAAAAATTCTGCCGATTTCGGTACTTTGAAAAGACTAGGAAGTTTGCAGTACTTAAAAATTTCTGACGTTTTCGGTACTTAGAAAAATTCTTTTGATTTCGGTACTTAGAAAAATTCTGACGATATCGGTACTTAGAAAATTCTGACGATTTCGGTACTTAAAAACATTCTGATGATTTCGGATCTTAGAAAATTTCTGCCTTTTTCGGTACTTTGAAAAGACTCAGAAGTTTTCAGTACTTAAAAAATATCTGACGTTTTCGGTACTTAGAAAATTTCTGACATTTTCGGTACTTAGAAAAATTCTGCCGATTTCGGTACTTAGAAAAATTCTGTCGATTTCGGTACTTAGAAAAGACTCGGAAGTTTTCGGTACTTAGAAAAATTCTGCCAATTTCGGTACTAAGAAAATTTCTGACATTTTCGGTACTTAGAAAATTTCTGACGTTTTCGGTACTTAGAAAAATTCTGATGATTTCGGTTTTTAGAAAAATTCTGCTGATTTCGGTACTTGGAAAATTTCTGCCTTTTTAGGTACTTTGAAAAGACTCAGAAGTTTTCAGTATTTAGAAAATTTCTGACGTTTTCGGTACTTAGAAAATTTTCGGTACTTAGAAAAATTCTGACCATTTCGGTTTTTAGAAAAATTCTGGTGATTTCGGTACTTAGAAAATTTCTGACGTTTCCGGTAATTAGAAAAATTCTTACGATTTCGAGACTTATTAAACATTCAGAAGTTTTAGGTACTTAGAAAAATTCTGTCGACCTCGGTACTTAGAAAAGACTCGGAAGTTTTCGGTACTTAGAAAATTTCTGACGTTTTCGGTACTTAGAAAAATTCTGATGATTTCGGTACTTAGAAAAATTCTGATGATTTCGGAACTTAGAAAAATTCTGCTGATTTTGGTACTTGGAAAATTTCTGCCTTTTTAGGTACTTTGAAAAGACTCTGAAGTTTTCAGTATTTAGAAAATTTCTGACGTTTTCGGTACTTAGAAAATTTCTGACGTTTTCGGTACTTAGAAAAATTCTGCCGATTTCGGTACTTAGAAAAATTCTGTTGATTTCGGTACTTAGAAAAATTCAGTCGATTTCGGTACTTAGAAAAATTCTTACGAATTCGATACTTATTAAACATACAGAAGTTTTCGGTACTTAGAAAAATTCTGCCGATTTCGGTACTTAGAAAATTCTGACGATTTCGGTACTTTGAAAAATTCTGCCTTTTTCGGTACTTTGAAAAGACTAGGAAGTTTGCAGTACTTAAAAAATTTCTGACGTTTTCGGTACTTAGAAAAATTCTTTTGATTTCGATACTTAGAAAAATTCTGACGATATCGGTACTTAGAAAATTCTGACGATTTCGGTACTTAGAAACATTCTGATGATTTCGGATCTTAGAAAATTTCTGACCTTTTCGATACTTAGAAAATTTCTGACGTTTTCGGTACTTAGAAAAATTCTGTCGATTTCGGTACTTGGAAAATTTCTGCCTTTTTCGGTACTTGAAAAATTTCTGCCTTTTTAGGTACTTTGAAAAGACTCAGAAGTTTTCAGTATTTAGAAAATTTCTGACGTTTTCGGTACTTAGAAAATTTCTGACGTTTTCGGTACTTAGAAAAATTCTGACCATTTCGGTTTTTAGAAAAATTCTGGTGATTTCGGTACTTAGAAAATTTCTGACGTTTTCGGTACTTAGAAAAATTCTTTTGATTTCGGTACTTAGAAAATTTCTGCCTTTTTCGGTACTTTGAAAAGACTCAGAAGTTATCGGTACTTAGAAAATTTCTGACGATTTCGGTACTTAGAAAAATTCTGACGATTTCGGTACTTAGAAAAATTCTGTCGATTTCGGTACTTAGAAAACATTCAGAAGTTTTCGGTACTTAGAAAATTTCTGCCTTTTTCGGTACTTAGAAAACATTCAAAAGATTTCGGAACTTAGAAAAATTCTGTCGAATTCGGTACTTAGAAAAATTCTGTTGATATCTGTACTTAGAAAAATTCAGTCAATTTCGGTACTTAGGAAAATTCTTACGATTTCGATACTTATTAAACATTCAGAAGTTTTCGGTACTTAGAAAAATTCTGCCGATTTCGGTACTTTGAAAAGACTAGGAAGTTTGCAGTACTTAAAAATTTCTGACGTTTTCGGTACTTAGAAAAATTCTTTTGATTTCGGTACTTAGAAAAATTCTGACGATATCGGTACTTAGAAAATTCTGACGATTTCGGTACTTAAAAACATTCTGATGATTTCGGATCTTAGAAAATTTCTGCCTTTTTCGGTACTTTGAAAAGACTCAGAAGTTTTCAGTACTTAAAAAATATCTGACGTTTTCGGTACTTAGAAAATTTCTGACATTTTTTGTACTTAGAAAAATTCTGCCGATTTCGGTACTTAGAAAAATTCTGTCGATTTCGGTACTTAGAAAAGACTCGGAAGTTTTCGGTACTTAGAAAAATTCTGCCAATTTCGGTACTAAGAAAATTTCTGACATTTTCGGTACTTAGAAAATTTCTGACGTTTTCGGTACTTAGAAAAATTCTGATGATTTCGGTTTTTAGAAAAATTCTGCTGATTTCGGTACTTGGAAAATTTCTGCCTTTTTAGGTACTTTGAAAAGACTCAGAAGTTTTCAGTATTTAGAAAATTTCTGACGTTTTCGGTACTTAGAAAATTTCTGACGTTTTCGGTACTTAGAAAAATTCTGACCATTTCGGTTTTTAGAAAAATTCTGGTGATTTCGGTACTTAGAAAATTTCTGACGTTTCCGGTAATTAGAAAAATTCTTTTGATTTCGGTACTTAGAAAATTTCTGCCTTTTTCGGTACTTTGAAAAGACTCAGAAGTTTTCGGTACTTAGAAAATTTCTGACGATTTCGGTACTTAGAAAAATTCTGACGATTTCGGTACTTAGAAAAATTCTGTCGATTTCGGTACTTAGAAAACATTCAGAAGTTTTCGGTACTTAGAAAATTTCTGCCTTTTTCGGTACTTAGAAAACATTCAAAAGATTTCGGAACTTAGAAAAATTCTGTCGAATTCGGTACTTAGAAAAATTCTGTTGATATCTGTACTTAGAAAAATTCAGTCAATTTCGGTACTTAGGAAAATTCTTACGATTTCGATACTTATTAAACATTCAGAAGTTTTCGGTACTTAGAAAAATTCTGCCGATTTCGGTACTTTGAAAAGACTAGGAAGTTTGCAGTACTTAAAAATTTCTGACGTTTTCGGTACTTAGAAAAATTCTTTTGATTTCGGTACTTAGAAAAATTCTGACGATATCGGTACTTAGAAAATTCTGACGATTTCGGTACTTAAAAACATTCTGATGATTTCGGATCTTAGAAAATTTCTGCCTTTTTCGGTACTTTGAAAAGACTCAGAAGTTTTCAGTACTTAAAAAATATCTGACGTTTTCGGTACTTAGAAAATTTCTGACATTTTTTGTACTTAGAAAAATTCTGCCGATTTCGGTACTTAGAAAAATTCTGTCGATTTCGGTACTTAGAAAAGACTCGGAAGTTTTCGGTACTTAGAAAAATTCTGCCAATTTCGGTACTAAGAAAATTTCTGACATTTTCGGTACTTAGAAAATTTCTGACGTTTTCGGTACTTAGAAAAATTCTGATGATTTCGGTTTTTAGAAAAATTCTGCTGATTTCGGTACTTGGAAAATTTCTGCCTTTTTAGGTACTTTGAAAAGACTCAGAAGTTTTCAGTATTTAGAAAATTTCTGACGTTTTCGGTACTTAGAAAATTTCTGACGTTTTCGGTACTTAGAAAAATTCTGACCATTTCGGTTTTTAGAAAAATTCTGGTGATTTCGGTACTTAGAAAATTTCTGACGTTTCCGGTAATTAGAAAAATTCTTACGATTTCGAGACTTATTAAACATTCAGAAGTTTTAGGTACTTAGAAAAATTCTGTCGATCTCGGTACTTAGAAAAGACTAGGAAGTTTTCGGTACTTAGAAAATTTCTGACGTTTTCGGTACTTAGAAAAATTCTGATGATTTCGGTACTTAGAAAAATTCTGATGATTTCGGAACTTAGAAAAATTCTGCTGATTTTGGTATTTGGAAAATTTCTGCCTTTTTAGGTACTTTGAAAAGACTCAGAAGTTTTCAGTATTTAGAAAATTTCTGACGTTTTCGGTACTTAGAAAATTTCTGACGTTTTCGGTACTTAGAAAAATTCTGCCGATTTCGGTACTTAGAAAAATTCTGTTGATTTCGGTACTTAGAAAAATTCAGTCGATTTCGGTACTTAGAAAAATTCTTACGAATTCGATACTTATTAAACATACAGAAGTTTTCGGTACTTAGAAAAATTCTGCCGATTTCGGTACTTAGAAAATTCTGACGATTTCGGTACTTTGAAAAATTCTGCCTTTTTCGGTACTTTGAAAAGACTAGGAAGTTTGCAGTACTTAAAAAATTTCTGACGTTTTCGGTACTTAGAAAAATTCTTTTGATTTCGATACTTAGAAAAATTCTGACGATATCGGTACTTTGAAAAGACTAGGAAGTTTGCAGTACTTAAAAATTTCTGACGTTTTCGGTACTTAGAAAAATTCTTTTGATTTCGGTACTTAGAAAAATTCTGACGATATCGGTACTTAGAAAATTCTGACGATTTCGGTACTTAAAAACATTCTGATGATTTCGGATCTTAGAAAATTTCTGCCTTTTTCGGTACTTTGAAAAGACTCAGAAGTTTTCAGTACTTAAAAAATATCTGACGTTTTCGGTACTTAGAAAATTTCTGACATTTTCGGTACTTAGAAAAATTCTGCCGATTTCGGTACTTAGAAAAATTCTGTCGATTTCGGTACTTAGAAAAGACTCGGAAGTTTTCGGTACTTAGAAAAATTCTGCCAATTTCGGTACTAAGAAAATTTCTGACATTTTCGGTACTTAGAAAATTTCTGACGTTTTCGGTACTTAGAAAAATTCTGATGATTTCGGTTTTTAGAAAAATTCTGCTGATTTCGGTACTTGGAAAATTTCTGCCTTTTTAGGTACTTTGAAAAGACTCAGAAGTTTTCAGTATTTAGAAAATTTCTGACGTTTTCGGTACTTAGAAAATTTTCGGTACTTAGAAAAATTCTGACCATTTCGGTTTTTAGAAAAATTCTGGTGATTTCGGTACTTAGAAAATTTCTGACGTTTCCGGTAATTAGAAAAATTCTTACGATTTCGAGACTTATTAAACATTCAGAAGTTTTAGGTACTTAGAAAAATTCTGTCGACCTCGGTACTTAGAAAAGACTCGGAAGTTTTCGGTACTTAGAAAATTTCTGACGTTTTCGGTACTTAGAAAAATTCTGATGATTTCGGTACTTAGAAAAATTCTGATGATTTCGGAACTTAGAAAAATTCTGCTGATTTTGGTACTTGGAAAATTTCTGCCTTTTTAGGTACTTTGAAAAGACTCTGAAGTTTTCAGTATTTAGAAAATTTCTGACGTTTTCGGTACTTAGAAAATTTCTGACGTTTTCGGTACTTAGAAAAATTCTGCCGATTTCGGTACTTAGAAAAATTCTGTTGATTTCGGTACTTAGAAAAATTCAGTCGATTTCGGTACTTAGAAAAATTCTTACGAATTCGATACTTATTAAACATACAGAAGTTTTCGGTACTTTGAAAAGACTAGGAAGTTTGCAGTACTTAAAAAATTTCTGACGTTTTCGGTACTTAGAAAAATTCTTTTGATTTCGATACTTAGAAAAATTCTGACGATATCGGTACTTAGAAAATTCTGACGATTTCGGTACTTAGAAACATTCTGATGATTTCGGATCTTAGAAAATTTCTGACCTTTTCGATACTTAGAAAATTTCTGACGTTTTCGGTACTTAGAAAAATTCTGTCGATTTCGGTACTTGGAAAATTTCTGCCTTTTTCGGTACTTTGAAAAGACTCAGAAGTTTTCAGTACTTAGAAAATATCTGACGTTTTCGGTACTTAGAAAAATTCTGCCGATTTCGGTACTTAGAAAAATTCTGTTGATTTCGGTACTTAGAAAAATTCTGTCGATTTCGGTACTTAGAAAAGACTCGGAAGTTTTCGGTACTTAGAAAAATTCTGCCAATTTCGGTACTAAGAAAATTTCTGACATTTTCGGTACTTAGAAAATTTCTCACGTTTTCGGTACTTTGAAAAATTCTGATGATTTCGGATCTTAGAAAAATTCTGATGATTTCGGAACTTAGAAAAATTCTGCTGATTTCGGTACTTGAAAAATTTCTGCCTTTTTAGGTACTTTGAAAAGACTCAGAAGTTTTCAGTATTTAGAAAATTTTTGACGTTTTCGGTACTTAGAAAATTTCTGACGTTTTCGGTACTTAGAAAAATTCTGACCATTTCGGTTTTTAGAAAAATTCTGGTGATTTCGGTACTTAGAAAATTTCTGACGTTTTCGGTACTTAGAAAAATTCTTTTGATTTCGGTACTTAGAAAATTTCTGCCTTTTTCGGTACTTTGAAAAGACTCAGAAGTTTTCGGTACTTAGAAAATTTCTGACGATTTCGGTACTTATTAAACATTCAGAAGTTTTCGGTACTTAGAAAAATTCTGCCGATTTCGGTACTTTGAAAAGACTAGGAAGTTTGCAGTACTTAAAAATTTCTGACGTTTTCGGTACTTAGAAAAATTCTTTTGATTTCGGTACTTAGAAAAATTCTGACGATATCGGTACTTAGAAAATTTCTGACATTTTCGGTACTTAGAAAATTTCTGACGTTTTCGGTACTTTGAAAAATTCTGATGATTTCGGATCTTAGAAAAATTCTGATGATTTCGGAACTTAGAAAAATTCTGCTGATTTCGGTACTTGAAAAATTTCTGCCTTTTTAGGTACTTTGAAAAGACTCAGAAGTTTTCAGTATTTAGAAAATTTCTGACGTTTTCGGTACTTAGAAAATTTCTGACGTTTTCGGTACTTAGAAAAATTCTGACCATTTCGGTTTTTAGAAAAATTCTGGTGATTTCGGTACTTAGAAAATTTCTGACGTTTTCGGTACTTAGAAAAATTCTTTTGATTTCGGTACTTAGAAAATTTCTGCCTTTTTCGGTACTTTGAAAAGACTCAGAAGTTTTCGGTACTTAGAAAATTTCTGACGATTTCGGTACTTAGAAAAATTCTGACGATTTCGGTACTTAGAAAAATTCTGTCGATTTCGGTACTTAGAAAACATTCAGAAGTTTTCGGTACTTAGAAAATTTCTGCCTTTTTCGGTACTTAGAAAACATTCAAAAGATTTCGGAACTTAGAAAAATTCTGTCGAATTCGGTACTTAGAAAAATTCTGTTGATATCGGTACTTAGAAAAATTCAGTCAATTTCGGTACTTAGGAAAATTCTTACGATTTCGATACTTATTAAACATTCAGAAGTTTTCGGTACTTAGAAAAATTCTGCCGATTTCGGTACTTTGAAAAGACTAGGAAGTTTGCAGTACTTAAAAATTTCTGACGTTTTCGGTACTTAGAAAAATTCTTTTGATTTCGGTACTTAGAAAAATTCTGACGATATCGGTACTTAGAAAATTCTGACGATTTCGGTACTTAAAAACATTCTGATGATTTCGGATCTTAGAAAATTTCTGCCTTTTTCGGTACTTTGAAAAGACTCAGAAGTTTTCAGTACTTAAAAAATATCTGACGTTTTCGGTACTTAGAAAATTTCTGACATTTTTTGTACTTAGAAAAATTCTGCCGATTTCGGTACTTAGAAAAATTCTGTCGATTTCGGTACTTAGAAAAGACTCGGAAGTTTTCGGTACTTAGAAAAATTCTGCCAATTTCGGTACTAAGAAAATTTCTGACATTTTCGGTACTTAGAAAATTTCTGACGTTTTCGGTACTTAGAAAAATTCTGATGATTTCGGTTTTTAGAAAAATTCTGCTGATTTCGGTACTTGGAAAATTTCTGCCTTTTTAGGTACTTTGAAAAGACTCAGAAGTTTTCAGTATTTAGAAAATTTCTGACGTTTTCGGTACTTAGAAAATTTCTGACGTTTTCGGTACTTAGAAAAATTCTGACCATTTCGGTTTTTAGAAAAATTCTGGTGATTTCGGTACTTAGAAAATTTCTGACGTTTCCGGTAATTAGAAAAATTCTTACGATTTCGAGACTTATTAAACATTCAGAAGTTTTAGGTACTTAGAAAAATTCTGTCGATCTCGGTACTTAGAAAAGACTCGGAAGTTTTCGGTACTTAGAAAATTTCTGACGTTTTCGGTACTTAGAAAAATTCTGATGATTTCGGTACTTAGAAAAATTCTGATGATTTCGGAACTTAGAAAAATTCTGCTGATTTTGGTATTTGGAAAATTTCTGCCTTTTTAGGTACTTTGAAAAGACTCAGAAGTTTTCAGTATTTAGAAAATTTCTGACGTTTTCGGTACTTAGAAAATTTCTGACGTTTTCGGTACTTAGAAAAATTCTGCCGATTTCGGTACTTAGAAAAATTCTGTTGATTTCGGTACTTAGAAAAATTCAGTCGATTTCGGTACTTAGAAAAATTCTTACGAATTCGATACTTATTAAACATACAGAAGTTTTCGGTACTTAGAAAAATTCTGCCGATTTCGGTACTTAGAAAATTCTGACGATTTCGGTACTTTGAAAAATTCTGCCTTTTTTGGTACTTTGAAAAGACTAGGAAGTTTGCAGTACTTAAAAAATTTCTGACGTTTTCGGTACTTAGAAAAATTCTTTTGATTTCGATACTTAGAAAAATTCTGACGATATCGGTACTTAGAAAATTCTGACGATTTCGGTACTTAGAAACATTCTGATGATTTCGGATCTTAGAAAATTTCTGACCTTTTCGATACTTAGAAAATTTCTGACGTTTTCGGTACTTAGAAAAATTCTGTCGATTTCGGTACTTGGAAAATTTCTGCCTTTTTCGGTACTTTGAAAAGACTCAGAAGTTTTCAGTACTTAGAAAATATCTGACGTTTTCGGTACTTAGAAAAATTCTGCCGATTTCGGTACTTAGAAAAATTCTGTTGATTTCGGTACTTAGAAAAATTCTGTCGATTTCGGTACTTAGAAAAGACTCTGAAGTTTTCGGTACTTAGAAAAATTCTGCCAATTTCGGTACTAAGAAAATTTCTGACATTTTCGGTACTTAGAAAATTTCTCACGTTTTCGGTACTTTGAAAAATTCTGATGATTTCGGATCTTAGAAAAATTCTGATGATTTCGGAACTTAGAAAAATTCTGCTGATTTCGGTACTTGAAAAATTTCTGCCTTTTTAGGTACTTTGAAAAGACTCAGAAGTTTTCAGTATTTAGAAAATTTTTGACGTTTTCGGTACTTAGAAAATTTCTGACGTTTTCGGTACTTAGAAAAATTCTGACCATTTCGGTTTTTAGAAAAATTCTGGTGATTTCGGTACTTAGAAAATTTCTGACGTTTTCGGTACTTAGAAAAATTCTTTTGATTTCGGTACTTAGAAAATTTCTGCCTTTTTCGGTACTTTGAAAAGACTCAGAAGTTTTCGGTACTTAGAAAATTTCTGACGATTTCGGTACTTATTAAACATTCAGAAGTTTTCGGTACTTAGAAAAATTCTGCCGATTTCGGTACTTTGAAAAGACTAGGAAGTTTGCAGTACTTAAAAATTTCTGACGTTTTCGGTACTTAGAAAAATTCTTTTGATTTCGGTACTTAGAAAAATTCTGACGATATCGGTACTTAGAAAATTTCTGACATTTTCGGTACTTAGAAAATTTCTGACGTTTTCGGTACTTTGAAAAATTCTGATGATTTCGGATCTTAGAAAAATTCTGATGATTTCGGAACTTAGAAAAATTCTGCTGATTTCGGTACTTGAAAAATTTCTGCCTTTTTAGGTACTTTGAAAAGACTCAGAAGTTTTCAGTATTTAGAAAATTTCTGACGTTTTCGGTACTTAGAAAATTTCTGACGTTTTCGGTACTTAGAAAAATTCTGACCATTTCGGTTTTTAGAAAAATTCTGGTGATTTCGGTACTTAGAAAATTTCTGACGTTTTCGGTACTTAGAAAAATTCTTTTGATTTCGGTACTTAGAAAATTTCTGCCTTTTTCGGTACTTTGAAAAGACTCAGAAGTTTTCGGTACTTAGAAAATTTCTGACGATTTCGGTACTTAGAAAAATTCTGACGATTTCGGTACTTAGAAAAATTCTGTCGATTTCGGTACTTAGAAAACATTCAGAAGTTTTCGGTACTTAGAAAATTTCTGCCTTTTTCGGTACTTAGAAAACATTCAAAAGATTTCGGAACTTAGAAAAATTCTGTCGAATTCGGTACTTAGAAAAATTCTGTTGATATCGGTACTTAGAAAAATTCAGTCAATTTCGGTACTTAGGAAAATTCTTACGATTTCGATACTTATTAAACATTCAGAAGTTTTCGGTACTTAGAAAAATTCTGCCGATTTCGGTACTTTGAAAAGACTAGGAAGTTTGCAGTACTTAAAAATTTCTGACGTTTTCGGTACTTAGAAAAATTCTTTTGATTTCGGTACTTAGAAAAATTCTGACGATATCGGTACTTAGAAAATTCTGACGATTTCGGTACTTAAAAACATTCTGATGATTTCGGATCTTAGAAAATTTCTGCCTTTTTCGGTACTTTGAAAAGACTCAGAAGTTTTCAGTACTTAAAAAATATCTGACGTTTTCGGTACTTAGAAAATTTCTGACATTTTTTGTACTTAGAAAAATTCTGCCGATTTCGGTACTTAGAAAAATTCTGTCGATTTCGGTACTTAGAAAAGACTCGGAAGTTTTCGGTACTTAGAAAAATTCTGCCAATTTCGGTACTAAGAAAATTTCTGACATTTTCGGTACTTAGAAAATTTCTGACGTTTTCGGTACTTAGAAAAATTCTGATGATTTCGGTTTTTAGAAAAATTCTGCTGATTTCGGTACTTGGAAAATTTCTGCCTTTTTAGGTACTTTGAAAAGACTCAGAAGTTTTCAGTATTTAGAAAATTTCTGACGTTTTCGGTACTTAGAAAATTTCTGACGTTTTCGGTACTTAGAAAAATTCTGACCATTTCGGTTTTTAGAAAAATTCTGGTGATTTCGGTACTTAGAAAATTTCTGACGTTTCCGGTAATTAGAAAAATTCTTACGATTTCGAGACTTATTAAACATTCAGAAGTTTTAGGTACTTAGAAAAATTCTGTCGATCTCGGTACTTAGAAAAGACTCGGAAGTTTTCGGTACTTAGAAAATTTCTGACGTTTTCGGTACTTAGAAAAATTCTGATGATTTCGGTACTTAGAAAAATTCTGATGATTTCGGAACTTAGAAAAATTCTGCTGATTTTGGTATTTGGAAAATTTCTGCCTTTTTAGGTACTTTGAAAAGACTCAGAAGTTTTCAGTATTTAGAAAATTTCTGACGTTTTCGGTACTTAGAAAATTTCTGACGTTTTCGGTACTTAGAAAAATTCTGCCGATTTCGGTACTTAGAAAAATTCTGTTGATTTCGGTACTTAGAAAAATTCAGTCGATTTCGGTACTTAGAAAAATTCTTACGAATTCGATACTTATTAAACATACAGAAGTTTTCGGTACTTAGAAAAATTCTGCCGATTTCGGTACTTAGAAAATTCTGACGATTTCGGTACTTTGAAAAATTCTGCCTTTTTCGGTACTTTGAAAAGACTAGGAAGTTTGCAGTACTTAAAAAATTTCTGACGTTTTCGGTACTTAGAAAAATTCTTTTGATTTCGATACTTAGAAAAATTCTGACGATATCGGTACTTAGAAAATTCTGACGATTTCGGTACTTAGAAACATTCTGATGATTTCGGATCTTAGAAAATTTCTGACCTTTTCGATACTTAGAAAATTTCTGACGTTTTCGGTACTTAGAAAAATTCTGTCGATTTCGGTACTTGGAAAATTTCTGCCTTTTTCGGTACTTTGAAAAGACTCAGAAGTTTTCAGTACTTAGAAAATATCTGACGTTTTCGGTACTTAGAAAAATTCTGCCGATTTCGGTACTTAGAAAAATTCTGTTGATTTCGGTACTTAGAAAAATTCTGTCGATTTCGGTACTTAGAAAAGACTCTGAAGTTTTCGGTACTTAGAAAAATTCTGCCAATTTCGGTACTAAGAAAATTTCTGACATTTTCGGTACTTAGAAAATTTCTCACGTTTTCGGTACTTTGAAAAATTCTGATGATTTCGGATCTTAGAAAAATTCTGATGATTTCGGAACTTAGAAAAATTCTGCTGATTTCGGTACTTGAAAAATTTCTGCCTTTTTAGGTACTTTGAAAAGACTCAGAAGTTTTCAGTATTTAGAAAATTTTTGACGTTTTCGGTACTTAGAAAATTTCTGACGTTTTCGGTACTTAGAAAAATTCTGACCATTTCGGTTTTTAGAAAAATTCTGGTGATTTCGGTACTTAGAAAATTTCTGACGTTTTCGGTACTTAGAAAAATTCTTTTGATTTCGGTACTTAGAAAATTTCTGCCTTTTTCGGTACTTTGAAAAGACTCAGAAGTTTTCGGTACTTAGAAAATTTCTGACGATTTCGGTACTTATTAAACATTCAGAAGTTTTCGGTACTTAGAAAAATTCTGCCGATTTCGGTACTTTGAAAAGACTAGGAAGTTTGCAGTACTTAAAAATTTCTGACGTTTTCGGTACTTAGAAAAATTCTTTTGATTTCGGTACTTAGAAAAATTCTGACGATATCGGTACTTAGAAAATTTCTGACATTTTCGGTACTTAGAAAATTTCTGACGTTTTCGGTACTTTGAAAAATTCTGATGATTTCGGATCTTAGAAAAATTCTGATGATTTCGGAACTTAGAAAAATTCTGCTGATTTCGGTACTTGAAAAATTTCTGCCTTTTTAGGTACTTTGAAAAGACTCAGAAGTTTTCAGTATTTAGAAAATTTCTGACGTTTTCGGTACTTAGAAAATTTCTGACGTTTTCGGTACTTAGAAAAATTCTGACCATTTCGGTTTTTAGAAAAATTCTGGTGATTTCGGTACTTAGAAAATTTCTGACGTTTTCGGTACTTAGAAAAATTCTTTTGATTTCGGTACTTAGAAAATTTCTGCCTTTTTCGGTACTTTGAAAAGACTCAGAAGTTTTCGGTACTTAGAAAATTTCTGACGATTTCGGTACTTAGAAAAATTCTGACGATTTCGGTACTTAGAAAAATTCTGTCGATTTCGGTACTTAGAAAACATTCAGAAGTTTTCGGTACTTAGAAAATTTCTGCCTTTTTCGGTACTTAGAAAACATTCAAAAGATTTCGGAACTTAGAAAAATTCTGTCGAATTCGGTACTTAGAAAAATTCTGTTGATATCGGTACTTAGAAAAATTCAGTCAATTTCGGTACTTAGGAAAATTCTTACGATTTCGATACTTATTAAACATTCAGAAGTTTTCGGTACTTAGAAAAATTCTGCCGATTTCGGTACTTTGAAAAGACTAGGAAGTTTGCAGTACTTAAAAATTTCTGACGTTTTCGGTACTTAGAAAAATTCTTTTGATTTCGGTACTTAGAAAAATTCTGACGATATCGGTACTTAGAAAATTCTGACGATTTCGGTACTTAAAAACATTCTGATGATTTCGGATCTTAGAAAATTTCTGCCTTTTTCGGTACTTTGAAAAGACTCAGAAGTTTTCAGTACTTAAAAAATATCTGACGTTTTCGGTACTTAGAAAATTTCTGACATTTTTTGTACTTAGAAAAATTCTGCCGATTTCGGTACTTAGAAAAATTCTGTCGATTTCGGTACTTAGAAAAGACTCGGAAGTTTTCGGTACTTAGAAAAATTCTGCCAATTTCGGTACTAAGAAAATTTCTGACATTTTCGGTACTTAGAAAATTTCTGACGTTTTCGGTACTTAGAAAAATTCTGATGATTTCGGTTTTTAGAAAAATTCTGCTGATTTCGGTACTTGGAAAATTTCTGCCTTTTTAGGTACTTTGAAAAGACTCAGAAGTTTTCAGTATTTAGAAAATTTCTGACGTTTTCGGTACTTAGAAAATTTCTGACGTTTTCGGTACTTAGAAAAATTCTGACCATTTCGGTTTTTAGAAAAATTCTGGTGATTTCGGTACTTAGAAAATTTCTGACGTTTCCGGTAATTAGAAAAATTCTTACGATTTCGAGACTTATTAAACATTCAGAAGTTTTAGGTACTTAGAAAAATTCTGTCGATCTCGGTACTTAGAAAAGACTCGGAAGTTTTCGGTACTTAGAAAATTTCTGACGTTTTCGGTACTTAGAAAAATTCTGATGATTTCGGTACTTAGAAAAATTCTGATGATTTCGGAACTTAGAAAAATTCTGCTGATTTTGGTATTTGGAAAATTTCTGCCTTTTTAGGTACTTTGAAAAGACTCAGAAGTTTTCAGTATTTAGAAAATTTCTGACGTTTTCGGTACTTAGAAAATTTCTGACGTTTTCGGTACTTAGAAAAATTCTGCCGATTTCGGTACTTAGAAAAATTCTGTTGATTTCGGTACTTAGAAAAATTCAGTCGATTTCGGTACTTAGAAAAATTCTTACGAATTCGATACTTATTAAACATACAGAAGTTTTCGGTACTTAGAAAAATTCTGCCGATTTCGGTACTTAGAAAATTCTGACGATTTCGGTACTTTGAAAAATTCTGCCTTTTTCGGTACTTTGAAAAGACTAGGAAGTTTGCAGTACTTAAAAAATTTCTGACGTTTTCGGTACTTAGAAAAATTCTTTTGATTTCGATACTTAGAAAAATTCTGACGATATCGGTACTTAGAAAATTCTGACGATTTCGGTACTTAGAAACATTCTGATGATTTCGGATCTTAGAAAATTTCTGACCTTTTCGATACTTAGAAAATTTCTGACGTTTTCGGTACTTAGAAAAATTCTGTCGATTTCGGTACTTGGAAAATTTCTGCCTTTTTCGGTACTTTGAAAAGACTCAGAAGTTTTCAGTACTTAGAAAATATCTGACGTTTTCGGTACTTAGAAAAATTCTGCCGATTTCGGTACTTAGAAAAATTCTGTTGATTTCGGTACTTAGAAAAATTCTGTCGATTTCGGTACTTAGAAAAGACTCGGAAGTTTTCGGTACTTAGAAAAATTCTGCCAATTTCGGTACTAAGAAAATTTCTGACATTTTCGGTACTTAGAAAATTTCTCACGTTTTCGGTACTTTGAAAAATTCTGATGATTTCGGATCTTAGAAAAATTCTGATGATTTCGGAACTTAGAAAAATTCTGCTGATTTCGGTACTTGAAAAATTTCTGCCTTTTTAGGTACTTTGAAAAGACTCAGAAGTTTTCAGTATTTAGAAAATTTCTGACGTTTTCGGTACTTAGAAAATTTCTGACGTTTTCGGTACTTAGAAAAATTCTGACCATTTCGGTTTTTAGAAAAATTCTGGTGATTTCGGTACTTACAAAATTTCTGACGTTTTCGGTACTTAGAAAAATTCTTTTGATTTCGGTACTTAGAAAATTTCTGCCTTTTTCGGTACTTTGAAAAGACTCAGAAGTTTTCGGTACTTAGAAAATTTCTGACGATTTCGGTACTTATTAAACATTCAGAAGTTTTCGGTACTTAGAAAAATTCTGCCGATTTCGGTACTTTGAAAAGACTAGGAAGTTTGCAGTACTTAAAAATTTCTGACGTTTTCGGTACTTAGAAAAATTCTTTTGATTTCGGTACTTAGAAAAATTCTGACGATATCGGTACTTAGAAAATTCTGACGATTTCGGTACTTAAAAACATTCTGATGATTTCGGATCTTAGAAAATTTCTGCCTTTTTCGGTACTTTGAAAAGACTCAGAAGTTTTCAGTACTTAAAAAATATCTGACGTTTTCGGTACTTAGAAAATTTCTGACATTTTCGGTACTTAGAAAAATTCTGCCGATTTCGGTACTTAGAAAAATTCTGTCGATTTCGGTACTTAGAAAAGACTCGGAAGTTTTCGGTACTTAGAAAAATTCTGCCAATTTCGGTACTAAGAAAATTTCTGACATTTTCGGTACTTAGAAAATTTCTGACGTTTTCGGTACTTAGAAAAATTCTGATGATTTCGGTTTTTAGAGAAATTCTTCTGATTTCGGTACTTGGAAAATTTCTGCCTTTTTAGGTACTTTGAAAAGACTCAGAAGTTTTCAGTATTTAGAAAATTTCTGACGTTTTCGGTACTTAGAAAATTTCTGACGTTTTCGGTACTTAGAAAAATTCTGACCATTTCGGTTTTTAGAAAAATTCTGGTGATTTCGGTACTTAGAAAATTTCTGACGTTTCCGGTAATTAGAAAAATTCTTACGATTTCGAGACTTATTAAACATTCAGAAGTTTTAGGTACTTAGAAAAATTCTGTCGATCTCGGTACTTAGAAAAGACTCGGAAGTTTTCGGTACTTAGAAAATTTCTGACGTTTTCGGTACTTAGAAAAATTCTGATGATTTCGGTACTTAGAAAAATTCTGATGATTTCGGAACTTAGAAAAATTCTGCTGATTTTGGTACTTGGAAAATTTCTGCCTTTTTAGGTACTTTGAAAAGACTCAGAAGTTTTCAGTATTTAGAAAATTTCTGACGTTTTCGGTACTTAGAAAATTTCTGACGTTTTCGGTACTTAGAAAAATTCTGCCGATTTCGGTACTTAGAAAAATTCTGTTGATTTCGGTACTTAGAAAAATTCAGTCGATTTCGGTACTTAGAAAAATTCTTACGAATTCGATACTTATTAAACATACAGAAGTTTTCGGTACTTAGAAAAATTCTGCCGATTTCGGTACTTAGAAAATTCTGACGATTTCGGTACTTTGAAAAATTCTGCCTTTTTCGGTACTTTGAAAAGACTAGGAAGTTTGCAGTACTTAAAAAATTTCTGACGTTTTCGGTACTTAGAAAAATTCTTTTGATTTCGATACTTAGAAAAATTCTGACGATATCGGTACTTAGAAAATTCTGACGATTTCGGTACTTAGAAACATTCTGATGATTTCGGATCTTAGAAAATTTCTGACCTTTTCGATACTTAGAAAATTTCTGACGTTTTCGGTACTTAGAAAAATTCTGTCGATTTCGGTACTTGGAAAATTTCTGCCTTTTTCGGTACTTTGAAAAGACTCAGAAGTTTTCAGTACTTAGAAAATATCTGACGTTTTCGGTACTTAGAAAAATTCTGCCGATTTCGGTACTTAGAAAAATTCTGTTGATTTCGGTACTTAGAAAAATTCTGTCGATTTCGGTACTTAGAAAAGACTCGGAAGTTTTCGGTACTTAGAAAAATTCTGCCAATTTCGGTACTAAGAAAATTTCTGACATTTTCGGTACTTAGAAAATTTCTGACGTTTTCGGTACTTTGAAAAATTCTGATGATTTCGGTTTTTAGAAAAATTCTGCTGATTTCGGTACTTGGAAAATTTCTGCCTTTTTAGGTACTTTGAAAAGACTCAGAAGTTTTCAGTATTTAGAAAATTTCTGACGTTTTCGGTACTTAGAAAATTTCTGACGTTTTCGGTACTTAGAAAAATTCTGACCATTTCGGTTTTTAGAAAAATTCTGGTGATTTCGGTACTTAGAAAATTTCTGACGTTTCCGGTAATTAGAAAAATTCTTACGATTTCGATACTTATTAAACATTCAGAAGTTTTAGGTACTTAGAAAAATTCTGTCGATCTCGGTACTTAGAAAAGACTCGGAAGTTTTCGGTACTTAGAAAATTTCTGACGTTTTCGGTACTTAGAAAAATTCTGATGATTTCGGTACTTAGAAAAATTCTGATGATTTCGGAACTTAGAAAAATTCTGCTGATTTTGGTACTTGAAAAATTTCTGCCTTTTTAGGAACTTTGAAAAGACTCAGAAGTTTTCAGTATTTAGAAAATTTCTGACGTTTTCGGTACTTAGAAAATTTCTGACGTTTTCGGTACTTAGAAAAATTCTGCCGATTTCGGTACTTAGAAAAATTCTGTTGATTTCGGTACTTAGAAAAATTCAGTCGATTTCGGTACTTAGAAAAATTCTTACGAATTCGATACTTATTAAACATACAGAAGTTTTCGGTACTTAGAAAAATTCTGCCGATTTCGGTACTTAGAAAATTCTGACGATTTCGGTACTTTGAAAAATTCTGCCTTTTTCGGTACTTTGAAAAGACTAGGAAGTTTGCAGTACTTAAAAAATTTCTGACGTTTTCGGTACTTAGAAAAATTCTTTTGATTTCGATACTTAGAAAAATTCTGACGATATCGGTACTTAGAAAATTCTGACGATTTCGGTACTTAGAAACATTCTGATGATTTCGGATCTTAGAAAATTTCTGACCTTTTCGATACTTAGAAAATTTCTGACGTTTTCGGTACTTAGAAAAATTCTGTCGATTTCGGTACTTGGAAAATTTCTGCCTTTTTCGGTACTTTGAAAAGACTCAGAAGTTTTCAGTACTTAGAAAATATCTGACGTTTTCGGTACTTAGAAAAATTCTGCCGATTTCGGTACTTAGAAAAATTCTGTTGATTTCGGTACTTAGAAAAATTCTGTCGATTTCGGTACTTAGAAAAGACTCGGAAGTTTTCGGTACTTAGAAAAATTCTGCCAATTTCGGTACTAAGAAAATTTCTGACATTTTCGGTACTTAGAAAATTTCTGACGTTTTCGGTACTTTGAAAAATTCTGATGATTTCGGATCTTAGAAAAATTCTGATGATTTCGGAACTTAGAAAAATTCTGCTGATTTCGGTACTTGAAAAATTTCTGCCTTTTTAGGTACTTTGAAAAGACTCAGAAGTTTTCAGTATTTAGAAAATTTCTGACGTTTTCGGTACTTAGAAAATTTCTGACGTTTTCGGTACTTAGAAAAATTCTGACCATTTCGGTTTTTAGAAAAATTCTGGTGATTTCGGTACTTAGAAAATTTCTGACGTTTTCGGTACTTAGAAAAATTCTTTTGATTTCGGTACTTAGAAAATTTCTGCCTTTTTCGGTACTTTGAAAAGACTCAGAAGTTTTCGGTACTTAGAAAATTTCTGACGATTTCGGTACTTATTAAACATTCAGAAGTTTTCGGTACTTAGAAAAATTCTGCCGATTTCGGTACTTTGAAAAGACTAGGAAGTTTGCAGTACTTAAAAATTTCTGACGTTTTCGGTACTTAGAAAAATTCTTTTGATTTCGGTACTTAGAAAAATTCTGACGATATCGGTACTTAGAAAATTCTGACGATTTCGGTACTTAAAAACATTCTGATGATTTCGGATCTTAGAAAATTTCTGCCTTTTTCGGTACTTTGAAAAGACTCAGAAGTTTTCAGTACTTAAAAAATATCTGACGTTTTCGGTACTTAGAAAATTTCTGACATTTTCGGTACTTAGAAAAATTCTGCCGATTTCGGTACTTAGAAAAGACTCGGAAGTTTTCGGTACTTAGAAAAATTCTGCCAATTTC
Source organism: Parasteatoda tepidariorum (assembly GCF_982258835.1). NCBI lineage: Eukaryota > Metazoa > Arthropoda > Arachnida > Araneae > Theridiidae > Parasteatoda > Parasteatoda tepidariorum. The sequence goes on along the minus strand of NC_141755.1, from coordinate 130,079,454 downwards.
GGTACTAAGAAAATTTCTGACATTTTCGGTACTTAGAAAATTTCTGACGTTTTCGGTACTTAGAAAAATTCTGCCGATTTCGGTACTTAGAAAAATTCTGTTGATTTCGGTACTTAGAAAAATTCAGTCGATTTCGGTACTTAGAAAAATTCTTACGAATTCGATACTTATTAAACATACAGAAGTTTTCGGTACTTAGAAAAATTCTGCTGATTTCGGTACTTAGAAAATTCTGACGATTTCGGTACTTTGAAAAATTCTGCCTTTTTCGGTACTTTGAAAAGACTAGGAAGTTTGCAGTACTTAAAAAATTTCTGACGTTTTCGGTACTTAGAAAAATTCTTTTGATTTCGATACTTAGAAAAATTCTGACGATATCGGTACTTAGAAAATTCTGACGATTTCGGTACTTAGAAACATTCTGATGATTTCGGATCTTAGAAAATTTCTGACCTTTTCGATACTTAGAAAATTTCTGACGTTTTCGGTACTTAGAAAAATTCTGTCGATTTCGGTACTTGGAAAATTTCTGCCTTTTTCGGTACTTTGAAAAGACTCAGAAGTTTTCAGTACTTAGAAAATATCTGACGTTTTCGGTACTTAGAAAAATTCTGCCGATTTCGGTACTTAGAAAAATTCTGTTGATTTCGGTACTTAGAAAAATTCTGTCGATTTCGGTACTTAGAAAAGACTCGGAAGTTTTCGGTACTTAGAAAAATTCTGCCAATTTCGGTACTAAGAAAATTTCTGACATTTTCGGTACTTAGAAAATTTCTGACGTTTTCGGTACTTTGAAAAATTCTGATGATTTCGGTTTTTAGAAAAATTCTGCTGATTTCGGTACTTGGAAAATTTCTGCCTCTTTAGGTACTTTGAAAAGACTCAGAAGTTTTCAGTATTTAGAAAATTTCTGACGTTTTCGGTACTTAGAAAATTTCTGACGTTTTCGGTACTTAGAAAAATTCTGACCATTTCGGTTTTTAGAAAAATTCTGGTGATTTCGGTACTTAGAAAATTTCTGACGTTTCCGGTAATTAGAAAAATTCTTACGATTTCGATACTTATTAAACATTCAGAAGTTTTAGGTACTTAGAAAAATTCTGTCGATCTCGGTACTTAGAAAAGACTCGGAAGTTTTCGGTACTTAGAAAAATTCTGATGATTTCGGTACTTAGAAAAATTCTGATGATTTCGGAACTTAGAAAAATTCTGCTGATTTTGGTACTTGGAAAATTTCTGCCTTTTTAGGTACTTTGAAAAGACTCAGAAGTTTTCAGTATTTAGAAAATTTCTGACGTTTTCGGTACTTAGAAAATTTCTGACGTTTTCGGTACTTAGAAAAATTCTGCCGATTTCGGTACTTAGAAAATTCTGACGATTTCGGTACTTTGAAAAATTCTGCCTTTTTCGGTACTTTGAAAAGACTAGGAAGTTTGCAGTACTTAAAAAATTTCTGACGTTTTCGGTACTTAGAAAAATTCTTTTGATTTCGATACTTAGAAAAATTCTGACGATATCGGTACTTAGAAAATTCTGACGATTTCGGTACTTAGAAACATTCTGATGATTTCGGATCTTAGAAAATTTCTGACCTTTTCGATACTTAGAAAATTTCTGACGTTTTCGGTACTTAGAAAATTTCTGACGTTTTCGGTACTTAGAAAAATTCTGATGATTTCGGTACTTAGAAAATTTCTGCCTTTTTCGGTACTTTGAAATGACTCAGAAGTTTTCGGTACTTAGAAAATTTCTGACGATTTCGGTACTTAGAAAAATTCTGACGATTTCGGTACTTTGAAAAATTCTGCCTTTTTCGGTACTTTGAAAAGACTAGGAAGTTTGCAGTACTTAAAAAATTTCTGACGTTTTCGGTACTTAGAAAAATTCTTTTGATTTCGATACTTAGAAAAATTCTGACGATATCGGTACTTAGAAAATTCTGACGATTTCGGTACTTAGAAACATTCTGATGATTTCGGATCTTAGAAAATTTCTGACCTTTTCGATACTTAGAAAATTTCTGACGTTTTCGGTACTTAGAAAATTTCTGACGTTTTCGGTACTTAGAAAAATTCTGATGATTTCGGTACTTAGAAAATTTCTGCCTTTTTCGGTACTTTGAAATGACTCAGAAGTTTTCGGTACTTAGAAAATTTCTGACGATTTCGGTACTTAGAAAAATTCTCACGTTTTCGGTACTTAGAAAACATTCAGAAGTTTTCGGTACTTACAAAATTTCTGCCTTTTTCGGTACTTAGAAAACATTCAGAAGTTTTCGTTACTTAGAAAAATTCTGTCGAATTCGGTACTTAGAAAAATTATGTTGATTTCGGTACTTGGAAAATTTCTGCCTTTTTCGGTACTTTGAAAAGACTCAGAAGTTTGCAGTACTTAGAAAATTTCTAAAATTTTCGGTACTTAGAAAAATACTTACGATTTCGATACTTATTAAACATTCAGAAGTTTTCGGTACTTAGAAAAATTCTGCCGATTTCGGTACTTAGAAAAATTCTGATGATTTCCGTACTTAGAAAAATTCTGTCGATTTCGGTACTTAGAAAAGACTCGAAAGTTTTCGGTACTTAGAAAATTTCTGACGTTTTCGGTACTTAGAAAAATTCTTTTGATTTCGGTACTTAGAAAATTTCTGCCTTTTTCGGTACTTTGAAATGACTCAGAAGTTTTCGGTACTTAGAAAATTTCTGACGATTTCGGTACTTAGAAAAATTCTGACGATTTCGGTTCTTAGAAAAATTCTGTCGATTTCGGTATTTAGAAAACATTCTGAAGTTTTCGGTACTTAGAAAATTTCTGCCTTTTTCGGTACTTAGAAAACATTCAAAAGTTTTCGGAACTAAGAAAAATTCTGTCGAATTCGGTACTTAGATAAATTCTGTTGATATCGGTACTTAGAAAAATTCAGTCAATTTCGGTACTTAGGAAAATTCTTACGATTTCGATACTTATTAAACATTCAGAAGTTTTCGGTACTTAGAAAAATTCTGCCGATTTCGGTACTTAGAAAATTCTGACGATTTCAGTACTTTGAAAAATTCTGCCTTTTTCGGTACTTTGAAAAGTCTCAGAAGTTTTCAGCACTTAAAAAATATCTGACGTTTTCGGTACTTAGAAAATTTCTGACATTTTCGGTACTTAGAAAATTTCTGACGTTTTCGGTACTTAGAAAAATTCTGATGATTTCGGATCTTAGAAAAATTCTATCGAATTCGGTACTTAGAAAAATTCTGTTGATTTCGGTACTTGGAAAATTTCTGCCTTTTTCGGTACTTTGAAAAGACTCTGAAGTTTGCAGTACTTAGAAAATTTCTGACATTTTCGGTACTTAGAAAAATACTTACGATTTCGATACTTATTAAACATTCAGAAGTTTTCGGTACTTAGAAAAATTCTGCCGATTTCGGTACTTAGAAAAATTCTGTTGATTTCGGTACTTAGAAAAATTCTGTCGATTTCGGTACTTAGAAAAGACTCGGAAGTTTTCGGTACTTAGAAAATTTCTGACGATTTCGGTACTTAGAAAAATTCTGACGATTTCGGTACTTAGAAAAATTCTGTCGATTTCGGTACTTAGAAAACATTCAGAAGATTTCGGTACTTTGAAAATTTCTGCCTTTTTCGGTACTTAGAAAACATTCAAAAGTTTTCGGAACTTAGAAAAATTCTGTCGAATTCGGTACTTAGAAAAATTCTGTTGATTTCGGTACTTAGAAAAATTCAGTCAATTTCGGTACTTAGGAAAATTCTTACGATTTCGATACTTATTAAACATTCAGAAGTTTTCGGTACTTAGAAAAATTCTGCCGATTTCGGTACTTAGAAAATTCTGACGATTTCGGTACTTTGAAAAATTCTGCCTTTTTAGGTACTTTGAAAAGACTAGGAAGTTTGCAGTATTTAGAAAATTTCAGACGTTTTCGGTACTTAGAAAAATTCTGATGATTTCGGATCTTAGAAAAATTCTGACGATTTCGGTACTTAGAAAAATTCTGCCGATTTCGGTACTTAGAAAAATTCTGTTGATTTCGGTACTTAGAAAAATTCAGTCGATTTCGGTACTTAGAAAAATTCTTACGAATTCGATACTTATTAAACATACAGAAGTTTTCGGTACTTAGAAAAATTCTGCCGATTTCGGTACTTAGAAAATTCTGACGATTTCGGTACTTTGAAAAATTCTGCCTTTTTCGGTACTTTGAAAAGACTAGAAAGTTTGCAGTACTTAAAAAATTTCTGACGTTTTCGGTACTTAGAAAAATTCTTTTGATTTCGATACTTAGAAAAATTCTGACGATATCGGTACTTAGAAAATTCTGACGATTTCGGTACTTAGAAACATTCTGATGATTTCGGATCTTAGAAAATTTCTGACCTTTTCGATACTTAGAAAATTTCTGACGTTTTCAGTACTTAGAAAATATCTGACGTTTTCGGTACTTAGAAAAATTCTGCCGATTTCGGTACTTAGAAAAATTCTGTTGATTTCGGTACTTAGAAAAAATCTGTCGATTTCGGTACTTAGAAAAGACTCGGAAGTTTTCGGTACTTACAAAATTTCTGCCTTTTTCGGTACTTAGAAAACATTCAGAAGTTTTCATTACTTAGAAAAATTCTGTCGAATTCGGTACTTAGAAAAATTCTGTTGATTTCGGTACTTGGAAAATTTCTGCCTTTTTCGGTACTTTGAAAAGACTCAGAAGTTTGCAGTACTTAGAAAATTTCTGACATTTTCGGTACTTAGAAAAATACTTACGATTTCGATACTTATTAAACATTCAGAAGTTTTCGGTACTTAGAAAAATTCTGCCGATTTCGGTACTTAGAAAAATTCTGATGATTTCGGTACTTAGAAAAATTCTGTCGATTTCGGTACTTAGAAAAGACTCGGAAGTTTTCGGTACTTAGAAAATTTCTGACGTTTTCGGTACTTAGAAAAATTCTTTTGATTTCGGTACTTAGAAAATTTCTGCCTTTTTCGGTACTTTGAAAAGACTCAGAAGTTTTCGGTACTTAGAAAATTTCTGACGATTTCGGTACTTAGAAAAATTCTGACGATTTCGGTACTTAGAAAAATTCTGTCGATTTCGGTACTTAGAAAACTTTCTGAAGTTTTCGGTACTTTGAAAATTTCTGCCTTTTTCGGTACTTTGAAAAGACTCAGAAGTTTTCAGTACTTAGAAAATTTCTGACGTTTTCGGTACTTAGAAAAATTCTCACGTTTTCGGTACTTAGAAAACATTCAGAAGTTTTCGGTACTTACAAAATTTCTGCCTTTTTCGGTACTTAGAAAACATTCAGAAGTTTTCGTTACTTAGAAAAATTCTGTCGAATTCGGTACTTAGAAAAATTCTGTTGATTTCGGTACTTGGAAAATTTCTGCCTTTTTCGGTACTTTGAAAAGACTCAGAAGTTTGCAGTACTTAGAAAATTTCTAAAATTTTCGGTACTTAGAAAAATACTTACGATTTCGATACTTATTAAACATTCAGAAGTTTTCGGTACTTAGAAAAATTCTGCTGATTTCGGTACTTAGAAAAATTCTGATGATTTCCGTACTTAGAAAATTTCTGCCTTTTTCGGTACTTTGAAATGACTCTGAAGTTTTCGGTACTTAGAAAATTTCTGACGATTTCGGTACTTAGAAAAATTCTGACGATTTCGGTTCTTAGAAAAATTCTGTCGATTTCGGTATTTAGAAAACATTCTGAAGTTTTCGGTACTTAGAAAATTTCTGCCTTTTTCGGTACTTAGAAAACATTCAAAAGTTTTCGGAACTAAGAAAAATTCTGTCGAATTCGGTACTTAGATAAATTCTGTTGATATCGGTACTTAGAAAAATTCAGTCAATTTCGGTACTTAGGAAAATTCTTACGATTTCGATACTTATTAAACATTCAGAAGTTTTCGGTACTTAGAAAAATTCTGCCGATTTCGGTACTTAGAAAATTCTGACGATTTCGGTACTTTGAAAAATTCTGCCTTTTTCGGTACTTTGAAAAGACTCAGAAGTTTTCAGTACTTAAAAAATATCTGACGTTTTCGGTACTTAGAAAATTTCTGACATTTTCGGTACTTAGAAAAATTCTGTTGATTTCGGTACTTAGAAAAATTCTCTCGATTTCGGTACTTAGAAAAGACTCGGAAGTTTTCGGTACTTAGAAAAATTCTGCCAATTTCGGTACTAAGAAAATTTCTGACATTTTCGGTACTTAGAAAATTTCTGACGTTTTCGGTACTTAGAAAAATTCTGATGATTTCGGATCTTAGAAAAATTCTGATGATTTCGGAACTTAGAAAAATTCTGCTGACTTCGGTACTTTGAAAAATTCTGCCTTTTTCGGTACTTTGAAAAGACTAGGAAGTTTGCAGTACTTAAAAAATTTCTGACGTCTTCGGTACTTAGAAAAATTCTGACGTTTTCGGTACTTAGAAAAATTCTGACCATTTCGGTTTTTAGAAAAATTCTGGTGATTTCGGTACTTAGAAAATTTCTGACGTTTCCGATACTTAGAAAAATTCTTACGATTTCGATACTTATTAAACATTCAGAAGTTTTAGGTACTTAGAAAAATTCTGTCGATCTCGGTACTTAGAAAAGACTCGGAAGTTTTCGGTACTTAGAAAATTTCTGACGTTTTCGGTACTTAGAAAAATTCTGATGATTTCGGTACTTAGAAAAATTCTGATGATTTCGGAACTTAGAAAAATTCTGCTGATTTTGGTACTTGGAAAATTTCTGCCTTTTTAGGTACTTTGAAAAGACTCAGAAGTTTTCAGTATTTAGAAAATTTCTGACGTTTTCGGTACTTAGAAAATTTCTGACGTTTTCGGTACTTAGAAAAATTCTGCCGATTTCGGTACTTAGAAAATTCTGACGATTTCGGTACTTTGAAAAATTCTGCCTTTTTCGGTACTTTGAAAAGACTAGGAAGTTTGCAGTACTTAAAAAATTTCTGACGTTTTCGGTACTTAGAAAAATTCTTTTGATTTCGATACTTAGAAAAATTCTGACGATATCGGTACTTAGAAAATTCTGACGATTTCGGTACTTAGAAACATTCTGATGATTTCGGATCTTAGAAAATTTCTGACCTTTTCGATACTTAGAAAATTTCTGACGTTTTCGGTACTTAGAAAATTTCTGACGTTTTCGGTACTTAGAAAAATTCTGATGATTTCGGTACTTAGAAAATTTCTGCCTTTTTCGGTACTTTGAAATGACTCAGAAGTTTTCGGTACTTAGAAAATTTCTGACGATTTCGGTACTTAGAAAAATTCTGACGATTTCGGTACTTTGAAAAATTCTGCCTTTTTCGGTACTTTGAAAAGACTAGGAAGTTTGCAGTACTTAAAAAATTTCTGACGTTTTCGGTACTTAGAAAAATTCTTTTGATTTCGATACTTAGAAAAATTCTGACGATATCGGTACTTAGAAAATTCTGACGATTTCGGTACTTAGAAACATTCTGATGATTTCGGATCTTAGAAAATTTCTGACCTTTTCGATACTTAGAAAATTTCTGACGTTTTCGGTACTTAGAAAATTTCTGACGTTTTCGGTACTTAGAAAAATTCTGATGATTTCGGTACTTAGAAAATTTCTGCCTTTTTCGGTACTTTGAAATGACTCAGAAGTTTTCGGTACTTAGAAAATTTCTGACGATTTCGGTACTTAGAAAAATTCTCACGTTTTCGGTACTTAGAAAACATTCAGAAGTTTTCGGTACTTACAAAATTTCTGCCTTTTTCGGTACTTAGAAAACATTCAGAAGTTTTCGTTACTTAGAAAAATTCTGTCGAATTCGGTACTTAGAAAAATTATGTTGATTTCGGTACTTGGAAAATTTCTGCCTTTTTCGGTACTTTGAAAAGACTCAGAAGTTTGCAGTACTTAGAAAATTTCTAAAATTTTCGGTACTTAGAAAAATACTTACGATTTCGATACTTATTAAACATTCAGAAGTTTTCGGTACTTAGAAAAATTCTGCCGATTTCGGTACTTAGAAAAATTCTGATGATTTCCGTACTTAGAAAAATTCTGTCGATTTCGGTACTTAGAAAAGACTCGAAAGTTTTCGGTACTTAGAAAATTTCTGACGTTTTCGGTACTTAGAAAAATTCTTTTGATTTCGGTACTTAGAAAATTTCTGCCTTTTTCGGTACTTTGAAATGACTCAGAAGTTTTCGGTACTTAGAAAATTTCTGACGATTTCGGTACTTAGAAAAATTCTGACGATTTCGGTTCTTAGAAAAATTCTGTCGATTTCGGTATTTAGAAAACATTCTGAAGTTTTCGGTACTTAGAAAATTTCTGCCTTTTTCGGTACTTAGAAAACATTCAAAAGTTTTCGGAACTAAGAAAAATTCTGTCGAATTCGGTACTTAGATAAATTCTGTTGATATCGGTACTTAGAAAAATTCAGTCAATTTCGGTACTTAGGAAAATTCTTACGATTTCGATACTTATTAAACATTCAGAAGTTTTCGGTACTTAGAAAAATTCTGCCGATTTCGGTACTTAGAAAATTCTGACGATTTCAGTACTTTGAAAAATTCTGCCTTTTTCGGTACTTTGAAAAGTCTCAGAAGTTTTCAGCACTTAAAAAATATCTGACGTTTTCGGTACTTAGAAAATTTCTGACATTTTCGGTACTTAGAAAATTTCTGACGTTTTCGGTACTTAGAAAAATTCTGATGATTTCGGATCTTAGAAAAATTCTATCGAATTCGGTACTTAGAAAAATTCTGTTGATTTCGGTACTTGGAAAATTTCTGCCTTTTTCGGTACTTTGAAAAGACTCTGAAGTTTGCAGTACTTAGAAAATTTCTGACATTTTCGGTACTTAGAAAAATACTTACGATTTCGATACTTATTAAACATTCAGAAGTTTTCGGTACTTAGAAAAATTCTGCCGATTTCGGTACTTAGAAAAATTCTGTTGATTTCGGTACTTAGAAAAATTCTGTCGATTTCGGTACTTAGAAAAGACTCGGAAGTTTTCGGTACTTAGAAAATTTCTGACGATTTCGGTACTTAGAAAAATTCTGACGATTTCGGTACTTAGAAAAATTCTGTCGATTTCGGTACTTAGAAAACATTCAGAAGATTTCGGTACTTTGAAAATTTCTGCCTTTTTCGGTACTTAGAAAACATTCAAAAGTTTTCGGAACTTAGAAAAATTCTGTCGAATTCGGTACTTAGAAAAATTCTGTTGATTTCGGTACTTAGAAAAATTCAGTCAATTTCGGTACTTAGGAAAATTCTTACGATTTCGATACTTATTAAACATTCAGAAGTTTTCGGTACTTAGAAAAATTCTGCCGATTTCGGTACTTAGAAAATTCTGACGATTTCGGTACTTTGAAAAATTCTGCCTTTTTAGGTACTTTGAAAAGACTAGGAAGTTTGCAGTATTTAGAAAATTTCAGACGTTTTCGGTACTTAGAAAAATTCTGATGATTTCGGATCTTAGAAAAATTCTGACGATTTCGGTACTTAGAAAAATTCTGCCGATTTCGGTACTTAGAAAAATTCTGTTGATTTCGGTACTTAGAAAAATTCAGTCGATTTCGGTACTTAGAAAAATTCTTACGAATTCGATACTTATTAAACATACAGAAGTTTTCGGTACTTAGAAAAATTCTGCCGATTTCGGTACTTAGAAAATTCTGACGATTTCGGTACTTTGAAAAATTCTGCCTTTTTCGGTACTTTGAAAAGACTAGAAAGTTTGCAGTACTTAAAAAATTTCTGACGTTTTCGGTACTTAGAAAAATTCTTTTGATTTCGATACTTAGAAAAATTCTGACGATATCGGTACTTAGAAAATTCTGACGATTTCGGTACTTAGAAACATTCTGATGATTTCGGATCTTAGAAAATTTCTGACCTTTTCGATACTTAGAAAATTTCTGACGTTTTCAGTACTTAGAAAATATCTGACGTTTTCGGTACTTAGAAAAATTCTGCCGATTTCGGTACTTAGAAAAATTCTGTTGATTTCGGTACTTAGAAAAAATCTGTCGATTTCGGTACTTAGAAAAGACTCGGAAGTTTTCGGTACTTACAAAATTTCTGCCTTTTTCGGTACTTAGAAAACATTCAGAAGTTTTCATTACTTAGAAAAATTCTGTCGAATTCGGTACTTAGAAAAATTCTGTTGATTTCGGTACTTGGAAAATTTCTGCCTTTTTCGGTACTTTGAAAAGACTCAGAAGTTTGCAGTACTTAGAAAATTTCTGACATTTTCGGTACTTAGAAAAATACTTACGATTTCGATACTTATTAAACATTCAGAAGTTTTCGGTACTTAGAAAAATTCTGCCGATTTCGGTACTTAGAAAAATTCTGATGATTTCGGTACTTAGAAAAATTCTGTCGATTTCGGTACTTAGAAAAGACTCGGAAGTTTTCGGTACTTAGAAAATTTCTGACGTTTTCGGTACTTAGAAAAATTCTTTTGATTTCGGTACTTAGAAAATTTCTGCCTTTTTCGGTACTTTGAAAAGACTCAGAAGTTTTCGGTACTTAGAAAATTTCTGACGATTTCGGTACTTAGAAAAATTCTGACGATTTCGGTACTTAGAAAAATTCTGTCGATTTCGGTACTTAGAAAACTTTCTGAAGTTTTCGGTACTTTGAAAATTTCTGCCTTTTTCGGTACTTTGAAAAGACTCAGAAGTTTTCAGTACTTAGAAAATTTCTGACGTTTTCGGTACTTAGAAAAATTCTCACGTTTTCGGTACTTAGAAAACATTCAGAAGTTTTCGGTACTTACAAAATTTCTGCCTTTTTCGGTACTTAGAAAACATTCAGAAGTTTTCGTTACTTAGAAAAATTCTGTCGAATTCGGTACTTAGAAAAATTCTGTTGATTTCGGTACTTGGAAAATTTCTGCCTTTTTCGGTACTTTGAAAAGACTCAGAAGTTTGCAGTACTTAGAAAATTTCTAAAATTTTCGGTACTTAGAAAAATACTTACGATTTCGATACTTATTAAACATTCAGAAGTTTTCGGTACTTAGAAAAATTCTGCTGATTTCGGTACTTAGAAAAATTCTGATGATTTCCGTACTTAGAAAATTTCTGCCTTTTTCGGTACTTTGAAATGACTCTGAAGTTTTCGGTACTTAGAAAATTTCTGACGATTTCGGTACTTAGAAAAATTCTGACGATTTCGGTTCTTAGAAAAATTCTGTCGATTTCGGTATTTAGAAAACATTCTGAAGTTTTCGGTACTTAGAAAATTTCTGCCTTTTTCGGTACTTAGAAAACATTCAAAAGTTTTCGGAACTAAGAAAAATTCTGTCGAATTCGGTACTTAGATAAATTCTGTTGATATCGGTACTTAGAAAAATTCAGTCAATTTCGGTACTTAGGAAAATTCTTACGATTTCGATACTTATTAAACATTCAGAAGTTTTCGGTACTTAGAAAAATTCTGCCGATTTCGGTACTTAGAAAATTCTGACGATTTCGGTACTTTGAAAAATTCTGCCTTTTTCGGTACTTTGAAAAGACTCAGAAGTTTTCAGTACTTAAAAAATATCTGACGTTTTCGGTACTTAGAAAATTTCTGACATTTTCGGTACTTAGAAAAATTCTGTTGATTTCGGTACTTAGAAAAATTCTCTCGATTTCGGTACTTAGAAAAGACTCGGAAGTTTTCGGTACTTAGAAAAATTCTGCCAATTTCGGTACTAAGAAAATTTCTGACATTTTCGGTACTTAGAAAATTTCTGACGTTTTCGGTACTTAGAAAAATTCTGATGATTTCGGATCTTAGAAAAATTCTGATGATTTCGGAACTTAGAAAAATTCTGCTGACTTCGGTACTTTGAAAAATTCTGCCTTTTTCGGTACTTTGAAAAGACTAGGAAGTTTGCAGTACTTAAAAAATTTCTGACGTCTTCGGTACTTAGAAAAATTCTGACGTTTTCGGTACTTAGAAAAATTCTGACCATTTCGGTTTTTAGAAAAATTCTGGTGATTTCGGTACTTAGAAAATTTCTGACGTTTCCGATACTTAGAAAAATTCTTACGATTTCGATACTTATTAAACATTCAGAAGTTTTCGGTACTTAGAAAAATTCTGTCGATCTCGGTACTTAGAAAAGACTCGGAAGTTTTCGGTACTTAGAAAATTTCTGACGATTTCGGTACTTAGAAAAATTCTGATGATTTCGGAACTTAGAAAAATTCTGCTGATTTCGGTACTTGGAAAATTTCTGCCTTTTTAGGTACTTTGAAAAGACTCAGAAGTTTGCAGTACTTAGAAAATTTCTGACGTTTTCGGTACTTAGAAAAATTCTTTTGATTTCGGTACTTAGAAAAATTCTGACGATATCGGTACTTAGAAAACATTCAGAAGATTTCGGTACTTTGAAAATTTCTGCCTTTTTCGGTACTTTGAAAAGACTCAGAAGTTTTCAGTACTTAGAAAATTTCTGACGTTTTCGGTACTTAGAAAAATTCTGACGTTTTCGGTACTTAGAAAACATTCAGAAGTTTTCGGTACTTACAAAATTTCTGCCTTTTTCGGTACTTAGAAAACATTCAGAAGTTTTCGTTACTTAGAAAAATTCTATCGAATTCGGTACTTAGAAAAATTCTGTTGATTTCGGTACTTGGAAAATTTCTGCCTTTTTCGGTACTTTGAAAAGACTCTGAAGTTTGCAGTACTTAGAAAATTTCTGACATTTTCGGTACTTAGAAAAATACTTACGATTTCGATACTTATTAAACATTCAGAAGTTTTCGGTACTTAGAAAAATTCTGCCGATTTCGGTACTTAGAAAAATTCTGTTGATTTCGGTACTTAGAAAAATTCTGTCGATTTCGGTACTTAGAAAAGACTCGGAAGTTTTCGGTACTTAGAAAATTTCTGACGATTTCGGTACTTAGAAAAATTCTGACGATATCGGTACTTAGAAAATTCTGACGATTTCGGTACTTAGAAACATTCTGATGATTTCGGATCTTAGAAAATTTCTGACCTTTTCGATACTTAGAAAATTTCTGACGTTTTCGGTACTTAGAAAAATTCTGTCGATTTCGGTACTTGGAAAATTTCTGCCTTTTTCGGTACTTTGAAAAGACTCAGAAGTTTTCAGTACTTAGAAAATATCTGACGTTTTCGGTACTTAGAAAAATTCTGCCGATTTCGGTACTTAGAAAAATTCTGACGATTTCGGTACTTAGAAAAATTCTGTCGATTTCGGTACTTAGAAAACATTCAGAAGATTTCGGTACTTTGAAAATTTCTGCCTTTTTCGGTACTTAGAAAACATTCAAAAGTTTTCGGAACTTAGAAAAATTCTGTCGAATTCGGTACTTAGAAAAATTCTGTTGATTTCGGTACTTAGAAAAATTCAGTCAATTTCGGTATTTAGGAAAATTCTTACGATTTCGATACTTATTAAACATTCAGAAGTTTTCGGTACTTAGAAAAATTCTGCCGATTTCGGTACTTAGAAAATTCTGACGATTTCGGTACTTTGAAAAATTCTGCCTTTTTAGGTACTTTGAAAAGACTAGGAAGTTTGCAGTATTTAGAAAATTTCAGACGTTTTCGGTACTTAGAAAAATTCTGATGATTTCGGATCTTAGAAAAATTCTGCCGATTTCGGTACTTAGAAAAATTCTGCCGATTTCGGTACTTAGAAAAATTCTGTTGATTTCGGTACTTAGAAAAATTCAGTCGATTTCGGTACTTAGAAAAATTCTTACGAATTCGATACTTATTAAACATACAGAAGTTTTCGGTACTTAGAAAAATTCTGCCGATTTCGGTACTTAGAAAATTCTGACGATTTCGGTACTTTGAAAAATTCTGCCTTTTTCGGTACTTTGAAAAGACTAGGAAGTTTGCAGTACTTAAAAAATTTCTGACGTTTTCGGTACTTTGAAAAATTCTTTTGATTTCGATACTTAGAAAAATTCTGACGATATCGGTACTTAGAAAATTCTGACGATTTCGGTACTTAGAAACATTCTGATGATTTCGGATCTTAGAAAATTTCTGACCTTTTCGATACTTAGAAAATTTCTGACGTTTTCGGTACTTAGAAAAATTCTGTCGATTTCGGTACTTGGAAAATTTCTGCCTTTTTCGGTACTTTGAAAAGACTCAGAAGTTTTCAGTACTTAGAAAATATCTGACGTTTTCGGTACTTAGAAAAATTCTGCCGATTTCGGTACTTAGAAAAATTCTGTTGATTTCGGTACTTAGAAAAAATCTGTCGATTTCGGTACTTAGAAAAGACTCGGAAGTTTTCGGTACTTACAAAATTTCTGCCTTTTTCGGTACTTAGAAAACATTCAGAAGTTTTCATTACTTAGAAAAATTCTGTCGAATTCGGTACTTAGAAAAATTCTGTTGATTTCGGTACTTGGAAAATTTCTGCCTTTTTCGGTACTTTGAAAAGACTCAGAAGTTTGCAGTACTTAGAAAATTTCTGACATTTTCGGTACTTAGAAAAATACTTACGATTTCGATACTTATTAAACATTCAGAAGTTTTCGGTACTTAGAAAAATTCTGCCGATTTCGGTACTTAGAAAAATTCTGATGATTTCGGTACTTAGAAAAATTCTGTCGATTTCGGTACTTAGAAAAGACTCGGAAGTTGTCGGTACTTAGAAAATTTCTGACGTTTTCGGTACTTAGAAAAATTCTTTTGATTTCGGTACTTAGAAAATTTCTGCCTTTTTCGGTACTTTGAAAAGACTCAGAAGTTTTCGGTACTTAGAAAATTTCTGACGATTTCGGTACTTAGAAAAATTCTGACGATTTTGGTACTTAGAAAAATTCTGTCGATTTCGGTACTTAGAAAACATTCTGAAGTTTTCGGAACTAAGAAAAATTCTGTCGAATTCGGTACTTAGATAAATTCTGTTGATATCGGTACTTAGAAAAATTCAGTCAATTTCGGTACTTAGGAAAATTCTTACGATTTCGATACTTATTAAACATTCAGAAGTTTTCGGTACTTAGAAAAATTCTGCCGATTTCGGTACTTAGAAAATTCTGACGATTTCGGTACTTTGAAAAATTCTGCCTTTTTCGGTACTTTGAAAAGACTAGGAAGTTTGCAGTACTTTGAAAATTTCTGACGTTTTCGGTACTTAGAAAAATTCTTTTGATTTCGGTACTTAGAAAAATTCTGACGATATCGGTACTTAGAAAATTCTGACGATTTCGGTACTTAAAAACATTCTGATGATTTCGGATCTTAAAAAATTTCTGACCTTTTCGATACTTAGAAAATTTCTGACGTTTTCGGTACTTAGAAAAATTCTGTCGATTTCGTTACTTGGAAAATTTCTGCCTTTTTCGGTACTTTGAAAAGACTCAGAAGTTTTCAGTACTAAAAAAATATCTGACGTTTTCGGTACTTAGAAAATTTCTGACATTTTCGGTACTTAGAAAAATTCTGCCGATTTCGGTACTTAGAAAAATTCTGTTGATTTCGGTACTTAGAAAAATTCTGTCGATTTCGGTACTTAGAAAAGACTCGGAAGTTTTCGGTACTTAGAAAAATTCTGCCAATTTCGGTACTAAGAAAATTTCTGACATTTTCGGTACTTAGAAAATTTCTGCTGATTTCGGTACTTGGAAAATTTCTGCCTTTTTAGGTACTTTGAAAAGACTCAGAAGTTTTCAGTATTTAGAAAATTTCTGACGTTTTCGGTACTTAGAAAATTTCTGACGTTTTCGGTACTTAGAAAAATTCTGACCATTTCGGTTTTTAGAAAAATTCTGGTGATTTCGGTACTTAGAAAATTTCTGACGTTTCCGGTACTTAGATTACGATTTCGATACTTATTAAACATTCAGAAGTTTTCGGTACTTAGAAAAATTCTGTCGATCTCGGTACTTAAAAAAGACTCGGAAGTATTCGGTACTTAGAAAATTTCTGACGTTTTCGGTACTTAGAAAAATTCTTTTGATTTCGGTACTTAGAAAAATTCTGACGATATCGGTACTTAGAAAATTCTGACGATTTCGGTACTTAGAAACATTCTGATGATTTCGGATCTTAGAAAATTTCTGACCTTTTCGATACTTAGAAAATTTCTGACGTTTTCGGTACTTAGAAAAATTCTGTCGATTTCGGTACTTGGAAAATTTCTGCCTTTTTCGGTACTTTGAAAAGACTCAGAAGTTTTCAGTACTTAGAAAATATCTGACGTTTTCGGTACTTAGAAAATTTCTGACATTTTCGGTACTTAGAAAAATTCTGCCGATTTCGGTACTTAGAAAAATTCTGTTGATTTCGGTACTTAGAAAAAATCTGTCGAATTCGGTACTTAGAAAAATTCTGTTGATTTCGGTACTTGGAAAATTTCTGCCTTTTTCGGTACTTTGAAAAGACTCAGAAGTTTGCAGTACTTAGAAAATTTCTAAAATTTTCGGTACTTAGAAAAATACTTACGATTTCGATACTTATTAAACATTCAGAAGTTTTCGGTACTTAGAAAAATTCTGCCGATTTCGGTACTTAGAAAAATTCTGTTGATTTCGGTACTTAGAAAAATTCTGTTGATTTCGGTACTTAGAAAAGACTCGGAAGTTTTCGGTACTTAGAAAATTTCTGACGTTTTCGGTGCTTAGAATAATTTTTTTTTGATTTCGGTACTTAGAAAATTTCTGCCTTTTTCGGTACTTAGAAAACATTCAAAAGTTTTCGGTACTTAGAAAAATTCTGTCGAATTCGGTACTTGGAAAATTTCTGCCTTTTTCGGTACTTTGAAAAGACTCAGAAGTTTTCAGTACTTAGAAAATTTCTGACGTTTTCGGTACTTAGAAAAATTCTGACGTTTTCGGTACTTAGGAAAATTCTTACGATTTCGATACTTATTAAACATTCAGAAGTTTTCGGTACTTAGAAAAATTCTGCCGATTTCGGTACTTAGAAAATTCTGACGATTTCGGTACTTTGAAAAATTCTGCCTTTTTCGGTACTTTGAAAAGACTCAGAAGTTTTCAGTACTTAAAAAATATCTGACGTTTTCGGTACTTAGAAAATTTCTGACATTTTCGGTACTTAGAAAATTTCTGCCGATTTCGGTACTTAGAAAAATTCTGTTGATTTCGGTACTTAGAAAAATTCTCTCGATTTCGGTACTTAGAAAAGACTCGGAAGTATTCGGTACTTAGAAAAATTCAGTCGATTTCGGAAGTTAGAAAATTCTGACGATTTCGGTACTTTGAAAAATTCTGCCTTTTTCGGTACTTTGAAAAGACTAGGAAGTTTGCAGTACTTAAAAAATTTCTGACGTTTTCGGTACTTAGAAAAATTCTTTTGATTTCGGTACTTAGAAAAATTCTGACGATATCGGTACTTAGAAAATTCTGACGATTTCGGTACTTAGAAACATTCTGATGATTTCAGATCTTAGAAAATTTCTGACCTTTTCGATACTTAGAAAATTTCTGACGTTTTCGGTACTTAGAAAAATTCTGATGATTTCGGATCTTAGAAAAATTCTGATGATTTCGGAACTTAGAAAAATTCTGCTGTTTTCGGTACTTGGAAAATTTCTGCCTTTTTAGGTACTTTGAAAAGACTCAGAAGTTTTCAGTATTTAGAAAATTTCTGACGTTTTCGGTACTTAGAAAATTTCTGACGTTTTCGGTACTTAGAAAAATTCTGACTATTTCGGTTTTTAGAAAAATTCTGGTGATTTCGGTACTTAGAAAATTTCTGACGTTTCCGATACTTAGAAAAATTCTTACGATTTCGATACTTATTAAACATTCAGAAGTTTTCGGTACTTAGAAAAATTCTGTCGATCTCGGTACTTAGAAAAGACTCGGAAGTTTTCGGTACTTAGAAAATTTCTGACGATTTCGGTACTTAGAAAAATTCTGATGATTTCGGTACTTAGAAAAATTCTGATGATTTCGGAACTTAGAAAAATTCTGCTGATTTCGGTACTTGGAAAATTTCTTCCTTTTTAGGTACTTTGAAAAGACTCAGAAGTTTTCAGTATTTAGAAAATTTCTGACGTTTTCGGTACTTAGAAACTTTCTGACGTTTTCGGTACTTAGAAAAATTCTGCCGATTTCGGTACTTAGAAAAATTCTGTTGATTTCGGTACTTATTAAACATACAGAAGTTTTCGGTACTTAGAAAAATTCTGCCGATTTCGGAACTTAGAAAATTCTGACGATTTCGGTACTTTGAAAAATTCTGCCTTTTTCGGTACTTTGAAAAGACTAGGAAGTTTGCAGTACTTAAAAAATTTCTGACGTTTTCGGTACTTAGAAAAATTCTTTTGATTTCGGTACTTAGAAAAATTCTGACGATATCGGTACTTAGAAAATTCTGACGATTTCGGTACTTAGAAACATTCTGATGATTTCGGATCTTAGAAAATTTCTGACGTTTTCGGTACTTAGAAAAATTCTGTCGATTTCGGTACTTGGAAAATTTCTGCCTTTTTCGGTACTTTGAAAAGACTCAGAAGTTTTCAGTACTTAGAAAATATCTGACGTTTTCGGTACTTAGAAAATTTCTGACATTTTCGGTACTTAGAAAAATTCTGCCGATTTCGGTACTTAGAAAAATTCTGTTGATTTCGGTACTTAGAAAAAATCTGTCGATTTCGGTACTTAGAAAAGACTCGGAAGTTTTCGGTACTTACAAAATTTCTGCCTTTTTCGGTACTTAGAAAACATTCAGAAGTTTTCATTACTTAGAAAAATTCTGTCGAATTCGGTACTTAGAAAAATTCTGTTGATTTCGGTACTTAGAAAATTTCTGACATTTTCGGTACTTAGAAAAATACTTACGATTTCGATACTTATTAAACATTCAGAAGTTTTCGGTACTTAGAAAAATTCTGCCGATTTCGGTACTTAGAAAAATTCTGATGATTTCGGTACTTAGAAAAATTCTGTCGATTTCGGTACTTAGAAAAGACTCGGAAGTTTTCGGTACTTAGAAAATTTCTGACGTTTTCGGTACTTAGAAAAATTCTTTTGATTTCGGTACTTAGAAAATTTCTGCCTTTTTCGGTACTTTGAAAAGACTCAGAAGTTTTCGGTACTTAGGAAATTTCTGACGATTTCGGTACTTAGAAAAATTCTGACGATTTCGGTACTTAGAAAAATTCTGTCGATTTCGGTACTTAGAAAACATTCTGAAGTTTTCGGTACTTAGAAAATTTCTGCCTTTTTCGGTACTTAGAAAACATTCAAAAGTTTTCGGAACTAAGAAAAATTCTGTCGAATTCGGTACTTAGAAAAATTCTGTTGATATCGGTACTTAGAAAAATTCAGTCAATTTCGGTACTTAGGAAAATTCTTACGATTTCGATACTTATTAAACATTCAGAAGTTTTCGGTACTTAGAAAAATTCTGTCGATTTCGGTACTTGGAAAATTTCTGCCTTTTTCGGTACTTTGAAAAGACTCAGAAGTTTTCAGTACTTAGAAAATATCTGACGTTTTCGGTACTTAGAAAATTTCTGACATTTTCGGTACTTAGAAAAATTCTGCCGATTTCGGTACTTAGAAAATTTCTGTTTATTTCGGTACTTAGAAAAATTCTGTTGAATTTGGTACTTAGAAAAATTCCGTTGATTTCGGTACTTTGAAAAGACTCAGAAGTTTTCGGTACTTTGAAAAATTCTGATGATTTCGGTACTTAGAAAAATTCTGTTGATTTCGGAACTTAGAAAAAATCTGTCGATTTCGGTACTTAGAAAAGACTCGGAAGTTTTCGGTACTTACAAAATTTCTGCCTTTTTCGGTACTTAGAAAACATTCAGAAGTTTTCGTTACTTAGAAAAATTCTGTCGAATTCGGTACTTAGAAAAATTCTGTTGATTTCGGTACTTAGAAAAATTCTGTCGATTTCGGTACTTAGAAAAATTCTGTTGATTTCGGTACTTAGAAAAATTCTGTCGATTTCGGTACTTAGAAAAGACTCGGAAGTTTTCGGTACTTAGAAAATTTCTGACGTTTTCGGTGCTTAGAAAAATTCTTTTGATTTCGGTACTTAGAAAATTTCTGCCTTTTTCGGTACTTAGAAAACATTCAAAAGTTTTCGGTACTTAGAAAAATTCTGTCGAATTCGGTACTTGGAAAATTTCTTCCTTTTTCGGTACTTTGAAAAGACTCAGAAGTTTTCAGTACTTAGAAAATTTCTGACGTTTTCGGTACTTAGAAAAATTCTGACGTTTTCGGTACTTAGGAAAATTCTTACGATTTCGATACTTATTAAACATTCAGAAGTTTTCGGTACTTAGAAAAATTCTGCCGATTTCGGTACTTAGAAAATTCTGACGATTTCGGTACTTTGAAAAATTCTGCCTTTTTCGGTACTTTGAAAAGACTCAGAAGTTTTCAGTACTTAAAAAATATCTGACGTTTTCGGTACTTAGAAAATTTCTGACATTTTCGGTACTTAGAAAAATTCTGCCGATTTCGGTACTTAGAAAAATTCTGTTGATTTCGGTACTTAGAAAAATTCTCTCGATTTCGGTACTTAGAAAAGACTCGGAAGTTTTCGGTACTTAGAAAAATTCTGCCAATTTCGGTACTAAGAAAATTTCTGACGTTTTCGGTACTTGGAAAAATTCTGATGATTTCGGATCTTAGAAAAATTCTGATGATTTCGGAACTTAGAAAAATTCTGCTGATTTCGGTACTTGGAAAATTTCTGCCTTTTTAGGTACTTTGAAAAAATTCAGAAGTTTTCAGTATTTAGAAAATTTCAGACGTTTTCGGTACTTAGAAAATTTCTGACGTTTTCGGTACTTAGAAAAATTCTGCCGATTTCGGTACTTAGAAAAATTCTGTTGATTTCGGTACTTAGAAAAATTCAGTCGATTTCGGAACTTAGAAAATTCTGACGATTTCGGTACTTTGAAAAATTCTGCCTTTTTCGGTACTTTGAAAAGACTAGGAAGTTTGCAGTACTTAAAAAATTTCTGACGTTTTCGGTACTTAGAAAAATTCTTTTGATTTCGGTACTTAGAAAAATTCTGACGTTATCGGTACTTAGAAAATTCTGACGATTTCGGTACTTAGAAACATTCTGATGATTTCAGATCTTAGAAAATTTCTGACCTTTTCGATACTTAGAAAATTTCTGACGTTTTCGGTACTTAGAAAAATTCTGATGATTTCGGATCTTAGAAAAATTCTGATGATTTCGGAACTTAGAAAAATTCTGCTGATTTCGGAACTTTGAAAAGACTCAGAAGTTTTCGGTACTTAGAAAATTTCTGACGATTTCGGTACTTAGAAAAATTCTGATGATTTCGGATCTTAGAAAAATTCTGATGATTTCGGAACTTAGAAAAATTCTGCTGATTTCGGTACTTGGAAAATTTCTGCCTTTTTAGGTACTTTGAAAAGATTCAGAAGTTTTCAGTATTTAGAAAATTTCAGACGTTTTCGGTACTTAGAAAATTTCTGACGTTTTCGGTACTTAGAAAAATTCTGCCGATTTCGGTACTTAGAAAAATTCTGTTGATTTCGGTACTTAGAAAAATTCAGTCGATTTCGGTACTTAGAAAAGACTCGGAAGTTTTCGGTACTTAGAAAAATTCTGCCAATTTCGGTACTAAGAAAATTTCTGACATTTTCGGTACTTAGAAAATTTCTGACGTTTTCGGTACTTAGAAAAATTCTGATGATTTCGGATCTTAGAAAAATTCTGATGATTTCGGTACTTTGAAAAATTCTGCCTTTTTCGGTACTTTGAAAAGACTAGGAAGTTTGCAGTACTTAAAAAATTTCTGACGTTTTCGGTACTTAGAAAAATTCTTTTGATTTCGGTACTTAGAAAAATTCTGACGATATCGGTACTTAGAAAATTCTGACGATTTCGGTACTTAGAAACATTCTGATGATTTCAGATCTTAGAAAATTTCTGACCTTTTCGATACTTAGAAAATTTCTGACGTTTTCGGTACTTAGAAAAATTCTTACGATTTCGATACTTATTAAACATTCAGAAGTTTTCGGTACTTAGAAAAATTCTGCCGATTTCGGTACTTAGAAAATTCTGACGATTTCGGTACTTTGAAAAATTCTGCCTTTTTCGGTACTTTGAAAAGACTCAGAAGTTTTCAGTACTTAAAAAATATCTGACGTTTTCGGTACTTAGAAAATTTCTGACATTTTCGGTACTTAGAAAAATTCTGCCGATTTCGGTACTTAGAAAAATTCTGTTGATTTCGGTACTTAGAAAAATTCTCTCGATTTCGGTACTTAGAAAAGACTCGGAAGTTTTCGGTACTTAGAAAAATTCTGCCAATTTCGGTACTAAGAAAATTTCTGACGTTTTCGGTACTTGGAAAAATTCTGATGATTTCGGATCTTAGAAAAATTCTGATGATTTCGGAACTTAGAAAAATTCTGCTGATTTCGGTACTTGGAAAATTTCTGCCTTTTTAGGTACTTTGAAAAAATTCAGAAGTTTTCAGTATTTAGAAAATTTCAGACGTTTTCGGTACTTAGAAAATTTCTGACGTTTTCGGTACTTAGAAAAATTCTGCCGATTTCGGTACTTAGAAAAATTCTGTTGATTTCGGTACTTAGAAAAATTCAGTCGATTTCGGAACTTAGAAAATTCTGACGATTTCGGTACTTTGAAAAATTCTGCCTTTTTCGGTACTTTGAAAAGACTAGGAAGTTTGCAGTACTTAAAAAATTTCTGACGTTTTCGGTACTTAGAAAAATTCTTTTGATTTCGGTACTTAGAAAAATTCTGACGTTATCGGTACTTAGAAAATTCTGACGATTTCGGTACTTAGAAACATTCTGATGATTTCAGATCTTAGAAAATTTCTGACCTTTTCGATACTTAGAAAATTTCTGACGTTTTCGGTACTTAGAAAAATTCTGATGATTTCGGATCTTAGAAAAATTCTGATGATTTCGGAACTTAGAAAAATTCTGCTGATTTCGGAACTTTGAAAAGACTCAGAAGTTTTCGGTACTTAGAAAATTTCTGACGATTTCGGTACTTAGAAAAATTCTGATGATTTCGGATCTTAGAAAAATTCTGATGATTTCGGAACTTAGAAAAATTCTGCTGATTTCGGTACTTGGAAAATTTCTGCCTTTTTAGGTACTTTGAAAAGATTCAGAAGTTTTCAGTATTTAGAAAATTTCAGACGTTTTCGGTACTTAGAAAATTTCTGACGTTTTCGGTACTTAGAAAAATTCTGCCGATTTCGGTACTTAGAAAAATTCTGTTGATTTCGGTACTTAGAAAAATTCAGTCGATTTCGGTACTTAGAAAAGACTCGGAAGTTTTCGGTACTTAGAAAAATTCTGCCAATTTCGGTACTAAGAAAATTTCTGACATTTTCGGTACTTAGAAAATTTCTGACGTTTTCGGTA
Source organism: Parasteatoda tepidariorum (assembly GCF_982258835.1). Classification (NCBI taxonomy): domain Eukaryota; kingdom Metazoa; phylum Arthropoda; class Arachnida; order Araneae; family Theridiidae; genus Parasteatoda; species Parasteatoda tepidariorum. Next base: position 130,056,069 of record NC_141755.1, on the reverse strand, counting down.
CTTAGAAAAATTCTGATGATTTCGGATCTTAGAAAAATTCTGATGATTTCGGTACTTTGAAAAATTCTGCCTTTTTCGGTACTTTGAAAAGACTAGGAAGTTTGCAGTACTTAAAAAATTTCTGACGTTTTCGGTACTTAGAAAAATTCTTTTGATTTCGGTACTTAGAAAAATTCTGACGATATCGGTACTTAGAAAATTCTGACGATTTCGGTACTTAGAAACATTCTGATGATTTCAGATCTTAGAAAATTTCTGACCTTTTCGATACTTAGAAAATTTCTGACGTTTTCGGTACTTAGAAAAATTCTGATGATTTCGGATCTTAGAAAAATTCTGTCGAATTCGGTACTTAGAAAAATTCTGTTGATTTCGGTACTTGGAAAATTTCTGCCTTTTTCGGTACTTTGAAAAGACTCAGAAGTTTGCAGTACTTAGAAAATTTCTGACATTTTCGGTACTTAGAAAAATACTTACGATTTCGATACTTATTAAACATTCAGAAGTTTTCGGTACTTAGAAAAATTCTGCCGATTTCGGTACTTAGAAAAATTCTGTTGATTTCGGTACTTAGAAAAATTCTGCCTTTTTCGGTACTTTGAAAAGACTAGGAAGTTTGCAGTACTTAAAAAATTTCTGACGTTTTCGGTACTTAGAAAAATTCTTTTGATTTCGGTACTTAGAAAAATTCTGACGTTATCGGTACTTAGAAAATTCTGACGATTTCGGTACTTAGAAACATTCTGATGATTTCAGATCTTAGAAAATTTCTGACCTTTTCGATACTTAGAAAATTTCTGACGTTTTCGGTACTTAGAAAAATTCTGATGATTTCGGATCTTAGAAAAATTCTGATGATTTCGGAACTTAGAAAAATTCTGCTGATTTCGGAACTTTGAAAAGACTCAGAAGTTTTCGGTACTTAGAAAATTTCTGACGATTTCGGTACTTAGAAAAATTCTGACGATTTCGGTACTTAGAAAAATTCTGTCGATTTCGGTACTTAGAAAACATTCTGACGTTTTCGGTACTTAGGAAAATTCTTACGATTTCAATACTTATTAAACATTCAGAAGTTTTCGGTACTTAGAAAAATTCTGCCGATTTCGGTACTTTGAAAAATTCTGCCTTTTTCGGTACTTTGAAAAGACTCAGAAGTTTTCAGTACTTAAAAAATATCTGACGTTTTCGGTACTTAGAAAATTTCTGACATTTTCGGTACTTAGAAAAATTCTGCCGATTTCGGTACTTAGAAAAATTCTGTTGATTTCGGTACTTAGAAAAATTCTCTCGATTTCGGTACTTAGAAAAGACTCGGAAGTTTTCGGTACTTAGAAAAATTCTGCCAATTTCGGTACTAAGAAAATTTCTGACATTTTCGGTACTTAGAAAATTTCTGACGTTTTCGGTACTTAGAAAAATTCTGATGATTTCGGATCTTAGAAAAATTCTGATGATTTCGGAACTTAGAAAAATTCTGCTGATTTCGGTACTTGGAAAATTTCTGCCTTTTTAGGTACTTTGAAAAGATTCAGAAGTTTTCAGTATTTAGAAAATTTCAGACGTTTTCGGTACTTAGAAAATTTCTGACGTTTTCGGTACTTAGAAAAATTCTGCCGATTTCGGTACTTAGAAAAATTCTGTTGATTTCGGTACTTAGAAAAATTCAGTCGATTTCGGTACTTAGAAAAGACTCGGAAGTTTTCGGTACTTAGAAAAATTCTGCCAATTTCGGTACTAAGAAAATTTCTGACATTTTCGGTACTTAGAAAATTTCTGACGTTTTCGGTACTTAGAAAAATTCTGATGATTTCGGATCTTAGAAAAATTCTGATGATTTCGGTACTTTGAAAAATTCTGCCTTTTTCGGTACTTTGAAAAGACTAGGAAGTTTGCAGTACTTAAAAAATTTCTGACGTTTTCGGTACTTAGAAAAATTCTTTTGATTTCGGTACTTAGAAAAATTCTGACGATATCGGTACTTAGAAAATTCTGACGATTTCGGTACTTAGAAACATTCTGATGATTTCAGATCTTAGAAAATTTCTGACCTTTTCGATACTTAGAAAATTTCTGACGTTTTCGGTACTTAGAAAAATTCTGATGATTTCGGATCTTAGAAAAATTCTGTCGAATTCGGTACTTAGAAAAATTCTGTTGATTTCGGTACTTGGAAAATTTCTGCCTTTTTCGGTACTTTGAAAAGACTCAGAAGTTTGCAGTACTTAGAAAATTTCTGACATTTTCGGTACTTAGAAAAATACTTACGATTTCGATACTTATTAAACATTCAGAAGTTTTCGGTACTTAGAAAAATTCTGCCGATTTCGGTACTTAGAAAAATTCTGTTGATTTCGGTACTTAGAAAAATTCTGTCGATTTCGGTACTTAGAAAAGACTCGGAAGTTTTCGGTACTTGGAAAATTTCTTCCTTTTTAGGTACTTTGAAAAGACTCAGAAGTTTTCAGTATTTAGAAAATTTCTGACGTTTTCGGTACTTAGAAACTTTCTGACGTTTTCGGTACTTAGAAAAATTCTGCCGATTTCGGTACTTAGAAAAATTCTGTTGATTTCGGTACTTATTAAACATACAGAAGTTTTCGGTACTTAGAAAAATTCTGCCGATTTCGGAACTTAGAAAATTCTGACGATTTCGGTACTTTGAAAAATTCTGCCTTTTTCGGTACTTTGAAAAGACTAGGAAGTTTGCAGTACTTAAAAAATTTCTGACGTTTTCGGTACTTAGAAAAATTTTTTTGATTTCGGTACTTAGAAAAATTCTGACGATATCGGTACTTAGAAAATTCTGACGATTTCGGTGCTTAGAAACATTCTGATGATTTCGGATCTTAGAAAATTTCTGACGTTTTCGGTACTTAGAAAAATTCTGTCGATTTCGGTACTTGGAAAATTTCTGCCTTTTTCGGTACTTTGAAAAGACTCAGAAGTTTTCAGTACTTAGAAAATATCTGACGATTTCGGTACTTAGAAAATTTCTGACATTTTCGGTACTTAGAAAAATTCTGCCGATTTCGGTACTTAGAAAAATTCTGTTGATTTCGGTACTTAGAAAAATTCTGTCGATTTCGGTACTTAGAAAAGACTCGGAAGTTTTCGGTACTTACAAAATTTCTGCCTTTTTCGGTACTTAGAAAACATTCAGAAGTTTTCATTACTTAGAAAAATTCTGTCGAATTCGGTACTTAGAAAAATTCTGTTGATTTCGGTACTTAGAAAATTTCTGACATTTTCGGTACTTAGAAAAATACTTACGATTTCGATACTTATTAAACATTCAGAAGTTTTCGGTACTGAGAAAAATTCTGCCGATTTCGGTACTTAGAAAAATTCTGATGATTTCGGTACTTAGAAAAATTCTGTCGATTTCGGTACTTAGAAAAGACTCGGAAGTTTTCGGTACTTAGAAAATTTCTGACGTTTTCGGTACTTAGAAAAATTCTTTTGATTTCGGTACTTAGAAAATTTCTGCCTTTTTCGGTACTTTGAAAAGACTCAGAAGTTTTCGGTACTTAGGAAATTTCTGACGATTTCGGTACTTAGAAAAATTCTGACGATTTCGGTACTTAGAAAAATTCTGTCGATTTCGGTACTTAGAAAACATTCTGAAGTTTTCGGTACTTAGAAAATTTCTGCCTTTTTCGGTACTTAGAAAACATTCAAAAGTTTTCGGAACTAAGAAAAATTCTGTCGAATTCGGTACTTAGAAAAATTCTGTTGATATCGGTACTTAGAAAAATTCAGTCAATTTCGGTACTTAGGAAAATTCTTACGATTTCGATACTTATTAAACATTCAGAAGTTTTCGGTACTTAGAAAAATTCTGTCGATTTCGGTACTTGGAAAATTTCTGCCTTTTTCGGTACTTTGAAAAGACTCAGAAGTTTTCAGTACTTAGAAAATATCTGACGTTTTCGGTACTTAGAAAATTTCTGACATTTTCGGTACTTAGAAAAATTCTGCCGATTTCGGTACTTAGAAAATTTCTGTTTATTTCGGTACTTAGAAAAATTCTGTTGAATTTGGTACTTAGAAAAATTCCGTTGATTTCGGTACTTTGAAAAGACTCAGAAGTTTTCGGTACTTAGAAAATTTCTGACGTTTTCGGTACTTTGAAAAATTCTGATGATTTCGGTACTTAGAAAAATTCTGTTGATTTCGGAACTTAGAAAAAATCTGTCGATTTCGGTACTTAGAAAAGACTCGGAAGTTTTCGGTACTTACAAAATTTCTGCCTTTTTCGGTACTTAGAAAACATTCAGAAGTTTTCGTTACTTAGAAAAATTCTGTCGAATTCGGTACTTAGAAAAATTCTGTTGATTTCGGTACTTGGAAAATTTCTGCCTTTTTCGGTACTTTGAAAAGACTCAGAAGTTTGCAGTACTTAGAAAATTTCTGACATTTTCGGTACTTAGAAAAATACTTACGATTTCGATACTTATTAAACATTCAGAAGTTTTCGGTACTTAGAAAAATTCTTTTGATTTCGGTACTTAGAAAATTTCTGCCTTTTTCGGTACTTAGAAAACATTCAAAAGTTTTCGGTACTTAGAAAAATTCTGTCGAATTCGGTACTTGGAAAATTTCTTCCTTTTTCGGTACTTTGAAAAGACTCAGAAGTTTTCAGTACTTAGAAAATTTCTGACGTTTTCGGTACTTAGAAAAATTCTGACGTTTTCGGTACTTAGGAAAATTCTTACGATTTCGATACTTATTAAACATTCAGAAGTTTTCGGTACTTAGAAAAATTCTGCCGATTTCGGTACTTAGAAAATTCTGACGATTTCGGTACTTTGAAAAATTCTGCCTTTTTCGGTACTTTGAAAAGACTCAGAAGTTTTCAGTACTTAAAAAATATCTGACGTTTTCGGTACTTAGAAAATTTCTGACATTTTCGGTACTTAGAAAAATTCTGCCGATTTCGGTACTTAGAAAAATTCTGTTGATTTCGGTACTTAGAAAAATTCTCTCGATTTCGGTACTTAGAAAAGACTCGGAAGTTTTCGGTACTTAGAAAAATTCTGCCAATTTCGGTACTAAGAAAATTTCTGACATTTTCGGTACTTAGAAAATTTCTGACGTTTTCGGTACTTGGAAAAATTCTGATGATTTCGGATCTTAGAAAAATTCTGATGATTTCGGAACTTAGAAAAATTCTGCTGATTTCGGTACTTGGAAAATTTCTGCCTTTTTAGGTACTTTGAAAAGATTCAGAAGTTTTCAGTATTTAGAAAATTTCAGACGTTTTCGGTACTTAGAAAATTTCTGACGTTTTCGGTACTTAGAAAAATTCTGCCGATTTCGGTACTTAGAAAAATTCTGTTGATTTCGGTACTTAGAAAAATTCAGTCGATTTCGGAACTTAGAAAATTCTGACGATTTCGGTACTTTGAAAAATTCTGCCTTTTTCGGTACTTTGAAAAGACTAGGAAGTTTGCAGTACTTAAAAAATTTCTGACGTTTTCGGTACTTAGAAAAATTCTTTTGATTTCGGTACTTAGAAAAATTCTGACGATATCGGTACTTAGAAAATTCTGACGATTTCGGTACTTAGAAACATTCTGATGATTTCAGATCTTAGAAAATTTCTGACCTTTTCGATACTTAGAAAATTTCTGACGTTTTCGGTACTTAGAAAAATTCTGATGATTTCGGATCTTAGAAAAATTCTGATGATTTCGGAACTTAGAAAAATTCTGCTGATTTCGGAACTTTGAAAAGACTCAGAAGTTTTCGGTACTTAGAAAATTTCTGACGATTTCGGTACTTAGAAAAATTCTGACGATTTCGGTACTTAGAAAAATTCTGTCGATTTCGGTACTTAGAAAACATTCTGACGTTTTCGGTACTTAGGAAAATTCTTACGATTTCGATACTTATTAAACATTCAGAAGTTTTCGGTACTTAGAAAAATTCTGCCGATTTCGGTACTTTGAAAAATTCTGCCTTTTTCGGTACTTTGAAAAGACTCAGAAGTTTTCAGTACTTAAAAAATATCTGACGTTTTCGGTACTTAGAAAATTTCTGACATTTTCGGTACTTAGAAAAATTCTGCCGATTTCGGTACTTAGAAAAATTCTGTTGATTTCGGTACTTAGAAAAATTCTCTCGATTTCGGTACTTAGAAAAGACTCGGAAGTTTTCGGTACTTAGAAAAATTCTGCCAATTTCGGTACTAAGAAAATTTCTGACATTTTCGGTACTTAGAAAATTTCTGACGTTTTCGGTACTTAGAAAAATTCTGATGATTTCGGATCTTAGAAAAATTCTGATGATTTCGGAACTTAGAAAAATTCTGCTGATTTCGGTACTTGGAAAATTTCTGCCTCTTTAGGTACTTTGAAAAGATTCAGAAGTTTTCAGTATTTAGAAAATTTCAGACGTTTTCGGTACTTAGAAAATTTCTGACGTTTTCGGTACTTAGAAAAATTCTGCCGATTTCGGTACTTAGAAAAATTCTGTTGATTTCGGTACTTAGAAAAATTCAGTCGATTTCGGAACTTAGAAAATTCTGACGATTTCGGTACTTTGAAAAATTCTGCCTTTTTCGGTACTTTGAAAAGACTAGGAAGTTTGCAGTACTTAAAAAATTTCTGACGTTTTCGGTACTTAGAAAAATTCTTTTGATTTCGGTACTTAGAAAAATTCTGACGATATCGGTACTTAGAAAATTCTGACGATTTCGGTACTTAGAAACATTCTGATGATTTCAGATCTTAGAAAATTTCTGACCTTTTCGATACTTAGAAAATTTCTGACGTTTTCGGTACTTAGAAAAATTCTGATGATTTCGGATCTTAGAAAAATTCTGCCGATTTCGGTACTTAGAAAAATTCTGTTGATTTCGGTACTTAGAAAAATTCTGTCGATTTCGGTACTTAGAAAAGACTCGGAAGTTTTCGGTACTTAGAAAATTTCTGACGTTTTCGGTGCTTAGAAAAATTCTTTTGATTTCGGTACTTAGAAAATTTCTGCCTTTTTCGGTACTTAGAAAACATTCAAAAGTTTTCGGTACTTAGAAAAATTCTGTCGAATTCGGTACTTGGAAAATTTCTTCCTTTTTCGGTACTTTGAAAAGACTCAGAAGTTTTCAGTACTTAGAAAATTTCTGACGTTTTCGGTACTTAGAAAAATTCTGACGTTTTCGGTACTTAGGAAAATTCTTACGATTTCGATACTTATTAAACATTCAGAAGTTTTCGGTACTTAGAAAAATTCTGCCGATTTCGGTACTTAGAAAATTCTGACGATTTCGGTACTTTGAAAAATTCTGCCTTTTTCGGTACTTTGAAAAGACTCAGAAGTTTTCAGTACTTAAAAAATATCTGACGTTTTCGGTACTTAGAAAATTTCTGACATTTTCGGTACTTAGAAAAATTCTGCCGATTTCGGTACTTAGAAAAATTCTGTTGATTTCGGTACTTAGAAAAATTCTCTCGATTTCGGTACTTAGAAAAGACTCGGAAGTTTTCGGTACTTAGAAAAATTCTGCCAATTTCGGTACTAAGAAAATTTCTGACATTTTCGGTACTTAGAAAATTTCTGACGTTTTCGGTACTTGGAAAAATTCTGATGATTTCGGATCTTAGAAAAATTCTGATGATTTCGGAACTTAGAAAAATTCTGCTGATTTCGGTACTTGGAAAATTTCTGCCTTTTTAGGTACTTTGAAAAGATTCAGAAGTTTTCAGTATTTAGAAAATTTCAGACGTTTTCGGTACTTAGAAAATTTCTGACGTTTTCGGTACTTAGAAAAATTCTGCCGATTTCGGTACTTAGAAAAATTCTGTTGATTTCGGTACTTAGAAAAATTCAGTCGATTTCGGAACTTAGAAAATTCTGACGATTTCGGTACTTTGAAAAATTCTGCCTTTTTCGGTACTTTGAAAAGACTAGGAAGTTTGCAGTACTTAAAAAATTTCTGACGTTTTCGGTACTTAGAAAAATTCTTTTGATTTCGGTACTTAGAAAAATTCTGACGATATCGGTACTTAGAAAATTCTGACGATTTCGGTACTTAGAAACATTCTGATGATTTCAGATCTTAGAAAATTTCTGACCTTTTCGATACTTAGAAAATTTCTGACGTTTTCGGTACTTAGAAAAATTCTGATGATTTCGGATCTTAGAAAAATTCTGATGATTTCGGAACTTAGAAAAATTCTGCTGATTTCGGAACTTTGAAAAGACTCAGAAGTTTTCGGTACTTAGAAAATTTCTGACGATTTCGGTACTTAGAAAAATTCTGACGATTTCGGTACTTAGAAAAATTCTGTCGATTTCGGTACTTAGAAAACATTCTGACGTTTTCGGTACTTAGGAAAATTCTTACGATTTCGATACTTATTAAACATTCAGAAGTTTTCGGTACTTAGAAAAATTCTGCCGATTTCGGTACTTTGAAAAATTCTGCCTTTTTCGGTACTTTGAAAAGACTCAGAAGTTTTCAGTACTTAAAAAATATCTGACGTTTTCGGTACTTAGAAAATTTCTGACATTTTCGGTACTTAGAAAAATTCTGCCGATTTCGGTACTTAGAAAAATTCTGTTGATTTCGGTACTTAGAAAAATTCTCTCGATTTCGGTACTTAGAAAAGACTCGGAAGTTTTCGGTACTTAGAAAAATTCTGCCAATTTCGGTACTAAGAAAATTTCTGACATTTTCGGTACTTAGAAAATTTCTGACGTTTTCGGTACTTAGAAAAATTCTGATGATTTCGGATCTTAGAAAAATTCTGATGATTTCGGAACTTAGAAAAATTCTGCTGATTTCGGTACTTGGAAAATTTCTGCCTCTTTAGGTACTTTGAAAAGATTCAGAAGTTTTCAGTATTTAGAAAATTTCAGACGTTTTCGGTACTTAGAAAATTTCTGACGTTTTCGGTACTTAGAAAAATTCTGCCGATTTCGGTACTTAGAAAAATTCTGTTGATTTCGGTACTTAGAAAAATTCAGTCGATTTCGGAACTTAGAAAATTCTGACGATTTCGGTACTTTGAAAAATTCTGCCTTTTTCGGTACTTTGAAAAGACTAGGAAGTTTGCAGTACTTAAAAAATTTCTGACGTTTTCGGTACTTAGAAAAATTCTTTTGATTTCGGTACTTAGAAAAATTCTGACGATATCGGTACTTAGAAAATTCTGACGATTTCGGTACTTAGAAACATTCTGATGATTTCAGATCTTAGAAAATTTCTGACCTTTTCGATACTTAGAAAATTTCTGACGTTTTCGGTACTTAGAAAAATTCTGATGATTTCGGATCTTAGAAAAATTCTGCCGATTTCGGTACTTAGAAAAATTCTGTTGATTTCGGTACTTAGAAAAATTCTGTCGATTTCGGTACTTAGAAAAGACTCGGAAGTTTTCGGTACTTAGAAAATTTCTGACGTTTTCGGTGCTTAGAAAAATTCTTTTGATTTCGGTACTTAGAAAATTTCTGCCTTTTTCGGTACTTAGAAAACATTCAAAAGTTTTCGGTACTTAGAAAAATTCTGTCGAATTCGGTACTTGGAAAATTTCTTCCTTTTTCGGTACTTTGAAAAGACTCAGAAGTTTTCAGTACTTAGAAAATTTCTGACGTTTTCGGTACTTAGAAAAATTCTGACGTTTTCGGTACTTAGGAAAATTCTTACGATTTCGATACTTATTAAACATTCAGAAGTTTTCGGTACTTAGAAAAATTCTGCCGATTTCGGTACTTAGAAAATTCTGACGATTTCGGTACTTTGAAAAATTCTGCCTTTTTCGGTACTTTGAAAAGACTCAGAAGTTTTCAGTACTTAAAAAATATCTGACGTTTTCGGTACTTAGAAAATTTCTGACATTTTCGGTACTTAGAAAAATTCTGCCGATTTCGGTACTTAGAAAAATTCTGTTGATTTCGGTACTTAGAAAAATTCTCTCGATTTCGGTACTTAGAAAAGACTCGGAAGTTTTCGGTACTTAGAAAAATTCTGCCAATTTCGGTACTAAGAAAATTTCTGACATTTTCGGTACTTAGAAAATTTCTGACGTTTTCGGTACTTGGAAAAATTCTGATGATTTCGGATCTTAGAAAAATTCTGATGATTTCGGAACTTAGAAAAATTCTGCTGATTTCGGTACTTGGAAAATTTCTGCCTTTTTAGGTACTTTGAAAAGATTCAGAAGTTTTCAGTATTTAGAAAATTTCAGACGTTTTCGGTACTTAGAAAATTTCTGACGTTTTCGGTACTTAGAAAAATTCTGCCGATTTCGGTACTTAGAAAAATTCTGTTGATTTCGGTACTTAGAAAAATTCAGTCGATTTCGGAACTTAGAAAATTCTGACGATTTCGGTACTTTGAAAAATTCTGCCTTTTTCGGTACTTTGAAAAGACTAGGAAGTTTGCAGTACTTAAAAAATTTCTGACGTTTTCGGTACTTAGAAAAATTCTTTTGATTTCGGTACTTAGAAAAATTCTGACGATATCGGTACTTAGAAAATTCTGACGATTTCGGTACTTAGAAACATTCTGATGATTTCAGATCTTAGAAAATTTCTGACCTTTTCGATACTTAGAAAATTTCTGACGTTTTCGGTACTTAGAAAAATTCTGATGATTTCGGATCTTAGAAAAATTCTGATGATTTCGGAACTTAGAAAAATTCTGCTGATTTCGGAACTTTGAAAAGACTCAGAAGTTTTCGGTACTTAGAAAATTTCTGACGATTTCGGTACTTAGAAAAATTCTGACGATTTCGGTACTTAGAAAAATTCTGTCGATTTCGGTACTTAGAAAACATTCTGAAGTTTTCGGAACTTAGAAAATTTCTGCCTTTTTCGGTACTTGGAAAATTTCTGCCTTTTTAGGTACTTTGAAAAGACTCAGAAGTTTTCAGTATTTAGAAAATTTCTGACGTTTTCGGTACTTAGAAAAATTCTGCCGATTTCGGTACTTAGAAAAATTCAGTCGATTTCGGTACTTAGAAAAGTTCTTACGATTTCGATACTTATTAAACATACAGAAGTTTTCGGAACTTAGAAAAATTCTGCCGATTTCGGTACTTAGAAAATTCTGACGATTTCGGTACTTTGAAAAATTCTGCCTTTTTCGATACTTTGAAAAGACTAGGAAGTTTGCAGTACTTAAAAAATTTCTGACGTTTTCGGTACTTAGAAAAAATTTTTGATTTCGGTACTTAGAAAAATTCTGACGATATCGGTACTTAGAAAATTCTGACGATTTCGGTACTTAGAAACATTCTGATGATTTCGGATCTTAGAAAATTTCTGACGTTTTCGGTACTTAGAAAAATTCTGTCGATTTCGGTACTTGGAAAATTTCTGCCTTTTTCGGTACTTTGAAAAGACTCAGAAGTTTTCAGTACTTAGAAAATATCTGACGTTTTCGGTACTTAGAAAATTTCTGACATTTTCGGTACTTAGAAAAATTCTGCCGATTTCGGTACTTAGAAAAATTCTGTTGATTTCGGTACTAAGAAAAAATCTGTCGATTTCGGTACTTAGAAAAGACTCGGAAGTTTTCGGTACTTACAAAATTTCTGCCTTTTTCGGTACTTAGAAAACATTCAGAAGTTTTCATTACTTAGAAAAATTCTGTCGAATTCGGTACTTAGAAAAATTCTGTTGATTTCGGTACTTGGAAAATTTCTGCCTTTTTCGGTACTTTGAAAAGACTCAGAAGTTTGCAGTACTTAGAAAATTTCTGACATTTTCGGTACTTAGAAAAATACTTACGATTTCGATACTTATTAAACATTCAGAAGTTTTCGGTACTTAGAAAAATTCTGCCGATTTCGGTACTTAGAAAAATTCTGATGATTTCGGTACTTAGAAAAATTCTGTCGATTTCGGTACTTAGAAAAGACTCGGAAGTTTTCGGTACTTAGAAAATTTCTGACGTTTTCGGTACTTAGAAAAATTCTTTTGATTTCGGTACTTAGAAAATTTCTGCCTTTTTCGGTACTTTGAAAAGACTCAGAAGTTTTCGGTACTTAGAAAATTTCTGACGATTTCGGTACTTAGAAAAATTCTGACGATTTCGGTACTTAGAAAAATTCTGTCGATTTCGGTACTTAGAAAACATTCTGAAGTTTTCGGTACTTAGAAAATTTCTGCCTTTTTCGGTACTTAGAAAACATTCAAAAGTTTTCGGAACTAAGAAAAATTCTGTCGAATTCGGTACTTAGAAAAATTCTGTTGATATCGGTACTTAGAAAAATTCAGTCAATTTCGGTACTTAGGAAAATTCTTACGATTTCGATACTTATTAAACATTCAGAAGTTTTCGGTACTTAGAAAAATTCTGTCGATTTCGGTACTTGGAAAATTTCTGCCTTTTTCGGTACTTTGAAAAGACTCAGAAGTTTTCAGTACTTAGAAAATATCTGACGTTTTCGGTACTTAGAAAATTTCTGACATTTTCGGTACTTAGAAAAATTCTGCCGATTTCGGTACTTAGAAAATTTCTGTTTATTTCGGTACTTTGAAAAGACTCAGAAGTTTTCGGTACTTAGAAAATTTCTGACGTTTTCGGTACTTTGAAAAATTCTGATGATTTCGGTACTTAGAAAAATTCTGTTGATTTCGGTACTTAGAAAAGACTCGGAAGTTTTCGGTACTTACAAAATTTCTGCCTTTTTCGGTACTTAGAAAACATTCAGAAGTTTTCGTTACTTAGAAAAATTCTGTCGAATTCGGTACTTAGAAAAATTCTGTTGATTTCGGTACTTGGAAAATTTCTGCCTTTTTCGGTACTTTGAAAAGACTCAGAAGTTTGCAGTACTTAGAAAATTTCTGACATTTTCGGTACTTAGAAAAATACTTACGATTTCGATACTTATTAAACATTCAGAAGTTTTCGGTACTTAGAAAAATTCTGCCGATTTCGGTACTTAGAAAAATTCTGTTGATTTCGGTACTTAGAAAAATTCTGTCGATTTCGGTACTTAGAAAAGACTCGGAAGTTTTCGGTACTTAGAAAATTTCTGACGTTTTCGGTGCTTAGAAAAATTCTTTTGATTTCGGTACTTAGAAAATTTCTGCCTTTTTCGGTACTTAGAAAACATTCAAAAGTTTTCGGTACTTAGAAAAATTCTGTCGAATTCGGTACTTGGAAAATTTCTTCCTTTTTCGGTACTTTGAAAAGACTCAGACGTTTTCGGTACTTAGAAAAATTCTGACGTTTTCGGTACTTAGGAAAATTCTTACGATTTCGATACATATTAAACATTCAGAAGTTTTCGGTACTTAGAAAAATTCTGCCGATTTCGGTACTTAGAAAATTCTGACGATTTCGGTACTTTGAAAAATTCTGCCTTTTTCGGTACTTTGAAAAGACTCAGAAGTTTTCACTACTTAAAAAATATCTGACGTTTTCGGTACTTAGAAAATTTCTGACATTTTCGGTACTTAGAAAAATTCTGCCGATTTCGGTACTTAGAAAAATTCTGTTGATTTCGGTACTTAGAAAAATTCTCTCGATTTCGGTACTTAGAAAAGACTCGGAAGTTTTCGGTACTTAGAAAAATTCTGCCAATTTCGGTACTAAGAAAATTTCTGACATTTTCGGTACTTAGAAAATTTCTGACGTTTTCGGTACTTAGAAAAATTCTGATGATTTCGGATCTTTGAAAAATTCTGATGATTTCGGAACTTAGAAAAATTCTGCTGATTTCGGTACTTGGAAAATTTCTGCCTTTTTAGGTACTTTGAAAAGATTCAGAAGTTTTCAGTATTTAGAAAATTTCAGACGTTTTCGGTACTTAGAAAATTTCTGACGTTTTCGGTACTTAGAAAAATTCTGCCGATTTCGGTACTTAGAAAAATTCTGTTGATTTCGGTACTTAGAAAAATTCAGTCGATTTCGGAACTTAGAAAATTCTGACGATTTCGGTACTTTGAAAAATTCTGCCTTTTTCGGTACTTTGAAAAGACTAGGAAGTTTGCAGTACTTAAAAAATTTCTGACGTTTTCGGTACTAAGAAAAATTCTTTTGATTTCGGTACTTAGAAAAATTCTGACGATATCGGTACTTAGAAAATTCTGACGATTTCGGTACTTAGAAACATTCTGATGATTTCAGATCTTAGAAAATTTCTGACCTTTTCGATACTTAGAAAATTTCTGACGTTTTCGGTACTTAGAAAAATTCTGATGATTTCGGATCTTAGAAAAATTCTGATGATTTCGGAACTTAGAAAAATTCTGCTGATTTCGGAACTTTGAAAAGACTCAGAAGTTTTCGGTACTTAGAAAATTTCTGACGATTTCGGTACTTAGAAAAATTCTGACGATTTCGGTACTTAGAAAAATTCTGTCGATTTCGGTACTTAGAAAACATTCTGAAGTTTTCGGTACTTAGAAAATTTCTGCCTTTTTCGGTACTTGGAAAATTTCTGCCTTTTTAGGTACTTTGAAAAGACTCAGAAGTTTTCAGTATTTAGAAAATTTCTGACGTTTTCGGTACTTAGAAAAATTCTGCCGATTTCGGTACTTAGAAAAATTCAGTCGATTTCGGTACTTAGAAAAATTCTTACGATTTCGATACTTATTAAACATACAGAAGTTTTCGGTACTTAGAAAAATTCTGCCGATTTCGGTACTTAGAAAATTCTGACGATTTCGGTACTTTGAAAAATTCTGCCTTTTTCGGTACTTTGAAAAGACTAGGAAGTTTGCAGTACTTAAAAAATTTCTGACGTTTTCGGTACTTAGAAAAATTCTTTTGATTTCGGTACTTAGAAAAATTCTGACGATATCGGTACTTAGAAAATTCTGACGATTTCGGTACTTAGAAACATTCTGATGATTTCGGATCTTAGAAAATTTCTGACGTTTTCGGTACTTAGAAAAATTCTGTCGATTTCGGTACTTGGAAAATTTCTGCCTTTTTCGGTACTTTGAAAAGACTCAGAAGTTTTCAGTACTTAGAAAATATCTGACGTTTTCGGTACTTAGAAAATTTCTGACATTTTCGGTACTTAGAAAAATTCTGCCGATTTCGGTACTTAGAAAAATTCTGTTGATTTCGGTACTTAGAAAAAATCTGTCGATTTCGGTACTTAGAAAAGACTCGGAAGTTTTCGGTACTTACAAAATTTCTGCCTTTTTCGGTACTTAGAAAACATTCAGAAGTTTTCATTACTTAGAAAAATTCTGTCGAATTCGGTACTTAGAAAAATTCTGTTGATTTCGGTACTTGGAAAATTTCTGTCGATTTCGGTACTTAGAAAAGACTCGGAAGTTTTCGGTACTTAGAAAATTTCTGACGTTTTCGGTACTTAGAAAAATTCTTTTGATTTCGGTACTTAGAAAATTTCTGTCTTTTTCGGAACTTTGAAAAGACTCAGAAGTTTTCGGTACTTAGAAAATTTCTGCCTTTTTCGGTACTTAGAAAACATTCAAAAGTTTTCGGAACTAAGAAAAATTCTGTCAAATTCGGTACTTAGAAAAATTCTGTTGATATTGGTACTTAGAAAAATTCAGTCAATTTCGATACTTAGGAAAATTCTTACGATTTCGATACTTATTAAACATTCAGAAGTTTTCGGTACTTAGAAAAATTCTGCCGATTTCGGTACTTAGAAAATTTCTGACGTTTTCGGTACTTAGAAAAATTCTTTAAATTTCGGTACTTAGAAAAATTCTGAGGATATCGGTACTTAGAAAATTCTGACGATTTCGGTACTTAAAAACATTCTGATGATTTCGGATCTTAGAAAATTTCTGACCTTTTCGATACTTAGAAAAATTCTGTCGATTTCGGTACTTAGAAAAGACTCGGAAGTTTTCGGTACTTAGAAAAATTCTGCCGATTTCGGTACTAAGAAAATTTCTGACATTTTCGGTACTTAGAAAATTTCTGACGTTTTCGGTACTTAGAAAAATTCTGATGATTTCGAATCTTAGAAAATTTCTGACCTTTTCAGTACTTCGAAAAATTCTGCCGATTTCGGTACTTAGAAAATTTCTGTTTATTTCGGTACTTAGAAAAATTCTGTTGAATTTGGTACTTAGAAAAATTCCGTTGATTTCGGTACTTTGAAAAGACTCAGAAGTTTTCGGTACTTAGAAAATTTCTGACGTTTTCGGAACTTTGAAAAATTCTGATGATTTCGGTACTTAGAAAAATTCTGTTGATTTCGGTACTTAGAAAAAATCTGTCGATTTCGGTACTTAGAAAAGACTCGGAAGTTTTCGGTACTTACAAAAATTCTGCCTTTTTCGGTACTTAGAAAACATTCAGAAGTTTTCGTTACTTAGAAAAATTCTGTCGAATTCGGTACTTAGAAAAATTCTGTTGATTTCGGTACTTGGAAAATTTCTGCCTTTTTCGGTACTTTGAAAAGACTCAGAAGTTTGCAGTACTTAGAAAATTTCTGACAGTTTCTTTACTTAGAAAAATACTTACGATTTCGATACTTATTAAACATTCAGAAGTTTTCGGTACTTAGAAAAATTCTGCCGATTTCGGTACTTAGAAAAATTCTGTTGATTTCGGTACTTAGAAAAATTCTGTCGATTTCGGTACTTAGAAAAGACTCGGAAGTTTTCGGTACTTAGAAAATTTCTGACGTTTTCGGTGCTTAGAAAAATTCTTTTGATTTCGGTACTTAGAAAATTTCTGCCTTTTTCGGTACTTAGAAAACATTCAAAAGTTTTCGGTACTTAGAAAAATTCTGTCGAATTCGGTACTTAGAAAAATTCTGTTGATTTCGGTACTTGGAAAATTTCTGCCTTTTTCGGTACTTTGAAAAGACTCGGAAGTTTGCAGTACTTAGAAAATTTCTGACATTTTCGCTACTTAGAAAAATACTTACGATTTCGATACTTAGAAAAATTCTGTCGATTTCGGTACTTAGAAAAGACTCGGAAGTTTTCGGTACTTAGAAAATTTCTGACGTTTTCGGTACTTAGAAAAGTTCTTTTGATTTCGGTACTTAGAAAAATTATGTCGATTTCGGTACTTAGAAAACATTCAGAAGTTTTCGATACTTAGAAAATTTCTGCCTTTTTCGGTACTTAGAAAACATTCAAAAGTTTTCGGAACTTAGAAAAATTCTGTCGAATTCGGTACTTAGAAAAATTCTGTTGATTTCGGTACTTAGAAAAATTCAGTCAATTTCGGTACTTAGGAAAATTCTTACGATTTCGATACTTATTAAACATTCAGAAGTTTTCGGTACTTTGAAAAATTCTGCCTTTTTCGGTACTTTGAAAAGACTAGGAAGTTTCCAGTACTTAGAAAATTTCTGACGTTTTCGGTACTTAGAAAAATTCTTTTGATATCGGTACTTAGAAAAATTCTGACGATATCGGTACTTAGAAAATTCTGACGATTTCGGTGCTTAAAAACATTCTGATGATTTCGGACCTTAGAAAATTTCTGACCTTTTCGATACTTAGAAAATTTCTGACGTTTTCGGTACTTAGAAAAATTCTGTCGATTTCGGTACTTGGAAAATTTCTGCCTTTTTCGGTACTTTGAAAAGACTCAGAAGTTTTCAGTACTTAAAAAATATCTGACGTTTTCGGTACTTAGAAAATTTCTGACATTTTCGGTACTTAGAAAAATTCCGCCGATTTCGGTACTTTGAAAAATTCTGTTGATTTCGGTACTTAGAAAAATTCTGTCGATTTCGGTACTTAGAAAAATTCTGCCGATTTCGGTACTAAGAAAATTTCTGACATTTTCGGTACTTAGAAAATTTCTGACGTTTTCGGTACTTAGAAAAATTCTGATGATTTCGGATCTTAGAAAATTTCTGACCTTTTCGGTACTTGGAAAATTTCTGTTGATTTCGGTACTTCGAAAAATTCTGCCGATTTCGGTACTTAGAAAATTTCTGTTTATTTCGGTACTTAGAAAAATTATGTTGAATTTGGTACTTAGAAAAATTCCATTGATTTCGGTACTTTGAAAAGACTCAGAAGTTTTCGGTACTTAGAAAATTTCTGACGTTTTCGGTACTTTGAAAAATTCTGATGATTTCGGTACTTAGAAAAATTCTGTTGATTTCGGTACTTAGAAAAAATCTGTCGATTTCGGTACTTAGAAAAGACTCGGAAGTTTTCGGTACTTACAAAATTTCTGCCTTTTTCGGTACTTAGAAAACATTCAGAAGTTTTCGTTACTTAGAAAAATTCTGTCGAATTCGGTACTTAGAAAAATTCTGTTGATTTCGGTACTTGGAAAATTTCTGCCTTTT
The DNA here is from genome assembly GCF_982258835.1 of Parasteatoda tepidariorum. Classification (NCBI taxonomy): domain Eukaryota; kingdom Metazoa; phylum Arthropoda; class Arachnida; order Araneae; family Theridiidae; genus Parasteatoda; species Parasteatoda tepidariorum. Next base: position 130,037,857 of record NC_141755.1, on the reverse strand, counting down.
TCGGTACTTTGAAAAGACTCAGAAGTTTGCAGTACTTAGAAAATTTCTGACATTTTCGGTACTTAGAAAAATACTTACGATTTCGATACTTATTAAACATTCAGAAGTTTTCGGTACTTAGAAAAATTCTGCCGATTTCGGTACTTAGAAAAATTCTGTTGATTTCGGTACTTAGAAAAATTATGTCGATTTCGGTACTTAGAAAAGACTCGGAAGTTTTCGGTACTTAGAAAATTTCTGACGTTTTCGGTGCTTAGAAAAATTCTTTTGATTTCGGTACTTAGAAAATTTCTGCCTTTTTCGGTACTTAGAAAACATTCAAAAGTTTTCGGTACTTAGAAAAATTCTGTCGAATTCGGTACTTGGAAAATTTCTGCCTTTTTCGGTACTTTGAAAAGACTCAGAAGTTTTCAGTACTTAGAAAATTTCTGACGTTTTCGGTACTTAGAAAAATTCTGACGTTTTCGGTATTTAGAAAAATTCTGCCGATTTCGGTACTTAGAAAAATTCTGTTGAGTTCGGTACTTAGAAAAAATCTGTCGATTTCGGTACTTAGAAAAGACTCGGAAGTTTTCGGTACTTACAAAATTTCTGCCTTTTTCGGTACTTAGAAAACATTCAGAAGTTTTCGTTACTTAGAAAAATTCTATCGAATTCGGTACTTAGAAAAATTCTGTTGATTTCGGTACTTAGAAAAATTCTGTCGATTTCGGTACTTAGAAAAGACTCGGAGGTTTTCGGTACTTAGAAAATTTCTGACGTTTTCGGTACTTTGAAAAATTCTTTTGATTTCGGTACTTAGAAAATTTCTGCCTTTTTCGGTACTTTGAAAAGATTCAGAAGTTTTCGGTACTTAGAAAATTTCTGGCGATTTCGGTACTTAGAAAAATTCTGACGGTTTCGGTACTTAGAAAAATTCTGTCGATTTCGTTACTTAGAAAACATTCAGAAGATTTCGGTACTTTGAAAATTTCTGCCTTTTTCGGTACTTAGAAAACATTCAAAAGTTTTCGGAACTTAGAAAAATTCTGTCGAATTCGGTACTTAGAAAAATTCTGTTGATTTCGGTACTTAGAAAAATTCAGTCAATTTCGGTACTTAGGAAAATTCTTACGATTTCGATACTTATATAACATTCAGAAGTTTTCGGTTCTTAGAAAAATTCTGCCGATTTCGGTACTTAGAAAATTCTGACGATTTCGGTACTTTGAAAAATTCTGCCTTTTTAGGTACTTTGAAAAGACTAGGAAGTTTGCAGTACTTAGAAAATTTCTGACGTTTTCGGTACTTTGAAAAATTCTTTTGATTTCGGTACTTAGAAAAATTCTGACGATATCGGTACTTAGAAAATTCTGACGATTTCGGTACTTAGAAACATTCTGATGATTTCGGATCTTAGAAAATTTCTGACCTTTTCGATACTTAGAAAATTTCTGACGTTTTCGGTACTTAGAAAAATTCTGTCGATTTCGGTACTTGGAAAATTTCTGCCTTTTTCGGTACTTTGAAAAGACTCAGAAGTTTTCAGTACTTAGAAAATTTCTGCCTTTTTCGGTACTTAGAAAACATTCAGAAGTTTTCGTTACTTAGAAAAATTCTGTCGAATTCGGTACTTAGAAAAATTCTGTTGATTTCGGTACTTAGAAAATTTCTGCCTTTTTCGGTACTTTGAAAAGACTCAGAAGTTTGCAGTACTTAGAAAATTTCTGACATTTTCGGTACTTAGAAAAATACTTACGATTTCGATACTTAGAAAAATTCTGTCGATTTCGGTACTTAGAAAAGACTCGGAAGTTTTCGGTACTTAGAAAATTTCTGACGTTTTCGGTACTTAGAAAAATTCTTTTGATTTCGGTACTTAGAAAATTTCTGCCTTTTTCGGTACTTTGAAAAGACTCAGAAGTTTTCGGTACTTAGAAAATTTCTGACGATTTCGGTACTTAGAAAAATTCTGACGATTTCGGTACTTAGAAAAATTATGTCGATTTCGGTACTTAGAAAACATTCAGAAGTTTTCGGTACTTAGAAAATTTCTGCCTTTTTCGGTTCTTAGAAAACATTCAAAAGTTTTCGGAACTTAGAAAAATTCTGTCGAATTCGGTACTTAGAAAAATTCTGTTGATTTCGGTACTTAGAAAAATTCAGTCAATTTCGGTACTTAGAAAAATTCTTACGATTTCGATACTTATTAAACATACAGAATTTTTCGGTAATAAGAAAAATTCTGCCGATTTCGGTACTTAGAAAATTCTGACGATTTCGGTACTTTGAAAAATTCTGCCTTTTTCGGTACTTTGAAAAGACTAGGAAGTTTGCAGTACTTAGAAAATTTCTGACGTTTTCGGTACTTAGAAAAATTCTTTTGATTTCGGTACTTAGAAAAATTCTGACGATATCGGTACTTAAAAATTCTGACGATTTCGGTACTTAGAAACATTCTGATGATTTCGGATCATAGAAAATTTCTGACCTTTTCGATACTTAGAAAATTTCTGACGTTTTCGGTACTTAGAAAAATTCTGTCGATTTCGGTAATTGGAAAATTTCTGCCTTTTTCGGTACTTTGAAAAGACTCAGAAGTTTTCAGTACTTAAAAAATATCTGACGTTTTCGGTACTTAGAAAATTTCTGACATTTTCGGTACTTAGAAAAATTCCGCCGATTTCGGTACTTTGAAAAATTCTGTTGATTTCGGTACTTAGAAAAATTCTGTCGATTTCGGTACTTAGAAAAGACTCGGAAGTTTTCGGTACTTAGAAAAATTCTGCCGATTTCGGTACTAAGAAAATTTCTGACATTTTCGGTACTTAGAAAATTTCTGACGTTTTCGGTACTTAGAAAAATTCTGATGATTTCGGATCTTAGAAAATTTCTGACCTTTTCGGTACTTGGAAAATTTCTGTTGATTTCGGTACTTCGAAAAATTCTGCCGATTTCGGTACTTTGAAAATTTCTGTTTATTTCGGTACTTAGAAAAATTATGTTGAATTTGGTACTTAGAAAAATTCCATTGATTTCGGTACTTTGAAAAGACTCAGAAGTTTTCGGTACTTAGAAAATTTCTGACGTTTTCGGTACTTTGAAAAATTCTGATGATTTCGGTACTTAGAAAAATTCTGTTGATTTCGGTACTTAGAAAAAATCTGTCGATTTCGGTACTTAGAAAAGACTCGGAAGTTTTCGGTACTTACAAAATTTCTGCCTTTTTCGGTACTTAAAAAACATTCAGAAGTTTTCGTTACTTAGAAAAATTCTGTCGAATTCGGTACTTAGAAAAATTCTGTTGATTTCGGTACTTGGAAAATTTCTGCCTTTTTCGGTACTTTGAAAAGACTCAGAAGTTTGCAGTACTTAGAAAATTTCTGACATTTTCGGTACTTAGAAAAATACTTACGATTTCGATACTTATTAAACATTCAGAAGTTTTCGGTACTTAGAAAAATTCTGCCGATTTCGGTACTTAGAAAAATTCTGTTGATTTCGGTACTTAGAAAAATTATGTCGATTTCGGTACTTAGAAAAGACTCGGAAGTTTTCGGTACTTAGAAAATTTCTGACGTTTTCGGTGCTTAGAAAAATTCTTTTGATTTCGGTACTTAGAAAATTTCTGCCTTTTTCGGTACTTAGAAAACATTCAAAAGTTTTCGGTACTTAGAAAAATTCTGTCGAATTCGGTACTTGGAAAATTTCTGCCTTTTTCGGTACTTTGAAAAGACTCAGAAGTTTTCAGTACTTAGAAAATTTCTGACGTTTTCGGTACTTAGAAAAATTCTGACGTTTTCGGTATTTAGAACAATTCTGCCGATTTCGGTACTTAGAAAAATTCTGTTGATTTCGGTACTTAGAAAAAATCTGTCGATTTCGGTACTTAGAAAAGACTCGGAAGTTTTCGGTACTTACAAAATTTCTGCCTTTTTCGGTACTTAGAAAACATTCAGAAGTTTTCGTTACTTAGAAAAATTCTGTCGAATTCGGTACTTAGAAAAATTCTGTTGATTTCGGTACTTGGAAAATTTCTGCCTTTTTCGGTACTTTGAAAAGACTCAGAAGTTTGCAGTACTTAGAAAATTTCTGACATTTTCGGTACTTAGAAAAATACTTACGATTTCGATACTTATTAAACATTCAGAAGTTTTCGGTACTTAGAAAAATTCTGCCGATTTCGGTACTTAGAAAAATTCTGTTGATTTCGGTACTTAGAAAAATTATGTCGATTTCGGTACTTAGAAAAGACTCGGAAGTTTTCGGTACTTAGAAAATTTCTGACGTTTTCGGTGCTTAGAAAAATTCTTTTGATTTCGGTACTTAGAAAATTTCTGCCTTTTTCGGTACTTAGAAAACATTCAAAAGTTTTCGGTACTTAGAAAAATTCTGTCGAATTCGGTACTTGGAAAATTTCTGCCTTTTTCGGTACTTTGAAAAGACTCAGAAGTTTTCAGTACTTAGAAAATTTCTGACGTTTTCGGTACTTAGAAAAATTCTGACGTTTTCGGTATTTAGAAAAATTCTGCCGATTTCGGTACTTAGAAAAATTCTGTTGATTTCGGTACTTAGAAAAAATCTGTCGATTTCGGTACTTAGAAAAGACTCGGAAGTTTTCGGTACTTACAAAATTTCTGCCTTTTTCGGTACTTAGAAAACATTCAGAAGTTTTCGTTACTTAGAAAAATTCTGTCGAATTCGGTACTTAGAAAAATTCTGTTGATTTCGGTACTTGGAAAATTTCTGCCTTTTTCGGTACTTTGAAAAGACTCAGAAGTTTGCAGTACTTAGAAAATTTCTGACATTTTCGGTACTTAGAAAAATACTTACGATTTCGATACTTATTAAACATTCAGAAGTTTTCGGTACTTAGAAAAATTCTGCCGATTTCGGTACTTAGAAAAATTCTGTTGATTTCGGTACTTAGAAAAATTATGTCGATTTCGGTACTTAGAAAAGACTCGGAAGTTTTCGGTACTTAGAAAATTTCTGACGTTTTCGGTGCTTAGAAAAATTCTTTTGATTTCGGTACTTAGAAAATTTCTGCCTTTTTCGGTACTTAGAAAACATTCAAAAGTTTTCGGTACTTAGAAAAATTCTGTCGAATTCGGTACTTGGAAAATTTCTGCCTTTTTCGGTACTTTGAAAAGACTCAGAAGTTTTCAGTACTTAGAAAATTTCTGACGTTTTCGGTACTTAGAAAAATTCTGACGTTTTCGGTATTTAGAAAAATTCTGCCGATTTCGGTACTTAGAAAAATTCTGTTGATTTCGGTACTTAGAAAAAATCTGTCGATTTCGGTACTTAGAAAAGACTCGGAAGTTTTCGGTACTTAGAAAAATTCTGCCGATTTCGGTACTAAGAAAATTTCTGACATTTTCGGTACTTAGAAAATTTCTGACGTTTTCGGTACTTAGAAAAATTCTGATGATTTCGGATCATAGAAAATTTCTGACCTTTTCGATACTTAGAAAATTTCTGACGTTTTCGGTACTTAGAAAAATTCTGTCGATTTCGGTAATTGGAAAATTTCTGCCTTTTTCGGTACTTTGAAAAGACTCAGAAGTTTTCAGTACTTAAAAAATATCTGACGTTTTCGGTACTTAGAAAATTTCTGACATTTTCGGTACTTAGAAAAATTCCGCCGATTTCGGTACTTTGAAAAATTCTGTTGATTTCGGTACTTAGAAAAATTCTGTCGATTTCGGTACTTAGAAAAGACTCGGAAGTTTTCGGTACTTAGAAAAATTCTGCCGATTTCGGTACTAAGAAAATTTCTGACATTTTCGGTACTTAGAAAATTTCTGACGTTTTCGGTACTTAGAAAAATTCTGATGATTTCGGATCTTAGAAAATTTCTGACCTTTTCGGTACTTGGAAAATTTCTGTTGATTTCGGTACTTCGAAAAATTCTGCCGATTTCGGTACTTTGAAAATTTCTGTTTATTTCGGTACTTAGAAAAATTATGTTGAATTTGGTACTTAGAAAAATTCCATTGATTTCGGTACTTTGAAAAGACTCAGAAGTTTTCGGTACTTAGAAAATTTCTGACGTTTTCGGTACTTTGAAAAATTCTGATGATTTCGGTACTTAGAAAAATTCTGTTGATTTCGGTACTTAGAAAAAATCTGTCGATTTCGGTACTTAGAAAAGACTCGGAAGTTTTCGGTACTTACAAAATTTCTGCCTTTTTCGGTACTTAGAAAACATTCAGAAGTTTTCGTTACTTAGAAAAATTCTGTCGAATTCGGTACTTAGAAAAATTCTGTTGATTTCGGTACTTGGAAAATTTCTGCCTTTTTCGGTACTTTGAAAAGACTCAGAAGTTTGCAGTACTTAGAAAATTTCTGACATTTTCGGTACTTAGAAAAATACTTACGATTTCGATACTTATTAAACATTCAGAAGTTTTCGGTACTTAGAAAAATTCTGCCGATTTCGGTACTTAGAAAAATTCTGTTGATTTCGGTACTTAGAAAAATTATGTCGATTTCGGTACTTAGAAAAGACTCGGAAGTTTTCGGTACTTAGAAAATTTCTGACGTTTTCGGTGCTTAGAAAAATTCTTTTGATTTCGGTACTTAGAAAATTTCTGCCTTTTTCGGTACTTAGAAAACATTCAAAAGTTTTCGGTACTTAGAAAAATTCTGTCGAATTCGGTACTTGGAAAATTTCTGCCTTTTTCGGTACTTTGAAAAGACTCAGAAGTTTTCAGTACTTAGAAAATTTCTGACGTTTTCGGTACTTAGAAAAATTCTGACGTTTTCGGTATTTAGAAAAATTCTGCCGATTTCGGTACTTAGAAAAATTCTGTTGATTTCGGTACTTAGAAAAAATCTGTCGATTTCGGTACTTAGAAAAGACTCGGAAGTTTTCGGTACTTAGAAAAATTCTGCCGATTTCGGTACTAAGAAAATTTCTGACATTTTCGGTACTTAGAAAATTTCTGACGTTTTCGGTACTTAGAAAAATTCTGATGATTTCGGATCATAGAAAATTTCTGACCTTTTCGATACTTAGAAAATTTCTGACGTTTTCGGTACTTAGAAAAATTCTGTCGATTTCGGTAATTGGAAAATTTCTGCCTTTTTCGGTACTTTGAAAAGACTCAGAAGTTTTCAGTACTTAAAAAATATCTGACGTTTTCGGTACTTAGAAAATTTCTGACATTTTCGGTACTTAGAAAAATTCCGCCGATTTCGGTACTTTGAAAAATTCTGTTGATTTCGGTACTTAGAAAAATTCTGTCGATTTCGGTACTTAGAAAAGACTCGGAAGTTTTCGGTACTTAGAAAAATTCTGCCGATTTCGGTACTAAGAAAATTTCTGACATTTTCGGTACTTAGAAAATTTCTGACGTTTTCGGTACTTAGAAAAATTCTGATGATTTCGGATCTTAGAAAATTTCTGACCTTTTCGGTACTTGGAAAATTTCTGTTGATTTCGGTACTTCGAAAAATTCTGCCGATTTCGGTACTTTGAAAATTTCTGTTTATTTCGGTACTTAGAAAAATTATGTTGAATTTGGTACTTAGAAAAATTCCATTGATTTCGGTACTTTGAAAAGACTCAGAAGTTTTCGGTACTTAGAAAATTTCTGACGTTTTCGGTACTTTGAAAAATTCTGATGATTTCGGTACTTAGAAAAATTCTGTTGATTTCGGTACTTAGAAAAAATCTGTCGATTTCGGTACTTAGAAAAGACTCGGAAGTTTTCGGTACTTACAAAATTTCTGCCTTTTTCGGTACTTAGAAAACATTCAGAAGTTTTCGTTACTTAGAAAAATTCTGTCGAATTCGGTACTTAGAAAAATTCTGTTGATTTCGGTACTTGGAAAATTTCTGCCTTTTTCGGTACTTTGAAAAGACTCAGAAGTTTGCAGTACTTAGAAAATTTCTGACATTTTCGGTACTTAGAAAAATACTTACGATTTCGATACTTATTAAACATTCAGAAGTTTTCGGTACTTAGAAAAATTCTGCCGATTTCGGTACTTAGAAAAATTCTGTTGATTTCGGTACTTAGAAAAATTATGTCGATTTCGGTACTTAGAAAAGACTCGGAAGTTTTCGGTACTTAGAAAATTTCTGACGTTTTCGGTGCTTAGAAAAATTCTTTTGATTTCGGTACTTAGAAAATTTCTGCCTTTTTCGGTACTTAGAAAACATTCAAAAGTTTTCGGTACTTAGAAAAATTCTGTCGAATTCGGTACTTGGAAAATTTCTGCCTTTTTCGGTACTTTGAAAAGACTCAGAAGTTTTCAGTACTTAGAAAATTTCTGACGTTTTCGGTACTTAGAAAAATTCTGACGTTTTCGGTATTTAGAAAAATTCTGCCGATTTCGGTACTTAGAAAAATTCTGTTGATTTCGGTACTTAGAAAAAATCTGTCGATTTCGGTACTTAGAAAAGACTCGGAAGTTTTCGGTACTTACAAAATTTCTGCCTTTTTCGGTACTTAGAAAACATTCAGAAGTTTTCGTTACTTAGAAAAATTCTGTCGAATTCGGTACTTAGAAAAATTCTGTTGATTTCGGTACTTGGAAAATTTCTGCCTTTTTCGGTACTTTGAAAAGACTCAGAAGTTTGCAGTACTTAGAAAATTTCTGACATTTTCGGTACTTAGAAAAATACTTACGATTTCGATACTTATTAAACATTCAGAAGTTTTCGGTACTTAGAAAAATTCTGCCGATTTCGGTACTTAGAAAAATTCTGTTGATTTCGGTACTTAGAAAAATTATGTCGATTTCGGTACTTAGAAAAGACTCGGAAGTTTTCGGTACTTAGAAAATTTCTGACGTTTTCGGTGCTTAGAAAAATTCTTTTGATTTCGGTACTTAGAAAATTTCTGCCTTTTTCGGTACTTAGAAAACATTCAAAAGTTTTCGGTACTTAGAAAAATTCTGTCGAATTCGGTACTTGGAAAATTTCTGCCTTTTTCGGTACTTTGAAAAGACTCAGAAGTTTTCAGTACTTAGAAAATTTCTGACGTTTTCGGTACTTAGAAAAATTCTGACGTTTTCGGTATTTAGAAAAATTCTGCCGATTTCGGTACTTAGAAAAATTCTGTTGATTTCGGTACTTAGAAAAAATCTGTCGATTTCGGTACTTAGAAAAGACTCGGAAGTTTTCGGTACTTACAAAATTTCTGCCTTTTTCGGTACTTAGAAAACATTCAGAAGTTTTCGTTACTTAGAAAAATTCTATCGAATTCGGTACTTAGAAAAATTCTGTTGATTTCGGTACTTAGAAAAATTCTGTCGATTTCGGTACTTAGAAAAGACTCGGAGGTTTTCGGTACTTAGAAAATTTCTGACGTTTTCGGTACTTTGAAAAATTCTTTTGATTTCGGTACTTAGAAAATTTCTGCCTTTTTCGGTACTTTGAAAAGACTCAGAAGTTTTCGGTACTTAGAAAATTTCTGGCGATTTCGGTACTTAGAAAAATTCTGACGGTTTCGGTACTTAGAAAAATTCTGTCGATTTCGGTACTTAGAAAACATTCTGAAGATTTCGGTACTTTGAAAATTTCTGCCTTTTTCGGTACTTAGAAAACATTCAAAAGTTTTCGGAACTTAGAAAAATTCTGTCGAATTCGGTACTTAGAAAAATTCTGTTGATTTCGGTACTTAGAAAAATTCAGTCAATTTCGGTACTTAGGAAAATTCTTACGATTTCGATACTTATATAACATTCAGAAGGTTTCGGTTCTTAGAAAAATTCTGCCGATTTCGGTACTTAGAAAATTCTGACGATTTCGGTACTTTGAAAAATTCTGCCTTTTTAGGTACTTTGAAAAGACTAGGAAGTTTGCAGTACTTAGAAAATTTCTGACGTTTTCGGTACTTTGAAAAATTCTTTTGATTTCGGTACTTAGAAAAATTCTGACGATATCGGTACTTAGAAAATTCTGACGATTTCGGTACTTAGAAACATTCTGATGATTTCGGATCTTAGAAAATTTCTGACCTTTTCGATACTTAGAAAATTTCTGACGTTTTCGGTACTTAGAAAAATTCTGTCGATTTCGGTACTTGGAAAATTTCTGCCTTTTTCGGTACTTTGAAAAGACTCAGAAGTTTTCAGTACTTAGAAAATTTCTGCCTTTTTCGGTACTTAGAAAACATTCAGAAGTTTTCGTTACTTAGAAAAATTCTGTCGAATTCGGTACTTAGAAAAATTCTGTTGATTTCGGTACTTAGAAAATTTCTGCCTTTTTCGGTACTTTGAAAAGACTCAGAAGTTTGCAGTACTCAGAAAATTTCTGACATTTTCGGTACTTAGAAAAATACTTACGATTTCGATACTTAGAAAAATTCTGTCGATTTCGGTACTTAGAAAAGACTCGGAAGTTTTCGGTACTTAGAAAATTTCTGACGTTTTCGGTACTTAGAAAAATTCTTTTGATTTCGGTACTTAGAAAATTTCTGCCTTTTTCGGTACTTTGAAAAGACTCAGAAGTTTTCGGTACTTAGAAAATTTCTGACGATTTCGGTACTTAGAAAAATTCTGACGATTTCGGTACTTAGAAAAATTATGTCGATTTCGGTACTTAGAAAACATTCAGAAGTTTTCGGTACTTAGAAAATTTCTGCCTTTTTCGGTTCTTAGAAAACATTCAAAAGTTTTCGGAACTTAGAAAAATTCTGTCGAATTCGGTACTTAGAAAAATTCTGTTGATTTCGGTACTTAGAAAAATTCAGTCAATTTCGGTACTTAGAAAAATTCTTACGATTTCGATACTTATTAAACATACAGAATTTTTCGGTAATAAGAAAAATTCTGCCGATTTCGGTACTTAGAAAATTCTGACGATTTCGGTACTTTGAAAAATTCTGCCTTTTTCGGTACTTTGAAAAGACTAGGAAGTTTGCAGTACTTAGAAAATTTCTGACGTTTTCGGTACTTAGAAAAATTCTTTTGATTTCGGTACTTAGTAAAATTCTGACGATATCGGTACTTAAAAATTCTGACGATTTCGGTACTTAGAAACATTCTGATGATTTCGGATCTTAGAAAATTTCTGACCTTTTCGATACTTAGAAAATTTCTGACGTTTTCGGTACTTAGAAAAATTCTGCCGATTTCGGTACTTAGAAAAATTCTGTTGATTTCGGTACTTAGAAAAATTCTGTCGATTTCGGTACTTAGAAAAGACTCGGAAGTTTTCGGTACTTAGAAAAATTCTGCCGATTTCGGTACTAAGAAAATTTCTGACACTTTCGGTACTTAGAAAATTTCTGACGTTTTCGGTACTTAGAAAAATTCTGATGATTTCGGATCTTAGAAAATTTCTGACCTTTTCGGTACTTAGAAAATTTCTGTTGATATCGGTACTTGGAATATTTCTGCCTTTTTCGGTACTTTGAAAAGACTCAGAAGTTTTCAGTACTTAGAAAATTTCTGACGTTTTCGGTACTTAGAAAATTTCTGACGTTTTCGGTACTTCGAAAAATTCTGCCGATTTTGGTACTTAGAAAAGTTCCGTTGATTTCGGTACTTTGAAAAGACTCAGAAGTTTTCGGTACTTAGAAAATTTCTGACGTTTTCGGTACTTTGAAAAATTCTGATGATTTCGGTACTTAGAAAAATTCTGTTGATTTCGGTACTTAGAAAAAATCTGTCGATTTCGGTACTTAGAAAAGACTCGGAAGTTTTCGGTACTTACGAAATTTCTGTATTTTTCGGTACTTAAAAACATTCAGAAGTTTTCGTTACTTAGAAAAATTCTGTCGAATTCGGTACTTAGAAAAATTCTGTTGATTTCGGTACTTGGAAAATTTCTGCCTTTTTCGGTACTTTGAAAAGACTCAGAAGTTTGCAGTACTTAGAAAATTTCTGACATTTTCGGTACTTAGAAAAATACTTACGATTTCGATACTTATTAAACATTCAGAAGTTTTCGGTACTTAGAAAAATTCTGCCGATTTCGGTACTTAGAAAAATTCTGTTGATTTCGGTACTTAGAAAAATTCTGTCGATTTCGGTACTTAGAAAAGACTCGGAAGTTTTCGGTGCTTAGAAAATTTCTGACGTTTTCGGTACTTAGAAAAATTCTTTTGATTTCGGTACTTAGAAAATTTCTGCCTTTTTCGGTACTTAGAAAACATTCAAAAGTTTTCGGTACTTAGAAAAATTCTATCGAATTCGGTACTTAGAAAAATTCTGTTGATTTCGGTACTTGGAAAATTTCTGCCTTTTTCGGTACTTTGAAAAGACTCAGAAGTTTTCAGTACTTAGAAAATTTCTGACGTTTTCGGTACTTAGAAAAATTCTGACGTTTTCGGTACTTAGAAAAATTCAGTCGATTTCGGTACTTAGAAAAATTCTTACGATTTCGATACTTATTAAACATACAGAAGTTTTCGGTACTTAGAAAAATTCTGCCGATTTCGGTACTTTGAAAAATTCTGCCTTTTTCGGTACTTTGAAAAGACTAGGAAGTTTGCAGTACTTAGAAAATTTCTGACGTTTCCGGTACTTAGAAAAATTCTTACGATTTCGGTACTTAGAAAAATTCTGATGATTTCGGAACTTAGAAAAATTCTGCTGATTTCGGTACTTGGAAAATTTCTGCCTTTTTCGGAAATTTGAAAAGACTCAGAAGTTTTCTGTACTTAGAAAATTTCTGACGTTTTCGGTACTTAGAAAATTTCTGACGTTTTCGGTACTTAGAAAAATTCTGCCGATTTCGGTACTTAGAAAAATTCTGTTGATTTCGGTACTTAGAAAAATTCAGTCGATTTCGGTACTCAGAAAAATTCTTACGATTTCGATACTTATTAAACATACAGAATTTTTCGGTAATAAGAAAAATTCTGCCGATTTCGGTACTTAGAAAATTCTGACGATTTCGGTACTTTGAAAAATTCTGCCTTTTTCGGTACTTTGAAAAGACTAGGAAGTTTGCAGTACTTAGAAAATTTCTGACGTTTTCGGTACTTAGAAAAATTCTTTTGATTTCGGTACTTAGAAAAATTCTGACGATACCGGTACTTAAAAATTCTGACGATTTCGGTACTTAGAAACATTCTGATGATTTCGGATCTTAGAAAATTTCTGACCTTTTCGATACTTAGAAAATTTCTGACGTTTTCGGTACTTAGAAAAATTCTGTCGATTTCGGTACTTGGAAAATTTCTGCCTTTTTCGGTACTTTGAAAAGACTCAGAAGTTTTCAGTACTTAAAAAATATCTGACGTTTTCGGTACTTAGATAATTTCTGACATTTTCGGTACTTAGAAAAATTCTGCCGATTTCGGTACTTAGAAAAATTCTGTTGATTTCGGTACTTAGAAAAATTCTGTCGATTTCGGTACTTAGAAAAGACTCGGAAGTTTTCGGTACTTAGAAAAATTCTGCCGATTTCGGTACTAAGAAAATTTCTGACATTTTCGGTACTTAGAAAATTTCTGACGTTTTCGGTACTTAAAAAAATTCTGATGATTTCGGATCTTAGAAAATTTCTGACCTTTTCGGTACTTAGAAAATTTCTGTTGATATCGGTACTTGGAATATTTCTGCCTTTTTCGGTACTTTGAAAAGACTCAGAAGTTTTCAGTACTTAGAAAATTTCTGACGTTTTCGGTACTTAGAAAATTTCTGACGTTTTCGGTACTTTGAAAAGACTCAGAAGTTTTCAGTACTTAGAAAATTTCTGACGTTTTCGGTACTTAGAAAAAGTCTGACGTTTTCGGTACTTAGAAAAATTCTGCCGATTTCGGTACTTTGAAAAATTCTGTTGATTTCGGTACTTAGAAAAATTCAGTCGATTTCGGTACTTAGAAAAATTCTTACGATTTCGATACTTATTAAACATACAGAAGTTTTCGGTACTTAGAAAAATTCTGCCGATTTCGGTACTTAGATAATTCTGACGATTTCGGTACTTTGAAAAATTCTGCCTTTTTCGGTACTTTGAAAAGACTAGGAAGTTTGCAGTACTTAGAAAATTTCTGACGTTTTCGGTACTTAGAAAAATTCTTTTGATTTCGGAACTTAGAAAAATTCTGACGATATCGGTACTTAGAAAATTCTGACGATTTCGGTACTTAGAAACATTCTGATGATTTCGGATCTTAGAAAATTTCTGACCTTTTCGATACTTAGAAAATTTCTGACGTTTTCGGTACTTAGAAAAATTCTGTCGATTTCGGTACTTGGAAAATTTCTGCCTTTTTCGGTACTTTGAAAAGACTCAGAAGTTTTCAGTACTTAGAAAATATCTGACGTTTTCGGTACTTAGAAAATTTCTGACATTTTCGGTACTTAGAAAAATTCTGCCGATTTCGGTACTTAGAAAAATTCTGTTGATTTCGGTACTTAGAAAAAATCTGTCGATTTCGGTACTGAGAAAAGACTCGGAAGTTTTCGGTACTTACAAAATTTCTGCGTTTTTCGGTACTTAGAAAACATTCAGAAGTTTTCGTTACTTAGAAAAATTCTGTCGAATTCGGTACTTAGAAAAATTCTGTTGATTTCGGTACTTGGAAAATTTCTGCCTTTTTCGGTACTTAGAAAAATACTTACGATTTCGATACTTATTAAACATTCAGAAGTTTTCGGTACTTAGCAAAATTCTGCCGATTTCGGTATTTAGAAAAATTCTGTTGATTTCGGTACTTAGAAGAATTCTGTCGATTTCGGTACTTAGAAAAGACTCGGAAGTTTTCGGTACTTAGAAAATTTCTGACGTTTTCGGTACTTAGAAAAATTCTTTTGATTTCGGTACTTAGAAAATTTCTGCCTTTTTCGGTACTTTGAAAAGACCCAGAAGTTTTCGGTACTTAGAAAATTTCTGACGATTTCGGTACTTAGAAAAATTCTGACGATTTCGGTACTTAGAAAAATTCTGTCGATTTCGGTACATAGAAAACATTCAGAAGTTTTCGGTACTTAGAAAATTTCTGCCTTTTTCGGTACTTAGAAAACATTCAAAAGTTTTCGGTACTTAGAAAAATTCTGTCGAATTCGGAACTTAGAAAAATTCTGTTGATTTCGGTACTTAGAAAAATTCAGTCAATTTCGGTACTTAGGAAAATTCTTACGATTTCGATACTTATTAAACATTCAGAAGTTTTCGGTACTTAGAAAAATTCTGCCGATTTCGGTACTTAGAAAATTCTGTCGATTTCGGTACTTTGAAAAATTCTGCCTTTTTCGGTACTTTGAAAAGACTAGGAAGTTTGCAGTACTTAGAAAATTTCTGACGTTTTCGGTACTTAGAAAAATTCTTTTGATTTCGGTACTTAGAAAAATTCTGACGATATCGGTACTTAGAAAATTCTGACGATTTCGGTACTTAGAAACATTCTGATGATTTCGGATCTTAGAAAATTTCTGACCTTTTCGATACTTAGAAAATTTCTGACGTTTTCGGTACTTAGAAAAATTCTGTCGATTTCGGTACTTGGAAAATTTCTGCCTTTTTCGGTACTTTGAAAAGACTAAGAAGTTTTCAGTACTTAAAAAATATCTGACGTTTTCGGTACTTAGAAAATTTCTGACATTTTCGGTACTTAGAAAAATTCTGCCGATTTCGGTACTTAGAAAAATTCTGTTGATTTCGGTACTTAGAAAAATTCTGTCGATTTCGGTACTTAGAAAACATTCAAAAGTTTTCGGTACTTAGAAAAATTCTGTCGAATTCGGAACTTAGAAAAATTCTGTTGATTTCGGTACTTAGAAAAATTCAGTCAATTTCGGTACTTAGGAAAATTCTTACGATTTCGATACTTATTAAACATTCAGAAGTTTTCGGTACTTAGAAAAATTCTGCCGATTTCGGTACTTAGAAAATTCTGTCGATTTCGGTACTTTGAAAAATTCTGCCTTTTTCGGTACTTTGAAAAGACTAGGAAGTTTGCAGTACTTAGAAAATTTCTGACGTTTTCGGTACTTAGAAAAATTCTTTTGATTTCGGTACTTAGAAAAATTCTGACGATATCGGTACTTAGAAAATTCTGACGATTTCGGTACTTAGAAACATTCTGATGATTTCGGATCTTAGAAAATTTCTGACCTTTTCGATACTTAGAAAATTTCTGACGTTTTCGGTACTTAGAAAAATTCTGTCGATTTCGGTACTTGGAAAATTTCTGCCTTTTTCGGTACTTTGAAAAGACTAAGAAGTTTTCAGTACTTAAAAAATATCTGACGTTTTCGGTACTTAGAAAATTTCTGACATTTTCGGTACTTAGAAAAATTCTGCCGATTTCGGTACTTAGAAAAATTCTGTTGATTTCGGTACTTAGAAAAATTCTGTCGATTTCGGTACTTAGAAAAGACTCGGAAGTTTTCGGTACTTAGAAAAATTCTGCCGATTTCGGTACTAAGAAAATTTCTGACATTTTCGGTACTTAGAAAATTTCTGACGTTTTCGGTACTTAGAAAAATTCTGATGATTTCGGATCTTAGAAAATTTCTGACCTTTTCGGTACTTAGAAAATTTCTGTTGATATCGGTACTTGGAATATTTCTGCCTTTTTCGGTACTTTGAAAAGACTCAGAAGTTTTCAGTACTTAGAAAATTTCTGACGTTTTCGGTACTTTGAAAAGACTCAGAAGTTTTCAGTACTTAGAAAATTTCTGACGTTTTCGGTACTTAGAAAAATTCTGACGTTTTCGGTACTTAGAAAAATTCTGCCGATTTCGGTACTTTGAAAAATTCTGTTGATTTCGGTACTTAGAAAAATTCAGTCGATTTCGGTACTTAGAAAAATTCTTACGATTTCGATACTTATTAAACATACAGAAGTTTTCGGTACTTAGAAAAATTCTGCCGATTTCGGTACTTAGATATTTCTGACGATTTCGGTACTTTGAAAAATTCTGCCTTTTTCGGTACTTTGAAAAGACTAGGAAGTTTGCAGTACTTAGAAAATTTCTGACGTTTTCGGTACTTAGAAAAATTCTTTTGATTTCGGAACTTAGAAAATTTCTGACCTTTTCGATACTTAGAAAATTTCTGACGTTTTCGGTACTTAGAAAAATTCTGTCGATTTCGGTACTTGGAAAATTTCTGCCTTTTTCGGTACTCTGAAAAGACTCAGAAGTTTTCAGTACTTAGAAAATATCTGACGTTTTCGGTACTTAGAAAATTTCTGACATTTTCGGTACTTAGAAAAATTCTGCCTATTTCGGTACTTTGAAAAATTCTGTTGATTTCGGTACTTAGAAAAAATCTGTCGATTTCGGTACTTAGAAAAGACTCGGAAGTTTTCGGTACTTACAAAATTTCTGCCTTTTTCGGTACTTAGAAAACATTCAGAAGTTTTCGTTACTTAGAAAAATTCTGTCGAATTCGGTACTTAGAAAAATTCTGTTGATTTCGGTACTTGGAAAATTTCTGCCTTTTTCGGTACTTAGAAAAATACTTACGATTTCGATACTTATTAAACATTCAGAAGTTTTCGGTACTTAGCAAAATTCTGCCGATTTCGGTACTTAGAAAAATTCTGTTGATTTCGGTACTTAGAAAAATTCTGTCGATTTCGGTACTTAGAAAAGACTCGGAAGTTTTCGGTACTTAGAAAATTTCTGACGTTTTCGGAACTTAGAAAAATTCTTTTGATTTCGGTACTTAGAAAATTTCTGCCTTTTTCGGTACTTTGAAAAGACTCAGAAGTTTTCGGTACTTAGAAAAATTCTGACGATTTCGGTACTTAGAAAAATTCTGTCGATTTCGGTACATAGAAAACATTCAGAAGTTTTCGGTACTTAGAAAATTTCTGCCTTTTTCGGTACTTAGAAAACATTCAAAAGTTTTCGGTACTTAGAAAAATTCTGTCGAATTCGGAACTTAGAAAAATTCTGTTGATTTCGGAACTTAGAAAAATTCAGTCAATTTCGGTACTTTGGAAAATTCTTACGATTTCGATACTTATTAAACATTCAGAAGTTTTCGGTACTTAGAAAAATTCTGCCGATTTCGGTACTTAGAAAATTCTGACGATTTCGGTACTTTGAAAAATTCTGCCTTTTTCGGTACTTTGAAAAGACTCAGAAGTTTTCAGTACTTAGAAAATTTCTGACGTTTTCGGTACTTAGAAAATTTATGACCTTTTCGGTACTTAGAAAATTTCTGTTGATTTCGGTACTTGGAAAATTTCTGCCTTTTTCGGTACTTTGAAAAGACTCAGAAGTTTTCGGTACTTAGAAAATTTCTGACGTTTTCGGTACTTAGAAAAATACTTACGATTTCGATACTTATTAAACATTCAGAAGTTTTCGGTACTTAGAAAAATTCTGTTGATTTCGGTACTTAGAAAAATCCTGTCGATTTCGGTACTTAGAAAAGACTCGGAAGTTTTCGGTACTTAGAAAATTTCTGACGTTTTCGGTACTTAGAAAAATTCTTTTGATTTCGGTACTTAGAAAATTTCTGCCTTTTTCGGTACTTTGAAAAGACTCAGAAGTTTTCGGTACTTAGAAAATTTCTGACATTTTCGGTACTTAGAAAATTTCTGTTGATTTCATTACTTGGAAAATTTCTGCCTTTTTCGGTACTTTGAAAAGACTCAGAAGTTTTCAGTACTTAGAAAATTTCTGACGTTTTCGGTACTTAGAAAATTTCTGACGTTTTCGGTACTTCGAAAAATTCTGCCGATTTCGGTACTTAGAAAAATTCTGTTTATTTCGGTACTTAGAAAAATTCTGTTGAATTTGGTACTTAGAAAAATTCCGTTGATTTCGGTACTTTGAAAAGACTCAGAAGTTTTCGGTACTTAGAAAATTTCTGACGTTTTCGGTTCTTTGAACAATTCTGATGATTTCGGTACTTAGAAAAATTCTGTTGATTTCGGTACTTAGAAAAAATCTGTCGATTTCGGTACTTAGAAAAGACTCGGAAGTTTTCGGTACTTACAAAATTTCTGCCTTTTTCGGTACTTAGAAAACATTCAGAAGTTTTCGTTACTTAGAAAAATTCTGTCGAATTCGGTACTTAGAAAAATTCTGTTGATTTCGGTACTTGGAAAATTTCTGCCTTATTCGGTACTTTGAAAAGACTCAGAAGTTTGCAGTACTTAGAAAATTTCTGACATTTTCGGTACTTAGAAAAATACTTACGATTTCGATACTTATTAAACATTCAGAAGTTTTCGGTACTTAGAAAAATTCTGCCGATTCCGGTACTTAGAAAAATTCTGTTGATTTCGGTACTTAGAAAAATTCTGTCGATTTCGGTACTTAGAAAAGACTCGGAAGTTTTTGGTACTTAGAAAATTTCTGACGTTTTCGGTACTTAGAAAAATTCTTTTGATTTCGGTACTTAGAAAATTTCTGCCTTTTTCGGTACTTAGAAAACATTCAAAAGTTTTCGGTACTTAGAAAAATTCTGTCGAATTCGGTACTTAGAAAAATTCTGTTGATTTCGGTACTTGGAAAATTTCTGCCTTTTTCGGTACTTTGAAAAGACTCAGAAGTTTTCAGTACTTAGAAAATTTCTGACGTTTTCGGTACTTAGAAAAATTCTTTTGATTTCGGTACTTGGAAAAATTCTGACGATTTCGGTACTTAGAAAATTCTGACGATTTCGGTACTTAGAAAAATTCTGATGATTTCGGATCTTAGAAAATTTCTGACCTTTTCGATACTTAGAAAATTTCTGACGTTTTCGGTACTTAGAAAAATTCTGTCGATTTCGGTGCTTGGAAAATTTCTGCCTTTTTCGGTACTTTTAAAAGACTCATAAGTTTTCAGTACTTAGAAAATATCTGACGTTTTCGGTACTTAGAAAATTTCTGACATTTTCGGTACTTAGAAAAATTCTGCCGATTTCGGTACTTAGAAAAATTCTCTTGATTTCGGTACTTGGAAAATTTCTGCCTTTTTCGGTTCTTTGAAAAGACTCAGAAGTTTTCGGTACTTAGAAAATTTCTGACGATTTCGGTACTTAGAAAAATTCCGCCGATTTCGGTACTTAGAAAAATTCTGACGATTTCGGTTTTTAGAAAAATTCTGGTGATTTCGGTACTTAGAAAATTTCTGACGTTTCCGGTACTTAGAAAAATTCTTACGATTTCGATACTTAGAAAACATTCAGAAGTTTTCGGTACTTAGAAAAATTCTGTCGATCTCGGTTTTTAGAAAAATTCTGGTGATTTCGGTACTTAGAAAATTTCTGACGTTTCCGGTACTTAGAAAAATTCTTACGATTTCGATACTTAGAAAACATTCAGAAGTTTTCGGTACTTAGAAAAATTCTGTCGATCTCGGTTCTTAGAAAAGACTCGGAAGTTTTCGGTACTAAGAAAATTTCTGACGTTTTCGGTACTTAGAAAAATTCTGATGATTTCGGTACTTAGAAAAATTCTGATGATTTCGGAACTTAGAAAAATTCTGCTGATTTCGGTACTTTGAAAAATTCTGCCTTTTTCGGTACTTTGAAAAGACTAGGAAGTTTGCAGTACTTAGAAAATTTCTGACGTTTTCGGTACTTAGAAAAATTCTTTTGATTTCGGTACTTAGAAAAATTCTGACGATATCGGTACTTAGAAAATTCTGACGATTTCGGTTCTTAGAAACATTCTGATGATTTCGGATCTTAGAAAATTTCTGACCTTTTCGGTACTTAGAAAATTTCTGTTGATTTCATTACTTGGAAAATTTCTGCCTTTTTCGGTACTTTGAAAAGACTCAGAAGTTTTCAGTACTTAGAAAATTTCTGACGTTTTCGGTACTTAGAAAATTTCTGACGTTTTCGGTACTTCGAAAAATTCTGCCGATTTCGGTACTTAGAAAAATTCTGTTTATTTCGGTACTTAGAAAAATTCTGTTGAATTTGGTACTTAGAAAAATTCCGTTGATTTCGGTACTTTGAAAAGACTCAGAAGTTTTCGGTACTTAGAAAATTTCTGACGTTTTCGGTTCTTTGAACAATTCTGATGATTTCGGTACTTAGAAAAATTGTGTTGATTTCGGTATTTAGAAAAAATCTGTCGATTTCGGTACTTAGAAAAGACTCGGAAGTTTTCGGTACTTACAAAATTTCTGCCTTTTTCGGTACTTAGAAAACATTCAGAAGTTTTCGTTACTTAGAAAAATTCTGTCGAATTCGGTACTTAGAAAAATTCTGTTGATTTCGGTACTTGGAAAATTTCTGCCTTATTCGGTACTTTGAAAAGACTCAGATGTTTGCAGTACTTAGAAAATTTCTGACATTTTCGGTACTTAGAAAAATACTTACGATTTCGATACTTATTAAACATTCAGAAGTTTTCGGTACTTAGAAAAATTCTGCCGATTCCGGTACTTAGAAAAATTCTGTTGATTTCGGTACTTAGAAAAATTCTGTCGATTTCGGTACTTAGAAAAGACTCGGAAGTTTTTGGTACTTAGAAAATTTCTGACGATTTCGGTTCTTAGAAACATTCTGAAGATTTCGGATCTTAGAAAAATTCTGCTGATTTCGGTACTTTGAAAAATTCTGCCTTTTTCGGTACTTTGAAAAGACTAGGAAGTTTGCAGTACTTAGAAAATTTCTGACGTTTTCGGTACTTAGAAAAATTCTTTTGATTTCGGTACTTAGAAAAATTCTGACGATATCGGTACTTAGAAAATTCTGACGATTTCGGTTCTTAGAAACATTCTGATGATTTCGGATCTTAGAAAATTTCTGACCTTTTCGGTACTTAGAAAATTTCTGTTGATTTCATTACTTGGAAAATTTCTGCCTTTTTCGGTACTTTGAAAAGACTCAGAAGTTTTCAGTACTTAGAAAATTTCTGACGTTTTCGGTACTTAGAAAATTTCTGACGTTTTCGGTACTTCGAAAAATTCTGCCGATTTCGGTACTTAGAAAAATTCTGTTTATTTCGGTACTTAGAAAAATTCTGTTGAATTTGGTACTTAGAAAAATTCCGTTGATTTCGGTACTTTGAAAAGACTCAGAAGTTTTCGGTACTTAGAAAATTTCTGACGTTTTCGGTTCTTTGAACAATTCTGATGATTTCGGTACTTAGAAAAATTGTGTTGATTTCGGTATTTAGAAAAAATCTGTCGATTTCGGTACTTAGAAAAGACTCGGAAGTTTTCGGTACTTACAAAATTTCTGCCTTTTTCGGTACTTAGAAAACATTCAGAAGTTTTCGTTACTTAGAAAAATTCTGTCGAATTCGGTACTTAGAAAAATTCTGTTGATTTCGGTACTTGGAAAATTTCTGCCTTATTCGGTACTTTGAAAAGACTCAGATGTTTGCAGTACTTAGAAAATTTCTGACATTTTCGGTACTTAGAAAAATACTTACGATTTCGATACTTATTAAACATTCAGAAGTTTTCGGTACTTAGAAAAATTCTGCCGATTCCGGTACTTAGAAAAATTCTGTTGATTTCGGTACTTAGAAAAATTCTGTCGATTTCGGTACTTAGAAAAGACTCGGAAGTTTTTGGTACTTAGAAAATTTCTGACGATTTCGGTTCTTAGAAACATTCTGAAGATTTCGGATCTTAGAAAATTTCTGACCTTTTCGATACTTAGAAAATTTCTGACGTTTTCGGTACTTAGAAAAATTCTGTCGATTTCGGTACTTGGAAAATTTCTGCCTTTTTCGGTACTTTGAAAAGACTCTGAAGTTTTCAGTACTTAGAAAATATCTGACGTTTTCGGTACTTAGAAAAATTCTGAATTCTGCCGATTTCGGTACTTAGAAAAATTCTGTTGATTTCGGTACTTAGAAAAAATCTGTCGATTTCGGTACTTAGAAAAGACTCGGAAGTTTTCGGTACTTACAAAATTTCTGCCTTTTTCGGTACTTAGAAAACATTCAGAAGTTTTCGTTACTTAGAAAAATTCTGTCGAATTCGGTACTTAGAAAAATTCTGTTGATTTCGGTACTTGGAAAATTTCCGCCTTTTTCGGTACTTTGAACAGACTCAGAAGTTTGCAGTACTAAGAAAATTTCTGACATTTTCGGTACTTAGAAAAATACTTACGATTTCGATACTTATTAAACATTCAGAAGTTTTCGGTACTTAGAAAAATTCTGCCGATTTCGGTACTTAGAAAAATTCTGTTGATTTCGGTACTTAGAAAAGACTCGGAAGTTTTCGGTACTTAGAAAATTTCTGACGTTTTCGGTACTTAGAAAAATTCTTTTGATTTCGGTACTTAGAAAATTTCTGCCTTTTTCGGTACTTTGAAAAGACTCAGAAGTTTTCGGTACTTTGAAAATTTCTGACGATTTCGGTACTTAGAAAAATTCTGACGATTTCGGTACTTAGAAAAATTCTGTCGATTTCGGTACTTAGAAAAAATTCAGAAGTTTTCGGTACTTATAAAATTTCTGCCTTTTTCGGTACTTAGAAAATTTCTGCCTTTTTCGGTACTTAGAAAACATTCAAAAGTTTTCGGTACTTAGAAAACTTCTGTCGAATTCGGTACTTAGAAAAATTCTGTTGATTTCGGTACTTAGAAAAATTCAGTCAATTTCGGTACTTAGGAAAATTCTTACGATTTCGATACTTATTAAACATTCAGAAGTTTTCGGTACTTAGAAAAATTCTGCCGATTTCGGTACTTAGAAAAATTCTGTTGATTTCGGTACTTAGAAAAATTCTGTTGATTTCGGTACTTAGAAAAAATCTGTCGATTTCGGTACTTAGAAAAATTCTGTTGATTTCGGTACTTAGAAAAATTCTGACGATATTGGTACTTAGAAAAATTCTGTCGATTTCGGTACTTGGAAAATTTCTGCCTTTTTCGGTACTTTGAAAAGACTCAGAAGTTTTCAGTACTTAGAAAATATCTGACGTTTTCGGTACTTAGAAAATTTCTGACATTTTCGGTACTTAGAAAAATTCTGCCGATTTCGGTACTTAGAAAATTTCTCTTGATTTCGGTACTTGGAAAATTTCTGCCTTTTTCGGTTCTTTGAAAAGACTCAGAAGTTTTCGGTACTTAGAAAATTTCTGACGATTTCGGTACTTAGAAAAATTCCGCCGATTTCGGTACTTAGAAAAATTCTGACGATTTCGGTTTTTAGAAAAATTCTGGTGATTTCGGTACTTAGAAATTTTCTGACGTTTCCGGTACTTAGAAAAATTCTGTCGATCTCGGTTTTTAGAAAAATTCTGGTGATTTCGGTACTTAGAAAATTTCTGACGTTTCCGGTACTTAGAAAAATTCTTACGATTTCGATACTTAGAAAACATTCAGAAGTTTTCGGTACTTAGAAAAATTCTGTCGATCTCGGTTCTTAGAAAAGACTCGGAAGTTTTCGGTACTTAGAAAATTTCTGACGATTTCGGTTTTTAGAAAAATTCTGGTGATTTCGATACTTATTAAACATTCAGAAGTTTTCGGTACTTAGAAAAATTCTGTCGATCTCGGTTTTTAGAAAAATTCTGGTGATTTCGGTACTTAGAAAATTTCTGACGTTTCCGGTACTTAGAAAAATTCTTACGATTTCGATACTTAGAAAACATTCAGAAGTTTTCGGTACTTAGAAAAATTCTGTCGATCTCGGTTCTTAGAAATGACTCGGAAGTTTTCGGTACTTAGAAAATTTCTGACGTTTTCGGTACTTAGAAAAATTCTGATGATTTCGGTACTTAGAAAAATTCTGATGATTTCGGAACTTAGAAAAATTCTGCTGATTTCGGTACTTTGAAAAATTCTGCCTTTTTCGGTACTTTGAAAAGACTAGGAAGTTTGCAGTACTTAGAAAATTTCTGACGTTTTCGGTACTTAGAAAAATTCTTTTGATTTCGGTACTTAGAAAAATTCTGACGATATCGGTACTTAGAAAATTCTGACGATTTCGGTACTTAAAAACATTCTGATGATTTCGGATCTTTGAAAATTTCTGACCTTTTCGATACTTAGAAAATTTCTGACGTTTTCGGTACTTAGAAAAATTCTGTTGATTTCGGTACTTAGAAAAATTCTGTCGATTTCGGTACTTAGAAAAGACTCGGAAGTTTTCGGTACTTAGAAAAATTCTGCCGATTTCGGTACTAAGAAAATTTCTGACATTTTCGGTACTTAGAAAATTTCTGACGTTTTCGGTACTTAGAAAAATTCTGATGATTTCGGATCTTAGAAAATTTCTGACCTTTTCGGTACTTAGAAAATTTCTGTTGATTTCGGTACTTGGAAAATTTCTGCCTTTTTCGGTACTTTGAAAAGACTCAGAAGTTTTCAGTACTTAGAAAATTTCTGACGTTTTCGGTACTTAGAAAATTTCTGACGTTTTCGGAACTTCGAAAAATTCTGCCGATTTCGGTACTTAGAAAAATTCTGTTTATTTCGGTACTTAGAAAAATTCTGTTGAATTTGGTACTTAGAAAAATTCCGTTGATTTCGGTACTTTGAAAAGACTCAGAAGTTTTCGGTACTTAGAAAATTTCTGACGTTTTCGGTACTTTGAAAAATTCTGATGATTTCGGTACTTAGAAAAATTCTGTTGATTTCGGTACTTAGAAAAAATCTGTCGATTTCGGTACTTAGAAAAGACTCGGAAGTTTTCGGTACTTACAAAATTTTTGCCTTTTTCGGTACTTAGAAAACATTCAGAAGTTTTCGTTACTTAGAAAAATTCTGTCGAATTCGGTACTTAGAAAAATTCTGTTGATTTCGGTACTTGGAAAATTTTTGCCTTTTTCGGTACTTTGAAAAGACTCAGAAGTTTGCAGTACTTAGAAAATTTCTGACATTTTCGGTACTTAGAAAAATACTTACGATTTCGATACTTATTAAACATTCAGAAGTTTTCGGTACTTAGAAAAATTCCGCCGATTTCGGTACTTAAAAAAATTCTGTTGATTTCGGTACTTGGAAAATTTCTGCCTTTTTCGGTACTTTGAAAAGACTCAGAAGTTTTCAGTACTTAGAAAATATCTGACGTTTTCGGTACTTAGAAAATTTCTGACATTTTCGGTACTTAGAAAAATTCTGCCGATTTCGGTACTTAGAAAAATTCTGTTGATTTCGGTACTTAGAAAAAATCTGTCGATTTCGGTACTTAGAAAAGACTCGGAAGTTTTCGGTACTTAGAAAATTTCTGACGTTTTCGGTACTTAGAAAAATTCTTTTGATTTCGGTACTTAGAAAATTTCTGCCTTTTTCGGTACTTTGAAAAGACTCAGAAGTTTTCGGTACTTAGAAAATTTCTGACATTTTCGGTACTTAGAAAAATTCTGCCGATTTCGGTACTTAGAAAAATTCTGTTGATTTCGGTACTTAGAAAAATTCTGTCGATTTCGGTACTTAGAAAAGACTCGGAAGTTTTCGGTACTTAGAAAAATTCTGCCGATTTCGGTACTAAGAAAATTTCTGACATTTTCGGTACTTAGAAAATTTCTGACGTTTTCGGTACTTAGAAAAATTCTGATGATTTCGGATCTTAGAAAATTTCTGACCTTTTCGGTACTTAGAAAATTTCTGTTGATTTCATTACTTGGAAAATTTCTGCCTTTTTCGGTACTTTGAAAAGACTCAGAAGTTTTCAGTACTTAGAAAATTTCTGACGTTTTCGATACTTAGAAAATTTCTGCCGATTCCGGTACTTAGAAAAATTCTGTTGATTTCGGTACTTAGAAAAATTTTGTCGATTTCGGTACTTAGAAAAGACTCGGAAGTTTTTGGTACTTAGAAAATTTCTGACGTTTTCGGTACTTAGAAAAATTCTTTTGATTTCGGTACTTAGAAAATTTCTGTCTTTTTCGGTACTTAGAAAACATTCAAAAGTTTTCGGTACTTAGAAAAATTCTGTCGAATTCGGTACTTAGAAAAATTCTGTTGATTTCGGTACTTGGAAAATTTCTGCCTTTTTCGGTACTTTGAAAAGACTCAGAAGTTTTCAGTACTTAGAAAATTTCTGACGTTTTCGGTACTTAGAAAAATTCTTTTGATTTCGGTACTTGGAAAAATTCTGACGATTTCGGTACTTAGAAAATTTCTGACGTTTTCGGTACTTAGAAAAATTCTGTCGATTTCGGTGCTTGGAAAATTTCTGCCTTTTTCGGTACTTTTAAAAGACTCAGAAGTTTTCAGTACTTAGAAAATATCTGACGTTTTCGGTACTTAGAAAATTTCTGACATTTTCGGTACTTAGAAAAATTCTGCCGATTTCGGTATTTAGAAAAATTCTCTTGATTTCGGTACTTGGAAAATTTCTGCCTTTTTCGGTTCTTTGAAAAGATTCAGAAGTTTTCGGTACTTAGAAAATTTCTGACGATTTCGGTACTTAGAAAAATTCCGCCGATTTCGGTACTTAGAAAAATTCTGACGATTTCGGTTTTTAGAAAAATTCTGGTGATTTCGGTACTTAGAAAATTTCTGACGTTTCCGGTACTTAGAAAAATTCTTACGATTTCGATACTTAGAAAACATTCAGAAGTTTTCGGTACTTAGAAAAATTCTGTCGATCTCGGTTTTTAGAAAAATTCTGGTGATTTCGGTACTTAGAAAATTTCTGACGTTTCCGGTACTTAGAAAAATTCTTACGATTTCGATACTTAGAAAACATTCAGAAGTTTTCGGTACTTAGAAAAATTCTGTCGATCTCGGTTCTTAGAAAAGACTCGGAAGTTTTCGGTACTTAGAAAATTTCTGACGTTTTCGGTACTTAGAAAAATTCTGATGATTTCGGTACTTAGAAAAATTCTGATGATTTCGGAACTTAGAAAAATTCTGCTGATTTCGGTACTTTGAAAAATTCTGCCTTTTTCGGTACTTTGAAAAGACTAGGAAGTTTGCAGTACTTAGAAAATTTCTGACGTTTTCGGTACTTAGAAAAATTCTGTCGATTTCGGTACTTGGAAAATTTCTGCCTTTTTCGGTACTTTGAAAAGACTCAGAAGTTTTCAGTACTTAGAAAATATCTGACGTTTTCGGTACTTAGAAAAATTCTGAATTCTGCCGATTTCGGTACTTAGAAAAATTCTGTTGATTTCGGTACTTAGAAAAAATCTGTCGATTTCGGTACTTAGAAAAGACTCGGAAGTTTTCGGTACTTACAAAATTTCTGCCTTTTTCGGTACTTAGAAAACATTCAGAAGTTTTCGTTACTTAGAAAAATTCTGTCGAATTCGGTACTTAGAAAAATTCTGTTGATTTCGGTACTTGGAAAATTTCCGCCTTTTTCGGTACTTTGAACAGACTCAGAAGTTTGCAGTACTAAGAAAATTTCTGACATTTTCGGTACTTAGAAAAATACTTACGATTTCGATACTTATTAAACATTCAGAAGTTTTCGGTACTTTGAAAAATTCTGCCGATTTCGGTACTTAGAAAAATTCTGTTGATTTCGGTACTTAGAAAAGACTCGGAAGTTTTCGGTACTTAGAAAATTTCTGACGTTTTCGGTACTTAGAAAAATTCTTTTGATTTCGGTGCTTAGAAAATTTCTGCCTTTTTCGGTACTTTGAAAAGACTCAGAAGTTTTCGGTACTTAGAAAATTTCTGACGATTTCGGAACTTAGAAAAATTCTGACGATTTCGGTACTTAGAAAAATTCTGTCGATTTCGGTACTTAGAAAAAATTCAGAAGTTTTCGGTACTTAGAAAATTTCTGCCTTTTTCGGTACTTAGAAAATTTCTGTTGATTTCGGTACTTAGAAAAATTCTGTCGATTTCGGTACTTAGAAAAGACTCGGAAGTTTTTGGTACTTAGAAAATTTCTGACGTTTTCGGTACTTAGAAAAATTCTTTTGATTTCGGTACTTAGAAAATTTCTGTCTTTTTCGGTACTTAGAAAACATTCAAAAGTTTTCGGTACTTAGAAAAATTCTGTCGAATTCGGTACTTAGAAAAATTCTGTTGATTTCGGTACTTGGAAAATTTCTGCCTTTTTCGGTACTTTGAAAAGACTCAGAAGTTTTCAGTACTTAGAAAATTTCTGACGTTTTCGGTACTTAGAAAAATTCTTTTGATTTCGGTACTTGGAAAAATTCTGACGATTTCGGTACTTAGAAAATTCTGACGATTTCGGTACTTAGAAAAATTCTGATGATTTCGGATCTTAGAAAATTTCTGACCTTTTCGATACTTAGAAAATTTCTGACGTTTTCGGTACTTAGAAAAATTCTGTCGATTTCGGTACTTGGAAAATTTCTGCCTTTTTCGGTTCTTTGAAAAGACTCAGAAGTTTTCGGTACTTAGAAAATTTCTGACGATTTCGGTACTTAGAAAAATTCCGCCGATTTCGGTACTTAGAAAAATTCTGACGATTTCGGTTTTTAGAAAAATTCTGGTGATTTCGGTACTTAGAAAATTTCTGACGTTTCCGGTACTTAGAAAAATTCTTACGATTTCGATACTTAGAAAACATTCAGAAGTTTTCGTTACTTAGAAAAATTCTGTCGATCTCGGTTTTTAGAAGAATTCTGGTGATTTCGGTACTTAGAAAATTTCTGACGTTTCCGGTACTTAGAAAAATTCTTACGATTTCGATACTTAGAAAACATTCAGAAGTTTTCGGTACTTAGAAAAATTCTGTCGATCTCGGTTCTTAGAAAAGACTCGGAAGTTTTCGGTACTTAGAAAATTTCTGACGTTTTCGGTACTTAGAAAAATTCTGATGATTTCGGTACTTAGAAAAATTCTGATGATTTCGGAACTTAGAAAAATTCTGCTGATTTCGGTACTTTGAAAAATTCTGCCTTTTTCGGTACTTTGAAAAGACTAGGAAGTTTGCAGTACTTAGAAAATTTCTGACGTTTTCGGTACTTAGAAAAATTCTGTCGATTTCGGTACTTGGAAAATTTCTGCCTTTTTCGGTACTTTGAAAAGACTCAGAAGTTTTCAGTACTTAGAAAATATCTGACGTTTTCGGTACTTAGAAAAATTCTGAATTCTGCCGATTTCGGTACTTAGAAAAATTCGGTTGATTTCGGTACTTAGAAAAAATCTGTCGATTTCGGTACTTAGAAAAGACTCGGAAGTTTTCGGTACTTACAAAATTTCTGCCTTTTTCGGTACTTAGAAAACATTCAGAAGTTTTCGTTACTTAGAAAAATTCTGTCGAATTCGGTACTTAGAAAAATTCTGTTGATTTCGGTACTTGGAAAATTTCCGCCTTTTTCGGTACTTTGAACAGACTCAGAAGTTTGCAGTACTAAGAAAATTTCTGACATTTTCGGTACTTAGAAAAATACTTACGATTTCGATACTTATTAAACATTCAGAAGTTTTCGGTACTTAGAAAAATTCTGCCGATTTCGGTACTTAGAAAAATTCTGTTGATTTCGGTACTTAGAAAAGACTCGGAAGTTTTCGGTACTTAGAAAATTTCTGACGTTTTCGGTACTTAGAAAAATTCTTTTGATTTCGGTGCTTAGAAAATTTCTGCCTTTTTCGGTACTTTGAAAAGACTCAGAAGTTTTCGGTACTTAGAAAATTTCTGACGATTTCGGAACTTAGAAAAATTCTGACGATTTCGGTACTTAGAAAAATTCTGTCGATTTCGGTACTTAGAAAAAATTCAGAAGTTTTCGGTACTTAGAAAATTTCTGCCTTTTTCGGTACTTAGAAAATTTCTGCCTTTTTCGGTACTTAGAAAACATTCAAAAGTTTTCGGTACTTAGAAAACTTCTGTCGAATTCGGTACTTAGAAAAATTCTGTTGATTTCGGTACTTAGAAAAATTCAGTCAATTTCGGTACTTAGGAAAATTCTTACGATTTCGATACTTATTAAACATTCAGAAGTTTTCGGTACTTAGAAAAATTCTGCCGATTTCGGTACTTAGAAAATTCTGACGATTTCGGTACTTTGAAAAATTCTGCCTTTTTCGGTACTTTGAAAAGACTAGGAAGTTTGCAGTACTTAGAAAATTTCTGACGTTTTCGGTACTTAGAAAAATTCTTTTGATTTCGGTACTTAGAAAATTCTGACGATATCGGTACTTAGAAAATTCTGACGATTTCGGTACTTAAAAACATTCTGATGATTTCGGATCTTAGAAAATTTCTGACCTTTTCGATACTTAGAAAATTTCTGACGTTTTCGGTACTTAGAAAAATTCTGTCGATTTCGGTACTTGGAAAATTTCTGCCTTTTTCGGTACTTTGAAAAGACTCAGAAGTTTTCAGTACTTAGAAAATATCTGACGTTTTCGGTACTTAGAAAATTTCTGACATTTTCGGTACTTAGAAAAATTCTGCCGATTTCGGTACTTAGAAAAATTCTCTTGATTTCGGTACTTGGAAAAAATCTGTCGATTTCGGTACTTAGAAAAGACTCGGAAGTTTTCGGTACTTAAAAAATTTTGTGCCTTTTTCGGTACTTAGAAAACATTCAGAAGTTTTCGTTACTTAGAAAAATTCTGTCGAATTCGGTACTTAGAAAAATTCTGTTGATTTCGGTACTTGGAAAATTTCTGCCTTTTTCGGTACTTTGAAAAGACTCAGAAGTTTGCAGTACTTAGAAAATTTCTGACATTTTCGGTACTTAGAAAAATACTTACGATTTCGATACTTATTAAACATTCAGAAATTTTCGGTACTTAGAAAAATTCTGCCGATTTCGGTACTTAGAAAAATTCTGTTGATTTCGGTACTTAGAAAAATTCTGTTGATTTCGGTACTTAGAAAAAATCTGTCGATTTCGGTACTTAGAAAAATTCTGTTGATTTCGGTACTTAGAAAAATTCTGACGATATTGGTACTTAGAAAAATTCTGTCGATTTCGGTACTTGGAAAATTTCTGCCTTTTTCGGTACTTTGAAAAGACTCAGAAGTTTTCAGTACTTAGAAAATATCTGACGTTTTCGGTACTTAGAAAATTTCTGACATTTTCGGTACTTAGAAAAATTCCGCCGATTTCGGTTTTTAGAAAAATTCTGGTGATTTCGGTACTTAGAAAATTTCTGACGTTTCCGGTACTTAGAAAAATTCTTACGATTTCGATACTTATTAAACATTCAGAAGTTTTCGGTACTTAGAAAAATTCTGTTGATCTCGGTTTTTAGAAAAATTCTGGTGATTTCGGTACTTAGAAAATTTCTGACGTTTCCGGTACTTAGAAAAATTCTTACGATTTCGATACTTAGAAAACATTCAGAAGTTTTCGGTACTTAGAAAAATTCTGTCGATCTCGGTTCTTAGAAAAGACTCGGAAGTTTTCGGTACTTAGAAAATTTCTGACGTTTTCGGTACTTAGAAAAATTCTGATGATTTCGGTACTTTGAAAAATTCTGCCTTTTTCGGTACTTTGAAAAGACTAGGAAGTTTGCAGTACTTAGAAAATTTCTGACGTTTTCGGTACTTAGAAAAATTCTTTTGATTTCGGTACTTAGAAAAATTCTGACGATATCGGTACTTAGAAAATTCTGACGATTTCGGTACTTAGAAAAATTCTGACGATATCGGTACTTAGAAAATTTCTGACGTTTTCGGTACTTAGAAAAATTCTGATGATTTCGGTACTTTGAAAAATTCTGCCTTTTTCGGTACTTTGAAAAGACTAGGAAGTTTGCAGTACTTAGAAAATTTCTGACGTTTTCGGTACTTAGAAAAATTCTGTTGATTTCGGTATTTGGAAAATTTCTGCCTTTTTCGGTACCTTGAACAGACTCAGAAGTTTGCAGTACTAAGAAAATTTCTGACATTTTCGGTACTTAGAAAAATACTTACGATTTCGATACTTATTAAACATTCAGAAGTTTTCGGTACTTAGAAAAATTCTGCCGATTTCGGTACTTAGAAAAATTCTGACGATTTCGGTACTTAGGAAAATTCTTACGATTTCGATACTTATTAAACATTCAGAAGTTTTCGGTACTTAGAAAAATTCTGCCGATTTCGGTACTTAGAAAATTCTGACGATTTCGGTACTTTGAAAAATTCTGCCTTTTTCGGTACTTTGAAAAGACTAGGAAGTTTGCAGTACTTAGAAAATTTCTGACGTTTTCGGTACTTAGAAAAATTCTTTTGATTTCGGTACTTAGAAAAATTCTGACGATATCGGTACTTAGAAAATTCTGACGATTTCGGTACTTAAAAACATTCTGATGATTTCGGATCTTAGAAAATTTCTGACCTTTTCGATACTTAGAAAATTTCTGACGTTTTCGGTACTTAGAAAAATTCTGTCGATTTCGGTACTTGGAAAATTTCTGCCTTTTTCGGTACTTTGAAAAGACTCAGAAGTTTTCAGTACTTAGAAAATATCTGACGTTTTCGGTACTTAGAAAAATTCTGAATTCTGCCGATTTCGGTACTTAGAAAAATTCGGTTGATTTCGGTACTTAGAAAAAATCTGTCGATTTCGGTACTTAGAAAAGACTCGGAAGTTTTCGGTACTTACAAAATTTCTGCCTTTTTCGGTACTTAGAAAACATTCAGAAGTTTTCGTTACTTAGAAAAATTCTGTCGAATTCGGTACTTAGAAAAATTCTGTTGATTTCGGTACTTGGAAAATTTCCGCCTTTTTCGGTACTTTGAACAGACTCAGAAGTTTGCAGTACTAAGAAAATTTCTGACATTTTCGGTACTTAGAAAAATACTTACGATTTCGATACTTATTAAACATTCAGAAGTTTTCGGTACTTAGAAAAATTCTGCCGATTTCGGTACTTAGAAAAATTCTGTTGATTTCGGTACTTAGAAAAGACTCGGAAGTTTTCGGTACTTAGAAAATTTCTGACGTTTTCGGTACTTAGAAAAATTCTTTTGATTTCGGTGCTTAGAAAATTTCTGCCTTTTTCGGTACTTTGAAAAGACTCAGAAGTTTTCGGTACTTAGAAAATTTCTGACGATTTCGGAACTTAGAAAAATTCTGACGATTTCGGTACTTAGAAAAATTCTGTCGATTTCGGTACTTAGAAAAAATTCAGAAGTTTTCGGTACTTAGAAAATTTCTGCCTTTTTCGGTACTTAGAAAATTTCTGCCTTTTTCGGTACTTAGAAAACATTCAAAAGTTTTCGGTACTTAGAAAACTTCTGTCGAATTCGGTACTTAGAAAAATTCTGTTGATTTCGGTACTTAGAAAAATTCAGTCAATTTCGGTACTTAGGAAAATTCTTACGATTTCGATACTTATTAAACATTCAGAAGTTTTCGGTACTTAGAAAAATTCTGCCGATTTCGGTACTTAGAAAATTCTGACGATTTCGGTACTTTGAAAAATTCTGCCTTTTTCGGTACTTTGAAAAGACTAGGAAGTTTGCAGTACTTAGAAAATTTCTGACGTTTTCGGTACTTAGAAAAATTCTTTTGATTTCGGTACTTAGAAAATTCTGACGATATCGGTACTTAGAAAATTCTGACGATTTCGGTACTTAAAAACATTCTGATGATTTCGGATCTTAGAAAATTTCTGACCTTTTCGATACTTAGAAAATTTCTGACGTTTTCGGTACTTAGAAAAATTCTGTCGATTTCGGTACTTGGAAAATTTCTGCCTTTTTCGGTACTTTGAAAAGACTCAGAAGTTTTCAGTACTTAGAAAATATCTGACGTTTTCGGTACTTAGAAAATTTCTGACATTTTCGGTACTTAGAAAAATTCTGCCGATTTCGGTACTTAGAAAAATTCTCTTGATTTCGGTACTTGGAAAAAATCTGTCGATTTCGGTACTTAGAAAAGACTCGGAAGTTTTCGGTACTTAAAAAATTTTGTGCCTTTTTCGGTACTTAGAAAACATTCAGAAGTTTTCGTTACTTAGAAAAATTCTGTCGAATTCGGTACTTAGAAAAATTCTGTTGATTTCGGTACTTGGAAAATTTCTGCCTTTTTCGGTACTTTGAAAAGACTCAGAAGTTTGCAGTACTTAGAAAATTTCTGACATTTTCGGTACTTAGAAAAATACTTACGATTTCGATACTTATTAAACATTCAGAAATTTTCGGTACTTAGAAAAATTCTGCCGATTTCGGTACTTAGAAAAATTCTGTTGATTTCGGTACTTAGAAAAATTCTGTTGATTTCGGTACTTAGAAAAAATCTGTCGATTTCGGTACTTAGAAAAATTCTGTTGATTTCGGTACTTAGAAAAATTCTGACGATATTGGTACTTAGAAAAATTCTGTCGATTTCGGTACTTGGAAAATTTCTGCCTTTTTCGGTACTTTGAAAAGACTCAGAAGTTTTCAGTACTTAGAAAATATCTGACGTTTTCGGTACTTAGAAAATTTCTGACATTTTCGGTACTTAGAAAAATTCCGCCGATTTCGGTTTTTAGAAAAATTCTGGTGATTTCGGTACTTAGAAAATTTCTGACGTTTCCGGTACTTAGAAAAATTCTTACGATTTCGATACTTATTAAACATTCAGAAGTTTTCGGTACTTAGAAAAATTCTGTTGATCTCGGTTTTTAGAAAAATTCTGGTGATTTCGGTACTTAGAAAATTTCTGACGTTTCCGGTACTTAGAAAAATTCTTACGATTTCGATACTTAGAAAACATTCAGAAGTTTTCGGTACTTAGAAAAATTCTGTCGATCTCGGTTCTTAGAAAAGACTCGGAAGTTTTCGGTACTTAGAAAATTTCTGACGTTTTCGGTACTTAGAAAAATTCTGATGATTTCGGTACTTTGAAAAATTCTGCCTTTTTCGGTACTTTGAAAAGACTAGGAAGTTTGCAGTACTTAGAAAATTTCTGACGTTTTCGGTACTTAGAAAAATTCTTTTGATTTCGGTACTTAGAAAAATTCTGACGATATCGGTACTTAGAAAATTCTGACGATTTCGGTACTTAGAAAAATTCTGACGATATCGGTACTTAGAAAATTTCTGACGTTTTCGGTACTTAGAAAAATTCTGATGATTTCGGTACTTTGAAAAATTCTGCCTTTTTCGGTACTTTGAAAAGACTAGGAAGTTTGCAGTACTTAGAAAATTTCTGACGTTTTCGGTACTTAGAAAAATTCTTTTGATTTCGGTACTTAGAAAAATTCTGACGATATCGGTACTTAGAAAATTCTGACGATTTCGGTACTTAGAAAAATTCTGACGATATCGGTACTTAGAAAATTCTGACGATTTCGGTTCTTAGAAACATTCTGATGATTTCGGATCTTAGAAAATTTCTGACCTTTTCGATACTTAGAAAATTTCTGACGTTTTCGGTACTTAGAAAAATTCTGTCGATTTCGGTACTTGGAAAATTTCTGCCTTTTTCGGTACTTTGAAAAGACTCAGAAGTTTTCAGTACTTAGAAAATATCTGACGTTTTCGGTACTTAGAAAAATTCTGAATTCTGCCGATTTCGGTACTTAGAAAAATTCTGTTGATTTCGGTACTTAGAAAATTTCCGCCTTTTTCGGTACTTTGAACAGACTCAGAAGTTTGCAGTACTAAGAAAATTTCTGACATTTTCGGTACTTAGAAAAATACTTACGATTTCGATACTTATTAAACATTCAGAAGTTTTCGGTACTTAGAAAAATTCTGCCGATTTCGGTACTTAGAAAAATTCTGTTGATTTCGGTACTTAGAAAAGACTCGGAAGTTTTCGGTACTTAGAAAATTTCTGATGTTTTCGGTACTTAGAAAAATTCTTTTGATTTCGGTACTTAGAAAATTTCTGCCTTTTTCGGTACTTTGAAAAGACTCAGAAGTTTTCGGTACTTAGAAAATTTCTGACGATTTCGGTACTTAGAAAAATTCTGACGATTTCGGTACTTAGGAAAATTCTTACGATTTCGATACTTATTAAACATTCAGAAGTTTTCGGTACTTAGAAAAATTCTGCCGATTTCGGTACTTAGAAAAATTCTGTTGATTTCGGTACTTGGAAAATTTCTGCCTTTTTCGGTACTTTGAAAAGACTCAGAAGTTTGCAGTACTTAGAAAATTTCTGACATTTTCGGTACTTAGAAAAATACTTACGATTTCGATACTTATTAAACATTCAGAAGTTTTCGGTACTTAGAAAAATTCTGCCGATTTCGGTACTTAGAAAAATTCTGTTGATTTCGGTACTTAGAAAAATTCTGACGATTTCGGTACTTAGAAAAGACTCAGAAGTTTTCGGTACTTAGAAAATTTCTGACGTTTTCGGTACTTAGAAAAATTCTTTTGATTTCGGTACTTAGAAAAATTCTGACGATATCGGTACTTAGAAAATTCTGACGATTTCGGTTCTTAGAAACATTCTGATGATTTCGGATCTTAGAAAATTTCTGACCTTTTCGATACTTAGAAAATTTCTGACGTTTTCGGTACTTAGAAAAATTCTGTCGATTTCGGTACTTGGAAAATTTCTGCCTTTTTCGGTACTTTGAATAGACTCAGAAGTTTTCAGTACTTAGAAAATATCTGACGTTTTCGGTACTTAGAAAAATTCTGAATTCTGCCGATTTCGGTACTTAGAAAAATTCTGTTGATTTCGGTACTTAGAAAAAATCTGTCGATTTCGGTACTTAAAAAAGACTCGGAAGTTTTCGGTACTTACAGAATTTCTGCCTTTTTCGGTACTAAGAAAACATTCAGAAGTTTTCGTTACTTAGAAAAATTCTGTCGAATTCGGTACTTAGAAAAATTCTGTTGATTTCGGTACTTAGAAAAGACTCGGAAGTTTTCGGTACTTAGAAAATTTCTGACGTTTTCGGTACTTAGAAAAATTCTTTTGATTTCGGTACTTAGAAAATTTCTGCCTTTTTCGGTACTTTGAAAAGACTCAGAAGTTTTCGGTACTTAGAAAATTTCTGACGATTTCGGAACTTAGAAAAATTCTGACGATTTCGGTACTTAGAAAAATTCTGTCGATTTCGGTACTTAGAAAAAATTCAGAAGTTTTCGGTACTTAGAAAATTTCTGCCTTTTTCGGTACTTAGAAAATTTCTGCCTTTTTCGGTACTTAGAAAACATTCAAAAGTTTTCGGTACTTAGAAAACTTCTGTCGAATTCGGTACTTAGAAAAATTCTGTTGATTTCGGTACTTAGAAAAATTCAGTCAATTTCGGTACTTAGGAAAATTCTTACGATTTCGATACTTATTAAACATTCAGAAGTTTTCGGTACTTAGAAAAATTCTGCCGATTTCGGTACTTAGAAAATTCTGACGATTTCGGTACTTTGAAAAATTCTGCCTTTTTCGGTACTTTGAAAAGACTAGGAAGTTTGCAGTACTTAGAAAATTTCTGACGTTTTCGGTACTTAGAAAAATTCTTTTGATTTCGGTACTTAGAAAATTCTGACGATATCGGTACTTAGAAAATTCTGACGATTTCGGTACTTAAAAACATTCTGATGATTTCGGATCTTAGAAAATTTCTGACCTTTTCGATACTTAGAAAATTTCTGACGTTTTCGGTACTTAGAAAAATTCTGTCGATTTCGGTACTTGGAAAATTTCTGCCTTTTTCGGTACTTTGAAAAGACTCAGAAGTTTTCAGTACTTAGAAAATATCTGACGTTTTCGGTACTTAGAAAATTTCTGACATTTTCGGTACTTAGAAAAATTCTGCCTATTTCGGTACTTAGAAAAATTCTCTTGATTTCGGTACTTGGAAAAAATCTGTCGATTTCGGTACTTAGAAAAGACTCGGAAGTTTTCGGTACTTAAAAAATTTTGTGCCTTTTTCGGTACTTAGAAAACATTCAGAAGTTTTCGTTACTTAGAAAAATTCTGTCGAATTCGGTACTTAGAAAAATTCTGTTGATTTCGGTACTTGGAAAATTTCTGCCTTTTTCGGTACTTTGAAAAGACTCAGAAGTTTGCAGTACTTAGAAAATTTCTGACATTTTCGGTACTTAGAAAAATACTTACGATTTCGATACTTATTAAACATTCAGAAGTTTTCGGTACTTAGAAAAATTCTGCCGATTTCGGTACTTAGAAAAATTCTGTTGATTTCGGTACTTAGAAAAATTCTGTTGATTTCGGTACTTAGAAAAAATCTGTCGATTTCGGTACTTAGAAAAATTCTGTTGATTTCGGTACTTAGAAAAATTCTGACGATATTGGTACTTAGAAAAATTCTGTCGATTTCGGTACTTGGAAAATTTCTGCCTTTTTCGGTACTTTGAAAAGACTCAGAAGTTTTCAGTACTTAGAAAATATCTGACGTTTTCGGTACTTAGAAAATTTCTGACATTTTCGGTACTTAGAAAAATTCCGCCGATTTCGGTTTTTAGAAAAATTCTGGTGATTTCGGTACTTAGAAAATTTCTGACGTTTCCGGTACTTAGAAAAATTCTTACGATTTCGATACTTATTAAACATTCAGAAGTTTTCGGTACTTAGAAAAATTCTGTTGATCTCGGTTTTTAGAAAAATTCTGGTGATTTCGGTACTTAGAAAATTTCTGACGTTTCCGGTACTTAGAAAAATTCTTACGATTTCGATACTTAGAAAACATTCAGAAGTTTTCGGTACTTAGAAAAATTCTGTCGATCTCGGTTCTTAGAAAAGACTCGGAAGTTTTCGGTACTTAGAAAATTTCTGACGTTTTCGGTACTTAGAAAAATTCTGATGATTTCGGTACTTTGAAAAATTCTGCCTTTTTCGGTACTTTGAAAAGACTAGGAAGTTTGCAGTACTTAGAAAATTTCTGACGTTTTCGGTACTTAGAAAAATTCTTTTGATTTCGGTACTTAGAAAAATTCTGACGATATCGGTACTTAGAAAATTCTGACGATTTCGGTACTTAGAAAAATTCTGACGATATCGGTACTTAGAAAATTTCTGACGTTTTCGGTACTTAGAAAAATTCTGATGATTTCGGTACTTTGAAAAATTCTGCCTTTTTCGGTACTTTGAAAAGACTAGGAAGTTTGCAGTACTTAGAAAATTTCTGACGTTTTCGGTACTTAGAAAAATTCTTTTGATTTCGGTACTTAGAAAAATTCTGACGATATCGGTACTTAGAAAATTCTGACGATTTCGGTACTTAGAAAAATTCTGACGATATCGGTACTTAGAAAATTCTGACGATTTCGGTTCTTAGAAACATTCTGATGATTTCGGATCTTAGAAAATTTCTGACCTTTTCGATACTTAGAAAATTTCTGACGTTTTCGGTACTTAGAAAAATTCTGTCGATTTCGGTACTTGGAAAATTTCTGCCTTTTTCGGTACTTTGAAAAGACTCAGAAGTTTTCAGTACTTAGAAAATATCTGACGTTTTCGGTACTTAGAAAAATTCTGAATTCTGCCGATTTCGGTACTTAGAAAAATTCTGTTGATTTCGGTACTTAGAAAATTTCCGCCTTTTTCGGTACTTTGAACAGACTCAGAAGTTTGCAGTACTAAGAAAATTTCTGACATTTTCGGTACTTAGAAAAATACTTACGATTTCGATACTTATTAAACATTCAGAAGTTTTCGGTACTTAGAAAAATTCTGCCGATTTCGGTACTTAGAAAAATTCTGTTGATTTCGGTACTTAGAAAAGACTCGGAAGTTTTCGGTACTTAGAAAATTTCTGACGTTTTCGGTACTTAGAAAAATTCTTTTGATTTCGGTACTTAGAAAATTTCTGCCTTTTTCGGTACTTTGAAAAGACTCAGAAGTTTTCGGTACTTAGAAAATTTCTGACGATTTCGGTACTTAGAAAAATTCTGACGATTTCGGTACTTAGGAAAATTCTTACGATTTCGATACTTATTAAACATTCAGAAGTTTTCGGTACTTAGAAAAATTCTGCCGATTTCGGTACTTAGAAAATTCTGACGATTTCGGTACTTTGAAAAATTCTGCCTTTTTCGGTACTTTGAAAAGACTAGGAAGTTTGCAGTACTTAGAAAATTTCTGACGTTTTCGGTACTTAGAAAAATTCTTTTGATTTCGGTACTTAGAAAAATTCTGACGATATCGGTACTTAGAAAATTCTGACGATTTCGGTACTTAAAAACATTCTGATGATTTCGGATCTTAGAAAATTTCTGACCTTTTCGATACTTAGAAAATTTCTGACGTTTTCGGTACTTAGAAAAATTCTGTCGATTTCGGTACTTGGAAAATTTCTGCCTTTTTCGGTACTTTGAAAAGACTCAGAAGTTTTCAGTACTTAGAAAATATCTGACGTTTTCGGTACTTAGAAAATTTCTGACATTTTCGGTACTTAGAAAAATTCTGCCGATTTCGGTACTTAGAAAAATTCTGTTGATTTCGGTACTTAGAAAAAATCTGTCGATTTCGGTACTTAGAAAAGACTCGGAAGTTTTCGGTACTTACAAAATTTCTGCCTTTTTCGGTACTTCGAAAACATTCAGAAGTTTTCGTTACTTAGAAAAATTCTGTCGAATTCGGTACTTAGAAAAATTCTGTTGATTTCGGTATTTGGAAAATTTCTGCCTTTTTCGGTACCTTGAACAGACTCAGAAGTTTGCAGTACTAAGAAAATTTCTGACATTTTCGGTACTTAGAAAAATACTTACGATTTCGATACTTATTAAACATTCAGAAGTTTTCGGTACTTAGAAAAATTCTGCCGATTTCGGTACTTAGAAAAATTCTGACGATTTCGGTACTTAGGAAAATTCTTACGATTTCGATACTTATTAAACATTCAGAAGTTTTCGGTACTTAGAAAAATTCTGCCGATTTCGGTACTTAGAAAATTCTGACGATTTCGGTACTTTGAAAAATTCTGCCTTTTTCGGTACTTTGAAAAGACTAGGAAGTTTGCAGCACTTAGAAAATTTCTGACGTTTTCGGTACTTAGAAAAATTCTTTTGATTTCGGTACTTAGAAAAATTCTGACGATATCGGTACTTAGAAAATTCTGACGATTTCGGTACTTAAAAACATTCTGATGATTTCGGATCTTAGAAAATTTCTGACCTTTTCGATACTTAGAAAATTTCTGACGTTTTCGGTACTTAGAAAAATTCTGTCGATTTCGGTACTTGGAAAATTTCTGCCTTTTTCGGTACTTTGAAAAGACTCAGAAGTTTTCAGTACTTAGAAAATATCTGACGTTTTCGGTACTTAGAAAATTTCTGACATTTTCGGTACTTAGAAAAATTCTGCCGATTTCGGTACTTAGAAAAATTCTCTTGATTTCGGTACTTGGAAAAAATCTGTCGATTTCGGTACTTAGAAAAGACTCGGAAGTTTTCGGTACTTAAAAAATTTTGTGCCTTTTTCGGTACTTAGAAAACATTCAGAAGTTTTCGTTACTTAGAAAAATTCTGTCGAATTCGGTACTTAGAAAAATTCTGTTGATTTCGGTACTTGGAAAATTTCTGCCTTTTTCGGTACTTTGAAAAGACTCAGAAGTTTGCAGTACTTAGAAAATTTCTGACATTTTCGGTACTTAGAAAAATACTTACGATTTCGATACTTATTAAACATTCAGAAGTTTTCGGTACTTAGAAAAATTCTGCCGATTTCGGTACTTTGAAAAATTCTGTTGATTTCGGTACTTAGAAAAATTCTGACGATTTCGGTACTTAGAAAAGACTCAGAAGTTTTCGGTACTTAGAAAATTTCTGACGTTTTCGGTACTTAGAAAAATTCTTTTGATTTCGGTACTTAGAAAAATTCTGACGATATCGGTACTTAGAAAGTTCTGACGATTTCGGTTCTTAGAAACATTCTGATGATTTCGGATCTTAGAAAATTTCTGACCTTTTCGATACTTAGAAAATTTCTGACGTTTTCGGTACTTAGAAAAATTCTGTCGATTTCGGTACTTGGAAAATTTCTGCCTTTTTCGGTACTTTGAAAAGACTCAGAAGTTTTCAGTACTTAGAAAATATCTGACGTTTTCGGTACTTAGAAAAATTCTGAATTCTGCCGATTTCGGTACTTAGAAAAATTCTGTTGATTTCGGTACTTAGAAAAAATCTGTCGATTTCGGTACTTAGAAAAGACTCGGAAGTTTTCGGTACTTACAAAATTTCTGCCTTTTTCGGTACTAAGAAAACATTCAGAAGTTTTCGTTACTTAGAAAAATTCTGTCGAATTCGGTACTTAGAAAAATTCTGTTGATTTCGGTACTTGGAAAATTTCCGCCTTTTTCGGTACTTTGAACAGACTCAGAAGTTTGCAGAACTAAGAAAATTTCTGACATTTTCGGTACTTAGAAAAATACTTACGATTTCGATACTTATTAAACATTCAGAAGTTTTCGGTACTTAGAAAAATTCTGCCGATTTCGGTACTTAGAAAAATTCTGTTGATTTCGGAACTTAGAAAAGACTCGGAAGTTTTCGGTACTTAGAAAATTTCTGACGTTTTCGGTACTTAGAAAAATTCTTTTGATTTCGGTACTTAGAAAATTTCTGCCTTTTTCGGTACTTTGAAAAGACTCAGAAGTTTTCGGTACTTAGAAAATTTCTGACGATTTCGGTACTTAGAAAAATTCTGACGATTTCGGTACTTAGGAAAATTCTTACGATTTCGATACTTATTAAACATTCAGAAGTTTTCGGTACTTAGAAAAATTCTGCCGATTTCGGTACTTAGAAAATTCTGACGATTTCGGTACTTTGAAAAATTCTGCCTTTTTCGGTACTTTGAAAAGACTAGGAAGTTTGCAGTACTTAGAAAATTTCTGACGTTTTCGGTACTTAGAAAAATTCTTTTGATTTCGGTACTTAGAAAAATTCTGACGATATCGGTACTTAGAAAATTCTGACGATTTCGGTACTTAAAAACATTCTGATGATTTCGGATCTTAGAAAATTTCTGACCTTTTCGATACTTAGAAAATTTCTGACGTTTTCGGTACTTAGAAAAATTCTGTCGATTTCGGTACTTGGAAAATTTCTGCCTTTTTCGGTACTTTGAAAAGACTCAGAAGTTTTCAGTACTTAGAAAATATCTGACGTTTTCGGTACTTAGAAAAATTCTGAATTCTGCCGATTTCGGTACTTAG
Organism: Parasteatoda tepidariorum; assembly: GCF_982258835.1. NCBI lineage: Eukaryota > Metazoa > Arthropoda > Arachnida > Araneae > Theridiidae > Parasteatoda > Parasteatoda tepidariorum. Next base: position 129,994,158 of record NC_141755.1, on the reverse strand, counting down.
AAAAATTCTGTTGATTTCGGTACTTAGAAAAAATCTGTCGATTTCGGTACTTAGAAAAGACTCGGAAGTTTTCGGTACTTACAAAATTTCTGCCTTTTTCGGTACTAAGAAAACATTCAGAAGTTTTCGTTACTTAGAAAAATTCTGTCGAATTCGGTACTTAGAAAAATTCTGTTGATTTCGGTACTTGGAAAATTTCCGCCTTTTTCGGTACTTTGAACAGACTCAGAAGTTTGCAGAACTAAGAAAATTTCTGACATTTTCGGTACTTAGAAAAATACTTACGATTTCGATACTTATTAAACATTCAGAAGTTTTCGGTACTTAGAAAAATTCTGCCGATTTCGGTACTTAGAAAAATTCTGTTGATTTCGGAACTAAGAAAAGACTCGGAAGTTTTCGGTACTTAGAAAATTTCTGACGTTTTCGGTACTTAGAAAAATTCTTTTGATTTCGGTACTTAGAAAATTTCTGCCTTTTTCGGTACTTTGAAAAGACTCAGAAGTTTTCGGTACTTAGAAAATTTCTGACGATTTCGGTACTTAGAAAAATTCTGACGATTTCGGTACTTAGGAAAATTCTTACGATTTCGATACTTATTAAACATTCAGAAGTTTTCGGTACTTAGAAAAATTCTGCCGATTTCGGTACTTAGAAAAATTCTGTTGATTTCGGTTCTTAGAAAAATTCTGACGATTTCGGTACTTAGAAAAGACTCAGAAGTTTTCGGTACTTAGAAAATTTCTGACGTTTTCGGTACTTAGAAAAATTCTTTTGATTTCGGTACTTAGAAAAATTCTGACGATATCGGTACTTAGAAAATTCTGACGATTTCGGTTCTTAGAAACATTCTGATGATTTCGGATCTTAGAAAATTTCTGACCTTTTCGATACTTAGAAAATTTCTGACGTTTTCGGTACTTAGAAAAATTCTGTCGATTTCGGTACTTGGAAAATTTCTGCCTTTTTCGGTACTTTGAAAAGACTCAGAAGTTTTCAGTACTTAGAAAATATCTGACGTTTTCGGTACTTAGAAAAATTCTGAATTCTGCCGATTTCGGTACTTAGAAAAATTCTGTTGATTTCGGTACTTAGAAAAAATCTGTCGATTTCGGTACTTAGAAAAGACTTGGAAGTTTTCGGTACTTACAGAATTTCTGCCTTTTTCGGTACTAAGAAAACATTCAGAAGTTTTCGTTACTTAGAAAAATTCTGTCGAATTCGGTACTTAGAAAAATTCTGTTGATTTCGGTACTTAGAAAAGACTCGGAAGTTTTCGGTACTTAGAAAATTTCTGACGTTTTCGGTACTTAGAAAAATTCTTTTGATTTCGGTACTTAGAAAATTTCTGCCTTTTTCGGTACTTTGAAAAGACTCAGAAGTTTTCGGTACTTAGAAAATTTCTGACGATTTCGGTACTTAGAAAAATTCTGACGATTTCGGTACTTAGGAAAATTCTTACGATTTCGATACTTATTAAACATTCAGAAGTTTTCGGTACTTAGAAAAATTCTGCCGATTTCGGTACTTAGAAAATTCTGACGATTTCGGTACTTTGAAAAATTCTGCCTTTTTCGGTACTTTGAAAAGACTAGGAAGTTTGCAGTACTTAGAAAATTTCTGACGTTTTCGGTACTTAGAAAAATTCTTTTGATTTCGGTACTTAGAAAAATTCTGACGATATCGGTACTTAGAAAATTCTGACGATTTCGGTACTTAAAAACATTCTGATGATTTCGGATCTTAGAAAATTTCTGACCTTTTCGATACTTAGAAAATTTCTGACGTTTTCGGTACTTAGAAAAATTCTGTCGATTTCGGTACTTGGAAAATTTCTGCCTTTTTCGGTACTTTGAAAAGACTCAGAAGTTTTCAGTACTTAGAAAATATCTGACGTTTTCGGTACTTAGAAAATTTCTGACATTTTCGGTACTTAGAAAAATTCTGCCGATTTCGGTACTTAGAAAAATTCTCTTGATTTCGGTACTTGGAAAAAATCTGCCTTTTTCGGTACTTAGAAAACAATCAGAAGTTTTCGTTACTTAGAAAAATTCTGTCGAATTCGGTACTTAGAAAAATTCTGTTGATTTCGGTACTTGGAAAATTTCTGCCTTTTTCGGTACTTTGAAAAGACTCAGAAGTTTGCAGTACTTAGAAAATTTCTGACATTTTCGGTACTTAGAAAAATACTTACGATTTCGATACTTATTAAACATTCAGAAGTTTTCGGTACTTAGAAAAATTCTGCCGATTTCGGTACTTAGAAAAATTCTGTTGATTTCGGTAATTTGAAAAATTCCGTTGATTTCGGTACTTGGAAAATTTCTGCCTTTTTCGGTACATTGAAAAGACTCAGAAGTTTTCGGTACTTAGAAAATTTCTGACGATTTCGGTACTTAGAAACATTCTGACGATTTCGGTTTTTAGAAAAATTCGGGTGATTTCGGATCTTTGAAAATTTCTGACCTTTTCGGTACTTAGAAAATATCTGACGTTTTCGGTACTTTGAAAAGACTAGGAAGTTTGCAGTACTTAGAAAATTTCTGACGTTTTCGGTACTTAGAAAAATTCTTTTGATTTCGGTACTTAGAAAAATTCTGACGATATCGGTACTTAGAAAATTCTGACGATTTCGGTACTTGGAAAAAATCTGTCGATTTCGGTACTTAGAAAAGACTCGGAAGTTTTCGGTACTTTGAAAAGACTCAGAAGTTTTCAGTACTTAGAAAATTTCTGACGTTTTCGGTACTTAGAAAATTTCTGACATTTTCGGTACTTAGAAAAATTCTGCCGATTTCGGTACTTAGAAAAATTCTCTTGATTTCGGTACTTGGAAAAAATCTGTCGATTTCGGTACTTAGAAAAGACTCGGAAGTTTTCGGTACTTAAAAAATTTTGTGCCTTTTTCGGTACTTAGAAAACAATCAGAAGTTTTCGTTACTTAGAAAAATTCTGTCGAATTCGGTACTTAGAAAAATTCTGTTGATTTCGGTACTTGGAAAATTTCTGCCTTTTTCGGTACTTTGAAAAGACTCAGAAGTTTGCAGTACTTAGAAAATTTCTGACATTTTCGGTACTTAGAAAAATACTTACGATTTCGATACTTATTAAACATTCAGAAGTTTTCGGTACTTAGAAAATTTCTGACGATTTCGGTACTTAGAAAAATTCTGACGATTTCGGTTTTTAGAAAAATTCGGGTGATTTCGGATCTTTGAAAATTTCTGACCTTTTCGGTACTTAGAAAATATCTGACGTTTTCGGTACTTTGAAAAGACTAGGAAGTTTGCAGTACTTAGAAAATTTCTGACGTTTTCGGTACTTAGAAAAATTCTTTTGATTTCGGTACTTAGAAAAATTCTGACGATATCGGTACTTAGAAAACTCTGACGATTTCGGTTCTTAGAAACATTCTGATGATTTCGGATCTTAGAAAATTTCTGACCTTTTCGATACTTAGAAAATTTCTGACGTTTTCGGTACTTAGAAAAATTCTGTCGATTTCGGTACTTGGAAAATTTCTGCCTTTTTCGGTACTTTGAAAAGACTCAGAAGTTTTCAGTACTTAGAAAATATCTGACGTTTTCGGTACTTAGAAAATTTCTGACATTTTCGGTACTTAGAAAAATTCTGCCGATTTCTGTACTTAGAAAAATTCTGTTGATTTCGGTACTTAGAAAAAATCTGTCGATTTCGGTACTTAGAAAAGACTCGGAAGTTTTCGGTACTTACAAAATTTCTGCCTTTTTCGGTACTTAGAAAACATTCAGAAGTTTTCGTTACTTAGAAAAATTCTGTCGAATTCGGTACTTAGAAAAATTCTGTTGATTTCGGTATTTGGAAAATTTCTGCCTTTTTCGGTACTTTGAACAGACTCAGAAGTTTGTAGTACTAAGAAAATTTCTGACATTTTCAGTACTTAGAAAAATACTTACGATTTCGATACTTATTAAACATTCAGAAGTTTTCGGTACTTAGAAAAATTCTGCCGATTTCGGTACTTAGAAAAATTCTGTTGATTTCGGTACTTAGAAAAATTCTGACGATTTCGGTACTTAGAAAAGACTCAGAAGTTTTCGGTACTTAGAAAATTTCTGACGTTTTCGGTACTTGGAAAAATTCTTTTGATTTCGGTACTTAGAAAATTTCTGCCTTTTTCGGTACTTTGAAAAGACTCAGAAGTTTTCGGTACTTAGAAAATTTCTGACGATTTCGGTACTTAGAAAAATTCTGACGATTTCGGTACTTAGAAAAATTCTGTCGATTTCGGTACTTAGAAAACATTCAGAAGTTTTCGGTACTTAGAAAATTTCTGCCTTTTTCGGTACTTAGAAAACATTCAAAAGTTTTCGGTACTTAGAAAAATTCTGTCGAATTCGGTACTTAGAAAAATTCTGTTGATTTCGGTACTTAGAAAAATTCAGTCAATTTCGGTACTTAGGAAAATTCTTACGATTTCGATACTTATTAAACATTCAGAAGTTTTCGGTACTTAGAAAAATTCTGCCGATTTCGGTACTTAGAAAATTCTGACGATTTCGGTACTTTGAAAAAATTCTGCCTTTTTCGGTACTTTGAAAAGACTAGGAAGTTTGCAGTACTTAGAAAATTTCTGACGTTTTCGGTACTTAGAAAAATTCTTTTGATTTCGGTACTTAGAAAAATTCTGACGATATCGGTACTTAGAAAATTCAGACGATTTCGGTACTTAAAAACATTCTGATGATTTCGGATATTAGAAAATTTCTGACCTTTTCGGTACTTAGAAAATTTCTGACGTTTTCGGTACTTAGAAAAATTCTGTCGATTTCGGTACTTGGAAAATTTCTGCCTTTTTCGGTACTTTGAAAAGACTCAGAAGTTTTCAGTACTTAGAAAATATCTGACGTTTTCGGTACTTAGAAAATTTCTGACATTTTCGGTACTTAGAAAAATTCTGCCGATTTCGGTACTTAGAAAAATTCTCTTGATTTCGGTACTTGGAAAAAATCTGTCGATTTCGGTACTTAGAAAAGACTCGGAAGTTTTCGGTACTTAAAAAATTTCTGCCTTTTTCGGTACTTAGAAAACATTCAGAAGTTTTCGTTACTTAGAAAAATTCTGTCGAATTCGGTACTTAGAAAAATTCTGTTGATTTCGGTACTTGGAAAATTTCTGCCTTTTTCGGTACTTTGAAAAGACTCAGAAGTTTGCAGTACTTAGAAAATTTCTGACATTTTCGGTACTTAGAAAAATACTTACGATTTCGATACTTATTAAACATTCAGAAGTTTTCGGTACTTAAAAAATTTCTGCCTTTTTCGGTACTTAGAAAACATTCAGAAGTTTTCGTTACTTAGAAAAATTCTGACGATTTCGGTACTTAGAAAAATTCTGACGATTTCGGTTTTTAGAAAAATTCTGGTGATTTCGGATCTTTGAAAATTTCTGACCTTTTCGGTACTTAGAAAATATCTGACGTTTTCGGTACTTAGAAAAATTCTGTCGATGTCGGTACTTAGAAAACATTCAGAAGTCTTCGGTACTTAGAAAATTTCTGACGTTTTCGGTACTTAGAGAAATTCTGTCGATTTCGGTACTTGGAAAATTTCTGCCTTTTTCGGTACTTTGAAAAGACTCAAAAGTTTTCAGTACTTAGAAAATTTCTGACGATTTCGGTACTTAGAAAAATTCTGACGATTTCGGATTTTAGAAAAATTCTGGTGATTTCGGATCTTTGAAAATTTCTGACCTTTTCGGTACTTAGAAAATATCTGACGTTTTCAGTACTTAGAAAAATTCTGTCGATGTCGGTACTTAGAAAACTTTCAGAAGTCTTCGGTACTTAGAAAATTTCTGACGTTTTCGGTACTTAGAAAAATTCTTACGATTTCGATACTTATTAAACATTCAGAAATTTTCGGTACATAGAAAAATTCTGACGATTTCGGTACTTAGAAAAATTCTGTTGATTTCGGTACTTAGAAAAAATCTGTCGATTTCGGTACTTAGAAAAGACTCGGAAGTTTTCGGTACTTACAAAATTTCTGCCTTTTTCGGTACTTAGAAAACATTCAGAAGTTTTCGTTACTTAGAAAAATTCTGTCGAATTCTGAATGAAAATTCTGTTGATTTCGGTATTTGGAAAATTTCTGCCTTTTTCGGTACTTTGAACAGACTCAGAAGTTTGCAGTACTAAGAAAATTTCTGACATTTTCGGTACTTAGAAAAATACTTACGATTTCGATACTTATTAAACATTCAGAAGTTTTCGGTACTTAGAAAAATTCTGCCGATTTCGGTACTTAGAAAAATTCTGTTGATTTCGGTACTTAGAAAAATTCTGACGATTTCGGTACTTAGAAAAGACTCAGAAGTTTTCGGTACTTAGAAAATTTCTGACGTTTTCGGTACTTGGAAAAATTCTTTTGATTTCGGTACTTAGAAAATTTCTGCCTTTTTCGGTACTTTGAAAAGACTCAGAAGTTTTCGGTACTTAGAAAATTTCTGACGATTTCGGTACTTAGAAAAATTCTGACGATTTCGGTACTTAGAAAAATTCTGTCGATTTCGGTACTTAGAAAAATTCTGTCGATTTCGGTACTTGGAAAATTTCTGCCTTTTTCGGTACTTTGAAAAGACTCAGAAGTTTTCAGTACTTAGAAAATATCTGACGTTTTCGGTACTTAGAAAATTTCTGACATTTTCGGTACTTAGAAAAATTCTGCCGATTTCGGTACTTAGAAAAATTCTCTTGATTTCGGTACTTGGAAAAAATCTGTCGATTTCGGTACTTAGAAAAGACTCGGAAGTTTTCGGTACTTAAAAAATTTCTGCCTTTTTCGGTACTTAGAAAACATTCAGAAGTTTTCGTTACTTAGAAAAATTCTGTCGAATTCGGTACTTAGAAAAATTCTGTTGATTTCGGTACTTGGAAAATTTCTGCCTTTTTCGGTACTTTGAAAAGACTCAGAAGTTTGCAGTACTTAGAAAATTTCTGACATTTTCGGTACTTAGAAAAATACTTACGATTTCGATACTTATTAAACATTCAGAAGTTTTCGGTACTTAAAAAATTTCTGCCTTTTTCGGTACTTAGAAAACATTCAGAAGTTTTCGTTACTTAGAAAAATTCTGACGATTTCGGTACTTAGAAAAATTCTGACGATTTCGGTTTTTAGAAAAATTCTGGTGATTTCGGATCTTTGAAAATTTCTGACCTTTTCGGTACTTAGAAAATATCTGACGTTTTCGGTACTTAGAAAAATTCTGTCGATGTCGGTACTTAGAAAACATTCAGAAGTCTTCGGTACTTAGAAAATTTCTGACGTTTTCGGTACTTAGAGAAATTCTGTCGATTTCGGTACTTGGAAAATTTCTGCCTTTTTCGGTACTTTGAAAAGACTCAAAAGTTTTCAGTACTTAGAAAATTTCTGACGATTTCGGTACTTAGAAAAATTCTGACGATTTCGGATTTTAGAAAAATTCTGGTGATTTCGGATCTTTGAAAATTTCTGACCTTTTCGGTACTTAGAAAATATCTGACGTTTTCAGTACTTAGAAAAATTCTGTCGATGTCGGTACTTAGAAAACTTTCAGAAGTCTTCGGTACTTAGAAAATTTCTGACGTTTTCGGTACTTAGAAAAATTCTTACGATTTCGATACTTATTAAACATTCAGAAATTTTCGGTACATAGAAAAATTCTGACGATTTCGGTACTTAGAAAAATTCTGTTGATTTCGGTACTTAGAAAAAATCTGTCGATTTCGGTACTTAGAAAAGACTCGGAAGTTTTCGGTACTTACAAAATTTCTGCCTTTTTCGGTACTTAGAAAACATTCAGAAGTTTTCGTTACTTAGAAAAATTCTGTCGAATTCTGAATGAAAATTCTGTTGATTTCGGTATTTGGAAAATTTCTGCCTTTTTCGGTACTTTGAACAGACTCAGAAGTTTGCAGTACTAAGAAAATTTCTGACATTTTCGGTACTTAGAAAAATACTTACGATTTCGATACTTATTAAACATTCAGAAGTTTTCGGTACTTAGAAAAATTCTGCCGATTTCGGTACTTAGAAAAATTCTGTTGATTTCGGTACTTAGAAAAATTCTGACGATTTCGGTACTTAGAAAAGACTCAGAAGTTTTCGGTACTTAGAAAATTTCTGACGTTTTCGGTACTTGGAAAAATTCTTTTGATTTCGGTACTTAGAAAATTTCTGCCTTTTTCGGTACTTTGAAAAGACTCAGAAGTTTTCGGTACTTAGAAAATTTCTGACGATTTCGGTACTTAGAAAAATTCTGACGATTTCGGTACTTAGAAAAATTCTGTCGATTTCGGTACTTAGAAAACATTCAGAAGTTTTCGGTACTTAGAAAATTTCTGCCTTTTTCGGTACTTAGAAAACATTCAAAAGTTTTCGGTACTTAGAAAAATTCTGCCGATTTCGGTACTTAGAAAATTCTGACGATTTCGGTACTTTGAAAAAATTCTGTCGATTTCGGTACTTAGAAAAGACTCGGAAGTTTTCAGTACTTAGAAAATTTCTGACCTTTTCGGTACTTAGAAAATTTCTGACAATTTCGGTACTTAGAAAAATTCTGCTGTTTTCGTTACTTAGAAAATTTCTGTCGTTTTCGGTACTTAGAAAAATTCTGTCGTTTTCGGTACTTAGAAAAATTCTGCCGATTTCGGTACTTAGAAAAATTCAGTCGATTTCGGTACTTAGAAAAATTCTGCCGATTTCGGTTTTTAGAAAAATTCGGGTGATTTCGGATCTTTGAAAATTTCTGACCTTTTCGGTACTTAGAAAATATCTGACGTTTTCGGTACTTTGAAAAGACTAGGAAGTTTGCAGTACTTAGAAAATTTCTGACGTTTTCGGTACTTAGAAAAATTCTTTTGATTTCGGTACTTAGAAAAATTCTGACGATATCGGTACTTAGAAAATTCTGACGATTTCGGTTCTTAGAAACATTCTGATGATTTCGGATCTTAGAAAATTTCTGACCTTTCGATACTTAGAAAATTTCTGACGTTTTCGGTACTTAGAAAAATTCTGTCGATTTCGGTACTTGGAAAATTTCTGCCTTTTTCGGTACTTTGAAAAGACTCAGAAGTTTTCAGTACTTAGAAAATATCTGACGTTTTCGGTACTTAGAAAATTTCTGACATTTTCGGTACTTAGAAAAATTCTGCCGATTTCTGTACTTAGAAAAATTCTGTTGATTTCGGTACTTAGAAAAAATCTGTCGATTTCGGTACTTAGAAAAGACTCGGAAGTTTTCGGTACTTACAAAATTTCTGCCTTTTTCGGTACTTAGAAAACATTCAGAAGTTTTCGTTACTTAGAAAAATTCTGTCGAATTCGGTACTTAGAAAAATTCTGTTGATTTCGGTATTTGGAAAATTTCTGCCTTTTTCGGTACTTTGAACAGACTCAGAAGTTTGTAGTACTAAGAAAATTTCTGACATTTTCAGTACTTAGAAAAATACTTACGATTTCGATACTTATTAAACATTCAGAAGTTTTCGGTACTTAGAAAAATTCTGCCGATTTCGGTACTTAGAAAAATTCTGTTGATTTCGGTACTTAGAAAAATTCTGACGATTTCGGTACTTAGAAAAGACTCAGAAGTTTTCGGTACTTAGAAAATTTCTGACATTTTCGGTACTTAGAAAAATACTTACGATTTCGATACTTATTAAACATTCAGAAGTTTTCGGTACTTAGAAAATTTCTGACGATTTCGGTACTTAGAAAAATTCTGACGATTTCGGTTTTTAGAAAAATTCGGGTGATTTCGGATCTTTGAAAATTTCTGACCTTTTCGGTACTTAGAAAATATCTGACGTTTTCGGTACTTTGAAAAGACTAGGAAGTTTGCAGTACTTAGAAAATTTCTGACGTTTTCGGTACTTAGAAAAATTCTTTTGATTTCGGTACTTAGAAAAATTCTGACGATATCGGTACTTAGAAAATTCTGACGATTTCGGTTCTTAGAAACATTCTGATGATTTCGGATCTTAGAAAATTTCTGACCTTTTCGATACTTAGAAAATTTCTGACGTTTTCGGTACTTAGAAAAATTCTGTCGATTTCGGTACTTGCAAAATTTCTGCCTTTTTCGGTACTTTGAAAAGACTCAGAAGTTTTCAGTACTTAGAAAATATCTGACGTTTTCGGTACTTAGAAAATTTCTGACATTTTCGGTACTTAGAAAAATTCTGCCGATTTCTGTACTTAGAAAAATTCTGTTGATTTCGGTACTTAGAAAAAATCTGTCGATTTCGGTACTTAGAAAAGACTCGGAAGTTTTCGGTACTTACAAAATTTCTGCCTTTTTCGGTACTTAGAAAACATTCAGAAGTTTTCGTTACTTAGAAAAATTCTGTCGAATTCGGTACTTAGAAAAATTCTGTTGATTTCGGTATTTGGAAAATTTCTGCCTTTTTCGGTACTTTGAACAGACTCAGAAGTTTGTAGTACTAAGAAAATTTCTGACATTTTCAGTACTTAGAAAAATACTTACGATTTCGATACTTATTAAACATTCAGAAGTTTTCGGTACTTAAAAAATTTCTGCCTTTTTCGGTACTTAGAAAACATTCAGAAGTTTTCGTTACTTAGAAAAATTCTGACGATTTCGGTACTTAGAAAAATTCTGACGATTTCGGTTTTTAGAAAAATTCTGGTGATTTCGGATCTTTGAAAATTTCTGACCTTTTCGGTACTTAGAAAATATCTGACGTTTTCGGTACTTAGAAAAATTCTGTCGATGTCGGTACTTAGAAAACATTCAGAAGTCTTCGGTACTTAGAAAATTTCTGACGTTTTCGGTACTTAGAGAAATTCTGTCGATTTCGGTACTTGGAAAATTTCTGCCTTTTTCGGTACTTTGAAAAGACTCAAAAGTTTTCAGTACTTAGAAAATTTCTGACGATTTCGGTACTTAGAAAAATTCTGACGATTTCGGATTTTAGAAAAATTCTGGTGATTTCGGATCTTTGAAAATTTCTGACCTTTTCGGTACTTAGAAAATATCTGACGTTTTCAGTACTTAGAAAAATTCTGTCGATGTCGGTACTTAGAAAACTTTCAGAAGTCTTCGGTACTTAGAAAATTTCTGACGTTTTCGGTACTTAGAAAAATTCTTACGATTTCGATACTTATTAAACATTCAGAAATTTTCGGTGCATAGAAAAATTCTGACGATTTCGGTACTTAGAAAAATTCTGTTGATTTCGGTACTTAGAAAAAATCTGTCGATTTCGGTACTTAGAAAAGACTCGGAAGTTTTCGGTACTTACAAAATTTCTGCCTTTTTCGGTACTTAGAAAACATTCAGAAGTTTTCGTTACTTAGAAAAATTCTGTCGAATTCTGAATGAAAATTCTGTTGATTTCGGTATTTGGAAAATTTCTGCCTTTTTCGGTACTTTGAACAGACTCAAAAGTTTGCAGTACTAAGAAAATTTCTGACATTTTCGGTACTTAGAAAAATACTTACGATTTCGATACTTATTAAACATTCAGAAGTTTTCGGTACTTAGAAAAATTCTGCCGATTTCGGTACTTAGAAAAATTCTGTTGATTTCGGTACTTAGAAAAATTCTGACGATTTCGGTACTTAGAAAAGACTCAGAAGTTTTCGGTACTTAGAAAATTTCTGACGTTTTCGGTACTTGGAAAAATTCTTTTGATTTCGGTACTTAGAAAATTTCTGCCTTTTTCGGTACTTTGAAAAGACTCAGAAGTTTTCGGTACTTAGAAAATTTCTGACGATTTCGGTACTTAGAAAAATTCTGACGATTTCGGTACTTAGAAAAATTCTGTCGATTTCGGTACTTAGAAAACATTCAGAAGTTTTCGGTACTTAGAAAATTTCTGCCTTTTTCGGTACTTAGAAAACATTCAAAAGTTTTCGGTACTTAGAAAAATTCTGCCGATTTCGGTACTTAGAAAATTCTGACGATTTCGGTACTTTGAAAAAATTCTGTCGATTTCGGTACTTAGAAAAGACTCGGAAGTTTTCAGTACTTAGAAAATTTCTGACCTTTTCGGTACTTAGAAAATTTCTGACAATTTCGGTACTTAGAAAAATTCTGCTGTTTTCGTTACTTAGAAAATTTCTGTCGTTTTCGGTACTTAGAAAAATTCTGTCGTTTTCGGTACTTAGAAAAATTCTGCCGATTTCGGTACTTAGAAAAATTCAGTCGATTTCGGTACTTAGAAAAATTCTGCCGATTTCGGTACTTTGAAAACATTCAGAAGTCTTCGGTACTTAGAAAATTTCTGACGTTTTCGGTACTTAGAAAATTTCTGACGTTTTCGGTACTTAGAAAAATTCTGTCGATTTCGGTACTTAGAAAACATTCAGAAGTCTTCGGTACTTAGAAAATTTCTGACGTTTTCGGTACTTAGAAAATTTCTGACGTTTTCGGTACTTAGAAAAATTCTGACGATTTCGATACTTATTAAACATTCAGAAGTTTTCGATACTTAGAGAATTTCTGACGTTTTCGGTACTTAGAAAAATTCTGCCGATGTCGGTACTTAGAAAAATTCTGTTGATTTCGGTACTTTGAAAAATTCTGTCTTTTTCGGTACTTTGAAAAGACTCGGAAGTTTGCAGTACTTAGAAAATTTCTGACGTTTTTGGTACTTAGAAAAATTCTTTTGATTTCGATACTTATTAAACATTCAGAAATTTTCGGTACTTAGAAAAATTCTTCCGATTTCGGTATTTAGAAAAATTCTGTTGATTTCGGTACTTAGAAAAATTCTGTCGATTTCGGTACTTAGAAAAGACTCGGAAGTTTTCAGTACTTAGAAAATTTCTGACCTTTTCGGTACTTAGAAAATTTCTGACAATTTCGGTACTTAGAAAAATTCTGCTGTTTTCGGTACTTAGAAAATTTCTGTCGTTTTCGGTACTTAGAAAAATTCTGTCGTTTTCGATACTTAGAAAAATTCTGCCGATTTCGGTACTTAGAAAAATTCAGTCGATTTCGGTACTTAGAAAAATTCTGTTGATTTCGGATCTTAGAAAACTTCTGACCTTTTCGGTACTTAGAAAACATTCAGAAGTTTTCGGTACTTTGAAAATTTCTGCTTTTTTCGGTACTTAGAAAACATTCAGAAGTTTTCGGTACTTAGAAAATTTCTGACGATTTCGGTACTTAGAAAAATTCTGCCGATTTCGGTACTTAGAAAACATTCAGAAGTTTTCGGTACTTAGAAAATTTCTGACGTTTTCGGTACTTAGAAAACATTCAGAAGTTTTCGGTACTTAGAAAAATTCTGTCGAATTCGGTACTTACAAAAATTCTATTGATTTCGGTACTTGGAAAATTTCTGCCTATTTCGGTACTTTGAAAAGACTCAGAAGTTTTCAGTACTTAGAAAATTTCTGACGTTTTCGGTACTTAGAAAATTTCTGACGTTTTCGGTACTTAGAAAAATTCTGATGATTTCGGTACTTAGAAAAATTCTGACGATTACGGTACTTAGAAAAATTCTGATGATACCCCCTAATTGACCTATAGGCTTATTTCTTTTTTAGAAAGCTTTTAAGCTTTTTAGAAGGCTTATTTCTTCATTTTAAGCTTCTCAGAACACTTTATTTAAAATAAGCATACATAGTAAACTTTAGGGTCACGCTGTGTACCCTGTAAAATAATACCTGGTCCAATTTAAATATTATGGGTCAATATTAAGGTCTGATATCGCGCCTTGCGTTAGTTAACCATTGAAAGATGTCTTTGCATTTTTAAAGCATTTTAGAACGCTTATTTCTTCATTTTAAGCTTCTCAGAACACTTTATTTCGCATAGGCATACATAGTAAACTTTAGGGTCACGCTGTGTACCCCCTAATTGACTTATAATTATTTCCTGTTGTAGGGTACACTATTACCCTGTAGTATAATACGTGGTCCAATATAAAAATTATAGGTCAAAACTAAGGTCCGATACCGTGCCGTTAGTAAACATTGAAAAGTGTCTTCGAATTTCCTTGTTTTAATGCACTATTTAAAATATACATAGTGTACCCCCTAATTCACCTATAATTATTTCCCGTGGTAGGATACACTAATACCCTGTAATATAATACGTGGTCCAATTTAAAAATTATAGGTCAATATTAAGGTCCGATACCGAGCCGTTATTTAACATAGAAAAATGTCTTTGAATTTTTAAGAAGTTTGCAGTACTTAGAAAATTTCTGACGTTTTCGGGACTTAGAAAAATTCTTTTGATTTCAGTACTTAGAAAAATTCTGACGATTTCGGTACTTAGAAAAATTCTGTTGATTTCGGTACTTGGAAAATTTCTGCCTATTTCGGAACTTTGAAAAGACTCAGAAGTTTTCAGTACTTAGAAAATTTCTGACGTTTTCGGTACTTAGAAAAATTCTGATGATTTCGGTACTTAGAAAAATTCTGACGATTTCGGTACTTAGAAAATTTCTGACCTTTTCGGTACTTGGAAAATTTCTGACCTTTACTTTACTTAGAAAAATTCTGACGATTTCGGAACTTGGAAAAATTCCGACGATTTCGGAACTTAGAAAATTTTGACGATTTCGGAACTTAGAAAAATTCTGATGATTTCGGTACTTAGAAAAATTCTGACGATTTCGGTACTTAGAAAAATTCTGACGATTACGGTACTTAGAAAAATTCTGATGATACCCCCTGATTGACCTATAGGCTTATTTCTTTTTTAGAAAGCTTTTAAACTTTTTAGAAGGCTTATTTCTTCATTTTAAGCTTCTCAGAACACTTTATTTGACATAGGCATACATAGTAAACTTTAGGATCACGCTGTGTACCCAGTAAAATAATACCTGGTCCAATTTAAATATTATGGGTCAATATTAAAGTCTGATATCGCGCCTTGCGTTAGTTAACCATTGAAAGATGTCTTTGCATTTTTAAATCATTTTAGAACGCTTATTTCTTCATTTTAAGCTTCTCAGAACACTTTATTTCGCATAGGCATACATAGTAAACTTTAGGGTCACGCTGTGTACCCCCTAATTGACTTATAATTATTTCCTGTAATAGGGTACACTATTACCCTGTAATATAATACGTGGTCCAATTTAAAAATAATAGGTCAATATTAAGGTCCGATACCGTGCCGTTAGTAAACATTGAAAAGTGTCTTCGAATTTCCTTGTTTTAATGCACTATTTAAAATATAGATAGTGTACCCCCTAATTCAAGTATAATTATTTCCCGTGGCAGGATACACTAATACCCTGTAATATAATAGCTTATCCAATTTAAATATTATGGGTCAATATTAAGGTCTGATATTGCGCCTTGCGTTAGTTAACCATTGAAAGATGTCTTTGAATTTTTAAAGCTTTTTAGAACGCTTATTTCTTCATTTTAAGCGTCTCAGAACACTTTATTTCGCATAGGCATACATAGTAAACTTCAGGGTCACGCTGTGTACCCCCTAATTGACCTATAAATATTTCCTGTGATAGGGTACACTATTTTCCTGTAATATAATACGTGGTCCAATTTAAAAATTATAGGTCAATATTAAGGTCCGATACCGAGCCGTTATTTAACATAGAAAAATGTCTTTGAATTTTTAAGAAGTTTGCAGTACTTAGAAAATTTCTGACGTTTTCGGGACTTAGAAAAATTCTTTTGATTTCAGTACTTAGAAAATTCTGACGATTTCGGTACTTAGAAAAATTCTGATAATTTCGGATCTTAGAAAATTTCTGACCTTTTCGGTACTTAGAAAATTTCTGACGCTTTCGGTACTTAGAAAAATTCTGACGATTTCGGTACTTAGAAGAATTCTGTTGATTTCGGTACTTGGAAAATTTCTGCCTTTTTCGGTCCTTTTAAAAGACTCAGAAGTTTTCGGTTCTTAGAAAATTTCTGACGATTTCGGTACTTAGAAAAATTCTGCCGATTTCGGTACTTAGAAAACATTCGGAAGTTTTCGGTACTTAGAAAATTTCTGCCTTTTTCGGTACTTAGAAAACATTTTGAAGTTTTCGGTACT
Organism: Parasteatoda tepidariorum; assembly: GCF_982258835.1. Lineage (NCBI taxonomy): Eukaryota > Metazoa > Arthropoda > Arachnida > Araneae > Theridiidae > Parasteatoda > Parasteatoda tepidariorum. Next base: position 129,978,141 of record NC_141755.1, on the reverse strand, counting down.
TAGAAAAATTCTGTCGAATTCGGTACTTAGAAAAATTCTGACGATTTCGGTACTTAGAAAAATTCCGACGATTTCGGTACTTAGAAAATTTTGACGATTTCGGTACTTAGAAAAATTCTGATGATTTCGGTACTTAGTAAAATTCTGACCTTTTCGGTACTTGGAAAATTTCTGACCTTTACGGTACTTAGAAAAATTCTGACGATTTCGGTACTTAGAAAAATTCCGACGATTTCGGTACATAGAAAATTTTGACGATTTCGGTACTTAGAAAAATTCTAATGATTTCGGTACTTAGAAAAATTCTGATGATACCCCCTAATTGACCTACAGGCTTATTTCTTTTTTAGAAAGCTTTTAAGCTTTTTAGAAGGCTTATTTCTTCATTTTAAGCTTCTCAGAACACTTTATTTGACATAGGCATACATAGTATACTTTAGGGTCACGCTGTGTTCCCTGTAAAATAATACCTGGTCCAATTTAAATATTATGATTCAATATTAAGGTCTGTTATCGCGCCTTGCGTTAGTTAACCATTGAAAGATGTCTTTGCATTTTTAAAGCATTTTAGAACGCTTATTTCTTCATTTTAAGCTTCTCAGAACACTTTATTTCGCATAGGCATACATAGTAAACTTCAGGGTCACGCTGTGTACCCCCTAATTGACCTATAATTATTTCCTGTGAGAAAGTACACTACCTCTCTGTAATATAATACGTGGTCCAATTTAAAAATTATGGGTCAATATTAAGGTCTGATATTGCGCCTTGCGTTAGTTAACCATTGAAAGATGTCTTTGAATTTTTAAAGCATTTTAGAACGCTTATTTCTTCATTTTAAGCTTCTCAGAACACTTTATTTCGCATAGGCATACATAGTAAACTTCAGGGTCACGCTGTGTACCCCCTAATTGACCTATAATTATTTCCTGTGATAGGGTACACTATTTCCCTGTAATATAATACGTGGTCCAATTTAAAAATTATAGGTCAATATTAAGGTCCGATACCGAGCCGTTATTTAACATAGAAAAATGTCTTTGAATTTTTAAGAAGATTGCAGTACTTAGAAAATTTCTGACGTTTTCGGTACTTAGAAAAATTCTGATGATTTCGGATCTTAGAAAATTTCTGATCTTTTCGGTACTTAGAAAAATTCTGTTGATTTCGGTACTTGGAAAATTTCTGCCTATTTCGGTACTTTGAAAAGACTCAGAAGTTTTCAGTACTTAGAAAAATTCTGCCGATTTCGGTACTTAGAAAAATTCAGTCGATTTCGGTACTTAGAAAAATTCTGTTGATTTTGGTACTTAGAAAATTTCGGACCTTTTCGGTACTTAGAAAAATTCTGTTGATTTCGGTACTCGGAAAATTTCTGCCTTTTTCGGTACTTTGAAAAGACTCAGAAGTTTTCGGTACTTAGAAAATTTCTGACGATTTCGGTACTTAGAAAAATTCTGCCGATTTCGGTACTTAGAAAACATTCAGAAGTTTTCGGTACTTAGAAAATTTCTGCCTTTTTCGGTACTTAGAAAACATTCAGAAGTTTTCGGTACTTAGAAAAATTCTGTCGAATTCGGTACTTAGAAAAATTCTGTTGATTTCGGTACTTGGAAAATTTCTGCCTATTTCGGTACTTTGAAAAGACTCAGAAGTTTTCAGTACTTAGAAAATTTCTGACGTTTTCGGTACTTAGAAAAATTCTGATGATTTCGGTACTTAGAAAAATTCTGACGATTTCGGTACTTAGAAAAATTCTGTTGATTTCGGTTTTTAGAAAAATTCTGGTGATTTCGGATCTTAGAAAATTTCTGACCTTTTCGGTACTTAGAAAATATCTGACGTTTTCGGTACTTAGAAAAATTCTTACGATTTCGATACTTATTAAACATTCAGAAGTTTTCGGTACTTAGAAAAATTCTGTCGATTTCGGTTCTTAGAAAAGACTCGGAAGTTTTCGGTACTTAGAAAATTTCTGACGTTTTCGGTACTAAGAAAAATTCTGATGATTTCGGTACTTAGAAAAGTTCAGACGATTTCGGTACTTAGAAAAATTCCGACGATTTCGGTGCTTAGAAATTTTCTGCCTTTTTCGGTACTTAGAAAACATTCAGAAGTTTTCGGTATTTTGAAAATTTCAGACGATTTCGGTACTTAGAAAAATTCAGATGATTCGGTACTTTGAATATTTCTGACGTTATCGGTACTCAGAAAATTTCAGACATTTTCGGTACTTAGAAAAATTCTGATGATTTCGGAACTTAGAAAAATTCTGTTGATTTCGGTTCTTGGAAAATTTCTGCCTTTTTCGGTACTTTGAAAAGACTCAGAAGTTTTCAGTACTTAGAAAATTTCTGACGTTTTCGATACTTAGAAAATTTCTGACGTTTTCGGTACTTAGAAAAATTCTGCCGATTTCAGTACTTAGAAAAATTCTGTTGATTTCGGTACTTAGAAAAATTCTGTCGATTTCGGTACTTTGAAAAGACTCGGAAGTTTTCGGTACTTAGAAAATTTTTGGCGTTTTCGGTACTTAGAAGAATTCTTTTGATTTCGGTACTTGGAAAATTTCTGCCTTTTTCGGTACTTTGAAAAGACTCAGAAGTTTTCAGTACTTAGAAAATATCTGACGTTTTCGGTACTTAGAAAATTTCTGACATTTTCGGTACTTAGAAAAATTCTGCCGATTTCGGTACTTAGAAAAATTCTCTTGATTTCGGTACTTGGAAAATTTCTGCCTTTTTCGGTACTTTGAAAAGACTCAGAAGTTTCCGGTACTTAGAAAACTTCTGACGATTTCGGTACTTAGAAAAATTCTGCCGATTTCGGTACTTAGAAAAATTCTCTTGATTTCGGTACTTGGAAAATTTCTGCCTTTTTCGGTACTTTGAAAAGACTCAGAAGTTTTCAGTACTTAGAAAATATCTGACGTTTACGGTACTTAGAAAATTTCTGACATTTTCGGTACTTAGAAAAATTCTGCCGATTTCGGTACTTAGAAAAATTCTCTTGATTTCGGTACTTGGAAAATTTCTGCCTTTTTCGGTACTTTGAAAAGACTCAGAAGTTTTCAGTACTTAGAAAATATCTGACGTTTTCGGTACTTAGAAAATTTCTGACATTTTCGGTACTTAGAAAAATTCTGCCGATTTCGGTACTTAGAAAAATTCTCTTGATTTCGGTACTTGGAAAATTTCTGCCTTTTTCGGTACTTTGAAAAGACTCAGAAGTTTCCGGTACTTAGAAAACTTCTGACGATTTCGGTACTTAGAAAAATTCTGCCGATTTCGGTACTTAGAAAAATTCTCTTGATTTCGGTACTTGGAAAATTTCTGCCTTTTTCGGTACTTTGAAAAGACTCAGAAGTTTTCAGTACTTAGAAAATATCTGACGTTTACGGTACTTAGAAAATTTCTGACATTTTCGGTACTTAGAAAAATTCTGCCGATTTCGGTACTTAGAAAAATTCTCTTGATTTCGGTACTTGGAAAATTTCTGCCTTTTTCGGTACTTTGAAAAGACTCAGAAGTTTTCAGTACTTAGAAAATATCTGACGTTTTCGGTACTTAGAAAATTTCTGACATTTTCGGTACTTAGAAAAATTCTGCCGATTTCGGTACTTAGAAAAATTCTCTTGATTTCGGTACTTGGAAAATTTCTGCCTTTTTCGGTACTTTGAAAAGACTCAGAAGTTTCCGGTACTTAGAAAATTTCTGACGATTTCGGTACTTAGAAAAATTCTGCCGATTTCGGTACTTTGAAAAATTCTCTTGATTTCGGTACTTGGAAAATTTCTGCCTTTTTCGGTACTTTGAAAAGACTCAGAAGTTTTCAGTACTTAGAAAATATCTGACGTTTTCGGTACTTAGAAAATTTCTGACATTTTCGGTACTTAGAAAAATTCTGCCGATTTCGGTACTTAGAAAAATTCTCTTGATTTCGGTACTTGGAAAATTTCTGCCTTTTTCGGTACTTTGAAAAGACTCAGAAGTTTCCGGTACTTAGAAAATTTCTGACGATTTCGGTACTTAGAAAAATTCTGACGATTTCGGTACTTAGAAAAATTCTGCCGATTTCGGTACTTAGAAAAATTCTGACGATTTCGGTTTTTAGAAAAATTCTGGTGATTTCGGATCTTAGAAAATTTCTGACCTTTTCGGTACTTAGAAAATATCTGACGTTTTCGGTACTTAGAAAAATTCTGTCGATGTCGACTTACTTAAAAAGCTTGGGCACCCCTACAATAAGTTATTGTGTTTTTTCCGGCGGAAATAATATATACTATATGTTTCCCTGAAGGACAGAAATCAAGGGAATGTTGACTTTCACTGGTGAATGTCGACGGTCTCACAGTTTCTTTGGTGAATGTCCGAAATATTTGTTATTTTGTATTTGATATAATTTATTCGTTGATATTATTATATTTATTCGATATTTTGATATCTGCTGAGAATAGATTAGGAGAAAAATCAGTGTTCGAAGTACTGGTTAACTGCTTGCTGGGCAGTAGTATTTTACATTAGAAATCATCAGTGTAGTCTATACTGGGCAAATGTAGGTCGGGCAGTGCCACTGATTATCGGAATTATTATATTTAAATTTAAAAAAAAGAATTATTTTTTTTAAATAAAATAAAACATTTTTCATGCTAAAAAATTAATAAACAAATATTTTATTGAAGACTTTATGAATTCAAAATATAAAACTATACATTTTTCTGTTTAAAAAATCAAAATAGGAAATAGAATGCACTCTCGATATCTTCAAGTTGAAGGGACGCTAAAAGAATTTCGAGACAGGAAGTTTTCGAGATAACGAATTCTAATATGTTCTAAATATATGTTCTAAATATGTTGCTCAAAATATGTTCTAAAAAGCAGAAAAATAATGTTCCAAAAAATATTACTCTAAAAAGTAGAGACGTGAAATATAAGAATAGCTATGAATAAGTATGTAAAGATAGTTGACAATGAGTTTAAATGCGACAGTGATAATTTTATTTTTAAAAATAAGACAAAAGTAATTATGCATCAAGTAGAAAAGAATTGGTTTACAATAAACTTACATAGCGATTTTTTTGAAAAAATTCAATTTCTGTTTTGAAAAAAATTGGACAAAACAAGGTTTTAAGAAGAAACTTATTCGACGTAGGGATACAAATTAACATTAGGTGGATATATAGTGCCAAAGGGGAAAAATATTTGTCAGTAGACATGGTCATTTCATCGACAATGTCATTTCGTCGACAGGATCATTTCATGGACAATGACATTCGTCGAGATCATTTCCTCGACAGGTTCATTTCATCAACAGGGTTATTTCATGGATAATATCATTTCGTCGACAGGATCATTTCATCAACAGGGTCATTTCGTCGACAATGTCATTTCGTCGACAGGGTCATTTCGTTGATAGTGTCATGCGTAATTCTAAAACTATTTTAGAGATTTAATCTAAATATTTTTATTATTAATTAGAAAAATGCTATTATTTAAGTTTTATACTAAAGTAAAATTCTTTATTGCTGTGTATTGTTCCAATTGCACTAAAAGAAGTTCGCTTTGTAAATTAATTGATAAGTGATTGAGAAGCGTTTAATCGAAAACGGTTGATGTATCAAAATCTACTTTTCTATATCTAAATCGTAATAGCTCGAAACTTATTTACCGGGTAGGTAAGGTTAATTATTAATCATCAATTAAATATTTTTATTTTTTATCCGGATCGGTATAACTTCAGAACATTACCAAGCATGATATCCGGACCGTGGTCAACAGTTAATGTAGTGTGATGTTAGCAATCAAATTATTTTTAATATCAAATCAAATGAATAAAATAAGATATTCTTAGAATTAAAAGTAATAAAAGTATATTACAATGAAAATTTAGACACTATTTCAAGGAGGGAAAAGCTAAATTTATTGCTGTTAAAATTTGCAATATTTTTACATGCATTTTAACAAAAACATAGACTTCAGTCAAATTCTCACAGAAATGAACATAATCATAGACCTAATAATTAGATCTGCATTAAAAAATGAAAAAAATCTAGTTTTTTTTATGGTGGAAAAGTAATTTCTTAATGTTCACTTTAATTGCAATTTAAACTTTTTATTCAGAATCTTTAACATTAGGACAGAAATGTGCTTATTCGAACAATCGAACTCAGTCTTAGTTTCGTTACCACTATTAGAGTTTTCGAAGAACTACAGGAACGCAAACATCATGTTAGATATTTACCGAGGCGGTTGTAGACTCCTACAATATTTAGGAACACAGGTGCAAAGTTGCAAGCGTGTTAGTGTTTGCTCTTCACAAAATAATTTTTTTCTATGGATAGTGAATTTATAATAGTATTAATTATTAAATTCTAATATAATATTATTAAATTATACCATTATTATTATAATTAAGTATAATTTAATAAGAAAAACAATAGTAGTAAATAAATGATGAATTATTGCCTTTTTATTTGCTGGATTTAAATTAGACACATTTTGTTTAAAAGAAAATGAACAAATAATCAAACCTGGAATTTAAACGTAAGAATAAATATCTCTACAAAAAAGAAAAGAAAAATCTTGCAATTAAAATTTGATTAATTTTTGACTAATTCAGTTGCTCAAATTTATAACTGATTTTCTGTGCAGGATGAAAACACAATTTTCAAATGCTTTCTGATCTCTATTAGCAGAACTTATCACCAATAAAAATTTCGATTATTTTTTGCGTGAACAAGCCAGGAGACTCAAAACTAAAATGTAGAAAAAATGAAAATCAAAAATGTATATATATTTAAAATATTATGTTTGTTCAGTAGACCAAAAATGAGAAAAAAATTTCACGCATTGCAAAAACCACAAGGACAAAATTTCACAATAAACTTGTATCAATATTCAAAATTCCCCTTTTTTCGTTTTGGTGACAAAAATTAACATTTCTTTTTCAGTACACTTATCAAACATGATGTTTAAAAACATTTCCGATTACACTTTTCAAAGAACTTTCCTGAGTGCTCGCCTTTAAAATATATACTCTCACTGCAAATTTTACAAATTTAAATAAATTTTTATTCTCAGGAAAATCGAAAAGAAAAGCATTTTAATATTTGAGTAAAAAAATAAGCTTGCTAAACTTATTTTAATTAAACTTTAATGAGAATAAAGTCAGATGCATATGGATAACTCTCCTCAATTATAAACTTAAAAGTCAATTTATTTGTTATATCTTAATAAGTTGCATTTTTTTCCCAAATGTTTTATATCATAAAAACCAATTAGACAGGTTTCCTCCCCTACTCTGATTTGGAACCATTTTTTACCCTATCATTTCGATTGCATCGCATACCGAGGATGTGCAGTCATTTTGAGTTTTTTTTTTTTTTTTTTTTTTTTTTTTTTTTTTTTTTTTTTTTTTTTGCATAAGGAAGTTCATTTTATGAGGTAGAAGAACTTATAAATGTTTGGAGAGCACATAGGATAAAATACATATTAAGCATTAAAACGTTATAAATAATTTATTAAATAAGAAATAAAATAAACTGGAAATGCGAGAACAAGATTTTTGTTTCAAATATTTCATTTAAATTTCACAAGAATTGTCAGAAACTTCCCTCTTCAGCAGCATAGCTGACAAAGACATGAGGAAGAAGGTTAGAAAAATTTTTTTTATCAACAATATTTCCCAATATGTTTTCCAAGTTGGATTTTCATTTTATTTTTGCATGAATCCACATGCATTTTTTTCAAGATTTTTATAATACTAGGAAGTTTTGCCCCTGCTCACTTCGCTCACCAACCTTTGTAATAACCACTCATACAACTTAGTTTGTTTTTTCCTATACCAATATTTTTTTAAAGAGAAAATATATTAATATTGAAATTTTATGTACGAAAATTTTGTTAATATGTGAATAGTAACAAAATTAATGATTACTTGCGTATGAAAAAAAATCAACCGAGCTTGAAAAAATAAATATATAAACACAGGACATATATAAATTCTTGATAAAACAAGAAGTAACTTTACAAGATAACTATCTAAAAGATTTGTGTTCTTCGGTTTAAATTCTTTGTAATCACCACCATTGTCATCATCGTAAAAGCTTGCTCCTTTTCTTTTTTTTGGACAAGATTTTAAACTGTATTAATGCGTATTACTCCATGTGGGGGGAACATTATATAAATATAATTTTCTTTTTATCGGCAAAGAATATTTACAGCTGAAATGGCCTCTTAACGAAAAGACCTTGTCATTGAAATTACCTAACTACCACGTGGTTTCATTATCTCATAGATTCATTATATACTGTCTTTTATTCCTTGCTAATTTAACCCGTCATTCACTCCCTACATCAAGAATCATTCACATGAATTAATCTTAGAAATAAATGTGTTAATTTATGACTAGAAAAAAATTGTGTAATATGCAACTTAAATGTGTAAAATACAACAAATGTTTCGTTTCTGCAACGTGATGTGAATAGAGGAGTAGGCAATTTTCAACTAAAAGGTTTCTTTTCTGTTAACTTCATACTATTAAGATTTTGCATCAGGCTAGGTTTAAAAAAATTCATCACAAATATACTAAATTACAAAGAAGTGCCCACACACCAACATTTAACCCCTCTTGCCCCTAAAAAGGTATTTATCGGTTAAGTTGGAAGACGAGACAGATAGAAAAAAGAAAGGAAAAAGTAGCAAATAGAAACAAAAAAGAGAAGAAGATAAAAAGAAATATGAAGGAAAAAAAAGAAACGATTATTCTATTTGTTAGGGCATTTGATTAAAAAGTATCCAGAGCTAATTGGCCAAGTTTAGTTGTGGTTGTTGCTTACCATTGCATAATTTTGTCATTTTTTCATGAAAACTATTTCAGGATTTCCTCGTATTCTTCTAGAACATTAATGAGGTTGGTTGCCTTCTGTTTCAACTTTGGATTCTTATGGATAGATTTCTTCCAGGCTATGAGGAATTCTAGCTTTGGTTGTTTAAAGTGGTAGGATGTGGTAAGCGGACATTCTATTGCATAATGCCACACTGTTCCTACTCCTCCACAGGCACATGTATTGTGAGTTGCCAGGCAGAATCGCTTTAGATACGCTTTAAAGGGGCCATGCTCTGTAAAGAAGAGGATTAGCTGCTTAACAAAGAAGTGCAAGGGATAACGTTTAACGTAAAAAAAAAATCATAAAACTAGTTTCAAAATTACGCATGACTTTGCCTACGAAATAACCTTTTCTTTGTCAACGAAATGGCCTTGTCAATGAAATGATCCCGTCGACGAAATGATCTTGCCGATGAAATGACCTAGTTGGCGTAATATCGATGAAATGACCTTGTCGACGAAATAAATGACCTTGCCGATGAATTGACCCTGTCGAGGAAACGCCCTGTCGTCGAAATGACGTAGTCGATGATGTGATTGTCGATGTGAATGCGACCCATATATTATAACCGTCGTTGAGGGCCGGGATAGCCTGTCGGCAGGGCGCTGGGGCCATGTTCGTGGGTTCGAACCCCACCGGCCGAAGACTCCCCGTGTAGATGATTGTGACTGATGCACGTTAAATATCTCGAGTCTCTTGGAGCCTGATCCAGGTTCCCATAGCAAATCTTCTGGGGGTACTGAATTGGAGATTGATCGTTCTCTGATTCAGGTCAAAATTACGATCCGTGGATGTATGAATGAGTCACATCCACGTATGGGTGTGGCAGAAGTCGAATTCTTGGCCAAGAACAATCGCACCCCTCTGCCTTAACAGGCATATGCCAACAACAACAACAACCGTTGTTGAACAGCCGACCCAATTTTGCGCTTACGACTACTAACGTTCAACTGCGCAGCCTTGTAATTTTCAACCAATCCAGAAGCCAAGGAGTCCCCTGGGTCAATGCCCCCAGAGGTATGATTCGTTATGGGAACATGGAGGAATTTGTGACCCGACAGATGTAGCGTGCATTAGTCTTTGGCAGACACGGATCGAATCCACGACCTCTTGGTCATGGGCCCAGAGCTTTGCCAATTAGGCTAACCCGGCCCCCCTATTTTGAGTGTCAAGTTACGTACGAAGTACGTAACTTAATAAATCGCCTGTATTAATTCATTAGCATATTTAAGATTCGGCATTCAGGTCATTAACGTTGATACATAGTACGTGTAAATCCGATCAGTAGATCAAAAGTTATTCAGGGTGTTTGCTTTTTTTATTTTGCACACTGTACTTTTGTTTTAAAGAATATTTGGACTTAAAACTAATCTTTGTAAAATTGGAATGTTTCAAAACAGTTAAAGTGCTTTATTACTGAGAATTCTTTTGAATTGCAAAATAAATGATTTTTTCAAAAATAAAACACTTTAAAGATTACCATTAGTGAATTTCGTATGAAATACGGTCAAAAGTGAACAATTCAGAATTTTTATCCAACCCTAGAATTCTGTTCGTTGGGTATACTTCAATTTTTTTCTGTGTGATTATCATAGATGCAGCGCCCGCGCTACTCGAGTCAAAAATCTTGATGGTAACAATCAATAATTCCATCATAAACCATTACATTTTTGATGGTAACGAACATAAGAAACCATCACCCCAATGTAAGAATTTGGTCTGATTTATGATGTCCTGCATAAGAATAGCAACTTGTTTTGATATTTCGTTCAAGTTGAACCATCAGAAATTTCCATCATAGTTTACTAGAAATCAAATGTTGAGACGATCATGAAAAACCATCATCTCAATGTAAGAATTCGGATTGATTTATGATGGTCTAATATAAACAAATTGTTTTGATGGTTTCCAGAGATCCATCAAGAATTCCCAACCATGGATTGATGGTTCATAAGAATCAAACTTCTCTCGATGGTAAACCATCAAAGTAGCACTTTCCATCAGGGAATGATGGAAATTTGTTGGCATATCAAAAACCATGAACGCAAGACGAAACATGTTGGATGATGGTGTCCATCAAATGATGTTGGTCAAATGATGCTAGAGCGACCACTATCATCCCAATGTAGGAATTCAGATTAATTTATGATGGTCCAATATAAAAAAAACACAAATTGGTTTGATTCCTGAGAACCAACAAGAATTCCCATTAAGCTATCATGAAACCATCGAGGATCATCATGGATTGTTGTTTCATGAGAATAAAACTTCTCTTGATGGTTCACCATCATAAATTTAAGTAGCATTTTTTCATCATGGATTGATGGAAGCTTGTGGGCATATCAAAAACCATGAACACATAATAAAAAATATTGGATGATGGTAACCATCATAAATCGTACTGAAACCAACATAAACCATCAAAATGTTTTGATGGAACCATCAAGAATTTCGACTTGGGTAAGCATTCGGCACTTCGCAAAATGCAATGAAATCGTAAATTTGGCGAATAAAATTGTGTTTCGGCAAAAGTATTGACTAAGGATTTTTTCCACTAGAAAGACAAATATATATTTTACTCTATCCTCAAAACTGCGTCAAAATGAATTTTTCTAAAAAAAAAAATCAGTATTTTTATTTGATTGCAGTCACATATTCGTTAGAAACGCTGCATAACCAATTAGAACTGAGTCCAAAATCCTGATACAAGCTATCGTAAAATAGTTTGCTATGAGGAAAAAAATTAATAATAAAAAATTGTTAAGACTTGCATTTGGCGAAGACTTTCGAAAATGAGCGAATACTGTTGATATTTGGCAAATTTACTGGCTAAATATTTTAAATCCTTAGCGAGGGACCTGAAGATGTACCTACTACCTGGTAATTATTTGTTGCCAGGCAAGATTTTCAGATAAAAGTATTTTAATATTTGATTTCTAGTCTCGTCCTCTGAGTTGACCAATTTTACAGAGTATCCAGTGCATGGTAGCACTCATTTATGCAAGCATATTCAAAACTATAGTATTCTTAATACTATTCCTAAAGATAATTTGTAATTTTGAAAATATTCTCCCACTTTCTAAGTGGTCAAAGCTGAAATAACTGGTCTTATTTCACTTTAATGCAGAATTTTAATTCACGGAAACTTCAGTAAAGTGGTACCCTTTGGAAAGCATATTTGCTTAAGAGATCAGCTTAGAAGAACATGCAGATCCAGAAGTCTAATACTTAAAATAATGTGAATATTAACTAAATAAAAATAGGGAATTGCATTGATATTTATTTAAAGTTGATAATGAATGAAATTAAAAGATAACTATCGAAAATTACGATGCATGTGTTTTACTCTCATGCTAAATTTTTCTTGCAAATTAGAGGTTTTTATTACCTCAGCTTAGTGTTTCATGGAAGTATAATGGATAACAGTTTATTGGATTTTCATACATTTGCAAGCTTGTGTGATCAATTTAGGCTTATAAACCTTTGTCAAAATGAAGGACAGCACGAAGATACATCCAGTGTAAAAGCGGGATTCGAACCCGCTACCTTCACGCTTTGCTCAGTGTTTGGTGGAAAATACCGATAACTTTCTATTTTCCCCCTGATCTGTTATAATTTGACCAATCTTTAACAACCAGTCTATCTAGCTCGAACCCACTATCTATATCTCTACTCGAAACCGTTATCATTTGAAAAATTTCCGATCACATTCTTTTCCGATATGTACTCGAACCCACTAACTTTTTCCTGGTGCTTAAACCAACTATACCAGTCTCTTTTGACCAATATTTGAACCCATTAACTTTTCAATCTTTCTGTCATTAAACTAATTTCGAACCTTTTTTTTTAAATGCTCAGACCCACTATCTTTCAATCCGTAAGTGAACCAGCTGTAATTTGATGAAATTTCAAAACTAGTCTCTTTTAATCCGGTGATAGCGGATTGCTCTAATGGTTTTCTAAAACCTGGTGGACTGCGTTGCTAACTTTTAAGCCCCTTGGAGTGGTGAGCTCAAAACAACCCTTGTGACCATCCCTCTTACTTCAATCATGCAGTAAAATAATTTCTGATAAAATAGTGGTTTCGCCTATAATAATCGTCAGAAGCAAGTATGAGGTGGGAGGATATAGTGCTACTCCATTTTTGGTCAATTATGCAATTTTCATTTAATAGTAATTTTTTATGTTTTAAATAGCTTTTACTTCAGCAATTTTAAAATACAAACTATATTTAAAAGCTGAAAGAAACTTTTTGTCAATTTTAAGGTGACAAGGGATTTTTGAAGTTTTGAAAAAAGGTTTTCAATTTGCACAATGCGATTTTTTTCGAGAATATTGGGAATATTCGAGAAAAAACAAAAAAAAGCATTTGATGCCCTCTTGTCTCTTTTTGGATAAAAAGTTAAAAAACGAATAAAAAAAAGCATCTTTGCATCTCTTGTCGCCTTAAGTTTGTTAAAAAGTGCAAGTTCTGGGTGCAATACTAAATTTTAATTAAATTGCAAGAACCTTACTTTAAAGTGGTAACATTTAAATGAATTTTAAACCAATCTATATGAACCTAACTTCTGCATATTATTTTTTCAAAAAAATATGCACAGAAAATGTTTGAATTTTTACCGTTCTTCTACTGAAAAGTTAATAATTACAACGCTCACCAGAAGCTGCGGTTTGCAAAAATCATACCTATTTGATTTATATCAGATTTTTTTTTTAAAGTTACCTTCTATAGCATCTGACAAAAGATTTTAATAAGACTTAATATTGTTTAAAAATAATGTAACTAAAACAGTTATTATTTCTTGCAAAAATGGAGGAAGTTATTATTATATACTAATCACCGAGTTGAGAAAAATCGCAGATGTATTTTTCAAGCTCAACTTGCTGACGACTGCTAAAAATTGGAAGACAATTTTTCAACTGGATACCCAAATGAAGAGTAAATTAGTTCAGATCAGAAAACATAACTGGAAAAAAATTGTCACTTTGGATTAAGCAAGTCTTAATACAGGCTAACTTCAGATTTAATAAGCTATAAAAACACTGCATTTTAAATAACAAAAAACTAAATGGGTATAATTGAAATATGTTTCTAGTCAGAAAGTTATTTTAAATATATTTAATGGAGGATTACAATTTAAAAGTTTCATATCCATCTTATTCGCATTCACTGTAATCATAATTTACAGGCATATCCATTTCGATATTTCTTTGTTAAAAATCCTCATTATCATTAAAATCTGGTTTAAAAGAATCACTCCCTAAATATTGTATTTATTAATTTTATAGAAGAAAAAAATATTTTATAATTAATTTAAATTTTTTTTAATCGATATCTTTTTTAATTTGTTTAAATTATTGATTTATTTGTTTTAAAATAATAATTTAAATCAATACATTTTTTAAATTCAATGCATATGCCTTTTATTATTTCGTAGTAAAAATTAGCTCCTTAAAAATCAATGATTATCAATAATCAATGAGTATTCATAATCAATGAAATCAGACTTTTCAAAAAATCACACTTTTAAGAATGTATTTATTAATTACATTATATGAAAATATTTTAATCTTAAATAGTAATTTTTTTTACTAAGTATGTTCATATTAAATGTTATGAAAGGAAAATTAAGTTTGTTTAAGTTAATGTTTTTTTTAAAAAAAAATCGCAGCTGATTTAAATCAGTCATTTTTTTAAAAAAAATCAAACGATTTAAATCATGAATATATTCAAAATGCATTATTTTCTAGTTTTAAATCTAATCTTGACTGCAAACTCAAATTTAGTCCTGGCATATTATATTTCGATATATTTTTCGCAGTGCCCGATCACCCATTAGGCCATGACCCCCTTAAAATGGATTTTTTTGAAAATAAATTTCAAAAAAATACGAAAAACAATGATTTAAAAAAATAAAAAATTTCAAATAAATATTAAATGAATACGATAATTTTGTTACGTAATGTTAATCATATTTATTTATTACTTATTTTAGTTATTATTTATAAGTATTATTATAGTTAATGTATCATAAGATTTATAAATATAACCTGGATGATCTGCTTGCACCTGAGAGTACACCTGACTAATTTTATCTGGTTTTATTTTTTAAACTTTTGGTTTACTGGTTTTAATTTCAATATTTGCTTTTGGTATTTTACCTCGTCACTTACCGTTTCCTTGACTATGTTCTCCCCTTGACCTGAAATCTTCATTACACGTAGGACATTCGAAATGAAATTTTGATCTTGGTGAACACCCTCTGTCTTACCTGGTATCATCTTTGAGTGTTTATCCTTTTTAGAGATACTTTGGTTTACCTTAGAACACTTTTAATCTTAGAGGCACTTAGCCTTGAATGGGGGACACTTTAACTTTTAGTCGACTATTTTAATTATTCTATTCTTATTTGCATTTAATGTGATTTTTCATATTTTTACTATTTGATGTTTTACCTAACCTTACTTATTTTATATGTTTTTACCTGTATTTTTGACACTTTTACTGTTGGTTAATTTTATTCACTTAGATGTTTTAATCACTTTAAATTTTTATTGTTTTCTTTTATCATCTTTTCGATTTTGGGATTTTTCCTATGTGTATCGATCGTTTTAGTTTCGATTTTACTTTTCTGTAGTTTTGTTGTGTTTAGTTCACGTGAAGTTTGAAACCCCTATCCACAAACTCCTTCAGGGGTAGATCGTTTACTATTAGTCTTACACGAAGATGATTAATACACTATATATTTGATCTATACAAACATCATTATTTAATAAATTCTTGCAGCTAGTGTTATTTGATTAGTATTATATCCCACAATTAATGAAACCAAAATAATTCTAATAGTTATCTAACCTACGACCATCAGGGTGCGTAGCCAAAACTTTCAACAAAAAATAAGCACCTTTAGAGTTAAATTTTAAGCATTAAAAGAATATTTTAAGCACTATATACATTAACCAAATTGTTTTCAAAGACTTTACATGTTCATGACAAAAATAATTAGTTTCTAACAAAGAACTCTTTTCTTAATTATATTAGCCATTATAGAAAGATCAAGAGGTTTTTCGGTTCAAATCAGAGGGTGAAAATGAAGCCTGAAATGGAGATTATCATGCGAAATGCAAAAGCTGCACATGAAAGTGCAAAAATTTCACCGATCTCAGCTTAGTAGACGCACGTGCAAACTCGCAAGTATTTCATCCAACGTGTAAAATGATTGGCTCTTTCATAAGCTATGGACCCACGGTACGCCGAAATGAATTTTGGTTGTGTGAAATGTACAAAAAAATTGAATAGAAAAAATATGAAAAACACGCTTTTGCAAATTACCTCGCGAAAGTAGACGTGGTAAAGAAAAATTCTCATTTTTGAAAAGGGAAAAATAAGCACTTTTTAATGCCACCCAATAAAAAGCACCAATAATAACGCTACGCACCAGGATCGAATTATAAGTACTCGAAGGCACAATCAGTATTAGTACTTGATTTCATTAATACTTTATATTTATACCGGATTCCTCACTCAGGGTTTTTCAGTCTACATCACGGTTTTTATCATCTTTTATTAATTTCATTATTATTGCTGGAATTCATTTAATATTTGTTACCAGGGAGGAATTAATCAGTCTTTGAGAATGGTAACATTGTCTCATACAATATTGTTCACATTAAAATAAATGAGACATTGGTGAAATTAATTATGTTTTGTACCTACCTAAAACCTTTACCTCAGTTGTTTTAAGCATTAGAATTGTTACAGAATTTGTAATAATAAATTTTAGTACTAATCTGTTTTTAAAATTTACTAAAAACGGTGATTTAAAATTAATCTAACTTCTTTTAACAGAATATAACCAGGCTAAATAGACTCCAGTTTGCAAAACACTGATGTCTCAGTTTATTCTTCCAATATTTAGAATTAAAGCAAATTTAGTCTGCGATAACTTATTTTATATCGTATTTTTCCTTTTAATTTAGTTAATAGATTCACCATTTCTAATTTTAACTGTTGTTTTTAGCATTAGCTTGCTGATATTACATATCTTACTCCTAAGCACTCACCTCTTTTTAGCGAAGATATATTTCCACAATAAGCTGTCCCCTTTACCAATTTTTTATGAATTAAATTTTACAGTAGAGTCTAACTTCAATAAATATGTCTAAAAAGAACCCAATTACTTCCCTATTCAGCTAAAATGTTTTTCTTCTGTTGTAAAAATGAAACACACACAAAATAATTTTTTAATTACATCACTGGCTTAGCATATTCATAGTAATAAAATATAAGATCTGTTATAGTAATCAGGAGGCTTAACCTAAAGAGGCATGTTGATTTACCGTTGAGCCTTTTGTCAATAATAAGATTACTATTATACATTGATGCAGCTTATTTTTTGTGTGCATCGCATTACAAACCTATAGAGTATAAGACAGTAAAAGAAAATTTCCTAAAAGTATGGTTCAGAAGATGTCTTTAAACATGGTTTACAATCGACTAATCTTCTCTATTACCAAATGCGAGTGCTTGAGACCAAGTCCAAACTAAGCAGGATGATTCAACTACTAATAGGTTTAGTGGGCACTGTTGAAAATATTACGTCACATCATTTTCCGGAGGTTGATTTAGAACATGCACCGGTGAGGTAACTTGGCAAATAGTGGTCCACCATTCCCAATGGATTAACTCTAAAATCAGGCGCCGGGTGGACATTTTCGGAGATATCTTCTGTATCAATCGTCGTTGGCTACTGGAGTTCTTCAATAAATGTCTGAAAGCGGGAACTTTTCCAAAAATAATGGAAAATTATATAACGTGGTCGCCCTTATTGGTAAACTAAAGAGATATCTAAGATTGCCTGAATCCTATAGGCTCATCACCCTTGTCTTGGTCTGGGGCAAGATTCTAGATGATTACCAAGAGACTAGTCTATTATCTAGTATCTTCAAATTAATTGATTCGGTAGAGGACGGATGTCTTAGTAGACTTTCGTTACAGCAGCTGAACACCCATGTTGAGGAAGATGTTATCGAAGATGTCAACTTTCACCTCAAATCCATCAATTTCGCATTAGATACTACAACTTCTTCTGATCACTTCTTATTAAATTTTAATTTGTGTTGGCAACGTATCAAACTTTTCCACAGATTTAACTCCTTTTGTGACAGACCCTGTAACAAAAAGTATATTTTGAATAACTTTTTTAAAATATTACTACAGTTATTTAAATCAAAACTATTATCAAAAAGAATTATGACTTTTTTTCCAAATTACTTACTCTAATGTTTGAAAATAAGCAAAAAACCGACTATGCTGTTCCAACGATTTTCTATACCATTTGAAGGCTAATTTAAAACTTGTGCATTTATAGTCAAAAATTATTTATAGCTTGTTTCATCCATTACTTTTTATTAGCTGTTGAAGTTAAAAGCTTTTGGTTGAGAAGAAAACATACATTTTAAAGTAAAATTCAAACTTGTGTGATTAGAAAAAAATTCAACGTTGCTCATTAGGCTAATGGTGTCGTAATATGGATTAATGCTTGTGAAAAAAGTAAGGATTTTGGTTTGTAGCTCAGAAATTAGCTAAAATGTCTCCTAACCACAAATTTTTTAAGCGGGGTAGCTAACAAAAATTTTTGATGGGTGAATGATTTCCCAAAACGATTTAATAAATGGAGACGGAATTCAAATATCTGTTTTTTTTTGGTTATAAATTCTCTAAATTTGGTTTGGGTTATAACTTCTTTCTTATTTATTCATTTATTTCATAAATACCAGAACATGAAAAAAAAAGTCCTTGGTGTCAAGATAATTTAAACTTTTGTTTATGGTAGTTAAATCTTGAAAACTTTTCTGACATAAGATTTTTATGGGAAAAAAAGCTACAGCACCATAACAGAATCCAGTAAAGTGGTGCATTTTCAAAAACTCATATTTCTCTAATAGCATGATATATATTAACAATTCTTGCACTGTTACCAGTAACGTTAGTGAAAGGTGAAAGAATTAACGCCCCTCCCTCGTGATAACGTAAGTGAAAGAATTAACGCTGAGTAAAATTTCTTCAAAAGTATCTTTCTTCATAATTATATTATTCCACAATAATACTGGCTATCATAAATTAAGGAAAAATTACAAAAACAGCAATAACTCTCCCAAAAATAAGCCAATCCCTATAAAATTTTATTATGTTATAAAAAAATTGCTAAATAGGTAGGTGTTGTTGCTATTTCTCATCCCCACTGGTCCATGAGTCCATTCACCCCCAGGAAATCAAAAAACAAGGCCGGGTCGGGCAGAAAATCCTCCTTTTCAAAATCCACACAGCTAAGGAGGTGGGCCGGGCTGGCTGCACTGGAAAAACATTTGTTGCAGGTGGGATCTGCTGCTGTTCATACCTCATGCACTTTATGTGACCGCTGATGAATCTAGTGAGCGCGGTCTGATAGCCTCTATTACCTCTGAAGGTCAAAGCACAATCCGGCTTATCCCCAGAGTACCAGATATGCACCGGGGGAGTCTTCCAGACTAGCTGGACACCTTTCTTTCTAATGGAGTGAATTTCCGAGGATGTGAGTGCCAATCTTTCCGGCAGAGGTTCGTTTGTGCCAAGTTTTGCCAGCGAGTTAGCGATCTCATTCCCGTATAGACCAAATATAAATAAATAGGTAGGTACTTTACTTAAGTCGAAGTAGAGCTGCACAATGGGCTATTGGCGACGGTTTGAGAAACATCCCTGAGGAATAAGACATGTCATCGTAATTTTGATCCTCTGCATAGGGGATGGCTCCACTGATTTGATCCCCCGACGACCTGCACGCGAAGTGGCTCATTTTACGGTAGATTTGTAGTTGTAGTCCCTTTACATCGCACTAGAGCTGCACAATGGGCTATTGCCGACTGTCTGGGAAACATCCCTGAGGATGATCCGAAGACATGCCATCACAATTTTGATCCTCTGCAGAGGAGATGGCACCCTTGCATCGGTAGCCCGACGATCTGCACGTGAAGTCGAGCACTTTACGGTAGAACAGTTTAACGAGGACCCATACCGCACTCCCTCTGTCCCTACGCAGACTGATCCAAGTGGTCACGCACCCTCACTCTGACCGCAGCCAGTGATACTTGATTTCGGTGATCTGCTGGGAACCGTGTCTTAACGATCAGTCCACTGCGGGGCCATTTTACGGTAGAACAGTTTAACGAGAACCGATACAGCGCATTTTCTGTCTCTAAGCAGGCTGATCAAAATGGTCTCTCACACTCTTACTGACCTCAGCCAGTGACGCCTGACTTCAGTGTTCTACTGGGAACCGTGTCTTCACGATCAGCTCACTGCGGGACTCAATTTGGAAGCATTAACGCATGGAAGGACAATACGCGAGACAAATATCACGCAGAGGAATTCTGAGTGACGCACTCAAAATTCCTCTGCGTGATACAGTGATGGAGAAAGAGTATGAAGTCTCAGAAAGTAATACTACTTAAGACTAAAGGACTTATATAATTTTTTTTATAATACTGTCACGGAATGTGTCGGCATGGCCGACCGGCTAAAAGCACTACCCTGGAAACGCGGAGGTCCCGAGTTCGTTTCTCCATGTTATTATTTATTACTTATAGAATGCTTTAGAATATTCTCATTCTTACGTCATTTCTGTTTCCTGATTACACTGTATATAAATTCCTTAGTGTCAAGTGGAAAAAGGCAGTTATACCATGTTTTGTGTATTTTGGATGTTTATTAACAAACCTATTCTACGCCAGTCGTAAATTCTATTCTTTCTACGTGGAGTCATAGATTATGACATATTAAGAACAATATAACAGAATGAAGTGAATTGCATTACACATTACTCGAGTAAGTAAGAGTAAGTTGAGTATGGAGTACCGCATTAGCCAAAAATATTGACAGCCATCTGATATATCTAAACTTTTTCTTTCATCAGAAATGACCACTTCACTCCAATTCGTAAATTCTGAGATATTCCTTTGCAATATGCTAAACGAGCATTTTCGTGTCATTTAGCAATCTGAGTTTTCCTTGATATTTTTAAATTAAATGTTTGGATTATTACTTAAACCGAGCGGCTTCTGCATGGTATTTACATTTAATTTGTGCAGATGACCGAGACTAGCAAGCTTCCAGATTCAAATTTCTTGCTGTGAGGATTTAATAAGGGATAAGATTTAATATTGATTTAATTGGTGAGGATTTAAATAAGGGATAACATTCACAGCACGGCTAACCTTACACATAGAGACATGATGGCTCTGGGGATAGAGCGTTCGCCTTTCAATGAGGTGAACCGGGTTCGAACCCCAGCGAACCCAGGTCGATACGAATCCGCATCCGGCTTGCACCGACCACAGAGCTGACGTGAAATATCCTCAGTGGTAGACCGATAATGGGTTTGAGTCCCTTTGCCACCAGGCTAACCGTGGGAGGCTCTCATGATATAATAAATATAATATAAAATTAATAGAAAGGAGGTTCTCGTGATGTAAAACAAATGCTAGTTAGTTTCATCAAAAAGTCCTCCACGAAGGCAAATTTCTCTAAATACTTGATCCAAGAGTTCCCTTGTCTTCTGGATTGGGTTCAAAATTACAAGGCTACGGAGTTGAACATTAGTAGTCGAAAACCGGAAAATTGGGTCGACTGCTCAGCGACGGTTATAAAATAAAATAAAAGTAACCTTGCCCTTTATTTATGCTATCATATTTTTTAAAGTTTATTTTTGGCTCAAGACCTGTTTGAATTTATAAATTACAGAAAACTCTTATGAGTGGTAAAATTTACGCGTAAATTTAAACACAAATCGAAACAATAAAGCTTCCTAGAATATTACGCTTACGAGGCGACGTGTGACTTAACAGGCAGGCTTAACATAAGCGGACGGATACACCGGAAGTTTTCTAAATTTCTTCCGGTTTCACGAAGCTTTTTATTGTTTATATCCAGTTAACCATCCATATGGAATAAACTTGTCATGTTAAGCAATTAGACGCTATATTTGCGAGCAGAAAATAAATTTGTATATTCAGCTATAACAGCGGTGTTTCGGTGACTTTCAGCTCGACTTTATACTTGTTTTCCAGCACAGCGTTGAATAATGTCAAGAAAGGAGAAAATTTTATTTAACGTTTGTAATAAATTTTTCCTACATAATTTCTGTTTATGAATATTTGTTACTTAACTATTGCTAATCAACGTTATTAAAAACACATCATCGCTGACTGATGAACATTTCAAAAACGTTTAACTTCTTTCACCTTTAGATTCATTATTATCCCTCGCAGAATTAGTTTAGACAATATTTTAAGTTACGAGATAACCATAACCAGTTAAGTTACGAAATCAGACACAAAAACGTACATTTTTTTTCGTCGAATTTGGATTCTTTGCAATCGAAAGTTTGGATTCCTTTATGTTGATTTAACTTTTTGCGTATTTCGTTGCATCTTGGGAATTTTTTAAGTGAATCGAAAACATTCCTCCTGATCCCGATCTCAACTGCGGTTGGGAGAGGTGGGCGAAAACCAGTTTTAAGAAGATCTTCATCGCCTGTGCCTCTAAATGCTGTCTTTTCCTTTATACACAGATCCCGTCTCCCAACCCTTGGGAAAGTTATTTACATTAGGTCTATGGAAGATAGCCTTCGTCTCTAGATAGAATTTAAAAAAAAAATCTTACTTAGAATTCTATTTGTCAGAAAGTATTAGACCAATTTTGTTCGAACTTTATTTTTTTGTGATATGAACTGGTGACAACATTTGATGAGACATAGTTTCCTTTTACAATAAAAAAACCAAAAAGTAGAATGAAACCAAACCTGGCCAAAATATTATTTGACATTAGACCAATATACGCAAAATCTGTACCCTAAATAACGAAACTGGTCATTTGTACAGCAAAGAAGCAGACCGACACCCTGTCAGAGAAATACATGTCTAATGGCGTGTATGATCACCTTTAACAGTTACACCACTCTCGGTTTTTCATATTGTTTACCTGGGTCCTTATCAATCACTGTGGCAACCACACCCACTCATGCACCAAGGCAGACTTGAGCTCATAGCAATTGAACTTTGATTTGCGTCGCATATGTGTTCGATGGGGTCCAGATCGGGGGACATCGCAGGGCACGTCAATCGTGGTATGTCATCCGGTTAGAGGTATTCGTTCCGAACTGAGCCCTATGTGTAGGATCGTTATCGTAGATAAAGTTGAAATTTGGTTCATATACTGTGCGGAAAGTCTCATATGGGGGGCAAGGATAGAGTCCATGCATCGTTGACCTGTACTTCTATCGAACACATGAAGGTCTGTCCAGACCAAGGCATACATCCCACTAGTTTATTTCAAAATTGTCGAGTCACACCTCCTTAGTCTCCCTTGTTAGTAGCCCGAACGCAGCGACATCGTTCCTATTTTTCATCCACTGCGCAGTTTGTGTTCTTTATGTCTGAGAACTAAATTGATCCATGCCGAGACCTTTTGTCTAGAAGTTGTTGATCTAACACGCTGAATAGCGACTAACCCATGTCGTTTACTGATCATTTCCTCACGGATTTTGAAATTCCAATATTATTTTATATGAGATTGCGACGCTTGAACTTCGAATTATCATTCTGACACATTTAATTTGAGGCATTCAATAATAATTCGACGTAGTTTACTGATTATTTTTAGTCAATTTTCTATAGTTTTTACCACGTTTACATTAACTTGCCTTCGTGCAGGTCTGTTCGGATGAAATTTTGTAATCGATTTTAAACTAACTTCCCGACTAGCTACAGACTTCAAATTTGGCATATAGTTCAGAATTGGATGACAATGCATGAAAATGAAGAGAAAAAAGGCATACAAAGTAAAATAAAATTAAAGAAAAATTAATATTTTCGCAATTGTCTTTTGTTGTCGATTCGATTATTTCAAATTAGTGTCACATGTCAGTTGAGAAGTTTTGTGTGCAGTGAGTGAAAAGAGACCTTGGAAGTGAGTACAAAATAATAATAATAATAATATTTTTAAAAACCACGTTTTTGTAGTGGAGAATAATAATTAAAAAATAAAAATTTGAAAAACGAAAAACGTCGGGTGCATGAAATACATAACAGTACATATACAAATTTTCTTACTCATACACATGCACATCCACATACATGCATACACACAAACGTATTCTACATACACATCCACATTCAGATATAATTACAGATTTACATACACATATTCTCATAAGCACACATACACACACTAATAAAACATTACTGTTATGTATTTCATGCGCCCCACGTTTTTCGTTTTTCAAATTTTTATTTTTTAATTATTATTCTCCACTACAAAAACGTGGTTTTTAAAAATATTATTATTATTATTATTATTTTCTTATTATAATAAAATTCTGAAATATCCTGTTATTACGTCATGCGAATAGGAAGTTGAATTATCACTTTTTGATATTGCTAATGAAGGTTTTAATACAAATTAAAATCTGTCACCATGCATTTTTTTACGAATTTATTCATCGCTTTTCGACCATTTTCATATGATTTTTTTCGAAATCTTATATTTGTATACGAGTTATATAGTTAGATATGAAGCAACTTATGAGCTTAGCAGGAATAAAAAAACATTTTAAATTTATCTTTTCATAAATTCGTCTTTTTTCTGACTTTTCGAGCAATTTTTGGTTAAAATAATAGCCACCTTCTCCTCACCTGGAACTTAGTATCAAATAGTCGCATTTTTAAGGCTTTCTCTTCACTCTTAAATATAGGCAACATCAACAACCTGAAATTGCAAAAAAATAAATAAATTAATAACTAGGAATCAAATAGATCAAATCTAGAATTGTAATAAGTATTTACAAGAGCACAAGTTAGAAAATTCCGTAAAACAGGGAGAAGGAGAGTAACTTAAAAGAGATAAAGTTCTCAATAAATATTAATTAGAATTTTCTATTTTTGTCTGACAGGCTAGCAAAAAATTAGGTGGTTCAACGATTTCCTATACAAATTTAACGTTTGCACAGTGGGCCAGCATCCTTGGTTTCGTGGCCAAATTTAGTAATTCGATAAAATTTGTTTCAAAATTTAGGGGCTTTTATGTGCAGGTAAATTGAATTCATAGTTGAAATTTTGAAATACACTAAAAATAGCAAAAAAACAAAACAAAATGGCGGCTGAAATATGGCGAGCAAAAATAAAAAATAATTAATATAGTACGTTTAAATAATTAAATATAGCATTGAAAATATAATGATTTTCGTAATTTTATATTAAAAATGAAAAGTAAATTATATTTCCGAAGTAATATTACAAAAAAAGCAATTTTTACAACGGGTTAACGTTTTAGGGCATAACCCAAACTTGTGGCGCCAAGGACAAAAATACTGCTAAATTTCTTTTAGCCATTATATTTTTTTAGCCATGACATTTAACATTTGCCAAATTAAAATTTTGATAGTTTAATATGGACTAACGATGTTTTTTTGGAGGAAAATTTCAAACCTAACGGTTTTTGTTGTCAGAAATGACTTATATAGCTTGGTTTTGAAAAAAACATTTTTTTACCTGTTTAAAGAAGCAATAATTTCAGATGGGTTAACGCAAAAGTGACTAACACGTGCCACGAATGACACGCGAAAGCAACGAAGTAAAAAGCCAATCTAGCATTAAAATTTAAAAGAGTGTTTTTTTTTTAAAAAATATTTTGAAACTTTTAAACTTTCTTTTTACTCTTTTTTAAAGACCCAATATCGTTTATCACGGATTAATGGACTTCTTAAAAGACTAAAACTGCTGGAAACTTCAGATTCATCGCCGTGTATCTAACAAATGACCAATAGTTTTTTTTGCCTAATGGGCCACCGAAATATTCAGTGAGCTAGTTATTTTGATCAATAGACTAACATTTCGAAGCAAAGTTTAAAGTTTTGGTTTTTAGATTATATTAATTGAAATTTCATTTTTACTACTTTTTCGAGGATAGTTAACAATGTTCAAAAATTTATTAACTTTCGAGTTAAAATTCCAGCTTGAAGTAATTTAATCAAAAACTAGATAACTGACTTTGGCCATATTTTAATGGTTGGAAAAACGGTTTGATGGGTTAACGATATCCTGTAATGGGCTTAACGTTTTGATACATAATACATTCGTGATTTCCAGGTCAAAAATAAACTAAAACTGATTTTGGATGTAAAACATTTTAACAGTCAGGCAAATGGTATTTATTAATGGGAAAAAGGTGCTTTTAAGGTATACTATAAATTGAAATGACGTTTAGAGGTAACATTCAAAATTGTGGTTTCTAGGTCAAAGATTAACTTAGCCCCTTCCAGCTGAATCTCGTCAAAATCAAGGTATAAGCTTTCGTCTCACATTTCTCGTGCCCCTGATATTTTCGGGATAGAGAGTGTTCAAAAGTAATGCACCGAAATGGTTTAAACATATCCGTCTCTTGTGCCCCAAATTTTTTAAATTCTTTTCTTATATAGAAGGTGGCTGCACCAGATTATTTTTAATGTAACAAGAGTTTATTTTAAACAAGGTGTCAGCACCATCCAAATATATGTATTTGCGATATATATTTCGTACACTTAGCCCAGCTACTTATGCTCTTTGTGAATACTGTGCTCTGTGATAAAATACTGTTTAATATTGAGTACAATATGGAGTCAGAGTTGCATGGAGTTTTAAATTTCAAGCTAAGAAAAAATCTCGAAAATCAAAAATGCATGCATAAATATTGTACTTACATCTTTTCTATGTATATAATTTAATTGAATAAGAAATAGGCGCTTTTATGACCGTTTTTTTAACATAGTAAGATTAAGGGGTTTATTCCGAAGTAACCATGTATTTATATGGGAGGTTTGGTAAAGAAAAGTTTAGATGGAATGAATATTTCCTACTCTAGCTTTTTTGAAAAAATTGGCCAGCTTGGTCTTCTTCAGAAAAGGCTATTTTTATTGTAAACCTCGTAACGAATGTTTACACTGGACAAATACTTTTAAGTCACAGGAAATTTCTGGTTGGATAATGGTTTGCTACTATGGGCAAACATTTCAAGACAAAGTTCAAATTTATTGTTTCAAGGACAAAGAGGTTTATAGTTTGTTCTTGTTTTTCCATTTTGTCATGTTATTAAAATGCACTAATAATTTTATGCAATGGGCCACTGTTTGGAAGCAAATTATCTTCTAAGTTAATACATCGTTAAAACTTATTTAATCCTAAACATAATTTGACAAATGGGCAAACAATTATTTTACTTAGGTTAACAATGTCCGAAACTGGGTTTAAATTTGGAGGCGAAATTTAAACTTATTCGTCGAATTAGTTAGAAAAAAATTCGTCGAAAATTAGCTGAAACTTATTTCGAAGAATATTATTATTATGTATTTATTTTTTGTGGACAAATCAACAAAATTCTTATCGGGATAGCGATGATAGATTAAATTTAATACCTTCAGATTGTAAATCCAAATTTTTGCTGATTTGGTCAAAAAATCAGCTACAATTTCTGTGGGGAATTTTTTAGCGGGCAATCAAACAAAAAGTTTGATGGGTAAATGGAGATTACCGAATTTTTCTAATCTTTACTGAAATTTAAAACATTTTTAAAATATTACTAGAACATTTCAAGTTTAAAGGTATCCTTCAAAGGTATCATTCATTGTAAGGTATCATTCAAAATATTCTCAGAAAACATCATGAAAGTAAAGCAATTTTTTAATGATTGTTTACCATTTGGGTAAAAGCTCTTAAATTAATGAGAAAAAAAAATATTGTTTACATCAAAATTCAAGTTTAAAGGAGTCTGATCGCTGAATAATGAGAATTCAGATTACTGAGAGTTTAAGAGAATAGGTTTTGAAATTCACATTTTAACGAGAATAAAAAAGCCAGCAAAAGGGACAGTTAGCATCATTAAGCTGCACTAAGTGTTTTCAAAAAACTAAAATAGTATTTCTACTGCATCTCGAATAAAAATTAAACTGTTTCGGAATCTTTATTGCGAAGTAAAAAGTGAAGAATTTAATGATTAGTCAGAACACATGGAGATTTTAAAATTAATGGAACATAAAAATGAAATCCGTACCTAAATTATGGTGCATTACATTATTAACGTCATAACTCTTCCCTATAAAGAAACCAAGGCCACACTTGTTCTGTAAAAATTGCAAAGAAAACAATAAGATATAAATGTGATAAGCATTTTCAAATCTCAAAATTAAATAAGAATTTATTAATACATTTAAGACAATTATATTTTACAAAACGAATAAGTGCACTGTGAGAAAGATCACTGGATTAGCGGAAAACGAAGAGAGGAACTTATAGAGTCTATATAAAGACTTATAGTCTACATAAAAACTAGACTAGACTTAAACTTTACAGTCCATATAAAAAAACTCCCCTTAGAACAAAATCTATGGCCGTCTGCTGCCACAGAAACCAGCTAAATCCCATCTTAAATAGTGACCCAATACTCTTACTTGAAATAATTAAACCTTGTAATCATAGTCACCGCCACTGCCCTAGACATATGGCTAGGGTAATTCTTCCCATAGACAGACTGTGTAAGAGATAGCTTTATTTTTCATCGTGGTTTAGCAAGACTTGCTTGTTTATTTATTTTAAGATATATATTGATTATTAAAAACAAATTATAAAGCAATTACATGAGTATTGTTTTTGAGTTCATCCAACCCTCACACTGCATGTATCTGATTGGTTAAAAAGGTAGGCATGTAAAACCAGACAGAGATGCAGGTTGGTGTAGATTTTCTTTTGTTGAAAGGGAGAGTTCCAGATGCCGATATGTGTTCTCTTCTTTATTAGATCAAAGGCTCGCTAGGAGTGGGGAGACAAACATGTGGGGAGAGGAGTTATCGGCATTGTCAACCTTCATCTATGAAAAGTTACCCCACCATAGAATCAAGTAACATGTCTTATATACTAGTGAATTAGAATTACATTTTTGTAGTGGTAGACACACTACAAAACGTAATTTCTTTAAGGGTTGACTAGAGGAACAATTTAGCTGTATAACAATTTTCCTCTATGTGTTTATGTATAATAGAATGATTTCAAATGTCGTTTCAAATCAAAATTAATAATGCTCAAATTTAATCCATTTAACAGAAGTTGGGTACAAACTGTTTTGGTCGTAACTTTGTTGGCGTTTGTAACAGCAAAAATGGTTGTTGGGTTAACGATTCTCTAATAACTGTTAATATTTGGAGTAAAAACACGTGGTTGTTTAGTCGAAACTTAGTGAAAACTTTTTTTGACCATATCGCTTTTGTTAGATATAATTAGAAAGGTTTGATTTTCAGTTTAAATTCAAACTTTTTTTTCCTAATTCATAAAGCGGTCAAAAACTGTATGGACAGAACTTTTAGTAGTGTGTGCTTACAATTTATTACAAGAGGCTTACTTTTGACGTAAAGTTCAGTCTTGTGTTTTCTAGGTCAGAATCTAGCTAAATTTTTTTTTGTTTATAACCTTTTTTGCGCGATGGCCTACAAAAGACTGATGAAGCAAATAATCCACCAACGTTCATTTGCGTTTCCTTTAAAGATTTTATAAAATATTTTTGCAACACATTTTAAGACGAACTTTATATCAAATTAACATAGTACCTTAAAAAATCAGCCGAGACTATGTAATCTCAAGTTATTCGCACTATTACTTTTTAAAGCACAGAGCAGTTTTTTTAAAAAACAATTTGTAATATTTCATTTGATCCGTGATGGCTCAGAGGTTCGCCTTCCAATGAGGTAAACCGGGTTCGAATCCCGCTGAAGGCTAGTCGATACGAATTCCGCATCAGGCTTGCGCCTCCCACAGTGCTGGCGTAAAATATCCTCAGTAGTAGACGGATCATGGGTTAGAGTCCCCTTGCCGTATGTTGTAAATATTGTACATATCTTTTCTACTCAATTTTTTATTTATTATTATAGCATTTTAATTGCTTTATTTTATTATTTAATACCTGAGAATCAAAATTTTAATCGAGAACTAAAAAAAAAACATTTTTTTTATTAACCTTTTTCTTCTCTACTTTTCAAAATTCATTTATTGTCACTTTCTATATGCCATATATACATTAAAAAAATTCTTGTTTAAACTATAATTGTTATTTCTGT
This sequence comes from Parasteatoda tepidariorum, assembly GCF_982258835.1. Taxonomy (NCBI): domain Eukaryota; kingdom Metazoa; phylum Arthropoda; class Arachnida; order Araneae; family Theridiidae; genus Parasteatoda; species Parasteatoda tepidariorum. Next base: position 129,948,084 of record NC_141755.1, on the reverse strand, counting down.
ATATTTATAAACAAAAAAATATTTCTGTACATTTATAAACAAAATTGTAACCTCCTTTCTTTTGAAATTTTAAATAATTGGTTGAGGTTGGCTGGAATAGTGGCCAGACGCGGATTATACGGGTAAGGGCTGTACTAACGTAGGTACTTATCCGCGTCTGGAGAGAAAGAAAGCCCCTTGCCGTTAGGCTAACCGTAGGAGGTTTTCCTCTCTATGTAACACAAATGATTTAAGTTCCATCACAAGGATCACCAAAGGCAAAATTTCTCCCAATACTTGATTCAGAAGCTCCTTTGTCTTCCTTAATGGGTTCAAAATGACAAGGCTACGGAGTTGAACATTGGTAGACGTAAACCCAAAGTTGGGTCAGCTGTTCAACGATGGTTATAAATTGAAATAAAAAATGATTGCTAAAAGATCGATTAGTCTGAAAATAAATCCATGTATGGTGCTTGATGTAAATCTTATCAAAGAAATATAAATCTTATATTTCCTTGCAGCTTGGCTCACCGTGGGAGGTTTTCGTGGTTTTTCTCTCCATGTAACGCAAACGCGGGTTAGTTCCATCAAAAAGTACTCCACAAATGCAAATTCCTCCCAATACTTGATCCAAGAATTCCCTTGTATTCTGGATTAGGTTCAAAATTCAAGACTGCGGAGTTTAACATTAATACTCGTAAACCCCTCCCCCCCCCCACAAATAAAAAAAAATTGGGTCGGCAGTTCAACGGCTGTTATAAAATAAAATATTTTATTCATAAATTAAAATGTGCTGTTGATTTTTAGATTATGAATAAACTGAAACTTCATTTTTACTACATTTTGTCGGGTAGTTAACAATGTTCCAAAATTTATCAATTTTTGAATTAAAATCCCAGGTGGAAGTAATTTAATCAGAAATTAAACGTGAACCGGGTTCCAATCCCAGCGATGGCTTGCACCGACCGCTGTTCTGACGTAAAATATTCTCAATGGTAGATGGATCATGGGTTAGAGTTTCCTTTTGACGTCAGGCTAACCGTGAAGGTTTTCGAGGTTTTCCTCTCCATGTAATGTAAATGCGGGTTAGTTCCACCAAAAAGTCCTCCATGAAGGCAAATTTCTTCCAACACTTGATCCAGGAGTTCCCTTGTCTTCCGGATTATTTTCGAAATTAAAAGGCTACGGAGTTGAATATTGGTAGTCGTAAACCTCAAAAAAATTGGGTCTGCTGTTATGAAATAAAATATTTTATTTATTAATTAAAATGTGCAAGACCAGTGTGTTTACCGATCACGAATATTTTCGTGACTTTTATTCTGCATTCGATGATTTTCAAGAATTTTTGGTGTAAATAATTTTTAAGATGCAATTTCTCTAACGGATCTGATGTATCGAAAAATAATAATCAGTTTTTCTAAAGAAATTGCAATTAATGCATCCACTGTAAAATGAGATTTTGCTGAGGATGAATATAACAACGCCGGCTTGAAAAAAAAATCTGATTTTCGCAGTAGCTGTGACGTCAGGAGCAGACGATCCAGAATTCAGTTAATTCCCAAGCACAAACTTTTTCTTAAATACAATTAATTTCTTTGTTAAAGGCGATTATACAGTGCCTGGGCAAATTATTAGACGCACTATAAGATTCTACGTAAAACTATACTACGTAAAACAAAGCTGTATACTACGTGATACTATACAGCTTTGTTGTTTTTACGCGAATGAAACCTGTTGCAATTGTTGACGTTCGCGTATCAATTGGTGAAATTAGACGATATATAATATAAATTCGACAATTGAATAATTTAGACGATCTATTAGATAAATATATATTACTTGTGGGCTGCGTCCCCTGCTCGTTAACGCTCGCCAACCCCCGAAAATTGCTACGCAATCTTATAGGGTTTGCTTCGCTCGCTACTAACTTAGGTACATTGCAAATGCACAAAATTCTAAGAATTCAAAACAATCATTCAAATCTATATAACAACTTTTTTTTTAAAAAAAATTACATCTTTTTAGTAAATACTAAGTCATTAAAATAAATTTGAATTCAAAGAAATGACATGTAATTCGTTAAACCTATTAGAAATGTGCTATAATATAAAATCTTAAGACACAATTTCTAAAACTGATATCTCTTTAAAAAAGGTTAAAATTTTGGCTGTAATTAAGTCTATTAAAAACTGAAATAAGTGAATTAAATTGAAAAAACCTGCATAAACAAATAAATTCTAGTAAAACAAATAAATTCGTGATATAAATAAAAAATCGTCAAATAAATTCGTAATATATAAATTCGTGAAAAAAAGCGCTTTCGACAAAATACTAAAATAGAGATCTATCGACAAAGACTACTCACTTCTGCCTAGCTTATGCTCTCTGGTTACTTCAGTTTCCGTTTATAAAAGCGCTATGTGTTGAGCCATCTCAGCTAGATTTGGCATGTGACATTTTTAGCGGCAATCATGGGTCGATTTTCTAGCGTTGCCATTCGGGGAGTTGTAATGAGGCTTTTTTTTGTCGCCGTGTAAGAGAAATATATAAACTCCTGTCTGTGAAAATTGCAACACCATGAAGGAATCGTCATAATTGAATGAAATTTAATAAACAGTTGAGTGGTAGTGGTACAAATAAATGATTAAACTTTCAAAGCAAACAAACAATAACAAGAGATCGAAATCAGTATTTTGTGCAACCGCCACTCTCCGCAATAAGTGCTGCCACACGACATGGCATGGAGTCAAGCAAACTTTGAATGTCTGTCTGAGGAAGAGAATTCAATACTGCTTGTATGCGTACCCAAAGTTCGTCTTTAGAAGCAACAGGACGAGGATTACGAGCGTAACTTCGATCAACGAAATCCCACACATGTTCAATCGGCGACATATCCGCGGAATACGCCGGCCAAGGAAGAAGTTGTACCTGTCGCGATGCAAGGAAGGATTGAACAGTCCTAGCAATATGAGGGCGGGCATTGTACTGTTGAAATACAGCACCTGGCAAGGCTTGAAGGAAGGGAACAGCTTGGGGCTGTAGGACTTCACTGATGTACCGGTTGCTGTTCAGATTGCCCACAATTCGCAGCAATTGAGATCGTCCATGATATGCTATGTCACCGCAGACCATAACCCTGGGTGTTCGTCCACTGTGGCGTTCGATAACACACTCCGGAAGATGGCGTTCACCGACATAGTGTCTGACACGAATGCGGCCATTATTGTACCACAAATTGAAGCGAGATTGGTTAGAAAACACGACACGCTGCCAATCAGCAAGCCAGTCCCTATGCTGGTTGGCCCATTGCAGACGCAGGCGGTGAAGGTTTAGCGTGAGGGGGATCCTGTATAAATGAGTCCTTGCGCGCAGTCCACGCTGCAGCAGACGTCTACGAATTGATAAAGCACACAATGAAACACCTGTTGCTATTGACCACCGTGCTGCCAGTTGTCTAGAGGGAGCCGTACGGTCCGTTAGCGCAACGCCGAACAAGTGTCTATCATCGCGAGCTGACGTGACATTTCAGGGTCCACTCCCGGATTTCCGAGTTGTCTGACGCTCGTCCATCCACTGCTTTCAAACACGCATCACTGTGCTGATGTTACGCTGCACACGAGCGGCTACTGCACGATAAGATAATCCAGCTTCACGAAGGCCGATGATTCTCCCCCGTTTAAACTCCGTAAGTTGTTGAAATCTCGCTCTCTTTCGTCGAATAGGCATAAGTAATGACTAAGCTAACATTTACCACTAGCAGATAACCACCGATAACCATACTCGCTTGGTTGCATCCGTCTATTTATTCGGATCCATCTGCCATTCAGAGGGCGCTGCTCAGCATACGCATGCGCGACGAATCTGAAATTCTAATCATTTGCATATCATGCTCTACTTTGCATTTCCTGAAAAATTCAGTTCACTCGCATAAGTCCTTCATGGTGTTGCAATTTTCGCAAACATGAGTTTATATAGATTTATTATATCAGGTAAGATATAATTATAATTTAATAATTAGACCAAATCACTAGACGCACTGTAGTATTTTGATAATGACATGTTTTGTACGAGTTTATATGAAATACTTTTTTATATTTAAACATACATCATTCAGGAGATTTTTTTATATTCTTCCTATTTGTATTCATTTTTAACGTTTTGCATTACAATGTTAACTTATTGATACACGAACGTAAACAAGTGCAAACCGGTTTCAGTCGTGCAAAAACAAGAAAACTGTAGAGTATCACCTGATAATTAAGATTTCACATATAATCTTATAGTGTCTCTATTAATTTGGACACGGACTGTATATCGCAAATCTTTGATGTAGTTAAAGAACAAAATTCGCCAACGAAAAAAAATTTTTTTTTGCAGAGTTGAGTTGAATAAATAAGATGCAATGTTTATTTGGATTGAAAAAATTACATGCACTGCACATGAAAAATTCACAAAGTTTTTAAGTTTTACAGGATGGCGCGAAAGTCTGTAAGGATGGGATTCCATGTGTTAATGCCTCGTGTGATAAAAATGTCTTTTACATTATATTAAAAATAAACATTAAAGCGCAAATATTTTCTAATAGGCAAATTCTAGGCTGAATTACTTGCAAGTTTAATTGAAGTATGACTTCAATATATAAATGATTTCATTTTATACATCGCAAATCTACAATTTAGTTAACGTACAAAATTTATCAATGAAAAAAGGAAGTTTTCGCAGTGTTGTTTGTGTTGCATAAAGATGTAATGTTTATTTGGATTGTAAAAATCATATGCAATGCGTATATGAAATTCACAACATTTTAAACACTGAAATAGGGTGCAAAAGTCTGTACGCATGTATCAAATTTGATTCCATCTGTTTATGTATAGTGTGATATAAATGTCTTATTTTAGATTATATTAAAAATGAACAATTAGGTGCAAATTCTGAGATGAATACTTGAAAATTCTCCTCTCATTTTTAGAATTCAAATTTTTGTGGATATTTCATCGCCTCTTTATCAGGAAATAAATTTATTTTTTGATGTCTTGTGACGCATACACAAACAAGTATTAAAGAGAACACTTTATTACGTTAAAAATTACTTGCAAAGTTTCCGAGATATGTAAAAACTACGGTGGGGGGAGGTTAATCAAACATAACTCCCTCCATGCTATGTAACTCCCTGTATCACACAGTGAAACATTTCGATATATTAATTGCAGAAACAACGTCCTTATTTTTTTTAAAGAAAAATCTTTTATCTATGCCAAAAGCGCAATAATAAATTTATAAATACATGACCTTGATTTTTAAAATAAACTAGAGCACAATTTTGTCCGCATAAAGAGAATTAGCGCTTAGTTTTTTCATCTGCAGTGTTACACATGATCAACCACGTGGTAAATGATTAATTGATAGATATTTAAAAGATTGGAATTACCGCTCATTTGAAAAGAACTTCAATCATAGGTAGGCGAGTCATCCCCTCAAATAGTCTTTCCAACCTGTAAGAGGATATAAAACTATTTTAAGAAATAAAAATGTTGCATTTTTGTATTTGCATTAGAAATTAAAAATAATTCTTTTCAATCCATTTATTTATTATTATCTAAAAGTGCCTTCCGTCCAATAAGTTGATCGGAAAAAAGTGTAAAATATATTAATTTTAATTATGATATTTTACACTTTTTCCGTTTGCTGCACTGTAATAAAAAAAAATTTCCGGAAAAAGATTGAGCTTATTTTTAGTTACAAAAAGCAATGTCATTAAAATAAACTATTTCAATAATTCATGCGAGTATCTGAACGAGTAGTTTTGTCAAATAATGTACATAGGTAAACAAGTCTAGCCTTCAATGACATAATGTAAACTAGTTCCCCGATGTTAGGCGTGGTCCCTGTGTGTAAGGGAGAAAACAACGTTTAGGGGCACAGTAACAGAGGTTCTTGTTGTTGTTGCTAATGCCACTTGCCACACGGGCAAGCCTACTTGGTGAAACCGAGCAAATTTAAGGCAGAGTGTGCGTTTCTTGTTTTTCAGTGGCGCCATCTATGGCCAAGAATTAGACTTCTGCCACACCATATGTCGCACTCAAATATAGGGCGGACCCATTCATTCATCCGCAGATCGTAATTTTGACCTGAATCAGAGAATGATCGATCTCCAATCCTGTACCCCCAGAGGTACTGATTTGAACATGTAGGACTTTGTGACCCGGTAGATTTGCACCCTCCTCTCCTCCTAACCAATACTGGGAATAGTGAAGCATTGTGGGAAAGAAATTTTTTTTCTCTCTCGTTGGTTTCTTCTGTATTTTTACTTTACTGATAAACAGTACTGTACTATTAAGATTTTTCTTTGAATATGCATCTATATCACCCATATTAATTAAGTGTACTAACACATTTTAACATTGAAATTTTAATAAAATAGCGGTTGGAGATAGGCAGCGTACCCAACTATGCACGTAGAGTTGTCCAACAACCTGAATTGCGAATCCATCCGGCTGATCACCGTTGCATCAATTAGCAGTTTTCCTTTCCTTTTGAAAATTCATCACAGAGATAAGAGAATCAAAACAATGCACCCTCATGGGTCGGAAGTAGAGCGCTACAAGTAGCGAAACTACTGTAGCCGATACTTTTTTTTCGTTGTTTGTAGTGTAGCGTGTAGTGTGATACACAAAAACAGTAGTTTGTAGTGATTTCTGGCAACTACTTTTAAAGTTTATTTCATAACCGTCGTTGAACAGCCGTCCCAATTTTTTGGGTTTTTTCAATTCTTGAGCCCAATCCAGAAGACAAGGGAACTCCTGAATCAAGTATTGGTAGAAATTTCCTTCGTGGGGGACTTTTTGGTGGAACTATACCGCATTTACGTTACATGACCACGAGAACCTCCCACTGTTAGCCTGATGGTAAGGGGACTCTAACCTATGATCCGTCTACCAATGAGGATATTTTACGCCAGCACTGTGGTTGGTGCAAGCCGGATGCGAAATTCGTATCAATCAGCCACAGCTGAGATTCCAACCCGGGACACAGCATTGGAAGGCGAAAGTTCTATCACTGAAAAAAAAAATTTTTCGTCTGATGCTCCAGAGCAGCAAGTTCTTTTAAATTTTTATTTTGCAGCAGTTATTTTTTCATGTTCTTAATTTATTTTGTTCATTATTATTGGGAATCTTGTAAACAAAGGAATCATTGGAAATCGAAGCATTAAGATTGAGTCCTAGAACGTGAAGATCAGATCATTAAAGATATTCAGGGTGTTCCATTTTTTATTTTGTGCACTTGTACTTCATTTCTAGAGGGCAATCAAAATGCATTAATCCTTAAATCCCAAATATTAGATGATTTCTTATCATTTCCTTAATTAAATATTCACTTTCAAGAAGAACATAAGAGTTTAAAGGTTAATAGAATAGATTCGTAAAAAGTGCTTTAGAATAAATAACTATCTCATGTAAAGATGAATTAACATTTCTTAATAACTTCTCATGCTTAACTAAGTCAATTTTTTTATTCAAAACCATTTTGGAACATTTGTGTGAATTATTCTCTCCAGTAAAATTGCCTTATCATTAAGAATTTCTTGAACTACAGATGTATCACTTTTTTAGAAGCATAAAATCATTCTGTTTGTGTCAGAGTCAGTCTTTTAATCGATCATTGAAAAGAGCTATAATATTTCAGCTTTTTAGTGTAAAATGTAATATTTTAGTCTGAGATCTTTTTCTTAAGGGAGTTTCTTTTATTTGATTTTATTATTAAATATTTTATCTGAAACTACTTTTTTTAATCATGCGTTTTAATATCTACTTGCATTAGTTTTTATTCACATTTTACATTGATTAATTAATTAATTTTTTTTAAATACATTGTGGCATCTCATTAGATACTAGGTATTTAAAATGAATTGCTTCATTTGGAGGTAAGCATATATTTGTATCAATTCAATATTTGTATTTATACTTTGCATGTAATATTTACATTGGGCAGCAAATTGATTTATTTAATAAATTAGACTTAAATGTCGACGCATGGTTTTATTATTAGCCCCAAATTTTTGTACTTATTTTCTATTTTAAAAATTAAACGTAATTTTTATCATTGCCTATCAAAAATGCATTTTTTTTTGCATTTTTTTTTGCATTAAACAAATAGTTTCAAGAAACTAAATCATTAAGTTATTATCCGATTAAAACTTCGTTCGCTTCAAAAAATATTCAAACAAGAAATAACAGTATACATGTTTCAAGCGCTCAAAGACAAGCACCCATTTTCAAGACTCCAGCAAATTAAATTGGTAGCAACAAGCATTGACAAATTTAAATCTTTGATCAAAACAGGTGAAGATTTCAGAATTAATAAAACAAAAGAATTATTATCTTACCTGTATTTTGTTGTACTACGTTATACAGCTCAACTGACACCATATCTGTTTCCTATAAAAAAATAGTTGCTTTAATAAAATAATAGTTCAAAAAAAATTGAAGTGCTCAAATCAAATCTATATAAAAGAATTTTTATGCCATTTGCACATGGTATTAAAAACTCAATTATTTTCAATACACTACGACATTCAGGAACGAACTTAGGGTCTTAGCGGCCCTCAATTAACTTCCTAACTCTTCCCTATTAGAGAAATAGTTACGTCAGTAGAACCATATTTTAAAAAAAGCAGTCTAAATTGCAGATCTCCAGATTTAAATACCTGTGATTTTTTTATGAGATTAAATCAAAGTGACTATTATTTAGCAGGATTACGATGAAAGGCCACATCCACTACCATTTATAGCGATATATTGTAGCAAGTGTGGGAAGAATTCGAATTCTGCCGCATCACCAAAGATTCACAAATTGAACATTTCTTAAAAAAAGTCTATTTATCAAGTAAAATTTGTTGATAAGCCTTTCAAACACAAGATGGATTTGTTTCTCACCTTGCATATCACCTTACCATTTAATTTATGTGTTATTTCTATTATTCGAGACAACTTTGTCTCGATTAATAAAAGTAGCACATGAATTAAAAAAATTACATAAAAAGTAATAATAGGGTCCATTATTTGAAAAGTGTGTCAAGCGCTGACCAGTTTGAGCTTGGTATAAAAGATTCCCATCGTATGTTCGTTAATCTTGATTATGTTCCTTTATATACAGATGTCCCAAAACTCATGGTACTTACGTTAGGAGAGGATAGAACAGAACTAAACAGAACAGTAAATCCTAGTAGAATATATGGTTCGAACGTAAGTCGCAACTCACTAGAGCGAGCCTCCCAGCGATCCATAAGAAGGCTGTTCACAGTACTGTCATGCAGTCAAAAAAAATCAAACTTAGAATTTTATGCATTTGGAATCAATGTATGGTTATTAAGCAGAACCTTGCCACTATTATCATTACGGGAAACGTAAATGAGCTGAGATATTTCCCGCGTGCAAGATTCAGTTCTCGCGTTGATACGATGCACAATTTCGTCACCGTTACAGATGGCGTTCTTAGATACCTGCCACGTCCAGTATCCTGCATGTAACTTTATAAAACCTCTAGCCGAGTTGTTGGGGTCTTCGTTAAAATATCCTTGCAACAGGAACTACATAGCATAGTAAACTTCTTATCGCCAGAACAATAGATATCAGTTTTTTGGCATTCCATTTTAGCTTTCATAGCATTGAGAATAGAAAAAAACAGTTGTCTATCCACTTTTCTCGGAATCAATCGTTGTATTTTCAATTGCTCGGCAAAAAGCCGTCATGGCTCAGGGGATAGAGCGTTCGCTTTTCAATGATGTGAACCGGGTTCGAATCCCAGCAGTGGCTGATCGATATCAAATCCTCATCCGCGTTGAACAGACCACAGTATTGACTTAAAAAATCCTCAGTGATAAACGGATCACGGGTTAGAGTCCCTTTGCCATCACGCTAACTGTGGGAGGTTTTCGTGGTTTTCCACTTCATGTAACGCAAATGCGGGTTAGTTTCATCAAAAAGCCGTCCACGAAGACACATTTCTGCCAATACTTGCTCCGGGAAATCCCTTATCTTCTGGATTGAATTCAAAATTAAAAGGCTACTGAGTTGAACATTAGTAGTCGTGAACCCAAAAATTGGGCTGGCTGTTCAATGTCGATTATAAAATTGCATGGCAGAGTAACTATTTTTAATTGCTCTGTGGATCTCCGATCAGATGAATGCTGACTCGAATTAGGAGAAGGCAGATATTACATGTACGGAACTGCAGACGACATTGCAAGAGAAGCTCTAAGATCTGTAACGGACCCAATTGCGCATCGTATCAGTGCGAGAACTGAATCTAGCACGAGGCAAATGTTTCAGGCCGTTTATGTTTCCCGCAATACGTTGTGGCGAATACTACGAGATCAAGGAATACATCTCTACCATGCGCAGAGAGTTCAGGGCCTAGATTATCAGGCACTTATCAATTTTACCACGTGGTTTCTCCAGCAGATGTCTGTGGACCCAAGTCGTTGTGCACAAGTATTGTTCACTGAGGAATGGACATTTACATGCTATGGTATTTCAATATCTACAGCTATCATGATTGGGCAACTGAGAGCCCGCACATATTGCGTCCAAGTTTGTTCCAGGCTAAATGTTTGGCGGAATGGTGTACGATCATCTGATTGGGCCATACCTACTGCAAACACGCCTGGAGAGAGATTCATACCTTGTGTATTTGCGAGAGGTGTTAGCAGAACTATTTACTTGCGTTCAATTACAAATCAAACAACGCATGTGGTTTCAATACGACGGGACTCCTGATTATATTGTAGATGTGCGTAACGCCTTAGATATCATGTATTGGAGATGACGAATAGGTCGTGGTGGTCCAATCAACTGGTTGATACCTGATTTGTCATTTGCGCACTTTTTTTTCTAGCGTCATAAGAAGTGAGCCTCATCTACGACGATGGTCCCATGGATTTTGTTGAAGTCCTTGTTTCCTCTGATATCAGTAACTGCTGACACCACAAGAGAAATGCATACCCAAGTCTAAATTCTTGATGGTTCCATCAAATTTTTTTGATGGTTTATGTTGGTTTCAGTGCGACTCATGATGGTTACCATCATCCAATATTTTTTATTATGTGTTCATGGTTTTTGATATGCCCACAAGCTTCCATCAATCCACGATGAAAAAATGCTACTTAAATTTATGATGGTGAACCATCAAGAGAAGTTTTATTCTCATGAAACAACAATCCATGATGATCCTCGATGGTTCCAACTGTACATTTCCATAATGGGAATTCTTGTTGGTTCTCAGGAATCAAAACAATTTGTGTTTTTTTTATATTGGACCATCATAAATTAATCTGAATCCCTACATTGGGATGATAGTGGTCGCTCTAGCATTTGATTTCTAAGATACTATGATGGAAATTCGTGCTGGTTCAACCTGAACAAACGATCCAAACAAGTTGTTATTCTTATGTTGGATCATCATAAATCAGTCACATTGAGATGATGGTTAATTATGTTGGTTACCATAAAAAATATGTTTCATGATGGAATTATTGATCATCAACACAAAGGCAATGTTGGTCCATCAATGGAAAACTATCAAAAATTTTGACTTAGGTGGTGTTTTCGCTAATCCCTGCGTTAATGTTGTCGGTTGCAAGTTAGAGCAGTTCTCGTGATGGGGGTCTTACCGTTTAATTTCATTTTGTTAAAAATACTTTTCTTCATTTTATAGGTTTTTTACCATTCCAGTCTCTGCCTACCTTGTTTCCCATCCTTTCGTGACACAACATGTTTCGTTCTCTAGCGATTTACGATCAAGGATTGTAGGGTGATTCGTGTTTGCATAGTTGTGTTCCATCACCTTCTAACCTATTACCCTCACATTGTATATACATGCGTAATATAAAAAAATAATCGGACTTTTCACACCGACTCCCTGGAAAGCAATATTTATTTTTGGTTATTTCAATGCAGTTTAAGAAATTTCAGCATTTTGAATATGATGTTATAATACGCGATTGTTGAATTATCACTTTTTTCACACACTCAAAGCGCGACAGTTTCATTGAAAAACCCACTTTTTTTTGTATCTATTTTTGGTCATTTTCAAAAATAGGTACAAAAAATAGGTTCAAAGTCAAAATATCACATTTAATAAATCACTTTTTTTTTTACCCACAATGCACCGATTTCATCCTCGACGCTTTCATATTTCCTTAGCAGCACATCTTGATTGTTTTTCTCCATTCTGTTTCGTTTCATTTCCGATATTTTGATGTATGATTGGATATTATTACGAGACGCAATTTGGAATTTGAGTGTTTGCTTATTCCGCCATTTCCAGATAATTTTTCGAAATTTGATATTTATATATAAATTTGATAAATTAAGGGGCAAATTATTATTTGGCAACAGTTTTTCTTAAATAAATCTTTTTATAAAGTTGTAATTTTTTTAAAAATTGTCACTTTTGAGCTAATTTTTTTTGTAAAAATAATAGCTATAGTCGCCTTACCTCGAACTTAGTAGCAAATAGTCCTATTTTAGTTGCTATCAGTATCTTCCCTCTTACAAAACTAAAGGCCAAAACCTGGAATAGCAAAGGAAATAGTTAGAAATCAAATATTGTAATAAGTATTTCAAAACGCACAATTTTAGAAATTCCCTAAAGAAATTGAGAAAGAGGATAACTCGAAAGAGATATAGATTAAGTTCTCACTATATTTTGATTAGAATTTTCGATTTTTGTCTGACAGGCTAACAAAAATTGGGTGGGTTAACGATTTCCTATAAAAGTCTAACGTCAGCAGGGAAAATTCTAATTCTTAGTTTTTTGATTAAAAATAAGTTTAAACTATTTCCATTTTTTTGCGGTATGGAATAACTATGAAGAAACAAAGAGCAATTGTTTAGAGGAAAATTTTAATAGTGTTTTCCAGGTAAAAAAATAAAGCTTAAACTTTATTTGGCCATAATTACTTCTTGGTGGAAAAGTTAACGATTTTTTTTTTTTGGGGGGGGGGGGAACAAAATTCAGACAAGTCTTTTTACTTGCTTTGTAGCCTATCTTGGTGGATGTTTCAACGCAGGATTAAAAATTTTTTTATGGGTTAAGGTTTAGAGGGTCAAATTCGAGCTTATTTGCAGTTTATAAAGTAGCTAATATTTGTCTTAATCATTATTTTTTAGAAGGTGGGGTAACGATTTCCGAGCATGGATTAACAGCGGTAGAATGGAAATGTTTCGTTTCTTGGTAATATTTCAGACAACTTGCGTCGTTGTAAAGTTTAAGTAGGCTAAAGAGTTTCTTAATTGGGTGTATAATACGGTACTGGTTTAATATTTTAAATTTAAAAAAAATGCTTAGATTAATCAAATGTGTACAAAATGCTGGTTTGGCCATTATTGTTTTTGAATAGGTTATCTACCGTGGACATTTACTGTCTTAATATTGACCAAACTTTAAAGGCAATATTAAAAGTTTCAGTTTTTAAACAATAATTAGCTAAAACTTATTTTAGTTGATTTCCTACAATAGGCTAACGTTTTGAGACACAAACTCTAACTTTTGATTTTTGTTGTTGTTGCTGAAACTTTTTGACGTAGCTTTTTTTTGGGGGGTGGGGAAGAGGGTTGGCTGAGAAAAACTCTTTAGTGGGTAAACATGAGAGGCTCAATAGGTTAATAATGTAAATTAAATTTGTAAATGTGGTTGAAAAATTAGCTGTGTTAATTCGGTGACGAAACACTTTTGTGCACAAACATGGGATTACGGAATGGTACAACGAGGAGAAAATTTAGCTTTCTTTCAAAGTGTCATATTTCTTTTAAAGAAACTAAAAGCTATTTTGGCTCTAATTTTTATTCTGGTGGAAGGTTTCTTATTTTTCTTATTTTTATTTTTAAAGCAATTTTATACAACGGGCTAACGTTTTAGGGCATAACTCAAACTTGTGGCGTCGTGGACAAAAATTCTGTAAGATTTTTTTAGGCATACTATTTTTTGGCGAATGGGCCAAATTAAAATTTTGGAGAAACGGTTTGATGAGTTAACGATATCCTATACTAAGCTTAACATTTTGAGGCATAATTCATTCGTGATTTCTGGGTCTAAAATGAGCTAAAACTGATTTTGGATATAAAACTTTTTAGCGGTCGGGCAAACGGTATTTTTTAATGGGGTAACGTGCTTTTACGATTTACTATAAAATGGACTGATCTTTAGACCAAACTGACCTTTTGACCAAAATCCAAACTTGTGGTTTCTAGGTCAAAGCCCCTTCCCCCTCTTTCCCGTCAAAATCATGGGGTGAGCTTTCGTCTCCCATTTCTCGTGCCCGTGATACTTCCGGGATAGAGCGTTCAAAAGTAAAGCACCAAAAAGGTTTAAACATATCCGTCTGTTGTGCCCGAATTTTTTTAAATTCTTTTATTACACACAAGATGGCTGCACCAGATTAACTTCAATGTAACGGCTTATTTTAAATGTGATTTCAGCGCTAACCATATATATGTATTTCGTTCACTCCTGCATCTGATTGATTAAAAAGGAAAACACGTAAAAAGATGACATACAGAGGATTGTGTAGATTTTCTTTTGCTGTTAGGTATAGTTCCGATGTGTAATATGTTCTCTGGTTTATTTGATCAAAAGTTCTCTAGAACTTGCTACAACCGTAACTTTTTTCTAAGGGTTAACTGAGGAAAAAGTTTAGCTGGATAAAGATTTTCCTCGGTGTGCTTACATATCGCAGAATGATTTCAAATGTTGCTTCAAATCAAAATTTTTAATTCTCAAACATAATCCATTTATCTGAAGTTGGATACAGAATGTTTTGCCGTAACTTTTTGGCATTTGTAACAACAAAAATTGTTAGGTTAACGATTTCCTATTAACTGTAATGCTTGGAGAAAAATTTAAACACGTGGTTGTTTGGTCGAAAATGAGTGAAAACCTTTTATGACCTTCTCTTTTTGTTAGATATAGTCAAAACGGTTTGATTTTGAGTTCAAATTCAAACTTTTATCTTTCTAAATCATAAAGCGGTCAAAACATGTACAGACCGAAATTTTTGTAGCGTGTGCTAACAATTTCTCTCTTGTGTTTTCTAGAATTTAGCTAAAACTTGTTTTGACTATAACCATTATTTTGAACGGTGGCCTACAAAAGACTGATGAAGCAAAAAACCCACCAACGTTCATCTGCTTCCTTTAAAGATTTTATTAAATATTTTTGCAACACATTTTAAGACGAACTTTATATCAAATTAACATAATACCTTAAAAAATCAGCCGAGGCTATGTAATCTCAATTTTTATAAGTTGCGCGTAATATAACTTTTTAAAGCACAGAGCAGTTGCTTTTTAAAAATTCTCATAATACTTTATTTCAGCCGTGATGGCTTAGGGGATTGAGCGATCGCCTTCCAATGAGGTAAATCGGGTTCGAATCCCAGCGACAGCTGGTCGATACGAATTCCGCATCCGGCTTGCGCAGACCGGTTAGTTTGCACCGATATTTTATGCCGCAGGTCTGGCGTAAATTATCTTCGGTGGTAGTCGGATCATGGGTTAGAGTCCCCTTGCCGTCAAGCTAACCGTGGGAGCTTTTCGTGTTTTTCCTCCCCATGTAACCTACATGCGAGTTAGTTCCATCAAAAAGACCTCCATCAAGGCAAATTTCTCCCAATACTTGATCCAGGAGTTCCTTTGTCTTCTGGATTGTGCTCAAAATTACAAGGCTACGAAGCTGAGCATTAGTAAACGTAAAGTTAAAATTAGGTCTGCTGTTCAAAGAAGGGTTCAAATATTGCTGTTCAAATATTGCTAAGGGATCGATTATTCTGAAATTAAATCGCTATATGGTATTTGATATAAATTTCATTAAGGAAATATAAATGTTATATCAGTCAGGCTAACCGTGAGAGGTTTTCTTGGATTTCCTCTCAATGTAACGCAAATGCTGGTTAGTTTCACCAAAACAGCCCTCCAAGATAGTACATTTTCTCCCAATACTTTATACAGGAGTTCCCTTGTCTTCTGTATTAGTTTCAAAATTACAAGGCTACGGAGTTGAATATTAGTAGTTGTAACCCCCCCCCATAAAAAAAAGAAAAAAAAACTGGTTGGCTGTTCAACAACGGTTATAAGTTATTAATTAAAATGTGCAGGACCAGTGCGTTTACCGATCACGAATATTTTCGTGACTTTTACCTCACATTCGATGATTTTCAAGGATATTTGGAGTAAATAATTTCCAAGATTCAATTTCTCTAACGGATCTGATGTATCGAATAATAATAATTAGTTTTTATAAAGAGGTTGCAATTAATATATCCACTGTAAAAGAGATTTTTGCTTGTTACGCAAGAAAGTCTGAGGACAGATATAGCAACGCCTGCTTGAGAAAAATCCTAACAACTGATTTTCTCCGTAGCTGTGACGTAGGAACTATAGGGTCGGGCTTTACTACTCAATCCTTCCAGAATTCTGTTAATTCCCTAGCACAATCTTTCTTTTTAATACAATGAATTGCCTTGATAAATTTGGTTATTCTTTTTATTTCATTTTATCAATCTCAAATCTGTAATTTAGTTTCAGAACAAAATTTACCAATGAAAAGAAAAAGTTTTTGAAGTGTTGCTTGTGTTGAATAAATAAGATGTAATGCTTATTTGGAGAGTCATATGCACTACGATAAAAAGTTCTCAAACTTTTAAGTATTGAAGTATGGTGCAAAAGTCTGTACGCATGCATCAAATTTGATTAAATTTGTAAATGTCTCGTGTGATAAAAATTTCTTTTTATATTACATTCAAAATAAGCAGTTAAGGTGACAAGGAACTTTCAAATAAGCAAAAATTTGCCAAGAAAATTTATTTTTCACTTTTTATATTTTCGAAACCTAGGCATTTAACTGAACATTAGAAAAAAAAAATCTTGAATTAGAGCAAAATTGACGAAGTCATGGCCATTTCTGGTTTGACCACGCCCCTTTGGCGTCTTGCAATGAAAAAGTAGTAAAAGTCATTTTTCTCAAAATGTCTTTTTTGACAAATTTACAAATTTCAAACTACTCCAGCGAAATGAATTTTTATTCTATTAACCTGAGAATTTGATGCTATACATTTATGAATATTATTAACATTTCGTTGGAAAAGTTTCTTGAATTAAGTAAATAGTATTATTTTTATACATGATATTTTATAGCGGTAAGATGATTTTTTTTTAAAAATGATGTTCTTTTTATTGCTTTTTTTCTGTTATTTGTTTCAATAATAAAATTAAAAAAAAGTACTCCCAACAATTTTTTATATTACCTAATATGTAATATTTTAAAGGAATTTTGTCATTTTAACAAAATTTCAGACGTGTTTTTTTTTAATTTCGGAAATTTTGAAATATTTTTTTGAAATTTTGCATATAAATTGTTTTTACAATATAGATATATACTGAGAATTTCAATATACTAAAAATTTCAAATTCCCTTGAGAATTTCTAAAAATTTTTTTGAAAGTCCATTGTCGCTTTAAGTGCAGATATTTTCTAATATGCAAATTCTGGGCCAAATACTTGTGAATTTTCCTCTCATTTTTAGCATTCAAACTTTCGTGAATATTTCATTACTCCTTTATCAGGAAATTAAAAAAAAATTGTTATCTTATGACCTTACACCAACATGTTTAAAAGAAAACGCTTTATTATGTTAAAAATTACTTCCGAGATATGTTAACACTACCGAGGGTGAGGGTTACTAAACGTAACTCCCTCTATGCTATGTAACTCCCTGTACTATCACTATAACACAGTTAAAAATTTCGATATACTACTTGCAAAAATTACGTCCTTATTTCTTAAAAAAAATCTTTTATCCTCGACAAAAATGCAAATAATAATTTTAGAAATATATGTCGTTGATTTTTTAGATGAATTAAAACTCAATTTTGTCTGTAAAAAGAAAAGTACCGCGTAGTTTTTCATCAACAGTGTCACACGATCAACCAAGTGGTAAATGATAAACTAATGGTTATTTAAGGAGCCAAGAATATTGGAATTACCGCTCATTTAGAAAGAACTCCAATCATTGGTATGTGTGGACATGGAATCATCCTCTCATATAGTCTTTCTAAACTTCTGTTGATAACCTGTAAAAAAATTAAAAACTATTTAAAAAAAATAAAAATGTTGATTTTTTTTCTCTTTTTTGCAGTAGAAATTAAAAATAATTTTTTAAAATTCATTTATTTATTATTATATAAAAGTATCTTCCGTCCAATAAGTCAATCGGTAAAAGTTTAAAGTATCACAATAAATTTTAAAAAAAACATTTAGGAAAAAGATTGAGTTCATTTTTAGTAATTTAAATTATATAAAGCAATGTCATGAAAATAAACTATTTCAATAATCTGAACGAGTAGTTGTATCAAAGAATATACATAGGGAAAGAACTCTAGCTTTCATTGACATGATGTAAACAAGTTCCCCAATGTTAGGTGCCTTCTTGTGTATAAAGGAGAAAACAACATTTAGGGGTAGAGCAGCAGAGGTTTTTGAAACGAGTTTGGACCATCCTCTCCTCTTAACCAATACTAGGAATATAGTTCACTCTTCAGGAGTTGACACTTGGCTCCACCATCTCGGAAGCAGAGTTCATTTCAGCGCGGGAGTAAGAAGAGAAGCATCTCCGTGCTTGAAATTGAGACAACCTTTAATGCAAGTCAAACACAAACAGTTAATTCTTTTTCAGTCACTTACTTCGCTTTATCATCTGCTATTACAGCTTTCGTTTCTCTAGCTAATTAAAATATATTTTAAATTTAAAAACTGCTGTTTTCACAGAAAAATGTCTCAAAAAAAGACAAACTATTCACTCAAAAGAGAGAAATATCGTTAAAATAATGGCGCGAAATATCAAATTTAGGAAATATTTAATGTTAAAAAAAATGAACATGAAGTTTGAGAAATAAATATTTTTGCCGTAACGCGCCAAATAGCAACCCTGAGCAGCGATAGTTCAGGGGATAGAGCGTTCGCCTTCCAATGAGGCGAACCGGGTTCAAATCCCAGTCGATACGAATTCCGCATCCGGCTTGCACTGACCACAGTGCTGACGTGAAATATCCTCAATGGTAGACTGATCATGGGTTAGAGTCCTCTTGCGTCATGCTAACCGTGGGAGGTTTTCGTGGTTTCTCTCTCCATGTAATGCAAATGCGAGATAGTTCCACCAAAACGTCCTCCACGAAGGCAAATTTCCTCCAGTACTTGATCCAGCAGTTCCCTTGTCTTCTGGATTGGATTCAAGATTACAAGACTACAGAGTTGAACATTAATAGTCGTAAACCCATAGAATTGGGTCGGCTGTTCAAAGGCGATTATAAAATTAAATAGCAACCTTGTTCAGGATTGCTCATAAACTTTTCTCAAAAATAGCAAAAAAGTACCATTGCATACCACGTGATGAAGGTGGAGACAAGTGCCAACTCTCGGTGAATGAGCTATAGTGAAACATTGTGGAACAGAAGTTTTTTTTAAAAATTTTTTTATCGTTGGTTTGTTCTGTATTTTTACACAATTAATAAGCAGTACTCTACTGTTAAGATTTTTCGTTGAAAATACATTTATATCTCCCATGTTAGTTAAATCTGCTAACACATTTTAACATTGAAATTTTAACATGGTAGTTCAAAAGAAAGAAAGAATAAAATAGCGGTTGGAAATAAGCAGCGTACCCAACTATGTATGTTTACAACCTGAATTGCGAATCCATTCCTTTGATCACCGTTGCATCAATCAGCAATTTTTCTTTTCCTTTAAAAATTCATCAAAAAGGTAAGAAAATCAAAATAATGCACCCTCAGTGGTCGGAAAAAGCGAGCTACAAGTAGCGAAACTACTGTAGTCGATACTTTATTTTCGTAGTTTGTAGTGTAGTGCACTACTTTTTAAAAGCGGAAGTTGTAGCGTGAAGAGCGCTAGAGAAAAAAAGAAGGAAAAAAAACAGTTTGTTGCGATTTCTGGCAAAAGTATTTTTAAGTTTATTTCATATTCGTCGTTGAACAGCCAAATCAATTTTTTTTGGGTTTACTAATGCTCAATACCGTAGCTTTTCTAATTTTGAACCCGATCCAAAAGGCAAGGGAACTTTTGTATGGTGGAAATTTCCATCATGGGGGACTTTTTGGTGGAACTGACCCGCATTTGCGTTACATAAAGCAGAAAAACCACGAAAATCTCCCACGGTTAGCCTGACGGCAAGGGGACTCTAACCCATGATCCGTCTACCATTGCTGATATTTTACATCAGCCTTGTGGTCAGTGCAAGCCGGATACGGAATTCGCATCAACCAGCCATCGCTGGGATTCCAACCCAGTTCATCTCATTGAAAGGGTGAACGCTCTATCCCCTGAAAATTGCTTCGTTTGATGTTCCAAAGCAAGTTTCCTTTTTTATTTTTGTGGGCAGAAGTTAATTTTTCATGTTCTTAAATTATTTCGTTCATTATCATTGTAAATCTTGTAAGCAAAGGAATAATTGGAAATCGAATTATTAAGATTGAGTCCTAGAACGTGAAGATCCGATCATTAGATATAAAGTTATTCAGGGTGTTCCATTTCACGATATTTCACGATTTCTTATCATTTCCTTAATTAAATATTCACTGTCAAGAAGAACTTAGAGTTCAAAGGCTAAAGAAAATAAATTCGTCAAAAGTACTTTAGAATAAAAAATTATCTCATGTAAAAGATGAATTACCATTTCTTAATAACTTCTCATGCAGGTTAATTTTTTATTCCAAAACATTTTAAACATTTATGGGAATTATGCTAATCAGTAACGTACGTATGTCTGCGAAAAGTATTGAAGTAGTAACTATATTTTTAAAAAAAGTAGTTATAGTTAACTACAATTGTAATAAAGTAGTTGTAATTAACTACAAAGAAAATGTAATTTTATCGACCACCCTTTTATTCAGAAGCCGGCCCATATTACATTATATCTTGTTTACTTCGATAAATTGTCACATTTATTGTCAATATTGCTTTGGATTAGTTTTTTTTTTACTTCCCTCTATGGCCTTTCAAAATTTAGGAGGAATTAATTCTTTGCTCGATTTACGCTAATAATTTGATCTGATTGATAATCATCTAGAATTTCTAGAACTACAGATCTATTAACTTTTTAAAAACATAAAACTATTCTGTCCGTATTTTTTTCTGTAATTGAAAAGAGATAATTTATTTTTACCTTTTCAATGTAAACTTTAACATTTCCAATTCAAATCTTTAGTTTGAAATCTTTTTCTTATGGGAGTTTCCTTCATTTGATTTTTTTATTAAATATTTCAACTGAAACTGTTTTTTTCATTATACGTTTTAATATTTACCTGTAATAGTTATTATTCACATTATATATTTTGATTAATTTATCTTTTTCTTCAATAAATGTGGCATCTCATCAGATACTAAACATTTAAAATGAATTGATTCATTTGGAGGTAAAAAATATATTTTATTAATTCAATATTTGTATTTATACTTTGCATGTAATATTTGCATTGGGAAGCAAATTGATTTATCAAATAAAATATATTTGAATATACATGCATGATTTTATTTCTAATCCCAAAATTTACTTATTTTCGATTTTAAAAATTAAACGTAAATTTTTATCATTGTCTATCAAAAAATTAAACATTTTTTATTACATTAAATAAATAATCTCAAGAAACTAAAGCATTAACCTATTATCCGATTGAAAACTTTGTTCGTTTCAAAAAATACTCAAACAAGAAAAAACAGTATACAGGTTTCAAGCGCTCATAAACAGGCGCCCATTTCCAAGACGTGAATCAGAAGAAACAAATATGGTTTGAAATATAAAACTAAGAGCTCCTATTTAAAAGTGAAATAAATAACGGGAAGATACAAAACTAGAAAATAAAAAACACAGTAGCCAAAAGAGAACAAAAAAGATAACATGATCATTTTTCCACCTCTGCTTATCATAAGCGTTTTAACGTCTCATATTAATTCTAATCACCCTATTTCTGCGTTTCATACTTCCGATTTGCACACACTTAACTTTCACAATCTTCTAACTTTACTTAACCTAAAAAATTAACATCTAACTAAGTAACATAACAACTAAGATTTTAAAGTCCTTTTTAGGTAACAAATACCAAATTTAGGTCTCTTAAAGATCCTATTAGCTTTAATGATCACTGGGGGCATAGACTACATTCATTGTCAGCGTGACATTGGCTACATCGGAACCAGACGCCCTTTAAAATTTAGACTTAAGGAATACGATAGTCCGCTATCAAAAAATCACCAATTGCTGCAAAGTGTGGAAATTATGGGTATAAATTAAATTTCGATGTCAAAATTATTTCCACTGTCACATCAGCTCATCTTGATGCCCTGAAATCTTGTTTTATTCAAATGAATGCTTGAGCCGCGATCGCTCAACACCTTCCAATGGACGTGAGCAGGGTTCGAATTCCAGCGATGACTGGTCGATACGAATTAATCATCTGGCTTCCACCGACCACAGCGCTGATGTGAAATATCGTCAGTGGTAGACGGATTATGAGTCCCCCTTGCTGTCAGGCTAACAGTGGGAGGTTCTCGGTGGTCTTCCTCTCCATGTAACGCAAACGAGGGTTAGTAGCCTCACAAAGTTTCTCCCAATATTTTATCCAGGAGTTCCCTTGTCTTCTGGATTGGGTTCAAAATTGCAAGGCTACGTAGTTGAACATTAGTAGTCGTAAACCCAAAAATTGGGTCCGCTGTTCAACGATGGTTATAAAATAAAATAAAAATTAATACTTATTCCCTTGTTAAAGATATCAGATCCTCACCACCTCTCCATAACGAGTGGAAATGCATTTTACCTTGATTTGCTCTTCTCGGCCACTGTGGTTTTTCTTGTTCTGTGGATTTTTTTATCTCTTTCGGCTAGAGTGATTTTTTTTCTTCTTGTTTTATTTCTCATCTTTATTTTTTCCATTTCTCGTTGGCAACTTTTCGTTTCATATTTCAAATCACTTTTGTTTCTTTTCATACACGTTTGGCATGTCTAGAAAATGGCTCCTGTTTTGAGCGCTTGAAACATTTTCCTATTAATAGGGTTTTCGAAGCGAATGAAATTTTTAATCTTGTAAAATCTTTGTTGCAATTCAAAAATGGAGCGTTTACGTTACTTTCAACTAAATAATGCTTAATAATGTTTGATAAATAATTAGCCGAAAATACGTCCTCACTCAATTTATTTTATAACAAACGAGCATCTTTAAATTATATTTAGTAGGGGTGCACAACCTTTTTGAGTGAAGGGCCCCATAGACAGCAGATTAACCAACGAAGGGTCGCAAGCCGAAGTACTTAGACAAACTTGTTTATTAATTGTAAGTAGTGTTTTCTATATAATCATTGTTCAAGGCACTAAATTCTCATCAGATAACCTTGTAATATGTTGGCATAAAATCAAATATTTTTGAACGTTTAAAATAAAAAACTTCAAAACTGATTACTTTGAAAATATAAGACAATCAGAATCAATTTTTCAGGAAAAAAATTAGACAAATTAAAATAATTAAAAACAATGAGAAAATTCATGTTTTTTATATCACATTACATAATACAAAAGTGCATTTGTTCATAAAATTAAATTCAAGAAAATAAATATTCTAGTTATTAAAATAAATGCAAGTTAAATACTTTAATTTAAAGAAAGTTCATAAGGTTAAAAATGATTGAAATTTAAATAAAAACCCCTTTTAGCTCAAAATAAGATTCAACGTTTATTAAGGAATATATTTAAATTTTAAAATATTTATTTTAACTAAATTATTAGAGGCGAGGATGGAGAAAGGAAAAAAAAGAAAGAAAACATTAATTTTGAAGGAACTATTTTCCTTAATAGTAAAAAACTAACGAGATACTTGTTTACAACTCTTTGGGACCAATGCTTTTACATAACACTATTTAGAATTAATACTCATGTATTAACAATAAATTAAAATTTACATTACTTCATGTTACTTATCTTGATTACATTTTTTTACAGTTAAAATTTAATGATATACAAATCGTTTCCCAGCACATCATCATAATTGGCATAAAATGGCCGACGTAGGTAAAAAAATGCTTTAAAAAATTTCTTAATGCTTATCCTGCAAATTGCAAAATTTTCAAATAGTGTGATGGTTTTATCTACTTGATCATGTGATAGCTTTTTCGAACCATTAAGTGAAAATTTAATGATTTTGTTAAAAGACTTTTCCTTAATTTTGAACAAGCCAAATTCATTTTGGAAAACAGTCTTTCGACAGAAGCTATTATTATGAGCAGTATTAAACTTAAGGCAAATAACTTAACGAGTTTAGGAATCGATAACAGTAACAGCGTATGATTTTGTAAACACCAAAATATGAATCGCGATTTGTGATTTTGAATCTCGTGAATACAAATCGCAAGGGATAATTTTTAGATCTCGTTAATGTGAATACGAAATGCGATTTTTAGATCGTGTGAATACAAATTGCGATGTGTGACTTTTATATTAGTTCCGATTCATGTGGCTTTTAGAATTAACGGCCAAAAAAATAAAATAAAATAAAAGTTCGAAAAAGTTCTTATTTTTGTGTTGAAATCGACACAGAGCAGTTAAGTTATTATTTTAATGAACGATTCAAAACTCGCGCGCCTTGAAACAATAGTAATAAAAATATCAGGATTTTTTTAAACCGTGGGGAGAGTCGTAGAAAGAACTTCCCTAAAAACTATAAAAATCCCTTTATATTTGCAATGAAATCGGCATAAATATAGCGCGTCAAAAAGAGATGTATTTAAATGCTTGATTCGAAAATTAAAGTGTCGCAATAGCGTATAAAAATATTGGGACTTTCTGAACCTTGAAGAAATGTGTAGCAATAATTGCCAAAGTAACGATTCGTAAATAATTTGATTCGTGATAAAATCGTCATAAATAAACCATGTTAAAAATGATTATCTAAAAGAGCGATTCGTTATTCGCTGTTCATAATAATATATCGTGCTAAAAATATCCAAAGTTTAAAAACCATGTGAAATGTGTCGCGATAATTTCAGAAAAAAGGATTAAAAATCATTCAGATTTGAGATGATGTTTGCGCAAATAAAGCATTTCATTATAAAGCATTTAATAATAAACAATAATCGATAATAAAGCATATTTAGCTTTAATAAAGCATTTTCATTACTTTCAAGACATTAGTACTTAGTTCGATTTCATAAAAAAAATTGCGGTTTCCGTAACTGCGTGAAAATGGGTAGCAATAATTACGAAAAGTCATTGGATTTACGGCGAAAACTATGCGTAAATCCGCAGCATTAACCATCGAAAAAAAAACGATCGAAAAGCTACACTGGTTGAGATTGGGTACACCAAAAACTTTATTGCGCAATAAAAATACAATTTAAAAAAAAAAATAACTATAAATAATTTTTTTTCATTTTGCTCAGGCTGCTGCCGCGGGTCGCACATAGAGAGCATGTTGTACCCCATACTTCAGACAATTGAAATTAAATTTTGTTAAACGAGTGTATTATACAATTGCTCAATATATCCTTCAATGATGTTTTTTCGAAAGATACTTAGCATACATTTGCCCGGTATTCCCTACAAAGCTCGTAAAGTAACTACATAGACCCATTTGGGCAATAATTTCAAAATTAAAAAAACGTAAATATTTATAATTTAAAAGTTTATCAATATAATATAAAATTAAGAAGAGTTTTTAAGCAGCAATAAAAAAATGCATTAACAAAAAAATAATTGTGAAAATTTGCCTTTGAAATAAATGGAAAAGTATGCATTAAGCGTTTACTTGTGTGATTATTTAACAAATGCAGTTTTCTTGTAGTTGAATGAGACATCTTTCTTATCCTACCACAAACACCACATTCAATTCAATTAACCCATTTTAGGCCAAGCATAGAAATTTTATAAAATGTAGTATTATTTTCATTGAAATATACTTACATTGCATTCATTAAGACACAAAAAAAATGTCGTGTATAAATTTTTGTTATTTTATTTAAGAAATAAAATGGGGGGGGGGTATGAGCAATATTTACCAAATCAATGAACAAACCATTTAGTTGAATGCTTGTTTTTTATGAATTTCTTTTATTTTATTTACTGACTTGCAACTTTAATCTGTCAGTAAAACATAATGATAAATTTTAAAAGGAATAATATACATTTTCAAAAAATTTCATTCGTTAATAACAGTTTTAAGTTTTAAAAAGAACTTTAAAAGTTTAAAAATTTCTCAACAGAAAGTATTTACTCCAATTGAATTACTGTTAATTTTAGGAAGTCTTAAGAACCCTTGACAATAGCAGAAAAATGAAATTAGTGAAAAAAAATACGTCGCAATGTTAATAAAAAATATTTATTGAAATGGTGCGTTTGCGCAACTTTGGCCGAAAATGGGTTGAAATCAACTAAATCTTGAGCCCACGAAATTTAAATCAAAATTAAAAACAAAATTAAGACGATTAAAAGTGATAAAAAAAATTGAAAAGCGAATTAAGGCAAATGAGAAGGATTGCGCTAGACTTATGAATGAACTGGTGCATAGGACTTAAAGCGTTTTAACCAAAAATAGGTACCTATCAAAAATATTAAATATCTACTCTAAGATATAGCCGAACAGTAAATATTTTATGATAAAAAATACCATTGTTTTTGAATCAGTAATAATTTCATAAACTATTAAAACCAAAATATCCCGATTAGCTGTCATTTCAATCAAGGGATTCATTTTGATCAGATTCATATTAAACAGTGGGATTTAATATGAAACAAAACTTCTTTTTTTTATACTACACTGGCATTCATAACTCTGACTGTGTAATTAAAAATAACATCATTATCATAGACACCTCTATACTGTAAGCAGTGCACACAAAAAATGAACTCCTTTAATAACTCTTGATTTAATGATCGGTTATTCGCCTTCAAAGATTCAATATTAATGGTTCGAAAATCTACCTTTAAATAAGCTGATTATATAGAGAACCCGATATTTTAAGTTGCAAAATCAGATGCGAAAACGCATTTTTTCACCTAACGTAGTATTCTTACGTAGAGCAGAGGTATTTTTGAAAAAAGAAATTTGGATTTTTGACTGCCAAAATATGTGGGTAGCCGTACTCTATTCCAGTTAATTTCGCAGGGGAACAATCAAAATTTAAGACTCATTAATATAAATTCACTTCTTTGTATAATTCGCTAAATCTCGATAATTTTTAAAGCATAATGCACATAAATATAAAACTCATTTATCTGAAAATAATTACACGTAAAGAATAATTTTAAATACCTTTTTATTATATTATTTAACAGCAGTTTAAAAATGTTTGAATTGTAAGGAATCTGGATTTTTACATAATTTTGAAGTATTTAATTTCAAATGACAAAATGCAAAATTTAAAGGAAATCGGTTGGAAAGTTATAGAGAAATAAAGTTCAACTATACATTTTTAAATGGATATATCAAAAGTTTTTTCACCGATTTTATTCAAATATTTTTGCTATTTGAAATAATGTAAAATTGTAAAATGATTTGCATACTGTACAACTCAAAATTATTATTTTTAAGTAAATTTGTAATAAAAATAACCGATGAAATATATACGAATAGTTATTAATGCGAGAATTAAAATGAATAGTTATTAATACGATGCATACATCAAAATTTTTAAATTTCATGAAAATATGAAAATTTTGTTTCGTGGCCTCCCCACCCCAATGAAAAATTCCTGTGCCAACCTAAGATTTAATGGATCATCTTTATTTTTTAGAATATTAAATGTGATATACTATGGCCATTATTAGTCTTAGTGTCACTTGAAATTAAATCATAGTTGATTTGAAAGTCTCAAAAATTCATTTAAATTTGTACTGTCTTAGAAGTTTGAAACAAATTGCGAACCTATGATTAATCAGGATCAATCATGTTTTTGCTCTTAGTTAGTTCTCTTCCATTTATAGTGCAAATACATTTATTTAATTTACGTTATGAATCACATAATAAATAGAAAATAAAATATTTTCTGACAATTATTTACCTTCTTTATTCATAATTTTATTTAAAATTAAAATTCTATCTTTAAGTCAAAAATTAAGATTTCGTAATACCTTATCAAGTTATCGATATCAATTAAGAAATGTCATGTGTTAGAATCGGTTTAAGATTATTGTTTAAACAAAAAATGTGAATAGGAAGTATTAGGTTCGAATCCCAGCGATGGCTGGTCGATATGAATTCCGCACACGGCTCGCGCCGACCACAGTGCTGACGTAAAATATCCTCAGCGGTAGATGGATCATGGGTTAGAATTCTCTTGCTGTCACGCTAATCGTGTGGGGTTCTCGTGGTTTTCCTTTCCATGTAACGCTATTGCGGGTTAGTTCCATTAAAATGTCCTCCACGAAGGCAAATTTCTCCCAATACTCGATCCAGGAGATCCTTGTTTACTGGATTGGGTTCAATATTACAAGGCTACGGAGTTTAATATTAGTAGTTTTAAGCCCATAATTGAGTCTTCTGTTCAAAGACAGTTATAAAATAATATAAAATATTAAAAAAAATCTTATAGAATATGTATGACAAAATTACTGTACAGAAGTTTGCTTAAGGGTTTTTTTAAAAGCATTTTCTTTTATTTATGTCAAATAATTTGTTTGTATGCCTGTACTTTATTCAAGTTATTTTGCTATTAAACGAAGTCGGTAAAATATTTTTTTTTACACGAGTGTGATGTACTAACAGCCAATTTACACTGGATTTCGTACATTGATTGGTAAATGAAGTATTTTGTATCAAATGTCAATTTTGCATTCTTAATTTTATTTTAAGCAATTGGAATTGATTTACAATAAAAGCATGGTTGAAATTCTATTTAAACAATATTAGCAACAACCATGTAAGCATTAAAAATAATTCAACCGGAAAAAAATCTTTCAAAAATCATGTTTCAAATTTATTTTCGTAATTTTTGAAGTTTTAAAAAACAATTTCAATTACATAATCCTTGTCAATAAACCAGCAAATTTAAAACATAAATTACAATTTCAACAATATTCAAACTTTAAAAAAGTAAAATATAAAAATCATACTTTGTTTTTTTTTACTACTTTAGTAGTAATACTTTTTTTTTTACGCCGCACTTTAAATAGTTTAAACTACCTATGATATAAACACACACAAAAAACTGCTATTGTGATTGTATATTTATTTTTAAAAAAAATTGTATGAATTTTATTTTGCAAAATGCATTTTTGGTTACATATTTTAGCTAATAATAGCATAAAATTTAAAAATGCAACTTTCGTGTTCAGTTTATTATCCTGAATTAATTCAATATTATGCTTAAGAAAATTTTTTATAAATGAATAAGTATTTATTTTTTGCTGTTTTTCAGAGAGAAGGTTGAAAAATAAGGAAAAAGGTAAGCAAAAGTAAATAAATGAAGGGTTAAGAATTATTTGCATCTCTAGTAAAAAACTTAAGATTCTGTTGTTGTTGTTGTTCCCGTCAAGTAACATTTTTTCTCTTTCTCACTCTGGTTGAACGTAGAAGTAACGACGCGCATGCGCACTGCTTAAAACAAAAAAGAAAAAGAACTGAATTTTAATCGTCAGTCGATATGTAGAATTTCATGTAGCTGTTGAGCTTTAATTTGAAATGTAAACACTTTCTTTTCTTTTATTAAATATTCAAAATATTCTTAGATTTGACTGTTGAATTAGAATTGCGTCGATTTCCTCTTAATAGAATTTTTAGACCTACATTGATCACTTCTTAATAAAATTTCTAGAATTAGATTTATAGATGAATCACCGTTAGCAGTTGTTTCTTATGCCACTTGCCAATACCAGCAAGCCTGCTTGGTGAAAGTATGTGAATTTAGGGCAAAAGTGCGTCTCTTGTGCTTCTGTGGCGCCATCTATGGCCAAAAATACGAAGTCAGTCACACGCACGTCATAGCCCATTTACAGGGCGGACCCATTCATATATCCATTTATTCATCCACAGATCGTATTTTTGACCTGAATCAGAGAACGATCAATCTCCAATTCATTTTTTGTATTTTGTAACCGTCGTTGAACAGCCGATCCAGTTTTTTGATTTACAACTACTAATGTTCAACTCCGTAGCCTTGTAATTTTGAACCAATCCAGTGAAAAGGAAACTCCCGGATCAGTACTTCCAGAGGTATGATTTGTTTTTTGAATATAAAAGACTTTGTGACCCGACAGATATAACGAGCACCAGTCACCATTTACTATATGGGAAGTCTTCGGCAGGTGGTGATTTAACCCACGACCTCTTGGACATGGGCCCAACGCCTTATTAACCAGACTAACCTGGCTTTACTTAAAATTATCTTAAATATTCCCATTTCCTATTTCGGATCAAAATTTCAGGTGAAAGAATACCAAAAAAGATTTTACGTATGTATACATATTTCTTATATATAAACCAGTATACTT
Source organism: Parasteatoda tepidariorum (assembly GCF_982258835.1). Lineage (NCBI taxonomy): Eukaryota > Metazoa > Arthropoda > Arachnida > Araneae > Theridiidae > Parasteatoda > Parasteatoda tepidariorum. The sequence goes on along the minus strand of NC_141755.1, from coordinate 129,917,574 downwards.
TTAATAAAAAATGACATTGAATAAAAATAGCAATTTTTGAATAAAAATTCTCAAACCAAATGTCCTTCTCTGTTTGCATTATATCAAAAAGTTTACCCATTTTTGTCAAAAATAAGATTAGAATAAAACAACTTTGTGAACAACATCGCTTAACCTTATGACAAATTTTGGTTCAGTTAAATCCTCTTGTCCAGAAAGTGAATTTTAACGTCATAATCAATCCCGCCTCTTTTTGAGTCACGTGAAGACATTTTAAGCTAATTTTGAGTTATAATTTTAATAAATTCAGATTAATTTTGAAGAATGATCAGTTGATTTTTGAAAGTTTTTAGTTATAGACTAGTTAAAATAGTCAACATTACTCGATTACCTTACGCATGCAGGTTGCTCGTTCGTAATATTAATTTTACCTCTTTGAGTATTCCGCTATATCACAAGAACTTTTAACGAAAATTAAAAAATTTTTGTGCAAAATTATAAATTTTTTTATCTATAGATAAATCCAAGTCAAAATTTTAATAATTATTTATTATAAACTTTATAGTTATTTTATTCCATAAAAATTAATTAAAAATTATAATAAAAATTTATTTTATTTAATAAAAGCCGAAAAAAATTGAATTGTAAGGTTTACATTTTAGCATCGTTTTCATTAATCTAAATTAAAATGGCGAAATACAAAATTTGGTAAAATCAGACAAATAGTTTCTGAGAAATTGAATTTTGAAAAAGTCGTTTTTTTCAAAACTGCGTAAGTCTTAGGGCGCTTTTTCATTACACGACACGATACCGACAAAATCGGACGACAAATGTGTGAACGATAATGTCGTTGCCGGATCGTTTAAGCAACTGTTTTTTCACTTGTCCGATATCGTTAGTCCGAGAAGTAGAAATTCTTGTTCATTCAATGTTTTGAGCTTGAGTGTGTAGAGACATAAAATTTAAATAATTTATTTGAACGTGTTTCGAAAAATTATAAGTTTTAGTTTTGAATTCGTTTTGGCAACGGAGTTAGATACATAATAAATGTTGTTGTGTTCTAAAATGTTTAAGAAATAAAATATGTTATTTTTCGATAAAATTATTGGTAGTATCGTAAATTGGCGTTCATTTAATTTAGTTGGCACAAAGACCCAACAAGTGAGCAGTTGCTTGTGTTCTGCTGTGATTTTTTTCTGCAAAATTTGAATATGCCGGATGATAATCGACGTCTCAAACTTCTTACTTTATTTTAGAAGAAAAAAGCTAGCAGTGCAGAAACGTTTTTGGGTGTACGAAATGGTACTTACGTATTAACGCCACAGCAGCTACAGATTTGGCGGTTTTTAAGTGCCGCCAATCTACACTTAAAATTATGTCTGTAATCACTTAACATTACTTAAATTCTTTAAATGTTTTAAAGTATTAACGTTTTTTTCAAATCGAATTAAAATATTAGTTTCATTTAGAATAATCTTTTTAGATGATTTTTTAAATGAGTTTTATCAAATTTATCTTATGAAGCCGTTCTATCATGTTTCAAAAAAATGTTTCAGTTGAATCAGGGAACAGACTTTATATTATTCAATCAAGCAGAAACCAGTAGTTAGATCGAGTTCTGTTTGAAATACATAAGGGTCTTTACTTGCCTTTTTATCAAACCATTACTATTATAAAAAATACCACCCCTTCATTAAAGCATATAATGAATTTATAAAAATTTCCAATGAAACTTTTATGATTGTTTACGTCTTTCAACCTCATTCTAATGTAAAAAATGCAACTTCATGAAATTAAAAATTTATAACCAGACATGAGAATAAATTATATAAAACTTTTATTTTCGAATTTTACATTTGACATGATCTAATAAAATATTAAAATTGATTAAAAGAATAAAATAATGATATCAAAAGCGGAGATAAAACAGGAAAGATACACAACAACTAATAAAATCGCCACGATTTGAGGAGAAATTTTCTTGCCTAACCGACATTTGATTCCGACAAACGTTATCGTCTTGTCGGATACGACATAATCGTTATCGTATCGGTGAGTGAAAAAGCGCTCCGTTGCTGACCATGTATTTTACTTGACCCTATGTCGTTCGCCGACAATCGGATCCGTTTTGTCGTTATCGTGTCGTGTAATGAAAAAGCGCCCTTATGTTTAAGAATTAATTTCTCAGTAAGTATTCGGACGATATCTTTCAAATTTCATATTTCACCATTTAAAATTGCAAATTGATGCGAAGCTTGTATACGAATTCAATTTTCTTTACTACTACTAAATAAAATAATAAAAGATAAGTATTTACTGAGAGTTTTATTTTGCTTGAAATTATTTCTGGATAAACGAAGCTCGTGTGAAGCTTTGTGTGAAAAATCTTTCAATTCGCTTAAAAAGTTCAAGCTATGATGAAATACGCAAAAAGTAAAGTTAATATTAAAGGGTCCATATTCAGGACCACTCTCCTGTTTTAACCACTAAAATCTTATTTCTCAGATTGCGGCTACCTCCTATTCGAATCCGCCAAGAAAATGATCAAAATTCTTGTTTACACAACAGAAGTTTCCATTTGTGTTGCATTTTTGAAAGAAAAAAAAATCCAGCAAATGAAACAGGTAGCAACAGGCATTAAAAAATTTACATTTTTGGACAAAACACGCGGAAGATTTCAAAATTGAAAAGACAAGAGAATTATAATGTTACCTGTATTTTGTTGTACTAGCTCAATTGACATTATAACTCTTTCCTGCAAGAAAAACAGTTGCTTTAGCAAACCATAGTTCAAAAAAAAAAGAAAGAAAAAAACAGCAGTATAAATAGTACAATCAAAAAGGCAGGACATGTAATGACTCCTTCCAGGGTTGAGAAAAATTTAGACCAGACGTAACCCCCTATGAGTTTTTCAAATTCCGATACTTTGATTAAGACATTATATAAGATATTATAAAACACATACTCCATATTTATCAAATTACACTCTCACTGCGTAAAATTTTAATCGAAAAACCATATAGTTTTTCATTTGCTTTTATAACCCTTTTATTGACAATTTTTTTCTTTCGGTTTTTCATACTTCAAATATCACATTTAAGTAATCGCTTTTCTTTCATTGTACCAACTTCATCGCAGAATTCATTACAATTTCAAATTTAATTTGGCAACTAATTTTTTTCAAAAATGGTTAAGTTTTAATTCAGAAATTTTGATGTGATGATGATGATGATGTGACGCTTCGAAATTGAGTGCTGACCATATTCTGACGTGCTAAAAACACGAAAGGAATCTAAGAAAGAATCTTTAAAAAATGTTAAAGAATCTTTTGACCATTTTCACATGGTAATAAAACTTAAATATTTCAAACTTATTACGACACTCAGGGACATACTTAAGGTCTTAAGCGATTATCATGGTTAATAAATATCAGATTTCGTTTAACAAGGTATAAATTAAGCGAAAGAATTTTTTATTCCAATTATTTTTTTTTCTTTTTAAAACTGTTTTCGTATTTAACGGTCAAAAATCTGACAAAATGCATAAATAGTTTTTAATATTATTTAACTAAAATTCGTAACTGTAATAATAATAAAAAAAGTTTATTATTTATTCTCTACAAACTAATTACTGAATAAATAAGCTTACTTAGCCAGTTATTTTTTTTCCAAATAAAACTCAAAACAACTGGATGCGTAGCCAGATTTTCCACCAAAAAACAAGCACCTTCTAAGTTCTATCATGTTGCAAGCATATAATAGGGTAATATATAATAGGGCAAGTAATATATAATAGGGCAAGTATATAATAGTTCACAATGTTTTAAGCACACAAAGAACATTTTTTATGACTTTCCAAAAAAAGAAAATCATAGTTAGGATCTGTGCAGTAATATTTTTTCCCTATCGTTTTAAGTTCTTAATTTATAAACATAAAATTAATAAAATTCAAAAACATTTTCAAAGACTTTACATAATCATAATAAAATAACTAGTTTCTGATGAATATTGCAGAGAAAATTGTGAAAATCATGCAGTTTTTGTAATTTAGAACGACAATCGACACAGCAAAGGAAAAAAAAATCTTTATAAAAGATAGAAAATTAAGCACTTATCACAAATCCTGAATAAAAAAAGCACCTTTAAGGGCTTTTACAATACTCAAATCAAAAATAAGCACCTTTAAGCACTTTTTAAAAACGCTACACCCCCTGTTAAAGAATGACAAAGACAGAGAACCAACTTGTCGAATGAAAAGTTAATTAATTTAGATGAGAAAACATTTTTAAATACAAATTATTCTTTTAGAACACGTATTCTTTATTTACAAGCAGTGATAGTCTAACTAAGCATTCCATAAATTTTATAATTAATTAATCATTTTAAATAAATGTATATAAAATGAAATGGACACAAATGAAACATATTTATTGCTAATGAAGCGGCAAATTAGTTTTCACACTGCAATGAGTGCTTTAAAATATGAAATGAATAATGAAAATTTATAATTTAAAAGTTACATTCTTATCCACTTTTAAGCTTTTAAGCAAAACAGAAAAAATTTTGTTTTTTAATTTATTAACTTATTCCTTTGGGGTGCTCGGCACGATCTCCAGTTTAAGCCTGTAATAATGTTTATTCTTTTCTTAAAGTTACAGTCCCAGGAAAGCAATGTAGTGTTTTAATAATTACATGTCTTGCACGAGTTTGTATGCAATAATTATATATTTAAATTTACATGTGATGAGTTTTTATTCCGGAAATCTTTATATACTTTCTATTTATATTTATTTTCAATGTATTGCATTACAATGCTAACGGATTGATACACGACCGTAAACAAGTGCAAACTCGAGTGCCTTCAGTGAAGGCACTCTAGTTTGCACTTGTTTATTTGTTCACCTGTTTACTTGTTTATTTTGTTCACTGAAGGCACTCTAGTGCAAACCGGTTTCAGTCGTGTTATCGCTTGCGTCAGTTGCGGTTGTGTTTCTGTGACTTTATGTGCTGTACTTATAGGATTTACAGTTTTGTAATACGCAGTTATTTGCTTATTTTGTGCAGTGTTTATATAATAAATCGAAAAACTTCAATCACGTGTAAAGAAGAAAAAAGGCCGAGATAGCCTGTAGGTAGGGCACTGGGCCCACGTCCAAGAGTTCATGGGTTCGATCCCGACCGGCCGAACATTCCTTGTGCTGTAAATGGCGACCGATGCACGTTAAATCTGTGGAGTCGCAAAGTCCTCCATGTTCCCATAACAAATAAATACCTCTGGGGGTTCTGATCCAGGAGTTTCCTTGTCTTCTGGATTGGGTTCAAAATGACAAGGCTACGGAGTAAAACGTTAGTAGTGGTAAACCCAAAATCGGGTCTGCTGTTCAACGACGGATATAAAATAAAATAAAGTCACTCGTGGAAAAAAAAGGCGATGTAAAAAAGCTAAAGTAAAGGCCCTCGTGAATGCTAAAATATTTTCAAGCCTCGAAATATCACGAAGATTGAAGGTCATTTTTGAAGTTAGCGAACGACGCATAGAAAAGAAAATTGAGTCAGGAGACCAATTGAGGCCGAAAAGAAAGAAAAGATGCGGCAGAATCTTATACTGCGTCGAATAATTTAGCTAAAGACTGTATACTAATATTTTGAATAAATTGTTCCGATAGAATTTAAGCTTTTATATTCTCTTCAGTGGCTCGCTGAAAGCAATCTTTTTGGGAAAATTATTCGAATTATTAGATTGTACAATACGTGGCGACGATTCAAGTTGGCTTTTATGGTCTTTCGTTTTGTTTAAATATGCAATTTGTTCCCCTTAATAACTAAGTTTTTCGTTGTTAGTATTAATTGTAATAGAAATTTATTTCTAAAATTAAAATACGTGTCAAAATTGCGTTAGCACATGAATTAGTTTAATTTGCTTAAACTTTTTATTATTTTAAGTTGAACATGACAAACGAAATTGAGCAGAATCTTTCTGAATCTCTATTTGCATGTATTCTTTTTAAACTACCACTAACATGGAAGAATAATATCAAACTTTGGTTTGTTAAGGAATTTTGATTTATCAGGAATTACTAACGACTAAACGAAATATAGCAATATTATAGCAGCTATAGACACAGACTTAAACGGCAGTTTCAGATATTTTGTTTCATCTTCCAGCTGCTAACAAATATAATACTCTTATAGGAAGTCTTATTGCGGAATTTATAGACTCTGAAAATAAACAAATTCTCAAACTTCTTTCTGCATTATAATTATCGGACGAAAAACCGTCACAAATGCAAACGCTGAATGGTACGGTGCGAAAAAAAAACGGATCATCCTGAATAATATTTGATGTAAAAATCGATTTTCACGATTGTGATTTGTAATTGCGACAATATCTTTCTCGTGCTGTTGCTACCCAGTCTCGATCACACGCAACGTGACGCTGCACACACTGATAAAAGCAACCGAAGAGTGATCAAGCACACTACCATGATATTAAAACATCTCTCATAAGCAGCGCTCAAAATATGGTAATCTTAATACAGCGCTCCCGGCCTCTCATAAAAACAGCAATGAATCATACAGCGATATCCATTGATAGAATTCTATCCAAAATGACATTCTGGTGTAAGAGTAACCAGGGCCCACTAAAGGAAGGAGCAGCTACAGTTCGTTCACCAGGAATTGGCACTTGGCTCCACCGATTCTGACGAAGAGTTTATTCCGGCGCAGGCGTAAGAGGAGAAAAGTCTCCGTGCTTGGAATTGAGACAACCCTTAATGCATGCCAAACGTAAAGGGTGAATTCTTTTTCAGTCACTTACTTCGCTTCATCATCTATAATTCTACCTTTCGTTACTCTAATGAAATATATTACAGCAAAATGTCTCAAAAGGACAAACTATAGACTCAAAAGAGAGAAATATCATGAAATTTATGAAATATTTAATGTTAATAAAATGCACGTAAAGATTGCTAAATAAATATTTTTCTTATCCGATTGCCAAATAGCAAGCTTGGTCAGGATTGTTCACTTCCTTCTCCCAAAGATAGAGAAATAGTATCGTCGGATACCACGTGATGAAGGCGGAAACAACTGCCAACTTCTAGTGAATGATCTATTATCCGGATATAATACCTAATATCTAATTAGAATATCTAATACGTTTTAGTTCATAAAACAGTTAGCTCCTAGCATTACAATCTTATGAAACTTTCTTTTTCCTCTCGAAAAGATAAGTTATAAAAACACAATTGTTTCATAATTAGCATTCATATAAAATAAATGAAACAGTCTTGCTCTAGCGCCTTCTTAAAAGATTGTAAAAATTTCCATTATTCGGAATTATTTTGCGTAAGCAAAGTAGTTCTATCAATTATAATATATTAATAATAAGAATATTTAATACATAATATAATAATTTTTTTTTAATCATGCGTTTTAATATTTACTTGCAATAGTTTTTATTCGCATTTTGCATTGATTAATTAATCTTTTTTAAAAATAAATTGTGACATTTTGTTCGATACTAAACATTTAAAATGAATTGATTCATTTGGTGGTAAGCAAATATTTGTATTTATACTTTGCATGTAATCTTCGCATTGGGCAACAAATTGATTTATTTAATAAATTAGAGTTAAATTATGCACGCATGGTTTTATTTTTAGTCCCAGAATTTTGTACTTATTTTTCATTTTAAAAATTAAACGTAAATTTTTATCATTGCATATTGAAAATTTAAACATTTTTGTTACATTAAATAAATAATCTCAGGAAACTAAAGCGGCAAAATATTACTCGATTAAAAACTTTATTCGCTTCGAAAAATATTCAAACAAGAAATAACAGTATACATGTTTCAAACACTCAAAAACAGGCGCCCATTTTCAAAACTTGCCAGATGTGAATCGGAAGAAACAAAAGGGATTTGAATTATAAAACGAAGAGCTGCTTATGAAAAATGGAATGAATAGCAGGAAGATACAAAAGTTAAAAAAAACCACAGAAGCCAAAAGAGAAAGAAAAAAAAAAAAGATACCCTGACCATTTTTCCACCCCTGTTTCTCATAAGCGTATAGCCGTCTTTCTGCCACCTCATATTAATTTTATTCACCATAATTGTCATAACATTTCTGCATTCCATATTTCCGTTTTGCACACATTTAACATTTACAACCTTCTAACTTTACTTAACCTCCGAACTTACCTTCTTCCGCTCGTTTGATGTTGACAGTGGATTTAATCGCTTCTATACTGGGTTCACCTTGGCTAAACTAACTAGACTCAAACTTCTTCAAATCCTTACAGAGATCTTTCTTTAAGAACTTAACAGTTTTTTCCCCGTTCGTTATAAAATTAGGCCTTTTAACAAAAACCAAATTTAGATCTCTTACAGATTCTATTAGCTTTAATGATCACTGTGGTATTTACTACATTCATTGTCAGTGAGAGATTTGCTATATCGGATAAACTAGACGCGCTTTAAAATTTAGACTTAAAGAAACATAATTGCCTGCTATCAAAACATCATCCATTGCAGCAAACTGTTGGAATTATGGGCATAAATTCAATTTCGACGATGTCGAAATTATTTCCATCACTGCCACATAAGCTCATCTTGGAATCTTATTTTATTCAAATAAATGCTTATTCCCCTCTCAACGATATCAGATCCTCACCACTTCTCCATAACGAGTGGAAATGCATTTTACCTTGATTTGTCTCTCACGGTCACTGTGGTTTCTCTTGTCTCTCTCGAGTACTGTGGTTTTTTTCTAGCTCTGTTTCTCACTTTTATTTTTTCCATTTTTTGTGGACAACTTTTTGTTTTATTTTAAACTTACGTTTCTTATCATTCACGTTCGGCTTGTCTTGAAAACGGGCGCCTGCTTTGAGCGCTTGAAACATGCCGACTGTTATTTCCCATTAATATGTTTTTTGAAGCGATCGAAATTTTTAATCTTGTAAAATCTTTGTTATAATTCAAAAATGGAAAGTTCACATTACTTTTAACTATATAATAATGCATAAAAAAAGTTTGATAAATAATTAGCCGAAAATACGTCTTCACTCAATTTATTTTATAACAAATGAGCATCTTCAAATTATATTAGTAGGGGTGCACAATCTTTTTGAACGAAGGGCCACATGGACAGCAGATTAACCAACGAAGAGCTGCAAGCCAAAGTACTTAGACAAACATGTTTAGTAATTGTAAGTAGTGATTACTATATAAACATCATTGTTCAAGGCACTAAATTATTTTTATCAGTTAACCTTGTAATAATACGTTGGTATAAAATTAAATATTTTTAAACGTTTAAAATAAAAATAAAAACTTTGAAATTGATTACTTAGAAAATAAAATACAATCAGAATAAACTTATCAGGAAAAAAATTCAGATTAAATTAAAATAATTAAAAACAATGGGAATATTCATGTTTGTTTTAATCACATTATATAATACTTAAGTCCACTTAATCATAAATTTTAACATAAAAAATTTGTTCAGTGAATTAAATTAAAAAAAAATTAATATTCTAGTTATCAACATTAAAGAAAATTAAATACTTTGATTTAAAGAAAGTTCTTAGCGTTAAAAATGATTAAAATTGAAACCCTTGCAGCTTAAAATAAGATTCAACATTTATTAAGGAATATACTTAAACTTTGAAAGATTTATTTTTGGCTGAGAAAGGGGCAAAGGGCTGAGAAAGGAAAGAAAGAAAACATTAATTTTGAAGGAACTATTTCCTTAATAAATAAAAAAACTATAAGATACTTGCTTACAATTCCTTATGACCCATACTTTTTAAACATAACACTATTAACAATTAATTCACGTGTGTTAGCAATAAATTAAAATTTGCATTACTTTATGATACTTAAATTTATTATTTTTTTACAGTTAAAATTTAATGATATACAAATCATTTCTCTGCATATAATTATAAATGATGTAAAATGGTTAAAAAATTTTCTTAATGGCATATTCCACAATTTTAAACACTTTAAAATATTGTGATGGTTTGATCTACTTGATCATGTGATAGCTTTTTCGGGTTATTAAATGAAAATTTAATGATTTTGTTTAAAGACTGCTCCTTAACCTTGAACATGACAAATTCATTTATACAGAAGCTGTTGTGGTCAGTATTAATTTTAGGGCATATAACTTAATTAGTTTGGGAATTTGTCCCATATTGAGCTCTTCCTTTCCAGATTTTTAAATTGCGAGAATACGAATCGAGATATGTGATTTTCAAATTGCGAGAAGACTCACAATGTATAATTTTTAAAACGTGTGAATATGAATAGCGATATGTGGTTTTTAAATCACGTGAATATAAATCGGGGTTGTGGGATTTTTGAATTGCGAGAAGAGTAATAACGTATGATTTTTTAAACGCTAAAATATGAATCGCGATTTGTGATTTTAAATCTCAAGAATACGAATCGCGATAGATGATTTTTAATGTTAGTATGAAATCTCGTTAATGTTAATATGAAATGCAATTTTTAGATAGCGAGAATACGAATTACGATGTGTGACTTTTAAATTGCAACTGTCAAAAAATAAACGTGCGAAAAAATACTTATATTTGCGTTGATATCGACACAGAGCAAGTGAGTGATTAATTTAATGCGCGATTCAAAACTCGCATGCCGTGAAAATATAGCAATAAAGATATGAGGATGTTTTGAACCGTGGGGAAAGGCGTAGGTTCCCATCGTAAATAAAAAGGGATTTTAATAGTTATAACTACCGAAAAAAACTATTAAAATCCCTTTATATTTACGATGAAATCGGCATAACTAGCGTCAAAAAGTAATGTATTGAAATGTGCGCGATTCGCATAAAAAATATGAGGACTTTCAAAACCTTGTTGAAGTGTGTAGCAGTTATAATTGCTAAAATAACGATTCATAAATAATTTGATTTGCGATAAAATCGTCACAAATAAACCACTTCAAAAAATGGGTAGCTCAATGAGTGAATCGTTACTCGCAATTCACAATAATGTCGTGCTAAAAATATCGCGATTTTGAAAACTTACGCTGAAATGCGCAGCAATAACTGCCGAAAAAATGATCAAAAGTCATTTAGATTTATGATGCTGTTTACTCAAATAAAGCGTCTCATAACTTTCAAGATGTTAGAACATATTTCGATTTCATAAAAAAAAAAATCGCGATTTCAGAAACTACGTGAAAATGGGTAGCAATAATTATCGAAAAGTCATTGAATTTTCGACGAAATCACCACACACGAAGAGGGTCAATAATAATGTCGAATTAAAATATTGGGATTTACAAAACTATGCGTAAATCCGTAGCATTAACCATTGAGAAACTACATTGGTTGAGATTTTGTGCATCAAAAATTTGATTGCGCAATATTATTTTATTTTAAATCCGTCGTAGAACATCCGACCCAGTTTTTTGGGTTTACGACTACTAATCTTCAACTCCTAATTTCGAACCAATCCAGAAGACAAGGAAACTCCTGGATCAGTACCCCCAGAGGTATGATTTGTTATGGGAACATGAAGGATTTTGTGACTCGACAGATTTAATGTGCATCAGTAACCATTGTAGGCTGGGATCGAACCCAAGAACTCTTTGAAATGGGCCCGGTGCTATCCCAACCAGGCTATCCCAGCCTGTTTGCGCAATTTAAAATTTCCGAACTTTTTTTTATTTATTTTTTAAAATTGCTAATTTTTAAAATTATGTTTAGGTTGCTGCCACAGGCTATACATACGGCTGTTCAGGTCGTATGCTGTGCCTCTCTACTTAAAGCAATTAAAAATAAATTTATTTAAATGATTTGGTCAGACATTTTCTCAATATATCCTTCAATGATGTTTATTTTTAAAGATCAAGTGCCATTGCCTGGATTACATTTGTCCGGTATACCATTACAATGCTCGTAAAGTAACTACATAGCCCCGTTTGGGCAATACCTTCAAAATTAAAAAAACTGAAATATTTATAATTTCAACGTTCAATAAATATAAATTTATGAAGAGTTTTTAAGCAGCAATAAAAAAATACATTGCCAAAAAAGTACTATGTTTCCCCAATTGGGACAATTTTCTTTTGAAATAAATTGAAAAGTATGCATTAAAGTTTGCTTGTGTGATTATTTAACAAATGAAGATTTCTTTTAATTGAATGAGACATTTCTTCTTATCCTACCACAAACACCACATTCAATTCTCCTATTTTAGGCCAAGCATAGAAATTCTATAAAATGTGGTGTTATTTTCATTGAACTATGCTTACATTACATTCATTAAGACACAAAAAAAATTTCATGCATGAATTTTTTTTTAAGAAATAGAATGGGGCGTATAGGCACCCATTCACCAAAACAATGAACAAACCATTTAGCTGAATGCTTGTTTTTTATGATTTTTTTAATTTTATTTACTGACTTGCAACTTTAATCCATCATAAAAACATAATGATAAATCTCAAATGGAATAATTATGCATTTTCAAAAAATTTCATTTGTCATTTAACGTTTTAAGTTAAAAGAAAACTTCAATAGCATAAAAAATTTTCTCAGCAGAAAGTGTTCACTCCAATTGAATTATTGTTAGTTTTTGGGTGTCTTAAGAGCCTTTGACAATTGCAGAAAAATAAAATTAGTGAAAAAAATTCCCCACAATGTTAATAAAAAAATATTTATTGAAATGGCGCGTATGCTCAACTTTGGCCGAAAATGGGTTAAAATGAAGTGAATCTAAAATTAGACCACACGAAATTTTAGATAAGAGTAAAAACAAAATTAAGACGATTAAAAGTGATAAAAAAATTGAAAAGCGAATTAAGGCAAATAAGAAGGACTGCGTTAGACTTTAGAATGAACTGGCCCTTAGTAATTAAAACTTTTTTACCAATAAAATAGGTCCCTATCAAATATAATATTAAACTTCCACTTTAAGATATACACGAAAAGTAAATAATTTATGATAAATGTAAAAATACCGTTGTTTTTGAATCAGTAATAATTTCATAAGATATTGAAACTAAAATATCTAGATTAGTTGTAATATTAATGAAGGGATTCATATCAATCAAGGGATTCATATTAATCAGATTCATATTAATCAAATGCTTCATATTCATCAGATTCATATTAAGATAATTTTATTTTAGTCTGGGCAAATATGAATTCCAAAATGCCGTTTAAAAGCAAAAGTAGAATAATTTATATCTTTCTTTTCAGCACTAGTCACTTTATATTTTAGTTAACTAATCACTTATGCTTTCTTGGGCGCTTTCTGAGAACAGCTTTATTTAAATAAAGGATTTGAAACTTCTAACACTGGATTAAATGAATCAAAACTCCGACCCAAATCGGCTCAGATACGACCTATAATAACGAGAAATATATGAACAAAGTGTTTTATTATTATTTTTTTTTTTATAATTATAATATACTTCCGATATTATTATGTTATAAAAGGATACGAATTCCACTTTTGTATGCATCAAAATTACTAAGTATTTAAATTATTAAATCAGAATACATATAAACTATTTTTTCGTTCCATAAATTTACTTTAAAATAATTAGTATAACAATGAATTAGTATAGTTATGTGGTGACTAGTGCACGCTAAATCTGTTGGGTGACAAAGTCCTCCATGTTCCGTTAACAAATTATGCCTTTGAGGATTGGAGATTGATCGTTCTCTAGTTCAGGTCAAAATTACGTCCTGTAGATGATTGATTGAATGGATGGATGTATGAATGGGTTCGCTCTATAAGTGGGTGTGACGTATGGGTGTGGCAGTTGTCGAATTCTTGGCCATAGATGCCGAAACTGGAGAACAAGATCACACCCCCAGTGCCTTAATGGCTACGACAATAACAAAAATAATAGTTATCTATAAAAATGAAATTGAAATGCCTGCTCTATGGTAAATAATGGCTACATGATAAATAATGCTATATGATAAATAATGGCTGCCATATGCTATATCTAATGCCACTTACCAATGTCAGCAAGCCTGCTTAGTGTAACTAAGCTAATGTAAGGAAGAAGTGCTTCAGTGACGCCATCTCTGGCCAAAACTGTGAATTCAATGACACACACGTCACAGCCTATTACAGGGCGGACACATTCATATATCCACTTATTCATCCACAGATCATAATTTCAAGCTGAACCCGAGAACAATCAATCTCTAATTCAGTACCCCAGAGGTATGATTTGTTTTGTGAACATAGAAGACTTAGTGACCCGACAGAATTAACGTGCACCACTCACCATTTACTACACGGGGAGTTTTCGGTCGGCGGTGATAGAACTCACGACCTCTTGGACATGAACCCAACGCATTGTTTACCAGGCTATACAGGCCCTACTTAAAATTCCAAATCTTACATATTTCTATTTCCTATTTGGGACCAAACCTTTTTGTGAAAAAAATTTCAAAAAAGTTCTTATAGATACTATAGATATTTCTTATGTATAAACCAGTTTACTTATAATGCAAAATGATATAAAATTGCAATTTTTGAATAAAATGTAATGAATGAATTGTAAGGTATACAATTTTTGCATCGTTATAAAAAATGCAATTTAAAATGACGAAATACAAAATTTAGGAAAATCATTCGAATTCCTGAGAATTTTTTTAAAAATGCGTAAGTCGTATTGTTTGAAAAAGTCTTATGTTTAAAAATTAAGGGAATCTGTCGAACGCTTACATTACATTCATTAGGATATCTTAATTATATTTTATTTAAGAAATAAAATGGTGCGTATAGACACTATACACCAAACCAATGAACGAACCATTTGTTGAACGCTTGTTTTCTTATGAATTTTTTTATTTTTTAATATTTTTTTCATTTACTGATTTGCAACTTTAATCCATCATAAAATCATGATAATTTATCTCAAAAGTAATAATTAGACATTTTCAAAAAATTTCATTTGTCAATAACCATTTTATGTTTAAAAAAACTTTAATAGTTTAAAAATTTCCCTACAGAAAGTGTTTACTCCAATTGAATTACAATTAATTTTTGGGGTTCTTAAGAATCCTTGATAATAGCAGAAAAATAAAATTAGTGAGAAATATACGTCATAGTGATAATAAAAAATATTTATTAAAACGGTGCGTTTGCACAACTTTGGCAGAAAATGGGTAAAAATTAATTGAATATAAGTGTAGACCACACGAAACGTTAGGGAAAAGTAAAAACAAAATTAAGAGGATTAAAAGCGATAAAAAAAATTAAAAGTGAATTAAGGCAAATAAGAAGGATTGCGCTAGAATTTGCAATGAACGGGTCCTTAGTACTTAAAACTTTAGAGGTATTTTTTAAAACAAATTTGGATTTTTGACGTCCAAAATATGGGGGTAGTAGTACACTGCTCCTAATAATTTCACAGGGGAACAATAAAAACTTAAGACTCATTAATACAGATTCACTTCTTAGCATAATTCGATAAATCACGATAATTTTTTTAAGCATATTGCACATTTTCGCACATAAATATAAAACGAATTTATCCGTAAATAATTGCATGTAAAGAATAATTTTAAGTATTTTTTATCATATTATTTAATAGCAGTTTAAAAACGTTCGAATAGCAAGGTATACTGATTTTCACATAATTTTGAAGTATTTAATTTTAAATGTTAGAATACAAAATTTAAGAAATTTCAACGAAGCATTTTTAAAGATTGGATTTTGCAGAAACTATTCAACCGATTTTATTCCATTTTTTTTTTCATTTGAAATTACTTTAAAATAAAGTAAATTTGTAAAATGATTTGCATACTTTAAAACTCAAAATTTATTAATTATTTTAAAATAAATTTAGAAAAAAAATAACTTTTATAAAAACATTTATAAAAGCTTGAAAAAGAATTCTCTTATTAATTTTAAGACAGAGTCACACAAAGAGACATAAGTATTTAAGAATCCAATTGAAAGATTATTTTCTGAAGTTAATAGGTAATATTTTTTTAGAAATATGCGCATTAAGATAACTCCCGAAATTTATCATAGTCTAAATGTTTTTGAACAAATCATTATTTCTAAATTTTTCTGCTTTAATGACTTTTGATTAAATTTCAGAAATTTCAGTTAAATAGTGGGAGCAATATAAAATACATTTTTTTATATATAAATACATAGCTTTCTTATTACTGTAAAGCCATTAATGTAAAATGCAGAAACATCCAGAGTTAGCTGTTACATCCCCGAAATTCCTCTTAATCTAAAGGTTTTGGAACAATACAAGAGTTTTAAAAGTGGAAGTAGAAAAATTTATGTCTTTCTTTTCAGCGCTAATCAATTTATATTTTAGTTAACTAATCAATTATGCTTTCTTAGGCTCTTTCTGAGAACAGCTCCATCTAAATAAAGTTTTTTAAACTTCTAACACGGGATCAAATGAATAAAAATTGTGTAAGAAATCAGCTCAGATATGACTCATAATAACGTGAAAAATATGAACAAAGTGGTTTATTATTATTATTTTTTGGTTTATTATCATAATACTTCCGATATTATTCGATAAAAAAAGATACGAATTCTACTTTTTGTCTGCATAAACATTACTAAATATTAAAAATTTATTTATTAATTCTGAATATATATTCAATTTTTTTTAATTTTCAAGTCATTAGTATAACAACGAATTTGTATAGTTATATGATGACCAGTGGACGTTAAATATGTCGTATCACAAAGTCCTTCCAGTTCCTATAACAAATTATGCCTCAAAGGTACTGGATTGGATATTGATCGTTCTGTTGTTCAGATCAAAATTACTGTATGTGAATGAATGAATGAATGAATGGATGTATGAATAGGTCCGCTCTATAAACGGGTGTGACGTATGGGTGTGGCAGAAGTTGAATTCGTGGCCACATATGACTCTTTCTCTCAATACTCGATCTAGGGGCTCCCTCGTCTTCTTGATTGGGTTCAAAATTACAAGACTAAGGAGTTCAACATTAGTAGTCGTAAGCTCATAAAATTTGGTCGGCTGTTCAACGACGGTTATAAATTAAAATGTAGTCATGTAGGAACGAAACGAAATTGAAATCGCTGCTATATGATAAATATATTTCTATTTATGAGGTCAAGCGGGTTTCCTTTATTAGTTTAAAGTATGTCGATCTTTTGAAGTTAGTTTATTATTAGTCTTAGTGTCGCTTGAATTTAATTCATAGTTGATTTTCAAATCCCATTAAATTAGTATTGTTTTAGATTAATTGCAAACCTATGCGTTATTAAAATAAATCATGTTTTGCTCTTAGTTGGTGTTTTCCATTTATGGTGCAAATATAGTTATTTAAATCATGTTATATATCATATAATAAATAGTAAATAAACTATTTTCTGTTAAATATTTCTTTTCTGCACTTCCAATATTAATTTAGAATTATCATTCAATAATTAAGTTCAAAATTAAGATTCCGTTATTCCTTATCAAATGGCCGGTATCAATTAAGAAAATGTCAGACAAGCGAGCGTTAGAATCGATTTAAGTTTAATGTTGCTAAAATACAAAATTGATTTCTTTTTATGTAAAAAAACTGTGAATATTAAATGTTGCAAAATCTTGGATAGCCGTGGTGGTTGAGGGGATAGAGCGCTCACCCTCATATGAAGTGGCTGGTTGAATTCTGCACCCGGCTTGCACCGACAGCAGTGCTAACGTAAAAATATCCTTAGTGGTAGACGGATAATGGGTTCAAGCGATCCTGAAAGGCTTTCGTTTTTTTCCGCTCCATGTAGCGCAAATGGGGGTTAGCTTCATCGAGAAGTCTTCCACGAAGGCGAATTTCTCCCTATACATGATCCAGGAGTTTCCTTGTCTTCTGGATGGGGTTCAATATTACAAGGCTACGGAGTTGAATATTAGTAGTCGTAAACCGGAAATTGGGTCAACTTTTCAATGACGGTCATAAAAAAATTACAAATTTTGTAGAATATGCATAAAAAAATAACCATAAAGAAGTATTGCTTCTGGGTTTTTTTAAAAGCATTTTTTTTAAAATTTGTATTAAATAATTTGTTTTGATACTTTTACTTCATTCAAGTTATTTTGGTATTGAACTAAATTGGTAAAATATTTTTGAAACGAGTGTGATATACTAATAGCCAATTTTACGGTGCATTTCGTATATTGATTGGTAAATGAAATATTTTCTATCAAATGTCAATTTATTTTAAGTTATTGGAATTGATTTACAATAAACATATAGTTGATAAATTCCGCTTAAACAATATTAGTAACAATCATGTAAGCATTAAAAATTATTCAACTGGAAAAAATCTTTCAAAAACCATGTTTCAAATTTGTTTCCATAATTTTAGAAATTTTACAAAATCAAATTCAATGATATATTCTTTGTGGATAAACCAGCGAGTTTCAAAACAAAATTTGCAATTTTAACAATATTTAAATTTTGAAAAAGGAAAATTTAAAAATCATACTTTATTTTAATTCTACAAGACGTAGTATTTTTTTTAAGTCACTCTTCAAATTCTTTAAACTATCTATGATATAAACACAGATAAAAAATTGCTATTGTATTTTTATATTTATTAAAAAAAAAACTTTTTCGTGAATTTTATTTCGCAAAATGCAATTTGCTAACATATTTTAGCTAATAATAGCATGAAATTTATAAATACAACTTTCTTTTTCAGTTTACTGCCCGAATAGATTCAATATTATACATAAGAAAAGTTTATTATAAATCAATAAGTATTCATTTCTTGGCAGTGTTTTAGTGGGAAAGGTTTCAAAAAATAAAAAAAAAATATCTCTGCAAAAATAAATAAATAAAGGGTTAATAATTATTTGCATCTAGAGTAAAAAACTTAAAATTCTGTTGTTGTTTCTAATGCCACCTGACAATACCAGCAAGCCTGCTTGGTGAAACTAAGCGAATTTAAGGCAAAAGTGCGTTTCTTGTGTTTCAGTGGCGCCATCTATGGCCAAAAATACTAATTCAGTCACGCGTACGTCGCATTTCTTTTACACGGCGGACACATTCATATATCCAATTATTCATTCACAGATCGTGATTTTAACCTGAAACTGAGAACGATCAATCTTTAATTCAGTACCCCAGAGATATGATTTGTTTTGTGAACATAGATGACTGTGTGACCCGACAGGTTTAACGTGCACCATTCACCATTTATTGCAAGTGGAGTCTTCGGTCAGCGATGATCGAACTTATGATCACTTGGACATGGGTCCATCACCATAACAAGCAGGCTATCCTGGCAGTACTTAATATTCTATACCTTAAATACTTCCATTTCCCATTTGGAATCAATCCTTTATGTGAAGAAAATTTCAAAAAATTTATTATGCATGTATAGATATTTCTTACGTATGAACCAGTTTACTTATAGTGCAAAACAACGTAACAAAATTGTAATTTTTGAATAAAAAATATTAATTCTCAAACCAAGTGTCCTTCTGTTTTGCATTATATCAAAAAGGTAACACAGTTTTGTCAAAAACAGGAATAGAATAAAAGACCTCTGTAAACAGCATCACTTTACCGTAAGACAAGTTTCGGTTTGGCATAATCCGTTTATCAATTGAAAATTAGATAGCGATATTAAAAAAGCAACAGATATTAGAAAATTTAAATTTTTGGACAAAACACTTAAAGATTTCAAAGTTGATAAGAATGAGAATTTTAATCTTACCTGTATTTTGTTGTATACTACGTTATACAGCTCATATCACATCATAGCTCTTTCCTATAAGAAAAATTGTTGCTGTAGTAAAACCATAGTTAAAAAATAACAGCAGTCTAAATAGTACAATTAAAAATTCAGGGTATGCTACTACTCCCTATGGGGGTTGGAAAAGATTGGGTTCCGTCTCCAGACATAACTCCCTCATGTTTTTCAAATTCCAATACCAAGATATTATAACGAGCATACTATGAATTTAAATTATAACTTTACAAGCTCAATGAGTGACAATTTAATGGAAAAACCACATCGTTTTTCTGCTGCTTTTATAACCTTTTTATAGATAATATTCTCCCATTCGGGTTTTCATACTCAAAATATCATATTTAGGTAATCGCTTTTTTTATCAGTGTACCAAATTCATCGTGAAATCCATTACTGTTTGAAATTTATTTTGTCAGCGAGTTTTTTTCAGCCAGGATTAAGTTTTAATTCCGACATTTTGATGTGATGTTAGTACCAGTTGCCTCTTCTCACATCACGTTACGTAAATCTATATAGTTTAAATAATTTTCAGACCTTGTTTGCATGGTATTTAAAACTCAAATATTTTCAATATATTACGACATTCTGAAACGTACTAAAACATTTTAGCGGCTCTGAGAGAAACATTGAGGCATTTTATCATGGTTAATAAAAATCAGAATTTGTTTAACAAAGTATAAATTAAACAAAAGTCTTTTTTTTAATTCCAATTATATTTTTTCATTTTTTTTAAAGGTTTTCACATTTAGCGATCAGAGAACGCTGACAAAATGTAAAAGTAACTTTCAATATTATTTAACAATGGTACTGCAACTAAAACTCTTAATAGTATTACCAATAAAAAAATTTATTATTTATTCATTGCAAACAAATTATGGAATATATAAGTTTAATCAGTTATTTTTTTTGAATCAAACTCAAAGCAATAATGAATGGCAAAGACAGAGAACCAACTTGTCGAATGAAAAGTAAATTAATTTAGAAGAGAAAACATTTTTAAATAAAAACTCTTCTTGGTAGAACAAGTCTTTATTCCTTATTTACAAGTAGACAACAAGTTACAAGTATTTACAAGTACACATTTAATAAATTTTAAAATTACTTTTATTTAAATAAATATAGATAAAATTAAATGGGCATAAAATAATGAAATATATTTATTGCTGAAGAAATATATTTCTTGCCGAAGAAATATATTTCTTGCCGAAGAAATATATTTAGTGCTAATTAAACATCAAATTATTTTATACACTGCATTGAGTACTTTATGAAAATTATATATGATATGAATAATGAAAATTTATAATTTAAAAGTTACATTAGCTACTTTTAAGCTCAGAAGAAAATATTGTTTCTTTATTTATTTACTTATTCCTTTGATGTACTCGCCACTCTCACCAGTTTTAACCAGTTTCTCACTAATATTTTCATTCCCGCAAGCTTGGCGAGAAAAAGTTTCATTTTATTTTATAACCATCGTTGAACAGCTGACCCAATTTTGGGTTTACGACAACTAATGTTCAACTCTGTAGCCCTGCAATTTCGAACCTAATCCAGAAGACAAGGGAAAATTTGTACTTTTCGACGGAACTAATCCACATTTACGTTACATGGAGAGGAAGACCACGAGAAACTTCTACTGTCAGCCTGGCGGCAAGGGGACTCTAACTCATGATCCATCAGCCCTGTGGCCGGTGCAAGCCGGATACGGAATTCGTATTGCCCAGCCGTGGCTGGGATTCGAACCCGGTTCACCTTACGTTTTATCCCCAGAGCCATTGCGGCTCATCAATAAAGATTTTGAAGAAAAGGCAACCCCGGATAAACATCCTCAGTCTAAGGGGGGAAGTTAATAACTGGCACTTACCTTCGTCGCATAACG
Source organism: Parasteatoda tepidariorum (assembly GCF_982258835.1). NCBI lineage: Eukaryota > Metazoa > Arthropoda > Arachnida > Araneae > Theridiidae > Parasteatoda > Parasteatoda tepidariorum. The sequence goes on along the minus strand of NC_141755.1, from coordinate 129,895,962 downwards.
AACGCAAAATGTTTAAGTTTGTTAAAAATGTTTATTCCTCTGATAAAGTTACACTATTATTTTGAATAAATTGTTCTGAGAAAGTTTAACCTTTTATATTCTCTCCAGTGGTGATCACGCTCATCGCAGCACGCTAAAAGCAACCTTCTTGGAAAAATAATTAGATTATACTACGTGAGTTATTGGATTGTATACTACGTGGCGACGATTCAAGTTTGTTTTTAAGATCATTCGTTTGGTTTTATTATGCAATTTGTTCCCCTTAGAAATTCTTTTTTCGTTGTTAGTATTAATTTTAATATAAATTTAATTCTAAAATGAAAATACGTGTCAAAATTGCGTTAGTGCGTTAATTCGTTTAATTTGTTTAAACTTGTTATTAAAGTTGAACATTACAAACGAAATTGAGCAGAATCTTACTGAATCTCTATTTGCAAGTATGCTTTTTAAACTACCACTAAACATGGAAGAATAATATCACACTTTGGTTCACAGACAACAAATTCGAACAAATTCGCAAACTTCCTTCTGCATTGCAGTTAGGGGACGACAAAAACCGTCACAAATGCAAACGCTTGCAGGCACAGAACGCCAATAAATAAAAAACGGACAACCCTGAATAATTTTTGATAATAATGTAATAATTGATTTTAATAGTTATGTAATAATTGATCTCCACATTCTAGAACTCAATCTTGATGATTCGAGGGGGTGACCTCAAACATGCTAATTAATAAGTGCAGACGATATTTTAAGTTACGAAATCGGACACAAATACGTACTTTCTCTGAAAAAACATACTTTTTTCCCGACGGAATTGAATTTCTGATCTCCGAAATATAGGAGGCCCATAGCTTCGACAGGAGAACACTCCAAGGTATGGACCAATTAATGTTAATTTTACTTGTTGCGGATTTCACTATACATACGGAAACGAATTTCATAATTGTATTCAAAGAAAATTTCAGTTAGCTTAAAAAGTTTTCGAGATATAGCGAAATACGCTAAAAGTAAAAGGACCATTAAGCGCTTCTCTGACCAAATTATTGGGACCATATGACAAAAATTGCGTCTATATTTTGGGGGTCAGAAATCTGAATCCGTCGTTAACAAGGTATGTTTATTCATTGAAAGTACGTTTTTTGTATCTGATTTCGTAACTAAAAATATCGTCTGCACTTACTAAATACCATTTTTGATGTCACCTCATCGAACCATGAAGATTGAGTGCTAGAACGTGAAAATCCGATCATTAGATCAAAAGTTATTCAGGGTGGTCCTTTTTTTGTGCACTGCACATCTTTAAATGAACATTTTTTGAAAACCTTACAGCTACAACGTTTGCCAGCAGAAATACCAACAAATCTTTCCGTTAGCTAAGCGCCACTCGAAAATTTAGCTCAACTAGCTGATAAAATAGCCAAATTTAGAACGGATCGCCTACTAAATGTTTGTGTGATAAATAAATCCACTAGTTCAAATCTGAAAATCCACGAAAAGATTTTTCAACATCGAACTTGGTATATCAACACTTCGTATCGATGATAACGATAACAGGTAACACCTGGTATCGATGTAATAACACTTCGTCAGCAAATAACAGCACTTAGCCAGCAATTTGAAAGATTTTCTCGTGAGAGATCGCGCAATCGATCTCGAACAAGATATAATAATTTTCTTAGAGACAGATCCAGCTATAGGGAAAAGAAGGAACGTCTAAATTCAGTTTTTATCATTCGAAATTTTGTCAAAAAGCTAGGTTTCTCGTGTTCTTACAACAATAGCCAGAAGAACTAAAAACGGTTGTCGCTGGGACGGCGACAAGTGATCTAAATGCCGAATGATGTTCGTGTCGTTTAGTTGTATTTCATAAAAAGACGAATTAAAATTTTTTAGTGGATTCAGGTTTGGACGTGAGTAACTTGCCCGCCTCGAAAATGATTAGAAATTTGTAACCATTAGAATTTTTTAAAGCTAATAATTCAAAAATGTTGACCTACGGAAGTAAGTTATTGAACAGCATTAATCGTTCTTCGTAATTCAGAATTACGAAAGGACTGCAAATAAAAAAAATTTAATTACTCCATTGCCTATTCCAATTATTTTCAGAGCACTTAGGGCTGTTGATTGACCAAAAATGGCGTAAATTAATTGTCCCTTTTCTTTGTTTGGCATAACTACCGAAATGGATACTTTTTAAATAAAATAAATTTCAGGTGACGCATATTTTTTATTTTATAACCGGCGTTGAACAGCCGACCCCAATTTTTTTTTGGCTTACGACTACTCATGTCCTTGTCATTTTGAACCCAATCCAGAAGACTAGGGAACTACTGGATGAAGTATTGGGAGAAATTTTGCCTTCGTGGCAGACTTATTTTGACGGAACTACCTCGTATTTGCGTTACAAGGAGAAGAAAACCACGAAAACCTGCCCTGGTAAGATGGATGGCAAGGGGACTCCATAATCCGTCTACCACTGAGGATATTTTACGTCAGCACTATGGTCGATCGTGCCGCGTGCGGAAATCGAATCAACCAGTTGTTGCGGGGATCTAACCTGGGTCACCTCGTTGAAAGGCGAGTGCTCTATTCCCTAAGCCACCATGGCTCAGGAGGCACATATTAAATTTTCTGGGAATGAGTAAATTAACCTCAAAAATAAAGCAGGCGTATACTGCACATTACATCAATGCAACTGGTCCGCCTACACAGAGTAAACCTAGACGATTAAGTCCAAAAAATATAGGATGTTGTAAAACAAGAATTTCAGTTTATGCTAGAGCAGGGTATTCGCCAGCCCTCGGTGTCTCTATAGTCGTCTCTACTACTTAAAGCTTAGGAAATATTCAACCAGTTGGGGACTAAAGGAAATTAAACACAGCAACAACAAGATTCCCCAACAATAAGATTTCACCCACGCGTTTCATAACAAATATTTTTTTCAAAGATTGATATTGTCCGTGCTTATTTTCATATTCCAGTACACTCCAGACGACAAACAAAAAGTTGAGAACACTTTTTGGTTTTTCGAGTTTTGATCGCAAACTTTTCAGAGGTTCATTAATAAATGCAAAATTTATTAAATTCTGCGTTTTTTGGAGATTTGCCTTATCGCTACGTTAACCTCGGTGAAATCTTTATTTTTTTAGTGAATCAGAGGAACAGCCAGGGTACGTAGCCAAATCTCTCAACAAAAAATAAGCACCTTTTAAGTAGGGGAGAGTGGGGTCAATTGTAACAGGGTACGATTGTAACAGAGCAAAAATTTCGAGTATCGGGTTCTAGACTTGGTTCCTAGGTGGCGCACAAGGTGTATTTAATAAATATACATGTACACCCCTGCTGGCAACCATTTTTATGTACTTTTGAAAGAGTTACATCACAAAAGATATTTTCACGCTACGCAAGTACTTTTTTTGGTATTAGAATATTATATTGTAACAAAGTAATTTTGCTTAAACAAATAAAAATTATTAACCGAATATGTAAGTGGACACCTTAATTAACATTTCAATAAAAAAAGATTAGTTTTGTTAATTAACTAGCAATGTTTTTAACAAATGAAGCTGAAATGGCATCTTGGGGACGATTGTAACAATAGGTTAAGGGACGATTGTAACAGCTGAAAATAAATAATCTTATGTTAACAAACCATTACTTAACTCTTTAAGAACCACCAATAGTTTCCTATATCATTTATATTATGCTGCGTGTGCATTATTTTATGTGTCACCTTTCACGGAATAAATTAAAATTTTTAACCCTTTAAAGTTAAAAGTTTGACCCTTTAGGTCTCTGCTCATTATTATTTTTACTCCTAAAATATCACTACTATTTTGATCAAGAAAAAAATATATCACAACTATGATAATATGTATAATTAACTATGTTTCAGTTGAATTTGTGAACTGTTACAATTGACCCCGCAAGTGGGGACAATTGTAACAAGTGCACGACTGTCAAAAATTGTTAATAACTAATATAATAACATTTAAAATAAGGTATTTATTTTTTTTCTAGTAGAGGATAGTCTACTTTACTCGTCTGTCAATTAATACTAATAATATATTGGATTTTTGTTAGTTAAAAATAGTTAAGTAAAAAATGTTACAATTGACCCCACTCTCCCCTACTTATCAAGCACTCAAAAAATATTTTTAAGCACTCTATACTTTAAGAAAATGCAAAATAATTTTCAAAGACTTTACATGATGAAGATAAAATAACTAGTTTCTGACTCTTTTTCTTGATTATATTAGACACCATAAACAGATAAATAGATTTCGGTTCGATATCAGAAGGTGGAAAATGATGTCTGAAATGGTGAATATTTTGCAAAATGTTGCAGAAGAGTGCAATAATCTTACCGAACCCAGCTCAGTAGACGCACATGCGGATTCGCAAGTATTACATCAAACGTGTAAAATGATTGGCGCTTTCATACGCTATGGACCGACGGTACGTCACAAGAGATTGTGGCTGAATGATTTGCGAGAATGTTGAATAGAACAAAGTGAAAAACACGGCTTTGCATAATACGCTGCAAAATCGACATGGTAAAGAAAAAATCTCATTTTCGAAAGGAAAAATGAAGCACTTTTTAAAAATATCCAATGAAAAAAGCACCTTTAAGGGCTTTTAAAAAACGAAAATAAGTACCTTTAACCACTTTTTTAAAAACGCTACGCACCTTGACAGCACAAAACGCATGTTCGAGCCATATTTCAAAAATTAAACGAATATGGTTTAACAGTGAACGTATCAAAATGTCCGTTTGGAGTGTCAGAAATTTCGATTTTTGGATAATTAATAACTAACGATAGCAACAAACCTCAACCTGATAAAATATACACTATTTTAAGTTACCCGATTCTCTGATCTCTGATTTCTTAAGTTACCCGAGTCTCTGATTTCTTAATTTTTTGTGTTCTACCTGAACTTATTTAAATGATTTTTTGGAAGGCTCAAAGAGCGGAATGATAATCGTGTGATTAACTGATCAGAACAGGCCATGAGCGAATTTCAAAATTGCAAAACCCTTTCAGCAAACGCTACGCAGCTTGCGCATCCTAACCTCGATGCAAATTTAGAATTGTCGCGTGTATGCCTCGGATTTTGCAACGGAAAAATCTTTATTTCAAACAGAAAATTTACTTCTTCAACTGTTAGCATTTTTTGCACTAACTATACGAAACTGAAAAAAACGCTATAGCGCTTACGATAGGGAGTTGTAATCAAGCAATTCAGTTAAGTGCTCGAAATTTTGTTTTGTTCACAGAAAACAAACCACTCACCTATGCATTTAAGCAAAAGTGAGATAAATGTTCACCCTCGGCAAGCTCGTCAATTAGATTTTTTATCTCGGTTTACAACTGATATAGGATACCCAAATGGTTCTGATAATATAACAGCAGATGCGTTATCAAAAATAGCTTCTATAAACAATACCAAATCCTATAGATTATAGCAAAATCGCAGAAGCTCAGGAAAATGATAAACAATTTAATCGTTTAATCAATATTTCCCAAGATTTAGATTTTAAAAATGTAAATATGGCTGATACGAACGCTTTTTTTTATACTGCGACATTTCTACTAAAAATGTTAGACCTTTTATTCCAAGACAATTGCGTACACAAATATTTGATAGCATTCATTACTTATCTCACTCCAGTACGAAAGCAATTAATAAACTGATTGTTAATGGATTTATTTAGCCTAACTTAAATAGAGATTGCAATATGCGGTCTAGTTACTGCAGGCCATGTCAAAAATCATAAGGCATACTAAATCCCCTATTTTTTTTCTTTTCCAATAAAGTCCAACCGCTTTGACCTTATTCATCTTGATATCGTTGGCCCATTGCCACCATCCAAAGGATTTTCATACTGCTTAACGATGATCGACAGACTTACTAGATGGGTGGTAGCTGTTCCGATTACAGAAGAGGCGGTAGCTGAGGCTTTATTTAAAAGCTGTATTTCTCGCTTTGGTAGGTAGGTACTTTATTTACCTCTTACTAGAGCTACACAATGAGCTATTGGCGACGGTCTGGAAAACTTCTCTGAGGGTGATCCGAAGACATACCATCACAAATTTGATGGCTCTCCTGCTTGGCAGCCCGACGACCTGCTCTCGAACTAGAGCACTTAACGGTAGAACAGTTTAACGAGGACCGATACCGCACAGTCTCGGTCCCTACGCAGGCTGGTCAAACGGGTCACCCACCCGCTTACTGAACGCAGCGAGTGATGCTTGAGTTCGATGTTCTACTGGGAAACGTATCTTTATGATCAGTCCACTGCGGGACTGCCCGGTTTAGGTCACCTTCAGTGATAACGATCGACCAGGGTCACCAGTTCGAGAGTAGACTCTTCAAAACTCTAGCACATCTCCTGGGCATCATCTGGGATCCTCACCTTACCATCCTCAAAGTAATGGAATGATAGAACAATGGCACCGACCCTTGAGAGCTGCCCTCAGCGCCTACAATGCAGACTGTGGGGAGAGTAGAAATCGACAATGCCAACCTATATTTATCAAAAGGTACCTCAAGATTGGATCTATTGAATTGATGTTTGATAATCGCAATGTTAGTTAAGCCATACTACTCCGCCACCAGACTTTTATCAGGGATACAATTCGATGAATGGATACTACTAGGACTGTATTAAGTTTCCCGGATTTTGAGCATTTGTGGTGAGAGTTGTATTCAGTTCATGGTAGTGTATGTGGTCTCTCCTGTGTTGCTATTAACAGTCTAGAGCAGGGGTTTCCAACTTGCATGAGACCGGGGGAAACAATTAAAAACAAAAATCAAATGGTGGGCAGCAACTTTATCAAAATTTTATGCAGGACTCTTTTACGTTTGAAGGAACATTAAATATTACTGTCAGATTTTTACCAAGTTGCACAAAACAAAAGTATTGAATTACAAATTAAAATAAGAAGTAGATTTTTAAAAATATTTAATTGTTATTAATAATATTTTAAAAAATATTAAATAAATCATAAAAATTCGGACTACAATAACTTTAATGTGCACCTATGTATTAAACAATTTATGTGCAACAGATATCTAATTGCTAAGATATAAAACTTTAAAAAGGTTAGTATTAAAACTTACATAGTAGCACACAAAATGTTCAATGAGAAAATTGAGGTTTGTCTGCTGCAACCACCAGAGAATAGATATTTACATTTAAAATTTACAAATGTGTGTGTAAATATTTTCGTCCTAAATCAGTGGTTTCAAAAAGTTAAATCGGAGAATTTCTTCACGAAAATTTCTGATACACGCATGCTAAATTATATTCACAAAATACGAAAAAATAAATAAATAAGTAAATAAAAAAGAGCAACATACACAATTATTTTTGTATTTGAATAAATATTTTCTTGGATGCAAAACCTGAGAAATAAATTTTTTTTGCTCCATTGGTATGTTAAATTTCACAGAAACAAAGAAATTAGGTTCTTATTAACGAGAAAAGTATTTTAAACCCATATAGATTTCTTACGAAAATTGTCCGTAAAAAATGACAACTAATATATTTTAGTTTGAGGGCCACAAAAAAAGGCTTTGTGGGCCTGATGCGGCCCCCGGGCCGCCTGTTGGAAACCCCTGGTCTAGAGTGCGCAGGATCACGTTGTGTGATCCTGTCTTTTTATTTTATCACCCTCCCTCTGATTTTATATAAATTTTTAAAGTCACATCACTTTTCCATTATTAATGGTGTTCTATTCCCCATAGCAATTTATAAACTATCTTCATGATGAAAAACGCGGTTAAGTGCTTATGATCAAGCCAGATCATCATTTCTTTAATAATTAAAATTTTTTAATTCTTTTAACTTGTTCGGTGATAATTTCATTTTATTGCTGTCATATATCAATATCAAAGTCAGTGTTTACATTCTTATTAGTTTTTTATTTTAATTCCACTTAGGTTCTTGCAATGCTTTTTTACATTATCTTACACACGTTAGGGCTTTATATTTTTATTTTGGGTTCAATTTTTGCTTGCCATTAAATTGTTTTTATCATGTATCTGTGTTTTACTATCTTACAACTAATATTTCTTAACTATCCACATACATTTGTACAATGTTCTGTTACATATTTATACATAGCTTAGGGTCATCACTTAACTAGATTTGCTGGATTACTGGTTGAAAATTATTTTGCTACAATATTATCAACGGGACAGTCCCAGGCTATATCATCTGCTGCTGTTACCAAAAATACTTTTAACAATTTAATCTTTCCTTAAGTTTACAACTTTTTCGTCATAGCGATGTCCTATACTCAATTAATTTTTATTTACTATCCCTGACCAAGTGTCAATTTGTCAATAGCAATTATTAATTTTACCAATTTTAATCATGTCTTAAACATTTTTTGTATTTACCAATGTTTCTATATTGCGTTCTCTTTTCTAACTGTGCTTAACACAACTCAACATAAATTTTCTGAGTTTTATATCCCTCACTAGTAGGGGATCAACTAATTTAGCCTGTTTTCTATTCTTAGCCTTTCATAGTCTAATACCATCTTTTTTATAGATAAAATTTTGTTCACATGCCACCACTGGTAGCACCGTTACATATTCGGCTTTTGTCCCGTTTGGTCTATTTTAAACTAATTTCGCTTCGACCACCGGCCCCACTCTTTATCTTTTGAGTTTTCATAGTATTTTATTGTTTTAGTAGTCTGTTTAATTTTTAGCTTAGTATCACATATCAAAATTTAAAAAAACTTCATACTCGCTCCGACCATCGGACCATTATTTAAATTTGCTTTCTTTTAGGTTCCTATAATATCTGACGCTTATCTAACTAATTATGATACCAATCAACCAAATTAACGTTTTTTATACTCGCTCCGACCTCCAGACTCAATTTCTATTTTCTTGTTTTTTACAGTTTTAACAAATATTGGCTGCCTGTACTCAATATATTTTGTTCCTAATCAACATAACCAATACTTTCCCCACTCGCTCCGACGGCCGGACCCATTTTCTAACGGTTAGTACTAACCATTTAAAATTTATTTGAATAAGAACAGCATTCAGAAAGGATGTTGCATGTGAAACAGGAGAAGTTTATCAAAGAAATGTTTTTAAAAAAAAGCTTTCTGGATATATATTTATTCTACAATTATTAAGTTTTGCATTTTTAATATGCATTGCGAAAGATTCTTGTAAGTAACTATTTTTTGATGTATGATAAAATATCAACGAGAAATGTTGCCATAGCTGTATGGCAAAGGTGTACTATGCCTATGCCTATGGAAGAATAGTGCCTATGGAAAAATATTTCGTCATAAGCTGTAGCACATCTTAGTTTTATGGCAGAAATTTGCCATATAAAAAATTTGCCATAGGATATTCCTATGGGGTTTTGCCTACGGTAAAATTTTGCCACACACTTTTCCCATATACGTATGGCAAAATTTTGCCATACATGTATGGCAAAAGTGTATGGCAAAATTTTGCCATAGGCAAAACCCCATAGGAAAATCCTATGGCATTTCTTATGGCAAACCTATGGCAAATTTTCCTAAGGGCAAAGTGTCATATTTTTTTAAAAAAAACTAAAAGCTATTTTGGCTCTAATTTTTATTCTGGTGGAAGTTATTTTTTTTAAAGCAATTTTATACAACGGGCTAACGTTTTAGGGCATAACTCAAACTTGTGGTGCAGTGGACAAAAATTCTGTAAGATTTTTTTAGGCATACAATTTTTCGGCGCATGGCCCAAATTAAAATTTTGGAGAAATGGTTTGATGGGTTAAAGATATCTTATACTAAGCTTAACATTTTGAGGAGTAATTCATTCGTGATTTCTGGGTCAGAAATGAGCTAAAACTAATTTTGGATATAAAACTTTTTAGCGGTCAGGCAAACGGTATTTTTTAATGGGATAACGTGCTTTTACGATTTACTATAAAATGGACTGACCTTTAGCGGCAAAATCCAAACTTGTGGTTCCTAGGTCAAAAATTAGCTTAGCCCCTTCCCTCTCTTTCCCGTCAAAATCAAGGGATCAGCTTTCGTCTCCCACTTCTCGTGCCCGTGATACTTACGGGTTATACTATACTTATTTATTTTTTGTAGTTTTTCAGGCAGAAGGGATCAAAAAAAAGATAAGCAAAAATAAATAAAGTTTTTAGTATTTTTTGCATCGCCAGTAAAAACACATAAAATTCTGTTGTTGTTGTTTCTAATGCTACTGGCTAATACCAACAGGTGAAACTAAGCGAGGTGGTTCTAGGCGTGGTGAAACTAAGCGAATTTTAGGCAGAGGTGCGTTTCTTGTGCTTCAGTGGCGCCATTTATGGCCAAACATACGCACATACACACATCACACCCCAATTACAGAGTGGACGCATTTATTCATCCACAGGTCGTAGATTTGACCTGAACCAGAGAACGATCAATCTCCAATTCAGCACTTCCAGAGGTATGATTTGTTTTGGGAACATAGAAGACTTTGTGACCCGACAGATTTACCGTGCATTAGTCACCATTTACTACACGGGGAGTCTTCTGCTTGCGGTGCTCGAACTCATGACCACTTGGGCATTTGACCTAACAACCAGGATATCCTGGCCCTACTTCTAAATGTTAAATATTTTCAATTCCTACTTAGAATCAAACTTTCACGTGAAAGAATTTCAAAAAAGTTTTTATGTATGTATACGTATTAACCAGTTTCCTTACAGCGCAAAATGACAAAACAAAATTTTAATTTTTGAATGAAAAATATTAATTCTCAAACCAAATTTTCTTCTGTGTTTGCAATATATCACAAATGTAACACAGTTTAGTCAAAAACAGGAATAGATAGAATTAAATAGGATTAGATAGATAAAATTAAATGGGCATAAAATAATGAAATATATTTATTGCTGAAGAAGTATATTTAATGCTAATTAAACATCAAATTATTTTATACACTGCATTGAGTACTTTATCAAAATTATGTATGATGCGAATAATGAAAATTTATAATCTAAAAGTTACATTAGCTACTTTTAAGCTCAGAAGAAAATATTGTTTCTTAATTTATTTACTTATTCCTTTGATGTACTCGCCACAGTTTTAACCAGTTTCTCATCAATATTTTTACTTCCGCAAGGTTGGCGAGAAAAAGTTTTATTTTATTTTACAACCGTCGTTGAACAGCCGACCCAATTTTGGGTTTACGACAACTAATGTTCAACTCCGTAGCCCTGTAATTTCGAACCTACTCCAGAAGACAAAGGAGCTCCTGGATCAAGTAGTGGGAGAAATTTGCACTTTTCGACGGAACTAATCCACATTTACGTTTCATGGAGAGGAAGACCACGAGAACCTTCTACTGTTAGCCTGACGACAAGGGGACTCTAACTCATGATCGATCAGCCCCGTGGTCGGTGCAAGCCGGATGCAGAGTTCGTATTACCCAGCCCTGGCTGTGATTCTAACGCGGTTCACCTCATTGGAAGGCGAACACTCTGAACCATCGCGGCGCATGAGTAAAGGTTTTGAAGAAAAGGTAACCCTGTGATAAACATCCTCAGTCTAAGGCTGATTACAGAAGAGACGGTAGCTGAGGTTTTCTTTAAAACCTGTATTGCTCGCTTTGGTAGGTAGGTACTTTATTTACCTCTCACTAGAGCTTCACAACGAGCTATTGGCGACGGTCTGGAAAACTTCTCTGAGGGTGATCCGAAGACATTCCATCGCAAATTTGGTGGCTCTCCTGCTTTGGCAGCCCGACGACCAGCTCTCGAACTAGAGCACTTAAGGGTAGAACAGTTTAACGAGGACCGATACCGCACACCCTCGGTCCCTACGCAGGCAGGTCAAATGGGTCACCCACCCGCTTACTGAACGCAGTGAGTGATGCTTGAGTTCGGTGTTGTACTGGTATCTTTACGATCTGCGGGACTGCCCGGTTTAGGTGACCTTCAATGATAACGATCGACCAGGGTCACCAGTTCGAGAGTAGACTCTTCAAAACTCTAGTATATCTCGTGGACATGAAAAGAGTTGATCCATCCTCAAAGAAATGGAATGATAAAACAATGGCACCGACCCTCGACAGCTGCTCTCAAGGCCTACAATGCAGACTGTGGGGAGAGTAGAAATCGACAATGCCAACCCATTTTAATCAAAAGGTACCTCAAGATTGGATCTATTGAATTGATGTTTGATAATCGTAATAATAGTTAAGCCATACTACTCCGCCACCAGACTTTTATCAGGGATACAATTCGATGAATGGATACTACTAGTTAGTGTTAAGTTTCCCGGATTTTGAGCATTTGTGGTGAGAGTTGTATTCAGTTCATGGTAGTGTATGTGGTCTCTCCTGTGTTGCTATTAACAGTCTAGAGCAGGGGTTTCCAACTTGCATGAGACCGGGGGCCACAATTAAAAACAAAAATCAAATGGTGGGCAGCAACTTTATCAAAATTTTATGCAGGACTCTTTTACGTTTGAAGGAACATTAAATATTACTATCAGATTTTTACCAAGTTGCACAAAACAAAAGTATTGAATTACAAATTAAAATGAGAAGTAGATTTTTAAAAATATTTAATTGTTATTAATAATATTTTTTAAAATATTAAATAAATAATAAAAATTCGGACTACAATAACTTTAATGTGCACCTATGTATTAAACAATTTATGTGCAACAGATATCTAATTGTTAAGATATAAAACTTAAAAAAGGTTAGTATTAAAACTTACATAGTAGCACACAAAATATTCAATGAGAAAATTGAGGTTTGTCTGCTGCAACCACCAGAGAATAGATATTTACATTTAAAATTTACAAATGTGTGTGTAAATATTTTCGTCCTAAATGAGTGGTTTCAAAAAGTTAAATCGGAGAATTTCTTCAAGAAAATTTCTGATACACGCATGCTAAATATATTCACAAAATACAAAAAAAAAAAAGAAATTAAATAAAAAAGAGCAACATACACAATTATTGAATAAATATTTATATTGCATTTGAATAAATATTTTCTTGGATGCAAAACCTGAGAAATAAATTTTTTTTGCACCGTTGGTATGTTAAATTTCACAGAAACGAAGAAATAAGTTTTTTATTAACAAGATAAGTATTTTAAACCCACATAGATTTCTTACGAAAATTGTCCGTAAAAAATGACAACTAATATATTTTAGTTCGAGGGCCACGAAAAAAGGCCCCGCAAGCCGGATGCGGCCCAGTTGGAAACCCCTGGTCTAGAGTGTGTAGGATCACGTTGTGTGTGTAAATGAAACTGAGAAGCAACAGCGCGAGGAGGACGATGACTCAGTCATAAATAGAAAGTAAACTTTTTAATGCGTACCATACATAAAGGTATGCTTCTTCATAGCACGTCAGCAGGTCACAAATATGGGAAATGCAGAAATCGACAATGTCAGCTTTCATCTATCAAAAGTACCTCAAGATTCCATCGAGTTAATATGTCTAACAGTGAATTGATGCTTAATAAACGTAGTTATAGTTATGCCACAAGACCATTGGTCAGCCTTCTTACCGGCTATTCTCTTGGGCTTTCGAGCTGTATATATGGAAGATTTACCTCCTTTTCAAATCAGACGATATGATCGTTCAAAAAAAGTACGTTTTTGTGTCTGATCTCGTAACTTAAAATGGATGAATTATTGTTTGAACAAATTAGCATGTTTGAAATGACCCCCTTGAATCATTCATATTGAGACCAAGAGAGTGAAGATCCAATCATCAGATCAAAAATTATTCAGAGTGGTCCATTTATTATTTTTTTGTACACTGTAAATCCGAATTCTTGTTAATAGCTGCAGTAGTTATCCATTTGTGTTGTAGTTTAAAAAAAAATATTGAAAAATTTTAATTTTTGGTCAAAACACGTAAAGGTATCAAAATAAATAAAGCATGAAAATTATATTCTTACCTGTATTTTGTTGCTCTACGTTATTCAGCTCAATCGACATCATAACTCTTTCCTATAACAAAAATAGGTGCTATAGTAGAACCATACTTCAAAAAGAGCAGTCTATATCGCACACTAAAAAATGCATGGTGTGTCACAATTCCATTTATAATTTAAAAGTTGCATTCTTATGTGCTTTTATAATCTTAAACAAAAAAATATTTAGTTTCTTAATTTATTCCTTTGCAGTGCTCGCCACTCTCATCAGTATTTTTACTCCCGCCAGCTTGGCGAGTAAAGGTTTTTTTTTAATTAATTTTATTTTATAACCATCGTTGAACAGCCCACCCAATTTTATGGGTTTACGACAACTAATGTTCAACTCCGTAGCCTTGTCATTTTGAACCAAATTCAGAAGACAAGGAAACTCCTGGATCAAGTATAGGAAGAAATTTGCTTTCGCGGAGGACTTTCTGATGGAACTAATCCGCATTTACGTTACATGGAGAAGGAAACCATGAGAACCTCCCACGGTTAGTCTGACGGCAAGGGGACTCTAACCCGATCTGTCAGCACTGTGGTCGGTACAATACAAACCGGATAAGTAATTCGTATCGACTGGGATTCGAACCCGGTTCGCCGAATTGGAAGGCGAACGCTCTATTCCCTGAATCATCGCGGCGACTCAGGGAATAACTTTTGAGGGAAAGGCAACTCTGTGTTAAACATCCTCCGTCAGGTGAAGAACTAGCACTCATAGTTTGACTATAGAAAGAACTCCCCTCGGCACGAAGTTTACAGCAGTCTGCTACTTTGGTAACAAGAAATAGTGCACCTGGAATAAAGGAGCTCCTTTTCTCCCTGGTTCTCTTTCTCTCTCATTGACCCGAGTCACCCAACACCCATACTTGAAATAGTTAAACGTTCGTTCCAACATTTGATTTCTAAGGAACTATGGTAGAAACTATGATGAACAAACCATCAAAACAAGTTGCTATTCTTGTGTTGGACCATCATAGATCGATCAGAATTTCTACAATGGGGTTATTGTTACTTATGTTGGTTACCAACAAAAAATATAATGGAATTATTGATGGTTATTGATGATGGAATTATCGTTGGTTACCATCATGATTATGTTGGTCCATCAAGGGAAAAGTATCAAAAATTTTGACTTGGGTAATCTTTTTGGGTAAAAAGTTTTGTTTGGTTAGAGTAGGCCATGGCTCGCCAAACTTTTTTGATCATGGAATTTGCATTTATATGCATTTATTTGCATTTATATAATTTTCCGAAATCTCCATCGACCCCCATAAAAGTGATTTTCTGTTAATTAAAATAAAACTCTATTAGATACGGTGTTTGTACATTTATTTTATGAATTTAAACATTTATTAAAGTAATAGTACATTGTGTAACAATAGTTTTATGAGAAAATAAGTAAAGTTACTACAGATTTATTGCTTCTTAATCAATGAGATGGGTGTGCCTAGTGTTTTTTTGCAAAGTTCGCTATAGTGGCTTCAAAATTGGTCAATTTTAATCTTAAATTCCCTCAAAACTCCACATATATTTCTGTACTTAGTTAAGATTGAATTTGCGTAACTGAAACCGGCTTCAACCTTATAGGAACTTGTAAATTCTAGCATAAATGGCTGAGCTATTTCGTAAAGTTTTACATATTTTTGCATTATATTTATATTTGTCCAAAACTTGCTTATTGTTAAACTTTTAAAAAGCGTCTTTGCTTCAAGATCCGATAATAATTCAGCAAGCTCATCTTGCAGGTTGATATCCACGTTTTCAATTTGAGCAGAAAATGGCACAATAATCCAATCAGGGATGTCAATGTTTTCCAAATCAACAAAGCGCAGTTTAAAATCGTCGCTCAAGTTTTGAAGAGTACCTGTTTATGTATAAAAGTTTTAATAATGACACTGCAAATATTCAACACAGTTTGCAAAGATAACTGAAACTGTGTATGATATTTGCGTTTGTAACGTCAATGTTCGTCACACGTGACATTTGGACAAGAGCACATTGACTTATAAACTAGTGCAGAGCTCGTATAATATAATAGTGCAGAGCTCGTGCCACTGGTACGTAAATACTTGTTTCACCCGAATAAATATACGTTTATTAATTTATGTTTTATAAAGAAACTGATATTAAGAACTGATATTCGCAAATTTTATATACTGATTTAGGTATGTGTGATTCGCGTATTAAGAACTGTTTTTTCTTTGACCCCAATCGACCCTTCCGATTCGGATCGACCCCCATTCGACCCACTGGTTCAGATCAACCCCCACTTTTGTTACAAAGATCCCTGGGGGTCTATATAGACTACTTTGGCGACCTCTGGAGTAGGCTAATATTTTCTCGTGGTGAACTAACACTAGGAGGTAAGATTTAGCTTTGTGGTAGCCAATTTCACAATTAAACCCTAATTTTCTTAAGACGAATCTTGTTTCGGATCAAGGGCTAACGAAAACTTTTGGATGATTAACCATTTTCAATAAAGAGCTTAAACTAGGAGGAAAAATCCCCTTGTATCCCTAGCCATCAGGCTAACCGTGGGTGGTTTTCCTCTATGTAACGCAAATGCGGGTTAGTTCCATTCAAAAGCCCTCCACGGAGGCAAAATTTCTCCCAATACTTGACCCAGGAGTTCTCTTGTCTTCTGGATTGGATTCAAAATTACAAGGCTAAGGAGTTGAACATTGGTAGTCGTGATGGATAGCCCAACAAATTGGCTCGGCTGTTCAACGCCGGTTATAAAATAAAATTAAAAAAATTAGTTTACCTAGCAAAGAAGTGTTTTCGATAAAAAAAAACAAATAGCAGGTTTTCTATTTTTTTAAAAAAATACTTTTTAGCGGGATGGGTAATGAAAAGCTTTTGTGCGCAAGCATAGGCTTCCTATATCCTCATATAAAGCTAACTCGGTATTGTAAAATCTGAAATATATTTTGCTCTAAAAATCTTCAATTTTTAATAAGTAAACAAAAAAATTTTAATTAGAAATTTAAGAGGCAAATTTTTTTTCTTCTTGCTACTGAATTTAGTTGAACTCTGATAATTAAAATATAATTAAGTTTTGAAATCATTTACAATCAGCGAAAAAAATTGCGTTTCATAGAAGCTTTTTTTTCTAACACAATTTTTTTTTAAAAAATTGTACCAATAATTTTCCGTGTACAAATTTTAACGTTAAAAAACTTTGTAGACTAACTGCCACTACAATTTTTCAATTCCTATTCTCAAGTATATAAAACATGTTAACTCGATTCTATCCTGAGGTTCGTTTCGATAGATAACTCTGAAACTTTCGTTAACATACTCCTCGCATTGGACGCCTTCGGACATGAACTGAACACGCCTATCTTGATAGTCGCATTCACTTTGATTTGAACACGTCTAGTTTGATGGATGGAACACAGTGAACAGTTGACTTACTATTTGTGATTGCAACGTTATCCTTCTCGCGCTTTTGCTGCTTGGTGTAGATTGCGCACAACGGGGAGCTGCAAACACTGATAATAGCAGCAGATGAGTGATCACGCACACAACTGTGATCTTAACACAGCTCTTTAAATCACAGGTCAAAATCTGGCGATCTTAATACAGCACTCCCGGCCTCTCTTAAAAACAGCAATAAATCGTACACTGATATCTATTCATAGAATTCCATCCCAAATAAAATTCTGGCGGGAGAGTAATGTAGCGTAGCTACCACTACATTTATTCAATACCAATTAACTAGTATATAGCAGTGTTTCTCAACCTTTTTATCATCACGGTCCTGTCAACGTTTGATAATTTTACTACGGCCCACGGAAGAAGGGAGCAGCTAATCCAGATATGTTAAATTAGAATGTTTAATTAGTTTTAGTTCATAAAACAGATAGCTCTCAGCATTATAATCTTCGGAAACTTTTTTTTCCTCTCAAAAAGATAAATGATAAAAACAAAATTGTTTCATTATCAGCATTTATATAAAATAAATGAAGCAGTCTTACGCACCGTAATGTATTAATGAATATAGGTATTTATGATTAGAACTGCAGTATTACATTCTGAAAATAAAAGTTTAAATTATTTTCATAAGATCAGCTAAAAGAATCTTAACTTTCTATTTTATTTCATTTATCTCTAATCTTGTCAAACGTATTAACTCATTCCTGCCCTAGCGTCTTCTTAAAAGACAGTAAAAAAGTGAAAAAAAAATCATTATTCGAATTTATTTTTCTAATCATGAAAGTTGTAGCATTTGTTTTCACGTAAATCTGAAAGATACAAATAAATTTATTACCACTTTTTTAAATTCGGTATTTTCCATACGTTAGTTTCTTTTTGTGGGCAAACAAAAAAGGAAAGGCAAAGTTAAAAGGAAAATGGGACAAAGTTAGAAGGAAACCATTCAGGCATGCTTAGTTTTTATACAGCTTTTATATTGCACAAAAAATTGCAATTGTGATTTCAGAAGTCAAAATATTAAATTTAGAAGTTGTGACAATGTTATTTATAAGAATCTCTTCGTTTAGAGCCTGTCCAACATTGAGCCTTAACACCTTTCGAGTTTACGAACGCTTTATTTCTTTTAGTGTGCCTTTTCTTAAGTCAGATAAGCACTTTTCAGATTTAAAAAATAATCTGAATGCTTTTAAAACCAACCTGTTTTCGAAATAATCCATTTGATATATTTTAAGAGCTTGAAAAAGAGTGTGTTTTCAAAGTTTTCATTTATAATTAAATAATAATTTTAGTTCATATTTTTATTCTTATTTTCCCCTTCATATTTTATCGCTTAGCTTGAAAAAAATTTATAAATAAATAAATATGAGTCTCATTTGATTTGTCAGAATGAAGGTAAAACCTTTCCTGTTTCTCACCGAGAAGACTGTGTACATACCTTCGTATATAGTAAAACAGAAAAGTACATACCTTTATTATCTGGTAAATATACCTTTATTATACGGTATATACCTTTATATATGGATAAATACTATTAATATTGAATTTATACTAAGAGGATGTTTTCTTCAGTAAGCATGGAATTTAGCTTTTTAAAAAAAAGAAAGACAATGACCTAATTTCTATTGAATTAGAACTGCACTCGGACTTCTATTTAACGAACTTCCATTACGAATTTCTGTATTTTGCGAATTTTTTCGAGGAACCAAGAACATTTTGGAAATTTCTTCGAAAAATAACTTCCAAACAGCGAAGTGAATTTTCTGTTTAACGAACTTTTCTTCGAGATCCACTTTCCCAATTTACCAAAATATTTCAGAACATTTTAAACTTGTTAACGCATTTTATAGGGGAAATTACCTTGAATTGATTTTTGAATCCGCTTAACTTTTAGAGAAAGCAATGAAATCCTTTTTTGTTTGCATTTCAAACGAAAAACGCAGATAAAATTAACTGATTTTATCAGTAGCCATTAAACTTATATGAACGCATGTGGTAATGTATGTTTAAAATTACTCTTTAATAAATGCAGCTATAGTTTTATACATAAATTTAGCTTTTTTTTTAGTTGAAAATGTATGCAGAATGATAGTATAACACTGGATTATGTTTTGCTATATTCTTGCTTTCCATGCAGATTTATTTTACGGTTAAGATTTATGAAATAAACAGTAGATACTAGTTTACCAGATAAAAATGTATCAATTGCTTTTTTAATTATGCCTAGTGTTTATGAATTTAAAATGCGTTTTGAGTCGTTTAAGTATTTCAAAAGGTGATTTTTCTATTTAACGAATTTTCCTTATAACGAACTCATTATCGGGATTTAGCGACCTCGTTAAATAGAGGTCCGACTGCATATGTTTTATTCTAGGGAGTTTCTTACTAATTATGAGGAATAATTTTCTGACAGAATATGAGTGATTTTTTATCACTTTGAGTTCGTTAAAAAACAAATATGTTGAAATAGTATTTACAACGATATTATTTTTTCAAAATAATTATAAATTAAATGTGTCTTAAGCGGATATCACACAAGGGAAAAATAAGAGCAACCATAAGCGGAACCTCAACTCTTACGGCAATTTCGCAGAGTTGTTGATAGGGTTGCTGAATTGCCAAAACATTTGTTGGTAGCGGTTATCATATTTTGTTGCATATCTTAACTTTTAAATTACATTTTATTTTTTTCATGTGATCCTATCATCTCATTCTTTTTCAATTTCTTTTTTTAAAAGGAGGAAAATGAAATCACAGACGCTGTAGAATATTGATTGATATTCGTTTAAATTTGTGCATTTTAAAAGTCTTTATTCAGTTACAAATAAATATTCTGAACACTACACTCCCATATTAGTGGAGCAGCATAGTATAAAAAGGATTATGATTTCTTGCTCATTATATGAAAATGACATTAAGATGTAAATAAATTCCATGTTGCATCTCTAAAGGGATAAGGGGGTAAAAGGAGGATAGAATTAAATACTATCTAGTATTTTTTTTTATGTTGAATCGAGTGACTAATATTCTAGAAGTTATTTATGTTTTATCTATTAACGTAAAGTTTATTTATCCATATTTACGTATCTAGCATTGCTAGCTAGGCAAGTGAGGTATCGTGTACGTTAAATCGAATAAAACCAAGCTGTCTGACTTAATACTTTAGCAATTCAAAAATTTATAAAAGTTTCCAGCGTAGAAAGAACAATTTTTTTACTTTGACTTATACCACTTTATGCAACTGACATTGCTATCTAGACAAGTGAGGCTTTTCTTCCAATTTAAATGTTTATGCTTAATCTCATAAAATAGTCCTTTGAAGCAATTGTTTAGAAGAAATGAGGATTTAATGTATGAAATATGCAATTGTGACTTACCTTTTAGTCACAAAATATTTATAACATCAGAACCATTAGATCTATCAAATCAATTCTAATTTTTTTTTAAAATTTAGCCTAAAAAATATATAATAAATAATGTCTGACTAGTCTATACAATAATGTCTCGGAATTTTATTGTCATTAACTACAAATATTATCATGAATATCACTTTCATGAAATAACAATTTTTTTTTAAAAATTGCTTTTTAAAAATACAAGATTTTCAATGTCATACTTACAATTTATTATTGTAAAATTTGAAACATTCATTATTTATGTAAGATAATTTAATTAAAATTTACACGATTTATTTTAGGACAAATTTGTTGTATGTTAGTTTACACACTAAATAAATTCAAATTTATTAGTAACTAGAAGGAAAAAAAAACAATATTTTATTAATAGCATACTTTTTATGTACCCTGTTATTTTTGCTATAGGCTCTTTAAACGTGTTTTGCATTTTAAATAATACAAGAATCAGTTTAAAAAATGAAACTTTTAATATCAATACTTAAAACTTCATTCATTTACATTTTTTATTTTATTTTTCAATTTCAATCATGAAAACAATATTACTTCTCTTCCCTTCTACACTAGACAAATCTTATATGGTTTCACAAAATATCGGAAATAAAAGAAAGAAATTACTATCATGATAAAATTTTACCCACATATTATTAGAATGAGGGAGATTATAAATACCATTAATTTGAAATCAGTTAAGCCTTCAGGTATCCGTTAAAAACTAATTTTAAGTTTGATAGATATTTTGATTATAGATATTTATTTAGATAGATATTTTGATTTGAACGAAGGGAGGTATATTTGGTTTTGTAGTTTTTATGTTTGGACTGAAATTTCTTTTAAAAAATGAATTGTGTTTGTAAGTTAAGACTATTGAAAAGAAAAGTACTATATTGAAAAATTAGTAAGGTAAACTTACGTACTAACTGCCATTGTGGAAAAGTAAAGTATCAATAGATAAATGTAAAGTATAAATAAAAAGTAAAGTATCAATAGTTAACTTTGAATAATAAGATAAAACCATTATTCAAATTTGCTTCATTAGTATGATGTAATAATTATTTATTCGCTTTAAACTAATAACATTAAGAGTTATTATTATAATTTGTTCCAATCAAAATTTTCATTACTTTGGATAGAAATAATTCCTAAATTAATATAGATGAATTTTTCTGGCATTTCACATTAAAATATTCGCCAAGCAACTAGCCAAACTTTGTTGCATTATTATTTTAACATATAAAACATAAGAGATTGCATTTCTTAATTTTAACTTTTAATCTTTATTTCTGTTGATTAAAGAAACATGTGTTCTATTGCTTGAATTTTTTAAATTTTATTTGTGTATTAATTTTATTTTTCCCTAAGAATTCCTTAATTTTTCAATCGCTTATTTTAAAGCTAGTTAGAAAATTCAGAAAACATGTTTAGTAAACATTTGCCTTGTCCCCCACAAAGTTACTCTATTTTACGGTAATTATTGAAAAGGTTTTTTAAAAAAGGTAGTAATATATTATATAAAAATAATTTTTAAAATAAAAGATTCAAAACTTCAAACTGCTTTATATTCCACAATCCCTTTCCTCTTTATTTTCTTATCTGTTTCTACATTCATCCCCTCTTTATTTTGGTATATTTTGATTAGCATAATATTTTGTTAATTATTATTCAAAGTTAACATACATTTATCTATAGACACTTTACTTTTCTACAATGGTAGCAAGTATATAAGTTTACCTTACTAATTTTTCAATACAGTTTCATTTAGCATTTCAATAGAACGAAAAATGTTTTATAAATACAAACTTTTGTTGCATTGTTATAACGTATAAAATATAACGAAGATTGTATTTTTTATTTTTAGAATTTTAATATTTGTTTTTAATTTTGGTACCTGTTGAATGTAAAAGCATGTGTTTGATTATTTGAAAAAGCTTAATTTTTTTAATTTGTGAAATAATTATTTATTTTTTCCTACGAATTACTTTAATTTTAGAAAAGCTTATTTTAAAACAAGTTAGAAAACTCAGGAAACATGTGTGGCAAATATTTACCTACTCTCTCACAAAGTTACCCCATTTTTCAGTAATTTTTAAAAATACAAATTCCCAAAACCCCTATCTATTTTTACATTCATAACCCTCTTTTAATTGGTGTATGATGATTTGCTTAATATTTTGTTCATTATTATTCAAAGTTAACTATTCATATTTAAATTTTTATTTATACTTTACATTTATCTATTGATCCTTTACTTTTCTACAATGTAAGAATGTAAGTTTAAATTACTAATTTTTCAATATAGTTTCATTTTCAATAGTCTTCATTTATAAATACCATTTATTTTTTAAAATAAAATAAATTTCTGTCCTATCATAAAAACTATAAAACCAATAATACCAATCTTTCATTAGTGCATAGAATAATCTTAGAACTATCATCAAAATATCTATCAAACTTAAAATAAGTTTCTGAGTGATACCTGAAGGCTTAACTGATTTCAAATTAGTGCTATTTAATCTCACTTATTCTAATAATGTGTTGGTAAAATTTTATCATGATAGTAATTTCTTTTATTTCAGGTATTTTGTGGAACTCTGTAAAGTTTGTCTGGTGTAAAAGGAAAGAGATGCAATATTGTTTTTATAATTGAAGTTAAAAAACAATAATTCAAAATTGAAAATAAATACACTTGATAGTAAATGTTTTATTTTTACACTGATTTTTGTGTTATTTAAAATGTAAAATGCGCTTAAAGCCTATAAGAAAAATAATAGGGTACATAAAAAAAATTCTCTTAATACAACATATTTTTGTCTAGTTATTAATAAATTTGAATTTATATAGTATATGTTACAATAAATTTGTCGCAAAATATATCCTGTAATTTTTTATTAAATCATCTCATACCAATAATTAATGTCTTAAATTTTGCAATAATAAGTTGAAAGTATGACATTGAATTCATGAAAACCAATCCTCTTTTATTTAAAAAATATTTATTTTTTAAAAATTGGTCTTTTGTAAATGTAATATTTTTGATAATAATCAGAGCTAATGCAATGTAAATTAATTTTATTACAATTACGTAACAATGAAAATTTGAGTCATTTTTGTACAATCAAGTCCAGCATTATATAATATGTATTTTTTAGACAAATTAAAAAACAAAATTAGAATTGATTTGATAGATCTAATAGTTTTAATGCTTTAAATATTTCATGAGTAAAATGTAAGTCAAAAATTTTATATTTCACGCATTAAACCCTCATTTCTTCTAAAAAATTATATCAAAGGACTATTTTACTGGATTAAGAGTAAAAAATTAAATTTGAAGTAATGTCTCACTTGTCTAGATAGCAGTGTTCGTTGCATAAAGTGGTGTAAGTCAAAGTAGAAAAATTGTACTTTCTACACATAAAACCTTAATAAATTTTCAAACTTCTAAACTATTAAATCAATCAGCTTGGTTTCATTCTAATTCGATTTAGCGTAATGATATGCATAGGTAACGATATCTTATTTGCCTAATTAGCTATGTTAGATACGTACATAGGTATAAATAAAAAACTGTACTTTTATACATAAAACATAAATAACTTCGATAATATTAGTCTCTTCGTTCAACGTAAAAAAATCGTAAAAATACTAGATAGTATTTCAGTCTAATTCTATTTTTATCCCCCTAGCCTTTTATAAATGCAACATGAAATACATTGTTAATATCAATTCCATATTATGAGCTGGAAATTATAATTCTTTTCATACTATGGGGCTCCACTAACGTGGAAGTGAAATTTTCAAAATCTTTATTTGCAGCTGAATAAAGATTTTTAAAATGCAAAAAATTAAACGGATATCAATTCAGCGTCTTTTCAAGCTCTTAAAATACATTAAACGTATTATTTTAAAAACAGGTTGGTCTTTGAAAGCATTGGGTTTATTTCTTAAATCTTAACAGTGCTTACCCCACATACGGAAAGACACATTAAAAAAATAAAGCGTTCGCAAACGCGAAAGATGTTAAGGCTCTATGTTGGGCAGGCTCTCAAACGAAGAGATTTTAATAAATAAAATTGTCACTACTTCTAAATTTAATATTTTTACTACTTAAATCGCAATTACCATCTTTTAATTCATGTAATTTTGAAGTTGTTTACAAACCAAGCATGCCTGAATGTTTTTAATTTTATCTGTTTTTGAGAGATTAATTGGCTGTTGCGAAAGTTTCCATGTTTTCCGAAAGCTATCCAAATTGTTCAGTCGTAGCAAAATACTTATTATAAAAGATGTTTCTTGCTTTTTGAAATTTATCACCAGATGTTCTAGATCACCACAATAGTTGAGGAAGTCTTTTCATATAAAAAGAAATCTGATAAGTACGCCAAGAAATTTATGTAAATTTAGGTAGTTACAAATTTAGAAATACTTCCACGTACTTTGATTAATAAATTACTACACTCATTTTTGACCGACCTTTTGGAACACTGTGTTCCTCATTTTGAGCATTCTGCACGTTAAATCAACGCATGAAAACTACAGAATTTAAAAAAGTTATAGTAAATTTATTTGTACCGTTCATTTTAACGTTAAAATAAATGTTACAACTTTCATGATTACAAAGCCAAACATAAATATTTACATTATTAATACAGGGTGAATAGCCACATTTTTCCAACAAAAAATAAGCACTTTTAAAGAACTCAAAAGATATTTTTAAGCACCTTATAAAAAATATCTAATTATTAGGATAGGTGCACTAATAATTTTTCTCCTTCATATTGCTGAAAGTTTTTTATATTTATGTCAACAAAATGCAAAATAATTTTGAAAGCTACATGATCACGATAAAATAACTAGTTTCTGACAAGGAATTCTTTCCTTGATTACATTGGCCACCATAAAAACAATTTGTGCGCAATTTTAATTATATTCAATATTGAGTGAATCATTCTACTTTTTAAATTAATAATTATTTTACACAATTAAGTAAAAAAAATAATTATTCAAAATTAGAATTAATTTAACCATTAAAAAGGTTATCAAGTGTATTTTTTAGATTTAAATAAAAGATATTTCACTGTCTTACCAGCAAATAAGGAAAAAGAATTAATAATGTAATAATGATAAAAAGAAAGGTCACGTACCTTTTCTTTCCCATCTCTGAAGCGAGTCAGGTCACCCAGTCACCGGTTGAGCTCTAATTCTCCGGACAAATCACCAACGGAATGTCCATCAGCAGTCAGTTGGCTCCCAACTAAGCTGCAGGTCTTCTTGTTCGCCAAAATATAATAGCTTGATCGATTGATATGGAACCACAGATATTGGACACTTCTGAATATTTACCTTCGTAGGTGTGACATTTCTGGCCTCCATTGTTCCGTCTTCAGCTGCAATATTATGAGTTCTGTTATAATCATTTTTGCAAAACACATTAGGTGAGTAATTGGCAGAAAACAGCATCATTTGACAACTTTTAGACACCATGTGGTGATTACGCGAACATTGATTATGATGCCTCTAAGTCGAAATCATGACTTCAGCTTTACCCAAAACGAAAATTCACAGTTTTTCCAAATCGAAAAATCACTTTTAACCAGTCCAATGAAACACTCTTCCAGGCGTTCAGATCACAAAATGCTCCATCATCGTGGAACCTCTTGGCAAGTTCTCGCCTATAACAGCCATTCGGAATTCAATCTCTTCACAAATGTTTCATCATTTTTTTCGCCACCTCAACAATCTGCAGGGCAACTCATAAGTGGTGATGCAAGTCCGGATCTGTTCTTGCTTAACTAGACAAAAGAGCCGTGATGATTCAGGGAATAAAGCGTTTGTCTTCCACTGAGGTTAATCGGGCTCGAACCCCGGCGATTGCCGGTCGATATGAATTCCGCATCTGGCTTGCACCGACCACAGTGCTGACGTGAAATATACTCCGCGGTAGATGGATCATGGGTTAGAGTCCCCTTGTTGTCAAGCTAACCATGGCGTGGTCTTTCTCTCCATGTAACGCAAATGCGGTTTAGTTCCACCAAAAAGTCCTCCAAGAAGGCAAATTTCTCCCAATAGTTTTATAGCAAATTTCTCCAAATTTCTCCCAATCCAGGAGTTTCCTTGTCTTCTGGATTGAGTTATAAATTACAAGGCTATGTAATTGAACATTCGTAGTTGTGAACCCGAAAATTGGGTAGCCCGTTCAACGACGGCCATAAAATATAAAATAAAAATAGACAAAGCGAAAGATGTAGTTTAACCAGTCCGATTATGTTGACTGGGAGATCAGCTAGCAAAGATGCAAGAGTTTTTTCTTGACTCTTGGAAGGAACATTAAAGGCCATTGCATGTTATTTTTAACAGGGGCAGATGGAGAGAACGATTTCACCGAATACAGAGCAGAGTTCTTTCGCAAAACTTCAACTTCATGGGATGAAACTAACAGATGGGTCGTTAGAATCCTTCTCATAATGGATATTTCAGCCGCCGATAAACGAATTTCATCATAATCATCATTTGGTAAGATTTGCATCAACTTGAACATCGTTTTTGTTGGTGTCAGTTGGAGAAAGGTATATCGACACTAGGCCTCTTAAATGCACGCTTCTTGTGTCTGCAGACCTTTCTGGATCGAGATAGTGGAGAGCTACCAGCTTCTTATGGCGTTAAAACAAGCTTAGAAGAAAGTCTAGAATAATCTAAAAGCTGGCGCAAGTCTGTCATTTAGGCTGTCATATCTGAAATCGAAAAAAAAAATTTCATAAGAAAAATAAGGTCGTTGCAAAAACTAGTTAAATAAAATAGTTATTAAATTCAAAGAACAACAATATTTACTATATATATTTAACATAGAAAACTTCAACCAATCTTTTTTTGTTTTTCTTTTCTGTAAATCTCTTTCTTAATTTTCTAATGAAAACAAACTCTCTTTCTCAGACTTTAAAACTCACATGCTGTCTTTTAATCTATTTTTAGTTCAAGTATGGATTAATTAACCTTGACATTTTTCCCTTTGATAACTCGTGAGAAAGCTAAATTTCCCTAGACCAATTAGTACAATGATTTCCTTTATTCCCTATAATGAAGCATTTTACTGATTTACTTCGGAAGATTTTCCCTAATTTTTATTGAGGAGCACGACGAGTATGTGACTTGAATGCTCGCTCCTTAGGTATGTGTCATGCCTCCATGTTGTGATGGCGCTGTCATCAAGGTAGATGTTGTAAGAAGACAGAGGAGGGAACGCTCTGATGGAGAGCGGAAGCGAATTGTTTAGATGTCTTGGTCATATTAATTTTCTAATCTTTTATCATTATTAATAAATGTTTCTTTTGTGTTGTTAATTGGTTACCATTTATTTCGCCAATTGTGATTTTGGAAATTATCTGACTGAAGAAGGGAAAAGGAAGGAAAAATTATACATAATATCACAGTATGTGTCTCAAATGATATTCAGGTATAGCCTGGTGCCTGAAACGTGCTTAATTCCACCTCTCGGCTATTTGATATTCATAATCAATAACTGATTAGACAAAAATGCAGTCTGTATTTAAATTTTGAATACAAATCTCAGTCATTTCTTTTACCCAAATAATCACGGTGATATAAACAAAATGTAAGAAATAGTTCTTGTAAAAGTTTTTTTTTTCTTTCACACCATTAGCTTACGCTTAAATAGCAGTACACAGGAAAAGGAGAGATCTTTTTCAACTGCAAATTGTTATCAAAGGACGCAATTTAACTTGGTGAAAAGCAATTCAAAGAAAGCATTCAAGTTTGAGTGAACGCAAAGCAAGAATATCGCTCAAATAAAAGCGTATTTCACTCAAGTTAAGTTAAAAAATTTTTTACTCCTTTTTGAGTAGGGGAAATAATCACTCTTTCATTTTAAGAGAGCACATGGTGTCAAAAATTCTAAAATTTTAACATAATATTATTACAACTCACAAAAATAGATTCCGTTTAAATTATTTGTAGCTTAGAAATTTCTTTAAAAATATTTAAGCGATATAAAACCTCTTATAATTTACTTAATAAAAATATCTTAAAATTGAAATATATTTTTCACTAAATGTTGAGACTTATTTTGCACTACAATGATTTGGTTCTAAAATTAATAATTTTAAGCCCTAAAAACTCTCCTAGGTAAATTAAAGAATTTAACACGCATTTACTTTTGCTTACTAACATATTCATTTTAAGTTTAATTTTATAAAGAGTAAAGTTTTTTTATTGTTAAAATTATATGGAAAATTTTTATTATGTAAAGCAATTAAAAACATCCTATGGGTTTTAGTTATTTCGATTGATCTGTACTTTATTTTAATAAAGGAATATTTTTTAAAATTAGTTTTTAATTTTTTAATTTTAAATTAAATCTAGTAGTTAAAAGTATTTAATTTTGCGCAAACATAATTCTAAGATAATTGTTAAAAATAATTCAGTGGTGTTCGCATTAATTTTATATAAAAATTACTACGATTAATGTCAACATGCCTGTCTAAATACTTGGGCAAAGGTCAATCTGCCTTTCATTGGTCAATCTACTGTGCAAGGGACACTTCGCGCAAACCGCTACTATAAACTAATTATGGTAAGAACTCAGAAAGAATAACAGTTTAAAACTAGCATTCTATTAATTTTTTATTTTAATATTCAAGAATTTCTTCCTAGAACTTTAAAATTCTCCGTCTTCTATAGTAGGCATGAAATAAATAATTTATTCTTTAATTTAAATAAGCAATTTTTGGGGTCAGTTTGCTAATCGGAGAATACAAAAGTCAAAGTTTTTGATGGTTTTCTATTGATGGACCCACATAATCTTGACGGTAACCATCAATAATTCCATCATGAGCCATTATAATTTTTGGTAACCTACATAAGTAACCACCAAACATGTAAAACAATTGCCGCTTTCATACGCTACGGACAGACAGTACGCCGAGATGGATTGTGGTTGAATGAATTGGAAAACCATGCTTTTGCATAATAAGTTGCGGAAATCGACATGGTAAAGAAGAAAAAATCGCATTTTCGAAGAGGGAAAATTAAGAAATTTTTAAAAACATCCTATGAAAAAGGCAGCTATAAGGGATTTTAAAACACTAAAGTAAAAAAAGCACATTTAAGCACTTTTTAAAAATGCTACGCACCATGTTAATATATTTGATAATCGTTATTGAACAGCCGACCCAATTTTTGGGTCTACGACTACTAATGTTTAGCTCCGAACCCTTATAATTTTGAACCAATCCAGAAGACAACGAAACTCCTGGATCAGTACCCAAAGAGGTATGATTTGTTATGGGAACATTGAGGATATTGTGACTCGACAGATTTAACGTGCATCAGTCACCATTTACTACATGGGGAGTCATCGGCTGGCGGAAATCGAATCTACGACCTCTTAAACATTGGCTCAATGCCCTTCCAACCAGAGTATCCCGGTCCTCATGTAATATATTGCAGTTGATAGAACTACTTTGTGCAAAATAAATCCGAATAATGAAAAAAAATTTCCTTTTCTTACTGTCTTTTAAGAAGACGCTAGGGAAGGAATGGGTTTAATACGTTCGACAAAATTAGAGATAAATGGATTAAAATAAAAAGTTGAGAATCTTTTAACTGATCTTATGAAAATAATTTAAACATTTATTTTCAGAATGTAATACTAAGAGGTTACAGTTCTAATCATAAATACCTACATAAATTAATAAATTACGGTGCTTAAGACTGTTTCATTTATTTTAAATAAATCCTGATAATGAAATAATTGTGTTTTTTTTTATCATTTATCGTTTCGGGAGGAAAAATAAAGTTTCCTAAGATTGTAACTGTTTTATGAACTAAAACTAATTAGACATTCTAATTAGATATATTTGGATTAGCTGCAATCGCTCAAACTCGTTTAGAAATCAATATATAAATTAATTCATTATCGGGATTTAATTGATATTTTAATGGGGATTTTGGTGCTGTTCCCGTAATGGTTAGATTTCTATATTTCCTTATATTTTAATATGCATTAATGAGTTTTTTCATTTTACGCTTAATTTTTATTTATATGAATAGAAAGATGACGGATTTTTTCATATCACATGATCCGTCATGTGGGTTAACAGGGGGTGCTGCAGATAGACTTGATCAAGGGTCTACTGTGGTTAATTAGCTATACCTGATCAATTGTTTTGTTATATTAAACACTTTAAAAATTATAGCTGAGACAAATTTTAGTTAGTTTTGCTTCCAAATTTAAGCTCGGTTTTCGTCCGCAACCTCCTGTCCGTGGATCAAATAGTACTCCCCATATGGAACATGAAATTGCTTCCACTTTTTTATTGTGTATTTCTCTCGGATTAGTGTGACTTTCTGTGAACTTAAGGTTGACTGGGCGGTGAGATCAAACTAATCTGTATTAAACTCAAAACTAAGATCAGTCACCTATGCCACACCCATACCGCAAATGTAGTTGTATTTGTTTTGAAGGATGTTTAAAAGCAATTAAATTATCCCCAACCAGAATTTTATTTGTCATACAATTCGATGAATGGATATCACTATATGATTTATTGCAGTTTTTATGAGAGGCCAGAAGAACTGTATTAAGATCATAAGATTTTGAGCACTGATTGTAAGAGCTGTAATAAGATTACTGTTGTGTGCGTGATTGCTCCTCTCTTGCTATTAGTAGTGCGTAAAGATCCCCGCTGCGTGTGATCGAGACAGAGCAGCAACAGAGCGAGGAGGATAATGTCGCAATCACAAATAAAAAGTGAACTGTTCATTGTCTTCTATTCATCACTCTAGATTTCCATCACTCCTCTCCAACGTTGCCCACAGTAAGGACAGATAGTACAGAGAAGGAAAGGCCTTGCCCGGGATTTGTACCCAGAACCTTTCTGATGCAAGGGCAGTTCCCTAACCCTGACACAGGCCGGTTGGCCTATGCGAGGAGTACGTTAACGAAAATCTCAAAACATGTTTATATACTAATGAATGAGAGTTGAATAATTGCAGTGGTAGTTACGCTACAAAGTTTTTCAACATTAATATTTGTACACGGAAAGAATTTGGTAAAATATTTCTTAAAAATTTGTGTTTGAAAAATAATATTCTGACCAACAAATTTTTTTCACTCATTGTAAATGATTTCGATATTTATTATATTTTAATTACCAGAGTTAGACTCTGAATTCTGTAATAAGATAAAAATTTGTCCTTTTCAAATATAAAAAATAAATTATTTTTGAGTTAGTAACTCATATTATTTCCTTTAATTTTTGACAGTGTTGAACTTTATCAAATTTTTTTTATTGTGAATTTTATTTCAAATGATTTTAGTGTTTAAAACGAAGAGGCTCATTCAAAGACGAATTTCGATGGAAAAATTCAAACTAGAAGATTTTTGACAAAGATTAGTTAAAATCTGTTTTGACTATTACTTTTGAGTTGGTAGGCTAACGAAAATTTTTGGTGAGTTTAAAATTTCCTACATTTTTGCTTAAATTTTAAGGTACAACTCGTGGTTTGTAAAATAAAATTTGCTGCATAAGTCATTATCATAATTTTTTCACGGGATAGCTAGAGAAAAAATTAGGGCCTCACATTTCTTTTATAAACATAAATTTCATTGTGAAATTCGAAATTCCGATTAAAAACTTATTAGATTTATTAAAAATTAGCAAAAGGTAGTTTTGGTTCACACTTTTTTCGGTAGGGTGTCTATCGCAATAACTATCTGTAGTGGACTTTTAGAAGCAAAATTCAAATGTTTAGTTTTTGGTTTCTGAAATTGTTATTTCTGAACTGTAACTATTTTCTACAATTATCTAACGTTTGGAAAGAAATCAAAACTTGTGGTTTCTAAGTCAATAAAAAACTGCAACAATTTTCTTTTTCGTAGACGAGAAATTAGGGTAGGTTATTTCTTGTTAACGTTTCGAGTAGGATAACGTTCGTTCAAATCTTTATCAAATATTAGCTGTTGTTGCAAACTTCTTTTGGTGGGTTTCTCTGGAGTATCAAAATTTCTTTCCGCAAGAAAGTAACATTTTGTGGTCACATTCAATATTGTGGTTTTTAAGTCAAAGAGTAATTAAAACTTGTTTTTGACCATTTTTGAAAGGCATGTTTTGTAAATCATAAAATAAGCAAAACCAATTTTCGTCTTAGCTATGTTACCGTGCATGACCTAAATCAATAGAATTTCTATTTTACCGGTGAATGTCAACAATCACATAGTCGCTTTGGTGAATGTCCGAAATATTTGTTATATGTGATTTGATATTAATTTATTCGTTGATATTATTATATTTATTCGATGTTTTAATATTTGCTGAGGTTAGATTGGGAGAAACATCAGTATTCGGAGTGCCGGTAAAATGCATACCGAGCAGTGGCACTTAACTAGACCTAGTATACATTTTGGACATTGTGAATGTCAACATTCATCGGTGGAAGTCAACCAATTTCTGTCATTCATAGTAACAACTACACTTGAGCAAGTGATCTAACGAATGCATAAGAGCGAGCATTTTGATTTATGGAAAGATTCTGGTGGCTTACTACTAATGTTTGAAGGCAAAATTCGAATTTAAGGTTGCAAGAACAGCAATTATTTATAGCTTGTTTTCGCCATGCCATACTCTTTAACAATATTTTTAATTTGCATTAGAATGTACTAGTAATTCCCTACTCTATGCTAGCGTTTGGAGGTAAAGTTCAAACTGATGTTGTTGTTTTTTTAAACAGAGATATGATAAAACTTGTTTCGAGGAAAATTTCAAACTTGCGGTTTCCAAGACAAAGATTCGTATTAACTTGCCTGAGCCATATTTTTTTGACGGTTAGGTTAAACGAAAAGCTTAAGAGTGATAAAAATGAACTTGTTTCTAGGTCAAATTATATTTAAATTTTATCAATTCAAAACATTTTCCTTTGACAAATTTAAAGCGAATAACTTATAAGGATTATTTTGTCACACAAAGAACTTATGTTTGAAGGCTGAACTGATATTGTGGTTACTTTTGTCAATAAAGCTCTAAAACTTGTATATTAATATAACTTATAATATGCATTGTATTATTATCATTATTTTTGTGGTGAGATTAACGAAAGTATTTATTGAAGTACTGATTTTCTAAATAAGGATAACATAAAGATATTAAATTCAAATTTTCAGTTATTTGTCCAGAAATTTTTTTAGCAGTAGGGTAAATGAAAATTTCTGGGGAGTGAAAATTTCTCAATTTCTTACAACATTTACTGTAATTTAAAACTTATTTTATAAACTATCAAGAAAATATTTGTATGTTTGCTATGAAAATTGTTATGTTTCCTAGCAATCAGTAGACACTTTTCATGAATTTAACGAGAGCTAATATTGATTCGAATATCTTTAGAAAATATTTACAGATCATATCACTCGAGAAGCGTCATAAAATCAACGCGATTTTCTCAGTACTTTTTTTTAATAACTGCTCGAGTCATTTCTTTTTAAATTAATGAAAATTAAAAAAAAGATTATGTTTATCAAAATTTAAGTTTATTGGAGTAGAAGTTAAAGACAAAATGTTTGTCTGTTGAAATTGGCAGTTTAGAGAAGAAAATGTTTTAGCGATGTTGACAATTTGCTCCAAAAGTTTTTAAAGAAGCATAAAAAATACCTCTACTGGAATTACAATAAAAACTAAAAGGTAAAAGTTGAAACATTTTGTTTTGGGGTCATAACGCGTGGAAATCTTAATTTATGGAAAGAGAAAATAAAATTCTTACCAGAACCATGTTGCAACAACACATACTGCTCAATTAACGTCATAACTCTGTCCTATCTTGCAAACGAAAGCCACATCTTTTCCTGCATACACTGCAAAGAAAAAAAAATAATCATAAGCAATGTTTTAATGAGCATTTTAAATCATAAAATTATCACAACTCACAACATTTTTTCTCAACAAAATAAATGTGTGCATGATGCTAAAGATCATCGGAACAGGCAAACAAGTGAGTAACGTAAAATAAACGACTAAAGATTTTAATATGTTTTAATTAGACTTGCTAGATTATTTTTAAAACACGATCTGAACATTAAAAACAAGTTATGTAAAAAAATTAAAGTCAATTAATGCAATATAACAAAAAAAATTTATTTTAGTTACTTTATTATATAATTACAATTTTTTTCTCCCATAACACTAAAATTTATTAATTACATTTAATTAATTAATATTTAAAAAACTGAATTAACATGAAGTGGCTTCCACTACAAAAAATGTATTTGAACCTGAATGGATGATTAAAAAGTATTTTATTAATGATTTGAGCAAGATATATAAATATATATATGTAGGGAGAACTAATAAGTAGGAATCGGAAAAAAAAAGCGAGTGATATCAGACAACTGTATAAATTTGGTGACGAGGACCACGTAATGTTCTTTATTGAATTTATCTGACACAGTGAATATAAATAAATTAAATATTTAAATGTGCGCAATAAACTACTTTTTTTGTTCAAATAGAGCTATAAGTTAAAAAATTATCCCTGATGTTATTTTTAAAATATGTGAAAAACTGAATAGTAGCCCTTGATTCCCACATTGGATCTGAATGAGACTGGATCATTCCATTTATTTCAAAGGTGGGGAAAGTAGAATTTACTGCGCATCATTTCGGCGCAGGAACTATACAGTGAATCCGATTGCAATATTTTCTTTGAAGACACATAAGCTCCTATTCTTTCTGCAAGCAGATTTTTAAAATTAAAACTATGGCGCCATTTACCAATTTGGATTTATATATACATTAACTTATACATTTCTAATAAGTTTTAAATTAATCGGATGTTTTTAAAGATAATATTTTTTACACTCTGATTACATTTTTTTTAAATCATAACTGATTTCATATAGTGTCTGAAATATTTTTTGTATCTCTTTATGTATTTTCATGAAGTTGAGGTAAGAAAATCTAAGTAAAATCTAGAAAGATTAATCATAGTATAGAATTGCCCTGCCCGGTGTACATTTGCCCGGTATACCCTACACTGATGTTTTTTTTAAGGTCAAGGGCCACTGCCCGGTGTACATTTGCCCGGTATGCCCTACACTGATGTTTCTTCTAATCTATCGTCAGTAAGTATTAAAATATCGAATGATTGTAATTATATCCACGAATAAATTTCTATCAAATCGGATGTAATAAATATTTCGGACATTCACCAAAGCGACTGTCAACATTCACCGGTGAAAATCAACAACCTCCGTTTTCGGTCATTCACATAATAACCTCATCAGGACGTTTATTTCATACTCTGCCTAAATAACATTTGACATTATATATAATGCCTAGGCAATGTGTGAAATATAAATCATTTCATACTTTGCCGGCTAGTTTTAGGCATTATAAATAATGCCGGATATCATACTTTGTCGGTAACAGATATAAAAATTAATTTAAAGAAAAGCATAAGTACAACACTTTAAAAAAATACTACGAAAAATACCACACCCCTATTTTAAGTCAAACAATACTTGCCATACATATTATTGAAAATACTACGCATGAAAGTAAATTCCGACGCATGCGCAGTAAATTCTACTTTCCCCACCTTTGAAATAAATGGAATGATCCAGTCTCATTCAGATCCAATGTGGGAATCAAGGGCTAGTAAACTGAATCACTTATACTAAAATTTAAAACAATAACTAATCCATCAGAAAATTCCATTTCGATTTTTGCTGATTCCTATTTAATGAATGAATTAATATTTGAAAAAGCTGTTGAAATTGAATAAATAATCAAACATAAGTATTGCTTAATGGTTCTTCTTTCTCTTACTGCGATTTCTTATTAAAGATAGGCATGTAAAGGCAAGCTTACGCATAGGTTTGTATGGAATTTCCTTTTTAATGAAAGTTCCAGTTGTCAATATGTGTAACATGTTCTCTTGTTCTAAAAATTTGGTGAAATTTGATATTTTATTCGCAAAATAGCTAAAAATGTATATTTTTTTCTAAAAGTTGACTGGGAAAAAAAGTTTATCTGAATCACAATTTTCAACGATGAGCTAACGTATCGTAGAATAATTTCAAATACTTATTAAAATCAAAATTCTTATTAAAATTAATCAAATTATCAGAAGTTGGATACAGGATAATTAGTCCATAACTTTTTTGGCGTAAGAGATAAGGAATTTTGGCTAATGATTCAATACAAACAGTTAAGGTTTGGAACAAAATTAAAACACGTGGTTGTGTGGTAAAAAATGCGTTTTTTTTTTAGTTTTTTTTTTTCGAACCATATCTTAAGAAAATTTTTGTTGTCTTAACATAAGTAGGTTAAATAATAACACCGGCACGCAATCCTGTAATTTCGGATTCTATCAGTTAACAGCTACAGCTAAAAATTTTATTTCGAAGGGAAAAATTATAGGGAAGTTGAATCCAAGCTTCGTTCCTTCTAGCTCAAAAATCGTTTAAACCTTGCTTTAAACAGAAATTATTGTCACGTGAGTTAAGGATTTCCTACATTTTGCCTCTTTTTGTAGGTCACAATTCTGCTAACGCGTGTTTTGAATGTAACGCTCTCTTTTGTGCGTTGCACTTTTCTAGTGCGCATGCGTCAGTTCTGTTGAAATGCGCATGAGCCCATGAAAAATATAAAACTTACGTAAGTGAAAATAAGAGATTTTGCAAAAATCCATTAGTTAAAAACGCTAACGTAGTGGAATATCATTTAAACTTTGACCACAAATTCAAAAGAAATATTTACAATGGATGTATAGTTTGTATAAGGTAAGAACTCCCCCACCATAAAGTCTGAGGCGTTCTGCTGCTAATGGAAACAAGAATAGCTCATTTCAGGGAGGGTAGCTTCTCTTCCCTCTAGCGATAACACATTAGACCGAAAAAAAAAAGATTATCGCTTTCTTTCACCGATTTAAGCCATAACCTGTCCTAAACAATGTCCACACACCACTACTTGACATAGTTATACCTCGTTACCATAGTCACCGCCACAAGTTCAGACGAATGGCTAAGGGAGTTCTTACTTTAGACAAACTATACACTACTTGTTCCGTATTTGTAAGCTACGCTCTTGGCGTTCGAGCATCTCCCCTTGGCACACTGCAAATACGCCAACTTGGCAAGCTGTCTATGTTTGTACGCCATTACAGTCTACGCTCTACACCCGAAAGGGAAACGCAAATAAACTCCTTTTATACAAACGCTTCTCTTCATTTTTATGCCACCCCTCCGCACACTATTTCTTTAAAGCTGTAGCATACGACTCAAGATGCTTTGCTCAACATAAAACTTTGGATCTGTGAGCAGAAAAATTTGGTAAATTATAGATTTTGATGAATAATTCGGCGATGAATAATGCCGCTTATTATTGATATTTAAAAAATATTATAATTCTATTGCTTATTGAATTTATTTTAATTAAATTACATACTTAAAATAAATATAATTTTGAAATAGCGAAAATATATCTAGATCCTTGAGGAATTAATGCAATTAGACAACCATAATTTTTTACCATAAACAAAAACCAATAAAATTATATTTTATTGAATGAACCAACGGTTGTGAGAATACAGGATTCATTTCTAAATTTTATCAATGTATTTCTTCATATTCGCATTCTAGGTTCACGCTTTTAGTTCGAAGACAGGCTTAAACAGATAACATTTAACAGCTATAAACAGCGTGCTTGCAGCTTTGTCAAGCCAACAAAACTTAAATCATGCCAACATAAAGATAGGTATCATATAAAATAAAGACGAGCATGCGCGAATGCTTCAATCTTATTTACAGGAGCGAACGAAAGCTAACTTAAAAGTGCGAAATCTCCCTATAAGGGTACCTCATAATTTTGAAGAAACTATAATAAAAGTGCTTATTTTTCTATTAAGAAAGTTGCATAAAATATTGTGTGTATAGTGCACAAAAAATAAACTTTCCACCCAAACAACTAATCGGATCTTCACATTCTAGGATTATCTTAATGATTCGATGGAGTGATATCAAATAGGCTGACTAATGCTGACGATATTTTAAACTGCGAAATCCGAAACAAAAATGTACTTTCTCTTAATAATCATATCTTTTTTACGGATTTAGATTCCTCACCCTTAAAATAAAAACAGTAACCGCATTATGGCCGCAATTGCTTGATCAGAAAAGCGGTTGATGGTACGAGCCTCTTAATGCTAATTTTACAATTTTCTTCAATGAAAGTCGATTTTTTTTAATAAAATACGGATTTAGATTTATGACACTCAATCTGGGCAATAGGGTCCCCATAGTTTGATCAGGACAGCAATCCGAAGTTTGGACCCCTAAATATTAATTTTAGCATATTTCCTCATATTTCGGGAACTTTTTAGGTGAAATGAGAAATTTCACACAATTATAAAATTTGGTTACCTAAAGATAGTTTCATGCGAAAATTAACTTTGAGTAAACATTTATTATTTTTTATTATCCTAGTTGAAAGAATTTTGAATTATAAGGCATACAACTTTTTACACCATGTAATTTAATTTTACATGGCAAATTTTCCATGTTAGAGTGAAATCGGTCAATTACAAAATTGCAGTGACTTCAATTTACGAAATCAAATTAGCGAATCAAATGACAGTGATTCGATACAAAATTACAGTAAAATCGGTCGAATAGAACCTGAGAAATCGAATTTTTATATACGATTTTTTTAAATAAGATTTCTCAGGAATTATTTGACCAATTTCGCACAAATTTTGTATTTTGCAATGCAAAATTGATTTTTTTTTAAAAATAAGGATTTGTATATCAAATTCAAAACAGTTCAAAAATTTCACACTATTTTAAATAAAACAATAAAAAGTAAAAAATCGTTAAAAATAATATTTTTGCACAGAATTATCTTTCGATAAACGAAATTTATAATTGTGGGTAAAAATGTTTCATTTTGCTTAAAAAAATCTGGAGATATCTTGAAATACGCAAAAAGTAAAACTAACATGAAGAGGTCAAAACTTTGAACAGTTTTCCTGGCCAAAATATGGGGAGCAAATTTCCCAAATTGCGCCTTCCTCCTATATCTTGAGTGCCAGAATTCTGAATCCGTGGAGAAAACCATAAATTTTTGCAGAGAAAGTACGTTTTTGTGTCTAATTTCCTAGCTTAAAATATCGTCTACGTTAATTAATTTGCCCCTCGTTTTCCCAATGGTTTCCCTAATGGTTCGTATTAAGATTGAGTCTCAGAACGTAAAGATTAGGGGTGACTCGTTTCTTTTCTTTTCGCACTGCAAAATGTATCAATCATTTTTTTTGGATTAATTTTTAACTTTAAAATCTATATAGTTGCATCAAAAAAACTAGCGTGAAATTTGCGATCATATTTAAAATTAAAAGCAAGATTTGTAATAGTTGACATAATAGATTGAAAATTAAACTGTACTTACAGCTGAAGATTCAATTATCAAAAAATCAGCCTTCTTTTTAGCTTCATCATTTCATAGCAGGCAATTTAAAAGAAAATGGATTCATCTCAGTCCGGCAGATTCCAAACATCAAACATCTCACTTTGTCAGGTTATTCCCGATTTGTCAGACTATTTGAGCAGACATTAACCTACAAAGCTTAGTAACATTGGATTATAATAAACTAGAGACAGGATTAATACCAAACAATTTAAAGTTCAAAACAAAAAACATAGAAAAATTAAAATTGGAAAAAGTAAACGTTAACGACATTAAAAGCAATTGAAACACAGTACAAGAATAACGACTGAAAATAATCACTTAAGTTACACAGAGAGGAGAAAAAAAAACTAAAACATACATGGGGTGAAAAACTAATTTACATCGGATAAGAGCCTGAAAAAAGCAGAACTTTAAAAGAAAAATTCTAGAAAATCTATCAGATACATTGGAAAAAAATTTTTGAAGAGAAAATACAAAATTAAAATACATATAAAAATCTGCAAACATAAAAAAAAGCTGAAAAGAATTTGAAACTATAAAAAAATTGGAACAAAACAGAAAACGAGGAAGAATTAAGGAGAAATGAAGTACAAAAAAATAAAAAGGTTGAAAAAATTATTTAAAAAATTATTTAAAAAAAAATCTAAACCTGTGAAAAATTCAAATCAAACGTAAGCAAGGAAGGGTAATGCGAAACACGTTGTTGGGTCTATAAAAACAAATGGATTTGATCAGATGCACACACACACAAATTTTACCAATCAAAAGCAACTAGAGTACACAATGGAAAAAATATATGAAACATTGGAAAAAATATGATACACCATTTGGAGAAACAAAACACTCATTCAAGAAGCTAAAAAAACTCAGAAGGAAGATAAACATTGAGAAAAAAAACAATAAAAAACATGGGCAAAAAATGGAAAGAGAAGACATATTGGAATTGAATAAGTAATTATAAATTAATAACCAGTGAAAAAAAAAACTCGACTAATCGAAAAACGAAAATATGAAAAATGAAAACAATTAAATACAAATTTTTAAAATAAATTTCCTAAAAAACACTGAAAAGCGGAAAATATGGAACACCGAAAACAAAGTGATTCACGTATATAAAGAGATGGAAGCTAAAAAAAATAAAATATGGCGATAAAACATTGGTGAGTTTTCTTTCAATGAAAGTATAACCACACACTGAAAAAGCTTCAGAAAAAAGTAAAAAAAATGCAAAACAAACTTTAAGCATACATTGAAAAAAATAAAGCACACACACATTGGAAGAAACAAATTGGAACACAAACAGGGGAAGAAAAAGTAGGAGCACGAACATTAAATGAAAAAGTTTGGAAAATGAACACGGGTAAAAAAAGAAAATTGGAATGCAAATACTTGGTAAAATAATTTTGAATATCAACACAAGAGGAAAAAATTTGGATAACATACACTGGATGAAAATATTTTAAGCACAAACACTGGATAAAAAGTTTGAAGTACAAACACTGGGTGAAAAAAAGTGAAATGAATACAAGAGGTAAAAAACTTGTAACACAAACATTTGGTGAAAAAATTTGGAACACAACCACAGGATTGAAAAAAAAATTGCGTAAGATACTGGAAAAAGTTTGAAACACAAATTGGAAAAAAAATTAAACCAAACATTGAAAGCAGAAAAAATTTAAACACACAATGAAAGAAAAATAAAATGAAATACACATTGAAAGAAAAAAAATTGAAACTTACAATTCTGAATTAGAAATTAAAAGTTGAAAATAAATCAGAACCCAAACTGGGAATACAAAAAATAACCCACTGAGAATAAAAGTTACACATATTGGAACATATTGGAAATAAAAACAGATATATTGAAAAAAATAACAGAATCTAAATTAAAAAAAATCGAAGGAAAATCTGGAACTCAATGGATAACAAGGGACAAATAATTAAAGAACAGGGAATCCTAGAAAAAAGTTTTAAAAAAAACAACAATTGAGAAATTCGAAAACAAAATCGAAGAAAATGAAAAAATTGATTACAAAAAATTTAAAATATTGAAAAAAGGAATACGTAAAAACCATACATAAAGAACTGCTTAAACAAGGCGATAAAACAAATTGCGAATTGGATCGAATGTATTTGAAAAAAATGCTATCGATCTGAAAATATTGAAAAAATTCAAAACACAAATATGGCACACTTTGAAAAAACACATGCATGCACAACTAATTGGAGCTAACTAATTCGAAGCAACTAATTGGAACACCAACACTGGATAAAAAGAAATCAAAACATTTAAAGCACAAACACTGGAAGTAAAAAAATTGGATCAGAGATATTGTATGGAAAAATTTGGAACACAAATTCTGGAATATTTGGATCACAAACTCTGGATGGAAAAATTTGAAACACAAGCATAGGATAAAAATATTTGGAGCACAAACACCAGATGAAAATGTTGAGAACACAAACAGATGAAAAACTGGAAAGATCAAAAGTAGAAATTGGAAAAATTTTAAAAAATTGAATGCAAAAAATGTAAAATTTAAAGAAAAACTGAACACGTAACAAATACATAAAGGGGGAGTAATTCAAAATACAAGAGGATAAAACGAAGAAGGAATTTGATCAAATGTACTTGAACGAAAATGTTACCATTCGAAAAACGCTTTAGAAAAGCTACAGAAAAACATTGAAAAAATGCAAAACACACTTAAAGCACACATTGAAAGAAACTAATTGCAAAAAAAAAAACAAAAAAAAAAACACTGAACGAAAAAATATGGAACACAAACGCAAGACGAAAATATTTGGAACACAAGCACTAGATAAAAAAATTTTGGAATACAAACTATGGGTGAAAAAATCTGGAACATTGACACAGGGTAAAGAATATTTGGAACACAGAATGAAAAAATTTGGAGCATAAACACAGAAGGAAAAATTTAGGAGCATGAACACTGGCTAATAAAAAATTGGAATACAAACATTGGAAGAAAAAAAGTGAAATGAAATTGGGAACACATATTAGAAAATAAAATTTGTAACACATACTGACAATAAAAACCGAACATAGAGTGAAAATAAAACTTACCCAGGAAATAAAAATTTTATATCTTTGAAATAAAAACAGATCATACTATATTGAGAAAAAAATGGAGCAAAAAAAGAAAGAGAAAAGCAACAAAAAGCTAAAAGGCAATGAATAAACCAGCAAAACAATCAAAAACAGTAAATGGTAGAAAATATTGAAAAACAAGAATGAAAAACTGGAATGATCAAAAGCAGAAATTGGAAAAATGAAAAAGATTGAATATATCTGGAAAAACTGAACACTTAACAAATGTATAAAGAGGGAGTCGTTCAAGAAACAAGGCGATAAAACAAAGGGGGAATTCAATCAAATGTACTTGAACAAAAAGGTTACCATTCGAAAAACACCTTGGAAAAAGCTTCAGAAAAACATTGAAAAAATGCAAATCACACTTAAAGCACACATTGAAGTAAACTAATTTCAAAA
Organism: Parasteatoda tepidariorum; assembly: GCF_982258835.1. Lineage (NCBI taxonomy): Eukaryota > Metazoa > Arthropoda > Arachnida > Araneae > Theridiidae > Parasteatoda > Parasteatoda tepidariorum. The sequence continues at coordinate 129,852,172 of NC_141755.1, read as the reverse complement.
CAAGAACGAACGAAAAACTATGGAACAAAAACATAAGACGAAAATATTTGGGACACAAACACAGGATAAAAATTATTAGAACACAAATACAGGATAGAAAAGGATTGTTACAAAAAACATTGGAAAAAAAGTTTGAAGCACACATTGGAAAATAAAAATTGGGCCAAACATTGAAAGCAGAAAAATTTAAACACACAGTAAACAAAAATATTGAAACACAAATTGAAAGAAAATAAAACGAAATACACATCGAAAGAAAAAATTTGAAACGTACATTGAAAATTAAAAGTTGGAAAATAAAATTTGGAAATGAAGCCGGAAATGGATCAGAATACATATGGAAATAAAAACGGATCATGTATTGAAAAAAAAAAAAACAACAGAATACTATAACAAAAACTATACTATACTAAATACTAAACTATACTATACTAAATACTATACTATACTACATACTATACTATACTACATACTATACTATACTACATACTATACTATACTACATACTATACTATACTACATACTATACTATACTACATACTATACTATACTACATACTATACTATACTACATACTATACTATACTACATACTATACTATACTACATACTATACTCTATTGTACTATACTAAACTATACTAAATGTTAAAAAAAATCGATGAAAAGCTGAAACGCAATGTATTACACAGAAAAATAATAAAAGAACAGGAAATCGTAGAAAGTTTTTTAAAAAAACTGGACAATTCAAAAACAAAATTTAGAAAAGTGAAAAAAACTGGAAATATGGAAAAAAATGAACACGTAAAAACCACACATAAAGCTGTTCAATAAACAAAAAAGGGTGATTAAACAAATTGTGAATTAGATCGAATGCATTCGAACATAAATGTTAGTAATCGGAAAAGCTGAAAAAAAATTGCAGGAAAATATTGAAAAAATGTCAAAACACACATACGGAATATTTTGGAAAACACACACACACCACATTGAAAGCATCTAATTAGAACACCAACACTGGGTCTAAAAGGTTGAAACACAAATACTGGGAGAAATAATTTGGAACGCCAACACCGGATAAAAGGAAACATATCAGGTAAAAAATAATCGAATAAAATTGTTTCTAGTTTCAATCCAAAAAAAAAAAATCATTTAAAAAAGCCACTCTACCTCCTTGCAATAATAAATGAGTGCTTGCTTCCAGTATAGCACCATTCAGAACTTAAGGATAAATAAGTGTCTTACCTTACAAGTGAGAGTTTACTTACTAACATTGCTAAGTACGTAACTATTTTCTGAACCTCAAGTAAGAAATCTTTTAAAGTGAATTAAAACTTACCGACAATACTCAGTTACTCTACACTGATTTCATTCATGTACGTCAGACGGGTACTTACTGGAGTTCTCAGAAATTTTCTTCAGATTCTAGGGAGGAAAAATTAAAAAAATTAAACTCTATTGATAATGGGCAATCGAAAGAGTACTGTTGTCATGTATTAATACTCGTTAATTTTTCCGATCTTTAAGAAGAATAGTTTGTTCCTTAAGCATAACATTCTTTGATTAAATGTACACTGCTGTCATGCATTAATACTCATTAATGTTTCCATTTTTAAGAAAAATAGTTGGATCCTTAAGCATAACATGATTTATTTAAACAAGATATATTTAAAAATAGAAGAGAAAAAACCTTTTTGCAGTTTTCAAAAATACGCTGAATTGTGTAGTCTAATGCTGTGGATTTTTATAGTCGTGAAACTGTCCACGACTATAAAAATTAGTTTTCAGTTGTAACCTTAATACTAAAGTGCAAAATGAAACATTTAAGTAATCTTTCATTAATTCTGCAATTTACACCAAATACTTGATCCATTTGAGGCGAACCGGGTTCGAATTCCAGTCGATACGAAAGCCGCATCCGTCTTGCACCGACCACAGTGCTGGTGTGAAATATCCTCAGTGGTAGACGGATCCTGGGTCGAAGTTTCCTTGCCATCAGGCTAACCGTGGGAGGTTCTCGTGGTCTTCCTCTTTATGTAACGCAAATGCGGGTTAGTTCCATCAGAAAGTCCTCCACGAAGGCAAATTTCATCCAATACTCGATCCAGAAGTTCCCTTGTCTTCAGGACTGGGTTCAAAATTACAAGACTAGGGAGTTGTACATTAGTAGTCGTAAACCCATACACTTGGGTCGGCTGTTTAATGACGGTTATAAAAGAAATAAAAATACTTGATCCAGGAGTTCCCGTGTCTTCTGAATTGGGTTCAAAATTACAAGGCTGCGGAATTAAACATTAGTAGTCATAAAACCAAAATTTGGGTCTGCTAATCAACGACGGTTGTAAAAAATATATCCCTAAGAATTACAGTGATCGCTTATATTAACTTGTATTCTCATGGCAGAGTTACCAACATAATTAAGACAAAGAAAAAATAACCATCTTGTAGTTAAAAATAGAACTTAGGCAAAATATTCATATTTAAAATAAATAAATTAGTAATCACCACAATAAATCATATAGTAAAGTCCATTTTTTTTTAAATTAAAATATTAGTTAAACAGAATGAATTTACAAGGGAAGGGCTCGGCTTGGAAAATTCACTTTGGAATGAAACTTGGTTTTTTAGAAACATAGCTTACGGTTGTTCTTGTTGTAGTTGTAGTTCATTTTACGTCGCACTAGAGCTGCACAATGGGCTATTGGCGACGGTCTGGGAAACATCCCTGAGGATGATCCGGAGACATGCCATCACAATTTTGATCCTCTGCAGAGGGGATGGCACCCCCGCTTCGGTTAGCCCGACGACCTGCACGTGAAGTCTAGCACTTTACAGTAGAACAGTTTAGCGAGGACCCGTACCGCACACCCTTAGTCCCTACGCAGACTAATCCAAGTGGTCACCCACCCGCACACTGACTGCAGCCAGTGATGCTTGACTTCGGTGATCTGCTGGGAACCACATAGCTTACGGGTGGAGTGAGATCTGCTTATAAAATGAAATTAATTTAGCTTATTACCTGAAGTTTATTTGACTTTTAAAAAAACTTTTTTGGGGGGAGAAGGTGGAACGCGCACTACTGTAAAAAATTGATTACAAACTTTAATTTCAGCACTTATCAATAACCAAATTTATTAATTCTGTGTTCATAACTACAAATAAATCGATAATACGGAATGGAAAAACTCACAATACGCAGAGGAGACAATATCTTCCGAGCAATCACCTCTATTCCTGATCCGACGCTAACCGTTACTGTTACATAGATTTATGAAAACAAAGGTCTTCATTGTTTTTTTTCTCCTCTTGTATTTTCTGAAGTTATCAACGTCTATAATTTTATAACAATCATTCAACAGCAGACCCAATTAACGGTTAACGGCTACCAATGTTCAACTCCGTAGCCTTGTAATTTTGAACCCAATGCAGTAGACAAGAGAACTCCTGGATTTCTGGCAGAGATTTAGCCTTCGTGGAGGACTTATTGATAGAACTAACCAGCATTTGCGTTTCATGGAGAGGAAAACAAAGATAGCCACCCATATTTAGCCTGATGGTAAGGGCACTGTAACCCATGATTCGTCTATCATTGAGGATATTTCACGTCAGCACTATAGTCTTTGCGAGCCGAGTGCGGAATTCGAATCAACCAGTTATCGCTGGGATGCGATCGAACCTGGGTCACCTCATCGGGAATCGAGTGCTCTATGCCCTGAGCCACCACGGCTCAACCCCTATCATTTCTTAAGGTCTCAAAAATTGTCGGCGAGAAAATATATCCCCATCGACATTAACAAATTTGTGAATTTGGTTTTAATTATATTTACCACGACATTATAAGAGATTAAAAAAATTTAACTGATTTTGAAATGTTACTCCAATTTGAATACTTAGACTTAAGGTATTTAGTTAAAATATAAAATTGAGTGAAAGAGATGTTGAGTTCTTTAATTAAATAATAATAAATAAATAAAAAAACGTTTTAGGGAAATAAAGTTAAAACAATTGAAGATCAAAACGAGAGAATGCTTTTTGCCTATTTCTCGCAAAAATGATGACTGACTCTCAGTCTAACAATTTGAGTATTAGATAAATCAATAACAGGAAAAAACCAATGCTCCCCGAGAGTTATTATGGTGTGAAAATTGGCCATGCTGTGGATAAACGGTTAGTGTCCGCGTGAATTCGTTTTATTTATTTATTTATTTATTATTTTTTTTGAGAATCAGCTTTTATGAACCATAACCGTTCTTGCCACTAATCTCCAATTATCAAAAGTACATTCAGCACCTTTTTCCAAATCTTTGGTTTTAGAGTTTTTAATTTCAAATGTTTTTTAATAAAATCATTAAGAGATTAATTAAATTTTTTGAAATGATAAATCTAAATCTTAAAATTTCTAACCGCATACTCTAATAACGAGAAACCACCTATTACTACAAGTTTCCAAGCAAGCAACAAAAAGACAAAAAAAAAATTTGCTTTCGTAAAAAGTAAAAACTACCACTATCCTTTCCTCTATTGCAAAAAAGAAAGAAAAGAGGAAAACTCGTTTTTGCTGCTGTTTTAGTGAGTAATGAAAAAAAAAGCAAAAATAAAGAAATAAAGGCATTATTATTTATTTCTGATATCTTTGTGCAGGAAAGTTAGAAATCAACACCATTTCATTATTCTTACTATCTTCACCCGTTCACCCGATCGCTCAAAAATTGACATTTTTATTACTCAACCGTAATTCTTATTACGAAACAGTAATAATTACGGATAAATGGTCGTCGTCTCTTTAAATCGAAGAATAAATAGAAAGTTTCAAAATCGAAAGCTCGTTCGCTTCATTAGCACTGGATTGCCAAAAGGAAGTCATTTTGACTGCTTTTAATTTCAATCAGGAAAACAATGATGTACATAATGACACAATTTCTTAGAATTTTGTGACTTTTCGTACCACATATAATTTTTTTTATTGCTAATATTTACTAATAACTTGTTATATAACTGTAAATAATACAAAAAATGTTAAAAATTAATTTTAAGCAAATTTATTTACGCATTCACAATCCAGTCAATTTGACTGCTTTTGGGCAATATAGGTATATACTAAATTTCCGTCTTTCTAGTGTTAATGTGTCAAAAAATTATTTTTTAACATTCTAAAAACAAAAATGTAGATTTTCTTAATTATCAGGAAATTTTCAGAATGTTTTATTTAAAACCAATTAAAATTAAAGTAAAATTGGAAAATAGGTATTTGTGAGCCTGCTCAGCCTTTCTTGCCTTAATACATAAATTATTATTCGTAAAAACTGAAAATGTAAAAAAGCAGTAACATTGCATTTCCCTAAGCTCTAATAATAAGAAACCATAAATTGATGTGTTAAAAATCTATGTTTAGAAGTGAAAATTATCACTAACATTTTTCATAACTGAAATAATTACTCACAGTCAAAGCTATCATTTACATAAATAAATCCTTACATTAAACAAATTTTGGCTAATACCAAATTACCACTTGCAAAAAAAAAAAAAAAAAAAAAACTTTTATTCAGTATTTCTGCTACACACTTCAAAATAACCGCTTTTTGCTGGTTACATTGCTCTACATTCATTTATCTTCGCGGTTTGCAATACAAGTCAGTGGGATGAATGACGTCACACTATTTCACTCGGATGGGCTAAGGCTCCTATACTATCAGAGCTGAACTATCAAGCAATATTGGAGCAAAAAAGTTCGCAAGTTAACGTTATGTTAGTATTGTGCTTATGTTAGCTCTTTGGAGCAAAAATAGATGATGAGTCGGTCTGTCTAATTCAGGGGCTCTAGGATGGGTAAACTACGCCCTGCAGGAAGGTTTTATCCGACCCGCGGATAGAATTTTAACTTTTAACTAACTTCCGTACCGAATATAAACAATATACAAACATCTTCTTGTCTACTGTGTTTAAAGCAATTTTCGCTCTTTCTTTTTTTAACAAAGTACTGATAACCTTTTTACTTTCGATATTTTTTTTCTTTATAAAACAAAAATTGATGGAAATAGCTAGTAAAGACAGCTTCAACAGCTAAAATGTTGAAAGCAGAAGTTCTTTATAGAATAGCCGTAGATAGGCTCCAACGAGCGTTTGTCTTTCTCGAGGAGCAGGCATACTGAATCTAATAAAGGTGAATTGTACTTCACATGTGGCAGACTGCTCATTTTAAGCTCTAACAAGCAGATTTCTCTGCCGGGGCGAGTTCCAAAATAATTTATTGCATATTGAAAGATTGCACACATATAACGTTATTGTAAATAATGGAAGTTATAAAATGTATAAAATAGCTAGTACTTGTTTGAGTTATTTGAAATATTTTTTAACCCCAAAATGGCTACTAAAAACGCAAAGTTGATTCAGAGTGCGGTTCGTTCAATGATGAATAAACTTAGAAATATTTTTTGACAGATGTAAATGATAAACCAGTATGTCTTATCTGCAATGAAACTGTAGCAGTTTTTAAAGAACACAACATTAACCGACATTTTACTGTCAAGCACAAGAATGTAAACTACGAAGCAATGTCTGAATGTGAAAGAAGACAAAATGCAAAAAGTCTTCCCAAAGAGTTCTCAGGTCCAGAAAATTTTTTCAGGAAGATAAACAGTGTTCAAGAAGCAGCTACGAATGCAAGTTACATTGTAGCATCCAATATTGCTAAAAATAATAAATCTTTCGGTGATGGCGAGTTTGTTAAACAATGTATACTCCAATTTTGTGATGTTTTATGCCCAGGCATGAAAAATAATTTTGAGGTTTATCGCTAAAAACGGTGACTTCTAGAATAGAAGCCATCGATTAAAATTTGGTATCACAATTAGAGTCAAAAATTGCACAAATTACATTTTGCTCTATAGCTATGGATAAAAGCACTGATATAAATGATACTGCTCAATTAGTGTTGTTTATAAAAACTGTTGATAAGAACTTTGAAATTACCGTGCATGCGTTCTTTAAATGGAACTACAATGAGATGTGATATTTTTCGTGAGGTTTAGGAATGACTTTTAAATTTGAAAGTGCCTGCATTTTTTTTCAGATCTTTTTTGTCATATGAACAACTTCAATGTTAAGATGCAAGAGAAAATTCAATTGATCGATAATATCTGGGCCCATCTCAAAGCTTTTAAATTGAAGCTTAATTTGTTTCCCGGGCAACTAACTAGAAACGACTTGTCTCATTTCTCGAGGTTAAATTCAATACCCTCAGTGAATAAGGAAAAGCATAAGAATTATAAATATAGCTTTGAGAAAACTCCATTTTGAGTTTCAGTTTTTAGTGCCATTCAAACAGAATTAGATATTTTTACCATGCCTTTCAAAGTAAATTGTGAAACAGTGAGGTCGGATTTGCAGCTTCGAATTAATTGAGTTGCAATACAACAATCTTCTGAAGCAGTTGTTTCAAAATATGTCAAAGTTTGAGTTTTACAAATCCTTACCAAAAGCTAGTTTCCAAAATTTAATATCTCATGTCCAGAAAATCAGTGCTATGTTTATGTTTGCTTCATCTTATATATGTGAACAAATGTTCTCAACTATGAACCTTAGAAAAAATAATTTCTGAAATAGAATAACAGACAAGCATTTAGACTTGAAATAAGTACATCTCACGTCGAACCTCAATATAAGGAACTTATAAAAATTAAATCGCAATTTTATTCCTATCATAAAATATTTAAATTAAAACTTGCATATTGTTTCGTTATTTTAAAAATTTTAACTTGGCCCAACGAACTTTTCTTTTTCGATTTTTGGTCCTCGACCAAAAGAGTTTGCCCATCCCTGCTCTAGTCATTGTTATTGTTTTAACATTAAATTATAATTCAATAGAAGTTCGCAATAACGACAATCCGTAGTAACAAGTAGATTGTCATCTTAGCAAGCCTGTCGTTATAAGCAAGTACTCATATTTAACCATAAAACAACCTTACAGTATAGTTATTGCTGTTATTTATATTTATAAACCGTCGTTGAACTGCCGAACCAATTTATAGGTTTACGACTACTAATGTTCAACTCCGCAGCCTTCTAATTTTACACCCAATCCAGAAGACAAGGGAACTTCTGAATCAAGTATTGGGAGAAATTTTGCCTTCATGGAGGACTTTTTTGAGGGAACTAGCCCGCATTTGCGTTACGTGAAGAGGAAGACTACAAGAACATCCCACGGTTAGCTTAGCGGCAAAGGGACTCCAACCCAGGCTAAAGAGAATAGAAGGGCTAGTTCACTCCTTTGAAGAAACTCTCGCCGCGCCAAACCTCCGATTTTCGCCTGTGACGTCACGGTGGCGCAAAGCTTGAGCTTTTAATTCAAGAACGAAGCGTTCGGTCTAACTAGCTTTAACTAATATTGGAACATTCCTTTTTGTGACACATTTCGAGACATTCTTTGTTTCCTATAATGATTTTTCTCAGTTTTGTGAAGTGAATTGCAAAAATTTAAAATTATTTATGAAATGCCAGTTTGTGCGATTGCAACTTACAAAAATTTTAATAGAAACACAAAAGGAAAAAATATAACTTTCCACGTGTTCCCTAAAGCAAATGAACAACTATGTAAAGAATGGCTTCAACATTGCAAAGGAATAACCCAGTTAATATTAAATATGAACGAAAATGCAGTAAGGATTTCTTAAAACAAGATTATGAAGATGATATGAGAAATCGTTTGCTTGGATTGCCGATTAGAATGATTTTAAAATTGCTCTAACTCTACCAGGTGCTCTCTTATCTAAGGGAGGACTAAGTGTTCTGTCAGCAGCCTGGATGGAAGTGTATCAAAAGTTTGAGAACATTTTTCAAAGCGTGCATGGGGCAGAAAATCAGAAAGTGTCAAAGAATTTATAAGTGAACTAGAGGGACGATATCCTGCAGTAAATAAAACAACAATATTTTGCATTTCAGAATTTTTATAAGAATTCGCCATCTAAATTGAAACCGCCCAGCTACTCCAAAAAAAAAAAAAAGAAGACAAACGAAAAAATAAAAAAAATAATAAGTCGAAGAAAATACAAACTTAAATTAAAAGTATAGATAATTAATAGTTAAAATTCTCCTAGTTTCATAACGTAGTTTTTAATGTAGTTATTCTAAATATTTATTATTTTTTTAATTATAATATAATTATTTTTTTAATATAATTATATTCTTTTAAATTTAAATATCTATAAGCAATTGTAAAATTTCTAACATTTTCATGAACCTAAATTATTATTTTGTTAGAATAATTAGCGCTTAAGGTTGTTGTTTCCTAATGATTAAGTATAAACAAGTTGCCATTAGCAGCATATTTTAAAATCAAGATTCTAAATTTAACCCAACTGAACATGTAGCTAAAAAAGTGTCGATATATACATTAAATATTTTTCAATAATAAAAGTTAAAACTGAAAATTTTAAAATAAAGTATTTATAGCGTCATTTACGACAGCTAGTAAAATATTTTCATTAGTTTAAAATGGTATTTAATTTAATATTTTGGCCAAGAAAACAAAATAAATAATATGCTAATTGCATAAAGTTTGAAAGCCAATATCAAGAAAAAGTCGAACTTATTTTTACAGAGAGAATGATACAAAGTTTTCATAATATTTTTGCTTGCGATCTCCGAGATCTGTGTGGAGTGTGACGTCATGAGGAGGGTAATCGTAGCTTCAGCTCTAACAGCGGAACGAACTAGACCTTCCATTCTCTTTAGCCCTGACTCTAACCCACGATCCGTCTGCCACAGAGAATATGTCACGTCACCACGGTGGTCGGTGCGAACCGGATGCGGATTCGCTTCGACCCGCCATTGCAGAGATTCGAACCCGGTTCACCTGATTGGAAGGAGAACGCTCTATCCCCGAGCCATCGCATATTGAGAATACTGAACGTAGATTACAATCTTAATCAAAATAAGATCCCATTGCAAAGAAGTAAAATCAAAATCTATATAAGATGCTATTCCAGATAAATAAAATTAAATATATGCTATTGCAGATAAGTAGCCAACGAATAACACACTCATTTGAAGCGTGCGGCAGGATTCTTGAAAGAAACAAAGACTTTTTTTCTTCAGTAAAGGGGAAGGTAACTCTGGACAAGGGTTGTCTACACATATTTGTTTTATTAACATAATGAATTAAAACTTGATGAAGAAAATAAGGTGAAATGTTGTTCGTTTTTCATTTTTCTGCATTGATATCAGAAATAAATAATATCTATTTTGCTTTTTCTTGCAGTTTTGCTCATTTAGATAGCAGAAAAGTATAAAAAATTTCTTATCAATAAAATTCCTGTTATCACGAGTTTTCTGATAACAGACTTATACGAGATTAGATAAGTAAAGGTGCCTTAAATTCGTATTTCAAAAACTTAATATTAGCGAAATTTGACTTCGAGAAATATTTGATTATTGAGAAAAAAAATTTTGTTTTTTCATAAAATGATTCAAGAGCATTGAAAGTTTTTAAACTAAAAATCCAGCAAGATTCACAATAAACCTCAATACTTGATACAATTAATGTATCTCATTTTTAAAAGTATATTTAAAATCTTACACATGATAGAATTTTGAAGGGAACAAATATCAAAAGTTTGCGTGTTAACTTAAAACATCGGAAGAATATTTTTCAATCAAAAACTTTTACTAGTTAACGAAAACTACAGTTTTTAATGATTATAATAATGAAAAAAAATTGCATTTTAAATTTAACAAATTTGAACCTATTTATAGCTTATATGAATTAGAAGAAACAAATAACTTACCCATATTTTTCAGGATCAAAACATTCAACAGTATTTGATGATGAAATACAATTATACCCTCCACATCCAGTTTGTTAAAAAGAGCGTCAACTCCAATGGCACTAGAATAAAAAATAAATAAGTAAATAAAATAGAAATTTAAAGACCATGAAATTGTCATGCTGTATTGAAAAATATATTTTTTATTTTAATTAAATGGATGCAAAGCGCACCTGACTATCAATCACCATTTATACTATATCTAATTAATATCAAAAAGAAAACAAAAGCAAGACAAATAAAAGAATTGTAAAAAAAATTATTCAGCAGCAGCGGTCGCCATATCAACGCATGCAATGACGACGCATGCTCACTGTTTACGATTTCTCTTGAACACAATAGAAGAGTGTGATGTCCAAATGAGGTGCGCACGCCATCAAACCCAAAAGAGCACCCATTTTGCCAATGGGTAATAAAACATTAATTAAATGAAAAAATATATATTTCATACACAATAAATTAATTTCGCTTGTTACGTTTCAAAATGTTATAACTAATTGAACTATCAATAGGAAACCTTTCTTACTAAGAAGCTATTTGAAGACACTCATTTTAATTTAATATTTGTTTTTAATTCAATCCTAATATTTCAAATTAAAGATTTAATCTCTTAAAAGAGAATTAGAACGTAATATTTTTTTATTCAAATACATCAATTTTAAGTTAATTTGCTATCAATCAGTTTTGATTATTAAACTGGCTGTTAAAGGGATTAAAATAAATTTAAATCAACAGTACAAAGAGATCCATTCCAACAACTAGTCTGTATTAGAGAAGATTTTATTTGATTCAAATAATAAACAACTATATGTTCACTTATTTACACTCATAATATTTCATTAATAAAATTTATTTATTCAAGGTTTTCTTTAGCGTAATTATGTTGAAAAATTCTAAAATTCCTGAAATAACAAACTGCTTAGTAGATAAGAAACTTTAATTATTTTTAATCTATATGTTGATAGTTCCTTTGTTCAAATTTTTGTAACTATAGAATTTATAAAGTCTTATTGTGGGAGTTCTAATTGAGTTCAAAATTTCTTTTTTTCATATGATTTTAAAAAAAGGATTTAAAAAACTCGGAATAGAAATACAAGAAATATGCCGTTTCATATTTTTGACAGCAGTAATTTAGAACATGATACCTAAATCTATTAAGAATTCTATGATATTACTGCATTGTTGATAAGAATAGATTGTTTTTAAATTAGACAAAAGCGAAGAATCAATAATTATGAAACGACAAAACTTCAACCTAAGTCCCATAAAGTTTGAAACTTTAAATCAAGTGATATTATATGACTAAACCATATATATATATATACAATTCGTGAAAAAATTTGTAAGCTTAAACAATTGAATCTAGCGATTTTTACAGCGGTATTAATTAAATTAAAATGATGTTGCATCGAAAATATAACTATGTTGATTCTTCAAATGGCTCAGGGGATAGAGAGGGGGGTGCTGGCTCTGGGGATTGAGCTTTCGCCTTCCAATGAGGTGAACCGGATTCAAATCCCAGCGATGGCTGGTCGATACGAATCCGCATCCAGCTTGCATCGACTACAGAGATGAAGTGAATTATCTTCAGTGATAGACGGATCATGGGTTAGAGTCCTTTGACGTCAGGCTAACCTTAGAAAGTTCTCGTGGTCTTCCTCTCCATGTAACGTAAACGCTTTTCAAACAGTCCTCCACGAAGGCAAATTTCTCCCAATACTCGATCCAGTAGTTCCCTTGTCTTCTGGATTGGGTTCGAAATGACATGGCTACGGAGTTCATCATTAATAGTGGTAAATCAAAAAAGTGGGTCGGCAGTTCAACAACGGTTATAATTCCAATTTGTATTCGTTGAAAATTGGATGTTTTGTATGCAAACAAAAATCAGGAATATTAGGACAGAAATCTATGGCAAACAAAAACAAAAGTCGACAGTTTGGGGTTCCATTACTGAAAAAATTAGAACCCGTGAGCTGCTTTAGGGTGTTGAAGTAGTTCATTGTTTCTTTTAAATTCTTAATCTTAATAATCTTAACTTTTTGCTTATGGCTGTTACAACATGTGAAACACGAGTGATGGTTTAATTGATACACCATAAGCAAATGATTAGGTTACATTATTTTACGATTTAAATACGTTCCAAACGACCGTACAAGCAATCATTATCATAGTTAAGAGTTGAAAAGAAGGTAATAACTCGAAGATAGAAGAAAAATTGGACTTTAGTTATCGTTTGATCCCAGTGCTTTATTTGAATAATAAAGAGTCAATAATATAGGGATCGGTTTACAAAACATGAATTAGTGCTTGCAGTACTGGGGGTTCCGCGTTCGGCTGACTACCTGACCGGAACATCTGCTCCTGCACCCCAGAGCCCAAGGTCAAGGCAACTGAGATGGGCACAGTAGGCCTTGGCTCTCCATGGGCTGTCGCGCCTCTGAGTTTAGTTTTTTTTTAGTGCTTGCAGTGCGTGAAAAATACCATGCATTTAAAATTTTATTTCTCAAGAATTATTCGGCCGATTTTTTTGATATTTTGTTTATTATCATTCAAAAATATTTTCGCCAAAATGATGTAAAATTTTTTATACTTTATTATTCAAGTTTTTTTCAACCATTATTAGATAAAATAATAAATTATCGATAATTATTAAAAATATTTTTTGCATGGAATTATCTTTAAATAAGTGACTTTTATAATTGAGTCGAAAAATTTTGGCAAAATACGCAAAAAGTAAAATTAACGTTAAACTGGAACAAGTAGCTGGGCACTATTTTCCAGATTTCGGCTAACCCCACCCATATTTTGAGGGTTAACAATCCAAATTCAAAGGGGAAAAAGGTATTAATTAGCATAGTGCACTAATTAATTAGCATACTTAAGGTTTAACCCTTGAACCATTAAGATTGAGTCATACTACGTAAAAATTTGATGATTAGGTCAAAATATAATCAGGAAGTTCCGTTTTTCTTTTATGCACGGCATGAAACTTCCGCTCATGAAGTCGCGGATTTTACTCAATTGTAAATAAATAAAAAAATTACTTTTACTTATAACAACTTTTACGGAAATCGGTTTTAAATCAGCATGAATTCACTATCATACAATTGTTAAACTAACCTGATATATTAAAAGATGAGCTTGGAGTATTTTCTAAATATTTCCTACTGTCTTCATCTGTGCTTAAGCATACAAGAAGCTATTCATCCATACGAATAAGATCAGAGAACACAAGATAACGACATCGATAAACTGAAAAATATCTAAAATATTCATTAGTTTCACCTGAAAAAAATATTAGATTAAAATCTGAAATGAAATACATAATTAAAAAGTAAACATTGTACAACAGTTTTTAAAGAGTAAAAAGTAGACATATGATAATCGACCTCGGAAATTTAAAAATGAACATCAATATTTCTCGATTGAAATTGATGATTAAGAAATTAACTGAATTTCTTCCACTAAGTTTACCGTTAGCGGTTGATAACTCTGCGCGTTAATATCATTAATATGCAAAATAAAATTCAAATTTGCAGACAAATCGCAATTCGTTCATTCGTTCTTTCTAGACGTTAGTTCTAATTTTTTTTTTGAACTCCGAACTCAGAAGGCATTAAAACATTCCATTATCCATATTTACTTAAAATATTACCTTCTGTTTTATGCATGACACAAAACAGAATAAATGAAGTTAGCTACACATTCAGAAGACAGGCTTTTCATAGAATAATAATATAGGTAGACTGCTCATCTATGATTGCCAATTAGCAACTAGGAAGACTCTTATGACCAAGGTTTGGGCAGGGCTAGGCATAGCATTTGGTGAACCTAGGCAACCACATGGGATTGCCGTATAAAAACGGCCGAAAATTCATATTTGATTTCTTTAAAAATATTTTTAAAAAAATGTTTTTAACCCTCTACGCGTGATTTTTCTTTCTTTTTAATTTGTACTATATTCTGATAATTTCACTTTAAAAATTCATCGGTGATTAATATTTTCTTTAATGTGATAAAATAATATTTTCTTTAGTGAGATAAAATTCGAGCTATATTCTTATTTTTATTCTTTATATATAGTGTGATGTAGTCAATATATCAGCATATATTTTGTATACTGTTAATTGTACTCAAAGCGACAATAAAATAAAAAAAACAATATTTTCTTACTGAAAATTACTATGTTGTAACGTTCTGAATTAAATCACCAGTTAAATCAAAATGAAATTCTATAATATTTCATAAACTAATTTATGATTGAAAAATGTAACGGGTGTTTCATAATACGTTTATAAAGGAAAATATTAGTGCTTTAAAGTTTTTTTTAATGTATTTTTAATAATTACTTCATTGAAATTGGACATAAAATAATTCATATTTTCTTTCAAAACGAGGTAGAGATTTCAAAGTTTAAGCTGGATTTTTAACAATATGTTATGGAATAAATTACAAATTTTTTTTACAAAACTAAACTGTAAACTTATAATCTTTAGTTCAATATTTTGCTTCAATTTATAAATAAAATTAAGACATAACCTAAGCTATCCGAATTCATGTTATAATACATGCATGAAAATTAATGACTAATGCATGAAAATTAATGTTTGCTTTGTTTGATTTAGTTTAGGGTTTTTCAAATTAAAATCTTAATGATATGTGACATAAGTTCAAATTGAATAAACATTCAATAGTCTCGTAGCATCAAATTTTGTTTCTTATTTAATTTTTAAAAACACAACCATAACAGAAAACAGCGAATTCATAACGAAAATATTTTCCTATTAAATTCAAAATTCAATTGAAAACAATTGGAGTAACATTAAAATTTATGAACTATTTTTTTAGAAAATATTACATTTAGCACTAACTCTTTGCTGGATTTTTTTAATTGTTTTCAATTTTTCCAATTACTTCGTAAAATAAAATTTGCAATTAGTTCGTCTGTTTTTTCACTTGTACATTATATTCTGCCCCACGTAAATTAATTTTATTTTTCCTTAATCACAACTCTTCATTTTTCTAAAAATAAAACAGCTTAACAATTTAAAATATACGAAACTTACTAGTTAAACTTAACATAGTGGGTGACAAGTTTACTTAACTCTCATAACTCAATTTATAACTAAATAAGTTGACTAGTTTCTCAGAAAGTTCACCTAACTCTTTCATAACTCAATTTAGAACTATAAGTTATTTAACTGTGTAGAAAAAATAGAAAATTTAATGAAATCTTTTAAATATGAGAAACAGCTGGCAATATTTTCCCTTTTTTGTGATTTATTTTTTCCATTTTTTTTCTAATTTTTTTGAACCAACTACCAAATTTTTTTACCAACAACTTTTTTTAACTAGTTTATTTACGTTTTTACAAAAAAATCATCTTTGAAAAAGCCAACTAAAAATCAATAAATCTTACTTGTAACTAATTACTAAAGGAGTCTGTTTTGATTAATTTAATTTGATCAGGGAAAGTTAGTTTTAAGAGGAGTGGATCTTATGATTCGGGTAGCAGTCTAATCCGATATTATTAGTCTATCGATCATTTTGAACTCCTGATTTGAATGTTAAGCCAACAATCACATTTTCTAGAAGCTTTCTATTTAGGAAAACAGAGAATATTACAAAACATATGAAAGAATACTAATATAAATTATTTATATTAGTCTTCTAACTCTTTAAATTATACACTTCTCTGCTTTTTTTACATTGGAACAAAAATCTAAGTAATAAAAAAAGATAAAAAAATTTAAGGTTTTTAAAATCAAAGAATGAAAATTTAATATTAATAAATTATATAGAAGTGCCAACTTTCCTAGCAAGATATCACTAATATACAATAATCTATACAATATACAATATAGGCAATAATATACAAAATTTTAGCATACACAACAGGTAGCATATATAATAATATAAATAACATAAATATATATATAACATATAATGTATGCAATAATGTATATAACCAAAAGGAATCAAATCAAATTTTAAATACTTAATTCTATATATATCTAATAATATACGTCAGTTTAGAATTAAATGAAAAAATAATTAAGTGTTACTTTTTTTTCAAACATAAGCTGCAAACGTTATATAATTTATAACTCTTGTTAGTCAAGGAAAAAAAAATATTTTTAAAAGATTATTTTAAAAAATCTCACAAATTAAAATTTTTATTACTCAACCGTACTCTTTATTACGTACCGTAATAATTACGGATAAATTGTAATAGTTGGCACCTCCTTAAATAGAAGAATAAATAGAAAGTTTCAAAATATAAATCTAGTTCGCTTCATGTAACAAATAAATATTTAACATTCAAAAAACAAAAATGTCAATTTTTTAATTTTAAGGAAATTTTCAGAATGTTTTATTTAAGTCAGATTAAAATGAAAATAAAGTTTGAAAATAGGTACCCGTGAATCTTTTCAACCTTTCGTGCATTTATAATTCAGTTGTTACTCGTAAGAACGGAAAATTTTTTAAGTAGTAGCATTGCATTCCTTTAAGATCTAAAATTTGTACCATAAATTGATATCTTAAAAATATGCGTTTAGAACTGAAAAATATCACCATTTTTTTAATTTAAATAATTATCAACAAAAAAGCTGTCATTTATGTAATTAAACCATTGCATTAAACAAACTTTGGCTAAATACCAAACAACCACTTATTTTTCTCCTTTCGAAATCTTTTGTATGTTTGTGCAATGTAAGGTTAATTATGAAACTTTCTATTTAAAAATAACATTTTAAAACATTTTTAACAAAATCTTGTCATCCAAAAAAAAAAAAAAATAAAAAACACATAATGCATGATGCGCAAACATTTATGTATTTGCCTTATACAATATTGTAAAAACACGAATTTCTGATTTTCAAAAAGTATTCAAGATTTAAGTCACCACAGTTTGGGTTATTCAAATCCAGGAAGGAAAAAGAACTGATCATTCAATTGAATTAATTACTAAAATTTTCCTATTGAAATCTCTTAAATTGGTGCATTGTTTGCAATATAGGACATAAAATAGATTTGTTTTTCTCTCAATCATCCACAGTAACAATGTAAATACAAAAATGTAACAATAAAAATGCAAAAACCTACTGTTTGGCTATTAATTTTATAATTAAAAAATTTATAATTGTTTTTATAATTTTCTTAATTAAACATTAAATAAAACATTTAATGATTAATAAACATTAACTAAAATATAGTAAAACATTAACTAAAATATAGTAAAACATTAACTAAAATATAGTAAAACATTAAATAAAATATAGTAAATTTAATTACAGTATACTCTCGATATCTTGAACTTCTATATCTCGAAAACCTTGCAAAGTCAAAAAAATATTCCCCCACCTGGCTGTACACATTCAAATAATGTTAATTTGAATATCTATGTGCCAGAGTTTCTTCTCAAAACCTTGTTATTTGGAATATTTTTCGTAATAGAAAATTAAATTTTTCAGAAAAATCACAAAGTTTATTATAAACCAATTTTCTATTTATTGCATAATTATTTTTGTCTTACTTTTAAAAATAAAATTTTTATGACTCAATTTTAAATTATAGTCAATTATAATTAGTTGACTATAATAGTAGTTATTCTTATGTTTCATGACTACCTTTTAGAGTACTATACTTAGAATATATTTTTCTACTTTTTAGAACATATTTAGTTCTGAACTTGTTACATCTAAATTGTTTTAGCGTCACCTTCAATTTTGAGATATTGAGAGTATACTGTGTTTTTCTATTTTAAAGATACATTTTAGAGACCGAAATATGAGTATGTTTAAATATGAATTTTGAAAATAACAGCTAAGAAATTTCAACTTCTTTAAAGACATTTTAGCTTCCTTCTTAAGATGTAAAATTTTGAAATATTTCTTTTTAAGACAATTTCAATTTAAGACAATTTCAATTTAAGACAATTCAAAGGTGAAAGAGCCATTTTTATAAACGAAAAACTCAGCCATTTAGAATAACAGTGAGTTCACCACAAACACGCACATTCTTTTTTTAAATATAACTTAAATTTTTTATATTGCAATGTATAACAAAATTTCTTGAACAAATCAATATTTCTAAAATGTATTTCGAAATAATTATCCTAGCAATAGTCAAGCAATTCCAAAACAATTAAGCTAAGTATCAAGTGCGATAATTGAATATAAATTAAACTATCGCACTGGATACTTCAATATGATTTGTGCTTAATATTCGCAAAATGCTTTCTGTACTGATTTTAGAGAAGCTCGTGTATTAAAAAAACAGATGACGAAAATTATTTTTCACCTAGATAGGAAAACAATGATTATTGTAAAAGAAGAGTATTTTAATACAAAGATTATTCAAAATGAATAATCTTTTTTTTTATTCATGAAAAGAAATTTGCATTTAAAATTTGTAATAAAATTTATTCTATTTATTGTTATATTTTTAAAAAAAGTTTTTCCTAAAAAATTACAACAGTACAGAAAAGATTTGTCGAAAACTATTTAATAAACTATTTATATTAGAAAAAGTATTTTTAAAGTATAGAACTAGATTAAAAATATGCACTCAAAAATGATAAAGAAGTTTCTGCACTTAAAGAAGCAATTTTTATTGCAACTGTTTCCAAAAATAAACTTTACTTTCTTAATAAGAGACAGTTTCCTTACCTTTCTTACATTTTTTTAAAATACGTTGATCATACTGTATGATGTTTACATATAATTTTTAAAATAAATATGACGTTTATGGTTTTTTAACCACACACGTTTCATGCTCGGTTTTAAATCAAAATACAATTTTTGAGCAAAAAGGTTTATTAATTATTATTTAAAATAGATGCAACCACTTCTTTAAATTCAGAACAGAAACTTTTCAATTTGGAAAAACAAATGCATCGGAATTTAAATTTGGTAAAAATTTGAAAATTCCATTTTCAGTCTTTAATCAAAAGACTATGACCATAGAAAGAAATTAATAGTGATGCAATTTTTTGGATGAAACAATTCTAGCTGAGCTGATTTTACTAAATCAATTACCAAAAAAACCTAATAAAATAAACACTTAAAATGTTAATAAAGAAACTTTATAAAATATATTTTCTACTGAATGCATTTGTTTCTCCATACATTAAAAAATATCACGATTCAAAGATTTTAATAAAAATTGAAAGCTCTAGATCTTCAAATCTATGAAAGTATTACAAAATTTCTCTCTTTTAAAGCACATGAACTTTTCTAAGAAGTATCTTAGATAATACTGATCGAATATTTTTTTTATAAGTAAAACTGGATAATGAAACAATTCTCCTAATTTCGATTATTTTTCAGCTATCTAAAATGATTATTATTTCATACAAAAAAATCAGACGTTTAAATTTTCGAGCAAGTCGGGTGAACCATTTATTTAACGGATTGATAATTAATTTTTTGGAGGCTATTTTTAAAATAAAATAAAATCTTAACAAATACTTAAAAAGACGCCGAGATCAGAGTTGAAAAATTACCTATAACCGAAAATACTGTCACCAATAAGGAACCGTCCATCTTCATTTTTGTGGGGAAGAGACGATATAATGTAGAGATATCAGACTTTAGGGAATTTATTTGAAAAAGAATTTTCAATTCCTTAAAAAGAATAATTTTGGCTAACAAGCGATAATATTTTACTCTACAACATTAACTAACATTAACTCGGTAACATATTTTTTATAACCGTTGTTGAACAGCCGACCCAATTTTTGGATTTACGACTACTAATGTTCGACTCCGTAGCCTAGTCATCACCAAGCAATGACTTGCTCCAAAAATTACATATATAAACGAAGATGGACGTCACTGGGGCACCCGGGTACGTGAGGCCCGTATTTGCTTAACACTACAATTTTAGCTGATGCAATTACAATTGAAGATCAAGAGGAAGGAAAAGTTGGTCCATTAAATCTGATACTAAGAAAAATAAATTTGAAAGCAAGTTAATTTTCAAAGGAAGCATATGATGAAAATCGAAAGAAATTAAAATATACCTGAATATTACAAGCATTGATCTACGTCCACTGAAAATTTCAAATTAAAGTTAACAACTTTTGATATTTCGAAAATAAATTTTAAATCGGTTTGGACACGAATTGTTTTTTCCTCAGAATCCTTTCCCACTAATTATTCCTCTTCCTCATTGGTCTTCCCTATACTTTTCTTAGTTCTTGTCTATATAGGAACCGGGTTTTTTTATGCACGGCCCATCTTCACAGCGTAATAACTCCGGTGAAGATTTTCCACGTTTAATTATTTGTCAAAACTTAATAACCCTCAAAATGCTTAAGATGAACCAATAGTCATTTTAGCCGAAAATGCACGGAAAAAGTTATTAACAGATTTTTGCAAATAAAAGTTACAATTTCATGAAATTTAAAAATTAAAATTTTTAAAAACTAAATTTTTTAAAAAGGATTTTTTTTTAAATTTTTTAATTAAAAACATTTTTTAAACGCATTGTAGGGTTAAGCAAACCCCCTGGGGAAAATGTTGAATTCAATTAAAAGACAAAAACAAATTAGCCAAGTCAACCACAACTTTTCGTAAAAAAAAATTTAAAAAACTGTAGAACACAATTTGTTGTTTTAAGATTTGAATTTTGGCCTGGGGAGTTACGTTTGCATTATGTTTAATTGTCTCGCGTCTATTTTGAAAAATATTCTTTACAAACAAATAGATCATACATTATACTGTCACATCGGGATTATACAAAACCGGAAACTTTTTTCTATTGTATCTTTAAAAAAAAATTTTTTTTTTTTTGGTTTTAAGGTTCTTCGCTTCTGAGTTCAGTTCAAAATTACGAGAATTTATAGATAATACATTAAAATCTGTATAAATCGCTATGTGATAGTCCATTTTAATCCTGCATGGCGTTAAAAATATGATGAGCGCAGTTTGTCGCATGTGGACTTTTTCACAAGCTCACATTTTCAGTTATGCAAAGCTCAAATTTGAACTTTGGCACTATTTTGCGAGAAGCAAGCTATAAACTAGAAAAAATTAAATATACATTAAAATAAGTTAAAAGACAGTTTTCAATCAGGTTTTAACGTATGTACAACAAATTTTAACATTGATTATGCATTTTCAAAATAATTTCATCGACAACTCAGTAGAAACGGTAAATAAGAATAAAAAGTTGGGTGGTTAAATAAAGTCGAATCTAGTTATTAGAAATAAGCAAAATCTATGGAGGGACGGTGAAAAGGCAATTATGGGTTAAAAGTACGGAGGAAAAGAAATGGTTATTTAAAAAAAATTTACATTTATAATAAAAATATATTTAATAAAATAATTTGAAATAGTAAGACAAAAAATAAGCAAGAAAAATAATTCGAGAGATTTAAGGAAGAGAAGTAAAAATCAGAGGGAGGAAAGCATGCAAAAGGAAGTAAATATGCAGGAAAATTGTAAAATATATATTTAAAACTTAATCCACCCCTTAAATTTTGATATTCTGCATTAATTTAAAAATAACTAAAGAAGTTAAATTTCGTATTTTCACAAGAGTTGATTGCGACCTAATTTTCTCACGTATATACCCTGAGTATGGTTGATGCATCGATCACAGCCCATCATCAATGGAATGCCACAGATCATACATATGAAAGCACTTCTTTATGAAATCACCATTGAGGAAACTATGGTAGAGTGTTACACCCCATAAATCGCAGGATTCCCTTAATGATGCTCTCATGGAGTAGTGGGTCCATATATTTTTTTCCCCGACGACACTTCATTGAATGAGGCAATGATGAATATTCCCATTACCACGTTACTCGAAGCATATATACATCAGGCTACAAATACAAAAAATACAAAAGAATAAAAATTAATTTCTTCAAAAATACAAAATTTTTAATTTTGATTTATTTTTGTTTACTTCCTTTTGCAGATAGTATATAGACATGAATTTTAAATTCAATTGCTAAGAAAACAAAACAAAAAGGGGAATTTACATCGTATTTAAAGTCTAAATATTATTGTTTTGAGTTCATTGAGAAGACCGAGTAACTCCATGACGTCATTCATGATCGGAAAAATGAAATTTTTCAGAAGCATATTCTTAATTCGTGTTAGAAACCCTTATTTTTTTCTAGGCATTCGAAACAAGCATTGATTCGAAATCGAACATTCTTATTTCGATTCCTTCTCACATCATCGTACACCAACACCCTCTCATCGGTTTATGTTATTTACCATTTCTGCATCTCAGATTTTTATTTATTTACTTATTAATTTTTTTTTTTTTAGAGAGAGTGAAATTTTTTTCGTTTTTAACTGTCATGGACCCATTGTTTTTATGTTCGCCACTTTTTTCATTGCGATTTTTCAGCTTTTTACTCAAAACCTAATAGAAAAGGCAGAAAATAGACTTGCAACAATGGATTGTGGGCATACCCGCATCTTACTTAATTAATCATGTGATTGATTTTATGCTCTATTTTGCAAGAGGGAAGAATATATTAACTTAAGAAGTCTAGTTATTCCTACCTATCAGTTTAAGCGATTAAAAAGTTTCCTTTGGTAAAAATTTCGCTGATATTGGTTGTAGGCATTTATTGGATGCAATACCAGGGTTGTAACACAAAATTTCAAAATATTTTTCAGCTCTCGGGTCCAGACCAGAGCATCAAGAAAGCTTTAAATTCAACATATTTCAGTACAAGACATTCAACATATTTCTTTTATGTACATAGGGCACATTATTTGAGCGCAGTCAGGTCCAAATAATTCATAGTCAGAGACTCCTTATCCTTTTTTATAATAGAAAAATAGGATGAATAATTATTAATTTTATCCTTGTGATTGTGAATATTAAAGGGGAAAATAAAAATTTAAGAGGTATTTTCCGTTGAATTTTCATAATTTACTTCAAATTTATTCAATTTTCCTACATTTTCCCATTTTTTCAGTTCTATTTTATTTGCGTCTTAAAAACAATTTAGTGTGAAAAGGTTAAACTAATCTAAAAGGTTAAACCCATCATCCAGTTCCCTTGCTATATCTAAAGGTTAAACTCTTCATCCAGCTCACTTGCTATATATAAAGGTTAAACTCATCATCCAGCTCCCTTGCTATATTTAAAGGTTAAACCCTTCATCCAGCTCCCTTGCTATATTTAAAGGTTAAACCCTTCATCCAGCTCCCTTGCTATACATAAAGGTTAAACTCATCATCCAGCTCCCTTGCTATAATTTATTTTCAATCTATAAATCTCATTATACACTGGTTATCATAAATTAAGGAAAAATCACAAAAATAGCGATAACTCTTTCAAAAGTAAGCCAAACCGTGCAAAATTTGCATATGTTGTCCACTAAGAGTAGCTGAGTAAAATTGCAATATGCAAATTAGTGGCGCTGCACTCGGCTTACGTCATCTGCCTGGAGCATAAAAGTCCAAGTTTGAGAGAAAGCACACAAATTTTACTGTGATTGCGACATTGAAAATCTGAGATAGCCAATTCGTAATAATGACCTCTAGGCATCATTTGCCTGAAGAACTACGATGGAGAGCCATCGGGAGACTAGAGGCAGGGCAGAGTCAATCAGAAGTGGCCAGATGGCTAAATGTGAGTCCATCTGTGGTTCATAGACTTTGGAGGCAATTTCAAACCACAGATTCGGCATCTAGGAGGTTCAGTCAAGGACGGCCAACTGTTACGACCAGTGCCGATGACCGATATTTGACATTAACTGCACGCAGGAATAGAACCGCTACTCCGACACATCTTAGATCCTCTCTTGCTGCAGCCACCGGAAGGTTGGTGTCAACGTCAACTGTGCGCAGAAGGCTCCACGAAGGTGGTCTGTATGCGAGACGACCAGCCATTTGCGTGCCGCTCACATCACGCCATAGGAGAGACCGTTTGCAGTGGGCCCGACAACATGTCCACTGGACGTCAGATCAATGGAGGCCTGTTCTCTTTACGGATGAGTCCAGGTTTAGTCTAGAAAGTGACAGTAGACGTTATTTGATATGGAGAGAACCTGGGACCCGTTATCATCCATCAAACATCCGTGAAAGAGATGCATACGGAAGAGGCAGTGTCTGTGTTTGGGGAGGCATATCCTTAGGAGGGCGCACATACCTCCATGTCTTTCCAAGGGGAACCGTGAATGCTCAGGTTTATCGAGACAACATCCTTGATGCTTATGTGCGCCCATATGCCGGGGCAATTGGTGATTGCTTCCTGTTACAGGACGATAATGCAAGACCACACAGAGCTCGCATTGTTGATGATTATCTTCAACAGGAAACAATTACTCGCATGGAGTGGCCAGCTCGATCCCCGGACTTGAATCCTATCGAGCACGTTTGGGATGCTCTAGGGAGGCGTGTATCTGCCATCAATCCGCCCCCTCAGACCCTTGCCACGCTTGCAACTGCTTTACAAGAGCAATGGCTCTCACTTCCTATTGAACTGATAGACCGCATAATTGAAAGCATCACACATCGCTGTTTGTGCTGTATTGCTTCTAGAGGCAATCATATTCCATATTAAAGGTACTTTTTCTATTGCAAACCGATACTTCCAATTTGTTTATTTTATACATGTGCTAATTTCTATACTACTATTAATGTCTGATAATTTCTTTTTATGTTGTTTAATACCTTACTATGTGTTGTATATTGTGGGTAAGTTTCATAAAATTCCATGTGTAATTTCTTGAGTTATCGCGATTTTTGTGAATTTTCCTTAATTTATGATAACCAGTGTATCTTAAAACATCATTAAAAAACATTTTTAAACTTTTACCTTAAAAAGTTATCATATATTTAAACAATGATCTAATATATCTCTAATATAAAATCTGGAATGATTTAATATCGATGTAAAATTCTCTCTCTCAAGTAACGTAAGCAACCTTCATAATTGCCATGCTAATGCGATTTTTTGTATGTCTTGTAAGAAAAGGCAAACATTCAATCGTGGTAAAAATGCCATGTTAAAGAACAATGTTTGTAGAAAGAAATCGATGTTGGTTTCTATAATTTACGGGATGGAACTGAAAAAAAAAATGAAAATGGTATTTACGATATTTAGATTAACACACTCAACAATAAGAGGGAGGTTGGAGATTATAAACGGATGTAAGCCATGAACGAAAAAGGATTTACCAAACAATTGATAAGCAAAAGAAATATATTTTCATAACAGCCTTTCAATAATACTAAACTGCTGCAATAAGAATTACAGTACAGACTTTTAAATGCTTAAAATAGTTGAAATATTATAAGTGAATTACTATTGTGATTGATGATTGTTCAGAAATTATTTGAGCTTTCCTTTTATTTGCTCAATTTAATGAACGTCTTCAGTTAACATTAATAAGTGGGAAATAAACTAGACTTTTTAAAAAAAAAAATCTGTGTTAGAACTGATAAAAAATTCTTTTTGAATTATTTGACAATTTTCTAAATGCAATTTAAATATGTCTAAAATTTTCCAAAAATTTCAAAGTCTAAAAGCATTCAAAATTCAAAGAAAATTATTAGTTTTTATTATTTTTTTTTTTTTGGATTTATTGAACTATTTCATTAATGGAATAAATAAAAAGTTGAATAGGTTATTTTTGACCTTTCCAAAAATAAAAATAAAAATTATGAACTAACAAAACTTTTACATTTAAAGTTAATTGACATTCATTATGTGGAAAATTCGGGTGTTCAACCATATTACACAAAAAACCAAATTTATCGAAATATCCAAAATTTTTGAAAATTAATAAAAGTAATTTTTTCGTTAATTTCCTTTATTTTTAAAATTTTTTGATAATTAAAAAAATAAATGGACTGTAAGATCATTTGCAGAACAACTAATAATTGCTTCATTTCAAACTAAGGTATGCCAGGAAATAAAGCAACTGAAGTAATACAAACAAAAGAATTGGTGGAGACAAGTTCGAATCTTATCTTTTTCTGGAGCTATGCGTGGTGATTCACTGCCAGTTATTTGTTTTTAAGTTTCTCGTGGGTGGCCACGAGAAACCACGAGTCACGTGGTGGCCCACGTGACTTCTAAACAGACTGTGCAGAAGTCACGAAAAGCTTCGTAATTATTTTAGTTTAATTACCGATACGAAAATCTTTTCATTCAACTGACAGTGGTAAATGATTTTGTCAACAAAACCGCAAATAGTTTTTAATACTGTTAAAGGATTTCAAAATTCTAATACTTATCAATCAATAACTGTAGAAGATGGCTGAAGAGCTTTTTAAAACATTTATTTAGTTTTATTTTCAGAACCAATAATATTTTTTCAAAACTATTTTTGACTTTTTATACGTTAAACTATTTTTAAAAAAAATTATAAGACTTAATGTTAACAGTAATAAAATGTCATTAAAAGTTAAGGCGCCAAATACAACTGCAATTTGTATGTATAAAATATTTAATTCTCTACAGTAAAACGCATTTAAAGGAGAGGCAAGATACGCAGGTACAGCTGCGTATGAACAAACATTAGATATAATATTCCATTCATGCATTAATTAATAGCCTACTAATAAAAAAATTAATATCGTTAACTTAGAGAAATTACAAATTTTTAACTGCATTAATTTCCTACTAAACATGGGAATTATTTAATAAATTATTAGGATGGGCCTCTTCGATAAATGATTGAAAAGACGATGAACTTGTAAACATTGATCAATTTGTAAATATTAGTGGAAAAATAAATTTGAAATTTTAAACGCTATTTCAAATATCCTAGTTATTTCATCTGATGTAATTTGAGAAGACGTGTTTTTAGAATACGGGATTAAGATTTTCTGTACCCTTTTAAAATTATATTTGTTCAATAAGATTTTAAAGTTGAGATGAATATCAAAATATATTCACGTTTATAGTATGAATCATACCTGAGTACAATAAAATTTTCTTTTGAGTAATTCGTTGTCATTTGATTTTTTTTAATACTATTTTTGATTATTTTATAAAACAATAATATTTTTTTATATTAATATTCCACTTTCATAAGAAGCAGTAGCAATTTGACAATTATTAAAATCTATTATTGTCAATTTCAAAACACCTGTAAATCACAAAATATCTAATTTAGAAAAAAAATATATGAGCTACCATTTGGATTTTAAAATGATCTTTTTTTTTATTTCATGAATAAGCTTAGAATAAAAATTATAGTAACGTCCCTCTTTTGGAGAAAAGGAATCAAACAATTTTAAAAATTACTGTTATTTTTATTTTTAAAATATCGAAACGGTCAGGAAAAACTGCTATTTTGTTATCGTTGTTTTATTCAGTTGTCGATTTTATGTAACAAGGTATGTAGCCAGATTTTTGAACAAAAAAAATAAGTACCTTTTAAGTACTCAAAAATATTTTAATCACTTTTTTAAAACAAATCATAATTAGGATTTGTGCAGAAATAAAAAAATTTTCAATCTTTTAAAGTTCTTAATTTATAAAAAAAAAAACAATAAAATTCAAAAGAAAATTCAAAAACTTTACTTAATCATGATAAAGTAACTACATTCTGATAAATATTGCAGAGAAAAATGCGAAAACCATGCATTTTTGTAATTTCGGACGACAATCGTCACGGTAAAGAAAAAATCTCTTTTTAAAAGACGGAAAATTAAGCACCTTTTTACAAACCCCGAATAAAAAAGGGAACTTTAGAAATCGTAAACCAAAAATAAGCACTTTTTAAAGACGCTACGCACCCTGTGTAATATGAAAACCTTCCTAAAAATGGATTGGTTGAAGGAAAAAAAAATTTGAATGAAAAAATAACATTGAAAATTTGAATAAAAAAAATAACAATTTTCTTAAGAAAAGGTAGCATTTTAAAAACAATTATAAGTTTGTTTTGTACAAGGTTTGAGTGTAACCAATCCAAAAAAAAATTTTATTAATCAAAAAATTCGAAATATGTTTTAAAAACTAATCTTAAAAAATATATGAATCTAAATATAAACTTTTTTTACTAATTAGATGAGCTAGTATGAAACTTGTCAGACCATATCCTTTTTTTCTTTTTTTTTCTTTCAAATGAACATGTTTCGGTGAAAAAGGATTTTACGGGGAAAAGTACCAGAATCGTGGATGTCGGTACTTTTTATCGGAATTTGGACCGGATTCTTTTGTAGTGTATTGCAAAACTGTTCGAGATTGTTTCAATCAAGACATAAAAGCACTCTTAAGTTTTTGATTTCTGTGATACGGCGTTTAAAAGGTTTTCCTTTCTAATGAGCGATGTGGTCAATACTTTGCATTCTTTCTCACTGTTTACTCCTAAGGCAGGAATTAAGTTTCACACACCCCTAAAAAGTGATTAAATAATAAAGGACAGGACTATGGTGATTTGAAGTACAAAATAATACAACTTTTATCGGATCATTCTGATTTTTTTTCAAAATACTACCATTACTAATTCAACTCAGTATAAAAAATTTTACAAAATACTTCATTTGTTTTAAAATTATTTTTTTTAAAAAATAAATATACATAAAAAATTTTGCTATTGTGTTTGAAATATTTTAGAATAAATCTTTGAAAAAAATATAGCTAGTAAAATATTTAAACAAAAATAAAATATTTATGAAGATAAAAATAATATAAAATAAGATTGAAAAAAAAATATTTAAAAATAAAAGTTTATAAATACTTAATCTGAATAATTGTTTTCAGACTAATACAATAACGTATTTAATAGAAGTTTTTCGAACGACAAATATTTTTTATAGACAAAATTTTGAGGATTTCTTTAGATTAATTCCGAAAATATATTTTCCTTTTACGTGGATTTCCTTTTTAATAACAATAAATAAATTTTTAACGTTCAGGTGGTTTAAAAAAAAAGGTTGATAACTGCTTAAAGAAACACTAGAAAATAAGTTGGAATGATGTCTCTATTCAAGCTCTTTTAATTACGTTATAACAGTGACCAATAAAGGTAGGCATGAAATAAAAAAAATACTAATTTAAAAATAGTAATGAATGCTGGACCGAGATTTTATTTAAAATAATTAATTAGCTAATTAGAAATAAATAGTTTATTCAAAATTATATTTTTCATCCAAAAGGAGCATGTGAATTACAAATAATTTTGCCCCTCTTATTTTTCCATCAAACTTATTTTATATCACCGTATGATTTCATTGCATTGAACACGCAGCGATGTTTAGGCTTGGCGCAGTGAAAGTGCCTGCAGCAATTATGCACTACTTTCAACAAAAAAATAGTGATAAACATTTAATTATTATTGGGGGAAATAAAATAAATACTAATGTGAAATAAGAACTGAAAAGAATGGCTAAAAAATGATACTACTTAGTATCGCTAATCGTAATAGTATCGTTTATTACTTGGAAACTTCTACAAGTTCAAAAGTAGTTTACACAACCATTACTAGTTGAGTAGTTATAATAGCGTTCTTAAACAATGAAGTGCTAAGCTCTCATTAGTTGATACATCTTGTAGGGAGAGCAGAAATTGCCTACTTTCATCTATCATAAGCTTCCCCAAGATTGGATCGAATTAGCATGTCTCATATACTAGTGAATTGATGTTAAACAATCGTAGTGGTAGATACGCCACAATACTCCTCCCACCAAAATTTTATCAGGGATATAATTCGATGTACGGTTACCAGTATTTGCGAAAGACAGGGAGAGCTGTGTTAAGTTTACCGTATTTAGAGAGCATGTGAGAGTTGTATTAGGTTCACCGTTTTGAGCGTTTGTCGTGAGAGCTGTATTAAGTTCACGGTTCTCATCACGAAATAACTGTAGCAAAGTGGAGTTGCATACAAACTTTTAAATCATTTACATGTAGTTGTGTGGAAAGAAATCAAAAACAATACATTAAAACATGGTTACCACTAGAATAATTTTTTTACAAAAAGCGTAGAAAGTTGCCAGTCCTGTATTAGTTAATATTTAAGACTTATTAATTAATATGGTTATTATAATAAAATAAATAAGAGATTAAGTGGTAAAATGCGGATAAAACTTGGAAAATAAATTTCAATTTTCAAACGCTATTTCAGTAAATCTTAAATGCCCTAAGTCTCAAACAAATCATCGAACTTGCGACTTTGAAAAACCAGTTTGAGAAGTGAATTACACATCATTCGATCCCGCCAACAGCAAAAAGAATACTTACACCCTCGAAATGAATTTTAAAAATTTATTAAATTTGAGGATTAGTATACTTTGTAACACAAATCTTTCGTATTTTTATAAAATTTTGAATAAAGAAAAAAAAATCGAAAATTATATCTTTTCTAGTGTATTATTTACTTCAATTTTATTAAAATCTAATGGTGAAAAACGTATTGACAATTTCTTGGACTCTGTATTTTTAGCACTATAAGAAAGCCCTCAAACTTTACGCATTTTGTATATTGTCAAAATATTTGAGAATTTTTTATGCATATCCCGAAGATAGTTTAACTTAGTTTAATATTTACAAATTCAGAAAAAGAACATATTGGCGATTTCATGGATTTCACATTTTTATTTATCACTCCAAAGCAGCGAAATACGTTTACTAGACATGGCTTTGCACAGGTTTTTGATACTATACACTAACACTATTTAAGCATTTACCAATGAATAACGAGCCATTTTTGAAATTATAGTTTAAATTTTTTAATTTTCAGATTCAAGCTAAAAGAAAGGAATTATAAAGGGAAGAAAAAAGCTTTGAAAGACCATACGTGTGGCTTGCTTAAGCGAAATTCATAAAATTTAAGTAAAATATAGCAAAAAGACTTTCTTATAACATTTTTATATACATGATTTCTCATTTTATGTTCCGTAAAAATAGCTGATTACATGTAATATTCGTAAATTTTACAAATTTGCTTTATTAAGTGTATAAAAATTATCTGAAATAAAGTAAAACCGATGTAAAAAAAGAGCTTCATTAGTGAAATTTCATGCATCTAATTTTATATTTAATACTCAGTGAAATGAGTCATAAACACAGTAAACCTAAAAAATGCTCAGGATATTAATTTCGTTCTTGCGATATGTATTAATAGATTTGCTAACAACTTAAAAATACGATAAAATTGATAGTTCTAAAACTCATAACAAGCTTAAATTGAATGATTACCGTTTACATATTAACTATTGGTCATAAACAAACCAAAGCGTGGGGAAATTTTTTTCTTAATCTGATATTTGTAAAGTATTTGTACTCCGATTACAATATGGCTAATGACTGACTTGTAACACTAAATGCAAGAAGGAATTAAAAGTTTCTTATTACAATTAAAATGTTTTTAAATGCAATGAATTTTCAATGCATTTATGCAAAAAAAGTACTGATTTGAATATCAAGATAATAAAAAAGATTTTACGCAATCAATTTAAAAATAAAAGCTTTTTTTCGTGATATATTGGTTTCTTTTTGAAATTGTGTTTTAGCCGACCAACGACTTTAAATTTTGCAATTTGCAGTAGTTTTAAGAAAAATTACTGTTCATCACTGTAGTTTACATACTGATCAAATACTAAACCATAGGAACAACAGGGTGCGCACCCAGGTTTTTTCAGCAAAAAATAAGCACCTCCTTTCAAGTACTTTTTAAGCACTCAAAAAATATTTTAAATCACTATAAAAAAAAACATAATTAGGATCTGTGCAGTAATAAAAGTAATTTTTTCTATCGTTTAAAGTTCTTAATTTATAAACATAATCAAAAAAATTCAAGAACATTTTCAAAAACTTGATATAATCATGATAAAATAACTAGTTTCTGATAAATATTGCAGAGAAAATTTCGAAAAATCATGCATGTTTTGTAATTTAAAATGACAATCGACACGGCAAAGAAAAAATTACTTTTTAAAAGGTAGAAAATTAAGCACTTTTTACAAACCCCGAATAAAAAATAAGCACCTTTAAGTACTTTTTAAAAACGCTGCGCACCCTGGATAATAAATATTTAAGTCAAAAATACAATTATACGCGGGATAATTTTATCTTTAAGCAATCATTAATGTCAGTGTTTTTCACAGACAGTCAATTGCTGTTATAATAATTGGTTAAATATTTAAAAGCTGATATTTTGCACATTAGCATGAAAAATTCAGGTTACTTTTTTTTTGGGGGGGAGGGGGGGAGTTTGGCTGGTGCTAGCTAAAAGCTAAAAATTACATTGGAAACGATTAGGCAATTTTGAATTAGTTAGCAATTAGGTAACAGTTTCAATTATTTATAAAATATTGAATCAAAGAGGGGAAGCACATTTAGGCAAGGAAAGTTTTACCTGGAATACTAGTTCTCGTTAGGAAAAGTGACCATTCAATTTAAAGAGCTACAAAATTAAAAATATTTTTAAAAAAAGTATAAATCAACCCATTAATTTTTAATTTTTGAAGTAACCATTGCCAACAATAGCTGAAATAAAATGCTTTTTATATTTGATTTGTAACACATTGTGCCTAACCTTCCCACAAAACGTATACCTTCTATGCATAGATTGTAGCAAGATACGAATACTTTATTCTTATTATTTTATGTAAGAACATTTAATTGATCAAATACATTTTAGAAATGGATAAAAAAAAATAGATAAATTTAAAAAAAAAAGCAGTTTTGAAGTTTTAAGTAAAAGCAAAAGAGCATAAAATTATCTTTCATTGAAGTAACTCTTATTAACAAGTTTTAAAAAAGTACTTGTTTTGAAAAATAACAAAGTTTTTTAAAAAAGAATTGAAAAAAATCTAACTATTAATAATTATAGCAGTCAAATTAAACATTTACCAACAATCAGTTAGCAATTAAATTTCAAAATTAAGAGTAAAAATTATAAATATTTCATTATATGACTAGTTTTGTTTTTTAAAAAATATTTTGTTTCAGAAAACTAATGGCTGATTCAAGAGCTTTAAAATTTTTAAAACAATCTAACGAGGTTTTGAAAATTTTATATCTGAAGTGCTTTTTTTTCAAGCATGGCGAGCATTTTTTTCTCCTTTTTCATTTATATCAAATATATAAGTCATAAAAAGGTGTGCATCAAAAAAGGGAAGCAAACATTTATAAATAAAGCTGCAAAACAAGGCTTAGTTTTAGCATCTAAGTGTTTCGCTAATTTTTTGAACATTTACCGTAGACACATCGATAACTGAAAAAATTCGAAAGCACATTAGAAGAACTATTAATACTTGATTAATCTATAGCTCTTTCAATGCTTCCTGTTCATCACAAGTTGAAATTAAAAACCTTTACACTTAAAAACTAATAATAAACTTTAGTATGCTTCAAATACAGTGATCTAAACTATATGCTTTTTTTTAAATTGATAATTTGGCAGTGATTAAAAATGTTCCACCATTCTCAATCTGTAAATAGAAACTAAATGCAAATCCTGGTTCCATAGAAGGTTTGGATTAGATTCCTTATCCTGATCTATACGGATTAAAGGGCAGTTATCGAATTCCCTCTTGAGTATATGGATCATTATTTTAAAGGTAGGTGATTCTCACTCAAATAGCGATAGGTTTCTTGAAAAGAATCTTCATCGAAGGCACGTGTAAAAAATAATTAGAAAAAATTAGAACTTAGAATTAGAAAGAGTCAGTTATTTGACTCGTAAATGCCTTCATAGCCTTAATAGAAATCAAAATTAAAACAAGATGGTCGTCTAAATGTGGTAGAATAAGAAGTCGTTTTACTAAAAGTGTTAAACATCAATTAAAGAAGAAAATTTAAAAAAAAATAATATACGATACCTAATAACTTATAATAAATATTAAATTACTCAAGGTGGCTATCACGAATTTTTTTTTGAGCAGAACCTAATAAAAATGTTCTATAACAATTAACTGCACTTAAGTTGCAAAAATAATTTTCTTTTAATCAAGGAGTCTGATAAACACGAAGAAAAAACATTTTCTGCCTATCTCTCGTATGGATTACGTCGCAGAAAAGTAGAAGAAATTTTTGCAAAGACAGAAAAAGAAATTAAAATAGAAAACTCAACATTAGAAGCGTTTATAAAAGTAGATCTTTTTAATCTGATTAGAGGTCGAGATAAACACAATACCAAAAAGATGCTAAATTTTAAAAAAAATAAGTTTCCATTTTTACTAATGGCTAAACATAAAAGCAATTATTATGTTCTTTAATCAACTCGTTTCCATTTGTAATTGTTGATTCCAGCTGTATATATTAGGTTCTATGACAGAAAAATAAGTTTAATTAAGATGTTTCTATAACCAAATTTCAGATTTTTGTCAAGTACAAAAACACTTCGCACAAACTAATTTTCAGAAGAAAAAAAAGGAAATCGGGACATTTTTAGTAAATTGGTGTTTTAGGTGAAAAGCTAAAATGGAAATACAATATATTCAATCAATTGAACTGTAAAAAGTATTTAATTAAATATTCATTTACTCTTAGAATATCTGGCATTCATGTAAGAGGATATCGTGATAAAGATTGCCATTCATTTAAGAACAATCATTTAAGCATAAATTTGAGTATCGTCACAAAAAAAAAAAAAAGGTTTCAGCTAAACAAAAGCTTCAAAATTATTTTTTAAAAATTAGCAATTTGGAATTAGATTCCAAAGATACAAGTTAAGAAAGTCTGCGAAAAATTCTTATTAATTTCCTGTGAATAGAACGAAGTTTTCATTTCAAAACGAAAGATTTTGCTTCACTCTGCTTTTAGAAATACTCTGATTTCATAATTTCTGGCCTCCAGTAATTGGAACGATAAGTGAAACGATAGGTTTTTGCTTCGGCCTGTTTTAAAAAGAATTTTATTGATTTCATAGTAAATATTTAAAATAACAGGTTCAACTTTTAAGAAACGTTCTCTTAATATCATCTTATACTGCTTGATAGTAGTTCAATATTAAGTTGATTATCTAAATAGAAACATTTCACGAATCGTCATTTGGTT
This sequence comes from Parasteatoda tepidariorum, assembly GCF_982258835.1. Lineage (NCBI taxonomy): Eukaryota > Metazoa > Arthropoda > Arachnida > Araneae > Theridiidae > Parasteatoda > Parasteatoda tepidariorum. The sequence goes on along the minus strand of NC_141755.1, from coordinate 129,816,416 downwards.
CAATAATTTTGAAGATTCCGATAATAGGTTCAAATTTATTAGTTTAAAGAGGTTAAAAAATTGAAAATAAATTGTTTGATTCGAAGTACTTAAATTAGTTCGTCATTTAAAATTTAATTCACAAAAGTATAACCTTGTACTTAAGGTTTTCATTATTTCCGAACTTAGAAGAATATATCTCACTCATTTTACAAGGAAGTATTGGGAAAAAAGTATGAAACACTAATGCTAAGATTTTTTTTAATGCATAATATTAATTTTTTCAGTTGAAAGAGTTCAAAGCAATTAATATGTTTCAAAATTAGCCTATAAGAGGGCAAAAAAATTTTACAAAATTTTTTGACAGTAAAAATATAAAACTAGATAAAACATTATGGACACAGTTTGCTTTTATTTATTTTTTTCATTTTTTGTATTTCTTTTTTTAATATTTCTTTTTTTAATATTTTTTTTTTATATTTCTCTTTTTTTATATTTTTTTCTTTTTTATATTTTTTCTTTTTCATATTTTTTCTTTTTTATATATTTCCTTTTTTTATATTTCTTTTTTTTATATTTCTTTTTTTTATATTTCTTTTTTTTATATTTCTTTTTTTATATTTTCTTTTTCTTTATATTTTCTTTTTTCATATTTTTTATATTTTTAAAATTTTTTTTCATTCTTTTTTATATTTTTTTTTTAGAAATTTATTAATCATTTATTAATAAATTTCTAAAAATAACAGTAAATATGACGAATATAACAGTACATGACTAGTTTTCTAATTGACAATCAGAAAAATAATTTGCTTGAAAAATTCATTGTTTTCTGACTGAAAAGCTTTAGAGATTATAATAAACGCTTCAACGGCTTTCGTGCAAATTGCATTTTTGTAGTACATTTTATAAGCATTGCGTGGATTTTTTTATATTCAATAATTCTTTGTCCTTAAAATCATAAAAAAGGTATGCATCAAAAGTGGAAATGATAATTTAATAAAGAAAACTGAGCCAAAAATATTTTTTTTTGGTCATAAGAACTTTTCACTCATTTTTGTATATTTACCAATAGACATAACTGAAGGAATTTGAAAATAATTTAGATATACGATTCAAGTTTAAAATCATATTTAAATATTTCGAAACTTATATTTCTTTTTCATCACAAATTGAAATTATAAACAACTTTTCAAATTTAATTTTTAATAACTAAAATCTCACTTAAATATGCTTAAAATTCATCTTTTTAATTAATAAATTTGGCAGCGATAAAAGAAAATACTGTAAAATATCACAATCCGTTAATACAATCTAAATGCAAATCCTGGGTTCCATAGTAATATTTTGATTAGATTTACATTATTAGCAACTCACTGTGGTTGGTGGAAGTCGGATTCGTATTGACCAGCCATGCCATAGCTGGGATACGAACCTGGCTCACCGCATTGGAAGGCGAACGCTCTATCCCCTTAGCCATAGCGGCGCAAGATTTACAGTAATTCCCTGCGGTCGGTCCAAGCCGGATGCGGATTCGTATCTACCAGCCATGTCATCGCTGGGATACGAACCCGGCTCACCTCTTTGGGAGGCGAACGCTCTATCCCCTGAGCCATCGCGGCGCAAGATTTGCAGTAATTCCCTGTGGTCGGTCCAAGCCGGATGCGGATTCGTATCTACCAGCCATGTCATCGCTGGAATACGAACCCGGCTCACCTCATTGGGAGGCGAACGCTCTATCCCCTGAGCCATCGCGGCGCAAGATTTACAGTAATTCCCTGTGGTCGGTCCAAGCCGGATGCGGATTCGTATCTACCAGCCATGTCATCGCTGGAATACGAACCCGGCTCACCTCATTGGGAGGCGAACGCTCTATCCCCTGAGCCATCGCGGCGCAAGATATCCCCTGAGCCATCGCGGCGCAAGATTTCCAAGCCGGATGCGGATTCGTATCTACCAGCCATGTCATCGCTGGAATACGAACCCGGCTCACCTCATTGGGAGGCGAACGCTCTATCCCCTGAGCCATCGCGGCGCAAGATTTGCAGTAATTCCCTGTGGTCGACCCAAGCCGGATGCGGATTCGTATCTACCAGCCATGTCATCGCTGGAATACGAACCCGGCTCACCTCATTGGGAGGCGAACGCTCTATCCCCTGAGCCATCGCGGCGCAAGATTTCCAAGCCGGATGCGGATTCGTATCTACCAGCCATGTCATCGCTGGAATACGAACCCGGCTCACCTCTTTGGGAGGCGAACGCTCTATCCCCTGAGCCATCGCGGCGCAAGATTTGCAGTAATTCCCTGTGGTCGGTCCAAGCCGGATGCGGATTCGTATCTACCAGCCAAGTCCTCGCTGGAATACGAACCCGGCTCACCTCATTGGGAGGCGAACGCTCTATCCCCTGAGCCATCGCGGCGCAAGATTTGCAGTAATTCCCTGTGGTCGACCCAAGCCGGATGCGGATTCGTATCTACCAGCCATGTCAACGCTGGAATACGAACCCGGCTCACCTCATTGGGAGGCGAACGCTCTATCCCCTGAGCCATCGCGGCGCAAGATTTCCAAGCCGGATGCGGATTCGTATCTACCAGCCATGTCATCGCTGGAATACGAACCCGGCTCACCTCATTGGGAGGCGAACGCTCTATCCCCTGAGCCATCGCGGCGCAAGATTTGCAGTAATTCCCTGTGGTCGACCCAAGCCGGATGCGGATTCGTATCTACCAGCCATGTCATCGCTGGAATACGAACCCGGCTCACCTCATTGGGAGGCGAACGCTCTATCCCCTGAGCCATCGCGGCGCAAGATTTCCAAGCCGGATGCGGATTCGTATCTACCAGCCATGTCATCGCTGGAATACGAACCCGGCTCACCTCTTTGGGAGGCGAACGCTCTATCCCCTGAGCCATCGCGGCGCAAGATTTGCAGTAATTCCCTGTGGTCGGTCCAAGCCGGATGCGGATTCGTATCTACCAGCCAAATCATCGCTGGAATACGAACCCGGCTCACCTCATTGGGAGGCGAACGCTCTATCCCCTGAGCCATCGCGGCGCAAGATTTGCAGTAATTCCCTGTGGTCGACCCAAGCCGGATGCGGATTCGTATCTACCAGCCATGTCATCGCTGGAATACGAACCCGGCTCACCTCATTGGGAGGCGAACGCTCTATCCCCTGAGCCATCGCGGCGCAAGATTTACAGTAATTCCCTGTGGTCGGTCCAAGCCGGATGCGGATTCGTATCTACCAGCCATGTTATCGCTGGAATACGAACCCGGCTCACCTCATTGGGAGGCGAACGCTCTATCCCCTGAGCCATCGCGGCGCAAGATTTACAGTAATTCCCTGTGGTCGGTCCAAGCCGGATGCGGATTCGTATCTACCAGCTATGTCATCGCTGGAATACGAACCCAGCTCACCTCATTGGGAGGCGAACGCTCTATCCCCTGAGCCATCGCGGCGCAAGATTTGCAGTATTTCCTGTGGTCGGTCCAAGCCGGATGCGGATTCGTATCTACCAGCCATGTCAAAGCTGGAATACGAACCCGGCTCACCTCATTGGGAGGCGAACGCTCTATCCCCTGAGCCATCGCGGCGCAAGATTTACAGTAATTCCCTGTGGTCGGTCCAAGCCGGATGCGGATTCGTATCTACCAGCCATGTTATCGCTGGAATACGAACCCGGCTCACCTCATTGGGAGGCGAACGCTCTATCCCCTGAGCCATCGCGGCGCAAGATTTACAGTAATTCCCTGTGGTCGGTCCAAGCCGGATGCGGATTCGTATCTACCAGCTATGTCATCGCTGGAATACGAACCCGGCTCACCTCATTGGGAGGCGAACGCTCTATCCCCTGAGCCATCGCGGCGCAAGATTTGCAGTATTTCCTGTGGTCGGTCCAAGCCGGATGCGGATTCGTATCTACCAGCCATGTCAAAGCTGGAATACGAACCCGGCTCACCTCATTGGGAGGCGAACGCTCTATCCCCTGAGCCATCGCGGCGCAAGATTTACAGTAATTCCCTGTGGTCGGTCCAAGCCGGATGCGGATTCGTATCTACCAGTCATGTCATCGCTGGGATACGAACCCGGCTCACCTCTTTGGGAGGCGAACGCTCTATCCCCTGAGCCATCGCGGCGCAAGATTTACAGTAATTCCCAGTGGTCGGTCCAAGCCGGATGCGGATTCGTATCTACCAGTCATGTCATCGCTGGGATACGAACCCGGCTCACCTCTTTGGGAGGCGAACGCTCTATCCCCTGAGCCATCGCGGCGCAAGATTTGCAGTAATTCCCTGTGGTCGGTCCAAGCCGGATGCGGATTCGTATCTACCAGCCAAGTCATCGCTGGAATACGAACCCGGCTCACCTCATTGGGAGGCGAACGCTCTATCCCCTGAGCCATCGCGGCGCAAGATTTGCAGTAATTCCTTGTGGTCGGTCCAAGCCGGATGCGGATTCGTATCTACCAGCCATGTCATCGCTGGAATACGAACCCGGCTCACCTCATTGGGAGGCGAACGCTCTATCCCCTGAGCCATCGCGGCGCAAGATTTACAGTAATTCCCTGTGGTCGGTCCAAGCCGGATGCGGATTCGTATCTACCAGCCAAGTCATCGCTGGAATACGAACCCGGCTCACCTCATTGGGAGGCGAACGCTCTATCCCCTGAGCCATCGCGGCGCAAGATTTACAGTAATTCCCTGTGGTCGGTCCAAGCCGGATGCGGATTCGTATCTACCAGCCATGTCATCGCTGGAATACGAACCCGGCTCACCTCATTGGGAGGCGAACGCTCTATCCCCTGAGCCATCGCGGCGCAAGATTTGCAGTATTTCCTGTGGTCGGTCCAAGCCGGATGCGGATTCGTATCTACCAGCCATGTCATCGCTGGAATACGAACCCGGTTCACCTCATTGGAAGGCGAACGCTCTATCCCCTTGGCCATCGCGGCTCAAGATTTATATTTATCGCCACTCACTGGACGTTCGGATTGTAGATTTTTCTTTTAATCACAGTTGCGGCTGATATACAAAAAGCGACAAAACATTTTCTGCCATAGACATAAATAAAATTGCTTTGCATTGGTGAAAAATTTACTTCTTTGCGATGACAGAAATTTTAGTATTAGTTAGATGACATTGTGATGCGGATTTTAATAAAGCAAAGTTGTCGAGAGAACTTTTAATTTGATTAAATTTACTACAATATTCACTACAAATACAATTTTAAAAAAATTCTTCTAAAAACGATTAAAAACTTTAGGACGGTACGCAAATAGATTTGAACAAAAAAACAACAACAATTGTTTCATTTAATCTTAGCATTGTCTTCCTTCTTAACAGCTTGTTAATTTTTACATTTCTGCCATAGACATAAATAAAATTGCTTTGCATTGGTGAAAAATTTACTTCTTTGCGAAGACAGAAATTTTAAATATTAGTTAGATGACATTGTGATGCGGATTTTAATAAAGCAAAGTTGTCGATGGAACTTTTAATTTGATTAAAGCACACTACAAATACAATTAAAAAAAATTCTTCTAAAAACGATTAAAAACTTTAGGACGGTACGCAAATAGACTTGAGCAAAAAAAACGACAACTATTGTTTCATTTAATCTTAGCATTGTCTTCCTTCTTAACAGCTTGTTAATTTTTACATTTTAATTTTGCAGGCGGAAAAATAAAAAAATGTAATTCAAATGATTTTATGCTTTTCCAGAAATTATAAAAATTTTGCACTCATTAAAATCGAAACAAAAATGTAAAAATCTTTAGTAAATGGTTGCTTTAGTTGAAATAATTCAATGTGGTTTAATTGAACTGGAAAGAATAATTATTTCTTTACTCTGAAAACATCTGGTACTAGTGTAAGATTATCTCATGATAAAGGTTGGCATTCAATGACCTACATTCATTTTGGCTTGAGTATCACCCACCACCCCACCCCCACCTCCAAAATAAAAACAGCTTTGGTTAACCATATTGAAATATAATTGAAGTTCAGTTCAACAAACTGAAGCTTAGTAAATATTTAATAGAATTTACACTTAAATGGATTTGAGAATTCCAGTTAATATCAGCACATAAAATTTTTTGAATGGCTTCCAGTAAGTGAAGTGAAACGAGAGATATTGTGCTTCACCCCATTTTTAAAAGAATTTTATATTTCATAGTAAATATTTTTTAAAAAAAATAACAGGTTCAACTTTGTACAAACATCCTTTCAATATCATTTTATGATACTGCCGATTATAGTAAAATTTTGAGTCGATGATCTTAATAGAAACATTTCCCAAATCATCCATTTGATTTAATATTTTTGATGATTATTAATTGATTCGAATCTATTAGTTTAAAGATATTCAAAAATTGAAAAAGAAATTTTGTTTGGTTCGAATTACTTAAATTCGTTCTTGGAAACTCTACTCTTCAAAATTTAATTCATAAAAAAATAACTCTTACTGAGGGTTTTCAACATTTCTGAAATTAAAACATATTTTACCCAATTCATGAAGCACTGATGCAAAGATTAATTTTTTTTTAATTAAACAAAATGATTTAGTTAAAAAAGTCTTAGAAAAGTTAATATATTTAACAAATAGCTAATAATTAAATAAAATATTCAAAGCCATAAAAAAAAGAAAACACTGTTAAACTCTTGAAGTAATGTATGAAATTACTGTAAATATAGAAACATTCTTATTGTTTATAGATAAATAAAATGAAAACAATTTTTCAATAAATAGAAAATTAAAAACAAAAATGCATGCTTAGTTTTAAATTTTTAGCTTTTTAGTTGAATACTACAAAAAATGCATGGTATACAAATTGAAATATAAATACAAAAGTAATATACAAAGTACTATTACCACAGTTTGCTTTATTTTTTCAATTTTTTTTTTTTTTCAATTTTTTTTTTTCATTTTTTTTCTTTTCTTTTTTTTTCTTTTTTTTTCATTTTTTTTTTATTCTTTTTTTTTTCAAATTTTTTCTTAATTCTTTTTTTTCCATTTTTTTCCCCTTATAATTTCTTTCTCTTATATACTTTTTTAATATTTTTTTTTTTTACATTTTTTTCTTTTATGTTTTTTTTCTTTTATGTTTTTTTTCTTTTATATATTTTTCATTTTAAAGCAAACTATTAAATTGTTTACATAATACATAGCTACAATAGATTACAATCTAGAGAAAATTCAAACCAAAAAGGATTTGCAAGTTTTTCATGGAGGTTTAAATTAGTTAAACATATTTTATCTATAGATAATACTGAATTTAATTTGTAATAATTGGGTAATATATCTTTTTTATTAAATTTGAATGCATTTCAACTAAAATGCTTTTTTAAACTTAGAAAGAAATATTCTTAATAATAGCAAGCAAAAATAAATCTATTTAATAAATAATGTAATGAAACTACCGAAAATAATTTGAAAGCGATTGCTTGCTCTAATAATAAAGTTTTCCAAATTAAAAGAAAACCATTCAGCTCGTTTTCTTTATTACACATTTAAAGAATTTTTTTTTTTAAAAATGTAAATTTATCTGTAATAATAATATAATAGTAATATATAATAATAATATAAATATAAATATTTATTTGAAATAACCAAAAGAATGTTTAAGATAGGGTATGATGTAAATAATGGAAAAAGATGTGTGAAATATGAAACATTTGCTTATGATAAAATTATATGAAAGATAATATGAATTAACTACAAATAAGTGTTTTATATAAGTTAAAAAACTATCAAAATACGAAAGAAAACCCATTCAGTCCAAAATAATTTAAAAGAAAAAAAAATTCACATTTAATGAAATAAAAAAAAATTTAAAATTTGGAATAAGCTTTATACCCCATCTTTTTTTTCTTACGATGGGGGGAAATGGATTTTCTTGATGGCAAGAATTAACTATTTATAAATTATTCAAGCATGAAAATTTTAAAAACAGTAAAGAAAATCCATTCTGTCCGAAAATAATTTTTAAATAAAATCACATTTAAAGAAATAAAAAAAAATAAAAAATTTGGAATAAAAAATTTTATGCCCCATTTTTTTTTTTTTTTTTTTTTTTTTTTTGGATAGGGTGGAATGGATTTTCTTTCATTTAAAGTCATTAATGCTATCATACATTTAATTATATATTATGATATAACTGGCTGAACATTAAAAAAAAGGTAAAAATTGCACTATACGTTTAAAATATTTATCAATATAATTCAATTTAAAAAATAAAACTACTTGCAACCAAAAGAATAATGTTAATTTTCCAGTAGCTAAGTAAACTATATTATACATCAAAATTAGAATACTACAGATGAAGTATGCATGTAAGTTAACAATGAACTATAAAACACTCTTAGAACAAGCCTCTATGAAAAACTGCAATATTCACAACGTATTCATTACATTCACATAGTAAACACTTCAAGAAAAATAAGCAGAAAATTACAAGCTTTTAAAACAAGAAGTAATAAATAAACTAAAACATATTTCTTCATATAGTTACAAATTTTTTTAATCCCCCCCCCCATTTTATAACATTGTTTCTGTTATTCGATGTTCTACACTGTTTTTTGGCGTAAATAAAGAAGAAAAATTGAAGTTCGATGGGAGTCGGGTCAAAACTGCTTTTATGAGTCAATCAAGCAAGTTTTCTCAAGTGCGTCGCACATTTTGTGCACAGTATGCACAGTATTGCAGATGCTGTGCTAAATTGTTTAATTACGGATCAAAATGGCACCTTTCGAACTACATGAACAACCACTAGATCTTCATGTCAAATAAATAGTTTACTTTATTTAAATTCCTTCGACAACATTTACCTGAAGTATCAGTTTCAAACTATATTATTAAACACAGGAAAAAGGAATTCTTAGAATTGAATTTTCGTTTCAAGATGTTTTTGATCTTCAAGATGCATGGATCATAAACTAACTAACTCCCTGGCATTACAGTCCACGTTGGACCGTGACCTCACTAACAATTTTCCTCCACAGTCGTCTGTCTCTAGCTCTTTGTTTCCAGTTTCGGACTTTTAGAGTGTTAAGGTCTTTTTCCACCTCGTCAAACCATCTCTTGACCGACCTTCCTCTTTTCCTTTGGCCCTGGCACTGCCACTTGAATATCTTCTTAGTGCCTCAGTTTTCCTCCATTCTCTCAATGTGTCCTAGCCCTTGAATTCTCTTTGCTTTTACATAATTTATTATATCTGCTTCTTTAAATAGTCTTGCAATTTCGAAATCGTATCGCCTTCTCCCCAGGTCACTATCTTTGACAGGTTCAAAAATAGTTCTAAGAATTTTTTCTTTCCCAGGTAATCAGCATTTTTTCTTGTTTCTGGGTGGAGCGTCTCTGATCCATAGATAACAGTTGGTCTGATTATAGTTTTATAAACCTGAAGCTGTGTTTTCCTCTTTATTACTTTTGATGCTAGCATCTCTTAAGTGCAAAATAACTGCGATTTCAGCATTTAGTATTTGCTTAATCTCTGGCATAATATCATTGTTTTAAGTGACAACTGAACCAAAGTACTTAAATTCCCAAATTCTTTCAAATTTTGTCATTTCATTGATTTGTAGTTCTGTGTCCATATCCGTTCCCTTACTATCCATTATCATGTATTTGGTCTTATCACTATTTATTTCTAAACCAAAAAGACTAGCTTCTTTAGTTAAGTCTTTAAAAAGGTCAACAAGTGCATTTTTACTTCTTGCAATCAATATTACATCATTGGCGAAAGCAAGGAATTCTTTCGTTCTATTAAAAATAGTACCTCTATTGTATGCCGTGTTACGCATCACTTTTTCAAGGCATACATTAAACAACAAGCTTGACAGAATGTCACCTTGTCTCAATCCAGTCACAATATCAAACTCCCTGGACATTTTATTTTGTACCTTTACTTTCGCTTTAGTAGATGAAGTTGTCATTCTAATCAACCTGATTGATTTATGAGAGATGTTAAACTCGTGTAAGGTCTGTAGCATCAATAATCTATTTATTGAATCATATGCTTGCTTGAAATCAGCCTAGAGCTGATAGACATTAACATTCATTTCCTTGAATTTTTCCCAGATATTTCTTATGCTGAATATCTGGTCTATGGTTGATCTATTCAGCCTAAAGCAACATTGGTAGTATCCAATTTCTCTCTCTATCAATGGCATAAGTCTTGTAGCTATGACATTCGCTAATACTTAATAAGTCAGGTTGAGCAGAGAAATTCCTCTATAGTTATTGCAGTCCAGTATGTTTCCCTTTTTCAAAATTGGGCATATCGCTGAGCTGTTCCATTCGTTTGGCATCTGTTCATTCGCCCAAGCTTCATTTACAAGGTCATACACCATTTTGAATAACTTTTCACTGCCGTACTTTCTTAGTTATGGAGAAATTAAAACCTCTCCAGGTGCTTTTAAGATACGTAACTTTTAAACAGCTTCTTTAACTTCCTCCATCTCTAACGGTCCACAATCATTCTCTGATATAACTAATAATTCACCTTTTGTTTGTCCAATTACTTCATTTCCGTTTAAAAGGTTTTCAAAATGTTCTGCCCACGTTTCCAAAATTTCGTCTTCTCCAACCAAGATTCCAAATTTTCCATGACAAAGTGTGGTTCGTGGTTGGTACCCTCTTCTCATAGAAGTTAATTTTGCATACATTCCACGGATGTCCCCGATCGCAGATAGGTCCACCACTTCCTGTATCTTTTCTTTTTCCAGCGTTCGTACGAATAATTATCTTAGCTAGTTTTCTCTTTTCCTTGTACACTTTTGCATGGATCATAGAGGAACGATATAATAGTCCGATCACTAACAGTTACGAGATCTTCATGTCTAATAGTTCTTCATTTCGAATCCTTCACTCATCTCATATGAAGTATCTGTCTCAGTCTTAATTATTCAACAAAGGAAAAATGAATTATTGGTATGTGATCTTGTTTCCCATTAGTTCACTTTTTTCGCATATTTGGCAGCTTTCACATCAAGTTGCCTCAGTATTTGTCAGAGGAAGAATCAATTCTTGACGCTTAGTAAATCTTTGAGTATGAGTATATGAGTATAAAAGTATGAGCTAAAAGGCATAAATTTGACCTGATAATTGAAAAATGTTCGCTTATGAACTGATCTTTTAAGCCGATCAGTTCAACTTCTTAGATATCAGGTTTCGTCGCAAACTTTACAATTTTGTCGATATCACTCGCTAAGAATCAGAAGCCCAGATTTTCATGGAACTCCTAGGTATTGAGATGATTTTTCTTAAGTGTTCAAAGCTTTATTTAGGGAATTTGAGTAAACTGCGTTTTATGTAAGCATAATCATTGTCTCACTTGACTATTCAGGCAGTTAGTTAACAATTTATACGACATAATAAGCGTAAGTTGGAAAAAAATAACAATCCATATAACACGCTTATAATTTTTTAATACTTCTGATTTTCAAATTAAAAATCTGCAGCTTATATTTAAAATTGTGAATGTTATTTTAGAAGCTTTCAAATCTTTCCGCTAAAAATTGCTTAGTTGCTTATTAAGTGTTTATTTTGACGAAAGTTTGGATTTTCCTGTTATGTCTTATTTTTATGCTTCTTCTGTTCTCAGAGATTCAGTATTTCCAGTTGATTCTGCTTATGTTTGAACTCACTGTTCAAGAAGCTACTCCTTTTCGAGCTCACATCGTTCAGCGAGTTTACGAACTGAGTTCACACTATTCTTGGAATTCCAAAACTTCAATTTCGTCGTCATAATCACATTCGTCGTCACAATCACAACGTAGTTTATAGAACTTTTAAAAAAGGGTAAAAGTAGCTTTTTTCGTAAAAAAAATCCAGCTTATTGACCCAACTCAGTAACTTTATATTTTTAGCCAGTTTAGGAGAGGGGGGATAGTGAAATTCAAGAAAAAGTTTCATTTTTCTAAAAATGGTCCAATATCTTTCTTCCGGAGTATCTTTGTATTAAAAAAAATAATATTAAATAGGACAACTTTTACGTAAAATACACAAAGTACATACTTGCAATAATAACTTTTAGATAATGATTTTATATAAATCTTTGCATCAGTTTTTATACAATAATGAGTTATAATACAAGATTTTAGATTTTGACATAGATTTTGACATACATGTCGGTAAAGCTGATATGCTTTGTCAGCATTGCTACTATGACCAACAGTATCATTATTATGAAAGGACGTTATGATATTATTGAAACCCAATTTAACCTTATCAAAAAATAAATATTTTTCTAATTATTTGCTATGTAAGAAGAATTACTCGGGGCGAGCATTTATAAAAAGAAATGGAATTAAAATAAATTAAAAAATGATTCTTAAAAAAGTTTGCTTTTCAATGTAAAAATCAGGTTTACAAAACTTTGTCTTGTAAAAATGGTTAAATTTTGATAAAATTTTCCTATACCTCGATCGATATACACGTTCTCAAACGAGAAGCCAACAAAAAATTATGAACATCCAAAATTTACCCACTACAAATTGATGCTTCGTTTTCTTTAAAAATTATGTTAAGATAGTATCTTTCTTTAAAAAAGGGGGCGATGATTGTGCACTCTCATGCATAAAATGAATATCGTTAGATATGCCCAGTCCTTATCATGAGTAATCGGAAATTTTGTTCAATTCATGAAAGATAACTGATAAAAGTTAACTCTAATATATATTCATTAAATTAGAGTTCGTCATCATATTAATCAGGAAACATTTTGTGATAGGAAAAGTTCTTTTTTTTTTTTAGCGATCGTTTAAATATTGAGGCACCCATTTGCTACTATGAGTATTGTGATAAAAAAAGGCGTAACATTATTTAAGATGTTTTAGAGGTAAATTATACTTTTTGGACTACGAAACAAAACTCAAATTTACAAAAGATTCGCCATTTTATGTTGCTTATTACCGTTCTGTAACTGGTCTTATAATAAATATGCTAAGTTTAAAACACATATAGAATAAAATAAAACTCTTACTAATCATGTATAATCTTATAATAAAATGTTTCCCAGCAAAGACTTTAATCATAGAGGGTTGTTTATGCAACCGAGAACGGAACAGCATAAGTCGTTTTTAAACAGTCTCCTGCTGTCAATTAGAATCTCTCCTTGTGGCAGAAAATGCTTTCGCTTTTTGTTAAACATTTACACAGTAAAAAGTCAAAATAACTTTTTACTACGGCGCTTTATTCGTGTTTTCTTTCTGAAAAGGTTCTTAGGATTTTCAATTTTCAGTTCGACACTCGACATTAAGCGTGCATGCGCAACCTGATAGTATTCAAAGACATATGAAACATGACCAATATTAATTGCTCATAAGGATATAGTTGAGAATATAGTTTCGAATTTCAAAAAAAAAAAACATAATTTACCAAATACTGTGCTAATTTTTCGTTAAAACAATTATAATTTATTCAAAATTTGAAATTAATCATTCCTTCCCACAAGCATTAATATTTATCAAAATGCACTTTTTCAGTTTTTTTTAAAAAATACTTCAAACAGTTAAACTCTGAACTTCACGCTATATAAGGAATCTAATCTAATATTTGAAAAAAGAATGCATTGAAACGTAATAAAGATTTTTTTAAAATCTTTAATTTCAATCTTTACATTTCAAAATTCATCCCCTGAAAAATACATTCTCAGTTTTTAATGCCCAGTTATTAAATAAATTTTGCATTCAATTAATAAAGCCTTAAAGTTTTTTTTTTCTAAAATATTTAATCGGTCTGTTATATACGCCAAGACAGCAAAAAAAAAATTTTAAAAACTGAAAGCATTTAATTTTTTTTAAATAAATGTTAAATCCCTTATATCAAACAACATTAAAGTTTAAAACCACTACAATTCTTTTTCTTTGGTAAATTAAACACTCTTTCAAATAAATAAAATATCTAAAATGCTATAATTTGATTTTCCCACTAATCATAAATACTAAGATGAATTTCAAGCATTTAATAAACAACTAAGGGCTAAGACGTTAATTTGTGTATGATGCACACGAATGGCTATGAAACTTGTTAAACTTTATGCTTCAAATTAAGAAATGTCATTTTGTCATCAACAATTTTAGATACAAATTTAATTTGCTTCTTCAGTGTATTTAGAATTATAGATAATATCAACAAATAATATTGCAGAGATCGTGGAATCGCTATTACTTCTCTGGTAGTTCATAGTTTTAGAATTTTTTTCGTTTTCTTTTTTCGTGAGATTTAGATGACTCACGTTTTTTTTTTTTAAATTGTAAGTTGCTTATGAAATGATTTAATGAAAAATCTAATAGAAGGGTTAACGTGATTTCTTATTTTCGTTTCAAGATGTAGCTTTGAAATCACATTTCCGAAAAAAAAAATTTTTTTCTCGGTTTCTTCAAGTTTTGGGACGACTAGTCATGCACTGATTTATTAAAATGTATAATTTTATAAAATTGTTTAAAAAATACTAAACAATTCTTTTTAATTCAAAAAGTGTCATTAAAGAAAAAGTAAAAGAAAAGTAACATTAAAACTTTTTTTTTAAATGCCTCAAAAATTGACTATTTTCCTAATATTCAGTTAATATTTTTTTTTTTTTTAAAAACTGCCCTTAGATCATTTTTAAACATTCTTCATCTTTAAATAAATATTCCGATTTTTTTGTTTGAAAAATCTTTGCACCAGTGTTGATTGATACTTTTTTAGACGTTTTTCATGTATTTTAATTAACAATAGCTAAGATTTAAGTTTTAAATAATTAGAACAATTTTTGAGTGGGAACACATATTTATAACGATTTTCAATACGATCCTCATAACGATAAGATTAATATTCTAAAATTTTTACATAAATAGTATTATAAACAAATCTTTTACCATGAATATATACCGGCATTACCATGAATACATTTCCGGCATTTTGCAAACGAAATATCGAGTTTAACAATGAAATGACATAACATTTTTGAATTTAGAGTGCAGTATCGTAAATAATGAAACTACCTGAAGTTACTCAACGAATGTAAATTAATGCGCCAATAATTTAACTGAACTATTTTGGAAACAAATCAACACATTTAAAAAAATTGCTTAACATTTCAAAATTAAAAAAAAATTTCACCACTTTATCAACAGTCATTGTTGTACTAAGAGGACATAACGCGGATACAGTTGAAGCTTAATATATACCTTTCAAAAATGTAGTATTTTCTAATTATTTTTATCTAAAAAGAATTACTCCGGGCGAAACATTCATAAAAAGCAACGGAATCAAATTAATTTAAAAAACGAGTCTTAAAAAAAGTTATGCTTTTTTAATGTAAAAAAGATGTTTAAAAACTTTGTTGATGATAAAAGATATTTAAAAAATTTTTAAAATAATGAAATTTTGTTAAAATTTTTAAAACCTCAACGATGCAAACGTTCACAAACGGGAAGACAACGAAACATTATGAATATCCAAAACTTACCAACTACTCAATTACAAAGTGACATTTCCTTTTCACGTCTTAACATATTTAAAAACTTGTTAAGACGTGAAGAGATCGAAATTTTAAAAAGAAACGGAACCGTTTAAATCCAATCTATTCTTTAAAAAAAATATTTATTTAAAATTAAAAAAAATATTTCAGAAGAAAAATACATAATTGATAAAATATAGTTCGGCGATGCATAAAAATACTCAAACTCATGCATAAAATTAAAATGGTTAGATATGACAGACATTAAAGATTTTGCACCAATATATTTATTTAATTAGAGCTCGGCATCTTATTAATCATAGAACATTCAGTGGTAGGAAAGGTTCGTTAACGATCGTTTTAATATTAAGGCAACTATTTAGCATTATTGGTATTGTGCACATTGAAAAAGAGAAAATATTTTAGATGTTCCATCTTTAAGAAGATTAATTTGAATCAAAAGATTTTTTTACACGCACAACAAAAACGTTAATTTGCAAAATCTTTTTAAAAAATTTGAAAAATCTTTTTCTTTATTTTAAATTGCTTATGACGCGTTCTCATAACTACGAATAATATGATTTTTAAGTTTACGACACACTACTCAAATATCATCATAAAATGTTATCTGACAAAAGGCTGATCATACAAAATTTTATATGCAACAAAGAACAGATTAGCTACGGTTGATTTCCAACAGCCTGTTGCTGTGAATTCGAAGCTAAAGAAATCTCCATGTGACAGAAAATGTTTTTGCTTCGTTTGTATAACCTCGTACAATAAATCAAAAATTATTTTACAAGACATTTTTATTATGGAGTATTTCAAACAGCATTTCTAAGTGAATAAGTTTCGTTAAATAAATGGTATATTTATATTTTGCGTAATTACTGTTTTCCATGTCAAATAAAGATGAAATTAAATATTATTGATGACCTTGACGTTGAAATTTTTTTTTCTCTTAGTTTCAAAAAATTTTTTCTCTTAGTTTAAATGTTTGCAATTGTCAATTGCACAGACGGATATGGTTGAAATAAAATATTCTGAGCATTAAAAATAATTATTCAATTATTATTTATTATTATTTTTAGCTGTTATTATTAATTATTATTGTTAATTATTTTTTTAAAAGTCGAATTTCTCAATTAAAATCTTCCGGAAATGACATTCTAAATTTATCGCGTAATCACGTTTTACTGCAATTATTCAAAAAAGTTTTTAAAAACTTTTTCTTCATTGTTCAGCAAGCTTTATAAATTATTTGAAACATCTCAATTCCATATTTCACGAGATAAGGAATCAAATCTAATATTTGAAAAAAATACACTGTATAAAAAAATTATTCAACAAATTCATGCCTTGCAAAAACCTTAGTGAGTGATGAACAGGAATAGCTATCTAAATTGTAAAATTTTATGCATAAATTGTGTAATGTAATTTTGAATCATAACTGCACACCAGATACTAACTTAAATTGTTTCTTAAAACAGTACATTTTTAATAATTGTTAGCTCCATCAAATGAGGTTGCACAGAATATAGTCACTATCCTATTTCTTGCCCTTTTGAAACAAAAAAAAGAGAAAAAATCAAATCCCTTTGGAAGCTTAAAGTTGTCGAATTTACCCCAGTATTAAAGTTAATTACGTTTCAGTTTCTTCGTGAAATGTTTTAATTAAAAAAAAAAAAATTTTTTTTTTTTTGAAACTAAAGGTTTGTTTTCAATCTTTACCGCAATTTTTTAGAATAATCTCCCGATTTGTTTTCCAAATCCCATTTACACAAAATATAGTTTAAAATTGCTCATAAATCGATGTTCCTCAATATAACGTAGTCATAATTAAGTCTAAACGGGTAAACCATCTGCAATTGGCTGAGACCATTGAGAGAAAAAATTACATCGTAAACACAATATTAAGTAATTGGAATCTTAATGTTATTAGTTATGCATTTTTCTCTTGCTTTGAAAACCAATCATAACTAATAAAGGTATCTATTATACGCTGAATTAATGTTAAATAACTATACAGTGTGTCTTTAGATTATAACTATACGTCGAAAGTTATATTGAATTGTTTATGCTAGTATATGCTAACTATACAGTTAAATGTTGATAAAAAAATTTCTAGATAAAAAAAGTACTAATATTAGAATAATTTTGAGAAGTGGGCCAAATACAAAGCTATTCAGTGCAATGATGCTGTAAGATCACGGCTTTCATCTTCACAGTAATGAACTCTAGAATCACTTTAATAATCAAATAAACTAACTTAGTTAATTTTATTTAATAAGTTTCTTTTCGGATAAAAAAATCTAGTTATTTTAGATTGCAAACGTGCTTCCACTCCTTATAACATATAATACACACCTCAAAAATTTTCTTTTAAATTTGAATAACAATTAAAAAACTGCAATTGCGGAAGTATTCAAGCATGCATAAATATATATATATATATATATTTTAAAGTTCTAAGATTCGAATCACAAAATTAATAATTATACTTTTACATCTTAAGTTTTTAAACTGTGAACAAAACTCTTCATTTGATC
This sequence comes from Parasteatoda tepidariorum, assembly GCF_982258835.1. Classification (NCBI taxonomy): domain Eukaryota; kingdom Metazoa; phylum Arthropoda; class Arachnida; order Araneae; family Theridiidae; genus Parasteatoda; species Parasteatoda tepidariorum. The sequence goes on along the minus strand of NC_141755.1, from coordinate 129,798,439 downwards.
AGTAACTTATCCTTAATAGCAAAAATCAAGTAAATATTTTTAATACTCCAAAAAGAAACCAATACGACAAAAAAAATGAGCATAAGAATTGAAATGGTCTCTAGACATTTTTTTTCGAAAAAAAGAAAGACTTTTAAAATTAAATTTCTACCCTGATTAGCTGAAATTTTTCTGAGTAAAGAAATTGTTTAAAAGAAACTCATTTTTCCTCCCCGTTTTTGAGAAAAGTTTAATATGTTGATAAAAAAATTAGTTTTTATCATGCATTAGAGGAATACCGATGCACGTCTAACAACTATTAAAACCCATTAACGCCTTAATTTTTTTACATGCCGTAACGTAAAAAATATTAAAAAAAAATTTTTTTTCACTAAATGAATATTTTCTCCTGTTACCTACCACTTGATTTTTGAAAAGAATTAAAAAACGTTTGCTTTACACTAGAACAGCCGGATTTTGGACTTTCCTAAAACCGCCATTAGGAGTCAACTTGACCCTCATAAGAAATTGATGTTTTTTCAAAGTAAATGATTCTTTTTATAAGATAAATATTGTTAAAAATACAATATATAAGAGTTTTTAAAGATTAAAAAATTAATTTAATCTCTAAAAACTCTTACATATTGTTGACCCAATGTCAATGAATGCTACAATATAATGTAATTTTATATTACAGATAATTATATTACAGAATTTTTTGCAAAAGCGCAAGTAATACAAAAAAAAATCAAACTTAGCACTAATGCTTACTTGAAGAAACTGTGTAGATTTGATAAACGTTTGATATATTAAAATTTTTATGAAAAGTGTATACCTTTCCAGTGTTATAACTAAATTAATTATATAGTGTTATAGCTCTTGCTAGTGTTATAACTATATTAAATTATCACATGAAACTAGTGCAGTTTTACGGAAAATTGCTTTTAATTTAAATCAATGCAAAGTATACACATTGTAATGATTTATGTTTTAAATATCTTAAATGATAAGGTAAAATGCAATCTAGAACTATTTCTACGAAAGTTAAAAACATTAGTGTTTTCAAAACACTGCGTTTGCCAAACTAAAAACGCTCAGGATGATAAAACTACGACCTTCATTCAATGTAATTTAACAATAAGCTTTTTCCGGCTGCATTTTATTGGAGGACTTTTCATTATAGTAAGGGATATACCAATATAATTTGTCAATAAGTTATAGAAAAACCATTAAATCGATTAATTTTTAACAATATAACGAATTTAAAATAACTGAATTCATTTAATTTCGTTTAACCAAAAAAATTTATAATTTTCCACGATTCTCTTTACCTTTCGAACCTTTTCCTCTTATGAACCTTTAAGTTTTGAAATCACAGTAAATAAAAAAAATTTCATCGTGAATTTTTTTTAAAATAATTTTTTTAAAGTGCTTCAATTTCCTCTTTTGCTGAATGATTGATTATGAATTAAATGAATCAACGGAAATATAAATGTAATATCAATATAATATAAATATAATACTAATGAAATAAATCAATGTTGATATTGATCTTTTTTAAACAGGCCCTCAAGTTCAAATGAAACCAAAGACTGGTGTATTTTTAATTCGAACACTTATAACACGACGAGGTACGATATTTAGATAAAGCAATTGACTATTTTTATACTTGAGACCTTGTCACTTTTGCAACCCTCCTTATTTGTAATTTCTTTTGATTAATTGACAGTCATGAATAATAATTCTTGTAGAAACTATCTTGTATAAACGTGTATAAACCATAACGAAAAAAAAAAAAAAAAGATTCCTTATTTTTTAGAAAACATGAAAGTTATTTACCTCTATTTTCAATAAAAAAATCTACATAATTAACAAAAGTGACAGACTGGACTTTCATTACAGTATAATTATCAAGCATCATCGGGCAAAAAGATGGTTTCATAGTTTTCCTTTCCTTGTAGCAAAGAGTGGATTAGTTATTAAAAATAACCCTAAAAAGTGTAGTTTATAAGTATATATATTTGTCTCCGAGTCCTGAACTGTGTTAAAGATTTCAAAAGAAATGGTGTTGATACGTGAATAAGTTGAATGCTTATGTTTATTGCTTAAAATCTGGAAACAGTTACTAAGTTAATCGTAAACTTTATTAAGTAGTCAATGCAACAAAATCAAACGGTTTTAAAAATTAAGTCTTGAACAAAAATAAAAGGAAAAGTTACTGTTATTCTCAGTCCATAGCTTATTAAATTGTATAACATTTTGCAACAGAAAATAACGAATTTGATTTCAGCCATTTATGAAATTTTGATAGAATTTTTATAATGAAATATTTCTTAAGATTAATGATTGTGTATCGAAATAAATGAATAAAAGCATCAGAGCATTTTTGAAAGTGAAACGATTCACTTAAGCTTATAAGATTCGTGTATTAAGTATTCGCATGTTGTCATACTTGTTGGAATAAATTTTTTATTGAATGAATTTAATATGCGGGATAATAAAGGGAAAAAAATTCCCTAAGAAGGGAGAAAAACGTGCTCACTCTTAAACAGAATTAGAAAATTAACATTTTAACTTTTCAATTTCTCCAAAGCCTAAAACGTAAAGGGATGTTTTTTCAATATTATAAGATCAATATGATTCTTTGTTGTGATTGTTGAAAACAGACAAAAATGACTGCCACAAGAAAATGGGGGTTGTAAGAGAAGGCTACCGTTTTTTGCACCGAAAGTTAATATTATTAGCAAGGCTGTCATCATGGTCAGGGTGCGTAGCCAAACTTTTCAACAAAAAATAAGCACTCTTTAAGTAATTTTAAGTGATCTAAAAATATTTTTAAACACTTTTTTTAAAACAATCATAATTAGGATATGCACAGCAATAAAAAAAAATTTCTTTCGATTGTTTAAAGTTCATTTATAAAATAAAATCAAGCAAACGTAAAAATATTTTCAATGACTTTAAATAATTGTGATAAAAAATTAGTTTCTGATAAATATTGAAAGGAAAATAGTAAAAATCATTGTATTTTGGTAACTTATGATGACACTCGACAAGGCAAAGAAAAAAATAATTTGAAAGAAAAAAAAAACACTTTCTACAATCCCCAAATTGAAAAAGTATCTTTAAGGGTTTTTTTAAAAAACGTAAACCAAAAATTAACACCTTTAAGTATTTTTTAAAACGATACGCACCTTGATAGCTCTTAAGAAAGCTATTTTAGAATTTGTAGATAAATTTAAATCTTTAAAAAATATCAGATGTTCTTGCTTACAGCTAAATAAGAAATTTAGAGAAAAAAAATTTTTTTATTAAGAAATGTTTTGTACGTCTAGTTAAACGCTTTCCAAAATTCAAGCAATTAAAAATTCGACGATTTTTAGAGTTCCAATAGTAATCTGCAGCTTAAAATTAAAAGCGTTATTTTCTAAAAATAATGAGCTGCGAAAATTAGGAATTAAATCCCATATTAAAAAATATCTTTTGTGTTAAAAACAAATTTAACATTTCGAATAAAAAAAAAGACTAAAATTAAAAAGTACAGAAATGGTTGCTGATGATTTCAACTCCTATTTGATTTTCTCATAGAGTATATGATAGAAACAATTTATTTCCAAGCATATATGTGCTTCATAAATATAGTATATAGAGAACTTTATAACAAATAGAATTTTAATTATTAAAAGTTTATCATAATTCATCATTGAATTTCCGTCTTATAGAAAGCAAAAAAAATGGTTATTAGTACGTAATGATATTTTAATTCTAAAAAAAAGTGTCAAACTAAAAATTAATAACTTCTGTTTAAAGAAAAGTTTCAAAACAATGAAAAACATTATCGTTTTTAACTTAGGCACTATTAGAGATCATTTCGTAAAATCAACTATTTCTTACACCCTAAATTTGATTACTCTTTGGAACCCTTCTTCAAAGTGAGGAAAATTTCCTTTTATTTTCATTTTGTTTTATTTGAAACTTGCTTTAATTTTATTTTATTTTAATTTCAATTTTATTTAATGCATAATGGAAAAAAGATTTTAGTAATATTTTTCCAGAAAACGTACCAGGCCCGTATCCCTCAGGGATCGGGGATGAAATAAAATGTTTTAAGTTGATAACTTTTTGACAAAATTTATTCGCTACAATAACTTTTAAACTGACGCGCAATATACTTAAAATGGAATAGAATTCATCAGTAGGGTAGCTAATAATTGTCAAATGAACAACATGAGTTTAGTTGCATGTAAACCTGCATAACTGATATTAATGCAAGTTATCTAGCTTGGATAATACAAGTATTCTAACGCTGAATCGACTGTTTAGTTAACCGGGGAATAAACTTTTGTTTAACTCATTATAATAATAAAAAAAGTTTGAAAATCATTACACCTCAAGTAATTTGCAGCAGTAGTTCGCGTATGACGAAATATTTCGGCATACCAAACCATAACAGGCCATAAACAGATTAAACAGAAGTTTAAAAGTTTTTTTTTTCGATCGAAAGTTTCTTTTTTCTGAAATCGAACCATTCAAAAACACTCTTAATAAACTGTATGTGTGCAGCTTTGCAAATAAATTTCAATTTTCTAGTATTTTGGAAGGAAAATAAAATGAAGAAATTTATGTTTTAAAAAAATCATTAGAATATTCTATTAATCATAAGCAATTATGCGTGTCTTAAGCATATGAAAAGGTCAGAGCTAGGTTTTACTTTGATAACAGATACTACTACGAATTTCTTAATCTGTTTTGTAAATAAAAGATGCTAAAAAAATCCAAAATATTTTTTAAGTGTTATAAAATTATCCAGCGAAATATTTCAGTTTCAATATTAAATATCTAATATGTGAGTAAAGTATGTAGCATTTAAAAAAAACAAAAGATAAATTATATGGGAGTTTTAAAACTATCTCTTTTGAAGCTAAAATTAACAAATAATAGAATCTGCATCAAATTTAGTGTACACAAATTTATTTACTTTGCTTAACGGACAAAAAATATATCTAACCACGGACTCTGCAGATAAATATTTTTCATGCTGCTTATTATGATATTGTAGTAAAATGTTACTTGGTATCAATTATAATGCAGACCTTTTTAAGCAAAAGAGTCAAAAGCGACAACACAGCGATAAACTCGTAATGGCATTACGAACCAAAGAGCGTTACAACCAAAATTTTATTGAACTAGCAAGGGAGCTTTCAATCTTATTCATAGGGAAAAATGCTCTCATAGGTAAAAATGTAAGGAATTTGTAAATGAAAAATAACACACACCTCATCATGGAAAATGCCTCAACATTTTCATTTTAAACAAGCAATGTTACAACCAAAATTTTATTGAACTAGCAAGGGAGCTTTCAATCTTATTCATAGGGAAAAATGCTCCCATAGGAAAAAATGTAAGGAATTTGTAAATGAAAAATAACACACACCTCATCATGGAAAATGCCTCAACATTTTCATTTTAAACAAGAAATGTTACAACCAAAATTTTATTGAACTAGCAAGGGAGCTTTCAATCTTATTCATAGGGAAAAATGCTCCCATAGGAAAAAATGTAAGGAATTTGTAAATGAAAAATAACACACACCTCATCATGGAAAATGCCTCAACATTTTCATTTTAAACAAGAAATGTTACAACCAAAATTTTATTGAACTAGCAAGGGAGCTTTCAATCTTATTCATAGGGAAAAATGCTCCCATAGGAAAAAAATGTAAGGAATTTGTAAATGAAAAATAACACACACCTCATCATGGAAAATGCCTCAACATTTTCATTTTAAACAAGAAATGTTACAACCAAAATTTTATTGAACTAGCAAGGGAGCTTTCAATCTTATTCATAGGGAAAAATGCTCCCATAGGAAAAAATGTAAGGAATTTGTAAATGAAAAATAACACACACCTCTTCTCGGGAAATGTCTCTACTCTCATTTTCATTTTAAACACACATAAAACTTTTTTTTAAAGAAAGGAAGAATATTAAGCATTTTTGTGAATGTTGATAATCCATTTTAGCGCAATTTACGCATTAAGAATAACTTTTGGTTAAACCTTTTAACACCAAATGGATTCATCTATCACCAAAACTATAACAACAACATAAAACACCAAACATCGATTGTTTATTTTTGACTTAAAAATTATTACCAAAATTGAAACATTTAATCCGATCTCTGAGATATATCCATGCTTCTTTAATATTCTAATCTAAATTTGACTCAAAAGTTTAATTTTTAGAGTTGTCCCTTTAACAGAGGTGCCAACTTTCCGAACTAGCTTTAGAAATCAGAACATAAAAATATATAAAGTTGGTGTAAAACAGATTACAGAAACAGAAATTAGTTTTTTTTACACGATTTTACAATTACGCAATTTTAAAGTGTATATACAACTCAAGTTTATATAGGCATGTAATACTAATAAAGTCATGCATGTGTTTACTATTAAACAAAATAGTTACAAATTTTTAAGGGTCTAAATAAAAAAATACGTCATACTGCATTCCTACTATTTTATACTTCATTATTCAGGGTGCGTAGCCAGATTCTTCCACAAAAACTAACCACTTTTTTAGCACTCAAACAATGTTTTTAATCACTTTTCAAAACAAAATTCATAATCAGGATCTGTGCAGTAATAAAAATTGTTTCTTCCTATTGTTCTCCATTTATATACATAAGTTTTTCATTTATAAGCTTATTTATCTATATAAGTTCTTCATTTATATACATACAATCAACAAAATGCAAAAATATTTTCAAAGACTTCACGTAATCATAATAAAATAACTAGTTTCTGATAAATATTGCAGAGGAAAATTGCGAAAATCATGCATTTTTTGTAATTTATGACGACGATCTGCACAGCAAAGAAAAAATCTTATTTTAAAAGAATGAAAATTAAACACTTACAAACAAAAGCACCTTTAAGGACTTTCAAAAACCGTAAGTCAAAAAGATGCACTTTTAAGCATTTTTTTAAAAACGCCACGCACCCTATTATCAAACGATCAATTCAAAATTATTAATTGTAATCAATTTTCAAGCTTTTGGTTGAACTAGAACTAGCCTTTATTGCATTTTCACCATTTTGCATACGACCCTCTAAACATTTTCTTCTCATTGCATTTCAGATTTGAGTTAACGTTTTTATGTTTTTTTTTTAAAGAGAAGTTTTCAAAATACCTTGTTGGAAGGCTCAAATATGAGATTTATTTCCTTTCTTTCTAAATTTCTTGCTTCTACCAGAATGCTTTCTTTTATTTAGTGCTTTCAGAATTGTTTGAGGAGTAGAAAATTCTATTAGTTGTAAACAATAAAATTTCATAGCTAATAGTTAAGGGTTAAGTAAATTAATATTAAACGTAAATTCTCCAAATCCGAAATTTAAATTACTATAAAAACGTAATAATAACGAACAAATCGTAATTGTTGGCACCTCTGCTTTAATAAAAGTAAACTCACGATGCAAAACCACAGATACTACTAACTACTTTTTTCCCTCCATCTCCACCTAAGTCAAAATTATTGATGGTCCAACATCATTTGATGGTCACCATCCAACATTTTCCATCATACGTTCATGGTTTATGATATGCCAGCAAACTTTCATCATGCCATGATGAAAATCCTACTCTTATACTATGATGGTTAACCATCAAGAGAAGTTTGATTTCCATGGATCATCCGTGGTGGTCCGTAATGATCCGTGATGGATCCAACTACACATTTCCATGATGGTTTTAATAAGAACTTTTGTTGATTCTCAGAAATGCACCATCAAAACATTTCGTTTTTATTTTCCGTTCGCCCATCACGAATCATTCCGAATTCCTACAATAGAATGATGGTTGTTCATGATCGTTCTAACCACATATGGCAGTACTTTTACTTTCGCTACTTGTACCGCCAGTACGAGTAAAAAGTACGTACTTTTACTTGTACTTCGTTACTTTTTAAATTTAGTACTTTTACTTGTACTTTCGTTACTTTTTTAGGGAAAAAGTACAAGTATTTGTAACGGAAATGTTGAATGAAATCGTTACTTTTTTCTAAAACTCGGTAAGCTTTCTGAAAAAAAAAATGCTTTGGAAATGCAATTATTTTGCAAAATGAATAAAAATATTAATTAGCAAGTTATTTTCATTCATTTTCGAGTTTTATGCATTTGTTTAATACATTTTAAATAAAAAATTTTGGATTTTGTTATTACGTTTTTCAATTTTCTGTTTGAACTCACTAATAATACAATTTTTGTCTTAATAAATTTTTTACTAAACACATTTTTACCTAGTAAATTTTTCACTAAAATTATGCTTATGCCGACCTTGTCAAACAATGCCCATTCAAATCTCAAAGAACTTCAGAACTATTTGTGCTACTGAAAACTATTATAATTACTATTTTAACTCTTGAAAACTCGAAGGTATTAATTTAGTCGCTTATACTAAAATTCGTTTACAAATTTTAATTATTCCGTTTGGCAGAAATGTTCGGAAAATGATTTTCTTGCATGACTTCAGCATTAGCCATTGTTACAAATAAAATTGTAGACTGTTCTGTTTCAACTTATACTGCACATTCAATTATTTTTTACTAGCTCAAAGATCACAAAGCTTTCTGAAACCCCATGTTTGCTTTTTTTATGTTTGTGCTTTTAAAACGCGTTTCCATAAAGCAAAACAATTTTAAATCAATGGTAATTTAAATAATAAAAAATAAACTAAAAATTAAACTAAATAGAAAAAATTTATTTTTCGTGCAAATCCATAAAAAGTTTGATAGTAAAATTATATTATACGATTATATTATAAAATTATATTATAATATTCATCCGAATTTAAAAATAAATAAGTGTTCATAACTTTCAAAATTAAAAATAATTAAATAAATAACAACAATTTTGCAAAAACATTAGAGAACATAAAAATATTATTCAATAAAATTTTAGGTTCGATTTCCTAGAAATTTACTTTTAAATCGTTACTTTTTTTGTTTAATACCTGTACTTTTACTTGTACTTTTTACTCGCTACTTTTTAAAATAAGAACTTTTTACTCGTTACTTTTTTTAAAAATACTTGTACTTTTACTCGTTACTTTTTAAAAGTATCGTTGCCTTATATGGTTCTAACATTAGATTCCTAGGAAACCATGATGGAAATTTTCTGATGGCTTCACAAGAACAAACTATCAAAACAAGTCATAAGTTAGATCGTCATAAATCAGTCACAATTCCTGCACTGGGGTGATGGTTACTTAAGTTGGATACCATCAAAAATATTCATGATGGAATTATTGATGATTACCATCAAGATTATGTTGTTCCATCAATGGAAAACCATGACATCAAAAATTTTAACTTGGGCACTGACATCAGAACAGAGCTTGTTTCGACAAAACTAGAAAAAAATAAAGCATCGCAGTCCCAGTGGCACCACAATCTCATCATGTGCGCAACTTTTGAACCCCAAGAAGACTTTAACTGTTTAATGGTAAAAGTGTGCTTAACCTTTGACAAATTTCTAACCTCAATACCTTCATTTGATCATTTAAAACTAAAAGAAAAATAAGATTTTGAGCTGTGGTAGAATCGTTCCACGAGTTGAGCGATGCCATTGTAGGAGCTTATTGTGAAATTTTGTCAACAGTTTTGAAAAAAATTTCGCACGGGATTACTATTTGTAATCAAGTGAATCAAAATTATCAGTAAAATAGTTACATAAATCAAGAGAAATGCGAACATTATAGAAGTTTTCTTTTTCTTTCTGTGCTTAACCCTTAACGGTTTAGAAGTGCATAAAATTTAATTCCCACTATCCACCAAGAATACTTATAATGATTAATTATGAAATTAATTATAGTTATATAATTAATAACAATTAAATTTGTTACGGCTACAATAAATGTGATAAAATGATCTTATTCATCATGTATGTGGACTCATGTATGTGGTTACTCTTTGGGTTTAAAAAATTCCTCTTTTTCTTAGTGTTTGTTTCACAATAAGCTCCGCAGGGTTTATAACACGTGATTCGTAACCCCTTTCTTCTTAACTCTTCCTTCCTCCCTTACCAGTTTTAGCATCATAAACTACAAAACATATCACTGATGTACTCTAGTTTAATAATTTTAAAATCCTACATAGTAGTACATGGACATCTAAAACTCCTTATAACATTATTAAATGTTCAGTTAAAGATTAAGGCAACGGAAATTACAAGATAAATGTTAAACTGAAAATATAAGAATCAATTGCGAATGTTCAAGCACCAATGCGACATTATTTACTTCCAATTTATTCATTTGAATATTTTACTACAAGAAAACCATCTCTCAAAATGCAATAAAAATTTGTGTTTTTATGATTAAATATAATTGTATACATAAAGCGATGCGTAATGAATTGGGTTCATCATAATCCATGCACAATAAAAAAAATATTAATTAGTATATTAATTTTCCAATATTTTTTACGTTAAATGTCGTGAAATCGGCTGGAAAGTTACTAAATCTGAGCTGAAAACTTGGATTTATTTAAAAAGTAGTCGAAAATTCCATAACATTAAGACACTTAGAAGAATTGCCAAAAAGTACTTAAATTGAAAATTATAGGAAATACAGAGGAGAGAGAACTTATAATTATCGATGTATTTGATAAGTATATAGTAAATACAAGTTCTTATTTAAGAACGCAGCTTATCATTGATAAAGTTTTAAAGAAAGATTGTTAAAAATAATTTTTACAAAACTTAATTCCTTAAAATTTCAAAAAGCCATTCGCTCATCTAAAACTAGTTTTTAGCCCTGTGGCAGAATATTTTCGGGCTTTCTGCAACTAACTTCCCAACCACTAATATTTTGCTTTAAGATATTTTTAATTATAACAATTACTAATTTAAAGTAACGGAGACTTTGTGTTTACAGAAGAAAGTATAGAATAAAAATGTATAAAATTTTTTAATTTTGATTGTAATATTTTTTTAAAAATTTTTATATTATAGGCGATGTTCCCGCATTTTGTAGGTAGAAAAATGCATTAATTATTTACTCTTTCGAATTTTGTAAATCACACAAATTAAAATTCGTAAATAAATTAAACGATAATAAATTAAAATTCGTACATAAATTAAAAATGGTAAAATCCTTGCAGTAAATAAAGATCGATGACGAAATCACGTGAATAGGACTCATTATAAAAGAGATACTCAAATAACTGTATGTAAGATATAGTAATCTTTAAAGAAAAATTGAAAGAAAGAATTTCATTTCCAGAGCGAAATATCTTTTTAACGTTTGCGATTTCTAAATTTTTTAATTTTATATTATTAGTTTGAAATTTGAGCTGTAATCAGCCATTACCGATTTTTTTAAAAATCTCAAATGAGAAATTGAAAAATCACGATTATTTCTTTCCTCACTGATGAGCTTTGAAAAAAAATTCTGCACGAAAAAACCATTTTTTGCAAAACTATGCAGAAAAGAAAACCAAAATTTTTTCAATTCCCGAATGAAAAATCTTTCTGCAAAATCTCTAACGTTCTGCGACAATGTCACCGCAATTCTGCCACAGGGTTTTTTTTTGATAGAAAATTCGGTGCTTAGAGTTTACTTAATTATTTTTTTTCTAATTTCAATGTATTAATAATAATGCAGCACCACTGAAAATAATAATTTTAAGTTATTTTCCTGCCACGATGAGTTAGTTGCTGATACGGAACATAATTTTAAACCACTTTTATCTGAATGCAACCGTTTTATTTATGCTTAAAAGGATTTTTTTCATAAGACGTTAAATGTCTCCGTCGCATCTCCGAAAACTTTTTTTTTACTTTGAAAAAAACATGTAAATTTTAAACCAGTAAGGAACAGGATTTCCAACATAGTTATCAAGTTTTGGAAATCAAGTTCTAATCTCAGACGAAACATTCAGTAAAATAATTTCATTTTTGGTGCAATACGCATCGCTTTATTTCAACACTGAATTTAGTTTTAAGCAAAGCTTAAGGGGTTACAAACTTGTTTTCCTTCTCACACCCTGAAAAAATTCCATTTCTCCTTAAATGATGAGATGGAGTTACTCGATCGAAACAATTACAATCGACAACAAAAAATATTTAGACTTTAAATACGATGTAAATTTCCCTAAGCGTGATCGTAAATGTAATATTAATTAAAAATTCATGTCTAGAGTAAATAAAACACAAGAATATATAAGATGAAAAGATCGTGAGAGATAATAGGGAAAAAATTGAAAATGCATAATCGATTAGAGAGTCATTTAACCTTCAATTTAAAAAAATCCAACTGTCTTTTTATTAAAAATGTAAAACCTCTTTACTACACTGTCTACTTATTACTTTAAAAACTGTCACACAAATAGTTTCACTACCTCTCATTACAATACATGTCTTATTTTTCTTTCTAAGAAATACACGCACACATTATTCAAAGAATGTAATATTTTATTCAAAAAAGATGCTATTGCATAATACAATATGCTTAATACAAACCAGTTGTAAGGTGATCACGGAGCTGACTTGACCTCAAGTCAGGAAGTCTCGGGTTCGAATCCCGGTTCTTCTCTTCTCTGCATTATCTGTCCATCCTACTGTGAGAGCAATGTTAGCCCACACAATATGGTTATCCTTACGAGAGTGGCCCACAACACTGCCCTACTGATACCGACGAAAGTCAATATTCGGGTGGGTATTAGAAAACAAAAACGTTCAATGGAATCTTCTTTTCCACAAAGTAGACACTTTTGTCATTAATCACTATCTCTTCCATTAGTTTTTTTCCAAAATGCAGTATTATTCCAATCGACAACCACACAATTCCAGCTTAAAATTTAATAACTCTCATGTAAATATCCAAACTTTTCTTAAATCGTCCAACATAGCAGAAGTCTGAATTTGGGAATGAGCCAAACCTTACTTCGAGGCACTCGATAGTGTTCTTTTTATTGAGTTCATTAATTCATGATTTTTTTTCACTCTTCTGACTTTCTTCACCCATTTGTATTTGTAGTCCAGTTCGTTCACCAGGAGTTGGCACTTGGCTCCGCCTTCATCACATGGTATTCGGCGATACTATTTCGCTATTTTTGAGAAAAGGATGTAAACAATCTTCATGTGCATTTTTTTAACATTAAATATTTCCTAAATTTGATGATATCTCTCCCTTTTGAGTGGATATCTTGTACTTTGCGATATTCTTCTGGGAAACCAGCAGTTTTAAAATTAAAATTTTTTTTAATTAGCTAGAGTAACGAAAAATATAATAGCAAATGATAAAGCTAAGTAAGTGACCGGACAAGATTTAACTGTTTGCGTTTGGCACGCATTACAGGTTGGGTCATTTTCAAGAGCGGAGATGTTTCTCCTCTTACTCCCGCTCTGAAATGAACTCTGCGTCCGTGGAGGTGGATGGAGTCAAGCGCCAACTCCTGGTAAATGAATTATAGGTAGTCTTTCAGTTTCCGTAGATTGAACCTCGGGCCAATAGTGATAAAAAATTTAGTGTTCAGTATCTCATTTATTTCGCGAAAGTCAACAAAAGAAAGTCTCTCTAATTATAATAGTACCCTTTCAAAGCTTGATAGTAAGTCGAGTAAAAGCTCATAAAATGGGCTGATCTACAGAACGACGAGGTATTTTATCTTTCAGACCCAGATATTACTAAATTTCTCAATTCGTCGATGTAGCTTCTATCAAAAGATCACGGGTGCAATCCTTGTGTTCCACATTTCAGTTAAGACTTCCTTTCTTTTGTCTGCTATAGAAGTGATTATCCTTGTTGACGTATAGTTCTCTGAGATAGTGGCAAAGTTCGATTATAGATATCGATAAATTACAGTTTCCTTTCGCTTCCATAAATTCAGCATGAATTTGAAAGGATGCTTTGAACTTTTGGATATCACTTTTATAAACTTTTTTCCTGATTTAAGTTCTTCGAAAGATGTAAATGTTCAGACAAACCATCTTGATAGTTCTTTGAAAATTATATCGGAAAATTTCTTTCAGTAAGCGATAATTCTGAAGCTTTAATCATAGAAAGTTTTGCTAATTAAGAACTTGGAATAATATTTCTCTTATTTGAAATAGAAACAGAGTCTACCTCTTAGAAATTCTTCAACGCAGTCTTCATAATTGTTTTCAATAACTCTTTGTGCAGCGCTAGTGTGACGTAAATAAAGTTTCCTTAATATTCAGTTCTGCTCGTAACCTAAATAACAAAGTTTGTCTAAAGTAAGAACTCCCCTAGCCATTCGTCTGGGCCAATAGTTGTGATTATGGTAACGAGCTATGACTATTTTAAGTAGGGGTGGGGGTTCACTGTTCAGGAAAGGTTTTGGTTCGGGTCGGTGAGGGAAAGGGAATCTTCGGTCTATTTTGGTCTATTCGGTCTATTAATTCTGTCTATTTCGGTCTATTAATTCGGTCTATTTCTTCGGTCTATTAATTCGGTCTATTAATTCGGTCTGTTTCTTCGGTCTGTTTCTTCGGTCTATTTCTTCGGTCTATTTCTTCGGTCTATTGTATTATCCCTAGAGTGAAGAGAAGCTACCCTCCCTGAGATGCGCTATTCTTGTTTCCATAGCAACACACAGCCTCAGACTTTGTGGAGGGGCGGAGGTGTTCTTACTGCAGACAAACTATACGAACTTTCGTCAAAATCACGCCGAACAACTTGCTACAACACTCCTGTTTATGATATAGCTTTCAAATAAACATACTTCTCTACAATTTCCAATTTGAGGAAACGTTCAAAAATGACTTGCCTCTTTTCACGACCAATGTTCAATGCGCGAAATAAAAAAAGATATCACAAGGAATAATTTTTGTTCCATTGATTGGATTTTCAAGAACTAATTTCCAACCATAATCGCTTAAAGGGGTGATTTTAAATTAGGGCTAGCAAATAAATTACAAAATCAGACACAAAAACATAGCTCCTCTGAAAAAACACTTTTTTCTCGATCGATTTAGATTTCTGACTCTCAACATATGGGGGTACCCATATTTGGGGTTTATCTGGCAAATATCATCCAGATAGTCGTTAGGGAAGCGGTTTGAACTTCAGGTCATTTAATTTACTTACTCTCTTAAAGTGCATTTAGCCATATTTAAGAAAGTTCTTAAGCAAATCTAAACATTTTTGAGCCCAATTATAAAAGTTTATCCATACAGCATATTCTACGTTATAATTTTTATTTCTTGCTTACATTGTTAGAATAAATTTTAAATAATATTTTTTGTTGATTCGGATTTTGTATAAAACAATGTGTCCGTTAACTAAGTAAATTTTAAAAAAATTTGCATTGAAATAAATGGTTTTATTTTGGTCGTTGACAATTCGCTATTAATCAGCTTCGCCAAGCTTCTAGTATAGTTAGAAATGAAAGAGTGAATAGTATTGTTTTCATTTTGCTAAATTTCTTACAAATATTACTTAAAGTTGAAAATATTATGTATTATATTTAAAACTTTGAAGAGTCATTATTAATTTCTTTATCCTTAACACAGTGGCACGGTTCCCAGCAGAACACCGAAATCAAGCATCACTGGCTGCAGTCAGTAAGCTGGTGGGTGACAACTAGGATCAGCCTGTGTAGGGACCGAGGGTGCGTAGTATTGGTCCTCGTTAAACTGTTCTACCATAAATTGTTAAACTTCGAGGGGCTACAAAAGCAGGGGAGCCATCCCCTCTGAGAGGATCAAAATTGCTATGGTATATATTCGGATCATGCTCAGGGATGTTTTCTAGACCTTCTCCAATCGCCCATTGTGTAGCTCCGTTGCGACATAAATAAAGTACCCACCTACCTTAACTCAGTCGATCAATGGGCTCATTGCGACGGATTAGATCGGTTATGCCAAATAATCAGCAATAGCACTTACCAATAAATTTGGCTTACTTTTATTTTAATCACGTTCCTAATTAAACTAATACTTGTCAGGGGTCTGTTTAGAAGAAATTTGGGTTCGTTAAAGGACCCTTCACAAAATATCTTTTCATGAAAACGGAACCTTCACAAAATAATTTATCTTTTAATCGGACCCCTCACAA
This sequence comes from Parasteatoda tepidariorum, assembly GCF_982258835.1. NCBI lineage: Eukaryota > Metazoa > Arthropoda > Arachnida > Araneae > Theridiidae > Parasteatoda > Parasteatoda tepidariorum. The sequence goes on along the minus strand of NC_141755.1, from coordinate 129,782,384 downwards.
ATTTGTTTATCTTCATTATTGTTTTGTTAATCGAATAAACCCTTCCCAGGAAGGGGGGGGGGAGAGAAAGATAGATGTAAGCGAACTAAATTTTGTCTTCGGTAGACGCTTCTTTCTTTATTCGTCCGAAATGAATATTCTACGCTCAGCAGTATAGGCTAAATACCAAATATTTATATGTTGCATCACTAATTTAGTAGCTGCAATTGCTGTTTATTTTTTAAAATTTAATTTTTTTAAATTCAGTTTTGAGCATAATTTTGTATGTCTTTACAATTCAAAAACTCCTTGAAAAAGTTTTTTTGCAATAACGGATCCTATTTGCACAAATTTACGAAAGCGGACCCTGGTTGAAAGAATGTGATTTAATGTTTATTTTATATTCACAAATTACGAGTAATTTTTTCACAATTTTACAAAAAACAGACCTTTCACAAAATGTCTGGACAGACCCCTGCTTGTAATTACTATCTACACTGGTGGACAAAATTAAGAGATGGAAAGCATTTTCGCACATTTCTATGACGCTATATTCGTCTATGACGCACATTTTTATGACGCAATTTGTGGACGGTTATTAATATGGAGGGAACCTGGAACCCGATACCATCCCACCAACATTATCGAAAGGGACCATTATGCAGGTGGAGGACTCGTGGTTCGGGCAGGGATCATGTAAGATGCCCGCACACCGCTCCATGTGTTTGACAATGGTTCCGTGAATGCCCAGATGTACAAGCAAGAGGTCCTAGAGCCCTATGTGCGTCTTTTCAGGGGCGCTCTTGGCCCTGAGTTCATTTTTATGGACGACACTGCGCGACCACATAGGGCTCTCATGGTTGATGAGTATCTGGAAAGCGAGGATATTCAACGAATGGATTGGTCAGCCTAATTCCCTGACCAGAATCCTATTGAACATGCTTGGGATGCTCTTGGGAGAGCTATTGCGATGAGCCAACCTCCCCCCCCCCCCCCCAAGAACCATTCTGGAGTTAAAAATTGCTCTGGTGGAAGAATGGGAGGGTCTTCCACAAGTCCTCCTTAACTCCCTTATTAACAGCATGCATACTCGTTGTGCATGCTGTCTGTCAGGGGTGACCATACACCATACTAGAGGCAACGCACACTGTACAAGCCTCACTTTTACTGTCATCTTTTATCCTTAAGTTCAGGCTACATTAGATTTATTGGCAATAGGTCTTGCCAGTGAATGGCACTTTCATTTTTGTTTTGCATACTTTATTATCATGGAATAAGCTATATCCATACCAAAGTTCATTTATTTATATTCAGTATTTTTTTAGATATTTGGGAAAATGTCTTCCATCTCTTAATTTCGTCGACCAGTGTATTTTAATTGTTTTTTCTAACATTTACAAATAACACCAAGTAATTCTATATTTCAATAAGCACTATTTCAATATGTGAAACTCTATTTAAACCCGATCTATTTCTCTTTGTTACATATGTTCATTCAGAGAAAATGCGTTTTTGTGTCTGATTCGATAAATTAATAGTTAGTACAAATTAGGTAGTTTAGACAGTCGTTTAAACCAATGTAATCGGCATTTAATTCGTGAAAATTCGATCATTTTACCAATAGTTATTCAGAGTGATATCTTTGTGCACTGTACAACAAAGTAAGTGGAGGCAGACTTAACGAACAGCTACGGGACGTAATAAGATATTGCAGGTACCGCATCTTGCATTCTATTCGAAAAATAAACCGAGATGTATTGAAAATGAGAGGTAGTGTACATAACGTAAATGCAAAAACTAATCACTTTGATATTTCGGGGATAACTTTTTCATATCAAATTTCTGTGACAGAGCGATGAAGATGAAATGGATGAAGAAAAAACTACAGTTTTAACAACAAATTTTAACAAAAATAATTAACAACAGTTCATGTGGTAACCCAGCGCTAAAGAGAATAGAAGGGCTGGTTCACTCCTTTGAAGTAACTCTCGCAGCACCAATCCTCTGATTTTCTCTAGTGACGTCACTTTGGCGCAAAGCTCGCACTTTTACTTCAAGAACGGAGCGTTCAGCCTTACTAGCACTAACTAATACAGGATCTTTTCTTTTTGCGAGATATTCTAACACATTTGTTATTTTCTATAATGACTTTCCTCAGTTTTTGCAGTGAATTTACAAGAATTTAAAACTATTATCGAAATGCCAGTTTGCGCGATTGCAACTTGCAAAAATTCTGATAGAAAAACAAAAGGAAAAAATATAATTTTCCGCGTGTTCCCTAAAGTAAATGAACAACTATGTAAGGAATGGATTCCGAAATGACACAGTTAATATAAAACAAGCAATACGTTTATTCTGTCGTTAAGAACTCTTATAAAAATTCATTATATAAATAGAAACCACCTCGTTACTTCAAAAAGAAAGGCAGGTGAAAAGAATTAAAAAATGGGTAAAGTCAAAGAAAATTAAAATGTAAATAAAAAGCATAAATAAAATTATAGTATATAGTTGAAATTCTCCTAATTTCATAACATATTCTTTAATGTAGTTATTCCAAATATTTATGATTTTTTTAAAAAATTTTATTCTCTTAAATTAAATATCTATAAATTATATAGTAAATTTAAATATCTGTAAACAATTGTAAAATTTCTAATGTCATTATGAACCTATATTATTTTGTTTCAGTAATTAGCGTTTAAGGTTGATGTTTCATAATGATTAAGTATGAACAAATTGCTATTAACGACATATTTTAAAATCAGGGATTCTAAATTTAACTCAATTTAATCGTTATAAAAGAATATGTAGATAAAAAAGCGTCGATATATGCTTTCATTTTTCTTAATAATTAAAGTTAAAACTGAACTTTTTAAAATAAAGTATTTATAGTGTCATTTTCGCCAACTAGTAAAAATTTTTTATAAATTTTAAAATAGCATTTTTTTAAATATAATAACCAAGAAAGTTTTTTTTTAACTATGTTTATGAACGGAAATAATGTGTCAATTACGTAAAGTTTGAAAGCTAATAACCAGAAAAAGTCCAACTTATTTTTACAAAGAGAAAGATGCAAAGTTATCATAATATCTTTGCTTGCGATCTCCGAGATGTGTGGACACAGTGACGTCATGAGGAGGGAAATCGTAGCTTCAGCTCTAAGAGCGGAGTGAACTTGCCCTTCTATTCTCTTTAGCCCTGGTGGTAACCAGCACAACTATAAAGAATCGCCAATGACAGATTCCTTAAACCGCTTGCGTATTGGCTACACACGAAAAACTCATCAACAGCTTTTTCTAAATGAACCAGAAGGCACCAATTGTAAAGAACATTTAACTGTTATGCATATTTTAATCGAGTGTAGAAAATTTAAAAACCAGAGACTACGTCTTTTTGGTAGCTTCCATCAGTCATTATTTTCATCCATCACTCAGTCTAACATTTTCTCATATCTTAAGGACATTGGTATTTATACATCTAACTAGTTTTAAAACCAAAACAGATTTGTGAACCTAGTTGTAAAATGTCTACCCAGTTGGAGGCGCAATATAGCGAAAACTGGCTCTGGCTCAAAAAACTCAAATCAAATCAACCTCAGTGAAAATTGGTGACAATATAAGAACTCCAAAGTTTCTGTCGGAGCTAGTTTCCACGGTGATCTGAATATTTTTATCGAAACGCGCCTTAATGTTTTGTATTCCAAAGAGCTTAATTACAGAGGCTTTACTTCATCACGCTGCTCTCGAGTTTCCTAGCAAGTGATGGGAACATTTTCGTATCGCTGATACACCTGCCAAAATTATCACCACGCTTTGGTGACTTCCGGGGAGTAGTTCACAAGACACTTACAAAAAAAGAAACCAACTCAAAGAGCCATATATCCGGCAGATCTCTACATATATATTTTCAACTTTGAAATACCTTTGGCTCCTTTGCAATCGTAGTTGGCGTGAAAAGGTACCAAAGCGTGAAAGAATCAAGTGATATACTCTAACTCATTCTACGCGAATGATGATAAATGACGGAAGCTATGATAAATCATTTTTGAAAATGTAAAAATGTACTTATCTATTTCCGGCTCAATCCTCTGCTGCGTGAACTCAGTCTTGCCAGTCCGTCATAAGGTTTGGCCTGGGTGTCTTAGGCCATTGTGGCCCCCCATTAAACGTGGTATGATGGAACTTGAGATGATATACTTGTGGTCCTTGGATCCTAGAAATGAAGGTTGAAAATTAATACGTGGAGACATTACCCAAATAAACATCATGGTTAAGATTGTACATAGAACTTGAAATAAGAGTATAGGGGAAAAAAACTATAATTCATGAGAGCCATAAATAAAATAATGACGTCTTCGCTAAACGAAATCAACGAATAAATTGCTAATATACAGTCGGACTTCTATTTAACGAACTTCCATTTTGGGAATTTCTCTATTTTGTGATTTTTTTCTTTTGAGGAACTAAGAACATTTTGGAAATTTCTTCGCAAAATAACTTCCAAATAACGAAGTGTTTTCTATTTAACGAACTTTTCTTTAAGATCCGCTTTCCCTATTTCCCAAAATATTTCAGAACATTTCAAACTTATAAACGTATTTTATGGGGGAAATGACCTTGAATTGATTTTCACAGCCACTTAACTTTCAGAGAAAGCAGTAAAGTCCCTTTCTCCTTTTATTCGCATTTCATACAGGAATATATACGAAAAATCAATTTAAGAGAAAGCATAGCAAAAATTTTTAGAGCATGGAACTATGATGTTACAGATCGTACTATTCATAACAGTTTTGCTAAAGAAGGATTCTTAGTCAGAGGGGAAAATTTGGAAAGCGCGGAGGGCTAAGATGACATTCCTTTAGAAGAACTTTAAAAAAATGCAGGTACTGGTAAGAGAAAACCACGAAATTAACAATGTTGTACTGATTAATGATTTTCTTTTTATTGATTCTGTAGTTGCAACCACAGAAACATTAATTGAATTGGATATTTTAGATAATTTAAAAAACAAAACAGCAATAAATTGTGAGGAATAGGAAGATGAAGACGGAAATGATGAAGAAATCACCAAACCTTCACATGATGAAATCATTTGAAATAATTCGATAGTGGATATTAATTTACACGATAAAGGTGTATCAATTGTTATTTTAATTCTGTATAGTGTTTATGAAATTAAAACATGTTTTGTGTTGTTTAAGTATTTCTAATGGTGGTTATTCTATTTAATGAATTTTCTACATAACGAATTTTTGACCGGGATTTAGCAACTTCGTTAAATAGAGGTTCGACTGTAATTTTCATTTCGTATTCAATGTAGATTGAGTCCTCCTGAAAATGCATCGCTTATTCAAATATTTGTTCGCCAACAAAATATATCGTCAGTTCAACTTTGGCCGCTTTGTTATTTTGCCATAAACAGTTTCACTATTTACGCACCATTGAGTTTTACTCAAATGGTCATTATTGCATCACTTGTAAAAAAGATTGATCTCAAGGAGAAGTTTTACTATGAGATCATTCTTTTCTTTATAAAAACACAAAATATAACAAAAAATCAATTTACAGAATTAAAAAGACAAACTATTTTTTTTTTCAGTATAAATAGGGTTTATATTTGGTTTATTTAAAACTACGGATTAAATAATAATTTACGTCCCAAACTTAAACAGAGTGCGTAGCCAGATTTTTCAACAAAAAATAAGCACCTTTTAAATACTTTTTAAGCACAAAAATTTTTTTAATCACTTTCTGAAAAGAAATTCATAATTAGGATCTGTGCTGCAATAAAAATTATTTTTTTTCTATCGTTTAAAGTTCTTAATTTAATAACATAACATCAATAAAATTCACAAACATTTCACATAAGATTTCTCAAAAAGATTTCAAACATCACATACTCAGCTAACTGACTAGTTTCTATAATAAATAATAATTTGTTTTAAACTATTTTCGATAATAAATAATAGTTTATTAAACTAGTTTCTATAATAAATAATTATTTATTTTAAATTAGTTTCAGTAATAAATAATAATTCATTTTAAACTAGTTTCTATAATAAATAATTGATTTTAAACTAGTTTCGATAATAAACAATAATTTATCAAACTAGTTTCTATAATAAACAATAATTTATCAAACTAGTTTCTATAATAAATAATAATTTATTTTAAATTTAGTTTCTATGATAAATAACAACTCGTGTCTGATAAATATTTCAGTGAACATTGCGAAAATCATGCATTTTTTGTAATTTCGAGCGGCAATGAAAACACGGCAAGAAAAAAATCCTTTGTTAAAAGATAAAAAATTAAACACTTTTTACAAACCCTGAATAAAAAAGAACCTTTAAGGGTTTTTAAAAAAATGTAAATCAAAAATAAGCATCTTTAAGCCCTTTTTCAAAACGCAACACAACCTGATAAATAATTAAACCTTTGCAAAGTTTAATGATCATTAACGACCATTTTCAATAAACAATTCAAAATATTGTCATTTCATGTCAGATCAGGTTTCATCCGTGCCCTTCGATTTTAACAAAATTTAGTAGATGTGAAAACACATAATTAAGTAAGTAATTCCAACGATTTTTAATTATTTTTTTTACTTGAAAATCATCTAAGTAATGAACTCAAGTACAAAGTTCTTTCAAAGCTATAAAATGGCAAACTTTCATAGATATAAATGATTGCAACTTTTTTTCAAGGGATATACCGAGTACCGAAATATCGTTGGGTCGCGGAAAAAATCGAATCTTCTACCGAACCGGTTCTGGGTACCCGGTAAAAATTTTATTTGTAACCGGACCGATTCCGTGTACCTAGTCAAATTTTAATTTATAACTCGATCGGTTCAGGGTACCCGGCTTCTCATGAAAGCATTTATGCATACAATACACATCAATAAAGGGTCGCGGAGGCTCAGGGGATAGAGCACTCGCCTCCCAACGAGGTGAACAGGGTTGAAATCCCAGCGGTGGCTGATAGATACGAATTCCGCACCTGACTCACCCCTACCACAGTGCTAACGTAAAATATCTTGATTGGTAGACTATCATGTATAGACTAGAGTCCCCTTGACGTCAAGCCAACCGTGGGAGTCTTTAGTGGTTTTACTCTCCATGAAACGCAAATGAGGGTTAGTTCCATCAAAAAAATCATCCGTTGAAAGCAAATTTCTTCCAATACTTAATCCAGGAGTTCCATTGTTTGGGTTCAAAAGTACAAAGCTAAGGAGTTGAACATTAGTAGTCGTAAACTGTTCAACGACGGTTACAAAATAAAATATAAAAATCGTAGAATTTTCTGTCGAATTAATATTTTTCAAGATGGAGTTCTAAGGAAGTTTATCATGCACGTATATAAAAAGGAAAAAAAAAATTCTTAATTTTTTTAAAAAATTTATTTTAAAAAAAAGTTTCTAAAAACATTTGAGATGACTGGATGATAAACCTAAATCTTTGCTTTGAAACAGAGACATTTCTACTTAATGATTACATTTTTAATTAAATTTATTTGAATTTTCAATAGCATTTTTTATGCAGCTTCTGCTAAACGTAGGATATTTTAAAAAATATTTTAATACTATGATGATATATGAAAGGAAAAACGTTTCATTTGTCAGCGTTTAATTTTTATCAAACTATAGCAACTTACATAACATAACTTAAATGCCATGATACCTAGCTTAAAAACAATCTCTAACTTTTCGCTACTCTGTGAGAAATTATACGTGACCTGATGTTGAACAGAAGATTCCTATTGTGGTTTCATAATTCCCAATGTTGCGTAACATAATTCTGTGCCCCATAATTTGAACCCCGTAACTTGAAGTCCCATAATTTGAATTCCCTAAAAGTTAAATCCTTGATCAAGCAACAAACAAGGGATAAATTTACTTGATTAAAAACTTCATTCGCATCAAAAATATATGAATTGGAAATATAATAGTCGACGTGCTTCAAAAATTGGTGCCCATTTTTAAGACTTTCCAGACGTAAATGAGAAGAAACAAAACTGATCTTTGAACTGACAGAGCGTGGAAATTCATTTTAAACTGAGTTGCCTCTCTCGGTCACTGCGGTTTTTCTTGCTCTGCAGGGGTCTGTTTAGAAGAAATTTGGGTCCGTTAACGGACCCTTCACAAAATATCTTTTCATAAAAACGGACCCTTCACAAAATATTTTAACTTAAAAACGGACCCTTCACAAAATGATTTTTCTTTTAATCGGACACTTCACAAATTTGTTTATCTTCATTATTATTTTGTTAATCGAATAAGCCCTTTCCAGGGCAGAAAACAAGAGTGATAGATGTAAACGAATTAAGTTTTGTCTTCGGCAGACGCTTCTTCCTTTATTCGTACGAAAAGAATATTCTGCGTTCAGCAGTATAGGCTAAATACCAAATATTTATATGTTGCATCACTAATTGAGTAGCTGCAATTGCTCTTTATTTTTTAAAATTTAATTTTTTTAATTATAATTTTACAGTGTTGAGCATAATCTTGTATGCCTTCACAATTTAAAAACTGCTTGAAAACGTTTTTTTTTTTTTTTGCAATAACGGACCCTATATGCAAAAATTCACAAAAGCAGGACCCAGGTTGAAAGAATGTGACTTAACGTTTATTTTATGTTCACAAATTACGAGTAATTTTTTCACAATTTTACAAAAACGGACCTTTCTCGAAATGTCTGGACGGACCCGTTCTCTGTTTTCCTCCTTATTTTCCTAACTCTACCATGGTTTCCTCAGTTCTGTTTTTCACTTTTATTTTTTTACTTTTCTCTGGCAACTTTATATTTTATATTTCAAATTACTTCTCATTCACGTCTTGAAAATGGGCGCAATTTTTGTGAGCTCCGAACATGCGACTATTACTTCCGATTTGTGTATTTTTGAACCAAATGAAGTTTTTAATCAGGTAATGTGCTTCAGCTTCTTGGGATTATTTATTAAGTTTGTTTTCATTAAAAACATTTTGCACGAAACTAACGTAAGGGGATGGTATCTTCAATATAAATGTAAGCAACAAACTATCTCGAGCTCTTGACCTGCTCTACTTCCGGTTAGAAAGCACAGAGCTGCTTACTACAGCTCATTCTGCAAGGCGATATTTTCAAGCAAATAATTTTGTTTTTTATAAAAAGAAATAAATTGTATAATTTCTGAGCTCAAATCAGCAGTATTTCATAAGATATTAATGATATTAAGCAATTCTGGGGAGTTTGAAGTCAAAATTTGTTTTAGTTATTTAGAGATGTATTGTTAAAAAAAGGTGACATGATTGAAAGATTTAGAAAGAACTAGCCTTTTGGCAGTTATGATTTGACCACTTTTTACTTGATTTTGACCACTTTTTACTTTGTATTGGGAGAAATTTACCTTCGCGGAGGACATTTTAAAGGAACTAATACGCATTTGCGTTACATGGAGGAAAACCACGAGAAACTCCCGCGGTTAGCCTTACGGCAAGGGGACTCTAATCCATAATCCGTCTATTACTGAGGATATTTTTGCGTCAGCACTGTGGTCGGGGAAAGCCGGAGGCGGATTCATATCGGTCAACTGTCGCTGGAATTCGAACTCTGTTCACCTCATTGGAAGGCGAACGCTCTATCCCCTGAGCCATCACGCCTCTAGTTAGTTTATTTTATTTTATTTTACAGCCGGCGTTGAACAGCCGACCCAAATTTTGGGTTTACGACCCCTAACCAGCATTTGCGTTACATGGAGAGGAAAAGCACGAAAACCTCCCATGGATAGTCTGATGGTAAGGGGACTCTAACCCTGGATCCGTCTACCACTGATGGTATTTTACATCAGCACTGCGGTCTTTGCGAGCTGCGTGCGGAATTTGTATTGGCCTGCCATGGCAGAGATTCGAACCCGGCTCAAATCGTTGGAAGGCAAACGCTCTATCCCCCGAGCTACCACGACTCATACCCGTTTGATTTTATTTTATTTTATAACCGTCGTTGAACAGCCCGACCCAATTTTCGGGTTTACGACTACTGTTGCTCAACCCCGTAGCCTTGTAATTTTGAACCCAATCCAGAAGACAAGGGAACTTCTGGATCGAGTATTGGGAGAAAAAATTTGCCTTCGTGGTGGACCTTTTGATGGACCGATCTCGCATTTGCGTTACCTGGAGAGGAAAACCACGAAAACCTCCCACGATTAGTCTGACGGCAAGGGGAATCTAGCCCGTGATCTGTCTACCACTGAGGCTATTTAACTTCAGAACTGTGGTCGGTACAAGCAGGATGCGGAATTCGTATCGACCAGACATCACTGTGATTCGAACCAGATTCATCTCATTGGAAGACGAACGCTATGAGTCATTGCGACTCTAGTTCGTTTATTATTTAATTTTATTTTATTACCGTCGTTAACAGCCGACCCAAAAATAGATGTTTTTAAATGAAAAATCCCCAATATCGAAAAAAAATTAATAAATAAATTTAAAAGTATGGATTTATCTTTCCCAGTACACGGCCTAGTAAAACTTTCAACTTACAAAATCGCATACTTGTCTAAAAAAATATAAACTGCCTTTAGATTCCATAGTTAAAATAGCCAAAAAATATTGAATTTTCAGCATTAAATTTAGATGTCAACAGAAACTAATTGTTTGCATTTTTTTAAAAATTCGTTCTATTTTCGTCTTAGTTTTAAGGTCAACTTTAAGCAGTAAACTAAAAATTGAATCGGCTGTTCAACGACTAATATAATACTTCCAAAAAATATCCTAATTCAGTAAATGTTCAGGTATATCCTCGCGTTATTAAAATCCGAAATAAAAATAAATCCTTAACTGAAAAATTATTTAAGCATTCAACAAAGTCAGGAAATATGAGAAAAATAAAAGATTACTTACTTGCAAATGGAAGATAAACTACTCCCACAAAACTACGGATAAACTATTCTCATACTCATACTCATATGTGATGGTTATCTTAGCATCAGCCCCAGCAACTGAAAAGAAAAAAGATTTTTTTTTTTTCAGAACACGGAACATCCGAAAGATTTAAGAGAGAAAATGCAAATTAAGATCTTTACGGGTTTTCGATTCGCTGAGAGTTAGTGACGCAATATAGACGTCACTCATTAGAAAATGAAAGCACCTACGTACTATCTTGTTTACAATCGTAGTTGCAAAGAGGATTAAAATGTTAATTTTAAAATTCGAACTTTTATGCATCTCGTCAAATCTAATTTAAAAGGGAAGCAATCTCAGTGTTTTCATCGTAGAAAAAAAATGGGTGAGAATTTCTCACCCTTTCTCAAAAACAGGGTGAGATTTAAAAAAGTTAAGTGAGATTTCTAAAAATTAAAAAAAAAAAAAAAAAAAAAAAAACAGAGACTTGAAAAAAAAATCATTTCTTTAATTATAATGCATTTTTAACATCTTCTAATTTTTAAAGCATTGAATATTTTTGTTGCATCATCATATGGAAAATGTTCTACATCTACTTTTTCATCAGCTATTCTCATCAGGTTGCTCAAATGCGTATTTGTTTCGTTTTGATCGTTTCTACCCACATTTGTTTTATTTTCATGTGTCCGTTTCGGAGTAGAAGATATTGCCCTTACAAAGTATTTGTCCATCTTACATTAATGCGCAAAAAATTTGAACATTTTACATGAAACACCTACGGTAAGCTCGTTTTTGCAGAGAAATGATTTCTGAAAGAGGTTCCGTGGTTCGGAGGGATGGTGTTCTGTTGTTCTTAAAGGTTCTGAACAATACTGGTAAATAGGGAAGCTAGATAATGGGGCAGTTGTTGAAAATAATGAGAGATCCATTAAGAAAAGTGAAACGGATTTTATTCTAAATGGCGTAATGAGAAATTTTTTTCAAAATGCGAGAAATTCGCTGATTTTGAAATTGGTTTATAAAATGCGCAAATTTCTCGCGGTAATCATTTTTTAATGCGAGAAAAGAAAAAAATATGCGAGATTCTCGCGTTCTCGCGCTGTAGTGAAAACACTGAATCTTACAACTTTTAAACAAAATTTCTTTTAAAATTCTCTTTCTTTGAAAAATTTACAAACTGTTTTTTAAGAACTTTTACTCAACGTGTGTTTCATTAAAGTTTTTTTAAAATAAAAATAGAGTTCATTTATTAAATGCTTAACTTATTTATTTTTTCTTTCTATGATAGAATTATAGATTACAACTTTCAAAACTAGACGTGTGTTTTGTGCTAGAAATTAACATTTATTTAGACCAATGTTTTAATAAATTTTATAAAGAAGCCTATTTTATATAACACTAGCTACTTTTTTAAATGAACAGTTGTACACACAACTTTTTTTTTCAAATAAAAAATGTATATAATTCATTTTCGTTATTCAAATGTAGTTAAATGTAGATAGCATTAAAAGTAAATTGTTTCTTTACTTTAAAGAGACTCGTTAAATTGTTTCTTTCTCTTCTTAATATGCAATCGGACTTCTATTTAACGAACTTCCATTTTGCAAATTTCTCTATTATGCTATTTTTTTTTCCTTTTGGAGGAACAAAGAACTTTATAGAAATTTATTCTAGAAAAAACTTCCCAAATTGCGAAGTGAATAACGAACTTTTCTTTGATATGAACTTTCCCTATTCCCCGAAATATTTCAAAACATTTTAAACTTGTTAACGGATTTTATTGGGGAAATGACCTTGAATTGTTTCTCGTAGCCATTTGACTTTTAGAGAGACTAGTAAAATCTTTTTCAACCTTTGTTTGCATTTCAAACGATAAAAACAGACAAAACTAGCGGATTTTAACAGTAATAATTAAACTTAAGAATGCATGTGGTAATGAACGTTTAAGATTACTTTCGCAAAAAATGCAGCTTTAATTTTATACATAAATTTAATTTCTTTGCAGATTTCCTTTATGGTTATGATTTAAATAATAAATAGTAGTTACTAAAGATAAAGATGTATCCTTTGTTATCTCACTTATGCCTAGTGTTTATGAATTTAAAACCTGTTTTGTGCTGTTTAAGTATTTCAACAGGTGATTTTCTATGGAACTAATTTTCCATGTAACGAACTTATTATCGGGATTAAGAGACTTCGTTAAATAGAGGTCCGACTGTAGTTATATTACGTTTAGTTTTTTTTTTCATCAGGTTTCAGAACAAAATGGTAACAAAACAAAAAGGCTTTCCTGATAGATTTAATATTTTCAAAGAATAGTTTCGAATATTAGATATTATAACATGATCAGGGATATTCCATAAGTCAGTTATTCAAAACATACTGCGTGTTTAACTATATTAAAACAAACTCTAGATTAACAGTAAATTAATATTCGTATCCTTTTTGGCTCGGTTCTATTAATTTGTTTTTACAACGATTTTCTGAAAATTAATTTTTTTTTTTACAACGATTACTTATAAAACAAATTTGTTTTACAATTTTTTATAAATAAATCCAGGAGAGAGGGATTAAAGACGAGACATTCTCCTAAATTTAATAAAATTAGCATAGAAATAATTAAACTAAGTTGTCGCTGAAACATAAGCATGGGAGTGGGGGACATTGGTTAAGAGCAAGTTCCTCCTAAATATTTAACTAACTTTTTCCATATCTTTTCTCATTCCCTCAAAAAAAAAAACTCATTTTTATTCAATAAAGTAATTAAAAATTCCAGATACTTTATTTACAGTCCCTGGCCAAATTATTAGACGCACTGTAAGATTCTATATAAAATCTTAATTATCAAGTGATACTCTATACAGCTTTATTGTTTTTACGTGACTAAAACCGGTTTTCACTTATTTACGTCCCTGTATCGTATTTATTAAATTAGACGATATATAATATAAATTCAACGATTGGATAAACTAGACGATATATTATATAAATAAAGAATATTATATCAGGTATTATACTAATATAATAATAATAATTCGACCAAATCATGAGACACAGTGTAGTTTTTTTAATAATGACATGTTTTGCAGTATAGGCTATACTTTTATATTTAAACATACATGCAATGAGTTTTATTCATGAGATTTTTTTTACATACTTCCTATTTGTATTTGTTTTTAACGTATTGCATTACAATGCTAACCAACTGTTACACGAACGTAAACAAGTGCAAACCGGTTTCAGTCTCGTAAAAAACAATAAAGCTGTATAGAGTATCACCTGATAATTAAGATTTTACATAGAATCTTACAGTGTGTCTAATAATTTGGCCAGAGACTGTATGAGCAAATAACTGCACACATTGATTAGCTCCAGAAAATTGAAAAATGATATGAAAAGTATGTACCGAGGGCAAAAAAGTGAACATCCTGAATAACTTTTGATCCAATAATCAAATTTCAACGTACTATTAGTCAATTATGAATTCGGATCTCAATCTTAAATATGCAAATGAATTCGTGCAGACGATGTTTTTTGTTACGAAACCAGACACAAATAACATACTTTCTCTAAATAAACATGCGATGCGATGGGTAAAATTAAAAAAGTTGAACAAAATCGGTCGAATTGTTCCTAGAAAAACTAATTTAAAAATACGACGTTTTTTAAAATTTAGCTTTTCAGGATCTACTCGACCGATATCGCTATAATTTTTGTATTCTGCTATGAAAAATTTTATTTTTAAAAATAATGTAAAATTTGAATTCTTTTCTTTTCAAAATATTTTTTAACTATTATTAAATAAAATAATAAAAAATATTATATCTTTACTAACATTTATTTTTTGCATCTTAGAATAAAAGAGGTGGATATCTTGGGATATTGGACATCTTAGGACATTAATATATCTTAGGATAAACAAATTTTTCCGCAAATGCGGATATTTGATCCCGATATTTTTGGGGATATTTTTTTTTATACATAACGTCGTTGAACTGCCGACCCAATTTAGGTTTTACGACTACTAATGTTCAACTCCGTAACCTTGTAATTTTGAACCCAATCTGGAAGACGAGGGATCTCCTGGATCAAGTATAGGGAAAAATTTGCCTTCGTGGAATACTTTTTGAAAAAACTAACCCGCATTTACGTTATGGGGAGAGAAAAACCACAAATTATTCCAGCCTGACAGCAAGGGGACTTTCACCCATGATCCGTCTACCACTGAGGACAAATTTACGTCAACACTGTGGTCAGTGCGAGTCGGGTGCAGAATTCAAACCGACCAGCTATCGTTGGTATCGAACCAGAGTCACCTCCTTAGGAAACAAGCGCTCTATCCCCTGAGCCACCATGGCTCATATGTAAGGGACAGTCACAATTTGGGAAATATTATTCCCATAGTTTAATCAAGAGAGAGATCCAAAGTTTGAATTTTAATGTAAAGTTTATTTTCTGCTTATTTCGTCTTATCTCGAGAAGCTTTTAAGCTAATTGAAAACTTTTTGCTCACTATTATAAAATTCTTTTCCATGCTAAAAATAACTTTTAGTCGATATTTATTATTTTTTAACATTTAATTTAATAATAGGAATTGTAATTTAATTTTGAACTATAATTTCAATCAAAACTATTGATATAAACATATACAATTATTAACTTAAACAGTTATAAAATAAAAATAAAATAAAAATTTTAGATATATAAACAATTAGAAAAATCTATCATAATTGTAACAATGAAAATGGAAACTTACCTACTAGTGCATCGCCAGTTTTAACGAAAATTTAAAGCGAACCTTGCAAATGGAATTTCAAAAAAGTCTTAGTCATTTGTGAGATTTAACATATTTATGAACTTACTGATTATCAAATTTTTATGAAATTCCCACGATTGCAGTAATAAATCACATAATTATCACGTGAAATAACTGAGATTTAATATCTTTAAACTAGAAACTATCGAAGCTTTTACAATTTACTACTCAACTAGACGAGAGAGAATAATAATTTGTTTTCCTAGGGTTGCTATAATCTAATATCATTTTCGCCTAATTATAGTTATTTCGAATTTTCCGGACGAAAGTCGCCAATTCAAAATTCGCCAACTAAAAAAGTTTGAACTAAATATTACAAAACATATTTTAAAATCTAGATTTTCTTGAAGTATATTACAATAAGTTGCGAAACGCTTTACCATTTTAAGAAATACTGACCTAAATCAGAACTTTATACAATAAAGATATATTTTACAACACATTTTTATTGTATTGTTGAAAACATAAAGCATTTTTTAGAAACAGATGATCACGATTTTTCTAAATATTGTTCTTTATTTCCAAATTTTAAAACCTTCTTATTGAATGAAATATAATCTGTTCAAATTTCGTTTGATGTTTTTCTTTTAGTCCTTGTTTTTTTAATTTACTTCCTGCTTCATCAGAATTACAAAAACTCTTTCTCGTTAGTAGATTTTTTTAAAATAAATTTTGATATTTTAGAGGGCAAGACAGGGTTATATCAGTTAGAGGGTGTTATATCGGTTAACTTGAGTATGAACCCGAGAGAAATTATTTAAATCAAATTTCCATTTAAAAGATTTAATCTATACAACACATCAATGAATAGTAGTGGTTGCTCAGGGGATAGAGCGCTCACTTCCCAATGAGGTGAACTGGGTTCGAATATCAGTGGTGGCAGAAATGAATTCTGCATCCAACTCGTACCGAGCGCAGTACTGACGGAAAATATTCTCAGTGGTAGACGAATCATAGGTTAGAGTGCCCTTGTCATCAGGCTAACCATGAGAAGTTTCCATGGTTTTCTTCTCCATGTAACTAAAAGCGGATTACTTCCATCAAAAAGAGTTCCGTAAATTTCCCCTGATGCTTATTCCAAGAGTTTTACTATCTTCTGGATTTGGTTCACACTTACGAGGCTACGGAGTTGAACATTAGTAGTCGTAAACTCAAAAATGGGGTCGGCAGTTCAACGACAGTTATAAACAAAATACATCAACAAAGAGCAGTTTTGGATCAGGGAATATAGCTTGCCTCCCAATGAGGTAACCCGGGTTCCAATCCACAGCCGGCTTGCGCCGTTGACGTAAAATATTCTCAGTGGTTCACGGAATATGGATAAGTATTCCCTCACTGTCATGTTAACCACGGGTGGTTTTTACACTGCGCGTAACGCAAATGCTGGTTTATTCCATCAAACAGTCCTCCGCGAAGGTTAGTTTGCCCCAATCCTTGGTCCCGGAGTTCCCCTGGCTTCTGGGTTGAATTCAAAACTACGAGGCTACCGGATAGATCCTGACCAAACTATCGGGACCCTATTTCCCAGATTGTCCCCTATGCTTTGGAGGTCCGAAATTTGAATCCTTTGTAAGAAAATATTATGTTTATTCAGAGAAAGTATGCTGTTGTGTCTGATTTCGTCTGCACGGATTCATTAGCATATTTGAGGTCACCCCCTAGAACCATTGAGTCCTAGAACGTGAATTTCCAATCATTACATCGAGGGTAATTTAGGGTGATTCGTTCTTTTTTTGACGCACTGCACACGAGTGTCCACTTAAACCAGATATCTGTATAAAATATTTATCTTGCACTCCGCAGACTTCTGTCCAGTATGTAAAAGATAATGTTAAATTATATAAAACGTGTTTCTTGGAAAATATTTTATTACACCTACTACACGTATGAGGCACGACTTAGACTGAGGGTATTTACGGACACTCTACTCCTTCATCTGGATTAGTGCCCTTAGGCATCGGATGTATTGTCGTTAATAGAGTTCTCAGCAAGAAGAAATTGCGGAAGCTCTATAGTTTGTCTTAAGTAAGAACTCCCTAACCATTCGTCTGGACACGTGGCGGTAACTATGGTAACGAGGTATAACTATTTCAAGTCGGAGTGAAACAGATTAACTTTAATGCCAACAGATGGCACGTAGAATGAATGAATATTAATGTTTTTTATTATGTTTCAGTTTGATTTCCAGAGCTTTGATGAAAGACAATCGATTATGTCATGTCCGTCCATTTTTTTATTAAATTTGTTTTATCATTAGAGTTCGTTTTCTTTTAAAGACAAGCGATGCAGTATCGAAGTCTGGTAAATAGATAAAACCAGCATGGTGCCAAAAACACCGAGACTATTACTGTTTATTGCTTGTTGTTCATAAGAATTTGATGTTGTTGTTGTTGTAGTTCATTTACGTCGCACTAGACCTGCACAATGGGCTATTGGCGACGATCTGGGAAGCATCCCTGAGGAGGATCCGAAGACATGCCATCACAATTTTGATCCTCT
Source organism: Parasteatoda tepidariorum (assembly GCF_982258835.1). Classification (NCBI taxonomy): domain Eukaryota; kingdom Metazoa; phylum Arthropoda; class Arachnida; order Araneae; family Theridiidae; genus Parasteatoda; species Parasteatoda tepidariorum. The sequence continues at coordinate 129,764,209 of NC_141755.1, read as the reverse complement.
GCAGAGGGGATGGCACCCCTGCTTCGGTAGCCCGTTGACCTGCACGCGAAGTCTAGCACTTTACGGTAGAACAGTTTAGCAAGGACCCATACCGCACACCCTCGGTCCCTACGCAGACTGATCCAAGTAGTCACCCACCAGCACACTGACCGCAGCCAGTGATGCTTGACTTCGGTGATCTGCTGGGAACCATGTCTTAACGATCAGTCCACTGCGGGACTATAAGAATTTGAAAACGAAAAAGACGAACGAAGCTAAACTAAAAACGAGAAGAGGTGGTTTAAGAACAAGTGCCACTAAACTCATGACTAAAATTGACGAAGCTTTAGAAAATTCGAATTAAGAATATTTTGAAGTAGCACTTGTACAGTTAAACGTAAAAGAAAAACAAATAATTGAACTCGATTAACTAATTATTGATAAAATCGAGGACAGTAAACAAATAAGAGCAGAAGTTGAATTAGCTGAAGAATGAAGAGATAAAATTATTCTCTATAAGTTTAAAATTGAGAAAATTCTCAAAAAGACTGCAATCGAAAAGAAAGCGTCGAAAGCTCAAATACAATTGTAAGAGACTTATTCCAAAATTCAGAAGCTCAAATTAAAATTAAGTTACCTAAGATTTACTTTGAAAAATTTGATGGCAATTCAGAGAACTTTCAAGAATTTTGGTCTCAGTTTAAAAACGCGATTGATTAAAAACGATATTGCAATTAATATTCGGCAAAAAAAGAAATTTTCATTAGATCGTATATTAATAATTTATTAAATGTGTCGCCTTTCGTAACACTTCTACCTTAATAGCGCTCCGCGAACTATACGATACGTGTGAAATTCAAATACGTAGTTTAGAATCACTTGGTATCGAACTTGAAAGTTATGGTAATTTACTTTTCCCAATTACAACTAAACTAATGCCTGATAGTTTAATTTTAAATTATAATCGTGAATATAAAACAGAAACAGATTCATGAAACGTAACAAAATTGTTACAGTATTTAATATCCGAAATCGAAATAAGAGAAAGATTATTTTCATTTTAGAAAAAAGAATCTAATTCTTTTCAGGGTTATTCTAAAAATAGAAATGAAAGAAAATTTTCTGGTTTTGAAAATAATAAATTCCCAAAATTGAGATACGGTAGAAATGTGAGTGCTGCTACTTTAAATGTTATTAGTGATGAAAATAAATGTGTTTTCTGTTCATAAAAATGATCATAAAAATGATGAATGTAAATCAAGTGCTGCCGAAAAGAAACAGTGTTTATTACGTCAAGGAAGGTGTTTTAATTGCCTAAAAAAATTTCATATTGTCAGGCGATGTGTTAAGAAATAGGCTTGTACTATTTGTCGTAAAAAGCATAATGAAAACATATGCGATAAACTTTTCGAATCAAATCCCGATGTCCCCCCAAAATGAAACTATTGTGTCTTCTGTTTCTGAGAATAAAAATTCGAGCAGTAATATTTTACTCCAAACCGCGACGGTATTAGCAGAAAATAAAAACAAACAAGCTGAAATACGTATCTTATTTGATTTAGGTAGTCAAAAATCATTTATCGAATCGGATCTTGTTAATCAGTTAAAATTAAAAACGATAGGAAAATAAACTATAAAAATATATCCTTTTGGTTCGATAGAGCCCCAGAAAGAAACAATAGATGGTGTTTTAGTAAATTTAAGAAATATTCATGATCTTACGAAAAAGATACAACTACCCACGTTATTAGCAAAGCAGTTATTCATCGGCCAGAGAGAGAAATAAGAAATTTATACTGAGGTAAACACTCACAGATAATCGTGGGAGCGAAGTGAAAGTTTTTGTGTCAGACTACTGATTGGCGCCGACAATTATTGGAATATTATTTCTGGTAATATATGCCACAAACGTCTCTGGTTGCAATGGATAGTCTTTTCGGATGGGTCTTGAGTGGTTCATCTTACTTAGAAAACAAAAGGTGAAAGCGAAATAAAAATGATGAAAGTAGTTGCAGATTCTTCGCGTGAAGAAAATTCAGATTTAATTCTGTAAAATTTTTGAAAATTAGACGTATTGGGTATCGAAAACGAAAAAAGGGATTTGTCTAATAATGATGGGGAATTTATCTTACAGGATTTTGAGAAAAATATAAAATTTCAAAACAATAGATACGTGGTAAAATTACCGTAGAATAAAAATGCTGAAAAGTTAGAAAATAATTATAAAATCGCGAAATACCGCTTAGAAAGTTTAGTTAAGAGATTTGATAAAGATAAGGAATTTTACGATCGGTATAGGGATGTATTATCGAAACAGATTTGCGAGGGGATAGTGGAACCCGTTGAAATAAATGAAAACGATGAAACGAATATGGATAGAGAATATTATATGCCTCATCATGCTGTCATATGTGATGATAAAACTACAACGAAGTTGAGAATAGTTTATGACACTCGCAAAATAAATTATCATTGAACGATTGTTTACATTCCGGACCGAATCTGATTCCCGACTCTTTAAGATTACTTTTAGATTTCCGAAGCAAATGATTCGCGTTAACTGTCAATATAGAGCAAAGTTTTTTGCAGATATTGTTAGATGAAAGAGATAGAAATGCAGTTAGATTCTTATGGTTTGAGGACAATTTTAAAGTAAAGAGAAGTTAAAATTTAAAATTTTTCGAATGGCGCGTGTGTTATTTGGTGCTACTCCAAGTCCATTTTTATTGGCAGCAACACTCAAATATCATACAAGAAAGTACGAACGTAAATATCCGTTAGCACATAAAATTTTAAATTCCAAATTGTACGTTGATGATTTGATTTTTGGATTAGATAACGAAAACCATTGCCTTTTAATTTATAAGGAAATAAAAGAAATTTTACGTGAAGGTGGATTTAATATGCGTAAATGGAAAACAAATTCGGAATCTCTTCAGATAAAACTAGACCAGTCCGAAAATTGTAACGAAAACTTAAATGAATTTTAAATGATTTGTTGAACTCTAATTTCTGGCAGAGTTTGAAAATTATAAGTAAATATTAAAGGGAGTTACGTAGTGAGTCGAGTGCGTAGCTCCGGAGTCGAAATTTATCCGTTTTGAAGCTAATATTCCCTCTTTCCCGAAAAGAATAGTTATTTTTATATATAGAACACTTTTCTCATGCAAAATGCCGAAAAAAAGGTTTCAAAAAAATAAAATAAAATAAATAGGAAAAAAAAAAAAAAATTAATCCGTGACCAGCACCGAACCCCTCACCACCGGGTCAACAAACTACTCTACCGGCGACGCTAACAACTACGCCACGGCTCACACGTTGCTTCCAAGAATATATAGCTTAAAGAACTTCCTTCCGGTTAATTAATAATATCTATTTCGGCCCATTATGTGCCCCCTAATTAATGTATAAAAATATCCTTTGGTACGATTGTTTGGTATATAAAACTCTAATTTCTGGCAGAGTTTGAAAATTATAAGTTAATATTAAAGGGAGTTACGGAGTGAGTCGTGTGCATACCTCAGGAGTCGAAATTTATCCGTTTTGAAGCTAATATTCCCTCTTTCTCAAAGAAAAATAATTATTTTTATATATAGAATACTTTATTCATGCTGAAATGTCGAAAACTAAGTTTCAAAAAAATAAAATAAAGAAATAGAAAAAAATAATTAAAAAATAACCCGAGACCAGGACCGAACCCCTGACCACCGGGTCAACAAACTTCTTCATCGGCGGCGCTAACAACCACACCACGGCTCACACGTTGCTTCCCCGAATATATAGCTTAAAGAACTTCCTTCCGGTTAATTAACAAAATCTATTTTGGCCCATTATGTGCCCCCTAATTAATGTATAAAAATATCCTTTGGTACGATTGTTTGGTATATAAAACTCTAATTTCTGGCAAAGTTTGAAAATTATAAGTTAATATTAAAGGGAGTTACGGAGTGAGTCGTGTGCGTAGCTCCAGAGTCGAAATTTTTCCGTTTTGAAGCTAATATTCCCTCTTTCCCAAAAAGAATAGTTATTTTTATTTATAGAACACTTTATTCATGTTGAAATGTCGAAAAAAAGGTTTCAAAAAAATAAAATAAAATAAATAGAAAAAAAAATAAAAATTAATCCGTGACCAGCACTGAACCCCTGACCACCGGGTCAACAAACTACTCTACCGGCGACGCTAACAACTATGCCATGGCTCACACGTTGCTTCCACGAATATATAGTTTAAAGAACTTCCTTCCGGTTAATTAACAAAATCTATTTTGGCCAATTATGTGCCCCCTAATTAATGTATAAAAATATACTTTGGTACGATTTTTTGGTATATAAAACTCTAATTTCTGGCAGAGTTTGAGAATTATAAGTTAATATTAAAGGGAGTTACGGAGTGAGTCGAGTGCGTAGCTCCGGAGTCGAAATTTATCCGTTTTGAAGCTAATATTCCCTCTTTCTCAAAGAAAAATAATTATTTTTATATATAGAATACATTATTCATGCTGAAATGTCGAAAAATAAGTTTCAAAAAAATAAAATAAAGAAATAGAAAAAAATATTTAAAAAATAACCCGAGACCAGAACCGAACCCCTGACCACCGGGTCAACAAACTTCTTCACCGGCGGCGCTAACAACCACACCACGGCTCACACGTTGCTTCCACGAATATATAGCTTAAAGAACTTCCTTCCGGTTAATTAACAAAATCTATTTTGGCCCATTATGTGCCCCCTAATTAATGTATAAAAATATACTTTGGTACGATTGTTTGGTATATAAAACTCTAATTTCTGGCAGAGTTTGAAAATTATAAGTTAATATTAAAGGGAGTTACGGAGTGAGTCGTGTGCGTAGCTCCAGAGTCGAAATTTATCCGTTTTGAAGCTAATATTCCCTCTTTCCCAAAAAGAATAGTTATTTTTATATATAGAACACTTTATTCATGTTGAAATGTCGGAAAAAAGGTTTCAAAAAAATAAAATAAAATAAATAGAAAAAAAAATTAAAAAAAATCGGTGACCAGCACTGAACCCCTGACCACCGGGTCAACAAACTTCTCTACCGGCGACGCTAACAACTACGCCACGGCTCACACGTTGCTTCCACGAATATATAGCTTAAAGAACTTCCTTCCGGTTAATTAATAAAATCTATTTTGGCCCTTTATGTGCCCCCTAATTAATGTATAAAAATATCCTTTGGTACTATTGTTTGGTATATAAAACTCTAATTTCTGGCAGAGTTTGAAAATTATAAGTTAATATTAAAGGGAGTTACGGAGCGAGTCGTGTACATCGCTCAGGAGTCGAAATTTATCCGTTTTTCAGCTTCTTTCCCAAAGAAAAATAATTATTTTTATATATAGAATACTTTATTCATGCTGAAATGTCGAAAAATAAGTTTCAAAAAAATAAAATAAAATAAATAGAAAAAAAAATAAAGATTAATCCGTGACCAGCACTGAACCCCTGACCACCGGGTCAACAAACTACTCTACCGGCGACGCTAACAACTACGCCATGGCTCACACGTTGCTTCCACGAATATATAGTTTAAAGAACTTCCTTCCGGTTAATTAACAAAATCTATTTTGGCCAATTATGTGCCCCCTAATTAATGTATAAAAATATACTTCGGTACGATTTTTTGGTATAAAAAACTCTAATTTCTGGCAGAGTTTGAAAATTATAAGTTAATATTAAAGGGAGTTACGGAGTGAGTCGAGTGCGTAGCTCCGGAGTCGAAATTTATCCGTTTTGAAGCTAATATTCCCTCTTTCCCAAAAAGAATAGTTATTTTTATATATAGAACACTTTTTTCATGCAAAATGCCGAAAAAAAGGTTTCAAAAAAATAAAATAAAATAAATAGAAAAAAAAATTAAAAAAAATCGGTGACCAGCACTGAACCCCTGACCACCGGGTCAACAAACTACTCTACCGGCGACGCTAACAACTACGCCATGGCTCAAACGTTGCTTCCACGAATATATAGTTTAAAGAACTTCCTTCCGGTTAATTAACAAAATCTATTTTGGCCAATTATGTGCCCCCTAATTAATGTATAAAAATATACTTTGGTACGATAGTTTGGTATATAAAACTCTAATTTCTGGCAGAGTTTGAAAATTATAAGTTAATATTAAAGGGAGTTACGGAGTGAGTCGAGAGCGTAGCTCCGGAGTCGAAATTTATCCGTTTTGAAGCTAATATTCCCTCTTTCTCAAAGAAAAATAATTATTTTTATATATAGAATACTTTATTCATGCTGAAATGTCGAAAAATAAGTTTCAAAACAATAAAATAAAATAAATAGAAATAAAAATTAAAATTAATCCGTGACCAGCACCGAACCCCTGACCACCGGGTCAACAATCTTCTCTACCGGCGACGCTAACAACTACGCCACGGCTCACACGTTGCTTCCACGAATATATAGTTTTAAGAACTTCCTTCCGGTTAATTAACAAAATCTATTTTGGCCCATTATGAGTCCCCTAATTAATGTATAAAAATATACTTTGGTACGATTGTTTGGTATATAAAACTCTAATTTCTGGCAGAGATTGAAAATTATAAGTTAATATTAAAGGGAGTTACGGAGTGAGTCGAGTGCATCGCTCAGGAGTCGAAATTTATCCGTTTTTCAGCTAATATTCCCTCTTTCTCAAAGAAAAATAATTATTTTTATATATAGAATACTTTATTCATGCTGAAATGTCGAAAAATAAGTTTCAAAACAATAAAATAAAATAAATAGAAATAAAAATTAAAATTAATCCGTGACCAGCACCGAACCCCTGACCACCGGGTCAACAATCTTCTCTACCGGCGACGCTAACAACTACGCCATGGCTCAAACGTTGCTTCCACGAATATATAGTTTAAAGAACTTCCTTCCGGTTAATTAACAAAATCTATTTTGGCCAATTATGTGCCCCCTAATTAATGTATAAAAATATACTTTGGTACGATTGTTTGGTATATAAAACTCTAATTTCTGGCAGAGTTTGAAAATTATAAGTTAATATTAAAGGGAGTTACGGAGTGAGTCGAGAGCGTAGCTCCGGAGTCGAAATTTATCCGTTTTGAAGCTAATATTCCCTCTTTCTCAAAGAAAAATAATTATTTTTATATATAGAATACTTTATTCATGCTGAAATGTCGAAAAATAAGTTTCAAAACAATAAAATAAAATAAATAGAAATAAAAATTAAAATTAATCCGTGACCAGCACCGAACCCCTGACCACCGGGTCAACAATCTTCTCTACCGGCGACGCTAACAACTACGCCACGGCTCACACGTTGCTTCCACGAATATATAGTTTTAAGAACTTCCTTCCGGTTAATTAACAAAATCTATTTTGGCCCATTATGAGTCCCCTAATTAATGTATAAAAATATACTTTGGTACGATTGTTTGGTATATAAAACTCTAATTTCTGGCAGAGATTGAAAATTATAAGTTAATATTAAAAGGAGTTACGGAGTGAGTCGAGTGCATCGCTCAGGAGTCGAAATTTATCCGTTTTTCAGCTAATAATCCCTCTTTCCCAAAGAAAAATAATTATTTTTATATATAGAATACTTTATTCATGCTGAAATGTCGAAAAATAAGTTTCAAAAAAATAAAATAAAGAAATAGAAAAAAATAATTAAAAAATAACCCGAGACCAGGACCGAACTCCTGACCACCGGGTCAACAAACTTCTTCACCGGCGATGCTAACAACTACGCCACGGCTCACACGTTGCTTCCACGAATATATAGCTTAAAGAACTTCCTTCGGTTAATTAATAAAATCTTTTTTGGCCCATTATGTGCCCCCTAATTAATGTATAAAAATATCCTTTGGTACGATTGTTTGGTATATAAAACTCTAATTTCTGGCAGAGTTTAAAAATTATAAGTTAATATTAAAGGGAGTTACGGAGTGAGTCGTGTGCATAGCTCAGGAGTCGAAATTTATCCGTTTTTCAGCTAATATTCCCTCTTTCCCAAAGAAAAATAATTATTTTTATATATAGAATACTTTATTCATGCTGAAATGTCGAATAATAAGTTTCAAATAAATAAAATAAAGAAATAGAAAAAAATAATTAAAAGATAACCAGAGACCTGGACCGAACCCCTGACCACCGGGTCAACAAACTTCTTCACCGGCGGCACTAACAAACACACCACGGCTCACACGTTGCTTCCACGAATATATAGCTTAAAGAACTTCCTTCCGGTTAATTAACAAAGTCTATTTTGGCCCTTTATGTGCCCCCTAATTAATGTATAAAAATATCCTTTGGTACGATTGCTTGGTATATAAAACTCTAATTTCTGGCAGAGTTTGAAAATTATAAGTTAATATTAAAGGGAGTTACGGAGTGAGTCGTGCGCGTAGCTCCGGAGTCGAAATTTATCCGTTTTGAAGCTAATATTCCCTCTTTCCCAAAAAGAACAGTTATTTTTATATATAGAACACTTTATTCATGCTAAAATGTTGAAAAAAAGGTTTCAAAAAATAAAATAAAATAAATAGAAAAAAAATAAAAGTTAATCCGTGACCACCTACGAACCCCTGACCACCGGATCAGTAACCTGAACTACCGGCGACGCTAACAACTACACCATGGCTCACACGTTGCTTTCGCGAATATATAGCTTAAAGAACTTCCTTCCGGTTAATTAACCATATTTATTTTGGCCCATTATGTGCCCCCTAATTAATGTACAAAAATATACTTTGGTACGATTGTTTGGTATATAAAACTCTAATTTCTGGCGAGTTTGAAAATTATAAGTTAATATTAAAGGGAGTTACGGAGTGAGTCGAGTGCGTAGCTCCGGAGTCGAAATTTATCCATTTTGAAGCTAATATTCACTCTTTCCCAAAAAGAATAGTTATTTTTATATGTAGAACACTTTATTCATGCTAAAATGCCGAAAAAAAGGTTTCAAAAAACTAAAATAAATAGAAAAAAAAATTAATCCGTGACCAGCATCGAACCCCTGACCACCGGGTGAACAAACTTCTCTACCGGCGACGCTAACAACTACGCCATGGCTCACACGTTGCTTCCACGAATATATAGTTTAAAGAACTTCCTTCCGGTTAATTAACAAAATCTATTTTGGCCAATTATGTGCCCCCTAATTAATGTATAAAAATATACTTTGGTACGATTTTTTGGTATATAAAACTCTAATTTCTGGCAGAGTTTGAAAATTATAAGTTAATATTAAAGGGAATTACGGAGCGAGTCGTGTACATCGCTCAGGAGTCGAAATTTATCCGTTTTTCAGCTTCTTTCCCAAAGAAAAATAATTATTTTTATATATAGAATACTTTATTCATGCTGAAATGTCGAAAAATAAGTTTCAAAAAAATAAAATAAAATAAATAGAAAAAAAAATAAAGATTAATCCGTGACCAGCACTGAACCCCTGACCACCGGGTCAACAAACTACTCTACCGGCGACGCTAACAACTACGCCATGGCTCACACGTTGCTTCCACGAATATATAGTTTAAAGAACTTCCTTCCGGTTAATTAACAAAATCTATTTTGGCCAATTATGTGCCCCCTAATTAATGTATAAAAATATACTTCGGTACGATTTTTTGGTATAAAAAACTCTAATTTCTGGCAGAGTTTGAAAATTATAAGTTAATATTAAAGGGAGTTACGGAGTGAGTCGAGTGCGTAGCTCCGGAGTCGAAATTTATCCGTTTTGAAGCTAATATTCCCTCTTTCCCAAAAAGAATAGTTATTTTTATATATAGAACACTTTTTTCATGCAAAATGCCGAAAAAAAGGTTTCAAAAAAATAAAATAAAATAAATAGAAAAAAAAATTAAAAAAAATCGGTGACCAGCACTGAACCCCTGACCACCGGGTCAACAAACTACTCTACCGGCGACGCTAACAACTACGCCATGGCTCAAACGTTGCTTCCACGAATATATAGTTTAAAGAACTTCCTTCCGGTTAATTAACAAAATCTATTTTGGCCAATTATGTGCCCCCTAATTAATGTATAAAAATATACTTTGGTACGATTGTTTGGTATATAAAACTCTAATTTCTGGCAGAGTTTGAAAATTATAAGTTAATATTAAAGGGAGTTACGGAGTGAGTCGAGAGCGTAGCTCCGGAGTCGAAATTTATCCATTTTGAAGCTAATATTCCCTCTTTCTCAAAGAAAAATAATTATTTTTATATATAGAATACTTTATTCATGCTGAAATGTCGAAAAATAAGTTTCAAAAAAATAAAATAAAATAAATAGAAATAAAAATTAAAATTAATCCGTGACCAGCACCGAACCCCTGACCACCGGGTCAACAAACTTCTCTACCGGCGACGCTAACAACTACGCCACGGCTCACACGTTGCTTCCACGAATATATAGCTTAAAGAACTTCCTTCCGGTTAATTAATAAAATCTATTTTGGCCCTTTATGTGCCCCCTAATTAATGTATAAAAATATCCTTTGGTACTATTGTTTGGTATATAAAACTCTAATTTCTGGCAGAGTTTGAAAATTATAAGTTAATATTAAAGGGAGTTACGGAGCGAGTCGTGTACATTGCTCAGGAGTCGAAATTTATCCGTTTTTCAGCTTCTTTCCCAAAGAAAAATAATTATTTTTATATATAGAATACTTTATTCATGCTGAAATGTCGAAAAATAAGTTTCAAAAAAATAAAATAAAATAAATAGAAAAAAAAATAAAGATTAATCCGTGACCAGCACTGAACCCCTGACCACCGGGTCAACAAACTACTCTACCGGCGACGCTAACAACTACGCCATGGCTCACACGTTGCTTCCACGAATATATAGTTTAAAGAACTTCCTTCCGGTTAATTAACAAAATCTATTTTGGCCAATTATGTGCCCCCTAATTAATGTATAAAAATATACTTCGGTACGACTTTTTGGTATAAAAAACTCTAATTTCTGGCAGAGTTTGAAAATTATAAGTTAATATTAAAGGGAGTTACGGAGTGAGTCGAGTGCGTAGCTCCGGAGTCGAAATTTATCCGTTTTGAAGCTAATATTCCCTCTTTCCCAAAAAGAATAGTTATTTTTATATATAGAACACTTTTTTCATGCAAAATGCCGAAAAAAAGGTTTCAAAAAAATAAAATAAAATAAATAGAAAAAAAAATTAAAAAAAATCGGTGACCAGCACTGAACCCCTGACCACCGGGTCAACAAACTACTCTACCGGCGACGATAACAACTACGCCATGGCTCAAACGTTGCTTCGTCGAATATATAGTTTAAAGAACTTCCTTCCGGTTAATTAACAAAATCTATTTTGGCCAATTATGTGCCCCCTAATTAATGTATAAAAATATACTTTGGTACGATTGTTTGGTATATAAAACTCTAATTTCTGGCAGAGTTTGAAAATTATAAGTTAATATTAAAGGGAGTGACGGAGTGAGTCGAGAGCGTAGCTCCGGAGTCGAAATTTATCCGTTTTGAAGCTAATATTCCCTCTTTCTCAAAGAAAAATAATTATTTTTATATATAGAATACTTTATTCATGCTGAAATGTCGAAAAATAAGTTTCAAAAAAATAAAATAAAATAAATAGAAATAAAAATTAAAACTAATCCGTGACCAGCACCGAACCCCTGACCACCGGGTCAACAATCTTCTCTACCGGCGACGCTAACAACTACGCCACGGCTCACACGTTGCTTCCACGAATATATAGTTTTAAGAACTTCCTTCCGGTTAATTAACAAAATCTATTTTGGCCCATTATGAGCCCCCTAATTAATGTATAAAAATATACTTTGGTACGATTGTTTGGTATATAAAACTCTAATTTCTGGCAGAGTTTGAAAATTATAAGTTAATATTAAAGGGAGTTACGGAGTGAGTTGAGTGCATCGCTCAGGAGTCGAAATTTATCCGTTTCTCAGCTAATATTCCCTCTTTCCCAAAAAGAATAGTTATTTTTATATATAGAACACTTTATTCATGTTGAAATGTCGAAAAAAAGGTTTCAAAAAAATAAAATAAAATAAATAGAAAAAAATTTAATCCGTGACCAGCACTGAACCCCTGACCACCGGGTCAACAAACTTCTCTACCGGCGATGCTAACAACTACGCCACGGCTCACACGTTGCTTCCACGAATATATAGCTTAAAGAACTTCCTTCGATTAATTAATAAAATCTTTTTTGGCCCATTATGTGCCCCCTAATTAATGTATAAAAATATCCTTTGGTACGATTGTTTGGTATATAAAACTCTAATTTCTGGCAGAGTTTGAAAATTATAACTTAATATTAAAGGGAGTTACGGAGTGAGTCGTGTGCGTAGCTCCCGAGTCGAAATTTATCCGTTTTGAAGCTAATATTCCCTCTTTCCCAAAAAGAATAGTTATTTTTATATATAGAACACTTTATTCATGTTGAAATGTCGAAATAAAGGTTTCAAAAAAATAAAATAAAATAAATAGAAAAAAAATTTAATCCGTGACCAGCACTGAACCCCTGACCACCGGGTCAACAAACTTCTCTACCGGCGATGCTAACAACTACGCCACGGCTCACACGTTGCTTCCACGAATATATAGCTTAAAGAACTTCCTTCGGTTAATTAATAAAATCTTTTTTGGCCCATTATGTGCCCCCTAATTAATGTATAAAAATATCCTTTGGTACGATTGTTTGGTATATAAAACTCTAATTTCTGGCAGAGTTTGAAAATTATAAGTTAATATTAAAGGGAGTTACGGAGTGAGTCGTGTGCATAGCTCAGGAGTCGAAATTTATCCGTTTTTCAGCTAATATTCCCTCTTTCCCAAAGAAAAATAATTATTTTTATATATAGAATACTTTATTCATGCTGAAATGTCGAAAAATAAGTTTCAAATAAATAAAATAAAGAAATAGAAAAAAATAATTAAAAGATAACCAGAGACCTGGACCGAACCCCTGACCACCGGGTCAACAAACTTCTTCACCGGCGGCACTAACAAACACACCACGGCTTACACGTTGCTTCCACGAATATATAGCTTAAAGAACTTCCTTCCGGTTAATTAACAAAGTCTATTTTGGCCCTTTATGTGCCCCCTAATTAATGTATAAAAATATCCTTTGGTACGATTGCTTGGTATATAAAACTCTAATTTCTGGCAGAGTTTGAAAATTATAAGTTAATATTAAAGGGAGTTACGGAGTGAGTCGTGCGCGTAGCTCCGGAGTCGAAATTTATCCGTTTTGAAGCTAATATTCCCTCTTTCCCAAAAAGAACAGTTATTTTTATATATAGAACACTTTATTCATGCTAAAATGTTGAAAAAAAGGTTTCAAAAAATAAAATAAAATAAATAGAAAAAAAATAAAAGTTAATCCGTGACCAGCTACGAACCCCTGACCACCGGGTCAGTAACCTGAACTACCGGCGACGCTAACAACTACACCATGGCTCACACGTTGCTTTCGCGAATATATAGCTTAAAGAACTTCCTTCCGGTTAATTAACCATATTTATTTTGGCCCATTATGTGCCCCCTAATTAATGTATAAAAATATACTTTGGTACGATTGTTTGGTATATAAAACTCTAATTTCTGGCAGAGTTTGAAAATTATAAGTTAATATTAAAGGAAGTTACGGAGTGAGTCGAGTGCGTAGCTCCGGAGTCGAAATTTATCCATTTTGAAGCTAATATTCCCTCTTTCCCAAAAAGAATAGTTATTTTTATATATAGAACACTTTATTCATGCTAAAATGCCGAAAAAAAGGTTTCAAAAAACTAAAATAAATAGAAAAAAAAATTAATCCCTGACCAGCACCGAACCCCTGACCACCGGGTGAACAAACTTCTCTACCGGCGACGCTAACAACTACGCCACGGCTCACACGTTGCGTCCACGAATATATAGCTTAAAGAACTTCCTTCCGGTTAATTAACAAAATCTATTTTGGCCCATTCTGTTCCCCCTAATAATTGTATAAAAATATCCTTTGGTACGATTGTTTGGTATATAAAACTCTAATTTCTGGCAGAGTTTGAAAATTATAAGTTAATATTAAAGGGAGTTACGGAGTGAGTCGTGTGCATAGCTCAGGAGTCGAAATTTATCCGTTTTTCAGCTATTATTCCCTCTTTCCCAAAGAAAAATAATTATTTTTATATATAGAATACTTTATTCATGCTGAAATGTCGAAAAATAAGTTTCAAAAAAATAAAATAAAGAAATAGAAAAAAATAATTAAAAAATAACCCGAGACCAGGACCGAACCCCTGACCACCGGGTCAACAAACTTCTTCATCGGCGGCGCTAACAACCACACCACGGCTCACACGTTGCTTCCACGAATATATAGCTTAAAGAACTTCCTTCCGGTTAATTATCAAAATCTATTTTGGCCCTTTATGTGCCCCCTAATTAATGTATAAAAATATCCTTTGGTACGATTGTTTGGTATATAAAACTCTAATTTCTGGCAGAGTTTGAAAATTATAAGTTAATATTAAAGGGAGTTACGGAGTGAGTCGTGCGCGTAGCTCCGGAGTCGAAATTTATCCGTTTTGAAGCTAATATTCCCTCTTTCCCAAAAAGAACAGTTATTTTTATATATAGAACACTTTATTCATGCTAAAATGTTGAAAAAAAGGTTTCAAAAAAATAAAATAAAATAAATAGAAAAAAAATGAAAGTTAATCCGTGACCAGCTACGAACCCCTGACCACCGGGTCAACAAACTTCTCTACCGGCGACGCTAACAACTACGCCATGGCTCACACGTTGCTTCCACGAATATATAGTTTAAAGAACTTCCTTCCGGTTAATTAACAAAATCTATTTTGGCCAATTATGTGCCCCCTAATTAATGTATAAAAATATACTTTGGTACGATTTTTTGGTATATAAAACTCTAAATTCTGGCAGAGTTTGAAAATTATAAGTTAATATTAAAGGGAGTTACGGAGTGAGTCGTGTGCATAGCTCAGGAGTCGAAATTTATCCGTTTTTCAGCTAATATTCCCTCTTTCCCAAAGAAAAATAATTATTTTTATATATAGAATACTTTATTCATGCTGAAATGTCGAAAAATAAGTTTCAAAAAAATAAAATAAAGAAATAAATAAGAAAAAAATAATTAAAAAATAACCCGAGACCAGGACCGAACCCCTGACCACCGGGTCAACAAACTTCTTCACCGGCGGCGCTAACAACCACACCACGGCTCACACGTTGCTTCCCCGAATATATAGCTTAAAGAACTTCCTTCCGGTTAATTAACAAAATCTATTTTGGCCCATTATGTGCCCCCTTATTAATGTATAAAAATATCCTTTATTACGATTGTTTGGTATATAAAACTCTAATTTCTGGCAAAGTTTGAAAATTATAAGTTAATATTAAAGGGAGTTACGGAGTGAGTCATGTGCGTAGCTCCAGAGTCGAAATTTATCCGTTTTGAAGCAAATATTCCCTCTTTCCCAAAAGAATAGTTATTTTTAGATATAGAACACTTTATTCATGTTGAAATGTCGAAAAAAAGGTTTCAAAAAATAAAATAAAATAAATAGAAAAAAAAATAAAAATTAATCCGTGACCAGCACTGAACCCCTGACCACCGGGTCAACAAACTACTCTTCCGGCGACGCTAACAACTACGCCATGGCTCACACGTTGCTTCCACGAATATATAGTTTAAAGAACTTCCTTCCGGTTAATTAACAAAATCTATTTTGGCCAATTATGTGCCCCCTAATTAATGTATAAAAATATACTTTGGTACGATTTTTTGGTATATAAAACTCTAATTTCTGGCAGAGTTTAAAAATTATAAGTTAATATTAAAGGGAGTTACGGAGTGAGTCGAGTGCGCAGCTCCGGAGTCGAAATTTATCCGTTTTGAAGCTAATATTCCCTCTTTCTCAAAGAAAAATAATTATTTTTATATATAGAATACTTTATTCATGCTGAAATGTCAAAAAATAAGTTTCAAAAAAATAAAATGAAGAAATAGAAAAAAATAATTAAAAAATAACCCGAGACCAAAACCGAACCCCTGACCACCGGGTCAACTAACTTCTTCACCGGCGGCGCTAACAACCACACCCTGGCTCACACGTTGCTTCCACGAATATATAGCTTAAAGAACTTCCTTCCGGTTAATTAACAAAATCTATTTTGGCCCATTATGTGCACCCTAATTAATGTATAAAAATATCCTTTGGTACGATTGTTTGGAATATAAAACTCTAATTTCTGGCAGAGTTTGAAAATTATAAGTTAATATTAAAGGGAGTTACGGAGTGAGTCGAGTGCGTAGCTCCGGAGTCGAAATTTATCCGTTTTGAAGCTAATACTCCCTCTTTCCCAAAAAGAATAGTTATTTTTATATATAGAACACTTTATTCATGTTGAAATGTCGATAAAAAGGTTTCAAAAAAATAAAATAAAATAAATAGGAAAAAAAAAATAAAAATTAATCCGTGACCAGCACCGAACCCCTGACCACCGGGCCAACAAACTTCTCTACCGGTGACGCTAACAACTACGCCACGGCTCACACGTTGCTTCCACGAATATATAGCTTAAAGAACTTCCTTCCGGTTAATTAATAAAATCTTTTTTGGCCCATTATGTGCCCCCTAATTAATGTATAAAAATATCCTTTGGTACGATTGTTTGGTATATAAAACTCTAATTTCTGGCAGAATTTGAAAATTATAAGTTAATATTAAAGGGAGTTACGGAGTGAGTCGTGTGCATAGCTCAGGAGTCGAAATTTATCCGTTTTTCAACTAATATTCCCTCTTTCCCAAAGAAAAATAATTATTTTTATATATAGAATGCTTTATTCATGCTGAAATGTCGAAAAATAAGTTTCAAATAAATAAAATAAAGAAATAGAAAAAAATAATTAAAAGATAACCCGAGACCTGGACCGAACCCCTGACCACCGGGTCAACAAACTTCTTCACCGGCGGCACTAACAACCACACCACGGCTCACACGTTGCTTCCACGAATATATAGCTTAAAGAACTTCCTTCCGGTTAATTAACAAAATCTATTTTGGCCCATTATGAGCCCCCTAATAATTGTATAAAAATATCCTTTGGTACGATTGTTTGGTATATAAAACTCTAATTTCTGGCAGAGTTTGAAAATTATAAGTTAATATTAAAGGGAGTTACGGAGCGAGTCGTGTACATCGCTCAGGAGTCGAAATTTATCCGTTTTTCAGCTTCTTTCCCAAAGAAAAATAATTATTTTTATATATAGAATACTTTATTCATGCTGAAATGTCGAAAAATAAGTTTCAAAAAAATAAAATAAAGAAATAGAAAAAAATAATTAAAAAATAACCCGAGACCAGAACCGAACCCCTGACCACCGGGTCAACAAACTTCTTCACCGGCGGCGCTAACAACCACACCACGACTCACACGTTGCTTCCACGAATATATAGCTTAAAGAACTTCCTTCCGGTTAATTATCAAAATCTATTTTGGCCCTTTATGTGCCCCCTAATTAATGTATAAAAATATCCTTTGGTACGATTGTTTGGTATATAAAACTCTAATTTCTGGCAGAGTTTGAAAATTATAAGTTAATATTAAAGGGAGTTACGGAGTGAGTCGTGCGCGTAGCTCCGGAGTCGAAATTTATCCGTTTTGAAGCTATTATTCCCTCTTTCCCAAAAAGAACAGTTATTTTTATATATAGAACACTTTATTCATGCTAAAATGTTGAAAAAAAGGTTTCAAAAAAATAAAATAAAATAAATAGAAAAAAAATGAAAGTTAATCCGTGACCAGCTACGAACCCCTGACCACCGGGTCAACAAACTTCTCTACCGGCGACGCTAACAACCACGCCATGGCTCACACGTTGCTTCCACGAATATATAGTTTAAAGAACTTCCTTCCGGTTAATTAACAAAATCTATTTTGGCCAATTATGTGCCCCCTAATTAATGTATAAAAATATACTTTGGTACGATTTTTTGGTATATAAAACTCTAAATTCTGGCAGAGTTTGAAAATTATAAGTTAATATTAAAGGGAGTTACGGAGTGAGTCGTGTGCATAGCTCAGGAGTCGAAATTTATCCGTTTTTCAGCTAATATTCCCTCTTTCCCAAAGAAAAATAATTATTTTTATATATAGAATACTTTATTCATGCTGAAATGTCGAAAAATAAGTTTCAAAAAAATAAAATAAAGAAATAAATAAGAAAAAAATAATTAAAAAATAACCCGAGACCAGGACCGAACCCCTGACCACCGGGTCAACAAACTTCTTCACCGGCGGCGCTAACAACCACACCACGGCTCACACGTTGCTTCCCCGAATATATAGCTTAAAGAACTTCCTTCCGGTTAATTAACAAAATCTATTTTGGCCCATTATGTGCCCCCTTATTAATGTATAAAAATATCCTTTATTACGATTGTTTGGTATATAAAACTCTAATTTCTGGCAAAGTTTGAAAATTATAAGTTAATATTAAAGGGAGTTACGGAGTGAGTCATGTGCGTAGCTCCAGAGTAGAAATTTATCCGTTTTGAAGCAAATATTCCCTCTTTCCCAAAAGAATAGTTATTTTTAGATATAGAACACTTTATTCATGTTGAAATGTCGAAAAAAAGGTTTCAAAAAATAAAATAAAATAAATAGAAAAAAAAATAAAAATTAATCCGTGACCAGCACTGAACCCCTGACCACCGGGTCAACAAACTACTCTTCCGGCGACGCTAACAACTACGCCATGGCTCACACGTTGCTTCCACGAATATATAGTTTAAAGAACTTCCTTCCGGTTAATTAACAAAATCTATTTTGGCCAATTATGTGCCCCCTAATTAATGTATAAAAATATACTTTGGTACGATTTTTTGGTATATAAAACTCTAATTTCTGGCAGAGTTTGAAAATTATAAGTTAATATTAAAGGGAGTTACGGAGTGAGTCGAGTGCGCAGCTCCGGAGTCGAAATTTATCCGTTTTGAAGCTAATATTCCCTCTTTCTCAAAGAAAAATAATTATTTTTATATATAGAATACTTTATTCATGCTGAAATGTCAAAAAATAAGTTTCAAAAAAATAAAATGAAGAAATAGAAAAAAATAATTAAAAAATAACCCGAGACCAAAACCGAACCCTTGACCACCGGGTCAACTAACTTCTTCACCGGCGGCGCTAACAACCACACCCTGGCTCACACGTTGCTTCCACGAATATATAGCTTAAAGAACTTCCTTCCGGTTAATTAACAAAATCTATTTTGGCCCATTATGTGCACCCTAATTAATGTATAAAAATATCCTTTGGTACGATTGTTTGGAATATAAAACTCTAATTTCTGGCAGAGTTTGAAAATTATAAGTTAATATTAAAGGGAGTTACGGAGTGAGTCGAGTGCGTAGCTCCGGAGTCGAAATTTATCCGTTTTGAAGCTAATACTCCCTCTTTCCCAAAAAGAATAGTTATTTTTATATATAGAACACTTTATTCATGTTGAAATGTCGATAAAAAGGTTTCAAAAAAATAAAATAAAATAAATAGGAAAAAAAAAATAAAAATTAATCCGTGACCAGCACCGAACCCCTGACCACCGGGCCAACAAACTTCTCTACCGGTGACGCTAACAACTACGCCTCGGCTCACACGTTGCTTCCACGAATATATAGCTTAAAGAACTTCCTTCCGGTTAATTAATAAAATCTTTTTTGGCCCATTATGTGCCCCCTAATTAATGTATAAAAATATCCTTTGGTACGATTGTTTGGTATATAAAACTCTAATTTCTGGCAGAGTTTGAAAATTATAAGTTAATATTAAAGGGAGTTACGGAGTGAGTCGTGTGCATAGCTCAGGAGTCGAAATTTATCCGTTTTTCAACTAATATTCCCTCTTTCCCAAAGAAAAATAATTATTTTTATATATAGAATACTTTATTCATGCTGAAATGTCGAAAAATAAGTTTCAAATAAATAAAATAAAGAAATAGAAAAAAATAATTAAAAGATAACCCGAGACCTGGACCGAAACCCTGACCACCGGGTCAACAAACTTCTTCACCGGCGGCACTAACAACCACACCACGGCTCACACGTTGCTTCCACGAATATATAGCTTAAAGAACTTCCTTCCGGTTAATTAACAAAATCTATTTTGGCCCATTATGAGCCCCCTAATAATTGTATAAAAATATCCTTTGGTACGATTGTTTGGTATATAAAACTCTAATTTCTGGCAGAGTTTGAAAATTATAAGTTAATATTAAAGGGAGTTACGGAGCGAGTCGTGTACATCGCTCAGGAGTCGAAATTTATCCGTTTTTCAGCTTCTTTCCCAAAGAAAAATAATTATTTTTATATATAGAATACTTTATTCATGCTGAAATGTCGAAAAATAAGTTTCAAAAAAATAAAATAAAGAAATAGAAAAAAATAATTAAAAAATAACCCGAGACCAGAACCGAACCCCTGACCACCGGGTCAACAAACTTCTTCACCGGCGGCGCTAACAACCACACCACGGCTCACACGTTGCTTCCACGAATATATAGCTTAAAGAACTTCCTTCCGGTTAATTAACAAAATCTATTTTGGCCCATTATGTGCACCCTAATTAATGCATAAAAATATCCTTTGGTACGATTGTTTGGTATATAAAACTCTAATTTCTGGCAGAGTTTGAAAATTATAAGTTAATATTAAAGGGAGTTACGGAGTGAGTCGAGTGCGTAGCTCCGGAGTCGAAATTTATCCGTTTTGAAGCCAATATTCCCTCTTTTCCAAAAAGAATAGTTATTTTTATATATAGAACACTTTTTTCATGCAAAATGCCGAAAAAAAGGTTTCAAAAAAATAAAATAAAATAAATAGGAAAAAAAAAATAAAAATTAATCCGTGACCAGCACCGAACCCCTGACCACCGGGCCAACAAACTTCTCTACCGGTGACGCTAACAACTACGCCACGGCTCACACGTTGCTTCCCCGAATATATAGCTTAAAGAACTTCCTTCCGGTTAATTAACAAAATCTATTTTGGCCCATTATGTGCCCCCTTATTAATGTATAAAAATATCCTTTATTACGATTGTTTGGTATATAAAACTCTAATTTCTGGCAAAGTTTGAAAATTATAAGTTAATATTAAAGGGAGTTACGGAGTGAGTCATGTGCGTAGCTCCAGAGTCGAAATTTATCCGTTTTGAAGCAAATATTCCCTCTTTCCCAAAAGAATAGTTATTTTTAGATATAGAACACTTTATTCATGTTGAAATGTCGAAAAAAAGGTTTCAAAAAATAAAATAAAATAAATAGAAAAAAAAATAAAAATTAATCCGTGACCAGCACTGAACCCCTGACCACCGGGTCAACAAACTACTCTTCCGGCGACGCTAACAACTACGCCATGGCTCACACGTTGCTTCCACGAATATATAGTTTAAAGAACTTCCTTCCGGTTAATTAACAAAATCTATTTTGGCCAATTATGTGCCCCCTAATTAATGTATAAAAATATACTTTGGTACGATTTTTTGGTATATAAAACTCTAATTTCTGGCAGAGTTTAAAAATTATAAGTTAATATTAAAGGGAGTTACGGAGTGAGTCGAGTGCGCAGCTCCGGAGTCGAAATTTATCCGTTTTGAAGCTAATATTCCCTCTTTCTCAAAGAAAAATAATTATTTTTATATATAGAATACTTTATTCATGCTGAAATGTCAAAAAATAAGTTTCAAAAAAATAAAATGAAGAAATAGAAAAAAATAATTAAAAAATAACCCGAGACCAAAACCGAACCCCTGACCACCGGGTCAACTAACTTCTTCACCGGCGGCGCTAACAACCACACCCTGGCTCACACGTTGCTTCCACGAATATATAGCTTAAAGAACTTCCTTCCGGTTAATTAACAAAATCTATTTTGGCCCATTATGTGCACCCTAATTAATGTATAAAAATATCCTTTGGTACGATTGTTTGGAATATAAAACTCTAATTTCTGGCAGAGTTTGAAAATTATAAGTTAATATTAAAGGGAGTTACGGAGTGAGTCGAGTGCGTAGCTCCGGAGTCGAAATTTATCCGTTTTGAAGCTAATACTCCCTCTTTCCCAAAAAGAATAGTTATTTTTATATATAGAACACTTTATTCATGTTGAAATGTCGATAAAAAGGTTTCAAAAAAATAAAATAAAATAAATAGGAAAAAAAAAATAAAAATTAATCCGTGACCAGCACCGAACCCCTGACCACCGGGCCAACAAACTTCTCTACCGGTGACGCTAACAACTACGCCACGGCTCACACGTTGCTTCCACGAATATATAGCTTAAAGAACTTCCTTCCGGTTAATTAATAAAATCTTTTTTGGCCCATTATGTGCCCCCTAATTAATGTATAAAAATATCCTTTGGTACGATTGTTTGGTATATAAAACTCTAATTTCTGGCAGAATTTGAAAATTATAAGTTAATATTAAAGGGAGTTACGGAGTGAGTCGTGTGCATAGCTCAGGAGTCGAAATTTATCCGTTTTTCAACTAATATTCCCTCTTTCCCAAAGAAAAATAATTATTTTTATATATAGAATGCTTTATTCATGCTGAAATGTCGAAAAATAAGTTTCAAATAAATAAAATAAAGAAATAGAAAAAAATAATTAAAAGATAACCCGAGACCTGGACCGAACCCCTGACCACCGGGTCAACAAACTTCTTCACCGGCGGCACTAACAACCACACCACGGCTCACACGTTGCTTCCACGAATATATAGCTTAAAGAACTTCCTTCCGGTTAATTAACAAAATCTATTTTGGCCCATTATGAGCCCCCTAATAATTGTATAAAAATATCCTTTGGTACGATTGTTTGGTATATAAAACTCTAATTTCTGGCAGAGTTTGAAAATTATAAGTTAATATTAAAGGGAGTTACGGAGCGAGTCGTGTACATCGCTCAGGAGTCGAAATTTATCCGTTTTTCAGCTTCTTTCCCAAAGAAAAATAATTATTTTTATATATAGAATACTTTATTCATGCTGAAATGTCGAAAAATAAGTTTCAAAAAAATAAAATAAAGAAATAGAAAAAAATAATTAAAAAATAACCCGAGACCAGAACCGAACCCCTGACCACCGGGTCAACAAACTTCTTCACCGGCGGCGCTAACAACCACACCACGACTCACACGTTGCTTCCACGAATATATAGCTTAAAGAACTTCCTTCCGGTTAATTATCAAAATCTATTTTGGCCCTTTATGTGCCCCCTAATTAATGTATAAAAATATCCTTTGGTACGATTGTTTGGTATATAAAACTCTAATTTCTGGCAGAGTTTGAAAATTATAAGTTAATATTAAAGGGAGTTACGGAGTGAGTCGTGCGCGTAGCTCCGGAGTCGAAATTTATCCGTTTTGAAGCTATTATTCCCTCTTTCCCAAAAAGAACAGTTATTTTTATATATAGAACACTTTATTCATGCTAAAATGTTGAAAAAAAGGTTTCAAAAAAATAAAATAAAATAAATAGAAAAAAAATGAAAGTTAATCCGTGACCAGCTACGAACCCCTGACCACCGGGTCAACAAACTTCTCTACCGGCGACGCTAACAACCACGCCATGGCTCACACGTTGCTTCCACGAATATATAGTTTAAAGAACTTCCTTCCGGTTAATTAACAAAATCTATTTTGGCCAATTATGTGCCCCCTAATTAATGTATAAAAATATACTTTGGTACGATTTTTTGGTATATAAAACTCTAAATTCTGGCAGAGTTTGAAAATTATAAGTTAATATTAAAGGGAGTTACGGAGTGAGTCGTGTGCATAGCTCAGGAGTCGAAATTTATCCGTTTTTCAGCTAATATTCCCTCTTTCCCAAAGAAAAATAATTATTTTTATATATAGAATACTTTATTCATGCTGAAATGTCGAAAAATAAGTTTCAAAAAAATAAAATAAAGAAATAAATAAGAAAAAAATAATTAAAAAATAACCCGAGACCAGGACCGAACCCCTGACCACCGGGTCAACAAACTTCTTCACCGGCGGCGCTAACAACCACACCACGGCTCACACGTTGCTTCCCCGAATATATAGCTTAAAGAACTTCCTTCCGGTTAATTAACAAAATCTATTTTGGCCCATTATGTGCCCCCTTATTAATGTATAAAAATATCCTTTATTACGATTGTTTGGTATATAAAACTCTAATTTCTGGCAAAGTTTGAAAATTATAAGTTAATATTAAAGGGAGTTACGGAGTGAGTCATGTGCGTAGCTCCAGAGTAGAAATTTATCCGTTTTGAAGCAAATATTCCCTCTTTCCCAAAAGAATAGTTATTTTTAGATATAGAACACTTTATTCATGTTGAAATGTCGAAAAAAAGGTTTCAAAAAATAAAATAAAATAAATAGAAAAAAAAATAAAAATTAATCCGTGACCAGCACTGAACCCCTGACCACCGGGTCAACAAACTACTCTTCCGGCGACGCTAACAACTACGCCATGGCTCACACGTTGCTTCCACGAATATATAGTTTAAAGAACTTCCTTCCGGTTAATTAACAAAATCTATTTTGGCCAATTATGTGCCCCCTAATTAATGTATAAAAATATACTTTGGTACGATTTTTTGGTATATAAAACTCTAATTTCTGGCAGAGTTTGAAAATTATAAGTTAATATTAAAGGGAGTTACGGAGTGAGTCGAGTGCGCAGCTCCGGAGTCGAAATTTATCCGTTTTGAAGCTAATATTCCCTCTTTCTCAAAGAAAAATAATTATTTTTATATATAGAATACTTTATTCATGCTGAAATGTCAAAAAATAAGTTTCAAAAAAATAAAATGAAGAAATAGAAAAAAATAATTAAAAAATAACCCGAGACCAAAACCGAACCCTTGACCACCGGGTCAACTAACTTCTTCACCGGCGGCGCTAACAACCACACCCTGGCTCACACGTTGCTTCCACGAATATATAGCTTAAAGAACTTCCTTCCGGTTAATTAACAAAATCTATTTTGGCCCATTATGTGCACCCTAATTAATGTATAAAAATATCCTTCGGTACGATTGTTTGGAATATAAAACTCTAATTTCTGGCAGAGTTTGAAAATTATAAGTTAATATTAAAGGGAGTTACGGAGTGAGTCGAGTGCGTAGCTCCGGAGTCGAAATTTATCCGTTTTGAAGCTAATACTCCCTCTTTCCCAAAAAGAATAGTTATTTTTATATATAGAACACTTTATTCATGTTGAAATGTCGATAAAAAGGTTTCAAAAAAATAAAATAAAATAAATAGGAAAAAAAAAATAAAAATTAATCCGTGACCAGCACCGAACCCCTGACCACCGGGCCAACAAACTTCTCTACCGGTGACGCTAACAACTACGCCTCGGCTCACACGTTGCTTCCACGAATATATAGCTTAAAGAACTTCCTTCCGGTTAATTAATAAAATCTTTTTTGGCCCATTATGTGCCCCCTAATTAATGTATAAAAATATCCTTTGGTACGATTGTTTGGTATATAAAACTCTAATTTCTGGCAGAGTTTGAAAATTATAAGTTAATATTAAAGGGAGTTACGGAGTGAGTCGTGTGCATAGCTCAGGAGTCGAAATTTATCCGTTTTTCAACTAATATTCCCTCTTTCCCAAAGAAAAATAATTATTTTTATATATAGAATACTTTATTCATGCTGAAATGTCGAAAAATAAGTTTCAAATAAATAAAATAAAGAAATAGAAAAAAATAATTAAAAGATAACCCGAGACCTGGACCGAAACCCTGACCACCGGGTCAACAAACTTCTTCACCGGCGGCACTAACAACCACACCACGGCTCACACGTTGCTTCCACGAATATATAGCTTAAAGAACTTCCTTCCGGTTAATTAACAAAATCTATTTTGGCCCATTATGAGCCCCCTAATAATTGTATAAAAATATCCTTTGGTACGATTGTTTGGTATATAAAACTCTAATTTCTGGCAGAGTTTGAAAATTATAAGTTAATATTAAAGGGAGTTACGGAGCGAGTCGTGTACATCGCTCAGGAGTCGAAATTTATCCGTTTTTCAGCTTCTTTCCCAAAGAAAAATAATTATTTTTATATATAGAATACTTTATTCATGCTGAAATGTCGAAAAATAAGTTTCAAAAAAATAAAATAAAGAAATAGAAAAAAATAATTAAAAAATAACCCGAGACCAGAACCGAACCCCTGACCACCGGGTCAACAAACTTCTTCACCGGCGGCGCTAACAACCACACCACGGCTCACACGTTGCTTCCACGAATATATAGCTTAAAGAACTTCCTTCCGGTTAATTAACAAAATCTATTTTGGCCCATTATGTGCACCCTAATTAATGCATAAAAATATCCTTTGGTACGATTGTTTGGTATATAAAACTCTAATTTCTGGCAGAGTTTGAAAATTATAAGTTAATATTAAAGGGAGTTACGGAGTGAGTCGAGTGCGTAGCTCCGGAGTCGAAATTTATCCGTTTTGAAGCCAATATTCCCTCTTTTCCAAAAAGAATAGTTATTTTTATATATAGAACACTTTTTTCATGCAAAATGCCGAAAAAAAGGTTTCAAAAAAATAAAATAAAATAAATAGGAAAAAAAAAATAAAAATTAATCCGTGACCAGCACCGAACCCCTGACCACCGGGCCAACAAACTTCTCTACCGGTGACGCTAACAACTACGCCACGGCTCACACGTTGCTTCCACGAATATATAGCTTAAAGAACTTCCTTCCGGTTAATTAATAAAATCTTTTTTGGCCCATTATGTGCCCCCTAATTAATGTATAAAAATATCCTTTGGTACGATTGTTTGGTATATAAAACTCTAATTTCTGGCAGAGTTTGAAAATTATAAGTTAATATTAAAGGGAGTTACGGAGTGAGTCGTGTGCATAGCTCAGGAGTCGAAATTTATCCGTTTTTCAACTAATATTCCCTCTTTCCCAAAGAAAAATAATTATTTTTATATATAGAATACTTTATTCATGCTGAAATGTCGAAAAATAAGTTTCAAATAAATAAAATAAAGAAATAGAAAAAAATAATTAAAAGATAACCCGAGACCTGGACCGAACCCCTGACCACCGGGTCAACAAACTTCTTCACCGGCGGCACTAACAACCACACCACGGCTCACACGTTGCTTCCACGAATATATAGCTTAAAGAACTTCCTTCCGGTTAATTAACAAAATATATTTTGGCCCATTATGAGCCCCCTAATTAATGTATAAAAATATCCTTTGGTACGATTGTTTGGTATATAAAACTCTAATTTCTGGCATAGTTTGAAAATTATAAGTTAATATTAAAGGGAGTTACGGAGCGAGTCGTGTACATCGCTCAGGAGTCGAAATTTATCCGTTTTTCAGCTTCTTTCCCAAAGAAAAATAATTATTTTTATATATAGAATACTTTATTCATGCTGAAATGTCGAAAAATAAGTTTCAAAAAAATAAAATAAAGAAATAGAAAAAAATAATTAAAAAATAACCCGAGACCAGAACCGAACCCCTGACCACCGGGTCAACAAACTTCCTCACGGGCGGCGCTAACAACCACGCCACGGCTCACACGTTGCTTCCACGAATATATAGCTTAAAGAACTTCCTTCCGGTTAATTAACAAAATCTATTTTGGCCCATTATGTGCACCCTAATTAATGCATAAAAATATCCTTTGGTACGATTGTTTGGTATATAAAACTCTAATTTCTGGCAGAGTTTGAAAATTATAAATTAATATTAAAGGGAGTTACGGAGTGAGTCGAGTGCGTAGCTCCGGAGTCGAAATTTATCCGTTTTGAAGCTAATATTCCCTCTTTCCCAAAAAGAATAGTTATTTTTATATATAGAACACTTTTTTCATGCAAAATGCCGAAAAAAAGGTTTCAAAAAAATAAAATAAAATAAATAGAAAAAAAAATAAAAATTAATCCGTGACCAGCACCGAACCCCTGACCACCGGGGCAACAAACTTCTCTACCGGCGACGCTAACAACTACGCCACGGCTCACACGTTGCTTCCAAGAATATATAGCTTAGAGAACTTCCTTCCGGTTAATTAATAATATCTATTTCGGCCCATTATGCGCCCTCTAATTAATGTATAAAAATATCCTTTGGTACGATTGTTTGGTATATAAAACTCTAATTTCTGGCAGAGTTTGAAAATTATAAGTTAATATTAAAGGGAGTTACGGAGTTAGTCGTGTGCATAGCTCAGGAGTCGAAATTTATCCGTTTTGAAGCAAATATTCCCTCTTTCACAAAGAAAAATAATTATTTTTATATATAGAAAACTTTATTAATGCTGAAATGTCGAAAAATAAGTTTCAAATAAATAAAATAAAGAAATAGAAAAAAATAATTAAGAGATAACCCGAGACCTGGACCGAACCCCTGACCACCGGGTCAACAAACTTCTTCACCGGCGGCACTAACAACCACACCACGGCTCACACGTTGCTTCCACGAATATATAGCTTAAAGAACTTCCTTCCGGTTAATTAACAAAATCTATTTTGGCCCATTATGAGCCCCCTAATTAATGTATAAAAATATCCTTTGGTACGATTGTTTGGTATATAAAACTCTAATTTCTGGCAGAGTTTGAAAATTATAAGTTAATATTAAAGGGAGTTACGGAGCGAGTCGTGTACATCGCTCAGGAGTCGAAATTTATCCGTTTTTCAGCTTCTTTCCCAAAGAAAAATAATTATTTTTATATATAGAATACTTTATTCATGCTGAAATGTCGAAAAATAAGTTTCAAATAAATAAAATAAAGAAATAGAAAAAAATAATTAAGAGATAACCCGAGACCTGGACCGAACCCCTGACCACCGGGTCAACAAACTTCTTCACCGGCGGCACTAACAACCACACCACGGCTCACACGTTGCTTCCACGAATATATAGCTTAAAGATCTTCCTTCCGGTTAATTAACAAAATCTATTTTGGCCCATTCTGTGCCCCCTAATTAATGTATAAAAATATCCTTTGGTACGATTGTTTGGTATATAAAACTCTAATTTCTGGCAGAGTTTGAAAATTATAAGTTAATATTAAAGGGAGTTACGGAGTGAGTCGTGTGCATAGCTCAGGAGTCGAAATTTATCCGTTTTTCAGCTATTATTCCCTCTTTCCCAAAGAAAAATAATTATTTTTATATATAGAATACTTTATTCATGCTTAAATGTCGAAAAATAAGTTTCAAAAAAATAAAATAAAGAAATAGAAAAAAATAATTAAAAAATAACCCGATACCAGAACCGAACCCCTGACCACCGGGTCAACAAACTTCTTCACCGGCGGCGCTAACAACCACACCACGGCTCACACGTTGCTTCCACGAATATATAGCTTAAAGAACTTCCTTCCGGTTAATTAACAAAATCTATTTTGGCCCATTATGTGCACCCTAATTAATGTATAAAAATATCCTTTGGTACGATTGTTTGGTATATAAAACTCTAATTTCTGGCAGAGTTTGAAAATTATAAGTTAATATTAAAGGGAGTTACGGAGTGAGTCGAGTGCGTAGCTCCGGAGTCGAAATTTATCCGTTTTGAAGCTAATACTCCCTCTTTCCCAAAAAGAATAGTTGTTTTTATATATAGAACACTTTATTCATGTTTAAATGCCGATAAAAAGGTTTCAAAAAAATAAAATAAAAAAAATAGAAAAAAAAAATACAAATTAATCCGAGACCAGCACTGAACCCCTGACCTCCGGGTCAACAAACTTCTTCACCGGCGGCGCTAACAACCACACCACGGCTCACACGTTGCTTCTACGAATATATAGTCTAAAGAACTTTCTTCCAGTTAATTAACAAAATCTATGATGGCTCATTATGTGCTCCCTAATTAGTCTATAAAGATTCCCTTTGGTACGATTGCTTGGTATATAAAACTGTAATTTCTGGCAAAGTTTGAAAATTATAAGTTAATATTAAAGGAAGTTACGGAGTGAGTCGTGTGCGCAGTTCCGGAGACGAAATTTTTCCGTTTGCATACCCTCCAACTGCTACGGAATTTCCGTAGTTTCAGAAATCTTCTTTTCAGACGGTAGCAAAATTAATGTCTTAATATTAAAAAAAAATTAATTTTAGCGTAACTTGTCCACTATTACTTATAAAAGTACAGGCCATATGGCTAGATTCTTAAGTTCTGATAAAAGTTTTATGAGAGATCCATTTGCTTTAAAAAATTCTACTTTGGTTCGCTACCACTAGAAAGAATTATTTTCAAAATCCTCATAAGTTGGAGGGTATGCGTTTGTAGCTAATATTCTCTCTTTCCCAAAAAGGAATAGTTATTTTTATATATAGAACACTTTATTCATGCTGAAATGTCGAAAAATAAGTTTCAAAAAAATAAAATAATATAAATAGAAAAAAAATTTAAAATTAACCCGTGACCAGCAACGAACCCCTGACCATCGGGTCTACAAAATTCTTTAACCATGGAGCTAACAACCACACCACGACTCACACGTTGCTACCCCGAATATATAGTTTAAAAAGTGCTTATTTTTTCTTGAAAAATCTGGTTACGCGCTCGGGTAACACGGCGACTATTGCGAATAAAAATAAAAGTTTACCAGGCGTATTTCCATGTTAGTAGTACAAAAAATAGTGGATTTAGTTCCAAATAAAATTATGGATACGCGTTTGCGAATTCCAGAGTCATTTAATCTTGCGGATCCTAATTTCAATATCCCAGCAACAGTCGACATTATTCTTTTCATCAGAGTATTTTAATGACGTGATAAAACCAGCGAAAATAAAAGCTGAAAGTGAAAAAAAAACTATTATAAACTCACGGTTAGTTTACATATAGTGTCTACAGATTCTATTAACTTAATTCTAGTTATAGCGCTCTAATATGAGGGTCAGATGAATTAAATTCGAATTTGAAAAAATTTTGGAGGATCGATGAGATGGGAAATGAATTTTCTAAATGTAAGGAAAATTCTACATGCGAAGAAAAAATTATGTTACGTTTCATTACGTTAATTACGTTACATTACGTGTTAACGCGTAAGAGAGATAAGACAAAAAAATATATAGCTTCCATACCATTTCGGAAGCATTGGTCAGTTTTTGTGAGATTCGAGGTACATAGCTCTTAAGAGACTTGAATCGCTGTGGATTCGTTTGTCTCGTGACCACAAAACTACCTAAAATTATATTTAGACTTTTTGAATGAATATGAAGAATGAGGACATATGACTGAAGTAAGCCAGAGTATTGAACCCAAAGTTTCGTATTATATGCCCCATTATGACATTTATAAGGCTCAAAAGAGCACAACAAAACTACGAATGGTATATAATGCATCGACCTTAACTACCTGATCGAAATTCTCTTAGCTCCATTCCATACATTAGTGGAGTTATTCAGGATGAGATCTTTTTTCGCCGCCAGTGAGATTTAGAAAGCACAGATGTGCGTTCACGGCAGACATTCGTCGTATGCACCGCCTTATTGACATTGAAGAGAATCACAGAAAATAAAAAAGAAATTTGTGGGAAGAGGAGATTGACAAACCCATTAAGGTGTAGCAGCTAAACACAGTCTCATACGGAACTGTTAGTGCCCCATATTTAGCAATGAGAAGTCTTAAACGAATTTCCATCCACGAGGGTAAAAATCTTGCATTGGCCGCATAAGTTTTGTGTAATGACCCATACATGGATGACATATTGACTGGAGCTCCAACATTCGAGACTTAGCAACACCAATTTATAGAGATTCTTAAGACTGCTCAGATGTATTGCACAAGTGGTGTCTGACCACGGTTTGCCTGACAGCAAGGGAGCTCAAACCTATAATACGTCTACCACTAAGGATATTTTACATCAGCATTGTGGTCGTTGGGAACCGAGTGCGGTATTCGTATCCACCAGCCATGTCTGGGATTCGCACCCAGTTCACCCTCATTGGAAGGCGAATACTCTATCCCTTGAGCCCCCAAAGCTCATTGCAGGTTATTTTATACATTATAGCCGTCGTTGAACAGCAGACCCAAATTTGATTTTGCGGCTATCAATGTTCAACTCCTTAGCCTTGCAATTTAGAACTCAATCCAGAAGACAAGGAAATTCCTGAATACAGTAATGGGAGAAATTTGCTTTCGTGGAGAACTTTTTGATGGAACTACCCCGCATCTGCGTTACATGGGGAGGAAAACCACGAAAACGTCCCATGGTTAGCCTGTTTCCAACCCATGATCCATCTACCACTGAGGAAAAATTACGTAACATTACAGGTTATTAGGGAGAACACAATTACCATTTTAAAATCGGGAGGGGAAAAAACTACATAACTATAAAGAACCTTACTATATGCATATTTTCATAGTAGTTTATTGACGTCACGCTTTAGATGAAATAAGCTTTCGAAAAGATTAAACGTGGTTTGATTTACAGATAAATTCATGAAATTTAAAAAATTAACTGAATGTTTAACTTATGCATGTTTCTAATGTAGCGTACTTTTTTTGTTTATTGCATTTCAAAGTTTTTTTTTAATATATATTTGGCAAAATGATTTTAATAGAACTTCAGCATTCTTTTTTTTCACCCGTGAGTATTTTGACAGTTAAATTGAAATGGCAATAGAATTAATTCCCTAAAAGACAAAATAATTTCAGTTTTTTTCCCCCTTATGAAACACCTGGCAAATTGCCAAACTAAGTTTGGTTCATCCTTTGATTCTTCTCCTTACTTTAACCTTCAGTTTAAAATTTAGTGATATTGAGTGAAATTTAAAACTGAGTTAAAATTGATATATTTTTAAAATTGCCACATTATAAATTTAATCTTTTGAGTGTATTTTGTAATTCTAAGCTCATAAATTTTAAATAGCATGTGTTGGAATTTTAAATCGGTCAATGAGTTTAACAAAATAGCGACTTTGTAAAGAGGAGTTTTTCAAATATATTTATAATTTCAAGATATAACTGTAACAAAATATGAATAATTCTGTTTTTTTTTCTTTTTAAAAACGCTGCCTGCCATTTCAAATACGCTTAACAAGTTAAGAAAGCTGCCATTTAAAAATCGTGGTTTTCTGTTCTGAATAACCTTCAATATTTGAAAAATTTAATTTGTGAATTAAAAGCTACAAAGTTTAAATAATTTCATTCTTAGATGAAGTTTTAGACTTTATTAATGCAGTAAATAAATTAGATAGTGTGGGAAAATAAATGGCCTTTTCAATGAATTTTTTTCTTCCTATAATCCTAGAATAATCCTTTCCTATAACTCAATTTTTTTTCCTCTATAATTCTAAAATGCGTGCTCAATTTTAGAATTTTTGTTAAATATGATGTAAAAAAATATGCATCTTGTGGACCACAAATTAATATTTAGGTTAGGAGATCATTCATAAATGATGTCTCACACATTTTGTCCCAAGTATTTTTCATCCACCCTTTTATCACAAAATGTCACACTCACCCCTACCTCCTCTTGTCACTTACTACATAAAAATATATTTGTAACTCTCAAAATATAAAGCATTATTTTATAGATTGTGTTTCCTATTTTATTTTTAAACAACTATGTGTAACAATAACGTTTGTGAGTACAACAATAATATATATTATTTATAAACTTATTTTGACAAAAAATAAAGTGCTTAAATTTACTGCTTTAAAATTTTTTTTTAAAGCAAACTACCCTTCCTTATGGTACCCTTCCTTTTCGTTAGTAACTGTCACAATTTCACGAACCCTCTTCCTCCCCTCCATGTGTGACATCATTTAGAGGCACCCCCCATAGGTAGAAACAAAACAATATCGAAATGTTAAATCAATGTTCAATCGCTACGTTTTCTCCAGGGTGCGTATAGCGTTTTTAATAAGTGCTTATTATTTATTTACGTTATTTAAAAGCCCTTAAAGTTGCTTTTTTTTATCCGGGGTTTGTAAAAAGTGCTTGATTTTCTATCTTTTAAAAGGAGATTTTTTCTTTGTCGTGTCGATTGTTGTTCTAAATTACAAAAAATGCATGATTTTCATAATTTTCTCTGCAAAATTTATCAGAAACTAGTTACTTTATCATGCTTATGTAAAGTCTTATTTTATTAAGTTTATTTTTGTTTCATATGTTTTTAATGTGATTTCTCGTATTTTTACCATTTGTTGTTTTACCTGACCTTACTTTTTATATGTTTTTACCTGTATTTTTGACACTTTTATTGCTGGTTAATTTTACTCATTTAGGTGTTTTAAGCTCTTTTAACTTTTTTTTGAGGATTCTGTTTTATTTTTATCTGTTTGATCTTTTAGATTTCGTGATTTTTTCCTATGTGTATCAATCTTTTTGGTTTTGATTTTACTTTACTGTAATTTGTAGTGTTTAGTTCACGTGACAACGGGTGAAACCCTTAACCGAAAACTTCTTCGGGGTAGTCAGGTTACTATTAGTCTTATGTAGAGTCCTTGAAAATGATGTTTTTAAATTTTGTTGGTTTTATGTTTATAAATAAAGAACTTTAAAAGATATAAAGAAATAATTTTTATTACTCCACAGATCCTAAATATGATTTTTTTTTTGGAAAGTGATTAAAAATATCCGTTGAGTGCGTGAAAAATACTTAAACGGTGCTTATTTTTGGCTGAAAAATCTGGCTTCTCACCCCTCAATGATAAATCGCAATAAAATAATGTTAAATGGATATTGGAAGGTTAGATAAAAAAACATCCAAACCAGTCAGATTGTTGAAAAAATTGTATTGTTTCTTTTTATAATGGCCTTTCAATTCCTCTCTTTTTTTCTATGTCATAGTTTCTCTACAGAGGAGGGGGGGGGGACTATCGCAGTAGGCGGTGAAGCCCTTCTGCAGGGACCTAATAAGATTGTGGGTGATTAAGAGATGTTATGGATTTTCGGAAAATTTGGAAGATCGATCTAGTCTTTATCTTAATTAAATATACTATTTTTCAAATTTAGAAATTTGTTACTAGAAAACCATAAAGTATGCAAATATTTTTTTGTTTTTAACCCTTTTTATAAAGAATTCTTGAATGTATTGGCAAGATAGTTTATTTGTATAATTTATGTGTTTTTTCTTTCTTCGTGTGATAATTCAAAGGGATGTTCTCAAATATACTTTACCTCACATTTTTTGTTAACTCATAAAGTATATGTGATTAGATTTTTAAAAATATTTCACTCATAGTAGTACTAATAAAAAAAAAATCAGGCGGTGGATTGCAGGTCTACTTAATAACATTTTTATTATATTGCCGGCATTGAGCAGTAGACGCAATTCTGAGTTTACGACTATCTATGTTCAACTACGTAGCTTTGTAATTTTGAACCCAGCCCAGAAGACAAGAGAACTCATAGATCAAGCATTGGGACAAACTAGCTTTCACGGAGGTCTTCTTGATGAAATTAATTCGCCTTTGCGTTATAGTGAGAGGAAAACCACGAAAACATCTCACAGTTAGCCCGAAGGCTGAGGTATACTAACCCTTGATCCATGTACCACTGAGGATATCCTACGAGTGCACTGTGTTCGGTGCGAGTCGGCACCGGAATTCGAATCAACCAGCACCTCTGGGTTTCCAAACTAGGGCATCTCATTGAGAGGTGAACGCTCTATCTATCGCAGCTCTGATAAAATTTGTCAAAAATTTTTTTAAATAAAATGTAAGAAAAATATTTAATTAAGTATTTAATTTAAATTTCAAAATGATTCCGCTGAATTTATTTTTACGCAAAAACACTTAAATTATTTACTTATGATAGAACTCCGATGTTAAGCATCACTGGCTGCTGTCAGTGTGCGAGTGGGTAACCACTTTGATCAGCCTGCGTAGGGACCGAGGATGCGCCGTATCGGTCCGCGTTAAGCTATTCTATCATATAGTGCTCGACTTCGTGCGCAGGTTGTCGGTCTACCAAAGTAGGGGACCCATCCCCTTTGCAGAGGATCAAAATTGCGATGGTATGTCTTCGGATCATCCTCAGGGATGTTTCCCAGGCCGTCGCCAATAGCCCATCGTGTAGCTCTACTGCGACGTCAATAAAGTGCCTACCTGCCTGCATATAAGTTATTTTTACTAAAATTAGCAACAAAAAAAACGTTTATAGTTTAAATGCATTAGCTATAAAATATATTTTCAATTATTTGAAAGAAAGGTTTCAGAAGAGCATCAAAACCAGAATGTTAAACGACTTAATATGGGACTAAAATGTTTATAACTTCATATTCAAATATTTTTATTTTTCTATAAGCGGGGGCTGAAAAGTTTTTCACTTGTGAAGAGGACGGTGACCCCTCAATGATATATCGCAATAAAATAATGTTAAGCACTCAAAAAATATTTTTGATCATTTTACAAAAAAAAAAAAAAAAAAAAAAAATCGTAGCCAGGATCTAGGCCAGGGGTCGCCAAACTTTTTTGATCATCGACCCCTACATAATTTTTCGAAATCTCCATCGACCCCCACAAAAGTAATTTTCTGTTAATTAAAATAAAACTCTATTAGATACTGTGTTTGTACATTTATTTTATGATTTTAAACATTTATTTAAGTAATAGTACATTGTGTAACAATAGTTTTATGAAAAATATATTAATATTGAAATTTAAATACCTTATTATCAAATAATAAGTAACTATGCATAAGTAGATATAATAAGTAAAGTAACTAAAGATTTACTGCTTCTTGATCAATGAGATGGGTGTGCCTGGTGTTTTTTTTTTTGCAAGGTTCGCTATATTGGATTCAAAATTGGTCAATTTTGTAATTTTCGCAAAAAAATACAAAGTGTGCTTTAGTTTTGTCACGGGCTATACTAATCCATATTATTAATGCTTACCTTCTTTTTTGTGTATTGATAATTAAAATTGAAATCTAAACCAAACGAATGGTTTTATCGAAACAATAACTAATTATCCAAAACCATAAACGTTTTAATAATGACACTGCAAATATTCAACACAGTTTGCAAAGATAGCTGAAACTGCGTATGATATTTGCATTTATAACGTCAATGCTCGTCACACGTGACATTTGGACAAGCACACATATGAATATGACTTATAAACTGCGCTGAGTTCATGCCACTGCGCGGTGGTACGTAAATACTTGTTTCACCCCAATAAATATACGTTTATTAATTTATGTTTTATAAAGAAACTGATATTGAGTCAATTATAAAAAAAATTCACAAATTTTACATACTTAATTAGGTATGTGTGATTTGCCTATTGAGAACTGTTTTTTTTTCGACCCGCAATCGTCCCTTCCGATTCGTATCGACCCCCATTCGCCCCCCTGTCTCAGATCGACCCCCGCTTTTGTTAAATAGACCCCTGGGGGTCTATATAGACCACTTTGGCGACCTCTGATCTAGGCAGTAATAAAAACAATTTTTTTCTATCGTTTAAAGTTCTTAATTTCTAAACATAAAATCGATAAAATTTATAACCATTTTCAGAAACTTTACGTAATCATGATAAAATAAACAGTGTCTGATAAACATTGCAGGGAAAAGTGTGAAAATCATGAATTTTTTTTATAATTTAGAACGACAATCGACAAGGAAAAGAAAAAAAAATCGCTTTTTAAAAGATAGAAAATTAAGCACTTTTTACAATTCCCGAATGAAAAAGCGAGTTTAAAAGATAATTATGATATATAAGAAAAGCGAGTTTAAAAGATATTTAAAATCCAACATTTTAAGGGCCTTTAAAAAACGTTAATCAAAAATAAGAAACTTAAAGCACTTTTTAAAAACGCTACGCACCTTGTCTTCGATTAGCTATTAACGAGGTATCATAAATGCAAAATAAAGACTGGTTTATTTTTTTCTATTTTCAATTGTTATTGCTTTAAACCAGTGGTTCCTGAACTTTTTTGTCTCGTGGACCCCTTGCCATGTTTTTCGGCTTTGGGTAGACCCCCTGCGTAACTAATATTGATTTTTTGTAAATTCATCAACTTCAAATGTATTTTTGACAGCTGGTATAGTGCTACTCACTGTAAAAAATTTAAATTTCTAACTGTAGTGAAATGAAGTGTGAAAAACTTAAGAAAAAAGCGCATGTTGGCTTTAAATATTTATAAATTAAATTCAAATTAAAACGAAACAAATTAAAATTTAGTATCTGTTATATAAAATAACTAAGCAATAAATAAATGTTTTTAGTGGGAAGGATGAACCTGATGCTTTAATAATAAATTATCAACATTTGGCCAATTTCATATATCAGAAAATAATCCTAATAACATAAATTTTAAAAAATTGTTTACTTCATAGCTACTTTTATAAATTATGTGGAATGTAGATAGATATATGTCTTTATATTATAAGGTAGTAAAATGTAAGTAAATAGGTACTATCAGCGTATGTTGATTATTCCATTCATGAAGTGCCAAAATTAAAAGTCATGACCTGCTTATATGAGATCCACTATCGTTGACTCCCATTTTCATTTCCTGGACACCCAATTTTTTTTTTCACTTGACCCCTTTGGGAATCACTGATTTACAGTATTATAGGACAGTTTTGGAAGAAAATCTCAAGTGAGCTGTCAAAAACCAGTTTAAGACATCTTCAACCTCCATGGTATAAAAACCTTTTTCTAAAACCCAGAAACAAATAATCACTTTTGTATCCATTTTTTTGTTACAATAAAAGGGATGAATTTAAATATGATGATGAGTTACTCAAAGGATGAATTAAAATGAACATCGTATAATATTCAAACAAACAAAATTTAAAAAAAAACTATCTCTCATTTGCAAATAAATTGAGTCATTAATAGAAAGTCACTTTAATTCAAGTGAAAAAGAAATCAAAAATTTAATAAATATCTTTTTTACATAAATATTTCACAATACAGAATCTGTGGTCAAAAGTCGTATTCTTCTATCTCTCATCAGGCAATATCTTGACATTTTCATCTGACTTGTTTGCATTGTTCCCTTCATTAATTGCGTCATTCTCATCCGCTTCAATACAAAAGTTATTTTTTTTCATATAACGACTTTTCCACAAGGCTATAAATTGTTAAAAATTTGAAATTTTACAAGAATAAAAGTAAGTAATCATGAAATCAATAATGGTGAAAATAAAGATCTAAAAATAGAGAAAGATTTTTCTTCTCATTTTTTAAAGATATAGAATAATTTTCAATATAAAAAAAAAAACCTTAAATTTGTGTTAATTTCTCATCAAATATAAAAAACTGGATTGTCAAAATACTAAGTATAAAAAAGTTATTAGTATAAACCAAAGTCAAACAAAATTTTCAGATAATTTTATATACCTTGCACTTTCATGTTGCTTCAATTTTATGACATAAAAATAAAAAAGAGTAAAGAATATTTTTGGAGGAACAGACAAAATTATTCACAGTAAGAGTAGGGGTTATTTCCTAAGCATATTTGAAGATTTCCTAAAAGTCAACTGAGATTTTTTTTTTAAATATTGAAATCAGCAGACACAAAATTAGGATGAAAATTTTAATTTTCTTTAATTCATTTGAATATATTATAAATAAAATTTAAAGAAATTAGGAAACTTTTCTTTATTTATTTGAGAGATTTCCGAAATTTACATAAAATATGATTTTGTGTTCAATTGTATATCTAATATAAAATGTTCGCTTGATATATATATATATATATATAAGACCATGTTTAATTTTTGGAATATTTACAAGACTATTCTCCGCGGAATCCTAAATGAAGGTGAGAATAAGAAGATTGTGCTGTTAGGTTTATATAGTTTGTCTACGGTAAGAACTCCCCCCGCCACAAAATCTGTAGCCGTCTGTTGCTATGGAAACAAGAAAAGCGTATTTCAGGGAGTGTAGCTCCTCTCGTAGAGGGCTGACACAATAGACCGAAGAAAAAGATTCCCTTTCTTTTGCCAACACAAGCCAAAACCTGTCCTAAACAGTGACTCTAAACCTCTACTGAGAATAGTTATAGCTACCATAACACCATATTATAATTACCATAGTCACTATTATGGTTCCAGACGAAATGCTAGTGAAGTTTCTTCTATAGACAAACTATAAGTTGTACTGAAATGCCAGCATCAAAAATACAAAAGTAATAACTAATCAGTTTTAAATGAAGGAGTACATTGCATAAAACAAATTAATCAGTTAGCAAGAAAGCATTGATTTAAAAAATGGTTCTTAATGTGGGGAATGAATCATTAAAAATAATGTGGCTCTAGAACAGAGAATCGGAACGTCCTTCTACAGCAGCAGGGTGTGTTGAAATGATAATGATATTTGTTTTCTTGGAAAGATGTGTCTTTTATGAAACAGCGAAATACTCAGCATTTATTCCATTTCAATGATGATTTAATTTCCATTAGAACAATACAGTACAATCTTACAACAACATAGAATTCAATACAACTTAGCCTTCACAAATAGCACAATTCTAAGATGTATATATTACTTAATTCTATATATTCATAAAAAATAGTATAATTAGGTATATATTTACTATAAAATAAAGTAAAAAAATCAATACCTAGGCAAATTTTAAAAAATATACGACACTGAAATTTTACACTTTATTGTGAACCAGATAAAATTGTATCGCATTTTTGGAATCAATGTTTTAATTTTTGGTTAAATTAGAATGAACTCTTATTACCTTTTCAGAGAACTACATTTAAATCACTAAAAATATTTTCTCACAGCATTTCAGATTTGAGTTTATGTTCTTTTGTTTTCCTATATGGTCTATACTT
This sequence comes from Parasteatoda tepidariorum, assembly GCF_982258835.1. Lineage (NCBI taxonomy): Eukaryota > Metazoa > Arthropoda > Arachnida > Araneae > Theridiidae > Parasteatoda > Parasteatoda tepidariorum. Next base: position 129,723,423 of record NC_141755.1, on the reverse strand, counting down.
TTCTATGTTTGCATTGTTTTAGAAATGGTCTCAAGGAGTATAAAAGATTTATTGCAGATTAGTTGCAAAAAGCAAAAATTCTTAACTCTTGGTGGTTAAGAAAAATAACGTATATTTTAAATAGATTGCTATGAAAATTCTTAAAAACCATAATTTAAACCCTTATTTTGTCCATGAAATCATAATAATTATGAAGAAATTATAATGGTTGGCACCTCTGAGAACAGCACAGGAGCGTGATGCTATTTTTCAACATTTGTTTTGGTGCCTGTTGATGGTAATCACTATTTAGAAAGAATAGATGTGAACAAATTGTGTAAATATTTTCAAAAATATGTGGACATTCATATTCAATACCAAGATCAAAGAAACCATAATCTCCAATGAATCTGTTGCTGAAAAATTTAGTGTTAAAGGATTTGTACAGAATGTTTTAATCCTCTGCTCCCAATAAAGATATCTCAACACATTTATCTTTAGCACAACTTTATATTTTATTTTATAACTGGCATTGAGAAGTTAACCCAGTTTCAGGTTTACAACCATCAATGCTTAACTACGTTTTCTTTTAAATTTTGAACCCAATCCAGAAGTCAAGACACATCCAGGATCAAACATTGGGACTAACCAACCCTTGTAATTGTGCACACAATTTTTGCACAGGACTTCCTTTTTAGCCCAAATATAGAGGTACTGTGCTTCAGAAGATATCATTTTCAGTATTTATAAAACACTTTCTTGAGTGTATTGACAGATATATCTAGTCCATCAAATTGAGAAAAAAATGAAATTAAAAACATTTCTCAAAAAAAGACAATACTTTACAAGGTGAAACAAGCAAATATACATTAGAGAATTAAATAAAGATAGTAAATATACAAGTACTAAGTAATAGCAATCATATGTGTTCACCTTTAAGGCAAGTCGAAATATTTTTAGATGTAAAAATAATTAACGCATATTTTTTCAAAACCTATTTCACAATTTTGTTTAAAAAAAATATAATTGATATGCTTTAAAACTAAATAAATAACAATAAAAACCAAATTGAAGAGAATTTAATTGTTTCAAAGATCATTTGACTTAAAATAGCTTAATTGGTATATTGTTTCATTACAAAGTTTTAAAATTAAAAAATTAGTACATAAAATGATTACATAGAACATATGAAAACAGAGCATTGAACATAAAATGAGAACATAAAAAAAGAAATTAAATAAATCTTTTTATCTACAATTTTTTTTCTCCAAATACAACATTAAAGTGTTAATACTAGCATTTAAATCTTTCAATTGAAATTGTGAAAGATAAAGAACTAAGCCAACTTGTAGCTGTCTCATACTAAGAGAAGAGCCTGAAAAGAATATATAATACACTTCATAAGCTACAAAAAATCCAAGTTGTCTAATAAAATATAAATTAAAAAGTTATCAACATTTCATAATCATAAATACCCATTTTAAAAACATATAAATGTAAATTTTGAATATTTTAAATGGATCCAGGAATCTAGCATAAAATTTCCCAAGTTTAAAAAAGTTAAAGCTGCCCAGAAAGATCAATCTTTCCTTATAATGAAAATTAATTCCAGAAATATTTTATCTGAGAATTTCAAGATATAGTAACTGTTAGGATATTTGAAAAGATTTTGAGCATAATGAAACTTTAAAAACAAATTATGTTATTTATGCCCATACAAATTTTATATCAACTATAATGCACAGAAGATTTAGTAGATTTTGATAGAGTTTTGGTTCCTTTTTGAATTGAGGCTATGACATAGTATCTGTTACAGTAGTAGAAAAAATAAAACCATAATTTTTTTTCCAAGAAAAAAAAAACTATTTTGAGAGAATTTAATGAATATTTTCAAGCAAGGAAGGACTGTAATATTATCAAAACAAAAATAACAAAATGCCTATCACAAAACGACAATCAACCTTCAACCACTCACATAAGTACAATGAAGTTAAGATATTTTTATTAAGGGGGACAGCCTTTGGAAGCACTTTGGGTTTATAATTTTGCTTTCCTGAAGAAGAAAAAAAAAGGGGGGGGGTAACAAAGTAATTATCAAAATAAAGTTTATAAAGATTATAAAAAACTTATTTCTTGGTCCCACGTTTTTTTTGCTGTAACTTCAAAAATATTCAACCCAAGTAAACAAAAGCTTTACAGATATTTCAGATTATTTACAAAAATAATGATTTAATATTTTAAAAAAACTTCAATAAAAACTGCTTAAGATATGAGTATTTAAAGTAGTAGTTCTTTTATACAGCGCATGCACAGAAATTTAAAAAAAAACTGAATTTTGTAGTGAATTGTATTTAGCAACTAATGAAAACATTCTGATTTGAATATCTTAAAAACTAAAAAAGTTTAAAGCAATTTTTAAGTAGTTTTTGTACTTTTTAAAATAAAGCTCAAAACGATAAGGGTTTTTCCACAAGTTTCTTTGTATTATGAAACAAGATTTATTAAAGCTGACGCCGGCAAACACAGCCAAGACTACAAAATGAAATTTGTGAAAAACTCTAATCCTTCTGTGATTTCTTTTAAGAAATACAAAAATTACTTAGAAAATTGCTTGAAACGTTTTAAATTTTTAAGATATTGAAATACTCTTTTTCTTAGTAGCTAAATACAATTCCTTACAAAATTATGAAGAAAAAAAATGTTTAATTTTTTCTGCACTTGCACAGTATAAAAAAATTACTTTTTAATACTCATATTTCATGCAGTTTTTGTCAAACTTATTTCAAATTTTAAAACTATAATTTTATAATTAATTTTAAAAAGTTCCAAAAATTTTGCTTAATTTTATCGATTAATTTTAAAGTGAAAAACATAAAACAGAAACATATATTTTTTATAAAAATGTCCATATTTCCAGAAATATTTAAGCTAAGTTTACAAACTTTTGTGTTGCTATTTCAAATAACAATCAAAGTAATTGATGCAAGTAACAAGCTTATTTCTTGATTATCTGTCATAGGGTGCTTAAAAATACTTTGTTTTTTTTGTAATTTATTGTCCCTCAAATCTCTGGAAGCATTAACATTTATTGCTAAGTAAGAAAAATCGCACGAACTAAACGCTTTTAAACTTAATAAATAATTTTCTAAGCATTTATTGAGAAATTTTAAAAAAATATCAAAAACTGAAAGTGTCTTTACCATTATTTTAGGTTAGTACATATACATTAACAAACTAAATCTAATTACTTTCTTAAATCAAAGAAAATATTTAAAAAAAAGGATTTCATTTATTTTCACATTGAGGTTAATAAAAACAATTACAACAGGAAATGCCTAATTATAACAAAACATCAGTTATCTTGATTAATATTATATGACATACTCTGTAATTGTCATGTTGAAAGATTTCATTGAAAACCAATTTAATCTTTATTATGGTTTTCTATAATCAGCTATATCACTGATTCATAACTTCTCAAGCATGATGTGTGCTATTTGTAATTCATGTCAAAATGAAATGCAATGTGGATAATGTAAATATAAATCACAATGAATTCCTAAATTTGCTAGAATAAAAATCATGATGTGTAATTTGAAAACAATGTGAATGCAAAGCACATTGTATAATTCATAAATTGAAGGAATAAGACTAACTCTGGTTATTAGTAACTTACATAAACAGATGAGTTGTTTTTAAATATATAGAGAAATTACAAAGAAGATAGATTGGTAGAAATAAAATGAGTTTCCTTCTGTTATCAGCTGACATGTGACTAATGCAATGTTATGGTGATGGGAGGTCAGAACAAAATAATCCTTCTATTTGATAAGCTAAAAATCTCACTACATTTAAAGAAATATAAATGATTTAGCTTTCTGATTAAACTAATTCAAGAAAATTCATATTGAAGGTAGACCATATACTAGTTATGCTAACTTACGAAAATGGAAAAAATGAATTTTCTGCTAATTTTTCAAAATTACTTAAATGAGTTTGAGAACCCCCCTCCCCCCCAAAAAAAAGAAATGAATAAATAAAGTAAATATTAAGACTAGTTGTTCTTTAAATATTTTGAATTTTTTTTAAAAAAAAGGCAAAGATAATTTAGTTTTCAGACAAAAGAGTACATGGCTGTAGGAAATTAAAATTTTTATGTGATTAGTTTTGTGATAAGTTTTGATTGTGATATGATTTGATATGACATGATTTTTTATGATCAAGATAAGTTTTTCTTTAGAAAATAACAATTAAATTAAATTTAATAACTATATGACCAATTTGAAATTTTTAAAAAAGAAGAAAAATGTAATGCATATCTTCAGACATATGAATATGTGACTCTTTATTATACTGCTCAGAGATTTTCTTAACTAAATTAAATGGCACAGAAAAAAAATTCAACTGAAACAAGTGATTCTAAAATTAGGGAGTGGAGTACTGCAAATAAATTAAATGTCACATGACTTTCAGTCACAAATTATTTTTTAACAGGAAACAAATTGATTAAGAAACAAGAATTTGACAAGAAAGTTTCTGCAAAATTATTTTGATAATGAACATAGAACATTGAAAAAACTTCTCAATCATAGAGCCTTTGGGTATTGAAATTCTTGCATTACTTTCTAATTGAGTAACATTTGGTGGAAGAAAGTTTGGAAAAGCTAAAGGGTCCTCCATTGAAATTTAAGCAAAAGTAACTATAAAAACAGAGTGTTTGTCTTTAAGAACAGAATTATTTTGAGGGTTATTATTCCCTCTCACAAAAATTTGTGAACTGAAAGATACATTAGAGCTCTGATCACTATTTTTCAAAATTTTTAATTATATTATTAACAGTTTTAAAAAAGAAAGTTATACATACAATCCGTAGAGCACTCACGTAATCAGCATCTCTTAACCAAAGTGCACATTCAAAGTTAGCTTCAATGTCAGGGAATAAATTCTCTTTCAAAAAAGATAAAAGATTCTGCAGAAATAGATGTCTTATCAAACACCTCTAAAAACAATACAACACAAGATTAGAAAACACCAGTAAATGAATAAAGGCAATAATTATTAAATACAGTCATTACTGCGACCAATACATTGATTTCACAGACACAATGTTATTTTAACGTGTGTTAGAAAATCTGAATTGAACTGCATGAAATTTTTGTTTCATTTTTTATAAGAAAATCACATCAAATTAAGGTGTTAAAAATTTTCGCTGTTTCAAACATTTGGTTTAAAATTAAGGAAAACATGAAAGTGCTCAGTAGTAGTAAAAATCATATTTTCAAATACAACAAAAATATCACATGTTTTCATATACACGCAACATTTTGGTACATTTTCAATATGAAAGCTAACCTTACTTTTGATAAATATTGAATTGTTCATTCCAATATAACATGAAATCTTTGTTTAATTTTATGTAAGAAAATCACATCAAAAACAAGAGTTAAGCATTTTTGCTCTTTCAAAACAAAAATTTTTTCATAGGCGAAAATTCAATGGATAGCAAAAGTTTCATGGGAGTTCACCTATTCTTTTGAGGTTAGTGCTCAAAGAACATAGAGCATCTTGAATTCCACATGAAAGTGCGAAAGAACCATCATTTCTTAACCTAGACGTAATCTATGGTAAAAAGGATGGTGGAATATCAGTTACTCTTCATTATTAAAAATTAAAAATGTGTAACGCATTATTATGTGGAGTTTTCTGCTTGCAATACATTAATAACATTAGTACATTTCTTTCATGAATCATATATTTATTGTTTAAAAATTGTACTTAATCAATTTAATAAGTGTTGTAATAAATAACTTATTTTGGAGATAAATCATGTGACTCTTGACTTTATTTTTGTTCAGATTTAAGAGCTTTCTGGACATATGTTATGTAGCGGAAATATATTATCAGCATAATATCATATGCTTAGTAGATAAATTAAAAATTTAGAATGGAGTAGATAGAAGAAGAATATTTTTGTCAAAATAAGTTCTGCATTTATGAGTACATATTTGCTGTAATTCTATATATTTACGATGCAGCGACTTCTTGTTCAGAAGTGCAATTTCAGTTAGACCACGCGGGACGGGTCACCATTTTGAATGTCAATTTTATAGTTATGTACCTATATATTCAACTTGAAGCAGCAGCTTAGAATAGAAGGCACAAAAATTTGTGAGTCAAAAAATCAGAATGGGTACCTGTTAGGTGGGAATTCAATTGGAAATCAGATGTAACAGTGGGAGATGACAAATCATTTTCATGATACAATACTGATAGTCTGAGCAATTAAAGGCTCATATATGCATTAAAAAAATTTAATGCTGGTAAAACAAATGAATTATTCACTTCTTATAAGTTCTCATTGTAAATTTTTTTAAAAATTCCATGTTGTTGCTGTCGTGTGCCATTAAGGCACTCAGTGATGCGATTGTTTTTCAGTGGGCCATCTACGGCCAAGAATTCGACTTCTGAAACACCCATGCATCACACCTGCTTATAAGGCGGATCCATTCATTTATCCACTTATAAAAGTATATTCAAAGTATGATATTATGAAGTTGTTCGAAGAACTAAATCAAATTTGAAAGAAAAATATTTTTTATGAATTTTTCAATATAGAGTAAAAACAAATGCATGAAAAACAAACATACCTTAGAATGCAATGAATAAGGGTTGGATCTCTTATTCCCATTTGGGAACTCCTAATGGAGAAAAAAAATTAAAAAGTATTTGATACACTTGAAAGAAAAAATAGATAAATAAAATTAATAATGCACAATAATATTTATCTGAAACATATTCTTAAACTATGAACATGATTTAAAGAGGAATTCAATATTTTCCAAGCAAACATTTTTTTACATAAGCTTTTATTGAATCAACTAGAATACTGTTCAAAAGTATTTTTATATTTAAAAAAAAATAAACAAACAAAAAATGTATGAATGATGGAAAAAACTTGCATGTCAAAATTCAAAGATATGAGATTCCTATAAAAATATATTCTTACAATTAAACTTACTTGAAACTTATTATTTACTCAAAACTTATTATTGAACTTGTTTTTTAATACAAATTAATTAAGAGATCAAAGTAGCATTTTTAAAGTATTAAACTTGATATTTTTTTGAGTAAGAACAATATAAAAAAGTTTACTCAATAACTGTTTTATTTAACTGCTTGTTACAAGTGGCCATCGATAACATTTATAAAAAAAAAAAATTCTTAAAAATAATTTATGCCAAAAAATTAATTTTCAAGTACCATGAATGAAAAACCATTTTTGAATAGTAGATAAAAAAACAACAATTATAACAAATTCATAGGAGGGCAAAAAGTTGAAAAAAAAAGAAAAAAACAGGAAATTAAAATATTCATTTACTTCAAACTATTAATAAAAAAAATTGAAAATTGTTACTAATCAGTATGAGACGAATGTGATGGCCTCACCTATAATTATTTTTATATGTTTTTCAATATTTGAAATCATAATAAACAAGACTTTGAAAACAAAATTGTTGCAATCCAATTATTAGAGACAAATTACAAATTATATCAGTAAATGATGCAGAATACAGCTGGAAAAATATTTTTTCTGGTATTCTTATTTTCTTAGTATTTTTTATTTAAGACAGTTCAGGAGCTAAATTGAGAATGCTATAAGCCACTTTTGGCCCACCAGCCATAGGTGAATTCTTTACATTATTTTATTCATACTTTTTCCATTAATCTTCTGTTAAACTTTTAGAAACTTCCATATCATTCCAGTGGACACTAATGATAATCTTTTAATGCTGTATTGAGTCCCCATGGACTACAAAGCAACTTCAGGAAAAAGGGAGGTCACTTTAAAATTTAAAATTATTATAATCTCATTGATCAGTAAAGTTTAAAACAGTCAAACTTGAAGGTGAAATAAAAATGCTTGTTCTTGTGTCCACGAACAATTATCCCTGCTCTTTGTGGTGTTCCTTGTTTCAATGCATTACATTTTGTAGAATTGTGTTCTAAAAAGAAAAAAAAAAGTGACTCAATGGGTGAAAGAAAAAGAAAAGATTTATTTTAAAACATTTAACATTAAGTTACTGATGCTTATTATTAGAAAAAAAAATGCAATTTAAAAAAAAAAAAAAATTATAATAATAATCTATATTTAAGGAACTATTTTGAATGGGAAATTAGCTTACTAAAAATTCTAACACTTATTTGCTTTTAACAATATTTGATCTCTTTACATAAACCAGAAAATGAGTTAAACTAACTTCATCATTCTCTAAATTAATTTTTTAAAAAGTACACCAGATCATTAAGAAGCATCTAGAAAAAAAAAAAGACAGCAATCCAACAAAAAATTTATTTCCTTACAATAAAAAAAGTCCCAACAAAAGGCCGAGACATTAAAAAAAAACTAATACAGAAATTTAATTTTAAAAAAAGCTCCCAGTTCCCGGTCTTTTAAATGTCATTGTTTGATAATTAAATAATTGAAATAAAGAAGTCTCACTGCAATAAGTATAAATCCTTTACCAAATAAAATACTAACAATAATGTGAAGAAATTTTTTTTTTAAAAACATGTAACTAATTTTTTAAGCAACAACCTATTGATAAGGACCTTCACTTTCTGGTTAATTTGATTTATCACCATTTTTGATGCAAAAAATTAAATGAATATTATAAAAAGAAAGCTTTTGATAAAGCTAAGAAAAAAATTCTAGAATTTTCATAACATTAATTATGAAATCCTTAGTCAGAGTAGATTCTTTTATCTTTTTGAGAAAACTATTTTAACTGGTGAAAGTTTGATTTTCTATTTTTTTTCTTGTAGCAACAGATGAAAATGCAATTGCTTACTTATGCCTCCGAGAAATGTTTATTTATAATTTAATGTGCAGGACTGAGTACACTTAAAACTTAATGATTTTGAAGAATGAAAAACCAGAAAATATATTTGAATACATTCAATTCAATTCAATACATACATTTCAATAGTTTCTAAATAATGTAAGTCGAAAATAGAACAAACTTAGTTAACCAAGATGACTTGAATTAATCAACAACAACTCAAAAAAATGGTAGGTTCTTCTTCTTGTTTAAAAAAGTGTAACTTATAGTTCGTTCATTAGAAAACGGAACTAATTTTAACACAATCGAGCTACCAGGTCTAACCTCACTATCAGATCTTACCCTTTTCTTCCCAACATAAATTAAATTAAAAATATCACAACTTAAAATTTGCTTTACTGCATTTGAATGAAAGGAAAAGCCTTTTCAATAAAAATAAGAGGTGGATATTTCTGTATCATGATCTGTCGCGCCAACTACAATTGACAAGGTGATTTTCTAATGAACGATGATTCTCTAATGAATAGATTTGAAACTAGCAATTTAAAAAACAAAACAAAAAACATGTGGATGTTTGTCCAGGGATTGCTACAAGTTATACTTTACGAGTTGATCCCTTTTTGTGATGTTTTTATAAGTTTGTCACGGGCCACTGCTGAAAGTTCCCAAGACTTGAAAATTATTCTGTCACAGATTACAACACGGAAATCTACTCAACAAGGAAGAAAACACTTACTTTATTATGTTTATCAGTTGCATTCTTCAGAAACTTTTTATTTTAAGAATTATTCCTCTGGAAAAAAAAATAGTTCATCAAACATCAAATTTAATTATTTTTTACCACAATACAATAACCAAATTAAGTGATATTGATTTTTATGCAAATAAAGCGATAGTGAGAAACCACAACACTGAGGAATAATATGAGCAATTGCTGGAAAATCTTTTTAAACAAAAGAAAAAAAAATATTAAAATTTGAAATAATATATCAGGGTAAAAGAAAAGAAAAAAAACAAGGAAATTTTACTACTTTGAAAAATAGCTAATAGAACAAAGGATTGGTAAAAGGTTGAACTGTTAGAAACAAACAAATAGAGTAAAATAAAGCTGTAACAATAGTTTCAACTACTATTGATATTAAAATTAATTTGATATTGCAATATTCTTCTTAGAAATTTTATATAACTCCATTTGGATCAAAAATTAGTAAACATAAAATAAACCACAAGATTATATTTTTCACAAGAATAAAGCTCAAAAATTCTAAAATAGGCGAGATCAAGAATAGACAGGAGTTCAAGATTTGCAGTGATTTAAATCTACTTATAACATAGACATACAAAAAGAAATGAATAGTTTTAATTTCAAATAAAAAAAAGCAGACGAGTTGTAGAATGTTTAATCTTACAACATTTGTCGGCGAAAATTCTTCAACCCATGTTCAAAATTATCTTTTCCGCACTGAAACAAATCTTCGTGTTTCTGCTTTTGTTAAGTCCATAATAAAGCGGAGTTATAATAATCAATGCAGTTTTAATATTTCGCTTTTGCCATAAAAGCTGTCTTTACCGCAAGTTAAATTGTTTGTTGACTTATTTTTTGCATGCTTGCGAACTTAATTGCATTTTTGAGCTCTATGCTGCAAAATTATGAGCTTATGGCTTTTTAACGCATTGCAGAGATTTTAACTGTAGTACTATGTAAGCTATAATTTAATGTTATATTTTTTTTCGATCACAGCCAGTGGAGAAACAGGCCAACTTATTAACACATTTTAGCAAGTCAATAATTAAAATATTTGCAACACAAAACACATTGTAAAGTACAAATAATGTTATTATAATGTGTTGTGAAAGAGTCAAATATCTTAAATCTCATCACCATCAAAACAGAAAGGGGAAAAAAGACAAGACAGTTTTCTGTATTGCATAGCTTTAGTGTTTTTATTGTGAATAAAAACATTATTCAGTGCTAATATGCTGGAATTGAGGATTTCTCAATAATATGTTATCTCAATAATAACGACCTCACTTTTGTATTTGATTTTTAATTAAGAATCACTATTCGGAACATAACAGGAACAAGACGATTAGATATGGAAATTAAATAGAACAATGTTAACGTTAGTTTTTACAAAGTTAAACATAAAACTGCAAGTTCCCTGGAAACATCACGCTTATTTTGCTGCTAACGACTATTGGTACTCAAAACAGCAATAAGTTGATCTATATATTTCTCACTATGTTTATTCAAAAGTTTTTTGTGGATGTATAATGTAATGAAAAATTAAATGTTCTTTTATTTAAATACAGGGTGCATAGAGTTTTTAATAAGTGCTTAAAAGTTCATGTTTTTTATTTGTTTTTTAAAAGCTCTTAAAGGTGGTTTTTCTATTCAGGATTTGAAAAAAATGTAAAAATAATTCTATCTTTCAAAAGGAGATTTTTTCTTTGCCGTTTTAAATTACGAAAAAAGCATGATTTTCACAATTTTCTCAGCAATATTTATCAAAAACTAGTTTATTTTATTATGTTAATGGTAAGTTTTTTAAAAATTTTATTCAATTTTCTTGATTTTGTGTTTATAAATTAAGAACTTAGGCGATAGAAATTTTTTTTTTTTTTTATGACTGTGCAGATCCTAATTATGATTTTTTTTAAAGTGATTAAAAATATTTTTTGAGTGCTTGAAAAGGTGCTTATTTTTTGTTGAAAAATCTGGTTATGCACCCTAAAATAAAATATTGTTTATGCAGGTTGATGAGGACCTTGAAATCAAAGCTTTTTATGCTGGGCATGTTTTGGGTGCAGCAATGTTTTTGATGTTTTGAAGTAGGATCACAATCAGTAGTCTACACAGTAAGTCTTTTTTTTTACTTCTCAATTATTAACATCGTAAATAATTAATTGGATTATTGTTACTTATATTTATTTTGATTGAGCTTTTGTGTTTTTGAAATGAGAGAAAAGATAGGTTTTAAGTGTTATAATTTTATTATTACAATCATTTTTTGAAGGCTGTAATAAATTTATTTTATTCACATTAATTTGCATTTTTACAACACAATACTTACCCATACTTGTCAGATGTATTTCAGTTTCTTTTTTATACAGTAAAGCCTACTAAGTTTATGTTAGGTCTAAGTTGACCTCTTATCAGGAACCAAATTCATCTTATGTTGAAATAGGTTACAAAACTTTTGTAGCTCATCCATCTTCCAATTTTTTTTATTTTTTTTTTGTAATATTAAATACAGGGTTTGTTGATTTAAATCAGCTTGATTTAAATCACGATTTAAATCAAATGATTTTTTTTAAAAAAATCATTGATTTAAATCAACTAATTTTTTTTATATATATATTGATTATAAAAGTTAAAAAACAGTGTTCTAAATTATTGATACTTTTATTATTTTCTTTTCTTAGTTTCAAAATTTATTTTAAATAAATTGTTGCATTAATTAATTTTAGTTAACGAAATTACTTTCTTTCTTGGTGTGTGTTAAATTCCAACACATTGAAAATTACATTTTTAAAAATCTTTTGATTTTTGAGATTGAAAGCACAGATTAAAGTAAACATTTAATGCTGTCTTAATATAAACTTGCATAGCTGTAGAAAGTAATTATTAAACATGATTTTTTTCATAAAATAACGTAAATATTGTTAATTAAAATTCTACCCTTTGAAAGAAAAAGCATGGAATTAAAATCTACATTATATTTTATTGGTGGAAAATGTATATTTCTGAAGCTTTTTTAAAAGCATATTAAAAAGAAAATACCTAATTTGCCAAAAATAGAAAGAAAAAAAAAGGCCAATAAATTCAGATATTTTTTTCCTGGTATAGTGTCATTCTTCCCTTTCCAAGTCTGTTTGAAACAGTAGGGTTATTAACTGGTATTTTTTCTCATAATATGTTTACAGTATGTTTGACATTTGATTTTCTATAAAGAAATTTTGTGAAAAAAAATTCCTATGAGTACATAAATTTTTATAAAAAAATATTTTTTGCTTAACTTATCTATTTTCATATAGAATTAAAAGTGAATATTTTAATATAAAAATATATGGGTTAAATATTTATTTTTTGATGAATGACTACATTTATAAACACAATCTGTTACATTTATTTTGTCATTTTAAAAATCAAGCACAAAAAAAAAGAAATTTTAAATTAAAATTATGGTTTGCTACTTGAAACTTTGTTTTAATAGTTAGAGTACAGGGGTCTGTCCAAGTGAAATTTACTACCGTTTACCGGTACCTACACAAATTTAACTTTAGGAAAAATGGTAGAACAATTCCACTAAATACTCTTTTCTCAAAATTTTACTTTTGTGTCTCATAGGAAACGATAAATCCAAATTTTTAATTTTCAAAAATTATGTCTACATTTTCACAAAATAGTTATCTTTCAGAAAAAGCTAGACAGACCCATAAAGTATTCTTTAAATTTTCTATTTGAACTAGTCCTTAAATTTCAATCATGCATTTGTTTCAAAATGGTTGCTATGCATTCAAAGCTATGTATTATAATGAAAAATTATTTTATTAAGTCAAAATATTGTTCTTAATATTGTTATAATACAGTTTTAATATTAATTTAATTTTGATTAAGCATTTATAAAGTTTTTTTAATCATAAATTAAAGTTCTTATAATGTATTTGAATAAAAATCAAAAAAATCTGATTTTTTGGATTTTTTTAAAAAAAATTTAAAAAATCACAAACCCTGGTTAAATAGCATAAAGAGAATACTTATTTTTAAAATAATGTTATCCTAAAATTAAATAAGATGGACAGAGTTAGGTGTTTTTCCAAGAGTTCTACAAGTAAAGTCAGTGCACAATGTTTTATCATAGTGCGTAGCATTTTTAAAAAGTTTTTATTTTCGTTTTTTAGAAACCCTTAAAGGTGCTTTTTTCATGGGGTGTTTTTAAAAAGTGCTTAATTTTACCTTTTTAAAAAAGAGATTTTTTTCTTTACCTTGTCGTTTTTTGCAACATATTATGCAAAAGCGTAGTTTACATATTGTTTTATTCAATGCTTTCACAATTCATCTAACCACAATCTATCTCGGGTACTGTCGATCCATAAAGTCTGATAGCTCCAATCATGTTACATATTTGATGAAATTCTTGGGATTGCTCATGTGTGTCTACTGAGCTGAATTCGGTGAGATTCTTGCACTCTCGTGTGCAACTCTGCTGTAGTTTGCAAGGTATTCTCAATTTCAGGCTTTATTTTTCACCCTGAGAAATTGAAACGAAAAATCTCTCTGATCTTTTTATAGTGGCTAATATAATCAGGAAAAAAGTTCTTTGTCAGAAACTAGTTATTTTATCATGATCATGTAAAGTCTTTGAAAATTATTTTGCATTTTGTTAATGTATATATAGTGTCATAAAATATTCTTTGATTGCTTTAAAAATACTTAAAAGGTGCTTATTTTTTGTTGAGATATTTGACTAAGCACTCTGTTTACTTATAGCTGCATAATCTGTGTTCAAAATTTTTTTCGTATGTTTAGCACAGAATCGTAAATTAAAACACATTTTACTATTGGTGTACTTCCGTGATTCTCATGTGCTTATGAAAAATTCTGTTTAACAAATATTCCATTTTCACAGTCGATTTTCTTTATTCTTTCTAAACTTTTCTTTAATTTGAATCAGGTAGAAATGCCTATTTGACAGGGATTCTATTTTAGCAGTCTAATATTTTTTTGTTTCTAACTCGTTTTTAATTTAAATGGTTTAGAAAATCCTAATTTAAAAGGAATTGGTTACAATAGATGTAAAGATAAAATACCCAGTGATGGGTATCATATCTTTAAAAATAAAAAAAATTATGTGTTGCTTTTTTTTTTTAAATGTGTTTATAAATACAAAAACTTTCCTTTTTAATAGTTAAAAAACCTTTTAGTTTTAAAGAATTTCAAGTTTGAGCTTACTTTAAGCCAAAATTTCTTTTATTTGTAATAAATTTTTAAGCATTCCCATTTAAACAACTACTGCTTGTTTGATGGATGAAACTAATTACAAAACTGTAGCATATGCCAGCATGAAAGACTAGTGTCTAAAGAAGATAGCATATATTGCAGTTAATTAATAGAAATGGAATGAAGAATCATTGATCATAAATTTTTTTTTATCATAAAAAATACTTCTTTATTTTTTGAATTTATCTAGATTAAATGCATGTAGTTTTTTTTTTTTTTTTAATCGCATGTTATGTTATTAATTATTTGTGCTGGTTTAAAATTTAAGAAATAATTAGGATCCAGGACATTGAAATAGAACTACAGAAATTTTTAGAGTCTGTACCCTTTATGTACAGTGAAATACTAGTTATACAAAGTTTTTATATTATAAAAAGGAATCTTAAAAAAATTCTAGTTTTTTTCTAGTACTTTTTGATCTGTGATGTAGCAAAAAATGCTTCTAACTAAGAGAAATTGATAACATCAATAAATTATGAGGAAAAGCGGTTAAAGCCTCTTTTTTTTCTTCTTCTTTTAATGTGAAATTTAACAATTTTTGAATATCCCTTGTAGACTTAAGAAATTTGTCCCTCTGTAAGTGTAATATCTATAATATTTTCTGAAATACTAAATTAAAAAAATACAATGTATTTATCCTTTTCTTGTAAATTAAAGTTTTTTCTGCTACTAATTACTTTGGAATTTAATGACAAATTTTTGATTCTTAAAAGAAGATGTCGTCTTTTGATTTTTGAAAGAAGTTTATCAGCGTAAGTTATGGAGGGATTAACAGAATAAAAAAAGTTTCTATTACAGATTTTCCAGTTTTAATTTTTTATTTTTGCAATACAAATAATGAAATAGATATGAGGAGACAAATATATGGCAATTTCAATACTGGGCATGCATTTTCTATATATATATATATATATATATATATATATATATATAATATGTATTCATAAATACCTAAACTATTATGATTGTGCTACTAGATTGTTAAAAAAAAGTCTTTGCGTTTCTATGGTTAGTTTTTACGTTAATAAAGAGGTTTAAATAAATTAGTGTTAATTATTTTTTAAATCCATTTTACTCATAAATTTTGAATGCATTTTATTATCTGTGCATAAGTGTTTATTATTTTTCATTTAGGTTTTAATTCCAGTTTTTGCTCTGGGTCATACTCAAGAGATGTGTATTCTTCTTGAAATTTACTAAGAGAAGATGAATCTTAAAATACCCATATATTTTGCTGTTGGTCTACTGAAAAAGTAAATATATAGATATAAAAAAACCTACATTATTGATTTTAAAATGTAAATAAAAATTCTTCACTTTAATATTCTTTTTTCATTTAGGCTACCACCTTTTGTAAGATGTTCATAATTTGGACCAACAAAAAAATCAAGAAAGTATTTGTGCACCGTAATATGTTTGATTTCAAACACATCAAGTTAGTTGATTTAAACAAATAAAATATTTTGCCTTTTCTTTCATTAAAAATATTTTAATTTTATCATTGTGAGTATCTAATTTTAGTATTTTTAAATTTTATCGAGTGTAGCACTTTAAGTACATTTTTTTACAGCACTTTCATGTTTTTACAATAATATATAGTGTTTTTTTTATTTAATGTTAATATCTCAATATATTTGGTGATTTGCTTTATAATAACTCCTCTTATAATTTCACATAGTTCCAATTTTAAAATTTTATTAATAATTTAAAAAATTTTCTCCCTTCTTTATATTTCTCTGTTGCGCTGATTGTATTCCGTATGTTAAAATTTTTTATGTAAATAGATATATGTGGTATAATTAATTTACGGAAATGCCTACATATTTCTACTAAAAACAATTAAAGCACTTTTAATCAAATTTCTTAATTAAATTTAATTTTTTGAAGTACCTGTATAACTCAAAACCTCTTTATTTCAAATATTTTGCTTGTTATATATTGTTTTTATTTGAGTGTGGCTACGGTTTAATCATTCTGATGTTTACATTTTGATTCATAATTCCTAATATTTTTGGTTTCTGATCTCAGATGTATATTTTTAAAATGTAAAATATTTTTCAGATTTTAAGTATTTATTTTAGAAAATTTATCGTACAAAACTTCCGCTGCTTATGAATATTATTCATTCCTTCTCGACTCCATCTTTAGTTGTGCTGTGATGATATCTGAACAATAATGATTAATGTGTTAATTTAAATTGGTGGTAAATTTTTGAGTTTTTATATAATTATTAGTATTTGATTAAAAAGTATAGAGCTTAATATTAAATAGATTTTCAATAGAGTGAAAATATATGCTAATGCGTGTCAAGTTTAATTGTTTGTTACGCTTCTTCCCTTTTTAAAAAAAAATCTGAACTACTTTTTTTTTCTGCGTTTAAAAGATGTATTATAAACAAATTATTGGAATTCCACAAGGTAATTCCTTTTCTGGGGCTTTTGCCAATATTTTTTTGCATTTTTTTGAAGCTAAATTTGTTGAGCATAATGAATTTAAAGCTTTTAGATATGTTGATGATTTGATTTTGTTTAATTGTGATAATTATAAATTTATTTATAGTATATATCCTGGAGATTTGTTCTTGAAGAAAACTAATGAGGATTGTTTTAATGTTGAATATTTAGATTTTAAAATTGAAATTGTTAACAGTTTTATTAAAATTGGTGTCTTTGATAAAAGAAGAGCTTTTAAATTTAAAGTTATTTTTTTCTGCAACTTTAATACTAATTTGTCTACTAATTAGTATTACTAATTTACTTACTTAATACTAATTTTTTCACAATTGGTTAGAATCAAAAATATTTGCAATAATGTTGAAAGTTTTTGGGAAGTTGTGAATAATTTTTTAAATAATTTGATTAATAATGATTTTCCTTTTAATTTTTGTAATGTTAATTTTTTAATTAGAAAAAATGATTGAAGAATTCTAGGTTTTAATATTTTTTTTCTTTTAACAGGGCGCAATTCAAGTCTTAACAGAGCAGTTAAGCATTCTATTAATTTGTTATGTATTTCCTTCTCTTTTTCATTTTATTCTTCATCTGCGCATTGTAATAGAGGGCGTTGTTTTCTTTTCATTCTGGTTGCTTGTGAAATCGAATGTTTGACCTGTGACTATGGGAGTTTTTATTTTGTTTGAGTTTCTTTTCTTAATTTGTTATTTGTATTGCATATTTTTCCTGCACTTCTATACAAAACCATAGGGGGAGTTCATTTAAGCATTTCCCTCAATTAGAAATTGTTCTGTTTTTATGGCTGCCAAGGCCCCCTCAAGACCTTCGGTGGTCATATTTTTATTTCCTTCGTTTTCTTTATTGCTGCTTATGAATATTATTCATTCCTTCTCGACTCCATATTTAGCTGTGCTGTGATGATATCTGAACAATAATGATTGATGTGTTAATTTAAATTGGTGGTAAATTTTTGAGTTTTTTAAAATTATTAGTATTTGATGAAAAAGTATAGAGCTTAATATTAAATAAATTTTCTATAGAGTGAAAATATATGCTAATGCTAGCATGCGTGTCAAGTTTAATTGTTTGTTACGCTTCTTCCCTTTTTAAAAAAAACCTCTTCTTATGAACTACTTTTTTTTCTGCATTTAAAAGATGTTTAATTAATTGCTTAACTCTATACCAAGATTTACATATATTATTTAGTATATGAAATATAATAAATAAATAAAATATATAAGTTTTACTATACCTCATGTTTTGAGAACTGAAATTTATTTATACGGAGAAAGATGTTTTTAATAAATTAAATGATTAATCATTTAATAAGGCATGATTTTAAGTTTGATTAGGATATAGCAAGTGAGATTGATAGCAAAAGCACACATGTCTATATATATTTTGTTCCTAACTGATATAACTTTAAAATAATATCTGATAGATTAAGAATTCAAAAAGTTTATCTTCTTTGCATACTGGGACCTATTGTAGTGCGCCCACCATCTTGATTACTTTTTGTTGAAATAAGTAAAATAAAGATACATAAATTGGTACTAATTTCCATTCAGTTTAAAGGGAAAAAATTATAAATGTATGTTGATTTGTAAAAAAAAAATTAATTAATTGTTCACACTTTTTACATTGTTTTTTTCCCTAAGATTTTTTTTATTTTTCTTTTTGATCCTTTTAAATTACTCTCTTATACTATTTTATGTGTATATTTCAAAAAGTAATTTTCAATTATCTAAATAAGAAAAAAAAAATGTAGTTTATGAAAAGTAATTAAAGGCTTTTTAAAAGACAATCTCTCCACATACGTATTTTTTTTAAGGAAGTTAAATAAAAAGACTGTTTTTTAATAAACAGCTTGAAAGCTTTTTTCTATAATTTGAACAGAAATTTTTAAAAAAATAAGCATTTAACAGTCCATTTTTTTGAAGTAAAGTATTTATTTAAAAATTAACTTTGAAATTTCATTGATATACCCCTTTCTGAAAAAGAGACACTTATATAAATTTTATCATGTGAAAATAATCTTAAACAAAGTAAATATTTAGAATGGTAATCAATATTAAATCTATAACCAATATTAAATGTATGAACACAAATAATTTTACCATTGTATAATTATTATTGAATTTTCCTAAAAATGGTATAGGAATAAAAAGGCAGTGTTTTTAAGGGATGGTTGCTATTTTTACAAAAAGGGAAAAGAGGGTGCATTTATAGAGATCAAAAGGTAGACAGGGCAGGTTGCCCTTTTAAAACCACTTAAGAAAAACACTGCATATATTTTTTACATATCGATATAAATATATACATATCACATGACACCTCCTAAAAAGTGCATCCACCATATTACATATTTCTATAAACAAACATTGAAGAAAAACTTATCTTTAAAAACTCATTAAATTTTTTATATTCTCAGTAGGGTTCTTTTTAAATTAATAGGAAGAAATGATGGCGATTATAAGATAAAAATTATTTATTAAGAATGAAACAAGATAGAATATGTGCATTAAAACTAAATCACCGTAACATCACCAGAGCGTTTAATTATGTATGCTCACCTCTGTATCCCCCGTTCAACTGACTGAGGATCGGACAATGCGCAGGCGGGCAGAGGAGGGGGGATGCTATAGTTACCCGACATTGTCCATTATAATGTGTATTTTTGTTACAAATCACAAAAGAGTTTAATTTAAAGTAATATTTAATTAAAAACTTAGAACAATATTAATAATCAATCTTTCACATGAAACTGAAGGCAAAATACAAGTTCTTAATAAATTTAACTAATTATTAAGAACTAATTATTAAGAATTATTATTATTAGTTCTTAATTGTTAATTATTAAGAACTAATAATTGAGTTTATTAGCTCTTAATAATTAACTCAGTCAAATTTTAATGTTTTCAAACAACAGCTATCTCTTGTTTATTTGTCTAAATTATCTTGTATTCTAAAGGTTCAGTAGTGTTTTGCTCATATTGAACAAAATAATTCGTTAACATAAAAACTAAATTGTATACTTCAATACTTTTCTGTGAAAATGATTTTTTTAAATTTAACTAAAATATCAAGGAATTTAAAAAAAAATTCATTTTTGTTTTTTCTAATAAGATGCAGAAAAATACTTTTTAAACAAAATATCAAATAATTTTAAATTTACTTTGAAAAATATATATTTATATGTTCATTTTAAGTAAAATAGTTGTATAGTTATTTTTTATAAAAATTTACAAAGGAAATTTCCAGTTTTAGTTTAGTCACTTAATATAATTATAAATTTATGGAAGTAATAGAATTGAACACTTTTAAGAAATTTTAAACTCATCCTTTATGCTTATAAATTTCTTTTATTTTATCCAGTTAATACCATTGTCTTGGGAAAAAAATTATTTTTTCTTGTAAGGTGCTCAACTTTCACGTAAATCACTTATCATAAAATTTACTTTGTGGTACTGCGCAACTAAACCTTTTTATGATACTTTTTATTGTGACAATGTAGCACCTTTACTGGGTGTCTAAAGTTTTTTTTAAAAATATTTTGCCTATAATCGATAGAGTTTAAGTTTTAATATTAATTTTTTAAAATTCAAAATTTTGTTTATTCGAAAACTATAACCTCTATACCCATACAGTGTTGGGCTAAATCTGAATAGAAAAACTCTTAATAAATATAAAAACAATAACTATAAATTTCCTAAACTTCTTTTAACTGCTTATATTTTTGTAGTCTTATAAAGTTTGCTTATTTATCTTCATTATCAATGATAGTATATATTTTTTATAAAATTAATTTAATTTTGAAATTATTTTTTTCGTTAATAAAAATAAATAATTATAATAAAGTTTGCATAAAACGCTGAAAAATTGAAATTTTTATACCTTATTATTTTGAATTTTTTTTAAAAATTTTTAATTCAACAAATTTGTCTTAAAAACTCTTATTAAGCAGAGGACCAGAAGCAAAAGTTAAACTCTTGGGCATCAAAAGGTATTAAGTTTTTAAGCAATTTGCAATCAATCACCTAATTATTCTTTAGTTTAATGGGAACAATCAAAAATTTATTTTAAAAATTTAAAAATAGAAAATTAAAGCAAGGTTTATGTGTCAAAATTTTAAAGGAAAAAAAAAATGTTATCAGCTTCACCCATGTTATTTTTTCTTTGCTTAGTCAAATGAAGGTATACTGCAAAATAAAAATTTGGAATACATTTTTTGGTAGAATATATATTTTAAAAATACTTAAATTATTCTAAAATTCTCAACGATTCTTTAAAAAGAATTATTATGAGACTAGCAGGGTCTAATAATAATTCTTTTTAATGATATTGAAGCAGGTTTGGTTCTTAAAATACCTGTGCTTATTCTGATTCATTATTTTTAATCTAGCAATATACACAAATACAAAATTGAAAAAATCATTATAATGATGTAAAAAATGTTATATAGCTATTATAGAATTATAATAGAGTTTATAAAATTTCTGAAGAAAAAAAACTTAATATATATATTCTTTGTCTTCTATATTTTTATATATTTCTTTTTATTCTTCTCATCTAAATCTTTCTTAATTAAAATCAATTTTTTATTTGATAACAAATAAAACTCCTTTTAGTTAGTTTACTTTGATTTATTTCATGACTTATTCTTATGAATTTTGTTTATTAATACGAATTTAAAACAAATGAGATTTTAAAAAAAGCTCTTCAAACTCATGTCTATATAAATAAGAAAGATATTGTATTCTTATTTAAAAAAAAGACCTCTTCAACTTATGTCTATATAAATAAGAAATATATTGTATTACAGAGTTTTTCTTATGAATAAAAAAAGGGGAGGGTGTTTCCTCTCTGATAAAAGCTTTATCAATTTTGGAAGGGAGCTCGCATCAATAATGTTAAAATGTGTAATATTATGTATAAGTGAATTTTATCCTAGACAATTCTTAAATTACCATCTCATACTATCTTATGAGTATATTTCAAAATGTAATTCTTTTTCATTATCAATATATGAGAAAGATTGTAGCTTATAAAAATAATTAAAGGCATGCTAAGTGGCAATCTCTGTGCATGTTTTTTTTTCAATAATTTTAACTGAAAATTATAAGAAAATAAGCTTTTAAAGGTAAATTTTTTTTAAGAAAAAAATATTTATATTACTTTAAAAAATTAATATCCCCCTCCCACCTGCCCTTAAAAAGATACTTATATTATAGAAATTTGAGCAGTTGAGAATAATCCAAACAAAGTAAATGTTGGAAAAAGTAATCTGAATTTAACCTATAAAAACACATAATTTTACCAATGTAATTATTATTTAAACAATGAATTATTTATTTTTTCAAAATAGAATCTGAATAAAAAGACATAGTTTCTGAAGAAGGGTGACTTATTTTTATAAAAAGAGGGCACATTTATTGGGATCAAAGGGAGGGTAGGGCGGGTGGTGGCCCTTCAAAAAACAGTTTAGGAGAACACTGTATTAAAATATACTGTTAATGAATTTCTTATAACAAAATGTTGCCATTTTAGAATGTTTTTCAATTGCCTTGAAAAATTATATTTAAAGAAGATAAAATTTTGTTTTTTTTTTCGATCAATAATGCAAAGAATGTTGTTGCACTTTTAGTTTACTGTATCTGAAAGAAAATTCTCAAGCTCTTTCAACTCTTTTGTATCTTTGAATTATTAGTTACGTTATATCATTAATATTTTTAAATGTTTCCTGTTGTTGTATCAATTTAAAATAAAAAAATTTATAATTACCTTTTTATATTATAATGTAATATTATAGAGTTATATTGTCTTCATCTCCAAATTATGAAGTTTCTAATAGTGTTCTAAGTGCTAAACCTTGTTTATTTCCATTTTATTAATCCTTTTGCATTGTTAGGAGAAATTAGTTAATGCTTTTCCATACCATTATCACATTATCATTACTTTAAACTAGAAGCCATTCAAATATTATATAAGAATATTTTGGACAATTTTGAACACCTCCCTTATCAGCATAATTAAGTAAACTGCAAACTTTTTTCCATGTGTCAAGATGTTACATCACCCCCTGGTTTTCACTTTGATTTTTACTGTACTAATTTAATTTAAGGATAAAATTCTAATAAGAGATATTAACTTTATATAAATCAAATTTTATATCAAGTAAATATGAAATTTTAAAAAAATACTCCCCTTTCCTTTGCCATTTTTTTTACTATAAAAATAGTTCTAGGTCAGTTAAATGGGAGTCTGATTTAAATTCGGGACAAGACACTTATCCTTATCTACTCCTCTCCTGTGATTGAATGTCAAAATAGGGAAAACAACAGTGTAAAGGAAATAATTAGCGAAACCATGTCTAATAATAGCCTTGTTATTACCATGCATTGCATGCACTCATTTTAAACTGTGGGGATTTTGAAACATTTTATTTTATTTTCTAACGTATGAAAATTGAAGTTTTATTCCAATTCGAAAAATCTGGTAATTTGTGATGTATTTAATCTATATAGCCATTAAATATGAAATAGTAAAAAAAATTTCCCAACATAATTTTCAAAAAGCTACAATGACTAAATTCTTGTAGGTCAAAGGGGAATACATAATTTTTCACTTTGATATTTAGTAAAAGTTTAAATATAATCACTGTGTTAACTTCATTTCAATTTTTTATCATTTTATGTTCAGTTTTATACATTATATTTTTATCCCCCTTAGGTAAATATTCTGTGAATGAAGAATCAAGCATTGTGTTTTACATGAAAGTAATTAGTTGTGTCATTATGGTGATTTGTAAATAACTCATCAGTGTCTGCATTGAAATGCTTCCTGAATCATGCTAAGTATTACATGCTATTAAGTGTTTTCCGAATCATGCATCACAATTCTTATTCAAGTGATTTACGAATCACACACTGAGATTTGTGTTAGAAGGATTTAAAATTTTCCTTCTGCAAATAGCATTAAAGGGGTTTAAAAATTACTGTTTGCAATTTTCATCAAAGTGATTTATCAATCTCCTTTTGCATTTAATGATTACTAGATTATGCATCATTTTTTACATAAAAGTCATTACCAAATAATGTGTTGGGTTTTGCATTAAAGTAATCAAAGAATCATGTGACAAAGTTTGCATTTTGTTGATTTATTAATCACTCGTTGCTATTTATGACTTGTTACTTTGTGCATTTTTCAAACTTAATCATTTGCTATTCATATATGCTTCGATTTACGGAACATATGTTACATTTCAATTTGCAAGTCATATGTTGTACATAATTTACGTCATCTTTAAGACTTGCTTCATGTTTCATGTCATTTTATTTATGGGCAACATATTGCAATTTATTTTAAAAAACTAGTCATAGTGAATTATAATCAAAAAATTTGCAATTAAGGATTTATTTTAATTATTTTAAGGAAACTATAGTTTTGTAAATCTCAAGTTTGTTATCTGTCAAAATATTGTACTATGAAGGATTTTATTGAGTCCAAAATACTTTACTGATATTCTGAGGTGTTGTGTTTTTAAAATTGAAACATATGTGTGAAATATTAGTTTTGAAATTCTTATATGCTTCATAAATTTTTAATGAAAAGTCTTACCAGTTTTAGTCTTTAAAGGTTTGCATGTATGCTAATGTCAATTTGAGGTTTTATGTTAATTAAACCACAATGCAACTGTCAAATCATTTGCATTGGTAGATACAGCATTCCCACGGTCCTTAAAAGTCCTTAAAAACTGCTTAGTTTTTATTTTGAAAATTAAGGGCCCTTAAAAGTACTTAATTTTGATTCACGGTCCTTAAAAGTCCTTAATTTCTAGTATAGCTAGTTGGTTGGAACAATTTTTTTATCTTGGGAAAATATCCACAATTAAAAAGTACGTCTTTCGCCTAGAATGAGACCCTGCATTGAGGGTAGAATATTTTGAATGCGTGTGAGGGTAGGGGTTACAAGCAAGTGGAAGAAAACACGTCCTTATTGTTTTTTTTTTCTTTTATTAATTTTTTCATTAAAATATTTCTTTCTGGATCACTCTGAAAGAAAAAAATTTAGTGTAAGGAGAGGGGAGCGTGATACTGCAGGTGAGTAGAGGTCTTGACTTATTTTTAGACAGTACTTAGAAGTACTTAATCAGCCGAAGACCTGCATTGACCTTCTACAGCCATAGGTTCGAGAAATTCATTCTTCTGATAGCACACATGGTAGCTTTGATACTTCATTCAAATGTGAAATGTTAGAAATGCCAGGAAAGTGTGTTTTTTATAATTTATGGACACTTGATGAAAAATATAAGGAATGGATCAGCATCTAGTGATCGTCGCAAGGCAAAGTGGATTTTTTTCATTGTATCAGATTTTCTTCTGAAATTGAATTTTATAAATGACTCCATTTTTTTAATATTAGGGATATTACGAATATTCGGCAAAGTATAATTTTAATCAGGAAAGTCATTTTCGTCGTTTTCTCATCGACACTTTTTTTTTTAAGAGTGAAATGTTTACTTTCTGTTTTCACTTTTGCTGGGTTTTTCTTATTTTATAGCGCGGCATTTTAACAGCGTTTCTGATATATTTTATCTCCACTTTTTCTTTTAAAGTTATACAGATAATTAGATAACCAGTAAAATAGAAAATTGATTTTCTACGTTGCAAGTTTTGTCTTAAGAATTTAGGAAAATTTTCTGTTTCTCTTTTGCTTTTTTGATTAATTGTGTTTTTTTTATTTATTTTGATAGCATATTTTAAAGAGCTTCTTTTTCGTCTTTTTTTCTAAAAATCCGGCGATGGGAAGCACTTAAAGTGTAATTTTCAACGTTAAATTTTTCTTATAAAAATTGAGAACGATTTTTTGTTTTTATTTCGTTTGGCTTTCACATTTTTTTTTTTAAATGATGCGGCAATTTTAAAGAGCGCTACTCGACATTTTTAAATCGATGTATCGAGAATTATCGACTTAATGCACATATCGGCAAGCCGATATAATTACTTTTATCTTAGGTGATGCATCAGGAATCTGATTTAAGACGCTCGCGATTTAACGTGCGAGGATTCTTGCCTAATCGATGTATCGCGAATTATCGACGTAATGCACATATCGGCAGGCCGATATAATTTCTTTTATCTTAGGTGATGCATCAGGAATCTGATTTAAGACGCTCGCGGTTTAACGTGCGAGGATTCTTTTCTAATCGATGTATCGTGAATTATCGACGTAATGCACATATCGGCAGGCCGATATAATTTCTTTTATCTTAGGTGATGCATCAGGAATCTGATTTAAGACGCTCGCGATTTAACGTGCGAGGATTCTTTTCTAATCGATGTATCGAGAATTATCGACTTAATGCACATATCGGCAGGCCGATATAATTTCTTTTATCTTAGGTGATGCATCAGGAATCTGATTTAAGACGCTCGCGGTTTAACGTGCGAGGATTCTTTTCTAATCGATGTATCGTGAATTATCGACGTAATGCACATATCGGCAGGCCGATATAATTTCTTTTATCTTAGGTGATGCATCAGGAATCTGATTTAAGACGCTCGCGGTTTAACGTGCGAGGATTCTTTTCTAATCGATGTATCGAGAATTATCGACTTAATGCACATATCGGCAAGCCGATATAATTACTTTTATCTTAGGTGATGCATCAGGAATCTGATTTAAGACGCTCGCGATTTAACGTGCGAGGATTCTTGCCTAATCGATGTATCACGAATTATCGACGTAATGCACATATCGGCAGGCCGATATAATTTCTTTTATCTTAGGTGATGCATCAGGAATCTGATTTAAGACGCTCGCGGTTTAACGTGCGAGGATTCTTGCCTAATCGATGTATCGCGAATTATCGACGTAATGCACATATCGGCAGGCCGATATAATTTCTTTTATCTTAGGTGATGCATCAGGAATCTGATTTAAGACGCTCACAATTTAACGTGCGAGAATTCTTGCCTATGCTAAGGCTCCTATACTATCAGAGCTGACCTATCAAGCAATATTGGAGCAAACAAGATCGCAAGTTAACGTTATGTTAGTATAGTGCTTATGTTAGCTCTTTGCTCCAAAAATCGATGATAAGTCGGCCTGTCTAATTCAGGGGCTCTAGCCTATGCTAACGCTAACAACGCGCTGACGAAGACTATTTTGATTTCATCTCTCTGCGAAGATGTTGATTACATTTTTAGCTACGAAGATGAAGTTCGTTTCGTGATATTGAATAACGACGAGTGAGGATCAGTGTTGAAATATAGAACGCGATGCATAGTTTCCTTGCCATTTTTGGCCTAAATGCCTTCCTTGCCATTTTGCCAAAAATGGCGCATCCTTGCCATTTTTGGCAAGGATGCGCAATTTTTGACCTTGGGATTTTACGTTTCTTGAAGATAATTTTCAGCGGGACTTATCTTGCTTTCGCTGTTCGTTTTATTTCAACTTAATATAACGTTTCAAGTAAATTATTTTCAGTGACACTTCTGCTACTTAGCGATCGTTGCGCATTATTTCGTCACTTTTTTTCTGTTTGGATTTAACGTTGTCAATTATTTTCAGCAGACCTACTGTTACTTGGCGATCGTTGCTCAATCGCAGTTATCTTAAATTTTCGTTCTGAACTTAATATATTACTGAAACGAAATCATGAATTAAAAAAAAAGATTCTTTATTGATTTTTTTAAAAGTGATACAATTTAATATTTTATATATTTTGTATTTAAGTAATTTATATTTTGTCATAAAAAGTAATTTTTTTTAAAAAATATATTTAATTCACGTTGCACCCCAGAGCCCAAGGTTAAGAAAACTAAGATGGGCATAGTAGGCCTTGGCCCTCTATGGGCTGTCGCGCCATGAGTTTAGTTTTTTAAGTATAATAATTTGATTAGCTTTTAAACCAATAAATCTTCAGTCTCTCTTTTAGTTTAAAAAAATTAGAACAAAGCCTACATTTAATTAATTTGCTTTTGTTTTTGAGGAAATTGAAACAGAGTTTGTGTTCTTTCTTTCTTTTTTTTTTTTTTTTTAATTTGGTTGTTAGTTAAAATGACTAAATTTTTTTTAAATAAATGAAAAGTTAAGCAATGTTTTAACGCTTTTCAATAATTTAGCAATAGTGCTCTTAAATATAGAATATATATCTATATTTTTTTAAAAATTCCTCCAATACATGTTCGTTAATAATTTGTCAGATAGTGAGTATTATTTTTAAGCATTTAAATCTTTAGTCTATTTCATTTTCAGAAAGGAAAATAATAATAAATAAATAAAAAAACTTACATTTAAACCATTTGACCATTAGTCAATACAACTTTATTATTTTAAATAAGTAATTAACAAAAGCCTAGCAATGTTTCAAAAGCACATTTTTTTTTCAACAAATAATTTAAAAAATGTTTTATTTAAGTGGACATTTTCTTTTTTTTAAAATTTGTAATGTGTGTAAAATATTTTGTAACATTTTTATTATTATTTTTAAAAAATCTAAGTCGTTAGGTACTGAATATATTCTGATTTTAATCATAAAATTTTTTATATTTTGTGATTTTAATATATCTTTAGCTTATTATAATTAGGTTTTACTTGGTTTAAAATAATTGTCTTAACCTCAATAAACTTATATTTGTTAGTTTCTTTTTGTCTTGGTTTAGTATCAGTCACTCAAAATAATATTTTTATTAATTTAATGAATTTACCATCTTAATTTATATATTTCTATCTGTTTACACAATTTCTTTCTATTTTTAAAATAGAAAATTTAATGTTTAATCAGAATTCTTTGAGTTTTTCTTTATATTCTTAAAAGCTATGTGAGGTGATTAAATGCAATTTAATCTTAATTAAATATAGATTATTTGTATTGAAGATTTCTTTATTTAGTTTTTTTTTAAAAATTTTTTAAAGGATGACTGAGTTGAAGAGAAGCTATTCCATTTTTTTAATCTATTATTATTAATCTATGATGTTTTATTTGATGATAAATAATCATTTTTAAGGTCCTTAATTTCTACAAAAAAAGTCCTTAATTTTTTTGATAAAAGTACTTAAAAGTGCTTAATTTTTGCTTTGATAAAAGAGTGGGAACCCTGTAGATATGAGCAACACATATTTAAAAATTGCCTGAACTATTAAACAATGCAAAATTGACGCAATTAATATATGCTTCAATATTATAAAATCTGGTGGACCTCCCCTTTTAATTTTATTTTAGGAATTAATTTATTCTTTAGATGTTGCTGAAAGTTTTTATTTTATATTGTAAGTAAACTTATTTATTTAAATCTTGTTCACTTCCATTATTTTGCAACAATTTGTTAATAATAAATATTTCAAACAAATGCAATATTTTTTCCAATTTGTTTCTAAAATAATTTAACAAGAGTTAACTTAGAAGCTGGAATTGCTGATGTGTGTTTTGAAGACTTTTATTTATTCTTTAATTTTGAAGTGATTATTAATTTGATGTTTCTTATTATGCTATTTCGTAATTTAAAAGTTAATATATTCATCTTAATATGGTTTTTAAAAAATTATGCAGTATTTCGATGATTATAGAACCGTAGTTTTTTATATAAGTAATTTTTACAAGATTCTTTATATAAAAACTTTACTGGGTTGTTTTTTTTATTGACAACACTCCAATATATGAATATATATATATATTTTTTCTATACAGCTTTAAAGTTACACATTTTTCAAAAGTTTCTCATTTTCTATATTTACAGTAAATTTTAGTCAAATTTTAAATAACCGGTAGATTTTTAAACTCTTATTGAAAGAAATGTAAATCTGTGATTAATTAAGTGTAATTGTATTAAATTTAACATGTAAAACATTTTAAATTGTTTTTGTTTTTTTTCTTAATACTTTTAAGAGATGGGTGGGAACATTGCAAACAAGAAGCTGAATGATATTTTTTAATTGTATTACATTTGTTTGAATGTTTATTTATTTAATATCATGTTTATTTCCCTGTAAAACTTTCCATTAGCCTTGTAAACTTGCAGTGAATCATGCTAGTAAATGATATAACTAAGTAAAATACGGTAATGATATAACTAAGTAAAACATAAAAAAATCGAAAATACATATTGCAAATTATATAACTTTCATTGGGAGTACACAATTGTATACATTTACATTAAAACATCTTTAATGCAGAAAACATTACAAGAAACATACGTTAGAAATAATGTGAAATATTCAAATCTGTCTAATTATGAATGCTTTGTTGTAGCTTTTAAGCTTGTGCATTATTTTCATTATTTTAATTTATTTTGAGTTCTTTAAATCTATTATACTTATCAATCTTTTTATCATAATATTAAAATCCTTGTAGGACTCATCTTCACTCTGTTGCTTCTTGCAATAATTCAACTGCTGGAAAACCTTGATCAACTTGAGTAATGATGAAGCAACCTGGGAGAAAATGAAAAATGCTTTGAATGCCTCTGCAGTAAGTTCTAAATAGTATGAAATTTGTAAATTTCTGTAACACATATACTTTAGAAATCAATTGCTCCATAGATAATCTAGGTGATGTGCAAATTATCTTGAGTAACCTCTTTATTAAGAACGCTTCAAAAAATATTTTTTAGAAATTCATTCAATTAATTTTGTAAAATTTTATTATTATTACATACAAAAACTTTATATAGTATATTCCATGCAGTGTGACACTTGTTGTTGAACTTTATTCAGCCCAGTATATGCTCCATTTAATATCATGCACAAGATTCTCTGTAATCTGGTACAAAACAATTTTTACAAATGACTATGTAGAATTCTTCATTAAAGCACATGCTCACAATTTTCTGCTAATTTACTTCTGCAAATGTTTTCATGTTTTGCAATTTAATTTGGGTTCTCTCTTTACATTTCATTACACCCAAGTGCCTTATATGAAAAAATTATTCTCAGACAATTAGGAATTCATCTCATAATGAACTTAATGTTGATAATAGATTGAAGCTTACAAATCAATGACTAGCAATGAAGAAACTTTTAAAACAAAAGTTTAGTTACAGTTTCAAATTGCCTTTGCTTGAGAAAATGTAATTACTGTTTCCTCACTTAAGTGCTTTAAAAACACACAAAGATCATTAAATTTTTTCTTATAAATAAATAATTTATTAAAATAACATAGAAAATAATTAAAATGATATTTTATTGAAAAGTTATTTACTATTCTAAAGAAAATAGATAACATTGCAAAGAAAATATGTAAATAACACTTAATTTTTTTTTCTGAAAAGTTTCGTATATTTTGTGCCTACAATAAGTGAACCTTTAAAAATGTTGCATTTATGTTTTAAAAAAATTTATGTGTGTTATTTTTAAGTGCTATGTGGATTATGACCGAATTCGCACTTCATGGGCCACTTGACTCCACGAATTATCAGGAGTTTACTATATAGTTAAAAAATATAGACAAATAACTAAAACTGAAATTGCTAATTTTTGCATTATATAGAGGTTGTTTTTCTTTTTTTAAAGGAACCAAATATATTTTTATTATATAAGAAAATAAGAAATATATGATATAATATTTTTGTTAAAATAAAACTAATTAAAAGATCCTATTTGAAATTACAACATTTAAATCTTAAAGTAGTTAAAATACAAAAGGGAAAACAAAATATATTGATCTAACTTCCAATAAAAATTATAAAGACAAAAATACATTTAAGTTTTGAGAAAATGTAGTTTTTTTTTTAGCTAATTAGAGTTTTTTTTTTAATACAAAGCTCATGATTTTAAATCAAAATTATCTGTTTCACAAAACAAAATGTATTCATAATTCTCTAAACATGTTTAAATAAATTATTTTAACTTTTTCTCAATTAATAATGTTATTAACAATAATAAATTAGTGCTTTCATTCTAAAATTTTGTACTCTTATATTTACTGACTATGTTCTTATTGCTGAACAATAACATTCTAATTTTATTATTGTTTGAAATCATAAAAATATAAACAACATATTTAATTACATTAAGATTGTTTTAAATAATTTAAAAATTGCAGTCCCTTATTCCGTAATTATTTTCCCTTTTAAGTGCACTTTAAGTTGGTACAGTAATTACAAAACAATAGTTTTATTCTTAAAGATGGAAAGCTATTTCATTTTGTAAATTAAACTATTGATGCATTCTTATACTTACTGACTATGCTCTTATTGTTAAACAATAACACTCTTATTTTAATATTGTTGGAAATCTGACAAAATAGAAACAACAAACATAATTGTATTATCAAAATTAAAACATATTAAGCAGGTTAAAAAAATTTCAAACAATTTAATAATTACAGTCCCTTGTTCAGTAAATACTTTCCTTTTTAAGTGCATTTTAAGTTGGTGCAGTAAATACAAAACAATAGTTTTCTCCTATTAGAATTGAAGCTATTTTTTAAAAAATTAAACTATTAATATATTGTATAAAGATAAGTAATTATAGTTCATACAAAGGAATTTTTTTTTTTACTCATTTGCAATTTATTGACTTTTTTCTGCAATATATATCAAAAACTAGTTATTTTATTATGATTATGTAAAGTTTTTTAACTTTATTGATTTTTTGTTTATAAATTACGAATTTTAAAAATAGAAAAAAGTAATTTTTATTACTGCACAAATCATAATTATATATATTTTATTTTTGGAAAGCGATTAAAAACATTTTGAGTGCTTGAAAGTTACTTAAAAGGTGCTTTTTTTTTTTTGAAAAATTTTGTTACGCACCCTGATCGAAGTTTTATTTTATTCATCTACTAAAGCCACCAAGTTAGTTTTGTTGCCACTTTAAGTATTTGAAATAGATAATGCACAAATGACAAAAAATTGATGTGTAAAACAAAATGTACAAATTATTCTAAGAATATGAATTATGTATGCTATATTCAAATAAACAGTCATACTAAATCAGATTTTATGTGCATTTTGGGGACAAGGAGCAGTCATGACATTTCACTTGCATTTTTTATAACATTTTGAACTTTAAAGCACAATTTAACATGAAATAAAAGTACTAACAGGGTATCCACGCACCATGAAACTCATTCATCGACTCAAGAAACTCTAGAATCATGGAAAGTCATGAATTTCGGTATTGATCAAAATGTGTCATGAAATGTCATGATTTTAACTATTTTTTTTTGTTGAAAAAAATCATGAAAAGTCATGGATTTAGGTCGTCAAAAAATCTAATTTTTTAAATGGAATGTACCCTCCCTCCCCCCCAAATTTCATATTGTTCCGAATATCTGAATTTGTAACAAAATCCCCACTCACAGTCATATCTGATTAAGATATAAAATGTTTTTATCGTGTTCTTTAAAAATTATGGTGTTCTTTCAAACAATGAAACAAAAAACATCATTTCTACAGCAAATTATCTTTTAAACTTCTGTGATTTCAGAATTTTTATTTTATTTTATCAATTTAAAATTTTAGCTGAAGCAAAAGTCAGTCATTAGCGAATTTTTTTATTCCAAAATGGGAACAGAAAAATCAGGAGTATTTCTTTCATTTCCAATGAACAAGAAAAGTATCTTTAGAATATAATTCTGCTGAAAAAAAGGGGAAAAAGTCATTTGCTTTTGTATTTTTTTTCAGCTATTTCATTGCTTCAGCTCTTACTTTACTCTGTTTTTTAAATTTAAAGTTCATAAATATGAAGATGCTGAGTATAACAGTTTTGGTTATACCTATCATTTTACTGAATGTTATTATAATGCTGATTTAAATTTATTGTTGCGTTTTTGTCAGAGAAAATAGTAACTTCGTTAAGTCATGAAAAATTCTTGGAATTAGTCATGAATTTGAAATTCTAAAATGTAGCAGATACCCTGTACTAATTTTAAAAAATAAGAAATAATGTTATTTTAGCATGGAAAAATTAAAGAAAAGAATTGAGAAAAATAACCCTTTACCTATACCTTCGATTTCTGACATCAATGAATTTGATAATGCTAGGATTGAAACATGGTTTTCCTGAGCATTATAAAGCATCTATACAAACAAGATTTAACCCTTCTACTAAGATTTCTTCAAATTTATTTATTTTGTTTTTAATAGAATTTTTTTTTAAGAACAATTTCTATCATTTTGAATCCTGTTACTTAGACTTCAATATTTTATAAGCATACTAGTTTTTTTTTCAATATGTCAATATGACATTTTTATGAAATTGTAATGTAATACATTTAAATAAATGTGTTTAGCAAAGCTAAATTACAGGAATACTTTAAATCTTACGTTTGAGTTGTATAAGTATCAAATTATTTTTTATTCTACTGCCTTAAAATCATTTTGAATATTTATTTATTCTCTGTCATTGTAATTATTGATACGCTTGCTAGTGCTTAGATCTTTATTTTAAAGAATTGTATTTTTAGATTTAACAATAAATCATTTTATTAAAAAATGCAAAAATTTTAAGTTAGTGAATTTGTATGATTTAAAATAAATTCCTCTTAAAAATATTGTTTGCATATATGCTTTATATAATGCTTAAAAATTAAATTTTTTATTTTTATCTGATAAAAACTTGAATTCTAATATTTTCATTATAGACTTTATGTTTAAATTTATTTTTTCTCGGGTACAGTCTATTATTTTCAAGTCAAGATAATCGTTCGTATCATTATAAATGAAATATTAAGAGAATGTTCCAATATAAAATTATAATAACTACATATTTTACTTGTAAAATAAGCTTATTTTTTTAAAAAGATCGACCTCTAAAAGACAAGAATGTGATGCAATTATGGGGTTTGTGAGCAGAGCCACCAAGTTTTTTTTTCTCTTAAAGTTTGTTTGAACATTGACTAACCCTAAATTTTTATTAGAAAAACTTTTTGTTGGACTTCTAAACTTAAATATCCATATTCAACCACTAACTTAAGTGCATAGTTTTTATTCTGTAATGATTTATGTTAGATATTATGAAACCATTTGAATCATTTGTTATTCTTATTTTTTTTCCATGTATGCTACATAAGCAGGGTGGCCACCCACCTGGAAAACCTTGAAAACCTGGAATTATCAGGGAATTTTTTTATACTGGAATAAACCTGGAAAAATCAGGGAAATATGGATAAAAACCTGGAATTTTTAAAGAAAAGCTGGAAATTTTTTCTTATATATTTTTTTAATTTCACTAATTTAAGTTATTTGCTAATTTTCTTAATTTAAATTGTTTCAAACATTATACCCACATTTTTTAGACGGAAATGTATCCCCAAGCAGTTAAAATATCATCAACTTACTTTGCTTTCATCAAAATTTGCTCCATTATAACCCTGTTAAACTAGAATACAACATAAAATTCTCCCATGGTTGCTAAGGAAATGTCTTTGATCTCTATGCAGACTGTGCAATTTAGGAAAGGCAAAGATTATGGTGGATGTGGAAGACGGATATTAGGATTCGGTTTTTAAATTCTGTCCGCGTTCACACAATGATTCAAGTTTGTTCGCAATTGAGAGTGGTAATTTTTTTCTATTTTGACAAAATGAGTCAAAATGTTTTTGTATTTTTAACTTTATTAAATTCTTTAAAAATAGTTGGTTATAATTTAATAATAATAGATTTTATATTGCACTCTTTTTCTGAAAGCTTTTGAACTCCCATTCAAAGAAATCTGTAAATTATTTTTTCTCAGCAAACTAACCAATCACACATTTCCCCCATCACTAACAGCAATGTTTGTCGACAAATTGTTACAATTCTTGCATTAATGCTAATTTTTTCTATTTCATTTTAACCTTTTATAGTATATTTTTATTTTGAAAAAAGTTTTTTTTAGAACTAACAATATATTAATATCAAATTTTACGGTTTTGTTGGTAAATATTAGTTTTTTGATTCAAAATTCGAATTGTACAGTTATCACAATATCGAAAGTTCGTAAATGTTGCTTGCATTCCAGAGATGATATTTCAAAACTATTCCTTTTTTACCTAAAAAAGCTGACAATGACTAAGGAATATATAGGAAACATATTAAATGATGTATATGCATAAAATATAATTTTTTTTATTCATATGTGTTTAGTCAGGAGAAGGAAAACGAAACTTAGTGTTTTAGTTCTGCACTGTACAAGATTCCAGTTGTTCAAACAAATACAATTAACTATGCTAAACTAAAAAACTGTGTGCTTAGACTGGAATTCTTTAAATGTTTTAATTTCAAATAAGAAGAAAAATCAAAAAAGTATAAATTTTAAGGACTTTTATCTATTTTGTTTCTTCTATAGAGTATAGAACTAAAAATTAGACAATTTTACATTTCTGACATTTATTTTTTTATACTGAAACTCTTAAAATAAAAATGCTATTTCAAAATACCATTATTTAAAAATTTGACTTGAGATATTGGTTTAAAGAAAATATGATCAATGAATTTTATAAAAAGCACTGGTAAGATGAAATACAGTATAATGCAGTATACAGTACAGCTTTATATTGAAATGTAATTACAGTGATTCACAAAAGTGTTGATACACTTATGACTTTCAATGAAATAAGACTATCCATTAATTAAAATGAATGTTTCAGAATGTATATTTAATGATAAAAAATGTGTTCTAATCTTAACAAAACTGAAATATAAAGCGACTGACAATATGAAATATTTTTAAAATAAAGGAAAAGTTTATTTTTAAGGAATCAATCATCAAAAAGTGACAAAAACTTTATCCCTCAAAAGTCATCTTACACTTTTAAAGAAAAAACTCAGTCTATTAGTAAATCTAATTTTTCGTTAAATTAACATTTAGTGTAGTTTCCTTTAGCATCTACAATAGATTTTAAAGGTTGAAAATACGTGTAACTAGTTTGTTTTTTTTTCAGGTGAAATTCGGGCAGAATATTTTTTTAAAATTTTTGCAGAAACTTTTGCAACACTCAATTGCAAATTTATGAATTTTTCCACAAAATTTATAATTTTAGTCTCTGATATGAAGTCCTTCTTTTAAGCATTTTATCTCATATTGCACAGTTCAATTGAATACAGTAAGCTAATTTAACATATTCATTACTGATTTACCTCTTATGAAGACAAATAATCAAATTTGGTATATTTTATTACGACCACAAGTCATTTTTAAATGATAAAATAAAATATTACGGAGTTAGCAAGCAAAAATTAAAATATAATTTTGCTATTATAGGTTTGATACTCAATTGCTAATAAAGAAATTAAAAATTAAATGAAAAATAATTAAATAAAAAAAGCAATTGACGATAATTTTAATTTTGAGATCCAATACATTTAGATGTACGATGACTTTCGTGGGGTAACATTTTTGTTACTATTTGATTAAAAAATTTAACTTCTGCTTTGTTTTTAAAATATTCCGTGCAGTTTTGCTAAGAATAGATTATACATCTTATTATCAAATACCCATTGTGAAATATTCATTTTAATTATTGAATTTTTATTTCCTATTTCAATATAAGTTATAAGGGAGTGAGCATTTTTGGGAGCCACTTTAATTATTACAAATTATTGATATATAATCACCTGAAACTTTTCCTTAATGAAAATATATTAAACAATACTTATCCAAGGTTTTATTGGTTATTCTGATTTTGTCATTTTGTAGGTACACTTTGAGCAAATACTACTTAAAATAACACATTAAATTCAATAAAAACATTTAAAATTATTCGAAAAAACAATATATTCTGCAAGCTAAACATATTATTTTCTCCACGTCTTAATTTTTTAAAAATTAATGTTGTACCAGAACATTAAAAAATAATAAAAAAATATCTTGTACAAAAAAAAATTTTTTTTTTCAAGATATGTTTAAAAAAATGACATTTTGAATAGGATATTTTATAATACAGACACTTTTCTTGTACACATCCTACACTTTATAAGAAAAAAGGAAAAAACACAAACCTGGAAATTTTAAGATTTTTACCTGGAAAACTTGGAAAAATCAGGGAAATTTGAAATCTGTTTTGAGTGGCCACCCTGAAAGCTTATTTTTTATTTATTTAAGTACATCAAAATCAGGGGAGTTTCTATATAAAGCAATAACCAAACTATGAAATATTCAGAATTCAACAGCATATTTAATAGGAATGCCTGATGTATATTAATTATTTTTTTTTATTTCAATAATAATTTAAAAGTTTTTACAGGTGAAACTTATAGTTTTGAATTCTTGACTTTTTAAAAAAAATCACATTCAGAATAAAACAATATGCAGATAATAATATCTCATATTTGAATTTGCAAACTATTTTAAATGTATTTTAAGATATTTTATTTGAATGCTGAATCCTTGAATTGTATCATTAAGAATGAGCTATAATTATGTATAAAATAATATTAAATAATTAAAATAACTTTCATCGTGAATCGAAACAAAGGTATAATATCTCATTTTAATTCATAACAGCCATCGTTGTACATGCAAATACTCGTTTTTTTTTAATTATTTATTTCAAATGGTTGACTGTGAACAATTTTGGTTACGGATAACTTGAGCTGGGATCCTAAAGCATTTGTACTCAGTTAAAAGTTTTCATAGTACTGCCCTGATATCTTGTGTTCTGTCATTTTAGACTTTCTCTCTGTCAATTTTTTATCTACGCACCTGAAAAGTCATAGTTTTCAGTATTGAACAAAATTTGTCATGATTTTACTTATTTTTTTAAAAAAATTCATGAAAAGTTCATACATTTACGCCACCAAAAAATCTATTTTTCAAAACAGAATCCCCCCCCCCCCAATTTCACAGAGTTCCATTGTTCCGAATATCTGAATTAGTAACAAAATCCCCACTCACTGTCAGATTTCATTAAAATATAAAATGTTTTTTTTCCTGTTCTTTATTAAATTCCGGTGTTCTTTCAAGAAATGAAAGAAGGAACATCATTTCTAGAAGGAATTATCTTTTAAACTCCAGTGATTTCAGAATTTTTTTATTTATTTATTCTTTTTATTTTATGCTTTTAAGAAGAAATAAAACAGCTTTAAATAACTACATGTATCTGCTTGTATTTAGTTATTTGCTTTTGTATTTTTTACAGCTATTTTATAACTTTAACTCTTTCTTTACTCCTTTTTTTTTTTAAGTTTAAAATTAATAAATATGAAAATGTAGAGTATAACTGTTTCAGTTATACCTTTCATCTCATTTAATGTTATTATAATGCTTTTTTTAATTTATTGTTGTGTTTTTATCTGAGAAAATAGTAACTTCGGTAAAGTCATGAAAATTTCTTGGATTATTCATGGAAAGTAATGGATTTGAAAATCTGAAATGTAGCAGATACCCTGTATATAAAAGTTTCTTTTATGACTAGGCACTATAAAACTTCATTATCATTCTAAAATTGTAAAACTGTGTAAACTGTTTATTGCAGTATATGTATTAAGAGCCCTGTAAAGAAGCTAAGGGTGGAATTTAACTGCAACATTGACTGTCATAAAGATCGTAACTATTGCAATGCATGATTAGAAATCTCAATTCAACTGAAACACTTATGTGACAACTTAAGACGCTCTAATCCCGTGTGTTTGTGATCTGTTGGTGGTAAACAACGAAACAAAATTAATTCTTTAATATTATTGATTTAATTCTTCTAATTTAATGGTTTGCAAGCTCAGTAATAATGTCTACAAAATTTCTGTTAAAAAGGTTAATAAATCCCTAATATAACAACCTCTTTTATTTCTGCAAACAATGTATAATTTTATTTTTCCTGAACTGAAATAAAGAATTCTATTGTTATATGTGTGCAACTCTATGTAAAGTTTATTTGATTACTTTTAATATCTTCGTCAAAGTTGTTTGCTTTATGTTTTGAACTAAAGCTATTATCGAATATAAATTTTTCTTAAAAGTGCGTGTTTCATATGAAAGTAATTTATTTGGTAACAAAGAGAATAATCTTAAGAAATTTAGTTCAAATTGTATCGATACACAGTTTGTTATCTTTATTATTTTATATTTATAACTTATACTATAAATGCTTATTTTTTATTGATATGTTTACTGATTATCTATTTGAGTTTTTTGGTTTTTAAAAATTTGAACCAAAAATAGCTTTTTTCATTGCTTTTTCTTTCCTATTTTTTTTTGTGAAAAAGTTGGTTTTGTATAAAGATATATTTAATCATAAAACTTGTGTAACAATTTCCAAAATACAGTTACTGATTTTTTAAACTTATATTTTTATTAAAAATATGGGAATATTTCCGTATCGTGAACTGTCATGCCAACTACTATCGCTAAGGTGCCAAATAACTTTTAAACTTACAAATTATTGCTAATAAACATGTAGGTGTTTGCCCAGGGGTGGCTACGAGTTATAACTTTTGAGTTGCTCCCTTTCTGTGATGTTTTTGTTTTTGCTTCTTGTGGGCCACTGCCCAGAAGTTGCCAAGATTTAGCTATCATTCTGCTACAGATTACGATATGGAAATCTACCCAAAAATACTGACTTTGTGTTAAAATTTCTCTATTAATTTTTTTTAAATAATTTTTACTGTAGAGTTAGTGTTAAAAATTTTATATCTATTGTAGTACATAATTCAGTTGAACTTGAATATATGAATTATTTTGACATCTTGTTTTATAAAATTAGTTTAAAAATTTTGTGCGAGAACTTTGAAAGTTTTATCTCTTTGAATTAACAGATCTTAAAAGTATGTTTGTCTAGCAAATATTTATGTAGGCATTGAACTTTTTTTCCTATTTAGTTAATTGGATTCACCTAATAAAAAAATCTATATATATTTCATGAATTATCTTATTCTATGTATATGTTATAAAAATAAATAATTAAGGTATCTGATAAGTAAAAAGATTTTCAGTTATGCAATTATAATTTTGTTGATATATATTATAAAGCAATTAGATTGAAAGATGTAGTTATACCCTTTGAGCTCTTGGTGATCGTTGTTGGTGGGGACAAGTACTGATAAAGGAATATTCTTAAAGTCAACTTTTTGTACTTCCTTTTTTTTTTTTTTTTTTTAAAAAAAACTTGATTTAAATATTAAGTTTTTTGTTAGTGAAATGTTTTTTTGAACTTATTTTATTATAGACATAACTGCTGTTTATGGATGTAAACTCAAATAATTTACAAAGTTAAATTGCATACAAGCTCGGTAATTTATGCTTTTGTGATGGTGTAATTAAAAATTGCCATACACACTAGCAGAAATTTGTTGGCTTGTTTTTAAACGTCCAGGAGTGAGGATGACTAGGATGCAATTATTGCCTGTTTCTGAAGTTGCCTTTTATTGCTAGGTAAGAGTGCTTATAATCAATTCA
The DNA here is from genome assembly GCF_982258835.1 of Parasteatoda tepidariorum. Lineage (NCBI taxonomy): Eukaryota > Metazoa > Arthropoda > Arachnida > Araneae > Theridiidae > Parasteatoda > Parasteatoda tepidariorum. The sequence goes on along the minus strand of NC_141755.1, from coordinate 129,681,829 downwards.
AATAATTATTGAAAATTTTTAATTATTAATTAAGATTTATAGGTCTATTTGTTGAAATATATTAAATGAATTGTATTTAGGTGATGGCTTGTTTCATATGTCTTCTTTACGACGAATTTTTGACTCAAATTATAAGGAATAATCACAATTTTAACAATGCGGTCCAACAATTTTGTTAATTTGAGACCTTGAGCCGCTAATTGTTAATTTTATTCTTTGCATCCCTTTTTTATTGCATCGAATCAGAATATATTTTCGAAGAATTAAAAAGTAGTTTTAGTTATTTACCAAATTTAATATTAATTTACAAATTTTTGTTTGTAAGATAAAAAAAAAATTCAATTACAATTTTCACGCATTGTTTTTTATTGGAAGATGATTTTTTCTTTGTTCAAAGCCTTTTTAAATAATGTCAGAAAAATATTTCACTAGTATTTATCAATTACTTTTGAAATTTTAAGCACATTCGAATTGGATTTTTTTTTCATTAACTTGTGTGGAAAATGTAATTATTTCTGCATCTGCATTGCTTAAAACTACCGATAGTTCAAATATTAATAGTTTTTCAGTGCTTTTTTTTTAATTTTGCGCAATGTTTTATGTTATATTTTAAATGCATCGTTCAATTAAAATTCCTAAGATTGGTGATCGCAGTGTCGTATAAAAATAAATCAGTGGCCAAGTAAAGAGTTCCTGTGAGGGATAAGACTGCACAATTTCGTGACCAACGGCATGATTGTGGCCATGTCATGTGGTTAACACTGTGCACAGGCCAACTTTACTTTACACACCAACTGATACCTATCAATCTGAAGCTGAGTGGGCTTCAAACCGCCGCTGGGAATCGAACCTTAGCTCTTCTCAATGACTACCTTAGCCAGTGAGCCATCATGACTCAAAACAGTGTTAAGAGAATTCCGATAATTTCCACCAATTTTAGCTGTTATGAACCAATCCACTCCAAATTTAAAGCGTTAGAAGGCACTCCCGTCGGACCTAACTGTCAACATTAAAATTACCTCCGATAACCGATTGGGGAGCTTTTCATAGCAATAGTAGATATTATATAAGGCTGGGTTAGCTTGGTATGTTGGGGCTTGACTCATTTTTATGAAAACGGGTGGTCGAATCCAGCCGGCCGAAGATTCCCCGTGTAGTAAAATGGTGACTGTTGCACGTTAAATCTGTTGGATCACGAAGTACTCCATGTTCTCTTAAAAAATCAATTCCTCTGGGGGTACTCAATTGGAGATTGATTGTTCTCCGGTTCAGATCAAAATTATGATCCGCCCTATAAACGGGTGTGGCAGAAGTCAAATTCTTGGTCATAGATGGCTCCACTGGAAAACAAGAACGATCTTACCCCCTCTGCCTATATGGTTGACTACAACAACAATACATAAAATATTTATCTATCAATTCTAATAGATAAATATTTTTATAATGGTTGCATTGAGATAAAGTTGACGACCACTCCCAGATCGAACTTTTTTCTTTTTCTATAGAAGTATTTTAAACAAAACGCTCTAGCGGAAAAGACTAGGAAGCTTTTTTCATGCAGAAGAAACAAGTTGCTGTGCACTTGCGCGTTGCGTTTTTCGGTTTTACACGTTTTCACTGTTATTTTTGAACTTCGTGTGATAGATTATCGTAGAACTAAAGTAATGAACAGTGCGCAAAAAAATAAATAAGCAAAACACCTAGTATAATTTTTGATCTAATGGCAGCATTTTTGAGTTCTTGCACTTCATAGTTCAAGGGGTGGGGTGATCGTGAATCTGCTAATTAGTTAGTGCAGATGATACTTTAAGTACGAAATCAGATACAAAAACGTATTTTCTCAACAATTTTTCTACCGATTATGATTCTTGACTCCCAAAATAAAGGGGATTGCCGCAATCTGGAAAATAGGGTCCCAAAGTTTGGTGAGGGGAGAGGTCGAAAGTTTGATCCCCTTATTGTTAATTTTACTTTTTGCGTATTTCGTCCTGAAACGTTTTAAGAAAATAACATAAAATTTTAGTATGAAAGAAAAAGAATGCGCATCGAATGTTCTTCAACCAACTGAATGATTTCAGTCGGCACTGATGGTCGATAACAATCGATTTTCATTTATCGTCGTTGCTGTTGTCGTTGGCAAAGGGTGCGATTGTTCTTGTTTTTCAGTGGCGCCATCTATGGCCAAGAATTCGACTTCTGCCACACCCATACGTCCCACTTGCTTACAGGGTGGACCCATTCATTCTTCCACAGATCGTAATTTTCACCTGAGCCAGAGAACGATCCATCTCCAATTCAGTACCCCCAGAGGTATAATTTTTTATGGGAACATGGAGGACTTTGGGACTCGCTAGATTTAACGTGCACACGTCACCATTTACTACACAGGGAGTCTTCGGATGGCTAAATTCGAACTCCCGTTCTCATGAACGTTGATCCCGCGTCCTGCCAACCAGGTTCATTCATTGTTACAACACCGTTACTGTAAAAAAAATTCATGGAAATTTTCTGAAAAAATTACAGCAATTTTTTACGATGTGTTAGTTGCAAACTCGAAAAAACTTTTTGAAACACTTAATACATTAAATAATTCATTGAATTCCATAAATAAGAAACACACTCTCATCAAGTTTTAATATTCTTACTATTTTTACGAAAGGACCTATAAAGTTGTTAAAATCCGTGCTTCCTAACTTAAAAGGAAGCTCATTTGAGAATATATTTTGAATTTATTCACGCTTATAATTAAACTGAATGTAATAAGTAAGCATAAATTGAATATAAAATGTTTTTTTTTTACTCTTAAGTTTCATAAATTCAATTTTCAACCAGTCATTTCCTAAATCGTTGGTTTAACTGAGAAAGTTTTCTTCTCTTTGTTACAAGGTGGTTTTACTGAAATAGTTTCTCATTAATAAGAAATTGCAACATCAGAAAGGTTCCTAATTTTACACTAAAATCGAAATAAAGAATTTATCATTAAAATCTTCTTTTTAGTTTCCTATTCAACGTTGGTATTACAAAAAAAATTAATTCTACTTTTTAATTTTTAGAATATCGTTTTAAATGACAATTTATTTTATTTCATGTTAGATTTAAAAAGTCTTTAACTCCAGATTTTTAGCTTATCCGGTGATTCTTTTAAAAGTTTCATTTTAGTGCCTTATTTTTTTTTTTTTTTTTTAGAAAAAGATAAAATTGATGAAATCTAAAAATATTCCTTATTTTTATTTCTTTACTTTTTGCGTTAGCAGAATATTTTTTTAGGAGAAATAAAACTTTATTCACAAATTTCAATCTTTATTGCATTTAAAATTTATTTTCAGCAGTAAATTATTCTAGATTTATAGTTTCTTCCTAACTTAGGAGTAGAATTATATCTAATGTTCGACTACAAAATTCTTTATCATTGCAAATGTGGTACATGGATTATGAGATCAGGCGAACCATAGAGGGTTTCTTTGGTTCTCTTCATTGTTATGCTGATTACTGCCATTGCAAGTCTTCCATGGAAGCAGGTTGTGACAGTAACTTTTCTTTTCTTCGTTGTGATCAAAATTAGAAAGTGTTAAACATTGGTTGCCACGAATTTATGGTCTGTTATCAACGCTGATGGTAAAATAAACGAGACATAGCATTTTTACATACAGTTCAGTTAAATTCTAACAATAACATGCATTGCAATGTTCTATATTGTAATAAAAAAAAAATTTTTTTGTTAAAAGTTTAAGTTTAATTGAAACCAGGGGGAAATAAACAGAATTCTATCACCGCTGTTGCGTGTAAATTTACAACAAAATCTATGTATTATTTTTTTTAATATTAAATAGGAGCAAAACTTGCTCAGGCGCTAATTTTTCTGAAATTTTCGTAATTTTTTTAGTTTTTGGTAACCCTTTAAGATGACGTCGAATCCCGTGCAAAACAAACTAATTCAAATCTGAATACCAAGTAAGTGTCCTTAAAATTCAAATTGACTTTTATATTTTATCCTATATATTTAATAGGTTCCTATTGTACTTGGTTTAAAACATTTTCACATAGAATCAACAAAAATGATAATATTCATCTAAAATATTCAATTACTAAGCATTATATATTAATTTACTTAACTAAATCAGCACAGTGATTTAAAATGTAGTAGGCGTGCTGAAATTAGCGGAAGTTGAAATTGGAATTTTCATAACGTGATGTATATTCTGAAAAATATCACTATTTAACAATATCTTACGTTATTTTTTCATTTTTCGTTATTTATTTGTCGTCATTTTGCTTTTTATTAAATTATGGTCAAAAGGTTTTTCAATTAAAATGCATATTACTTTTTATACCTTTTTATACTTTGTAAGTAAAAATGACAAAGTTCCAAATTTGAGCGTAATGAGTCGCATAGTTTTCAAAAAAGAAAGGTTTATAAGTACTATATATGTAAAATTCTTCGATCGATTTTGTTCAAATTTTGCCTTTTTGCGTCTGGGTTTGATAGTGCAAGTTTTTTGATTTCGCAACTAAAAATAAAAACAGTGCAAATCAATTTTTCACTTAGAGTTATGCCCTGGAATCGTTAAGATTGTGTTCGAGTAGTTGAAACTCGGATTATCGAATCAAAAGTTATTCAAAGTGTGCCTTTCGCAATTTCGTGTTAATTATTTTCGTGTGATAATTTTTTTCCCTGCCGTTGTAAACGTTGAAAACTAAATTATTCAAAAAGAAAAGTAAAACAACTACAATTAAGAAAAGCAAAGATAACAGATATTATTTAAATAAAGTAATTTTAGAAACTAGAAAGTGTAATTTATTGACAGACTTGTGCCAAACAAAGGAAATCATAATTAAAAATTTGAAAACAAAATATTCAGATGAAAAGGAGAAATTATTGATGAAAATTTTTCCCCAAAAATTATGCAGCAGCTAAACGACATATTACAAGTGTTATAAAATATTATTATTTTTTAATGAACTAAGAGTTTTAAATATATTTAATATGAACTGAAAAATATTGAATTAAAAGCAAATTATTTTGAAGAATTTGTAAAGCATTGGGTTTTTAGCTGCGTACACACTGATTAAAAGTTTTTTAATTCATTCTTTTTTATATGTACATTCCATCGGTCTCGGTTAAAGCTAAAATTAAATATTTTAATTTTTAAGCAAAAAGGAAAGAAAACAATTACTGCCGTTTTTCCATGGCACTGTCCAAATAGTATATTGCTGCGATGGCTCAGGGGATAGAGCGTTCGCCTTCCAATGAACCGGGGTTCGATCCCGACGATGGCCGGTCGATACGAATTCCGCATCCGGCTTGCACCGACCACAGTTCTGACGTAAAATATCCTCAGTGGTAGACGGATCATGGGTTAGATCCCCTAACTCAAATGCTTTCCAGATCATTTTAAAAAAGGGCAAGTCTTGCTATTTTTGAAAACTAATAAAAATCCGAAACTATTATCATCATACAGACCAATTACACTACTCCTTTGTCTAGGCAAATTTCTAGAAAAACTTATTACCAAGAAAATAAACTATTATATAGAAAAATATAAAATTTTATCACACAAACAATTCGGTTTTCGTTTCGGCATATCTATAAATCATGCACTTCAAAATTTTCTAAATAATCTAAAACATCTCAAAAACAACTTTAAATATGTCGCAGCCATTTCTCTTGATATTAAAAGCGCTTTTGATAATATACAATATAATTTAATTTATAAAGAAATTTCAACTTCAAATCTCCCTAAAAATTTATGTCACATGAAAGAAGATATCAACAGAAATAGAATTGCTATTCTATCAACAAATCAAGGATTCAAAACAAAACATATAATCAAAGGTTGCCCACAGGGTTCTTGCATAGGTCCGACAGCTTGGAATTTTTTAATCAATAGCTTGCTCAATGTAGATATGAACAATCAAATTATACAAGCATTTGCCGACGACATCATTCTATTAACGTTTGGAAATTCAAGAAGAGATTTAGAAATTAATACTAACAACACACTCAATATTATTCAAAATTGGCTAACAAGTAATAATCTCAATTTATCAATAGACAAATCTGTGTTCATCCATTTCTCCAACTCAAGCAGGGGTCCAATCTTCAAAATAAACAACCAAAAAATCTCACAAAATAATATTTGGGAGTGATATTAGATAGGAGTCTTAACTGGGGTCCACATGTTAAAGTACTGAAAGAGAAATCAAACCAACTACTCACTTCACTTTTTAAAATTGATACAAAATCCTGGGGCATAAACCAGAAAGCTCGTAAACTCATATATAAAACTGTTATAATCCCTTCCTTAGCCCCTGGTTCATGTGCATGGGCACAAAATATCTCGCCTAGAACTTTAGACTCAATCCAAAGGAAATTTCTTCTGAATATCACAAGAGCCAATCATTAAACTCCTACAGCTGCCCTACCAGTCTTAGCTGGATTCCCACCTCTCTCAGAACAGATTGCGTCGTTGTCGTGTCCAATAATCATAACTCAACTTAAAAAAGACATTTTCTATAACAATATAAATTATCAATACAGTACTTACGAGGAAAAACAAACAATAACTATTTTTCACCCCTCTCAGTCTATCACTAATTTAATCAGTTTAGAAGAAAATAAAAACTATAATCACTTAGATCCATACAATTTTTTCACAGACGGTTCGAAAACAAATACTGGAACTGGTTTTGCATTCTTCAACATAAATCATTCTAATCATTACACAATTAATAATAACAACTCAGTCTTTCAAGCTGAACAACTTGCTATTTTAGAATGCATTAGATTCATCAAATCACAGACTTCATTTAAGGCATCTAAAAAATGTACAATCTGGTGGATTCTAAAGCAGTATTATACTCTATAATCAACCCAGGCACGAAAAATTCCCTCTCGGCTAAAATACAAAAATTACTCCTTAATACAAATATATTTATCTCATGGATTAAAGCACATGATGACAGAACAGGTAATGAAAATGCAGATGCCCTAGCTAAATTGTCGACAACTAAACAACAAAATTACTCATATCCCTTCCCGATCTCACATCTTAAGAATCAACTTCAGAACTCTGTGTCACAAATTTGGCAAAATTATTGGAGCAATTCAGATAAGGGAAGAAGATTACATAAAATTATTAATAAAGTAGATTATTTTAAGACGATACCATCAAAACAAGAAATCTGGTTTCTAACTGTGCATGGTCCTTTTCCATGTTATTTTAAATATCTAAACATCTCAGATAATGATCACTGTACGTGTGGCCTTCTGGGCACTCCAGAACACTATCTTACGGAATGCATCTATACAGCTTCATGGCATACTCGTGCATCGAATATCACTAATCTACCAACTTATCAAAAGCAATTCATAACTAACAATACACTTAAAACCAAATTATTATTAGTAATGAAATTTCTTTCTAATAATAATAATATTCTAAAATTTCAAATATAAAAAAAAAAAATTATTATATATTTCGGAATGCCTAACTATATGTTGTAAATACTGTACATATCTTTTCTATTTAACTTTTTTTTATTATTATAACATTTTAATTACTTTATTTTATTATTTAATACCTATCAATCAAAATTTTAATGGAGAACTATATATATATATATATATATATATATATATATATATATATATATATATATATATATATGTATATATACGTATATGTATATATACGTATATGTATATATACGTATATATATATGTATATATATATATGTATATATATATATATGTGTATATATATATATATCTGTATATATATGTATGTATATATATGTATATATATATATGTATATATATTTATATGTATATATATTTATATGTATATATTTATATGTATATGTATATATATTTATATGTATATATATTTATATGTATATATTTATATGTATATGTATATATATATATATGTATATATATATATATGTATATATATATATATGTATATGTATATATATATATATGTATATGTATATATATATGTATATATATATATATATATATATATATGTATATATGTATATATATATATATATATATATATATATATATATATATAATTTTTTTATTACCTTTTTTTTCTTCTTTACATTAATTTACTTTCCAAAATTCATTTATTGTCACTTTCTATATGTCATATATATATTGTTTAAACTATAATTAATATTTCTGTATATTTGTAAACAAAATGTTAACCTCCTTTCTTTTGAAACTTTAAATAATTGATTGAGGTTGGCTGGAAGTAGTTGCCAGACGCGGATTATACGGGTAAGGGTTTTACTAACCTATGTACGTCTGGAAGAAAAGAAAGAAAGAGAGTCCCCTTGCCGTTACCGTGGGAGGTTCTCGTGATTTTCCTCTCCATGTAACGCAAATGTGGATTAGTTCCATCGTACACATTAGTGGTCGTAAGCCCAAAAATTGGGTCGGCTGTTCAACGTCGGTTCTGAAGTAAAATAGTATATTGAGCCTCCAGGAAGGTAAATTTTCCCCACTATTTCATTCAGGAGTTCCCTTATTTTCTGTATTAGGTTTAAAAGGTGGATTATCATTTCCCCACATTAGTGACCTTCAGACGTGATCTGACCGCGCCTAGACAGAAAACGTAAAACATCCCCAATGGTAGACGGATCATGCGTTAGAGTCTTCTTATTGTCAGGCTAACTGCGGAAGGTTTTCATGGTTTTCCTCTCCTAGTAACGCAAATGCGGGTAGGTTCCATCTAAAAGTCCTCCTTGAAGGCATATATATAATTAATCCAAGAGTTTCCTTGTCTTCTGGATTGGGTTCGAAATTACAAGACTACGGAACTGAACAGTGGTAGTCACAAACACAAGAATTGGGTCGGCTGCTCAACGACGATTATAATATAAAATAAAATATTGTGCTCGAAACTCTATATATCTGTACTAATCTTTTCTTTAAGGATGCATAACCCTTCCATTTGCACTCATGCAACCATACACCGACTACAAATTTAAAGTTTCCTACTTGATGTATAACTGAGAAAGAATAGCTTTTTTTTTCTTCTTCTCTAAAATTACCTATTTTAATGGACTTCGTCTTGGCGAATAACTAAATATCAAAAGAGGCAAAGCACATAAATGTTAGTAGAATATAAAGTTTTCTTATTTCAAAAATAGCTTCAAAATTGAATTTTTTTTTTAAATTACCGATTTTACTTTATTTTTGTGAGTGTCTAAATTTCAGGAGGAGCGAAACGCATCGTTTACCCCATCACTTAAATTTTAGAGGGGCCCTCTGCCTCCCCCTGGTTGGCACGCCACTGGGTCTGACGCTAGATAGTAGAGGAAACAATGTAAACTAGAAGTGCAATGTACAGAAAGTGTTAACAATCAACTACATGCAGCTGTGGCCTTTCCACTTCTCTGCAAAGCGTGTTTGTTCTAATGAGAAAGGGAAATAATTCGCGAAAAGCTGTTATACCGTTTTTTACCCTTTCCTTTATGTTATAATAGGTACGTAATTACAAAAGAGAAAAATTTTCAGCAACTTTATCTTAACACAATTTCTTTCCTACATATATATAATTAGAGTACTGTATTTTGAAAAAACATGATGTGGTCTATTCATATGGGGCGCCCTTGACCGTCGGGGCCCCGGCGTAGTTACGGCCCTGTCCAAAATGTGCTCTATCGGATTGAGATCCGGTGAATTAGGCGGCCAGGACATTAACTGGAATTCAGCATCATGTTCCTGGAACCACTCCAACACAATTTGAGCCTTGTGACACGGGACGTTGTCCTGTTGGAAAATTCCATTTCCAGCTGGAAAAACAGAGGCCATGTAAGGGTGCAACTGGTCCGCAATGATGTTCAGATACCCTGGTGCATTCATGGTCTGCTCTACCACAACCACGGGATCCAGAGACGCCCAAGAGAACGTCCCCCAAAGCATAATACCGCCACCACCGGCCTATGTATGACCTATTGTACATTGAGGGAGCAACTGTTTGCCTGCAAGACGGCGTATCCTCGGCGTGATGAATGACAAACCGTGATTCATCTGAACGGGAAACTCTCTCCCACTGATCCATGAACCAATCACGATGTTCCCGGGCTCAGCGCAGGCGCATTTGGCGATGACGCTTGGTCAGCAAAGGCACACGAGTGGGACGTTTGCTGCGTAGCCCCATATCCAACAGTGTGCTCAGATACTATTCTACTTGACTCTGCATTGTATTGGGCTGCCAGCTGAGCCACTGTCTGGCTCCGGTTTTGCTTCACCAAGCGAGACAATCTCCGATGACCTTTATCTTTGGTAGCGTGTGGACGTCCAACACCATGTCTTCTACTGCTGGTTTCACCGTCATTCATCCACTTTGCATAAGTACTAACAGCTGTAGATCGCGAACAACCCACGAGTCGTGCAGTTTCGGAAATACTTGTTCCGAGCCTTCGAGCCATTACAATATGCCCTCTATCAAAGTTGCTTAGATCTGCAGCTCTTCCCATCACACACAGAAGCAAGTGAAAGAATGATTCTTCAAACTCTCCAGCAACAGTTCAAATCCATTGGGGTTTCCCCGCGCAGGTTCGTATCCTGCCGGCTTATAACGTCGTTGCCGAGTGGAAGGATTAAAACAGGTCATAGGTCGGGAAGGAGGGTACAAAATTTATTTATTAATTATTAGACAAGAGCAGTCATGAGAGTGAGTGAAAATGCACATGAAAAGTTGCGCTCTTTTGTTATATGTTAGGGAAAATCTTGCAAAGTAAAATCCGTAAAATGTCTTAATTTAGAGAAAGAGGGAAATCTTAGTAGTTGCTATTGGTTTATAAAATAGATCGAGCGTTTCCCACACAGAGCAAAGGGAAAAATGTCCTGCTCTTAATTAAATGCATACTTGAGCCAAAAATAGATTTAAGAACAGGATGTGGCTTTTAAAAGTGTGAGAAAGTATTTCGATTAGAATAATAATTAGGAAAACATAAAAAGATTAATTGAAGCTTTTTATGTTACATATATATAAATATATATACTAATTTAGATCGTAATAGGTTTTGCAAGTAATATGGCCGATTAAACGTACGGTTTGTACAAAGCATTATGCTACAACACACCCAGTAAAAACAAAAACCTAAAAAAAGGGATGAATATTAACATATCTAGTGCAGACGAGATGAGGGATAATTAGAAAACACAAATACCTGTAAAGATTTACTAAGTAAACAGTCACTTTTTTTTCGAGAAATGAAAAGTAACTTTATTCTTTTTTTTTAATGCACTCACAGTCAACATAGTTCACAGGTGGTGGCATATAGGTGTTCAAAAAACAAGGATCAGGTTCAACCTCAGCATACTGACTTGATGGTGAAACGGCAAGATCTATCACTGTAGGCTGCCAAATATACAATAGCGAAATCGCTTTATTATTTCGAACAAAACATAGAATAACAAAATTATGTTCTATTGGGGAAAATAACAGCTACACTGCCCATCTGGATCATGGCTCTCGGATGATGTTCAAAAAACTAAAGACATGCTGCTGACAAAAGTGAATATCTATAGGTTGATCATGGCTCTCGGATGATGCTCAAAAAACTAAAGACATGCTGCTGACAAAAGTGAATATCTATAGGTTGATCATGGCTCTCGGATGATGCTCAAAAAACTAAAGACATGCTGCTGACAAAAGTGAATATCTATATGTGAATCTTGGCACTAGAATGATGTTCAAAAACGAACTCAAGAAAAGATGCTGACCAATCAATGTCTATCATGGTCAGTAAACAGATGTTTTCAAAAACAAATCTTTATCACTAAAGGACATATACGGCTGAAATTTGGGTCCGTTAACGACCTTTCACAAAATATCTTTCCATAAAAACGGACCCTTCACAAAATAATTCATCTTTTAATGTGACCCTTCACAAATTTGTTTATCTTCATTATTGTTTTGTTAATCGAATAAACCCTTCCCAGGGGGGAGCAAGAGACGGATTTTTTGCTCCCCCCCCCCGAAAAGATGAAAAGATTTTTTTGTAAATAAATAATGGATCAATTTATATTTATTCATAAAATTAATTAATAGAATATTATGCAAATAAAAATTAATTTCAGGCAATTTTTTAAATAAATTATTTTAAATTTAAGAATTGTTAAGTTTTCATAATGCGTAGCACATTAAAAGTGATACATAACTAAGTTGTGTTATTTAAAATGCATCAATTAAAAATATTAAAAAGGTGAGTGATTTTGTTTCCATTATTCGTCCGAAATGAATATTTTGCGTTAAGCAGTATAGGCCAAATTTCAAATATTTTTATGATGCATCTCTAATTTAGTAGCAGCAATTGTTGAGCATAATCTTGTAACTATTTAGTTACAAGTTAACTATTGTAGTTATTATTATATCTTGAAAAGGTTTTTAGCAATTTTTGCAATATCAGGACCCTATTAGCACAAATTCGCAAAAGTTGGACCCTGATTGAAAGAATGTGACTTGACGCTCATTTTATATTCACAAATTATGAGTAGTTTTTTCACAATTTCACAAAAACAGGACATTTCACAAAATGTCTCGGCAGACTCCTGGTGATGAAAAGTCACCAAATAAACGAATTAAAGAGTTTTAAAGTAAAATATTTTACTTTAAAACTCTTTAATTACTTTAAATAGATCCTTCTTTGAAATGCTCCCTTTTTTATGGGTAAAAGTAGTTAAAATAAAAATCGTGCAGAAACTATTAAAACATTACTAAAGTTAATAATATTGGAAAAACAATTGATACAAAATAAAATTATTAACTGCAATCTTTTCTGGCATTAAAATTGTTGAGTCTGCTATTAACAATTAGCATTTAACTCTCATCATTTATGAATGAAGTGAAATTAGTTATACATTTCTAATTTCGATTATTCATTAAAATCAATTATATTTAATGATTAAAGTACCTGATATCCTTTTAAATCACTTCATAATATTTCTAACGGAAATATACGGAAATATTATTTGAATGACCTCATATAAATAGAAATATTTCCGTTAGAAAATTTCTATTACTTAGAAAATTTCTTCTAAGTATTAGAAAATTTTTACTTTACTAATTTTTACTTTCTAAATATTTGAAAATTTCTATTACTACTTACTTTTGCTGAAACTTTAGCCTCGCTCTCTTTCCTTTTTAGCAAAAGTAAGCAAATCACATCCTCTGTTAACGCAAGAAAGTAACAACGCACAACTTGCTCTAATTTTAACTTTTCCTAAAGTAACCTAATTTTAGAATTTAATTTAAATAAATAATATAACTCGTCAAAAAACAATAGTAGATATTTCATTTAATTTTGTAAAATTTTAAGAGGAATATTCTTTAGAAATCTTTGCTGTTTTTCAAAAATTTTTTAAATTCTAGAAAAAAGCAATTTTTCTTCAAATTTTTTCTTTCTCCAACATTTTATTTCAATTGTTTCAAGTGTAATTTTTTCCAAATTATAATTTTTTTTTCTTTTAAAAAACAACTTGAAAGTATGTGACTTAAATGACATACATGCATTGCTCGCAACTTGCCTTCCCCTTGTCAACAAATATAAACAAATTACAAAACCTCACCCCCTTTATGTCCTTAAGTAATGTTTGAACGACCCCTATTATCTTGTTGCAAAGATATTTATTTAATTTTAATCAATATGTGGTATTTTTTTTTTTTAGCTTCTGAAATCATTAGGAAACATAGGTCTAAACCAAAAGCTGACATCATAGTTTTTTTTAAGGTAAGTCATTTAAACACTCAAAGAATTTAATAATCTTCGTGTTTGTATTAATCGCCATTTATATACATTTTCGGTAAAATAATAATAATACATAAGCTAATAAAGAATTACATTAATTGCACGCAGCACTTTCTATACTTAAATGAAAATGTATTAAAAAATTAGCCTAAACATTATATTTGTCAAAAAATGAAACAATAAAGCAATCGTTTTCGTTCCGAAAGGTTTGATACCTCCAAATTACGTTAAAACCAACCTTTCTTTTAACAAAAGGTTTTTATTACAGGGTGAAAATTCGCAATGCGAACAAATTAAAATAATTAATTTATCTTCACTAATCTAACACTTCAATGTCTTGGCATTCACAAGCCAGGAAATTGACAGCCAGGATAATGACAAATTCGCCATTTTATAGCATATAACTTTACTTTAATTTAATATTTTGGCTCAAGACATTTATATTCTGCAGGAAACAACAGGATTTCTTAAAATAACTCAGAAAAATCTATGTAGTTCATGTTATTAATGATTTCAAGAAGCCAGGAAAATGACAACACAAAACCCTACTCGCCTTGAAAAATTTTTTTAAATAGATTTTGAACCAGAAAGTTGGTTCTTTATTCATGTTCAGATAGGAGGGTATCGAATCAATCTATTAACATAAGATATTGATTGCTGGCTCTATCTAGTTTGGTTATAAACCACTAAATAAAAGTAGCCTGGAAAATGACAGATTTTCTTGTGACAAACAAATTATTCGCAGAAAAAATTATTTTAAACGAAGTTTTTGTAAATAATACCCTCTACGTATATTCTAGAAATGCTTACATAGGATAAGATAAAAAAAATTAGATATTGAAAAATTTATGGGAAGTTTTGAATCTAGTATTATTGGAAACATTGTTTGTGATGTGCCAGAAACACGACATTTTGAAGTTCAATTTAATTTTTTAAATATAGCAAATAGTCGATGCAAGTACTAGGTTATTTTAAATGCTAAAAGCAATGCTATTTATTAAATTTTTTTTTAAAAAAAAGTTCGTTTAGGAGTTTAGTATTAGATCTTGGCGCAAGTGACTGTAAATTGTCATATTTCGTGAGAATCACCCATAAATGTTTCATTGAATCGTCTCGGTAATAAATGGCGTAATATCTAAATCAAAATTTTACTTAATCTATACATAATAATAAACGCGGCTGTGTGTCTGTAATCACAATATATCGCCCCAGAAGCCTCGCCCAGGCACGAAACTCGGCACATAATTGTGTTTTGACATAATGAAGAAGTATTTTTTTTCTTTTTCGAAAATATGGATTAGTTTTTTAGTTATCAGTCATTTTGTAAGAAAATCTATGCTTTTTCATCTTCAACGAGCCATATTCAAAAAACTATTAAAAAATGCATATACTTTTCTCCACTCTTATAAATGTATGCTAATGCGAACCTTTCAATTTAAATATTAATTTTCGACAACTTAAACCAATAATATACGAAGGAATTAATAATTTAATTGTAAGGTTCGCATTAGTTTACATTTATCAAAGTGGAGAAAAGTTTAACTTTTGTATCAAAAATGTGGCAACATATTCGATACGTAAATAGAACGCTTCGCTCTGATATATTTGTCGCTGTTCATAATTGTTATAATAAGTTTTTCTTCTTCTTTCCACGCTCTATTTTTTTTTTCTTAAGCGAAGACGATAATTTTTGTAGCTATATAGAAATAGAAATTGATACCATAAAAAATTATATAGAAATTGATACCATAAAAAATTTATTCGTTTTCGTGTTCTTTTCATGTATTTAGCATTTTAGTTTTTTTTTCTTAAGCGTTGTTTTCTGAGATCTTTTTTAAAAAAAAAAAAACAAGTCTCCACCTGATAGTTATATTATAGGTTAGGTTACCATAGGCCTTAGGTTACCATAGCAAAGTTACATCTTCAAACATCCTCAAGAGCTATAACACATCTGCAGCAGAACTGGATATGAAGACAAAATTGCAGGACAGGAACACTTTAATTGTCCACTAATCTTCAGATTTCCTGCTATGTTTTAAAAAACTTTATTTGTGAAAACCTTTAGCGTGGCGAACAGCTGGCCGCCTTAGGCGGCTGGTAGTAAATAAAGAGTTTTGAGTTGATAGAATTTAGTATTATTATTTTCCCAATAATCAAGAAGTCAAAATTATTTGACGGCACGTCTATGATCTCATTAAACAATTTTTTGAAAAAATGGCACGTTGGTGCATAAAGCTTCGCCACTCCTGCCCTATAGTTTACTATATAGGGTGATCTGGTTTGAATCCCAGCAAAGGCTGATCCATACGAATTCCGAAACTAGCTCGCACCGAACACAGTGCTGACGTAAAATATTCTCAGTGGACGGATGGTAGACGGATCATAGGTTAGAGTTCCTTTGTCATCAGGCTAACCGTGGGAAGGGTTCTCGTGATTTTCCTCTCCATGTAACGCAAATGAAGATTAATTCATTCGAAAAGTCCTCCACGAAGGCAAATTTCAACCACTACTTGATCCAGGAGTTCCCTTGTCTTCCGGATTGGGTTCAGATAGACAAGGCTACGGCGTTGAGCATTAGCAGTCGTAAACAGGAAAAATTGGGTCGGCCGTTCAACGACCGTTATAAAATAAAATAAAATTTATGTTAACTGCGTTAGCTGATTTCTTACGTTCCATTAATTCGCTTTCTCTTTATGCTGCAAGTATCTTTGATGTAAGAATTTGTGTATATTCGAAAATAATGCTGTATTCTGAGTCTCTTCTTCGTTTAGATCAGGGGTTTTCAACTTACATGAGGCCGGGGGCCGCAATTGCAGTCAAATAGCGGGCCGCAACTTTATCAAGACTTTATGTAGGACACTTTCATGTTTGAAGGAACATTAAATATTACTGTCAGATTGTTACCAAGTAGTACAAAACAAAAGTGTTGAATTACAAATTAAAATAAGAAGCAGATTTTTAAAAATATTTAATTGCATATTAAAAATCTCGGGCTACAATCACTTTATTGTGCACCTATGTATTAAACAATTAATGTGCAACAGATATCTAATGGTTAAGATATAAAACTTTAAAAAGGTTGGTACTAAAACTTACAAGTAGCACACAAAATGTTCAATGAGAAAACTGAGATTTGTCTGCTGCAACCACCAGAGAATATTTACATTTTTAATTTAAAATTTGCAAATGTGTATGTCAATATTTTCGTCCAAAATGAATGGTTTCAAAAAGTTGAAATCGGAGAATTTCTGAGAGAAAACTTCAGATACACACATGCTAAATTATATTCACAAAATACAAAAAGAAAATGAAATAAAAAAGAGCGTCATACACGATTATTTTTGTATATGAATAAATATTTTCTAGGATGCAAAACCTGAGAAATAAATTTTTTTGCACAGTTGATATGTAAAATTTCACAGAAACGAAGAAATTAAGTTTTTATTAACGAGAAAAGTATTTCAAACCCATATAGATTTTTTACGCGAAAATTGTCGGCAAAAAAAATGAATAATATATTTTAGTTCGCGGGCCAAAGAAAAAGGCTTCGCGGGCCGCCAGTTAGACACCGTTGATATAGGGGAAGCCCGGGCAAGACGGGACATCGCTTTTTCTTTTATGCGTATCACGGTAACGACATCTAAAGTACGTTTTCAGAAACAAACTATTGTTGTTCTCAATACGCACAAGTTTTCTCGTCAGTTCACAAGGTGCAACCGAAATGCAAGCATTGTTTTGTTTTTCTTACAACGTGTTAAAATATTTTTCCAGGTTTGCCTGCCGTTATTATTTATTTAATAGACTGCAATAAATTTTTCAAATTTGTGGCACTGTAGTTTTGTTATTGTACAAACATAATGAGTAGTGAAAATTAAAATTTATTTGTTCAAACAAATTTGCAGATAATTTTTAAAAAAAATATACTATCCGGGCAAGATGGACTGGACAAGATGGGACAGACAAAGTAGAATAAAAGTGTGAAACAAAAACTAAACTCTCCGGATTTGGCAAAAAGAATAAAAAATAAAGTAATATTAACAAAAAATGTATATGTAAACTAGCAAATATAACTTACCGTTACTAAAGACAGGATTCAATGTTCAGATTGCTTGGAATGGGCTCATGAAGCGTGCAGTGCTTATCCCGGTTTTGGCCGCTTTTTATGCAGTAACTGTGATGTTTAGGAACGTTTTTTTTTTGTCGATTATTCTCTTATTCTGACATTAATTTCAGTGATATTTGAAATATAATTATGTGCTCTATCTTGCCCGGGCAAGATGAGGCAATGTTCTATTTTTGTTTATGTTAAGTTATTATAATTGAACTTTATTATTTATTTATTTTCTGTATGAGATATGTAAGACCAATGTCCCCCCCCATATGTTTTCAATATAAAAGATATAAAATTGTTCTAGTTTACTATTTTTTAAACCAAGTTTCCTTAATCTGTCCCTCTTGCCCGGGCTTCCAAGGGGTATGCAATGTGATCTTATGGGTTACTATGCATGTATATATATATAATAGTGTGTTGAATAGCGTTAAAATGAAGAAATTCGAAGTCAATATTCTGTATTAACACATAGTCCGATATCTTACCTTAATATTGACCCATAATATTTATATTGGACCATGTATTATATTACCAGATACTAGTGTACATGCTCAGCTAAAATCCTGAATGAATGAAATTTTAACGGACAATGCAATTGGATCCTATCGCTAGTGTGACGTCATCAGCTAAAACGTCATTATGGACCTAAGTGACCACTTTACCGAAGTGACAATACTTTTTCAAAAAGATTTAAAAAAATCCTTTTAAGATGAAAGGTTTGAAGCTGTAATATTTTTGCTTTATAGAAAAAAGGGTTTTCGTACAAGCATTTTCACGACCATAATAACAAAATTCCGGTACAAGGTTGACGTAAGGGCTTTCTGGGGTAGCATTTCAGTAGTGGGTGTCAGATTTAAATCATTCAAACCTGGCTTCATAGTGCAAGTAAGTACAGATTTTTTTTTGTTTTTAAATTGAAGTTTATGACATTTTCATTTAAAGGATAAAGCTTTTTGAATTTGTGAACAAAAACGATGTGACCCATGTATTTATTAATAGTTGGCAGTAAAATACTCCAGTATTAAAATTTATGAAGGTCTTTTATGATACCGTTCATTGCAAACTGACGGATATTATTTCTTTAATGATCGCTTTCCTTCGTCACTTAAAACATGAGCTGATAGTATTTCATTCTTAGATTTAACTTGTTAATGACATGTAAAGTGGTTGTTAATTTGTAAACTGCTTAAAAGATCTAAATTAACGCTCTCGTTTGCGGGTTATTAACTACGGTGTTTCTCCACACTTTAAATTTGATACTCCAGAATTACTAAAATTAAAATAGTTTCCCAAACGAACTACGTGTCAACATTTTAGATGAAATGTTGAGATTTTAATTAAATTGTATGACTTTAATAAATTTGAAGGGAAAAAAACTCTTAAACTCTTTAGAGTATTAGAAACTAGAGAACAAATTTAATTATGTTGATTCGTCTTCCAATGAGGTGAACCGGGGTTCGATCCCGGCGATGGCTGGTCGATACGAATTCCGCATCCGGCTTGCACCGACCACAGTGCTGATGTGAAATATCCTTAGAGGTAGCCGGATCATGGGTTAGAATCCCCTTAAATATCATGTTAAGTAGAAAAATTAATACCATTGACTGGACCCGTTCCTAGGCGGGAGTAGAGCTGGACTAGTGGCCAAATCCTGGGCTACATGATTAAGGGTTTTTCAAAACCTAGGTACATGCTCAGGGTTTGGAGGAAAGAAAAAAAAGTCCCCTTATCGTCAGGTTAACCGTGAAAGGTTCTTGCGGTCTTCTTCTCCATGTAACGCAAATGCGGGTTAGTTCCTCCACGAAGGCAAATTTCTTCCAATACTTGATCCAGGAGTTCGCTTGTCTTCCGGATTGGGCTCAAAATGACAAGGCTACGGAGTTGAACACTAGTAGTCGTACACCCAAATATTGGGTCGGCTGTTCAACGACGGTTATAAAATACGGGTTTTTAAAGTTACATAACTTTAAAAAAAATAGAATGGAACCCATTGCTAAATCTCTCTCCTTTCTTGAGAAATAGGGGCCAAGAAAATGTAGGGGTCAAGGAACTGGTTTTTCTTCGAAAAGATTCTGGGTTCGATTCCCGGGTAAGGCATGGATGTTCTTTCATTCTCTGTCCTTACTGTGGGAACAACTTTGGTCCTCTTAATAGGTTGCACCTGAAAGAGTGCCCTGTAAAATGCCTGAATGGGCTAACACAGGTGGGCATTGAAAATAATAATAAAAGAGAAAAGGTGGAAAAAAATATTTATGAAAAAATGTGTTGTATTTAATTTGGTTTCAAATCCTGATAGGATTATAATTTGGCTCGTGTGTTCAAACTTATCGGTATAATTTTTATACCTTTTATTATTTAAATCGGTCTGGATTATTCGTTGCAGGAACTTTAGAGCTTGCTGAAAATACCCATTTAAAAATGTCTACTCCCTATTTCCTCTATAGATTTGTCTGTTGAAACTAATACTTGAAAAAAAGAAAAACTATCTTATATTCATACGAAACATTTCAGTTTTTTCTTACTCTTTTATCTGCGTAGGGACCGAGGGTGTGCGGTATGGGTCCTCGTTAAACTGCTCCACTGTAAAGTACTCGACTTCGCGCGCAAGTCGTCGGGCCACAGAGAATCAAAATTGCGATGGCATGTCTTCGGATCATCCACGAGGATGTTTCCCAGACCGTCGCCAATAGCCCATTGTGCAGCTCTAGTGCGACGTAAATGAACTTCAACAACAATCTTACTCTCTCAATATCTGCTATTTTCAATATAACACATTCATTTTAACGCATTTATTTCCTTTTATGCGCCTGTTTGCTTTCTTTTCGATCACCCCGAGGTGCCATTCGAACATTTTGTCTCACTTAGTTGACCGTTCACTTCATCTTTTATACAGGGTGAAAGATCGCCTCTTTTACCTATGATGAAAATGCTCCAATAGATTGACGAAAGTGTTCCAATACACTGCACGCAAAATAAACAAATAACTGCGAAACGAATAAACACTGCGCATAAAGTCACAGAAACACGTGAGCGCGGGACGCTAAATGAAACCGGTTTGCACTCGTTTACGTTCGTGTATCAATGGGACAACATTTAGTAATAACCGTTCGATCGACTTTGGTAAAATGATTCAACGCTGTACAGCAGATTCAGTCATTTAAATCTACAACAAATACAATTCCTATATTTTGCGTCTTTTGTTTCTGTGTAAATAAAAAAAAAATTCATAAAAAGAAAAGAGTTAAAATCACTGTCTTAAGGTTTTGTAACCCATGGGGAGAGAGTGGGTGCGTGTGTGATAGAGGTTTTGCTGGAACCAATAATCGAGATTAAAGTATTCAATTAATTCTTTTTGGATTGACATTAGATGCAACTATCCCACAATGGCCAAAAAAAGCTTAGAAAATATTATTGCAATTTTCTACATCTTATTATTTTTTTTGATTCATATAACCGTCGTTGAACAGCCGATCCAATTTTATGGGTTTACGACTACAAATGTTCAACTCCGTAGCCTTGCCCAATCCAGAAGACAAGGGAACTCCTGGATCGAGTATTGGGAGAAATTTGTCTTTGTGGAGGACTTTTTGATGGACCTAACCCGCATTTGCGTTACATGGAGAGGGAGACCACGAGAACCTTCCACTGTTATCCTGACGGCAAGGGGACTCTAACTCATGATTCGTCTACCACTGAGGATATTTCGCGTCAAAACTGTGGTCGGTGCAAGCCGGATGCGGAATTCGTATCGACTGGGATTCGAACCCGGTTCGCCTGATTGAAAGTCGAAAGCTCTATCCCCGTAGTCATCGCGGCTCAACCCAGAGGTTTTGATATGTTACGGGAACAGGGAGGACTTTGCGACTCGACAGATTTAACGTGCATCAGTCACCATTTACTGCACGGGGAGTTTTCGGCAGGCGGGGATCGAACTCTTGGACATGGGTCCAGTGCCCTATCAACCCAGGCTATCCTGGCCTTATTTATGTGAATTCAGATTTTCACTATTAACCTACATGAGAACGAAAAAAAAGATGGAGACTTAAATGCAGAAGACGATAGGAGAACATTGTCATTTTTACGATACAACATAAATAAAATGATCAAAAAACAATGTTAAGAATATTTTTAATTAGAAATTTGAATTCTAACTTGTAATTCATTCCTTTATTAACTTGTTTTGTAGCACATATAATTTAGTTTTGCATTCAAAATTGTTACCATAAACTATTTTACGAACAATTTGCGTGCTCTCAAATTTCGATCTCATTTAAAGTGTGTCGCGACAAAGAAAAGGTTGAAAAATCACTGTTCTAGTTCGTTCACCATGAGTTGGCACTTGGCTCCACCTCCTCGGACGCAGAGTTCATTCCAGAGCAGGAGTAAGAGCAGAAACATCTCCGCGCTCGAAATTGAGACAACCCTTAATGTGCGCCAAACGCAAACAGTGAAATTTCTTTTCAGTCCACTTACATCGAATTTATCTGCTATTATACCTTTCGTTTCTCTAGCCCAAAGTGTGGTATGCATACCCCCAGGGGTACGAGAACAGTTTAGCGGGGGTACGCATTCTAACGCGAAATATCTTGTAACAAACAAAATTTTCAGAATTTTTAATTTAAAAACAAAGCTAGCCATGAAAATTTACGGTTACGTATTTTTCTATTGTCTATTTCTTGCTGAGTTAATAATTAGTGGTGTCAACAGCCAGTAGTGATTCTTAACTTTAGTAAAAAATACATTCATTTTTAATAGTAAAAAATACATTCATTTTTTTAGTGGTACACAGCGTTACGAAAAATTTTGAATGGGTACACAAAAGTCATAAATTTGGGAAACACTGCAGCCAATTAAATATATTTTAAGTTTAAAAGCTACTGTTTTCCCACCAAAATGTCTCAAAAATGACACTCAAAAGACGTGTCAAATTTATGAAATATTTAATGTTAAAAAAAATGCACATAAAGATTGCGAAATAAGTATTTTAGTCATACGATTGTCAAATAGCAACCTTGTTCAGGATTGTTCACATCCTTCTTCCAAAAATAGCGAAATAGTATCGTCGGATACCACGTGATGAAGGCGGGTGCCAACTCCTTTTGAACGAACTACAGTCGGACCTCTATTTAACGAAGTCACTAAATCCCGATAATAAGTTTCTTATATAGAAAATTACCTTTTGATATACTTCAACACAAAACAGGTTTTCAATTCATAAACACTACACATAATTAGAATAGCAATGGATACAACTTTATCTCGTAAACTAGTATTTACTATTTATTTTATAAATCTTAACTATAAAATAAATCTGTATGGAGCAAAACATTATAAAAGCAAAACATTATCCAGTGTTACACTATCGTACTACATACATTTTTAACTAAAAGAAGCTAAATTTAAGCATAAAATTAAAGGTGCATTTATTATAAAAGTAATTTTAAACATACATTACCACATGTGTTCCTAAAATCCGTCAATTTTGTTTTTAGTTTGAAATGCAAACAGAAATTTTGAAAGGGATTTCAACGCTTTATCTGAAAGTGGCTTCGAAAATCAATTCGAGGTCATATCTCCCATGAAATGCTTTAACAAGTTTAAAATATTTTAGGAATTGAAAGTGGATCAAGGAAAAGTTCGTTAAATAGAAAATTCACTTCGCTATTTGGAAGTTATTTCACGAAGAAATTTCGAAAATGTTCTTGGTTCCTCGAATAAAAAAAAATCGCAAAATAGAGAGATTCGCAATAATGGAAGTCCGTTAAATAGAAGTCCGACTGTATTCAACAAAACTCAGGAAATTTTGTTTTCAAAAATATCCGATGAGAACAGAAGGCAAATATTTCTTTGTGAAGGTTCATAGAGCTAAAGATCCTTCATTAAAAGCTTAAATTTGGTTACGGCTTACATAGTAACTAAATACCCCATGATTTAATCTAACAAACATGTGCTTCCAGCCATTGTGTTGGTGGGGAAGTAATTAAAAATTTAAAATGCCTAACATATTTAGCAGAATTTCGCCTCAAAACATTTTTCTTCCTGAAATTTCAAGTCTTTATTATATAGAATATAAAAATTAAGAACCCTTAACAATCATGTTTAGATAAGTCAGAAAACAATCTAGTCACTTTTAAAACCTTATTGAGGACTACACAAAACTCAAAAACTGCGAAGATGATAGGACGAAATTTTTTAATATATTAAGAAAAAAAAATCAAGGTTAGTCAAGTTTCTTTAAGCAAGTATAGTCTTGAAAAAAATTCAGCTTTTAAATTCTTAACATGATTTTTTTGAAATTTTATTATTTATGCCCGACGGCATTATTTTTCATGCAATTTTAGATTTTAAGAAAAATAAAATCTGAAATTTCTTTAATTACATGAGCATAACATAAGTGCTGGTTAACTCCTTCAAAAGTAAACTCTTTTAAACAAAATTTAAAATCTTAAGTTTATGGGATGTCGAAAAATTATACCCCGATGCTTTTTAAATGAAATCGAAACCTAGACACTTTAAGAACAAGGATGGAACGAATTTTTAGGTTACAATTCAGAACTGCGTGCAAGAGAATAAAACATGAGCAAAACTAAATTTAAAAAATACATACCTCGTTATTCAGTTTTCAGACTACAACAGATAACTTTCGAACGAATACATTCGGAATCAGGCAAAAGCAACAAAGCAATTAAGGCTAGGTAAAAAGCTAGGGGATGAGAGTATCCTCGGCTCACACACTTCGGGATGACAATATGAGCCATTTTACACAGGAAAAAAAGAAGTAGATCGAAGAATAAAGATATCACCCTGAATAAGTTGTTCTAATAAGATTTTCACTAAGTAGGTGCCGATCATAATGACTTAAACTTGAGGCCTCAAGTATGTTACATAAGTGACAAATAATCATGCTTATTGATAGCTAATTAATTCACTCTTTTGAACCATTACGATTAAAACATTGAAAACCCTATCATTGAGACAAGATACTTAATTTTACGCATATTACAACATTGAAACAGATATTGCAGAAATAGACTTCTAGTCAAATATGATCGCTAGCTATGGAGTTTCTCGTCAACATTGAAAACCCCGTTGACCTCATTCTAATCTTAAAGAATAATTTATCCGAGTTTAATTATGCTCCCTTATTGGAAAATCTT
Source organism: Parasteatoda tepidariorum (assembly GCF_982258835.1). Lineage (NCBI taxonomy): Eukaryota > Metazoa > Arthropoda > Arachnida > Araneae > Theridiidae > Parasteatoda > Parasteatoda tepidariorum. The sequence continues at coordinate 129,656,791 of NC_141755.1, read as the reverse complement.
AACGCAACATCTTAGTAAAATGCTAGTCTACCAAAAAGAACAGAAACAAAATTTACAAGCATAACACATTTATTTAGATCTTAAATTACAAAACAAATGAAGTTCAAATTGCAAGCAGCATAAAAATTTTACAAAATTGCATCTTTTACAAAAGTGTACCTAGCAATTTAAATCAATATCAGACTAAATGAAATATCAAAACATTTACAACCACTTCAAATTTCATGGAAAAACTTGAAATAGCAAACACATTTACAGCAGTATTTCAACATACTCATGATCAATATACCAGCTTTGGCTGTTCTAGTTTATACACTTGCACATTTTAAAAGAATAATATTCAAACTTCTAAAAGACCAAGACTTTTACTCTTTTTTTTAAAAAAAATAATTCCATTAAATTGCATATTACACCTTTAAATTGCATAACAAGAATTAGTTAACAAGAATTAGCTATAGTCAACGTGACAACAATGTACAAAATTGACAAGATCGTAAGGAAGTTGAACAAGCGTTAAACAATAGAAATTTCTTAGTTTATTACTAATGTATAAATTTCTCAAGTCCTTTGAGATTTACTTTAAATACATATGAGATATGACGTGATCTAAACGCATAAAGCTTTTAGCCTTCCTGGATGACTTTGTTTAAACTAACCCGCATTTGCGTTACATGAGAGGAAAACCAGGAAAACCACCCACGGTTAGCTAGACGGTATGAAATTCTAACTCGCGATCCGTCTACCACTGAGGATATCTTAAGTTAGCACTTTGGTTTGTGCAAACCTCGTATCAACCAGCCATCGATGGGATTTGAAATTGAGTCATCTGATTGGGAGGCAAGTGCCCTATTGCTTAGTCACAGAAAGTTTACAGAACTTCGTCGACAACACATAATCTGGAGACTTAACATTCAGTGCGACTTTGAAATGCTTCGAAGAGTAGAGGAAAATAAAGTTAATCGTCTCACCCACTAGTTTAGCAAAAAAGTAATTGACACGTTCTTTTGTGCTGGTAACATTTTTCCATCCATTCACTCGTTTCCACTTCAAATCATTCGATTCTTTCTCGAAACCCTTCATCCTGTGTGGTCATAGCATCTCAAAACTTGCACATCAGCCACAAATCAGGAATACAGACAATCCTGAAAAATACAAAAGACAAAAACAGTACCTTGGCACAAAAGAGTATAAATTAAGCAACCTAATCCAATGAAGTAGAAAAAAATATTTACAAATCAATATTTTAAATAAATTATGTCATTGAACAATATGAAGGATATACCTTCTGTAATACGTTTATACTATCATAGCCCAGTAGGTCAATACAAATATAATTTAGAGTTACATATCATAGATTCGAGTTCGTACAGTTACAAAAGTTCAAACATTTGCTTTTCATATATTAAAAGCTTCCAAATATTGGTGCAAAGACTTATTTTAACCTGCCGATAAACAATCATTTAATTATATAATTTGAAACAAATTCAGCGAGAAAGAAAAAAGATCAGCTGGTATATCAATAATGAATTTAAACGAAGGCAAATTGAAAAATTTTAACTATGAGATGAGTACTTTTAATAAAATCCAATCACAAAATCAATATAATTTACTAATTCAATATTGATAACTAAGAGGTAAATAAACACACCGAAACCTTACTTCATTAATTCAAATTGGAAAAGCGCACAAGGCAGCTGAAACCAAATTTGTATTATATAAAATTGAAATCAGACCAAAAAAATCTTAATTAAAAATAAAATATAAGTGTGTGCTTGCAAAACAGTACTTCATCAGGGGACACACTGCCTGCAAACACGCAGGAGCCTTTCTGCTGTTAGTGGATTTAACCCAAACCAACTGTTACTGTTAGTTTTGGTTAAATTTTAGTTTGGTTAGTTTTGGTTAAAAAAAAACTGTTAGTCTTGGATAAATCCACTAACAGAAAGGCTCCTGTGTGTTTGCAAGCAGTGTGTCCCCTGATGAAGTACTGTTCTGCCAACACACATTTCTATTTTCATTTTTATTGTAATTATTAAGAATTTGTCTTATTTCTACTTTTAATAATATTAATATTCATGCTCGATTTGGAATTCTAATCCAAAATTCAGTTTTATTTCCCACCGTTTGTACGAACGTATCGTAGAATATAATTCGCCTTAAATTTAGAATTTCATATTTTCCCCACAAATTAGGATTTCTATGAAATAAATATTTTAAAACAGATTTAAGTAAAAAGCTTCAAGAAATAAGATGCAGATGTTTTAATTTTATTATTCCGAATGAACGTTAAAATTTTTATCTCCTATAAGTAACTTTTACAGACACCTTTAAAATAAACAAATTAAATAAAACTAACGTAACGCTACAACTCGTTATAACAATGAGCAGTAGAATTTTTATCATTTTAAGCAAATTAAGCCTAGATATGAAAAACTAAAATATTTATTAAATACTTGAAATTTAAAGAAATTTGAAAGTTCATTAAAGTTTTAAATGACGTTTATTTTAAAATTGAATGGTGCATTTAAAGTTTTTTTTAAAGATTATGTACAACTTCAGAAATTAAATCATTTTGAAAAGAGGTTTTCAAAACTCTGGCTCCAAAGTGAAGTTGGCCCCTTTTCAAAATAATTAAACTCTGCAGAATCCCTATAGAATTAGTTTTTAGAAACCTGATGTAAGAAAGAATGCAAACATTTCTTATATTAATGCAAATTTATCCGTATCAAATAGTCAGAAATTTAATAACTTCTACAAATGATAGATGGGGGTTAACTAGTTTTCTAGGGAAAAATTCACGCATTTGTTTGCTTGTTTTTTAAAATTATTCCTAAACGGTACAATTTCGTATTGTGCAAACACTACACTTAAAAAACGTTGATCTTAATTCTACTCACAAATACCGAAGCTTTCACCGTTACAGTTATAAACAATTGTCATTCTTGCATTTAAAAATATTGACTCTTAAAGCATAGAGGCCCTGGCGTTGACAAATTTCGCAAAATTTAATATTGCGTTTAATAGCGTTATTCTTTTTAAAATTCTCCATTATATTGCATTCCTTTAACAAGAATTAGTTCCAGTCAGTATGACAACAATGTACATAATTGATAAGACCGTAAAGAGGTTGGACTAGCGTAAAAGAACAAAGTCATTTCTGAGTTTCACTAATATCTCTAAACTTATAAAATAATTCTCTAAGAATTTGAGAACTTTATAGTTACATATGAGAAATAACGTGAATAGTTTAAAACTAGCCTTCCTGGAGGACTTTGTTTAAACTAACCCGCATTTGCGTTACACGAGAGGGAAACCAGGAAAACCACCCACGGTGAGCTAGACGGTATGGGTCGCGATCAGTCAACCACTGAAGATATTTTATGTCAGCACTGTGGTCAGTGCAAGCCTCGTATCGACCAGCCATGGATGGGATTTAAAATTGAGTCATCTCATTGGGAGGCAAGTTTCGTATTCCAGTGTTAATAGCAAGTGTCTCATTTCCAGAAAATTTACGAAACTTCATCGACAACACATAATCTGGAGACTTCACATTCAGTGCGACTTTCATTCGAGTTTTAAAAATAGCTTCCTCGTCTCACCCACTAGCTTAGCAAAAAAGTAATTGACACGTACTTTGTGCTGGTAACATTTTTCCATCCATTCACTCGTTTCCACTTCAAATCATTCGATTCTTTCTCGAAACCCTTCATCCTGTGTGGTCACAGCACCTCAACACTTGCACATCAGCCACCAATCAAGAATACAGACAATCCTGAAAAATACAAAAGACAAAAACAGTACCTTGGCACAAAACAGGATAAATTAAACAATCTAATCCAATAAGGGAGAGAAAGAAACAAATATTTAAGAACAAACATTAATAAGTTTTTGAACAATATGAAGAGTATACCTGCTGTAATACATTTGTACTTTCAAACATCAATGAAAATTTAATTTAGAGTTTCCCATCCTAGATTAGAGATCGTACAGTTGCAAATGTTCAAACATTTTATTTTTCACATACTAAAATCTTCAAAATAAATATATATATATATTAGTGGCAAGATTTATTTGAACTTTCAAGCAACATTCTAGAGAGTAGAGTCGTAATTGCCTTGTAGAGTATATCTACCACTACAAAAATATAATTCCAAAACACTAGTATGTAAGAAGTGTTAACTCAATTCTATTGTGGGATATCATTTCATAGATGAATGTTTACATTGTCTATAACTTCTCTCCGTATAGCCTAAAGCTTTACTAAAACAAAACATTTAATTAAAGATACTTAATTGAATATTTCATTTTAAAAATGTATTGAACGTTAAGTGTTTGAACTTTATACCTGATTTAGGTACTTTCGATGTTTACAGTATTCAAGATACTTAGTATTTTTCCCGCTTTACAATAAAATATCTATGCTGGAATTGTTTATTTTAAATTTCTACATTGTCACTCACATTTGAATGTTTGTCAAATACAGAAGAGTTATTCAATTAAATTTTGATTGATGAAACGAATAGGAAAGAACAACAAATTAATATTTAATGACAACTGGTTTTTCAATTTGTTTAGGGTCATTTTAAAAGATACGGATATAATTTCATAAAATCTACTGTAGTTAAAAGATCATACAGACTATTAAGAAATACATACAGTTAAAAGCTAGAAATTTTTCATTTCTATGAGTAATATCATTACAAGCAAATGACTTAACATATTAAAAATGAAAGTTAGAAATATCTTACTAATTTAAAAATATAAAGTGCATTCCTAGTTTAAGTAGTGTTTAAACCAAAATTAGCTTATGCCTGCTTACTTATTTTCTTTTTCTCACAGAACTGAACGATTTTGATGACTAAATGGCTATAGGTTAATGGTTATGGGTTAACATCAAAAAGTAAAATTTTATAAATTTGTTATATGCCAACAAGAATTTTATCCCTTTTATTTGACCAAAATGTATTTTTAAAAACTCCGTTAAAGTAGTGAGAACTATTTATGTCGATTCTATGCAAACTAAAATTTTTCATTAAATCAAATAATTTAACTTTTCAGCGAAAATTAAGAGCTTTAGTATCACCTTGAATAGTTAATAAAATTTGGCTCTACAGTTCTTTGTAGACTACTATTTAAGAATCGCTCATTTAGATTCTACTCTTCTGGCCAGGGCATTCGATTCTTGTAAATCCTCGGTACAATGTACCAATCTTAATTTCAGCCTGCTTCTTATTCGAGTCAATATCGGCATCAAAATTTTGAATGTTAAGGACAATCGGCAAATGTCTCCAGAAAATTCTATGCAGAATGTACAGCTCATTTTAGGTGTTTAAGTGTAATGTATATAAATGGTACAATGAGACTTCTGAAAACTATTCCGAAAAATAGCTATTATATTGTCAAGCAATTTTAACATTGCCAGGTTTTCTGAACCCTATGTGAAAGCAGGTTAATAAAATTTTCAAACATTCTTCGCAAGTATTTCATTCTGATATTAAGCCAGATTTTCAAATTGAAATTTTGGTATCAAAATTGTTATTTGTAGAGACAGAGCTCAAGCCTTTAAAAGCTAATCTAAAAATGAAATTAAAGTTTAACTCAAACTTTAAACGGCGCCCGTGAAAATTTTCATAATTGTCCCACTTTATTCCTTAACGAATCTTACTTAGAAGTAATGTTTTTCTATATCTGGAAAATATCGTAGATGAAATTAGATAATTCAGAGCACTATGAACGTCAGTACTCTACAATGCTAGTAAAGTGCTGGGTGGCTTTTCAGGGCACGGACCTGCAACCTTTTGTTACAGTCCAGGACCTTACTCTTGACCACCTCAGCCTTTTAAAAGTTAATTCAACGAGAGCGAGAAAAACTTAGTAGCTAATTTAACACTTAGATTTCGCTGTAAGCGCAAGGGTACTTCAGAGACTTCAGGTCACGGAAATGCGATCTACCATCACAATCCAGGTCCACCCAGTTCTTATGACACCCCTGCCCTTACTGCACCGTAGTCCGAAAAACGAAAAATTCCCAATCGGTTGGACGAGTGAAGTTCGAAGAGGTAGCAGAACGGCCGTGTACCACTACCAATTCGGATTTCACACACGTTCAGTGCCGTCTATTGGAATTTTTCGTTTCATAATACGTTTTTGTTATACAATGACATATTTGCCTGACATATATTTTTCTTTTCGTAAATATCCAACGAAAGACCAAAATTTCCTTGTAGACGTTCATAGTGCTCAACATCCTCTATGATTACAAAATTAAATGCGAGCTTTCTGCTAATTTAGTTATTAATGAGCCCTTCTATTATTTAACACAAAGATATAGGCAAAATCTGCCAACTGTTTAGAGCCAGCGTGACTAAGAATTTTTCCCGTGAAACAAAAATAGAAATAAAACGACGCGTTGTTTCTTATTGTTGTCTTAATGAATTTAGAAGTTTTATGCGATCAAAATGAGTACAAAGCAATAAAAGAGACCTGTGCTCACATTTGTCCCACAAACCCGAACTATGTCACAATCACATGAAAATATCTCCGAGAGAAAAAATGAGAAGCATTCTGTGTGCTACGAAAAAACTAACTGGAGACAGGAAAACAATGAGCTGTACAGAGAAGCAAAAATTTGAGAAAGAGACTGCATTGAAGTAAACAGCAACAAATTTGATTGACAAATCTACTGACCTATCTTTCCTACTAACCGGACTGACATTTTAAACAAACTAGAACCAGAGGCAGATTCAATTTGACTGCATGAATGGAGGTTTTGAAACAGCAAAAGTGAACATCTGGGGGACATGCTGGCTAAGAAGAGAAAAGATTCTAAATGCCTCGACTCTCGAAGGGCTGCTGAGTCATTAAACAATAAATGCCGCCGAATTTCACTTAATATGCCACCCTTCAAAGAGAAGACTACATTCCCAAGTATAGCATTGAAAAGTGCATATTAGTGGTTATTTAGAAGTCAGAAACTGAAATTAGTAAAGTGAGTTTAAACATGTTGTAGAGTTGATTTAAAAAAAAATGGACTATACTAGGCTCAAAATTGCAGAAATAAAATATCAACTTAGCAAGATTTTAAACAAGGTTAATTATTAGATCGCTCTGTTGATGGAGAATAGAAATAACATTCAAGTCTAGACTATCAGATTGTTATGTATGAAAACTAAATTAAATATTCTAAACCTATCTTAAGCAATGAATCGAATAAAATTTCATATTCATGTGAATTTCAAAATATAGTAAAATAGACAAGTTTGATATTACTAGTTGCTTCAAACGCGAATGATAGTGAAATTATTTTAAATAAAGTTAGAAATAAGTAATTGTTTTACTTACGACACATTCATACTTATTAGAAAAATAATAAATTTGTTAATATTTGCTTAATAAGTGGTATAATTAACATTGGTAGTTGGATGTACACTACCCAATACAAATTTTGATGAATTAGTATTAAATTTTTAAATGACACACCTGCTTCATTTAAGGAATAGAATAGAATTATATAGAATAGATTCATTTGAATAGAATTTACAATTTGGTCCTCAACATTAGCATCAACAAAAGGTAAAATTAACTCATTTTCTGACTTCTACTAAAGTAATCGGCTAATTGATTCGTTGAACCAGCTATATATTTTACTTCATATGTGAATTCTGACAGCTGTAGAAGCCAACGAGTTATAATATCAGCAGGGGACGTTACCTTTTTATAATGAATCAAAGGTTTGGAATCAGTGAGGATGGTAAACTTTTTATGTGACAAATAGTGTTTAAATGCCATTACTGATCTATAAATAGCATAAAGTTCAAGTTTTATGAGGGAATAATTACTTTGATTGGGATAAATCTTTACTAGAGTAAGACATTGGTTTAAGATGACCATTAAATTCTTGCATTAAAACACCTGAAATAGCAGTACCACTGGCATCAGTATTAAGGATGAACTGCTTATCCCATTGGTGAAGATGTACAAAAGGCTCAGAGAGAAATATATTTTGTAACTGATTAAAGGCATTTTGATGCTTCTCTCTCCACTGAAATTGTGAGTTTTTAAGGGTTAATTTAATTAGCACATTGGTGAGTTTAGAATAATTAGGAATCGGGTGGCGGTAAAAACCACAAACACCAAGAAACTTTTCAACATGTTGAGAAGTTTTAGGGGGCTTAAATTGAGTTATCTTTGCAATATTAGTATTGATAGTTTTAATGACATTGCGAAAAATAACGTCTAACGAAATACGTCAAACGAAAAATCTCTAGAAAAAGTTATGGAATTACTTTTTAAAGTTTTGTAGTTTTTAACCTACATATATCGTAATGATTTCAAAACAGACTACTTCAGAATAGGATGAGTGACGTAGTGTGGGTATCCCGAGTCTGATGGGTTGTTAAAGCGCGGCACTTGTTTACGTTAGCAACTGTTCTTTGCATTCTATTTAGAGTAAGCCAATCTTGTCAAGTATAAATTCACTAAAGTGATACATTCTATTATCCTTCACAAAGATTATATCAAAATGATTTTAGTTCTTTCCGGAAATATTTCTTAACACAAAGACAGGTATGAAGCCATAGAGAGCATAATTTATGCATCGAAGTTGCCAGGTTCACAAAACAAAAATTTATCACGTTTTACAACAAAGTACATAAATAATAAAACTAAGAAATTATATTACCACAAATTCGATGTGCCATACGAGGCTGTAATTAATTAACCTTACATTATTTAACATTAACTTATGGGGGTAAATTTAGCTCAACTTGAAACGTTCAACATTACATAATGAAAACATTCCTTAATGAAAACGTTAACCTAATGAACATTCCTAAACTAATCCAAATCACCGCAGAGTTTTGATACGATAGACCTTCAAGTACAGAAAAAAACTATTTCACCATTGACGCTATTAATATCGTCTTGTCACTTTATCAGTGATGACTGCTTACACGCGTGGACAGATTCACAGCACAGAAATTATTCTAATTTCTATAAGGCATAACTCTTAACTAATGTAATGAGCTGCAGCAAACTGCTTAAGCAAGCTAATCTGAATAGTTTCGCTACGCTAAGAGGTTAAATTTTCTTTGAGAAACCTGTACATAAGAAATAACCTTTTCTTTGATAAACATGTACATATGTGAAATAACCTTTTCTTTGAGAAGCAAGCACACATGTGAAATGACCTTTTCTTTGAGAAGCAAGCACACATGTGAAATGACCTTTTCTTTCAGAAACATGCACATATGTGAAATGACCTTTTCTTTCAGAAACATGCACATATGTGAAATAACCTTTTCTTTGAGAAACATGCACATATGTGAAATAACCTTTTCTTTGAGAAACATGCACATATGTGAAATAACCTTTTCTTTGAGAAACATGCACATATGTGAAATAACCTTTTCTTTGAGAAACATGCACATATGTGAAATAACCTTTTCTTTGAGAAACATGCACATATGTGAAATAACCTTTTCTTTGAGAAACATGCACATATGTGAAATAACCTTTTCTTTGAGAAGCAAGCACACATGTCAAATAACCTTTTCTTTCAGAAACATGCACATATGTGAAATAACCTTTTCTTTCAGAAACATGCACATATGTGAAATAACATTTTCTTTCAGAAACCTGTACAAATGATTCCATCACTTGGTCATGTGTACAATTTACTTGAAGAAAATTTAGAGTTAAATACCTCATGAAAGACATTATTTACAACCATTTTAAAATATTTTCAGTTGTATTTCAAAAAGTTGGTGAAACATCAAAAATTTTATGTTACACTCTGCTTTTGATTTTAAGTAGATGACACCAGCTTTTCTGTTGAGTAAGACAAAAGGTAATAAGCTATGATACACATAATCAATAGGCGTATCTTTACTTAACAATTTAAACAGTTTTCAATGCATAGTGTCAGTTCCTAAAATAAAGTTTTGTAAGAGGTACTAAAAGCACAGATGAAAAATTAGAATTTGATTTACCAGTATAGAAGCTATCAGATATTATACAAATAAATAAAATTTACAGATGTGAAAATTGATATACTAATTACGCAAGTAAAAAAACATTTTTACAGACTTGAATTTAATTTTGTGGAAGTTTAGCAGCATAGAAGAAAACAGATTCACACAACATTATACTGGATTACAAACAAGTGATAATGTACTATAAATTCCAAAATTGGTGTTTTCAGCAACAGAAACACAGATGTTGTATAAAGTGGTTTTAAAGCGGCTTATCCGTTTAGGATTTATTTCAGAAGTAGCACATATTCATAAAGTTTTTTTTTTTTTGAAAGGAGACGTTTCATAGCTTATAAATCAAGATTTTAGACAATTAAATTTTCAATCATAATCAATGGATATTTTCTTTCTGCACCGTAGAACACAGAAAAGTAACCAACTTTAAGAAAGAAAATTTGCAAGCTCTAAGATTTACATTTAACAGATCTAATTTCATAAAATTACTGATCGAAGGACGCAAGTCATTTCTAATTTAAATGCGCATAAATATTATAGTCTTCTAATAATGTTTACGGCTATTAATTTTTAGCTCCGTTGACTTGGTAATTTCGAACCCAATCCAGAAGACGAGGTAGCTCCTGGATCAAGCATAATGAGAAATTTGCCTTCATGGAGTGTTTTTTGGAGGAAGGAACTAACCCCCATTTGCTTTACATGGAAATTACAATTACGAAAATCTTCGACGTTTGGCCTGATGGAACGGGAAATCTAACCCATGATCCGTCTACCACTGAGGATATGTTATGTCAGTCCTGGGTCGGACCGAACCGGGTGCGGAATTCGAATCAGACAGCTATCACTGGGACCAAACTCGGGTCACCTCATTAGGAGGCGAGCGCTTTATCCTTTGAGGCGCCAAGGTTCTGGTTATGACAAATAGTGAAAAATGACGCAGAGTTAACGTTAGTTTGGTTATCCCGAAATACTCCCTTAAAAATTTTAAATTAAATACAGAATGCGGCAGATACCTAGATCTGGCGCTCTTAACATCTCCCGTGAGTCCCCTGAACTTTAATTGCGAATCCCCACTTCGGAATTATTATAATTACTTTATTTAGATTTGCAGAGATTATTAAGCAGAAATATTTTCTGAATTTTTGGAAAATTTAAGGAGCAAAGTTTCCGAATGCTCATTTAGAAATTTTATTAGCTTTTATTTAAAGGGCCCTGGTCAGCTTAATATTAAGACACACAGCTCGAATTGAAATTTGAGCATCCCAGGTGTTCGCAAAGTTTTTATAACTTCAATTGACGATAATTCTCATTCAGAGATAAAAAGCTATGAAAATATAGATTGTTCTCATGCAATGAGTTCATGCATGTTCTCATGCAATCCATTATCATGCAATGTAGTAAAATCATGCACTCTACATATTTTAGAAACTTGGTAAAAATGCAGATTAAAGATGAATTCTTTCGTTAAATGAGGGCGAACCTGACTGCATTTTCATCTGTTACGGAACTAAAAGGTATCAGTGCTCTAACTAATTAAAACGGATTTGTAGGCGTAAAAATGTACTAAAATGGCTTTGAGAGATTAATATTACTGCGATAATTTTTTCAATTTTATACACTTTGAATGTTCAAAGTTTGCCTTAAGAAATGTTTCAGGAAACCAATTTCTGAGGGAGAGGGTTTCTATTACTTTCTTGAAACTTTGAATAGGATTTAGTTTAAAGTTTCTACAGTGTGACTTTACAAAAACAGTAGCAAGAAAACATTGAATGATAATTATAAACAATTTCGTGCAACTTCGATACTGATTAAACAAACAGTGGTATTTAGGGAAAATTTCTTTTAATATTTTTATATTTACATAAACCACTGGAAGATTTGAGACAAATGCGAAAAGTGAAAGATTTATAGTAAAAGGAGGAAATAAAAATTTAATTTCTTACAGTTATGTTTATGCTGTTTCTTTTAGCTTAATCTAGTTACAACAGTTATGGAATAGAATAATTATAGCAAAGGAACACAAGTTTCGCTACACGGAATTTTATTTAAACGTTATAAAAACATTTCATTACAAGTTTAAAAACTAAATATGAAAATAAATTTCTGTCGAATTTAAATGTCGTATTTAAAGATTTTTCACAGGGGATTTAATTGTAAAAAGTTGTTAAACGGGAATGTTTGGTCACCGCAGGAAACTAGTAGATCCACGAATATGATTTGTTTACGGCAATCTTTTGATAAATACGGCTTTAACGGGTATTTGACGTCTCCTACGTAACAATACCAGGCAGGGGAACCAGCCACCACAAAGAAGCAATGTGCATTCAATGCCCAATTCTTCAACCCTACTGATGCACTAAAGCCTGTTTGATTGGCATAACAAGTTAAACCCGTAGTAAAAATTTAATAATTTTCTTTAAAATGAAGTACATAGATTCATGGAATTTAACCACTGTAACTGAACGTCTGTCTAGAACAAATTATCCTAGAGAAGCTTGTTATTTTAAGCCTGTTCTCTGTTAACCGTTTGAGTGCGGTGAAGCTTGTTATGTGCCGAAAATGAGGAGACGCTGCTTTTGGTTAGAATAGGTTGGTTAGTAGTTGGTTGGTAGTTCGTAGTAGTTACTAGTTGGTTGGTGGTAGTTGGTTAGTAGTGTTGTACGCATTTCATTCCGCACTATTAGCATATATATAAGAAAACTCTTCAGCACCCAAACGGTTAAAGTACTATTTCTTAAATTAAAAATTTTGCATTTAAAATTTAAAAAAATTCTGCTTTTGATATATATTTCTACAATTTTTTATTGTGAATATTACTTAATAATTATTAAAACTTTCTCATTCAAATTTGCAAATATATTACATAATATATGAATACACTATTCGAACATAAATACTTTTAATATTTAAAACTGAATAAAAGCTCTCAACTTTAAGAAACTTAAAAATCATACAAATTACGGTACTTAAAATTTAATATCATTAAAAATATTGCAGACATCGAAATTTAACGCTCTAAGCACTATGAACGTTCAAGTTACAAATGAACACTTAAAGCACTAGGGTCTTTTTCAGCCGTCTACCGCTACCAGTTCGCGCCTATTTACCAGTATTATCGAGGTACTCTTGTTTCTTATTAAAAAATTCTGTTTCGTACTCTTGTTTCTTATTTAAAATTTAAATTAGATGCCAGTAATATAGATTGCAGATTAGTTAGATACTAAAAATCTGCAATTTAGAAGAAATTTTGTTCTGCATAAAAGCTTCGCTTATAAAGCTATAAAAAAAATCAGAAATATTGATCTTATATCGAAGGTAATTCTGATTTCAAAGTATATGAAGAAACTTTAAAAGAACTATTGTTCAAAAGTGTTTAAACCTTCTTAATGTAATCTCCAGACTAATTTCACAATATTGCGAAATCCGATAAAACTGAGATTTAACATTCTGAAACGGAAAAGAAAACTGCCTTAATACTTTGCCACGAGAAAAGGATTTTGAAATTTAAAACGAATTTAGCGAAAACTAGAATTATGTTAAATTAATTGTTTTACTTTAGTGTTTATTAAATTTTATCAATTTAAATCAATTTGGCTCCGTGAATAAAGAATTAACCTGAAACTAATTAGTTATAGGAATCTTTAGTATTTAATATATTTTTTTATACATCATTATTTGATCAACCTTTACAACATTTTGATGAAGATTGTCATGTCATGCTTTTACTATATATTATGTCGTAAGAAAGAAACTAAATTTTAAACAAAGTCACCATTGTGTTTGTTCCTTAATTTATTCTTTACATGAAAGTGTTTGAAATGAAAACTTTTTTAGGGTTTTATAACTAAAGTGATAAGGCATTCACTGGTGGATTAGCCGTATTTATCATAATTTTTGGATATTAATCCCGCTTTAACCTTTTACAAGGCCTGAGAAAACTTCATTAATTTTTAAATGTCGATAGAAAGCCATTTTTGTACTAATTATCTGTGTGACTAGACGCCGATACCTTTAAAAAAATACAAATATTAAGTGCTTTTAGATAAATGTGAATAGCAGTAAAGGTAAGCGCGGGGTCAAAAAAGGGAGGCTAACTGTAAAGAACTACTTTACTAGTGCGTTAGGTATTGATTTGGACCTTACCCACTTAAATTATTAGTACATGAACACAAATTTTAATCATTTATACACAAAAGTTCGCATTTAATTTAAATTCTTCACATTAAATAAATTTTTAAGATCACCTAATCCACAGAAAATTGTTTATCAATCAAAATAACTTAAGAAATACGCTAGATTTTAGAAATTAATCACAATTTGAAAATTATTTTAACAAAATTTCTATTAAAGACTTCGCTATGAAAGGTTATAGTATCAAGAGCTTTCCTCGGTAGAGAGAAAAGAAATTAAAATTTAATCGAAAGATCATAAAATACGCTCGCTTAGCAGGCAAACAAAGTATTGGAGATTCCTTTTTCTTAAAATTTTATAATTTAATATTAATCTAAATATGCATTGTGGTTGAGAAAAAGTGAGGAAATTGTAAAAATCAGTTACTTAAAATATAAATATTTTAATTTAAATATTTATATTTTAAGTAACTATCACCAAACCTCATAGTATTAGTATTTTTAAAATTAGACAATTGTATCTTCATTGCTTAAATATTACATATGTATTTCTTTGATTTACCCTAAATCTTTTCATTTTATAACTCTGCAAAGAAATTTGTTGCTTTATAACTTTTTAACCTCATTTTTACTTGATCCTTTATTTTTTTTTTACAGTACTGTCTAGACCAGGGGTCGGCAAGCTGTGGCTCGCGAGCCGCATGTGGCTCTTTTAATGTAAAGTTACGACTCTCCAGTTCCATACGAAAAAATTAGAAATTTATTATCAAAGCTCAGTAAGAAAGTCAGAAGTTGACATATGGAATGCTGACGATCTTCGGATCATCATAATATAATAAAAAGTAAAATTAGAAGTAAGAATCCAGAGTCGGGCTTGAAACAGCAAGTTATTAACAGCAGTTTTGATTAAACTTTCAAAAGGCATGCAAAGTCAATGCTCCTATTAATGTAACTATCTATATTTGTGTTTTTATATGAATAAATACTATTCCGTATTTAAAGCCATTAATTTTAAATCAAAAATCAAATATATATAAGCAAATACTAAAATATTAAATCGAAAATTCTTAGTGACTCTTTAAAAACTGGAAAATTTTGTAAATTGCAACTTTTGGCTCTTCTGTCTCATTAGGTTGCCGACTCCTGGTCTAGACTAGTTACATTCTTACTAGGAGAGTTTTAAAAATAAATTTCTAAAATAAAAGTAGATCAACGATTTAAGTTAACTACAAAAGTGTTTCTGGCTTTACGAAATAAATTATGCCTGCAGATTAGACATTTTTACAATGCTTTTTAATGTCTTGTATGCTTAAATCTGTTGCCCCAAAAGTAAGCATTCAAAACATTCCATAATTTCTAATGCCATAGTAAAGATCAGTGGTTCTTAACCTTTTCAAGCCGCGACCCAAATTTGAGACATATGTTCATGTCGCGACCCAAAAAAAAATCAGAATTTTTTCATTGCTTTATTTTAGATCGTATTTTTAAAAAATCTTCAATTCTACGATGATGATTTTTTTTAACTTACAAATTTTTTATTTATTTTTTTATTTATTTTTTTAATAATAAAGATAAACAAAAGTACTTTTCGATCCAAGGAAAATTTAATTAATAATCAAGTGTTTTTAATAATTTTTATTGACCAAATTAAAATATATTTATAACTTTTTGAAAATAATTGACATTTTAACTTATTCCTTGACTTAAACAGCGCCACTTCTGTGGAACTATTTTTCTACCTCTTAGAGAGGGTCCTTATGTTAATTCTTTTTTACTTTTTTATTTTAAGCATTAACTACTAAGTATCTTTTATTCTTATATTAATTTTGCACCTTGATATGCTAAACTAATTTTGAGTCATGTGCCTTTTTTAATTATTATGAACGAGGATTAAGGGTATAGAGTTACCCAGGTACCTCATTAAGCATAGGCTGAGTAAGCCACAATGACTTCTTCTAGGAGGTGTTGGTATTACTTATTATTTGGTGTATTTTGGTTCGACTCAGCGTGACCCAAGAAATATGCTTCGCGACCCAATTTTGGGTCGCGACCCATAGGTTAAGAACCGCTGGTATAGATAGATGATAAAAGTAGGACTTGTTATGTATTCAGTTATTGAAGAGTGTCTCGTAATTCTAGAACAATGTGGAACTATTGTCAAATAGTTTGTCAAACGAAAATTCGGGTCAATCAAAATCTCATTGAAAGCTTAGAATGCTCATATTTCAAGTGGAGCTGCAAGCGCTTAATTAACAGAGAACTAACGACAATTCTAAACTTCTAAGCTAAACTAACGACAATTAAGTTATCTTCGAATATTTAAAATATATTGGCCATGTTTGCTACCTTACAGATTTGTTTATTCAAAAACGTAGTTAATGACATGTTCCTCAATTATTAATTTTGATCCATTCGAACAAGAGATTAAGGAATCTAATCAATTTCGAAACTTGCTGAATCCACCACTTCATAGTGTATTTGCAAAAGACCAGTTAACAAGCAGTGATGATTGAATTCTTAAGATGACTTCTATAGTAACAAGCAAAAACCAGGGAAAGATACTTTGTTACGGTGATCGAAATATCAGCTCAGGGGATAGAGCGTTAGCCTTCTAATGAGGTGAATTGGGTTCGAATCCCAACGATGACTGCTTGATACGAATTCCACACCCGGTTTGCACCGACCTCAGTGCTGACATGAAATATCGTCAGTGGTAGACGGATAATGGGTTAAAGTGCTCTCAGCCGTTAGGCTCACCATGAGGCGATTTTTCTTAATGTCAACTCCCGGGCACCTCCACTTGTCGCGGTTTTATTAAACAATTGTTTCATAGCCTTATCTAGCAACCCTCACTGAGAGGCAACCCTATGATCGCCTCAATACAGCACTCTCAAAAATTTTAAACGAATCTTCGCGCTCATGAATATTTTTAAAAGTTACTTGAATTAAGTGAAGATTTTATCCTCGTTTAAGACTGGAAAAATTCAAATGAGAAAAAATACTTCGTCCTTCTATAAAGAAAGAGGTAGAAAAATTTGCCGAAATATCGTATAACGACACTACACAAACACAATTATTTCAGTTAATTACAAATATTTCGGTTAAAATTAATTTTCAAATCTAAACTATTCCTGTAAATTAAATTAAAATTTGGAGTAATAAAATATTTATATCTTCAGAATAATCAATTTCTTTCGAATACCTTAATTAAGTTAAAGAATTACCTCCTATATAAATCACATTATTAAGTGTTCATATTTTTAGCTTTTATTTTTTTGAACCAGATAAGAATTATAAACCAAGTTTAAAATTAAGAAACCAAAAACTAAGAAATAAAAAGGTGCTTCAGAAAGACCGATTATATAGAGAATGACAATACATAAAAACTTATGAAGCAGCTAAGTTTATTCACACCTCATCATCACTCATGCGTTTTTTAAATCGTATATTCCGAGAGAAACATGCGTGAAGAAGTGTTCGAAGAGTTTCGCGAGAAAAATGTGAGACCAAACTTTGCGAATTTCAAAATACGGCAACAATCTATAGTTACAGGTTTTGTAATTTGTGGCCAATATATAGTTAAGTAATCAAATTGGCACAATATAGTAAGTCTGTCCTTACCGGAGTTTACCTTAAGCTACCTTTTAAACTTGCAAAGTCGATACCCAACATCGTAAAAAAAAATCACTCGAAAAATCTATTTTCGACCATTGTATATTAAATGATAAAAAGCATAAATTTAAATCATATCTGAAATGTCTAAAGAGAAATTTCATAAATCACTAAAAATAGGGAGATTTGTATTAGGGAGGTATCAAAACAGAAATTTTAGCCTCCAATCCAAAATATTTCAGACAGTTTTGGAGAGACGTACGGGAACTAAATCTTTGGTTTAACATTAGAGACTTATAAATTAAACTTCAGGTGATTGAGTTTCCCTGACATTAAAAAAAAAATCTGTTTTCAGCTTAGAGCTCTGTTTAGTTAAAATAGTTAATTGCCCGTCTTTTAACTACTTTATCCTTTGTCAGGAAAATGAATGTGGAATTACGTAACCGAAACTTAGCTTTCCATGACAATTCGGTACTTGCACATCACGATCACGTTCTAACCCTGCCTGGAACTCACCAAACAGGATTTAACTGATGATCCATTGACGGTGTTTGATTTTTTGAGGGCATATAACGTCATGGACCTGGTCCAGCACTGCTGGCCAATGGGGGCGTGCAACAACAACAAATTTATAACTAAATAATGTAAATATGTGTATAATAATACTTAATAAAAGAAATTTTTAACAAATAAGTAAAATATTTTGACCTGTTTTAGTGAAGCTTTCAACTAATCCGGTACCATCAGTTCTATCTGGAACGCCGCCGGGATTGGTTGACTCCAACTAACTCGTTCACCGGATTCCAACTAACTACAGATTCCTCCAGAATGCCTATTGAAATTAACAAAAATGTCATCAGTATAAAAAGCTTAAACTAAATTAAATATACACTGTTTACAGTATAGGGAACTCTAACAATCAATGTAGAACAATCAATAAAGTATAAAATGTAAAGTTAAGGGTTTTACACTCTTTCAACATACACAGGATCAATAGTTTTAAACAGAGCTTATTAAGAGCCTTGATTAAAACTTCAAAATTAGCAGCCAGTGCATTTTTACAAAATTTAATCTAAAACCAAGTGTAGCATAATTACGGGTCAATTCAGGAGAAAATTCATTCCATTATGTGATATTATCGAATGATATCGTTAAAACTTACAGCAAAAATGCTGCCACCCTGAATAACTTTCGTTCTAATGATAGGATTTTTACGAACTAAGTGTCAAACTGAATGATTCCTGGGGGTGACCTCAAATGGGTTAGAGCTAACTATTTAGAAATCAGACAAAAATGTACTTTCTCTGAATAAATAGTTTTAAATATTTGGAATCCTGACCCTTTAAATCGGGGGGGGGGTCGACAACATATCGAAAATATTGGGTGGCAATCAAGATTTATGTATAGCGAATGTTTAGAATAATGCAAATAACCTAACTATAGAAAAACAATAAAAAACAACCATAAGGAAACTGCAGGAATATAATGACAAGATGGCTAAAAATGGTGTGTCTCTTGCTAAGCTACGAAGAGAACTTTTGGATCTAGTTTCTGGGCAATGAAAACAGTTTAATTTTTCATCCTTTAAAAATAAAGTTTCAATCTATTAATTAATTACTTATGATTTTTCAAGATTTTAAAATTTGAACTACTATCTTACTTTTTTTAAAGTTGTTTTAACGTTATTTGTATGAAAATTTTGCACTAAAACTAAATTTACATTAGTTATTATAAATTTATGAAGAGTTGTAGGGCTATTTGCTTTATTAAAATTATTTTGTTATATTTATAATCCCCACAACATTCAATATTTAATTACCAATAAGAGTTTGAAATCTTTGAAAAATTGAAATTTGTCAAAAGATGGCGTCAATGCCTTGAGGTCTCCAGTAGAGTAAAGTTTACTTTTTCGTTGAACTTTGTAGTTTTAGATTATTTCGAGATTTGCTAATTTCAGTTTTACTAGTTTTAATTGTTGAATTAGAGAAAATAATGTGATCCCCCACTACCCTTAACTATTTCCAGCATTTATGTAAACAAATTCTTTCATTTGCACTTTTTTTTTTAAAAGAAACTATTAGGAGATGGTCGCAGAAATTGCAGGTGAAAAATAGTTTAGCAAAAATATTTGAAAATTAATGCTGTTTAAAGGAACTATTCTTCACACCGCCTTATATAAGGTAAAAATATTAAAAGAAATTACCTGAAACTAAATGCATATGTGGTAGATAATTTCAAGTTTTTCCGAGTTGAATTAACAGTATAGATTTTCTATCATTAAATCAGTGACCTTCATTGGTTAAGTAATCTGTGGTTTAATTTATGGAAAACTATAAATAGAATAAAAATGTTCGAATTTCTTCCTATAGGGTTTAAGTGGATACCTTTTAAAGTCTGACGATATGCATGAAATGACCCCTAGTCAAAGGAATCAATGTTAAATAGTTGCAAAGCCAATTGATTCGCTAGCCAATTGAATCCGTTAGAAAAATAATTTCTGAGATGAAGATTCTAAAAATAGCACTGTTTTGGAATTTTTGCAATTTTTTGGTAGGCGTTTAAAAAAACAAGGTATATCGAGCATTTTCCTGATATAGCAATATATTAATAATAATTCTGACAATCAATTATGAATTTTACTATAAAACAAATTAAAGTACCAAAACAATTGATTAGTATATTAATGAAAAAATATACGTGATAGCATAAAGAATAATATTTTGAGAGATGTTAAATAGTTGGCGAAATAATTCCGGGAAACAGGAGCAAACGGGTAATTAACAAAATTTTAAAATTAAGACGAATTATAAGATGTTTAGAAATTTTAAGAAGCTTAAAAACGTTTATTTTATAATTATAATGCGAATACGTAGTATACATATTGAAGAAATTGATAAACACATTAGTTCAAACTTTTGTATAAGTTTGTATATTATTGAAATTTTATCAATTATTGAAACAAACTGGAAAATAAAATATAAAAGCTGATGTATTATCAAATTCTATCAGAAACATGTTCGCAAAATCATTTTTTAAAAAATAAATTTTTCCAGTTTCTACCAAATACAAACAGTTGAAACTTTTGATGAAAAATTTATACCTCATAATTCAAAATTTTTTCATACACAATTTCATTAGATAAAAATTATTCGAAATTATTTTTTCTTCATGAAATTATCTTTGGATAAATGAGTTTCATAAGTAGGTGCAATTCTTTTTTTGAATTGCTTAATTTAAAATATGTCTGAAAACGCAAAAAGTGAAATTAACATTAAAGGATCCAAACTTTGGATCAATCTATGGGACTTCCCAAACTATGGGAACCCTTCTTCCCAGATTGACGCTACCCCCTATATTTTGAAATTTAAAAAATGTATGTTTATTCAGAAAAGTGAGATTTTTTGTCTAATTTCGTAACTTAACAGTTAGAACTAAATTTGCATATTTTTCAGTCACTCTGCACGATTAAGAACTTCCCACATTTCAAACATTCATAAAAAAAAAGAAATATTATTCCTTCCTAATATTTCCCTTTTATGTATTTTTTCATGAGCTAGTAACAATCTAGAGTTATAGGTTTTGTAATTTGTGGCCAATATATAGTTAAGTAATCAACGAATTGGCTCTATATAGTATGAAGTTTAAGTCGGTTCTTACCGGAGTTTGCCTTAAGCAAACTTGTGACAAGGGACTTTCAAAGAAGCAAAAATTTGTCAAAAAATCGATATTTTACATTTTATATTTTTGAAATCTAGGCATTTAACTGAAAATTTAAAAAAAGAAAATTCTGGAATAAGAGCAAAATTGATGAAGTTATGGCCATTTCAGTTTTGACCAAGCCCCTTTGTTTACCTTTTTTTGTCTGCAGATAACTGTTAAAATTAGTTTCGTTTAAAATTAGTTGAATATTTTCTTATTTTTGAAAAAAATAAAAGTACATAATTAAACTAGTTCATTAGAAAATATTTATAGGTATTTATATTAAAAAACAAGAAAATTTGTTCAGAAGTAAAATTTGCAATGAAATAGTAGTAAAAGTCATTTTTCTCAAAATGCCGTTTTTGACAAATTTACAATTTTTAAACTGTTCCAGCGTAATGAATTTTAGTTCTATTAACCTGAGAATTTAATGCTATATATTTATGAATATCATTAACATTTTGTTGGAAAAGTTTTCTGAATTAAGTGAACAGTATTTTTTTATACATGATATTTTATAGTTTTATGATGATTTTTTCCTAAAAATGTAGGTTTTTCACTGTTTCTTTAATGTTATTTGTTTCTATAATAAAAAATAAAAAAAGCACTCCCAAAAATTTTTTCAATATTACCTAATATGCAATATTTTAAAAGAATTTTGTAATTTTGACAAAATTTCAGACGCGAGGAGTAATATAAAAAAAACATAAAAAATTCAAATTTTTAAATTTCTTAAATTTGGAAATATTTTTTTGAAATTCTGTATAAAAATTGTTTTTAACAATATAAATGTATTCTGAAAATTTCAAGCAAATCCCTTGATAATTTCAAAAAAAAAAATTTGAGTCCCTTGTCGCCTTAAACTTGCTAAGTCGATACGTGAAAAATATCACTCGAAAAATCGATTTTCAAATTTAGACTATTTTACATAAATTAAATGATAAAAAGCATAAATTAAAACATAAGAATTTGCAAAACATTTGACCATATTAGAGTTATTTTGCTTTTTTATTACAAAAACTAGTTTTTGTGAGTCCTGTGTAGTGTTTCCCAAAACCAAAAATTTGCATCGAAGTGAAAATTGAAATAGTTCCATGCGCTGTAATTTTGAGGACTATTCCAAGAAACATTTTTACACACTCTTTAGATCAATAAAAGAAACTTTTAGAGAAAAATTTCAAAATAGGGTGTCACAACATATTTTGTAGTCATTTCAATAATTTAAAACGCTCATAAAATGCACAACTTTTATGTTTGTTTTTACCTTTGAACTTGCAATTCGTGAACTTTTGAATTAAATTCTGTGAATGAAAAAGTTTAATAAAATATATAGCAATCAATTCAATTACGCATTAATCTAAAATTGCATTTAATATTGATTTTTTTTAATAGCGTAAAACAAAATATAATACTTCAATAAATCTAATTTATGAAATATTTTACGGAAATTTCATTAAGATTTAGTCCGCCCGTTTAATTAAAAAAATCTTATCAGTTTTAATTACAACGCATGAAAAGTTTTCTGCGAAATTAATTAATTCTATTGAAATTATTTTATTTTTGAGCGATTAGAATTCGCGGCAGACGAAGCACTCTAATAAGACGTAAAATTACATTTAAAAATTTACGACTGCAGATTTTAAAAATATATATATATTGAATTAAAGTTCAAGCATAATTATCAAGAAGCAAGATACGAAGTGGATTTAGACTTACCTAGTGAAACTCCGTGTAACGCGACGAATTTGTATCACGTCGAGAGTCACTTATCAAACAGAAACACTGCATTTCAATAAACAGATGCACTTCTCATCAACGTTAAACAGAATGAACGAGAAAATGATGCACTTTTATAGAACGATAACAACACGTGAGAACGCGTCGATCCGCTCGTTTTTGTTCATATCCCAATTCACAAACATTAAGCTAGTTTCGTCAAGTGTGGAGATGGCTGGTTCGAATCCTACTTTTGCCCTGCATGTATTCTTCGTGATATCCTTCTTCAAATTGTTCGATCTGTATTCTACTTGACAAAGGTTTATAAGCCTAAATTGAGCAAACATGCCTGCACATGTATGTCATTTCCATGGAGCAATAAAGTGCCGCCGTGGGTGAATCTGTCGCTAAATGATCTGAAGCGTGGAGAGTTCGAATACTGTCGTAACCTTATCACCGTGCTTTCCTTTCTTCGATTTGAGGTGGGTCATTGATTATAGCACACACACGTAAATAAAAAGATTTTATGTGGTCAAGAGGTCGGGATATAGCTTGACTGGTAGGGCGTTGAGCGCATGTCTAAGAGGTCGAGGGTTCGATTTTCACCGAACGAAGAACCCGTGTGTACAACTGGTTACTGGTACATGCTTACCGTGGGTTACTGGTGCATGCTAAACCTGTAGGAATCACAGAGTCCTCCAAGTTCCCATAATAAGCCGATACCCCTGGGAGTATTGGATCTGATATTGAATGTGTTCTTGTTTAGGTCGAAATTATAATCTGCGGATGGATGGATGATGTGTGAATGTGCCTTCCCCGTAAATGTGAAAGTGTGCGAATGTTACCTCCCTGTAAATGTGATATGACGTATGTATGTTGTCTCTGGATCATCCTCAGGTTTGTTTCCCAGACCGTCACCTATAGCCTATTGAGCAGCTCTAGTGCTACTTGAAAAAAGGCAAATAACAGTACCAGTTATGTGGTTAGATTCACCGGAGTTTTTAACTTTTGCTATAAATCTGCAGCATGGAAGTATCGAGGATTTGAATCCAATCATATCATTAGATGTTTTTGATACTTTCCATAGTAATGCCCATCTGTAACTTCCGTTGCCCATATTTTATTACATATTGACACGAACTTCAAAGCAGTGAGCCCACAAGGCGTAATTTTGATACTATTATGCCTCAGTGGCCAAGTGTGAAGAATTTCTATGTTAGGTGACTAGTGTTAACGTTTCCTTAGATAGAACTTCACTGTCCCGCAGTGGACTAAAGTAAAGACACGGTTCCCTGCAGAACGACAGAGTCAAGCATCTCTGAGTGTGGTCAGTATGCGAGTGGGTGACCACTTTGATCAGCGTGCTGAGGGACTGAGGGTTCGCGGTATTGGTCCTCGTTAAACTGTTCCAACATAAAGTGCTTGACTTCGCTCACAAGTTGTCTAGCTACCAAAGCAGGGACGCCATCTCCTCTGCGGAGGATCAAACTTGAGATGACATGTCTTCGGATCATCCTCAGTGATGTTTCCCAGACTGTCGCCAACAGCTCATTGTGCAGCTCTATTGCGATGTAAATGAAGTACTTAGCAACCTGATCGGGGAACACCAGAACACGCACAAAGGACTTATTAACGTTTGGGGAACGCATAGGATAAAATAAATATTAAACTATTAAACATTAAACGTTATAAATAATTAACTGAATAAGAAATAAAATAATCTGGAAATGCAAGAAGAAGTTTTTTGTTTCGAATAATATTTCATTTAAATTTCACAAAATTAAATTTCACAAGAATTGACAGAAACTTCCCTCTTCAGCAGCAAAGCTGACGAAGACATAATGAAGAGGGATAAGAAATTTTTTTTATTAACAATAATTCTCAATATGTTTTCCAAGTAGATTGTTGCAGTTCGTTTACGTCGCACTGGAACTGCACAATGGGCTATTAGCGACGGTCTGGGTTCGGTGGTAAATGTAATTTAATCTCACCGGTTATTTCAGAATTGGAAACGCAAATTTGGGAGTTAGAGAAGCGTGCTACGAAAAATGAGTGATAATCAAGGCTATCATATCTAGTTGTGACTGTGTGGTCACGACAAGGAATTGTTCTTATCACTAATGAATCCGAAACTATTGTTAACAACCCATTGGCATAGTTGTATTTTACTTCGTTGAGCAGCCGACGCAGTTTTTTGGATTCACGACTACTAATTTTCAACTCCATAAATTATTAATTTTTAACCAAACCCAGAAGACGAGGAAACTCAAGGATCAAGCAGGAGAAAATTTGTCTTCGTAGAGGACGTTTTGATAGAACTAACCTGCATTTGCATGGAGAAAAAAACCACGAAATCCTCCTTCAGTTAGCCTGACGGCAAGGGGGCTCTAACCCATGATCGGTCTACCACTGAGGATCATTGTGGTTCGTGTAATCGCATCGTTGAGCGTATCTACCAGTCATCTCTGGGATTTGAACCAGGTTCACCTCATTGGAAGGCGAACGCTCTATCTCCTGAGTCACCGTGACTCTATTCCAATGATTCATATAAAATTAAATCTATTATAGTCAATGTAGTCGAAAGCCGAGTATTCAAAAATTACCCCCATGGGAAGAAGATCGCCCAGCTTGGCATTTTAACCACCACTAAAAAGCCGTAAACCTTGCGAGTATTAAAAACAAAACAAATGGATAAAGATTGATAACCGTAATAGAGATGGTTTGTGTCCCGAAGTCAATGAATAACATCAGTCATGACGATCTAGAAGCATGAAAATCATTTGTGAGATTTTTTCATTGTGGTTAATATAAGCCCTAATGTCTGTTTTTTGGGTCCAGTAATGAAATGATCGTAAAGACACTGTTCCCTATATTGGCTGTGATAAGTAAGGGGGTGGGTGACCACTTTGATCAAACCGCATAGGGACAGAGGGTGCGCGACATTAGTTACTGTTAAGCAGTACTACCGTAAAGTTGTCGACTTCACGCGCAGGCCGTCGGGCTACCAAAGCAGGGGGGCCATTCCGATTGCAGAGGTTCAAAATTGCGATGGCATGTCTCCAGATCATCCTAGGGGATGTTTCCCAGACCGCCGCCAATAGCTCATTGTGCAGCTCTAGTGTGACGCAAATAAATTGTTTTTTGACGTATGCCTGTTTAGGCAGAGGGGGTGCGATTGTCCTTGTTCTCCAGTGGCGCCATCTATGGCCAAGAATTCGACTTCTGCCACACCATACGTCGCTCCCGTTTATAGGGCTGACCCATTCATACATCCATTCATTCATCCACAGATCGTAATTTTGACCTGAATCAGAGAACGATCGATCTCCAATCCAGTACCCCCAGTGGTATTGATTTGTTATGGAAACATGGAGTAATTTTGCAACTCGACAGATTCACCGTGCATCAGTCACTTTACTACACGGGGAGTCTTCGGCCGGCGGGGTTCGAACCCACGAACTCTCGGACATGGGCCCAGTGCCCTGCCAACCAGGCTATCCCGGCCTAGGAGGTTTAATAATAATAATAATAATAATAATAATAATATATATATATATATATATATATATATATATATATATATATATATGTTGCTGTTGTAGTTCATTTACGTAGCACAAGAGCTGCGCAATGGCGACGGTCTGGGAAACATCCCTGAGGATGATCCGAAGACATGCCATCACAATTTTGATCCTCTGCAGACGGGATGGCACCCCCACATCGGTAGCCCGACGATCTACAAGCGAAGTCGAGCACTTTACGGTAGCACAGTTTAACGAGGACCCATATCGCACACCCTCGGTCCCAACGCAGACTGATCCAAGTGGTCACCCACCCGCACACTGACCGCGGCCAGTGATGCTTGACTTCGGTGATCTGCTGGGAGCCGTGTCTTAACGATCAGTCCACTGCGGGACAGATTATATTTGAGGATTTGATTACTGCAGTTCGTAAAATATGTGTATCGATATTATGGCGCATTACACATTTTTTAATAAGGAAAATTCCTAATTTGATGTTATGCATGCAAATGACAGTAATTTTTATATTTTTTGTATTGATATTGATTTTTTCTTTAATAAAAGGAGTTCCGTGCTTTTTGATTGTCCGTGCGACCTGTGCCGGTGATTAACCCGGATAATCGGGAGTGCACTGTATTTTACCAGAAAATCAGCGTATCCAAAAATGGCGTCCGGGAGGGGGAGCATGTCTTGTAGAAGTCAATCCACCCTCATACAGTTAAGAAGGCATAATAATACTTACACACTCTCTGAGTCGATGGTAAGAATAATGGATGCAATTTGAATACTGTCCGTAATAATACATAGATGCAAAAATTTTCCCATTCTTCTCTCCGAAAATAATTCTTTTTTTTTTCCGAAGAGATTACTGGCAACATTTGAAAAGGAGCATGAAAACACCGACTCTCCGTTGTGTGTGTGTGTGATACAACAATGTGGTTTTTATGGGCTTGAGTAGAAATAAATATTCCGAACAGATTCTTTATCCATTTCCGGGGAATGTGTTTTTTTCTTTTCTTCTTAAAGTTGTGTTTGACACGTTTGAAATTTTACTGCGAAACGGAATTGATTTATGGGGGCGGTCGTGATGCAAGAGCTGCCCAAAAGGATTTGGAATAGTTTCTTTCTCAAGCCCTAAAACAAAGTCTGATTGCTCCCCACCTTTTTTAATGACTTCTTCTTATATATTTTTTTTTTTTGAAATTCTTTCAACTTTGGAAAAAAACTGCTTTCTTTGGGAGTTCTTGCTACTTTCCAATATAAAGTGAAACTTTTAACACATTCTATGAAAGCCCTATTGCAGGGATGGAGAACCAATGGCACAAGCATATTCTGGGCACGCCACCGATCACAAAGTTTACTATGAAGCATATTAACAATTAAATTAAAATTCACAAAAACAAACGAAAAAAGTAAAGATAGCGCGTGGAGTCCTTAAAACTTCGTAATGTGGAAATGAAAATAGGAAGGGGTAGAAATTGATTTTTAGTGAAATCATATTGTTTCTTTAAGACAAACTTTATTAACATTGCTTACAATTCACAATGGATCGCATCTTTTAACTATCATTTTCGAGTGGAGAAATATCCAAATCTATAACATTTACAATAGGATTATGAAAACTAAAGTAAGATACGAAATGTTTGAGTTCCATTTTTTCAGTATTTCTTGCAAAAACTGCATCAATGGTAGTTACCCCTGTTGGATCATTCCTACCATTTATCATTTCCAATTTGTCTTTAAGGAAGGTTAATAATGTTTCAGGTAACGAGAAATTCACATTAAAATCTCCTGCAAGGATCACAGGCCGCTCGTTGCCATGGTAGCGTTAAACGTTTAACGCAACCTTGTTGAAAGTCGCATTAGAAGTTTCACTTCAAAAAATTAACAATTTAATGCCAAAAAAAACAATAACTGTAAAAAAACAAGCTAACAATAAATAACTAGCAAAAAAACATTAACAGTTTTGCTTAAACTAGCATCTTACAACCTAATATAAGTCATTTGTCTTCTAATCTGCAACAACAGAAGTCACACTAATGTTACTTTAGGTTGAATTATACGCATAACTGAGACATTGCAAAATGTGTTTTTCCCATCTATACATCTATATGCATAATAATAAACGCGGCTGTGTGTGTGTCTGTAATCACAATATATCACCCCAGAAGCCTCGCCCAGGCACGAAACTCGGCACATAATTGTGTTTTGACATAATGAAGAAGTATTTTTTTTCTTTTTCAAAAATTTGGATTAGTTTTTTAGTTATCAGTCATTTTGTAAGAAAATCTATGCTTTTTCGTCTTCAAAGAGCCATATTCAAAAAACTATTAAAAAATGCATATACTTTTCTCCACTCTTATAAATGTATGCTAATGCGAACCTTACAATTGAAATATTAATTTTCGACAACTTAAACTAATAATATACGAAGGAATTAATAATTTCGCATACGGTTCGCATTAGTTAACATTTATCAAAGTGGAGAAAAGTGGCGAACTTTTGTATTAAAAATGTGGCAACATATTCGATACGTAAATCGAACGCTTCGCTTTGATATATTTGTCGCTGTTCATAATTGTTATAATAAGTTTTTCTTCTTCTTTCCGCGCTCTATTTTTTTTTCTTAAGCGAAGACGATAATTTTTGTAGCGATATAGAAATAGAAATTGATACCATAAAAATTTATATAGAAATAGAAATTCGAAAGCAACTTTTGCATGCCTTTACAATTTCTGAGGCCTTTTTTTTTAAAAAAAAAAAGACAAGTCTCCACCTGATAGTTATATTATAGGTTAGGTTACCATAGGCCTTAGGTTACCATAGCAAAGTTGCATCTTCAAACATCCTCAAGACATCTGCAGCAGAACTGGATATGAAGACAAAATTGCAGGACAGGAACACTTTAATTGTCCACTAATCTTCAGATTTCCTGCTATATCTTAAAAAACTTTATTTGTGAAAACCTTTAGCGTGGCGGACAGCTGGCCGCCTTAGGCGGCTAGTAGTAAATAAAGAGTTTTGAGTTGATAGAATTGAGTATTATTATTTTCCCAATAATCAAGAAGTCAAAATTATT
This sequence comes from Parasteatoda tepidariorum, assembly GCF_982258835.1. NCBI lineage: Eukaryota > Metazoa > Arthropoda > Arachnida > Araneae > Theridiidae > Parasteatoda > Parasteatoda tepidariorum. The sequence continues at coordinate 129,627,048 of NC_141755.1, read as the reverse complement.
TGACGGCACGTCTATGATCTCATTAAACAATTTTTTGAAAAAATGGCGCGTTGGTGCATAAAGCTTCGCCACCCCTGCCCTATAGTTTACTATATAGGGTGATCTGGTTTGAATCCCAGCAATGGCTAATCCATACGAATTCCGCATCTAGCTCGCTGACGTAAAATATTCTCAGTGGTAGACGGATCATAGGTTAGAGTTCCTTTGTCATCAGGCTAACCGTGGGAAGGGTTCTCGTGATTTTCCTCCCCATGTAACGCAAATGAGGGTTAATTCATTCGAAAAATCCTCCACGAAGGCAAATTTCAACCACTACTTGATCCAGGAGTTCCCTTGTCTTCCGGATTGGGTTCTGATAGACAAGGTTACGGCGTTGAGCATTAGCAGTCGTAAACACGAAAAATTGGGTCGGCCGTTCAACGACGGTTATAAAATAAAATAAAATTTATGTTAACTGTGGATTTTCTTTCCTCTTACATTCTATTAATTCGTTTTCTCTTTATGCTGCAAGTATGTTTGATGTAAGAATTTGTGTATATTCGGAAATAATGCTTTGTGCTGCATTCTGAATGCAATCGAGTCTCTTCTTCGTTGAGATCAGGGGTTTTCAACTTACATGAGGCCGGGGGCCACAATTGCAGTCAAATAGCGGGCCGCAACTTTATCAAAACTTTATGTAGGACACTTTCATGTTTGAAGGAACATTAAATATTACTGTCAGATTGTTACCAAGTAGTACAAAACAAAGGTGTTGAATTACAAATTAAAATAAGAAGCAGATTTTTAAAAATATTTAATTGCATATTAAAAATTTCGGGCTACAATAACTTTATTGTGCACCTATGTATTAAACAATTAATGTGCAACAGATATCTAATGGTTAAGATATAAAACTTTAAAAAGGTTGGTACTAAAACTTACAAGTAGCGCACAAAATGTTCAATGAGAAAACTGAGATTTGTCTGCTGCAACCACCACAGAATAGATATTTACATTTTTAATTTACAAATGTGTGTGTCAATATTTTCGTCCAAAATGAGTGGTTTCAAAAAGTTGAAATCGGAGAATTTCTGCGAGAAAATTTCAGATACACACATGCTAAATTATATTCACAAAATACAAAAAGAAAATGAAATAAAAAAGAGCAACATGCATGATTATTTTTGTATTTGAATAAATATTTTCTAGGATGCAAAACCTGAGAAATAAATTTTTTTGCACAGTTGATATGTAAAATTTCACAGAAACGAAGAAATTAAGTTTTTATTATCGAGAAAAGTATTTCAAACCCATATAGATTTTTTACACGAAAATTGTCGGCAAAAAAAATGACTAATATATTTTAGTTCGCGGGCCAAAGAAAAAGGCTTCGCGGGCCGCCAGTTGGACACCATTGATATAGGGGAAGCCCGGGCAAGACGGGACATCGCTTTTTCTTCTATGCGTATCACGGTAACGACATCTAAAGTACGTTTTCAGAAGCAAAATATTGTTGTTCTCAAGTTTTCTCGTCAGTTCACAAGGTGCAACCGAAATGCAAGCATTGTTTTGTTTTTCTTACAACGTGTTAAAATATTTTTCCAGGTTTGCCTGCTGTTATTATTTTTTTAATAGACTGCAATAAATTTTTCAAATTTCACTGTAGTTTTGTTATTGTACAAACATAATGAGTAGTGAAAATTAAAATTTATTTGTTTAAACAAATTTGCAGATAATTTTTAAAAAAAATATTCTATCCGGGCAAGATGGACTGGACAAGATGGGACAGACAAAGTAGAATAAAAGTGTGAAACAAAAACTAAACTCTCCGGAATTGGCAAAAAGAATAAAAAATAAAGTAATATTAAGAAAAAATGTATATGTAAACTAGCAAATATAACTTACCGTTACTAAAGACTGGATTCAATGTTCAGATTGCTTGGATTGGGCTCATGAAGCGTGCAGTGCTTATCCCGGTTTTGGCCGCTTTTTATGCAGTAACTGTGATGTTTAGGAACGTTTTTTTGTTGATTATTCTTTTATTCTGACATTAATTTCAGTGATTTTTGAAGTATAATTATGTGTTCCATCTTGCCGGGTAGCCCGGGCAAGATGAGGCAATGTTCTATTTTTGTTTATGTTAAGTTATTATAATTGAAATTTATTATTTATTTATTTTCTGTATGAGATATGTTTTCAATATAAAAGATATAAAATTGTTCTAGTTTACTATTTTTTAAACCAAGTTTCCTTAATCTGTCCATCTTGCCTGGGCTTCCAAGGGGTATGCAATGTGATCTTATGGATTACTATGCATGTATATATACATAATAGTGTGTTGAATAGCGTTAAAATGAAGAAATTCGAAGTCAATATTCTGTATTAACACATAGTCCGGTATCTTACCTTAATATTGACATTTAATATTTATATTGGACCACGTATTATATTACCAGATACTAGTGCACATGCCCAGCTAAAATCCTGAATGAATGAAATTTTAACGGACAATGCAATTGGATCCTATCGCTAGTGTGACGTCATCAGCTAAAACGTCATTATGGACCTTAGTGACCACTTGACCGAAGTGACAATACTTTTTCAAAAAGATTTAAAAAAATAATTTTTAATCCTTTTAAGATGAAAGGTTTGAAGCTGTAATATTTTTGCTTTATATAAAAAAGGGTTTTCGTACAAGCATTTTCACGACCATAATAACAAAATTCCGGTACAAGGTTGACGTGCTTTCTGGGGTAGCATTTCAGTAGTGGGTGTCAGATTTAAATCATTCAAACCTGGTTTCATAGTACCAGTAAGTACAGATTTTTATTTTTAAATTGAAGTTTATGACATTTTCATTTAAAGGATAAAGCTTTTTGAATTTGTGAACAAAAACGATGTGACCCATGTATTTATTAATAGTTGGCAGTAAAATACACCAGTATTAAAATTTATGAAGGTCTTCTATGATACCGTTCATTGCAAACTGACGGATATTATTTCTTTAATGATCGCTCGCTTTCCTTCGTCACTTAAAACATGAGCTGATAGTATTTCATTCTTAGATTTAACTTGTTAATGACATGTAAAGTGGTTGTTAATTTGTAAACTGCTTAAAAGATCTAAATTAACGCTCTCGTTTGCGAGTTATTAACTACGGTGTTTCTCCGCACATTAAATTTGATACTCCAGAATTACTATAATTAAAATAGGATAAATAGTTTCCCAAGCAAACTACGTGTCAACATTTTAGATGAAATGTTGAGATTTTAATTAAATTGTATGACTTTAATAAATTTGAAGGGAAAAAAGCTCTTAAACTTTGTAATTTAAAGTCTCAAGCATTATTAGGTCGATATCGTTCGCTAAAAAGAATTTTTGGAAACACAGTAACCCACAATTTTGAGTTGAATAAATTGGCAAAAAAAACTCTCTCGCTGTCAGCTAGACGATAATGAGAGAGAGAGTTCAAAAAATACATCACCGGCCGTCTTAACAACGATCAGAGAAATGCCCCATTAACAAACATAATTTTTAAATCCAGATATGAACATTTCACACAAAATAAAGCAATTTTGAAATATTCTTTTCAATCAGTATCCAAGCAGTATGGACTCATTTTTTTAGAGTATTAGAAACTAGAGAACAAATTTAATTATGTTGATTCGCCTTCCAATGAGGTGAACCGGGGTTCGATCCCGGCGATGGCTGGTCGATACGAATTCCGCATCCGGCTTGCACCGACCACAGTGCTGATGTGAAATATCCTCAGAGGTAGCCGGATCATGGGTTAGAATCCCCTTAAATATCATGTTAAGTAGAAAAATTAATACCATTGACTGGACCCGTTCCTAGGCGGGAGTAGAGCTAGACTAGTGGCCAAATCCTGGGCTACATGATTAAGGGTTTTTCAAAACCTAGGTACATGCTCAGGGTTTGGGGGAAAAAAAAAAGTCCCCTTATCGTCAGGCTAACCGTGAAAGGTTCTTGCGGTCTTCTTCTCCATGTAACGCAAATGCGGGTTAGTTCCATCAAAAAGTCCTCCACGAAGGCAAATTTCTTCCAATACTTGATCCAGGAGTTCCCTTGTCTTCCGGATTGGGCTCAAAATGACAAGGCTACGGAGTTGAACATTAGTAGTCGTGCATCCAAAAATTGGGTTGACCGTTCAACGACGGTTATAAAATAGTTACATAACTTTAAAGAAATAGAATGGAGCCCATTTCTAAATCTCTCTCCTTTCTTGAAAAATAGGGGCCAAGAAAATGTAGGGGTCAAGGAACTGGTTTTTCTTCGAAAAGATTCTGGGTTCGATTCCCGGGTAAGGCATGGATGTTCTTTCATTCTCTGTCCTTACTGTGGGAACAACTTTGGTCCTCTTAATAGGTTGCACCTGAAAGAGTGCCCTGTAAAATGCCTGAATGGGCTAACACAGGTGGGCATTGAAAATAATAATAAAAGAGAAAAGGTGGAAAAAAATATTTATGAAAAAATGTTTTGTATTTAATTTGGTTTCAAATCCTGATAGGATTATAATTTGGCTCGTGTGTTCAAACTTATCGGTATAATTTTTATACCTTTTATTATTTAAATTGGTCTGGATTATTCGTTGCAGGAACTTTAGAGCTTGCTGAAAATACCCATTTAAAAATGTCTACTCCCTATTTCCTCTATAGATTTGTCTGTTGAAACTAATACTTGAAAAAAAGAAAAACTATCTTATATTCATACGAAACATTTTAGTTTTTTCTTACTCTTTTATCTGCGTAGGGACCGAGGGTGTGCGGTATGGGTCCTCGTTAAACTGCTCCACTGTAAAGTACTCGACTTCGCGCGCAAGTCGTCGGGCCACAGAGAATCAAAATTGCGATGGCATGTCTTCGAATCATCCTCCAGGGATGTTTCCCAGACCGTCGCCAATAGCCCATTTTGCAGCTCTAGTGCGACGTAAATGAACTTCAACAACAATCTTACTCTCTCAATATCTGCTATTTTCAATATAACACATTCATTTTAACGCATTTATTTCCTTTTATGCGCCTGTTTGCTTTCTTTTCGATCACCCCGAGGTGCCATTCGAACATTTTGTCTCACTTAGTTGACCGTTCACTTCATCTTTTATACAGGGTGAAAGATCGCCTCTTTTACCTATGATGAAAATGCTCCAATAGATTGACGAAAGTGTTCCAATACACTGCACGCAAAATAAACAAATAACTGCGAAACGAATAAACACTGCGCATAAAGTCACAGAAACACGTGAGCGCGGGACGCTAAATGAAACCGGTTTGCACTCGTTTACGTTCGTGTATCAATGGGTCAACATTTAGTAATACCCTTCGATCGACTTTGGTAAAATGATTCAACGCTGTACAGCAGATTCAGTCATTTAAATCTACAACAAATACAATTCCTATATTTTGCGTCTTTTGTTTCTGTGTAAATAAAAAAAAAATTCATAAAAAGAAAAGAGTTAAAATCACTGTCTTAAGGTTTTGTAACCCATGGGGAGAGAGTGGGTGCGTGTGTGATAGAGGTTTTGCTGGAACCAATAATCGAGATTAAAGTATTCAATTAATTCTTTTTGGATTGACATTAGATGCAACTATCCCACAATGGCCAAAAAAAGCTTAGAAAATATTATTGCAATTTTCTACATCTTATTATTTTTTTTGATTCATATAACCGTCGTTGAACAGCCGATCCAATTTTATGGGTTTACGACTACAAATGTTCAACTCCGTAGCCTTGCCCAATCCAGAAGACAAGGGAACTCCTGGATCGAGTATTGGGAGAAATTTGTCTTTGTGGAGGACTTTTTGATGGACCTAACCCGCATTTGCGTTACATGGAGAGGGAGACCACGAGAACCTTCCACTGTTATCCTGACGGCAAGGGGACTCTAACTCATGATTCGTCTACCACTGAGGATATTTCGCGTCAAAACTGTGGTCGGTGCAAGCCGGATGCGGAATTCGTATCGACTGGGATTCGAACCCGGTTCGCCTGATTGAAAGTCGAAAGCTCTATCCCCGTAGTCATCGCGGCTCAACCCAGAGGTTTTGATATGTTACGGGAACAGGGAGGACTTTGCGACTCGACAGATTTAACGTGCATCAGTCACCATTTACTGCACGGGGAGTTTTCGGCAGGCGGGGATCGAACTCTTGGACATGGGTCCAGTGCCCTATCAACCCAGGCTATCCTGGCCTTATTTATGTGAATTCAGATTTTCACTATTAACCTACATGAGAACGAAAAAAAAGATGGAGACTTAAATGCAGAAGACGATAGGAGAACATTGTCATTTTTACGATACAACATAAATAAAATGATCAAAAAACAATGTTAAGAATATTTTTAATTAGAAATTTGAATTCTAACTTGTAATTCATTCCTTTATTAACTTGTTTTGTAGCACATATAATTTAGTTTTGCATTCAAAATTGTTACCATAAACTATTTTACGAACAATTTGCGTGCTCTCAAATTTCGATCTCATTTAAAGTGTGTCGCGACAAAGAAAAGGTTGAAAAATCACTGTTCTAGTTCGTTCACCATGAGTTGGCACTTGGCTCCACCTCCTCGGACGCAGAGTTCATTCCAGCGCAGGAGTAAGAGCAGAAACATCTCCGCGCTCGAAATTGAGACAACCCTTAATGTGCGCCAAACGCAAACAGTGAAATTTCTTTTCAGTCCACTTACATCGAATTTATCTGCTATTATACCTTTCGTTTCTCTAGCCCAAAGTGTGGTATGCATACCCCCAGGGGTACGAGAACAGTTTAGCGGGGGTACGCATTCTAACGCGAAATATCTTGTAACAAACAAAATTTTCAGAATTTTTAATTTAAAAACAAAGCTAGCCATGAAAATTTACGGTTACGTATTTTTCTATTGTCTATTTCTTGCTGAGTTAATAATTAGTGGTGTCAACAGCCAGTAGTGATTCTTAACTTTAGTAAAAAATACATTCATTTTTAATAGTAAAAAATACATTCATTTTTTTAGTGGTACACAGCGTTACGAAAAATTTTGAATGGGTACACAAAAGTCATAAATTTGGGAAACACTGCAGCCAATTAAATATATTTTAAGTTTAAAAGCTACTGTTTTCCCACCAAAATGTCTCAAAAATGACACTCAAAAGACGTGTCAAATTTATGAAATATTTAATGTTAAAAAAAATGCACATAAAGATTGCGAAATAAGTATTTTAGTCATACGATTGTCAAATAGCAACCTTGTTCAGGATTGTTCACATCCTTCTTCCAAAAATAGCGAAATAGTATCGTCGGATACCACGTGATGAAGGCGGGTGCCAACTCCTTTTGAACGAACTACAGTCGGACCTCTATTTAACGAAGTCACTAAATCCCGATAATAAGTTTCTTATATAGAAAATTACCTTTTGATATACTTCAACACAAAACAGGTTTTCAATTCATAAACACTACACATAATTAGAATAGCAATGGATACAACTTTATCTCGTAAACTAGTATTTACTATTTATTTTATAAATCTTAACTATAAAATAAATCTGTATGGAGCAAAACATTATAAAAGCAAAACATTATCCAGTGTTACACTATCGTACTACATACATTTTTAACTAAAAGAAGCTAAATTTAAGCATAAAATTAAAGGTGCATTTATTATAAAAGTAATTTTAAACATACATTACCACATGTGTTCCTAAAATCCGTCAATTTTGTTTTTAGTTTGAAATGCAAACAGAAATTTTGAAAGGGATTTCAACGCTTTATCTGAAAGTGGCTTCGAAAATCAATTCGAGGTCATATCTCCCATGAAATGCTTTAACAAGTTTGAAATATTTTAGGAATTGAAAGTGGATCAAGGAAAAGTTCGTTAAATAGAAAATTCACTTCGCTATTTGGAAGTTATTTCACGAAGAAATTTCGAAAATGTTCTTGGTTCCTCGAATAAAAAAAAAAATCGCAAAATAGAGAGATTCGCAATAATGGAAGTCCGTTAAATAGAAGTCCGACTGTATTCAACAAAACTCAGGAAATTTTGTTTTCAAAAATATCCGATGAGAACAGAAGGCAAATATTTCTTTGTGAAGGTTCATAGAGCTAAAGATCCCTCATTAAAAGCTTAAATTTGGTTACGGCTTACATAGTAACTAAATACCCCATGATTTAATCTAACAAACATGTGCTTCCAGCCATTGTGTTGGTGGGGAAGTAATTAAAAATGCCTAACATATTTAGCAGAATTTCGCCTCAAAACATTTTTCTTCCTGAAATTTAAAGTCTTTATTATATAGAATATAAAAATTAAGAACCTTTAACAATCATGTTTAGATAAGTCAGAAATCAATCTAGTCACTTTTAAAACCTTACTGAAGACTACACAAAACTCAAAAACTGCAAAGATGATAGGACGAAATTTTTTAATATATTAAGAAAAAAAAATCAAGGTTAGTCAAGTTTCTTTAAGCAAGTATAGTCTTGAAAAAAATTCAGCTTTTAAATTCTTAACATGATTTTTTTGAAATTTTATTATTTATGCCCGACGGCATTATTTTTCATGCAATTTTAGATTTTAAGAAAAATAAAATCTGAAATTTCTTTAATTACATGAGCATAACATAAGTGCTGGTTAACTCCTTCAAAAGTAAACTCTTTTAAACAAAATTTAAAATCTTAAGTTTATGGGATGTCGAAAAATTATACCCCGATGCTTTTTAAATGAAATCGAAACCTAGACACTTTAAGAACAAGGATGGAACGAATTTTTAGGTTACAATTCAGAACTGCGTGCAAGAGAATAAAACATGAGCAAAACTAAATTTAAAAAATACATACCTCGTTATTCAGTTTTCAGACTACAACAGATAACTTTCGAACGAATACATTCGGAATCAGGCAAAAGCAACAAAGCAATTAAGGCTAGGTAAAAAGCTAGGGGATGAGAGTATCCTCGGCTCACACACTTCGGGATGACAATATGAGCCATTTTACACAGGAAAAAAAGAAGTAGATCGAAGAATAAAGATATCACCCTGAATAAGTTGTTCTAATAAGATTTTCACTAAGTAGGTGCCGATCATAATGACTTAAACTTGAGGCCTCAAGTATGTTACATAAGTGACAAATAATCATGCTTATTGATAGCTAATTAATTCACTCTTTTGAACCATTACGATTAAAACATTGAAAACCCTATCATTGAGACAAGATACTTAATTTTACGCATATTACAACATTGAAACAGATATTGCAGAAATAGACTTCTAGTCAAATATGATCGCTAGCTATGGAGTTTCTCGTCAACATTGAAAACCCCGTTGACCTCATTCTAATCTTAAAGAATAATTTATCCGAGTTTAATTATGCTCCCTTATTGGAAAATCTTAACGCAACATCTTAGTAAAATGCTAGTCTACCAAAAAGAACAGAAACAAAATTTACAAGCATAACACATTTATTTAGATCTTAAATTACAAAACAAATGAAGTTCAAATTGCAAGCAGCATAAAAATTTTACAAAATTGCATCTTTTACAAAAGTGTACCTAGCAATTTAAATCAATATCAGACTAAATGAAATATCAAAACATTTACAACCACTTCAAATTTCATGGAAAAACTTGAAATAGCAAACACATTTACAGCAGTATTTCAACATACTCATGATCAATATACCAGCTTTGGCTGTTCTAGTTTATACACTTGCACATTTTAAAAGAATAATATTCAAACTTCTAAAAGACCAAGACTTTTACTCTTTTTTTTAAAAAAAATAATTCCATTAAATTGCATATTACACCTTTAAATTGCATAACAAGAATTAGTTAACAAGAATTAGCTATAGTCAACGTGACAACAATGTACAAAATTGACAAGATCGTAAGGAAGTTGAACAAGCGTTAAACAATAGAAATTTCTTAGTTTATTACTAATGTATAAATTTCTCAAGTCCTTTGAGATTTACTTTAAATACATATGAGATATGACGTGATCTAAACGCATAAAGCTTTTAGCCTTCCTGGATGACTTTGTTTAAACTAACCCGCATTTGCGTTACATGAGAGGAAAACCAGGAAAACCACCCACGGTTAGCTAGACGGTATGAAATTCTAACTCGCGATCCGTCTACCACTGAGGATATCTTAAGTTAGCACTTTGGTTTGTGCAAACCTCGTATCAACCAGCCATCGATGGGATTTGAAATTGAGTCATCTGATTGGGAGGCAAGTGCCCTATTGCTTAGTCACAGAAAGTTTACAGAACTTCGTCGACAACACATAATCTGGAGACTTAACATTCAGTGCGACTTTGAAATGCTTCGAAGAGTAGAGGAAAATAAAGTTAATCGTCTCACCCACTAGTTTAGCAAAAAAGTAATTGACACGTTCTTTTGTGCTGGTAACATTTTTCCATCCATTCACTCGTTTCCACTTCAAATCATTCGATTCTTTCTCGAAACCCTTCATCCTGTGTGGTCATAGCATCTCAAAACTTGCACATCAGCCACAAATCAGGAATACAGACAATCCTGAAAAATACAAAAGACAAAAACAGTACCTTGGCACAAAAGAGTATAAATTAAGCAACCTAATCCAATGAAGTAGAAAAAAATATTTACAAATCAATATTTTAAATAAATTATGTCATTGAACAATATGAAGGATATACCTTCTGTAATACGTTTATACTATCATAGCCCAGTAGGTCAATACAAATATAATTTAGAGTTACATATCATAGATTCGAGTTCGTACAGTTACAAAAGTTCAAACATTTGCTTTTCATATATTAAAAGCTTCCAAATATTGGTGCAAAGACTTATTTTAACCTGCCGATAAACAATCATTTAATTATATAATTTGAAACAAATTCAGCGAGAAAGAAAAAAGATCAGCTGGTATATCAATAATGAATTTAAAAGGCAAATTGAAAAATTTTAACTATGAGATGAGTACTTTTAGTAAAATCCAATCACAAAATAAATATAATTTACTAATTCAATATTGATAACTAAGAGGTAAATAAACACACCGAAATCTTACTTCATTAATTCAAATTGGAAAAGCGCACAAGGCAGCTGAAACCAAATTTGTATTATATAAAATTGAAATAAGACCAAAAAAATCTTAATTAAAAATAATTAAAAATAAAATATAAGTGTGTGCTTGCAAAACAGTACTTCATCAGGGGACACACTGCCTGCAAACACGCAGGAGCCTTTCTGCTGTTAGTGGATTTAACCCAAACCAACTGTTACTGTTAGTTTTGGTTAAATTTTAGTTTGGTTAGTTTTGGTTAAAAAAAAACTGTTAGTCTTGGATAAATCCACTAACAGAAAGGCTCCTGTGTGTTTGCAAGCAGTGTGTCCCCTGATGAAGTACTGTTCTGTCAACACACATTTCTATTTTCATTTTTATTGTAATTATTAAGAATTTGTCTTATTTCTACTTTTAATAATATTAATATTCATGCTCGATTTGGAATTCTAATCCAAAATTCAGTTTTATTTCCCACCGTTTGTACGAACGTATCGTAGAATATAATTCGCCTTAAATTTAGAATTTCATATTTTCCCCACAAATTAGGATTTCTATGAAATAAATATTTTAAAACAGATTTAAGTAAAAAGCTTCAAGAAATAAGATGCAGATGTTTTAATTTTATTATTCCGAATGAACGTTAAAATTTTTATCTCCTATAAGTAACTTTTACAGACACCTTTAAAATAAACAAATTAAATAAAACTAACGTAACGCTACAACTCGTTATAACAATGAGCAGTAGAATTTTTATCATTTTAAGCAAATTAAGCCTAGATATGAAAAACTAAAATATTTATTAAATACTTGAAATTTAAAGAAATTTGAAAGTTCATTAAAGTTTTAAATTACGTTTATTTTAAAATTGAATGGTGCATTTAAAGTTTTTTTTTAAAGATTATGTACAACTTCAGAAATTAAATCATTTTGAAAAGAGGTTTTCAAAAATCTGGCTCCAAAGTGAAGTTGGCCCCTTTTCAAAATAATTAAACTCTGCAGAATCCCTATAGAATTAGTTTTTAAAAACCTGATGTAAGAAAGAATGCAAACATTTCTTATATTAATGCAAATTTATCCGTATCAAATAGTCAGAAATTTAATAACTTCTACAAATGATAGATGGGGGTTAACTAGTTTTCTAGGGAAAAATTCACGCATTTGTTTGCTTGTTTTTTAAAATTATTCCTAAACGGTACAATTTCGTATTGTGCAAACACTATTTAAAAAACGTTGATCTTAATTCTACTCACAAATACCGAAGCTTTCACCGTTACAGTTATAAACAATTGTCATTCTTGCATTTAAAAATATTGACTCTTAAAGCATAGAGGCCCTGGCGTTGACAAATTTCGTAAAATTTAATATTGCGTTTAATAGCGTTATTCTTTTTAAAATTCTCCATTATATTGCATTCCTTTAACAAGAATTAGTTCCAGTCAGTATGACAACAATGTACATAATTGATAAGACCGTAAAGAGGTTGGACTAGCGTAAAAGAACAAAGTCATTTCTGAGTTTCACTAATATCTCTAAACTTATAAAATAATTCTCTAACAATTTGAGAACTTTATAGTTACATATGAGAAATAACGTGAATAGTTTAAAACTAGCCTTCCTGGAGGACTTTGTTTAAACTAAACCGCATTTGCGTTACACGAGAGAGAAACCAGGAAAACCACCCACGGTGAGCTAGACGGTATGGGTCGCGATCAGTCAACCACTGAAGATATTTTATGTCAGCACTGTGGTCAGTGCAAGCCTCGTATCGACCAGCCATGGATGGGATTTAAAATTGAGTCATCTCATTGGGAGGCAAGTTTCGTATTCCAGTGTTAATAGCAAGTGTCTCATTTCCAGAAAATTTACGAAACTTCATCGACAACACATAATCTGGAGACTTCACATTCAGTGCGACTTTCATTCGAGTTTTAAAAATAGCTTCCTCGTCTCACCCACTAGCTTAGCAAAAAAGTAATTGACACGTACTTTGTGCTGGTAACATTTTTCCATCCATTCACTCGTTTCCACTTCAAATCATTAGATTCTTTCTCGAAACCCTTCATCCTGTGTGGTCACAGCACCTCAACACTTGCACATCAGCCACCAATCAAGAATACAGACAATCCTGAAAAATACAAAAGACAAAAACAGTACCTTGGCACAAAACAGGATAAATTAAACAATCTAATCCAATAAGGGAGAGAAAGAAACAAATATTTAAGAACAAACATTAGTAAGTTTTTGAACAATATGAGGAGTATACCTGCTGTAATACATTTGTACTTCCAAACATCAATGAAAATTTAATTTAGAGTTTCCCATCATAGATTAGAGATCGTACAGTTGCAAATGTTCAAACATTTTATTTTTCACATACTAAAATCTTCAAAATAAATATATATATATTAGTGGCAAGATTTATTTGAACTTTCAAGCAACATTCTAGAGAGTAGAGTCGTAATTGCCTTGTAGAGTATATCTACCACTACAAAAATATAATTCCAAAACACTAGTACGTAAGAAGTGTTAACTCAATTCTATTGTGGGATATCATTTCATAGATGAATGTTTACATTGTCTATAACTTCTCTCCGCATAGCCTAAAGCTTTACTAAAAAAAAACATTTAATTAAAGATACTTAATTGAATATTTCATTTTAAAAATGTATTGAACGTTAAGTGTTTGAACTTTATACCTGATTTAGGTACTTTCGATGTTTACAGTATTCAAGATACTTAGTATTTTTCCCGCTTTACAATAAAATATCTATGCTGGAATTGTTTATTTTAAATTTCTACATAGTCACTCCCATTTGAATGTTTGTCAAATACAGAAGAGTTATTCAATTAAATTTTGATTGATGAAACGAATAGGAAAGAAGTAAGAACAAATTAATATTTAATGACAACTGGTTTTTCAATTTGTTTAGGGTCATTTTAAAAGATACGGATATAATTTCATAAAATCTACTGTAATTAAAAGATCATACTGACTATTAAGAAATACATACAGTTAAAAGCTGGAAATTTTTCATTTCTATGAGTAATATCATTACAAGCAAATGACTTAACATATTAAAAATGAAAGTTAGAAATATCTTACTAATTTAAAAATATAGAGTGCTTTCCTAGTTTAAGTAGCGTTTAAACCAAAATTAGCTTATGCCTGCTTACTTATTTTCTTTTTCTCACAGAACTGAACGATTTTGATGACTAAATGGCTATAGGTTAATGGTTATGGGTTAACATCAAAAAAGTAAAATTTTATAAAATTTGTTATATGCTAACAAGAATTTTATCCCTTTTATTTGACCAAAATGTATTTTTAAAAACTCCGTTAAAGTAGTGAGAACTATTTATGTCGATTCTATGCAAACTAAAATTTTTCATTAAATCAAATAATTTAACTTTTCAGCGAAAATTAAGAGCTTTAGTATCACCTTTAATAGTTAATAAAATTTCGCTCTACAGTTCTTTGTAGACTACTATTTAAGAATCGTTCGTTTAGATTCTACTCTTCTGGCCAGAGCATTCGATTCTTTTAAATCCTCGGTACAATGTTCCAATCTTAATTTCAGCCTGCCTCTTATTAGAGTCCATATCGGCATCAAAATTTTGAATGTTAAGGACTATCGGCAAATGTCTCCAGAAAATTTTATGCAGAATGTACAGCTCATTTTAGGTGTTTAAGTGTAATGTATATAAATGGTACAATGAGACTTCTGAAAACTATTCCGAAAAATAGCTATTATATTGTCAAGCAATTTTAACATTGCCAGGTTTTCTGAACCCTATGTGAAAGCAGGTTAATAAAATTTTCAAACATTCTTCCCAAGTATTTCATTCTGATATTAAGCCAGATTTTCAAATTGAAATTTTGGTATCAAAATTGTTATTTGTAGAGACAGAGCTCAAGCCTTCAAAAGCTTATCTAAAAATGAAATTAAAGTTTAACTCAAACTTTAAACGGCGCCCGTGAAAATTTTCATAATTGTCCCATTTTATTCCTTAACGAATCTTACTTAGAAGTAATGTTTTTCTATATCTGGAAAATATCGTAGATGAAATTAGATAATTCAGAGCACTATGAACGTCAGTACTCTACAATGCTAGTAAAGTGCTGGGTGGCTTTTCAGGGCACGGACCTGCAACCTTTTGTTACAGTCCAGGACCTTACTCTTGACCACCTCAGCCTTTTAAAAGTTAATTCAACGAGAGCGAGAAAAACTTAGTAGCTAATTTAACAGTTAGATTTCGCTGTAAGCGCAAGGGTACTTCAGAGACTTCAGGTCACGGAAATGCGATCTACCATCACAATCCAGGTCCACCCAGTTCTTATGACACCCCTGCCCTTACTGCACCGTAGTCCGAAAAACGAAAAATTCCCAATCGGTTGGACGAGTGAAGTTCGAAGAGGTAACAGAACGGCCGTGTACCACTACCAATTCGGATTTCACACACGTTCAGTGCCGTCTATTGTAATTTTTCGTTTCATAATACGTTTTTGTTATACAATGACATATTTGCCTGACATATATTTTTCTTTTCGTAAATATCCAACGAAGGACCAAAATTTCCTTGTAGACGTTCATAGTGCTCAACATCCTCTATGATTAAAAAATTAAATGCGATCTTTCTGCTAATTTAGTTATTAAGGAGCCCTTCTATTATTTAACACAAAGATATAGGCAAAATCTGCCAACTGTTTAGAGCCAGCGTGACTAAGAATTTTTCCCGTTAAACAAAAATAGAAATAAAACGACGCGTTGTTTCTTATTGTTGTCTTAATGAATTTAGAAGTTTTATGCGATCAAAATGAGTACAAAGAAGCAATAAAAGAGACCTGTGCTCACATTTGTCTCACAAACCCGAACTATGTCACAATCACATGAAAATATCTTCGAGAGAAAAGTTTTGAGAAGGATTCTGTTTGCTACGAAAAAACTAACTGGAGATAGGAAAACAATGAGCTGTACAGAGAAGCAAAAATTTGAGAAAGAGACTGCATTGAAGTAAACGGCAACAAATTTGATTGACAAATCTACTGTTCTATCTTTCCTACTAACCGGACTCACATTTTAAACAAACTAGAACCAGAGGCAGATTCAATTTGACTGCATGAATGGAGGTTTTGAAACAGCAAAAGTGAACATCTGGGGGGACATGCTGGCTAAGAAGAGAAAAGATTCTAAATGCCTCGACTCTCGAAGAGCTGCTGAGTCATTAAACAATAAATGCCGCCGAATTTCACTTAATATGTCACCCTTCAAAGAGAAGACTACATTCCCAAGTATAGCATTGAAAAGTGCATATTAGTGGTCATTTAGAAGTCAGAAACTGAAATTAGTAAAGCGAGTTTAAACATGTTGTAGAGTTGATTTAAAAAAAATGGACTACTAGGCTCAAAATTGCAGAAATAAAATATCAACTTTGCAAGATTTTAAACAAGGTTAATTATTAGATCGCTCTGTTGATGGAGAATAGAAATAACATTCAAGTCTAGACTATCAGATTGTTATGTAAGAAAACTAAATTAAATATTCTAAACTTATCTTAAGCAATGAATCGAATAAAATTTCATATTCATGTGAATTTCAAAATATAGTAAAATGGACAAGTTTGATATTACTAGTTGCTTCAAACGCGAATGATAGTTAAATTATTTTAAATAAAGTTAGAAATAAGTAATTGTTTTACTTACGACACATTCATACTTATTAGAAAAATAATAAATTTGTTAATATTTGCTTAATAAGTGGTATAATTAACATAGTTGGATGTACAATACCCAATACAAATTTTGATGAATTAGTATTAAATTTTTAAATGACACACCTGCTTCATTTAAGGTAATTAAAAGATGCTTTAATAGACAGATTAATTCTTTCCGTCTGCTCCATTACATTTCGGATTTTTGGGAGTAGTAAGGGCCAAATGAATACCAAGAGCTTTATTTACACAATGAAAAACTTCACAATTGAACTGCGTTCCCAAATCTGATAACACCATAGCAGGTCTACCATTATTAGCAATATAATCAATTAAATGTTGAGCAACAGCCTCAGCCGTTAAGCTGTTCAACGGGAATAATTTTACAATTTGAGAGAAGTGATCTAAAATAGTGAATACATATACACAGTTTTTGATGGAGCCAACAATATCAAATGATATAAACTCATTGGGTACCTTAGGAATAGGTAAAGATTTAAAAGGAGGCTGGGGTATACCATAATTTTTGGTACGTAGACATACATCACAAGAAAGAACAAAATTTTTAGTGTCTGTATCCATGTTTTCCTGAAATATTTATTAGGCTCATAGGTCTTTTTTCAGACCAAGATGAGAAATGTGAGCAATTTTTAGTACCTTGTCTTGTAAACTTTGAGGTATCACAATACATTGAGATAAATATTCATCATGGCAAACACGCATTAATAACTTAGTATCTGAATCAATAATAAAATTTAGCTTTCTTAGCATTAATTAATGAAGGTGAGTTATTCATATCAACAATTTCTGAAATATTTGGATCCTTTTGTTGTTCATTAAAGAATGTAGTTACAGAAATTTCATTTTGAGGGTCAGTGTTTTCAATAGAATTTAAAATTTGGTCATCAACATTAGCATCGATAAAAGGTAAAATTAACTCATTTTCTGACTTCTACTAAAGTAATCGGCTAATTAATTCTTTGGACCAGCTATATATTTTACTTCATATGTGAATTCTGACAGCTGTAGAAGCCAACGAGTTATAATATCAGCAGGGGACGTTACCTTTTTATAATGAATCAAAGGTTTGGAATCAGTGAGGATAGTGTTGGCATATAAACTTTTTATATGCCATATAGTGTTTAAATGCCATTACTGATCTATAAATAGCATAAAGTTCAAATTTTACGGGGGGACAATTACGTTATGATTGGGATAAACCATTACTAAAGATAGATATGGGTTTTAGTTGACCATTAAATCATTGCATTAAAGCACCTGAAATAGAACCACTGGCATCAGTATTAAGGATGAACTGCTTATCCCAGTGGTGAAAATGTACAAAAGGCTCAGAGAGAAATATATTTTGTAACTGATTAAAGGCATTTTGATGCTCCTCTCTCCACTGAAATTTTGAGTTTTTAAGGGTTACTTGAATTAACACATTGGTGAGTTTAGAATAATTAGGAATCGGGTGGCGGTAAAAACCACAAACACCAAGTAACTTTTCAACATGTTGAGAAGTTTTAGGGGGCTTAAATTGAGTTATCTTTGCAATATTAATATTGATAGGTTTAATGACATTGCGAAAAATAACGTCTAACGAAATACGTCAAACGAAATATTCCTAGAAAAAGTTATGGAATTACTTTTTAAAGTTCTGTAGTTTTTAACCTACATATATCGTAATGATTTCAAAACAGACTACTTCAGAATAAGATGAGTGACGTAGTGTGGGTATCCCGAGTCTGATTGGTTGTTAAAAACGTGGCACTTGTTTACGTTAGCAACTGTTCTTTGCATTCTATTTAGAGTAAGACAATCTTGTCAAGTATAAATTCACTAAAGTGATACATTCTATTATCCTTCACAAAGATTATATCAAAATGATTTCAGTTCTTTCCGGAAATATTTCTTAACACAAAGACAGGTATGAAGCCATAGAGAACATAATTTATGCATCGAAGTTGCCAGGTTCACAAAACAAATTTATCAAGTTTTACAACAAAGTACATAAATAAAGCTAAGAAATTATATTACCACATATTCGATGAGCCATACGAGGCTGTAATTAATTAACCTTACATTACTTAACATTAACTTATGGGTGTAAATTTAGCTCAACTTGAAACGTTCAACATTACATAATGAAGACATTCCTTAATGAAAACGTTAACCTAATGAACATTCCTAAACGAATCCAAATCACCGCAGAGTTTTGATACGATATACCTTCAAGTACAGAAAAAAACTATTTCACCATTGACGCTATTAAGATAGTTTTGTCACTTTATCATTGATGACTGCTTACACGCGTGGACAGATTCATAGCACAGAAATTATTCTAATTTCTATAAGGCATAACACTTAACTAATGCAATGAGCTGCAGCAAACTGCTTAAGCAAGCTAATCTGAATAGTTTCGCTACGCTAAGAGGTTAAATTTTCTTTGAGAAACCTGTACATGTGAAATAACCTTTTCTTTCAGAAACACATGTGAAATAACCTTTTCTTTCAGAAACACATGTGAAATAACCTTTTCTTTCAGAAACACATGTGAAATAACCTTTTCTTTCAGAAACACATGTGAAATAACCTTTTCTTTCAGAAACACATGTGAAATAACCTTTTCTTTCAGAAACACATGTGAAATAACCTTTTCTTTCAGAAACACATGTGAAATAACCTTTTCTTTCAGAAACACATGTGAAATAACCTTTTCTTTCAGAAACACATGTGAAATAACCTTTTCTTTCAGAAACACATGTGAAATAACCTTTTCTTTCAGAAACACATGTGAAATAACCTTTTCTTTCAGAAACACATGTGAAATAACCTTTTCTTTCAGAAACACATGTGAAATAACCTTTTCTTTCAGAAACACATGTGAAATAACCTTTTCTTTCAGAAACACATGTGAAATAACCTTTTCTTTCAGAAACACATGTGAAATAACCTTTTCTTTCAGAAACACATGTGAAATAACCTTTTCTTTCAGAAACACATGTGAAATAACCTTTTCTTTCAGAAACACATGTGAAATAACCTTTTCTTTCAGAAACACATGTGAAATAACCTTTTCTTTCAGAAACACATGTGAAATAACCTTTTCTTTCAGAAACACATGTGAAATAACCTTTTCTTTCAGAAACACATGTGAAATAACCTTTTCTTTCAGAAACACATGTGAAATAACCTTTTCTTTCAGAAACACATGTGAAATAACCTTTTCTTTCAGAAACACATGTGAAATAACCTTTTCTTTCAGAAACACATGTGAAATAACCTTTTCTTTCAGAAACACATGTGAAATAACCTTTTCTTTCAGAAACACATGTGAAATAACCTTTTCTTTCAGAAACACATGTGAAATAACCTTTTCTTTCAGAAACACATGTGAAATAACCTTTTCTTTCAGAAACACATGTGAAATAACCTTTTCTTTCAGAAACACATGTGAAATAACCTTTTCTTTCAGAAACACATGTGAAATAACCTTTTCTTTCAGAAACACATGTGAAATAACCTTTTCTTTCAGAAACACATGTGAAATAACCTTTTCTTTCAGAAACACATGTGAAATAACCTTTTCTTTCAGAAACACATGTGAAATAACCTTTTCTTTCAGAAACACATGTGAAATAACCTTTTCTTTCAGAAACACATGTGAAATAACCTTTTCTTTCAGAAACACATGTGAAATAACCTTTTCTTTCAGAAACACATGTGAAATAACCTTTTCTTTCAGAAACACATGTGAAATAACCTTTTCTTTCAGAAACACATGTGAAATAACCTTTTCTTTCAGAAACACATGTGAAATAACCTTTTCTTTCAGAAACACATGTGAAATAACCTTTTCTTTCAGAAACACATGTGAAATAACCTTTTCTTTCAGAAATACATGTGAAATAACCTTTTCTTTCAGAAACACATGTGAAATAACCTTTTCTTTGAGAAACATGCACACATGTGAAATAATCTTTTCTTTGAGAAACATGCACACATGTGAAATAACCTTTTCTTTCAGAAACCTGTATACATGTGAAATAACCTTTTCTTTAAGAAACCTGTACAAATGATTCCATCACTTGGTCATGTGTACAATTTACTTGAAGAAAATTTAGAGTTAAATACCTCACGAAAGACATTATTTACAACCATTTTAAAATATTTTCAGTTGTATTTCAAAAAGTTAGTGAAACATCAAAAATGTTATGTTACACTCTGCTTTTGATCTTAAGTAGATGACAGCTTTTCTGTTGAGTAACACGAAAGGTTTATAAAAGGTAAGCTATGATGCACGTAATCAATAAATGCATCTTTACTTAACAATTTAAATAGTTTTCAAAGCATAATGACAGTTCCTAAAATATAGTTTTGTAAGATTTACTAAATAACACAGATGAAAAATTAGAATTTGATTTATCAGTATAGAAGCTATCAGATATTATACAAATAAATAAAATTTACAGATTTGAAAATTGATATACTTATTACGCAAGTTAAAATACATTTTCTAAGATTTGAATTTTGTGGAAGTTTAGCAGCATAGAAGAAAACAGATTCATGCGACATCATACTGGATTGCAAACAAGTGATAATATCAAAAATTCCAAAATTGGTGTTTTCAGCAGCAAAAACACAGATGCTGTATAAAGTGGTTTTAAAGCGGCTTATCCGTTTAGGATTTATTTCAGAAGTAGCACATATTCATAAAGTTTTTTTTTTGAAAGGAGACGTTTCATAGCTTATACATCAAGATTTTAGACAATTAAATTTTCAATCATAATCAATGGATATTTTCTTTCTGTACCATAGAACACAGAAAAGTAATCAACTTTAAGAAAGAAAATTTGCAAGCTCTAAGATTTACATTTAACAGATCTAATTTCATAAAATTACTGATCGAAGGACGCAAGTCATTTCTAATTTAAATGCGTATAAATATTATAGTCTTCTAATAATGTTTACGGCTATTAATTTTTAGCTCCGTTGACTTGGTAATTTCGAACCCAATCCAGAAGACGAGGTAGCTCCTGGATCAAGCATAATGAGAAATTTGCCTTCATGGAGTGTTTTTTGGAGGAAGGAACTAACCCCCATTTGCTTTACATGGAAATTGCAATTACGAAAACCTTCGACGGTTGGCCTGATGGAACGGGAACTCTAACCCATGATCCGTCTACCACTGAGGATATGTTATGTCAGTCCTGGGTTGGACCGAACCGGGTGCGGAATTCGAATCAGACAGCTATCACTGGGACCAAACTAGGGTCACCTCATTAGGAGGCGAGCGCCTTATTCTTTGAGGCGCTAAGGCTCTGGTTATGATAAATAGTGAAAAATGACGCAGAGTTAACGTTAGTTTGGTTATCCCAAAAAACTCCCTTAAAAATCTCAAATACAGAATGCGGCAGATACCTAGATCTGGCGCTCTTAACATCTCCCGTGAGTCCCCTGAATTTTAATTGCGAATCCCCACTTCTAAATTTTTGGAAAATTTAAGGAGCAAAGTTTCCGAATGATCATTTAGAAATTTTATTAGCTTTTATTTAAAGGGCCCTGGTCAGCTTAATATTAAGACACACAGCTCTAATTGAAATTTGAGCATCCCAGGTGTTCGCAAAGTTTTTATAACTTCAATTGACGATAATTCTCATTCAGAGATAAAAAAGCTATGAAAATATAGATTGTTATAGTCGATTCCACTCCATCTAGTCGATTCTAACTTCCATTATCATGCAATGTAGTAAAATCATGCACTCTACATATTTAAGAAACTTGGTAAAAATTCAGATTAAAGATGAATTCTTTCGTTAAATTAAGGCGAACCTGACTGCATTTTCATCTGTTACGGAACTAAAAGGTATCAGTGCTCTAACTAATTAAAACGGAGGCGTAAAAATGTACTAAAATGGCTTTGAGAGATTAATATTACTGCGATAATTTTTTCAATTTTATACACTTTGAATGTTCAAAGTTTGCCTTAAGAAATGTGTCAGGAAACCAATTTCTGAGAGAGAGGGTTTCTATTACTTTCTTGAAACTTTGAATAGGATTTAGTTTAAAGTTTCTACACTGACTTTACAGACAACAGTAGCGAGAAAACATTGAATGATAATTATAAACAATTTCGTGCAACTTCGATACTGATTATAAGCAAACTATAGCATTTAGGGAAAATTTCTTTTAATATTTTTATATTTACATAAACCACTCGAAGATTTGAGACAAATGCGAAAAGTGAAAAATTTATAGTAAAAGGAGGTAATAAAAATTTAATTTTCTACAGTTATGTTTATGCTGGTTCTTTTATTTTAATCTAGTTACAACAGTTATGGAATATAGAATAATTATAGCAAAGGAACACAATTTTCGCTACACGGAATTTTATTTAAACGTTATAAAAACATTTCATTACAAGTTTAAAAACTAAATATGAAATTAAATTTCTGTCGAATTTAAATGTCGTATTTAAAGATTTTTCACAGGGGATTTAATTGTAAAAAGTTGTTAAACGACAATGTTTGGTCACCGCAGGAAACTAGTAGACCCACGAATAGGATTTGTTTACGGCAATCTTTTGATAAATACGGCTTTAACGGGTATTTGACGTCTCCTACGTAACAATATCAGGCAGGGGAACCAGCCACCACAAAGAAGCAATGTGCATTCAATGCCCAATTCTTCAACCCTACTGATGCACTAAAGCCTGTTTGATTGGCATAACAAGTTAAACCCGTAGTAAAAATTTAATAATTTTCTTTAAGATAAAGTACATAGATTCATGGAATTTAACCACTGTAACAGAACGTCTGTCTAGAACAGTGGTTCCCAACCTGGGGGCGATCGCCCCAAAGGGGGCGATAGAGCTTCTCAAGGGGGTGATAATCCTTAGGGGGGCGATCAGGGGGCGACGAGTATTCAAAAGATAAAAATTGCTAATAATATTAATAACAAAAGCTATTTGAGATTAAAATTGAAAATATATATAAAACTTATGGTTCTTGTGTAGACAAAGAATTATGATAGTTAAAAATTAAAAAAAATTCAAGTGCAGGATCGTTTTCGTCATACGTTGTGGTATCGCAGGCGGAAATCTGATAAGTCACTCTGTTCCTCTGAGCAATAATACTGTTTCCAGACTTATTGATGAGATGGCCGCCGACGTTGAATCAAAACTCAAATTTTTGAAAGAAGGTAAATTTGCGTTGCAGATTGATGAATCAACTGTGATAAGTACGTGAGATTCATAAATGAGAGTAAGGAGATTAACGAGGAAATGTTGTTTACAAGAACTTTGAACACAGATACAAAAGAATCGTCGATTTTTAATTTGGTCAAAGATTATTTTGAAGAAAAAGAAATTCCCCTCATAAATGTAAGTGCTTGTGTATGTAAATGTAAATGTAAGTATGGTGCTCCAACCATGTCTGGTTGTCATACTGGGTTTCTGGGTCATCTTAAAAGAGAAGTACCGGAAGTTATCTCACCAGTCATTATGTCATTCATAGTCAACTTTTGGCTGCGAAAAATTGGTTATTTCTATCATCAATAAAATAAAAGCTAATTCTCCTAATAACCGTTTGTTCCGCGAACGAATTCCTGCTCTTCACGCAGCTATGAGATGGCTTTCAAAAGGAAACTGAGCCGTTTCTTCAAATTGCTGGATTCGGTTACTGAGTTTCTCGACACCACTGATCCTGTTTTCAGTGAGAGTTTGAAGCAACGCAAGTTGGAAACTGCGTACTTCACTGATAGTTTTGAAAAAATGAAGAAAAATCAACGTAAAACTTCAAGGAAATAAAATGAACATTATCAAGGCTGAGGGAATCATATCTTCATTCATCGTCAAGTTTGATATCTACAAGTCAAACATTGGTTGCAAAGAGCTAATGCAATTTCCAACACTTGAAAAGTGTTCAATGGCAGATATCGAGATTCTCGAAAATAAAATCTTAATTTTTACTGATCACCTTGATCAGTTATGGAATCAAGATTTAAAGATTTGATGAAATTAGAAATTCCGGATTGGATTTTCGATCCTTTCTCTTCTGAAGTTGTGGATAAGCTCACTTCCTCTTTGTAGACTGAGTTTTTAGACTTGAAGTATGAATGTGAGGCTAGAGTCGTCTTTAAAAAATACTGTTACGAGTCAGCTAGAGTAAAGCTTATGGACACTTATCCACAATTGTGGAAACAAACTGAGCCGCTTCTCATCTCATTCCCGTCAACATATTTAGTGGAGAGAAGATTTAGTTCGGTCTTCCAGCTGCTCACAAAGCAAAGAGATAGGTTGGACATTTGTTTCAAAGGAGACTCGCGTTTAAATCTGACGAGCATATAACCTGACATTCAAGCTTTAACTTGAAATACACCTAGCACAGGGCAGTCATTGAAGTGGTAAAAATGTGCTTTCTCACTCTTCATTTATTTTCTCAAATTTTAGTTGTTAAAGTTTTAACTTTTTCTTGATTACATTAAAGTATTATTTTTAAAAAAATGTACTTTTGTTTCGATTATTCCATTTTCAATAGCATTCCTTTTTGAAAAAAAAAAGATACAAAATTTTTTTAGTTAATAAAAAGGACAGGATAAATGTGCCTCCTTATTTGCATTACAATTTAAATTAAAATCAAATAACTTAGCATATTTTCAGTGTTTGGTTGCTCACAAGCAACAATGAATGGTTTTTTGAGCAAAAAGAGAAAGGGGCGATATGTGTCAGCCAACCGTAAGAGGGGGGCGATGGTCCACAAAAGGTTGGGAACCACTGGTCTAGAACAAATTATCCTAGAGAAGCTTGTTATTTTAAGCCTGTTCTCTGTTAACCGTTTGAGTGCAGTGAAGCTTGTTATGTGCCGAAAATGAGAAGACACTGTTTTGGTTAGAATAGGTTGGTCAGTAGTTGGTTGGTAGTAGTTAGCAGTTTGTGGTAGTTGGTTAGTAGTGTTGTGCGCATTTCATTCCGCACTATTAGCATAGATATAAGAAAACTCTTCAGCACCCAAACGGTTAAAGTACTATTTCTTAAATTAAAAATTTTGCATTTAAAATTTAAAAAATTCTGCTTTTGATATATATTTCTACAGTTTTTTATTGTGAATATTACTTAATTATTAAAACTTTCTCATTCAAATTTGCAAATATATTACATAATATATGAATACACTATTCGAACATAAATATTTTTAATACTTAAAACTGAATAAAAGCTCTCAACTTTAAGAAACTTAAAAATCAAACAAATGACGGTACTTAAAATTTAATATCATTAAAAATTTTGCAGACATCGAAATTTAACGCTCTAAGCCATAGGTCACCAAACTTTTTTGATCATCGACCCCTACATAATTTTTCGAAATCTCCATCGACCCCCATAAAAAGTAATTTTCTGTTAATTAAAACAAAACTCTATTAGATACTGTGTTTGTACACTTATTTAATGATTTTAAACATTTATTAAAGTAATAGTACATTGTGTAACAATAGTTTTATGAAAAATATATTAATGTTGAAATTTAAATACTTTAATATTTATTAAATACTAATAAGTAATTATGAATAAGTAGAAATAATAAGTAAAGTAACTGCAGATATATTGCTTCTTAATCGATGAGATGGGTGTGTCTGGTGTTCGCTATATTGAGTTCAAAATTGGTCAATTTTAATCTTAAATCCCCTCGAAACACCACATTTAATTTATTTCTGTTCTTAGTTAAGATTGAATTTACGTGACTGAAACCGGCTTCAACCATATAGGAACTTAGAAATGTTAGCATAAATGGCTGAGCTATTTCGTAAAGTTTTACATATTTTCGCATTATATTTATATTTGTCCAAAATTTGCTTATTGTTAAATTTTCAAAAAGAGTCTTTGCTTCAAGATCCGATAATAATTCAGCAAGCTCATCTTGCAGGTTGATGTTCACGTTTGCAATTTGAGCAGAAAATAGCGCAATAATCCAATCAGGGATGTCAATGTTTTCCAAACTACAAAGCGCAGTTTAAAATCGTCGCTCAATTTTTGAAGATGATCTGCATATATTTCCAAGTCTTCTTTTATTCCGTCTGTCGCAGATTTGAGAAATACTGATAATCCTTACGTATCAATGAAGATCTAAATAAATTTAATTTTACTTGGAAGCCTAACAGTATTGTTCAAGCTTCGATAATTGTTACATCCTTTCCTTGCAGCTTTGTTTGGACATCATTAAAATTTCCAAATAAGTCCGCTAAATAAAAAGTATGGTTCTTATTGTTTTGGAGTTCATCACTCAGAACAGGGTTTATTTCGCTGAGAAATTCGGTCGTGGAGTCAAATAACTCAAAGAGCCTTTGCAAGCACACACCTCTAGACAACCATCTAACTTCGGTGTGCAGAAGTAATTGGTTAAATAACTCGTCGTTCTCTTCACAAAGTTTGGAAAATATTCTTGATTTAAGAGGTTGGGCTTCAATTTGATTAATACACTTAATTCAAAACTGTAAAGCTTTAGGTACCTCTGGACTCACATAATTTTGCTACTAAGTTGTTCCTTTGCAACACACAATGAATAGTACATATTCCGGGCACTTTTTCTTTGAGAAATGTAGCAAAACCTCGGTAACGCCCTATCATATAGCAGGTGCCCCATCTGTGGCTACCGCTATTATATTTTCAAGCGGAAAATCATATTTATTAATTTATTTAAATATTCTTGTAAGCATCTAAAAATTGTCTCTCCTTCTCCATCAGTTTCAAAATATTTAGCAAATAAAAATTGCTCAATGACTTGTCCTTTAATTTTACTGAAATATCTAACGTACATCATAATAGCAGAAACGCCAAAAACAGATTCATCAAGTTGAATAGAGAACTTGCAATTTTAAATACGTAAATACTTGTTTCATCGCAATAAATATACGTTTATTAATTTATGTTCTATAAAGAAACTGATATTAAGTCAATTATAAAAAAAATTCACAAATTTCACAAACTCAACTAAATATGTGTGATTTGCGTATTAAAAACTGTTTTTTCTTCGACCCCCAATCTACCCTTCTGATTCGTATCGACCCCCATTCGACCCCTTTGATCATATCGACCCCTGCTTTTGTCAAATAGACCCCTGGGGGTCTATATAGCCCACTTTGGCGACCTCTGCTCTAAGCACTATGAACGTTCAAGTTACAAATAAACACTTAAAGCACTAGGGTCTTTTTCAGCCGTCTACCGCTACCAGTTCGTAAACGCTCAGCCGTTCCGGAACTCTCCATTTCGCGCCTATTTACCAGTATTATCGAGGTACTCTTGTTTCTTATTAAAAAATTCTGTTTCGTACTCGTGTTTCTTATTTAAAATTTAAATTAGATGCCAGTAATATAGATTGCAGATTAGTTAGATACTAAAAATCTGCAATTTAGAAGAAATTTTGTTCTGCATAAAAGCTTCGCTTATAAAGCTATAAAAAAAAAATCAGAAATATTGATCTTATATCGAAGGTAATTCTGATTTCAAAGTATATGAAGAAACTTTAAAAGAACTATTATTGTTCAAAAGTGTTTAAACCTTCTTAATGTAATCTCCAGACTAATTTCACAATATTGCGAAATCCGATAAATCTGAGATTTAACATTCTGAAACGGAAAAGAAAACTGCCTTAATACTGTTAATGAAAAGGATTTTGGAAGGACCACGTGAAAAGGATTTTAAAATTTAAAACGAATTTAGCGAAAACTAGAATTATGTTAAATTAATTGTTTTACTTCAGTGTTTATTAAATTTTATTTAAATCAATTTGGCTCCGTGAATAAAGAATTAACCTGAAACTAATTAGTTATAGGAATCTTTAGTATTTAATATATTTTTGTTATACATCATTATTTGATCAACCTTTACAACATTTTGATGATGATTGTCATCCCATGGTTTTACTATATATTATGTCGTAAGAAAGAAACTAAATTTTAAACAAAGTCACCGAGTCACTATTGTATTTTTCCCTTAATTTATTCTTTACATGAAAGTGTTTGAAATGAAAACTTTTTTAGGGTTATATGACTAAAGTGATAAGGCATTCACTGGGGGGATTAGCCGTATTTATCATAGTTTTTGGATATTAATCCCGCTTTAACCTTTTACAGGGTCTGAGAAAACTTCATTAATTTTTAAATGCCGATAGAAAGCCATTTTTATACTAATTATCTGTGTGACTAGATGCAGATACCTTTAAAAAATACAAATATTAAGTGCTTTTAGATAAATATGAATAGCAGTAAAGGTAAGCGTGAGGTCAAAAAAGGGAGGCTAACTGTAAAGAACTACTTTACTAGTGCGTTGCTTATTGATTTGGACCTTAACTACTTAAATTATTTGCACATGAACACAGATTTTAATCATCTAACAGATTTTAATCATTTATACACAAAAGTTCGCATTTAAGGTAAATTCTTCACATTAAATAAACATCACCTTACCCACAGAAAATCGCTTAACATTCAAAATAATTTAAGAAATACGCTAGATTTTAGAAATTAATCAGAATCGAAAATTTTAGCAAAATTGCTGTTAAAGATTTCCCTATGAAAAGTTATACTATAAGGAGCTTCAAAGTATAATGTATATAGTATAAAGTGCTATAGTAAATTCACTATACACTCGCTTAGCAGGCAAACAAAGTATTGGAGATTCCCTTTTCTTAAAATTTTATTACTTAATATTAATCTAAATATGCATTATGGTTGAGAAAAAGTGAGGAAATTGAAAAAATCAGTTACGCAAAGTATAAATATTTAAATTAAAATATCACCAAACCTCATAGTGTCATATTTTCTGATTAAGAAACAGTTTCAGCAATTTGCGTAATTTTAAAATTAGACAATTGTATGCCCTGACTACAGAAACCAAAAGCATATCGGGCCAAATTCTCTTGGCGGAAGCAATGACTTGTGAAATTCCAAATGACAGTTATCTAACCTGGAATGAGGAAATCACGCCTATGAAGTGTCGAAGGGAAAGCCATTTGGAGCCTTCGATGCGGAAGAAGTCATTGATGAAACCTAAACACAAGTTACAAATTGGTGCTTGGAATGTAAGAACTATGTACCAATGTGGAAAAAGTAGACAGGTATCAGAGGAATCAATTGGATATCCTGGGAATATCAGAACTTAGATGGACAGGTTTTGGCAAGATTAAAACTGGAAGTGAACAAATCATTTTGTACTCAGGAGCTGAAGAAGAGCACGAAAGAGGCGTGGCGCTAATCATTAATAAAGAAACAGCGAAGAGTCTTTTGGAATGGGAACCAATCAGTGAAAGAATTTTAAGAGCACGATTTTATTCAAAATACATTAAACTATCAATTATTCAAGTGTATGCACCAACGAATGATGCTGATGAGGAGGATAAGGAGACATTTTATGATCAACTACAATGTGTTTTAAATAGAGTTCCAAAACATGACATGATAATTCTTATGGGAGACCTCAATGCTGAGGTTGGAAAACGGATTAGTGATGATGAAACCTCCATGGGAAACGAATCACCGGGCGAGAGGAACGAAAATGGAGAACTGTTTGTTTCCCCGTGCGAACTAAATAGTTTGAACATAGGTGGGAGTAGATTCAAGCATAGAGAGATACATAAATGTACATGGACCTCACCAGACGGAAGAACAAAGAATCAAATAGATCATATTGCAATTAATAACAAATTCAGGAGCTCACTAAGAGACGTAAGAGCGATGAGAGGTGCCGACGTTGGATCAGATCACTACTTGATTCTTGCAATATTAAAACTAAAATTAAGAAAATCACCAAAGACGGGACATAAAAGAATAAGCTATGACATTGCTAAGTTAAAAGCCAAAGAGTGCAGACAAGAATTTTCAATCGAGTTGAAAAACAGATTTGAGCTGTTAAAGGAAGAAGAAAATCATGGCAACACTAGGCAATCAGAAAATGAGGTAAAAGAAAAAGTTGAGACTTGGGAACATATCAAAACCATTTATTGCGACGTAGCAGAAAAAGTGTTGGGTAAAAAGAAAGGAAAGAAAAGCAAAGAATGGATTACGGGAGAAACATTAATACTAATTGAAAGCAGAAGGAAAAAGAAAATACAGATGGAAACTACAAAGTCTGAAAGATTATTTAATCGGTATAGACAGCAGTATAGTCAAATTGATAGAGAAGTAAAAAAGTCAGCCAGAAAAGACAAAAGGAAATATTTCACAGACCTTGCCACTGAGGCTCAAGATGCAGCGCAAAAAGGACAAATAAGTACTTTCTATCAGAAAGTGAAACAAATAAAAGGAAATAAACGAAATTCGCAATGTGCAGTACGAGACAAAAACAATAAGTTACTACGGATAAGAGGATCGAAGAAAGATGGAGAAAATATTTTGAAGATACGCTTAACGCACACCATGTTGAAAATTCTGAGCAACTCCCAAATGTTACATTAAATGTAGCATCTACTGTAGATTTTTCTTTGGAAGATATCTCGCTGGATGAGGTACAGAGTGCCCTAAGGGCCACAAAACTAAAGAAGGCTGCAGGGAGAGATGGAATCGTGGCAGAGATGCTTAAGACAGATGTTGAAACCGCTACAAGACAGTTGCAAAAGCTCTTCAATGAAATCTGGAGAAATGAAAGAATACCAGAACAATGGAAAGAAGCAGTAATAGTGAAAATTCCCAAGAAAGGCGATCTAACAAAATGCGAAAATTGGAGGGGCATTAGTCTTCTTTCCATACCGGGAAAAATATTTGGAAGAATAATTTTGAATAGACTAAAACATGAAATTTATGGAATTTTAAGAGAAGAACAAGCAGGTTTCCGCAGTGGAAATGGAACAATGCAGCAAATCTTCACACTTAGAAATATCATTGAGCAAAGCTTAGAATTTAACACCTCTTTATATTTAAACTTTATTGATTTCAGTAAAGCCTTTGATTCAGTTAAGAGAGAGAAACTATGGGAAATTTTATCACTTTATAATATACCAGAAAAATATATTAACATAAAAGATATGTATGATAACAGCAAAGCATGTATAGAAGTAAATGGAGAATTAACTGAATTCTTTTTAGTAAAAACTGGCGTGAGACAGGGATGTGTTTTATCGGGATTTTTATTTATACTAGTGATAGACTGGATTATGCGAAACAGCTTGAAAGATGAAAAAAGAGGAATAAGGTGGAATTTCACAACTACTTTAGAAGACCTTGATTTTGCTGATGACATCGTACTTATTTCATCCAAATGTACAGACCTTCAGCTTAAAACAGACAAATTCAACAAATATTCAAATAGTGTAGGTTTATTCATGAACAAGAAGAACTAAAGTTATGAGAATAAATCAAGAGAAAAATGACAAAATTAAAATCGAAAATCACGAAATAGATGACATAGAGTCATTTAGCTATTTAAGTTCTATTGTAGATAAAAAAAGGTGGAAGTAGTGAAGATATTAGACAGAGAATAATCAAAGCAAGAACATGTTTTAAGGGATTACATAAATTTTGGAGAGAGTCAAATATTGAAATAAAGACAAAAATAGTTGTTTACAAAGCTATTGCTAGAGCAGTACTATTATACGGCGCAGAAACCTGGAAACAGACTAAGATCGAAATACAAAAATTAGAAACCTTTCAAAACAAATGTTTAAGATTTATTTTTAAAATTTTCTGGCCTTACAAAGTATCAAATCAAAATCTATTAAAGAAAGCTAAAATAAAAACAATCGAAGATGAAATTAAAAAACGAAGATGGAGCTGGCTCGGACATATCCTTAGAATGCCCAAAGAAAAAATTTCATATGTTGCGCTTACATGGGCCCCTGATGGTAAGAGAAGAAGAGGAAGACCCAGACTTACCATCCAGCGCATGTTTTTGGGCGAATTAAAAGAATGTGGATATCTGGCTGGAAGGAAGCAAGATCTATTGCTAAAGACAGGGGGCGTTGGAGGGATATGCTGGAGGCCTTAAGTGCCCAAGGCACGTAGAGGATAAGTAAGTAAGTAAGTAAAGTATAAATATTTAAATTAAAATATCACCAAACCTCATAGTGTCATATTTTCTGATTAAGAAACAGTTTCAGCAATTTGCGTAATTTTAAAATTAGACAATTGTATCTTCATTACTTATATATTACATATATATTTCTTTGATTTACCCTAAATCTTTTCATTTCATAACTCTGCAAAGAACTTAGTTGCTTTATATCTTTCTAACCTCATATTTACTTGATCCTTTATTTTTTACAGTACTGTCTAGAATAGTAACATTCTTACTAGGAGAGTTTTAAAAATAAATTTAAAAAAAAGTAGATCAACGATTTAAGTCAACTGCAAAATTTTTTCTGAATTTGCGAAACAAATTATGCCTGCAGATTCAAAATTTTTACAGTACTGTTTAATGTCTTGTATGTTTAAATCTGTTGCTCCAAAAGTAAGCATTCAAAACATTCCATAATTTCTAATGCCATAGTATAGCTAGATGATAAAAGTAGGACTAATTATGTATTCAGTTATTGAAGAGCGTCTCGTAATTCTAGAACAATGTGGAACTATTGTCAAATAGTTTGTCAAACGAAAATTCGGGTCAATCAAAATCTCATTGAAAGCCTAGAATGCTCATATTTCAAGTGGAGCTGCAAGAGCCTAATTAACAGAGAACTAACGACAATTCTAAACTAGCTTCTAAGTTAAACTAACGACAATTCAGTTATCTTCGAATATTTAAAATATATTGGCCATGTTTGCTACCTTACAGATTTGTTTATTCAAAAACGTAGTTAATAATCTGTTCTTCAATTATTAATTTTGATCCATTCGAACGAGAAATTAAGGAATCTAATCAATTTCGAAACTTGCTGAATCCACCACCTTATATAGTATATTTGCAAAAGATCAGTTTAAAAGCAGTGATGATTGAATTCTAAAGATGACTTCTATAGTAACAAGCAAAAAACCAGGGAAAGATACTTTGTTACGGTGATCGAAATATCAGCTCAGGGGATAGAGCGTTAGCCTTCTAATGAGGTGAATTTGGTTCGAATCCCAACGATGGCTGCTTGATACGAATTCCGCACCCGGTTTGCACAGACCTCAGTGCAGACATGAAATATCGTCAGTGGTAGACGGATAATGGGTTAAAGTGCTCTCAGCCGTCAGGCTCACCGTGAGGAGAGTTTTCTTAATGTCAACTCCCGGGCACCTCCACTCGCCGCGGTTTTATTAAACAACTGTTTCATAGCCTTATCTAGCAACCCTCACTGAGAGGCAACCCTATGATCGTCTCAATACAGCACTCTCAAAAATTTTAAACGAATCTTCGCGCTCATGGATATTTTTAAAAGTTGCTTGTTGAATTAAGTGAAAATTTTATCCTCGTTTAAGACTGGAAAAATTCAAATGAGAAAAAATACTTCGTCCTTCTATAAAGAAAGAGGTAGATAAATCTGCCGAAATATCGTATAACGACACTACACAAACACAATTATTTCATTTAATTACAAATATTTCGGTTAAAATAAATTTTCAAATCTAAACTATTCCTGTAAATTAAAATTTGGAGTAATAAAATATTTATATCTTCAGAATAATCAATTTCTTTTGAATACCTTAATTAAGTTAAAGAATTACCTCCTATATAAATCACATTATTAAGTGTTCATGTTTTTAGCTTTTATATTTTTTTTTTAAATTATCAAAAATTTTTTTTTACGCAGTATAAAAAATAATTCTTTCCTTCATTTTTACCAGGTTTTTCAATTGTTTCCATTTTAGAAAAAATCCTTCAAGATGCTTACAATCTTTTAAAAAGAAAAAATTAAATATATTTTATACTGAACAAATTGATTGAAAATATTTTCTTCGTAAGAGTCTTTAAAAAAAAAAAAAGAGCAAAATTTTCATTAAATCAGTTCAGATATTTTCCAGAAAATGCGTAGTATCATGAAAATGAGGGGAAAAAATATTTTTAAATAAAGCAGTGACATAATGAAATAAATTTATGACATATTCACTACTATTTTCGCATAGTTAACTTATCTTTTATAACATCAAATCATGTGTATTTATTAAAACTTAATTGTGGCGGCTGAACTTTTTTTGAATGTATCTTAAATTTGTCAAGGAAAATTCCGATATTTTCCTTTAGTTATATATGCTTCTATCACTGTTATTTGTGAATATCTGAAATTATTCACCTGCTTTTTATTTGTCTCCTAATTAAATTTATCATATACGAGGGTTGCTATTTATATTTCAGGCCTAATATAATTAAAACAAATATGTAGGATCGAAATTGGTTTTATTGTTTTTCAAAATATTCTCCATGATGATCAATACACTTTTGCATGCGTTTGAACCAATTTTCGAAGCACTTTTTCCAGTCCGATTAAGGTAACTCCAAAACATGCGTTTTGAATGCATCAACCGCTTCTTCGGGGGTCGAAAATCGTTGTCCACGTAATTTATTTTTGATGTGTGGGAATAAGAAGAAGTCATTGGGTGCCAAATCAGGGCTGTACGGCGGATGACCCATCAGTTCGATCTTTCGCTCCGTCAGAAATGCCTTTGTTTGAGTCGATGTGTGAGAGCTCGCATCAGAGATGCCAACTGCTCCGGACACGACAAAATAATTAAAAAAATGGTAATGAACTACAAATTAAATTTTGCAAATATACGACTATTTTTGCTCGCTTTTTAAGAGGTATAGCACGGCGTATCTACTTAAAAGTGGTGAATTATATAAGCCTACTAATTATTTAGAAATAGTGGTGGATAAAAATCTACCAAATTGAATTTATTAAACCGAGAAACACAATTATTGAACTACCACTTTAAAATATTTATTGGCTGTCCGGAGCAAGTTGGCATCTCTGTCGCATTGTCATGATGAAGAATGATTCGCCTGTTCTTCTGCTTTTTTCGAATTTCTCCGATGACTTCTGGCAAACAAATGGTCGTGTACCATTCAGAATTGACCGTCCTGCGTTGCTCTAACGCCACTGTTGCCACATGACCGTTAATGCCGAAGAAACAGGCAATCATCATGTGCTTCTTCCTCGAACAACTTTTGTTGGTTTTGCCTCGTCTTGGAAGACCCATACAGTTGATTGCTGTTTTGTTTCCGGCTCATATGCATATATCCATGATTCGTCACCTGTGTAGATGTTATACACAGCCTTTGATGTACCTTGAACGTATTTTTCCAACATTTCCTTGTACCAATCGACACGAGCCTTTTTATGAGCGTTTGTCAGATTATGAGGGATCCAACGCGAACAAATTTTTTTTCCGCTCAAATGTTCATGCAATATTTTATTGGTGCTAGTCAGACTAATGTCCAAAGACGCCTCTATCTCACGGTATGTCACATGACGATCTTGCTTTATTAGTTCACGCACAGCATCGATCTTTTCTGGCACAACAACGGATTTTGGACGACCTGCAGGGGATTCGTCCTGGATCGAACATCGACCACGATTAAATTCGTTATACCAATTTTTTAGTGCTGCAGGATGGCGCTTTATCGCTGAATAAAGAATTAAGTTCATCGAAACACTCTTGTCTTGACAATTCACGTCGAAAGTTATGAAAAATAATGGCACAAAAATGTTCACGATTCAATTCCATTTTTTGAAAGAGAAGAACTTTTAAATTTACTGTCAACAACACAAATGAAGCTATAATGGTAAATCGTCTGCTGAATTTATGTTTAAAAATATCCAACTTTCGATTAAAATCGTCTGCGGTCGCCTAGCAACACTTACTGTTGCCAAGGCCAGAAATATAAACAGAAACCCTCGTAATTTACTATGTACTTATCCTTTCATGCTATATTTCAATAATTTCATAACTTATTCCATCTTTTAACTTTTTATTCATAATTTTATAGCAACTTCAGCTTATTAGATTCTGTAACTCAACAATTTGTCTATTTTACAATTTCTTTTGTAATCAATTTATTTATTAAATTTATGCGCTTCTAATAAAGATATGCGCTTCGAATAAAGATAAAAATACCATGAAAATTATTTAATTCACTCTAAAATGAGAAGTTTTTTCCTTAGTACAAAAAGACATTTATTAACTTGAGGTAACGTAATTTAGCATGATTCATCTATTTTAATAAGAACGATTCAGAGAAAAGTAGGATAAAAAAAATGAGGTGTATTTTAATTTATATACTGCTTTAAAAAGAAGACACAGAAAACTTTATGATTTGTATGAATACTTTAAAAATAATAACAAAGAGTTTCTGTCAAAATTGTGTTAACCTAATAAATTTACTTTAACTGCTACACAATTTTAACCCTTGAAGACCAAAACTGGAAATTGCTAACACGCATAAAGGAATTTATCGTTTGGGACATAATTACAAAAAGAGTGTCAAAGTCAAGTACGATTGCTCGGACATAAATATTATTGGGACAAAAACTGCAAAGGGGAATCATTAAATCAAGTTTAATCATAGATATCAGTCTCAAAAAAGGAAAAAATTAATAAATTAAGGTATAAAGCTAACACCAACAATCTCCACATCACATACAAAAGGAAAATGCTTGAAACTCATAAATTGTGCAGTTACTTAAAGGTTATAAAAACTAAACAATAAGGTACAAAAGCCTGTTGCATTATTAAATATTATGGCCACATGCTTCATAAAAACACCATAAATTATTTGAAATAAATTTGTAAAAATAATTAAAATGCTATATCCTACTCACAGAAGAGGGGAAAAATTCAGATAAGCAAACTTAAACTTTTTGAACCAGATAAGAATTATAAACCAAGTTTAAAATTAAGAAACCAAAGACTAAGAAATAAAAAGGTGCTTCAGAAAGTTCGATTATATAGAGAATGACAATACATAAAAACTTATGAAGCATGCTAAATTTATTCACACCTCATCATCACTCATGCGTTTTTTAAATCGTATATTCCGGTCAATTAAAGTAAAGTTAGTTAGTTAAATGCATTGCAGTATCGATCATTGAATTCGTTGAAACACAATTCTTTCTAGTCTACGTCTTTTACCTAACTTAGATTAGATTTATTATTTGTTTGTGCATTTTACCGCAACCCATTTTTATTTTGTCTCATTTGAAATTTTGACGCATAATCAGTTTATGTTCTTCATGGCTTCGTGCCTGCCTTTGTGTTGAGTCTCCGTGTAATTATATACACAGAAAGACTTTAAATATTTAAGAAATCTTTGTGAAAAAATTAAGAATGCGTCACTTAAGAGAAATAATCCTTTGTGGGCTTTGCTTATTCTGAATAGAAACAGGTTCCCTTTCTTCACTTATGAGCCTGGAGGACCCACGTAAACATCTCAAACTTATAGAAGACACCAAAGCCATGTGGAGTAGCAACTATAATATAAATTGGATTAAAGCACACTCAGGCATTGAAGGGAATGAAGAGGCCGACTGGGTTGCTAAGGAAGCCACTAAGCATGGCCAGATTGATTTTGAGATCCCGGGTGAAAAATGCGATATTAAATCTTACATTAAGAACATTACTTTTAACCGCTGGAGAGATGACTGGAGATCTAGTGACAAGGGAAGACAAACCTATAAATTTTTTAAAGACCCAAGCATAAAGCGCCTGCAGGCCAATTTTTATTTAAACCAGCTCCTTACTGGCCACGGAGTGTTCGGGACCTATCAACAAAAATTTTTCAAAAAATCAGCTTCATGCAATTACTGTGGAGTGAGACAGGACATTGATCATCTAATCAAGCACTGTCCAAGATTCCGGGCACTTCGTGGAACCCACATGAATAATTGCGAAGAGGAACATCAATTCTTCGCTATATTGACCTGCAGGAAAATTGACTCAAATTATTAAACAAACCCTGGAGGGCATTCTAGCCCCAGATCAACTGACCCCAGTCATGAACCAACAATAGATCATGTCATCGAAAATTTTTACTAATCAACTTTCAGCCTTACATTTTGAATTTTTATCTACTTTTGATTTTAGACTTCATAGACTTCTAGTCAGACTTTTACTTTTAGATATTTACTATTTGGACTTTTAGATTTCATTGATTTTAGTTTTGAGAATTTTTTTTAATCTCTTGTTTCCTTATTATTATAATCATTTAATTCTCGACATTTACACCGGCGCTATTGGGTTTCATTGCCTTTAACACATGTTTTTAATTGTCAAGTGTTAATCCACTTTTAACTGATCACCACTACTGTCATTTGGCAAAATTTTACTGTAATTTTAGTTTTTAAAGAAATTTTATTGTAATAATTTTACTTTTACCTCCGTATACCCCCCTGGGGTGGGTCGGAGTTCAACCTATCTTATTCTGAAAAGAATGGAAAGAACAGTTTCTAACGGAAACAAATGTCACGCTTAAATTACAATCAGGATAAAGATACCCACACTACGCCACTTCGTGAAAATATGTATTAAACATTTTATTAAACAAGTTTAAGTTTATAACTTTAAAACTTTCTTTGAAGGAAATGAGATTGCGGACACTATGGCTAAAACTGGTGCTTGCGAGGCCTCTGGGTTATCGGCACCTCTCACCTTTTTGGAAATCTTCTCAAAAATAAAACACAAAAACAAGACCACTTGGAATGTCCCCCCAAAGCACCCATCAGCATCAAGCAACTGTTCTTCAGACCAGGCTTCGCCTCACCACATCCTCGATTGCCTGGGGCTCACCAAACAGGATTTAGCAGATGATCCATTGATGGTGTTGGATTTTTTGAGAGTGTATAACGTCATGGACCTGGTCCAGCACTGCTGGCCAATGGGGGCGTGCAACAACAACAAATTTATAACTAAATAATGTAAATATGTGTATAATAATACTTAATAAAAGAAATTTTTAACAAATAAGTAAAATATTTTGACCTGTTTTAGTGAAGCTTTCAACTAATCCGGTACCATCAGTTCTATCTGGAACGCCGCCGGGATTGGTTGACTCCAACTAACTCGTTCACCGGACTCCAACTAACTACAGATTCCTCCAGAATGCCTATTGAAATTGACAAAAATGTCATCAGTATAGAAAGCTTAAACTAAATTAAATATACACTGTTTACAGTATAGGGAACTTTAAAATTCAATGTAGAACAATCAATAAAGTATAAAATGTAAAGTTAAGGGTTTTACACTCTTTCAACATTCACAGGATCAATAGTTTTAAACAGAGCTTATTAAGAGCCTTGATTAAAACTTCAAAATTCAAATTTAGCAGCCAGTGCATTTTTGCAAAATTTAATCTAAAACCAAGTGTAGCATAATTACGGGTCAATTCAGGAGAAAATTCATTCCATTATGTGATATTATCGAATGATATTATCGTTAAAACTTACAGCAAAAATGCTGTCACCCTGAATAACT
This sequence comes from Parasteatoda tepidariorum, assembly GCF_982258835.1. NCBI lineage: Eukaryota > Metazoa > Arthropoda > Arachnida > Araneae > Theridiidae > Parasteatoda > Parasteatoda tepidariorum. Next base: position 129,586,953 of record NC_141755.1, on the reverse strand, counting down.
TTCGTTCTAATGATAACATTTTTACGAACCAAGTGTCAAACTGAATGGTTCCTGGGGGTGACCTCAAATGGGTTAGAGCTAACTATTTAGAAATCAGACAAAAATGTACTTTCTGTGAATAAATATTTGGAATCCTGACCCTTTAAAGCGGGGGGGGGGGTCGACAACATATCGAAAACATTGGGTGGCGATCAAGATTTATATATGGCGAAAGTTTAGAATAATGCAAATAACCTAACTATAGAAAAACAATAAAAAACAACCATAAGGAAACTGCAGGAATATAATGACAAGATGGCTAAAAATAGTGTGTCTCTTGCTAAGCTACGAAGAGAACTTTTGGATCTAGTTTCTGGGCAATGAAAACAGTTTAATTTTTAATCCTTTAAAAATAAAGTTTTAATCTATTAATAAATTACTTATGATTTTTCAAGATTTTAAAATTTGAACGTTGAACTACTATCTTACTTTTTTTAAAGTTGTTTTAACGTTATTTGTATGAAAATTTTGCACTAAAACTAAATTTACATTAGTTATTATAAATTTATGAAGAGTTGTAAGGCTATGTGCTTTATTAAAATTATTTTGTTATATTTATAATCACCACAACATTCAATATTTAATTACCAATAAGAGTTTGAAATCTTTGAAAAATTTAAATTTGTCAAAAGATGGCGTCAATGCCCTGAGGTCTCCAGTAGAGTAAAGTTTACTTTTTCGTTGAATTTTGTAGTTTTAGATTATTTCGAGATTTGCTAATTTCAGTTTTACTAGTTTTAATTGTTGAATTAGAGAAAATAATGTGATCCCCCACTACCCTTAACTATTTCCAGCATTTATGTAAACAAATTCTTTCATTTGCACTTTTTTTTAAAAGAAACTATTAGGAGATGGTCGCAGAAATTACAGGTGAAAAAATAGTTTAGCAAAAATATTTGAAAATTAATGCTGTTTATAGGAACTATTCTTCACACCGCCTTATATAAGGTAAAAATATTAAAAGAAATTATCTGAAACTAAACGCGTATGTGGTAGATAATTTCAAGTTTTTCCGAGTTGAATTAACAATTTAGATTTTCTATCAATAAATCAGTGACCTTCATTGGTTAAGTAATCTGTGGTTTAGTTTATAGAAAACTATAAATAGAATAAAAATGTTTGAATTTCTTCCTATAGGAATTAAGTGGATACCTTTTAAGCATTTTGAACATTACAAATATCGTAAAACAGAATAGCTAAGCATTTTGAACATTACAAATATCGTAAAACAGAATAGCTAAATGCCATAAAACTTATCATTTTTAAGTTTAAAAATTACATAAAATTTTATTTAAATTTTTACTTTGATTATTTAATATAATTTATTTAGTGTAGTGTAGCAAGCTTTGTATCTTTCCTATCAGTTCTTTTATTTCAGTTGATTTTTTTTTGTGATTCGCCAAACAATTGTTAGAAATGAGTTTTTAAAAAAAATTATTTCGAAAAAATTAATTCAAAATTTTTTAAAAATAATTATTTCTTTAACTATGCTGATGTATGTTAATTGTAAAAAAAATAAGAATGTCAGTATTTAGACTCAAACGAAAACATTGCAGCGAATAGAAATTAAATATAAAGGTTAGAGAATTTTAAAAAATTAATTCATGATTTCGTTTTTGGCTGCTTACTAGGGTCATGGTTTTTGTTCATCAAGGGAAAGCGGATGGCCAGTGTGAAAATTATATAAATAACCATTTAAAAAATACACATCCTTGTAACATTTGTAAACAAGTAATTTTCCGAATTATAATTTTTAAAGAAGTCTTCTACCTACTAATATAAGAGAGTTCACTCTTGAAATTGCTGATCCTACATAAAATATACTACCCTACATGGGAGCTTAAAAATTTGCACTTCATAAGATTTGCGAATTATATTAAGTAAACTTAGTTTGCAGTAAGAAAAGTTGATATTATTTACTCATTTCACTAGTTTATTAAAAATATAATTTCAAAAAGTAAAAGGAAAAGTTAGGCATATAATACCCCTAATTAAACAAGAGTAACAATTGTTACAGTTTGACATTCTTCACAAGATAACTTGTTTTGCAGACGATTTTGTCCTTTTTTTAAGTTAAAGCCAGGTTACGCATTTTTGAAACTTTTGCATCTAAATTTGAAATTTTAAAGTCTGATGACATGCATGAAATGACCCCTAGTCAAAAGAATCATTGTTAAATAGTTGCAAGGCCAATTGATTCGAAAAAAATTAACAACTTCTTTTCAATGAAACAAATATCAATAAACCATTAATATTCTTGATTCCTTATTACGAAATATTAGACCAAAATTTGTATTCATAATTTATTCACAATGTGTGTTAAAACTATTATAGGTCATTCAAGTAGAAAAAATTCTGTTAAAAAAGAATTTGAGATGAAGATTCCAAAAATAGCACTGTTTTTGAATCTTTGCAATTTTTTATTAGCTGTTTAAGAAAGCAAGATATATCGAGCATTTTCCTGATATAGCAATATTTATAATAAGAATTTTGACAATTGAATATGAATTTTACTATGAAACAAATAAAAGTACCAAAACAATTGATTAGTATATTAATTGAAAACTATGCGTGATAGCATAAAGAATAAGATTGAGAAATGTTGAAATTATCAAATAATCTTTGAATTTAAGGAAACATTTAGAGCAAGGAGCTAATTTAAACTTCAATATAAATGACAATTTTTTGAAGAAATTTAAGTTTTTCATATTATGGCATGCATTATGCATCAAAATTTTTTTATGTTCTCGACATAACTACAAACAATCTCTGCAAGTTACAGCAATATGACATTTTTTAAGAAAAACTTATTAAGTATATAATACAGTAGCCTTAAAGAGTCTCATAATTCTTTGAAGTTTTAGACAGATTAAAGATAACTTAAACGCAGTTTAAAAACAAACTCATTTCTTAAAAAATCTCCCCAAACACTAAAGAGTTTTAAAGAAACCTGGGAAATTAAATTACCGTGAATAAAAAATGTCTAATAAAATATACAGCAATCAAATTACGAATTAATCTATAATTGCATTTAAAATTTATTCTCTCTTTTAATAGCGTGAAGTAAAATAGAATACTTCAATAAACCTAATTATGAAATACTTTATGGAATTTTCATTGATTAAGAGACAAATTTTGTCCCGCCCATTTAATTTAAAAACAAAATTGTTCTATCCAGTTTTAATTACAGCACATGAAAGGTTTTCTGCGAAATTTCTAAATTCTATTTAATTCGTGATTGAAATTCGTTGGAGACGAAGATTGAGAATGAAATTCGTGGGAGACGAAGCACTCTAATAATACGTAAAATTACATTTAAAAATCTACGACTGCAGATTTAAAAAAAATATATGTATTGAATTAAAGTTCAAGCATAATTATCAAGAAGCAAGATACGAAGTGGATTTAGACTTACCTAGTGAAACTTCGTGTAACGCGACGAATTTGTACCACGTCGAGAGTCACTTATCAAACAAAAACACTGCATTTCAATAAACAGATGCACTTCTCAGCAGCGCGAAAGAGATGAACAGAATGAACGAGAAAATGATGCACTTTTATTGAACGATAACAAAACGTGAGAACGCGTCGATCCGCTCGTTTTTGCTCATATCCGAATTCACAAACATTAAGCTAGTTTCGTCAAGTGTGGATACAGCGGGTTCGAATCCTACCTTTGCCCTGTATGTATTCTCCGTGATATCCTTCTTCAAATTGTTCGATCTGTATTCTATTATTTTATACATACATACATATTAAACTAGATTATATTTATACATAACCTAATAAGCCCATATTATATTTATACATACATATCAAACTAGATTGTCATATTGTGTACCCCCTAATATACCTATAATTATTTCATCTGGTAGGGTACACTAGTACCCGGTAATATAATACCGGTTCCAATATGAATATTATGGATCATTATTAAGGTAAGATATTGGGCTATGTGTTAATGCAGAATATTGACTTCGCATTTCTTCATTTTAACGCTATTCAACACACTATTATATTTATACATACATATCAAACTAGATTGTCATATTGTGTACCCCCTAATAAACCTATAATTATTTCCTCTTGTAGAGTACACTATTATCCGGTAATATAAATATTATGGGTCATTATTAAGGTAAGATATCAGGCCATGTGTTTAAACGGTTTATAAACCTAAATTGAGCACACATGTATGTAATTTCTATAAAGCAATAAAGTGCCGTCGTAGGTGAATCTTTCGTTTGATGATCTGAAGCGTATCCTTTTGTAACCCCGTGCTTTCCTTTCTTCCATTTGAGGTGGGTCATTGCTTATAGCTAACACACGCACGAATAAGTAAATAAAAAGATTTTATATGGTCAAGAGATAGGGATAGCTTGACTGGTAGGGCACACGTCTGAGAGGTCGTGGGTTCGATTTCCACCGAACGAAGACCCCATGTGTACAAATGGGTCACTGGTGCATGCTAAACTTGTAGGAATCACAAAGTCCTCCTAGTTCCCATCACAAACCAATACCCCTGTGAGTATTGGATCTGATATTGAATGTGTTCTTGTTCAGGTCGAAATTATAATCTGCGGATGGATGGATGATGTGTGAATGTGTCCTCCCTGTAAATGTGATATGACGTATGTATGTTGTCTCTGGATCATTTTCAGGGATGTTTCCCAGACCGTCGCCAATAGCCTATTGAGCAGCTCTCGTGCTACTTAAAAAAAGACAAGTAACAGTACCAGTTATGTGGTTAGATGAAACGGAGTCATTGACTTTTGCTATAAATCTGCAGCATTGAAGTATCGAGGATTTGAATCCAATCATATCACTTGATGTTCTTGATACTTTCCGTAGTGATGTCCATCTGTAACTTCCGTTGCCCATATTTAATTACACATTGACACGAACTTCAAAGCAGTGAGCGCACAAGACTTATGCATGTCCCGAATGAGAAACGAGTAAAAGTTTTGATACTATTGTGTCTCAGTGGCCGAGTGTAAAGAATTTATAGGTTAGGTAGCTGGTGTTAACGTTCTCTTAGAGCTACACTGTCCCACGGTGGACTAAATTAAAGACACGGTTCCTAGCAGAACGACAGAGTCAAGCAGCTCTGAGTGTAGTCAGTATGCGAGTGGGTGACCACTTTGAGCAGCCTGCTGAGGGACAGAGGGTTCGGCACTTATGTTAGAACGCTAAACTGTTCTAACATAAAGTGCTTGACTTCGCTCGCAAGTTGTCGGGCTACAAAAGCAGGGACGCCATCTCCTCTGCGGAGGATCAAAGTTGAGATGGCATGCCTTAGGATCATCCTTAGTGATTTTTCCCAGACTGTCGTCAATAGCCCATTGTACAGAGCTGTAGCGCGACTTAAATGAAGTAGGTATCATCCGGATAGGGGGAAAACTTCCTCCGATTGTGTTTTAAAGCTTTCGGTGGTAAATGTAATTAAATCTCACCGGTTATTTCAGAACTGGAAAGGCAAATTTGGGAGTTAGAGAAGCGTGCTACGAAAAATGGGTGATAATCAGGGCTATCATATCTAGTTGTGGTTGTGTAGTCAGGGCAAGGAATTGTTCTTATCACTAATGAATCCGAAACTATTGTTAACAACCCATTGGCATAGTTGCATTTTACTTTATAACCTTCGTTGAGCAGCCGATGCAAGTTTGTGGATTTACAACTGCTGATTTTCAACTCCATATTTTAGTAATTTTTTAACCAAACCCAGAAGACGAGGGAACTCATGGATCAAGCAGTAGAGAAAATTTGTCTTCGTAGAGGACGTTTCGATGGAAATGACCTGCATTGGCATGGAGAGAGAAACCACGAAATCCTCCTTCAGTTAGCCTGATGGCTAGGGGGCTCTGATCCATGATCCGTCTACCATTGAGGATACATTGAGGATCACTGTGGTCCGTGCAATCGCATCGTTGAGCGTATCTACCAGCCATAGCTGGGATTTGAACCAGGTTCACCTCATTGGAAGGCGAACGCTCTATCTCCTGAGTCACCATGACTCTATTCCAATGATTCATATAAAATTAAATCTATTATTGTCAATGTAGTCGAAAGCCGAGTGTTCAAAAATTACCCCCACGGGAAGAAGATCGCTCAGCCTGGCATTTTAACCACCACTAAAAAGCCGTAAAGCTATCGAGTATTAAAAACAAAACAAATGGATAAAGATTGATAACCGTAATAGAGATGGTTTGTGTCCCGAAGTCAATGAATAACATCAGTCATGACGATCTAGAAGCATGAAAATCATTTGTGTGATTTTTTCATTGTGGTTAATATAAGTCCTAATGTCTGTTTTTTGGTCCAGCAATGAAATGATCGTCAAGACACTGTTCCCTGTATTGGCTGTGATCAGTAAGGGGGTGGGTGACCACTTTGATCAAACCGCGTAGGGACAGAGGGTGCGCGATACCTGTTCACGTTAAGCAGTACTACCGTAAAGTTGTCTACTGCACACGCAGGTCGTCGGGCTACCAAAGCTGGAGGGCCATCCCGTCTGCAGAGGTTCAAAATTGCGATGGCAGGCCTCCGGATCATCCTCGGGGATGTTTCCCAGACCGCCGCCAATAGCTCATTGTGTAGCTCTAGTGACGTAAATAAATTGTTTTTGACGTATGCCTGTTTAGGCAGAGGGGGTGCGATTGTTCTTGTTTTATAGTGGCGCCATCTATGGCCAAGAATTCGACTTCTGCCACACCATACGTCGCTCCCGTTTATAGGGCTGACCCATTCATACATCCATTCATTCATCCACAGATCGTAATTTTGACCTGAATCAGAGAACGATCGATCTCCAATCCAGTACCCCCAGTGGTATTGATTTGTTATGGAAACATGGAGGACTTTTGCAACTCGACAGATTTAACGTGCATCAGTCACTTTACTACACGGGGAGTCTTCGGCCGGCGGGGTTCGAAGCCACGAACTCTCGGACATGGGCCCAGCGTACTATCAACCAGGCTATCCCTGCCCTTGCTAGTATTGTCTTCAGATTATCATTGAGGATGATTTTCAAACAATCTCTGTAAGTAAAACCGAACTTAACCTTTTAATGGGCCCTTTATTTCTAGTAAAGGTAAATTAAAGTATTTTTGGAATTGAAATTGTTTTAAGAACAGTAATTGATATTAAGAAAGAAAAAAAACTCATTTAGTTTATAAAAATGCCATTTTTTTGGTGGTAAATATATTTAAGATGACCTATTAGGAACTTACTGACTTTTATTTTTCTTTACTTATAAAATAAATTCCTTAAATGCTACAAACTTCAAAAGGAATTATGTATTTTATAGTTTTTATACGTTTTTTAAAAGTGACAAATGGTTACCAATATTATTCAAACTCACTTCAAGAAGGCTGAAGTTATTAAAAAATGGAAACCTAAATTAAAAGTGGTAAAACGAGGTGACAAGTATACTTACCACGGCCTTCAAAAGGGTTAACTTAATGACAGAGACTTTTGTTTTTCTTTATAAACTCGAAATTCTCTAAAACTTTAATGTCTCAAAACTGATTTTCATTTATCATATCAAAAGAAAGCCACATTTACTTTTCAGTTCGGAGCGTTTATAGCGTTCTTTAGTGTTTTTTTTTCTTCATTAAATGAAAAAGGCCGATATTCTTATTTATCTCTGTCCTTATTGCGTCTTCAAAAATGTCTTTTCCGCGCTAGAAAGAAAAAAATTATTTTATGACGTTTTGTAAAATTTCAGAAATAATTGAGAAAATAGTTTGAAAACATGTATTTTTTTCCTTAATTTCCTTGAAGTCAAAAGCGAACGCAAATTTACTCCGGTTCTGTTCGAATAATGACGTAAAAGACTAAATATTCAACATTTAATACTACTCCTGTTACATGAATTTGTACATTAAATGATCATAAAACGTGTCATATTCAATTTAAATTGAATAAGGAAATTTCAAAAAGATAAAATGATACGAAATTATTTAAAATTTTGTCATGAGCATTTGCTGGTCTTCGAAAGCAGAAATAAAGGCTCTCTCTGTAACCATTCTCTCAACTTTCGAGTGTTTCAATGAGATGGCTATCTGTTGAAAGATTAGACAGCGCCACTGGTGCAGAGCTGAGTTTAAATACCTCAATACTGTTTCGAGGCAACAGAAAAACTAATTGCAACTCTGTTCCATTCAAAGATCCGAGCTGCATCTATTGTGGCACACCTACAATGGTTCTGACTCGGGATAATAAATATTTGTAATTTATACATACCCCGGGTTCGAATCCCAGTCGATACGAATTCCGCATCCGGCTTGCACCGACCACAGTGCTGACGTGAAATATCCTCAGTGGTAGACGGATCATGAGTTAGGATCCCCTTGCCGTGAGGCTAACCGTGGGAGTTTCTCGTGGTCTTCCACTCCATGTAACTGGAAAAGATAATCGGTCGCTACGGTGCATACCACAGTGGTTAAGCATCCACTGGAAGATTACTCTTTTGTTCTAATGTTCTAAAAAGTCCCGTAGTGGACTGATTGTTAAGACACAGTTCCCAGCAGATCACCGAAGTCAAGCATCACTGGCTACGGTCAGTGTGTGGATGGGTGACCACTTGGATCAGCCTGCGTAGGGACCGAGGGTGTGCGGTATGGGTCCTCGTTAAACTGTTCTACCGTAAAGTGCTCGACTTCGCTTGCAGGTCGTCGGGCTACCGAAGCGGGGGTGCCATCCCTTCTGCAGAGAATCAAAATTGTGATGGCATGTCTTCGGATCATCCTCAGGGGTGTTTCCCAGACAGTCGCCAATAGCCCATCGTGCAGCTCTAGTGCGACGTAAATTAACTATAACTATAAATAACTAATGTTCTAAATGAGCTGATTTAACATACTAATGTTTTCATGTGGAAAATTCTTTCTTCGTAAACTAATTGCGTGAGTTGCATCCTGGGTATTTGAGACTAAAGCAACTTTTTCAAATAGTCACCAGTTCCTTCAATGCAGAAAAAAAAGTCGCAATGCAGATCTACTTCTTCCGGGCAATGCTTTACGCGGCTAAGTGGTCACAATAATTTTTTGGAATGCGATTTCGTACTCCATTTTGTCGGCGAAATCAGACAGAGAAAGCAGACAGTTGAATGCATCGGTAGGCGAACTATCGCAGCCAAAGAAAACAGAGTTAATTTAAACAAATAATTTTAATTTTGAACGATAAAAATGAAAGAAAAAAGAGTGAACATTATTCAGAAAGGAACTGACATGGGGAGCACATTTTTGTGCCTTTGAAAGGTCTGTAGTGCAGCTACCACTACAAAAATACAAGATAAAATTCCGGCAGACAAAATTCTGCATCCTTTTCATTAATAAAGGTTGACATTGTCGGTATAAACACTCCCCACAGGTTTTGACGAGGAGATGAATTTCCAAATGAGCATAGGTTAGTTTAAGTGTGGTGTAAAACCACTCAGTAGAGAGGACAGATAATCATCGCCGGGACAGTGTGATGGTCAATCTAAGGCACCCTTTTCATACAAAACATGAATTCCTCTTTATAATTCTCTCACAATTGATTTGGCGATATTTCTTGTAAGCAGTATTCCAAAATGCCCGCCGCCTCCCAATAACGGGATCAATATTTGACACGTTTATTCGCCTCCACGAAATGTATCTGCCGTTGCGAGAAATTTGCTCAATTTCCATACAAATAGTTTTCAATTGACTTTTCTCCCCCTCTGCTCTCTTGGGGGATTTGTTCTAAATTGCCTCTCCCTGATATCGTGCCCCCCACCCCCCTCGTTTTAGTCATCTTTTGGTTGGAATGGAGGGTGATTTGTATTCGATTATTTTCTTATTACCATCCGCCTCTACCAACCCCAATATCTTTTTATCGTCTGCCGTGAAAGGGATGTACTCGAACGGCTGGCTACTCGAGAGTTAAAAGAATCGTAAAGGAACTGGAAACGTTTTCGCTGTGCGCAAAAGAAAAAAAAGAAAAAATGGACGTTGACGTAGTGTTTGTTCGAATGATTCGAAATGTGGATTTTAGGCGGGAAAAAGAGCGCCGCGGATAGGAGGAAATAAAATAGCGCAGATGATATTTTAAAGTACAAAAACGCATTTTTCACACAAGAACGCGTTTTTCATGAATAAATGCACCTTTTTTTTTAACCGCTCCCCTGATTATCCCGAATTAACTCGGGATAATCAGGGGAGCCCGAGTTAATTCGGGCCCGACACAATTGTTTTGGGTTTACGACTACTAATGTTCAATTCCGTAGCCTTGTCATTTTGAACCCAATCCCGAAGACAAGGGAACTCCTGGAACAAGTATTGGCAGAAATTTGCCTTCGTGGAGGACTTTTTTGATGGAACTAACCCGCATTTGCGTTTCATGGAGAGGAAGACCACGAGAATCTCCCACGGTTAGCCAGACGGAAAGGGGAATCTAACCCATGATCCGTCTACCACTGAGGATATTGTCACGTCAGCACTGTGGTCGGTTATAACCGGATGCGGAATTTGTATCGATTGTGACTCGAACCCGGTTTGCCGCATTGGAAGGCGAACGCTCTCTATCCCCTGAGCCATCGCGGCTCGTATGTATAGATTGCAAATATTTATTGTCCCGAGTATACTCGGGCATAGCAGAATTCGTCAATACGTTTTGTTTTATCACGTTTTTATTCGGCCGGAAGCAAAACGAAAAAATAATAATAATAATCTGCTGAGATTGGAACTTTGTCAATATTTGTTTGAGATTTTTGCTATTTGTGGGACTGCAGACGCGTTTTGTGCAATTGTATAGACCAGGGGTGACCAACCTGCGGCTCTTTGAAGGATTATTTGTGGCTCGCGAGTCCCATGCGGCTCTTAGAGGGATTGTGGCTCTCGATAAATGTACCCGAGTTCCCTTTTCATTTTTGTGCTGTTATATTTTAAAAAATTATTATCGTTCCGTATGTTCCGAATTTTGGAAATTTGTACCAGAATCGAAGTATCCTGAATTAAAAAAGGTTGCTTGTAGAATTATTTATGTATTCGGAACAACGTACTTATGTGAATCATTGTATTCCACTTTAAAATTCGTGAAACACCGATAAGTCTTAACTAACCAGCATCTCAAAGAATTACTGAGAAGTGCCGTCTCACAAATTATTCACCAAAGAGAATTATCAAGAGAAGTAAAATAAATGTGTTTAATATTTAAATTGAATACACATATTTTGTACTTTTATTTATATGTTTTCAATAAATATAATTTCTGTAAAGAAAAATTTAATACCTTTTTTACATACCTTTTAAATACGTATTTAATTGCGGCTCGCGAAAAATTTCAAATTTTGAAAAATGGCTCGACTATAAACAAAGAAGCTCCTGGTATAAAAATTGTTGATTTTATGAATTTTTTTTTCTTCTACAAAATAATTGGTAAAGAAAGCGGTTAAGTAGGAAAAAGAGCACTATGGATAGGAGGAAATAAAATAGCGCAGATGATATTTTAAAATACAAAATTTGATACAAAAACGCATTTTTCATGACTAAATGCACCTCTTTTTTTAAAAAAAAAGATTCGAATTTTTGACTCTCAAATATGAGATAAAGGGATGAGGTGTTTTTATCTTTTCATAGACAGGGTCGATAACTACTCACTCCCCCCGCAATGTTATTAATTTATTCATTTTCTTAATCTGACAGAATATCTTTGATGGCTCAGTTTAGAACATTTTTTCGGTTCAACGCGATTTTTTTTTTTTTTTTTTTTTTGTACTCTAACTCAATCCCCCCTTGCGATCGCTTCAATAAGGCTTAGAATAAACATCAAAAGTTCCTCCTTTAAAAAGATAAAATATACACTGTAAAAAAACTCGGTAAATCTTTAACCGGTATTTGGTGCAAAGTTTCTCATTATCCGAAAGTTCAGTTAGAAAGAAGATCATTTTATTTTTTAGCTACACCCTAAATTGTGAAGTAGGATCGAGGAATACTTCGCAACTGACTGCACCAAAATTTGGTAAGAGACGTAAATTTTTGACTGTAAACTGAATGACATTTGCTTACGACGTATGTATCAGGACGACTCATATAGCATGTTGGTACAATTATCATTTAGGTAGGTAAATGCTTTATTTCCATTCATTAGAATTCATTTCTTTTTATGCTGAATTTTTAAATTGGATTGGTAGAATAAGATGGTTAGAGGAATGTTATAAAATAAACCACACTTCCGGCAAATAGTTTTGTTGAGGTACATAGCAAACCTGGCTTGCATTAAAAATACCTAATAATGGTGAAACGTTCAACTGCTTACATACATACAGTCGGACCTCTATTTAACGAAGACGATAAGTCCCGATAATAAGTTCGTTATAAGGAAAATTCGTAAAATAGAAAATTCCCTTTTGAAAAACACAAAACATATTTCAAATTCATAAACACAAGACATAATTAAAACAGCAATGGATACACTTTTATCTTGTAAACTAGTATCTACTATTTATTTTATATATCCAGGGGTGATTGTGAGCTCAAGTCAAAATTCCGGAAAATTTCTTGAGTAAAAAAAATAAAGTTTAAATCGAAAAAAATTTAAACAAGGTTTTTTTCTTTTTCTCAATATTTCTTAGTTTACTTAAAATATATTTAAAATTTTACACATACCTATGATAACCTGGAGAAGTAATTGAAATTTTCAAATATATCTTTCTTGAGTTTATGATTATAATAACTATTTACTGATAAAAAATGAATATTAATCTTGAATATAAGCTTATAAAGTATCGGGTTCTCCCTTACAAACAAATAAAATAAACTGTGTTTTTAAGTTCCACCTTTGAAAATTTGATTTCTGGAAACTTTAGTGATCATTGATTTTTTGAAACGTCTGAACCTTTGATCTCCGGAAACTTCCGGATCACGGTTAGCGAAAAATCCGGAGCACAATCAGCCCTGATATATCTTAACCATAAATGGAATCCGTATGGAAAGCAAGAATTGATTAAAACATTATCCAGTGTTACACTATCATGCTACATACATCTTCAACTGAAAAAACCTAACTTTATCGATAAAATTATATCTTCATTTATGATAAAAGTAATTTTAAACATGCATTACCACATGAGTTTAATTGCTACTGATAAAATACGTTCATTTTGTCAGAGTTTTTCATTTGAGATGCAAACAAAAAGGGATGCTTTCTCAAAAACGTGTGGCTTCAACAATCATATGGAGTTAAGATGGAATGTGTTGTAGGAGGGTATTGACAAATTGATGCTGAATATAACTCTAGAAAATGAAAACCAGATCATATAAAGCTTTTATTTAATACATTTTTGCAGAGCTCGAGATACAAAATATAAATATTTTTATCCATAGGACTTTTAGTTGTATAAATTTTGCTTGATAATTAATAAGGACAGGCCATGGGAGACATTTCCCACACGAGCTTCCTAAAGCTAAATTAAAAAGCACGTGTAATTTGTTCCCAACAGAAGCATGTATAGGAGATCCAATATTGGCGAATTATCAAAATATAACATAGCCAACCAGCATATCAATATTGGGTTTAAAAGAATACCTTGGCGATCACGAGTCGCCAACAAATTTATGAGAATAATTACAACCATGCAACTGAAACATTTAGCAGTTGGAAATTAGAATAAAAAGTTCAAAATAGATATTTGTTTTCGATTAGGCGCGACAGTGAATTAATAAGTCGGCATTAATAATAAAAAGTATCCGTTACATAGATTTATATGAGAAGAAATAAATAGTTTGATATTCGTTTCAAAAGATTAAGTCTTTAATTTATTTTAAACGAATAATTCTATTAATGAAAAAAAAAGCTTAACTAATTAAAGATATTTTAAAAGATAGGAAATTAATTTGTAATGCCAATTGTGGCCTCACAAATCAGTTAGAGGTCATTTCCTCCATGAAATACGTTAACAAGTTTAAAATGCTGTGAAATATTTTGGGAAATAGGGAAGGCGGATCTCAAAGAGTAGTTCGCTCAATAGAAAATTCACTTCGCTATTTGGAAGTTATTTTACGAAGAGATTTCCAAAATGTTCTTAGTCCCTCGAAAAATTCGAAAAAGTTCATTAAATAGAAGTCCAACTGTATATATAAAGAATAATAATCAGTGTTTTATTTCTTCAAAAACACCTACGCAACCTGCAACCGCTATTTGGAGCTAGAGAAAATACCAAAATGTGGTAAAATTGAGCACCCTTCTACGTAGCCAGTCAATGAATACCGATTTTTGGTGTCACGTGGCTCGGAATTGTTTACAGTGTAGAAGGCGGTAAGGATTTAGCTGCTGCTATCATTTAGATTGCAGATTATCGTCAGAGACTTGAGGTAAAAAAAAAAAAACCCATATGGATGTTTATTCCATAATCTTATTTTTTCCGTAGATTAAAGTAAAGTGGTCGGGTCGTCATAAAATAAATGAGGCCCAAAAACATGAGAGTTCGAATATGGAATCGAAGGCACCCAGAGAATCTCATTTATAAATGTTTGGGGAATCACGTAAAAGATTCTCTCTCGAGTGTCATGAAATGATAATTCAGAGAGAGAGAGAGATGTCACCCAAATGATACCCTTACTCGGGAAGATTACTTCGATTTTTATTTTATATACAAGAGACATCAAATCCTGGAAAGTCAGTCTCGCATTTCTATTTGAGGAAACCATGATCTCAGAATAAATGTTTGAATAAAAATGAATAAGTAATAAATACATGGTAAAGAATTTGTAAGTCTCAGATGCAGTAGTTTGTATGTATGTATGCCTATATATATAAATTTTTTCACGATAATTTTTCAAAGCGTCTTTGATCGCCTATTTAACATTGTGAGTCATCTCCGACCCCATACGTTTTTGATGAGTTTAAGCAAATCAAGTAAATTTTCGGCTTCGAACCATACATTTTGTGCTCTTAGAAACGTGCCGTCGAAAATTCATACCCTGAACTTCTGGGTAACAAACTTTTTCCTAACGCTAAGTATTTGCCACATACGATAAAATCGCATCTATAATTTATTTTTATTTTCATAACCGTCGTTGAACAGTCAACCCAATTTTTCGGGTTTACGACAGCTCATGTTCAACTTCGTAGCTTTGTCATTTTGAGCCCAATCCAGAAGACAAGGGAACTCCTGGGTGAAATTTGCCTTCGAGGAGTATTTTTAGATGCAACTAAAAATACTCCGCGAACGGAATTCCTATCAACCAACCATCGCTGCTATTTGAGTCCGGTTCACCTCATTTGAAGAGGAATCCCCTGAGTCACCATCCCCTAAGACTTCTATAATTGGTGATATTTTTTGCGTGCGCTTATACTTTTTTCACCCACTGTAGAAATGAAAAAAGTGGTGAACAACCGGTTTTTGTCTAATTTTATTGCTTTAAATATCGACATAGGTAGTATTTTGAGCCGCAATGGCTCAGAGGATAGAGCGTTCGCCTTCCAATGAGATGACCTAGGGTTCGATCCCGGCGATGGCTGCTCGATACGAATTTCGCATCCGTCTTCCACCAACCACTGTGCTGACGTGAAATACTCTCAGTGGTAGACGGATCATGGGTGAGAGTCCCCTTGCCGTCAGGTTAACCGTGGGAGGTTCTCGTGGTCTTCCTCTCCATGTAACGCAAATGCGGGTTAGTTCCATCAAAAAGTCCTCCACGAAGGTACCCATTACTCAATCCAGGAGCTTCCTTGTCTTCTGGATTGGGTTCAAAGTGACAAGGTTACGCAGTTGAACATTAGTACTCGTAAACCCAAAAAATTGAGCCGGCTGTTCAACGACGGTTATAAAATAAAATAAAGTAGGTAGTGTTTTATGATTAAAAAGAAAAAATAAATGTCCAAAAAGAAAGTGGAAACTTTATTAAGGTAAAGCGAACATAAGGTAATTTGCGACTACCATATTTGCTCTTTAAATCTGACAATCGGAAATATAACTAATAAATCACGTGAGTTTTTTTTCTTCATTAATTTATCTTTTTTTTTTTGTCTTTAATTTACCTTATACCTTCTAGGTTTTAAAAGCAATTTGCTGGAATTAAATTGATGATTGATTACGCGAAGAAACAGGAAGTCATGCTTATAATCAGAGAAAATTGATCACTTTTTCTGATTATGAAAGCCATTGCTTATTTCTTACTGAAATCCAGGTTAAAGTTTGCAATAATAACGATACAAAAAAACAAAAAAAAATAACTGCTGACTAGAGATAAGTAATGTAAAAAATAAAATAAAAACGTTAAATCAAAATGAAATTGATACAAAAACAAAAGGAATGAGATAAGGAAAATAAAGTTAAGTTTTAAACATGAACGCAAACAAGAAAAATAAAATTGTCAAAAATAGAAAGTTTTTTCTTTTCTTTTTCGGACAAGACAGGGGAAAATGTATCCTCTGCATGACTTTTATCTTCTTTTTTTTTAAAACCTTCGTTGAAAAGCCTACCCAATTTTCGGGTTACAAATTTTCAACTCCGTAGCCTTGTCATTTTGAACAAAATCCAGAAGACAAGGGAACTCCTGTATTGGGAGACATTTGCCTTCGTGGAGGACTTTTAATGGAACTGACCGGCATTTGCGTTACATGGAGAGGAAGACCACGAGAATGGTTAACCTGACGGCAAGGGGACTCTCACCCATGATCCGTCTACCACTGAGAATATTTCACGTCAGCACTGAGCCGGATTCGGAATTCATATCGACCAGCCATCGACGGGATCGAACCCGGCTCACCTCATTGGAAGGCTAGTGCTCTATCCCCTGAGCCATCGCGGCTTAAGTTTTTTTTTAAAAATTACTTTTCTTTTTTAAAAATCAAAAGATAAAAATAAAGTAGATTCTGTATTGACTTAATTTATTAAATCAGGCGCTTTAAGGTTAAATCAAGCTATTAAATCAGGTGCTTTTATCAGGGGCCGCTGAAGGGTGGGGAAACATATTTGCAATATTTGCGGGCCGGAATAGCCTGGTTGGTAGGGCAGTGGGTCCATGTCCAACAGTTTGCGGATTCGATCCCCGCCGAGTCGAAGACTCCCTGTGTAGTAAATGGTGACTGATGCACGTTAAATCTGTCGAGTAGCAAAGTCCTCCATGTTCCCATAACAAATCAATACCTCTGGTGGTACTGATCTAGGAGCTTTCTTGTCTTCTGGATTGGGTTCAAACTTACAAGGCTACGGAGGTGAATATTAGCAGTCGTAAACCAAAAAATAAATACGGTCGGTTGTTCAACGATGGATATAATTCTCAATACTTGCGTAGTTAAATTTGCAATATAGAAATAGATAGTTTTTTTGGTGACGGAAATTATAAAAAAAAATTGAAGTAGAGACTTTCTTAAAATAATGTTTCCATATCAAGCGTGCTTTAATATTTCCTTTTTGAAAACTCTTACTAAATCATCCCTTACTCATACTACAGCAGAAATGGATATACTACCCATAGTTTTTGGATGGGTGCACTCCCCCCAACCTTGTTACATCCCCCCCTCTGTTAAATCCGAACTCGATATATTTCTCATACCTCCAACACAAACGGAAATAGGTCTGAGTATTACCCTATCCGTCTCCCCATTGTGAAAGTAAAATTTTAAAAGATAATGCACCTCTTTCGAAAAATATGAAAGTTTCTACTTGTCATTTATTTTTACAAACCCAATTTTTTTATGACTGGATCAAGTACTGGGAGAAATGTGGCCTCCGTGGAGGACTTTTTGATAGAACTAACCCTCATTTGCGTTACACGGAGAGGAAAATCACGAGAACCTTCCACGGTTACCCTGAGAGAAAGGGGACTTAACCCATGATCTGAGGATATTTCACGTCTGCACTGTGGTCGGTGCAAGCCGGATTCGTATTGAGCAACCATCGGTGGGATTCGATCTCGGTCCACCTCATTGGAATGTAAACGCTCTATCAACTGTGCCCATCGTGCCTCTCCTATTACGGTTCACATCAAAATAGACAACAGCCATTTTGCTAATGGGTAACCCGTGATCGCCTTTTGTCTGCAACAATTTTTTGTGTACTATATGCACCGAAGAGCCATTACATTATGAACACCCTGCTATTAACATGTAGGACCACCTTTAGCCTTCAAAACTGCTAGCACCCGCCGTGGCATTGATTCCACAAGGTGCTGATAGGCAGTCAGAGGTATCTGGTACCAAGCGCTCACCAACTGGTTCTGTTATTCCCTCACATTGCAAGGGGATAGCGTGGCAGCACGAATTTGGTTTTCCAAGTAGGACCATAAATGCTCTATTTGATTAAGCTCAGGGGAATTTGGGGGCCAAGACATGACTTGTTCCTCGAACCAATCCATGACGATTTGACATGGTGCATTATCATGTTGGTAAGCACCATCCCCAGCAGGAAAAACTGTTGCCATGTATGGGTGAACCTGGACTGCAACTATGTTCAAGTAGCTTACAGACGTCAGGGATTGTTCTATGAGGATTATGGGTCCTAATATGCCCCATGAAAACATTGTTTCTGGGCGAGAAACCATGAAAACCTGGGCGAGCCCATTGTTATAGATGGTATAATGAATAATATATATATTTAATGTATAATATATATATTTAATGTATAATATATATATTTAATGTATATATATATATATATATATATATATATATATATATATATATATATATATATATATATATATATATATATATATATATATATATATATATATATATATATATATATATATATATATCCAAAATCTTCTCTAGTTTACACCAGCAGCGGTTGCGAGTGTTTTTAATTTTCTTTATACGTTATTATTTTATTTTTAAAAAAATTTCGCAAACTTATGTATATTTAAGTGCATCATTTCCCCCCGATATTTTCAGATCATTGTAAATTTTGTCACTGACTTAGATCAGATGTTTTTGAATGGAGTGACACTACAGAGAGAAAAATAAATACATAATGAGTCATACTAATTTATCATACTGTATAGATGATAACAAACATTGTCAAAAATTATGAAATCTTCTTAATTTTGGAAGGAAGTATTGATTTTTGCTGACGAAGAGTTCCCTTTTTTAAGAGTGGCTGCAGCTCCGTGTCTAGCGTTCAATTTTTCCAATTTGAAAAGTATATATATATTTATGTATATATATTTTAAATTTTCCGTAGTGATTTGTTGTGTCCTTCGTCTTTGTATGTGTAAGGGATGTTATTATGCCCTGTAAGAATGGAGAGAGAATATCTGAAAAGAAACTTAAAAGGTTTCTCTTTTAAAAGAAGAAAGGGAAGAGAGAGAACTATTTTTCCTGGTTAGAGAGACAGGTTGTTCGGGAGAAACCCTTTTCTTAAGTGACAAATGAGAGGTGAATTGCGCAGTCAGAAAGGAGTTTGATTGAAAGTCCGCCTGCTTCTTAATGTCTCTCCCCCCCCCCCCCTTCGAAGATGAATCGGAAGCAACACTATGAGTGATCATAGAGAGAATGAAAGGGCACTAAAGGTATCAAGAAAATAAACTTTTATCATCTTAAAATCACAAACATTCAAGAAAAATAGAAACATACAAGATTATTATAAAATTAAAGAACAGAACGGATGTCATGTTCTTGTACTTAACTGATAACTTGCGAACATGATTTAAGTTAAGAGTAGTTAGAGTAGTTACTAAAACATATAATCAAGGATAGATAGATGGATATACATATATATATATATATATATATATATATATATATATATATATATATATATATATATATATATATACGATATATATATATAACTACTTGCTTTATAGTCTATGTTTTATACTGTTTTTTCTTTTTATTTTATTTTATTTTCTGTTTTTACATGTTATTTTTACTTATTGTGTTCTATTTTATTTGTTGTAATTTTTGTAAAAAATTTTTTTGAGTATTCCTCACACTATTGTATTAATATATTTTGCTTTGGCTATATTGATACAATATCAGAAAGCGCTCTTTTTTGCGGATATAATCGTGTGAGCTGATGAAAAGATTATATCTTTTTTTCCGGTTTTTTTAAATAAAATTTCATCCTTTTTCTTTTCTCTTTCTTTTTTTAAACTGTTGTTTCTTATTTTTTTACTTATTACTTCCCCCCCCCCTTTTTTTTACTTCATATGTCAATAATTTTTCTTTGTTCTATCTTCATCTTGAACTTATCTAATGAGTTCTGTTTACTTGCAGCTTATGCGCAATAAATGAAAATTATTGTTTTTCTTAACTTTCTTCGTGTTTTCTTGTATTTATTTATTTATTAAATATATATATAAAAATAGATAGATAATAGATAGATAGATAGATATAGCAAATTACCTTTCAGTACTGTAATGTATGAAAAAAAAATTACATAAGGGAAAATAATAACTGAAAAAGTTAAGCAATACAATCCATAACAGGAAAAGGAGTTAATGAAAACAATAAAAAACGTATTTAAATTGTAAAAATCATTTTAAAAAAAAAAAAGAAGGAAAAGATTGAAATCAGACATACAAACGTAAACTAGGAATATATTAGTGAGTAATTATGTCATTCTCCACAGAGTGCTGAGGGCCAGAAGACCATGATCTTTGGCCAAAAGTCAAAAATTTAAATTTTCAACTAAAACATGCATAAGCAGTTTTAATGTAGCCCACATTAAGTATTCATCATCATTCCAAACATTATAATTTAATTTTTGGACCGACAAGCGTACAATGTCATGAAAAATCTGTTAACATTTTTTTTTTTTTAAGTGTAACTTTTACATTTTTATTTTAGAAATATATATAGGAATTTCCCCTTACTGTTACATTTTTATCAATGTAATGAGTCTGAAATGATAGTACAATTTTTCAATGTGTTGAAATTAGTTGATACTCTTGACAAACGCATAGTTTATATTTTATCATTTGACATTTTACAATGTTTGAATGACTTTCGAAACTGAGTTCCAAAAAGTTCCACGAGGTCATTAGCTAAACCTTTTTTTGCTGTCTTCTTTGATGTTTCTTCTTTCGAAAAAAACCTGCCCCCATTTTGCCCGTATGGCAAAGGTGGACTAAATACTATACCGAAAAACAAAAATTACGATTTTTTTTTTCCTCATGTTTTCGCGTTACTTTGTAATATTACTTCGGAAATATAATTTGCTTTTCATTTTTAATATGAAAAGACGAAAATTATTATATTTTCATTGCTATATTTAATTATTTAAACGTACTTTATTATTATTTTTTTAATTTTTGCTCGCCCTACTTAAGCCACCATTTTAGGGGGGGGGGGGGTATTTTTAGTGTATTTCAAAATTTCAACTCTGAATTCAATTTACCTGCACATGAAAACCCCTAAATACAAATTTTATCGAAATACTAATTTTGACCACGGATGCTGGCCAGCTGTGCAGAGGACAGTATATCTTGACATCATAGTGAAAAAAATAATAAATAATTTTTCTATTGTAGGCATAATCTGGGCAGCTTCTCCGAGGATATGCCATCACAATTTTGATCTTCTGCAGATGAGATAGACTCCTCCAACTTTGGTAGTCCGTCGACCTGCGCGGGGAGTCTTTATACTGTAGAACAGGGCCGATAGCGCCTGGATCCCCTTGCAGGCTGATCAAACTGACATTAAATGCTCGACTCCATTGAGATCACTTCACTGTGGGGAGTAGTTTTCAGAAGGTTTCCCCAACGTATGTGTGATTCGCCGAGGGACTCAGTTTTCCGATGGGAGTCAAGATATCTTTCTTTCCGACAGAATAAATTTTTCCTGCTTTTTGGAATCAATCTTAACTATTCCAAGTATTTATAATAATAAAAGCAAAGTAAGCGTTAAATATCCATATACATTTAGAAAAATGATTAGCTTTTGGAATCGTGCCAGATTGGTTTGGAATTTCATAGAAATTATTTAATTATTATAAATAGTAATATTTTGAGAAATATTAGTTATTTTGCTAACGAATTTTCATAGCAGCGAAGCTTTGCATGCGAATTAAAAATATAAAAATAAAGTTAACCATAAATAGCACAATTAGCCAATTGATTAATAGCTTATATAAAAAAAAACTAAAGTCAGTCAGCTATTATAAAAACGTAACTTATTGGAAATAGGAAGCGAGATTTAAGTAACTGATTATCTTTCGCAGCTGTAATCTACACATTTTTCCCAATCTGTACACAAAATACATTCGAACAATGAAAACATACTCAATTTTAGGTGCTTTTAAATTCTTTTATTTGGGCACCGAAAAGACAGTAGAAGTTTCGCATTATAAATTATATGTAAAAATTTTACTCCTTCCAATGTGGCGAACCGGGTTCGAATCCCAGTCAATACGAATTCCGCATCTGGCTTGCTTGCACCGACCACAGTGCTGACGTGAAATATCCTCAGTGGCAGACGCATCATGAGTTAGAGTCCCCTCACCGTCAGGTTAACCATGGGAGGTTTTCGTGTTCTTCCTTTCCATGTAATGCAAATGCGGTTAGCTCCATCAAAAAATCCTCCACGATGGTAAATTTCTCCCAATACTCGATCCAGGAGTTCCCTTGTCTTCCGGATTGGATTCAAAATGACAAGGCTACGGAGATGAACATTAGCAGTCGTAACCGCATAAAATTGGGTCGGCTGTTCAACAACGGTTATAAAAGAATAAAAAATTATAAAAAATAAAATTATCAGAATACAGTTTTATTGTTTCTACGTGGTTTACACATACTTATGTTCCTGTATCAATTAATGAAGTTAGACGATATATAATATAAATTTGACGATAGGATAAAATAGGCGGTATTTTATATAAACATATAGAATATTTATTATATCAGGTATTATATTAGCATATTATAATTAATTGGATCAAATTATTAGAAGCACTGTAGTGTCTTAATAATTGCATGTTTTGCACGAGCTTATAGGCCATACTCTTATACTTAAACGTATACATCAGTGGTTCTTAACCTTTTTAAGCCGCGGCGCAAATTTGAGAAATATGTTCATGTCGCGACCCAAAAAAAAGTCCAAATTAGGCTGAGTAAGCCACAATGACTTCTTCTAGGAGGTGTTGGTATTACTTATTATTTGGTGTATTACTAACTTTTTTGGTTCGACTCAGCGCGACCCAAGAAATATGCTTCGCGACCCAATTTTGGGTCGCGACCCATAGGTTAAGAACCGCTGGTATACATGTAATGGGTTTTTATTCGGGAGATTTTTTAATATACTTTCTATTTGCATTTATTTTCACAGTATTGCATTACAATAATAACCAACTGATACACTAACGTAAACAAGTGCAAACCGGTTTTAGTCACATAAAAACAATAAAGCCGTATAGTATCACCTGATAATTAAAATTTTACATAGAATCTTGCAGGGAACTGTACATAATCAACAAAAAAAATTACAGTTTTGGGCCCTCTCTAATAAATTATGGAATTATCTGTTGCTTTTTTTTTTCAGGTTCTTTTAAAATGCTAATATCCTTAAAAATAGGAAAATTCCTATTTGACGCTTGTTATAAAGGAGTCCTTTTACCCACGAATCACGTGGGAAAATAATACCAGAAAGATAAAAGAATCGGGTAAAGTGCACTAGAAAAATTTTTTTTCCTTATAATTATTGTTTGAATTTAACGTCTAATTCGATTCGGGCCTTTAAACCCCAATTTCAAATCTTCGATTGTTCCGGTTTTTCCAGAACTCTCAGATGCAGGACTCCAATAAAAAATATTTTGCTCCATGTCATTGAATGGGCAGATAATGCATGGCAGGAAAATTTCTATACACTTTAACCCAGGGGCTCAACACTTGGAAGGTTAATCTCATTTAATAATTGTTCTAACGGTATTAGATAATTTTTAAAATTTTTTTTTAATTAATATAAAAGTTGAATGATATTTTAACCTATTCCTTCGTCAATTTTTTTCAAATAAAAATCAACATATTTTTTATTTGATTAATGAGTGCAAGGATCTAAAACAAAACATAATATACAAGTTCTAAGTTGAAATTTTAATTTTTTTATGTGTAGAAAAATATATAATTTACCATCATTTTACTATCCCCAATTATCTCGGGTCAATGAAAAAAGTTAAATATTAGTAATATATATATAAATATTACCTGACGTACAAAGGTAAGGGCCACAGCAAGAAAAAGTTTAAAGTATGAAAAAGGAGTAAAAAAAAAAAAAAGATGGAATAAATAAGGAAGTGAAAAATGAAAACGTATAAGTAAGGGATAAACAAAAGTAACGCATAAAATGCGTACAGCATAAAGAAAAGTAAAGAATAAATTTTAAAATAAATGTGTCTAAATCTAAAGCAAAGAAACGTGAAAAAACGGGAGTAAGGTGTGAAAAGTAAACGCGTTAAAGCAATGATTAGAAAAAAAGGAGCGCATAAAAGTAACGGATAGGAAAAGAAGACGCGTAAAAGTAATGCATAAGAAAAAAAAAGCATGAAGTAAAAAACTGCGTAAAATATGCAAAAATAAAGCATTAAAATAGTTAAATCTAAAAGTAACACTTTATAAAAGTAAAGTATAAAAGAGTAAAGTCGTGTAAATGTACGCATAAAATAAAATAAATGGAATAAGAAAAGTTAACTCATAAAAATAACCCTGAAGAATAATAAAAGAAATGAAAATATACTCGCGTAAGTAAAGCATAAAGAAAGGTCAAAAATAGTTACTCATAATAAAGTTAACGCGTAAAGAAAAACTATTGCGTAAAAGAAACTCATAAAAATAGTGACTGCGTCAAAGTGAAAATAAAATAAAACATAAAAAAAGGCAACAGGAAAATAACGCGTAAAAGTAACATATATATTGAACTAATAATAGCACGAAAAATTTTCAAGTAAAACAAAAAGTAACTCATGAGAAAAATAAATGACTTCATTATGAGTTACTATTACTTAGATACTTTTATAATGTAAAGTAACTCGTAATTTACAATAATGCTTAAATTGAGCTCGTATGCTGCGCAAATATAATGCATGAGAAAGATATATCGTAAAATATAATATCGTGTTGAAGAAATTGTAACACAAAAAAACATGTGACATTAATACAAAAGAATCGTTAACACTTAAAATATTATAACGCACAAGTATAAATATAACGCATAAAGAAAGCGCGTAAGAATAGTGAAGTATAAAAGAGGCAAATAAAGCATTAAGAAAAATCGAATATAATGTTAGTTAACGCTTAAAATTAATGCATAAGAAAATAACGCATAAAAAAGAGTGACGCTTAAAAAAAAGTTTAAAAGTGAAGTAAGCTTCACTTTTAAACTTTGCATTTTTTAAGAAAAAGTAAGATATAGAAAGAATTAAGGTGTAAAATATAAAAATGAGGAAATGTAAAGAATAAGGAAAGTGAAGGCATCAAAGTAAAGCATAAAATTAAATGATCACGTTTAAAAGTAATGCACAAGAATAAATAGTAAACGTGTAAAATTGATGCAAAATTAAAAGCCCTTTGAAGAAACGCTTAAAAATAGTAACGCGTCAAGCATGCAAATGTGTACAAATTAAGTCTATAACGCGTAAATGGGACGCATAAAGTGTAAAAGTAGCGCTTTCTTCTTCTCCTCATTGGCACGACAGCCCAAGATGGGCCTTGGCCTTCTTAACAAGCCTATGCTAAGACTTCCTTCCCTTAGTCAAGGTTCTCCAGTTTACAATCCTTAAAACTTGTAGGTAGCGCTTAAGGAAAGAAAAAGTAAGTGATTGAAAGAGTAAAAGCGTAAAATATAACAACGAAATAAATCATTTAAATGCAATACAAAAAAGGAAATAAATGGAATTAGTAAATTAAAGGCCATAATAAGCCATAAGAATCGAAAAGCAATAAAAAAATAAATGCATAAATTTACGCATTAGAGAAGTGAACGCGTTGAAGTATCGAATGAGAAAAGTAAAGCATTAAGAAAAGTAACGAATAATTTATAATAATGTGAAACAGTAACAAACAAAAAATGAACACACATGAAAAATAAATGACCACATAGTAGAAGTAAAGGCGTAAAATAAACTAATAAGAAAGGTAAACGAAAAAGTAACACGTAATTTACAATAAAGCTTAAAATGAGCTCGTAGGCATTGTGAATGTAACGCATAAAAAGAAAGGTAAAAACACTACATAAAAAAAAACTCGTAAAAGTAACACATAAAAAGGCGACGCATTAAAAAACTCGTAAAAGTAACACATAAAAAGGCGACGCATTAAAAAACTCGTAAAAGTAACACATAAAAAGGCGACGCATTAAAAAACTCGTAAAAGGAAAGTGAAAGAATAGTAAACAGTAAAATATAATGAAAATAAGGCAGAAAGAAAAGTAATACAAAAAATGAAAAATAATATTTAGGAAAAGTAAACGCGTAAAAGTTATAACTACACATAAAAGAATAAACGGGAAAGCATAGATAAATAAAAGTAAAGAATAATAAGTAAAATATTAAGGCATAAAAAAGTAAAGCGTAAAAGTCATGCATAAAAGTTAACCCGTAGAGTAAATTTTACGTGTAAAACGTATTAAAAAGTGAAGTATGAGAAAAAACAAAGAAATGTGATGCATAAAAATAACGCTTAAATAAAAAGAAAAGCAGAAGGTTAAGTAAAGTAAGAAAGAAAGAGTTTAGAATTAAAAGTTGTATAAATTAAAAATTGTGTATTTTATTATTATTTTGTGATAAAATTTAAAGTTTGCCTTTTTTTAATCTAGTCTCGTATACGTATGATCTTCCAAAAAATGTATTTCTTATTTATTATTTTTTTTGTGTGTGTATCTTTTATTTTTCATAAATTTCATATGAATTAATCTGACACACTCGTTAATAAAGTTCAGATATTTTTCAATTATGATAGGGGGAAAAAATTAGACGATGGCCCTTGACCACACACTATGGCGTTCTTGTGAGGGTATGATTTCATTTAGAGTTGTGAGGATATGTTATGACGAGGTAGAAATAACAGTACACTTTTTATTGCAGGATCTAAAGACAAATAGATTAGAGCTCGTTACCAACAAGTCGCAAAACTGTTTGTTAGGCATTTTACTGTTCTATCTTATACCATCCTCGTCATAATAGTTCCGTCTGCGTAGTTCCTGTATATGTTAGAACAACATGATATACTAGATGAAATTCAAGTAACTGAAAGTGTCATGTCACCCACGTGATCTGAGTAAGGACTGAATGACTGATGAAATAAGCAAGATCATCTTCCATGTACATTAACGACAAAACTGTAAAGGCTGACAAAGCTGTCTTTCTATTATTTTATATTAGTTATCTATTTTAACAAAAAGTTATTATTTTACAGATTATCCTCGCAAATGTAATTAAAATGCATTGTGTGTGTGTTTCTTCCTTTATCCCTAACACATAAATTATGAAGTTAAAGCATATGACCGCAAATATTTTATTCTTGAAACTAAAATTGCTAAAGTTTAGATTTATATTTTTAAATTAGTTATTAGTGACAAAAGTACTCCTTTTTTAACTTACAGTTTTTATGAGAAGATTTAAAAGCTTAGACAACAATTATTAACAACAATCGCCGACATAAATTTTTCACTAAAAATTTCAGCCTCAATTAAAATGGCACTATTAATTAAAAAACTCGTAAAGGTAATGCATATGTAAGTAAACACATAAGAAAGTCAAAAAGTAATGGATGAATATAAATCAAACGAAAAATTACTATAAATAGGTATTAGCAACGCATTAATGCTAAGATAAGCATATGTAAAATAAACCCGTAAAAATAACTTATATGAATAGTATAAGTAACACGTAAAAATATAACAAACATATAAAATATTCGTAAATAACTAATGCTTAAAAGCTACGTAGAAATAATGATAAATGTGTGTAAAAACTAATATAAAATTCTAGTAAAAGTAAAGTGACTGTTAAAGTACTATAAGGATAAAAATGTGTAAAAACATTAAGTAAACTATTATAAGCAATGATTAACTAATGCACCGCGTAAATAATAGTTAACTTGAAATATATATATACGCGGAAAAAGCAACAAACAAAAATTCTTAATGCATGAATACTTCATTTTATTAATAAGTCAACTCCATATCATATGATCAATTCTCTAGCCAAATGAATTACATTCAGTAAACGTATAGACTATATCGATTGATTCTATATATTTTGATCATTGCTCGAATCTACTCTCTTTTAATCAGTACTCGATACGTATATTTTGATCAATAACCTAAGCCACTTTTCGAAACGTTTCCTTATTGAGACCGGAGTAGCTTTTCCCTCTAAGCTAATAATTCAGTGGTTGTCAAATGTATTATTCATCGGTATGCGAACTCGAATTTAATAATTTATCGATCACACTTTCATCGATTACACTTTTATAGACAACTCTTTGTTAAATGCTCGAACATATTTTATTATTAACAGTACCAACCTATTTGTTCGCAAATCCGCTATGATTTAATCAAAATTGTAGCCTATATTTTAAATGCTTTTCTAACGTATGTACTTGAACTCCCCATCTCTTTATTGGGAATAGAATCCGCTACCATTTAATCGGTACTAAACAGTGAAGGAACACTTAAGCTTCGCTTGCCTTTTAAAAAATCATATTAATTTCAAAATTCGTAATTTTAGTTAAATGACAGTGTCAACATATTTGTTACTAATTGCAAATTATGTAAAAAAATTGTAGAGAACTTACATAATATTGTTTTAAAGTTTTGGAGGTTCAAATAACAAGTAGTAAGAAGACCCAGTGAAGGAACAGCTTTTACCAGTGAATGAACACCCAGTAAAGGAACACTTAACTTTGGTTATTTTTTAATGCTCTTTATGAATTTATAAGCCATACAAATATTTAAAAACAAGCCTATTCTTGAAATTATAACATATAAATACTTGGAAAATGTTAACTTTTATTTTGTAATCATAAATTGAAAATTAAAGTGTCAACATATTAACACACACTGTTCATTCACTGGGAAATCTATGCCCAGTAAAGGAACATGCCTGTTTCCTCATTGGTTAGAAGTTGTTTTTCGTATTTTTAATATACTTTTGATGCGGAACATCACTAAAGGTACAAGAAAATTTAAATTTATCTTTTACTTTCATTAACTTAGAAAAATACCCAGTAAAGGAACATTTGTTCCTTCACTGGTTTTTCATCGTTTGGTGATCCAGTGAATAAACACCCCCTTATCTCAGTACCTTATTATGCTATGATGATTTAAAGAAAATAAAACGTAACTTCAATAACTATATTTTGAATTCTCTTTTTCACAGTGAGAAAAATAAAACTATTACATGCAAACACTCACCTTATAATTTTTTCAAAGAAACAAGGTGTTGCAGAGATACGTAGTAACGCGTACCAACGTAGGTAGCACGCGAAGTCGAGCACTTGACGGTAGGACAGTTTAACGAGGACCAATACCGCACACCCTCGGTCCCTACGCAGACTGATCCAAATAGTCACCCACCCGCACACTGACCGCAGCCAGCGATGCTTAACTTCGGTGATCTGCTGGTCTTAACGATCAGTCCACTGTGGGACAATTTTATTCTGGAGATTGAACGTGCGCCACTACAAGTTTTAATGAATTATTTGCATAAGAAGTTTAAGGTAGCCATACTTTTTACGCGTTTTGAGAGGTGAAGCCATCTAATTAAAATTACTTCTCTCGAAAGGAAAACGTATTGTAGTAGTTGAACTTTTAAATCAGTCTATCGTATTTATGCCATTTGAGCTCGTCAGTTCAACAATAATCAAAAAATATGCGAAATAAATTTATACTCACAATAACTTATTACGTGAAATTGAAATAAAACTGATATAAGTGATACGTTTTTATTCTCACACGAATTAAGCAGCATAAAATAGGAAGAAACATAAAACATTGCTCCATTGTTGTTGACTGGCATTCAAAACTCCCCTTTCCCTAAACTGCATAGCACAATCAGTTTTTTATCACTTTTTCTGTTCTACAAGAATGTATCATTCGCGATATATTATGGTCGGTGAGAGCTGAACTAATTTTTTCTTTCAATATATCATCTCTCTCACTTGCTAACCCTTCTTTTTTTAAAACAAATTAGTTAGGATAAGAAAATGTTATTGAGACTTTTGACTTTCCGGGGACCCTGGGTTCGGGCTCATCCATAAGAAAGGCTCTGACTAACATTGATAAAACCATATGATAAAGAAATTTCATTTTTCGCTATATTCACAAAATAATTAATGAAATTAGGTTTGTTACACATTATCAAAATAATTAATAATCTTCTAATATAATGAATAAACTTATTGAATAAATTTATTTAATAAGTTTCGGACTCTGTGTTCAGTCGATCATTCAGGTATGACTATGATTGGACCTACGAATATAAATACACCTTAAGCTGTTTTTATCTCCTTCTCAAAACGTAATATAACAATCGTCATCTGTTCCTCTTGAACAACTAATACTAAAAAAATTAACAAATAAAAAAAATAATAAAATGTCGACTCAACTTGAATTTGCCGACTGGATGAAATCGCTGGCAGGGACCACTAGAAAGAAAAAATTAAAAAAAAAGATGTTGAAAGTTATAGAGGCCTTAAATGTGGTCCGTTATAAAAGTATAGAGAAAAATAAATGAATATATATAATTAAAATACAGAGAAAACAAGAAAAACAATAGAAATTAATGAGAAGAAGGAAAATTATTAATATAAAAATATTTCTAAAAATATTAAAAAAATTATTTATGTATTTAAAAAAACACACACAATTGCATCAGCTAAAAAGAGTGCTTTCTCATGTTGTATCGATATAACCAAAGCAAAATATATCAATACAATTGTGTGAGGAGCGTGCAAGCATTTTTTTGATATAATTTGCTTTGGTTATATTGATACAATATTAGAAAGCACTTCTTATTGCAGATATAATCGTGTCAGCTGATGAAGAGATTATATCTTTTTATTCATTTTGTTTTCCAGCTTTTTAAAAAGCTTTTTTTTAAATAAATAAATAAAATTTTTGCTTAAATATATTATTTTAATAATTTTATTCTTCTCTTTTCATTAATTTTTATTATTTTCCATGTTTTGTCAATATTTTAACTTATTTTAAATACAAGAAAACACGAAGAAAGTTAAGAAAAACAATAGTTTCATTTAATGCGCTTAAGCTGCAAGTAAACAGAACTCATTAGATATGTTTTGTTATTTTTTTACTTATTATCCCCCCCCCCCTTTTTTCATTTGTCTATTATTTTTCTTTGTTTTATTCTTCATTTTGAACATACATATATATATATATACGATCTATCTATACTCTTTATACAGGGTTCCCACTCTTTCAACAAAGTAAACATTAAGCACTTTTAAGTACTTTTTTTCAAAATTAAGGACTTAAAAATAGTATGATTGTTTATCATCGAATGCCACCAGAGACAGTGGAAATTGTTTACTTTCCTAAAAAAATCAATCAATAAAAAAAAATAATAAACAATTTTATTACAATATAACCACTGATACAAATGTATTAATTAACAGGGTTTGCCAAAGAAGTACCACACAATTTTTGCAAACCCGGGTCGGGGTTTTTTTTGAAAAAAAAAAAAAACATTTTCAGATTGTTAAAAGTTAACATCATTCATATTGTAAAAGTTAACGTATGAAACTAATCTGTATTCCATTTTTAATGATTTCATTGAAATTGATTTGTAAAATTAAGAGCAGAAATTAGGATTTGCAATTTTTTACATGCATATTAAAAAAAAGAAGAGTAAATATAGAAATTTGGTAAAAACATTGAAAAAATTATTTTTAACAAGTTTTTATATTTCACTACTAGACTAGCAAATGTGTTATATTTACTTTTATGATGAATGGCACAAAATTATTTCCAGCCAAACCTGTTGTTAGGAATTGACTTCACATAATGTAACTAAACATTCTGGTAAAAACATGAACTAATTTTAAAGCAACCAAAAATTTAACAAAAATTAAAAACAGTACATTAAGTTGTAATGTTAACTGAATAAAATGATGAATAAAATCTAAAGATCTTTTGGTTGAGTAGATTTAAATTTTTCTGTAACAATCTGCTTATCCTTAAGAAATAAAAATTATAGAGTAACAATCTAAAACTTTAAAAAAAATTTACATTGTAACATAACAAATTATAAATAGTTACCCAAATATTTAACTTTCTTGTTAGAAGTTAATCATGCTTTCTAATTTAGTAATCAGGAAAAATTTTTTTAAGTATTTTTGGAAAAAAAACGAAACAAAAACACATGAGGTTTACATCAAAAATCCAATAACTGATGTATTTGATGAACTGAATTTGATGAAAAACCAAGATGGGCTGGGATTTTTCAAACCCTGTTTCTTACAAATCTGTTTAATTTTTAGTGCAATCGTGAATTTTAAAAAATTTTATGCTTTCCATAAATTTACAGTTACTTTATACACATTGAAATATTATACAAATGTATTTAATTCTACAAGATTTTAAGAAATAGATTTTGTTATGGATTCCAGTTCAAAATTTTTTTCTGATATTTCTTTTTTTAGCATTTTACTTAATCCCTATAAGCAGATGCGTTACTAGTAGAACTAAATTTCTTGAATTCTGTTAATTTCGAAGGTTAGCGTGGGGCTTCCCTTTAGGTACCTTAAAATCGCCCCCCCCCCATAGCACTATTTCTTCTATGTGCAGTATCCTCCTTGACATACTATTTTTTTCTTTTAGAATGCTTCACTCTCCTCATAGAGTATCATTCTAGGTAAAAGGCAGAATATATTAATGATAGGACAGGCTTTCTTCTCCTTACTAGCACCTCCCACACATTAATTTTTGTCTCTCTAAAATGCTTTACCATTGATGCATGGTCTAATTCTAAGTGATAAGAGAGCGACACTTTGTTTAAAAAAATTGAAATGAAAAATTGTTCCCATCAACAATAGTGATGCTAAAAAATTAAGGATTTTTAAAAACCTTGAACCAAAATTTAGTACTTTTAAGGGCCCTTTATTTTCCAAAATAAAAATTAAGCAGTTTTTAAGGACTTTTAAGGACCGTGGGAACCCTGTTATATAGTTGCAGTTTATGCACAGTTAATAAAACTTAATTATTTTCTTCATTTTTTTAATTGTTATTGTATTTTTTTTATTGTTTTTTTTAAATCAGAAACTTTATAGATATATGATAGAAACATTCAGGTAAAGTTCTTTTTATAACTGAACATTTTATTTTCTCAGACAACTCTCAATTAGAAGTCATTTAAATAAAAGCTTAGCAAAACTGAATGAGAACTGATAGCAAAGATTAAAAAAAATCTAACTACAACCTTCAAATTTAATAATTAACTAAAAATATTTACAAAGATATGTACAAGACGATGACAGCAAATGCAGAATTGGTGGTGAATCTTCAGTTGTCGTCCCCTACATCTGAGATTTCAGAAGAATCAATCCAAAGATACGCATCTGCTTCAGCCGCAGTCAGCATAATAGGTTTTGAGGGATGAAACGATATTGAATGAACCACTTTATGCCTTTCATGTTTGAGAGTTTCTTTAATGGAACCCTAAAAAAATGACATAAATATTTGATGCAAATGAACAAGATTTTGCTAGAATGAAATTATGATAAAAATACTTTCTCAATCTATCAGAGGGTAATGAATTAACAATTGAAGGGTTAAAATTATTAATATTTATATAGTTTTATAGCTTAATTAAATAGTTTTAGTAAAATTATGTTTTTCAGTATACTTCATATCCTATAAAAATACAGTATAGGCTTTTTAGTATGTTCCCTACTATAGTGTTACCGCTCATTATAACAAATGATGCATAAAGTTCGTCTCCTATTTCATAGATACTGTTTTATTTTCATGTCCCTCAGTAGGTACACACTTAACTGTTAAATTCCAATATTAATTATTGGAATTGTTTGAAATTATGATAAAAAAATACTTTATAGGTCACAATCTATCAGATTGGATTATAAATCAACAATTGGAGGATCATATTAACGTGGTCAGAAGAACAAGCATACAACACACAGAACTTATGTAAAATTATGTTTTTCAGTATACTTCATACCCTATACAAACACAGTATACGCTTTTTAGTATGTTTCATATTATAGTGTACCTCTCATTATAATAATGATGCCTAAAGTTCCATCTCCTATTCCATAGATCCAATTTCCTTTTCACGTTCCTTAGAAGGTACACACTTAACTGTTAAATTCCAATATTAATTATTGGAATTCTTTGAAATTATGATTAAAAAATCTATATAGCTCACAATTTACCAGAGTGTAATGAATCAACAATTGGAGGGTCATAGTAAAGTGGTTACAAGAACAAGCATACAACACAAAGAACTTATTTAAATAGTTTTCAATAAATTAAGTTTTTCAGTATACTTCACATCCTATTCAAATAGTTTACGCTTTTTAGTATGTTGTCTAATATCGAACAGTATGCCTCTCATTATAATGAATGATGCCTAAAGTTCTGCCTCTTATTCCATAGGTCCCTTTTCAAGTCCCTTAGAAGGTACACATTTAAATGTATAATTCCAATATAGAGACCAAAATTCAATCATTTGATCTAGAAAAAGTTCAATTATGCGACAAATCTTCTTAATTCTTACCTACCAACATTGGAGAAATAAAATAAGGGAGATTTCACTAGTGAAATTTTTTTAGGCTGCAAGTGAAGTTTTGATACATCATGCATAATTATGTAAGTCAAAATTGGAAATAATATACAATAATTACATATAGCAAAGTAAAAAATATTTTTATATATCTCAATCTAAAGAAGAGTTTTTAAACCATTATTTATAACTACTTAAACTATAAACTTAGCATTATTTACTTAGACTATAAACTTATTTTATTTACTTATAATTTACTTACTTAAACAAAAACTATATTAAATTTAGCAAAGTAAAAAATACGTATACAAATCTTAATCAAAAGAAGATTTCTTAAGCCATTATTTATAATTACTATAACACTCACTATATTTATATTACTTTACTTAAACTATAAACACTCAACATGCTGCGGTACTTGCAGTAGCACCATCTATTGAGGAATAAGAGAAGTATTTTTGCTATCAGCGGATATTTTATCACCAAATATTTTTTTCAAAAATTCCTTCAACAAATACGGAGAAATTTCAGAATTTACAGGTAAACGGGAGATAGTCTTAAA
Organism: Parasteatoda tepidariorum; assembly: GCF_982258835.1. Lineage (NCBI taxonomy): Eukaryota > Metazoa > Arthropoda > Arachnida > Araneae > Theridiidae > Parasteatoda > Parasteatoda tepidariorum. The sequence goes on along the minus strand of NC_141755.1, from coordinate 129,551,692 downwards.
ATACAGGAGTCTTCGTTAAAAAACAGGAGACTTGGCAGGTATGTATTGTTTAGGAGCTTCCTGGAGGCAGCAGTTGGTTGTAAGATTTTTAATGTTCTCAGGCGAGGGGGTCTTTAGGATCTGGTGTAAGCTTTCCTACACCAGGGGGATGAGTAACAACAACAGAAGAAGTTATCAATAAATTATTTAAACCATTATTTTCTTTGATTTTAACACATAATAAATGTAAAACTCCTTGAATCCTCTTTGCATGAATGACAAGTGACAGGAATGACAGTGTAATTTATGACCACTCCTAATCTATGTAACTCTCATTATACAATAAATGTATCAATCACTCTGTCGATTTTTCAAACAATAATAAAGAAAGAGTTGGGCTATCACCATCTTTTTGTTAGTTATCAAATTCTTTTTGGCACAAACCATGAGGCTCATTATATCAAATGTCTACTGTAATTCATAAATTTGTAGAGCAAAGGAAGTTCTTTTAAAAAAAAATTACATTTACTTTTCTTTTTTTTAAATTACTTTTATTTATTTAAATCTTTATGCAGAAAATTAAAAGCTGCAGAGTTTCAATTATAATAATTTATTTTTAATAAGGATTTATGTTATTTCCCTTCTAAATAAATAAATACAAATTCAGATATACTATGTAGAAATATATATATATATATTTTTTTGGTTTACAGCATATCTGTTAACAAGTTTTTTGAAATAAGTTTTGTTAATAGTTTATTTGAAAACATTACTTAAGAATTTCTTTCAACCAGTCAAATTTTCATTGCAATTTGTTTTTAAACATTAATGTACATTTTAGTGATTTTTAACATAAATTTTTTTTTGGAAATTAATAGTACAATATTTCAGTTATGTATCGTTTAAATGATAGTTTTAAAATTTATGGTGTTTTTCTTCTTCTTTTTCTTGGATTGATATAAACCTACTTCTTCTGTGTTAGTTTTTAAATTACCTTTTCAACCATGACAGAAATTTTTACATGTTTGAAAGTTAAGAAAATCCTGAACTAGAACAGGAGAAATTTGTTTAAATTAAAATTTTAACTTATACTATATATTTTAAATAGGATAAATTATATATTTTTAAATTTATTATACACTGACCTGTAATAATGGAAGAGACACTATCAGTTTTTGACATTCTTTTAAAAAATTTTCAAGAAATATATAAAGGATTATTTTGAAACTTTAGATGTGTTTAGTTCATGATCATTTTTCATATTTCACATTAAGATTTAAAGTTTTCAATGGTTTAGGAGATCTACAATAAATTACGAAACAAAACAAGTTTTTTTTGAACATCCTATGTCAGAAAATCAAGCAATGGGCTTGTAAAATTAGAGTAAATATTAATAGAAGCATAGACATTTTTATAAAAAATTAAATTTTTTGAAATTCATTTTTTTTCTATAAGTCTATAAATATTTAAAGCAATTAAATAAAATTTTTGGAGCAATTTAAAATTAATTACAAAATTGTTGATTTAAATTTTTTTAAAAACTTGTTATAACTGGGCATAAAAAGAGTATTTAAGGTAGTTTTTTATACTGAACAAGTACAGAAAAAATTTAAAAAGTTTCCAGCAAATTTCTGAGTAGTTTCTGTACTTCTTAAAAGAAAACTCAAAATAATAAGAGGTTTTCCACAAATTTCATTTTGCACTATTAAAAAAGATTTATTAAAAATGAGATTAGCATTGTGGGGGATTAGCCACCATAAGAATATATTTTCTTTCCCTATACCATCAGATTTTTGTTTCCGAATGATTATTATAAGGTGTTATCATTTGTTGTTTAAATTTGTCTTATGATATAAAATATAATTTGTGCACAACCCCTGATAATTTCAGGCTTTCTTTTGAAAGTACAAAAACTAGTTTTTAAATTTTTAAGATATTCAAATCAAATTTTTTTCATTAATTGCCAAATAAGATTTACTACAAAATTATGAAAACACTTTTTAAAATTTTTTCTGTGCATGCGCAGTATAATAAAACTGCCTTAAATACTTAGATCTATGGCAGTTTTTAATGAATACTTTTAAAATTTTAAACCAACAATTTTATAATTAATTTTAAATTGCTTCAAAATTTTTGATTTATATTGACGATTTATAAAGTAACAGCAAATTTTTTTTTATAAAAATGTCCATATTTCCATAAAAATTTACTCTAGTTTTAGGGAACTTCATGTAGTTATTAAAAATAACAACTGAAGTAATCGATAAAAGTTATGAGCTTATTGCTTGATTTTCTGGTATAGGGTGTTCAAAAATACTTGTTTACTTTTATAGGTTTCCCAAACCTTTGTAAACTTTAAATCTTAGTGCCAAGTATAAAAAATCACATGAACTAAAAAACACTTCCAAAATAATCCTTTATTTATTTCCGGTAAAATTTAAAGAAATTTCATGCATTACTGTATTTCTTGTAAAATTTAAAAGGCTTTGAAAATGGAGTCTTATTGGACGTTAAAAAACAATTGATATACAGCAAAAAGACTAAATGAATAGATCATTTATATGAAAATATAAGGATTACACAAATATCCTGCATACAAAAACTATAAATACGGTAGAGAGTTTGATGATTCAAAATAAATTATTTACAAATCATACCATAAATCATGTGAAAGGCTTATTAAATTCAAGAATCAGAGATACCCAGTAAAAAGCATTTGATCCTTACTGGTTTGTGTAGAGTAGGGGTACTAGTAACACATTTATGAAAACAAAAACAAATTTCAAGTAATAAGTTAGATTCAATGGAAGCAGCCCAAACATTAAAAAATTTTCTCAGTATAATGAACAATTACAGCATCTCTTATTTTTTAAAAATTTCAATCAAAACATATTGAAAATTCTTTCCTGAATCCGAAAATCTGATTGATTTTTTCCTTCAAATGTGTATTTATTTAATTATTAAACATTTAAATTGCCCAAAAAGACCTCTGTAGGTGATACAATCAAAAAAGATTTTTGAGTGATTATGACGTCGTATTTGCTGAATGGAAACATACCTCATCCAGTGTTTTCATTATAGAAAAAAAATGAGAGAGAATTTCTCACCCTTCTTCAAAAATCAGGGTGAGATTTCTAAAAATTAAAAAAACACAAATAGATTACAATACAAACAGAAAAACACAAATAGATAAAAATTATTTCTTTAATTATAATATTTAACATCTTCTATTTTTTAAAAAATTGAATATTTTTGCTGCATCATCACATGGAAAATGTCCTATATATACTTTTTCATCAGCTATTCTCATTTGGTTGCTCAAATGCTTATCAGTCAATCTGTTACGATATTTTGTCTTAATTCGGTTTTGGGTGCCAAAAGACCTTCAACAGATGCTGAACTATTCGGTATCACTAAGTAAATTTGCTGCATTGTGCACACACTTTCCCATCCTCTACATCTGCCAGCAAACAAATGTTGAAAATAATGAAAGATCAAGGTAGAAAAGTGAAACGGATTTTATTCAAAATGGCATGTGACAAAACTTTTCCCAAAATGCACTAGATTTGCAGATTTTGAAATTGATTAATAGAGTGCGCGAATTTTGGGCGATAATAATTTTTTTGTTGAAAAATAGGGGCCAGCTTACTAAGTATAAGATATTGAAGACATCTATTACTACTCAAGAATTCACTTCATGGAAAACTGTACAACTATATTTACTGAATATAAATCTTTAAATATAAAGTAAGAAAAACTACATTCAATTAAACTAAACATAGCTCTTTAACATCACATAACTCTCTCTAAACATAGCATAAGAGAAGAAACATCTTCTATTCAAAGCAAAGATATAACTGACTAAAAACAGAAACACCCACTTCCTTCTAGCTGAGATAACAGGAAGTGACCCAACTTCCCACAGCAAGTGACACAGCCAAGAGGAAAATACTGCCCATCTATTTGTTTACATTTTCCCAACATTTTTAAGGCGAGAAAATAAAAAAAATGCGAGATTCTCGCGCTGTAGTTAAAACACTGCCTCATCCATCCACTAAGGCTATTTTAATGCTCTTTTGTTTATGATATGACTTACATTGTATGAACATTCTTTGTATAATATTATATTAGTAAAATTTTTAGCAGATATAACGAAACAGAGATGACGTAATTTTGAAAAAGGCTACATCGCATGTGAGATAAATAAAGAGTTAAAGTAGCAAAAAAAAAAAATTAGTGACGACTAAAAAATTAATGATTTCCACCTATTTAAAAAATATTTGTACAGCAGTAAAATATTATAATTTTCAATTATATCTGTTTTATGATTTAAAAAAAATTTAAAGTATAATCTCACAAATATGCACTGTGTTAATACTGAAGGGCTCAAAGAAGATTGTGAACTTTTAAAAAGAAAAAAAAATCAAAAGAGATAATAAATGTACATTTTGCATGAAAAAACAGTTTTTTCAAAAAGTGACAGAATTTTTTTTCCAAATGATATTGTGATTGAGAAAAATTATAAGACTATGTTCTTCAAATAACCCCTATTTGCAGTTACAATCTGAGGACATGACATGTAGTAGAAATCATTATATTACAGTTTTAACAATCATCAGCACCATCAGCTGACTAATTTTGACTGATTCCGACTTAAACTAATTTTGAATTTGTTGAGAACAAACACAGTGTTTTTTTAAAAGTGGACTGCAGCAATTCTACATGTGTATTATTTCAATTCACTTTTCAAATTGTTGGTCATTTTTGGAACTCTTGATAGATATAATTTTAGTCATGTTTTTTAATAAAAAGTTGTCTTTAAAGAAAACAAAATAATACTGACTTCAATTAGATCCCACATGTAAACACAACCATCTTCAGATCCAGAAACTACGAGGGAATCTGTGTCATTGAGGCAGCTTTCTATCCTATACCTCTCATTCTTATGGCCTATGTACCTAATTAAAAATCATGTTCATTTATAATAATGGAAAAGAACTTTAATTAAAACCTAAGTAAAAAAGCAATTGTTGAAAAAACAATAATTTGTACTATTATTAATCACAGTTGTTCAAGTCATCAAGTTAAAAGTTCCTATACCTATCATCGTCCGTAAGTTACCCTGTGGCAGAATTTTTTCGGGCTTTGTGCGACAACCCTCTCTAGCATATATATCTTTCTGCAAGATACTTTTAATAAAAACAAATATACTTGTTATTAATTTAAAGTAACAGAAGTGTCAACTTCAAAAAAAATAAATAACAATAATAAAAATAATAGTAATGTAATTTTTTAAATTGAATTTGGAATATTTTTTTATTCTAATATTATGAGCGTTTTCTCGAATTTTGTAGGGGAAAAACATAGTAATTTTTTTTGTAAGTCATAATCAAACTTAAAAATAGTGAAGTCCGTAGCAGTAACTACCGAAAAAAATAATCGATGACGAAATCACGCAAATAGACCACCTCAAAAAAGGTTTCCGAAATGCGTGCTTCAATTTTGAAGTTCAGTTGCTGTAATAAAAAATTTTGAATTTTAAAAACTGAGTGGAAATTAATAGTAATAGCTGCAAAGAAAAAAAATAGAACAAAAATTTCTGCAGAAAAGAAAACCATGTTTTCATTATTATTATTATTTTTTTGTGGTTTTCAAAGGAGAATAGAAAAATAACAAGCATTTTTTTTCCCTCTTCAATGCACGAGAAAGGCATCCTTTGAATATAATTAGGAAAAGGAAAGATAAAATCTTCCGAAAATTTCTGCAGAGAAAAGAATTTCTCACTTCCCAAATGAGAAATCTTTCTGCAAGAACTTAGTAACATTCTGCAATAATGTCGCCACGATTCTGCCAAGGGAGTTAGTTACAATAAGCAGCTTTAAAATTAGGCAAAATTGAGAATGATAACAATGACAGAAACAATACTTGAAAAAGTACCCCCCCCCCCAGATCTTGCTTTTCTCCTAAGTGATGGAAGATTTTCAGTTGCAGTCTAACTTTGCATTGTTATTTTAATTTTATTAGGGATGTGTGACATTTAATTTTATTTTTATATACATGATCGAAAGTTTATAAACATTATCTGTTGAAGGAGTTTCATTGTTGAAATGGCAGCATTATGGCTTAAATTTAATAGATTATTTAATACATTTAACCCTCTCCCCAACCAAGAGACACAACTATGCCAAAGTTGCACAAATTATTTATCAGCTAGCTTAGATCTTTTAATGAAATGCCAAGTATAGTTATCATACTTTTTTGAGATTCCACTAGATGAAGTAATCTTGTTGATGAGTTTGCGTTAAGTCTATGAGGCAAATATTAGTTTAGTTTCTTTTTAGTAAACTTTAGCTCTCAATCAATCAGGCACAGAGAATGTTATTCATGTGTTGTAACTGTCTATTAATGTTACTATAGCTCAAGTCTGCTAAATAAATGGATTTAGGATAAAATAATTTTAATTTTGCTTAAGTTGAGTTTGAAACTTAAATTGTGAATTTGCTTTTAAAATGAAGAACTTTGAATAACAGCGCATTAAGTGACAATTGTTTATAACAAGTCATCCCTTTCGAGAGGATGTCTATTAAAGCAATAATTAGAAGATACTGATTTTTTTAAAAAACTTTTTACAGAAATATAAGCTGACAATTAGTGCACTCAAGTGTTTTACTATTGTGTCAGAAATCAATTTAAATGTGGAAGGAAGAAAACAAAACACAGTTTCTCAATTTTTACAAAAATATAAGCTGAAAATTAATGTACGGACGGGCTTTACTATAGAGTTAGTTCTGAAAAGAAAAAAAAAATACACTATATCTAATTCTGTTTTTTTATTTTTACTGAAATATAAGGTGACAATTAATCAGATTAATTGAAAACTTTTGCTAAGTTCAAAAATAAACAGAAAGAAAAAATTAGAAGATGTATACAGCCTACAAAATATATAAAATCTTGCTGATTCTTTACTGCAAATTTACTTGTTTGTATTTATGCTAAAAATTCCGCTACCATAATTGTTATTTTCCCTTCAGTAACGCATTTTTGTTTAGGTAAAAACATTTCTGCTAAAGCCAGTAAATTGGCCAAGAAGTCATGCAAGTTAAGGTTTAATAATAGTATAATTATATTAATGTAACCACTTTATTTTTATTTTTTAAAATAGCTATTTTAAAAGCCGTATATTCCAACCATATTTAATTTGTTTTGCTAGTATAGTTTTCATTTCTCTTTTTAGATGCATTAAAACCAAATAACAAATACAATCCTTTTACTTACAATAAGTCAATAAAGGTTAAAATGATGGATAAAAACAGATTTGATTTATATTCCAACCATATTTAATTTGTTTTGCTAGTATAGTTTTCATTTCTCTTTTTAGATGCATTAAAACCAAATAACAAATACAATCCTTTTACTTACAATAAGTCAATAAAGGTTAAAATGATGGATAAAAACAGATTTGATTTATATTCCAACCATATTTAATTTGTTTTGCTAGTATAGTTTTCATTTCTCTTTTTAGATGCATTAAAACCAAATAACAAATACAATCCTTTTACTTACAATAAGTCAATAAAGGTTAAAATGATGGAAAAAAACAGATTTGATTTATATTCCAACCATATTTAATTTGTTTTGCTAGTATAGTTTTCATTTCTCTTTTTAGATGCATTAAAACCAAATAACAAATACAATCCTTTTATTTACTATAAGTTAATAAAGGTTAAAATGATGGATAAAAACAGATTTGATTTTTTACTTAAGGAGGGTTTGGTCTTTGACATGTCAAGTATCATAAACTTATTTTAACTGTCAAAATCTGCTTAAAATTCTCAAACACTAATGATGAGAGTTACTATGCAAGTTTTAATAATGTATTCAAAATATTTATTAAAATACAGGTACACACTAATATAGAAACATATGCTAATATATAAATATTAATATACAACTAAATACAAGTATATTATGAATAATTATGTCAATAGAGAAATTGTAGTTTTGAGCACAAACAAAATTTAATCTTATCTTCATTTTCTCTTGAATATCTTATAAGAAAATTCTTCTCTTCCTAAAGAATTTAAATCTTTACGCTGAGTTATTATTATTTTAGTGTTCATACTATTGAAATCAAAATAAATTGTACAATAATAATAAAAGTGGATTAAATCCAAATTATAACAATGGATCTCAACAGAATTGACAAAATCAGAAAAAAAAGTTAATAAAAGTATAAATTTTTTATATTTTGTAATCAGTAATTTAACTTTTAAACTTAAAAGTTTCAAATCACCCTATTTTATTCTATGTAAAGAAATAATGGCATATATAATTGTTTGGATGTTTAAAGTACTTTAGAATCATTAAAATGTATTTTTAAAAGTAACTTGACAACTATAGAGTTTCCAGCAAGCAAATCTTTTGTTAGCATGTCAAGTACATTTAAGCATATAGTAACATATATAGTATATTTATATATCAAAAGGATATTCTTTTTCTGAGAAAAGAAAAGTCGCAAATGAATATTTAAATACTTAAAATTACTGTCAATGTGGTAATTTTAAGTGAAAATAACAAACTTTATACTAATAAAGATATGCCGTTTATTAAATTTAAGACAGTATTTTGATGTGAGGATTAAATGGTAAAATCTACAAAAACTTGTCAAGAAGTAAAATATAAGTAAACTTACTCAATATCTAAAGTAGTTTTCAAATCAAATGTTAACAAAGTTAAAATAAATGATGATAATTACTCAGAAAGCACTTCACCCCCTTCTTTATCTGTAAGTCGCAAAGTATTGTCTAAACAGCTAGCAAGAACACACTGGCCATCTTTCGTGAAGTTAACACAGTTGACTGAACCTAAAAAATATGATAACACAATTTCAAATCAGGTAAAAATTATTTAATGGAAATATACACCTTTAAAGATCATAATATTTAATGGCCGATGGTCTGTGTAAAAGATATCCACAATTATTAAAATTTCTTTTTACATACATACACACAAATATATATAAATATATAAAAGTTCAAAATATAGAGTAAACATTATGGAATGAATGGAAACATGGAAAAAATTACAGAATGGTGAAAAGAGAAGAAGAAAATTATTTAAATAAAATGAAATTAAAAATTTTTATTGATAAAAATCCTGGGAAAAACAAAGATATAATCTCTTCATCAGCTCACACGATTATATCTACAAAAAGGAGTGCTTTCCAATATTGTATCAATGTAGCCAAAGCAAAATATATCAATACAATAGCGTGAGGAGCACTCAAAAAAATTTTTTTTGAAACAAAATAAAACACATTAAGTAATAAATTTTAAATAAAAAACAGAAAATTTAATGTAAAGAAAAGACAGCACAAAAGGAAATCTATAAAGCGAGTAGCGAATTCAAATGAATTTACAAGTAAGGGAATATTTTCAAGAATGATTTAAAATATTTTTGTAATAAGATTGCCAAATTACAAAATCTGAAGACGGAAGTGCAAATTGAGGTAAAAGCGTAAATACAGGGTTTTCATTTTAAAGAATGTTCTTACTGCAGTACTGAAGCGCTTTTGATTTATTTATTACCAAGGATAGGCCTGAAAATTGATGAGCACAAGTTAATATTATCTAGATAAACTAAAGAACTGGATAATTTAAAGAAGTTTATAATTAATAAGGTTAATATTTAATAAAACAATTTTAATGATTTTAGAAAATTAACATTTATTTATGGGAAATGGATTTGCACATGGCAAAAATATATAAATTAACAAAGAAGTTTCTAGTAAATTTATTTATATTAACATAGAATTAACTCAATTATTTTATATAGAATTTAATTACTTTAGTTGGGTATCCATTGCTTTTTTTACCAAATTTTGAAAGAGTTTTTCTATTAGTTTTTCGGATAAATAAAAATTACTGCATATTCCTTTAATTCTATTCGTTTGATTAAAAATGGTACTTAAATAGATGTTTTTAGAACCATTAGAATTTCAAGTAATTAGTTTATTTATATTAAAATTAAAATAATTTCTTTTATCGTATAAATCAATAAAGCAGATATCTTCTTCTTTTATAATACTGAAATCCAAAAAATTAAAATTATTATTATCATCATGATTACGAAGCAAGACTAATTCCTAGAGGTAAATATTATTTAATAAAATAGTATAATCTTGAAAATTAACGATAATTAAGTCATAAACAAATCTAATATTAAGAGTATAATTTTTTTCATAATAGAGCAAAAATAAGTTAGCTAAGAGAGATGAAAAATTAGATCCTTGTTTTATTCCATCAATTTGGATAAAAATATTTTTTCCATTGTAAAGATAATTCTTAAAAAAGACAAAAATTAATTAGAATTTCCCAATAATCAAAATCCCAATTAAGGAAATTTTTAAAATCATAGAAATAATTCAAAAGGACATCTTTTAGTTTAGAAAGGGGACTGCCATTGAAAAGATCCTGGAAATCAAAAGTTGCAATAGAATTAATTTTATTGTGTTTAATAAATTTTAAAATTGGTTGATTATTAGTGATAATTCAAGAAAAACCTTCTTTAAAAATATTGTTAATAATTTTATTTAAATAGTAAGAGAAAATGGTGCAAGGTTTAATTAGGAAAGTATTAGACCCAGATGTGATTGTTCTAAATTTTATAGGAATTTTATGAAATTAAGAACAGATAATTAAGTAAGGAAACTATATTGCTAATTTTAATTTTTGACATTTAATATAAAGCTAAATTTTTTTTAATCATAATATTATTATTTAAATTACTAAGTTTAAAATTTTCACTATTTTTTTAACTCTTTATATAAAAGTTCAACATAGAATTTTTTACAGAAGATTGCATAATTATTGTTAGCTTTGTCTATAATTTTTTTTTGTAGTTTTATACAAAACTTTTTTGTAGATGCTTAATTGATTGAACAATTTTAGAAAAATTTGTTGAATTGTTACTGTTATCTAAATTTTCATTATTATTGAAAAAAAAGCTTTTAAAGTAATAATAAATAACCGATTTCCAATCTGTTAACATACCTAAAGGTAAAGAGAATCTATTTGACATCTTTAAACAAAAACTATTGAGATCATTAAGAAAGTATTTTAGAATTTTATTAATTGTCTTATAATCATATCGTAAATGTAACCATATATTATTTATAATAAAAATTATTTCCTTAATTTTCTTCATTTTTCTCTTTATCCTTTTTGTCTTTATTGTGCTATATATATACTATATTTAATATAAAATATTTAAAGTTTCAGGTAAAATAATTACATTGAAAAAATCATTAAATACTCTTTTGCTAATTATTTAAATGTTTTGGGCAATTCCATATGTGACGGAATGACATTTTGACTTGCATGATGACAATTAATTGAAGTTTCTATGCATCTAATTTCAAATAAACATGATTTTTTCTCATGCATATCATTATTATTGGTATAATGTGATTCATAAACTAAAAAAAAGAATTTTGTATTTTTTTTATTTTTATTTTTATGAACTTTTTACTTGTGTGACGGAATGACATTTAGGCAACCAAGCTTTCGGCATGCCGCTTAGAACTGGTAGTTTCTGTGAATTTTGCAACTATTATTTTCCTGAACTATTTTTTACTTTTAGTATAATGTGTAAGCAATGTAAATTGCGAATTTGGAAAATTAACCTCAGGTTGGCTAGCAGTTATTAACATCTATTTGCTGTGACGGAATGACAAAAAGTTTAGTGGAAGAAAGTCTTCATTTAAAAAATGTTTTATTAATATGTAAATGATAAACAGAATGTAACAGATAAACAGAATTAATATTTACGTAAGAATCAGTTAAAATTTCAACAATTTGAAAATTAGGTTGTTTTAGAAGAGGTTTTATATCTAACTTACCAATGTCACATCTTATCATCGTTCTCAGGAAATTTATGCATAAATCAATTTTTGTCCCATGTTCTTTAAATACTTTAACATCTAAATCGTCTTTGTTTATTAAAGTAATTTGCGCTGCATATAAATGTGCCTTCTTTTTTTTCGCAGTATGGGACAATGATTAAAGAGCCGACCGCATACTCCTCAATCATATTTTCCATTTCCTCTTCAAAACAGTGACTTTTCAAATCATACACTTGGTTTTGGTTAAAATTAGAAAGCATTCCAATTTTGATGATTCGCTTCTCAACTACATGAGCATCTAGTGCAGGTCTCTTGTTCCTGGCAATGCTAATGTAGCAAGTGTCTAGCTGAAGTCATTCTCTTTTGCCCTCTCTTAAATAAAATAGCTGGACAAAAACATAACTTCAACGATTTGTTGCTTCGACTTTATGAAATCATAAAATTCTTTTACATATTATGTGCCGTTTTACAGCAGCCAACATCTTGTTTGGCCTTTTAGAACAACATCACAATTACATGGTATTTATAGGTGCATGTGCTGTGAGGTATTAATGAAATACACTTAACAAAAATAAGAATAAGAACAAAAATGAAATAAGACACACTTTACATCAATATATGCTTCCTTATGAAAAGCCTCTTTTAAGGCCATAAGTATATATTGCATCTGCATTCTTCGTTACTCTGTCAGAGTTTGTATTATGACTGAATCCTTCATACTTGGGGGCTTGTAACTAACATCATCTTGACAGTACAATTTTTTTAACCAAATTAAACAGCTCATCAACACTACTTTTCTCACTTAGTTTCTTTTGAGTTCGATGTTAAATACTTCTCACATAAAGACTGAATTAATTTTTTTACCTCTATTGGTGATTTTGGAAGTGAGTGTACGATTTTTTGTATGGTGATTGTACAATTTTTTTTTATGGCTTTACCAAGACTCTGCAGGAATTTGTATAGGGAATTTAAATTATTTGTATGTGAAGAGATTGGTAGAATTTGATTTTTTCTTTGTTTACACAATCTCTGCACAACAGCGTTTGCACTTCTGAGTTTTTTAAGTCCAACCTTTGTCGCGGAAGCTTTCTTCTCTGTTTTTTTTCTTCATCATATCATGGGGATCTTGGTCTTTTTCAACATTTTATCTTTCTTTCAACAGCTGTTTTAGCCATTAGATTAAATGAAAAAAATAATAATTCCCTAGTTTTTGACTAAGCTTCTCAAGGACTCGTTTTGTCATTCCATCGCTGAAGATGTGTCATTCCGTCACGCTAATTATTGGAAGTTAATAATCAAATGCATAGAATTTTACAATTTCTCATTGATTCTTATGCCACATCTGCTTTATATTCCAAAATATACACATTTTCATTCAAAAACGCAGTTGCTATTTAAAAAAATATACTAAAACATGTGACGGAATGACACAAAAAAAAGTTACTTTTATCTAATATATAAAACTTATAATGACTTAAAGGCTATGTTTTAAATGTTTAAATTTTGTACTATATGCAGATTTTTATCAAAATATTGCAAAAGAAAGATACATTTCTTTTATTATATAAGTATTTTTCAAGAAAACAATTTGAGCACAAATGTGAAGAATTCACTTGTCAGCCATGTGATTACTTTAGAATGCTGCCAGATTCAAAAAACTTAAAATTATAAAAAATTAAACAGTAATATGTAGACTTTGGCTATTTTTGAACATATTTTTAAAATTAAAATATGCAATTCATAAAAAAAAAAATTCACTTAAAAGTTGACAATTTCGTGGAATTGCCCTTTTATAAATACACAGTTACCATTATTAAATGCCATAAAGTTTAATTAAAAACTTACTACTCAAATTATCTTGACATAATAGTCCTTTCCGCATGTCATAACGTCTAATACAGCAATCTAATGATCCTGTGAGTATTTCATAGTCAGATACAGACAAGGATGTCACAGAATCTTTAGCATCACGCAAGACCTAAAATTTGAAATTAAAACTCATAAACTAAATTTTATTTTAGATATTTGAAAGTATTACTGATAACATTTTAATATCAAGAGCACAAAAAAAATCAATAAAAATAATATCTTTTAAGATTTGATAGAGACAATGGGGTCCTAAAATACTTTGCGTCATGTGAAATTTTAAATTTAAAATGTTAGAAAAAATTTAAACAATTTAAAAGTTTTACTCATTTACCAATACCATGAAAAGTAAATATACATTAAAATGTAAAGAGTAAATAGTTTTACAGAAGAAAGATTTTAAAAAGTAATATTTCACTCTCTGATACAGACTTAGGAATCATAGAATATTTCGTATCATGTTAAACCTAAAATTAAAAATCATACTCAATTAAAAAAACTTATTTCAAAATTAATTTTTTTTAAAAAACCTCTTAGACTTCTTTAATATAGTGCATAAAACTATGTTATAATATAAAAACTTTTTTTTTCTTTCTAAAAGAAATACGTAAATTAAAGTGTTTTTAGCTTTGAAACTGACAAAGATGTCATACAACCTTTTGTATCATATGAAACTTAAAATTTAAAACCAGACTTAATTAAACAAAATTCACATAAAAAAAGCTCAACAAATTACAGTTTAATATATTAAATAAAATTATGTTAAAATGCAAGAAACAATTACTTTTACAAAATAAAGAAAGATGTTGTAAATTAAAATATTTGATGCTCTGATACAGACAATGACATACTAGAATCTTTCACATCATGTGAAATTTAAAATAATTGAAAAACAAAATTAATTTAATAAGTTTTACTCATTTCATTACAACATGAAAAGTAAATATATACCCAAATGTAATGAATAATTATTTTCACAAAACAAAAATTTAAAAAAAAAAACGTATTTCATGCTCTGATACAGACTGAAATTTACATAATCCTGCTGCAATGTTGGCAAAGATGTCATAAAATCTTTTGCATCATATGAAATTTAAAATTATACTCAATCAAATAAAATTTATTTAAACAATGGGAAACTTTTGCTCATTTCCTTCTAATATTCAAAGAGAGATAAATTAAAATATAATAGGTAATTATTTTTACAACAGGAAGATGTAGGTAGGTATTTATTTACGTCGCACTAAAGCTGCACAATGGGCTATTGGCGGTCTGGGAAACATCCTTGAGGATGATCCGAAGACACGCCATCACAATTTCATTTCTCTGAAGAAGGGATGGCTCCTTTGCTTTGGTAGCTTGGCTATCTGAGCACAAAGATGAGCATTTTACGGTAGAACGAAGACCGACACCACACACACTTAGTTTCTATGCAGGCTGATCAAAGTGGTCACCCACACGTTCACTGACCGCAGCCAGTGATGCTTGACTTCCGTGTTCTACTTGGAACCATGTGTTTACGATCAGTCCACTGCGGGACCAACAGAAATATGTAAAGATAATAAAGTATTTCATACTCTAATACAAAGATGTCCCAGAATCTTTTGTATCACCAGAGGTTTGTCTAGGTTTCTCTGAGAGGTATCTATTTTGTGAAAATTTAGACATAATTTGTGAAAATTAAAAATTACATTGAAAAATCAATACAAAAATATGGTAAAGTAAGAAAATACTTTCAAAACCTGTTACTACATATAAATCATTTATGAATTCTAAATTTTTTATATATTTTTCCCCATATATTCAAAAATAATTTCACTATTGTAAACTTTTGGGGTTAAAATTGAATCCAAATTGAAAAATCCATAAAAATCATTGTCAATATGTTCGAATTTTGACTTCCTGTAAAGTTTACAGAGGCTTGCTTTTTTAAAAGCAGCTTGTGAAACTACCGTTTTTTCTAAAGTTGAATTTGTGAAGGTACCACTAAGCGGTAGTAAATCTGCACTGGGCAGACCCCTGGTCACACAAACTTAAATATGACATTCTAACAGAAATTTCATATTAAAAACAAAAAAGTCTAACTCATTTCATTTTAATGTGTTTCAAAAGAAACATTTAAAACTTTATTTTTGTTCCTAGGTCAAATACAGCTATACATATCAATGAATCTTTTACAATTCATTTCATATTGATTATATAAAATATATTTTACATACCTGCTAACATTGGCGAAATAAAATAACGGAGATTTTACTAACCGACCCAGTTTTGGGTTTACGACTACTGATATCCAACTTCGTAGCCTTGCAATTTTGACCCCAATCCAGAAAACAAGGGTACCCACTGCATCAAGTATTGGGAGAAATTTGCCTTCATGGAGGACTAACCCGCATTTGAGTTACAAGGAGAGGAAAAACATGAAAACCTCACACGGTTAGCCTGACGACGAGGGGACTCTAACCCGTTATTCGTCTGCCACAGAGGATATTTCATGCCAGCACTGTGGTTCGCTACGACCAGTCATTGCTGGGATTCGAAGCTGGGTTCAGCTCATTGGAGGGCGAACACGCCATCCCCTGAGCCTTCATGGCTCAACTTAAAACAATTCTGATAACACTCAACATACTGCAGTTCTGGCAATAGCACCATCTGCTGAGGAATAAGAGAAGTATTTTCACCATTTTCTTTTATTTTTAAAAACAAAATTTTTTCTTCAACAAATACAAAGAAATTTAAGAATAGGTAAACAGAAGATAATCGTAAAATACAGGAGTCTTCGTTAAAAAGTAGGAGACTTGGCAGGTATGATTTTAGTTAGGCTTGGTGAATACCTAGTATTCAAAATATGGCCACCAACAGATTTTTAATAAAAAGTTTATTAGGAATAAATCAAAAGAAATTAAAATAACCTTGAATCATATTTTGAAATAATTCCTTATGAGTAAAACCATACACAAATATCCAACAAAGAAAAGGGTAATACTTTGTGCAATATAAAACTAAAGCAAAAAACGTTAATCAAGCACAATGTATTTTCATTTGCGCTTTATTTATTCACATTGTATTTTCGCGTGAGTCATTCCCAAAAAATTTATTTAAATTAGCATACAAAGATAATATGCTTAAAAATAAAATTTCTGTCTAAAACTCTTAACTTTAAATTTCAAAGTACTTCCCTAGTGGTGGTTTCACATAAATTTCGGTCTTTCAAGTCCTACCTTCCTCATTAGAGATTCATTACATTTAGATATCACATTTGTTTTATTCTCATTTAAATTTTAATTTTTAACCACTAATGTTTATACCTTTTTGAAAAAAGTTAAAAAAATACATACTAAAGGCGATTGTAATATCGCACTGTCCAAACAATAATTTCTCAGAGTCCCAGACTTCTGCAAAATAACGTCTTTACTTTACAGCCACTTCGTGCTAACTTTTACATATCTTTATTCACTACATCTACACTTGATCATTGTGCCATCACAAAATGGAGGCATGACAGTGATCATTATCAGATACTCCATATAAACATTCACATAATTAAGTATAGAAAGTATTTCCTTTGAAGCCAAGTTTAAAAGGTTACAAAGTATCACATTGTTTTCAATTCTTTGTTTTTTAAAAAATTAATTTAATGGATTTAAGAAAATGTAATAAAAATAATAAAGAAAAGGAAACTGAAAGCAAGATAAATAGCATTTAAATTCATTATCTTATTAATTTGCTCATTTAAAGATCAACAATAAAAATAAGATAAATCACCTGAATAGGCTCGCGAGACTTGCTACGGCAATCCCAACCACAAACAGTATTATCAACTGAAGCAGATAGTATAACTGTAGATTCTTCATTGAACTTAATAGCATTGACATAACCTAAACTGATGAATTATAGTAAGTTTATGAAAAGTATAAATGTCTGTCAACATTTAGATCAAATTCACATGCATACGAAGAGAACTTTCAAAATGCTAACATTAGTCTAACTAATAAACAGTAAAGTTTATTTTTCCGGGCATTATAATCTTTCTTTCTTTCTCTCTCTCTCTCTCTCTTTTTAAGAATTGTTTTCTAAAATTACGAATTCTAATGGTGTTTTTCTGCCTAACATTTTTATCTTAAAAATGACTAGTTGAAAATATACTTTGTTTGAAGTTTTTCTCTAAGGATTTAATTAACTTTAATAATTTAAAATAAACCACATTATTACATTTATGATAATTTAAGAAACACATCTTGCTAAAAATTTATCAAAGACAAATGCTATTTAATTGTACTTAATTAATTTATAAAAAATGGTGGAAAAATCACATATTTGTGTTCGATATAATAAAATAATTTAAAATTGTAAGTAGAACTCAGACAGTAAACATGACATCCAGATTTTTTTATCTTTTTAACAAACAAAAAGACATTTATGAATAGTAATAAAAGGAAGAGCTTGTGTGTGAACATATAACTCCAGAATCATATTTACAAGCATCCTGAAATTCGAACAGAGGCAGCAAGGAACAATTTTTGCCCTAATTTTAAAAATCATTAGATATTTTCAATTAGCAGATGAAAAAATGGTGGTTTATTTCATATTATTCTTGTTATTTGAAAAGCACTAACTTTTCATCTGCTTCCCTTAAACAATTTTATAAGAAATTCTTACACGTATTTCTGGATAAACTTTGTACAAAATGAACATAATATTCTGAAAATTTAGTGAGACTACATCAACTAGATTCTTATATGTTGCACAAAATATTTATTTTCTACTTTTTTTGCAAAAACCAGAAAAAAAAGTTGTTCTTTTTTGCTTTTAAACATTTTAAAATTCTTTTATCTCAAGTTATCCTTCATATAGGATAGAACACGAAACACACAACCGATGATTAAATTTCTCTTTATTCCGATACCTATCCAATCACCAAAATTTTTTTTAGACATGGTCATAAGACCACTGAACTTTCTTTTCTTGTATTAGCAACAAACAAGTGCCATGTATAAATGAAACAACTTAAACTATAAACTAGACAGAAATGAAAAGTTAATAAAACTGTTAAAATAGATAAAGAAAATATGCAATATATACATATATAAATTTTTTTGTTCACGTATGTTAATTCCTTTACACATCATTTGAAGCGATATTTTAGTTTTAATGATTTAATTAGCTATTATATTATTCATTTTAATTTATTGACTTATTTATTTTTAAAATATTTTTATTTTAACAAAGTACCAACTGCTGTGCACACTATTGTTTGCCTAGTCTTGGAGCATCTTTCATAAAAATATCTCTTTAAACTCCTAATATCAAGTATAAGTTTCAAAATAAATATTGCATGTGATAAAAAATGTGGAATTTGAAAAAAATAAATAAATAAATGCACTTTTGCTTTAAAATAATATCATGTCATACTACTTGTAACTTGTAAGCTTCACATTTTTATACTTTTAATCAATTATTTTATATTTTTCTAATGTACAAATTAGAAAACAGTACAAAGTGAGGTAAGGAAAAAAATATTTGCTATAGAAACTTAAAAAAATAGTTCCCTTGTACAAATTTCAATATATTGTTTTTTGAACATCAATTAGAACCTTCAAATTGAAAACTTACTTGCGTTACTTTTTCAACCAAAGTATTACAGTTTCCGTAATTTTCAAAAGAAAACATTGTTAAACATTTTAAGACAAAATTTATATAAAGTGAAAATAATATCTGGGACATTAATTTAGACTACATTAACTGGATTCTTATAAGTTAAACTCAAAATTTATTTTGTAAGTTTTCCTTCAAAACCAAAGAAAAGTTTTTTTTTCTTAAAAATTATTTTATTTATTATTGATTATTAAACATTAAATTAATAGCAATTTTGTTTGCATTTTAAGCTCATTCATTTCACAAAACCAGAAAACAAATATTTTAGTTAGAAGACATAGTGTTTTAGTTACGGTATCCTATAAATATTATCCTATAAGTATTATTATCATTAATAAACATATTTCTTATTTTCAACACCTATGCATATGGTTGTTGGGCAATAAGCTTCATGAACCAAAAACTGACATTGTTTGTACTAGGGTTGGCTGGTTTAAACCAAATGTTTTTGTTTTTTTAAGTAATTCTTTTTAACATTTATTTTTTATTATTTATATTAATAGTTGTAGTTTGAATAGAAAATGTGGAAAAAATAATAAATTTTCTCATAAAAATTGTACACTTAAAAGTGTAAAATTTTACACTTAATGGGAATCTGTATTTCTTTAAATAGAAACATAGATAATATTTTTTAAATGTTTAAAAAATAACTAAGATGAATTTATTTTTACAAGCTTAATTTGTAGCTTAGCTTTGGATTTTCAAAAAAAAATTAGAACATTGTTAAAGTGATTTGAAATAGCTTTTAGTGTTAACACCAGTTTAATATGTGAAGAACGTTAGAAAATTAAAACATTATAAAAATGTTGAAAATTAAAAAAAGAAAGCCTATTGTTTGAAATGTGTATCTATTGATACTGACAATTTTGAAACTGCCAATTAAGATCGTAATATGCAACACTAACAGGACAAGACGACCCTTACAACACCCTAGTAGCTAGGCCCCTGGAGTTTTTTTCATCTAAATAATTAAAACAAAATGTTTAAAACTTCTCTTAGAATTTTATTTGAGATAGAAGACATTTTTAGGCAAATTTAATCCCACAATGGTTTCAAAACCAGTTTTGCAGGAATTAATTATTTAAATATACTTTATTTTTTAATGATTAAAGTTTTGGTTTGAGAAATTTGGAAATTCTCTTGTTTCACAAAACTGAGTGTAGATTTAAAAAAGACCTTTGTATTAGTACTTTCCTAAAGTAATTGCTAAGCCTTTGAGATTTTCAGGCAATGAAAAGTGGGAAACTATAAAAAGAAGAAAAAAATGCACAAAAGAGGACCAACTTAATGGGTATAACCCTAAGCCACCTCAGACGAACTTCTACATATTTTTATTTATTTTTTTTAAAATTTTGAAGTTCAATATTTTTTAGCTTAACAGTAGATGGCTTGAACAGATTCACTAATGTATTGCGGAAAAAAATGCTATATATTAAAACAATTAAGATCTCCAATAATTACATATAAATCAACATTGAGAAAATTGCCCAACTCTCTAATAAAAGAACATACCAGCATGACCTCGAAACTTTCTCACTATTTGGGCGGTACTAACGTCCCAATAAAAAATGCTTTTGTCCATTCCACCAGATGCTATATGTGAACTATCAGCTGAAGACTGCACGTCTAACACTTCATATCCGTGTCCCATATAAGTCTTTAAGAGCGATGATTTAAAAGGATTCCATAGTTTTATTGATTTATCAGATCCACCAGTCATGCAATAGTTTCCATCAACTAAAAATAAAATAAAAGGGTTCAGCAAGAAAAACAAAGAGCATTGTATTTTAAATGGTTAACAAAACATACAATTAAAGCGGATTGTGCGAACAGCGCCTTGTTTACAAGTTAATTGATTTTTTAAAATATTAGGATAACGCATAGCTAAAGAAATATACAAATTAAAAAATAGTTTTTTTTGCTCTACCCAACTTTCAAACTTTCTGCAGTGGATTGATCGCAGTTATATGATGACTTGATGGAGTCTCAGAGGATCAACTTATAGCTTACATAGTACTATCGCAAAAATCTCTATGAAGTATAATAAAGCCACAAGCTCATAATTTTGCAACATACTTTCACTCCATATTCGGTTTGGGGCACGGTAAAGTGAAGTTTTGAATTCCACCAAAACAAAGTCATTATGCTTGACCATAGAGAAAAAGCGATATTTTAAAACTTCTTTTATTGTGATTCTAAGACACCACTTTATTATGGTCTCTAAAGGGACTTCACTAAAGCGCAGCAAACACAAAGATTTGTTTCAGGGCGGGAATGATAATTCTGAACATTACATGGGTCGAGGAATTTTCACCGACTAATGTTGTAAGACTAAATATTGTACAACTCATCTGTTCCCTTTTCTCAGGAAAGGGTAGACTATATTTGAGGGTTGATCTATTTGTTTGTTTCTTACGGATTGACTTTTTACCAATCCTTTCTTCGATTAGTTATTTTTCTAAGTACAATACAGAAATTCTTATCCGGAAATCAGAAAACCAAGAAATCGGAACGAAATTTGATAAATTTCCCCCACTATTTAAAAAATTTCTTTTTCCTCATAAGATTTTTCTGTCTTTTTTAAAAGGAGTTTACTTTACCATCATTTTAGAAATAAGCATTAGTTTCCTACACTGTCAAGAGAGGTCTTGTACTAAATAACATCAATCATTCCCTTCTACATAGGTGTTTCCAACCCGGTGTTCCCAATTAGTCAACAAAACTTATTTTGGCCCATTGTGGGCCCACTAACTAGTCTATAAAAAATTCCTTTGGTTCAATTGTTCGTTACCTTAAATTCTAATTTCAGGCCGAGTTTAAATTTATAGGTTAATATTAAAGGGAGTTACGGGGTGTGATGTGTTGGGGCCCCCTGATACGACTTTTGTCCCTTTTTTAAGCCATTATTCGCCATTTAACAAAGAAAAATAATTCTTTTCATATATAGAACACTTTATTCGCTTTGAAATATTGAAAAAGAAGTTAAAAAAATAACATAAAATAAAATAAATAATTAAATAAAAATTATCCAAAATTTATTCGTTTATTAGCTATTATTCGCTATTTCCCAAAGGAAAAATAGTTATTTTTATATACAGAACACTTTATTTAAGTTAAAATATCGAAAAGTATATTAAAAAACATAATATAAAATAAATAATAAAATAAAAGTCGACCCTACTAGGATTACGAACCCAGGACCACCGGGACTACATATAAACCTTGTCCATAGCGCTGCCGGTAAAGAATACTCTTGACCCGGTGAGCAGGGGTTCGGTGCTGGTCACGGATTAGGTGCTGGTCACGGATTAATTTTTAATTGTTTTTCTATTTATTTTATTTATTTTTTTAATATACTTTTCAACAATTTAACGTGAATCAAGTGTTCTGTATATAGAAATAACTATTTTTCTTTTCTGAAATAGCGAATAATAGCTAATAAACGGTTAAATTTTGATAATTTTTATTTATTTATTTATTTTATTTTATGTTATTTTTTGACTTCTTTTTCAATATTTTTAAGTGAATAAAAAGTTCTGTATAAGAAAAAAAAATTTTTTTTTTTTAAAGAGCGAAAAATGACTGAAAAAGGGGCAAAAGTCGTATCAGGAGGCCCGCACACATCACACCCCGTAACTTCCTATAATATTAACCTATAAATTTTAAACTGGGGCAGACTTTAGAATTTAATGTGACAATCAACTATACCCGAGGACATTTTTATAGACCCATTAGTGGGCCGAAAATGGGCCAAAATATGTTTTGTTGACTAACCGGGAGGAGGTGTTTTAAGCTGTATATTCGCGGGTCTGGCATGTGAAGAATGGGTCAGTCGGTAGCTCTGTGGGAAAGTTAGATTTGAAGGCACGGAGGTCCCGGGTTCGACACCCTGCAAGGGTCGACTTTGAATTTTATTTATTTATTTAATATTATGTTTTTTAATATACTTTTCAACAATTTAACGTGAATCAAGTGTTCTGTATATAGAAATAACTATTTTTTTTTCTGAAATAGCGAATAATAGCTAATAAACGGTTAACTTTTGATAATTTTTATTTATTTATTTATTTAATTTTATGTTATTTATTTATTTATTTTATTTTATGTTATTTTTTCACTTTTTTTTCAATATTTTTAAGTGAATAAAGTGGTCTGTATAAGAAAAAAATTATTATTTTTCTTTAAAGAGAGAATAAAGACTGAAAAAGGGACAAAAGTCGTAGCAGGAGGCACGCACACATCACACCCCGTAACTCCCTATAATATTAACCTATAAATTTCAAACTGGGGCAGACATTAGAGTTTATTGTGACAAACAACTGTATCCGAGGACATTTTTATAGACCCATAAGAGGGCCGAAAATGGGCCAAAATATGTTTTGTTGACTAACCGGGAGGAGGTGTTTTAAGTTGTATATTCGCGGTCCTGGCATGTGAAGAATGGGTCAGTTGGTAGCTCAGTGGGAAAGTTAGATTTGAAGGCACGGAGGTCCCGGGTTCGACACCCTGCAAGGGTCGACTTTGAATTTTTGTTATTTATTTTATATTATATTTTTTAATATACTTTTCTACAGTTTAACGAGAATCAAGTGTTCTGTATATAGAAATAACTATTTTTCGTTTCTGAAATAGCGAATAATAGCTAATAAACGGTGAAATTTTGATAATTTTTATTTATTTATTTATTTTATTTTATGTTATTTTTCAACTTCTTTTTCAATATTTTTAAGTGAATAAAGTGTTCTGTATAAGAAAAAAATTATTTTTTTTTTAAAGAGCGAATAAAGACTGAAAAAGGGACAAAAGTCGTAGCAGGAGGCACGCGCACATCACACCCCGTAACTCCCTATAATATTAACCTAAAAATTTCAAACTGGGGCAGAAAGTACAGTTTAATGTCATGATCAACTGTACCCAAGGACATTTTTATAGACCCATAAGAGGGCCGAAAATGGGCCAAAATATGTTTTGTTGACTAACCGGGAGGAGGTGTTTTAAGCTGTATATTCACGGGTCTGGCATGTGAAGAATGGGTCAGTCGGTAGCTCTGTGGGAAAGTTAGATTTGAAGGCACGGAGGTCCCGGGTTCGACACCCTGCAAGGGTCGACTTTGAATTTTATTTATTTATTTTATATTATGTTTTTTAATATACTTTTCAACAATTTAACGTGAATCAAGTGTTCTGTATATAGAAATAACTATTTTTTTTTGAAATAGCGAATAATGGCTAATAAACGGTTAAATTTTGATAATTTTTATTTATTTATTTATTTTATTTTATGTTATTTTTTAACTTCTTTTTCAATATTTTTAAGTGAATAAAGTATAAGAAAAAAATTATTACTTTTTTTTAAAGAGCGAATAATGACTGAAAAAGGCACAAAAGTCGTATCAGGAGGCACGCACACATCACACCCCGTAACTCCCTATAATATTAACCTATAAATTTCAAACTGGGGCAGACATTAGAGTTTATTGTGACAAACAACTGTATCCGAGGACATTTTTATAGACCCATAAGAGGGCCGAAAATGGGCCAAAATATGTTTTGTTGACTAACCGGGAGGAGGTGTTTTAAGCTGTATATTCACGGGTCTGGCATGTGAAGAATGGGTCAGTCGGTAGCTCAGTGGGAAAGTTAGATTTGAAGGCACGGAGGTCCCGGGTTCGACACCCTGCAAGGGTCGACTTTGAATTTTATTTATTTATTTTGTATTATGTTTTTTAATATAATTTTCAACAATTTAACGTGAACCAAGTGTTCTGTATATGGAAATAACTATTTTTCATTTCTGAAATAGCGAATAATAGCTAATAAACGGTTAAATTTTGATAATTTTTATTTATTTATTTATTTTATTTTATGTTATTTTTTAACTTCTTTTTCAATATTTTTTAGTGAATAAAGTGTTCTGTATGAGAAAAAAATTATTATTTTTCTTTTAAAGAGCGAATAATCACTGAAAGAGGGACAAAAGTCGTATCAGGAGGCACGCACACATCACATCCCGTAACTCCCTATAATATTAACCTAAAAATTTCAAACTGGGGCAGAAAGTACAGTTTAATGTCATGATGAACTGTGTCCGAGGACATTTTTATAGTCCCATAAGAGGGCCGAAAATGGGCCAAAATATGTTTTGTTGACTAACCGGGAGGAGGTGTTTTAAGCTGTATATTCACGGGCCTGGCATGTGAAGAATGGGTCAGTCGGTAGCTCTGTGGAAAAGTTAGATTTGAAGGCACGGAGGTCCCGGGTTCGACAACCTGCAAGGGTCGACTTTGAATTTTATTTATTTATTTTATATTATGTTTTTTAATATACTTTTCAACAATTTAACGTGAATCAAGTGTTCTGTATATAGAAATAACTATTTTTTTTTTGAAATAGCGAATAATAGCTAATAAACGGTTAACTTTTAATAATTTTTATATATATATTTATTTTATTTTATGTTATTTATTTATTTATTTTATTTTATGTTATTTTTTCACTTTTTTTTCAATATTTTTAAGTGAATAAAGTGTTCTGTATAAGAAAAAAATTATTATTTTTCTTTAAAGAGCGAATAAAGACTGAAAAAGCGACAAAAGTCGTAGCAGGAGGCACGCACACATCACAACCCGTAACTCCCTATAATATTAACCTATAAATTTCACACTGGGGCAGACATTAGAGTTTAATGTGCCGAAATACTGTATCCGAGGACATTTTTATAGACCCATTAGTGGGCCGAAAATGGGCCAAAATATGTTTTGTTGACTAACCGGGAGGATGTGTTTTAAGCTGTATATTCGCGGTACTGGCATGTGAAGAATGGGTCAGTTGGTAGCTCAGTGGGAAAGTTAGATTTGAAGGCACGGAGGTCCCGGGTTCGACACCCTGCAAGGGTCGACTTTGAATTTTTGTTATTTATTTTGGATTATGTTTTTTAATATACTTTTCAACAATTTAACGTGAATTAAGTGTTCTGTATATAGAAATAACTATTTTTTTCTGAAATAGCGAATAATAGCTAATAAACGGTTAACTTTTGATAATTTTTATTTATTTATTTATTTTATTTTATGTTATATACTTATTTATCTTATTTTATTTTATGTTATATACTTATTTATCTTATTTTATGTTATTTTTTAACTTCTTTTTCAATATTTTTAAGTGAATAAAGTGTTCTGTATAAGAAAAAAATTATTATTTTTTTTTAAAGAGTGAATAAAGACTGAAAAAGGGACAAAAGTCGTAGCAGGAGGCACGCACACATCACACCCCGTATTTCCCTATAATATTAACCTATAAATTTCAAACTGGTTCAGACATTAAAGTTTAATGTGACAAACAACTGTACACGAGGACATATTTATAGACCCATTAGTGGGCCGAAAATGGGCCAAAATATATTTTGTTGCCAACCCGGGAGGAGGTGTTTTAAGCTGTATATTCGCGGACCTGGCATGTGAAGAATGGGTCAGTTGGTAGCTCTGTGGGAAGGTTAGCTTTGAAGGCACGGAGGTCCCGGGTTCGACACCCTGCAAGGGTCGACTTTGAATTTTTGTTATTTATTTTATATTATATTTTTTAATATACTTTTCTACAATTTAACGTGAATCAAGTGTTCTGTATATAGAAATAACTATTTTTCGTTTCTGAAATAGCGAATAATAGCTAATAAACGGTTAAATTTTGATAATTTTTATTTATTTATTTATTTTATTTTATGTTATTTTTTAACTTCCTTTTCAATATTTTTAAGTGAATAAAGTGTTCTGCATAAGAAGAAAAATTTTTTTTTTTTAAAGAGCGAATAAAGACTGAAAAAGGGACAAAAGTCGTAGCAGGAGGCACGCGCACATCACACCCCGTAACTCCCTATAATATTAACCTATAAATTTCAAACTGGGGCAGACATTAGAGTTTAATGTGACAAACAACTGTACCCTCGGACATATTTATAGACCCATAAGAGGGCCGAAAATGGGCCAAAATATGTTTTGTTGACTAACCGGGAGGAGGTGTTTTAAGCTGTATATTCACGGGCCTGGCATGTGAAGAATGGGTCAGTCGGTAGGTCTGTGGGAAAGTTAGATTTGAAGGCATGGAAGTCCCGGGTTCGACACCCTGCAAGGGTCGACTTTGAATTTTATTTATTTATTTTGGATTATGTTTTTTAATATACTTTTCAACAATTTAACGTGAATTAAGTGTTCTGTATAAAGAAATAACTATTTTTTTATCTGAAATAGCGAATAATAGCTAATAAACGGTTAACTTTTGATAATTTTTATATATTTATTTATTTTATTTTATGTTATATACTTATTTATCTTATTTTATGTTATTTTTTAACTTCTTTTTCAATAGTTTTAAGTGAATAAAGTGTTCTGTATAAGAAAAAAATTATTATTTTTTTTTAAAGAGTGAATAAAGACTGAAAAAGGGACAAAAGTCGTAGCAGGAGGCACGCACACATCACACCCCGTATTTCCCTATAATATTAACCTATAAATTTCAAACTGGTTCAGACATTAAAGTTTAATGTGACAAACAACTGTACACGAGGACATATTTATAGACCCATTAGTGGGCCGAAAATGGGCCAAAATATATTTTGTTGCCAACCCGGGAGGAGGTGTTTTAAGCTGTATATTCGTGGACCTGGCATGTGAAGAATGGGTCAGTTGGTAGCTCTGTGGGAAGGTTAGCTTTGAAGGCACGGAGGTCCCGGGTTCGACACCCTGCAAGGGTCGACTTTGAATTTTTGTTATTTATTTTATATTACATTTTTTAATATACTTTTCTACAATTTAACGTGAATCAAGTGTTCTGTATATAGAAATAACTATTTTTCGTTTCTGAAATAGCGAATAATAGCTAATGAACGGTTAAATTTTGATAATTTTTATTTATTTATTTATTTTATTTTATGTTATTTTTTAACTTCCTTTTCAATATTTTTAAGTGAATAAAGTGTTCTGTATAAGAAAAAAATTATTATTTTTTTTTTAAAGAGCGAATAAAGACTGAAAAAGGGACAAAAGTCATAGCAGGAGGCACGCGCACATCACACCCCGTAACTCCCTATAATATTAACCTATAAATTTCAAACTGGGGCAGACATTAGAGTTTAATGTGACAAACAACTGTACCCGAGGACATATTTATAGACCCATAAGAGGGCCGAAAATGGGCCAAAATATGTTTTGTTGACTAACCGGGAGGAGGTGTTTTAAGCTGTATATTCACGGGCCTGGCATGTGAAGAATGGGTCAGTCAGTAGCTCTGTGGGAAAGTTAGATTTGAAGGCACGGAAGTCCCGGGTTCGACACACTGCAAGGGTCGACTTTGAATTTTATTTATTTATTTTGGATTATGATTTTTAATATACTTTTCAACAATTTAACGTGAATTAAGTGTTCTGTATATAGAAATAACTATTTTTTTTTCTGAAATAGCGAATAATAGCTAATAAACGGTTAACTTTTGATAATGTTTATTTATTTATTTATTTTATTTTATGTTATATACTTATTTATCTTATTTTATGTTATTTTTTAACTTCTTTTTCAATATTTTTAAGTGAATAAAGTGTTCTGTATAAGAAAAAAATTATTATTTTTTTTAAAGAGCGAATAAAGACTGAAAAAGGGACAAAAGTCGTAGCAGGAGGCACGCACACATCACACCCCGTAACTCCCTGTAATATTAACCTATAAATTTCAAACTGGGGCAGACATTAGAGTTTAATGTGCCGAAATACTGTATCCGAGGACATTTTTATAGACCCATTAGTGGGCCGATAATGGGCCAAAATATGTTTTGTTGACTAACCGGGAGGATGTGTTTTAAGCTGTATATTCGCGGTCCTGGCATGTGAAGAATGGGTCAGTTGGTAGCTCAGTGGGAAAGTTAGATTTGAAGGCACGGAGGTCCCGGGTTCGACACCCTGCAAGGGTCGACTTTGAATTTTTGTTATTTATTTTATATTATATTTTTTATATACTTTTCTACAATTTAACGTGAATCAAGTGTTCTGTATATAGAAATAACTATTTTTCGTTTCTGAAATATCGAATAATAGCTAATAAACGGTTAAATTTTGATAATTTTTATTTATTTATTTATTTTATTTTATGTTATTTTTTAACTTCTTTTTCAATATTTTTAAGTGAATAAAGTGTTCTGTATAAGAAAAAAAATCTTTTTTTTTTAAAGAGCGAATAAAGACTGAAAAAGGGACAAAAGTCGTAGCAGGAGACACGCGCACAACACACCCCGTAACTCCCTATAATATTAACCTATAAATTTCCAACTGGGGCAGACATTAGAGTTTAATGTGACAAACAACTGTACCCGAGGACATATTTATAGACCCATTAGTGGGCCGAAAATGGGCCAAAATATATTTTGTTGACTACCCGGGAGGAGGTGTTTTAAACTGTATATTCGCGGACCTGGCATGTGAAGAATGGGTCAGTTGGTAGCTCTGTGGGAAGGTTAGCTTTGAAAGCACGGTGGTCCCGGGTTCGACACCCTGCAAGGGTCGACTTTGAATTTTTGTTATTTATTTTATATTATATTTTTTAATATACTTTTCTACAATTTAACGTGAATCAAGTGTTCTGTATATAGAAATAACTATTTTTCGTTTCTGAAATAGCGAATAATAGATAATAAACGGTTAAATTTTAATAATTTTTATTTTTTTATTTATTTTATTTTATGTTATTTTTTAACTTCTTTTTCAATATTTTTAAGTGAATAAAGTGTTGTGTATAAGAAAAAAATTATTTTTTTTTTTTAAAGAGCGAATAAAGACTGAAAAAGAGACAAAAGTCGTAGCAGGAGGCACGCACACATCACACCCCGTATTTCCCTATAATATTAACCTATAAATTTCAAACTGGGGCAGACATTAGAGTTTAATGTGACAAACAATTGTACACGAGGACATATTTATAGACCCATTAGTGGGCCGAAAATGGGCCAAAATATATTTTGTTGACAACCCGGGAGGAGGTGTTTTAAGCTGTATATTCGCGGACCTGGCATGTGAAGAATGGGTCAGTTGGTAGCTCTGAGGGAAGGTTAGCTTTGAAGGCACGGAGGTCCCGGGTTCGA
This sequence comes from Parasteatoda tepidariorum, assembly GCF_982258835.1. Lineage (NCBI taxonomy): Eukaryota > Metazoa > Arthropoda > Arachnida > Araneae > Theridiidae > Parasteatoda > Parasteatoda tepidariorum. Next base: position 129,521,170 of record NC_141755.1, on the reverse strand, counting down.
CACCCTGCAAGGGTCGACTTTGAATTTTTGTTATTTATTTTATATTATATTTTTTAATATACTTTTCTACAATTTAACGTGAATCAAGTGTTCTGTATATAGAAATAACTATTTTTCGTTTCTGAAATAGCGAATAATAGCTAATAAACGGTTAAATTTTGATAATTTTTATTTATTTATTTATTTTATTTTATGTTATTTTTTAACTTCCTTTTCAATATTTTTAAGTGAATAAAGTGTTCTGCATAAGAAAAAAAAATTTTTTTTTTTAAAGAGCGAATAAAGACTGTAAAAGGGACAAAAGTCGTAGCAGGAGGCACGCGCACATCACACCCCGTAACTCCCTATAATATTAACCTATAAATTTCAAACTGGGGCAGACATTAGAGTTTAATGTGACAAACAACTGTACCCGAGGACATATTTATAGACCCATAAGAGGGCCGAAAATGGGCCAAAATATGTTTTGTTGACTAACCGGGAGGAGGTGTTTTAAGCTGTATATTCACGGGCCTGGCATGTGAAGAATGGGTCAGTCGGTAGGTCTGTGGGAAAGTTAGATTTGAAGGCATGGAAGTCCCGGGTTCGACACCCTGCAAGGGTCGACTTTGAATTTTATTTATTTATTTTGGATTATGTTTTTTAATATACTTTTCAACAATTTAACGTGAATTAAGTGTTCTGTATATAGAAATAACTATTTTTTTTTCTGAAATAGCGAATAATAGCTAATAAACGGTTAACTTTTGATAATTTTTATTTATTTATTTATTTTATTTTATGTTATATACTTATTTATCTTATTTTATGTTATTTTTTAACTTCTTTTTCAATATTTTTAAGTGAATAAAGTGTTCTGTATAAGAAAAAAATTATTATTTTTTTTAAAGAGCGAATAAAGACTGAAAAAGGGACAAAAGTCGTAGCAGGAGGCACGCACACATCACACCCCGTAACTCCCTATAATATTTACCTATAAATTTCAAACTGGGGCAGACATTAGAGTTTAATGTGCCAAAATACTGTATCCGAGGACATTTTTATAGACCCATTAGTGGGCCGAAAATGGGCCAAAATATGTTTTGTTGACTAACCGGGAGGATGTGTTTTAAGCTGTATATTCGCGGTCCTGGCATGTGAAGAATGGGTCAGTTGGTAGCTCAGTGGGAAAGTTAGATTTGAAGGCACGGAGGTCCCGGGTTCGACACCCTGCAAGGGTCGACTTTGAATTTTTGTTATTTATTTTATATTATATTTTTTAATATACTTTTCTACAATTTAACGTGAATCAAGTGTTCTGTATATAGAAATAACTATTTTTCGTTTCTGAAATGGTGAATGATAGCTAATAAACGGATAAATTTTGATAATTTTTATTTATTTATTTATTTTATTTTATGATATTTTTTAACTTCTTTATCAATATTTTTAAGTGAATAAATTGTTCTGTACAAGAAATTTTTTTTTTATAAAGAGCGAATAAAGACTGTAAAAGGGACAAAAGTCGTAGCAGGAGGCACGCGCACATCACACCCCGTAACTCCCTATAATATTAACCTATAAATTTCAAACTGGGGCAGATATCAGAGTTTAATGTGACAAACAACTGTACTCGAGGACATATTTATAGACCCATTAGTGGGACGAAAATGGGCCAAAATATATTTTGTTGACTACCCGGGGGAGGTGTTTTAAGCTGTATATTCGCGGACCTGGCATGTGAAGAATGGGTTAGTTGGTAGCTCTGTTTTAAAGTTAGATTTGAAGGCACGGAGGACCCGGGTTCGATACCCTGCAAAGGTCGACTTTGAATTTTTTTAAATTTATTTTACATTATATTTTTTAATATGCTTTTCTACAATTTAACGTGAATCAAGTGTTCTGTATATAGAAATAACTATTTTTCGTTTCTGAAATATCGAATAATAGCTAATAAACGGTAAAATTTTGATAATTTTTATTTATTTATTTATTTTATTTTATGTTATTTTTTAACTTCTTTTTCAATATTTTTAAGTGAATAAAGTGTTCTGTATAAGAAAAAAATTAATTTTTTTTAAAGAGCGAATAAAGACTGAAAAAGGGACAAAAGTCGTAGCAGGAGGCACGCGCGCATCACACCCCGTAACTCCCTTTAATATTAGCCTATAAATTTCAAACTGGGGCAGACATTAGAGTTTAATGTGACAAACAACTGTACCCGAGGACATATTTATAGACCCATTAGTGGGCCGAAAATGGGCCAAAATATATTTTGTTGACTACCCGGGTGGAGGTGTTTTAAGCTGTATATTCGCGCACCTGGCATGTGAAGAATGGGTCAGTTGGTAGCTCTGTGGGAAGGTTAGCTTTGAAGGCACGGAGGTCCCGGGTTCGACACCCTGCAAGGGTCGACTTTGAATTTTTGTTATTTATTTTATATTATATTTTTAATTTACTTTTCTACAATTTAACGTGAATCAAGTGTTCTGTATATAGAAATAACTATTTTTCGTTTCTGAAATAGTGAATAATAGCTAATAAACGGATAAATTTTATAATTTTTATTTATTTATTTATTTTATTTTATGATATTTTTCAACTTCTTTATCAATATTTTTAAGTGAATAAATTGTTCTGTACGAGAAATTTTTTTTTTAAAGAGCGAATAAAGACTGAAAAAGGGACAAAAGTCGTAGCAGGAGACACGCGCACATCACACCCCGTAACTCCCTATAATATTAGCCTATAAATTTCAAACTGGGGCAGACATTAGAGTTTAATGTGACGAACAACTGTACCCGAGGACAATTTTATAGACCCATTATTGGGCCGAAAATATGTTTTGTTGACTAACCGGGATTAGGTGTTTTAAGCTGTATGTTCGCGGGCCTGGCATGTGAAGCATGGGTCAGTTGGTAGCTCTGTGGGAAAGTTAGATTTGAAGGCACGGAGGTCCCGGGTTCGATCCCCTGCGAGGGTCGACTCTGAATTTTTTTTATTTATTTTATATTACGTTTTTTAATATACTTTTCAACAATTTAACGTGAATCAAGTGTTCTGTATATAGAAATAACTATTTTTCTTTTCTGAAATAGCGAATAATAGCTAATAAACGGTTAAATTTTTATTTTTTTATTTATTCTATTTTATGTTATTTTTTAACTTCTTTTTCAATATTTTTAAGTGAATAAAGTGTTATGTATATGAAAAAATTATTTTTTTTTAAAGATCGAATAATGACTGAAAAAGGGACAAAAGTCGTATCAGGAGGCACGCACACATCACACCCCGTAACTCCCTATAGTATTAACCTATAAATTTCAAACTCTGCCTGAAATTAGAGTTTAATGCAGCGAACAATTGTTACAAAGTAATTTTTTATAGACCAATTAGTGGGCCCACAATGGGTTAAAATATGTTTTGTTGGCCAACTGGGAAAAGGTGTTTTAAGCTAAATATTCGCAAGGCTGGCATGTGAAGCTTGGAGTAGTTTTTAGCTCTGTGGGCAAGTTAGATTTGTAGTCGCGGAGGCCCTGTGTACAAAACCCTGCGAGGGTGGACTTTCAAATCTTTTTTATTTTTTTTTTAATATTATTTTCTAAACATATTTTTCGATATTTTAACGTGAATAATGTGTTCTGTATATAAAAGAACTATTATTTCTTTGGGAAATAGCGAATAATAGCTAATAAACGATTAAATTTCGGATAATTTTTATTTATTTATTTATTTTATTTCATGCTATTTTTTAACTTCTTTTTCAATATTTTTAAGTGAATAAGGTGTTCTATATATGAAAAGAATTATTTTTTTTGTTAAAGAGCGAATAATGGCTGAAAAAGGGACAAAAGTCGTATCAGGAGGCACGCACACATCACTCCCCGCTACTTCCTATGATATTAACCTATAAATTTCTAACTCGGCCCGAAATTGGAGTTCATGGTTACAAACAATTGTACTAAAGGAAATTCTTATAGACCAACTAATGGGACCTCAATGGGCTAAAATAAGTTTTGTTGACTAGCCGAGAGGAGGTGCTTTAAGCTAAATATTCCGCGCGATGTGCCCACTTAAAGCTTGGGGGGGAATTTTTACACTAAATAAAACGAATAGTTTCGGGGGGGGGGGAATTTAGACGAGAGAATTTTTTATAAGTACATAAATAAAAGATGCATTGTCATATTATGAGCTAGCAAAGTAGCACTATTTAGAACAAGCTAACATGGAAGGGGGAAGTTAGCAAAGTTTTTTTTTTTTTTTTTGGGGGGGGGGAGTAAATGCGTGCAAGTGCTTGGGGCCACTGCCGCATGCTAGTGTACCCAACCAGAGGAAATAATTATAGGCTTAATAAGGGGTAAACAATATGACAATCAAGTTTAATATGTATGTATATGCATAATAGAGTGTTTATTCACCTTAAGTTTGCACTGCCGGGAAGATGTGGAAATGTAATAAAAAAGTATATTTTTATTTTTAACGTTATTTAATTTTCTTATTTAAAATAAATTATTTGTGATACTGAAAAGTGAAATAAGTTCTCTCTATCTCTTTATTACATAAGTATCATTCCTCTATGCTTTGTTTTAAAAAAATTAAATAATTTTTTTTTTAACTTTTTATAAAGAAAACTAAATAAAAAGATTATAAATAAATAAATTTCTCATTTAAAAAAGAGGATTGGAACGTGTGCGGGGAGACTGTTTCATTTATTGTGAAGAAAGGGAGAACTCTATCCCCTGAGTCATTTTACCACCTGGAGTAAAATTATTCTTCCTGGATTATTCCTTACTGCCATATTCTCAGTTTGGAAAGAAAACCACCCACGGTTAGCCTAACGTCAAGTAGACTCTAACCAGTGATCTGTCTATCACTGAGAATATTTTTCATCAGCACTGTGGTCGGTGCAAGTCGGATGCGGAATTTGTATTGACCAGTCATCGCTGGGATTCGAACCCGGTTCACCCCATTGGAAGGTGAACGCTCTATCCCTTGAGCCATCACGGCTCTAGGTAAGTGATATTGGTGAACGCCTTATAAAGCCACTCAGCTTCTTGAAGCTGGGTATATACTTTAGCTGCGAGCTGTCAATTTCTTGACCAACTAAACAGGGGTTCGAATCCCAGCGTTGGCACCACACTATTTACTTCATTCCTTCAGCACATCAGGAGTTTCTACTGCCTGGCACTTCTCATGTACACGGTAAGGTGAAATGCAATAATATTCATACCTACAAAAAATACATTTACACAGACCCAGAACCGAAGCAATCAATCCGGAGCTCTCATATAGCTCCCCACGTCACTCTTAGTTGCTGTTTTTTTTTTATTAATAATAACCTATTATCAGTCTTTTAAATTTTTCAGGCTTAACATTAAAAAAGAAAGATTCTCGCGTTTTTAATGCATATTTTATTTAAATACAGATAATTTGTGTCGGGTCGAAATATTTAATTTTCGATTGGATTATGCAACATTAGTTTTTCTTCTGATGTTTAATAATTATGACATACAAATCCTAATACTATCTAAAATTCTTTAAATATCATGGTCCATTTTATAAAATAAATTTTAAATTAAAATCTAAAACTTAAAAGCGCGCATAAATAAATAGTAAAAATGCTAAGGCCTTAGCAGAGTCATTATCCAGGTGCGGAACTGCAGCATCAAAAACTGTTCGGCTCCCCTGATCATTTAATATGAAGTGAAAGCATTATTTCATTCTAAAATAGTCTGACAATAAATTCCTTTGTTCACCAGATTTTTTATTTAAAATAAATACTTTAGGCTAGGCTTGAATGAACAACGTGAAGGTATCTAAAAAAGAAAATTAATGGCAAAAAGTTTTTTAATATATAGATTAGCATTATTTGGTCCTTATCCATGTTTAGCTTTATTTATGATTACATAAAACGTGTCTCATATAAGGCGATTAAAAAAATCATTCACTGAATGATAAACTGAACAATCGTGTGTCTTTTTTTTTTTTGCTCTCAGTTTGGCTTTTAAAATAGTGATTTTGTATTTTGATTTTAGACATTCTGTGAAACTGGCGTAAAGGAGTCTCGTAATATCGGAAATGACAGAAGGCAATTACATTGGCAAACACCACTCTTTTTGAAAACAACAAATTTTCAAATGTAATTGGGGTTTTCATTTTTCTTTTTCAGACTCTTATGATTTTGCTTCAAAATATTCTGCATTCCAAGAAACCTTTTAACTGTGAATCTTTTATAATAATAATAAAATAAAAACACACGAGTGTTCAATATTTGCTTCATAATCACCGTTTGTAATTAGTTTTCTTTTTTTTAATTGATTAAAATACTGTATCAATCATTCATTTTATTTATGAAGATTAAGCAAAGAATCATGTGAAATTTTCAAAAAAAAAAAAAAAAAAGAAAATAAGAGAAAATTAATTTACATTTTAAATAGTCTTCTAGATCAATTTTAAAATTTTCCAGTTTTCAATTATTGAATAAAAACGTCAGTAAATTTAAAAAAATTAACTTTGGTATCCAGTTAACGGAGATCTGTCTAAGTGAGATCTCTCTGACAAAAACTTATACTATATATCAGGGCTCGAAAAACCACCCGTCCTCGGCGGTCAAAAATTCCCCGCGGACAACGAATTTCTCGAATCCGACGTCCGCGCGGATGGCCATTTTCCCGTTATACATTTCAATGAGTGGTGATACATTTTCAATTTTTGTTATCTTACAAGAGTCTAGCGCCTCACTTCTAAAATGACCCTCTAATCTAGAAATACAGCAACATACTGAGCATGGTGGAATTGATGTTTTCTCTGTCTCCCGTACTGCAGCGGTTGAAAAGGACTTTTCAGCAATGAACTTACAAAAAATAAGCATTACGTACTGGTCTTAAACAAGAAGCGTTAAACGCAATTATGAACATCTACCTAAATGGAAAACCCCTTTCAGATTTTTGTGCAGAAACCTCTGTAAATCATTAGCTTGATTGCGGAACTGGCAGACGTCATATTTTATTCATTTAAAAAACGCAGTACCCTCGGATACATTGACATTCCAGATAACTTGACATTTAAATTATTTCATAAAAGAAATAAATTATTTCATAAAAGAAATAAATTATTTCATAAAAGAAATAAATTATTTTATAAAAGAAATACTAGGTTCCTATTAGTAACCTAGTATTCCTTTTATTACTGCATAATGTAATCCTAGTAACTACTAATTCATTGTGCAATTTATATAAATGTTTGTAATAAATAAGAGAAAATTATATTTTTATTTATTTAGAAGCGACGGGTTAGTTTCAAAGGAGGACGGGTACATTGTTGGACAAGCCGTCCTCGGGGACGGGAAAAATTTTTGAGTTTTTTCGAGCCCTGCTATATATAGGTTCCCTGATATGGAAATATATTGATAAAAACTAACTGCAATCAGAGCAACGCAAAGAATGAAGCAAGCTGATCATCAGGCTTAAGACTCTAAACCAGTAATTTTGTCGCGGCACACTTTACTTACCTTTAATACACTGTGAAAAATTACAGGTCAATGAAAATAGGGAAAAAGATAATAATAAAATTCTGGAGAAAAAAAATATATATGATTCACACTATTGTATTGATATATTTTGCTTTGGCTATATTTATACAATATTAGAAAGCACTCCTTTTTGCAGACATAATCGTGTGAGCTGATGAAAAGATTATATCTTTCATTTTCCGGATTTTTCTTAATTTTTTTCCTTCAGATTTTTATTATTATTTTTTCCCCTCTTTTCATTGTTCTGTAATTTTTTTTCATTTTTTCTCCAGATTCAGAACTTATTTTAAGAGTTCTATTTACTTGCAGCTTAAGCGAATCAAATAAAACTTATTGTTTTTCTTCTTTTTGTATTTATTTATTATGTTATATATATATATACCTTGTAACTATTCACATAAAGTGTTGGTCAAAATCTTTTTAATCCAAATGTTGAAACAGAAATTCTGTTACCCCTATAAATATTTAAGAAAAATCTCTGACTAAAAGCCAGAGAAGTTGACAGGTCTATGTTTGTCATGAGATTGCGGAGCCCTAACCTTCATCACCCTCTTGGCATACAATGGGCTGTTGTAAGAATGCTTTGCTCTTACACTTGAACTATAATGCAGTGAAGAACAATGCTTGGTGCTAATTTTCAAATAAATCTCTTGGCATGATTCATTTATTTTTATCCTTTCATTATTCATTCTGCTTATTTTCTTGATGAATGTAGCAAGGAAAATGTTATTTTCACAATTTTAAAGTAATATTAAAAAAATGAAAAAAGATAACTTGTAAAGCCAAATTAAAAATTCTTTATTTAAACTATTAGCAAATGTACAAAACACAAAATGTACATAGTACAAAACATTTGAGTTCATTTGAACACTTGCGATAAAAAGTTTTTTATTTTAAATTCTACACATGCAGCAGCCTATGAAGGGTTAAAGCCTACTGAGCCCATACAAGTTTTTGTGACTCTAGGCTCTGGAGTGCCAGAGCAAATATTGGGTGATCAACCAAGTGTGGAAATCCCCAATGTTTGGTACTCATTCAAGGTTCCCACTCAATTTCAGAAGGAAAAAAATTCCCTGACTTTTCCAGGTATTTCAGGAAAAATTCATTGAAAAATAAAAAATCAGTGAAAATTTTTCATCAGAAATGATTTTACTTTTTATTTGTAGTGCCAAATACTAGATTTTGTGACCAAAACAATATCATTGGAAGAGGAATAAAACATGCAAGTTTGGCTAAAATGTTAAATTTTTGCACCAAATAACTGTAATAGATATCAGAATTATTTAACTAAAAAGTTTACATAAAAACTGTGGTCTACCAGTAAAAAACTTTTTAAGAGAGGGGGAAAAAAACTAATTATTGCGAGTAAAAACTTTTTATTTTTTAACATAAATGATACTACCTTGTGATTTTTTTCTATTTTTTGAACATAATTAAACCTATTTTGCAGCAGGCCTCCCACTCAATTTCTGAAGAGAAAAAATTCCCTGACTTTTCCAGGTATGCTAAGTAAATTTCAATGGAAATCCAAACCATATTTTATCATACTATGCAATTTTTCATCCGAAAATTTTAAATTTTTTATTTATTTGTAATGTCAAATATTAGATTATGTGAGCAAAAACATATAACAGAATGAGAATGGAAATATAGAAAAGTTTCTCTAAAAAAGGAATTCCAGTTTAGACATACTTTAATATAGTCCTTTTAATATAGACATACTTTATAAAATGACTCTACTAGATGCTATAATTAACTCGAATCTCGATAACTGATTACTGTTACTGACAATTCTAAGACTGATCTATTACCAGGTATAGTGAAGAATTTTTCCAGGCATTTTGTAAAAAATTACAACTTTCCCTGACAATTAGAGTCAAAATAAAATTCCCTGAAAATTTTAGGTTTTTCGTGTTCTCCCTGCCATTTTATTGACCCACTGAATGGATGAAAGGCTGTGTCAACCTTGCCTGGTCCGAAGCAAGAACTCTGGACCTAAGAATAAGAGTGCAACTTTACCACTGAGCCACTGGGACTCTCTACAGTTAAAACAAAGGCAAAAGGTATAACAGACAGAAATTTTTTTTTAAATACAGGGTATCTGCTACATTTTAGATTTTCAAATCCATGACTTTCCAAGAATTTTTCTTTACTTACAATTGAAGTTACAATTTTCGCCGACAAAAACACAACCATAAATTTGAAAAAGCATTGTAATAACATTAATTGAAATGATAGGTATAACTAAAACTGTTATACTCTGCATTTTCATATTAATAGATTTTAAGCTTAAAAAACAGAGCAAAGAAAGAGTTGCAGCAATAAAATAGCTGGAAAAAAAAAATACAAAAGCAAATAACTAAATACAGTCAGATATATGTTGTTATTTAAAGTTGTTTTATTTCTTCTTAAAAGTGTTATCTAAAAAGCTTAAACTAGAATTTTAAATTGATAAAATAAAAAAAAATAAATAAATAAAAAATTCTGAAATCACATAAGTTTAAAAGTTAATTAATTCACTCTAGAAATGACGTTCTTTCCTTCATTTTTTGAAAGAACACTATACTTTTTAAAGAACAGGTTAAAAACATTTTATATTTTAATAAAATATGACTGTGAGTAGGAATTTTGTTACAAATTTAGATATTCGTTTTATTGGAACACTGTGAAATTGGGAAAATTCTATTTTAAAAATTAAATTTTTCGGCGACCTAAATCCATGACGTATCATGTTTTTTTTTTAAATAGTTAAAATCATAAGATTTTATGACTAATTTTGTTCATTACCGAAATCTATGACTTTCCATGATTTCTCATGACTTTCCAGGTGCGCAGTAGAGATTTTTTCCTTTGAGGCACAGTAAAAAGTAGCTGCTATTTTTTAATTATTCAAAACTATTATAAGCTCTCGAGTTTTAGTAATATTTTCTTATGATAGTTAGAGCCTATAATATATTAGTAAAATTATTATAAGCTCTCAAGTTTAGTAATAGTCAAGTTTAGATTATCAGTGTTTATAGAAATATTTATCTGTATCAACGTACATTTATAAATGTATTCTTAAAAAATTCAACGTTGTTTTTAAACGAATATTTAAAACTAAGATGAAACAATATTTATTTTTTTATTAACAAGAAATCCATTCAGAAAATATTTTGATTATTTACAGTATTATGGGCTTTAAGACAGCTTTGGAAGAAAATCTCAAGTGATACTGTCAAAAACCAGTTTACGACATCCAAAAATTTCAACCTCCACGGTATAAAATCCTCTTTTTTTTTAAATCCAGACACAAATCATCACTTTTGTATTCTTTTTCTTACAATAAAAATACTGTATTTCTTTACTTAAAAGGATTAATTAAAATGAGCACTGCATAACACTCATATAAACAAACTGCAATTAGATTAAATGTTAAAAAAAAATTATCTCTCATTTGCAATTAAATTAACACTTAGTCATTAATATAAAGTGACTTTAATTCAAGTTAAAAAGAAATCAAAAATTTAATAAATATCTTCATTATAGAAATATTTCACAATAAACAATCTGTGTTCAAAAGTCGTATTCTTCTATAACAATCTCTTCATCAAGCAATATCTTGACATCCGACTTGTTTGCATTGTTTCATTCATCAATTGTGATACTCGCTCTCTTCTGCTTCAAAAGAAATAGTTAAAAATTTAAAATTTTACAAGAATAAAAGTAAGAAATCAATAATGATGAAAATGAGCATCAATAATGGTGAAAATAAAGATCGAAAGATACGGAAATGAGTTTTCCCTACCTTTTAAAAAGATATAGAATAATTTTCAATTAAAAAAAAACATCCTTAAACATATGTTTGTATCTCATTAAATTTAAAAAACTGAATTGACAGAATACTACAAAGTATAAAAAAGTCATTAGTATAAACCAAAGTCAAATAAAATTTTCTGATAATTCAATATACCTTGCACTTTAATGCTGCTTCAAATTTATGTTACAAAATTAAAAAAGAGTAAAAAGAGTAATATTTTTGGAGGGAGTGATGAAATTATTTGCAGTCAGAGTAGGAGTTATTTTCTAAGCATATCTGAAGATTTTCTTAAAGCAAACACAGATTTTTTTTTAATATTAAAATCAGCAGACAGAAAACTATGTTGAAAATTTTAATTACTTTTCGTTAATTCTTTTAAAGATATCAAATTAAATAAAATTTTAAAAAATTAAGAAATTTTTATTTATTTATTTACAGAATTTCAGAAATTTACATAAAATATGACTTAGTGCTACATTTTTTAATTGATGTACAATTTTCGCTTGATATATGTTAGACTATGCCTAATTTTTGGAATATGAAGAAATGGAATTCTTGAATAAAAGAATATGAAGATTGCGCTTCAGATTAACTCTGTAAATTCTGCTGCTTGGTATATAAGTTGTACAGAGCCAGCATCAAAAATACAAAAGTAATAACCAATCAGAGTTTTTAAATGAAGGAATACATTGCATAAAACAGTTTGCAATAAAGCATTTAGCATTGATTTAAAATAGTTCTTAAGTATCAAGAACAAAATGCAGCTTTCTAAACTAGCTAACATTTGGTGAATGAAACAATCACCAAGTTACATTAGAAATAATCATACTTGCCAGCATTGGAGAAATGAAATCATTGAGATTTTACTAGCGAAATTTTTTAGGCTACTAGTAAAGTTTTACATCATGCATAACCAAAGTCAAAAAGAGAAATTTCAAATTGGATAAAATGAAAGCAGTTACATTTAGCGAGGTAAAAAATATGTGTATAAATTTTAATCTAAAAAAGCCTTTTTTAAAGCATTATTAATAATTACTTCAAACTATTTTAATTTATAATTGTCGTCTAACAGTCGACCCAATTTTTTTGGTTTACGACTACTAACGTTTAACTCCGTAGAATTATAATTTTGAACCATAACACATATAACAAAGGAACTCCTGGATCAAGTATTGGGAGAAATTTGTCTTTGTGGAGAACTTTTTGATGGAACTAACCCGCATTTGCGTTACATGGAGAGGAAAACCACAAAACACTGCCACGGTTTGACGGCAAGGGGACTCTACCCTATGATCTGTCAACCACTGAAGATATTTTTACTTAAACTATTCACAATCATTATACTGTAGCACCGGCATTAGTACTATCTGTTGAGGAATAAGAAGTATTTTTGCCATCAAAAAATCTTTTATTTCCATATTTTTTTAAAAATTTCTTCAACAAATACGGAAAAATTTGAGAATATGCAGGTAAACAGGAGATAGTCGTAAAATACAGGAGTTTCGGTTAAAAAAACAGGAGACTTGTCAGGCATGAATAATGTAACTCTAGAGAAAAAGATCAGAAAGTCTTTTCTTGAGTGAGGATGCGCGTTGAAATAAAGATAATAATATTTGTTTTCTTAGAAAGAAAGATGCGTAATTTATGAAAGAGCAAAATGCTTTGCATTTATTTAATTTGCATAAAAACAATACAGTATAACTGTACAACAACAAGGATTTCAATACAAGTTAGCGTTCACAAATAGTGGAATTCTGCAATGCACATATTACTTAATTCTATATATGTATAGAAAAATTTATTTAGGTATATATTTAGAAAAAAAAAATCAATACCTTGGCAAATATACAAAATTAAAAAATATATGACACTTAAATTTTACATTTCATTGCAAAAAATATAAAATTTCATCGAATATTTGAAATTAACGTTCTAATTTTTGGCTAAATTAGAACTAAAACATATTGCCTTTTTTGACAACTGCATTTAAATCACTAAAAATATTTTCTCACAGCATTTCTGTTTAAGTTCTTTTGTTCTCCTACACGGTCTATACTCTTCTGTATTGCTTTCAAAATGGTTCCAAGGAGTAAAAAAAAAGTTATTTTAGATTTGTTTCAAAAACCATAATTTTTATCACTTTTATATCTCCAAATAATCAGTTGCTGAAAAATTTAGTGTTAAGAGTTACGATTCTGAGACCTGTACAGTACTGAGTAAAAGAATGGTACAATCCTCTTCTCTCATTAAAGATAGCATTATCTCAACATATTTATCTTTAGCACAACTTTATATTTTATTTTATAACCAGTATTGAACAGTCAAGTCAATTTCAGGTTTACAACCATCAATGCTTTACTATGTTTCCTTGTACATTTTGAACCAAATCCTGAAGACAAGAAAACTCCTGGACTAACCAACCTTTGTAATGATGCGCACAATTTCCTTCTTAACACAAAATAGAGGAATGCTGCTTGAGAAGATATCATTTTCAATACTTATAAAACATTTTCTTGAGAGTGTAAAGACAGATGTATCTAGTCCTTCAAACTGGGAAAAAATAATAAATAAAAAATAATCAAAACACAAAATTCCTCAAAAAAAAAAAAATATATATATATAGATCATAATTCTTAATAATGAAAACCTAGAAATATTTCCTCGCAGAATTATGATATATAGTAACTGTTAGGTTATTTTAAAAGAGCAGAATGAAACTTTATAAAAAATAATGTTATTTATGCCCATACAAATTTTATACCAATTATAAAGCATGCAAGAATTAGTAGCTTTTGGAATTTGTTTTAGTTCGTTTTCAAATTGAGGCACTGTAACATATTGTCTGTTTTATTAATAGAAAAAATAAAAATATAATTTTTTTCCAAGAAAAAAACTATTTCGAGAGAAATGAATGTTTTCAGTTGTATTATTTTTCAAAACTAACAACATAATAATTTAGACAGCAAGAAAGCATTGACTGTATTATTACCAAAAGAAAGATAACAAAATTCATTTTACGAAACTACAATTAACCTTCAACCACTCACATAAGTACAGAGAAGTTAAGATATTTTTTATTAAGTGGTAATACCTTTGAAAGCAATTTAGGTTTAAAATTTTGCCTTTTTTTTATAAAAAAGTACAAAGTAATTATTAAAATAAAGTCTCACCACTAAAAGCATATTTCAGAGATTTTTGCTACCACCACTGGTGTAAGATAAAAAGAAAAAAAAGAAAGAAAATTTAAAAAATGAAAGCAAATATAAAGTTACATGATATTAATTTTGCAAAGAATCTTCATTTATACCTTTGATAAATTTTCATAAAACTGAGGTTTGTGCAGGTCTCCATCTCCTATTATTCACAGAGGACAACTTGAACATCAGACATCTAGATGCCAAAGACACCATACAATCGTTCATTGTGTCATGACTCTGAAAGATATATATACATTACCTTACAATATTTTTTAAATTTTCTCAAGAAATACTTAGAGTATTATTTAGTAATTTAAGCAGTTTTTAGTTCATCAGATTTTTTATAGTTTGCAACAAAGTTTAAAGCTTTCAGAATTTTAAGAAACTGATAATAAATTTTAAAAAAAAAGTATTTTTATACACCTATGCAAGAAAATCAATTAAGAAGCTTTTATTGCTTATTTTGGTAGCGGTTTGTAATAACAGCATAAAATTTTATAAGCCTAGCTTAAATATTTATGGAGATTATACAAAACAAATTTCTTTGTCTTATGTTTTTTTGCTATAACTTTAAAAATATTCAGTACAATTAAACAAATTTTTAGAGAAATTTAAAACTATTTACAAAAATATTGATTTAAAATAATTCAATAAGCTCAAGATATGAGCATTTAAAGTAGTTTGTTTATATTGCGCACGTACAGAAAATTTAAAAAAAAATCTTTTTCATATTTTTCTAATGAATTGTATTTGGCAACTAATGAAAAACATCTGATTTCAATATCTTAAAAAATTTCAAGCAATTTTTGTACTTTTTAAAAGAAAGCTAAAAATGATAAGGATTTTTCCACAAGTTTCATTTTGTAAGATACAACAAGATTTATTAAAAATGACACTGGCAATAATAGCCGAGACTACGAAATGAAATTTGCGAATTTAAAAAATACAAAAATTACTTAGAAAATTGCTTGAGACTTTTTAAGATATTTGAATCAGTACTTAGTTGCTAAACGTGGCTCACTACAAAATTATGATAAAAAAATGTTTAATCGAGACCCCCCAAAAAATGAAATATTAAGATAAGTTGTTCTTAAAATATTCTGAATTTTTTAAAAAAAGGCAAAGATCATTTTATCTTCAGACAAAAGAGTACAAGGTTGCAAGAAATAATAATTTTTACATGATCAGTTTTCTTTAGAAATAAAAGATTAAATTTAATTTAATAGCTCTAAAACTAATTTGAAAATTTTTAGAAAGAAAGAAAAATATAATGCATATCTTCAGACTTATGAATATGTGACTTCAAAAACTCCTAATTATACTGCCAAGAGATTTTGCTTAACTAAATTGCACGGAACAGGAAAAAAAATTCAACTGAAACAAGTGATTCCAAAACGAGAGAGCGGAGTATTGCAAATAAATCAAGTGTCTCATGACTTGTGTCCCAGAAATTTTTTTTAATGTCCCAATAAAGCCTTTTGCATGAAACAAATTTATTAAGAAACAAGAATTTAAAAAGAAAACTTCTGCTTTTTTAATGAACATACAACATTAAAAAAACTCCGCAATCATAGAGTCCTCGGGTATTGAAAACTTTGCATTACTTTCTAATTGAGCCCGCGTGGCAGAACTTTTTCGAGCAATCTGTGACAGAACTCTCAAGCACTAATATCTTTCTGCAAGATACTTTTAATAATAACAAACATATACGTTACTAATTTAAAATGAAAGAGCTGTGCTTAAAAAAAAACTAGATAACTATATTTAAAAAAAACTATATAAATTTTTAATTGAACATGGAATAATTATTCATTCTAATATTATGGGTTATATTCTCGCATTTTGTTGGGGGGGGGGGTTGACTTATTTCCTTCTTCGCATTCTGTAAATAATCATCATAACAAAAAACAAAAAAAAACAATTAGAAATCATAAAATCCGTAAAAGTATAATTGCAAAAAAAAGATCAGTCACGAAATCACGCAAATCGGACTCCTCAAATGCATGCTTCATTTCAAGATCAGGCTGTTGTAATAAATATTGTATGAAAAATATCAGATTTAAAAATCATGGTGAAATTAATAGTAATAACTGCCAAATATTTGATAGAATTATTGCCTTAAAAAATAAATACTCTAACGCACAATTCGAATTTTCCATATTGAAATATATAGGAATATTTAAAATCCAAGTGAAAATCAATATCAACATCTGCTGAAAATACAAACAAAACATTATTTACACACCGACACATTGAATTACAATACTACCAGCATATATTAAGCAAGTCAAAAAGTGATTATATAAATGCAGGATTCAATTATTACATGTAAATTGTTGTAGAAAAGAAAAGGAATTTTTTTTTCAAAAGAAAACTCATTCTGCAAGAGCTCTGTAACGTTCTGTGACAATGTCACCACGATTCTGCCACAGGGTAATTGAGTAACGCTTGATAGAGGAAAGTTTGGAAAAGCTAATGGGTTTGAGCAAATGTAAATATAAAAACAGAGTGTTCGGTTTTAAGAAGACAATAATTTTGGGGGTTCTTCAAATTTGTGGACTAAAAGATACATAAACCAGAGAAAACTATTTCTCAAAGTTTTAGTTAAATTATTAGCAGTTTTAAAAAAAAAAGTGATAGAGCACTCACGTAATCAGCTTTGCTTTGGGAATATCTTGCAAAAACAAAGTAAAATCTTCAGATGTCTTATCAAACAATTCCTAAAATAATACAATACAAGATTAGAAAACATCAGTAAATGAATTAAAGCGATAATTATTAAACAGAGTCTGCATTGCATACCTGCCAACAATTTGAACTCAATCTTTTTGTTAAGTAATAAATAGTTTATTTTGGCGATTAAAGATGTGGTATTTGTATTCTTTTTGATTTTATGATTGTTTAGATTTAAGAGCTTTCTGAGCATATGATATTTTGTGGAATTGTATTTTAATAAACAGCATACTTAGAAGAGAAATTAAAAATGCAGAATAAAGTAGATAGAAGAATGATATTTTTGTCAAAATAAGTTCCGCATTTAAGAGTTGCTGTAATTCTGTGTATTTACACTGCAGCGACTTCATGTTCAGAAGAGCAATTTCATTTAGACAATACGGTCACCATATCAACTTTCTACTTCATAGTTAAGTACCTATATATTCGACAGAAGCTTAGAATTTACAAGTCAAAAATTCAGAATGGATATCTGTTGGGTGGAAAAAGTATCCAATTAGACTATAATACATTGTTTTTACAAAAACCTCACATAACAAATGCATTGTATATCACAAAAGATGACATCGTGTAAAAAAATACTAGCACAAGTTTGAAATCAGATGTCACAGTGGGAGATGACAAATCATTTTCAGAATACAATTCTGACAGTTTGAGCAATTAAAGATTCATATACGTATTGAAAGTTTTTAATGCTGGCAAAACAAATGAATTATTCATTTCTTAATAGTCCTCATTTAAAAAATTTAAAAAAAAAATTATATTTTGTTATTGCAGCTGTCTATTAAGGCACCAAGGTGAGATTTTTCTTGTTTATGTTTCCATTGGCGCCATCTATGCCCAAGAATTCGACTTCTGCCACACCCATACGTCACATCTATTTAAAGCGGATCCATTCCTATAATCTTTCATTCATTCACAGATTATAATTTTGACCTAAACCAGAGAATGATCAATCTCCTATCCAGTACTCCCAGAGGCATAAAATGTTATGGGGACATGGAGGATGTTGTGACCCGGCAGATTAAACATGCACCAGTCACCATTTACTACATGGAGAGTCTTCGGTTTGCTGGATTACACAATTTTTTATGTGGAACAAAACGTGTTGAGAACTTGGAGTGTGGCTTGACAGCAGTTTAGATTTGAATAAATGCAGTATTTATTTCTAAATTGTTTACATCAGGATTAGACGATCCTTTTCAAACATTTTCAGATGAGTAGGAAGTACATTGTGATTTGACTTCTTTGAGGGGTCACCTAAGCAAAATAAACTCTAAGTTATTTAGCACAATAAATAGTGAATCCCACATGAAATGAACTAAACTTACGCTTGGAGGAAAGAATTTTTCCCAATGCATGAAACAGAGAGGAAATCCCTTTTACTCCCATCTTCAGAGGAAGAAACACTCTCTTGCACAGTTAAGGGCTTTTAAAGTCTAAAAAAAATATTGATAATTTTAAAATAGGAAAAGAAAATTAATAAACATCAACAAAATGGAACTGCTAATCCATACAAGATGTCTTATGTGTGAGTGTAAACAACAAAAAATAAGCACCTTTTAAGCTCTCAAAAAATATTTTTAAGCATTTTTAAATATTTAAAATATTTTTACATTTACATTAAAAATATTTTTATTTTTAGCATTAACATAATGCTAAATAATTTTCAAAGACTTTGCATGATTATGATTAAATTCCTGACAAAAAAAAAAACCTATTTTTTTTTATTACATTAGCCACCATAAAGAGATGGAGATTTTTCGGTTCGATTTCAGAGGGTGGAAAATGAAGCCTGACATTGAGAATCTCTTGCAAAATGCAGCAGAGTTGAAAATGAGAGTGCAAGAATAATTCCCACAGAACCCAGTTCAGTATAAACACATGCGTGCCTGCAAATATTTAATCAAACAGGTAAAATGATTGGCGCTTCCATACGCTATGGAACAACGGTAAGCCGAAATCAGTAGTGCAAGTGGCAAAACATGGTTTTGGAGCACCTTTGGAACAACAAAAAAGCAATTTTGGAGCAGTGAAACAAAGATTTGGGGCATATTTAATTAAAAGAATTAAAATAAGAATTTAATAACAAGAATTTTTAATTTTGCTCATTAATGACATATGTTATTTTTTACACTTTTTTTGAAGGTCCCTGCATTAACAAATTAAGTTTCTTTTTGCTATCTTCCAATGCTGTTAAATATTCTACTATTCTTGACTTAGTCTCAGATAATAGGATTTCTATAATCAACATGTCTTTATTATTTAAACCCATCTTTCATGCTTTTTTTCAGCTGTGGCTAAGAGATCATGAGAAGCCTTCAACTTTTTTTTGCAAATCAATTTCAGCAGCTTTCAATCTACTTTCCTCAGTTTCAGTGTCTTCACATTCTTTTTTCTCAACCTCTAATCGAGCAGAATAATTTTTAAATGCTGCAAGCGCCACTTTAATCATATCATTATCAACTTTAAACTTATTTAAACCCCCTATTTTGCTAATATGTGACACAACTTGTCTCAAACCATTAACACTATGCGAATGTAAACTTGCCCCATTGTCAAGTAGCTTTTTGTTCACACTAAAACCTCTTTCAACATCAACATGTGGTATGCACAAAAGAGCATTAAAAAGCTTTGTTAAAAGAGGATATTTGATATTTCCCAATCTATATTATCTTTCTTCACAAAATAGTTTTTCCAAAACACATCAATTGGTGCATATTCATTTGAGTCAGAAGAATAACCTTCTGGTTTCCCACGTAACAAAGATGCCTCTTCAAGTTTTATAATGGATGGGGTTACTGTTGCCAGATATCTTATTGGCTTATTAGAAGTGTCTTCCATTCTCATTACAGAATGCAACACTTTCAGATGATACAGTAACCTATTTTCAAGCGGCAATGCTTTTATTGACTGTTTTGCGCATACTTGGAACTTAAATACATAGACTTTCTATCTGAAGAAGATAAGGACGTCATCGCAAGCAAAAGCAATTTAAATAAATTTAATATTGAGTGGCTCATACTATTTTTTAAATTAACAATTACTTTATTTAATTCTGTAAAAGGTAATTCAAAATTCTTATTAATTTAACTATTATTTAAGATTATCGAGTGTATTTTTCTTAAAATTTAAATAAATGTTATTTGCAATAATATATCCAACAAAACATAAACAGGATTAATTTTGATCATACTGAATTTATAGAAATATGCAAAGAATTAAGCAAATTAAGAAACTTTAATAAATTTATATTACAAATGTAAATTCCAGGAGCATTCGGAATGTTTTGGGATGTCTTTAAGATGAAATTTGCTGTATGGGTACTGAATGGCTCCTAATAAATTTTTATTAAAACTGGTTACCAAGCACAGTATTTTAATAATGAAATGATTAAAAAAAATTAAATAATTTTTAAATGCAAATTAAAAAAAAGATAAAAACTTAATTAAACAAATAGCATAGTTACTTTTTATATACAATACATTTAAAAACATGATATTTAGGGTCAAACCAAGTAAACTTAAATATTTTAAAGAGGAATGGAATTGACATGCCAATTTGATGAAAATAATGCAAATAAGAGTAGATAGTTAAAAAAAATTATTACAAAAAACAAACAGTCTTGTTTAGAGAAGTATTTGAACACACATATAGTAAAGGGGTAAAGATAAATAATTTGGTGCATTCTCATAACAAAAAAAAAGGAAATAACAATTATTTTCATAATTAATAACATGTAACGAAAAAATAAAAGCTAATTTTGAAGGCTAGTGTGGGTCTTCAACTTAGATATCTTAAAATTGCCCTCCCCACCCCAAAAAAGCAATATCTCTGCCACGAGCAGAATCCCCCTTGTCCACACTATTCTTTTCATTCAGAATTCTTCACTCTCCTTACAGAGTATCATTCTAGGCAAATGGCAGAATATATTAATGAATAAACCAATATATTAAAGAAAGGACATGCTTTCTTCCCCTTGCTTGTAGCCCCCCCCCACACACATATTCCTTTTTGTCTCTCTAAAATGCTTTACCCTTGATTGTTGGTTTAATTCTAAGCGATAAAAAAACGACTTTTTGATTTAAAAAATTGTTCCTATGAACTATACTGATGCTGAAAATTTAAGGACTTTAAAAAACAATGTATCAAAATTAAGTTCGTTTAAGGGCCCTTATTTTCCAAAATAAAAATTGAGCAATTTTTAAAGATTTTAAGGACCGTGGGAACCCTGTAGTAATACAAACAAAAGAGATAAGTTAGCAAGCAAAGGCACTACACCTACAAAAACAAAATACATTAATAAATATTTTTCTTCTTCCTTTTTTGATTGATAAAAGTTAAATTTTAGTTTTATTCTATTGATTTTTTATTACTTTATAAAGAAAGCGAAAAATAAAAAATATTTTTAAAGCCATAGATTTTATACTTAATTAATAATAATAAAAAACATAACAAAAGATACAAATTAAACTGAAGAACTTGTACCAACAAGAAAGTAGCTTTTATGCAAAGCAAACTACTTAATTGTTGTCTAGGAGAGGAAGTAAAGCTTAGCATAAGTTTTTTCATCAGTTAAATAAATTCTGATATGAAAGAAATTAAATTATCCTGTTTGCTTTCTAGCAAATCAATATCGGATTTGGAGCAATAAAATTGTTTTTCAAACAATTCTTTGCAATAAAAATAATAATTGAAATTTCAAATTGCTACACAATATTTATGAAAGAATTAAAAATACTTCCTTAAGTACTCCACAATATTTATTCAAGTGCCACACATATTTCTTTCATAAAAGTTTAAAATCATGGCAAACAAAACAAAATATGACGCACATTTTTTCAGCTATCTAACTAATAATAATTTAATATTATATAATATAATTAAAAATAATTCTTAAAGTATCCTTTTTGCAGCAAATAAAATTAACAAAAAGTATTTCATGACTGTTATTCTCAAATATGAAAACAACATAGAGCTTACCTTTAAACTGAGACATAGTCTCTTTTGAGACGACAGAAGAAAAATCGAATTCTGCAATATCGAATTTGCAGGTTAACAGCAAATGTTAAAGATATCTCAACCTTTTCCGAAGAACCCGTATGAATGCATGAAATATGGTGCAAAATTTTATTCAGCGAAAAAGCCTTAGAAGAAGGAAGTTTAAAACAAGCGGATTACTTACTTCAGTCATGGTGACTCTTTCAACTTCAACAAGTTTAGTTGTAATTGTCTCAGGAGCAAATTCCAAGGAGCCATATTCTTTTAACAACATCTTTACATTTATGTTGTGAATACAAATGTGTTGCCCATCTTCAGCTAAAGTTAAATGAAACAAAGAATGAAACAGTTACAATACTTTAGATTACTTTAAATTCAAACTATCTACGTGTAGAATAAACATAACAATAAATGACTTTGGTTTGCTTAACAAAATAAATAAGAATGACAAGAAAGAAAAAAAAAGGGAAAATATATTTTAAAAACTTATTAAGATTCTTCACACTTTGAAGATAAAAGAGAAATTATTTAAACTTTATAGTACAATAATGCAGTAAAACATAGATAAATAAATACCGTTAGAAAAATGTCACCCCTTTTCTTTCACAGTCTGAAATAGAATTCATACTTGCATCACATATTCCATGCTATTCAGACATTTTGAAACACTAAAGGAATTTTCAGTAATTTAAATATTTTTTTCTTCCTAAAATAGAATTAGAGTGACTGCAATTCAGTAACTTACAAGTTAAAACCTCACCTATGAATTAGAGATTCATGATGGATCATTGAATTTCATTTCACAGCTAAGTACTGTATTTATTTAATTGGACAATAAAGTACAATAACAGACATAGGGTCATTTCATTATTTAAGCTTGCTCTGAACAATAAATTTCACCATAACAATTTTTTATTTTAGGACAAATATTTAAAAACCACAGTTTTTTATTTATTCATTTTTTAAACTTACGCACAATAACATTTATTTCAAACTCAGAGAATGACGAGATTGTTTTGATTTTTCTCAATGGGATTACAATAGGTTTATGTCTGGTGATGCTTTTTATTTGCTAATTCATTTAGACTACTAACAAATAAAAACATGACATATTCAATGCTAACACCTTTTTTTACAGCAAATACTTCCCGGAAAGTTTTAAAAAAAACCTGTTTTATACTAATTTTTAACACATAGAAATTTTCATAATTAACATATACATGTTTTAATTATTGACATATAGTACCTGGTCAACTGGAAAACATTTAGCAAGTTTGGAAAACTTTTCTTTAATCTACTGAAAATTTAAGTACACAAGATAACAATTTTAAAGCTGTAACTGGGAATAGCATGATTTTAATACAGGCCAAAATATTCTCATAATTTTTCCTATCTGAAATGAAACCTTAAATGAGAGGTTACCCAATTCATGAAATAGATGAAATGACTGGATTTTTGGACTGCACAAAAACCTGTTACCGCTAGACTTTCTGGTGATACATCAAAAAAATGTGTGCATGTAAAAACGATATTGAATTAAAGGATTCTAAAAAATTGAATCGCAGCTGCAACTGAAACAATTTCTCCAGAAATTCTTCAAATAACCATCTTTGAATGTCAATCATCAATTAATTATGTCTACAATGAAACATATTAGAACTTGTACTTTTTCTTATTTTTCAGTAGGAAATTAATATTCGTACGTGCAATTAATTAACTTGCATCTTATAAGAAACTAAGAAAAAATGGAAAGAAATATTAAAATTTTAATTCTTTCATATGCATTAACATATTTTTATTAACAGTAACAAATATTTAACACTATATGATAGGTAAAAACAGCATACTTTCATGTAATTCTTCATAAGACTCAGTTGAATTTGTTGAAATAAGATGTTTTCTCTCTGGTACATTACCCTAAAATGCAATAATATGAAACTTATACAAAATTTAATGTAAATATTTTTATTTTTAAAGAGATAATTTTAACAAGTTACCTAAACTAATTCTAATTTTCCTAAGTCGTATATGTTTTTGAGGAACTAAATGAACTTTGTATTATTAACTGCAAAAAATATTTTTAAACAAAATGTAAACAAATTATCTTAACCTTAGACAAATTATCTAAAGCTTAAAATTAGAGACACTAAAATTAAAATATGTACATGCCACCAACCTTACATTCTTAAAACCTTAGACATATTAATCGCATTTTAAGATAGCAATATGAAGTAAAAGATTTAGTATATGTATATAATGTATTAAATTTCAATAAACAATTTTTCCACATAAATTACATTCTTATATTATTTGAAAACTATAAAAAAGATAAAAACTTGAAATAGCTTTATTTAAAGCAAGCAGCTATAAGGGAAAAAAAGTGACTCACAAATGTAAGCTTAATTGTCCGAAAAATTTACATCATAGAAATGAATGTCGAGCATTGTAAACTCAAATCAATAAAATGAAGCTATAATTTAATTATTAATTTATAGACAAATAAGATAGTAAAAATTTTGAAAAGAATCTAGAATTTTTATTTTAAAAGGTTTTTTTTTTTGTATTTTTTAAAAGCCTGCAAAATTAATAAAATAATTATTCTATATGAATCAATCTTTATTACTTAATAATAATAAAAAGCATATAAACAGATATAGACAAAAGTCCAAACTTTTGCTTCCTTTCATTCAATTTGAAATTATTTCAAAGAGCATATTCTCACTAAGTCAGTGTCAGCAGAAATGTAACTAAGCATGAATGTATGAATTTGTCCAATGAGAGCAACTGCAAAGATACTGTCAGGCGTTATCTGATATGAAACTTGTGACAGTTTTACTGGCGCTCTCTTTTGAGCGCAAACAGATTAATGATGAAATTAAGAGGATTTTTTTAAACTTTTTCACAAAAATATAAATAAATAATAAAAGAGGGGAAAATTTTCGAGATAATAAAAATTGGAAGGCAGTTAAAAACAGTAGAGTTGGCATTTATGAAATTATGCCCACCAAAAAAAGGGAAAATAATAAAAAGAAAGGTTCAGAGAAGAAATTCGTTTCCGAGGTAATATATAGCTATAGAAGTCATAAAGTTTGCAAGAATATAATATTCAAATAATTCAAAGAAGGAACAAAATTAAAAATTTTGTTTTTAAAAGACAAACACATTGTTCCAATATATTTTTTTAAAAAAATCACATACATTGCTTCTATAAATGAGCTCCTTAAGTTGATCTACATTCTGGTTTAAAGCAATATCCCTTTCATGAAGTAGCTGCCAAGAAGAAAAAAAAACTTCAGAATGTTAAATACCAAATTAAATTTTTAAGTGATAAAAGTTGACAAATATTATCAACAGGTTGTGGGGATACAGTTATCTTCTTTTAATGAACACTTGTGAAATAAATAACAGTAAAATTTTTCAATAAATCAATTAATCAAAAAATTTACAATGGTCTTCCCTATACACAAACAAAAGTTTAATGAAATTTCACTTTTTCTGGGCAGTGTTAGTATTAAACTCTGAACACATTGTATGTAACTAACATCAGAGCAAAATTCACTTAAAAAAGATATTAAGCATTAAGTGAAATATGATCCATGCTTTTATGCTCCATGCTTTTATGCTTCCATGCTCTTTCAAATTTATTTTATGTATAAGTAATATAAGGATAGTGAACACTCAGTAAAATATTATATTATTCAATGAGATTTTATCAAGAGACAATATTCAGTTCAAATATTTTCATTAATAC
Source organism: Parasteatoda tepidariorum (assembly GCF_982258835.1). NCBI lineage: Eukaryota > Metazoa > Arthropoda > Arachnida > Araneae > Theridiidae > Parasteatoda > Parasteatoda tepidariorum. Next base: position 129,495,179 of record NC_141755.1, on the reverse strand, counting down.
ATTAACTTTTCAAACATTAATTATTTTTAACAGTTACAGTTCATAAAAAATACAAGAAATATTAATATCACAGGTATAAATTTTAAAAATTAAACTTAAACTAAAAACAACAAATCAGATAAGTTGAAAATAATTGAATTATTGGCATAACTTTTACCTTACCGTAAAGGCAGATTCCATAAAGCAAGCCTCTGGAGTGTCCATTTCATAAGCAGCTCTCTCTCTTTCAATGACGGAAAAGACTTCCTTCTGACCAGTCATAAGTAATTTCTGGAATCACCTAGAACATTCTCTTAATTAAATATTATTATTTAATAGTTTACATTACACACATATATTCTTAAGCAAATAATGAGATAAGAAAAAAAAATCTCTTATGCTAAGGGTTTTTTCAGACATTTTTCTAACTTTAGGGAGACTTTTAAAATATAATAAAATTTGGAGACTAGGGGAAATTAATAAAATTTAACACCCATCAAGCGTTGAGCCCCTGGACTGGACAGAAAATCTGCAGCTTAAATTACAAAACAAAGCTTAGAAGAGCTATTTTGTCATTTCTACTAAAGGTTTGTAGCAACACATTTGTGTAGACAGCATGATTTCCTCTAATCAATGAGTACAACGCTCTTGAAGGGGGGGGGGGGGTCATTGTTGTATGCAAGAAACCAGTAGAGGCTTAAAAAACAGTAAAAACTTGAAAAACAGTAGAGGAAAAACTTTTATTGACTGCTTACAATAGTACATCGATGGTTAGAAGTTTGGCGAAGACCACTTCTCTCAATCATGGCATCTACAACTGCAAGTTTGCATAAAGAGCAATTTTCGATTGCAAGTGAACAGTGATAGTTGTGGCAATGATTATTATTTTCCCCTGTGTTTCTTTTATCATGACTCATCCTGTCGCTGACATGATGAATCCTGAAGTGATGGAGAATCTCTCTGACTTATGTAAACATGCCTTCGTTTAATTGCGCAAATCCTGGTTTTCTTTTTACATTCAATGCAGCCGTTCATCATTTTTAACCATTATTTTGCAAAGATATAATATTAAGAAATAATATTAATTGTTAAGAAATAATAGTCATTGTTAAAAAATATTAAAATAGAATGTTTATTTTTTTTAAAAAAATATGCAATTTACTACTTATTAATATTTTATTTTTATTCAATGATCATTTTTACTTTTTAATGCATTTCGCTTTTTCTAATAACGAACTGAATTTATGATGGGGGCGGGGGTGACTCAGAAGTTTCTCAGTCTTTTTCAATCCATTAACGAAGTTTTTTTTTTCTACGCATGAAGATATTTATAAATACTATTTCAATGAGCGTTTTCATACTGATTTTATATTTATAATTACTTGTGTAATGACATAAGTCGCAGCAGGCTAATTTCAGCCGCATGTCTCCTTCCCTCCTGCACAAGTTGTTCAGTTTTTTTTTTAAAAAAAATATACAATTGATTGTTGATAACTAATCAAAAAGGACAAGAATTTCAAATTACCCAACACCAAATGTAAAACATTATTGTAACAAATATATTATATTGTAACAAATACATTAAATTGTAACAAATTATTGTAAAAAATTATTTATAAAAAAAAATACATATCGTCATTGACAGTAAATATAGCTGTATGAGCATTTTCAATAGAAACTGGTAAAGAAACCAGTGATCCTTTCTATCTTTTCACTAAGCATAATTTAATTTCATCTCCAACAGTTACAGAACTTGCATAGTTTTATGGAAACACTGTTTAAAAAAAAACACAAAGAATAAATTTAAAAAATTATTTTAAATTTTTTTTAATACCTTTAAACTTGTGTCCTTGAAAGATAAAGGAAAAAGCAAAGGCATTCCAACAGCTATATTATATGTTAAAAATAATTAGCTATCATAAGACAAGAACTAAGAATTTAAGATTTTAGAAGTAAAAGTTTATTTAAAGCAACAAAAATGTGCTTAGCACTTTTAATTTCTGACTTCTAAAATTGTCTTTACTTTCAACAGGGGTAAATGTGGTAAAAATTGAAAATTTTAAAACAGAATGGAGGTATCTAAATTTTAAAAGGGTAGAAAAAATTAGATACAAATCTTTATACTTTAAAAATATAAATATACTGAAGACTTATGATTGCTAAAAAATATATAATTATAGGAAATAATCTCACTTTATTTAATTTAATCATTAATATTTCATTATTACATAATAAAGCCCTCACCGTGTAGGAAATAAGAAGCAAAGAGTCTTATAAACATTTTCTTAAACAAGAATACCAACAAACAGTTTTTATATTATATATATATAAACACACACAGATAGATAGATGGATAGATATACATACAGACAGTAACACATGTTGTGAAATATAAAGAAAAATGACAAATTATTGTTATCTTAAATTTTTTGCTTGTCTTAACTCACTTTTTTTTTTATAAGAGAAAAAATAAATAAAATCCACTAAAAGACTGGAAACATATAACTAACTTTACTTTCACTCATTGAATTTTATATATATATATATATATATATATATATATATATATATATATATATATATATATATATATATATATATATATATATATATATATATATATATATATATATATATATATATATATATAAGATGAGAAACAATACTTCAGTAATTAAATAATATGGCTAAAGACAGATAATAACCATTTAAAGTAACAAATTGAATTATTCTTTATTTATATTTAGTTGAAATTTCAAATCACCATCAAGAAACTGTCAAGTTCACAATATAATAAATAAATAAATAAAACTACCTTTTTAAATCAATTTTATGCACTGCTTCAAAACAAATAGGACATTTTTGCCAAGATTTATCAGTTAAAGCAAAATAATGTAGAATGCCGGGAGAGCAATAAACATGTCCACGCATCTTTGCAGCAGTTGAAATGTGAAGACAAATTGGGCAAGATGGCATCATGACATGCTAAACGCAGAAGAAATACAAAATTCTGAGATATGTACAAGGACAAAAATTATTGCAGAAATTTTCAATTGTTTAAAAAAATTTTTTTATCTATTATGTTACTTTTTAATTAAAACCTAAACAATATTATTTTAAATTAAGAGATAAAATTTTTGAGCACTTTGTTGATGCATAACAACAATTAAATTACATCTTAAAACAAAATTTTCAACTTCTTATGAAGTTATTAGTAAAAAAAAATTAACTATAATTAACTAAGAAAATATTTCTTGTGCAGGCTACTCGATGTAATATAAATTACATAAAACTATACATTTATGTGCTGTAATAAAATAAAAAAATTACTTTTCCCAATGTCACAGACAGAAGAATGTCACAGAAAATCTGCACATACTATTTCTTCAATTAATGACCACTCTACAAGCTTATCTGGATTGTTTTGGTACATAGAATAATCTCCATTATCCCTTGCAACGAATTGGCAACATATAATTTTAAATAAAGTTTCATTACTTTCATACATAATAAATAATTTAAAAAAAGCACACATGGTGTTCTACAGCTTACCTTCTGATTAATACACACTTTAATGATCCTAGTCAAAATCTTCACCCAAAGTGTAGCCAATAAAAATTTAAGTCAGGAAAAAATAAAATACTATTATAAAAATCAGAAATTATTATCAATGTTAATCAGGGTACAAGTCCGGACCAGAATGAAATTCATTGAAACAAATAAAATTTGTTAGATGAAGCTGAAAAGCTGACAACTGTTATTAACACGTTGAGAGTAACTTGTATTTTTAAAAAAATTCTCGTTAGGCCAGACATGCTATCTAGAAACGCTATTATTGTGGTACAGCAATGTGAAGCGTACTACTAACAGATTTAAATAAAAAATTGATTTGTAATAAATAAAAATTAAGTCAATTTGAAATAAAATTTCAATTATTACTAAACCTGATTTTATTTTGATAAAAGACAAGACAGTAAATTTTAAACTGTAAAGATTCAACAAAAAAATTGAGTAAAAAAAAAAAAAAAACTTTGGAAATAGGTGAATTTTTTCAAATGGACCCATTCCATTCACCTTGGTCAATTGGGTATACTATCGCCTACGTCACAGGTTGTGTTATTCCTACTAAATTTAACCAGTGAACGGCATTTTCTGCGAGCCTGACATCAAGCCACAAATAAACAAACGGAATGTTCAATCTTTTAAATAGCTGCTCGCCAGATTATATTATATTAAATAGAAAAGTTCGCTTTGTAATAATTGATTTTGTTGTTTCATCTAAGTAACTCAATGCTTTTAGTAAACATATATTTAAAACTCAGTTTATTAATTAAATTAAAAGTTTTTTTTCTCTTCTGACAACGTGAGACATCAAACCAATTAAACTTAACGGACATCATTCTATAGAATCCATATTTTAAAAAAAAATCAATGTTTTCAAATCAAATTAAATTAGCGCATGTAAAATATTAAACAATAACCACTATATTCTATTCATTTAGCATTGCACGATAGTATATGTTATTCCTACTAAAATTTTCGAAGTGGAAGTAGTTGTGTTTTTTTTATATTATACCCAATTCAAAGTATAAAATGGTAATATCATATTTTATATTATAAAATAAAAAAGTAATTAGTATTAACAATAATAAAAATAAAAAAATCATTGATAATTGTTATTTGATGATAGAATCAAAATTGGCTATACAGTACTAAACTGAAGTTTAAAGGAGGAAGTAAAAAAACAATACCACCAAAGCACCTCAGAATCACATAACTTGTAAATGGAAATCACAGATTTTGAATTTTTCTTTCAAATCTGATTTAAAATAAAATTGTTTGAACCAATAGTTTTAATTATTTTTAGATGTGTAAGTAAAATTCAAAATCCCAGTTTAAAATACTAAGCAAAAAATGAACAGGAAGTAGTTAAATGGAAATTGCTGGTTTCGAATTTTTCTTTCAAAATTGTTTCAAATATACACAAGAAAATTTCTTACTGAAAAATCATATTAGAAGACTTACAACAAGAGTTCCTTATTACATTTTGGATGTTTTAATCCCTTATTTTTATTATATCCAGAACCAGATCGCTTACCTTACCTTCTCAAACATCAAAAGTAAAATTCAACAGATGGTTTAAATTTCCTTTATTATAACCCTGTGAGTAAGATGGTTCAGCAACTTATTTTAATCTGAAACTGAATGTTCAATACAACTCTAAGAACATCTATCCGTAAAAAATATTTTTTTTATAAAATACATCAATATATATTTTTACTTTTAGAAAAGAAAGCATGAAACTAAATTTGATTAGGAAAAAAAAATTTGCACTAAAGGCTATCTCCTAACTATCCCAACTTAACCCCATGTGGTTACAAACCTTTTTACTAGAAAAGGGCTATACAAGGATGCACTGAAAAACTTCAATGTTGTGATATCTTCAATCTGATGTCTGGATCATTTTTCAATGCATTAAAAATTGTAATTTACTGAGACATGCACAATGTTTCCTGATGGATTGATGTCTGCGCTTGCAATGGGGAGCATTGTTCCCGATTTTCAAATGCGGAAAATAAGCACTTCTCCTTACTATAACATCAACAACCACAAGCTTGTGTAAGAATTTTTCGTCGATCGTAAGTGAAAAGTGATAGCTCTGACAATGTTGGTTATCTTTCTCCATGTTTCTTTCAATGTGACTCATTGTTTTGCTGATACAATGAATTCCTCTGTGATAAAGAGTCAAAGTGTTATTGAATTTCTTAGTTATGGAAATGTGCTTTCTGTTTCTGCCATTGCTTTTTAAACAGTGCTGCTACAAAAGATGCTCAAATTCGGTTACTATTAAGATATAGCAGAGACAAAATTTCAAAATTACAAAATATTGCAAATATAAAATCCGCTTTCACTATAAGGAATAAGAATTACTACATGCAAGTACAAGCATAGGAACTTTTATAGTGACAACTATTTATTTATAGTTGTTTCATAAAAGATACATGCGCCACCTTTTGTAGCTATTTAGTGTAGTCAAACGCACTGGTCTTAGTGGGGGGGGGGGGGAGTTGTAATATACTTTTAACAGCACTTTATATGTTCATAGTCGATAGTTCAAAAGTATCTAACTTGAAGAATTTCTGATCAGTTCTGAAGTGGATGCCACAAAATGGTGCCTTTCTCTAAAACATCAAATTATACAGAAAGTGCAACTCTTTTTTTTCTTCTGTGAAATACAATCTTCACCTTTTGTTTTTTGAAGACAATGAGCCGCATTTGATTTTAAGGAAACTTTAATCAAAGTAATACCCAGGCTTTGTATTGCACCAATGAAAAAATCTAAACATTTATTATTTTAAAAAAAAATTAAGAAATATTTTGGAACATCATACATAAACCAGATTATTTTTAAAAAGGTAAAAAAATAAAAACAAAGTATGATTTGTTCGACGTAAGAGCAATAAAAGCAAATTTTATTGCAAGAAGAAAAGCAAAATATACTATTTTTAATTTTAAAGATACTTTGCTTAGAACAGAAAGTTTTACAATTTCCAGCAAGAACTGAACAGTATAGGGCACAATTAATGATCGAATCAAAACAAAAAGATATTAGATCAAAAATTTTCAATTCCTCAAATCTATTTTTTACAAGTCAGCATATGTATTCTTACAAAATGGGATGCTTCGAACACACACAAAAATCAGGATTATTAGGACAAAAAGTATAAAATGAAAGCAAAATATTTTGTATGAAGAATATCAGGAAAACTATAAGCCCTACAATATGTGGATATATATGTGCATATATAGTGCACTAAACAAAATCAATTATTTTTAAATTTTTACCAGCCACACTAATTTATAAAACAAAAAGTTTTTTTAGAATACTTTAATCACATGTTTTTATCATAAAAAATCATCTTTAAAAAAATATAACAGAATATAATTCGACAACATATAATAAGAAACACACTTAAAATTTTTGAAATGTATACATGATGCATGATTTTCGAAGCAGAGTTGAAAAAAATTAATTTTCATCAAAATTAAATCAATTAGGAAGGTAATTCTGTATTGATATCTATACACATGAACTTCAATTCAAAAGGGGATTTGAAACTCGAAAATTTAAAAGTTATACCCTTAGAATTGGTTCCCTTCAAAAAAGTTTTTACTTTCTTGCATGTTTGGAAAAGAGCCAAAACTTGATTATTTTGTGGTAGATACTGACATACCTACATGGAAATTTTCCCCTGAATTTGAAACTAATACTTACACCGACATGGTGAGAGTTTTTCAAAAACTAAATTATAGCCAGCTTATATCTTGTTCATTCAAACGTAAAATAGTGTCGACTGGCTTTCTTTTAAAGTAACACAGAACATGGTTTGTATCAGTGTTTTTACCTATTTTTCTTTATTTTGGCTCCTTATAAATGTTACAAATAATTTAGCTTCAATTTAAATTTGTAATTTTTCAGGGTTCTCACTCTTTAAACAAAATAGTATGATTGTGCATCATCAATGTACATATACTGCCAGTGACAGTGTCAATTAGTTGGCTTTCTTTAAATCAATAAATAAAATAATTAAGATTTGCAATTTTTTTCAAGTATATATAAAAAAAAGAGTAAATAAAGAAATTTGGTAAAAACATTGAAAAAATTATTAGAAGTTTTTAAATTTCGCTACTAGACCAAGAAATGTGTTATATTTAATTTTATGATGAATGACACAAAATTACTTCCAGCCAAACCTGTTATTAGGAATTAACTTTACATTGTTACTAAACATTTTAGCGAAAAACATGAACTGATTTTAAAGCAGCCGAAAATTGAATAAAAATTAAAAACAGTATACATACATATTAAAACAGTATACATATTTTTTTTAGTGCATATCTTACCATGTTTAAACCTTTTTTTTTCATAAATAAATATTTCTGATAAAAAAAAATTTAAAAAATAGTACAACTTTTTAAATAATACATAAATTTTAACACTTAAAAAAATATAAAATGCAGCAAGAATATTTCATTACACATGTTTTTAATCCATAACTAATAAACAGAGAGAAATCAACATGCTATTTACATATACGTTTTGTCTTAAAAGTTAATTAATTGTATTCCAGAAAAGTTCATTAGTTTTCTATTTTAATTATTATTATATTATCATTGAAAAAAGTGACTGAGTACTTTGAAACAGTTTGAAATATATTTTTGAAATTATAAAATATTTACAATTATGAATCTAGATATATTTTAGCCAATAGTGATGTCTCTAAATATTTTCAATGAAATTGAAGATATATAAAGATTATGATATATAGACTTGTTTAAAAATGTTTCATGTCTTTTGAAAAATTTACGAGGGTTGTAAATTAAATAGTGGCAACTTAACCTTGAAACTCACAGAAGGGCTGGCATGCGTAAATAGGATATGGGAGTGGTGAGGTGGCGCTGTTGTCGATGTGTAGAGTGCAAAATACAGTCGATCTGCTTAGAAGGATAGTTGTTGTGTGTTGTTAAAGTGAAGAGTTTCGTTTCCATCGCTTTAAAGCATGTTTTAAAAAGGAGATCAGCTGTCATCACTTAAAATCGAGGTTGCCCATGGCAAAAATGCATCAGAATGCTATTGAGGATAAGTGGAAGCTTGTGTCGCAAATTCTTTACTGTATTGGACAGTAGCACGATGGGTTCAAGCATCTCGTCTTTTTCGTCATTAAGCCTTTTGAAAACATGCTTTAGAGCGATGGAAACGAAATAATTGATTCAGATGATTTTGATTCAGATTTTTTGTTAGGTAGAATTTCAAAAACTGAAAGAATATGACCATTGAAAAGAGTGAAAGAAAATTTTTGGAAGAAAGTAACTTAAAAAATTTTAAAATAGTTCTCTTTATCGACATAATCATTACAGAAAACGATAAATTAAATTATTGCATATATAAAGCAATTATTGTTTTGTTTAGAGAGCATTTCAAAATTTACTTCCATGGCAAGGAAGACAAAATAAAAGGCTTTATAGGAACGAAGAAATACATTATTAAAAATGATGAGAATTTTTGTCAATGACGGACAGAAGGGCGAAAGTCCCCAGCCATTTTAAATAATTTGGTTACAGCTTTATCACCCAAAAGACCATGAGAATTAATATAACCCTGTAACAGAAACAATTTTGTGGTAATAGAAATAAAATAGTTAAAGGAATAAAGAGTTAAAAATAGATTTTGATATTCAATTCAGACACAACAGTGAATTAATGAGTTATACATTTGTATTAAATTAAAACGTTAACCGTTACATTGATTGTTAAGAAGAGAATAAAATATTTATATTAGCTTTATATAAAATGTAATAAAAATGAAATAATTAGTTGAATTTAATTAAAATTGAATTAAAAATGATCAAAAAAAATTAAATTTAAGAAATTAAAGAAATTTTAACACCTAAGAAATATGCAATGCCATATCATCATTCACAAAAAACCAGCTGGACACAAAGTATAATTTGCAGGAAGAGGAAGAAAACTGATGATAGCAGAATTAATTATTATTTAGTATGTACTGCTAAGTAAACAATGAGTGAATGATAAAGCTACTGATCCATGTTTTACTGTTTCACAACAATACAGAAAATTAAGTAAATTTATATTGCTTAAATATTATACTACCATCCAAATCATCCTCTTGTTTATTACAAAAATATTAATTAATGCAAGATAATAACAGAAAATATAAAATTAGATAGCATCAAAACTTATGCAAAATATTACAGCAAACTCTAAATAATATTATTTTGCATAGAACTTAACATTACATGATGCAGAGAAAACAGTGACCTTTTTGAAAGTCGTGAAAAAGATAGATTTTCTGGCTTTCTAATGTTCAAAGTGACGCATAAAAGTTAAGAAGGTAGCTCAAAGTGAGATATAATACCATATTCCACTTGACTTTTAACAAATTTTTGAGTTTGGTAAACATAAATTGAAAATTTATAATAGACTATTTGTTATTGATCAAAACCTTACGATGAAACTTTATAAGATATAATGTTGAAAAAATTTCATAGTACTTCGTTTCCTCCTTATGAACCTTATGCTAGAACTTTATATATAGACATATTATGTCTATGAAAATCTGAATCTAATTTTTCTTTTAGTTCCATTCTACAGGGGTGATTGTGAGCCCAAGTCAAAATTCCGGAAAATTTCCTGGGTTTAAAAAAAAAAACCCAGTTTAAATTGAAAAATTAGAAAATTTTTCCTTTTTCTCAATATTTCTTAGTTTACTTAAAATATATTTAAAAATTTTCACATACCTATATCATTTACACATACTTATGATGACCTGGAGAAGTAATTAAAACTTACAAATATGTCTTTCTTTTTTGAGTTAATGATTATAACAACTATTTACTGATAAAAAATGAAAATTAATTATGAATATAAACTTATAAAGTATCTGGCTCTCCCTTACAAACAAATAAAATAAACTGTGTTTTTAAGTTCCACCTTTGAAAATTTGATTTCCGGAAACTTCTGTGATCAATGATTTTTTTAAACGTCTGGACCTTCGATCTCCGGAAACTTCCGGATCACTGTTAACGAAAAATCCGGAAATCCGGATTTTTTCCGGAGCACAATCAGCCCTGATTCTAAAAAATATCTATTCCAAAGCAGGGTTTGAATGAGAAAATTTAAACATCATAAAAAATGAGTATTGAGAATAAAATTAGAATTATATCTGATGCTCACTTATTCCACCAACAAGTATAAAAATTAAAATTATGTATATTTTTATAAAAAAGATGTATTGTTAATGACCTAATATAAAATATTTAATGTTGAAGAATTTTTTTTATAACTTCAAATGGAAAAAAAATATCCTTATCATTAAAAAAATAACTTTGAACACTAAAATTAGAAAAACGTTCTTTAAAAAAAAATAAAACCATTGTAAAAATGATGGGAATAATTTTAAATACAAATTTTTCATTTTTTGACAATAAATTATAATAAGAAAATACCTCTATTTTTGCTTTTGAGTCACTCACTCTTTCTTGCAATTTATTTTTTTGTAGAATAAAGTTTGAATTCTTTGTTCATAGTGAATAATTCTGAAAAAGAAAAATATTTAAAGTGAATGAAATTAGTTATTGCTATTTATTTATTAGAAAAATAACAGCATTACTCAGTCAAACACTCAAAGACTGACAAAGGCAGGGGCATGAGGGGCAGTTGCCCTGGTCCCCACATCAGAGGGGCTCCCTAAACCGAATTAAAACTTTATTTTAGGTTTCCTTCATTAATGAACTTTTTTTTAACAAAGTATGTGTACAGTGTAGAATCAGTCAGTTTTATGTTAACTCCTTCATAAATCTATAATATGAACACAAAAGAAAAATCTATATTTTGTTAATTCATGACTTTCTAGTGTGGAATTCAGTTAAATTTTCGCAAATACGATGGAAAAATGTGGTCAATCAAAAGCCTGTATTTTTGCGTATAGCAAGATGCGATATGTTTACAAAATTACAGGTTTCTGATTGGCTTGAGTGAGCCATTGTAATTGCGAAAATTTAGCTGAATTCCGCCCTAATGTCAGCAAGGATATGAATTTTTTGCAGTCAGATGACAAAGTTAACAATCAAAAGTATTTAATTTTAATTAATTCAACATGATTCTACTTTTTCAATTTTGTTTCATAAAGCTACGGAAATATTTTAAAATAAAGACAACTAATTGACAATTTAAATCAGTGTTTCCCAAAGTGTGGTATGCGTACCCCCAGGGGTACGGGAACAGTTCAGCGGGGGTACACAAAGGCTGAAAGCCCTTATAGTAAGACGGAAAAGAGCAAAAACTGCTACGAAAGACATTTTATTCTAGCATTTTTTTGAGAAAAATAAAATATCTGTAACTATCAATATTTCTTCTATAGTTTTAAGATATAAGTAAAACTGCTTCTTTTCCAAGATAAAGAAGAAATTGTTGAATAGTTTTAAAGTAAACTCCTGTCGAAAACTAGCAATAACTTAAATGGTTTTTCTACCAGCCTTACCTCTTTTCCAACAGCCAGATGTGATTTTTAACTTTAGTGGCATTTTTTTATAGTAAAAAAATCCATTCATTTTTTTATCAGTGGTAGACAGCGTTACGAGAAATTTAAAAAAGTTACACAAAAGTCATAAGTTTGGGAAACACTGATTTAAATAATTACAAATATTTCAAGTACATTTAATTTAAATAAACCATAACTTTAATAATAACATTAAAAAAGTTAAAAAAGAAGATTTCGGATAGAAATATATACAGGACCTGTGAATTGTAATAAACTAAAAAAATAGCATTTTCTATTTAAAAATCTAAGGTCACACTTTTTTAAAAATATATGCAATTTTATTGTGATGGCAAAATGAAAACTTTATTTGGCAAGGAGCCACAATAAAACAATTTATATACTTTATCACCCTCAAATAAACTGTACATTTAAAATATTTATATAACATATTTTTAATAAAAAAATATCCTGCTTGTTGAAAAATACAAACAAGATACTATAAATTTTTCATTTAAATTAATTTTAAAATTCATTATTAAAAAATTTTGATGAAATCCAAACTGCTCTGATCTATTTTTAAAAGCTGCTTAGATGTAAAAGTTAAATTTAGCTATTATTTTCATTTGTCTTAAGCGATTAATATGTATTTCTTACAAACTTTATTTTTATATACAGTAAAGCATTATTTTTATGTTCCTCACTTATCCTTTTCCCTTATTAACATTTATTATTACCATTATCATCATTTATTTTATTATAACTTTTATTTATCTCTTTCATTTATTTGTCATTTCATAGTATTTCCAGTTCATTCTTAATCTATGCATCTTAATTTTTTTTATGTTAAAAAAACAATTGGTTACATGTCTCATTTTTTTGAAGTATATAATTATTTCGCCTGGATTCATAAAGTTCTAAGCAAGGCTCACAAAAGGAATCCCCCCCCCCCCTAAGTAAGTCCCATAAAAAAGTAGTAGTTAAGAATAGGGAGTAGGGATTAAATTATTCGCTGAAAAAGAATGAGATATGCATAAAAGATCAATACTCACAAAAAACTTTGTATAGAAACTTTAAAAAGAACTTCATTATTGAAATTTCATATCTCTGAGCACGGTTTTTAGAAACATTCCTACAAATCAAAAAAATTTTTAAAAGCACAAAACAATTTCACTGACAGATAATTGTAACAGGTGCTTTGTTAACTATATTAATAACCATGTTGATTGTTTTCTACATCATTAATATTAGGTTGAAAACTAATGCTCCCATCAAGTCATTATTAAAATTTTTATTTCAATGGTGAATTTGCATTTTGTTTCCTTTTAAGTTATATGTCCGTTGGTTTATACACTGATAATATATCAGTCCCCTGACAGACATAAAGAATATGCTTTACTCTACTATAATTTTTTTTTTATTTTGCCCTTTTTAAAAAATGGTGGTTTAATGCAGCAAAAAAGTTAAAAAAGTTTTTCTTAACAAGGAACTTTGATCATTAACTGAGACTACCAAAAGAAATTATTTTTTAATATTAAGTCACTTTGGATTTAATATTAAATTGGGGAATGGCGGGATAAATTAATTCAATATGAGACTGGTAATTTTCAGAAAAAAAATTTCATTTTGGCGAACAGATGGATTTTTATGATATTTCAAGCTTTATTGTATTATAATTCAATTATAAATATTGCAGAAATAATTTAGTTAAATTTTTATTTTCAGTAGAAAAAGATATACCTTAAATTTAGCTTTTAACAAAATCACTTAATAGAAAAAAATGAGGCATGAGAACAAATTATAAATTGTAAGCAGAAAAAATTTAATGAAATTAATTTAAATCCAAGTGGGAGCAAATTAAGAATGTGCTACAACCCATACAATTTCAAATTTAGAACAGAATTACTAAAGAGGTCAAACACCCTTTTGGGATTTATTGTAGATGCTATAGTTAATCACTAAAATACTTATTATATTTTAATTAGTGGTATTATATTATATATACCATTAAATATCAATACAATACTTGTGCAAAAAGGATTTTAACTTTTACCTATTTGGTTGCATCCTTAGTGCAGTTTTTAAGTTGTCTAAAAGTTTTGAATGGGCTATTATTTCATCCTCTTCACGTGGAAACAATAACAGAAACATAGAATAGTAAAATTTTTATTCTGTTAACTGAAGAATAGGGATAAATATTTCAAAAATTAACTACAATGTTAATTTTGTGAATAAAACAAAAACATTTATTTCAAAATTTACTTCCAATAGTGTAGGGTGATTCCAATAAGTTTTTAAAAATACTGTCTTAAACATGAATTTCAAGTGCAACTAAATAGATGATATGGTCGGTAATGTTTCTGATACAAGTACCAGAAGTCATCTAATTTAGCATTTTTATAAAAAGAAAACCCCATGTTTTTTTTTTTAATAAAACCTGCAATAGGAGAATCACCAAATGAAATAGAGGTAAATGGAATGTACTTAATTCATGTAAACTAAGAAATATGAAAAAAACTTTTGATTGTTCAATTTTTGCATTAACATAACTAGTAATAGTTCATGTTTAATAAGCTTTGTATTTCCAAATAGGGTAGATGTTTGTTGCAAGTACATAACAGAATTTATTATAAACTGTACAGTATGAAGACAGATTTTATACTTATAGTTTTCAACCTAATCACTAAAATCCTGACAAGTACTTTAACATTTACATACCCTGATGGAATGAGTAGTTCATGTTATGAAGAATAAAAAACATAAACTAAATTTAATATTCACTTTTACTTAAACTAATAGCATATAAAGGTTTGAGTGATGGGCATCATTCACAGAAATTTTAGTCATGATTAAATTTAGCCAGAATAAATTTATTCTGAATGATTATTCTACAGCAATTAAAAAATAATTCAATGTACTAGCAGTAAACTCCTTACTCTTTTTTTACAAATAGATCTGTAAGCTAACAAATATCACTACTGATGTCATATTTAAAATAGTTGAAAAACTGAACTGTCAAAAGTTAAATTCAAAATAATGGGTACTGCTTAACTAGTCAGAATTTCCTTGTTTGCCTATCCCGCTTGAACAATTCATCATAGAATGCTATAACACTGACAATTATCTTCTTAGTGCTTTGAATTATATATATGCCAAATTTCATTGCATTTGGCACACAGACTTAGCCCAAAGACATTCATAATATTATAAATATGTACAATATTATAAATATGTACAATATTATAAATATGTATAATAACAAATTTAAAATAACTTTTATGTTTGGAAAAATTAGTACTTACATCATATTTACTCCTTTAATCACAAAACTAAGGAACTAGTAAAACTATGAGCCTTTATTACTTAGAATTTTTAAAAAAAATTATAGAAACATTCTATTAAAATAAGTGAACAGTAAAATATTTAGAGGAAAGCTGTTAATTGTTTAAGTTATAGTTTAAGAAGAAAGAAGTTATAGTTTAAAAAGCTTAGAAGTTACAGTTTAAAGCAAAATGTCGATATTTTAAGTTCAAAGTGAGTTTTTGCAGCTATCTTAAATTTACAGAAGAGGTCAGAGTGGTGAAAAACTTAAACTTTGATATCTAAACAGGGAGGTGTTGTCTCTGATGAATTTGTACATGTAAATAGAACTAAGAGTTTAAAACTTAATGTCATTTAATGAAACAAAAAAATTACAAATTTAGACTAACAAATATTTAAGCATCTGACACTGCTGTCTGGGCTAGTGAGGTAATGTTTCATAAGTTTCATTTTCATTTAATTTTCAGTTTTATGTGAAATATTGATTATTAATATTGCTAAGAATTTTTAATTAAATTTATAACATTAAGTTTTAATTAAATATTTCTTTAAATTAAACTCTTTAGCGAATAAAAATACGCATTGTGAATACATAAGGGAGAATATCAAAAATTTTATGAGTTTTTAAAGATAACTTTTTCTTCAATGTTTGTTTATAGAATTATGGAAGCCAGGATGGCATTTTATAGACGGTGTCATGTGATGTGTATATATTTATGTATTATATTAATATGTATTTATATCACTATGTAGGATTTATGCAGTGTTTTCCTTAAACAATTTTAGAAGCCCTGTCTACCCTTTGATCCCTATAAATGTACCCTCTTTGTCTTTTCTGTAAAAATAACCACCATCTCTTAAAAACACTGCCTATTTATTCATATTCCATATTTAAGAAAAATAAATGATAATTACACAATGGTAAAATTATCTGTGTTCATAGATTTAATTTTCAGTACTATTACAAATATTTACTTTGTTAGAATTATTTTTATATGGTAAAATTTGCATAAGTATCTCTTTTTCCGAAAAGGAATATTAATGACTTTTTTTTAACCAATTTTAAAGTTATTTTTTAAATAAATACTTTATTTTAAAAAATACGCCATTAAATGCTTATTTTCTAATAATTTTCTGTTTGAGTTATACAAAAAAGCTTTCAAGCTGTTTATTGAAAAACAGTTTTTTTGTTTTACTTTTTTTTTTACAACTAAATATAGATCAGAGTTAGATTGCATAGTATTCATATAAAGAGAAATTTTTGTATGATGAATTTTCTAAAATAAATTACTTAAAATCTGAAAAATATTTTACATTTTAAAAATATATTTCTAAGATGAGAAGCCAAAAATATTAGGAATTATGAATCAAACTGTGAAGTTCAGGATGATTAAACCATAGCCATTCTCAAATAAAAACTAAAATACAATGATTTTAATCATTTATGAAGGAATTTTTCTTCTTAGTTAAGAACTAATTAATTTCTGACCATGTAAGTAAAACTTAATTGTACCTTAAATACATATACTTTTTTAACACCCAAAAGAACATGATCATAAAAGTTTCAATAAAACTCATAAATACCTAGGGGCCCTACCATAAGCTACCGGGAATGGAATGAAGATTCCCGGCTGGAAAGTGAAACTGGGAAAGTTTGGTTCCATGAACGTTCAATACCGTACCATGAACACTCCCTTGGAATCAGACATTCCACGATAACTCGTTTCTCAGGGCGTGGCTAAAATTTAACCAATCACACAATTTACTTTAGATTTTCCTTTTTAGTTTGGCAGCATTAGCATGACTAAAACGAAACGAGCTTCTGCTATTTAGATAATATTTTTGACGATTTATTGTTTTCTTTTTATAATGTTTTTTGTTTTCATTAAACTAAAAAAACATAAACTGCGAATACTTTGAAATATTCTTTAATTTATTATACATATAATTTATTACTAATTAAAAACTGTCATATTTAACATGTATAATTCATAGAATAAAATCATTTTTTCATAATAAATATTTCAGATATATCTTTTAATGCGTTTCACTATTTGTTTTAAATATTTTTTAAAAAGTACAACTCTTAAAATAAAGATTATATTTTAATGAATTAAGTTTCAAAATTTCGTGCCTGAGTTCTGCATGTAGATAGATTACTGATTATACTAGTTTTTAAATAAAAACTAATTGCCAGAAAGAAATCAAATTTTATCAGACAAAAAATTAACGTTTACCAATCGGTCTCTTAGAAATTAACTTAATTTCAGAAAAGTTCATTAGTTTTCAATTAAATTTGTAACAATATGAATGACTAAAGTTACTACTTTGCTTATTACTTTGGTTTATTTGTTACATTATTAAAGTGACTGTTTTTTACTGATAGTTAAATAAATATGTTCACAAGAAATTAATTTATAGATTTGTGTAAACAAAATTTTTGTGATTTGTAAAATCATTTCACGTTTGAAATACTTAAAAATTATAGTTTAAGGAACTACTTCCACAGCTTTTATAGTATATATTTTAATGGAAGAATGAGAATAAAAGATTTTAAAATGAGTAAAAGAAGAAATAAGTACATATTTCATAAATATTTTTCAAAGCATTTTTATTCTATTTTCTTTTTCGCATTTCTTATTGTAAATAAATTGTTTACTTTATAATACATCATGCCTGCAACAAATTCCTTTAAATTTGCTGCTATCTGTATATAGTATAAAAAACTATCGTTCGGAATGAAGTTAAATACTGTTGAATTAAAAGTTCATTGAAAGAAAATTAAAAAAAGAAATGATTGGAACTTCAAAAAAAGGAATTCGTCAAGTTATATATCCCAGGTAATATAAGATAAAAAATAGTAACAATTATCATATAATAAGAGCATAATTATATTTCGTTTGCTGTAATTTCTTAGTTAACTCTGAAAGTATTTTTTCGTTCACACGAAACAAAGCATCTCTTAATAATCGTCTTGAAAATGGCTCGGGCACGTTTATCTTTTAGATATTTTGAAATCTTCCCTTATGAAATAGAAAATAATTAAGACATTCATGGGCGAAATATCGTATTTAGTTCTCAAAAATTCACCATTCCCTCCAAGAATAAGGATTCCGGGCGGTAGACATCGGCTGGTAAGAAAACCGGTTGTTTTTTGCCAAGAAACTCTTTCCAAGGTGTTCGTGGTGGGGGGAAATAATTCCCGTTGGAACGTAACGTCATTCCCAGATGGAATTTCATTCCATGGAGCTCATGGTAGGGTTCCAGGTATTTATGAATTTTAAGTATTTACCTGGGTAAATACCCATAAATAATATGGGTACCATGGGTAAATACCATATAATATAATATCTAAATAGTGAAATACAAATTTTACAGTATCTTATCTGCTGTAGCGTATTTTATAGATAAGACTTAATATTCTATTAAATTAAGGTAGTTGATTAATATGCATTTTACAGTGCTGACACCCTACTTACAACAATGCTCATAGTACTTTTCTTATTCCTGTTATAAAGAAATAGGCTAGAAGAATTTAACACTAAGTAAAATTAATGACAGGATGATTTTAAACTTTTAACAAACGATAATTGATCAATATATAACTATACCATTTAAAAAGTGTTTACATAATAGAATGTTAAAAATATAAAAGGTAATGCAAGGTAGTTAAAAGTAAGTAGTAAATGAAACATTTAGGTAGCAAAACTGAAAACCAGCACCTTAGTTACATTTAGCAGGTCTATTATGTTACAAAAATAAATTAATAAATGACCCACATGTTAAAAATTCATATTGTAGGCTTGTCATATAAGAACTCGTTCATTATCAATTAATAAATTTAAAGTTTGGTTTCAGTAGTTATTATAAATTTTAATACACACAAGAAAGAGAATTATTGGCTTAAGTTATTTTTTAATTATGTAAATATTTTATTATGTAAATGCCTTTAACTACCTATTGTAAATTCTTGTGAGTTGTTTTTTCTAAGCATTTACCTCAAGAAGGAAACTTTAAAATACAAGGGAAAAATCTGTACTTTTTCAGGAGCACAATCATCTCTCTAATCTAATCAAAGTTCATAAATTGTATGTAAAAATTAAGTTTATTGTTAATTACTAACTAACCATTAGATCAGCTGATAGCCTCTAGTTTTTGACTACCAATGATACCACCATCAATTCTTTCTTGTTTGCAATCTTCAGCTTCCAAAAGAATTTCAAGGATATCCAACAATTTCATCATCTAGATAAGAAAGAAAAAATATTTTAAATTAAGTACATAAATAAGCATAGCTATCAACATGAAAAAAAAAAAAAAAACAATCTGAGGATTTTGCAAAACTGTACATTTTACACCAACCAACTCTCAAACCATATCGATATTTTTTTATGAGCTTCGAAATTTGATAATAAGCTCACTTTAAAACCAATTTCTAGAAAGTACCAATTTAACTAAGGAACTATTTTTTTTAATTCAAACTAATTAGCGCTAAAAAAAAAAGTTTCTTAGTGATAAACTTTGTATATTTTGAGTGTCTTAAAGTCAAGCAAATATTTGCACATAATGCTTTTTTTTATGATGGGTGCCCTTTTTTAGGGGCTCTTTCCAGTTTCCAATGGCCTTTTTAAGGTCTAGAATGAACACCGTAGAATGAACACGGTAGCGCTTCGCGCTGTCGTGCCACAGGTCCTTGGTTCGATCCTTGGGCCGGGCAAGGCCGACTCAGCCTTTCATCCCTTCAGTGGGTCGATAAAATGAGTACCAAGCATGCTTGGGAACTAACACTGGGGGTTCCGCGTTCGGCTGACCACCTGACCGGAACATATGCTCTTGCACCCCAGAGCCCAAGGTCAAGAAAACTGAGATGGGCACAGTCGGCCTTAACCCTCTTAATGGGCTGTCGCGCCACTGAGTTAGTTAGTTAGTTAGAATGAACACCGTAGACTTTGTATCTTAATATAACAGTTACAAAACAATGAAATAAAGATAATATTTCAATTAAAAATAGCAATTGGAATACTGAGAAGTAATGTTTAAAAACATTAGAGCATTTCAGATTAACAAAGCTAAGTATTACACAATACACACAAATTTATCAAGAAAATAAATAAACAAATAAACTGGTTCCTCGAACGTTAAGCACTGTTTTAAACTAGCAAATGAATTATTTCAGTTTTGTTACCTCTTACTAATGAGTAAATTTCTTGTTCACTTCGTCACAGAACAATATAATATATATATACCACACCAAATAGGTATACACCATTTAT
This sequence comes from Parasteatoda tepidariorum, assembly GCF_982258835.1. Taxonomy (NCBI): domain Eukaryota; kingdom Metazoa; phylum Arthropoda; class Arachnida; order Araneae; family Theridiidae; genus Parasteatoda; species Parasteatoda tepidariorum. The sequence goes on along the minus strand of NC_141755.1, from coordinate 129,474,548 downwards.
AATATCCTACACAATTCAATAATTTTTCTCCAAATAAAACTTCAAAATAAAAGAGACCACTTATAATAAATTTGAAACTAAAACTAGCTCAAAAATAACAAGTGGAATATCGACCTAAATAAAGCAAAAATTTAAATACTAGTACTATTTTGATCTTATGATATATATATATGCCCCATCCCTGCAGATAATTTCGTTTCTGAATATAATATTTATATAAAAATTACTATAACATAAAATACTCAAGCAACCTATCACTAGTCAACATGCAGAGTAAGTATTAAAAAAGGTTGTGCACCCCAAAATTTGTAGTTTCAAAGAATTTTTTTTATTTTAGTCGAATTTTTTTAATTTAAAAATGATCTTTTTGTTATTTTTTCAATTAATTAATGCTAAAAGCAATTCAAATGCTAATAAAAAAAAAATTGTTGACATTAAATCAGTTTCGAAGAACTGTGTGAAAATATTTTTACGCTTTTAGCTTACTAATTTTCTATCCGTTATTAGTTTTTTTGGAATTCAAATTTTATGAAAGGTAAGATAGCAGTGCGCGGCAGACTATTTGGTAAACATCTTTAAAAAAAAGAGCAGAAATTAGAATAAATAATCTAATTCTAAGCGTAGAGTTTGCGTGTTTGAATCCCGCTTTTACCCTGGATTTATCCTCGAACTGTCCTTCTCAGTATTTTATTTTATTACTGTCGTTGAACAGCCGATCCAATTTCAGGCTTTACAACTACTAATGTTCAACTCTGTAGTCTTGTAATTTTGAACCCAATACAGATGACAAGGGAACCCCTGGATCAAATATTCGGAGAAATTTTGCCTCCATGACGGACTTTTTTGATGAGACTAACCCGCATTATAGTTGCATGGAGAATAAAACAGCAAAAACCTCCCTCGGTTAGCCTGACTGCAAAGGAACCCATGATCCGTCTACCACTGAGGACACTCTCTATATTTTATTTTATTTAACAACCAATCCGATTTTTTGTGTTCACGACTACTCATGTCCAACTCAGTAGTCTTGTGATTTTTAACCAAATTCAGAAGACAAGGGAACACCTAGGCCTAGTATTGGGAGAAATTTGCCTACGTGGAGAACTTTATGATGGAACTAACCCGTATTTAAGTTACATGGAAAGGAAATCCACGAAAAACTCCCACAGTTTTGTTTTGCCTGACGACGAGCTGAATCTAACAACTACTACTAAGGATACATTACTACTAAGGATACGTTACATCAGCACTATGGTTGGTGCGGGCCGGGTGCAGATCTCGAATCAATAAGCCATTGTCGGGATTCGAACCCGGTTCACCGTATTAGAAGTCAAAAACTCTATCCCCTGAGCCACCGTGCTCCAACTTCTCTGTATTGAGCTATCTGTCTCTCTATTTGACAAAGGTATAATAAAAATAAAGGGGATATTTCCGTATCGTGATCTAAAACGCCAACTACGATCTCCAAGGAGCCAAATTGATTTTAATGGGAAAAATTATTAAGAAAAACATGTAAATGTTTGCTTGGGAGTGGCTATGAGTTACACCCTTCGAGTTAGTCTCATTTTACGACGTTTCTTTTAGTTTCTCGCAGTCCGCTGTCCTGAAGTGATCAAGACATAGCGATTATTCGATCATGGTACGGAAATCTTCCCAGTCTAAATTGAGCACACAAACCTGCAGATCTAATAAATAATAACCAAATTTTTCAGCAAGTTTGAGTCAATCTTATATGACTTTAAATGTTGCTACAGTTATCAAAGTGCCCTCGAATGATGATCTGTTAAATATTTTCTTTTTCTTGATTAAATTTTCTTTGAGGAATTTGCTTATTATTTTATTAAAGGCATAATAGAGCATGAATTCATTTTTTTTATTATCTATTACTAGCTAAGTACCCGTTTTTGTGTTTTTTCAATTTTTTTTCCATATTTATCAGTAATTAATTCGACTAAAAAAAGTATAATATATTGATATTTGAATATTGGGGAAAAGGAATAGAAATTCTATGAAAAAAAATTGTAATGCTCACTGAAAGAAGAGTAAAAAATATATATATATATATACAAATGTATTTTAATGAGTAATATAAAATCAAATTAAATATCTTTATTAAAGAAAATTTATAGAGTTTAAACAAAAAGCAAAACTTAAAAGCAAAATTTATTATCGCAATAATTGAACAAAAAATGCATTAATTTACGATAAAATTAGCACGAATAAGTAACTATGAGTAATTATTTGAATGTATGATTTATAATTCCCAGGATGTAATAAATATCGGAATTTTTAAAATCATCTGGGATTGCATTATAAAAACTGCCAAAAATTAAAGAATAACATGAATTTTCAATAAAAACGGACAAAACACAGTAGATTAAAAAGTGATTATTTAAATGTGTTATTTAAAACTCGCGTGTTGTAATGAAACTGAGATTTTTCCCACTAAAAACATAGCAATTACTTAGCATTATTCAGGTAGTAACAAAGTATATTACATTAAAATAAATTTACGCGATATTAAAATAAGTTTCACGTAAGATTGGAAAGAAGCTTTGGCTCTTAATTTGAAAAAATAATAACTTATAACTTGTCGCAACTTTCTTTTTTAAAAAAATCATGACTTTCCTCTCCACATAACACAAATGCTGGTTAGTTTCACAAAAAGTGATGAGGAAAAGATACTTGATCCAGGAGTTCCCTTGTCTTCTGGATCGGGTTCAACTTAGGAATATAGTGAAGTTAATAAATTTTATCTGAAAAAGAGATGTAGTTATTATAGTTAGAAACAGTAATAAAAGTAATAATAAAAAGCAATAGTTGTTTTAGCTTTTCATATAAGAAGTTCAGTGCTATAGCGTAGGTGGAGAGTCCAAAAGCGAGAGTAAAATCTGTAAATTTGCATGAATCGACCACAGTGCTGACTTGAAATATCTTCAGTGGTAGATAGATCATGGTTTGGAGTCCCTTTGCAGTCGGGCTAATCGATAGAGGTTTTCATGGTTTTCCAATAATAATAATAATAATAATAATATAATATATTAGAGAAAATAATCAAATTATTAAACAAAAGTCCCTTAATGCAAAACAAGAGTGAAGGATGATTTTAAAAATTGAATTATTTTCAAACATTAAAAAAAAAAATTTAAATTCCTGAATTTCCAGAAACCTGCTTCGAAATGTCTAAGACAAATTTATTTAATATTTTATGTAATTTATTAAAACAGTTAACAACGTTACAAATACCCCTTGATACTTTTGAATAGAACAGTATTCACTTAACAAAATTATTCAATGCAAAATAAGATCATGGTTTATAATAAATAAGTAAAATTTTTTAACTACCCAAAATACCATGAAATCAACAGAATTTTCCAACATCTAGAGCAAAATCAGTGCATAAATGAAATAGAAATCAATACCATTTTTCTTTTAACTTAAAGATTTCTTCAAATTTAAATGGAATGAAAAAAATAATGATATCAATTCTGTTAAAATTATTTGTGTTTTTGAATCATGTGAACAATTTTTACACAGCTCTGCCTTAAATTTGCACGGTTTCACCCAACAGGCTTGCTCGTGCGGCAAGTGACATTAGAAACAACATTTTTACTCAATAGTGATAATAAAGAAATTGTGTTTTTTGCTCTTTCTTATTCAATGTTTTCATTCAAAATTTACCCTATAATAATTATTTTACTACACACTAAACTCCTCTTTAACTGTGAGTGGATTATTCACTTCAGTTTATCACACACAGTATCACAATATCACAGAAAAATTTCCTGTTCATTAAATATTTCAATAAATACAATTCACATATATTTATTTTACTGAACTAGATGATCCACGAATGAACCTGATCAACATCAATGTTCATTAATAATACTAAGTTAAATAAATGTTAAATGAGCAATGAAATAAGCACACAGACAATCTTTCAATTCTATATACTGATAATTTATAAATTTCTATTCATAAATTTACATTGAATTTGAAAACTGTTACTTTTTGTTTAGTAACAAAAAGGTTAAGTTTTTCTCCACCAATACTTGAAATAATTTAAAAAGTTATATTAAGAATCAGCTAGACTTATTGCCTTGTTTTTAAGTTCTGATAAAAGTTGTGCCAACATTCTATTTGTTTTAAAAATTCTACTTAAATTTAAGAAAAATGAAAATTTTAATGTAAATTTTATAAAATATACATTAAAAAAGAAAAGGAAATCAATAAATAAAAAGACATAAGTTTTTACATAATGAGTACTTGCTTTGCCATTGAAATCTAACTGTTGCATTTCTTGATCAGAATTTCCAATCCCAATGAAAGCGCATAATTGAGAGCCTTGCTCACTTTCACCATCTCGAACTATTTGCTCCTGTTTTTTCCTCCAACCATCTCCAAGTAGATAGACAGATGGGGGACGGCAAAAAAACCTAAAAATGCATGATTTTGTACGTCAGCAGTTTTAAAAGCAATAAAATTACAGTCATACATCTACATTACAAATTCAAAGAGAAAGCAAAAAAATATGTTAATGAATGAAAACGGTAATTTGTTTAACATTTTCACCAAAATAATAACTGTGTTGGCCTTTTAAATTTTATAAAGCACGTATTTGCCTCAAAAAACAGATACTTCTGACATAGCCAAATTTTCTGACATAACCAAATTTTTCAACAAAAAATAAGAACCTTTTAAGCCTTTTATAAATATTTTGTGAAATAAAATATCTGGCTATCAAAAGGAGTCTCCCCCCCTTCACCGTTAGAAAAACAAATGTAATTCAAGTTAATGATATACAGGTTTAACTATAATTTTAATTTATAAAAGAAAAAAATAACATTTTTACCTTTTTTCACTGCCATATGATTTTTGAGCAACTTTAGCATGCAGGATAACAAGCACCATATCACCCCTTTCTCTCAAATATTTTTTCATACATTCCCTGGAAACAAAAATAGTAATGCTAAATAAGTTTTATATCATAGTATAAATAGGAAAAAAAATGTCAAGTGGAATAAATAGTAAGTTTTAATTCTAAATAATTACATAGGATGAAAATCATTTTAGAAATATTAAAGTAACCTATCTCTAATTATAAGCATTTTAAACCTGATTTTGATTTTTAAAAGCTCTTCCGCCAAGAAAAATAAAATACACTAGCTTAAATGATTTAAACTTAAAGTAAAGCTTCAGTTTCATAAGATACGTAATCTTTCAGGTAGGAATTAACTAGATTGTATTTTAACATATGTAACATATTTTAAAAATATACTAATGGGTGATATTTTTCTCCCCTGTGGCAACATTGTCACAGAACAATACCGAGTTCTTGAAAAAAGATTTTTCTGTTAGGAAGTAAATAATTTTGGTTTTCTTCTCAGCAGAAATTTTCATTCTAGTAATTTTTTTATTTAGTTATTACTTTTGATTTCACATAGTTTTTAAAATCCTATATTACTAATTTGATATTATTTATTACAGCAACTGAATCTTGAAATGAAAACACGCATTTAGTAACCCTTTTTCGAAGAAACCAATTCGCGTGATTTCGCTTCAATATTTTTTTCCCCCGGTAGTTACTGCTATGGATTTCACAACTTTTTTATTATTTTCTTTTAATGTGATAATTAACAAAATTGCTTAAAAGGAAATTATTAGTGTATTTCCCCCCTACAAAATGCAAGAATATCTGCCATAATATTAGATTTTTTAAAAAAAAAAATTTTAAGTTGGCGTTACCATGTTCGTTTTTTTTTCCACCTAAATTAAAACAATTATAAAAGAATAATTTAAACTTTAAATTATTAATAAATAATTTAATTAATAAGAAATAAAAAAAATTAGTACTCTCACATTATTTATTTTAATTTTTACCTGAAAAACTAATCTATATGGATAGTGATAAGTCTAAAAGCTACTTAAAAATCACAGTACAGAAAATGAATACGATTTTCAACATACCAAAAACAAATCCATTTGTTTAAGAGACCATTTATAACCAATAAATCAATCCAGTGATGAAGTCGTTCAGATACACGAGAGCTTTCTGAGATCGTTAAAAAAAATCTGGTATATATTCATCTGGTGTCCATTCCTGTGAAATAATAAAATGTTTGAATGAGAAACTTTATTGCAGTGGACAGTGACTATAAATGTGTAATGACTATAATCATATAATTTTTCTATAATTCCATAATAGAGAAGATTAATTCTTAATGATACAATTCTTAATGAGTGTCTACCAAGAGGTCAGTAAGTCAATATTTAAAATTTCCTAAACTGTAATAAGTACATAAAGGGTTTATTTACCTATAAAATAATCTTAATATATAACTGAACACATGTTTATTACATCAAAACTAGCAATATATGTGTTTTTATCTCATTCTTCTGGCATAATTTCTTTAAATAATTTTTGTATATTTTACCTAAATCTAAAAAAAAAGTGTGCCCCCCCCCCCAAAAAAAAGAAAATGTTCTTCAAAAGGGTATTTTTAGACAGAAATAAAAATTCACTTTTTTCTACTGTCCTTTCTTTATCAATGATTACTACATTCTAAGGGTTTTCAACTATCCACCTATCATTATTTCGTCTAATCTTCCAACTTGGTTTACGTAATCAAATGAAAAACAGAATTCACAGTATTGTTGCGTCATAATTATTAAAAAATGTGAAAAACACAGAAGGGTGCTATTTAATAAATTACTAAAAAAGAGAGGTAGATTGTATAAAACACAGTAATTCAATGTTGTAAATTTGATTATCAAAAAATTATTTTATAAAACATACATTAAAGAAATTTTTTAAAAAATAAAAAAAACTATGTTTAATTTCAGTAGCATCATCAAAAAAGTAAGTATTATTGGCATATATCAATAAATTAGTCATATTTCACAAAAACAATAAACTTCAATTATTTAACTTTGCAAATAAAACTTGGTTTTAAAAAATCAAAAATTTGTCTCTTTCAACAAAAATAAAGTTAGCTGAATAAACTTTTATTTGCAAGAATTTTTAACTGAGAACAATTTAATCAATTACATAGCTGTTAGTAGTATACAAGATATGACAAAACTAATGGTTTCAACTATAAAGGGTAAAAGAATTTACCAAAGCAAAAAACTTTCAACAAAAAATGTGGGCTCAAAAACCAAGATGAAAGTGGGTCTTTCTTGAGAAAAAGGGAAAATATAGTAAACAAAGATTTTTATTCCAGATTGTCAAGAAATTTTGGATTGGTAATGGTTAACTGGCAAAAGCTTATTTTTTCCAGGACATTGAAAAAAAAATGAATAAAACCGAAATAAATTGAATGAAATGGGTGATAGTAAAAATAGCCAAATAGAATTGTTTAGCAATCTGTTCCTACATAAACCAGAGCTCATTCTAGGCAGGGTAAACAGGGCGCAGCACCCTGTTGCCCTTTTAGTCAACAGAATCCACCCTGTTGCCCTTTTAGTCAAAAGAATCCACCCTGTTGCCCCTGATGTAATAGACTCTAAACCCTTTCTTTCCTCAATCCTTCTTTATTTTTTCTCCAAACTGTACAATGGATTTCTTAAATTTTCAACTATTTTTATTTAGTTTGTCATTGCTGTCAATACATAGATTTATATGGGGAAAAAAAATAGCCATCACACCCCCTTGTTGCACTTGTCTTAGAAAGTTTGCAGTTGCTTCCACTATCATTAAATCATAGTTATTATTAATCAATTTAATTATTAAATCATAACTACAGACACTTAAAAACATACATTTATTATTTTATTAATATATGCAAGCATTTTAAATAAATTACTAAGTTAATTAGCTCAATAACTCGATATATATGTTAATTTATTAATAAAAATGAGTAAATATGATTGCTTTGCTATCGTTAGTAAAATAAAAAAAAATTCTTTCACTAATTGACAATGTTTTTTCATAGAACGTGAAAAGCCCATAGATAGAAATTATTGCCCTTTTAGAATAATAATGCCCTTTTTTTAAACGTTTGCACCCTGCCGTTTTTTCTGTCTAGAATGAGCTCTGCATAAACATATTTGAATTTAAATAAATTACAATTTAATATAATAACAGGAAATGTAGTTTTTTTACATTTCTTTTTTAAAATAACTATACTTGTATTATTAAAGTTTCATACAAAATTATAAAACCTATATAATATCGAATTTAAGAGTTGGTTTGAGTACTATTCATACTTCACAGTATTTCATTATAAAAATTACTATTCTATTTACGATATCAAAATACGATTTGAAGTAGAAAATACAATAAGCATGGTATACCACTCAAAGATTAAATTAGTTCCATGACTAATTTAAACATTTAGTGGGTGGAAATAAAACTAACCAAGCATATAGCTTCATCAAAAGCATACCATACTGCTTAATGTTCTTTAAAGGAATTCCCAAGAGACGATAGATTTCTTAAATGAGGTCCATTCTTCATAGACTTATAAAAATAGAAAATTTTAATCTCATTTCTCGAAGCTGATTGAAAAAACAAAAAATTAAATTTTCTGCCAAATTTGTATTCAGTTTGTTTTGATTACGACGTTTCTGACCTTCTATTTCTGTTACATGAGTTCTTTAATCTTAAATTTTAATTGAAATGCCTAAAGCATCTAGCTCACCCGTTGTTTAACCTCAAGGGACATTCTCACTGTTTAAGAAAAATTCGCGAAAGGGAGACAGAGATTTGAAGCATAACCTGGTAAATGAAATCCTTTAACTAGAAAGGCTGAAATAAAACACTTGGGTATGGAGAAGTATTAAAAACGGCAGAGAAAATATGTATTGAAAGTTTTTCAGACTTGCCATCACAGTTTGGACTTTTTGTAGAGGGGGTTAGATAGTTTCCATGACACTGGTTGGGATCATAGGTTCGCGTGCTTTCTGACAGCCCTGTCAAAATACGGTGGTTTGGAGTATAGTAGCGAGACTTCGCTGACCTAAAGATTAATGAAGCTAGAAGATTAAAGAAAATGACATAAATTATTACTTTTTATTTTTTAATAATAAAAATTAATTTTTTGATAATGCAATTAAATTGTAATTTATCTTTTCTTTGAAGAGGGAAATACCTTTGAAGAGTCACTCCATGACTTGTTTAGAACATTATTTCGCAAATATAATTATTACAAAAAATGTAGAAAACTATTGAAACTCAAAATCTAAAAATTGTGAACAGGATTCTGCTCACAATTTTCACTGCATTCGAATGCAGTGAAAGACTTTTCTACAAATAATACAAAAAGAGTGGTTTTAAACTATTATTCTTTTATTTAACTTTCTTTTATTTAACGTACTTCTACAAACGTATTTAAAACTTTTCTTTTAACTCTAAGTTTCCAAACATTTACACTTGGTCTAAGGAAAAGTCAAAAGGGGTGTCTTAACTAAAATTAAAATTTCTGAAGGAAAAGAAAATGCAAATTTTTTTAAGTATTACTGGCTTGTTAAAATCTTTAACATTTTTGAATCATACTTCGCGCTCCCTTAATTTTGAAAACATTTCTTCATTTTCTGAAAATATATTTTGATTCGAAAATTGTTTTTTTCATATTTATTACATCAAACTAAAAATTTTCATAATTTTTTTTATATCTACCCTAAAGATTGGCATCACTACAGAAAAAAAAGCAACTAAAGCTTAATTCAAGATAAAAAATAAAAAAAATGCTTTTAAAATAACATTTTGCGATTTATAAATGTTCAGGATATTTTTCACTAATTTTATTCAATTCGACTTTTTGAAAATGTATAATTATTCCCTTTAAGATTGATCCTATGCTTTCATGACGGAAAAGAGTTGAGCGTTCAATATATAAAATAAAAATATAACAAATTTCATGAAAAAATAGCTAATGTTCACCTAATGGTTTGTCCATTGACTTGGCTACAGCCCCTGAATTAGACAGGCCGACTCATCATCTATTTTTGCTCCAAAGAGCTATACACAGAGCACAATACTAACATAACGTTAACTTGCGAACTTTTTTGCTCCAATATTGCTTGATAGGTCAGCTCTGATAATATAGGAGCCTTAGATTTGGCCAATGGTGCATGCACGCAACGTTTTATTTTTTAAATAAAAAATTATTATTCATACACGAAAGTTTTTTTTGTGCCATAATTTTTGTATCTTAAGCATATTTCAATCTAAAAAATATCACTTGCCACTCAATAATTTTCTAAAATCTCAGATTATTATTTTTGAAATTAGATCTATTAAAAAAGCCCAGAAAGAACTAGTTTTTCATTAATCAGTTTAAATCGTTCTTTATGGTTTAATTAGGCATTTTTTTCCTGTTATAAATTTTTCAGGTGTGTTAGTGCGATATTTAATTTTTGTAACTGAGAACATAAAATTGTACACAGTAACTGAACAGTCAGTTTTAAATTCATAAATTATTGATTTCTACACATAAGACTTGATATACTGTTTAATTTTTCAATCCTACAATTCTTAACGTTGAAAATTTTCTTACCTGAGAAGAAATTTCCTTTTTTATTACTAATTAATTTAAATTTTAGCGTACTATTTTTGGTAATATTTAAATAGTATGTGTTCTAAAATGCACTTCGGGACAATTGCTAAGGACGGATGATAATAGCAACGATGCCAACCACAAAATTGAGGAAAATTAGATTAAGTGTGCAATAAAAAAAAATTAAATAAAAGAGAATTTTTCTTGGATTTGTATTTCAATTTAGGTAAAAAATTTAAAACGAAATAAAAACTTGAAATATAATTGGTAACAACAACAGACAAAAGAAAAATATCTAAAAAGGAAAGAAAGTCATCAAAGGCCACTGGATTGAAAATCAGCTATCCGGTTTCACCCTAAGCTCCAGAATTTTTCTTGGGACATTCATCTTCTTTTAGATGCAACTTGATAATTTTTTTTTAAATTTTTTTCCGCACATGCGCTGTATAAAGCAACTACTTCAATTACTTTTTTTTGGCGCAGTTTTTATTATTATTTTTTTTTAATTTTAAAGCAATAATTTCGTAATCAGTTTAAAATTGATTCAAACGCTTTGTTTAATTTTTTTAAATAAGTGGCACTAGACAAAAGTGGCACTAGACCTAGTATATATTTCGGACATTTATCAAAGATCTAGTCATACTAGGTCTGGAAAAGTGCCATTGCAAGGTATACCCTACACTGATGTTTTTTTAAGGTCAAGTGCCACTGCCCGGTATACCCTACACTGATGTTTTTTAAGGTCAAGTGCAATTGCCCGGTATACCCTACACTGACGTTTTTTAAGCTAAATATTCGCGGCGCAGGCGTATGAATCATGGCGCAGTTGGTAAAGCTGTGAGGCAAGTCAGATTTATTGTCCCGGGGGCCATGGGTTCGAAACCCTGCGAGGGTCGATATTCAAATTTTTTCTTTATATTATTTTTTAAAATATATTTTTGGATATTTTAACCTGAATCAAGTGTTCTGTATATAAAAAAAGCTATTTTTTCTTTGGGAAATAGCGAATAATAGCTAATAATCGGAAAAATTTCGGAAAAATTTTATTTATTTATTTATTTTATTTATATTATTTTTTTTAACTTCTTTTCAATATTTTAAAGCGAATAAAGTCTTCTATATGTGAAAAGAAGTATTTTCTTTGCTAAAGAGCGATTAGCGGCTGAAAACGGGACACAAGTCATATCAGGAGGCACGCACACATCACAGCCCGTAACTCCCGATAATATTAACCTATAAATTTCAAACTCCTCCCCAAAATTAGAATTTAAAGTATAGAAAATTTGAACCGAAGGAATTTTTATATACCAATTAGAGGGCCCACAATCTGCCAAAATAAGTTTTGTTTACTAACCGGGAGGAGGTGTTTTATGCTAAATATTCGCGGGCAGGCATGTGAATCATGGCGCAGTTGGCAAAGCTGTGTGGCAAGTTAGATTTGGTGTCCCGGGGGCTGTGGGTTCGAAAACCTGCGGCGGTCGACATTCAAATTTTTTCTTTTTTTATATATTATTTTTTTAAATATATTTTTCGATATTTTAATGTGAATCAAGTGTTCTGTATATAAAAAAAACTATTTCTTCTTTGGGAAATGGCGAATAATAGCTAATAATCGGATAAATTTCGGATAAATTTTATTTATTTATTTATTTTAATTTATATTATTTTAATTTATATAATTAAGGAATTTTTTATATACCAATTAGAGGGCCTACAATCTGCCAAAATAAGTTTTGTTTACTAACCGGGAGGAGGGGTTTTATGCTAAATATTCGCGGGCAGGCAGTGAATCATGGCGCAGTTGGCAAAGCTGTGTGGCAAGTTAGATTTGGTGTCCCGGGGGCTGTGGGTTCGAAAACCTGCGGCGGTCGACATTCAAATTTTTTCTTTTTTTATATATTATTTTTTTTAATATATTTTTCGATATTTTAATGTGATCAAGTGTTCTGTATATAAAAAAAAACTATTTCTTCTTTGGGAAATGGCGAATAATAGCTAATAATCAGATAAATTTCGAATAAATTTATTTATTTATTTTACTTTATATTATACCACCCCATAACTCCCTATAATATTAACTTATAAATTTCAAACTCCGCCCAAAATTAGAATTTAATGTATGAAACAATTGTACCGAAGGATTATTTTATATACCAAATAGTGGGCCCACAATCTGCCAAAATAAGTTTTGTTTACTATCCGGGAGGAGGTGTTTTAAGCTAAATATAGGCTGGGCAGGCATATGAATCATGGCGCAGTTGGTAAAGATGTGTGGCAAGTTAGATTTGTTGTCCCGGAGGACATGGGTTCGAAACCCTGCGAGTGTCAATATTCAATTTTTTCTTTTCTTAACATTATTTTTTAAATATATTTTTTGATATTTTAACCTGTATCAAGTGTTCTGTATATAAAAAAAAACCAATTTTTTCTTTGGGAAATAGCGATAATAGCTAATAAACGGATACAATTCGGATAATTTTTATTTATTTATTTATTTTAATTTATATTATATTTTTAACTTCTTTTCAATATTTAAAAGCGAATAAAGTCTTCTATAAGTGAAAGAAATATTTTTCTTTGTTAAACAGTGAATAAAGGCTGGAAACGGGACAGAAGTCATATCATTAGGCACGCACACATCACACCCCATAAACTCCCTATAATATTAACTTATAAATTTCAAACTCCGCCAAAAATTAGAATTTAATGTATGAAACAATTGTACCGAAGGATTTTTTTATATACCAATTAGTGGGCCCACAATCTGCCAAAATAAATTTTGTTTACTATCCGGGAGGAGGTGTTTTAAACTAAATATTGGCTGCGCAGGCATATGAATCATGGCGCAGTTGGTAAAGCTGTGTGGCAAGTTAGATTTGTTGTCCCGGAGGCCATGGGTTCGAAACCCAGCGAGTGTCGATATTCAAATTTTATCTTTTCTTTACATTATTTTTTAAAATTTATTTTTTGATATTTTAACCCGTATCAAGTGTTCTGTATATAAAAAAAACTATTTTTTCATTGGGAAATAGCGTATAATAGCTAATAAACGGATAAATATTATTTATTTATTTTAATTTATATTATTTTTTTAACTTCTTTTCAATATTTTAAAGCAAATTAAGTGTTCTATATGAGGAAAGAAATCTTTGTCTTTGCTAAAGAGTGAATAATGGCTGAAAAATGGACAGAAGTCATATCAGGAGGTGACGCACACATCACACCCGTAACTCCTATAATATTAACTTATAAATTTCAAACTCCTCCCAAAATTAGAATTTAATATATCGAACAATTTTACCGAAGATTTTTTTATATACCAATTAGTGGGCCCACAATCTGCCAAAATATGTTTTGTTTACTATCCGGGAGGAGGTGTTTTAAGCTAAATATTGGCGGGGCAGGCATATGAATCATGGCGCAGTTGGTAAAGCTGTGTGGCAAGATAGATTTGTTGTCCCGGAGGCCATGGGTTCGAAACCCTGCGAGTGTCGATATTCAAATTTATTCTTTTCTTTACATTATTTTTTTAATTATATTTTTCGATATTTTAACCTGTATCAAGTGTTCTGTATATATAAAAAAAATTTTCTTTGGGAAATAGCGAATAATAGCTAATAAACGGATACATTTCGGATAATTTTTATTTATTTCTTTATTTTAATTTATATTATATTTCTAACTTCTTTTCAATATTTAAAAGCGAATAAAGTCTTCTATAAGTGAAAAGAAATATCTTTCTTTGTTAAACAGTGAATAAAGGCTGAAAAGGGACAGAAGTCATATCATTAGGCACGGCACACATCACACCCCATAACTCCCTATAATATTAACTTATAAATTTCAAACTCTGCCCAAAATTAGAATTTAATGTATGAAACAATTGTACCGAAGGATTTTTTTATATACCAATTAGTGGGCCCACAATCTGCCAAAATAAGTTTTGTTTACTATCCGGGAGGAGGTGTTTTAAGCTAAATATTGGTTGCGCAGGCATATGAATCATGGCGCAGTTGGTAAAGCTGTGTGGCAAGTTAGATTTGTTGTCCCGGAGGCCATGGGTTCGAAACCCAGCGAGTGTCGATATTCAAATTTTTTCTTTTCTTTACATTATTTTTTTAAATTTATTTTTTGATATTTTAACCCGTATCAAGTGCTCTGTATATAAAAAAAAACTATTTTTTCATTGGAAATAGCGTATAATAGCTAATAAACGGATAAATTTTATTTATTAATTTATTTTAATTTATATTATTTTTTTAACTTCTTTTCAATATTTTAAAGCGAATAAAGTCTTCTATATGTGAAAAAAATATTTTTCTTTGTTAAAGAGCGAATAAAGGCTGAAACGGACAGAAGTCATATCATTAGGCACGCACACATCACACCCCATAACTCCCTATAATATTAACTTATAAATTTCAAAACTCCGCCCAAAATTAGAATTTAATGTATGAAACAATTGTACCGAAGGATTTTTTTTATGTACCAATTAGTGGGACCACAATCTGCCAAAATAAGTTTTGTTTACTATCCGGGAGGAGGTGTTTTAAGCTAAATATTGGCTGCGCAGGCATATGAATCATGGCGCAGTTGGTAAAGCTGTGTGGCAAGTTAGATTTGCTGTCCCGGAGGCCATGGGTTCGAAACCCAGCGAGTGTCGATATTCAAATTTTTTCTTTTCTTTACATTATTTTTTTTAATTTATTTTTTGATATTTTAACCCGTATCAAGTGTTCTGTATGTATAAAAAAACTATTTTTTCATTGGGAAATAGCGTATAATAGCTAATAAACGGATACAATTCGGATAATTTTTATTTATTTATTTATTTTAATTTATATTATATTTTTAACTTCTTTTCAGTATTTAAAAGCGAATAAAGTCTTCTATAAGTGAAAAGAAATATTTTTCTTTGTTAAACAGTGAATAAAGGCTGAAAAAGGAGCAGAAGTCATATCAAGAGGTGAGGCACACATCACACCCCGTAACTCCCTATAATATTAACTTATAAATTTCAAACTCCTCCCAAAATTAGAATTTAATATATCGAACAATTTTACCGAAGGAGTTTTTTAAAGACTAATTAGTGGGCCCACAATGGGCAAAATAAGTTTTGTTTACTAACCGGGATAAGACGTTTTAAGCTAAATATTCGCGGAGTAGGCATGTGAAGCATGGGCGCAGTTGGTAAAGCTGCGTGGCAAGTTAGATTTGTTGTCCCGGGGGCCATGGGTCGAAACCCTGCGAGGGTCGATATTCAAATTTTTCTTTTCTTTATATTATTTTTTTAAATATATTTTTTGATATTTTAACCGGTATCAAGTGTTCTGTATATAAAAAAAAACAATTTTTTCTTTGGGAAATAGCGAATAATAGCTAATAAACGGATACATTTCGGATAATTTTTATTTATTTATTTATTTTAATTTATATTATATTTTTAACTTCTTTTCAATATTTAAAAGCGAATAAAGTCTTCTATAAGTGAAAAGAAATATTTTTCTTTGTTAAACAGTGAATAAAGGCTGAAAAAGGGGCAGAAGTCATATCATTAGGCAAGCACACATCACACCCCGTAACTCCCTATAATATTAACCTATAAATTAGAAACTCCGCCCAAAATTAGAATTTAATGTATGAAACAATTGTACCGACGGATTTTTTTATATACCAATTAGTGGGCCCACAATCTGCCAAAATAAGTTTCGTTTACTATCCGGGAGGAGGTGTTTTAAGCTAAATATTGTCGGGGCAGGCATATGAAGCATGGCGCAGTTGGTAAAGCTGTGTGGCAGGTTAGATTTGTTGTCCCGGAGGCCATGGGTTCGAAACCCTGCGAGTGTCGATATTCAAATTTATTCTTTTCTTTACATTATTTTTTTAATTATATTTTTTGATATTTTTACCTGTATCAAGTGTTCTGTATATAAAAGAAAACTATTTTTTCATTGGGAAATAGCGTATAATAGCTAATAAACGGATAAAATTTATTTATTTATTTATTTTAATTTATATTATTTTTTTAACTTCTTTTCAATATTTTAAAGCAAATTAAGTGTTCTATATGAGGAAAGAAATATTTGTCTTTGCTAAAGAGTGAATAATGGCTGAAAAATGGACAGAGGTCATATCAGGAGGTGACGCACACATCACACCCCGTAACTTTCTATAATATTAACTTATAAATTTCAAACTCCTCCCAAAATTAGAATTTAATATATCGAACAATTTTACCGAAGGATTTTTTTAAAGACTAATTAGTGGGCCCACAATGGGCCAAAATAAGTTTTGTTTACTATCCGGGAGGAGGTGTTTTAAGCTAAATATTGGCGGGGCAGGCATATGAATCATGGCGCAGTTGGTAAAGCTGTGTGGCAAGTTAGATTTGTTGTCCCGGAGGCCATGGGTTCGAAACCCTGCGAGTGTCGATATTCAAATTTTTTCTTTTCTTTACATTATTTTTTTAAATACATTTTTTGATATTTTAACCTGTATCAAGTGTTCTGTATATAAAAAAAATTTTTTTTCTTTGGGAAATAGCGAATAATAGCTAATAAACGGATACATTTCGGATAATTTTTATTTATTTATTTATTTTAATTTATATTATATTTTTAACTTCTTTTCAATATTTAAAAGAGAATAAAGTCTTCTATAAGTGAAAAGAAATATTTTTCTTTGTTAAACAGTGAATAAAGGCTGAAAAAGGGGCAGAAGTCATATCATTAGGCAAGCACACATCACACCCCGTAACTCCCTATAATATTAACCTATAAATTAGAAACTCCGCCCAAAATTAGAATTTAATGTATGAAACAATTGTACCGAAGGATTTTTTTATATACCAATTAGTGGGTCCACAATCTGCCAAAATAAGTTTTGTTTACTATCCGGTAGGAGGTGTTTTAAGCTAAATATTGGCTGCGCAGGCATATGAATCATGGCGCAGTTGGTAAAGCTGTGTGGCAAGTTAGATTTGCTGTCCCGGAGGCCATGGGTTCGAAACCCAGCGAGTGTCGATATTCAAATTTTTTCTTTTCTTTACATTATTTTTTTTAATTTATTTTTTGATATTTTTACCTGTATCAAGTGTTCTGTATATAAAAGAAAACTATTCTTTCATTGGGAAATAGCGTATAATAGCTAATAAACGGATAAAATTTATTTATTTATTTATTTTAATTTATATTATTTTTTTAACTTCTTTTCAATATTTTAAAGCAAATTAAGTGTTCTATATGAGGAAAGAAATATTTGTCTTTGCTAAAGAGTGAATAATTGCTGAAAAATGGACAGAAGTCATATCATTAGGCACGCACACATCACACCCCGTAACTCCCTGTAATATTAACCTATAAATTAGAAACTCTGCCCAAAATTAGAATTTAATGTATGAAACAATTGTACCGAAGAATTTTTTTATATACCAATTAGTGGGCCCACAATCTGCCAAAATAAGTTTTGTTTACTATCCGGGAGGAGGTGTTTTAAGCTAAATATTGGCGGGGCAGGCATATGAATCATGGCGCAGTAGGTAAAGCTGTGTGGTAAGTTAGATTTGCTGTCCCGGAGGCCATGGGTTCGAAACCCTGCGAGTGTCGATATTCAAATTTTTTCTTTTCTTTCCATTATTTTTTTAAATACATTTTTTGATATTTTAACCTGTATCAAGTGTTCTGTATATAAAAAAAAAAATTTTTTCTTTGAGAAATAGCGAATAATAGCTAATAAACGGATACATTTCGGATCATTTTTATTTATTTATTTATTTCAATTTATATTATATTTTTAACTTCTTTTCAATATTTAAAAGCGAATAAAGTCTTCTATATGTGAAAAGAAATATTTGTCTTTGCTAAAGAGTGAATAATGGCTGAAAAATGGACAGAAGTCATATCAGGAGGTGACGCACACATCACACCCCGTAGCTCCCTATAATATTAACTTATAAATTTCAAACACCTCCCAAAATTAGAATTTAATATATCGAACAATTTTACCGAAGGATTTTTTTAAAGACTAATTAGTGGGCCCACAATGGGCCAAAATAAGTTTTGTTTACTATCCGGGAGGAGGTGTTTTAAGCTAAATATTGGCGGGGCAGGCGTATGAATCATGGCGCAGTTGGTAAAGCTGTGTGGCAAGTTAGATTTGTTGTCCCGGAGGCCATGGGTTCGAAACCCTGCGAGTGTCGATATTCAAATTTTTTCTTTTCTTTACATTATTTTTTTAAATACATTTTTTGATATTTTAACCTGTATCAAGTGTTCTGTATATAAAAAAAAAATTTTTCTTTGGGAAATAGCGAATAATAGCTAATAAACGGATACATTTCGGATAATTTTTATTTATTTATTTATTTCAATTTATATTATATTTTTAACTTCTTTTCAATATTTAAAAGCGAATAAAGTCTTCTATATGTGAAAAGAAATATTTTTCTTTGTTAAACAGTGAATAAAGGCTGAAAAAGGGACAGAAGTTATATCATTAGGCACGCACACATCACACCCCGTAACTCCCTGTAATATTAACCTATAAATTAGAAACTCTGCCCAAAATTAGAATTTAATGTATGAAACAATTGTACCGAAGAATTTTTTTATATACCAATTAGTGGGCCCACAATCTGCCAAAATAAGTTTTGTTTACTATCCGGGAGGAGGTGTTTTAAGCTAAATATTGGCGGGGCAGGCATATGAATCATGGCGCAGTTGGTAAAGCTGTGTGGCAAGTTAGATTTGTTGTACCGGAGGCCATGGGTTCGAAACCCTGCGAGTGTCGATATTCAAATTTTTTCTTTTCTTTACATTATTTTTTTAAATACATTTTTTGATATTTTAACCTGTATCAAGTGTTCTGTATATAAAAAAAAATTTTTTTTCTTTGGGAAATAGCGAATAATAGCTAATAAACGGATACATTTCGGATCATTTTTATTTATGTATTTATTTCAATTTATATTATATTTTTAACTTCTTTTCAATATTTAAAAGCGAATAAAGTCTTCTATATGTGAAAAGAAATATTTGTCTTTGCTAAAGAGTGAATAATGGCTGAAAAATGGACAGAAGTCATATCAGGAGGTGACGCACACATCACACCCCGTAACTCCCTATAATATTAACTTATAAATTTCAAACTCCTCCCAAAATTAGAATTTAATATATCGAACAATTTTACCGAAGGATTTTTTTAAAGACTAATTAGTGGGCCCACAATGGGCCAAAATAAGTTTTGTTTACTAACCGGGATAAGGCGTTTTAAGCTAAATATTCGCGGAGTAGGCATGAGAAGCATGGCGCAGTTGGTAAAGCTGTGTGGCAAGTTAGATTTGTTGTCCCGGGGGCCATGGGTTCGAAACCCTGCGGGGGTCGATATTCAAATTTTTCCTTTCTTTACATTATTTTTTTAAATATATTTTTTGATATTTTAACCTGTATCAAGTGTTCTGTATATAAAAAAAACAATTTTTTCTTTGGGAAATAGCGAATAATAGCTAATAAACGGATACATTTCGGATAATTTTTATTTATTTATTTATTTTAAATTATATTATATTTTTAACTTCTTTTCAATATTTAAAAGCGAATAAAGTCTTCTATATGTGAAAAGAAATATTTTTCTTTGTTAAACAGTGAATAAAGGCTGAAAAAGGGACAGAAGTCATATCATTAGGCACGCACACATCACACCCCGTAACTCCTTATAATATTAACCTATAAATTAGAAACTCCGCCCGAAATTAGAATTTAATGTATGAAACAATTGTACCGAAGGATTTTTTTATATACCAATTAGTGGGCCCACAATCTGCCAAAATAAGTTTTGTTTACTATCCGGGAGGAGGTGTTTTAAGCTAAATATTGGCGGGGCAGGCATATGAATCATGGCGCAGTTGGTAAAGCTGTGTGGCAAGTTAGATTTGTTGTCCCGGAGGCCATGGGTTCGAAACCCTGCGAGTGTCGATATTCAAATTTATTCTTTTCTTTAACTTATTTTTTTAATTATATTTTTTGATATTTTTACCTGTATCAAGTGTTCTGTATATAAAAAAAAATTTTTTTCTCTGGGAAATAGCGAATAATAGCTAATAAACGGATACATTTCGGATAATTTTTATTTATTTATTTATTTTAATTTATATTATATTTAAGCTTCTTTTCAATATTTAAAAGCGAATAAAGTCTTCTATAAGTGAAAACAAATATTTTTCTTTGCTAAACAGTGAATAAAGACTGAAAAAGGGACAGAAGTCATATCATTAGGCACGCACACATCACACCCCATAACTCCCTATAATATTAACTTATAAATTTCAAACTCCGCCCAAAATTAGAATTTAATGTATGAAACAATTGTACCGAAGGATTTTTTTATATACCAATTAGTGGGCCCACAATCTGCCAAAATAAGTTTTGTTTACCATCCGGGAGGAGGTGTTTTAAGCTAAATATTGGCTGCGCAGGCATATGAATCATGGCGCAGTTGGTAAAGCTGTGTGGCAAGTTAGATTTGTTGTCCCGGAGGCCATGGGTTCGAAACCCTGCGAGTGTCGATATTCAAATTTTTCCTTTCTTTATATTATATTTTTAATATATTTTTTGATATTTTAATCTGTATCAAGTGTTCTGTATATAAGAAAAAAACAATTTTTTCTTTGAGAAATAGCGAATAATAGCTAATAAACGGATACAAATCGAATAATTTTTATTTATTTATTTATTTTAATTTATATTATATTTTTAACTTCTTTTCAATATTTAAAAGCGAATAAAGTCTTCTATAAGTGAAAAGAAATATTTTTCTTTGTTAAACAGTGAATAAAGGCTGAAAAAGGGACAGAAGTCATATCATTAGGCACGCACACATCACACCCCGTAACTCCCTATATTAACCTATAAATTAGAAACTCCGCCCAAAATTAGAATTTAATGTATGAAACAATTGTACCGAAGGATTTTTTTATATACCAATTAGTGGGCCCCCAATCTGCCAAAATAAGTTTTGTTTACTATCCGGGAGGAGGTGTTTTAAGCTAAATATTGGCGGGGCAGGCATATGAATCATGGCGCAGTTGGTAAAGCTGTGTGGCAAGTTAGATTTGTTGTCCCGGAGGCCATGGGTTCGAAACCCTGCGAGTGTCGATATTCAAATTTTTTCTTTTCTTTACATTATTTTTTTAAATATATTTTTTGATATTTTAACCTGTATCAAGTGTTCTGTATATAAAAAAAACAATTTTTTCTTTGGGAAATAGCGAATAATAGCTAATAAACGGATACATTTCGGATAATTTTTATTTATTTATTTATTTTAAATTATATTATATTTTTAACTTCTTTTCAATATTTAAAAGCGAATAAAGTCTTCTATATGTGAAAAGAAATATTTTTCTTTGTTAAACAGTGAATAAAGGCTGAAAAAGGGACAGAAGTCATATCATTAGGCACGCACACATCACACCCCGTAACTCCTTATAATATTAACCTATAAATTAGAAACTCCGCCCGAAATTAGAATTTAATGTATGAAACAATTGTACCGAAGGATTTTTTTATATACCAATTAGTGGGCCCACAATCTGCCAAAATAAGTTTTGTTTACTATCCGGGAGGAGGTGTTTTAAGCTAAATATTGGCGGGGCAGGCATATGAATCATGGCGCAGTTGGTAAAGCTGTGTGGCAAGTTAGATTTGTTGTCCCGGAGGCCATGGGTTCGAAACCCTGCGAGTGTCGATATTCAAATTTATTCTTTTCTTTAACTTATTTTTTTAATTATATTTTTTGATATTTTTACCTGTATCAAGTGTTCTGTATATAAAAAAAAATTTTTTTCTCTGGGAAATAGCGAATAATAGCTAATAAACGGATACATTTCGGATAATTTTTATTTATTTATTTATTTTAATTTATATTATATTTAAACTTCTTTTCAATATTTAAAAGCGAATAAAGTCTTCTATAAGTGAAAACAAATATTTTTCTTTGCTAAACAGTGAATAAAGGCTGAAAAAGGGACAGAAGTCATATCATTAGGCACGCACACATCACACCCCATAACTCCCTATAATATTAACTTATAAATTTCAAACTCCGCCCAAAATTAGAATTTAATGTATGAAACAATTGTACCGAAGGATTTTTTTATATACCAATTAGTGGGCCCACAATCTGCCAAAATAAGTTTTGTTTACCATCCGGGAGGAGGTGTTTTAAGCTAAATATTGGCTGCGCAGGCATATGAATCATGGCGCAGTTGGTAAAGCTGTGTGGCAAGTTAGATTTGTTGTTCCGGAGGCCATGGGTTCGACACCCAGCGAGTGTCGATATTCAAATTTTTTCTTTTCTTTACATTATTTTTTTTAATTTATTCTTTGATATTTTAACCCGTATCAAGTGTTCTGTATATAAAAAAAAACTATTTTTTCATTGGGAAATAGCGTATAATAGCAAATAAATGGATAAATTTTATTTATTTATATATTTTAATTTATATTATATTTTTAACTTCTTTTCAGTATTTAAAAGCGAATAAAGTCTTCTATAAGTGAAAAGAAATATTTTTCTTTGCTAAACAGTGAATAAAGGCTGAAAAAGGGGCAGAAGTCATATGATTAGGCAAGCACACATCACACCCCGTAACTCCCTATAATATTAACCTATAAATTAGAAACTCCGCCCAAAATTAGAATTTAATGTATGAAACAATTGTACCGAAGGATTTTTTTATATACCAATTAGTGGGCCCACAATCTGCCAAAATAAGTTTTGTTTACTATCCGGGAGGAGGTGTTTTAAGCTAAATATTGGCGGGGCAGGCATATGAATCATGGCGCAGTTGGTAAAGCTGTGTGGCAAGTTAGATTTGTTGTCCCGGAGGCTATGGGTTCGAAACCCTGCGAGTGTCGATATTCAAATTTTTTCTTTTCTTTACATTATTTTTTTTAATTTATTTTTTGATATTTTAACCTGTATCAAGTGTTCTGTATATAAAAAAAAATTTTTTTCTTTGGGAAATAGCGAATAATAGCTAATAAACGGATACATTTCGGATAATTTTTATTTATTTATTTATTTTAATTTATATTACATTTTTAACTTCTTTGCAATATTTAAAAGCGAATAAAGTCTTCTATATGTGAAAAGAAATATTTTTCTTTGTTAAACAGTGAATAAAGGCAGAAAAAGGGACAGAAGTCATATCATTAGGCACGCACACATCACACCCCGTAACTCTCTGTAATATTAACCTATAAATTAGATACTCCGCCCAAAATTAGAATTTAATGTATGAAACAATTGTACCGAAGGATTTTTTTATATACCAATTAGTGGGCCCACAATCTGCCAAAATAAATTTTGTTTACTATCCGGGAGGAGGTGTTTTAAGCTAAATATTGGCTGGGCTGGCATATGAATCATGGCGCAGTTGGTAAAGCTGTGTGGCAAGTTAGATTTGTTGTCCCGGAGGCCATGGGTTCGAAACCCTGTGATTGTCGATATTCAAATTTTTTCTTTTCTTTACATTATTTTTTTAAATTTATTTTTTGATATTTTAACCTGTATCAAGTGTTCTGTATATAAAAGAAAACTATTTTTTCATTGGGAAATAGCGTATAATAGCTAATAAACGGATAAAATTTATTTATTTATTTAATTTAATTTATATTATTTTTTTAACTTCTTTTCAATATTTTAAAGCAAATTAAGTGTTCTATATGAGGAAAGAAATATTTGTCTTTGCTAAAGAGTGAATAATGGCTGAAAAATGGACAGAGGTCATATCAGGAGGCGACGCACACATCACACTCCGTAACTCCCTATAATATTAACTTATAAATTTCAAACTCCGCCCAAAATTAGAATTTAATATATCGAACAATTTTACCGAAGGATTCTTTTAAAGACCAATTAGTGGGCGCACAATGGGCCAAAATAAGTTTTGTTTACTAACCGGGATAAGGCGTTTTAAGCTATATATTCGCGGAGTAGGCATATGAATCATGGCGCAGTGGGTAAAGCTGTGTGGCAAGTTAGTATTGTTGTCCCGGAGGCCATGGGTTCGAAACCCTGCGAGTGTCGATATTCAAATTTTTTCTTTTCTTTACATTATTTTTTTAAATATATTTTTTGATATTTTAACCTGTATCAAGTGTTCTGTATATAAAAAATTTTTTTTTTCTTTGGGAAATAGCGAATAATAGCTAATAAACGGATACATTTCGGATAATTTTTATTTATTTATTTATTTTAATTTATATTACATTTTTAACTTCTTTGCAATATTTAAAAGCGAATAAAGTCTTCTATATGTGAAAAGAAATATTTTTCTTTGTTAAACAGTGAATAAAGGCAGAAAAAGGGACAGAAGTCATATCATTAGGCACGCACACTTCACACCCCGTAACTCCCTGTAATATTAACCTATAAATTAGATACTCCGCCCAAAATTAGAATTTAATGTATGAAACAATTGTACCGAAGGATTTTTTTATATACCAATTAGTGGGCCCACAATCTGCCAAAATAAATTTTGTTTACTATCCGGGAGGAGGTGTTTTAAGCTAAATATTGGCTGGGCTGGCATATGAATCATGGCGCAGTTGGTAAAGCTGTGTGGCAAGTTAGATTTGTTGTCCCGGAGGCCATGGGTTCGAAACCCTGTGATTGTCGATATTCAAATTTTTTCTTTTCTTTACATTATTTTTTTTAAATTTATTTTTTGATATTTTAACCTGTATCAAGTGTTCTGTATATAAAAGAAAACTATTTTTTCATTGGGAAATAGCGTATAATAGCTAATAAACGGATAAAATTTATTTATTTATTTATTTTAATTTATATTATTTTTTTAACTTCTTTTCAATATTTTAAAGCAAATTAAGTGTTCTATATGAGGAAAGAAATATTTGTCTTTGCTAAAGAGTGAATAATGGCTGAAAAATGGACAGAGGTCATATCAGGAGGCGACGCACACATCACACTCCGTAACTCCCTATAATATTAACTTATAAATTTCAAACTCCGCCCAAAATTAGAATTTAATATATCGAACAATTTTACCGAAGGATTCTTTTAAAGACCAATTAGTGGGCGCACAATGGGCCAAAATAAGTTTTGTTTACTAACCGGGATAAGGCGTTTTAAGCTATATATTCGCGGAGTAGGCATATGAATCATGGCGCAGTGGGTAAAGCTGTGTGGCAAGTTAGATTTGTTGTCCCGGAGGCCATGGGTTCAAAACCCTGCGAGTGTCGATATTCAAATTTTTTCTTTTCTTTACATTATTTTTTTAAATATATTTTTTGATATTTTAACCTGTATCAAGTGTTCTGTATATAAAAAAATTTTTTTTTCTTTGGGAAATAGCGAATAATTGCTAATAAACGGATACATTTCGGATAATTTTTATTTATTTATTTATTTTAATTTATATTACATTTTTAACTTCTTTTCAATATTTAAAAGCGAATAAAGTCTTCTATATGTGAAAAGAAATATTTTTCTTTGTTAAACAGTGAATAAAGGCTGTAAAAGGGACAGAAGTCATATCATTAGGCACGCACACATCACACCCCGTAACTCCCTGTAATATTAACCTATAAATTAGATACTCCGCCCAAAATTAGAATTTAATGTATGAAACAATTGTACCGAAGGATTTTTTTATATACCAATTAGTGGGCCCACAATCTGCCAAAATAAGTTTTGCTTACTATCCGGGAGGAGGTGTTTTAAGCTAAATATTGGCTGGGCTGGCATATGAATCATGGCGCAGTTGGTAAAGCTGTGTGGCAAGTTAGATTTGTTGTCCCGGAGGCCATGGGTTCGAAACCCTGTGAGTGTCGATATTCAAATTTTTCTTTTCTTTACATTATTTTTTTAAATTTATTTTTTGATATTTTAACCTGTATCAAGTGTTCTGTATGTAAAAGAAAACTATTTTTTCATTGGGAAATAGCGTATAATAGCTAATAAACGGATAAAATTTATTTATTTATTTATTTTAATTTATATTATTTTTTTAACTTCTTTTCAATATTTTAAAGCAAATTAAGTGTTCTATATGAGGAAAGAAATATTTGTCTTTGCTAAAGAGTGAATAATGGCTGAAAAATGGACAGAGTTCATATCAGGAGGCGACGCACACATCACACTCCGTAACTCCCTATAATATTAACTTATAAATTTCAAACTCCGCCCAAAATTAGAATTTAATATATCGAACAATTTTACCGAAGGATTCTTTTAAAGACCAATTAGTGGGCGCACAATGGGCCAAAATAAGTTTTGTTTACTAACCGGGATAAGGCGTTTTAAGCTATATATTCGCGGAGTAGGCATATGAATCATGGCGCAGTGGGTAAAGCTGTGTGGCAAGTTAGTATTGTTGTCCCGGAGGCCATGGGTTCGAAACCCTGCGAGTGTCGATATTCAAATTTTTTCTTTTCTTTACATTATTTTTTTAAATATATTTTTTGATATTTTAACCTTTATCAAGTGTTCTGTATATAAAAAATTTTTTTTTTCTTTGGGAAATAGCGAATAATAGCTAATAAACGGATACATTTCGGATAATTTTTATTTATTTATTTATTTTAATTTATATTACATTTTTAACTTCTTTGCAATATTTAAAAGCGAATAAAGTCTTCTATATGTGAAAAGAAATATTTTTCTTTGTTAAACAGTGAATAAAGGCAGAAAAAGAGACAGAAGTCATATCATTAGGCACGCACACATCACACCCCGTAACTCCCTGTAATATTAACCTATAAATTAGATACTCCGCCCAAAATTAGAATTTAATGTATGAAACAATTGTACCGAAGGATTTTTTTATATACCAATTAGTGGGCCCACAATCTGCCAAAATAAATTTTGTTTACTATCCGGGAGGAGGTGTTTTAAGCTAAATATTGGCTGGGCTGGCATATGAATCATGGCGCAGTTGGTAAAGCTGTGTGGCAAGTTAGATTTGTTGTCCCGGAGGCCATGGGTTCGAAACCCTGTGATTGTCGATATTCAAATTTTTTAGTTTCTTTACATTATTTTTTTAAATTTATTTTTTGATATTTTAACCTGTATCAAGTGTTCTGTATATAAAAGAAAACTATTTTTTCATTGGGAAATAGCGTATAATAGCTAATAAACAGATAAAATTTATTTATTTATTTATTTTAATTTATATTATTTTTTTAACTTCTTTTCAATATTTTAAAGCAAATTAAGTGTTCTATATGAGGAAAGAAATATTTGTCTTTGCTAAAGAGTGAATAATGGCTGAAAAATGGACAGAGGTCATATCAGGAGGCGACGCACACATCACACTCCGTAACTCCCTATAATATTAACTTATAAATTTCAAACTCCGCCCAAAATTAGAATTTAATATATCGAACAATTTTACCGAAGGATTCTTTTAAAGACCAATTAGTGGGCGCACAATGGGCCAAAATAAGTTTTGTTTACTAACCGGGATAAGGCGTTTTAAGCTATATATTCGCGGAGTAGGCATATGAATCATGGCGCAGTGGGTAAAGCTGTGTGGCAAGTTAGATTTGTTGTCCCGGAGGCCATGGGTTCAAAACCCTGCGAGTGTCGATATTCAAATTTTTTCTTTTCTTTACATTATTTTTTTAAATATATTTTTTGATATTTTAACCTGTATCAAGTGTTCTGTATATAAAAAAATTTTTTTTTCTTTGGGAAATAGCGAATAATAGCTAATAAACGGATACATTTCGGATAATTTTTATTTATTTATTTATTTTAATTTATATTACATTTTTAACTTCTTTTCAATATTTAAAAGCGAATAAAGTCTTCTATATGTGAAAAGAAATATTTTTCTTTGTTAAACAGTGAATAAAGGCTGTAAAAGGGACAGAAGTCATATCATTAGGCACGCACACATCACACCCCGTAACTCCCTGTAATATTAACCTATAAATTAGATACTCCGCAAAAAATTAGAATTTAATGTATTAAACAATTGTACCGAAGGATTTTTTTATATACCAATTAGTGGGCCCACAATCTGCCAAAATAAGTTTTGCTTACTATCCGGGAGGAGGTGTTTTAAGCTAAATATTGGCTGGGCTGGCATATGAATCATGGCGCAGTTGGTAAAGCTGTGTGGCAAGTTAGATTTGTTGTCCCGGAAGCCATGGGTTCGAAACCCTGTGAGTGTCGATATTCAAATTTTTCTTTTCTTTACATTATTTTTTTAAATTTATTTTTTGATATTTTAACCTGTATCAAGTGTTCTGTATGTAAAAGAAAACTATTTTTTCATTGGGAAATAGCGTATAATAGCTAATAAACGGATAAAATTTATTTATTTATTTATTTTAATTTATATTATTTTTTTAACTTCTTTTCAATATTTTAAAGCAAATTAAGTGTTCTATATGAGGAAAGAAATATTTGTCTTTGCTAAAGAGTGAATAATGGCTGAAAAATGGACAGAGTTCATATCAGGAGGCGACGCACACATCACACTCCGTAACTCCCTATAATATTAACTTATAAATTTCAAACTCCGCCCAAAATTAGAATTTAATATATCGAACAATTTTACCGAAGGATTTTTTTAAAGACCAATTAGTGGGCGCACAATGGGCCAAAATAAGTTTTGTTTACTAACCGGGATAAGGCGTTTTAAGCTATATATTCGCGGAGTAGGCATATGAATCATGGCGCAGTTGGTAAAGCTGTGTGGCAAGTTAGATTTGTTGTCCCGGAGGCCATGGGTTCGAAACCCTGCGAGTGTCGATATTCAAATTTTTTCTTTTCTTTACATTATTTTTTTAAATTTATTTTTTGATATTTTAACCTGTATCAAGTGTTCTGTATATAAAAAAAACAATTTTTTCTTTGGGAAATAGCGAATAATAGCTAATAAACGGATACATTTCGGATAATTTTTATTTATTTCTTTATTTTAATTTATATTATATTTCTAA
Source organism: Parasteatoda tepidariorum (assembly GCF_982258835.1). Lineage (NCBI taxonomy): Eukaryota > Metazoa > Arthropoda > Arachnida > Araneae > Theridiidae > Parasteatoda > Parasteatoda tepidariorum. The sequence goes on along the minus strand of NC_141755.1, from coordinate 129,445,075 downwards.
CTTCTTTTCAATATTTAAAAGCGAATAAAGTCTTCTATAAGTGAAAAGAAATATTTTTCTTTGTTAAACAGTGAATAAAGGCTGAAAAAGGGACAGAAGTCATATCATTAGGCACGCACACATCACACCCCGTAACTCCCTGTAATATTAACCTATAAATTAGAAACTCTGCCCAAAATTAGAATTTAATGTATGAAACAATTGTACCGAAGAATTTTTTTATATACCAATTAGTGGGCCCACAATCTGCCAAAATAAGTTTTGTTTACTATCCGGGAGGAGGTGTTTTAAGCTAAATATTGGCGGGGCAGGCATATGAATCATGGCGCAGTAGGTAAAGCTGTGTGGTAAGTTAGATTTGCTGTCCCGGAGGCCATGGGTTCGAAACCCTGCGAGTGTCGATATTCAAATTTTTCTTTTCTTTACATTATTTTTTTAAATACATTTTTAGATATTTTAACCTGTATCAAGTGTTCTGTATATAAAAAAAAATTTTTTTTCTTTGGGAAATAGCGAATAATAGCTAATAAACGGATACATTTCGGATCATTTTTATTTATTTATTTATTTCAATTTATATTATATTTTTAACTTCTTTTCAATATTTAAAAGCGAATAAAGTCTTCTATATGTGAAAAGAAATATTTGTCTTTGCTAAAGAGTGAATAATGGCTGAAAAATGGACAGAAGTCATATCAGGAGGTGACGCACACATCAACCCCGTAACTCCCTATAATATTAACTTATAAATTTCAAACTCCTCCCAAAATTAGAATTTAATATATCGAACAATTTTACCGAAGGATTTTTTTAAAGACTAATTAGTGGCCCCACAATCTGCCAAAAAAAGTTTTGTTTACTATCCGGGAGGAGGTGTTTTAAGCTAAATATTGGCTGCGCAGGTATATGAATCATGGCGCAGTTGGTAAAGCTGTGTGGCAAGTTAGATTTGTTGTCCCGGAGGCCAAGGGTTTGAAACCCTGCGAGTGTCGATATTCAAATTTTTTCTTTTCTTTACATTATTTTTTTAAATACATTTTTTGATATTTTAACCTGTATCAAGTGTTCTGTATATAAAAAAAAAAAATTTTCTTTGGGAAATAGCGAATAATAGCTAATAAACGGATACATTTCGGATAATTTTATTTATTTATTTATTTCAATTTATATTATATTTTTAACTTCTTTTCAATATTTAAAAGCGAATAAAGTCTTCTATATGTGAAAAGAAATATTTTTCTTTGTTAAACAGTGAATAAAGGCTGAAAAAGGGACAGGAGTTATATCATTAGGCACGCACACATCACACCCCGTAACTCCCTGTAATATTAACCTATAAATTAGAAACTCTGCCCAAAATTAGAATTTAATGTATGAAACAATTGTACCGAAGAATTTTTTTATATACCAATTAGTGGGCCCACAATCTGCCAAAATAAGTTTTGTTTACTATCCGGGAGGAGGTGTTTTAAGCTAAATATTGGCGGGGCAGGCATATGAATCATGGCGCAGTTGGTAAAGCTGTGTGGCAAGTTAGATTTGTTGTACCGGAGGCCATGGGTTCGAAACCCTGCGAGTGTCGATATTCAAATTTTTTCTTTTCTTTACATTATTTTTTTAAATACATTTTTTGATATTTTAACCTGTATCAAGTGTTCTGTATATAAAAAAAAAATTTTTTTCTTTGGGAAATAGCGAATAATAGCTAATAAACGGATACATTTCGGATCATTTTTATTTATGTATTTATTTCAATTTATATTATATTTTTAACTTCTTTTCAATATTTAAAAGCGAATAAAGTCTTCTATATGTGAAAAGAAATATTTGTCTTTGCTAAAGAGTGAATAATGGCTGAAAAATGGACAGAAGTCATATCAGGAGGTGACGCACACATCACACCCCGTAACTCCCTATAATATTAACTTATAAATTTCAAACTCCTCCCAAAATTAGAATTTAATATATCGAACAATTTTACCGAAGGATTTTTTTAAAGACTAATTAGTGGGCCCACAATGGGCCAAAATAAGTTTTGTTTACTAACCGGGATAAGGCGTTTTAAGCTAAATATTCGCGGAGTAGGCATGAGAAGCATGGCGCAGTTGGTAAAGCTGTGTGGCAAGTTAGATTTGTTGTCCCGGAGGCTATGGGTTCGAAACCCTGCGAGTGTCGATATTTTAATTTTTTCTTTTCTTTACATTATTTTTTTTAATTTATTTTTTGATATTTTAACCTGTATCAAGTGTTTTGTATATAAAAAAATTTTTTTTTCTTTGGGAAATAGCGAATAATAGCTAATAAACGGATACATTTCGGATAATTTTTATTTATTTATTTATTTTAATTTATATTACATTTTTAACTTCTTTGCAATATTTAAAAGCGAATAAAGTCTTCTATATGTGAAAAGAAATATTTTTCTTTGTTAAACAGTGAATAAAGGCAGAAAAAGGGACAGAAGTCATATCATTAGGCACGCACACATCACACCCCGTAACTCCCTGTAATATTAACCTATAAATTAGATACTCCGCCCAAAATTAGAATTTAATGTATGAAACAATTGTACCGAAGGATTTTTTTATATACCAATTAGTGGGCCCACAATCTGCCAAAATAAATTTTGTTTACTATCCGGGAGGAGGTGTTTTAAGCTAAATATTGGCTGGGCTGGCATATGAATCATGGCGCAGTTGGTAAAGCTGTGTGGCAAGTTAGATTTGTTGTCCCGGAGGCCATGGGTTCGAAACCCTGTGATTGTCGATATTCAAATTTTTTCTTTTCTTTACATTATTTTTTTTAATTTATTTTTTGATATTTTAACCTGTATCAAGTGTTCTGTATATAAAAGAAAACTATTTTTTCATTGGGAAATAGCGTATAATAGCTAATAAACGGATAAAATTTATTTATTTATTTATTTTAATTTATATTATTTTTTTAACTTCTTTTCAATATTTTAAAGCAAATTAAGTGTTCTATATGAGGAAAGAAATATTTGTCTTTGCTAAAGAGTGAATAATGGCTGAAAAATGGACAGAGGTCATATCAGGAGGCGACGCACACATCACACTCCGTAACTCCCTATAATATTAACTTATAAATTTCAAACTCCGCCCAAAATTAGAATTTAATATATCGAACAATTTTACCGAAGGATTCTTTTAAAGACCAATTTGTGGGCGCACAATGGGCCAAAATAAGTTTTGTTTACTAACCGGGATAAGGCGTTTTAAGCTATATATTCGCGGAGTAGGCATATGAATCATGGCGCAGTTGGTAAAGCTGTGTGGCAAGTTAGATTTGTTGTCCCGGAGGCCATGGGTTCGAAACCCTGTGAGTGTCGATATTCAAATTTTTTCTTTTCTTTACATTATTTTTTTAAATTTATTTTTTGATATTTTAACCTGTATCAAGTGTTCTGTATGTAAAAGAAAACTATTTTTTCATTGGGAAATAGCGTATAATAGCTAATAAACGGATAAAATTTATTTATTTATTTATTTTAATTTATATTATTTTTTTAACTTCTTTTCAATATTTTAAAGCAAATTAAGTGTTCTATATGAGGAAAGAAATATTTGTCTTTGCTAAAGAGTGAATAATGGCTGAAAAATGGACAGAGTTCATATCAGGAGGCGACGCACACATCACACTCCGTAACTCCCTATAATATTAACTTATAAATTTCAAACTCCGCCCAAAATTAGAATTTAATATATCGAACAATTTTACCGAAGGATTTTTTTAAAGACCAATTAGTGGGCGCACAATGGGCCAAAATAAGTTTTGTTTACTAACCGGGATAAGGCGTTTTAAGCTATATATTCGCGGAGTAGGCATATGAATCATGGCGCAGTTGGTAAAGCTGTGTGGCAAGTTAGATTTGTTGTCCCGGAGGCCATGGGTTCGAAACCCTGTGAGTGTCGATATTCAAATTTTTTCTTTTCTTTACATTATTTTTTTAAATTTATTTTTTGATATTTTAACCTGTATCAAGTGTTCTGTATGTAAAAGAAAACTATTTTTTCATTGGGAAATAGCGTATAATAGCTAATAAACGGATAAAATTTATTTATTTATTTATTTTAATTTATATTATTTTTTTAACTTCTTTTCAATATTTTAAAGCAAATTAAGTGTTCTATATGAGGAAAGAAATATTTGTCTTTGCTAAAGAGTGAATAATGGCTGAAAAATGGACAGAGTTCATATCAGGAGGCGACGCACACATCACACTCCGTAACTCCCTATAATATTAACTTATAAATTTCAAACTCCGCCCAAAATTAGAATTTAATATATCGAACAATTTTACCGAAGGATTTTTTTAAAGACCAATTAGTGGGCGCACAATGGGCCAAAATAAGTTTTGTTTACTAACCGGGATAAGGCGTTTTAAGCTATATATTCGCGGAGTAGGCATATGAATCATGGCGCAGTTGGTAAAGCTGTGTGGCAAGTTAGATTTGTTGTCCCGGAGGCCATGGGTTCGAAACCCTGCGAGTGTCGATATTCAAATTTTTTCTTTTCTTTACATTATTTTTTTAAATTTATTTTTTGATATTTTAACCTGTATCAAGTGTTCTGTATATAAAAAAAACAATTTTTTCTTTGGGAAATAGCGAATAATAGCTAATAAACGGATACATTTCGGATAATTTTTATTTATTTCTTTATTTTAATTTATATTATATTTCTAACTTCTTTTCAATATTTAAAAGCGAATAAAGTCTTCTATAAGTGAAAAGAAATATTTTTCTTTGTTAAACAGTGAATAAAGGCTGAAAAAGGGACAGAAGTCATATCATTAGGCACGCACACATCACACCCCGTAACTCCCTGTAATATTAACCTATAAATTAGAAACTCTGCCCAAAATTAGAATTTAATGTATGAAACAATTGTACCGAAGAATTTTTTTATATACCAATTAGTGGGCCCACAATCTGCCAAAATAAGTTTTGTTTACTATCCGGGAGGAGGTGTTTTAAGCTAAATATTGGCGGGGCAGGCATATGAATCATGGCGCAGTAGGTAAAGCTGTGTGGTAAGTTAGATTTGCTGTCCCGGAGGCCATGGGTTCGAAACCCTGCGAGTGTCGATATTCAAATTTTTTCTTTTCTTTACATTATTTTTTTAAATACATTTTTTTTTTTTTAACCTGTATCAAGTGTTCTGTATATAAAAAAAAATTTTTTTTTCTTTGGGAAATAGCGAATAATAGCTAATAAACGGATACATTTCGGATCATTTTTATTTATTTATTTATTTCAATTTATATTATATTTTTAACTTCTTTTCAATATTTAAAAGCGAATAAAGTCTTCTATATGTGAAAAGAAATATTTGTCTTTGCTAAAGAGTGAATAATGGCTGAAAAATGGACAGAAGTCATATCAGGAGGTGACGCACACATCACACCCCGTAACTCCCTATAATATTAACTTATAAATTTCAAACTCCTCCCAAAATTAGAATTTAATATATCGAACAATTTTACCGAAGGATTTTTTTAAAGACTAATTAGTGGGCCCACAATCTGCCAAAAAAAGTTTTGTTTACTATCCGGGAGGAGGTGTTTTAAGCTAAATATTGGCTGCGCAGGTATATGAATCATGGCGCAGTTGGTAAAGCTGTGTGGCAAGTTAGATTTGTTGTCCCGGAGGCCAAGGGTTTGAAACCCTGCGAGTGTCGATATTCAAATTTTTTCTTTTCTTTACATTATTTTTTTAAATACATTTTTTGATATTTTAACCTGTATCAAGTGTTCTGTATATAAAAAAAAAATTTTTCTTTGGGAAATAGCGAATAATAGCTAATAAACGGATACATTTCGGATAATTTTTATTTATTTATTTATTTCAATTTATATTATATTTTTAACTTCTTTTCAATATTTAAAAGCGAATAAAGTCTTCTATATGTGAAAAGAAATATTTTTCTTTGTTAAACAGTGAATAAAGGCTGAAAAAGGGACAGAAGTTATATCATTAGGCACGCACACATCACACCCCGTAACTCCCTGTAATATTAACCTATAAATTAGAAACTCTGCCCAAAATTAGAATTTAATGTATGAAACAATTGTACCGAAGAATTTTTTTATATACCAATTAGTGGGCCCACAATCTGCCAAAATAAGTTTTGTTTACTATCCGGGAGGAGGTGTTTTAAGCTAAATATTGGCGGGGCAGGCATATGAATCATGGCGCAGTTGGTAAAGCTGTGTGGCAAGTTAGATTTATTGTACCGGAGGCCATGGGTTCGAAACCCTGCGAGTGTCGATATTCAAATTTTTTCTTTTCTTTACATTATTTTTTTAAATATATTTTTTGATATTTTAACCTGTATCAAGTGTTCTGTATATAAAAAAATTTTTTTTTCTTTGGGAAATAGCGAATAATAGCTAATAAACGGATACATTTCGGATAATTTTTATTTATTTATTTATTTTAATTTATATTACATTTTTAACTTCTTTTCAATATTTAAAAGCGAATAAAGTCTTCTATATGTGAAAAGAAATATTTTTCTTTGTTAAACAGTGAATAAAGGCTGTAAAAGGGACAGAAGTCATATCATTAGGCACGCACACATCACACCCCGTAACTCCCTGTAATATTAACCTATAAATTAGATACTCCGCCCAAAATTAGAATTTAATGTATGAAACAATTGTACCGAAGGATTTTTTTATATACCAATTAGTGGGCCCACAATCTGCCAAAATAAGTTTTGCTTACTATCCGGGAGGAGGTGTTTTAAGCTAAATATTGGCTGGGCTGCGAGTGTCGAAATTTATATTATTTTTTTAACTTCTTTTCAATATTTTAAAGCAAATTAAGTGTTCTATATGAGGAAAGAAATATTTGTCTTTGCTAAAGAGTGAATAATGGCTGAAAAATGGACAGAGGTCATATCAGGAGGCGACGCACACATCACACTCCGTAACTCCCTATAATATTAACTTATAAATTTCAAACTCCGCCCAAAATTAGAATTTAATATATCGAACAATTTTACCGAAGGATTTTTTTAAAGACCAATTAGTGGGCGCACAATGGGCCAAAATAAGTTTTGCTTACTAACCGGGATAAGGCGTTTTAAGCTATATATTCGCGGAGTAGTCATATGAATCATGGCGCAGTGGGTAAAGCTGTGTGGCAAGTTAGATTTGTTGTCCCGGAGGCCATGGGTTCGAAACCCTGCGAGTGTCGATATTCAAATTTTTTCTTTTCTTTACATTATTTTTTTAAATATATTTTTTGATATTTTAACCTGTATCAAGTGTTCTGTATATAAAAAAAAACAATTTTTTCTTTGGGAAATAGCGAATAATAGCTAATAAACGGATACATTTCGGATAATTTTTATTTATTTATTTATTTTAATTTATATTATATTTTTAACTTCTTTTCAATATTTAAAAGCGAATAAAGTCTTCTATATGTGAAAAGAAATATTTTTCTTTGTTAAACAGTGAATAAAGGCTGAAAAAGGGGCAGAAGTCATATCATTAGGCATGCACACATCACACCCCGTAACTCCCTATAATATTAACCTATAAATTAGAAACTCCGCCCAAAATTAGAATTTAATGTATGAAACAATTGTACCGAAGGATTTTTTTTATATACCAATTAGTGGGCCCACAATCTGCCAAAATAAGTTTTGTTTACTATCCGGGAGGAGGTGTTTTAAGCTAAATATTGGCGGGGCAGGCATATGAATCATGGCGCAGTTGGTAAAGCTGTGTGGCAAGTTAGATTTGTTGTCCCGGAGGCCATGGGTTCGAAACCCTGCGAGTGTCGATATTCAAATTTTTTCTTTTCTTTACATTATTTTTTTAAATATATTTTTTGATATTTTAACCTGTATCAAGTGTTCTGTATATAAAAAAATTTTTTTTTCTTTGGGAAATAGCGAATAATAGCTAATAAACGGATACATTTCGGATAATTTTTATTTATTTATTTATTTTAATTTATATTACATTTTTAACTTCTTTTCAATATTTAAAAGCGAATAAAGTCTTCTATATGTGAAAAGAAATATTTTTCTTTGTTAAACAGTGAATAAAGGCTGAAAAAGGGGCAGAAGTCATATCATTAGGCATGCACACATCACACCCCGTAACTCCCTATAATATTAACCTATAAATTAGAAACTCCGCCCAAAATTAGAATTTAATGTATGAAACAATTGTACCGAAGGATTTTTTTTATATACCAATTAGTGGGCCCACAATCTGCCAAAATAAGTTTTGTTTACTATCCGGGAGGAGGTGTTTTAAGCTAAATATTGGCTGGGCTGGCATATGAATCATGGCGCAGTTGGTAAAGCTGTGTGGCAAGTTAGATTTGTTGTCCCGGAGGCCATGGGTTCGAAACCCTGTGATTGTCGATATTCAAATTTTTTCTTTTCTTTACATTATTTTTTTTAATTTATTTTTTGATATTTTAACCTGTATCAAGTGTTCTGTATATAAAAGAAAACTATTTTTTCATTGGGAAATAGCGTATAATAGCTAATAAACGGATAAAATTTATTTATTTATTTATTTTAATTTATATTATTTTTTTAACTTCTTTTCAATATTTTAAAGCAAATTAAGTGTTCTATATGAGGAAAGAAATATTTGTCTTTGCTAAAGAGTGAATAATGGCTGAAAAATGGACAGAGGTCATATCAGGAGGCGACGCACACATCACACTCCGTAACTCCCTATAATATTAACTTATAAATTTCAAACTCCGCCCAAAATTAGAATTTAATATATCGAACAATTTTACCGAAGGATTTTTTTAAAGACCAATTAGTGGGCGCACAATGGGCCAAAATAAGTTTTGTTTACTAACCGGGATAAGGCGTTTTAAGCTATATATTCGCGGAGTAGGCATATGAATCATGGCGCAGTGGGTAAAGCTGTGTGGCAAGTTAGATTTGTTGTCCCGGAGGCCATGGGTTCGAAACCCTGCGAGTGTCGATATTCAAATTTTTTCTTTTCTTTACATTATTTTTTTAAATATATTTTTTGATATTTTAACCTGTATCAAGTGTTCTGTATATAAAAAAAAACAATTTTTTCTTTGGGAAATAGCGAATAATAGCTAATAAACGGATACATTTCGGATAATTTTTATTTATTTATTTATTTTAATTTATATTATATTTTTAACTTCTTTTCAATATTTAAAAGCGAATAAAGTCTTCTATATGTGAAAAGAAATATTTTTCTTTGTTAAACAGTGAATAAAGGCTGAAAAAGGGGCAGAAGTCATATCATTAGGCATGCACACATCACACCCCGTAACTCCCTATAATATTAACCTATAAATTAGAAACTCCGCCCAAAATTAGAATTTAATGTATGAAACAATTGTACCGAAGGATTTTTTTTATATACCAATTAGTGGGCCCACAATCTGCCAAAATAAGTTTTGTTTACTATCCGGGAGGAGGTGTTTTAAGCTAAATATTGGCGGGGCAGGCATATGAATCATGGCGCAGTTGGTAAAGCTGTGTGGCAAGTTAGATTTGTTGTCCCGGAGGCCATGGGTTCGAAACCCTGCGAGTGTCGATATTCAAATTTTTTCTTTTCTTTACATTATTTTTTTAAATATATTTTTTGATATTTTAACCTGTATCAAGTGTTCTGTATATAAAAAAATTTTTTTTTCTTTGGGAAATAGCGAATAATAGCTAATAAACGGATACATTTCGGATAATTTTTATTTATTTATTTATTTTAATTTATATTACATTTTTAACTTCTTTTCAATATTTAAAAGCGAATAAAGTCTTCTATATGTGAAAAGAAATATTTTTCTTTGTTAAACAGTGAATAAAGGCTGTAAAAGGGACAGAAGTCATATCATTAGGCACGCACACATCACACCCCGTAACTCCCTGTAATATTAACCTATAAATTAGATACTCCGCCCAAAATTAGAATTTAATGTATGAAACAATTGTACCGAAGGATTTTTTTATATACCAATTAGTGGGCCCACAATCTGCCAAAATAAGTTTTGCTTACTATCCGGGAGGAGGTGTTTTAAGCTAAATATTGGCTGGGCTGGCATATGAATCATGGCGCAGTTGGTAAAGCTGTGTGGCAAGTTAGATTTGTTGTCCCGGAGGCCATGGGTTCGAAACCCTGCGAGTGTCGATATTCAAATTTTTTGAATATCGACACTCGCAGGGTTTTAAGTAGGGTATAAAGTTTTTTGAATATCGACACTCGAAAATTCAATCGATATGAATTTTGTATCATTAATAATTTTAAAATCATTAATTTAAAAATGTATTCTTAATTTTTTTTTTAGAAATGAGCCTTTCTTATCAAAATTTTAATTGAATTTGTTAGTTTGTAAAACTTGTTTATAAAAGCTGTAACTTAGGCCATTTTTAATCTCACAATTAAGATTAATTATTTATATTCTGAAATTATGTAATAAAAACCACAGTACATAATTATAAAGTTATATATTTACATTTGAACTGAGTGGAAATTTAAACTTAAAATTTTTTTCTTCTTATAATATTAAAATAAAATTGTTCAATTTTTAAGTGGTCATTTCTTGTAATAATTGACACAATAAAGAACAAAATTTAAAAATATTCAAATTACTTACTTCAACAAATTTACACATTTTCTGCCCCTTCTTCTTTTACAGAAATTAAATGTAGAAATACTTACGTAGCTTTATTCTTTCAGTATCTGAAATTTTATTTAACAAAACACCTGAAACAAAACCCAAACGCAACCTAGAAATTTTTCCATGGAGAGAAACCAGGAAAGCAACTAATACTATGAAGATTGGAATTATTTTTCTTATAATGTAAAAATAACTTTTATGAGCACTTCAGAAATTTTCATCAATTTGATAATTATTTAAAGGTGTTATGTACTAAACCAACAATTTTTGCAAAAAATTTACATAGCAATTTAATTTCAAAACTGTCAGTAAATATAATGTTTTATCTAAATTAAATTTGCAGTAACATATACTTGCATACAAGAATGAGACGAAAATATAATAACATTTTTTACATTATTTTTTAAAAGTTGCTTTCAGCATGAATGATCAAAATTTGACTACAATCCATTACTCTTTTGAGAACGTTGCTATAAAAAAATTAAGATTTTTGTTTGAAAATTCAAATTAAAAAAAATTCAGATTTTTGTTTGAAAATTCAAATTAAAAAAAATTCAGATTTTTGTTTGAAACAATTCCATTGCTTTTATTTCGCTGATTATAGATTATGCGTTCTGACATAAATAGGTTTAGAAAAAAGCAGGTGTAATATGTAAACATTTTAAACAGAGCTTTTCAGAAAATAAATTTAAAAAAATTAAGCAGATGCTAGAGTCAATTTTCTGGCATTGATCAATTAGCCATAAAAAAAAACTATATTATGCATTTAAAAACTTGCTTTGCAAAGAACCTTACTGATGAAAACTTAAACAAACAAGATTCTACTCTATGTTGGTTTAAATTTTTTGCTTTAACAATAATGTAAATAAATGTTCAGCTAAATTTTAAATATTAAGCCAAAGAAATTTTTACTATTATCATTATTTTAAACATCATAAAAATATTCACTTCTTATCTTAAATTTGAACTAAATAATTCAAAATTAAGTGAAAAATACAATGCTAGTAGTATAAATGCTCATAAGCTGGAGTTAATGTTTAACAATGATGTTAAAATTAAATTTTAAAGAAACCGAATTTTAACTTCATCTAATTTCAAAATTACTTAAACATTACTATCATGACTATAAAAAAATTTCCAACATTATATCTTATTAAGTTTTATTAATGAACACATATCTGCCTACCCCATTTTCTAAAATTTTGAAGATTTATTATAAAGTTGCTGTATAAATTACCCAATGCAGTAGTTAAGAATAAAAAAAATGAATCAAACCAAATCATGACAAACATTATTTCACAATTTAATTATTTTATTTTAAAACAAAACACAATATAAACTTCACTCAACTATAAAAGCAATATATTCTTACCGTCATTGTTTAACATAAACATATAATCCTTAAGAACACATATTTGACATTAAATAAAATAATTTTTATTGCAAAAAGCAACAGTTGGACTATGTGTTATCATTTTATTATTATTTTCTAATAAAAAGAATTACAAAATTTTACAGTAATTTATTTCATGCAGTTCTTTTCCCCTCAATTGCATTTTTTTGTTTATGAGCAACTATATATCAGAGCAATAAACTGATGAATCTGCTTTATTGAAAGATTTTATAAAATTGTCAGCAACAGTAACCACACAAACACACAGCAGGGATGAATCACACAGAGATCTTCAAACTTCTGCACAACAACAAGAGGACTTTCAGCTCCGGCAGATTTAAAGAGAATCTAACAGCATATACACATCAGTTGTTTTGTTTTCTGTCAGGATTGAACTTACGGGCCCTCGTATTCTACCAGAATGTCATTTTCCATTTGCATTATCCAGCAGCCCAGACGAAGCTAAAATTATAAGAGAGAAAAAGTTAAACTTTACATTGAAAACACTAAATTTAAAACTATTAGCATTGAATATTTCTTTAAGACTTAAATCATTTAAAAAAATTTTAATAGGTCTAAAATTTAATAGGTAGATTTCTGTAACAATACCTAAACCAAAAAATCTCAGTATCACTGCGCAAGAGTCGAAAAATATTTCATTTATAACCACTCTCAAGTAATAATTTTATTCTTTCCTAATTATTTTTTATTAAAAAGAAATTATAGTTCAAAATCCTTAAGCCCTTCTGAATCACTGGAGTTTAAAAGATAATTCCTTCTAGAAATGTTGTTCTTTCTTTCATTTTTTCAAAGAACACCATAATTTAATAAAGAACAGGAAAGGAAAAAAAAAACATTTTAAATCTTATTGAAATCTGACTGTGAGTGGGGATTTTGTTACTAATTCAGATATTTGGAGCATAGGAAATCTGTGAAATTGGGGAAGGGGGATTCCGTTTTAAAAAATACGATTTTTTGGCCACCTAAATCTATGAACTTTCCATGATTTTTTTCTTTTAAATAGTTAAAATCATGACATTTCATGACTAATTTTGTTCAATATTGAAATGCCAGACTTTCCTTTATGTAAATTGACAGAGAGCTAGTCTAGAATGACCAGACACAAGATATCAGGGCAGTACTATGTAAAGTTTTAACTGAGTACAAATACTTTAGGATCTCAGCTCAAGTTATCCATAACCAAAATTGTTCACAGTCAATCATTTGAAATAAATAAATAAATAAATAAATAAAATAAAATAAAAATGAATATTTTCATGTACAAGGGTGGCTATTGTACAAGTGAGATATCTTTGTTTCGATTCAAGATGAAAGTTATTTTAATTAATTAATATTATTTAATAACGTAATTATGGCTCATTCTTAATGATACAATTCATGGATTCAGTTGGCTGGAGTTCAATTAAAATATCTTAAAATACATTAAAAATAGTTTGCAAATTCAAATATATATATATGGATCACACTCTAGAACAACGGTTTCCAAATGATGTTAGGGGTTCCGTGAAAGAGTTTTGACAGTTGAGACTTTTTGAACAGTTTTTGAAATCTGTAATTATATTTAAAGTAATATGCCAAAAAATGGGAAATGAAAATTTTAAAAAAAATATCTAATTTTTCTAACAACAATTTTATAAAAGTATGAAAAAAAACATGCATTTATAAGAATTTGCAATAGTATTTAACATTGCGCCTTTCAAATCAAAATAAAATAACAGATTTTTTTTTTAATAAAGAAATATGTTTCCCTAATAACTATTTTCAACATTTAAAAACAGTTTTTAATAGCAATATAAAAACAAATCTTCAATTAGACTAGATTCATCTCTAAGACAGTGTATATTCAACTGTTAAACATACGAGTAAAACCTAAATTAAGATTATTAAATATAAAACGATGAAAATTTTTTTTTCTCCTTTTAAATATTAAAAGTTCAAAATAAAAATAAAGTTTTTTACCCTAATTATTAGCGGACTATTTAATCATTTAGGGCTTCATAGCCAAAAAAAAAAAAAAAAAATTTGGAACGGCTTTTCTGGAATTGTGCTATTTAATGTCCTGTTAACAGAAGACACAGAAGAAAGTATTTTCATCTAATTTCTGTTTGTATTTATTCGTCATTTGCATGCACTTTACAGAGCTACATGCTACCTTCCTTTAATCAGGATAAATATAAATACTAAAAGGTCTTTCATGCTCTATCCATTCTTTAAATAAAAATTAAAATTGATCATGAAGGAAAAAAAAATATGATTACCACAAATATTAAAAATTTTAAGTCTTTTCCTTATGTTTCACTGCATTTTAAAAATATTTTTGCACTGAGTTTGACTTCCTAGCCTTTTCAACAGTTTCAGTAGCAGCTGATTTAGAACGAAAAAAGAATATTTGTATGGAAATATTTAGCAATCCTGTTTAGGTATATTGAATAAAGTGAGTTGAACTATTTTTATTGCTGTCATTACCATCCTGACTCTTTATGAGTTGATTTTAACATTATTGAAAATTTTTGTTCTTGATTAGTTTATATTAGATAAGTCTTTGTACAAAATATATAAAAGTTTTTACAACAGTAACAATATTTGTTTCCTGCAGAACAGCAATCAAGATGGATAAGAAATATTATAAATTTCATGGTAACTGCTGCATAATATACTAAATATTTTACATATAGGGAATTTTAGGGATTTTTATTGTCATCAAAATACAAAAACTTTATTACCATGTCTATAAGTGGTCTGCAATATTTTTTCTTTATGATTGGCATTAAATGAATTCGAAATTTTTTTATAATTTTAAATAGTAGTAGACAAGTAAATAATTATTGATAGTTAAAAGATTTAATTTAAAAAGGGAGTTCTGAAAAAAAGAAACAAATTTTTAGAGCAAAGAAAAAGAAAAGCCCTAAACTGATTCGTGCCAGGTCCATTTCATTATGTATTAGTAATACTTTTTAAAATATTCAACCCAGCAATAAATTGAGTAAAATCTCTATTTTAATGGGCGATTTTTTGAAAACTCAATTATAGATCTAAAATGTACAAAAATCAGGAGAAAAGCCAGAAGAAAATGGCAAAATCCAGTAGTCTGCTGGTAGATCCAGTAGAGTTGGCAGCTATGCTGCAGGGTAAAATAAAAAAATTGTCCATACATCTTAAACTATACTATTACCATTCATCTTAAAATTTGTAAACATATGAAAATACATCTTAAGCGCATACATCTTAAAATTTGTATAACAATTGTAATGACAGCTTGAGATTCCTAATGACAGAAATGAAAATAGAATAATACAATGTAATTTTTATTTATTTCACAATCTTAATTTAAATTTAGTACATTGAATTGTATACACAATTTTAGATGCTAAAATTTTGGCCGTTTTTTGTGTGATAATTTTGAATTTTAATATTTTATTTAATGTTAAATGGAAATTGATTAAAAATGTACTTAAGTATTTTTAATACCTTTGCATTTTGTATCATTTTATTTTTTAAAATCGCTACAATAATTTGTAACCGTTAGGGATAAATAATTTTTTGTATTCATCTTAAAAAGTCATTGACCACAGGGGAAATTGTGAGCCCAAGTCAAAATTCCGGAAAATTTCTAGAGTAAAAAAAAAAAAAAATTTTAAATCGAAACATTAGAAAAAAATTTAATCAAGGTGTTTTTGTACTTAGTTTACTTAAGTTATACTTAATTTAGTTTACATAAAATATATTTAAAATTTTACACATACCTATGATGACTTAGAGAAGTAATTGAAATTTACAAATATGTCTTTCTTTCTTGAGTTTATGATTATAATAACTATTTACTGATAAAAAATGAATATTAATCTTGAATATAAGCTTATAAAGTAGCTCTCCTTACAAACAAATAAAGTAAACTGCGTTTTTAAGTTCCACCTTTGAAAATTTGATTTCCGAAAACTTTTGTGATCAATGATTTTTTGAAACATCTGAACCTTCGATCTCCGGAAACTTCCGAATCACGGTTAGAGAAATATCCAGAAATCCGGATTTTTTCTGGAGCACAATCAGCCCTGATTAAGTTTTAGGGTATTTTTAAAAGACTCTGTCGTCAAATGAAATAAAACTCTTTTTTTTCTGAATAACAAGCTATTTTTATAACTGCTGTGAGTTTGCAACAACTGTTAGGACATCCTAGTTCCCACTGAATTTCATAAAAAATTCCCTGACTTTTCCAGGTATATTAGGTAAATTTCAATGGAAATTCATCTCATATTTTATTTATATCATGCGATTCTTTATCAGAGAACTTAGTTTTTTTTTTATTTTTGCTATGTCAAAAATTAGACTTTGTTAGAAAAAACATTGAACGAGAATGGAAACATAAAAAAGTTTCACTTAAAAGTAGAATTTTATAAAATAATTGTAATAGGCCCACGGGAGCCCCGGTCATGTTTGACCTATCTTTAGCCAATATTATTATCCATGCTAGTTTCTGAAAACGATGTAAAACATCAATAAGAAGTAGAGACACATTTTTGTGAAAACGGTTTTATATATTAAAATATATATAACCGTTTAATATTTGAACAATGCTACATTATCTGGGCTAAGAATAAGTCTTTGATTCAAATAATTTTCATTCATAAAAATCTCACTAAGTTTTAAAAAAGCTGAATAACTTTTAAAATATTCAAATTTTTCTCTGATTCTAAGTCAGGATAACTCACTAGAGCAAGATAGTGTTGTGAGGCCACAATGGGCATCACATATTTCATAACTTTTAAAATTTCTTTAATTTCTTAAACTTATTTTTTTACTCATTCTTAATCAAATTATAATTAAATTATAATTAAATTAAATCAATTAGTTAATTTTTATAATGGCGAATATAAAATATTTTATTCTTTTCTCATTGATCAATGTAACGACTAACTTTTTATTTCAATACTAATGTAGATTCATTAATTCACCGTTGCGCCTAATCAATTTTTTTTTTTATTATTTATAACTCTTCATTCCTAAATTTCTTACTTCAAAAATGTTTAAATTACACGGTTATATTAATTCTCACAGTCTTGTTGGCAATTTGGGATTACCAAGGTATTTTTCAAACCTAATATTGATTATGGGGGGTTGGCTTTATTTTCAGCTATGTTATTTTTTGATAAACCACCAACTCTGGATCTCTTCTCATGATTCTAACTGTCTGTGGGGAACAATTCAACTACTTTTAAATTTGGCTTTTGATTAGGTAGGTCATGGGAGATTTATTCCCTATAGCCTGCCCTTATTAATATTATATTATGCAAAATTTATTTAGCTTAAAGTCTTATTGATAGAATATAAATTTTGAATCTTGAGCTCTACAAATAACTACTAAATACAAGTTTTATTATAATTTATGATCCAGTTTACATCTTCAACTTTAATTATCCTGTTTTTCATCACTATCTTCAATTAGTCAATTATACCATACAACTTCCAACCACACCTGAATTTTGTCTTCACAAGTGCATATAATTATAAATTCTCTTAGATTGTAAGGCGGTGGTCAACTTTTTAATCTTCTTTGTGAAAGAGCTTTAAAAAACACTGTTAATGTAACAAAACCAAATTCCTTGCCTTGGACTAACAAAAAAACAAAGAATGCCAAGAGGCATTTTAACTGTTACGCATGTTTTTATTTTAAACTTAATATCCTTATATTATAAACCTAATATTAAACCTAATATAAACCATTACTTGATTAAATTTAAAATGAAAGAAAATTGCTTCAGTGCCAAATTACCAAAGAGAGTTACTTTATCATGTACTTCTATGCAAATAAAGTATATCTATTTTTGTAAGATCATAAAAAATTTACATTGACCCATGAAAAAAGAGGGTATAAAACGCAAAGTAAGGGGGGGAAAAGACATACTTAGCAGATAGGGTAAAAACTTCACATAGGAAATTAATTTCTAATGGTTTGTTCTGTGCATCATAGTCAACATTTTATCAAGCAAATACCTTCAGGGTTTTTAAGCAAAATATATCAGTAAAGGATGCATGCGTAAAAAAACATGCACATTTCAATGTTAAACTTAAAATACATTCTGGCATTTTTTTGTCCTTTATTCCTTAGTATATTTAAGATGTCAGATTTCTAACATGAATCCATCATTACCATTTTTTCGCAATAATTATCATCCATGATACTAAATTGTTCGTTTTCAAACTATTTATGCCCGAAGTTACTTATTTTAAGTTTTTAAATCCCTAATTTTAACAGTATGTTATGACCTAAACATTATTTACGAATTAAGACACTGAAATACTAAATAAAAATAAAATAATAATTCTAAATCTGAAAAATTGAAATAAATTCAGACTTTGTTCACATTTATAGGAAAAAAATTTACCACATTTTATTTTTTTCTGATTTTTTTAGAGGCACGTCATTATTAACTTTAAAACAACTCTCAAAAACTATATTTTTCAAAATTATACATGATTTATGACAAAGAATGATAAGGACAATTTTTGACAAATTTATAAAATTTGACCTTCTTAGCTTTAAAATAAATGTAATCTTTTATGAACTTTTGTAATTTCCCAAAGTTTGCCTCTATAAAAAAATGAAAAACTGTACCTGTAGCAAAAATGTAAAGCATTTAGGAATGAAAAATCACACATTCCAATATGTATGCTAGCTGAATAACTATTTTCATACAAGGTGAATAAAAAAAAATATTCAATGAATCAGTACTGGATAAATTCTATATTTTTTGAAGTAACAATTATGAACAGGGTTAAACTTTTATAAATAACATACAAACATCCTAACAGGGATAAAACACTATTTTTGCACATTCATGATGTACTCTAGCTTGGATCTTGCTTACTTAGCTTACCCTTATAAAAGTTATTTTACATATAAAGAAATTTTACTCCACAAATTTTTTTTTCTTTAACAGGAAAATAAGGTAGCGGTGCCCAACCTTTTTAAGTGAAGGACCACTTGCACGGCAGGTAGATAACAAAGGGTCGCACGGACATTTAGTCATGTCAGATGCAAATATAATGATTTTAATCTAAGCATTATGAAGCACTAAATAGTTTTATCAGTAAACTTAATAACATATTCGCAGAAAATTAAATACTTTTAACGATTTTAATTTATTTAAAACTAAAAAAAAAAAAAACTAATACTTTTAAAAAAAAAAACTTTTTCTATATTTCACAATAATTAATGTATCAAATAAATATGCATACATAAATATTGGAGGGGGAAATACAAATTCTAACCAAAAAGAAGCTTAAAGAATGAAAGATCAAAAAGTATATGCATTTTATTGAGTAATATAAATTTGAATTAAATATTTTAATTAAAGAAAAATCATAATGTTTAAGCAAAAACCAAATTAAAAGAAACTTTTTATTGCATTCAGAAGCTCTTGCAGGCCGCACATCAACAGTCAGCGGATCGCAGGTGGTGCACCCCAATAATTAGACTAAAGAAAAAAAATTCTACAAATACATATTTTACATACCACAAAAAGAATTATGTTGTAGAGTTTTAGACCAATATGGAGCAAGCACTGAATGAGCAGAACCTGAAAAGAAATTTAATTTTAATAAAAGGCCAAAACATTTGATTAAAACATGAAAATATGATTAATTTATTTTTAATTTTTAATTAAAACAATTAATACCATAGAATTTAAATTAATCTGAACTTGAACTGGAGACAAAGCAACAGAGTTTCCACTTATACAAGGCAAAAAGGTTAAAATCTTTAACATTCTAAGTTATTGTCAACAATTTAAGATTAACAGAAAGATATATTTAATTGAAAAAATTACAACCAGGGCTCAAAACTAATGATGGCCTGAGACCATCATCATAAATCCAACCATCATAAAATAAATAATCAATGGCCTCCCTGACCAGCAATCATTGTTAACGAATGGTAAGCTGTTTTAGTTATATGATTTGAAATAATAAAAAATAGCATATAGTGCAAAATAGAATATTTCTTCATTGTTAGGAATGAAGTTCCATTTGACAATTCCATATTCTATATTATATCATTACAGTGTTTCCACTACAAAGCGAGAATCTCGCATATTTTTTTCTTTTCTCGCAGTAAAAAATTATTACCGCGAGAAATTCAAGCATTCTCTACATCAATTTCAAAATTCGCGATTTTCTGGCATTTTGGAAGAAGCTCAGAATTACGCCATTTAGAATAAAATCCGTTTCACTTATCTTCCTGGATCTTTCATTATTTTCAATATCTGCCCCGTTATTTAGCTTCCCTATTTACCAGTATTGTTCAGAACCTTTTCGAACAACAAAACACAACCACAGAACTCTTTTCAGAACACATTTCTCTGCAACCACGTGTTTACCATAGGTTAGGTTTCTTCATGTAATATTCAAATATTCAATGCTTTAAAAATAGAAGACGTTAAAAATGTATTATAATTAAAGAAATGATTTTTTTTTTCAAGAGTTTTTGTGTTTTCTTAGTTTTTAGAAATCTCACCCTGTTTTTGAGAAAGGGTGAGAAATTCTCACCCATTTTTTTTCTATGATGAAAACACTATATTATCCTATCTATGATGAAAACACTATTTAACATTCACACTATTAATTTAAAATAAAAATTCAAATAGAGACAAGCAAGTAGACCATTGAAACTGTGTATGAATTAGGTAGTAATATATTTTACAAGGATGAGAGTAGTCAGAAAGTAAAAAAGAGGAAATCCAAGAATGAATATATATATATATATATATATATATATATATATATATATATATATATATATATATATATATATATATATATATATATATATATATAAATATATATATATATATATATATATATATATATATATATATATATATATATATATATATATATATATATAAATATATATATATATATATATATATATATATATATATATGTAATGTTAAAACAATTATATATTATATATAATCCTTAAATAGAGCATTTATCCAACGCGCAAACGTTTAAAAACCTTTCCCACAAGAAAGTAATAATATTGATCTAATTATCTCAAAAAATGTGATGATGTGGCTTTAGCAGCTTGGGAAATTGATCAGTCCCACGCTACTGAGACCTATTAACATTTAAATATATTGTCCAGAAAGATATAAAAACCCTCTTTCCAAGGTCAAATGTGCTTTTCTATACCTATCCACCAGCATGTAAGGTTGTCATTCTGGGGCTCTGGCCCTAACTTTAATTAAAATATATTATGATTCCTGAATTTCCTGTATCTTTTTCAAGAAGCACCGGCCACACTACGAACTTACAATGTTTAGGCTTTCAAAGCGTAACAGATAAGTCGGCAGTGATAGTTTCCTGTTGCGAAAAATTATTATTGAAAACTGAAAATGCTATTTAATTTAACAATGGAATACATCTTTTGATAATCGACTTTCGCTTCTTAAATGATTCGTAACCTTGGATTAGAAATTCGAATGCGTGGGTGTGGTTAAGAAGAACGAGGACTGTTATTTCTCTCTTTGTTTTGTCTTCTTCTCGCTTTAATCACCGATTAGAACTTTATTTTGATGACTTTGGAATTAAGAAACAGAAAAATTAAACGAATGATGTCTGATTCAGAAGAAAAACAGGTGGACGCTCCAGCACGCGTTAATATTTCTCCGTGTGAGGATAAAAATAATTTCCCCAACTGGATCAAGTATTTCAATAAAAAATGTGAAATTCTACATTTGGAAGAAAACTGGAAAATAAATAACATATCTGAAAACCTGAAAAAAGACTTATTTACCTTCTACATTAATGAATGCATAGAAATTGAAGAATAGACCTACTCCCCAGTATCGGTACAGAATGGAGCAGCCAAGGCAGTGGATTCCCCAGCATCGGTACAGAATGCAGCAGCCAAGGTTTGTGAATTCTTTTAATCGCTATGGTGTACCTCAGCATGATTCCCAGCCTCCGCAGCACAGCAATAACAACAGCTGACCATCAAATGACTATTTATGTGTGACATCGCGAGTAAACAATAAGAACTTACTAACTATATTGGACACAGGATCCAACATCACTATAATTCCAAAACATTTTATACGACAATCAAAAAAACATTCGAACTCTACTAGGATTTTAATTTCGCAATTTCAAGGAAATATCAAAGGAAACCTCCAAAAGGTAAGTGTTAAAATAGGAAACATTATAAAAGTAATAACATGCGCCTTTATAGACACCCCTCTTAATTATGCAATACTTGGTCTTAATGAAATTTCATTATTTAAGTTACATATTGATTTTGAAAATTTTAGAGTTTTTCAAAAATTTAAAGATGTTACATATGATAAATTTTCTCAGTCTAATAATTATTATAGTGCTAAAAATAAATATCATGCTAATATATTTTACAACAATAAACAAAAAATTGTTCTTAAAAATGTGAATTGTAATGTAAATGATTGTGTTAATACTAGAAATATAGAAACTAATAATTTTTATGATGAAAGAAATGTCAATAGTTTAAATATTCAGGAGCATAGGCTCAACCCACCCTCAGAATTTCAGGATAAAATACCTGTAACTTCTGAAGAGGATAGGGTAAAGTTAAATTATCTTTTATCTAGTTATGATCATGTATTTTCCAAAAATAATTTTGATATTGGAAACTTAAATCTTCAACCTGTTAAAGTAAAGTTAACTTCTGAACTGCCCATATCATTGCGTCCATATCGAGCATCTGTTAAAGATAATGCAGAAATTAAAAATCAAATAGATAATTTATTACAAGCTAACATAATTAAACCCTCCTATAGTCCATACTCTTCCCCAGTTACTCTTGTTTACAAAAAAGATGAAGGTAATAAAACCAGATTGTGTGTAGATTTTAGAAAGCTTAATCAGATAACCAAAACTGACTCTGAACCTGTACCTAGAATTGATGATTTAATTGATAAATTGTCTAATGCTAAATATTTTTCAACTATAGATTTAAAATGTGGTTACTGGAATTTAACAATAGATCCAAATGATACGGAAAAATTAGCATTTACAACCAATTTTGGCCTTTATGAATTTTTACGTTTACCGTTTGGTTGGAAAAATTCACCCGCTATTTTTCAAAGAGCTATTCGTCAAATTTTACAGAAACATAAAGTTGATTTTGCTTTAAACTATTTTGATGATATTATCATATATTCTGATAATTATTCAGAACATTTAGATCATTTAGAGAAAATTTTTAAAATATGTGAAACTGAAAATTTAAAACTTAAATTTTCAAAATGTCAATTTGCTAAAACTAAAATAAAATTTTTAGGATATGAAATAAAAAAAGGTCAATATTCACCTGCAAATGCTAATATCGAAACTATTAGACAGTTAAAACCTCCAAAAAATGTTAAAGAGCTACAACGATTTCTTGGTAGTATTAATGTATACCATAAATTTATTAAGCATTATGCAGAACTTAGATTGCCACTTAATAATCTTCTTAAGAAAAATGTTAAATGGAATTGGACAGTAGAATGCAATACCTCATTTAATCAATTAAAATCGTCTTTAATTTCTAAACCTGTTTTAACTTTGTATAATCCTAATTATCCATGTCATTTGTTTGTTGATGCCTCAAAAGAAGCAATTGCTGCTGTTTTAAAACAAAAACATCCCGATGACTCAATGCATCCAATAGCTTTTCACTCCAGATGTTTGTCTCAACATGAAAGAAATTATTCTATTACTGAATTGGAATGTTTAGCTATTATGAATGCTTTAGATAAATATCATTGTTATTTGCATGGAAATAAATTTATCATTTATAGTGATCATTCCGCGTTGACTTGGTTAAAGAAAATAAAAAATCCTACAGGTAGACTTTTTAGATGGTCTTTAAAACTATCAATGTATGATTGTGAAGTAAAATATATTAAGGGTCAAAATAATCATGCAGCTGATATGCTTTCTAGATATTCAGTATTTTTTAGTTTAATTGATAATAATCCAGTTGTGACTCATGATGAGATTAAAGCAGCACAATTACACGAAAATTTAAGTAATCCTAAATTCATCACAATTAATGATTTGTTAACGATTAAGAAAAAAGGTTTGCATAAAATAGTAATACCATTTTCTTTAAGAACAAAAATATTGGAAAAAACTCATTTTCAATTTGGTCATGTTGGTATTAAAAAAATGATTGCTTTAATCTCACCTTTCTACTATTGGCCTAATATAATAATTGATATCTCTAACTATGTTAAATGTTGTGAAACTTGCCAAATTAACAAAAAATCTCACCAAAAAAGATTTGGGTTGTTACAAAGTATGCCCCCTACAGAGCAACCATTTGAAATTTTATCAATTGATACTGTCGGAGGGCTCAACTATTACAACTCCACTAAAAAATACTTGCATTTAGTTATTGATCATGCTACTCGATATCTTTGGACTTTTCCTTCAAAAAGTGTAACAACTGAAACATATACAAATTGCTTAAAACAAATTTTTCAAATTCAAGTTCCAGATAAAATTTTAAGTGATCGTAATGCTGCATTTACAGCATCTAGATTTAGAAGATTTCTTAGAAACTATAATGTTAAACAATTATTGACTTCAGCTCATCATCCGCAAACAAATGGAAAAGTTGAAAAATCTAATGCGACAATAATCTCTAGGTTAAGATGTAAAATCAACGAAAACTCTAAAAAAATTCCGTGGACAAAGTTATTAGAAGAAGTAACGCATGAATATAATTACACCCCTCATTCTGTAACTCAATTTCCTCCTGCTTATTTAATGTATGGAAAATTACCTTGTGATTCTCTTGTAAATCAAAATATTTATCCTCCAGTTGATGAAGCAAGAAAAATAGCTGTTCAAAATACCCAAGAGTTTTTTACGAAAACCAAAATTCGTTATGACACTCATTTTTTGGAACCTAATTTTAAAGTTAATGATTTAGTAATTTACGAAGAATTCCATTATCCTAACACAAGGAAATTAAGTTCACCATATTCTGGTCCATACAAAATTTTAAAGAAATTATCTGAGGTGTCATTTGAAATTGATAAACCTAATTTTCTCACTAAGAAAGAATCAGAAATAGTACATGTAAACAAATTAAGGAAATTTTATCCAAGTCAACAGTTTCAATTGTATGTAAAAAATTCACAATAGCTTTTCAATGCTCGTATTTTCATATGTTTTTCATTTTTATTTTCTGCCCCTATTTTTGGAGTCCCGTTATTTTTTTTTAATGCATCTATGTCTGAATTTTTTTATTACATGATGGTTGAGAGTTACTTCGGAAAATTTAGGTAAATTTCCTAAATTTTATTTTTTTAAATGAAATATATAGAAATGGTTTTTTGAACCGTGGGACTCCTCACATAGAATGTTTCTTTACTGATGTTTTCTCCTCAATTAAGGATCAAGCATGAGTAAACAAACTTAAAACCCTATTTTTTTCCGTCTAGTTGGGAATATTTTACCCAACTTAGACTATCAATTGTTATCAATGAATAACGCTTATATTTTTATTATTTTGGAATAAAGCATATCATTTTCAACAAAGATTTATTATGCACTTTGTATGTAAATTTTTATGCTATCGAAGAATTTAATTATTATGTGGAAAAGTAAACATTTTAAACTAGATTGCTTATATTATTTGTATTACTTGCATTATTTTATTTGTATTGATTTCTTCAAGTGTATGTCATATGTTGTGAATAATTCTACACAATATTTGTGAAAATACATAATTACTAATGAGAAAGTAAGAAAAACTGTGTAAATGATAAGTGAATTTAAATGACTTTATGAATAATAATTGTTTCGAAAATGAAACAATGATGATTAAGAACATAAACTTTTTTTTTTCTTCTTAAGTCATGAATAACTTAATAAATTTAGGCCTGAACAATGGATCCAGTTTATTTCAAGAAAAGAACTTTTCACAAGTTGTGAAATTTTGGTTTGATTTATTTTTATTTTAGATATGTCATGGTATTTTTTGTTTTAGATATTCTAGAGTTGTTTTGATATTTCTTATTCTTTTCAACAGGAAAAGGAAAAATGTACATAATCATTATTAATTATTATAAAGTTATTAATTATTGTTATTCAAAGTTATGCAGAAATATTTAGTTACTTTTATATAAATGTTATTGTTGTAATACTTTACTTATAAATGTATAATATTGGACAATATACCAAAAATAATAAATTTTAATTTGAAATCGCGTGAAGGGGGAAGTTCTGACCAATAGGCTAGCATATTGATCAGACCTTTCTTCAGAGGGGGGGAATATTATGTAATGTTAAAACAATTATATATTATATATAATCCTTAAATAGAGCATTTATCCAACGCGCAAACGTTTAAAAACCTTTCCCACAAGAAAGTAATAATATTGATCTAATTATCTCAAAAAATGTGATGATGTGGCTTTAGCAGCTTGGGAAATTGATCAGTCCCACGCTACTGAGACCTATTAACATTTAAATATATTGTCCAGAAAGATATAAAAACCCTCTTTCCAAGGTCAAATGTGCTTTTCTATACCTATCCACCAGCATGTAAGGTTGTCATTCTGGGGCTCTGGCCCTAACTTTAATTAAAATATATTATGATTCCTGAATTTCCTGTATCTTTTTCAAGAAGCACCGGCCACACTACGAACTTACAATGTTTAGGCTTTCAAAGCGTAACATATATATATATATATATATATACACACAAAAATTTGACAAAAAGAGTGAGATCTTTAAACTTGTAAACCATGTGATTATAAATCCTGATGATTAATTTTAAAATTGTATGAATATATAAATATTAATCACATGCCTTATTTTTAAATTGAGACAATATGAATCCCGATATGAGGCTTTTAAATCATGTGAATATGAAACTCTATATAGAATTTTAAAGTATGCAGAAATACAAATCATGATGCGTAATTTTTAGAGCACGTAAACACGAATCACGATGCATAATTTTCAAACCGCGCAAATACAAATCACAATGTCTAATTTTTAAAACACGTTTAAGTACGAAAATCAATGTTTGATTTTACAACCGCAAAAACGTATCACGACATAGAATTCTAAGCTCGCATGAATACCAATCGCTACATAGGGTTTTAAGAAGCGTAAATACAAATTACTTTATTGGATTGGATTTCGTATAAATACGAAAATCGATGTTTGATATTACAACCGCAAAAACGAGTCACGACATAGGATTTTAAGCTCGCATGAATACGAATCGCTACATAGGGTTTTAAAAGAGCGTAAATACAAATCGCTATATTGGATTTTTAAATCTCGTAAATAAGAATCGCAATGTACGATATTTAAATCGCCTGAATAAGACTCGCAACGTTCAACTTTTAAATCAGGCAAATACGAAAATCGATGTTTGATAATAAAATAGCGATTTTAAAAATGCATAAATGCAAAACGCGATATTGGATTTTTAAATCTCGTAACTAAGAATCATAATGTGCGATGTTTGAATAGCATAAATAAGAATCGCGTAGCGCAACTTTTAAATCAGGTAAATACGAAATCGATGATTGATATTAAAATCGCGAGAGACTGAACTTGGGATTTCTAAAAGGCTTGTTTGTATTGTTTTTGTTTAGACATAATAAATAAAAATTTACAAGATTAAGTGAATGAGCAATTAAATATTTTCCCCCCAAATCCACCTCTATTATTTCATTTTTTTTTTTGTTTGCTTTCACGCCAGACAACAGGGTCATGACGTCTGAATTGTAAAAATACGAGCTATCCGGCAGACGAATAAAAATACGGAAAATCTTATTTTCTGTGAAGAGAAAATAGCTAAAATAAGTAAAAATACGGAAGGGTGGGTTAGCAGCTAGGATGTAGTTTGAATTTTTTGTTTATCTTTGAAAATCGTAAATAAATATGATTATTTTATTTTAACGATTGAATTTTAAAAAAAAAAAAAAAAAAAAAAAAAAAAAGCGGGATATTTATTTTTAAAAAAAAAAACGAAACTTTTAAAGAATCCGAGTTTTTGATAAAAAGGCTGAAATTCGAAAGGCAAAAGCGAAAAATTCTCATCTCTGTATAAAGGTCAACCAGTTTTATCCCAAGAAAATGATTTTTTGAGAAACTTCAGAGTAAGGAATGAGGACTTCAATGCTTTCGCTCTTAGGAAAATTAAATTCCTCATAAAATATTTTAACTTGTTCAAAAAAATTTCCGCGGAAGAATCTCATCCCTGAAGTTACTTGTTCATTGTACCAGTGATTATATTTCCTTACTTTCTAACCATGATTGCAATAAAGTATCAATCAGAACAAGTTGGAACTGGAGCCAACTCTAGAACAATTGATAAAGTGAATAAAAGTAAAAATGATTCTTATTCTAAAAGAAAGTAAAACTTCAGGGTTAAAAAAAAAGAATTAACGAAACTAAAATCATGCATCTTTTTGAAAAGAAAACTAATTATTTGCCTTTCAGTTAATATTATTTTTCTAGCAACATCATTTTAATTCTTTAGTAATAAAACATACCAAAGATGCAAAATAGAAGTTTATATTCATATTTCACAAAAAATATCTCAAAATTTTTTATGCAAGCTATGATGGCTCAGGGAGGGGATAGAGCGTTGGCCTTCCAATGAGGTACACCAGGATCGAATCCTGGCAATGGCTGGTCGATTCAAATTCCGCATTCGGCTTGCACCGACCACAATGCTGACGCGAAATATACTGAGTGGCAGATGAATCATGGGATATAGTCCCCTTTCCATCAGGTTAAACGTGGGAGGTTTTACTCTCCATGTAACGCAAATATGGGTTAGCTCCATCAAAAAGTCCTCCAGAAAAGCAAATTTTTCCCAATATTTGATCCAGGAGTTCCCTTGTCTTCTGGGTTGGGTTCAAAATTACAAGGCTACGGAGTTGAACATTAGTAGTCCTAAACCCAAAATTGAGTAGGCTGTTCAACAAGGGTTAAAAAAAAAAATTCAGGAAAAAAATAGGACTCTTAAATTTATGATGAAAAGATAAATTCTCTTATAAAAAGATCAAGCAAATAAATAAAATATTAAAAATTATTATCTTTAAATAACCAGACCTCAGATCCTTCACTTCAAAAAGAATTCTTTTTAATCCTTCAGCACCCAAACTGTTTGAAAAATTACCCATAATATGTTTCTCTAGATAAAATTCCTATGCTTCCATCTTTATGACAACCAACATTTAACAAAACCTTCCCCTTTGTTGGTTTGTGGTTGCAAATCATTATACAGATAGTAAATACAAAATACAGTAAATGCAACCAATACTTGTCATCGGCATATTTGTAACATTTACAGTTGTATTATTTCAAAAAAGGAATTTGGAAAAATCAATTACACTGGGTTAAAGTTAAATAGCATTGCATACTCATACAAAAACGGAACAAACAAACAAAAGACATAAAAAATGAAATGAAAAAACTTTAATAGCTTCTGTGATTACACATTTTATAATAAATCCAAGTAGTAATAGAAGCAATAATATATGTTATACAACTAAAAATAACAATGACCGGAAATGAAAACAATGGCCCTCAGCAGCCAAAATTAGTGAAAAATTGAATAATTTGCACTATTACAGAAAAAACCAACCTTATATGTCGCCCTGTCATCTACTCTCTTACTTTCTCAAACATTTAATTTAGTGTGTTGTGACTAACTCATAAAAGGAATAAATGCTAAGTGTCCAAAAAAGAAATTCATAAATAATAGTGAAAGACTAAAAAAATTTACGGTCGACAAGAGACAAAACAGATAGATATGGGACTTTATCTGATTTATCTAAAGGCTGGTAACAAGAGTACTAAAATAATTTCAACTTTTCTTATTTCATATTTAAAGGTAATGAAGTTTTTTGTTTTTCATTATGAAATATATTTTCTAGCTTCTGTTTCTTGAGATTATTTATTTTAAAAGAAAAATAGATCAACTGAAGCCTGGCTATATATCATCAAAAAAGCAAAAATTTCAAAATCTCAACTTTTTATTTCATTTTGCATAACTGTAAATTTAACGTCAAATAATTAAGATAAGATAAATACCAGT
The DNA here is from genome assembly GCF_982258835.1 of Parasteatoda tepidariorum. Lineage (NCBI taxonomy): Eukaryota > Metazoa > Arthropoda > Arachnida > Araneae > Theridiidae > Parasteatoda > Parasteatoda tepidariorum. The sequence goes on along the minus strand of NC_141755.1, from coordinate 129,414,900 downwards.
AACTGGGTCCTCAGTTACTCCCAACCAGGGTGCAAAGTAACGGGATATAAAGTCATACTGATTTCCAGCATCATCTTTGCAATCGAATTTGCCTCTTGCTAGTCACTATCACACCAACTACCTCTGAAGATGCAGATAATTCATTTTCATTGCTTTTGAATGATTCAAATTCATGCCTGAAAATTTAGGTACAACATTAATTTGTAACAGAATCATAAAAACTTACAGAGAATATCAAAATAAGTATTTTCAGAATGTTTTTTCTGAATTTAGAACATTAGTAAATTGTAATTGTTTTTAAGATTCTATGAAAATTGCTTAATAGAACTACTACTTAAAAATATTGATATCAAAATTTTTACTTTAATAATTTGATCTCTATTTTATTTTTCTTGAAAAAAATAGATTAATATATGGTATAAAAAATTTTCATCTACAATTAAATAAGAAAAATAATAAACTATTAAAATTTTTTTTTTGCATGAAATTATGTTTGAGTAAACAGGTTTTATGAGTGGGTGCAATTTTTTTAAAAATTTCCTTAGTATTTTTGAAAATTGATTAAAAACACAAAAAGTGAAATTAACATTAAGGGGTCCTAACTTTGGAACGCTCTCCTGGCCAAATTATGGGGACCCTATTTTCCGGACAAGGTTGCCACTCAAATCTGGAAGGAAAAAAAATTCCCCGTATTTTCCCTGTACATATATGCAATATATTAAAAGGAAACAACAATTACTGCACTCTTGTGTGAGCTATATTAGGTAAACTATATTTATTAGTTTTAATTGCTGGCAAAACAGCTGAGCATACCTAAATAATGCTATAGTATATGAAATAGTTTAGTACAGCTGAAATATCATGGTTAAATATCCCAAATCATATAGGATTCACAAAATAAATATCAAATCATATAGGATTTTACAAAAATGGCACCCACCGTCTCAGATTTTGATGAAAATTTGTGCACTTATAGAATTTTTGATTCTGATTTCAAAAATATCAATTACATTTAAATCAGTTAAGGGGTTTAAAAGTTATAAGCATTTATATTTCTGCCAAAATGGCACATTTGCCGCCATTTTGATTCATACATCAAAGGGTATTAATGATTGTAACTCATCTTATAACTGTCATAGAGCAATAAATTTTTTTTATTTTGTTCAGAATAAAATAATCTGTCATTTAAACACATTTGTTTGCAAATAATTATCTTAATTATTTAGTAAATGGGTCTGTTTTGCAGTTTTTTGATCAACGGAGTTGAGTAACTTCAGGAGCTGATTTCTGACAACTCGCTCCCTTCAATTTAAAAAATATTTCAGGCAAAGATAGTTGAAAGTGCAAACTAACATCTGATATAAAAAGTTTGATGGGCGGTTCACTTACTTTTAAAAAAAAATACTTTTCTTATGAATTATTATGCGTTAAAAGTATTGGTAGTTTGATGATTCGTAGTCCTTAATTGTAATTGTAACTAGAGTATAATAAATGAGAATGGTAGAAAAATATGTAAAATAAAGTAATAATTTATTAAATAATTTTTTTCTTCTTTATTTGAGCCCCCTCCCCTTCAAAAAAGAAAACGAAAAAATTTGAGAATGAACAGAATTTCACCTTTTTTGTAAATAAAATTATCCAGAATCATATAGCTTTGATAAATGAGTGATCAGAATCTAAAAAAAGATAAATAAAAGTTTCTCTAAAAGAGTAGAGGGTAATACCAATAATAAAAACTTGAACTAACTTTGATCTTTATGGAAGGAGAAAATCAGAATTTATGATGTTGAATAATATCAGTGAGAAAATCATTGTACACTTTATTTTAATTCAAACATTTTGTTTGATTCTAAAATGTAATTCAAGACCAAATTCTGAATATTTATAGTTAATTTTATCCTTTTATTTGTCACAACCAGGGTTGGCAAGGTTTAGAACAGAATGGATTAATTCACGGTTTGAACCATCCTGTCCAAAACCCCTTTGTCCAAAACCCTTTTACTCAAATTATGTCACAATTTTATCTGTACAATATTTAGAAGGTAAAATAAACATAGAACTAATAACATATTGATAATAAATCTACTAGAGAATATTTGTCTTTAAAAATATAATGTTTTATTAATATTGTTTGACTCTTCAATTTAAACAATAAACAAAGGAAGATTAATCAGTAATCAAGTTCAATTGGTCCGCTCCTTCAATAGTACATAACAGAAGTTTGACCTTTGCCATACAGGTTAAGCTATTAGGGACTAAGTGCTTGGTTACTCATAAACAGGTTTATTTATCTATAAGTACTATTCAAGAATACTTTTATTTCATTCATACTCGATTCTTTTAGCATAGTGGTGATACATCACCAATGTCAGTAACTGAAACTGATGTTATGCCTTTCAAAACTGTTAATACATTTTGCAGTTATTTTGTACTTCCAATTTAAACTAATATATTCATATTTAAAAACAATTTCTTTTTAAAATAGATGTCTTTTTTATCATCCTGTGATGCAGAAATTATAAAAAATTTTTAAAAAAATATTGTAAAAAATAAAAGGTTAATGAATTGTGGAGCTTCAAAAATTATAAACCTTTTCCTATTATATTATATTATTTTCCTTTAATAAGTTAAAGTAAATTGTATAAAAAATATCAAATATTTATTGATACATGTAATTATAATGTGTACAATGGTTACACCAATAGATTTTTTTACCGTTTACCAAAGTTCAAGGTTTTGAACACTTTAAGACAGTTTTATCCAGTTTAGGCCTGTCCAAAACCCCAATTCTGGTCACAATGATTGTTATGGTAATGAGATACTCCTAAAAAATTTCATTTAAAATGCTGATAAAGCTCAAAATATTTATTTTCTATTTATTTTAATTATATTGAAATGATTTTAAATCACCAACTATCTGATAATTTGTATGCTCTTATTTCATCACTAACACCTGCAGGCCTTTTTTATTCTGTAAGACTTTTATTATAATTAGATACATCCAAATTTTTTTTCAAAAAAACGTCTGAATAGAAAAAAAAATACTAAAAACTATTGACACACTCCATCCCTACCTTCCTAAAAAAGAAATTTGACTAATCAGAATGTATCATTTGCCAGAACATTTCTGTTTGTTCCAATCAGAATTGAGTCTCATGTAAAATTTATTTTCTTTCAAACCAATAAAATGGTATTTCCATTAATTTAGAACAGAATAGAAATAAGTTTTCAAACATTTTATTTGTATCAATTTGGTATTTAAAGAAGAGTTTTATTATGGAAACCCAAGTATTATGTAGTACTGGATTATCTTTGAAAGATTTTAAATGCAGTTTAAACTCACAGAAGATTTTGAAACTTTCTTTTGAGAACATAGAACTTATTTTATTAAAGAGCAATTTAAATTTTAAGGAATGTTCAACTATATGCCTCATACATGAGGAGCACATCTAGTATCAGAATGAAATATTTATATATATACATAAAAAAAAAAAAAAAAAACCTTGCGACTTATTTAATTCTCCTTCCAATAAGACCAAGAAAGTCTCCCTTCATGTCATAAGTGTAGATCAAGCTAAAACATATAGAGCTAAATTGAAAATTTCAGCAATCCCTGGCCAGAAATTGTGACTTATTTAATTCTCCTTCCAATAAGACCAAGAAAGTCTCCCTTCATGTCATAAGTGTAGATCAAGCTAAAACATATAGAGCTAAATTGAAAATTTCAGCAATCCCTGGCCAGAAATTGTGTTTGTGATGCAGAAATTGCGTTTGTGTTGTTCATTCTCAAATTTTTTCCTTTCTTCTTTTCTTTTCTGAGAGGGGTGAGGCTCAAAGAAAGAAGAAAAAATATAATTTAATAAATGATCACTTTGTTTAACATCATAATCTACCATTCAAATTTTTTTACATAATTTTATTATACTCAAGTTACAATTACAATTAAGGACTATAAATCTTCAAACTACCAGTACTTTTAATGCATATAATTCATAAGAAAAATAATTTTTTAAAAAAAGTGAGTGAACCACCCATCAAAATTTTTATATCAGATGCTAGTTTGCACTTTCAACTATCTTTGCCTAAAATATTTTTGAAATTGAAGGGGGCAAGTTGCCAGAAATCAGCTCCTGAAGTTACTCAACTCTGTTGATCAAAAAACTGCAAAACAGATCCATTTACTAAATAATTAAGATAATTATTTGCAAACAAATGTGTTGAAATGACAGGTTATTTTATTCTGAACAAAAAAAAATTATTGCTCTATGACAAATATAAGGTGAGTTACAATCATTAATAGCCTTTGATGTATGAATCAAAATGGCGGCAAATGTGCCATTTTGGCAAAAATATAAATGCTTATAACTTTTAAACCCCTTAACTGATTTAAATATAATTGATATTTTTGAAATCAGCATCAAAAATTCTATAAGTGTACAAATTTTCATCAAAATCTGAGATGGTGGGTGCCATGGCTGGATGAACTGACATGGAATGACCCAAAAATAAGAAAAAAAATTCCCTGCATTTTCCCAGTTTATAAAGAAAAAATAAAAATTCCCTGCTATTTTAGGTGATTTTTAAATTTCCTGTATTTTCCAGGTTTTCCCTGTGGAGTGGCAACCCTGCCAGATTCCAGTTACCTCCTATATTTGAAAGGTTAAGAATCCAAAGATGCAAAAAAACATATATGTTAATGCAGAGAAAATACATTTTTGTGTTTGATTCATAACTTAATTAATGGTTAGCACTTAATAATTAGCATATTAACTTTCCCACAAGAATTTACATAAACTCCTCCATCTAGAAATAAAAATAAACAAATTATTTTTACTCATAATAAATAATTTCAGTACCTAAACTACTCAAAAAATAGGATGGAAAAAATTCTGCTAAAAATCATTATCTTAAAAGTTATTTCAAAATACAGTAAAAGATAAGAGAAAGAAAAATACATAGCAAATTTTTAAAAAAAATGGAGATGCCTTAAGTTTTGAAAGATAAGTATGTTGAGTTCTTTAAATATAACAAAAAAGTTAAAGTGAAAACAAGCACTGATCTCGTTACAATTACAAAATATAGTTAATACCACTTTAAAATATAATTATCTAAAAAATTTTGTAAAACAATAAAAACTATCAACACCTTCTTGAATGTTCTGAGTAAATTTTCCATTCCAACAATTTTTTAAACATCTTAAAACATTTAAGAATCAAACTAATTTATGTAATACTTTGTATTTGTATGTTTTTATTGCTAGAAAGCAAAGAAGATGTTTAATTACAAACTACTAACATTTTTAAGGATGTTTGGAACAGAAAGCTTTTTTTCTGTTCAACTCTTAAAAAAGTTGTAATTCTTAAATAGAAATAAAGAGAAGGATCTTGAGAAATCTAAATTTTTCTGATCAACAGTCAGGTGGAATTTTGCTAACAAAGAAGAAAAAGCTCGAAATGGATATTTTCAAAAAAAAAAAATGGACAACATATTTCAAAGAAAATAGGCATTTAAACAACTTAATGTGAGTGTCGAAGAAAACAAGCATTTAATTCAGATTTTTATACTACTGTTATAATTATTTTTCAAAAGAATTTCCTGGAACTAAAATAATTTCATAATGCATAAATCTCTACATATGTAATTTTAATTGTAAGTAATTATTCAACAGACTTTTACAAATTCTCAAAATAGTTGAGTGATTTTCCGAACCTCAGACTTCAAGCTTTGAGAAATTAAAAGGTTTTCAAAAAATATATTTGGTTTTATTTTTTAACTCACTGAGATCATCTGAAAAGTTACATTTGCAACTTTTCAAACGATCCTAGTCAACCTAACCTAGCAGTCCAAAATCTTAATCCATAAGGCTTATTCCTAGTGCAGTGATAAGACATGTGCCTATAATACCAAAATATGATGGAAACTTAAAGCATTAAACAAATTCTCAATTTAACTTTTCATTTATAACTACTACAATATATTAACATTATCAATGATATATATTTAAAATAAAAAACTAATAAACATTAAAAGTAAATAATAAATTAAAAGAAATAAATAAAAATAATTTTTATTCCCTTTAAGTTTCTTTTTTTCTGTCTTACTGAACACCACTTTTTACATTTTTTGGCACATGTTCCATCACTGTTAATGTTTAAAATTAATTGAGTGTAATCCAAATTGGTTTAGTTTTATGTCAGAATTTTCGGTTCCATCCTTAATATTGAAAAGAATCATTGTGCTTAAACACCTATTTTGTAAAATGTTTAACACTGATTTTGAGCAATATCCAATTTTGTAAAATATGTCTATCAAATTATGTTTATTTTCTTATATATGTTTTTTAGCTGTATCCAAAACAAACAGCTCAACAATTTAATCTTTTTAATAAATTGCAGATTAAAAAAGTTTTATTTTAATTTTATCAGTTTATTTAATTTTTCATGAAATTCATTATTTTAATTAAATATTTAAGAAAGAGTATGTTAATAAATATGTTTTAATAAAAATTGACCTTTTTTAAAAAATAGTCTGAACATAAAAATTGTCTCTTTATAAAAAACAAGAATAAGAACATTTACATATATTTGTAATAAGTATATTTGTATAAGTACATTTAATGTTAATATTAATGGTTCAATATACGTATAGATATATACAAAATTGTTAAAAAAAGTAAAAACTTTCATAATTCATCACAAACAACTTATTCTATACAGGTTGTCCGAAATACAACAAATGTGGCACACATACAGAATTTAGTGGTGGGATCTTTCCAAAGTTTTCCTAAAGGAATGCAGTGCCTTGCATTTCTTCAGTTTCAGCTGAAACTGTGCTGACAGCAGGTTCAATACATTCAAAGAAATGAAACTGCAAATTTCAAAAAGTTCCGATTTTATAATAATGAAGACTCTGCAGAACAATTTAATGTACAATGAAATATTTGAAAGAAATACTAAACTTTAATATGTGTGATGTAAAATGCACAGATTAAACTCAAACACATATTAAATATTCAGTTACTTTCTAGTATCTGCTCGACATAGCACATTTTGTCGCATTGTGTGAAAAATTATCAAAATTAAGAAAACTATCATTTTTAACCAAATTAACATACACAAATATAGAAAACAGAAAGTCTTCTTAATAATGGAGAACTAGTTGTTTGGGTACATTTTTAAACTGATAATGCAACATATGATTAGCAATAATTACAATAAAACTATAATCAGTAATTTTAAATCTCTAACAATAACAATTTATACAGTTAGAAGATACTTTTTTCTTAAAAAAATTTGATAAATTCTTAAAATGAGCAGTAAATAGCTGGAATCAAATGTAAAACAATTTATGTTCAGTTATAAATTTTAAGCATTGAAATTATACTCACTATCATAACAAAGAAGAAGTTGCAAGCCTTTGGAATTGGGAAGAGTGACTATAGTGTGAGGTGTAATGGAGCCCTGAGACTAAAAGAAATATAAACAACAACATTAAAAACTTTTGAAATGCTTTGGACAATGATTAAAATAAACTAAACAAAGGAGCAGACTATATATATATATATATATATATATATATATATATATATATGTATAAATAAAGGTACTTAAAACAAGAGAATTTCTGACATAAAATTACAAAACAATTAATTATATCTATAAAAAATCATACACAGAAAAAAAAAGATTCTGCACAATCTAGCAGAAAATATATTATGTAAAAAAAGGCCCATCAGCAAAAAATAAATAAATAATATAAAATAAAACAATAATACAATACCAATGTGTAAGATGCAGCAAGTATATAAAAATAGAATAATAATAATAAAAAAAAATACTTGTATAAATGCCTTTCTAATTTAGGACCCAATAAATGTTTCAATGATACTAACAATTCTTTTTAATTGTCACACACATTTAAAAAACCAAATTAGTTCATTTTAATATATATTTCATATGAAAAATCACATGTATTCCAAATTAGTTTCAATTTCCTATTAAAAAAAGTTCTTTGTTACTACTGCAGCAGAATGCTTCAAAATTTAGTGTTTAATGTTAGTATTTTAAGGCTTTTAAAGACAATTTTTGAAGAAAAAACATTATGAATGCAATTTTTGATTATAAAACAGATTTTAATTATATTTTATGAAGTTTGATAAAACCTTAAATAACCCAAGAATACAGGGATTAAACATAGGAACTTCGTATATTAAAACCAGAATTTTAAAAAGTATATATTAACTGACATTTATTATTCTCTATGCATACATGCACACTAGCAAACATTTCAGATTATTTAACATAATTGCAATGAAATACAAATCATGAAAACACTTAATCAGGGAGCTACTTCAATTCGAAACTTCCTTACGATTTTTGTGTATTGTTTACTACAACATTAACTGCTTATTATATCATACTTATTTATTAACCTTTTCAAGAGGGATCGACAAGACATCTAGGTCTGTAGGGGTATCTTTCTGCGACTGGGGGTGGAAATTGTAAAAGGTAGTCTCTGTTCGTAAAAAAATGGTGACGAGAATGAAACAATTTTATACTCTCACTGTTTTTCTTAAACACCGTTCACTACTTCTTTGACTATCGTATTTAGGGATAATACAAGGGCCACCAGAGAGGGACTCTTGTGCTTTTGTATCACTTTATAAGTGCAGAAATCCTTTTTCAGTGGTTTTATTAGATTCAGCATAAAAAATTAAACAAATAACATTTCACATATCGTTTTCTATAATAAATTATCAGCCTATCCTATGTTATTATAACTTATGCACCTTCAAGCATTCATTCATTTGCACCATGTAACACTTTGTCAATCTTTTTGTTTTGAAGTTTATCAATGCAGAATCTCAATAAATAATATTTCAATGTCTACAGGTACATTTATGTTTAAAAAAATTAATGAATGGAAAAAATAATAGAAACAGCTTTTTCTTTTTTGCTGTTATATCAATCCCTCATTCACAACAATTTCTGCAAAAGCAAAATTTAAAGAATCAAGTCTTAGTTTACAATAACATACAAAAGTTTTAATAGCTATAATTATCAGTACCTATAATAATAACTATTTAATACATTACAATTAATATTTGCAATTTTAGTACGTTTATTAAGCATTTCACCTTTAATTTCTATCAAAAAAATTTTACAAGCTGTTTTTTAACATATTTATATTAAAACAAATTTTAAACAATTTGTCTCTGTTCTACAATAAGTCTGAGTAAAAATAGAAGAAATTTAAATAATTTTTGATGCACGAAAAGACAATTTAACTACAAATATAACTATTTGAATGTATTTTTTATCTTTAGAATTGTTAAATCTTTTCAACTTATGAAAATACGTCACTTCAATCAATGATAAATAGTTTTTACCACTTTATTTGCCGGTTTTATGTTTTCACTATTAATGATAATAACAATAAAAACAAGAGGGGAAAACGAAGATAATTCTACTATAATTCCTGACTAATTCGATTGATCTGTTCTTTTCTGTAAGAATGGTCGTTACTATTGAAAATTATTTAATCAAATAAATTCCCTTAATCTTATTTACAATATTATATTAAATAAATTGTGTGATACATAAAAAAACTATTAACTACAATAACTTGGTTAATCATTGACAAAAATTAATACAACATTTTTAATTTAATTTTATTTTCTAAATAGCATATATCGTAATTTAAATCACTAACTCAAAAAATGCTTTAGCCAGTTTCTAAATTTATTTATAACATATCACTCAGAACCTTATTCCTCCAATCTCTTAGTTCGAATCAAATATGTGCTTTGATTTCCAAAGAATTTTCTTTTAAAATAGCTCCCCAACAAGTAATACATGAATATTTCAATTATTGTGCTTCAGTTGCAAATGATTCATATAAAATATTCATATTCAAAACATCATGTCATTTTCTTTTTGTACCAAATTTCATAAATGAATGCATCTTACAGAAACTATGTAGAAACTATAATAGAATTTTTTTTTTTAAAATTCAGGTAATAGATTTATGAAATTTTAATGTTAGTAACCTTTAATGTATTTTATGAATGAAATTTAACTTATGAAATTTTAATGTATTTTAAAATTTAGTTCGATCTAATGAAGATAAACCAATGAGATATTATTAGACTTCATAAAAACTAACTTAAAATTAAATTGAATCTAGCATAATGAGAGGGGAGGAACACGAAAATTGTCACAAAAGAAAAAAGATTAGGAAGAAAAAAAAAATACCATTTATGATTTCATTACAAAAAAAGCATAAAAAATACAGAATTATAAATTACAATTTCAAAATCCGCAATCTTTGAAATCATGAATGAAGTTATAGCTAAAAACTATAAATATATACATGAATTTTTCCTACAAAATAAATATCTTTATTAAAATTCATAGAAAAATAATTTCTTCTTGTCTGCAACAATTATATTCAAAATTTTAAAAATCCAATAAGCACCATATTTATACCAAAAATAGAATAGAAACTCAAAAAATATTATTTTTTTGAGTTTATTTAAAATATTTTACTTCGATATTTATTTCAATTTGAGATAATTTACTTTGACGGTTATGATTACTTTATATTTTTATGCATAATCAAAATTGCTATTCGTTAAATTAAAATAGCAATAAAGAAATTATCTTTGAAAAATAACTTTAAAATATTTTTTTAAACAAAAAAATTTACAAAATTTAAATTAACTACAAAAAAAGCAGGAAAGAAAACAGTAGATGTATACCCAAATTTATAATTGATATTTGAAAGTAAGTGGGAAATGTAAACAAAAAAATTTACAAAATTTAATTAACTACAAAAAAAGCAGGAAAGAAAACAGTAGATGTATACCCAAACTTATAATTGATATTTGAAAGTAAGTGGGAAATGTAGAAAACATTTTCTACCCTTATGAGAAAGTGTTGCATAAAACAATAAAACACATCCCACAGCCACCCCTTCTCCCAGAAAAAGGTCAAAGCTGAACTATCTATATTAGAGGTTTATACTTAAAGAGTTTTACAACAAATAGCTTTACAATTGTATAGATTAGGGTTGTAGTAGAAAAATGTGGCAAAATAAATTGCAACACTTAATGAAGTTTCCATTCTTATTCTACTTCAAAATCCACATTTCATTACTTTTTAGTCAAAGGATACATATTTACACCCCAAGTTGATTAAATTATTGAATAACTGAGTCAGCTCTTTAAATATAAGAACTAAAGCTTATTTTTAGCTAATTCGCAAAGTTCTCTATCAAGAATAACTTTTTGGTAATAAAACTAGTATTTGATCAGAAAATTATCAGTTTATTTAGGGGAAGTCATAAGATTACAGTTGGTTCAAAACTATACGTCAAAAATGTGAAGGCAGCTAGAGGTGACCTAAATAAACTGATTTTGTATAGGAATGTACAATATATGCTCAAATGCAGTGTTAAAAGTGCTAGCATGTAATGCAGTATTACTCCCAAGTAATTGAAAAACAAGTTAGATAAAAGATTTATTAACAGTTCCTAATATTAACAGATTTATTAACAGTTCCTAATATTAACAGATTTATTAACAGTTCCTAATAGCTTGCAACCAGTCTACAATCAAATTATAGAATTACTTAATAGAGCGAGTATCAACAAGATTCAAAGAAGTGGCGCATGAATTGGTGTTCATTAGCAAAAACAGTCAGCACATTTTCAGTGGCAACCAGATCTTTAGATGTTTCAAGACTATTGATTGTACAGGTTACTTGTTTTATATTTGACCCCACATGAAGAAATACAAGCATGTCAAATGTGGAGAATGCGGTGGCCAGTTCAGGAACGTGAGAAGAAATATATAAAAAGCAAGCAGCAATGATATTTTTATCTGCATCAAAAATTAGGATTAGAGCGCATGAAGCATAAACTAAAAGCTAAATAATGTATTCATATTTAAAACATACCCGATTGCGAAACTATCCAAAAGGAGCGCAAGAAAAAGATCAACGGAAATATTATTATTCAATTAAGAAATCATCAAGGTGCTTAATGAAGTGGAAATAGATGCAGAAATTGTTTAACAGTGACTATAAGGCTTCTAAAATGTAAAACTATCATTTAATTTAAAGAAAAGAGCTTTGAAGTAAACTAAATAAAAGATTTAAAAAAAGTTAATTTTATGTAAAATAAAAATTTATTTATTCAAGTGTAAACTATCAGCAAAAATAAAATAAACTTTATGCATAAAATTTACATTTCCTTGAATCTCTTACAGATTGAAAATTGTCATCAAATCCGAGGAAATTAACTCCAATGAATTTTTCCTATGATTTATCTTGGTGATAAGAATTTGTGTGACACCTCAAAATTTTGGCACGTCTAAAAAGATACTTGTATAAGGAATGGGGCAAAATATTAGGTAAACTGCACCATGCATACATATAAAATTCAGTGACCTGCATACAACTCTGCATTAAATGCAAAGGTCTTCACTTTGAAAATTTGTTATTATATTACAGGCAATAAAGTTTTCAAACTCATTTGAAACTCTGGTACTGATATTTTTCTAAGCTTTAAAGTTGTAGAGCATGCGTGTCAGCTTATCTCTTATAACTCTGTAATTTTAAACTATGCACAAATTTTCAAACAAACCATGGAGTGAGGGATATTTGTGTTGCAGTATGCCACTTATTGTAAGTTTTTAAGACTAATTTCGTATAATTTATAATAAATATCTTCCACGTTATTATGTACATCATGACAATCAGCCACAAAATGTCAAGATATGAACTAAAGTGATCTTCAAGAACACAGAAACAGATTCCTGTGGCTAAATATTATATTAAAACTATTAGTCTAGTAAAAATAGCATGTAGTCTAGTACTCTAACAAAAAGAATACAAACTTTACTCACTTAACTATTCTTTTACTCTAGTTACATCAGAAAAAGAATAAGGTAAACTACTAAGAAAACAAAGACAAAAAAAACAAAAACACAATTCAATGACATCTTGATAACCACATGCTTGAGAACTAAATAATAGATATGAAGATCTATCACCAGATCATAGTTTAGAGACCCACAGAAAACTCAAACAATAGTTACAAAAAAATTCATTAAAACTCAGAAGGATATCAAAATAATTTACTCACATGAGCGGGTATATAAATATCATAGACAGCACCAGAATCCAAATCTACAGCATGAAAATCTTCAGTAGAACCGCACACTTATTTGAGCCAAACACCCTCTTCAATCGTCATATCTATTAGAGCAGGCCGGTGAGCTAAGTCTGCAAAAGACTTGAAGGCCATAAATTTGTGATACGGTATTGGTGCTTCCATGCTTTCTTTCAAGGCGATCACAAGGAACTTTATTCTTTCAAATTCGACTGGAAAAAAATTATAAAAACAGTCACTCTTTGGTATAGTAGTGATATATTACTCATAAAGTTCTTAAAATTATAAAATAAAGAAATCAAATACTGGTAAGAACTGAACTCTTAATTAGAATTAATCATCATTACAATGCTGTGATAAGTAGTCTAAGGAAAAACCTACTAACAGGTTTATAAATAATATTTGTTATGCTTTGAAATGGTTTAAGATTAAGATTAATCGTTTAAGATTACACATATTAGAATTGATGTAAATATAAAATTCAAAATAAAGTTTTAAATATTAACATCACTAAACAAAGAAATCATACTTCTGTTAAAAGAAGACACTTTTCAAGAATTTATAACTGTGTGAGTCATTAAAATGAATAGTCTAAATATAAACACTGCAAGCTGTTTTTTTTAAGCAAAAAACACAGTGGTACCTCGTTAATGTGAAAATGCTTAACATAATTTTTTAACAGGGTGCTTAGCCAGATTTTTTAACAAAAAATAAGTACCTTTTATATACTTTTTAAGCATTCTAATTAGGATCTGTGCAGTAATAAAAATATTTTTTTTCTATTGTTTAAGGTTCTTACTTTATAAACATAATAAAATTCAAAAGAATCAAAATTAATTTAAAAAATTCAAAATCATCATAATAAAATTCACAAACAATAAAATTCAAGAAAATTTTTGAAAAAATTACGCAATCAAGGTAAAGTAACTAGTTTCTGATAAATATTGCAGAGAAAAATTTGAAAATCGTGCTTTTTTTTGTAATTTAGAACGAGAATCGACAAGGCATAAGAAAAACCTCATTTTAAAATATAGAAAATTATGCACTTTTTACAAACCCGAAGTAAAAAAAACCCCACCTTTAAGGGTGTTTAAAAAACGCAAACAAAAAAATAAGCAACTTTAAGCACTTTTTAAAAATGCTACGCACCCTGTTTAACATGAACTAATTTTTTATTTCCTGCTTAATTGATTACGTACATAATACTTTAAAGTACTTTTAACATGAAATATCTTTTAAGGCAGGGGTCGGCAACCTGTTTGTCCTTAAGGGCGCAATACTAAATTTTAAAATCACCGAGGGCGCATATTTTACAGATAATCAACAGGTATAAATAGGCATTAAAAAAACAGATTTTTATAACTTTATTTTGTTGGTGTCATACATAATGATACATATAATTCAGTGTGAAACTTGGGTGTCCATATTTTCAGCTAATTTCTCATAATTGGGGATATATTTAGAGTTCCCGGTCCTTAAACAATTATCTAAATGTCAGTCATTAAGCTTTGTTCGGTATTTTGATTTCAAATATTTCATATTTGAGAACAAAGACTCGCAATTGTATGTTGTTGCACAATATGAATACATTTTTAGCGCACATTTCCTTAAAATAGGATACCTATTTCATCGACTGAGTTCCAAAACATTTTATCATTACTATGCGCTTTTAAAATAATATCACTTTGCAAGTTTATTATTTCTAATTCTAGGTCTTTGATATTATGAAGCTCGAAATACACTGAGACTATTTCAAGGACATCATCTTCAGTAACATTGAATGGATTTATGAAAAATTTTAGAACGGGTTCTAATGCTGCAAAATCTTCAAATCTAGAAGAAAACTCTTCTATTAGCTTATCTATAATTTCTAAATATGATGTAGCAGTAAAATTTTCATTATTCAAATTTAAACTCTAAACAGTATATTTTATATTTGGGAAATGTGATAATGATTTTTTCAATAGATGGGATTTCAACAACACTAACATGCATTAGAATGCATTTACTGCACTAATCATGTCAGCGATATGCTGATTTTTCTCTTGCATTTTTAAATTTAATTCATTCAACTTTGCCGTTATATCTGTCAGAAATCCGAGGTCGATTAGCCAATCCTTATTTTCCAATTGCTCGTAAAATTCGCCTCTTGATTCAATAAATTCCTTTATTTGTGGCAAAAGCATGATAAACCGCTCAAGTATTTTACCTCTGCTCAGCCACCTCACTTCAGTATGTAAAAGAAGATCTGTGAACTGAACGTCCTCATCTTCTAAAAGTAATTTAAACAATCTGTGTTGCATAGCTCCCGATCTTATGGAATTAATAATTTTTGTTACTATCCCAAATACGGGTTGAAAACCGATTGTTTTTGCGCATAACATTTCCTGATGTATGAGGCAATGATAAGAAATAAATTTCGGGAATAAGGAATCCTGTCTACATAAGGCAATAAATCCTTTTTTCTTACCAGTCATCGCTGGTGTCCTGTCTGTTGTAATTGACAATAACTTTTGTACAGGTAATTTAACGTCTGTTATATACTTTTTAAAAGTAGAAAAGATATCTTCTCCTCTGGTGCTTCCCTTTTATGGCAGAACTTTAAGGAATTCTTCTTTTGTAAAATCAGAAAATACCATCTTCACGCAAATTGCTAATTGTGATATATTTGTCACGTCTGTCGATTCATCCATCTGTAGCGAAAAGAAAATACAATTTTCCATATAATTTGCTAATTCTGCCTCCAAATTCTCCGCAATTACTTCAATTCTTCTAGTAACAGTTCGTGCTGATAATTGCAACGTATTTATAGCTGAAACTATTTCCTTTTTATTTCTAAATTCTTCAAAAAGTGAATCAGCAGCTTCTACCATGGCTTCTTTCACTAATTCTCCATCTGTAAATGGTTCTTTATTCTTAGCTAGCAAATGCGATATTTTATATGACGCGATCATTGCTGCTTTATGTTGTTGCAGTGGTTTAGTAAAAAAACTTTGCTGGTTAGTTATTGAAGATTTTAAAGAAATAATTTTTTTTCTTCTAATTTCAGAGTTCATTGGATAGTCAGTATCAAAATTGGTATGAACAGTCTTAGAATGTCGTTCAACATTACTTTTCTTGAGAATCGCAACACTATTATTACACAACAAACGAATACACTTCCCTTTGTAATCAACGAAACAATATAGATGTTCCCATTCATCGTTAAAATAATATGTTCTTTTTCATTTACATTTATCCATGAAGGGTGTTAAAAAACAAAAAACTAGAACTATAACAACTCTATTTTAAAAAGAAACACAACGTTATTAAACTTAACAACGTTTATTATTTAAAACATAACGAAAGCATAGCAAAGAAGCGTTATACCAAAGATAAACAAACACAAGCTCAAACATAAAAGCAAACTGAAACTAAAACAGCACGTTACAATACAGTCACAGTTAACCTAGCTGATGCGTCAGAAACTACATCAGTGGCGAAACTAGATCACCCATCCAAACTAGGTCATTGTTTAATTTGTTAATGATTTACACATAATAAGCTTAAAAGTATATTTGGTGACCGTTAATAATAAAAAATAAATGAAATCAAATAAAAATTAATTACATTGATTAAAATCAAAAGCTGAATCATAAAACATGCATTAAAAGCTATTTCAGTTTCCCTATAAGCTAATAAAAAATAATTCATTAATAACTAAAATATAACTTTAAGGAATATATAAAAAAGAATTCTGAACTTGAATATGGGTTAAACTGATAATACACTAGCTAATACTCACTCCATCAGTTCTTAATATTTTGCTCCTCAGCCATGAGAGGTAATATACGCGTACTCAACATTTTTCGCCAGACACTGTGACAAAAATATTTTGGCCATCTAGGACTTCCATTTGCCGAAATTTTCTCCTCAATATTAACTGGTACACCTTACCTTGACCACTACGGTCAAGAAGCATGAGTCTATTCTCTGTACCAATCAGTAGATTTACTCCTAAGTAACAACAGTTTATATTAAAAAAACAATAAAATAAATTTTAGCTACAAAATTAAGTTCAAAAAGAAATTAATATAAAAAATTATAATTCCAAGCAACAGTGTGATAAAATATTGCTATCAGCAATGTAAAAATTCCACCTGATGCTTAAGTCACAGTTAGTAGCACAAACAAATAAATAAGTAAATTACACAATGCAATGAGTTTAAACCAGCTTTTAATCTATTTTAATAAATGTTAACCTGATTTAATTCCAATTAATATCAGCAAATTACAAATTAATTTTTTTCTACAAAATAATTTATAATTTTATTATGCCATATTAAAAATTTAATGTCCTTTTTCGTTACCCCCCGAGAAAACTTAGAAGGATACACAATAAAACATTTAAACATCGTGTTGCAATAATAATGAGTGATAATTTATTAATAAATTAATAACGTAAGGTTTACTGTTTACTTTTCACACTAAAAATAAACACCATTATTAAAAAAAATATTTCACTATTGAATGCTTGACTTTCAAACAAATGGCATGTTTTTACAGTTTTTTATTTATTTATTTTGATTTCTTTTGCGAGTAGCAGAAACGATCATCGCCTGGTGAATTACCTTGAAAAGGCAAGATCCGCTGTTTGAAGTGAAATTATTTAGTTGTAAGTGAACTCATTTATTTAAGAAGGTTGAAAAAACAATCATATTTTAAAATAACAATTTAATTTGATAACTATTAATGAAAATAATAATGAAATTATTAACGAAGATAAACTCATAAAATCTATATGAAAAATATCAATGGTTAAAAGCCTAGTTTTTAAAATATACAAAAAAATGCCATCCAAAAATTTTTAAAACAATTATAGTCTTTTTCTTTGTAAAAAAGCCAGCAGTTAAAATATGCAAGTACATACAAACGTAAGTCAATATAAAGGGCTATAATGTATTCAGTCTTGTTCTAAATGTATCACGTTTTTTTTAAAAAAACTCACACCTAATTTTATCACTAATCTAGCACTAAAACTAAATCAGGTAATTTGGATATAAACTTTTGATGTTTGAGAAAAAGGATTTTGTTTTCAAAAGGAAATGAACACATTATGAGGAGTGAAATAAGAACTAATAAGCACTTTATAGGAACCCTGTAACAGAATTTAGGTTTCAGGAATAATATTTACATAATTTACTTTGCTAAATAATCGCG
Source organism: Parasteatoda tepidariorum (assembly GCF_982258835.1). NCBI lineage: Eukaryota > Metazoa > Arthropoda > Arachnida > Araneae > Theridiidae > Parasteatoda > Parasteatoda tepidariorum. Next base: position 129,396,528 of record NC_141755.1, on the reverse strand, counting down.
TATCAAAAAAGAGACAGAGAAAATATTTTTAAAAAAGTGCTCGATTCTCACTCCATAAGGCAGCACATAGAATATCAGAGTTGAATCGTGCTTTCTTATTTCTGGAGTGTCATCAGATGACTCGCGCGATGTTGGTGTAACATTGTCACTAACATGGCTCTCTCTCCTTGGAGATGGAAAGGGACCAGTACCATCACCAAACCCAAATGTGAGAAAAGAGCGCTGTTTGAGTTGTAGTTGAGGAGGGGCCTTTTCAACAGCTTGCCTATACTGTTACATAAAAGAATAAAGTTATTCAATTAAAAAAATAAAACTAAGAGGTCAACAGACAATAAAGCAATATAAAAAGCAAGCATCAAGAAACTATAAATATTAATTCATGCTGTATTATTTAAAATTAGCACAACAAACAAAGCCAATACTTATTTTAAAAAAAGTGGTGATTTTATTTTAACATTTAGTGCAATTGCAATAACATATAAAAAAATTTTTAACACTTATTTCCTGATATATCTGCAATGAAAATTAAGATACTTTTATTATACTGATTTCTTTAGAATATTTAAAGCGAAAGTCAAATTTATACATAAGTAATATTACTTTTCATTTCAGTTAAAATAAAAACTAAATATTTTCAACAAAAGTTATGTAATGAATGTATATGTAGTTACATATGTTATAGTGAATGCTAAAAACTTGGTAATTTCTCTTTCCAATAACATAACTAATTACTATTAAAAAAGATAACCATACACAAAAATTTTAATGAGACTTAAAACTAGAATATTATATTATGTTGTTCCATTTAAAATATGTTATTTATAAATTCTAAAAGCAAACAAACAAAATTATCATAATTCCTACTTAAAAAGCATAACTCTCTCAAACTCTCTCTAGAAACACATAAAATTTAAGCGAATATTTTATTTAAAAAAAAAAATCACATATTAATAGCACATGTGGGTATATTTTCTGATAATTAACTTTAAAAATTATTAATGTTTCAGTCACTAGAATATCTTACTTAAAATATATATTGAATGAACCAGTTATACAAGTCACAATAGGAAAAACGAATTTCTTAATTCTAACTAATATTTTGCAGGGGTGACATTAAAGAAATGGGGAAACAGAAGGAAAAAAAAAATATTATGCTTTAAAAACAAATAAGAATATTTTAAGTGCAATAAATGTATCAAGTAACAAATCAACTAGATGTTTCCAGGGGTCTGTCCAGACATTTTGTAAAAGGTTCGTTTTTGTAAAATTGTGAAAAAATTAATCGTAATTTGTGAATAAAAAATAAACGTTAAGTCACATTCTTTCAACCAGGGTCCTGCTTTTATGAATTTGTGCAAATAGGGTCCTGTTATTGCAAAAATCCTTTACAGTGAGTTTTTAAATTGTAAATGGATACAAGATTATGCTCAACACTGTAAAATAATAATAAAAACAAATTAAATTTTCAAAAATAAACAGCTATTGCTGCTACTAAATTAGAAATGCAACACACAAATATTTGGTATTTAGTCTATACTTAGTTCCTTTGCATTTGTCTTTCTCCCCCCCTCCCCGCTTCCTGGGAAAGGTTCATTCGATTAGCAAAACAATAATGAAGATAAACAAATCTGTGAAGGGTCCACTTTTAAGTTAAAATATTTTGTTAAGGGTTTGTTAATGGACCCAAATTTCTTCTAAATAGACCTTAATTTTTGAAACCAATGCCATACAGTGTGCTTATTCACAGCACTACCCCCTGACACTTGACATATTCGGAGTTTTCATGCAGCTAGTGATAAGCAGTGTATGGTGTACCTGCTTTTATAACAACCAATATTCCTACTCTGAACCGACAGGATTTTTGTCCACTTTACACACCAATTTACTTTTCACTCAATGGCAAAGAAAAGACAGCAAGAACTTTATTAGTTACCATATATATATTATATTAAATATTAACTCATGCATGCATTTTAAAGTTTAAAATATATACACACTTAAATATAGTAATATAGTTAACAATTATGTTTAAATTGAGATTATAGTTCAAAATTAACTCTTACTTTAATTTAAAAAATCTGTGTTAAAATATAAATTTTAGTCAGTAATTTTATAAAAAGAGTTTTCAGAAGAACTTTTGTTTATTATACTATAACCAATACTTAAAGTTTATTTATATACACTGGTTATTTTAGATAATAGTGCATAATAATGGTGAAAATTTTGTTTTATATAATTTGAATTCTTAACTGTAACAAAAGAGGAATTTTTCAATACACTTTTTTTCATAAGTTTAGCTATTTAAAATATCAATATTAATGTTATACCAATACATAAAAGCAATTCTTAAGGTTTTTGATAGCTTTCACTGTGATGGTTTCACACACAGTTATCTTAAAAAGCTAAAAGTGTAAAAAAAAAAAAAAAAAACTTGTTCACAATAATTAAGTCTTACTACAATTTTAGTAACACAACAGTTATAAAAATCACAAGTAATACCTCATCTGATATTGTTGAGTCTTGAAGCCTATGCTGTGGTGAAGACTGATGATCAGACGTGTTCGAAGCATGCTGCTGCAAGAGGTCAGGTACAACACCCATAGAACGTGCTAGCGGTCATCCCTATATTACCAGGAGAGCTTTGAGTCCAGGACCTCAATCACAGCCACCGCTTGATGAACTCCAATCCGTTCGCTCCCTATCACTGCAAATAACAAAAGAGCTTTAGTTTTCAGAACTAAACACAATTAAAAAGGAGAGAAAATTTAAAATCTCTGGAATTTAAAGTATAGCAGATATGCTTCTAGTCAGCTACACGTTTATGCAGATTTTGTTGCTATTACAAGAGTAATACTGTTTTACTACAGTGTGTTCCATAATTCAAGCAGGAAATAATTTTGATTGAAAACACAAGTTTTAAACCAAAAATTGTGATTTAAAAAAAAAAAAAACAACAAAAAAACAACCTAGAATTGCATGTGTGATAGCGCATATGAAATTGCATGTGAACCATCCGGGGCAATCCCTTGATTACATCCGATTTGCTATTTTAATAATCCTCTATCAACCCCTCATTTTTTATGAGCCGTCCCTTCGCTCTTTTCTCTTAGATATGCCAGATATCCTCCACAATATGAGGAGCCACAATCGCAAACCATATAAAAGTTTAACATTTTTAAAAACACAAAGTAGCCTTCGAATTTTATTTCAATTGAAAATAAAGTAAAGTAAAAATAATTGATGGTTTTTGCAATAATTTTTTTCACAGGGGTCCATTGAAAAAGGGTCCATTATACCAAAAAGGTTAAGAAACACTGGTTTAGAATGAACATTGCAAACTTAATATCTTAGCATGAAAGTTACAAAACAAAGAATTAAAGATAAAATTTCTATTAAAAATAGCAATCGGAATTCTGAGAAATAACAATGCTCAGAACATTTCAGATGAACAAAATTTAAGTATTACACAATAAACGCAAATTTATTAAGAAAATAAATAAATAAAAGATCAAGGTCCTTGAATATTAACCACTGTCTTAAGCTACTTAATGAATTATTTAAATTTTTATCTCTTATATTAATAATTTCTACCTTAGTAAATTTCTTGTTTACTTTGTTACAGAATAACAAATTACTTATTTATCACTTCAAAAGAAAGGAGAACATTTATAATAAATTTGAAACTAAAACTAGCTCAAAAATAAAAAGTGCAGAATCCACCTAAAAAAAAACAAAAATCCATAATTTTTTCGATCTGATGATATCCATATACAATTTTTGTACACATACCTTTTACTACAGACTCTTCCTTAAAAGTAATCAAACAGTAAGTATGACGTTTTAAATTAAAACGGCTACTCGAAATAATAATATATTAAATTTAATAATAAATTGAAAACGCTTAAAACTAATTTCGTTGGACTTAATTGACGTGGTTACATAATTGCATAAACATGCAAATTAATTAAATTCATTGGGGCAATAATAATTCAACTTTAACAATTCATCCACAAGGAACATCTAGCAGAACAGACACAAGGGCTATCACACCAGTTACGATTCATTCAAAAGGCGTATTCAACAGAACAAATAACAGAACTTCCACACAAATTAACATTAACAGGGCGATTACAATTAAGTTAAATTGATTCATTCAGAAGGCACATTCAACAGATCAAGCAAAAGAAACAGTCAAATGATATGCAAATATGTAACTATGTCAACGCATGTAAAGAATTTAGCGCCAAAAACAATATTATTTATATAAAAATTACAATAAATGTCGCCAACATGCCTAAATACTCGAGTATGCGACCTTTCATTAGTCAACCAACAATACACGTAGCCGTGAATTTAAAAAAGATTGTGTACCCTGAAATAGGTAGATACTATTTTTAAAAAAAATGCATTTCTATTTTAATTGAATTCTTTAATTTAAAAATCCAAACTAATAGCAAATTTAAATGGTAAAAATAAAGTATTGGTTTAGAACCAATTTCCAAAGTTTGTGCGAAAATATTTACGCTTTTAGCTTACTTGTTTTCTATGACGTTTTTAGTTTTCCTTGGAATTCAAATTTTATAAGGGGTAAGATAAAAGCGCGCAGCAACCTATTAAGTAAACATCTTGAAAGGGAGCAGAAATAAGAATAAATAGCTTTAGTGTAGAGGTTGCTGGTCGAATCCTTTTACCCTGGATTTTATTCCAAATATTCCTATTTCCTGGTATATATATGTCCCGCAGTGGTTCCCAGGCAGATCACTGAAGTCAAATGTTCGAATATAACACCAATTTTCCTAAACAACTCGTAGACAATTTTGACTGAAATAAAATTATCGCCGATTTCCAGAAAAATATTAGTTGCTAAAAAATTACCTTTGATTATCTTCCTGGATCAAGTATTGAGAGAAATTTGCTTTCGTAGAGAACTCTTTGGTGCAACTATCCCACATTTGCGTAACATGGAGAGGAAAACCACGAAAACTTATTTCGGTTAGCCTGACGGCAAGGGGACTTTAACCCATGATTCGTCTACCACTGAGGATATTTCACATCAGCACTGTGGATGGTGAGAGCCGGGTGCGGAATTCGTATCGACCAGCAATTGTATCCTACCAGGTTTACCTGATCGGGAGGCGAGCTCTCTATCCCCTGAGCCACCACGGCTCAATACTATCATTTTTATTTTATGATCGTCGTTGAACAGCTGACCTAATTCTGGGTTTCGATTACCAATGTTCAATTCTGTATCCTTGTAATTTTGATCACATTCTAGAAAACAAGGGAGCTCCTGGATCAGTACCCCCAGAGTTTTTGATTTGTAATGGGAACATGGAGGACTTTGTGACCTGACAGATTTAACGGGCATCAGTCACTATTTACTACACGGGGAGTCATCGGCCGGCGATCTCTTCGACATGGGCCCAGTATCCTACGAACTAGGCTATCCTAGCCCTCTCTTGTAATTTTTTTTATATCCGATTTTGGGTCCTCTCTTGTAGTTAAAATTGGCGATTCAAGGTCACTGTCACTTTCTTCGTCGCTATGGTAACAATGTGACTGCCAACAATGCCACTATTTTTTTTCAAGCCGCAATTAATGAATATCTATAACTCATAACTGTATATTATTATAATTACGGGGGTGGGGGAAAGTGAGATATGCGGATACTGTGGTGAAGTGTACAATCACCGCATTATGTTGTTCGGGCAGAATATCGAAAAGACGATATTTCATTTATGAAAACCAATGTTATCATTTGGGATGTGAGCGAAAACTCTTATCTGGATGAACTGCATAACTGTCACTACATTAAAAAAAATGAAATAATTAAAGTTTGTACAGACGAACCTCGCTATAGTGAGCGTTCAAAGGACAGAAATTTCGGTTCACTATAACCGGGACTTCTCTATAACCATTCCGCAAACGATTTTAACTAATGGTTCCAAACCCCCCCCCCTTTTATTACGCATTATTTAAATTATTGACACATAGAACGAAATACAAAAATGACTGAAAAATAATACGTCTTGCGTGCAAAAATTTTTTTTAGTTATCTTTAGTTGATGAGCAATTCTCAATATCGCGAATATTGAAACACTTCCCGACTCTCCGATAATTTTTCTAGAATTTATGTTATTCCGCTTTTTATTAAACCTGTCTAACCAGCCATTCGAGCACTTGAAAGTAATCTCACCCAATCGCTTAGCAAATTCATCGGCTTTGACTTGAATCACTTGTGGCCAGACCAGGGGCCCCCATCAGGGGGGAAGGTTTGCGCACGATGCGCCCACTTAAAGCTTGGGGGGGGGGAGGAATTTTTACTCTAAATAAAACGAATAGTTTTTTTTTGGGGGGGGGGGGGGAATTCAGAATTTGCCCAATAATGCACCCAAAAGCTTGGGGGGGGATGGGGGCCACTGGGCCAGACATTGGAAGAGGGCGGCTTCTTTGAATGCTGAACCCATTCAATAATGAAGCACACAAGAAAAAATGCATATTGCTACATTCCATGCTATAGATGGTTTTTAAAAATCGGTATATGTATTTGTTTTGAGGTAGACATTTCAAAATTATTGCGAAAAAATGAAGAAAATAAGATGAAAAAAAGTACATACTATCCAAATTCTCTTCTGTCTTTGGTTCACTATATCTACAAAAAATAACATTATACGTGTGCAGCAAGGCAGGGAACGAACATTTCGTTCACTTTATCCGGGAATTCACTATAAACCGTGTTCACTATAGCGAGGTTTGACTGTATTCTCAACTTGGTGGTTCATGATATTATTGAATTCACGAACGCTGATTTAAATAATAGCAATTCTTCATTTTTTCTTTTTAAATATAATCTCCAGCTTGCTAGATTGCTTCTCATTATGTTTTTATTTAAATATTATTTTTTGAAAAAAATAAAATAAATTTTTTTTTGTTTTTTTTTTTGAGAAATAAAACTTATATTTAAGAACTATCGCATTTTGTGAATTTGCATTTATAATTGTTGATAAAAATTTATTAATAATTTTAGCGTAGAAAAATAAACGAAACACTAATTCGTATCTCTGAAGCAATAAATTTGTGAATCAATCATAGACACAATGAATGAGCAAATTTATGAAACAGAGAATTAATAAAGTCGTCAATCAATGATTATCAGCGATTCAATAAATTAGCAAACTTTTGACTTAATGAATTGATAAATAAGAGAATGCATGTATCAACAATCGATTCATCAGAGACTTAATCATCGAATGCGTGATTTAACAGGTGAGTGAATTATTGAATCGATAAATATGTAAACGAAAATGAAAGAGAATCAACACATTACTGAATCAATAAATGCGACTAATACTGAATCAATTACTGAATGCGACTAAGAGTTCAATCGACTAGAAGTTCAAAGAATCACTGATTACTGATTCGCTTCTCATTGATTCATTTTTTCTTTAATACTCTAATTCAGTAATTCGCTGTTTCATTTTCCTACTAATAATTTAATTCATCTTTTCTTGCTTTCATCCCCTGACTGATAATCAGATGCATTCAATTTTGGTTTATTTCACTTTATCCGTTTTTTAATATGGTAATTTATTTTTGATACATCGATTAACTGTTTTTTTTTTTTCAATTTAATGATTCATTATCCACTGACTCGTTCATTTATTAATTTGCTCATTCATGGATTTGAAGATTCTTGAATTTCATTCTTAGCCTTATTCTATACTTATTTGGACATTTTATTATACTTATTTCATTTTTTACTGTTATGTGTGCACTAAATGCGAAAATACGGATAACTATTACAATCTAATAAGTAACTACGAGTATATAAATAAATTTCAGATGTTTATGATAAAGATAAATAATCAAATTTAAAGAAAAAAAGGAAACTCTGGTTAGTAAGCTTGTTTAACTGAAATTCTGTAGTTTCATATTACATTCAGAAAACATTTCTGACTCTTACTAAAATAAGTAAACCGTTTCTAATCTTGATTTCTCTTCGTTTCTAATAAGTACAGAAGTAAATTAATGAAAGAAAAAAATAATAACTAATTTAAGCCAATCCAACACTAAAATTCCACAATATAATTGTATTTTCCACCATATATGAGAGTCTTTCAAATGAAACCTGGTCAATGCGTCTAACTTTGCATTAGACGTCATGGGGAGCCACGTAACTGCGTGTATGGCTGCACCATCTATTGGTAGAGAGGCTGACGTATGAGCAACGTTTGAGGTTGCATAGCGACAGTGTGGTTGCACGTCGAAGAGAAGGTGGTCATGCAAGTTATCGTCCACTACGGAACATGCAGGCGAGTAAGCAGGAGCAACGAGTTTCGGTGGGAAACGCTGGAACATCCACCGTACTGTCCAGACCTTTCACCGTGCGTCTTTCATGTTTTTGGATCTCTGAAACAAGCTATTCAAGGATATCTTTTCAAAATGGACGACGAGGTGTGTGACTGGGTCCAGGCCTGGATCCGACAGCAGCCTACTAGCTTCTTCTAAGATGTAATAGACCAGCTAGTGTCGCAATGGGATGAATGTGTGCTAACAGTTTTGGCGACTATTTTTGAGTATGTGTACTATGTATAAGTACATTTGTGAGTTAATAAAATTGTTCCCGTTACTTTACACTAATGACCGGGTTTCATTTGAATGTCCCTTATATACATAACATAACCAAGAACATAAACCAACATTGAAAGGAAAATGATTTTAAAAAATATTCAGTAAAACGTCATCACATTAAAAAAAAATAATTTTAATACATTTTTACAACTCTTTTTACAAGAACTTTTACTTTATCCTCATCGTGATGCCGCAAATTGCCTCATCTTTAAATACTCTTCATATTATTTTATGTATAACACACAGAAAGAATTGTCCTTTGTTATCATCTATGAAAAATATATATTCTTATCTGAAAAATAATATACTAGCTTCTTTAATACTTTATAAAGGTTTGTAGAAATTAAATTTCTTCCCTTCTAAATCCTCCTTCGTAGAGCTACTTTCTTTTACTGCATTCCATTTGTATAAATACATTTATTGAAGAATTTAATGAATAATAAATAAATAAATTTATAATCGAACATTTACCTGAATCCTGACAGACAGGAAGCAGCCATCTTCTTCATAAAATTCATTTCTACAAATATTATAGATAATGCATTATAATAACTATAAATACAACTTTATTATGATTAAATAAACTAAAACGGAAAGATATTTGATTAAAAAAACTTCATTCTCTTCAGAAAATATATAGACTGAAAATAACAGTCGACATGTTTCAGAAATAGGCTTCTATTTTCAAGGCTTGTTATTTAACCCTACGAAATTTGTTACTTTACAGAATTTACTTTGCCGTTTTTTTTTTGCAGCTTGTTATAAAATTGCTTCGATCCTCTCCAGTTTTGGTTCATTTTGAGGTTTGATAGGTCTCTAAAACATTCCATCAGTTTTGATTATAGTTGAAGGCACATTCCTTGCAGTACAACCTTGACTACATTCCTTGCTGTACAAACGCTTTAAAACTTGATTGAAAGTACTCGACAGACATTATCAGGAATATGAGAAATCATCAATTGCTGCCTCATGAACCCGATGCGTCGTCGCTTTCCAATGAAGTAAAACGAGTTTGAATCCAAGCGATATCGGAATTCTTCACCCAGCTGGCACCGACCACAGTGCTAACTTAGAGTATCTTCAGTGATAGACGGTTCGTGGGTTAGAGTCCCTTTGCCATCGGGCTAACCGTGGTAGTTTTTCTAAAGTAAATTTGGAATTAGTTCCATCAATGAGTCCTACATTAAAGCGAATTCCTCCCAATATTTTATCCCGCAGTTCCCGTGTCTTCGAGACGAGGGATAAAATTACAACTCTATGGAGTAGAAAATTAGTAGTCGTAAATGAAAATTGGGTCAGCTGTTCAACGATGATTATAAAACAAAATTGTCGCACATAAGCCGTGAGGGCTGAGAGGATAGAGTGCTCGACTCAAAATGAGGTGATTCGAATACCAGCGAGGGCCAGTCGATACGCATCCGGCTCACACAAACCACAGCGCTGAAGTGAAATACCCTCAGTGGTAGACGGATCATGGGTTAGAGTCCCCTAGCAGTCAGGCTAATCGTGAGAGGTTTTCGTGGTTTTCCACTCTGTAACTCAAATGTGAGTTAATTTCAACAAAACGTCCCCCACGAAGGATCCAGGAGTTTCCTTTCTTTCTGGATTGGGTTCAAAAGTACAAGGCTACTTATATATTAGAAGTACACCTTAAGAATGTTTTTCCCTTAAAATAATAAAAGCTAATTTTGTGAATTGAAGGCACAATTTGAATAGTAGTAAAATCATCGTTAATGATACTGCTTCCTAGAGGTATATTACTTACTTATCAACGAAACACTGAGTTTAATTCAAGAAGATTTTCACTATAATTCTTTTTTTTTTCTGGTTTATCCATTCAATAATTATTTTTTCTGTCTACAATATTATGAATTCTTATTTATCATTATTTTTTAATATTACTTATTGCTTGAATTACCCGATTTTTTTAAAAATTTCTTTTGTAAAAACAATTTCAGATTACAAATAGTACTAACTTAAATAGGAATTTGATTCACTGCACTTTTTTTGTATGTTTTTAGTTACTAGATATAACTTAATTAACTTATTCGTTATTTAGTTTATTTAGCTAATAGCTTTAACAATGGTATTTATTAGTGATGATTATAAATATTAAAGAGTTAGACTTATAATGAATTCTCCATAAAGCATTAGTTTTGTACAACTCTACGACGTTTATTATATAGAAGTTAAATATCTTCAGAAATTTATAAAATTCTCAATTCCAGAAAATTCAGAACTCTTTGTTTGATCAAATTAAAACAAAACTATCTTCATCGATTTGAGAGAAAAATTTATCATAAAAAAGTAAATTTGTCTGAAAAATAATAAAGTTAAAAAAATATCAAAAACATGTTATTTTAATTTTTTTTTCTAGAGTTGAAAAATTAAGTAAAAAGATATGAATATTGAACTCTGTGAAATAATTGAAATTTTATTTCCTATTTTTCCTTAGCGAACGAAGAAAGAAGAAGCACTTTGCCTAAACTCGAAAAATATACTTGACAAATCTAGTTTTCGTTTTTTTTTTAAACGTTAAACCTAATTTCATTTAAAAATTCATCTAAAATCAACTACTGAATTAAAATGTTCACAAAAGAAAGAAAAAGAAACTGCCATACTGACCCAAAACATGCATGGTGGAGCTAACCCTCATTTGCGGTACATGGAGAGGAAGACCATGAGAACCTCCCAAGGTTTGCCTGACGGAAAGGGGACTCTAACCCATGATACGTCTACCACAGAGGATATTTTACGTAAGCACTGTGGTCGGTGCAATCCGGATGCGGAATTCGTATCGACTGGGATTCGAACCCAAAATACTACTTAGCAAATCCCAAATCTACACCCCAAAAAAGCAATAAGCATCCCATTCTTTTCCATTCCATCAACATACATAAACAAAACCCCAGAGCTCAGTTATTCATCAGCGATATTCTGTCAAAAAAGCCAAAAACGTGCAGATATTTTCATGCTTAATTAAACCAGATAGAATAGTAATAAATCAGAACATTGAATGTCAACGTCTGTGAGACATTAAACGAAACTTCAACAGCCATTATGAAAATGTAAATAAAACTTTCCAAATTGAAATCACGTGTGCTTGACTATGGGCTACTGGATTTAAAAAGGCTCGTCTCATGTTGTTCACTTCATTTATATGAGGATTTCATAGAAATAAAAACTAAAATCAAATTTATAGAAATTATATTTATAGTCATGATTGGATTTTTATACTTTAATCGAAATTTCCAAGCAAGGTGCTTTAGAGATTATTCTATTTAAATTACGAAAAACCGTTGCAGAAAAAGAGTAAATTTAAACTTCTTGTATGAGTTTACCTAAACATATTACATACCTAAATATTCCAAGGAATTTATTGGTGAATATATTGGAATTAAGAAAATTATTACAAATGAAACTTTTTATTCATTTTCATTATCTTTTTTTAATTAACTTAGGGGAATAAATTTGGTTGCATTGAAACAAACCACTGAAATCAAACATTACGATGAAACAGTTCTACAAGCTTTTTTCCTGTAAGAAGTGATAAAAATGCGAGGTCAGTTTAAAAGTTTGCCTTCCGCAATTCCATTTTCCCACTCCTTTGAGAAACGTATTCATTGTAGTTTCTTTTAAGCTTTCCCATTATTTCAACTGTTTTCAATTCTGGAATTTCACAATTGAAGTGAAAATTCACGATTTAAATGCAATCTCATTTAAGACTTTTATTAAAATTTTTTGTAGAAACGCATACCAACTATCCTAGTTTAAATGTAAAAAAAAAAACTTTATTTAGTTGCTTCACAATGGCCAACATTCTAGGAAAAATAACCACAATTTTGATCCTATACAGAAAAGACGACTCTCTTTTTGATAGCCTATATTTGAAGTCGAGCACTTTAGGGTAGAACAGTGCGCCCTCTGTACCTTCGCAAGCTGATCTACTGAATCGCGTCTGTAAGAAGCTTATGAAAAGGCGAAATTTACCTTCACTTTTTTAACGTAAAAAATTAGATACTTACTTCGAGATCTTTTTCTTCTTCGAAGAAAAGTGGATCTCAGAGTACTAATAAAAAAGTGGACCTCAAATATTTCATAGCTTCTAATATAAATTTGATTCAACTAAAATTCATATGTTATTTCTTTTCGACTCTTCAACGTCTAAATACATTAATATCTAAATTTCGGATTTTATGAAGATTGCGAAAATTCCAAACAGAAAATAAGTGGGGCTTAAAAAAAAATTAAATTTAGGAAACTGTAAGAAAGATATGTTAAGTTTTGATACTACACTGATAGAAAAAAAGCTTAAACTAAAATTTAATTATTTGTTAATTAAACAGATAGAAATATGATTTTCGGATGCCTTCTAATTACCGGACAAGAAAACTATGAAAGGTCATTATATGAACAGGGCTACTATGTTCCTACGTTTTTTGTAAAAATTTATTCTAGTGGTAGTTTTATTTATGTTTGAATGCATTATTTTTTATTTATTTTTTTAATCTTATTTTCCGCAAAAATACATGTAAATGAGAAATTCATATGCAGCGCTTAAAATGTTGATTTTATGTTGATTAAATGTTGAAAATTTTGGTTTTTAGATGTTCACCGCTCTATAAAATATTTTGCAAAAAGCGTGATAGTTGGCATGCGTAGATATCTTTTTTTTTATAAAACTAAATTATTGAGGAATATTCTTACAGATTTGCTTAGATTAGAAGATCAGTTTGTATAAATTTGCATTAATTTTGCAAAAATTCTAAACAGATACACAGTAACTATTAACTTGCCGGAAATTACATGAAAGATCAATTTTTGAACTCAAATTTCTGCTTAGTTTTTAACGATAACTACAAATTTTAACTACAATTTTCACAAAAGTTTTAAATTATAAACTTCAAAAAAGATCAAAATAAGGATCAAATAAAGTTATCATTTGAACAGAAAAAGCATTTGCTAACAGAGCATTTCATTTAAGATTTAATGCATATTGGATTAAAAAAAATTCAACTCTAGTAAAATGTTAAATGTACTTACTCACTTTAAAAAATAATTTAAAGATTCGAAAATTTTAGAAAATAATCAATTTAAATAGTTATATTGTTGTTGTTGTTAATTTACGTCGCACTAGAGCTGCACAATGAGCTATTGGCGACGGTCTGGGAAACATCCCGGAGGATGATCCGAAGACATGCCATCACAATTTTGATCCTCTGCGGAGGGGATGGCACCCCCGCTTCGGTAGCCCGACGATCCCAAATTTTATAAAGGTAAGATAGACCTGCGCGCGAAATCGAGCACTTTACGGTAGCACAGTTTAACGAGGACCAATACCGCTCACCCTCGGTCTCTACGAAGACTGATCCAAGTGGTCACATACCCACACACTGACCTTAGTCAGTGATGCTTGACTTCGGTGATCTGCTGGGAACCGTGTCTTAACGATCAGTCCACTGCGGGACTTAAATAGTTATAACAATAATAACTATGCAGATATAATTAATTTTGAAGTTTAATTTCAATAATAATAGTTATAATTTATCAAAAAAGATGGAATTTTAAAGTAGCTTTATTGACGATATATAAGTCACGTGACGAATCTAAACAATTAGGGGTTGTCAGAATAAGAATAATCACCCAAAGTACAACATAAAATATAGCTGTCAAACTACACTTCTATCCCAGTAGCCAGGGTAGAGATAAAATGTATCTACGAAATGTAAATATATTGATTTCATTATTACAATTTTACCAATCAATTACTCGTAATCACCTTATCATATTTTTGATTACAGATGTAATCGTGATTACAATGGTAGATTACAGCAATAAATTACTTGAAATCTAGATTACAATTCCCCATAATTTTAGTTACAACAGTTATTGTGCGTCCAAAGAATAACAATAAAAGAATGATTGCGTGTAATTAACATTATAAAGGATCAAAATATGTGATTCCAGGTAATCGTAACAAGTAATTTTGATTATTGTAATCAAAGTATACGACTACAAAAAATTACGATTCTATACCTTATGCAAATACAGTAAATGTGTGCGTACATATTTTTATTCAAAATCAGCAATAAAAAAAATGATTTTGAAAATTTTTGAAGGGTGGCTGTATTGTCATTCTGCAAAGTGTTATGACAATAACTCAAAAAAATCTTTTAAATTGTATACAACAGTTAACTGTAATCATAGTTTCTTATTTTGATGAAAAAACGCGCATTTTCTGAAAAAAATATCATTTGCATTCGATTTTAGTGTGCAAAAACTACCCCTCAAATAAAATTTCATAAAATTCTGATTATTAAAGTGGGGTCCACAGAGATAAATGAAGATATGCATAAAAAATGGAATGTTGCCAATGTTTGCGTTGGTAGAAACATTTGGCAGTCGTACTGCCTTTAATTTCGTGCGTTAACTTGCGATTACGTACAGAGAAGTAAACCTGACCTCAAATTTCAAAAATAAATGATATTTTTTTTTTAAATTTATTTATTGCTGAAACGTGTCATACCACTCTACTAAGTAAATCTACCCCAAATTATCAAGATAAATAAAAAGGTAGTGGCAAGATTTTTTTTTCTTAAAAATTTAAAAAAAGAAATTTTAAAAAAAAGAAAGAAATAAAGCTGTTTAAAAAGTTTTCTTCGTTCTTCTTTGAGTTCAAGTGAGTAGACTAAATTATAACTTTTGCACTCTATTCACATAATGGTTTTTCTTAAATTCGCAAAGAAATAAAAAAAAAACTTCATAATTGTATTTCTTTATGCCTTGAAAGAAATGTGCGTTTAAAGACAGCGTGTATGTATATATATATATATATATATATATATATATATATATATATATATAACAACATATATATATATATATATATATATATATATATATATATATATATATATATAATCAGTTCGCATGTGTGTCGTCATTGCATGCGTTGACATAACGATTAATTCTTTTTTTTTTTCACTTTTAATTTTGTTATGCATTAAGGTGGTAAGTTTATTTTTAAGATATGGGACCAGAGAGATCCCATAAATATTTCTTGAGTTGTTAATAAAAGAGAATTTAATCATTTGAGAGATATTTTTTTTTCAATTAGGAATCATAAATTCTAATCTACAGTTCAACCTGGAAAAAAAATTTGACAACTACCATTTTGTCCATGAGTAACCTGTGATTATTTTTACTTCATTTAATTATTATTTTCTTTTGTAAATTATTTATTATTATTTTAACTTCCATATTTTGAATATAAAACATCATAAGGGCTAACTTCTTTGACCTTTTTACAGGGGAAATATGTTTATTAATGGGAATTTAGTCTTTATGGGTACCATTAAGGTCAGGGCTTTTGACGTCAAAAATTTGTTTTTGAAATAGCATATCAAAAACCTGTCATTAACTTTCGAAATTTGACAAAATCTGTCGAAAACCCGGACTCAATAACTGTCAAAAAGCTTTTTTGTCATTGGGGACATTTTATTCAAAGTTAAATGAAGCACAATATTTTATTTATTGCTATAATGATGATTTATATTTTATAACATCAATAAAAATATATTAAAAATTATTGAAACTATTAGTTTATTTTGCTAAAAATATGGTACCATTAATACTTTAAGATCAATATTATTTGCTATATTACAACTATCCAGTTCCTGATACAAGTAAAGAGTTTTTTATTGTCATCAATCTAATTATTTATTTTAAGACACAATGAAAGAAGATTTTTTAGCTTAAATGAAAAAAAGGCTTGCCAATAATCGTCTGATCGCACCTTGCGATTTTTTTTTTGAATTTTAATATCTGTTGTTAATATGTACAGTCCGCAAAAAAAAAAAAAAAAAAACGAATCACCCTGAATAACTTTCGTTCTAATGATCGGATTTTCACGAACTAAGTGTCAATCTTAATGGTTCCTGGGGGTGACCTCAAATATGCTAATTAAATAGTGCTAACTAGTAATTAAGTTACGAAATCGGACACAAAAACGTACTTTCTCTGAATAAACATACATTTTTTTTTACATATTTGGATTTTTAACCTTCAAAATATAGGGGGTAGCCGCAATCTGGGAAATATGGTCCCCATAGTTTGGTTAGGAGAGCGATTCAAAGTTCGTGCCCCTTAATGTTAATTTCACTTTTTACGTTTTTAGTCATATTTTCAAAACTAATAAAGCAATTTAAAGAAAATTGCACCCACTCATTAAACTCATTTACCCAAAGATAATTTCATGAAAAAAATAATATTTAATAATTATTAATTATTTTTTATTATTTAATTAAATTGAGGATGAAAACATTTTGAATTATAAGCTATGAATTTTTTTATACTATATTAATCTACATATTTTTCAATTGACAAATCTAAAGTTTCAACTGTTTCTATTTACTAGAAGCTGAAAAAAGTTAAAATTAATTATTTTTAAAAAAATAATTTGGCGACAATAAAGAAATGATTAAATGGGGCGATTAATATTAAAATGTGATAAACTTGCGAGGAACTTGATTTCGCGCGCGTAGTGTAAAATTTCATTCATATTTTTTTCGCTAATAATCGTTTGCTAATCTTTTTATTTTTATTTCTTTCTAACTTTAAAATAAAATGTTTCCTTTTTAGTCGCTTAATAATTTATTTGCAATTAAGTAAAGAAATTTGAATAAAACATTTTGAATAAAAAACACTTTATTCAAGGAATGTCTAGTTTTATAAAATAGGATATGATATGATCTTCTGATATAATATGATTATACACCAGATTGTGCTTATTTAATGTGATTATTTTTTATTTTTTGATTTTGTTTTTCAATAACTGATACAATTTCAATAATATACATACGTATGCATAGATTTGGAATAATATATTTATCAATTTCTTGAATATATATTTTATAAATATTAATAGAAATACGTAGTCAACATTTTTAAGCATCTCTCACAACATCGCAAATTTCTCAACATCTTATAAGGTAAATTAACGAATGAAGGAACACTTAAGCTTAGCTTGCCTTTAAGAAAAAATCATAAAAATTTCAAAATTTGTAATTTTAACTAAATGATGTTGGCGACATATTTGTTATTAAATACAAATTACGTAAAAAAAATTTAGATAGCTTACATAATATTGTTTTAAGCTTTTGGTGGTTTAAATAATAAGTAGTAAGATAACCAAGTGAAGGAACAGTTCTTACCAGTGAATAAACACTAAATTTTCCAGAGAATGAACACTTAATTTAGAGAATGTTTGATGCTCGTTAGGAATCCATAGGCCACACAAATGTGTAAAAATAAGATTTTTTTTGGAATTACAACTTATAATCACAGTTAACGTGGAAAATGTTACTTTTTTTTCAGTCATGGAATGGAAAGTAAAATGTGTTTGAATACATAATTCAAAAAAAAAATGTTTTTCATTTTTTTAATTTCATTAATTCTTTAATATTGCAATATATTTGTAAAATGTTGCTGCGCTCATTGTTTCATTTCATGAATCGCTTTTTCCAATGAAATATATAGCAGGGACTTATTCTGTAATATCTCAAAGAGTTCTACAGTAAGGAAAAACTACCAATGGAGGTACTTTTTCTTCCCTAGGTACTTAAGAATATAAATCCTTATAATTTTTAGGGCCAAGGATTTTTCCCGTTTAAGGGCAGTATTCAACTCTCTTTTCGTTCGCATTGTAAATGCAATCACTTTCTAAAAGGATGCCAGAGCTACTTCCCTCCTAAAGATTCATCTAAAGTTCTTAAAACCAGTATTTCGAATATTATTTTCTAAGGGAAGTTTTGCCTTTTGAAATTATCTTCGCATTGCACTGAGTTATCGGTGGATGTCGCCTTAAAAAAAAACTTCACCCATTTTTCACCTGGATGATTGTTTTTAAATGGATTTTTCCTACCAGTTCCCGTCTGGACGTTAAAGATCGCAATAAGATAATAACTTAGCTAATTATTAGCACAGAGGCCTGCGAAGAAATTTTCTATTCAAGCTTTTATTATTATATTTAGTGGGTAAACATAGCTAATTAAGGTGTCTAAGGTATGATGTAATAACTAATCACTACATTTATAACGATAAATAATTAATAAATTATTATTATAATTCTGTAAATAAATTTAGCAATTAAATTTGCATTTTGAAATGAAATTGTTATAGGAACTATTTAAACAACATTTAACTGAATTTTAGGTGTCCTCTATATCGCAGAACTATTAATTATCTATGTAAAATCATATTTCACACATACTGTTCATTCACTGGGAAATCTATTCCCAGTGAAGAAACATGCCTGTTCCTTCACTGGTTAGAAGTTGTTTTTTGTACTTTTAACATAATTTTGATGTATAATATGACTAAAAGTACAGAGAAATTGAAATTTTTCTTTTATTTTCATTAACTTGAAAAAATCCCAATGAAGGAACACTTGTTTATTCATTGGTTTTTCATCGTTTGGTAATCGAATTAATAAGCACCCCCTAATCTCAGTACTTGCTTATGTTATGATTCTTGAAATAAATGAAACGTAACTTCAATAACTATATTTTGAATTCTCTTTTTCACAATGAGAAAAAAAGCATTATTATACGCAATTAATTGTACTTTAAACGGATAACTACCACCACTGACCATATAATTGTGTCAAGGAAACAAGGCGTTGAACAAATACTAACAAATTCAAAACTTTTTCCAGAGAAGACTCTAAGACCAGGTAACTCAATGCATTGTTAGATGACTTCCTATTGTTAGGTAGTAAGCTACTGTTGCCAATCAATCTAAATTAAAACGTTTAAAATCTTATTTTTAAGAAATATCTATGAAATGTTCTTTTACTGGGGTGTGTTCCATCACTGGTTGGTTTACCCTATATCGTCTTAATCTTAAAAGAAATTTCCGGAAGTGTTTCACAAGTGTGTCGCAGAACTATTTTACCAATTATTTAAGTAAATTTTGACATTTTTAATAATCTTATTCTTTACCCTTTTACGTTTATTATTTCTTCATTAATATACTAATCAATTTTTTTAGTTCTTTAATTTAGGTTTTCTTTAAAATAAAGTTCCTTTTTAAATTATAGTCAAGTTTTCTTAAAAAGAATTATTGTCTGCTAGCTAAGAATAAAACCTTGTTAAGAAATTACAAACATTCCGCTGTTTAAAATTATTTAATGCAAAACAGCTGATTATTTACTAAGCACACTATTTTTTTAAAAAAAAGCGTATAAATTATTGATTGTACTTTTTTTGTTTCTCGTGACTTCAACATAGATTATCTAAAATAGTTTTGATGTTTTATAAGTCACTACAAAGAGTATAAAGATACAGAACATAAAAAGCTGTCGAATACGTAGCCAAATTTTTAAGCGTCTTAAAATATCTCAGTATCTTAAATGTCGTCCTAACATCTTAGTTGTGAAATTAAATTTTTAATTATCTGATCACGTGTGATTCACTAATTATTTCATTATATCTTTTACTCTTTCTTTATGATACCAAGTAGATTTTTTTCCTGATAATATACTAAACTATTTTGTTTCATTTTTTACTTTAGCAGGAT
Organism: Parasteatoda tepidariorum; assembly: GCF_982258835.1. Classification (NCBI taxonomy): domain Eukaryota; kingdom Metazoa; phylum Arthropoda; class Arachnida; order Araneae; family Theridiidae; genus Parasteatoda; species Parasteatoda tepidariorum. The sequence goes on along the minus strand of NC_141755.1, from coordinate 129,376,320 downwards.
TCCCAAAATATTATTGTAGTATAATTTGTTATCAGTAAAATGCCTTATTTTGTTAAGTAGGAAATACTAAAAATTGAAATTTGTAAGAAGATCCCGAAGCCGCGCCAATTTTAGAGTCATCTGATTTCAAAAAAATGCTCTAAAAAATACGCAATTTCCGAACTTATTTTAGTAAAAAAAGAAAAAAACGTGTCAAGAAGGCTAACATACTTTTTCCAGAAAATGTGAAAACTAATTTTTCCTATATTTCGTCAAAACAGGATAAGAATAATATTACTCCAAGGGACCAACTCAATAATTTCGCTATTTCCAGAATGAAATCTGTTTGATCGAAACATATTATTCCTTGAAAATTAAAACAAGGAAAAAATTAGCTTTTATTATTTATCTAAGCTTATTCTATTTATTTAATGATAACGGTACTAAGGTTAAAAATAGGCGATGGAAGCCCCGTTTACTATTGTACTATAAATGCATTAGATCATGTAGCTTGAATAATTTATTTTAAGCAAATTATTTAATAATTTAAAGCAAATATGGGTGTAAAAATAAACTCGATCAAAATACTCCGAAAGCATACCCTAAAATATTTGTAGAATAAACTTTGGCATCGATACATAAAAAAATACCTTTTCAAAACTTATTTTAATATCGAGTGAAATAATTTAATATGTTTTGTAACTAAATGGATAATCCCAAGAAACTGAATCAAAAATATAAAAACTTGATTGATTTAAAAAAAATAATACATGATAATAAAAGTATACATGTCTTGAGCGTCCAATAATGAAAGTCACAAGTTATTCAAGCCTGACAAGTCTTGAGAATGGGCGATTATATTTGAACGCTCGAAGCATGTCGACTTTTACTTCCCTCTTCATATGTTTTGAAGCCAGTTGAGTTTTTATCGTCAATTATACTGTTTTACATTTGGGTTTTGATCATTATTTTGATAAGGAATTTACACTCGTTAAAGTAAACATATGCATTTTAATATTTTAACAGGATTCATGTGGTCTTTAAAAACGTAAGAGCATCAATATTGTAAAAGTTATATTTAACTTAAAAATTAAAATTTTGAGACCGGATATTTTGAGTTACTAAAATTAAATATTTTATCTTTTGAGTTTTTGGGCCCCATTTCAGTATCTTAAGGATCTTACTAGCTCTGTTTAAAAGGAGAGTATCAGATATATATAAGAAAACATAAATAATCATAGTAGCAGTATTTGGTGGTAAATGTAGCTTATCGTAATTGAAGAATATGCTGTGCGACATTGTATGGTGAAATTGCGAACGTAAGTTTCAGAATGCATCGAAACATGAGGATGCTATTTGCTAATTATCTTTATCCAAAGAAAACCATGTAACCTAAATATCTAGCAGAATGAAGCGATTTTATAAACAACGAATCATACAATATGCAGTATATTATTTCAATATCTTATTCTTAAACATAACATATTTCAATGTCTTTAAAATGCCACTAAACATTCAGCAATTCCTTGAGTTATAGAAAAAAGAAATATCGTAAATTACAGAAAACTTTGTATAGTAATTCTAATGCACATTCACAATCTACATTTTATTTTTCAAGCACTTTTTTCCCCTCAAACTTTCTTGCCTGGAAGACTCGATTAACCCTTTCGTGCCGACTGTCACAAATACGTGACAGCATAAAACAGTATCAACCAGGGTGAAAAGATAAAACTGGTAATCAAAGTAATTCTTTAGCAGTTTATTTGTGGGCTGGGTTATAATTGTTTGATTTATTTAATTCACCATTACTTAGTTCAAAATAAAATTATTTAGTTATACTTTGAACTAACATTGATTATATATATGTTTAAACTAACAATAATTAAGTTCAAGGCAAAGTAAGTCTGTGAAATTAGCAACGCCTGCATTTAAGCTATCGTTTTTTATTTATTTGCATCCTGATTCTGATTTTGTACGAATGCTTTCGTGAATCACCCGTCCCCAAGGGGTTAAAGCTGTAAAAATGATCATTCCTAAAATATTGTATATAGCTGCAATAAGTTATGTTAATTTGATTTTAGTATGAAATCCTCTAACAAATTTAGCAAAAACAGCATAATCTAAACAATATCAGATAAAAAGTTCATGTATTTAAATTCTAAAAACTTAGAATATCATAAATAATTTATAAATCGATTCAAATTTTCTTTTCAAAGGAAATTAAAATAATTTTTTTTTTGCTTTTCAGACAGAAATCAGCTTAAAAATTATCTATTGCCTAGAAACTTCGAGATATTTTCTATTTACAATGAATTAAACCTCTCTGAGCAATCACAAAAAATTATTTCAATTTTTTTACAGTTATGGCATGGTTGCCTAGCAACCTAGTAAAATTAAGCATTCCTCTTTTGAATTAGTCAATGGGTAATCTTAAAATATTCATTTGCGCAGGCGACTTTTTTTGGCGATTTTCTGGACTATCGCCAAATATATAAACCTTTATTGTGACCCAATTTACGATCCAATTTTTTTTAAATTCTGTCTACCCCCCCCCCCCTAATTAAGTGTCTAGATTCCAAATATGTAAAAAAAATTACATGTTTATTCAGAGAAAGTACGTTTTTGTGTCTGATTTCATATATTAATTAATAGTTAGCACTAATTAATTAGCATATTTGAGGTCACCCCCAGAAACCATTAAGGTTGACACTTAGTTCGTGAAAATCCGATCATTAGAACGAAAGCTATTCAGGGTGATTCGTTTTTTTATTTTTGCGGACTGTACCTGAATCTAAAAAGAATCCCTAAATATATTCAATTGTTCGTTATTTCTAGAAGAAGGAGTCCTTGTACAATGTTTTATTTCAAGTTAGAAAGGAGCTTTTAATAATTTATACATTTTTAATAAGAATAGCACGATATTCTATAATTTTAGTGTTATAAATAATGGATTCATTCACTATTGTATCTCAGTTTCATAAAGTTTAGAAGGGTTAAAAATATTAAAACTGATAGAGGATACCCATTAAATTCTCTTTACAAAGGTATATAGCTATGAAAAGTATAAATTATATTTTATTAAATCACAGCACAGTTAAGTATAATTATGGAAGCTTTGAACCATTTTAGAACTGCCCAAGTGTCCTCATTTTACTAAATAATATGAAGTTGAGAAAACTTATTTCCTAATTTTTTTTAATCGGAATATGTTGCGAAATCTTGGGAAGTTCTATTTTCCAGAAAGGTTTTAGAAAAAAATGTGCTCAATTATAAAGATTTTTATTTTAAAAACGAATAAAAAGGAACGAGAGCTGAAGATTCCAATGATTTTAACGTGAAAAGGTATTTGTTGTACAAAGGAAGTGATAAATAAATTACGAATTTTTTTTTCAGTAAGTGACTAAAAAATTTTCCTAACTGGATTTCAAAAACGTGGCGAACTGAAATTAATCTTTTTTTTTGTTTGAAAAAGAGAAGGAAAAGAGGGGGTGAGACAAAACTTAAATGATTACGTTATTCTTAGTGAAAAGAACATTGCTTGGAAAAGTTTCAGGACAAATAATTTTTAAAAGGACCATCTCTGCACAGGCCACTTGATTTTTCTGACATTGAAAGATTCGCCATGAAAAATATTAAAGTTGTCGTCGCAATTCCCAGATTAGCATATGAGCTTTACTCATTTATTTTCTTCACAGCTATTGATGGGTTTTCAACGGGTCGCGTTTCCTCAGTGATTTGATCAAGACGCGAAAGTGGGTAAGCATAGGTCCAATTTTATTTCCAACTTGATGAGAAATTTAGCTTTAATTTATACTATATTATATGGAGATAACATTTAACATTATAATTTATACCATATACAATATTAAACATTAATAATTTATACTAGACTAATTTATATTCCAATAGCTGCCTAGAACTCTCGTTACTATTAATAGTTTATATTCAAAACATTTCAGACAGCGTTAGATTTTTTATTTATTACATTTTTGAAAATAGGGCACCTAAACTTCCTTCGTTATTTTCAATAATTCGAAGTAAATGTAATAAGCGAATAAAAACAAATGCGACACGTAGACATATCTTTATAGAACTTTTAGGACATTTTATACATTTAAATTCACGATTAACATCAGTTTTAAAGGATATTGAAATTAACTTTAAAAATTCTTTTGATTTTATATAAAATTTACTGCGATCTAAACCAAAGATAAACCTTATAAATATTCTGTAAATTTACAGGATTTGCAAACTCAAAACACTTATAATTTTTGAAATTTTATTTTTCTGAGAGATTAGGCCCATTTCAGCATGTTATAAGCAATTTCAATAAACCCGTTCTTAAAAACACTAAGATTATTAGAGCGTATAATAAAGCAAACTACATTCTCTTAGTATCTATCGAATATTAGGTATTCGACAAAAGTCATCCGAAAAGTTATTTGCATATAAAACTTACTTGCAAGAAGTTATGTAAAATCCTTAATTCTTCCAAATAATACTCAAACTAAAATAGTAAAATCTACGGGAAAAATTTAAAAAGCCAATATTTTCATAAGTTAAAAGAAACTAGATTCTATAAAGTGAAATAGCACGAAATCATTTCAATTTAATGGTTTTTAAACACTATTTTCGTATTCTTTAAAAACATAAACTATTCTCGAAGAAGTTAAAGATTTAGCGTTAGAACAATACTAAAAAGAGTAAATTATTAAAAGCTTTGTTTCACACAAAATCTACGAAATTACCGTTAAGGCTGCTTCATTTAATTTAGCATAATTTAACACGATTTTTAGCACTAAGGAATAGTTAAATATACTTCAAAAAATTCAGATTCATAATAATTCAAAAATGAATTTCAGTCTTAAAGCATCGAATTTTCAAAAATCAGAGAAAATGTTTCAAAATCCTAAATACAAAGTGTAATAGCATTTTTCACGAAAGAAAAAATTTCTAACCTCTGTTTGCATTTATAACGTTTAATATTTTTATCAAACAATTAGGTTTGCTGCTAAAATAAATAAATTTTTAAATCTTTACATTTGAATTAATAATGCAATGTAAAATACACTTAGTACATTTAAAAAGTGAAGTGTTTTTACAATATAATGGAATTAACATATGCTGATATACTTTGCTTTTTAATATAAAGAACATTTAGCATTAGTAAACCAGATCATATTAAGCGCCATAAAACTTGTTCTCTACCATGCCGAGTATACTGGTTTTAAGTGGATTTTAAGTAAATCTTTGTAATTTTTCTTCAAAATTTTTTATTTAGGTTTCTTACCGAAATAAGAGTTTGTGCTTAAGTATCTATAAAAGATCATCGGTTATCGCGATCCCATAACGTAACGCAACAAAAATTTGTTCTTATTTAATAAAAGATCAAAAATAAACTAAACGTAAGTTTTATTTCTGTCCAAGACAAATTACAAACTTTTACAAAATTTAGCATTTTAAAGAAATCAAAACAATAATTCAATACAAAACACTAAAAACATTCGCCACTAAATCTATTTAATAAAAAAAATTAAACCAGTATTACATTTACTATTTTGTTTCTACACAGTTGGAGATTTATAAATGGCTAATTATATAAGTTAACGTAATTGTTTATTTAACTACTTTCTCTGAAACTATTGTGATAAAATTTTTGAACATGTGATTGCAACATTTTTAAATAACAAAACTTGAAAAATTTATGACAGTTCACTTTTAAAATTTTGTTCAGTTAAGTTTAGCTAAAAGTTTAAATTTTATTTCGCAGTTTTGAATTTTTATCTAATCTCATTTAATGAAAGCCAAAATTGAAGGAATCATTTTGAAAAAGGGGTTTCTTCAATGGATCCAAATTGAAGAAGACCCTTTTACAAAATGACAGATTCAACCTTAGGCTTAAGCTACTATAAAATTTAGAATTTTAAACTGAAATAAATTTAAGAAAGATAAAAATTATACTCACTACGTTAATTTATAAGAGTGTCTTACTATTACTGTTAAAAAAGGTCCAGTCTTCAAATATAGAAAGTTACAGAATAAATAAAATTGCATTGTCATACACAATTTTAAATTTATAATTAATATATATCGGAAAATTTAGTAATCCAGAAAAAAAATCATTAATTTAGAAAATTTAAATTTATTATGTTTTGACAATTTGTTCAAAATTTAGTATCTTTGAAAATTTTAAAAAGATTATAAACTTGTTCAGCAACCTTTGGTTTAATACGAAACAAACTATTGGATTAGCTAGTATTCATTTTTTAAAAAATGATTTATACTAAGAGCATTTTTAGTGGCGAAATGTGTACAAAAAGAGTGCTTTAAAACTAATATTCAAGACACATTACTCACCAAATACTTATATATACACAATAATATCGTTGACATCAACATTAAATATAAATTGAATTTCATACTATTGTAATACAATACATTTGTTACTAAATACACATTGTCTTAAAATAAAACTAATTTAAGAGTACAGTTTGAGTCATGTGATAACTGATACAAGATATTTAAGAAAAACATTTAGCTTTAGGGTAACAAGAATTAAGATTTCAAAACATAATTTCAATTCAAATTTAGTTACTTTTAACACAAGTTTAAAGCGAATAAAAAAATTTTAAATTTATTGGTAAATTGTACTTTTAATACATGGAAAAAGGTAAATTTAGTGTTAAACATTTCAATTAAATTTTGGCTCATAAAAAATTCGTATAAAATTTGCTTACATTTAAACCTTTTATTTATTTGAAAGACTTACGTAGAATTGAAAATTTAGAAAATTATTAAATGCAAATACTGTTAAATTACTCCAAATTTAGAAAAGTTTTGCCCTACGACACTCCAGAAATTTGTTTACCGATTATTAGCACTTAAAGATTAATAAAAGTCAAAGTCGAAACTTATCTGCATCGAAATAAATGTTGAAAATGGCAACTATAAATGTTCGCTTCTGTAGTTTATATATTTTAAGACTTGGAAAGTTAGAGCTGCATTTTAAAGTTTGGTATAAAAATTTTCATCTTTACATCGATCGGAAATCTAAGATCTAACAATTCTAAGTTTTAAATTCAGAACGATACAAAGTTTAACGTTTATTTTAAGATCTTCCATCAAAGGCAGCCCTCATCCACATAACGCTTAGATCCCTTTTTTTTGAAAATATTTTTAAGAGATTATATTACTGTCTTTATCTCAATGAGTTGTCTAGTTCTAATAAACACTTTTAAAGCGCTGGGGGATTTTTCAGGGCACGAACCTGCGAAACTAAAATTGCAGTCCAGGACCTTACTGTACTCCACCAAACCCTTTAAAATTTTATTCATGACCTAGTTTAAGAGTTTCTATGTTGTTCGGCTGTAAGTGCTAGAGTTCCTCGGAGTCTCTGTCAAAGTTCACGTTTAATAGTAATATTAAAGTAAAAGATTAAATCCTTATTTTTCCTTCAATGTTACTTCAACTCTAAATCAAATTATCAGTAGTTTTATTATAAACTTGGGAGACTTACCTTTATTAAAAATCTCAACACACATTTGCCCTCTTATAACTATAAAACACTTCAGGCATCCAGATTTCCCCCTCTAGAGTTGTTTTAATATGTTTACGAACAAGTAATTTCTGAAAAGTTTTATATTTGAAATTTTTTTAATTTAAGCACTTCGGTTTTATAAAAAGCTCCGTCTACTCAAGTTAAAATTCCTTAAACTGGAAAAATTAAAAAGGGTTTAGTTAATAATCGAATTCTATTTAAACTTTTGGTTTAAAAGTATTGTGCATATTGACTGGAGCTTTGATTTCGTTACAAATAGTTTTGTATTGGCACGAAAGCTCGTATTATGAGATTTGAGGGGCTGCAGACGCAAAACTATATGTTAATTGAGCAACTTTTTACATGACTTTTGTCTTAAAGTTTATGTAATAGACAAATCTGGGGCTGTCATTGAAAACAAATCTCTTCATATTTACTTTCTATTTAAAGTAATTTTTTCGAAAGAGTTTCTTTTACATTCAGATTCTATAAAATATTCATGTCAAAAACAAAACTAGTAGAAAATTAAGTCTGGCTAGAACTAAATGGAAACCTGGTTTTCTAGGTAAAATGGACTTGGAGGTTTGAATGAAGCTATAGTTATAAAGTTCTCTCAAATGTAATAAGCGCAATTCGTAAGCTGTAAATTTATAATAATTGCCATTAAAAGGACCTTTTTACAGTGTTTGAAAGTTAGTTTTTACTTTAAAGAACTTGCTGTGACCTTTGAAACAAAAATTCCTTAAAAATTTAGTAATTCAAAACTTTGATTTTTATTAAAAAATAAAATTTCCGGTTAAGTTATGAATTTTTCAGCTCAGTTTCTATTCAGTCCAATCCCAATTATAATTTTACTTTTATTCAAAAAGATGTTCAGTCTTTTACTCTATTCTTATTCTACTACTGAAGCAGCGAATTAGTGTTATGGTTAATGTTAAGGTGTGTTACGTGATTATTGAACAGTTAGTCATTATCTGACTACTCCAGCAGCAAATAAGAATCATTAAAACTCAAATTTGTGATAGACTTTAAATGTAATTTATCTTATATTTACTATTAGTAATTTGACTGGACTAAATAGCTTATTACTTTTACAATATTAGCCACTTGCTAGAATAATATTTTGATATTAGTTTTGAACTACGTTGAAAATTCTTGAGACAAGTAAGCATTTTTATGGGAAAAAAAATTATTAAATTTTCCAACTGCAATTACACCAATATTATAAAATCTTTAGATTTAAGCTAAATCACGCAAGAACAATTCTTCAGAAGTACTTATTTCTGAATTTGTTTTCTCAACTCATTTTAATTAGAGCACGTAGACTATTAAAAACTTTTAATTATATAATTAAGCTTAAAAGTAAAAATCCTATTTAGGTTTTTACATTCATATATTACCCCCCCCCCTCACTTCCGCCTTAGGGTTTTTAGAATTTAGTAAAATAAAGAGTCATAAGTCAAGTCCATTTTTTTTCCTAACTGAAAAGCAGGTTTACTGTGAAAGCAGACAAATTGTATGCTTTATAAATGCCCTAAAACTGTTCAATTAAAATTTCGTTCTATAAACTTGGTACCGAACGACGTAAATATAAGTCCAGTTTCTGATATTCAAAATCAGCAGCTTCTGAATTATTAAATATAACTTTAAAAGTATTTTTAGTCTGTTTTGTGCATCGATAAAAATACCAAAATTTCCAGCAAAAACTTTGAGAATTGCTTGACATTTTAAATTTAATTATTAATTGAATTAATTGTTTTCAGAATCACACCCTTTTTAACTTAAAGTTGAATCTCATGAAGAGAAAAAACGCTAATAAAGAATTACAATGATTGTTTTTATTTGAAAGCACTCAATTTTATTACTTTCACAATAAGAATGCTAGTTTCTTCTAATTTTTGTGTCAACAATCTAAAATTGGATAAGTTTGGCGAAATTAACACTTAATTAAGCAATTCCGAAGACTGAGTGATCGCCCGATGTTTTCAATTATACTAGCACAAAGGATAACTTGAAGGACAAAAGACCTGAGCAGAGTTAAAATCTTACATTCTTCTCGATGACTTCATAAAACGTCCCATAACATCTTAAATCAGAATTTAAAATTCGGTTAAGGAAAGAAGTTCTTCACAAATTTTGATATTTGATGAGGGAATTAGCGTACTTAGAGATGTTCTCTATATGCCCTATATTTTTATTATAAAATGATTTTTTGCATCAAACAGTATTTGCTTTTACCAATATTTACTGGAATCTTGTAATTTGACACATTAAAGAAAATGTTTAAAAATAAAAAGTTAAAATTTATGAGCATCTGTTTGCTCCTTGACTTTCTATAGAGTTTAGGAATATTGTAATCAAAATTTAATTGAAATGTTTTTAATTATATCTTGCTTGAAAAGAATTCTTAAGGCTATTTATTAGAAAAGTAAGATTGAAACTAATATCAACGATCTAATATATCTGCATGAGTCAAGATTAACATGTGTAGGCAATTAATGCGGTAAGTGTACAAATTAGGAACATTCCACGTAATATAAAAAGAGTTCTTGACCTGCATAGAGTTCTATTTCAATTTGTTGCATTCGACGTTCATCTTCATGCAGTGTACTATGGGTGTTCATTCCAATAGAAGTGAGGACGGTAATAATTCTGAAAAAACAAAAACAAATCATCACTTTCATAATTAGAGATAAAATGAGTGTAAATATTTTGACAAATTTCTTTCAAAAATTACTGGAGTGGTAGCAGTTTAAAACTTTCGTTGCAAACTAATCTTAAAAATGAAATTTTAAACTGAAATGGCTCTGGAATTAACCCGTCAATGTAAATTGATTTAAATTTATGTTTTAGTGAGAAAATTTTTTCAACTGACATGAAATTCAAGTTCAATAACTAATATTCATTTGAAACTAAGATATAGTGCTTAGAAAAAACAAATATTTAAATTTAACACAAGTTTAACAGTTAAAGTTTGAGACGTAACTAGATTTAAAATATTGTATTATATATTATAATACTTTAAAAAAATTACTAACAGAAACTCGAAATTCCGAAGACATAGTCAAACAGAATTTGAACAGAATAAGAATTTGTATCTGGGCTATCGTGGTTTCATATACACGATGGTAGAGTAAAAGGTAAAGCAAAAAGGTTTTGCGTGCACAAAACAGTTGTAAAAACTTGTCTTTAGCCAGATTTTGTTTAACTTTCATTAATACAATCTTAAAAGTCAGATTTCCGTAAATAGCAAAGAAAAAAACTGACTTCCAAATATAGATTAGTGTCTTAAATTTAATAAATTCAAAAACTACGTAGTTTTATTACATAGTTTAAAATATATATTTTAGAATACGCAACAATTTCTAGCAAAAGTTTTTTTAAGATAAATTTTATGGCAAGCTTTATTAAATTTTTTAAGACTCATGCAAGCAATTTTTGAGAATCTCAAATTGTTTATTTTATGAAAAATATACACTGAAAATGTACTATTTGCAGAGTAATTTATAGAGCTTAGTAATTGACGGCCAAAAATAAGAGTTTGCGCCTAAAGAACTTAACTAAACAAATATTTTACAGAATAAAATACAGCTTACATACACACCTTGTTTCGATGTCCTTAAAGCCAGAATTCATTTCTGGTTACTTCTGTTAATCAAGAAAATGTTACTAGTTCTTTCCATGCTGTGAAATTCAGGCATCCGGTGAGCAATAGTCAGGCTGCAAATTCATCTCATATTGTGAAATTCAGGCATCCGGTGAGCAATAGTCAGGCTGCAAATTCATCTCATATTGTGAAATTCAGGCATCCGGTGAGCAATAGTCAGGCTGCAAATTCATCTCTTACTGTGAAATTCAGGCATCCGGTGAGCAATAGTCAGGCTGCAAATTCATCTCTTACTGTGAAATTCAGGCTTCCGGTGAGCAAAAGTCTGGCTGCAATTAAATATTAACTAATTACTGGACCGTAAACCACTTACATTAGTAAATGAATACTTTCAAAGTGATTTTTAAAAAAAATTTCAGTTCAAAATGTTACGGTAAAAAGTGTACAGATTTCTTACAGCCAACGCACTAACTTAAACCATTTTGATTGGAAGAAAAAATGAAGCTGCTTAAAAAATATTTTTCAATCAAATTGTTTTTAAACTTCAGATTCATTTAATATTACACGAAAAAAAAACGACACAGTTTAAGGGAATTTGCTTGACAATTCAGTTCAGCAACCAGGTGGCTGATCAAACTCGTCCATTACTTATCATTGGAGAGGAATTTTACAAATTTTGCCATTTAACAAGTTAATAAAGCTTTCCTTAAACACTGCAGAAAATCTCAATTCACAGAAGCTTTTCAAATGATATAAATTTTAAGCAAAAAATTAATCAGATCATAAAATTCACGAAATCCAACTCATTTTTTGATCCCATAAGTTGCTCTTTATTACACAATGTTCTAAAAACTTCGCATTGTCTGCTTATTCTTATTAGCCAGAAAAATCACTCTATTTTATCTCAAGATTTCTTTAGTTTGCAAGAGCATAATTAAATAAAAATTATCTGTAAATTACTTGTTATTCTGTTTCAATCTATGTATAATCTTTACTTAATAGTGTTTTGAAATGCTCTGCGCTTAAACACTTCGTTCAAGTTATGATCCTTTATTAAGTAATTTTATATTAGCATACTAAACATTTCATAAAAATATTTATAAATATCAGTTTTACGATTTTTAAATAGTCGATTACGATATTTACATTTTTGGTAAGTTATTTAAAACTTTCAAAACATGCTGTTAAAATAATGACAAAAGTGAGACATTTTTGACTAGTAGCATTACTTAGTACCAAATAATCTACCCGAAAATTTAATAGGAATTTTAAAAGTCTTGCATGTTGAGCTAAAAGACTGATATCCCAAACAGAATCAGGAACTAAATCAGTGGATACATTAAAAACCTTTGATCTTTTAATTTTAATAAATTGAAATTCTCTTGTTAATAACGGGTGTTTGGGAGGCGAAGCCTACAAATGAAAATCAAATTTAGAAATTAAATTTAGTTTTACCAGTTTTTCAAATTCTATTTTAGTGTTCTGTAATAGAAAATAGTTGTCAAGGCAATTTTCTCGAAATCTACGAAAGATACTCTTTTTACATTCGAATCGTAGTATTCTCGTGTAAAATAAAAAATTGCTTTTAAATCATCAGAACTCTATATTTCTATCGAAATTTCATTTATAGTAGATAGAACTGCTAAGTATTGAGGATTGATGGGTGCAATAAAAGTCACGACCCGAAACCAACTACATACGAAAGCAGAGACATTGAAGACTTGAAGCGTTGATTAGCGGAGAAATAGAGCACATAATTAGCACGACCAGTAACACCCCTACTAATTACTATCGTATTGTATCTTATGAATTTTATTTGACAATTTTACTAGTTTCTATTAATAACCTTTGCTGAAATAGAATTTAATTTATTAAAAATTTTATAGTTTGTTTTCATAAAATTTACGGGACCATTTACTCTGACTTATTTTACAAAATTCATTGCTTCAAATAGACTTCCTGTGGGAGATTTGTACAATTGAATTCCTCATTTAATGGCACGGCAAAAAGCTTGCGCGTAACCCAAAAAATGCCGACAACCGCTTAATAAAAAGTGTTGTAGATCAAAGAACAGTTCCAGAACATTGTGAAACAACAAGTTTTTAATGAATTACTTTGTGTAAAGTATCTGCCACCACTTTTGGTACTCGGTAGAGCAAACATTTATATTTACAGTAAAATAAGTACACACAGGATTCAATAAAGTTACTTTAAGAGACAATCTGATTAAAGTGAAAAACATTCAATTTAGATTCCATATAAATAGTGACTCTTTAAATAACATTTGTTTGAAAAACCATACAAAGGCGTTGTGTAAAGAGAATATTAAGATTATTTCGAAATAAGTTTAACAGAGCCGAAAAATAAAGTTTTCCCCTTTTTCGATTAACACCGTTTAAATTTTGTCTGAAGGCTCGATTTGGTTAAGGCTCAGTTTGGTGTTCTTCGCACTATTTTTAGTTTTTCAACATCAAGTTCGGAGAGTTAGTACACCAGTTTTCAGCGTGGTTAAAAGAATCCAGTGGGAATTTAAAGTTAAAAATCTACCAAATAATAGAAACCCTTTACCATTACTTTTGAATTTCAATGAAATGCTGGTGAGAATATAGTTTGCAGAAAATTACTATCATAAAACAAAAGGTGGAGACATTAAAAACATCGTTTCTAACTTAAAATCCTAGACTTCAAACTAGAAAATAATGAATTTGGAAGTAACTTAAAATTAAGCGAGTCTGTCTAAAACAAGGATGAAACTTAAGACACTCGCAAAAATCGAAAACTAGAAAAATGTAACTTTTGTCGAAGAGTTTTTAATTTGTTTTTGATGTACTTAAAAATATTCAGTTTAATAAATTGCTATTTAACTGTCCTTTCTTACTCCAAATTGCAATAAATCTCAGTTTTAATTCTGTTAGCTTAGACCAAGACCGCTCGGTTGTTTCTCCGATAGAATCATTTGTGAATAATTTTATTGAACCAAGAGTATGACAATACGGATAGGAGTTTGTTGGACGAACATAATATACAGAATAATTTTGACTCTTTAAATCATGCGATTTTCAATGACAGAATCGGTTTGAATAATAAAATTTATGAAAAAGCTTAATTTTTCACTTCTGACTAACTATTTGATTGCTGTTGCTTAAATTTTATCAGTTTTGGGTGTTACTTTGTCTTACAATTCGAAATTTTAGACTACAAAATAAAAAATTTGCTGGGAATTATCTTCGGTTAAATAATTTTCATCAATGAGTGAGTCACCGTTTTTAAATGGATCGTCCGATGCATAAAAAAAAATTCAGACCAGAAACAAAATTTGAAAGTTCTTAAGTCTCAAAACGAAAAAACAAATCCTGATTTTACAACTAAAAATACTTTTTAGCGGCGAATATTAGTTTCTATCTAATTCATAGCAGTGTTGAAGACAACCAACATGCAACCTATAGTGTTCACCCAAAGTGTATCGACGTTCGGAAAAAAAAAAGGAAAGAGTATTTAATGTATGGTGTGAATGAGCGAGAGATGAGCGAAATTTCAGATTTATAAACATTTAGATTATTAGAGCCTATAAATTCCTGAAAGCTAGATTCGGTATTATTGTGAAAAAGTTTCTTTATAAGATTGTTTATGTTTTTAACATTTAATTTAGAAAAATAGTGCAGTTTTTACACTGTACGCTGATTTCTTTTATTTCTTTGTGTTCCCAACCAAAACAAATCGTGTTTTTGGGAGGAAATTCTTCTTAAAGTTTAACGTTTACAAATGCTTAGTCTCAAAGAGTAAAGAAATATTTAAAGATTAAAACAAATCTTCATTAATAGAAACACAAGAAAATGAAAATGCTCACTTTTGTTTTCATAGAGATTCCACAAGCATTGGTAGTTTTATAATCAGGAAAAAGAAACTCCATTCGTAATTAGACAAATCCAGTCAGAAATCCTGAATGAAGCAACAAAGAGTAACGTTACGTTTAAAAGAAACTAGTCAAATATATAATATACATTGATTATAAAATATATTGGATAATCGTAATGGAGAAATGCATATGAACTTTGCATAAAGTTTACGAGAAATTTAAGTAGATTGCAAATTTAATAGGGATCTGTATCTTTTGGGCAACAAATTTTATTCATAGTGGTCAGGAATCTAAAAAAAGATACTGCTTTGTTAACCCACTGGAACAAGATTTATAAACAACCCGATATTATTAAAAATATAAAAATAAATAGAATGAATTGGATGCCCCACGTGATTCGAATGAGTGATGAAAATACAATAAAAAATATGCTGCTTTTTAAACCCATTGGAACGAGAAAGCTGGGAAGGCCGCTGTTAAGATGGGCTGACTCTGTGGAGTCAGACTTTCTTTCAATTTATGAAAAGAATAGGAGATAAATCGGAAGTCATTATGGAGAAATCTTCAGATGAAGGCATTGGCCCACATTGGGCTGTCTGGCCAACCATGATAATGGTTAGGAAACTGGAGAAACTTTGTCCAAGTCAAAGGTGTATTTATTATTTGAGCACCCTAGCAAGTTTGAAAGTGTCCAACAAGATACATTTTTTGGGGTTATATAATTGCTATGTATTTTGCTTATATTATTGAGAAAAACATGAAACGATGATAGCCAGAAAGCACAGCAGAGCTGCGATTAAAAATTTGAATGTCAATCTGAAAGCGGCCGGAATTTACAACAGACTATCGTTTAGGCATTATATCGGAGATCCTTATAACCAGGAATTTATCGAATAAACTCACAAACGGGTCTGAAACTGTTGAAGTTTCAATTTTAAGATTCCAAATATGAAAGTTAATAGAAACTAATTAAAAAGTGATCAAAAGGTCTACTTTGTATTATCCACTTTAATTAGAAGTACTCAATATATCGTCAGAGAAGTTTCAAAGCATGTTGTATGTAAAATAAGGATTCGAAACTCTGCAACAAAAAAAACTGCATAAAAAATAAATTATACGAGTTTTCAATAAGTAAGATTTTCAATAATAAGAACAATTGATTTTAGTTCTCTGTAAAAACTCTGGAATAAAAATTCAGAGTTGTATCTAGTAACAAGAATTTGTACGAATTCAACACTACACAGGAAAAGGTTAACCAATCGAATATTACGTAGATTTTTTATATAGCGTGCGTAGATGCTTTAAGCATCTAAACGCTATTTAAAAATCCTAGTTCATCAAAATCTTATTTTCCGAGAATTAATTTAGTGAAGCTTGTTTCATTTGAAATTAAATTATTTATTTTAGAGTTACGAAGACTTTTTCAACGACTATAAAGTTGATATGAATATGAACTTTTTTATCTTAAAATAATTTCATACAAAAAATATTGCTGGTTATACCAAAATGAAAGTAAACTTACCTGTTAATATTGAAGCAACAACAGACGGTATATCCCACAATTTCAACTTTGCACGAACCACAGATACGTGAGTAAAGAACGAGCGAGTGTTGCTCTCTTTATATGAAAGGGTGAATGCTTGGGATCGCATCCGACTGTTCATTTTTGTCACAAAAACCATTTTTCTCTTCAGCTGCTTGCTTGACAGAAAAGGATTGATCACTGGTGGCTTCTCACAGTGAACTGATCGTTAAGACACGCTTCCCAGAATATCACCGAATTCAAGCATCACTGGCTGTGTGTGGATGGGTGAATACTTCGATCAGTCTGCGCAAGTTCCAAGGGCGTGTGGTATGGGTCCTCATTAGTATGCTCTGCCGTAGCGTGCTCAACTCCACACGTAGGCTGCCAAGCTACCGAAGCGGAGTCGCCATCCCCGCTGCAGAAGATCAAAATAGTGATAGCATGTCTTCGGATCATGCTCAGGGATGTTTCCCAGACCGTTGCTAATAGCCCATTGTGCAGCTCCAGTGCAACGTAAATGAACTAGAACTACAACTATCTCTGATAGGGACCGTGGTAGCTCAGTGTTTAGAGAATCGGACTCTGGTCCGGAAGGGCCGGTGTTCGATCCTGGATGCCGCTAAGACCCATCGAATAAATGCGTTATACTTACTCGTAAAATCTGTGGAATCTAAAATCCTGTGGTGGGTCACCGAGCAGTACCGTGGGTACAGGGATTTGGAGAAATGTCCGTCCTCTTCAAATCTATGTCTGCCTTAAGAAAAATTGTGATGGCATGTCTTCGGATCATCCTCAGGGATGCTTCTCAGACCCCCGCCTATAGCCATTGGCCAGCTCTAGTGCAACGAAAATAAATACCTACTAAACTAAACTCAGTGACCCGACAGCCCCTAGAGGGCCAAGGCCTACTGTGCACATCTCAGTTTTCTTGACCTTGGGCTTTGCGGTACAGGAGTAGATGTTCTGTTTAGGTGCTCAGTTAAACGCGGAACCTCCAGTGTTTAGCTCCTGAACATGCTTGGTACTCATTTATCGACCCACTGAAGGGATAAAAGGCTGAGTCAACCTCACCTCGAACGCAGGACCTGTGCCACGAGAGCGCGAAGCCCTAACACCCAGCCACCGATGACCTACTTACTTACTTATCTCTAAAGGTATTTTTATCTAATGAGTACCTTAGAATGTTTGATGCTCTCCAAAGGTGTTGGTACTGGTACACCATATTTGGCCATTGAAAACCAGGCATTAAATCACTTTTTTTTTATCCTTTATCACTGAATTTTTCTCTGTTCTGCTACTTTCGCTATGTATCTATAATTTAAACTCATCTCTCTCAAGATTCAGAGGATAAAATTGAGAATCATATAGATCCTCTTCACCAACTGAACTCCGTGACAGAGGGGGATCTGTTACGTAGAGATAGCGGGTTCAAGTCTCACCGTAAACCTGGTGTCTCTGCAATGTCCTAATGTGTACTATTCGTACTATTCGTAAATGAACAACAACAGTATTAATACAGTGATCCGTTCAAAATTGATGCATCACTGTATAATATAAGAATTTTTATAAAATTTTGAATTAAGTAATTTTAGATGTCAAAACGCGAAATTTCAAACAATATTTTTTGACAAATTAAAATTTAAATATTCGAATATATTTTTTGAAAAAATTAAATTTAAAATTAAGGTTTTCTTAAAATATTCTACCACAATTCGGCTGTTTGAACATTATTCTATCTATCGAATATTTTCTATCGATCTATCGAATATTTTTCCAACCAACTTCCTTTTGTTTTCAATATTCGAACCCACTCCCTTTTTTATCAGTACTCGAATTGGATATCATTTGAAGAGCTTTCAGGCCCACTCTCTTTTGAACAATTCTCCAACCCGCAATCTTTTTTATCCGTACTTGAACCCTCTATCAATTAATCAGTATTCGAACTCATTTTTTTTTATCGGTACTAGAATCCACTGATTTTTACCAGTTCTCGAACTCGCTATCATTGGTTCAATACTGGTTTCTGCTATGATTTGATCATTACTTGTATCCACTATCTTTTATCGGTACAACGGAGGAAGTGGCACACCCTCTGAAGGTCGGTGAACACAACTCCAACAGGGTGCCGTGTGATGCATATAAAGAAATAAAAATACATAGAAATAAAACAAATTGGAAACATGAAATTTTAAAACACCAAAATTTTTTAAATGTTAGATTGTAATTTTTTTCAAAGCATTTAAAATACTTAAAATTTAATTTTTTTATTGCCTTATTACAATTTATTCATTTGTATATGTATATTTTTCAAGAAACGAAGACAAAAAAAATTGCCCCGCAGTGGACTGATCTTTGAGACACGGCTCCCAGTAGATCACCGAAGTCAAGCATCACTGACTGCAGTCAGTTTGCGGGTGGGTGACCACATGGATCAGTCTGCGTAGGGACTAAGGGTGTGCGGTATGGGTCCTCGTTGAAATGTTCTATCGTAAAGTTCTCGACTTCGCGTGCAGGTCGTCGGGATACCGAAGCGGAGGTGCCATCCCCTCTGCAGATGATCAAAATGGTTTTCCATACAGTCGCCAATAGCCCATTGTGCAGCTCCAGTGCGACGTAAATGAATTACAAAAAATTTAATATACTGTTTCCTCAAAAGAAACTAATGTTACATGAGGTCGCAAGTTAACTGGACACACCGGGATATGTTCTGAGTCTATCTCTGCATGTTTTATATCTCTTATAGTGGTAATGCTTGTAAGACACGGTTCCCAGTAGATCACCGAAGTCTTAATCATAAATAGTAAGAAAAAACAACAAAATACTCCCCACATTTATC
Organism: Parasteatoda tepidariorum; assembly: GCF_982258835.1. NCBI lineage: Eukaryota > Metazoa > Arthropoda > Arachnida > Araneae > Theridiidae > Parasteatoda > Parasteatoda tepidariorum. Next base: position 129,356,980 of record NC_141755.1, on the reverse strand, counting down.
TCTTTAATACTGAGATCAAACCAGTGAAACACGTTAAATACCTCGGCGTCACGATCTCATATAATTTGAGCTGGAGTACTCACTTAAACGACATAATTAAAAGAGCCAGAGGAGCGTTTTTTGCGCTCAAAGTCCTCCTGCTTAAGAATTCAAAGCTTGATCTAGCAAATAAAAGAACTATCTATATACAAGCGATTCGACCAATTCTTACGACCCTCACTACTATAAGCAACAACCTAAGAAAGAAGCTATCTACAACTGAAGGTAAATTTTTACGCACAATGACTGGCGCCCCAAGGGCGATTAGCAATAGATTACTCAGAAAAGACTTAAACATTGATGATATCAAGTGCTTTATAGCCAAATTGACCACAAAATTTTATAGCGACGCAAAAACTTGCACCACATCAGATTTCAATAAGTTGTTCGATATTGATATAATCCGTGATAATTCGAATTTCAGCCCAATTACCGCCTTTTTATGCTCAGACTGCATACTATCAAAATACTATTCACTTTATCATACAACTCTACTCAAGGGGATCTCCCCATTCCAAAGATGATTTTCACTTCAAAACTAAAGATTTACTTCATTAAGGACTTGATTTGTCGTTACAACATACTACAACTTCAAAGATATTTAGGACCTCCTAGAATACGACAAAACAGAATCGATGAATCGGTTAGTGGCGCCAAACCCCGAGATAACCCCAATATCCAGCATCCAGTAGATCACCGAAGTCTTGCATTACTGGCAGAGGTTAGTGAGAGGGGGGGTGACAACAGCCCGTGGAGGGACCGAGGGTGTGCGGCATCGGTCCTCGTTGAACTGTTCTACTGTAGAGTGCTCGATTGCAACAAGTTAAAAGATATTTTGCCAAACTTGTGGATAATTTAAGTATTTTGTTAGCAACCCCTTTACATGTTTTGCACCGTTCTTTTAGCAAAGTAAAAGCTGCGAAAACCTATTTAAGATCTACAAAGACACAAGAGAGTTCTTAAGTAATAATTTCTATCAGTTAAACAATTGACTATCTGCGTCTGCTAAAGTACGAAAAAATACATTTTAATGTTCATACTTGTATGTATTTATGTCATAAAAGATTACATTCATTAAAAATATTACTTTTAATAGATATTTATATTTGAGTATTTGAGGTGATAATCTTCATTCATTAAACAGACAGATTTCTTTTTTTTAAACCTTGAAATCGTTCATTGTTATTCATTTTCATTATGTTTCTTAAATCACCATTCAGGGTTGATTTCAATTTTTTAATTCTCTGGTGGTAATATTGTAATTTAAAATATAAAAAGGCAACTTTATACAGCGTCATGACTACACCTTATTTACTAAAAACAAAAGCAAATTTCCTACTATAAAGCCAAGTAAAAAAAGCTCTTAAAATCTGGTATTTAATAAAATTTTAGTAGTTTTTGATATTATTTTTGTGGATTCTATATGGAATAAATTCTGAATCCGATAAATGATTCTTCTTTAAAAACTTACAACTGTGGTAATAATATTTTATAAATACTTTTATCAGTTTTTTTAAACTTATTCAATCCTAACTATGCAAATCGTTAACAATTCGAAAAACTAAATTAGATTTATTGTTCATTCTATTTGATATTTATTTATTTATAAATCAGTTTTTTGTACATAAATTATTTGTATCTGTCAAATTGTTACGTAAGCTGATTTCTTAAAAGACTGAGTACTCTGTAATTACTTGTAAGTAAACCTAGTTTTAAGCACTATATAAAAATTTCTCAAACATTTCATAGCAAAATTTGCTAATATTCTCAGAGGCATTTATAGCATCAGATATATTTAACATAGATTCCCAAATATTGTGTATTAATATTTCTAAGCATTTATTTCATACTGCAGTGATTATTTTTCAGGTTATTTTATATATTGTACATTCATTGTTTCACTCACTATTTTACAGGTATTTATATCGAATGTTTATCAAAGTGCGACTTAAAATTAATGACTGATGATTGTGTTATCAGGGCCTGATCTTGACATCAGGGAATCTCTACTTGTTGTAACTTTAAACCAAATTTACTTGTTATTTATTTACAAAATGCCTTTAAGTTATGTATGACATAAGTGAATAGTAAATATTAGTAAATTTGCGGTTATATTTCTTTTAATTTTCTCTAACTCATAATTCTAATACGAGGGTTGCTATTTATATTTCTGGCCTAATAATGAAAAAACAAATATGTAGGATCGAAATTGGTTTTATTGTTTTTCAAAATATTCTCCATGATGATCAATACTACACTTTTGCATGCGTTTGAACCAATTTTCAAAGCACTTTTTCCAGTCCGATTGAGGTAACTTCAAAACATGCGTTTTGAATGCATCAACCGCTTCTTCGGGGGACGAAAATCGTTGTCCACGTAATTTATTTTTGATGTGTGGGAATAAGAAGAAGTCATTGGTTGCCAAATCAGGGCTGTACGGCGGATGACCCTTCAGTTCGATCTTTCGCTCCGTCAGAAATAAGTATATTTTTTTCCAGCAATTGAAACTAATAAATATAGTTAGTCCAATATAGTCCACACAAAAGCACAGTAATTGTTGTTTCCTCTTAATATATTGTATATAATATGAACAGGGAAAACACAGGGGATTTTTTTTCCTAGATTTGAGTAGCAACTCTGAGAAATAATTAATATTTTTGCCGAAAATTTTTTGCAGTGATATAAAAATAAAATTTATTAATTGGAATAATAAGAGGGAATGATTATTTATTGTTATGGATCATAAAATAGTTTATTTGTGTTCTTTAAACCAAATGTAAAGTAATTTAAAATTGAAAATAATTTACATGTTTATTATTAATATGAACAGGATCTAAGTATTTTTCATTAATTTCAGTGTCAAAATACCAACTTTGGTGAGCTTGTCGGTTTTTTTTTATTTATTTATTATTGTTGATCATTTTGATTTTAACAAGTGAAAAGTTTTCTTCGTATTGTTCTATGAAAAAGTAGTGTGTAGGAGGGCAATTTCAGTACAATTTTGCCTGATGTGTAATCCCTTAAAGGATTAACGATTACTAGTAATGATACAATATATGTCCTATTGCACTTACAAGCAGGATTGGAAAAAAAATTATTTTGTCAGGGTTAAATTGGATTTTTTCATCATCTCTTTTATTCATTAAAGTCTTAGAATAAGTCTTGCTGCATGAATGAACACCATTAATTTTATTAATATTAAAATAGATATTAATACATTTTATTATTAATATCATTTACATTGATAAATTAGCAATAATTTTTTAATAAGAGTTATAGGGTTCAATTACCTTTTGTAGGATTTACATATTCTGTTTTAGGATAGATTTAAAAAAACTACTAAATGTTTAAGTGAAGAAATAAGTTATTTATTTTAATTCAATTGAAAGTCAATTTTCAAAGTAAATTCTTAACGTGGGGAATGTATTTATGCAATTGTGCATTACATTACTTTTCTAACAGTGTTGTGTCCTTTTTTATGTATAGTCAAAGCGGGCTTCTAGAATAAGCTCTACTATTTCAACAACAAGGATTACATCAGAACAGGAATTTTGTACAAGTATTTTACCAGTTAAAAGGGGCTATTTTTTAAAAGTATCATTTTAAACTATGTAATTAGACTCACTGTTTAGGAAAATAGTATTTAAAATACACTTTTTAAAAAAAATATTTTCCTATTTCATTGAATAGTGATTCTAATCATATTTTATATTGTATCTTGTTATAACTGGTTTTAATTATCTTGTGAATTAGTATCTCAAATTTTTGTGAGAATACCTTAGTACATTATTTCCACTTTCTAATAATACATATTTAATTAAAATTTAATGAACAGAATATAGAAGTAATGGAAATATAAATATTTCAATGTATGTAGTTTATATTTTGTTCTATTATAAACTTAATATCTTGAGCTGATTTGTTAATAATAAAATGCAATTATGAAAAAACGTGAGTTTTTTTCAAGTGGTTTTTCTCAGGTTGGGTAAAATCAGAACAATCCTGCTTACAAGGGAAGTGGATAGCTTAAAAATTCCTATATAAGCAAAGTTAAACCTAAATTTAAGAGCATTTTTAAAAACCTTGGATAGGGTTTATATTAGCTGTCTAACTGGGGTAAAATATGCTCCATTAAAGTTTCTGTTCATTTATTTTTAAACTAATAGAAATGATGTCCTAAGATTAAATCCCAGCTGGAAAGGTTGAACTATATCTCTAATTTCCTTTTCTAAAAAAGATTCATAACTATTTAATATTTTATTCATTTAATAAATTTTTTATTTATTTAGAACTTAAATTTTTAAGAACAACTAAATTAATAGAAATTTAAAATAATTTTTTTTTGATTAAAATATCTAGGTCATTGAGAAAAAAATTTTAAAATTTAAAATAACATTTTGTATCTTTACAATCTAATAAAAATTTTATTTTTTATTTAAAATGTATGGATTATTTAAAAAATTTGCAGTTCAAAATTTAAATTAAAATTGTATATTTCTTTTTTAAGTAATCCATACATTTTAATTAAAAAATAAATATATTTTAAATTTTTTTGTTTTTAAAAATTTAATTTTTTAAAAAATAAATTTAAACTAAAAAATAATAATTTATAAATTGAATAAAGCATATTAGATAGTTATCAATCTTCTTTAGAATAGAAAATTGGAAATAAAATTCAATCGTGCCAACTGAGATCAGGACCCCCAACTCAAGACCTCTCTGGTAAAAGGCATAGAGCCTAATCACTATACCACCATTGAGATAAGTCTGGAAACTTCGTTAGTTTAAAAATAAATGAACTGAAATTTTAATGGGGCAAATTAGGTGTCTAATTTTGTTTTGATAGGAATTTTTGAGATGTGTACTTCCCTTGTTAGTCTAATTTTTATGTCTTTTTTTTTCACCATTACAAAAGCTTGTTTATAAAACCAATCAGATTTCTCTTTATATAATAATGTCTCTGTATGCAATAAGCTGTCTTATTTTAACTAAGCAAAGTTTATATTTTTAGAGAATATACTTTAGATGTGTACAGATTATAATCTTTAGTGACGGAGCATGATGCAAAAAAAGCTGAAGTTATTAAGCAAGTAGATCATCCTTTCCTAATCAGTTTAACGTATCCAGGAATGCAAGTTAGTATACGCAATTCTGATATAGCATGTCATATTTATGTTTAAAAAGTGTGTTGATTAAAAGGTTCTCTGTTATAATGTGTATCTAATTGTGTTTCAGGGTAATTTGTAAAACTCTATTGACATTATACGGTTTTAATAAGTGAACGTACTTAACTTTCATTAAAAGCTTAAAAGGAAAATTTTTAAATTTAAATTAAAAAGCTTATTTAAGTGATAAAGGTTTTTTCTATCAGTAAATCCATTAATCAGGCTGTAAATTGACTGCACAATTTATTTAAGAAAGTAGTAATATAACAATTTTGTTTTTTTATTGCTACATTAATGATCTGTTAATCATATCATTTGTCCTCTAAATCAAATTACATATGTTTTCTGAAAATCGTGCATTTCTTAAAGTTTTTAGGATTATAATTAGTTTTTTGGTTTATACCTTTTAGCATAATTCCAATCTATAATGGCAAGATATTTACTCAAATCTATGATATTTAATTTATTTTATCATTTTTTTTTTATTCTCAGTTTTGAAATTTTTTTAACTAACCATTTTTCCACAAGTATTAAAAACTAATCTAATAAAATTTTAAATCTATGGACTGATAGTGTTTGAGGTTAGGTACTGGCAATTTGGAATTTTCCTTGCAGCATATTAGGAAAACAGTTAATAATAAATTTTTAATTTTTGTGAAGTTATAAGTTTTGACAATTAAATTGATTTTTGTATGGCCAATTTTTCTTCCTAGATCTTTCATATTTATACTAATAGGTTTATTTTAATGTAATATAATGTTATTTATTTAACCAGAATTTTATCATTCCATATAACTTGAATGTTTTTCAATTCCTATATTTTCTGACCAATTGAGCTACTTGATATAATTTCATTTTTCTGTTAAGAATTTTAAAAGATAAAAATATAAGATTAATTATGTTATTCATTATTAAAAAGTATTAAATTTGTTGGACATAAAATTAGTTCCTCAATTCTTTTTCTTTTTTTCTTTCTTACTCATTGTTATTTTACTTTTTTTTCTTTGGCTGTAAAAAGCTTTCAGCAAGGCATTTTATTCTGTTCTCACTTGTAAAATCTTCTAATTTCATGAACTGTTATTTATTACCCTGTCATGAATATGGCATGGTAATAAATAACAGTTAATATAAGCTGTAAAAATTATAGCTTACAGCTTATGGGAATAAAATTATAAGATTTTTTTTTTAATAATGATAATTTTTATTCTATTAAATTTTTTTATTACTTTTTGATGTATTTTTTTACTTAAAAGTATACTACATTAGAAAATAATCAAAAAATTATTTGTAATGAACTATTTAGCTATAAAACTATAAATGCAATAATCTGAATGCAATAGTTTCATTTTTCAACAGGCCTTAGATGAAGAATGACTTAAAGTAGATGCTCAGTTTGGTGGCGTTGACCAAAGAAAGATTTTCACTTTCGCTGAAATGGTTTGTTTTTATGAACTGTTTCATATAAAATATACTTAAATTTTCATTTTTTGCATTAATTTCATTTTTTAATTGTAATTTTTTTAAGTATTTTTATGATATGTTTCAGTATTTACCTCAATTGGGTTATGCTAAAAGAATTCATCTAATGAATCCAATGGGTATGAATAATTTTTGAAATGCATGTTATACTTTATTTTAATGAAATGCTTGCAGTAATATCATGGTTAAATCAATAGTTTCTTTTCATCTCTTTTACTTACATATCTTTTTTTTTAAATAACTTCTTTTTCTTTACATATCTTAAATGATTTTTATCTACCAACTATTTGACTACTCATAATAAAAATATTTAAAAATAAACAGTAATTTTTACATATTTTATCTTCATGATTATTATGATGGAGTCCAATTGATAATTTATGAAAGTTTATTAATGCCATTCACTAATTTATAAAAGTAATATGATTTTAATTAAGTGTTTAATGTCTGTTTAGTTCACAACGCATATTTATGAATTCAGATCAGGCAATAGTGTAATCCAGTGTTTCCCAAACTTACCTTTTTTGTGTACCCTTTCTAAATTTTCCTTAGCGCTGTGTACCACTAATTAAAAAATTAATGTATTTTTTACTATAGAAAAATTGCACAAAAGTTAAAAATCACAACTGGCTGTATGCACCACTAATTATTAACTGTTAACTCTGCAAAAAATAGCCAATAGAAAAGTACGTAATCGTAAATTTTCATGGCTAGCTTTGTTATTAAATAAAATTTTTTGAAATTTTCGTTTGTTGTAAGATATTTCGCATAAGAACGCGTACCCCCGCTAAACTGTTCCCGTACCCCTGGGGGTACGCGTACCACACTTTGGGAAACACTGGTGTAATCTAATGAAAAAGAGACTGAAGGAAACTCAATATTGGGTGTGTGTTAGAGGCAAAAATTGTACAGATGTGATGAAGTCTGCAAAGTGAACCTCTTGAATTTGGATTAGATGGGAATTGCAAATGTAAAATTGTGGATTCTCTTAAAAAAAAATTCAAAAAATTTCTCTCATAAGTTTTTTTCCCCTCCTTTTTTTAATAATAGCATAATATCTGTAGCAAGTATAATATCAATAGCATAATACGTAAAATTTTAAACATGTTTGAAGAATTTACACAAGTCATCATCATCATCAATAGCTCGACAGCCCAGGATGGGCCTTGGCCTTCTCAAGAAGTTTTTTTTTCAGGCTGACCTTTTTTTTTTGCTAGTGTTTTCCAATTTTTTGTGTTTAGGGCCAAAAGATCTTTCTCTAGGCTATCTATCCATCTCAAATTCGGCCTGCTTTTTTTTCGTGTGCCAACTGGTCTGGCATTGAAAACTCTGGTGGTAGGGACGTCGTCCATTCTTACACAAGTATCAGATTCATTTAATCTTACCTCAGTTAGGCTTTAAGTTTTATAAAACTCAAGATGCTAACCAAGAGAGCAGTTACTAAATTAATGAAAACTTACTGTTAAATTTCTATCTTGTCATTTGGATCCTGTATTGAAATGAATTTTGTTTATCTAATTTTTTTTATGTTTATATAAAAAATATTGTGATATTTGAAATGTTTTAATTATAAATGGTCATCCAATGTTCCCTTTAAACTAGAAATAACTAAATTCTTTGTCTTAGAAATGTTGGGGGCCCTAAATGAGTATACTTGTTTTATTTTGTCAATATTGTTTGTTCTGGGGGCATCAATATTGCACTGTTTTCCATTTTGGAATGAAAAAAATTGAAAATGTATGCATTCATTATCCATATAAAAAATGTAAATTTTTCATGATTCTCATCTAAGAATAAATCAAAATTAATTTTAATAAATCAAAATCAATAAAGTAAAATGAGAGAAATGATTAAAAAATATTTTAAGATTGAAATTTATGCAATTAAGTTTTGTTCATATGCAAATTTTTTTGGTTGTCTTAACAGAAGTTTATTTAACGAATTTTTCTTAAAATATTTCTGCTATCCTTTAACCTTCTTTTCATGAATAAATAAGTTGTTTCAAGTATGCTTTATTTTTGCGAAATTCATTTAATTGTAGATTCTCTTATAAATGTATTACATTGTTTTAATGTTAGTGCCTGGACTTACTGGTGGTAAAATGAGTTTCTTTTTAGAAGATTCAGGAATTATTAGACAATCTCTCTACTGTTAAGAAGAAGCTCAAAAAGGCATTTTGTGAACCTGGTAATTTAGAAGATAATGGAGTTCTGGCTTTTGTAAAACATGTGCTACTCTTCAAAGATGAAGGTTAAGGACATTCCTGCAATTTCAATTATTTTATTACTACAATGTAATAATTGAAATCGCAAGAATGTGAAAGGGTATTAATATGCATTCAAAATCCAATGCAATTACCCATTCATTTTTTTCCATAATAAATTAAATTTTTCAGTGTAAATCAGTTGAGATTTTGAAGAAAATGTCTGTTTGGCTAATTATTTATTGGAACAAAAATCACAAAATCTTTTTATTACTACAATGTAATAAAGTAAGTGTGTGTGTGTGTGTGCGTGTGTGTGTGTTTGTGTGTGCGTGCGTGCGTGTGTGTGTGTGCTTCATGCATTTTTATAATGTTTTGTAAGCCTTTAAAGAAAGTCAAGTTTTTAATTTACCTTAATTTGATAGTATAAAAGTTATTTAACAAATTTCATGTTAAAAATAAAAGAATGCATTTAAATGACAATAGAAAAGTCTTTTACCAATATTTAATTACCTGTAAGATAATGCCTAATGGCTTTCTTAAAAGCGTGCTAACTATTTTTTGCACCCTCAACAAGAAAAACTTTTGCACATTTAGCACTAGGTAATCAAAAATGTTGAATTTATATCTGCTATGTTTTTTGTTCATGCTTGCAGTAATGAAAAAATGTATTTATTTCTTTGTATTATTTAGTTTGAATATTTCAAATGTAATTTATTTTATGAGTAGTATTTTTTCCGTATGCTTTCAGAAGGAAAAAGTGTCACCACTGATACCCCTATGTCCCCTGCAAGACTAGACATGGAAAAATAGTTCAAATTCAGAAGGTTTGTAATAAGAATGTTTTTTCTTGAAATAATAATTGCATGAATAATCAATTCTTTTATTGCGTGACTATGGTGTTCTTATCATTTTTAAGATTAATTCAATTTGTCAGATTGTTATAAAACCTTTAGATAAGAATTGTTTTTTTATCTTTTTTTCCCTTTTTACCTGTCAATATTGACCATTGTGTGCATTAATTTTAATCTGTTGGGTTGAGTTTTCTTTCATAAGTCCAATGGCGCCCTAAGAACCACTGGCCTTGTGCAATTACACCCTACATACCCTCCATCTGTTTAGAATATTTTTAATTATTAGCTAAACTAAACCTAGATAACATTTAAATTAATTTTTAAGAAATGCCTAGTTTTGATTTATTTGATGCTTTCTTTAAGATTATACTTTTAAATTTTTCCAAATTTCAAGACGTTAGTATTTACTAATTCAGCACATATAATGGGTTTTACCCTTTAGCATATATCTGTTTTTCTGCATCGTTTGAACCTATTATGATCCAATGAAGAAAAAAATTTTGGCTGTTCTTTGCTCTATTAAACATACTGTCTTCCGAATACAGCAATGTCTTAAAGTTGATTTACTGCCTTTACAAGAATATGTAATGATCAAACGAATAAGTTAATTTAGAGTTTAATTAATTTTCAATAGTCAGTTGACTATTATAAAAACAGGGTTCCTAGGGGTGAGGGAGAACATGGAAAATCTGGAATTGTTAGGGAATTTTATTTTAACTCAAAAAATCAGGGAAAGCTGCATTTTTTTTTACAAAAACTTGGAATATTCCTTTATCATCACTGAAAATAACCAGTCTTAAAATTGTCAGTGACAGTTATCAGTTATTGAGATACAAGTTAAATAATTCTAACATCTATTACAATTATTTGTTCTAAAAATTTCACATTTTACTCAAACTGAAATGTTCTCACCCTCATTTAATGATATTTTTTACACAAAAAGTCTAATATTTCACATTACAAATAAAAGAATCAAAGTTTTCTAATTGTCTCAATTTTCATTGAAATTTACCTGGTATACCTGGAAAAGTCAGGGAATTTTTTTCTGAAATTGAGTGAGAGCCCTGACACAGTCTTTCCATCTCTTTTTGGGCCTTCCTCTTGGCTTTTTATTGGAGGGGGTTGCATTAAAGACTCTTAATGCTGTTCGTTCTGGGCTCATTCTCACTACATGCCCGCCCCATTTCATTCTACTTAGTTTAATAGATTTAATGATATCATCACTATTAAAGATCTTATATATTTCAAAATTATATCTTTTTCTCCAGTTGGATAGCGCCAAAGGTGGTTGGTAGGACCTTCCTTTCGAAGGTTGCTAATAGCTTCTCTTCCCTTTTTGTTAAAGTCCATGTCTCTGAAATTGTCATTTATTAACATCAAGTAATATACATTTACTAAATAAAAAATACGGAAGATATCTATAAGATTTTTTTTCAACCCGGCAAACATTTGGTAACCACTCTGCCACGAGATTCATAAAACTAAAGCATTCTATACAATTTAAAGAGTGACAGCTCTGTATCAAATGTTTTGTCCAAGGTAAAGTTTTGTTACTCTTATACCCATAATTTCATAAAAATTAAGAAATAAAAATACCCTTAATATATGTAAGTAAAAATTCAACTAAAAATATGGTATCGAAGCTGTATTTTACCATAGCATTTCCATATTAATTTCATTAATTAACAATCATTCTTTTACAAAATAGTAACTCTTCATAACTACTTTACTGACTCAGGCTGACAAACAACACTCAGCTTAATTATTTAATATTAAAAACAACTTATATTCAAATTGTCTTTCTTAAATGTAATAATGCTAACAATAATACTCTTTCTCCAAAAACTAAACTTTAATGATTAAATCTCTTCAGAACATGTTACAAGCAATACAAAACACCAATAAAACCTTAATTGCATAAATAATATTCTTATTACCACCTTCTTCATTATTTTTTCCCTTTTGCTCAATCACAAATCTGTCAAATTCATCACCACAATTCAAAATATCCACTTCCAATGCAGCATTGCCCACCTGAATATCTTCCTCTTCTCACCTTATCCTTCATTTATTTTTTTTCCATCTCTGCAAAAAGCTTAAAACATCAGATCAGTTATCGTCAGATTCGGTAATAATTAAAAATTTGTCAAAGAGAGCTGCAGAGCTAAAAAAAAAAAGCTGTTTTGAGTTTATTTAATTTTTTATGATGTTTTTTTTTCTAATTCTATTCCTAATATTATTTTTAATCTTATTCTAGATATCTATTAACAAAAAATTTAATTGTTTCTTTAACATTTCTTTGAATATACTTTTATAAGTGGATAAATGAGTGGATCCGCCTTATAAGCAGGTGTGATGCATGGGTGTGGCAGAAGTCGAATTCTTGGCCGTAGATGGCCCACTGAAAAACAAAAACAATCGCATCACTGAGTTTCTTAATGGCACACCACAACTACAACATGGAATTTTTAAAAAAATTTGCAATGAGAACTAATAAGAAGTGAATAATTAATTTGTTTTACCAGCATTAAATTTTTTTAATGCATATATGAGCCTTTAATTGCTCAGACTATCAGTATTGTATCATGAAAATGATTTGTCATCTCCCACTGTTACATCTGATTTCCAATTGGTGCTAGTGTTACCATTTTCCTATGTGATGTCATATTTTGTGTCATACAGTGCATTTGTTGTGTGAGATTTGTTTAAGACATTATATTATAGTCTGAATGTAAGCTTTTTCCCACCTAACAGGTTCTGATTTTTTGACTCACAAATTTTTGTGCCTTCTATTCTAAGCTGCTGCTTCAGGTCGAATATATAGGTTCATAACTATAAAATTGACACTAAAAATGGTGACCCGTCCCGCGTGGTCTTAATAAAATTGCACTTCTGAACAAGAAGTCGCTGCATCGTAAATATATAGAATTATAGCAAATATGTACTCATAAATGCAGAACTTATTTTGACAAAAATATTATTCTTCTATCTACTCCATTCTAAATTTTCAATTTATCTACTAAGCATATGATATTATGCTGATAATAATATATTTCCGCTACATAATGTATGTTCAGAAAGCTCTTAAATCTGTACAAAAATAAAGTCAAGAAGAATACATGATTTATCTCCAAAATAAGTACAACACTTTTTAAAAAGATTAAGTACAATTTTTAAACACGAAATATATGATTCATGAAAGAAATGTACTAATGTTATTAATGTATTGCAAGCGGAAAACTCCACATAATAATGCGTTACACATTTTTAATTTTTAATAATGAAGAGTAACTGATATTCCACCATCCTTTTTACCATAGACTACGTCTAGGTTAAGAAATGATGGTTCTTTCGTACTTTCATGTGGAATTCAAGATGCTCTATGTTCTTTGAGCACTAACCTCAAAAGAATAGGTGGACTCCCATGTAACTTTTGCTATCCATTTAATTTTCGCCTATGAAAAAATTTTTGTTTTGAAAGAGCAAAAATGCTTAACTCCTGTTTTTGATGTGATTTTCTTACATAAAATTAAACAAAGATTTCATGTTATATTGGAATGAACAATTCAATATTTATCAAAAGTAAGGTTAGCTTTCATATCGAAAATGTACCAAAATGTTGCGTGTACTATATGAAAACATGTGATATTTTTGTTGTATTTGAAAATATGATTTTTACTACTACTGAGCACTTTCATGTTTTCCTTAATTTTAAAGCAAATGTTTGAAACAGCGAAAATTTAACACCTATATTTGATGTGATTTTCTTAAAAAAATTAAACAAAATTTCATACAGTTCAATTCAGATTTTCTAACACTCGTTAAAATAACATTGTGTCTATGAAATCGATGTATTGGTCGCAGTAATGACTGTATTTAATAATTATTGCCTTTATTCATTTACTGGTGCTTTCTAATCTTGTGTTTTATTGTTTTTAGAGGTGTTTGATAAGACATCTATTTCTGCAGAATCTTTTATCTTTTTTGAAAGAGAATTTATTCCCTTTATTGATGACATTGAAGCTAACTTTGAATGTGCACTTTGGTTAAGTGATGCTGATTACGTGAGTGCTCTACGGATTGTATGTATAACTTTCTTTTTTAAAACTGTTAATAATATAATTAAAAATTTTGAAAAATAGTGATCAAAGCTCTATATCTAATGTATCTTTCAGTTCACAAATTTTTGTGAGAGGGAATAATAACCCCCAAAATAATTCTCTTATTAAAGACAAACACTTTGTTTTTATAGTTACTTTTGCTTAAATTTCAATGGAGGACCCATTAGCTTTTCCAAACTTTCTTCCACCAAATGTTACTCAATTAGAAAGTAATGCACGAATTTCAATACCCAAAGGCTCTATGAAGGAGAAGTTTTTTCAATGTTGTATGTTCATTAACGAAATAATTTTGCAGAAACTTTCTTGTCAAATTCTTGTTTCTTAATCAATTTGGTTCCTGTTAAAAAAAAAATTGCGACTGAAAGTCATGTGACATTTAATTTATTTGCAGTACTCCACTCCCTAATTTTAGAATCACTTGTTTCAGTTGAATTTTTTTTCTGTGCCATTTAATTTAGTTAAAAAAATCTCTGAGCAGTATAATAAAGAGTTTTTAAAGTCACATATTCATATATCTGAAGATATGCATTACATTTTTCTTCCTTTTTAAAAATTTCAAATTGGTCTTATAGTTATTAAATTTAATTTAATTGTTATTTTCTAAAGAAAAACTTATCTTGATCATAAAAAATCATGTCATATCACAATCAAAACTAATCACATAAAAGTTATACAATAAATCAAAATATTTAAAGAACAACTAGTCTTAATATTTACTTTATTTATTCATTTCTTTTTTTGGGGGGAGGGGGTTCTCAAACTCATTTAAGTAATTTTGAAAAATTAGCAGAAAATTCATTTTTTCCATTTTCGTAAGTTAGCATAACTAGTATATGGTCTACCTTCAATATGAATTTTCTTGAATTAGTTTAATCAGAAAGCTAAATCATTTATATTTCTTTAAATGTAGTGAGATTTTTAGCTTATCAAATAGAAGGATTATTTTGTTCTGACCTCCCATCACCATAACATTGCATTAGTCACATGTCAGCTGATAACAGAAGGAAACTCATTTTATTTCTACCAATCTATCTTCTTTGTAATTTCTCTATATATTTAAAAACAACTCATATGTTTATGTAAGTTACTAATAACCAGAGTTAGTCTTATTCCTTCAATTTATGAATTATACAATGTGCTTTGCATTCACATTGTTTTCAAATTACACATCATGATTTTTATTCTAGCAAATTTAGGAATTCATTGTGATTTATATTTACATTATCCACATTGCATTTCATTTTGACATGAATTACAAATAGCACACATCATGCTTGAGAAGTTATGAATCAGTGATATAGCTGATTATAGAAAACCATAATAAAGATTAAATTGGTTTTCAATGAAATCTTTCAACATGACAATTACAGAGTATGTCATATACACTGACTGAGCAAAACTCATGGGACAGCAGGGCTCTGATTTGTGGATGGACAGCACGTGATATCACCGCCACCTGGTGGTCTCAGTTGTGTGTTAGACATTCCTTGAAGTGGCTGTGTGAGTGATAAGGAAAAATGCAACGTCGTCGTGATTTGACGGCATTCGAACGCGCCATGGTTGTGGGTGCCCGACGCATGGGACATTCCATTTCGGAAGTGGTTCAGGAATTCGGCTCCCCAAGATCAACCGTGTCGAGAGTTTACCTAGAATGGGTGAATGAGGGTGTCACAGTCCACAACAGACACCATACCGGGCGTCCACAGGTCCTTAATGACCGAGACAGGCGAAACCTGAGACGAGTGGTAACTCGAGATAGGAGAGCAAATGTGCAGCAAATCACGACTGAATTCAACACTGGCCGTGATAGAGACGTGTCCCAGTGGACAATCCGTCGGAACATGCGTGTTCTCGGGTATGAGAGCCGTCGCCCCACACGTGTGCCACTGCTGACCCAGCGTCATCGGACAATTCGGCGTGCATTTGCCACCAATCACCACGGATGGACACTGCAACAATGGCGTAAAGTGATCTGGTTTGACGATTCACGTTATCAATTGTTCCATGCTGATGGGACTCACCGTGTGAGGCGCACACCGCACGAAGCGATGGATCCAGCATGCCAAGTGGGCACAGTCCAGGCGGGTGGCCTATCAGTCATGGTGTGGGGTGCATTTTCGTGGCATGGAATGGGCCCCCTGGTCGTTCTGGATGCTACATTGACTGGTCAGTGGTATCTTCAGCTGCTTGGAGACCATCTCCACCCTTTTGTCACGTTTCAACTCCCTGATGACATTGCTGTGTATCAAGATGACAATGCAGTCCCACATCGCGCCAATATCGTCCGTGCCTGGTTCGACGAGCATGCAGGTGAGACTCAACGACTGAATTGGCCACCTCGAAGTCCTGATACGAACCCCATCGAGCATATCTGGGATGCCCTCGACGTCAGGCTCAGGGCATTGAATCCTCAACCCACGAACAGGCCACAATTGGCTGCCGCTCTGCAGGATGTGTGGTGCCAACTACCTCCGGACGTGTTCCAGAGCCTTGCAGACTCACTTCCACACCCTATCGCTGCACTCTGCAGAGACAGAGGGTACCTAACCAGATATTAGGTGGGTATCCCATGAGTTTTGCTCAGTCAGTGTAATATTAATCAAGATAACTGATTTTTTGTTATAATTAGGCATTTCCTGTTGTAATTGTTTTTATTAACCTCAATGTGAAAATAAATGAACTCCCTTTTTTTAAATATTTTCCTAGATATAAAAAAAGTAATTAGATTTAGTTGGTTAATATATATACACTACCCTAAAATAATGGTAGAAACACTTTCAATTTTTGACATTTTTTTAAGTTTCTCAATAAATGCTTAGAAAATTATTTATTCAATTTAGAGGTGTTTAGTTCATGTGATTTTACTTACTTAGCAATAAAGGTTAATGCTTTCAGAGATTTGAGGGACCAACAATAAATTACAAAAAAACAAAGTATTTTTAAGCACCCTATGACAGATAATCAAGAAATAAGCTTGTTACTTGTATCAATTACTTTGATTGTTATTTGAAATAGCAACACAAAAGTTCGTAAACTTAGCTTAAATATTTCTGGAAATATGGACATTTTTATAAAAAATATATGTTTTTGTTTTATGTTTTTCACTTTAATATTAATAGATAAAATTAAGCAAAATTTTTGGAACTTTTTAAAATTAATTATAAAATTATAGTTTTAAAATTTGAAATAAGTTTGACAAAAACTGCATGAAATATGAGTATTAAAAAGTAATTTTTTTATATTGTGCAAGTGCAGAAAAAATTAAACATTTTTTTTCCATAATTTTGTAAGGAATTGTATTTAGCTACTAAGAAAAAGAGTATTTCAATATCTTAAAAATTTAAAACGCTTCAAGCAATTTTCTAAGTAATTTTTGTATTTCTAAAAAGAAATCACAAAAGGATTAGAGTTTTTCACAAATTTCATTTTGTAGTCTCGGCTGTGTTTGCCGGTGTCAGCTTTAATAAATCTTGTTTCATAATACAAAGAAACTTGTGGAAAAACCCTTATCGTTTTGAGCTTTATTTTAAAAAGTACGAAAACTACTTAAAAAATTGCTTTAAACTTTTTTAGTTTTTAAGATATTCAAATCAGAATGTTTTCATTAGTTGCTAAATACAATTCACTACAAAATTCAGTTTTTTTTTTTAAATTTCTGTGCATGCGCTGTATAAAAGAACTACTACTTTAAATACTCATATCTTAAGCAGTTTTTTTGAAGTTTTTTTAAAATATTAAATCAATATTTTTGTAAATAATCTGAAATATCTGTAAAGCTTTTGTTTACTTGGGTTGAATATTTTTGAAGTTACAGCAAAAAAAACATGGGACCAAGAAATAAGTTTTTTATAATCTCTAATATAATAAGTTTTTTATAATAGCATAATATAAATAATAAGAACCAAAATAATCAATACAAATTAAAAGGTTCTTAATTTCTCCCTGGCATAGGGTGTTCAAAAACACATATTTTTATTATTGTAATTTATTGTTGGTATCTCAAACAAAAAATGACAAAAACTGAAAGTGCCTCTTCCACTACTGTAGGATTGTCTATATATATATATATATATATATATATATATATATATATATATATATATATATATATATATATATATATATATATATATATATATATAGTTTCCGAGTTGGAACACAGATGATTATATGATGTCTTTGGCATCTAGAGGTCTCATGTTCAATTTATTCTCTGTGAATAATAGGAGGTGGAGGGCACTGCACAAACCTCAGTTTTATGAAAGTTTTTATAAGGTATAAATGAAGATTATTTGCTAAAATTAGTATTATGTAATTTTACATCTGCTTTCATTTTTTTATTATTATTTTTTTTACTTTACAGCAAAGGCGGTTGCAAAAATCTGTAAAGCATGCTTTCAGAGGTTAAACTTTATTTTGATAATTACTTTGTTACCCCCCCCCCCCTTTTTTTTTCAGGAAAGCAAAATTATAAACCCAAAGTGCTTCCAAAGGCTGTCCCCCTTAATAAAAATATCTTAACTTCATTGTACTTATGTGAGTGGTTGAAGGTTGATTGTCGTTTTGTGATAGGCATTTTGTTATTTTTGTTTTGATAATATTACAGTCCTTCCTTGCTTGAAAATATTCATTAAATTCTCTCAAAATAGTTTTTTTTTCTTGGAAAAAAAATTATGGTTTTATTTTTTCTACTACTGTTACAGATACTATGTCATAGCGCCTCAATTCAAAAAGGAACCAAAACTCATTCAAAATCTACTAAATCTTCTGTGCATTATAGTTGATATAAAATTTGTATGGGCATAAATAACATAATTTGTTTTTAAAGTTTCATTATGCTCAAAATCTTTTCAAATATCCTAACAGTTACTATATCTTGAAATTCTCAGATAAAATATTTCTGGAATTAATTTTCATTATAAGGAAAGATTGATCTTTCTGGGCAGCTTTAACTTTTTTAAACTTGGGAAATTTTATGCTAGATTCCTGGATCCATCTAAAATATTCAAAATTTACATTTATATGTTTTTAAAATGGGTATTTATGATTATGAAATGTTGATAACTTTTTAATTTATATTTTATTAGACAACTTGGATTTTTTGTAGCTTATGAAGTGTATTATATATTCTTTTCAGGCTCTTCTCTTAGTATGAGACAGCTACAAGTTGGCTTAGTTCTTTATCTTTCACAATTTCAATTGAAAGATTTAAATGCTAGTATTAACACTTTAATGTTTTATTAGGAGAAAAAAAATTGTAGATAAAAAGATTTATTTAATTTCTTTTTTTATGTTCTCATTTTATGTTCAATGCTCTGTTTTCATATGTTCTATGTAATCATTTTATGTACTAATTTTTTAATTTTAAAACTTTGTAATGAAACAATATACCAATTAAGCTATATTAAGTCAAATGATCTTTGAAACAATTAAATTCTCTTCAATTTGGTTTTTATTGTTATTTATTTAGTTTTAAAGCATATCAATTATATTTTTTTAAACAAAATTGTGAAATAGGTTTTGAAAAAATATGCGTTAATTATTTTTACATCTAAAAATATTTCGACTTGTCTTAAAGGTGAACACATATGATTGCTATTACTTAGTACTTGTATATTTACTATCTTTATTTAATTCTCTAATGTATATTTGCTTGTTTCACCTTGTAAAGTATTGTCTTATTTTGAGAAATGTTTTTAATTTCATTTTTTTCTCAATTTGATGGACTAGATATATCTGTCAATACACTCAAGAAAGTGTTTTATAAATACTGAAAATGATATCTTCTGAAGCACAGTACCTCTATATTTGGGCTATAAAGGAAGTCCTGTGCAAAAATTGTGTGCACAATTACAAGGGTTGGTTAGTCCCAATGTTTGATCCTGGAGTTGTCTTGACTTCTGGATTGGGTTCAAAATTTAAAAGAAAACGTAGTTAAGCATTGATGGTTGTAAACCTGAAACTGGGTTAACTTCTCAATGCCAGTTATAAAATAAAATATAAAGTTGTGCTAAAGATAAATGTGTTGAGATATCTTTATTGGGAGCAGAGGATTGAAACATTCTTTTACTCAATGCTGTACAAATCCTTTAACACTAAATTTTTCAGCAACAGATTCATTGGAGATTATGGTTTCTTTGATCTTGGTATTGAATATGAATGTCCACGTATTTTTGAAAATATTTACACAATTTGTTCACATCTATTCTTTCTAAATAGTGATTACCATCAACAGGCACCAAAACAAATGTTGAAAAATAGCATCACGCTCCTGTGCTGTTCTCAGAGGTGCCAACCATTATAATTTCTTCATAATTATTATGATTTCATGGACAAAATAAGGGTTTAAATTATGGTTTTTAAGAATTTTCATAGCAATCTATTTAAAATATACGTTATTTTTCTTAACCACCAAGAGTTAAGAATTTTTGCTTTTTGCAACTAATCTGCAATAATTCTTTTATACTCCTTGAGACCATTTCTAAAACAATGCAAACATAGAAAAGTATAGACCATATAGGAAAACAAAAGAACATAAACTCAAATCTGAAATGCTCTGAGAAAATATTTTTAGTGATTTAAATGTAGTTCTCTGAAAAGGTAATAAGAGTTCATTCTAATTTAACCAAAAATTAAAACATTGATTCCAAAAATGCGATACAATTTTATCTGGTTCACAATAAAGTATAAAATTTCAGTGTCGTATATTTTTTAAAATTTGCCTAGGTATTGATTTTTTTACCTTATTTTATAGAAAATATATACCTAATTATACTATTTTTTATGAATATATAGAATTAAGTAATATATACATCTTAGAATTGCGCTATTTGTGAATGCTAAGTTGTATTGAATTCTATGTTGTTGTAAGATTGTACTGTATTGTTCTAATGGAAATTAAATCATCATTGAAATGGAATAAATGCTGAGTATTTCGCTGTTTCTTAAAAGACACATCTTTCCAAGAAAACAAATATTATTATCATTTCAACACACCCTGCTGCTGTAGAAAGACGTTCCGATTCTCTGTTCTAGAGCCACATTATTTTTAATGATTCATTCCCCACATTAAGAACCATTTTTTAAATCAATGCTTTCTTGCTAACTGATTAATTTGTTTTATGCAATGTACTCCTTCATTTAAAACTGATTAGTTATTACTTTTGTATTTTTGATGCTGGCATTTCAGTACAACTTATAGTTTGTCTATAGAAAGAACTTCACTAGCATTTCGTCTGGAACCATAATAGTGACTATGGTAATTATAATATGGTGTTATGGTAGCTATAACTATTCTCAGTAGAGGTTTATAGAGTCACTGTTTAGGACAGGTTTTGGCTTGTGTCGGCAAAAGAAAGGGAATCTTTTTCTTCGGTCTATTGTGTCAGCCCTCTACGAGAGGAGCTACACTCCCTGAAATACGCTTTTCTTGTTTCCATAGCAACAGACGGCTTCAGATTTTGTGGCGGGGGGAGTTCTTACCGTAGACAAACTATATAAACCTAACAGCACAATCTTCTTATTCTCACCTTCATTTAGGATTCTGCGGAGAATAGTCTTGTAAATATTTCAAAAATTAAACATGGTCTTATATATATATATATCAAGCGAACATTTTATATTAGATATACAATTGAACACAAAATCATATTTTATGTAAATTTCGGAAATCTCTCAAATAAATAAAGAAAAGTTTCCTAATTTCTTTAAATTTTATTTATAATATATTCAAATGAATTAAAGAAAATTAAAATTTTCATCCTAATTTTGTGTCTGCTGATTTCAATATTTAAAAAAAAAAAATCTCAGTTGACTTTTAGGAAATCTTCAAATATGCTTAGGAAATAACCCCTACTCTTACTGTGAATAATTTTGTCTGTTCCTCCAAAAATATTCTTTACTCTTTTTTATTTTTATGTCATAAAATTGAAGCAACATGAAGGTGCAAGGTATATACAATTATCTGAAAATTTTGTTTGACTTTGGTTTATACTAATAACTTTTTTATACTTAGTATTTTGACAATCCAGTTTTTTATATTTGATGAGAAATTAACACAAATTTAAGGTTTTTTTTTTATTGAAAATTATTCTATATCTTTAAAAAATGAAAAGAAAAATCTTTCTCTATTTTTAGATCTTTATTTTCACCATTATTGATTTCATGATTACTTACTTTTATTCAAATTTTTAACTATTTATAGCCTTGTGAAAAAGTCGTTATATGAAAAAAATAACTTTTGTATTGAAGCGGATGAGAATGACACAATTAATGAAGGGAACGATGCAAACAAGTCAGATGAAAATGTCAAGATATTGCCTGATGAGAGATAGAAGACTACGACTTTTGACCACAGATTCTGTATTGTGAAATATTTATGTAAAAAAGATATTTATTAAATTTTTGATTTCTTTTTCACTTGAATTAAAGTGACTTTCTATTAATGACTAAATTTATTTGCAAATGAGAGATAGTTTTTTTTTAATTTTGTTTATTTGAATATTATACGGTGTTCATTTTAATTCATCCTTTGAGTAACTCATCATCATATTTAAATTCATCCCTTTTATTGTAACAATAAAATGGATACAAAAGTGATTATTTGTTTCTGGGTTTTAGAAAAAGGTTTTTATACCATGGAGGTTGAAGATGTCTTAAACTGGTTTTTGACAGCTCACCTGAGATTTTCTTCCAAAACTGTCCTATAATACTGTAAATCAGTGATTCCCAAAGGGGTCAAGTGAAAAAAAAAATTGGGTGTCCATGAAATGAAAATGGGAGTCAACGGTAGTGGATCTCATATAACGTGACTTTAATTTTGGCACTTCATGAATGGAATAATCAACATACGCTGATAGTACCTATTTACCTAGATTTTACTAACTTATAATATAAAGACATATATCTATCTACATTCTACATAATCTATAAAAGTAGCTATGAAGTAAACAATTTTTTTAAATTTATGTTATTAGGAATATTTTCTGATATATGAAATTGGCCAAATGTTGATAATTTATTATTAAAGCATCAGGTTCATCCTTCCCACTAAAAACATTTATTTATTGCTTAGTTATTTTATATAACAGATACTAAATTTTAATTTGTTTCGTTTTAATTTGAATTTAATTTATAAATATTTAAAGTTAACATGAGTTTTTTTTAAAGTTTTTCACACTTCATTTCACTACAGTTAGAAATTTAAATTTTTTACAGTGAGTAGCTCTATACCAGCTGTCAAAAATACATTTGAAGTTGATGAATTTACAAAAAATCAATATTAGTTACGCAGGGGGTCTACCCAAAGCCGAAAAACATGGCAAGGGGTCCACGAGACAAAAAAGTTCAGGAACCACTGGTTTAAAGCGATAACAATTGAAAATAGAAAAAATAAACCAGTCTTTATTTTGCATTTATGATACCTTGTTAATAGCTAATCGAAGACAAGGTGCGTAGCGTTTTTAAAAAGTGCTTTAAGTTTCTTATTTTTGATTAACGTTTTTTAAAGGCCCTTAAAATGTTGGATTTTAAATATCTTTTAAACTCGCTTTTTCATTCTGGAATTGTAAAAAGTGCTTAATTTTCTATCTTTTAAAAAGCGATTTTTTTTTTCTTTTCCTTGTCGATTGTCGTTCTAAATTATAAAAAAATTCATGATTTTCACACTTTTCTCTGCAATGTTTATCAGACACTGTCTATTTTATCATGATTACGTAAAGTTTCTGAAAATGGTTATAAATTTTATCGATTTTATGTTTAGAAATTAAGAACTTTAAACGATAGAAAAAAATTATTTTTATTACTGCCTAGATCCTGGCTACGATTTTTTTTTTTTTTTTTTTTTTGTAAAATGATAAAAAATATTTTTTGAGTGCTTAACATTATTTTATTGCGATATATCATTGAGGGGTCACCATCCTCTTCACAAGTGAAAAACTTTTCAGCCCCCGCTTATAGAAAAATAAAAATATTTGAATTTGAAGTTATAAACATTTTAGTCCCATATTAAGTCGTTTAACATTCTGGTTTTGATGCTCTTCTGAAACCTTTCTTTCAAATAATTGAAAATATATTTTATAGCTAATGCTATAAATGCTAAACTATAAAGTTTTTTTTTTGTTGCTAATTTTAGTAAAAATAACTTATATGCAGGCAGGTAGGTACTTTATTGACGTCGCAGTAGAGCTACACGATGGGCTATTGGCGACGGCCTGGGAAACATCCCTGAGGAAGATCCGAAGACATACCATCGCAATTTTAATCCTCTGCAAAGGGGATGGCTCCCCTGCTTTGGTAGACCGACAACCTGCGCACAAAGTCGAGCACTATATGATAGAATAGCTTAACGCGGACCGATACGGCGCATCCTCGGTCCCTACGCAGGCTGATCAAAGTGGTTACCCACTCGCACACTGACAGCAGCCAGTGATGCTTAACATCGGAGTTCTATCATAAGTAAATAATTTAAGTGTTTTTGCGTAAAAATAAATTCAGCGGAATCATTTTGAAATTTAAATTAAATACTTAATTAAATATTTTTCTTACATTTCATTTAAAAAAAATTTTGACAAATTTTATCAGAGCTGCGATAGATAGAGCGTTCACCTCTCAATGAGATGCCCTAGTTTGGAAACCCAGAGGTGCTGGTTGATTCGAATTCCAGTCCCGGCTCGCACCGAACACAGTGCACTCGTAGGATATCCTCAGTGGTACATGGATCAAGGGTTAGTATACCTCAGCCTTCGGGCTAACTGTGAGATGTTTTCGTGGTTTTCCTCTCACTATAACGCAAAGGTAAATTAGTTTCATCAAAAAGACCTCCGTGAAAGCTAGTTTGTCCCAATGTTTGATCTATGAGTTCTCTTGTCTTCTGGGCTGGGTTCAAAATTACAAAGCTACGTAGTTGAACATAGATAGTCGTAAACTCAGAATTGCGTCTACTGCTCAATGCCGGCAATATAATAAAAATGTTATTAAGTAGACCTGCAATCCACCGCCTGATTTTTTTTTTATTAGTACTACTATGAATGAAATATTTTTAAAAATCTAATCACATATACTTTATGAGTTAACAAAAAATGTGAGGTAAAGTATATTTGAGAACATCCCTTTAAATTATCACACGAAGAAAGAAAAAAACACATAAATTATACAAATAAACTATCTTACCAATACATTCAAGAATTCTTTATAAAAAGGGTTAAAAACAAAAAAATATTTGCATACTTTATAGTTTTCTAGTAACAAATTTCTAAATTTGAAAAATAGTATATTTAATTAAGATAAAGACTAGATCGATCTTCCAAATTTTCCGAAAATCCATAACATCTCTTAATCACCCACAATCTTATTAGGTCCCTGCAGAAGGGCTTCACCGCCTACTGCGATAGTCCCCCCCCCCCTCCTCTGTAGAGAAACTATGACATAGAAAAAAAGAGAGGAATTGAAAGGCCATTATAAAAAGAAACAATACAATTTTTTCAACAATCTGACTGGTTTGGATGTTTTTTATCTAACCTTCCAATATCCATTTAACATTATTTTATTACGATTTATCATTGAGGGGTGAGTAGCCAGATTTTTCAGCCAAAAATAAGCACCGTTTAAGTATTTTTCACGCACTCAACGGATATTTTTAATCACTTTCCAAAAAAAAAAAAATCAGATTTAGGATCTGTGGAGTAATAAAAATTATTTCTTTATATCTTTTAAAGTTCTTTATTTATAAACATAAAACCAACAAAATTTAAAAACATCATTTTCAAGGACTCTACACAAGACTAATAGTAACCGACCCACCCCCGAAGGAGTTTTCGGATAAGGGTTTCACCCGTTGTCCCGTGAACTAAACATTACAAATTACAGCAAAGTAAAATCAAAACCAAAATGATTGATGCTCATAGGAAAAAATTACTAATTCGAAAAGATCAAACAGATAAAAATGAAACAGAATCCTTTAAAAAAAGTTAAAAGCGCTTAAAACACCTAAATGAGTAAAATTAGCCAACAATAAAAGTGTCAAAAATACAGGTAAAAACATATAAAAAGTAAGGTCAGGTAAAACAACAAATGGTAAAAATACGAGAAATCACATTAGAAACATATGAAACAAAAATAAGCTTAATAAAATAAGACTTTACATAAGCATGATAAAGTAACTAGTTTCTGATAAATTTTGCAGAGAAAATTATGAAAATCATGCATTTTTTGTATTTTAGAACAACAATCGACACGACAAAGAAAAAATCTCCTTTTAAAAGATAGAAAATCAAGCACTTTTTACAAACCCCGGATAAAAAAAAGCAACTTTAAGGGCTTTTAAATAACGTAAATAAAAAATAAGCACTTATTGAAAACGCTATACGCACCCTGGAGAAAACGTAGCGATTGAACATTGATTTAACATTTCGATATTGTTTTGTTTCTACCTATGGGGGGTGCCTCTAAATGATGTCACACATGGAGGGGAGGAAAAGGGTTCGTGAAATTGTGACAGTTACTAACAAAAAGGAAGGGTAGCATAAGGAAGAGTAGTTTGCTTTAAAAAAATTTTTTTAAAGCAGTAAATTTAAGCACTTTATTTTTTGTCAAAATAAGTTTATAAATAATATATATTATTGTTGTACTCACAAACGTTATTGTTACACATAGTTGTTTAAAAATAAAATAGGAAACACAATCTATAAAATAATGCTTTATATTTTGAGAGTTACAAATATATTTTTATGTAGTAAGTGACGAGAGGAGGTAGGGGTGAGTGTGACATTTTGTGATAAAAGGGTGGATGAAAAATACTTGGAAAAAAATGTGTGAGACATCATTTATGAATGATCTCCTAACCTAAATATTAATTTGTGGCCCACAAGATGCATATTTTTTTACATCATATTTAACAAAAATTCTAAAATTGAGCACACATTTTAGAATTATAGAGGAAAAAAAATTGAGTTATAGGAAAGGATTATTCTAGGATTATAGGAAGAAAAAAATTCATTGAAAAGGCCATTTATTTTCCCACACTATCTAATTTATTTACTGCATTAATAAAGTCTAAAACTTCATCTAAGAATGAAATTATTTAAACTTTGTAGCTTTTAATTCACAAATTAAATTTTTCAAATATTGAAGGTTATTCAGAACAGAAAGCCACGATTTTTAAATGGCAGCTTTCTTAACTTGTTAAGCGTATTTGAAATGGCAGGCAACGTTTTTAAAAAGAAAAAAAACAGAATTATTCATATTTTGTTACAGTTATATCTTGAAATTATAAATATATTTGAAAAACTCCTCTTTACAAAGTCGCTATTTTGTTAACCTCGTTGACCGATTTAAAATTCCTACACATGCTATTTAAAATTTATGAGCTTAGAATTACAAAGTACACTCAAAAGATTAAATTTATAATGTGGTAATTTTAAAAATATATCAATTTTAACTCAGTTTTAAATTTCACTCAATATCACTAAATTTTAAACTGAAGGTTAAACTAAGGAGAAGAATCAAAGAATGAACCAAACTTAGTTTGGCAATCTGTTGCATAAGGAGGAAAAAAACGAAAATTATTTTGTCTTTTAGGGAAATAATTCTATTGTCATT
This sequence comes from Parasteatoda tepidariorum, assembly GCF_982258835.1. NCBI lineage: Eukaryota > Metazoa > Arthropoda > Arachnida > Araneae > Theridiidae > Parasteatoda > Parasteatoda tepidariorum. Next base: position 129,329,523 of record NC_141755.1, on the reverse strand, counting down.
TTAATTTAACTGTCAAAATACTCACGGGTGAAAAAAAAAGAATGCTGATTTTCTATTAAAATCATTTTTCCAAATACATATAAAAAAATAAGAAAAACTTTAAAATGCAATAAACAAAAAAAGTACGCTACATTAGAAACATGCATAAGTTAAACATTCAGTTAATTTTTTAACTTTCATGAATTTATCTGTAAATCAAACCACGTTTAATCTTTTCGAAAGCTTATTTCATCTAAAGCGTGACGTCAATAAACTACTATGAAAATATGTATATAGTAAGGTTCCTTATAGTTATATAGTTTTTTCCCCTCCCGAGTTTAAAATGGTAATTGTGTTCTCCCTAATAACCTGTAATGTTACGTAATTTATCCTCAGTGGTAGATGGATCATGGGTAGGAGTCAGGCTAACCATGGGACGTTTTCGTGGTTTTCCTCCCCATGTAACGCAGATGCGGGGTAGTTCCATCAAGAAGTTCTCCTCGAAAGCAAATTTCTCCCACTACTGTATTCAGGAGTTTCCTTGTCTTCTGGATTGAGTTCTAAATTACAAGGCTAAGGAGTTGAACATTGGTAGCCGTAAACTCAAATTTGGGTCTGCTGTTCAACGACGGCTATAAAGTATAAAATAACCTGCAATGAGCTTTGGGGGCTCAAGGGATAGAGTATTCGCCTTCCAATGAGGGTGAACTGGGTGCGAATCCCAGAAATGGCTGGTGGATACGAATACCGCACCCGGTTCGCACCGACCACAATGCTGATGTAAAATATCCTTAGTGGTAGACGTATCATAGGTTTGAGTTCCCTTGCTGTCAGTCAAACCGTGGTCAGACACCACTTGTGCAATACATCTGAGCAGTCTTAAGAATCTCTATAAGTTAGTGTTGCTAAGTCTTGAATGTTGGAGCTCCAGTCAATACGTCATCCATGTATAGGTCATTACACAAAACTTATGCGGCCAATGCAAAATTTTTACCCTCGTGGATGGAAATTCGTTTAAAATTGCTAAATATGGGACACTAACAGTTCTGTTTGAGACGGTGCTTAGCTGCTACACCTTAACGGGTTTGTCAATCTCCTCTTTCCCCAAATTTCTTTTTTATTTTCTGTGATTCTCTTCAATGTCAATAAGGCGGTGCATACGACGAATGTTTGCCGTGAACGCACATCTGTGCTTTCTAAATCTCACTAGCGACGAAAAAAGATCTCATCCTGAATAACTCCACTATTGTATCGAATGGAGCTAAGAGAATTTCGATCAGGTAGTTAAGGTCGATGCATTATATACCATTCGTAGTTTTGTTGTGCTCTTTTGAGCCTTCTAAATGTCATAATGGGGCATATAATACGAAGATTTGGGTTCAATACTCTGGCTTACTTCAGTCATATGTCCTCATTCTTCATATTCATTCAAAAAGTCTAAATATAATTTTAGGTAGTTTTGTGGTCACGAGACAAACGAATCCACAGCGATTCAAGTCTCTTAAGAGCTATGTACCTCGAATCTCACAAAAACTGACCAATGCTTCCGAAATGGTATGGAAGCTATATATTTTTTCGTCTTATCTCTCTTACGCGTTAACACGTAATGTTCTTCGCATGTAGAATTTTTCTTACTTTTAGGTAATTCATTTCTAATCTCATCGATCTTCCAAAATTTTCAAATTCGAATTTAATTCATCTGACCCTCATATTAGACCGCTATAACTAGAATTAAGTTAATAGAATCAGGAGACACTATATGTAAACTAACACTGAGTTTATAATAGTTTTTTTTCACTTTCAGCTTTTATTTTCGCTGGCTTTATCACGTCATTAAAATACTCTGATGAAAAGAATAATGTCGACTGTTCCTGGGATATTGAAATTAGGATCCGCAAGATTAAATGACTCTGGAATTTGCAAACGCGTATCCATAATTTTACTTGGAACTAAATCCAATATTTTTTCTACTACTAACATGGAAATACGCCTTGTAAACTTTTATTTTTATTCACAAGAGTCTGGGCGCGTAGCCAGATTTTTCAACAAAAAATAAGCACTTTTTAAACTATATAATCGGGGTAGCAACGTGCGAGCCGTGGTGTGGTTGTTAGCGCCGCCGGTAGAGAAGTTTGTTGACCCGGTGGTTAGGGGTTCGGTGCTGGTCACGGATTAATTTTTATTTTTTTCCTTCTATTTATTTTATTTTATTTTTTTGAAACCTTTTTTTCGACATTTCAGCATGAATAAAGTGTTCTATATATAAAAATAACTATTCTTTTTATGAAAGAGGGAATATTAGCTTCAAAACGGATAAATTTCGACTCCGGAGCTACGCACACGACTCACTCCGTAACTCCTTTTAATACTAAGTTATAATTTTCAAACTTTGCCAGAAATTAGAGTTTTATATACCAAACAATCGTACCAAAGGATATTTTTATACATTAATTAGGGAGCACATAATGGGCCAAAATAGATTTTGTTAATTAACCGGAAGAAAGTTCTTTAGGCTATATATTCGAGGAAGCAACGTGTGAGCCGTGGCGTAGTTGTTAGCGTCGCCGGTAGAGAAGTTTGTTGACCCGGTGGGCAGGGGTTCGGTGCTGATCACGGAGTAATTTTTTTTTTTTTTTCTATTTATTTCATTTTATTTTTTTGAAACCTCTTTTTCGACATTTCAGCATGAATAAAGTGTTCTATAGATAAAAATAACTATTCTTTTTGGTAAAGAGGGAATATTAGCTTCAAAACGGATAAATTTCGACTCCGGAGCTACGCACGCGACTCACTCCGTAACTCCTTTTAATATTAACTTATAATTTTCAAACTCTGCCAGAAATTAGAGCTTTATATACCTAACAATCGTACCAAACGATATTTTTATACATTAATTAGGGAGCACATAATGGGCCAAAATAGATTTTGTTATTTAACCGGAAGGAAGTTCTTTAAGCTATAGGTTCGTGAAAGCATCGTGTGAGTCGTGGTGGTGTTGTTTGCGCTATCGGTAAAGAAGTTTATAGACTCGGTGGTCAGGGGTTCGGTGCTGGTGACGGATTCATTTTTATTTTTTTTTTCTATTTATTTTATTTTATTTTTTGAAACCTTTTTTTCGACATTTCAGCATGAATAAAGTGTTCTATATATAAAAATAACTATTCTTTTTGGTAAAGAGGGAATATTAGCTTCAAAACGGATAAATTTCGACTCCGGAGCTACGCACACGACTCACTCCGTAACATCCTTTAATATTAACTTATAATTTTCAAACTCTGCCAGAAATTAGAGTTTTATATACCAAACAATCGTACCAATGGTAATTTTTATACATTAATTAGGGAGCATATAATGGGCCAAAATAGATTTTGTTTTTTAACCGGAAGGAAGTTCTTTAAGCTATATATTCGTGGATGCATCGTGTAAGCCGTGGCGTAGTTGTTAGCGTCTCCGGTAGAGAAGTTTGTTGACCGGTGGTCAGGGGTTCGGTGCTGGTCACGGATCAATTTTTATATTTTTTTCTATTTATTTTATTTTATTTTTTTGAAACCTTTTTTTCGACATTTCAGCATGAATAAATTGTTCTATATATATAAATAACTATTCTTTTTATGAAAGAGGGAATATTAGCTTCAAAACGGATAAATTTCGACTCCGGAGCTACGCACAAGACTCACTCCGTAACTCCCTTTAATATTAACTTATAATTTTCAAACTCTGCCAGAAATTAGAGTTTTATATACCAAACAATCGTACCGAGGGATATTTTTATACATTAATTAGGGAGCACATAATGAGCCAAAATAGATTTTGTTATTTAACCGGAATGAAGTTCTTTAGGCTATATATTCGTGGAAGCAGCGTGTGAGCCGTGGCGTAGTTGTTAGCGTCGCCGGTAGAGGAGTTTGTTGACCCGGCGGCCAGGGGTTCGGTGCTGGTCACGGATCAATGTTTATATTTCTTTCTATTTATTTTATTTTATTTTTTTGAAACCTTTTTTTCGACATTTCAGCATGAATAAAGTGTTCTATATATAAAAATAACTATTCTTTTTTTGAAAGAGGGAATATTAGCTTCAAAACGGATAAATTTCGACTCCGGAGCTACGCACGCGACTCACTCCGTAACTCCTTTTAATATTAACTTATAATTTTCAAACTCTGCCAGAAATTAGAGCTTTATATACCTAACAATCGTACCAAACGATATTTTTATACATTAATTAGGGAGCACATAATGGGCCAAAATAGATTTTGTTATTTAACCGGAAGGAAGTTCTTTAAGCTATAGGTTCGTGAAAGCATCGTGTGAGTCGTGGTGGTGTTGTTTGCGCTATCGGTAAAGAAGTTTATAGACTCGGTGGTCAGGGGTTCGGTGCTGGTGACGGATTCATTTTTATTTTTTTTTTCTATTTATTTTATTTTATTTTTTGAAACCTTTTTTTCGACATTTCAGCATGAATAAAGTGTTCTATATATAAAAATAACTATTCTTTTTGGTGTAGAGGGAATATTAGCTTCAAAACGGATAAATTTCGACTCCGGAGCTACGCACACGACTCACTCCGTAACATCCTTTAATATTAACTTATAATTTTCAAACTCTGCCAGAAATTAGAGTTTTATATACCAAACAATCGTACCAAAGGTAATTTTTATACATTAATTAGGGAGCATATAATGGGCCGAAATAGATTTTGTTTTTTAACCGGAAGGAAGTTCTTTAAGCTATATATTCGTGGATGCATCGTGTAAGCCGTGGCGTAGTTGTTAGCGTCTCCGGTAGAGAAGTTTGTTGACCCGGTGGTCAGGGGTTCGGTGCTGGTCACGGATCAATTTTTATATTTTTTTCTATTTATTTTATTTTATTTTTTTGAAACCTTTTTTTCGACATTTCAGCATGAATAAATTGTTCTATATATATAAATAGCTATTCTTTTTATGAAAGAGGGAATATTAGCTTCAAAACGGATAAATTTCGACTCCGGAGCTACGCACAAGACTCACTCCGTAACTCCCTTTAATATTAACTTATAATTTTCAAACTCTGCCAGAAATTAGAGTTTTATATACCAAACAATCGTACCGAGGGATATTTTTATACATTAATTAGGGAGCACATAATGAGCCAAAATAGATTTTGTTATTTAACCGGAATGAAGTTCTTTAGGCTATATATTCGTGGAAGCAGCGTGTGAGCCGTGGCGTAGTTGTTAGCGTCGCCGGTAGAGGAGTTTGTTGCCCCGGCGGCCAGGGGTTCGGTGCTGGTCACGGATCAATGTTTATATTTCTTTCTATTTATTTTATTTTATTTTTTTGAAACCTTTTTTTCGACATTTCAGCATGAATAAAGTGTTCTATATATAAAAATAACTATTCTTTTTTTGAAAGAGGGAATATTAGCTTCAAAACGGATAAATTTCGACTCCGAAGCTACGCACACGACACACTCCGTAACTCCCTTTAATATTAACTTATAATTTTCAAACTCTGCCAGAAATTAGAGCTTTATATACCAAACAATCGTACCAAAGGATATTTTTATACATTAATTAGGGAGCACATAATGGGGTAAAATAGATTTTGTTAATTAACCGGAAGAAAGTTCTTTAGGCTATATATTCGTGGAAGCAACGTGTGAGCCGTGGCGTAGTTGTTAGCGCCGCCGGTGAAGAAGTTTGTTGACCCGGTGGTCGGGGGATCGGTGCTGGTCCCTGATTAATTTTTTTTCTATTTATTATATTTATTTTTTTGAAACCTTTTTTTTGACATTTCAGCATGAATAAAGGGTTCTATATATAAAAATTACTATTCTTTTTGGGAAAGAGGGAATATTATCTTCAAAACGGATAAATTTCGACTCAGATTTTCAGATTTTTGAAATATAGAATTCAGAAAATCTATCTTAAATTTAATTTCTGATAAAAATATTAACACAGCACTATTTTAAACTTTGTCCCTAGTGTTTCGTGTCACTCCCTCACAACAATGTTCTTATCAGCTGCTATCTTCTTAGAATAAAAATATTTTAATAAAAACTTTAGCAGTTAATAACTGGCATCATAGAACAAAATTGCAGTATGTTTCCATCTTCAACTTAAAGAAGCTTTGCTGTGGACTAATTTTGAATGAATCAAACCAGGTAAAATTTTTTACATTTGTCATTCCCTCATGTCGTTTTTTAGAGTAAAATAAAATACAACTTCATCGAGAAAGTGGATAATTATATGTTGCTTTCTTGTATCAATATAACGGTATGTGATTGATTTCAGAAATTAATTTGCCCTAACTGTTATTTTTAAATTTTATTTACTTTGTCATTTCCTCACTAGTGTATAAAGTGAGGGAATGATGCTGAAGTGAGGGAATGATTCAAGATGAGTATATTATAAAAAAAAATTTTTGTTCAATCGTGCCAGCCAATTTTATTTCCCAAACCTTTAAAAAGTATTAAGTATATAAAACTAAATTATAATAAATGTTAGATATACTTAGTATGTTATCATTTTCAAACTTGAGGTAGCTGTAACTTAGAAAAAAACATGTATTAAAATAAAATATCATTAAACAGTAAAATTAAACAGTGAAATTAAACTTTTTAAACAGTGAAATTAATTAATTAATTTAAACATTAAGTATAATTTATAGGATATATACTTTCTTTATAATGCCATTACATATTTCTATTAATATAAAAAGTTTCAGAGCTTTTTATTCACTTTACTTTATTGGGATTTTATGAACTGAAAAATGATAGTTTTCGTGAGAATGACCCATATATTAACCGCTTCTACTACCAATATTTGTTGAAACAAATGCATAAAATAGCCATATTTTTTATTTTATAATAAATGCAAGGAACTGAAACAAAACATAATAAACAAGTTTTAAGTTAAAATTTTAATTTTTTTATTTGTAAAAAAATATTTAATTCACTATTAGTTTGCTATCCCGTGTTATCTCGGGCAAATGAAGAAAATTAAATAGTCTTTGTATGATTGTTTTTAAAAGTGACAACACAAATTGATATTTTACAACAGCCAGTGAAGTGATGTCCCATTTGTTTTACGCTTTTTTTTCTATGTTCAGCAACCATCGTATAAACAATTGCACAAAACACGTTTGCAGTCCCACAATCTAACAGCAAAACTTCTGATCAAAGCAGATTTTTTTTTTTTTTTTTTTTTTTTTTTTCCTTTCGTCCGAGTAAAAACGTAAGAAAACATGGCACACCCGCTTCGGTAGCCCGACGACCTGCACGCGACGTCGAGCACTTTACGATAGAACAGTTTAACGAAGAACCATACCGCACACCCTCGGTTCCTACGCAGGCTGATCCAAGTGGTCACCCGCCCGCACACTGACCGTAGCCAGTGATGCTTGACATCGGTGATCTGCTGGGAACCGTGTCTTAACGATCAGTCCACTGACGGAAGCTGCAAATTACCTGAATGACGGCTATTTTTAAAAGTAACGATTTTAAAAAAAAAAGCAAATAAATTTAACTTTTTGCACTCGAGGTCCTTTCATCTGTTAAACACAATTTACACACAAAACTGAGGAGGATATTATTGAATTAGTTTAAATAATTATTAAAAATTATTTTTTATTTTGAATTATCTTCGGATAAAGGAATTTTATAATCGTGTGCATAAATTTTACGATTTGCTTAAAAAGTTTTTAAGTAATAACGAAATACGCACAAAGTGACTAACAATTAGGGTCCCAAACTTTCAATCGCTCACCAGCCTAAATATTTGGAACCCGTGTTTTATAGATTACGGGCAACAACCTTCCATGTTTTGATGATGAAGAATCGAAATCCTTCGAAAAAAAATTGCATTTACTTCAAGGAAAATACGGGTTTGTGCTTGAGTTTAGTTGAGTTATATTTTATAAAAACTGTGAAAAATATAAAGAAATAAAAACTGAGGAGGATAAAAAAAAAGAATAAAATGTATAAAATGAGAAACTAAGTAAAAGATTTAAATTACGGCTGCAAAAATTCTTATGATTACTTATTAATTATTTAAAAAGTGACTTTCGCCCTCTCCCTTCCCTTCCCTTGTTATCCATTTGTGTTTTTCAATCTTTTTTTTCTAATTTTTTTTTTTTTGCATGGTTACCATATTTAAACCATTATCTTTTTTATAGCTTCCTTTCAAACTTGCTAATTCAATAAAAAAAATTTTAATTTTTAAGTAAATAATTTTTATAACTAGTTTTTGTACTGTTTATATATTTTTCATCAAAATAAGTACACATGTTATTATGCTTACAAATGTCATTACAAGCATGCAGTTAAAATTTAAAAATAAAATGTGAAATATGATCTATAATACGCCTTTTTGTTTCTAAAATTGTTATATTGTTTATGTATTGTAGCGTGAATGCCTTTTTCAACACATAAAGTTTTAACGAAGTGATTAAAATAACTCATTTCCTAACTAAAAATGCTTGCACACAATGCTAACTAACATGCATGTTTTGTTTTTTTCTCTTAGCAAATAACATGTGATAAATAGCAATCAGCTTGTCAAAAAATAACATGATAATTGTTTTTCTTTTTCGATAATTGAATGTAATTGGTTTTCCAATGATAAGTGTATTGTTTTAAAATATTATCCTTCCAAGGTGTATTTCCGCATATAAATAGTATTTTTATTTTGAATATAAATAATAAATATCATATAATGTTGAATTAGATAAACTAATGTAAAAAAATTATTAAGAAAAAAGCTTTTTTATCGCGTTGAACAAAAAATAAAGATTAGGTATAACTTGTAAGAATCGAGTTGAGTGTCTCACAATATTATGATCATTTTGTAGAAAAGTTTATCTTATAATGTGTCATTAGAATTTCTTATAAATTTTTTTTTTAAAGAAAGCAGATGAAAAGACATTGATGGTTAATTGAATGTTATTTTATTTCATAACCACCGTTGAACGGGTAACACATTTCTGAGTTAACGTATATCAATGTTCAATTCTGTAGCCTTAAAATTTGATCCCAACCCAGAAAACAAGGAAGCTCCTGGGTCAAGCATTGCGAAAATCTAGCCTTCGTGCAGGACTTTTTGAAGAAACTAATCACACTTACGATAAGTAGGTATGTATATACCCCTTGCCTTTAGGATATAAATAGTAAAAACGCATGACCAGTTAGTAGAACAATGTGTATGTTTGAGTAGTTTTAAAGTTACGGTAGTGATTTTTATATGTTATAACCGTCGTTGAACAGCCGACCCACTTTTGTTTTGTGTTTACGACTACTGATGTTCAACTCCGTAGACTTGTACTTTTGAACTAATCCAGAAGAAGGTAACTCCTGGATCAGTACCCCCAGAGGTTTGATTTGTTATGGGGACATGGGGGGATTTTGTGACTAGACAGATTTAACGTGCATCAGTCACCATTTACTGCCCGGGAAGTATTTAGCCGGCGGGGTTCGAACCAGCGTCCTCTTGAACATGGGCCCAGTGCCCTATCAACCAGGCTATCCCAGCCCTTCGGTAGTGATTTCTGTTAAATAATTTAACTTGAGCCGCGATGGTTCAGAGGTAAGAGCGTTCACCTTCCAATGAGGTGAACCGGGGTTCGATCCCGTCGATGGCTGGTCGATACGAATTCCGCATCCGGCTTGCACTGACCACAGTGCTGATATGAGATATCCTCAGTGGTAGACGGATCCCCTAGCCGTCAGGCTAACCGTGGGAGGTGTCTTCCTCTCCATGTAACGCAAATGCGGGTTGGTTCCATCAAAAAGTCCTCACAAAGGCAAATTTCTCCCAATATTTGATCCAGGAGTTTCCTTGTCTTCTGGATTGGGTTCAAAATTACTGCGCTACGTAGTTGAACATTAGTAAACGTAAACCCTAAAATTGGGTAGACTGTTCAACGACGGTTATAATATAAAAATAAAATAAAATAATTCAACTTATTGTTATAGTCAATTAGCTGAATAGAAAAATAAACGAGCATATCTTTATATTTTATCGCATTAACCTAAACAAATCGAGAATTTAATGCTACAAAATATAGGTTGTTACGTAAAAACTGCCTCGATGTATATTTTTAGTACCCTTTTAAAAAATAGAAGTCATAAAAGTCTGCGTAGTGGGAGTCATGGATTTAATAGAGAGGAAAAAAGAAAGAAAACGCTATCAATCGCCGCCGGAGGGGGTCGGTCTGAAAACATCAAAACTTGGTTCACTGATAGAAGAAATATGGAGAGTTATAAAGCAATTATTAAAAACACCAAGTTTAAACCGTATTCAAGGTGGTTTTAATATTTTCTTTACCAACTTCCTTCCTATAATGGTTCGATTTTGACAGAAAAAAAAATTCTTTTTCTCTCTATCGCTGAAATACCAATTTGAGACTTCTAATGGTCATTTTTTTTTAAAGGATTCTGAAAGTTCATAATAAAAACTTTTTTACGATACAAACTGCATGTTCTGGATGTTTTAAATCCTCGGATTTCGAATTCATAACAAACTTAAAATAATAATAATAAATCTAGCTCGACCTCTTCGTATTTCACTCAAGGAAAAAAGAAAAAATAGAATCCTTGAATATTAATAAATAAAATTTTTAATATTATTTTTAATCATATAAGAAATATTTTCAACTCGAAAAATTAACATATTTTAGTTTGTTTTTTCTTTATTCGTTTTTATGCGATAAGGTAAAATGAAATTTAATTCATTGAAACCAGCATACAAACACTTTTTTCCCCCACTATCATAAAAAAAAAAAAAAAAAATTCAAGTATTTCTCTTTATTTCAAAAGAATAATAAATCACGAAAAAAACACTCTGATTATGGCGCATCATAATTATATCTTGAAGGATGGGTTTTCAAAACAAAAGGATTAAAATTAAAGGCGTTAACTCGAATTTTTAAAAAGATACTATGATCATCAATCATTGAACAGGCGACCTTTTCCCAAATGCAAATACATCGTAACCTTCTCAAGTTCTGAGGTGCAAATTTCTACGCGCATCGTTGAATTTGCCAGATTGGGCTACAAGTAGCGGATTGGGCTACTTTTATAACTCTCCGTTACACAAATCGAATTTGGGCTACCCGCTACTTTTTGGGCTACTCATTATTTTTCAAAAGCTACAAATCTTAAAAATGCGCTACTTAGAGAATTTCATGCTACTTATCGAATCATTGGCAAATTTTCCTTTCCTATTATAAAATGGGAGATTCTGTAAAATTTGCAGTTTCTTTATCTTTTTTAAAAATATTTTCTTTTATTTCTGAAAACGCATCAGCTTTAGTTTTGAATTCTTGTTTTGTTTTGCCGCGCAGAGTCCAGAATCTCTCCATACCTATGCATCTAAATCACGTGAAAACGCAAAGATATATTATGAAAAAATGCACGGCTAGTATGATGGGGGAAAAAAGCTTAAACTCTAGCCATTATTAATCGCTTATCATCTGGAAAAACCGCGTGACCTGTAATCTAAGCTAAAACGAAATATTGAATTTGGCGAAATTATGAACGCCGCTCATTGAAATTTAAGTCCCTCAGTGGACTGATCGTTAAGACACGGTTCCCAGCAGATCATTGAAGTCAAACATTGAAGATCCCGGCGATGGTTGGTCGATACGAATTCCGCATCCTGCTTGCACCGACCACAGAGCTGACGTGAAATATCCTCAGTGGTAGACGGATCATGGGTTTGAGTCCCCTTGCCGTGAGGCTAAACGTGAGAGTTCTCGTGGTTTTCCTCTCCATGTAATGCAAATGCCGGTTAGTTCCATCAAAAAGTTCTCCACGAAGGCAAAATTTCTCCCAATACTTGATCCAGGAGTTCCCTTGTCTTCTGGATTGGATTCAAAATTACAAGGCTATGGAGTTGAACATTAGCAGTCGCAAACCCAAAAAATTGGGTCGGCTGTTCAACGACGGTTATAAAAATATTTAAAGAACATCCCTGGCTGCGGTCAGTGCGCGGGTGGGTGACCAAGAGGGTCAGTCTGCGTAGGGACCGAGGTCGTGCAGTATGGGTCCTCGTTAAACTGATCTACCGTAAAGTCCTCGACTTCGCGTGCAGGTCGTTGGGCTTCTGAAGCGGGGGGTGCCATGACCTCTGCATGGGTTCAAAATTGTGATGGCATGTCTTTGGATCATCGGATGTTTCCCAGCCGTCGCCGATCGTAAATGAACTACAACTACAGCATTGAAATTTGACTTATTTTTTTAATTTAGTAAAATATATATATATATATATATATATATATATATATATATATATATATATATATATATATATATATATATATATATATATATATATATATATATATATATATATATATAACGTAGTTTTTCGGGCTACAAAATGTTCGAATCCGCTACTTTTGAAGCTCACATTCGCTAATTTTTAATCTTAAGTTCTGGCAACACTGCGCGCATCGTTGAATTTGATTGGTTAACAAATTCAAGGCTTAGGCGAAGCGCTGTTATTGGAAATCTTAAATTAGTTCTTAATAGTCGTTCTGTCTGTGCATCTGTCTTTATTTCTAGGCAGATATATTAATTTTATTTTAGTAAATACAGTAGAATATCACATCCGTTATTTTAAATAAAGTTTTTTTATTTACAATTTTATGTATTTACTATTAGTATTTCTCAGTTACTGCTGCCATAATGAAGCAATTCATGAAATCTTTAAATTAAAAAGCACTCTTTTTATTGCTTAATTATTATAGTATTGACCATTTTATTTCAGTAACAAATTGACTTTTTGTTATTGGATGAAGTTAGTTCATAAGCTTAACTTTGCAAATCTACTATTTGAAATGTCTGTTGTTTCTTGTGTTTTATTTACTTTCCTATATACTACTATGATCAGCGGTGGTCTAAATTGAGTTTTAAAACTGTTTACATTTTCAAATATAATAAAATGTTTTAATTTTCCGGTAATTTTACAACACTCAAATTTAAAGAATACTTATTTATAGTTTAGCTACATAGAATTAACCATTTAATTTGAATAACATGTAAGCTTTCTGTTAGTTGCTTTGGTTTCACATTGCAATTTGTAATTTTTGTTACTTCTTTTGTTTTTTATTCTTTCTATCTACTAATTTGCTGACCCTTGGCCTAAATTAAATTTTAATATAGCTTACATTGTGAAATATATTAAAATGCAATAGGTATTTCATGATTTTATTTTAAGGGTAATTATTTTTGAGCTCAGTTTAACCATTTATTATACTAGTAAATATTTTATGCATTTCTATATTGATTTTCTTAAAAGATATAAAATGTAATAATTTTCATTTTTAAATTTTTCTAAAATGTAGGTGTAATATCAGTAGTATATTATATTTAAAATTTCGTTTAAGTATTCATACTTAACATATGATTATAAAAATTTCTATGCTATTAGTAGTTGTGAATTAAATTTGTGATTTGGAGTTGTGTACCTGTTATATTTAGTTGTATTAATTAAAATTCATTATATTTGAATAATTCTTTAGATCATAATTTTTTGAAAAAAAGTCTTTATATTGTTTATGTAAAATATTAAAGGATTACAGCTGTTTTAAGCCGTATTTTCGTATTTTAGTTATCACATATTTGAAAAAGATTTATTATAGCTTGAAAATCTTTATTACAATCTATATTATCAATTAGATCGTAATTATAAGATGTTTTAAAAAAAGTTGTTTTAATTTTGAAATTTCTCTAGGAAAAAGTGTTACTCGGAAGTAAAAAAACATATATATTCTTGGGCAATGGGAAGATTTCCCTATCATGATCTGTAGCTGAATAATCTCCAAATATTTGCAACTTCCGGGCAGTGGTTTACAAGGTACTGGACACATTACAGACGAGGACCAACTTGAAGGATATATATCTCATGACCTCCAATCAAGCTTGTATATCTTTTTTTCTTTAAATTGAGATTTTAAAATCTATTAAATGCATTGGCAATTGCAGTTTGCACGACAGGTTTTTGTGATATGGAAAAATTCCTGGAGAGATTTCATTTACTATCCAGGGTTTTAGTTTTTGCATCAAAAGCTGGTTTTGACACGACATGTCAAAAACCTGTTGAAAAGTATAATAAACTGTTTGTCGAAATGTGGCAAAAACTTATAAAAACCAGTGACATGTTTCTTTTTTGTCATTAAAGATATTTTATTAAACATCCATCTACATAATTATTTCAATCATGCATAATATTTGCATTTTAATTACTAATATAATTATTATTCATATTATACATCATATATTAAAAGTGTATCTAAAATAATTTATTTGCTTTCTTAATGACTAATGTATTATTTATATTTTAAGGTTATTATGTTCGATATATTATAACTGTTAAGTTTACATTACAGATAATTACTATTGTTCTAATTGTTGAGTTGGTAGTTGTTATTCGTCTGAATATTGATGGTACAATTTAGACAGATTTCTTAGCTTAATTAAAACTAAAGTTGTCACTAATAATTGTATAATCTTAACCTGTGAATTTTTTTTTTGTAATTCACATTATTTGTTTTTCATGCTTATGTGTGCAGCGTGAAAAAAATAAGCTGACCACCCAGGATGATTTTTGATCTAATGATCAGATCTTCACATTCTCTGACTCAGTCCTAATGGTTTGAAAGGGTGATCTCAAATATGGCAATTAATTAGTGCAGATGACATTTTAAGGTACAAAATCAGATGGATTGAGGTATCTGATTCCCAAAATATTCTGAAGAATTAGGATTTCTGACCCACAATCGTGGAAAAGGTCCCAATAGTTTGGTCAGGAGAGTAGTCCAAAATTTGTACCCCTTGATGTTAAGTTTTATATTTCATCATATCTGAAGAACTTTTTAGTCGAATTGAAAATTTTTTGCCCACAATTATTAAAATGGTTTATCCAACGATAATTCGATGCCAAAAATTAACTTGCATATTTTATTTAACAATAATAATCTAAAAAATTTTATACTGTAAAGTGCACAATTATATATATTTTGCGGAATAATTTTGCTATGTAATCATTATATCATTTACTCGTATAAATCGATTAATTTTTTTCAATCAATCAATTAAAGTGCTTTATCAAGTTGATAACAATATTTAGTACAGTTATTAAAATAAATTTCCCAATACTCCGGTGATTTCACTAGCTTTGATGGAACTGCAGATCTTTAAAAGCCTGTAATTCTAAATTTCTGGTTTTTTTTTTTTTTTTTTTTTTTTTTTTTTTTTTTTTTTTTTTGTAAAAGCAGGTCTCTATTTGAAATTATTTAAATATCTCTATTTTAAGAATCTGCATAAAATGTAAAAATTTGAAAAACTGTGATTTGCAACTAATTCCGTAATAGTTCAACTAAGAATTTTAACAAGAAGCGCTTTGCTAAGCATAAGATAAAACTAAATCTGTCCATTGCTTGTATGCAAAATAATTTAAAAATGAGTGTATAATATTTGGTAGCTTCAGCATAACTTAATATGAAAATATTGTATTCACACAAATTTAATCAAATAGATTATTTGCAATAAATTTTAGTTATCATATAGGTAATTCAAATGAAATATACTACTAATAAACTGCAATAGATTTGAAGTGAAAATTAAAAATTTGACTGTAGCAACTGTTACATCTGTTAAACTCTGACTTATTTTATTAGATCTGTGGGGAGGAAACAAAATTTACTTCTATTTTTTTTATTTCATAACTTTATTTATTATACTTTGTATATTTCAGTGACTGCACTTTGTGCAGGAAAAAAAAATCATAATTTTTTTCAATTTCTATATATTTTTCTAGTAGTAAATTAGATAAATTGCAATTTTGCAAATTCTTAGTCATAATTATTCAATATTTATTATTGATAATCAATCATCCTCTTCACCAAAACTTATGATTGTCGACAGTGATTGTCAAAACTAAAAGGGGGGTTAATGTCAGAACAATTGAACATCATAGTTGATCACTTGTTATTTTCTATGTATATTTATTTATAATTACTTCACATTCATATTAGCTAATAATTATTTTCTTACCTAAAATTTTAGGTTTCTGATATGAGTGTTAAAACTGTGGTTAAATCTGGATAAAACAGTCAATTGTCTAATGCGTGCCAACTTTGACTTTAGCGTTTTCTCCACTGCGAATAAACCTTGTCCTCTTTGCTTCAATTTTGATTCTTTTCCCCAGGCATGAAAATTTACTTCATTTCAATGAAGTAAGTTGTCATGTCTTTACTCGAAAACATTGTCATATACTTTTCTATGGATGTTTAGTTGAAATTTTATAACATTTTTCTATTCTCTTTCAGAGCATATTCTCAGTTAAATAGTTTGAAATGACTTTTTTTAAAGTGCACTGGATGATGAACAGAGGTTCTGTATCTATTTATCCTTTTGGTATTGGTGGACAAGAGGGTACGAAAACAAGGTATTTTTCAGTTAGCTAGGCGCAAGAAATTTAATTATTTTATTTAATTTTTATGTGTTAAAAAAAAGTTGGAAGTCTACATTTTTCATCAAATATTTGTTTATGCAGGTGTAATTATTTCTTATTTTTTTGCTGTTTACTTATATTTTGTGGCTTTTTTTTAAAACATAATATTTACTTTGTAAGAGGAAGATATAATAATTTATATTTATTAAACATTTCTATGTTTAAAATTTTTGTTTTTTTTTAAATTGTAGTTTTTGACTAAGTATGGTAAAATAATAAGCATTTCATTCAAATTATTTGTTGATGAAAGTATTTTATTTAAAGTCTGTTTATTTTTATAGATTAGTTTTTAGTTTTCACATACAATTTATTTAATGTTTCTTTTGCTTTTGTTACATTGCTTCAGCTAAAAATTTTTTAAATCTTTACAAAAATTAATGATCAATTTAATAATTTATGCTCGCCATTTTAAAGTTTTTATAATATTTTTCTCAATTGTTTTCTGTCCATTAAGTAAATAATTCTATTGTGTATTAAGTGCAAAATTTGCATAAAATACGAAATATTTTCAAGTCAAAATCTACCATCCTTTTTTTTTTTTTTTTTTTTTTTAAAAACTCTTAATTATTAAAGATTGTTACTAATTGAAGATTTTTATGGTCTTTGGTGTAATATATTCATAACATTTCAGTTTTATAGCTGATTTCTTTTATAGCCAGGCAAGAGATAGATCTGACTTGTCCCTGGATAAAATTTCAAACTTTTTAAACTTTAGAAAAAAGTTCCTGAATAAAAAAAATAAATCTTTAGTGTCTATTTTTCTTAATATTTTTGCATTATTTTGTTTTACTTTACTATGTTATCCTATTTAATCATGATAATCTTTGGTTTGTTAGACTGTTAATGTGCACAAATTATAACTTTAAATAAGTATGTAAATTATGAAAATGAGTTTTACATACTTTTTTTAAATTATTTTTTCACGAGTTGATATGTGTATTTTAGCTTTTTTATTCTTTTCTCACTCTTATAACAAGCCTAGTTAGTGACTATAATAAGCTATCTGTTTGGAGGAAATAGTCATCCCTGGGTCGGGGAAGCCTGTTTCAGATGCTTCAGACTTTTCTGTTATCTAGTAGAACTTAGTCAGGCATAAATTATAGTATTATAAGTTTTTAAAGTCACACCAAACAATAAAAATTTAGTAGACCAATGGGAGTACTATTCTTTTAGTGTACCGAGATCTTAATATGGTAGATGAACTTGAAGGGGAAAAATAAAACTTTATGTTTGCATAATTTATATTATGGTACACATGCTATGAGATAAGAGACAGCTGCATAGAATAAAAAGCAGAAATTGGGACACATATAATAATGAAACTTCACTAGAATTTATTTTCATTTATAAATATTATTAAAAAAAATTGCATTTAAAGCTCTCTGTTTTTAGATAAATGCAGTTTTCATTACTTCTATCAACATAAAAAATTAAAACCATACACATCAATATCATTACACTGCAATGCGTCTTATACATAAAACAAAACTTAACTTTTTTTTTTGTTGACAAATACATTGTCCAAAATAGTAAATATCATGTAAAGTAATTTTTATCAGGAACATTAAGAATAATTATTATAAACATTAAGTATGCTTTTACCATTGTTATAATATAAGATAATGGTTTAGGAGTACTGTTTATTAAAATCTAAATCTTTCTATAAATTCCTAAATAAAGTAAATTCTCAAAGCCCAAACGATATTTCTTTTAGCTGATAGACAAATCTAGCTGTCAGTCCACAGAAAGCATGTAAATTTGAAATTTAAACATTTCAATTTTAAATGCTTCATCTCATGGAAAAGGGGAGTGGGTGGACAAACCTTCCAAGTGTAGCCACTTTCCAGAAAAATTTAAAAGCTGGTAGCAATTGTTATCCAAAAATATTCGTAAATTTATGTTACAGCTGACAAATTGTATTCCTGAAATATCCCTAAAATTAAAGCCTTTGAAACTTACAATAACCTCATTAAGTAATTGGCGCCTCTTTTAAAAATTTTCCAGACTGTGGCCACCCTGCAACGCGCGGAAGAACTTATTTATTTCTATAATATTCGCTACCGAAACCTTCAGCTTAGAATAATAAAATTAGATTTTTTTTTTTAACTCGTGGAATTCAATAGAAATTTTTTTTCATTATTATTTTGCTAATTCCTAATATTTCGACAAATTTGGCACCCATGCATATCATTTGGGTGACATTTGTAGAACATTTTACGAAGATTGTTGCCATATTGGCATAAACCTTATAAATTTTAATCAAGTTCGTTGCAGTATTTAGTTCTTATGATACCGATCTATTTAATCAATCCAAAAAGTTAGAAATTTCAAACTGTTGATAGTTTCCCATAACATATATATATTTTATTAATAATATTTTATTTTTAGGATTAAATGGGCCTTAATAGACTTCATCCTAATGGCTGTGATAACGTTGGGGCTTCATAGCTATTGTTTTGCATAGCTGCAAATGCACTGAGAGTCCCGCAGTGAACTGACTGATCATCAAGATCCCAATAGAACACTGAAGTCAAGCATCACTGGCTGCGGTCAGTGTGCGGGTGAGTAACCTCTTTGATCAGCATGCAAAGGGACCGAGAGTGTGCTGTATCGGTCCTTGTTAAACTGTTTTAAGCAAAGTGATTGACTTCGCATGTCATCAGGCTACCGAAGCAGAGGTCATCCCCTCTCCAGAGGATGAAAAATGGTGATGGCATGTCTTCGGATCATCCTCTGCGATGTTTCCCAGATTGTCGCTAATATCCCATAGTTCAGATCTAGTGGGACGTAAACCAACATCAACTGAGACTCACAGATGTTCTGTATTTTAAAAAATTTAATTTAGAACTACCTATGTATAATCATTTGTGTGGATCGGCTCTTCTTTGTCGCTTTGTTTTTGCTCTCACTTTTATGTCATTAATTTATGTAAATGCCATCTTTAATGTAAATTTAACTTCCTATGTTTGCTTTAAAATTAAGTTATTTTAAATGACCTCGGCACATAGTGATTTATTATTTAGCTACCTCTGAGTGTAAATTTTTTTTTACTCTTAAGTTTATATTTTTTTTAATTACCCGTATATATTTTATTTACCTGTCCACAGTAAATTTTCATTTCAAGATCATTTAAAAAAAAAGATCATTTAAAAAAAATAATAAAATTCTGTTTTCAGTTGTTTAATAGCAATTTGTTTTGTTCATTAGTATATTTCCCTTAATTTCTTTCATGAATTATAGTTTGTCCGTTTAAAACAAGGTCAAAACCAAAAAAAATTTTTTTTTAAAAAAAGATAAAGCCTGGTTTTCTTATCCTTTTTTTTAATTTTAATAAACATCTTTTTCAATAAATTTTCTGCTATTTATGTGAATGTTTTCAGTTTGAATATTGAGAAATAAAATAGAAATTCTCACATTTGTTGCAATTTTGAGTTTAATTGATAATTGGAATTCACCTGCTTGAAATAGACATAAATCTGCAATTTTTAATTGCTTAAGTAAAATTAATTCCCCCCCCCCCCAAAAAAAAAAGCCTGTGTAAAAGAAATTAATGCAATCAATTTTTAGATAAAGTCATAACTCTTTAAATGTTTAAAATAAAATAGATTGTTTGTTATTCCCTGTTATGTTAGTTTTTTGTATTAGTTAAATTGTGTGAATTAAAGACTGAAAGGCTTAAAGTTTTTCAAACTTTATTTTTACAAACTTGTAAAAGATACATTTTTACTGCAGTCAAAGGTATAAACAGGAATGAATTACTTTTCTAAATTTTATTTTAACAGTTTAATTTCAGAATTATTTTTTATTATTTAGGTGAACAAATTTGTATTGTATTTATGCAGTATGCTTATATTTATTATTATAATATTTAAAATTGCTATTTTTATACTTTATTTTAAAAAAAAGTGAGAAATTTTTTTGAAATATTTTTAATTTTAATTTTTTTTGTTGTTGTTTATGCTGAAATATAACAATAAGAACATTGTTACATTTAAAGCTAATGACCAAAAAGTAATTTTTTTTTTTTTGTGTTTTAGAACCATTAAGGCTGAAATATACTTTTACAATTTTAAATGTTTGTAATTATGTAGCCCATTTATAAATTTTATTATTTTCATCATTTTAATTATATTATTTAGTTGAAATATTACATTGTCTTGTTTCTCCCATGATGCTGCATTTTAAAATTGCATTGATTTCCTTGATCACATTGATTCGAAGCAAGTATAATTTTTATTTGACCTATATCAGTTCATAAAAGCATGTCTAAGCAATAACAAAAATTATCTAAAGACGACTGTTATAACTATAAACTTATGCTCACAGTAATTTGGTTTATATGTGTTATTAGTATTCATTATCTGTACAAAATTTTTTGTTGCTTAATAATTTAAAAAATATGCCGTGACAAATTTCTTTTAATAAAAAATATATAACCAAGATGATAGACATAATAAAATAAAAATCTTAAAATTAATCAATATTCATATTTTTCTTTACAACAAAAGATGTATAGTCATTCATTGATTCAGTTAGATTTTGAGAACTATGGGTCTCTAAACTATGGGCTCTAAGACTTAGAAAGTCTGCTGTTAAAGAAAATCGTTACATATGTTTGAGAAATCAAGGCTGATTAAGATTGGTCAAACACCTGCATCTAGGAAAAACTGAGTAATATGATGCTGAAAATTATTCTAATTTTCTCGTTAAGCTATTTAATTAAATAGCTTAATTAATTAACTATTTAAAGTTTTGTCTACCATCTCAGATAAAAATATTTTAGTGGATCTGTTAATAACCATTTCTTTTTAAAAACTAATTCCAATTTCTCAACATTACTTTTGTTGAAGAAAAAAAATAGTTACCTCAAAAGTCCTTGAAAATCATTAAATAGGGAGTAAAGGTTACTGAAATTTTTCGCGACTGGTATACAGGGTTTAAAAAGCTATTTTTTTCTTCATAAAAACCCAAAAACCAGGTGTTTTTTTATTTTTTTTATTTTAAACGAAAGGTTAAATAGTATTTTATATCTAAATGTTATCTTAGTAATGTGTGAATATGTATATATATTGTGACGAATTTTAATGTAAAGGAGAATGAGATATTCAAGAAAATGTATTTTTTCAATTATGAAATATTTAATAACAGATTGATGAAAAGAAATAAAATTGATAAATGTGTTACATAAATATATACACACATATTATAGTAAAGGTGGGTTTTAGTTTTGACCGTTAGAAAAACAAAGAGCTATTTACTTTTGTGTCATTTATTTTAACATAATTGAGCTTTAAATATAACAATGTTCTTATTGACATATTGCAAAATTATGAAACATTTACTTAAAAAATATTTTAAATGAATTTTAAAATAATGAATGTAAGCATAAAATTCAAATTTGTATACAATTCAAATTTGTTTATCTAAGTAGCAGAAAACAATATGAAATTGAACTGAAAAAATAAAATTTGGAAGAGTACCTTATTCTTGTTTATACTTTTGTTAGAACAAGAATTACTTTTGAATTAGTTATGGTCTAATTTATTTTAAGCATTTTTACAAAACCTCATGTTTTTATTTTAAATTTGCTTACAATACTTTATTTCACATTTATATTTTTGTGAAAACTCAAATTCTACCTTAACATTTGAAAATTGCAGTTTTGTGTTTATTTAAAATAACGGAATTTAACTCAAAATTTCCAAAAAGGTGAGAAAACCATCTTGTCACTTCGCAATATTTAAACAAATAAAAAATCAATATGAATACAGGAAACTTTATTTATTAAAAAGATTCTTTTAAAAAAAATATTCTGACTTTGTTTTTTTCTTTTAAATCATTTGGTTTAAACGGCATTGTTTTTAACCAGCTAAGTCTGCTAAAGAGGTGATTGTGCTCCGGAAAAATACTGGATTTTTCGCCAACAACACTCCTGAAGTTTCTGGAAATCCTAGGTCCATCAAGAAATCATCGATCATGTGTAAAAATTCTTGTCTATTTTATTTAAAAATATTAGAACTAGAATTTATACTTGGCATTTTTCATTTGTAAATATTTTTTCTGACAGAATAATAAATGTGATTAGAGATGAAAGTAAACTTATACATAATTATTCATTTAAATTATGCTGTAAATAATTTATTTAGAATTTGATGTTTTGAAAATATAAATGATTTAACTTTATAAAGACATTAATTTTTTGAAATGCGTCATTAATGATTTTAATAAGAAATTTTCAGGATTTTTGAGTTGGGATCACAATCACCCCTGAATAATTCAACAATACATCGGAATAAAAATCCAGATAAAAAAATATATTTAGGAATAGAAATGAGGCAAATGATTGTTACAGTGATCAAGAGTTTTATGGATAAAATGTGATAATTTTCATTTCTAAAGATATGAATGTTGAACATTGTTTGATTGACATAGTCTTTTGACATTTGCTTAAAAACTTATAAAATAGTTGATATCTAACGTCTAAAATTAAATTAAGGAAATGGAAGTAAAATACAGGGTCGCCACTCCACAGGTAGAATAGGAAAACCTAAAAAATAAAGGGAATTAAAAAATCAACTAAATTAACAGGGAAAATGCAAGGAATATTTATTTCTTATTTTCTTTTTTTACAAAATATTGTCCTCTTTAAGTGCAATCTATGGGGTATTTAAATATAGTTCAGTTGTACTTTACTATTTTATTTGCTGTATTTTTATTTTTTTTATGTATGTTAAACTGTTCCTTATTTAAGTTTTTCTAGCAATTAAAACTAGTATTAGTTATCCTGATATAGCGTACAAATTTGCGCAGTAATTGTGTGTTACCTCTTAGTATATTGTGTATAATATATACAGGGAAAACGCAGGGAGCTTTTTTTTTCTTCCCAGATTTGAGTAGCAACCCTGTAATAAATCTATAAAATAACTTTTTTGCTCTATGAATTATTAATTATTTCTTTTAAATTAAATTTTGTAATTTTAAACTATATTTGTGAAAAAAATGTCATTCTTTTTCTCGTGTCTTTATGTAGATATCTCATTTTATCAATTTTTGGCATTTAGCTGAACAAGTCAAAAAGGGGCGAGTAGTAACAGCTCAACAAATAAAGTCTTGGCCATATTCTCAACTGATGTTATTTCTTGACAAGATTGGAAGTAAAAAAAAATGAGTATGTTCATTTTAATTTCATAAATAAGCTGTAGTATTTTAGTATAAAATTTTTTAATATAGCCTTGAACAAAATCCCTGTATTAAATTACACTTGTTTCAGATTGGATAAATTAGAATAGTTATGAGTGTAAATTAAATAATTTGGTTTCAAAGCTCAAAAGATTTTGAAGTTTTTTTTTAGGTTTTACAGTTGTGTACTGTTAATTATATTTAATAACTGTTAGGCAATTATCTTTGGTGTTCATTTAGTTTTGACTTCTAATTGATCTTGCTTTTTTGAATAGCAAATGGGGAAAAAAATGTTCAAGTTCAAAAACTTTTTCAATTTATGATCAATAGAGAAACAGGTTTAAGTTCATGGTATCTGCACACCAGTAAAGTCTTGAATCTTGGTATTGAACAAAATTTGTCATGAAATGTCTTGATTTTAACTATTTATTTTTAAAAAATCACGGATTCAGGGCCCCCAAAAGTCTTTTTTTAAAATAGAATTTACCCCCTCACACTCACACAATTTCATGATGTACCGAATATCTGAATTTGTAACAAAATCCCCACTTACAGTCATATTTTATTAAAGTATAAAATGTTTTTATTGTGTTCTTTAAAAATGATGGTGTTCTTTAAAAAAATGAAAGATAAAACATCATTTCTAGAGCGAATTATCTTTTAAACTTCTGTGATTTCAGAATTTTTGTTATTATTTTTATTTTACTTTATTAATTTAAAATTCTAGCTGAAGCAAGCCAGTCATTGGCGATTTTTTTCTTTATTCCAAAAAAGAACAGAAATATCAGGAGTATTTCTTTAATCTCCGATACACAAGAAAAGCATCTTTAAAATATATTTCTACAGTAAAAAAGAGGAGGAACAAATTGCTTTTGTATTTTTTTCAGCTATTTTATTGCTTCAACTTTTTCTTTACTCTGTTTTTTAAATTTAAAATAAATATGAAGATGCAGAGTATGAATTTTCGTTATACCTATTATTTCAATTAATGTTATAATGCTTTTTTAAATTTATTGTTGTGCTTTTGTCGGAGAAAATAGTAACTTCATTAAGTCATTGAATATTCTTGGAATTAGTCATGGAAAGTCATGAATTTGAAAATTTAAAATGTAGTAGATCCCTGCAAGTTGCAGCTTGTTAAACAAAATGATTCATGAAACGAAGATTTTTTTCTGTTTGGAAAGTGATGATGTCCAATATTTCTGTGATGGGCAATCAAATATCTAAGTAGGCCACGCCCACCTTTGAATAAATGTACATGTAAAAATTCCTGTTTGTGTGTAAATAAGAGCAATAATTTACACTAATTATGATTTTTATCTTATTCATTAATTTATCCTTACTATATTCTCCATAAAACATTTCTTAGTTAAAACTTAATTGATCTTTTTTTTTTTTTCTTTCTTTCATGATATCTCAAAATGGGCTAATACGAAATGCTATTTAATAAAGTGATGAAATTAAAACAAAATAGAAATTTTGCAAACTTATATGAAAATGACTTAAAGAATTGTGATAATATCAATCTAAAGCTCAAAATATATTTTTATAAATCAGAAAATTAAAACTGATACACCATTAGTACAAAAAAAAGTAAAAAGTTTTAAAATATCTTTTTGTAATTTTTTATAAAAATAAAAATTTTAGATAATTTTTTATTTCTGTACATTTTTGTATTTCCAACAAAGTTTATTTCAATAGTTGTATTGAAGTTTGTTTGATGTGGAAGAAATATATATTATGATTTTTTTCTTTATAAATTAATGTTTTCTTCATTGGGATTTTTTTTTTATTTTTACAAGAAATAAAAAATTACATAACTCCGATGCATAGATGAGTTTCTGTTAACTGTAAAAACAGTTACATTTTAGAACTATAATTGATTTGAAAGAGTGAAAGTTTTGAATAAGATTCAGTTTGTGTTTTTTCTAATCATATATTTTTTTAAATGTAAATAATTAGTAAGATCTATCAAAAAAGTCAAACATGGATGAAATGAGTCCAGTTTTATTTTGATAAAAGTATCTATTGTTTATTACCACTGTCTCCCTTTATACTTTTTCCTTTGAGTTTGTATAGCATTTTAAATTTTTACTTTTCGTTATTCTTATTTCAGTTCTTATACAAACTTTCTCAAACAAAATATTGAGTCTATCACTTAAAATCAAAGCATGCCAATAATTATTGCATTAATGCTCCTGAAGATTTTGCTCAATATGAGTGTAGGTTCTTTACATGATCTTCTCATGACATAGTGCAAAAAGTTACACTGGTTGTTATAAATTAAGGAAAAATGATCAAGAAATTTTATCTCAAAAAGTTAAGTACAAAATGTTGTACATGTAGAAAAGTTCAATAAAATTGACACGCTGGAGTGCACATATTAATGTATAAAATAACATGAAGTGATAATCCCTGTGTCAGAATCATAGAGACACGCCGTCTGAGCACGTTGGAGTTCTTGCAAAAAGATCTTTCTTTTGAAAAGTAAAAAAAATGTATATTTAATTTTCTTTTCAGAAATTTACGCATAATATTTGAATCATGCATATAGATAACCAATTTTTGACATGCTCAATTTACGCCGATAGTATTGTAAATCAATATAAGGTTTTAATTGTATTTTCAGCAGTTATTGATATTGATTTTCACTTGGATATTAAATATCCCCATATATTTGAAACAATATGGAACATTCGTATCGTGCATTTGAGTATTTACTTTTTAAGGTGATAATTCTATCCCACTTTTTGCAGTTATTGCTATTGATTTCTCCATTTTTTTGAAATCTGATATTTTTTTATGCGCTGTTATTTATTACAATAAGGTAATCTCGAAACGAAGCATTTGAGGAGTCTGATTCGAAACACATATTTGTGGAGCCGGATTCACATGATTTCGTCAATCTTTGGATTTCATACTTTTTATTTATTTTTTTATTGTGATGATTATTTACAAAATGCAAAGTAGGAAATAATTTGTGTCCACCCCACCCCTACAAAATGAGAGAATATCACCCATAATATTAAAATTAAAAATTATTGCATGTTCTATTTAAAAAATATATAAAGTTTTTTTTTTTTTTTTTTTTTGTAAACACAGCGATTTTGTTATCTTAAATTTGAAACATATATGTTTGTTATTCTTAAAAGTGTCTTGCAGAAAGATATTAGTGCTAGAGAGTTTTGTCGCAGATAGCTCGAAAAAATTCTGCCGTAAGGGTGATAATTATTATGGTATTGCAGAAATAAGTCTGTGCAGCATCAAATATTCCCAAAAAATCTTTGAGACATTTACTAAAAGGCTGGATATTTCCAAATCTTCTAAATATCCATGAAATGCTCCTCTGAAATCCAGGAGTTACAACTGTTAGATATCAAGCAGATATTTGGATATTGTGACATCTGTTGTATATCCTAGAAACATCTGACACATACACGTGACTTATCACAGATATTGATGAGATATCTGAGGGACTTCTTTCATTTATGAATTGTATGTATTATCTGGATATCTCAGATATATTCTTATTGGATATTAGAGCAATGTTTTAATTGTTCAAAAACTTTATTCTATTAAATTTGATGATCCTATATAAATAGTAAATTTAAGTTTTATATTCCATAATTTTATGAGTAAAACTGGTATTACATCATTTAATTTTGCAGAATAAGTTCATTAACTCTAAGCATACTATCACTTAATCTATACCTATTTCTATCATAGCCGGTCAAGTGACTGTATGTTTCTTGATTGAATGTATAAAATATGGATGTTATGAAAGAAATAAACTAAAAAAAACTTTATTATGATTAAATAAATTGTATATTGGCAATTTTTATGTATTACAAACACGAAGAATAAAATTTTTTAATTCATTATTAAACTCATTTTTTACATATACAAAGTGTTTCCATTGTACATTTTCCACAGACATATTTCTTGTAATTATTATTATTTCTATAATTCTTATTATTATTCTTATAATTATAAGAATTATAATTTTTATAATTAATATTATTTCTTCTAAGAACTTGTGCTGTCTTGATTGTTTTGACATTTTTCTTTGTAAAAACTAACAATTAGTTAGAAATGAAATAAAGCTATGAAAATAAAATATAAGCTACTTACGAAAACAGTTTTTGCCACTTTTTCTTTCACAAAAATGTCAAAATCTAAAATTTTAGGTACTTTCTTGAAATTTGAATGCACAGTTATTCTGATTGAACTAATATGCAACAGTCTTAGCAGAAATGGGCAACTCACCGAACGCAATACATTGAATGCGCATTACATCGTAATTTCTGATCCGATAACCTTATAAAGCAATAAATTGTTCTCCCGGTCAAATGAGTGGCTGTGGTAGAAACAGGTATATGACAAGTATTATTCGAAACAAACAAAATACCAAAAAATATAATATTAACTGTTTATTATTGTTAGAAAAAGTCATGAAGTCAAATGTTAAAAAATTATAAGATGATAAGCACATTTTCGATGCAAAAATTCTTAAATGGTCATTTTACCGGTAATGGTATGTTTAGTGTTAAATTTGAAGTTCTGTGAATTATTCGTGATTTATAAATAACGATGTTGGAGAGATGTGTAAAATAAAAAGTGTTTATGTTAAAAAAGAATTTTGTGTATTTTGGAAACTTTTGCATGTAGAGAAAGAATCAAATAATTAATTTTTTTTTACTGACAGGGATATTTTTTATCATAAAATCAAACAAAATTATGTAAACAATTCAAGGCTAGATGGTCATTCGTGATCATACTAGTTTTATTTATTTTATTTTAAATTTATAATTGCAATAACTTTTTTTTATAATGATTTTTTATAAAGCATCAGTAATTGTAAATCTGTGTCTGTTTAACATTTGGCTTTGTGTATTTGGTAACAGAAAATTTGTTTTCAGATAAATCTGTTACAGTGAATTCTGTAATATGAAATTGTGTCTTCAACAAGATTAAATGCACTTTAATTAAATAATATTTATGGTAACATGGCCCTAATATTTTGAATAGAAGTACAAACTGAATAAATTTTTCAGTACAAATGTAGCAAAGTAATTAAAATGTATACTTTTTAAACTAGATGAGAGAAAAGTTAATGACAATTAAAGTTAATAATAATTAAATATTTCAATCAAGAAAATGCTTAATTTTAATCTAAATACTTTGAAATTATCTGAAACCATTTGTTTTTACTTTGTTTTGGCAATTTTGTAAATGAACAAATTTCAATTATATTTCCAGTCTTAATAAATATTAAGTAATAATTTGTAATAAATCTTTTTTTAAATAATTAATATAAAAATTTTGTAACAAATATAAGTGCCTAGTTCCATTATCCTTAGAGCTTAAAAATTTTTACATCAACTTATTATGCTGTATGAATTTAAATTAACAACTACTTTCTAAATTAACCGTTAAAAAAAAAAGAATTTTTGTTAACAAACTTTTATTTAAGTTCTATATTAAGTTCACTTACTTAATACTTGGATTCTTAAATTTGTTTAAATGAACTACGAAAATCATAATGTGTTTTGACCACCAATATTATGGTATAAGTGTTTTTCTTTTAATTTAGACTGTTTAAATTGTGTCCAATTTAAGATGCTTAATTTTAACACTTACCTGTATAATAAATCTGACGAAAAGCATACTTTATTTTACGTTTTTTTAATCTTTTTCATGGGTGGAGCATAAAACAAAATATTATTCATGCCAGTGATTATTTTTTAATGTTGTTATTAGTTGCTACGGGTTTTGTGTAAATAGGCACTGTTATAAAAGGTACCCAAATTACTCTTATAGAGACCTGATGTAGCTAATGTTTTAATATACTTCTTGAATTATGTGAAATAGCATAAAAGATCAAAAATGCTTTCAAAAAGAATTGATCCAATAAATATTTAGTGTTAAATGTTCTTTTTTTAGAAATATGTTTTTATTTATTTTATTTTCTTTCTTTCTTTCTTTTTTTTTTTTTTTTATTCATACTGCTGCAGTAATAGGCTGCAAATTAATTATCTAATTAGCAATTTTTTTTATAATTAACCTTTTTAAATATTGACTTTTCTCTTACTTAAAAATGATTTATTAAATGACTTGAAAATAATACAATTGTTTAAACTAGATTATAGTTATGGATTTCTTAAAGTTTTGTTTTAAATTTATGCTTGCTATTTCTTTATTGAAAAAAAAGTTTCTTCATCTTATGTGAGAGGAAACCTATTTCTTTCACTGTGGTTAAAACTTTTCATTCCTGGTTTCAAGTTCCCTTTTAATTTTCTTTTCTGTGAATGTTTTTCATGTTGTGCCTTATTAAATTTTCTCAATCATAAACTGAGAATCTAACTGTTGCAATTTTAATGTTATGACTTACTGATATTCCTGAAGACTGTTGTTTCTCGCAAAATAATACAGTTTCTAAAAATAATACTAGATTATAGGGTTCAGAAAAGAACCAGCCCACAAAGACTTTTTCTTCTTCTTTCCCCATGAAACAACTTAATTTTGCCCAGAAATAAGTATTTTTCTATTATATTCTACATGTTACTTTTACATACTAAATATAGAAGTTAAGTAAAAACTGAAAAAATATTGCTTGCCTATTACCAAAGGGATTAATAAAAAAAATTATTATGAAAATAACTATTTCAGTTATATTTCTGCATTTTAAATGTATAATGCATTGCATAATGAAGTTACAGAAATGGTTCTTTGTAAAATGTAAAGCATAATGTTCTAGAATTATTTTTACATTTAAAGAAAAAAAAAAAAAAAAACGCATAGTTTGCTTTAAAAGTAATGAATGGAATTTTTAACAGTATTGTATACATATTTTTCAATGTATTCGTTCTCTGTATGTCTTAGAATTTACAAAAAAATTATTAACTTGTTTGTTTATACTTTTTGCTTTAGAGAGGTCGGAAAAGAGAGAATAAATTTTAAACATTTGTTTTATCTGTTATTTAACATTTGTTGTTCATTTCAAGTACAATGCTTCTTAAATTTAGCTAATAATTATGCAGTCCATAGCGTATGAAAGCGCCAATCATTTTGCATGTTTGGTGAAATACTTGCCAGTTTGCCTATCCCTCTACTGGCTGAGTTCGGTGAGATTCTTGTACTCTCATGTGCTTCATTTTGAAGATATTCTCAATTTCAGGCTTCATTTTCCACCCTCTGATATCAAACTGAAAAATCTCCTGATCCTTTTATAATGGCTAATATAATCAAGAAAAAAGTTCTTGGTCAGAAACTAGTTATTTTATTATGATCATGTAAAGTCTTTGAAAATTAATTTGCATTTTGTTAATATATATATTGCTTAAAAATATTGTTTCTATTGCTTAAGAATACTTAAAAGGTGCTTATTTCTTGTTAAAGCATTTGGCTGTGCACCCTGATTTATATAAAGTATGGGTTCACAACCTGCGTCCTGTCGGAGCTTTTAAATACAATGATTTTTGTTTTTTGAAGAAAAAAAATCCCCATAAGTTAGAATTGCTCATTTGAGTTATCACTTTTTGATGCCATTAATTCTATGTTGTTTCTTGATTGCTTTTTTTCGCAGTTATTGCTACAAAATTCCGCATGCTTTTAGTTATAAATTTTTCTATGTGTAAATGCAGAGCGGCGATGGCTCAGGGGATAAAGCGTTCGCCTTCCAATGAGGTGAAACGAGGTTCGATCCCGCCGATGATTGGTCGATACGAATTCCGGTCCTGGCTTGCACCGATCACTGTGCTGAGATGAAATATTCTCAGTGGTAGACGGATCATGGGTTAGAGTCTCCTTGCAGTCAGCCTAACCATGGGACGTTCTCGTAGTTTTCCTCTCCATGTAATGCAAATGTGGGTTTGCTCCATCAAAAAGTCCTCCACGAAGGCAAATTTCTCCCGAACCCTTGTCTTCTAAAATGGGTTCAAAATTACAAGGCTACGGCTATAAGAGAATTGTAACAAAATTTTGTTTAATATGATGTTTAATATTTTGTTCAATCATTTACATGTGGTGTTATGAAAAATAATTTTAAATGAGATTTATGAAACAGAGATCATACATCAAAACATAAACTTAGCTACCACAAGGTGTGTAGCGTTTTTTAAAAAGTGCTTGCATGATTTTCACAATTTTCTCTGCAGCATTTATCAGAAACTAGTTATTTCATCATCATTATGTAAAGTTTCTGAAAATGTTTCCAAATTTATTGACTTCATGTTTATAAATTAAGAACTTTAAATGATAGAAAAAAAATAATTTTTATTACTGCTCAGATCCTAATTTTGTTTTTGGAAAGTGATCAAAAATATTTGATTGCTTAAAAAGTACTTAAAAGGTGCTTATTTTTCGTTGAAAAATCTGGCTACGCACCCTGTAACAAAAAATTTTGACCCTCGAATATTTCATTATTTCTTACTGTAAACAGTTGTATCTCCTTAGCGCCAAATTTAATAATTGCTTGAAAACGATAAATATTGGTTGCACAGTATTTTTATAATTAGCATTTATCTTGGCTAACTAAATTATTTTGATTTGTTTTCATATATTCGGTAGGATAAATATTATAGGGTAGTTTTCAAACAGTGGACAGGGTTTTAAAAGAAGACTAAAATGTGACTATTTGCAACTATTTTTGGTTTGAGACAACTATGGCAACTTTTTGCCTGAAAAGGCTAAAAAAGCAACTATTTTTCTGGAACAGGAGACTATTTAGAAACTTTTCAGTACGGCTAGCGATGTTTTTTTAACAAAACTTAGTTTTAAAACCTACGGCCCTCAGGCTTCTAAACACAATGAATTTCTGTTCCTCCCCCCCCCCCAAAAAAAGAAGCAAAATATTTTAAAAATTTTGAATTGCAAATTTGAGTCGTCACTTTTTAATGCACTCAATTTGCTCAAATTCCATTGCAAGTCTGTTTTGTTTCTCGATCGCCTTTTCAACGGTTATTGCTACAAAATTCTGCATGATTTTTAAAAAAATATATTTTTAATACGATATTACGATCAGCGAATTTGAGTAACCACTTTTCATAACGTATATGTACATATATATATATAAATCCCATTCAGCATGAAAGGGCAAATAAACGTCAAAAATCCGTTCGTCCGTTATAAGGTTTTGGGCTAACGTTAATTTCATGTGATTTTCAACATTTCTTCAGTCGTTAAAACGTATACGTTAAAATGACGTTATTTTAACGGTATCAATTTCCCCTTTAAATATTTCGTTAGAAATACGTACTTAAAATACGTTATTTTAACGTGTACATTTTATCCATTTTTTGACCGTTTTAAAATCGTTTTATTAAGGAAAAAGTGACGCTTTGTTGCAGAGTTATATTTACGTTATTCTTTTGGGATTATAAACGTAAATTTAAGGGTAAAAATGTTTCTAAAAAAGGGTGTGAGTGCCCAAGAAGGATATTATTTAAAAAGGAGTTTTTAAAAAATAATTTTAATAATTACTAAGAAATTTGTCTACTTTTAAATTCCATGTTCTTACTGCAATGAAAGAAACATTTATTTTAAAATAATGATTTAAATTTTTTTTTTTTTACAAAAACTTCATAAATAGCAAAAATAAAATTTAAGTATTTTGAAAAATGTATCAATCTTGTTTCTTTAATGTAGTATATATCTTCATTACTGAAAGAAAAAAAAAGCATACGTATCAAAAGACAGATAAAAAGGAATTCTCACAATTAGTTTCCGTAATAAAATTTAGTGTAGGAAGTTTTAAAATAATTGTTCTTATTGAAAAACGTTTCCACACAGAAAAAAATTGATTACATTTTGTTTTGAATCTTGAATTTTATAATCTAGAAATTGTTTCATAATAAAATCGAATATGAAAATCATATATAATAAAAAATACGTACTAAAAATATGTTTTTTAACGTGCACTTTTTACCCATTTTTCGACTGTTTTTTAAAGTTGTTATTTTAACGAAAAATTGACGTTTTTGTTGCATAGTTATATTTGCGTAAATTTTTTGGGATTATAAACGTAAATTTAATATTAAAAATGTTTCAAACAAAAAGGGTGAACCTGTGAGAGCCCAAGAAAGATATTCTTTTACTTCTCTCTTGAATTCGAATAAACTGTACATTGCAGATTTTCATTGCAATTCATATTTAATTTTTAAATACTTATAATTATTTTTGTTTCATTAAACTGGTTATAAATATTTGCTTGTTGATAATATTGAGTCAGCTCATTATCAGTAATTGACAAGGGAAATATGAGTTTTAATTCTTATATAACTAAACTATGATGAAAATTAAGAAATTTTCCAAAATACTGAATAAAGTAAAAATTTGCTACAACTTGACATGCAACGAACATAACGTAGAAACACATTACTTAAATTTAAATTATCTCAGTCTAGAACAAGAGTCGTGGTGTAGTGGTTACAGCGTTCGCCTCAAGGGTACGGCGTCCTAGGTTCGATCCTACTCTAGAGTGGGATGCTAATATGCGAATACTTATAATTATTATTATTCAAAGATCATAAATTAAAAAATGTATTTTTTTGTTATGTAAAAATTGATTCACTATTTTTTTATATTGCAATTATCGCTCACCGTACGAGTTTATAAAAATTTTTTTTAATAATATTATTATTATTTTCTACTTCAATCAACATGAAATAGAAACGATTATTTTTGGTTAACTTTGTTAACATTCATTTATTAATTTCTTACTTTGCAATTATCGCTTACCCTATATAAGTTTTTCGAAATAATTACTAAGAAATGTGTCTACTTTTAAATTCCATGTTCTTACTGTTTGAAAGAGACATTTACTTTATTTTAAAATACTGATTTAATTTTTTTTCCTTCCAAGAACTTCATAAATTATAAAAATAGAGTAAAAGTATTTTGAAAAATTTATCAATCTTGATTCTTTAATGTATATAATATTCATTAATGAAAAAAAATATATATGTATCAAAAGACGGGTAAAAAGATAATCCTCATAATTAGTTTTCGTAATAATATTTAGTGTGGGAAGTTTTAAAATATTTGTTGTTATTAAAAGACGTTTTTACACACAACAACGTTTTTACAAATTTATTAAATTTGGCTTTGAATCTTTAATTTTGTAATCTTGAAATTGTTTAATTATAAAATCTTAATTGCAATAAGTAAATTATTTATAAAAATCATTTATAGTAAAAAATAATATAAATTTATAAAATATAAACAATAATATAAAATAGCATAAAATATAAATAATAATTGTAAGTTTTGTTGTAATGTCAGAAAAATAATTTTTTTTATAAAAGCAAGTAATGATAATTCTTTATTTTTTTGCAAAATATTATTTATAAGTGAGTTTTTGTGTATGTGAAATTGAAGCACTTTTAAAAATAGTTAGAGCGTTGGTTCGGTTTATTTTTCTGAACTGTCAGTTTTTGGCTTTCTTGCATTGAATAGCCTGTTTTTTTTGTTGTTTTTTTTTCATATTGGACAATAATGTTACATAACAGGGAATTTTAGTAAAATTTACCTAGGGACAGAATGCTTGGAAGGTTTTAAATAGTTACTGAAGTTAAATAAATTGTTTTTAATTATTTAGATCATATAAATAAAAAAGAAAAGGATTTAAGTAAGGAAAAGAGAAAGTTCCTCAAAAATTGAAATTAAGATCTAAATTTTGCAATGCTAATACATAAACCCTAAAAAAACAAACTCACCTTTAGATTTTTTCATTTAAACTTAGTTCCCGGTTAATAGGGGTTTTAAGGGCCATTCTAGTCCTTGACGGGGGCAATGCTCGATCCTCGATACCACCGAGTACATGCGATATATGTGCTATTAAAATCTGTGGAATCAAGAGGCCTGTGGTCGGTCGCATTGCTGTACCAAATGTACAGGGATCTGGAGAAAATTCCCTACCCCTTCAGAGATTTACAGGGTGGCCACCCACCTGGAAAACCTGGAATTATCAGGGAATTTTTTTTATACTTTAAAAAACCTAGAAAAATCAGGGAAATATGGATAAAAACTTCGAAATTTTAAAGGAAAGCTGGAAATTTTTCAAAATGAGTCAAAATGTTTTTGTATTTTTAACTTTATTAAATTCTCTAAAAATTAGTTGGTTATAATTTAATAATAATAGATTTTATATTGCACTCTTTTTCTGAAAGCTTTTGAACTCCCATTCAAAGAAATCTGTAAATTATTTTTTCTCAGCAAACCAACCAATCACGACATTTCCCCCCATCAATGTTTGTCGACAAATTGTTACAATTCTTGCATTAATGCTAATTTTTTCTATTTCATTTTAACCTTTTATAGTATATTTTTAATTTGAAAAAAGTTTTTTTTTTTAGAACTAACTGTATATTAATATCAAATTTTACGGTTTTGTTGGTAAACATTAGTTTTTTGATTCAAAAATTCGAATTGTATAGTTATCACAATATCGAAAGTTCGTAAATGTTGCTTCGTTCCAGAGATGATATTTCAAAACTATTCCTCTTTTTTTCTAAAAAAGCTGACAATGACTAAGGAATATATAGGAAACATATTAAATGATGTATAAACATAAAATATTTTTTTTTTATTCATATGTGTTTAGTACAAAGAAGGAAAACGAAACTTAGTGTCTTAGTTCTGCACTGTAAAAGAGTCTAGTTGTTAAAACAAAAACAATTAACTATACTAAATTAAAAAACTATGTGTTTAGATTGGAATTCTTTAAATATTTTAATTTCATTTAAGAAAAAAAAGTATAAAATTTAAAGAATTTTATCTTCTTAATTAATTAATTAAGCTACAAAAAGTTAGACAATTTTACATTTGTGACGTTTATTTTTGGATACTGAATCTCTTAAAATAATAATGCTAATTCAAAAAAAAACATTATTTAAAAATTTCACTTGATATTGGTTTAAAGAAAATATGATCAATAAATTTTTTAAAATGCACTGTTAAGATAAAATACAGTTTACAGTACAGCTTTATATTGAAATGTAAATCCAGTGATTCAAGAAATTGTTGGTACACTTATGACTTTAAATGGAATAAGACTATTCGTTAATTTAAATGAATATTTCAGAATGGATATTTAATAGTAAAAAAATATATTCTATTCTTATCAAAACTGCATGGAATATTTTAAAAACAAAGCAAAAGTTTATTTGTAAGAAATCAATCATAAAAAAGTAACAATCACTTTATCGCACAAAAGTCATCGTACACTTTCAAAAAATCTCTGCCTATTAGTAAATATTCTAATTAGTAATATATTAGAGTTTCCTTTCACTTCTAGAATAGCTTTTATAAGTTCATAAATAAATGTAACTAGTTTTTTTTTTTTTTTTTTTTTTTGTCTGAACAAATTCGAGCAGAACATTTTTTATAAAATTTTACAGAAACTTTTTCAACGCTCAATTGTAAATTTATGAATTTTTCCACAAATTTTATAATTTTAATCTCTGATATGAAGTCCTTCTTTTAAGCATTTTATTGCATATTACACATTTACAGCATTTTATCGCAAATTGCAATAGGACACAATATATTAATTTAACAATATTCATTACTGATTTACCTCTTATGATGACAAATAATCAACTAGTGTTTTATTATGACCATGAGGCGTTTTTAAAAGATAAAAGAAAAACTTACGGTGAAGCAAAAATTAAAATATAACTTTAATTTTTAAAAATATATAATTTTGCTGTCTCAAATTTGATACTAAATTGCAAATAAATATATAAAAAATGAAATGAAAAATAATGAAGTGAAAAAATTAAAGCAACAGAAGATAATTTTAATTCAGAAATCTGAAAACATTTAATTTTTCTTACTATTTCATTATTGATGTCTTAAAAATAAACTTTTGCTTTGTTTTTAAAATATTCCATGCAGTTTTGCTTAAGATTATATTATTCATCTTATTGTCATGTATATACATCTTATATTAATTTTAATTAATGAATTTTTATTGCCTATTTCAATAACAGTTATAAGTGAACGAAGACTTTCGGGACCACTATAATTATAAAAATGTATTAATATATAATCACCTGAAACGGTTTTCCTTTTTGCTTAATGAAAATATGTTAAACAATACCTATCCAAGGTCTTATTGGTCATTCTTTTTTGCCATTTTCTAGTTACACTTTGAGCAAAAACTACTTAAAGTAACACATTAAAAAAATTGTATTCAATAAAAACAATATATTCTACAAGTTAAACATATTTTTTCTCCATGTCTTAATTTTCTAAAAGTTAATGTTGTACCAAAACATTAAAAAATAAATAAAAAAATCTTGCAAAATTGTCAAGATAAATTATTTTTTTCAAGATGCTGTGTTAAAAAAATAAGATTTTAAATAAAATATTTTGTAATATAGACACTTTTTTCGTACACATCCTGCACTTTATAAGAGAAAAGAAATACAGACCTGGAAGTTTAAGACAGTTACTTGGAAAACCTGGAAAATAAGGGAAATTTGAAATCTAATTTGAGTGACCACTCTGCTCATAAAAGTTGCCAAACCTTAAAAATGCAATATTTTAAATTTAGCAATATTTTATATCTGTTGCTGAAAAAAATATATAAAAATTTAAATTATAATATGTTTGATGATAGATAATTTTTAAAATGAGGAGTAGTTTGTAACATTTTATGATTTTCAACTTTTTCGTTTCACAATATATTTTATGTTTTCTAATGTTATGTTTGTAACATGTTATGTCCATATATTAAACCATTTTATTTTGCATTTGAAATTTGTTAATGAAAACTTTTAGCTCTATTTTGTTTTGTAAATAAGACGGCGAAATTATCGGTGTAGGTGTCTATGATCAACTAAAAATATCCTAAGTTTAGATTTAGAAAACTTATTAATTTGTAGAATCACTGTAATTTGTGTAAACTAAACCACTTTCTTTAGATCTGAAATATTTTTTTTTTTATTAAAAATATTTCTTTAGTTTTTTTTTATATAAAATAATTGAAAATTTTTTTAAACTGTTCTAAATGTGCTGAGAAAATAATTAATAAAAATTAGTTTTTTAATTTCTCAGAATTTTTTTTTTATGTGGACCTCTGATGCCCAAATCTTCTATGCTTAATGCTTGCATATATTATGTCAAATATATTTTTGTACAAATTTTATTAAATTATTTATAATTAATGGAGATAATTAAAATGCAAATTCTTTTACCAAAACTTATATTTTGGTTATTATAATTAAAAATATTTAAAGATTGTCATTTTATTTCAAAATTTAGAACTGGTGGTCATCAGTGGGGTTCTCCAAAAATTTCTTCTGGAACTGGTGGTGTGAACTGGAGTCCAAATACGCCTGTGTCAAACTATGTTGGTGTGCCACAGAATGTACCACCTGTGGTAAGAACAATATTTTTATAAAAATTGATTTTAATATCTTTCAAGGTTGCTAAAAATTTTTATTTAAAAAAAAAAAAAGAAACAAACTTGTAATTTTGCCCTCTATGTTACCTTACTTGTTAGGCATGAATTTATACTTACAAAAGCGTATATCAAGTTTAATTAAGTTTGCATAAGTGCAATTTCAAGAATGATAATTATAGCATGTTTCTTGTAAAAATGTAATATTACATTAACTTGCATATTGTATGACTTTAAAAAAAGTGTTTATAAAATTTTGTTCGATTTGTTAAGATGTTTGTGCACTTCAAATTTCAAAAACATTTTTCACTTTTGTCTTCAGAGAAAGCTATTTCTTTTATTTTCTAACAGTTGACCACTCTTCAGAACTCCTGAGGGCTGAAATTAGTCTTGAGAAAACGCAAGAGACCAGAATGCCATAGGACAATTAATATCTTTCCAATTTGATTTTTGAATTTATCAAGAAAAAAAATTATTTCTTCTTTAAAAAATAAAACAAACATACCTGCCAAGTCTTCTGTATTTTACGATCTCCTGTTAACCCATATGTTCTCAAATTTCTCCGTATTTGTTCAAGAAATTTAAGAAAAAAAATTTGGTGATAAAATATCCACTGATGGCAAAAATAATTATCTTATTACTCAACAGATGATACTATTGCTAGTACTGTAGTATGCTGAATGTTAATAGTTTAAGAAGAGGCTGGGATAGCCTGGTTGGTAGGGCACTGGGCCCATGTCCTAGAGTTTGTGGGTTCGATCCCAAACCGACCGAAGACTCCCCGTGTAGTGAATGGTGACTGATGCATGTTAAATCTGTCGAGTCGCAAAGTCCTACATGTTCCCATAACAAATCAATATCTCTGGGGGTACTGATCCAGGAGCTCCCTCGCCTTCTGGATTGGGATCAAAATTACAAGAATACAGAGTTGAACATTGGCAATCGTAAGCCCAGAATTGGGTCAGCTGTTCAAATAAAATAGTTTAAGTAATTATAAATAATGGTTTTAAATAATCTTCTTTGGACTAAGATTTGTATGCATATTTTTTACTTCGCTAAATGTAAGTGTTATATTATTTCTGAATTTGAATTTTTACTTTTTGACTTACATAATTATGCATCATGTGTCAAAACTTTACTCATAGCCTAAAAAATGCTGCTAGTAAAATCTCCGTTATTT
This sequence comes from Parasteatoda tepidariorum, assembly GCF_982258835.1. NCBI lineage: Eukaryota > Metazoa > Arthropoda > Arachnida > Araneae > Theridiidae > Parasteatoda > Parasteatoda tepidariorum. The sequence continues at coordinate 129,289,287 of NC_141755.1, read as the reverse complement.
TATTTTTCCAATGTGGACAGATATGAACAAATATTTTTGGTTAAAAATTATTTAAAATAATATGTACTTTATTATTACTTTATAATGAAAATATTATTTGTCGTAAATTGCAAAATAATCAAATAATGATGTGACACCGCAATGAAAGAATTGGACGGATAATACTTCCAACGTCTTCCGTGTTGGATCTGCTTCAGTTTGTTCGCGCCCCCCCCCCCCATTTTTTTAAATTTTGAAAGAATTAAAATGGAATGCTCAAATTGGGGATTTTTTAAAAAAGAAAATTTGTAGAGTTAGGAATAAAAGTTTATGATATATAGAGATATGAATGGCTCCAAGAAAAAATTATTGTTTTTCAGCAAATGGTGTTTATTTTAGGCTTTATTTTTTAAAGGTTTTTATTTTTCATGTTGTGTAGCGTTTTTAAAATGTCCTTAAAGGTACTTATTTTCGATTTTCTTTTTTTTTTAAAACCCTTAAAGGTGCTTTTTTCTTTGAGTATTCTTAAAAAGTGCTTTTGAAAAAGATTTTTTTCTTTACCATGTCGATTTTCGGCACGTATTTTGCTAAAGCGTGGTTTTCACCTTGTTCTATTCAACGTTTTCGCATTTGTAGAGTTAGGAATTTTGTAGAGTTAGGAATAAAAGTTTATGATATATAGAGATATGAATGGCTCCAAGAAAAAATTATTGTTTTTCAGCAAATGGTGTTTATTTTAGGCTTTATTTTTTAAAGGTTTTTATTTTTCATGTTGTGTAGCGTTTTTAAAATGTCCTTAAAGGTACTTATTTTCGATTTTCTTTTTTTTTAAAACCCTTAAAGGTGCTTTTTTCTTTGAGTATTCTTAAAAAGTGCTTTTGAAAAAGATTTTTTTCTTTACCATGTCGATTTTCGGCACGTATTTTGCTAAAGCGTGGTTTTCACCTTGTTCTATTCAACGTTTTCGCATTTCATTCAACCACAATCCATTTCGGCCTATCGTCTGTCCAATTGCGTATGAAAGCAGCTATCACTTTTCATTTTTCATGAAATACTTGCGAGACCGCATGTGCGTCTCCTGACCTGAGTTCTTGGAGATTCTAGCACTCTCATGTGCAACTCTGCTGTATTTTGCTAGATATTCTCAATTCCAGGTTTCATTTTCCACCCTCATTTTCGGACAGAAAAATCTCTCGATCTTTTTATGGTGGCTAATATAATCAAGAAAAGAGTTCTTAGTCAAAAACTAGTTATTTTATCACGATCATGTAAACTCTTTGAAAACAATTTTGCATTTTGTTAATGTATGCTTAAAAATATTTTTTTAGAGCTTAAAAAGTACTTAAAAGGTGCTTATTTTTTGTTGAAAGATTTGGCTATGTACCCTTTTTTTTGTTTTGTTTGCTGTAAAAATATCTAAATATTTTTTTAAGAAAAAATAAACAAGTCATTTTTATAATATGTGGACCATTCTCATGGAAAAATGCGTAAAAAGTTTAAGATTATATTATCAAATTCGAAACGCATTTTTTGGAGTAACAAACTGGCTCATGTGAACATGAATAAATGTATCTTAATTATTCCCTTGTATTTTAATGTAAGCCAATTTCTTATTCACACCCATTTTGAATATATGTGTAAACTAAGTTCTCTAGCAAAGTTTGTCTCAAAGTAATAAAGTAGTCACTACAATACAAAAATAGTTTGTAGTCAGTTCATTTTTTAAAAAAATACTTGTGGTTAACTACATTTGTAGCAAGTTGTAGTTGTAAATTCTGTGTAGTTGCAGTGAACTACTAATATAATGTGGTTTTTTCAAACTACTGGCTGAAACTCTTGCTAATCATACATTGGTGAATCTGATTAATTTAAGCTTAGAGTTCATTTCAAAAATTGAAATATATTATGTCAGAATATTTTGTCTCAATTCTCAGGGGTCTGTTTAGAAGAAATTTGGGTCTGTTAATGGACCCTTCACAAAATACCTTTTCATAAAAACGGACCCTTCACAAAATAATTTATCTTTTAATCGGACCCTTCACAAGTGACACTCGAAAGATGTTTGCATATTATTGTAAATGGGCAGGGAAAATTGACTGATGCTGAGTGTTTTGTTAATCATGTTTTTCTGCTTTAATTCTAAGGCTAAGTTTGATCTCATTTCATTTATATTAGATCCCTTAACTTCTTCGAAGTAAAAAAAAATTTATACATTCAAAATGTAGTATTCAAAGAAAATATATCTACTTCTACAAACATCGTGTGTACATTCTTATTGATATTAAAGGATATTTTTTTCTAAATAAATAATTGAGCAATATATTATTCATAAAATGTATTGATAAAATATTATGTAAATAAAAATTAACTTATATCAATTTTTAAAAAAAACTATTATAAATTTAAGAATTGTTTAAGTTTACTTAATGTGTAACACATTAAGAGTGATACATGACTAAGTTATGTTATTTAAAATGTGTTCACTGAAATTATTAAAAATGTGAGTGATTTTGTTTCCATTATTTGTCCGAAATGAATATTCTGTGTTCCAATTTAGTAGCAGCAATAGCTGTTTATTTTTGAAAATTAAATATTTTCAATTATAATTTTACAGTGTTGAGCATAATCTTGTGTCCATTTACAATTTAAAAGCTCTTTGAAAAGGTTTTTTGCAATAACGGGACCCTAATTGCACAAGTTCACAAAACAGGACCGCGGTTGAAAGAATGTGACTTAACGCTTATTTTCTATTCACAAATCACGAGTAATTTTTTCACAATTTTACAAAAACAGAACCTTTCACAAAATGTCTTGACAGACCCTGATTCTGGTATAATATTTTAAATTATAATTTTTATCTAAAAAAATAAAGATTGTTTATTTAAATAACTACATTGTTTCTCAATTCCATCATACTTTCACCGCTGGGTTTAAGTTAACCAGCTTATAAATGTTAGCAAAATGTAATTTCTTTTTGATAAGCCTAAATGGAATGAATGGAATTTTTTTTTCTTCTAGGCTGCTGTTGGGCAAGGAATGGTCAATGTTCCAGTTTATGGCTATCCTCAAACAGTAATACCTACTATGATACCTGCTCAATCCTTCAGGGTAACCAATACAGTTACATCTCTAAGTGATTTTAGGAAAAACTTTAAAAAGTTATTCCAAATTGGTTTTGCAGAAATTGTTTTATTTAACAAAAAATTTGACAAAAAAGCCCATTTATTAATTTTAGAATGCCGCTACTGGAAAAGCTGTTCTTTAGATTAGAACTATGTGCAAACAAATTGTTTAAAACTTTCTAGATTTTTTCCCCCTAAGAGTTTTAAATAATGAAAAAAAAGTCATTTAAAAAAAAGATTTTTTTTCTATGTAAAATTATTATGCGTTGCTGTTTTTAGCATTTTGAATAAATAACTCTTAATTTTTATTGTCATTTTATTTGCATGTAGCATTTTACTTGATTTATAAAATTGGAGCTGATTTCATTTGTATATTATACCACATTATCCTTTTTTTTATTGTTATCCCTGTTATTTTATTATTATTTTTTTTTATTGTAATCCCTGCTATTATAGTCCTTTTTTATTGATTTGTATCAGGGTTTGTTGATTTAAATCAGTGCGATTTAAATCAAATGATTTTTTTTAAAAAATCATTGATTTAAATCAACTAATTTTTTTTATATATATTGATTTTAAAAGTTAAAAAACAGTGTTTCAAATATTGATACTTTTATTATTTTCTTTTCTTTGTTTTAAAATTTATTTCAAATAAATTGCTACATCAATTAATTTTAGTTAACGAAATTACTCTCTTTCTTGATGTGTGTTCAATTCCAACACATTTGAAATTACATTTTTAAAAATCTATTGATTCTTGAGATTGAAAGTACAGATTGAAGTAAACATTTAATGCTGTTTTAATATAGACTTGCATAGCTGTAGAAAATAATTAATAAACATGACTTTTTTTTAAAAAAAAAAATGCAAGTAATGCTAATTAAAATTCTACCTTTTGATTGAAAAAGTATGGAATTAAAATCCACATTATATTTTATTGATGTAGGATTAAAAATGAATATTTTTATATAAAAATATATAGATTAAATATTTATTTATTTTTTGATGAATGACTACATTTATAAACACAATCTGTTACATTTATTTTGCCATTTTAAAAATCAAGAGGAAAAAAAAGAAATCACAATTTTAAATTAAAATTGTGGTTTGCTAATTGAAACTTTGCTTTAATAATTAAAGTACAGGGGTCTGTCCGAGCCAAATTTACTACCGTTTAGAGCTACCTTCACAAATTCAACTTTAGGAAAAACTGTAGAATAATTTCACAAAATACTTTTTCTTAAAATTTTAGTTTTGTGTTTTGTAGGAAGCGATAAATACATATTTTTACAATATTTTTGTGTTGCTTTTGTAATATAATTTTTTATTTTCACAAATTATGTCTAAATTTTCACAAAATAGGTGCCTTTCAGAAAAACATAAACAGACCCCTGAAGTACTCTTTAAATTCTCTATTTCATCTAGTCTTTAAATTTCAATCATGCATTTGTTCCAAAATGGTTGCCCATGCATTCAAAGCTATGTATTATAACGAAAAATTATTTTAGTAAGTTAAAGCTCGTAAAATATTGTTATAATATAGTTTTAATGTTAATTTAATTTTGACTAAACATTTATGAAGTATTTTTAATCATAAATTAATTTTCTTACAGTGTATTTAAGTAAAAAATCTGATTTAAATAAAAAAAAAATCTGATTTTTTAAAAAAAAATTTTAAAAAAATTTTTTAAAAAAATCTCAAACCTTGCTATGTATACACTAAATTGAATGAGAATAAAACCAAGCTGTCTGATTTAATAGTGAAGCAATTCAAAATTTTTTAAATGTTTCATGTGTAGAAAGTACAATTTTTTGTCTTTTTTATGCAACTGACATTGCTATCTAAACAAATGAGACATTTCTTCAAATTCAATTTTTTATGCTTAACTTAATAAAATAGACCTTTGAAATCATTTTTAAAAGGAAATGAGGGTTTAATGTATGAAATATGCATTTTCTGACTTACCTTTTAATCTTAAAATATTTGTAACATCAAAACTAATAGATCTATCAAATCAATTTTATTTTTTTACTTTAGTCTAAAAAATACACAATAAATAATGTCTCCGGATTTATTGTCATAAAATTAATTTACATTGCATTAAGGGATCATAACTTCTATTCATCATTTTCTCATTGCATATCAGGAATATCATTTTTATGAAAAACCAATTTCTTTTTAAAATTATTTTTGAAATATACGAAGATTTTCAATTTTATACTTGCAATTTATTATTGTAAAATTTAAAGCATTCATTATTGGTATATGATAATTTAATTAAAAGTTACATCATTTATTTTAAGACAAATTTATTGTAATATATACACTATATAAATTCATTAATAACTAGGAAAAAAAACTGTATTTTATAAAGAGCATACTTTTTCATGTACCCTATTATTTTGTTATTGGCTTTGTATTTTAAATAATACAAGAATCAATTGAAAAAGTCAAGTGAAATGTTAAGAACATTATTCATTTACATTTTTTATTTTTTAATTTCATTCATAAAAATTTTGCAACTCTTTCCTTCTTCACCAAAAAAACCTTTCAAGATTCCACAAAATATCTGAAATAAAAGAAAGAAATCACTATCATGATAAAATTTTACGCATTAACATTAGAATAAGGGGGATTAAATACCATTAATTTGAAATCAGTTAAGCCGTCAAGTATCCCTTATAAACTGATTTAAAGTTTGCCAGATATTTTGATTATAGTTCTAAGATCTAATGATCTTCTATACTCTAATGAAAGATGGCAGATATTTGGTTTTGTAGCTTTAACGTTTGGGCTGAAATTTGTTTTAAAAAAATAAATTGTATTTATAAATGAAGACTATTAAAAAAGAAAGTATATTGAAAAATTAGCAAGGTAAACTTACATACTTACTACCATTGTAGAAAAGTAAAGTATCAATAGATAAATGTTAAGTATAAATAAAAAGTAAAGTATCGAGAGTTAACTTTGAATAATAATAAACAAAATATTATGCAAATCATCATTTAACAAAAAAAGAGGGGATGAATGTAGAAACAGATAAGCGAATTGGGAATTTGTATTTTTAAAAATTACTTCTTATGTATAATACTACTACGTTTTTTTTAAAACTTTTCAATAATTACCGAAAAATGGTGTAACTTTGTGAGAGAGAAGATAAATATTCATGTTTTCTAACTTGTTTTAAAATTAACTTTTCAAAAATTAAAAGAATTCTTAGGGAAGAATAATATAATTATTTCAATAATAATGATAATAAAAATAAAATAAATTTTTCAAATAATCAAACACATGCTTTAACAATCAGCTGAAATAACGATTAAAGTTTAAAAATAAAAAAATACAATGATTATTATATTTTATGTTACAATAATGCAACAAAGTTTGGCGAGTTGCTTGGCGGATATTTCAAAATGAAGTTTTTCACCAGTATAAATCTTTACATACATTAAAATAGAAATTATTTCTATCCAAAGTAATTAAAACTTTTATTGGAATAAATTATATTAAGTTTTAATTTTATTAGTTTAAACCAAATATAAATATTTTAAAAGAAAATGTAGAAAATAGTTTACTGCACTCACCACTTTTGAAATGATGTGCAGGTTCCTGTTATGGTACATCAACTTCATTGAGATTCTCATCTCATCATGTAAAAGTATTTTTAATGCTTTAATTTAAAGGCAAATGTTATTATTGAACTAAAAAACTATTCTGTTTCATCAACAAAAAATTTCATCAGATTATTTTCCTCATCAGCGTCGCCGCCATTTTTATTTACCTTTGTATATGTCATCCCACAAAATTGAAATGTCATAAAAAGCAAATGATCTGAATTGTTCAAGTGTTAATGGAGAGAGAAAAATTGCCTGAGCAGTTGCTAATATTTCGGGCAACCGTGATTTCTATATCGCATGAGGATTTTCGAGCAATTTTTGGAGAAAGTGGAGGATAGCGATTGACTTGCCAGTTTCATTGCCGATAATTGTCATTGTGTGATCTAACCATAATATGAATTTTGCTGCTTTTCTAAGCTGAAAACTTTTTAAGGAAATAAATTGGTTACATATTCTTATTTATATTAAATAATCATGTTTGAAAATTCGTTTGGCGTTTCTCATACATTTGCATTCTTTTCCAAACTTTATTTTTTGACGTTTATTTCAAATTAGCAGTTTTTAGTGTAATGTTCTACTTTTTAAATTACTTCTAACGTTATATTAAGAACCCAATTATGTTTCTTTTTAAATCAAAATTTGTATTATTACTTTTGTGTTAAATTTGTCTTAATTTTTATTGAATTCATTGTGTCTTGTCTATGTCTTGTGTCTTGTCTATTTCTTGTGTATTTGTCTTTATTCAACTGATTGTTTTACCTTTTTCTGATATTTGCAAATAAATTCAATAACTGATAATAATAATTTTTGTAGCATGTATAAAAATGTATTCCTCTTTAGATTGTGTAACCATCAAATTGCTTCATTTTGAACTTTTCATTTTTGATTTTAGGAAATGTTGTGGGGTTTGTCAGAATCATTCGATCTCTCTCTTTCTCTGTGTGAAAGCATACATTGTTGCAGTAATGCTGTTAGATTTTTTTATTCCTAATTTTGATGAGATGAGTTAGTTAAATTTTTTGACTTATGTAAAGAAGAAAATTTTTCCGAATATAACAATATCAGCTGTATCAAAATTTGATTCAGTCTGTAACAAGCTCTCAAAAAACTTCTCAGAAGGTACTTAGCATTTCAAGGTTAGTGTTTAAGTTTCATTGAATAAGCTCAAACTTTAATAAGGCATTTTTATAAATTATGTTACTACATAATAATTTCTTTATATTTTACTAGTAATAATATAAATTTACTCAAAAATAATTTAAATATAATTTAAATAAAATTTAAATAAAGTTGTGTGTTTACAGAGCAGCACTTCATCAGGGGACACCCTGTCTGTAAACACACAGGAGCCTTTCTGTTGTTAGTGGGAAAGCCAAAACTAACAGTGCCCCGAGGCCCCTAATGAAAATACAAGCACAAAGAATAATAATAATTACCACATTAAAAAAATATTTACCATTATAACATTCATATAAATTTGCAACATAATCACCTTTACTGAAACAAATATACAAAACACTTAGATGACATCAAAAAAACTGCCCCCAAAGCACATATAAATATTCAAAACAGTTACAGTTAGTAAAAATGAAAAAGAAATTCCTTATATATTCGAAATCAGCTCAAAAAATAATGTGCTGACACCTAGATAAAAATCAACAAATTAAAGAGCAATAGAATCCAAGTGCTGCCATCTGTCTAAAAAATCCCAACAGAATAAGAAAACATAATCCCAAGAAATTCTGTAAATGAAAACAAAATCCCAGTAAATAACAAGATGAAAACCAAATAATTCACCGTCTAGGCCTGCTTAGACGGGCTTCAATATCGGCCAAGTTAATAGGATTTTTTTAAAATTTCTTTAATCAAAACATCAAAATTATTAAAGTCAAAAGGAAATTTATTTTTCTTTAAGCTGTTTTTTAATACCTCAATAGCGGTCAAAAAATCTATACGGTTATTGCAAATGAATTTGAATCTCAATATTTGACCAAATACAATGTTCTTGAAAATTTTATAATAAAGGTTGGAATAAAAATGCGTAAGGCTAATAACATTAAAATTGAAATCCTTCCTTTTATCATAAACCCCTATGAGATTATTGTTATCAGAAATATTTATATCAAGATCTAAAAAATAAGCACGAGAGTCTTGTGAATTGGTTTTAATTAAACTCAGTTCTTCAGGATAAATATTATTAATCAAATCAAAATCGCAACAATCGAAGATGATTAAATCATCAATGAACCTGAAACCTTTTAAAAAATTATTCTGTAGAAATTTATGTTCATAAAAATAAAGGAAAATATTAGCTATTACCCATAGAAATACCCTTAATTTGCCTGTAAAAACTAATACCGTTAAAAAAGTAATTTTCAAAAATGTTGACATTGCATAAATTAATCCAGTCTTCCTTGTCAATACCTTCATTAATCAAATAATGTTCAAAAATTTCAATACAAATATTTTTTAAATTATTGTGAGGAATACTGGTAAAAAGATTTTCAAAATCATAGTTAAGAATTGTATTAACACGAGTGTTGTTTAAATATTTAATAACTTCTTGGTTGTTATTAATGATAAAATGCTGAAAGAAATCACAAATAATTAAGATCAAAAGAATAAAACTTTGAAAAAACTTCTTTGAAAAAAACGCGCTAAGAAGCAGCAGAAATTTCAGAAAAAAGTATCAATACAAGAAAGGCTGGGATAATTTTCGGGAAGCTGTGGATAATTTTTTAAATAATTTGAGTAAAAATGATTTTCCTTTTAATTTTTGTAATGTTAATTTTTTAATTAAAAAAATGATTGATGGTTTTTAAGTTTTTATATAATTTTTTTATTTCAACAGGGCGCAATTCTAGTCTTAACTGAGCAGCCCCAGTTAAGCATTCTATTAATTTATCTACGTATCTCCTTCTCCTGACCTTTTCCATTTCATTTTTAAACTTCTACTGCGCATTATTATAGGGGGCGTTGGTTTTTCAGTTTTTAGTGTTTTCTTTTCCTCCACTTGCTTTTGAAGTTGATTCTTGACCTGTGACTGTGAGTTTTTAATTTTCTGATGATTTTGATTGATTTTCTTTTCGTAATTTGTTTATTATTTTGAATGTATCTTGTTTTTCCTGGACCTCTATACAAAACCATCGGGGTACTGAGGGAGATATTTTAAGCTTTTGCTTCTCCCTCAAATATAAATGGTTTTGTTTTTAATGGCTACCGAGGCCGGTACCCCCTGAAGACGTCGGCTTCGGTGGTCATATTTTTATTTTATTTTATTTGTTTCTTGTAATGATAAAATGCTTATCATTAGAAATAATTTTGTTTAAAATAATGTTTAAGTATTTAAAAAATCGTTTACCAGAAACAGAATTATAACACCCTGTGCAGCATGTAACAAATCTAAATTTAACAGGTGTTTTATGAAATTTAATGGTCGGAAATAAGTATGGGAAATTAAAACTATTTGGTTTTAATCCAATTTTTTTATGAAAAGCCAAAATTCTATTTTCAATTTCTTTCATAGAGCTGTTAATCTTAAGGAAAGTATCATTATTATCATATTCAAAATCAATAATATTTCTAAAGAATTTTTTGCACATAAAGCCAAAATTATTTAAAGCTTTATCAACCACACAAATAATAAATTTCCTTTTCAATACTTCTATAGATTTAACAATATCAGAATTTAAATAAAAACCTTGGTATTTTGTGTTGTTATTTAAAAAATTCAATTTAAAATTATATAAAATTTTATATTTCCATTCGAAAAATCCTTCTATGGGCCAGTTATATTTCCTTGAGCACTTTGCGATAAAGCCGTCTAAATCTTTACTAATTGAGGAAATGATAAAAGGCAAATTATAATTTCTTCTTGGTCTAAATTTTGTACCAAGTCCCATTAGCAACCTTAGATTTTTATCAGTAACAAGGTCAAGGTTACCCGTAACTATGTGTCCGTGATCTTTATCAACAAAATCTTTATAATGCAATTGGTCACACAAACAGATATCCTCAAGTTCCATTAAATTTTGACAGTAAAAATTATAGTTACATATAATATTCTTCAACGTCTTGCTTTATTTGAAACAAATCGAAACACTAATCTTGTCCTTAAGAGGAAAAAAGTTACCAAGACCATTAACAACCATTGGTAATGAACCTCTTTCAAAAACCCTATCAAGAAAATTAACAACACAATATTCTTTATTAGATCCTGAAACATTTAATGTATCAAAGTTGTGGATATTAAGTTTAAATTTTATAAGATCTGAAACAATAAATTTTAAATCAGGATTTGAAAATTTGACAAGTTTCATTTGAAATTTAATAAACCATTTTAACACTGAGTTCTTAATACTGAAGATGAAGCTTTTAACCTTTTTTATGTTAATATCACTAACAGCCAAAGAACACAAATTTCTGAAAAGGACCACATTAAATTTATTTTTATGAGATTTGTCCGTATGCTTACCCCTGTTACCTCTTAAATTTTTAACAAACCTGTCGTTAAAAATATTTAACTTTTTGTAAATACAAACAGAATTTAAATCGAGGCTGCCTTCTCCATTAAGTTTACTATTAAGTCCATAAGGGTTTAAAGTTTTTAATTTACAAATATAAATATTTTCATGATCTAATCTCAGATTCAAATCTTCAATATGTTTAAGAATAAGTATATTAATGTCTTTAAAAGAATGTTTTTGGAAGTGAATAATTTCGATATCAGAATTATTATTTTTTTGAAAGTTTTTAATAACTGAACGATGACTATTTATTCTTTTATTAAGTTCAGTGCTTGTCTGTCCAATATATTTTTTAAAGAGCAGGTTTTGCATTCAATGAGATAGATAATATTTCTTTGTTTGCAAAAAATTAATTTACTGGAATCAGAAATTTGATCTGAATGGTCTTCTTTATATTTTCTCATACATAGCTTTTGGACATTTGGTCCTGCTTTATGAGAACCAAAAAAATGGGCATATGAGAAATTTTTTTGTCTTTGTACCTCTCTGGTAATAATTTCTTTTTATATTGTATTTCTTTGCTAACCATGTATTACCATGTATCTTGATTAGTTACCATGTATCTTGAGCCCATCAGTTTTATTAGCAAAAATTAATAAGTTTTAAAACTCTTCTCGCTTTTATAAGTAATTAGTATTGGTGGAAGTCATAAGCATTTTTTGTATCTTATACTTTTCAAGTTATTTTTTATCAGCTTTTTAAAACTTATTTTTGCTAATTAAAAATATTTCTACTAAATTTAATTTATTTTATTTCAGGTTAAAGAGGATGCTTCTGACTACAGTTTCTTATACTAGCACTGTGCAGTTTTCCCTACTTATGTTGCTGATTTGTATGACAATGGCACTGACACATGATCAAACCTGATACAGGCATGTAGATTTTGTTGTTATTTCATTAATGCTCTGCGTGTGTATATATGTCTATATAATATAGCATTATAAATAAATACAAAAAGGACAACAAAAAAAACAAAGAAAATTAAGAAAAACAAGTTTTATTTTTTAATACGTTTTTTTGTTGTTGTCCTTTTTAGATTTATTTATTATGCTATGTTTTAGTGATTATATTTAATGCAGCTTAGCTCTTAATGTTATCTACTATTAACTTACTTTTATTTTCCTTTTGCTTCCATTTATTAATTCTTTTTTCTAATTTCGTGTGCTTGGGACGTTGTGTGTGTTTAGGGTGTTGTTCTATGAGCCTATTTTTTTGTGTTTAAACAGTTATAACAATTTTGTGCCTGGTAAAAAATATGTTTAATGTTAAAAAAAATTTTTTTTCACTATTTAAATTATTCTTCATGTTGTACCCGGTACAAAGAGCCTAATTCAGAGGGGAAATTCGGATAGACATCTTGCTACTCTGGAAGATAAAAATTTTTTGAATTACATTCCATGCCTGCCAAGTCTCCTGTTTTTTAATGAAGAATCCTGTATTTTATAACTATCTCCTGTTTACCTGTACATTCTCAAATTTCTCCGTATTTGTTGAAGAAATTTTTAAAATAACTTTTTGCCTATAAAATAATTGATGGCAAAAATACTTCTCTTCTTCCTCAACAAAAGGTGCTATTGCCAGGCAGTATGTTGAGTGTTTATATTTTAAGTAATTATAAATATTGCTTTAAAAAAATATTATTTTGAGATTACGAATTATATACAAATTTTTTACTTCAACTAACTGTAACTGCTTTTAATATTTCAAATTTTATATCTTCCTCTTTTTGAGTTACTTGATTATGTGTGATGTATCAAAACTTTATTTGTAGCCTAAAATATGTCATTAGTAAAATCTGTTCTTTTATTTCTCCAATGTTGGCAGGTATGACATTCAATGTCTGAAATTTTACTGGCTTATAAAGCGTGTGGTGTTAAAAGGTGCAAAACTTGCCCTAATATTGACCACAAACATACGATTCTTAATAACGATAGCTCCATTTTTTTTTGTATAAGTAAAAATTTTATTTATATGTAAACCTGTGGTTTTTATAATATGAAATATGTTGGACAAACCAATAACTATATTAATATTTGAATTAATCAACACTGTTCTGATAACAATAAACAGTAATAAAATTATCAATAATCTGGAATTGAATCATTATAGGGAACATAATTTTCACAGTGTCAAAATTAATATTTTAGATATAGTAGAAGATTTAGATTTAAGACTACAAAAAGAAAATTTCTGCAGACTTTTATACAAAACAATTTTGCTGTATGGGCTAAACGATACCTTCCAACATACACAGATTAACTTTAATAACTCCTCAACTTATTCACTTTTTCATATAAAAGATAAGCGTACAAATCGATGTAAACGGGGATCAAGACGTAATAGAAACTCTCTTAATAGTGACAAATTAAATATAAATTTCATTTCTAAAATGGAAAAAGATTTTAATAAACATTATAATATTAAACCAATTAAAGATTTTATTTCCCCCCTTAAAAATAATGATGTATATAAGCTTCAAGGTCTTATTATTAACTTTTCTTTTATTAATTTACATTACTTTGTTTCGAACTTGTAAAAGCTAAAATGAGTAAAATTTCCCTGAATAAAAAGAAAAATTTAGATAATTAATATTTCGTTAACTTTCAAAATTCTATTTTCAATAAGATCAAATTTCATAATATTTTTGAAAATGTATTTCCATTAAAAGAATTTCACATAATTAAAAGCTTTAAATATAATAAATCTCTTGGTAGAACTATATTTAATTATAATGATGTTATCAAAAATTTTGGGAAAAGTTATATATCCGATTATGAATGTCACTGTGAAGAAGGAAAACATTAAAATATTATTGATAAACATAAACATATTATTACTGGTAATTTAAATATTATAGAGAACTTAGGAATTTAATGATAAAAGGCACAAAACTTAGACCCATTTACCATATATAGGGATGAGATTCTTCCGCGGATTTCCGCTTTTTTTCAGATTTTTCCATTCTCTCCGCTAATTTCCGCTGAAATTTTTTTTTGCTTTAGTTAAAATATTTTATCAGGAATTTAATTTTCCGCAGACCGAAAGCATTGAAGTCCTTATTCCTTCCTCTGAAGTTTGTTTAAAAATCATTTTCTTGGGAGAAAACTGGTTGACCTTTATATAGGGATGAGATTTTTTTTGTCTCTCGAATTTCAGCCTTTTTATCTAAAACTCCGATTCTCTAAATGTTTCATTTGTGTTATATATAAATATCCCGCTTTTCTTTTAAAATTCAGTCGTTGAAGTAAAATAATTATATTTATTTACGATTTTCAAAGATAAGCAGAAAATTCAAACTGCGTCCTAGCTGCTAACCCTTCCGCATTCTTACTTATATTAGCTATTTTCTCCGATTTCATGCACAGAAAATAAGATTTTCCGTATTTTTTATTTGTTGGCGGGATAGCTCGTATTTTCGTAATTCAGACGTCGCTGCTTCTTGTATTCTGGCGTGAAAACAAACAAAAAAAAGAGAGAAAAAAATAGAGGTGGATTTGTGGTGAAAATATTTATTTGCTCATTCAATTAATCATGTAAATTTTTATTTATTATATCTAAACAAAAACAATACAAACAAGCCTTTTAGAAATCCCAAGTCCAGACTCAGCAAATATCTCGATTTTTATTCACGCGATTTTAATATCAATCATCGATTTTCGTATTTACCTGATTTAAAAGTTGCGCATTGCGATTCTTATTTACGCTATTTAAATATCGTACATTATGATTCTTATTTACGAGATTTAAAAGTTGCGCATTGCGATTCTTATTTACGCTATTTAAATATCGTACATTATGATTCTTATTTACGAGATTTAAAAATCCAATATTGTGTTTTGTATTTATGCATTTTTAAAATCGCGATTTTATTATCAAGCATCGATTTTCGTATTTACCTGATTTAAAAGTTGAACGTTGCGATTCTTATTCAGGCGATTTAAATATTGTACATCGAGATTCTTATTTACGAGATTTAAAAAACCAATATCGCGATTTGTATTTACGAGCTTTTAAAACCCTATGTAGCAATTCGTATTCACGCGAGCTTAAAATCCAATGTCGTGATTCGTTTTTGCGGTTGTAATATCGCGCGATTTGAAAATTATGCATCGTGATCTAAAAATTACGCATCAAGATTTGTATTTTCGCATTTTTTAAACTCGATGTAGAGTTTCATATTTACGTGATTTAAAAGCCTTATATCGGGATTTATAATCACATGGTTTACAAGTTTAAAAATCAAACTTTTTTTGTCAAATTTTTGTTTTTATATATATATATATATATATATATATATATATATATATATATATATATATATATATATATATATATATATATATATATATATATATTTATATATATATATATATATATATATTTATATATATATATATATATATATATTTATATATATATATATATATATATATATATATATATATATATTTATATATATATATATATATATATATTTATATATATATATTTATATATATATATTTATATATATATATTTATATATATATATATATATATATATATATATATTTATATATATATATATATATATATATATATATATATATTGGATTTCCTCTTTTTTACTTTCTGACTACTCTCATCCCTGCATATATCAATTAATAAATTTCTAAAATACTTTCTTAATGATCTCAATAGTTTTTGTTGAAAGATATCAAATAGGTTCTCTTTACCTTTAAGTATGTTAACTGAATGGAAATAGGTTCTTTATTATTACTTTAAAAACTTTGTTTTTAATAATAAGGATAATTTAAATAACTGTAACAATTCAACAAATTTTTCTATAATTGTTCAATAAATAAAGCAACTACAAAAATATTTTATAGTTTCCCCATAGAAAAAGCTAACAGTAACTATCCAATCTTCTGTAAAAAATTCTATATTGCACTTTTAAATACGGAGTTAAAAATAGTAAAAATTTTTGGCTTTATATAAGAGATTAAAAATTAAAATTAGCAATATACAATTTCCTTACTTAATTATCAGTCCTAAATTTCATAAAATTCCTATAAAACTTAGAACAATCCCATGTCACTAATACTTACCTAACTAAATCTGGCACCATTTTCTCTAATTACTGAAATAAAATTATTAACAATATTATTAAAGAAGGTTTTTCTTGGATTATCACTAACAATCAACCGATTTTAGAATTTATTAAACATATTAAAATTAATTCTATTGTGACTTTTGATTTCCAGGATCTTTTCAATAGCATTCCCCTTTTTAAACTAAAAGATGTACTTTTGAATTTTTACTATGCTTTTAAAAATATCCTTAGTCATGATTTTGTTTATTGGGAAATTCTAATTAATTTTTGTATTTTTAATAATTATCTTTGCGATGAAAAAGATATTTTTCTTTAAATTGATGGAATACCACAAGGATATAATTTTTCGTCTCTCTTATCTAACTTATTTTTGCACTATTAGTAAAAAAATTATACTCTTAATATTAAATTTGTTTTTAGATTTATTGATGATTTAATTATCTATAATTTTCAAGATTATACTTTTTTATTAAACAACATTTACCCCGAGGAATTATTTTTGCTTTGTAATAATGATGATAATATTAATTTCAATTTTTTGGATTTGGGTATTATAAAAGAAAATATCTGCTTTGTGGATTTGTAAGATGAAATTATTTTAACTTTAATATAAATAAACTAATTACTTAGAATTCTAAGAACATCTATTTAAATACCATTTTTAATCAAATGAATAGAATTGAATGAATATGCAGTAATATTTATTTATCCAAAAAACAAATAGAAAAACTCTTTCAAAATTTATTAGAAAAAAAACAATGGACAACAACTAAAGTAATTAAATTCTATATAAAATCATTTAGTTAATTGTATATTATTGTAAATAAATTTACTAAAAAACTTCTTTGTTAATTTATATAATTTTTACCATGTGCAAATCCATGACAAAAATTATTTACAAAATAGGCAATTCGTGTTTTTTTCTCTTTCCTTTTTTATTTTTTTCTTAAATAGAAGTTAATTTTCTAAAATTATTAATTGTTAACTTCTTTAAATTATCCATTATAATTATTACCTTGTGCATATCTATTTTCAGGCCCATCCTTGGTAACTAACAAATCAAACGCACTTAAGTACTGCAGTAAGAATCCACTATGAAACAAAACCCTCTATTTATGCTTTTACCTCAATTTGAGCTTCTGTTTTCATATTTTGTAACCTGGCAACCTTATTGTAAAAATATTTTAAATCATTCTTGAAAAAATTCCAATTTATGTAAGTTCAATTGAATATAGATTTTGTTTTATGTTTTATTCTGTTTTTCATTTTATTTTCTGATTTTGCGTGATATTTTTACTTAATGTGTTCTATTTTATTTGTTGTAATTTTTTGTAAAATTTTCTTTTAATTGCTCCTCACACTATTGTATTGATATATTTTGCTTTGGCTATATTGATACAATATTAGAAAGCACTCCTTTCTGCGGATATAATCGCTTGAGCTGATGAAAAGATTATTTACGGTGTTTTATTAATTTCCCCCCTTTTTCGGATTTTTATTATTATTTTTCTTTTTCCCCTTTTTTCATTGTTCTATAATTTTTTCCATGTTTTTTTCTACATTTTGAATTTAAAAAAAACAAAACTTATAAATTAAAATTGAAAATAATATTTTTTATCGATTTAAGAAGGTTTATTATTTATTCTATTCCTGAAATGCTCGTATGCCACTATTCTTTTTGTCACCTTTACAGTCTATAGGAATCTTGAATTTTTTTTTTTTTATCAGGAAAAAAAATTTGTAGAACTAGAATGTGATGAGGCTGCAGTGTTTCCATCTTGTAAGTTGAAAGCATTGCTCGGGAATCTGTTGTGTAGTGATCATCTGCATGCCAAAAGAAAAATTATAATTTGCTAATGCACAAGTCTACTCATATCGTGTCTTTATCGTGACTCATATCGTAGCTCATAGCCCAATCCACTTTTACTGATGAATTCATTAAGAAAAATAATAGCTAAAATTTTTGTAAGACAAATTCATCTATAAATTCTGATTGGGAATAAGATCTATAGAGTTCTGTCCTGATCTGGATACAAATCTACAAGTTTATTTATTAATTGTTCTTATCTCTTCCGTTTTTTTTAAAGTATGTTGAGCATTCTATATCAAAATATAATGAATAAAATGTAACAATTTATTTCTAGTTTTCTTTTCTTTCTTAGTTAATAAAACCTCAATGATTATTATGCAATTTTTATAGTAATTTTTACCTGAAAAGTATTTCAATTCACCCCTATTTGTTGTGTAGTGTATCTACCACTACAACAAAACAACTACCCGGTCACCAATGTGGGGGAGAAGTTATAGCAGATATCAACCTTCGCCTATGAAAAGCCACCCCACCATAGAATCGAATTAACATGTTTTATATACTAGTGAAATGGAATTGTATTTTTGTAGTGGTAGATACACTACAGTTGCATCCTCCCTTCCGCGCAATTAAATTCTGTATTTAGTGGTGTGCCGAGATATTTCATTAATGATTATAAATATGCTGACATAATTTAAATTCCGAAAATATACCAATAAGCAATCATGTAAGTAAATTAATTAAAAATACTTTTCACGTCTAGTTTTTTCTTTTCATAAACTTCCACCAATGAAGGTTACCGCTCAAGTTTTGAACATAAATGACACCCGTAAGTAGTTTATGACCATAACTGGACAAATGGTGCATTTTGATTATCTTCTAAGATTAGGTTTAAGGAGTGCTTGAACTTGAAATATGTAACATTGTTGTAGAATCTGTTTCGTATATGTGATGTAAATGTAAATAATGCAAAACAGAACAAACAAACAAAACTGACAGCAAATTTTTTTTATTATTTTGTAATTTATATTATATCTGTTTTGCTTTGTATATTAGATTTAAAATCTTATAAATGTTGATGTAGTTTTGTTTCACTTGTAAAAAATTTTTTCCAGTATATGGTATCAGCATTACATGACAGTGTCATGTCAACATTATCATCTCATCATGAATTTACTCCTGAGGCTCGGCTGTTTGCATTTCAGAAGAAAATTTACCTTACTATAAAGAAAGTTAGTATTTGAAAGTTTTTTTTTCTTCTTTTAAACTAAAAGAATGTTCAAAATTCGAATATTTTTATTAATGAATTAATTGTTCACTTTTCATTTCCTTTGTTCTCCAAACCTTTTTTCTTGCTAGAAAATATAATGTGTGCTTGTCTTAATATCACTTTTTTAAAAAAAATAAATTGGTTCTTATTTTGTTTTTTTCAGGAAACGTAGAGTTCATCTTCTATTTTTCAATAAGTAGCAATAATTACTGAGTAGTTAATAGCTTAGAAATGATTTAAAATAAAAAATTGGGAAATAAAAAATTTTCTTTAAAGAGACTTACTAAAAGTTAAAAAAAAAACTGATTGATTGAGAAAGTAAATATCTCATTCATTAAAATATAGATGTTTTTAAAGTTTCTTTTGAAAACTTATAAGAAAGTTCTTTAAATTTGGCAATGATGTGATGTATATAAATTTCGCATTTTTATAAAAATTTGATTTGGTTACTGACTTAAGGAAATTCATTAATATGTGCCTTCAAAAATTTTATTAAAAAAAATAGTTTAAAACCGTTTTTGTAAAAAGTTTCATTGCTTAAATACAATGTTATAAAGATTAGCTCAAGTTAATTTTATTTGTGTCATGTGTTATAAATTACGAAATCACTTGTGTTCTATCTGTTTTATTAACATCATTGATTATTTTTAAAAAAAACTTCAATAAATATATATTTTTCAAAAAATATTTTAGAAAGAATTGCAATTTATATACTAGGAAGTTTTAAAGGGCATTCGAATGAAAGGAAAGCTTAATCCAAGGTGCTTTTTGGGAGCATTGCATTCCTCACAATCACTCTAGTGCTGAATATTTTTAAATATAAAATAATTAAACTGAAATCTTAAGAAAACAAATAAATTTTTGTATGTTAACCCTGTTATATTTTTTAAAATAAATTAAATTATTTTTTAGGCAGACACTGTTGGAACTTGCTTCAATGAAATTGTTTTCTCCTGAAACTTATTTATCACTATGCCACTGATCTTAATATGAGGTAGAACTAATGCTGTTTCATGTAATTTTTTTTTTTTTGTACCAAGAGCTACAATTTCTTCAAAATTGTGAAGTTACATCTATAATTAAAATCAATATACTACAAAACAAATACTTTTTAAGCAAGCTTACTTTTTACAATTTTAAAATAATTTTGAACTACTGAAAAATGTTCTTACATCTATGTTTTCATAAATAGACCTCTAATATGAAAATATGTAGTAATGGGAAAGATTGAGGAAAGATAAGACAGAAACATAGCAATAAAAAGCAAAGCAAAAATGTATGTAAAGATTTATGACAAATATAAAAATTGCTTTTGAAGACTGATATAGACTATTGCTATTATTTCATAATCCTATTGCTAGTACCTAAATCATTAGATAAAAATTAAAATTATTAAAGTGAGTTTGGGCTATTCTACAATTTGCATTTAGATGCTATATATTATTTGTTGTTATTCATCTGTCAATTTTCCCAACTTGTGCTGTGACAAATACTTCCATATGATTGATTGCATGCATATATTTTTACTTTCGGATCATTAATGCATTCTTTTTCCTATGAAATTGCAAAAAAAATTTCTTATTATGAACAATTAATAGTGACTAATCAGAATTTAGAAGGATATTTGAAACATTAAATTATGTTTTAATAAATTTACAATTGTTACTAGAAATGACTCATATGTATTTAATTGCAATACCAATATGCCTGTACATTATGCATAAAACAATTTAATACTTTGTTACCTGGTGAATCAAACTTCACTTATTTACATGCAATTTTAATGTTTGAAAAGGTTAATTTTAATAATAACAATTAATTAGAGCCAATAAACTATTTTTTTTTTTTTTGTCTGAATAAAGGTATTTTTTCTTCCAATGGATTTGGATTATTGTATCTTAAAATAGTGGGAATTGCTATCTGGAAATTAACTAAACCAGGAGAGTAGGCATAAGTTTGGTCTCCTTAATTGTCATTTTATTTGTTTGTATTTATAGAGCCATTCAAGCAAATCAAAAGAAAAATTTTGTCACTTGTAAAACTTATATAAAGAAAAAATTTTTAACTTTTGAATAACGAATTCGTAACGAGGTTCATAACTTTCTGTATTGTAAAACAGAATAATTTTCTTTGTATAATGTGTGAATTGTAAGGTATATAAATTTTGACATTGTTTAAAACTATAATTTTTAATAATGAAATGCAAAATTCAGGATTAATCACTAATATAGGAAAGAATATATAAAATAAGACTTTTCTCGAAATTTTATACTTTTTCACTGATTCTAATTGATCTTTGGATTTTTCTTTTTTAAAATTACTTAGTTTAAAATGATGAAAAAATTTTTGTAGCTCAGAATTGAAAATGTTTTGCTCATTATTAAAATATTTTGTTAAAAAAAAATTATATAAATTACATTTTCAATGAAATTATCTTACAATAAATTATGAGTATAATATTATCTTACAATATAAGATAATTGAATGAGTTTCATATCTTTTCAAAAAAAATTTTTTGATTTGCTCAAATAGTTCCAAACCTATGATCAAATATACAAAAATTAAAATTAACACATTAACTTTCAATGGCTGTTCAGACTAAATTACTGTGGCCATATTTTACAGATGTCCACTTTGAAGATTAAGAATTTGAATCTGTGAGGGGAAAAGAATGCAGAGAGATTCAGTTAAGTTTTAACAGACAAAAAGTTTTTATGTCTGATTTAGTTACTTTAAATATTATCTGCTCTAATTAACATATTTAAGGTTATTCCTTTAAATCATTAGGAATAAATGTTAGGGCTATAATATGATGATTACATTAAAAATAATTTAGGTGTTTTTTTTTAGTTTGTGCATTGAGCAGTAAAACTTAGGAGCTGACTTATCTTGTATTATGTACAGAATAGATTTAGTTTCAACTATCTCCTCTTAAAATCTTCGATTTAACAATATCTCAAGTTTTTATTAAAGGAATAGTTATTTAATATGTATATTTTTTGAAGAAAAAAAAATAAGCATTCTTTTTTATTTAAAAAAAATTAAATTTACGCTATCGCTTCTGTATATGAGAATAAGAGTTTATTTTAAAAATTGAATTTTTTTCCTTCTAGAATAACTTTAGTAATTTTGATTTAATTAACTCAAAAAACTAGTTACAATTATTTCCTCTACCTTTCTTTACTTTCTATTAACTTTTGAAATTTGATAATTACATGAAATATTTTTAAAAACAGCACACTGTTGATTTTAACTGAACTACTTTTTCACTAGATTATATGCAAATATCATGCTCATATAAAAACGTTTTGCAACTTTCACCCTTATTTGGTTCATTTTTGTCAGTGTTCTATGTTAGCAGTGAAGACATTGAAATTAAAATCTATAGCTTTTCAATTTTAATATAATGAGGAATCTGAAGCTAATTTGATCAGTATTATTTTTCTAACAATTGCTTGTAGTGATATAGAAACTGAGCTCCATTTACACACTGCCATTATCATTTGCAATTAGATGACAGAAATCCATTCAAATTTGGCAGAAAAGAATTTAATTGTCTTTTCAGACTTCCATCACTTCACTTGTTTAACCACTTTGTTAGTGTTAAGTGTAAGTATCTCAATCAGTTCATATATTTCATTTTTATGAATGAAGCTTAGGTTTTAATCTTTGAATTCCAAATTGCTATACAATAAATGTTTGTATAATTTGTAATACATAAGACAAAAATAACTTCACCTTTTATTTCAAATATGTAAGTTTCCAAAAAGAGAGAAAGAAATCTTACACTTGTAGCTTATAGTTTTATTCACAAAATTCATTCTACTGTGTGTCTATTTTTTTAGTTGTTTTCATAATTTTTGTGTATTAAATGAACATTAGGTAGATACTTTCCCAGTTCAAAAATATAAAATCATAAGAAGAAAGATAAAAAAAATAGCATTCCCAATACTATTTATTTATAAGTTTTGATAGTATTTTAGAAAAATAGTATTTAAAGTGATAAGTTTGAGGAAACTTAAAGAATAGTGGTTCTTGAAATAAACCCTAAAATGTTTCTCTTCTGCTCTGTCATATTTTAAACTTAAGTGTTAAATACTCTTAAAAGATTCTATAAAGATTGTAAAAATAAACTAATAAAAATTTAAACTTTTTTTTAAAACTTATTACCGCTGTCCTTAAATTGATGTCATATTTGTCAGCACTCATTTACTTTTTTTTAAGCTACTCAATAGAAATTCGTGGATGGCAACACTTGTTTATCATTGAAGACTGTTTCGAAAGGAAATCATCTACTTTGAATGTTCTGTTTAGTTGATGAAGCTTTTTTTTTACTATGCCTTGTCTGTTATCATAATTATTTGTATTAAAAATGTTTATTTATTCAACTGAATAATTTAGCTTTTTAATTTTTTCGTCTAAATTAAATAGAATTTATTGTTTTTGTTTTCTGATTTATTTTTTTAAGAATTAAAATACTGTTTTCTGAATTTTCATTCTTTTACAGACATGACTCTTTTTGAAAAGTTTTTTTTTAAAAACTTTGTTTGCATTCAATATTATTAAAATTATGCAAGAAATATTTTTGTCAAGAATATGTAAAAATAATAAGTATTAAGGCAACAGACTTGCCAATCTTTATCATATCGTATCTAACCGAAAATGTATTAATTAAAAATACTTATAAAAAATATGAAAAACATTTAAATAATAAAGAAGTTTATTTACTTTTGTATTTTTAAAAATTATACACTCTGCATTATTTTTAATTTTCATGTAATGAAAAAGTGTTCTTTCTTTTTCCAGTTTTCGAGTGACACCAAATTAAAAAAATGATTCTGTTTCGATTGAATGGCTGGAGTTTTTTTTAAAAAAATAATTCTAACAATTGTTCCTCTTTTTATATTAGGGATGAAAATCTAATAGAATTAAAATACTGGAATATTTTATATAATGTGAGAATATGTGTGAACTTGTTTGCTTTAATTTCAGTCTTCAATAGGGAAATGCATTTATAAATTTTAATTATAAAATATATTTTTCAAAAAAGTGTGTTGCATGTTTATAATTCTTTTTTTTTTTTTTTAAATGTAAGTATTGTTTTCCATATTATATATGTAAACATTTGTTATATATATATGTGAACATTATCTTGACAAAATATTTCATAATTTAACAACAGTTGCCCTTCACGATTGGAAAACATATGGTGAAATGAGGAGCTTAACTTCATATAAGTATCGCTTAGAAGCTGTCAATGCCCACCTTCCTAGTCAAAATTTAGAACAGGTTTGTTTTAAAATTTCAACATTTTTTCTGCTTAAATAATTTTTTTAGGGTTTAGATGTTCTTGAAATTATGAGGAATACTCATTTAAAATTTGTATCCAAACTCTCTCTCTATATAATCTCTACCTCTACGATCTCTATAATCAAGTGAGGCTTCTTCACTATTTCAATGTACACATTATTTAATCATTTCTTTATTCATCTTAATCTTGAATTAATTTAATGTTTTCTTAAGAGTTATTAAAGAGTTATAGTCATCATTATAACTCTATTTTACATACTTTATTTTATATCCGTGTTGAACAGCTGGCCCAATTTTCTGTTTACGACTACTAATGTTCAACTCCGTAGCCTTGTAATTTTAAACTAGTCCAGAAGACTCCTAGATCAGTACCCTCAGAGCAGGGACTACAATAAGGACAGTTTACTTTCCCCTCCGGAAAAATGAAAAGCAACTGGCCATTTATAAACCGGTTTGTTGCTCAAAAAGTGGCGCTGATTACTTTTCTTCAGGGATCAAAAAAAGTGCATTCCATACATTTTTTCCATGCGTTACAGTTGAATAGTCGCTGTGTTACTATATATTTTATGTATTAATTAAATTTTGAAATAAAATTCACAATTTTAAAATGCCAAGAGTGTGTTTTTCTACAGGATGCAATACCGGGTATGTGAAACAACGAAGAGAAACTATAAAAGATGGGGAAAAAGTACCCAGTCTTTTTCAAGCACCAAAGGTATGTGCACGTGTTATTTAAATATGTATCTAAGTTATGATTATACATCATATATTCATATAGTACATATGTCATGAATTGATAATCATTATGTAGTTTCGATTTCAAAACTGTTTTTATTAGCTGTATCGCATTTGGAGATGAAACGAAGCTATTGTTTAAAATTTTGCAATGATTGTTTTATGATAAATTTCTTTGAAAAATAAAATATATATATATTAACGTTAAATACAATACGATATATATATATATATAATATAATTTAAAATTGAAAAATACAATATAACAAATATGTTACATATAATGATAAACTGATCAGATGTCTTAGATTTAAAATTAAAATAACGAAGAAGTGATTAATTAAGGAAAATATATACTATGCACATAAAATAAATATTATTTAAATTAAAACATTTGTATGTAAATGAATATTTTTGTATGTATAATAGCTGAAATTAATTAAAATTCAATAATTAAATTTAATTTACTATTAATTGTACTAACTTATATAATAAAAATAATAAAACTTAATAACTTCACAGAATGATAAAAGTTAATAGCTCATTTAATGTAATTTAGTTTATTGATAGGGTTTTCATTCTTTCTGTTCAATATCAGATTTATCACTTGAATTGGTTAAGTATGAATTTGCTTTCTTTATATTGCCTTTTCTTAAAGGATGATATCAGGTAATGGCTGTTATGATTTTATCCTTGTAAGCTTCTTTCGTTAAAATATTTACATCCTCTGGTTCTATGTTCTGCTGAGTGTTGAAGAAAATTTTTATTAACTTTTTTGTAAACATGTGTTGTTGGAAAATGTTATTTTCATAAAAATTTCGTGATTACATCACAATTGAAATTGTTCTGACTACATGAAACATTCTGTCCATTAATATTTATTATATAATAATTTATTTATCTGTAAATTAGTATAATATAATAATAATATAATATAATAATTTATTTATCTGTAGATAAATCAATCAATAGTGATTATAACCTTTACTATTAAAAATATTGTTCTAATTATCATTATCATGCAAGTAACATTGAATAAAGTGCATAATTATTATGATTTTTAATAGCTTAGTTATTTTGAGTTGTTGATTAATTAAATTAGTTCCTTTTATTCTGACAGCAAAACTTATCCTAGGATTTCAAATTTGGAAAAAAGGATAAAGCTGAGTGTCAAGTCTTCATGGCCAATACTAAGGAGATTAAAAAAATATTCTCATTGGCATAGCATTTCAGGCTTTTTCTTTATCATCCTAATTATTGCATAAAATTTCATGTTTTCCCTAAGAAGTAGTTGTGGTATAACATTTTATTTGTTACATTACTTATAGGATGCTAGTTTACTTGATAAGTGGAAGAGATCTATTCCACGAAGTGATCGAGAATTAACTTCCAAGAACTTTGTTTGTGCTTTACACTTCAAAATGAAGATTCCAACGACCAATTTCACTTCATTATGAAGTGAAATTGGTCGATGGCTCAGTTTGTATTCATATTTAAATTATTTCATTTTCGTACTTTAATGTACCCTTTTTATTTATTAAGTATTATTTTTGTAGATATGGAAAACTGAAAGGGATGGATCTCTATTAAAGAAGGGTGCTGTACCTTCTATTTTTCCCAATCTTCCTCATTATTTGTCTGATTCCACAAGTGTTAGAAAGCCACCATCCAAAAGAGCTCGATTGGAAACATTGCCAGTAAATTTGGTACGGATATCTGCAGTAACTGGTAATTTTACACTTTGCTTTAAATAATCATTAACTTAATTGCCTGGAATTTAGATTACTATATATAGTTATAATTAATGTTAATTTTAGATGAAAACAATATCAGTACAATTTCTGTTGTGCCCTTTTCTTATAATGAACTGAAAAAGGCTGCTATGTCTCCACTTGCAAATTCCTCATGGTCGACATCAAAAGCAACAGATTTTGTTGCTTTTCTTCTTTGGAATAATGACTGTGTAGAGATGAGTATAGTCGTTAGAGAAGATCTTATTCCAAAAGTATGTGCTTTAATTCTTTATACAAGTGTGCTTTAATTTTTAATAAAATTTTTTAAAAAAGTAGATGGCTGAAGTAACTGCTTCTAAAATACTTTTAATCGCTGGTCTGCATAGTACTTTTTAGCGCAGCTTCCAAAAAAGCATTATAGACTGTCTTTTGTTTACTTATTACTATTTCTTTTCATATGCTTTTCATGTTATTTTTGGTTTACATGTCAAGTGTTATATTGACTTTTTTTTAAAAATATTTGACTATTAATTTCAATTGTTCGGAAATTGTGTCTCACAATGTCAAAAGCAAAAGTGTTACTTAATATAATTATTTATCCATAAATTATTTGCATTCAGGAAGTAGAATTGTAAAAATACTTTTTTTCTTGGATAATTCTGGATATTTTTCCGTATCTCAGAATTCTATGAATTTTAAAATAATTTTTTCGAAAAGTTTTCTTTATTTTTTATTTTTTAGATTATTTATAACAGTAGCAATATTGTACCAAACTCTTTAGAAAAATTGTAACCTGTAGATCAATATAAAGCTTGTTTGACTTTTCTTTAAGGCCTCTATTAAAGGAATTGCTGTTTCATTTAACATTCAAAAGTTATACTGCCAAGAAGATTTATTTTAACTTATAGGTATCCTTGAAAGAGCAGTTGTTTGTAAAGGGGCTGGAAATAATAAGTATGCTATGATAATTATTATTAATTGATTACAGAATGTTTTTTTAATTAAGATTTTGTGTGTACAAAAAGTTTTTAATTTTACCTAAATCTATCCATAACTATGCAGTGAACAGGGTTCCTACACGGTCAGGAAAACCTGCAAAAGTCAGGCTATTCTAAAATTAGCTAAAAAAGTCAGGATTTTTCTTACATATTCATAAAGTCAGGATTTTTCTTACATTTTCATAAAGTTAGGAAAATAAAAAAAAAATATAGTTCATTCAAAAACTGACAGGCGAAAATAAAGTTTCAAGGAAAAATTCTGTAATTCAAAATATGTAAATTCCTCATAATAACATTCCTCTTTCCCTGGTAGAACCTGTCCTGTTAGCAATTTTCCTCCTGTTTATCCAATGATAAGGAATTTTTGATGGGGTTGCTAGGTTTATTGCTCTTTGTGTGAATAACTGGTTTACAGACAATAGTAGCAGAAAAATCAAAAAAGAAATTTTTACTGTTTTGTGATGCTGCCAAAAAAAAAAGAAAAGCAAAAGAGTTTCTTCGAGTTAAATCCACAGCAATAGAGATTAGATAAATTTTTTTCGAAATATTTTCAGGGAGAAAAAAATGTGAAAATTTGTGGGAGGTTATAAAAATTGTTCTTATCCTCTCTGGGACTGGAAACTTTTCACACAGATTTATAACTACATTTTTTCTTTTATTTGTTTACTTATTTATTTTATTTGCCTTTTAAGAATTTTTTTATAATATTTTCTTTTTCAATATATGCTTTTATTAATGTTTGAAATTTTTCATCAAGTTTCTATTATGCATAAATGTAATAATAATTACTTTTGTGTTGCATGTAATTTTAGCATCTGGCTGGAGCCTGGAAACTTTTTACAAAGATTTATATGTATTTTTTTTATATTTATTATTCAATATATACTTTTATTGATATTTGAAATTTCTTATCAAGATTTTATTGTGCATAAATTTAATAATAATTAATTTTGTTTTGCATGTAATCTTAGCATCTGGCTGGAGCCTGAAAACTTTTTACAGAAATTTATGCCTGCAGTTTTTACTTACTCTGTTTTTTCTTTCTCTTAAGAATTACTTTTATAATATTTTCTTTTTAATGGCTGGAGCCTGGAAACTTTTTACAAAGATTTATACGTACAGTGTTTTTTTAATTCACTGTATGCTTTTAATTATATTTGCAATTTTTCATCAAGATTTTATTTTGCATAAATGTAATAATAATTAATTTTGTGTCGCATGTAATCTTAGCATCTGGCTGGAGCCTGGAAACTTTTTACAGAAATTTATACCTACAGTTTTATATATTTCTTTCACGAATTACTTATATAATATTTTCTTTTGCAATGCATGCTTTTTAATGTTGGAATTTCTTCATCAAGATTTTATTTTGCATAAATGTAATAATAATTAATTTTGTGTCGCATGTAATATTAGCATCTGGCTAGAGCCTGGAAACTTTTTACAGAAATTTGTACGTACATTTTTTTTTAAATTCAATGTATGCTTTTAATTATATTTGCAATTTTTCATCAAGATTTTAGTTTGCATAAATGTAATAACAATTAATTTTGTGTCGCATGTAATATCTGGCTGGAGCCTGGAAACTTTTCACAGAAATTTATACCTACAGTTTTTTTTTAAATTCAATGTATGCTATTAATTATATTTGCAATTTTTCATCAAGATTTTATTTTGCATGAATTTAATGATAATTAATTTTGTGTTGCATGTAATCTTAGCATCTGGCTGGAGTTTGGAAACTTTTTCTGATATCTACACATACAGTTATTTTAATTTAGATATTTATTTCTTTTTAAAAAAATTTATAATATTTTCTTTTTTGATGCATGCTTTTATTAATGTCTAGAACTTTGCAATTTTTCATCAGGATTTTTTCTATATATAAATATATTAATAATTAATTTTATGTTGCATGTGATTTTTGCATCAAGCTGAAGCTGGAAAAGTTTCCAGGTTTGCATGCAGTTTTGTTATTTATTTTTAAGTATTTTTGTTCTCAATGCATGCTTTTATTAATGTCTGGAACTTTGATATTATTAATTAGTATTGTTGTTATTTGCTATTATTTCTTGAGTGTGGTGAGAATTACTTTCCTGTTTGATGTTTCACTTTGATATGTATTTAATAATATTTATAGTTTATTCTAAAATTAATTTTTTAGATGATATAATAAATTCCAATATTTCTTTAAAATATTTTTTTTAAAACTATTAGATTTTTTTAGTAATTTTGTCCCATATTTTATTATATTTTTACATAGTATTTTTTTCATGTAAATTTAATCTTTTTTATTTATTATTTAGTTTCTACTTAAAAATTATTTTTAAAATCTCAGAACGTTTAAGCTATATTTTCAGATTTTTAACAGATTCAAACGTAAACTAAATGTTGAACTGTATTAGGGTTTAAGTGAAATTGCAAAGATCCAATACAGTTCAAACGTTTGGTTAGATTACTTCTTGGCCAAATGGCGGACAGTGAAGCAAGAGTTATTGCCTAGTGTAATTGTGAATCCGAGTATACTATATTCTAGCCGAACAAGTTTTATGTGTAGAGTTCTTATTGAAAAGGTTGGTATAGAAGATTAGAAATTTTTGATACTTCCTGGTCTTAAATCTAGGTATGTATTCAATAATCATATAATATTTAATATAATTATTTCATTTTAATTGCTTTTTAGTAGAAAAATTATTTTATATCATTAATTTTTTATTTTTAACCCTGTATGCTATCCATGTAACCTTTTGGTATTATTCAAACTCATGTGATTGAGTCAAACAAATGGACAGAATTGAGTCAAATATTTATCATATGCAATTTTTTCTGAGCTTATGTGTATTATTTCTCTATTGTAACAAACTAAGTAATGTTTTGTTGAAAGCTTAAATTTGCAGTTGTTTTTTTAAATATTTATTTAATAGGATGTTTGTGGGTTTAAGTATTTTTTATATTTTTCTTAACTCATAAGAACTGCTTGAAATTATCCAATATAGTTTTCAATAATCATACTTATATTTTATGAAATTTTAAAAGATATGTACGGGAGTCCAATTTTTATAATTCTTTTTTTCAATTGAAATAGTTATTTAATTTAACACTGTATCATGGAGACATGGAACAATTTTTTTTATAGGCCACATAAATTGAAAATTATTTAATTATGAATTTAATTTGAAGAATATAAAGGTATAAAAAAAACCATATAAAAGCTTTAACGTTTAGCATTAATTCAATGCCTTTATTTAAACTTTGATATTAAACTTTTTTTTAAATTTAAAACTTACCTGCTTATTTTAATGTTAATTTTATTACATGTTTTGGAAGTTTAAATTATATTTTCAGATAGCTCTTTATTTTCTGAAGTTTAGGGAACTAAATGTTGAATTGCATTAGGGTTTCAGTATAATTGCTTAAAAACCCAATATAATTTAAACATTTGGTTGGATTCTTTCTTTGGCAATTTGATGAACTTGAATTATTGATTAGCAAGACATCATAGCTCAATCTTTTGGCTGAGTTAGTTTTTATTGACAAAGCATGATGGCGGAATATTGAAATTCTCATGTCTCAAATGATTCTTAAGCATGAGTATGTATACATTATTATTATTTATAGTATGTGTAGAGTTTGAAATTTTATTAGTTACACTAATATTTTATTACAATAAATATAAGTTTTCCTTTTATTGTAAGGTATGATACCTTGTTAAAAATGATTTTAACAGCTTTTTAAATGGATTTTACTATCAATAATAATTAAGCATTTATTTTTCTTGACATTAGATCAAAATAAAGTTTTCTGTTCAATTATTAAAACGAAAATAAAAGCTTAACTATAATTTAGTTGTAATAAAAATAAATAGTTACAGTAAAGGAATTTACTAAAAGTACCATTAAAACTGAAATAATAAAGCAGTGCAATTAATTCCAAATTGTGTAAATTTCATGCATGAAAATAGCTTTTAATTATAGCTTTTTAATTTTCTTATAAATAAAATCTAGAGGTATAATTACAAAAATGCCAACTCAAAATAATTTTTTTTTAAAACTATTGTAGACGTATTTATTTTTCTTACAGATGATTATTTAATCTAAAAACTTTTTATGTATTCCTTGATTTATGAATGTAATGATTTGACTTTACAATATTGGGACTTTTTTTTATTTTTGAACGAAAAGAATCGCAATTTATTTTCTTTGAAAACTACAAACAAATAAAAAAAATTTCAACAAAAAATCCTTTAT
The DNA here is from genome assembly GCF_982258835.1 of Parasteatoda tepidariorum. Taxonomy (NCBI): domain Eukaryota; kingdom Metazoa; phylum Arthropoda; class Arachnida; order Araneae; family Theridiidae; genus Parasteatoda; species Parasteatoda tepidariorum. Next base: position 129,256,847 of record NC_141755.1, on the reverse strand, counting down.
GATATTTGGTATTTTTATTTGAAAGTTACTGTAGAAAATGTAAAAATACGAAATATTTAATAAAATAATACTTCACACAGTCGCTTCTTATAAATGTTATGTTTCAAACATAAGTTCTTTGATAATTCTTTAAAAATATTTGAGAACAAAATGTTATATCAATGGTCACTAGATGGCGCGAACATAGAGTACAGACTACTTCAACTTCACTGTGACGCCCTTCAGGTGAAGTGATTCATCTTCCTCCTTTATGTCTATGCCCCAGAGGTATTGATTTGTTATGGGAACATGGATGGCTTTGCCACTCGACAGATTTAACGTGCATCTGTCACCATTTACCACATGGGGAATCTTCAACCCGCAGGGATCAAACCCACGAACTTTTGGGCATGGACTCACTGCCCTACCATATTGTTGTATTTTACTCATTCTTAACACTTTTCTCAAAGGTTATATGGTGTTAGTTTTTCTTTTGATAAAACGAACGGTAATTTATTATTGCAGGATCCTCTTATAAAGTTCTCATGTTTAATAAGGTTCTGGATTTAATGTATAAGTATCTTTGAGTGTAGTATTTAAAGGTCAGCTACTTATCTGGAAAATATAAAAATCTGCCTGTTGTCTAAAATTATGATAGTTAAAAATGAACAAGAAGAGACTTGGAATAGTTAACATGCTTGATATTATTTTAATATTCTTTAACATGGTACGTGAATAAGTTTTGTAAAACAGATCATGAATAAAAATAAAAAATTTGAAATTCAGAAGAAAATAAAACTGCTGGTAAAGCTAATGAAATTCTTTACAATTTATTTAGTCATTTGTTTATATTTTGGTGGCTTAAAATTTTTTGTTATATGAAGATTACATTTGTTTATTTCAAAAGTATGATTTCCATTTAAATTAATTAACTATAATGTAATTAGATTTTATATTATGTGTCTATTATATTTCTTATTTTTTTAAAGATATTTGTTGAACGCTCAAGTAGTAATAAGCATTTGAGTACTATAAATATTGGCCACATAACCAATTCTATACCTACTCATGGAATAGGTGTTATGTTAATTACTCAACAGTAAGCGACTTAAACATTTTTTAATATGATATAATTTTTTAAAATTAAAGTTGCATGATGTTATTGTTTAATTTTAGATAAATTTTGTTCACTAATTTCTGAGGAAAAGTTTCAAATATTTTCCTAATTTCTTTATGATGAGCACATCAAAGTAAGATTAACCCTTTGATGGTTCTAAACGGGTTCAGCTCGCAATCGAATCGTGCTTCATAATGCGTGCAAACGAGTTCTGCTCGGGAGAAAGATTTCGACCAAAATGTTTAGAAACGAGCAGTACTCTTGTAGTGAAATTTTTCCCAATGCTGACGAGTTGAGCTCGTTCGCCGTTATTATTCTGCATTCATTATGTTGCAAACGAATCCTACTCGCGAAATTTAGTTAGTTTTACTGTGTACAGATGGCAGTACGGGTTCCATTAATTTCTTTTCATAAAGAAGCGGGAATTTTTCTTTTTACCTTGTCATTTTTATGCATATTTTGGCACGTTTTTAAGGGTGCTTGTAAAGTAAAATGGCTCACAAACGAAAGCTAGATAATGATGATTATGATACAGAAAGCTTATCAAGTTTTGAGTCTGATGAAGACTTTGTTCACAGTATTTAGGTAATTACTGTATTTAAATGCTTCATAAAGTTTTACATTAGTTGTATTTATTGAGCCCTTTCAATTTAATATTTGTCTTATATTTATAATTAACTATATTATTTATATAATTGATTATCATTTAGAATTTACTATTAAATAGTATCGTTTATTAATTATTTTAAAATGCGTACAAACTATTATTTATGTACTACAAATACTTAAGAAATTTTTGAAGTGCGTGAGGCGAGCTATCTATGGCAACGCCAGAGAGTCCCGCAGTGGACTGATCGTTAAGACACGGTTCCCAGCAGATCACCAAAGTCAAGCATCACTGGCTACGGTCAGTGTGCGGGTGAGTGACCACTTGGATCAGTCTGCGTAGGGACCGAGGGTGTGCGGTATTGGTCCTCGTTAAACTGTGCTACCGTAAAGTGCTCCACTTCGCGCGCAGGTCGTCGGGCTACCGAAGCGGGGGTGCCATCCCCTCCGCAGAGGATCGAAATTGTGATGGCATGTCTTCGGATCATCCTCCGGGGTGTTTCCCAGACCGTCGCCAATAGCCCATTGTGCAGCTCTAGTGCGACGTAAATTAACAACAACAGCATCGCCAGAGAAGGAAGACATTTTCGGAAGAACGACGGGGGAAAACAGCTGCTACTTTCAAATGCTGTTTACTAGTAATACTGCGTGAATTAAGTCAACGAAAACTGCTCATTTCCCTGACCGTCAAAGGGTTAATAAAGGGTGAATTTTTTTACTATTTTGCCTTTACAATAAGAATGATCTAAAAAAATTTGTACTTAAGTAATAAATTAAATAATTAATATTTTTTTACTTCAGTATTAGTGTGTAGTTTAATTAATGACATAATTTTTGTTTACATTTCTTTTCCTTTGACAGGATTTAAGAGAAAACAAGAATCAAAATGGTCAAAAGGTAACAATTAGTGAAATTTTAAAATTTATCCCATCCATTTATTTTTGTTATTATTTAAGTTTTTGAGTGTTTCTAGATAAAATTTAAATTGGCTAGCAATGTTTCATTTAAAGTTCACCTTGTTATTCCATTTTAGTGCACTTTAATTTGTGTTGAAAATTTAATTATGAGAAAAAAAGAGTGTTCCACTTAATATTTTTTTTCCAGTATCTCTTTGATAGAGCTGAGAAATTTCACAGAGGTATTCGTAAATTAGGCTTAACTGTGTGCATGAAGATGGCTAAAGTTATTTGGACCAGTTTCAACTTTTGATCAGTGAAATAAGTATGTTCTTTACATTGTATAAAATGACTTGACTCTTTTGCATATTTTTTTTAGAAATTAAAATTTTTTTGTTTAGAAAATGTAAATAAATTTTTCTGAATGCAAAAATAATAATAAATAAATTATGTTAATAAAAATAAAAAAATATTCATATAGATTACATAATATAATTTTTCCTTTTATTTATTTATTTCGCACTGAATATTAAAAATGTTCCACATATAATATTGCTTGATTGCATAAAACTTCTTAAAAACAAATTATATTTAATGGAAATTTATACCTTTCTTTTTTTCTTCATATTTAATGGAATTTCATTTCAAAACTTACTATTTTCCATTTTTAAAAAAAATAATAAAAAAGGTAAGAAAAAAACCTTTTGGTTCACTTTTTTCTTATCTGTAGCTGTAATTAATTATATATTATTCTAAGCGAAATAATAAATTTAGGTTTAAAAATTTTACTATTAAATTCAAATATGTATATAGTAATTCTGATATTGTCTGATTTGTATGATCAGAAAAAATTGTCCTGAAAATTCTTAAAGATGCCTTAAATGCCTTATCACAAACGAGAATCTCGAAACGCGCAGTTAATGAACCCCTTTTTGACGCGTCCGATTTTGTCATAAATACACGCGGTTTTATCAAAAATCTCTTTTTAGTTATTGTCATAGATTCCATGTTTTTTTTTTTTATTATTATTAGTTTTCGTATGCGATGACGACTCGCAAAGTGAGAAAAAGAAGAAATATGTGATTTTTTTTTCTAGGTATATATTCTTTTACGCTTTGATAGGAGAAAAATTTATTAAATAATCGTTTTTCTTTTGAATAAAAGCTTTTTAAATTTCATAAATGTTACTTTCGTGCATAAAAATTAGTCTTTCATTTCTCTTCTATTGACAAAAGAAGAAGAAAAGGAATGAAGTACTTTAAAAAAAAAAACAAAAAAAAACTGCTTATTGAGGGAAAAAAGATTTCATATAATTTTTTGTCCAGCAATCACATGTCTGTTAATACAATTCGAAAACATTTGTGCGTGCATCATAAATGTTATTTTAATCATAAGTTTAATTTGTGTTATTATAAAGAAAGAGACCTTTTTTTGTAAAAAAAAATAGCGATAGCTCTGATGCCACAAGTACCTTAAGATGAAGATTCAAACGCATTCATGTTATTATATCAATTACTTCAAACAGATTTTAGAAACAATAATAAAAAATGCTAAAACAACTATGAAAGAATTAAAGAAAGATTTTAATTAGTAACATATTAAATCTGAAACAAAAATAACTTTGAACTTAAATAAATTTTATAAGAAAAATCTATTGTAAAATGAATGAATGAATGAAATTGAATTTGTTATTTTGAAAGTGCGACCTCCTATAAAATTTAATACAAATTATTCTAAAGATTAATGTTATTTTATAGGTGCTAGTTCACTTTGCCATGTCTATTTTACGTTTAATCTACTTTTTTTTTCTCTTTTGTCTTCAGTTTATTCCAATATCCTGAGAATTATAATTTTTTTTCTACATATGGAAAATCTCACATGCAATATTTATAGAGTAAATTGTGCAAAAGTTTAGATCTAATTTTTACATTGAAAATATGAAGTTAAACTTTGCTTTATTATTAACATTAGAGAGCTTAGATTCTATTTACTTAATTGTAAAACTACTATAATAAACAAAACAAAAAAAAAGAAGAAAAAAAACTGTAAATAAAATTGCATTTGAATAGGCAATTCATATTTTTTTATAACCGTTGTTGAACAGCCGACCCAATTATTTGGGTTTACGACTACTGATGTTCAACTCCGTAGCCTTGTCATTTTGAACTCAATCCAGAAGACAAAGGAACTCTCCGATTGATTATCGGGAGAAATTTGCCTTTGTTGAGGATTTTTTGATGAAACTAACAGGCATTCGTGTAACATGGAGAGGGAAACCACGAAAACTTCCCACGGTCAGCCTGACGACAAAGTGACTCTAATCCATGATCCGTCTACCGCTGAGGATATTTCTGGTCAGCACTGTGGTCGGTGTAAGCCGACCAGCCATCGCTGGGACTAGAACTCGGTTCATCTCATTGGAAGCCGAACACTCTGATCCATCACAATGAAATGCATCAACGATAAAAAAAAACTGTTGCATTGTCTGCGAAACTAAATATTTGGTTTGTGATGGGTGAAATAATATGAGAGTACCGCAGAGAGCGAATGTTTTGCTTATTGCTACTAACTAGGGGATGGAGGGTTATTTTATTACCGTCGTCTAACAGTCGACCCAATGTAGGTTTTACGCCGTGACCTTGTATGTATGAACCCAATCCAGAGGAACTCCTGGATGGAGTATCGGGAGAAATATGCCTTCGTGGAGAACATTTTAATGGAACTAACCCGCATTTGCGCTACATGGTGAGGAAAACCATGAAAACGTCCCACGGTCAGCCTATCAGCAAGGGGACTCTGACCTATGATCCGTCTACCACTGAGGATGTTTTACATCAGAACTGTGGTCGGTGCTGGATATTTTTTCTTTACCATGTCGATTTTCGCGTGATTTTCACACTGTTCTATTCAACTTTTTCACAATTCATTCAACCAGAGCCGTGGTGATTCAGGGGATAGAGCGTTCGCCTTCCAATGAGGTAAACCGGGTTCGAATCCCATCTGTGGCTGGTCGATATGAATTCCCCATCTGGCTCGCACCGACCGCAGTTCTGATGTAAAATATCCTCAGTGGTAGACGGATCATGGGTTAGAGTCCCCTTGCAGTCAAGCTAATAGTGGGAGGTTCTCGTGGTTTTCCTCACCATGTAGCGCAAGTGCGGGTTTGTTCCATCAAAAAAGTCCTTGAATGCAGATTTCTCCCTAGTACTTGATCCAGGAGCTCCCTTGTTTTGGATTGGGTTCAAAATTATTAGTCGTAAACCCAATAATTGGGTCGGCTGTTCAACGACGGTTATAAAATTAAATAAAATTCATTCAACCACAATCCTTTTCGGCCTTCCGTCAGTCCGTAAGGAATGAAAGCGCCTATCATTTTTTCATGTTTGATGATATAGTTGCGTATACTGAGCTGGATGCGGTGGGAGGGATTCTTGTATTCTCATGTGCAACTCCGCTACTTTTAGTTTAGTTTTATTCAGTTTCATGCTCCATTTCATACCCTCTGAAATGTAACCGAAAAATCTCTCTAATTTCTGTTGATCACCGGGAACATTAAATTTTTTTTTTTTTACATTTTGCCTTGCGAAAGAAAATTTTATTTCTCTTGTTAATTTCATCATTGGTGAAGCGTCATCGTCTTTGGCAAGCTAATGGCTTTCTCGCTCTCTTCTATTTAATAATAATAAACCTTCAAGGATTATGGTACTGATAAATAGTTATATCTGCTTTGGTTTACTACATTTAATGCAGGCTTCGAAATCAATAATAATGAAAGCTTGTGCCTCCACATTTATTTATTTTGAAGAAACAACCCCCCTTTTTTAATAAAAAGATATTGATGTTTCAAAAGATTTACATCAAGGGCGGCGCCAGTAGGGGGTCAGGGGAGGCAATTGCACCCCCGTCGGTCATCGCCAGCCCCACCCATCGGGAAAAATTTAGAGTCTCGTCGGGAAAATAGTCTGGTCACATTTTTTTCTAAATAATATAAAAAAATGCCTAATAAAAATTTTTGTAGTTAATTTTTTATTTTTAAGAATTAGTAACAAAAATTAGTAAAATATATTGTAAATTCTATGTAATTGTAGTTTCACTGCACTACTTGTAACTTTGCTCATACATTGTTAAACTAGAGACCGGATGCGATTAGACATGGTTGAAATTGGCGACTTTTCGAAGTCCCTTAGAAATCCTTTCCCACAGACACATCTTCATTTTCTTGGAACAAAAGCCTGGGGACAGAAAGAGACGCAGGTCCCCTTCTTTACAAATTCTTTTTTGATGTTATGTGTTTATCAATGGTTTATGGGATCACATAATTGTTTTTTGAAATTTTCAAGTAAAATGAAAGTATACGAAAAAAAAATTTCCAATTTTTTTAATACTTTTAAATGAGGAAAATCATTTACTTATTCGGATTCAAGGTTTATATTTTAATCAACGCAATAAATATGCAGTCGGAAAAAAAGAAACAAATTTTTTTAAATTTATTATTATTTTTTATCATTGTCTTAGTAGTAAAAAGATTGTTGATTGATACAGAAAAACAATTAAACTGTTCGTATTCAATATCTTTAAATATATATTAATCAACAGATTCTCATTGACTTATTTTGTGTAGAGTGTATGAAATGGAACACCTTGATTAACTTTTGATTTAATCATATTTTCGCATACAAAGAGTCAATTTTAAGTTACGAAAATGACCAGAAAAGCGCATTCTGTTCTGGATAACCTTCCAAGTTTGTCTATAGTTCAAAATGAGGAAACAGCCGCAATCTGGAAGATATGGTCTGAAGTAAGTTACGGCAGAGAGAGGAAAGTATGGGTCCTTTAATTTTAACTTCACTCTTCTATTATAGCCTATTATCTCGAGAACTTTTTGAGTGTATTGAAAAAATTTTGCATAAAATAACGAAAAACATTTTACACACAAATTTTTAAGTAAAATTAATTTTAAATAATTGTTTGTTATTTTTTATTTGTTTATTAAATAGTTAGTAGTAAAATATATTGAATTGTATGTTCTACATATTTTTACATCCTTTTAATTTCAAAATACAAACCTTCAGTGCAATCGATCAATTAGTTTATGAGTTATCAAATTTTAAAAAAGTCAGTTTGCTTAAAATTTTATTTATTTCGAATTATTCAACCGATTTCATTCAAATTTTGTATTTTACAATTTAAAATTACCTTCCATAAAAATTTGTATATATTTTATTTTATCCGTCGTTGAGTAACCGACCCCAATTTTCGGGTTTACGATTACTAATGTTCAACTCCGTAGCCTTGTAATTTTGAACCCAATCCAAAAGACAAGGAAACTCCTGCATAAGTACCCCCATAGGTATTGATTTTTTATGGGAACCTGGAGGACTTTGCGACTCGACATATTTAACGTGCATCATCAGTATCCATTTACTACACGGGGATTTCAAAAATGGGGATTCAGAATTTTTCCAACGCATATTATAAATAAAAATATAAAAAATATTAAATATTTTATAACTATATTTTTTGCATGGCATTATCTTTAGAAAAACGAATTTTTGCAATTGTATGAAAATTTTTCGATTCAATCAAAACGCAAAACGTTCTTGAGATATGACGAGATTGAGATCATTATCATTGAGCTATTATTTTGACGCTATTACTATGCAATTATTATGAAATTAACAAAAGAGGACAAAAGGAAAGACGTTTTTATATATTTATATCTGATATTAATATTGAAAATGAACATAATTTCACCGTATTTTTCTCTTTCAATCATAATCCTTAAAATTATCAAAGCATATGTATATGGATAACCACCAGCTAAATTACCTTTCTGTATAAAAATGAAAAATTATTTTGCTATTATCAGCAATATTAACATATATTTCAAATGAATGTACAGTGCGCAAAAAAATAAATGGACCCACCGGAATAAATTTTAATCTTAAGTTCGGTTCTTCATCTTCTAGGACTCATTCGTAATGGTACGAGAGGGTGACATCAAATCAGAGCCGTTTTTAAGGATGGGCCCAGTGCCTCGAGTTCTGATGGGGCCCCCGAAAAGTCTAAAGTCACATTGTATTTTTTTTTCTTTTTTAATTGTAACTCATTTATTATTTATAACTCAAGAGGGCCCCTAGATCCCACTTTTTTCTTCTTTTTTTAAAGTTTTATTCAGAGATTTATTCAGATTATTTTTTCTTTTTTACGTAGTCGGATGCTTTTAAAAATCTAATCGAAGTATTTACAAATATAAAAAAATTGTTATTCTTCACTTTTCTAACCAAAAGAGCAATAAAACGCTTTTTCCACTGATGAAACTATCCCCACTTTCGTAGTTACCACCCACAGAGTTGTCAAGTAGCCTGTTCACTTTGGGTCGGCCTAAACTGCGCAAAATTTTCTACCCCCTTCAATCAGTGACTCTCCTCCTCACCAAAATTCGTCATGGGAGGGGAAAGAAAGTAGGAAGTACATTTCAAAAAGACTAGTTAAAAAGGGTAGCTACAAAATTGGCTGTTTTTCGCCAAAAGATATTCTTTCTCAATATTCTCTAGTTCCTTTCCTTTTTTTTTAATTCTTCCGATTGTTAATATAAGCTTATTTTCATAATTTAGAATCAATGTTTTTCTTCCAAGCACATATAATAAATAAATATTATATTGAGAAATGTTAAATAAATATGTTTAAATGGGGCAGAATTGGACGGATTTATATTAAGATCCTTCTTTATAGCTGATAAGTTTTGGTTTCATTCGTTTAATTAGAAGACATATTAAAAATGTGAACCTCTAAATATTATTTTTAAATTTTGAGGATTTCCCCAAAGTGGGAATCAAATACTTTTTCCACCTATTTACTCTAAAATAAGTTTACGGTGAAAGTATTTTTAACAGTTTTTCATTGTAAAGCATATATTTTAGAATGTATAAAAATGTGTAATTTATATTAACCCTTCTTTCAAGAGAAGTTACAGTTTTCTATATAGTTAGAAATTCAATTGCAAGTGGGAGATAATTAATTTTAATATAGCTTCTTAAGTTTCTAATTCGAGCATATTTGTGTTTTGTTAAAAATTTAGATAAAATTAAGGTATAATCAGTTTATTTTATCTATTTACTGCTGTCTGAAATGGATAAATCATAATATGCAGTGATGCTAAAAATATCTACAATATAACAGCGTGAAAAAATTACAAAAAAGTTTAATTAAAAAGATTATGTGACTTTTTAAACTCTGTTTTTGCTTTACTTAACATGCCAATATTTAATGAATTGTGTTTTATTGCAATTCTCAAAGTATCCTCTAAATGCTAATTTGTCAAATATATTATTCTTAATTAAGTGTTCTGTTATGCTTACTTGGCATCTAATTTTATAATCTTCTAAGCCTCTGCTTTAAATTTTGTATTTCAAGTTATCTGAAATAAATTTCTTTGTACAAACTTTTTTATTTTCCTATCGAATTGTTTTAAACTGAATGTGATAATTCAGTGAGACACAAAAACATCATCAATGTTTCTTGTCCTGAAAAACCTTAGAGTTCACAATTGTCCTGATATTCCAGATTGACGTGATAAAAAAAATGTGATCTTGCTTTTAACTTTTTGATCTAATATTCCCGATTTTCGTGTATTTTCTGATCCTGCCATTTTCTACAAGCATGAACTTTAAAAGATTTGATTTGTAGAATAAAGAGATTTTGGTTTTCAAACATTTTTTGTTATTTATTATTTTAATATAAATTGATAATGCTAGTAAAAATTTCAAAATTTAATAGTTCCAATTCAGAGACCGTTTATCAACTACATAGATTAAAGATCTTTTATTGTGTGGTCTGTGGGCTAATAGAAGCACTTAGATTTTAGTTGCTTTTTGAATTATCTCATTTTGTTTAAAATAATAATAAACTACTTAGAAAAAGAAAAGGTTTATAGAATGACAATTTTTGTATTGTAATATAAGTTTTTTTTCTTCTCTTCTTTCTTTTTGCAAAATAGTGTATTTCGTATCTCAGTAATTTTGCCTATGCATTAATTGATTTTACTCTAACTTTATTTAAATTTTTAAGAACCAACATTTAGTAACATTTAATAAACTTTGTTTTAGTAGAACAAAATATGTCTTTTTACTTTGTCATTTGCTTTTTTTTTAAAATTAGTTTAACAATGTATACTGTTCCAAAATATATCTTGTTTTTTTTTTAAATTTGTTCTGATTTTTCTTTGGTTTATTATGAGGCTTAGAAAATATATTCTAAATTATAATTTTTGTTAAATGTTTTATGTTTCACAGCTCTTTGATTGCCTTTTCTGACTGTAGTATTACTTATTTTAATGTAAGAATCTTGTATATTTTTAGGCCTCTTGCTTATAGTACTTTAGATGATCTTGTGCATCATGTGAGACAACATATAGTGGCCTCTTGCTTAATTGTACTTCCATATGCTTTTATTCTTTAAAATATCAAAAATCTTATAGACTAAGAAAAACCGTTAATTGTCTGGGAATTTTATTTAAAGAAAAATAAAAGATGGAAAAAATACAATCTTAGGTTAGAACCTGGAAAAATCGTTCAGCAAACCTAGAAACTAAACAATCTATTTCAAATTGGACTATAGCACTAAATAGCCTATAAGGTTCAAAGTAAATAAGTTCACCATTTGTTTTTATTTTTTTGTTGTTAAAATTCTGTAGTAACATTGTTGAATTTTTGAATTATCGAAATTGAAGTATTAATTTGTGTTATCTTTTTATAATTGTTTCTGTAGCAAAATAAATAAAAAAATGAGGCAAAATCAGATCTGCATTTTCCAATAGTCCTGCTATGGACTGAGCGTTATGACTCGGTTCCCAGTTGATCACCGAAGTCAAGCATCACATGCTTGCATGTGCTTTTGTTCTTTAAAATATCAGGGTTTTCACTGGATAAGGAAGACCTAGAAATGGCTGGGAATTTTATTTAGGGAGAAAAGAGTCGGGGGAAGGATGCAATGTTTGGCCAAAATCTAAAAAAAAAATTTTTGCAAACCTTGAGTGTAAATACTCACTTGAGTGTAGATAACCAATTTCAAAATTTGCAGTAACAATATGTAGCCAATGAATTTCAAAATAAATAAGTCCAATATCTATTACTTTTATTTATTAAATTCTTTTTGATAAAATTTTACTGCAACATAGTTGAATCTTTTTAGAACATTGAAATTAGAATGTTAATTTATAAAAAATACTTGGTTTAACAATTTATGGTTTTAAATTTTTTCTTAAATATAACTATAAATCCAGATCAATAATAAAAAAGTTCTTTAAAATTAAGTTTTCTGTATAAATAAATGTTGATTTTTAATCATTAGTAAGAAGTTTGATAGCAGACTGTATCATTGATATGACTCTATTAATAAATTATGTTTCAGTGAGCTTTTCAGTTTCTAGTTTTTATGCAAAATATTGCTTTTGTTTATAATTTATATTTATGTAAAACCCTTCTAGGGAAATAAAATACATTTACAAAATTTAATATTAGGCATATTTCTAATTAAAAAATTAGTTTCAATAAAAAATATATATATATATATTTCTAAAGAAATATAATCTTGAAAATCTATGTTTTAATCCTATAAATGACTTGGAACCTTGAATATAATTAATGTATAAAATCCCCATATCTGTGTATTTGTAATATTTTTTTTCATTAATATCAGAATCAATAATTTTTCACTGTGCATTCAAACAAAAGTTTCTACGCTAGAATTTTGAAACAACAGTATTTAAAAAAGCAGGCTCAAATATTTTTAGTTTCTTTTTCTTCCTAATTTTTAACATATAATATTTTATACATTGTGTGTAAAACATTTTACACCATCAATAATAATTTTACAATCAACTTTAAGAATATTTTATTAATTTTTGTTCCTTGACATTATTTGTATGTGTACCCATCCATATATGTCTTGACAGGGCTCATAAGTTTCAGATTAATAAGTAGGTATAAGTTTAAATAAAATGAAAGTCAAAGTATTTCAAAGTATATCTTCTATAAGACTAATTTCTTAATAGTTTTTTGAAAAATGTTGCAATAGATTTAAAGAATGCATTTAGAAACTTATATTTTTATTCATTCAAAATAAGGAAACAGGTATGCAAAAAAAGTCTATCATTAAGGTGTTGAAAGTGCTGTAGTCGCACAAACACATGAATGTTTCTGTATATTTCATTAAATCATTATTTATTAACTATTAAGAAAATTGTTATTTTGTTAGTAATTTTTTTTTAATATAAGTGAAATGTTTCATTGTTTTAAATGAATATATTTTCTAATAGTTTTTTTTAGTTTCAGGCAAAATTTGGTTTTCCTGCTTCTCAGGCAGCTAATTATAACATAGCAGAATGTAGAAGCTTAGTCAAAACTTTAGTATGTTCATCGAAAACAGTTGCTTGGAGAATTACGGCTTGCAAGTTTTCTGGCGGTAAACTTTATTTACCCCTTCTTAGAAAATTTTGTTTTAATATGACTATATCCATAACCTATATGACTATCCATAACGTATATACATAGGAAATCTTCAACATGTACTTATTGCAACGCACAACAAGACATCCATCACCTAATTTTTCAATGTCCGAAATTTCAAACACGACGAGGCAACAATTTTCACAACAAAACAGAACACCAGATTTACTCTAACCTGACCTGCAGATCAATCATCAAAGACATTATCAAAACAACTTTGGAAGGTACATTAAACCCACTGTAAATTTTTACTAACTCTGGCCGTCCAACTACCGTATGGATCAGCGTTTCCATATCCCCTGAGTCAACTCCAATTCTCTCGCTTTAATTACCTCATCACTGGAGACTCTGGTTCAGCGATTTTGATTTTTAGCCGGGATGACTATCCTTAAAACTGGACTTTTAGTGACTTTAAAAAAATTTTTTTTTTAAATCTCATGGTGTTCTTAGGTAGGATTTGAACTGTCCTCGTCATTCACACCATTTTAATCCACTTTTACTATTTAAACACTAATTTGATGATTTTACTATTTGTAACTCGATTGTTTCCTTAATAGGCAATTTGCCCTATGATTAGTTTTTAAATTTTGTGCCTTTAATATTCTGACTAATTGAGATAACTAATTTTGTTCAAGAGTATTGTTCGCCCGCAAAGTTTACAGGCTGTTGCCATTTGACTTTTGTATCTTATGTATTTTATGCATTTTTTGTATTTTATGTTCTTTAATGTTTTTTTTACTTGGTTTTTAATAAACATTTACCCGTATGCCCTCAATTGGGGCAGGTCGGGGTAAATATTTTCATAACGTATATACATACCCATATGACTATAGACATATCCTTTTATTACAAGTTTTATTATCTGGTGTAGTTTAGCTACCATTAGAATTATTAAATTCCAATTTACTTGTATATAAGACATGTTAACTCGATTCTATCTGGAGGTACCTTTGGATAGATAACAGTTGTCACTGTCAGTAGCCTAGCTGTACATTGGTGACTTTTCGACTTGATCTGAACACACATACCTCAACAGAAATGCCCACTTTGATATGAACACTCCTTCTTTGACAGATGGAACACTGTGAACAGGTTGACTTGCTATTTGTGACTGTGACCTTGCTTTCCTTACGCTGTTGCTACACAGCCTTGATCAAAAACAACAGCAGCCCACACACATTCGACTGCTAATTGCAAAACAATGCTTTAGAAGTCTAATATTAATCCTAATGGGATATTTCAAACTGTTTTACATATTCCTCAATGTACATGCTTTATTGGAATTGCATTAAAGCATAGTTTATCGAAACCAGGGCTCGAAAAAACTCAGAAATTTTACCCGTCCTCCTTTGAAACTAACCCGTCACTTCTAAATAAATAAAAAATATAATTTTCTCTTATTTATTACAAACATTTATATAAATTGCACAATGAATTAATAGTTATTGGGATTACATTATACAGTAATAAAAGAAATACTGGGTTACTAATAGTTACCTAGTATTTCTTTTATGAAATAATTTAAATGACAAAGATCAAGTTATCTGGAATGTCAATTTATCCGAGGGTACTGCGTTATTTAAATGAATCAAATATGACGTTTGCCAGTTTCACAAACAAGCCAATGATTTACAGAGGTTTCTGCACAGAAATCTGAAACGGTTTTCCATTAGGTAGATTTTCATAATTGCGTTTAACGCTTCTTGTTTATCAATTCCACCATGCGCAGTATGTTGCTGTATTGTCGGTCATTTTGCTGCATTAGGTCTTTATAAATAGCTAGGGTTCGGAGGGCTGAAGTTTTCTGGTATTTAACGGTGTTATGTATCTTAAGTTTTAATGACACCCATTCTTGAGAAAAATTTTCTTTATCTACTGCTTCAAAAAAGATTGTAAGATAACAAAAATTGAAAATGTATCATGAACATTAACAGGGAAAATGGCCGTCCGCGCGGACGTCGGATTTGAGAAATTTGTTGTCCGCTGGGAATTTTTGACCGACGAGGACGGGTGGTTTTTCGAGCCCTGGCGCCGGGCATTCAGCTAAAACAAGCATTCAATATATCAATGGAACGCACTAAAGCTTTATATCAATTAGCAATTAGTTTAAGATAATTACAATTATAGAATAATTATTTTTATTTTAGAATGAAATGCTTTAAAAGACAAATATCTGTTAATGATAAATATTAAATCAAGGAAAAAACATAGCCCATATTGAACTCTTACGAATTGCCCCTGTTAAATTTTGAGACAGAAGAAAAAATTAAAGCCGGATAGATTTCCGAATCACCTTCTAGTTTTACTATTTAAATAAATTGGTTTCGATGTCTTTCACCCGCCTGTCTCATTAGTGATTCAGCATATTTCGATATCTTTTTTGTTTTTGATCTTACTTAATATTAATTTGTTTGCGACAATTAATTTGTATACCTTTTTTACTTAATTTTTTTCAAGGAGTTTAAAAATATAATATCGAGGGCATGAACGTAAATTAAATTGGATTTTTTTGTATGCCTTTTTTACTTGCATCATCCACACACCCACACGCAACTGTCTGCTCTAAATAATACGAGCATGAAATGAGATAGTGTGGAGTTATTTAAATTTATATTCAAAAGTATTAGTTAATTGTGTTTTGAATTGACAATTTCAGTCATTTTTTAGGTACTATTTGAAACTGCAGCATATCATATAAAAGCACTAAAAGTAACATTTGTGCAATTTTAAATTGAAATAAAAAGGAGTTACGATCCTTAGAAATAGATATTAAATAGTTTTATATGCAAATGATGGGTCAAAATTACCTTTTAAACAAATCAAAAAAGTCTTTTACCTCTTAAATTAAAAAAATTGTTTATTTTTAAGTAATTTATTAATACTCAAATTATTTAAGAGATGATATGTTCCTTTCTAATGACAACGAAGTTTTTATTTTATCCAGTCATTTATTTATATTTTTTTAATTTACTTCTTATTTGTTTTTGTTTTATTAAATTTAATGCACGGGCTTAAAATTAAAACAAATCTGTCAAAACTTCACAAATAGTTTTGATTTAGGATTTTAAGAAGTTGTTTCGACTTTGATTTAAAAGCCTCACTTTAAACACATAATAACAAGAAAACTCAAGGAGTTAAAAATAGAAACAAGTATGATCGATAAACAACAAAACCATAAGCTATATAAATAAATGAAATTTGTGTAAGAAATGTAATATTTTACAAATTAAACATATTTCATATTTAGGCAAAACATAAAAATTAGGTCACACAGGAGGATTGAACAATTTTTTTCAAGTACAATTAAGTAAAAGATAGAGTAAAAAATGAGTAAATTAAGTCAGAAAATTAATGTTAAGCAAATTGCGGCGCAAAAGAAATAATGCATACTTTACTTTTAAACATAATCGCATTTTCTCGCGCTTTGTTATGTTATCTGTTAATTATTCTTAAGCGATACTTATCTTATGCGTTACGTTTTATATTTTCCGAATTTATTCTTATGAATTACATCAAATTTTTTTATGCGCTACTTTTTTCGTATGCTTTACTTATGCATAATTTTAGGAGTTACTTTTCTTTGAGTTTGTTTTTACAAATTTACTACAGTCTTGCATTTAAAAAAAAAATCATAAGTTGTATTATTCGTTTGTGCCTTACTTTTCTTTCAAGAGTGTACGCATCTCATGCGTTACTGCTAAGCTTTTACTTTTCTTATATTGCGAGTTACTTTTTTTGCCTTAATTTTTTATGTATTAGTTGGGTGTAAATTGAAGCATGAAAATATTCGTAGCTTATTTTAAAAGATATTTTTTCTCTATGCCTTACATTTACATGATTACTTTTATTACGTGTTAATTGTCAAGATGCTACAATATAATTATATGACATTTTTTACTTTCGGCGATTTTTATTTTAAAGGATAGACTTCACGCGTTAAATGAGATGCTTCGCTTTGCAAAAAAACTTTTATATATCAATAGACAAAAAATGGCTATATATACGTTTACTCTTTCATGCTTTGCTTTTACTTGTTACACGCATTATAATTTCTTATCTTACCAGTACTTTATACATGATGTTGTACTTGCCCTTCCTTTTAATTTTACTCATGCGTCTCCATTACAGATTTTATTTTGAGCATTAATATTTTTAATTTACGTGTTTATTCTTATTATGTGTGTTTTCACTTATCCCATTCATTAATTACTTTTTATAAGCTTCTTTTAGTTTTGCCCGATATTATATATTACGCTTTACTTATCTTTATTCTCTCGCTAATTCACGAGTTTTATGTTTAGGCGTTTTATGTTTTATTTTTATGTTTACTTCACTTAAGTCTGTTTAGCTTGTGTCTTACTGTTTCACTTTTGTTTACAGGAACCATAATTTTCTAATAATTATTATTTAGTTTGTCCAAGCACTTACTAGAATATTAGTATTTACCAAACTAATTGCCTGTTTAGAGTGCTACTTTTTACTTTGCAATAAGTGAATTTGTAACCAACGCTCAGATGTAATTACACAATGACTGAAATAGTATCTCTCTTTTTTAACTAAGCCAATTTTTTTTTTAATTTTATGCCATTTGATTGCCTCAATATAAGGGTCTATTGACCTAGAATGGCAATTTATATTTTAATTTGCTTCTAATATTGCTGGTGCTTTAAATTTAATTGTGCTTTTAATCCATACTTTAGGATCTGTTGAACTGGAATTTTCATGACATACATGCCAGATATATTTGTCATGTTTTCTTAAAGATATAATATTCTGACTAATTGTAGATGGCTAATTTTGTTCGCCCGCAAAGTTTACGAGCTGTTGTCATATGACTTTTGTATTTTATGCACTTTATGTTCTTTACTTGGTTTTAATTAACCGTATGCCCTGAATTGGGGCAGGACGGGGTAAATATTTTCATCTCTTATCTAACTAAGCATGTTTACTTGTAATAAAGCAACAAAATGAGAAAGTATATTTCAATTGAATTCTATCTTACAAAAATTATGTAAATTTTACTTTATAAAGCAATTAACTGAGATTTCGAAAAAATTAAGATTCAGTTAAAAGTTTACGGTATGAATTTTCCATTGTATTTTAGTTTCAAGAATATAACATTTGTGTTTTACTCTTATTTTTAGAACCTTATTTCATGCTTTTGGGGGTAAAGGAAGATACACAGACGCCATACATTTTAATTACATTTGCAAGAATCAGCTGTAAAATATTTGAAAAATAAATTTACATTTAAATAAGATAACTTAGCAGACTTAACATATTTCAGTCCTTTTTATGTATACACGAAAGATATGCGATTACTTCATCAAAAATAGTCTTCTTTCAACGAAACTTACTCGCTCAAATCTGTCTAGTTACTTGAATTGTTCGCCATCGTAACACTTGGAAATCCTTTCAGTTTCTCGAAGATCTTAAATTGTTCTTGCATAAATAGGAATATTTGCATAGGAGCCAATTTAATGTACGATGGAGACTGTAACGAACACGACGAGGATGGTATAAGCTGAATCATAATGTACTATAATCTTCCAAATAGTTCTGCGACTTATCGATTTTAACAATCACTTCTACAAATCGATATCTTTTAAGATCCTGTAATAAAAAGTGCACTATTTAACCTCTTTATAACATGCTCTTACAAATTTTACTGTTAAACTATCAGTTCGAAATGGTTTTTTTAAAACTAAACCAATTCTTATTAAAGAGATGTAAATTCGTACTTTATTATTATTATTTTTTGTCCGACTGAATGTAGTGAAGAGAATTATTACGCTTGTTAAAAGATCTAACGATTTTTGTTTGTTTAACTAATTACTCACCAAATTTAATTAGATATAGTTTTTCTTTATGCGTGGCATTTTTATGTTTTTAAACCTAACATTTAATCCTTTGCCCTACATTTTACTTGTTACTTTTCATTTAGCGGTATCTAGTTAACCTTTACTTTTAAGTTTTGTATTTTTCGCGTTTACTTTTTTAATAACTACTTTAATTTTTCTTCTGTGTTACTATTAGAGTATGATTTTCTTACACATTGCTATAACGCACTATACTTACTTTCATGCGCTATTGACTTTTATGTATTACTTTTCTGTACGCCTTACTTACCTTAAGAGTTACTTTTAATTTTATAATGCGTTATTTTTTTTTCTTTTGATATTTGTAACTTTAACGAGTTTCCTTATTTTGCACATTACTTTTAATTTCGAGATTTTCTTCGTTTCACGTTTTACTTTCATTTATGCTCGACTTCCATGCGTTTTCATTTTTCAGACGTCACTTTTACTCGTTACATTCCTTATATTAGGCGGACCGGAAAGTAGTGTTTCGGCGCATTAAATATTCGTTAGTCTTAAAAAGCAATTCGTTTCTTTTCGATCCGACATTGAAAGCTTGTTGCTAACGAGGGTTATCTTATAATTTTTACTCCTTACTTATCTTAACTTTTCTTATTTTAAACACCATTTACTGTACACTTTTTCCTCTCTTTTATTTTATACGTTACATTTACACTCTTACTTTTCGATGAGTTTTTTTCTTGTTTATTTTTTATGCGTAACTTTTCAGTTTTCCAATTTCTTTAAGCTTTTCATTTCTTTACGCTTTGCTTTCACGCTATATTGCATTTCTTTGACGTGTAATCTAATTTTACGGATTATTTTTCTTTATTTGGTACTTTTTTCTTATAATATGCATTATAATTTACGCGATATTTTTCTTTATGAATTACTTTTACGCGATTTCTCACATACGATTTTTTACGCGTTGCCTTTCTCTACCCGAATGAGTTATTTTTACACATTATACGTTTCATTGTTACGCGACTTTTAAACGTTATTACTTAACTTTGTTGCGTGTTATTAAATTCCTTTTTTTCATGCGTTACGTTTTTTCTGCATCATTTTTTTACTTTCCTTCCGCATTACTTTAAGTGTTACTTAATTTTATGAATTACTTTTCTTTATGCGTTACATTTTGACATCAAATACTTTCACATAACTTTTCTTAAGTTTAAATTTACTTTTTTTATGTGTTATTTATACGCGTATACTTCTTCAAGCGTTAATTTTTATGCCTTATTTTACAAGATCTATGTATGCATTTTATCTTATGTGTTTCTTTTCATATAGAGTTGCATTTACGCCTGACTTTCTTTACTTTATTATGCCTTAATTTTAAGCGTTGCTCGTTTTCATTCTTTTCTCCACACTTTATATTTTACGCGTAACTCTTCTTTATAGTTACGCATTTACTTTCCTTACGTGTCTCTTACTTTTACGCGTTATGATTTAATACGAATTAATTTTTTATTAAATTCGTAACATTTACTTTTCTTCTAAGTTACTTTTAAATTTAAGCGTTAATTCATTTTACGCGTTTTTTTCTTTATGCATTATTATTGTTTTCTTTTCTCATAACTTTTACGTGTTGCTTTTAATTATTTGCGTTATCCTTTACTCTACATTTTACTAGAATTTTTTTCCCTTATGACGCATATTTACACTTCTCGTCCTAAGTGTTACTTTTTGTTCATTTTTTTAAATTTAATTTATAAACACTATCAACACTATATTTTATTTTTCTTATGCTCTATTTTTTCGCCTTTCCTCACGCATTTATTTTTCACACCCATAAAAAAGTTATGTTTAACTTTTACACTTTTATTGTAGTTAGCACGTTGCTTTTATACTTAACTTAAAACGTTTTTTCTCCTTCTTATACATGATTTTTACCTTTGTACGAATTGTTTTTAACTTATTTGCTTTTATTACGTGTTACTTTTATGCACTGCATTTATTCGTTTCTACGTTTATTCTATTATAAAATTTACGCATTACTATATTTTAAGTTTTTCTACTTCGTGAATTACTTTTGTTTCATTTTCTTATGCAATACTTTTAAATATTGCTTTACTAGTTTACGCAATCCTTTACTGTACTTTTTATGGTTTTTTTTCTTCTCCTTTATGCACTATATTTAAGTTTCTCCTCTTCTTAAGCGTTACTTTTTCACGCTTACTTTCTATGCATTATGTTTAAACGTTAAATTTGCTTTTTTTTATACTTAATTTACACACTAACTGCTTTATATTTTCTTTTCTTATGCGCTATTTTTAATTTTCTTATGCTCACGCATTTATTTTATTTTATGCATAAAAAGTTATGTTTAACTTTTAAAATTTATCGTACTTTACACGTCGTTTTTTTTCTTCTTTACTTTACTTTAAGCGGTTAGTTTTTTTATACTTTACTTTTACGCATTGCTATAACTTCTGGATGGCTTTTACTTTAATGCGCCACATTTATACTTTTATTAAATTTACTCCTTATTATGTTTTACGCTTTTTTTTTCTTTATGTAATACTTTTGTTTCCTTTTCTTATCATTAATTTAAGCATTGCTTTTATTTATTTATTTATTTCGCTATCCTTTACCATACATTTTACGGTATTTTTTCCTTATGACCTATATTTACGCTTCTTCTCGTCGCCTGTCTTCACGCATTTATTTTTCGTGCGCATAAAAAGTTATGTTTAATTTTACATTTTATTGTATTTTGGACATAGCTTTTAAACTTTACTCGATGCGTTTTTTCTTCGTGTACATGGCTGACATTTTTATGCGCTGCTTTTATTTCTTCGTTTTCTTTATGCGCCACATTTACTCATTTCTACGTTTATTTAATACTAAATTTACTCCTTATTATAATTTACTTTTTTTTTCTTTATGTTATACTTTTGTTTCCTTTTCTTATATTTAATTTTTCGCATTGCTTTTATTTATATCGCTATCCTTTACCCTACATTACCCTAACACGTTTAGAAGGCCTCAAATATTTTCTGGACGAAACTACTGTTTTTTGTTTTAATTCTGAAGAATTGGCTGTCTTATTGTTGAAAATGTTTTAAGTCTTAGTGCAATTTCTTTTCAGTATACGAAGCTAATCACACCGGACAAAAAATTAGTCAACCTTAGTGAAATCATGAAAAACATCATTTTATAGCATGTAACAAACCAAATTGCGAGCCAAATTGCCAAGTAACCAAATTGCGAGGATGCTGATTTCGGCGTTTTACCTGTTGTTCCAACATGTCCCACTTATTTTCAATGGGGTTGAACTCGTGCAACTTTGCATGCCATACGAGATGCATTTGAGTGTCTGAGTGTTCGTTCATAAAATCAGTCACATATTCTTCCAGCCCTATGAACTTTGCTGATGTCATCTTGAAAAATAGGGATGTCGGCACACTCTTTTCATAAAGATGTTGACTGAAAGGCATCATCTGATTATCCAGAATACTCAAACATGCTAGCTCGTGTTAGTGGCCTCCTTAGGGAGCCCCATCCATAATAAGAAAAACTCCCCCAAAACATGACAGACTCACCTTCTGCTTTAAACTGACCTTGCGCACAGTCAGGTGCTTCATGTGCTCTCTGTTGCACTCGATGACATGCGTCTTTTGAATAAAGTCAAAAGCGTTATTCGTCATACCATAATTTATTCAGCCAGTCAGCAAGTGCCTTTGCGAACAATGGCCTCTTACAAGAGGTTAGACTCCAAATGTTCTACGCATGTAGCTCCCGTCGCAATGTTTTCTCACTAACAGTTTGGAATGAACCATCATTTACTTACTGAAGCAATTCCTGTTGGGTTCGGAAGTGATTTTGATTGAGAAGTCACGAAACACGTTTCTGATCTCTTTCATGCAGGATCTTTTTCCGACCACAATTCTGACGTCTTTTTCGTGACTACATGTATTACACCACTGCTTGTAGACACATATTAACAGTCGGAATTGAAAAACCAAGAAATCCAGCCACTTAATTCACCTTATGACCATGGGCATGGCCAAACACAATTGCTCCGTTTTGCCACTCTATTACATCCTTACACCTACCTATATTTACACATAATTTCACTTACAGAAAAAATATCTCGCTGATAGCTACTTGACTTTGATTGCGTTGAAGCAGTGTGCAAGGAGTTGAGCACATTATTTGACCGCTGCGTCTTCTAACGAAACCTAAAGATTCATCGCGGTGATTGGCGCTTGGGTGACTAATTTTTTGTCCGGTGAGCTTATGTTTTCTACTTTCTTTTTATTGCATACTCTTTTTGTTTGCTTGAAAATTTATATCAATGCTGGATAGTATGAAAGCGAAAATTATTAAGCTCTTCTCTTATATTGCTTACCTTTAAAAAGCTAAGATGTCAAGTCTTGTTTGAATTTGTCTTTCATGAAGTTTTCAAGAGCTGAAAAAATATCACATATTGATTATTATTACATAAACACTTATGCAACATTATAGGAATATTTTAATTGCTTTGTAAGGACATAAAGGGGATGGGGGGTTTGTGATTTACTAATTTCATGAGACAAGTTTATGAGTCATGCTTACGAAAGTCATTTAAATCACTATCTTTTAAATTTTTCCTATAAAATATCAGTTGAATTAACTTCAAATTTAAAGAAAGAAGTTTGAAAAAAGAAAAAAAATTGGACAATAATTGCTGTTATGCAATTCAATAACATTTTACCTTTAATTTATTTTAACTCATTCAATTTACTTAATATTTTCTTCAATCTCTTTACTTATTACTGAACTTTTATATATGGTTTCATATGTTTCACATTACTCTTCAGACTTTACGTTAAATTTTGCACTTGACTTTATACTTTGCATTATAGTTTATATTTCTCGTTTTACTTTACATTTTACACTTCACTTAATTTCACGCTTCACTTTATATCTTACGCTGTAAATTATACTTCACGTTTTATTTAACCTTCTGCTTTAGTTTACTTTACTTTTTTCTTTATATTTTACTCTTTACTTTGAACTTTATATTTTACACGTAATTTTAAACTTGGTTTAATCTTGGTCTTACATTAGTTTCAGTCAAAATTAGACTAGACTAGTCAAAACTTAGTCTTACATTATACTTTAATTTACACTATAATTTATACTCTATCGTTAACTATACTTTCTACCTGACACGCATCTTACTTTACATTTAACTCTACGCTTACATTTTAGTGTACACAATTTTCACATTATGCTTTCCGCTTTTTACTTTACGCTTTACTTTACTAGCTGTTTTCTTTACTTTACATTTTATGATTTAATTTATATACCACATTTTGTTTTACTTAATACTTTGTTTTAAACTAAGCTGTACTTTTTACTATATTATATTTTAGTGTCTTCTTTACTTTACACTTTTCTTTTTATTATATTTCAAAAATATAATATACTTTCTACCTTTCGCTTTGCTTTATAGTTCAATATTTACTTTATTTCATTTTTTACGCATTGCAGTTTTTTTTATATCTTCTGCTTTATATTATTCTCTATTTTGTTTTATATTTAACGCGTTATTTTACACTTTTACTACATATTACACGCTTTACTTGAGTTTACACTTTATTCGTTTTACGAGTTTCCTTATGTTATACACATTACTTTACGATATACTTTCTACTATGCTTTACTTTTTTTTCTGTATTTCCCTTTTTATTCTTTCAGATTTTTACTTTAAGCTTTACTTTCATATTTTGCGCTTTCAGTTACTTACGCGTGACTCTTTTTTAAATTTATTTTTTGCTTCACTTTATATCTCACTCTTTACGTAACACTTTATCTTATACTTCATATATTACGCTTTAAATTTCCCTGATACTTCAAACTTTACTATTCTTTATTCTCTGTTACAATTGCTACTCAATGTATTAAGTATTACTTCATATTAAGCTTTCTTTTTACTTCATTAAATATTTTACACCTTATATTTTCGCTTTACTTTATGTTTTATGCATTTATTGTATGCAATATTTATTTAGCGCTTAATATTAAATTTTATTCTTTATTTAATTGTACGCTTAACTTCATACTTTGATTACGCATCATTTATTATTTAGACGATGTAGTAAGACATTTGCATCTGAAATTCATTGATCATTTTTCACGCAAAATTAACCCATATTCGAAGATACGACAAAATGACTTCTGCTTATTTATAAACAAGATTTTATCTTTATTTTTTTATCGCATTTTAGGTCAATTATGATAGTATTAAGTTCAATTAATTTTATTATTCGCTGCATTGCAATTTATTTAGAAACAGCTTTATTTTAATTGGAGAATGTGCAATTTTTTATCGAGACATTTCAATAAAACTTAAATTATTTAATACTACAGGGGATGAATCACGAAATGGTTTTATTATCATTATTAGAAAACCTTATTCCCTATCACGACGCTAAAGTTACAATTGTTACTTATAATTCATTGATTAAAGTTTTTTAACATATTTTTCTTAAGTCTACGTCAAGATATTAAATGCTTTCAGCAGAAAAAATAATTATTTTAATCTGCTTATATCGTGGCATTTTTCCGTTATGAAATTTCTTGTTTTTTTAAAAAATGGTTTTAACATAATTAGAAAGCCTCATACATTTTCTTGACTAAAAATACAGTTTTTTTATGTCGTCAATATATCAGATAATCAATAAACCAGATATGTGGCAAGTCTTAAATGTAATTTCTTTTATGTATACGAAATTATGTTCGCTATTAATATATATCTTTATTGCGTATTCTTTTTATTTTTTTGAAAACTTATGTAAATGCCGGTTAATTAGAAGATTATATTTTGCATGAACTTACTTTTAATAATTTAAGACATCGACTTTTTGATGGATTTGTATACCATATAGTGTTCAAAACCTGAATAAACACGACACATTGGTTAAAATTATATAAATATTTATGCAACACTATAGAAACCTTTCTATTTTATTTTATAACCGTCGTTGAACAGCCGATTCAATTTTTGGGTTTACGAATACAAATGTTCAATTCCATAGCCTCGTAATTTCGAACCCAATCCAGAAGACAAGGAAACTCCTGGATCAAGTATTGGGAGAAATTTGCCTTGTTGGAAGACTCTGATGGAACAAACCCCCATTTGCGTTATATGGAGAGGAAGAACACAAGAACCTCCCACGGTTAGCTAGACGGCAAGGGGAATCTAACCCACGATCTGTCTACCACTGAGGATATATCACGTCATCACAGTGGTCGGTGCAAGCGGGATGCGGAATTCGTATCGACCAGTCATCGCCGGGATCGAACCCCGGTTCATCTCACTGAAAGGCGAACGCTCTATCCCCTGACTCATCCCGGCTTCATAGGGACCTTTCAAACTTTATGACATAAGAGGGATGTAGATTTGTGATTTACTTTCTTTTTTGTGACAAATAGCACGCGGGAAACGAGCAACGCCTACGTAAGGCATTTAAATCACATCATTTTTAAAAATTAAAAAAAATATAAAAAGTAGAACAATGATTCAGGGAAAATTACAATTAAAATTACATCACATTTAAAACAGAAGTTCAGTACGAATAAGGAAAAAGTTGGACACAAATCACTTTTATGTTACCATTTATAACCATTTCAGGAAAATCAGGAAATATTTCTAAAGAATATTCTTCCCAAACTTTTATAAAATCAATTGAAATACCCTACCTAATGTTTTTAGCTAAAATTATATTACTTCAGGAAAACTCAAAGTTAGATCCAGGTGGTGTGTTGTTACTTTCTTACGTAATCATAGGATAAGATTTGCTTGATTTTTCTGACTAGGAGTGAGGGGGGAGAGAAAGGGGTGCCAAAAATTGAGAAAAAAAAACAATACTTTATTTGTATATGTCTCCATATACGAGTAAATCAAAATATTTTCTTTTTTATTTCTAAAGATGGTTCATTATGGAGATATTATTCTCCAAATATTATTTTCCATGATAAATTTTTAGTTGCTTTTGTACTTATTTTATCCTAACGATTTATATCATGAAAAAAGAAGGTATCAAACATTTCAAAGACGGAATCATTTAAAAAAAAAAATTGAAAAAGTTTAAAATTCCTGCATTTCACCGTATTAGCCGAGTTTATGACTTCGACATCACATTGAGCGTAATTATTACTTAAAGTAGCTTTTTATTACTTAAAGTAGGTTTATTTTCTAGAACCACGTTATTTTGAAAAGAATTAGAAATTGCAATTTTTATTTGCGTTATTTAAAGTTCAAGCGCCGACCGGCCTGTGTAAGAGTTAGGGAATTACCGTTGCATCAGAGAGGTTATGGGTTCGAATCACGGACAAGGCATGGAAGTTCTTTCCTTCTCTGTACTATCGGTCCTTACTGAAGGAGCAACGTTGGCCCACCTAATAAGGTACCCATGAAAGAGTAGCCAACAAATCTGCCAGGTGCCTGTATGACCTAGGCCATTATCAAGGTGAGCATTGGAGAAAAAAAATTAATGATCAAGCTAAAATTTGTCTTCTCAATATGGCCTTAGAGTAAAATTTACAAAACGAAAACGTCCCAAATACTTCAACTTTTGTAAATATTTCTTCGCAACCGAATAGGATTTACTTCTGAATTTCAACGCTTTTATCTTTTTTTGAAAAACAAACTGTTGTGCAATTTTTTGTTAAAAATTTATAGCCTTATAGTAAGGAACAATTAGCCACGAAATTAATGTTTATGTGAGATAATTAGTTAATAACACTTAACAGTATAAAAAAAATATCATATCAAATCTAGTAAACAATTTGCAAAAAAGAATTCAAATACTTCTTTTTTAAAGGGCGTTGAAAATGTTTGCTTTGCTAAGTGGCTGATTAGGACCCTAAGATCTAATCAATTAATTATATTTCATGTTGGCTTTTCCTCAACTTTAAGCTCTTGTGAAGTATAGTTTTATACTTAATTGTTACTCACAGTTCCAGTTATTCACGGCGTGTTTAAATATGTTACTACTAAAAAATTAATAGGAAAATCGCACAGTTGGTATATTTAAAGGCAATATGTAAGACATAGTTTTAATGCCGTGATGGTTCAGAGGATAGAGTGCTGGCCTTCCAATGAGGTGAACAAGGTTCGAATCCCGGTGATGGCTAGTCGATTCGAATTCCGCACCTAGCTCGCATCGATCACAGTGCTGACGTAAAGTATCCGCAGTGGCAGACGGATCATGAGTTAGTTCGCAAGTCCAACAGTGGGTCGATTGTACAACGATGGTTATAAAATAAAATTGTAAAAGGAGTCACGTTGGCTCAGAAAAAAAAAAAAAGAATTTCCTCTTGGTTTCTTGGGTTCGATGACTGGTTTATATGGGTTCTACTCCCGGCTTCCACATACCAGAAATTTTAAAAAAAATATCATCCCTGTAAATGGGTTTATGTGTTAAATCACTTTATCGTTGGGCTAATCACAAAAGGTTTTCATGGTTTTTCTCGCGATGTAACGTTTGCGGTTTTCTGTGTAGGTGAAAAGATATATTCGATATTTGTTGTCATTAAATGGAACTTCGGGAAATATGTTGAAAGAATCTTCGCAAACAATTAATAGGAACAGTTTGATGCAGAAATGTCACATTTGGAAAAAATAAAGTGTAACTTGTTGCTATATTATCCCAAATCTTTTCTTTATAAAATGATAAACATATAAATACTGGTAATTTAATAAATTTATCAACCTTGTGGTTTAAAATATAGTGACATTCTATTAACAGGTCTTAATAAGCAAATATTTAATATATGAAGACTATTTTTCTCATTTGTAATGTATACCAATGTTAAGGAGTTTAAAAATAATTTTACCTTTAGATAAAATTCTACAGATTTTTAAAGAAAATTTTTTATCTTACATTTCATATTTCAATTTTTAAACAATGGCAATCACGCAATCTACAGAATCAACTATATATATATTTTTCTAAGAAGGATAAAATTGTTAGGATAGTTTTCGGTATCCAATGTACAAATCGAATATTTGGTTTAGTGGTATAATATATAATAGGGGACAGTTCTTTAGCTATTCTTTTTCGCAAAAAAAAAAAAAAAAAACACAAAACCTATAAACTAGACAAGAACCTATACCACTTAAACATAAAACAACAAATTTGTATTTTATCGTCAAACGTCAGCCCACGATAAGTGACAAAATGGTTCTTGTCAAAATAAGTTTTAGATAACTTTTGTCCTATAAAGCATAAGTTAATATTTTAC
The DNA here is from genome assembly GCF_982258835.1 of Parasteatoda tepidariorum. Taxonomy (NCBI): domain Eukaryota; kingdom Metazoa; phylum Arthropoda; class Arachnida; order Araneae; family Theridiidae; genus Parasteatoda; species Parasteatoda tepidariorum. Next base: position 129,227,641 of record NC_141755.1, on the reverse strand, counting down.
CTTCAAACATTAGCTCAATTTATATCAAAGCCTGGCGTTGAACACTGAATTCACTACCAGTCTTAGCTACAATATCCGATCAAGCATTGGGACAAATTAGTCTTAGTGAAGAAATTTTTGATGGAATTAGCCAACATTTGCGTTACATGGAGAAGAAAACCACGAAAACCTCCAATGGTCAGCCCGGCGGCAAGTGTATAACATTAGCTCATTGCACTAAGTCGTTAGTCTGTAAAAACGAGGGGAAATTTTATATCTTCCATAAGCATTGCTCGTTATCTTCCTCCCTCTTTGTCAGAAAAAATAAATTTAGAAGTTTTCGTTATATTTGTAAAAAGATAAAAATTGATGTAGCATGAAGTTGAAATTCTTAATAAAACTATCGGTCTTACAAAATACCGATCAATTCTATTTAGTAACTTAATCTCATCATAAAAACAATCTATTTTGTAAAATGTATGGGAAACAATTAGATTTCATATGAAGTAATTATTATTTCAAAAGGATTTTAAATAAAAAAATGATTAATAAATTTAGTACCGTTGATTTGCATAATTAATATTCGTCTACTGGTATAATTTATATGTTTGAAAACAAATACTGTAAGAATTAGATTACATGAGCACTTTAATGACAAGTCTACGATAACCTAAGTTTGTCAGCTAAGCAAAACAAGTTATAGCTAACTTATGTTCTAAAAATCACAAGCTAGAATTTTGCCTCCAAATGTCAGCGCATTGTACAAATTCGTTAACACACGTTAGCACCAAAAAGTAACGTAATCTCATCCAACAAAATAAGGAAAACTTTAGATATTTTATAGCATAGAAACTAAAACTTGAATTTTGCAAAATTATCAAATAAAAAAGTTATGGTCAAAACATGCTTTAACTGATTCCTGATCAATCCTACGCGTTGAAATTTCACCTCTACGCATTTGTCCCTTCATCGAAATCATAACATTAACGTAAATATTTGTTAGCGACAAAATTATAAAAACAACAATTACAAAAACATCTGCAAAATAAGTTTTAACTAAAACAAATTTCAGCCAATTTATTATTTAGAAACTTCAATCTTGAATTTCATGCTCAAATGTTTTCCCATTATAGAAAATTATAGGAATAATCCAAAAACAAGGTAGGTACTTATTTAACGCTGCACTAGAGCTGCATAATGGGCTATTGGCGACGGTCTGGGAAACATCCCTGAGAATGATCCGAAGACATGCCATCGCAATTTTGATCCTCTTCATAGGCTCACTTCATAAAAATGTTAGAGCATACGCTACTTTAACAAAAGGTGTCAATACAAGTTTCTCAAAATGTGCGAAACCACAAGTTTGAATTTCGCGACCAAACGCTTAGCTCATTTTAAGAAATCGCTAAGAGAAAAAAATTTTGAAAAACAAATTTTAGGCAACTTTCGTCCTAGAAACTAAGAGATTGAATTCCAAGAGTTGTAAGAAATATTTAGTGTTAGTAATCCAACAAAAATTTCCTTAATATTCCCACCAAAAAGTATGATAAAAAAAGTTTTAGCTAAATTATGACCTAGAAACAACAAATTAGAAATTGACCTCTATACCTAAGTCCATTTTAGTAGCTCGTGACCATGAGTAAAAATAATGGGATTTCAGTGTCGTATGTTAACAATGCTCATAACTAGGGACTGAATTAGAAATTAGGAGATTGTAGGAGCCAAATTATCGGAGGGCTTATTTGTCGTAACTTTAAGTCAAATTCAAACGTTATTTATATAAAAGATGCGTTTTATATATTCACAATATAATTAAATTAAGATATATAAGTAAATTTGAGCTAGAATTTATTTCAATTTCTGTTATCACGCATAACTTTCCTCACATTTTGCAAAAAAAAATTTAGCAAATGTCTTTCCGACTTGCTTTTGTTATATTTGAACGGTCTGAAAATCTTTTGAAGTCTTACCAGAGCTATGATGAATCACACAATACTATTTTCCATCATAAAGACAACATCCTGTCCTATAAAATGGAAAGTAATCAATAAGATTTGAATTAACCTTATTTATACATTTAACCTTACTTGATTTAGTATCACATTGAAAAGACCATATTTCGGTCTCCTAATTATTATTTAATGTAGCTAAATATTTTCTTGAACCACGTTATTTAGAAACGAATTAGAAAATGCAATTTATACTTACATTAAGGTTCAAAATTAAATTTGTTTATTTTCTCAATATAGCCTAAAAGGAATATATAAAGAACGAGAACGTCCTAAATACTTCAATTTTTGTAAAAAATTTGGAATACGGTTTTTTTTTTTTATTTTCGAAAGCCGATTAAGATCAATTTCTGAATTAGAACACATTAATCTTTTTTTTTTTTTTTGAAGAACAAACTCTTGTACTCTTTTCAGTTAAAAAATTATAACCTCATAGTAACGAGCAATTAATTATACACGAAATTAATTAGTAACGTTTGAGTGGGATAATTAGTCAAACGCATTCCAATGACCACAGTCCACTAGCACAAACAGCTACTGACGTGTAATATCCTCAGTAGTAGAGGGATCATGCGTTTGAGTCCTCTTGCGGTCAGGCTAACAGTGGGAGGTTCTCGTGGTCTTCCTCTCCATCTTACGCAAACGAGAGTTAGTTCCATCAAAGAGTTCTCTATGAGAGTTTTCTTGTCTTCTGGATTGGGTTCAAAGTTACGTAGTTGAACACTGGAAGTCGTAAATCCAAAATATTGTCAATGACGGTATGAAATGACAATATAAAATAAAATTATCAATTAGGAATCACGTTGACGAAGCAGAAAAAAAATTACCTTCCCAATAATGTGTTCAATGACTGGTCTGTGTGGGTCCCGGCTTGCCCCGACCAGACAGTTAAGTATAAGATGATCATTGTAAATGGGTCACGGGTTAAAATCCCTTTATCAATGGGCTAATCATGTAAGTTTTCATGGTTTTTCTCTCGTTGTAAGGTTGCCGTTTTCTGTGTAGGTAAAAGGATATATTCGATATTTATTGTCATTGTATAGAACTGTGGGAAACATGTTGAAAGTATCTTTCGAAGCAGTTAGCAGGAACAGCAAAAATATCATATTTGAAAAAAAAAATAAAGCGTTACTTATTACTTAATTGTCCCAAGTTCTTTCCTTATTAAATGCTAAACGTATAAATAATTGTAATTTAATAAATTTATCAAGCTTCTGGTTGAAAATAAGACATTCTATTAACAGTTCTATAAATCTATTAATTTAATAAGCAAGTATTTAATTTATGAAGTGTGTTTTCTTAATTTGTAATGTATACCAATGTTATAGAGTTTAAACAATATTCTTACTTGCACATAAAATTTTAATTTTTCTTCAATTTTTACTGACAATTCAAATTTTAATTCATAAATTTCTTATTTCAATTCTTTAATTATGGCAAATTATGCAATATACCACATCAAATATATATATATATATATATATATATATATATATTTCTATGAGATAAATAACAATTCTTAGAATAGTTATTGGCATTTAAAGTACAAATCAAATATTTAGTAAAGCCGAATAATATACTGTAGAGAACAGTACTTCAGTTATTATTTTATTTTACTTTTAAAATAATGTCAATTTATTTTAAGTTCGTTAATTAATTATTGTATTACAAATTAAAGTGCTTATAAAATCTTCAAATGGATATTAACACAAAACCTATGAACTGAAGAACCTATGACATTTATGATCCAAAAACAACAAATTTGTATTTCAACATCTAACGTTAGCCCGCTTTAAGTTCCAAAATAAGTTTTAGGTAACTTTTGAATAATAAAACATAAGTTAATATTTTACCTTTAAACATCAGCTCATTTTATTTATAGAAGGAGTTGAACATTAAATCCATAGTCCATGTCAGTTCCAATAACCGGTCAAGCATTGGGACAAACTATAGCCTCCGTGAAGGACTTTTAGATGGAACTAACCCACATTTGAGTTATATGGAGAAGAAAACCACGAAAACCTTTAACCGTCAGCCCGGCGGCAAGGGTACAACATTAGCTCATTGTAGGAAGTCGTTAGTTTATAAAAATGAAGGGAAATTTAGCATCTTTTACAAGCATTGCTCATTACCTTCCTCCCCCAAAAATAGGTTTCAAATGGTTTTTTACTTAAAAAAAAATTATTAATAAATTTCGTACCGTTAATTTCCATAATGAATATTCGTCTGCCAGTATGATTTATATGTTTGAAAACAAATACTGTTAGAATTAGGTTGCATGAGCAACTTTACTACAAGTCTAGAACAATCTAAGTTTGCCAGCTAGGCAAAACATGTTATAGCTAACTTATGTTCAAAAACACTCAAGCTAGAATTTTGCCTCCGAATTTCAACGTATTAAACAAATTTGTTAACACACGTAAGCAACGAAAAGTAACATTATCTCATCGATCAAAATTATGAAAATCTTAGCTATTTAATAGCATAGAGACTAATGTTTGAATTTTGCAAAACTGTCAAATCAAAAAAGGTATGGTCAAAACAAGCTTTAGTTGATTCTTGATCGATAAAACACGAGTATAAACTTATACTCCCAAACATTAGTCCGTTCAAAGAAATCAAAAGACCAACGTAAAGTTTTGTTTGCTCTTCCACAAACCAGTCTTGACTAAAACAAATTTCAGCTAATTTATTATTTATAAACTCCAATCTTGAATTTCGCATTCAAATGTTTGCCCATTTAGCTAATTATAGTAACCATCCAAAAACAATTAAAGCAAAGTTTACATTAATTTTTACCTAGAAACAGCAAGTTTCAATTTAACCTCCAGAAATTACCTCATTGAGCAAAATTGTCATCCCAACACGAAAATTTTCATTATCCCATCAACCAAAATTAGGTTATAGAAAAAATGAGCATAAAGTACATTTTTCTTTAGAAAATTGGAATAATGTTTTCAAATGTTCATCCATTGTAGGAAATAGTTGTCCTAACAGAAAGTTTGGTTAGCCCAACCATCAATAAGAAAAAAGTATGGCCAAAACAAGTTTTAGCTAATTTATTACATAAAAACTTTAAAATTTATCCAAAAATATTAAGAAATTGCTGGCGCAGCTGACATTTTCTTTCTTGAAGCTAGGAAAAATATGTTTAAAACAATTTTTTGCAAACTTTAAATCTAGAAAGAAATCTTGCCTCAAAACATAGGTTCACTTCACAAAATAATTAGAGCATAATCTGCTTAAACAAACTATGATGTATTGTCTTAGAAAATACTGAAGAATTTCATGATTTAACAATACTTATTGCTATCTCTCCTCCCACCAGGAAAAGTTATGGCCAATAAAAGTTTCTTAAAATGTACGAAAGCACAAGTTAGAATTTCGAGATCAGACGCTTAGCTCACTTTAGGACATTGTTAGCCGTCCTAAAAGAAAAAAAGCTTTGCAAAAACAGTTTTAGGTAACATTCGTGCTACAAACTATAAAGTTGAATTAAGAATTAAAAAGTTGTAGGAAATATTTAGAGTTGGTAATGCGACAAAAAGTTCCATTAATATTCCCTTCAAAAAACTATGGCTAAAAAATTAGCCAAATTATGACCTAGAAACGACAAATTAGAATTTAACCTCTAAACGTTGTTCCATTGTAGTATCTCGTGATCCCAACAAAAATAATGAGATTTTAGTGTCGCATGTTTACAATGCTCATAAATAAGGACTGAGTTAGAAATCTGAAGACAGTAGAAACTGTCGGAGGGCTTATTTGTCGTAACTTTAAACCAAATTTACACGTTATTTATATATATATATATATATATATATATATATATATATATATATATATATATATATATATATATATATATATATATATATATATGATGCATTTCAAATATTCATAACGTAAGTAAATTAGATACATCAGTAAATTTGAGCCTGAATTTATTTCACTTTTTGCTATCAGACATCTCTCATATCCTTCCTCCCACTTTGCCTGAAAAAGTGATCAAATCCCTTTCCGACTTGAGGTACTTCTATTAGATTTGAAAGGTCTGAAAATGTATTGAAGTACTAGAGTATAAGAGCTTACCAGAGCTATGACGAATCACGCAATACAATTCTCCATCATAAATACAACATCCTGTCCTATAAAACGCAACGTAATCAATTAGATATGAATAAAATATCAGCCTTTTAAAATAATAATAAAATTACGACACATATGAATATGTGGTCACTATTATTTATTTGTTCGAAGAAATGTTTTATTACAAAAATGTTATATGCGTTCAATTTTTCCCTAAAATCTCTGTCAACCAAAGTTAGCGTTCTAAATATAGAGGTGAATTATCAGTCACCACCGGCCGCAAGGAGACTAAATATATAAAAAATATGGCGATTAAACAGATGTCTGCCATTCGCCACCAGACACTACTCTTATCCCCCAAATTTACGCCATGTGTTCCAAAATCAGTGATTTCGACTTCTAGTATTACGCCTGAAAGATGCTACCAAAACTTACATCCACATATTGTTGTTGTTTCTAATGCCACTTGTCTACACCAGCAAGCATGCTGGGTGAAACCAAGCGAATTTTGAGCTTTTTCAGGGACTCCATCTACGGCAAGAAGGCGACTTCAGACACGTTTAAAGGATGAACCCATTCATACACACACAGACCTGAACCTGATCTATTTCAGCAGAAGTATGATTTGTTATGGAGGATTTTGTGACCCGACAGATTTAACGTGCACCAGTCACTACACGGGAAGTCTCTACCAACCAGGAAATCCCGGTCTCCCACCCATTCTCTCATTCGTAAACGTCACAAGATTACTAAATAAGATTTTAATGATGAAGAAAACTATTTTTTTTTTTATCCTCTCCATTTGCGGCAATACGAAAAACTGTGATTTTCAGTGATAAAGTTTTTTTTTCAGAATTAAAAACAATTTTTCTATTCGAATTCTTAATTATTGTTTTTAACGGGCGATTTTATTCAGGCGCATTTTTCAGGTCTATTTTTGATAAACTTTTTCTATCATCACTTTTTTCTAAAATTTGCGCCTTTTAGTTTTGTTTTAAGAATTTAAGAATTATTTTTTTCAATTTTTTCTTTTTTTAGAATTTTTTAATTATCTCTGTTTATATAATGAAGCGGGTTTTTTCTAACTGTCTCTGCTATATTTTTTTTTCTTTTATGACTAGTTTTTCCCAAAATTGTAGTAATATGGAAAACTGAGATTTTTAGAACTGTTTTTTTTCTGTTATTCTTTTTGTGAAATTTTTTATTTCTATCGACGATGTCTTTATTACGACGCGTTATTTTTTAAGAGCATTTTTGATGATTTTATTTTCTTATCTCCATTTTTTCCTAGATAATATGGAGAAATAAAATTTTGCTTTTGAATTCAAAACGATCTATTTTCCTCTTTCTCTTTTGCTTCATTCTTAACTGTCCAAAACACTGTTAGTATCGTTTTTATACCTGTATATATATTGTTTTTGTTTTATTCCTCGCTATCTTTATTATTTCGCAGTAAGTGGTAATTATGATATATATTTTTTTCTATTTCTTGCGTTTTTTTTATTTTGCCATTTCAATTTTCTTATAAATGTAGACTTTAGTACTTTTATAGCAGTTTTTTTAGTATATTATGTAAGCTAACATCAAATGCTGATAATTTGTTCCAAAATAATTAATAAATATAGATGTAAATTACGTAAGGTATTTGTATATTCTTCTTACTATTTCCCCTCTATTTTGTCAATTCATTTAATTTACTTGATATTTGGGGACAACTATTCTATTTTTTTCTCGCTTTACAGTTACAATTTTTTTATTAGCGTTGATTGCCATAATTTGTTTTCTGTAATATGCAGCTTTTTGTATTCTCCAGAAGATTGAGTAACATTAAAAGAAGAGATTAACAGTTTTCGAGTTCATGAAACCTTTGCATATCTGGATTATAGAGTATTTGAACAGTAATATGGATTTCTGAACGTCTTTTTTTCTCTTACATGTTTTATTTGCAATAATCTATTTATAAGTTTCATGTCAGTTAGAATTCTACTTAATTTTGAATAATGAAACTCTCAACAATTTTATTTTACACTGGATTTGTATTTCAGGGAAACTGAAAATCTAGTTCCATATTCTCTGATTCTTTCCGCGGCTGTTTTTCCCTATTGATTACTCACTTAAAAAACTTTTAACTGTAAACTAAACACACTAACAAATAAAAATGGCACAACTTTGTATAAAAAGTGGGCTTTAATAGTGGAGGAACTGGTTTAAACTAGTTGAACCAGGATTCATTAGCACTTGTTTACATTCCGAGAGTTAATTTTTAATGGTCAACCTCTCAATTTTGTGTAATTGAGGGAACATTAAGTTTTGTCCTCTCTGTTATATGAGAAACTTTAAAATTTGAAAACTCTTTTTTCAAATATATAACATAAAATGATTGTAATAATAAACTTTATTGTAGAAACCAGTTATTAAGTTAAAAGGTTTTCTACGCAATGAATAAAAAAAATTAAAAGAAAAATTGTAACAAAGGGGAGAAATAAATATTTGAGATAATTTTTGAATTAAAAAACAAGAAAAAAAAATTTTTGTGTGACAGAAATCACTGCATAATTAGACGCAGGAACAATTTATTTTACAATATAAACAGGGGTCTGTCCAGACATTTTGTGAAAGGTCCGTTTTTCGTGAAATTGTGAAAAAATTACTCACATTCTCTCAAGCAGGGTCCGCTTTTATGAATTTGTGCAAATAGGGTCCGTTATTGCAAAAAAAATTTTTTCAAGGAGTTTTTAAATTGTAAAGACGTACAAGATTATGCTCAACACTGTAAAATTATAATTAAAAAAGTTAAATTTTAAAAAATAAACAACAATTGCTGCTTCTAAATTAGAGATGCAACATACAAAGTTTTGGTATTTAGCCTATACTGCTGAACGCAGAATATTAATTTCGGACGAATAATGGAAGAATCGTCTGTCGAAGACAAAACTTAATTCGTTTACATCCATCTTTCTTGTTTTCTGCCCAGTAAAGGGTTTATTCGATTAACAAAATAATAATGAAGATAAACAAATTTGTGAAGGGTCCGATTAAAAGAAAAATCATTTTGTGAAGGGTCCGTTTTTAAGTTAAAATATTTTGTGAAAGGTCTGTTTTTATGAAAAGATATTTTGTGAAGGGTCCATTAAAGGACCCAAATTTCTTCTAAACAGAACCCTGAATATAAACACTTACATTTAGTAAAGTAAAATGTATATAAATATTATACTAAAGAAGATTTTTTAAACCATTATTTATAACTACTTAAACTATTAGCACTCAACATACTGCAGTACTGGAAATAGCACTATCTGTTGAGGAATGAGATTAGTATTTTTCCACCAGCCGATATTTTATCGCCAATTTTTCAAAAAAATTTTTTTTCACCAAATAAGGAGAAATTTGAAAATATACGGGTATGCAGGAAACAGTAATGAAATACAGGAGACATGGCAGGCATGCAAAAAATATTTCTTCCAAAATGTTTTTTAAAAAATATTGAAAATTTAATATTGCTCTTTTTGAGTTATCACTTTTTGACGTGCTCAATTTTGACAGATTCTATAGTAAATCTATTTTATTTCTAGATCTCTTTTGTGTGGTCATTGTATGGAATTCTGCGCGGCTAAAAGAAACCCAATATTTTTAACACGATAGTACGATACACGAACTTTAAATTTTAGTAATCATTTCTAAACTAGCTTTTTTTTAAAAAAAAAAAAATTTACATCGTAAATCCAAGTGACGTTTCGATCCTTCTTTCGTCAGTTACAACTCTACCTATGTCGTTAAATTTTTTAAAATCCCGAAACGTTTAATACGATTTTTTGTCTAGTCAGTTATCCATCGCATATTTGATTAATCATTTTTTGACGCGATTTACTTCTGTCGATTTCATCGATTATCTCTGGATTATTCGGCAGTTATAACAACGTATTTTCGCAAAGTTTTAAAAATCTTGAAATTTTTAATGTGATAATATTATTAATCCTGAAGTTGAATCACGCATTCAAATAATCTTATTTCACTACACTTTCTTTGTAAGCTTTATCGTTAAAATGACGTATTTTTTTTTCAAATAGTCATTTCTACGCTTTTCCACGAGATTTCAAATAATAGCTTCTTCACGAGTTTTTTCTGATGTTATCGTAAATCTTAATGACTCTTAAGCAGTTATTACAACTTTTCAACGAGATTTCAAAAATCTCATTTTTTTATTACGATATTATTAGACACTCAAGTTTTAAGTTGTCCATAACATATATACCCATTATGACAGGTTTATATATCAATATACATTAAACAAAATCATAATAAATCAATTGGTTACCTGAAATGTTCCGTTAAAAAGTACAATAAAAACAGAACAAATAAAAGTTAAACCCTTATAACGTGGCGTGCGTCTTTTCATGTTGGCCGCTTAATCAGAGCTCCGATGCATCAAAGATGATAGCTGCTATACCGGTGCACTGGCACATGCTTTAAATTGAGCTTAGAAACCATGCACTCCAGACGCTCTAGAAAAACACAATTTTTATCTGGAAAACAAACTAGACAGCTATTTCCCACGTAGCAGTAGGCTGCCAAAATAAGCATCAATCTGTATACAGAATTATTAATTGTTATTGAAAAACAAATTAACTAACTTTTTCAGCATCACTTGCAGTGGAAATAATAATTCAATAAAGGAGAAGGGCACAAATGTCGGATTAACCGGAGAATGTTTCACATGCAGTATAAAATTTAAGGCACTGCGGATTTTGGAGCAAGAGCTTCAAAAAATAGTGTTAAACTAAATAAAGAAAAGGATAAATACGTCACCTGCAAAAATATCTTAACGTGAAGCAGCAACTTTATCTTTGGACTTCCCAATGATGGGAACATCTGAAAATGACAAATCAACAATATCAAATAATCATACTTACATACACAGGATATCTGCAACATTTTAGACTTTCAAATTCATGGCTGTCCATGACTAATTGGAAGAGTTTCTCATGACTTAACCAAGTTACTATTTTCTCCGAAAAAAAACGCAGCAATAAATTTAAAAAAGCATTACAATAACATTATTTGAAATTATAGGTATAACCAAAACTGTTATGCTCTGCATCTTCATATATTATAGATTTTAAATTTAATAAAACAGATAATTGAAAGAGTTGAAACAATAAAATAGCTGAAAAAAATATAAAAAGCAAATATTTTTTTCTTTTTTTTTTCTGCAGAATTATATTCTAAAGATACTTTTCTTGTTCATCGAAAAGAAAAGACTCATAATTTTTCTGCTCTCATCTCGAAATAAAAAAAAATTAGTCAATAACTGGATTGCTTCAGTTAGAATTTTTAATTGATATCATAAAAAAATAATAATGACAAGAATTCTGAAATCACAGAAGTTAAAAAGATAATTCGCTCAAGAAATTATGTTTTTTCTTTCATTTTTTAAGGGGTGATTGTGAGCCCAACTCAAAAATCCTGAAAATTTCTCTAATTAAATCATTAATTACACATTTCAAAAAATTAACGTCTTTATATATATTTAAATCATTGTTATTTTCAAAACATGAAATTATAAATAAATTATATACAGCATAATTTAAATGAATAATTATGTGTAAGTTTACTTTTATCTATAATTACATTTATTATTCTACCGGAAAGAATACTTACAAATGAAAGTGATGCCAAGTATAATTTCGAGTTCTAATATTTCTAAATAAAACATAATTTTTTTGTGCATATATGTGATCAACAATTTCTTGAAATTTTTGAATTTTGAACCTTGGATTTCCGTAAACTTCCAGATCGCGTTTACCGAAAAATCCGAAAATATGGATTTTTCCGGAGCACAATCATCTGTCTTTTTTTTTTCTTTTTCAAATGCCATAATTTCCAAAGAACATGATGAAAACATTTTATAATTTAATAAAATATGACAGTTCGTAGGGATTTTGTTACAAATTCAGATATTCACAACACCATAAAATTGGAGAAGGGTGGGGGTAAATTCCATTTCAAAAATTAGATTTTTTCGGTGACCAAAAACCATGACTTTACATGATTTTCTTTAAAAAAATCGATAAAATCATGACATTTCATGACAAATTTTGTTCAGTAACGAACTTCATGAGTTTCCATGATTTCTCATGACTTTCCAGGTGCTCAGATACCCTGCATACACATAATAAATACACTTAAATTCCATTTAAAAGAAATTTACCTGCTTTTTTATCTTCTATCAAAGATTGAGTAGCCACGGGCACACTTTTGATATCGAAGGGCAATTCTGAAGGTTCTAAATGTGTATTGATGCAAAGTTTTTTCCAAACCAACGATAGAAATTGACAAACCTTAAAAAAATGCGTTGATGAGAAATGAAAGGGAGCTATTGTAATCATGTGGAACATTTAAAGAGCAGAGTTGAAAACCTTAGACAGGGTAAAAATTTGCAGCCAGCTCTGCCCCTAGGTTAAAATATGCCTCATCTTAGTTTCAGTTAATCTTAAACTAACAAACTTTCCAGCTCATTATGGTTTGTAGTGTAAATGTTCAAGTTATACAAGAGAGGTCGGGGGTTTGTATCCCAGCTGAGGAGAAAGAATTTATCAACTATCATTTCGCAAGTGGATATTTTTTTATAATATTTTATTCAATTTATAAGTTATTTTTTAATTTAAATAATTTTTTTAAAAACTTAAAATTTATAAGAACAAAAAAAATGAATCGATGTTCAATATTTTTAATTAAAAACTTAAGGATTATATTTTTTTTTAAAAAGTTGTAATAAATATGTCTTAATAACTAAATTTTTTTAATATTATAATAAATTTAAGTTCTCATTAAACTTAATTATGAAAATCTAAACAAAACTATATTATCACGCTTGTTTAAAAAAGATAAAAGGGACTATTTATTGCTTAACTATAATCCATTGAATTTCAAATAATCAGAATGCATTCGAAATAAATTTTGTATTTTTAATAGAATGATTTTCTAGTTATGTGATAAATAGCTTCCCTTTTTTTTAAAACTAGTCCAACATACTTTTGTCTACATTTTCATAATTAAATTTAGTAAAAGTTTAAATTATTTATTATAAAATTGAAAAAAATTCAGTTATTTTATCAAAAAATTTTAAACGACAATTTAAAAGAAAAATAATCCATATATTTTGACAAATTAAATACTTAGTTTTTTTTGCTTTTGGAATTTTAAATTTATTTTTAAATAATTTAAATTAAAATATTATATAAACTGAATAAAATATACCAAATGGATCTCAGAACAGAAATCTAGAGATAAAAATCAAATGCCCATCTGAAAATTGACCCCTCCCCCCCCACACACACAACTGCTGAAAGAGGATAGCCTCACCATTAAACTATAAATCCACACATTGTTAGTTTAAATGAACTGAAACCTTAATGTGACCTATTTAACAGGGCAGAACCGACAGTTAACTTTTACCCTATCTATTGCTTTCAACCATACTTTTGTATTTAAGATTAACTTGTTTTTAATAAAAACTGTACAGATGTGTACTTCATGTGCTAGTGAAAAAGCAGCATTTACGTAACATCAGCTTGAAACAATATAAAGCATAAGTAGGTAACTGTTCACATTAGAGACCATTTTCGGAAACCATCTTTAAACTGAAAAAATAATGCTTTTTCAAAATATAACACTGTATATTCAAATCTTTTTTCTCTAAACTATTGCTAATAAAAATTTCAAAACTTTACCAGGGTTTCCACTCAAATCTAAGAAAAAAAATTCCCTGTGCATATTGCAGGATGCGTACCCAAATCTCCCAACAAAAAATAAGCATCTTTAAAGTACTTTTTTTACGCACTCAAAAAATATTTTTAAGCACTATATGCAAAAGAATTTTCAAAGACTTTACATGATCATAATAACTAGTTTCAGATAAAGAACTCTTTTCTTGATTATATTAGCCACCATAAAAAGATTGAGAGATTTTTCAGTTCGTCAGAGGGTGGACACCTGAAATTGAGAATATCTTGAGAAAATGCAGCAGGAGTTGCACATGAGAGCATCTCAATTAATTCAGTTAAGTAGACGCACATGCCGACCCACAAGTATTTCATCAAATATGTCAACCATGATGGGTGCTATTACACGCTACGGACAAATAGCATGCCGAAACGAATTGCGGCTGAATGAATTGTGAAAACGTTGAATAGAACAATGTGAAAACCACGCTTTTACATAATACGCAGCGAAAAGCAACATGGTAAAGAAAAAAAAATCTTCGAGAAGGGAAAGTTAAGCACTTTTTAAAATTATCTCATGAAAAAAGCAGTTTCAATTGCTTTTAAAAAAACGAAAATCGTAAATAAGCACCATTAAGAACTTCTAAAAAACGCTACGCATGGAAAAGGTATAGTAGAAATTATTCTAATTTTCTCTCTTACCTGGTTTTATCTTTTCACCAGACTTCGCTACTGCGTCGCTTGTGTTCAAAAGAAAACGAATTCTAATAATTAAACAAATTTAATGAGAGGACGAACATATCATAAAAACGATCATCCTTTATAGAAATCAAACTAAAACAGAAAAGAAAAAAACATTAATGTTCGTTCAGTTCGAGCGCCATCTGTGGGCATTCAAGTTAATCTGTTTCAACGCACCATGTGCATTATAGACAATATATTTAAAGGAAGCGCAATTACTGTGGTCTTGTGTGAGCTACATTAGTCTAACTACACTAGTTTTAATTGCTGGAAAAACTTTGAGAAAAAAAAGGAACAAATGAACATATTTAAATAATGCTATGGTAATTGAAACAGTTTAGTATAGTTGGAGTATCATAGATTATGCATTGAGTGGTCACCATTTTTTCAGAGACGAAACGAAACTAACTTCCCTGTATTTTCCAAAATTGTAGAGAAAAAAAAATCAAAATTTCCTGTATTTCTCCTGTGAAGTGGAAACCCGCGATAATTAGGAAACTGTATGTATTTTCTATTTGGAAACCATATCTGCAATAGTTGATTTTACACTAAAAAATTAAGCTTTTCTTAAAATATCACTTCATACCTACTTTCACTAAACTATTATAAATATAAATTTCAAAGCTTTATTTATAAATTTAATAAACAAAGAGAGATGTACCATTCAATATGATCTCGGAGTAAATTCCTTTTTGCTTCTGATTTAAGATATTAAAATAGTAGGTTGCTCTGTCTCTCACTTCATCATCACAATCAAGAAGACTCCTCTGCAGAAGGACTAAAATATTTGGGAGAAGCTCTTCACAGTGAGAGCCAAACTAAGCCAAGGAACTGACAGCAGCTGCAAAATAAATGCATAAACAATCAAAACAATGAACAGAGATTTTACTATCGACATTTATTAGGCTACGAGTAAAGTTTTGATGCATCATGCATAATCATGTAAGTCAAAAAGAGAGATTCAAAATTGAAAATAATATAAGAACTTACATTTAGCAAAATAATATGTATATAAATCTTAATCTGAAGATGATTTTTTAAACCATTATTTATGAATTATCTTATAACCATTGTTAAACAGCCAATCCAATTTTAGGTTTACGGCTTCTAATGTTCAACTCTGTATCCTTGTCATTTTGAACCCAATCTAGAAGACAGGGCAACTCTTGGATCAATCAAGAACAGGGCAAAATTTGCCTTCGTGGAGAACTTTTTGAAGGAACTAACCCTTCTTTGCAGTACATAGCGGGGAAAACCACGATAACGTCCAACAATTAGCCTAACTACAAGGAATACTTAAACTATTAACACTCAACGTACTGCAGTGCTAGCAATAGCACTATCTGGTGAGGAATAAGAGAAGTATTTTTGTCATCAGTGGATATTTTATTGGGTAAATTTTTTTTAAAATAACTTTCTTGAAAAAATACAGAGAAATTTTAGAATATATGGGTTGACAGGTGATAGTCGTAAAATACAGGAGTAAAGCAAACAATTGGCAGGTATGGTAATAATAAAATTCGAAAATATCGTTATGCTTCACAAGAGATATGGGGCAGTGAGAACAAAATATACAATTATTAAATAAGGTTTTTCAAAGTTTTTTTCCATTTGAAAAAGTTTATAAAAGTAATTTTATGTTAAAGTTATAAATATTATTATGCTTCAATGTACATGGAATATCTTAACCTGGCTACCATGCTCATAAATGAAACAAATTCTTGAATATTTCTTTTCTTCTTCAAATTATGCGTCATGTAAATAAATGTCTTCATTGCTCCATTTTGCTTCTCAATGTTGCCATATTTATACTAAATTTCCATAAACACCCATCCACACACACACACAAAAAAAATTCTATGCTTTTCATACACCTAATATTTATATATTTTTAAGGACCAGCAAGCATTTATGTATGTGCATATATAATGACAAAAACTACAACCGAAAAATTGCATTTACATTAAAAACTTTGAAAAAGAAACAAAATGCATAAAACTCAGGAAAATGAAGAAAGAAAAAATTGCATTATAAAAGAACTAATGTTGTCAACATTTAAATCTTTAATAACAATGCCTAACATATGTTGTGTTAGACAGTAATGTGATGGTTAGTTATTAAAAACTTTATTCCATGATGATCTACTCTTATTAACTGGCACTCATTATTTTGGTACTTTTTAATTCGTAAATAGACTAAAGACAAATCTCCCTCACAGTAGCAAAACACTGTTTGATAGGTTGACCATGGAGCCAAAGAATAGATGCTGTCTATTTTTCCAGAAGTCAATGAGTGCAGCAGTTTGTCAAACCAATGAGCTGAGACTGTGCAAACTACAAACTAGGTTGGAGAATAAAAATAGCAGTTACTGCAGGTTCAAAAAATGTTCTCCTATTTATGTTTTAGTGCAATTTTTATTTGTAAAGTAAAAAGTCATTTAAAATTGTTTTTTTTTGTTACATTTAATAGACTATATTACTTCAATAAATGAGTCAAACTTAAAAGATATGCTAAATCAATCTTTTATTATTCCTAATTAAATTTAGTTTAATTTCTTAATGTTTATTTCACAGGTTAATATAAAATTAGTTTTTCTTCTTGATTTCGTGTTTAACAAATCATAAATTAAAATGATAATTAAATTTAATTACGTTTAAGGAAAACTTTCTACAGTTATGTCCCCAGTAGTAGAGACCCTCCAGCAGATGATTTTTCATCTTAGATTTCTTAATATTTTTAAAAAGTAAATCGAGATGACTCCTTTTTAAAAACATTACTTAATTTGAATAAAGAGCTAAATAGAGAGAATACCACAAAGAGCAACAACTAAAGATTGTTTCAGTTAGAATTTTAAATTGATAAAATGAAAAATAACAAAAATTCTGAAATCACACAAATTTAAAAGATAATTCGCTCTGGAAATGATGTTTTTTCTTTCATTTTTTGACAGAACACCATAATTTTTAAAGAACAGGATGAAAACATTTCATATTTTAATAAAATATAACTATGAATGGGGATTTTGTTACAAATTTAGATATTCGGAACTTCATGAAATTGGAGGGGGAAGGGTGTAGATTACATTTTAAAAATTAGATTTTTCGGAGACCAAAATCCATTATTTTTTTAAAAAAATAATTAAAATCACGACATTTCAGGACCAATTTTGTTCAATACTGAAATCCATGACTTTCAAGATTTTGCAGGTGCGCAGATACCCTGCTTGGAATAGCTTCCAATATTGAACTGAGATTGAAGTGTTCAAGCATTTCTATCTAGGTCCCTTATAGGCTTATAATGTTGGTTAAATATTGGGGTGTCCATACTTTTTAATATTGGTCCTAGATAGAAAGGAATCTTGTTCCAATAATGGAAGTCCTTCTAGGACCAATACTTAAAAATCCAGACATCCCAATGTTAAACCCTGGGTGTATGTTCTTATTGAGGCAAATTTTAGCCCAACTCTGAAGTGCAAAAGAAAAAAAAAAATCAAAGTTGAGTTACATTTGGCATCTTCGCATGATACGCTACATATTGCAACGAAATATTTTCAAAAATAAATTTTGTTTTTATCAATTTTCGAAAATTCTATTTTAGCGTTTATAGCATAGAAAGAAAAATAGTTGCGAAGCCACTTTCTACGTTGTTTTTTCAAATGTACTGCAAAACTGGGGCCAAATTAAAACTGATGCTTGAGTAACGTTTCGGCCATTACTTTTTATTGGCGAGGCGGCTAATAAAAGATTTTGGAGCAATTTTTTTAAATATTTTTCTTAAATTTTTTATTTTTATTTTTACAAAAACTAACGTTTTTGAAATGAAAGTTTTTGATGCCAAATATGGGCTTACTGTTATGGGCTAACTCTGCGCTGTTAAATTTAAAATTTCCCCTGAAAAGTCTTGGATTTTTAGTTAACAAAAAAATTTATTAAGAAACTGTTTTCGCCGCTCTCTTTAATTGAGTTATTTTATTTTATAACTATCGAGGAACAGTCCACCCAGTTTTGGGGTTTACGACTACTAATGTTCAACTCAGTATCCTTGAAATTTTGAACCAATCCAGAAGACAAGGAAACTCCTGGATCAGTACCTCCAGAGATATGATTTGTTATGGGAGCATGGAGGACTTTGAGACTCAACAGATTTAACGGGCATCAGTCACTGTTTACTACACGGGGAGTCTTCGGTCGGTGGGGACCGAACTCTTGACCTCTTGGATATGCGTCCAGTGCCCTACCAACAAAGCTATCCAGGCCTTTCAGTTGAGTTAATATTTTTTTAATAACTTTTTATAGGTGGGGCAGGTAACAAAAGTTTCATTAATTATTTCGTACAATGGGCCAATTTTTGTCTAAGTTCAATTTCATGGTCAGAATTCAGCTGAACTTGTTTTTGGTCATAAATATATTTAGCGTCTGTGGTGCTAAATTTTTTAGCGTTTATTATAAAATCATTATTAATTATTTCAGTTAATGAATATGCGTCACCTACCTATTGCTAATTCGTAATAAACATTGCTAAAAGTAAATACCGTTCATTATTCATTGATGAAGATCTTAAAATCCTTTAACCATTTTCAACTTCAGATTATGCATCGAAGAATTGATGAAAATTAAAAAAGTCATCGGTGCAAAATATTTCAACTTTGTTATTTGTACACGCAAAATAATTGCTAAAATTTAAAAAAAAAAATCGGTTTTGAAAAGTAAAATATTTTTGCTCATTGGAAATGATTTATACTCTTACTTTACATTTTAATTTCTATCATAATTCAACTAAATGTTTAGTAACAAAATAAAAATCTGTATTGTTTAAGTATAAAAAATAAATTATTTCTTAGTTTCGTGTTTCATATTACTACTTTCTTTAAAATTTAGCAATTTTAAGAGTTTTTATTTAGCACATTTTTCATAAAATTTTGTATTAATTTAGATCAAAATGAGTGAAAATATCATATTTAGCATTTCAACAATTTATGATTATGAAATACAGCATGACATGTCGGATGGCTAATGTCCAAGCAATTTTTCAAACTTTCATTTCTTCGCAGTTATTTAGATCGAAGAGAAACAGCTATTCATCATTGAAATATAATTTTACAATCAATTTTTGATAAATTTTTGAATATCAAGGATAAAAAATTTTAAACTACTTTATTAGATTGTATTTCTTAGCACAAATATAATTCTGATAAAGTAAGAGATTTTTTTAGTAACCATTAGACTGATGTTATAATTAAAAAATACCAAAATATATTTTTACTTGTAATTAGATTGCTAGAAAAAATGTATAAAAGGTAAACCGATGTTCTATCTGAGTCAAATGGTTAAACTTGATTGATTTTTTTTAGTGCAAATTTTATTTCAGTTGATTTTAAAAATTAAAATAAAGAGGCACATTTTTACACTTAAGATCCCTCACTAGATTAATGATCGCCGTTTTTTAGTAATTAGTATACGCTTTTCATTAATTCAACGCGCACGCGAGGGTATTTTTCAAAATATTAATTCAATTATCTTCAGCAATTTTCTATAGGTTACATCACTTCAGAAATTTTTTATTGACTATAAAAAATTGTTCAACAAAATTAAAGTTTATTGGAGTAGTTTCAGAGAAAATGTTTGTGTTGCAGTTTGCAGTTTTGAGAAGAAAAGAAAGCTAGCAAAAGAAACACGTATCAAAAGTTGACAAGTGGCACCAAAATCTTTTAAAAAATCATAAACAAATATTTCCATTGCAAGTAGAACAAAACTAAAATATTTTTAGAACCATGATTGATAAATAAAAGTTACTTGGACATCTTAATTTATGAAACAAGAGAAACAATTTCTTACCAGAATTATGTTACTCCACATTAGACAGCATTTACACCCTAACATCCCTGTCCAAAAATTAAGGGCCACAAATTGTCCTGCGTAAATTGAAAAGATAACAAAAAGCATAAGCAAAGTTTTAATAAGCATTACAAATCACAAAATTAAGTAAAAATGTATTAATACGTTCACAATACTTTTAATTAAAATAACGAATATTCGCATGGTGCAAAAGAAACATGTGAGTAATATAGAAGATATAAGTTTTTACTACTTTTTTATATGGCATAAGTTTTTACTGTGTTTTTGCAAGGCTTCTCTGATTATTTCTTTAAGATATACACTGAACAATAAAAATGAATTAAAAATCATTAAACTTAAGCATTGCTTTGTCTTTCCCTCACAATCCATGCATGCGATTAACTATTAAACAGGTAAAGACAGGCTGACTAACAGGTTTGTATAAATTTTCTTTTTATGTCAATTTCCAGTTGTCTATGTGTGAATTGTTCTTTTGTTTATTAGACAGGGGTGATTGTGAGCCCAAGTCAAAATTCCAAAAAATTTCTTGAGTTACACATACCTATACCATTTACACGTAGCTAACATACCTATGATGACCTGGAAAAGTCATTAAAATTTACAAATATGTCTTTCTTTCTTGAGTTTATAATTATAATAGCTATTTACTGATAAAAAAATAAATATTAATCATGAATATAAGCTTATAAAGTATCTGGCTCTCCCTTACAAACAAATAAACTGTGTTTTTAAGTTCCACCTTTGAAAATTTGCTTTCCAGAAATTCTGTGATCAATAATTTTTTGAAAAGTCTGGACCTTAGATCTCCGCAAACTTCCGGATCACTGTTAGCGAAAAATCCGGAACTTTTCCGGCGCACAATCAGCCCTGATTAGATCAGGGTGCGTAGTAAAATCTTTCAACAAAAAAATAAGCACCTTTTAAATTCTTTTTAAGCACTAAAAACATTAACAAAATGCAAACTAGTTATTTTATCATGATCATGAAAAGTCTTTGATAATTGGTTTCTGATAGAGAACTCTTTTCTTGATTTCATTAGCCACCATAAAAAGATCGAGAGATTTTTCGGTTCGATTTCAGAGGGTGGAATATGAAGCCTGAAATTGAGAATATCTTTCAAATTGCAGCAGAGTTGCACATGAGAGAGCAAAAATCTCACTGAACCCAGCTCAGTCGACGCACATGCCGACTCGCAAGTATGTCATCAAACATGTAAAAGGATCGACGCTTTTATACGCCATGGACCAATGGTAATGTATTGTTGTTAAATGAATTATGAAAACGTTGAATAGAACAATGTGAAAACCACGTTTTTCCGTAATACGTGGCGAAACTCGACAGGGAAAAGGAAAAAAAATCATTTTCGAAAAGGGAAAATTTAACACTTTTCAAAAACACCCATTAAAAAAGCACCTTCAAGAGCTTGTTTTTTAACAAACGAAAATAAGTACCTTTACTCACATTTTAAAACGCTACGCACCATGTACATTAACAATTAGCTACAACTTGTTACGACCTAGCTTATGTCTGTATACTGAGCGAGGACAATTCTTGGAATGATCACGATTTTCTTCTATGGGCCAAAGTTGCTGTTCCCAAATGGTGTTTCGCGGAACCTTATGGTTCCGTGGAAGATTTAAAGGGGTACCGAGACTTTGAACTTTGCAACATTTTTGAAACCTACAATTATATTTAGGTACATTAATTAAATCATTATTTACTTAATATTTCGGATGTCTTTACTGAATTATTAAATGTAAATTGACAAAAGAAAAGGCACATACTTATGAAAAATTAAATACAAACAACTTATTGATGGACTTACACAACTTTGCATTAGTACTTCCCATTGCGATCTTCAAATCAAAACTGAATTCGTTAATAAAGAAATGTACTTCCCTAACAACTAATTTCAACTTAAGTTCTTTTTAGTTTCCATTTCAACGGCCTATTTCATTCATTTTTAGCTTATGACTGAAAACAAATCTATGCCTAGATTAAATTCCGCTTACTAATTCAACAGTCGGATATCAAACCTAATTTAAGATACGAAAAAATTTCATTCTTACTATTAAACAGTTCGAAAATGAAATATCCCTTTATTGGTTAATAAATTTATAATTGTCTTATAGTAGTTTTTCATAATTAGTAGTCTTTCATATTAGTAATTTTTAATAATTAGTTTGTATATTCACCTACTGAACTTAATTTATGAAATCGGGGTTCCACAGAAGGAAGTTTGATTATTAAGGGTTCCACAAACGGAAAAAAAAATTTTGAACTGCTAGGATAAAGTATAATTTCAAATGTTACTTCAAATAAAAACTACTAGTTAACCAAAATAATCAATTTTTCAGAAGTTGGATTCAGGATGTTTTTGGACGCAACCTTTTTGGCGTTAGCAATAATAAATATTTTTTCACAAGCTGACAATTTCTCACTAGATGTTAATGTTCTGAGAAAAATTAAAACACGTGGTTGTTTGGTCGGTTAATGGGCTAAGACATATTTTTATTCATATTTAACAAATAGTTTTGTTTCAAAATAAGGAGGTTAGATAATAACAGCAGCCCTGTACTTGATCCTTAAGGAGCCTACCAGTTGACAGCTGCGGCCAGAAATTTTATTTGAAGAGAAAAATTATAAGGAGGTTAAACTCAAACCTTTCCTTCTAGATCATAAATATGTTAAAACTTGTTTTAGACAGAAATTTTTGTCGTGTGGTCTAACGATTTCTAACATTGTGCCTACGTTTGTGGTCTTGTGTTTTCTTGGTCAGCGAAAATGTGTTTTGAATCTAACCCCTTTTTTTAATGTGGGTAAAATTTTTGTTGGATTTAAAATATTTTCGAGATCTGACGAAATACGCAAAGAGTGAAATTAGCATTAATGACCTCTTAATTTTGAAGAAAACTTTCATAAAAAGTTTTTATTGTTTTAATAAAAAAAATTGTATAAAATTAGGTGTACATGGCATACAGAGTGCGAAAAATTAAAAAGAGTCCACCCTTAATAACTTTTGATCTAATCATCGATTTTAATGTGCTAAAACCAGAGTGCGCAGCCAAATTTATCAAAAAATAAGCACCTTTTAAGTGCTCAAAAAATATTTGTGAGAACTTTAAAAAATATCATAATTAGGATATGGGCACTAATAAAAGTATTCTCTTCCTATTGTTGGAAGTTCCTCTTATATGCATTGACAAAATGCAAAATAATTTTCAAGAACTTCACGCGATCATGATTAAATAGTTAGTTTCTAACAAAGAATTCTTTTCTTGATTACATTTGAAAACATAAAAAAAAACTAATACCCAATTTTAAGCATATTTAATATTGAGTGACCCATTATATTTCTTAAATCAATAGTAATTACTTTATTTAATAAGGTAAAGAAGTTTATAAAAAATTATAATTAATTTAACTATTATTTATAAAAGTTCACAAGTGTATTTTTTAGATTTAAATAAAAGTTATTCATAAAAGCATATTCAACAAAACATTAACAAGATTATGTTATTGATCATATCGAATTTATAGAGTTATGTAAAGAATTAAGCAGATTAAGAAAATTTAAATAAATTGGTATACCAAATGTAGATTAGTGAATAACCCCTAATAATTTTTATTAAAATTTGTTACTTGGTTTCAGAATTTCTCTCATGTAATGATTAAAAAAAAAATTTTGGAATGTAAATAAACGAGTTGTGAAACAAAACATTTTTGTTAGGAGAAAATTATTATATGGTCCCTAAATTCATAATATTTAACAAACTTCAGATGATTGATTTTTTTTTATCTCAATTGTTTTTAAATCAAATCATGAAGAAATGAATTTAGAGTTTTTTGGAATAACATAAGATTTTTTGCTGCATTTAAAATAGTGAAAGCCCCTAACTTCATACTTTTTTAATTGATTGAATTATTGATTGAATGTAGGGTTTAATTGCTCAAATTCTAAATAAGGACATGCTGCGAAAAACAATCCATACTTTTTTAAATCTTGCCTTTAAGTATTATTGAGTTTTTTCATAAAACAAATTAAGAACATTGAAAATTTTAAAAGTATTAATACAGCATCAAAAAGTAATAAAAAAAAATTAGTTAAATACAAGAAATTTTTTTAAAAAAATTTAGTAAATTACAGGTGGATGGACCCTCAGATAAAAATATTGCAAGTAAAAATCTCAATCAATTTTTATCTTTATTAAATTAAGGAATAAATGAGAGACGGAAATTTAGAGGCAATAAAGCTTTGTAATTCTTGATTGCTCTGGGGATAAACATCAAAATACGTAATTAGTGAATGATCCCCATGTCAAATTCAAGGATTATGGTACTGATCTATATATAATGAGAGCGAGAAGGCCATTTAGCTTGCCAGTGACGAAGACGACAGCACTTCACTAACGATGAAATTAACAAAAGAAAAAAAAAATTTCTTTACTATTAGGAAAAAAATTGGCTACCCAGTGATCAGCAAAAATAAGAGAATTTTTCGATTTAATTTCAGAGGGCGGAAAATGAAGCCTGAAAATTCTGAAATTGAGAATCTCTTGCAAAAGGCTGCTATACATGAGAGTACCAGAAATTTTCCCACCGAATTCAGCTCAGCATACGCATATGCGGACAAGCAAATATTTAATCAAACGTGTGAAATGATTGGCAGATCGATGGTAAGTTGAAATGGATCATAGTCGAACGAATTGCGTAAACATTAAATGTTATATTATAATTATAAAACAGTCGTTGAACAGCCTGCCCAATTTTGGTTTTGCGACTACTAATGTTCAACTCAGTAGCCTTATAATTTTAAGCCCAATCCAGAAGACAAAGAAACTTCTGGATCAGTACCCCTAGAGGTATGATTTGTTATGGAAGCATAGAGGTCTCTGTGACCCGGCAGATTTAACGCATAGCAGTAACCATTTACTATACGGGGAGTACCAGGCTATCCTGGCCAGTGTAAACACCGGGATAGCTTGGTCGGTAGGGTGCTGGACCGATGTCCAAGACAGGGCTAAAGAGAATAGAAAGGCTGGTTCACTCCTTTGAAGTATCTCTCCCCGCGCCGATCCTCCGACGTCACTCCAGTGACGTCACTTTGGCGCAAAGCTCGCACTTTTACTTCAAGAACGGAGCGTTTGGCCTTACTAGCTCTAACTAATATTGGATCATTTCTTTTTGCGAGATATTCTGAGACATTTGTTATTTTCTATAATGACTTTCCTCAGTTTTTGCAGTGAATTTACAAGAATTTAAAACTATTATCGAAATGCCAGTTTGCGCGATTGCAACTTGCAAAAATTCTGATACAAAAACAAAAGGAAAATGTATAATTTTTCGCGTGTTCCCTAAAGTAAATGAACAACTATGTAAAGAATGGATTCCGAAATGACACAGTTAATATAAAACAGCAATACGTTTATTCTGTCGTTAAGAACTTTTATAAAAATTCATTATCTAAGTAGAAACCGCCTCGTTACTTCATAAAGAAAGGCAGGTGAAAAGAATTAAAAAATGGATAAAGTCAAAGAAAATTAAAATGTAAATAAAAAGTATAAATAAAATATATAGTATATAGTTGAAATTTTCCTAATTTCATAACATATTTTTTAATGTAGTTATTCTAAATATTTATGATTTTTTTTAAAAATTATATTCTCTTCAATTCAAATATCTATAAATTATATCATCGTAAATTTAAATGTCTATAAACAATTGTAAAATTTCTAATGTCATTATGAACCTAAATTATTATTTTGTTTCAGTAATTAGCGTTTAAGGTTTCCTAATGATTAAGTATGAACAAATTGCTATTAACGACGTATTTTAAAATCAGGGATTCTAAATTTAACTTAACTTATCGTTATAAAAGAATATGTAGATAAAAAAAAGTGTCGATATATGCCTTCATTTTTCCTTATAGTTAAAGTTAAAACTGAACTTTTTAAAATAAAGTATTTATCGTGTCATTTTCACCAACTAGCAAAACATTTTTATAAGTTTAAAATGGTATTTTTTTTTAATATAATAACCAAGAAAGTTTTTTTTTTGAACTATGTTTATGAACGGAAATAATGTGTTAATTACGTAAAGTTTGAAGGCTAATAACCAGAAAAAGTCAAACTTATTTTTACAAAGAGAAAGATGCGAAGTTATCATATCTTTGCTTGTGATCTCCGAGATCTGTGGACACAGTGACGTCATGAGGAGGGAAATCGTAGCTTCAGATATAAGAGCGGAGTGAACTAGCCCTTCTATTCTCTTTAGCCCTGTGTCCAAGAGGTCGCGGGTTCGATCCTCGCCAGCCGAAGAATAAATTAATGAAAATGGTAGTGAATGGTGACTGATGCACGTTAAATATGTCGAGTCTTATAGTTTTTCATGTTCCCATAACAAATCAATACCTGTGGTGGTACCGATCCAGGAGTTCACTTGTCTTCTGGATTGGGTCCAAAATTACAAGGCTACGGCTGTTCAACGATGGGTTCAAAATAAAATAAAATGAGAAAATCACGAGCCGTGATTGCTCAGGAGACAGGGCGTTCGTCTTCCAATAATGCGAACACAGGCGATACGAATTCCGCATCTGGCTTGCACCAACCATAGTGCTGACATGACATATCCTCAGTGGTTGACAGATCCTGGGTTAGAGTCCCCTTGCCGTCAAACTAACCGTGGGAGGTACTCGCTGTCTTCCTCTCCATGTAACGCAACTGCGGTTTAGCTCAAAACTAAGGATAGATAAAGGATAGCAAAAGATAGGGTGTTCCAGCCGAAATATTGTTTCGACTCTCTAGTTGTGATGTTACTCTCTGGGTGTTAGATTTTAAGTTGACGAAGGTCGAAAAGAAAGACAGCGGACTGAGGTAGCCATTTAAACCGATTGGAAGCGACCTATTTGAAAAGTGTTCATCTTTGAAAAGCAAACCTTTTGAGAAGTAAGTTCACTTTATCTTATTTAAATACATTTAAATGCTTCTTCTAATGTATTAGATATATTGTGCTGTTTTAATCAAATTTAATTTTTAAATTAAAAGCGTATCGATTATAATCACACCCTGTAACAATGAGTAACTTATTGAAAAAATTGTTACGTACTAGATTTTCTTCTAAATAAATTGTTCATTCCTTTTTAAGTTATTAAAATGCTAACTCCATTTGTTTATTTTGTATAAAAGTTACTAATATGATTTATTAGATAGATATTTTATAGATTACATAGTAATTGAGATTACTTATATTATTTTAGATTACATTAAATCTATTTTTTAGCTTTACATCGTGCAAATATTGGATTTTTCGACGCTACATTGCATTTTTTTCTTCTTTGATGTGAAAAATCTGTAATTCTTATTTGTACAATATTTTTCATATTGTATATTTTATTGTTTGTAATATATTAAGTACAAACAAAATTTACAGTGCATTTCTGTTGAATATCTTATTTATCTACGTATCAATGACAAATAGTTATTTTAATAAAAAATAGTTCTGCTTTGAAACATAAACATGAGATTTTATGTCATACTTTTTAGTAATCTGGCATGTAATATTGAAGATCAAGCAATAATACTTATCCATTTACATATATGCTAAAATAATTTTTTTTATAAATTTTCTTATTCTTTTAATTTTAGAATGGAATAATTAGTTTTCAGATTTAAATTTTGAGAAGACTGATTTTATACCTTCCTTTAAGACTTAATATGCGTTTTTAAAATTACATAACATCTTTATTTTGGTTTGAAGTTTTAGTATAAAGTTGATTTTTTATAATTATTTGACATTTAACATAGTAATGAATAAATATCAATAATATTTACATAAGTATCTCTCAATTGATTTATATAAATTATATGTATAAAATATTAAATGTTTGAATTTTTAACTTAAATTTTCAGTAGTGAATAATTGTTATAGTTTCTTGTTTAATTCAAATTTTTAAAAATTCTTTGCAGCTTTAATTCGATTAAGTACATTAAGCAAAGATGAAGTCTTTTTAAGATTAAATATTTTTATTTGTTACCAGGTATGTAATATAGTAGGCAATGCTAGATGCATCAATATTTACTAAGGCCTGGTACCTATAAATTTAAATATTTACACATGCATATAAAAACAATTGTTCTTATTTTTTTGTTTTCAATTTTGAATTATTAGTACAATTTTTCTAATTTTAAATTCTTGAAACACAGATTACTCATATATACAAAATTTTAATTTATGTTCTTAAAATTATACTGTAGTTTTAGTTCTGATTTTCCATTTGGTTTGGTTTAAAACATATAAACATCAGGTCTTATTTAATTTTTTAGTATTTTCTTATTATGTAATATGTAAAATATAAAGCAAGTATTTATCAATTGCTGCTTAATTTTTTTCTTAATTAGTCTATTTCCAGTTTTCCAAAATTAATAAATTTTCTGATTTTACTAACTTAAAACAGGATTTTATCTACATTTAAAATTTTAAGCAACTTTATTTTGATTTGCATATTAGTTTTGGTTTGAAGCATTTTGAAATCTTATCAGCATTGAAGCATATGAAATCTCATAAATCTTATATTACTGTTTTGCTTTTTTTAAATTACAGGGATGAGATTAGCCAAAACGCAAAAAAGCTGAATTTCCACGATATTAAATTTTACGCAAGCGCAACCCTTTAATAATAAATTCCAGACAGTTTAAGGTAATAAATAATGTATTAACATACAATTGTGTACTAATCTATTATTATAAAAACGATTACATTGATACTTAACATTTAGTGGGGGAAAAATTACCAATTAACAAAATAAAGCTGGAAATTATATTTTTCCTCAGTTCACATAAGAGACAATTACTACTTGAAAAACTACCTGGTTTAGCAAATTAAAACTACTGAGAATATAAATTAATATTTTATTTCTTTTAATAAATACTGTTATGTGATTTATAGCAAATATATCAGTAATATTACTTTTCAAATTATATTGGGAAAAAAAACTTTAACAATGGACCGAGTCATTATGTTCATATTATAGTCTAATCTAACTACAGCCCTCTGAAACATATCAATAACAGTGACGTAGAAATATATAGTAACTCCTTAACATACAAAAATTGCTATTTTAGTTTGAAAAATTACATGACAATCAGCAACTGTTTAGATAATTGTTTTTTATTTGATAAGAATTTTGCATTTTATAGCATAAATAACAGCAATTATAAATAAAATTTTGATGATGAGTTAATTAACTCTTTTTCCCCAAATTTTTTTTTTAATTAAATCCCTTTTTAAGTGATTGCTTTTGTTTGCTATATCTTTTATGTTTGCTATATTTAGTCGTTAGTCCATCTTCAAACATCTTGTGACAAATCCTATTTTTCTTCTTTCCAAGCACAGAATGTAAGTTTTGAAAATATTCCCTTCCAGTTTCTCGGATGTTGTAACACTTACATATACTAATAATCGTCGTTAGAAAAACAGTCACCTTTATAGTAACTAATTAAAAAAAAAATTTACTTCTTACAAGAATCGCGATAGTTGATCTTAAAATTGCGTGAATATGAATAACAATTATGGATTTTGAAATCACATGAATATGAAACTAGATATACGATTTTGAAAATGAGAAAATACAAACTGGGATATAGAATTTTTAAAATGCGTAAATACAAATCACGATTCATAATTTTTAGATAGCGTAAATACGAATCATGATGAGTAATTTTTAGATTGCATAAATAAGAATTATGATGCATAACTTTTAGAATGCGTGAATGCGAATCCCAATGCCTTACTTTAAAATCGCGTATAAATACGAAAATCAATGTTTGATATTATAAACCGCATGAGCAAATCAACACATTGAATTTTAAACTTGCGTGAATACGAATCGCTACATAGGTTTTTAAAAATACGTAAATACGAATCACAATATCGGATTTTTAAATCTCGTAAATAAGAATCGCAACGTACAATATTCAAATCGCGTGAATAAGAATCGCAACACGCAAATATGAAAAGCTATGTTTGATATTAAAATCGTGTGAATAAGAATCGAGATATTAACAGATTCCAGGCTTGGGGACCTCTAAAAGGTTTGTCAGAAGCAGCGTCGTTTGAACTATGAAAATCGGATCTATCTGGAGGGCGGGTAAAAAATTCGGAAAATCTTATCTGCTGCTTGTAAAAGGGAGAAAATAGGTAAAATAAGTAAAAATGAGAAAGGATTGTAGTTTGAATTTTCTGCTTCTCTTTGAAAATAGGTGAATTTTCTGAAAAAGCGGAATACTTGTAAATAAAAATGAAATTTTTAGAAAATCAGAATTTTCGATAAAAAAGCTGAAATTTAAGAGATAAAAGTGAAAAAAACGGAAATCCGCCAAAAAGCGGAAAAATCTCATCCCTGAAATTACCTGACATTTTTTCAATAACATTAAAAAACAATAAAGTAACTGTTTCTAGTACTTCAAATAATTTAAATACGCAATAAAGCAAAATTAGAATTACATATAGTTTTAATTTTGCTTTACTAGCAAATATTTTTGAAATCTATATATACATTTTATGAAGACTAACACAGATGATTGTACTATAAATGACAGTGAAAACAATAAAATAATTTTTTTAATGAAAATAATAAAAACTAATTTCAATAGATTAAACATAGCATATTATTTTATGATGTGCTATGACTTTATATATTTATTGCTAAATTTTTAAATATAGGTTTAATATTACTTTGCATCTTTAGTTTATTTCAAAACATTATGCGTATGAAGTCGTACATTTTTTTAAACCTAGTCAACTTGTAAAATTTTTTTCTTCAATTATTTTATGCCTTACATGCTATCAAGTGATATTATCTACTACACTAATATCCATAGAAGTAATTGTCTGTGTAAAAAATTAACAGACATTAAGCCTTAATTTTAATTAAATAGCAGTAATTCTGTTATTGTTGTTTTTACATTACATAAGTAAAAATTCTTTAAAATTTATTTTTTTACTTGTAATAAAAAATCTCACTAAGAAAAGATATCACTGACTATAAAAGCTATTACTGGAACTATTTGACACAGATATTGCTAAAAAAGAGCAATATAAAACATTTAAAAAATAAAAAAATTCATTAAGTTTTTGAAAATGTAAATTAAATTTTTTTTAATTGAGCGTTATTAGAAACTAAACAAAAGGATACAAAATTTAACGCCCAAAAGTCAATTATTTTTCAAATTATAACTGTTTAAAATTTATTAAACTTATCAATTTTCAAAATTGCATAGCTCAGAAACTGGTAAAAAAAAAATCAGAAACTTGGTATATTTCAAATTAGAAGCAGGTTCAATGCTAAAAATAAATAAATACTGAATTGTTCACATAATTTTTTTTTTTTTTAGTTTTATTATTATTGCTTGATTTGATATGGAATCACTCAATTTTGTTCATAATTTTGCATGAAATAAGAATGAAAAGCAATAAGATATTTTTTCACCATTTTAGTTACAGAAAGAGACTATTTTAAAACAAATTATGTGACTATTTTGCCATGATATTTTGAATCTGTTTCAAATACTTTTTTTTAATTTCTTAGTTTTCAAGCATTAGCTTCACCCATATGTTATAAATTTGTTAAAACTGTTCCTGAAATTATAATGATGATATTTAATTTATAATTTTAGATGCCGTTTCAATTAGAAGTATATTAAAATTGAGTTTTTTTATTATTTTTTATTTGTTTTTTAAATTCATCTCAAATTAGATATTTATTCTTTTGTAAATAAATGGAACATGCTATATGCATTTCCTTTGCAGATGCCACGATCATACTGTGTACCTGGGTACCGTTCTAGTTACGAAGGAGAAGCATATAGAAATATCACTAGTTTCCCAAAAGATTTAGAATGAAGGAATCAATGGGAGAATCTCTCTCATCAAAAAGACTTTCAAGCTACTGATTCTACAGTTATCTGTTTTAAGTACTTTGAAGAACGCTTTATTGAAAGAGAAGATAAAGGTACGAGTAGATGGTTCGATACTTGTTGTACCTCGAAAGAGCACAGACTTAACTTCTGATGCATTCCCCTCTATTCTCCCAAATTTACCTCATCATTACTTAACCAAGGAACTAAGGCTCCCAAAAAAAAAGCACCAGAAGAAAGATTTATTGCTCTTGAAAAAAGAAGGTAAGAAGAATTTAAGCAATGGTCTGCTGATGACAAAATTAAAGATTATGAAGATTTTATATAAAATTTTGAAAAGAAGCTGCCAGACCAGTGAATTGTCATTCATAAAAAAGATAATATTTTCATTTTTATTCATGAGTATTCCATGCATTTTTTAGTATAGTACAAAAATCTTTATTTTTGTACAGTTTATCAGCATTATTGTGAATAAAAACTTTTCCAATCTTTAGTATCTTTGTATGGGTTTAATTTTAAGAAATATTTACTTCATATGGTTTATAGTTTGAGCAGGAAAAGATTACGTTATGTATTCAGGGGTCTGCCCA
Organism: Parasteatoda tepidariorum; assembly: GCF_982258835.1. NCBI lineage: Eukaryota > Metazoa > Arthropoda > Arachnida > Araneae > Theridiidae > Parasteatoda > Parasteatoda tepidariorum. The sequence continues at coordinate 129,194,745 of NC_141755.1, read as the reverse complement.
GACATTTTGTGAGAGATTCTTTTTTTGTGAAATTGTGAAAAAATTACTCACATTCCTTCAACCAGGGTCCGCTTTTATGAATTTGTGCAAATAGGGTCTGGTTGTTGCAACAAACTTTTTCAAGGAGTTTTTAAATTGTAAATAGATATAAGATTATGCTCGGCACTGTAAAATTATGATAAAAAAAATAAATTTTCAAAAATAAACAGCAATTGCTGCTTCTAATTTAGAGATGCAACATTTGGTATTTAGCTTATACTGTTGAACGCAGAATATTAATTTCGGGCGAATAATGGAAGAATCGTCTGCCGAAGACAAAACTTAATTCGTTTACATCCATCTTTCTTGTTTTCTGCCCTGGGAAGAGTTTATGCGATTAACAAAATAATAATGAGGATAAACAAATTTGTGAAGGGTCCGATTAAATGAAAAATCATTTTGTGAAGGGTCCGTTTTTATGAAAAGAAATTTTGTGAAGTGTCCGTTAACGGACCCAAATTTCTTCTAAACAGACCCCTGGTATTAAGGTATCTGATCACCTTTTTTCCGTGAAATTTAATCAAAATATCAATTTTTAGGTTTTGATAATTTCATATAAAACAAACGTTTATCTTTCTAAATCCGTTTTAATTTTGTCTCTATGTACAGTAGAACTTAAGTTATAGCATTTTTTGCAAAGCTCTGTCACGAAATATTGAAACCGGAAGTTGTTTTCTCTCAAGCGGAAGTCGAAGTTTTACCCCTTTTGGTTTCAGTTTCTGTTTGAAATTATCGTAAATGACGTATTATTGAATAGACTTGATTTAAAATGAATTTTATTATTATGTATTTGGAATAGCAACAAATTTAGAGACTATTTTGAAACTTTGATCTGACAACAAAGTCAATAATCAGATCCTTGTTTATTTTTAAACTTGCGATAGCGTTTTGAATTAGTTACCTTTCAATTGCTTTTATTTTTGATAATTTCTTGTTAATTTTTATTTTATTTTTGTGTTATTTAGTTTTATTATCGTTATATTTGTTTTATTGCCGTTATTTCTTGTTATTACTTTCCAATTATGGAAAAATCTATCGCCAGGAAACGAAAACGTCGCTTCCAAGGAAATCAGTTTTCAGCACAACAGTTGCAAACAAATCTTGAAACGTCTGTAAGTTTTACAAAAAAAAATGAGCATTTGGATGTTTCTGATGTTCTGATAATCAAATTCTACATAATATAACCCAGTGCATGAATGCATATTCTTTCCATGCTTATACACAACACCGTTGGACAAAACCATTTTCTGTCAAAATTTTAATTACTGCAGCATAAATATTTTTATTTACATGAATATTTCCAATGCATGAATTTCAATTTTTTATTTCATTCTTTTTTCTTGAAATTAATATACGCGCATATAACATTGAATATCCTTAGGTATAATCATAGTTATAATGAGAAATGTTTTTCAATTTGTTTTTGCATTTCACTTTATCAAAGTGGCTTAGAACTTTTTTTGAATGTGTTTTCATCGTTTTTATTTTCATAGTAAAATACAGTTACTCAATAACTTTTTACAATTATTAATTTTTCAATGCACTCAAAAAGAATTTTAAAAAAGAAAAAACCATGTATAAATCAATGTAAAAGCATTTTTATGAATTATCGAAGGAAATAATTTAATATTTTATACAATTATCAAGGAAAAATCTTAACGCTCAGATTTTCAAACACTAAAAAATTTTCTTTTTAAATGTTTCACCATAGTTCAGTTCTTGATTTAGTGTTTGAAAATCATTTCAAGCACAAATGATATTAAAAAACATTGATGTGCTTTGAAGTCATTCTGTAAAGTGAACGTATCTCAAATTTTGTAAATTTCTTCCATCTCTTACTCAAAATTAAAATATTGCATAAAATTTTAAAAAAAAGTAAATTTTTACAAAATTTCTATTATTTTGGACAATAAAAATGTTATTATTTGGATAATCAGGCAGTTTAATCTAATATTTTACAATTATATATTAATAAAGTTCAAGTATAATGTTATTTTGTGTTTTTCTCAAAATGCATTTTTCCGATTTTTCAACCATCGCAAAACACAAAATCTCAAAAACTTTCATTAGATTTTCCTCAAATTTTTTTTGTGCATTCGTATTAAATGGTTCTAGGGAATGAACCTTGCTTTTGGATCTAAATTGATTTTCTCACATTTTGTAGGAGTTATCTTGAAAAAAAAGTTTCTGATTTGTAGCATTTTTACCCGTTACTTTATTAAAATGGTTGCTAATTTTTAAAATATTGAATTACAGAGCTATAAGTGGTTCATTCCAGGCAGCAGTGGTTTCTAATTCTCTAACACTTTACAGAATTGGAAAATATCAATTTGTTTTGGACTTATAACAGTAAAAAATATTCAATAGCTTTATTTTCCTAAAAACTATTAATATGTTTTAAGGACTGTATCATAAGCATGTTAAATAATGAAGTGAAGTTCAATTAAATTATCACTTTCAATTAAGATCTTAAACAAACTGTTCTGACATGCAAGGGAGACTTAAAATTATTAATCTGAAGAAAAGAAAAAGCAAGACATTCTTTTCTAACATGTTACCCACTTGCTCGTGACGTCACAATTCTTACTTGAAGGCTTGTTCACCCTATCTAAGAGTTATTGGTTAGCTCCATCAAAATGTCCTCCACAAGGGCACACCCAATGGAAAAAGCACCCGGGGTTTTAAGAAAGGAAAATCGAAAATAAGCACATTTAAGCACTTCCTGAAAAAGCTAAGCACCATGCTGGTAAGATCCCCAAAGAATGAAAGTTGAGGATATACAAGAATCAAGTAAGTGTTAAAGTTATGTTTGAGGGTATTTTTTTTTTCTGGAGAAAATTTTGAAAATATAGTCAAAACAGGAAAATCGGTACTTACCATACTAAAAATGAAGTGCATTTTTCACAAAGTTCAGTCTCCCAACCCTTATTAGTAAATTCAAATAATATTCTCAAGAAGTCTCACACATAAATAAAGGGCGGGTACATCAAAGCACACTCCAGTTCACTAGAAAAGAGGAAATTAAAGAATAAATATAAATATAAAAACAGATATGAAAAATCAGAGAATTTAAATAACACAGTCAATACTCAATATCGTAGTTTGAGCAGAAATGATTGTTATAATGTGAGGTTGCTGTATCATGAATGCAAACGAATACTGTCATAGCCAAAAAAAAAAAAAAAATATTTGGGGGTGGGATATATTTATCGACCATGTCAGCCTTCATTTTTGGAAAGGAACATGTCTTACATACTAGTGAATTGTAAATGTAATTTTGTAGCGGTAGACACACTACAGTACTCCCCCCCCCCCAGAATTATAGCTGTGACAGAATTCGATGAACGGATACCACTGGTTGATTCATTGCTGTTTTGAGAGAAGTCGGGAGAGCTGTATTAAGATCACCCCACTTTTTAGGGCTGATAGTGAGAGTTGTATTAAGTTCACGATCATGGTCGCTCCTGTGTTGCCTTCAGCAGTAGAGTGAATACGTTGTGTGTGATCGAGACTGAGTAGCAACAGCTCGAGGTGGATATTGTAACAGTCACAAGTAGCAAGTCAACTGTGGACCATCCATCGAAGTAGGCGTGTTCAAATCGAAGTGGGAATTTCCTGTCCAAGCAGGCATGTTCACATCACGTCCGAGTCCTCAATGTGGGGGGATATATTTATCGATGATGTCAACCTTCATCTATGAAGAGGTACCCCAACGTAGAACCGAGTTAACATGTCTTATTTACTAGTGAGTAGGAATTGTAATATTGTAGTGGTAGACGCACTACATTTCACTTTTATCATATTTTAGAAGCAGAGATATTTAGTACTAAAGCAACTTTTTCTTTTCATTAATATATCATAAAAGTGACAGTTAAAATAATACTTATATATATGCTCTATAATACCTTAATATGCTCTGTCATGGCTGCTATTATAGATAATTGACATTTCACCAAGTTAACTGAAAAGGCCAGATGTTTTAACCTCAAACGAAACCATACAATTGGTCTGACATAGCACGAAAAGAGTGAATGAAATGTTTATATAAGAAAAGTATTATTGATAAATTTATTGTATCCTTTAAAAACAGCCAAATGAGAGTGCAAGAATCTCACCGAACCCAGCTCAGTCGACGCACATGCGGACTCGCAAGTATTTTATCAAACATGTAAAAGGATTGACGCTTTTACACGCCATGGACCAATGGTGCGCCGAAATGTAATGTGGTTAAATGAATTGTGAAAACGCTGAATAGAACAATGTGGAAAGCACGCATACGTGGTGAAAATCGACATGGTAAAGAAAAAAAAATCTCATTTTCGAAAAGGGAAAATTAAACACTTTTTAAAAACATCCAATAAAAAAAACACCTGTAAGGTCGTTGAAAAAAAGAATATCGAAAATAAGAACCTTTAAGCACTTTTTTAAAAACGATACACACCATGTAACATATTTCTGAATAAACATATATTATATAAGCTTATATTATATATAATACTAGTGGGCTGCGCCCCCTGCTCGCTAACGCTCGCCAACCCCCGAAAATTGCTACGCAATCTTATATGGTTTGCTTCGCGCACCAAGATCGCTTCGCTCGCTACTAACTTATAGGTACATTGCAAATGCACAAAATTCTAAGAATTCAAAACAATCATTCAAATCCATGTAAAAAAATTACATCTTTTTAGTAAATACTAAGTCATTAAAATAAATTTGAATTCAAATAAATGACATGTAATTCGTTAAACCTATTAGAAATGTGCTATAGTATAATTCGTGATATAAATCAAAATTCGTCATATATAAATTCGCGAAAAAAAGCGCTTTCGACAAAATACTAAAATAGAGATCTATCGACAAAGACTACTCACTTCGGCCTAGCTTAATAGTGTGAGATTGCCGCAGCTGATGCTCTCTGGTTATTTCAGTTTCCGTTTTTAAAAGCGCTTATGTTGAGTCACCTCAGATAGATTTGGCATGTGACATTTTTAGCGGCAATCATGGGTCGATTCGCCGTGTAACAGAAATAGTAACGTAAACAAAACAAAGCAAACGTTGCCACCGGCGGAAAAGAAATACAGCCAAAATTTGGGAGCCACGTAAGAGAATTATATATATTAGATATTTAGATCTATTGGTAAAAAGAAGTGATTTTTCTAATGGCTATATCACACGAGAGAAAATATGTGCAACTGCAAGTGTAAGTGCAACTGTAAGTGAAATTTCTCCAAACATTGCTCGTGTGATATAGAAATTACGGTTGCACGAAATATCTGCAACCGTTCAGGCAATTTCTTTCATGAACCAATCAGATTGTTTGCTTTTTATGACGTTTCAATTTTATGTGATGACATATACAAATGTAAATAAAAATGGCGGCGACGTTAGGAAGAGGATGATCGGATGAAATTTTTTTATAGATGAGACGGAACAAGTTTTTAGTTTAATAATAACATTTCCTTTAAAATGAAAGCATTAAAAATACTTTCGCACTATGAGATGACCATCTCAATGCAGTTGATGTACTACCATAACAGGAACCTGCACACGATTTTAGTATCGGTGAGTATAGTAAATTATTTTTGCGATAAATTTTCTTTTAAAATATTTATTTATTTTAAGCTAATAAAATTAAAACTTATTATAATTTGTTCCAATCAAAGTTTTAATTACTTTAAATAGAAATGATTTCTATTTTTATATATGTAAAGATTTATACTGGCGAAAAGCTTTACTTTGAAATATTCGCCAAGCAACTCGCCAAACTTTTTTCAGTATTATAACATAAAATATAATAATGATTATATTTCTTTATTTTTAAATTTTAATCTTTGTTTCTGTTGATTGTAAAAGCATGTGTCCGATTATTTGAAAATTTTATAGTTATTAGTGAAATAATTATTTTATTCTTCCCTAAGAATTCTTTTAATTTTTGAAAATCTCATTTTAAAACAAGTTAGAAAATATGTGTGGTAAATATTTACCTTGTTTCTCACAAAGTTACCCCATTTTCCAGTAATTATTGAAAAGTATTACAAGAAAGGTAGTATATTATATATAAAAAGTAATTATTAAAAATGCAAATTCCCAATCTCCTTGTCTGTTTCTACATTCATCCCTTCTATTTTTTTTTTGTGTATGATGATTTGCATAATATTTTGTTTATAATTATTCAAAGTTAACTAATGATACTTTACTTTTTATTTATACTTCACATTTATCTCTTGATACTTAGCTTTTCTATAATGACAGTAAGTATGTAAGTGTACCTTACTAATTTTTCAATATACTTACATTTTTAAGAGCCTTCGTTTATAAATACAATTTATTTTTCTTGAAACAAATTTCAATCCAAACATAAGAACTACAAAACTAAACACACCTGCCATCTTTCATTAGTGTATAGAATAATCTTAGAACTATAATCAAAATATCTGTCAAACTTAAAATAAGTTTAAAAGGGATACCTAAGGACTTAAATGATTTCAAATTAATGGCATTTAATCTTCCTTATTCTAATAATGTGTTGGTGAAATTTTATCATGAAAGTAATTTCTTTCTTTTATTTCAGATATTTCGTATAATCCTGTAAGGTTTATCTGGTAAAGAAGGAAAGAGATGTAATACTGTTTTTATGGAAGAAATTAAAAAATAAGAAATAAAAATGAATAATGTTCTAAATGTTTCACTTGACAATAAATGTTTTATTTTTTAAATTGATTCTTGTATTATTTAAAATGCAAAACAAAACACGTAAAAGACTATAACAAAATAATATGATACATAAAAAGTATGTTCTTAATAAAATATTGTTTTTTTCTTAGTTATTAATAAATTTTAATCTATATACTGTATATTACAATAAATTTGTCCCAAAATAAATCCTATAATTTTTAATTAAATTATCTTATACCAATAATGAATGTTTTAAATTTTACAATAATAAAATGTAAGTATGACATTGAAAATCCTCTTATATTTAAAAGCAATTTTACTAAGAAAGTGGAAAAAATTATTTTCATAAAAGTGATATTCCTGATATGCAATGTGTAAATGAATAAAATTGATGATCCCTTCATGTAATGTAAATTAATTTGATGAAAATAAAATTCTGAGATATTGTAGTATAGACAAGTCTGACATTATTTATTATGTATTTTTTAGACTCAATTTAAAAAATAGAATTGTGTTGATAGATCTAATAGTTTTGATGTTATAAATATTTTATGAGTGAAAGGTAATTCAAAAATTTTATATTTCATACATTAAACCATCATTTCTTCTACAGAATTATTTCAAAGGACTATGTTTTTGAATTAAGCTTAAAAAATAAATTTGAAGAAATGCCTTACTTGATTAGATAGCAATGTCAGTTGCATAAAGTGGTATAAGTCATAAAATTGTCCTTTCTACACATGAAACTTTTTATAAATTTTCGAATTGTTAAACTATTAAATCAGACAGCTTGTTTTTATTCTCATTCGATTTAGTGTTTACATAGATAATGATACCGCACTTGCCTAGCTAGCACGTTACATAGTAAATATATATAAATAAACTATGCTTTTACAGGGTGCGGAGCCAAATCTTTCAACAAAAAATAAGCAACTTTAAAGAACATTTTAGGCACTCAAAAAATATTTTAAAGCTCTAGGTAAATTGACAAAATGCAAAATAATTCTCAGACTTTACATGATCATGATAAAATAACTAGAATTTGACAAAGAACTGTTTTCTTGATTATATTAGCCATTAAAAAAATGATCAAGAGATTTTTCGGTTCGATTTCAGAGGGTGGAAAATAAAGCCTGAAATTGAGAATATCTTGCAAAATACAGCATGAGAGAGCAAAAATCTCACCGAACCCAGCTCACTAGACGCACATGCGGACTCGCAAGTATTTCACCAAACCTGTAAAATGATTGGCGCTTTCATACGCTATGGACTGACGGTACGCTGAAATTGATCATGGTTGAATGAATTCTGCTGTTGTTAATTTACGTCGCACTAGAGTTGCACAATGGGCTATTGGCGACGGTCTGGGAAACATCCCGGAGGATGATCCGAAGACATGCCATCACAATTTTGATCCTATGCGGAGGGGATGGCACCCCCGCCTCGGTAGCCCGACGACCTGCGAACGAAGTTGAGCACTTTGCGGTAGCACAGTTTAACGAGGACCCATACCGCACACCCTCGGTCCCTACGCAGACTGATCCAAGTGGTCACCCACCCGCACACTGACCATGGCCAGTGATGCTTGACTTCGGTGATCTGCTGGGAACCGTGTCTTAACGATCAGTCCAGTGCGGGACGAATGAATTCTGAAAACGTGAAATAGAAAAATGTGAAAAGTACGTTTTTACATAATATGTGGCGAAAATCGACATTCCCTTTCATAAATCTCATTTTCGAAAAAGGAAAATAAGGCACTTTTTAAAAACACTTATTAAGGAAAGCACCTTTAAGGGCCTTTAAAAAATGAAAATCAAAAATAAGCACCTTTAAGCACTTTTTAAAAACGCTACGCACCATGTTCTATACCTTAGTCACTCAAATCAAGATGAAAAAAATCGTCAAAATTCTAGATAGTATTCAAGTCCATCCCCCTTTCACCCCCTTATCCTTTTAGGGACACAACATGATATTCATTGATATCTTAATATCATTTTATATTATGAGGTAGAAATCATAATCCTTTTTATACTATGCTAACTAAACTACTAACTCAGTGGCGCGACAGCCCATTAAGAGGGCCAAGGCCGACTGTGCCCATCTCAGTTTTCTTGACCTTGGGCTCTGGGGTGCAGGAGCATATGTTCCGGTCAGGTGGTCAGCCGAACGCGGAACCCCCAGTGTTAGTTCCCAAGCATGCTTGGTACTCATTTTATCGACCCACTGAAGGGATGAAAGGCTGAGTGAACCTAGCCCGGCCCGAGGATCGAACCAGGGACCTGTGGCACGACAGCGCGAAGCGCTACCGCTCAGCCACCGGGCGTCTTATACTATGCTACTTCACTTAAAAAGCACTTTTTAAAAATGCTACGCACCATGTTTTATACATTAGTCACTCAAATCAACGTAAAAAAATCGTCAAAATTCTAGATAGTATTTAAGTCCATCCCCCTTTCACCCCCTTATCTTTTTAGGGACGCAGCATGAAATTCAATGATATCTTAATATTATCTCATATTATGAGGTAGAAATCATAATCCTTTTTATACTATGCTACTTCACTAATGGGGAAATAAAGTTTTCAGAATTTTAATTTGCTGCTGAAGAAAAGACTTAACACAAATACAAATGTAAAAAATTAAATCAAAATCAATCAATATTCTACAGCATCTTTACGAACATCGTTGAGAAACTATGATATAATAGAATCATATGATAAAATTAAATATGAGCCAAAAGTAAAGATAAATAACAAAATATGGTAACCCAATTACATGCAACCGTTCAGGCAATTAAGCAACCCTTTCGGCAACTCCGAACGGAGGAATTTCACTTACAGTTGCACTTACACTTGCACATATTTTTCTCTCGTGTGATAGAGGCATAAGTAGTCATTTTTTTAAAATAACATTTATATTGTTATAACGTTATATTGTTGAAACAAATTTGATGAGTTCACATACTTAATTTAATATTTTCGCTTACCAAACGGAAGGATAGATTAACAACTTGTTTGTTGTTGCCTGCATCTCATTGTGCATGTAGCTGATCGTTAAGTTCTAAATCATTTAACAGATCTCTTTAACTGTAATTTATAACAGTATATTAATGTTATTTGCTCAAAAATAATAATTATTAGACCACCTTTCTAAATAACTTTATCTTAAAATGTAAGGCAGATTTACATTATAATACTAATAAAAAAACAGCAATTCTCTTAGTTTTAAACTCTTGAATTAAAAGCGTAATAATAGCAGTACAGGAAAATAACTTTAAGTTAGGGATTCAAAAATATTTAAAGAAAAGCATGACTTTTATTAATTTTATGCTGACTACAACCAAAACAATAAGGAGACGAATGAGGAAAAACTGGATCACACCACGTGATTTTCTGGCCAATAAAAATGCACTGACAACAATGGAAAACTGCGACACCATCATTAGAATTTTATATATAGTAAGAAATATTTGTCAACAAATATTATTTCCATTAAAGCACTGAGCCGGAACAAAATAACCCATTGGAACTTGTCCGTCACTGCAATATGACTTTCTCTTTATCATTTCTAGTTAGCAACTCAAGAATATTTTGAAGAATAGAAGCAACTCAAGAATATTTTGAAGTTGAACATCACCAATGTAACCATTTAGATTATGGTAATTCGTTATAGGACGTCATTTTATGATTCCTCAATTTTATTCCATCAATTCTCAGCTTTCTATCTCGATCAAGTTCGCATATCTTTCTTATTTTTTATTGATTCATTAATTCAACTATATTTAAAACAAAGTATTAAATGTTTGACTTAAATAATATTTTTATAATGTAATGTAAATTAGAAAATATTTAATTTTTTTTGTCAAAGATGTTAAATAAACAATATTTAATTGGACAAAAAAGTTAATCACACTTATGATAATTTTTGTAATAATTTGGTAAATAAAGTGTTAAGTACAGGCAAAGTTAGATACAAACACGGCATGCAACAAGAAATTCGCTATTACGACAAATTTTCAGGTTACTAACAAAATTTTGTCATTGAAGATCTAAAAAACAATTACAGGGGTCTGTCCAGACATTTTATGAAAGGTTCGTTTTTGTAAAACTGTGAAAAAAATCACACGTAATTTCTGAATATAAAAAAAAAACCTTAAATCACATTCTTTCAACCAGGATCCTGCTTTTATGAATTTGTGCAAATAGGATCCTGTTTTTGCGAAAAACTTTTTCAAGGAGTTTTTACATTGTAAATAGATACAAAATTATGCTCAGCACTGTAAAACTATAATTAAAAAAAATTTCAAAAATAAACAGCAATTGCTGCTTCTAAATTAGAGATGCAACATACAAATGTATTTGGTATTTAGCCTATACTGCTGAACGCAGAATATTCATTTCGGACGAATATGGGAAGAGGTGTCTGCGGAAGACAAGACTTAATTTGCTTACATCCATCTTTATTTTTGTCCCCTTGGGAAGAGTTTATTCGATTAACAAAACAATAACGAAGATAAACAAATTTTTGAAAGGTCAGATTAAAAGAAAAATCATTTTGTAAAGGGTCCGTTAGCGGACCCAAATTTCTTCTAAGCAGACACTTGTTTTATATAAAAATTTAAAAATTTCAATCTTACCACAGTAGAAATTTGTAAGCCCAACAAACAATTTCGGCTCTACCTTCATCGATTAAAAGGAAACGGCTAAAACTAACTTTCGTCCAACATTCTTCTTATTTGTCTTCGAACATCATCGGCAAAAAAATTTCATTTAGTGTACTAATCCATTAAAATTATGGCCAAAACAAATTTTAGCAACCTTTCCCCTTCTAAAAACCACAATTGTAAATGAATTTGTTGGCAAACCAACCAAAAATGAGTGTACAAAAATTTTTTTAGCTTTCTCTTTGCCTAGTAAGTAAAATGTTTCATCTTGTAGGAAATCGTAGTTCCACTTTGGTTTGATAAAATTTATTGTCTAAAGTTCTTTTTGTCTTTCAGATTTTGCACATTTGCTCTTGCCACGGCATTTGAATAGTTATAGACGAGGACTGTTCAGAATTTTTTTGTGTCTCAAGTTCACGGAGTTTATTCAAACTCTCTTTAGCACGTGCTGAAAACTACAAATTTGAAGTGTGCCTTCAAACGTTAAATTTTTTTAGAAAATATTTAGAGCTGGTAGCTTAGCAAAAATTAGCATCAATTCTCCTACCAATACAAAAAAAAGTCATAACTTTTTATACCCAGGAAACACTAGACAGAATTCTACTTCCAAATGTTAGCTCATTGTAGTAATTCGTGACCCAACAAAAAAATAGATCGAATTTTAGTGTCCTACGTCAGCACTACTTATAACCTTCTTCCCCCATTGCTAGAAAAAATAAACAAACCACAAAGCCCTTTTCTTTATATTTGAACAACCCGAAAATTTCTGAATAGGTAATTAAAATTCTTACCAGAACTATCATGCAGAGGAAAATACTTTTCCTCTTTTTCATGTCAAGACACGTCCTAAAAAATGCAAAGAACGCTTATCAGCATTTCAAAAGGAACAATTAAAAATAATACTGCTTAATTTACAACATTGCTCATGCATTATGTGCATAATTTATTAATAATATTTCCCCCCTTGCCGTTAGACTAACCGTGGGAGATTTTCGTGGTTTTCCTCTTCATATAGCGCAAATGCGGGTTAGTTCTATTAAAAAGTCCTAAAAGAAGGCAAATCCAGGAGTTCTCTTGTCTTCTGGATTGTGTTCAAAATTACAAGGCTACGGAGTTGAACATTAGTAGTCGTACACAAAAAATTGGGACGGCAGTTCAAGGACCATTATAAAATTAAATAAAAAGTATTATTTATTATAAAGAAAAAATAAATACTGAACAACTTTCATTCTATGAACCCATGCTTCTCATTAACATATTTCTGTTTATCAAAGTTAGCCCGCTTAGCAAAGATATAACAATTCCAAAACAAGCTTTAGCTAACTTTTGAGCCAAAAACTGATAATTTTTACCACAGAACTCTTTACTCATTTTAACAACTCGTCATCCTACCATACAACTTAAGGATCTAGCAAACACAAGTTTCAATTTAGCTTTAAAAATGTTAACTAACCCATTATAAGAAAACGTTGGGTGTAGGACTGGGCGATATTAGAAATTATATATCGTGATGCATCGTCAGTTTAACATCGCGATATAGCGATGTATCGCGATATAGTATTTTTTAATTTCATTTACTTGTAAGGCACAGAAAGTCATATTTCTATCAAAACTTCATACTCAGATTGATTTAAATCAATTTATAAATTTGAAGATATATATGTTTTGCTTAAGAGAGATATTAAATAAATTGACTACAATGTACAAATCTTACTTAAAATATTTATTGAAATGTCTATTTAGAAATTCATAATACGCGTAAAACAAAGTGTTAAGAATTTTTTTAAAGCGTTTTTCACAAATTAATATTTTCTTGTACTATTATGCATAAATAATTGCATCATCTTACTTGCATAATTATTAAGTTTGATCGTAATGTTCAATTTCTAAATGAAACGTTAAAAATTATTTGTATGTTTAAAACAAAGTGCTAAATAAATTTTAGAAGAAAAAAAAACGCCTTTAAAACACTATTTTTTATTATTATCATTTCAGTTATTATAGTTCATTTACGTCACACTTGAGCTGCACAATGGGCTATTGGCGACGGTCTGGGAAACATTCCTGAGGATGATCCGAAGACATGCCATCACAATTTTGATCCCCTGCAGATGAGATGGCACCCCGCTTCGGTAGCTCGACGACCTGAATGCGAAGTCGAGCACTTTACGGTAGAACAGTTTAACGAGGATCAATACCGCACACCCTCGGTCCCTAAGCAGACTGATCCAAGTGGTCACTCACCCGCACAATGACAGCAGCCAGTGATGCTTGACTTCGGTGATCTGCAGGGAACCGTGTCATAGCGATCAGTCCACTGTTGGACCTTATCATTTCAGATAAATAATTAAATTAAATAATGACCGAATTATGAACGAAAAACAAAGTAAGATTTAATTTCTTAAAACTAAAAAAATTGTGATATTCGATAATATATTTAGCTAATTAACAAATAATATGAAAATAATATTTTTTTAAAAAAAATTATTATACTCTCTAATAAAACGAAGTGCTAAATGATTTAAAAAAATGAATAAAATACGCAAACCTGTCAAATTTTTTTTGTAAAAGCAAAGTTGATTGACTTATGTCCAAATCCAAATGACAAAAATAAATTTTGTTTTAACTTTATTTCTAAAAATAAAAACAAGATTTATAAATTTAAAATCAGTAATAAAAACTCATGAAATTATTAGAAGTTTCATACAAAAAGTTTTTAATAAATTAAAAGAAAGTAAAAAAATAACCTAACAAATTCAATTCTTTATGGCCGCTTAAATTAAATTGCCGATAATTTTCACACTTAAAAATAAAAAGAAGGTTTTTTTGAAAAAAACTATTCTTTATATATTCTTTTCAATAATAGATTGCCTTCAGAACAAGGTAACATTGGCGATCACGAAGTTAGTCCCACTGAAAATAATCTACAAGAAAAGTCGCAACAAAGAAAATAAAAGCTAAGAGGTGCGAAAAGGAACATGCGATATAACGATATATGTTCTCAAGACTCTGATTCTGATTCTACAGCTCACCAATCAAGGCCATTTCAACATAACGAAACGAACATCATCTTACACAGCGCGAGTCGAAATCGGAACGTAAGAGAAGAGTCTTATATCGCTATATCGTTTTCTTCTTTCCTTGCGAGTCTTATATCGCTATATCGTATTGCGCTCGCTTTCTTTACTCGACTGCTTAAATCAGATTTCTGATGCATCGCCTTGAATGAAAGTTGCTGTATCGTCTTGCCGATATATGCGTTAAATCGATATGTCTCGATACATCGATTTATAGCTCAGTCCTAGTTGGGTGTTAGCCAAACAAAAATTTTCGTTAGGCCAAAACAGGTTTTAGCTAACTTTCAATCTAGTATCCGTTAATTAGAAATTTTGAAACCAGACATTAGTCGATTATACAAAATGTCATTTGGCCACGAGAGTTCAACAAACATTTTCGTTGACCAATCAAAAAAAAAATTAATGCCAAATGAAAATTTTATTTTTTTTCTTCTAAAAATACCAAAATTGGGTTTTGTCCTAAAATGTAAGCCCGTTGCAAGAAACTGTTAGCCCTACACTACCAATCAAAAGATGCAGACAAAATAATTTTTAGCTGATTTTTAACACAGAATCCGCAACTTTAAAATTTTCCTTAAAACGTTAGCTCATTTTTAGAAATCAGTCCATGATACCCAGGTTCCGATTTACAAGGTTTATAATATTATCAGGTGTATGATTTAGAAACTGCAAGTTTGACCTTCGCTTTTATACGTTAACTCACAATGGGAAATTATAGGCCAAACCAAAAATTTTTGTTAGCAAATCAATTTATCGAAAAATATGGCCTAAGTCTTTCTTAACTATAAACAAGTTTGAATTTTATCATAAAATGTTACTTCATTGCAGAAAATTGTAAGCACAGAAAAATTTTGCGATTTGTTAGTGAGGATGATGATGTAGAAACATTCAGTGTATTTAATAATCTTGACCGCTTAATCAAAGCTTAGGAATCAATTTAACGATCATATATCTAATAAAGTCAGTAAATATTATGAATTGTGATCATTATTGACAATGAGCAGTTGAGCGACGTAGTAGTTGATGTCTCTGCTTAAACGTATTGTTTGAGTATAAGTACTGTAATTAGTTCAGAATATGTTAGTAAAACAACATTTGCTTAGTTATTCGTCTGTGACAGAATTTTTCTGCAACAATGTAAAATATAAAAAATAATTGTCTTTTAACGAACTTGCGATGCAAACTTGTGAAATCAGGGATGATTGCGAGCCCAACTCAAAAAACCTGAAAATTTCTTGAGTAAAATCATTAATGATCCATTTCAAAATATTAACGTCTTTATAAATTCGAATTTTTGATGTTTTCAAAACATGAAATTTTAAATAAATTATATGCAGCAAAATTTAAATGGATAATTATGTATAAGCTTACTTATATGTCTAATCACATTATTATATGAGAAAAAACTATTTACAAATAAAAGAGCTGCCAAGTATAACTTATAGCTCTAATATTTCTAAATAAAATATACACGAATTTTTATACACAAATGCGATCGATGATTGTTTTGAAATTACTGGATCTTTGATTTCCGAAAACTTCCGGATCGTGGTTAGCGAAAAATCCGGATTTTTTCCCGAGCAGAATCTTCTCAGCTTTTAGCTTAATTAAAGCCATTACAATGTAGAATGTTTAATACAAACAATTCTGTTACCGCATTAAAATTTTATGTTTAAAATATTGTAAAGCAATGAATTACATTTTCATATAAATTTCTGGTATATAGACTGATATGTATGTTTTTGAAGCATCATCATTTATATTGATTTGTAAATGATAAAAAATAAACAACAATATGGTCTATTCAAAATGGTGTTTATGGTGAATAAAGAGTAAAGCTGGAAAAAAATGCGAAAATTTTCTGTTGCTTTCATATAAGCTTGAATTAAAATCAAAAGCGTTGAATTTGATATATTTTCGTATCAGAAGATGCCTGAATGTTCACTGTAGTGTCTCTACCTCTACAAAAATATAATTCCAAGACATGTTGACTTGAATCTATGTTGGGGTACTTTTTCATAGATGAAGGTTGACATTGTCGATGAACTTAGGACGTGATGTGAACAGGCCTACCTTGGCAGAAACGCCCACTACGATTTGAACACGCCTACTTCGCAGGATGGTCTTCATTAGTCTATGTGATGCAAATGTGGGTTAGTTCTATCAAAAACGTCCACCACGAAGGCAAATTTCTCCTAATACTTGATCCAGGCGTTCCCTTGTCTTCTGGATTAGGTTCAAAATGACAAGATTACGGAGTTGAACATTAGTAGTCGTAAACCTTAAAATTGTGCCAGCTGTTCAACGACGGTTATTAAATGAAATAAGATTCCTGGCCTTCAATGTATGGGGGAAGGCAGTTGCAATTTGGAAAATATGCTCCCGATAATTAGGTCAGGAGAGCCGTCAAAAGTTTGGTACTCTTAATGTCCCTTTTTCTCTTTGATTATTTCACGATATCTCCCGAATTTTTTAATGGAATCTAAAAATGTTTGCAAGTGCATATAAAATTCGCTGATTCAAAGATAACCATGTAAAAAATTTATTTTAATGATTATTTATCATTATTTTACAATTAACAGTCGAAAAAATATTTGAATTGTAAGGTATACAAATTTTTACTTCAATTTTAATGAAATCAGTCAAATTCTTTATGAGATATCAAAATTTTTTTAAGAAGTCGTATATTTAAAGTTTTGTTTATCAAGAACTGTACAACCGATTTCGTCCAAATGTTATATTTTTTCACTAAAAATTAACTTCTTTAAGAAGATGTTAAAATTCATATAAAAGCTTATTTTCGTATATAATAAAGAATAAATAATTTGAAAGAAATAATTAAAAAAATAAATAATTATAAAAAATATTTTTTATATGGATTTATCTTTGAATAATAGGTGTGTGCAGAAAGCTTTCGATTAGCTGTCAAAATATGCACTAAGTAAAGAAAAGCATTAAGAAGTATAGTTTGTCTAAAATAAGAACTCCCCCAGGCATTCGTCTGGACCTGTGGCGGTGACTATGGTAACGAGGTATGACTATTTCCAGTAGGGCTGCGGGGTCACTGTTTTGGAGTGGTTTCGACTTGGGACGGTGCAAAACACCTACTGGGGTAATAGGTTTCCTACGGTCCCTACACGGAGAAGTAAGTAAATAATCAAAAAGATAAAAATGACTTAGAATCCATCTTCATAAAATGACTTAGAATGGTTAGTTCCATCAAAAATATTCTTCCACGAAGACAAATTTCTCCCAATACTCGATCCAGGAATTTCCTTGTCTTCTGGAACGGGTTCAAAATTACAAGGCTACTGAGTTGACAATTAGTAGTCGAAAAAACCAGAAAAATTGGGCCAGCTGTACGACAACTGTTATAAAATAAAATATTATGATCCCAATATATTACCATAACATGCACTTTACGCATAAAAAACTATTAAAGTAAATAGTCCAAAATATAAACATCACTAAATATTGAAATAAATAGCTTTATGCGCATTATTTGAAAAGTGGGGCGAAGTGGCGATACAGTTATTTGGAAGTAACAGTTTAAAAATTCGTATTATGTCACGGGTACTTTTCCATTTCACCGGCGCAAGTCAATTTAGTCAACTTGATAATCTCCTCAAATCACAATATGGTTTAAATGAGCGTTTTATGGTTCAACATTCAAATGATTTTTTTGAATTAAACTAATTAAATTTTAAATAAATAATTTCAAGAGATTGAAGCTGTAAGATATTATTTGATTCAAAACTTTATTCGTTTCAAAAATATACAAATATGAAATAACAGTCGTTTTAAGTGCTTCAAAAATAGGCATCATTTTCAAGATTCTTTCAAGTTTTGAAAATGGACGCCTATTTTTGAAGCGTTTGAAACATGTTGACTGCTATTTTACATTCGTACATGCAGACTATTTTTCCACGCTATTAAAAGTTTATTTATCCAAAAATAACTCTGAGCAAAAAATAACTTTTAATAAATATTTATTATTTTTAATTATTTTATTTAATAATCGCTTAAAACATTTTGAATTGTAAAATACACACTTTATTACATAACTTCATAGTTGCGCATGTTTTTACATGGCAAATGTTTTTTTTTATAACCGTCGAACAGCCGACCCAATTTTATGGGTTTACGATTACTAATGTTCAACTCCGTAGCCTTGTAATTTTGAACCCATTCTAGAAGACAAGGGAACTTCAGGATCGAGTATAGTGAGAAATTTTGCATTCGTGGAGAACTTTTTGATGGAACTAACCCGCATTTGCGCTACATGTTGAGGAAGACTACGAGACTCTCCCACGGTTAGCCTGACGGCAAGGGGACTCTCACCTATGATCCATCTACCACTGAAGATATTTCACGTCAGCACTGTGGTCGGTGCAAGCCGGAAGCGGAATTCGTATCAACTGGGATTCGAACCCGGTTCGCCACATTGGGAGGCGAACGGTCTGTCCCCTGAGCCATCGCGGTTCAAAATACAAAATTTGAGCGAAACCGGTTGAATAATTCCTGAGAAATCGAATTTTAAATATACGAACTTTTCAACCCATTTGGCCCAAATTTTGTATTTTGCCATATAAAATTACATACTTTATAATTACGTTAAAAATTTTATGCCTTACCTTACAATTCAAAATTTTTCTTTTATTATTTAATAAAATTATAAAAAATAATAAATAATTATTAAAGTGCATTTTGTTTTGCATGGATTTTTCTGTCGATAAACGAATTTTACAATTGCGTGCAGAATTTATGAACTCGCTTGAAAACTTCTCGAGATATGACGAAATACGTAAAAAGTAAAATTAATATTATGAAGTTCAATCTTTGAATCGCTCTCCTGACCAAACTATGGGGACGATATTACCCAGATTGCGGCTACCCCCTTTATTTAAAGGGTCAGAATGCGTCTAAGAAAAGGTATGTTTATTCAGAGAAAGTACGTGTTTGTGGCGGATTTCGTAACTTAAAATATCGACTGCACTCATTAATTAGCGTATTTGAAATCAGCCCTTTGAACCATTAGGATTGAGTTCTAAAACGTGAAGATCTGATCATTAGAACAAAAGTTATTCAGGGTGGTCCCTTTTTTTGGCACTGCGAATATAAGTACTGTGATAATAGGTTTTTTCGGACTCCGAAACACTTAAGTGCCGATATTTTTCTTAGATTAGTGTTACTCATATCGGTTCCTGGGGAGGCGAATAAAATCACCAACAATCATGAACTGTAATCAGGCTAGCAATGCTTAATTAATTGAAATTATAGTAATAGGTACTACTGATATTATGGTATCTGATAAATCAATATAGATACGATGGTAATAATCTCTATACGACCCCTTTAAAACGAATAAACCTGTAGGGAATTATATTTTGGCTCCATAACATTATTTTCAGAAGTTG
The DNA here is from genome assembly GCF_982258835.1 of Parasteatoda tepidariorum. NCBI lineage: Eukaryota > Metazoa > Arthropoda > Arachnida > Araneae > Theridiidae > Parasteatoda > Parasteatoda tepidariorum. Next base: position 129,174,875 of record NC_141755.1, on the reverse strand, counting down.
TTTCTAAAGTTAGCTTATTTTTTTATATTTTATAACCGTCGTTGAACAACCGACCCAATTTTCTGGGTTTACGACTACTAATGTTCAACTCAGTAGCCTTGTAATTTCGGACCCAGTCCAGAAGTTAAGGAAACTCCTAATTAATGGAGCTAATTCGCATTTGCTTTACATGGAGAGGAAGACCACGAGAACTTCCCACGGTTAGCCCGACGGCAAAGGGACTCTAACCCATGATCCGTCTACCACCGAGGATAATTCACGTCAGCACTGTGGTCGGTGCAAACCGAATGCGCAATTCGTATCGACCTGGGATTCGAACCCGGTTCGCCGCAATAGAAAGCGAACGCTCTATCCCCTGAGCCATCGCAGCTCATGTTGGCTTATTTCTTTTATAATGCCTCATGCAAAACTATTTGAAAAATTGAAATTGCCTTTTTGCAGACGTGATTGGCATTAAAAATTTAATTATTCGCCCATTTGAAATAAATGATGTTTATAAATTTTATCACACTACCTATTATATGAATATTGTTCATAATACCTCAGAAACCGAAAGTATTTTTATTAAAATCAATAGCTATCTCGTAGACAAACGATCGCCAATATTTAGTATTAGCAAAAGTTCAAACAGATTTAATAAAATTTAAGAGCCATTAAATCAATTTATGCTGTTCAGCAGCTCCCCCCCCCCCCAAATTAAAGGATAGCGAATTTGCAAATTTTTCAAACTGACAGAAATTGAAGAAATACGAAGAGAGGACTTCCCTGTAATAACGGTGCCTCTATTATAAATATAGCTGGATCAAAAAGCTTATTTATTGAGTAGCTTTTGTTGAACTAAATTTATCAAACTTCCACTTTATTATAACCTGTTATCTGCAGTGGTCCGGTGTTAAGACACTGTTTCCAGTAAATCACCGAAGTCAAGCATCATTGGCTGCCGACAGTAAAAGGGAGGTTGATCAAATTACGAAAGAACCGAGGGTGTGTTGTATCGGTCTTCATTAAGCTGTTCTACCGTCAAGCTACCAAAGAGGGGGAGCCCAACACTCTGCAGAGGATCAAAATTGTGATTGCATGCCTTCGGATCATACTCGGGGATGTTCCCCAGACCGGACCCATTATACAGCTCCAGTGCAATATAATTAAAGTACTACTACTACTATTACTATATAACCTCTTAGCCACTGTGATCCGTGATCGGTCCTTATAATGCCTCTTTCTAATCGCAATGTTGCCCAGCGAACGCCAACGTGGAGGCGAGGTTATTTTAATCTGACTGCAAAAACAGTTAGATCAATATTTGATGATGTACAAAAGGTTAATTTTTTTTATTTGTGGTTTGTACGCATCTACCATATTTTAAATTTCATCATAGAATGCAGAGCCACATTTTACAATAATGCATATACAGAGGAAAAAAAGCTAGTTCTTCGTTTTTTTTTAAAAAAAACTTTGATAAAAAGCAAAGCACATGCTGCAGTTGTTGCAATTTGCCTCTTTATCTTATTATCTCTGCTTATGATCTTAGTTTTAGCAATCAAAATAGTTCCCCAAATGGGTTATCAGACACATTTATAAGTAGCCAGAACATGGACAACAGCCCTCCGAGGAGTGAAAGAATCGTTGATTCCGTACATTCCATGAAAATATATTCTTACAGGGTAGATCTATGAATTCTGCCACATTCAAATAACAATGTAAATAAAAATAACAAAATAAATACCGTAGCATAAATAACTACAGAACACATAATTTTGATAACCAGAATGCCAAATGAAACTTAGATATTTTAATGCAAAACAATATGAAACAAAGGCCAAAATGATGTCAGGGTAAATTTTGCTTAAATACTAAACTTATAATGATAAACTTTATTTAAAACTACACATGCACATATGCAAGTTGTTATTTCCAAGAATTTTGAATTCAAGAGAGCCAAAGGACGAATTGCATAAATAAACTCCAAAGAGACATAAAGACAAGGAAATGACAGAATCGACAATTTTTTTGGGGAACGGTGAAAAATCACCATACTATTATCGACTTCAATGAAGCTTAATTTTGATAATCTGTACAAATTTAAATTTAAAAAAATAAGCGGCGCACTAAAAGGAAAAATTTTGGTAGTAGGAACTAAATAAAATGTTAAAAAAATAAGCTATATGTTGTTCAGTTACGTCGCACTAGAGCTGCACAATGAGCTATTGGCGACGGTCTGGCAAACATCCTAGAGAATTATCCGAAGACGTGCCATCACAATTTTGATCCTTTGCAGAGGATCTGGCACCTCCGATCGACTATACAATTTTTTTACAACAATCCCCTTGATTGTATATTTAACTAAGGAGGGATTGAAAAATGTGATGTGAGACTTTGTGACCATAAAAACAACAATTTCAAAATTTTTCACATGAAGTTTTAAATATATTTGAATTTTTGTGATATTTTTCACGATATTGGAGATGTTCAACAAATACTTTTTATCAATAAATTTTTAATTTTAAGATCTTAATTTTTTCATTAGTTTTTACACGCTAAATATGATGTATTCTAACATCCGCGTAATTATTTCTTAAATCAGAGTTGTTGAGTTACAAAGGGTTAAATAAATAAAAAATTTTATTACAGTTTAACTTTTTTTTGTATATTTTTTATTTTTTGCTGCAATGAAATGAACATTCTAGAATTATTTTTCATTAATTAGCTGAAAATTTTACTCGAATTAAATGCTTTGAATTTTCATTAAATCTTTTAATATTAGTTAAATCGTAAAGCATTTACTTTTGAATTTAACTTATTTACTGCATCAGTCATTTGAAAGGCTTCTGGAAAAATTTTCTACCGGAATTTTCAACAAATATAGTAAAGAGAGGATTTTATCGAATTTTATATTTTATGCAGGAAGTGGATTGGTACTCGGAAGGATAAAATATTCTTTAAAAAAATTATTAGGTGTGTTTTTCAAAATTAATCTATTATCTGTACATTTTTGAGTTGAAGTTATTAGAATAATATTATTGAATAATTGAAGATTATAATTTTTAATTTTTTTGAAATTTAGTATTTTAAGGTATTTTTATAGATAAAATCCTTAATATTTATACAGGGTGGTTCCAAATTCTTGGAACAAATTTTAAGGGTAGGTGCAGGACATTGTAACAATCATTTATTGTATAGGATTACGTATCATTTATTGTATGAACGCAAGTGAGGCAGTTAGGTGCAAACACGAAAAATAAGAGACGAAAGGAACGACAAATTTTTTTATTGAAAGTGTTGTTGACAAGAGTAATGTTTACAATAACTTGTCAAAATTGCGTTCACCAGTACCGATACATGCTTGACAGCGTCGATGGAGCGATTGGCCTCACGTTCAAAGATGCCAGTTATTTCACGCACACGTGCAGCCCTTTCGGACATTCGAGCAACTAAAATGGGCTGGCGCATCATCATGCTGAAACCTCATGCGGTGACGAATCTCGATTGGAATATCCTGCAGTAGTTCTGGCAACACATGTTCTAGAAAAATAAGATAACATTCGCCATTAAGTCACGTCAGTAGTAAGTATGGGCCAATCAAAAAGTCGTTGATAAAACCAGCCCACACATCCATACAGAATCGTCGTTAATGCGCATGTGGTCGCGTTGCGTGTGGATTCTCGGTTACTCTACACATGGGAATTGCGCGTATTAAAGTCACACCTTCGCGTGTAAGCGTCGCCTCATCTGTAAATAGTACATGACGTATAAAGTACGTTTTCAGCGCCCATTGCTGTACCACCCAATGAAAAGCCCAGGCGGAAAGGATTATCTGCTGGACTCAAAGCTTGTACTCGCTGAAAATGGAAGGGGTGTCAGCGATTTTAATTTAATATTCTACAAACTGTCTGATGATTTAGACCTACATGATGAGCAACAGCTTTTGTACGTAACTCGTGTCTATCAGCCACAATGTCCAAGATGCTTTCTTCCAGGCTTGGACTGCTCGCACTTGTTCGTCGACCAGTTTCATGTCTGGTGAAATAGAAAAAACCCGTTTCACGAAGTTGACGATGTAACAGCTGAAAAATTCTGTGAGCCGGCATTCGTCGATCCGAAAACTGCGCGTGATACATTCGTTGCGCAACTCTGCCGTTACCATTTGTACTTCCGTACATGCAATGCATATCTGATCTTTCGCAATACGTAAAGTCTTCGATCGTAGAATTTAGCGTAATTGAGAATGGGACTTTCCTTTGGCAGCCAACCAACCGATTACGGTGGCCTGCGCAACCAACCGATAACTAAATTTCTCTTTTTTTCTTTATTCTCTTTTTTTCTTTATTTCTCCTGTTTCAGCCTCATCCCGTCACTTGCGTCCATACATTCCTGAACAGTAAATGATTGTTACAAAGTCCGGTATCTAACTTTAAAATTTTTACCATGAATTCGGGAACACCCTGTGTGTATATATATATATATATATATATATATATATATATATATATATATATATATATATATATATATATATATATATATATATACTACTTAAAGTACAATACTGCTGTCTGAAAATTTCATCTTGACTAATTATATATATTAATTAATTATTCCTTTTTTAAAACAGTAACGTTGAAAAGCAGTTTATACAAAAGAGTTGTAAAGTTTGGAAGATTGTTGTGCAGTAGTTTTCCATAGTCACCACCTTTAATATTGATTTCAAAATTTTTGTCAAAAATGAAGTAATGCATATTAGTGCACTCACATTATTATTTAAGCGAGGAGGAAAGAAAACATAGGATCAAAAACTGTCGAATCAAAGGTAATGGATGGGATGGGATGAAAAACATCAAAACCAGTAACTGATGAAATTAGGAGTTTCTAAATCACATTTAAACTACTCTTTCGTTTCTTTAAGGTATTCAAACAAGTTTTGATTTTTCAGTAAGTAGGGGAGAGTGGGGTCAATTGTAACAGGGTACGATTGTAACAGAGCAAAAATTTCGAGTGTCGGGTTCTAGATTTGGTTCCTAGGTGGCGCACAAGGTGTATTTAATAAATCTACATGTACACCCCTGATGGCAATCATTTTTATGTACTTTTGAAAGAGTTAGATCACAAAAGATATTTTCACGCCACGCAAGTACTTTTTTTGATATTAGAATATTATATTGTAACAAAGTAATTTTGTTTAAACAAATAAAAATTAGTAACCGAATATGTAAGTGGACACCTTAATTAACATTTCAATAAGAAAAAGATTAGTTTTGCTAATTAACTAGCATTGTTTTTAACAAATGAAGCTGAAGTGGCGTCTTGGGGACAATTGTAACAATAAGTAAAGGGACGATTGTAACAGCTGAAAATAAATAATCTTATGTTTACAAACCATTACTTAAGCCTTTAAGAACCACCAATAGTTTCCTATATCATTTATATTACGTTGCATGTGCATTATTTTATTTGTCACCTTTCACAGCATAAATTAAAATTTTTAACCCCTTAAAGTTAAAAGCTTAACCCTTTAGGTCTCCGCTCATTATTATTTTTACTCCTAAAATATCACTACTATTTTGATCAATAAAGAAATATATCACAACTATGATACTATGTATAATTAACTATGTTTTAGTTGAATTTATGAACTGTTACAATTGACCCCGTAAGTGGGGACAATTGTAAGAAGTGCTCGATTGTCAAAAATTGTTAATAACTAATATAATAACATTTAAAATTAGGTATTTATTTTTTTTCTAGTAGAGGATAGTCTACTTTACTCGTCTGTCAATTAATACTAATAATATATTGGATTTTTTGTTAGTTAAAAATAGTTAAGTAAAAAATGTTACAATTGACCCCACTCTCCCCTACTATCTTCAGTTTGATAGATATTTTTTCTCTTCTCTGAAATATTAGTTATGTTAATGTTATATACTATTTTGCTTAAATAATAATTATTAAAAAATGTTTATAAAGGGCAATCAATATGAAATAATCTGCATGCGTAATTGTTTGTTAGCTAGTTAATTTTGAAAGGTGTTCCGTAAATACCACTTTCAGTATATATTTTTGAAATTTTTGTCAAAATTGAAGCAATTGAAGTTAGTGCTCGTCAATTAATATTTTAGTAAAGAAAGAAACAAAAAATACTATCCCAGCGAATCACTTTAAAAAGGAAAGCGAGGTTAAGGGAATCTAAACCTGTTTGATTGCCAAAATAAAACGGAGAGTAGTTGAAACCTGATTTTTATGAATTAATCCTACTTTTATAAGACAATCAAGCTGGTTTTGTTGTCTTTATTTTTCACTTTTGTCTAGAAATTTGACGAAGTTGGATGATTCATTTCTTTATTCTCTCAATATTAAATTATCTCCGAATTAAGATTAATTTGCATCTCCCAACTTGCTAAGTTATTTTGTTTTGAGAGGGGTACTGAAAAGCCCAATACTAAGGGTGATTAGTTCAAGCATCCAGTATATAATTTCTTTATTTCAGGTTTCTTGAAGCATATATTCATGTATAGTCTCAGGCATAATCGGGTATTCCGTCAGAGGTCAGCACAGCGCCATCTTAAGATTTTGAACTGATATCAAATACCACGTGTTACGTTATTTTAAAACTTATAATATTTTTATTATAATTATTGTAGGCAGAAACTTAATAAATTACAAGACAAATATATTAAGTTAGGCAAATATATAAAATTAATAAGTTACAAGGCAAACCAAAATTTTTATAAAAAGAGACACTGAAAAGTTAAGACATTTATTTATTTATGCAAAAATATCACATTTTCATACTAATAGAGGTTTTGGAATAATTTATTTAGTTTAATTTATTTTAATCTAATTTTGAGTAAAGTTAATCAGCAAATAGGTAAATGAAAATATTTTCCTTACAGCTTATTATAAGCCACCAAACTTGTTTGATTAAATAATAAATTCATAAGTAATAAGTTAAAATTTTTCGCTGGCATGAATAAATAAAACTAAAGTGATAAAATATAAAAACCAATTAATGTAATAAAAGATGAAAACCAATTTTTTTACTAGAAAACCTATTCATTTAAAATGGTAAAACTTCATTACTAATAGAATTTATATGGAGTTAAAAAATTCTGATTTTATCATTTTTAAAAATGTTTTCTTCATTAAAAAGAAAGCGATGGAGAAACCTTTTGTCTGGAAAAATTCGTGTGCATAAAAAAATTGAAGTTGATTATAGTACATATAGTTCGTTAGAAGCATCTTAAGAGTTTTTTTTTCCTCGCGAGTGAAGAAAATAAGAAATTTTTCTAATGATGTTTTTAAGGAATGCGTTTAGCAATCCTTTAAATCTTAAGAGAGCTAGTATCTCCGAGAAGTTATTTTTAAAAAAAACGGTTACATGAATGGTGTATAAAATTTAAAATTTGCAATGTATAAGACAGTTAACAAAGAAAAATAAGGATGGAACTTTTTGCTTACATTCTTTGTCTTTCAAAAGCAAGAATTCCTCTTCTTCTGCTTAAAGAGAAGGAGGCAGGTAACGTTAGAGTCAATCCAGCAGATTCTAATGAGTCAGGCATACACTATAATGTCGGGTAATTGTGAACAAATCCTCAAAAGCTGAAAAATAATAAATTAGAATTTAAAAATCAGCCGTTTTTTCTGATTACAGGAACCGTGAAAAAAATTTTAATTGATAATATTCAATAGTTTACCATATTATTTGTTCAAATTAAAATACTAAAATTTAGTGTTTTCATTATATTTTTTTTTTCACTTTTGATTCAGTGTGATTATAATTATAATTAATACCTAAATTATTTTAAGGAATCACTATCTTTTTATTGCATTATATATCACAGTATATGCTTTATTGATTGCATAAGCAAATTTAAATTTTTATTTTATTATGGTGTTAAAGAAAAATAAGCTATTCAAATATTTGAATTTTTTTTCTTCTAAATGAAATATTTAATAATTGAAATTTATTTATAATGTTGAATGTCCTAACAGCATGGCAAGAATTATAAATTAAATATGATAACCAAAATTAGCGTAACAAATAATTTTGAAAATATGTAAAATATTTTTCAAAAATTGAATATTAATGAGGAGAGACCCGAAGAGAGTTCCGATATTTCCATTAACAGACCAAGTTTATAAGAGAGAGAGAGAGAAAGTCAATCTTAACATAAAGATAAAGTGACTAAACACAAATTGACAATGAATAGTACCCGGATACACTCAAAATAATTTTTGCGATTGAGGGAAATAAGAAATTTTGCTCATGATGCTTTTAAAGATCTTTTTGGAGATCTTACGAGAACTAGAATCTCCAATAAGTTATTAAAAAAACTGGTGTATAAAATTTAAAATTTGCAACGTATAAAACAGTTAACAAAGAAAAATAAGGATGGAACTTTTTACTTACAGTCTTTATCTCTCAAAAGCGACAATTCCTCTTCTTCTGCTTAAAGAGAAGGAGGCAGGCAATGTTAGTCAATCTGGCCGATTCCAATAAGTCAGGCATACACTTATATGTCGGGTATTTGTGAGCAAATCCTTAAAAACTGAAATATTATAAATTAGAATTTAAATGAAGCGTTTTTTCTGATCACAGGAAGCACGAAAAAAAATTGAAGAGAAAATGTGGAGTGGATAGTTGAATCTATGAATGCAAAAACCAAAAACCGGGATGATACTGAAAAATCACACTGAAGGGAAAAATATTTGAGAGAAATTGAATGAAGTGCTGTGAAACATATTAGATAAAAACCAGAAACCAAACTGAAAATTTCTTCGGAAAAATATGGTAGACATAATTAATGAAAAGCTAAAACTAAATGAAAAAAAGAGAAATAAAAACTGGAAAAAAAAATCTAAATCAAATAAGAAAAAAAATAAGGAAAAAATTGGAAAAACGAAACACATGAAATGTAGAATTCGAATTGGAAAATAAAACTGAATACACTGATAAGAAATTATAACACATAATTAAAAATTGAAAAAGTATTTTGTAAAAAATTTAAACCCATACTAGTATTGAAACATGCAATGAAACAGACATTAATTTGAAACAATAAAAAAACAGGGCATAGAAAAAAAAAAGAAACGAAAAATTTGAAAACAAACTGATCAAAAAATGGGATGACAAAACACGAATTGAACTTCAATTGATACGAACAAAAAAATGGTATTTACATTGTAAAAAACCACAACTAAAAAAAACTAGAAAAAAACGAAAACAAAAAAGAAAAAAAAGTTGATAAGTAATTTTAAAAAAATAACTTGAAAATTTGACAGGATAAAATTTGAATATTAGAAATGTGGAAAAAGCAAGATTAAAAAACTGAGAAATGAAAAATATTGAAAAATACAACGACAGAAGTCACGGATGGAATTTATCAGATGTAGTAAAAAAATAGAAAGCTTAAATTTAAACAAAAATGAAAAAAAAAACTGTGAAACAAAGAATTGCGAAAAATATGGAGAAAAACTGGAGGAAAAGACAAGATTGAGCACACTGAAAAAAAGTATTGAAAAATATTGAAAGAATATCAATGGAAAATACCAAAAAATATAAACTGAAAACACACCAAATAGTATGAAAGCAAAATGCAAAAAATGGGAAAAAACGCAAAACACATTTAAAAAAAACAATAGAAAACACACTGATTGAAAAATCAGTGGAAAAACAAACTGAAAAAATCCAACTGAGAACACACACACAAAGAAAGAGAAAATACCAATGGAAATTACACAGACAGAACTGATGAACTACATTGAAAAAACCAAATGAACAACACTGAAAAAACAACTCATGAACCTATTTAAAGAAATACAGATAAACCACATTGAGGGAAAAAATTCAGACGAAACAAACTAATAAAACGCTGAAAAGTTATTTTTAGTTAATTTTAAAATAAAAAGACGCAAAGTTTGTTTTAAAAAAAAATATGAGATAACATTAAAAAATTGGAAAAACTTAAAAAAAGACGAGAAAAGCAAAGAAAACTTTGAAAAGACGAAGCACGCGATACAAAGTTTGTATCATTTAAAAAAAGAAGGAAGATAAGGTGACGAAATAGAGATGAATCGTCAAATGCAATAGAGATAATCTAATTTGTTATCAACTAAAGGAAGATAGAAAAAAAACGCAATGGGAGAAAAGAATGAAAAAAGAGAAAAAAAGCTTTGAAATTTCACAAAAAATGGAAGAAAAAAAACAATAGAAAAATAAGGAAAACACAATAGAAAAAAGGAAAATTTCACACAGGAAAAAAATAGAAAAAACACAGAAAAAATAAAAATAAAAACAATGGAAAAATACAATGGATAAAATTGAAATTAAAAAAACACCATAGGAAAAATCGGAGAAATACAATGAAAAATGCAAAAAAACGATGAGAATACAAAAAACACAATGGAAGAAAAATTAAACCCTGGAAAAAAAATCAAAAAATACACTGGAAAAAATTAAAAAAACACAATGGAAAAAAACCGAATGGAAGAAACACAATGAAAAATACACAATGGAAAAATGAAAAAACACACCGGAAAAATGGCAGAAAACAATAGAAAAATAAGGAAAACACAATGGAAAAAAAGAAAATTTCACACAGGAAAAAATCGAAAAAAACACAGAAAAAATAAAAACAATGGAAAAATACAATGGATAAAATTGAAATTAAAAAAACTCGGAACTAGGAAAAATCGGAAAAGTACAATGGAAAAAAACAGAAAAACACAGATTGGATAATGCAAAAAAACGATGAGAATACAAAAAACACAATCGAAAAAAAAAAATGAAAAAACACTGAAAAAAATCATATAATACACTGGAAAAAATCAAATAATACACTGGAAAAAATTAAAAAAACACAATGGAAAAAAACCGAAAAAAAATAGATTGGAAGAAACACAATGGAAAATTCACATTGGAAAAATGAAAAAACACACCTTCAAAAATGGAAAAAAACGATAGAAAAATAAAGAAAACACAATGGAAAAAAGGAAAATTTCACACAGGAAAAAATCGAAAAAACACTGAAAAAATAAAAACAATGGAAAAATACAATGGATAAAATTGAAATTAAAAAAACTCCATAGGAAAAATCGGAAAAATACAATGGAAAAATAGAAAAAAACACAGATTGGAAAAATGTAAAAAAACGATGAGAATACAAAAAACAGAATGGAAAAAAATTAAAAAACCCTGGAAAAAATCAAATAATACACTGGAAAAAATTAAAAAAAACACAATGGAAAAAAACCGAAAAAAACAGAATGGAAGAAACACAATGGAAAATACACAATTGAAAAATGAAAAAACACACCGGAAGAAGGTAAAAAAAACACAAAGTAAAAACGCAATGGCAAAAATAGAAAGAAAAACAATGGAAAAAAATATAGAAAAAATACGAAGGAAGAAATATAAAAATTACTCAATCGAAAAAGAAAGAAATTGAAAGGAGACAAAAAAAAAAAACACTTTGAAATTACACAAAAAATGGAAAAAACAGAAAAATAAGGAACAATGGAAAAAAGGAAAATTATGCACAGGAAAAAATAGAAAAAAATACTGAAAAAATTAAAAATAAAAAACAATGGAAAAATTGGGAAACGCTGAGAAAGAAAACGAAAAAATACAATGGATAAAATGGAAAATAAAAAACTCCACAGGAAGAAATCGGAAAAAAAAACCGGAATAAATTAAAAAAACACAATGGAAAAATGAAAAAAATAAAACAAAGTAAAAAGAACAATGGGTGAGAAAAAACTATGAAAAAAAAGCAATAAAAAAAGAGCAATGAAAAAAATATAGAAAAAGTACTAAGGAGAAAATATAAGAATTACACAATGGAAAAAAAATATAAGAAAAAGATAATGGAAAAATTGGAAACGAAACAATTAAAAAAAATTTAAAATGCATCAATGGAAAAAAATTTAAAGAAAAAGCAAAAAAAATTTGGAAAAGAAACAATGAAAATAAAACGTGGAAAAAGGCACAATGGAAAAGTAAAACTTCTGAAAAGTGAAAAAAATAGGGACAAACACAGTGGAAAGAGTCTCAGAAAACAATGAAAAACTGAAAAGAAATGGAAAAGACCGGAAAAAAAAGTAACAAAAGCAATGAGATGACGGAACGACCGATATTCGTCGCATATAATTAAACGCGGATGTAGGAGGAATGATGAATATTGCGGAATGTGTGACGGGATCCCTCGAACGAAAATGTACCAAACGGAAAAAAACCGGACAAAATTTTGCCTTTTTTTTTACCCTGAAGAAAAAAACGCAATATAAGATTACTTACTCAACCTTTTAAGGATTACTTTCATACAAACAGAAATTCAAGATAAATAAATAATTTACCTTATTATTAAGTATTATTAGTAAGCTTACCTTTACAAAGAGCAGAATCACATACCATTTTTTAAGCTAGTAAAACTTACCGATAGTAACCTTACCTTATCATTAATGACTGTTAGACGTCTTTACAAGGCTTCTTGCTCATTTTTCTTTATATTCTGAGGGAAAATTAAAGATCATTAAATTGTAATCATTACATCTTAATGTCGTAAACGAAATATAATTATTGTATTGCAATAGATTATTTTTATCGCCACCTTCTTAATTTTCCTAACATTAAGAAATGTAGGATGTCAAAAGTGCAAAAGAATCAAGTATTTTCCTCATTTTTCCTAGCTGATGAGCACTTAAACGACTTCATGCCATTAAAGTTCAAAAGTTTGTTTCTTTCATTCTATCAACTAATTTGTTGGCTATATTTATTGATTGGATTCTAAAAATAAATGATTTTTTCTTTAATGGTAATAATTTTTAAAACCATTTTATTCTTTGTATTATGGTTTTTAAAGTGATTGATTCTATCAACCATAGTAGTGATTGTTGCAACTTTGAGTTTTTTAAGTTTTCATAAAGTTTTTTAATTTTTCTAAACAAATGCTAATCTAAAAGTGCCAAATTCAGACTATATAGCGAATGTTGAACTGTATCCCAGTGAAATGTCTGAAACTTTGGTTGTGTTACTTCGGTCTTTGACAAACTTCCTTTTCTGCATACTTTTGTTTTGTGTTCAAAATTCTAGGTACCCACCTCGCTGAGATTTTTCTATAATCCAAATCTTCACGAATTATGCTTTGCATACTTCCATAACTCATCTTTGTCCCAGCACAAATTTCTCGAACTTTCATTCGTCGGCCATTATGAATAAGGTCTGTAGTAAGACTCAATCTTGGTTGAAGAGCATGAGACTAGTTTTCAATTTTTTAACGGCCCTGTTTAAATGACTAATGCCGTTTGCATACTTGAGCTCTAGACAGGATATTATTGCCAGAGTTTGCCTGTAATCTGCCCAAGATGTCAGTACATTTGACATTTCCTCTCGTTAAAAATTTTATTATTATGTGCTCTGCAACTGCATTAGAAACGTTTTCGCTTACTTCTGATTCAAGTTACTAAAAAAAAAAAAAGAAAAAAAAGAACGAGAACTACAGTGCCAAACAATTATTTAAATTCTAGATAGTTTATTGTAACCATGATAACGAAAATCGTCTGCTGCTATTAGAAAAGTCTCATTTATATTTGCTCCACCAACGTAAATTCAGAATCCATCTAATTTTGGTTTTAAAAAAATTGCTGTTATTTTGTAAGCTGAAGAAAAAAAATGCCCCTTAAGCAAAACACGTACTTAAATATCTATCTCTATCTAATATATATATGTTACCGTTAAAGTATATAATGCAGTTATTTCATAGAATACCCAGTTATTCCATGAAATACCTGATCGTGTCCGTTAAAGTGTGTAATATGCTATTAATTTGACACTTTAACTAGTTATTCTATGAAATAACTAGGTATTCTATAAATAAACTAAAGATAGACAATTAAAATGGAAACGAAGCAATTTATCTAATTTATGCAGCGTATAAATGGTATTTATGGAAACGTACCATAAAATCATTTGTTACAACAAGGATTACTAAAATGACACTTGGAATTACAAAGAACATTATTTCTAAAACAAAAACATTTTTTGTTGACACACTGGGTTTTACACGAACATTTTTTAAATCCCTGACCTGTACCTAAACTTTGAGCTGTAGCATATAGATTATTTTACACTTTAATGGGTTGCAGATCGTTGTTCTATGAAATAACTAGTTAAACCATGAAATACAAGACAGTTTTACACTTTAACGGACACGATCAGTTATTTCATGGAATAACTAGGTATTCTATAAAATAACGGATTTCATACTTTAACGGTAATATATATATATATATATATATATATATATATATATATATATATATATATATATATATATATATATATATATATATATATATATATATATATATATATATATATATATATATATATATATATATATATATATATATATATATATATATATATATATATATATATATATATATATATATATATATATATATATATATATATATGAATCTTTCTGTATCTCTCTCTCTCTGTATATAAATGGGTGATTCTTTGGAAACATGACAATACGGGAAAAAAACTTTTCTTCAAATTTAAAGTCTTCAAAATAATCTAATTTTTTTGTATATTTATTTAGTTGCATTTATTAATATCTTACAGACAGCAGTGTAATTAATTGATATTTGCTCAAGAAAAAAAATAAATAGGAATTCACCAAATTTTGAATGCCAGGAAAATGACATATTAGATCAGAAGTTAAGAAAACAGTCATTTTAAGCTAATAGTAAGTAACTCAACTTAAGAACTCAAAAAAGACAGAGTTGAAAAGCTAATTTTAAATTTTTATGTAAATAAATTCCAAAAATAGTTATTGTGAACAACTTGAGCATACCGTTTCTTCTAGGCTTCTCTTTTTTTTTTCTCAGTTTATTTTTCCTGGATTGTTTTTAGGTCTAATATCTTAAAATAACCTAGTAAAATTAAATTTATAATAATTTACATTGGAAATTTTTTTATTATACTATTTAAATTTAAATTATTTCAAATCATTTTATTTCACAACTTTATTACATTCTTAGCTTATCCTTAATATTTTAACTATCTGTGTCTTATGGATAATGAATTGTTTAAATTATTTACTTTATCCACTGTTAAAATAATCAAAAGTGTTTTTGTTGTTGATATGTGCAGAATAAAATTGTTTATAATAATCAATCATTAAATAAATAAATAACTTTGATTACATACAAGGATATTACAATCTTAACTGGGTATTAGGTTAATATTTGCTTTCCCTCTTAACATTATACTGTTTAAAAAAAATTCTGGTAACTGATGGCAGTCAGAAGCCAGGAAAATGACAGGCAGGATAATGACAATTAGCCATTTTACAGCATTTAATTTAACATTTCAGTCTAAGAAGTTTACTTTCCGCAGAAAACAACAGGATTTCTTGAAATAATTCAGGTTGTAATTTATGTAGTTTATGTTAATGATTTCAAGAAGACAGAAAATTGACAACATAAAAACCTATTTACTGTCAAAGGTATGGATGGTATTCTTATCAATCGCTTAATCTGATAGATTTTAAATAATAATAATATTATAATAGATAACCCGTAAAATAGATAGATTGGTCACTCTATTTTGATTAATTATTAAAAAAAAGTGGCCAGGAAAATGACTGATTTTCATGTGACAAACAAATTATTGACAGAAAAAATTATTTTCAACCAAGATTTTGGGAATAATACCCTCTGCATATATTCTAGAAATGCTTAACAACGGTTGAGATAAAAAAAATAGACATTGAAAAATTTATGGGAAGTTTTAAAGCTAGTTATTATTGGAAAGATTGTTTGTGACATACCAAGAAAATGACATTTTGATATTCAATTAAATTTTTTAAATATACAAAACAGCCAATGCGAGTGCAAATTTACATTTTAAAATGCTAACAACAATGCTATTTATTGAATTTTTTTACAAAAAGTTCTTTTAGTAGTATAATATTTGATCTTGGAGCAAAAGACTGTCAATTGTCGTATTTCGTGAGAATCACCCCATATATATATATATATATATATATATATATATATATATATATATATATATATATATATATATATATATATATATATATATATATATATATATATATATATATATATATATATATATATATATATATACATATACATATATATATATATGTATATGTATATTCTGCAATGTAGCGTGACTTACATTCAATCTGAGATAGCTTTCCCTCACAAATTAAAATTTCCTTTCTACCACTTGCGCTAGAAAGACGTACTTCGCACATCTAAGTGCTTTTCACACAAAATTGTCAATCACGTGCTTTAGACGTCAACAGCAATCACCACAGATATAAAATAGACTTTCGTGGTTCGAAAAAAAAGTACTATTTTTAAAAAATGCATTGTTTTTTAGAACAATATGCATAGCTGCGAACTTGTACGGTCACTGAGATATAATTTTCTTAGTATTACATTAAGATTTAACACTAGCGTTTTGGGGTATAAAATTTTGAAGTTTAAAACGTCAAAAAAAATTTAAGCTACCACGACTAATCAATAATTTTTAAAAAAATTTGTAGTCAAGATCTATTTCATGGCTAATTATGCTTTGAAATGTCTTGATAGTTTTGTTCAAAGAAAATTCTTTCAAATTTAATTGTTTTACTACCACTTTTCAAAAAATCTTTTTTCAACAATCGTACTAGTTGGCAGTTATGATTATCGTAAGTTTAAAAAGATTTGTCAAACTAACCTAATTTGGAAAAAAGACCATCTTTTAAGTGTTGTCTGAAGATTTTCTGCCGTCTTCATCTCTGTCTATTAGTAGCAGACACAGAGTCATTGATTCTCAGGGAGGAAATCAATTGATACGGTTGTATTAGTTGAACTGAGCATCTTAATGATCTAAAATGAATCTAAAATATTTATTAGTTTTACCTGAAAAAGAAATTATTATTAGAGTCTGAAATGAAATAAAAAATTTAATAAGTAACTATTGTAATCATTTTTAAAGAGGTAATAAGTAGACTTATGACTATAGACATACTAAAGTTAAAATTAACAATAAGTGATTGGAAAAAAGAAAAAAAAATAAAACTTTCATGTAATCAAAGCTAAAAAGAAAATGTAAACAAAAAAATTTAAATGGAGATAAAAAATTGAGCTACAGCGAAATAATATTTTAGAATTTAAATTGGTTCTAATAAATTTAACTCAAACTACACTTTGTTATACATTATAAAAAAGGCACAAAATTTCAATATTAAAATTTGATAACAAGCTTTTGGCTTTAAATTAGCTCTAACCATTTTTTTATAAATTTAAACAAAAGAAAAAAATTTCAATTGTTTAAGATTTAGGGCGCTTGAATCTTTTTTCTTCTTCAGATGATAAACAAGTCCTAAAGTTACTAATATAACATTCTTTAAAAATTATATATCAAAAAAAAAATTTTCTTCGAGTTGATTTTAAACCAAATATCTAAACTGATTTTAACAATCAAAATTTGACAATCAAAACTCAGAAGACATTCAAAGCTCTTCATTATCCATATTTACTCAAAGTATTGCGTTCTGTTTTATGTCATAAAACAGACTTTCTCGAATCAATCAAGTTAGCTTAGCATTCAGAAAAGTCTTTCCATAGATTAATAATATAGGTAGACTGCTGAAATTCGACGTCCCATTTGGCATCTGGGAATAGACTACCCAAATGGAAATCTGAATAAGATACAAAATGACCATAGCTTACAATTTGAGGCTAAAACTACCACGAAAAAAATTCGTTTTAAAAACGAAATCTTACAAAAAGGAAAAAAAATGTTCTTGCAGTATTAAATTTCCTATCAAAATGTTTAGACACTCTTAAAATGTATGTACCAATAAATACCTTAGTAGTAGGCGCAATCTTGGTGATAAATATTTCATTTCGGAATTAAACTCACATTTTAATCATGAGAAGTGATGAACGTTTTCTATAAAGTACAATCACATTAGCTATATTTCAATTTTGATTAACTTATGCGTTATGTTAACTGGAAAATGTATTATTTGATATAAATATATATAAATAAATTGGACAATACTTAGATAGGGGGTAGTGAGGTAAAACCGGCACATCGATTTCGGGGAAATTAGTTGTGTCTTCTGCGGACAAACTCTAAATTGCATTTCACTAGTTAAAAAGAAGGTCCTACTATATTGGCTTTTTGTTGATAATTAATTCACGGCGTCAGTGTAGATAAGTTTGCTTTATTATGTTAACTCTCTACTGTTCCCTCATTTTTAAGCTATCCATATTGATGATTATAATTATAAAGTTTTTTTTTAAGTTTAGCTTATTATATGTTTACTAAGGATTCATACCTTAAAAAACAATACGGATTTAACCCGATAATTAGCACTGATCCGTTTCGTTTCGATAAACTCTGATCACGGGGTAAAACTGGATACTACCGGTGCCCCCTTTCCTTGATATGTGTCTATGCTGAACCCACAAAAGCTGCAGTGCAGCAGAGGAAGAAGATAACTACATCCAAAGCTGAACAAAGGTTTGACGGGTTGACAAAAATTTTTATGAGTCTTAGCCTCAAAGTTCAAAAAACCTGAATTTCATACATTGTAGAATTTTTGAAGACCTTTTATACAAAATTTACATTTTCATATAGATATTCCCTGCTATTTTCCTTCCTTTTTTTAAAAAAAGAAAAAAACTTAACAAAAACTATATTAAAAATTTTGATTGGGCCCTCAGCCGCTATGGGACAATTTTCCCTCCATTCGAGTATGACCTTGACTACCATAACATGTAAATTACATGCATAATTTTTTTAAACTTGTTTTACAAAATAG
This sequence comes from Parasteatoda tepidariorum, assembly GCF_982258835.1. Taxonomy (NCBI): domain Eukaryota; kingdom Metazoa; phylum Arthropoda; class Arachnida; order Araneae; family Theridiidae; genus Parasteatoda; species Parasteatoda tepidariorum. The sequence continues at coordinate 129,156,021 of NC_141755.1, read as the reverse complement.
AAATGTCTGCTATTTTTTCACTGAAATTCAAGTGTTTTTAAATATTCCATAGAGTTAACATGTGTACCCCACTAGTGGGGTAAAACCGGATGGTTTACAGTTTCTCTGGGAAAAAAATCCTTTATAAAGAAAGTATAACATTTATGACTTTTCGAGATTGATATGAATGAACATCTTAGATATATAAGACAATTTATAGATTGAATTGTTTAGCTCTAATTGGCCTTCGAATCCTAGCTACTCAGTATTACCCCTGCATCCAAAATATATAAATCGAATGATAATTAGATTTATATTATATTTTTTAGCATTTTATTTATTAGTTAAAATAAAGCAATTTTTTTATTGGTACATACGTGCTCATAATGAACAAACTTTATTTTCTTAATTAAAACGCATGAAAAATATTTTTATGCTTAGAATTTAAAATGAAAGCATGTCTCTATGATTATTTATATCTCTCTTTTATAACTCTATTCAGTTAAATACTTACAATATTACTGACAAATTGTAAAATTAAAAGTTTGAAAATTCAAAAAAAAAATTTTTTTTTTTAACCAGAGAGCAAAATACTTTCGTTAGAAATATTCAATTTTCCAATTAAAAATTATTCAAAATATGTGACTATTTGCAGAGAAGATAAGCGCAATTAACAGTAATAGCTCTATATTTAAGAAGAAAAAAAATAGTTATTTCCGTTGCTATCACTATTTCGGAAAATTTTCGCTTAGCGTGCCTCTTACTGCCATAACTCGAAAACTATTAAATAAAACAATATGAAATTTTGTATATTTCTAAAGATTAAAAAAAAACATTCTTATACGAAGATGTTATTAATACAGCAATTATTATTACTTATTACTTTTTTGTGAAGCGTTATTTAGCTTAGCAATGTTTTTAGCAGGAAAGTTAATTTTTTTTTCTTTTTTGCAGCCACGTAACTCAAAGACTGAAAATACGTCACACGTCTAATTTTGTTTAAATTTCATATTAGTTTAAGAGCAAGTAAATAGTTTATATTGACATATTTTCTACGAATGAATAAAAAACGATCAGAATTAAAAACGAACGAAAAAAAAAAACGAATTAAAATCGAATAATTAAAATTGCTTGTAACCATGTTCACTTCAGAATTAAAAAAAAAGAAGAAAAAAACTTTTGACATTTTCAGAAATTTCAAATCAGCGTCAAAGTTGTTACATTATAAAATTTCGGTGCTGTTTTATATTATCTCGAAAGGTTAACAGAAATTTAGTATTTTTTCTATTTTGGATAGAACCAAACTAAAGTTTTAGCCATTCATTTAAAATAGAGATAGCATGCAAGTAACAGAACCACCTAGTGTTTAAGAAATAAAAAAATTAAAAAAAATTGAAAATTTTTGTCAAATCCACGAAAAACAAATCAACGTTAATAATTAATTTTTTTTATGATTAATGGGTAAGGTAGTCTTTTAGAGGAAGTTTTTCAGGGTTTGGGGAAGGTTTGCGCGAACAGTCTAATCCGATTTTATCAGTCTATGGGTAATTTTAAACCCCTGAACTGAATGTTAGGCTAACTAACACATTTTTAGATGCTTTCTTATAAAAATACAAAAGAATATAATAAGTATATAATAAATACTTCATAGTAGAATCATAAATGAACATATAATACCTCGTAGTAGAAGCATGCAATAAGCATATACGATGTTACTATGTGACAGTACAGGAATATATCTCATAGGAGAAACCCACAATAATTGCTCATAACAACATATAGGAAATTTTAAAAGTTTAAAATTCTAAATTTGCATAGCAGTGATCTCAGTTGAAAACAGAAATTTTTAAAATATAATTAAAGAAATAAAATATTGTTAGAAAACAAGAGTCATAATTTGTTTGAAACCACAACCAAGAATTGTACTATTAAAATTTCCTATTTAGGTAATAAAAACAAACAATAAAACAAGTAAAGAGAATTTTTCTCCATCGAAGAATAAAAATTATTAATAGAAAAATATATGGAAAGTTTAAATGGGAAATAAATTGAAAGTTTCAAAATATATAGTTGTTTTTCTTCTAACTTTTTAGAGGGTAATTTTTTAGTTTTCTAAAAGCATAATTGTTAAATTTCCTTATGCAAAGAAACTTTACACCATGTATCAAATAAAAATTAAACAGAAGAAAAAGAGGATGAGCCTTTTGAGACTTATGTGTATCAATTTGTGTTAGAATTCTTATTTCTATATATTCAGGGATGAGAGTAGTCAGAAAGTAAAAAAGAGGAAATCCAAAAACCAAAAAAAGAAAAGAAAAAAAAAAGAATATATTATATATATATATATATATATATATATATATATATATATATATATATATATATATATATATATATATATATATATATAAACAAAAATTTGACAAAAAAGTGCGATTTTTAAACTTGTAAACCATGTGAATATAAATCCCGATATGAGACTTTTAAATCACGTAAATATGAAACTCTACATCGAATTTAAAAAATGCGATAATAGAAATCATGATTTTTTAATTTTTTAATCGCGATGCATAATTTTTAAATCGCGCGATATTACAACCACAAACACGAATCATGATATTGGATTTTAAGCTCACGTGAATACGAATTGCTACAAAGGGCTTTAAAAGCTCGTAAATACAAATCGCGATATTGATTTTTTAAATCTCGTAAGTAAGAATGGCACTGTACAATATTTAAATCGCCTGAATAAGAATCGCAACGTTCAACTTTTAAATCAGGTAAAGGGCGATTCCACGAAAAGTGGTCCTGAGTGACTAAATTTTCAAAATTATCGTAAAATCAAAAATGACACAATTTCGGAATCTAGAAGATGTACATTTTTTAATAGTTAAGATAGTTTTTTGAATTACAAAAAATATTTATGTGAATTCTAACAAAAGGTGGAACACTATGAATTTTAACAGGAGTTCTCTTCTTTGTTATGTTATATTCCAATGGAGTTCTTAAAATATTAAAGAGCAATAAAATAGTTTTTAGTAATAAATATAACTATTTTACTCTTTTATCATTGTCTAATGTATTTTTTTAATTTGGCCTAAATTTTTTTGCTTGTTTGAAAGTCGATTAATCAAGATAGTCTAATTTCCCAGTAACACACGTAACATAATTTTGCATTTTTTTTCTGTAAAAACTTTAGTAAAAAAGAAAATTTAAAAATTTTTTGTTTTATAAATTAAGAAGGCAAGATATGCAACGGAAAAAATTCTCGAATTAAAACTGCCAATAGTTAAAATTTTATAATTAATTTTATTCAAGGTAACACACGTAACGAAAAGTTACGCGCGTTACTGTTGTGTGTGTTAGAGGTACTTATACACTTTAATTATTTATTTATTTTCAATAAAAGATTTAAACCATGTTCGGACATTTTTTATAACCGCCGCGCAACTTCAATGCCACAAATACGGAATTGTAAGATTGTGGTTTTTTGTAAAATCAGGTCGGTATAAGCATCAATAAAAAAACAGCATAATAAGACGATAATTTTGAAACTTTTGGAAATTGTTTTCCCAAACTTCTATTTGTTATACGTTTATGTTAAAGTAGAATATTTCGACTGTATTTGCTAGATTATTATAAAATGGATAAGCTTAAAATAGTGTCCTTATCTGGATTTAAAAGAATAAGAAGATGAAGAAAAAAAGAAAAGAGCATAAGATTCTGCACTTCAAAGGAAAGAAAATAAGGAAATAATGAAAGTTAGACTTGAACTTTCAAAACAGATTGATAATGATGTAAAAGGTTCACCACTAAGTATTTCAGATGAACTTAATTATTAATAAATGGATTTTCTTCAAAAGTTAGATTGTTTATACTATGCTTGTATTGAAACAAGAGCTGGTTATCTGGATTATTACGGGGAAAAACGGGCAATAAAACGAAAGAACTATCTAACAATGTTTCTAAGAGAAGCTTATACTGATTTTTGTCTGTTGCATCCTAAACATTGTTTAATTTTCCATATTTAGTTCTTTATGACTAAAAAATTTATTGCTACTGTAAAACTTAGAATAAAAACAAATATCATGAAATTTTTATTCTTTATCTGGAAGGCTAAAATTAAGTTTATGACAATACATGGTGATGGTAGAAGTATTTATGTATATAAAGTAAAAGAAATTTTGGATCTAATTGTTGGAAGGGTGCTTCTGATACTTACAGAAATTTCTCATTGCTTGTTATAGGTTTCTAACCACCATTTATTGTAGTTTGGTAACGATGAGAAAAAGATGACAATAGCTCACAATGAAAAATATATAATGGCAAATGTGCAAGAAGAATGTTTTGAAATAACTCTTGAAAATTGGACTAACTTTCAATAATACGTAATAGTTAAAAGAATCCGAGGTGATACTTTCCAAACAAACATATCTAGCATTAAAACCAGGGAAATTCAAGTTGACTTTGCAATGGCATATTCTTTTGAATATCAAAACGAATTTCAATCAGCATTATGCTATCCAGCCACAGTTCCGTTATTCACAGCAGCTGTTTCCTTAGACGATACTCTCCTAAAGAGTTTAAAATAGAGTCCTTTACAATATTTTCCTAAGGCAAAGACAAAGGTGAAACAATGTCTACACTTTTATTTTAAGACTGTTTAGAAACGATTCTACTTCAGAAGATGAGCTAACAGAAACCTTCTATAGTAATAAGTCAAGTTAAGAATTTAAAAATAAATATATGGTTGAATTATTGTCATTCATATTATTCATATTTTGTCAATCAAAATATAAAAAAAGAAATTAATTTGGAAATATTTTACGATACCACATGCAGAAGTTCCTTCTATGGGATAGGTGTGTAGTACAAAATCTTGAAAGCGAAGCAAAAAGCAAAGTTATTTATATCATTGTGTTGTTATACAAAAAAATTTATTTGCTATCCAGTGTTGTTTGCAAAGCTAACCAATCAACTCATGCCTAATACAACAGTATTATATATTAGCCAAAAGGAAATAAAGATATTAATTGAAAAGATCAGTACATGGCAACGGTAATACAAAGCATAAAATCTATGCATAAGTATCGTTAGATACTTGAATAAGATGCATAGATGCACATTGTGGCACACAAATAGTCAGTAAGTCAATTTCTGTTCCCTCCTGATCAGAAGTGCGCCTATAACTGAAATTAAAACGACATATGCTCTATCTCGGGAACATTATTCACGCAAATGCACATGCTTGTAAACTTAAAATGCAATATTTGCATAAAATAATTGGAAAATATGCATATTTTTGTTTCCAAACAGAAATGATTTTGAAGGAATAGATGTGCCTAAAATTTGCTATGTTTTACTCTCTAAACCAGTATAAAGAAGGGCTACAACCATCTTTCCAGACCATTAACTGTTTTATTTGCTAAAATAAATTGTTTTTCTTTTGCTAAATTAAAATAAATAAATGTTTTAGTGCAACATTTATGACTTCTCAGTTGAAATATTCACAGAGGATAACACACGTAACGTTCAGTTAACACACGTAACGCACCAATTTCATTTTTACAGTTGCAAGAAATTTTTAAAAATCACTAAACACAGCTTCGATATTGTATCTCTCTATAAAAGAAAATATCTTAATTTTTTGCCTTTATAATTCACAGAATTAAATGAATATATTCAAAGTTTCAAATATCTAGCATTATAAAGGGTAACACACGTAAAAAATTTCAGATTTTTTTTTTCAACATCAAATTAATTTGCGCCTTCAATCTTCGTTTTGAAAACTTACAACACATATAGATTTAACAACAAATTAAGAAAAACATAAAAAATATCTAACAAGTTTATTATAATAAGTGTTAAAGTTGAAATATGTCGTGTAAAAGTAACACACGTAACGAAAGAATCGCCCTAAATACGAAAATCGAGATTTGATAATAAAATCGAGATTTTAAAAATGCATAAATCATCATCCTACAACGCCCATTGCACATTCTAGTGTCTTCCCCAGACAACAGCATTGCAGGAAACAAGGTGGTTATTAGTAAAAAGGAAGAAAAAAAACATTAAAAATAAAGATTAAAAAAAGGTGAGAAATGAAAGAACAAATAACGTATCAGTTACATATTAGAAAAAAATATTTAAAAAATATGAGGAAACGTTAGAGCTTATATAATAACAGAAGAGAGTTTTGTAGTGCCTGATACTTTGAAAGTGTTACTGGGCCTCCCTACCTCCAACGAGGTGGGACATCATCATCCTACAACGCCCAGTGCACATTCCAGTGTCTTCCCCAGACAACAGCATTGCAGGCAACGAGGTGGTTATTAGTAAAAAGAAAGGAAAAAAAACATTAAAAATAAAGATTAAAAAAAGGTGAGAAAGGAAAGAACAAATAACGTATCAGTTACATGTTAGAAAAAAAATATTTAAAAAATATGAGGAAACGTTAGAGCTTAAATAATAACAGAAGAGAGTTTTGTACTGCCTGATACTTTGAAAGTGTTACTGGGCCTCCCTACCTCCAACGAGGTGGGACATCATCATACTACAACGCCCAGTGCACATTCCAGTGTCTTCCCCAGACAACAGCATTGCAGGCAACGAGGTGGTTATTAGTAAAAAGGAAGGAAGAAAAACATTAAAAATAAAGATTAAAAAAAGGTGCGAAAGGAAAGAACAAATAACGTATCAGTTACATATTAGAAAAAAAATATTTAAAAAATATGAGGAAACGTTAGAGCTTAAATAATAACAGAAGAGAGTTTTGTACTGCCTGATACTTTGAAAGTGTTACTGGGCCTCCCTACCTCCAACGAGGTGGGACATCATCATCCTACAACGCCCAGTGCACATTCCAGTGTCTTCCCCAGACAACAGCATTGCAGGCAACGAGGTGGTTATTAGTAAAAAGGAAGGAAGAAAAACATTAAAAATAAAGATTAAAAAAAGGTGAGAAAGGAAAGAACAAATAACGTATCAGTTACATATTAGAAAAAAAATATTTAAAAAATATGAGGAAACGTTAGAGCTTAAATAATAACAGAAGAAAGTTTTGTACTGCCTGATACTTTGAAAGTGTTATGGGCCTCCCTACCTCCAACGAGGTGGGACATCATCATCCTACAACGCCCAGTGCACATTCCAGTGTCTTCCCCAGACAACAGCATTGCAGGCAACGAGGTGGTTATTAGTAAAAAGGAAGGAAAAAAACATTAAAAAATAAAGATTAAAAAAAGGTGAGAAAGGAAAGAACAAATAACGTATCAGTTACATATTAGAAAAAAAAATATTTAAAAAATATGAGGAAACGTTAGAGCTTAAATAATAACAGAAGAGAGTTTTGTACTGCCTGATACTTTGAAAGTGTTACTGGGCCTCCCTACCTCCAACGAGGTGGGACATCATCATCCTACAACGCCCAGTGCACATTCCAGTGTCTTCCCCAGACAACAGCATTGCAGGCAACGAGGTGGTTATTAGTAAAAAGGAAGGAAAAAAAACATTAAAAGTAAAGATTAAAAAAAGGTGAGAAAGGAAAGAACAAATAACGTATCAGTTACATATTAGAAAAAAATATTTAAAAAATATGAGGAAACGTTAGAGCTTAAATAATAACAGAAGAGAGTTTTGTACTGCCTGACACTTTGAAAGTGTTACTGGGCCTCCCTACCTCCAACGAGGTGGGACATCATCATCCTACAACGCCCAGTGCACATTCCAGTGTCTTCCCCAGACAACAGCATTGCAGGCAACGAGGTGGTTATAAGTAAAAAGGAAGAAAAACATTAAAAATAAAGATTAAAAAAAGGTGAGAAAGGAAAGAACAAATAACGTATAAGTTACATATTAGAAAAAAAATATTTAAAAAATATGAGGAAACGCTAGAGCTTAAATAATAACAGAAGAGAGTTTTGTACTGCCTGATACTTTGAAAGTGTTACTGGGCCTCCCTACCTCCAACGAGGTGGGACATCATCATCCTACAACGCCCAGTGCACATTCCAGTGTCTTCCCCAGACAACAGCATTGCAGGCAACGAGGTGGTTATTAGTAAAAAGGAAGAAAAACATTAAAAATAAAGATTAAACAAAGGTGAGAAAGGAAAGTACAAATAACGTATCAGTTACATATTAGAAAAAAATATTTAAAAAATATGAGGAAACGTTAGAGCTTAAATAATAACAGAAGAGAGTTTTGTACTGCCTGATACTTTGAAAGTGTTACTGGGCCTCCCTACCTCCAACGAGGTGGGACATCATCATCCTACAACGCCCAGTGCACATTCCAGTGTCTTCCCCAGACAACAGCATTGCAGGCAACGAGGTGCTTATTAGTAAAAAGGAAGAAAAACATTAAAAATAAAGATTAAAAAAAGGTGAGAAAGGAAAGAACAAATAACGTATAAGTTACATATTAGAAAAAAAATATTTAAAAAATATGAGGAAACGCTAGAGCTTAAATAATAACAGAAGAGAGTTTTGTACTGCCTGATACTTTGAAAGTGTTACTGGGCCTCCCTACCTCCAACGAGGTGGGACATCATCATCCTACAACGCCCAGTGCACATTCCAGTGTCTTCCCCAGACAACAGCATTGCAGGCAACGAGGTGGTTATTAGTAAAAAGGAAGGAAAAAAACATTAAAAATAAAGATTAAAAAAAGGTGAGAAAGGAAAGAACAAATAACGTATCAGTTACATATTAGAAAAAAATATTTAAAAAATATGAGGAAACGTTAGAGCTTAAATAATAACAGAAGAGAGTTTTGTACTGCCTGATACTTTGAAAGTGTTACTGGGCCTCCCTACCTCCAACGAGGAGGGACATCATCATCCTACAACGCCCAGTGCACATTCCAGTGTCTTCCCCAGACAACAGCATTGCAGGCAACGAGGTGGTTATTAGTAAAAAGGAAGGAAGAAAAACATTAAAAATAAAGATTAAAAAAAGGTGAGAAAGGAAAGAACAAATAGCGTATCAGTTACATATTAGAAAAAAAATATTTAAAAAATATGAGGAAACGTTAGAGCTTAAATAATAACAGAAGAAAGTTTTGTACTGCCTGATACTTTGAAAGTGTTACTGGGCCTCCCTACCTCCAACGAGGTGGGACATCATCATCCCACAACGCCCAGTGCACATTCCAGTGTCTTCCCCAGACAACAGCATTGCAGGCAACGAGGTGGTTATTAGTAAAAAGGAAGGAAAAAAAACATTAAAAATAAAGATTAAAAAAAGGTGAGAAAGGAAAGAACAAATAACGTATCAGTTACATATTAGAAAAAAAATATTTAAAAAATATGAGGAAACGTTAGAGCTTAAATAATAACAGAAGAGAGTTTTGTCCTGCCTGATACTTTGAAAGTGTTACTGGGCCTCCCTACCTCCAACGAGGTGGGACATCATCATCCTACAACGCCCAGTGCACATTCCAGTGTCTTCCCCAGACAACAGCATTGCAGGCAACGAGGTGGTTATTAGTAAAAAGAAGGAAAAAAAACATTAAAAAAAGGTGAGAAAGGAAAGAACAAATAACGTATCAGTTACATATTAGAAAAAAAATATTTAAAAAAGATGAGGAAACGTTAGAGCTTAAATAATAACAGAAGAGAGTTTTGTACTGCCTGACACTTTGAAAGTGTTACTGGGCCTCCCTACCTCCAACGAGGTGGGACATCATCATCCTACAACGCCCAGTGCACATTCCAGTGTCTTCCCCAGACAACAGCATTGCAGGCAACGAGGTGGTTATTAGTAAAAAGGAAGAAAAACATTAAAAATAAAGATTAAAAAAAAGGTGAGAAAGGAAAGAACAAATAACGTATAAGTTACATATTAGAAAAAAAATATTTAAAAAATATGAGGAAACGCTAGAGCTTAAATAATAACAGAAGAGAGTTTTGTACTGCCTGATACTTTGAAAGTGTTACTGGGCCTCCCTACCTCCAACGAGGTGGGACATCATCATCCTACAACGCCCAGTGCACATTCCAGTGTCTTCCCCAGACAACAGCATTGCAGGCAACGAGGTGGTTATTAGTAAAAAGGTAGAAAAACATTAAAAATAAAGATTAAAAAAAGGTGAGAAAGGAAAGAACAAATAACGTATAAGTTACATATTAGAAAAAAAATATTTAAAAGATATGAGGAAACGCTAGAGCTTAAATAATAACAGAAGAGAGTTTTGTACTGCCTGATACTTTGAAAGTGTTACTGGGCCTCCCTACCTCCAACGAGGTGGGACATCATCATCCTACAACGCCCAATGCACATTCCAGTGTCTTCCCCAGACAACAGCATTGCAGGCAACGAGGTGGTTATTAGTAAAAAGGAAGGAAAAAAAACATTAAAAAAAGGTGAGAAAGGAAAGAACAAATAACGTATCAGTTACATATTAGAAAAAAAATATTTAAAAAATATGAGGAAACGTTAGAGCTTAAATAATAACAGAAGAGAGTTTTGTACTGCCTGACACTTTGAAAGTGTTACTGGGCCTCCCTACCTCCAACGAGGTGGGACATCATCATCCTACAACGCCCAGTGCACATTCCAGTGTCTTCCCCAGACAACAGCATTGCAGGCAACGAGGTGGTTATTAGTAAAAAGGAAGAAAAACATTAAAAATAAAGATTAAAAAAAGGTGAGAAAGGAAAGAACAAATAACGTATAAGTTACATATTAGAAAAAAAATATTTAAAAAATATGAGGAAACGCTAGAGCTTAAATAATAACAGAAGAGAGTTTTGTACTGCCTGATACTTTGAAAGTGTTACTGGGCCTCCCTACCTCCAACGAGGTGGGACATCATCATCCTACAACGCCCAGTGCACATTCCAGTGTCTTCCCCAGACAACAGCATTGCAGGCAACGAGGTGGTTATTAGTAAAAAGGAAGAAAAACATTAAAAATAAAGATTAAAAAAAGGTGAGAAAGGAAAGAACAAATAACGTATAAGTTACATATTAGAAAAAAAATATTTAAAAGATATGAGGAAACGCTAGAGCTTAAATAATAACAGAAGAGAGTTTTGTACTGCCTGATACTTTGAAAGTGTTACTGGGCCTCCCTACCTCCAACGAGGTGGGACATCATCATCCTACAACGCCCAATGCACATTCCAGTGTCTTCCCCAGACAACAGCATTGCAGGCAACGAGGTGGTTATTAGTAAAAAGGAAGGAAAAAAACATTAAAAAAAGGTGAGAAAGGAAAGAACAAATAACGTATCAGTTACATATTAGAAAAAAAATATTTAAAAAATATGAGGAAACGTTAGAGCTTAAATAATAACAGAAGAGAGTTTTGTACTGCCTGACACTTTGAAAGTGTTACTGGGCCTCCCTACCTCCAACGAGGTGGGACATCATCATCCTACAACGCCCAGTGCACATTCCAGTGTCTTCCCCAGACAACAGCATTGCAGGCAACGAGGTGGTTATTAGTAAAAAGGAAGAAAAACATTAAAAATAAAGATTAAACAAAGGTGAGAAAGGAAAGAACAAATAACGTATAAGTTACATATTAGAAAAAAAATATTTAAAAGATATGAGGAAACGCTAGAGCTTAAATAATAACAGAAGAGAGTTTTGTACTGCCTGATACTTTGAAAGTGTTACTGGGCCTCCCTACCTCCAACGAGGTGGGACATCATCATCCTACAACGCCCAGTGCACATTCCAGTGTCTTCCCCAGACAACAGCATTGCAGGCAACGAGGTGGTTATTAGTAAAAAGGAAGGAAAAAAAACATTAAAAATGAAGATTAAAAAAAGGTGAGAAAGGAAAGAACAAATAACGTATCAGTTACATATTAGAAAAAAAATATTTAAAAAATATGAGGAAACGTTAGAGCTTAAATAATAACAGAAGAGAGTTTTGTACTGCCTGATACTTTGAAAGTGTTACTGGGCCTCCCTACCTGCAACGAGGTGGGACATCATCATCCTACAACGCCCAGTGCACATTCCAGTGTCTTCCCCAGACAACAGCATTGCAGGCAACGAGGTGGTTATTAGTAAAAAGGAAGGAAGAAAAACATTAAAAATAAAGATTAAAAAAAGGTGAGAAAGGAAAGAACAAATAACGTATAAGTTACATATTAGAAAAAAAATATTTAAAAAATATGAGGAAACGCTAGAGCTTAAATAATAACAGAAGAGAGTTTTGTACTGCCTGATACTTTGAAAGTGTTACTGGGCCTCCCTACCTCCAACGAGGTGGGACATCATCATCCTACAACGCCCAGTGCACATTCCAGTGTCTTCCCCAGACAACAGCATTGCAGGCAACGAGGTGGTTATTAGTAAAAAGGAAGGAAAAAAACATTAAAAAAAGGTGAGAAAGGAAAGAACAAATAACGTATCAGTTACATATTAGAAAAAAAATATTTAAAAAATATGAGGAAACGTTAGAGCTTAAATAATAACAGAAGAGAGTTTTGTACTGCCTGACACTTTGAAAGTGTTACTGGGCCTCCCTACCTCCAACGAGGTGGGACATCATCATCCTACAACGCCCAGTGCACATTCCAGTGTCTTCCCCAGACAACAGCATTGCAGGCAACGAGGTGGTTATTAGTAAAAAGGAAGAAAAACATTAAAAATAAAGATTAAAAAAAGGTGAGAAAGGAAAGAACAAATAACGTATAAGTTACATATTAGAAAAAAAATATTTAAAAAATATGAGGAAACGCTAGAGCTTAAATAATAACAGAAGAGAGTTTTGTACTGCCTGATACTTTGAAAGTGTTACTGGGCCTCCCTACCTCCAACGAGGTGGGACATCATCATACTACAACGCCCAGTGCACATTCCAGTGTCTTCCCCAGACAACAGCATTGCAGGCAACGAGGTGGTTATTAGTAAAAAGGAAGAAAAACATTAAAAATAAAGATTAAACAAAGGTGAGAAAGGAAAGAACAAATAACGTATAAGTTACATATTAGAAAAAAAATATTTAAAAGATATGAGGAAACGCTAGAGCTTAAATAATAACAGAAGAGAGTTTTGTACTGCCTGATACTTTGAAAGTGTTACTGGGCCTCCCTACCTCCAACGAGGTGGGACATCATCATCCTACAACGCCCAGTGCACATTCCAGTGTCTTCCCCAGACAACAGCATTGCAGGCAACGAGGTGGTTATTAGTAAAAAGGAAGGAAAAAAAACATTAAAAATGAAGATTAAAAAAAGGTGAGAAAGGAAAGAACAAATAACGTATCAGTTACATATTAGAAAAAAAATATTTAAAAAATATGAGGAAACGTTAGAGCTTAAATAATAACAGAAGAGAGTTTTGTACTGCCTGATACTTTGAAAGTGTTACTGGGCCTCCCTACCTGCAACGAGGTGGGACATCATCATCCTACAACGCCCAGTGCACATTCCAGTGTCTTCCCCAGACAACAGCATTGCAGGCAACGAGGTGGTTATTAGTAAAAAGGAAGGAAGAAAAACATTAAAAATAAAGATTAAAAAAAGGTGAGAAAGGAAAGAACAAATAACGTATAAGTTACATATTAGAAAAAAAATATTTAAAAAATATGAGGAAACGCTAGAGCTTAAATAATAACAGAAGAGAGTTTTGTACTGCCTGATACTTTGAAAGTGTTACTGGGCCTCCCTACCTCCAACGAGGGGGGACATCATCATCCTACAACGCCCAGTGCACATTCCAGTGTCTTCCCCAGACAACAGCATTGCAGGCAACGAGGTGGTTATTAGTAAAAAGGAAGGAAAAAAACATTAAAAAAAGGTGAGAAAGGAAAGAACAAATAACGTATCAGTTACATATTAGAAAAAAAATATTTAAAAAATATGAGGAAACGTTAGAGCTTAAATAATAACAGAAGAGAGTTTTGTACTGCCTGACACTTTGAAAGTGTTACTGGGCCTCCCTACCTCCAACGAGGTGGGACATCATCATCCTACAACGCCCAGTGCACATTCCAGTGTCTTCCCCAGACAACAGCATTGCAGGCAACGAGGTGGTTATTAGTAAAAAGGAAGAAAAACATTAAAAATAAAGATTAAAAAAAGGTGAGAAAGGAAAGAACAAATAACGTATAAGTTACATATTAGAAAAAAAATATTTAAAAAATATGAGGAAACGCTAGAGCTTAAATAATAACAGAAGAGAGTTTTGTACTGCCTGATACTTTGAAAGTGTTACTGGGCCTCCCTACCTCCAACGAGGTGGGACATCATCATCCTACAACGCCCAGTGCACATTCCAGTGTCTTCCCCAGACAACAGCATTGCAGGCAACGAGGTGGTTATTAGTAAAAAGGAAGAAAAACATTAAAAATAAAGATTAAACAAAGGTGAGAAAGGAAAGAACAAATAACGTATAAGTTACATATTAGAAAAAAAATATTTAAAAGATATGAGGAAACGCTAGAGCTTAAATAATAACAGAAGAGAGTTTTGTACTGCCTGATACTTTGAAAGTGTTACTGGGCCTCCCTACCTCCAACGAGGTGGGACATCATCATCCTACAACGCCCAGTGCACATTCCAGTGTCTTCCCCAGACAACAGCATTGCAGGCAACGAGGTGGTTATTAGTAAAAAGGAAGGAAAAAAAACATTAAAAATGAAGATTAAAAAAAGGTGAGAAAGGAAAGAACAAATAACGTATCAGTTACATATTAGAAAAAAAATATTTAAAAAATATGAGGAAACGTTAGAGCTTAAATAATAACAGAAGAGAGTTTTGTACTGCCTGATACTTTGAAAGTGTTACTGGGCCTCCCTACCTGCAACGAGGTGGGACATCATCATCCTACAACGCCCAGTGCACATTCCAGTGTCTTCCCCAGACAACAGCATTGCAGGCAACGAGGTGGTTATTAGTAAAAAGGAAGGAAGAAAAACATTAAAAATAAAGATTAAAAAAAGGTGAGAAAGGAAAGAACAAATAACGTATAAGTTACATATTAGAAAAAAAATATTTAAAAAATATGAGGAAACGCTAGAGCTTAAATAATAACAGAAGAGAGTTTTGTACTGCCTGATACTTTGAAAGTGTTACTGGGCCTCCCTACCTCCAACGAGGTGGGACATCATCATCCTACAACGCCCAGTGCACATTCCAGTGTCTTCCCCAGACAACAGCATTGCAGGCAACGAGGTGGTTATTAGTAAAAAGGAAGGAAAAAACTATTAAAAATAAAGATTAAAAAAAGGTGAGAAAGGAAAGAACAAATAACGTATCAGTTACATATTAGAAAAAAAATATTTAAAAAATATGAGGAAACGTTAGAGCTTAAATAATAACAGAAGAGAGTTTTGTACAGCCTGATACTTTGAAAGTGTTACTGGGCCTCCCTACCTCCAACGAGGTGGGACATCATCATCCTACAACACCCAGTGCACATTCCAGTGTCTTCCCCAGACAACAGCATTGCAGGCAACGAGGTGGTTATTAGTAAAAAGGAAGAAAAACATTAAAAATAAAGATTAAAAAAAGATGAGAAAAGAAAGAACAAATAACGTATCAGTTACATATAAGAAAAAATTTTTAAAAAATATGAGGAAACGTTAGAGCTTAAAGAATAACAGAAAGGAGTTTTGTACTGCCTGATACTTTGAAAGGGTTACTGGGCCTCCCTACCTCCAACGAGGTGGGACATCATCATCCTACAACGCTCAGTGCACATTCCAGTGTCTTCCCCAGACAACAGCATTGCAGGCAACGAGGTGGTTATTAGTAAAAAGGAAGGAAGAAAAACATTAAAAATAAAGATTAAAAAAAGGTGAGAAAGGAAAGAACAAATAACGTATAAGTTACATATTAGAAAAAAAATATTTAAAAAATATGAAGAAACGCTAGAGCTTAAATAATAACAGAAGAGAGTTTTGTACTGCCTGATACTTTGAAAGTGTTACTGGGCCTCCCTACCTCCAACGAGGTGGGACATCATCATCCTACAACGCCCAGTGCACATTCCAGTGTCTTCCCCAGACAACAGCATTGCAGGCAACGAGGTGGTTATTAGTAAAAAGGAAGAAAAACATTAAAAATAAAGATTAAAAAAAGGTGAGAAAGGAAAGAACAAATAACGTATAAGTTACATATTAGAAAAAAAATATTTAAAAAATATGAGGAAACGCTAGAGCTTAAATAATAACAGAAGAGAGTTTTGTACTGCCTGATACTTTGAAAGTGTTACTGGGCCTCCCTACCTCCAACGAGGTGGGACATCATCATCCTACAACGCCCAGTGCACATTCCAGTGTCTTCCCCAGACAACAGCATTGCAGGCAACGAGGTGGTTATTAGTAAAAAGGAAGGAAGAAAAACATTAAAAATAAAGATTAAAAAAAGGTGAGAAAGGAAAGAACAAATAACGTATAAGTTACATATTAGAAAAAAAATATTTAAAAAATATGAGGAAACGCTAGAGCTTAAATAATAACAGAAGAGAGTTTTGTACTGCCTGATACTTTGAAAGTGTTACTGGGCCTCCCTACCTCCAACGAGGTGGGACATCATCATCCTACAACGCCCAGTGCACATTCCAGTGTCTTCCCCAGACAACAGCATTGCAGGCAACGAGGTGGTTATTAGTAAAAAGGAAGGAAGAAAAACATTAAAAATAAAGATTAAAAAAAGGTGAGAAAGGAAAGAACAAATAACGTATAAGTTACATATTAGAAAAAAAATATTTAAAAAATATGAGGAAACGTTAGAGCTTAAATGATAACAGAAGAGAGTTTTGTACTGCCTGATACTTTGAAAGTGTTACTGGGCCTCCCTACCTCCAACGAGGTGGGACATCATCATCCTACAACGCCCAGTGCACATTCCAGTGTCTTCCCCAGACAACAGCATTGCAGGCAACGAGGTGGTTATTAGTAAAAAGGAAGGAAGAAAAACATTAAAAATAAAGATTAAAAAAAGATGAGAAAAGAAAGAACAAATAACGTATCAGTTACATATAAGAAAAATTTTTTAAAAAATATGAGGAAACGTTAGAGCTTAAAGAATAACAGAAGAGAGTTTTGTACTGCCTGATACTTTGAAAGTGTTACTGGGCCTCCCTACCTCCAACGAGGTGGGACATCATCATCCTACAACGCCCAGTGCACATTCCAGTGTCTTCCCCAGACAACAGCATTGCAGGCAACGAGGTGGTTATTAGTAAAAAGGAAGGAAGAAAAACATTAAAAATAAAGATTAAAAAAAGATGAGAAAAGAAAGAACAAATAACGTATCAGTTACATATAAGAAAAAATTTTTAAAAAATATGAGGAAACGTTAGAGCTTAAAGAATAACAGAAGAGAGTTTTGTACTGCCTGATACTTTGAAAGGGTTACTGGGCCTCCCTACCTCCAACGAGGTGGGACATCATCATCCTACAACGCCCAGTGCACATTCCAGTGTCTTCCCCAGACAACAGCATTGCAGGCAACGAGGTGGTTATTAGTAAAAAGGAAGGAAGAAAAACATTAAAAATAAAGATTAAAAAAAGGTGAGAAAGGAAAGAACAAATAACGTATAAGTTACATATTAGAAAAAAAATATTTAAAAAATATGAGGAAACGTTAGAGCTTAAAGAATAACAGAAGAGAGTTTTGTACTGCCTGATACTTTGAAAGTGTTACTGGGCCTCCCTACCTCCAACGAGGTGGGACATCATCATCCTACAACGCCCAGTGCACATTCCAGTGTCTTCCCCAGACAACAGCATTGCAGGCAACGAGGTGGTTATTAGTAAAAAGGAAGGAAGAAAAACATTAAAAATAAAGATTAAAAAAAGATGAGAAAAGAAAGAACAAATAACGTATCAGTTACATATAAGAAAAAATTTTTAAAAAATATGAGGAAACGTTAGAGCTTAAAGAATAACAGAAGAGAGTTTTGTACTGCCTGATACTTTGAAAGTGTTACTGGGCCTCCCTACCTCCAACGAGGTGGGACATCATCATCCTACAACGCCCAGTGCACATTCCAGTGTCTTCCCCAGACAACAGCATTGCAGGCAACGAGGTGGTTATTAGTAAAAAGGAAGGAAGAAAAACATTAAAAATAAAGATTAAAAAAAGATGAGAAAAGAAAGAACAAATAACGTATCAGTTACATATAAGAAAAAATTTTTAAAAAATATGAGGAAACGTTAGAGCTTAAAGAATAACAGAAGAGAGTTTTGTACTGCCTGATACTTTGAAAGGGTTACTGGGCCTCCCTACCTCCAACGAGGTGGGACATCATCATCCTACAACGCCCAGTGCACATTCCAGTGTCTTCCCCAGACAACAGCATTGCAGGCAACGAGGTGGTTATTAGTAAAAAGGAAGGAAGAAAAACATTAAAAATAAAGATTAAAAAAAGATGAGAAAAGAAAGAACAAATAACGTATCAGTTACATATAAGAAAATTTTTTTAAAAAATATGAGGAAACGTTAGAGCTTAAAGAATAACAGAAGAGAGTTTTGTACTGCCTGATACTTTGAAAGTGTTACTGGGCCTCCCTACCTCCAACGAGGTGGGACATCATCATCCTACAACGCTCAGTGCACATTCCAGTGTCTTCCCCAGACAACAGCATTGCAGGCAACGAGGTGGTTATTAGTAAAAAGGAAGGAAGAAAAACATTAAAAATAAAGATTAAAAAAAGATGAGAAAAGAAAGAACAAATAACGTATCAGTTACATATAAGAAAAAATTTTTAAAAAATATGAGGAAACGTTAGAGCTTAAAGAATAACAGAAGAGAGTTTTGTACTGCCTGATACTTTGAAAGTGTTACTGGGCCTCCCTACCTCCAACGAGGTGGGACATCATCATCCTACAACGCCCAGTGCACATTCCAGTGTCTTCCCCAGACAACAGCATTGCAGGCAACGAGGTGGTTATTAGTAAAAAGGAAGGAAGAAAAACATTAAAAATAAAGATTAAAAAAAGGTGAGAAAGGAAAGAACAAATAACGTATCAGTTACATATTAGAAAAAAAATATTTAAAAAATATGAGGAAACGTTAGAGCTTAAATAATAACAGAAGAGAGTTTTGTCCTGCCTGATACTTTGAAAGTGTTACTGGGCCTCCCTACCTCCAACGAGGTGGGACATCATCATCCTACAACGCCCAGTGCACATTCCAGTGTCTTCCCCAGACAACAGCATTGCAGGCAACGAGGTGGTTATTAGTAAAAAGGAAGGAAAAAAAAACATTAAAAATAAAGATTAAAAAAGGTGAGAAAGGAAAGAACAAATAACGTATCAGTTACATATTAGAAAAAAAATATTTAAAAAATATGAGGAAACGTTAGAGCTTAAATAATAACAGAAGAGAGTTTTGTCCTGCCTGATACTTTGAAAGTGTTACTGGGCCTCCCTACCTCCAACGAGGTGGGACATCATCATCCTACAACGCCCAGTGCACATTCCAGTGTCTTCCCCAGACAACAGCATTGCAGGCAACGAGGTGGTTATTAGTAAAAAGGAAGGAAAAAGAACATTAAAAATAAAGATTAAAAAAGGTGAGAAAGGAAAGAACAAATAACGTATAAGTTACATATTAGAAAAAAAATATTTAAAAAATATGAGGAAACGCTAGAGCTTAAATAATAACAGAAGAGAGTTTTGTACTGCCTGATACTTTGAAAGTGTTACTGGGCCTCCCTACCTCCAACGAGGTGGGACATCATCATCCTACAACGCCCAGTGCACATTCCAGTGTCTTCCCCAGACAACAGCATTGCAGGCAACGAGGTGGTTATTAGTAAAAAGGAAGGAAAAAAACATTAAAAATAAAGATTAAAAAAAGGTGAGAAAGGAAAGAACAAATAACGTATCAGTTACATATTAGAAAAAAAATATTTAAAAAATATGAGGAAACGTTAGAGCTTAAATAATAACAGAAGAGAGTTTTGTACTGCCTGATACTTTGAAAGTGTTACTGGGCCTCCCTACCTCCAACGAGGTGGGACATCATCATCCTACAACGCCCAGTGCACATTCCAGTGTCTTCCCCAGACAACAGCATTGCAGGCAACGAGGTGGTTATTAGTAAAAAGGAAGAAAAACATTAAAAATAAAGATTAAAAAAAGGTGAGAAAGGAAAGAACAAATAACGTATAAGTTACATATTAGAAAAAAAATATTTAAAAAATATGAGGAAACGCTAGAGCTTAAATAATAACAGAAGAGAGTTTTGTACTGCCTGATACTTTGAAAGTGTTACTGGGCCTCCCTACCTCCAACGAGGTGGGACATCATCATCCTACAACGCCCAGTGCACATTCCAGTGTCTTCCCCAGACAACAGCATTGCAGGCAACGAGGTGGTTATTAGTAAAAAGGAAGGAAGAAAAACATTAAAAATAAAGATTAAAAAAAGGTGAGAAAGGAAAGAACAAATAACGTATAAGTTACATATTAGAAAAAAAATATTTAAAAAATATGAGGAAACGCTAGAGCTTAAATAATAACAGAAGAGAGTTTTGTACTGCCTGATACTTTGAAAGTGTTACTGGGCCTCCCTACCTCCAACGAGGTGGGACATCATCATCCTACAACGCCCAGTGCACATTCCAGTGTCTTCCCCAGACAACAGCATTGCAGGCAACGAGGTGGTTATTAGTAAAAAGGAAGGAAGAAAAACATTAAAAATAAAGATTAAAAAAAGGTGAGAAAGGAAAGAACAAATAACGTATAAGTTACATATTAGAAAAAAAATATTTAAAAAATATGAGGAAACGTTAGAGCTTAAATGATAACAGAAGAGAGTTTTGTACTGCCTGATACTTTGAAAGTGTTACTGGGCCTCCCTACCTCCAACGAGGTGGGACATCATCATCCTACAACGCCCAGTGCACATTCCAGTGTCTTCCCCAGACAACAGCATTGCAGGCAACGAGGTGGTTATTAGTAAAAAGGAAGGAAGAAAAACATTAAAAATAAAGATTAAAAAAAGATGAGAAAAGAAAGAACAAATAACGTATCAGTTACATATAAGAAAAATTTTTTAAAAAATATGAGGAAACGTTAGAGCTTAAAGAATAACAGAAGAGAGTTTTGTACTGCCTGATACTTTGAAAGTGTTACTGGGCCTCCCTACCTCCAACGAGGTGGGACATCATCATCCTACAACGCCCAGTGCACATTCCAGTGTCTTCCCCAGACAACAGCATTGCAGGCAACGAGGTGGTTATTAGTAAAAAGGAAGGAAGAAAAACATTAAAAATAAAGATTAAAAAAAGATGAGAAAAGAAAGAACAAATAACGTATCAGTTACATATAAGAAAAAATTTTTAAAAAATATGAGGAAACGTTAGAGCTTAAAGAATAACAGAAGAGAGTTTTGTACTGCCTGATACTTTGAAAGGGTTACTGGGCCTCCCTACCTCCAACGAGGTGGGACATCATCATCCTACAACGCCCAGTGCACATTCCAGTGTCTTCCCCAGACAACAGCATTGCAGGCAACGAGGTGGTTATTAGTAAAAAGGAAGGAAGAAAAACATTAAAAATAAAGATTAAAAAAAGGTGAGAAAGGAAAGAACAAATAACGTATAAGTTACATATTAGAAAAAAAATATTTAAAAAATATGAGGAAACGTTAGAGCTTAAATGATAACAGAAGAGAGTTTTGTACTGCCTGATACTTTGAAAGTGTTACTGGGCCTCCCTACCTCCAACGAGGTGGGACATCATCATCCTACAACGCCCAGTGCACATTCCAGTGTCTTCCCCAGACAACAGCATTGCAGGCAACGAGGTGGTTATTAGTAAAAAGGAAGGAAGAAAAACATTAAAAATAAAGATTAAAAAAAGATGAGAAAAGAAAGAACAAATAACGTATCAGTTACATATAAGAAAAATTTTTTAAAAAATATGAGGAAACGTTAGAGCTTAAAGAATAACAGAAGAGAGTTTTGTACTGCCTGATACTTTGAAAGTGTTACTGGGCCTCCCTACCTCCAACGAGGTGGGACATCATCATCCTACAACGCTCAGTGCACATTCCAGTGTCTTCCCCAGACAACAGCATTGCAGGCAACGAGGTGGTTATTAGTAAAAAGGAAGGAAGAAAAACATTAAAAATAAAGATTAAAAAAAGATGAGAAAAGAAAGAACAAATAACGTATCAGTTACATATAAGAAAAATTTTTTAAAAAATATGAGGAAACGTTAGAGCTTAAAGAATAACAGAAGAGAGTTTTGTACTGCCTGATACTTTGAAAGTGTTACTGGGCCTCCCTACCTCCAACGAGGTGGGACATCATCATCCTACAACGCCCAGTGCACATTCCAGTGTCTTCCCCAGACAACAGCATTGCAGGCAACGAGGTGGTTATTAGTAAAAAGGAAGGAAGAAAAACATTAAAAATAAAGATTAAAAAAAGATGAGAAAAGAAAGAACAAATAACGTATCAGTTACATATAAGAAAAAATTTTTAAAAAATATGAGGAAACGTTAGAGCTTAAAGAATAACAGAAGAGAGTTTTGTACTGCCTGATACTTTGAAAGGGTTACTGGGCCTCCCTACCTCCAACGAGGTGGGACATCATCATCCTACAACGCTCAGTGCACATTCCAGTGTCTTCCCCAGACAACAGCATTGCAGGCAACGAGGTGGTTATTAGTAAAAAGGAAGGAAGAAAAACATTAAAAATAAAGATTAAAAAAAGGTGAGAAAGGAAAGAACAAATAACGTATAAGTTACATATTAGAAAAAAAATATTTAAAAAATATGAGGAAACGCTAGAGCTTAAATAATAACAGAAGAGAGTTTTGTACTGCCTGATACTTTGAAAGTGTTACTGGGCCTCCCTACCTCCAACGAGGTGGGACATCATCATCCTACAACGCCCAGTGCACATTCCAGTGTCTTCCCCAGACAACAGCATTGCAGGCAACGAGTTGGTTATTAGTAAAAAGGAAGGAAAAAAAAACATTAAAAATAAAGATTAAAAAAAGGTGAGAAAGGAAAGAACAAATAACGTATCAGTTACATATTAGAAAAAAATATTTAAAAAATATGAGGAAACGTTAGAGCTTAAATAATAACAGAAGAGAGTTTTGTACTGCCTGATACTTTGAAAGTGTTACTGGGCCTCCCTACCTCCAACGAGGTGGGACATCATCATCCTACAACGCCCAGTGCACATTCCAGTGTCTTCCACAGACAACAGCATTGCAGGCAACGAGGTGGTTATTAGTAAAAAGGAAGGAAGAAAAACATTAAAAATAAAGATTAAAAAAAGATGAGAAAGGAAAGAACAAATAACGTATCAGTTACATATTAGAAAAATTTTTTAAAAAATATGAGTAAACGTTAGAGCTTAAAGAATAACAGAAGAGAGTTTTGTACTGCCTGATACTTTGAAAGTGTTACTGGGCCTCCCTACCTCCAACGAGGTGGGACATCATCATCCTACAACGCCCAGTGCACATTCCAGTGTCTTCCCCAGACAACAGCATTGCAGGCAACGAGGTGGTTATTAGTAAAAAGGAAGGAAGAAAAACATTAAAAATAAAGATTAAAAAAAGATGAGAAAAGAAAGAACAAATAACGTATCAGTTACATATAAGTAAAAATTTTTAAAAAATATGAGGAAACGCAAGAGCTTAAATAATAACAGAAGAGAGTTTTGTACTGCCTGATACTTTGAAAGTGTTACTGGGCCTCCCTACCTCCAACGAGGTGGGACATCATCATCCTACAACGCCCAGTGCACATTCCAGTGTCTTCCCCAGACAACAGCATTGCAGGCAACGAGGTGGTTATTAGTAAAAAGGAAGGAAGAAAAACATTAAAAATAAAGATTAAAAAAAGGTGAGAAAGGAAAGAACAAATAACGTATAAGTTACATATTAGAAAAAAAATATTTAAAAAATATGAGGAAACGCTAGAGCTTAAATAATAACAGAAGAGAGTTTTGTACTGCCTGATACTTTGAAAGTGTTACTGGGCCTCCCTACCTCCAACGAGGTGGGACATCATCATCCTACAACGCCCAGTGCACATTCCAGTGTCTTCCCCAGACAACAGCATTGCAGGCAACGAGGTGGTTATTAGTAAAAAGGAAGGAAAAAAAACATTAAAAATAAAGATTAAAAAAAGGTGAGAAAGGAAAGAACAAATAACGTATCAGTTGCATATTAGAAAAAAAATATTTAAAAAATATGAGGAAACGTTAGAGCTTAAATAATAACAGAAGAGAGTTTTGTACTGCCTGATACTTTGAAAGTGTTACTGGGCCTCCCTACCTCCAACGAGGTGGGACATCATCATCCTACAACGCCCAGTGCACATTCCAGTGTCTTCCCCAGACAACAGCATTGCAGGCAACGAGGTGGTTATTAGTAAAAAGGAAGGAAGAAAAACATTAAAAATAAAGATTAAAAAAAGGTGAGAAGGGAAAGAACAAATAACGTATCAGTTACATATTAGAAAAAAAATATTTAAAAAATATGAGGAAACGTTAGAGCTTAAATAATAACAGAAGAGAGTTTTGTACTGCCTGATACTTTGAAAGTGTTACTGGGCCTCCCTACCTCCAACGAGGTGGGACATCATCATCCTACAACGCCCAGTGCACATTCCAGTGTCTTCCCCAGACAACAGCATTGCAGGCAACGAGGTGGTTATTAGTAAAAAGGAAGGAAAAAAAACATTAAAAATAAAGATTAAAAAAAGGTGAGAAAGGAAAGAACAAATAACGTATCAGTTGCATATTAGAAAAAAAATATTTAAAAAATATGAGGAAACGTTAGAGCTTAAATAATAACAGAAGAGAGTTTTGTCCTGCCTGATACTTTGAAAGTGTTACTGGGCCTCCCTACCTCCAACGAGGTGGGACATCATCATCCTACAACGCCCAGTGCACATTCCAGTGTCTTCCCCAGACAACAGCATTGCAGGCAACGAGGTGGTTATTAGTAAAAAGGAAGGAAGAAAAACATTAAAAATAAAGATTAAAAAAAGGTGAGAATGGAAAGAACAAATAACGTATCAGTTACATATTAGAAAAAAAATATTTAAAAAATATGAGGAAACGTTAGAGCTTAAATAATAACAGAAGAGAGTTTTGTACTGCCTGATACTTTGAAAGTGTTACTGGGCCTCCCTACCTCCAACGAGGTGGGACATCATCATCCTACAACGCCCAGTGCACATTCCAGTGTCTTCCCCAGACAACAGCATTGCAGGCAACGAGGTGGTTATTAGTAAAAAGGAAGGAAGAAAAACATTAAAAATAAAGATTAAAAAAAGGTGAGAAGGGAAAGAACAAATAACGTATCAGTTACATATTAGAAAAAAAATATTTAAAAAATATGAGGAAACGTTAGAGCTTAAATAATAACAGAAGAGAGTTTTGTACTGCCTGATACTTTGAAAGTGTTACTGGGCCTCCCTACCTCCAACGAGGTGGGACATCATCATCCTACAACGCCCAGTGCACATTCCAGTGTCTTCCCCAGACAACAGCATTGCAGGCAACGAGGTGGTTATTAGTAAAAAGGAAGGAAAAAAAACATTAAAAATAAAGATTAAAAAAAGGTGAGAAAGGAAAGAACAAATAACGTATCAGTTGCATATTAGAAAAAAAATATTTAAAAAATATGAGGAAACGTTAGAGCTTAAATAATAACAGAAGAGAGTTTTGTACTGCCTGATACTTTGAAAGTGTTACTGGGCCTCCCTACCTCCAACGAGGTGGGACATCATCATCCTACAACGCCCAGTGCACATTCCAGTGTCTTCCCCAGACAACAGCATTGCAGGCAACGAGGTGGTTATTAGTAAAAAGGAAGGAAGAAAAACATTAAAAATAAAGATTAAAAAAAGGTGAGAAGGGAAAGAACAAATAACGTATCAGTTACATATTAGAAAAAAAATATTTAAAAAATATGAGGAAACGTTAGAGCTTAAATAATAACAGAAGAGAGTTTTGTACTGCCTGATACTTTGAAAGTGTTACTGGGCCTCCCTACCTCCAACGAGGTGGGACATCATCATCCTACAACGCCCAGTGCACATTCCAGTGTCTTCCCCAGACAACAGCATTGCAGGCAACGAGGTGGTTATTAGTAAAAAGGAAGGAAAAAAAACATTAAAAATAAAGATTAAAAAAAGGTGAGAAAGGAAAGAACAAATAACGTATCAGTTGCATATTAGAAAAAAAATATTTAAAAAATATGAGGAAACGTTAGAGCTTAAATAATAACAGAAGAGAGTTTTGTCCTGCCTGATACTTTGAAAGTGTTACTGGGCCTCCCTACCTCCAACGAGGTGGGACATCATCATCCTACAACGCCCAGTGCACATTCCAGTGTCTTCCCCAGACAACAGCATTGCAGGCAACGAGGTGGTTATTAGTAAAAAGGAAGGAAGAAAAACATTAAAAATAAAGATTAAAAAAAGGTGAGAAGGGAAAGAACAAATAACGTATCAGTTACATATTAGAAAAAAAATATTTAAAAAATATGAGGAAACGTTAGAGCTTAAATAATAACAGAAGAGAGTTTTGTACTGCCTGATACTTTGAAAGTGTTACTGGGCCTCCCTACCTCCAACGAGGTGGGACATCATCATCCTACAACGCCCAGTGCACATTCCAGTGTCTTCCCCAGACAACAGCATTGCAGGCAACGAGGTGGTTATTAGTAAAAAGGAAGGAAGAAAAACATTAAAAATAAAGATTAAAAAAAGGTGAGAAGGGAAAGAACAAATAACGTATCAGTTACATATTAGAAAAAAAATATTTAAAAAATATGAGGAAACGTTAGAGCTTAAATAATAACAGAAGAGAGTTTTGTACTGCCTGATACTTTGAAAGTGTTACTGGGCCTCCCTACCTCCAACGAGGTGGGACATCATCATCCTACAACGCCCAGTGCACATTCCAGTGTCTTCCCCAGACAACAGCATTGCAGGCAACGAGGTGGTTATTAGTAAAAAGGAAGGAAAAAAAACATTAAAAATAAAGATTAAAAAAAGGTGAGAAAGGAAAGAACAAATAACGTATCAGTTGCATATTAGAAAAAAAATATTTAAAAAATATGAGGAAACGTTAGAGCTTAAATAATAACAGAAGAGAGTTTTGTACTGCCTGATACTTTGAAAGTGTTACTGGGCCTCCCTACCTCCAACGAGGTGGGACATCATCATCCTACAACGCCCAGTGCACATTCCAGTGTCTTCCCCAGACAACAGCATTGCAGGCAACGAGGTGGTTATTAGTAAAAAGGAAGGAAGAAAAACATTAAAAATAAAGATTAAAAAAAGGTGAGAAGGGAAAGAACAAATAACGTATCAGTTACATATTAGAAAAAAAATATTTAAAAAATATGAGGAAACGTTAGAGCTTAAATAATAACAGAAGAGAGTTTTGTACTGCCTGATACTTTGAAAGTGTTACTGGGCCTCCCTACCTCCAACGAGGTGGGACATCATCATCCTACAACGCCCAGTGCACATTCCAGTGTCTTCCCCAGACAACAGCATTGCAGGCAACGAGGTGGTTATTAGTAAAAAGGAAGGAAAAAAAACATTAAAAATAAAGATTAAAAAAAGGTGAGAAAGGAAAGAACAAATAACGTATCAGTTGCATATTAGAAAAAAAATATTTAAAAAATATGAGGAAACGTTAGAGCTTAAATAATAACAGAAGAGAGTTTTGTCCTGCCTGATACTTTGAAAGTGTTACTGGGCCTCCCTACCTCCAACGAGGTGGGACATCATCATCCTACAACGCCCAGTGCACATTCCAGTGTCTTCCCCAGACAACAGCATTGCAGGCAACGAGGTGGTTATTAGTAAAAAGGAAGGAAGAAAAACATTAAAAATAAAGATTAAAAAAAGGTGAGAAGGGAAAGAACAAATAACGTATCAGTTACATATTAGAAAAAAAATATTTAAAAAATATGAGGAAACGTTAGAGCTTAAATAATAACAGAAGAGAGTTTTGTACTGCCTGATACTTTGAAAGTGTTACTGGGCCTCCCTACCTCCAACGAGGTGGGACATCATCATCCTACAACGCCCAGTGCACATTCCAGTGTCTTCCCCAGACAACAGCATTGCAGGCAACGAGGTGGTTATTAGTAAAAAGGAAGGAAGAAAAACATTAAAAATAAAGATTAAAAAAAGGTGAGAAGGGAAAGAACAAATAACGTATCAGTTACATATTAGAAAAAAAATATTTAAAAAATATGAGGAAACGTTAGAGCTTAAATAATAACAGAAGAGAGTTTTGTACTGCCTGATACTTTGAAAGTGTTACTGGGCCTCCCTACCTCCAACGAGGTGGGACATCATCATCCTACAACGCCCAGTGCACATTCCAGTGTCTTCCCCAGACAACAGCATTGCAGGCAACGAGGTGGTTATTAGTAAAAAGGAAGGAAAAAAAACATTAAAAATAAAGATTAAAAAAAGGTGAGAAAGGAAAGAACAAATAACGTATCAGTTGCATATTAGAAAAAAAATATTTAAAAAATATGAGGAAACGTTAGAGCTTAAATAATAACAGAAGAGAGTTTTGTCCTGCCTGATACTTTGAAAGTGTTACTGGGCCTCCCTACCTCCAACGAGGTGGGACATCATCATCCTACAACGCCCAGTGCACATTCCAGTGTCTTCCCCAGACAACAGCATTGCAGGCAACGAGGTGGTTATTAGTAAAAAGGAAGGAAAAAAAACATTAAAAATAAAGATTAAAAAAAGGTGAGAAAGGAAAGAACAAAAAACGTATCAGTTACATATTAGAAAAAAAATATTTAAAAAATATGAGGAAACGTTAGAGCTTAAATAATAACAGAAGAGAGTTTTGTCCTGCCTGATACTTTGAAAGTGTTACTGGGCCTCCCTACCTCCAACGAGGTGGGACATCATCATCCTACAACGCCCAGTGCACAGGGAAGGAGATACATAAGAGTCAATTGGAGAGAGATCAAGGTTGTATAAGGGATGCTACTAAACAATTAATCGTAATTTCGCAATAAGTTTGAGGGTTTTCTTGACTTCATGTAGCCTGGCATTTTTCTGGAGGGGCACTAAACCATGATAGCACTCCATAGCACCAGATGCACTCCATAGCGTGCATATTAAGCCTGAATCTACTTATGAATCCTTTGAGCTGTGTTTTAGCTCATTATTCTCTTTTCAAATAGGGATTTCTACCCAGGGTATTTGTATCACCTGGCATGGAGGTGTTATTGATTTCAATCTGAAGTAACCGAGATCAGGGTATAGATCATTCAAATTTCTAAGAGGTGACCCAGGTTCGAATCCTAGTGGTGGTTAGTCAGTTCGAATTCCGCTTCCAGCTCACTGTGCTGATGTAGATCTTTAGTTGTAGACGGATCAAGGTTTAGAGTCTTCTTGTCTTCTGGTTCACCGTAGGAGGCATTCGTTGTTTTCTTCGCCATGTGATGCAAATGTAGTTTAGTGCCATCAAAGATTTATGAAGGCTAATTTGTCCCTATACTTTATTTATCCATGTCCTCGCCTTTTGTTTTTGGTTCAAAATTAACAGTCAACGATGTTGAAGATGCATAGTCGTAAAACTAAAAATGGGTCGATTTTTCAACTCCGGTTACAAAACAAAATAAAAACAAAGCAAATATTTTTAAAACTCTCTAGTTGGAACTTTTTGAGTCAAATTTTTCCTTGTAGATCACATTGCGGTTTTATGCCAATTTTATTCGAGTTTTCTTTAATTTTGCAATTCTATTTGACTTATTTACTAGTGATCTTTCATACATAAACCTCCTTTGACTAATCGTCTCCTATGATTCTTTTTGGTGGATTTAGAATTTTGGAGCTGGCAATACTCACAGCAATTGTAATAGCAGAAGAGCGGGAGTTCTGACGACTAGCTGGCTAGCAAGAGGTCAACCAGGATTCCTTTTGTGTAAATATAATTTGCCGATAAACAGAGCTTTGAGATTTTAAAAGAGCTGTTGCGGAAAATTTAAACAGTTGAGGAAGTTGAAGACGAGACAGTCCTTGGTTACAGCCAGACGTTTGTTGAGTACTTTTTCTTAAGCTTGTACTTTTCTGTTGAGACTAGGTACGTTTTGCGTTCGTTTCTTAATTTTAAAGAACTAGTAAAACATGAAAATACAAAACAAAAAATGAATAATAATACGAGCCCTATTAGCTGCATTTGTATGAAAACGAGCAAAATTATAAACCACGAATCTTCGAAAGTACGGTAGACTCTTGCCCGTTACTTGATGGTAAGTTAATACTTGGGTAAATTTGTTCAGGATATAAACAGTTATCCCCGAAAAACCAAAAAGTTATTTATTTGTAACCGCTAATGTAACAATAAATAACAAAATATTAATACAAGCAATGATAATACTTACATATAATAACAAATAACTTCATGTCCCTTACAATTTAATTGATCCCGATTGAAGTATAGGTTCGTAAACCTTGGACGAAATTTAATTCGGGGCAAAACTTGAGAAGCTACATACTTCACACTACTTTGTTTCGGCGGCTCGATCTATAACCCTGGAAATAATGTAAATATCGGAAAAAATTGCCCTAATAGTTTTGTCAGCGGAGGAAAATTAGGAATCCAAAAGAAACATGCGGCGGAGGGAGTAAAATGACCTATTTATTGTAAGGGGTAAAAATTTCTGATTGTCACTAACATTCATCCATGCGCCGCGATGGCTCAGGGGATAGAGCATTCACCTTCTAATGCGGCAACCGGGTTCGAATCCCAATCGATACGAATTCCGCATCCGATTTTCACCGACCTCAGTGCTGACGTGAAATATCCTCAGCTGTAGACAGATCATAGGTTAAGAGTCTCCTTGCCGTCAGGCTAACCATGGGAGGTTCTCGTGGTCTTCCTCTCCATGTAACGTGAATGCGAGTTAGCTCCATCAAAAACTCCTCCACGAAGATTCAATATAGTTTATCATCAATTAACAGTAATGATTACTAAAAAACATTTTTGGGGAAAATGAAATTTTCGTGAATAATTTAAATATTTTTACATTACATAATAGCCGAACGTTTAACAAAAAAGAAAAAAGTTAAAAAATTGTACTTATCCATTTCCGGGTTCAGCTCAGCCGGGTTCAGCATCCATTTCCGGATTCAGTTTTCCGAATGAATCCACAAAGTCTCGTTGCAGTCTGAAAGAAACAGGATCAAATATTACAAATCAATTTAAAGAATATATAAAGAATAATAAGACTAATACCAATGAACGAAACAAGCATTACCAATAAAAAAAACTGTTCAACTTTGAATAGCTGGATAATGGTTAATATAAGCTGAGATAGGTATAAAAAAAAAACGGATTTTTTCTTAGAAATTTTTTCTTTTATTTTAAATTTGTTTTTCTTTTGATTTATTTAAAGATAAAGATCCCAAATTTAAAATAACTGAACCTTCAAGAAACATTTCAGAAAATATTTTTATAACTGTTTATATTTTTAATACCTAATTAATAAAAACAACTTTTGTATTATAAATACTATATTATAAAAAAGATTAACATTAACTCATTTTTATGAATATATGTTTATACATTATACAACTCCACTCAAGGCTCAAATTAATATCTAATGACGCTGGTAAAAGTGCGATTCCCCCTTGACCCTATGCTTAGATTAAAAATCTATGTTTAGATTTAAAAATAAAAAGGTCCAGCTTCAGCCTCATCAGCTTTAATCATTTCATGTATATATAAAATAAACACTTTTTTTTAATCCTATGACTCCATACAAATTTAATGTAAAGAAGCATAAATTATTTAAAGTAATACACTGTATCGAGTTGGTTGGATTGGAGATTGAAAACCCAATCCTTAAAACTTCAAAATTTTTAACTGTCAAAGCCTCCAGAAACTCTAGCTATATAGGGCACTTAATTACAGTAAAACGCAGGCTTCAAAGACCTCGACGGTTCAACGGTGAACTAACTAGCTGGAGGGAGACTCGCAGATACTATTGCAGTCACAAGCAGTCCATAGTAGTTTTGCCCTTTACCCATTCATCGCGTAATAAAGATGTTGAGTCCTTAGGAAATTAATAAGTTACCCAATAAAAATAATTAAGGCGGATTCAGAGTGTACATTGAAAATAAATAGGGAAAATAAGTATAGGAAAATTAATACTTTCCGAACGATAGTAGTCATAAATAAATTTAACGCTTTATCATATATCAGGGTCTGTCCAGACATTTTGTGAAAGGTCCGTTTTTGTAAAATTGTGAAAAAGTTACTCGTAATTTGTGAATATAAAATAAATGTTAAGTCACATTTTTTCAACCAGGGTCCGTTATTGCAAAAAACCTTTTTCAATGACTTTTTAAATTGTAAAGACATAAAAGATTATGCCCAACACTGTAAAATTATAATTAAAAAAATTAAAGTCTGAAAAATAAACAGCAAATGCAGCAACTAAATTAGCGATGCAACATACAAATATTTGGTATTTAGCCTATACTGCTGAACGCAGAATATTCATTTCGGACGAAATAAGAAAGAAGCGTTTGCCGAAGACAAAACTTAATTCGCTTACATGCATTTTTCTTTTTTTCTGCCCTGCGAAGGGTTTATTCAATTAACAAAACAATAATGAAGATAAATAAGTTTGTGAAGGGTCCGATTATAAGAAAAATCATTTTGTAAAGGGTCCGTTTCCAAGTTAAAATATTTTGTGAAGGGTTCGCTTTTATGAAAAGATATTTAGTGAAGGGTCTGTTGATGGACCCAAATTTCTCCTAAACAGACCCCTGATAAGAGAAATGAAATTTTTTCATCGTTTTATAAAAATTTGGTTTTATGTCCGTCAGTTGATTTTGCACTCAGAGAACTATATCTAGTCTAGTAATTTGTTTTTGTACATACAAAAATTGAAAATCAGTAAAATAAGCCACATCTTCAATAAATATTCCCATGACCCATATTGCTTGACTATAAACTTCATTCGCTTCAAAAATTTACAAGTTTGAAATAATAGTCGACGCGTTTCAAGTGCACAAAAACAGGCACCCATTTTCAAGACTTGCCAGACGTAAATGAGAATAAACAAAAGTAGTTTTAAAATATAAAACGTAAAATATGTTAACAAAAAATGGAAAAATAAAGGTGCGAAACAGAACTAGAAAAACTAGAGTAGCCAAGAGAGAGAGAGAAAAAAAAAGACAGAAAAAAAACAAAGTGGCTGAGAGGGTCAAAATGCATTTTCACACGCTATAGAGAGGTCGTGAGGAACTAATGTCATTAACAAGGGAATTAACATTCATGTGAATAAAACAAGATTCCAGGGTATCAAGATGAGCTGACGTGATTGGAGTGAAAATAATTTTGGCTCTGTAGAAATTGAATTTATGCCCAAGAATTTCGAATTTTTGATAACAGAGATATCTACAGTGTTCTCAGGGGTCTGTCCAGGCATTTTGTGAAAGGTCCGTTTTTGTTAAATTTTGAAAAAATTACTCCTAACTTGTGAATATAAAATAAACGTTAAGTCACATTCTTTCAACCAGGGTCCGTTATTGCAACAACAAAAAATCTTCAAGGAGTTTTTAAATTGTAAAGACATACAAGATTATGCTTAAAACTGTAAAATTATAATTAAAAAAATTCAATTTTAAAAAATAAACAGCAATAGCATCTACTAAATTAGCGATGCAACATATAAATATTTGGTATTTAGCCTATACTGCTGAACGCAGAATATTCATTTCGGACGAATAAAGGAAAAAGTGTCTGCCGAAGACAAATTTAGTTGGTTTACATCCGTCTTCCCCCCCCCACTTCCTGGAAAGGGTGTATTCAATTAACAAAACAATAATGAAGATAAACAAATTTGTGAAGGGTCCGATTAAAAGATAAATTATTTTGTGAAGGGTCCGTAAACGGACCCAAATTTCTTCTAAACAGACCCCTGGTTCTTTACGTCTAAATTTTAAAGCGCGTCTAGTTTATTTATAAAATTGCTAATATCCTTTTCCATTTTGGTCTTTAATTAATTTTAAGTTATGTTTTAAAAAAATTAAATCTCTTAAGGATTCTATTTGTTTTGATAATCGCAGGGGCATTCACAACATTCCTTGTCAGTGCGACTTTGGCTATACATAGGGCAAACAAGATGCGGTTTAAAATTCAGGCTTAAGGAACACGACAGATATGTCCGTTATCAAGAACTCGAAAAATCATTAATTGCTTCACATTGTTGGAATCTTCGGCATAAATTCAATTTCGGCAAAAATTATTTCCACCTCAGTTACATCAGCTTATCTTGATACCCTGGAATTTTGTTTTATTCATATGAATGCCGATTTCCTTGTTAACGACATTAGGTCCTCACCTAATGTCGTTAACAGGTGACCCTGGGCGGATTGGGTGAAGTACATCGGGAGTTACGCCTGGTAGGGCCACCCAAGGCGTGAAGGCCATTCCATTATGCCCAGCTAAATATCAGTAGGCGAAGGAGCCAAGACAGACTTCTACCTACTGGTGCTCCGGTCCTTGGACTAACTGAAGCTGCACATTCCCTCACCAATGACTTCGTTGACTTTTGATATGGATGCTGCATCGTCCGTCGCGCAGATTAATCAGGGACGAGTTCGAGGTTTAGGCAGAGGGCCTCGACCGATAAGTATACGACAGTCTCCACAAGACTCAAAGACCTTGAAAATATTACAGTGCAATATAAACGGTTTGACCACACCGGCGACGAGAACTTAATTGGACCAACTATTAGAAATTGCAATTAACAGAGACATCCAGGTAGTTGCTGTACAGGAAAATAAATAAAGAAAACTTCAGCTCTTAAGATTATAGGATTCGACATTTATAGAACTGATAGATCTACCAAGGGTGGAGGAGGCTTAGCCTTTTTCATCAGGAATGTTAAATATCAAAGTATTGACACTTCAATTGTCCAATCTTCGGACCTTGAAATCCAAGGCATTGTATTTTTTTGAAGAGGAAAACCCTTTCATATCTTCAACGTTTACCAACTCAAAAAATCTCGGAGGAGTGGAAAACACCCCCAACCCATAATTGGTACAAGGGATCAAAACCGGGCTTGTCCCTTGACCTCCCGTGTGACAGACGTACCCGGACTGTTCTATCAAGGTTTGCTAGCGGTCACATCAAATGCCTCACTTTCAACGAGGGCATGAAAGCCTTCGTCACCTGCACCAAGTGCCAAATGCACCAAGTGCTCCTCTTGAGCACCTCTTGGATTGCATGGAACTCTCTAAGGAGGATCTCTTTAGCAAATCCTCTCCTAGTCTTCGACTTCTTTTCAGTCAACGGACTCGTGGATCTTGTCCGACTCCGTCAGACAGTGAGGATAAGCAACAACAATAACAGGTCCTCACCAAAGTGCGTGGAAATTCATTTTACCCTGATTCAATCATCTCTGTTACTGTGGTTCCATGCTCTGTTTGTCCTTTTCTCTCACTCTCTCAGCTGTGGTTTTTCTAATTTAGTTACTAATTTTTATTTTTCCATTTTTGTTCGCAACTTTACGTTTTATATTTTAAATCACTTTTGTTTCTTTTCATTCACGATTGGCAAGTTTAAAAAAGGGACGCCTTGTTTTTGAACTCTTGAAATATGCAGACAGTTATTTTTAATTTCTATTTTTTAAAGACAATGAAGTTTTTAATCAAGTGAAGCCATATTATCCTCATCATCATCATCAATGACTCGACAGCCCAAGGTGGGCCTTGGCCTTCTCAAGAAGTTTTTTCAATGCAAACCTTTTTTTTGCTAGTGTTTTTCAGTTTTTAGTTTTTAGTTTTTAAGACCAAAAGGTCTTTCTCTTGGCCATCTATCCATCTCAAATTCGGCCTGACTCTTTTTCGTGTGCCAGCTGGTCTGGCATTGAAAACTCGTTTTGTGGTACAGTCTTCGTCCATTCTGATAACGTGGCCTGCCTATTTTATTCTTTGTCGTTTAATAAAGTTAATAATGTCAGGTTCATTTTATGAGTGATAAAGCTCTAGATTTGATCTTCTAAGCCACATACTATTTTTTAGAATTCCTCCAAAAATACTTCTCAAGACCTTTCTCTCAAAGGTACCCAACATAGCTTCATCCTTACAGGATATGATCCAGGTTTCACAAGCATATGTTAAAATTTATCTTATAAGTGATTTATATAATAAAACTTTTGTTTTTCTATGAATTACAATTGATTTTATGTATTTTCGAATTCCATTAAAACAGTTAATGGCAATAGTAATTCTTTTCTGTATTTCAAGACATGTTATGGTTTTCTTAAAAATAAAACCTCGAAAGAACTGCTATAAAAGTTGAATTAAGGAAACCTATTTCTTTATAAATGAGAATTTTATTGTGAATTGAACAACATGAAAAATCATCAATTTTTCATAAATGCATGATCTTTTCATAATTTAGTTCAATATATTGTTATTGGAAAAATTATATGTTCTATTTAAATATTTGCCATTTCTTTTCCTTCGGCATTTAACTTTCAATTATTTTCTAATATCAACCAAATTATTACAAAACAAATAGATTATTGATCGGATCTTAATATGAAGATTTCAAAAGTTAATGCTGGTTAAAAAAAAGAACAAAAAGCTTTCGAACCTCAACATTTCCACGGAACCCTCAAGAAATTCTTTATTTTTATCAACCTATTAGAATGTGCATTTAAAACTATTGATAGACTTTCAAACAAGAGATAACATTTCAAAACAATCAAAACAACTAAAAAAAACTACCTGCATCAAGGGCGATGTTACTTTCTCATTTTCCTAACTCTGTTTTAATTTTATTTTATAACTGACGTTGAACAGGTGACCCAATTCTAAGTTTAGGACTATCAATGTTCAACTCTGTAGTCTAGTAATTTTAAGCCCAACCCAGAATACAAGGAAACTCCTTATTCAATCATTGAAGCAAATTAATCTTGGGGAGGACTTTTTGATGGAACTAACACGCATTTGCGTTACACGGAGAGGAAAACCATGAAACCTCTCATGGTTGGCCCAACGGTAAGGCGGTTCTAACCCACGACGCGTCTACCACTGATGACATTTTACGTCAGTTCTGTACTCGGTACAAGACAGGTGCAAAATTTGTATCACCAAGCCACCTTGGGATTCAAACCATGGTCACCTTCATTGGGAGGAAAACTCTATATCCTAAGCCACTGCAACTCAAACTCTGCTGTTATCACCTACGATGAACAGCTGACTCAATTTTGAGTTTACGAATGTCAATGTTCAACTTTTTAGTTTCGAACTTATTCCAGAAGATCAGGGAACTCCTGGATCAAGTATTGGGAGAATTTTGCCTTTGTAGAGGACTATTTTTATGTAACTAACCGCATTTGCGTAACAAGGGGAGAAAAACCACGAATGACTCCCGTGGTTAGCCTGACGGCAAAGGGACTCTAAACCATGATCCGTCTACCGCTCAATCAAATTCTTATTCTGTGGCACCACTGTAGCGCTAATTGTGCTTCATTTTTCTTCTTCAATAAAAAATTTAGCATACCAGGAGATGTCATTTTCTATAGCAATTTTAAAAAATTTTCAGTTTTTTCTTCGATATGTCTCTTTTGTAATTATAGCGCATAAGTGAAATCGCTTTTTTAGAAGAACCAATAGGTAAAATAGAAAAAGTTATTCGATTACATATAAAACAAAATAAATATAGGAAAAATTGCTTAAAAAATATAATTTATATTAGTGTTTTTAACAAGATTAATAATGATAAATTTCAAAATTTGAGATCTGAAACGAATTAAATAATCAAATTATTTTTTATTTGCGTAAGCATTATTAAGAGATGGCAAAAGATGACAAAAAATATTAAAAATAGCAAATTTGTAAATTCTTAGTTGAATTCGATTAAATTTTCAGCTTAAAATAGCATAAGAGCTTGAAGTAGCGAGACTGCGCGGAACCCAAACGATACTGCGTATTTCAGATAGCAAAACCGCGTTTGGTAACTTTGACATAAATTCTAGTGGGGAAAAAAACTAAAAAACGAGGACGGAAATTAATAATAAAAAAAATTACTATAGCAACTAGGAAAGGTGGAAATTTTTTTTTAATCCAGAAAATAAATACTCGCTATGTCAAATGTCACATAAATCCTAATATTTAAAGATGTATTCACGAAAAACTCAATGTATTTCCATATGAAGAAAAAAAAATACGCTCAATTCTTTAAAAGCTTCAAAGAGTAAAATGTATTTTAAAAACAGACTTAACACAAATATAAAAACAGAACAATAAGTCAAATTATAGTCAGAATAGCATTAGTTAAAATAATATTAGTAAAAAATAAGTTATCACAGAAAATTAAAAATAAAAGATTACTTACCATTCAAATGAAAGATATGAGACACGCAAACCACATAAAGTTATCCGCAACCAAAGACAACACACACGAGAACTGAAATAGAAA
Source organism: Parasteatoda tepidariorum (assembly GCF_982258835.1). NCBI lineage: Eukaryota > Metazoa > Arthropoda > Arachnida > Araneae > Theridiidae > Parasteatoda > Parasteatoda tepidariorum. Next base: position 129,117,648 of record NC_141755.1, on the reverse strand, counting down.
ATGCTTTTCAGAATACTGAACATCAAAAAAGAAAATCAGAGTTAGTGACGCAACAGAGCAGTCGCAAGTACAGGGACAGCTCTCCCTTGTTTTTCAAAATATCAATTTTTGAGCTTTTGATTTTATAAATCTTATCAAATCCAATTTTAAACGTGGAAAATCTTACATCTTCTGAAAAGACAAATTTCTTGAAATGTACCTTTCAACTTTTACAAAACTTACAAACTGTAGCCATATTAATTGTATTTCAATATTTTAAACTCAAAACGTGTTTTTTTTAATAATAAAGTGAATTCAATAAATAATTAATTTTTTTCTCTCCAAGGAGCAAGATCACAACCTCTAGAAACAGAGGAGTGTTTTATACGCATAAAAAGTTAGATTTATTTAGACTAATGTCCTAATAAATTTAGTGCAATTTGATGTGGATATATATCTTATTCCCCTCGCTACTTCTCTAAGACGACTTAATTATACAAATACTTTTTTTTTTACAAATAATAAAGAAATAAGCTATTGGTCAGGTGTAGCTAATAACTGTTTATTATACAGTTATATCGCTTATTTTTACTGTAACCATTCTTTTTTTTAATTATACTTTTATTATACTTATTATGCTCTTTAGGTTTCACACTATTAATGTTTCTTTACATCGTTTAAGTTAGAGAATAACAAAGATTTCGAAACCTTCGGAAATACAGTCCATTAAAAGTTTTTAATGTTAGATATTTTAATATGATCTGAGATATTCAATATATCAGTTGTTTAAAAAAGTCATTTTCAATTAATTTAAATGAAGAAAACTCAAAATTAATGGAAAAATAATAGTCAAAGTTCACATGCTTATTTATCTTTTTGAAGTGATTGTGAAGATAACAAATTCGAATTTACGTTGGCCTTTTCGGTTTTGTTCTAGAAGTAATTTGTTTTGACAGTGATTTTTTTTACATAAGTAAAGGGTCTGGTTAAAAAAAATATTCTCTTCTAAACTTTCCTAACATTAGCATTTAAAAAAATATTAAACTTTACAAAAGTAACTTAAAATTTGATTTGCAAGCTAGGCTGATTTAAAACTATTAAAATCCTACAATATATATATATACATATATATAACATTTTAATTGATTGTATTAATTGATGGTATTTATTTATTTGTTAACAATACAATTTCTAATTAGAATATAGAAATAAAATAAAATCCTTGTTCTGACAGTTAAAAGATAATTTTATAATTATACTAATTCAAACATTTTAATAAATTATCCATCCTAAAATAACCTTTAAAAAAATAAATAACTTTACAACACTCAATAATTTAATTTCCAACAACTTTCAATAACTTAAAACCTAAAATCAATTAAATGACAATAAACATAGTTATAAAAAAATGAAAAGAAAAACAAATATATATATATATATATATATATATATATATATATATATATATATATATATATATATATATATATATATATAAATGTCGAAATAAAAATAAAAACTTGCAAGATAAATCCAAATCAATACCTTTAGAATGCATTGAATTACAATTAACCACTCCACTAGAAGAGAGAGAATACTACTTTGGTTTTTTATTGTTGTTATAATCTTAAATTGTTTCCCCCTCATTTGTTATTTGGAATGATCCTAACTAAAGTCACCAACTTAAAATTAGCTGAAAACGTTTGAAGTATAATTCGTTGGCTCCGCCTTCATCACGTGGCTTCATCATCGATACTTTTGGGAGATGATTGTGAACAAACCTGAACAAGATTGCTATTTGGCGATCGTATGACTATAATAGTTATTTCGCAATCTTTATGTGCATTTCTTTTTTTAACATTAAGTGTTTCATAAATTTGATTATTCTCACTTTTGAGTGAATAGTTTGTTCTTTTTGAGACCGTTTGCTGTGAAAATAGCAGTTTTTTAAATTAAAATATATTTAATTAGCTAGAGTAACGAAAGGTATAATAGCTGATGATAAAGCGAAGAAAGTGGCTGAAAAAGGAATCACTGTTTGCGTTTGGCACGCATTAACAGCTGTCTCAATTTTTAACTTGGAGATGTTTCTCCTCTTACTCCCGAACTGAAATGAACTCTGCGACCGAGAAGGTGGAGCCAAGTGCCAACTTTTGGTGAACGAACTATAATTGCTACATGGAATTTTAAAAATCCTGATTTTCTTTAAGTATATTAAAATAAATTGTGAAGTGCTTTACAGTTTTAAAAAAACTGAGATATATCAGAACTAGATACGAGAACGAAATACTTTATTATGCATTTAAATCGTTTAGTCAAAAACATAATGATGCATTTTATTAAAACAAATGAATTTATAATGGTTACGATTTTCAAATAAGTTTTATTTATTTCAAACCCTTGTTTTTGTATAAAACAATAAATATCAAAATTTCTTTCGAAGTTTTTTTCACACCATGATTTTAACACCACGTTTTATATCACTACGATGTGATTTTATCACTACGGCAAAATAATGAAAACTAACGTAGAAATATTCTAACTTTCGACCGCTCTCGGGTCCAAACTGTTGAGACAATTTTTTTTCTTCTTCTTCAGATTGCGGCTATCCCCATACTTTGAGGATCAAAAATCTCAAAATTTATCCAAAACAACAAAGAAAAATACGTTTACCCAGGGAAAGAACGTTTTTGAGTCTGATTAACTTTAAATATCGTCTGCACTCATTACTTTGTATATCTTTAGTTAAACTTGTATATAAGGCTACGCTGCCTGTAGTGTAAGACACATATATTGAACCGAATATTGCATAGAGTAACATTTTATAATAGCCTGTAGTGCGGGGGATAATATTATTTATTGTAAAGGGCCACATATTATACGGGCCATAATATAATGCTACATATTATATAAACTATATGCAGACACATATTACATGGGCTATATTATAGGGCCCCATATTATATGAGCTATTATATAGAGCTCCATATTATAATAGCTAATAATGTCGTAATAACTACGGCTCTGTAGTATAATAACTCTATGGTAGACAGTTTAAGGTTAGAATCACTTTGGCATCGAGCTAACCGTAAGAGGTTTCCGTAGTTTTCTCTCTTCCACGTTATACAATAGACAGCACTTGTCTCATCGATCACGATATTCACGTAAAGTATCATCAGTGGTAATTGGATCATATTTCAGAGCTCCTTGCCACTTTTCGTGTTTTTCCTCCCGCTGTAATGCAAATCCTGGTTAGTTCCATCAAAAGGTCCTCCTAGAAGGTTAGTCTGCTGAGTGATCCAAAAATTTCCTTATATTCAGGGTTGGGTTCTTTATTTCAACGATACGGAATTGAATGACAATTGTAAACCCGTAAACGGTTCCAGATTTTAATTCATTATGTTTTAATCTATTTTAAAATATATTGACTAATATTGAAATGAGCTATTTTAAAAACTATGAAATTTTTAGAAAACCTAAAATTGGGAAGTTAGACAGATTTAAAACTATTAAAATCACAACATATATTACATTTTGTGTTCATGTAATAACAGTGTTAGCTGCATATACACTATTTGCACTTTTGTAACTAATTGATGGTAATTATGTATTCGTCACCAATTCATACAATTTTCAACTGAATTTATATAAAAGAGAACATAATTCTTTGTTCTGCAGTTACAAGTTTATAATTTATAGAAATTTAAATATTTTAATATAAATTATTCTTTCTAAACTAACCTTATAAAGATGGAATAAATTTACAACATTTAATGCGTGATAATTATTCAATAATAACCATTCAAAAACCAATAATAAACTATAACTATTCACTTTCCATCAAATTTTGTTATAAATTAAAAAATACCATTGTTAAAGAAAAAACTAATAAGAAAACGCAATTAAATCACAAATATATCAAAACTATAAAATAAATGAAAAGAAAAAGAAGTAGGATACAAAAAATTATATAGTATATAGCAAAGAAAATTGAAACTTATTTTGTTAAATCCTTACCATTGCTTTCAAATTTCTCAAATTTTTAAAAATATAAGAAGACAGATTTTAAAAAAATTATGTAATAAACGCAGATTTAACATTTTTCTACTATCATTCACCGAAGGGAAAGAGAATTACCCACTGAGAGAGAGAATACTAATCTATTTGTTAAAAAATATTTCAATTCCGTTTTGGTTTTCCAGGGTTGCTATAATCTTAATAGAATTTCATATTTGGAATGTTCCAATCTAAAAGTCGCCAATTTAAAATCCCCGATTAATGAAATTTGAATTTAAGGTTACTTATAATTTCGGCAATTAGATTTTCCTATAGAATATTAAAATGTGTTGAAAATTCTTTGCTATTTTAAAAAATGCTGACAAAGATCAGACCTAGAAACAAAACATTTTAAACTCTATTTCAAGACATTTTATACCCAATTTTAATCATATAGTCGAAAACGTAATACTTTATTTTATTAAAACAAATGATTTTGTATAGGTTTATGATTTTCGAAACAGTTTTTTATATCTCGAATTTTTAAACCGTTGTTCAGAATAAAACAATATCTATCTGAATTTCTTTTCTAATCTATGTAAATTTCTTTTTGATCAAAAATGTTAATTTTCTTTGAAGGTTTTATTTTTTTACAGAATAACTTTGTTACTACCTTTTAGTTAAATTGTTTCCCTGCCTTAATGGATAGAAAGTTATGATGAAAAGTTCAACTTTCCGATTGACTAGAGCGCTTAAATTTTATTCAGAACACCTTTCTTCATCCTAATTTGATTCCTGTCTACATTTTATGACTAAAATGAGTTTATCGTCATAATAATTTCTTTTGAAGAATAAAGAGTTTTTTAGAACTTTTTAAACAAATCGAAATATTTTTAAACAAAGTACTAAAATTCTTTTAACCAAACATAGTTATAAACTACAAATGATTTTTCACAAGTATTTCTTATTTATTAATATTTTATTTAATATTAGTAAAAATAAACTTTAAATTGTAATAAAAATGTTTACATTCTTTCTAAAAAGTGAAATTTTAAATGGCAAAATGCAAAAATTGAACAAAATGGGCCGAAAAGTTTTTGAGCTGTGGTTCTCAAATGGCGTTCCGTTAAAAGATCACAGGAGTTCCGTGCGCTGAAACATTTTTAATTAGTACCTAAATTAGTACCTAAGTGTTAGTTAATATGCAAAGCAATAAAACTGACTATAAAACTATTGAGAAAACAGCGCTTTTTTCTTTAAAAAAAATCTAGTTTTTATAGATTAATAGTTCTTCTCTCAAAATATTTTTGTAATAATTTTCAAAATAAAAATCTAAATAAGGAAAAGGAGAGAAATGAAGAAATTTAATCGTACAAAAGAGAAAATGAAGTTATGTTTCAAAGTCATTCTAGGTTTTTAACTTTCAAAAGCTTTGTAACAAACATATTTAAAGATTTTTGAAAAGTAACAATATTCAAGTTAAATAGTTTTGTTAAATCAAAGTAAATCTAATCCACGTAATCCTGGATAAGAAAATTTTTTAAGTTACTATAAAAAGAAAAATAAAAAGATTGGGAAATTTATCGGGTGGCCACTGTCCACTAGAGGTAGATTTATTGGTAGCCACTTTTTTTCCTTTCCACTTTTTTTTTTGCGTTATAAGCATTTTAATTATGATTTTGCTTCGAAATTTTTATAAAAATATTATTCTTAGTTTAAAAAGGATGTTATTAAATTTTAAGAAATTATTATTGAAAAAATATATATATTATTATAACATCATATTTTAAGGGAAAATAAGATATAATAGGTTTGATTTTAGATTGGTTTTTCTCATAATTTTAAGCTTCTCTATTAAAATGAAATATAATAACTTTTTGGAAAATGGAGCTGCCTAGTTAAACATAAAATATTCAAATTTCTGCAACTACTGCTCACAGGTTTATCTCTGTTCTTTCATTGCTTATTTTTGTTCCTTTTTTTATCTTTTATATTTGATATGAATTTTTCAATTTCCATTTTATTTCCAGATGAATTTTATTCTTCAATCATTGTTATGCTTTTTTTTTTTTGCATTTTATTGTTAAGCTTTTTCTTGGGAAATTTTTACTTTTGGAGGTTTATTTACTATTTCTGTCATTCCCAATTCACGCTTCATTGTCATTTGGAACGGTTGCGCCAAAGACGGGCCACCTGCCTTTTCCCCCTGTTACATCTATCAGCAAAGTAACAAAATCAAAAATCAGCCTACTTTTTGAGAAGGTTCTTTTTGTCATTAATTCTAGTTTACTGCATAAATTAAAAACAAGAATAGCTACATCTGAAAACATGTTGAAACAAACTGTCAATAAAAAGGGGCTATATATATGTATATACATATACAGAGTGCGTAGTTAAATCTTTTAACAAAAAATAAGCACCTTTTAAGTACTTTTTAAGCACTCAAAAAAAAAATTTTTAAGCACTATGTACATTAACAAAGTGCAAAATAATTTTCAAAGATCATGATAAAATAACTAGAATTTGACGAAGAACTCTTTTCTTGATTATATTAGCCATTAAAAAATGATCAAGAGATTTTTCGGTTCGATTTCAGAGGGTGGAAAATGAAGCTTGAAATTGAGAATATCTTTCAAAATGCAGCAGAGTTGCTCATCAGGGTGCTAGAATCTCACCGAACCCAGCTCACTAGACGCACATGCGGACTCGCCAAGCATTTCACCAAACCTGTAAATTGATTGGCGCTTTCATACGTTATGGACTGACGGTACGGTACACTGAAATTGATTGTGGTTGATGAATTCTGAAAACGTTGAATAGAAAAATATGAAAAGCACGTTTTTACATAATACGTGATGAAAATCGACATTCCCTTTCATAAATCTCATTTTCGAAAAAGGACAATTATATATATATATATATATATATATATATATATATATATATATATATATATATATATATATATATATATATATATATATATATATATATATATATATATATATATATATATATATATATATATATATATATATATATATATATATATATATATATATATATATTCCTTCGGCATCAATTCAACTTTCAATTATTTTCAAATATCAACCAAATTATTACAAAACAAATAATAGATTATTGATCGGATCTAAATATAAAGATTTTAAAAGTTAATGCTGGTTTAAAAAAAAATTTTCGAAACCCCTAAACATTTCCACGGAACCCTCAAGAAATTCTCTATTTTTATCAACCTATTAAAATGTGCATTTAAAACTATTGATAGACTTTCAAACAAGAGATAACATTTCATAACAATCAAAACAACTAAAAAAAGTACCAGCCTCAAGAGCAATGCTACTTTCTCATTTTCCTAACTCTGCAGTAATTTCATTTTATAACTGACGTTGAACAGATGACCCAGTTCTGAGTTTAGGACTATCAATATCCAACTCTGAAGTTTTGTAATTTTAGACCCAACCCACAAGACAAGGAAACTCCTGAATCAAGTATTGAAACAAACTACCTTTCTTGGAGGATTTGACTTTTTGATGGAACTAACCCGCATTTGCGTTATGCGGAGAGGAAAACCATGAAACCGCACGTGGTTAGACCTAAGGTAAGGTGATTCTAAACCACGATCAGTCTAGCACTGATGACATTTTACGTCAGTACTGTACTCGGTGATCGCCAGGTGCAAAATTTGTATCAACCAGCCACCTTGGGATGTAAAAATTCGTCCCATTTCCGTCTAACTAGACAATTCATTTCTCATTTGTAGCGCCAAACTTCATGCTAGTTTATATCGTTACGCAATTTCCACACATAAAATGTATTACCATTTTGTGACCAAACTGGAATTTATCGTCAGTAGAAGTTTCAACCTGTTTCCAATTAACTAATGTGCTCAAATGCTATCTTGAGCTTTATAACTAATAACAATGCATGTTCCAATTATTTCAAAATATAGTTTAATCCTAAAAGCAAGAGCATGGCCAAAAGTTATATTCCTTCATGTTAAATTTACGTATTTCTCGGAACTCAAATATTAAATTGTTTTAATCTAGAAAGTCCCTGAAAAAAAAATAACTTTTTTAAGCTTTTTTTATTATTTTATATAATAATAGTAAAAACAAAATGACAACTTTTTACGAATGTTGTTTTTGATGTCAAAACACAAAAGGTTAATAAAATAAGTTTCACAGTTTTTGAGCAATGAAATAATTCGATTAATATGTTATCAGGATATGGCAAAAAATTTAAAATTAACATAAGGATCTTCAAACTATTGAGACATATTTTTGTTCTTCAGATCGCGGCTATCCCCATACTTTGAGGATCAAAAATCTCAGAATCCATCCAAAAAAAAAGGTACGTTTATTATTCAGGAGGAAAGGAACGTTTTTGAATTTGATTCCTAACTTAAAATATCGTCTGCACTCATTAATTTGCATTTTTATCGTTAAATTTATATATAAGGCTACGTTGTCTGTAGTGTAGGACGCATATATTGAACCGAATATTCCCATAGAGCCACGTTATATATAATCAGGGGTCTGTCCAGACATTTTGTGAAAGGTCCGTTTTTCGTGAAATTGTGAAAAAATTACTCACATTCTTTCAACCAGGGTCCGCTTTTATAAATTTGTGCAAATAGGGTCTGTTATTGCAAAAAAGAAACTTTTTCAAGGAGTTTTTAAATTGTAAAGACATACAAGATTATGCTCAACAGTGTAAAATTTTAATTAAAAAAATTAAATTTTAAAAAATAAACAGCAATGGCAGCTACTAAATTAGCGATGCAACATACAAATATTTGGTATTTAGCCTATACTGCTGAACGCAGAATATTAATTTCGGACGAATAATGGAAGAATCGTCTGCCGAAGACAAAACTTAATTTGTTTACATCCATCTTTCTTGTTTTCTGCTCTGGAAAGGGTTTATTCGATTAACAAAATAATAATGAAGGTAAACAAATTTGTGAGGGGTCCGATAGAAAGAAAAAATCATTTTGTGAAGGGTCCGTTTTTAAGTTAAAATATTTTGTGAAGGGTCCGTTAACGGACCCAAATTTCTTCTAAACAGACCCCTGATAATGTAGCATTTTTTGTTTTCTCTTTGTTTTTTCTTTTCATTTATTTTATAATTTTGCCTAGATTTGTGATTGAATTGGGTTTTTTTCTCGTTTTTTTTCTTTAACAATGTTTTTTTTTAAATTTATGCCAAAATTTGATGGAAGTTGAACGGTTGTCGTTTATTATTGGTTATTGAATAGTTATTGTTGAGTAATTATCATGTATTAATTTGTAAATTTATTCAATCTTTACTAGGTTATTTTAGGAAGGATAAGTTATTAAAATGTTTAAATTTGTATAAAATTTAAAAATTATTTACTCGCAACTGGCAGAACAAGGAGTTATGCTCTTTTTATATTAATTCAGTTAAAAATTGTATGAATTGGTGACGAATACATAATTACTATCAATTAGTTACAAAATCAAATAGTGTACATGCAGCTAGCACTATTATTTCATGAACTCAAAATTAAATATTTATTGTGATTTCCCAATTTTAAGTTATTGGCTCAAAATTTTATACTTTTTACAGTAGGTCATTTCAATATTAGTCAATATATTTTAAAATAGATAAAAATATAATAAATTAAAATCTAGAACAATTTATGGGTTTACAACTATCAATGTTCACCTCCAAAGCAGTGAAATAAAAACCCAACCCTGAATACTAGGGAACTTCTGGATCACGCATTGGAACAAATTAACCTTCTGGAAGGCACTAGTGATGGAACTAACCAGGATTTGCTTTACAACGGGAGGAAAACCACGAAAAGCGGCAAAGAGTTTTAAAATAAGATCCATTTATCATTGATGATATTTTACGTCAACATCGTGATCGATGAGACACTGCTGTCTATTGTATTACATTGAAGCGGAAACCTCTTACGATTAACCCTATACCAAACTGATTTTAACCTTAAACTGTATACCTTTGATACTTCAGCTCCGTAGTTGTTGCGACTTTATTAGCTATTATAGTATGGAGCTCTATGTAATCAGTGATCGTGTCTTTTTTGATTTAAATCAAATTTTTTTTAAATTTTTATTCAAATACACTGTAAGAACTTTAATTTATGATTAAAAAAACTTTATAAATGCTTAATCAAAATTAAATTTAGAACAGTATTTTAACTTACTAAAATAATTTTTCATTATAATACATAGCTTTGAATGCATAGAAACCATTTTGAAACAAATGCATGATTGAAATTTAAGGACTAGTTCAAATAGAAAATTTAAAGAATACTTTATGGGTCTGTCTAGGTTTTTCTGAGAGATAACTATTTCGTGAAAATGTAGACATAATTTTTGAAAATTAAAAATTTGGATCACGAGGCACTAAAATAAAATTTTGAGAAAAAAGTATTTTGTGGAATTGTTCTACCGTTTTTCCTAAAGTTAAATTTGTGTAGGTACCGGTAAACGGTAGTAAATTTCACTTGGACAGACCCCTGTACTTTAACTATTAAAACAAAGTTTCGATTAGCAAACCATAATTTTAATTTAAAATTTCATTTTTTTCCGCTTGATTTTTAAAATGACAAAATAAATGTAACAGATTGTGTTTATAAATGTAGTCATTCATCAAAAAATGAATATTTAATCTATATATTTTTATATTAAAATATTCACTTTTAATTCTATAATCAAAATAGATAAGTTAAGCTAAAAATATTTTTTTTTTAAATCTATGTACTCATAGGAATTTTTTTTCACAAAATTTCTTTACAGAAAATCAGATGTCAAAGATACTGTAAACGTATTATGAGAAAAAATACCAGTTAATAACCCTACTGTTTCAATTAGACTTTGAAAGAGTTTGAAAGGGAAGAATGACACTATATCAGGAAAAAAATATCTGAATTTATTGGCCTTTTTTTTTCTTTCTATTTTTGGCAAATTAGGTATTTTCTTTTTAATATGCTTTAAAAAAAGCTTCAGAAATATACATTTTCCACCAATAAAATATAATGTAGATTTTAATTCCATGCTTTTTCTTTCAAAGGGTAGAATTTTAAATACCAATATTTACATTATTTTTTGAAAAAAATTCATGTTTAATAATTACTTTCTACAGCTATGCAAGTCTATATTAAGACAGCATTAAATGTTTACTTTAATCTGTGCTTTCAATCTCAAGAATCAAAATATTTTTAAAAATGTAATTTTCAATGAGTTGGAATTTAACACACACCAAGAAAGAAAGTAATTTCGTCAACTAAAATTAATTAATGCAACAATTTATTTAAAATAAATTTTGAAACTAGGGAAAGAAAATAATAAAAGTATCAATAATTTAAAACACTGTTTTTTAACTTTTATAATCAATATACATAAAAAAATTAGCTGATTTAAATCAATGATTTTTTTTAAAAAATCATTTGATTTAAATCATGATTTAAATCAAGCTGATTTAAACAACACCTCCTAGAAGTAGAAAGGCCTCAGCACGGATCAATTTAGTAGTCCGATGTGACGAAGTTAACTGCGCAGTTGACGAAAAATAAGAAAGATGTCATTACGTTAGGGGTACAAAGCTGCGCAGTGGTTGAAAATACAAAATATGTCATTACGTTTGGACTACTAAGGGATATTTATGGTAACCCGTGCTGAGGCCTGTTCTTTCTAGGAGGTGTTGATTTAAATCGACAAACCCAGTATGTAATGCTCATATAATAAGGGGCCCTATAAAATAGCCCATATAATATGTGGCTGTATATTATACTTTATCTAATATGTAGCCCTATATTATAGCCCATGCAATATGTGGCCCTTTATAATTAACATTTTCCCCCACTCTGCAAGCATTATAAAATGTAAAATTGAAACTTACTTGTTAAATCCATTAATTTCAATCTTCTCAATTTTTTAAATATATAATCTAAAAAAACTTGAAGTAATAAACGCAGATTTAACATTTTTTTACTAGCATTTCTAGAAGTGAATACGATTTACCCACTGAGAGATAGAATACTTCTTATCTATTTTTAAAAAAATATTTCAATTCAGTTTTGATTTTCCAGGGTTGCTATAATCTTAATAATGCAATTTCACATTTGCAATGTTCCAATCTAAAGTCGCCAAATTATAATCCCCGATTAATAAAACTTGAATTTAATGTTACTTACAATTTTTACATTTTGGTTTTCCTAAAGAGTATTAAAATCTGTTGAAAATGCTTTGTTATTTTAAAAACTGCTGACAAAGATCACACATTGAAACGAAACATTTTATTTCTAATTTCAATTTTAAGGTTGAAAACGTAATAATGTCTCTCATGGTCTGATAAAGCGGCACAACTCAAAAAAAATGTTTTGAGATAAGTGGGCTTAAAGTTTCGTTGCTAATGCTTTAGTTTGCTTAAACAAAGATTATCTTCAAGTTGAATAATAAGTTGTGCTAGTATTGCTGCTGAAAAGAATCTGTATTTTTATATTTACATCTGTTCTTAGTCAAAACTAATGCTTTTTGAGTTGTGCCACTATTGCAGTACATGAGCTTATTTTATTTAAACAAAAGATTTTGTATAGGTTTACGATTTTAGAAATCGTTATTTTTTATCTCGAATTTTTAAACTGTTGTTTCGAATAAAACAATATCTATCTAAATTTCTTTTCAAATCTATATAAATTTTTTTTTGATCTAAAATTCTAAATTTTGTTGAAATTTTTTTTTACAGAAGCATTTTGTTACTACCTTTTAGTTGATTAGTTTCCGTGCCTGTGAGGATGGAAAGTCGTCAACTTTCCGATTGACTAGAGCGCTTGAATTTCATTCAGAGCACCTTACTTCATCCTAGTTTAATTCGTTTCCGGTCTACATTTTATGACTAAAATTAGTTTATTGTCAATAAAATTTCTTTTAATTAATAAAGAACTTTTCTAAGAACTTTTTAAGCGTAATAAGCATATTGATTATGATTTTTCTTCTAAATTTTTATAAAAATATTATTCTTAGTTTAAAAAGGATGTTATTTAAATTTTAAGATAATATTACTTTAAAAACATTTATTATATTTATCATTATAACATCAAGTTTTAAGAAAAAACAATTTCAGAAAAAAGAAAGAAAATACCGTAAACCGGGGCGAGTCTACCCATTTTTTCAGTTCGTCAACTTTCAAGTGATCAAACTTTTGTAAATATTAAAGAAAAAAGGCTTTTAATAGGTGTTTCGGAATCGCTATTTATCCCTCTTTAAAGCTGTGAAATCGATTTTAGAAAATATTAACAGTTACGCTGTTACTGTATATTTTTATAGAACTGCTGACAAATCACTCGTATGGGGCGAGTCTACCCATTCTACTAAAATGAATGTTAACATTGTAAATAATCAAATTTTAATATTAAATTGTTATTTTAGTTACTAGGGTATTTCTGAAGGAAAATTCATAACCTTATTATATATTCCATTTTTTTATTTATAAAATAACACAAATTGAGTATTTGATCGATTATCACATTTTGATCACAGTTTTGTTTTTATAATCATTAACATTATAAAATAAATTTTTTTTCTTATTATTGTTGATAAAAATAAATTAAAATTAATATAAATTTACAATTAAATAATTAATAAATAATAATAATTAAAGATTATTAACAAAATCATGGCATTTTTTTGTAACATTTAAATCCATTTGTTTTGCGAATATAATTTCGAACCATCTGTAATAATAAATAATAATTTATTTAACTTGCATTAAATAAAAAAAGTTAATTTTGTAATATAAAAATTGAAAAAAGTAGGTAAAATAAACATATTTTATATTTACATTTATATTTAACCTATAAATTTCCTTTTTAATGATAAATTTATCAATGCAGAATTAAAATAATATACTCAAATTCATTTAAAATGACTTAATTTTAATATAAACAAAGTTCTAAATTATATTATTATGCTTTATTAAAACTAAATACGAATGGGTTGACTCGCCCCGCGCATTCTGGCTTTTTGTTTACAACAGCAAAACTTACATTCTTTTTGTTTTTTTTTCATATAAAATTAATGTAATCTTAGTCTTAGATAAGTTTATCACTTAACCAAAGTGAAAATAGTAATAATAATAATATACTTACGGAGCACCAACTGAAAGTTTGCTGATTTTCAATACAAATCTCTCAAAAGACGTTTGAACAGGTCGGTTAAAAAGACACCAAATAAATAAAAACGGATCAAACTACTACAGCGCCATCTTCCTTAGAGTCTGAACTAAGTCCTCCGCCGGTAAAATTTTTTTTAATTTGCAATTTAAAATAGTGAAAATTAAATAAAACTAAAATGGGTAGACTCGCTCCTGGATGGGTAGACTCGCCCCGGTTTACGGTATAATAAGTTTGATTTTGGAATGGTTTTTCTCATAATCAATTTTAAACTTCTTTAATAGAATTAATTATACATAAAAACATTTTGGAAAATTGAGTCTCCTAATTAAACATAAAATATTAAGGTTAGAATAAAATATTAAGGTTTGGCAGGGGTCTGTCCAGACATTTTGTGAAAGGTCTGGTTTTCATGAAATTATGAAAAAATTACTCACATTCTTTCACCCTGGTATGAATTTTATGAATTTGTGCAAATAGGATCCGGTTATTGCAAAAAAAATTTTCAAGGAGTTTTTAAATTGTAAATAGATACAAGATTATGCTCAGCACTGTAAAATTATAATAAAAAAATTTTCATTTTCAAAAATAAACAGCAATTGCTGCTTTTAAATTAGAGATGCAACATACAAATATTTGGTATTTAGCCTATACTGTTGAACGCAGAATATTCATTTCGGACGAATAAAGGAAGAATCGTCTGCCGAAGACCAAATTTAATTCGTTTGCATCCATCTTTCTTGTTTTCTGCCCTAGGAAGGGTTTATTCGATTAACAAAACAATAATAAAGATAAACAAATTTGTGAAGGGTCCGATTAAAAGAAAAATCATTTCGTGAAGGGTCCGTTTTTAAGTTAATATATTTTGTGAAGGGTCCGTTTGTATGAAAAGATGTTTTGTGAAGGGTCCGTCAACGGACCCACATTTCTTCTAAACAGACTCCTGGGTTAGGTTACCAAGAATAAAATTCGATCAGGAGTCTACAAAAATAGGCGAACAATATTTTATTTAAAACAGTGGTTTCCAACTGGCGGCCCGAGGGCCTCATCCGGCCCTCGAAACCAATTTTTGTGACCCGCGAACTAAAATATATTAGTTGTCGTTTTTTGCGGACAATTTTCGTAAAAATACTTTTCCGTTTAAAAAAACCCTAATTTCTTCGTTTCTGTGAAATTTAACGTACCATCGGTGCAAAAAAAAAATTATTTTTCAGGTTTTAATTCCAAGAAAATATTTATATAAACACAAAAATAATCTTGTACGTTGCTCTTTTTTATATAGTTTTTTCTTTTTTTTTTTGTATTTTGTGAACATAATTTAGCCTGTGCGTACCAGAAATTTTTCGAAGAAATTCTTTCATTTAGCTTTTTGAAACCATTTATTTTGGACGAAATTACTTACATTTGTAAATTTTAAAACGCATGTTGTTGTTGACGTATGTCTGTTTTAGGCGGAGGGGCTGCGATTGTTATTGTTTTTCAGTGGCGCCATCTATGGCCAAGAATTTTATTTCTGTCACACCATTCGTCACACCCGTTTATAGGGCGGACTCATTCATTCATCCACAGATCGTAATTTTGACCTGAATCAGAGAACGATCGATCTCCAATCCAGTACCCCCAGAGGTATTGATTTGTTATGGGAACATGGAGGATTTTTGCGACTGGATAGATCTAACGTACATCAGTCACTTTACTACACGGGGAGTCTTCGGTCGGCGGGATTCGAACCCACGAATTTTAATTTCAAATGAAGGAGACTTTTTTTTGTTGCCATAATTCCTAATAAGTCGAATAAATTTTAATTTATCACAGAATTAAATTTAAAAGAAAAGAAAAAATCTTGTCACTAAGTTTCTGATTAAGAGAAGATTCAAATTGATACGTAACAAGTATTCGTAATGCTAGTATACGTAACAAATATTTGTAATGCTTGTTATTTTGCAGGGGTCTGTCCAGACATTTTGTGAAAGGTCCGTTTTTCGTGAAATTGCGAAAAAATTACTCACATTCTTTCAACCAGGGTCCGCTTTTATGAATTTGTGCAAATAGGGTCCGTTATTGCAAAAAAAAATTTTTTTCAAGGAGTTTTTTAAATTGTAAAGACATACAAGATTATGCTCAACACTGTAAAATTATAATTAAAAAAATTAAATTTTAAAAAATAAACAACAATTGCTGCTTCTAAATTAGAGATGCAACATACAAATATTTGGTATTTAGCCTATACTGCTGAACGCAGAATATTAATTTCATACGAATAATGGAAGAATCGTCTGCCGAAGACAAGACTTAATTCGTTTACATCCATCTTTCTTGTTTTCTGCCCTGGAAAGGGTTTATTCGATTAACAAAATAATAATGAAGATAAACAAATTTGTGAAGGGTCCGATTAAAAAAAAAATCATTTTGTGAAGGGTCCGTTTTTATGAAAAGATATTTTGTGAAGGGTCCGTTAACGGACCCAAATTTCTTCTAAACAGACCCCTGTTTCGCTTTTTAATATAAAAAAAACTTTGATAAAAATCTGACTGTAATATTTAATATTACTTCAAACATAAAAGAATCCTATATAAAATTTTGATAAAGTTGTGGCCCGATGCTTGACTGGTGTTTTTAATTGCGGCCCCCGGCCACATGTAAGTTGGAAACCCCTGATTTAAAACTTGCATTTGAACCGGTTACCACTCAATAAAAAAAACACCGTCGTATTAATTACTTAATCGCCAAATTCAACTTCACGTACTAAGGATTATAAATTTCGTTTTTAAATCACCAAATTCATTTTACCGTGAAACCTTTGTATCATTATATTAAAAGGTTTCTTGATTTATTTGTACTTTTTAAATTTTATAAGAGAATGCATTGCCAAAATGCCATTTTCTATGCTTCAGATCAGAAACATCGATTAAGCAGATAGGGAAAAAAAATTTACACTTTAAATTAGTTGCTTCAAATTTGGGAACTATAATAGAAGCTGTATTCTAAAATAAAAACAACAATTTTCATCAAATATACTACTATACTTGGACACATAAAAAGAGATTTCATAATAAATAAAATTAAAATTTTAAAAATTACGTTTTTTAAGTCGAAGTTGAGCGAAAGAAGAAAACAATTCATCTTTGCCTTAATTAAAACCATAAATGTAGGACTAAATGTTCCGAAAGACGGGGTAGGGGTAATTTTGGGTATTAGCATTTACTACAATGGAATTACTTTCTTCTTTAAAAATATTAAAAACTTTACATTTTATAACATTTCTTTTTATTATTGTTTGAGTTTACGTCAGAAAGTGGTTAAAATTTCTATTTTGGATAACAATGGAGCTTTAGCTTACAAATTTAAAAAAAAAAAAAAAAAAAAAAACAAAGTTACTTGTTGTAGCCAAGGTCAGAGCACCATTTAAAATTTAAGAACTCTAGCTAGGCGAAAAGTGGCCAATTTCTTTTGGTAAAAAAAATTCTATTTAGCAATAAAATTAAGGCGATATTTGCTTGAGGATTTGAGGGATTTTGTAACACATATATTGTCAATTTTGTGACAAAGCTTCAGTTTTGATTCTAGCTAATCGGAAAGATGACGATATTTCAATTGACGATAAATGCTGCTTTTAGTGACCAGAAAAATGATCAAAACTGTCCATTTAGCAAGAAGTACCTGTTAAATTCTGAGTGCTCATCAGAGAAATGTCGAAGTTTTCAAGATTCCAGCCTAATACAAACGATATAAATTTTAGAAGCTTATTACCTTCTTATAGTAGGCATGTTAAGATAAGAAAAATGTATACGGAACAAAATTGGAGATCTAATGAGTTACGCACATTAATTTTGAAGTTCCCATAATAAGGAGGAAAAAAACTCAAAAAGGCAGAATCCAATATTCTTAGTTCAATAAGTTTCAATAACATTAAAAATTACGACGAAGGAAAAATAATAAACCGCTAAACAAAGCTAAATTCGATAAAAATGGGAATTTACTTACAAACTCTATTTAAATATACTTAGTTTTGGAAATGCCTTAAATTTTCGGCATTTATTTTCGACACAGAATACATTAATTCTTTACAATTATCTGAAAACATGAATAAAATCGTTTGGAATAAGCAAAACCTAAAAGATTCGAGAAAAGATTCCTCTGAAAATTGTCGCCATTGTATAAACAATAGGTTTTAAGATTTAAACAAAATTCATAACACGAGATAGGAAGAAAATGAATAAATGGAAACTAATACTAATAAGAAAAATTAAAAAATTACTTACACTCGAACTTAACTAAACAATAAAAATGCTGTTTCAAATTCACAAAATATACACACAATATATATATATATATATATATATATATATATATATATATATATATATATATATATATATATATATATATATATATAAAAGCAAATATATAAGCATATATAAGCAGGTTGTTGACTTTCACTGGTGAATATTGACAATTACATAGTCGCTTTGGTGAATGTCCGAAATATTTATTACATCCGATTTGATATTAATTTATTCGTGGATATAATTACATTTATTCGATATTTCAATACTTACTGACGATAGATTAGAAGAAACATCAGTGTTTGGAGTATCGGGCAAATATATACCGGGCAATGGCACTTTATCTTGAAAAAATATCAGTGTAGGGTATACCGGGCAAATGTATAGAGGGGGGTGGCGCTTGACCTTAAAAAAACATCAGTGTAGGGCATACCGGGCAAATGTATACCGGGCAGTGGCACTTAACTAGACCTAGTAAGACTAGACCTTTGGTAAATGTCCGAAATATATACTAGGTCTAGTTAAGTGCCACTGCCCTGTATACACTTGCCCGGTATATCCTACACTGATGTTTTTTAAGGTTCAGTGCCACTGCCTGGTATACATTTGCTCGATATACCCTACATTGATGTTTCTTCTAATATATCGTCAGTAAGTATTAAAATATCGAATAAATGTAATTACATCCACCAATAAATTAATATCAAATCGGATGCAATAAATATTTCGGACATTCACCAAAGCGACTATGTGATTATCAACATTCACTGGTGAAAGTCAACAACGACCGATTTCGGTCATTCAAAGTAATATGCAGATCATTTACATAATAACCTCATCAGGACGTTTATTTCATACTTTGCCTAAATAGCATTTGGCATTCTATAGAATGCCTAGGCAATGTGTGAAATATAAATCATTTCATACTTTACTGGCCAGTTATAGGCATTATGTACAATGCATAGGCATTCTATATAATGCCGGATTTCATACTTTGCCGGTAACATATATACAAGATATCAGTGATGGTAAGTCCTACAATTCAAAAATAATATATTCTAAATTAAGAAGAAAGGCATTTTTAAACGAAAGTATTTGAAAATAAATAAAAAAAAGGATTTACTTTGATTTTTAGACAATTACGACAACTGATATTTAGGCTCATACAAATCAAATTAATCTAAAATATGCCCCAAATACTGAAGCACAAGTTATAAAGTATGTTAGTTTCAATTATGTAACTTTTTTTAAAAAAATTATAAATAAACATTACTAGAGAAGTAAAAAATTATAAAACTTTGTTTCATAAATTCTTATTTAGATAATTAAATTCAGTAATATAAAATATAATAGATTTAATTTTTTATCTTTCCCTTCCGTGCCCTTGATTCGCCCATTCCAAGAATTTCTTCAAAATTTTAAAAGAGATTAATCAGTATTTTACAATTTCGCAAAAATTATCCGGTCGGGGCATTTAAGAGTAAAAAATGCAAATCACTGGTACGTCGGGTAATTTAATTTTCAAACCCCGCTCAAAAAAACTATTTCCCGAACAATTTTAAATTTACGCTTTCGTATATAAGGTGTGTGCACTCCATAAATAAATATAGACGCGTTAAAAGACTGAAATAAAAACCAAAGGAAAAAAAACCCTAATCAATGAAAAAGATTGAAATTACGAGGAACGCTTAGACATTGCTCAGATATAATCATGAATATTCTTAGTAAATTATACCCTTTTATTTCTCCCTTAAGTAAAAATTACTGTATGGTAATGAGTTTCTCTCTTAGATGCTTTAACTTTTACAGGGTTTAATTGAAATAAACTATTTTTTAAGGCGATATTTGCTATATTGAAAAGACAGGATTTTATTTCATCCCTACCACCTGCCGGGTTATTCCTTCTGCAATTATTATTATTATTAGTGCTCTGTTTGGTTTTGAATTTACATCTGAACTCGAAACATTTAACTAATGTTTTATCCAGATAAAATTAGTAAGTATAAGCTGTAAAACTGATTAGTTAAAAAAGGTAACAAGAATTTTGCAAGAAAAAAAAAGAAAAAAAAAATATATATATATATATATATATATATATATATATATATATATATATATATATATATATATATATATATATATATATATATATATATATGTTTTATTACAAGACATTATTGCTATTATAAAATTTAAATAAATAATTTTTCTGTAATCTTAAAATAAAAATATTCCATTTACATTAAAAAAATTCAACATTTTTAAAAAAAAATGGAGGGCGAAAAAGAGAAGTGTTAAAATTTTAAATGAAACAACCGATCTTGTTTTGAAAGATCAAACTTACGGACGAGTACATTCCAGAAAATGGTAGAGTCACCGAAGTCTTAATTAGTAATCAACAACCCCTTTTACCCTTTTAAAAAAATAGACCGATATTGACCTCACCTGCTCTTTCCAACACCTGCTTTTACTACAACCCAATATACAGTACATAGAACAAAAAACCTAAATAGCTTCTGAATGCAGACGATTATTTATGAAGTCTAATTTAAAATCTTTAATAAAGCGGGAAAAGACAAATAAGAAAAAATACAATACTGGATGTAATAATATTAATTTTTGTTCACCTATTAAAAAAAATGTTTTTTTAATTAAGCAATCAACTGTTAAAAAATTTGTATTTTGGCAAAATATTGCCCCCGACGGTAAGAAAATGGTTAATTCGATTATATATTTCAATTATTTAGGTTTGTTTTCTTAGCATTTTATAGAAGTACAAAAGTCAAAGTCACAAACAAAACAAATATCATCTTACAAATGACACATTAATTATTCTAGTGCTATTGCTAATTCAAACATCATTGAAGATTTCCTAGTAAATAAAAGAATACAAGAAATTTCTGAATTGTAAATAGATACAAGATTCGGCTCAACAATTGCTGCTACTAAATTAGAGATGCAACATACAAATATTTGGTATTTAGCCTATACTGCTTCAAAGCAGAATATTGATTTCGGACGAATAATGGAAACAGAATAACTCACATTTTTAATAATTTCAATTTGCATATTTTAAATATTACAACTTAGTTATGTATCACTTTTAATGCGTTACGCATTAAGTAAACTTAAACAATTCTTAAGTTTATAATATTTTAATTTAAAAAATTGCCAGAAATTAATTTTCATTTGCATAATATTCTATTAATTAATTTTGTGAATAAATATAAATTGATCAATTATTTATTTAAAAAAAAAATATCATTTAATATGAATAAGAATGTGCACACAATGTTTGTAAATATAGAATTATTTTCTTAGGATACTACATTTGGAATTTAAACTTAGGGAAACTTGGAAAACTTAGTTCGTTTCGAAAGCGATTAGCAAAACAATAATGAAGATAAAAAAATTTATGCAGGTACCGATTAAAAGATACATTATTTTGTGAAGGGTCCGTTTTCATGAAAAGATATTTTCTGAAAGGTCTGTTAACGAACCCAAATTTCTTCTAAACAGACCCCTGTTATTAAATAAAAAAATTTCATCAAGTTGCGAAAACTTTGACAGATTGTTCTAAGGTAGATCACATTGCACGCAAACTACGTTTATAGTTGTCAGGTAGTTTCAATTTATTCACCAAATTGAGGTATTTTTAAAATACTACGTTAAACCGAAGCTAAGTTAGTAAATACTATTGAAAATTTAAGTAAGTCAAATGAAATATTAATTGGTAATAAAGTCCCCCAAATAGCATTTGTTCCCCCTTCATAGCAAAGTTATATATTAATTACTTAACATCCGCGAATAGATCATCCGCGAATCTCAGATTTCTTTTCGAAATTTTCTTTGAAATTTAGTTTAAAAAAATCTAAAAATAAAAGCATGTTTTTATTTATGTAATCGCGTAATCTTTAGAACTATATTTTCTAAAATATTTCTTCTGTAGAAACGTTTTTAAACGTTTTGCATAAATGTTTTAATACCCTTCTGGGTACCCGGAATCAGCCGAGTTATAAATCCAAACTTTACCAGTTAACCCAGAACCAGCGCGAAAAAAATTCAATTTTCACCGTGCACGTAAACCAGGCAAAATTTTATTGCTAGGTACATACATCTCTACCTTAAATTGTCACAAAAATGTTTTACACGTGAAAATGCTAAATATTTGCTTAAGTTTATGATGATAATTCAATTTCAGCAAGAAAAATTGGTTTAGAACTTATTTTTAAATCACGTGACTGCAAATCAAGATTTGTGGATTTTAAATATTGTCAATACAAATCGCGATATTTGATTTTAATATCGCTCGAATACGAAACAAATTGCTGGATAAATTTCTTAAGTAATTAAAAATCCGATAAATATTACTTGCATAACTATTTAATTTCAATTAGCAATTTATTAAATTTTAAACAGGAGTGATACAGAAAAATCATGAAACCGTGAATCATTCAAATTCTTTCAGTAGATAATAAGATAATTAAACAAATTTAAACATATTTAAACAACTAACCTTCCAAAAATAACTTTAAAACGTTCACTATTTGTAAACCATTCAACACATATTCTTGTATAGTACATTTCTATTGCAATTTAATTTCTAATGATTTAATATGAATTTTAAAAAAAAACGAAATTCATTGTTATTGAATTAAGAACTTTGTTATTGTTATAAGAACTGAAAAAAAAACTATTAATAAAAAACAATCATACTAAAATAAATGAAAAAAAAATGAATAGAAATATATACATAAACATCTTTAATAAATGTATCAACAAAAACGGAAACTTACATTATAGATTGCAAGTCCTATCTAAAATGAAATACTAACTCTTGTAATTACGATTTTTTTAAAATTTACTTTCACTCTACTAGACGATAGCGAAGACTGAAAAAGTTTTCTAGGGTTGTTGTAATCTAATATTGTTTCTGTCTACTAGTTTGAAATTTGCCGAACTAAACTCGCCAATTCAAAAGTCGCCAATTCGAAATTCGCCAATTAAAAAAGTGTGAACTAAAATGCTACATAGAATTTTTTAACATCTTGAATTTCTGGGAGTGTATTAAAGTAAGTTGCGAAATACTTTTTTTTATTTTATAACCGTCGTTGAACAGCCGACCCAAGTTCATGGGTTTACGACTACTAACGTTCAACTCCGTAGCCTTGTAATTTTGAACCAATCCAGAAGACAAGGAAACTTCTGGTTCAGTACCCCCAGAGGTATTGATTTGTTGTGGGAACATGGAGGACTTTGAGACTCGACAGATGTAACGTGCATCAGTCACCATTTACTACACGGGGAGTCTTCGGCCGGCGAGGATCGAACCCACGACCTCTTGGATATGGGCCCACCGTCCTTACCGTCCAGGCTATCCCGGCCCTTGCGAAATACTTTATCATTTTAAAAGATACTAACATTAATCAGAACTAGATACGAGAACAGGGGCCCCCATCAGGGGGGAAGGTGGGCGCACGATGCGCCCACTTAAAGCTTGGGGGGGGGGGATTTTTACACTAAATAAAACGAATAGTTTAGGGGGAATTTAGAATTTGCGAAAGAATGCGCCCAAGAACTTGGGGGGGGGGCACTGTACGAGAACGAAATACTTTACTATGCATTTAAATCGTGTAGTTGAAAACTTCGATTCACGAAATCACGTTTGAAATGTTTTTCCCAATTATTTGTTATTGAATAACCTTGTTATTGAATTAAATATAACGTGTTCAAATTTCTTTCGAAATATTTCTTTTAGTTCTAGCTTTTTAATTTACCACTTTTCTCATCAGAATCACAAAAAACTCTTTCTCATTAATGGAGTTTTTTCTTAAAAATTTTGATATTTCAATGTTAGAGGGTGTTATCTAAAGATGGCTAAACTTGAGTAAGCAAGAGAAAAACCATTTAAATCAGATTTCCATTTAAAGGATTTATTACATACAATACACCAGTAATTGGTGACCCAGGGAATAGAGCGCTTGCCTCCTAATGAGTTGACCCGGGTTCGAATCTCAGCGATGCTTGGTAGATACAAGTTCTGCAGTCGCCGCACAGTGCTAACGTGAAATATCCCCAGTGGTAGACGGATAGTGGGATAGAATCTTTTCGCCATCAGGCTATTCATGAGGGATTTTCATGCTTTTCCTCTCCATGTAGCGCAAATTGGATTTAGTTCCATCAAAAAGTTAAATTTCAAGGTAAACTTCTTTCGGTAATTGGTCCAGGAGTTCCTATGTCTTCTGACTAGGGTTCAAATTTACAAAGCTATGAAGTTGAACATTGGTAGTCTTAAACTCAAAAAAATTGTGCCGGCTGTTCAACGACAGTTATGTAATAAAAAATGCATCAATAAAGTGAGGCGTAATTGAGTTCCTGAAATAAAAGAGTTCTTTCTCATTATAAAATACATCAATAAGGATCCGCAGTGATTCAGCGGATAGAGAGTTCACTTCCCAATGCTGTGACCCAAGTTCAAATCTCAGCGGCGGCTGGTTGATACGAATTCTTCTAGGAACGATCACAGTTCTGACGTAATATAACCTTCAGTTTTTGACGGAACATGGGTTATAATCCCCTCGCCGAAGTGCTAACCATATCAGGTTTTCCTGTTCAGGTAACTCAAATGTGGGTTAGTTCCATCAAAAAATCCTCCACGAAGGTTAGTTTCTCCCTATGCATGATCCAGGAGTTTTTTCGTCTTCTGGGTTGGGATCAAAACTACAAGGCTACGGAATCGAACATTGATTGCTGCTAACTTAGAATTGGGTCAGCTGTTCATCACCGTTTATAATATTCAAATATACATTTTATTTTATTTTTTAACCGTCGAGAAACAACCGATCCAATTTTTTGAGTTTACAACTACAATGTTCAAGTCTTGTAATTTTGAACTCAATCCAGAAAACAAGGGAACTCTTGGATCAAGTTTTGGAAGAAATTGCCTTCGTGGAAGACTTTTAGATGGAACTAACACGCGTTCGTGTTACATGAAGAGGAAAAATGCGAAAACCTCCCACGATAAGCCTCGCGACAAGGAACTCTAAGACATGCCCCGTCTACCACTGAGAATATTTAACGTCAGCACTGTATTTGGGGCAAGCCGTATGCTGAATTCGTATCGACCAGTCATCGTAGGGATTCGAACCCAGTCCGCCTCATTGAAAGGCGAACTCTCTATCCCCTGAGCCATCACAGCTCTTATACATTATATATTATTCATTATACATTATATATTATACATTATATATTATTCATTATACATATTATACATTAACAAGGTTTTCCTTAGTCTAAACAAGAGAGGGTTTATTAAAACTGTAGTGTATCTACCACTACAAAAATACAATTCCAATTCTCTAGTATATAAGACATGTTAACTCGATTCTATGATGGGATACCTTTTCATAGAGGAAGATCGATATGGTCTGTAACTTCCCTTCCCACAAAAACAAATTTGTCAGTGAGAAAATTTCTTTTTTTATACACATAACACTCATTTCTACATATTTTTTTTATGCACATTTCCATTTTATATACATTTATGCTGTATGAAGAAAGTTTTTCCTAGTATGAAAAGTTGTTGAGCATTTTATACTATACAAAAACCTTTTTTGTGAATGAAAGTACTGTTTTTATATGTAGAACACCTTATTCACGCTAAATTAACGAAAATATTGAAAAAGAATTTTAAAAAATAATATAAAATAAAATAAATAAATTATCCAGAATATTTCCTTTTTTTACCCTTTATACGCGATTTCCCGAAGGAAAAAAGCATTTTTTATCTATAGGACCCTTTCAAATATCGAAAAACACATTAAAAATATAATATAAAATAAAATAAAAACCAAAAAAAAAGGAAATTTAAAGGGAGTTACATGGTTTTGACATGACATGACAGTAATTAAAATATCACTTGCTTTGATTGATCCTTTTATGTTTAAAAAAATATGGATTCAAATTTTGTTTCTTCTGTACATTTTATTTGCATAAATTATAATATTTTTAATCTTCTTTCATTAGCACAAAGGCACCAACAACTTCAATGCTTTTAATTAAGAAGGAGACTTAGGAAAAATATTTCTATAACCAGTGTCGAACCTATTGATAAAAATATTTATTCTGCCGAAATTACCAGAATTCCAGAAGGTTATTAACAGTCTTTTCACCCTTGAAAAGTACTAGTTCCAAGAACAGCTTACAAACAAGGAATGTGTATAGTTTCAAGTTTTGAGAATGAAGAACCTGTGTTCGGAAAAACAATTATTATTTTGTGAATAGGCTCCAAAGTTTTATTTGTGTGTAATTTTTTAAAATCTTGTTGTGTTTTTTACAATCAACTGAAAAATGTGATATAGTTAAAGTAATAGCACCAGAAAATGTATAATAATGAATATGTAATAAAAATATTGGTTTTTCTCTACTCACTATCATTTACTAATTTGTAAAAAAAAATTACAGTATTTTTTCCTTAACTGTATAAAATTTTAATCTTTTAATCAAGTGGTAAATTATGTTTGTAAAAAAGCAATTTAGTTAAATTGTAAATTTTAATTCAGATGAGGTAGAATATCAAGAAGTTTAGTATCTAGTATCTTGTTAAAATATTGAAAATTATATTCAGATAACCAAAATTTCAAAACTGTAAGCATTGAGGCATAACATAATTTTTGTCCTAAATTACTGTAAATAAAAAATAAGTTTGAGTTCAATGCACTCTATTAGTAACAAAAACATACTATCTTTCATATTTTTGAGTGAATATTTTGAATTTTTTTAATGAATGCTGTGATATGTATAAAAATATAATATATTTAAATTTTAAAATTTTGCATAAAAATTATTACATTCTGTCTATGTATACGAACATTAAAGTGATTGTGAATGGATAAATTTTGTTTGAATATTGATCTGAATTTGTATATTTTTTGTTAATATTTCCAAGTTGCGTTAGTATTTTTACACTTCTTAATTTACTCACAATTTATTATTTTCATACGCTAATGTAATTAATATTAGACTGTTTCCTTAATTAGAGATTCGGGGTGGACCAATCCAATATTTGCATCTACTACTACTACTGTATCTACTCTTTTATATACATTTTTATTTATGAAAGTAATATTTTCATTTTTAAATAATAAAATAATTTTAAAATACATAGTAATAAGAATTTGTTTCGGGTTAAAATGAAAATTCTTTTTTATTTTCTCTTTAAAACATTAGTGGCGCTAACTCTATAGCATCTGTTAATGCTTTAACGAATAAAATGTAAAAAGGAGTTTTAATTTTACATATATCAAATTAAAGAAAGAAAAATTATTGATATGAAAGAAAATATTTTTTAAAGTTTTTATAAATTTAAATAATTTAATTATAATTTGATTTATATAAATTTGATTTATTATCCTCTCTTTTTTTATAAATATTTAATAATGATGCTAACATTCTCTGCTTTTTAACGCTTTAAAAATGCTTAATAATGGTGCAACTTTATCCTGCTTTCTAGCACTTGAAAAGTACCTGATAATGGTTCAACCTTAGTCGCCCTGTAGTTTCCTTCAAAACACTTATTCTTGGTGTAACCTTTCCCTGCTTTTAGGTCTTTTCAGAACACCTATTTTTGTTGCAACCTTCTCTCGTTATTTGGAACTAGAAAAAGCACCAATATCTAGTAAATCTTAGCACAATTTTATGTAGCCAGCAAATGAATACCAAAGTTTGGTGCAACATAGCTCGAAATTTTTTACAGTGGCGTGGTTTTAACGTGTGCGTGCCGACCCGCCCCATTTCTGACCCTCTTTCGGCCATTATTCGCTCTCTAACAAAGAACGATGCTTATTTTTATATATAGAACACCTTATTTACGCTAAAATATCGAAAATGTTGAAAAAGAAGTGAAAAAATAATATAAAATAAAATAAATAAATAAATGATCCGGAATTTTTGCCTTTTTAACCCATTACTCGCTATTTCCCGAAAGAAAAAAAATATTTTTTATGCATAGAACCCTTTAAAATATCAAAAAATACTTTAAAAAATAATGTAAAGCAAAATAAACAAAAAACAAATTTAAAAAACTGTCCACCTCCGGGATTCAAACCCACGTCATCCACCTCAATGAATCTTACTCGCGCACAGCCCTAACACTTGGCCACGCCATACACGGAGTTCCCACGAACATTTTAACTTTATTTTATAATATTTTTAATGTGTTTTTCGATATTTCAAAAGATTCCATACATAAAAAATAAATTTCCTTCTGGAAATAGCGAGTAATACGTTAAAAAGAAGGAAAAACGGGATAATTTATTTATGTTCTTTTATTTTAACTTCTTTTTCAATACTTTCGATATTGGAGCGTGAATAAAATGCGTTATACAAATAAAAACAAGCATCCTTCCTCCCTAAAGATATGAGTACTATATTTTTATAGATCTATTGGGGGGATACCCCTTAAATCTTTTGTTTAGCAAGCCGGGAGAGGGTACTTGAATCTATGTAGAAGCAAGATCCCCGTATAAGCATGGTCCAACGGCTAAGACTATGTGCTAGTGACTAACGCCAGCAGAGAAGGAGCCCCCGGCTGTGGGCAATTTTTAAAAGTTTTTTTTTCGTTTGCTTATTTTACATTATATTATTTATTTAATGTGTTTTTCGATAAATTAAAGAATCCTATATATAAAAAATAATTTTTTTTTGTTCGGAAAATTTCAAATAATCCTTAAAAACTGGAAAAATCCCGGAGAATTGATTCCCGGGAGATTCCTTAAACCTTTTTTCCCAATATTTTAAGGATAGTTTAGCATACCAAAGGTGTCCCATGTATAAAATTAATTGATTTTCTACGTGAAAGAACATATAATGGAATAAAAAATAAAATAAAATAAAATTGCGGGAAGAAGGTTGAGATTTAATATTAAGTTATAATTTTAAAACTCGGACAGAAGGTGGGTTTCTACAAGCCGAAACACCCCTCCCAAGTATATTTTTATAGACCAGATTGGGGGTCGCTATGGCTCCTTAAATATTTTGTTTAGCTAGCCGGGAGAAGGTACTTGAAGCTATGTTGTAGCACGATCGCCGTATAAGCGTGGTCCAACGAAGACCATGTGCTAGTGACTAACGCTAGCAGAGAAGGAAGCGGGCTCGATCCCCGGCTGTGGGCAACTTTCAAAAGTTTTCTTTTCTTTTACTTAGTTTACATTATATTATTTATTTAATGTGTTTTTCGATAAATTAAAGGATCATATGTATAAAAAATAATTTTTTTTTGTTCGGAAAATTTCAAATAATCCTTAAAAATTTGAAAAATCCCGGAAAATTAGTTTATTTATAATATATTATTTTTTTAAACTTGTTTTGCAATATTTTCACGATAGTTTAGCATACGAAAGGGGTTGTATGTATGATATCAATTGTCTTTTTTTTTGTGAAAGAACGGATGGTGGAATAAAAAATAAAATAATATAAAATAGCGGGATTCAGTTAGAAATTTCAAGACCGAGTAACTTCCTTTAATATTAAGTTATAAATTTAAATCTCGGACCGAAGGTGGGTCTCTACAAGCCGAAACACCCCTTCAAAGTATATTTTTATAGACCAGATAGGGGGGATCGCTATAGCTCCTTAAATCTTTTGTTTAGCTAGCCGGGAGACGGTACTTGAAGCTATGTATTAGCACAATCGCCGTATAAGCGTGGTCCAACAGGTAAGACCATGTGCTAGTAACTTATGCCTGGAGCGAGAGGGGAAGGGTTCGAACCCCGGCTGTGATCAATTTTTAAAAATTTTTCTTTTTATTCTCTTTTGTTTATTTTACATTATATTATTTATTTAATGTGTTCTTCGAAAAATTAAAGGATCCTATGTATTAAAAAAATTATTTTATTCGAGAAATTTCAAATAACGCTAAAAAACTGGTAAAATCCCGGAAAATTGATTTATTTGAATTATATTATTTTTTAAACCTTTTTTTACAATAATTTCAGGATAGTTTAGCATACCAAAGGTGTCCTATGTATAAAATCAATTGATTTTCTTCTTAATCGATGATGAGGAGTAGTGAGGTGGAATGGAGATGGGGGGAAGAGGGGGTGCTTAGAACCAAATATCGAGAGTGTATTTCGTGTGCTAGGGCAACATCATGTTCCTAAGGAAAAAGGTGGCATTGTTTTCAAAGCAAAGTCAAGTATTTATACTAAAGGGTTACCACACTAAATATGACAAAAGGTCGCCATGTGTTGGCGCTATTGGCATAAAATATATATATATTACTGCATGCGACATAAAATATCAAAGAAAGCATCCGATGTGATGTCTGAGTGGCTTGGCAAAGATTGGCGCCTGCTGTGATTGTGGTCGTGGGTCCGAGACCAGCTGCAGGCTTTTTCCACTGGAGAATCATTACGTAATAAGTTTCTCGATGCTTTTCGTTATTTTATTTATTTACGATTATTTCTTTCAATTTTAAAATAAAACTTTCAGTGCACTTAAATTGCACATTCTAAATCCAATAAATTTATTACATCATAAATGCTATCACTAACAGCTTGATTTTAATTTGTAAATATACATGTATTGTCCTTAGAAAATTTAAAAAGTAGTGTTAATGAAATAATAAAAAACTTAGAAATTTTAATTTTATTATCTGTCATTCTAAAATTGAAATTTAAAAAGTGCAGATTTCACAGTTATGTATGTTTCTATTTTAATCTTTATTGTGGTGTAAATGCATCTTATTTAATTACTTTCGTTACTTCTATTCAAAATATTATAGGACAGTGCGAAGCCTGAAAATATTTCTTCACCAGAAAAATGTTGTCCCCTAGTGTTTACTTATCACTCTCAACAAAATAAAGATGCCCACAAAAAAAAGTGATACAGTGTTTGATCTCATTCATTTGCATTCATCCTTCATTTTTCATACAACGGATAAAAATTATATTTCATTTTCATGCAACAATTGAATCATTGAGTACGAAACCCCGTCATAACTAACTTTAAAGGAAAGACAAAAAACTTCAATATAATCCTGATATATTGAGTTTTCACACTTCATAAAATTTACTAAACCAAGAAGGTAAAATTGAATTTGTTTTATATCCTAGCTATGTATTTAAGTTAGCTAAACTTAATGCGTGAATGAGAATGTCAATTTTGAAAAGAAAAAAAAATAGAGATAATTGGTTTTTGGACTCAATACCTCAATTAATGATTTTTGCAACAAAATCAGATAAACCAGAATAATATTTTCCTGAGTTATCACTACTGTTTTCCATTCCTATATATCATATTATCAATAAAATAATAGAATATAATTCTTTATGTATTGCATAATTCTATGGTACGATTGTTCGGCACATTGAACCCTATTTTCAGGCCGAGATTGAAAATTATAGCTTAATATCAAAGGAAGTTACGTGGCTTTGACGTGAGCGTGCCGACCGTCCCTGTCATTATTCACTTTTTAACATAGAAAGATATTTGTTTTTATTAACAAAACACCTTTTTCACGCAAAAATATCGAACATTTTTGAAAAGAAGTTGGTTAAAAGAAGAAAGGTATTGAAAAAGAAGTAAAAACAAAACAAATTATCCCGTTTTTTCCCCCTTTTCATTTTTTTATTCTTTTTTATTATTATTCCATTACGCTTTCTTTGCTGGATTTTACACATAGAACACCCCATGCATGCTAAAATAGCCAAAATGTTGTAAAAGGAGTCAAAAAAGATTTAATGAACTGATTTTCCTGGATTTCTCCAGTTTTTTTCCTATTTTCTCAATAAAAAAAACTTATTTCCTACATGCAGGATCCTCCAGAATATCGAAAAACACATTAAAAAAATAAAATAATGTAAAGTAAAAAAAAAAATTTTTTTTAAAAAGTGTCCGTCCCTGGGATTTAAATTCAGCACCCCTTCCTCCAGCAGTGAGCTTGCTTGTCCGGTGTCCTACCATCCCGTCCACGGTTATACGTGAAGCCTGCCACAGTTTCGCTTCAAAAGCTCAGCTTCGCAATATACCGTTAAGAGCCCACTGAGGCCCCACTAATTGGCCTATAAATATTTCCCCCTTCAGCCATAATTGGACCATAGACCCCTACTGTAATATTTTAAAAATAATTTAAAACAATGTAAATAAACCAATTTTCCTGGATTTCTCGAGTTTCTACCCATTATTCGCCATTTTTCCATTTAAAAAAATTATTTTCTATACGTAGGATCCTCTAAAATACAGAAAAACACTTGGAAAAAATAATATAAAGCAAAATAAATGGAAGAAAAAAAAGAAATATTTTTGAAAAGTTGCTGAAGCAGGAATTCGAACCTGGGCCCCCTCAGAACAGCCGTGAGCTACTAGTCCGGTGTCTTGACCACCATGCTACTCGAACACGAGAAGCCTGCCACAATTTCGCTTCAAAAAGTCCTCTCATTGTCCACCATGCAATAGACCTTTGAGGGCCCCCCTGCACCCCCTAATTCACCTATAAAAATTTCCTTCAGCTAAGATGTTAGGACCATTGACCCCCACTTGGGGTCCGAGTTTGAAAATTATAACTTGATATTAAAGGGAGTTAGACGACTTCGAAATTCGAATCCCACCCCGCCATTTCATACTATTCCTTATTTTTTTTTTTCATTATTATTCCATTATGCGTCCTTTAACAAAAAAAGATGCACGATTCTGCTTGTAGGAGATCTTATGCATGATAAACTGTCGAATTTATTGTAAAAATAATTTAAAACAATAGAAATAAATCAATTTTCAGGGATTTTTCCAGTTTTTACCCATTATTCGATATTTTCCCAATTTAAAAAAAAATATTTTCTATATTTAAGACAACTAAAATATAGAAAAGCTCATTTAAAAAATAATATAAAGCAAAATAAGCGGAAGAAAAAAAGAGAAATATTTTTGAAAAGTTGCTGAAGCTGGGATTCGATCCTGGGTCCCTTGCCCCAGTAGTCAGCTATTACTCCGGTATCTTGACCACCATGCCACTAGAACACGAGAAGCCCGCCACAATTTAGCTTCAAAAGTCCTCCCACGGGCAGATATGCAATAGAACTTTGAGGGCCCCCCTGCACCCCCTAATTCACCTATAAAAATTTCCTTCAACTAACATGTTAAAACCATTGAACCCTACTTAGGGTCCGTGTTTGAAAATTATAACTTGATATGAAAGGGAGTTAGACGGCTTCGAAATTCGAATCCCACCCCGCCATTTTAAACCATTTTTTATTTTTTCATTATTATTCCATTATGCGTTCTTTAACAAAAAAAATGCACGATTCTACTTGTAGGAGATCTTATGCATGATAAACTGTCGAATATATAGTGAAAATAATGTAAAGCAATGGAAATAAATCAAATTTCCGGGATTTTTCCAGTTTTTACCCATTATACCATATTTTCCCGATTTAAAAAAATTATTTTCTATATTTAAGACCCTCGAAAATATAGAAAACCTCAATAAAAAAATAATATAAAGCAAAATAAGCGGAAAAAAAAGGAATATTTATGAAAAGTTGCTGAAGCTGGGATTCGAACCTGGGGACCCTCGCCCCAGCCGTCAGTTTCTAGTCCGGTATCTTGACCACCATGCCACTAGAACACGAGAAGCCCGCCACAATTTAGCTTCAAAAGTCCTCCCACGGGCAGATATGCAATAGAACTTTGAGGGCCCCCCTGCACCCCCTAATTCACCTATAAAAATTTCCTTCAGCTACCATGTTAAAACCATTGATCCCTACTTAGGGTCCGTGTTTGAAAATTATAACTTGATATGAAAGGGAGTTAGACGGCTTCGAAATTCGAATCCCACCCCGCCATTTTATACCATTTTTTATTTTTTCTTTATTATTCCATTATGCGGTCTTTAACAAAAAAAATGCGCGATTCTACTTGTAGGAGATCTTATGCACGATAAACTGTCGAATATACAGTGAAAATAATGTAAAGCAATGGATATAAATCAATTTTCCGGGATTTTTCCAGTTTTTACCCATTTTTCCATATTTTCCCGATTTAAAAAAATTATTTTCTCTATTTAAGACCCTCGAAAATATAGAAAACCTCAATAAAAAAATAATATAAATCAAAATAAGCGAAAGAAAAAAAAGGAATCTTTTGAAAAGTTGCTGAAGCTGGGATTCGAACCTGGGCCCCCTCGCCTCAGCCGTCAGCTACTAGTCCGGTATCTTGACCACCATGCCACTCGAACGCGAGAAGCCTGCCACAATTTCGCTTCAAAAGTCCTCTCACGGACAGCTATGCAATAGACCTTTCAGTGCCCCCCTGCACCCCCTAATTCACCTATAAAAATTTCCTTAAGCTAACATGTTAGGATTATTGACCCCTACTTAGGGTCCGAGTTTAAAAATTATAACTTGATATTAAAGGGAGTTAGAAGACTTCGAAATTAGAACCCCTCCCCGTCATTTTTTTTTTTCATTATTATTCCATTATGCGTTCTTTAACAAAAAAAGATGCACGATTCTGCTTGTAGGAGATCTTATGCATGATAAACTGTCGAATACATTGTAAAAATAATTTAAAACAATAGAAATAAATCAATTTTCAGGGATTTTTCCAGTTTTTACCCATTATTCGATATTTTCGATATATTCGAAAAAAAAAATTTCTATATTTAAGACACTCTAAAATATAGAAAAGCTCAATAAAAAAATAATATAAAGCAAAATAAGCGGAAGAAAAAAAATGAAATCTTTTTGAAAAGTTGCTGAAGCTGGGATTCGAATCTGGGCCCCCTCGCCTCAGCCGTCAGCTACTAGTCCGGTATCTTGACCACCATGCCACTCGAACACGAGAAGCCTGCCACAATTTCGCTTCAAAAGAACTCCCACGGACAGCTATGCAATAGACCTTTGAGGACCCCCCTGCACCCCCTAATTCACCTATAAAAATTTCCTTCAGCTAACATGTTAAAACCATTGATCCCTACTTAGGGTCCGAGTTTGAAAATTATAACTTGATATTAAAGGGAGTTAGACGGCTTCGAAATTCGAATCCCAACCCGGCATTTTATACTATTTTTTATTTTTATTTTTTCATTATTATTCCATTATGCGTTCTTTAACCCAAAAAAAATGCACGATTCTACTTGTAGGAGATCTTATGCATGATAAACTGTCGAATATATTGTAAAAACAATTTAAAGCAATGGAAATAAATCAATTTTCCGGGATTTTTCCAGTTTTTACCCATTATTCGATATTTTCCCGATTTAAAAAAATTATTTTCTATATTTAAGACCCTCAAAAATATAGAAAAGTTCATTTATAAAATAATATAAAGCAAAATAAGCGGAAGAAAAAAAAGAAATTTTTTTGAAAAGCTGCTGTAGTTGGGATTCGAACCTGGGTCCCTTGCCCCAGTTGTCAGCTACTAGTCCGGTGTCTTGATCACCACGCCACTCGAACACGAGAAGCCTGCCACAATTTCACTTCAAAAGTTCTCCCACGGACAGCTATGCAATAGACCTTTGCGGGCCCCCCTGCACCCCCCAGTTCACCTATAAAAATTTCCTTCTACTAACATGTTAAAACCATTGATCCCTACTTATGGTCCGAGTTTGAAAATTATAACTAGATATTAAAGGGAGTTAGACGACTTCGAAATTCGAAACCCTCCCCGCCGTTTTATTAAATTTTTTTTTCATTATTATTCCATTATGCGTTCTTTAACAAAAAAAGATGCACGATTCAACTTGTAGGAGACCTTATGCATGATAAACTGTCGAATATATTGTAAAAATAATTTGAAACAATGGAAATAAATCAATTTTCAGGGATTTTTCCAGTTTTCACCCATTATTCGATATTTTCCCTATTTAAAATAAATTGTTTTCTATCTTTAAGACCCTCTAAAATATAGAAAAGCTCATTTAAAAAATAATATAAAACAAAATAAGGGGAAGAAAAAAAATAAATGTTTTTGAAAAGTTGCTGAAGCTGGGATTCGAACCTGGGCCACCTCGCCTCAGCCGTCAGCTACTAGTCCGGTATCTTGACCACCATGCCACTCGAACACGAGAAGCCTGCCACAATTTCGCTTCAAAAGTCCTCTCACGGACAGCTATGCATTAGACCTTTGAGGGCCTCCCTGCACCCCCTAATTCACCTATAAAAATTTCCTTCAGCTAACATGTTAGGACCATTGACCCCTACTTAGGGTCCGAGTTTGAAAATTATAACTTGATATTAAAGGCAGTTAGACGACTTCGAAATTCGAACCCCTCCCTGCAATTTTATATTATTTTTTTTTTCATTATTATTCCATTATGTGTTCTTTAACAAAAAAAGATGAACGATTCTACATGTAGGAGATCTTATGCATGATAAACTGTCGAATATATTGTAAAAATAATTTAAAACAATGGAAATAAATAAATTTTCCGGGATATTTTCAGTTTTTACCCATTATTCGATATTTTCCCGATTTAAAAAAATTATTTTCTATATTTAAGACCCTCAAAAATATAGAAAAGCTCATTTAAAAAATAATATAAAGCAAAATAAGCGGAGGAAACAGAAAAGAAATTTTTTTGAAAAGTTGCTGTAGCTGGGATTTGAACCTGGGTCCTTGCCCCAGTTGTCAGCTACTAGTCCGGTATCTTGACCACCATGCCACTCGAACACGAGAAGCCTGCCACAATTTCGCTTCAAAAGTCCTCCCACGGACAGCTATGCATTAGACCTTTGTGGGCCCCCCTGCACCCCCTAATTCACCTATAAAAAATTCCTTCTGCTAACATGTTAGGACCATTCACCTCTACTTAGGGTCCGAATTTGAAAATTATAACTTGATATTAAAGGGAGTTAGACGGCTTCGAAATTCGAATCCCACCCCGCCATTTTATACTATTTTTTATTTTTATTTTTTCAATATTATTCCATTATGCGTTCTTTAACAAAAAAAAAATGCACGATTCTACTTGTAGGAGATCTTATGCATGATAAACTGTCGAATATATTGTAAAAATAATTTAAAGCAATGGAAATAAATCAATATTCCGGGATTTTTCCAGTTTTTTACCATTATTCGATATTTTTCCGATTTAAAAAAATTGTTTTCTATATTTAAGACCCTCTAAAATATAGAAAAGCTCATTTAAAAAATAATATAAAGCAAAATAAGAGGAAGAAAAAAAAAGAAATTTTTTTAAAAGTTGCTGAAACTGGGATTTGAACCTGGGTCCCCTCTCCCCAGCTGTCAGCTACTAGTCCGGTATCTTGACCTCCATGCCACTCGAGCACGAGAAGCCTGCAACAATTTCGCTTCAAAATTTCTCTCACGGACAGCTATGCAATAGACCTTTCAGGGACCCTGCACCCCCTAATTCACCTATAAAAATTTCCTTCAGCTAACATGTTAAAACCATTGATCCCTACTTAGGGTCCGAGTTTGAAAATTATAACTTGAGATTAAAGGGAGTTAGACGACTTCGAACTTCGAACCCCTCCCCGCCATTTTATTTTATTTTTTTCATTATTATTCCATTATGCGTTCTTTAACAAAGAAAGATGCACGATTCTACTTGTAGCAGACCTTATGCATGATAAACTGTCGAATATACTGTAAAAATAATTTAAAACAATAGAAATAAATCAATTTTCCGGGATTTTTCCAGTTTTTACCCATTATTCGATAATTTCCCAATTTAAAAAATATTATTTTCTACATTTAAGACCCTCTAAAATATAGAAAAGCTCATTTGAAAAATAATATAAGGCAAAATAAGCGGAAGAAAAAAAAAGAAATATTTTTGAAAAGTTGCTGTAGCAGGGATTCGAACCTGGGTCCCTTGCCTCAGTTGTCAGCTACTAGTCCGGTATCTTGACCACCATGCCACTCAAACACGAGAAGCCTGCCACAATTTCGCTTCAAATGTAATAGACCTCTGAGGGCCCCCTTGCACCCCCTAATTCCCCTATAAAAATTTCCTTCAGCTAACATGTTGAAACCATTGATCCCTACTTAGGGGCCGAGTTTGAAAATTATAACTTGATATTAAAGGGAGTTAGACGGCTTCAAAATTCGAATCCCACCCCGCCGTTTTATACTATTTTTTATTTTTATTGTTTCAATATTATTCCATTATGCGTTCTTTAACAAAAAAAAAATGCACGATTCTACTTGTAGGAGATCTTATGCATGATAAATTGTCGAATATATTGTAAAAATAATTTAAAGCAATGGAAATAAATCAATTTTCCGGGATTTTTCCAGTTTTCAACCATTATTCGATATTTTTCCGATTTAAAAAAATTATTTTCTATATTTAAGACCCTCTAAAATATAGAAAAGCTCATTTAAAAAATAATATAAAGCAAAATAAGCGGAAGAAAAAAAAATTTTTTTTTTGAATAGTTGCTGAAACCGGGATTTGAACCTGGGTCCCCTCTCCACAGCCGTCAGCTACTAGTCCGGTATCTTGACCTCCATGCCACTCGAGCACGAGAAGCTTGCCACAATTTCGCTTCAAAAGTTCTCTCACGGACAGCTATGCAATAGACCTTTCAGGGCCCCCCTGCACCCCTTCATTCACCTATAAAAATTTCCTTCAGCTAACATGTTAAAACCATTGATCCCTACTTAGGGTCCGAGTTTAAAAATTATAACTTGAGATTAAAGGGAGTTAGACGACATCGAAATTCGAACCCCTCCCCGCCATTTTATTTAATTTTTTTTTTCATTATTATTCCATTATGCGTTCTTTAACAAAAAAAGATGCACGATTCTACTTGTAGCAGACCTTATGCATGATAAACTGTCGAATATATTGTAAAAATAATTTAAATCAATAGAAATAAATCAATTTTCAGGGATTTTTCCAGTTTTTACCCATTATTCGATAATTTCCCAATGAAAAAAAATTATTTTCTACATTTACGACCCTCTAAAATATAGAAAAGCTCATTTAAAAAATAATATAAAGCAAAATAAGCGGAAGAAAAAAAAAGAAATTTTTTTGAAAAGTTGCTGAAGCTGGGATTCGAACCTGGGCCACCTCGCCTCAGCCGTCTGCTACTAGTCCGGTATCTTGACCACCATGCCACTCGAACACGAGAAGCCTGCCACAATTTCGCTTCAAAAGTCCTCCCACGGACAGTTATGCAATAGAACTTTGAGGGCCCCTCTGCACCCCCTAATTCACCTATAAAAAATTCCTTCAGCTAACATGTTAGGACCATTGACCTCTACTTAGGGTCCGAGTTTGAAAATTATAACTTGATATTAAAGGGAGTTAGACGACTTCGAAATTCGAACCCCTCCCCGCCATTTTATATTTTTTTTTCATTATTATTCCATTATGCGTTCTTTAACAAAAAAAGACGAACGATTCTACTTGTAGGAGATCTTATGCATGATAAACTGTCGAATATATTGTAAAAATAATTTAAAACAATGGAAATAAATGAATTTTGCGGGATATTTTCCAGTTTTTACCCATTATTCGATATTTTCCCGATTTAAAAATTTTTTTTTCTATATTTAAGACCCTCAAAAATATAGAAAAGCTCATTTAAAAATAATATAAAGCAAAATAAGCGGAAGAAGAAAAAAGAAATTTTTTTGAAAAGTTGCTGTAGCTGGGATTCGAACTTGGGTCCCTTGCCTCAGTTGTCAGCTACTAGTCCGGTATCTTGATAACCATGCCACTCGAACACGAGAAGCCTGCCGCAATTTCGCTTCAAAAGTCCTCCCACGGACAGCTATGTAATAAACCTCTGAGGGCCCCCCTGCACCCCCTAATTCACCTATAAAAATTTCCTTCAGCTAACA
This sequence comes from Parasteatoda tepidariorum, assembly GCF_982258835.1. Lineage (NCBI taxonomy): Eukaryota > Metazoa > Arthropoda > Arachnida > Araneae > Theridiidae > Parasteatoda > Parasteatoda tepidariorum. The sequence continues at coordinate 129,077,391 of NC_141755.1, read as the reverse complement.
TATTAAAACCATTGACCCCTACTTAGGGTCCGAGTTTGATAATTATAACTTGATATTGAAGGGAGTTAGACGACTTTGAAATTCGAAACCCTCCCCGCCGTTTTATTTTTTTTTCATTATTATTCCATTATGCGTTCTTTAACAAAAAAAAATTAACGATTCTACTTGTAGGAGATCTTATGCATGATAAACTGTCGAATATATTGTAAAAATAATTTAAAACAATGGAAATAAAGGAATTTTGCGGGATTTTTAAAGTTTTTACCCATTATTCGATATTTTCCCGATTAAAAAAAATTATTATCTATATTTAAGACCCTCAAAAATATAGAAAAGCTCATTTAAAAAATAATATAAAGCAAAATAAGCGGAAGAAGAAAAAGAGAAATTTTTTTGAAAAGTTGCTGCAGCTGGGATTCGAACCTGGGTCCCTTGCCTCAGTTGTCAGCTACTAGTCCGGTATCTTGACCACCATGCCACTCGAACACGAGAAGCCTGCCACAATTTCGCTTCAAAAGTCCTCCCACGGACAGCTATGTAATAGACCTCTGAGGGCCCCCCTGCACCCTCTAATTCACCTATAAAAATTTCCTTCAGCTAACATGTTAAAACCATTGATCCCTACTTAGGGGCCGAGTTTGAAAATTACAACTTGATATTAAAGGAAGTTAGACGGCTTCGAAATTCGAATCCCACCCCGCCATTTTATACTATTTTTTATTTTTATTTTTTCAATATTATTCCATTATGCGTTCTTTAAAAAAAAAATGCACGATTCTACTTGTAGGAGATCTTATGCATGATAAACTGTCGAATATATTGTAAAAAAAATTTAAAGCAATGGAAATAAATCAATTTTCCGGGATTTTTCCAGTTTTTAACCATTATTCGATATTTTTCCGATTTGAAAAAATTATTTTCTATATTTAAGACCCTCTAAAATATAGAAAAGCTCATTTAAAAAATAATATAAAGCAAAATAAGCGGAAGAAAAAAAAAATTTTTTTTTGAAAAGTTGCTGAAGCTGGGATTCGAACCTGGGCCATCTCGCCTCAGCCGTCAGCTACTAGTCCGGTATCTTGACCACCATGCCACTCGAACCCGAGAAGCCTGCCACAATTTCGCTTCAAAAGTCCTCCCACGGACAGCTATGTAATAGACCTCTGAGGGCCCCCCTGCACCCTCTAATTCACCTATAAAAATTTCCTTCAGCTAACATGTTAAAACCATTGATCCCTACTTAGGGTCCGAGTTTGAAAATTATAACTTGAGATTAAAGGGAGTTAGACGACTTCGAAATTCGAACCCCTCCCCGCCATTTTATTTATTATTTTTTTCATTATTATTCCATTATGCGTTCTTTAACAAAAAAAGATGAACGATTCTACATGTAGGAGATGTTATGCATGATAAACTGTCGAATATATTGTAAAAATAATTTAAAACTATAGAAATAAATCAATTTTCAGGGATTTTTCCAGTTTTTACCCATTATTCGATAATTTCCCAATGGAAAAAAAATTATTTTCTACATTTAAGACCCTCTAAAATATAGAAAAGCTCATTTAAAAAATAATATAAAGCAAAATAAGCGGAAGAAAAAAAAAGAAATTTTTTTGAAAAGTTGCTGAAGCTGGGATTCGAACCTGGGCCACCTCGCCTCAGCCGTCTGCTGCTAGTCCGGTATCTTGACCACCATGCCACTCGAACACGAGAAGCCTGCCACAATTTCGCTTCAAAAGTCCTCCCACGGACAGCTGTGCAATAGAACTTTGAGGGCCCCCCTGCACCCCCTAATTCACCTATAAAAAATTCCTTCAGCTAACATGTTAGGACCATTGACCTCTACTTAGGGTCCGAGTTTGAAAATTATAACTTGATATTAAAGGGAGTTAGACGACTTCGAAATTCGATCCCCTCCCCGCCATTTTATATATTTTTTTTCATTATTATTCCATTATGCGTTCTTTAACAAAAAAAGACGAACGATTCTACTTGTAGGAGATCTTATGCATGATAAACTGTCAAATATATTGTAAAAATAATTTAAAACAATGGAAATAAATAAATTTTCCGGGATTTTTCCAGTTTTTACCCATTATTCGATATTTTCCCGATTTAAAAAAAATTATTTTCTCTATTTAAGACCCTCAAAAATATAGAAAAGCTAATTTAAAAAATAATATAAACAAAATAAGCGGAAGAAAAAAAAAAGAAATTTTTTTGAAAGTTGCTGTAGCTGGGATTCGATCCTGGGTCCCTTGCCCCAGTAGTCAGCTATTACTCCGGTATCTTGACCACCATGCCACCCGAACACGAGAAGCCTGCCACAATTTCGCTTCAAAAGTACTCCCACGGACAGCTATGCAATAGAACTTTGAGGGCCCCCCTGCACTCCCTAATTCACCTATAAAAATTTCCTTCAAATAAAATGTTAAGACCATTGACCCCTACTTAGGGTCCGAGTTTGATAATTATAACTTGATATTAAAGGGAGTTAGAGGACTTCGAAATTCGAACCCCTCCCCGCCATTTTATTTTTTTTTTTTTTTTCATTATTATTCCATTATGCGTTCTTTAACAAAAAAAGATGCACGATTCTACTTGTAGCAGACCTTATGCATGAAAAACTGTCGAATATATTGTAAAAATAATTTAAAACAATAGAATTAAATCAATTTTCAGGGATTTTTCCAGTTTTTACCCATTATTCGATAATTTCCCAATGAAAAAAAATTATTTTCTACATTTAAGACCCTCTAAAATATAGAAAAGCTCATTTAAAAAATAATATAAAGCAAAATAAGCGGAAGAAAAAAAAAGAAATTTTTTTGAAAAGTTGCTGAAGCTGGGATTCGAACCTGGGCCACCTCGCCTCCGCCGTCTGCTACTTGTCCGGTATCTTGACCACCATGCCACTCGAACACGAGAAGCCTGCCACAATTTCGCTTCAAAAGTCCTCCCACGGACAGCTATGCAATAGAACTTTGAGGGCCACCCTGCACCCCCTAATTCACCTATAAAAAATTCCTTCAGCTAACATGTTAGGACCATTGACCTCTACTTAGGGTCCGAGTTTGAAAATTATAACTTGATATTAAAGGGAGTTAGACGACTTCGAAATTCGAACCCCTCCCCGCCATTTTATATTTTTTTTTTCAATATTATTCCATTATGCGTTCTTTAACAAAAAAAGACGAACGATTCTACTTGTAGGAGATCTTATGCATGATAAGCTGTCGAATATATTGTAAAAATAATTTAAAACAATGGAAATAAATAAATTTTCTGGGATTTTTCCAGTTTTTACCCATTATTCGATATTTTCCCGATTTAAAAAAATTTATTTTCTATATTTAAGACCCTCAAAAATATAGAAAAGCTCATTTAAAAAATAATATAAAGCAAAATAAGCGGAAGAAAAAAAAAAGAAAATTTTTTGAAAAGTTGCTGTAGCTGGGATTCGATCCTGGGTCCCTTGCCCCAGTTGTCAGCTACTACTCCGGTATCTTGACCACCATGCCACTCGAACACGAGAAGCCTGCCACAATTTCGCTTCAAAAGTACTCCCACGGACAGCTGTTTAATAGAACTTTGAGGGCCCCCCTGCACCCCCTAATTCACCTATAAAAATTTCCTTCAAATAAAATGTTAAGACCATTGACCCCTACTTAGGGTCCGAGTTTGATAATTATAACTAGATATTAAAAGGAGTTAGAGGACTTCGAAATTCGAACCCCTCCCCGCCATTTTATTATTTTTTTTTCATTATTATTCCATTATGCGTTCTTTAACAAAAAAAGATGCACGATTCTACTTGTAGCAGACCTTATGCATGAAAAACTGTCGAATATATTGTAAAAATAATTTAAAACAATAGAATTAAATCAATTTTCAGGGATTTTTCCAGTTTTTACCCATTATTCGATAATTTCCCAATGAAAAAAAATTATTTTCTACATTTAAGACCCTCTAAATTATAGAAAAGCTCATTTAAAAAATAATATAAAGCAAAATAAGCGGAAGAAAAAAAAAGAAATTTTTTTGAAAAGTTGCTGAAGCTGGGATTCGAACCTGGGCCACCTCGCCTCAGCCGTCTGCTACTTGTCCGGTATCTTGACCACCATGCCACTCGAACACGAGAAGCCTGCCACAATTTCGTTTCAAAAGTCCTCCCACGGACAGCTATGCAGTAGAACTTTGAGGGCCCCCCTGCACCCCCTAATTCTCCTATAAAAATTTCCTTCAGCTAACATGTTAAAACCATTGATCCCTATTTAGGGGCCGAGTTTGAAAATTATAACTTGATATTAAAGGGAGTTAGACGGCTTCGAAATTCGAATCCCACCCCGCCATTTTATACTATTTTTTATTTTTATTTTTTCAATATTATTCCATTATGCGTTCTTTAACAAAAAAAAATGCACGATTCTACTTGTAGGAGATCTTATGCATGATAAACTGTCGAATATATTGTAAAAATAATTTAAAGCAATGGAAATAAATCAATTTTCCGGGATTTTTCCAGTTTTTAACCATTATTCGATATTTTTCCGATTTAAAAAAATTATTTTCTATATTTAAGACCCTCTAAAATATAGAAAAGCTCATTTAAAAAATAATATAAAGCAAAATAAGCGGAAGAAAAAAAAAGAAATTTTTTTGAAAAGTTGCTGTAGCTGGGATTCGATCCTGGGTCCCTTGCCCCAGTTGTCAGCTATTACTCCGGTATCTTGACCACCATGCCACTCGAACACGAGAAGCCTGCCACAATTTCGCTTCAAAAGTCCTCCCACGGACAGCTATGTAATAGACCTCTGAGGGCCCCCTTCACCCTCTAATTCACCTATAAAAATTTCCTTCAGCTAACATGTTAAAACCATTGATCCCTACTTAGGGGCCGAGTTTGAAAATTATAACTTGATATTAAAGGGAGTTAGACGGCTTCGAAATTCGAATCCCAGCCCGCCATTTTATACTATTTTTTATTTTTATTTTTTCAATATTATTCCATTATGCGTTCTTTAACAGAAATAAATGCACGATTCTACTTGTAGGAGATCTTATGCATGATAAACTGTCGAATATATTGTAAAAATAATTTAAAGCAATGGAAATAAGTCAATTTTCCGGGATTTTTTCAGTTTTTAACCATTATTCGATATTTTCCCGATTTAAAAAAAATTATTTTCTATATTTAAGACCCTCAAAATTATAGAAAAGCTAATTTAAAAAATAATATAAACAAAATAAGCGGAAGAAAAAAAAAAGAAATTTTTTTGAAAGTTGCTGTAGCTGGTATTCGATCCTGGGTCCCTTGCCCCAGTTGTCAGCAACTACTCCGGTATCTTGACCACCATGCCACTCGAACACGAGAAGCCTGCCACAATTTCGCTTCAAAAGTACTCCCACGGACAGCTATGCAATAGAACTTTGAGGGCCCCCCTGCACCCCCTAATTCACCTATAAAAATTTCCTTCAACTAAAATGTTAGGACCATTGACCCCTACTTAGGGTCCGAGTTTGATAATTATAACTTGATATTAAAGGGAGTTAGAGGACTTCGAAATTCGAACCCCTCCCCGCCATTTTATTTATTTTTTTTTTATTATTATTCCATTATGCGTTCTTTAACAAAAAAAGATGCACGATTCTACTTGTAGGAGATCTTATGCATGATAAACTGTCGAATATATTGTAAAAATAATTTAAAACAATGGAAATAAATAAATTTTCCGTGATTTTTCCAGTTTTTACCCATTATTCGATATTTTCCCGATTTAAAAAAAATTATTTTCTATATTTAAGACCCTCAAAAATATAGAAAAGCTAATTTAAAAAATAATATAAAGCAAAATAAGCGGAAGAAAAAAAAAAGAACTTTTTTTGAAAAGTTGCTGTAGCTGGGATTCGATCCTGGGTCCCTTGCCCCAGTTGTCAGCTACTACTCCGGTATCTTGACCACCATGCCACTCGAACACGAGAAGCCTGCCACAATTTCGCTTCAAAAGTCCTCCCACGGACAGCTATGTAATAGACCTCTGAGGGCCCCCCTGCACCCTCTAATTCACCTATAAAAATTTCCTTCAGCTAACATGTTAAAACCATTGATCCCTACTTAGGGGCCGAGTTTGAAAATTATAACTTGATATTAAAGGGAGTTAGACGGCTTCGAAATTCGAATCCCACCCCGCCATTTTATACTATTTTTTATTTTTATTTTTTCAATATTATTCCATTATGCGTTCCTTAACAAAAATAAATGCACGATTCTACTTGTAGGAGATCTTATGCATGATAAACTGTCGAATATATTGTAAAAATAATTTAAAGCAATGGAAATAAATCAATTTTCCGGGATTTTTCCAGTTTCTAACCATTATTCGATATTTTTCCGATTTAAAAAAATTATTTTCTATATTTAAGACCCTCTAAAATATAGAAAAGCTCATTTAAAAAATAATATAAAGCAAAATAAGCGGAAGAAAAAAAAAAGAAATTTCTTTGAAAAGTTGCTGAAGCTGGGATTCGAACCTGGGCCACCTCGCCTCAGCCGTCAGCTACTAGTCCGTTATCTTGACCACCATGCCACTCGAACACGAGAAGCCTGCCACAATTTCGCTTCAAAAGTCCTCCCACGGACAGCTATGCAATAGAACTTTGAGGGCCCCCCTGCACCCCCTAATTCACCTATAAAAATTTCCTTCAGCTAACATGTTAAAACCATTGATCCTTACTTAGGGTCCGAGTTTGAAAATTATAACTTGAGATTAAAGGGAGTTAGACGACTTCGAAATTCGAACCCCTCCCCGCCATTTTATTTTTTTTTTCATTTTTATTCCATTATGCGTTCTTTAACAAAAAAAGATGCACGATTCTACTTGTAGCTGACCTTATGCATGATAAACTGTCGAATATATTGTAAAAATAATTTGAAACAATACAAATAAATCAATTTTCAGGGATTTTTCCAGTTTTTACCCATTATTCGATAATTTCCCAATGAAAAAAAAATTATTTTCTAAATTAAGACCCTCTAAAATATAGAAAAGCTCTTTTAAAAAATAATATAAAGCGAAATAAGCGGAAGAAAAAAAAAGAAATTTTTTTGAAAAGTTGCTGAAGCTGGGATTCGAACCTGGGCCACCTCGCCTCAGCCGTCTGCTACTAGTCCGGTATCTTGACCACCATGCCACTCGAACACGAGAAGCCTGCCACAATTTCGCTTCAAAAGTCCTCCCACGGACAGCTATGCAATAGAACTTTGAGGGCCCCCCTGCACCCCCTAATTCACCTATAAAAAATTCCTTCAGCTAACATGTTAGGACCATTGACCTCTACATAGGGTCCGAGTTTGAAAATTATAACTTGATATTAAAGGGAGTTAGACGACTTCGAAATTCGAAACCCTCCCCGCCATTTTATATATTTTTTTTTTCATTATTATTCCATTATGCGTTCTTTAACAAAAAAAGACGAACGATTCTACTTGTAGGAGATCTTATGCATGATAAACTGTCGAATATATTGTAAAAATAATTTAAAACAATGGAAATAAATAAATTTTCCGAGATTTTTCCAGTTTTTACCCATTATTCGATATTTTCCCGGTTTAAAAAAAATTATTTTCTATATTTAAGACCCTCAAAAATATAGAAAAGCTAATTTAAAAAATAATATAAAGCAAAATAAGCGGAAGAAAAAAAAAAGAAATTTTTTGGAAAAGTTGCTGTAGCTGGGATTCGATCCTGGGTCCCTTGCCCCAGTTGTCAGCTACTACTCCGGTATCTTGACCACCATGCCACTCAACCACGAGAAGCCTGCCACAATTTCGTTTCAAAAGTACTCCCACGGACAGCTATGCAATAGAACTTTGAGGGCCCCCCTGCACCCCCTAATTCACCTATAAAAATTTCCTTCAACTAAAATGTTAAGACCATTGACCCCTACTTAGGGTCCGAGTTTGATAATTATAACTTGATATTAAAGGGAGTTAGACGACTTCGAAATTCAAAACCCTCCCCGCCGCTTTTTTTTTCATTATTATTCCATTATGCGTTCTTTAACAAAAAAAAATTAACGATTCTACTTGTAGGAGATCTTATGAATGATAAACTGTCGAATATATTGTAAAAATAATTTAAAACAATGGAAATAAATGAATTTTGCGGGATTTTTCCAGTTTTTACCCATTATTCGATATTTTCCCGATTTAAAAAAATTATTTTCTATATTTAAGACCCTCAAAAATATAGAAAAGCTCATTTAAAAAATAATATAAAGAAAAATAAGCGAAAGAAAAAAAGAAGAATTTTTTTTGAAAAGTTGCTGTAGCTGGGATTCGAACCTGGGTCCCTTGCCTCAGTTGTCAGCTACTAGTCCGGTATCTTGACCACCACGCCACTCAACCACGAGAAGCCTGCCACAATTTCGCTTCAAAAGTACTCCCACGGACAGCTATGCAATAGAACTTTGAGGGCCCCCCTGCACCCCCTAATTCACCTATAAAAAATTCCTTCAGCTAACATGTTAGGACTATTGACCTCTACTTAGGGTCCGAGATTGAAAATTATAACTTGATATTAAAGGGAGTTAGACGACTTCGAAATTCGAACCCCTCCCCGCCATTTTATATATTTTTTTTTCATTATTATTCCATTATGCGTTCTTTAACAAAAAAAAACGAACGATTCTACTTGTAGGAGATCTTATGCATGATAAGCTGTCGAATATATTGTAAAAATAATTTAAAACAATGGAAATAAATAAATTTTCCGGGATTTTTCCAGTTTTTACCCATTATTCGATATTTTCCCGATTTAAAAAAATTATTTTCTATATTTAAGACTCTCAAAAATATAGAAAAGCTCATTTAAAAAATAATATAAAGAAAAATAAGCGAAAGAAAAAAAAAAGAATTTTTTTTGAAAAGTTCCTGTAGCTGGGATTCGAACCTGGGTCCCTTGCCTCAGTTGTCAGCTACTAGTCCGGTATCTTGACCACCATGCCACTCAACCACGAGAAGCCTGCCACAATTTCGCTTCAAAAGTACTCCCACGGACAGCTATGCAATAGAACTTTGAGGGCCCCCCTGCACCCCCTAATTCACCTATAAAAATTTCCTTCAACTAAAATGTTAAGACTATTGACCCTTACTTAGGGTCCGAGTTTGAAAATTATAACTTGATATTAAAGAGAGTTAGACGGCTTCGAAATTCGAATCCCACCCCGCCATTTTATACTATTTTTTATTTTTATTTTTTCAATATTATTCCATTATGCGTTCTTTAACAAAAAAAAATGCACGATTCTACTTGCAGGAGATCTTATGCATGATAAACTGTCGAATATATTGTAAAAATAATTTAAAGCAATGGAAATAAATCAATTTTCCGGGATTTTTCCAGTTTTTAACCATTAGTCGATATTTTTCCGATTTAAAAAAATTATTTTCTATATTTAAGACCCTCTAAAATATAGAAAAGCTCATTTAAAAAATAATATAAAGCAAAATAAGCGGAAGAAAAAAAAAGAATTTTTTTTGAAAAGTTGCTGAAGCTGGGATTCGAACCTGGGCCACCTCGCCTCAGCCGTCAGCTACTAGTCCGGTATCTTGACCACCATTCCACTCGAGCACGAGAAGCCTGCCATAATTTCGCTTCTAAAGTTCTCTCACGGACAGCTATGCAATAGACCTTTCAGGGTCCCCCTGCACCCCCTAATTCACCTATAAAAATTTCCTTCAGCTAACATGTTAAAACCATTGATCCTTACTTAGGGTCCGAGTTTGAAAATTATAACTTGAGATTAAAGGGAGTTAGACGACTTCGAAATTCGAACCCCTCCCCGCCATTTTTTTTTTTTTCATTATTATTCCATTATGCGTTCTTTAACAAAAAAAGATGCACGATTCTACTTGTAGCAGACCTTATGCATGATAAACTGTCGAATATATTGTAAAAATAATTTGAAACAATACAAATAAATCAATTTTCAGGGATTTTTCCAGTTTTTACCCATTATTCGATAATTTCCCAATGAAAAAAATATTATTTTCTACATTTAAGACCCTCAAAAATATAGAAAAGATAATTTAAAAAATAATATAAAGCAAAATAAGCGGAAGAAAAAAAAAAGAAATTTTTTTGAAAAGTTGCTGTAGCTGGGATTTGATCCTGGGTTCCTTGCCCCAGTTGTCAGCTACTAGTCCGGTATCTTGACCACCATGCCACTCAACCACGAGAAGCCTGCCACAATTTCGTTTCAAAAGTACTCCCACGGACAGCTATGCAATAGAACTTTGAGGGCCCCCCTGCACCCCCTAATTCACCTATAAAAATTTCCTTCAACTAAAATGTTAAGACCATTGACCCCTACTTAGGGTCCGAGTTTGATAATTATAACTTGATATTAAAGGGAGTTAGATGACTTCGAAATTCGATCCCCTCCCCGCCATTTTATTTATTTTTTTTTTCATTATTATTCCATTATGCGTTCTTTAACAAAAAAAGATGCATGATTCTACTTGTAGCAGACCTTATGCATGATAAGCTGTCGAATATATTGTTAAAATAATTTAAAACAATAGAAATAAATCAATTTTCAGGGATTTTTCCAGTTTTTACCCATTATTCGATAATTTCCCAATGAAAAAAAAATTATTTTCTACATTTAAGACCCTCTAAAATATAGAAAAGCTCATTTAAAAAATAATATAAAGCAAAATAAGCGAAGAAAAAAAATGAAATTTTTTTGAAAAGATGCTGAAGTTGGGATTCGAACCTGGGGCACCTCGCCTCAGCAGTCTGCTACTAGTCCGGTATCTTGACCAATATGCCACTCGAACACGAGAAGCCTGCCACAATTTCGCTTCAAAAGTACTCCCACGGACAGCTATGCAATAGAACTTTGAGGGCCCCCCTGCACCCCCTAATTCACCAATAAAAATTTCCTTCAACTAAAATGTTAAGACCATTGACCCCTACTTAGGGTCCGAGTTTGATAATTATAACTTGATATTAAAGGGAGTTAGACGACTTCGAAATTCAAAACCCTCCCCGCCGCTTTCTTTTTTTTTCATTATTATTCCATTATGCGTTCTTTAACAAAAAAAGATGCACGATTCTACTTGTAGGAGACCTTATGCATGATAAACTGTCGAATATATTGTAAAAATAATTTAAAGCAATGGAAATAAATCAATTTTCCGGGATTTTTCCAGTTTTTACAAATTATTCGATAATTTCCCGATTTAAAAAATTTTTTTTCTATATTTAAGACCCTCAAAAATATAGAAAAGCTCATTTAAGAAATAATATAAAGCAAAATAAGAGGAAAAAAAAAAGAAATTTTTTTGAAAAGTTGCTGAAGCTGGGATTCGATCCTGGGCCCCCTCGCCTCCGCCGTCAGCTACTAGTCCGGTATCTTGACCACCATGCCACTCGAACACGAAAAGCCTACCACAATTTAGTTTCAAAAGTCCTCCCACGGACAGCTATGTAATAGACCTCTGAGGGCCCCCCTGCACCCCCTAATTCGCCTATAAAAATTTCCTTCAGCTAACATGTTAAAACCATTTATCCCTACTTAGGGGCGAGTTTGAAAATTATAACTTGATATTAAAGGGAGTTAGACGGCTTCGAAATTCGAATCCCACCCCGCCATTTTATACTATTTTTTATTTTTATTTTTTCAATATTATTCCATTAAGCGTTCTTTAAGAAAAAAAAATGCACGATTCTACATGTAGGAGATCTTATGCATGATAAACTGTCGAATATATTTTAAAAATAATTTAAAGCAATGGAAATAAAACAATTTTCCGGGATTTTTCCAGTTTTTACCCATTATTCGATATTTTTCCGATTTAAAAAAATTATTTTCTATATTTAAGACCCTCTAAAATATAGAAAACCTCATTTAAAAAACAATATAAAGCAAAATAAGCGGAAGAAAAAAAAAGAAATATTTTTGAAAAGTTGCTGAAGCTGGGATTCGAACCTGGGCCCCCTCGCCCCAGCCGTCAGTTACTAGTCCGGTATCTTGACCACCATGCCACTCGAACACGAGAAGCCTGCCACAATTTCGCTTCAAAAGTACTCCCACGGACAGCTATGCAATAGAACTTTGAGGGCCCCCCTGCACCCCCTAATTCACCTATAAAAATTTCCTTCAACTAACATGTTAAGACCATTGACCCCTACTTAGGGTCCGAGTTTGATAATTATAACTTGATATTAAAGGGAGTTAGACGACTTCGAAATTCGAAACCCACCCCGCTGTTTTATTTATTTATTTATTTTTTTCATTATTATTCCATTATGCGTTCTTTAACAAAAAAAGATGCACGATTCAACTTGTAGGAGACCTTATGCATGATAAACTGTCGAATATATTGTAAAAATAATTTAAAGCAATGGAAATAAATCAATTTTCCGGGATTTTTCCTGTTTTTACAAATTATTCGATATTTTCCCGATTTAAAAAAATTATTTTCTATATTTAAGACCCTCAAAAATATAGAAAAGCTCATTTAAGAAATAATATAAAGCAAAATATGAGGAAAAAAAAAGAATTTTTTTTGAAAAGTTGCTGAAGCGGGGATTCGATCCTGGGCCGCCTCGCCTCAGCCGTCAGCTACTATTCCGGTATCTTGACCACCATGCCACTCGAACACGTGAAATCTGCCACAATTTCGCTTCAAAAGTACTCCCACGTACAGCTATGCAATAGACCTTTGAGGGCCCCCCTGCACCAATAAAAATTACCTTCAGCTAACATGTTAAAACCATTGATCCCTACTTAGGGTCCGAGTTTGAAAATTATAACTTGAGATTAAAGGGAGTTAGACGACTTCGAAATTCGAACCCCTCCCCGCCATTTTATTTATTTTTTTTTCATTATTATTCCATTATGCGTTCTTTAACAAAAAAAAATTAACGATTCTACTTGAAGGAGATCTTATACATGATAAACTGTCGAATATATTGTAAAAATAATTTAAAACAATAGAAATAAATCAATTTTCAGGGATTTTTCCAGTTTTTACCCATTATTCGATATTTTCCCAATTTAAAAAAAAATTATTTTCTATATTTAAGACCCTCTAAAATATAGAAAAGCTCATTTAAAAAAAATTAAAAAGCAAAATAAGCGGAAGAAAAAAAAAGAAATATTTTTGAAAAGTTGCTGAAGCTGGGATTCGAACCTGGGCCCCCTCGCCCCAGCCGTCAGTTACTAGTCCGGTATCTTGACCACCATGCCACTCGAACACGAGAAGCCTGCCACAATTTAGCTTCAAATGTCCTCCCACGGACAGCTATGTAATAGACCTCTGAAGGCCCCCCTGCACCCCCTAATTCACCTATAAAAATTTCCTTCAGCTAACATGTTAAAACCATTGATCCCTACTTAGGGTCCGAGTATGAAAATTATAACTTGAGATTAAAGGGAGTTAGACGACTTCGAAATTCGAACCCCTCCCCGCCATTTTATTTTTTTTTATTTTTATTTTTTTTTTCATTATTATACCATTATGCGTTCTTTAACAAAAAAAGATGCACGATTCAACTTGTAGGAGACCTTATGCATGATAAACTGTCGAATATATTGTAAAAATAATTTAAAGCAATGGAAATAAAACAATTTTCCGGGATTTTTCCAGTTTTTACCCATTATTCGATATTTTCCCGATTTAAAAAATTTTTTTTCTATATTTAAGACCCTCAAAAATATAGAAAAGCTCATTTAAAAAATAATATAAAGCAAAATAAGCGGAAGAAGAAAAAAAGAAATTTTTTTGAAAAGTTGCTGAAGCTGGGATTCGAACCTGGGCCCCCTCGCCCCAGCCGTCAGTTACTAGTCCGGTATCTTGACCACCATGCCACTCGAACACGAGAAGCCTGCCGCAATTTAGTTTCAAAAGTCCTCCCACGGACAGCTATGTAATAGACCTCTGAGGGCCCCCCAGCATCCCCTAATTCGCCTATAAAAATTTCCTTCAGCTAACATGTTAAAACCATTGATCCCTACTTAGGGGCCGAGTTTGAAAATTATAACTTGATATTAAAGGGAGTTAGACGGCTTCGAAATTCGAATCCCTCCCCGCCATTTTATACTATTTTTTATTTTTATTTTTTCAATATTATTCCATTATGCGTTCTTTAAGAAAAAAAATGCACGATTCTACATGTAGGAGATCTTATGCATGATAAACTGTCGAATATATTGTAAAAATAATTTAAAGCAATGGAAATAAAACAATTTTCCGGGATTTTTCCTGTTTTTACAAATTATTCGATATTTTCCCGATTTAAAAAAATTATTTTCTATATTTAAGACCCTCAAATATATAGAAAAGCTCATTTAAGAAATAATATAAAGCAAAATATGAGGGAAAAAAAAAGAATTTTTTTTGAAAAGCTGCTGAAGCGGGGATTCGATCCTGGGCCGCCTCGCCTCAGCCGTCAGCTACTATTCCGGTATCTTGACCACCATGCCACTCGAACACGTGAAATCTGCCACAATTTCGCTTCAAAAGTACTCCCACGCACAGCTATGCAATAGACCTTTGAGGGCCCCCCTGCACCAATAAAAATTACCTTCAGCTAACATGTTAAAACCATTGACCCCTACTTAGGGTCCGAGTTTGAAAATTATAACTTGAGATTAAAGGGAGTTAGACGACTTCGAAATTCGAACCCCTCCCCGCCATTTTATTCATTTTTTTTTTTCATTATTGTTCCATTATGCGTTCTTTAACAAAAAAAGATGCACGATTCAACTTGTAGGAGACCTTATGCATGATAAACTGTCGAATATATTGTAAAAATAATTTAAAACAATAGAAATAAATCAATTTTCAGGGATTTTTCCAGTTTTTACCCATTATTCGATATTTTCCCAATTCAAAAAAAATTATTTTCTATATTTAAGACCCTCTAAAATATAGAAAAGCTCATTTAAAAAATAATATAAAGCAAAATAAGCGGGAGAAAAAAAAAGAAATTTTTTTGAACAGTTGCTGAAGCTGGGATTTGAACCTGGGTCCCCTCTCCACAGCCGTCAGCTACTAGTCCGGTATCTTGACCTCCGTGCCACTCGAACACGAGAAGCCTGCCACAATTTCGCTTCAAAAGTCCTCTCACGGACAGCTATGCAATAGAACTTTGAGGACCCCCTGCATCCCCTAATTCACCTATAAAAAATTCCTTCAGCTAACATGTTAGGACCATTGACCTCTACTTAGGGTCCGAGTTTGAAAATTATAACTTGAGATTAAAGGGATTTAGACGACTTCGAAATTCGAACCCCTCCCCGCCATTTTATTTATTTATTTTTTTTTTCATTATTGTTCCATTATGCGTTCTTTAACAAAAAAATATGCACTATTCAACTTGTAGGAGACATTATGCATGATAAACTGTCGAATATATTGTAAAAATAATTTAAAACAATAGAAATAAATCAATTTACATGGATTTTTCCAGTTTTTACCCATTATTCGATATTTTTCCAATTCAAAAAAATTTATTTTCTATATTTAAGTCCCTCTAAAATATAGAAAAGCTCATTTAAAAAATAATATAAAGCAAAATAAGCGGAAGAAAAAAAAAGAAATTTTTTTGAAAAGTTTCTGAAGCTGGGATTCGAACCTGGGTCTCTTGCCCCAGTTGTCAGCTACTAGTCCGGTATCTTGACCACCATGCCACTCGAACACGAGAAGCCTGCCACAATTTCGCTTCAAAAGTACTCCCACGGACAGCTATGCAATAGAACTTTGAGGGCCCCCCTGCACCCCCTAATTCACCTATAAAAATTTCCTTCAACTAACATGTTAAGACCATTGACCCCTACTTAGGGTCCGAGTTTGATAATTATAACTTGATATTAAAGGGAGTTAGACGACTTCGAAATTCGAAACCCTCCCCGCCGTTTTATTTATTTTTTTTTTTTTTTCATTATTATTCCACTATGCGTTCTTTAACAAAAAAAGATGCACGATTCAACTTGTAGGAGACCTTATGCATGATAAACTGTCGAATATATTGTAAAAATAATTTAAAACAATAGAAATAAATCAATTTTCAGGGATTTTTCCAGTTTTTACCCATTATTCGATATTTTCCCAATTTAAAAAAAATTATTTTCTATATTTAAGACCATCTAAAATATAGAAAAGTATATTTAAAAAATAATATAAAGCAAAATAAGCGGAAGAAAAAAAAAGAAATATTTTTGAAAAGTTGCTGAAGCTGGGATTCGAACCTGGGCCCCCTCGCCTCTGCCGTCAGTTACTAGTCCGGTATATTGACCTCCAAGCCAATCGAACACGAGAAGCCTGCCACAATTTAGTTTCAAAAGTCCTCCCACGGACTGCTATGTAATAGACCTCTGAGGGCCCCCCTGCTCCCCCTAATTCAACTATAAAAATTTCCTTCGGCTAACATGTTAAAACCATTGATCCCTACTTAGGGGCCGAGTTTGAAAATTATAACTTGATATTAAAGGGAGTTAGACGGCTTCGAAATTCGAATCCCACCCCGCCATTTTATACTATTTTTTATTTTTATTTTTTCAATATTATTCCATTATGCGTTCTTTAACAAAAAAAAATGCACGATTCTACTTGTAGGAGACCTTATGCATGATAAACTGTCGATTATATTGTAAAAATAATTTAAAACAATAGAAATAAATCAATTTTCAGGGATTTTTCCAGTTTTTACCCATTATTCGATATTTTCCCAATTTAAAAAAAATTATTTTCTATATTTAAGACCATCTAAAATATAGAAAAGTATATTTAAAAAATAATATAAAGCAAAATAAGCGGAAGAAAAAAAAGAAATTTTTTTGAAAAGTTGCTGAAGCTGGGATTCGATCCTGGGCCCCCTCGCCTCAGCCGTCAGCTACTATTCCGGTATCTTGACCTCCATGCCACTCGAACACGAGAAATCTGCCACAATTTCGCTTCAAAAGTACTCCCACGTATAGCTATGCAATAGAACTTTGAGGGGCCCCCTGCACCCCCTAATTCACCTATAAAAATTTCCTTCAACTAACATGTTAAAACCATTGATCCCTACTTAGGGTCCGAGTTTGAAAATTATAACTTTATATTAAAGGGAGTTAGACGACTTCGAAATTCGAACCCCACCCCGCCATTTTATATTATTTTTTTTCTCATTATTATTCCATTATAAGTTCTTTAACAAAAAAAGATGCACGATTCTACTTGTAGGAGATCTTATGCATGATAAACTTTCGAATATATTGTAAAAATAATTTGAAACAATGGAAAAAAATCAATTTTCCGGGATTTTTTCAGTTTTTACCAATTATTCGATATTTTCCCAATATAAAAGAATTATTTTCTATAATTAAGACCCTCAAAAATATAGAAAAGCTGTTTTAAAAAATAATATAAAGCAAAATAAGCGGAAGAAAAAAAAAAGACATTTTCTTGAAAAGTTGCTGTAGCTGGGATTCGAACCTGGGCCCCCTCGCCCCAGCCGTCAGCTACTAGTCCAGTTTCTTGACCACCATGCCACTCGAACAAGAGAAGCCTGCCACAATTTCGCTTCAAAAGTTCTCTCACGTTTATCTATGCAATAGACCTTTGAGGGCCCCCCTGCACCGCCTAATTCACCTATAAAAATTTCCTTCTGCTAACATGTTAGGACCATTGACCCCTACTTAGGGTCCGAGTTTGAAAATTATAGCTTGATATTAAAGTGAGTTAGACTGCTTCGAAATTCGATCTCCACCCCGCTATTTTATTTTTTTTATTTATTATTATTCCATTATGCGTTCTTTAACAAAGAAAGATGCACGATTCTACTTGTAGGAGATCTTATGCATGATAAACTTTCGAATATATTGTAAAAATAATTTGAAACAATGGAAATAAATCAATTTTCCGGGATTTTTTCAGTTTTTACCAATTATTCGATATTTTCCCATTATAAAAAAATTATTTTCTATATTTAAGACCTTGAAAAATATAGTATAGCTCATTTGAAAAATAATATGAAGCAAAATAAGCGGAAGAAAAAAAAAGAAATTTTTTTGAAAAGTTGCTGAAGCTGGGATTCGATCCTGGGCCCCCTCGCCTCCGCCGTCAGCTACTAGTCCGGTATCTTGACCACCATGCCACTCGAACACGAGAAATCTGCCCCAATTTCGCTTCAAAAGTACTCCCACGGACAGCTATGCAATAGAACTTTGAGGGCCCCCCTGCACCCCCTAATTCACCTATAAAAATTTCCTTCCGCTAACATGTTAGGACCATTGGCCCCTACTTAGCGTCCGAGCTTGAGAATTATAACTTGATATTAAAGGGAGTTAGGCGACTTCGAAATTCGAACCCCACCCCGCCATTTTATATTATTTTTTTTCTCATTATTATTCCATTATAAGTTCTTTAACAAAAAAAGATGCACGATTCTACTTGTAGGAGATCTTATGCATGATAAACTTTCGAATATATTGTAAAAATAATTTGAAACAATGGAAATAAATCAATTTTCCGGGATTTTTTCAGTTTTTACCAATTATTCGATATTTTCCCATTATAAAAAAATTATTTTCTATATTTAAGACCTTGAAAAATATAGTATAGCTCATTTGAAAAATAATATGAAGCAAAATAAGCGGAAGAAAAAAAAAGAAATTTTTTTGAAAAGTTGCTGAAGCTGGGATTTGAACCTGGGTCCCTCGCCCCAGCCGTCAGCTACACGTCCGGTATCTTGACCACCATGCCACTCGAACACGAGAAATCTGCCCCAATTTCGCTTCAAAAGTACTCCCACGGACAGCTATGCAATAGAACTTTGAGGGCCCCCCTGCACCCCCTAATTCACCTATAAAAATTTCCTTCCGCTAACATGTTAGGACCATTGGCCCCTACTTAGCGTCCGAGCTTGAGAATTATAACTTGATATTAAAGGGAGTTAGACGACTTCGAAATTCGAACCCCACCCCGCCATTTTATATTATTTTTTTTCTCATTATTATTCCATTATAAGTTCTTTAACAAAAAAAGATGCACGATTCTACTTGTAGGAGATCTTATGCATGATAAACTTTCGAATATATTGTAAAAATAATTTGAAACAATGGAAATAAATCAATTTTCCGGGATTTTTTCAGTTTTTACCAATTATTCGATATTTTCCCATTATAAAAAAATTATTTTCTATATTTAAGACCTTGAAAAATATAGTATAGCTCATTTGAAAAATAATATGAAGCAAAATAAGCGGAAGAAAAAAAAAGAAATTTTTTTGAAAAGTTGCTGAAGCTGGGATTTGAACCTGGGACCCTCGCCCCAGCCGTCAGCTACACGTCCGGTATCTTGACCACCATGCCACTCGAACACGAAAAGCCTGCCACAATTTCGCTTCAAAAGTCCTCTCACGGACAGCTTCGCAATAGACCTTTGAGGGCCCCAATGCACCCCCTAGTTCACCTATAAAAATTTCCTTCCGCTAACATGTTAGGACCATTGACCCCTACTTAGGGTTCGGGTTTGAAAATTATAACTTGATATTCAAGGGAGTTAGACGACTTCGAAATTCGAACCCCTCCCCGCCATTTTATTTTATTTTTTATTTTTTTTTTCATTATTATTCCATTATGCGTTCTTTTGCAAAAAAAGATGCACGATTTTACTTGTAGGAGATCTTATGCATGATAAACTGTCGAATATATTGTAAAAATTATTTAAAACAATTGAAATAAATCAATTTTCCGGGATTTTTCCAGTTTTTACCCATTATTCGATATTTTCCCAATTTAAAAAAATTATTTTCTATATTTAAGACCCTGAAAAATATAGTAAAGCTAATTTAAAAAATAATATAAAGCAAAATAGGAGGAAGAAGAAAAAAAAAATTTTTTTGAAAAGTTGCTGTAGCTGGGATTCGAACCTGGGCCCCCTCGCCCCAGCCGTCAGCTACTAGTCCAGTTTCTTGACCACCATGCCACTCGAACAAGAGAAGCCTGCCACAATTTCGCTTCAAAAGTTCTCTCACGTTCAGCTATGCAATAGACCTTTGAGGGCCCCCCTGCACCGCCTAATTCACCTATAAAAATTTCCTTCTGCTAACATGTTAGGACCATTGACCCCTACTTAGGGACCGAGTTTGAAAATTATAACTTGATATTAAAGTGAGATAGACTGCTTCGAAATTCGATCTCCACCCCGCCATTTTATTTTTTTTATTTATTATTATTCCATTATGCGTTCTTTAACAAAGAAAGATGCACGATTCTACTTGTAGGAGATCTTATGCATGATAAACTTTCGAATATATTGTAAAAATAATTTGAAACAATGGAAATAAATCAATTTTCCGGGATTTTTTCAGTTTTTACCAATTATTCGATATTTTCCCATTATAAAAAAATTATTTTCTATATTTAAGACCTTGAAAAATATAGTAAAGCTCATTTGAAAAATAATATGAAGCAAAATAAGCGGAAGAAAAAAAAAGAAATTTTTTTGAAAAGTTGCTGAAGCTGGGATTTGAACCTGGGACCCTCGCCCCAGCCGTCAGCTACACGTCCGGTATCTTGACCACCATGCCACTCGAACACGAAAAGCCTGCCGCAATTTCGCTTCAAAAGTCCTCTCACGGACAGCTTCGCAATAGACCTTTGAGGGCCCCAATGCACCCCCTAGTTCACCTATAAAAATTTCCTTCCGCTAACATGTTAGGACCATTGACCCCTACTTAGTGTTCGAGTTTGAAAATTATAACTTGATATTCAAGGGAGTTAGACGACTTCGAAATTCGAACCCCTCCCCGACATTTCATTTTATTTTTTATTTTTTATTTTTTTTCATTATTATTCCATTATGCGTTCTTTAACAAAAAAAGATGCACGATTTTACTTGTAGGAGATCTTATGCATGATAAACTGTCGAATATATTGTAAAAATTATTTAAAACAATTGAAATAAATCAATTTTCCGGGATTTTTCCAGTTTTTACCCATTATTCGATATTTTCCTAATTTAAAAAAATTATTTTCTATATTTAAGACCCTGAAAAATATAGTAAAGCTCATTTAAAAAATAATATAAAGCAAAATAGGTGGAAGAAGAAAAAAAAAAAAATTTGAAAAGTTGCTGTAGCTGGGATTCGAACCTGGGCCCCCTCCCCCCAGCCGTCAGCTACTAGTCCAGTTTCTTGACCACCATGCCACTCGAACCCGAGAAGCCTGCCACAATTTCGCTTCAAAAGTCCTCTCACGGTCAGCTATGCAATAGAACTTTGAGGGCCCCCCTGCACCCCCTAATTCACCTATAAAAATTTCCTTCAGCTAACATGTTAAGACCATTGACCCCTACTTAGGGTCCGAGTTTGAAAATTATAACTTGATATTAAAGTGAGTTAGACGACTTCGAAATTCGATCTCCACCCCGCCATTTTATTTTTTTTATTTATTATTATTCCATTAAGCGTTCTTTAACAAATAAAGATGCACGATTCTACTTGTAGGAGATCTTATGCATGATAAACTGTCGAATATATTGTAAAAATAATTTAAAACAATGGAAATAAATCAATTTTCAGGGAGTTTTCCAGTTTTTTCCAATTATTCGATATTTTCCCAATTTAAAAAAATTATTTTCTATATTTAAGACCCTCTAAAATATAGAAAAGCTCATTTTAAATATAATCTAAAGCAAAATAAGCGAAAAAAAAAATAAAAAAAAAAAATTTAAAAGTTGCTGAAGCTGGGATTCGAACCTGGGCCCCCTCGCCCCAGCTGTCAGCTACTTGTCCGGTATCTTGACCATCATGCCACTCGAACCCGAGAAGCCTGCCACATTTTCGCTTCAAAAGTCCTCTCACAGTCAGCTATGCAATAGAACTTTGAGGGCCCCCCTGCACCCCCTAATTCACCTATAAAAATTTCCTTCAGCGAACATGTTAGGACTATTGACCCCTACTTAGGGTCCGAGTTTGAAAATTATAACTTGATAATAAAGGGAGTTAGATGACTTCGAAATTCGAACTCCACCCCGCCATTTTATTTTATTTTTTATTTATTTTTTCATTATTATTCCATTATGCGTTCTTCAACAAAGAAAGATGCACGATTCAACTTGTAGGAAATCTTATGCATGATAAACTGTCGAATATATTGTAAAAATAATTTAAAACAATGGAAATAAATAAATTTTCCGGGATTTTTCCAGTTTTTATCCATTATTCGATATTTTCCCATTATAAAAAAATTATTTTCTATATTAAAGACCCTGAAAAATATAGTAAAGCTCATTTAAAAAATAATATAAAGCAAAATAAGCGGAAGAAAAAAAAAGAAATTTTTTTGAAAAGTTGCTGTAGCTGGGATTCGAACCTGGGCCCCCTTGCCCCAGCCGACAGCTACTAGTCCAGTTTCTTGACCACCATGCCACTCGAACAAGAGAAGCCTGCCACAATTTCGCTTCAAAAGTTCTCTCACGTTCAGCTATGCAATAGACCTTTGAGGGCCCCCCTGCACCGCCTAATTCACCTATAAAAATTTCCTTCTGCTAACATGTTAGGACCATTGACCCCTACTTAGGGTCCGAGTTTGAAAATTATAACTTGATATTAAAGTGAGTTAGACTGCTTCGAAATTCGATCTCCACCCCGCCATTTTATTTTTTTTATTTATTATTATTCCATTATGCGTTCTTTAACAAAGAAAGATGCACGATTCTACTTGTAGGAGATCTTATGCATGATAAACTTTCGAATATATTGTAAAAATAATTTGAAACAATGGAAATAAATCAATTTTCCGGGATTTTTTCAGTTTTTACCAATTATTCGATATTTTCCCATTATAAAAAAAAATTTTTCTAAATTTAAGACCCTGAAAAATATAGAAAAGCTCATTTAAAAAATAATATAAAGCAAAATAAGCGGAAGAAAAAAAAAGAAATTTTTTTGAAAAGTTGCTGAAGCTGGGATTCGAACCTGGGACCCTCGCCCCAGCCGTCAGCTACACGTCCGGTATCTTGGCCACCATGCCACTCGAACACGAATAGCCTGCCACAATTTCGCTTCAAAAGTCCTCTCACGGACAGCCTCGCAATAGACCTTTGAGGGCCCCAATGCACCCCCTAGTTCACCTATAAAAATTTCCTTCCGCTAACATGTTAGGACCATTGACCCCTACTTAGGGTCCGAGTTTGAAAATTATAACTTGATATTCAAGGGAGTTAGATGACTTCGAAATTCGAACCCCTCCCCGCCATTTTATTTTATTTTTTATTTTTTTCTTCATTATTATTCCATTATGCGTTCTTTAAAAAAAAAGATGCACGATTTTACTTGTAGGAGATATTATGCATGATAAACTGTCGAATATATTGTAAAAATTATTTAAAACAATTGAAATAAATCAATTTTCCGGGATTTTTCCAGTTTTTACCCATTATTCGATATTTTCCCAATTTAAAAAATTATTTTCTACATTTTAGACCCTCTAAAATATAGAAAAGCTCATTTAAAAAATAATATAAAGCAAAATAAGCGGAAGAAAAAAAAAGAAATTTTCTTGAAAAGTTGCTGTAGCTGGGATTCGAACTAGGGCTCCCTCGTCCCAGCCGTCAGCTACTAGTCCAGTTTCTTGACCACCATGCCACTCGAACACGAGAAGCCTGCCACAATTTCGCTTCAAAAGTTCTCTCACGTTCAGCTATGCAATAGACCTTTGAGGGCCCCCCTGCACCGCCTAATTCACCTATAAAAATTTCCTTCAGCTAATATGTTAGGACCATTGACCCCTACTTAGGGTCCGAGTTTGAAAATTATAACTTGATATTAAAGTGAGTTAGACGACTTCGAAATTCGAACTCCACCCCGCCATTTTACTTTTTTTATTTATTATTATTCCATTAAGCGTTCTTTAACAAATAAAGATGCACGATTCTACTTGTAGGAGATCTTATGCATGATAAACTGTCGAATATATTGTAAAAATAATTTAAAACAATGGAAATAAATCAATTTTCCGGGATTTTTCCAGTTTTTTCCAATTATTCGATATTTTCCCAATTTGAAAAAATTATTTTCTATATTTAAGACCCTCTAAAATATAGAAAAGCTCATTTAAAAAATAATCTAAAGCAAAATAAGCGAAAGAAAAAATAAAAAAAAATTTTTAAAAGTTGCTGAAGCTGGGATTCGAACCTGGGCCCCCTCGCCCCAGCTGTCAGCTACTTGTCCGGTATCTTGACCACCATGCCACTCGAACACGAGAAGCCTGCCACAATTTCGTTTCAAAAGTACTCCCACGGACAGCTATGCAATAGAACTTTGAGGGCCCCCCTGCACCCCCTAATTCACCTATAAAAATTTCCTTCCGCTAACATGTTAGGACCATTGACCCCTACTTAGGGTCCAAGTTTGAAAATTATAACTTGATATTCAAGGGAGTTAGACGACTTCGAAATTCGAACCCCACCCCGCCATTTTATATTATTTTTTTTCTCATTATTATTCCATTATGCGTTCTTTAACAAAAAAAGATGCACGATTCTACTTGTAGGAGATCTTATGCATGATAAACTTTCGAATATATTGTAAAAATAATTTGAAACAATGGAAATAAATCAATTTTCCGGGATTTTTTCAGTTTTTACCAATTATTCGATATTTTCCCATTATAAAAAAATTATTTTCTATATTTAAGACCTTGAAAAATATAGTAAAGCTCATTTGAAAAATAATATGAAGCAAAATAAGCGGAAGAAAAAAAAAGAAATTTTTTTGAAAAGTTGCTGAAGCTGGGATTTGAACCTGGGACCCTCGCCCCAGCCGTCAGCTACACGTCCGGTATCTTGACCACCATGCCACTCGAACACGAAAAGCCTGCCACAATTTCGCTTCAAAAGTCCTCTCACGGACAGCTTCGCAATAGACCTTTGAGGGCCCCAATGCACCCCCTAGTTCACCTATAAAAATTTCCTTCAGCTAACATGTTAGGATCATTGACCCCTACTTAGGGTCCGAGTTTGAAAATTATAACTTGATATTAAAGTGAGTTAGACTGCTTCGAAATTCGATCTCCACCCCGCCATTTTATTTTTTTTATTTATTATTATTCCATTATGCGTTCTTTAACAAAGAAAGATGCACGATTCTACTTGTAGGAGATCTTATGCATGATAAACTGTCGAATATATTGTAAAAATAATTTAAAACAATGGAAATAAATCAATTTTCAGGGATTTTTCCAGTTTTTTCCAATTATTCGATATTTTCCCAATTTAAAAAAATTATTTTCTATATTTAAGACCCTCTAAAATATAGAAAAGCTCATTTAAAAAATAATCTAAAGCAAAATAAGCGAAAGAAAAAATAAAAAAAAATTTTTAAAAGTTGCTGAAGCTGGGATTCGAACCTGGGTCCCCCCGCCCCTGTTGTCAGCTACTTGTCCGGTATCTTGACCATCATGCCACTCGAACGCGAGAAGCCTGCCACAATTTCGCTTCAAAAGTCCTCTCACGGTCAGCTATGCAATAGAACTTTGAGGGCCCCCTTGCGCCCCCTAATTCACCTATAAAAATTTCCTTCAGCTAACATGTTAGGACCATTGACCCCTACTAAGGGTCCGAGTTTGAAAATTATAACTTGATAATAAAGGGAGTTAGATGACTTCGAAATTCGAACTCCACCCCGCCATTTTATTTTATTTTTTATTTATTTTTTCATTATTATTCCATTATGCGTTCTTTAGAAAAAAAAGATGCACGATTTTACTTGTAGGAGATCTTATGCATGATAAACTGTCGAATATATTGTAAAAATTATTTAAAACAATTGAAATAAATCAATTTTCCGGGATTTTTCCAGTTTTTCCCCATTATTCGATATTTTCCCAATTTAAAAAAATTATTTTCTGCATTTTAGACCCTCTAAAATATAGAAAAGCTCATTTAAAAAATAATATAAAGCAAAATAAGTGGAAGAAGAAAAAAAAATTTTTTTTTGAAAAGTTGCTGTAGCTGGGATTCGAACCTGGGCCCCCTCGCCCCAGCCGTCAGCTACTAGTCCAGTTTCTTGACCACCATGCCACTCGAACAAGAGAAGCCTGCCACAATTTCGCTTCAAAAGTTCTCTCACGTTCAGCTATGCAATAGACCTTTGAGGGCCCCCCTGCACCGCCTAGTTCACCTATAAAAATTTCCTTCTGCTAACATGTTAGGACCATTGACCCCTACTTAGGGTCCGAGTTTGAAAATTATAACTTGATATTAAAGTGAGTTAGACGACTTCGAAATTCGAACTCCACCCCGCCATTTTATTTTTTTTATTTATTATTATTCCATTAAGCGTTCTTTAACAAATAAAGATGCACGATTCTACTTGAAGGAGATCTTATGCATGATAAACTGTCGTATATATTGTAAAAATAATTTGAAACAATGGAAATAAATCAATTTTCCGGGATTTTTTCAGTTTTTACCAATTATTCGATATTTTCCCATTATAAAAAAATTATTTTCTATATTTAAGACCTTGAAAAATATAGTAAAGCTCATTTGAAAAATAATATGAAGCAAAATAAGCGGAAGAAAAAAAAAGAAATTTTTTTGAAAAGTTGCTGAAGCTGGGATTTGAACCTGGGACCCTCGCCCCAGCCGTCAGCTACACGTCCGGTATCTTGACCACCATGCCACTCGAACACGAAAAGCCTGCCGCAATTTCGCTTCAAAAGTCCTCTCACGGACAGCTTCGCAATAGACCTTTGAGGGCCCCAATGCACCCCCTAGTTCACCTATAAAAATTTCCTTCCGCTAACATGTTAGGACCATTGACCCCTACTTAGGGTTCGAGTTTGAAAATTATAACTTGATATTCAAGGGAGTTAGACGACTTCGAAATTCGAACCCCTCCCCGACATTTCATTTTATTTTTTATTTTATTTTTTTTCATTATTATTCCATTATGCGTTCTTAAACAAAAAAAGATGCACGATTTTACTTGTAGGAGATCTTATGCATGATAAACTGTCGAATATATTGTAAAAATTATTTAAAACAATTGAAATAAATCAATTTTCCGGGATTTTTCCTGTTTTTACCCATTATTCGATATTTTCCCAATTCAAAAAAATTATTTTCTACATTTTAGACCCTCTAAAATATAGAAAAGCTCATTTAAAAAATAATATAAAGCAAAATAAGCGGAAGAAAAAAAAAAGACATTTTCTTGAAAAGTTGCTGTAGCCGGGATTCGAACCTGGGCCCCCTCGCCCCAGCCGCCAGCTACTAGTCCAGTTTCTTGACCACCATGCCACTCGAACTTGAGAAGCCTGCCACAATTTCGCTTCAAAAGTTCTCTCACGTTCAGCTATGCAATAGACCTTTGAGGGCCCCCCTGCACCGCCTAATTCACCTATAAAAATTTCCTTCTGCTAACATGTTAGGACCATTGACCCCTACTTAGGGTCCGAGTTTGAAAATCATAACTTGATATTAAAGTGAGTTAGACTGCTTCGAAATTCGATCTCCACCCCGCCATTTTATTTTTTTTATTTATTATTATTCCATTATGCGTTCTTTAACAAAGAAAGATGCACGATTCTACTTGTAGGAGATCTTATGCATGATAAACTTTCCAATATATTGTAAAAATAATTTGAAACAATGGAAATAATTCAATTTTCCGGGATTTTTTCAGTTTTTACCAATTATTCGATATTTTCCCATTATAAAAAAATTATTTTCTATATTTAAGACCTTGAAAAATATAGTAAAGCTCATTTGAAAAATAATATGAAGCAAAATAAGCGGAAGAAAAAAAAAGAAATTTTTTTGAAATGTTTCTGAAGCTGGGATTTGAGCCTGGGACCCTCGCCCCAGCCGTCAGCTACACGTCCGGTATCTTGACCACCATGCCACTCGAACACGAAAAGCCTGCCGCAATTTCGCTTCAAAAGTCATCTCACGGACAGCTTCGCAATAGACCTTTGAGGGCCCCAATGCACCCCCTAATTCACCTATAAAAATTTCCTTCAGCTAACATGTTACGACCATTGACCCCTACTTAGGGTTCGAGTTTGAAAATTATAACTTGATATTCAAGGGAGTTAGACGACTTCGAAATTCGAACCCCTCCCCGACATTTCATTTTATTTTTTATTTTTTATTTTTTTTCATTATTATTCCATTATGCGTTCTTTAACAAAAAAAGATGCACGATTTTACTTGTAGGAGATCTTATGCATGATAAACTGTCGAATATATTGTAAAAATTATTTAAAACAATTGAAATAAATCAATTTTCCGGGATTTTTCCAGTTTTTACCCATTATTCGATATTTTCCTAATTTAAAAAAATTATTTTCTATATTTAAGACCCTGAAAAATATAGTAAAGCTCATTTAAAAAATAATATAAAGCAAAATAGGTGGAAGAAGAAAAAAAAAAAAATTTTGAAAAGTTGCTGTAGCTGGGATTCGAACCTGGGCCCCCTCCCCCCAGCCGTCAGCTACTAGTCCAGTTTCTTGACCACCATGCCACTCGAACCCGAGAAGCCTGCCACAATTTCGCTTCAAAAGTCCTCTCACGTTCAGCTATGCAATAGACCTTTGTGGGCCCCCCTGCACCGCCTAGTTCACCTATAAAAATTTCCTTCTGCTAACATGTTAGGACCATTGACCCCTACTTAGGGTCCGAGTTTGAAAATTATAACTTGATATTAAAGTGAGTTAGACGACTTCGAAATTCGAACTCCACCCCGCCATTTTATTTTTTTTATTTATTATTATTCCATTAAGCGTTCTTTAACAAATAAAGATGCACGATTCTACTTGTAGGAGATCTTATGCATGATAAACTGTCGAATATATTGTAAAAATAATTTAAAACAATGGAAATAAATCAATTTTCAGGGATTTTTCCAGTTTTTTCCAATTATTCGATATTTTCCCAATTTGAAAAAATTATTTTCTATATTTAAGACCCTCTAAAATATAGAAAAGCTCATTTAAAAAATAATCTAAAGCAAAATAAGCGAAAGAAAAAATAAAAAAAAAATTTTAAAAGTTGCTGAAGCTGGGATTCGAACCTGGGCCCCCTCGCCCCAGCTGTCAGCTACTTGTCCGGTATCTTGACCACCATGCCACTCGAACACGAGAAGCCTGCCACAATTTCGTTTCAAAAGTACTCCCACGGACAGCTATGCAATAGAACTTTGAGGGCCCCCCTGCACCCCCTAATTCACCTATAAAAATTTCCTTCCGCTAACATGTTAGGACCATTGACCCCTACTTAGGGTCCAAGTTTGAAAATTATAACTTGATATTCAAGGGAGTTAGACGACTTCGAAATTCGAACCCCTCCCCGCCATTTTATTTTATTTTTTATTTTTTTTTCATTATTATTCCATTATGCGTTCTTTAACAAAAAAAGATGCACGATTTTACTTGTAGGAGATCTTATGCATGATAAACTGTCGAATATATTGTAAAAATTATTTAAAACAATTGAAATAAATCAATTTTCC
Source organism: Parasteatoda tepidariorum (assembly GCF_982258835.1). Lineage (NCBI taxonomy): Eukaryota > Metazoa > Arthropoda > Arachnida > Araneae > Theridiidae > Parasteatoda > Parasteatoda tepidariorum. The sequence continues at coordinate 129,047,869 of NC_141755.1, read as the reverse complement.
GGGATTTTTCCAGTTTTTACCCATTATTCGATATTTTCCCAATTCAAAAAAATTATTTTCTATATTAAAGACCCTGAAAAATATAGTAAAGCTCATTTAAAAAATAATATAAAGCAAAATAAGCGGAAGAAAAAAAAAGAAATTTTTTTGAAAAGTTGCTGTAGCTGGGATTCGAACCTGGGCCCCCTCGCCCCAGCCGACAGCTACTAGTCCAGTTTCTTGACCACCATGCCACTCGAACAAGAGAAGCCTGCCACAATTTCGCTTCAAAAGTTCTCTCACGTTCAGCTATGCAATAGACCTTTGAGGGCCCCCCTGCACCGCCTAATTCACCTATAAAAATTTCCTTCTGCTAACATGTTAGGACCATTGACCCCTACTTAGGGTCCGAGTTTGAAAATTATAACTTGATATTAAAGTGAGTTAGACTGCTTCGAAATTCGAACCCCTCCCCGCCATTTTATTTTATTTTTTATTTTTTTCTTCATTATTATTCCATTATGCGTTCTTTAAAAAAAAAGATGCACGATTTTACTTGTAGGAGATATTATGCATGATAAACTGTCGAATATATTGTAAAAATTATTTAAAACAATTGAAATAAATCAATTTTCCGGGATTTTTCCAGTTTTTACCCATTATTCGATATTTTCCCAATTTAAAAAATTATTTTCTACATTTTAGACCCTCTAAAATATAGAAAAGCTCATTTAAAAAATAATATAAAGCAAAATAAGCGGAAGAAAAAAAAAGAAATTTTCTTGAAAAGTTGCTGTAGCTGGGATTCGAACTAGGGCTCCCTCGTCCCAGCCGTCAGCTACTAGTCCAGTTTCTTGACCACCATGCCACTCGAACACGAGAAGCCTGCCACAATTTCGTTTCAAAAGTACTCCCACGGACAGCTATGCAATAGAACTTTGAGGGCCCCCCTGCACCCCCTAATTCACCTATAAAAATTTCCTTCCGCTAACATGTTAGGACCATTGACCCCTACTTAGGGTCCAAGTTTGAAAATTATAACTTGATATTCAAGGGAGTTAGACGACTTCGAATTTCGAACCCCACCCCGCCATTTTATATTATTTTTTTTCTCATTATTATTCCATTATGCGTTCTTTAACAAAAAAAGATGCACGATTCTACTTGTAGGAGATCTTATGCATGATAAACTTTCGAATATATTGTAAAAATAATTTGAAACAATGGAAATAAATCAATTTTCCGGGATTTTTTCAGTTTTTACCAATTATTCCATATTTTCCCATTATAAAAAAATTATTTTCTATATTTAAGACCTTGAAAAATATAGTAAAGCTCATTTGAAAAATAATATGAAGCAAAATAAGCGGAAGAAAAAAAAAGAAATTTTTTTGAAAAGTTGCTGAAGCTGGGATTTGAACCTGGGACCCTCGCCCCAGCCGTCAGCTACACGTCCGGTATCTTGACCACCATGCCACTCGAACACGAAAAGCCTGCCGCAATTTCGCTTCAAAAGTCCTCTCACGGACAGCTTCGCAATAGACCTTTGAGGGCCCCAATGCACCCCCTAGTTCACCTATAAAAATTTCCTTCCGCTAACATGTTAGGACCATTGACCCCTACTTAGGGTTCGAGTTTGAAAATTATAACTTGATATTCAAGGGAGTTAGACGACTTCGAAATTCGAACCCCTCCCCGACATTTCATTTTATTTTTTATTTTATTTTTTTTCATTATTATTCCATTATGCGTTCTTAAACAAAAAAAGATGCACGATTTTACTTGTAGGAGATCTTATGCATGATAAACTGTCGAATATATTGTAAAAATTATTTAAAACAATTGAAATAAATCAATTTTCCGGGATTTTTCCTGTTTTTACCCATTATTCGATATTTTCCCAATTCAAAAAAATTATTTTCTACATTTTAGACCCTCTAAAATATAGAAAAGCTCATTTAAAAAATAATATAAAGCAAAATAAGCGGAAGAAAAAAAAAAGACATTTTCTTGAAAAGTTGCTGTAGCCGGGATTCGAACCTGGGCCCCCTCGCCCCAGCCGTCAGCTACTAGTCCAGTTTCTTGACCACCATGCCACTCGAACTTGAGAAGCCTGCCACAATTTCGCTTCAAAAGTTCTCTCACGTTCAGCTATGCAATAGACCTTTGAGGGCCCCCCTGCACCGCCTAATTCACCTATAAAAATTTCCTTCTGCTAACATGTTAGGACCATTGACCCCTACTTAGGGTCCGAGTTTGAAAATCATAACTTGATATTAAAGTGAGTTAGACTGCTTCGAAATTCGATCTCCACCCCGCCATTTTATTTTTTTTATTTATTATTATTCCATTATGCGTTCTTTAACAAAGAAAGATGCACGATTCTACTTGTAGGAGATCTTATGCATGATAAACTTTCCAATATATTGTAAAAATAATTTGAAACAATGGAAATAATTCAATTTTCCGGGATTTTTTCAGTTTTTACCAATTATTCGATATTTTCCCATTATAAAAAAATTATTTTCTATATTTAAGACCTTGAAAAATATAGTAAAGCTCATTTGAAAAATAATATGAAGCAAAATAAGCGGAAGAAAAAAAAAGAAATTTTTTTGAAAAGTTTCTGAAGCTGGGATTTGAGCCTGGGACCCTCGCCCCAGCCGTCAGCTACACGTCCGGTATCTTGACCACCATGCCACTCGAACACGAAAAGCCTGCCGCAATTTCGCTTCAAAAGTCCTCTCACGGACAGCTTCGCAATAGACCTTTGAGGGCCCCAATGCACCCCCTAGTTCACCTATAAAAATTTCCTTCCGCTAACATGTTACGACCATTGACCCCTACTTAGGGTTCGAGTTTGAAAATTATAACTTGATATTCAAGGGAGTTAGACGACTTCGAAATTCGAACCCCTCCCCGAGATTTCATTTTATTTTTTATTTTTTTTTTCATTATTATTCCATTATGCGTTCTTTAACAAAAAAAGATGCACGATTTTACTTGTAGGAGATCTTATGCATGATAAACTGTCGAATATATTGTAAAAATTATTTAAAACAATTGAAATAAATCAATTTTCCTGGATTTTTCCAGTTTTTACCCATTATTCGATATTTTCCCAATTTAAAAAAATTATTTTCTATATTTAAGACCCTGAAAAATATAGTAAAGCTCATTTAAAAAATAATATAAAGCAAAATAGGTGGAAGAAGAAAAAAAATTTTTTTTGAAAAGTTGCTGTAGCTGGGATTCGAACCTGGGTCCCCTCGCCCCAGCTGTCAGCTACTTGTCCGGTATCTTGACCATCATGCCACTCGAACCCGAGAAGCCTGCCACATTTTCGCTTCAAAAGTCCTCTCTCGGTCAGCTATGCAATAGAACTTTGAGGGCCCCCCTGCACCCCCTAATTCACCTATAAAAATTTCCTTCAGCTAACATGTTAGGACCATTGACCCCTACTTAGGGTCCGAGTTTGAAAATTATAACTTGATAATAAAGGGAGTTAGATGACTTCGAAATTCGAACTCCACCCCGCCTTTTTATTTTATTTTTTATTTATTTTTTCATTATTATTCCATTATGCATTCTTTAACAAAGAAAGATGCACGATTCTACTTGTAGGAAATCTTTTGCATGATAAACTGTCGAATATATTGTAAAAATAATTTAAAACAATGGAAATAAATAAATTTTCCGGGATTTTTCCAGTTTTTATCCATTATTCGATATTTTCCCAATTTAAAAAAAAAAATTCTATTTTTAAGACCCTCTAAAATATAGAAAAGCTCATTTAAAAAATAATATAAAGCAAAATAGGTGGAAGAAGAAAAAAAAAATTTTTTTTTGAAAAGTTGCTGAAGCTGGGATTCGAAACTGGGCCCCCTCGCCCCAACCGTCAGCTATTAGGCCGGTATCTTGACTACCATGCCACTCGAACACGAGAAGCCAGCCACAATTTCGCTTCAAAAGTCCTCTCACGGTCAGCTATGCAATAGATCTTTGAGGGCCCCTCTGCACATCCTAATTCACGGATAAAAATTTCCTTCAGCTAACATGTTAGGACTATTGACCCCTACGTAGAGTCCGAGTTTGAAAATTATAACTTGATATTAATGGGAGTTAGACGACATCGAAATTCGAACCCCACCCCGGCATTTTATTTATTTATTTTTTTTTTTCATTATTATTCCTTTATGCGTTCTTCAACAAAGAAAGATGCGCGATTCTTCTTGCAGGAGATCTTATGCATGATAAACTGTCGAATGCATTGCAAAAATAATTTAAAACAATGGAAATAAATTAATTTTCCGGGATTTTTCCAGTTTTTACCCATTATTCGATATTTTCCCAATTTAAAAAAAATTATTTTCTATATTTAAGACCCTCTAAATTATTGAAAAGCTCATTTAAAAAATAATATAAAGCAAAATAAGCGGAAGAAAAAAAAAAGAAATTTTTTTGAAAAGTTGCTGACGCTGGGATTCGAACCTGTTACCCCTCACCCCAGCCGTCAGCTACTAGTCCGGTATCTTGACCACCATGCCACTCGAACCCGAAACGGCTGCCACAATTTTGCTTTAAATGTCCCTTCACGGTCAGCTTTGCAGTAGACCTTTGAGGGCCCCCCTGCACCTTCTAATTCACCTATAAAAATTTTCTTCGGCAAACATGTTTGGACCATAAGCCCCTACTTAGGGGCCGCGTGCGGAAATTATTGCTTGATATTAAAGGGAGTTAGACGACTTCGAAATTCGAATACCACCCCACCCTGCCATTTTATTTTATTTTTTATTTTTTTATTATTATTCCATTATGCGTTCTTTAACAAAGAAAGATGGTCCCGCTGTGGACTGATCGTTAAGACACGGTTCCCAGCAGATCACCGAAGTCAACATCACTGGCTACGGTCAGCGTGCGGGTGGGTGACCACTTGGATCAGTCTGCGTAGGGACCGAGGGTGTGCGGTATTTTTCCTCGTTAAACTGTGCTACCGTAAAGTGCTCGACTTCGCGCGCAGGTCGTCGGGCTACCGAAGCGGGGGTGCTGTCTCCTCCGCAGAGGATCAAAATTGTGATGGCATGTCTTCGGATCATCCTTGGGGATGCATGTAAACTCTCTTTACACACATAGTATCCCCAAGAGATTTTGAGAGCGCTGATTGGCTTTCTCGGGCTTCTGTTGAGTTTTTTTGTAGCTCCTCCTGAATAACATTTCTCCGTAGTTTGTTCCCAAAATGTAAATCAATCATAAATCAGTTCCAGTATATGCCTCCGGGATGTGCAGCTCTAGTGCGACGTAAATTAACAACAACAGCAATCTAATTTCTGCTCCTAGAATTATATTATTTATTTTAATTTCTGCTCTTTTCTTAAAGATGCTTTCCTAGTAAGCTATAAGCGTGAAAATATTTTCACACAATCCTTCGAAACTGGCTTAATGTAAACAATTTTTTTTATTTATTAGCATTTGAACATGGAACTCTAAACTCCATGCATTTGAATTGTTGATATTATTACGAAAAGAGAATTTTTAAATTAAAAAAATTCGACTAAAATAAAAAAAGTTATTTGAAACTACAAATTTTGGGGTGCACAACCTTTTTTAATACTTGCTCTGCATTTTGACTAGTGATAGGTTGCATGTTATAGTATTTTGTTATAGTAATTTTTATATAAATATTACGTCCAGAACCGATATTATCTGCAAAAATAGTATTTCAATTTTTGCTTTATTTAGGTCGATAGTTCACTTGTTATTATTGAGCTAGTTTTAGTTTAAAATTTATTATAAAAGCTCTCTTTTATTTTGAAGTTTTTTTTGGAGAAAAATTATTGAATTGTGTAGGATATTGTAAATGGCGTAAACCTATTTGGTGTAGTAAATATATCTTATATAGTTCTGTAACGAAGTAATGAAGAAATTTACTCATTAGTAAGAGTTAACAAAACTGAAATAATTCATTTGCTAGTTTAAAACAGTGCTTAACATTCAAGAAACCAGTTTATTTATTTTCTTGATAAATTTGTGTGTATTGTGTAATACTTAGCTTTGTTTATCTGAAATATTCTAATGTTTAAACATTACTTCTCAGAATTCCAATTGCTGTTTTTAATTGGAATATTATCTTTATTTCATTGTTTTGTAACGTTTGTATTAAGATATAAAATCTGTGATGCTCATTCTAGACCTTCAAAAGGGCAGGGCATTAGAAACTGTATAGAGCCCCTAAAAAAAGGGCACCCATCATAAAAAGAGCCTTATTTACAAATATTTGCTTGACTTTTAAGACACCCAAATTATACAAAGTTTTTAATTTTATCACTAAAAATTTTTTTCTTTGAGATAATTAGTTTAAATTAAAAAAAAATTATTCCCTAGTTAAATTGGTACATTCAATAAATTGGTTTTAAAGTGAACTTAATTATCAAAGTTTGAAGCTCATGAAAAAATATCTATGTGATTTGAAAGTTGGTGTGAAATTTACATTTTTGTAAAATCATCATATTGTTTTTCTTTTCATGTTAATAACTATGCTTATTCTTGCACTTAATTAAAAAAAAAATTTCTTTCTTATCTAGAACATCCTCGAAATTTATTTAGAAGCTGAAGATTGCAAACATAAAAGAATTGATGGACATTGGTAGTTAAAAATCTAAGAAGCTATCAGCTGATCTAATGGTAATTAAAAATTAACCTAAGCCAATAATTCTCTTTCTTGTGTGTTTCAAAATTTATAATTACTACTGAAACCAAACTTTAAGTTTATCAATTGATAAATCATGTCAATTGATCATGTGCCTGCAATATGAATTTTTAACATGTGCTGTCAGCACTGTAAAATGCATATTTATCAACTAGCTTAATTTAATAGAATATTATTATCCCATATCTGTTAAATATGCTACAGCAGATACGATGCTGTAAAATTTGTATTTCACCATTTGTATTGTAAACTAATGCTATCAAATTTGTATTGTAACATAAATATTTAATATGCATAAAATGAATATTTATCAACTAGCTTAAATAATTAAGTAATTTCAGGCTTGATCTGTGTACTGTAAAATTTCTATTCAAAATTAGTTACGTATAAGTTGTATTTTCCTACATTTAGATATTATATTATATTTTTTATTTCCAATGGCAGGCCAATTTAAAGAACAAAACGGATAAAATAACAAGAAAAACAAGGCAAAAAGAGTTAAAATATATTATATAATACTCTGGATATTTACCCAGGTAAATACTTAAAATTCATAAAAACCTGGGTATTTCTGAATTTTAATGAAAATTCTATGATCATGTTCTTTTGGGTGTTAAAAAATTATTTATATTTAAGGTACAATTAAGTTTTACTTAGATGGTCAGAAGTTCATTAGTTCTTAACTAAGAAGAAAAATTCCTTCATAAATTATTGAAATCATTGTATTTTAGTTTTTATTTGAAAGTGGCTATGGTTTAGTCATCCTGTAGTTCACAGTTTGATTCATAATTCCCAATATTTTTGGTTTCTCATCTTAGAAATATATTTTTAAAATGTAAAATATTTTTCAGATTTTAAGTAATTTATTTTAGAAAATTTATCATACAAAAATTTCTCTGCATATGAATACTATGCAATCTAACTCCGATCTATATTTAGTTGTAAAAAAAAACAAACAAACTGTTTCTTAAAAAACAGCTTGAAAGCTGTTTTCTATAACTCGAACAGAAAATTATTAGAAAATAAGCATTTAATGGTGCATTTTTTAAAAATAAAGTATTTAATTAAAAAATAACTTTAAAATCGCGTAAAAAAATCATTAATATTCCCTATTCGGAAAAAGAGATACTTATACAAATTTTACCATTGTGTAATTGTCATTTATTTTTCTTTAAAATGGAATATGAATAAATAGGCAGTGCTTTTAAGGGATGGTGGCTATTTTTACAGAACAGGTAAAGAGGGTGCATTTATAGAGATCAAAGGGTAGACAGGGCTTCTAAAGTCCTTTAAGGAAAACACTGCATAAATCCTACATACTGATATAAATACATACTAACATGAGATATAAATATATACGGATCACATGACACGGCCTAAAAAGTGCATCCCTAAAAAAGGCGTTAGACTTCCATAATTCTATAAACAAACATTGAAGAAAAACTTATCTTAAAAAACTAATTAAATTTTTAATATTGTCCATTGCACTGTATTTTTATTACAACTCATCAAAGAGTTTAATTTAAAGAAATATTTAATTAAAACTTAATGCTGTAAATTTAATTAAAAACTCATAACAATGTTAATAATCAATATTTTATATAAAACTGAAAATTAAATGAAAAGGAAACTTATGAAACATTACCTCGCTTGCCCAGACAGCAGTGTCAGATGCTTAAATATTTATTAGTCTAAATTTGTATTTTTTTCCCATTAAATCGCAATAAGTTTTAAACTTTTAGTTCTATTGACCTGTACAAATTAGAACAACACCTCCCCATCTAGAGAGCAAAGTTTTAAGTTTTGCACCACTCTGTAAATTTAAGATAGCTGCAAAAGCTCACTTTGAAATTAAAATATTGACATTTTGCTTTAAACTATATCTTCTGAAACAATTAACAGCTTTCCTCTAAATATTTTCCTGCTCACTTATTTTGATAGACTCTTTCTATAATTTTTTTCTTCAAATTCTAAGTAATAAAGGCTCATAGTTTTACTAGTTCCTTAGTTTTGTGATTAAAGGAGTAAATAAGATGTAAGTACTAATTTTTCCATACATAAAAGTTATTTTAAATTTGTTATTATATTTACATAAATGAATATCTTTGGGCTAAGTCTGTGTGCCAAATACGATGAAATTTGGCATAATAATTCAAAGCACTGAGACGATCATTGTCAGTGTTATAGCATTTTGTGATGAATTGTTCAAGCAGGATAGGCAAGCAACGAAATAGAATTTTCTGACTAGTTAAGCATTACCCATTATTTTGAATTTAACTTTTGACAGTTTGACTTTTCAACTTTTTTAAATATGACACCTGTTGGAATATTTGTACTTAAGGCATATGCAGAGTTCTCCCTAGAAATAAAAAAGGGCAGGGTGCTCTTAGACTGGAAAGGGCATTTCAGTCTTAAATGGGGCACTTTCAGTTCCAAAGGGGCACCTTCGGTTTCGAAATGCGCCTACTCAGCTATTTTATGAATTTCATTTTCAATAGTCTGAAATATTTAAAATTTTAATCCCAATATGACACAAAAGAGCTGGCATTTGCATATCTATGAAATTAATTAATTTCTTCATTAATTTAATCAATTGTTAATTTCTTTGATTAAACTAATTTATTTGAAAAAATGTAGTACTTAAAAATTTTAATTTTAGTATATTTTGTGACTAATATGAGCTTAGCTCATATTTAAAAAGAAAGAAAAAAAAATGTTAATCAAGACTTTCGCTAATCATGGATAATTTTCTGTCTATAGCAAGTTTCATTTTTTCACAAGCTTATTAAGATAAATAATGGGAGGCATTTCTGGATTCAATCAATAGAAAAAAATTAGGAACAGCATTATAAACAAAATATAGATATGCATGTGTGATTCAAGGTTTGGGTGTTAAAAGTATTCTTTCAAAAAAACAGACTGACACAGAGCTTTCAAAGAAAAATATCAATTTTATTGAGAAAAAGTACCGTATTTTTCGGCGAAAGCGCCGCTTCGTCGCAAGCGCCGCACATCGATAAAATTGAAATTTTTAAAAAAAAAAGTTATTGTAAGCGCCGCAATGGCGCTGAACCGAGCATATCAGCATCCTTTTAGAAGAGACCTTTAAATTATCATTTAGAATATCTGTATAATAAAAAATTAAATTTTTGTATGCATTTCATAAAGTAAAGTTTTAATTTCTTAATTATAATAAAAAATTTCTTTTTCGGCAAAAAAAAAAGAAAAGAAAACAACAAAACGATATAAAATGAAGTTGTTCTTACCAGTTGGCACCGCGCCAAAGAACAGAAGAACAGCAAAAAAATTATTTATATGTGCAGTAGCTACGCTGAACTGATTACAGAAATCAGTAAAACAATGTAATAAGAAAAGTAAAATAAAAATTTATTATATGAAAAATTTTAAAATAAAAAGATTTTAAAATTTATTACCGTTAACAATTTGAGGAAAAACTAATACATAATAACGAAACAGCTAATAATAACGAAATAACTAACAATAACAAGAATAATAAATAACTAAACAAGCCCCAAAAAAATTCTGAAGGAATGAGAGAAGAGGAAATAAGTTTCACTTTCACAATCTTAGGGGGTGGAATTTTAGTGGGTAGAATGCCCTCTCCTTCAATGGAAATAACCCAATGTGACTCAACCAGAAAGAGAAGAAAATGTTTAAAAGAGGGGTGTACCCCACCTCCTCCACGTGTCATTTCTACTGGAGCTGATTAGGAGAAATCAATCAGTTATATTTTAAAGGGGTTGGGGAAAAGAAAAGGGTATGGGACCCCTAATCCAGCATTCCAAAATTCAGCACTTAATCTGATCTAATTTTTTTTTCTTTTTTTTTTTAAGAAATTTATATTGATAAGATAAAAAAATTTAGCTATATTCTTTTTATTTGGAATTTTATTCTGTTGAAGTAACTTACTTTATTTTATCTTTTAAAAATAAAAAAGAAGCTTGAAAAAAAAAATCTGTGTCAAGGGAAACATCTGTTTCTTAAGCAGTTTAAAATAAATTGAGAAGTAAAAACATCTGCATTTCCAATGAACAAAATAAAGAAATGCAAGTTGGAAAAAACAGATCAATCAATCTTGACAGCTTGGCTTGTGCTTTACTGCTTGTGCTTTTTTCGCCCCCAAATCTCCCTCTGCTGTTTGACCATAAATTGGCCACACCCAGTTGACATTGAAACTACCATGTAGACAACAAAATGAATTCTATTCCTTTTGCGGTTTTTTATTCGATTTATTAATTTTTTATTTTGCCGCTTTTTATTAGTTATTAACTGCTAATTTGTTTTATTTTTTTTTTGGTAAATAGTGAGCTTGTTTTTTTTCTTGCTAATAGTTGTTTGCTTGTTTCTTTTTTTTTAACGTTATTAGTTTTTCGCTTGTTTTTTGTTGTTATTCATTGTTAGTTTCTTAGCATTAATTGTTACATTTTTTTTCTTTTTTTGTAGTTCCTTGTTAGCTTTTTTTTTTTTTTGCGAGGTAAGCGTCTTTTGTTAAAACAAAATGTTATCTAAAAGAAAAAACGAGAACTATGATCTCGCTCCAAAGAAGAAACGATTATTTCTTCTTCATAGGATTCCAAATATTTCTTCTTGATTATATTAGTAAGACAAAATAGTGGCTAACTCAAGAAAGATAAGAAGATAGAGTAATTTATAATAAGCTTTTGCAAACTGGCTAAGTAAAGAGTTCAAAACACGTTTATCATGTTAATCTCCGCCCCCTTCACGGAGATTATCTTATCGGCCGTTATCTGTCACAGAAAGCCAGCAATACCCCTTTTCCAAGAAAGAAAAATGACTTCTTTTTTGGAGGGGTGGGGAATAAGGGAAGAAAGCGAGAATGGCGGCAATTTTTCTAAAAGGGCGGATTGTTTATGATAAAAAGGGCAATGAGGGGCGCATCAGTTCGGGAAAGGGGCAGGCAGGGCGGGCCGCCCTTTGAAAAATGCTTAGGGAGAACACTGGCATATGAAAGATAATTTCTTTGATTTGTAGCTTACAGATCTATTTGTAAGAAAGAATAAGGAGTTTACTGCTAGTACATTGAATTTTTTTTTAATTGCTATAGAATAATCACTCCAAATAAATTTAATCATGACTAAAATTTTTGAGAATGATGGCCATCACTCAAACCTTATATGCTATTAGTTTATGTAAAAGTGAATATTAAATTTAGTTTATGATTTTTATTCTTCATAACATGAACTACTCATTCCACCAGGATATGTAAATGTTAAAATACTTGTCTGGATTTTAGTGATTTGATTGAAAACTATAAGTATAAAGTCTGTCTTCATGCTGAACAGTTTATAATAAAATCTGTTATGTACTTACAACAAACATCAACCCTATTTAGGAAATACAAAGCTTATTAAACATGAACTATTCCTAGTTATGTTAAATTCGAAAAGTGAAATTTCAATGCAAAAATTGAACATTTAAAAGTTTATTTACAAATACCTTACTATACAATAACAGAAGATAAACAAGGCAATGAAATTGATCTTGTTTATCTTCCATTAACTGTTTTTTCATATTTCTTAGTTTACATGAATTAAGTACATTCCATTTACCTCTATTTCATTTGGTATTTCTCCTATTGCAGGTTTTATTAAAAAAAAGAATTTAAAAAAAAGCATGTTTTTTTTTAATGCAAAATTTTAAATTAGATAACTTCTGGTACTTGTATCAGAAACATTACCAACCATATCATCGATTTAGTTACACTTGAAATTCATGTTTAAGAAAGCATTTTTAAAAATGCTTGACACATCTCTATTGGAATCACCCTACACTTTTTGAAGTAAGTTTTGAAACAAATGTTTTTATTTTATTCACAAAATTTACATTATAGTTAATTTTTTAAGTATTTATTTCTATGCTTCAGTTAACAGAATAAAAATTTTACTATGGTATGTTTCAGTAATTGTTTCCACGTGAAGAGGATGAAATAATATCCCGTGCAAAACTTTTAGACAACTTAAAAACTGCATTAAGGATGCAACTGTTGGTAAAAAATAAAATCCTTTTTGCACAAGTATTGTAGTGATATGTAATGGCCCAGAAGCAGAAAGTGCCTAAAACTGTGACGTACAGCACAGAACAAATGAAGTCCTGCAGAACAATTTGTATCTTGAATACTTCTGTGACCATTTTTATCAAGAGAGCTTCTAAAGCAAGCCGTAGAAGAATTAAATTCAAAGATTTCAAATTTCATAAAGATTATGAATTTTTATATTTTCTATTCCCATTTCAGAAACAATTTGCGAATCGTGGGGATCCACAATTGACAGAATTGTTTCTAAAAGACCAATATAATACCATTAGTAAAATATAATAAGTATTTTAATGATTAACTAGAGCATCTTCAATAAATCCCAAAAGGGTGTTAGACCTCTTTAGTAATTTTGTTCTAATTTTGAAAATTTATGGGTTGTAGCACATTCTTAAATTGCTCCAACGTGGATTTAAATTCATTTCATTACATTTTTTATTCTTATGATTTATAATTTGTTCCCAAATGAAATTGTTTTTTGTGAATACAATAAATACATAGTAAAAGCTTGATTAGCCAGAATGTGTGTGAATTCTGAAAATTATGATTACTTGAGATAAATTAAGGTAAGTAAGGCAAAGTCCATGTAATTAATATGAAGCAAGTTGTTTTGCAATCACCATCCTTAATAAATTTGTACATATAGAATTCTTATAAGAAATTAATTGAAAAATAGAGGTTGAGATGGGTTAGGCTTTTGTGGTTGGAAAGTAATAGTATTTAGTTCGGAGAAAGGAAGATTGTAATCAAAACCTGACAAATTATTAACAAAGAATGCAAGATTAAAGACGTAACTTGTTGAGTTAACAGAGAATTTATAAGAAGAATGGAATTTGAAAAATAATTTTTCAAATTTCATCAAACAATGAAACTACTTGTATTTTTTTTATTTTTATCCTGCCTTCATCAACTGTTATTCATCAGATTTTTTTATAGCATTTATCAAGAATTCCAAAAATATGAATTATGAAGGATCATTAGATAATACTGTTTTCAACTACCTTTTAATTGTTCAAACTTTCATTAATTTAATTTTTTTCTTTCAATATTCACTATTGTAATATTCTTTTATAATCTCATAATAATGGTAATACAATCTGATAATAATGCTAATATAATCTGATAATGATTTATGTTTATTAAATTGCTTAGAAAAACTAATTTTTTTCTAAATTATCATTTAGTTTTAAAGATAATTTTATTTGCAGCTTTGTGATGAGGTTTTTAGAACAAAATGGATTGTCTGGATTATTGATTATTAACAAAGAATGCAAGATTAAAGACATAACTTGTTGAGTTAACAGAGAATTTATAAGAAGAATGGAATTTGAAAAAGAATTTTTCAAATTTCATCAAACAATGAAACTACTTGTATTTTTTTTTAATTTTTATCCTGCCTTCATCAACTGTTATTCATCAGATTTTTTTATAGCATTTATCAAGAATTCCAAAAATATGAATTATGAAGGATCATTAGATAATACTGTTTTCAACTACCTTTTAATTGTTCAAACTTTCATTAATTTAATTTTTTTCTTTCAATATTCACTATTGTAATATTCTTTTATAATCTCATAATAATGGTAATACAATCTGATAATAATGCTAATATAATCTGATAATGATTTATGTTTATTAAATTGCTTAGAAAAACTAATTTTTTTCTAAATTATCATTTAGTTTTAAAGATAATTTTATTTGCAGCTTTGTGATGAGGTTTTTAGAACAAAATGGATTGTCTGGATTATTGAACTTCTTACTCAGTATGGATTACAATACAGCAGAAAGTCTTATTCACACCTCACTAATAGGGCGAGTGAAAGCACTCATGAATAATTCCGTAAGTATATTGTGTATTTTAACATTTCAAGAAAGTTGAATAAAAAGTTCAACTGCTGAAGAGACTGGAGCATATTTTTTAATACCAATCAAAAGTATAAATAAATCTATAATATTTTACAAACAAATCATCTTTTCATGAAATGTTTCACGGAGCTTTTTGAGTAGGCATGTGGAAAAATCTTATAACTTATTGACTAGAGTTTAGTCCTCTAAAGTGTTAATTATTTTGGAAATAGTCATTGTTAATAAAGGTACATAAATATTAAGGCAGAAATACTTTTTTTCCACAAAAAATATATAATTTTGAAAGTATTGGATTAGTACAGATAAATAAATTTTCTTCTATTGCAATGAAAGCAAAAAAAAAAAAAAAAAATTTATGTTTGCAAGTGATTGTATTATTTGATAATTTTAACAAGCTCTTAGTAATTAAAACATGTTAAAAATTAAAAAAGTTTTCACCATATAATAATTGATTTAAACAATCTATATGTAATTTATAGAAAAATTCAGAAATTGAATAAAAAAATTTTTTTTTGTCTGAAAAGACTAAAAAAAGCAACTATTTTCAGAAAAAGGAGACTATGAGAAGACTTTTCTGTACTCCTAGCAATGTTTTTAGCATAATTGGGTTGAAAACCTGCAGCCCCCAAATTCTTCTGAAGACACTGAGTTTCTTTTCTTAGGAAATGTAAAATAAAAATAATAAAATTAAAAAAAATTAAATAAATAATTAAAAAATAAAAAGTTTTCCATTGCAAATTTGAGTCATCACTTTTTAATGCGTTCAATTTGCATAGATTCTAAGTCTATTTCATTTCTCGATTGCCTTTTGAACGGTTATTGCTGAGAAATTCTGCATGATTTGAAAGATCCCAATTTTTAATACAGTGCATGAATTTTGAATTTGAGTAATCACTTTTCACAATATATATATATATATATGAAATTTCTTAGAAAAAGTGTGTGTGTTTTTTTTAATGAAAAAGTTTTTTTTGAATGAATTCTAGTAATTAAAAGTATTTAATTTTCTGCAAATATGCAAATTTTTTTATATAAAAATTTAGTGCTAGAACACTAACGTTGACATAAAAATTATCGTATTTGCCACCAACTTGACTAAATGTATCATGGTATATGACAATTAAGCCATTTAATAAAATTTTAGTCTTATTTTTGCTGAATTTTTGTTCTTATTTAGGCAACTATTTTCATGTTTTAGGCTACTAAAAGCAACTATTTTGTTCATTTTTTTCTGTGGCAACCCTGTTTTAATCATTTAGGAAGGAAAATACTAAGTATTACAGTTTCTATTTAATAATTTTGATGCATATCTCTGTTGGCACCTTGAAGCCTACCCAGCTTAAAATTGAAGAGTTCCAGATTGTCTAGGAGGTGAATGCATGCGCAATGCTGTCCAAATTGCCTCATCATGCTATCGATCACAAAATTTTCGATTCTTAACAATCATCATCGCCTTCTTCACGACCAATGTCAGTGGAAAATGTTTTTTAATTTCTTATCTTTCTATTAAGTTGCTATTGTGTGTGATTTAAGTTACCAAAAAATCTAATTTTTAAGATGGAATTTATCATCTCCCCGAATTTCATGGTGTTCCGAATGTCTGAATTTCTAACAACATCCCCGCTCACATATTTGATTAAAATATAAAATGTTTTTATCCGTGTTCTTTAAAAATTATGGTGTTCTTTCAGAAAATGAAAGAAAAAAACTTTTCTAGAGGGATCTTTTAAACTTCTGATTGCAGAACTTTTGTTATTATTTTTTATTCCGAAACGAGAGCAGAAAAATTTGGAGTATTTCTTTCCTTTCCAATGAACAAGAAAAGTATCTGCAGAAAAAAAGAAAAAAAAAATTTGCTTTTGGATTTTTTTGCAGTTATTATATTGCTTCAACTCTTTCTTTACTATTTTTTTTAATTTCAAATTCTATAAATATTAAGATCCTGAGTGTAACAGTTTTATTTTTGTACTATAATTTTAAATTTTTGAAAAAATGTCTTTGTGATTTTGTTTTTAAAAGAAACAGCTACTAATAGCTATGTAACTATGTCAAATATTTTCACTGTACACTTATTGATTAATGTTGATTTTAAAGTATTAAGAGTACCATGTTTTTAGAAAAAACAATTATTTTAATAATTTTGACTATTTTTTTATAACTGATATATATTGTAAATCATCATGTATATAATAAAAGTATTGTGCATGATTTAATATCTAATAAAATTTACCCAATGACAAAAAAGAACTTGCCACAGGTTTTTGACAGTTTATAATGCTCTTTAACATGTTTTTGACCTCAAAAATCAGACCCTGTTTCATTTGTTAATATTTCCCAGATTAGAAAGTTACTTTTACATCTTATGTTACCTTTACATTTTTATTCATTACCCATTACCCATTAATTATGATAATGCTTTATATCACAACGGGAAATAAATATATCTTATATATCTTAACTAAAATATTTATTGAAAGTAAATTAGTTTGAAATTTACTGTTTTCCTCTTATGTCCTTCATAAATGTGCTCTTCAAATTACTTTCACTGACTAGTGTAGTTATTGTTAATGCTATTATCTTTAATTACTGTGAATTAAATTTTTATTAGTTCTTTTATTATCCTAGTAATCTAATTTTAAGGACCTTTTGTTTTAAATAAGTTGCTTAATAATACAGTCAAAGTTTAATTAGGCCTTAGTTTTGCTGAAATTGAAACATTCTTTTATTTTGTTTTAGCTGATGCAACAGAAGAAAAAGATATGAAACTCCTAAGAATGAGTTTGTGAAAATATCTGAATGCTCTATATTCAAAAAAGTAATATTGATTAAAATTGCATTGCTTGCATAATGACCGTATTTTATCATTATTCATTTAAATGAGAAAATTTGTGAATCATATTTTTATTCATGAATTGATCCTTTTTGTTTGTGGTTTCATTGCTATGTTAATTTTTTCAGTCAAAATTTTCAGTCTTGAATTAGATGGATACTTATTATTTTGAAACTAAGATTTTTCCTTTTCTAATTGTTACAATTGCTGTAAATATTTTGGGTTCTTCTTTATTTATTAATAAGCATGTTATAGCTGAATAATTAAGGAAGAGTTGAGCCAGTCCCACTTTTACTTGAAGAAACTGTTGATGTCAGAATAATCTAAGGCCTGATCAGGTGCTAGCAATTAAAATAAACCCTTTTATTTCACTTTCTATTTTTTTCAGTCTTTGCTCGAAAAAGCCACCAATACAATGAAGTGAAATGGTGGTATTTTTCAGTAAACTTGTTTTGTTCTGAAATTTATTCCCTTGTGCCATTTTTACTTGCAACTTTCTTTTTTCCTGTTTGGAAATTGAACATAGAAAAAAACTTAATTGTTGTGGAATTGCATTGATTATGTGATTGAATTTTTAATTCTTACATTTCTAATAGGATTATTGGAAAGTTTTTAAATTTATTTGAAATTGTTCCTTAAAGAAATGTGCATTTATCTTAGGCCTGGCTTTCAAATAAAATCCTAGATTGGTGTTTGAGGTTTTTGTTTCTTTCTTGTTTTTGGTTTCTTTTATTTCTTTTAAAAGTAAATAATCATTTTGTAATATTGCTGTTTTTGTGGTTGTGTGTTTAATTTTTTAAAATAAATATTTAATGCCTTTTGTTCAAGGTTAAGAGGGTGAGATATACCGCAGAATGATTAAAGAAATTGTATCAACAGGCTTGTAGGGAGAATACACCAATCGAGAGTTTTTAGGAAAAGTTTAATCTGATACAATGTATTTAAAATATAAGGTTTCAGTATTACACTTAAATTATTCCGCAGGAAGGCAAAAAGCCGTTAAATTTTTCTCATATTGCTATGGAATGAAAAATAAAATATGTAAATTGATGCTCTTGAGTTATTTGCAAATAACAGAATTTCTATTTTAAATGGGTAATAATTTTTAAATCCTCGAATCAATTTTAAAATCACTTAATTTAAGGTTTTGTAAAACAATTTATCTATGAAAGTAACTAGTTAAATTGACTTCTCTCTAATTGTTGATGGAATTATGTAAAAAAAAGTTATAAATTTTTTTTTCCTACCAAAAATGTTATTTACAAACATAATTCAAACTTCTGTATTTTAGGAAGGTTGTTCATAATTTCTTTATATTTTGTAAGTCTTTTATTGTTTCTGAATGAAGATAGTTGTTTTGAAACTATAAAATAAATAGTTTATGATGATAGATATGTTTATGAGAATGAAGTGTTTGCATCTTTAAACTTATTAATAAAGTAAAACAAGTTTCTTAAGGAAAATGTTTGCTAACAAAAAGCAGTATTGCCATTTTGCTTGACTAACATATTCAGCTTTTAGTATTTACCACAGGTATTATATACAGTCGTTTAAGTTATGAGTTTCAGTTCTGTTGCTGTTATTTTATATCCATTTCTTTTACTTAAAATGAAGTTGGTATCATTTCCTTAGTACTAAATTTACATTTATTTTTACCAATTCTTATAAGATAAACATAAAAATATACCAAGCAAAAGCTCTAGTTTTTTTTTAAATAAAGAGTGGGGTAAAAACACTTTGTTTCTTTCTTTTTTTTTAAAAAAATAACTATTAATTTATATCATAATTTATAAACAGAATTGTGAGTAACATGGTTTTGCCACAATTTAAATTGTTAGTTGCATTTGATTCACTATCTTTTCTTAACCATTAGTGTTGAATTATTGTTTTAGGATTTTGAAATATAATCTTATTTGTGGTTCATGAGCATTGGAAAGTAGATGAAAGAGTTTTTTTGTCTTAAGTAATTACAAACTCTTTTGACTATTTCTGTTAAAAGAATGATATTGAATGTTTGAAAAACATATTGATACTAGCTAAATTAGAATAAAACATTTAAAAGCACACCAAAGGCTTAAAGCATTGATTTATTTTTACAATCTAAAACTACCAATATAATAAATATATTACATTGCACCCATGTTCATAAATTACTAATTAAAAAGAAGGATACTGTTTTACTGGTATGCAAATATTTTGCTTCTTCTACAGTCATATATTTTGTAAGTAGATATGACATAACATGGTTGCTATTATGAATTTGTTCAACTTTTTTTCTTAATGGATAAAATTATTTTTCAAACGGTATTTTTGTAGTTCTTAAAACTTAATGAGAACAATATTTGATTATCACTATATTAATAAAAGAATTATTTGTTCAGAACAATAAGTGAATATTTATATTTCATTTCAGGGTTTTATTTTCAGAAAGTTTTTCTTTCGATTTAACTTTTAATTTTTTTAAGAGATATTTAAGTCATAAGTTCCGAAAAGTCAAAAGTTCATCAATCAAAGTTTTTTTTTTTTTGTTTCTTCTAAATATTCTTTCATATTTTCTGTTTATGGTTATGGTTTGATTTGTTTAGGTAATGTTCTCTGGCATCATTCTAGAACCTCTAACTCAAAACCTTTAATAATAATAAAACATTCCTTATTTTATTAAAAAAATATGCATCACAAAAAAGTTTCTGTTTTATTATAAATTTAAATTTATGTCAAGGTGTTGGTCTTAGTTGTTAAATTTGCAAATCCGTGTTATTGATTCTCAGTTCACAAAATATTTTAAGAGTAGAAGAAAGCATTCTACTTTTAGTAGGATATTAGTATATCTTCAAACCTTTATACATTTTTGCTTTAGAATCTGTTTTTTCAAATCAAGTCTATTATTTGTTGGCATTTCTTTCTTTTAAAAAATGAAGGTGCTGACAGTAACTTATTTAGAATATGATGTTCTGACTTAGGGTTGCACAACCTATGGCCTCTAACTGTTGATGTGTAGTCCGTTCCCCTCCCCCACATTTCATGGTGTTCTGAATATCTGAATTTGTAAAAGAATTTCCACTCACAGTCATGTTTTATTAAAATATAAAATGTTTTAATCATGTTCTTTAAAAATTATGGTGTTCTTTCAAAAAATTAAGGAAAAAACATCATTTCTGGAGTAAATTATCTTTTAAACTTCTGTGATTTCAGAATTTTTATTATTATTTATTTTTTTTATTTTGTCAATTTAAAATTCTAGTTGAATCTAGCCAGTCATTAGCGAATTTTTTTTAATTCCGAAATTAGAATGGAAAAAAAGGTTTACAATAAAAAAGACACACATTACATTGTTACATTGTAAAGAGGTTTACAATAAAAGGTGTAATATGTAAACATTTTAATGGGACATTTTAAAAGAAGAAAATACAAAAATTGAAGAGATGCTAAAGTTAAATTTCGGATATTGATGAATAAGCAATAGAAAAAGCTATATTAAGCATTTACAAATCTTGTTTTTACAAAGACTATACAGGACCTTTCAGATGAAACTTTATACAAGATTCTTTTCTACAGTGATGTAATTTTTTTTCGTTTACCATAATGTAGATGTTTTTCAGTTAAAATTTAAACATTAAGTCAATCAAATAATTTTTTTGCTATGATCATTATTTTACTGTTATATTATTTTAAACATAATGCGAATAAAAATTTTGGTACTTGTCTTAAATTTCAGCCAAATAATTTAAATTTAAAGTAATAAACACAATTCTGATAATATAAATATTGTTAAAATATTGTTTATTGTCAGTGCTAAAACGAAATTGCTTCTAATATCATATCCTTTCATTTTGATGCAATTAAACGAATACAAAACATTTTGTAACAAATCTATTATTGCAATAAATAGTGACCTTTATCATCGTATGTAAGAGAAGAAAAAAATTCAAGGAACAAATTAATAAAGGAGGAAAATATCAAAACGAAATTTTGAGAAAAATGAATCTTAGAGCACATTATTATTAGTACAAAAGTCATGTCATTTATTAAATATAAAAGAAAATTCTTGTTTTGTATCACACTAAAGATAAAAATCCATAAATTCTTGATAAATTAAAAGTAACCAAATTTTAAATACATTCAACAGTTTCGTAAGGAGGAACCTAAGTACTATGAAATTTTTTCAACATATGTTTCATCAATGCTCATATATCTACCAACCCACTTTTTCTATTATTCTAAAGATTTATTGCAAAGTTGCAGAATAAATACTTGACCTTATTTCTTTCTGAATTTTTAAATTCTTATTTGAGTTAATAATAAATAAGAATAAAAAAAAGTCCTGATTAACATTACAGCTATTTTGCTAAACAACTATTTAATTTGAAAACTAATCATACTAAGAAATAAACCTCATCTAATTATAAATGCAATATGATCTTACCATTATCTTTTAACATAAACATCTCTATAATCTTTTGGTAAAACACAATTAAAAAAAATATTTGTTATTAAATATGTTTTTAAATGCTTAAAATTTTTTTATTACTTTTGTTGTTAAGAAAAATTTTTTCTTTTAATTAAAAAAATTCTTGTCTCTTTAATATATCTTTCCATAAATTTACCACCATTTAGAGTTTATTCTTTCAATTGGAATTCTTTGTTTATATTTTTAGCTTTCTATTTGTTAGATTCTAAAATCTTAAACAATTAGGAAGATTAAATTTAATTTAGAAACCTTAGATATTCTTATTTTGAAATCTGAAATTACTTGTGGGGTAAGTTTTTCTCTTTGCATGATGTCTTTGAAACATTCATTTTAAATTCATGTAGTGTTCACATTATAATTTGTTTTTGTAATTTTTTTGTACCATTTCATTAGTTTTTAAAGCAAAGGAAAGAACACTAAAGTTGCAAAAAGGATCACAGTTTTGCTTGAAAATATAGATTTACTATGATTTGAGGCATTGAATAATTTCTTTTTAACTAAATTTTTCAAGCTAGATAAATGATATTTGTTTACATTTTAGCCAATTTTAAAGAGTTAATTGCTTTAATCATTTCTTTAAATTTTAAGATAAATACACTTGTGTTTTCAAAAATAAGAGAATTTTCATATTTGGTAGCCTATCTCCATTATGACAGACCAGATTTTAATACACTATTAAGTTGATATCTGGCTGGAAATTTGATTCAACAAATATCCCCTCTTTTTAAAGTTTAAACTAGGTAAGCTTGATGGCTGCCCAAGTCCCATTAAAATGAAATCGCCACCCGATTACATTCTGTAAAGGTTAACATTGAACTTTAAGGCATCAAATTCCTGGTTCTTTTCTTATATAATTATGAATTATACAAACCAGGCACTCACTATCTACCTACCAACTAAAAAAATTCAACTGCTATAGCAGAGGAAGTTTGATAATCTTGGCAGGCATTATACTAAGTAATTATAAATCTTTCTATGTTCTTTAGAGCGGCAAATTAGCTAGTGTGCAGCATATGAGTAAAATCTAAAAGCTCTATGATTGCTTTGATCAACAATAGACACTCACTTAGAGCTGTTTGCTCTCACAATTTTCTCGAAATTGAAGATATTCGCCAGATGAATTGGCCACTCAGATCTTGGAATTGGCCATTCGAGCACATTAAAGCAGTCTAATAAAATCGCTCAGCAAATTCCTCGACATTTGTCCAGATACTGGAAGATTGCGGCTTCTTTGAATGCTGAACCACTTTAGTAATGCTTCTTCAGCATCCTTGGGATCTGCTTTTCTCAACTTTTTTCTGCCATTTAATTCCTTTTCATGAGCAGAAATTGTTAATTGCCTATTTTTCCATATGTTACAAAGTGTAGATTTGGATAGTTTATATTCCCTGCAAATATCAGCTTGATTACATCCATTTTCAATTTTCCTGATTATGCCCATTTTATAATCAATGAAGAACATTTTACGTTTACTGTTCACCATAGTTAAATTTGAGACACTTGTTTGCAGGCTTTTTTTAACTGAACTGAGAGCAAAATGGAGTTGAAATGAGGGTCTTATCAACACATATTAGTGTCCAACCCTTTGACCAATAATGAATAATTACTCTTTCCCTCTGACAGAAAATGCATATTGATCCCACTGACACCTTACAGGTGCATCATCTGCCTGGGTAGGAAACATCTACTTGATTTGTTTAGGGATGGGAAAGTAAGATAAAAGAAGCAAACAAGAAAAAAATGCTTACTGCTACCTTCCCCTCTACAGATGGCTTTAAAAATCGGTATATGTATTTATTTTGAAGTAGAAATTTTAAAATTATTACAAAAAATGAAGAAAAAAATCAGTCGAAGACAGAAAAAGTTTATTTTATCCAACTTAATCACTTTTTTGGTTCACTATATCCACAAAAAACGGGTATAGCAGGGCACGGAGCCGAATATTTTGTTCACTATATCCGGGAGTTCACTATAAACCGTGTTCACTATAGCGGGGTTTGACTGTATTATATCATCTTATCCAAAACGAATTTCATTACAATTTACCAGTTCATTAAGTTCCAGAGATTAATAACCAAATCTGTAAAGTTCTCCAAATTTTTAACAGCGTAGATTTTGACTTTGTCATGATTGCAGCTGAATCTGGCATTTCTTTTAAATAAGCAATTTTTTGTTAATGTATTTCATCAGGTCTCTAACGAATGCACAAAGCTAATGCATTAATAACTTTTGATCTAATGATTGAATTTTCACGCAGAAGACAGAGTTAAAAATAGCAAATTTTTTCAGTGCCAGAATGTAAAGTACACTTTTCGATAATAACAAATAGAACTCTTTCGAAACTTTTGTTTCCAACTGATTGGTTTAAAATCATATTCAAATTAAAGTAAACTTTTTATTTAATTAATTCATTTATTAATTATTTAAGATTTAATCTGTAGTCTTCTTTGCGTTCGAAAGTTTTTTTCATGTAATTAGCAAAAGAAATAGTATTAAGGAAGAAATATTCCCCCAAAATTTGTGAAACCTTTAAATAATTAAAATAATTTTTTCTTTTACAGTTTAAAGACGTTTTAAAAATTGAAGGAGATATTCATCATGTTCGACTGGCAGTAAAAGTCAAGTGCGTACTACTCATATATTTTATTTTAATCTGTGCAAAATTTCTTAATTTTATTAATTGAAGATGCTTTCTTTTAATTTTAAATTCTTTAAAACCTTTGTGTTTTCTTTAAGAGTTAAGTTAATATGAGTTTCCAAATTATATGTAATTTAATTTGTATGTCAAAATGTATTTTCCTATTGCTTATTTCATTCAAAATTAATGACTTTAAAGGGAGAGTAAGAACATAATTATTTGATATAATAATTCTAACATTTCTAATGGTTTTTTTGATAAATAAAATTAGATATTTCAAGATAATCACTCTGCAGAATTCCTGTCATAACAAGAAAATTAATCTACTAATTGACTAACTATTCTCTTGAAAAGCAGACATACCATATTTCTGTCCTTGTACTGGAAACTGTAACTTCAAGGTGTGCTCTATTAAAATATGTTGATTTTGTTTATTAAGGATAAATTTATCCACAGAGGCGAATAAGAAATTCAGAAACAGTAGGCTGACAAGGATATAAAAATTTAAAATTCATCTTTAAATATTTGATGGGAAAAAAATGAAATTCTTGTTTTCAACTACTGGATCACTGAGGAGTTTTGTGCAGGGGAGAAAATTTCTAATTTTTTCCATTTCTCTAGTGATTTAAAACAGAAGACATACTAATTGAAAATAAACTAAGCTATAAATCTACCACAGTATTAATTTTTACCATCTTGGATAATATGAGATTAAAGATAAACTTAATAAATGTGTGAAATGGAAATTAGTGAGTTTCAAAACTAATTAATTTAGTTATTAATTAATTTTATGAGCCAAAACTAGTATGTTGTTTTAAAATGAAAATAATACCTATTCTATCTAATTGTTACAAATTTTATTTTCTAAATTTTTTTTTTTTAACTACACGCTTTGAAAATGTTTACTTTTTGTAAAATAAAAATAATAAGTATCCTTTTTTTCAAAAATTATTTTATTCTACATTTTCCATTATTATTAAAAATTAATTTCATTTTAATTTTTGATTTTATCCTATATAAAAAAAAAACTGTATACCAGGCAATATTTGAAATTTTGGAATTTTTTTAATATTAACACTTTTTCTTTGATAAAGTTGCTTTTAATTTATAAAAATTGTATGAAACATTTAAAGAAATTTATTATTTCTTAATTTCAGACACTTGCAGAAAATAATCTCTGTTGAATGGTAAAAATTATTACTTCTCAAAACAAAAGCAAATCATTCCTTAGTAATCCAGCTAAAAAAACTAAGTACCTTGTCTCAATCTTAATTTTATATAAATTAATTTATATAAAATTATATTCCTCGAAATTCTTTTTTTTATTAAAAATAACCACTTTTACTTTATATTGTAAAAAGTTTTTGGCATGCAGTAATTTTTTAGTAAATTCAAAAATATTAAATATTGTAAAGTGACAAAAAATAAGAAAATGACAATGAGAGGAAAACCATTGGCAAATCCTAGTCCCGGTAATGACTGGTTCAAAGCTGTTCACATTACTGGTTTAAAATATTTTCAGTAATAGACAAATTATGAATTAGAGTTGCCCTCGAGCTAAGCTTAAGAGTTTTTTGTGGATTCCTTTCTATATAACACAAATTTCATTTAAAATGTCTTCTATGAAGGCATATTTGTACCTATGTTTGGTCCAGGAGTTAACTTGTCTTCTGGCAATTGTTCAATTTTTCAAGGTATAGTTAATTTATGATATATAAGGAAACCTTGGTTAAGTGGACACTCTTGGGACAAAATTGCCCAAAGGGAAAAAATTGTCTGCTTACAAGGGTTCTCCATTTATAGGAAGGGTACATTAATAACTCCATAAATTGTTTTTAGAATAACAATTGTTGAGAATGTTTTTAGAATAACTCCATAAATTGTTCTTAGAACAATGACATAGAAATAATTATATAAACTTATTTGCACATTGATATTTATTTGAACTTTAAAAATTAAAATATTTACAATGCAAAAAGAATAGATGAAGAAATTTGATACTAATTTCTTTTTAAACCTTCATCTGACATATATCCCAGGCTCCAAGTAATCATATTTATATCTGGCTTCGGTTTTCTTGAGCTGATTCCAACCTTCAAAAGTGAGCCTTCATGAGAAACCTTGTTCCATCTCCTCTTCTTCCCATGCCTTGCTCTATTTTGACATTGGAAACTAAGAATTTTTCCATCAGTCAGCAAAAGGAAGAAGCCTTTGTGGGGTATGAGTAAGGAAGGATTTAATAGCAGTTCCAGCTGAGGAAATAGTGTCTCTTGAAATAGTGTTTTTTTTTTTTAAATTTTCTTTTAGAATTGTACGAAAAAATGATATTTAAAAATTATTTAATTTTACTTTATTTATTAATTTTTGCATTTCAAAGATAGAGATTTAAGATAGAAATTCAGGTGTACTAATACACACAAAATAGAAATATTATATGGAGATAAGCAAACCGTTGTTTTAATTTTGTAAAAGAAGAAATGTCTAAATCTTATGTGTACTGTACATTAGAAACCAGAAAAATAAATCAAATAATAATACTATATATAAATCCCATATTATAATATTGGTCATTAAATTTCATATTGTATTTACTTACCTTCTGTATGAAATCAAAAGTAGGCCCTGTATATAGTTCAATTGAAACACTTGGAATCAAAAGCGTTTGTCAGTGCAAAACAAAACTTCATATCAATCTCATAATTATATTCTATTGGTTAAAATTCATATATTGGAAATAGAGATGAGATAGTCTCAGCCTCTAGTTTGTTTATTGAAAAAAGATTTTGGTTGGGCTTAATAAAAATCTTTTTTTTTTGTGCTTTTGCTTTGTGAGTTTAACACTAATTGTCAAATGACTTTTGATCTTTTATACCTTATGTATAGTGCACAAAGTAAAAAGGACCACTAAATAGATTTTGATTTAATGATCGGATCTTCACCTTTTGGGACTCAATCCTAATGGTTCAAGGGGGTGGCCTAAAATATGCTGATTAATTAATGCAGACAATATTTTAAGTCACACACATAAATGTATTTTCTCTGTATAAACATACTTTTTTTGTTGATGGTTTCGAATTTCAGATCCCCAGAATATAGGATCTAACGGTATTCTGGAAAATATAGTCTCTATAGGCTGGTCAAGAGACCCTTCCTCAGTTTGAACTCCTTAATGTTAATTTTACCTTTTGCCTATTTCACCATCAGTCTGAGAACTTTTTAAGCAAATTAAAAAGTTTTTACTTATAATTATAAATTTTTTTTTCATGAAGGTTCCATGCAAAATAAAACTTTTAGTATACATATATTACTTTTGTTTAATAGTAATAATCCAAAAAGTATTGGATTGTAAGGTATTTAAGTTTTTAGATCATTTTTAAAGAATGCAGTTGTAAATTTCTAAATGCAAAATTTTAGCGAAATCGTTTAAATAGTTTCTGAAAAATCAAATTTTGTAAAAGATGTATTTTTTAAATTTAATTTCTCTAGAAATTATTTGACCGATTTTGCTCAAACTTTTTATTTTTCCAGGCAAAAATACAGTCTTCAAAATAATGTTAAAATTGTATACCATGCAATTCAAATTTTTTTACTACTAAATAAAATAATAAAAAATAGTAAGTAGTCACTAAAACTAATTTTTGCATGGAATTATTTTTGGCAAAATTAAGTTAATAATTAATTATAAGTAAAATTCCTCAATATGCTTAAAATTTTTTCAATATATGGCGAAATACGCTAAAGTAAAATTAACACTTAAGGGATCTAAACTATTGAGACCATATTTCCTAGGCTGCTGCCACTCCTATATTTTAAGTATCCGAAATTCAAATCTTTCAAAAAGTTTATTCAGAGACAGTTCGTTTTTGTGTCTGATGTCACCCCCCAAACCCTTAAGTCTATGTTCTTGAACTAATCATTAGATAAAAAGTTATTCAAGGTAGTCCATTTATTTTTTTGTGCAATGTACATATTTATCATCTTTGTAATTATTAAAATAAAATTA
Source organism: Parasteatoda tepidariorum (assembly GCF_982258835.1). Lineage (NCBI taxonomy): Eukaryota > Metazoa > Arthropoda > Arachnida > Araneae > Theridiidae > Parasteatoda > Parasteatoda tepidariorum. The sequence continues at coordinate 129,019,306 of NC_141755.1, read as the reverse complement.
AGTAGCTTAACAATCCCTGAAACTTTATTTTGCAGATATTTAATGGCAATAGAGTAAAGATGTTTCACAGTCTGTAGAATTAGGCAGCACTTGTTTTTGTAAGTTTGAAAAGTGAGTTAAAGATGATGTGTATTTGATACCTTTCATTATGACTGAATTGGCATTGATCAAGTTAGAGCACAGAGATGGTGTAACTGCTAAAGAACTCTTGGAACCAGCTCGGTATGTTGCTTAACATGTTAAATTTATTGTTGTAACTTTCATACCTGTTTGTTCTTCTTATTATTATCTGACTCTAAATAATTTTCTTTAATAAATTTGTCTATATGCATACATATATAGATATTTTTTAAAAAATAACGCTAACCCATTATTTTTGTGTGTTATTCAGAATCTCCCAGTGCTTAAAAAATTTCAACATTTTTTCATAATACATGTCCTGCTTAGCATGTTGGATTAAAGAATACATGTCTGAATTAGACTTTTGCATGCACCAACATCTTTTCTTAGCGCCTATTTAAAATATATGATTGTGCCAGTTATTAATATGTTAAAAAGATAACATTATTGTATTTATTTCAGTATAGATCGGAAATATCAAGCATTGTTAACAAGGAATTATTTAACATGAATAGGTATTGAAAGAGGAAAAATCATAATTTAAACCACTTGAATTTTTTTTTTTAAATGTCACTGATTTAAATAAAAAAATTTTCTTATCTAATATGCTAGTTATCATTTTTGAGTAAAATTTAATGCTTCTTAAACCTATTTATCATTTATATAAAATCTGTATTTATAAGTTTATATATTTTTGGAAGATAGGAGAAACCATTTTCAAATTTTTTATGTTCAACGGCAACAAAATATCTTTCTCTTCGTGTGTTCTATTTCAGCAGTGCCGGAATTGTTCCTTTTCATTTGTTGTTATCATACCAGAACTACTTGTCACTACAAATAAAAAAGAAAAAAGTGATAGAACTTCTATTTCTTAGCCTTTTATTATAATTAGTTTACATTTCAGAGTTAAAAGGAGAAAAATTTTTTAGCGAAGTTCACAAGAAATATTTTAGTAATTTCATGACATTAATTATGACATCACAATAACATTAATTATACCGATCTTTTCTATGAATATTCTTGAGGATGTTGTTGCATCTCAAATACTTCCAAATTAATGATGAGCCATATATTTAGCCATCTAATATTGAACAGATAACAGAAGAAAAGCTTACTTATGTCTCTGTGAGAGGCTTGCTTTTTTTAATTTTGGTGACTGTCCTAGTATACTCAGATGAAAAATAAACTGGAAAATGAAAAAGCCAGGAAGTTAATATTTTTAATTTAAAGTCAATTATTTTTGGAATAAACTAAATACATCTGAATTATCTGATTTGCTTTGAATTATTTGATTTGCTATGAATTTTATTTCATTTGCTAGGAAATATCAGACATATTTTAAACAATATATCCGTTATTTTAGGAACTTTTTTCTCCTTTTAGGTGTTTTTTTAAATTTTTGTAATTTTCTTCGAGAGCTCAATGCAATAATTTTAAAATTATTTCAAATTATGCTTAAATTTTAAGTTTTAAACTCTTATTCAGACAAAATAAATAAGATTTGAAAGATTCATTAAAATATATTAAGTAGAGAAAATTTGGGCGTTAATGAATTAAGGGGTTCACACTTTTTTTTAGCTTTCCTGCTTAAACTATTGAATTTATATTTCCCAGATTATTGCTAATCCAAAATGTGAGTTTTAGAAATTCAACAAAAAAAAGGATACTTTTATGTCTGATTTCGTAACTTATAGAGCAATTAATGCTATTTTATAATCACTAATGTTTCATTTAATGACTCGCAAATTAACCAAAATTGTTATACTTTATTAGCAATTGTAATAATCTGTATAATTATACGCTTCTTAATTTTTATTATTTTGCTACTTCAAAAAGCGATTACTTTTTCAAATAGCATTTTCCTTTAGTTTAATTTCCAAGATTGAGTAATATTTATTTCGACATAGTGTTATTTTCGTTTAAAAAAACAAAAAAACACTCAGAGCGTCATTTTTGTAACCATGCAGGGATGAGATTTTTCCACTTTTTTCATTTTTATCTCATAAATTTCAGCTTTTTTTTTTTATCAAAAATTCAGATTTTCTAAAAATTTCATTTTTTTTATAAGTATTCCGCTTTTTTAGAAAATTCACCGATTTTCAAAGAGAAGCAGAAAATTCAAACTACGTAGCTACCAATCCTTTCTCATTTTTACCTATTTTCACCCCTTTTACACACAGCTGATAAGATTTTCCGAATTTTTTACCCGCCCTACAGATAGATCCGATTTTCATAGTTCAAATGACGCTGCTTCTGACAAGCCTTTTAAAGGTCCCAAGCCAGGAATCTGCTAATATTTTGATTCTTATTCACACGATTTTAATATCAAGCATAGCTTTTCATATTTGCGTGTTGCGATTCTTATTCAAGCGATTTGAATATTGTACGTTGCGATTCTTATTTACGAGATTTAAAAATCCGATATTGTGATTCGTATTTACGTTTTTTTAAAAACTTATGTAGCGATTCGTATTCACGCAAGTTTAAAATTCAATGTGTTGATTTGTTCATGCGGTTTATAATATCAAACATTGATTTTCGTATTTATACGTTATTTTAAAATAAGGCATTGGGATTCGCATTCACACACTCTAAAAATTCATAATTCTTATTTATGCAATCTAAAAATTACGCATCATGATTCGTATTTACGCTATCTAAAAATTATGAATCGTGATTTGTATTTACGCATTTTAAAATTTCTATATCCCAGTTTGTATTTTCTCATTTTCAAAATCGTATATCTAGTTTCATATTCATGTGATTTCAAAATCCATAATTGTTATTCATATTCACGCAATTTTAAGATCAACTATCGTGATTCTTGTAAGAAGTAAATTTTTTTAAAATTACTTACTATAAAGGTGACTGTTTTTCTAACGACGATTATTAGTATATGTAAGTGTTACAACATCAGAGAAACTGGAAGGGAATATATTCAAAACTTATTCTGTGCTTGCAAAGAAGAAAAAATATGATTTGTCACAAGATGTTTGAAGATGGACTAACGACTAAATATAGCAAACATAAGAGATAAAGCAAACAAAAGCAATCACTTAAAAAGGGATTTAATTAAAAAAAAAAATTGGGGGAAAAAGAGTTAATTAATCAAAATTTTATTTATAATTGCTGTTATTTATGCTATAAAATGCAAAATTCTTATCAAATAAAACACAATTATCTAAACAGTTGCTGATTGTCATGTAATTTTTCAAACTAAAATAGCAATTTTTGTATGTTAAGGAGTTACTATATATTTCTACTTCACTGTTATTGATATGTTTCAGAGGGCTGTAGTTAGATCACACTATAATATGAACATAATGATTCAGTCCATTGTTAAAGTTTTTTTTTTCCAATATAATTTAAAAAGTAATATTACTGATATATTTGCTATAAATCACATAACAGTATTTATTAAAAGAAATGAAATATTAATTTATATCCTCAGTATTTTTAATTTGCAAAACCAGGTAGTTTTTCAAGTAGATATTGTCTCTTACGTGAACTGAGAAAAAATATAATTTCCAGCTTTATTTTTTCAATTGGTAATTTTATTTTCACTAAATGTTAAGTATCAATGTAATCGTTTTTATAATAATAGATTAGTACACAATTGAATGTCAAGACATTATTTATTACCTTAAACTGTCTGGAATTTATTATTAAAGGGTTGCGCTTGCGTAAAATTTACTATCGTGGAAATTTAGCTTTTCTGCGTTTTGGCTAATCTCATCCCTGACCATGTCACATTTGAAAAACTTAAAAATTTAACTGTCTTTCATTAAAGCAGCTAAATTGTCGTTACATTTCTTCATATGATGTAGTAGTGAATGACATAAATATTTAACTATGACTTAAAAAAAGTAAAAAGATCTTTAATTGAGTAGGATTCTTTGATCTACTACGTATTTAAAGTTTCAATTTTTTTGAGACCTATCTAGATTTTTGTATCGCTCGGATGTATCCGTCTGTAGCTTCATGTTTGCATATTTAATCTAAGTCTCTGCCACAATTTTGCCTCATATTTTCACACCCTGAGAACAACAGGATTAAGATTTTGGACAGAATACATTGGTTTTACTGTCTTAAACTCTTAAAGTGTCCCAAAACTTTGGTAAAAATTCTATAGGTGTAACCATTGTACACATAATAGTTACACATATTAATAAATATTTAATGTTTTTTATACAGTATGCTTTAACTTATAAAAGAAAAATAATATAATCTGAAAAATATTTAAGTTTTGAGGCTCCACAATTCATTGAACAGCAAAATTGAATACCTTATCCTTTGAATATGAATAAATATGCTTTTAATACAGATAAATTATGTTTTTGTATAAGGATAAATTATGCAATGTTAAAAATAATAATAAACTTTTTAAATAAAACAAAAACTTGTCTTCATTTCGTTTCATATTCAAAAATTAACTTTTTATTTATCAGAATATTTTTTTTTTTAATTGTGACATAATTTTAATAAAAGGATTTTGGGCATGACGGTTTAAACTCTGGATTAATCCATTCTGTTCTACACCTTGCCTGGGAGTGGTATATAAGAATTTTTTATTAATAATTTTGAAAACACATTGAAAATTCAAGAAACTGTTTTTCGGATCTTAAATTGAGTTGTTGAAATCCCTATTAAAATGATTTTTTTTTTTTTTTTAGGTTTTGTTCATGACTTCCCTCCCTATTTTAACTCACCTTTCCATGAATGCTGAAAAAGAATTTGTTCTTCAGTCTTAACAGTAACCACCTCTGATCAACCACATTGACGATAAACTTGGTATTATCTTTTTATCTGATCTTGAAAATTCGTCTAGTCCAGTGTCGGTGACAGTGGTATTACTATCCCAAGTAGGGGTGGGGGGTCACTGTTTAGACAAGTTTTTGGCTCTGGTAGGCGGGAAAAGGGGAATTTTTTTCTCCAGTCTATTGTGTTAGCCCTAGAGAGAAGAGAAGCTATCTTGTTCCAGATGTGCTATTCTTGTTTCCATAGCAGCAGATGGCCTCAGACTTTGTATGGGGGAGTTATTACCATAGACAAACTATACTTGCCACCTATTTTGTTCCTAGGTGACTAGGTCCTAAGACTTTTTTTTTCTTCAAAAATAGTGACTTTTTGAATATTTAGGAAACTATTTCTTCATATATTGTGGCATATAAATATAATAAGAGAATGATTTTTTGGCACTTTTCCCTTTTATTAATTTGTGAAAAAAATGATCTAGTTTTTTGTGCGATTTAAAAAGTGAATGTTCCTATTAGTATTCACACGTTCGAGAAATCAAATATCGTGATACTTGTATTCATTCAATTTCAAAGCATTGCCGAGCAAAATGAATAAGTTTCGTCTCTGGTTTCCTCATAATTCAAAGCATAACTTGTCACATAAATTCAATATTCATACAGACAATAAGAAAATAATTTTAAAATTTTTTGCATTGTTTTCCCGAAGTCACAGATTTTTATTTTTTTAATACTCACTTATCCAAATCTGTGCAAAGAATCTATATATTAGCAATATTGTTATAAACTTATATTACTAATATAGATACAGCGTTTTAATTTCCGATCATGATAGGGGAGAGTGGGATCAATTGTAACATTTTTTACTTCCAATATATTATTAGTATTAATTGACAGACGAGTAAAGTAGACTATCCTCTACTAGAAAAAAAAAGTAAATACATTATTTTAAATGTTATTATATTAGTTATTAACAATTTTTGACAGTCGTGCACTTGTTACAATTATCCCCTCTTACGGGGTCAATTGTAACAGTTCATAAATTCAACTAAAATAGTTAATTATACATATTATCATAGTTGTGATATATACGTATTTTTATTGATCAAAATAGTAGTGATATATTAGGAGTAAAAATAATAATGAGCAGAGACCTAAAGGGTTAAACTTTTAACTTTAAGGGGTTAAAAATTTTAATTTATGCTGTGAAAGGTGACAAATAAAATAATGCACATGCAACATAATATAAATGACGTAGGAAACTATTGGTGGTTCTTAAAGAGTTAAGTAATGATTTGTAAACGTAAGTTTATTTATTTCCAGCTGTTACAATTGTCCCTTTACTTATTGTTACAATTGTCCCCAAGACGCCATTTCAGCTTCATTTGTTAAAAGCAATGCTAGTTTATTAACAAAACTAATCTTTTTTTTAAATATTAATTAAGGTGTCCACTTACATATTCGGATAATAATTTTTCTTTGTTTAAACAAAATTACTTTGTTACAATATAATATTCTAATGCCAAAAAAAGCACTTACATCGCGTGAAAATATCTTTTGTGATGTAACTCTTTCAAAAGTACATAAAAATGGTTGCCAGCAGGAGTGTGCATGTAGATTTATTAAATACACCTTGTGCGTCACCTAGGAACCAAATCTAGAACCGGACACTCGAAATTTTTGCTCTGTTACAATCGTACCCTGTTACAATTGACTCCACTCTCCCCTATAGTTTATAATTTTGTCTCTCCAACCTAATGTGAACTTTGTTCTGTATATCCCTTCTAGACACCAGTCTCTACTCAGGATATCAGATATGAGGATGAGTTTCCTGAATTTTTTTTTTTTTAAATCAAGAAAATTATATTTTATTTTAATTAGTCGATCTTTTCTTTTAAAAAATTTTATACACTTACCAACAAAAACTAAGATAAAATTTATAAATAATACCCCCGTGGCAGTGACATTGTCACAGTAGATTATAGAGTTTTGTGCAGCAGAGCAAAATGTAACCTAAAGCAAAAAAAAGAAGATAAAAAAGCCCTTAAAAGTGCAATAACTTTCAACAAATTGGAATTTCAAAAAAAAAAAAAAAAAATGAAGAAAAAAAAAAGCTGTGCATAAACAATCGAGGCCTTTTCAACATTCCTAGTTTCAACTCTGAAGTTGTATTCCTGCTGTCTGTAGAGCGGCCCACATAGTATTTTTTCCTACAAGTTTACCTGTATAATTTCAAGTTTCTAAATTGTTTAGTTTTTGCACAACAAAACAAAATGTAATGTTAAATTGTACGCTCAAAACAGTAGCCTTTCCGATTTTTTAATAGAGAGAGAATTGAGTGAAGCCTTGTTCAAATGCTTCACTGGTCTCCTAAATGGTAAATAATAAATGTTTCAATATTTGTATTAATATTGAATAATTCTGCATATCATTATCCGTATTCTGCTTCGCTACTAAAAACAGATTTATGATATCAAGATTCCCTCGGATCTGGGAAAACCCGGAATTCTCAGGGAATTTTATTTTAACTTTAAAAAGCAGGGAATAGTCAGGAAAGATTGCAATTTCTGGCAAAAAGCTGGAGAATTCTTGTATCATTCCAGAAAAATAACCAATTTTAGAATTATCAGTTACAGTAATCAGTGATTGAGATTCAAGTTCAATAATTCCAATGTCTATTACAATTATTTGTTGTAAAAATTTCTTATTTTCGGGAAACTGGCACATTTAAAGATTTTTTTGACCTTCTAAAAGTCTTATTACGCAATAAGCCTTACAAATTAAAAACTCTGTTTTCTAATGACAAATTACATGGTATAGATTAGGGGTGCACAACCTTTTTTGAGTGAAGGGCCACATGCTCAGCAGATTTACCAATAAAAGGCCGCAGGCCAAAATATTTAGACAGTCATGTTGGCAGCAATTGTTGGTAGTAATTGTTATATAAACATCATTGTTCTCAAGACTAAATTCTTTTTGTCAGTTAACCTTGTAATATCTTTGCATAAAATTGAATAATTTTAAATGTTTAAAATGAGAAACTGCAAAACTGATTACTTAGGGGGGGGGGGAACAGAATCAGAATCAATTTATCAGAAATTGTTTTTTAGATAAATTAAAATAATTAAAAATTTTGGAAAAATCATTTTTATTTTTATCATATTACATAATACAAAAGTCCATTTAAACATAAATTTTAACATTAAAAAATTTGTGCACTGAATTAAATTTAAAAAAATAAATATTTTGTCATTAAAAAAAATGCAATTTAAATACTTTGATTTAAAGAAAGATAAAGATTAAAAATGATTAAAATTAAAACAAAACCCCTTCAGCTAAAAAGAATTAGCATTTGGTCGGGAATATACTTTAAAACATTTATTTTAAATTAATTATAAGCAGCAGAGGCTGAGAGAGGGAAGAAAAAGAAGAAAAAAAAACCCATTAATTTTGAAGGAATTATTTTACTTATTAAAAAAAACTATTAAGATACCTGTTTTCAATTCCTTATGACCAATGCTTTTTTAAAATGACACTTACTATTTACAGTTACACATATATATTTAAAATCAATTAAAATTTACAATACTTTTCGAAACTTATTTTTATAAAAATTTTTAAAGTTAAAATTTAATGATATAGAGATCATTTCCCAGCATATGATCTGAAATGGTCTAAGTAGGAAGAAAATGGTTTTAAAAATTTTTTAATGTTTATTCTATAATTTGCAAAGTTTTTAAATATTGTGATAATTTTATCTACTTGATCATATGATAGCTTTTTCGAGTTATTAAATAAAAAATTTTAATGATTTTGTTTGAAAACTGCTCTGTAATTTTTAACAGGCCAAATTCATTCTGGAAAACTGCCTTTTGACAGAAGCTGGTGTAGGCAGTATTAAACTTAGGGTAAATAACTTCATCAGTTTTGGAATCTATCACAAACGGTGTTCTTCCTTTCCTGATTTTTATATCTCGTGAATACAAATAGCGATGTGTTATTTATTTTTAAATTGCTCAAATAAAAATCGCTATGCATGGTTTTCAAATAGCGCGAATAGTGATATGTGGTTTTTAAATTGCGAGAAGACTCGCAATGTATGATTTTTTAAACGACTGAACATGAATCGCGATATGTGATTTTAAATCTCGTGAATACTAATCGCGATGGATGATTTTTCAAATCTCGTTATTGTTAAAACGAAATGCGATGTGCAATTTTAAGATTGCGTAAATGCGAATTATGATGTGCGACTTTTAAATTGCAAGAAGAATCATAACGTATTATTTTTAAAACGCCTAAATTCGAATCGCAATATGTGATTTTTAAATCACATGACAGCAAAAAGAATAGTTTAAGTGTGTGCTGTTAAACTTCCACGTGTTCATGGGGCTAAAAAAAATATGCACATGTTTTGAATTATTTTTTTGCAAATGGGACCGTGTTTTATGTAAATTTACTCATCTCGTTTTTTTTAAAATTCTATTCAGGAAGGTGTCGATTTTGATAAGATACATAAATACTTTTCAAATTACAAAAAAAATAATAAATAAATAAACGCAAACGAATTGCGCGATTTGCAAATATTGTGTTTAAATATCAGGATATTCTAAATCACAAAAGAAGAAAAAAACACTTTCGAAAAACCTCTTATATTAATGTTCAAATCGAAGCAAATAGCGCACGTAAAAAGTAATTATTTTAATGCACGATTCAAAACTTGCCTGCTCTCTGACTAGTATTAAAAATATAAGAATTTTCTTAAATCACAGAGTAAAAACTACCAAACAAATCTATCAAAATCCTTTCATATTTAAAATAAAATCAACGTAAATAAAGCGTGTCAAAAAGTGATGTACTTAAATGTGGGATTCGAAATTAAGACGTAGCTATAGCATATGAAATATATCGGGACTTTAAAAACCTTGTAGCAATTGTACCAATAATTGCCAAAACAGCAATTGAAAAATAACTTGACATGCTATAATACTGGCGCAAATAAACCACGTCAAAAATCGTGATCTAAATTAGCGAATCTTTACTCACAATTCGTAATAATGCGTTAAAACATCGAAAGATGTTTCAACTTGAATATATAAATGTAAAATTTCCTAATTTTTTTAAAGGAAAAAAAAATTGGAATTAATATTTTTTATTTCGTTCAGATTCCTCTGGTTGTGCACCCCCTATTATAGATAAAACATGGTCTGGATTTCATTGAAATTTACTTGAAATGTCTGGACAAGTCAGGGAAATTTTTTTTCTGGTTTTAAGTGGGAGCCCTTTATATTTTGGAGGAATATGTTTTAAGGTCATTATTTATATGTGTACCTGTAAAGAAGACTCCTGTATTTTACGACTATCTCCTGTTTACTCCTATATTCCCAAATTTCTCCGTATTTGTCGAAGAAATTTTTAAAAAAAAAACTTTTGGGCTATCAAATATCCACTGATGGCGAAAATAATTCTTTTATCTCTGAACAGGTTACCAGTGTGATAATATGGCCTGTGCTGCAGTATGTTGAGTGTTAATAGTTTAAGTAATTATGCATAATGGTTTAAAGAAATGACTTTTAGATTAAGATTTATATGCATACTTTTTACTTCGATGAATGTAAGTGCTTATTGCCAGCTTCTCCTGGTTCAATTCTCCCAGTTTTTGTATTTTTTAGAAATTCACTAAAATTGATTCAGTTTCCTATGAAATAGAATTTTTGTACAGGCTTGATTTAAATAAGTATTACTTATACACAATGAAGCGAACCTCATTTACAGAAAACAGTTCAAAACCATTTTATACTGTTTTCAATACTCTCTTCTTAAATTAATTTAAAATCTTCTCACAATGTTTGATGAGTTAAATGCCTATTGATATTTGAAATAAATACATTGAGAATTCAGTTTTAATGCCTTATTAAATAGTTCTATTGATAAAAATATACTTCTGTGACCAATAACTAAGTCTCTGAGTTTTTAGTCAAGTATTTCTATTTTATGTCCATTTAGGTCTTTCTTTTCGTACCAACAAAAAAAAAAATTATATTAATTCTATGAAAAATTATTTTACTAATTGGTATAGTTTGAATGTATATGTCATGTACTTTTTGAGTTAATATGAAAAAAATTGTGCCTGTTAATGTATTAATGTACTAAAAAAATTTCATTTCATTCTACTGTTAAAATATATTGTAATATTCCTGAATTTTCCCTCTAAGTATTTTACTTTGGAATAAACTTACAAAAACAAACAGTATGCAGAGGAATATTATCATTTGAAATAATAAGAATTATACAAAATTAAATAAGCTTATCTATTCTCAAAAATACAACTCATTTCTGCTGCTTATGATGACTCAGTTTTTAAAAACTATTAGCTTCCAGCTTTAAAAAGTGTGATTTCTGTTGGTGTTGTTTCTTCGTAGTTTTATTGTACCATGAGTACTCAAGATGGGTCATCTCTCTTTGAAAATAACCATTTAATGTACAGTATCTGATGAAATGATATTTTTATTCATTTAGAATGATCTAAAAATTCTAATTCTGCAACTTGAAATTAGAATTGTTATAATTGAAGCACAAAGATCATTACTAGTGTGATGAAACTAAATCACTAAGTAACATTTCTATTTCTATCAATGATTTTCCGACCTCATTAATTTACCTCCGAAGTGTTTAACGAAGATCCTAAAAATTAGTTTAGAAAACACTATACCTTATATTAGAATTTATAGACATCTTTTTTGAAAGCAAAATCATTCGTACGGGAAACTGTAAAAAAACGTTTGGTGCTAAGACTGCGGAAGATAGTTTCACACCTAAAATACCTAAAAAACCTAAAAGTGTTTAAAGTAGGGATGCACAATCTTTTTAAGAGAAGGGCCACTTGGACAGCAGGTTGACCAATTTGCTTGTCCAAGTATTTAGACAGATATTAGCAATTATAGTATTTTTCATACAGAAACATCAATATACTAGATACTAAATTTTTTTTATCAGTTAACTCAATAAAATTAAATTATTTTAAACATTGGACATAAAATTATAAATTAAAATTCAACAAATGCAAAACTGATATTTTTTTAGTTTCCTTTTCATTAAAAAAAGAGAAAAAAATTAAATGTGCAATTCAAAATTCTGGGATGTTTTTTTCTAAAAAAAATTTATATTTTTGATATTGTCTTGGTTTGCAGATCAAGAGATAGCGCACCCCTAGTTTAAAGTATTTTTCAATCTATTTTAAGAAAGGTAATACTGGAACTTATTGAATAAAATTTTTAATTGATGTATTTGTTTATTTTTTAAAAAAACATACTATCATTTATGTGAAAAATACAGTAATTTCTGTTTTTAGAAAAGTACTGTAAATAATCATTCAATTTTATTCTTAGAGTGTTGCTAAGTTTGAAAGTAAAATGACAGCTCTAGAAAGCAATGTGAAAGAGCTCAAAGATCAACAATCTAATCTACGAACAACAGCTCAAAATTTCTCAGGAGAATTAGATGTCGTAAAAGTGAGAGGTTATTCAATTACTGTCTTTTAAATTTAAATGTCTCTTACTCATTTATTGTGTTGATATTGACGAATATTTTTACGAATTTCTTGTCTAATAGCTAAATAATAGTTCAAATTCTGATTATTTAACATCCACAAAAGACTGCAGATATATTGGAAAATCAAAATCCATGGATTATCTTACTTGCCTTTTAAATAAACTTTCTAAAAGACTATAATTTATACTCTGAATTAAGTTATTACAAGTGAATACATTATTGCAATCATAAAATGACAGTTTATATCATGTTTGTATGACAGTTTATATCATGTAAAAAAATAGAGCATGATAATTCAAAGATGTATATAAAATAACAAATCTGACAGTTCTTTTTAGTCCCGCAGTTGACTGATCGTTAAGACACGGTTCCCATCAGATCACCGAAGTCAAGCATCACTGGCTGCAATCAGTGTGCGGGTGGGTGACCACTTGGATCAGTCTGCGTAGGGACCGAGGGTGTGCGGTATTGGTCCTCGTTAAACTGTGCTACCGTAAAGTGCTCAACTTCGCGTGCAGGTCGTCAGGCTACCGAAGCGAGGGTGCAATCCCCTCTGCAGAGGATCAAAATTGTGATGGCATGTCTTCGGATCATCCTCAGGGATGCTTCCCAGACCGTCGCCGATAGCCCATTGTGCAGCTCTAGTGTGACGTAAATGAACAACGACAGTGCTTTTTTTTAAAAAAAAAATTTCAAATCTATGTGAATGATTTAATAAAGTTGTTACTTTTGTTACGCTGCATAGATATTTACAGTTGATCATCATGGTTTGCTTTTGTACTTATCCTAATCATACTTTATGAATCACAATTAAATTATGTGATAATGCATTTTTGTTGAATTCAGAAGGAAATATAATTTACATTCATGTGATGTATACATCATATGATGAGTACTATTACTAATTAAGAAATGTTATATGGATTTTAACAAAAAGATTTTAACAAAAAAATTAAGATCTCAAGTGATTTACTCTTATATGATTGGTTGAAACTCTTAGAGTCATGTCAGATTATCAGAATTATACTTCTTTTCCAACTCAAAAGTCCTGTGAGCTTTCTCTACAATAAAGTTCCATGTTTCTCCAGTTTAATATTTTTTTCTGGTTCTTCCTCAACCTGATCCAGCAATCTTAACTTTGATCTTTCTCCTTTCCTTTAATGATTTTCTAAGGCATGTCTTATCCACTATAATCTTCTAGCTTTGATAAATCATATGATGTTTTTCCTTTTTAATTTTTCCATTTTGTGGTTACATGTCTTTCTCCATGCGTTACTTTAACTAATGCTTCAAAAATTCTTCTAATTATACTATGTTCAAAATTTCCTACTATATTTTCATATTGTTTTCCTAGGTTTCAGACCCATATGTTACTATTGGTCTTATTATTGTTTTACATATTATACATATTCTCAAAATTAATTTCCGTTTTAGTAATCATTATTTACAAATATTTCCATTTTGTGTCCGTGGAATTTCACATTTATTGTTCATTTCGTGACAGTGATAAGTAAAGGTACCCTAAGACATTTTATCAATTTTTAGACCTTGTATTTGTATTTGCTCTTCTGTCTTTGTCTTTATCATGAATTTTATTTTAGTTTGACCTACTTCATTTGCTTTTCCTGTAATTTCTTTTATTTGTTCTATTAGTCTACTATTTTTTTCTTGCATTAATTCCTATATTCTGTACATGGGCACAGACTTTTGTTGACTTTGTGATTATATTTCCTAGTTGTCGAATGATGTGATTCTCAAATGTAAGGTGATATTGAACAGCATAACTAATAGGGATTCACCTTGCTGAGCACATTTGTTGAACTCGAACGAAAATTTAGCTCTTCCACTTATATTTCAGTCTGTGATGATGGAATTATAACATTTGTTTCCCTATATTTCAAGAAAAATGCAAAAAAACTAAGAAATTTATCTGCTGTATCTGTGAACAATGCTCTCGACATTAATGATATTAAAAATTTCCAGAACCAGACTTTATATTTATTAGACTATGTATGTTAAAATATTATTTCTCTAAAAAAAGCATGAATTCATAGTTTAAAGCTAAAATATTTTCATGAATGCAAATCAATAAATGCTATACATATATGCTTAAACAAATGTTATAGAGTATGTTGCTGGTTATTTTTTTCCTTATTCCACAAAGTAAGGGGATTTTTGTAGTTTTTTGAAATTTGCTAATGCTTTTACTGTTCAATTTTATTTATTTATTTACGTTACAGTTCAAGAATTGTCTAATTCTTCTGAATCAACTTCAAAATCATCTGTAAATACATCAGGGAAAGATGCTAAAGTCCAGACTGCTGTTCAATAAGGGGTAAGTTGAATTTGAAAAAAATCTTACTTTTTTTAAGTTAGAACTATCAAACATCAGAGTTTCTCTACCTAGGTTCAGTAGAAAAAAATATCGAATTTATATACCAATCTAAGCTATACATAATATGATGCCTCCTATTTTTCTATACACTTTATGTCCTGGGTAGATTAACGGTATAGCTGCCTATTTACCTTCAAATCTTTGGCTAATGCATGCATTTTTAAAAATACCATCAATTGAAAATTATCTGTACATTTTACGTACTCAGTTAATAAAATGATTCTAGCCAATCAATTATTTATTTACTTCGCCTTCTGGCTTCCACAGAAGAATGTGTATTTTTTTCCTAATTTTGCTTAACAGGTATAAACAAGATTCAAATCAATATTTGATTAATTCCCTCTTGTCACATTATTTGAAAAATAAAGTGATGTAATAAAAGCATTTATATTTTAGTTACTTCATGATATAAAAATTATATTAGATAAAATATATAAGCTATATAATAACAGGATATTTGCTTCTGTTTTTAAATTCTGTCCATGGACTGAATCCATTTATGGCTCAAGTTTGTTCTGATGCTTTGGTGGTAATTGTTTTCCATTTTGATGAAATGATTCAAAATGTTTTTGTTTTTTTAACTTTATAAAATTCTCCAAAAATTAGTTGGTTATAATTTAATAATAATATATTTTATGTTGCATTCTTTTTTTGGAAGCTTTTGTACTACCATTCATAGAAATTTGTGAACTATTTTTTCTCAGCAAACCAACTAATCACACATTTTTTTACAATCGCTAACAGCAATGTTTGTCGACAAATTGTTACAATTGTTGCATTAATGCTATTTTTTCTGTTTCATTTTAACCTTTTATAACATATTACAATTTTTAAAAGAAGGTTTTTTTCAAGAACCAACTATATATTAATATGTCATTTTGCTGTTTTGTTGGTAAATATTTGATTTTTAATTCAAAATTCTAATTGTATAGTTATCACAATATCGAAAGTTCGTAAATGTTACTTGCTTTCCAGAGATGATGTTTCCAAAACTATTCCTCCATTTAACCTAAAAAGCAAACAAAGATGGGGGCGGTTTGCGGGTATCTTGCATGATTCCTGCCCAAACCATGAGTCCTCCACCAGCATAATGATCCCTTTCGATAATGTTGCTGGGATGATATCGGGTTCCCTCCATATCAATAATCGTCCAGAAATAGCGTCATAGAAATGTGCATCATAGAAGAATATAGCATAATAGAAATGGGCAAAAATGCTTTCCATCTCTTAATTTTGTCCACCAGTGTCGATAGTATTTATCATCTTGCACTAAAAATTGCATTTTGGGTATCTAGGCCATTGACACATATCAACTGTCTATTAATGTTCAGCACGAGTGTAAAAACTTTCGTTATGTTTGTTATTGGGAATTGCTGTGGTGCCACTGGTAACATTCAGAATTAATTACCTTCTTGCTTTATAATTGTGAACATACATTGTTTTTATGATAAACTTTGTTATATTTTAATTAGCTTTAAATGTGATTGGAAAGAAGCAGCAAAATGCTCTGATATATTGAGATTAGAGTGGTCTCCTGCGGTTTATACTTATGTTCATGCTTCAATTTTCTTTATGATGGTAGAAGAAGGAAGTACAGAATTACAAGGTACTATTTCAGAAATGATGGAGTAAGATTTATTTTAGTAATGATTATAGAAATGCTTGTCTTTATCTGTAAATGTAATCTATTTAGAATTCTTGCATCTTCCGTAGTTTCTTAGATATCTTTAGTTAATAGATGAATAATATTTTCAAATTTCTTTGAAACTGCTTAATCTTTGTTTTTTTTTAAAGAATTAAAAAATTAAAAAATATTTCTAACTAAACAAACGTAATTAAAAATGTTAAAATAATTAAAAATGTTTTCTAACTATACAAACATTCTCTTAGAACACTCTTAATAATAGTTATTTGTATATACAAAAAGTAGTGTGAACTATTCCTCTTGCTATTTCTACTTCATTTTTTGAAAGAAAAAAATTATTGAAAGAAATTAAAGTTTAGTTTTTATATTAAATTTTGAAAATAAGAGAATATAATCTTTGACACAGTTTTTTTTAATTCTTTTTTCCAAATATCCTTTAACCATATTCTTTTGGTATAAACTCTTTATTTCTTTATATTGGCTTTTAAATTACCAGTCAAAAATATTCAATGAGTATGTTTATATTCAGTTTCAGTATTTTTTAATATATATTCTTCATGTGCTGTCAATTTGTATAAAAAAGTAACAATTATCTTTGTATATTTTTAGCTTTTGTTTTAATTATACCGTATTTGATTAATTAAATGTTTTGGTTAAAATCAAATTAAAATATCAAAATTTAAATTTGTTAGTTATTAATTGTTAAGATTTTATTGAATGAGATTTTAATAAAACTTTTTTTGTTTAGTAAAAGCTTATTTATTATTATTTTAGTTATAATCTAATTTTTTATTTTAATATTTGGTACCTTTCAAAAAATGGCAAACTATTTTGTTTTTAAAAATGAAATTGATTGTTTAAGAAAAAAGTGAAAATTAAATATTTTAAAATTAAGTGTAGTATAATGAATTTCTTTGAAAGTATATTTGCCTAAGTTACAATATTTTTTTGTTTACAATCATTATTTTTAAGCTTTTAAGTTTAGCCTAATTAAACTTTGATTATTTTTTGTTACATTCTTAAAATATCAAACAATTTTAAAAAGTTAATTTTTTATAAGTTCTACTCTCTTTATTGTCTACTATCATTATTTAAATAAAGATTTTATATGTAATTTTTCTAAAATAAATTGATTATTTACTTATGAGCTCATTGTTGTAAAAAAATTTTTAAATTGAATATTTTACACACATTCTTTCTTTTAAACTAAGTCATTTATCTAAATGTTGTAAATATTTTCAAATTTCGTTTAATAACAAGTTTTTATATCTAAACACGGATAAATATTAAAAGTAATATTTATTGTATTTCTAAATTTTTAGTACATCATGAGTTTTGTTAGTATATCATAGGTAACACAAGTTTTTCATATCATCTTTGAATTATATCACTTAATTTTTTTTAAAGAAAAGAATCTGTGTTCTTAAGCTTTATAATGAGTTTTTTTTTTTCAAATTTTTTATTACCTACTACTTGTTAGTTTCTAAAATTATTTTCATAATTTGTTTTTCAATGAGAAGTTTCATATTCTGTATTTTGTAAATTTGGTGTTTATTCATACGTGAAGAAGATGGCGTTTTGGCTAAAGTTTTCAGTTTTTCACCTGCCTAATATTATACCCAACTACAATTTTTGTGATGATGAATTTTTTAACAAAATATAATTATAATTTAAATGTAAGTATAATTTTTAAAGATAAGTTTTAATTAAGGAAATAATTACTTTAAGCCTCAGTAATTTTAAAACAATATTTAAATTGCAATTTTTATTCTAGTCATATGATTCATTTTTTATGATTGGCCATGAGAAACATAAAGATAATATCAGGTGTTGCAACTTTAAAAAATTGCTCACTGAGATCTGTATTATTTATTATAATGAATTCGTGAATTAAATATAAATAATTACCCTATTTTTATTCTATATGTGATTTAAAACTATCCATTTTTTTTGTAAATGTTTTACATAATGAATGTAAATGTTTAGTATTATTTTAGTATTAAATGAAAAAACAAGATAACAAAGAGTATTATGAAAATATCTCTAAATTTAATATACTTCTATTTTTTATGAGATAATGGCAAAGTTGATATTTCCAAAAGAAATTTTCATTTATGTAAAAAAAAAAACTTTGGGGGGGGGGATTTTTTCAGAAAAAAAAACATTATTTTACGAAATTTTTTAAATGCTTTATGTGTATTTTGAATAGGTTATTTGTCTTAATTAAGGACAGTTGCTTGTTACCTAATCGTTCCCCCGGTGGCTCAATATTATTTTTGAGCTATTTTTTGTTAAATTAAATTTGATTTTTTTTTGTGCAGAATTTGTTTTTATCATTGTAATTTTTTTTATTTAAAAATGTTTAGCAAAAATCTGCATTACTCACAGAAAGAAATCTTACGGGTAACTACTGTGTCTAGATCAGCCATTTTTACTAAATATTCAGATTGCATTTTTAATCTCTAGTTATCAATCTAATCAATTAGTTATCTAGTCTAATCAATTGTTATATTACTTTTGTATTAATAAAAGAATTAAAACTCTTTCGTTTTCATAAAATGTCTTTGTTAAAGAATAAGCGTAGAGAGATTCTATTTTGGGAATTCAAGGCTGAAAACATACCATTGAAATATAAATAGATTTATATTTCAAAGGAAGAGTTATTTTTAGAATCGTTCCCTCATTCACTGCCATATAAGGAAGCAGTAAATGATTTTCCTTAATGCGTAAGGCTACAAGGAATGTACGAAGTGTGCCTTTTTACCTCAAATCTGTGTTGGTATAAAACGTAAGAATACATAGTTTTGTGTGTCCTTTTCATCATGATTTGATCCAGATAAGCTGTTCCGGAATTGTCCGGAGACTTGTCCACGCCCCCTCCTTTGCAGGAGTGGGGACGGGAACTGCTATCAATACCAGCCTACCTCTAAATAAACCTGTTTAGAACGTATGATGGCTTAAGACTGCAATTATTTCAAGCTAAATACAACACTGATAACAGGGTTGTAGCCCTGTTATTACATATATACATATTGCTGATTAAATGTGTTAAACTGTTTTATTCATTACACTATAAATTATTTTAACATTTATTCATAACATTATAATTTTGTAACTTGTAATATTTCATTAAAGCTATATATTGTTTCTTTTAGGAATTGTTGTATAATTGGAGGAATAGTTTTCCAATGATAGCAAAATCTCGCGAAATTACAGAAAATATTCTTTGTAAAATCAAAACTATATTTTCTTGTCTTGGAGATGCAAAAGGTATGTTTTTTTTAAGATAAATTCATTGCAGTTTTGAATGTAAACAGTAAGGGCTAGTAATGTATAGGTAGAATCCTTTTTATTTATCTACTATTTTTTTAAATATATTTGACTTATTCAATTTGATTTTTAAAATTCATTTTAAATTGGGATTATTGGGAATTTTGTTCTTATCAGGCATGTGTTTCTTCTGTTACTTTTCTGTTACTTTCTGTTACACAAACTTTTGTAAATCAATAATTTATATTTCAACAAAATTTTCTCGGAATTTCGCTAATCAAAAATTTAAATTTCACTACTTACACAAAATCTCGTTAACATGAAATTTATACCTCCTTTACAAGCACTTTTTTTTTTCTTTTTGAGTACTTAATGAGATCCAAAAGAACTTTTTTTCAGCAGATTTGTTTGAGTTTCTATGCTTTATATCTGTAATAACTAACTCTTATAAAACTTTGTATCTGTAATTACTTCTTCGGTTAAAATGAATGAACCACGGAGGCAAATAGAAAAATAATTAAGTTGACGGTCTTCAAAGTAATTTTGAAATAGTAACATTAAATTATCGTATTAATGAGAGTTTTTAATTACCTTTTACAAAATTAAATAAAGTAATTATTAATTTAAAAAATAGTATGAGCCACTCAATATTGAATTTATTTAAATTGGTTTTGGCAAAAGCTCATTTTTAAGAAATATTTCGGCTATATTAAATAAATTTCTAGGTTTTTTCCAAGCTGAGACACCATTGATTCACTTGCTGTATGATGAAATGGTGTCTCTTGTTTAAGCATTGTTAGGGCGTTTTTTTTAAAGAGTTTTGCTTTTCTTAGTTTGATTGGAAAGGACTAAAATCTTTGGATGTAGAAAACGCAGAAATTTGCCAAAATTCAAATTTAATACATGTTGGACTAGATATCACAAATACGATGACATCCTTATCTTCTTCAGGAAAAAAGTCTGTATTTAGGTGCCAAGTCTATGGCATGTGCAAAAAAGTTATTAAAGGCATTGCCTCTTGAAAATAGGTTACTGTACCATCTTAAAGTGTTGCATCCTGTAATGAGAATGGAAGACACTTCTATTAAGTCAATAAGATATCTGGCAACAGTAACTCCATTCATTATAAATCCAGAAGAGGCATCTTTGTTACTGTTACTTGGAGAACCTTTGTTACTGTTACGTCTTCTTACTCAAATGAATATGCACCAATTGATGTGTTTTGGAACTATTTTGTGACTTGTGATTTGATGTGTTTTTGTGTGTACTTGGACTATTTTGTGAAGAAAGATAATTTGGGAAATATCAAATATCCTCTTATAACGAAGCTTTTTAAAGCTCTTTTGTGCATACCACATGGGAATGCCGATGTTGAAAGAGGTTTTAGTACCAGAGAGGTTTTAGTTTTGTTCATATGTGTGAATAAAAAGCTACTTGACAATAGGGCAAGTTTAAATTTGCATAGTGTTAATAGTTTGAAACAAGTTTTCACGTATCAGCAGGTAATTTAAATAACTTTAAAGTTGACAAAGATATGATTAAAGGGACCAGTGCAGCATTGAAAAATTATTCTGCTTGATTAGAGGTTGAGAAAAAAGAAAGCGAAAAGAATGTGGAAACACTGAAACTGAGGAAAGCAGATTCAAAGCTGCTGAAATTGATTTGCTAAAAAAAATTGAAGGCTTCTCAAGATCTCTTAGCCACAGCTGAATAAAATATTAAAGATGAGTTAATAATAAAGACATGTCGATTATAGAAAGTGGACAGATCCTTTTATCTGAGGCTAAGTCGAGGATAGCAGAATATTTAACAGCATTGGAAGATACCAAAAAGAAACTTAATTTGTTTATGCAGGGACCTTCAAAAAAGTGATAAAAATTAAGATATGTTATTAATGAACAAAATTAAAAACTCTTGCTATTAAGTTATTGTTTTAATTCCTTTTATTAAATATGCTCCAAATCTTTGTTTCACTGCTCCAAAATTGCTTTTTTGTTGCTCCAAAATCATGTTTTGCCCCTTGCACCACTTCCAAAAAATCTAATTTTTAAAATGCAGTCCCCTCTACCCAATTTCATCCTGCTCCAAATATCTGAATTCCTAACAAAATCACCACTCAGGAATATTTTATTAGAATATAAAATTATTTTATCATGTTCTTTAAAAATTATGGTGTTCTTTCAAAAAATGAAAGAAAAAACATCATTTCTAGAGGGGGACTCCTCAGAAAGAGATTCTTCCCTCAGATTGAGAGAAAAAACATAATCTTTTAAACTCTTCTGTGATTTAAGAATTTTTTTTTTTTTTTTTTTTTAATTTTATCAATTTAAAATTCTAGCTAAAGCAAACTAGTCATTGGCTTTCTGCCAATGACTGCAATTGTGCAGTCATTGGCAGAAAGGGTACTGTGCTCGAAGACGTATGTTACTCGGTATGGAAGAAGAGTTCGTTTCAGAATCTGACGACTATGAAAATCCAGTGGGGAGTAATGTGGCGCCAGGCATAGTGCGTAGTCGCCAAGGGAATCAGCTGGATGACGTACGCAGGATCGGCAACCTTGTCCCCTTCTTCAGTATTTAAGAGGCTTCGAACTTTGCTCTGTGCACACTCATACTTAATTTTACGTTTCTGTTTTTATCTTGTTATGTTACAGTTAGTAATAAATGTTGTTTGATTTTTGTCATAGTTGTCTTCAACTTAATATGAGAGGGTTCCTCCCCTTCAATCTAATTTAAAAGTTATGTGATTCGTATTTTCACAATTTAAAAATCGTGCATCGCAATCTAATTTCACGTGATTTCAGAACCTAATATTGCAATTCGTATTAACATGAGTTAAAAATTTAATGTCACGATACGTATTCACAAGTTTTTTGAAGTCCAATATCAAGATTCATATTCATGAGTTTTTGAAACCCAATATCATGTCTCATATTGACCCATATCAAACATCTATTTTTGTATTTAAAGGTGATTTGAGAAATACGCAGTGCGATTCATGTTAACGAAATCTAAAAATTACATGCATCATGGTTCGTATTTGCGCAATATAAAAATTCAATATTTCAAGTAGTATTTCCACAGTTTTAAAATCCAATATCGCAGTTCCACTGAGAAGTAATTTTTTTCTTGAATTAGTTACTATAAAGGTGTGATATTTTCCATTAGTATTTCATTTAATTATTAATGTCAGTTAAAAAGATTATTATGTTAAATATGAAACATGTATGGCATATAAATTAATATCTAGATGTCACTTTTGTGCACAGAAAATTTTCAGGGTCTTTTACTTCATGTCACAATCACCTCTGTTACTTACTCTCTTCTTCATGTTGGATGTACTAAAATTCAGAAATTTCCGATACCGGCCAATGGCCAACTGTAACATCAATAACAGTAATACATTTTTAAAAATTAAAAATTTTAGATGATTGGAAAAACTTTTGATAATGTTAGGCATTTCTTTTAAACTGTGTTCAAATGGGTCAAGGAGACCAGGGAAAACCTGGAATTATCAGGCAATTTTTTTACAAAGACCTGGAATATTCCTATATAATGCCTAGAAAATAACCAGTATTAAAATTGTCACTAGCAGTAATCAGTTATTGAGATTCAAGTTAAATAATTCTAACATCTATTACAATTATTTGTTGTAAAAGTTTCACATTTTAGTCAAACTGAAATGTTCCCTTTGTTCATTTAATAATAATCTTTTACACAGAAAATCTAATATTTCACATTATAAATAAAAGAATCAAAGTTTTCTGATGAACGTAGGGCTCAATTTTCATTTGAATTTACTAGGGAATTTTTTTTCTGAAATTTAGTGGGAACCCTGTTTAAGCATTCTCAAAATATGAACAACATTACAAAATTCATTTTTAAAAATTTAAAAAAAGAAATTAAGTATGAAATAAAGTAATTTTTGGAATTTTACAAAATACAAAAAATAATCCCATGTTTATTTTAAAATATTATAACAAAACGCACATGGGGTGCATTGTAGAAGAAAAGATCAATTTGGTGTCTGCTGACTGACAATTTATTAGTGTTATATTTTATCACCCTGTGACCGATTAGCAACCGTTATTCTGCTACGCTATTTCATTTACTGTAGCATTTTTTTTAAGTAGTTTGTTGAACTGTTCCTTATTTCTGAGTTTTTCCTGCAATTAAAATCTGTATAGTTATCCTAATATAGATCATACATGAGCATAGTGATTGTGTATTCCCTCTTAATATATTGTTTATAATATGTAACAGGGAATTTTTTGTTCAGATTTGAGTGGCAATCCTTAATCGGTCTTTATTAGTTTTCTGTAGATTTTTAAAATATGTTGAATATAAACGTAACTAAGCTTAAAATCCATAATGATAAATTGGTATTGAAAACATTTTTCTTTTAATTGTATGTCTTAACATTCTTAACAATAATTTGAACCAGTGATTCCCAAAGTGGTCTATATCGACCCCCAGGATTCGATGACAACCTGCAAGGGGTCCATGTCGAGTAAAAAAAAATTGGGGGTCAACGCTTGCCCAACCAGGAGATACACAGCTGCCACTTACGTAAGTGCAAATGGAATTTAGTTTAGGTGTCTCATTGAAATATGTTTGATCAATATTCAGGTAATCATCTCTACCTACAAAAAAACTATCCTAAGAGCTACCACCTACTCCAACACCGCTATTTTGTGTTTTTAATTTAATGTTGCATTTTGCTTTGCTGCCCAAAAACTATAACACTTAGAAACTTAAATTACTAAGGCATGCTATAAAAAAATTAACATTCTATTATTTGTTCAAGAATTATTATCTGTTAAACTTGTTGTAAAAAATACCATGCAGGCTCCTCTACAGTCCTTAAGAATTCAACTACTGAGTTGAAATTTGGCATGCTAAAAGGGCCACATTTGTATATGAACTTAACACAGAGTTTTTTTTTTCTAAAATTCCAATTTGATTAAAAGGTATTGCAATTTTAAGTGCCTTTTTTGCAAATTCTTTCTCTACTTCTCCCCATGTTTTTGTTGTTGATTTACCTTAAATTATACTGTGTTTCCAAACATCTAGAAGACTTAGAAACTTAAAATTACGAAGGTGTGAAGAATAGTACACAAAATGTTCTAGGGAATTAGGTATATATGATTCGATTGTTAGTTTAAGAATTATTAACTGTTAAACTTGTAGTAAAAAAACGAAGAAGAAAAACACATGTTCGTTAATCTACTATCTGTAAAACGTAACTACAGAGGTAAAATTTAATTAGCTAGTTGTACCATTTTATACTTTGATTTATTCTCAGCCTTTTTAAAAATTCGCATTTGTTCAAAAGCTATTGCTAGCTTAAGTCTGTTTTTTTTTCAGCTTATTTATCTTTAAATATCGACTACTTATCAATTATTGTAAAAAAAATTTATTTAAAAATTCTTGCTAGAGTCAAATCAATCTGAAGTAGCAAAAGAAAAAAGAGATTGTGTGTTGCCCATTATAAATCTTAACATTTATAGTGACATTTTTTAAAAATAAAATTCAATGCAGAGTTTCCTATTTTAGTTATAGGACAAGTAAAATTACTTCTCATTTATTTACATGTTAACGAAATATTCTGTGTTTTTGTGGAAAATATTGATGTTTAAGAAATAAAAATCAATTATGAGGGTTGGAAAGCGGAGATTCCCAGTATATTAAATTTGTTAAGTGTAATCTCTCTAGGTATTTTTAATATAAAAAAAAGTTTATTTAGAAGTATGTAAAATAAAATAAACTTATTTTTAGTAAATGAAAAATTTTTTTTTTTAGAGGAAAAGTTTTTTTTAAAGAAGTATTAATTTAACAGGCGAAGAAAGCTTTATTTCAAGCCCAAAGCTTTCGTTGTTTTTCTGGAGAGCATATTTGTAAAGAAAGCACATTTTATGTCATCTTTAATTAAACAATCAACCTCATAAGTGTCCCAGTTATTATTATTATTTCAAAAAATTGAGAAAATATATATATATATATATATATATATATATATATATATATATATATATATATATATATATATATATATATATATATATATATATATATATATATATATATATGTATGTATGTATATTTAAAAGACAGTTTTTTTCTGAATTCAATTATAACTTTTTTACTCCAAAAATACTTGGACTAACATAATCTTATCATTTAATAAGTTATAAATCTCAATATTAATCGTAATATTTTTAAAAAGAAAAAGAAAACTTAATAGATAGTTATAAGTACTATTCCCAATTTTAGTTGTTATATATTTCGTCCACAAATAAAGCAAAGCCTCCTAATATATTAAATTTGTGAAGTGTAATCTCTTTTAATATTTTAAATTTTAACAAAATATATATTTATTTTAAATGTATGTTAAAAAACAACTTATCTGTGTAAAAGAAACGTTTTTTTTTAAAAAAAGAAGTATTAATTTAAAGTGGAAAAAAAAGTGCATCACCTTTATTTCATACCAAAAGCTTTAATTTTTTTTTTCACTGGAGAACATATTCGTAAAGAAAGCACATTTGATTAAACAATCATCTTCGTAAGTGTCCTAGTTTTTTCCTTTAAAAACTAAAAAAAAAAAAAAATTTATGAGAAAAAAATAGTTTTTTCTGAATTTAATTAGAGCTTTTTTCCACTCCAGAAATACTCGGACTGTATCTTAGTATATTTATCCACTGATATTCCTACATTTATTGATTTTTCAAAAGAAATCAATTAAAATAATAAAAAGAGAAAAAGTTAATAAGTAAAAGATCTTTTGCAATAAATTTCTAACTAACTCCCTGGCATTACAGTCCATGTTGAACCATGGTCTCACTAACAATTTTCCTCCAAAGTCGCCTGTCTTTAGCTCTTTGTTTCCAGTTTTGGACTTTTAGAGTCTTAAGGTCTTTTTCTACCTCGTAACCATCTCTTGGCGGGTCTTCCTCTTTTCTCTGGCACTGCCCCTTGAATATTTTCTTAATGCCTCTGTTTTCCTCCATTCTTTCAAGGTGTCCTAGCCATTGACTTCTCTTTGCTTTTACGTAATTTATTATACCTTTTTCTTGCAATTTCATAATTGTATCGCCTTCTCCACAGATCGCCCTCTTTGACCGGTCCAACAATAGTTCTGAGAATTTTTCTTTCCCAGGTAATCAGCATTTTTTCTTGTTTCTGGATTGGAGTCCATGTCTCTGATCCATAAGGTTGGTCTGATTATAGTTTTATAAACCCGATAAAGGTTGATAAAGGTTGGTCTGATTATAGTTTTATAAACCCGAAGCCTCGTTATTACTTTTGATGTTAGCAATCTCTTAAGTGCAAAATAACTGCGATTTCTAGCATTTAGTCTTTGCTTAATCTCTGGCATAATATCATTGCTTTCAGTGACAACTGAACCCAAGTACTTAAATTCCCTAACTCAATAAATTTCACTTAGAATATTATTTGACATGTCTTCAATTTAATATCGTAAAAACAATTATAATTTTAATTGCATACTTTATTAGTTATTTATTTTTATCTTCTAGGCTTACTAAATATTTAGCTTTT
Organism: Parasteatoda tepidariorum; assembly: GCF_982258835.1. NCBI lineage: Eukaryota > Metazoa > Arthropoda > Arachnida > Araneae > Theridiidae > Parasteatoda > Parasteatoda tepidariorum. The sequence goes on along the minus strand of NC_141755.1, from coordinate 128,992,015 downwards.
TATCTGCACATTTTAAATTTTGTTCTTTTTAGGGGTGCTTCTTTTATTCAGTTGCTGAAAAATGTCGGACTTGACAAATGCTTTAAAAACCTACTGTTTGCCCTGACTGAACAGAAGATACTTTTCCATTCAGGGGGCCTGATGTTTTGACTAGTGTAGCCGAAGCTGTAGTAATGGTAACTGTTTTTCTATGTAGATTTATAGAACTCCTTTTAAGCATAGTTAGGATCAGAGGAAATTTTCTCTTTTCACGCTAGCTATTAAAATGGGTATTACTGAAAATTAGACCAAATTAATTGTTTTGTTCTTCAAAAAATTATCGTGACATGTTAGGTGTGTAGTGATTGGCTCGCGGCTAGAGAGCGAGTTGTTCACGCCCCTAATTAAATAATTAAAATTAAGAGTATATACATATTTATATAACCGTCATTGTACAGCCGACCCAATTTTCGGGTTTACTACTATTAACGTTCACCTCTGTATCTTAAGTATAAAGTTAAGTAAGGTTTGTCAACAGCTCACAGACTGAAAATTTTATTTTCAATCATTAAAAGAAATTCACTAATTTTGCTTTCTAGAAGTATAGTATCCTTTTTAGGCTAATTATATTATATATATTATATTTACATTATATTTAGGCTAATTATATTATATTCTTATTTATATTAGGCTAATTTATAAACTTAAAAATTATTCTATCAATGCACACACATAAAATTAAGATAGAAGCAAGTTAAGACAAACCAGAAATGGTGAAAATCAGAACTCATTTGTCTTGTATACAGTTAAAAACAAATTTTGTGATTACAGTTAAAATATATTTTATAATTGCCCCACTTAATAAATATGAACAGTTATTTAAGAAAAGTCAATTAGCTATTTATTAGCAATTTTTTATACTATTTATAAGAAGAAATGACAATGATAAAGAATTACCCCAGTGATCAATAATTACCCCATCTATAAGGGGCAACATTTGATAGAGTTTCCTATAATCAATTATAATGTTTACAGTAGATGTGAAACAATTAAACAAAAGCTTACACTATTTTTATATCAAAGAAAAAGAAAGTAACTCAAAATATTTATTATTAAGAGAAGGAGGAGGATCTTTGCAGAAATGTACACATTTTGAAACCCATCTTTGAAGTGGAAAATGCAGAAAGCAGTTTAAAAGATACTTATTTTGTTAGATTAAACAAAAAACTATTATTATGTAAATGTAGTTACACTTTAGGAAAGTGTACAAGCATTCTTGTTCATGTCTCAAATCAAAAAAATATATTTATATTTTTGTAAATAAAACTTAGGTGATCATTATTTTCCCCAGAAGCACAGTGATCATGAATTACCCCGGGTCACCCTGTTTCACAAAGTATGGGATAAAATTCATGTCACTGAGTTAAAATAATGTTTCACTATATGTTCTTACCTTCTTTTCTGTTGACTTCTGGATTGGCATTTCTTGGATCTTTCATCCTGTCTTTCCATAAAAGAAAAGGAATTAATTAGAATATGATCATCATAACAACAGTTAAAAATCAACAAAATCAAAACTGTTTCTTATATTTTATAATTTTTGTTAAAAACAATTTTTTTACTTAAATGAAATTAATTTTGATTTAAATGAAGGAGAAAGATCATGTATTAAAATTATGGCAAATATTTTTATTTTTAGTAACTGACAATAAATTGAATGTTTAACAACTATCTTTTTTATGCTCAATGCATATTGTATTTTAGCATAAACTACTGATGATTTTGATTAAAAATAATTATCATTGGAAAAGACTATAAAATTTAGTCATGAATTGTAGGGGAAAATTTAGAGGACAGGTCTAAATCTAAAGTAAATAATTAGACTTGAAATTTTAACTTATTATGCATCGTTTTTTGAAGTTGGATAAAATATGTGAATTACTAAATATTTAATAATATTATAATAAAATTGCAAAATAATAATAAGTTAAATATTTTTCTAAAATAATGAAGTTGTTAAAAATTTTCTCTTACAATTTTTTTGATTCTTATTTAGAAAAAGAATAAGATATGTATGAAAAAAATAAAACATTAGCCAATTAGAATTAAAATAAATGGATAAATTCTAAGTAAAGCTTTTGTTATTCAGGCCTCCCACTCAATTTTAGAAATAAAATTTCCTGAATTTTTGAGGAAAGTTTCCAACAATTTCTGGATTATATATTTCATCTACACAGTTATCATCACAAATTAAATTTTAATTAAACAATTAATTAAAGCTACTTTATTGTTGAAAATATGTCAAATATAAGTTTCTTAAAAACAAAATTTGTTTCTTATTTAGAAAAAGAATAAGATATGTATGAAAAAAATAAAACATTAGCCAATTAGAATTAAAATAAATGGATAAATTCTAAGTAAAGCTTTTGTTATTCAGGCCTCCCACTCAATTTTAGAAATAAAATTTCCTGAATTTTTGAGGAAAGTTTCCAACAATTTCTGGATTATATATTTCATCTACACAGTTATCATCACAAATTAAATTTTAATTAAACAATTAATTAAAGCTACTTTATTGTTGAAAATATGTCAAATATAAGTTTCTTAAAAACAAAATTTTTAAAAGTGAAGGCTGAACGGTATATTTTAGAATTAACAACTATATAAAAACAGATAAAAACTCAAAATAGTAAATTAAAACAATAACCATGAAATAATATTCTAATTTCAATTCAAAAAAATTGAACCTTAATTTTAAAGTAAATTAATTTTATAACAAATTTAATTTTACAACGTAATAGTAGTTTTATAACAAATTAATTCATTTTATAACAAATTTAATTGTAAAATTAAACTTAATATAAAGATTTAAAATGTTCTTATACCTTTACAGCAATTCATTAAATGCAAAAAAAAAATAAAAAATATTAAAGCAACAAAATAAAAATTAGAAATAAGGTCCTTCTATTTAATATGTCATTTTGTTATTCATTTATTTAGTAAACAAAATATATTATATTGAGTATCAAAACAAATAAATTGTTTAAAAATATTTGTTTTATTTATTTATTTTTTGGTGGTTTAAAAATTATTTAAAATTACTTATCATATCTAATCAAAAGTATTTTTTGAAACAATAATTGACACCCTCGGTTTGGATTATTCAAATAATGTTTTTTTACAGTCCTTCAAAGAAAAAAAATGGCTACCGAAATTAAGCAAATTATTAAATTAATCAATGCTTCTGAAAAATGAAAGAAACATTTGTTATGAATGACTAAGAAATTATAAATTCTTCTTTTATTAGATAGAGTTAATTGAACTTTTATTTATGAAAAAAATCTTCTAATTCATTTTAAAACTAAACTAGCAGCTTACAGGAGAGTATAAAATGAAATAGCCAACTAAAAAATTATTGTTATAAAACATAATTTCTAAAAACTTAACAAATACAATTAAAACGAATAAAACTAATTATAAAAAGTATGTGATTAATAAAATAAATGCATTAGCTGAAGAGAAAAAACATTTTACTTACTTGCTCTTTTAAAGTGTTTAGTTCTCTCTTTTTACAAAGAGGAAGTAGGCCCCTTTGGGACTAGGGACTAAGCAAAGATTCATTAAAAAAAAAGTTTCAAAGATTCAGAAAGTTTTAAAAAAAGGAGTATTTTACGTAACAAAAGTTATTTTTTCTTTATCATTTGAAACTTTAAATATTTTATTAAATGCATAGTTAAAAACTACCTGTCTATTTTTTGTTCAAAAATAATTCCATTTATACAAAAATAAAAACTAGCAGGCTTTACCCTTTTCTTACTCCGCTCACCAACTCCCGTAATTGCTTATCATTCATTCATCATTGATTTTTTTTCTTTATATATACTTCCTTAAGCTGCAATATTTTTCACTTTTCACAAAACACATAAAATTTTATTTTCAAAATATACAAGTATTGTATCTTTATGTAAGAATATTTTGTTAAGCATAATGAAATAGAGGATTTAATAAATTTGAAAAATAATTATCTCGACTTGAAAAAAAAACTAACTTAAGGAATACAGATTGTGTAATTCAATTGGAAAAAATAATGAGAAGTAATTTTAATCGTTAACAAGACCTATCAAAGTTTAAATAGGGAATGGTTTTAACGTGATTTATTAAGTTTATTGCTTTTAAAAATGTCAATATAAATATTAAGAGTGATATTAGGTAACATACAAATCTCTCTCTCGCTGTCTTTCGCTACTTTTGATTGACAACAAATTGTGCGCAAGCTTATAAAATAATTTTTTTATAAAAATTGATAAATAGTCAATATTTAAAGCTAAAAAAAGAAAAAAAACTTTAAGAAAGATATAACGAATGAGTATTTAAATTTGCAATTGCTTTCAAACATATTGGAATTTCAAAACAAAATTCTTGTTAAGTTTACACATAAATCCACTATTTCAGCAAATTAAATTCAGCTAACTACGAGAAGAAAAAGTTTTGCTTAAATTACCGCATTCTATGATAATAACATTTTTTCAAAGCAAAACCACAACTCTGTTAATAAAACCAAGTACTTAAACCATTTATTTGGTAATTTTTTTGTTAAAATGATAGCAGTTTACCGGATACTCTAGCTTTCAAAATTATAGCTCTTATAACCTCACAATTAGTAAAAAATATAAAACTGAATAGTAAATATTTCTGAACAAATGGTTTTATACAGTGCTCTAAACTATCATGGTAAAAGTACGAAATTTTACCACGTTAATCGCATTGCAACTCATATTATAAAATCTAAATTTTTTGTTATTTTTACCAAAAACATTACTAAACCACTTTGTTAAAAAGTACTGAGCTTTTTGGTGTTCCCCTACAGCCAGAAATAAAGTAAGTTTTACAATATTTTGGTAGTTTTGATTAAATTTTCTTTTCTAGCAAACATATCAAACAATCGTAGTATTTTTTATTAACGATTAATAATTTTCAAGTTAATTATCGAAATCTAAATTTTCTCTACAACTCATCATAATTTCAAATAATAAATCTTATCCTTTTTGCACAGTAAAACAAAATGAGTATAACGTGAAAAGAAAAAGAAGAAGAAAAAAAAGGTGCGTAAAAGGCGATAATAAAATTACAATTAATTTTTGAACAAATTTGAATGCCGGTATTAAGTTCATGAACAAAATTAGCCTTTACAGCACTTAAAATTTCAAATTAGTATTTGCATTTCTGTGTTCTGCAGAGCAGCCAGTACAGTATTTTTTTACACCAGATTTTGGAGATAACAATTTCCAAAATTATAATGGAACAGTCATTTTTCTATTTCATCGCACTCCCTGTCCATTTTTCTATAATCCTTTGTGATTTTATTTTATAACTGTCGTTGAACAGCCGAACCGAATTTGAGCTTACGACTATCAATGTTTTAAACGACTATCAATGTTCAACTTTGTATCCTTGTAATTTTGAATCTAATCCAAAAAATAAGAGAACTCCTGTACAAAAGTATAGGGAGCAAATTGCCTTCATGGAGAACTTTTTCATGGAACTGCACCGCGTTTCCATGGCATGGTGAGGAAAACCGCAAAAACCTCCCACGGTTAGCAAGACGAGGGACTCTAATCCACAATGCGTCCATCACTTGGAATATTTTATGTCAGCCGGGTACGAAATTCGTATCAACCAGCAATTCAAATCCTCAAAACTCATTAGTAGGCTAGCGTTCTTTCCCCTGAGCCACCACCGCTTATCCTTCGTAATTTGAAGCTTTTAAATCTTACACTTTTTGTACAGCAAAGCAAAATGTAAAGTTAAAATAAACACCCAAAAATAGCGGAGGGGATCTTTGCTTAGGGCTTTTTTATTTAGAGGGAAACGTATTATAACGTATAAACATATAGTAAATATTTCTTTCAGGATTCGACTCAATTTAGTAGTTTTCCTCCCCCTGCTTATGAATTTTTTCATATGAAAAATTTAATAAAAATACAATATATTAATAATTTTTTTCAGAATATTTTTCGAATTAAAAAGATGAAATCCAGTTTAGAAGTATCTGAGTTACCTCCTCAAAATAAATTTACTAAAAAATAGACATTTAAATGCATGAATTATAAAAGATCCAACATTTTACACATTTATGTCTAGATGGAATATTTAAATTATACTAATTTTTGAAGTTGCGAAATAAGAAGACTTAACATTTTTGTTACCATTAATTTTCTTCCTTTTTTTAATAATTTATTAACAGTGTCTAACTTCTTCCTGAAAAAAAGTTATTAAAAACTTCTTTACTTAGTAAAAAAAATTCTAACAAGAAATTTTAAAATAATCCTACTTAAAAATTATTACTATAATGAGAAAAAAAATACTATGATGCTTCTTCAGAGTTATATAATTATTATTATAATTTTATCGTTGACCAGTCTGGGCAACGAGGAGACAGTGGGTAAAATTTGTATCTGTTTTTATATAAATAATTTGAAATAATATTTTCATTCAAGTTTTTTGAACAATCTATGATTTACCAGACTTGTCAATGAAAACTCCAATAAAAATGCATCATTAAAGCTTGCAAACATTCTCATCAATAGCAATGCTATTTGTTTTACAGTAATTGTTTAAGAGTTAACCTAAATATGTTTCCTAGGAAGTTACTAAATTCTTTTCCTTCTTCGGTATTCATATTTACATAAGAAATGATGCTAAGACAAAGGACAGTAATTATGTATAAATTAACCATACAGGAATATAAAAACACTTTTAAGATAATTTCATGTAAAAATATTAAAATAACTCATTCATATAAATTCATCTTGGGAAACAATCAACTACAAGTATAAGAAGATCAAAAATTATAGCCTGATTTGATCTTTGTGTGTTGCTTTTTTATTAATGCTTATGTTAACCTGATTTTTTATTTATTTTTTTATTTTGACTCTTACAGATTTTTACTTGAGACTATAGTGTTAAAGTTGATCTAATCAATTAAGTTGCTCTCTGACCAATCCTAAAAATTTCCTTTCATATGAACTTGGAAAGAAAAAAAAAGGCTGCCGAGCTCACCGAACTTGATACTTGTTTATATCGTCTATCTCAGATCTATTTATATCGTCTATCTTGTTTATATCATCTATTATCTTGTCTATATCAGAAACTTGAAAGGGATTGTTTTGGGAGTTTAACTTAACGTTTGCTATTCATTTTGCATTTCTGTTCACTTAGAACTTTAAATTACTAAGGTGTGTAGAAAACTATATAGGGATTACAATGGAAGTAAAAAATTAACATTCGATAGTTAATTTGAGAATTTGTAACTTCTAAACATGATGGGAAAATAGACCAAAGTTACTCTGCAGGCTGCAGGAATGCAACTAAGTTGAAATTTGGCATGCTGAAAAGACCAAGTTTAATACAGAGTTCTTTTTATTTTTTGCTTAAAGTTTTTTTCCCTATATGATAAATATCTTTCCATTGGAATGTAGAAAAATTTATCTTTTACGTGATTTTCATAACTTCAAACTTCCCTTGACATAAAAATTTACAAAAAAAGAAGAAAAAAAATTAATAAATATTGCCAAATATAAATCTTAACATTTATATAGATGTTTTAAAAAATATTGGGAAAAAAGAGAGATAAAAACAGTTTTGAATATGATCCGGTATATCATATAAGATCATCATTATATATTATTAACAAGAAAAATTATTTTTGTTTTAATTGCTATTGTCTCGCACATTTTGTTTTTAATTTAATTATTTATTCAAGTACATTTTATTATTTTCAAATCAGCTATCATCTAATTTTTGTTAGGATTCTTAAAATAAAATATGCTTACGCGAAAATTATAATACTTATATATTTTACAAACAAAATGATTTTTAATCAACTTTTAAGAACAAGGGGAAAAAACGGTTTATGTCCACTGCATCTGGTTCTGAGAAGAAAAAAAAATTGTGCACGGGCAGAAACTGCATCTTTATTGTGTAATAACTCTCTGTGAGAACCGATTTTTTCCTTGTTTTTATTTACTAAACTAAGTAATCTTCAAAATACAACTAATGGCAATACAATAGTAATTTTATAAAAGAAAGGGGGACATAAACCGTCCTCCTCTTTTAATCTACAATCATGAATGACAAGCAACTACTGGGGTTGATAAGCGAAACGAACAGGTAATGGAGCCTCCCAGTAGAAAAACAAAAGGATGCTTACAAATAGTCTATGACGAAAAACTATTATTTGTGAGTGTATGATACACATTTAGAACCATTTCGAAAGTCGGACTGTGGAGGCTGATGAACTGTAGGCAAATCATTTGCTGCAGTTAAGGTATAAATCATGTCACAATCTAAAAATCATTTTATTAGTGAAATATGTGCATAATGTGTAATTTATCTATTAAGGTGTGTTTTTGAAAAAGTTTTTATTAGCATTAATTATTATTATCAGAATTCTACTTGACTAATTTTAAAAGAGTTCTACTAATTAAAAGGAAGGTATGAAAATGATTTTCTTTTGTAGCATGAAAATTGTCATTTACAGGCAGCAAGAAATACCGCTTTATTTTTCACCTGTTCATGATTTAAAGTTCTCCCCTAATAAGTCCTAATTACAAAATAATTTTATTTCATCTAAACAGTTATGCCATTTCTGAAATATTGAGATTCTGTATCTTCAACTATAAATTGGTAACTCTACTAATATTTCAACTCGATAAAAGTCGAAATTTCGGTACTCTTAACGTTCTTTTTATATTTCAAACAGGGTTCTTCCACTAACTCCAGAGATTTAAAACATTTTACACATACTTATAGTTGTTAACTCCCCCAAAATATTAGTTGCAAGAAATCTTTTTAATGCATGCATAGGAAACATTTTTTCCAAATCAGCATTGAAAATGATTAATTGTGTGTTTATTATTTTGAGTTGCCACTGCAAGTTATGTTTCTTTCATTATTCAATAGTTACTGGGAAATGAGTAATTTTTTTAAATGTCTTTTGATTTGAATATTAAATTGATTTAGTAGCAGAAAAAATTGATATCTTTTTTTAAACTATGCTATGACTCTTGTACTATTTTCTGCTTTAATTAGAGTGCTATGTAAGTCTTGAATTAAATTATATGATAAATTTAACTATAAAGCAAAATTGAAAGGGAGAAAATTTTAATGTTTATTTTAGTCTAATTTGCTATTAAAAAAATTGAATTTAAAATAAAATTTTTTAAAATGAAATAATTCTAGTTTAAAAAAAACTATTTTGCTCTTTAATTGGTAAATGAAGTTGCTTATTTTTATATTAAATATTTTCCGAATGACACATTTTATGCTATCGCACCACATGAGTTATAAATTTCTTCTCTGCTTGATATGGATAGTGAAAGCTTAAGGTTTGAAGGTCAAGCCCGGGGTGGGGGGTTCCCTACGAAGACCACCTCTCATTCTCTTTTCAAAAGTCACGCCGATCAGTTTACAGACACCCGTGTAAATGTTTCTCGGCGAGATTCTAGAGAATCAAAAGCAAAGCAACCCTACAAAATCCCACACCTTGTCTTTGAGAAGCATGCTGTTTGGATTTTTTCTCACTTGAAACTTGTGTTTTATTGCAAAAAATATATAATTTAAGAAATTTTCAACAGCAAGATAAGAAGTATCGGATCTTTCGTCAATAATTTTGTACTTTCATCATTCGTTCATACATTTTAAAATATTATATATCAAGCTGTAGACAGAATTTTCTTTCGGAAGGTATTTAAATTTGTAATATATAATATCGCATTTCTTAATAATTACGAATTCGTAATTAACTTATCTTGCATTTATCTTCAATTTATAACGTTATACTCATAAATAAGTTTTTTTCCATAGGTAAATCATTACATGCAAAATATTTGCTTTGCATCTTCTGTCAAACCTTTTTTATTAATCAATAAAAGGAAAATATTGTAAGACAACGTTCTCTCATAAGTATTTAAGATTATTTTTATTGTAAGGATTGAAATGTTTATTAAAAACTCATAGGGAAAAAATTTACTATTTCAAGAATAGGGAAAATTTCTTATTTTGCAAGGGAAATTATTTTTTGTCAATTATTTTCTTTTCGGGAGTTGTTTACGCCCCCCGCCATATTCTATTCCTTGCTTACAGCCCTGTAATAAATTATAGGATATTGAGTTTTAAAAGCGTATTAATATATTTTAGTTAAGTTTTTCATAAAAGAGAATATTTCTTAAAATAGTGATAAGTCAAGGAAACGTTAGTGAAAATTTTACTGTAGATTAGAAAAAGAAAAAAGAGAAGAGCAGGCAAAAAAATCATCAGAACATCATGAGGGAAGCAGTACTTTCATATAACACATAACAGTTTTATATAACAGTATTTTCAATACAACTTGGGGTTAGTAAAAAAAATATGATTATACTTGGTACAATTATTATATATTTCCTCAGGAATGTTTAGGAAGTTCACCATAAATTAAGTAATTGATTTTCAAACTATTTTACCTTTTTTTATTTTAGTCATAGATTTCTTTTCGAGTTATAGAGTTCTTTTTTTAAAGAAATTCTATTTAAAAAGAATGGTATAATACAATACAGAATATTGTAAAAAAAAAGTTGATTTACTGAAATTACTCTATTTATCCCAAGATCATGGAAAAATTTACTTAACTCGCAGCTCATTTTTTGATGCTTTCATATGTAACACTCAATCTCTTAACAGATAAATATCAAGTACCATAAGAAAAACAACATTCATTTTAAAAGTTATTTTCGTTTGAACTAGAAAGGGTTACTTATAAAAAGGGTTTATTCACAAAAGTTTAAAATATTAAAAATCAAATTTCTTTATTAATTTTTTTTAAATAAAAAAAGAGTTTATAATTAATTAAAATAAAACTTTATTTATTTGTTCTATAATATTTTAATTTGTTAATGTAAGATTTGTCGTAGTGGATAGCACGGATTAGCTGTCCCCATAAAACGTAATGTTCCTTTACATAATTCTATAGTTTCAATTAAAAAAAGAAAGAATTTTTGATTTTAGAGCTCAATTAGTATTTTTCCTCTTCATAGGAAAAAATTAAACAAACTATCCACTCGCAAAGAATAAGAATACTTAAAAAAATGAAGGCACGATTTTTTTTTTCAAATTTAATTTAATAAAAATAGCATTACATTTTAAAAAATAACATATTAAGTATAAAATAGGTTTTATTTAGAGTATTATTGACAGTATTAAGTCATCTATGACTGAAAAGAGACATGAAAAGAACTTTAGTTAGCCGAAATTAATTTTATTAACCATCACTAAGCCATGCTATTTTATGGAAAGGGATTTCCATTTTCTTTTATACTGTTGTTTTGCCATAATATTTTAAAAGAAAATAATCTTTGATACTGTTGTTCTTATCTTGATTTTTAGCGATTTGATATGAAACTGACTGTTCTAATCTTTTCGAATTCTGAAGAAAATAAAGCCCTCTTTCTCCCTCCCTTTGCTGAGGAGGTATATGATGTGAAAGCTAGAAAAATAATTTCCCTGCCATCTATCGGAAGCTTTTGAAAACACGTCTAAAATAATAAACAGCACCCTCTTTATATGGCATTTAAAAGATTTTTTTATTTTATTATTATTTTAAATATAAATATGATGCTACATGGAAAAATATTCTTGCTATGTAAATGAAAAAGAAATATGTTGAGCATTTTGAAAGTATAATTATGATTAATATAATAAAATAATAAACAGCTTCCTCTCTATATGACATTTGAAAGATTTTATTTAAGTTTTTTTTAACTATTTTAAATATAAATATGATGCTACGTCAAAAAATATTTTTGCCATGTAAATGAAAAATAAATATGTTGAGCATTTTTAAAGTATAATTTTGATTTTCATTTATATTCTGTACTAAAATTTAAAATAAAATCATTTTATTGTAAATTGTCCAATATTTTGAAATTCAATTAATAAAAATTCCAAATATTTTTGTATTGTTTAAAAACGAATTTTTAAAAACAGAATTTCTTTAACAATTACTATTTTCAAATATTGCCCCAAAATTTTTTGAAAAAAATATTATTGAGTTTATTATACTAGAGTTTGTTCTAAAAATTCAAAAAATTTAAACACTATTTATGCAAAACTCTTAAAACCCTTTTTGAATCCTGTTTTTAAAAAGTAAGTAATTAAACTGAGATTTTAAGTTAAAATAAACATTAAATATTGAACATTTAAATAGATGAAAACAATTTATATAAATTAAAAATGTCCTATTTTAACATTTATTATAACATAATACTTAAATTGTAATTAAAGTTTGCAAATTAATAAAATAAAAAAGTATATTTCATAAAAAATCGTTACTTTCAAAGAAAAAAATGTATGATTAAAAGGAGGATTTCAGCAATTTAAAGTACTTTTTCTGTTTATCTGTAAATATATTCATTATTTCTGAATGTCTTCATCATTTCTAAATTGCATATTAATTTTACTTTTAAAGAAGGCTTAAAGAAAGGTAATTATATATGTATATAGTTATAAATAGTTATAGTAGCTCATTTCAGGCTTCTTCCTAAAATACCGTAACACAAACAAGAACGGACCTTTAGCTTTTTCCTGCTATTATATGAAATTTTTTTAACTACATGTTTTTACCATCTATTATTAAAATAATATATTTTTAGGAATCATGTAACATTAAAAATAAATATATCTTTTATCTAATAAAAGAAAAGTCTTTATTTTAAAATATGTGCTTAATGCAACAAATTAAACATTTTATAATAAGCAATTAAAATAAAAACATTTTTCAATAAATTTAAGAATTGTTCTAGTTATAAGTTATAATAATTTTATTTTTAAGAGAAATAGTATTAAATTTCATCAAAAATATTTACTTCAAAACAAAGAATATAAACGAATTTAAATATTATACTTCGAGAAATGCTTTTTAGAATAAAAAATTCTTATAAATATTTATTTAAAAATTTTAAAATATTTAATTTCAAATCGAATTTTTAATCGAATTACTTTTTAAAAATATTTAATAAGCAATTGCAGAATTCATATTTAGGTTATAGCAAATTAATAAAATGCTAACTTTTTAATGTTTTATGTAAAATTTCTGCAAATTTTAAAGAATAATGAAAGTGCATTTTTTAAATCGTAATATGCTAAATATTTTATGGATTTTATTCTTCTATCTTTTTTCAAATTTTCGAGTTAATAAAAAAATTTTATACCAACTCTACACTTTCTCATTATTAATCAATCTATTCATTGTTACTTGAAATTAATAATGGCATACAATGAAGGTCTTGTAACCAATTAATAGTAGAAGGCCAAATGACACTTTTAGTTTTCGGGCCTGTATAAGTGACGAATTATATCTCCGCCTCTTTATGCTAAAAGATAGGAGAAAAACAAAATCGATAAAATATGCTTAGTATTTTATTTGTCGCTTATTTTTTTATTTATTTATTTTCTTTCTTCATCTTTTCGAGTTAATGACCAATTTTTTTACCAACTCTACACTTATTCATTATTAATAAAATAATTCATTGCAACCTTACAATTAGTTTATGGTATACATATGAAGGTCCTGTAACCAATTAAATGCAAACGGCCAAACAGCAATTTTATTTTCCGGGCCTATATAAGTGACGAGTTATACCGCCGCCTCCGATAATGCCTCTAAACCAAAGGTAACGGACCCCATTGTGTTTGCCTTTTGCCGTTGACGTTCCGAAAATGCCAGCTTACGTTTGCCGTGAGGTGTGTGCTTACTGGGATTATTTATTTTCTTAATCTTATGATAATTTTTACATAATGAAATTAACTTAAATGAAATTATATTTGTTTGATATTAAAGCATGGATCTGCTTAGAGTATTTAAAAAATGTAGACAAAATGTTGGTTTATTAGAATAGTTGCATATAATAAGTTGTTGAAGATCCTGCTATGTTTTTTTTAACCACTTTTGTAAAAACTTTTTTTTAAAAATTCAATAATAAAAAAATTAAATGTTAATTTTGTCTAAAGTGAATTTTTTTTCCACAAATACAAAATTATTTTTAAGCTAAATAAAGTTATTTCATGGATTATATTTAGCTAAAAACAAATAATGAACTGAAATATCCGCAACTTTCATATTAATTTTTTCAAGGATTATGGCTTTTAAAGTTACTGAGTTTTAAATAAAATGTTTTAAATAAGTTATAAGTTAGTGGTAGAAAACAATTGCGTTGTAACTTACAGTAAGGCGAATTTTTTGTAATAAGTTTAACTAAGTTCCTTTGAAAAGTGGTTCAACTAATTAAACTTCTTTTTTGCAACTAAGTTTTATTGTTCTTATTTATTAAATATTGAAAACTGATTTAGAAATCAGTGGTAAAAATGGAAAATCATCTCAAGAAAGATAAATAATTTACATTCATATTAGTGCAATTTTCAATTTAATTTAAAATTTGCATTATCATTCAAAACTTTACATAAAAATGAAAAACATTTTTATATTATAAAAGTCAATTTTTCTACTTATGCATTACATTTGGATGGTTTGTTCAGTGTCTAAAATAATGTCAAAACATACCTAAATTATTTTAAAAAGCTTAAATTGTATGAAGCAGTGTGACATGAATGCCTATATTACATATTAAAGATCTAAAACTTTTATTTATTCAAACTGTATTCTTGTTTTAATCATTTCTAATAATCCAATTTTTTTTATGTATCATTTACTTTATGTGAATGATGCTTGATAAAAATTTATTAGAAACAATATTTTTAAAAAAATTTTTTTTGATTGAAATGTAAAGTTAATGTGTAAAGTGTAAGTTAAAAACATTTTTAAATAAACTTCATAGCTTATTATAAAGATTGTATTAATGCTACGAACAAGTTTATGTATATTATAAATAATTTAGTATATTAATTTTATTGTAATATTATATGTGTTTTACGAAAATAATAGACTAAAAAAGTTAAAATTATTTTCTACCTAAGGCCAGACGGTATTGGAACTGTGACTGTTGAAAAGAGATATTTTTGCCAATATTGAGGTACAATTAAGAATACTTCTTGAAAACCGAATTTCTCATTTTAGGTAAATATATTACTCTTTTTCTTTATAATTTACTCTAAATTTAGCTTATTATTTAAAATCCACTCGCAAATTTGTTGTCATAAGTTTTAGTAAAATTATCTTAAATAATCTTTCAAAAAATGAAAGAAAAAACATCATTTAAAGAGCGAATTATCTTTTAAACTTCTGTGATTTCAGAATTTTTTGTTTTATCATTTTGAAATTCCAGCTGAAGCAAGTCAGTCATTGGCAAATTGTTTTTATTTTGAAATGAGAACAGAAAAATCAGAAGTATTTATTTCATTTCGAATAAACAATAAAAGTATCTATGGAATATAATTCTGCAGAAAAAAAGAAAAAATTATTTGCATTTCTGTATTTTTCAGCTATTTTATTGCTTTAACTCTTTCATTACTCTGTTTTTTAAATTTAAAATCTATAAATATGAAGATGCAAAGTATAACAGTTTTGGTTTTATCTATCATTTCAATTGGTTGGTTGGTGTCGTATCCTCTATTGAATCATATTTCATGGTGGTCATCATTTCAATTAATGTTATTATAATGCTTTTTTAATTTTTTTTTTTTTTTGGAGAAAATAATAACTATTTTAAGTCATGAAAAATTCTTGGAATTAGTTACGGAAACCCATGAATTGAAAATCTAAAATGTCGTAAATACCCTATATAAACAAAAAATTTTTTAAGTGTTTTAAATTAAAATTATACTGTCTAATTTCTATTCCTTCTTTTAAAACAGGTTACTGGATATGTGACTTCTATTGTTTTTTTTTTTTAAATTCAGTTTACTCTACTGTTTATTATGAATAATCTTAATGAATCTTAATGATGAATTATCGTATATCTTGTGATTAAAGTCAACCCAATTTTTGATTACTACATATCAAATTTCTGGTATGTCAGATGTATAAGTCAATATTTATGTAAACCAAGTATGAAAATTTCTAAAATTAGAAAATAAATAAATAAAATTGTTAAATCTCTCTGAATCTGATACGTTTACCCTTAAGTAAAGATGATTTTTGAGACCATCTCCAAAATATAAATTCAATTGTTATTGTGAAGTCTTTTTAAAAGTGTGGAAATACAAATTCTTTGGATGGGGGTTAAAATTATTTTCTGTGACACTCAGCAGATGAAGTTATAAATGTGAGATCCGAATAAAGACACTGTTAATGTTACTGAATCTGACAGATGATCTGAAATCTTTAAATTTGTAGCTTTATGGTATGTCTTAAAAGTTTCCATTGTGTTATATTTTTTGAAATATATTAACTTTTCTTAATCTTAATTTTTCAGAATGTATTTTAAGGAATTTTTTTAAAAAAAACCAATATATGTAAAGAAAATATGAGAGAAAATTCAGAATTAATTTTATATTACATAGTAAAAATAGTTTTTGCGAGGAGTAAATTGATACTGAGTTATTCATACAAATCTTATAGTTTATAATGCATGAATATTTCACATTCAACGAATGCCCAACTTTACTATAGTTAGTTCACCAAGAGTTGGCATTTGGCTCCACCTACTCGGGCGCAGAGTTAATTTTAGCGCAGGATGGGAGAAACAGTTTCGCTGTTAAAAATGAGACAACCCTTAATGCGTGCCAAACGCAAACAGTGAATTCTTTTTCACTCACTTACTTCTCTTTATCATCCGCTATTATACCTTTCATTACTCTGGCTAATTGAATATATATTTTAAATTTAAAAACTGCTGTTTTCCCAACAAAATGTCTCAAAAGGGACTATCTTTTCACTCAAAAGAGAGAAATATCATCAAATTTATGAATTATTTAATGTTAAAAAAATACACATAAAGATTGCGAAATAAATATTTTTCTCATTCGATTACCAAATAGCAACCTTCTTCAGGTTTGTTAACATCCTTTTCCCCAAAATATAGCAAAATAGTATCGCTGGAAAACCGCGTGATGGAGGCAGTGTCAACTCCTGTTGAATGAACTATACCAATGTATAAGTCAAACCCCATGATTTTTGTAAAATTTTTGGAATTTGAAAAGTTTACTTTTCACCAGGACACACAATAGTAATGAATAGTTCTTTCCATTGAAATATTTTATTATAAAACGTGAGTTTTGACTGTTTAAATTTAGAAATTTTACTGTATATTTTCTTTTCAAAAGGGCAAAAATGTGTTTATGCATGTATCAGGTCTACTTTGATTTCATCAAGATAGGACTTTTTTTTTCAGTGCTGTTGCTGAAATTTCCTTTATTTTATTTTAATGTGTTTTTTGGTGAAAAATACTGAGGTTTGGTAAAATGCTTCACAAGTATTTTTCTTAAAGCAAAAATATGCAAATTTTTAAAAAAAATATATATATTGCTGACTTATATATTTAACAATCATTCTAATTTTTGAAGCTAATTAATCCTGTGATAATATTCAAGGAAAACTTTTTTAGAATTAAATAAACCTTTCTTAGTAGTATAGCAGCTAATCAGTTTCAGAATTAAAACATATTTAACATCTGGTTTAATATAAAACCACTTAGTGTCATTTAACAGGGAGTTTGAAATGTCTTAAAAATTTGTAGGGTTGATTTTTTACAAAGAGGAGTGTAGTTTTCTAATAATTGGCCTGAATTCTTACTTTTAGCTTGCCATTTTTATCTTACTTTACTCTCTGAAAACAGCAAACCACAGTGTGAAAGTGGGTACCATGCAAATTTATGCTAAATGAATGTCTTCATTTTTTGTTTTTATTCTGCGGATCAGTGATAGAGGAGAAAAAAGGACATTTTACGTAATTGTTATATTTGAAACTGGGTCACCATATGTAAGTTTGACTACTTATATTAAGTCTGATGGTTCCTGTCTTTTAGGTTTTTTAAGAAGTCAGAACAAAGTTTATGGCAGATTTTTTTCCATGGTAATAACGACTCAAATGTTAATTCAATTTATTGAGGAACATTAGTTTGTTTCTGACAAGTTTGCAAGCTTAGCATTCTTTGATGAATGTACAGAGAAAATAGACTCCTTTGCTAGTGACGTGAAGTTTTTAGAAATTGACAAATCTCAGGTGAGCGATAGAACTGTGTTTGTCGCACCTCCTGAGCCTATTGGCCAACCTCCTGGCCTAGAGTACAGGTACAAACAATTTAGTACTCTGAAACCTCAACTGTTTCATAAAAATCCAATGAAATCTGTCCTAAAGCTAATTGCTCAAGCTAGCAATGGCACGGCGATGCAAACAAGAAATCAGAAGTGCAGAAATTCTCTTTCTCCTACATTACATAAAGTGTAGAAAAAGTGAGTTCAGATAAACATAGAATAAGCCTTAAATATTCAATTACTGAGCAGAAAAATTAAAAATATACAAATAAAATAAGTTATGAGATGATAACTTGGGATTATACAACGGAGCAGTTTTCTTCTAATAATTTGTTTGCATTGTAATATTTTGAGCATTCGGTATGGCATCCTCATAATGAAATACAAACTTTTGGTTTGCCTGAACTTTTTATTTCGCTTAAATTTTGAATAAGTACTGAAGGAGAAAAGTAATTTGCAATGAACATTTTCTTCTGCAGTATGGCATCCTCATAATGAAATATTACATTTAAATAAAAATAATTTAGCTCAATTTTTTTTCTTCATATTTTCTATTTTTAATGTTCAAAAGCAGAAGAATCAAGGAGTTTGTAACAATATTTGAAAATGGTTAACTGAAGGATCGTCCAGAAATAACTTTGTTAAAAAAATAATAATTAGTGTTAGTTTACATTCAAAATTATTAAAACATTTCTTTAATTAAGAACAGTTTGTTTTGATTAAGAAGCATTAAACCAAAGTACAATTTTTAATAGTTCAATAGGTTTCCCACAGTCTTTAAAAATACTTAGTTTTGGTTCAAGGTTTTTAAAAGTCCTTAATTTTTAGTATCCCTTAAGTTAAAAGGAATAATTTTTCTGTCTTGTCAAAATATTTGAAACAAAATATCGTTTTTGTATCACCTAGAATGAGACCGTGTATCGAGGGTTGGGCATACATGAAGGGACGTGTGTGAGAGGGCGAGGGGAAGAAATCATGTCCTTCCTTCATTAATATATTGACTCTTTCATTAATATTTTCTTCCTTTTGTTTAGAATGGTACCCCATGAAGTGAGCGGAGCAATCTGAGTAAGTAAAGAATAGTATTGGTCAAGGGTGGTAGTTTTAAGGTATTTACGTAGAAGACCCACACTGACCTTCGAAATCGACAGAGTTCCAGAAATTCAGTTCTATTGGTAGTGCTTATGTTTATAGAAATGAAGTAAAGCCCTAAGAAAAGAAGTAACAGAAAAAAAATTTAATTAAAATCCATAAGGAAAACTAAGCATATTGTTACATGAAGCTCTTTTTATGCAGATTTGTAGGAGAAGTCACTTTTTAACACTCTTGACTCCATTGTAAAGCTGTGTTACAATCTTTTTTTCCTTTCTTTTACAGTCAGTTTAATTAATTTTCTCATGGTTTTTAAAATTTCGATATAACTACGATGCACAACATTAGAGTCATATAATTGTGATGCACAACATTGAATAATCATTTTTTGACTCGCTCAATTTACGTAAAATCCACGTGGCGTTTAGATAAGGCTTTTTTGGCAGTTATTGCTGTTGATTGATTTTTGAAAATTCTGATATATAATACGGGATATTCAAATCTCAAACTTAAGTATTCACTATTTGATACATTAATCTATCGTTTTCTCAATAAATTTTTCCACTGATATCATTATTGATTTCCGTATATATTTTCTAAAATCATGATATTTTTTAAAACCATATTATTTATTACAATGCATGAATCTCAAAACGTAAATTTAATTAGCCCCTTTTTGATGCATCCATATTCACGATATTATCTATCTTCTTTCAGTTATTGCCACGATCTCACATTTTTTAATTTTTTTATGTTCTAACGGCTTATAAAGTGTATTAAAAAAGGAATATGTAAGTATTTTCAATGTATATAATCTTTTATGTGTTGATGAGAAAAATTTATTAGCATCTGCAGTTTATTTTTCATCTTTATTTTATTTTTAGAAAGCAAACAAGCAAATGGGAGAAATCTATGAGAGACTCCTTTATAAAACATCTCTAAATCAGTTTCTAATAAAAATTATAAAATCTCTCAATTCATAAAATTGAGAGAATCTTGCAAGCAAAAAAAATTAACGAATTTGTTTTCAGTTCCTTGATTACCTATGCAGGGATTTATTCCATATTTTTAATATCATTGTATAAAATTCAAGTTTGTGACGAATATATTAATTTTGAAGTTTAAAACTTTATTCTTTTACTGATAAAAACGTTTATCAGAAAGATGACTACAGTAGTGACTACAAACCACTTTTGAAATGGAGTGACTACTTTTAGGAGATAAGCTTTGTTGGAGAACTTAGATAACACCTGTGTTTAAAATTATTTTGAATAAAAAATTGACTTATTTTAGCATGAGAAATTCTTTTATATGAGCCAGTTTCATACCAAAAATTTTTTACTCATTTGTTCTTTTCACCATTCTTTAATTTTTTATGTCTTTCTTGACAGCAAATATTCAATTTGAAAATCTATAAAATATTAGCGATTTTATTAAGCATTTACTGGTCTTTTATTTCCTCTAAGAAATAGAAGTACAGAGCACATATGTTTCCTCCCATTGAAATAACATCAAATATTCTCTTAGTTTTCCATGAGTGTATATCAAGCCGAAGTGATAAATTAGCTACCATTCTTAATGGCTGGTTAAAATATTAGTCATTTTATCTAATGACTAGATTATAAAAAGAAATTTGCTGCTCTACAGTATCAAAGGAAATTTTTATTAACGCTTCACTTTAGGAGAATTTTCTTTGCATCCATTAACAGACCGGCGAACATTTGTACCAATCTGATACGATAACTTAGTTGCATTTAAGCCTTAATTCTTTACTAAACTAACGTTAAAAGTGGTTGTCAGGAATAACTACAATTTAATTTCTTTTGTATTGCAGTACTCACTGTACAAACTACGAAAAAAATAGGGACTACAGTAGTTTTGCTACTTGTAAAATATTTTAGTATAGGTGCAAAAATTTGAATTTTAGCTTATTTACATTCAACTGTATATAGTCTTTAATTTTTTTAAACGTATTATTCCTTACATTGTTTAAGAATTAAAGAAAAATTAAAGTAACCTTATTTCTTTACTAAACTTACATTAAAAGTAGTTGTCAGGAATCACTACAATTATATTTCTTTTGTATTGCACTACTCACTGTACAAAGTACGAAAAAAAAAATAGGGACAACAATAGTTTTGCTGCTTGTAAAATATTTTAGTATAGGTGCAAAAATTTGAATTTTAGCTAATTCACATTCAATTGTATAGAGCTGTTTTTTTTTTTCCTTTATTTTTTTTAAACTTATAGAATAGATACAAAAATTTGAATTTCAGCTGATTATCATTCAACAGTATATAGTCTTTATTTGTTTTAAACTTATTATTTTTTAAGTTAAAGTGTGAATTATTTTTAAATTTATTATACGCAAATTCGTAATTTTATTTAGTATTTAAAATGTGTTGTATATTGATTATGTATGTATATTGATTGTGTAAAATTATGTATGAAATGTATTGAATATTGATTTTGTATATTGATCATGTTGTTACTCATTAGGGTTCAAACTTTTTAATATTAACTTGTTTTTTTAGATTACTAGAAAACATTCTGAAACTCTTACGATGTGGGCTAAGTAATTATTTGCTTAAGGCAATTTAAATATTCTTAAATTTATTCACTAATGACCAAGTATAATATATACTAACTATTGTTTTCTCTATCAATTATTACCCATGCATATAATATATTGACAATACAGAGAGATCGCTGATCTTAATATATAATTTTTGAATCCTTGTCAGAAGTGAAGAAAAATTTGCAATTTAAGGCAATAAAATTAATATTCAAATTATTAATTGCAACAACAAAAAAAAATTTAAATTATTTAAACTACACAAAAAGGAAAAAATTTGATTGAAATTAACTAATCATTGACAGGTAAATATATATTAAAAATATATAACCTGTTTGAGTATCAAAGAAAAATCAGAGAAAGTGAAACAAAAATATCAGAATGTTTTTGCCCCATATTTTTTAGTCCAATTGTCTTAAATAGTGATCCATCATATCCTGATAACTTTTTGTTTCTTCTTTTAAATATTAATTGACGACACTCTAATATGCATAATTCTTTTTAAAATCATTTTTGACAAAGATATTAATAATGTATATTCAGGGTGGTAATAACTGTGTATCCCACTTATTATTTAGTTTTTATTAGTAAAACTATTATAAAAATTCAATTATTGGGTTTTCGTTATTTACTACAAAAGCTATCAAAAGTGGTGCTGCAGTAATGTCTAAATCTTTAAACCAAATAAACTTTATTTCAAAATTGTTATCCAGTTCAACATTTTAATCATTTTGAAAGGCACAATATCAAAATGTGTATCTACTGTTCTCCCTAAGAATTTTTAAAAAGACGGCCTGCCCGCTCTGTACCCTATAAATGCCTTCATTTTGTAAAAGTAAGCCGCCATCCCTTAAAACACTGGCTTTTTATTCATATTCCATTTTGAAAAGAATTATTTCACTGTTTAAATAGTAATTACGCACTGGTAAAATTATTTGTTTATAGGTTTAATTTTGATTTCTATTTCAAATATTTACTTTGTTAAGATTATTTTCAACTTGCTAAATTTTTAAAGGTATCTCTTCTTTTTTTTTTTTTTTGAGCTGGGTATATTAATAAATTTTTTAAATTATTTTAAAATTATTTTTTTAAATAAATACCTTTTAATACCTGCCCATTTAAATGTTTATTTTCTAATAATTTCTGTTGAAGTTATAGAAAAAAGCTTTCAAGTTGTTTATCAATTAATAAATTTTTAGTGTACTTTTTTTGAAAAAAATTTATGCACAGAGATTGTCTCTTAGCCGTTTGCACAGAGAATGCCTTTAATTATTTTTACAAGCTACAAATTTTGATAATGAGAGAAAATTATATTTTGAAATCTGCACATAAAATAGTATAAGCCTGATTGTTGAGGATCTGATTCAGTTATTACATAATATTGCACATTTTGATAGATTTTTACGTTGCTGAGTTATCCGAGGGATAATTCTGGTGTATCCTATAAAAAGGGATAGCCTCTAATATTACCAATTTTTGTGCAACATATAAAGTGATAAATAGATTTAAATAGATAAAGTCTTTTAATAATAGTCTTTTGTGTTTCTATAGGTGAGTGGTGAATTATTGCTTTAGTTTATGGTTTATTCATTTGTAAAAAACTCACCATCCAAAAGCAGTGCACTTAGGCTTTCATTTGACGCTCTGGCTCAAATTCAAATAGATAAATTTTGCTAACCAGATGAGGTATTTTCATTGTTTTTTGAATTATTCCAATTTATCATCATTTTTTATTTGATTCCATTAAGAAAACATTAAGAACTTAGCAGCGATAGAAATTACTCATCCATTAAATTTGTGGGAGACTCTTACAAAATTCCTTCGCTGCCATGAGGCGAAAAAGGTGGTGACTAATTTATGCTGTGAATTATCATTAATTTTAAACTAATCATTTTTCTACATCTGTTTATATGCTGATTTTATTTTATTTATTGACTTGGAAAAATTAGCCATAAAGTCATGTTTA
Source organism: Parasteatoda tepidariorum (assembly GCF_982258835.1). Classification (NCBI taxonomy): domain Eukaryota; kingdom Metazoa; phylum Arthropoda; class Arachnida; order Araneae; family Theridiidae; genus Parasteatoda; species Parasteatoda tepidariorum. Next base: position 128,968,223 of record NC_141755.1, on the reverse strand, counting down.
CTATATCTTTATTTATTTTATTATTCACCACTTCAATTACTTCATTATTGACCATAACAAGCTTATGAATTGTAAAGATATTAACAACAAAATGTCTTTTTTTTTTCATGTAAGGTGATAATTTACTTAGTCATTTATAATTCAGTCAAATACATTTAATTTTCATTTGCCAATTAGTAGTATAAATTGTCTTACCATATTAAGTAATGCTTTATCATTCTGTATTTATGCTCATTTAAATTTTGAAATTGAATAAAAGTATTAGAACAAAAGATAAAATTTATATTTAGCTTATTGGTTTTGTTTAACTATTTTTTCATTACTTTATTTCAATAGCATTTTTTTCTTGTCACACATTGTATTTAATTTTTTATGTATCTCAATTAATTATTAAATATTTTCTTCAAACTTCAATCTCTGTTTTTTATCCGTGCATTCTGTTAAATTGATTTTAAATAAATCTTAGTTCTGGAACTAGGTTATTATTAGTTTACAGATTTAAACTTTTATTTTTCTTCAATAGTGTATTTTTTCATGGCTTGCATGTTAGTAACTAAAGTATACCATTTACTAAATAAGCAAGAAAGGTTTAAGCAATTAAAGTATATCTTGTCCTATGTTTAAGGCTCTTGAATTTAATTTTTTAAAGAAAAATTTTCTACCCAGAGAATATTGTTTTTATTTATTTATATTTTAAAAAAGCATTTCTTTTTATGAGAGATGCTTGAATTATTTTTTCTTAAATTTTTTTTTTTAAATATTCTATAGTGAGAGAATTTGTTATCATGAGTGATATTAAGAAATTTTAAAAATTTAGCTTTTTATTTATTTATTTGAGACATTTTTAATAATTTTTTGTGTGACTTAGTTGTTTTTTTTAAGAAGATTTTTTATTAGTAAACTTTAATTCTTCAACGAAACAAGTTCGCGAATATTTTAATATTTGTTTGATTTTATGCCTTCTTTTAATGGAGTGAAAGGTTTTAATTCTAAATTTTTCCTTAAATTGAGTGGTTTCGTTCCTTTTTTTTTAAGAGAGTATGTTTTTTTATAAAAAGACTTCATTTATTTTTAGCAAAAATTATATGGAACACAGTGAAAGAGCGTCCGGCTACCTAATTCCATACATTTCCCGATGGAAAGGCACTGCCACGTGTGTTTCGGAAACAAGGATTGGGACCCTTGGCTAATCTTTCACAATCAAGTTTATTCTAGTTTGATTTTCCATAAGAAAATTAATTCAATTTTATGTCAGAGAATGTGAATTTTATTATTTTTTTCAAATATTACTTTTATTTTACAAACCTACTTAACTAGCAGTAAAATATTTATTTTCTAAGATCATATTTTAAGTTTCATGTATTTTAAATTTGTTTTATTTGTAACCTATTTATAATCCCTGATTCCTTTTTTTTTATTTTAGCATTTCTTACCTTCAGTCACCATACTTCTACATAAATGAAATTAATTAATTAGGAATTTTGCATACTTTGCCTTATTTTATTTGAGTGATTCTATGTATTCTTTAACCCTGTATTATATGTTTATTGACGAATGTAAATTACTCAAAACTTTCTCAAGAACCAACTTTCAAAATGTGTAATTCTGCAATATCATGCCATGACATGACGTATCATTAAATTTCCACCATTATTCAACTGTATCACAATTTATGTTGGGATTGGCATTCCACCAGAAAATTAATTCTTGAAAGCATTGATAGCTCAATTCAAGATATAAAAATTAATTTACTTTCATTTTATGATTTAAATTTTATTGTAAATATATAATGTTAAAAATCATGTTAAAATGAGAAAAACTGAAACAAAACTTGACATGTAGTAAATTTTTTTGCACCATAAAAAATATTCAAGGACGATAATTGACAGAACACGAAGTCTAATTGAGAGTGTTGTTGTTGTTGCTGGCCCACACGGTTAGCGGAGCTAAACCAAGTCCATGACTCCAGAGACTCTGAAAAGTTTTCCGAAGTCATAGATGTGGAAGATGTGATCAATGAAGACCGGAGCACCAAAAGGCAGAAGGCTGACTCATCTCCTTCACCTGCATACTTTAGCTGGGCATAGTGGAATGGCCTTCACGCCTAGGGTGGCCCTACCAGGAGATTAAACTCCCGACGTACTTCTCCCATTCTTCCCAGTGGCACCACCCCGCCACGATGAGCGAGTATGCAGGACTTGAATTGAGAGTATTGACCTGTAGTGCACATATAAAAGAAGTATTTAAATAATTTCTGGAATTAAGCTGTACTCCATGCTGCACAATTTGTTTTCTCATTTTGAAAAAAGCTGAAAATTTATGATTCGTTTATTTTGTTCAGCTTACTTAGTATGTTACCTAATGTATCTCTTATCTTTCATGAAATAAATACTTATAAATAACAAAACACTATTTGGGCTTTTTTTTAAACTGTGTCTTTAATTTTGTTCAATGCATATTAAGTCTAATGAGTGTTCACATAAATTAGTTTATGTGAAATATTTATTTATACATTTTAAGGAAAATGATGTAGAGAGAATTTCCAAATTTCTGAAAAAATGAATTTATAAATCTTAAAACATTTGCATTACACCTTTTTCTGGAGCCTGTAGTGTGAGGACTAATTAGTATATATTTGTGCTGGTTTTCACGATGGAAGCATGTAACAAATTAAATAATTTACTTTCAACAAAACAAAGTCGCTTTTGTTTTTCATAAACCAGGAAATCCCTCATAGGAGACAGTGTTCATAAATGAGTCAATTTTCAGTTAGTTTTGTAATATTTTCGATTTGATTTCTTTAGCTCAAAATTTTATGTTTATTTTATGTATTTGGTTACCTGAAAAATTTATAAAAATTGGATTAGAAAATGCTTACTGTGAATGATAGATAAACAAAAAATAGAAATTTAGCCCATTCAATTCCAACACATGAGGTTGAATGTGCCATTGATAATTATGAATGGGTCACATGAAATTCTATTAAAAAGTAAGTATCAACTTCTTTTATTGACTAAATATAACAGATAATGATTTATCAAAATTAATTTTGCATCTGTTAAAATTTATATCCTTGGTTTGTCTTTGACTTAAGAACCCTGTCCATCTGAAACAAAAACTTATTTTAATTAAATTTCAAGTAATCAATTTCTAATAAACTAATATTCTGAAGAATTTATCATCCGGCAACATTTTTCTTTAGAAATGAATATAAATTATGCCTTTTGTACTGCCATTTAATCTAAAATCTTTAACAGCCATTTTAATAGTTTCGTACATCAAAAAAAAAAAAAAAAAACAATTCTTAATAGGAAAAAAAAAGCAAGCAAAATTGGGAAAATAATCTTCATAATCAGGGCAAAGGAGGTCCATTCAGTCGAACGTATACTTTTTGTACATGTATTCAGAATTGTGAAGATCATTTAAATTCAAACATTGACACATTTAAAGTTAGTCTACAAAAGGTTTTCTTGTTGTCATTAAATAACAGATATTTTTAGGTAGTATTTTGTTTGCAGAAAAAAAAAGAAGTCACAAATTTTTCACATTTGATGTGTTCGACAGAGCAAGTAACTCCACTTATCGGTAGCATTTAAATTTATTTCATGTAAATAAAAATACTTTTTCATATATTATTAGTGGCCAATTCATTACCACACTCCCCAATTTTTTATGTATATTAATTGTCACTTCAAAAGTGATATCTTGGCACAAAAAAACTGCGATGCAAAAACATAGATTTCGTTACATTTATATACCAAGTGTTTTTCATCAAATATTTAAATGCTTATATAAAAAATAATCTTTGTTTTATCAAAACAGATTTTAAGAATAACAGGTTTAAATTTAGAAAACTGTATTTTCAATTGAAATCACAAAACAGAAGCAGATTACAATAGTCTAATTATAAATTTGTAGCAAGTAATATGTATGCATAATGCATATACGTATAGTATATATGCATATACAGATGTGCAAAAAACTAAATTTTTGTACTTAATTACAACTACTTTATTATAAATATAGTTAACTACAACCACTTTACTACGTTACTACATTTTAAAAAATATAGCGATTACTTTCCTATCTTTGGAAGACGGACTTCGCTGGAGAACTTAAATCACACACGTGTTGAAAATGGTTTTGATTAAGGATATTGTTTATTTAAACATGAATTATTAAGAAATATTTATTCATGTTTACACGAGCGAGTATGTAATTCTAAACCATTTTTAACAAATTACTTTAATCTTCAGCTTTATGTATTTCTCAACAGTATTTAAGAAACACTAACAAATCATAAATTATTTTCAATTTTGATAGGTGTTTAATGCTTTTTTATTTACTCTAAAATACAAAGTGATTCAAAAATTACACAGAATGTATATATTCCCTTCTATTGAATTAACATCAATGCTTCAGAAATGTACATTTACATATAATTTTAAACACAACAATAATTTTATTTTTAAAAGTGAGACAAAAATAATTATGCATTATATAGAAATAATTTTTTATTTAAAAATGAATTAAACATAATGTTCTGAGAAGAAACTCTTCAACATAGGAATTCAAATTAGCATTTGGTGGATGTATAATGTCAAGGAGAAAAATATTTTTTTGACACAACAAGGTTTTCAACATATTGAGTGTATTCTGTAATACACAATTCTCATTGCATCCTGATATATTCAAGTAAAAGCTTAATCCTTAATTAGAAAATATTCTTTGATTGTTGAATAATTTTCCTTCGATGCATTTTTTAAGAGATATGTCTTAACAAAACAAAAATAAGTTATATAAAAGCTGACTTTTTTTCATAAGAATTTGAAAAATCAACAATCCTGCTCATTAGTCAAACATTTTAAAAAGGTAGACATTTCTTTATATTGCGGACAATTTTAGTTACAATAACCAGATATTATAATAATAATTTTTATTTTTATCCAACTTTTATCTGGGGTAGAAAATTCTTCATTGATGATACCACTACAATTCATTTATCAGTAAAAATAATTGTGACAATTTATTTCAAGTTTCCAGCCAACATTAGTTTCTATAAGTACGTCTTAGAATAAAACAGGAACAGGACCTAGAATAACACAACAATAAAACCTATTTTATACTTTTTACATATGCTGTACTCTTACTTACCACTAAAAAATAAATAAAAAGGCAAAAATAAAAATTATCAAAAGAAAATGTATCTCATTTATTTATCATTTCTTGAAGATACATAATTAGGAAGATACATAACATGAAGATACATAATTTAAGGGAAAGCTGCTATTTTATGGAATATCTATCCAAGGTACTTAATTCACTTTATATACAAGCTTACTACTATTTCAACTATTTCAGTTTAAATAAATTTCAATTTAGAATTTAATGCTACTGTATTTAATTAAAAACTTCTTAAATTTAGAAAATATGTCCAATAGTACGTTAGTAGAAGTCATTTGATTGAAACACTGATAAGTATTGAACAATAGAAGCTAGCACTTGACTTGAAGAAAAGCCGCAGTTTTGGGAAACTAACTTTTATCGAAGAACGCAAGGATTTTGTGTCACTTTGATGATTGTTCTCTCTCTAAAAATTAAATATTGTGCCCTCTTTCCCTGCCTAAGACCTGTTTTTATCCTTCCTCTCGGCAACGACGTTATATATATATATAAAGGAATGCATCAACGTGACACATAAAAAAAAATCAAGATACTAAAAGAAAGAGCCAGAGCAGATTTACAAAGACATACTGTTAGCTCAAAAGGCATAATATAAAATTTACCATTTAATTCAGTCAATTGAGCATAAAAATATTATACAATCGTATAAACTTAAAATACAACACTCTGTTAATCTTTAAAGACATTCTAATTTATAAAATTTGAAACACAAGAAAGATTTATTTTTTAAAAGTTGCTGACTCAATTTTAACTGTTAGTCTTTAAGATGACTTTGTATGATGTGCAAGACATTCCAAAGATTAATATTTTTCAGAAATATTATTTCAATGCCCACCACTTTTGGCAACATATGGCACGTGACAGGCACTAATGTTTATTTCTGTTTTGTGGGTCCCATTAAGGTGGATCAACGTCACCCTTAAAAGGACAGATAGATTACATCTATGCACTAAGCGGGATTCGAACCCAGAACCTTCCAGGTACAAGACCAATTACAGCGTAGTCAACACTTTAAAAAACATAAAACACCATATTTGAATTAATTGTATTTATTTATTAACACAATAAAATATGACATATATCCAAATTTTAGTACAGTATTTATTTCAAATCAATTCTTGAAAGTGGTTAGGATTAGTGACTTTGATTGTGTCCCAATATGAAATTTAAACATAAAATGCCAATTATCTACATGCATTCTTCTCAACAAAAATTACAAATTCAATAGTATACAAATCTTACTTTCTGTTTTAAATTAATTATAATAAAAAAAAAGTTGTGTTATCTTCCGTAGTAGGCAAAAAAGAAAAGAAACTTGATTTGCAGCATTTTTGAAAACAATTTACAAAAACAGCTCCTTTTTTTAAATTAACTTTTATTGAGTACACACGTAAGTACATTAATACTGATAAAAATGATCCAGAAATTAAGCATTCAATGTACTTTTTATTCCCATTTAAAATATAATTGATTTATTCTAAGAAAAAAAATGCAGTTTTCAACTTTATTAAAGAAACAAAGCACTATTAATTCAGGTTATAAAGTAGCAGTAATGGATAAGCAAGCGCAAATAATTCATGTAATGAGCATTAAACGGTTTAACTCTATTTCAGTTGATTTGAAATGAGGTCAAGAATCTTCAAAGACAGTATTTGGCCGCTTTCAATCAAATAGTAAAGGAATAGAATATAAATGCCCCTTTAACACAAAAAAGACAGTCTTACAGTAACAATATTTTACGAAATCAGACACAAAAATGCACTTTCTCAGAGTAAACCAACTTTTTTTTTTAGTGATGTAGATGTCTGACCCCCAAGATATTGGGGGCAGCCGGAACTCTGGAAGTATGGTTCCAATAGTTTGGACAGAAGAGAATTCCAAACTTTGGATTCCTTCATGTTAATATTTTTTTTTTTTAGCACTTTTTAAACGGATTGAAAGATTTTTGTTCACAGTTGTAAAATTCGTTTATTTAAATTTAATTCCACTCAAAATATATCTTTTAGTAAATGATCATTGGTTTTTTATTTAATATAAGTCTTAAAATTTTTGAATTGTATAGTAAATAATTTTTTTACATCATTTTAAAGACTGCAATTTTAAATAGCAAAATTTCAGTGAAATCGGTCAATTAGTGAAAAGTTAAATTTTGAAAAAAATTTCTACGTTGCAGTTCAATTTTTCGACTATTATTAAATAAAATAATTAGCATTTACTATAAGCTATATTTTGCATAGAATTTTCTTTTGGATAAACGAATTTTATAACTGAGAGCAAAAATGTTTCAAATTCTTTTTGTAAGTTTTCGAGATATGGTGAAATACACAAAAAGTAAAATTAACATTAATTGTTCTAAACTTTGGACAGCTCTCTTGACGAAACTATTGGGACATTACCTCCCAGAACTACAACGCACTGCTGTGCTAGTTTTGGAGCTCCGTCTTTCGAAAGCGCTATGCATACTTTCCAGAAAAACGTTAGTTATATAGCAGATAAATGAGAACAATAAAGTGTAAGCGCGGTCACATTTTCATTATTTATTCATTTTGTACACGAAACTAGCGTTAAGGTAATATATTAAACTTTTTTAAATGAAAATGAATAATACAAAAAGCAGAGCCGTTTTGGGGGCCCTCGGCCTGCCTTCATTAGGGGGCGCTTTATGAGTAATTTCAAAGAAAAAATTTTACTTTTGAATAATTTTTATTTTAAGAAAGTAAAACATTGATACATTATTATAAAAGCTTTAATTACATTATTTTCATCAAAAGTTTAAGGTAGCAATACTTTCACGCGTTTTGAGAGGTGAAGACTTCTATCACATTGCTGAAATCAATTTCCAGCACATCATGTTCAATGCTCATGTTGATTAATTCTTTCTTAAGTCATTTTTTAGTTCATTTTTTATCAAGTTTAGTATGGAGAATGAGCGTGCGCCACTGCATCTAGCTATCATGAATGACAATTGTCCAATGTCACGCTTGAAAAAAATATGACAAACGTCAATGTATGGAAAAGTGTCTTCGAGATTGTTGTTTTTTACTATTTTATGCATCGATTCCAAATTCATCTAACTTATTCTTCTAGGCCAAATCATGCTTGAAATGTTCTAATTATAGATCTAGCTCTTTTTCGTTTATATCACTGGCATAAAATGTTCAAAATTTGTAACGGTGAAGCGTTTGTTCCATGGACTTTATTTTTTATTCCATTATGCGATTTTTCACTAAGAATGACACTTGATTTTAAACACAGAACACATTTCGCATGCTAAACTATCGTGAAAATATTGTAAAAGGAGTTTTAGGAAATAATGTAATATAAATAAACTAATTTTCCTGAATTTTTCCATTTTTTAAGCATTATTTGAAATTTCCCGAATAAAAAAAAATTATTTATTACAAATAGGATACATTAATATATCGAAAAACACAAAAAATAAATAATATAATGTAAAAAAAAAACAAGAGAAAAGAATATAAAAATTTTTAACAATTAACCTCAGCCATGGTTCGAACCCACACCTCATCGCTAAGGCGTAGGTCACTAGCACGCGGTCTTAGCCGTTGAACCACGTTTATACGGAGATCGGGCTACTACATAGCTTCAAGTACCCTCTCCCGGTGAGCTAAACAAAAGACTTAAGGGGAGTTTGCTGCCCCCCTAATAGGTCTATAAAAATTTTGCTTTGTAGGGTGGTTCGGCTCCTAGAGGCCAAATTTCCGTCCGAGTTTGAAATTTATAGCTTAATATTAAAGGCAGTTAGATGGACTTGAAATTTGAACCTTTTTCCCGCCATTTAATTTTATTTTTAATTCCATTATGCGTTCTTTCACCAAGAAAGACACTTGATTTAAAGCATGGAAGACATATCGAATGCTAAACTATCGTGAAAGTACTGTAAAAGGAGTTTTAAAAAAAAATATAATAAAAATAAACTAATTTTCCAGGAATTTTCGAGTTTCTAAGCATTTTTTTATATTTCCCGAATAAAAAAAATTATTTTTTTTGTATAGGATTCTTTAATATCTGAAAACACAATAAATAAATAATATAATGTAAAAAAAAAACAAAAGAAAAATATAAAAAATATTAAAAATTACCCTCAGATGTGGTTCGAACCCGCACTCCTTCGCTTAAGGTGTAAATCACTAGCACGCGGTCTTAGCCGTTGAACCACGTTTAGACGAAGATAGGACTATTACATAGCTTCAAGTACCCTCTCCCGGTGAGCTAAACAAAAGACTTAAGAGGAGTTTGCAGCCCCCCTAATAGGTCTATAAAAATTTTGCTTTGTAGGGTGGTTCGGCTCTTAGAGGCCAAATTTCCGTCCGAGTTTGAAATTTATAGCTTAATATTAAAGGCAGTTAGATGGACTTGAAATTTGAACCTTTTTCCCGCCATTTTATCCTGTTTTTTGTTCTATTATGCGTTCTTTCTCCAAGAAAGACAATTGATTTCAAACACAGGACACATTTCACATGCTAAACTATCGTGAAAATATTGTAAAAGGAGTTTTAAAAAAAATATAATAAAAATAAACTAATTTTCCAGGAATTTTCGAGTTTCTAAGCATTTTTTTATATTTCCCGAATAAAAAAAATTATTTTTATTTATAGGATCCTTAAATATATCGAAAAACACAGTAAATAAATAATATAATGTAAAATAAAAAAAAGAAATTTTTTTTTGTGAAAATAAATCTTTGCCGGGGTTCGAACCCGCACTCCATCGCTTAAGGAGTAAAGTTACTAACACGCGGTCTTAGCCGTTGAACCACGTTTAGACGGAGATCGGGCTACTACATAGCTTCAAGTACCCTCTCCCGGTGAGCTAATCAAAAGACTTAAGGGGAGTTTGCAGCCCCCCTAATAGGTCTATAAAAATTTTGCTTCACAGGGTGGTTTAGCTCTTAAAGGCCAAATTTCCGTCCAAGTTTGAAATTTATAGCTTAATATTAAAGGCAGTTAGATGGACTTGAAATTTGAACCTTTTTCCCGCAATTTTATCCTGTTTTTTGTTCTATTATGCGTTCTTTCTCCAAGAAAGACAATTGATTTCAAACACAGGACACATTTCACATGCTAAACTATCGTGAAAATATTGTAAAAGGAGTTTTAAAAAAAATATAATAAAAATAAACTAATTTTCCAGGAATTTTCGAGTTTCTAAGCATTTTTTTATATTTCCCGAATAAAAAAAATTATTTTTATTTATAGGATCCTTAAATATATCGAAAAACACAGTAAATAAATAATATAATGTAAAATAAAAAAAAGAAATTTTTTTTTGTGAAAATAAATCTTTGCCGGGGTTCGAACCCGCACTCCATCGCTTAAGGAGTAAAGTTACTAACACGCGGTCTTAGCCGTTGAACCACGTTTAGACGGAGATCGGGCTACTACATAGCTTCAAGTACCCTCTCCCGGTGAGCTAATCAAAAGACTTAAGGGGAGTTTGCAGCCCCCCTAATAGGTCTATAAAAATTTTGCTTCACAGGGTGGTTTAGCTCTTAAAGGCCAAATTTCCGTCCAAGTTTGAAATTTATAGCTTAATATTAAAGGCAGTTAGATGGACTTGAAATTTGAACCTTTTTCCCGCCATTTTATCTTGTTTTTTGTTCTATTATGCGTTCTTTCTCCAAGAAAGACAATTGATTTCAAACACAGGACACATTTCACATGCTAAACTATCGTGAAAATATTGTAAAAGGAGTTTTAAAAAAAATATAATAAAAATAAACTAATTTTCCAGGAATTTTCGAGTTTCTAAGCATTTTTTTATATTTCCCGAATAAAAAAAATTATTTTTATTTATAGGATCCTTAAATATATCGAAAAACACAGTAAATAAATAATATAATGTAAAATAAAAAAAATAAAAAAAAAATTTTTGTGAAAATAAATCTTTGCCGGGGTTCGAACCCGCACTCCTTCGCTTAAGGAGTAAAGTTACTAACACGCGGTCTTAGCCGTTGAACCACGTTTAGACGGAGATCGGGCTACTACATAGCTTCAAGTACCCTCTCCCGGTGAGCTAATCAAAAGACTTAAGGGGAGTTTGCAGCCCCCCTAATAGGTCTATAAAAATTTTGCTTCACAGGGTGGTTTAGCTCTTAAAGGCCAAATTTCCGTCCAAGTTTGAAATTTATAGCTTAATATTAAAGGCAGTTAGATGGACTTGAAATTTGAACCTTTTTCCCGCCATTTTATCTTGTTTTTTGTTCTATTATGCGTTCTTTCTCCAAGAAAGACAATTGATTTCAAACACAGGACACATTTCACATGCTAAACTATCGTGAAAATATTGTAAAAGGAGTTTTTAAAAAAATATAATAAAAATAAACTAATTTTCCAGGAATTTTCGAGTTTCTAAGCATTTTTTTATATTTCCCGAATAAAAAAAATTATTTTTATTTATAGGATCCTTAAATATATCGAAAAACACAGTAAATAAATAATATAATGTAAAATAAAAAAAAGAGAAAAAAATTTTTTGAAAATAAATCTCTGCCGGGGTTCGAACCCGCACTCCTTCGCTTAAGGAGTAAGTTACTAACACGCGGTCTTAGCCGTTGAACCACGTTTAGACGGAGATCGGACTACTACATAGCTTCAAGTACCCTCTCCCGGTGAGCTAATCAAAAGACTTAAGGGGAGTTTGCAGCCCCCCTAATAGGTCTATAAAAATTTTGCTTCACAGGGTGGTTTAGCTCTTAAAGGCCAAATTTCCGTCCAAGTTTGAAATTTATAGCTTAATATTAAAGGCAGTTAGATGGACTTGAAATTTGAACCTTTTTCCCGCCATTTTATCTTGTTTTTTGTTCTATTATGCGTTCTTTCTCCAAGAAAGACAATTGATTTCAAACACAGGACGCATTTCACATGCTAAACTATCGTGAAAATATTGTAAAAGGAGTTTTAAAAAAAATATAATAAAAATAAACTAATTTTCCAGGAATTTTCGAGTTTCTAAGCATTTTTTTATATTTCCCGAATAAAAAAAATTATTTTTATTTATAGGATCCTTAAATATATCGAAAAACACAGTAAATAAATAATATAATGTAAAATAAAAAAAATAAAAAAATTTTTTTGTGAAAATAAATCTTTGCCGGGGTTCGAACCCGCACTCCTTCGCTTAAGGAGTAAAGTTACTAACACGCGGTCTTAGCCGTTGAACCACGTTTAGACGGAGATCGGGCTACTACATAGCTTCAAGTACCCTCTCCCGGTGAGCTAATCAAAAGACTTAAGGGGAGTTTGCAGCCCCCCTAATAGGTCTATAAAAATTTTGCTTCACAGGGTGGTTTAGCTCTTAAAGGCCAAATTTCCGTCCAAGTTTGAAATTTATAGCTTAATATTAAAGGCAGTTAGATGGACTTGAAATTTGAACCTTTTTCCCGCCATTTTATCTTGTTTTTTGTTCTATTATGCGTTCTTTCTCCAAGAAAGACAATTGATTTCAAACACAGGACGCATTTCACATGCTAAACTATCGTGAAAATATTGTAAAAGGAGTTTTAAAAAAAATATAATAAAAATAAACTAATTTTCCAGGAATTTTCGAGTTTCTAAGCATTTTTTCATATTTCCCGAATAAAAAAAATTTTTTTTATTTATAGGATCCTTAAATATATCGAAAAACACAGTAAATAAATAATATCATGTAAAATAAAAAAAAGAGAAAAAATTTTTTTGAAAATAAATCTCTAACGGGGTTCGAACCCGCACTCCTTCGCTTAAGGAGTAAGTTACTAACACGCGGTCTTAGCCGTTGAACCACGTTTAGACGGAGATCGGGCTACTACATAGCTTCAAGTACCCTCTCCCGGTGAGCTAATCAAAAGACTTAAGGGGAGTTTGCAGCCCCCCTAATAGGTCTATAAAAATTTTGCTTCACAGGGTGGTTTAGCTCTTAAAGGCCAAATTTCCGTCCAAGTTTGAAATTTATAGCTTAAAATTAAAGGCAGTTAGATGGACTTGAAATTTGAACCTTTTTCCCGCCATTTTCGGGTAAATTTCGGGTCCGCAGACACGGATACGAATCACCCAGTATCTTCCTTTAATATTAACTTATAATTTTCAAACTCGGCAAGAGATTGGAGATTAATATACTAAACAATCGTACTAAAGAGAATTTTTATAGACATATTAGGGGACATACAATGGCCCATAATAGGTTCCATTAGGTACCCGCTTTAAAGTTCTTTAAGCTTGATATTCGCGGCAGAAGTGTGTAAGGCATAGCGTGGTTGGAAGAGCGACGGGGTAGTAAGCATAGAGGCTGGGGATCGATACTGGCAGAAGATTAATTTTTAAAACTGCGATACCGGTCAAGGGTTAATTTTTATTTATTTATTCTATATTATTTTTTTTTGATATCTTTTTCAATATTTTTACGTGAATGAAGTGTTCAATATATAAGAATTATTATTTTTCTTTGGGAAAAAGCAAATAATTGCTAAAAAACGGGTAAATTTCGGGTCCGCAGACACGGATACGAATCACCCAGTATCTTCCTTTAATATTAACTTATAATTTTCAAACTCGGCAAGAGATTGGAGTTTAATATACTAAACAATCGTACGAAAGAGAATTTTTATAGACATATTAGGGGACATACAATGGCCCATAATAGGTTCCATTAGGTACCCACTTTAAAGTTCTTTAAGCTTGATATTCGCGGCAGAAGTGTGTAAGGCATAGCGTGGTTGGAAGAGCGACGGGGTAGTAAGCATAGAGGCTGGGGATCGATACTGGCAGAAGATTAATTTTTAAAACTGCGATACCGGTCAAGGGTTAATTTTTATTTATTTATTCTATATTATTTTTTTTTGATATCTTTTTCAATATTTTTACGTGAATGAAGTGTTCAATATATAAGAATTATTATTTTTCTTTGGGAAAAAGCAAATAATTGCTAAAAAACGGGTAAATTTCGGGTCCGCAGACACGGATACGAATCACCCAGTATCTTCCTTTAATATTAACTTATAATTTTCAAACTCGGCAAAAGATTGGAGTTTAATATACTAAACAATCGTACGAAAGAGAATTTTTATAGACATATTAGGGGACATACAATGGCCCATAATAGGTTCCATTAGGTACGCGCTTTAAAGTTCTTTAAACTTGATATTCGCGGCAGAAGTGTGTAAGGCATAGCGTGGTTGGAAGAGCGACGGGGTAGTAAGCATAGAGGCTGGGGATCGATACTGGCAGAAGATTAATTTTTAAAACTGCGATACCGGTCAAGGGTTAATTTTTATTTATTTATTTTATATTATTTTTTTTGATATCTTTTTCAATATTTTTACGTGAATGAAGTGTTCAATATATACGAATTATTATTTTTCTTTGGGAAAAAGCAAATAATTGCTAAAAAACGGGTAAATTTCGGGTCCGCAGACACGGATACGAATCACCCAGTATCTTCCTATAATATTAACTTATAATTTTCAAACTCGGCAAGAGATTGGAGTTTAATATACTAAACAATCGTACGAAAGAGAATTTTTATAGACATATTAGGGGACATACAATGGCCCATAATAGGTTCCATTAGGTACGCGCTTTAAAGTTCTTTAAAGGAAGATACTGGGTGATTCGTATCCGTGTCTGCGGACCCGAAATTTACCCGTTTTTTAGCAATTATTTGCTTTTTCCCAAAGAAAAATAATAATTCTTATATATTGAACACTTCATTCACGTAAAAATATTGAAAAAGATATCAAAAAAAATAATATAGAATAAATAAATAAAAATTAACCCTTGACCGGTATCGCAGTTTTAAAAATTAATCTTCTGCCAGTATCGATCCCCAGCCTCTATGCTTACTACCCCGTCGCTCTTCCAACCACGCTATGCCTTACACACTTCTGCCGCGAATATCAAGTTTAAAGAACTTTAAAGCGCGTACCTAATGGAACCTATTATGGGCCATTGTATGTCCCCTAATATGTCTATAAAAATTCTCTTTCGTACGATTGTTTAGTATATTAAACTCCAATCTCTTGCCGAGTTTGAAAATTATAAGTTAATATTAAAGGAAGATACTGGGTGATTCGTATCCGTGTCTGCGGACCCGAAATTTACCCGTTTTTTAGCAATTATTTGCTTTTTCCCAAAGAAAAATAATAATTCTTATATATTGAACACTTCATTCACGTAAAAATATTGAAAAAGATATCAAAAAAAATAATATAGAATAAATAAATAAAAATTAACCCTTGACCGGTATCGCAGTTTTAAAAATTAATCTTCTGCCAGTATCGATCCCCAGCCTCTATGCTTACTACCCCGTCGCTCTTCCAACCACGCTATGCCTTACACACTTCTGCCGCGAATATCAAGTTTAATATTAACTTATAATTTTCAAACTCGGCAAGAGATTGGAGTTTAATATACTAAACAATCGTACGAAAGAGAATTTTTATAGACATATTAGGGGACATACAATGGCCCATAATAGGTTCCATTAGGTACGCGCTTTAAAGTTCTTTAAACTTGATATTCGCGGCAGAAGTGTGTAAGGCATAGCGTGGTTGGAAGAGCGACGGGGTAGTAAGCATAGAGGCTGGGGATCGATACTGGCAGAAGATTAATTTTTAAAACTGCGATACCGGTCAAGGGTTAATTTTTATTTATTTATTCTATATTATTTTTTTTGATATCTTTTTCAATATTTTTACGTGAATGAAGTGTTCAATATATAAGAATTATTATTTTTCTTTGGGAAAAAGCAAATAATTGCTAAAAAACGGGTAAATTTCGGGTCCGCAGACACGGATACGAATCACCCAGTATCTTCCTTTAATATTAACTTATAATTTTCAAACTCGGCAAGAGATTGGAGTTTAATATACTAAACAATCGTACGAAAGAGAATTTTTATAGACATATTAGGGGACATACAATGGCCCATAATAGGTTCCATTAGGTACGCGCTTTAAAGTTCTTTAAACTTGATATTCGCGGCAGAAGTGTGTAAGGCATAGCGTGGTTGGAAGAGCGACGGGGTAGTAAGCATAGAGGCTGGGGATCGATACTGGCAGAAGATTAATTTTTAAAACTGCGATACCGGTCAAGGGTTAATTTTTATTTATTTATTCTATATTATTTTTTTTGATATCTTTTTCAATATTTTTACGTGAATGAAGTGTTCAATATATAAGAATAATTATTTTTCTTTGGGAAAAAGCAAATAATTGCTAAAAAACGGGTAAATTTCGGGTCCGCAGACACGGATACGAATCATCCAGTATCTTCCTTTAATATTAACTTATAGTTTTCAAACTCGGCAAGAGATTGGAGTTTAATATACTAAACAATCGTACGAAAGAGAATTTTTATAGACATATTAGG
This sequence comes from Parasteatoda tepidariorum, assembly GCF_982258835.1. Lineage (NCBI taxonomy): Eukaryota > Metazoa > Arthropoda > Arachnida > Araneae > Theridiidae > Parasteatoda > Parasteatoda tepidariorum. The sequence continues at coordinate 128,951,673 of NC_141755.1, read as the reverse complement.
GGACATACAATGGCCCATAATAGGTTCCATTAGGTACGCGCTTTAAAGTTCTTTAAACTTGATATTCGCGGCAGAAGTGTGTAAGGCATAGCGTGGTTGGAAGAGCGACGGGGTAGTAAGCATAGAGGCTGGGGATCGATACTGGCAGAAGATTAATTTTTAAAACTGCGATACCGGTCAAGGGTTAATTTTTATTTATTTATTCTATATTATTTTTTTTGATATCTTTTTCAATATTTTTACGTGAATGAAGTGTTCAATATATAAGAATTATTATTTTTCGTTGGGAAAAAGCAAATAATTGCTAAAAAACGGGTAAATTTCGGGTTCGCAGACACGGATACGAATCATCCAGTATCTTCCTTTAATATTAACTTATAGTTTTCAAACTCGGCAAGAGATTGGAGTTTAATATACTAAACAATCGTACTAAAGAGAATTTTTATAGACATATTAGGGGACATACAATGGCCCATAATAGGTTCCATTAGGTACCCGCTTTAAAGTTCTTTAAGCTTGATATTCGCGGCAGAAGTGTGTAAGGCATAGCGTGGTTGGAAGAGCGACGGGGTAGTAAGCATAGAGGCTGGGGATCGATACTGGCAGAAGATTATTTTTTAAAGCTGCGATACCGGTCAAGGGTTAATTTTTATTTATTTATTCTATATTATTTTTTTTACAATATTTTCACGAAAGTTTAGCATCCAAAAAATTCTCTATGTTTAAAATCAAGCGTCTTTCTCGGTGAAAGAACGCATAAAGGTATAAATAATAAAACGAAATAAAATGGCGGGAAAAAGGCTCAAATTTCAAGTTCGTCTAACTCCCTTTAATATAAAGCTATAATTTTCAAACTCGGGCGGAAAGTTGGCCTCTATGTCCCAAACCACCCTACCGAGAAAATTTTTTATAGACCATATAGGGGGGCCACGAAGTCCCCTCAAGTATTTTTTCTTAGCGAACCGGGAGAGGGTACTTGAAGCTAAGTAGTAGACTGATCTCCGTATAAACATGGTACAACGGCTAAGACCGCGTGTTAGTGGCTTACGCCTTAAGCGAGGTGGTGCAGGTTCGAACCCCGGCCGAGGGCAATTTTTAAAATTTCTTATATTTTTTTCTTTTGTCTTTTTTTACTTTATATTATTTATTTAATGTGTTTTTCGATATATTAAAGGATCCTATATGTAAAAAATAATTTTTTTTTCCTGGAAATTTCAAATAATGCTCAGAAACTCGAAAAATCCCGGAAAATTAGTTAATTTTCATGATATTATTTTTTTAAATTTCTTTTACAATATTTTCACGATTGTTTAGCATGCGAAATGTGTTCTGTGTTTGAAATCAAGTGTCTTTCTTGGTGAAAGAACGCATAATGGAATAAAAAATAAAATAAAATGGCGGGAAAAAGATTCAAATTTCAAGTCCATCTAACTCCCTTTAATTTAAAGCTATAAATTTAAATCTCGGGCGGAAAGTTGGCCTCTATGAGCCAAACCAACCTACCAAGAAAATTTTTTATACACCATATAGGGGGGGCAGAAAATGCCCCTTAAGTTTTTTGTTTAGCTAACCGGGAGAGGGTGCTTGAAGCTATGTAGTAGCCTTATCCCCGTATAAACGTGGTTCAACGGCTACGACCGCGTGCTAGTGACTTACGCCTTAAGAGAGGGGGTGCAGGTTCGAACCCAGGCAGAGGTCAATTTTTAAAATTGTTTACATTTTTTTCTTTTAATTTTTTTTTTACATTATATTATTTATTTAATGTGTTTTTCGATATATTACAGGATCCTATATGTAAAAAATATTTTTTTTTATTCTTGCAATTTCAAATAATGCTTAAAAACTCGAAAAATTAGTTTATTTTTATCATATTATTTTTTTAAAACTTCTTTTACAATATTTTCACGATAGTTTAGCATGCGAAATGTATTCCGTGTTTGAAATCAAGTGTCTTTCTTAGTGAAAGAACCCATAATGGAATAAAAAATAAAATAAAATGGCGGGAAAAAGTTCAAATTTACAGTCCGTCTAACTCCCTTCAATTGAAAGCTATAATTTTAATACTCGGGCGGAAAGTTTGCCTCTATGGGCCAAACCACACTACCAAGAAAACTTTTTATAGACATATAGGGGGGGCAGAAAATGCCCCTTAAGTTTTTTGTTTAGCTAACCGGGAGAGGGTACTTGAATCTATGTGGTAGCACGATCCCCGTATAAACGTGGTTCAACGGCTAAGACCGCATGCGAGTGACTTACGCCTTAAGCGAGGTGGCGCGAGTTCGAACCCCGGCTGTAGTCATTTTTTTTTTTAAAAATTTTCATTTGTTTTTTTTCGCATTTTATTATTTATTTAATGTGTTTTTCGATATATTATAGGATCCTATATGTAAAAAATATTTTTTTTAATCGTGCAATTTCAAACAATGCTTAAAAACTCGAAAAATTAGTTTATTTTTATCATATTATTTTTTTAAACTTCTTTTGCAATATTTTCACGATAGTTTAGCATGCGAAATGTGCTCTGTGTTTAAAATCAAGTGTCTTTCTTAGTGAAAGATCGCATCATGGAATAAAAAATAAAGAGCAAGGAACTAACGTTTCACCGTTATAAATTTTGAACATTTTATGCCAGTGATATAGATGAAAAAGAGCTAGAGCTATAATTAGAACATTTCAAGCATGATTTGGCCTAGTAGAATAAGTTAGATAAATTTGGAATAGATGCATAAAATAGTAAAAAACAACAATCTCGGAGACACGTTTCCATACATTGACGTTTGTAATATTTTTTTCAAGCGTGACATTGGACAATTGTCACTCATGATAACTAGATGTAGTGGCGCACGTTCATTCTCCATACTGAACTTGATAAAAAATGAACTAAAAATGACTTAAGAAAGAATGATTTTCCATGAGCATTGAAAATGATGTGCTGGAAATTGATTTTGGCAATGTGATAGAGGGCTTCACCTCTCAAAACGCGTAAAAAGTATTGCTACCTTAAACTTTTGATGAAAATAATGTAAATAAAGCTTTTATAATAATGTATCAATGTTTTACTTTCTTAAAATAAAAATTATTCAAAAGCAAAATTTTTTCTTTGAAATTACTCATAAAGAGCCCCCTAATGAAGGCAGGCCGAGGGCCCCCAAAACGGCTCTGTTAACAATTAATGTTAATTTTACTTTCTGTGTATTTCACTATATCTCAAAAAATTATAAAAAGAATTTGAAAAATTTTTGTTCTCAGTTATAAAATTAGTTTATCCAAAAGAAAATTCTATGCAAAATATAACTTATAGTAAATGCTCATTATTTTATATAATAATAGTCGAAAAATATTTATAATAATATATATTAATAACTGCAAGGTAGAAATTTTTTTCAAAATTTAACTTTTCACTAATTGACCGATTTAACGAAATTTTGCTATTTAAAATTGCATTCCTTAAAATGATGTAAAAAAATTTTCTACTATACAATTCAAAAATTTTAAGACTTATGTTAAATAAAAAAAACAATGATCATTTACTAAAAGATATATTTTGAGTGGAATTAAATTTAAATAAACGAATTTTACAATTGTGAGCAAAAATCTTTCAATTCGTTTAAAAAGTAGTCAAAAAAAAATTTAACATGAAGGGATCCAAATTTTGGAATTCTCTTCTGTCCAAACTATTGGAACCGTATCTCCAGAGTTCCGGTTGCCCCCAATATCTTGGGGGCCAGACATTTGCATCACTAAAAAAAAAAAAAAGCTGGCTTATTCAGAGAAAGTGCATTTTTGTGTCTGATTTCGTAAAATATTGTTACTGTAAGACTGTCTTTTTTGTGTTAAAAGGGCATTTATATTCTATTCCTTTACTATTTGATTAAAAGGGGCCACATACTGTCTTTGGAGATTACTGACCTCATTTCAAATCAACTTAAATAGAGTTTAATACTCATTATATGAATTATTTGTGTTTGCTTATGCTTTACTGCTACTTTATAGCCTGAATTAATAATGCTTTGTTTTTTTAATAAAGTGGAAAACAGTATTCTTTCTTCTTAGAATAAATCAATTATATTTTAAATGGGAATAAAAAGTACATTGAATGCTTAATTTCTGAATCATTTTGATCAGTATTAATGTACTTAAGTGTGTACTCAATAAAAGTTAATTTAAAAAAAGGAGCTGTTATGGTACATTGTTTTCAAAAATGCTGCAAATCAAGTTTCGTTTCTTTTTTGCCTACTATGGCAGGTAACACAACTTTTTTTTTTTTATTAAAATTAAAATTTAAGACAGAAAGTAAGATTTGTATACTATTGAATTTGTAATCTTTGTTGAGAAGAATATAATTACATGTATAGAATTGGCATGTGATGTGAAGATGTGATGATGAATTGGCATGTGAAATGTAAGATACATAATATGTATCTTCAAGAAATGATAAATAAATGAGATACATTTTATTTTGATAATTTTTATTTTTACCTTTTTAATTATTTTTTAGTGGTAAGTAAGAGCACAGCATATATGTAAAAAGTACAAAATAGGACACACAAAAAAAAAATATGTAAGTTGGATCAGAAAATTTGAAGCATGTCTATTTTTTGTTGTTCTTATACAATAGAGAAAGAGTATTGGTAGACAGCTTGACTCTATGATGGTGCAATCACGTAAGGCTTATGACAGCTACTAGTGGCAACATCCTGAGAAAAGGAGCAGCTAAAAGTCTTGTCTGCTTATTCAGCTGTAAAATAGAAGCATTTTTCTTGATAAAAAAAATGTAAATCATGTTACCTTAAAGTTCTGCAGTGGGTCAGAATCTAATCTAAGACATACATTATATTAATATCAGACAACTATGCTAAATAATAAAGAGCTTAATTATTTTTTATGAATTTAAAAAATTTACAATTATATCTATTACATATAACAAAATTAATGACTAAATTTTGACTTGTTATGGCACAGAGATATTCTTCAAAGCGAATGAGTATCTGCATAAATCATAGTAGAAACATGAAGTCCTGGTAAACATATCTCACAGAAAAGCTTTAAGCAGACAATGCTGTGAGATTATTCTCCGGGACAAATGTAAATCATCAGTAAAACAAACAGCAATGTAAATACTAAAAAAAAATTTTATTAAAAACAAATTATATTAAATATTTAAAGAATAATTCCTTAAAAAATCTAGGTAAAAGCTAGGAGAGAACAAGTTGCTTCAAATTAGTATTGCACTCAAGATACCTTGTGAAAATTTCAATGGATGGCTAAGTATATAACTTAAAGCACAGCTTTTTAAATTGTAAATCTAAAAAAGATTGAAAACATTACTTTGAATCAACTTGAGTAACAGAGTGAAAGGGGACATTTAACACAAAAGTATACATTTTAAGAGAAAATTTTTAATAACCAGGAAAGTATTATAAGCATGCACACATACAATTATATATATATAAAATAAAAAATGCCCACGATTTATTAAACCTGGCTCATCCAACATCTTCCGGGACTACTTGCGACACCGTCAGAGTAGTTTCACTACACTTTTGGGTGGAAGTGCTACTCCAACTCATACTTTGGGATTTGGTGCATTCGTCACTTAAAAAATCTAAACATAAAAAAGGAGTTGAAAAGGGTGTTAATATCTGAAGGCATGTTGACGCAGTTAACAGAACATTGGAGCACACATCCACAATTAGGAAATCGCTCTCGTGCTTTGCTAGTCGACCAAAAAGCTTTTATTAACAATAAAAAATTGGCCCACTTCCTCCATGCATGTTTAACTTGTCATGAGGTTGAACTAATTCTCTCAACTCAATCTTCTAGCATTCAGGTGTTCACTCAAGTATTATAGTTATAATGGGTTTTGCAAAAATGAATTTTTGAATCACATAGTTACAGTCTAGTAAAAGAAGTAAAAACTAAAGGAAGATAGTTCTCATTGTTACAATTTTAAGTTATGTCTAAGTGTTGATAGGTTACTGGGTTACAAAGTTACATTGAGAGTTAAATTGTTAAAATTAAATAAATTATTGTTACGAGAGGTTTGATGCTCGGTTTCTTATTTTCAATTCTTTTGCAGGTTTTCAATTTAATCAGGTTATTTACGTCTGAAAGAGAGGGGTAGTGTCTGATTAATCTTATTTAATATTTATATTGCAGAATCCATCAGAGTTTAGACATAAATAACAGCATTTAAAGAACAAGACAATCACAGGATATTACATCACAACATTTAATATTTAGTCACAGCACAGATTTTTTTAAAATTTATTTTCTTTGCATATGACATAAATGAGCTCACGGCCAACTGCTTGATCGGCGGGTGCACTGCCTACGGTAGAACTTAGTTGCAGAACTGTGGTGAACAATAATTTTGTACAAAATAAGAGGTAAACAGCAGAGCAACAATTTCGTGCTTTTGTATAAACAACTGAAGTTTATTTAAAAATGATAAAAGATTTCGCTTTTGTAAGAGATAATAAGTCTGTGTATAGTTCATTTTGTAAATATACATCTTTAACCTTAGCTGATAATTGTCTTTGCCAGGTCCTGTGAATGTGCCATTTACATAGCAAACGTGAAACCTTTTCAAAAATCGTATTGAATGGATCAGCTGTAAATTTATTATTAGTCATTTTACAATAACAATTTAGGTTTGGAATTTTAGATTTAAGAGAAAGAAATACTTAATGGTTTCTGCATCTAAACTGCTAGCAATAAAATGTGCAACTGGATAACTATGTCAAAACTCTGTAACTGAAGTTTATCTAAAAATATGATAAATATTTGTGTTATGAATTAAGCTAAAGAGACTTTACTACATCATCAAGTAAAACTTAAATAGAACATTAAACAAGAAAACCCATATTTCTTTTAGACTGCTCTTATATCTCACAACTTGCAAACTTAATTCTTTATTTTGATCTTTTAGAACAGACACATTTACAGACTGATGGCAGAAATAACTAACTTTTTAAAAAATTAACATAAGCAACTAACTTAACTTTCTGATACAAGAACAATGTTAACCTTAAAGGAGAAAAAATAAATCTTCAAAAAATAACTAAAGCATTACACCAATATTAACAAAAATATGGTTTAATAACACAAGCCTGCGAAATTGAAGTTTTTGAAAAATACAAGAGAAGTTATTGTTGATTTATATGTTATTTGATGTGCTAATTTCGAAAATGATCTTCATTTTTCCTAATCACATTAGGATTTTTTGTAAAATCGATATTAATGTTTTTACTAAAATCCTATTTGGAAAGGAATTTTCTCAAACAATTTTTCAAGTACTATCCAGTAACTGCTCTCTTCATTCATTTTGATCTATGTAAAATTTAATCTTGTGAAAGAAAATTGATTTTTGAGCTATCAGCTAATTTTTTATAGGTCAAAATGAATAAAAAATACTGTTACCAGACCGCACAAGTCACCTCTGGTCGAGAGAAAAACAATAAGTTCCTTGCGCTTAAACTTTTTATATCAGTTTCTGGAAAAAATCACCAACATACAATTTTAATTAATTTTTTTTTATTAAGATAGCTTACGTAAAATTGATGATTGACCAAAAATAGCAAATATTGTGTATGTGTACATGAAAGTTTGAAACAAATACAAAACAAGCAAAAAACTTATTGGTAATTTAAAGGTAACGTAAAAAAGAGAAAAGTTTCTATTTAAGGATATACTCGTTTTCCTCTGAAACTTATTTTTGATGATCTTCTTTTATGCTAAATCTCAGATCTATCCCGAGCTATCATCGAACAGTAGTCGGCGAGCATGTTCTTGTCCCATCTTCCTTGATATTTACGCTCCATATATCTGATATCTTGATGGAACCTTTCTTCTTGTTCTTTGCTGACTGCTCCTAAATTATCGGGTAAAAAGTTCACATGTGAGCAAAGGAAATGCATTTTTACACTCATGAAGCTACCCAAAGTTTTAAATTTGTCCAGCATTTTCATTACAATTTCCTAATAATCAGGATCCTTGCAATTACCCAGAAATTTACTGACGACATCTTTGAAAGCAACCCAAGTTTCTTTTTCCGTTGCTGCCGTGTCTCAAATTCTTTATCCTTCATGAGTTTGTGGATATCTGGACCAACAAAGATTCCTCCGTTCAACTTGGCTTGGGATAAACCTGAAAACTTTTCGAACGGGTATTTGAAACAATCGCCATATTTTGGAACAGCCTTGACAAACTGCTTCATTACACCTAATTTTATATGTAGCGGAAGTAACAATACTTTTTTCGAATCAACTTAGCTGTTTCGAATAACGTTCTTGGTGCCTGGGTCAAGATTTTGTCTTTTCAGTCATTCTTTTTTTTACCCAATGTTGAGTCTTGTCACGGCTGTCCCATTCACAAATGAAACATGGGAACTTTGTAAATCCACCTTGTTGACCAAGAAGCATGGAGATAACTTTCAAATCACAGGAGATGGTCCAACTGTGATCGATGTATTTTAGTTTGTCTAGGACGAATGCCAGGTTTTCACAGCATTCTTTTAAATATACTGAGTTTCCAACTGGTACAGATGCATACTGGCTCCCATGATGAACAGCTTTGAGGCTTCTTTTAGATGAATCTATAAACAGCCTCCACTCATCTTTTTCGTAGATGACATTAAATTTGCTCATCAATCCAGGAACATCAGAACAATATACAAAGTTCTCCTCTTCATCAAAGTACTTAATAAATTCCTTTTCACGATTCCTGTACCAATAAAATGATGTTCCTTTGGCCAATAAGTTTTTTTCTTCTTTCTGTCTGGAGCCTAACAATTCATCTGCCTCTTTTAAAAGGCCAAGATCTCTGCTCAGATAATTAAGTTCAACCTGAGAGAATGGCTGAGGTGAACCGGCTGTAGGTGGCTTATATTCAATATCGGAGTCTTGAACTTCTGGATGTTCCAAGTCTGAAGAGATGATTGGCAATTCAGTTGGAGACGCAGGCTCACCAGGTCCATAAGGAACGAGGCATATAGCCGATTTAATACTATCAGGATAAGATATTAGCCTTTGATTTTTCTGGTTATACCCACGAACATGGCAGGAACAAAAATAACAATCATCAAAGTGGTTTTTGGGCTCCCTCCATGTCATAGGAATTCCAAATGAAACACTGCACACAAACTTTATGGAGAGTCCACGATTTGTTCTGGTCTCCTAATATCATGCCAAAATATGCCCCATTAGTTGTCTTACATAGTCTGTAATGCTCCTCATGCAATTTTTAACAACACTATACTCGCCGCATACATAACAAAAGCCACCTGGGAAAGTTTTACAATGTCTCGAACTCGAAGTCATGTTTCACGAAACACACAGAAAAAAACCAGACGTTAAAGTCACTCCCTATTACGTTTGCTAGTGTTTCTGAGAGGTCAGCGAACCTGGATAAAAATTCTCGCGACGCTATTGTTAGAGAGAGATTGTGACAGAGTAGTCATAGAGGGCTGCTTTTGTAGATTTAACCTAAGTAGAATGCTGGTCAGTCAATAAGTTAAGCAATTCAAAAACGAAATTCTTTTATGGTAAATGTTCATAAAAATTCCAGTAAAACTGAATTTTTCAAAAAAACGCAACGTGATAGAAAGTTTTCATTATTATTTTCCATTTCAGCACCAAAAAATACATTAAGTTCAGCTATCAGACCCCTTGAATTTTTTTCATCGAAGGCCTGTGTAATAAAAGTTTATTAACTTCCAGACATAGTTTTTTTTCTTCCTCTCTTCTTCAGCCCGCATTTGATTTAGAGTGAAAAAGGGAGACCTTATATTATTTTGAATGTTTTATAAGTCAAAATCAATCCTACTGAATATTGATACATGACAATTCATCATTTATTATGAAGTAAGGTTTAAATACTTTTAAAAATGACATTAATTAATTTTATTTCTCCCTATTGATAGAAATTGAATGCTAAAATAATAAATTTTTAAAAATTGATAAAGAAAAAAGAAATAATTTTTTTAAAATAATCAATATAATACATTTATTGTTTATTAATAAAGGAGGAAGATACTAACCAGCCTTTCTTTCTAACCAACCAGCTTAATGTCTTTTTCTTAGCCTGCACTTGATTAAAGACAAATACTGGGAAACATCAAAAGATAATTATTCTGAACTTAATTATTTTATTAAAATTTTAATTTACAAACAGAACACTATAACAATACAGTTTTAAAAAAACACTTAAGGTAAAATGCCACCGTTAATAATATTCAATCGCACAATGTCAGATTCGATTTAAGCGAAATCTTTCAAGTTTTGAAAAGTGATTTCACGTCACTATCTGAAACCGAATTTAGGACGAGGGTCAGGGAGAGACTGACCGAGATGTGTTATCGGTCGATTAGAGAGAAATTCAAATTGGAATGTAGAATCGCAGTCAAAATAGTGTTGAATCAACTTGCACCTAAACAAGTTGATCTTATTCTGGGAAAGGAAAACAACATTCATCTGAACATTGTTAAGCTCACTTGGTGGTCGAGTTACACAAAGTTTATTCTAAACAAAAATTTTAGAATTTCAAGTCGAGCGCATCAGTACAGAAAACTATATTACGATAAGGAAAGCTTTGTTATCGTAAGGGAAGAGGATGTGAAGTATGCAAGAAAGGCTATAAAGCGATTGCATAAACTTAAAGTCATTGTTCAGAAGGATAATACGCTATCTTCCATAAGTCATTTAAATTCTTGTAAAAATAGCTTACTGATAGAAAGTACATAAAAAGAAATTGCAACATTTAAGTGATTTAACTATTATTTAAATTTTGCCTATTCTACTTTTCAGTGTAGATTCAAATTCAGTGCCTGCCATTGGAAAAAAAAAAACTTTTCAGTCTGATTATACGAGCTAATAATTCATAATACATTTATTACTTTAATTGAAATAATTAAGTATAATTAAGCTATGTAACAAAATATTGCTAGCTGATGAGTAAATAATACATGAAATTCATTCAAAATGATGTTATGTAAAGCATTACTCTATAATAGGATTTTAAATAATTTATGATTTGAAATCTTTTAGGGAGAAAGAGAGATATTTTCTAATTATGCTATTTACAATCACCCAGGCACTAATTAAGTTAATTTCTATTAGATGTCTAGTATGTTTTTAAGATGTCACAGTACCTTTGCAACAATTATTTTAAATAAAGATATAATCATTCATTTTGTGGATGCTTTACATGCTCATTTAACTTATAATCAATAATTTATTTTCAAAAAGTAATTAAACTGTTTAATTTTTTTAACATTTTAAAAAAATTTGAAAAAATTCAAAAATTTTAAATCCCTAAGGCTTTTTTATTTGAACATATTTTCAAAAAAAATTTTTTCCCTTGGTGCTTACCATATTCATCTTAACAATGTTGTGCATTTATTTGTTGATTAATCAATTAGAATATTTTTGATAGATTATTTTGTAAAAATGTAGAAAAAAAAGGTTAAAAATTCCTGTTAGGTATATATAATATGCTGTAAAAATTTTAATACCTCATAAAATGCTTATTCCATGCACAGTTTAAATAAGTGTATTATACTCAAGATAAAAAAGTAATAATACTTAAATAGAAAAAATTCCTTAGGGATTTAATTAAGATTAAAACACAAAATTATCATCAATGAGGAAAAGCACTCTAAAATCTGTCAGCTGTGCAAGTTTCTGTATTAGGACAATCTAAAATCAGTCATAACTTTTTTAAAAATGTAGATAGATAGATGATTTTTTTTCAGTGAATTTGAAATAGTTTAAAGTTTTATTATAAGCAATAAAAAAAATTCGATACTTTGGTCATTTTTTGGGTACTGTGACCTCTTAAAAATATTAAATTTTTTTTGCAGACATAAAGCATGTGATTGAAATGGAAAGTAATGAACATAAAAGAATAAATGTATTTTAAATGCAATTGAAATATTTGACTAAAATTTCAAGTATTACTCAAAGGTCTTAGAAATAATATTTCTTTTAAATATACATGTATTAAAATAATTTAAATATCACATTATAAAGTTAACTATTTGATAATAGTAATTATTGTCCAATATGTCATTTGCAATATTGATAAAAACTAATAAAAATTTCATAGCAAATCAAATAATTCAGATGCATTTAGTTTATTCTAAAAATAATTAAGGAGTGGACTTTAAATTAAAAATATTATCTTCCTGGCTTTTTCATTTTCCACTTTATTTTTCATTTGAGTATACTAGGACATTTATCAAAATTAAAAAAGCAAGCCTCTCACAGAGACATAAGTAAGCTTTTCTTCTGTTATCTGTTCAATATTAGATGGCTAAATATAAGGTTCATCATTAAATTGGAAGCATTTGAGATGCAACAACATCCTCAAAAATATTCATAGAAAAGATCTGCATAATAAATGTTATTGTGATTTCATAATTAATGTCATGAAATTACTAAAATATTTCTTGTGAACTTAGTTAAAAAAAATTTTTTTCCTTTTAACTCTCAAATGTAAACTAATTATAATAATTATAATAAAAGGCTAAGAAATGGAAGTCCTATTACTTTTTCTTTTTATTTGTAGTGAAGAGCAGTTCTGGTATGATAACAACAAATGAAAAGGAACAATTCTGGCACCGCCGCTGGAATGGAACACATGAAGAGAAAGGTATTTTGTTGCCGCTGAACATAAAAGAATTTGAAAATGGTTTCCCCTACCTTCCAAAAATATATAAACTTATAAATACAGATTTTATATAAATGATAAATAGGTTTAAATAGCATTAAATTTTACTCAAAAATGATAACTAGCTACAAATTAGATTAAAAAAAATTTTTAAATTTAAATCAGTGACATTTAAAAAAAAAAATCCAAGTGGTTTAAATTATGATTTTTCCTCTTTCAATACCTATTCATGTTAAATAATTCCTTGTTAACAATGCTTGATATTTCTGATTCATACCGAAATAAATACAATAATGTTATCTTTTTAGCATATTAATAACTGGTGCATTCATATATTTTAAATAGGCATTAAGAAAAGATGTTGGTGCATGCAAAAGTCTCATTCAGACATGACAAAGAATTACATGGCACTACCGCAACACCTTAGAGAGGAAATAGGATATAAAAACTACATAAGGAAAAGATGGCAGAAAAACGGAGACCCAAAAAATAAACAAGAACTAAACAAGCTAACAAAAATACTAAAAAGAAAATGTCAAAAGTATAGAAACGACAACTGGAATGATAAAATGGCATGTATTAAAATGTTGAAATTTTTTAAGCACTAGGAGATCCTGAATAACACACAAAAATAATGGGTTAGCGTTATTTTTAAAAAATATCTATAAATTTATGCATATAGACATAAATTTATTAAAGAAAATTATTTAGAGTCATATAATAATAATAAGAACAAACAGGTATGAAAGTTACAACAATAAATTTAACATGTTAAGCAACATACCGAGTTGGTTCCAAGAGTTTTTTAGCAGTTACACCATTTCCCTGCTTTAACTTGATCAATGCCAATTCAGTCATAGTGAAAGGTATCAAATACATATCATCTTTAACTCACTTTTCACTGAAATATTTCCAATTGTTTAGGATCACAAAAAATATAATTAAACAACCAAAAAATCCTAAAGGACTTTTGAAATGAAATCATAAGTTTTTCTGTATTGTTTAGCTTTATTCATTCACATATAGCACGAAATAATTATTTCGTATATTTTAGTATTTTTATTATTCTTTTGAGATCAAAATGCAGCAAATTTATATTTTGTTTGGAAATATTCATAAAAATTCATAAAAAGAAGTTTTTAAATAATAACATGTAATATAAGTCCTATAATGTATAATGTTAATCCTTCACTAAATAGTTTTTTTCTTCCTCTTTTTTGAATCAAATTTTCGCTTAATCATAATACTTCATTAGAAATTTTTCTCCACTTCCATACACTTTCTTGTCTTTAGTTAAATAAACTCAGTAAATATTAATGGTTACCTTTTGTAGAAAAATATCCAACATTCTTTTTCTTATCTAGGGAAAAACTATTATTTGGAAAGGAAGTAAAAAGTTTCTTTTTAAACAAAATTTCTTAAAACTTTATGTTAATAAGTAAATCAAAATCAACCAACTACTTTGTGATTCATATGTTTATGCTTATTATCATCTTTTTTAGAGTATAAATAATAATAGAGTATAAATAATAATGGTTTGAAAAAATAATGGACATTAAATATAGCTTAAAAACATAGAAAAAATATTACAAAAATAGAAATTAAATTTTCAAAGCATGAAAATTAATAAAGTCTATTTCAACAAGATATTTTTAAATAATGCAACAACCATTTTTAAACTTTTATCAACATTAATTTTACTAATATAAATCTTTATATCAAGAAGCTGGGAGAAAGCTGTGCACAATTCTTATTAAAATGTAAATTGTGGAAAACACTTTGATTAAAATTTATAAGAAAGCTAATATGAACTAATTTAAGTAATTAATCACAAATTAAAAACTGCCAGTAATTACATAGGCGTCAGAATCTAATAAAACAAATGGGATTGATGAATTAGTCACATCAATTATAAATTAGCTATCAATAATTTTAAAATAAATTTCATTCAACGTATTTTATTTTAATATACAAATTAAATTAACAAAAAAACAAACACTGGTTTTCATTATTGTAATAATTGTAATTTAATTGAGACAATTATCAGTCAAGATCAGTAGACTACTGATGGACTCTGGTCTACTGATTGAACTATATTTTAGAGTGAATATTTTTAAAGATACATTCTCTTGTAATTAAATTGTTATTGCAGAAATTGTTATTGTTAGAAATTGATCAACTTGTATTAAAGATTTTAAAATTTTGCAATATGATCTACAGATTTAGTTTTTAGCCAAGTTATAGAAATAAGCATCTGTACATTGTTTCTAGATTATATTAATTGAACTGTATTTGTGCTTTTATTTTTATTCCTTAATTTGTAAATCACTCTAGTATTCAGCGGTAAATTACGTGCATGTTAACTAAAGACTATAATACTGAAGTAGTTTTATACAGTATTTTAATCCGAGTTTTTATTTAAACCCAAACAGCCAACAATCAATATAAGGACTCTTGCTGACTTAAACAGAGCACTTAAATTATAGTATAGTGAGGTAACATATATAAAATAAAGGTTCTAAAAATTTAATTGTTAATAATTCTTGCGAGGTAGATACATTTTTTTCTGTAATTTAAAAAATAGATAAAACACTTCTCTTTAAATACTTCTTTTAGGAATGAAGACATTTAATTTCAAATGCTATTATGGAAAGTTTCATGGAACCAGGTGTGCCAAAAATTACGTATGATTTGAAAAATCAAGCAAAGAACGGTGGATATTTACTAAAACATTTTTCTTGTTTAATTTCAAAATTAGATACTAAGATTGTCAGCAGATGGAATCTATGGCTACAAACACCATTGTTCCAACTAAAAAAGTATTTGCAAGAATGTCATGTCTAAATTAATGTCCTTAAACTTGACCAGGTTTTGCTGCATATGGTAGTCATTTAGAAAAATTTCCTTCTGTTGTCTTTTAATATTATCAGAACTTTTGTTCAATTATATGCAACTAATTTTGAAACTAAAAAATTACCTAGTTTCTTAGAACAGTAGAAAAGCAAGTAATTCTATCACCTTCATTTTTTCTTTAGTTAATATTTCAAATTCTAGGTCATTTTTCTGACAGCAAGTATAATGAACAGTAAAATAACATTGCATGCATCAAATGGGACTTTCGTATCTTACATTTTAATGAAGAGGTCTATGCAATAGGGAAGCCTACAAAAAAGAATGTAAGCTATTTATAAAAACGCAAATGAAATGAGTCATTCTATAATATTGCATGTGCAAATAAAAAAAAACACAATAGCAAATAAAGCTAATTACCAAAAATTACTTCATTCAAATTATTATAAAATACAGTCGTTTAAATAAAATCGTACCAAGAAATGACTCCACGGAAACAATCTTCAACTTGATTGATGCGACCCAAATTAGTACCGCTGACTCGACCAAATTATATACACCTCTCAGTAATATTAATCATGTCGTGTGCCCGCTATATCTAGATAAATATGATTATGAAAAAAATTAGAGACAATAACTAAAAATACACAAAATTCACTGAATTGGTTAAGTAAGAACATTTTAAAAAGTGCAATGTCATTAATTTTGAAACTTCACAAGAAACTTGATTTATGAGTATTTTACAAGATGAAGTTTTAAATAAATTTTATCTAAAACTGATTTTGCCAGTTAAGTGTTACACAATGAGTCAAGATGCAACAAGTTTTCAACTGTGATAAAATTAGTGCTTTTATATATATATATATATATATATATATATATACAGTCAATTCGCCATAACTCGAAGTACGATAACTCGAATATTACTATAACTCGATTTTTTTATGAGGTCCCGACCCTTTTATCTTCAATTTCATGTTAATTATTCTCGATTACTCGAATTTTACTCCCTTTAACTCGATTTTTTTTGGATCTTTTAAAGCAAGAAAAAAAACCTAGGAGCGGATATCTTGCCCCTTCCTTTGCAACACACAATATCTTTCGCACTCTTCATGGAGAAGCTAAAGCTGTCCCTCTTGAAGTATGTGAACAGTGGTTAAGTGAAACGTTACCAAATTTACTTCAAGGATACAGTTAAAATGATGTTTTCAATATTGATGAAATGGGTTTATTTTTTAAATGTCTTCCAAATAAGACTATGATGTTTAAGGATAAAACTGCTCAGGTGGTAAAATGAGCAAGGAATGTTTGACTGTCCTAGTTGGAGGAAATGCGTCTGGGACAGAGAAATTGCCCTTACTTGTTATCAGAAAAAAGCGAAATCCCCGATGTTTCAAGAATATAAAAACGTATCCTTTGGATTACAGGTCTAACAAAAAGTTTTGGATGACATCAGTTTTATTTGAAAACTATGTAAGAAAATTGGATCGGAAATTATTCGCTAAAAAAATCAAAGTGATACTCTTCATGGATAAATGCACAGCACATAGTGATCAACCTAATTTGAAAGCAGTAAACTTGCAGTTTCTCCCGCCTAACACAACAGCAAAGTTGCAGCCGATAGACCAGGGTATCATAAAGTGCTTCAAACAGTCTTATCGTAAATGGCTTGTCAAAAAAATGATTAATAAGCATTAATTAAATAATCCGACAATATTTTGAAAGTCCAAAACCGAAACTAACGATAAGTCGAACTTCCGATATGTCGAAGTTTTTCGTCAGTCCTATCAGATTCGAGTTATCGCGAATTCACTGTATATATATATATATATATATATATATATATAATTTCTTAGGGAAAATTTCACTTCGATATTCAACGTTTTTGATAATAAACCATATAAATACACATAAATATTTTTGAAAATTAAAAATAATAAAACAATTTTAGTACTTAAAAAATTAATAAAAATAAGAATCAAGGAGGAAAAATGTTTTAAGAAATTAAAAAGAATGCATGAAGAAAGATTTTAAGGAATAAGAACTTTAAAAAAAATGAGCCCCACACCAGACTCCAAAGAATGGAAATTAGTACTTGATAACAATACTGTATTTTTCACTGAGGAACCAAAGTATCAATCTCAGACATGATAAATGTTAGCGTATTTTTTTTATTTATAAGATAGACAAATGATTCCTGAAAGAAGAAATTATCTGAATTTTCTTCAATGTTTTTTTCTTTTAGTGCTTAATTTTTTTTCTTTTCTTATATAAAAAATAAATAAAAGACTTACAGACAAAAGAAACATTAAAACAAACAAATTCCTCCATAGTTGAACTAAGTGTGGCTTTAAAAAAAAGAAGAAAAGAAGATATTAAAGTTTGTAAAATCTATTGCAATAACTGAAAAAAGATTGATGATAAAAACCTCAAGTATTTACTACGAAATCGCACAAATTGAGCAGGTGAAAAAGAAGTTAATCAAATGTATGTTTCGAGATTCACATATTATAACTAATAATACTGTACTAAAAATATTGAGATTTTAAAAATATTCAAAATTTAGCAGTGACAACTGCTGAAAAATTGATAGAAAAACAACAGTAGAATTATCGTATAAGATTAATAATATTCAGTTGTGCAATTTGAATTTTCTGTATCATAGTAATATCTGTGTTTTAAGATATCATGTGAAAATCAACAGTAATAACTCAAAAAAAAAAAAAAAAAAAAAAAAAAAAAAACGTAAATCAAGTCTGCGAAAAATCAATTACACAAATAAATACGTGATTAGAATTTCTCGCTTCTTAATAATATTGTATGAAAATATCACGATTCAAAAAATCCTGACGATATCAAGTAGCAAAAACTTTAAAAACCTCAACTAAAACTTGGTAGTGTCCTCGTAAAACAAACGATAATAATAAATACATTAATTGAATTTTGCATGTCACAATAATATTGGAATTTTAAAAACCATGAGAAAATCAGTAGCAGTAACTGCAAAAAAAAAAAATAAAACATCGAAATCAGGAATTATAATGATATCCAGCGAGTTGAAATCTCCATCTACAGTTATCATATGAAAAATTCAATCTAATTGCATCCAATTAAAAAACGAGAGCAAATATATAATATTGACTAAATAATTCCTTTATTACAAATCGGAATTTATTACATATTTAAAATCAAAGTTTAAAAGAAATGAAAAAAAAAACACCATTTTTTTTCTAGGGAACGATAGTTGAAATGTTTCGATTTCAGAATTACTTTGAAGACCGTCAACTTAATTATTTTTCTATTCGCCTCCGTGGTTCATTAATTTTTACTGAAGAAGTTATTACAGATGCAAAGTTTTATAAGAGTTAGTTATTACAGATATAAAGCATAGAAACTCAAACAAATCTGCTGAAAAAAAGTTCTTTTGGATCTCATTAAGTACTCAAAAAGAAAAAAAGAGGTGCTTGTAAAGGAGATATAAATTTCATGTTAACTAGATTTTGTGTAAGTGGTAAAATTTAAGTTTTTGATTAGCGAAATTCCGAGAAAATTTTGTTGAAATATAAATTATTGATTTACGAAAGTCCGTGAATCAATAATCTTGAGATTCGCGGAATTCTGCAAATTAACAGAAGAAACACATGCCTAATAAGAACAAAAATTCTAAATAATCCCAATTTAAAATGAATTTTAAAAATCAAATTGAATAAGTCAAATATATTAAAAAATTAATAGTAGATAAATAAAAAGGATTCTACCTATACATTATTAGCCCTTACTGTTTACATTCAAAACTGCAATGAATTTATCTTAAAAAAAACATACCTTTGGCATCTCAAAGACTAGAAAATATAGTTTTGATTTTACAAAGAATATTTTCAGTAAGTTCGCGAGATTTTGCTATACTCCAATTATACACCAATTCCTAAAAGAAACAATATATAGCTGTAATGAAATATTACAAGTTACAAAATTATAATGTTATCAATAAATGTTAAAATAATTTA
Organism: Parasteatoda tepidariorum; assembly: GCF_982258835.1. NCBI lineage: Eukaryota > Metazoa > Arthropoda > Arachnida > Araneae > Theridiidae > Parasteatoda > Parasteatoda tepidariorum. Next base: position 128,932,147 of record NC_141755.1, on the reverse strand, counting down.
TAGTGTAATGAATAAAACAGTTTAACACATTTAATCAGCAATATATATATATATATATATATATATATATATATATATATATATATATATATATATATATATATATATATATATTTATATATTTATATATTTATATATATATATATATATATATATATATATATATATATATATATATATATATATATATTTATATATATATATATATATATATATATATATTTATATATATATATATATATATATATATATATATATATATATATATATATATATATATATATATATATATATATATATATAACAATTGCATTCTAGAGATTAAAAATGCAATTTGAATATTTAGTAAAAACGGCAGCTCTAGACACATTAGTTACCCATAAGATTTCTTTTTGTGTGTAATGCAGATTTTTGCTAAACATTTTTAAATAAAAAAAATTACAATAATAAAAATAAATTCTGCACAAAAAAATCAAATTCAATTTAACAAAAAATAGCTCAAAAATAATATTGACCCACCGGGGGAAAGATTAGGTAACAAGCAATTGTCTTAAATTAAGACAAATAACCTATTAAAAATACACATAAAGCATGCAAAAAATTTCGCCAAATAATGTTTTTTTTTCTTTTCTGAAAAAGTTCCCCCCAGAAGTTTTTTTTTTTACGTAAATGAACATTTTTTTTTGGAAATATCAACTTTGCCATTATCTCATAAAAAATAGAAGTATATTAAATTTAAAAATATTTTCATAATACTCTTTGTTATCTTGTTTTCTCATTTATTACTAAAATAATACTAAACATTTACATTCATTATGTAAAACATTTACAACAAAAAAATGGATAGTTTTAAATCAAATATTGAATAAAAATAAGGTAATTATTTATACTTAATTCATGAATTCATTAAAATAAATAATACAGATCTCAGTGAGCAATGAAGTGAACTCAGTGAACTGATGTGTCAAAATAATTACTGTTTTTTGAAATAAATTTGCCTTCAAAGTACAGACTTCGGATTTTTTTTTTCTTTAGATACATCAGAAATAAATCTGAAAGCTAATTTAGATTATAGTTTAAAAAGTCTTTATTAACAAATTTCCTAACATAAATTTCTTTTTCTTCAATTTTCTAAAGTTGTAACACCTAATATTTTCTTCATGTTTCTCATGGCCAATCATAAAAAATGAATCATATGACCAGAATAAAAATTGCAATTTAAATAATTTTAAAATCACTGAGGTTTAAAGTAATTATTTCCCTAATTAAAACTTATCTTTAAAAATTATACTTACATTTAAATTATAATTATATTTTGTTAAAAAATTCATCAACACAAAAATTGTAGTTGGGTATAATATTAGGCAGGAACCCTACCATGAGCTCCATGGAATGAAATTCCATTTGGGAATGACGTCACGTTCCAACGGAAATTATTTTTCCCCACCACGAACACCTTGGAAACAGTTTCTTGGCTGGAATTGGAATCGGTTTCATTCCAACCAGTCTCCGGCACCTGGAATCGTCGTTCCATGGAGGGAATGATGAATTTTTAAGGACTAAATACGATATTTCGTCGATGAATGTCTTAATTTTTTTCTATTTCATAAGAGAAGATAACAAAATTTCTAAAAGATAAACGTGCCCGAGCCATTTTCAAGACGATAATTAAAAGAGAAATGTTTTGTTTCATTAGTATGTGTGAACGAAAAGATACTTTCAGAGTTAACTAAGAAATTACGGCTAACTAAAAATAATTATGCTCTCATTATATAATAATTGTTACTATTTCTATGTTATTATTACGGGATGTATTACTTGGCCAATACCTTTTTCTGAAGTTCCAATCATTTCTTTTTTTAATTTTCTTTCGATGAACTTTTAATTCAACAATATTTAACTTCCTTTCGAACGATAGTTCTTTATACTATACACCAATGGCAGCACATTTAAAAGAATTTTTTACAGGCATGATGTATTATAAAGTAAACAATTTATTTATAATAAGAAATACAAAAAAGAATAAAAACGTTTCAAAAAATATTTATGAAATTTGTATTTATTTCTTCTCTTACTCATTTTAAAAATTTTTATTCTCATTCTTCCATTAAAATAAAGCTGCGCAAGTAGTTCCCTGAACTATAATTTTTAAGTATTTAATACGTAAAATGATTTTACAAATCACGAAAAAATTTTTACGCAGATCTAGAAATTAATTTCTTGTGAACATATTTATTTAACTATCAGTAAAAACAGTCACTTTTATAATGTAACAAATAAACCAAAGTAATAAGCAAAGTAGTAACTTTCTAGTCATTCATATTGTTACAATTTTAATTGAAAACTAATGAACTTTTCTGAAATAAAATTAATTTCAAAGTGATCAAGGTAAGCGTTAATTGTTTTGTCTGATAAAATTTGAATTCTTTCTGGAAATTAGTTTAGATTTAAAAACTAGTATAATTAGTAATCTATCTACTTGCAGTTCTCAGGCACGAAATTTTGAATCTTAATTCATTAAAATATGATCATTATTTTAAGAGTTGTACTTTTTAAAAAATATTTAAAATAAATAATGAAACGTATTAAGAGATAGATCAGAAATATTTATTATGAAAAAAGGATTTTATTTTATGAATTATACATGATAAATATGATAGTTTTTAATTAATAAAACTATATGTATAATAAATTGAAGAATATTTCAAAGTGTTCGCAGTTCATGTTTTTTTAGTCTAATGAAAACAAAAAACATTATAAAAATAAAACAATAAGTAGTCAAAAATATTATCTAAATAGCAGAAGCTCGTTTCGTTTTACTCATGCTAACGCTGCCAAACTCAAAAAGAAAATCTAAAGTAAATTGTGTGATTGGTTAAATTTTAGCCACGCCCTGAGAGCGAGTTATCGTGGAATGTCTGATTCCAAGGGAGTGTTCATGGTACGGTATTGAGCATTCATGGAACCAAACTTTCCCAGTTTCACTTTCCAGCCGGGAATCTTCATTCCATTCCCGGTAGTTCATGGTAGGGCCCCAGGTGAAAAACTGAAAACTTTAGCCAAAACGCCATCTTCTTCACGTATGAATAAACACCAAATTTACAAAATACAGAATATGAAACTTCTCATTGAAAAACAAATTATGAAAATAATTTTAGAAACTAACAAGTAGTAGGTAATAAATTCTTTAAAAAAAAACTAATTATAAAGCTTAAGAACACAGATTCTTTTCTTTAAAAAAAAATAAGTGATATAATTCAAAGATGATATGAAAAACTTGCGATACCTATGATATACTAAAAATTTAGAAATGCAATAAATATTTCTTTACGTTTTCATTTTAATATCTATCTGTGTTTAGAAATAAAAACTTGTTATTAAACGAAATTTGAAAATATTTACAACATTTAGATAAATGACTTAGTTTAAAAGAAAGAATGTGTGTAAAATATTCAATTTACAAATTTTTTTACAACAATGAGCTCATAAGTAAATAATCAATTTATTTAAAAAAAAAATTGATATCAAGAATCTTTATTTAAATAATGATAGTAGAGAATAAAGAGAGTAGAACTTGTAAAATGTAAACTTTTTAAAATTGTTTGATATTTTAAGAATGTAACAGAAAATAATCAAAGTTTAATTAGGCTAAACTTAAAAGTTTAAAAATAATGTTTGTAAACAAAAAATTATTTTAACTTAGGCAAATATACTTTCAAAGAAATTCATTATACTACACTTAATTTTAAAATATTTAATTTTCACTTTTTTCTTAAGCAATCAATTTCATTTTTAAAAACAAAATAATTTGCCATTATTTGAAAGGTACCAAATATTAAAATAAAAAATTAGATTATAACTAAAGTAATAATAAATAAGCTTTTACTAAACAAAACAAGTTTTTTTAAAATCAAATTCAATAAAATCTTAACAATTACAATTAATAACTAACAGATTTTAATTTTGATATTTCAATTTGATTTTAACAAAAAAATTTAATTTATGAAATATGGTATAATTAAAATAAAAGCTAAAAATAAACATAAGATAATTGTTACATTTTTATATAAATTGACATCATGAAGAATATATGTTAAAAAATACTGAAACTGAATATAAACAGACTCATTGAATATTTTTGACTGGTAATTTAATAGTCAATATAAAGAAATAAAGAGTTTATAACAAAGGAATATCGTTAAATGATATTTAGAAAAAAGAATTTAAAAAAAACTGGGTCAAAGATTATATTCTTTTATTTTCAAAAATTTAATATAAAAACTAAACTTTAATTTTTTTCAAAAATTTTTTTCTTTCAAAAAATGAAGTAGAAATAACAAGAGAAATAGTTCACACTACTTTTTGTATATACAAATAATTACTTATAATTATTTATTTTTTCTTTATAATTTTGATTCATTATTAAATTATAAATACAAATATCATGTGTATCAAATATTGGTTTTGGATTTACCAATGAAAATAATGTTTTAAGTCATTAAACTTAATAATGCTGGAACAATCAGACGACCTTTCTGGGACACAAACTTAACAGATTTTCATATTACATACTTTTCTAAAGGTATTGATTTACCAGCTAATCCTTGTTTTAAGCTTGGAACTTTCCTAAAACAGCACATAAAATAAACTGCTTAATATTTTTAAAATTCAAGAGAAATAATTTAAATGCTACGCAGAAAAAAGAGCTAAAGTTCCAAAATGAGATAAAATTATATTACTTTAAAAACTTATGATCATAAAAAGTTTTCCGCAATGATATTTAAATGTAGTCTTGTTTTATAAGCAAGACCTTTAATGGAAAATAAGAATAACCTAACATAGAATGGAAATTAAAAAAATAATTAACATAAGCACTTATTTTTGTAACTGCCTGAATAATTGCTTCATAATATATATTTCAGTTCTTAAACAATAGCCCTAACCAACTTAAATAATAGTGTTTTTAAACTTTACTATCAATTATAAATTGTTGATGACCACATAATCAATGATGAACAAGTAAGGATATGACGAAATAAACAACATTGCAAGTACATAAAATATACACAACAGCAGTAGTTTACTTTTCCTCAAACTTCTTTTATTTATAACACAGCTATAAAGGTATAATTGGAAGGCATATCAGCCTGGTAATTTATGAACATAAAAAACAAACAGAAAAAAATTAAATTCTAAAAATATTTTAATGTTTTTTTCAGTTTAAATTATTCAAATTTCAAATAATCACTGAACGCATGTTAACAAACAATATTTGAGAAAAAAAAATTTTTTTTAAATAAAAAAAGATCATCAGAATCATGCTCCTCTAAATTATGTATGTCATTAAGAGTGTCCTAAGAACCTGTTTGTATAATTAGAAAACATTTTTAATTATTTTAACATTTTTAATTATGTTTGTATAGTTAGAAATTTTTTAAAATTTTTTAATTCTTTAAAAAAAAAAAAAACAAAGATTAAGCAGTTTCAAGAAAATCTGAAAATATTATTCATTTATTAACTAAAGATATCTAAGAAACTATGTAAGATGCAAGAATTCTTAATAGATTTTACATTTACAGATAAAGACAAGCATTTCTATAATCATTACTAAAATAAATCTTACTCCATGATTTCTGAAATAGTACCTTGTAATTCTGTTTTTCCTTCTTCTACCATCATAGAGAGAATTGAAGCATGAACATAAGTATAAACCACCGGAGACCACTCTAATCTCAATATATCAGAGCATTTTGCTGCTTCTTTCCAATCACATTCAAAGCTAATCGAAATATAATAAAGTTTATCATATAAACAATGTATGTTCACAATTATAAAAGCAAGAAGGTAATTAATTCTGAATGTTACCGGTGGCACCACACCAATTCCCAATAACCAAGATAATGACATTTTTTACACTCTTGCTGAACATTAATAGACAGTTGATATGTGTCAATGGCCTAAATACCCAAAATGTAATTCTTAGTACAAGATGATAAATACTATCTACACTGGTGGACAAAATTAAGAGATGGAAAGCATTTTCGCATATTTCTATGATGCTATATTCTCCTACGACGCACATTTTTATGACGCTATTTCTGGACGGTTATTGATATGGAGGGAACCTGGAACCCGATACCATTCCAGGAACATTATCGAAAGGGACCATTATGCTGGTGGAGGACTCATAGCTTGGGCAGGGATCATGCAAGATACCCGCACACCGCTCCTATGTGTTTGACAATTGATCCGTTAATGCCCAGAGGTACAGGCAGGAGAACCTAGAGCCCTATGCGCATTTTTTCAGGGACGCTGATGGCCCTGAGTTCATTTTTATGGAGGACAATGCGCGACCACATAGGGCTCTCATGGTTGATGAGTATCTGGAAAGAGAGGATATTCAACGAATGGATTGGCCAGCCAAATCCCCTGACCTGAATTCTATTGAACATGCTTGGGATGCTCTTGGGAGAGCTATAGCGATGCGCCAACCTCCCCCAGAACCATTCTGGAGTTCAAAATTCCTCTGGTGGAAGAATGGGAGGGTCTTCCACAAGTCCTCGTTAACTCCCTTATTAACAGCATGCATACTTGTTGCGCATGCTGTCTGTTTGTCAGGGGTGAACATACACCATACTAGAGGCAACACACACTCTACACGCCTCACTTTTATAGTAATCTTTTATCCTTAAGTTCAGACTACATTGGATTTATTGGCAATAGGTCTCGCCAGTGAATGGCACTTTCATTTTTGTTTCGCATACTTTATTATCATGGAATAAGCTATAACCATACCAAATTTCATTTATTTATATTTAGTATTTTTTTTAGATATTTGGGAAAATGTCTTCCATCTCTTAATTTTGTCGACCAGTGTATTTTAGATAATTTATCATCTATAATTATGTGAATAATAATAAGCATGATTAATTAAAAAATCTCAACTTCTGAAAGTAAGGAATATAAATATTAATAAAAATGATATAATGAAAAAATAATCATTAAAATGCATATTATTAAAAGTAACAACTAAGAGGAGAGTTATTTTAATAGGACATAATTATTTTTCACATCAGTAACTAAGAGTTGATAGAAAATAAAAGAAAAACTTGATATATCAGCAAAGCTGTGACTTATGTTTTTGCTTGTCTTCAACTTTGAGATAAAAGACTAAATTAAAACTTTGTTTTTTCATATTCCCAATTTTAGGCAAGAAGGAAAAATAGCTGCTAGTAAAAATATGATTATTGATATAATCATTTGCTTGGGATTTTTCCTTAGTTCATGTTATCCTCTAAAATGTAGTGCACTTAAGAATTCTAAATTATAGAGATTTAGTGTTGCAGTATCAATTTATGCAAAGTAACAGAATTGCTCAAATTACATACTTAATATTTTAGATTGGGGCAAAAGAACAGTAAATAACGATGAGAAATAAGAGCAAATCCACATACATTTATCTCAGGCATAAGAGTAGAAAAAAAATCTTAAATGACCTATCAACTAAAATCATTAAAAAAAAACAAAAAACAATATTTGCGTAATAATTTGCGCAAAAGAAAACATTTAAATTATTTGCATACTTATTTAAAGCCTTTTTACTTTATACTTAGACAGTCAAACAAACTGTTAACTTTCAAAAGTAAATTATGATTAAAGAGAATAAAATAATAACAGAGTAATAAAGTCTAAAGTTTAGAAAGTTGAAGCCAAAATCTGAAATATCTAATGCATGTGTTCTATGGTGAATGGCCAATTTTATCTGTGACATATGCATGAATGCAATTATTTAACACCGTAAGTTTAAGTAAAACATTCTTAAATGAATGTAAATAAGACAATTCTCATTATACATTACCATACATAATACATTATGAAATTACAATAAATCCACAGGTCATTATTTAAAACGTAATTTAAATCATGAATTAATTGATAAATATACAAATGATTTACCTCATTAATTTGTCCTTTCTGCATTTTTATTCAGTCAGATAAGAAAATGAACAAAGCTGCCTAAATAAAGAACAAATTCTGACTATAAATTATAATTGTTTTTCAGCAAGAAAATCTTGTTTTATATAAATTATAATTATACAACAACATATTTTATTGTAACCAAAAAAATTAAAGTTAAAATTTTTAAATCATTTCTCAAATGTTAAAATAATTAAATGAGTGGGGAAAAAATTCTTGTTTCAAAAAAATATGCACACTTTATATGAAAAATAAAACATTTATGTAAAAAAAAAAGGAAACAGGCAAAACCAATAGTTTTAAACATCACATGAATCACTGATATGAACAGAATACAAATATTCGTCGATTACAAAAAAAAAAGAAAGAAAAAGAAACTTTTTTTTAATGATTGATCAGCGATTTTATGAACTTATGATGATGAACTCTGAATCCTTCAAAAACTTCTGATTTTCCAAAAACATGTAATTATAATTTTAATATTAGTAAAAGAATTTTGGTTTAAAAAATTAAGTAGCTCTGTATTTTACACCAATTATTTCGTATAATCTGAATTTTACTTTGTTTCAAAAATCAGAAAAAATAATTATTCAAAATTTAGAGTTTAAATTGTAAAACAGAAATATTCAAAAATTAAAAGTTGGATGAAAACTTACTTCTGAGTATCTGGAAAGCATTTCTTGTATTATTTTCTCTGATGTTTCTATATCGCCATCTCCACAGTCTGGAATAAACATCAATATTGAATTTTATAACTTCAAAATACATTGAATAAATGTTGTTCTGAAATAAAATCTGAAAGTATAAAACATTCAAAATAAAAACCTTACATATGGTCATATAAATGAATATAAACAAATCTTAAGGAAATTACAACTTTTTTAAAAAAATGCCAAATTTAAAAATTATATAGTATAACCAAAAGATTTTTTTTTTTAAGATTTAGAGTTGCATTTGTCATAATAAAGAAAACTGAAATTTAAAATATACATAGTTAAACATGTTAGTATAAAAATGTGATACATTTTGAAATGCATGTAAAAGTATTTAATATAGAGAATGGCCAAAAATAATGCTTCCTAAACTGAAAATTACATAAAAAGAGCTACAGAGTTAAAGTCAGGTTAATATTACAAGCTACATTAATGTTATTCTTATATGGAATGTCACTCTTTGCACAATTTTGATAAGAGAAAAATTTGAATTTCTAGGAGACCAAAATAGAAACATAAATTGAGCTAAAGCCCTCATAATCATAACTCAGGGTGGCCACTCAAATCAGGTTTCAAATTCCCCTGATTTTTCCAGTAAAAATCTGACAATTTCCGGGTCAGCGTGTTTTTTTCCCTCCTGGAGTGTAGTAGAAGAAAAGTGTCAATATTAGTGTATTAGTCAGTATAATAGCGTAGTATTTCATTTAAAATGTTATGTTTTAAATATATCATCTCGAATAGATGTGAAGGAAACAATATGTCTAGCTTGAAGAACGCTTTTAATGAATAAAATTTTTTTTATGTGTTAGATAGTTTTTGCACAAAATGTACCTAATAGCAATGACCCAAAGCAACTTTGGATAAGTACTGTTTAATATATTTTTATTAAGCAAAAGAAAATAATTCCACGTGATTAGAAACCAATAAATTTTTACATTTCTTTACTTTCAATATAGAGCCATTTTATACTTAATTTTATCCAGACAATGCTCTTTATAAAATTCACTGAAATAATTTTCTTTAAACCAATATCATAAGTCAAATGTTTAAATAAAATTGTTTATTTCAAATTAGCATTATTATTTTGAAAATTTTTTCAATTTCTTGTTGTACATTCTATAGAAAAAAAAACAAGATAAAATTCCTTAAATTTTATTCTTTTTCCCTTCTTTCTTATTGGAAATTAGAATATATTAAAAATTCCAATCTAACATAGTTTCCTAGCTCAGATGAGTTAAATAGTTTTGTTTTTACATCTGGGCAATTCCATGGTGTCAGAAAAAAATGTACATACATTTCTTAGAAAAACTATCCTATAAAACAAAAGTTTATAATCAAACTTTTACATTAAATATTTAGTATATCATAACTTATCAAAAAACAATTTGTTTTATAAAAACTGATTATTAACAGTTCAAATTAAATGGGTTAAATTGTTGCTGTCAGATGTGAATCGCGCAAAAGCAAAAATGATTACTAATTTGCAAAACTCTGAATTTGTTTGTAATTTAAATGTAAACTTGTCTGAATTTTGAAGCTGACATTTGAACAAAAAATTCTATGCAGTTGTTTGTGAAATAGGATACATAATTTATTTGAAATTTTTTACTTCTGTGCCAGACGTAAATTACTCAAATTGGATAGAAATTTAAGTCAATGCTAACCATTATAATGACTGAAAATTACTTTAATTTTAATCTTAATGCTACAAATATTATTTTTTAATTAAATAGCTTCTTTAAATTGTCTTTCCTGTTGGAATGGTCAGATTAATATGTTTTATAACATTTTCCACCTTATAAAAGTTAGTTGAAAAATCACTCATTTTAGCTATGCAACATATATTAACAACAATGTAATATATTAGCATCAATGTAATATATTAACATCAATGTAATATATTAACAGCAATATAAATAAAACTCATATTTAAGCAATATCATTTTAAAAAACATGGAATAAAAAACTTTTCTTTTTAAATATGGGAAAAATTTTATACTGTATTGTTAGCCTATAACAAATTTTTCTGGGCACAGGAAACATTATAATCATAGCTTTATTTATTGCCTGCATAAAATTAAATAATCTTTTTGTAGCAGACAATATTAACCGATATGGCTTTTACTTCCATTTAGTGGCATAGCTAGCATTGAACAAGAAAGAACATATGTCCGGCTGTAGTATAAAAGATGGGTCAAATTTTTTGAATAAATTTTTATATGAATTCCCGAATAAATTTTTGTCTCTTTTTAATACCCCTTCTCCAGTTTTGTTGACCAATTACAGGCCCAATAAATAACTAATAATTTTTACCCCATTTACCTAAAGATTGAATAGGATATGAGTTATTGTTGTAGTTTGCTATGCAAGTAGGTTTAATATTTCCCCCCCATAAAATTATTTCTCTTCTTTACTTAAAATAAATAAATAAATAACTATAGAATGTTCAGAAATTATTTTTTCTCTCAATACACACATTATTCAAGCTCTAAGCAAAATGATTGATTTAAAATGTTCTAAATGAAATTAAATTGTTACTAAAAAAATTAAAACCGAGATGCTTATCTTAAATAAATAAATAAATAAAATTAAATTAAAACTGAGATAGTTACCTTAAATAAATAAATTAAATTAAATTAAAAAAATATATTAAAACTTCATTGATCAATTTTAAGCTATAACATAAATAACTCAAAGTACAACATAGTTGCAAAAATTAGGTTACTGAGGTGAAATACATTATTTTAAAATAACCTTAAGGAATATTTATATTGTTTCTCTTCATATTTTACTTCATTTTATAAAGAAAAGGTGAAATAAAAGATGAAAATAAATAAAAAACAAATGTAATGAAAAAAAAAACAGTGGTGTCTGAGTGGTGCGTAAAAATAATTAACTATTAATTTAAAATAAACATATATATTATTATCAAATCTTGCTTTAAACAGAAAAAATAATTTTATTATATTAAATCCTGGTGCTACAGTACAATTAATGATGTATTTTGGTGTCACACGTAAAACATCAAAAGTATATCTTGAGAAATTTTTTTGTAAATCAAAATAAGAAATGTTTCTACATATTTGTGCAAGATAACCTGTTTTGTTATAGTTTACTTTAATTATTATTATTCCTATTTTCTCTTTAGTGTGAATTCTTAAAACTGTACTTTGTTACAGATTCTCTTACCATGGATGAAAATTTGAAATGATGTTGCCCTTCATTTAACAGCCTATGACTTATTGAAAACTGATATTTATAAGTTAAAAATCTTTATTTCTAAATCTTCGACTTTTTACCTTGGAAATAATACTTAGTTCACTTAATATTAAGTTTAAAATTTTGGTCATCTGGTTGCCCAACTTGAAACCTGTCCCTGTACAGTGCAAAACAAAAAAGCAAAGTTTTGTTTTCCTTCTTTCTAACAAACAAATTTAAATAAAAAATAATTCCATTCTAAGTTTATATGTCATTTAACATGTTTTCCATACATTCCTTGGTTTTGACAGCTTTACAGGGTAAAAGGAGAAACAATTTCGGAAATATCAAAATAAAATTTATCATGAAATCCAGAAAAAAATAATTCAATGGACAAAAGCTTTCAAAAAAAGATAAAAATCTTTTCAAGATTTCAATTTCATCTTTTTTAACTTTTCAAATTTTCAAGATAAAATCTCTAATTAAATTATGAACAATTATTTTTTGGAGAATTTTATAAAGTTAAAAATACTAAAACATTTTGAATAATTTTGTTAAAAGAAAAAAATACTCCCAAAGTATCGGAACAAACTTGAACAATTAATGAATTCAGCCCACAGATTAAAAGAAGATTTAAAGAAAAAAAAATTAAACGCTACTTTTATAAACAGAAGCAAATATCCTAATCCTTTCTTCCACATTTTTGCCTTTCTTAAACTGCATAGTCCCATAATCTCCAAAGAGGAAAAAGATTTCTCCATTCATTTCGCAACACAAAAGAGTTTGCAATGGTATTCCAGTTTCGCAGGAATTTTAATGAAGAGAATTTTAATGCAAGAAAAGTATTACTGAGTTGATGATATTTCAACTTTTTTTACGATAAATTTACGTCTAAATAAGCGTGGATGTAATGGATGGTAAAATAATTTTAATTAAGAGAAAAATTCCAGCTTTTCTTTGGAATTCCCTGATTTTTCCAGGTCTTAATCCAAATTTCCCTGACTTTTCCAGTTTTTTTCCAGTATAAAAAAATTTCCTCATAATCGAGGATTTCCTTTCGAGGTGGGTGGTCACTCTGGTTTGAGTCCCATTGCGGCCAGATTAACTGTGGGAGGTTTTAGTGGTTTTCTTCGCCGTGTAACGCAAATGCGGTTTAGTTTTATCAAAAAAAGTCCTCCATGGAGGCAATTTCCCCCTATACTTGATATCTTGTTTTCTGGATTGGGCGCAAAATTACAAATCTACGTAGTTGAACATTGATAGTCGTAAATCCAAAACTGGATCTGCTGTTTCATGACTGTATCAAATGACAATATAAAATAAAATTGTCAAGGAGGAATCACGATGGCGCAGCGGAAAAGAAATTCCCCTCCCAATGAGGTGTCCCGGGTTCAATGATTGGTCTATGTGGGTTTTACTCCCGGTTTGCAACGACCAGAAAGTTAAGTGTAAGATTATCACTGTTAATGGGTCAAGGGTAAAAATCGTTGGGCTAATCATATAAGGTTTTCTGTTTAGGTAAAAAAATATATTTAACAATTATTGTCATTTATTGGAACTTCGGGAAGCATGTTGAAAATATCTTTTAAACAGTTAACAAAAACAGCAAAAATATCACATTTGGAACAAAAAGTTACTTATTACTATATTGTACTAAATCCTTTCTTCATAAAATGGGAAACATATAAATAATAGTAATTAAATAAATTTATCAAGCCTCTGATTGAAAGTATAATGACATTCTGTTAACAAACAGTTCTGTAAACCTATTTCTTGAATAAACAAATATGTAATATATGAAGCATATTTTTCTCATTTGTAATGTGTACCAATGTTATGGAGTAAAAAATATTTTTTCTTTTACATAAAATTTTTAATTTTTTTACAATTTTTACAGACAATTTCAATTTTAAATTTCATATTACAATTTTTAAATAATGTCAATCATGCAAAATACAATGTAATTTTTTTTCCTAAGTGTGATATAAAAAATTTTAGGATAGTTTTCGGTATTCAAAGTACAAATCGAATATTAGGTTAAGCCGAATAATATACTGCAGGGAACAATACTCAGCTACTTTTTTTAAACTTCTAAATTAATACCAATTTATTTTAAGATCGTCAATAAATTATTGTATTACGAATTAAAATGCCTATTAAATCTTTGAATGAGCGAAATGCTATAAACAAAAAAAATGAAGAATATTTTTATCAATGCAAATTGATAAAAATAAAAAAACGCTTGAATCAACTAGTATTATCCATTCATCGAATTCTATCACAGATAAAATTCTGGAAGGGGAATAGTGTGGCGTAACTACCACTACAAATATTAAATACCAAAGCACTAGTATATAAGACACTTGAATCTATCTTGAGGTACCTTCTGATAGATGACATAGTCTACTAAATAAATTTACTTCAGTATCTCATGAACTTAACTACTATCCTCGATAACAACAACTGGAGAAAAAGATATAATTTTGAAATATATAAGATCCTTAATAGTGATGATATCATTAAATCTATTAAACTAAGTAGAATGAGATGGGCTGGGCATGCAGTGAGAATGAGCCCAGAACGTACAGCATAAAGAGTCTTTATTGTAACCCCCTCCAATAAAAGGCCAAGAGGAAGGCCTAAAAAGGGATAGAAAGATGGTGTAGATGAGGATTTTGCCATCCTAAAAGGAAAGAACTGGAAATCAATTGCTGGGAGAAGGGCAGAATGGGAAAAGCTTCTGAGTAAGGCTCACAAAGAGCTGTTGTGCCAATGCTGATGCTTGATTTAATGATCCAATATTATATATACATAATTTTATTTCCTAGCGACGTTATTGAAATTTAAAATAACTTTTATGTCTGGAAAAATGAGTACTTACATCATATTTACTCCGTTAATCACAAAGCTATGGGACTAGTAAAAATAGGAGTCTTTATTACTTAAAATTGGAAAAAAAATTCTAAAATAATTCTACCAAAATAAGTGAACATGAAAATATTTAGAGTAAAGCTGTTAATTGTTTCAAAAGTTATAGAAAAATTTAGATATTTTAAGTTCAATGTGAGCTTTTGAAGCTATCTTGAATTTACAGAAGAGGTCAGAGTGGTACAAAACTTAAACTATGCTATCTAGACAGGGAGGTGTAGTTTCTGATGAATTTGTTCATGTCAATAGAACCAAAAGTTTAATAGTTAATATGATTTAATGAAGAAAAAAACAATACAAATTTAGACTGATAAATATTTAAGCATCAGACGCTGCTGTCTGAGCAAGTGAGGTAATGTTTCGTAAGTTTCCTTTATTCTAAATTGAACATGATCAAAAGAAAATAAATAATTAAAAATGTTGTTTTTAAATCCGAACCAAGTAGTTGGGGCGCCAGAACAGAATTTGAAGACATTCAAATAGTCAATGATGAAATAATAATTTCTCTCAAAAGACAAGAGCTTTAAAAGCTTTGTATTTTAATTTGCACTTTTCAACGCTTAGCTGTCAAGCGAAGTTATGTATTTTTTCATGTGCTTTTTTTTTAAGTAATATCAAAAAAGGCAAGACCCAAAAACCTAGATTTTAAAATTTAGAAGTAATAAGAAAATAAGAGAGAAAAGAAATAAGTGTGTAAAAAAATACAATTTTACACATTTGTGTGCTTAAAATTGCTATTAAATAGGTCCTGCATATTGTTTTGTTCTGAATATGATTTAAAAAAAAGCCAAGAATACAAAAATAAAAGTTTACGTATAAAAACCTTTAAATTACTATTTATCTAAGAAAAATTAATTAATATGCATCAGATATAAAAACAAGTAAAGGTATTGAAGTTTGAAAGTTTCATAGTTTGGAAGTTATAAGGGTTTTTATATGCAAATAGGTTTAACTAAACATATTTACTTTTTATGCACAGGTTTGGATTTAGCAATTTTTAATGTACTATGATCATTTTAAGTACTCAACGAACTTTTCCAGGGTGTGTAGCCAAACATCACAAAAATAAGTGAAAAAAGTACTTTTTAAGCACTCAAAAAATATTTTTAAGCCCTATATACTTTCACAAAATATGAAATAATTTTCAAAAACCTTACATGATCCAGATAAAATAACTAGTTTCTAACAAAGAACTCCAAACTTTAAAATTATTATCATCCTCATTACTTTTCCCCATATCTCATAAGGATAGATCCCATATCTTGTAAAGATAGGAACACAAATCCACAACTTTCTTCCAGTTGGCATTCTAAGTAATATAATCATGCAGTACCTGCCTATTTTACAATACCTAGACACTTTAATAGCTGCAGACATTTTAAAATAGCTGCAGCTGTTTGGAAATTAAAAGGGTGCATTGATACTTTAACTTTACTGAGCACTATGTATATATACTGTATTAGTTTATTTCATTATATAGAAGCTGCCCTGATTTTGATGTACTTTAATTTAGGACAAAATAAACATATGCCAAACACTTAAATGGTTTAATAATATCTGACTCTTACTAAATAAAAATTATCCATTAAAAATTATACATTTAAATAGTATTTGAATACGGACTTATAAGTTTAGAAATCTAACAAAAAGTTTTCATAATAAAAATTTAGGGTAAGTCAATTTTCAAATAAACTTTTCTTTTGAAGGTAGATATTTTTTGCAAAATAAGCTTGTTTAACTAGTAAAGTGCATGATTATTATAATTTTATGTTGGAATATTTTCTTAATATTTTATTTAAAATCATATGATCGATTATCTTGACTTGAAAAATAGTAGACTGCACTTGAGAAAAAATAAATTAAAACGTAGGAAAACAGAATATGTCATACAATACAGGCTTTATATAGAGCTAAGGAAAAATTTAAGAAAAAATAAGAAAATTTTTTTAAACAGAAGACATATGCCAGACTACTTTTAAAAAAGACAAAGGGCAAACTAAAAAACATATAATTTGGTCTACAGAAATATATAAAAAAATAATTTATTGATTTGTGAAACAATTAATTTGATTTTCTATGTTTTATGCTTGTTTCAAAATTGAAAGTTTTTCCTGATATTTCAGAATTAATAAAACTCAGAGTTAATGACTCATATCAAACAGGTAAAATTCAAACATATATAGCTAACAATTCAGATTATTCTCATCAAGAATCATATAACAGTATCTGTAGAGTAAATAGAAATAATTATTTTTATGTAAATTAGACATCATATGCATATTTTTTAGTACAAATCTATTTTTAGAGTAATGATGGTTAATGTATAAATGTAATTTTTAGTACTGAAAAGCGAAAAAAAAACAAAAAAAAAATTTAAAAAGAAATAGCAAATAAAATGTATGCTTTTAAAATAAAAAAGGAATTATTAATAGAAAATTTGAGAAACTTCACAATAAAAAGGAAATTTTATAAGAAAAAATAAATCCAATTCTCTAACAATTGCAGCAGGCCTTAAAGTTTATCAAAATATTATGAACAAAACAGTAATTTAAGCACAGTTGCTGGAGAAAATAATTTTAACAAAATAATTTTACAAATCATAAATGAATTCATACTTTTAAAATATGCTTAAAAATGCAGTTAATTATATTATTTTAACTAAACTCTTTTCAGAAATTAAATAGTTATAATTCATAATTAATGAAGCTTTTTTAATGCTTCATATACCATATGACAAATATTAGGCATAGTCATTAAATGTAGCAACAGCTACTTCATAAAATTTATTTGATGAAACTAAAAATGATTATAGACAATTTTAAAGGCATTGTAAATTTCAATGGCATATGGTCCATTTTTGGCCTACAACATATTATAGTTAAAATAAAGATTTTGATGGCATTTGCAGTTTTGGATACTTTTGCAATATTAGAGAAAGTTTTTCAATTTTTGGGGCACATTATTTGTTTCTGGAAGGTAATTTTTCCTTTTTAGAGCAAATGTATTTTTTTTTAAATTTTTTGGAAATACCAATATTATTCTTACACCTTAAACAGAAATTAAGTCTAGAAGACTATTCTAGTTATAAATAACTTCGAAGTTAACTTACAGCTGATACAAAATTATTTCTATTAAATACTATCTATTTAAATATCTAAGTCTATTTAAGTCTATTAAATATGTCTATTTAAATATGAATCTAAACCCTCTAAATCTAGCCTTTTGTGAAAGTTTATTTATGAACAATGTTTAACGGTGCACATGTATCAAAACAAATTTTCTTTCTTTAGTATTTTGTTATTTTAGATCTTCATATTAATTTCAAAGTATAATGGAAATTACATCTCATTTTTTTTTAAGTATTTAAATACAATTGTATGTTATATGAAAGTTCAGAAAAGAAACCATGTCTCAGATTAAAATTTTTATTTAATTACAAAGGATTTATTTATTTCATTTTAAGAGCATTTATGGGAATTTTTTATTAACAGAAAATTACTTTTAGAAATAACAGAAATGATTTGGTCATTTTTCTAAACTCTAAAAGGGAGTATGACACTGGATTAAAAAAAAAAAAACAATAGAAAAAGTCATGTTAGTATACAACCGTGAAATGAGTCAAAAACAAGCCAAAAAAAAATTTTCAAGAAATTTTCTTTAACAAAATCATACCTCTTTATTGCCTATGTTCAGATCTAGATAATTTTCTGTTAATCAGATATTCTGTTATTATTATAATAAAAAATTATTATTTATAAACTGCTTACATACATTCTATACTCCCCCCCCCCCCCAAAAAAATTTTTTTTTTCAAAAACCATTTTCCTGGCATGGCACCAGCGATCTTTTCAATAATTACTGTTGTAAAATTGCATACATGTCTGTCTGATTTTTTATTTCTTAACTGCTAAAGACCTTTCTGAACAAGGAATGATTTCCAAAATATTTTTTAAAAATAAGTTTTTCAGACAATTTTTTGTTTATCAATTAAAAACTCTTGCCCTACAAGATTAAGAGTGTTTTCGGAAATTCTTTTACAAAGGAAAATAAATAAAAGCCAGTGCAGCAAACATGAAAGTTATAATTTTAAATGCTATAAAATTTCAAAATCCATAGAAAATTACCTAATGTGCATTGCATAAACCAATAAACAGAGCACCCTGAATAACTTTTTATCTAATGATCAGATCTTCATATTCTAGGACTCAATGGTTTGAGTGGGTGACCTCAAATATGCTAAGTTATTTGAGCAGATAATATTTTAGGTCACAAAATCAGACACATAAACATACTTTCTCTGAACAAACACACCCTTTTTCTGACAAATTAGAATTATTTACCCCCTAAATGAAGGGGAATATTTCTCGCTATCTCGGAAATATGGCCACTAAAGTTAGATCAGGAGAGCAGTCTAAATTTGGGCCCTTAATGTTAATTTTACTATTTGCATATTTCCCCATAGGAACAGAAATTGTTATGCAAATTAAAAAAATTGTTGGACGCAATTATAAAATCCGTTTAGACACAGATAATTCCATGCAAAAAATAAATTTTAGCAAGTATTTACTACTTTTTATTATTTTATTTAATAGTCAAGAAACTTATGAATTGTAAGGTATACAGTTATTTGCATTATTTTAAAGAATGTAATTTTAAAATCCAAACTACGCAGTTTGAGTGAAATCGGTCCAATGGTTTCCGAGAAATCCTCCTCTGAAAATTTTATATTTTTAAAATTCGATTTCTCAGGAACCATTTGCTCAAATGTTGTAATTTGCAATTCAAAAATACATTCTTAAAAACAATGTAAAATATTGCATGTCTTAATGTTAAATTTTTTTCCCGATTATTATTAAATAAAGTAATAAAAATTAATAAATATTCCCTAAACATTATTGCTTACACGGACTTATCTAAGGCTAAACGAACTTTATAACTGCGAGCAAATTTTTTCCTTTTTTCACTTAAAACTTTCTCCAGATATGGCGAATTAAGCAAAAAGATAAAATATTAAGGGGTTCAAATCTTTGGAGCGTTCTCCTGTCAAACTATTGAGACCATATTGCGGCTACCCCCAATAATTTTGGGGGACAGAAATTTTAATTCATCGAAAAAGATATGTTTATTTAGAGAAAGTACATTTTTGTGTCTTATTTCATAATTTAAAATATCATTTGCACTAATTAATTAGCATAATTGAAGTCCCTTTTTGAAGTCATTAAAATTAACCCCTAGAATGTGAAGATCTGAATCATCAAATCAAAAATTATTCAGGGTGGTTTGTCTTTTATTTTGCGCACTGTGTGTTATATATTTATAAAGAGAGAAAGAGAAATTATCTTGCTGTAAAGAATTATCTTGCTGTCAATGTTTTACAAAAAAAAGTTTAAATATTAAAAAAAAAAAAAGAATCCTAAACTTTTTTTTTAAAAGCCTTTAATTTGGCCAGATTTTTCTACCAACAAGAAAATTATAAAAAATCAAAGAATAATTCTTAAATTCTATTCGAAGTTCTGCAAACTTAGAAAATGCAATCTACAGTAGTTTTTCAAATATTAAAAAATTAGATTACAATTGCTTTATATTTCCATTAACTGTGACTCTTCTTCATATTGACATTTTGTCCCATTTTCATAATTAGCATAAAGAGTGCAGACTAAGAATACTCAAATGGTGAACTAACAGTTGTTCCGTCTTTGGGACAGCGAAAGAAAAAAAATTCAGAGCATTTTTTTGCAAAGTATTTATATACCAAACTATTAAAAAAAAAAAAAGAAGCAAATTTTGATTAACTTAAATACATTAAAAGTGAATTTTATAGCAAAAGAATTACACAATATACTATTTTTAGTTTCAAAACTTTGTTTAGTCAGATAGTTTAACAGTATCCAGTATAATTCCATTAATGGAGTACTGAACAATTCATAAGATTTAGAGATCAATACATATACAATTTTACAGTGCTGTTACATTGAAATAAAAAAATAAATAATCAGTATCAATCAGTTAACATTCTCTTATACCAATGTTTAATTAAATTTTATAATAGAGTTCAAGACTTCCTTAACACATAGACACGCATTTACAGTGAAATCACCCTCACGCCATGAGTAAAGCGTATTCTGCTTCCAATGATATTTCAATAACGTGAGTCTCTGGAGATCACGAGAATAATATATCGCTCTGTGTGTTTCCATAGTATCATGTCTGTTTATTTGTGTCCGTTGCTTCTTATCTCGCCACTTCACACAATCAGTTCGGATCAATGAGGAATATTACTTAAAATCTTTACTCTAACAAGTTAAACTTTCGAAAAGAAAATGGAAAACTTATTTCTTAGCGAGTCAAATAGAAGTGAAGAAGAAAGCTTTTATGAGGCTCACAATAATTTCCTTTAATAAATCATTTTTGTACTACTTTTATAAAAATTCGGTTTTGTTACGTCCTGTGAAATATCTTTTCAAATACATACGAATATCCTTCACAAGGAGTTAAATAAGCGCCACCCCAATATGGGTGACGTGGTCTGATCAGAAACTAAGCTGATATCTGAATATGGGTGATGTGGCAGTCAACATATTAAACAAATAAGTTTAAAGTAGGGTTTCTTGATACAAATCTTGAAACAAAAGCGCAGTGAATGTGTTTCTTAACACTTTTGTGCAAAAGTAATTTAGTGGATAATACCTCAATTTCCCATTTGAAAATGTTACGACATGATAAGTATTGATTATTTTTTAAATTAGATGAAAGAGATAAATCAATATAACTTTTAAAATTACAAAAATCAACACTTTAATGTTTGTTATTGTATTTGCATAAATAAGTTTATGGACCGTGAATTATTTACCATAAAAATTTGATACTACATAAGATTTATTGAGTATCTTTTTTAAAAGTGACTGCATTCCTAAATAATTTGAAACAAAGTATCCTGCAGGTAAGGTTGTATGACTTAATAGTGTATATAAGTTAGTGGTTCATAAATTTGAACCATCGAATAGTGTGCGTTTTAAAAGATGTTGGATTGAAAATTCAATTTTTTCAAAATAATTTAACCATTCCCAAAATAATAGAAAATTCAAACTCTCTTATGGGCAGTTCAGTAATTATAAACATGATTTGTATTTGTAAAAAAATGGAATATTCTGAACACACAAAAATCAGGAATATCATGACAAAGTAGATAAAAATCAGGACAATATATGATCAAAAATATCAAGAATATCAGGACAACTAAGAACCCTGAGATGTTCCAAACTCTTAATAGTTATAAAAATAGCATATTATTCATTAAAAAGCATTATTTTGTTCAAGACTTTAAAAGAAAGAAAATCAAGCAAATATTTGACCTTTCCAGCAGGATACACCTTTCAAGTATCATGATCATAAAAAGGGAAGAGAATGCCAGAAGGAGTATCAGAGGAGTGTCCAAATTGTGCTGAAAACATAAACATTTTTTAGTTGACAATTCAAACATTATTAATGAACTTTTTAAGGGGAAATATTTTATAGGAGGTGAGGGTTTGGTTATGTGTGTTAACATACACCCTTCTGGTGGTTAGTTTTGGAGAGATACATTTCTTACAAATTTGTCTAAAAATCTTATTAAATATAGTTTTTAACTAGTCAAGAATTTTTTTCAATAATAATCTGAACCTGTATTCTGGTTTATATCTAGAATTACAAAGTTGTTTAAGTTTTCTGTAATAATTTCCCCCCTCGCTATCTTTACTACACCGGACTAATGTGGACAAGTTAAGGTGCTAGTTACGAATTTGATAATTTATTAAGTAGTCATTTATCATAACTCAGAATGGTATATCTAAAGCAAAAATGAAATCAATTACAATCTAAGCCTTATTGGAGGGCATTTCACTTAACTAAAAAAGACATTTTAAACTAAATCAATACATTAAAAATTACTATTCAATTTGATTTATTTGATAGCATTGAATCAACTTAAAATTGAATCAGTTTTAATAACCATAATTTTAATTTGATGATGTAATGGTTTGAATGGATAACACGAGGAGAGCATGGTTTAGTGATATTTCCTTTACTGGGGTAATGAAAACCACTGGCAAAAGAGAACCATTTGTTGTTTTAATTTAACGTATGGC
This sequence comes from Parasteatoda tepidariorum, assembly GCF_982258835.1. Classification (NCBI taxonomy): domain Eukaryota; kingdom Metazoa; phylum Arthropoda; class Arachnida; order Araneae; family Theridiidae; genus Parasteatoda; species Parasteatoda tepidariorum. The sequence continues at coordinate 128,909,208 of NC_141755.1, read as the reverse complement.
AAAAATTCTTTAATTTATCTATATTGAATGGTATTCTTTTATCAAACTTGATAAAACACCACCTTTAAATTTTCTTAAAACTTTTAAGGGATGAATTAATCTAAAGATTTTGTGCTAAATATTGAAATCATTAATTGTAAAGGTATATTATTTTGCAAAATCATTTTGATTTAGGAAATGAATGAATTATATATTTAATCAATATCAAATGAATTATATATTTAACCAATATCAAATGAATTATATATTTAACCAATAAACATTTATTCCATTGGAAGTTGAACAGAGTCATTGTCCACACTACCCATACCACCATTTGTCTACACTAGTAGCATGAAGACATGTTGTATTTGCTTAAGCTTAATACTGGTTAATTGAAAATATACAGAGCAAAAGGTAATATCAAAATAGGCAAAAATGTATAATTTTAAACTTATTGGCACCTCTTTTGAAATAATGAAAATAAAATATGCTATAAAAGAGAAAATATAAAAGTTTCTTTTGCACCTTAAAAACCCTCTTTTACAAATTTAAACAAAAATATTCAGTCTAACTTTACAATTGCATGGAAGTGTACAGTCCGCAAAAAAAAAGAATCACCCTGAATAACTTTCGTTCTAATGATCGGATTTTCACGAACTAAGTGTCAATCTTAATGGTTTCTGGGGGTGACCTCAAACATGCTAATTAATTAGTGCTAACTATTAATTAAGTTTCGAAATCGGACACAAAAACGCACTTTCTCTGAATAAACATATATTTTTTTTTACATATTTGGAATCTAGACATGCAAATTAGGGGGGGTAGAAAAAATTTTAAAAAAATTGGGTAGTAAATTGGGTCGCAATAAAGGTTTATATATTTGGCGATAGTCCAGAAAACAGCCAAAAAAAAGTCGCCTGCGCAAATGATTATTTTAAGATAACCCATTGACTAATTCAAAAGAGGAATGCTTAATTTTACTAGATTGCTAGGCAACCAATCCCTGACTGTAAAAAAAAATGAAATAATGTTTCGTGATTGCTCGGAGAGGTTTAATTAGTTGTTAATAGTAAATATCTCGTAGTTTCCAGGCAATAGACAATTTTTAAGCTGATTTCTGTCCAAAATGCAAAAAAAATAATTTTTTAATCCTATTTGAAAAGAAAATTTGAATTGATTTATAAATTATTTATGATTTTCTAAGTTTTTAGAATTTAAATACACGAACTTTTTATCTGATATTATTTAGATTATGCTGCTTTTGCTATATTTATTAGAGGATCTCATACTAAAATCATATTAACATAACTTATTATAGCTATATACAAAATTTCAGGGATAATCATTTTTACAGCTTTAATAGAGTCTTCGAGGCAAGAAAGTTTGAAGGAAAAAAGTGCTTGAAAATTAAATGTAGATTGTATAGTAATTCTAATGCACATTAACAAGGTTTTCTATAATTTACGATATTTCTTTTTTCTATAACTCAAGGAATTGCTGAATGTTTAGTGGCATTTCAAAAACATTGAAATATGTTATGTTTAAGAATAAGATATTGAAATAATGTTGCATATTGTAAGATTCATTGTTAAAAAATCGCTTCATTCTGCTAGATATTTAGGTTACATGGTTTTCTTCTTTGGATAAAGATGATTAGCAAATAGCATCCTCATGTTTCGATACATTCCGAAACTTATGTTCGTAAATTCACCATAAAATGTCACACAGCATATTCTTCAATTACGATAAGCTACATTTACCACCAAATACTGCTACTATGATTATTTTCGTTTTCTTATACAGGGTGATTCTAAGAAGATGGGCAAAATTTTAGGAAGTGATAGTACACACCCAAACAAACAATTTTTATCAAAGAATGCATGGTCGAAAACAAAACGCAAAGGTGCTGGCGCATTTGGAAAGTTGTTTGATGCAAACGTCTTATGTATAAGACTCCCATTGAAACTGCAGAAGAACTTGTCGCCAAGCTTTCGGCCGCTGCAGGGAAAGTTCGTGATATGCCTGGTGTGTTTCAGAATGTTCACCTATCTTTTCTTCGCTGTTGTACTGCATGCATAGTCGCTGCCAGCCACTGTTTTGAACATTTATTGTAATCACATGCCATTAAATTTGCTTTTATAACTTAATTTCATCGTTCTTTATGTGTTTTTGCCTCATATAAGAACATGAACTTTGACGCCCTTTAGCGGTTTTGCGTTTTGTTTTCGACCATGCTTCCTTTGATGAAAATTGTTTGCTTGGGTGTGTACTATCACTTATTAAAATTTTGCCCATCTTTTTAGAATCACCCTGTATATATCTGATACTCTCTTGTTAAACAGAGCTCGTAAGATCCTTAAGATACTGAAATGGGGGCACAAAAACTTAAAAGTTAAAATATTTAATTTCATTAACTCAAAGTATCTGGTCTCAAAACTTTAATTTTTAAGTTAAATATAACTTTTACAATATTGATGCTCTTACGTTTTTAAAGACCACATGAATCCTGTTAAAATATTGAAATGCATATGTTTACTTTAACGAGTGTAAAATCCTTATCAAAATAATGATCAAGATCCAAATGTAAAACAGTATAATTGACGATAAAAACTCAACTGGCTTTTATCGTATATTTCAATATCTTATTCTTAAACATAACATATTTCAATGCTTTTAAAATGCCACTAAGCATTCAGCAATTCTTTGAGTTATAGAAAAAAGAAATATCGTAGATTATAGAAAACCTTACGAATGTGCATTAGAATATGAAGAGGGAAGTAAAAGTCGACATGTTTCGAGAGTTCAAATATAATCACCCATTCTCAAGACTTGTCAGGCTTGAATAACTTCAGAAAAAAATTCAAAAGAATAAAAGAATTACTGAAGAATCCTTTGAGATATTACAGAATCAGTCCCTGCTAAATATTTCATTGGAAAAAGCGATTCATGAAATAAAACGATGACTGCAGCAACATTTTACAAATATATTGCAAATTTTACTACCCATGGGTAATTAAAAATGCTATTAAATTCCCTATTCCCTAGGTATAAAACTCATATCAATTTGAAACTGAGAAAGTTTTGTTCATCAAAACAAATTTTCTGGTTTAGTTTTCTACCTAATTCATGGAAATCTCCCGTTAGATCTTGAAAACAAAAGAATTGTAAAACAATATGTCGAGAAAGTTTTACATCCATTTTTAAATAAGATTTTGAGGCATCAACTGATGAAGTTAAAATGCTTTTATGAAATGCGATATTTTTCCATTCGATGTAGAAAACGTTGACTGTAACAAATGCATGCAAAACAGACACCAAGAGTTAATGAGCAAGACAACTTATCAACAAAACACATGCTTTGAGAGTAACGATGCGCTATTTCTTCAGAAGCTTGAGAAGGAAATCTCACAAGTTATGTTGCAAATTTTTAAAGGAACATTGACAGAAAAGTTTAATCTCCCAAATATCCAATTGCCTGTGCTTTTCTCCATATGGAAGAATTTATTTCAAAAAGAACATTTGGTTCATCAAATTTTGGCACTGAAGCTGATACAACTAGCATTGATAATGAAAGTATCTTGAAAACTGATTTTGAGATAAGTCCTCTTAAGGCATTTGTTAGTTGCAAAAACAATTGGTTCCATAAGTAAATGGTAAGTACTGCTGAAGACCTACTAGATATAAGTCAATGAGAGATGGATTTTACTCAAACTTCGAAACTCCTTTTTCTCATTTATTATCCAGTGAGGAATTCTAGAAATGGTACTGAAAAATCAAAAGAAATTTCGAAGATACATTTACATTAGCCAAAAATTTGGAAAAAAGAGGACGGTTAAATCAAAAGAAAAAGAAATAAATTACTTTTTTGCATTAACTTCAGAAAAAGAACGAAAATTTAAAGAGATTGAAAGAGCTGAAAAAAAGTTCAAGCAGAAAGTATGACAAAGAAAAAAAAAATACCTAAAAAGATTTTAAAAAAAGCTTAAAAAAATATGGGGAAAAGAGTAAACAAAAAAATAAACATTCATAATTTAGAATAGATTATTAAACTGTGAGGAAAAAAAATGAAATATTTTTTTTTTAAATTATGTATTCAAACATATTTTACTTTCCATTCCATGACTGAAAAAAAAGTAACATTTTCCACGTTAACTGTGGTTATATGTTGTAATTCCAAGTAAAATCTTGTTTTTAGACACTTGTGTGGCCTATGAATTCCTAACGAGCATCAAACATTCTCAAAATTAAGTGTTCATTCACTGGAAAATTTAGTGTTTATTCACTGGTAAGAACTGTTCCTTCACTTGGTTATCTTACTACTTATTATTTAAACCACCAAAAGCTTAAAACAATATTATGTAAGTTATCAGATTTTTTTTTTACCTAATTCTCATTTAATAACAAATATGTCGACAACATCATTTAGCTAAAATTAAAAATTTTGAAATGTTCATGATTTTTTTTAAAGGCAAGCTAAGCTTAAATGTTCCTTCATTGGTTAGTTTACCCTATAAGTGCTTTATAAATAAAATTGATGTATAATAACATGTATGCTTGTTTTTATTACCTACTTTATTTTTCTATATGTGTTATACAAAAATACATTTAATAAAATAATCTGATTTTTTTTCATTCTATATAAATGAAAATGAGTGAAAAATGATGTTTCTATCATGCATGGAACATTTTATTATAATGATTGATTTTGCTATGATTTTTGTTAGAACTTAACAGTTACCAATTAAGTGAAGCTAAGTAATATAGATATAATCAACATTGGTATTCTAGACATAAAATTAACTTGTTTATAAATTTGGCTTTGAAATAAAATTTCTTAAAATTTACTAATAATTAAGTTTTTCCTATAAATATACAAAGTAAAATTTTTAAAGGACTCACACACAGCACGGGAGACACAATCTTAGAACCTCATTTTAGTATATTTGTTGATCACATATCTTTATAAATAATTTTCTTGTGTATGTTTCCTTTCAATGCACAACATTAAGGAATCTGCATAATTTCTATATAACAAGAATATATATATATTTAATTATATATATATATATATATATATTTCTATTTGTGTAAGCAACATTAATACTTGATTATGAGACTTAGTACATATTAAGTAGATAAACTATTTTACAATGATGTTTTGTAAGTCACTCATGCAACCATTGTTCGTTATAGACCTCAGGTTTTTAAATATTTAAAAAAGAATATGTTTGTCTATTAGCAGAAAAGATTTTTAGATTGCTCCCTGTGTACCTAAATCAAATTTTAGCCCACAACCAGGCAGTAGCTTACAGGAAAGAAAAAAAAAACATCATGAAAGAGAATGAAATTCAAGAGCTAACTCGTAATCTCACCCGGGTAAACAACTGTGTATTTTTTAAAGATAATTTTGTTTCTTTTGGCAATTGTTGTTGACACAAACATATTCCGATATGGAAGTATTATCTATATATAAATTTTTGCTCACATAAATCATTTTAGTTACTGATAAAAAAGCACAGTACATGATATAGCATAAAAGATTTATAGATTGCTACCTGTGTACCTTCATCAAATTTCAGCCCACAACTAGGCAACAGCTTACGAGAAAGAAAAAAACCCCATCATGACAGAGTATAAAATTTAAGGGCTAACTCGTAGTCTCTCCCAGGTAAACAACTGCATATTTTTTTAAGGTAATTTTGTTTCTTTTGGCAATTGTTTTTGACACAAACAATTGTTACTGACTACTAGTTAGATTAGTACTGTTTGCCATAACTTTGGCACCAATAAGTGAAAGGTATTGCATCAGGTTGCTTTATTTACTTTGGTGATTTGAAGACATGCCATCGCAATTTTGATCTTCTGCAGATGGAATGGCTCCCCTGGTTTGGTAACCCGACGTCCTGCATGCGAAGTCTAGCACTTCATGATAAAACAGTTTTAGGAGAACCTGTACAGCATACCCTCAGTCCCTACGCAAGCTGATCAAAGTCGCCACTCACCCACTTATTGACTGCAGCCAGTGGTGCTTGACTTCAGTATTCTACTGGTAACCGTGACTTAACGATCAGTCCTCTGCAGGACTAATAGGGATGAAAAAATGAGCTTAGTTTAAATTTGTATTAAGGAAAAATTCTACTGTATTAGATTTTATTCTTGCAATTCAAGGACATGCACATTCTAGAAAATTTACTTAAAAGCATAATTGGAAACTATTAATAAGAGGAAAATCATTTGTATGTATTTAAAAATGAATGAAGTAAGCTTTTGTGAACTTCAAACGTTTTTTTTTTTTCAAACAGCACTTTTTATTACTCACATGCTTAATAACTTCTTAAACTTTTTTTCGGGCTTACTAACTTGATTGACTACTAAATTTATCACCATGCTGATATCTGTAATTTTTTATAACATATAAGATGTTATATATTATATACATACTACTTATATAACACAGATTTTTTTTAACTTACTTTTTTTACTTTTTAAATTGCATTATAGTTTTTAATTATTAAACAATAAAACATAAGCATTTTCTGATCGATAAAAATTTTTTGAACGAATCATATTTTTACTGTAACATAAACCAACATGAATGATAATATTATGGTGTTTAATTTTTAATTCCATGGAATGAAGTTATAGAGCCAATCAATGTCACATATCTGTTGTCTTTTATCATTGACTACATACGCAAAGTTTGTTTCTCATATCTTTTCTCTAAATATATCTCAAAAATATAAAATAATAAAAACATGAACACGTCTTCATTTATTAAGGAGCCAATAAAATTATACTTAGTTTAAACAAGCTCTCTTCATGTTGTGGTGTTCACATGCTCAGTTGCAAAAGTCTAGAAAAAGTGCAATTTTAAAATTCATTTGGTACATCACTCATTTTAGTTGGCCCGATAGATCATGTTACAGAAATATCCCTGAATTGTGTTAGCTCATTTTATAGTCTATTTTCCCTTAAGAGACAACTGTTTCTGCCTCTCTTACAGGGCAAGAATCACTCGTTTCCATAGCATTAAAAGTTTATCTCCTGGTTACTTGGTTATTGATAATATACACAGAAAAAATATTTAAATGCAACCTATTTGTAAAATTTAGTTGATAGTGCCAAGACGAAACAGTTTTCAGCATCTTAAATGACTTTCAGTCAATTAAATACAAAAAAATTGTGATTTTACATAGCTCATAAAGCAGTTCAAAGAAAAATTATTGCTATCTCATATTACAGTAATGAAAAATTCTTTTTCATCTAGTCTATTTGAGCTGTGCTAGAGACATGCAAGTAAAAATTCTACTAAGTTAGTCTATTCAAGTAAATATCTCTGCACTTAGTGTTACAAAAACAGATATGTTGTCTTTAACAAATTAATTTTCGCTTATATTTCTCTTAAAATTTAGTTGAAATAAAAAATATTTTCACCAATTCACACTAAAACTTCATCATAGAAACAAAATAAAGTGAAAAGTGGCTGTGAATTTTTTTTCTTCTAAATTAAGTTTTAAAAACACAATTTTTTTCAACTTCCAGCTACTAGCATTTATGTAGTTAAAATTTATAAAAAGGAGAATTATAACATGCATAGTAACTTTTATTCAAGGCATGAAGTTGTTATTCTCTGATTTAGAACATTTTACTAAGTGATGTTTTTTTAATACTTTAGAAAAATGTAGCAAACAAATCAAAAAAGATCAATTAATGTATGTGCTTTGAAAATCTGTTGACTGCTACTAAAAAACATATGTTAAGAGATAAGAAATTTTATAAATAAATGAAACTCCCTACTTTAAAAAAAAAATCTAATCAATATTTGAAACTATCAAATAAAGTAAATAGTAATAATTATTGTCAACATGTAAAGAATCCAATACTTTTTATTAACAATAGCACTATTTTAAGATCAATAATTGGTCTATTCAAACATTCATGATTTTTAATTTTAAAAAAAGTAATCTTACTCTTTTTAATCCTTAAATTTGTAATTTCGTATCCCTCACGTTTTATTATTCCGAAAAGGTCTATCTTCTGAGTGGTTGAATATAATATACAAAATCACTCAAAAAGAAAGCCCCATTCAGCAAGTGAGATATTAAATTATCTCAATGTTTATTTTCAAGAAAAACAAAAATTACTGAATAGTATACTATCAATTCAGAAAATAAAAGAGGCATTCTTTCATAAGATTTTATAAACACTTTAATAGATACAGAAAAAAATATACGATATTAACACTAAATTATATTATGGTTTCTCAATAATATGCACATATTTATATTTTAAAACTGATAAAACAATACAGAACTAAACATCTACGAAAACGAGATTGACGTTTTCCGATTGTAAGCAGACGATCGAGGTTTAAAACTCGTCTGCCTGGTTTGAACCTACCTCAGACTAGGTTTAACTTAGACAAGGCTGAACTAGATCTTTAGAACCACGTTTTTCCTTAAACTTCGTTTCTGCAATGCAGCTTGGTTTAACTTCGCGGTTTAGACCAGGTTTAAAGTTAAACCTCGTTCTGACAATTCAGCCTATAACAGCAACGTTTCTTGTGCCTTGCAAGACAAATTAACTATGAAATTTGTCGCTTGCTTATCCCGCTTGAACAGTTCGTCATAGAATGCTATGACACTGACCTTCTTAGTGCTGTGAGTTATAAATATGCCAAATTTCATTATTTTTGGAACACAGACTTAGCACAAAGACATACAGACATTCATTCCTATATATATATAATTTTATTTGCCAGTGACGTTATTAAAATTTTAAATAACTTCTATGTTTGGAAAAATGAGTACTTACATCATATTTACTCTTTTAATCTCAAATATGTAATCACAAAGCTAAGGAACTAGTAAAACTAGGAGACTTTATTATATAAAATTGGAAGAAAAATAAATTCTAGAATCATTCTACCAAAATAAATTAACATAAAAATATTTAGAACAAAGCTGTTAAATGTTTCAAAAGTTATAGTTTAAAGCAAAATGCAGATATTTTAAGTTCAAAGTGAGCTTCTGCAGCCATTTTTGTATAAAAACTTTTAAATTACTATTTATTTACGAAAAATCAATTAATATGTGTCAGACATAAAGACAAGTAAAGATAATGAAGTTTGAAAGTTTCATAGTTAGGAAGTTATCAGGGTTTTTATGTGCAAATAGGTTTAACTGAACATATTTACTTTTTATGAAAGAGTTGGGATTTAGCAATTTTTACTGTACTGTGATCAGTTTAAGTACTCAAAGAGCTTTTCCAGGGTGTGTAGCGTAATCACACAAAAATAAGTAAAAAAAGTAATTTTTAAGCACTTAAAAAATATTTTTAAGCACTATATACGTTATCAAAATGAGAAATAATTTTCAAAGACTTTACATGATCATTACTTTTCCCCTAATCTCTTAAAGATAGAGCGCATATCTTGTCGAGACAAATCCCCAACTTTCTTCGGGTTGGCATTCTAAATAATATAATCATGCAGTACTAGCTATTTTACAATACCTAGACACAATAATAGCCACAGACATTTTAAAATAGCTGCAGCTGTTTGAAAGTTAAAAGGGTGCATAGAGACTTCAAATTTACAGAGTTTCAGGTATATATACTGCATTAGTTTATTACTTTATAATGGAGCTCCTCTGATTTTGATGTACTTCAATTTAGGACAAAATAAACATAAGTCAAACATTTAAATGGAATATCTGATCCTTACTGAATAAAAATTATAAATTTAAAGTTATACATTTAGTTAGTATTTGAATACGGACTTATAAGTTTAGAAATCTAACAAAAAGTTTTTATAATAAAAATTTAGGGTAAGTCAATTTTCAAATAAACTTTTCTTTTGAAGGTAGATACTTTTTGCAAAATAATCTTATTTTACTAGTCAAATACATAGTTATTATAATTTTATGTTGGAATAGTTTCTTAATATTTTATTTATAGCGATATGAACGATGTATTTTATTTATAATGATCTTGACTTGAAAAGTGAGACTGCACTCGAGAAAAAATAAATTAAAACATAGGAAAACAGAATATGTCATACAACACAGGCTTTATAATGGGCTAAGGAAAAATTAAAGAAAAAAATAAGGAAATTTTTTATAACAGCAGATATATGCCAGACTACGTTTAAAAAAGACAAAGGGCAAACTTAAAAAAAAATGTGTTTTACTGAAATATATATTAAATATCCAAGAAAAAAACTAATTTATTGATTTGTTAAACGATTATTTTGATTTTCTGTGTTTTATGCTTGTTTCAAAAGGGAACGTTTTTCCTGATATTTCAGAATCAATAAAACTTAGAGTTAATAACTCATATCAAACAAGTAAAATTCAAATATATATAGCTAACAGTTCAGATTATTCTCACCAAGAATCATATAGCAGTATCAGTAGAATAAAAACAAATAATAATTTTAATGGTTACTAAAAATCAAACACAAATTGAAAAAAAAAAAAAACTGAATGGTGAAGTTAAAAAAAATCAATTCAGCACCTTCAATTTCATATTTTTCTCAAACAAAACTATTTAAGACTATAAAACAAAAGCTTAAAAGAAAGTGATGATACAAATCAAGTTTGTTATGGGGATTAAAAGACTGAAAGAAAATATTAGTGACAAAACTATGTTCTGTGCCTCTTATGAAAATCAAGGCATTTGAGTTTGGATATGCATTTATACAATAGTATCGGAAAAAGTGCATGAAGCTGGTGTGATAGTATGGAATTGCATGAGCACAAATGAAGATGATTTTATTTTTCAACTAGCCTCACACCATACACTAAAATATTTCAAGATCTTGCTTAATACAAAATCACAATGGCACCGTAGCCAGTTAATTCCCCAGATCTTACCCAACTGATAGTTTATGAATAATAAGGAAAGAACTATAAGAAGTTGCTCTAATTAACAAAAAGCGAAAAGCATTAGGACTACTAAGACTTGAAAGAAAATTGTCAAACACTTGTTTATTCCATGTAATTGTTTATATGCAGTGATCAAAGCTAAAGGTGATGCTAAAAAATAAGTAATTTTTTTTCTCCTTTTATAAATGAATTGTAGTGCTTATAATAAAATATTTTAATATTTTGGACCACATCAATTTTTATTCTTATGTTATGTTATTATTTCATTCAAAAATACATTGTGCAATGTTACTTTTAATTTTCATGTTACTTTTTAATTTTTTCAATGTTTAAAAATAACATATATATATATATATGTATATATATATATATATATATATATATATATATATATATATATATATATATATATATATATATACACAATACATTCTTTATATAGTTGTGAACTCAGCTTTAAAGAAACAAAACTGGAAATTACATACATGAAATTCATACATTGGAATTAATTAAGATCAAGTACTTGTATAAACACAACAAAAAATTTGTTCCCTAGGGTATAATTATTTTATTATGAGTTATTTAATAAAAGGAATAACAAATATCACAATTTTGACCAGAATAGGTTATGAAAATTAGTAGTTCAAATGAAGAAGTCACTTTTTAATAAAACTTCTTTTTAATAGCGAATTTTGAAATTTTAACTACTACTTGGTTTCTGTAAATGATAAACTAAAAACTAGTTTGGCTGTTTTTTTATTTATTAATTTATTTTTTTGGTGTCAACTTTTCCAAAACAGAGAAAGGTAATTAAATTTTATTATTTTAAAAAAATTTAAAGCTTTAATATTTACATTTAAGTCAAAAATAATTTTTTTCATAGTTTAGCTATGCTACATGCCATAAAATGCTCTGAAAATCTTAACAAAATATCACACAATTTAGCTCTCTAGGTCAACTCTCTATCTATTAATTTACAAATTGTAAAAAATTTGTAAATTTTCAAAATTTCAAACATGTTTAGCTTATCCAAATTATTGACCTTAATTTTTTTATTGAATGATTGATGTAGAAATGCCCATTACTCTCAAGAGTAAATAGAAAATCTGCTACAAAATTAATTTTATTTAAAAGTAGGCAACATAAGTTATATAGATATATGGAACAAGTTATTAAAGAATTAAAATATACAAGTGGGCTGCGCCCCCTGCTCGCTAACGCTCACCAACCCCCGAAAATTGCTACGCAATCTTAAATGGTTTGCTTCGCAAGCCAAGCTCGTTTTGCTCGCTACTAACTTAGGTACATTGCAAATGCGCAAAATTCTCAAAACAATCATTCAAATCCATATAACTCTTTTTTTTTTTAAATTACATCTTTGTAGTAAATACTAAGTCATTAAAATAAATTTGAATTCAAATAAATGACATGTAATTCGTTAAGCCCATTAGAAATGTGCTATAGTATAAAATCTTAAGATAAAATTTCTAAAACTGATATCTCTTTAAAAAGGTTAAAATTTTGGCTATAATTAAGTCTATTAAAAACTGAAATAAGTGAATTGCAATGGAAAAACCTGCATAAACAAAACATTATGTTTTTTAAAAAATAATAACCATGAACGATTCACAACTTTGTTAAAAACATAAGAATAAATCTTTGAACTTTGACATACATAAGAAAAACTTGCAGATACTAAACATTAATTTGAAATAAATACTAAATACGAACAAATACTGAGAAAGATTAAGGGCTTTGTTAATAACAAAAAATAATTACTATTAAAGATTAAGAACTTCCTTAAACACACAATTATAAATTTCTGGACTTGGAGCTATCACTGTTAGGCTGTCAAATGATCTAACCCTAGAGAGGACAACATAAAGTTGCCCATGACTAAAAACTGGTTCAGTCTATATAAATTCGTGAAAAAAAAGCGCTTTTGACAAAATATTAAAATGGAGATCTATCAACAAAGACTACTCACTTCTGCCTAGCTTAATAGTATGAGATTGCCGCAGCTGAATTGAACAACCTGCTGATGCTCTCTCTGGTTATTCCAGTTTCCGTTTTTAAAAGGGCTATATGTTTAGCCACTTCAGCTAGATTTGGCATGTGACATTTTTAGCGGCAATCATTGGTTGATTTTCTAGCGTTGCCATTCGGGAAGTTGTAATGAGGCTTTTTTTGTCGCCGTGTAAGAGAAATATATATATATAGATTTACAAATAAATCAGTTTCCTGAGTTATAACTTAATTAAAAAAAGAAAAAATTTTAAATATTGCATAAGAATTTTGAAAAATTCATTAAATGCTTTAATAAAATAAAATTATACTAAAAATAAACAATATTAAACAATGAGAAATAAGTTTTATTTCTTTTAGAATTCATAATTTAAATAGTGAAAACTAAACTATTTCATTCATGTAAATGTTAATATAACTGAAAAAATGATTTTTATGAATAATTTTTTTTTTTTTAATGTGTGATATACATTTTGTAAGTTGCATAGTAAGAAAGGAAAGTTATTTTGATATTAGTAACTATATTAAATTTAACTAAACTTATTTGCAAATAGCATAAGATATTTAAATTTTTTTTTCTTGCCAGAAGAGATTCAAAATATCAAAATTGTACTATGTTAAGAGAAATTCAGCAGAGTTTAAAATGAAGATTTGATTTTGCTCATTTACGTAGAAGATACTTTGTTAAGATGGTTCGAAATCTTGTTCAAAATGTAAAAATCTTGCATTCTTTGCACATTGTAGATAAGAAAATTGATGAACTCAATTTAAAATCAAATTATATTCAATCAAAAATCACAAATTTTTTTCATAAAAAGTGAAAATAAAACTAATATTTAGCGACGTAATTACTTTTTCATCAATTTTTGCTTTATTATCCGTTAATTAGTTAATAATTTTTTAAATAACTTATGCAAAATTGCAAAGCCAATTTTCAATCATTCAACTGTCTTATGCAAAAAATATTCTTCAAAAAATTTGGATATAGTGGACACATTACTGAGTTCGCAGACGGTTAACTATAGCGGGGTTCGACTGTAATTGGAAATAACAATAATAATAGGAATTGGTTTTCAAGAATATATTGTAATAAATTCAAAAATATTTTTTTCATTTTTAAGAAAAAATATGTGGTTAGTGGGTGTGATTATTTATGATAGCAATTTGTAATCAAGTACTTAGTAATACAGATTCAAAAACATTCTTATTTTTTTATAATAAATTGTTTAGACAATAAAGTAAAAGTATATTTTACTATGTGTTTAGGTATTGTGGATAATGCAAAAGAAAATTATGGAGATAAGATTATCATTAATGGGTTGTTTGAATGAAAATGTTTACTGGTTGTAGGCACAAAATATATGACAAATTTTCCTAATTTCCAAATTATCCAAAGTGAAATGAACTGTGATTTACATATTTCCTAGCAATATTATTTATTTTCTTAAAAATATTCAATAACTTTTCAAAAAAATATCATTTAAAATATTTTTCATGTTTTTTTAATAAATTATTTATTGATAAGAAAAAAGTTGTATGTTTTAAAAGCATTTAAGTGAGCATGCAGTAATTAATTACATTTTCTCATGCAATGGAAATTTAAAACTTTAACTAAATTTTTGTTTTAAAGTTTCTTTATTGCTAGTCATTGATTTGCAATTTTCAATCAACAGTTTTAATGTAAAAATTATCAACATTTAGTTAATTATGATATGAATTCCTAATTGACTGAGAATGACATATAGGGTACATGGGTGGAAAAAGATGCAAAGAGTGAACTCATATTATATTGCAAAATATGAAAACATTTGCAGAAGTAAATTGAATGATGAATTTTATATAATCAATAAAAAAAAATTTGTACCAGATTACAGTTACTCTTGTACATGCTATTAAACAGAGCAAATGCTGGGCTGAATAAAGTTCAGCAACAAGGGCTACACTACATGGAATTCAATTTATAAAGTTTTTGTATATAATAATGTAGAACAATTTTACAAAAGTAATTGAATGAATTTTAAAAAAAATATTCAAATGTATAATACAGGATTCCCACTCTTTTAAGAAAGCAAAAATAAAGGACTTTAAAAATAATAGGATTGTTTATCATCGAATATGCATATATACCACCAGTGACAGTGCCAATTATTGACCTTTCTTGAAAAAGAAAATCAATCAATAAAAAAAAAACAATAAAAGGCAACTTTATTATAATATAAGTACTGATAAAATTGTATTTACTAACAGGGCTCGTCAAAGTGAGACCGAGTAATTTTTGCAAACCTAAGTCGGATTTTTGAAGGGAAAAAAAAAACATTTTCAGACTGTTAACGGTTAACAATATCTATGAAACTAATCAGTATTCCATCTTTAATAATTTCATTGAAATTGAATTGTAAAATTAATTGGTGAAATCAAGATTTGCAATTTTCTTTTCATATATTTAAAAAAATAAAGTTGAGAAAAAATTATTACAACAAGTTTTTATATTGCGGTTTCTAGAAAATAGCTGCCTACTTGTTAAAAACAAAAAGAGGAACACAAAGCTTGATAAGGTAATCATGGGAAATTATGACACAAAGTGAAAACAAAATATCAAAAACTAAACTATTGATATAAAAATATCAATTTATAAATGTTTCATGCTGAAAATAATTTTTTGAGCTAACAGTTTTAATTAAATTACTTACTAATAAAGAATATCACATGTTTATAGTAATTAATTCAAGAAAAAACTTACTTCTTACATGAATCATAATACTTGATTTTAAAAATTGAGTGAATATTAATCGTGAAATTGGAATTTAAAAAAGCGAAAATACAAATTACAATACTAAATTTTTAAATCGTGTAAATAGGAATCATGATGCATCACTTTTAAATCACGAGAATATGAATCACATTGCATAACTTTTAAATTAGCTAAATATCAAAATTGAAGATTGATATTAAAATTGTGTGAATGAGAATCGTGATATTAGCAGATTCCGATGGAGTTCCTAATATTCAGAATGGCGAAAATCAGCCAAATCAAAGGAATAAAATTGGCAGAAGAATCATAAACGTCTCGTCAATGTGATTTAGCAATAGTTTCAAAATCTCGTCGGATTATAAAACTTTGATTCGCGAAGCGCGCTAACCAATGGTCTAACAGTATTCCGTGATATTTGTGGAAAAATCACATGCCCTGCTTCTCGTTTTTAGACCTGCCCTGGGTTGAAAGAAAATTGGTATAAGGAGTGAAAAGGCACTAGAATGTCGAAAAATCAGAACATTTTGGCCTAAAACCGTAGTTTCAAAACAAAGCTAAAAAATCGGAACAAACGCGATTTAACCGGAACAGTTGGCAACTATGCTAGACATGCATCACATATTTAGTTGTGGGCCAATCTCGCTAAATATTCAGTTATGCCGAAAAAATTCTTTCTTTTCCATTAATAAAATGTTTCAAATGAATATTAAAAGAATTAATACTAAAAAGTATAATTAGAGTCATGCATGATAGTAGTTTTCTTAATATGTCATGTCAAATTAAGTCCTTTTTCAAGTAAAAACAGACAACGCTGGTATTTAAGCACCTTAAATCATTCACTTTTTTTCATTTGGTTTGAACTTTTTTTTTAAAAATTTACTGAAATAAATATTTTTATGAAATTTTTATAGAATAAAAACACAATTATGTTCAGAAAACTTATAATTTTCAAACCAATGCTTTTCAGTGAAACTTATTAATAAAAGGCTCTAAAACCATTTTTTAAGGATATCAACACATTCCTTAGGCAGAAAATTGATAAGGTTACTTAATTAATAAATACTGGTAAATTATTTAATTTTTAATCATTTATAGACATTTACTTGTAATATTTTTTATTATCCTCTATCATTCTTAATATTACTCTCTACTATTACTATGATTTGATATTTTATTTTTATTGCAAATTGACAGTTTAAAACAAAACAGTATTCTTCATTATTAGTGGCATTTTCTTATCCTGCATTATCACTTTATCATATTATGTTTATGGTACCTCAACTTTTATAATGAGGATTACATAAAATTATTTCCCGCCAAAACTGTTATTAGGAATTAACTTTACATAGGATTACTAAACAATCTGATGAAAAACATGAACTAATTTTGCTACCAAAAGTTAATTAGAAATTTTAAAAGAAGAAGAAGAAACATTTTAAGTTGCAATGTTAACTCAATAAAATGATTATTAAAATCTAAGTTAGAATTTTATTCTAATCCACATTTATAACAAAAGGTTCGGAACAGATTTTAGACAAAATGCAGAATATATTAATGAAAGAACCAGTATATGAATGAAATATGCTTACCCCCCTCAGACACACCCTTTCTTGACTCTCTTAAATGCTCTACCATAGTCTAATTCTAGGTGATAAAAGATCAACTTTTTGTTTTAAAAAATTGAACTGAAAAAATTGTTCCCATCAACTATAGTGATGCTGAAAAATTAAATATTTTTAAAAATCTTGAACCAAAATTAAGTACTTTTAATAGCCCTTATTTCCCAAAATAAAAATTAAGCAGTTTTTATGGACTTCTAAGGAGTGTGGGGATATTGTAATAAGGAGGTCACCCAAGTCTGCACAACACTTGGGTTATCTGTATATGTAATAAAGAAATTTACAAGTTTTATATTATTTAAAACTTACTGTAGAGGTATTCTTCATCCTCTCCCACACTGTTTCATGATTAATCTCAAGTTGATCATCTTTTTCCAACAAAACAATTTAATTATAGGTGAAGCAGGACTGTGAAGATGAGTCCTACAAGTAATTAATATTATGATATAAAGATTGATAAGTATAAAAGAGATACAAAAAATCTAAACAAATTAAAACCATGAAAATAATACACAAGCATCAAAACTATGATGGAGCATTATATTTGGTAAAAAGCACATTACAGAAAAATTATACAGAAAAACATTACAAATAGGTATAAAAAAATTTTGAAAACAAATATAACTGAATTAAAAAATAAAATAAAAAGAGCAGTAAAAAAAAAATTTAGGCTGATTTTTCTTAAGTATTTAAGCCCTTTCTCATAGACTGATTAAAATATTCCACACTATTTGTAACATTTGTTTTTGCAATGTTTTCTGCATTGTACTTTGCATTAAAGATGATTTAATGTAACTGTATACAATTGTGCACTCTAATTGAAACTTGCATACAATTTTCAATTTGTAACATGTATTTTTGATTTTTTGATATTTATACTATTTATAATATTCAAACAAATGTAACAGAATTAAAAAATGTCATCAAGCTCTCTGTTAGCAGTGTTTAAACCCCTCTCTAAAAAGTATTTAAGAGAAATTTTAAAATATATTTTAAATGTTTCTTTGAATATCAGTTTAAAAATCTACCAGTTATTTAAAATTCAACTAAAATTTACTGCAAACATAGAATATAAGAAGCTTTTGATAAATTTGAAACTTTACAGCTTGTTGTTAATATATATATACAGTGGTGGCCAAAAGTGTGGACACTTTTTGAAAGTTTCATGTTCTTCAACTTTGTGTGCTTGTAGAATATATTAATTTTCACTTAAATACAAAAGTTTATATATCAAATTGAAGTTAATTTAATGTAAAATTTAATAATGAATACAGTATTACAATATCTGTATTACAAAAAAAGTAATGCAACTAATAATAAGATCTATCTTAGATTTGCATTTTTTTAAAGTGATACTTACACAATCAATATTTAGTAGGATAACCCTTATTTTTTAAGACAGCTTCCCAGCTTCTTTTCATTGAGTGATCGACTGTTTGAAGTTCATCTTACGTAATACCGTATATAATCTTACGTATATATATCAGACCGGGCGGCATGTTAATACTTCGTATTCACATGGTGCCAAGAATCAATTATAGCTTCAATAAGTTGTCTTTTATTGGATGGACGTTTTTTTCGTGCAAGAATTTTCAAACGTCACCACAAATTTTCAATTGGATTGAGATCAGGACTGTTTCTTGGCCATGGTAATATATCTATACCTTTATTTTGAAACCATGCTTGTATACTTTTGCAGTGTGGCATGGAGCTGCATCCTGCTGAAAAATAAATGGTGCGTTGTTGGGGAAGAGATCCCGGATGGAAGGTATCAATTATGGTTTCAGGACAGTTTTGATGCATTTTTTGGCATTCAGGATGCCAAGAATCACTTGAATTCAGCCCACACCATCTGCAGACATACATGCCTAAATCATAACATTTGTTGGGTTTTTTGATGTTGCTTCAATGCAATCAGGATGAAGTGCTTCACCTACTCTACGTCTCACGTATTTTCCATCATCACTACCAAAGAGAGATATTTTACTCTCATCGCTCCAGATTACTTGCTTCCATTGATTTTCTGACCATTTAATGTGTTCTTTTGCCCACTTAAGTAGTTTTTCGCTTTGCTTTTGATTTAAATATGGTTTTTTCCTTGGAATTCTAGCTTGTAGTCCAAATCCTGATAACTCTCTTCTTATTGTTCTTGAACTTACTGCAATACCCGCTGCATTCAATTCACATCTAATGGCATCTGATGAAGTTTTTCTATCTCGAAGGCATAGCCGTTTAATTTTTCTATCGGCGGTAGCACTGGTGCATTTTTTTCGGCCTGATTTGCCTTCATTTTCCATTGATTTCGTTTTTTTATAACGCAAACAGAACTTTCGTACACCAGAACAAGTCACTGAACCACTAACTTGACTTGCAATTTCAGCATAAGAGAGGTCCTTTTCTCTCAATATGACAATTCGGCTTCGTTTTGTAGATGACCAATTAGTTCTTCTTGTTGATGACATTGTTTAAAATTAGTTTAATTAAAACAAAGGACTTTAAAATTTAAAAACAGCAATACTCTCTTTAATTGTACTAGTACGCATCATTCCATAAAATATTTCCACAACAATAACTCTTTTGCCATCCAAATAACCTAAACTATAGTTACAGACATTTGATTGGTCCTAAGAACAGTGTTTGTGATAGGCTAGTACGCTTTTATTACAAAACACGTCTTTATTCAAAACGATTTATTCAAACGATAGATTAAATTACCTTTAATTTGATATATAAACTTTTGTATTTAAGTGAAAATTAATATATTCTACAAGCACACAAAGTTGAAAAACATGAAACTTTCAAAAAGTGTCCACACTTTTAGCCACCACTGTATATATATATATATATATATATATATATATATATATATATATATATATATATATATATATATATATATATATGTTGTTAATATATATATATATATATATATATATATATATATATATATGTTGTTAATATATAGTTGATATATAGTTATAACTAAAAAATATCGGTGTGGATACACCGCATATTATAAGCCGGCAGGATTCGAACCTGCGCGGGGAAACCCCAATGGACACGCAGAGCACTAGTTTTTGCGTGGCTTTTTGTTGCTTATCATGCTAAAATAAAATCCGTCAGCTTAGACGGGATATGTGTTCCCCCTCTCCCGCTTTGGAGAGGGGTTAAACTGCTATTTCACCATCGCAACTTAATAAAAGAAGATTATGCACAATCTGGACTTTTTAATCATGCTTCTTTCACCTAATTAACTAAAAAATATCGGTGTGGATACACCGCATATTATATATATATATATTTTAAAGTGTCAATATAAAAAGTGAAGAGAAATTCTTATTGAAGAGAAAAAGGAATAGCAAATCTTAAAACATTATTAGAGGTCAATGCATTAAGGATCTTATTTTAAGAATCTTGTGAAAATTATATGTATCAAAAACTATGGTTCTATATTCATCAAAATACTATATGATTTTTTTAATAACCATATTAAGAAAAATATATGACCATATTAAGAAAAATGCATGTGACCATATTAAGAGAAATACATGAACTTTTAAATTAAGAAATAACAAGTTAATAACCACTTCAAAACCTGAAAGATAAATAAAAGTCTTCAAAAGACACAATAGCAATTGAAACTTCTAAGTTAACTCTTGTTAAATTTTAGATACAAGTTAGAAAAATATTCCACCTGATAGAAATATTTATTATAAACAAATCATTGTGAAATAATGGAAATGTACAAGAATTAAATAAGTTTACTTGAAGTATAAAATGAAAATTTTCAAAGTAATGCAAACAGCAGTATTGAATTGTTTATCCACATACACAAAAGGAATACTTAGAAAATAAAACGGACAAAATCTAAAAATGTTTCAATTAGACAGCACAAAAAATATCCTTATAATAAATACCGTTCTTGAATTTGCAAAAAAAAACTATATAATTGCTCAAAAATATCTTTCTGAGACAAACTAAAAAGCGTAGTAGAGTTTTAAAGCAGTCTTATCGATATGTTATCAGTTCATAATATACTGAACAAAATTAATTTAATTCTATTCAAAGAAGATTAAACATTTTAGAGAATGCTTGCAATTTCAATTGCGATTTTTGGTGTAACCCAGAAAAGTAAGCTTATGCCCAAATATTGTTGTTCAGTTCTCACAAGCGATTGCATGCGCACAAGTTTGTATCTAACAAGGGTGGAACACATCTAGAAAATTCCTATTAAAACAAAATTAAGCTTAAATTAAGGAGCATGTGGTTAAGATAGGGCACAAATTAAACGTGTGATAATATTTAAGAATAGCCAAGACAAGTTATTGGTCGAAAATGTCATCAGTTTGTGGGGAGGGAGATGGTAAGTATTGCATGAGGCAATTTTGAAAAATTGCTGAAAACTTTTTCTTAAAATAAGTTTTTTTATTTATTTTTATTTAATCATTTATAATTGATTTCTTATTAGTTTCAAGAAATATAACTTCATTATTTTCAAATGCGTATTTTAGTTTATTTTAAAACTAAGTTAATATTGGTTTAGTTGAATTTTTTTTTCTTTCGTGGTGTAACAGTAAGGCTGTTCACCTTCTACCTGTGAGGTCAGGAGTTCAATTCAAATTTCTTTATCTAAAAAGGTTAATAACTATTTAATAAGTTTTATATAAGTTATAAATTATAATTTTTTTAATCAAAATTAATTTGTTAAAAAAATTAAATTTTTAAGACAAAAATTTATAAATGTTTTATTTTTCTTATTTTTTAATCAAAATATTTGAATTAATTTTTAACTAATTATAACATTTCAATGCAAATTTTAAATTACAAAATTTCTTAACTTAAATTTGTAATTTAAAAAAATAACAACAAAATTTTAACTTGAATTACACATTTTTTAATTAATCCATATATTTTAATAAGATAAAATTAAACAGGTACTGATATTTTTTGTTTTTAAAATAATTTATAAATTGCATAAAACATGTTAAATAGTTCATTTTTAGAAAAGAAAGTTAAAGATAATAAATATTCTATCGAAATCCGAACCTCTCAACAGAAAATGGAAAGTCTAAATGCTGCACCACAACTGCAGGTGAGTTTCAAAGTTTTTCTGAATTTAAAGGTAAATGAACTGAAACTTTAAAGGGTAATATTTTACCCTTGGGGCATCTCCTTGTAAAACATGCACAATCTACAGGGGTAGCAGCAAAGTTTTTTAAAATTTTAGGGTAATTTTAGGAACTTTTTTCAAACAATTTTAGGGGTAATATATGATTTTGCTAGGATAAAAACAGATCACACGGTAGCTTATTAGTTGTATACAATAGTTGTTTAACATAAAGTTAATATCTTTTATTAGAATTTTATCCTTAAATTAAATTATAGTACTGAAAAGAAAGTAAAAACCAGAGGGTGATGCAATATCCTGACACATGGAAAAAGGTTTGAAATTTGTTTAATTTTGCTGATATGGGAGGTGTTTGAAATTGCATAAAACATAAATAATTTATAAATTGCATAAAACATGTTAAATAGTTCATTTTTAGAAAAGAAAGTTAAAGATAATAAATATTCTATCGAAATCCGAACCTCTCAACAGAAAATGGAAAGTCTAAATGCTGCACCACAACTGCAGGTGAGTTTCAAAGTTTTTCTGAATTTAAAGGTAAATGAACTGAAACTTTAAAGGGTAATATTTTACCCTTGGGGCATCTCCTTGTAAAACATGCACAATCTACAGGGGTAGCAGCAAAGTTTTTTAAAATTTTAGGGTAATTTTAGGAACTTTTTTCAAACAATTTTAGGGGTAATATATGATTTTGCTAGGATAAAAACAGATCACACGGTAGCTTATTAGTTGTATACAATAGTTGTTTAACATAAAGTTAATATCTTTTATTAGAATTTTATCCTTAAATTAAATTATAGTACTGAAAAGAAAGTAAAAACCAGAGGGTGATGCAATATCCTGACACATGGAAAAAGGTTTGAAATTTGTTTAATTTTGCTGATATGGGAGGTGTTTGAAATTGCCAAAAATATGCTTATATAATATTTGAATGACTTCTAATTTAAAGTAATGATAATGCGATAATGGTAGGGACAACCATTAATAATTTGCCCAAATAATGTAACAGTAAAAGGATCAAATGAACATCAAAATGGATTTTTAAAAATTGGTCGAAATTATTAAATAATGTTGAGCTTTACCAAGAAGATATAAACTTGGAAAAACATTTATCAATTGCTTACATTCACTCTTTGGAAATAACAGTAAAAGGATAAATAGAATGGAAATAATCAAGGTTCAGCTGTTAGAACACTATTAGAAACTTCACAAGTTTGAAAAAAGGTAATTTAAAACTTTTCTTTTAAAATTAATACAACAATGATATTAATGATAGAGCATACCTAATAATTCAAAGATACATAAGTGTTGGAAGAGATTGAGAATTCTCCTTAAGACACACTAAACAATATTTTTTATATTATTGATCGGAAAAAACAAAATCTTATCTCCAATAATTATAATTTTTCAAGGGGATTGAAAAACATTCTAAAAACGCAACATTTAGTTATTTTGTTATAAGAAATTCATTAACAGTATACTTTAATACCAGTGTTCTCCTTAACCCTTTTGTGAAGGGCAACCCTTTCAGCTTGCCCTTTGACCCCAATAAATGCTCTTTGCCCTTTTCATAAAAATAAGACACTCTCTTTTAAAAATATTGTCTTTTTATTCAGATTCCATTTTGAAAAAAATTAATTCATTGCTTAAATAACAATTACACATTGGTAAAATTATGTGTTTATAGGTTAAATTCAGATTACTTTTACAAACATTTACTCTGTTTGGACTATTCTCAACTGGTTAACATTCTATAATAGAAGTATCTTTTTAGGGGGAGGTCGGGGAGGAGCATATTAATAATTTTTTTAAGTAATTTTAAAACTAATTTCTAAATATTTTTTTTTTCAAAAAATGCACATTTTAAAGTTTATTTTCTTATAATTTTTAGTTAAAATTATTAAAAAACGCTATCAAGCTGCTTATCAATTAATCATTTTTTGTTAGTTTACTTTTAATTGAAAAAAAATATATGCACAGAGTTTGTTTGTTAGCATACCTTTAATTATTTTCATTAACAACAATCTCTTCTCAGATTTTGATAATGAGAGAGAATTACCTTTGAAATATACTTATAAGATAGTATGAGACAATTTATGATAGTATGAGGTAATTTAAAAATTGTCGTGGATAAAATTCACTTATAACATAATATTACCAATTTCAATTTTTAATGTGAGTTCGTTTCAAGACTCAAAAAGCTTTTTTCAGAGAGGAAGCGCCCAACCCTATTTTATTCGTAGGGAGAACTCTGTAATACAATATATTTCCTATTTATACAGATACGAGTCAGAAGTGATTCTTTTTTTTTAAAAAATCTCATTTGTTTCAAATTCATATTATCAAACAAAATTCAAATGAATAAGTCACTATATAAGTCAAAGTAAACTAACTAAAAGGATTTGTTATTAAATAAGAAATTTATTTAATTTAAGAAGGATTTTGTTGTGAAGAATAAAAAGAAATATATAAAAATATAGAAGACAAAAAATCTAAATTTTGAGGTTTTTTAGAAACTTTATAATTTTATAATAGCTATATAATAGATCATTATAATGACTTTTTCAATTTCGAATTTGCGTATTTTGCTTTTAAAATATTTGTACAAATATTTTAAGACACAAATCTGTTGCAATGCCGACAATAAGAATTAGTATTAGACCCTGCTATTCCGTTAGCCAAATAAAACTTATTCTTTTAAATTCTGTAGGAGAAAATACATTTTTCAGAAAATCAATAATAAAATTAGGTTCTTCAAAACATTTTTAGAAGCTTAAACTGCTGAACAAAGTTTAATGGGAACTATTGAGAATTTTAGAATAATCAATTATTTTTAAAATCTATATTCTACCAAAAAAGATATTGCAGATTTTTATTTTGCAGTATACTTTCATCTGATTAAGCAAAGAGAAAATAGCATGGGTAAAACTAATAACATTAATTTACTTTTTTAGTTTACATGACACATAAACCTTGCTCTAACTTTCTATTTTTATCATTTTAAAGATAAATTTGTGATTGTTCTCATTAAACTAAAGAATAATTAGGTCATTGAATGAGCCTAAAAGCTAAACTTTTAGGCACATTCAATCACCTAATTCCTCTTCTTTCCTCTAAAAAAAGTTCCTCTGCTTAAAATTTTTTAGGACAAATTTGTTGCATGAAAAAAATTTTAAAAAAAAGTTCAAAATAATAAGGTATAAAATTTTTAACTTTTCAGTGTTTTATGCAAACTTTATTATAATTATTTATTTTTATAAACAAAAAACAATTTCAAACTTAAAATAGTTTTTTATATAATATGTATCGTCACTGAGAAGGAAATAAATAAGAAAATTTGATAAAGACTACAAAAATTGCAGCAATTACAATTTTACATATTTTATAGTCATTACTTTATATTTATTAAGAGTTTTATCAATTCAAATTTAGCCAAACACTGCATGGGTATAGATGTGGTCAGATAAATAGCCAGTAAGTATGGTATTTATAAATGGGTATTTACCTCTGCCTTGGGGGTAGTACCCTAAATCAAGGCTTTTAAAACTTTTCGTCACTTTTAAAATATATAACCATCATTTGCCTTGCTTATAGTTCTGGCAATAACATAACATTTTTAATGTCAAAAAATGAACACTAAAGAATATCAATTCCAGGAAAAATATTTCAAAAAACTATAAATACCAAGCAGAGGAGCTAAATTGTCACAATAAAAAGCAATGTTAAAAGGTATTGTGCAGTATCACAAAGTAGACTTTATGTTAAGTGATTTATGTGAAAATTGAGCGCTTTTCAAGAAAAAATCATTTTTTTCGAAGACAATGGCATTAACTGGATAAAATAGAAGAAATTTATATGCATAAGGGATGAGTTTAAAATTTCTTAACTGTGTTCATTTCTATTAATTCTATAAATTTAATATTTATATTAAATGACTAAACTAAAACTGGAAATTTCTTTTGTAAGTTTTTGTAAAAAAAAAAAAAAAAAAAAATATAACTATTTTATTCAAAATAAATGCTTTTTTTAATGTAATTTTAAAATCAGTTGATATTTTAATGAAATTTTTTTTAAAAAAAATCATTTTTTCAAAAAATATTAAAGTGAACAATTTAATTTTTATATTAGTGAATTATTTTGTCAAGTATGAGAAAAACAAATCTTTAAAATACAAGATAATTTAGACAATTAAACAAGAGGTTGACAAATTTGACTGAGTTAAATTTATTAAGATCTTGTACTAAATAATGAGTGTTTAGGGAACTAGTACTTAAAAATAAGGACCTAAAAAATTTTTTATACGAAATAAAATAATGTCTCAAATAAATTCAAAAAAGAAAGAAAACACCAAAAAAAAAAATTTGTCTCGTTTCAATAAAAAAAAGTTACATTATTTCTTTCAAATTAACTAATTTATAGTTTTTTATTCATAAAATTTGTAACTAATAAATTTTTCTTAAATTTATAACAATGGGTAAATCTTTTGATTTTGTAGTAAAAACTTTGAAAGAAAAATCTTCAACAAAAACTCTTATAGTTAAGATGAGGTTCGATTTATTGAGATTGCAACTATAAATGAGGGTCAGGTAAATATCCAGTGGGTAGGGTATTTACTCTTGCAATGGGTAAGTACACCAAAATGAATGTAAAAATTAAATTTATTGTTAATTACTGACTAACCATTATATCAGCTGATAGCTTCTTGTTTTTGACAACCAAGGATACCACCATCAATTTTTTTCATGCTTACAATCTTCAGCTTCCAAAAAGGATGTCCAACATTTTCATCTTCTAGATAAGAAAGAAAAAATATTTTCAATTGAATGCATGAATAAGCATAATTATAAACATGAAAAGAAAAAAAATCTGATTTTCATCATCTAGATAGGAAGGAAAAATATATTTTAAATTAAGTTTATAAATAAGCATAGTATAATAGTGTATAAATAAGCAACATGAAAAGAAAAACAATATTAGGATTTTACAAAAATGTAAATTTCGCACCAACTCTCGAACCATATAGATATTTTATCATGCGCTTCAAAATTTCATAATTACGCTCACTTTAAAATCAACATATAGAATGTACCAATTGAATTAAGGGAATTATTTTAAACTAATTACCTCAACAACAAAAAATTTTTTTAGTGATAAAATTAAAAACTTTTTATATTTTGGGTGTCCTAAAAATAAAGTAAATATTTTTAAATAATGCTCTTTTTTATGATGTGAGCCCTTTTTTAGGGGCTCTTTCCAGCTTCTTGTGCCCTGCCCTTTTTAAGGTCTAGAATGAATATTTTCTTAGTATCTTAATATAAAAGTTACAGAACAATGAAATATAGATTATCTTTCAATTAAAAATAGCAATTGGAATTCTGAGAAATAATAATGTTTAAAAACATCAGAACATTTCAGATTAACAAAGCTAAGTATTACAGAATACACACAAATTTATCAAGAAAAAAAAATAAACAAATGAGCTAGTTCCTTGAATGTTTAGCACTGTCTTAAATTAGCAAATGAATTATTTGAGTTTTGTTATCTTTCCGGATTGAGTAAATTTCTTGTTTACATCGTTACAGAATATAATACATATTTATCACACCCTTGGCCACCAGAATTAAGGTATTATATTATTGTATATTATTGTTTGCCAAGATCACACTAAATAGGTTTACACCATTTATAATATCCTACACAATTCGGTAATTTACCCCCAAATAAAACTTCAAAATAAAAGAAAACAGTTATAATAAATTTAAACTAAAACTAGCTTAAAAATACTATCGACCTAAATAAAGAAAAAATAGAAATACTATTTCGATCTGATGATATCCATATACGCGCCATCCCAGCATATACTTTTATTTCTGGATGTATTTCCTGGATAACCTGGGTCTTGGCAAATGTAGTTGGCTTCACAGGTCAGATTACGAATATATCCCTGCATAATTTAAACTGCTACTTGAAACAACCGAAATGATAAAATAAAAAATAGCACTTTTACTTAAAAACTAATTTTGCTGGGCTTAAATGACATGTTTACATAATTTCACGAACATTCACATAAATTAAATTCATTAGCGCATTAAAAATCCATGATCAACAATGCAGTCACAAGAAACATCCAGCAGGACAAGCACAAGAACTTTAACACGGGTCAACATCAGCAGAGCTATTACAATTTAGTTAAGTTTCAAAAACCTTTTTTAATTTTAGTCAAATTTTTGATTTAAAAATACTCTTTTGGTAATTATATCAACCAATGCTAAAAGCAAATTCAAATGCTGCAAATAAAAAAAAATTGTTGGCTTTGAATTAATTTCGAAAGATTGTGTGAAAGTATTTTCACGCTCTTAGCTTACTTGTTTTTTAAGACGTTTTTAGATTTTTTGGGTGTAGTCCAGAGCCGGATTATACCTTTCGTAGGCCCTAGGCATAGCCGTTTTTGGGCCCTCCCTTCCTTCCCCCACTCCTTCCCCCACTCCTCCCCTCTTTTCAAAATATATGCTGAAATTTTCTTGCATATTTTTTTTTACACTTTTATTAATATGGATTTTAATTTACGAATTTGTTTATCGAACTTTATCTGCAATACCGACCAAGTGTAATGCATAAAGTAAGAGAAAAAAGATAGGTACTCCTAACTTTAAAGAGAAAAAAAAATGGTAGAAATATAACATTTAAAAGAATAAAAAATTTACAAGTTTAGACAAGAAAAACAAGTTTAAAAAATACAAAATTCTCATATTTATTTTTTAAAAATAATTACAATTCCTAAATTAACTTATATAAACAAAACCAATGATTAAATAACGCAATATTACCTAATTAACTAATTAAACGGGGGGGAAACAATAAAATAAAAGGAAAACTTATTAATCTAAATCAAAACACTTGAAAATTATCGAAACGATAGTTAAAAAAGGCACTAGCATAAATATTAAAACCCGGAAATTTATGAATAAAAAGAATTTATTGGTTGCGAAATTTATCGTGAAAAGAAAAAAAAAATCAAACACAGTGGAATCAGAAAAACAAAACTTTTTTTCAGATTCCACTACGCTCTGATTTTTTTTTTTAAATTTTTTTCTCCCAAGTTTTTCGCAGGCCCCTGAATTTCGTTGGCCCTAGGCACGTGCCTATAGGTTAATCCGGCCCTGGTGTAGTCGCATTTACGTCGCAGTAGAGCTGCACAATGGGCTATTGGTGACGGTCTGGGAAACATCCCTGAGGATGATCCGAAAACACGCCATCACAATTTTGATCCTCTGCAGACGAGATGATACCCAGAGGCCCCCATCTCCCCACAAAAAAATTGCTAACTTCCCAGTTCCACGTTAGATTCTTCGAAATAGTGCTACTTTGCTTACTCATATTATGACAATGCTTCTTTTATTTATGTACTTAAAAAAAAAAAAAACTCTCTCGTCTAAATTCCTCCCCAAACTATTTGTTTTCTTTAATAAAAAATAATCAAAATTTATCTGCTTATTAGCTATTATTCGCTATTTCAGAAAGGAAAAATAGTTATTTCTATATACAGAACACTTCATTCACGCTAAATTGTCGAAAAGTATATTAAAAAACATAATATGAAATAAATAAAAAAATTTAAAGTCGACCCTTGCAGGGTATCGAACCCAGGACTTCCGGGACTACAAATCATCCTTGTCCATAGCGCTACCAACTGCACCACGATTCACTTACCTGCTCCGCGAATATTTAGCTTTAAGCACCTCCTCACGGTTAATCAACAAATAATATTTTGGAACATTGTGGGCCCATTAATTAGTCTATAAAAAATTCCTTCAATACAATTGTTTGTTACATTAGACTCTAATTTCAGGCCGAGTTTGAAATTTATAGGTTAATATTATAGGGAGCAACGGGGTGTGATGTGTGCGTGCCTCCTTATACGACTTTTGTCTTTTTTCAGCCATTATTCGCTCTTTAACAAAGAAAAATAATTCTTTTCATAAATTTAAACACCTTATTCTCTTAAAAATATTGAGAAAGAAATTAAAAAAAATAACATTAAATAAAATAAATAACTAAATAAAAAATAATCAAAATTTATCTGTTTATTAGCTATTATTCGCAATTTCATAAAGGAAAAATAGTTATTTCTATATACAGAACACTTCATTCACGCTAAATTGTCGAAAAGTATATTAAAAAACATAATATGAAATAAATAAAAAAATTTAAAGTCGACCCTTGCAGGGTATCGAACCCAGGACTTCCGGGACTACAAATCATACTTGTCCATAGCGCTACCAACTGCACCACGATTCACTTACCTGCTCCGCGAATATTTAGCTTTAAGCACCTCCTCACGGTTAATCAACAAATAATATTTTGGAACATTGTGGGCCCACTAATTAGTCTATAAAAAAATTCCTTCAATTCAATTGTTTGTTACATTAGACTCTAATTTCAGGCCGAGTTTGAAATTTATAGGTTAATATTATAGGGAGTAACGGGGTGTGATGTGTGCGTGCCTTCTGATACGACTTTTGTCTTTTTTCAGCCATTATTCGCTCTTTAACAAAG
Source organism: Parasteatoda tepidariorum (assembly GCF_982258835.1). NCBI lineage: Eukaryota > Metazoa > Arthropoda > Arachnida > Araneae > Theridiidae > Parasteatoda > Parasteatoda tepidariorum. The sequence continues at coordinate 128,878,260 of NC_141755.1, read as the reverse complement.
AAAAATAATTCTTTTCATAAATTTAAACACCTTATTCTCTTAAAAATATTGAGGAGGAAATTAAAAAAAATAACATTAAATAAAATAAATAACTAAATAAAAAATAATCAAAATTTATCTGTTTATTAGCTATTATTCGCAATTTCATAAAGGAAAAATAGTTATTTCTATATACAGAACACTTCATTCACGCTAAATTGTCGAAAAGTATATTAAAAAAAATAATATGAAATAAATAAAAAAATTTAAAGTCGACCCTTGCAGGGTATCGAACCCAGGACTTCCGGGACTACAAATCATCCTTGTCCATAGCGCTACCAACTGCACCACGATTCACTTACCTGCTCCGCGAATATTTAGCTTTAAGCACCTCCTCACGGTTAATCAACAAATAATATTTTGGAACATTGTGGGCCCACTAATTAGTCTATAAAAAATTCCTTCAATTCAATTGTTTGTTACATTAGACTCTAATTTCAGGCCGAGTTTGAAATTTAAAGGTTAATATTATAGGGAGTAACGGGGTGTGATGTGTGCGTGCCTTCTGATACGACTTTTGTCTTTTTTCAGCCATTATTCGCTCTTTAACAAAGAAAAATAATTCTTTTCATAAATTTAAACACCTTATTCTCTTAAAAGTATTGAGAAAGAAATTAAAAAAAATAACATTAAATAAAATAAATAACTAAATAAAAAATAATCAAAATTTATCTGTTTATTAGCTATTATTCGCAATTTCATAAAGGAAAAATAGTTATTTCTATATACAGAACACTTCATTCACGCTAAATTGTCGAAAAGTATATTAAAAAACATAATATGAAATAAATAAAAAAATTTAAAGTCGACCCTTGCAGGGTATCGAACCCAGGACTTCCGGGACTACAAATCATACTTGTCCATAGCGCTACCAACTGCACCACGATTCACTTACCTGCTCCGCGAATATTTAGCTTTAAGCACCTCCTCACGGTTAATCAACAAATAATATTTTGGAACATTGTGGGCCCACTAATTAGTCTATAAAAAATTCCTTCAATTCAATTGTTTGTTACATTAGACTCTAATTTCAGGCCGAGTTTGAAATTTATAGGTTAATATTATAGGGAGTAACGGGGTGTGATGTGTGCGTGCCTTCTGATACGACTTTTGTCTTTTTTCAGCCATTATTCGCACTTTAACAAAGAAAAATAATTCTTTTCATAAATTTAAACACCTTATTCTCTTAAAAATATTGAGGAGGAAATTAAAAAAAATAACATTAAATAAAATAAATAACTAAATAAAAAATAATCAAAATTTATCTGTTTATTAGCTATTATTCGCAATTTCATAAAGGAAAAATAGTTATTTCTATATACAGAACACTTCATTCACGCTATATTGTCGAAAAGTATATTAAAAAAAATAATATGAAATAAATAAAAAAATTTAAAGTCGACCCTTGCAGGGTATCGAACCCAGGACTTCCGGGACTACAAATCATCCTTGTCCATAGCGCTACCAACTGCACCACGATTCACTTACCTGCTCCGCGAATATTTAGCTTTAAGTACCTCCTCACGGTTAATCAACAAATAATATTTTGGAACATTGTGGGCCCACTAATTAGTCTATAAAAAATTCCTTCAATTCAATTGTTTGTTACATTAGACTCTAATTTCAGGCCGAGTTTGAAATTTAAAGGTTAATATTATAGGGAGTAACGGGGTGTGATGTGTGCGTGCCTTCTGATACGACTTTTGTCTTTTTTCAGCCATTATTCGCTCTTTAACAAAGAAAAATAATTCTTTTCATAAATTTAAACACCTTATTCTCTTAAAAGTATTGAGAAAGAAATTAAAAAAAATAACATTAAATAAAATAAATAACTAAATAAAAAATAATCAAAATTTATCTGTTTATTAGCTATTATTCGCAATTTCATAAAGGAAAAATAGTTATTTCTATATACAGAACACTTCATTCACGCTAAATTGTCGAAAAGTATATTAAAAAACATAATATGAAATAAATAAAAAAATTTAAAGTCGACCCTTGCAGGGTATCGAACCCAGGACTTCCGGGACTACAAATCATACTTGTCCATAGCGCTACCAACTGCACCACGATTCACTTACCTGCTCCGCGAATATTTAGCTTTAAGCACCTCCTCACGGTTAATCAACAAATAATATTTTGGAACATTGTGGGCCCACTAATTAGTCTATAAAAAATTCCTTCAATTCAATTGTTTGTTACATTAGACTCTAATTTCAGGCCGAGTTTGAAATTTATAGGTTAATATTATAGGGAGTAACGGGGTGTGATGTGTGCGTGCCTTCTGATACGACTTTTGTCTTTTTTCAGCCATTATTCGCTCTTTAACAAGGAAAAATAATTCTTTTCATGAATTTAAACACCTTATTCTCTTAAAAATATTGAGAAAGAAATTAAAAAAAAATAACATTAAATAAAATAAATAACTAAATAAAAAATAATCAAAATTTATCTGTTTATTAGCTATTATTCGCAATTTCATAAAGGAAAAATAGTTATTTCTATATACAGAACACTTCATTCACGCTAAATTGTCGAAAAGTATATTAAAAAAAATAATATGAAATAAATAAAAAAATTTAAAGTCGACCCTTGTAGGGTATCGAACCCAGGACTTCCGGGACTACAAATCATCCTTGTCCATAGCGCTACCAACTGCACCACGATTCACTTACCTGCTCCGCGAATATTTAGCTTTAAGCACCTCCTCACGGTTAATCAACAAATAATATTTTGGAACATTGTGGGCCCACTAATTAGTCTATAAAAAATTCCTTCAATTCAATTGTTTGTTACATTAGACTCTAATTTCAGGCCGAGTTTGAAATTTATAGGTTAATATTATAGGGAGCAACGGGGTGTGATGTGTGCGTGCCTCCTTATACGACTTTTGTCTTTTTTCAGCCATTATTCGCTCTTTAACAAAGAAAAATAATTCTTTTCATATATAAAACACTTTATTCTCTTAAAAATATTGAGAAAGAAATTAAAAAAAATAACATTAAATAAAATAAATAACAAAATAAAAAATAATCAAAATTTATCTGTTTATTAGCTATTATTCGCAATTTCATAAAGGAAAAATAGTTATTTCTATATACAGAACACTTCATTCACGCTAAATTGTCGAAAAGTATATTAAAAAAAATAATATGAAATAAATGAAAAAATTTAAAGTCGACCCTTGCAGGGTATCGAACCCAGGACTTCCGGGACTACAAATCAGCCTTGTCCATAGCGCTACCAACAGCACCACGATTCACTTACCTGCTCCGCGAATATTTAGCTTTAAGCACCTCCTCACGGTTAATCAACAAATAATATTTTGGAACATTGTGGGCCCACTAATTAGTCTATAAAAAATTCCTTCAATTCAATTGTTTGTTACATTAGACTCTAATTTCAGGCCGAGTTTGAAATTTATAGGTTAATATTATAGGGAGTAACGGGGTGTGATGTGTGCGTGCCTTCTGATACGACTTTTGTCTTTTTTCAGCCATTATTCGCTCTTTAACAAAGAAAAATAATTCTTTTCATAAATTTAAACACCTTATTCTCTTAAAAATATTGAGAAAGAAATTAAAAAAAATAACATTAAATAAAATGAATAACTAAATAAAAAATAATCAAAATTTATCTGTTTATTAGCTATTATTCGCAATTTCATAAAGGAAAAATAGTTATTTCTATATACAGAACACTTCATTCACGCTATATTGTCGAAAAGTATATTAAAAAAAATAATATGAAATAAATAAAAAAATTTAAAGTCGACCCTTGTAGGGTATCGAACCCAGGACTTCCGGGACTACAAATCATCCTTGTCCATAGCGCTACCAACTGCACCACGATTCACTTACCTGCTCCGCGAATATTTAGCTTTAAGCACCTCCTCACGGTTAATCAACAAATAATATTTTGGAACATTGTGGGCCCACTAATTAGACTATAAAAAATTCCTTCAATTCAATTGTTTGTTACATTAGACTCTAATTTCAGGCCGAGTTTGAAATTTATAAGTTAATATTATAGGGAGTAACGGGGTGTGATGTGTGCGTGCCTTCTGATACGACTTTTGTCTTTTTTCAACCATTATTCGCTCTTTAACAAAGAAAAATAATTCTTTTCATAAATTTAAACACCTTATTCTCTTAAAAATATTGAGAAAGAAATTAAAAAAAATAACATTAAATAAAATAAATAACTAAATAAAAAATAATCAAAATTTATCTGTTTATTAGCTATTATTCGCAATTTCATAAAGGAAAAATAGTTATTTCTATATACAGAACACTTCATTCACGCTAAATTGTCGAAAAGTATATTAAAAAACATAATATGAAATAAATAAAAAAATTTAAAGTCGACCCTTGCAGGGTATCGAACCCAGGACTTCCGGGACTACAAATCATACTTGTCCATAGCGCTACCAACTGCACCACGATTCACTTACCTGCTCCGCGAATATTTAGCTTTAAGCACCTCCTCACGGTTAATCAACAAATAATATTTTGGAACATTGTGGGCCCACTAATTAGTCTATAAAAAATTCCTTCAATTCAATTGTTTGTTACTTTAGACTCTAATTTCAGGCCGAGTTTGAAATTTATAGGTTAATATTATAGGGAGCAACGGGGTGTGATGTGTGCGTGCCTCCTTATACGACTTTTGTCTTTTTTCAGCCATTATTCGCTCTTTAACAAAGAAAAATAATTCTTTTCATATATAAAACACTTTATTCTCTTAAAAATATTGAGAAAGAAATTAAAAAAAATAACATTAAATAAAATAAATAACTAAATAAAAAATAATCAAAATTTATCTGTTTATTAGCTATTATTCGCAATTTCATAAAGGAAAAATAGTTATTTCTATATACAGAACACTTCATTCACGCTAAATTGTCGAAAAGTATATTAAAAAACATAATATGAAATAAATAAAAAAATTTAAAGTCGACCCTTGCAGGGTATCGAACCCAGGACTTCCGGGACTACAAATCATACTTGTCCATAGCGCTACCAACTGCACCACGATTCACTTACCTGCTCCGCGAATATTTAGCTTTAAGCACCTCCTCACGGTTAATCAACAAATAATATTTTGGAACATTGTGGGCCCACTAATTAGTCTATAAAAAATTCCTTCAATTCAATTGTTTGTTACATTAGACTCTAATTTCAGGCCGAGTTTGAAATTTATAGGTTAATATTATAGGGAGTAACGGGGTGTGATGTGTGCGTGCCTTCTGATACGACTTTTGTCTTTTTTCAGCCATTATTCGCACTTTAACAAAGAAAAATAATTCTTTTCATAAATTTAAACACCTTATTCTCTTAAAAATATTGAGGAGGAAATTAAAAAAAATAACATTAAATAAAATAAATAACTAAATAAAAAATAATCAAAATTTATCTGTTTATTAGCTATTATTCGCAATTTCATAAAGGAAAAATAGTTATTTCTATATACAGAACACTTCATTCACGCTAAATTGTCGAAAAGTATATTAAAAAAAATAATATGAAATAAATAAAAAAATTTAAAGTCGACCCTTGCAGGGTATCGAACCCAGGACTTCCGGGACTACAAATCATCCTTGTCCATAGCGCTACCAACTGCACCACGATTCACTTACCTGCTCCGCGAATATTTAGCTTTAAGTACCTCCTCACGGTTAATCAACAAATAATATTTTGGAACATTGTGGGCCCACTAATTAGTCTATAAAAAATTCCTTCAATTCAATTGTTTGTTACATTAGACTCTAATTTCAGGCCGAGTTTGAAATTTAAAGGTTAATATTATAGGGAGTAACGGGGTGTGATGTGTGCGTGCCTTCTGATACGACTTTTGTCTTTTTTCAGCCATTATTCGCTCTTTAACAAAGAAAAATAATTCTTTTCATAAATTTAAACACCTTATTCTCTTAAAAGTATTGAGAAAGAAATTAAAAAAAATAACATTAAATAAAATAAATAACTAAATAAAAAATAATCAAAATTTATCTGTTTATTAGCTATTATTCGCAATTTCATAAAGGAAAAATAGTTATTTCTATATACAGAACACTTCATTCACGCTAAATTGTCGAAAAGTATATTAAAAAACATAATATGAAATAAATAAAAAAATTTAAAGTCGACCCTTGCAGGGTATCGAACCCAGGACTTCCGGGACTACAAATCATACTTGTCCATAGCGCTACCAACTGCACCACGATTCACTTACCTGCTCCGCGAATATTTAGCTTTAAGCACCTCCTCACGGTTAATCAACAAATAATATTTTGGAACATTGTGGGCCCACTAATTAGTCTATAAAAAATTCCTTCAATTCAATTGTTTGTTACATTAGACTCTAATTTCAGGCCGAGTTTGAAATTTATAGGTTAATATTATAGGGAGTAACGGGGTGTGATGTGTGCGTGCCTTCTGATACGACTTTTGTCTTTTTTCAGCCATTATTCGCTCTTTAACAAGGAAAAATAATTCTTTTCATGAATTTAAACACCTTATTCTCTTAAAAATATTGAGAAAGAAATTAAAAAAAAATAACATTAAATAAAATAAATAACTAAATAAAAAATAATCAAAATTTATCTGTTTATTAGCTATTATTCGCAATTTCATAAAGGAAAAATAGTTATTTCTATATACAGAACACTTCATTCACGCTAAATTGTCGAAAAGTATATTAAAAAACATAATATGAAATAAATAAAAAAATTTAAAGTCGACCCTTGCAGGGTATCGAACCCAGGACTTCCGGGACTACAAATCATACTTGTCCATAGCGCTACCAACTGCACCACGATTCACTTACCTGCTCCGCGAATATTTAGCTTTAAGCACCTCCTCACGGTTAATCAACAAATAATATTTTGGAACATTGTGGGCCCACTAATTAGTCTATAAAAAAATTCCTTCAATTCAATTGTTTGTTACATTAGACTCTAATTTCAGGCCGAGTTTGAAATTTATAGGTTAATATTATAGGGAGTAACGGGGTGTGATGTGTGCGTGCCTTCTGATACGACTTTTGTCTTTTTTCAGCCATTATTCGCTCTTTAACAAAGAAAAATAATTCTTTTCATAAATTTAAACACCTTATTCTCTTAAAAATATTGAGGAGGAAATTAAAAAAAATAACATTAAATAAAATAAATAACTAAATAAAAAATAATCAAAATTTATCTGTTTATTAGCTATTATTCGCAATTTCATAAAGGAAAAATAGTTATTTCTATATACAGAACACTTCATTCACGCTAAATTGTCGAAAAGTATATTAAAAAAAATAATATGAAATAAATAAAAAAATTTAAAGTCGACCCTTGCAGGGTATCGAACCCAGGACTTCCGGGACTACAAATCATCCTTGTCCATAGCGCTACCAACTGCACCACGATTCACTTACCTGCTCCGCGAATATTTAGCTTTAAGCACCTCCTCACGGTTAATCAACAAATAATATTTTGGAACATTGTGGGCCCACTAATTAGTCTATAAAAAATTCCTTCAATTCAATTGTTTGTTACATTAGACTCTAATTTCAGGCCGAGTTTGAAATTTAAAGGTTAATATTATAGGGAGTAACGGGGTGTGATGTGTGCGTGCCTTCTGATACGACTTATGTCTTTTTTCAGCCATTATTCGCTCTTTAACAAAGAAAAATAATTCTTTTCATAAATTTAAACACCTTATTCTCTTAAAAGTATTGAGAAAGAAATTAAAAAAAATAACATTAAATAAAATAAATAACTAAATAAAAAATAATCAAAATTTATCTGTTTATTAGCTATTATTCGCAATTTCATAAAGGAAAAATAGTTATTTCTATATACAGAACACTTCATTCACGCTAAATTGTCGAAAAGTATATTAAAAAACATAATATGAAATAAATAAAAAAATTTAAAGTCGACCCTTGCAGGGTATCGAACCCAGGACTTCCGGGACTACAAATCATACTTGTCCATAGCGCTACCAACTGCACCACGATTCACTTACCTGCTCCGCGAATATTTAGCTTTAAGCACCTCCTCACGGTTAATCAACAAATAATATTTTGGAACATTGTGGGCCCACTAATTAGTCTATAAAAAATTCCTTCAATTCAATTGTTTGTTACTTTAGACTCTAATTTCAGGCCGAGTTTGAAATTTATAGGTTAATATTATAGGGAGCAACGGGGTGTGATGTGTGCGTGCCTCCTTATACGACTTTTGTCTTTTTTCAGCCATTATTCGCTCTTTAACAAAGAAAAATAATTCTTTTCATATATAAAACACTTTATTCTCTTAAAAATATTGAGAAAGAAATTAAAAAAAATAACATTAAATAAAATAAATAACTAAATAAAAAATAATCAAAATTTATCTGTTTATTAGCTATTATTCGCAATTTCATAAAGGAAAAATAGTTATTTCTATATACAGAACACTTCATTCACGCTAAATTGTCGAAAAGTATATTAAAAAACATAATATGAAATAAATAAAAAAATTTAAAGTCGACCCTTGCAGGGTATCGAACCCAGGACTTCCGGGACTACAAATCATACTTGTCCATAGCGCTACCAACTGCACCACGATTCACTTACCTGCTCCGCGAATATTTAGCTTTAAGCACCTCCTCACGGTTAATCAACAAATAATATTTTGGAACATTGTGGGCCCACTAATTAGTCTATAAAAAATTCCTTCAATTCAATTGTTTGTTACATTAGACTCTAATTTCAGGCCGAGTTTGAAATTTATAGGTTAATATTATAGGGAGTAACGGGGTGTGATGTGTGCGTGCCTTCTGATACGACTTTTGTCTTTTTTCAGCCATTATTCGCACTTTAACAAAGAAAAATAATTCTTTTCATAAATTTAAACACCTTATTCTCTTAAAAATATTGAGGAGGAAATTAAAAAAAATAACATTAAATAAAATAAATAACTAAATAAAAAATAATCAAAATTTATCTGTTTATTAGCTATTATTCGCAATTTCATAAAGGAAAAATAGTTATTTCTATATACAGAACACTTCATTCACGCTATATTGTCGAAAAGTATATTAAAAAAAATAATATGAAATAAATAAAAAAATTTAAAGTCGACCCTTGCAGGGTATCGAACCCAGGACTTCCGGGACTACAAATCATCCTTGTCCATAGCGCTACCAACTGCACCACGATTCACTTACCTGCTCCGCGAATATTTAGCTTTAAGTACCTCCTCACGGTTAATCAACAAATAATATTTTGGAACATTGTGGGCCCACTAATTAGTCTATAAAAAATTCCTTCAATTCAATTGTTTGTTACATTAGACTCTAATTTCAGGCCGAGTTTGAAATTTAAAGGTTAATATTATAGGGAGTAACGGGGTGTGATGTGTGCGTGCCTTCTGATACGACTTTTGTCTTTTTTCAGCCATTATTCGCTCTTTAACAAAGAAAAATAATTCTTTTCATAAATTTAAACACCTTATTCTCTTAAAAGTATTGAGAAAGAAATTAAAAAAAATAACATTAAATAAAATAAATAACTAAATAAAAAATAATCAAAATTTATCTGTTTATTAGCTATTATTCGCAATTTCATAAAGGAAAAATAGTTATTTCTATATACAGAACACTTCATTCACGCTAAATTGTCGAAAAGTATATTAAAAAACATAATATGAAATAAATAAAAAAATTTAAAGTCGACCCTTGCAGGGTATCGAACCCAGGACTTCCGGGACTACAAATCATACTTGTCCATAGCGCTACCAACTGCACCACGATTCACTTACCTGCTCCGCGAATATTTAGCTTTAAGCACCTCCTCACGGTTAATCAACAAATAATATTTTGGAACATTGTGGGCCCACTAATTAGTCTATAAAAAATTCCTTCAATTCAATTGTTTGTTACATTAGACTCTAATTTCAGGCCGAGTTTGAAATTTATAGGTTAATATTATAGGGAGTAACGGGGTGTGATGTGTGCGTGCCTTCTGATACGACTTTTGTCTTTTTTCAGCCATTATTCGCTCTTTAACAAGGAAAAATAATTCTTTTCATGAATTTAAACACCTTATTCTCTTAAAAATATTGAGAAAGAAATTAAAAAAAAATAACATTAAATAAAATAAATAACTAAATAAAAAATAATCAAAATTTATCTGTTTATTAGCTATTATTCGCAATTTCATAAAGGAAAAATAGTTATTTCTATATACAGAACACTTCATTCACGCTAAATTGTCGAAAAGTATATTAAAAAAAATAATATGAAATAAATAAAAAAATTTAAAGTCGACCCTTGTAGGGTATCGAACCCAGGACTTCCGGGACTACAAATCATCCTTGTCCATAGCGCTACCAACTGCACCACGATTCACTTACCTGCTCCGCGAATATTTAGCTTTAAGCACCTCCTCACGGTTAATCAACAAATAATATTTTGGAACATTGTGGGCCCACTAATTAGTCTATAAAAAATTCCTTCAATTCAATTGTTTGTTACATTAGACTCTAATTTCAGGCCGAGTTTGAAATTTATAGGTTAATATTATAGGGAGCAACGGGGTGTGATGTGTGCGTGCCTCCTTATACGACTTTTGTCTTTTTTCAGCCATTATTCGCTCTTTAACAAAGAAAAATAATTCTTTTCATATATAAAACACTTTATTCTCTTAAAAATATTGAGAAAGAAATTAAAAAAAATAACATTAAATAAAATAAATAACAAAATAAAAAATAATCAAAATTTATCTGTTTATTAGCTATTATTCGCAATTTCATAAATCAAAAATAGTTATTTCTATATACAGAACACTTCATTCACGCTAAATTGTCGAAAAGTATATTAAAAAAAAATAATATGAAATAAATGAAAAAATTTAAAGTCGACCCTTGCAGGGTATCGAACCCAGGACTTCCGGGACTACAAATCAGCCTTGTCCATAGCGCTACCAACAGCACCACGATTCACTTACCTGCTCCGCGAATATTTAGCTTTAAGCACCTCCTCACGGTTAATCAACAAATAATATTTTGGAACATTGTGGGCCCACTAATTAGTCTATAAAAAATTCCTTCAATTCAATTGTTTGTTACATTAGACTCTAATTTCAGGCCGAGTTTGAAATTTATAGGTTAATATTATAGGGAGTAACGGGGTGTGATGTGTGCGTGCCTTCTGATACGACTTTTGTCTTTTTTCAGCCATTATTCGCTCTTTAACAAAGAAAAATAATTCTTTTCATAAATTTAAACACCTTATTCTCTTAAAAATATTGAGAAAGAAATTAAAAAAAATAACATTAAATAAAATGAATAACTAAATAAAAAATAATCAAAATTTATCTGTTTATTAGCTATTATTCGCAATTTCATAAAGGAAAAATAGTTATTTCTATATACAGAACACTTCATTCACGCTATATTGTCGAAAAGTATATTAAAAAAAATAATATGAAATAAATAAAAAAATTTAAAGTCGACCCTTGTAGGGTATCGAACCCAGGACTTCCGGGACTACAAATCATCCTTGTCCATAGCGCTACCAACTGCACCACGATTCACTTACCTGCTCCGCGAATATTTAGCTTTAAGCACCTCCTCACGGTTAATCAACAAATAATATTTTGGAACATTGTGGGCCCACTAATTAGACTATAAAAAATTCCTTCAATTCAATTGTTTGTTACATTAGACTCTAATTTCAGGCCGAGTTTGAAATTTATAAGTTAATATTATAGGGAGTAACGGGGTGTGATGTGTGCGTGCCTTCTGATACGACTTTTGTCTTTTTTCAGCCATTATTCGCTCTTTAACAAAGAAAAATAATTCTTTTCATAAATTTAAACACCTTATTCTCTTAAAAATATTGAGAAAGAAATTAAAAAAAATAACATTAAATAAAATAAATAACTAAATAAAAAATAATCAAAATTTATCTGTTTATTAGCTATTATTCGCAATTTCATAAAGGAAAAATAGTTATTTCTATATACAGAACACTTCATTCACGCTAAATTGTCGAAAAGTATATTAAAAAACATAATATGAAATAAATAAAAAAATTTAAAGTCGACCCTTGCAGGGTATCGAACCCAGGACTTCCGGGACTACAAATCATACTTGTCCATAGCGCTACCAACTGCACCACGATTCACTTACCTGCTCCGCGAATATTTAGCTTTAAGCACCTCCTCACGGTTAATCAACAAATAATATTTTGGAACATTGTGGGCCCACTAATTAGTCTATAAAAAATTCCTTCAATTCAATTGTTTGTTACTTTAGACTCTAATTTCAGGCCGAGTTTGAAATTTATAGGTTAATATTATAGGGAGCAACGGGGTGTGATGTGTGCGTGCCTCCTTATACGACTTTTGTCTTTTTTCAGCCATTATTCGCTCTTTAACAAAGAAAAATAATTCTTTTCATATATAAAACACTTTATTCTCTTAAAAATATTGAGAAAGAAATTAAAAAAAATAACATTAAATAAAATAAATAACTAAATAAAAAATAATCAAAATTTATCTGTTTATTAGCTATTATTCGCAATTTCATAAAGGAAAAATAGTTATTTCTATATACAGAACACTTCATTCACGCTAAATTGTCGAAAAGTATATTAAAAAACATAATATGAAATAAATAAAAAAATTTAAAGTCGACCCTTGCAGGGTATCGAACCCAGGACTTCCGGGACTACAAATCATACTTGTCCATAGCGCTACCAACTGCACCACGATTCACTTACCTGCTCCGCGAATATTTAGCTTTAAGCACCTCCTCACGGTTAATCAACAAATAATATTTTGGAACATTGTGGGCCCACTAATTAGTCTATAAAAAATTCCTTCAATTCAATTGTTTGTTACATTAGACTCTAATTTCAGGCCGAGTTTGAAATTTATAGGTTAATATTATAGGGAGTAACGGGGTGTGATGTGTGCGTGCCTTCTGATACGACTTTTGTCTTTTTTCAGCCATTATTCGCACTTTAACAAAGAAAAATAATTCTTTTCATAAATTTAAACACCTTATTCTCTTAAAAATATTGAGGAGGAAATTAAAAAAAATAACATTAAATAAAATAAATAACTAAATAAAAAATAATCAAAATTTATCTGTTTATTAGCTATTATTCGCAATTTCATAAAGGAAAAATAGTTATTTCTATATACAGAACACTTCATTCACGCTAAATTGTCGAAAAGTATATTAAAAAAAATAATATGAAATAAATAAAAAAATTTAAAGTCGACCCTTGCAGGGTATCGAACCCAGGACTTCCGGGACTACAAATCATCCTTGTCCATAGCGCTACCAACTGCACCACGATTCACTTACCTGCTCCGCGAATATTTAGCTTTAAGTACCTCCTCACGGTTAATCAACAAATAATATTTTGGAACATTGTGGGCCCACTAATTAGTCTATAAAAAATTCCTTCAATTCAATTGTTTGTTACATTAGACTCTAATTTCAGGCCGAGTTTGAAATTTAAAGGTTAATATTATAGGGAGTAACGGGGTGTGATGTGTGCGTGCCTTCTGATACGACTTTTGTCTTTTTTCAGCCATTATTCGCTCTTTAACAAAGAAAAATAATTCTTTTCATAAATTTAAACACCTTATTCTCTTAAAAGTATTGAGAAAGAAATTAAAAAAAATAACATTAAATAAAATAAATAACTAAATAAAAAATAATCAAAATTTATCTGTTTATTAGCTATTATTCGCAATTTCATAAAGGAAAAATAGTTATTTCTATATACAGAACACTTCATTCACGCTAAATTGTCGAAAAGTATATTAAAAAACATAATATGAAATAAATAAAAAAATTTAAAGTCGACCCTTGCAGGGTATCGAACCCAGGACTTCCGGGACTACAAATCATACTTGTCCATAGCGCTACCAACTGCACCACGATTCACTTACCTGCTCCGCGAATATTTAGCTTTAAGCACCTCCTCACGGTTAATCAACAAATAATATTTTGGAACATTGTGGGCCCACTAATTAGTCTATAAAAAATTCCTTCAATTCAATTGTTTGTTACATTAGACTCTAATTTCAGGCCGAGTTTGAAATTTATAGGTTAATATTATAGGGAGCAACGGGGTGTGATGTGTGCGTGCCTCCTTATACGACTTTTGTCTTTTTTCAGCCATTATTCGCTCTTTAACAAAGAAAAATAATTCTTTTCATATATAAAACACTTTATTCTCTTAAAAATATTGAGAAAGAAATTAAAAAAAATAACATTAAATAAAATAAATAACAAAATAAAAAATAATCAAAATTTATCTGTTTATTAGCTATTATTCGCAATTTCATAAAGGAAAAATAGTTATTTCTATATACAGAACACTTCATTCACGCTAAATTGTCGAAAAGTATATTAAAAAAAATAATATGAAATAAATGAAAAAATTTAAAGTCGACCCTTGCAGGGTATCGAACCCAGGACTTCCGGGACTACAAATCAGCCTTGTCCATAGCGCTACCAACAGCACCACGATTCACTTACCTGCTCCGCGAATATTTAGCTTTAAGCACCTCCTCACGGTTAATCAACAAATAATATTTTGGAACATTGTGGGCCCACTAATTAGTCTATAAAAAATTCCTTCAATTCAATTGTTTGTTACATTAGACTCTAATTTCAGGCCGAGTTTGAAATTTATAGGTTAATATTATAGGGAGTAACGGGGTGTGATGTGTGCGTGCCTTCTGATACGACTTTTGTCTTTTTTCAGCCATTATTCGCTCTTTAACAAAGAAAAATAATTCTTTTCATAAATTTAAACACCTTATTCTCTTAAAAATATTGAGAAAGAAATTAAAAAAAATAACATTAAATAAAATGAATAACTAAATAAAAAATAATCAAAATTTATCTGTTTATTAGCTATTATTCGCAATTTCATAAAGGAAAAATAGTTATTTCTATATACAGAACACTTCATTCACGCTATATTGTCGAAAAGTATATTAAAAAAAATAATATGAAATAAATAAAAAAATTTAAAGTCGACCCTTGTAGGGTATCGAACCCAGGACTTCCGGGACTACAAATCATCCTTGTCCATAGCGCTACCAACTGCACCACGATTCACTTACCTGCTCCGCGAATATTTAGCTTTAAGCACCTCCTCACGGTTAATCAACAAATAATATTTTGGAACATTGTGGGCCCACTAATTAGACTATAAAAAATTCCTTCAATTCAATTGTTTGTTACATTAGACTCTAATTTCAGGCCGAGTTTGAAATTTATAAGTTAATATTATAGGGAGTAACGGGGTGTGATGTGTGCGTGCCTTCTGATACGACTTTTGTCTTTTTTCAGCCATTATTCGCTCTTTAACAAAGAAAAATAATTCTTTTCATAAATTTAAACACCTTATTCTCTTAAAAATATTGAGAAAGAAATTAAAAAAAATAACATTAAATAAAATAAATAACTAAATAAAAAATAATCAAAATTTATCTGTTTATTAGCTATTATTCGCAATTTCATAAAGGAAAAATAGTTATTTCTATATACAGAACACTTCATTCACGCTAAATTGTCGAAAAGTATATTAAAAAAAATAATATGAAATAAATAAAAAAATTTAAAGTCGACCCTTGCAGGGTATCGAACCCAGGACTTCCGGGACTACAAATCATCCTTGTCCATAGCGCTACCAACTGCACCACGATTCACTTACCTGCTCCGCGAATATTTAGCTTTAAGCACCTCCTCACGGTTAATCAACAAATAATATTTTGGAACATTGTGGGCCCACTAATTAGTCTATAAAAAATTCCTTCAATTCAATTGTTTGTTACATTAGACTCTAATTTCAGGCCGAGTTTGAAATTTATAGGTTAATATTATAGGGAGCAACGGGGTGTGATGTGTGCGTGCCTCCTTATACGACTTTTGTCTTTTTTCAGCCATTATTCGCTCTTTAACAAAGAAAAATAATTCTTTTCATATATAAAACACTTTATTCTCTTAAAAATATTGAGAAAAAAATTAAAAAAAATAACATTAAATAAAATAAATAACAAAATAAAAAATAATCAAAATTTATCTGTTTATTAGCTATTATTCGCAATTTCATAAAGGAAAAATAGTTATTTCTATATACAGAACACTTCATTCACGCTAAATTGTCGAAAAGTATATTAAAAAAAATAATATGAAATAAATGAAAAAATTTAAAGTCGACCCTTGCAGGGTATCGAACCCAGGACTTCCGGGACTACAAATCATCCTTGTCCATAGCGCTACCAACTGCACCACGATTCACTTACCTGCTCCGCGAATATTTAGCTTTAAGCACCTCCTCACGGTTAATCAACAAATAATATTTTGGAACATTGTGGGCCCACTAATTAGTCTACAAAAAATTCCTTCAATTCAATTGTTTGTTACATTAGACTCTAATTTCAGGCCGAGTTTGAAATTTATAGGTTAATATTATAGGGAGTAACGGGGTGTGATGTGTGCGTGCCTTCTGATACGACTTTTGTCTTTTTTCAGCCATTATTCGCTCTTTAACAAAGAAAAATAATTCTTTTCATAAATTTAAACACCTTATTCTCTTAAAAATATTGAGAAAGAAATTAAAAAAAATAACATTAAATAAAATGAATAACTAAATAAAAAATAATCAAAATTTATCTGTTTATTAGCTATTATTCGCAATTTCATAAAGGAAAAATAGTTATTTCTATATACAGAACACTTCATTCACGCTATATTGTCGAAAAGTATATTAAAAAAAATAATATGAAATAAATAAAAAAATTTAAAGTCGACCCTTGCAGGGTATCGAACCCAGGACTTCCGGGACTACAAATCATCCTTGTCCATAGCGCTACCAACTGCACCACGATTCACTTACCTGCTCCGCGAATATTTAGCTTTAAGCACCTCCTCACGGTTAATCAACAAATAATATTTTGGAACATTGTGGGCCCACTAATTAGTCTATAAAAAATTCCTTCAATTCAATTGTATGTTACATTAGACTCTAATTTCAGGCCGAGTTTGAAATTTAAAGGTTAATATTATAGGGAGTAACGGGATGTGATGTGTGCGTGCCTTCTGATACGACTTTTGTCTTTTTTCAGCCATTATTCGCTCTTTAACAAAGAAAAATAATTCTTTTCATATATAAAACACTTTATTCTCTTAAAAATATTGAGAAAAAAATTAAAAAAAATAACATTAAATAAAATAAATAACAAAATAAAAAATAATCAAAATTTATCTGTTTATTAGCTATTATTCGCAATTTCATAAAGGAAAAATAGTTATTTCTATATACAGAACACTTCATTCACGCTAAATTGTCGATAAGTATATTAAAAAAAATAATATGAAATAAATGAAAAAATTTAAAGTCGACCCTTGCAGGGAAACGAACCCAGATCTTCCGGAACTACAAATCATCCTTGTCCATAGCGCTACCAACTGCACCACGATTCACTTACTTGCTCCGCGAATATTTAGCTTTAAGCACCTCCTCACGGTTAATCAACAAATAATATTTTGGAACATTGTGGGCCCACTAATTAGTCTATAAAAAATTCCTTCAATTCAATTGTTTGTTACATTAGACTCTAATTTCAGGCCGAGTTTGAAATTTATAGGTTAATATTATAGGGAGTAACGGGGTGTGATGTGTGCGTGCCTTCTGATACGACTTTTGTCTTTTTTCAGCCATTATTCGCTCTTTAACAAAGAAAAATAATTCTTTTCATAAATTTAAACACCTTATTCTCTTAAAAATATTGAGAAAGAAATTAAAAAAAATAACATTAAATAAAATGAATAACTAAATAAAAAATAATCAAAATTTATCTGTTTATTAGCTATTATTCGCAATTTCATAAAGGAAAAATAGTTATTTCTATATACAGAACACTTCATTCACGCTATATTGTCGAAAAGTATATTAAAAAAAATAATATGAAATAAATAAAAAAATTTAAAGTCGACCCTTGCAGGGTATCGAACCCAGGACTTCCGGGACTACAAATCATCCTTGTCCATAGCGCTACCAACTGCACCACGATTCACTTACCTGCTCCGCGAATATTTAGCTTTAAGCACCTCCTCACGGTTAATCAACAAATAATATTTTGGAACATTGTGGGCCCACTAATTAGTCTATAAAAAATTCCTTCAATTCAATTGTATGTTACATTAGACTCTAATTTCAGGCCGAGTTTGAAATTTAAAGGTTAATATTATAGGGAGTAACGGGATGTGATGTGTGCGTGCCTTCTGATACGACTTTTGTCTTTTTTCAGCCATTATTCGCTCTTTAACAAAGAAAAATAATTCTTTTCATAAATTTAAACACCTTATTCTCTTAAAAATATTGAGAAAGAAATTAAAAAAAATAACATTAGATAAAATAAATAACTAAATAAAAAATAATCAAAATTTATCTTTTTATTAGCTATTTTTCGCAATTTCATAAAGGAAAAATAGTTATTTCTATATACAGAACACTTCATTCACGCTAAATTGTCGAAAAGTATATTAAAAAACATAATATGAAATAAATAAAAAAATTTAAAGTCGACCCTTGCAGGGTATCGAACCCAGGACTTCCGGGACTACAAATCATTCTTGTCCATAGCGCTACCAACTGCACCACGATTCACTTACCTGCTCCGCGTATATTTAGCTTTAAGCACCTCCTCACGGTTAATCAACAAATAATATTTTGGAACATTGTGGCCCCACTAATTAGTCTATAAAAAAATTCCTTCAATACAATTTTTTGTTACATTAGACTCTAATTTCAGGCCGAGTTTGAAATTTATAGGTTAATATTATAGGGAGCAACGGGGTGTGATGTGTGCGTGCCTCCTTATACGACTTTTGTCTTTTTTCAGCCATTATTCGCTCTTTAACAAAGAAAAATAATTCTTTTCATATATAAAACACTTTATTCTCTTAAAAATATTGAGAAAGAAATTAAAAAAAATAACATTAAATAAAATAAATAACTAAATAAAAAATAATCAAAATTTATCTGTTTATTAGCTATTATTCGCAATTTCATAAAGGAAAAATAGTTATTTCTATATACAGAACACTTCATTCACGCTAAATTGTCGAAAAGTATATTAAAAAACAAAATATGAAATAAATAAAAAAATTTAAAGTCGACCCCTGCAGGGTATCGAACCCAGGACTTCCGGGACTATAAATCATCCTTGTCCGTAGCGCTACCAACTGCACCACGATTCACTTGCCTGCTCCGCGTATATTTAGCTTTAAGCACCTCCTCACGGTTAATCAACAAATAATATTTTGGAACATTGTGGGCCCACTAATTAGTCTATAAAAAATTCCTTCAATACAATTGTTTGTTACATTAGACTCTAATTTCAGGCCGAGTTTGAAATTTATAGGTTAATATTATAGGGAGTAACGGGGTGTGATGTGTGCGTGCCTCCTGATACGACTTTTGTCTTTTTTTCAGCCATTATTCGCTCTTTAACAAAGAAAAATAATTCTTTTCATATATAAAACACTTTATTCTCTTAAAAATATTGAGAAAGAAATTAAAAAAAATAACATTAAATAAAATAAATAACTAAATAAAAAATAATCAAAATTTATCTGTTTATTAGCTATTATTCGCAATTTCATAAAGGAAAAATAGTTATTTCTATATACAGAACACTTCATTCACGCTAAATTGTCGAAAAGTATATTAAAAAAAATAATATGAAATAAATAAAAAAATTTAAAGTCGACCCTTGCAGGGTATCGAACCCAGGACTTCCGGGACTACAAATCATCCTTGTCCATAGCGCTACCAACTGCACCACGATTCACTTACCTGCTCCGCGAATATTTAGCTTTAAGCACCTCCTCACGGTTAATCAACAAATAATATTTTGGAACATTGTGGGCCCACTAATTAGTCTATAAAAAATTCCTTCAATACAATTGTTTGTTACATTAGACTCTAATTTCAGGCCGAGTTTGAAATTTATAGGTTAATATTATAGGGAGTAACGGGGTGTGATGTGTGCGTGCCTCCTGATACGACTTTTGTCTTTTTTCAGCCATTATTCGCTCTTTAACAAAGAAGAATAATTCTTTTCATATATAAAACACTTTATTCTCTTAAAAATATTGAGAAAGAAATTAAAAAAAATAACATTAAATAAAATAAATAACTAAATAAAAAATAATCAAAATTTATCTGTTTATTAGCTATTATTCGCAATTTCATAAAGGAAAAATAGTTATTTCTATATACAGAACACTTCATTCACGCTAAATTGTCGAAAAGTATATTAAAAAACATAATATGAAATAAATAAAAAAATTTAAAGTCGACCCTTGCAGGGTATCGAACCCAGGACTTCCGGGACTACAAATCATCCTTGTCCATAGCGCTACCAACTGCACCACGATTCACTTACCTGCTCCGCGAATATTTAGCTTTAAGTACCTCCTCACGGTTAATCAACAAATAATATTTTGGAACATTGTGGGCCCACTAATTAGTCTATAAAAAATTCCTTCAATTCAATTGTTTGTTACATTAGACTCTAATTTCAGGCCGAGTTTGAAATTTAAAGGTTAATATTATAGGGAGTAACGGGGTGTGATGTGTGCGTGCCTTCTGATACGACTTTTGTCTTTTTTCAGCCATTATTCGCTCTTTAACAAAGAAAAATAATTCTTTTCATAAATTTAAACACCTTATTCTCTTAAAAGTATTGAGAAAGAAATTAAAAAAAATAACATTAAATAAAATAAATAACTAAATAAAAAATAATCAAAATTTATCTGTTTATTAGCTATTATTCGCAATTTCATAAAGGAAAAATAGTTATTTCTATATACAGAACACTTCATTCACGCTAAATTGTCGAAAAGTATATTAAAAAACATAATATGAAATAAATAAAAAAATTTAAAGTCGACCCTTGCAGGGTATCGAACCCAGGACTTCCGGGACTACAAATCATACTTGTCCATAGCGCTACCAACTGCACCACGATTCACTTAACTGCTCCGCGAATATTTAGCTTTAAGCACCTCCTCACGGTTAATCAACAAATAATATTTTGGAACATTGTGGGCCCACTAATTAGTCTATAAAAAATTCCTTCAATTCAATTGTTTGTTACATTAGACTCTAATTTCAGGCCGAGTTTG
Source organism: Parasteatoda tepidariorum (assembly GCF_982258835.1). Lineage (NCBI taxonomy): Eukaryota > Metazoa > Arthropoda > Arachnida > Araneae > Theridiidae > Parasteatoda > Parasteatoda tepidariorum. Next base: position 128,857,019 of record NC_141755.1, on the reverse strand, counting down.
AAATTTATAGGTTAATATTATAGGGAGTAACGGGGTGTGATGTGTGCGTGCCTTCTGATACGACTTTTGTCTTTTTTCAGCCATTATTCGCTCTTTAACAAGGAAAAATAATTCTTTTCATGAATTTAAACACCTTATTCTCTTAAAAATATTGAGAAAGAAATTAAAAAAAAATAACATTAAATAAAATAAATAACTAAATAAAAAATAATCAAAATTTATCTGTTTATTAGCTATTATTCGCAATTTCATAAAGGAAAAATAGTTATTTCTATATACAGAACACTTCATTCACGCTAAATTGTCAAAAAGTATATTAAAAAAAATAATATGAAATAAATAAAAAAATTTAAAGTCGACCCTTGTAGGGTATCGAACCCAGGACTTCCGGGACTACAAATCATCCTTGTCCATAGCGCTACCAACTGCACCACGATTCACTTACCTGCTCCGCGAATATTTAGCTTTAAGCACCTCCTCACGGTTAATCAACAAATAATATTTTGGAACATTGTGGGCCCACTAATTAGTCTATAAAAAATTCCTTCAATTCAATTGTTTGTTACATTAGACTCTAATTTCAGGCCGAGTTTGAAATTTATAGGTTAATATTATAGGGAGCAACGGGGTGTGATGTGTGCGTGCCTCCTTATACGACTTTTGTCTTTTTTCAGCCATTATTCGCTCTTTAACAAAGAAAAATAATTCTTTTCATATATAAAACACTTTATTCTCTTAAAAATATTGAGAAAGAAATTAAAAAAAATAACATTAAATAAAATAAATAACAAAATAAAAAATAATCAAAATTTATCTGTTTATTAGCTATTATTCGCAATTTCATAAAGGAAAAATAGTTATTTCTATATACAGAACACTTCATTCACGCTAAATTGTCGAAAAGTATATTAAAAAAAATAATATGAAATAAATGAAAAAATTTAAAGTCGACCCTTGCAGGGTATCGAACCCAGGACTTCCGGGACTACAAATCATCCTTGTCCATAGCGCTACCAACTGCACCACGATTCACTTACCTGCTCCGCGAATATTTAGCTTTAAGCACCTCCTCACGGTTAATCAACAAATAATATTTTGGAACATTGTTGGCCCACTAATTAGTCTATAAAAAATTCCTTCAATTCAATTGTTTGTTACATTAGACTCTAATTTCAGGCCGAGTTTGAAATTTATAGGTTAATATTATAGGGAGTAACGGGGTGTGATGTGTGCGTGCCTTCTGATACGACTTTTGTCTTTTTTCAGCCATTATTCGCTCTTTAACAAAGAAAAATAATTCTTTTCATAAATTTAAACACCTTATTCTCTTAAAAATATTGAGAAAGAAATTAAAAAAAATAACATTAAATAAAATGAATAACTAAATAAAAAATAATCAAAATTTATCTGTTTATTAGCTATTATTCGCAATTTCATAAAGGAAAAATAGTTATTTCTATATACAGACCACTTCATTCACGCTATATTGTCGAAAAGTATATTAAAAAAAATAATATGAAATAAATAAAAAAATTTAAAGTCGACCCTTGTAGGGTATCGAACCCAGGACTTCCGGGACTACAAATCATCCTTGTCCATAGCGCTACCAACTGCACCACGATTCACTTACCTGCTCCGCGAATATTTAGCTTTAAGCACCTCCTCACGGTTAATCAACAAATAATATTTTGGAACATTGTGGGCCCACTAATTAGACTATAAAAAATTCCTTCAATTCAATTGTTTGTTACATTAGACTCTAATTTCAGGCCGAGTTTGAAATTTATAAGTTAATATTATAGGGAGTAACGGGGTGTGATGTGTGCGTGCCTTCTGATACGACTTTTGTCTTTTTTCAGCCATTATTCGCTCTTTAACAAAGAAAAATAATTCTTTTCATAAATTTAAACACCTTATTCTCTTAAAAATATTGAGAAAGAAATTAAAAAAAATAACATTAAATAAAATAAATAACTAAATAAAAAATAATCAAAATTTATCTGTTTATTAGCTATTATTCGCAATTTCATAAAGGAAAAATAGTTATTTCTATATACAGAACACTTCATTCACGCTAAATTGTCGAAAAGTATATTAAAAAAAATAATATGAAATAAATAAAAAAATTTAAAGTCGACCCTTGCAGGGTATCGAACCCAGGACTTCCGGGACTACAAATCATCCTTGTCCATAGCGCTATCAACTGCACCACGATTCACTTACCTGCTCCGCGAATATTTAGCTTTAAGCACCTCCTCACGGTTAATCAACAAATAATATTTTGGAACATTGTGGGCCCACTAATTAGTCTATAAAAAATTCCTTCAATTCAATTGTTTGTTACATTAGACTCTAATTTCAGGCCGAGTTTGAAATTTATAGGTTAATATTATAGGGAGCAACGGGGTGAGATGTGTGCGTGCCTCCTTATACGACTTTTGTCTTTTTTCAGCCATTATTCGCTCTTTAACAAGGAAAAATAATTCTTTTCATGAATTTAAACACCTTATTCTCTTAAAAATATTGAGAAAGAAATTTAAAAAAAATAACATTAAATAAAATAAATAACTAAATAAAAAATAATCAAAATTTATCTGTTTATTAGCTATTATTCGCAATTTCATAAAGGAAAAATAGTTATTTCTATATACAGAACACTTCATTCACGCTAAATTGTCAAAAAGTATATTAAAAAAAATAATATGAAATAAATAAAAAAATTTAAAGTCGACCCTTGTAGGGTATCGAACCCAGGACTTCCGGGACTACAAATCATCCTTGTCCATAGCGCTACCAACTGCACCACGATTCACTTACCTGCTCCGCGAATATTTAGCTTTAAGCACCTCCTCACGGTTAATCAACAAATAATATTTTGGAACATTGTGGGCCCACTAATTAGTCTATAAAAAATTCCTTCAATTCAATTGTTTGTTACATTAGACTCTAATTTCAGGCCGAGTTTGAAATTTATAGGTTAATATTATAGGGAGCAACGGGGTGTGATGTGTGCGTGCCTCCTTATACGACTTTTGTCTTTTTTCAGCCATTATTCGCTCTTTAACAAAGAAAAATAATTCTTTTCATATATAAAACACTTTATTCTCTTAAAAATATTGAGAAAGAAATTAAAAAAAATAACATTAAATAAAATAAATAACAAAATAAAAAATAATCAAAATTTATCTGTTTATTAGCTATTATTCGCAATTTCATAAAGGAAAAATAGTTATTTCTATATACAGAACACTTCATTCACGCTATATTGTCGAAAAGTATATTAAAAAAAATAATATGAAATAAATAAAAAAATTTAAAGTCGACCCTTGCAGGGTATCGAACCCAGGACTTCCGGGACTACAAATCATCCTTGTCCATAGCGCTACCAACTGCACCACGATTCACTTACCTGCTCCGCGAATATTTAGCTTTAAGCACCTCCTCACGGTTAATCAACAAATAATATTTTGGAACATTGTGGGCCCACTAATTAGTCTATAAAAAATTCCTTCAATTCAATTGTATGTTACATTAGACTCTAATTTCAGGCCGAGTTTGAAATTTAAAGGTTAATATTATAGGGAGTAACGGGATGTGATGTGTGCGTGCCTTCTGATACGACTTTTGTCTTTTTTCAGCCATTATTCGCTCTTTAACAAAGAAAAATAATTCTTTTCATAAATTTAAACACCTTATTCTCTTAAAAATATTGAGAAAGAAATTAAAAAAAATAACATTAAATAAAATAAATAACTAAATAAAAAATAATCAAAATTTATCTGTTTATTAGCTATTATTCGCAATTTCATAAAGGAAAAATAGTTATTTCTATATACAGAACACTTCATTCACGCTAAATTGTCGAAAAGTATATTAAAAAACAAAATATGAAATAAATAAAAAAATTTAAAGTCGACCCCTGCAGGGTATCGAACCCAGGACTTCCGGGACTATAAATCATCCTTGTCCGTAGCGCTACCAACTGCACCACGATTCACTTGCCTGCTCCGCGTATATTTAGCTTTAAGCACCTCCTCACGGTTAATCAACAAATAATATTTTGGAACATTGTGGGCCCACTAATTAGTCTATAAAAAATTCCTTCAATACAATTGTTTGTTACATTAGACTCTAATTTCAGGCCGAGTTTCAAATTTATAGGTTAATATTATAGGGAGTAACGGGGTGTGATGTGTGCGTGCCTCCTGATACGACTTTTGTCTTTTTTTCAGCCATTATTCGCTCTTTAACAAAGAAAAATAATTCTTTTCATATATAAAACACTTTATTCTCTTAAAAATATTGAGAAAGAAATTAAAAAAAATAACATTAAATAAAATAAATAACTAAATAAAAAATAATCAAAATTTATCTGTTTATTAGCTATTATTCGCAATTTCATAAAGGAAAAATAGTTATTTCTATATACAGAACACTTCATTCACGCTAAATTGTCGAAAAGTATATTAAAAAAAATAATATGAAATAAATAAAAAAATTTAAAGTCGACCCTTGCAGGGTATCGAACCCAGGACTTCCGGGACTACAAATCATCCTTGTCCATAGCGCTACCAACTGCACCACGATTCACTTACCTGCTCCGCGAATATTTAGCTTTAAGCACCTCCTCACGGTTAATCAACAAATAATATTTTGGAACATTGTGGGCCCACTAATTAGTCTATAAAAAATTCCTTCAATACAATTGTTTGTTACATTAGACTCTAATTTCAGGCCGAGTTTGAAATTTATAGGTTAATATTATAGGGAGTAACGGGGTGTGATGTGTGCGTGCCTCCTGATACGACTTTTGTCTTTTTTCAGCCATTATTCGCTCTTTAACAAAGAAGAATAATTCTTTTCATATATAAAACACTTTATTCTCTTAAAAATATTGAGAAAGAAATTAAAAAAAATAACATTAAATAAAATAAATAACTAAATAAAAAATAATCAAAATTTATCTGTTTATTAGCTATTATTCACAATTTCATAAAGGAAAAATAGTTATTTCTATATACAGAACACTTCATTCACGCTAAATTGTCGAAAAGTATATTAAAAAACATAATATGAAATAAATAAAAAAATTTAAAGTCGACCCTTGCAGGGTATCGAACCCAGAACTTCCGGGACTACAAATCATACTTGTCCATAGCGCTACCAACTGCACCACGATTCACTTACCTGCTCCGCGTATATTTAGCTTTAAGCACCTCTTCGCGGTTAATCTACAAATAATATTTTGGAACATTGTGGGCCCTCTAATTAGTCTATAAAAAATTCCTTCAATACAATTGTTTGTTACATTAGACTCTAATTTCAGGCCGAGTTTGAAATTTATAGGTTAATATTATAGGGAGTAACGGGGTGTGATGTGTGCGTGCCTCCTGATACGACTTTTGTCTTTTTTTCAGCCATTATTCGCTCTTTAACAAAGAAGAATAATTCTTTTCATATATAAAACACTTTATTCTCTTAAAAATATTGAGAAAGAAATTAAAAAAAATAACATTAAATAAAATAAATAACTAAATAAAAAATAATCAAAATTTATCTGTTTATTAGCTATTATTCGCAATTTCATAAAGGAAAAATAGTTATTTCTATATACAGAACACTTCATTCACGCTAAATTGTCGAAAAGTATATTAAAAAACATAATATGAAATAAATAAAAAAATTTAAAGTCGACCCTTGCAGGGTATCGAACCCAGGACTTCCGGGACTACAAATCATACTTGTCCATAGCGCCACCAACTGCACCACGATTCACTTACCTGCTCCGCGTATATTTAGCTTTAAGCACCTCTTCGCGGTTAATCAACAAATAATATTTTGGAACATTGTGGGCCCTCTAATTAGTCTATAAAAAATTCCTTCAATACAATTGTTTGTTACATTAGACTCTAATTTCAGGCCGAGTTTGAAATTTATAGGTAAATATTATAGGGAGTAACGGGATGTAATGTCTGCGTGCCTCCTGATACGACTTTTGTCTTTTTTTCATCCATTATTCGCTCTTTAACAAAGAAAAATATTTCTACTCATATGTAAAACACTTTATTCACTTAAAAATATTGAGAAAGAAGTTAAAAAAATAACATTAAATAAAATAACTAAATAAATAAAAAATAATCAAAATTTATCTGTTTATTAGCTATTATTCGATATTTCATGAAGGAAAAATAGTTATTTCTATTTAGTTGGCCCACAAAGGGCAAAAATAAGTTTTGTTGACTAACCGGGAGTAGGTGTATTAAGCTAAATATTCGCAAAGCTGGAATGTGAAGCGTGGCACTGTTGGCAGCGCTGTGTGTTAGGTTGATGTGTAGTCCCGGAGGTCCTGGGTTCGAAACCCTATAATGGTCGATTTGAAATTTTTTTTATTTGTATTATATTGATTTTTTAAAAATACTTTTCGATATTATAACGCGAATCAAGTGTTCTGTATATAAAAATAACTATTTTTTCTTTGGAAATTAGCGAAAAATAGCTAATAAACGAATAAATTTTGGATAATTTTTATTTATTCATTTATTTTATTTTATGTGATTTTTTTAAACTTCTTTTTCAATATTTTTAAGTGAATAAAGTGTTCTATATGTGAAAAGAATTATTTTTCTTTGTTAAAGAGCGAATAATGGCTGAAAAAGAGACAAAACTCATATCAGGAGGCACGCACACATCACACCCCGTAGCTCCCTATAATATTAACCTATAAATTTCAAACTCGGCCTGAAATTAGAGTTTAATGCAACAAGCTATTGTACCAATGGGATTTTTTATAGACTATTTAGTAGGCCCAAAATAAGTTTTGTTGACTGACCGGGAGTAGGTGTATTTAGCTAAATATTCGTGAGGCTGGCATGTGAAGAGTGGCGCAGTTGGTAGCGCTGTGTACAAGGTTGATGTGTAATCCCGGAGGTCCGGGGTTCGAAACTCTGTGATGGTCGATTTTAATTTTTTTTATTTATTTTATATTATTTTTTTAAAAATTCTTTTAGGTATTATAACTAGAATCAAGTGTTCTGTATATAATAATAACTATTTTTTCCTTGGAAAGTAGCGAAAAATAGCTAATAAACGAATAAATTTTGGATATTTTTTATTTATTCATTTATTTTATTTTATGTTATTTTTTAAACTTCTTTTTCAATATTTTTAAGTGAATAAAGTGTTCTATATGTGAAAAGAATTATTTTTCTTTGTTAAAGAGCGAATAATGGCTGAAAAAGGGACAAAAGTCATATCAGGAGGCACGCACACATCACACCCCTTAACTCCCTATAATATTAACCTATAAATTTCAAACTCGGATTTAAATTAGAGTTTAATGCAACAAGCTATTGTACCAATGGAATTTTTTATAGACTGTTTAGTAGGCCCACAAAGGGCCAAAATAAGTTTGTTGACTAAACCGGAGGTGGTGTTTTTCATCTAAATATTCGCTGGACTGACACGTGAAGCGTGGCACAGTTGGTGGCGCTGTGGGCAAGTTAGATATGTAGTCCCGGAGGCTCTGGGTACGAAACCCTGCGATGGTTGACTTTCAAATTATTTTATAATATTTTTTCGATATTTTAACGTAAATAAAGTGTTCTGTATATAACAATAGAATAGCTAGAAGCATTCTTTGTTTCTTTCTCAATTTCAGTTATTTGGGCAACAAAATTAATTACTCATTTTTTTCCTTACAATTTTACACTTGCAAAACTATCTACAGCAACATCAAAAGAATCCCAGTGTTTTAAATGGTGACTGGTGTACATTAAATATGTCGGGTCCCAAAGTCCTCCAAGTTCCCAAAACAAATCAATACTTCTGTGGGTACTGATCGACGAGTATCCTTGTATTTTTGAATAGATTCAAAATTACAAGGCTATGAAGCTAAACATTGGGAACCGTTAACTCAAATTTGGATCTGTTGTTCAACGACGGTTATAAAATAAAAAGTCAATTGAGCGATTGTTGCAAGTCGTTATATTTAGTAATTTTATGCAAGTGTTAGGCAAACAATTGTGATTTTAATAGAAAATTCACATTTTCGTGAATAGCGCATACGCATTTTATATGGTGTTTACCTATGCATAAAATATGGATAGGTCATAGTACAGCCAAACTTCGTCAATTTTTAAGTTTGGTGCATCTGCCTTGATACTTGATATGCTTCCATCAAGGTGCACATTTGGCTTTGCGGACTTTCTGTCCATTTTCGTTGATAATCATGCACTCAGCTCTACCAGAATTCTGGCAAGAAAGTTTATCAGATGAATAAAAATTTATTACAAGTTTTTTTTGTTTCATCAGAAACTTTGTTACTAGGCTATTTCTTTTGTTTTGGTAGTAAGGTTACAGAGTATGCATAGAACAGTACAATGTTTTCTTGGAGATACAGGTAATACACGGTTTGTTTTTATAATAGCTTTCTTCAATGCCTATGAAATATTATAAAGAGAATATCCTTCCTGAATTTCTTCTGCTTGTATCAGTGCCTTTTTATTTTTTTAAATTTTCGTTTTATATTCCTTAGCTTTCTTCATACAAATATCTTTTTTACTTGGAACATTCTATATTCTGTCATTCTTTCAGCTGCTGTTTTCCCCATATTAATTACTCACTTAAAAAACTTTTAACTATAAACTAAACACACTATTAAATAAAAACGGCACAGCTTTGTATAAAAAGTGTGCTCTTATAATGGAGAAACTGGTTTAAACTAGTTGAATCAAGATGCATTGGCACTTGTTTACATTCTTAGAGTTCCTTTTGAATTATCAACCTATCAATTTTGTGTAATTGAGTTTTGCCCTCTCTGTTACACGAGAAACTTTAAAAAAAATTTTCAAAAATATAACATAACATGATTGTATTAATAGACTTTATTGTAAAAACCAAATATTAAGTTAAAAAAGTTTTTTGTGTAATGAATAAAATAAACTTAAAAGAATAAGAAGAAAAATTTTTTTTTTTGACGGTAATCACTGCATAATTAGACTCAGGAACAGTTTATTTTACAATATAAATCAAACTATTTGTAAAATCGTAATATTTTTAATAACTTATTCTTCTTTAAAATAGAGTTTTTATTTGGTACAATAAATCAAAATCATGAATGCTCTCTATTTATGATAAATTTTACTATAATCATGCACAACTCCAAAAAACAACTTTTGAATTCATAAATTACAACAAATTTTCTTTAAAATGATACCAAATACAAGGATATAGCTGAAACATTGATTCAATACTGGTTTCAGTTGGCATGCAATTCAACCAGGGTTGCAAAATACACAGGTTTTCCAGAAAAACCCAACACAGGTGGGTTTTATAGGGCTTTTCATGTTTTATTGTTTTTTTTTTCAAAAGACAGGGTAAGAATAAGTAAGTATCTTATTTCAAAAAAGCTTATTTTACTAGTAATAATTAAGTTTAATTTTATGAATTGACTTCACATATAGGTAATTAATAATTAATACAAATAAATTGATGCAAAAGTCTGAAAGAAGTTTCTTCTGACATCCCAATACAAAATGTTATATGCACTCACATACATCACACATTTGAAACTTATTTTGACACAAGATTATTTTTTATTTATATTCTTACTAATCAAAACCCTCTTTAGGGTGGGTTTTACCCAGTAAAAGCCACCCGGGCTTAACCGGGTAGGTGGTTTTTTTGCAACCTTGAATTCAACGGCACTTTAGTTGTCCTGTGGCAACACTGAATTTATTTCCCAGAAAACTTACACACAACTAATTATAAATAAGACAGACAGAGTCTACATTGAGATATAGTTTATTTACACAATAGAACATATTGATAAAAGCATTATTATTTACATTTCTGATAATAAAATAATGTTTATTTAAAATGTACTTTTACTGATTATAGGATGAAACGAGGAACAACAAAATATCATCAACAGTCCTCAAAGAATCCAGAATTCAATGCACTTTGAATGGCTTTTTGGCAGGTGGGAGAAAGCCCCATTTGCGGTAGAAGCTTCGCCTCCGTCTCCAACACCAGGGGGAGTTGAATGTGCAATCGCATCTTTATCATTGCTTTCGTTGCTTGCACACTCTAATCAATATTAAAAAATAAAATCATATTCTTAAACAAGTAAAATATTTAAAAAAAAATTTAAATTGAATTACTACATATTTTATCGAAATGAAGTTTTCAAAAGAAATTAACTTAAGACTTTGAAGTTAACTGTAAAAGAAATTTTTTGACTAAAATTCTACATTAATTCTCAGTATAAAAATATTAACTCTCTAAATAGGGTGCAGAGAAAAAAATGTAATAGAGAAAAAAAATTATTTAGATTTTGAGGTTGACAGCAAAAAGTTTCTCCAAATTTTTTAGAATTTTAAACGTATTCCCTACATTAAACTTTCAAATCTTTTAACAAGGTATAGAGAAAAAATATACTACAAAATTATAAATCAGAAGAAAGGAATTCAATAATAAAGAAAATTAAATCAAAATTTTTTTGTTTAATAATATTATACAAAACATGCTTAGGTGTAAGAAATAATGAAAAAATATTTAAAAGAGAAAAATAATTATTCTTTAAATGAAATTTTAAAGCAGAGGTAAAGGCTATTGTGTTATATAACATCATTATAAATTTTTTTTGAAGATAAAAATTTCAAAACATCATTTACTTAAAAAAAAAAAGTATTTAAGAATCAAATGCTAATCTGAAGAATCAGAACAAATATTTTTGTAAATTTAAGGAAAAAGAATTTAAAAGGCCATTTATGTTTAAGATTAGAGACACCAAACCTCAGGATTTTGCAGTCAACTACTATAAAACAATATATATATATATATATATAAAAGATATATATATATATATATATATATATATATATATATATATATATATATATATATATATATATATATATATATATATAAGAAAAATTTTGTTTTAGTTACTTTTCATTAAACAATAAATTTTTTTCTTCCCCATAAAACTAAATTTTATTATATAAAATTTAATTAACGAATTAATATTTGAAGAAAAAAAAATTATATTAACATCGAGTGTCAACCAATATAAGTTTTAAGAAATGTATTTGAATTTGAGTGGATGAATAAAACATATTTTTATTAACAATTGAAAATTTGAACAAGATTTTCCTGATATATCTATATCAGGATTTGTGGATATAGGGAGAGTGTGAACTAATAGTAGCAAATGAAAAAAAAAAAAAGTTCACAAAAAATACACATTTAAAAATACACATTAAAAAAACTGACGAAGAAGAAGAAAAAATGGATTTTTATTTGGCAAAATAGTTCAAAACTCATGATTCCTACACTCATAGTGATTTGAAATGTTTCTGAGAAAACTGCAAAAGAAATTTCATTTAATTTGGGCTACAGTATGTAAAAAGAAACTGAATGAGCAAATTGGACAGATGTTAAGATAACATTTTTATTCCTTCATTTAAATTTATGAAGGTAATTCATTTTCTAAAAATGCATTTAAGAAAGTTTTAATTTCCTTTAATGGGATGGTTTAAGAATAGACACTACTATTTCATTCGATTTGTGGGTATAAACAACACTATTTTCTCATTCCCTAACTATTATCATTCCTTTACAAAGAAAAAAATAACACTTGTGAGGGATTGATTTTATGTTTCTAATGACTAGTTAAGAAAGATATTTTTGTTTTTTTTAAATACTTTTTAAAGCAAAGGATTGTCATATAATTAAATACATTCATTAAAATTATTTTTAATAGCTTATCATAAACAAAAATTATCATTCCTACACTTTAAAAATAATATTTTTTAAATATTAAAGAGTGACAGCCATGTTTTTTTCTTGTTTTTGAACCTTCTGTCATATCTTACTACAAAAAAATTAGAAATTTTAGACACAATTTTTTTTAGCTATCACTACCTGAAAATAGCAAAATAGCTTATTTGTAGTGAATGACCCAAAAATCATTGATGTATACCAAGTTATTAAACAAAATTTCTAAAAGGAGTTATTATGCATCTTAAGACAGTTTTCTTAATTTATTCAGTAACTAAATCTATTATAATTAGCTCAATATATTACAAAAAATAATTTATAATTAACAATTTATCTCTGTACAGCATTGAAACAGATAGTTTAAACTACAATACTCAGTATTTAATTGACATTGAAATTTAAATGCTAGGTTGACTTATTCATAAAAATTATCCACACCAGTGGTCAGAAAAACTACATTAATTTATTAGTTTACTATAACTACTTTTTTATATTATATATTATTTCGTAATAAAAGTATGAGAAATGAACTCACAATAGCCAATAATTAAAAAACTTTTTCAGCAAATACTCAATCAAATAATAAAAAATAAGTATAATTGATAGCAATTTGTTGCAGAGAGTAGTCTTCAGATAAATGAGTAGCAAATTTTTTTGTTGAAAAAATTAAGGACTTTTTCGAAAAATTAAGGACTTTAAAATAGTATGATTGTTTATCATCGAATATACCACCAGTGACAGTTCTTAAAAACATCAACAAATAAAAAACAATTTTATTATAACGCATGTACTGATATAATTGCATTAATTAACAGGGTTCGCCAAAGTAGGGTCAGGTAATTTCTGCAAACCCGAGTTGTGTTTTCTTAAAAAAATATTTTCAGATAGTTAAATGTTAACAACATCTGTGAAACTAAACCATATTCCATTCTTAATCATTTTATTGAAATTGAATTGTAAAATTAAGGGCAGAAATCAAGATTCCCAATTTTTTTTCATTTAAAAAAAAGGGCAAATAAAGAAATTTGAGAAAAACATTGAAATAATTATTAACACAAGTTTCTATATTTCGCTGTTGGGCACGCATCACATATTCAGTTGTGGGCCAATCATGCTAAATATTAAGCAATGACAAAAAATTTGTCTTTCCAAAATGTTCTACCCTCAATGCATGGTCTCATTCTAGGTGATAAAAGAATGACTTTTTAAAAAAAAAAAAATATTTTTGTAAGACTGAAAAAATTGTTCCTATCAAGTAATAGTGATGCAGAAAAATTAAGGACTTTTAAAAACTTTGTACCAAAATTAAGTACAGGGTATCTGCTATACTTTAGATTTTCAAATTCATGACTTTTCATGACTAATTCCAAGAACTTTTCATGACTTAATGAAGCTACTATTTTCTCCGATAAAAACAGAATAATAAATTTAAAAAGTATTATAATAACATTAATTAAAATGATAGGTATAACCAAAACTGTTATATTCTGCATCTTCATATTTATTGATTTTAAATTAACAAAAAATGGAGTAAAGAAAGAGTTGAAGCAATAAAATAGCTGAAAAAATAATAGCTGAGCAATTTTTTTTTCTTTTGCAGAATTATATTCTAAAGATACTTTTCTCGCTCATCATAAAGGAAAGAAATACTCCTGATTTTTCTGTTTTCATTTCGGAATAAAAAAAAAATTTGCCAATGACTGGCTTGCTCCAACTAGAATTTTAAATAAATAAAATAAAAAATTATAATAATTCTGAAATCACAGAAGTTTAAAAGATACTTCGCTCCAGAAATTATGTTTTTCCTTTCATTTTTTGAAAGAACACCATAATATTTAAAGAACATGATAAAAACTTTTTAATAAAATATGACTCTGGGGATTTTGTTACAAATTCAGATATTCGGAACACCATGAAATTGGGGGGGGGGGGAATTCCATTTTAAAAATAAAATTTTCGGCGACCTAAATCCATGATTTTTTTATAAAAAAAATAGTTAAAATCATGACATATTTTGTTAAATACCGAAATTCAGACTTTCCAGGTGCGCGGATACCCTGTAAGTACTTTTAAGGGATCATATTTTCTAAAATAAAAATTAAGCAGTTTTTAAGGACTTTTAAGGACCATGGGAACCAAACCCTGTATTAGAGTATTTTTTTTCCTTTGAAAAACACTTTTTACGCATGAATGAGATATTACAAGAGCTAATTAAATTGTATCAATGCTGCAAATAATAATAATATTACCTCATGAGTGAGGAATATAGATTTCCCTCTGGTGATTTTCAAAACAATCTGGATGTAATCATTATCACGGGTAACATTTATGGTTCGAAAATGACAGGTGAACACTCGGGGAGGAACTTTTACTTTTTCCTCAGCATGTCCTTCCTTTTCTAAAATAATAAACATTTAAAAAAAAAAAAAAAAACTCTGTATAACATGTCATAGAATAAAATTACTAAAATTAGAGAAAAATACTGAGTTGGCAAGGTTTAGGACAAAATGGATTAAACCACGGTTTAAACTGTCCTGTCTAAAATCTGCTTGCTCAAAACTTTTTTAACCCGAAAAAAATCCTTTCATTCAAATTATGTCGCAATTAAAAATAAGTATTGTGGAAAATAAAGTTACTTTTCGCACAGGAAAAATGAAGCCAAAGTTTTTGTTTTATTAAAAAAAGTTTATTAATATTTTTAATACTGTATTATTTATCCTTATGCAAAAACATTATTTAACAGTATTAAAAGCATATTTAGTCATATTTAAAAGTATTCACTTTTGTTGTTCATTGAATTGTGGAGATTCACAAATTATAAATCTTTTCCTATTATATCATTCTAATTTAACAAGTTAAAGCAAATTGTGTAAAAAGTATCAAATATTTATTAATCTATACAATTATTATGCCTACAATTGTTACGCATATAGTATTAAATTACCTTTTACCAATGTTCAAGGTTTTGGACACTTTAAGACAGTTTTAGTCAGTTTAGGGCAGTAAAATCCACGTGTCCTGTCCAAAATAAGTTTAGGAAGTCCAAAATCCCAACACTGGAAAAATATTGTGGTACCTCAATATAATGTGCTTTATTCTATCCCACATTTAAGAACTTTTTTAAATCATAAAAATGTCTTACAATATAGGATTCCTAAACCTTTCTAAGACGAGCCCGGGGTGGGTGAAATTTGAAATGCAACAAAATTGGTAGCTGGTTCGTTTCCCCTTGATCACTGAAGATATTTGATTTAAGGAAGCCTCTCCTGATCTCTTATATTATTTCGATCAACTTCCGTAGCTTGTACAATCTGTTCTTGAAATTTGACAAAGACTCACTAGTCTTTTGAGCACAGGTGTATGTAAGTACTCCGGTGACGTATTTTCTAAGGACATCGCTGTGAGACAGGCCAGGTTCGTTAATTCCATCTTAGCGTCAAACTAACCTCATCGCATTCACACAACAAGGTGTAGGTAAAAACTATCCTCTCGTTGGTATAATGTGACAGGTTAGACAGAAAAGTACCAACTCAATAACTGTTCACATTATCTGACTAGGCCTAAAATAATGTTTCATTCCAACTACTGCCGTTAAATTAAGTTATTTATTGTTGGCTGCATGTCATGGCTTAAAAGCTTTAGTTGAAAAATAGATAACATAAATTAAATAACGTCATCTCAAAGATGGTTACAATGGGATTCGACCCCATTACCAATACACTACCCATCGCTTGATTGAATGGTGAGATTGTGTGTAAAGGGCCGCCCAAGCTGTTAAAGGACAGTAAAACTAAGCAAGGTGCTTTAGTATAGCTGGGTCATGTAATGAGTACGTATTGTAAATAATGGGTACAGAATAAAGCATAACTGAATGTTATAAATAAATTTATAAAATTTTATATATAATAATGTTTTGAAAAGCGTTAAAATGAAGAAATTCGAAGTCAGTACCAGAAACTAGTGAACCCTACAAGAGGAAATAATTATAAGCCTAATAGGGGGCCCACAATGTCGCCCTATAGGTTACAATGTATGTATATATGTAATAGCCTTAAAATGAAGAAATTCGTAGTCAATATTATGTATAACAATATTGTCCATAATACAAGGTGTTTATAAAGTTCCGGACCCATTATAATGTTTAATAATTCATAAAATAATAAAGATAGATTAAAATTAATAACATAAATGGTTAGATAGATTCAAAAAGTTTCATGACCCTTGTCAATGAACTTCCATGTGTGCCCCTTCGTCGCACGGAGAATATCAAGTCGATAGTCAATTTCACATCAGGTTAGCGGCAAGTATGTCGGCATCCACAGTAGCTATTGCGGTTGTAACTCTGGCTTTTAGGTCATCAATGTTCGACACGATTCTCCTGTAAACATAAAACCAGCGGCGTTATATCAGGTGATCTGGGTGGCCAAGGAATTGGATCTCCTCGCCCAATCCATCTTCCTGGAAAATGGTCATTCAAAGAACAACGAACGATGATACCCCAATGAGGTGGTGCACCATCTTGTTGCAAAAAGACATGTGGCTGAAGCTCTTCTAGTTGTGGAAATATGAAATTTTCCAACATGTCTAAGTATACGACTAATGAGGCCGTCTTTTCTATAAAAAAGAAAGGCCCAATGACTCGGTCGTGCATTAGTCCACACCACACATTAACCTTTGGGGTGTCCCTTTGTGTCTCATGGTACTCATGGGGTTTTCAGATCCCCATATGCGTACATTAAGGCAATTAACAATGCCAGAAACATGAAAGGATGCTTCGTCGGAGAACATTATGCACTTCAGAAAATCAGCACCATCTTCTATCCTTCCTACCATATCTGTTGTAAACCTCTAAAAAAGAAGAGGGCACACGTGGAAGTTCATTGACAAGGGTGGAAACTTTTTGAGTCTATCTAACCATTTATGTTATTAATTTTAATCTATCTTTATTATTTTATGAGTTATTAAACATAAAAATGGGTCCGGGACTTTATAAACACCCTGTATTCAAATTGGACCACGTATTATATTACCGTACTGTTTAGTTACCAAGAAAAAGTAACTAAAAACAAAATTCCGCAAAAAAGACAATATTTTACAGGCAAATACACTACATTAGAGAATAAAAGAAAGATAGTAAATATGCAAGTACAAAGTAATAGCAATCATATGTGTTCACCTTTAAGACAAGTCTAAATATTTTTAGACGTAAAAATAACTAGTAATGCATATTTTTTCAAAACATATTTTACATTTTTGTTAAAATATAATTGATATGTTTTAAAACAAAATAAATAACAATAAAAACCAAATTGAAGAGAATTTAATTGTTTCAAAGAATAATTGACTTAATATAGCTTAATTAGTAGATTGTATCACTACAAGGATTAAAATTAAAAAATTAGAACATAAAATTATAATTAATTACCTAAAAAACTTTTTTTATTTTCATATTTCCTAATTCTTTCGTTAGTGCTACCTAAGTTTAAAAAAGAAATTAAATCAATTTTTTTTATCTATAATTTTTTCTTCTTCAAATACAATAATATTAAAGTGTTAATACCAGTTTAAATCTTTCAATTGGAATTTTGAAAGATAAGGAACTAAGTCAACTTGTAGTTGTCTCTTACTAAGAGAAGAACCTGAAAAGAATATATAAAACACTTAATTCATAAGCTGCAAAAAATCCAAGTTGTCTAATAAAATACAAATTAAAAAGTTACCAACAATTCATAACCATAAATACCCATTTTAAAAACAAATAAATGTAAATTTTGAATATTTTAGCTGGATCTAGGAATCTAGCATAAAATTCACAAGTCTAAAAAATTTAAAGCTTTCCAGAAAGATCAATGCTTCCTTATAATGAAAATTAACTCCAGAAATATTTTCCCTGAGAATTTAAAGATATAGTAAGAATATTTTAAAAGATTTTGCGCATAATGAAACTTTATTAAAAAAATGATGTTATTTATGCCCATACAAATTTTATACCAACTATAATGTCCTGAAGATTTAGTAGCTTTTGAAATGATCTTTGGTTCCTTTTGAATTGAGGCAGTATGACAAAGTATCTGTTTTAGTAGTAGAAAAAATAAAACAATAATTTTTTTTCCAAGAAAAAAAAAAACTATTTTCATAGAATTTAATGAATATTTTCAAGCAAGGAAGCATTGATTGTAATATTATGAAAACAAAAATAACAAAATTCATATTACAAAACGACAATTAACCTTCAACCACTCACATAAGTACAGTGAAGTTCAGATATTTTTTATTAAGAGGGACAGCTTTTGGGTTTATAATTTTTCATTCCTGGAAGGAAAAAAAAAGGGGGCGGGGTATCTATCAAAATAAAGTTTAGCCTCTATAAGCATGTTACAGAGATTTTTGCAATCGCCTTTGCTGGAAGGTAAAAAAAAAATAATAATAAATAAATTAATAAGAAACAAAAAAATTAAAGCAGATGTAAAATTACATAATATTAATTTGGGCAAAGAATCTTCATTTATACCTTAGAAAAACTTTCATAAAACTGAGGTTTGTGCAGTCCTCTACACCTCCTATTATTCACAGAGAATAAATTGAACATCACACCTCTAGATGCCAAAGACACCATATAATCATTCATTGTGTCGTGACTCTGAAACAAATATATATAAACAATCCTACAGTAATGGAAGAGTTTTTAGTTTTTTCACTTTCAATTTTTGGCATTTTTTTAAAATTTCTCGAGAAATACTTAGAGCATTATTTAGTAACTTCAGGGTTCTTTAGCTCATTAAATTTTTTATACTTAGCAATAAAATTTAGAGCTTTCAGAAGTTTGAGACACCAACAATAAATTACAAAAAGAAAAGTAGTATTTTTGATCACCCTATGCCAGGAAATCAGTTAAGAAGCTTTTAATTTGTATTGATTATTTTGGTTATCATTATTTATATTATGCTAAATACTTATGGAGATTATAAAAAACTTTTTTCCTTGTCCCATGTTTTTTTGCTGTAACTTTAAAAATATTCTACACAAGTAAACAAAATTTTTAGAGATATTTCAGATTACTTACAAAACTATTGATTTAATATTTTAAAAAACTTCCATAAAAACTGCTTAAGATATGAGTATTTAAAGTAGTTCTTTACTGCGCATGCAGAGAAAAGTTTTAAAAAAAAATTTCAGAATTTTGTAGTGAATTGTATTTGGCAACTAATGAAAATATTCTGATTTGAGTATCTTAAAAATTTAAAAAATTTCAGGCAATTTTCTAAGTAGTTTTTGTACTCTTTAAAAGTAAGCTCAAAACGAAAGGGTTTTTCTACAAGTTTCATTTTGTATTATGAAACAAGATTTATTAAAAATGTCACCGGCAAAAACAGCTGCGGCTTCAAAATGAAATTTGTGAAAACTCCTAATGGTTTTGTAATTTTTTTAAAAAAGTACAAAAATTACTTAGAAAATTGGTTGAAACGTTTTAAATTTTTGAGATATTGAAATACTCTTTTCATTAGTAGCTAAATATAATTCCTTACAAAATTACAGTATAAAAAAATTACTTTATAAACTCATATTTTATGCAGTTTTTGTCAAATTTATTTCAAATTTTAAAACTATAATTTTGTAATAAATTTTAAAATGTTCCAAAAAATTTGCCTAATTTTATAGAATAATCTTAAAGTTAATAACGTAAAACAAAAAGATACATTTTTTATAAAATTGTCCATATTTCCAGAAATATTTAGGCTAAGTTTAGGAAATTTTGTGTTGCTATTTCAAAGTAAAATACCAATCAAAGTAATTGATACAAGTTATAAGCTTAGTTCTTGATTATCTGTCATAGGATGTTTAAAAATACTTGTTTTCTTTTGTAATTTATTGTCAGTCCCTCAAATCTCTGAAAGCATTAATCTTCATTGCTAAGTAAGAAAAATCACACAAATTAAACATCTCTAAAGTTAATAAATAGTTTTCTAAGCATTTATTGAGCATTTATTAACAAACTAAATCTGATTACTTTTTTAAATGAAGGAAAATATTTAAAAAAAAAAGGATTTTATTTATTTTCACATTGAGGCTAATAACAAAAAATCAGTTATCTTGATTCAAATTATATTACATACTCTGTAATTTAACCCCCCTGCCAGTTGGCAATAGTAGCAACAGACACTCAGTACATTGCTAAAGATTTCATTTAAAACCTATTTAATCTTCATTATGGTTTTCTATAATCAGCTAAATCACTGATTTATAAATTCTCAAACATTATGTGTGCTATTTATAATTCATGTCAAAATGAAATGCAATGTGTCTTCATGTCAGAATGTAAAATTCTAAATTTGCTAGAATAAAAATCATGATAAGTAATTTGAAAACAATCTGAATGCAAAGATCATTGTATAATTCATAAATTGAAGGAATAAGACTCACTCTGGTTATAAATAACTTACATGAAAAGATGAGTTATTTTTAAATATATATAGAAATTACAAAGAAGATAGATTGATACAAATAAAATGAGTTTCCTTCTGTTATCAGCTGACATGTGACTAATGCAATGTTATGGTGATGGGAGGTCAGAACAAAAAAATCCTTCTATTTGATAAGTTAAAAATCTCTCTACATTTAAATAAATATAAATGATTTAGTTTTCTGATTAAACTAATTCAAGAAAATTCATATTGAAGGTAGACCGTATAGTTATGATAACTTCCGAAAATGGAAAAAAGGAATTTTCAGCTAACTTTTCAAAATTACATAAATGAGTTTAATTGAGAAACCCTCCTCCCCCCAAAAAAAGAAATGAATAAATGAAGTAAATATTAAGATTAGTTGTTCGTTAAATATTTTGAAATTTTTTTTAAAAAAAGGCAAAGATTATTTAGTCTTCAGACAAAAGAGTACATGGCTGCAAGAAATTATAATTTTTATGTGATTAGTTTTATGATAAGTTCTGATTGTGATATGATTTGATATGACATGATTTTTTATGATCAAGATAAGTTTTTCTTAAGAAAATAATGATTAAACTAAATTTAATAACTCTAAGACCAATTTGATGTTTTTTAAAAGGAAGAAAAATGTAATGCATATCATCAGACATATGAATATGTGACTTTAAAAACTCCTTATTATACTGCTCAGAGATTTTCCTTAACTAAATTAAATAACGCAGAAAAAAAAATTCAACAGAAACAAGTAATTCTAAAATTAGGGAGTGGAGTACTGCAAATAAATCAAATGTCACATGACTTTCAGTCGCAGATTTTTTTTTAACAAGAAACAAATTGATTTAGAAACAAGAATTTTTCAAGAACGTTTCTACGAAATGGTTTCTTTAATGAACATATAACATTAAAAAAACTCCTCAATCATAGAGCCTTTGGGTATTGAAATTCTTACATTACTTTCTAAATGAGTAAAGTTAAAATTGAGTAGAGCATTAGTAATTGTTAATTGAGTAGTAATTGTTAAAGCAAAAATTGAGTAGAAGAAAGTTTGGAAAAGCTAATGGGCACTCCATTGAAATTTAAGCAAATGTAACCATAAAAACAGAGTGATTGGCTTTCAGAAGAGAATAATTTTGGGGGTTATTGTTCTCAAAAATTTGTGAACTGAAAAATACATAAGAGCTTTGATCACTATTTCTCAAAATTTTTAATTATATTATTAGCAGTTTCAAAAAAGATACATACAATCTATGGAGCACTCACATAATCAGCATCACTTAACCAAAGTGCACATTCAAAGTTTGCTTCAATGTCATCAACAAAGGGAATTCTCTTTCAAAAACAAAGTGAAAGATTCTGCAGAAATTGATGTCCTATAAAACACCTCCTAAAAAT
Source organism: Parasteatoda tepidariorum (assembly GCF_982258835.1). Classification (NCBI taxonomy): domain Eukaryota; kingdom Metazoa; phylum Arthropoda; class Arachnida; order Araneae; family Theridiidae; genus Parasteatoda; species Parasteatoda tepidariorum. The sequence continues at coordinate 128,835,402 of NC_141755.1, read as the reverse complement.
ATACAATACAAGATTAGAAAACAGCAGTAAGTGAATTAAGGCTATAATTATTAAATACAGTCATTACTGCGACCAATACATCTATTTAATAGACACAATGTTATGTTAACCTGAGTTAGAAAATCTGAATTGAACTGTTGATTCCAATATAATATGAAATTTCTGTTTAATTTTTTATAAGAAAATCACATCAAATACAGGTGTTAAATATTTTTGCGCTTTTAAACATTTGGTTTTAAAATAATGAAAATATGAAAGCACTCAGTAGTAGTAAAAATCATAATATTTTCAAAAACAACAAAAATAGCAGATGTTTTCATATATATGCAACATTTTGGTATATTTTCAATATGAAAGTTAATCTTACTTTTGATAAATGTTGAACTATTCATTCCAATATAACATTAAATTTTTGTTTAATTTTTTGTAAGAAAACCACGTCAAAAACAGGAGTTAAATATTTTTGCTCTTTCAAAAAAATTTTTTTTTCATGGGCAAAAATTCAATGGATAGCAAAAGTTTCATGGAAGTCCACCTATTTTTTTGACATTAGAGCAAATGAACATAGAGTATATTAAATTCCATATGAAAGTACAAAAGAACCATAATTTCTTAAATTAGACGTTGTGGCATAACTACCACTATAAATATTAAATACCAATTCACTATTATATAAGACATGTTAACTTGACTCTATCATGAGGTAACTTTTGATGGATGACGGTTGACATAGTCTATAAATAAATCCCACAACGTATTCTATGGTGAAAAGGATGGTGGAATTTAAGTTACTCTTCATTATTAAGAATTAAAAATGTGTAATGCATTCTTTTGCAGTCTTCTGTGTCATATCGTAATTTTGACCAGAATCATAGAATGATCACTCTCCTTTCCAAAACCCCCAGAGGTGTAATTTGTCATCGGGACATGGAAGACTTTGTGACCTGGCAGATTTAACGTGCACCAGTCACCATTTACAATACAGAGGGTCTTCGGCAGGCTGGATTCGGATTCCCATTCTCACGAAATTGAGTGCAGTGCCATACCAACCAGGCTATCCTGGTTTCAATTCCTGAAGTCCATGTCTGATATCAATAAAACCTTTTAAACTATTTTTTGCGTGAAACAAAACGTGTTAAGAATTTGGAGTGTGGCTTAGACTTGAAAGCAGTTTAGATTTGTATTGAGTATTTATTTCTGAATTGTTTATTTCAGGATTAGAAATGAAAGGATTCTTCTCAAACATTTTTAGACAAGTAGGAAGTACAGTCCGCAAAAAAAAAAAAAAAAGATATCACCCTGAATAACTTTCGTTCTAATGATCGGATTTTCAGGAACTAAGTGTCAATCTTAATGGTTCCTGGGGGTGACCTCAAATATGCTAATTAATTAGTGCTAACTATTAATTAAGTTACGAAATCAGACACAAAAACGTACTTTCTCTGAATAAACATACATTTTTTTTTACATATTTGGATTCTTAACCTTCAAAATAGAGGGGGTAGCCGCAATCTGAGAAATATGGTCCCCATAGTTTGGTCAGGAGAGCGATCCAAAGTTCGTACCCCTTAATGTTAATTTCACTTTTTACGTTTTTAGTCATATTTTTAAAACTAATAAAGCAATTCAAAGAAAATTTCACCCAGTCATAAAAATCACTTACCCAAAGATAATTTCATGAAAAAAATAATTTTTAATAATAATTAATTATTTTTTATTATTTAATTAAATTGAAAATGAAAAAATGTTGAATTATAAGGTATGAATTTTTTTATACCATATTAATCTACATTGTTTCATTTCATGAATCGCTTTTTCCAATGAAATATATAGTAGTGACTGATTCTGTAATATCTCAAAGAATTCTTCAGTAAGGAAAAACTACCAATGGAGGTACTTTTTTCTTTCCTAGGTACTTTAGAATATAAATCCTTATAATTTTTTGGGCCAAAGATTTTTCCCGTTTAAGGGCAGTATTCAACTCTTGTTTCGTTCGCATTGTAAATGCAATCACTTTCTAAAAGGGTGCCAGAGCTACTTCCCTCCTAAAGATTCTTCTAAAGTTCTTAAAACCAGTATTTCGAATATTATTCTCAAAGGGAAGTTTTGCCTTTTGAAATTATCTTCGCATTGCACTGAGTTATCGGTGGATGTCACCTTAAAAAAAACTTCACCCATTTTTCACCTGGATGATTGTCTTTAAATGGATTTTTCCTACCAGTTCCCGTCTGGACATTAAGGACCGCAATAAGATAATAATTTAGCTAATTATTGGCACAAAAACCTGTAAAGAAATTTTCGATTCAAGCTTTTATTATATTTATTTGTTATATTTAGTCAGTAAACATAGTTTATCAAGGTGTCTAAGGTATGATGTAATAACTAATCACTACATTTATAAAGATAAATAATAAATAAATTATTATTATAATTCTTTAAATAAATTTAGTAATTAAATTTGCATTTTGAAATGAAATTGTTATAGGAACTATTCATACAACATTTAACTGAATTTTGGATGTCCTCTATACCTCAAAGCTACTTATTGTCCATGAAAAATCATATTTCACACATACTGTTCATTCACTGGGAAATCTATTCCCAGTGAAGGAACATGTCTGTTCCTTCACTGGTTCCTAGAAGTTGATTTTTGTATTTTTAACATAATTTTGATGTATAATATGACTAAAGGTACAAGAAAATTAAAATTTTTCTTTTATTTTCATTAACTTGAAAAAAATCCCAGTTAAGGAACACTTGTTTATTCATTGGTTTTTCATCGTTTGGTAATCCAGTTAATAAACACCCCCTAATCTCAGTACTTGCTTATGTTATGATGCTTAAAATAAATAAAACGTAACTTCAATAACCATATTTTGATTTCTCTTTTTCACAATGAGAAAAAAAAAACATTATATGCAATTAATTGTACTTTAAACGGATAACTACAAACCCTGACCTTATAATTTGTCAAAGAAACAAGGCGTTGAACAGATACTAACAAATTCAAAACTTTTTCCAGAGAAGACTCTAAGACCAGGTAACTCAGTGCATTGTTAGATGACTTCCTATTGTTAGGTAGTAAGCTACTGTTACCAATCAATCGAAATCAAAACGATTAAAATCGTATTTTTAAAAAATATCTATGAAATGTTCCTTCACTGGGGTGTGTTCCTTCACTTGTTGGTTTACCCTATATCGTCTTAATCTTAAAAGAAATTTCCGGAAGTGTTTCGCAGAACTATTTTACCAACTATTTAATTAAAGTTTAACATTTTTAAAAATCTTATTCTTTACCCTTTTAAGTTTATTATTTCCTCATTAATATACTAATCAATTTTTTTAGTACTTTAATTTAGGTTTTCTTTAAAGTAAAGTTCCTTTCAAAATTATAGTCAAGTTTTTTTTAAAGACTTATATTGCTCCAAGGGATCTACTCAATAATTTCGCTATTTCCAGAATGAAATCTGTTTGATTGAAACATATTATTCCTTGAAAATTAACTTTTATTATTTATCTAAGCTTATTCCATTTATAACGGTATTAAGGTTAAGGATATGCGATGGAAGCCCCATTTACTATTATACTATAAATGCATTAAATCATGTAGCTTGAATAATTTATTTCAAGCAAATTATTTAATAATTTTAAGCAAATAAAGGTGTAAAAATAAACTCGATCGAAATATTCTGAATGTATACCCTAAAATATATGTAGAATAAACTTTGAAATCGATATATAAAAAATACCTTTTCAAACAACTTCGAGTAGGACAGGAACGCTAACTTGTTTTAAATAGTTGTCCTTGTAACTATTTAATTTCGATTCCTGGTGCTAGGGGGCATTCCATTTTCACATTCGACTTTTGAAATTTCAATTGTAAACGGAATTTTTTTATGTCCTTGAATTAAAATGTTAAGGTTTGCAGCAAAAAAAAATTGTACTGCATTGATTTTTTCACAAAGCAGTGAATTATTAATTTTTTCAATCTAAGAACCTGTGCCTCTAACTTATGTAAAACTTATTTTAATATCGAGTGAAATAATTTAATATGTTGTGTAACTAAATGGATAATCCCAAGAAACTGAATCGAAAATATAAAAACTTCATTGATTCAAAAAAATAATAGATAATAGTAAAAATAGACATGTTTTGAGCGTAGAATAATAAAAGTCACAAGTTATTCAAACCTGACAAGTCTTGAGAATGGGCGATTATATTTGAACGCTCGAAACTTGTCGACTTTTAGTACCCTCTTCATATGTTTTGAAGCCAGTTGACTTTTTATTGTCAATTATACTGTTTTACAGTTGAGTCTTGATCATTATTTTGATAAGGATTTTACACTCGTTAAAGTAAACATATGCATTTTAATATTTTAACAGGATTCATGTGGTCTTTAAAAACGTAAGAGCATCAATATTGTAAAAGTTATATTTAACTTAAAAATTAAAATTTTGTGATCAGATATTTTCAGTTAATGAAATTAAATATTTTATCTTTAAAGTTTTTGTGCCCCTATTTCAGTATCTTAAATATCTTACAAGCTCTGTTTAGAAAGAGAGTATCAGATATACATAAGGGAAACAAAAATAATCATAGGAGCAGTATTTGGTGGTAAATGTAGCTTATCGTAATTGAAGAATATGCTGTGCGACACTTAATGGTGAATTTGAGAACGTAAGTTTCAGAATGTATCGAAACATGAGGATGCTATTTTCTAATCATCTTTATCCAAAGAAAACTATGTAACCTAAATATCTAGCAGAATGAAGTGATTTTTTAAACAATTAATCATACAATATGCAACATATTATTTCAATATCTTATTCTTAAACATAACATATTTCAATGTTTTTAAAATGCCACTAAACATTCAGCAATTCCTTGAGTTATAGAAAAAAGAAATATCGTAAATTATAGAAAACTCTGTGAATGTGCATTAGAATTACTATACAATCTACATTTTATTTTTCAAGCACTTTTTTTCCCTTCAAAAATGATAATCCCTAAAATTTTGTATATCTTATACTATAATACGAGGAATGGTTGCCAAGTCGAAAATCGCCCCAGAATTAATAAACTCCGGTAAACTTGGGGGTCTGGGGTTTTTGGCCACGAGGAATCGATTGGCGCCTGTTTTGAAGCGCTACGGTCGAGCAGTTCGGAGTTACAGATAGGATATTTTCAAACTTTATTAGTTCGCCGTAATGGCTATAGATACTTTTCTCCACTCTTATAAATGTATGCTAATGCGAACCTTACAATTGAAATATTAATTTTCGACAACTTAAACCAATAATATACGAAGGAATTAATAATTTAATTGTAAGGTTCGCATTAGTTTACATTTATCAAAGTGGAGAAAAGTTTAACTTTTGTGTTAAAATCACCGTCAACAAAGTCCGACATTTCAACATAAACGCATAGCTATAAGCGATAAGCAGAGAGCTCGCAGCACTTAACTATACTCAATACTCAATACATTTCAACATTCATCAGATTTCAAGCTACATTTTCAACATGCAGAACGCACCTCTACATGAAATTCTTCAAGGAGCCGGAATTTTGGAACAACAAGCTATCAACTCAATTATACCCGCAAATGGACAACTAGAAGATACCGTCATTGTCAGAATGCTTCTCCATTACGCCGAACAAACTTACCCGACCGTCAAAGTTGCCGTACTTCACCCTGAATTTGTCGCACGCTTCTACGTTACAACAGCGGATGGCGCTTATGAAGGAATGGCTCTTCTCAACGATATCAGCGACCAGAACAAGGCTTCCAACTATCTATACGGCGTTCAACAAGGATTCGACCTGCTACTCATTCCCATTCACAAGAGAGCTCAAATGGATAGAGGCGAGCACTGGATGATAGGAATTTACGAAGCAAGCTATGGAGAACGTCAACTATTAGTCTGCGATCCAGTCGACAACCCGCTGCCCATCGATGCTGTTTTGAGAAAAATACTGCGACACGTTTTGAATACCGTTGTTACGAATGAAAAGCTGAAAGGATGCATCATGAAACCTCGCAACGCTTACAACCACCAAGATGACGCGTCTTCCTGCGGAGTTTACATCGTATTTTATGCTCGACAATACCTCTCTCATCGACGCCTTTTCCTGGACAAGAATTTTCAAGAAGCGGATGAACGGAAGCAAATTTACGAATTCGTTGTGAACAGTGACCAATTGAACATGTCGGGACCATCTGAAGCCACATCTTTCACATCTTCGACCAATATGCACGCTTTGAATATCCAAGACCCGATGATAACGCCGCTGCGCCCGACAAGAGCAGTCAAGCAGCGCAGCGAAACTTGGACGTCTCTGAAGGAATGTGCATCGGAACACGATTGATTGTCACCGAACTTTGCAACAACATCATCAAGGCTAAGATCATCACCGGTGAACACGCAGGCCGACAAGTACACCTTCCAAGGATCACGCTCGACTCCAGCAAATCACAGCTTGGCGCAACTATGCAACGGCACCAATTCCCAGTTACTCCAGCATTCGCCATTACGATACACAAGTCACAAGGCCAAACATTCGAATTCGTCGGCGTGCTTCTCCTCACGACGGTCTTCGTGCACGGAATGCTCTACGTCGCGTTTTCAAGAGTCAAGCGTCAAAGTGCGTTGAAGGTCCTGCTGCCTCCTGAGAATCCAACCCACACCCGAAACGTCGTATGGAAGGAAGTCCTGAACAAGAGAAACTCACCAGCCGCACCTGCCTCTCCGACAAGAAACTACCTGGACAACATGGAAGACTTCGCAATCGATGATTAATGTTTATTATGTTTATGCTGTTATAGGTTTATAATATGTTTCTTATGTATGTATATATGTTTGGCTTTTCTAAATAAATTTGTCAAAAATATTGAACTTCAACACACTTCAATCTTCACACTGCTCACTTTGTACCATTTCTTTAATTGTATAATTTTTTGTTATCAATTACATTTTATTTCCTATGACTTTTCAAACTTTACCTTTGTATAGAATAGTTCCCTTTCCAAACTTTGTTTAGATAGTTTACAATGGTGCACTTTAACCGGTTATCTTTTCACCAATGGTTTCACAAATTTTCTTATGGCATGTATTGTTTTGATAAATCACAATTGAAAAATTAAATCTTCGTGTTAGCTTCGATACCTGTTTTCTCCGAGCGGAGCTCGGTCACCCGCTGGTAGCTATAATAGGTTATGTTAATTTGATTTTAGTATGAAATCCTCGAATAAATATAGCAAAAACAACATAATCTAAATAATATCAGATGAAAAGTTCATGTGTTTAAATACTAAAAACTCAGAACATAATAAATAATTTATAAATCGATTCAAATTTTCTTTTCAAAAGGGATTAAAAAAAATTTTTTTTTTTGCTTTTTGGACAGAAATCAGCTTAAAAATTGTCTATTGCCTAGAAACTTCGAAATATTTCCTATTAATAATTAATAAAACCTCTTAAAGCAATCACAGAACTTTATTTCAATTTTTTTACGGTCAGATTTTGGTTGCTTAGCAACCTAGTAAAATTAAGCATTCCTCTTTTGAATTAGTCAATGGGTTATCTTAAAATATTCATTTGCGCAGGCGACTTTTTTTGGCGGTTTTCTGGACTATCGCCAAATATATAAACCTTTATTGCTACCCAATTTACCACCCAATTTTTTAAAAATTTTGTCTACCCCCCTAATTCAAGTGTCTAGATTCCAAATATGTAAAAAAAATATATGTTTATTCAGACAAAGTACGTTTTTGTGTCTGATTTCATAACTTTATTAATAGTTAGCACTAATTAATTAGCATATTTGAGGTCACCCCCAGAAACCATTAAGATTGATACTTAGTTTGTGAAAATCCGATGATTCGAACGAAAGTTATTCAGGGTGATATCTTTTTTTTTTGCGGACTGTACATTGTAATTTGACTTATTTGAAGCATCACCTAAATAAAATAAACAACATCATCTAAATTATTTAGCAAGTGCCAAAATCAATATTGAATCCCATAGGAAATAAACTAAACCTACGCTTTGGGTAAAGAATTTTTCCCATTGCATGAAACAGAGAGGAATCCCTTTTACTCCCATCTTAAGAGGAAGAAACACTCTCTTGCTAAGGGCTTTTTAAAGTCTAAAAAAATGTTGATAATTTTAAAACAAGAAAAGAAAATTAACAGCAAAATGAAGCTGATAATCCACACAAGATTTTTATGGGTGGAGTGAGTGCAAACAGTTGCAGTTAGAGACATCAAATTTAATGTGAAAATAAATATTGAAACTCTTAAAAGTAAGAGAAAGAAAAATTTTCGAAGATTAATTAATTTTTCATGACACAATATGTTAAGATTGTTTTCTAATATGTGCAGTATTTTTACAAATTAAGACATTCTATTAACTAAATTGTACAAAATAAAGTGTTAAACATCCTAAAGGTCATGTTTTTTTTTCTCATCATGAAGTTCACACAATTTATTACACAAAGCATCTCATTTTTCTCACGTCGATTTTTGGCAAAATAATTTGAAAAATCTACCTTTTCTTAAAATGTTTTAAATTGCGACATACAAGAATCTACAACAGCCATGAAAATCCCATAAGAATAATATTTGCACTCTGATTTAAAACAGAAATGCCAAAAAATATTATGTGGCTTTTTAAACGTCAGAAAAAAATATAACTTTAATTTCAAAAGCTTAATGAACGAAGAATGACAAATTCTCTATCCACTTTTTCTGTTAACATTTAATTTCTTTAATTAAAAGTCAACTGTAATATTATTCAGCCATTTTTGTATTCCTTTTAACTTTATTTATATTTTCTTTTTTTTCTATCTGGATATTTTTGCACACAAGTTATTGAATAAATTTCGTAATTTTACTTTCTCACTTTTAAATGGGAATTTCTTTTCTTTTTCTTTTATGTTAAAAACTAAGTAATTTAGAGAATTTTCTTCTTTTATCTAATATTTTTTATGCTTTAAATATATTTAATTTCAACTTAAGATTTTTCACACATTTCTTCTTTTTGTTTTAGATAACATATCGCTAAGAGCTTCTGAAATGTTTTAGTCATTATGTAATAAGTGTATCATAGCATTTCTGCATAGGCATGAAGTTTAAAAAGTTATCTTTTGCACTTACAAACAAACAATATTCATATCACTCTATACTCTCAAACATTTGTATTGCACTCTCTAAGTTTTTGTGCTAACTGGAAAAAAAACTCTTAGAAATATAAAAACATTTAAGGGAATAAATTTAAAGTTTCTTTATTTTTATATGACAGTCTTTACTAATGTTTCTAAGTGATTTCTAAAAATTGCAATAAAAATAAAAGTCAACTCCAAGATAACCCTATCAAATCCATAGTGTCTTTATTGCACACAAAATGAGAATCACATGTTTATTAAAATGTGAATCATTATCTAAATAATGTATAAGACATGCATAGAATTTATGGCATTCCGTATACATCCAACAATATTTTCAATTTCAGACTTGCTTAGTTTTTTGTAGCTGGAATACACTTAAAATTTAAAAGAAATGAAACATATTCATTTGTCTCCTTCAATGAGATCTGAAGTATAAAAGACCCCTTACCTTTGGTGAGTTATTAATTTTTGTAAGCACTTTCATCATCAAGGTAGGGGCAATTGCATCAAAACTAAAAAAAAAAGTAAAAAGTATTTTAAAAACAGATTATTAATAACAAGAAAAACACAAAGCTTAACAACAAAACTTTTTGAATTAACATTTTCCAATTACACAAAATAAATTAAATACTTATATAAAATAAGTATTAACAAAATAAACAGTGAATCGTTTTACTAAAACTTTTTCTTTTGTACTTATAACTGTATTAATTTAGAAAAAGCCCACTTTTATCAAATAGGGAAGAAATCATTCATTGCTAGTAGACACTATCTTCTAATTTTTAAATGTATATTTGTGTAATTATGAATATGCTCAGGGTTTAAAAAATAAATTTTAAAAAATAAATAAACACAAAAATATCTACTAGTTAGCGTTTACGAAGCTTAATTCAGCACAATTTTAAGATGCACATGCAGCTTAATTCTTCACAGGTATGTAATATTAATAAAATTATGCATGAACTTATAATTAAATAAAAAAAGTAACATTTAGATATCGGTACTATATTGAAAATTAAAACTTATAGTTCAATATAAAATTGATCCAATGTTGCTACTTAAAGTTAAATTAGTCTCTCTAGCATCCTATACTTGAAGCACTAAAAACTTTCCCTCACAAAATTACAGATTTAAGTTTACATTATAAAGAGAGAAAGTTAGTTTCATGAAAGCTAGAAAAAAATGAAATTCCTCTTTGTTTATTGTTTGGAAAGATTTGTTGTTTATGAAAGAACAAAATGTTCAGCATTTATTTAATTTTGATGATGATTTAATTTCCATAAAAACAATACAGTATTTCCATACAAGAATACAGTCGTTTCAATCAAATTGTTTTGGTTTTTTATTAATTCCTTCTAAAATTACCCAAAAAGTAGAAAAAATTATCGTAGATTAGTTGCAAACAATAAAATTTCACAGCTCTAGAAAATTTGGTTTTAAGCAGATTATTACAGATATTCTCAAAAGCCATAATTTTTTCCCCTTCAGATTTATGGTTTTTGATTTATGCAGATTTTTTTTCGTGGGTTAACTAGAAAATATTAAAAAACTAGACCAAACTAACCAAAACTAGAAAATATTTTTTTATATTATAAAGCTAGAAAATACGTGTCAAAAATACATTACAGAAATTTGCATGACATAATAACAACTTATTAAAAAAGAATCAAATTTTTGAAAAGGGAAAAAAATAATAATACAAAATATAACTTAAAAGTTAAGCTTTTATTTACGTTTTTTCTTTTGAAGAACAAGTAAGAACTTTTAACAGTGCTTAATTTCCATGATGCAAAATTATACTCTATTAAGCACATTTAAGGTACGAATGAACTCTAAAGAAAAGGAAAATTCAATTCAAGGAAAAATCCACAAAGTTTCTTGTTCTGCAGCTCCACAGCAGATACTAAATCAAAAGTTACGATAGATGAATAAAATAACTTCTGAATACAGTGAATGGCTCTCTTATATACAATATTTTAAATTTTAAAAAAAAGTTGAGTTATGAGAAGTGCTTCAAAAATTAGTTATACTGAATGAAATGTAAACAATATTATCTGCTTCGGGGAAAACTGATAAAAGTTTGCTATTAACTAAGTCTAGAGCGAGAAAAAAAAGTGAGTATATTAGAGACAACCTCTAAGAGGATAACTGAAAAACAAATTTGAGAGTGGATTTTAAACAATAAGCTAATTTAGAGTAAATTATAAAGAAAAGAGTAATATATTTACCTAAAATGAGTAATTTGGTTTTCGAGAAGTATTCTTTATTGTTCATTAATATCGGCAAAAAAAATCTTTCTCTTTAACAGTCGCAGTTCCAATGCCGTCCGGCCTTAGGTAGAAAATAACTTTCACTTTTTTAGAATATTATTTTCGTAAAGCACACACAATATTACAATAAAATTAGTATACTTAATTATTTATAATATATATAAACTTGTTCTTAGCATTGATACAATCTTCATAATAAGCTATGAAGTGTATTTAAAAATGGCTAACAATTAAAAAATTAATTAAAAAAATATTGTTTCTTATAAATTTTTATCAAGCATCATTCATATAAAGTAAATGATACATAAAAAAGCTTTAGATTTCTTTTAATATGTAATTTATACATTCATGTCTAACTGTTTCATACAATTTAAGCTTTTAAAAATAACTTAGGTATGTTTCGACAATATTTTAGACACTGAACAAACCATCCAAATGTAATGCATAAGTAGAAAAATTAACTTTTATAGTATAATAATTTATTTTTATGTAAAGTATGGAATGATAATGCAAATTTTAAATTAAATTGAAAACGATACTAGTATGAATGTAAATAATTTATATTTTTGAGATGATTTTCTATTTTTACCACCGATTTCTAAATCAGTTTTCAATATTTAATAAATACGCACAATAAAACTTCATTGCAAAAAGAAGTTTAATTAGTTGAACAACTTTTCAAAGAATAGTAAAACTTTTTGTAAAATATTCTTTACACTGCAATTGTTCTCTACTACTAACCTATGCAACTAAAACATTTTATTTTACAAAACTCACAGTATAAATCTAAAGAACTACAAAATTATCAAGGTTCTAATAGGCTAAATAGTTTTTTTTCTTCTTCTCTTAAAATTAAAATAAAGATGTAACCAAAAAAAAAAAAAAAAGCGCAGTACAACTAAAACTTTTCTAAAAGAATTTTTTTTCTTTAAAAGTACTTAGAACTTAACAGAATAATGGAAAAAAATGTTTATTTTTTGAGCACATATAATCGATTAATGAGCTACAATAGAAAAGAATACAATATAAAGAAACTGAGCTGTTAAATGAAAATTATTATCAACAATGATAATTTTGGAATACATTTATTGGTGTTGATAATTTTTTTAAAGAAAAAAAAACATTATTTTGAAAATGTTGTGTAGTATAACTTTAATTCCTAAATTTAAATTAAGTACATTATTTTATCAGATTTCAAACGAAAATTATAACATGAAATTATTATAAAGGAAAAAAGTATTTTTGTTTTTACCCCAAAAATTAAATATAATGAAGGAAAAATTTTACCAATTTCTTTTGCTTTTTTGCCCTCCTTACAATAAATACTATTTTTTAATGTTCCTTATCACAGTTCCTATTCATCCAAAAACTAATTTATTAAAAAAAAGTGCTTTCTCGATCAGTTTAATTCTTAACACTAGGTAAGGATACCATAACAAAATTTAAGTTTGAAATAACTATAAATAAAACTTATTATAAATTTGATTTTTAAATATAAATCAGTGATTCTAAATTTCAGGAGAAAATTTGTTTCAAGCACTTATGCAACAATAATAGCTTAGGAACTTATTGGCACAGTCGATTTAGATGTTGCTCACACAGCTGATGGAAAATTAGAGGCATAAATGGAAATTATGAGATTATCAGTAACTAAAAGACTAGAAAAGTAATTAAGTTTGGAGAAATTTTATTAAATCTTTTCAATCTACATAGCTATTAATCTGTCTATTAACCCTGTAATGGTTGCATAATTTTGAAAACAATCATATAAGTGCCAAATTTTTTTTATTCAAGAAAATTATATAAAAAACGAATTGCATTTACAATATGTATTCATTCTTAATTTATGGTTTAATCGCAAATCTACATGTTCGATGCATGCTGATATCTAGTTTAAAATAAACTTTCTCAAAACGCATTACAAATAGTCTAGTGTTGCTATCTGAAACATAGAGAAATCAACATGTTTAAGGGCATAAGCAACAGATTGTTTCAATCCTTTTGGAACATTACTTCAGCCTAGAAATATCACAATAAAACTTTAGAAGGCAATATTTCGTCTCGTTATTTTTGCAGGAACGAGAAACAGTAAATTGTAATCAATTGCAAGTAAAACTGATTTTAAAACCTACTTGTTTCAGTTTACCGTGATCAGACATGTGACTGGACTATATAAAAAGCTTTGATGGCAGAGTGTAGACACTTTAAAGGATAAACAATATCACATAATACTATAAAATAATTTTTCTACGATGTGAAAGAAATTAAAGATTTTTTTACATATAAATATTAAATAATAAGTGTCAATCTAAAACAAGTTTCTTTGTATCTAATTTTTTAAACCTGTATAAGTTCATTTCACTGAAAAATATTGAAGGGGGCACTAGTTCTAAAAAGGAAAAAGAAGCAATGCTTTTCAATGAAAAATAACACATATATATGCCTAATAATACAATATAAACTTAATAATATTTAACTTCTTTTTGAACCAGTTACTCTTTTCCCCCTGTTTCTGTAATTCAGTAGTTTTTACTAAAAACAGTTTTGATTAAAAACAGCTGCTTTTTCTTATATTTAAGAAAAAATTATCAAACCCAGATTTTTTCTTCTTAATTCTTTAATTTTCTAAACAAATATTTAAAAGGTTTTTTTTACCAAAGTTGAAGAAAAATGTATTTTGTATAAAAACTTGCTTAAAGTCTATCTTATCAGTAGATTAACAAAACAGGAAAAGAGATTTTATTCAAACAAAAGTAGATTCTAGTTCAGAGATGCCATCTTTTTTTTTTTTGCACTAACTGAAGTTGCTCTAAATATTCAATTTACTAAATTCTATTTCATTAATTTTAATAAGAATCTTGGATACAAAATCTGGGTGTACAAAAGGCATTAAAATACATAGACATTTAAGATAGATGAATTATAACACTGATAACCTGATGAATTTTTAATATATTTCCTCAGTCTGTGTAATTAAAACCCTTATGGAATAACTTTTATTGTATGATTTATAATCAAATTATTCTGTTTTTTAAATAAATTTTTTTTCATGAATTCCACACATAATTTTTCTTTGCAGATTGTTGTTAGTTTTTTTTACCATAGATTCATTTTCTTAGGCTAGACTACATATATATTTCAATAGAATAGCTCTTTAATATAACAGAGGATAAAAAAGAAATCAATCTTAAAAAAACCCACTTTAGGGTGGGTTTTACTGGGCTTTTCAGAGTGGGTTTTACCTAGTAAAACCTGACCGGGTTTCTCTGGGCAAGTGGGTTTTTCGCAACCCTGAATAAAATTAATAAAAATATTACAGCAACAGATTTTCTCCAGATAACAGTAACAGATTTCAGAAGACACTTTTAATTAAATGAAAAGGAAGTAAAACTAGTTAGAACACCATTAACTATGAGTAATTTTTAAAATCACTATCACATTAATGAAGATTAATTTTATTATGAAACATTAACTGGTGATTCATATCAGATCCTGGGGAGATAAAAACAATCTGAACAATAAATTAGTTCATTTCATACTGAACAAACCCAAAAACAAATTGCATTCCAAAAAATGACAAGATTTATACCAAAGGGCCAGAAAGGCATGTTGGTTGGTTGGTTGGTTCGGCATGTTGTCCAAGAGGTCATGGGTTCGATCTCCGCAAACCCTAGACTCTCCGCGTAGTAAATGGTGACTGATGCACATTAAATCGGTCAAGTTACAAAGTTCTCCATTCTCCCATAAATCATACCTCTGGGGATACTGATTTATGAGTTTCTTCTGGAGATGAGTTCCTTGTCTTCTGGATTGGTTCAAAATTACGAGGCTACGGAGTTGAATATTAGTAGTAGTCATGAACCCAAAAACATGGGTCGTCTGTTCAACGACTGTTAAAAATAAAAAATTCAATTTTTTACCCATCTTAGTTTAAATCAAATTTCATAATACACAAAACTAATGTGTATTTTTTTAATCATAAAATGGGCACATTCCATATCAAAAGTAAGCAAAAAATTCAATATAATTTATAAATAAGACATTTGTTACAAATAAAATGTTTAAAAAAAAAAACACAGTCTGAATAACCCCAGGCCTTCTGGCCCCAAATAATTTTGTTTTATACTTGAGTTCATATTTGTTAAGCTACACTATAACCACCACTCCACTCTGTGTGCAGTTCAGCACTGATTATTTATAAAACTCTAAATTCAAAATAGACCAGAATAAGAAAAATCCATCAAGAATTATTTTAAGTTTAGTTTTAATTGCTAAAGCTTAAAATTCTGCCATTTGTTGAATTGACCTGTTAATTGTTTCAGATTAGTTGTTCAGGGTAATAATCATGTTATATGCTTTTTTTTCCTTTCAATTAAAGGTCTATTAAATTGGTTGGACAAATTATTTAGAATAATTCATAAAGATATAAATGTTTAGTTATTGGAGTTTATGCTTATAAATTAAATAGAAACTAAAAAAACTAAGTAAATAAAGTAAAAAATAGAAAATTTATTACCAAGTACTGGCTCAACATAATCTACAGTATATCCATCCAGCTGCATCATTTCCGTAGGTTTCAATTTCTTTTCTCTGTAACTGCACATTGCAAAACTATACTGAGGATAACTGGTAATATTAAAAGATAATATTAAAGAAAGGCACATGCATAAGTTTAATAAATTGAAAAAAGATTATAGCAAAACAAGATATTTTTCATGATATTTTTTTTAGCAAACATCTATATTTTTATTGAATTGATACCGATGCTAATAAAACAGGCTGTAAATAATGTACTATATAGCAAGAATTTGATATTACTCTATTACTTTGGGGGGGGGGAAAATACAAGCTTGAACATAACATACACAAAAAAATGCAAGTTATTATAGTAATAATAAAAGCTAATAGATATTTTTTGTTTTAGTTTTTATTTTGTTTTTCAAAACTCACATTTGAAATATATTACAACTAAATACTAATCATCTAAATTATTCATAAATTGAAAAGCAAATAATTAGACAATAGCAAATTCTTCAAAATCTGAAACAGTCTAAACTAATTACCATTTCAAACCAGAATAGTTAAAAAAAAGTTTAATGTAATTTTCTTAATGATATATGACAGTGTTGGTGATATTTAGACAACATTCCTATCTAATTGTCAAAATTAGCCAGTAAGTGATCAGTCTACAGTTTGTTTTCAAATGGTGAGGTACCATTTTGTAAGCGCAATGTTTTTCAAAATTTGCTTGCTTATTAAAAAAGTATCTAATGCCTACTAAATAAGTAATAGCAGATAATAATAATAGCAGCTAAATTAGCTAAATAATAATAGCAGAAAATTTTGAAAATTTCCAAACTTTTATGTTTTAATAATTTTTTACAACTGATTAGTCATGGATCAGTGTGCATCTTAAGACATTTCAATAAACAATAAAAACACCTACCTGAACCAGCAAAAAATATCTTATTTTCCATTTTTTCCTAACTTGCTTTCCTTGTGCAAATAAATACCTGTGAAATAATTTTCAAAATAATTTTCATTAAAACATAAAGCACTTATTTCTGAAAAAAAAATTAAATTAAGTATGAATATGAATTGCAATAAAAATAAAACCAATGAGTAACTTTTTTCAAATTCTTATCCTCTGCTGAAAACAAAAGCTTAGTAATTTAAAAATTCTTAAACATTCTTTAAGTTATCCGAAATTTATTTTTCATTTTAATTTTTGCATCAATAGATAAACTTGAAACCACATAAGTATAAAATCCATTATTCAATATTAAGTATTTACCAGAATTTTTGGTGATCAATGTACTAAATTAAAAGTCTTAGGAGGACGCCATACCCAGATAAAAAAAAAACCGAATTGGCAAAATCAGTTGTAAGTCTCACACTTTGGGGGCGTCTCTTTGAGGGAGAAGTGAATTGGTACAGTGACATTGATATATGATAGATGGTCAGTTAAACTATCCCATCCTTCCCTAAGCAAAACTGAACAATATAAGCATTAGTTTCGAAAAGTGATTCTGGGTTCGCGGTCTTTTATTTTTAAACTTCTTAGTTTCATTGTGAAATATCCAGAATAAACATTCTAACTATTTATTTGCATGTAAATATTTAATAGGTGTTTACAAGATAATGGGGATTAACTTATATCTTACAATTAATTCGTTTCAAATTCAAACACCAAGAAGAATATAAATTTTTATTTATGTGTCTGGAATTAATGTAATTAATTAAAGTAACTTAGTTTTAATAATCGGCGCTAGAACTGCTAAGTAGCTGTAAATATATGAAGAATTATAATTATAAGAATTCTGAGAAAAATACAATTTCTAAAAACGTAGGCAATTTATAAAGTCATAATGCAGAATTAAAAAATGATTAAAACTTATACTAATATAATAAAAAAATTAAATAAAAAAAATAATAATTATATTTTAAAATATGATAAAAGAAAAATCAAACACTTTTTAGGTTGCATCAAAGAAAATTTTTGGTTTAATGTATCTTTTTCAATCTTACATTCACCATCCGGGAAGTTTTAATTTTCTGTAAATAAGGATAATAATTTCTCAATAAATTTTATAATTTATTTCTATTGCTTTGCAATTTTGCTGAAGTTTATGTTTTGTATTTGTCTGAGAATTTTTCTCCTTTCATTTTTAATAGTTTAAGACACATACGTACATTTCAATATGTGTGTGTGTTAAAGCAAAGGAAAAAGAAAATAAATAAAAAATATTTTTACACAAAAATACTTTTATATTTTTTTCCGTTTCAATAATTTTTTATTTGCTTTCTGTTTCATAAATTTCAATCTCTATTTGAATTATTAAATTTTCTGTTTGAGTATTATTTATTTTTGTACTTTAGTATTATTTATTTACTCTCCTTTTTTAAAGTGAATTTGCAACAACTTCAGCTTCAGAAAAATGGAATTCAGATGAAACATCTGTTAGCGTGTAGTTTGATAATCAGCGAATTAACTTTTTTTTAAATTATTTATTTATTTTGTTATTGTACTCTGTCTACAGTTTTAAAATTTTGTTTTGATCCCATCTTGAATTCTCTACTTTCATTTTAATTGTGTATCGACGAAAACACACCTGTTTAGATACATATAAAAGCTAAGAGGCATAATATTTCAAACAAAAAATGATCACTAGTGTGTCATTTTTGGGGTCTAAATTTAGTGAAAAAAATGTTCTCGAACTACTTTTTTGATGTATTTCTTATTTACATAATGAAATATTAATTTATTTATAACGCAGGTAAGTTTGTAGACATTTGTCAGAGTTTCGCACACACAAAAATAAATAATAAATCAAAAATAGAGAAAATGACTGTGTAATAATACAAAAAATTCCATTTTTGTGGGCAAAGCATGCAATTAAAAAAAAATCTCTAATTTAAATCATATATTTTTTTTATAACGATCCTGATCTTTTAATTCTGTATAATCAAGATAAAAACATAAAAAAGAGAAAAATAAAAAATATAAATAACAAAAATACAAAATAGAGAAAATATAAATAGTTTACATGTGTATATGTATTACAAGCAGTATAACTTGAGTCACAAGAAATTTACAATTGGGAATATTTTATTACGTTTACATATGGTGACAAAATAAGGGCTAAAAACAAGAGCAAAACTCTTATTTTATCACAGATGGAAAAAAGGAATGTAATATCAAAAAGATAATTAAAGGTAAAATTGGCATAGTAAGTAATACAATGGTAATTAATTATGGGCATTTTCTAGTAGTTAAAAGTTGAAGAGAACATTTATATTCTTAACATTTTCCCGTCATTTTTAAATAGTCATCGAATTTTCCTGCACGATTTAAAAAAGAGTTTCTCAACAAAAGATTGGCGGTTTTTTTTTAAAGATAAAACCTATTTTGTAATAAAATACTAAAAATTTGTATTATATATTTTTTTTCTTAAAATTTTAATACAACTTGCTAATATCACCAACATACTCCCCGATCCCCATTGTCTAATGATTAAATTATTCAGAATACGTTGTATGTTATTACATTTATTGTATGTGTTAATGGATTAAAATAAATCAAATGGAGACATAAATTAAAAATTGATTTATTTAAAATGTAGTTTTAGCGATGATTATTTGAATACATATAAAGTAACGACTTTTAATTGCAAATACTACTTATTTTAGAGAATAATAATTTTGATTCAATAATTGTGAATAATGCTGACAAAAAGTCAAAATAAAAGAAGAAAATAATACTAAAATATAGAACTAAAATATAAAGTCAGGCAAGAATATGTAAAGCAGATAGGCATTATAATGCACAGACAATAAAAATTAAAAAATATAATATTCATGTTTATATCTATCAATACTTTATAAAATAAAATAAATGCTGAGCAACAACATGCGTTGTTGAGAAAAAAAGAGTATTTGCTAGAAGGAAAATTATAATATGAATCGTTGACACTGTAAAAGTAAAATTTTACTGAGAAAACTCATGATACTAAGCAATTCTGATTTGCCCGAAATAGATTTGCAAACAGTAAAAATTGTATAAATTAGCAAAGGAGTTTTTTAGTAAATTTATTAACAGTAGCATGCAATTAACTTAATGTTTTTATATAGAATTTAATTACTTTATTTGGGTAACCATTGTTTTTTTTTAATCAAATTTTGTCTATTTGTTTCTTGGATAACTAAACATTACTACATAATTTTTTAATTCTATTCATTTGATTAAAAATGGTATTTAAATAGATGTTTTTAAGAACATTAGAATTCCAAGTAATTAGTTTATTTGTCTTAAAATAAAAATAATTTCTATTATCCAATAGACCAACAAAGCAGATATTTTCTTCTTTTATAATACCCAGATCCAAAAAATTAAAATTATCATGATTACGAACCGAGGTTAATTCCTAGAGGTAAATAGTATTTAATAAAAAAGTATATTCATGAAAATTGAAGATAATTAAATCATCAATAAATATAAAAACAAGTTCGATATTAAGAGTACAATTTTTTTTAGTGCAAAAATAAATTAGTTAAGAGAGATGAAAAATTAGATCCTTCCGATATTGTTTCAATTAGAAAAAAAAAATATCTTTTCCATTTTAAAGATAATTATTAAATAGCCTAAAATTAATTGGAATTTCCTAATAATCAAAATCGCAATTAAAGATTTTTTTCAAATCATAGTAATAATTCAAAAGGACATCTTTTAGTTTAGAAAGGGGAATGCTATTGAAAAGATCTTGGAAATCATAAATGGCAATAGAATTAAATTTATTATGTTTAATAAATTCCAAAATTGGTGGATTATTAGTGATAATCCAAGAAAAACTTTCTCTAACAATATTGTTCATAATTTTATTTAAGTAGTTAAAGAAAAAGTTGCCAAGTTTAATTAGGCAAGTATTAGACCCACTTGTGACTGTTCTGAAATTTATAGTAATTTTACAAAATTTAGGACTGATATTTAAGTAAGGAAATTGTATATTGCTAATTTAAATTTTTAACCTCCTATACAAAGCTAAAAAAAGTTTTAATGATAATATTATTATTTAAATTACGAAGTTTAAAATTTTAACTAACTCCGTATTTAAAAGTTCTACATAGAATTTCTTACAGAAGATTGCATAATTATTGTTTGCTCTGTCTATGGGGGTAATTACGAAATTTTTTCGTAGTTGCTTAGTTGGTATATATATATATATACATATATATATACATATACATATATATATATTATTACTAACTAATTAAATATATTTATCCTAAAATGTTTTGATAAGTTGTTATTGCCAAAATTAAGAAGAAATAATAATAAGAAACATAAGAAAATTCGAAAGAAAGTCTTCCATTCTAACTCATTTTAAAGAAAGCGAATGAAATGAAAACTATTTTCAACCACAATAGAAGACCCCAGGCTATTTAACCCCTCAACTATTCAAGGAAAGTGAAGAGGCTTTTCTCCTAACCACCAAAAGATCCCCCCTACTAGAACTTATACCCGTATTGGTAAATGAAGGGAGGACAGATGGAAGGCGTGGTTTAGGCTCTTTTCGCAAATTTTTTAAGAATTTTTTCATCCTTCTTTTACAATAACACATTTCATAATTGAAGAAAATAATTGCGAATTTTTTCTTTCGGAAGCTTGAAATGTATAGTTCGATTTCGTGAACTCAAAAATAAAGATTTACTGAATGAATTTTGATAAAAAACGTATTTCCAGAAGATAACTCTATTACCGATCTTTCACCTCCATTAATAATTTTAAATTTATAGTAAAACAAAAAGTGATTTCACAAAATCTTAGAATAAACTATGAAGTTTCAAATGCTGAAAGAATTTTTTCAAAATATCAAAATGCAAAAAAGTTATTAGTAAATGAAGCTCCCATAGAAAAAGCATTAGCTGCTGGCATTGAGAGGGTAGGTATTGCGTTCTCTAACAGCCATACTTAGTTGAGATCATGAGTTGGAATATATTTTTTTTTTCAGTTACAACAAATTGCTTTTTCAATGTGCTGATCAATTCAATACAGGAAGAAAATATTGAACAAATTTGATGAAATAGCTTTTCATTTAAAAGAAGAAAAAAAGGTTTCAAAAATGGTTTTGCTTAATATCTTCCGTTGTGATACATTGTTCCGGTCTCATAAGCTTTTGAAAAGAAAAGCTTTTTTTTTTGCTAAAACCATTTAAAACAAAAATAAAATGTGAAATAATATTTTAAGTCCTTAATTGAAACTAACTAAACCATCCAAAAGTATCTTGGAGTATTTCATTTAACTATTACTTAATCATATTACTTTTATTCGATAAACTTTTCTAAATAGAATATTATCGAAAAGAATATTACTTTTCAATAAGCAATTCAAAAATATAATTTTTTGTTCTTCAAATTTGCTAACATAATAATAAATAAAAGAACTGAATATTGAAGAGTAATTTTGCCCCTGCTTGTGTGTATTATAAAAATATCATATTTTAGAATTATTTAATTACTGTCATTTGTTTACTGTATACCTACATATCATATTATTAGTTTCATCTATATATCATATAAATCTTTCTTGTTTTTTTTCTTATTTGTTTGAAACAATAAAAATTTTAATGTAAAATTAAGGCAATATTTAACTTTTTATATTAAGTAATTAAAATTCCATATAAAATAGGGTAATTCTACTAATACTGATGTTATATTTGTAAACTTGAAATGCATTTAACTTAATTAAAAATCCTAAAATACTTTAAATATTTTTTGTAAGGATAACTCTTGAGGTCTTATGCACTTGTGCTGAAACTTTTTAACTTCCGCGAATGTTTTAAGAAAATAAAAACTGTTTGTTATGGACGTAACAGACACAAATATCAAACGTTTTTCATATCAAGAGATAATATAATAACATTTTTGAAGACATTCAAGTTCTAAAGATTGTGACTCTCAATAATTAATAAAAAGCACATATAAATTTGCTACTGGCTTAACATTTGGCGTTACTGACATAACACTCTCTGATTTTACATCATAAATTAGCTTTTACAAAATGGAAACCAATAAAAGATTACAAAAAGTATGACTAATAATTAAGAATTTTATGAACATATTTGATAAGTAAGAGAGAATTTTAATAATAAATTTTTGAGTAAAACCAATACTTTTTGTGCACTTTTTTTTCCAAAATATATGATTATATAAAGATTTATTAAGTAAAAAGTTAGTTTTTTAACCATGTTTGCTATTTAAGTAAGAAATAAATAATGCTCATATTCTGATTTTTACGTAAGAAATTTACAATGCAGCAGTGAACTTTGTTATAGAGAAAAATTAGAAAAGTGTTTTCTTTTGATCTGTGATAGGCTAGTACTTTTTTTTATTCGATTTTTTCTTTCATTTTAAAAATATTGTGCCACACCATCAGAAAAATATCTACACACTGAAGATCAAGAATTTTTTTCAATTCCCCAAATAAATAGTTATAAGACAAATAATCTGAGATCATTGCCTATGAGTATAGATTTTTGATACAGTGTATGCAACTGCTCTTTACACAATAATTTAGTCATTTGTTCAGTGTGCACATTTTACTTCATTTTGTTGTTGCATAATAATGAAGTTCTTACTAAAATACTCCTGATTTTTGCATTCTTGAAAGTATAAAGATGTTGCTCTGTTTTTAAGTAACAATGTTCAAGAAATAGAAATTTTGATAAGATTTAAAAAACTTTAATGTTTTAGTGAATGCTAAATTAAATTTAGAACAGTTTAAAGCAGGTTTTTGAAAAAAAAACCCAGCCCACATGGGTTTTTTCGAGAAAAAAACCCAATTTTGTCAGGGGATAAGTGGGTTTCACGAAAAGACCTGACCGAAGATAAGTTAGTTTTTTCAAGAATATTCTACATTCATACTAAATATAAATATTAGATATACATAATAAGGATTGATTGATTATTATCAAAGGAAGAAACAGTTAGGAGATTAACTATTTGTCATTTTTATGCTCTGTAAATGATTGCATAATGATACAATTACTAAAATGATTCATGAATAATAAGTTATGTGATTAGTTATGAATTAAATAAACACATAACTTGCTTTTAAGTTAAAGAATGGTATTTTTAGAAGCATTTATGAAATGAAAAGCACATATTGTTTTGTTGCACATGGTACAAAAAATTATGAATTTTTTTTTACTATACATTTTGCTTTTAAAATGAATGAAAAAAGATAATAAATTTAAACAGTTGTTTTTTAAGTATTCAAAGTACTTGATTTAAGATTTTAATGAACACAAAGGAATTATTTAAATGCAATTGATAATTATGTATGAATATCCTTTCTTATATATTTCTATATCTCTACAATATGTATTCACATTTAATAAATAATTAGATGTTTACTATTTAACTTAATCTTTCTTTTGTAATAAACAAAATGTTTAACAAATAAAATATTAACAACAAAAATATGATTCATAGATACGAAATAAAATGCATCTTCATTCAAATGCAAAATATAAATGTAATGTCTCTTCATTTCTTTGTATTAAAATATTTAAACATAACAGAAACTATTTCTGCTTTTCAGTCCTTAAGCAATTTCACAGTTTGAACTGAATTAATCTAAAATGAGAAATACAATATGGATGAAAAATTAAAAGAAATGTTTTGGCTTTCAAATGATATTCTAAATTGTTTCAATTATTTATTATTTGTTAAATTTTTTAAGATGTATAACTTTTTGTCCTGATACTCTTGATTCTTCAAAACATGAATACAAATGAAGATTTTAAAATAGATTTGAAGAGTCAAAAGATTTGGATTTTTGATACATCTTTTTATTTTAAGTAATGATGCTAGCAAAAACTGCAAAATTAAATTGTCCAAATTTAGGTTAGAGACCATCCACTAACTATATACATGGTTCATGGCCTTACCCATAGGATTTTTTTTCTCTAACTTTTTGAGAATTCCTTCATTTTATGAGGAAAAAAAAACTTAAGTAACAATTTCGCTTTCTCATTTTTTTATTTATTTTGTGAATTTAGGAGCTTATGAGCTAATTTATAATTTTTAGTAAATGCAGTAAGGAATCATTAGGGTGGAGTTTAATAGTTTCACTAACGTCGATTTTTCTTTTTCATATGATTTTAAAAAAGAACAATTCTAATCAACAGTACAGTACAGTACAGTAATTTTAAAAAAGAACAATTCTAATAAGTAGATGCCTTATCCACAAAATTGTTCTTAAACACAAATGCTGAGTTGCATATTCACTTAATTTTTATTTTGAAATTATTTAAACCCTACTTTAAAATTATTTAATTAAAGAAATTTTCAACTAAATTATAAATTTTAATTAAATATTGGCATTAGAAGAGGTTAACTAATGGAAACTTGTATTTTTTTTATACAACAGTACCATTTAAATCTTCTAAAATATTGATGTCAAACTATTATGAGTTGTTCATTGCTCCATTAATAAAATTTTATTGAAACTGTGAAAACTTTCTGTTCTAAACAAAATTGAAATTAAAAACAGTACATTTTATTGTATCTGTAATACAACAAACTAAAAAGTTAACAACAACAAACAGTTAAAAAACATTAAACTAACTGCAAAATTTAATTAAATATATAATAAAGATACATTTTATGTCTGCAATAATATATGTCTCTTTTTAGTTTGTTATTTATCCTTTTCAAAAGTAGTCTGATATGTGTATATATTGTACAAAAATATATGCATTGTAGAAAATGTTTATATTGTATGTTGCACCATTATTGACCATTTTACTACAGAAGATAATAGTTTTTCAATGGGACAAAGAAACTATGAACATTTTAAAAACTTGAAAGATCAAGTTAGATATTTTTGGAAGATCTCGGCATTTTAATTAAGGATATTACAATGAGGTGTGTAAAAGATATTTCTTAATAAAGTCCATCAAGAAGGTTTCATCAAGAGAAATAATTAAAGGGCAGCGATGTTTGTAAATTATTATTTGATATTCAAAAAAAAAATAATAAATAAAAAATTTAAATGTGGATAAAAGTAGTATAAAACTTTTAAAACAATTCACTGTTTAATGAACATGTTTCAATTATATCCATTTAGTTTTAAATTTATTTAAATTCAAGTATTTTTAAAACTTTATAAATATGTAGTTTGTGTTTATAAAAAAATAAAATTTTATTGAAATTCATGAGGTTGTTGAACTTGAATAAAATTTTGATTTTACTGAGTGATTATATAGTTGTAATTAAATAATAATCTTGAGTTTTAAATTTATATAAATTCAAGTATTTTAAAATTTTAAGAATATGTCGTTTGTGTACATAAAAAATGAAATTTTATTGCAATTCATGAGATTGTTGAGCTTTAATAAAAATTATTTTGATTATATTCAGTAATTAGATATTGTTGTAATTAAATAATAATCTTAACTATTTTAGTTTGGAAAAATAAAGTATTTTAGCTACATATTTGTTTTTGAATAAAATTAAGTATTATTAATACATTTTATCATAGTTTAGATTAAAAAATGAAAAAAATCTGATTTAAATTTTAAAAAAAAACTTATTTCAATTTTTAATTAATTTATCTTTTTTTACAAATCATTAATTTCACCAACCCTAGTCACAACAGTTATACTTTTTTTCTAAATAATAATAATAATTGAAGGTTTTTAAGAAATTCTAAATTTCGATTAGTTGATAGATGTTCATAGTAGTAAACAGAGCTGAATATTGATGAAATAAAATAGATGAATAATAAGAAAGAACATAATTCTATAAGCAGCATTTTTATGTTATCTATAACCTCTAAAAAATAAATGCATTTAAAAAAAAATCACCTCTAGCAGTCTTTTTAGATTTCAGACCATACGATCTCTTCCTTTCCCACAATGCAGGCCAGCGTTCTTTTTGTTCCAATTTTACAGCCACATCTCAAGGAAGTAAGTAATTTGTTCCAGGTATGAATCCAGGCTGATCTTGCAAACCTGTTACAGATTTAATAGCAACAAGCAGATTAGAATATTTATTAAAACAACATTTTACAATATAAAAATCCAATAGTCATTATACTATTTAAGAAAAGAAAACAAAAACTTAATCTTAATATGTAAATAAATCAATTACTTATAGAATTACTAAGCTTTTACATAAAATTCAGCCAACATTTAGAATGACTCAATTAGTATGATTCTTTCATTATAATGACCACTGCATGAGTCCTGTTTGCTGGTCCCTAGACGCAATTTTATTTTAACGCCCTTAAGACGCCATAAGAAAATTTTTATAGCAAATTCTCCTTCTCCTTTAATTCTAATTTAAAGTGTAGAAAAATAAAGTTCAAAGAAACCTAGAGTAAGCCATGAATTTCAAATACTGAAAAGAAAATTTTAAAATATACAAATGAAAATAAATTATGAGATAATAACTTAGGATTACGTAACTGAGAAATTCTCTTCTAATAATTTGTTTCCATTTTAATATTTCGAAGTATTTTTTTGAGCAACAGAAACTTTATGACTTACACTAGGTTTGCCTGAACTTACTTTTTCTTACTTTTAAATTAGTAATGAAGGAGATTTTGCAATGAAAATTTTCTACCACACTTCCCCTTAAGAACGTCTGAACTGCACCCTACTTTCAAACAAGGCGATAAAAATTTTGTTTGATTTTTGATTAATTCCAAGAAAAACACTCCAAAAATAGGTGCTAAGATAATTAGGAGCTTTCAAAACTAAAATTTTTTTCATTTATCAATCAATAATTAAAATCCCGCAGAAAACTATTCAAACTACTCTGGTGTTAACAATAAAACTGGAAATGTAAGCAAACGTAAGAATTTTGCGAGAAGCATCTGTAGATCATTTGATGCCGCCTGTTGAGGAAATATTATTTATTTCCTCATTGTGGTTAAATTCCTTTCTATACCATTCATAAGATTCACTTTATCTTTCCTGTTTAAGAGTTAAGAGTTTTACAGATTTTTTACAAGTAACTGCAACTGTAAATTTTCTTTACAAACAACTCCGAAACTGAAAAATAAATAGGTTAACTGAACAGCATAAGTTTGAGTACAGAATCAAAATAGTCATAATAAATATATAAATAAATAAACTTTAAGGGTGAACCTAGATTCTTTCATTATTAAACCATTAGAAAGCAATGCATATGTTGACAATGCAAACAATACTGACAATAGAAAACAAATTTTTCCACACATGGTTTTAAACTACTGTTTTACTCTTCTTTTACAGGGTTGCCATTCAAATCTGAAAAATAATTCCCTGTACATATTATACACAATATATTGATAGGAAACACACAATTGATGTGCTCTTGAGAAACCTATATTAGTCTAGCTATACTAGTTTTAATTGCCGGAAAAGCTTTAAGAAATAACATACTTAAAACAGATAACGCTATAGTAAATGAAATAGTTTAGTACGGCTGAAATATCATCCTTAAATATCATAAAAATTGCACCTTGAATATCCCAAAGACGAAAATAACAAATAAAATTCCCTGTAATTTTCCAGTTTGCTGGGAATTCCTGGTTATTTTAGGTGATTTTTAATTTTCCTGTTCTACTTGTGGAGTAGCAACCCTGTTTTTAATCAGAAGGAAAAAGTTATCTTTCCTAAGATAATAAAAAGGAGCATAAATGTGCATGAATAATAAAGAAGTCAAGATAAAATAGATACGGATCTAATAAAAATTAAAAGTTATGGTTGTATTGTTAAGAGCTGAATATTTCTTCTCTTTTGTTGCCCTGAAATGATTAAATGAAGACAAATTTCATAACTATACAGAGACAGTAAGAACTCTCATCAATGTTATGGGAGTAGAGATTAGAGGGTCCCACACACACTAGGGACCAAGAGGAAAACATTGGAAGTAATCCTGGTCTACTTTCTGAATGCAACATACCAGGCAGATATTCTGTAGTGGAAGGCTGTCTCATAAGATTTCCTTTATCTAAAGTTTAAAAAAAAAGTCATTCATAGAAAACTACGCAAAACAAATTTTAGTTTCGATTGTCTTAAAATATTGCAGATTATTAATATCATATTAGCATGAGAGTGGGAAAATAAAAAAAAGTCTATAAGTATCTATCAAGTCAAATCAAGAAAAAATAAATGAAAAAGAGTGTGAAACTATTTTTTACTGAAAGAAAAAAATTAAATTAACTACATACTTATTATTTTTTGCTATATGTGTGCATTGACAACACAATGAACTTAAGATTAGTTAAAAAAATTAAAAACTGTTACAGGGTTCTTGCTCAATTATTTCAAAAAAAAAAATTAGGACTTTTTTAGGACTAAGAAAAAAAAATTAGCACTTGATGTAAAGTAAAAATAACATACTTAATCTATACATGATATTAAAAAAATACAAATAAAGTGTTTCACGATTCATGAAGTAAAAATTACATAATTAATCTATACATGATGCAAATTGCAGCTTAATTTTGTCACAATCTTTTTCCTCAATTTTCTATTTTTGACTTAAGTAATTTAATATGTTTCTCATTTTTAGAACACACTTGCTTTTGTTTTCTGGCATTAATTTTGGATTGATGCAAGCAACATTTCTAACAACAGAATAGTTTATTGGACATTTCTCTAGTAAAGTTTCTAACATTTTGGTGATAAACTTTCTGCAATCTTTCTTTATATTAATATGATCCCGGTCAGAAATAACTTTTGAGGCCAACTGCTTTAAAATTTGGTCACCTTTAAAACCTACACTGATTTTTGTCAGAGAGACATAATTCTTTTCATTACAAAAATTAAAATGGCACAGTTTCTACAGAGAATTTAAGTTTTCTGTAGATTCTGGCTTCAGAATGTTATATAATTGCACACTATGTAATACCAAATCCTGGATATCTGCAGCAAAAAATGGTAAAAGTGGCCGATCTGCTTGATACAGTTTCAAAAAAGGTGAAACTAGCTCCAACACATTTAAGAAAAAGTTCAGCTTAACAAGAATTAATTTGCCTTTTATTGCTTCTTGTAAAGTTAAAAAGGATTTACATTTCACTTTTCTAAACTTGCCAACATTTTTCACATAAGATTTCAGATCATTCCAAAGCAATATTGCTCTTTCAGCTGCAGGTGCATTTTCCAGCCAACGGTGGTTACAAAATTTTAGTGGTAATTTGTTCTCAGTTGATTGATAAATAAAATCTTCTTTTCTTGTGGGTGAATCTTTAAAAAGATAGAAGATTGAGCTCAGGATGGAACCAATGAGCCATTCTGTTTCAGATTCACCTTTGTAGAATGCGTTATTTAAAATATGAAGCCCACAACTTCCTATTGCATTGCATTGAACACCATGTTCTTTTAACAAATCTCCTTGAATATTATTATAAAACTTCCAATTGACAGCAGGACCGTCCATAGAAATCTGCAATAATTTCTTAAGGTCTACATTTTTGACTGATGCATAAAAGCAGGCTAAAAGGTCATCTGCTACAGAATGGCCCAGAAAAGCTGATGTTAAGTATCGCGTCTCTACAATGTTCCTTACTGGGTTCCAAAAGTGGATATGTATATCCAACTGCTTCTGCTGTGTCGCTTTGTTCAAAGACTCATCAAAAAGCAATGTATAAAAATTGGCATTATCAATGCACTTCAGAAGTAGCATGCTAAAATGAGGTGCAAGTCAAAAATGACAGAGATATGCACACTTAGATTCACTGCAGGTGACGTGCTATTGAACTGTCTGGAAACATTGTACTAAATAATTTTCCAGTGTCTTTGGAAGAATTGTAGGAGTAGTAGCTTTCTACAACTTTTAAAGCCCATAAAATCTCAGAAGAAAGAACTTCTTTCCCCAAAGCCCAAGAATCTTCTAAAAAGATGGAGGCAGCAGGAGAGCTGAAGGCAACAGAATTTAAGGATTTAGGGAAACCGATTTAAGGAATCCGATCACTCAAAAAAAATTTCAAAACGCCAAAATAAAAAATATTTAGCACTTTTTTAGCACTCAGAAGAAATTTTAGCACTTTTTAGGCCCTAAAAAAGTTGGGAAAAAATGTTAGCACTTTTTTAGGACAGCAAGAACCCTGTGTTAAGATTTACATACATAAATCACGATTAAAGAAAATAAAATAATAATAAAGTAAATCAACAAAACAATGTAGAAATATTAAGAAAAATAGTCACTTAACGTAGCTTTTTCTTTTATTATTTTTAGTTCAAAATATCTCCAAAAATTGGAAGAATCTCATGCGTGATTAATAAAATTAGAAAAAAAAAATGGTTTTTAAACATAAATGTTTTTTATTCTATTATTTTTATTCTATTATTCTATTAGTTTCATTGTTCCTTCCTTGGTGGCCTTTCTCCTATGGATGGTCACCACATTATTCAGTGCAAAGGTCTTCATGGAACTTTGATAACTGAGAGCTAGCTATTCATTGGCAAGAAGCCTAATGAGGTAATGATTTTCTGTATATCTGATTTTACATATGCTTTATTTCATTTTTATACTATAAACTCTCAGTCAATGAAAAAAAAAGTTCTTGAAATGAAAAACAAAAAGTGTAACACAAATACAAAAGCAGAAAACATAGGATGATTAAAAAAAAGATACTTATAAATTTTTTTTTAGATTATTTTAAAATGAAAGATAATGAAATAATTCACCATAACATAAAATATACAATGTGATGGGCAATTGCAATACAGTCATACCTTCAGAGAGTTCAGATTTAGCAACAGGTATGTTGGAGTTTGTGACTTCCCTTGACTTCTCAGATGGAGCATCATTATCAGGAGGTGGAGAGGAGGAGGAAGATGGAGCCGGACGAGCCACATCTGAACTAGCTTGAAAAATTGGAAACTCTACCCTGTCTAAATCACGACAACACTGATTTCTCTGTAGAATGTAGAAGTCGTAATTTGCTGCCTAAAATGACAATTAATAAATGAAGAATTTGAACATCTAACACATTATTATCAGACTTATATTTTATAACCGTCGGTGAACAGCCGACCCATTTTTTGGGGGGTTTATGACTACTAATGTTAAACTCCATAGCCTTGTAATTTTGAACCCAATCCAGCAAACTCCTGGATGAAGTATTGGGAGAAATTTGTCTTCATGGTGGGCTTTTTGATGGAATTAACACGCACTTGCGTTACACGGAAAGGAAAACACAAGCAACACCCCTTTGCTGTCCCAAAACATGGTACACATGATTTTCTGGGCTGACATTGTTTACTTAAACTTCACTTTCTAGGATGAAGTTGAATCCTGCTGTTCCATTCATTGATGCTTTGATTCAGGTGCACTGTAGGTCGCCCAGGTTTCACCACCTGTAATGATTAGGCTAAAAAAATCATCACCTTATACGTGGTAAAGCCCAAAGAGGTTGAGACCTCTCCCATACATTTGGTTTTGTTCACCTTTAGCAACATTTTCGAAACCCAGCATGAGTGCAGCTTTCGGTAATTTAATCTTTCAGTTACTAATACATAAAGAGCACTTTGACAAACTTGAGGAAAGTCATCAGATAACGACTTAGTCCTAAAGCACACTTATTTTCGCTCACTGTTTGGTCAACATTCTGCACCAAATTGTCAGTAGTGACTGAAGGTCGCCCACCTTGTTCGTCATCCTGCACATTTGTATGACCATCTTCAAATGCTCGAACCCACTTCCTAATCCATCACTCATAATGTTTTCTCAATCAGTGTGCATAGCCAAATTTCTTAACAAAAAATAAGCATTTTTCAAGGAAACAAAAAATATTTTTAAGCACTTTAAAAAAATTTCATAATTAGACAGGGTGGCAAGTTTTTGACAATTGCCGAAAACCAAAAACTTTGGCTATAATAAATATGAAGTATTTTTAAATTGACATACATGTGAAATTACAAGTGCTCCAGCAAATTATGTTCTTGAATTATTTTAACATAAAACTCTTTTTGTTTTCAAAATTATTGTAAAAAACCAAGATTTTAGAGTAGAAAATATTAGATAATTATAAATAAAAATGTGTATTATAATATACATAAAAATATAAATGTGTATTACATTATACAGGGGTCTGTCCAGACATTTTGTGAAAGGTCCTGTTTTTCTAAAATTTTGAAAAAAATATTCATAATTTGTGAATATAAAATAAGCGTTAAGTCAGATTCTTTTAACCAGGGTCCTGCTTTTGTGAATTTGTACAAATAGGGTCCTGTTATTGCAAAAATTGATAAAAACCTTTTCAAG
Source organism: Parasteatoda tepidariorum (assembly GCF_982258835.1). Lineage (NCBI taxonomy): Eukaryota > Metazoa > Arthropoda > Arachnida > Araneae > Theridiidae > Parasteatoda > Parasteatoda tepidariorum. The sequence goes on along the minus strand of NC_141755.1, from coordinate 128,802,202 downwards.
AAGTTATTCAATTGCAAAGAGATACAAGATTCTGCTCAACAATTGCTTCTACTAAATTAGAGATGCAACATAGTACAAATATTTGGTATTTCGCCTATACTGTTCAACACAGAATATTCATTTCGGACGAATGATAGAAACAAAATCACTCACATTTGTAATAGTTTCAATTGACATATTTTAAATAACACAACTTAGTAATGTATCACTTTTAATGTGTTACGCATTAAGTAAATTTAAACAATTCTTAAATTTATAATATTTTATTTAAAAAATTGCCAGAAATTAATTTTTATTTACATAATGTTCTATTAATTAATTTTATGAATAAATATAAATTGATCAATGATTTATTTACAAAAAAATTATGATTTAACATTAATAAGAATGTGCACACGATGTTTGCAAAAGTAGAAATATTTTCTTAGAATACTACATTTGGAATTTAAACTTAGGGAAACTTGTTTGTCTCGAACCATCTTTCTTTCGCCCCCAACCCCCTCAGAAGTGTTTATTCGATTAACAAAACAATAATGAAGATAAACAAATTTGTGAAGGGTCTGATTAAAAGATAAATTATTTTGTGAAGGGTCCGTTTTAAGGAAAAAAACATTTTGTGGACGGACCCAAATTTCTTCTAAACAGATTCCTGTTATAGTATTATAAATATGTAATTATAAATAAAAATGTCAAATTGCAATTTATCGAATCCCTTTATTTGTTTAATTATTAAAAATAAAAATGCAAAAAAAATTATCTTATAAAATATCACTTAACAATTATCTTATTCTTTTTATATGTAAAATCAGTTTTCATTTACTTCCATTTTAATTCCTCTTTTTCCCAAAGCAAGCCATTACAAAAAAGTGATTTTGAAGCTTTCAGTACTACAAGTTCAGTTTTCAGTTTTGTATGAATAAGAACGAAATTTGAAAATGTTCTTTCATTGATGCTCAGCTGTATGGACTAGAATGTTGACCTACTAATTTATTACAACGTAATAAAATAACATGTAATTAAGAAATTTATTCTAATAACTGTACTAAATATTGCTGCTAACTTAATTAAACCATTGAATTGATTGAGTGAAAAAATTATTAAATCATTTAAAAAAAATTTATATTTTTTGTAAATTATAATTAGTTTTCTTATCAGGGAATATATTATATTTAGGATTTGTAGTAAATAATCAAGTACAGATAAGCAGAAGAATTCTTAGTCCCTCAGAACAAAGTTTTTTTCTTTCTTTTTTTTGGATCGAAATTTCCCCCAAAATGTTAACATTTTTCATTCATTTTCCTTTAGTACAATATTTTTTTTTAAAAAAATATGTTTGGAAAGTAAGCTTACATAAGAATAAAAATTTGTTTGATTTTTCACAATTCTTGAATAAACGAGCATATGTTAAAAATTGTTAGAAATCAAAATATGTTGAAATAGTAATAATTTATTAAATTAAATTACTCCTAAACTTAAGGAATTCAAACTAATAAATACACAACTTGACATTTTACGTTTTTTAACAAGGTAAAAAATTTTCAAACTGACACATTTTTTAACAATAAAAAAATTTTGTAGGAATTTTTTTAAACAGAAAATTTTTCTTTGCCTGAATTTTTCTCAAAACTTCGTTCCCATGATTACACATATACTGCTAATCTGCATATAAGTAATAATAGCAAACATTACATATCAAAAAATATTTTTTTATTAGTTGAGATCAGACAATTATTGGCAACCACTTAAGTTTTACTTAATCTAAAACATCTGCCTGAATTGTGACATAAAATAATTAAAATCAATATTTAGATTAATAATAATTATAACAACTTACAGTTATTACTTATAATATATTAAAAGTACCATGCTTTTAGAAAAACCAATTAATAATTTAATGGTTTTGGCGATATTTTTTATAAAAGTGATATATTAATACAAATTATAATTATAGTTTCGCCCAGTGGCTGAGCGGTAGTGCTTCGCGCTGTCGTACCTCAGGTCCCTGGTTCGATCCATGAGCCAGGCAAGGTTGACTCAGCCTTTCATCCCTTCAGTGGGTCAATAAAATGAGTACCAAGCATGCTTGGGAGCTAAACACTGGGGACTCCTCGTTGGGCTGACCACCCAACCAGAACATCTGTCCTTGCACCTCAGAGCCCAAAGGTCAAGAAAACTGAGATGGGCACAGTAGGCCTTGGCCCTCTATGAGCTGTCGGGCAGTTTAGTTTGTAGTATAATTATAGTTTATAACGCAAGTATTGTTCATGATTTAATGTCTAAAAAAATGATCTCAATGTTAATAAAATGAAACTTGTCCCAAGTTTTTGACATTTTTTTAAATCAGATTTTGAGAATTTTTGACACTTTTTGACATGTTTTGACATGCCAAGACAAACACATCGAATGGCATCAAAATTCCAACCCTGTAATTAAGATATGCGTACTAAAAAAAAATGTTTCCTTCTTACTATTGTTGAAAGTTCTTCATAAATACATTCATAAAATGCACAATAATGTCTTAAAACTTTACATGATCATGATAAAATAACTAATTTCTGACAAAGAACTCTTTTCATGATTATATTAGCCACCATAAAAACAATTTATACACAATTTTAAAGATATTCATTATTAAGTGGCTCATTCTATTTTTAAATTAATAAGTAATTTATTTAATTATGTAAATGAATAATTCAAAATTATAATTAATTTTTAACTATTATTTTAAAACATTATCGAGTGTACTTTTTAGATTTAAATGAAAGTTATTTATAAAAGCATATTCAACAAAACATTAACAAGAATATTATTAATCATACTGAATTTATAAAGATATGTAAAGAATTAAGCAAAGTAAGAAAACTCTAATAAATTCACATTACGTTAATGTAATTTAGGGAATGAAGCCAAAAAGAATGTTTATTAATATAAAAGTGAGTTTATTTTTTCAGATTATTATTTCTATCAGATTATTTAATTTAGATCGACAAAAGATTGTTCTTTCAGATTATTATTTCAATTTTCTTTAGACTAGAAAATTATGAAAACATTTTTAATCCCTAGTATTTTCAAGCATCACTTTAAGGATCCTTTAAATAAAATAAAAGCTTTCTCTAGTCCCTAAGTTAAAAGACTGACCTTAATATCGAATGGGTCCTCTCTGGTGGCTTGCTTTCTTCCACATTCACATGTTGACACTATTTTCACTTGACTGCAATGAGACATCACGGGAAGAGACTTATCCTCAACATCATCAGCCTCAACATCATCATCCTCCTCATCTTGATCACTTCTATGAATCTGAATAGGAGTAAATCCATTATTACTACTATAAGATAGAATAAGTGATCTCAGTTTTATAGTAGCAGGGTTGCCACTCAAATCTGTAAAAAAAAAATTCCCTGTACATATTATACACAGTATTATAAGGAGAAACAAACAATCACTGTGATCTTGTATAAGCTATATTGGGATAACTGTACCAGTTTTAATTAAGTGCTGGAAAAAATTAGAGAAAGAAGGAACAGCTCAACATACTTAAAACAAATAATGCTGAAATAAATGAAATAGTTTAGTATAGCTGAAATATCCTAAAATATCCCATAGATCGCACCTGGAGTGGTCACCAATTTTTACAAAAGATGAATATAAATATCTATGCTACTTACTTATGTTTGAAAATCTAATTAGAATTTAAAAGATTTTAAGTTTTTAGTGATCAGGAATTACCCCTTCTCTTGATCATTTCTGGGGTAATTACTGATCACCAATTTTTATAGCAAAGGGGCTGTTTAAAAATAATTATACAATGGTAATTAACAAATAAGACATCAAGATCAAACAAATAAATCAAAAAGGTATATTTAAGCAGCTAATAAAACGATTTATTTAAAAATATGAACTGTTATTTAAGAAAAGACAATTAACTATTTATTAGCTGTTTTTTATACTATTTATAAAAAGTAATGACAATGATCAGGAATTACCCCAGTGATCAAAATATTTATTATTAAGAGAAGTGTTGCAGAAATGTGCACATTTTGAAACCTGTCTTTGAAATGGAAAATACAGAAAGCAGTTTAAAAGATACTTATTTTGTTAGATTAAACAAAAAAACTAATATTAAGTAAATGTAGTTACACTTTAGTAAAGTGTACAAGCATTCTTCCAGTAAGGCTGAGAACTTCGCATATTTCATGTCCGTTTTTCCAGAGCCTTTCGCAGTCTTCCATCAGCTGCTGAGCGAATCTCAGCGCGGCCGGACCCCTTGCGTGGATGTTAAATTCGTGTAAAGCGTGAGCAAGCTAAAAGTAAATTACAAATAGAATCAGAGAAAAATTCCATTTATAGTTATACAATTTTTGGAATTATTAAAATCATTTTTAACCCTAGTTTCATGATAATCCTCAGTGTAATGAGTGGGTAGGTTTTCTTGGTATGCAGCAGAGGCTAAGGGCAAAACTTTATTGCACCTTCTGAAATGATAAAAAAGATAAGAAAAAAAAACATTAAAAAAAAAGGAATCGAATACAGGATGTCTAGTGAAAGACTGAATGATTTCAAAATTATAAAACTTTTAACAAAATTAAAAAGGCGACAGACAAATGAAACAAACTGTAAAAAAGCTGTAAAAACATATTCAGAAAATTTTTGTATTTAGTTGGAAAGACACAGCCTCACAAGCTATCATTGACCAGTTCCAGAATTTTTCTCTGTGTCTAGTTTTAATTTTTTCTATCTAAAATTTCAGAGCGTATTTGATAGGTCTAAATGCTTCATTCTGGAAATTATTGGTAATAGTAGATGGAGCACTTGATAAAAAGTGATAATTGGTTTTTTAAAAAAAATCATTGATAGCCGCTTCTCATTCTTTAAAGCAACTTTATCATTTTAAAAGCGTTTAAATAAAACTTCTTTTTAATTGAAAGAGAAAAGAATAAAAAGGACAGCAATAAGAACTCAGAGAAGAATTTTAAGACTGTTTTTGTTAATAAAAATGTATTAAGTATGTCATTTGTACAAATTGCAACATAGTTTAGATACAGAGGATGACTGACTGATATTAAAATCTTTGAAATGAAAGGCGACAGACGAATGAAACAAACGGTGAAAAAGCTGTAAAAATATATTTGAATTTTGTTTTATACGACACATTATTAAAATAATTTCTTACGCATTATTAATACATGTTATGTACTACAGTAATATAAGCAAACATTACTATTATGAACCAAATAAAACAATCTTAAAAATTTTAACAACTTTATTTTTACTATTTTGTTTATTTGCCCATCTGCTACCTCTAACGGAGGAAGAAAATAGAAATAGCATTTCTCAAAATGAATGATTAGGATTTTATTCACATGCTTATTATCTGTGTTGTGTCCAGTTTCCTTTCATGTTAACCAATAATCAGCTTGAAAATTTCTTGTTAAATACAACAATAATGGATTGCTGACTCACAGGACCAAACATGTGTTTCATGTAAAATGATATTTCACATTAAGCGGTTTCACATTAATGAGTTTCGACTGTACTAACAATCCAAAAACCAGAGTTGTTTGTGTGTTTGTTCTTTCTTTATTAATTCATTAAACACTTAATGTTATGTGGTAGCAAGCTATGGATGTTTTTTATGCTTTTCACTCATAATAAATAGATTTGCCATTAAATCCCCCCTTAGAGGTTCAATAACAAAGGAGGATATGGTTAGAGTGAATTATATTACCCTTCAGAGAATTTCACATCAGTATCGAAAGTAGTTTTCATCGCTTGATAGAAGGGTCGACTTTTGCCCTCTTTCAGATCTCCATTCATAGCATTGGTCAGCTTACAAATTACTTCAAACCAAGTCTGGACAGGAGCCAGCTAAAAGTATATACATTAATTCCTTATTATACTTATTAATTGCCTTTTTCTTGCTTGAATTTTACTATATCTTGATAGTTAGCAAGTATGATCTTTTTTTAAAAAAAAATTGAATTAATTTAAATCATATTTTGTAGAATTTTAATCAGATTATTATTATTTATTTTTACAATTATATCAATTAAAGCATATGCAAAAATGCATTAATAATACTTAATATTATTTAAAAACAATATAGCTAAAACAGTTAATAACTGGCTAACATTATTATTTAATAAAATCATAGTTATTTTTGTTCAAGCTATACCAATTAATATTATATTTTCAATGAAATCAGACTATGTAAGAATAACTTATATAAGAATATATTAATATATATTCTTATAGACTTATATAAAATTATATTAATTAAATATATATTTTTCAAAAATATTTTAGGCTTAATTAAATAATTTAAAAAAAAAAAAATCAATTGGTTTTAGTGATGTTTTTTAAAATTAAACATCACAATTTACATAAATTAATGATTTTTTTGAAAAATCAAGTGATTTAAAGTGATATCTTAATCATGATTTAAATCAAGTGAATTTTTCCTTCATCTTCAAATAAAAGAAAATACAAAATGATACAATGATTTTCCTGATCAGAAGCAAAAGCATTTAAACTTTTTTTAAAAATTGAAACAAAAAATAAAAATAACTTTGAGTATGATAATATTTAAAAATCAAAAAAGAAATATATAAATAAGAACTTAGGTAGAAGCTATAAGATTTTTTTAAAAAAAATACATGAGATACATACAAAGAGGAGTTTTGATGAAGGTATTGAGGAACTTACCTCGAAATAAGTAGGAACCGGAAATTGATCAACATTATCATCGAATCCCTTTGTCAAGGCTAGATTTATGTGTTGAAACAGAAACTTGGAAAAACTAAGTTCAGAGTTATCATTGGTTGAAAATGGCTCAAATGTGAAACCATTTACATACGGAAAACTTAAATTATTTCCTAGGATATTAGATTTGCTCTTTGACTTGGAATCAGAAATATCTGCAAGGTGTAAAAACAATCTTATAACAAAGTATCTTTAAATGAAAATCTAGAATAGTTTTATTCAAAACACATTCAACAAAATAAAACAAAAAACCCTTTAATGATCAGAAGAATATTAATTTTTCTATTGCCAAGTATGACATATTAAGAATGCTTTTCTTAATATAGCAAGATTGTTTTTTGTCATTTTCAAAGGCGCTGCAAAAATATGTCTTTCATTAATTTACCTACACCTTCAAATACACTTTTATAACTGTTTAGTATGAAACAACAAATTTTGGCAAATAATATGTCACTTTTATTGCTGTTTCAAATGAAACAGTAATAATATGGTATTTTCAAACAGTTTAATATGAAACAATATTATAGTAATAATGTGTTACTTTTATAACTGTTTCATATGAAACATCAATTTTTAATAAATAATATGTAACTTTTATAACTGATTCCAATAAAATAACACTTCTTAAAAATTGTTGTGAGTTTGTATCTGCTAAATTATTTAGTGACATTTCTCTTCAAAACTAAAAAATTTCAAAGCAAAAAACTATTTTCAAAAAGAAGAAAAATCCAAAACTTTAATTTAAAAAATAATAAATTAAATAAAGCTGTTATGCCCTAATTATTTAATATTTCAAAAGTTACTTCATCACTGCATTGTAAAGGTTCATAAAAATATGAAAAAAATATGAAATATTCATTGATTTTAACGAGATTTTTCTCTGGGTGAAAAAGTTCTACAAAACTTAGAAAATTCATAAAAATGCTTAATATTTTTTTCAAAAATATTTTGTTATTTTAAAATCGAATAAATTCCATTCAGCAAAAAAGCATTATACAGTTTCAAATTAAAGCTTTACCTCAAGTTTGAGAAAAATATCTTTAATGTAACTAGAAATTTAATAATGGTTTCTTTTCATTTTCCTTTGCAAAAACCCTTCAAAAAAACATTCTTTAAATTGTGAATCACAGAAAACATGAAAAATTTACAATGCTATCATTTTAGTAATAATAGCAGACTTCACGACTTTTTGCCTAGGTTTAAAATTATGAAATTTTATAATATAATTATGATTAGAACATTATTAAATATAAATTATAACACATATGTCATAGCACATTAATAACAGATGTCACAACACAATCACTATCTTTTCTTTTTAATATTTTAAAGCTTCATTTACACTTAATTACATAATAATTTTAGTTAATTCAATGCAAAATTTTCAAGTGATTTTTCCGAATTAGGGGAATTTTACTTAATTTAATCATTAATAAAATGACCACTATTTTTCAGTCTCACAATATTTAACCTCTCTTTTGGAAAATAATTTTAACTTTTCATATGTTCTACTTTACTATCAGAGGTCATTGCATGATTCTGTCTGGACGAAAGTTTCAAGATGGGTTAGAAATATGACTTCTTTTTTTTAACTTTCTCTTTCAAGCATAAGTAATGGGTCTGTTTTAACCAAATCGCAGTTTGTAGACATAAATAGCGATAAATGTTCCTTTATAGGGTTTGTTTTTTTATGTGCAATAAATCTTTTTTAGATTTTGAAATATTGCTTTGTGAGAATGACGTCATGAAATTAGAACAATTTGATCTTTGGCCTTTAGCAATTTTAAAACAAGAAAAATATGATTGATGAATAGAAAATTTTAAAGGTTATGATTATACAGGAGATTCTGATTTTTAAATAAAAGTGCACTTGAAATTCTATGTGGTGGTAAGTAAACCATATATTTAAAATTTCTTTTGACCATAGATTATGCCTACATTTTGTCTACCTTAAGAACTCCCCCGCCACAAAGTCTGCTGCTATAGAAACAAGAATGGCATATTTCAGGGCGGGTAACTTCTCTTCACTCTAAGATTAACACAATTAACCCTTGTGGCAGAATTTTTTCAAGCTATCTGCGACAAAACTCCCTACCATTAATGCCTTTCTGAAAGATACTTTTAATAATAATAAACATATATATGTTACTAATTTAAAATAATAAAAGTGCTGTGTTTTCAAAAAAAGAAAAACTATTATATTTTTTAATTGAACATGTAATAATTTTTTATTCTAATATGGTGATATTCTTGTATTTTTTGGATGGGGGATACACTAATTATTTTCCTTGTCACATTTTGTAAATAATAATCACAATAAAAAAATTAATTAAAATCATGAAATCCGTTGCCGAAAAAAAGTTCAATGACGAACTCACTCAAATCGGTCTCCTCAAAACCGTGTTTCGTTGCAAGATTAGGTTGTAATAAATAATATCGTACATAAAATATCGGATTTAAAATCTATGGAGAAAATCAATAGCAATAACTGCTAAAAATTCAATAGTATTACTGCCTTAAAAATCAAATACTCAAATACATGATTCAAAATTTTCATATTATTTGAAATATTAAACAATATGAAAAATTTCAGATTGTTTCAAACCACGTGAAAATCAATAACTACCGAAACTTCAATCAAAACATTACATCGATTTACGATACTATCTGCGTGAATTGAGCGCATCCAAAAGTGATTATCTAAATGTATGATTCAAACATTACGTGGAATTCACGAGACAAATTTACGAGAAAACTCAATATTTGTCCTTTTCAAAAGAATTTCTGCAAGAACTCTGTAACATTCTGCGACAATGTCGCCGTGATTCTGTCACGGGGTAGTAGACTGGAGAAAAAAAAGTTTCCCTATCTCCCGCTGACCAGAGCCGAAACCTGTCCTAAATAATGACCCCACACCCATATTTGAAATAGTTATACCTCGTTACCATAGTCACTGCCACGGGTCTAGACAAATGAGCTAGGGGAGTTCTTACTTTAGACAAACTATAGGGTCTCCTAGGATTAGAATAGGTGGTCTTCAAGGAAAAAAGTAAGCCAGAAAATAAATCCTGAATTAATTACATAGTTATTTTATACACAAAAATTAGTAGTCTCCTTTTTTTACCAATGAAAAACGGAAATAAATATTATATTGCAATTTAAATATGAAATTTATAGTAAAATACAGAACAAGAAGTAGAATAATTCATGAAAGAAGTCTTTTTACAACAAAAAAACTTTTACAATTGCATTTAAAAAAAAAAAAGAAAAAAAAATTGTTGTAAAATTAAGAAATTGCAAAAATAACAAAACATTTTTTAATAATAATCTATAGCAAATGCTGTTGTTTTCTTCAGCAATGAGGCACTTCACTTTTTCTAGGTGATTTACCCTTTACTTTTATAAAACATGTATAGTCAAGTGTTAAAAAAAGTTTAATGTTACAAGAGATAATAAGAAATAATTATTGTAAATTAGGTTGACTTCGAAGACATTTGTTCCGTAAAAAAAGAAGTTTAATAAGCGAAATTAAATGAAAGTCATACCCAAGTCTTTAGCCCTTTGGCAGTGGAACCTTATTTGAGACAAAAAGAATCCAATAAAATCTGAGAGATATCGCTTTGTGGAGAATATGTAGACAAACTCTTGATTAGCAGGAACCGCAAACAGAGAGTTTCCATTGCAAAATTAACATTTATGTAATAAATATATGTGTGTATATATATATACAGTCCCTAAGCCAAATTATTAGACACATTATAAGATTCTAAGTAAAATCTTAATTATCAGGTGATACTATACAGCTTTATTGCTTTTACGCAACTGAAACCGGTTTGCACTTGTTTACATTAGTGTATCAATGGGTTATCATTGTAATGCAATACGTTAAAAAATAAATACAAATAGGAAGTATATTAAAAAATCACCTGAGTAAAAGCCCATTACATGTATGTTTAAATATAAGAGTATTGCAAGCAAAATCTTGCAAAACATGTAATTTTTGAAAAACTACAATGCGTCTAATGATTTGGTCTAATTATTACAATATAATAATATAAAACCTGATATGATAAATATTCTATATGTATATAATCTATGGCAATGCATGACTTATTGGCTATATAGTATTTAAAGAATATTTAAAATATTAATTTAAAATATAGATATAGTCTAATAAATAATATTTAATTTCAGATTAATATTTTATTTATATATTTAATATATAAATATTAATAAGAAAATATTAATATATTAAAGTAGAAATTATAATTTTGAGCAGAAAAAACAAATTTTCACTTTATCATATACTTCCTTTCTTTTTTTTTAATTCGAAATATCTGATGTTTGCAAACAATCTTGAAATAGACTTACTTAATTTTTTATAATTAGTGCAATTATCATTTTAGTTTTTTGATTACTTTTAGTGCAATTATTATTGAAATGGAAATATATTGATTTGTTGCTATAATTAATTTCTTTTTTAACTTTTTATTTATTTATTTTTTGTTAACTTTAAAATAAGTGCATTAAAATCAAATTTAACGTTGTAAAAGTTTAATAAAAAAAGTGACAAAAAAATAATAAAATATGCATATAATACATTTAAAAAAAAATTTCTGATCAATTTGCACTTTCAGTAATTTAAATTACAAACTTAACATAACGTGTTGACTGAACCAAAAAGTTCACTGTAGATTTCAAAGAAAATATTGATAGAAATTAAATACCTGACATTAGTTATAACTCTGCTTTTTCTCAATATTCTATAAATTTCATCCTCCAATGAGTGCTCAAGTTTTTTTGAGAGGGGATTGCTCCTATAGAAATTTAAAAAAATAATATTTGTACATGACCACATAACACATAAAACTTCAAACGAGAATTGGCTATTCTACTGGGAGACAACATGAATATAGCATAAATGAACAACAAGCAAGTATAAATTAAGTAAACGAAATTGAATACTATTAATTATCCGGGCTTAAACCAGAATTTTTATAAAAATTCCCTTTTTTATGAAATTATGAGAATCTACTCATAATCATGATAATCTAAAATAATGATAAATTGGGTCCTTCAGCTAGAATCTTGTTTTTAATTTTGCGAAAAAAATTCCAAAAAATATCTGTCCTTCAAGAAAATAAAGTTCTTAAATTGAAAATAAATGCAAAACCATACCAAGCCTCTTAAAGTTATTTTTTATTTTATAACCGTCCTTGAACAGAAAAACCAAATTTGGGTTTATGACTAGTATTGTTCAACTTCGTAGCATTGTAATTTTAAACCTAATCCAGAAGACAAGGGAACTCCTGAATCAAGTACAGGGATAAATTTGCCTTTGTGGAGGACTTTTTGCTGGAACTAACCCACATTTGCGTTACATTGAGAGGAAGAATACAAGAACCTCCCCTAGTTAGCCTGATGGCAAGGGGACTCTAACCCATGATCCGTCTACCAGTGAGGATATTTCACGTCAGTACTGTGGCCAGTGCAAGCTGGATGCCAGTAATTTTTTAACAACATACTTTTGGTTTTGGTCTTGTTGAAAATTCGCCAGAAGTCAAATTGTCGGGTGGAGTGTACAAAGGAGAAGATTCGAACACAAACAGAACACGGGGAGAGCATGGTCTTCCATTCTGTATCCATTCTGCAGAAAGTTTCAAATCGGATAGAACTTCTTTAAACCAGGGCAATGCTTTCAATCTGAAAGAAGAAGGAAAAAAACTATCACACATGAAATACAATATCGCAAGATAGTAAAAATAACAACCACTAAACAACGACAAAATATTCAGACATGTACTCAATGGCATTAAATTTGAGCCGACTATGTCTGTCAAAAACATGCCCAGAACAGATGGGCTAACGCACAGTTTTAAAAAGTATAAACCCACTTAGACTTTTAACCCACTGACAGTTCTGCATGTAAAAAGTCGCATTTTAATGTGCAGTCTTCTCCGCATAGCAAAACTTGTTTTTACATGTTACTATATAGGAGAAAAACATTCCTCCCAATCTTACTCATTTGCTAAACTGCCAGTGGGATAATACAAGCTCAAGATAATATTTAATTTGCAAAACAAAGGTTAAAATTCTTAAAAAATTATAAACCAAAATTTAGGTAAATATAAGATACATTATTTGAGATGATCTATTTTTGAATCATGACATTTGATACTATTACCGTCGAAGAATTGGTAATAGTGAAAATTTCTTTTGTACTTAAAATAGAATATTTAACTTAACACTCTTTTAATGAGTTATACCTTCGTATTAAATTAAAAGGCACATTGATTGTTAAGAAAATAATAAGAATATTTAAAGTTGCGTTTAATAAAATGAGATAAAAATTAAATAATTGATTTATTTTAATTATAAGAAAATTAAGAATGATTAAAAAAAAAAAATTAAACCATAAAATTAAAGAAATTTTAAAAGCTAGGAAATATGTAAGGCCTATAACAGCATCATAACTATTAAATTACTTATACAGTTGAACCTGTTTATCTTGAAAACCCCTATATCTCGATATTTCTAAAATTCTCTACATTTACTGGCTAAAATCAATGTATTTTTCATGTTTATCTCAAATTTTTTCCCCTTCAAATCCTCCGTTTCTCGAATTTCTAATATTACAGTACAAATGTCAAAGTTTTCTTTATCAGTAGAACTTGCTACAGAGATGCATTTTGTGAACACACAGGAGGTAGGGATGAACTGGTTGGGGTGTTTCGTGGAATTTCAATCACTATCCCTGCACTTTCTTTAACTAGAAAAGAATACAATGATTCTGACATTAAGTTAATGAGTAGTGACCAGACCACCAGGGGTGAGCTTTTCAACATAGATATGAAAGTTAAAAATTCATTTTCACCTCAAAATTGCAACCAATGGATCAAAGGATAATTAGGAGTTTTAAAGTGAACTGTAGAAAACAGTTGGTATGCATTGGTAATGCTGAAAATACAGTGCCAGATTTGCCAGAATGGAATGCAAAAAAATCTGGAGTTAATGTTGACATTAATTTTGAAGAATTTTACAAGTGAACAACTGCCTGGCAACTTGCGGAACATTGACAGATGCAGAAATCATAGATAATGTCAAAGGAATATCAGATGATGAGGAAGAAGCTGAAGATCATATTAATGAACCAAAAGTGAATGCAACAGAGGTAGAAAAAAGCTGTAGAATTCTAATAAAATATTCTTGAATCCCAGGAAAATGTTATCTATTTGGGCTTTGCTCTCTTTCTAATCTTTAAAAGAATAATTGAAACAAATAAAGTTATACATCAAAAATCTTTTAAAAATTACTTTCAGTGTTAAATGTATGTTAAAAAAATATTATGTAAATAGATGTTATGTAAATATATGTGGTATAAGTAATTTGAAGAAATGCCTATATTTTTCTACTAAAAACAATTAAAGCACTTTTAATAGAATTTCTTAATTAAATTAAATATTTTTAAAGTACCTGCATAACTCGAAACCTCTTTATCTCAAATTGTTTTGCCTTTCCCGTGAGATTCCAGATAAACAGGTTAAACTGTATTAAAAAATGCAGACATATATAATCGAATAATATAATTTTGAACTATATGTTTGATTTGAAGGTAGTAAGAAAATATATGAAAATTTTTATCAAGAGCCTGGATTTTTATCTGATAACTCTTTTCAGCAAAATACAAAATTTGAGCAAATTCAGTTGAATAGTTACTGATAAATCAAATTTAAAACATACAACTTTTTCAAAATTCGATTTCTCAGGAACTATTCAATCGATTTCTCACAAATTTTGTATTTTTTCAGTTAAAATTATAATCTTTAAAAATATGTAAAAAATTTTATAGCTTACAATTTAAAATATTTTCCACTTTTAAATAAAATAATAAATATTTACTAAAAGTTATATATTGCATGGAATTATATTGAGCTATGGTGAAATATGCAAAATGTAAAATTAACATTACGGAGTGCAGAAATATGAATCCCTTGGAAAAAAGCTATGTTTATTCACAGAAAGTATGTTTTTGTGTCTGATTTTGTATGTTAAAATAATAATATCTGCACTAATTATTTATCATATTTGAGGTCAAACCTTTGAACCATTAAAATTGAGCCCTGATCATTAGATCAAAAGTTACTTAGGGTAGTCTGTTTCTTTGTACATTTATAAGAACCTCATCAATTGATTGGTAAAACAATAATACAGAGTAATCAAACAGAGCTATATTTAACATTAATGCTTTTAATTAAAACTGATCCAACACTTACATCAAGGAAAAGCAGCAATTTAATTTGATACTTAAAATTATTTTCATTTTTTTCCTGTTATAAATACAAAAAAAAAATTATATTTGGTTTAATACTTTTGACATGAATTTTCATGAGAGCTACTTTTTTTTTCTAGCTAGAGAATTACAGGTTCCAGAGGATATGCCTGCCTATTCATCAGATGGCTTTATATTATGTCAGAAATTTAATGTCCACCATTTTCATGCCTTCAACTAAAGAAAGTAAAAAATATCACGCAAGTGATTAAAATAATCTCTTTATCGAAATCCCACATGAACCACTCTCCATTTAAAAATTGTCCTTTACTTTCCGTGGAGATAGCGGGATTAAAATAGGGTGAATCTCGTAGATTAAATTTTTATAGATTGCTGAATACGATTAATTATCTTTTTATTTTATTGGATTCTTGAGCAGCCATAACCAGATTTAAGCATATAAGTACTGCATATTGAAAAAAGAAATGAAATAAGAATACCTAATTGTGTCTAGAGCTCTGAAAAGCTAGATGTAGCTAACATCAAAACCTGCTTTTGGATGTGTTATCTGAAAAAAAGATTTGAGAAAAAAATTAAGTTCTTCAATTAAAAAAAAAAACGATACATAAACTAAGTATGTTGAAAGGAATAAAATAGTTTAAATAAAAAAAGAACATTGGTTAATTAGATGCTACTTTTTTTTAGATTTTACTTACTGCCTGATCTTTGATTGCCTGTAGAAAATAAAAAAGAAAGTAAGTAATTAATTAATTGGTATATAAAAATATTGTTTCAAGCTGAAAGGCATACATTGACACATTTAATAAAGCTAAAATAATTGCACAATTTTATTTATTTTTTATTATCTTCAGTTCTGTAAGATTAAGCAAATTATTATATTAGATTGTATTATATTATGCAAAACATGATTTCATAAGTTTATCCCATCAAGCTAAAATTTAAGCATCATCTAGTTCTAACTCATGTTATTCATAGTACACTAAAATCAAACAATTTTCACAATTATTCTGATTTTTAATATTTAACATGATATTTTTATTTCAACTACTATTAATTTTAAACTATTCAATTTTATAGAACCATTTTTCAAAAGCCTAATTAAACAAAATAAACATGTGGTTTCAGATAATTTAAGAAGAAATACTAAAACGGTGACAAAACCTTTACATGCTATTGATCCTTAAGCTTACTTTACATAATGAGTAAAAATAATGAACTAAGTGTATGCAATAAATGTGGCTCTTGATCAAACAGAGCTATACGCAAGCAAACATCAGAGATGTTATCTCTTAATGTTTGAAAAAGAATTGTATACAGATTAATTTGTAGCAATGTCTAATGTTGAAACAATATGAAAAATTCACTTTTTAAATGACCTTCTCAAACAAACTGATTGACCTTTTAGGAAAACTTTTAGGCTCGAGGGAGTTCCTCTTTACACCTACTTTAAAAATTCCAAAACTTCAACACAAATGATTTTTTAGTTATAGGATTGATACACAGTTGGACAGACACGCAAATTATTTTTTTTTATTAAATAGACGATAAAGAAGCAAAAAAAAAATGTTTTATACTTACAATGATTATATGAGAAACACAGAACAGAGTAAGTAATATTTCAGCAAAATCCAAATGCAAATCACTCCATACTTCTAAGAAGCTCTAAAAATATAAACTTAATTATTTATTTATTGATACATGAAAGAAAAAACTTATTTTGTTTAAACATTAAAATGTCAACTACTTAAAGAGATTAAGGTATGTTTCTATTACTTTTTTAAAAGTTGTACTGGAAAAATCAAGCTACGAATTAATTAATATTTTATATCCGTTGTTGAACAGCTGACCCACTTTTGGGTCTACGACAACTAATGCTCAACTCTGCAGCCTTGTAAATTTTGAATCAATCCAGAAGACAAGGAAACTCCTGGATCAGTACCCCCAGAGGTATTGATTTGTTATGAGAACATGAAAGATTTTGCGACTCGACAGATTTACCGTGCATCAGTCACCATTTACTACATGGGGAGTCTTTGGCCGGGGGGGATCAAACCCAAGAACTCTTGGACTACTAACCATGCTATCCCGGCCTAATTAACTCATATTGTAAAATTTAATAAAGCCACACTATTTTAAGTGATAGAAGAGAGAAATATAAAATTACAGAGTGAGCAAAAAAATATTAATAATTGGTTCACTTCATTGGAAGCCATCATGACTCAAGAGTCTAATAAGTTGTGAAAAGTAGGAATGTCTGGAGAAAGCCTGAGCTCACCCCTGGATATTGAACCGTTGAAAAGGGAATAAGAGCAAATTTAATGATAATTAATATACATGTTTTATTGGGTTGATGCACAAGTTCCCGCACTTTGTTTAATTTAAAAAATTTGCGCTGAAAAGGAAATGTTTTGGCATAATCTTTTGTGTTATTCAAAAGAGAATTTTTCACTCTATAAAATAGTGTATTTCGCTTTTTGTTGACTTTATTTTTGTTACTTTTTAAAGCAATGGAGTGTCAAGTTGACAAAAATGAGCAATTTCCGACGCCACCTTCATTTTGCGCTTAATCGCGGTGCCAAAGCCACAGAAGCTGCTAGAGAGAGCAAGCACAGAGCTGCTCAAATGCTTCACGTGGCGTTTCATTCAATACTGACATCGAATTATGGGTTTGGTTGGACGACTTTTTTGAGAGTCGAAGAGGCATCGAAAAACTAGTTGAATGTTGAGAGGAAGGCGTAAACAACAATGAAGAGTACCTTATTGATTAAATTGCTGTTATTTTATGTAAAAAAATTAAGTTATAAAAAATTTAAAAAAAAACAAACGTGGGAACTTATGCATTAACCCAATATTAATATAGGTGCCATTATAAATAAAAATGTTGATAAGTTATCTTTTTTTAATTCTCTTACTGCCTTGGTATTAATATTAGACGAAATATTTCTACTAAATCTATCCTAATTAAGGTTGATTATTAAGGTCACACTAGAGCTGTGCAATCGATGACAGCAAATCCTGACAATTTATCACTGAGAACAACTTAGTCAATATTTAAAAGGGTTGGGAAAAAACCCCGAAAAGTAATTAAAATATATGCTTAGTTATCAATAAACCAAGTGAGTGAAAATAAAACAAGAAGTAAATTAAAACACAAATTTTGATTTTTACCTTTGTTTCCAACTCTGTTCCTAACTCTTTACATTTACGAACTAAAACACTTGTATCAGATATGCCAGTTGCTTGAAGAAATATGGCGCTGACAGAAGGATCGTAATATCCTTTTACTTCACAACTCCTCTTGAAAGTAAAAGATCAGTATTATGATGGTTATGAATGACTGTAAATTTATATTAATAAAAATATACATTTCAAATAATTATTGAGAGCATTATTGAAACGAATTGACAAACTTAATTTTAAAAAAAAATTTTAAGTTTTTTAAAACAGGGTTGCCACTTAAATTTGGAAGAAAAATTTTTTTTGGCACATGTTATATGCAATATATTAAGAAGAAACACAATTATTGTTCACCTCTGTGAGCTATTTTGGGCTAACTATACTAGTTTAAATTGCTGGTATAACTTTGAGGAAAAAGAAGGAACAGCTGAACATACTTAATGGTATAATAAATGAAATAATAGCTGAATTATTATCTTTAAATATCCCATAGATTGTTTTTTGAGAGTTCTGAATTTTTCAAAAGACAAAAATAAGAAGTAAAATTCCCAGTTTGTAAGGAAAAATTTACAGCATTTTCTCTGTTATTTTAGGTGATTTTTAAATTCCCTGTATTTTCCCTGTGGAGTGGCAATTCTGTAAAAAAGATATAGATTATAAATGTTTTAATAGACAAAGTATTACACAAAAAAGACAAAAAATAAAATACTAATAGTTGAAATAATGCGTGAATAAATTTTTTTTTTAAATATGCAATCAAAACTTCATTTATTAAATGTGTTTCTCTCACTTTAAACAAAGGTTTTATTACACAATAATTACACAAAAGTGCTTATCTTAAGAATTTATGGTAAGCGTCAGCTTTTGGATGAAATAGGGTGCATAGCCAGATTTTTCAACAAAAAATAAGCATTGCCATACTTTAACTGACGATAATGATGCTCAATCAATGTTAATGTAGGGTTGCCACTCAAATTTGGAGAAAAAAAATTAACTGTGTTTTCCCTGTACATATTATACACACTATATTATGAGGAAACAAAATCATTGTTTTTGTGTGTAGCTAAATTCAACTAACTATGCTAGTCTTAATTAAAATTTTGAGGGAAAAAAAGGAACAGCTGAACAAATTTAAATAATGCCATAGTAAATGAAATAGTTTAGTATAGCTGAAATATCTTCCCTAAATATCAAATGCTCTTTGAGTGGTCACCTTTTTTTAAAAAAAATACAAAAATAAAAATTGAATTCCCAGTTTGTAAAGAAAAGAATTAGTATGCTTCTCCCCCCAACAAAATTAAAGTATATCGCCTATAATATCAGAATAAAAAAATATTACATAAATCAATTAAAAAAAAACATTGCTTTTTTTTTGTAAACACAGCATTTTTGTTATCTTACATTTGTAACCTACATCTTTGTTATTATTGAAAGTATCTTGTAGAAAGATATTAGCGCTAGAGAGTCTTTGTCGCAGAAAACCTAAAAAAATTCTGCCACAGGGAGAGTTACATTTCTACATTGACTATCTCCATCTAATGATATTCTTTGCATTTTTTAAAACTACAAATAAAATTACTATACATTACACAGTGGATCGCCAAACTAGTATAAATTAATAAACATTTTCTTACAGAAGTAGACTGACAAGCTTCTTCATTCTAAAGAATAAAAAAAATAACAATTAAGTACTATTCTTAATAAATTACACATTAAAAAAGATTTCACCATAACACAGCATATTAATCAGATTAGATATCACAAACTGATTAATGAGTAAAAAAAAGAACTATAAACTATAAGTACAATGAAATATTAAACTGACATTGGTAAATTTAAAGTAATTACTGTTCACTTTAGAGTTATAATTACTTAAATGACACTAATAGTAAATTTCTATAATATAAAAAGCTACTTGAGATTTTCTTTAAGGAAATAATTTCGAAAATGAATATATGAATATTACACTTAATTTTAAAATGACTTAATATTAACCTCAAAAATATGTTTATTCAAAGCCTCAGCAATGAGATGCTCCTTAAATTGAGATGAATTCAGGGAAGTCTTGCCAAATAATGATATCACCACAACTTTCTCATTTTTTACTTTTTCTTCCAAAAAGAATTTTCTAAACATAAAATAAAAATTATTAGTAACAATGGTTTCCAGATAAATTCTCATGTTCAGAAAATGCAATGAAAAAGTAAAACAGCATTATATAGATTTTCAAGTAGCAGCAATTTTAAACTTTTAAGAAAAATAAATTCAGTCATGAAAACTGCTTTCTTTATGGAAATGTGCACTTTTAGAAACCCATCTTCAAAGTGGAAAATACAGATAGTAGTTTTAAAAATACTTATTTTATTAGATTAAACAAAAAATTATTATTAAGTAAATGTAGTTGTAATTTATTAAAGTGTACAAGGTTTCTTGCCCAAGTCTCAAATTTAAAAAAAAAATTATGATAATTTTAAAAAAAAATAAAACTTAGATCAGTGGTTCCTGAACTTTTTTGTCCCGTAGACCCCTTGCCATGTTTTTCAGTTTTGGGCAGACCCCCTGCTTACCTGATATTGATTTTTTGTAAATTCATCAACTTTAAATACATTTTTGACAGCTGGTATAGTGCTATTTACTGTGAAAGATTTAAATTTCTAACTGTTATGAAGTGTAGTGCGAAAAACTTAAGAAAAAAACACACATTAATTTTATGCATTTATTAATTAAATTCAAACTAATTTAATTAATATGTAAATGGAATAAAATAGTGCACTATAAAACCTGTACTCCGTTACTAATATTATAATTGGGGAAATAAGTTTGTATACAAAACCGTAGTAGTGTACTGCCGGTTTGCTTATTAAGCCGGTTACTGCCGGTTACAAAACCATACACGCAGCGAAAATAAAAACGTACCCGGGCGGAGCTGCAGGCAACTGCTAGTTTATAATAATTCAGTTTCGTATATCAAAAAATAATCCTAATAACTTAAATTTTAATAAAATTTTTACTTCATAGCTACTTTTATAAATTATGTAGAATGTAGATAGATATATATCTTCATATTATAAGGTAGTATAATGTAAGTAATTATGCATTATCAGTGCATGCTGATTAGTCCATTCATGAAATGCTAAAATTAAAAGTTACGACCTGCTTATATGAGATCCACTATCGTTGATCCCCATCTTCATTTCAACGACCCTCAATTCTTTTTCCACTTGACATGAACTTCTCGTAGGTTATCATCGATCCCTGGGGATCGATATAGACCACTTTGGAAGTCACTGACTTAGATGATCATTATTTGCCCCAGAAACAGGGTAATTCTGAATTACGTGGGGTCACAATATTTCATATTGTTAATCTATTTTTTTTTTCTTCCAATAAAGTGAGATATTTCCAGATCAGTATCTGCTCGAGCCAACTTACATGGAATAGGCTACTAGTTTTATAGTTTAAATTGTATGATTCTGACTTTTTGTTTTTCATGAGCTACTACTTGGTTTTAAAAACTAAAGGGTAAACAATTCATACAAGAGAAGACAACTGATTTAGCGAAGGCATATTATTTTCTGTTTTGGTTAAATGTAGGGGTGCAGAGCCGTGATGGCTCAGAGGATAGAGCGTTTGTCTTCTAATGCCAGCCATGGCTGGTCAAAATGAATTACGCATCCGACTTGCACAGGCTACCGTGCAGACATAAAATATCCTCAGTGGTAGACGGATTATGGGTTAAAGTCTCCTTGTAGTGAGGCTAACTGTGAAAAACCGCAAAATGATTAGTTCCATAAAATGTCCTTCAGAAATGCAAATTTCTACCAATACTTAATCCAGGCATTTTTTTGTCTTCTGGATTGGGTTCAAAATTACAAAGCTACGTAGTTGAACGTTAGTAGTCGTTAACTAAAAAATTAGGCAGCTGTTCAACCACGGTTATTAAATAAAACCATTTCTGCAGAGATATCATTACAACAATGTGTCTAGAAAAAATATTAAATTTAAAAAATTTTACCTTTTAACATTGTACCATAATCATGTACCTTTTAACATTGAAAGGAAAATTTATTAAAAGTGCATAAAAAAATTACTTCAATTAAGCCTTAAAATTATAATATTTTTATGTTACAAAATTCTGATTCTTAAAAGAACTATCCTAAGGTTCTTGTTAATTGAGTTGAAACTATAGTATGAGAATTTAAGTTCGTTAATTTGTGCTTTATGCTGTAGTGTACATAGCACAAAATATCACTTTCTCCTTTCTTGGAAGTATTTTGATAAGACTATCAGGTTTTCCAGATTGATAACATTCTCAGATTTTTCTGCGGTACTCTGATCAGGAACCACAATAATTATTTACATCTTTTTTTGGAAAGAATGCTTCAATATACTTAGAACCACCAATGTTTATGTTTACGGAAATTCTATTATTCTTATTCAAGATTAGAAGGGCAACAAAGAACTTTAGGGCGAAATTATTATGAAGATACTGATTACGAAATCACCCCAATTTTCATTTTAAAAAATTTTCAGCAGAGATCAATAATTGAATTACTTTCAAGCAATTTAAAAAATAATTAAAAGCACGCCTTACTTTAAATCTTTATTGACTAGATCAAATAAACTAAAATCTATAGTGTTTTCCTCCTCTGTTGGAGTTGACATCATAAATATCTTCTAATATTCTTTTTAAAAGTAGTAAAATTTAAATAACCAGAAACACCTCATCGGTTAATAACAACACATCTGAAATTGCTGCAAAGAGGAAAATACTGTTTTGAAGCTATCGCCTGTTTATTTCTGCTCCAGTTATGTGTTCTTCACTGAAAGTTAACGATGGCAATTGTCTCAGTAGATTACCGAAGTCAAACAACACTGGTTTTGTTGTTGTTAATTTACGTCACACTAGAGCTGTTGTTGTTAATTTACGTTGCACTAGAGCTGCACTATGGGCTATTGGCGACGGTCTGGGAAACATCCCGGAGGATGATCCGAAGACATGCCATCACAATTTTGATCCTCTGCGGAGGGTATGGCACCCCCGCTTCGGTAGCCCGACGACCTGCGCGTGAAGTCGTGCACTTTACGGTAGAACAGTTTAACGAGGACTAATACCGCACACCCTCGGTCCCTACGCAGGCTGATCCAAGTGGTCACCCACCCCCACACTGACCGCAGCCAGTGATGCTTGACTTCGGTGATCTGCTGGGAACCGTGTCTTAACGATCAGTCTGCTGCGGGACACGTAATTTGGGAAGAACACCTTTCGATTCCATGTTTCAATCCCTCCCCTTTATCCCTCTTCTCAGTTGTATTGGACTGTACTACGATATTTTCTCCTTTCTTAACATTTTTTCGTATTTATTTACCACAAATATTTTTTTAAATTTCCATAATGCTTTTTTTTTGGAACTATGTTCAATGTAGTTTTCAGTTCCATGCAATTTCCTAGTGCAAAATTTTTTAATCTATTTGAAAATCAAGACTGAAGCTAATGTACTTCCTTCTCCTATGACCCTCCACACGCTAAGATAAAGGCATGCTTGACCATCCTCCTTCACTCTCCTTCTCTTATCAGTTGCTCTACGATATTTTGATACATATCTACGCACGTATATACATATTACTACATATCTACGATATTTTCCCAACTCTTAAAATTTGTTGATTTCATTGACAAAAATATTTTTTTCAAAATTTCCACGATGCTTTGTTTTAAAACTATGTTCAATGTAGTTTTCGATTCCATATAATGTTCCCTAATTTAAAATTAGCTAACGGCTTCTTTCTCCAATGACTCATCACACCCTAATGTAATGGTGAAAGCATGTAAAGTGTTGTCATTGGCGATCGCAACACTTGGATACGCCAGGGAGAGATCGGTTTCATGCCTTCAGCCCTTCTCCCTTCCCTCTCTCCCTCTTTTCAGTTGTATAGGAATGTACTACGATATTTTCCCTTTTCTTAATATTTTTCCTTTTTATGTAATAAAAATACTTTTTAAAATTTTCGTGATACCTTTCTTCAGAACTATTTTTAATGCAGTTTTCAGTTCCATATAGTTTTCAAAGCTAAAAGATTCTAATCTATATGAAAATCAAGAGAGAAACTAACCTTCTTCCTTCCTCTGTAACTTTCCAAACGCTAATGAGGAAAGCATGTGAAGTGTTGCCATAGGTACAGAGTTCTACTCTACGCCACCTGCAGCCCATTTCGATCTCCAATAGGTAGACAGTTTATGGGCAATGTTGCTCGCCTTCGTGACTTTGGTTCACAGGTGCCCACTGGGTAACGTTAAATGAGTAACAATTCCGGCATCTTCATAGGCAAATATTAAAATTCAGTGCCTACCATTGGGGGAAAGGTAGACAGTTTAGCTCTGCGCCACCTGTAGCCGATTTCGATCGATCGCCAATATGCAGTTTTCTGAAAGTGCTTAGAATATTTCCGCTGTGTATCTCTTCGCTTTTGCAGCGTTAAGAGGACCTGATGCTTTAAAAAGTTTTAGTATTAAAATTATGATTTAAATTTTGATCTAATATTACCATTCGAATAGTGACTTCTGCACGTTAAATCTATCGAGGTCACAATGTCCTCCAAGTTCCCATTACAAATCAATATCTCTGGCTGTACTGATCCAGGGGTCTATTCAGTAAAATATTCTTTAAAAATGCTTTATATATATTTCTTAGTGGCATATGCATATATTTTTCGAAATTTCGACAGCTGACTTTTGATCTGGTATTAGTATCAACGTTGTCAGTTGAATCCAAAAATTATAAAAAATTATTAATAATTGGCAGCAATCAATAATAATTAAAAAGGAACACCTATAGACGAAGTAGACAATAGTATACATTAAATGTAGGCCATACAGAATTTTGTTAGCTCCTCATATCGTATTTTACACCATCTTCGATTTCAGCGACACCTGTGCTAACTATTATATGGAGAGAGACAGGGCCAAAATGAAATATTTATTAAAAATGCTTTATAGATATTTCTCAGCATATGCATATATTTTTCGAAATTTTGACACTTATCCTTTAATTTGGTATTAGTATCGAAATTGTCATTTGAACCGAAAAATTATAAAAAACTATTAAAGTGTCCACCAAATGATCCCCTTAAAACCAGTTATTAATAATAGTTATAAAGCAATGGATAGGAATGCCTATAGTCGAAATAGACAATACCATACATTACATGTAAGCCATGCAGAATTTCTTTCCCACCTCATATCTTATTTTACACCATCTTCGATTTCAGCGACACCTGTGAATGGCATCTTATATGACACCTTATATGGAGAAAGACAGGGCCAAAATGAAATATATATTAAAAATGCTTTATAGATATTTCTCAGCATATGCATATATTTTTCGAAATTTTGACACTTATCCTTTAATTTGGTATTAGTATCGAAGTTGTCATTTGAACCGAAAAATTATAAAAAACTATTAAAGTGTCCACCAAATGATCCCCTTGAAACCAGTTATTAATAATAGTTATAAAGCAATGGATAGGAATGCCTATAGTCGAAATAGACAATACTATACATTACATGTAAGCCATGCAGAATTTCTTTCCCACCTCATATCTTATTTTACACCATCTTCGATTTCAGCGACACCTGTGCTAACTCTTATATGGAGAGAGACAGGGCCAGAATGAAATATTTTTTAAAAATGCTTTATAGATATTTCTCAGCATATGCATATATTTTTCGAAATTTTGACACTTATCCTTTAATTTGCTATTAGTATCGAAGTTGTCATTTGAACCGAAAAATTATAAAAAATTAGTAAAGTGTCCGCCAAATGATCCCCTTAAAACCAGTTATTAAAAATAATTAGAAAGCAATGGATAGGAATGTCTATAGTCGAAATAGACAACACTATACATTACATGTAGGCCATATACAGAATTTCTTTCCCACCTCATATCGTATTTTACACCATCTTCGATTTCAGCGACACCTGTGCTAACTATTATATGGAGAGAGACAGGGCTAAAATGAAATATTTTTTAAAAATGCTTTATAGATATTTCTCAGCATATGCATATATTTTTCGAAATTTTGACACTTATCCTTTAATTTGCTATTAGTATCGAAGTTGTCATTTGAACCGAAAAATTATAAAAAACTATGAAAGTGTCCACCAAATGATCCCCTTAAAACCAGTTATTAATAATAGTTATAAAGCAATGGATAGGAATGCCTATAGTCGAAATAGACAATACTATACATTACATGTAAGCCATACAGAATTTCTTTCCCACCTCATATCGTATTTTATACCATCTTCGATTTCAGTGACACCTGTGCTAACTATTATATGGAGAAAGACAATGACAAAATAAAATACTTTTTAAAAATGTTTTATAAATATTTCTCAGCTTATGTATATATTTTTTGAAATTTCGACAGCTAACCTTTGATCTGGCATTAGTATCAACATTGTCAGTTGTACCCAAAAAGTATAAAAATTTATTAAAGTGTCCACCAAAATGATTCCCTTATAATTAGCAATCAATAATAATTAGAGAGGAATACCTATAGATGAAGTAAACAATAGTATACATTATACATTAAGTGTAGGCCATACAGAATATTGTTCCCGCCTCATATCGTATTTTACACCATCTTCGATTTCAGAGACACCTGTGCTAACTATTATATGGAGAGAGACAGGGACAAAATAAAATATTTTTTTAAAAATGCTTTATAAATATTTCTCAGCTTATGTATATATTTTTTGAAATTTCGACAGCTAACCTTTGATCTGGTATTAGTATCAACATTGTCAGTTGAACCCAAAAAGTATTAAAAATTATTAAAGTGTCCACCAAATGATCCCCTTAAAACCAGCAATCAATAATAATTAGAGAGGAATACCTATAGATGAAGTAAACAATAGTATACATTGTACATTAAGTGTAGGCCATACAGAATATTGTTACCGATTCATATCTTATTTTACACCATCCTCGATTTCAGTGAAGCCTGTGCTAACTATTATATGGAGAAAGACAAGGACAGAATAAAATATTTTTCAAAAATGCTTTATAGATATATCTCCTGGTGGTCGAAATATAATTTATTTTCATGTATATCATGTGGTAATAGCAAAACGTTTCATCTTTATTGATTGAAATGAACTGAAGTTGCCTCTCTTTTATATTTTTTTATTTTATTTTATAACCGTCGTTGAACAGCCGACCCAATTTCATGGGTTTACGACTACTTACGTTCAACTCCGTAGCCTTGTAATTTTGAACCAATCCAGAAGACAGGGAAACTCCTGGATCAGTCCCCCCAGAGGTATTGATTTGTTGTGGGAGCATGGAGGACTTTGAGACTCGACAGATTTAGCGTGCATCAGTATCCATTTACTACACGGGGAGTCTTCGGCCGGTGAGGATCGAACCCACGACCTCTTGGATATGGGCCCAGCGAAGATCTGAAAAAATTGAGTATTTAAAAGTAAATAACTTTGTTTGATATACAGTTCCTGGCCATATAATTCGACGCACTGTAAGATTCTATGTAAAATCTTAATTATAATGAAATATTATAGAGTTTTATTATTTTTATGTGACTGAAACCGGTTTGCACTTGCTTACGTTAGTGTATCAATGGGTTAACATTGTCATGCAATACGTCAAAAATAAATACAAATGTAACAAATCTCCTCTATAAAAATCCATTACATGTATGTTCAAATATAAAAGTATAAACTAGTGCAATAATTTGGTCTAATTGTTATAATATAATATGTGTTATAATAAATATTCTATATTTATATAATATATCCTCTAATTTATATGATATCTCTTCTAATGTAGCCAATTGATACACGACCGTAGCCAAGTGCAAAAAGTCATGTAAAAACAATACAACTGTATCGCCTGATAGTTAAGATTTTACATAGAATCTCAGCGTCTAATGATTTGGCCAGAAACTCTATAAAGAGAGAAGAAATAAGATGCTTTAACTAGATAAAGCAGTTATAGTTGCCATTTTTTATTCAACTATCGTCTTGACTACGCTAAACTACCGCGTTTTTCTATGTTTACCCTTTTATTAAGATATTTTCACTCATAACCAGGCTTAAAGATGAATATTTTTAGAATCATCTAAGGTACACGCAATAGGGCTAACTAATCAAATTAATTTTAAAGCAATTTAAAACAAAAAATTATTACGAAATCTAAAGAAGAAAGCGGGACTGAAGATTTCAAAACACGTTTGATGGCTGGAAGAAAAAGAGGGGTTGTAAGACGATAAGGAGAAAAATTTTCAAGCTTTCCTCGATATCCTTAGTTGTTTTGATCTCGCTTTCCTCACTAGTTATTGGATTGATATCAGTAACCTTGTACCAGTAGGCGTGGCCGAAAGGATTTTCTCTACATTATAATTTTTTTTTTGAGGAGTTGGATGTCTCAACTTGCTTTATTGAAGAGGAAAGAACTACCACTATAAATATTAAATACCCTTGTATATAAGACATTGATTCTACCTTTTGATAGATGAAGGTTGACCCTTCAGTGGTGACTTGAGCGTGATTTCCAACATTGATGAATGGTCCACATTAAACAGTTGATTTGATTAAAAATTTACTGCTCAAAAAAAAAAAAATCCGGTGAAGTAAATAAAGTTTCCCGGTCAATAAACAATATTGAAGAAGAAAAAAAATAATGATTTTATTATTAATTTTTATTAATTAACAACAGATTAGAAAATTTAGTGGGTTGTGCTTCAAATGATGGATGGATTTATATTTTACGCAAATTATAAACATTAATTTTATGATTTTTTTAAAATTTTACATTAATTTTCTTTTTTTTTATAGCTTTTTTTAAAAAAAAATTATTGCTACGAAATCTTTCTTTACAATTTACTTTAAATATTTTTAAAAAGTGAAAATAATCTAAATTTTTAAATGTGAAATCTTTATGACAGACATTCATTTTAATGCAAACTGATGTATAATCTTTCTCAATAAACTTAAGTGTATCAAACCATTTAAAATCTGTATTTAGTATGTGTTTTGTAATTATTCTTAGGTGTGTCTTTAAACACTTATTTGTGTTTCGTAACCAAAAAGGAATTTTTTTTTTAAATAGGATAACATTTTACTTTCTAGTCAGGGCTCGAAAAAACTCAGAAATTTTACCCGTCCCCGAGGACGACTTGCCCAACAATGTACCCGTCCTCCTTTGAAACTAGCCCGTAGCTTCTAAATAAATAAAAATATAATTTTCTCTTATGTATTACAAACATTTATAATAATTTTCTCTTATTTATTACAAACATTTATGTAAATTTACACAATGAATTAGTAGTTACTTGGATTATATTATGCAGTAATAAACGAAATACTAGGTTAATAATAGTAACCTAGTACGTATTTCTTTTATGAAATAATTTAAATGACTAAGGTCAAGTTATCTGGAATGTCAATTTATCCGAGGGTACTGCGTTTTTTAAATGAATCAAACATGACGTTTGCCAGTTCTACAATCAAGCCAATGATTTACAGAGGTTTCTGCATAGAAATCGGAAGGGGGTTTTCCATTTAGGTAGATGTTCATAATTACGTTTAACGCTTCTTGTTTAAGACCAGTAAGTAATGTGGGTTTTTTTTCTCTGTAAGTTCATTGCTGAAAAGCCCCTTTCAAACACTGCAGTACTCCCAGACAGAGAAAACATCAATTCTAATAACAAGAATTGAAAATGTATCACGAAAATTAACGGGAAAATGGCCGTCCACGCGGACGTCGGATTCGAGAAATTCGTTGCCCGCGGGAAATTTTTGACCGCCGAGGACGGGCGGACGGGCTGTTTTTCGAGCCCTGATTCTAGTGTTAAATTTACAATATTTTGTAGTCCCAGTTATATGTGAACAAGTAAGTCATTTTCATAAATATACAGGGTTATTCATAATTCCCACCGGGGTTTCGAAGCGTTATAGTAAAAAAAAGAAGACGAATATGAAAAAAAGAAACATGTGAAATTATTCCGAAACTATTCAAGTTTTACTTACATACATTACAGGTGTTCTATGTGTGAACCCTTGGTCACATGGCATACATCAATGCGATAGTCCAGTTCCGGCCCGGAGGGAATTATAAATAACCCTGTATTAGACAACATGATACATAAATAGCTAAAATAACGATAAGAGATGAAGTACACACATTTTTAGAATGGGCCCCGGCCGAAAATCCTGAAGGGTGAAGTTACGGTACTGACCTTATTTCTTCCCAAAAACCCTGTCAATTTTGACATCACTTCTAACATGGACTTTTATTAACTTGACTTTTTAATTCATCCTGTACGTAAATAAAAAAAATATTCTGGTTAAAAATTCCAAACTACAAGTATTGCTATGAAGTAAAAATTACATAGCATCCCTTTCCACATAACCCCCGCTGTTATCTCTCACGTGGTATTATCTCTTTTGTTCTACTTTTTTCTTTCAAATCCTTTCTGAAAACAAACTCATATTTTAGCCTACACCGGATTGGTTTTAAATTTTATATCGGGGGTGTCCGAATTTGCAACTGTGTACAAATCTACATTTCTTTTCTCACAGGGTAATTCCACTCTCCTAGAAGCGTTGATTTATCAGTCACTTCAATCCTTCGCCACCTGCTCCTTATCTCCTACTTTCTTTCCAGGAGTCCTTGTATATATTGTAAATAATTTTTCCGTTTCTTATTATTATCTTTCGTATTATTATCATCCCTATTTAATGTTTTATATGTATTTTGCGATTTATATTATATAACCCAGTTCAAATTTGTTAACTCATGTACTATGCGATTTCTTAATCATGCGATTATATGACGCTCCCCCTTCCCTTCCTCCTCCTTTTCAACCGAGATGAAAGAGCAGACAGCCTTATCAGGCTAGGTACTCTGAAAAAATTTAATAGTTACAGTTACAGTTTCCAGGATTCATAAAATACTACCACTACTCCGGACCCCCCAGAGTGATGCGCACTCCTCTCTTGTCGGAATTCTCGCCTGCAAGGTACTTTTTGTCCCCTTCCCTCACAAACCTTATCTCATTCATCCTCTTAATGTTCCTTAATAACCTCCTCGGTCACCGGTATCTTGTTTATACATTTGACCACCACTGGGATTTTTCCACTCTCATTTCCTCTCTCTCTCTCTGCTCACTCCTTTGAAGAGACTCGTGCCGCTCCGATTTCAGTCAGTGACGTCAAGGCGGCGATGTAACTACCATTCTTTTTTTAAAACTCATTTCGATGCATTCATTGTTTTCTATATTCATTTTGAGGTTTCTTATCTGACTGCAAACATTTAACAGTGGAAGTTAAATATCAGCTTGCGCGATAGTGACTGGCAAGAATTATTTTTAAAACACAAAATGAGGAAACTCAATTTTCCATGTTTTATTTCAGAAAACATAAAGGTGATATCAAATAAACTGTAAAATGTACTAGATTGCAATGAATTATGTTTCATGTTTTCTTTCTTTTTTCTTTCTTTCTTATTTTAAGAAGCTTAAAAATTTCGCCATTGAAATCGATACCGTCTCCACACTTTAAAATAGAAGGGGGAAAAATGTACAAAAAGAAAGAAAATAAAATCCTGAACTTCAAAAATAGTTGATTTTATTCAGTAAATTTTGTTCTGTTGAACCTAGTCTCAAAATGTTACTAAACATATATATATATATATTTTTTTTTTGATTTTGAAAGTTTTAAAAATGTTCCGAAAAACTTTAGTAGTCTAATTTTTAAATGCAAAAACTGCTTAAATTTGATAACCAGGTACATAAAGAGCTTTCAATGAATAAAAATAATTACATGAAATAACGGAATTTAGCTTGATAACATGCTAGTACACAATGAGAAAAATTCTTTAACCGACGCAGATCGGACACCGGTATTCCTTATTTTCAAGCTCTCTATTTAAAAGTAAAATATATATTTTGAATTCGAAAAACAATGCAATAGTTACTGAAAAATCGGTACTTTATACTAAAATATAAAATCCAAGTGTAAAATATTCAGTCATATTTCAAAAATTTCATTTTATAAATTACCTGTAATAATGGAAAATTAGGGTTGATATTTAAT
Source organism: Parasteatoda tepidariorum (assembly GCF_982258835.1). NCBI lineage: Eukaryota > Metazoa > Arthropoda > Arachnida > Araneae > Theridiidae > Parasteatoda > Parasteatoda tepidariorum. The sequence continues at coordinate 128,769,856 of NC_141755.1, read as the reverse complement.
AATGGTTGTAAAAAGATCTCCGCCCCCCCCACCTCAGCATTTGGAAAATTTTAAAGCAACTAAGGGAACCCTTTGAGCAGTTAATTCTTTAAATTTTGTTCTATTGAACCTAGTCACAAAATTTTACTCAAAATTTTTTTGAAAGTTTTTATTTTAAACTTTAAGAAACTTTATTAGTCTAATCTTTAAATACAAAAACTTTTTAAATTTGGAAACTAGGCGTAAAAGAGCTTTCAATGAATAAAAAGAATTACATAAAATTACGGAACTTAGTTTGTTAACCTACCAATACGCAATTCCTTAACCTTTGACGCAGATGAGACAGTTTCCCTTTATATTTTTGACACTGTAACTGCAAGTAAAAATATATTTCGGTATAATAAATCATAAAATCAGTCTAATGTTTACTAAAAATCTTAAATAATCTGAAATCTATTCTGAAATATATAATTCAAATAGTAGTTTTAATTTTTTCATTTATAGTCAAAAATTTAATAAGTGATTTTGTTAATTAAGGAAACTTCAATGATGAATTACTACTTCTTAGATGTAATTAATTTCTAATAAGTGTAAATTTGTAAATTTTGAAGTGAGCCGCGGTACAAGAATTTTACCTTTACAGCAGCAAAAAAAAAAAAAAAAAAAATGACATTCTCTATTTCATAACCAGAAATGATCAAAATGTTAAATATATTATTTTCATTTGTTTTGACTTTTATACTTTTTAATGAAAAATAAAAGAGTTAACACTTCATTAACTTTATTGAAAATGTGTGCACTTTAGTCAGTAGATTGCTTATCATAGTGGAGAATTTATAGAACTAAAATATTACGTTCTAATAATAATGGAAAATTAAAATTGAAATTTAGTAAAGGTTTTGACAAGGTCTCTTCCCAGCCCTTCAGCATTTGGAAAATTAGAATTCTGTAGAAACTGAGTGAACAGTTGATTTCATTTAGTAAATATTGTTCCATTTAACCTATTCATAAAATTTTAATTTTTTTTAAAGTTTTTGAAAGTTTTAAACATGCTTAAAAATTTAAGAAACTTTATTAATCTAATCTTTAAATGCAAAAACTTTTTTAATTTAATAACTTTGTTCAAAAGAGATGTCAGTGAACAAAAAGAATTAAATGATTAACAAACTAAATTCCGTTATTCTTTCTAATACACAATGAAAATAATTCTTTAACTTTTGACGCAGATGGGACATCGGTATTCCTTTCATGTATTTTTCAATCTCTATAATTACAAGTAAAAATATATTTTGTTATTTTTAATTCTAAAAACAGTTTAGTAGTTACTAAAAAATCGGTTAGATTATCGGTACTTGATACTAAAATAAAAAAATCGAAATAAAAAATTTGTAATATTTCAAAAATTTGATTTTGTACATTACATAAGTTTAAATGATGAATAACTGCTTCTTAGATCTAAATAACTGCAAATGAAAGCAAATTTGTAAATGGAAGTGAGCCGCTGTTTAAAAATTTTACCTTTACAGGAGCAAAAAGTACTGTCTCATTTTGTATTTTATGATAAAAATTAAAATGCTTAATATATTTTCGTCCGTTTTGAACTTAAAAAGGTATGAAATATATCTATATAACAAATTTTTGACAGTTTTCCACTGTTGTCGGAGCACTTATTGGCTGGAAAAATCACGTGGTAGGATATAGTTTTTCCATATTGTTATCAGCATAAAAAGTCAAAGGTATTGTTTTTCTATAAATATCTATAAATTTAAAACCTTTTTCTCTACTGCTATTATTACGCTTTTAATTCAAATTCAAGAGTTTAAGACTATGAGAATTATTTTCTTTTATTATTCTAACGGAATTTTGGACTACATTTTAAAATAAAGTTTATTAAAAAGTGTATTCTTATTAAAAGTTTTATAATTACTTTTCTGCAATCATTAATATATTGATTGTTATAAATACAGTTCGAGATTCCTTAAATGATTTAGAACTTAAAGATCAGCTTCATGCACAATGTGATGCAAGCAAAAATGATATTTAACTTATCCGCCCGTTTGGTCATATTAAATAATTGTCACGGACTCAAATTTGTTCGAGCAACAAAATGTTTGAACAGTATAAATGTTAGTTTAAAAACTGATTACTTGGAGAAATTACATCTGTTCACCAATAGATCTAAATATTTATAATACTAATAGATAATATTTGGACATGGAAATAGAGGCACAAGAGTAAGCAAACGGAATTATTTTTAGTACGTATATGTAAATGAATCATTTTAACTTTAGAATAAATACTGTTTCATCTCAATAAATAACAATTATTGCGAAGCAATCATAGGGGTTGGTGAGAGGCAGCGAAAGGGGGATCAGCCCCTTTCTGTTTTATGAAAATTGTGCGTCGAAGAACATAATCTGGATCTCAATTCTCAAGAGTATGAAGGAAAACAAATGTATATCAGATAAAAGCACATATTCTTGTTAGTAGGGAGAATTTTACAGTCGATGTTACTTGTTTGAATTCGATTTTTCACTAAGAAAAGTTCATGAATACTCTTTAAAGTTGTCAGGCATGGAAATTCTTCTAAATACTTGTCTAGTGTCTTAGCAATTAACTAAATTCGGTTCTGATGAAATCTTTGATAGCTATCTGTAAAGTATTTAAAGACTAGTTCAAGTAACATCATAATATTTCCCTAATGCAAATTTCAAATAAAATCTCAATAATAATATTCACAAATTTGTCTTATCTGTAAAGTGGTAATTTAAAACTGAACTTATTAGTACGGAAAAAGAAAATCTTATTAATACGAAAAATAAAACTAACCAATTTGTTCAAATAATTTTATTAAAACATTTTATAAATTGCATATATTTCAAATTGCATCTAGGCATTACATCTTACTGTCATTTACAAATTAGTTTTAAAACAATATCCTCCGTATTTTACATGGAGCTCTAACAACATTTACAATGGAGTTTTGGTTAGCAACATTTCACATTAAACTTGCGCTTTATTTACACATAATACGAAATATTAACATGGATTTCTTAAAATATACAAAATGCTATCATATATCTTTGATATTTAATTACACAATGCAAGAGTCAAATATTTTTAATCTATTGCAAATTCTCCTTGTAAAAACATGTATCAGAACAAAAAGAATGAACCTGAATGCATTAAAATTTAATTCTCAATTTTGTAATTTTAAATAGTATCTAAAAAAAAATCTTCAAAAAAAAAGGTTTTTGAAAAAATATTTTAAAATTAAGAAGTCTCTATTGCACCTGAAATTTAACTTCTGAAAAATTTTAAAAATTTAATTTTTCAAAATATAATTTAAAACTAATTTATATAAAATGCAGATTTGCACATTTAGGCTTTCACTAGATTAGATTTTAGACAGCAATTTTACATGAAATTGGAACTAGATTTTACTTTCAGTTCAAGTTATGAGACTATAAAATATAAACTGTTAATTTATAACTTTCCGAAGAGGGCAGTTAAAAGAGTAAATTTTTATAGAAATTTAGCTACGTTTTCTAAGAACGGATTTTTCACCTTTAGTCTGGCGTATAGTAAAATCCTGAAGATTTACTGCTACTTAGTGTTTCGAGCAAAAAATAGATAAAGTTTGATTTTTGAAAAGACGATCAGTATAGTGTCTGAAGAAATCGGGGAACTCTTGCGTTCGATAAGTCACTGTGGTATCCCTTTTATTATGTAAGAGTCAAAGCTCAACGAGCACACATCAAAAAAGAACAACTAGTTTCAAGTTCTTAAAACAAGACACTACCGTTACGAAGATTCAGGGTTTCTACACAGCTCAAGGATACTGATCCACCACAGAAGCGCACATGTGTGAACCGAGAAGCTCCGAAACGGCTGGACGAGTGTGAAACATGACGAGAAAGCAGAACGGCCGTCTACCACCTCCACGTCATATTCCACACTCGTCTAAAACATTCCGAAACTTCCGATTCACACTTGCACACTTATGCTGCAGATAGATATTCCCGAATTGCGCAGATCTACTATATCACCGACTATAACCGAGCTAATACTGGCTGCACTTCATTCAGCTGTGTTTCAATCGAAGTCTTAATATTTGCGTATTATTAGGCTTAAATTTGGTTCTAGACATTTATAAAATGATAATACAGTTGCAATTTCGATGTAGTATCTCAAAAGTTAGCCTAAAGGATCAGATGTTTACGATGGAATCTCTAATGGCATTACCATGTGAATTTGGTTACTTTGCTGCTCTTTGTTTGCTTTGAGTTAAGTGGTGCTATATTAACCGTTTGAGTGAGGGGAAGAGCTATCGCTTGTTATGCGCCAAAAATTCGGAGAAGCGCTATGTACCGAAAATTCTGAGACGTTGCTGTTGGTTAGTATAGGTTGGTTAGTAGTTGGTTGGTAGTAGTTAGTAGTAGTTGTTTAGTAGTGTTGTACGCATTTCATTCCGCACTAGTATTAGCATATATATAAGAAAACTCTTCAGCACTCAAACGGTCAAAAGTTGAACCTACATCTAAAAGTAGATAATGAGAATTTCATAGAAATTATACTTCAGACAATTTAACTTAATATAGGTAAACACTATTAGAGATTCCAAAAGCTGGTGTAACGTTTTGTATTATATGACCCTGATTACGTATCATTTACGACTTCTAATATATATAATTATCTTACGTGGCTCCCAAATTTTGGCTTTATTTCTCTTCCACCGGTGGAACGTTTGCTTTGTTTTGTTTACCTTACTATTTCTCTTACACGGCGAATCGACCAATGATTGCCGCTAAAAATGTCACATGCCAAACCTAGCTGAGGTGGCTCAACATATAGCGCTTTTAAAAACGGAAACTGAAATAACCAGAGAGCATCAGCTGCGGCAATCTCGTACTATTAAGCTAGGCAGAAGTGAGTAGTCTTTGTCGATAGATCTCTACTTTAGTATTTTGTCGAAAGCGCTTTTTTCCACGAATTTATATATTACGAATTTATTTGACAATTTTTGATTCATATCACGAATTATACTATAGCACATTTCTAATAGGTTTAACGAATTCCATGTCATTTATTTGAATCCAAATTTATTTTAATGACTTAGTATTTACTAAAAAGATGTAATTATTTTTTTTAAAAAAGTTGTTATATGGATTTGAATGATTGTTTTGAATTCTTAGAATTTTGTGCATTTGCAATGTACCTAAGTTAGTAGCGAGCGAAGCAAACCATACAAGATTGCGCAGAAATTTTCGGGGTTGGAGAGCGTTAGCGAGCAGGGGGCGCAGCTCACTAGTTCTATTGAATTTATATTTGCAGAGAACATTTCTCACCAGTTTTAACAATGATCCGCTTAGGATAGATCACAAATCAATACAAATTTGAAGATTAATGAATCATTTTTTGGAATTTGCAAATCTGCATTTCAGACAACATTTAAGGATTGAACAAGCTTTTTGTTATCTATGTATTAAACGCAATTGCAACTTATTATGAGAATCTGAAAATTATTCAAAATTTTGCTGTTAGATATAAAAATGAACACATTAAGAAAATTTGCTTATACTTTACCTTATAGATTATTCTGGTATCTGTTCAAATAGTAGATTCAAACTTCTATCCGAAATTTTTGCCCTCTCTGACCAAGAACCTATATTTTTAGCACTTTTGCACAAGATCGGTATAATTAAAAGAGATAGTTCAGTTTAAAAATAAGAGTTAGATTTCGACTCAAATGAGTGTTTCAAAAGTTCTCTATTTATTTACTTAGCACCATACTTACGATTTTTCAAATCTTAAATTGGCAACATTTAATTTATACGTGAATACGTTGAACCAATTATTTTTTTAAAAACACATAAATACGCATTTTGTTTTATTAGAAACATGAATGTTGAAAGATTTAAACCCCTTCCTTAAAAATATATTTTAAAATTTTAATAAATTATCTTGAATTTGGATAGGTCGAATAAATCTGGTATTTTTACTAAGTTAACATTCTTCGCATTAAACTAAGATTTGTTTTATTCATTTATACACTAAACGTATAACGATTTCATATACCCGCTAATAAATTCTGCACTGCTACGCTCTGCCAACGCGTTAAATTCAGAAATTAATTCAGATTTTCTTGCGTAACTTTGTAGAGCTAAAATATTATTTAACTAGGGCCTGGTTAGTCAGGCTCGGGAATTTAACATTTGGAACCGTGCATCCACTATGAGAATGTTATGGTTTGTGATAAGAGTAACTCTGCAAAAGAGTTACTCCGGGAAAAATTTCAACCATACGTCATTTTAACATGTTTTTATTTTTGATCAAATTTTACAGCCAATTAACATTTTTTCCTGAATTGCGCATAAGTGACCAATATTTAACACTTCACTTTTAATAAAATATTAACTAATTCAACATTTAATGAAAATAATTATTATAAAATTTTAAACGTTTATTTATATTTTATTCTTCAAAATTCTTACTGTAAGAAAATAATTCAGAAATGTGTAAGAGCATGGACAATTACAAGACTATGCATTTAAAAAAGATTCACGAACTAAGACTGTTTCAGGGTATTTATTGTTTATGTTGTCTTCAAAATTAAAGCTAGAAAGTTTAATTTGTGTTTTGTATTTTATTAATTTTAGCTTTTTGGTATAAGTAATAAGTCATCCAGTCTTAGTACAAATCACTAGTTCTAAAATGTCTTCCGAGTTAAGAATTTGTTTTAGTTTAAAAATAAAATTTTCAATTTCTGACTTCGTAAATAGTTATTAAAATAGATGCAAGTTTTTAAAACTTAATTGGTATCTTTAATGCACATGTGACAATTTTATCCGAATTAGAAATTTCAAAATTCGAACAAAGCTGAATTTCAGTATTTCTAAAAAAGTTTTTTCCACGCGATTTTCACTAAACTTAATAAAATAACTGAAAATGATCGAAACTGCATAACCCTAATTAAAAAAACTTTCTATATCATAATTGATAAAAATTTAATTTCAAAATATAAATTTTATGTATACTCTTAATATAAAAACTTTTACCGCGTAATTATGCCCCATTGTTTAAACTTATTTTGCCGCCGAGTCAATGAATTAATGTTAGCTTATGGATAAAATATATGTTATAGTTAGTATTATGTTAGTCTTATGTTAGTATTTAGCCAGAAATAACGTACATGAAATATGAATGCATAACTAAATTCCTTAAACATGAATTGCTTCAAATTTGCTCATTCAGGCATATTTACATTAAAAGGGAAAATTTTCTAAATTTATTTACTTTTTGAAACTATGGCTAGATAGTGTCACAGATTCTTTTAAATTTTTAAAATATCCTTTTATCACGTGCTATGCTCATAACCAGTTTCGGATAACTAAACTAACGGAATCATCCGTAATAAATATTGTTCAGTGTTGAAATTTTTATTTGAACAGATACTTCTGATACTGAATACGTATCAAAACAGCTAAAAATATTTAAGAGGCAATGAAGCAAATTGAGGCAAATCCATTTAAAGATTATCGTTATGCAAAAAGACTCGGCGGAGAAATAAGATTAAAAACAAGACTAGTTTTGTAGAGACCCATTTATCATTGTATTAAAAATATCTTATTAGATATATAATTTCAGTTTATCTTAAGAAATCAACTGGCAAGTTGAAATATTTTATTTACCAAAATTCTAACTTATCTAACATTTTCAGTGCATGCGATAATGTGTATAATTAGTTCGATCTACAGATAAAAATTACTGTTACGCCAAAGCGTGTTAGCGACCAGTTTCCTTTTGAGTGTAAAAATTATAACATTTCTTGAGCAAACCTAACGAGTTCCGCTACGCTAAATTAATTACTAGACAGTTTTGATTTTTCATAATTTTTTTATTAATAGTTTCGTTCTCAAACTTTATGTGAAGCACATTCTTTTAAATTTGGAATAAATACCTAAAATGGTTATTGCCTATAGATACTATAGATCGACAAATTATAAATTTAAATTGGTTTTGTGAAATTTATCTTAATACAGTTACGTAAATGAAAATAAGACCTAATGTGTGAAGTGCCAACTTAGCTTTGATAGCAAACAATTAATGTTGTACAGTTAACTAAGAGGAGAAAAATAAAATTTCAAAAATGCGATACTATGACGAGACAGCTAGTCTTTATAGCATGAAGGGTTTTAAATAATTTAAGTGATAGGTACACAAACAGACAGATCCGGAATAGTAAGATAAAATTGGTATTTCGAACAGTACGGGTTACCTTAAATACGAAAACTGGTATTTAATAGTATTTTACTGGTGAGGTGGGATCAATTGATAACTATCAATTTCATAACGAGTGTTTTATTAACACTAAATTTGATATTTTATGTACTAGTTTTCCGGTTTCTATGCATCCTGTTACCTCAAAGAGTTTTAAAATGTTGATTTAATAAATACCGGTTTTTACCCGGGCCCTGAAATTTTTTTAAAGATTAAAACAAGTTTAAGAGTTAGTTTATTTTAATAATATCCTGCAAATTTTAGGTACGAATTTTGTCTATCATATTAATTCCTCAAATCTTTTTTACTTAAGTTTTGCTTAAACTTCAGATTAAGTGTATTTTAACAGTTGACTTTGAAATTAACTCACCCCTTCCCCACACACACATTTACGATTCTAAAATATGAAAGTAACGCATGATGTATTTGGTGGAAATACATTGAAAAAGAATTTAAAAACTTGTAATACCAAAATTAAATCAGATATAAAATTTTATTCATCTAAATAAATTTCGTCTGAGAACCGAACGAAATTTTTAACAATTCTCTGAATTTAATGATTTGAATATAAACTGGCACACCAAAACAATTCTTTTGAATAGTAAAATTTTTAGATTTTAGTTAGTGTAGTGGACAATAGTTCTGAGGAAAACCACAGATAAATCGAAATTAGTTCTTTTGCGCTAATATTTAATTTTTCTTAAATATTATGTCATAGCTGATAACGAGCGATAGATAACAATAAGCTTGTCTTAATAATTTTAAGACTATTAACAGTACGTATATAGACATTACAGAAGGTGCATTTAAATTTTAGAGACTAAATTTAATTTAAAATATTTAATGGGTTAATATGACTCAAAATAATTTAAGCCAAAAAACTTATAGATATGATAAAAAGGAATATTTAGGTAAATAAGATTTAATTATTCTTTACGCTTAAGAAAAATCTCTGAAATAAACTTTTAAAAGATGTACACTTAAATTTCATATAATTTATAAATATATGTTTAAATTTAATTAAAAATAATTATAGAACTTAATTCTTATAAGAAAAAAATTTAAATTCAAATAATCAAAATATTGAAAATGGAATTTTCATATAATTCAAGGACAATAAAAATAAACCTCGTGTTAATTTGAAGAAATATGATCAGCGTTTCTGTTATGTCATGACGACTAGGCAACTGAAGTAGATCATCTTGGCAAACTACGATCCTCATGGCAACTAGGTCAGCAATGGACATCTTGGCAAACTACGATCCTCATGGCAGCCAAGTCAGCAATGGACATCTTGGCAAACTACGATCCTCATGGCAGCCAAGTCAGCAATGGACATCTTGGCAAACTACGATCCTCATGGCAGCCAAGTCAGCAATGGACATCTTGGCAAACTACGGTCCTCACTGCAGCCAAGTCAGCAATGGACATCTTGGCAAACTACGATCCTCACTGCAGCCAAGTCAGCAATGGACATCTTGGCAAACTACGATCCTCACTGCAGCCAAGTCAGCAATGGACATCTTGGCAAACTACGATCCTCACTGCAGCCAAGTCAGCAATGGACATCTTGGCAAACTACGATCCTCACGGCAGCCAAGTCAGCAATGGACATCTTGGCAAAAACTACGATCCTCACGGCAGCCAAGTCAGCAATGGACATCTTGGCAAACTACGATCCTCAAGGCAGCCAAGTCAGCAATGTACATCTTGGCAAACTACGATCCTCATGGCAGCCAAGTCAGCAATGTACATCTTGGCAAACTACGATCCTCATGGCAGCCAAGTCAGCAATGGACATCTTGGCAAACTACGATCCTCACTGCAGCCAAGTCAGCAATGGACATCTTGGCAAACTACGATCCTCACTGCAGCCAGGTCAGCAATGGACATCTTGGCAAACTACGGTCCTCATGGCAGATAGGTCAGCAATGGACATCTTGGCAAACTACGGTACTCATGGCAGATAGGTCAGCAGTGGACATCTTGACAAACTACGGTACTCATGGCAGATAGGTCAGCAATGGACATCTTGACAAACTACGGTACTCATGGCAGATAGGTCAGCAATGGACATCTTGGCAAACTACGATCCTCATGGCAGCTAGGTCAGCAACGGACATCTTTGAAAATATGGTTCCCAAGGAGACTATATGACGATGAAGTACTCAATGCAAAGCCTAGTTTTAAACATAAAACAAAATGTCCTTACTCTTATGGTCAAATTAACATAGGGATTTTACTTTAGTTAGAGGCAGTGTTTGATATTATTGGGTGAAGTTTTATAACTATTAGCTACGCAAATCTCAGTAAACCTCACGAGTCGTTTACAAAATCCTCATTTTACAAAATTCTTAAGAACTTGTAACTATGTCCATATCAGTCCGAACATTTAATTTCTACTCGCAGGACCTCTGAACTATATGCTTGCTTTTCAAATATTTATCACAGAGATCTATTAAGACAGACGAAATTTGAATGAGAACGAAATTTCAATTACCAAAAACTCTAAATAACCACGAAATTAAGAGATTTACAGTCAGATATTCGTAAAAGTTATTTTGGAGCTTTGGAGAAATTACCAAATTTTATTAGCCTCCTGATCATCGATAATTGGTTTTTATTGGTTGATAATTGGCTTTCATCAACAGAAGTATACAACCAAGTAACTAAATGACTCACAAATGCTTCACATTGCTAAATAGTACTTAATACTGTTACATTGCTGTAACTTGAAAGAGATTGTTTATAATTATAGAGAATATTAAAAAACAATTTGGTACGTATTTCATGCTATAACAAGAAAATTCAATTTTTTAAAAAAAAGTTCCATTTTTAAGTTTAAATAAGCTCTTTGCACTCAATTTCTCTTTAAATATAAAGATTTGTTAATTTCAACTCTATTTACATTTCTTTTTAGATTGTAGGGAAAAATCTACGCATTTTTCAACTAATTTCCATACTGAGCAGAAAGAAAGTTTTGAAAAAAAAAACATGAAAATAGTACCTTTATGAACGTTTTGGAACATTGAAATTACTATAAAATATGTTGCAGCTAGAAAATTTCAAAATAAGTTGGCACAAGTTTTTTTTTATTGATCTAGAGTGTCAAAAAAGTCTCATGGGATAGTCAAAATTGTAGAGCATGGAACTTATTCAATTTTCAGTTCAATGCAAAATTTTTATCGAGAAAAATGTTTTTCTAATAAAAAGCAAAATAACACTAATATTGTCAAATGTTTTATAAATTTTTGAGATTTTATTATGCTTTTTATATCATTTAATTATAAAATGGTCAAAGTTAGAAAATCGATTTAAGAGAGTTTCACGATTCTAGGAGTAATCCACTGTAGCCTTAAAAAACCAATTAAGAGCCGTGGTGCCCCCCCCTGAGAGTAAGCCTTCCAATGATGCTACCTAAGCATAGGCTGAGAGATACCAATTCTGCTCTTCGCTGTAACCGACCACAGTTCTGACGTAAAATATCCTCAGTCTGTTCATGGTTTAGAAGCTCGATACCATCAGACTGATCGTGGAAGGATTTACGCAATTTTTAAGACTTAAAATTAAATTTAATGTAAAGTTTAAAAATGTATGAAATATTAGTCAAAATAAGTTCAAAACTACACATGTTTCATGCCACGCTAAAGGCTCTACAGTAAATTCTAATTCATAAATTTCAAAATACCTAAATTAACGTTATTACCCGAGTTTTTAACTATTTTGTAATTTCAAAAAGAATTAACTATACGTTAATATTGAACCTTTAATGAAAAATTTAATATTCTTAAGGCTTGATAGAAATAACAAATTCACGCTTGCACCCTAGCTCTTAGTTCATCTCCAACATTATACAAAACCTACATGCAAAGTTTCAAGGAAGTCTAAAGTAAACTATTATGTGTCCTGGAGTAAAAAATCTACGTTCTGGAAATGCATTTAAATTGTAACAAAATTCTGAGGGCAAAAACTCGAAATTTTCAGAAAAGGATATGTCTTTATATAAAGTTTATATAATATATAATAACTTGAAAATTTAATTTTTTAATTTATTCAAACTAAAAAGGTTAAATTATCAAAGCTTAAAAATATTCAAGTGTCTTTACGAGTCTACTTTCATTTTCATTTGTGAGTGCGAAAAAATTAATATCATTTCAAAAGATGGATCAAAAATTTAAAAGGTTTTCAAAAGCGAACGTTCTAATGATGAAATGTTAAACAGTAGACTCATAGAATAAAATTTCTATTAAACAATTCTTTGATCAGATCAAAATAAATCTTAACTTCCTTACCCAATCTAAATCGGATAATGATGACCAACATTCTTCTGTATGGAATAGATTTTTAATCTAGCGTAAAAAACTTTGTGAAGTAAAGTATCAAACATCTATTTTCAGGTAGTTTCTTGGATCCTGCAAGAAAATGGGAAACCCGTCATTAAAAATATAAAATTTGTTGCATATACAGTGAAGTATGTTTTTATACTTTTAAGAAATATACTTCAAGTTCGTTGATGAACGTTTTATACTTATTACTAATAGAAAAATGAAATTAAACTAATACTGCTACAATACTAGTGTTCGATGCGGTTAACCATTTTGTAATCGTTTAGGCGGTTAACCTTAAATCTCCAATTCCGAGAAGAATTGAAAAAATAAAAGACTTAATATTTTAGTTCATTTTACAGTTCTCCGACAAATTTCTTGTCTGAATGAGATTTTAACTGTTTCGAATTTTTTAATCTGTTTACTTCAGAAGTAAATCCCGAATAAAATCATGAAATCGATTATACATAAAATGATAATATGCTAATTGATGATATTGATAATATGCAAGATTTTACAAAGAATCTTTTAGTACCTGGCCATATTAGAAGCACTCTAGGTAAAATTCATTATAATTAATCGCACCGGCTGAAGGTTATCACATTTGAGTAACTACATACGAACTAATTAACTGTATAACGATATTACACTTTCCTGATTTACGGAAACAGAAGAGGAGAGATCCTAGACATATATGGGGTAGCGAAACCGAATAAAAACGAAATGGACTTGTAAACCTATAGTTTGTCTACGGTAAAAACTACCCCCGCCACAAAGTCTGAGGCAGACTGCTGATATGGAAACAATAGCGCATTTCAAGGAGGGTAGCTTCTCTTCTCTCTAGGGCAGGGATGGGCAAACTGCTGCCCGCAGGAATGTTTTAATCGGTCAGCGGATAGAATTTTAACTCGCCGATAATATACTCGCCTTTTATAACAAAGTACTGATGACGTTTTTACTTAATCTATTTTTGTTCCACAAAACATAAATTGATGGTAATAGCAAACACATACAGCTTCAATTGGTAAAATGTTGCAAGCAGAAGTTCATAGAATAGCCGTAGATTGGAGCCAAAGAGCGGTGGTCATTCTAGAAGAGCAGACATACGAAATGTAATATTTCAGAAAAATTGACGAAAAATGGAAAATTTGACTCTTCAATTTTGTTCTTTATATTATTATAAAAGCTAAAATGGTTTTGTTACAAAAATAACATTTTAAATGCAACAACTACTGTATTTATAATTGTTGCATACACACTTGTACACACACACACCTTATTCAATTAAACAAAATTTTAAAGGTAAATATAATATAACTAGCATAAAAAAAAATATGATTTTCAATACATAAATTTTACATATACTTTACAGTATGGTATATCCCAAAACCCCCAGCCACATTTCCCTCACTCGACTGAAGTCATTATCGGTGAAAAACTAGAACTCATCAGGAAAATAGTGAATTCAGTGTTCTAAGCATATATGGCAACGTTACTTTTAAAAAGTAATGAGTAAAAGTACAAGTATTTTTAAAAAAAGTAACGATTTAAAAGTAGATTTCCAGGAAATCGAAAATTCAAAGTAACCTAAAATTTTATTGAATAATATCCTTATGTTCTTTAATGTTTTTGCAAAATTGCTGTTATTTATTTAATTATTTTTAATTTTGAAAGTTATGGACATTAATTTACTTTTAAATTCGGAAGATTATAATATAATTTTATAATATAATCGTATAATACAATTTTAAAATCAAATTTAATTTTAATATCAAACTTTTTATGGATTTGCCCGAAAAAGAAATTTTATCAATTGATTTTAATTTTTAGTTTATTATTTTTATTTATTTAAATTACCATTGATGTAAAATTGTTTTATTCTATAGAAACTAGTTTTAAAAGCACAAACATAAACAAAGCAAACACGGGGTTTCAGATAGCTTTGTGATCTTTGAGCTAGTAAAAAATAATTGAACGTGCAGTATAAGTTTAAACAGAACAGTCTACAGTTTTATTTTTAACAATGGCTAATGCTGAAGTCATGCGAGAAAATCATTTTCCGCAAAAACGCAAGCATTTTTTTAAAATTTTTTTTTTCTTTCTAGAAAGCTTACAGAGTTTTAGAAAGAAGTAACGATTTAATTTGGTATTTCCGTTACAAATACTTGTACTTTTTCCCTAAAAAAGTAACGAAAGTACTAAATTTTAAAAGTAACGAATTACAAGTAAAAGTACGCACTTTTTACTTGTACCGGCGGTACAAATAACGAAAGTAAAAGTACTGCCATATATGGTTCTAAGGTAGAAACGAACTAAGCTCGGACTTCACAAAGACTTTGTTTAACAAAATTAAAAGTTTATGCAACCTAAATTTTAAAAAAAATTTATAACACTAAACTCCATTATTAAGCTTGAATATACAATATTTTGGAATTTAGTGGGAAGTCTATTAAGTCTGAAACAGTCAAAACTTTATAAGTCAATTCAATATCGGAGAGGGAAAAAATTACTAAGTTTAGAAAGCAGACTGTTAGATACAGTATTTAAAGTATGTGCCATGTCTAGTATTCAAAAACTAATAATCACGTTAAATCCCGTGAAAATATATATATATATATATAAATAAAAGAGTAAAACTATTGTTTCGTAAAACTCAAGTCGTTTTTACTCAATAATCTAAAGAGAATTTTAACTAAGCGAAACTGATAATTTTAAAAGTAATACTCTAAATAAGCCAATATTTATCAAAATACTCGAAAAAGAACTATTTTTAGATTTTACAATTGAACCAAGTTAATAAAAGAGATATATTAATTATTCCGAAATTTAGGCAATTACAAGCATACCATCAATTATCTCGAAAAACTTTAAGTGTATGTAAAAGTAGCGAAAATTAGAAAAAGACTTACTGTAAAGTTCAGTAAAAATTACACCACACCTAGAAAGACACATGATTTCCTTCGTTGTATCTAAAATTAGACTAAATACACAACCAACTCACAAAAAAAAACTCACAACAACAAAGCAGAGATACGAAGAGCTCGTTTGGTACCAGTTTTGCCCCGTATTTTATATCCCTTAATATCGATAACGATTGGCAATTATTGTCTATCAAAGTCAAATTGAGTTGATGATGAAGAGGATCCATGCCACCCGCGTTTTTTGAGGCCGAGCGTTATCCCCTGCCAAAAGTTCTGTAGTGTGGAGGTAGCGGGTTCGAATCTTATCCTACCATGGATGTGTCTTCGTTCTGTCTTTATTTAAATTGTACTATCTGTCTTTCTACTTGATAAAGGTTCCGCAGAGGCATAGTTCCTAGCAGATTACCTAGCAGGTCAGTGAGCGGGTGGGTGACCATTTGGATTAGTCTGAGTAGGGACCAAGGGTGTGCTGCATGGGTCCTCGTTAAGCTGTTCCACCGTAAAGTGCTCGACTTCGCATCCCTTCTAAAGAGGATCAAAATTGTGATGGCATGTCTTCGAATTATCCCCAGGGATGTTTCCCAGACCGTCGCCAATTGTGCAGCTTTAGTGTGACGTAAATAAAGTACCTGTTTGATAAAGACTTAAAACCAGTGCTTGCGTAATTGAGAACATGCATGTAATTGAGCACACAAGTATGCATGTATCAATGAATAAAATACTCGTTTGTAATATATCTTCTGTGAATTGAGTGAGATGCGGTGACTTTTAAGGGTTGGGAAAAATTCTAGCAAAAGTTGCTGAGGAAATGACATTTTTAGAGAACGAGAAAAGGGGCCTCCCTGGATAAGTGATCTCACCATTCCACCAAACGCACTCTATCTTGGAAGTAACGGATTCCACCGCCATCCTGAATGTATCATTGCAATATCCTTCTCGAGTTTTTGTCCCGCAGTGAACTGATCGTAAAGACACGGTTTCCAATAGAATATCAAAGTCAAGTATTACTGGTTGAGGTCAGTAAGCGGGTGGGTGACCGCTTTGATCAGCCGGTGTAGGGACCGATTGTGCGCGATATCAGTCCTCGTGAAAATGTTCTACGGTAAAGTGCTTGACTTCGGATGCAAGCCGTCCCTCTACAGAGGATTAAAATTGTGATGATAGGTCTTCAAATCCCAGACCGTTGCTAATAACCCGATGTGCAGCTCTAGTACGACGTAAATTAAATACCCATCTGCCTATATCAAGCTTGAGCTATTTGTTCTTGATATTGACAAGGGTTGATGAGCCGTACTTTCAAATTAGCATACAAGCTTGCATATGCATTTGAAGACAATAAATAAATTAATAGAATGGTACAATATTTTAATAGACAACAGTTTGGTTGTTGAGCTCAGGGGATAGAGCGTTCGCCTTCCAATGAGGTGAACCGGGTTTGAATCCCACCAATGACTGATCGATACGAATCCACATTCGGTTTGCACCGACCACAGTGCTGACGTGAAATATCCTCAGTGGTAGACGGATCACTGGTTAGAGTCCCTTTGCCGTCAGGCTAACCATGGGAGGTTCTTGTGGTCTTCATCTCCATGTAACGTAAATGGGGATAGTTCCATCAAAAAGTCCTCCACGAAGGTAAAATTTCTCCCAGTACTTGATCTAGGAATCCCCTTTGTCTTCTGGTGACTAGTATGTCTAGTAGACTAGTATGGGGAGACTAGTAGTCCGGAGAGGAGTATGCTTTCACCATTCTTTTTCTTTGAAATTTTCATATTACAATTGTTTCTTAGGTATGGTAGTATAGTATATTATAATAAACCTGACCGAGTTAGAAAATTATAGGTTAATGCGAAGGGTAGATTTGGATACAGTTACAGTACACAAGCAACAAATTGTTCATTTTAACGCTTTTAGTGATATGCGTACTTAGAAAAAGAGAAAAATTTTAGGAATATTTTATTTGCGTTACGAGATTGTAAAATAAGTTTTTTTTTTTTTTTATAAATATAATTTTTAAATATTGATCATGTGCGAGGATCGAGCCCAGATATATTTGTCTATAATTATTTCCTTTAAAAAGGTAGTTTAGAATGTTATAATACAACACCTGACCGAGTTTGAAAATTACAGCTCAATATTAATGAGCGATATGGGCCTTATATATATATATATATATATATATATATATATATATATATATATATATATATATATATATATATATATATATATATATATATATATATATATATATATATATATATATATATATATACAGTATATGAGCAACAATTTCTCTATTCATTGAAGTCATTATTCCCGCTTAAAAAATTTATACTTGCATATCGTTGGTCCCCCTAATTTTATTATAATTATTTCCTTTAGCACTGCATGTTATAATATAATACCTAGCTGAGTTTTCAAATTATAGATCATTTTTAAGGGCAGACATGGGGCCATATATATATAGACACACACACTATTCAAGCAACATAATCATTTTAAAGCTTATAGTATACGCACTTAGAAAAGAATTAAATAAAGGAATATTTTATTTACTTTACAATATTGTTAAATAATTAAAAAAATAATAATTTATGCTTAATATTATTTATTAATAATGACAATATTCGGGATTCAAACCAAGTAACCACGGATCTTATGATTTTCGATTTCATGTCACTTAGCACAACCGGCCACCGTCTGATCGTTCGATTTGTAAACAAGTTTATGAGAAATTTCTGCTGTTTATCAATGGAACCATTTTGTGCTGTTGTTGTTGTTGTTAATTTACGTCGCACTAGAGATGCACAATGGGCTATTGGCGACGGTCTGGGAAACATCCCGGAGGATGATCCGAAGACATGCCATCACAATTTTGATCCTCTGCGGAGGGGATGGCAACCCCGCTTCGGTAGCCCGACGACCTGCGCGCGTAGTCGAGCATTTCACGGTAGAACAGTTTAACGAGGGCCAATACCGCACACCCTCGTTCCCTACGCAGACTGATCCAAGTGGTCACCCACCCGCACACTGACCGCAGCCATTGATGCTTGACTTCGGTGATCTACTGGGAACCGTGTCTTAACGATCAGTCCTCTGCGGGACCATTTTTTGTGCATCATTGTGATTTCCCGAATTTCTCTCTATATTAGAGCATGGTATAATATAATACCTGACCGAGTTTGTAAGTTAGAAGTAAATATAAAGGAAAGATTTGGGGCTATATAGATGTGAGCTACAATTTCTCCATTTTAACGCTATTATAGGCACTTTGAGGTATATTCATACATACTTACATATTGTGGGGCCCTTAATTTGTCTACAATTATTTCCTTTAAAAGGGTAGTATAGTATGTTATAATATAGCGCCTGACCGAGTTCGAAACTTGTAGCTTAATATTAAGGTAAGTTACGGGCCTTATATATATATATATATATATATATATATATATATATATATATATATATATATATATAAGCAACAATTTCTCAATTTTAACGTTATTATAGACATTTTATATATATACATACAGACTTACATATTGTACCACATTGTGGACTCCCAAATTAGTCTAAAATTATTTCCTAAGAATTAATTGTATAGTTTGTTATAATATAACCCCCAATCGAGTTTGAAAGTTCTAGAGGAGATATATACAATAATTTTTTCATTTTAGCGCTATTTTATGCACTAAGAAGTATACGCATACTTTCAACCCCATATTCTAGGTCTATACTTATTTCCATTAGTATGGTATGCTATAATTTAACTCTTGACGTTGTTTGAAAATTGCAAAATAATCATATGGGGAGATATAGAATCATTTATATCTACAGTATTTAAGCAACAATTTCTTCATTTTTACGTTTTGTGTAATTAACGCACTTAGAAAAGGAAAAAGTAATACTTAAAAGTATAGGAATATTTTAAAAATAATACTCTTAAGTATGCGTTTCAATCCATTAAAATAAATACACAGATTTTTTTTGTTTACTGAATATGGTTGTTCAATATGGATCATGTCCGGACAGTTTGTGGCTTCATACCACTAAACCCTGACCGTCTGACTTAGAACAAGTTGTGTATGTGGTTAGTTATAACATAACACTCGACCGAATGTAAAAGTTATGGGGTAATAGAAATTATTAAGGGCCATGTACACTAAACCTACAATAATAGAAGAGACACTTTCCATTTTTGGCATTTTTTTTTCAAAATTCCTCAAGAAATACTTCAAAGATTATTTAATAACTTTAGAGATGCGATTTTTACTCGGCAATAAGATTGAAAGTTTTCAAAGGACCCTGAACCATTAAAGGCTTGAAATTCTACCAAAAGTTATTTTAATTTTTATACTTGGAATTACCAAAAAAAAAAAACACAAAAAATTAAATTTATAATGTGGCAATCTTAAAAATATATCAATTTTACTCAGTTTTAAAATTCACTCGATATCATTAAATTTTAAACTTTTATGCTTTTTAAACTTTTTTTTAAATTTTTTTTGCATAATTCGAAATGATCTTGAAATCACTAGGTATATATGCTCTCGCTAATACAACTGTTATCGTTTATAACTGTCAGTGTTCAACGTTGTAACCTTGTAATTTCGAGCTAAGGTCAGAAGACAATCAAACTACTAGATTAAAAATTGGGAAAGACTAAACCTTTGCGGTAGATTTTTTGATAGAATTTAATAGCCTTTGCGTT
Source organism: Parasteatoda tepidariorum (assembly GCF_982258835.1). Taxonomy (NCBI): domain Eukaryota; kingdom Metazoa; phylum Arthropoda; class Arachnida; order Araneae; family Theridiidae; genus Parasteatoda; species Parasteatoda tepidariorum. The sequence continues at coordinate 128,749,637 of NC_141755.1, read as the reverse complement.
ACATGAAGAATAAAACCACGTAAACCTCTCAAATCAATTTAAATAATTTTTGCTGATATAGTAACAAAATCTTTAGTATGTATTTTACTTGAGTCATTTTACGGTAGTTAACAAAATGCACACATTTCGTCTATTCACTTTACGTAGAAGTTTTGATTATAAAATATGAAGTAAATAACATTATTTATGAAATGAGTCTAGATTTATGTTTTTATAGCAAATGTACACTTTTGGTCGATTCATTTTACAAAGAAGTTTTGATTATAAAATATGAAGTAAATAACATTAAAAAAATTTGTTTTAAATAATAAAAAAAAAATTTTCATTCTCGCCTAAATAATTTTAATCAATCCCAAATGTGTCTTATTTTTGCCTTTTTTTACAAAGATTCTGAAAATATATTATAAATATATTACAAAATTCTAAAAAAATATATAATATATGGTCGAAACAGAACGCCTTATGAAACAAAAACAATATTTTTACATTATTTTTAGATGTCTTAGATTTTTATAATGAATTTTCCATAATCCCCAGAAGAATTCTAGAATCCTGGTCAAAATAGAAGTTAGAGAATGATAGTCTATACGGATCATAACATTAGAGCACCCAAAAAAATGAATAATTAGATCAGAAAGTGACGAATAACTGAAGAGAAAGGAGGCGAGATAAAAACCATCCAAAACCTGTTTGATTTACGGAGGTAATTGAGAGGAGGTGAAACACGATAATTAAAAAAACGTGTAATTTTAATCAGGTCTTTCGCAATCACTTTGTAACTGAGCTATTTTTACCAAAAAAACAAGTTTTAGGTGAGAATTAGGCTAATTTTTTACATAGCAGTTGACATTTTTCGCAAGCGCTAAATCTATGCGTTATCAATATTTTTTTGAATGAGTACTTCTGTAAAACTGTATTATATGCATCTTGATATTTAGTTGTATTTTTGTTAGAAATGGCAAACATATATCAGCAGAGAGACTTCACGGGTTATTGAGCATCCACCAAGCGTAACAGGGCATTTTAAGTACCGGGTTCGATTTCCATCCCCACCGTAGATGTTTATGAAGACACCTTGTAGCATATTCAAGTCAAAATTCTTGATGGTCCCATCAAAAAGTTTTCGTGTTTAATGTTGGCTTCATCCCGCAGTAGACTGATCGTTAAGACACGGTTCCCAGCAGATCACCGAAGTCAAGCATCACTGGCTGCTGTCAGTGTACGGGTGGGTGAACACTTGGATCAGTCTGCGTAGGGACCGAGGGTGTGTGATACTGGTCCTCGTTAAACTGTTCTACCGTAAAGTGCTCGACTTCGTGTTCAGGTCGTTGGGCTACCGAAGCGGGGGTGCCATCTGCAGAGAATCAAAATTGTGATGGCATGTCTGCGGATCATACTCAGGGATATTTCCCAGACCGTCGCCAATAGTCCATTGTGTAGCTTTGGTGTGGAGTAAATGATCTACAACAGCATGATGGTCACCATCATCAAACATTTTCGTGCTTGATATGCCAACAGACTTCCTCTATTCCGTGATGGAAAATGCAACTTTAATACTATTGGTGGTAAACCATCAAGAGAAGTTTGATTCTCATGAACCAATAATCCATGTTGTTGTTGCTCTTCATTTACGTCATATATATATATATACACATGCATTTGTATAACTTAACGATTATTATTAACCTTTCTGATGATCTTCTTAAAATAGTAATTATTTTTATTTTGGATTTTGCTATCCTATATTACTATATTTAATATGATGCTAAAAATATTACACATTACAGTTCAAAAATTTATCCTATTGATTTAAATTACCAACAATGAGTAGAAATTGTTAGCTTCTATTTTTACCAAAAGGAATTATATAAACTGGTGTATTTGATTTTCATAATCTATTACTGATGTAATATATATTGTAAGTAACCATATTTTAGCATATTTTCTCTTATTTTAAGCCCATATTTTGGCAATCTCTCTTTTTCAGATGGAAAATTATTTCACACAAATGCAAAAGATAGTAGACAAACGGTTAACTAGCTCTAGGGTCAGGTTCATGTTGCAAGATGTTATAGATTTAAAAAGGGTAAGTCATTAAATACCATATCAAATTACCACTATAAGTTTTGTTTTAGTTTAAAATTGAGTATTTAAATTTGTTTTTGTCTTTTAGAATGATTGGGTTCCTAGATGAGATGTAAATAATCCTTAAAACTATTGATCAAATTCACAAGGAAGCTGAATGTGAAGCACTTGGACAACAACAGAATCTGCAGAATATGTTCTTCCAAAAAATGTAAAAAGTTTATTGAACTTTAATTTCCCTTTTTTAAGGTATTTAAATAAATATTCAAAATTTTAGTCAATGTCATAAGTTCAAAAGTGAATGATTATGAATTTTAAGTAAAAATGAACGCTTGTAAAGGAGTGTTTAAGGTAAGTCATTTCGTTAAAATGAATAATGCGAGTAGATCTCAAAAAAGACAGTAGCAGAGTGAATCGATCGAACAAAAACATTAATTCTTCTTTTAAACATAAAACAAGATATAAAACTTTAAATATGTAAAGAAACAATCTCTAATAATGAGGAGTAAAATATGCGATTTTAGATTATTCCTTATTAAATCTATTCACATCAGGCCAACCGAATATTGGGCGAAAAGGCCGTATGCTGTATACCCTGAGGCAGAATCGTAGCGACACGGTGACATTGTCGCAGAACGTTAGAGTTCTTGAAGAATGATTTTTTCTTTTGAAAAGTGAAAATAATTGCTTTTCTTCAGTTTACTTGTAATATTTTAATCCTGCCTTTATGTTCCGATTGTATTTTTTGGCAGTTACTGATATTGATTTTCACATGGATTTGTCCCGCAGTGAACTGATCGTAAAGACACGGTTCCCAGCATTTCACCGAAGTCAAGCATCACTGGCTACGGTCAGTGTGCGGGTGGGTGACCACTTGGATCAGCCTGAGTAGGGACCAAAGGTGTGCGGTATTGGTCCTCGTTAAACTGTTCTACCGTAAAGTGCTCGACTTCGCGTGCAGGTCGTCGGGCTGCCGAAGCGGGGGTGCCATCCCCTCTGCAGAGGATCAAAATTGTGATGGCATGTCTTCGGATCATCCACAGGGATGTTTCCCAGACCGTCGCCAATAGCCCATCGTGCAGCTCTAGTGCGACGTAAATGAACAACAACAACAACACGTGGATTTTAAATATCCCGATATATTTCAAACAATATGGAAAATTTGAATCGCGCATTTGAGTTAATACACTGCTGGACAATTGCTAAGGACGGATCACAAATTGCAATGTAGCATAACATTAAGCGAGACTTGTTGCCTAGTAGGATAAAATATAGTTGCCACACTGTTCAGACATTAGAATAAAGAATATTCATTGTTCTGGAAAGTACAAAAGCTATGAAACATCTGAAAGAAAAAAAAATGCTCATTTGATGCTGCGTACGGAAAAATGGAACAATGCATCAAAATGTCAGCAGGCAACTTGAAGAAAGGTGTCAGTACGGGATATGTCCTCCATGTAGTGTGATGCAACATTCTACACGTCGTATCATACTTTGCACAACATTACCCAGCAGCTGTTGAGGCAATTTATCCCATTCCTCTGTCAGTGCACGGATGAGGGTGTTCTTGTTTGTCGGAGGATAGTTTCGACCAGCAAGTTGCCTCCCCAAAGCATCCCAAACGTTTTCAATGGGGTTCATATCTGGAGAACGTGATGGCCATACGAGGCGTTGAATACCCTCGCTGTCTAGACAATCCTGAACAGCGAGTGTTCGATGACATGTTGCGTTGTCGTCCATAAAAATAAATTTATCACCGACAGCACCACGGAAAAGACGAACATGAGGAAGTAGAACTTCATCAATGTATCGTTGGCCTGTCATAGTCCCATTCTCAACCACATGTAGGAGCGTGCGGCCATTGATCATGATGCCGGCCCACACCATGACACTGCATGTCGGATATCGGTCCCTTTCCTGGATATTTTCTGGACGATAACCAGTACCACTCTCGCGCCAGATCAGTTGGCGTCTACAATCTGATGACAGACTGAACCTACTCTCATCTGAGAATAGTACGCATGCCCAGTCCTGTTCAGTCCAATTGTGATGCTCACGACACCATTGCAAACGGGCAGTACGGTGCTGTCTGGTCAATGGGACACACACAACAGGTCTGCGGGCGTATAGTCCTCCTCCCCTCAAACGTCTGGCAACAGTTTTTCGGGAGATCTGCTTTCCTGTGGCAGCAAGAAACTGATTTGCCACCTGCTGAGCTGTGGTGCGCCTGTTCCTTTTTGCTGATAGGGCGATGTATCTGTCTTCTGCAGGCGTCGTACTTCTAACACGACCTCCCCCGTGCCGCCTACTACACATTCCAGTAGTTTTGAATGATTTCCACAGCCGTGAAACAACGCTATGAGCGATGTCGAACTCCCTAGCAACATCTGTTATTTTTCGCCCTTCTTTGATCTTTCCAATAATTCGGCCACGCTTAAAATCATCTAAGTGATATCGGGAAGACATGCCGAAAATTTCAAGTTTGTCAACTAAATCTTTCCTGTAAAATTTTGACTTGAAACAACAATTCTCCACACGCGTCAAAACCTTTAAAGCTCTTATCAGCGCTATCACGTGATGAACAGACGTGGAAAAAAAATTTGCATACGCATACTTCTTCTTACTATATCCCGCACTTATTCTAATTTTCCACATTTCGCTTCCTTTAATTTTATGGTTGCTATGGATGATAGTGTTATCCGTCCTTAGCAATTGTCCAGCAGTGTACTTTTTTAAGGCAATGATTCTGCCAAATTTTGTGCAGCTATTGCTATTAGTTAGTTATACCTTAGTTTTTAAATCCGATATTTTTTATACAATATTATTTATTACAGCAACCTAATCTCGAAACAAAACGTGCTTTTGAGGAGTCCGATTAGCGTGATTTTGTCGTCAATCTTTTTCTTCGGCAATTACCACTGAGTGGATTTCATGATTTTTATTTTTATTACTGTGATGATTCTTTACAAAATGTGAAGAGAGAAATAATTTGTGTGTCCCCTCCCCCTCCCAACAAAAGGCGAGAATGTCACCCATAATATTAGAATAAAAAATTGTTACATGTTCAATTAAAGAAATTATATAGTTTTTTTTCTTTGTAAACACAGCGCTTTTATTATTTTAAATTAGTAACATAAGTGTTTGCTATTATTGAAAGTATCTTGGAGAAAGATATTAGTGATAGAGAGTTTTGTTGTAGATAGCTCGAAAAAGTTCTGCCACAGGGGCTGTATAGGGACTAAATGTTCTATAGTCACTATACAGCCCCTGTTATAGAACATTTAGTCACTATACAGCCCCTGTTCTATAGCCACTATACAGTTCAGTGGCGTAGCGAGCTTAACTCGCGCCCGGGGCACAATACCCTTTTAGCGCCCCCCCCCCCATTCGAAAACCATATAATACGAGTATTATATGTAAAATATACTCGCAAATAAATAAATAAACAAAGTAAAATAAATAAAGTCATAGACTCAAGCTAGGCTTTAAATTTGAGACAAAAAATGTAGTTGAGAGAACAAGACTAGATTTTGAAATGTATATGATCATCTAGAATTAGTTCAAAGATATCTATTATTTATTTTGCATATTTATAAAGAAATATTTTAGAAACACGCAGTTTTAAAACAATAAAAAAGTAAATATTTATTATCTCTAAGGAGATACATATATTTAATAATCATATGATTATAATACATTAATAAAACTAATTACTATGTCTAAATTTTCCGTGTTTTTGATGAAGCAAATGTATTAATAATATCATCAAAATTGATCATTTAAAATTTTTCTCTTTCCACACTTAAAAATGCTATGTCACTTAGGCGATCTGTCAAAATTAATTTTAATTTGCTGAATGAACGTTCGCAGCTAGCAATTGATACTGCGATAGTCAGGAGTTTTTGAAATGCCGCTATCAGATTTGGAAAAACATCTTCTCCATTCGAGATTGATTATAAAAGTAAGAAATTCTAATGGAGTTTTAGGTTTAATTTCTTTTCTACTGCGGAGTAACATTTTGCTGTCATATACTTTGATAAAAAGTTCTATTACATTGAAATCTGTATTATAAAATTCACCCGGATTTTTACAATTTTTTTTCAATGTCGTTATCAACATTATCCTTGTTTAATAAATTTTCAACGTCTAGTAGAAATCCAAATTTGAAATTAAAGTCACTTAATCGTTTACACATTTCTTGTTGGAGACGATCAAAAGTGCTTTCCATAACGCGGGGAAATTTCACTTTCTGCTGAATGACCACCATAGCCAATTCTCCAGGCACGTATTGTTGTATCCATATCCCATTTTTCACAAAGAGACTCTGCTTTTTCTATTGCCACTTTACAGAGCTCGTCTCAAATTTCGGCTAGTTCAGTCGGTAATGATTCGAGATCATGGAACACTTCTCTAAAATTCATTCTAGGATCTTGTAATCTGAGCTGCACACGATCAATCCTTCTTAAGATTTCGTACCAGAAATGAACTAAAGTTATAAAACTAAAGGTTAGTATATTTTGCAACAGAATTGTAGCTTTACTTCTGTTGTCACTTGTAGTGGTAGTGTGCTCTGCTAATTTTTCTATTAGTTCTTTTATATTCTATAGCCCATAGATGATAACGACAACCGCTTCTATTCTGGCGCTCCATCGCTTTTCAGATGTGTGACCTGCCATCACGGCAGCATTATCGCAAAATTGTGATCTGCAGTTTGTTAATGAAATTTCATCGTAATTTAATTTCTCTAAAATTGTATTTTCGATCGAGGTTGCATCTTTAGCATGTATTTCAATAAAACTCAAAAAAGATTCTTTGATGGAAACTTTTTTATTGATAAAATCAGCATCTACATACCTAGCGACTTGGGACATTTGTTCTCGATGAGAGATATCAGGAGTTGAATTAAACAAAAGTCCATAATATTTATTTCTTTTGATATCGTTTATTAGTTGATTTCGAACTGTAGATGCCAAAGATGATTTTGTGGTTGTAGTTCATTTACGTCGCACTAGAGCTGCACAATGGGCTATTGGCGACGGTCTGGGAAACATCCCTGAGGATGATCCGAAGACATGCCATCACAATTTTGATCCTCTGCGGAGGGGATGGCACCCCCGCTTCGGTAGCCCAACGACCTGCAAGCGAAGTCGAGCACTTTACGGTAGCACAGTTTAACGAGGACCCATACCGCACACCCTCGGTCCCTGCGCAGACTGATCCAAGTGAGTCACCCACCCGCACACTGACAGCAGCCAGTGATGCTTGACTTCGGTGATCTGCTGGGAACCGTGTCTTAACGATCAAATAATTATTCCACTGCCAATCAGTCCACTGCGGGACGCCAGAAGATGAATGAATTCATTTGTGGTGACAAATATGAGAACAACAAATTGTCCTGTTAACAAATTTTTTCATACTCCATTCACTTAATAATAGAATCGTCGAATAGATGTAGTAAGTAATCTTATTTGATTTATTACTTACCAAGAATGCCTTGAACTTGAAAGGTAATAACATAGTGAAATATACAATATAATTTATGCTGACATTAAACTTATATACAACATTTAATAACATTTCATTTTTATTCTAAGCAGAGTGCGATGACAAGGACGTGAATTAAATATTGAAATATATTTAATATGAATATGAATTTAATATGAATTAAATATTATGAGTAATATTTATGAATTAATATTTATTATATTGCACTGGCACTAATTTAAAATATATTTTCCAGAAATCAATTATAATAAAAAAAAAAATATCCAGCAATTTTTTGTTTTGCGGACCATTTGGCGCCCCTTTGTGAGTAGCGCTCGGGGCATGATGCCCCCCCTTGCCCACCCCTCGCTACGCCACTGATACAGTTCTATAGTTACCATACATCATCAGAGACAATCAGGGCTCGAAAAACCGCCCGTCCTCGGCAGTCAAAAATTCCCCGCGGACAAGAAATTTCTCGAATCCGGCGTCCGCGCGGACGGCCATTTTCCCGTTAATGTTCGTGATAAATTTAAATTTTTGTTATCTTACAAGAGTCTAGCGCCTCACTTTTAAAATGACCCTCTAATCTCAAAATACAGCAACATACTGCGCAAGGTGGAATTGATGTTTTCTCTGTCTGAGAGTACTGCAGCGGTTGAAAGGGGCTTTTCAGCAATGAACTTACAAAAAAACACATTACTTACTGGTCTTAAACAAGAAGCGTTAAACGAATTTATGAACATTTATCTAAATGGAAAACCTCTTTCAGATTTCTGTGCAGAAACCTCTGTAAATCATTGACTTGATTGTGGAACTGGCAAGCATCATATTTGATTCATTTAAAAAACGCAGTACCATCGGATAAATTGACATGATAATTGACAGATAACTTAACCTTTGTTATTTAAATTATTTCATCAAAGAAATAAATTATTTCACAATCGAAATACTAGGTTTTACTATTAGTAACCTAGTATTTCTTTTATCACTGTATAATGTAATCCTAGTATTTGTAATCCTAGTAACTACTAATTCATTGTGCAATTTATATAAATGTTTGTAATAAATAAGAGAAAATCATATTTTTATTTATTTAGAAGTGACGGGTTAGTTTCAAAGGAGGACGGGTACATTGTTGAACAAGCCGTCCTCGGGGACGGGTAAAATTTCTGCGTTTTTTCGAGCCCTGGAGGCAACCATTTCCTTATACAAAAAATATTTTGAATAAATGGCTTAATATTAACATTCTGAATAAAATTTCATTGTATGATAAAATTTTGTGTAAGGAAACTATTTTTTGTAGATTGACTCCACTTATTCAGTTAGTTAATAATTTATGAAGCAAACTATATACTATTGCAATCGCACTATTTCCCACTATACCTCTGCATTATACTGGAAAAAAATATTTTTTCTAAGATTTTTTATATTGTGAAACGCTGTTTATTGTAGATTTTGCTGGGTTTTCTGGTGGTTTACTATACCTCGGTCAGACATAAGTTTTCTGTTGTTGTTATTTATGCCACTTGCCAATACCAACAATGGAAAACCAAACGAATTTCAGGCTGAGGGTTCATGTCTTGTTTTTCAGCGGTGCAATTTATGGCCAAGAATAAACTTTCAGTCACATACCTGCCACAGCCGTTTTTTTTCAGGAGGGCCCATTCATACTCCATTCATTCAGCCACACTGAATTGTTATCGGACCTTGGAGGTCTTTGTGATCCTGAAGGATTTAATGCTTTTTTTTACTCTAAAATACAAAGTGATTAAAAAATTACAGAAAATGTATATATTCCCTTCTATTGAATTAACATCAATGCTTCAGAAATGTACATTCACATATAATTTTAAACACAACAATAATTTTATTTTTAAAAGTGAGACAAAAATAATTATGCATTAAATAGAAATGATCTTTTATTTAAAAAAAAATTAACATAATGTTCTGAGAAGAAATTCTACAACATAGGAATTCAAATTAGCATTTGGTGGATGTATAATGTCAAGGAGAAAAATATTTTTTTTACATAACAAGGTTTTCAACATATTGAGTGCATACTGTAATACACAATTCTCATTGCATAATGATATATTTAAGTAAAAGCTTAATCCTTAACTAGAAAATATTCTTTGATTGTTGAATAATTTTCCTTCTATGCATTTTTTAGGAGATATGTCTTAACAAAACGAAAATAAATTATATAAAAGCTGACTTTTTTTCATAAGAATTTGCAAAATCAACAATACTGCTCATAAGTCAAACAATTTAAAAAGGTAGACATTTCTTTATATTGCGGACAATTTTAGTTACAATAACCAGATATTATAATAATAATTTTCATTTTTATCCAACTTTTATATGGGGTAGAAAATTCTTCATTGATGATACCACTACAATTCATTTATCAGTAAAAAAAATTGTGACAATTTATTACAAGTTTCCAGCCAACATTAGCTTCTATAAGTACGTCTTGGTATAAAACAGGACCTAGAATAACACAACAATAAAACAACATATTAACATATACATAATCGCATATATTTGATAAACAGATTAAAACTACATCTACTAATCAATAAACGCTATCTAAATTAATTTGATTTAAATTGTTCGATTTTAAATATCAATGAAATTTTCTTTCAAAGAACTAAGCTTGATAAAAAAAAAACTTGTTTAAAGAATGAGAAAATAGATATATAGTTTTTTTTAAAATTAGGAGTAGAAAATTGTTTTAATCATTTATGTACTTCAATATCAAATTTATTTTCGAAGGGATAGCATAGAACAATTTTAAACTACAGTTATATCAGATAATGGACATAAAGAACACATAGCAACTATTTTATACCAATTAGTGCAAAGCAACTCGTTAAACCTAAATATTACATAGAAAGATTTAATGAAAAAAATATACATGCTTCAAATTGTCTGATCCAATTTTATAAATTTTTTTTCGTCCTATTTTATACTTTTTACATATGCTGTACTCTTACTTACCACTAAAAAATAAATAAAGCCAAACAATCGTACCAAAGGGAATATTTATACACTAATTAGGGGGCACATAATGCGCCAAAATAGATTTTGATAATTAATTGGAATGAAGTTCTTTAAGCTATTTATTCGTGGAAGCAACATGTGAACTGTGGTGTGGTTGTTAGAGCCACGGGTAAAGAAGTTTGTAGACCCGGAGGTCAGGGGATCGGTCCTGGTGTCGGGTTATATTTTAATTTTTTTTTCTATTTACTTTATTTTATTTTTTAAAAATAATTTTTCGATATTTCAACTTGACTAAAGTGTTATATATATAAAAATAATTATTTTTCTTTGGGAAAGAGGGAATAATAGCTGAAAAACGGATAAATTTCGACTCCGGAGCTATGCACATGACTCACTCCGTAACTTACTATATTATTAACTTATAATTTTCAAACTGTGCCAGGAATTAGAGTTTTATATACCAAACAATCGTACCAAAGGGAATATTTATACACTAATTAGGGGGCACATAATGGGCCAAAATAGATTTTGTTAATTAACCGGAATGAAGTTCTTTAAGATATATATTCGTGGAAGCAACATGTGAACTGTGGAGTGGTTGTTAGAGCCACGGGTAAAGAGGTTTGTAGACCCGGAGGTCAGGGGATCGGTCCTGGTCTAGGATTATATTTTAATTTTTTTTTCTATTTACTTTATCTTATTTTTTAAAAATAATTTTTCGATATTTCAACTTGACTAAAGTGTTATATATATAAAAATAATTATTTTTCTTTGGGAAAGAGGGAATAATAGCTGAAAAACGGATAAATTTCAACTCCGGAGCTACGCACATGACTCACTCCGTAACTTACTATATTATTAACTTATAATTTTCAAACTGTGCCAGGAATTAGAGTTTTATATACCAAACAATCGTGCCAAAGGGAATATTTATACACTAATTAGGGGGCACATAATGGGCCAAAATAGATTTTGTTAATTAACCGGAATGAAGTTCTTTAAGCTATATATTCGTGGAAGCAACATGTGAACTGTGGTGTGGTTGTTAGAGCCACGGGTAAAGAAGTTTGTAGACCCGGAGGTCAGGGGATCGGTCCTGGTGTCGGGTTATATTTTAATTTTTTTTTTCTATTTACTTTATTTTATTTTTTAAAAATAATTTTTCGATATTTCAACTTGACTAAAGTGTTATACATATAAAAATAATTATTTTTCTTTGGGAAAGAGGGAATAATAGCTGAAAAACGGATAAATTTCGACTCCGGAGCTACGCACATGACTCACTCCGTAACTTACTATATTATTAACTTATAATTTTCAAACTGTGCCAGGAATTAGAGTTTTATATACCAAACAATCGTACCAAAGGGAATATTTATACACTAATTAGGGGGCACATAATGGGCCAAAATAGATTTTGTTAATTAACCGGAATGAAGTTCTTTAAGCTATATATTCGTGGAAGCAACAAGTGAACTGTGGTGTGGTTGTTAGAGCCACGGGTAAAGAAGTTTGTAGACCCGGAGGTCAGGGGATCGGTCCTGGTGTCGGGTTATATTTTAATTTTTTTTTCTATTTACTTTATTTTATTTTTTAAAAATAATTTTTCGATATTTCAACTTGACTAAAGTGTTATATATATAAAAATAATTATTTTTCTTTGGGAAAGAGGGAATAATAGCTGAAAAACGGATAAATTTCGACTCCGGAGCTACGCACATGACTCACTCCGTAACTTTCTATATTATTAACTTATAATTTTGAAACTGTGCCAGGAATTAGAGTTTTATATACCAAACAATCGTACCAAAGGGAATATTTATACACTAATTAGGGGGCACATAATGGGCCAAAATAGATTTTGTTAATTAACCGGAATGAAGTTCTTTAAGCTATATATTCGTGGAAGCAACATGTGAACTGTGGTGTGGTTGTTAGAGCCACGGGTAAAGAAGTTTGTAGACCCGGAGGTCAGGGGATCGGTCCTGGTCTCGGATTATATTTTAATTTTTTTTTTCTATTTACTTTATTTTATTTTTTAAAAATAATTTTTCGATATTTCAACCTGACTAAAGTGTTATATATATAAAAATAATTATTTTTCTTTGGGAAAGAGGGAATAATAGCTGAAACACAGATAAATTTCGACTCCGGAGCTACGCACTTCACTCACTCCGTAACTTCCTATAATATTAACTTATAATTTTCAAACTGTGCCAGGAATTAGAGTTTTATATACCAAACAATCGTACCAAAGGGAATATTTATACACTTATTAGGGGGCACATAATGGGCCAAAATAGATTTTGTTAATTAACCGGAATGAAGTTCTTTAAGCAATATATTCGTGAAAGCAACATGTGAACTGTGGTGTGGTTGTTAGAGCCACGGGTAAAGAAGTTTGTAGACCCGGAGGTCAGGGGATCGGTCCTGGTGTCGGGTTATATTTTAATTTTTTTTTCTATTTACTTTATTTTATTTTTTAAAAATAATTTTTCGACATTTCAACTTGACTAAAGTGTTATATATATAAAAATAATTATTTTTCTTTGGGAAAGAGGGAATAATAGCTGAAAAACGGATAAATTTCGACTCCGGAGCTACGCACATGACTCACTCCGTAACATACTATATTATTAACTTATAATTTTCAAACTGTGCCAGGAATTAGAGTTTTATATACCAAACAATCGTACTAAAGGGAATATTTATACACTAATTAGGGGGCACATAATGGGCCAAAATAGATTTTGATAATTAATTGGAATGAAGTTCTTTAAGCTATTTATTCGTGGAAGCAACATGTGAACTGTGGTGTGGATGTTAGAGCCACGGGTAAAGAAGTTTGCAGACCCGGAGGTCAGAGGATCGGTCCTGGTCTCGGATTATATTTAAATTTTTTTTTCTATTTACTTTATTTTATTTTTTAAAAATAATTTTTCGATATTTCAATTTGACTAAAGTGTTATATATATAAAAATAATTATTTTTCTTTGGGAAAGAGGGAATAATAGCTGAAAAATGGATAAATTTCGAGTCCGGAGCTACGCACATGACTCACTCCGTAACTTCCTATATTATTAACTTATAATTTCGAAACTGTGCCAGGAATTAGAGTTTTATATACCAAACAATCGTACCAAAGGGAATATTTATACACTAATTAGGGGGCACATAATGGGCCAAAATAGATTTTGTTAATTAACCGGAATGAAGTTCTTTAAGCTATATATTCGTGGAAGCAACATGTGAACTGTGGTGTGGTTGTTAGAGCCACGGGTAAAGAAGTTTGTAGTCCAGGAGGTCAGGGGATCGGTCCTGGTCTCGGATTATATTTTAATTCTTTTTTCTATTTACTTTATTTTATTTTTTAAAAATAATTTTTCGATATTTCAACTTGACTAAAGTGTTATATATATAAAAATAATTATTTTTCTTTGGGAAAGAGGGAATAATAGCTGAAACACAGATAAATTTCGACTCCGGAGCTACGCACTTCACTCACTCCATAACTTCCTATAATATTAACTTATAATTTTCAAACTGTGCCTGAAATTAGAGTTTTATATACCAAACAATCGTACCAAAGGGAATATTTATACACTAATTAGGGGGCACATAATGGGCCAAAATAGATTTTGTTAATTAACCGGAATGAAGTTCTTTAAGCTATATATTCGTGGAAGCAACATGTGAACTGTGGTGTGGTTGTTAGAGCCACGGGTAAAGAAATTTGTAGTCCAGGAGGTCAGGGGATCGGTCCTGGTCTCGGATTATATTTTAATTCTTTTTTCTATTTACTTTATTTTATTTTTTAAAAATAATTTTTCGATATTTCAACTTGACTAAAGTGTTATATATATAAAAATAATTATTTTTCTTTGGGAAAGAGGGAATAATAGCTGAAAAACGGATAAATTTCCACTCCGGAGCTACGCACATGACTCACTCCGTAACTTACTATATTATTAACTTATAATTTTCAAACTGTGCCAGGAATTAGAGTTTTATATACCAAACAATCGTACCAAAGGGAATATTTATACACTAATTAGGGGGCACATAATGGGCCAAAATAGATTTTGTTAATTAACCGGAATGAAGTTCTTTAAGCTATATATTCGTGGAAGCAACATGTGAACTGTGGTGTGGTTGTTAGAGCCACGGGTAAAGAAGTGTGTAGACCCGGAGGTCAGGGGATCGGTCCTGGTGTCGGGTTATATTTTAATTTTTTTTTTCTATTTACTTTATTTTATTTTTTAAAAATAATTTTTCGATATTTCAACTTGACTAAAGTGTTATATATATAAAAATAATTATTTTTCTTTGGGAAAGAGGGAATAATAGCTGAGAAACGGATAAATTTCGACTCCGGAGCTACGCACATGACTCACTCCGTAACTTCCTATATTATTAACTTATAATTTTGAAACTGTGCCAGGAATTAAAGTTTTATATACCAAACAATCGTACCAAAGGGAATATTTATACACTAATTAGGGGGCACATAATGGGCCAAAATAGATTTTGTTAATTAACCGGAATGAAGTTCTTTAAGCTATATATTCGTGGAAGCGACATGTGAACTGTGGTGTGGTTGTTAGAGCCACGGGTAAAGAAGTTTGTAGACCCGGAGGTCAGGGGATCGGTCCTGGTCTAGGATTATATTTTAATTTTTTTTTTCTATTTTTTTTTTATCTTATTTTTTAAAAATAATTTTTCGATATTTCAACTTGACTAAAGTGTTATATATATAAAAATATTTATTTTTCTTTGGGAAAGAGGGAATAATAGCTGAAAAACGGATAAATTTCGACTCCGGAGCTACGCACATGACTCACTCCGTAACTTACTATATTATTAACTTATAATTTTCAAACTGTGCCAGGAATTAGAGTTTTATATACCAAACAATCGTACCAAAGGGAATATTTATACACTAATTAGGGGGCACATAATGGGCCAAAATAGATTTTGTTAATTAACCGGAATGAAGTTCTTTAAGCTATATATTCGTGGAAGCAACATGTGAACTGTGGTGTGGTTGTTAGAGCCACGGGTAAAGAAGTGTGTAGACCCGGAGGTCAGGGGATCGGTCCTGGTGTCGGGTTATATTTTAATTTTTTTTTCTATTTACTTTATTTTATTTTTTAAAAATAATTTTTCGATATTTCAACTTGACTAAAGTGTTATATATATAAAAATAATTATTTTTCTTTGGGAAAGAGGGAATAATAGCTGAAAAACGGATAAATTTCGACTCCGGAGCTACGCACATGACTCACTCCGTAACTTACTATATTATTAACTTATAATTTTCAAACTGTGCCAGGAATTAAAGTTTTATATACCAAACAATCGTACCAAAGGGAATATTTATACACTAATTAGGGGGCACATAATGGGCCAAAATAGATTTTGTTAATTAACCGGAATGAAGTTCTTTAAGCTATATATTCGTGGAAGCAACATGTGAACTGTGGTGTGGTTGTTAGAGCCACGGGTAAAGAAGTTTGTAGGCCAGGAGGTCAGGGGATCGGTCCTGGTCTCGGATTATATTTTAATTCTTTTTTCTATTTACTTTATTTTATTTTTTAAAAATAATTTTTCGATATTTCAACTTGACTAAAGTGTTATATATATAAAAATAATTATTTTTCTTTGGGAAAGAGGGAATAATAGCTGAAAAACGGATAAATTTCCACTCCGGAGCTACGCACATGACTCACTCCGTAACTTACTATATTATTAACTTATAATTTTCAAACTGTGCCAGGAATTAGAGTTTTATATACCAAACAATCGTACCAAAGGGAATATTTATACACTAATTAGGGGGCACATAATGGGCCAAAATAGATTTTGTTAATTAACCGGAATGAAGTTCTTTAAGCTATATATTCGTGGAAGCAACATGTGAACTGTGGTGTGGTTGTTAGAGCCACGGGTAAAGAAGTGTGTAGACCCGGAGGTCAGGGGATCGGTCCTGGTGTCGGGTTATATTTTAATTTTTTTTTCTATTTACTTTATTTTATTTTTTAAAAATAATTTTTCGATATTTCAACTTGACTAAAGTGTTATATATATAAAAATAATTATTTTTCTTTGGGAAAGAGGGAATAATAGCCGAGAAACGGATAAATTTCGACTCCGGAGCTACGCACATGACTCACTCCGTAACTTCCTATATTATTAACTTATAATTTTGAAACTGTGCCAGGAATTAAAGTTTTATATACCAAACAATCGTACCAAAGGGAATATTTATACACTAATTAGGGGGCACATAATGGGCCAAAATAGATTTTGTTAATTAACCGGAATGAAGTTCTTTAAGCTATATATTCGTGGAAGCAACATGTGAACTGTGGTGTGGTTGTTAGAGCCACGGGTAAAGAAGTGTGTAGACCCGGAGGTCAGGGTATCGGTCCTGGTGTCGGGTTATATTTTAATTTTTTTTTTCATTTTACTTTATTTTATTTTTTAAAAATAATTTTTCGATATTTCAACTTGACTAAAGTGTTATATATATAAAAATAATTATTTTTCTTTGGGAAAGAGGGAATAATAGCTGAGAAACGGATAAATTTCGACTCCGGAGCTACGCACATGACTCACTCCGTAACTTCCTATATTATTAACTTATAATTTTGAAACTGTGCCAGGAATTAAAGTTTTATATACCAAACAATCGTACCAAAGGGAATATTTATACACTAATTAGGGGGCATATAATGGGCCAAAATAGATTTTGTTAATTAACCGGAATGAAGTTCTTTAAGCTATATATTCGTGGAAGCGACATGTGAACTGTGGTGTGGTTGTTAGAGCCACGGGTAAAGAAGTTTGTAGACCCGGAGGTCAGGGGATCGGTCCTGGTCTAGGATTATATTTTAATTTTTTTTTTCTATTTCTTTTTATCTTATTTTTTAAAAATAATTTTTCGATATTTCAACTTGACTAAAGTGTTATATATATAAAAATAATTATTTTTCTTTGGGAAAGAGGGAATAATAGCTGAAAAACGGATAAATTTCGACTCCGGAGCTACGCACATGACTCACTCCGTAACTTACTATATTATTAACTTATAATTTTCAAACTGTGCCAGGAATTAGAGTTTTATATACCAAACAATCGTACCAAAGGGAATATTTATACACTAATTAGGGGGCACATAATGGGCCAAAATAGATTTTGTTAATTAACCGGAATGAAGTTCTTTAAGCTATATATTCGTGGAAGCAACATGTGAACTGTGGTGTGGTTGTTAGAGCCACGGGTAAAGAAGTTTGTAGACCCGGAGGTCAGGGGATCGGTCCTGGTGTCGGGTTGTATTTTAATTTTTTTTTCTATTTACTTTATTTTATTTTTTAAAAATAATTTTTCGATATTTCAACTTGACTAAAGTGTTATATATACAAAAATAATTATTTTTCTTTGGGAAAGAGGGAATAATAGCTGAAAAACGGATAAATTTCGACTCCGGAGCTACGCACATGACTCACTCCGTAACTTACTATATTATTAACTTATAATTTTCTAACTGTGCCAGGAATTAGAGTTTTATATACCAAACAATCGTACCAAAGGGAATATTTATACACTAATTAGGGGGCACATAATGGGCCAAAATAGATTTTGTTAATTAACCGGAATGAAGTTCTTTAAGCTATATATTCGTGGAAGCAACATGTGAACTGTGGTGTGGTTGTTAGAGCCACGGGTGAAGAAGTTTGTAGACCCGGAGGTCAGGGGATCGGTCCTGGTGTCGGGTTATTTAATTTTTTTTTTCTATTTACTTTATTTTATTTTTTAAAAATAATTTTTCGATATTTCAACTTGACTAAAGTGTTATATATATAAAAATAATTATTTTTCTTTGGGAAAGAGGGAATAATAGCTGAAAAACGGATAAATTTCGACTCCGGAGCTACGCACATGACTCACTCCGTAACTTACTATATTATTAACTTATAATTTTCAAACTGTGCCAGGAATTAGAGTTTTATATACCAAACAATCGTACCAAAGGGAATATTTATACACTAATTAGGGGGCACATAATGGGCCAAAATAGATTTTGTTAATTAACCGGAATGAAGTTCTTTAAGCTATATATTCGTGGAAGCGACATGTGAACTGTGGTGTGGTTGTTAGAGCCACGGGTAAAGACGTTTGTAGACCCGGAGGTCAGGGGATCGGTCCTGGTGTCGGGTTATATTTTAATTTTTTTTTCTATTTACTTTATTTTATTTTTTAAAAATAATTTTTCGATATTTCAACTTGACTAAAGTGTTATATATATAAAAATAATTATTTTTCTTTGGGAAAGAGGGAATAATAGCTGAAAAACGGATAAATTTCGACTCCGGAGCTACGCACATGACTCACTCCGTAACTTACTATATTATTAACTTATAATTTTCTAACTGTGCCAGGAATTAGAGTTTTATATACCAAACAATCGTACCAAAGGGAATATTTATACACTAATTAGGGGGCACATAATGGGCCAAAATAGATTTTGTTAATTAACCGGAATGAAGTTCTTTAAGCTATATATTCGTGGAAGCAACATGTGAACTGTGGTGTGGTTGTTAGAGCCACGGGTAAAGAAGTGTGTAGACCCGGAGGTCAGGGTATCGGTCCTGGTGTCGGGTTATATTTTAATTTTTTTTTTCTATTTACTTTATTTTATTTTTTAAAAATAATTTTTCGATATTTCAACTTGACTAAAGTGTTATATATATAAAAATAATTATTTTTCTTTGGGAAAGAGGGAATAATAGCTGAGAAACGGATAAATTTCGACTCCGGAGCTACGCACATGACTCACTCCGTAACTTCCTATATTATTAACTTATAATTTTGAAACTGTGCCAGGAATTAAAGTTTTATATACCAAACAATCGTACCAAAGGGAATATTTATACACTAATTAGGGGGCATATAATGGGCCAAAATAGATTTTGTTAATTAACCGGAATGAAGTTCTTTAAGCTATATATTCGTGGAAGCGACATGTGAACTGTGGTGTGGTTGTTAGAGCCACGGGTAAAGAAGTTTGTAGACCCGGAGGTCAGGGGATCGGTCCTGGTCTAGGATTATATTTTAATTTTTTTTTTCTATTTCTTTTTATCTTATTTTTTAAAAATAATTTTTCGATATTTCAACTTGACTAAAGTGTTATATATATAAAAATAATTATTTTTCTTTGGGAAAGAGGGAATAATAGCTGAAAAACGGATAAATTTCGACTCCGGAGCTACGCACATGACTCACTCCGTAACTTACTATATTATTAACTTATAATTTTCAAACTGTGCCAGGAATTAGAGTTTTATATACCAAACAATCGTACCAAAGGGAATATTTATACACTAATTAGGGGGCACATAATGGGCCAAAATAGATTTTGTTAATTAACCGGAATGAAGTTCTTTAAGCTATATATTCGTGGAAGCAACATGTGAACTGTGGTGTGGTTGTTAGAGCCACGGGTAAAGAAGTTTGTAGACCCGGAGGTCAGGGGATCGGTCCTGGTGTCGGGTTATATTTTAATTTTTTTTTCTATTTACTTTATTTTATTTTTTAAAAATAATTTTTCGATATTTCAACTTGACTAAAGTGTTATATATATAAAAATAATTATTTTTCTTTGGGAAAGAGGGAATAATAGCTGAAAAACGGATAAATTTCGACTCCGGAGCTACGCACATGACTCACTCCGTAACTTACTATATTATTAACTTATAATTTTCTAACTGTGCCAGGAATTAGAGTTTTATATACCAAACAATCGTACCAAAGGGAATATTTATACACTAATTAGGGGGCACATAATGGGCCAAAATAGATTTTGTTAATTAACCGGAATGAAGTTCTTTAAGCTATATATTCGTGGAAGCAACATGTGAACTGTGGTGTGGTTGTTAGAGCCACGGGTGAAGAAGTTTGTAGACCCGGAGGTCAGGGGATCGGTCCTGGTGTCGGGTTATTTAATTTTTTTTTTCTATTTACTTTATTTTATTTTTTAAAAATAATTTTTCGATATTTCAACTTGACTAAAGTGTTATATATATAAAAATAATTATTTTTCTTTGGGAAAGAGGGAATAATAGCTGAAAAACGGATAAATTTCGACTCCGGAGCTACGCACATGACTCACTCCGTAACTTACTATATTATTAACTTATAATTTTCAAACTGTGCCAGGAATTAGAGTTTTATATACCAAACAATCGTACCAAAGGGAATATTTATACACTAATTAGGGGGCACATAATGGGCCAAAATAGATTTTGTTAATTAACCGGAATGAAGTTCTTTAAGCTATATATTCGTGGAAGCGACATGTGAACTGTGGTGTGGTTGTTAGAGCCACGGGTAAAGACGTTTGTAGACCCGGAGGTCAGGGGATCGGTCCTGGTGTCGGGTTATATTTTAATTTTTTTTTCTATTTACTTTATTTTATATTTTAAAAATAATTTTTCGATATTTCAACTTGACTAAAGTGTTATATATATAAAAATAATTATTTTTCTTTGGAAAGAGGGAATAATAGCTGAAAAACGGATAAATTTCGACTCCGGAGCTACGCACATGACTCACTCCGTAACTTACTATATTATTAACTTATAATTTTCTAACTGTGCCAGGAATTAGAGTTTTATATACCAAACAATCGTACCAAAGGGAATATTTATACACTAATTAGGGGGCACATAATGGGCCAAAATAGATTTTGTTAATTAACCGGAATGAAGTTCTTTAAGCTATATATTCGTGGAAGCAACATGTGAACTGTGGTGTGGTTGTTAGAGCCACGGGTAAAGAAGTGTGTAGACCCGGAGGTCAGGGTATCGGTCCTGGTGTCGGGTTATATTTTAATTTTTTTTTTCTATTTACTTTATTTTATTTTTTAAAAATAATTTTTCGATATTTCAACTTGACTAAAGTGTTATATATATAAAAATAATTATTTTTCTTTGGGAAAGAGGGAATAATAGCTGAGAAACGGATAAATTTCGACTCCGGAGCTACGCACATGACTCACTCCGTAACTTCCTATATTATTAACTTATAATTTTGAAACTGTGCCAGGAATTAAAGTTTTATATACCAAACAATCGTACCAAAGGGAATATTTATACACTAATTAGGGGGCATATAATGGGCCAAAATAGATTTTGTTAATTAACCGGAATGAAGTTCTTTAAGCTATATATTCGTGGAAGCGACATGTGAACTGTGGTGTGGTTGTTAGAGCCACGGGTAAAGAAGTTTGTAGGCCCGGAGGTCAGGGGATCGGTCCTGGTCTAGGATTATATTTTAATTTTTTTTTTCTATTTCTTTTTATCTTATTTTTTAAAAATAATTTTTCGATATTTCAGCTTGACTAAAGTGTTATATATATAAAAATAATTATTTTTCTTTGGGAAAGAGGGAATAATAGCTGAAAAACGGATAAATTTCGACTCCGGAGCTACGCACATGACTCACTCCGTAACTTACTATATTATTAACTTATAATTTTCAAACTGTGCCAGGAATTAGAGTTTTATATACCAAACAATCGTACCAAAGGGAATATTTATACACTAATTAGGGGGCACATAATGGGCCAAAATAGATTTTGTTAATTAACCGGAATGAAGTTTCTTAAGCTATATATTCGTGGAAGCAACATGTGAACTGTGGTGTGGTTGTTAGAGCCACGGGTAAAGAAGTTTGTAGACCCGGAGGTCAGGGGATCGGTCCTGGTGTCGGGTTATATTTTAATTTTTTTTTCTATTTACTTTATTTTATTTTTTAAAAATAATTTTTCGATATTTCAACTTGACTAAAGTGTTATATATATAAAAATAATTATTTTTCTTTGGGAAAGAGGGAATAATAGCTGAAAAACGGATAAATTTCGACTCCGGAGCTACGCACATGACTCACTCCGTAACTTACTATATTATTAACTTATAATTTTCTAACTGTGCCAGGAATTAGAGTTTTATATACCAAACAATCGTACCAAAGGGAATATTTATACACTAATTAGGGGGCACATAATGGGCCAAAATAGATTTTGTTAATTAACCGGAATGAAGTTCTTTAAGCTATATATTCGTGGAAGCGACATGTGAACTGTGGTGTGGTTGTTAGAGCCACGGGTAAAGAAGTTTGTAGACCCGGAGGTCAGGGGATCGGTCCTGGTCTAGGATTATATTTTAATTTTTTTTTTCTATTTCTTTTTATCTTATTTTTTAAAAATAATTTTTCGATATTTCAACTTGACTAAAGTGTTATATATATAAAAATAATTATTTTTCTTTGGGAAAGAGGGAATAATAGCTGAAAAACGGATAAATTTCGACTCCGGAGCTACGCACATGACTCACTCCGTAACTTACTATATTATTAACTTATAATTTTCAAACTGTGCCAGGAATTAGAGTTTTATATACCAAACAATCGTACCAAAGGGAATATTTATACACTAATTAGGGGGCACATAATGGGCCAAAATAGATTTTGTTAATTAACCGGAATGAAGTTCTTTAAGCTATATATTCGTGGAAGCAACATGTGAACTGTGGTGTGGTTGTTAGAGCCACGGGTAAAGAAGTTTGTAGACCCGGAGGTCAGGGGATCGGTCCTGGTGTCGGGTTATATTTTAATTTTTTTTTCTATTTACTTTATTTTATTTTTTAAAAATAATTTTTCGATATTTCAACTTGACTAAAGTGTTATATATATAAAAATAATTATTTTTCTTTGGGAAAGAGGGAATAATAGCTGAAAAACGGATAAATTTCGACTCCGGAGCTACGCACATGACTCACTCCGTAACTTACTATATTATTAACTTATAATTTTCTAACTGTGCCAGGAATTAGAGTTTTATATACCAAACAATCGTACCAAAGGGAATATTTATACACTAATTAGGGGGCACATAATGGGCCAAAATAGATTTTGTTAATTAACCGGAATGAAGTTCTTTAAGCTATATATTCGTGGAAGCAACATGTGAACTGTGGTGTGGTTGTTAGAGCCACGGGTGAAGAAGTTTGTAGACCCGGAGGTCAGGGGATCGGTCCTGGTGTCGGGTTATTTATTTTTTTTTTCTATTTACTTTATTTTATTTTTTAAAAATAATTTTTCGATATTTCAACTTGACTAAAGTGTTATATATATAAAAATAATTATTTTTCTTTGGGAAAGAGGGAATAATAGCTGAAAAACGGATAAATTTCGACTCCGGAGCTACGCACATGACTCACTCCGTAACTTACTATATTATTAACTTATAATTTTCAAACTGTGCCAGGAATTAGAGTTTTATATACCAAACAATCGTACCAAAAGGGAATATTTATACACTAATTAGGGGGCACATAATGGGCCAAAATAGATTTTGTTAATTAACCGGAATGAAGTTCTTTAAGCTATATATTCGTGGAAGCGACATGTGAACTGTGGTGTGGTTGTTAGAGCCACGGGTAAAGACGTTTGTAGACCCGGAGGTCAGGGGATCGGTCCTGGTGTCGGGTTATATTTTAATTTTTTTTTCTATTTACTTTATTTTATTTTTTAAAAATAATTTTTCGATATTTCAACTTGACTAAAGTGTTATATATATAAAAATAATTATTTTTCTTTGGGAAAGAGGGAATAATAGCTGAAAAACGGATAAATTTCGACTCCGGAGCTACGCACATGACTCACTCCGTAACTTACTATATTATTAACTTATAATTTTCTAACTGTGCCAGGAATTAGAGTTTTATATACCAAACAATCGTACCAAAGGGAATATTTATACACTAATTAGGGGGCACATAATGGGCCAAAATAGATTTTGTTAATTAACCGGAATGAAGTTCTTTAAGCTATATATTCGTGGAAGCGACATGTGAACTGTGGTGTGGTTGTTAGAGCCACGGGTAAAGAAGTTTGTAGACCCGGAGGTCAGGGGATCGGTCCTGGTCTAGGATTATATTTTAATTTTTTTTTTCTATTTCTTTTTATCTTATTTTTTAAAAATAATTTTTCGATATTTCAACTTGACTAAAGTGTTATATATATAAAAATAATTATTTTTCTTTGGGAAAGAGGGAATAATAGCTGAAAAACGGATAAATTTCGA
Source organism: Parasteatoda tepidariorum (assembly GCF_982258835.1). Classification (NCBI taxonomy): domain Eukaryota; kingdom Metazoa; phylum Arthropoda; class Arachnida; order Araneae; family Theridiidae; genus Parasteatoda; species Parasteatoda tepidariorum. The sequence continues at coordinate 128,724,916 of NC_141755.1, read as the reverse complement.
CTCCGGAGCTACGCACATGACTCACTCCGTAACTTACTATATTATTAACTTATAATTTTCAAACTGTGCCAGGAATTAGAGTTTTATATACCAAACAATCGTACCAAAGGGAATATTTATACACTAATTAGGGGGCACATAATGGGCCAAAATAGATTTTGTTAATTAACCGGAATGAAGTTCTTTAAGCTATATATTCGTGGAAGCAACATGTGAACTGTGGTGTGGTTGTTAGAGCCACGGGTAAAGAAGTTTGTAGACCCGGAGGTCAGGGGATCGGTCCTGGTGTCGGGTTATATTTTAATTTTTTTTTCTATTTACTTTATTTTATTTTTTAAAAATAATTTTTCGATATTTCAACTTGACTAAAGTGTTATATATATAAAAATAATTATTTTTCTTTGGGAAAGAGGGAATAATAGCTGAAAAACGGATAAATTTCGACTCCGGAGCTACGCACATGACTCACTCCGTAACTTACTATATTATTAACTTATAATTTTCTAACTGTGCCAGGAATTAGAGTTTTATATACCAAACAATCGTACCAAAGGGAATATTTATACACTAATTAGGGGGCACATAATGGGCCAAAATAGATTTTGTTAATTAACCGGAATGAAGTTCTTTAAGCTATATATTCGTGGAAGCGACATGTGAACTGTGGTGTGGTTGTTAGAGCCACGGGTAAAGAAGTTTGTAGACCCGGAGGTCAGGGGATCGGTCCTGGTGTCGGGTTATTTAATTTTTTTTTCTATTTACTTTATTTTATTTTTTAAAAATAATTTTTCGATATTTCAACTTGACTAAAGTGTTATATATATAAAAATAATTATTTTTCTTTGGGAAAGAGGGAATAATAGCTGAAAAACGGATAAATTTCGACTCCGGAGCTACGCACATGACTCACTCCGTAACTTACTATATTATTAACTTATAATTTTCTAACTGTGCCAGGAATTAGAGTTTTATATACCAAACAATCGTACCAAAGGGAATATTTATACACTAATTAGGGGGCACATAATGGGCCAAAATAGATTTTGTTAATTAACCGGAATGAAGTTCTTTAAGCTATATATTCGTGGAAGCGACATGTGAACTGTGGTGTGGTTGTTAGAGCCACGGGTAAAGAAGTTTGTAGACCCGGAGGTCAGGGGATCGGTCCTGGTGTCGGGTTATATTTTAATTTTTTTTTCTATTTACTTTATTTTATTTTTTAAAAATAATTTTTCGATATTTCAACTTGACTAAAGTGTTATATATATAAAAATAATTATTTTTCTTTGGGAAAGAGGGAATAATAGCTGAAAAACGGATAAATTTCGACTCCGGAGCTACGCACATGACTCACTCCGTAACTTACTATATTATTAACTTATAATTTTCTAACTGTGCCAGGAATTAGAGTTTTATATACCAAACAATCGTACCAAAGGGAATATTTATACACTAATTAGGGGGCACATAATGGGCCAAAATAGATTTTGTTAATTAACCGGAATGAAGTTCTTTAAGCTATATATTCGTGGAAGCAACATGTGAACTGTGGTGTGGTTGTTAGAGCCACGGGAAAAGAAGTTTGTAGACCCGGAGGTCAGGGGATCGGTCCTGGTCTAGGATTATATTTTAATTTTTTTTTTCTATTTCTTTTTATCTTATTTTTTAAAAATAATTTTTCGATATTTCAACTTGACTAAAGTGTTATATATATAAAAATAATTATTTTTCTTTGGGAAAGAGGGAATAATAGCTGAAAAACGGATAAATTTCGACTCCGGAGCTACGCACATGACTCACTCCGTAACTTACTATATTATTAACTTATAATTTTCAAACTGTGCCAGGAATTAGAGTTTTATATACCAAACAATCGTACCAAAGGGAATATTTATACACTAATTAGGGGGCACATAATGGGCCAAAATAGATTTTTTTAATTAACCGGAATGAAGTTCTTTAAGCTATATATTCGTGGAAGCAACATGTGAACTGTGGTGTGGTTGTTAGAGCCACGGGTAAAGAAGTTTGTAGACCCGGAGGTCAGGGGATCGGTCCTGGTGTCGGGTTATATTTTAATTTTTTTTTCTATTTACTTTATTTTATTTTTTAAAAATAATTTTTCGATATTTCAACTTGACTAAAGTGTTATATATATAAAAATAATTATTTTTCTTTGGGAAAGAGGGAATAATAGCTGAAAAACGGATAAATTTCGACTCCGGAGCTACGCACATGACTCACTCCGTAACTTACTATATTATTAACTTATAATTTTCTAACTGTGCCAGGAATTAGAGTTTTATATACCAAACAATCGTACCAAAGGGAATATTTATACACTAATTAGGGGGCACATAATGGGCCAAAATAGATTTTGTTAATTAACCGGAATGAAGTTCTTTAAGCTATATATTCGTGGAAGCAACATGTGAACTGTGGTGTGGTTGTTAGAGCCACGGGTGAAGAAGTTTGTAGACCCGGAGGTCAGGGGATCGGTCCTGGTGTCGGGTTATTTAATTTTTTTTTCTATTTACTTTATTTTATTTTTTAAAAATAATTTTTCGATATTTCAACTTGACTAAAGTGTTATATATATAAAAATAATTATTTTTCTTTGGGAAAGAGGGAATAATAGCTGAAAAACGGATAAATTTCGACTCCGGAGCTACGCACATGACTCACTCCGTAACTTACTATATTATTAACTTATAATTTTCAAACTGTGCCAGGAATTAGAGTTTTATATACCAAACAATCGTACCAAAGGGAATATTTATACACTAATTAGGGGGCACATAATGGGCCAAAATAGATTTTGTTAATTAACCGGAATGAAGTTCTTTAAGCTATATATTCGTGGAAGCGACATGTGAACTGTGGTGTGGTTGTTAGAGCCACGGATAAAGAAGTTTGTAGACCCGGAGGTCAGGGGATCGGTCCTGGTGTCGGGTTATATTTTAATTTTTTTTTCTATTTACTTTATTTTATTTTTTAAAAATAATTTTTCGATATTTCAACTTGACTAAAGTGTTATATATATAAAAATAATTATTTTTCTTTGGGAAAGAGGGAATAATAGCTGAAAAACGGATAAATTTCGACTCCGGAGCTACGCACATGACTCACTCCGTAACTTACTATATTATTAACTTATAATTTTCTAACTGTGCCAGGAATTAGAGTTTTATATACCAAACAATCGTACCAAAGGGAATATTTATACACTAATTAGGGGGCACATAATGGGCCAAAATAGATTTTGTTAATTAACCGGAATGAAGTTCTTTAAGCTATATATTCGTGGAAGCAACATGTGAACTGTGGTGTGGTTGTTAGAGCCACGGGAAAAGAAGATTGTAGACCCGGAGGTCAGGGGATCGGTCCTGGTGTCGGGTTATATTTAAATTTTTTTTTCTATTTACTTTATTTTATTTTTTAAAAATATTTTTTCGATATTTCAACTTGACTAAAGTGTTATATATATAAAAATAATTATTTTTCTTTGGGAAAGAGGGAATAATAGCTGAAAAACGGATAAATTTCGACTCCGGAGCTACGCACATGACTCACTCCGTAACTTACTATATTATTAACTTATAATTTTCAAACTGTGCCAGGAATTAGAGTTTTATATACCAAACAATCGTACCAAAGGGAATATTTATACACTAATTAGGGGGCACATAATGGGCCAAAATAGATTTTGATAATTAATTGGAATGAAGTTCTTTAAGCTATTTATTCGTGGAAGCAACATGTGAACTGTGGTGTGGTTGTTAGAGCCACGGGTAAAGAAGTTTGTAGACCCGGAGGTCAGGGGATCGGTCCTGGTGTCGGGTTATATTTAAATTTTTTTTTCTATTTACTTTATTTTATTTTTAAAAAATATTTTTTCGATATTTCAACTTGACTAAAGTGTTATATATATAAAAATAATTATTTTTCTTTGGGAAAGAGGGAATAATAGCTGAAAAACGGATAAATTTCGACTCCGGAGCTACGCACATGACTCACTCCGTAACTTACTATATTATTAACTTATAATTTTCTAACTGTGCCAGGAATTAGAGTTTTATATACCAAACAATCGTACCAAAGGGAATATTTATACACTAATTAGGGGGCACATAATGGGCCAAAATAGATTTTGTTAATTAACCGGAATGAAGTTCTTTAAGCTATATATTCGTGGAAGCAACATGTGAACTGTGGTGTGGTTGTTAGAGCCACGGGTAAAGAAGTTTGTAGACCCGGAGGTCAGGGGATCGGTCCTGGTGTCGGGTTATATTTTAATTTTTCTTTATATTTACTTTATTTTATTTTTTAAAAATAATTTTTCGATATTTCAACTTGACTAAAGTGTTATATATATAAAAATAATTATTTTTCTTTGGGAAAGAGGGAATAATAGCTGAAAAACGGATAAATTTCGACTCCGGAGCTACGCACATGACTCACTTCGTAACTTACTATATTATTAACTTATAATTTTCAAACTGTGCCAGGAATTAGAGTTTTATATACCAAACAATCGTACCAAAGGGAATATTTATACACTAATTAGGGGGCACATAATGGGCCAAAATAGATTTTGTTAATTAACCGGAATGAAGTTCTTTAAGCTATATATTCGTGGAAGCGACATGTGAACTGTGGTGTGGTTGTTAGAGCCACGGGTAAAGAAGTTTGTAGACCCGGGGGTCAGGGGATCGGTCCTGGTGTCGGGTTATATTTTAATTTTTTTTTCTATTTACTTTATTTTATTTTTTAAAAATAATTTTTCGATATTTCAACTTGACTAAAGTGTTATATATATAAAAATAATTATTTTTCTTTGGGAAAGAGGGAATAATAGCTGAAAAACGGATAAATTTCGACTCCGGAGCTACGCACATGACTCACTCCGTAACTTACTATATTATTAACTTATAATTTTCTAACTGTGCCAGGAATTAGAGTTTTATATACCAAACAATCGTACCAAAGGGAATATTTATACACTAATTAGGGGGCACATAATGGGCCAAAATAGATTTTGTTAATTAACCGGAATGAAGTTCTTTAAGCTATATATTCGTGGAAGCAACATGTGAACTGTGGTGTGGTTGTTAGAGCCACGGGAAAAGAAGTTTGTAGACCCGGAGGTCAGGGGATCGGTCCTGGTGTCGGGTTATATTTAAATTTTTTTTCTATTTACTTTATTTTATTTTTTAAAAATATTTTTTCGATATTTCAACTTGACTAAAGTGTTATATATATAAAAATAATTATTTTTCTTTGGGAAAGAGGGAATAATAGCTGAAAAACGGATAAATTTCGACTCCGGAGCTACGCGCATGACTCACTCCGTAACTTACTATATTATTAACTTATAATTTTCTAACTGTGCCAGGAATTAGAGTTTTATATACCAAACAATCGTACCAAAGGGAATATTTATACACTAATTAGGGGGCACATAATGGGCCAAAATAGATTTTGTTAATTAACCGGAATGAAGTTCTTTAAGCTATATATTCGTGGAAGCAACATGTGAACTGTGGTGTGGTTGTTAGAGCCACGGGTAAAGAAGTTTGTAGACCTGGAGGTCAGGGGATCGGTCCTGGTGTCGGGTTATATTTTAATTTTTCTTTATATTTACTTTATTTTATTTTTTAAAAATAATTTTTCGATATTTCAACTTGACTAAAGTGTTATATATATAAAAATAATTATTTTTCTTTGGGAAAGAGGGAATAATAGCTGAAAAACGGATAAATTTCGACTCCGGAGCTACGCACATGACTCACTTCGTAACTTACTATATTATTAACTTATAATTTTCAAACTGTGCCAGGAATTAGAGTTTTATATACCAAACAATCGTACCAAAGGGAATATTTATACACTAATTAGGGGGCACATAATGGGCCAAAATAGATTTTGATAATTAATTGGAATGAAGTTCTTTAAGCTATTTATTCGTGGAAGCAACATGTGAGCTGTGGTGTGGTTGTTAGAGCCACGGGTAAAGAAGTTTGTAGACCCGGAGGTCAGAGGATCGGTCCTGGTCTCGGATTATATTTTAATTTTTTTTTCTATTTACTTTATTTTATTTTTTAAAAATAATTTTTCGATATTTCAACTTGACTAAAGTGTTATATATATAAAAATAATTATTTTTCTTTGGGAAAGAGGGAATAATAGCTGAAAAACGGATAAATTTCGACTCCGGAGCTACGCACATGACTCACTCCGTAACTTCCTATATTATTAACTTATAATTTTGAAACTGTGCCAGGAATTAGAGTTTTATATACCAAACAATCGTACCAAAGGGAATATTTATACACTAATTAGGGGGCACATAATGAGCCAAAATAGATTTTGTTAATTAACCGGAATGAAGTTCTTTAAGCTATATATTCGTGGAAGCAACATGTGAACTGTGGTGTGGTTGTTAGAGCCACGGGTAAAGAAGTTTGTAGACCCGGAGGTCAGGGGATCGGTCCTGGTCTCGGATTATATTTTAATTTTTTTTTCTATTTACTTTATTTTATTTTTTAAAAATAATTTTTCGATATTTCAACTTGACTAAAGTGTTATATATATAAAAATAATTATTTTTCTTTGGGAAAGAGGGAATAATAGCTGAAAAACGGATAAATTTCGACTCCGGAGCTACGCACATGACTCACTCCGTAACTTCCTATAATATTAACTTATAATTTTCAAACTGTGCCTGAAATTAGAGTTTTATATACCAAACAACCGTACCAAATGGAATATTTATACACTAATTAGATGGCACGTAATGGGCCAAAATAGATTTTTTTAATTAACCAGAGGAAAGTTCTTTAAGCTATATATTCGTGGAAGCAACGTGTTAACTGTGGTGTGGTTGTTAGCGCCACGGGTAAAGAAGTTTGTAGACCCGGTGGTCAAAGGTTCGGTGCTGATCACGCAATAATTTTTAATTTTTTTTCTTTTTCTTTTAGTTAATTTTTTTTACATTTCATTTTTCAGCGTGAGTAAAAATTTTCAAAATTCGAGACCCCCTAGCTCCCTTTATCAAGGTATAATTTTCAAACTCGGACCCTAAGTAGGGTTGCTGCTGTTGCTGTTGTTAATTTACGTCGCATTAGAGCTGCACAATGGGCTATTGGCGACGGTCTGGGAAACAACCCGGAGGATGATCCGAAGACATGCCATCACAATTTTGATCCTTTGCGGAGGGGATGGTACCTCCGCTTCGGTAGCCCGACGACCTGCGCGCGAAGTCGAGCACTTTACGGTAGCACAGTTTAACGAGGACCAATACCGCACACCCTCGGTCCTTACGCAGACTGATCCAAGTGGTCACCCACCCGCACACTGACCGTAGCCAGTGATGCTTGACTTCGGTGATCTGCTGGGAACCGTGTCTTAACGATTAGTCCACTGCGGGACCCCTAAGTAGGGGTTTATGATCCAAGCATGGCTGCCGAAATTTTTTTTATAGGCCAATTAGGAGGGAGTCAGTGGGCCCCTAAAGGTATATTGCGAAGATGAGAGGAAAGAGCTTTTGAAGAGAAGCTATGGTAGGCTTCACTTATCATCGTGAACTGGAGCTTAGGCCACCAGACAAGCAAGTTCGGTGCTGGAGGGAGGGGTCCTGGGTTCGAATCTCCGGGAATCCCAAAAAGAATATCCAAAATGTTACTAAAAAAGTTGAAAAAGAGCAAATAAACTCATTTTTTCTGGATTTTTCCAGTTTTTTTCATTTTTCCAATAAAAAAAATTATTTCCTACATGCAGGACCCTCCTGAATATCGAAAAACACATAGGGATCCATGGTCCAAACGTGCCAGCCGGCGGAAATTTTTATACGTTTGTAAAAAAGCGGTCTTGAAAGTTGTTATGCGGTCTTGAAATTTGAACCATTACGTGACGTTTTTACTATTGTTTTTATTCCATTGTGCGTTCTGTAATTATGAAAGTTGCTTAATTTTATATATAAAACACCTTTCGCATGCTAAACTATCGTGAAAATATGGTAAAAGGAGTTTAAAAAAAGTAATATAATACAAATAAACTAATTTTCTTGGTTTTTTCCTGTCTTTGAGCATTATTTGCCATTTCGCGAATAAAAAAAATTATTTTTTATATGTAGGATTCTTTAAAATATCTAAAAACACATGAGATAATGAAAATGTTTTCCAACAAATAAACGATGTAATAATGTAAAATAAACAAATTTTTTTTAAAAAAAAAATTGACCATAGTCGGGATGCGAACCTGCTCCGCCCCGCTCCAGGCGTAAGTTACTACTCCAGCGTTCTACCACTAGACCACGCTTATACGGGGATTGTGCGACTGTTTGGCTTCAAGTAACCTCAACAGGTTAGCTAACTAAGAGAGATTAGGTAGCCGTTGTTCCCCCCTAATTGCTTTATAAAAATTTCCTTTGGCAGGGTGGTTGGTCCCAGAGAGCCCTACTTCCGGTCCGCGTTTGAACATTATAACTTAATATTTAAGGGAGTTACGTGGTCTTGAAAGTTGAGCCTTTTACCGTCATATTAGCTGGCCAAGTTAAATCTGTAGGCCTTGAGGAACTGAGTTCAAATCACAGGGATGGTCGATTTTTACATATTTTTTTTTTTCTTTTTTATAAATTTTTAATGTTTTTCCGGTATCTTAACACGATTTAAGTGTATAAAAATATTTTAATATATACATATAAATACTTTTTTCTCTGAATACTAGGCAGAAGACAGATAAATTCGGGATAATTTATTGATTTATATATTTATTTATTTAATTTTATATTAATTTTTTAAACTTCTTTTTCAATATTTTCGATGGATTAGCGTGAATAAGTTTTCTATATGTAAAAGACAAGCATCTTTCTTTGTTGAAAAGAGAATAAAAGAGTAAAATGGAGTGCTGCGGCCCACGCAAGTAAAAACCCCATAATTCCTTTTAAAATGAACCTATAAATTTCAAACTCTGCCGGAATTTATAGTTTAATTTCACCCAAGAAAATTTTTATTGACAAATTAGGAAACGCTTAATGGGCGAAAATAGGTTCCGTTAGAGAACTGGAAGAAGGTTCTTTCTTCAAATCACCTTGCTCCGTTGAAACTTTGATGTTACAGCTACAAATTGGTCTTTCAGAATTTCGCTTTTGTTTAACCCGGGATGAAGAAAAAGTTACTTTTCTGAATGTTTTGAAGGGTCTTTCTTCTGTAATCTTGCTCTCTCTCCTCTAATTATTTAACACAAAATCGTTCAAAAAACAATTTGATTCATAAGAAATCGTTGCAAAAAACACTTTCTTTTCAGAAAAGCGTTGTAAAAGCAAATTATATCTATGTTTTAATCATAAGGGTTCTGCTAATTTTTTTACTGTAAATTTTAAGTTTTCTTAAATGTAATTAAAAATGTAATTTATTTAGAACAGCTGGTAGATGGAATACTTTTGATCACATGTTACTGGATCTCAAATTGAAAACTTTTCTTTGAAGCAAATTAAACTTAACCTAAACTTTGGTACGTAAAAAAAGAAAAATTTTAAGACACACTTAAAGTAAGGAACCAAATTACTTTAAATGCGTAACTACATTTGTCGAGAATAAATTAGAATCTATACATATTTATATTTTACTCGTAATAGAAGTTCTGCTTAGAATCGTTATAATTTCCTTAAAAATGTAGCGGGTGAGGTAAGAAAGGTTTCTAAATAAAATTTTAAAAACATTGGCTTCAATAATTATTACTTTTTAAGCACATAAAACAATCCTTCGATTTTATAAGTTGTAATCGCAGGAAAAAAACAAATAAGTTAAGTATTTAATAAATAATTAAACTCGTTTATTATTTTAAAAAAAAACTTTTGCAAAACACACGTCAAGTAATAAGTTTTTAACTATCAGTGGCGTAGCGAGGGGTGGGCAAGGGGGGGCATCATGCCCCGGGCGCTACTCACAAAGGGGCGCCAAATGGTCCGCAAAACAAAAAATTGCTGGATAATTTTTTTTTATTATAATTGATTTCTGGAAAATATATTTAAATTAGTGCCAGTGTAATATAATAAATGTTAATTCATAAATATTATTCATAATATTTAATATCTAATTCATATTAAATATTATATTAAATCAGGGGTCTGTTTAGAAGAAATTTGGGTCCGTTAACGGACCCTTCACAAAATATCTTTTCATAAAAACGGACCCTTCACAAAATATTTTAACTTAAAAACGGACCCTTCACAAAATAATTTATCTTTTAATCGGACCCTTCACAAATTTGTTTATCTTCATTATTGTTTTGTTAATCGAATAAACCCTTTCCTGGTAGGGGTGAAGGAATAAAGGCAGATATAAACGAACTAAATTTTGTCTTCGGCATTCAGCAGTAAATTCTGCGTTCAACAGTATAGGCTAAATACCAAAATATTTGTATGTTGAATCGCTAATTTAGTAGTTGCATTTGCTGTTTATTTTTTAAAATTTAATTTTTTTAATTATAACTTTACAGTGTTGAGCATAATCTTGTATGTCTTTACAATTTAAAAACTCCTTGAAAAAGTTTTTTTGCAATAACGGACCCTATTTTCACAAATTCACAAAAGCGGACCCTGGTTGAACGAATGTGACTTAACGTTTATTTTACATTCACAAATTACGAGTAATTTTTTCACAATTTTACAATGTGTCTGGACAGACCCCTGATTAAATTCATATTCATATTAAATATATTTCAATATTTAATTCACATCCTTGTCATCGCGCTCTGCTTAGAATAAAAATGAAATGTTATTAAATATTATATATAAGTTTAATGTCAGCATAAATTATATTGTACATTTTACTATGTTACTACCTTTCGAGTTCAAGGCATTCTTGGTAAGTAATAAATCAAATAAGATTACTTTACATCTACTCGACGCTTCTATTATTAAGTGAATAGATTATGAAAAAATTCGTTAACAGAAATATTTGTTCTCATATTTGTCACCACAGATTCAAAATCAATTCATTCATCTTCTGGCATCTACTGTTCGAAATCAACTAACAAACGATATCAAAAGAGATAAATATTATAGACTTTTGTTTGATTCAACTCCTGATATCTCTCATCGAGAACAAATGTCCCAAGTCGCTAGGTATGTAGATGCTGATTTCATCAATAAAAAAGTTTCCATCAAAGAATCTTTTTTGAGTTTTATTGAAATACATGCTAAAGATGCAGCCTCGATCGAAAATACAATTTTAGAGAAATTAAATTGCGATGAAATTTCATTAACTAACTGCAGATCACAATGTTACGATAATGCTGCCGTGATGGCAGGTCACACATCTGAAAAGCGATGGAGCGCTAGAATACAAGTGGTTATCGTTATCATCTATGGGCTAGAGAATATAAAAGAACTAATAGAACTACCACTACACTACCACTACAAGTGACAACAGAAGTGAAGCTATAATTCTGTTGCAAAATATACTAACCTTTAGTTTTATAACTTTACTTCATTTCTGGTATGAAATCTTAAGAAGGATTGATCGTGTGCAGCTCAGATTACAAGATCCTAGAATGAATTTTAGAGAAGAGAAGTATTCTATGATTTTGAATCATTAGCGACTGAACTAGCCGAAATTTGAGACAAGCAGAGTGTAAAGAGGTGATAGAAAAAGCAGAGTCTCTTTGTGAAAAATGGGATATGGATACAACAATACGTGCCTGGAGAATCGGCTATGTTGGTCTTTCCGCAGAAAGTGAAATTTCTCGCGTTATGAAAAGCACTCTTGATCGTCTCCAACAAGAAATGTGTACACGATTAAGTGACCTTAATTTCAAATTTGGATTTCTACTAGACGTTGAAAATTTATTAAAAAAGGATAATGTTGATAACGACCTCGAAAAATTTTTTTGAAAATCTGGGTGAATTTCATAATACAGATTTCAATGTAATAGAACTTTTTATCAAAATATGTGACAGCAAAATGTTACTCCGCAGTAGAAAAGAAATTAAACCTAAAACTCCATTAGAATTTCTTACTTTTATAATCAATCTCGAATGAAGAAGATGTTTTTCCAAATCTGAGAGCGGCATTTCAAATACTCCTGACTATCTCAGTATCAATTGCTAGCTGCGAACGTTCATTCAGCAAAAAATTAATTTTGACAGATCGCCTAAGTGACCTAGCATTTTTAAGTGTGGAAAGAGAAAATTTTTAAATGATCAATTTTGATGATATTATTGATACATTTGCTTCATCAAAAGCACGGAAAATTTAGACATAGTAATAGTTTTATTAATGTATTATATCATATGATTATTAAATATATGTATCTCCTTAGAGATAATAAATATTTACTTTTTTATTGTTTAAAAACTGCGTGTTTTTGAAATATTTCTTTATAAATATGTAAAATAAATAATAGGTATCTTTTGACTAATTCTAGATGATCATATACATTTCAAAATCTAGTCTTGCTCTCTCAACTACATTTTTTGTCTCAAATTTAAAGCCTAGCTTGAGTCTATGACTTTATTTATTAATTTGCTATAATCCAAGTCGCCTATATATAAACCATATATATTTTACATATAATATTATATGTTTTCGAATGGGGGGGGGGGGGCGCTATAAGGGTATTGTGCCCCGGGCGCGAGTTAAGCTCACTACGCCACTGTTAACTATAGTTTGTAATTTTTGCAAAAGTTAAAATAAAATTTTGAAATAATATTTATTTAAAAAAAAAATAGATTGGCGAGATTTATATAAGTTCGAATTTCAAAATGAACATTTTAAAGCTCTTCCTCTCAACTACGATTGTAGGCAGGGGGGGGGGGAGGGACAAGAGGGGAAAGAATCGGTCTCATTTTCTAACTGGCGTCTATTTTGCGTCACTAACTCTCAGCGAATCGAAAACCCACAAAGAGCTTAATTTGCATCTTCCTTCTTTTTTATGTCTTTTAGATGTTTTGTATTCTAAAAAAAATAAGTAAATAAATGAAAATTCAGTTTTTTCTAAGGTTTGCTCGTGAGCTGTAGGAGTAAAGAAGTTTTAAAAGTAGAATGTTTGAATGTAAGTAATCTATGATTTTTTATTTACTGTTTTGTAACGTTCTTATCGTATTTTGTGGCTTTGATGATTTTTTTTTTCACTTGAAGATTCATTTTTATTCGAGATTTTAATTTGCGTGAGTAATTAGGCTGTACCTGTACAATCCCTGGCCAAGTTATTAGACGCACTGTAAGATTCTATGTAAAATCTTAATTATCAGGTGATAGTATACAGCTTTATTATTTTTACGAGACTGGAATCAGTTTGCACTTGCGTGTATCAATTGTTTAAATTAGACGATATATCATGTAAATTTAAGGATAGGATCAATTAAGGGATAATTATATAAATATTTATTACATCAGGTATTATATTAGTATATTATAATAATTAGATCAAATTATTCGGCACGCTGTAGTGTTTTAATGGTTATGTTTTTGCACGAGTTTATATGAAATAATTATTGAAGAATCATTTTTTTTCTTCATATTTAAATCTTCTTTAATGTTGAAATTATTTCTGAAGTTTACATTTACTCGTTTACATATATACCCTAAAATATGTTTAAAATTTTTTACATAAATTTACATTCACACAATAAATTACTTTCTCAAAAATGTTTTTTAATATTACTAAGAAAATTTTAGAGTTTTATAAAAATTAAAATTTTGTAGTTAATGTTTTTATAACATTCGTCTGTTTGATAATATTCTACCTTAAATATTTTGTGCTTGAATCAAACATACATTTTTATCTATTATTCATGAACATACTATATTTTTATTAATTAACATACATTTTTATTTATTATTCATTAACACACATTCGTTACACTGACTGTTTTTGTTACAATTATAAAACTACCTAATGTCGCCGGATTGTGATTAGGTATAATAAATTAACTTAACCTAATTTCACTATGCAGGATTTATTATAAAACTAATTTTATTATAAATCCTGTTTATGTTTTAAAAGGGCATTTTTAGTCAATTTTCAACGAAATGTGCAAGTTTAGAAACTTTATTTATAACAGTGTCTAATGTACGATGAACTTTTAGGGGAATCGGGGCACATCATCGGGATTAAAACTGCATAGGAAAGCTTGCCTGTATTGTTGTCGTATGCAGCTAAGCACGCTTCCCTCTTATGACCTGTTTAGAAGTACGCAAGGAAAGATTCATAATACGGAAGTGCCCCTATTGGCGTATGACGATCCATTTACCCTTGGGGTTTCTGTGCAGATACAAACCAATTTAGAACAAACTGTAGCTTGAAGATACAGACCTGTTCCCTCTTCTGAGCTATTTAGAAGTACTCAAAGAAACAGTTCATAATACAGAAGTGCCCCTATCGGCGTATGACGACCATTCTAGGCATGGGTTTCTATGCAGTTTTAATCTTGATGATATGCTCTATATCTTCTTCATGTTCCTCGTAACATTTATGAGACATATTACGGATTATTATAAAAACAGATTACGGATCTGAAATCAGTGATGCGAAATTATATCAGTTCTGTTGAGAAAAGGTCATAGGCAGCATAAAAAAATTGATTTATTCAGAATCAATAATAAAAAATCAGCATCTATACAGTTAAAATAAAAATTTTTTAGCATTTCCTATTCAGCGTAAGCATGGAGCCGCTGTAAAAGTTAGATTTGGCGATATTTATAAAAGATCATTTTAAACATTTCCTTTTTTTCTTATTATGGCAAATAAGTCAATTCGAATGTGAGAGAGCATTTTTGTTAACCCCTTCCTTCTCGTTTCCGTGAAAATGACGGAGTGAGCTCGATTTCTCGCTCCCTTGATACTTACGGACTGGATAATTCAGTAGTAACGCGCCAATAAGAATAAAACTAATTCATTTCTTTTGCCTGGAAGACATTTTATTTCTCATTTTATTCATCAGATGGCAGTAGCAAGATATTTTTGAGGTAATTGTATATAGTTTGTTTTATTAGAAGAGATCAAAACAATAAGAGATGCAGGAAGGAAACTCAGTACTACTGTCCAGATTGTGGCGTTGGCCTCTGTATATCATGCTTTGGAATTTATCACGCAAGAAAAAATTACTAATCTTTATTTATATTATACGTAATCTAATTAAAATTCTTTTTTAATGTTTAAAACACATATTTTTTAAATTTTCCTTGCTTGTTGGAAAACCAACATTAAGTCATAGTATCCCTGAATGTTGGCGCTTCCTAAAATTTATTTTTTTAAAAATTTCAAGCTAAAAACAAATAAAAAATGAATATATACATTGTTCATAGACATATTTTTATATAATTTTCCGGGATAAAAAAATAGGCACTTTTATGACCATTTTCTTGAAAATTAGCCGATCATTAAGGGTTTGCTATCTTCCCCTTTTTGTTTTTGTACGGATTAGTTTTATTTCTTTCATTTTCTTCCTTTCACTTGGCATGAATTTTGTTCGTTTAAAAAAAATATATTTTATGTAAAAGCGATAAATTTTGTTGAGGATGTGATAGTATGGAATTAGGTATTTCAAATCTTTTAGTTTATTTAAAAAAAAAATTATTTTTTTTAATGTTTTCAAATAATTTAAAGAATAAATGTATTTTATCATGAAAATGAATACAGAGTTTTTTTACGGCATTTCAAAAACTAATTATACTTCCGAAAAATAGTTAATAAGTCGTAATATTAAATGTTTTAGAAATTTATTAAATTAAGAATATTTAACTTTTCATTTTGGAGTTCAGTTCTTCTTATTCTGGAACTTCGAAATTGAAGAACGTAACTCATTAAAATTATAATTTTGTTCCTTATAAATTTTCAATATCTCAACATAACTTTTAAGCAAAACAATTATAAAATGTTTCTCGAAAAATCCTTCTATTAGTTAGGTTTTCTTTTTTGTTCCATAATCTTTAATAAAATTGTAGTGGTCGGAAAAACTACATTTCTGACAAATGTAGTGGTCGGAAAAACTACATTTTCTTTGTAGTTAACTGCAACTGTATTATAATATTTGTGGTTAACTTCAACTACAACTACTTTTTTTTTAATGTAGCGACTACAAACTTTAGAAATCTAGTCACTACTTAGCTACCTTTTGAAGACATGAATTTAACTGGAATACTTAATTTTCACCAATGTTCAAAATGATTTTGTATAACAAATTGTCTTGGTTAAATATGAGGCGATTTCAAGAAGTTTTAATTCATGTTTACATGAAATAGTTTTTTACTCTAAGGCACTTTTTAGGAATTTGTTCTTTAAACTTTCAAGCTCTGCTTTTCCCTACAGTGATTTTAAAAATTCTCAGAAATTATCAAATATTTGAGATTTAAGTGATCAATGCTTTTTTATATCCTCCAAGAAGTTAAGTACAGTGCGAAAAAAAAAACTGATCCCCCCCCTGAATAATTTTTGATCTAATAATTTTATATTCACCTTCTAGGACTCAATCTTAATTGTTTGAGGGAGTGACCGCAATTATTCTAATTAATTATTTGCAGATGATATTTCAAGTTACGAAATTACACGTAAAAACGTACTTAATAGTTCCTGTGAAATCAAATTTTAAGAAATCCGAATAATTAAAATTTGATTTCTTAGGAACAATTCAACCGATTTCACACCGATTTTTCCGCGCATCAGATCAACGCTCGGCCACAGTGTCATTCTCATTGCGAACGTTGATGGACCCCCGAAGTTGTTGTAGTTCATTTACGTCACACTAGAGCTGCACAATGGGCTATTGGCGACGGTCTGGGAAACATCCCTGAGGATGATCCGAAGACTTACCATCACAATTTTGATGCTCTAAGGAGGAGATAGCACCCACGCTTCGGTAGCCCGACGACCTGCACGCGAAGTCGAGCACTTTACGGTAGAACAGTTTAACGAGGACCCATACCGCACACCATCGGTCCATACGCGGATGGACCGACGAAGTATTTGCACCGATCAGATTTGAATTAGATTTTTTTTCTATACTTAACTAATGTTGAAAATAGTTAAAATGAATCGCGAATTGTGATACAAAGTTTAAACTTTGTATCACACTACTCACTTCTATTTATTTTAAAAATTAGCGCACTACACTACAAACTACGGGAAAAAATAACTACGGCAGTAGTTTTGTTACTTGTGGCGCGCTACAACCAATCACTGTTTAAATATTTCTAGTTGTAATTATTTATGAACATTTTGAATTATCGTGTTTATTAGGGATACTAACTTGTTCTGTTTTATTGGCAGACTTTTTCTAGTGGTAACAAAACTGTTTTATTAATAATTCTTGTATTAGTAAATTTTATTTTAATTTATTTTCTTCGTAAAAATCGCCATTTTTTTACTAACTCGTGGGGAGACTTTAAAATAAAGAAAAAAATTAACTACACTTTTGTTATACTTGATGATTTTTTTTAATGATCGTCGTTGAACAGCCGACCCAATTTTTTGGTTTTACGACGACTAATGCTCAACTCCGCATACCTTGTAATTTTAAGCCCAATCCTGTAGACATGGAAGCTCCTGGATCAAGTATTGGGAGAAATTTGTCTTCGTGAAAAACTTTTTGATGGATCTAACCCGCATTTGTGCTACACGGAGAGGGAAACCACAAAAACTTCTCACGGTTAGCGTGACGGCAAGGGGACTCTAACCCATGATCCGCCTAACACTGAGGATATTTTAAGTCCACACTTTCGTCGGATGCGGAATTCGTATCCACCAGCCATTGTTGGGAATCGAACTAGGTTCACATCATTGGAAGGCGAACGCTCTATCCCCATCACAGCTCTTGATAATATAAAACTTCTTTAGCTTCAAAAATATGAAGGTGGTAAAAATTGATATTTTTCGAGTGCCCTATAATAGTCGCCCTTTCTCAAAACACCCAAGACGTGATTTTCCCCCCTCCAAATCAAGTATATTTTTCCCCTTCAGCATCTGTGGATTATTCTGATAACAATCTACTTTAAGTTTTAGTTTTAACAATTCTTTTTCTGGTATAAAATCTATTTTCGAACAATTGTCATCCTTAATGCCATATTTTTCAAATATTTTGAAGTAGTTTTGAAAAATATTGAGTTGATTGATTAATTGAAAGCGACAAATTAAAAGTGCTAAATTAAATTTAGATTTTTTTTCCTACTGGGCTAAATTAATTCTACTAAAAGTATGGACGTTCCTCAACGATAGAAGTATTTTTATTCGTCAGACATAGTTTAGAACAAAGATTTTTTTTAAATAGACTCACCATTTATTTCAAATATTGTTATCTAAGTTATTATCTCTAATACAAAATGAAGAATAAGGGCTTTTTGACGAAAAGTGCGCAACATAGATAGTGTCGTATCAAATTATAATACAAAACATGTATATTTAAATTGTATAATAAAGTTAAGAATCTAAAATTAAGAATTTTTGAAATTCAAGAAAGTTAGTACTTTAAAAAACGTTATTAGTGTAATTCTATACAGAATATACAAATTCTTTTAACTTGGCCTGTTGGTGATTTATCTTCAGGTTAATGCGTGACTCACGACCCCTAATTCCTCTAAGAATCATTTTATTTTACTAGTTTTCCTATTTAGTGTTTAAACAGATGTAATTTCTGTCACTATATGAATTTCTTGCATTATATATGGGGTACATTGATGTGAGCAGTAAAGCCGTTTCTAAATCTTTAATCATTAACATATTCATTCAATCAAACTTAAACGTTTGCTTATTACTTTCTAGCATCGTTGAACTTTGTTTTTCTGTTCACAAGATGATTTGAAAGTTTTTTTTAACATTTTCCATTTACAGCTTGTCCGACATTATTTCTTATAAAAATCATTTCTCTTTTGGTAAGAGCTGTTCAAATAATACAAAATGCATTAATCCTCTCTTTGAAAGCAAGAATAATCAAACCACCGAACCCAATGTTTATACAGGACTGACAACTATTATGAATCATCCATAAAATTTACGGCTTCTGAAAAATTCCATTATCTTCTTCTTCTTCTTCAGTACGACAGCCCCTTACAGGTCTTGGCTACCTCAACCACAGGTAGCCTCCAACGCCTCCTGTCCATTGCGACTTTTTTCCAGTTGTTTATCTTAAATACTTTTAGATCTTCAGCAGTGTGATCCAGCCATCTAGTTGGAGGTCTTCCTCTAGCCCGAGATCTCGAAGGATTTTTAAAGGTGGCGATTCGGACTGCATTATTTTCTGAACCTCTCCAGATATGGCCAAACCATCTTAATCTATTGCTTCGGATGACCTACACGATCTGTGGCTGTCCATAGAGTCCATATAATTCAAAGTTGAATCTGATTCGCCAACAGCCTCTTTCCAGTACTGGGCCAAAAATATACCTAAGGATTTTCCTTAAAATCATCATTCCATTATAATCTGTTTAAAAAAAAGTTTTATTCACTTAACTGGCTAGAGTTATGAAATTTTGTTGCACGCAACTAATCAACGATAATTTTTGTTACTTCTTAAGCAATAAAAAAAAAACTATTTGTTAGAATCAAAAAATAAAAATAGCGAAGAAATATCACATTTCCCTCTTTTCAACAAGCACTTCTGTGACGTAATCTTTTTCCCTTTTCGAAAAAAATCGAACTCAAATTTTTAAAGCTCTGAGCAAAAAACTCTAGTGTTTTAAATTCAGAGAAACATAAAAATATAATATTGTTGAATTCGAGTACTTAGTTTAGTTTCAAAATTCTTTTTCAATAAAATATAAAATTTCAGTGAGAAATAATTGTTAATTTAGTACCTTAAGTTTTTTATTTGTATAGATAATTCATGCTTAATTTTATTTATACTAAACCTATATAGAATTAAGTATAATGCTCCTTAAAATCTCGATAACTGTAAACTGTAAATGTATAGTGTAATCATTTTAGTGTTATTATAGGTAACTGTATTTTTCCTTTTGTGTTTAAAATACTTTACCTTTCGATAAAAAGAATGTTTGTCCCAATATTTGTCTTTATTCAACTTTTATTCTACAGTTAAAATTTTTCAATGTGTGATATTTTTTGTATTTTTATTTTGCTTTTTAAAAAAATTTGAAAATAAGGGAATTTAAATGTGAGAATTGCTCGTATCCTTATCAAAGAACAAACCCCCTTCTCCCGTTTGCTGCTTACGTATTATTAGAACGACCTCGTATAAACCCTATTTCACTCTTGAACTGTTTTCCCAAAAAAAAAAAAAAAAATCAAAATATTTCGTTTTCTCAATTTTTTTAAAAAGTTTTATCTCTAGTATTTGCATTTATATTCTTTGAAATGTTTTCCTATCATTTATTCATTTATATTGTTTACTCGCTTACTAATTCATTTATTTTTTATTATAATTTATAATGAGAATTAAAATAAAAATTTAAATATGGTGAAATTTTTTAAACATTTTTTTTTCATATGTAACTTCTATTGAGTTGGTTTTGAAACTAAACTTGAATTTAAGGATGCGAAAAATCGATATGCCCTTTAAAATATATATATTTTATGTTTCCGTTCATCTGAAATACTTGTCAGTAATTATATCCAGATATCAATCGTTTGCATGAATTTTGGGGGGATACCTTTAAAAAATATGCGCTAAATAGGCAATTATTTAGTTCTAAGCATTCTTTACTACGTTTTTAATAAATCGTTTTCGTTTGTATAAGGTTGGAATCTTTAAAATTTTGACCTCTCTCTGACGAACTAGAGCACTCAAATTTTAACTCGAACTTCTTTCTGAATGACAGTTTTGATCATTTTTCTGTTCGCTAAAAGAAGTATTTATGGTCAATAGAAATATCGACATTATTCCGATTAGGTGGAGTACTCAAATCTCAACTGGAACTTCATGACAAAATTGATAATACGTGTACTAAAAAATGCCTTATCACCTTAATTTTTTTGCAAATTAGAATTTATTACAAGAAAACATTTCGACCACTTTTCACCTAGCTAGAGTTCTTAGATTTCAAATGGGGCTCTGACCTCGGCTGCAACAACTATTTTCGTTTTTAAATTTGTGAACTATAATTTAGCTCCATTTTTATCCTTAATCGAAATTTCAACCATTTTTTTAATGTTTTTAAAATTGATTAAAAGGAGAAAGTAGTTTAGTTTGTAATAACTGCTAATACTGAAAAATATTGGGCCCTACATTTTTCGTTTTCATAGAATTGTTTTGTTCTTCCGCTCTACTTCGACTTGAAAAACGTAATTTTCAAAATTTTAATTCTATCCACGTTAAATTCTCTTTTTATGCGTCCAAGTATAGTATATTTAAACAAAAGTTGTCTTTATTTTAGATTATTTAGAATTTCTATTGCAGTATTCAAATTTGAAGTAACTAATTTAAAACGTAAAATATTTTTGTTCTCTCCTACCTAACGCAAAAAGAAATAATAATCTTCTGGTAAAGCATTTTTTGAGAAATTTAAAAAGTACAGATAAATCAAAAAACCTTTTAATTTAAATGATACAATAGTTTCGCAGTAAAATAAATTTGGCGATGAACTAAAAAAGAAATTTATAACTCTTGGTAGGTGATTGTGAAGCGCAGTTTGGCGATTAAACAGCTAGCACGATTGTGTTATTGAGTGGTAACCCAATCGAATGCCATTTTTAAATGAAATATTATTGTTGTGAAATATTGCTAGTTCGTCGATTTTTGAAAACCTTCAATTCTTTCTTGACGAGATGTGTTTTTTTGCTAGCAATGCTGACTAAAGTCATTATATTTACAGAACTCAGTCGAAAATTGTGTAGCTTCTACTTATGCTGCAATTATAGAATTGGATCTTATTTTTCTGGTAAGTTTTTATTTATTTATTTTTCTCTCTTGTTTTATTATCTCTCTTGTTTAAAATGTAAGTTACGTTTAGAAAGGCTAAAATCACATTCTTTGTATGCACTTATTAAATTATATTATGTAAACTGTAACACTAAGTATTTTTTAAATCCTCGTAAATCCTTTTTTTGTTAATGATTGCGTAACTGAAGTATTAAATTTAAAAATTTCCAACTTGGAAAATTTGGCTTAAAAAGTCAAAAGAAAGACTGAATGCCTAAATTCTTTTACATATTTGGCAAACGAATAAGAAAAAAAAAAACGAAATCAAAACAAATTTGCGATTGAAACATATATTTACATCTGAATTTAATTTAATGCAAAAAAATTTCTTTATCTAGTTTAACTATATGATTGATAATCTAAATGCAAGTTGTTTTTTTTATAATAGTATGCTATTTTGTTTGTCAAAATCTTAAAATTTAACAACGTTGATTCCAGAGAAAAAAAAACATATATAATTTTAAATTTATTTTTAAATTTTTTTCTTGATATTTTGGATTTTTCGTTAAAAATTATTTACTTAAGCATTTTTAATAAAATATTTTGATCACTATTAATAATGTAAATAAATTGAACAACAATTTATTTGTTAATTATCTTTTTGTTATGAGGAAATTGCTTAATACTCTGAAAATCGGTTTAATTAGGCATCACTTTATTTTTTTAATGAGAAAATGTTGTCTAGATTTAAGTCTATAGCAATCAGCTATTACGTGTTTATTAAAAATACGTGTGTTATTTGATGCAATATATCAAAAGACACTTTAATAATATTATGGCCCGAATACTAATCTGAGTCTTTTAAAAATTTGTTTGATTTAAAAACACATTAACCTTTTTATTTACATGGATAATCTTTTGTAAAATTTAATCTATTACATGTAAATTTTGAAATAAGCATACTTTAGGATTTATCAATGTGTTAAGTAAAATCAATTTTTTTTTAAAACATTAATAAGCTTATTATTTATAACAAAAAATAACAATTCAAAAATTAAGAAATGAAGCTGAGCAGGCGAGTTTCAATCTCAATTTTCTTAAAGGGGAAAATTAATTATAGCAACCCTAAAATTTGAAGACACGAAGAAACATTTTATTTTTCATTAAAAATATTCAGTTAAAGATCGGCTAACTGCTCCTGGTAAATTTCATTTGTAATTGGAAAATTAAAATCGGCGTTTGAGTGCGAAATATTTTTGTTCTTTTCTTCCTTCTGAACATTTTTGATAATTATTTTGTATATTTGTTTCTATACTTAATACCAATTGAAGAATGAAAAAGAATGATAAAATTAATCCAAAGATTAATTTTCTCATTTTTTTTTCAAGTAAATTTTTTTTTCGGGGGGGGGGATAAATTGCTTTAATATTTTTTGTTGCATCGCATGATACCAATTTGATATTATCGTCAGTCTTATAATCTTGTTTTGACAATTTTAATTTTATCCATTTGGTTTTACAAAAAATATTTGTTAAATCTTTTCATCCTAATAAAACATGTGTGGCGTAACTACTACGATTATTAAACGTCAATTCACTAGAATATATAAGACATGCTAACGTGATTCAATCTTGAGGAACCTTTTGTTAGATGCAGGTTAGCATGGTCTAAAATTCCTTCCCCCCACATTGGTGACTTACGGACGTGAAATATTCACGCCTACTTTGATGAATGGTTCACATTGAAAAGTTGACTTGCTGTTTGTGATTGCGTCATCGTCCTCTTTGAGCTGTTTCTTTGCAGTATCATTTACACACAATGGTATCCTGCACACATTAGACAGATAATAGCAACACAGAGAGACCACACAGATAACCGTGAACTTTATACATATTTCACGACCAATGCTCAAAACTTTGTGAACTTAATACAGCTCTCACCACAAGTGCTCAAAATCCGGTGAACTTAACACAGCTCTCTCGGTCTTTCGCAAGTTGTTGTATCCGTGCATCGAATTCTATCCCAGATAAAATTCTGGTGGGGATTATTATGCCTTAACTACCACTACGATTATTAAGCATCTAATCACTAGTATATAAGACATACTAAATTTATTCAATTTTGACGTACCTTTTGGTAGATGGAGGTAGAGATGGTCTAAAACTTCTTCCCCCACAATATAAAAAGCTGAATTCAATGAATATTTTCTTACCAGGTTATTAGGCTCAAAATTATTAGGCTCCCGAGGAGGATTAGGCTTAAAATTACGAGAGCATTAGTTGTGGTAAATTCAAAATTGGGACATCTGTTCAACAACCGTAATTAAATAAAGCGAAAATAGTAAATAAACCCCAAAAAGTTAAATTTCCTCAGAAAAGCAATAAAATAAAAAAGAACATGGCAATGACGGAACGATAAGATTTATCTGGAAGAAAAAAAAAAGAAATTTTAAAATTCAGTCAAATGTAAACGATAAAAGTAAAAATGAAGAATGAAGGAATAGAGATAAAGCTGAGAGCAAAAGTTGCAGAAATTCTAACCTTTATATTTTATGTTTAATTAGCTTAATTTTTCAAAAAGTTATATTATTTCATTCTGATAGAGAAGTTTCAAATTGATTATGACGAAAAATATTCTAAACTCGAACGTATATCTTTTCCTTTTAAAAAAATTATTTGTTCCTTAAAACATGCTATAATAAATTATATAATACATTTTATTTATAATTTAAAAAGCAATTTTTTAATTAAGAAAAATATCTTATAAGAATTTAGAAGCAAAATCATAATTAAGGTGCTTATAATGAGGGAAAAAAGTAAAGAAAACATTTGAAAAGGGGACGCAACTAATAAAAATCTAACCTCCTGTGGTCAGTAACCATCCGATAAATTGCCCATTCTCGTTGCTCTTTAATGGTGGATTTTATTTTTCTTCTTCAGTAGTAATTAAACTTTTTTTTATTTTCCGGGATTACTTGGACTATACTTACTTGGATTTGACAAAACTTGAATATATTGTTACTCTTCATATGTTTGTTACAAGGCTTTTAATAGTTAATAACCTGCAATGACTTTGAAACCATAACTTCATTTTCTTTTCTGTTCTTTTTTCTCCTTTTTTTTTTGTTTATTTTCCTTTTTTCCTTCTTTGGTTAAATTTCCTTATTTCTCTCATTTTTTCTTATTCGGATTTTTATTTTAAAAATTACCACAAAAATGTTTTGAGAAAAGAATTATTTATCCATAAAAACTAGATTTTTTTTTAGAAAAAAAGGTTCAGTTTTCTTAATTGTTTATCTGTAAGCTTTATTACAGTATACTGTCAATATGTCAATTGAAGGGATGCCAAAAAAAATTTCAAGACAGCGAGTTTTCGAGATATCAAGTTCAGAGCTAAATATGTTCTAAAAAGTAGAAAAATATGTTCTAAAATAGTATTCTGAAAAGTAGAGTCATGAAACAGAAGAATAACTACTAATAATTTTGGATGAAATGATAGTTGACTATAAGTCTAAATTACAGCTATTATAAGCTTACGAATGAAGACAAAAATACTTATGCATTAAATAGAAAAGAATTCGTTTATAATAAACTTACATTGTGATTTTTCCGAAAAAATTTCCTTTTCTACAACGAAAAACATTCGACATAACAAGATTTTGAGAAGAAACTCTTCGACATAGAAATTCAAATTAACATTAGGTGTTTATATAATGCCCAAGTGGAATTCTGATTGCATTTTGACATAACTAGGTTTTCAATATATAGAAGTTTGAGATACCGAGAGTGTACTGTATTTGTATATTAACTAAAATTTGGGCTAATCATACAGAATTCAGTGTCGTAGCATAATTTTTATTGTTAATTATATGCCTCACATTAGTTTATTAAATCATAATCCATGCAACCCTTGCCAGAAGAAAAGAAACAAAACAATTCTCATTCATACTGCTACTAAAATGTAAAGCATTCTTCTGTTAAATTCGTACAGTCTTCTTACAATTGCGACAAACTGCATGACTAGAAAAATGTTGTAGCAACAAAATATGTATTTCGGTAATTCTTGGAGAACATGTTCTGAGATATTTACCGTCAAATCAAATCGTCTCAAACTTGATCCAGTGTCAGAGGGTCAAATAAGGTATCAAATGAAAGGTCATATTAGTTAGTTTATATTAACTAATTTAATTTTATTTCAAATGATTATTAGTTGAGTATTTGTTAAAATAACTTATTATTTTTTAAACCTGCATTTCTTTTGGGATCTAATGAAAAATAAATTTATTTTAAAATAAATTTTCATTAAGTATTTTCTTTGAAATATAAGTGGGATCAATATAAGGTAATTTAACTAATTTTTATATTTTTCAAAAAAAAAAAAAAAAAAAAAGAAAATAACCCAGAAATAATTTTTTAATATTAAAAAATAAGGTATTCACTTCATTTGCTAATTTGCAGTATTTTGGGTCTTTTGTAAACTACGTAAATATTATTTAGGTAAGATCTATTTATCGTTGATATCTTATTTATTTACTATCTTTTACCTTCATCAAAAAAGTTTATAATTTTATTCTGACTGAAAAATTATAAATTTTGACTTATTTTTCCATGGATATTGTGCCTAAGGTATTACTTTAGAAGTATTTAGCTGCAAGGCATATAACTTTTGCTAATTCTGTATAGCCTTCCTGATAATGTCACAGCCTACAAATTTGTATATAAATTGAACAATATTGGGGCAAAAAAAATTTTTTTTCGTAATTTTTGGGATGCAGGATTTGAGATGGAAATTTAACGGTTAAATCAAATCACCTTCATATCCAAGTCAAAATTTTTGATAGTTTTCCATTGGTAGACTAACATAACCTTGATGGTGACCATCAATAATTCCATCATGAACCATAAATAATTTTGTCAGTGACCAACATAAGTAACCATCACCTTAATGTAGGAATTCGGACTGATTTATAATGGTCTAAAAGAAGAAAAGCAACTTGTTTTAATATTTTGTTCATGTTGAACCATTAGTAATTTCCATGATAGTTTTTTAGAAATCGAATGTTGGAACAATCATGAATAACCATCATCCCAGTGTTGGAATTCAAACTGATTTATGATGGTCCAATATAAGAATAGCAACTTGTTTTAATTGTTGGTTTACGTTGAACCATCAGTAATTTACATCATAGTTTCTTAAAAATCGAATGTTAGAACAATCATGAACCACTATAACCCCAATGTAAGAATTCAAACTGATTTTTGATGCGCCAACATAAAAAAATTGTTTTGATAGTATATTCTTGCTGAACCAGCAATAATTATTATTAAACCATCATAGAAATGCATTGTTGTACCATTATGGATCATCACCAATTTCTATCATAGTATCTTAGAAATAATGTTAGAACAATCATAAACAACCATCATCCCAATGTAGGAATTCGGAATGATTCATGATGGCCCTACTTAAAAAAAAAAGAAGCAAATTGTTGTGATGGTATATTCATGAGAGCCAACAAGGATTCCCAATAAACTTTCATGGAAATGTATAGTTGGAACCATCATGGATTGTTGATCCATGAGAATCAAACTTTTCTTGATGATTAACCATCATAGTATTAAAGTAGCAATTCCGTCATGGAATGATTAAAGTTTGATGGCATATCAAAAACTATAAAAAATAAAAGATTATGGTGATTATCAAATGATGTTCGACCATCATGAATCGCACTGAAACCAACATAAACCATCAAAATGTTTTGATAGGACCATCAAGACATTTTTACTTCGGTAGTTTGACCTAGCATCAGAAGGTCAAATTTAGTATCGAATGGAAAGCAAATTCCTTAGATTCGCAATGGTGTTTGAAATTTTATATTACTATGATTAAAAAAAAGTAATGATGCATTGGTAACTCGGCAATTATGTATCGAGTAACCAGCCAAATTTTTATTGCCCACACACGGCTGAAGAACTTTATTATCCGGTGACTTAGTCTCTAGATCAGTGATTCTCAACCACTGTGCCGCGGCACTTTTGTGGGCCGCCGAATTCTTAAAATGTGCCGCCAAATATTAGAACTGATACAATAAAAATTATAATGCTTTTTTTATTATAAGTAAAGTTTAAACTAAAGAAAAGTGTATAGATATATAATATTATATATATACCTACTTTTTATAATTTTTCTACGCTTTAACCGCGTGAACATCTCTTTGTGGTCGATTGTCTTGTCTCTGACAATCTTAAAATAAGAAGGAAGTGTTTAAATTGTCTTTGACACAAAATTTTAAAAAATGTTGAAATTAGTAGGAGATTTAATGACTATTAAAATTATTAATTAACAAAGGCAATTAATTACATGCTAATTACAAGCTAATTACAAGCTTAATTACAAGCTAAATACTAACTTCCAAGCGAAAATAAAAGCTAATCATTAAAGTAAGCTATGCAATTGATAATTATAAAAACAAATTAACAAAGGATAACTAGCAAAAAAAAAGCTAAGAATTAATAATTAACAAAAAACTAACTAACAAGAAATCACAAAAAATAATAATTAATGTAAAAAAAACTAAAAGTTAATAACTATGGAAAACAAGCTAACAATTAATAACTAGCAAAAAAAACTGTTACTAACTAATAAAAAATTAGTCGAAAGAAATAATTAATCTTCTTTAGCTTTTGTAGTACATATTTTATTTCCCATTCAAAATTATTATCACAAACTATTTAACACAGTGTATTATAGGTAAGTAAACAACTTTTAAACAAATTTTTTTCATTGTGTGCCGTCAAATTTCGAAATCGTTATAAGTGTGCCGCAACAAAAAAAAGGTTGAGAATCACTGCTCTAGATCATGTACAGGGTACCCGGACATAGCAAACATAAATTTGTGTTTTCAGCACTGGGAAACACTCATTTATGTTCGGCGCAATCATATTTCACGTTTGCAGTAATCTTAAAACTATTCATAAATACGTGTAATAATCGCAGTTTTGAAAATCCGTTTAGCCCATCCGTTTTTCAGAAGAAAAAAATTATAAATAAAATAACTGGTTTAGAAACGACGTATTTTGCTATTGTGCAGATATTCGTGTAGCGAAATCATGTTAAGTGAAATATGTTCGCTATAGAGAGAGATGCCTGCTGTTATGCAAATTCTAAAATCTAATGCTGATAACTAATTTAACTGGGCTGCTAACTACTATGTTTTGTTGAATGCTATACAAACTGAAACTTTCACAATTCATGTTTATTTTTGCCAAAATTATAAAGTCCTCACCACCCAAAGTTTTCAAACAAACAATATTCGATCTGTTTTTACTAATATGATAGTTAAAAAATTAATATGATAGTTGAAATAAAAATTAATATAGTTAATAATATAGTAATTAATACAGTTAAAAATTAATATGATAGTTTAAAAAAAATCAAAATTTAGAATTAGGGAATTGCATTCATGTTTATTTTAAGTTAATGAAATCATAACCAATGAAATTCAAAGATAACAAAAATACTGTTTGCGTTACTCATACCAAGTTTACTTTCAGAAAATAAGTAAATGCAAAATGGCAGCTTTTATTTTAAAAAATGGAAAGACTTCATTATTTTTAACACCAGAAAGACTGAAACTTAGTGAATACCTATATTGCCCAAAAGCAGTCAGAATGATTGGATTGTTAAGAAATAACTAATGTGTAAAGAAATTTGTTTAAAATTGTTAATATTTTTTACATTATTTACAGTTACTATAACATGTTATTAGTAAATATTAACATTAAAAAAATTATATGTTGTACAAAAAGTCACAGAATTCTAATAAATTGTGCTATTATAGTTTTTCTAATTGAAATTAAAAAGCAGTCAAAATGACTTCCTCGGGCAACCCAGTGTTAAATAACTCAACAAAAAAATTCATTCGGAATCGCATTTTCAGAACAAAATGATTTACTTCTATATTTGAAAGAAGAGACCATCGATAATTTTAAACTAAATAAAGCATGTTTCCTCCCACAGTGACCTGATAATATGACGCGGTTCCCAGAAATCATTCAGCGGTCAAAATACGGGACCGAATGTATCGATGCACGCCATGGCATGTCTTCGAATCATTCTTAGGGATGTTTCCCTGCCAATAACCCATTGAGCAGAACGCAAGATATATGAAGTTTTTCGAACATTTAGCTGAATGAATTCAATTCTCTTACTATCTAGGAAAGTTTTTTCTCCTTATTTTACAAATGTATGCTAGCTTCGCAGATTAAGTTTTTAATGAAAACAAACTTGACCTTTATTAAATAAATAAATAGTCCCAAGAAGTTGAAATTATAAAGTAGTACCACAGTAGCTGAGAGAGGAAAATATAGGAAAAATATAACAAGAAAAATCACACTGACAATTTCCACGGACGATCATTTCAAATCAGTTTTTTTTTTTTACTTCGCACTTACTTCTGTTAAGTCTTCAAAATGGGCGCCTATTTTTGAGCGCTTGAATCACGCCGACGGTTATTTCAGATTTGTATTTTATTTATTTATTTACTTTTGAAGCGAATGAATCAATTTTTAATCATGTAAACTTATTCCTTGTTTGTTGCTTGATCTAGGAATTTATATTTTCGGGGTTTGAAATTCAAATAATGGGGTTCAAATTACAGAGCACAAAAATATGATACGGAACATTAAGAATATCAAAACCACAAGAAACTGTTCAACTTAGGGCCACATAAAATTTCTCACCGAGTATCAAAAAGTTTGATATTGTATTAGTTAGATATCATGGCACTTAAATTATGTTATATAGTTAGTTTGATTTAAAATTAAAACCCTGATAAATAAAACGTTTTTCATTTAATAAATTCTTCAGAGTATTGAATATTTTTTTAAATATCCTCACGTTATTATTACTTTGCGTTATTAAAGATACGTTAATAAATGCTATTGAAAATTTAAAACAATCAAATGAAAAATTAATTCTTAAGTCTACTAAAGACAAATGAATCTATGTCATGGCAAAGATTTAGATTGATAGTCCAGTCATCTCAAATTTTTTAAGTAACTTGTATCAAAAATTAAGTTTTAAGAAAATCTAAAAACATTTTTTTTATATCTGTGCACAATAATCTTGCTTAGAACTCTTATCTTGTAAAATATTAATTCGACAGAAAATAAGATTTTTATAACCGTCGTTGAACTGCTGATTCAATTTTGGGTTTCCGTAGACTTGTAATTTTGAGCCTAATCCAGGAGACAAGAGAACTATGGGTTGAAGAAGTGGAAGAAATTTGTCTTTGTGGAGGACATTTTGATGGAACTAAATCGCATTCACGTTACATGGACAGTAAAACTACGAAAACCTCTTACGGTTAGCCTGACGCCAAGGAGACTCTTAACCATGAACAGTCTACCGCTGGTCGCGATTTTTATAATGTTATGCCTAAATGCTTTAATTCCAGGCTGGGTCCTCTGAACCGACCGGGTTATAAATCTAAATTTTATCATGTAGACGGAATCGGCTAGGTAACAAATAACATTTTACACCGGATAGTCTGAGTCGACAAGTTAAGAAAGCTTTTGCCGTTTACCCGGAACCGGTTTGGTAGAAGGACCCAGCAAAAGTTTAAAACCTGGTACACCTCTAGGTAAAAAGTTACAGCCATTTATATCAATGAAAGTTTGTGATTTTATAACTAGGACATTTTTTTTATTTAGTTCATTACTTTGACGATTTTCAAGTAAAAACAAAATCTAAAACATGGTGGAATTACTCATGTGTGTTCACATCCATCAAATTTTATTAAAAGCAAAGGGGTTGGGCAAAAAGTGATCTAACGTGAAATGACTCTATTTTTAATTGTTTATTGAAAATATTAGTTCATAATAGACACGAGAGTATTTCATGAAATACTTCTCACTGGTTTAGTTATTTAAGTTCGGAACGTAAAATTTTGTTTAATCCTAAGTTTTAAATAAACGAAATGAAAAACCTATTTCGATAGAAAAATAGTTTTTGTCTTTTTAATTCTGTTAATTGATTTCTTGTTATATTTTGTGTTTTGTCTTTGCAGACAAGAAAGGGCAGCATGCCGTTGTGGAATAGTTCAGGTCACGCTAGAGTTGCACAAAGGGCTATTCCCGCTGTGGATTGCTGTATGCCCCACTAGAGCTGCATAAAGGACTATTCCCGCTGTGGATTGCTGTGTGCCCCACTAGAGCTGCATAAAGGACTGTTCCCGCTGTGGATTGCTGTATGCCCCACTAGAGCTGCATAAAGGACTATTCCCGTTGTGGATTGCTGTATGCCCCACTAGAGCTGCATAAAGGACTATTCCCGCTGTGGATTGCTGTATGCCCCACTAGAGCTGCATAAAGGACTATTCCCGCTGTGGATTGCTGTATGCCCCCATTGGAGCTGCATAAAGGACTATTCCCGCTGTGGATTGAGCAGGAAATAGATAAGTACCTTTTTACATAATTATTTTTTAAATTTCGTCTTATCCATGTATAGTGTATAATGTTGGTAAAAATGTGAAATGCAAAGACTTTGCATTAATATTTTAAGAAAAAAAAAGAGTAAACTTATCTCTTTTCTTCCTTCTTGAAATCGATCATTCTTTGGTTCAATTAAAGCTCTTTTCTTTTCTTTTTTTTGTTGATAATTTCGTGAAATTTGGATTTAGCAAGTTCTCTGACTTGACGTACGGATCACGTATTTTGTTCCGCTTCGGCTCTGTTTTCGACTAATTCGGTTCTCGAAATATGAGGCGCATCTATGAGACTCAAATATGATATCATTAGACCGATTCCGAAGTATATCAAGCAATTATTGTCTCAATAGTTTGGTCAAAAGACATTTCTAAAGTATGAGTCCAATAATGTTATTTCCGATTATGATGTTTCACCTACTTCAAACATATTGTTTTCATAGCGATTTCCCTCCCCCATAAAAAAATTGGTTTTCTCAAAAATAATTCCATATTTTTAAAGTTTATTTATTGAATCGACAGGTAGATAAATTTTGATACGATGTAAAAATTCTTTAATCCCGTTTCTGAGTACAAAATTTTTAAATGATAAAAACTAATATGAGAAAGACTTTTATTGTAAAACTACTTAAAGAGACGACGAACGAACATAGGCTTTTTAAATTGTTTGTCTCTCCACCCACTTTACAAGACACTCTTTTTCACGCTCTTCAATATTTTTTTTTTTATATAAACGTTTAATAAACCATTTTTACTTTGGATGATTTTTAAATAAAATTTTTTAAAAAAAATCAAAAAGTAACTTAATTTTTTTATGTTTTTAATATCAAATTTCATTAATATTGAAAATTAGATGGTTAAAAAAAAGTAATCTGATTTAGAATAAATGACTCAGTTTTACGTTTTGTTGAGTGGAACAGATTAATAAAATTTCTAGAATTTGTATTTACAATTCTTTTTTTCAAAGAGGAAGTTTAAAGTAATTAATCTATTGTATTTTGATCACAGGTAAATATTTTTTTTAAAATTAACTAATGAAGCTATATGCTTTAAAGTATAATAAAATGCTCGGGCCTTCTGGTTTCACGGATGGAACCATAGGGTTCTTGGATGGAATAACTGGAGTTCCAGGCTATTTCTTAAATCTCGTAAAGATTTCAAATATTTTTATGCAATTACTTATTGTAAAATTTCAGTTAAAAAAATATATCAAAATACCAAATTATATGCTATTTTCCAACAATACTCATTTTGCATGATGCATACGCATTTCTTATTAAACCTTTCCATTTAAAATCAATAATTATGTTGATCTGATGTCACGTCCTTAAAGTTTGTAACTTTTTTTTTCTTCGAAAAGACATATTTCAGCTTATTTTATTCAATTAATGCTTGTACCAGAAGGAAATTCAGAATTAAAATCAGCTCCACTTCTGCAAATTCAACGGCCTGACATTTTACCTGCCTCTCAGATTCAAAACAATAGAAGAAAAATTTGACGTTTTGCATTAATGATATACAAATTAATTTATATTCTTTTTTTTTTTTGGTGAGCGTATCAATTGCTGGTAATAAACTTTATTTTAAAATTCTGAGTTCCATAGTAAAAAAAAATTTGCTCCCTTCTTGACTCAAAACTTTCGTCCGGTCTCTTGACTAAACTATTAAACGACTTTATTTATGAACCTTCACTTTATTTTGAGGGTCAGAAAACCGAAGTAATGAATCATAAAACTAAAGTTCTACGGCTTTAAGCTTTTCATCTATAGAGTTTCATCTGTTGTTCGTTATCGTATATTTTTCGGTAGACTCTCGTTGCGGGCAAATAATTCGTTTTATAAATGAAAAGTTCATTGTAGGTAAGTATTCGTTGTGTTTATATTTTGTGTTGTTGTATTAAAGGCGGCTGAAAAAACAGCACTCTTTGATTTTTCGGGGATAATTTTTCACATCAAATTTGGTCAAATAATATGTAGTAAATTTAAAATAATGTTTAGAGACATTTAATAATATTTTTAAATTTTGTTCGTTCTCATAAAAAGACCCTAAATGTAATGTTAATGGGATCTCTTGTTATAATTAATTTTTTGTGTGCCTTTATTGTTTCTTCCAAATTGTATTTTTTTTTTTTTTTTTAAAGTTTGGTACGAACTTCCACGAACGTGAACTGAGGTTACAGCCTACTTTCTCAACTGTTCTACCGTGTCTGTACCATTTCGAAATTTTTAAAGAGGTGTTTTTCTGCAACTGATATTGGCTCAAAAAAGAATCCAGATCCATCCACTTGTTTTTGACAGGGTTATAGTTTTAAAGATCAAAACTGTTGTCGCCAGAACTAGTTTGCCTCTGCGGCTCTAAATATGTTCGGATATCGCTAGAGATGGAAATCTAAATTCATTTCTATGAATCATTACACAGATTATTAAGTTCAATAAGGCCATTATGGCAGACCCACGGTAAAGAAATCAGGGATCTATCGTCTGAAAATAGGGAAAATCGTTCTATCACTTGGCCAATATTTCCGCATCGGTACTTGTTTGTAGCGTATCTACCACTACAAAATTACAACTACAATTCACTAGAATATAAGACACGCTAACTCGACTCTATGACGGGGTACCTTTTCATAGATGACAGTTGACATGGACAGTAACAACTAGTCCCCCCATTGGTGACCCGAACGTGATGTGAACACGCCTACCTTTCCGAAACTCCTATTTCGTTGGATGGTCCACATTGAATAGTAGTCTGCAACATCATCCACCTCCTAGGGCTGTTGCTGCTCAGTTTCAATCACACACAACGTATACACTCGACTGCTTAAGGCAACACAGGAGCGACTACGAGTGTGAAGTTAATACACCTCTCACATTCAGCACTCAAAAAGTAGGGTGATCTTAATACAGCTCTCCCAGCTTCTCACAAAACAGCAATAACTCAACTAGTGGTATCCGTTCATCGAATTCTATCACAGCTATAATTCTGGTGGAGGAGTACTGTAGCGTATCTACCACTACAAAATTACAACTACAATTCACAAGTATATAAGACAGTGATTCTCAACCTTTTTTTTGTCGCGGCACACTTTTAACGAAGTCAAAATTT
Organism: Parasteatoda tepidariorum; assembly: GCF_982258835.1. Taxonomy (NCBI): domain Eukaryota; kingdom Metazoa; phylum Arthropoda; class Arachnida; order Araneae; family Theridiidae; genus Parasteatoda; species Parasteatoda tepidariorum. The sequence goes on along the minus strand of NC_141755.1, from coordinate 128,689,514 downwards.
GGCGGCACAAAAAGAAAAAGATAAGTTTAAAAGTTGTTTACATACCTATAAATGCACTGTGAAAAATATTTTATGATAATAATTTGGAATGTAAAATAAAATAATGTAATATGTACTACAAAAACACGTTTATTAAGGGATTAATTACAAATGAATAAATAGAATACTTTTAATGAGAAATTTGATGTTTTTTGATAATTTCATTTATATTCGGTCGTAAAAATGACAATGCTACTCTCATATCGTCTTCTACATTTAACAGTCTCGATCTTTTTTTCGTTATGTTGGTTAATACTGAAAATCCGAATTCACACAAATAAGATGTAGAAAATTGTAATAATATTTTCAAAGCCTTTTTCAGCTCTCATGGGATAATAAATTGATTCTTCCGAATATTTTAAAATTAAACCTCGATTGTTAGAAAGCGAAATTAGTTCTTCCTCTTCATTCAAAGTTAATTCAAATACAGAAGTATTCGTTATCACACATGGATTACGAACCCAATCCATTTTTTTTGTATCTAAATTTGGGAAATAATGAATAATTCTCTCCTCTAATGTTGTCAAATGGTCAATAACAATTTTATGAATAGTTTTATTAAGATCTTTTGGGACTGTATGACTCAAACTTTTCCAAATATCCTTCCTGAGCTTTATTCTTCCATAAAGTTATTTAATTTTGTCATTCCACCAGTTTATCCTTTGAGTTATTTTCTTTCTGCCCTTGCATACTTGAATTTATGTTATTAAAAATAACAAAAATGTCTGATAGGTAAGCTAGTTTAGCACACCATATTTTACCTTTCAACAAATTAACAAAATCATAATTTTTATTTTGTTCAAAAAACATTTTCATTTCATCTTTTAATTCCAGTACACGAGATAAAACTTTTCCTCTGGACAACCACATTACTTCCGTATGCAGTAACAAGGATTCGTACTTAGCTTCAATAGCTTGGCATAAATTACTACATAAGCGTCTATTTATTTAATGGTCTTGATTAACCATTTTAACTATTCCAGAACAATTTTCAACTATTATGTAACGAATATTATTAAACGAAGCGGTGAAAGTGAAAAATCTTCGTTCATATATATATATAAGTACTTTTCTTTAATTTAAACTTAACTCGTAATAAAAAAAAACATTATAATTTTTACTATATGCATTTCTGAAATTTGGCGGCACACAAAAGTGCCGTGGCACAGTGGTTGAGAATCACTGATATAAGAACTCGACTCTATGACTGGGTACCTTTTCATCGATGACAGTTGACATGGACGGTAACAACTAGTCCCCACATGTTAATGCCAACTACGATAGCAATGGGGACAAAGGTATTTTAAAATCAAAACAATTAAGATGTATACAAGTAGAGGTTTTCCCGACGCTAGTTATACTCTTTGATTTGGTTACCATTTGTGATTTTTAAATACCTTGTGAACTACTTCCCGTATGTTACCAATTTGTGGCGATTAATTTGGCATACGCACCGTAGCGGTACGAAAATCTTCCCCTCTCACACATTTGCTGTAGACTCCAGAGCAGCGTGATGAAGTCTTCTGAAATAAAGATCTTTGGAATACGCCTATCTCATACCATCTTTGGATATCTCATCTTTTTTTATACCAGAAATTTGAATTTGATATAAAAAAGTTATCCCCGAAATATCAAAAAGTGATTTATTTTTGCCGTTTCATTATGTACACTACCTCTCATTTTCAATACATCTCCATTTATTTTACCTATCATGAACAAGCCTTACCTGCTATATTTTATTACGTCCCGCAGCTGTTTCTAAAGTCCGCTTCCACTTACTTTTGCGCTGTACTGTGCACAAAATGAACGATATCATCGTGAATAACTTTTGTTCTAATTACCAGATTTTCGCAAGCTAAACATCAATCATGTTGATTTAAAGGGCTACCTCAAATATTTAACTTGTATTAACTATTAAGTTACAGATTCAGACGCAAAAATGCACTTTCTCCGAATAAATATATGTAACAAAAAATATTGTTCATATCTAGTAAATAAAATGGTGTTTATTGAAATATGATTTAAATATACCCCATATTTTGAGACTTAGAAACCTGAATCCATCGAGAAAAAAAGTTTTTTTTCTTCGGAAAATACGTTTTTGTGTTTAATTCTGTAACTTAAGATGTTAGGGTAAACTTAAAACCATTTCTTTAAACCATTATGGGATTTAATGGTTAGAACTTAGTTCTAGGAAATCCAATCAATAGAACCGAAGTTATTCCTAATGATATTTTGCGCGTTGAACACTGGTCGTAAAAGTAAGCAAATGAGTTTTTCCACGAAACGAAAATTGTGGTAAAAAGTGTATTTGATAATTAGATCATATACAGGAGTGTTGTCACAAGTTGTTCCATTTGGAGAATGTGTGTATGTTGCAAGTAGAACTGGAAAATAGTTGTTTTTTACTTACGTAGCACTAGTGCTGTGCACTGAGCTATTGCCGAAGACGATGAAATTTGAAGACTGAGTTAGAGAATTTCCAAGGGACAGAATCTGTTTCCATTTCAAACAAGAGTTTTTGTTTCCGTAAAGTTGCATTAATTGAAAACAATTATCACTTTAAAATGGCTCTCAGTTGAGGGGAGTTAAGATACATTTTTAAATGGACCAGGAGAACTTTTTTTAGTATTAAATATTCAGGCTGTAGGACGTTATTGAGTTGTCATCGAGTGAAACTTCAGGAAACTTCTAAAGTGTAGCTGGAAAACAAAAAGTTCAAGTTAAGGAAAAAAGTGTGTATTGCCACAAACTCTTCATTTGCCAAAATTTCTATAATTAAAGTTTACGGATTATTACTTTCTAAAAAAAAAATTCGGCACTCGCTTAAAAGAACTATCAAGAGTTTGTCGGAACATTTACAGCTTTCGAAAACCTCAAACCTTGAAAATGTTAATGGAAATCCAAAACATCCTTCTTTGTAATTCATGCTGAAGTTATGGAAACGAAAGAAAACTATTGAAATCTTCCAATCGAACTGTTTTACTGGTCAGGTAGAAAGTCACTTCAAGGACAGATGAATAAAAGGTAGTCTTAACCAGCCATACAAAGATTGAAAGAAGCTATATTGACGAGTTGAGGGACTATCTGACTTTGAATCACTCTGCAGATGAGCCCATTTTAGCCAATCAGGCATTGAGTGGATGGGATCGTGGAGTGCAGATCCGTATTCGTCTGAGATTCAATCTACTACATCTCAAAGATTACATTCTGAAAGTTGAACAATTGCAAACATGGGAAGATAGTTAGAAATGTAAGTTCAGACGTCAGCAAACAACCTGTTGGTCTACTTAAAAAAAAAAAAAAAATTTGGATTGTTACATCAAAAGAAAAGATATACAATTGTGTGGACTTCGATTCAGTACAAACGGAATAAAATTGCATATACGAAAAGCTAATATGAATACAGCAGTGATCAATGACTGAAGTGGCTACTTTGGTCAAAGGAAAATTAAGGAGAAAATTCCATTAAGAAAGTTTTTTTTCTGATACCCACCCGGGTACTGACTCTCGTCATTCGAACATCAGGGGAGCAGATTTGTTGGCCACAGGAGTACCATATAAGGTGGGCCAACGTTTTTCTCACGGAAGGATGGACAGATAACAATGCTGCCAACCTGTTAAAAACAAAAACTGGAACACAAGGCAGGATAAGCCAATCAGGGGTAATAATGACACAAAGAGTAAAACAGAATATCAAAAATCATAATATCAGTAGCAAAATATCATTTTATAAACCATACAAGTTTCATATAACATAATTTTTGAGTTAACAGTTTTAATTAAATTACTTATTAATGAAGAATATAAGAACTTTATTGTAACTAATTTAAAAAAAAACTTCTCAGGAGAATAGCGATATTGGATTTAAAAAATCACGCGAATAGGTATCACTATATTGGATTTTAAAAACAAGAAAATACAAATTGTGATATTGAATTTTTAAATCGCGTAAATTTTAAATCAGCTAAATACCAAAATCGATGATTGATATTGAAATCGTGTGAATAAGAATTCTGATATTAGAAGATTCTGACGGAGTTCTTAATATTTAAAATGGCGAAAAGCAGCTAAAACAAAGGAATCAAATTGGCGTAAGAATCATAACTGTCTCGTTAGCGTGATTTAGCTGAAGTTTCAGAATTTCGTCGGATTATTAATTTTTGATTCATGGTAGTCCGCTAACCAATGGTCTTGAGATATGTGGAAATCTGCGAAATTCGCGGAAAAATCACATGACCTGCTTTCAGGTTATTAGACCTTTCCTGGGTTAGAAAGAAAATTGGCAAAAGAATTGAAAAGGTGCTAGAATATCGAAAAATCGTATTTTCGGAACAAAGCTGAAAATTTGGAACAGATACGATTTCATAGGAAAAGTTGGCAGCTGTTGATACAGAAGAAGTGAAGGAAAGAACGGATATTTGAACCGGGACTTTCAGACTTTAGGTCAGCTCCTTGACCACCCTACTGCTGGTTGGCATTAAACATGTTGTATATTGTAATAGTTTCTTTTTTGAATAAAATATTATAAACATTCAATAGTTTGAATGTATTTCTTAGAAGAAAGAAAAATAAGGTTCATGTATTGAAAATGGATGAGAGGTAGTGAAGTATTATTTGTGCGACAGTTTTTAAATTGAAAAAGTAGACATCGTAGTAAAGAAGCTTCGCATTTTAAAAAAAAATACAGTTTATTTTTTATTTTTAAATTAATGACTTTTTAATTGATTGTGCATTTCGAATTCCTAATAGTGTGTTTTACTCCGTTCTTCTTTAATAACTCTATCTTTTAATCTTATATGTTCTTGAGTGTTGTTTTTATTTGCATTTACCATGCATTTTAAATTAAAATTACATTTATGCACGCGCTAAAGGTAATTTATATCGTATTTAATGTCTAAATAATTTTTTTTGATAGTAATTGATGCGATATAGTAACTCCATCTCATCATTTAAGGGAAAATGGATTTTTTTCAGGGAGATAGGAGAAAAATATATTTTTTTCGTAACCCCTTTAGCTCTACTTAAAACTAAATTCTATTGCGAAATAAAGTGATGCGTATTGCACCCACACAAAAATAAAAATTATTTACAGAATGTTTCGTCTGTGAGCAACAAGCATTTCACTTGCAAACTTTTCCAAAGCTTTTTAACTGTTTACTAAGTCTTATTCTTTCTAAGTTAAAAGGTTACATATTTTTGCAAAAGAAAAAAAAAACTTAAAAAAAAAAGAATAAAAATTCAGCGGTGACCTGTAAAAATGTTCTATGAAAAAATTATTGGGAACATATACAAGGCGGTTGTATGCGGGCAAAAGGGGCTTAACAGAAAAATGAATCAAAAAAATTAATAATTCCAGAGGTACATCATTATTATTTATACATTCAATTAGAAAAAAAAATTCATAAGCAAACTCTATGCACTGAATTTCCAATCTGAAAACTAGTCTTTGCTCGATTGGGAAATATCGAATTAAAATTGTAAATTAAAAACGATTAAATATTATACAAAGTATAGCTGAAGACAAAAATACAAAAATAACTTAAATTGGACGAATAGTAACCGAGAAAGGTTTGTCACTTACTTAAAAGTATGTTTTGAAAGTAGTGACTTTTGATATTGTATTATCTTAAGTAAAACTGTCAAAAAGTCTAAATCTATACAGTGGCAATGCTCATTATTTTACACTCGAAATTGCAGTCATCGGAACCACGTACTATTTTTTCCATGCATCGTTAGTGTAAACTATTTTTTGACGAATGGATTATCTAAAATTTCATGATATATATTCAGAAAATAAGTTTTGGCTTAAATTCTTTTTAGAATATTTTTTTCTTCTTTTAGAATTTTATCAATGACACGCGGTTTCCTTTATTAATGATGTACATTTAACATATATTTTAGCAATTTAGAAAATATATCTATTGTACTTTCCTTCACATTGACATTTCCCATAATATTTAATATTAATGCTTTTTGCATAATCAAAGCGTTTTAATGTAATGCAATTTTCGACTTTTATAAATAAACCAAAGTTTTCAGCTCTGATTTTTTTAAACTAGCTTTCCAATCGATTTCGCAACATTTAATGTACAAAACAATATTAGAAAATTGCAACTAAATCGGGAATGAACCATGATGGACCTAATTCAATACGCATCCCTTTATATATTAACAGTGATACAAAGTTATACAAAATTCGAATTTTTATACCATTCTTCGGAATATATTTAGTGTAATGAAATGATTAAATGAATAAATCAAAGTAAATAATGACATGACGCAATGGTGCTTAAACATTTGCAAATTGATTCATACAATCTTAGCTTTATATTTTTTTGCAACTTCTGTTGCCTTTAATTATGTTATTGAGAAATTTAAACATCCATTTACTACTGGGTGAGATTTTAACCTTTCAAACTAGAGTACTGCGTGGATATGTTTTGTAGTTTATGAAGCTGAAATTGATTGGCAGTTGGGAAGAGTTAAGAAAAGGGGTTACGAATCACGTGTTAGAAATCCTAAGAATAATGGAGCTTGTTGTGAAACAGGCTAAAAAGAAAAAGAGGAATTAACCCTTAATGGACCGCCATTTAAGCGGAATGGAAACTTATTGATCCACGTATATGATGGCTAAACTTTTATTATTTTATGTGGCCATATTTGCAAATTATTTAATTGAAATTAATTATTTGACCACAGTTAATATTATAAATTATTACTATTATATATTATAATAATTATATTATATATTATAAATTATAAATTAACTAAACCTGGAGGGAAGTAAACTTTATATACTTCCGGTCCGTGTTAAACACTGAAAGAAAAAAAATCAACTTAATAGTGTTAACACTTTTCGTGATTTATGTTAGTATTTTACTGATCTTTAAGAGTTACATTCAACTCAAATATGTAAGGAAAAAACTAAGCCTTTGTAAAATTTCCTTCTTCAGAATTTTTAAAAATGTGGTTTGTTATATTATTATTACTGAAATTAATTTCTTAACTGAATTAAAAGTTATCTGCTCGTGGGGAAATTTCACAATAAGCTCCAGCATTAACCCCACGCATCTTGTGAAACGATTCTGCAACAGCTCAAAATCGCATTTTTTTTTCAAGTTTTAAACAAGCAAATGAAGGTTTTGAGGTTAGACACTTAGGCAAAGTACCTTTTACGATATTTAGCAATGAAAACCTTTTATGGTGCACAAGTTGCGCATGTGATGACACTGTGGTGCCACTGGGAGTGCGATGCTTCATTTTTTCTAGTTCGAAACAAGCAACGTTTTAAAATTCAAAACGGGAGTAACTTACAGGATTGCCACTCCACAGGTTGCCCCCAACTCCGAACTCTGGCCACCCTTTTGTATGGTGAGAGTGTATTTCTATTTAAGCAGAGGTGCCAGCTGTTGCGATGTACCCGTTATTGTCACTGTCAAGGTTAAGTAATAAAAATTACAATTTTTACAATCTGTTTAAGTTAATTTTTCCCCTAACTACCAAGAGCTATGAAATTTTATCAACAACTTATCTAATTTTTTACTGCCCTGTAAACGATTTTAAAACAAATAGATTATTCTAATCGAATTCAATATTCTAATAGAAGTAATAAATTTAAAAGGAAATACATTTCATCTTTCCTCCTTCCAAAGAGACATTCTGAAACTTAATCTTCTCTCCTTATTGAAAAGAACATAACTCAAATCGGAAATGCTGTGAGCCAAACTTTTTAGAGGCTCACATGAATGATGATAAAAAGGCTTGTTTAACCAAACGCTTGAATATAGATTCCAATGAATGAATTGAATTGGACCCTCTATTACAGCTGTTTAAAATTTTCTCGTTGTATAGTTTTTAATTCAGTACATTATAAACGTTATCTTTTATTTTATGGTAAATTCATGCATGATTTTATGAATATCAGATGCATATGAAAAATGAAGTTGTATAGTCGCCTTAAAATTGCTCTAATTTGAGTTCCGGGAACACTTAACCGTAAACATCAGTGTTCCTCTGATTTTGAAAGCTGGTTTGAAAAGTTGGCACCTCTGCTAAAGCCAAGTCATACACTCTAAGATATCAAACATTTAGAATGGAATATTAGAAACGCGCGAAGAAATCTCACAGGTGGGATTAAAAGTTTACATTTTAATACCCAGATTTACGGCGATAAAAAGCTGATAGATGTTGTGTTTTAATGCAGTTGATGGAATTTTGTTGTTTGAGGAAACAATTTGGAGAGAAAAGATATAACCCAATGTACTATTATAATTACGCTAAAATAGATAGTTAATAGTTAAGATTCACAAAAATTCTACATATTTTTTTTAAAGTTTAGAACACTTATATATATGTTCAACTTGAAAGTGGGAGTTGAGATTTTTCCTATGAAGAGGTAATTGTAATTTTTCCTTTGGAAATGTATTAAATATTTCCCTTTGAGAAGCTACATTTTCTCCTACGAATAGGAACTTCAAGATTAAAAACTCCCTTGCTAATTCAAAAAAATTTTGGTTATAACACAATTTGATTTTGTTAGGGTATGTGATGCCATATGAGTTTGGCTTCATGAGGATGCCATATGAGTAATAAAGTAACATATGAGCATGTATGTGTGTAATGCCATATGAGCTGTGCAGTCGCTTTTGCATAAAAGATCTGAATTAAAATTGATTCCAAGTCGTATTTTGCTACGATTTCATGTAATTTGGTGTAATGGTGTTTACGAGTTATCAAAAGCCTTTGGAGGAAAAGATTCATTTTAAAGTTGAATGCTTTGTGACGCTACGGCAATAAAAAATGCTGTATTGATTTGCAATCTATAAAACCGTGCTGAACGAATTCTGCTGCAAAGTATAACGCAATTATTTCTAAATTAAGCTTCAAAAGAGAGAGTGCTTTTAAACTTCTTTATACTTAATCCTTTGTTATTTTTTAAATGTAGCATACCTAACCCACATAAGATGTTTATTGATGCTAAAATTGGATCATTTCACCGAGAAATTTTAGAATTCTCTTTTTTAAATATTGATGTTCCTCATTGTTTACTTTAGTTACAACTGATTAAGAATTTCATTCAGTAGAATCGTTTCATTCGAATTCTAACTAGTAGTATCTGTTATCAAAATATCTTTTTCTAAACTCTTTATATGCTTCAGACGCGTATAATTATTGTTTATGATTTGTGGAACATTTAATAATATTTTTGAAACTAAAAAAAAAATTGTTTAATTTAATTTACCCCTCAAAAAATATTAGAAAAATTAATTTAATTTGTAAAACTGCTCCCGAACAGAAGTTAGTTTATAACGAATGTCTTTTGAGTGGTTATATCTTCTAAAAGAAGAATTTAGATAGCGAAATTAAACATCAAACTTAATCAGTTTACTGAGTATAACGAGATATTTCGTCATGAGAGAGCTACTGCTGCAATAGATATGGCGTCTTTTCTCGCCCTGTAAATTACTTGAGATGTGATAATATTGTTTAAAACTATGAAAAAAAATTCCCATTGTAAAACGACTTGAGCAAAGGTTCATTGCACGATTAACAGAGCTTTCTATTTTATATAATATGCTTAGATTACTTGTATTATCCAAGCTAGATAACTTGCACTAAAATTGGTTTATTGTAAAAGAGGTTATATACAATTAGACCCTTACGCCGTTTATTAAACAATTATGAACTGGTGAATGTTATTCAATTTTAAAGGCCTTGTGTGGTAATGAATGAAGCGAAAAAATGTGATCAATTAAAAAAAAATAGTGAGCAATTAAAAAAAATGTGTACATCGCCCTCCTGACAAGTATTGTGGATACGCGCCTGGTATGTTTTCTGGGAAAATATAGATCATTTTTGTAAAACCGTTTTAATAATTTATTTAAATAAACCAAATAAAAGTAGAATAAATTTTCTTCTCTTCATAGAATGATTCCAAAATGTAATATCAATAATAATGAAAAGCTCATAGTTAATAATAGTAATGTTTCTCATTGTGAAGAACTTTTCCCTTAAACAGAAGTACTAATTTTTGCAGTTTTTTGACCATTTTTTTAAGTGTAAAATGTTATCACAACGTAATTAATATCCAATAAAAATTTTCTGCATTCTATAAAACTAAAAATCAATGAGGAATTACAATAAACTTGTAATAATTAGAACTCCATTTATCATAAACCACTACATTAATTAATTATGATCGCACATTTATGCTTGAAACTGAATTTTGTTTCTATAATGTATTTTACAGACAGGCAAATATGATGAGCAACCAATATTCTATTTATTTTACTTTTTAAATCTTTCTTTTCGAAATGTTAACATTTAAACTGTTTTTTAACACAACTGGGTATATACTTTTTAAATATTGGATATAATTTGCAAATTGTATTTGCTGCGCATTATTTTCAGAAAATTATGGTTATAAGTTTATACTACAGATTACTATTGAGAAATCTGAAATATCTTATTTCGAATTCTTAATTCGTAAAGTTCAAATTCTTAATTGCTTGAATTTGTTAAAGCTCCCCCATGTACGTATAAAATATTTCTTAAAAAATTGAACATTTGTTTTAAACTTTTGCATCCAGCAGTAAGCTATGGACAATGGAAATTTTAGAATTTAAATTTATCTAAGAATTCTAAAATAGCTTTCTTAAGACCAATCATAAAATCCTTGTTATTAATATTATATTTCATTGCAAAAGCGATTCTCTGAAAAAATTACTCTTTTTTTTGTTCCATAAGTTTTCAGCAATCACAACGAAGAATCATATTGATTTTGCAATATTGAACGACTTTCCATTTACGTCGATAGACTTTGGAGGAATCTAAAAACTAAAACGATAATTTATAAATTCTGTTTAAGTACGAATCCGATTTTTTCCCCCTTCGTTGGTATTTTTACCCTTTATTTCACCGCATATTAAATTCGTTCAATAAAAATTCCGACAATAATGATAGCATATGTAAACTTAATAATTGAATCGTATAAGTGTAAGTAAAACATTTTCTTCTTGAAAATGCTCGGATTATTTTATTAATCATTCATTTCAAAATGCAATCATAAATCTTTAAGAAATATTTTATTTTAAAACTCAATTCGAACTTCATTAATAGTTGAAATCAAGTTTATTTTCCATTGCAAAATCTTATACAATACAATTATTTCCATTTCTATGAATTCAAATGCCGGAGAATAGTAACCTTCTCCCCTATTTGATCAATACTTAGTTTTTAAAACTATTTGATTTTGTTGCATTGACTAATTAATAAAGCTTGTGATTAACTCAGTAACTGCTTCCAGATTTAGTGCTATTTGCTGTTAAACTATGCATTTAATGCACCAAATTAGCCACTTGTTGAAACCATATATTTTAACTTAGTTCAGGACTTAGGGACAAACAGATACCCATATAAACTCCACTTTATAGAGTTTTTTTTAAATAACTAATCCACATTTGACTATACTGGACAGAAAACAACCCTGTATTTGTTGACCCGATGATACTAGATAACTGTAAAATAAATTTCTGTCCATTGCTTCTGTTAATTCTGTAAATTTTTTAAATTGAAAATAAGAAGTAAATGTTTTTTTTTCGAATTCGCTAGAAAAAGTTTGCTTGTTCATAGTTTGATTGTTCATACGTAGAAGAGTTTCTACAAGAACTTGTATTTATGATTTTTTAATTTGTTACAAGAAATAACGAATAATTAGGGTTGCACTTTTGACCAAGCTATAATTAAAAAAAATTTCAATTATCTTATATTATCTAAATATCTCAAATTTTACTTCCACATTGTGATAAAAGTGTAATTAAAAATGTCTTAGGTTTGGTTTGAACCCGAGAGCCTTTCTAAAAACGATCCATTTAAATACTTTAATGGCTGATATTTTCATTTAATTAATATCATATTTGTATTATAATATGGTATTACATTTATATTTTCGTAAATTAATTTAACTCGTAATCAATCATTCGGAAAAAAAGGAAATTAAAACACTTTAAAAAATTATTTAGAAAAATTTCATGGTAAAATTTTTTACTTTACTGTGACTTCAAAGCCTAAACGGTAGCTTGAGAATGCCTAGAAAAATATGTTTTCTCTGAAGTAGAATAAAAATAATTCAGTTATTTTAAATTTATCATTGTTGAATATTATTCGATTAAAAGGTTTTTCTAAAAAAAAAGTCCTCTTATACAGTGTAGCAATAGCTTTTCCAAAGATTTATTGTTATTTATAATAAATAAATATCGTAGTTTTATTAGCTTGAAAGTTTTTAGTTTGGCAAACGCATGATTTTGAAATCACAAATATTTTTAATTGTCGTTTAACAAGTTCTCGATTGCATTTTTATTTTATCGTTCCATTTTAAATACTTGTTATTTAAATTTTTCTATTATTTATGCTTGTTTTCAATGATTGAAATTAAAGCAATTTTCTTTTATGATAATATAAATTTTCTATGATAAAAATCTTCAGTAGTTTATTGTATATTTTATAAAAAAAATTTACACGCCATAAAAGTACACAAGTTTCATGTGATTGTTCAAACTTTCGTTATTATTATGTTACAAGACTAGAAAGGCAAACACTTTTCATAAAAATTTTAATTTTTCAAAAGTTTATCAAATTTTTTGGGGGTGTGTCTGCCCTCCCGAAAAAAACTTAATTAACAATTATTTACATTTTAAAAGCTAACACGGGTTCCATGAAATTTCCTAGTTTCATTCTGTTTTGTTTGGTTTTCACTTTATTTCTGCGCCATACATACTTTACTGCACCATTTAAGTTCGTTAACTGGTATTCTATCGTTGTGCTAATTTAGCGCAGTATAACCGATGCTAGGTACATTTCAGTAAGCCAGATAATCCATAAATCTTGAGAGTTTATTTTTCTTATGCTAAAACCCATGTTGATTTAGCGTGACATACGTCACAAGAATTACGAGAATTTTCATTTTAAACAGGACTGATTTTACATTAAGCAAATGTTTTTCATTCTTTTCAATTTTAAAATTGTAGCTAACAGGAAAAATATTCATTTAGTTTTTAAAAAAAAGTTTTTTTTTTAAGCAGGAACATTTTTTGCGTCACGGCATTTAAAATTTTGGCTTTAATGAATTTTAATGGATGTCGGTTGTACATCCCTCTAAAGGTATATCCTTCTAATGCATAATAAATATAATTTTTTTTTATCAAAATATGATAATTTTTTCTCGAAACCAAAAAGGAACATTTTAATATTTTTGAGTTATCAAAGAATTTATTTAGAAAAAAATTCTGATCAGGATAGAAATTAATTTTTAAAATTCTGATTTTTTTTTCTTAAAAAAAAAAGTTAGCAGAAAATTCGAATTTTTATTTTATAGTATTGGTTTCTTTTTGGAGTGTTACACATGGGTTACTGGTTATTAAGTATGGGTTATTGGTCAAAGTAAGATTTTTGTTCACATTAAAAAACTAAATGTATACTATAGTTATTAATTTTCTAAGTCGAAAAATATTTATGCATACGTGAAACTCTGCCATAGAACTATTTAAATTTTTACAAATTTAAAAAAAAAGTTTTTGAGGTGTGTATTACATATTGTAGAGAGTTAGAGTGAGGAAGCATGTTTGCAATCTAAAATCACTACATTTTTTTATGTTAAAAGAAATTTATTAAATAAAATTAACAATTTTAAAAAAAAAGTAATTTGAGAAATTAGTTTATTTGATTATTAGAGTGGTTGGGAATTTCATTACTGTGAAGACGAAAGCCGTGATCTAGCATCATTACGCTGTATAACTGTATTTCTCAAAACTATTATTATTTTAATACTTTTTATTATCTAGAAACTTTTTATCAATATTTAACTGTTTAGTTATCATATAGTAAACAACTGCGAAGTAAAACTATAATCAAAAGACGCATGCTAAATAGTTATTTAACATTAATTTTGCATATAATAGACAACTTCAATAGTTAAGATTGGTTTTTAAAGTAAAAAAAAAGTAGAACTAATAACATTAAGATTACTTTATATTGTGTTTACAAGAAAATTTTTATTTCTGACTGGTCTCAGTCAATTGCTGATGGCTTACCCATTTAGACTTGATTTTCTACGTTATATAGAGAATCATCGAGTTTTCAATAATTTTAAACTCTATTATAAAACCATGATTTAATTTAAACAATCAGTGCATGATTAGCCCTCTCAGAACTGAAAGAAACGGAAAAACGTTTTTTGTGAGGGATTTGAAAAACAAATCTTGATGATACTAAAAAATTGTTTTAAAATTTAAAACCAATCTTCAGTTCTCAATCTTTTTTTCTTTTTTTAATTAAAACATTTGGGAAGACACTGAAAGTAAATTGACACTGAAGAAACTGGTAAATTCGGCAACTTAAAGTTTCCAAAGGAATTTCAGATTTTCTTCTTTTTTGTTTTAAAAGAGCTAGAAATAAGATAATGACTCCATGTTCTGTGCAACCTAATTTGGTGAATCTAACAATTTAAAAAATTAGTTGATTAAAGAAGCAACTTAAGTTTTTGTATTTTAGATGTGCATGCGTCAAAATGACGTTACTTAATTTATGCATAAAATTTCACTATTTCCATAGCTATTCCTGTTCATCGCACACTAAAGTTCTTGCAAGGCATGAATTTCGTATTATAAAAATAAAATTAATTAAAAAAATTTGCAAAAAAAATCCTTTTTCAAATTCAATGAATTTTTTCTTCTTAAAATATTAGCTTAGATTCCTTATCTCGTGAAAAAATAGAATTGTGGATGTTTCAAATATTTCATAAAGCTTACTGAACGATGAAACAAGAGTATTTTAAATTTTATGAATATAGTTAAAAGTGATTAACAAGATAAATTTAAAATGTCATTCGCAGAAGAATATTTAATTGAGAAATATGGGTTTTAAAAAGATATAATTAACACGGTTTTTGATTAAAAAATTAATTTTTTTAATGCTCAGACTATTTTATCCTAACAATTGACCGTGCAATTGACAATTACAAATATTGAATATTTGAGACTATGAGAAATAAAAACTTTCCTACATCAATAATTCTGAATTTAATTTTTATTTGGCATAGAAAACAGCATTTACGCACGAACGCACAATATAAATATTTAACATTGATTTGCAGAAACTTATAAAATTTATAAAATTTTAAAAACATTTTATTGTTTTACCAAACTTTGAATTATAAAACAAAGTTTTGTAAACATTCTTTTTGCATGAAAAGGCATAAATTCTTTTTAGAATCGTTTTTTTTTAAATATTTATTTTGATTACGCTTCTTTTTAGTGAATGCTTCACCCCACGTAATTCTTTATGAACAAAAACAGTTAGAAAGTATTTATTTTTTTAAAGGTTTATAACTAGTTTCAACTGTATCCGCGTAACGTCCTCTTCATACAATGACACTGTTGAGAAAGCTTTGAATGGTTTTTTTGAAATTATTAAGCAGCGAATACAATTTGCTTAAAAGTGTTAATTTGTTTAAAAAATTGTTCAGTAAAATTATTGGCACATTAACTTAGATTGCTTAAATTACCTGGCCGATAGTATCTTTATTTACGATGATGCAATCTGAAATGCAATTCAAAAATGCTATGTCATTTCATTTTTAACCTCAATATTTTAATCGACAAATGCCAGAAAAGTATATTTACTTGTTTAAAGTATTCGTTTGTGTAAAAATTTTAGAATATGAATCTTATCGTTATAAAAACCAGTGTTCTCACTCAAAAATTATACGAAATCTTTAAAACTTAAATTTTAGCTCTTAGCGGTTGAAATACATCAAATACGTTAAAAAAAGTATCAATTTATCAAATGTATCAAGTATGTCTTGCAAATATTTTTTGAACAAAAAAAAATCTGAATATTGCTTAAAAAATAAAGAATTTTTGAAAAAGTTTTTCGAGTTATTTAAGAAAAATATGTTAACTTATTATTGAGAAAATAAGAAATTTTTGAGGCTTTTTAAAAAAAAAAAATTTGTTTTAATGTTAATTTTCTTTCTCTTTTCATTTAATGTCCTTTTTGAATTAAAAAGATAAGTATAAGAATTTTTTCAATAGTTTTATGAAATTATACATTCTTTTAATAAATCAGTACATGATTAGTCGTCCCAAAACCTGAAGAAACTGAAAAAAGCTGAAAAATTTCAAAGCTAAATCTCGATCTTAGAAATCAGGGTAATCCTTCTATTTATTGGATTTTTCATTGAATGATTTCATAAGAAATTTATAATTTTCTTAAAAAACGTACAGCATCTAAATCTCGTGAAAAAAATGAAAAAAATTCAATAACTGTAACCAACCAGAGAAGTAATAGGTTAACTGTTCCATGTTCTCTGCAAGCTAATTTGTTGTCATCTATAATTATAAATGTACTGCTTTAAGAAACTAATTAAGTTTGCATCTAAGATTGTTGTTAACAAAATCACAATTCTTAATTTGCATAAAATTTAACAAGATCACACACAAATTAACGTTTTCGTACCCTTTGCTTGTTGTATAAATGCTTGAAATTCATCTTAGTGTTTCTGATTTGTGGGAAAATCAAATTAATGAATTTTAGCGATTTTATTTATTTGAAAGGGTGTTTTATTTACCAAAGAAAAAAAATTTTGGTCTCAAACTGCAATATAGTTTGATATAAGGGATGCAATATGTATTTAAGAAAAGTGAATGCTTTTACTTTTTAGAAATTTCGTTGATGCTTTGATATATATATATAATAGACTTCATAGACACAGATTATAAAATATTGTGGAAATCAACTTTAAGGCTTTATTAATTGAATGCAATATATATTTAATAAATACGCATACTGAGAAAAATGCATTTCACCTGACAATAAATACTTGTGGAAATATTGTCGGATTGTGCATGGATGCTCAATGTTGAGTGTCGAATTATAAAAATGACCATTCTCAGATCTTTCTTCGGTAAGAAACCTTAAGTAAAAATCCTTAATAAAATGTTCTTTTAAATTTTTGATGTTCTCCAATACAAGGTTTAACAGTAAGTGAAGCATTTTCTGCCACAAGGAGACTTCTCTAGTTTTCAATTGACTGCAACAAGCTGTCTAAAAATGATATATGCTGTTCTGTTCTTAGTTACATAAATAATAATCTATGATTAAAATATTTATCGGGAAACATTTTATTATAAGAAAATACGTGATTAGTAAGAGTTTTCTTTTTTTCGATATGTGTTTTAAACTTAGTAGCATAATTATCATAAGAGCAAGTTATGGAACTGTAACAAGCAATTTAAAATGGCAAATCTTTTGCAAATTACAGTTTTGTTTCGTAGTTTAAAAATATTTTACACCTCTAAAATATCTTAGATAATATTATCCCTTTTTCTACAGCACATAATACTTGTAATACCAAATGGTTGCCTTAATATTTTAACGATCACTAACGGAAAAATCTTTTCTCTTACCACAAAATGTTTCATTTCAATAAGATGACGAAAGCTTATTTAATGAATAATATTGGTGTTAACTCTTGACAGTTATTCATGTTCTACACAATTTTTCCGATTGCTCGTGATAAGGACTGGTATATCTAACAATATTCATTTGAGTGTACTTTCATCGCCTTTTTAAGAAGGATACTATCTTAACAAATTTATGAAAGAAAACGAAACATCAGTTTGTAGTGGGTAATTTTTTGGATATTCATAATTTTTTTGTTGGCTTTTCGTTTGTGAATCGAATCGATCGAGGTATAGGAAAATTTTTTACAAAATGAGAATATTTTTACAAGACTTTGAAAGTTTTGTAAACCTGCTTTTTACATTAAAAAGCAAATTCTTTTAAGTATCTTTTTCTAAATTCCGTTGCCTTATATGAATCTTCGCCTCGAGTAATTATTTTAAAAATAAAAATATTTAGTAAATAATTATTTTTTGTAAGGGTTATATTGGGTTTTTACTGTATCCCCATAATGTTCTCTTAATAATGATATTAGTTGATCATAGTAATACCTTCAAATCATGTCAGCTTTGCCGGCATGTATATCAAATCCCTATATCAAAATTTTGTACTATCACTCAAAACCTTGTATTATCACTCAAAACCTTGTATTATCACTCAATAGTTTGAAAACAAATTTCAATTCATGTTTGTTTAAACGTATAAAAATATTTAAAAAGTATGGAAGATGATGTGTAGATTTATTTAAAAGCATTATCTAAGTAGTTTTTTTTTTGTTTTTAAATAGTTTTAAACATATGGCATTTTTAAAAAAAATCAAGTAGCTGTGTTTTATGTTTATAGATAAATAAAAATTGAACTATTCTATTTATAAACTGTTATTAATATTAATCTTTTGGTAGCTTTAAACTTTTTCAAATTTAACATTTCTCACAAATAAAAATTAGAATATCTTGTTTTAAAACAATGAGTTTTACATTTTTCAAGAATTCTTTTTCGGATCATTTTAAGCATTTTCAAGTTCAAAATGTTTCATACTTAAATTACTTGAAAATTTCTCTCAAAAATTTATTTCTTAAAGTAACTTTTTCTTTTCTATGTTAAAACCTTAGTTTTTGTAGCTAAATGAATCAATATTATTAAATAATACTTGAACTTTAAAAAATATTTTAAGTTTTATCTCATTTTCTCTAAAATATTATATTTAAAAGCTAAGTTTTTATGCTTGTATATTTGAATATGGTTACATTTAAAATTTAAGGGTAAAGTGGATTTGTTACTGTATTTTTTGTATTATGAGTAAAAATTGACCTATTTATTATTATAAACAAAAATGGAAGATAACTATAGAAGATCAATGAATAATTTCATAAAAATGAAACTTTCGTTTGAACTTGTGAATCACCCCCTTCCAAACTGATTAAAAATTTTAAGCCAATAAGTCGGGTCAATAAGCTGAATTTTTACTTTTGGAATTCGAAGAATAGTGTGAACTCTGTTCGAAAACTCACTGAACGATAGCTCGAAATTGAGTAGCTTCTTGAACAGTGAGTTTAAAGAGGAGCAGAATCAGCTGGAAATACTGAATCTCTGAGAATAGAAGAAGCGTGAAAATAAAAGAAAATCTAAGTGGAAAATCCAAACGTTCGTCAAAATAAACATCTAGAAAGTAACTTAGTTAAACAAGTTTTAGAAAGACGAATTGAAAGATTCAAAGATAACTTTCACAATTTGAAATATAAGAAGAGGATTTTCAGTTTTGAAATCGAGAAATGTTTAAAAAAAACTGCAAGCATAGTGTATGAATTGTAATTATCTGTCAACTTATATCTATTATGCCGTCTAAATTATCATCTAAATACCTGAATTGTCGAGTAAGACATACTCAATGACTTACAAAAAACGCTCACAAAAAACTTTAAAAAAACGCAGTTTACTCAAATTGCTTAAATAGAGCTTTAAACACTTCAGGAAAACCCTCTCAATTCCTAGGAATTCCAGTAAAATCTGGGCTTGTGATACTTTTTAAAATATCAACAAAAGTTTAAAGGTTACGAGGAAGCCTGATACAAATTATCAAAAATCTGATTTCTTAGAATTTAAACTGATCAGCTTAAAAGAACAGTTCATGAAGATTTAAGGGACCATTTTTTAAGTAAACAGTTCAGATTTAGGCATTTTGGCTCATAAAAAACAGAAATGATGAGACAAGCTCCAATTTCAAGGCTCTAATGATAGTGGTCGAAAAATCTTACAAAGATTTACTACGATGTCAAAAAAAAAATGCTGATCGACTCATTTTTGATGGAAAAACACGATATTTACACAGAATTTGATTTGAAAATTGAAGTTTCAACCTTAAATGTCGGCAATCCTATTTCAAGCATATGAACCAGCAACTAATTCGCAAATAAAAGTGGAACGCTAAATTGTTAGCAAGTACAAGTTGTATAAACCAAAATAAAGAAATTGATGATCTGAAGTTTCAAAAGCTTGGTAAAGAGAGTGATCGCTTAAAGAGAGTGGACTCTTAAAGTGATATCCACTAAAAACTCAAATTTTCATTATGCATAAATTTAAAAAAAATCAAGGAAAAGGGTAACAAAATTCTATTTTATCTTTTAAAGAAAGTGAATTGGTGTTTATTTTTATATAAAAAAAGAAGAGAATATCTAAAGGGCTGCTCAAATCTGCACGCAACCAATTAGGAAGAGTCCTGTACTACTCCTCACTGATCGACGACATTTTGATTTATGCCTTGGTTATTGGACTTACACTTTGAGATGGTCTGGCCTGTCTTTAAATATAATACAAAAAAGAGTCAGTTAAGAGATTATAATAGTTTCAGTAAAGAATGGATACAGTCAGTAATACTGCCTGAAAGATGACAGAGAAATGTACACCAACTGTTTAGAGGAGAAAAATAAATTCCAAGAAATTATTCTTCCGAAGTAAATAATGAGGGAAACAACATGAAAGTTACGAAGGATACAAAAAAGTGGACTAATGAGAATAAAAATCACATGTCCGTTGAGCCGTTGCAAGGCGCCGTTTTGATTCGTAATCAAACAATTTAGCATAGCATTCCAGCATTCTACAATAATGCGACAAACTTCTCGATTGTCTGATATAAGCAGATTTGACCCGACTATTTTTCTATATTTCAATTCTCTTCTCTATATAAACTAAGTCACAGTGTAGAACGTCAATTATCTGAAGCAAGGAAGTAAATAAAATGGGGGTGATTAAAAAATTGACTAACTGACTGAAGAAATATGCTTTAGTTTATTTATTATGTTCCTTTTCGTTTCAAAAGCTTGTAATTTTTGCTTATTTTTCTTGGGGTGTTTTCTATGTAAATGTACTGGATACTTTGTAAAATATGTACAGTTTTTATGGAGGCTTGTTCTAAAAGTGTTTTATATTTCATTGTTGTTTTAATTACTTAAAGTAAAAGTAAATCCATTCCAACTCATCAAAAAAAAAAAAAGATGGGGCAAAATTTTTTTTGTCTTAATTCTTTTAATTTTTTTTATTTCCTTAAATGTAATTTATTTTTTAAAA
This sequence comes from Parasteatoda tepidariorum, assembly GCF_982258835.1. Taxonomy (NCBI): domain Eukaryota; kingdom Metazoa; phylum Arthropoda; class Arachnida; order Araneae; family Theridiidae; genus Parasteatoda; species Parasteatoda tepidariorum. The sequence continues at coordinate 128,668,451 of NC_141755.1, read as the reverse complement.
TTTTTTTTAAAAATTATTATCGGATTGAATGGGTTTCTTAAATTTTGGTTTTTATGCTTACTTAGTTCACTTATTTAGTTAATTCTTGTAATTAAGAAAATCCATCCCCCCTCATCGTAACAAAAAAAAGATGGGGTTTAAAGACAATTTTTTACCTTTTTTTATTTCTCTAAATATGAATTATTCTTTTTTTTTTTTTGAAAAAAATTTATTTCGGACTAAATGGATTTTCGTTCGTATTTTAAAAGTTTTATACTTAGTTAAATCACATTATCTTTTTATATTTTTATCATCTGCAAATGTTTCACATTTCTCTCATCTTTTGTCATTATTTGCATCATACCCTATCTTAAACATTGTTTTATTATTGAAGAAAATGAAAATCCAATTCAACCCATCAAAATAAATAAATAAAAAAATTTGCATATAGCTTTTATTCCAAATTATTTAAATTGTTTTTTATTTCTTTAAATGAGTAGTCAAAAAATGAACTAAATGGGATTTTCATTACTTTAGAAAGCTTTATTTTATTATTAGAGAAAGATAATCTCTTTTTAATCATTTTTGGTATTTTTATTACATTATTTGGTATGAAACATATTTTTGTTTGCTATTATTAAGAATGTTTTTTTTTAAGTTTAAAACAGTGTTGCAGTGGAAACAAACTCAATTTTTTTTAAAAACGATTTATTAAAAAATTTCTTCAAAAATTCAGTTATTATATATGTAAACAATATAACTGACCAATTCAACCTCCATGAAACCTTGCAAATTCATTTTGGTTTTAATGTTTACTCGACTGTAATCAATTGTATTATATATATGTAAACAACCTGACAGTTTGCTTCTAAAAAAAAAAAAAAATTATGAAGAAGAAAAAAAGAAAAATGTAAAAGAAAGATATATAAAAGGAAAAAAAAATGTAAGAAAAAAAGAATATAAATGGAAAAAATATGGAAAAAAAAAATATAAAAGTAAAAATATAAAAGAAAAAATATAAAAAAAAAATATAAAACAAAAAAAATTAAAAAAATAAATAAAAAAAAAAAAGGTAAAAAAATGAAAATATAAAAAAATATGAAAAATTTAAAAAAGCAAACTGTGGTAATAATATTTTGTGTAATATTTTTGTACTTACCTTTCAATTTATATGATTAAAATGTTTTGTAGTATTCAACTAAAGAGTTATCAAATTAATACTATGTATGCATTTTTTGTGTTTAGTATTCTGTTTACTTAAAAATTGTTTACATCATTATATTTATCTATAAACATTGAAAATTTTTCTTTAATTACAGTACTTTCATATGTAAAGCAAGAGTTTAACATTTAAAGTTTCTATTTTTTATAGCTTTCATTTTTTCATTTAATTATAGTTTATTGTTAAATAATTTTTTTTAACTTTTTTTATTTAATCATTTAGTTCAATTAAAAAACATTAAATCTTTGCATCAGTGTTTCATACTTTTTTGCTGTACTTTATGAATTGAGTGATGTATTATGTTTTAATTCCGGAAATGTTGAAAGCATAAGGTTATATTTTTACGAATTAAATTTTAAATGAAGAATAGAGTATGGTAAGAACGAATTTAAGTGATTCGAACCAAAAAAAATTTCGTTTGTCAATTTTTGAATATCTTTAAACTAATAGAGTCGAATGGATTAATGAAGTCCTAAAAACATTGAATTTATAAACGATTCGTAAAGTATTTCTGTTCAGATCATCCATTCAATATTTAGCTATAATCAACAGTATGATTAGATCATATTAAGAGGACTTTTTTCTAAAAAGTTGAACCTGTGATTTTATAGTTTTAAACCTGTATTATCAAGTCAAAAAATTCCTTAGCAAAACAGGGCGAAGTAATACCTCTCAATTAACGCACCGTTTCAATTACAGGAAGCCAGGCAAAAAAATTTTATGAGCAGATATTATTAACTGGAATTCTTCAAATCCATTCAAGTGTAAATTCGATTGAAGTAATAATTTAACTTCAGTTTATTAAACTGAGCTTGACTTAAATTTCAATTCAATTAAACAGTGCAGATTTTTTCGGGGGGGGGGACGAAACTAGAGCATAATTGAATGCAGGTTAATGAATACCAGCCTTTATGGTGAGATATTCTTACTGAAATACCAACTTTTATCATGAAATACTCTTACTTGAATACCAGATGTTTTCAAAGTAAGGAAATAATTATTTTTTCCAGTTCAATTAACTATCTTGAATTATTTCCTTTGAAATATTTCAATTAAGGCAACCATTTACTAAAGATTTTTAAATATTTGTTTCGATTATTAGGTGTGCGAAGTTTTCATAATATTTTGAAAAAGCATAAAATTTATAAAATTATCTAAATTACATTTTTAATTTTTCTGCCTGTAAAATTAAAATGTAGAAATAAACTGTTAAAAACAAAAACAATACTAAGACTAAATGACGCATTAATTGCTTTTTTGTTTAAATCGTATTTGGATATCGAAGTCTCTTAAGTTGTTAATCTTTTTTAGAATAATTTTTTGTATTTTATTTGTCACGAGCTTTAATCAAATTAAAATCGCAGTCTACAACTTAATGCTTTATTAAAAAGTAGCACCACAATGTCGTTTAATGAATATTTAAAATTTTTGTCTTCGCAGAGAAATATATTTTTCACTTATGCAAAGCAATTTTGTGGAGGGAACGGCAGAAAATGTTTTGCCACTTTCTGTTAATTTGTCGTAACTGTGGTTAAAAGAAAAATCTACAATCCAATGAGGTGAACCGGGTTCGTATCCCAGCGATGGCATGGCTGGTAGATACGAGCCCGCATCCGGCTTGGACAGACCACAGGGAATTACTGTAAATCTTGCACCGCGATGGCTCAGGGGCTAGAGCGCTCGCCTTCCATTGAGGTGAACCGGGTTCGTATCCCAGCGATGGCATGGCTGGTCAATACGAATCCGCATCCGGCATGGACCGACCACGGGGAATTACTGGAAATATTGCGCCGCGATGGCTCAGGGGCTAGAGCGCTCGCCTTCCATTGAGGTGAACCGGGTTCGTATCCCAGCGATGGCATGGCTGGTCAATACGAATCCGCATCCGGCTTGGACCGACCACGGGGAATTACTGGAAATCTTGCGCCGTGATGGCTCAGGGGCTAGAGCGCTCGCCTTCCATTGAGGTGAACCGGGTTCGTATCCCAGCGATGGCATGGCTGGTCAATACGAATCCGCATCCGGCTTGGACCGACCACAGGGAATTACTGGAAATCTTGCGCCGCGATGGCTCAGGGGCTAGAGCGCTCGCCTTCCATTGAGGTGAACCGGGTTCGTATCCCAGCGATGGCATGGCTGGTCAATACGAATCCGCATCCGGCTTGGAGAGACCACAGGGAATTACTGGAAATCTTGCGCCGCGATGGCTCAGGGGCTAGAGCGCTCGCCTTCCATTGAGGTGAACCGGGTTCGTATCCCAGCGATGGCATGGCTGGTCAATACGAATCCGCATCCGGCTTGGACCGACCACAGGGAATTACTGGAAATCTTGCGCAGCGATGGCTCAGGGGCTAGAGCGCTCGCCTTCCATTGAGGTGAACCGGGTTCGTATCCCAGCGATGGCATGGCTGGTCAATACGAATCCGCATCCGGCTTGGACCGACCACAGGGAATTACTGGAAATCTTGCGCCGCGATGGCTCAGGGGCTAGAGCGCTCGCCTTCCATTGAGGTGAACCGGGTTCGTATCCCAGCGATGGCATGGCTGGTCAATACGAATCCGCATCCGGCTTGGACCGACCACAGGAAATTACTGGAAATCTTACGCCGCGATGGCTCAGGGGCTAGAGCGCTCGCCTTCCATTGAGGTGAACCGGGTTCGTATCCCAGCGATGGCATGGCTGGTCAATACGAATCCGCATCCGGCTTGGACCGACCACAGGGAATTACTGGAAATCTTGCGCCGCGATGGCTCAGGGGCTAGAGCGCTCGCCTTCCATTGAGGTGAACCGGGTTCGTATCCCAGCGATGGCATGGCTGGTCAATACGAATCCGCATCCGGCTTGGACCGACCACAGGGAATTACTGGAAATCTTGCGCCGCGATGGCTCAGGGGCTAGAGCGCTCGCCTTCCATTGAGGTGAACCGGGTTCGTATCCCAGCGATGGCATGGCTGGTCAATACGAATCCGCATCCGGCTTGGACCGACCACAGGGAATTACTGGAAATCTTGCGCCGCGATGGCTCAGGGGCTAGAGCGCTCGACATCCATTGAGGTGAACCGGGTTCGTATCCCAGCGATGGCATGGCTGGTCAATACGAATCCGCATCCGGCTTGGACCGAACACAAGGAATTACTGGAAATCTTGCGCCGCGATGGCTCAGGGGCTAGAGCGCTCGCCTTCCATTGAGGTGAACCGGGTTCGTATCCCAGCGATGGCAAGGCTGGTCAATACGAATCCGCATCCGGCTTGGACCGACCACTGGGAATTACTGGAAATCTTGCGCCGCGATGGCTCAGGGGCTAGAGCGCTCGCCTTCCATTGAGGTGAACCGGGTTCGTATCCCAGCGCTGGCATGGCTGGTCAATACGAATCCGCATCCGGCTTGGTCCGACCACAGGGAATTACTGGAAATCTTGCGCCGCGATGGCTCAGGGGCTAGAGCGCTCGCCTTCCATTGAGGTGAACCGGGTTCGTATCCCAGCGATGGCATGGCTGGTCAATACGAATCCGCATCCGGCTTGGACCGACCACAGGGAATTACTGGAAATCTTGCGCCGCGATGGCTCAGGGGCTAGAGCGCTCGCCTTCCATTGAGGTGAACCGGGTTCGTATCCCAGCGATGGCATGGCTGGTCAATACGAATCCGCATCCGGCTTGGACCGACCACTGGAAATCTTGCGCCGCGATGGCTCAGGGGCTAGAGCGCTCGCCTTCCATTGAGGTGAACCGGGTTCGTATCCCAGCGATGGCATGGCTGGTCAATACGAATCCGCATCCGGCTTGGACCGACCACAGGGAATTACTGGAAATCTTGCGCCGCGATGGCTCAGGGGCTAGAGCGCTCGCCTTCCATTGAGGTGAACCGGGTTCGTATCCCAGCGATGGCATGGCTGGTCAATACGAATCCGCATCCGGCTTGGACCGACCACGGGGAATTACTGGAAATCTTGCGCCGCGATGGCTCAGGGGCTAGAGCGCTCGCCTTCCATTGAGGTGAACCGGATTCGTATCCCAGCGATGGCATGGCTGGTCAATACGAATCCGCATCCGGCTTGGACCGACCACAGGGAATTACTGGAAATCTTGCGCCGCGATGGCTCAGGGGCTAGAGCGCTCGCCTTCCATTGAGGTGAACCGGGTTCGTATCCCAGCGATGGCATGGCTGGTCAATACGAATCCGCATCCGGCTTGGAGAGACCACAGGGAATTACTGGAAATCTTGCGCCGCGATGGCTCAGGGGCTAGAGCGCTCGCCTTCCATTGAGGTGAACCGGGTTCGTATCCCAGCGATGGCATGGCTGGTCAATACGAATCCGCATCCGGCTTGGAGAGACCACAGGGAATTACTGGAAATCTTGCGCCGCGATGGCTCAGGGGCTAGAGCGCTCGCCTTCCATTGAGGTGAACCGGGTTCGTATCCCAGCGATGGCATGGCTGGTCAATACGAATCCGCATCCGGCTTGGACCGACCACAGGGAATTACTGGAAATCTTGCGCAGCGATGGCTCAGGGGCTAGAGCGCTCGCCTTCCATTGAGGTGAACCGGGTTCGTATCCCAGCGATGGCATGGCTGGACAATACGAATCCGCATCCGGCTTGGGCCGACCACAGGGAATTACTGGAAATCTTGCGCCGCGATGGCTCAGGGGCTAGAGCGCTCGCCATAAATTGAGGTGAACCGGGTTCGTATCCCAGCGATGGCATGGCTGGTCAATACGAATCCGCATCCGGCTTGGACCGACCACAGGAAATTACTGGAAATCTTACGCCGCGATGGCTCAGGGGCTAGAGCGCTCGCCTTCCATTGAGGTGAACCGGGTTCGTATCCCAGCGATGGCATGGCTGGTCAATACGAATCCGCATCCGGCTTGGACCGACCACAGGAAATTACTGGAAATCTTACGCCGCGATGGCTCAGGGGCTAGAGCGCTCGCCTTCCATTGAGGTGAACCGGGTTCGTATCCCAGCGATGGCATGGCTGGTCAATACGAATCCGCATCCGGCTTGGACCGACCACAGGGAATTACTGGAAATCTTGCGCAGCGATGGTTCAGGGGCTAGAGCGCTCGCCTTCCATTGAGGTGAACCGGGTTCGTATCCCAGCGATGGCATGGCTGGTCAATACGAATCCGCATCCGGCTTGGACCGACCACAGGGAATTACTGGAAATCTTGCGCCGCGATGGCTCAGGGGCTAGAGCGCTCGCCTTTCATTGAGGTGAACCGGGTTCGTATCCCAGCGATGGCATGGCTGGTCAATACGAATCCGCATCCGGCTTGGACCGACCACAGGGAATTACTGGAAATCTTGCGCCGCGATGGCTCAGGGGCTAGAGCGCTCGCCTTCCATTGAGGTGAACCGGGTTCGTATCCCAGCGATGGCATGGCTGGTCAATACGAATCCGCATCCGGCTTGGACCGACCACAGGGAATTACTGGAAATCTTGCGCCGCGATGGCTCAGGGGCTAGAGCGCTCGCCATCCATTGAGGTGAACCGGGTTCGTATCCCAGCGATGGCATGGCTGGTCAATACGAATCCGCATCCGGCTTGGACCGACCACAAGGAATTACTGGAAATCTTGCGCCGCGATGGCTCGGGCTAGAGCGCTCGCCTTCCATTGAGGTGAACCGGGTTCGTATCCCAGCGCTGGCATTTCTGGTCAATACGAATCCGCATCCGGCTTGGTCCGACCACTGGGAATTACTGGAAATCTTGCGCCGCGATGGCTCAGGGGCTAGAGCGCTCGCCTTCCATTGAGGTGAACCGGGTTCGTATCCCAGCGCTGGCATGGCTGGTCAATACGAATCCGCATCCGGCTTGGACCGACCACAGGGAATTACTGGAAATCTTGCGCCGCGATGGCTCAGGGGCTAGAGCGCTCGCCTTCCATTGAGGTGAACCGGGTTCGTATCCCAGCGATGGCATGGCTGGTCAATACGAATCCGCATCCGGCTTGGACCGACCACAGGGAATTACTGGAAATCTTGCGCCGCGATGGCTCAGGGGCTAGAGCGCTCGCCTTCCATTGAGGTGAACCGGGTTCGTATCCCAGCGATGGCATGGCTGGTCAATACGAATCCGCATCCGGCTTGGACCGACCACGGGGAATTACTGGAAATCTTGCGCCGCGATGGCTCAGGGGCTAGAGCGCTCGCCTTCCATTGAGGTGAACCGGGTTCGTATCCCAGCGATGGCATGGCTGGTCAATACGAATCCGCATCCGGCTTGGACCGACCACGGGGAATTACTGGAAATCTTGCGCCGCGATGGCTCAGGGGCTAGAGCGCTCGCCTTCCATTGAGGTGAACCGGGTTCGTATCCCAGCGATGGCATGGCTGGTCAATACGAATCCGCATCCGGCTTGGACCGACCACAGGGAATTACTGGAAATCTTGCGCCGCGATGGCTCAGGGGCTAGAGCGCTCGCCTTCCATTGAGGTGAACCGGGTTCGTATCCCAGCGATGGCATGGCTGGTCAATACGAATCCGCATCCGGCTTGGACCGAGCAAGTGAATTACTATAAATCTAAATCTAATCAAATAAGGAATCTAATCAAAATACTACTATGGAACCAGGATTTGCCTTTAGATTCTTTTAACGGGTATTTATATCTTGCAGTATTTTTTACGCTGCCAAATTTATTGATTAAAAAGAGAATGTAATTTATGGATTAATTTTAAGCATAATTAAGTGCGCCTTTAGTTGTAAAAATTTAAATTTACTAAGTTGTTTCAATTTGTGATGAATTAGAAATATAAGTTTTGAAATATTTATTCTTGAATCAAACTTCAATCGTTTATTTAAAGTGTTTTCGAATTGTTTCAGCTATACGTGTGTGCCAATTAATGCACAAAAATGAGTGAAAAGTTTATAAGCATGAAACTAATATTTTTGCTCTAGTTTTATATATATTAACTTATAGTTTCTACTTTGATGCAAACCTTTTTTATGACCTTTAACCTTTATTATAAAAAGGAATCTACAGTATGCTTAAAAAATGCATTACAAAAATGAAGCTTGCACAACACCGTTTAGGAGTTTTATAATAATCCCTAAAGCTTTATTAATCAGAAAACAGGGATTTATCAAGCAAATTATTTTTCTGATTATCTATTTGCGAACTAATCATGTACTGTTATTTATATTAGTCATATTTGCTGTTATTTTCAGAATTTCATTAGTAAATGATTGTAAGTAAATATTTAAGTTAACTTTAGCAATTAATGTTAATATATAGTTTGATTTTTTTTCAGAAATTTATTCTAAAAATGTTCTTTTTTTAAAACTTGCTAATTATCTTTCCATAAAAGAAATTTTTATGCCTTTTTAAAAAATGAAATTTTTAAAAAAATTTTTTTTGAGATTTTTAATTCCAAAAATGTTTCTGTTCAATCTCAGGTTTAAAAGCACTTCTTTAATTTTCAAATATAAGAAAAAATAAATTTAGTTAATTTGGTTATTTTTTTATCACTAAAAATATCTTCTCTGAGATATTATTTTAAAAAGCTATTTTTTGTATGGAAATATTTTTGAAGGGAAAATAGTGCATGATTATTGTATTTTAATGATTATAATTAAAAATAGTCTTTGTAATTGTTATTATAAACAAAAATATTTCTTTTCTATAACCTTTTTTTTAAAAAATAAAATTATTTGAACGAACGTTTGATTTGAATCGGTTAATGGAACCCTTAAAAAAATTGAATCATTGAACGATTTGTGAAGCTTTTTTATTGATATTTACATAATATTTAACTATGATCAACAGGGTGATAAAATGATATTAAGAGGACGTTTTTCGAAAGTTGAAACTGTTATTTGAAATATTTATTTTGAAATTACTAAAATTCTTTTTAAAACAGGGCGAAGCGGTACCTCTCGTTTTACTAATTGTTCCAATTACTAAAAACGAAATTATGAATTCAAAGTACTTTTAAACACGGAGTGAAGGAAAGTCTTTCGTTTTGAAGTGAAAACTTTTTTCCATACGCAGGAAATTAATCAATACGATTTCTTCGCCGACTTTCTTAACTTGTATCCTTGAAATACAGTTTCAAAATTTAAACTTTTATTCAAGTTCTATTTTGAAACTTTTGTTTGACTAAAATCTAATCTGTTTTTTTTTTCCTTCCTGTGGCGTTGTTCACGCTCATGCTTAAGCGATTGTACTTAAGTGATGGCAAAGCTTTTTCACGATATCCTCTTGCATGAATTCCAGAAGGTCTCAAAGTAAATAAATATTTAATAAAATACTCTTTACTGTTCAATTAACTATATAGTACTATATAGTAACTATATAACTTTGTAACTTTTCATCAGAAACACCAATTGACAAAAAATGTCCAGAATTGTTTTTTTTTTAAATGTTTATGAGAAATTTTTCAATGTTTGACAAAAACCTAAAATTTGCAAAAATTTCTTAATTAAAGTCATTTTCTGTCATAAAAGTTAAAATATAACAGAAATCAATATTTAAAAATGAAAATGAGTTGATTAAAAATCACATTAATTCCTCTTATGTTTAGGCATAGGTAAAAATACAAACTTATTTTTTTTCCGATTTAGCTAAGTTACGGTATTGTGCTTGCCGCGACCTCTAATTATAATAATAATCATATTAATAATATTAACAATTCAACTTTTATGAACGTTTTTATTAGTTTTGAGCTTTTTATTTTTTTGTCTGTTTTTTTTTTCTTAATTCGTACTAGACATTGGCAGAAAATGTTTCTTCTTTATGTATTTATCAGCCTCCCTGATTAAAATAAAATTGTTTTTGTAACTAATGCTGTGAATTATTATCAAAAATTTAATTTTATAAATTTTTCTAAAACAAAATAAAGTCTTGAAAGCTAATATTTATTAATAATTATTATAGATAGTTTATTTTTGAAGTAGTTTTCTTCCATAACTGATGTTTATCAATTTCAGAAAAGATGCAATAGACTTGTTGATTTACAACATTTACATATCTATCTTATTTTTAAGGAGTGCATTAAATAGCTAGTTGCATTTACCTGTGCCATTGACGGAGATTTATTTCGCCATTAATGTGAAAGTAATGAACTTTTAAAATAATGATTCATCTACTCCTGGGATAATTTTATACCTGACCTGTATACCACGTGACTCAGGATAAGGAATCTAATCAAAACCTTACTATGGAACCAGGATTCGGTTCTATTAATTGATTATATTGATATTTGGAACATTTTTTGTCAATACCAAGTTTTAAATTAATAAAAGAATATAATTTTGATCCATTTAATTCAAATATACTGAAATTTATTATCAAATTTTACATTTAAAAGTTTTTCATTTCAATTTGTGATGAACAGGAAGCATTAATAGTTTCTCAAATGATCTTTAAATTGTTTCAGTCTCCGTGGGTAAAAATACAAGAATTGGGTGAAACGTTTATATTCTAAATCTAAGCTTTTTATTTTAACTTTATTTATAAAGTATCATGTCTTCTGTATTATTGAGGCACACTTTTTTATGATTTTAGTGAGGAAAAATGAATATTTAATCAAAATTTTTTTAAAAAAAGGTGCTCGCTAAGCAAAAAAGTACTTAAAATATTAAATTTTCACAAAACTATGATATCGTTTTGAAATTTTTAAGGCTCCTTACTCATTCATGAGATTTCTGAAATAAAATATTTTTTAATGAAAGAACTAATCATGTACTGTTATTTTTAAAATTTTATTACTAAATAATTGTTGTTGAATGCTTAATTTATCTGCAGTAATTAATGATAATTATTCATAGTTTGATTTCTTTTTCACATTTTTGCAAAACTCATTCATTACTTTTTCAAAACTTGTGAATAAGAGTAACTACCATACAAAATATATTTTTACGTTTTTTATTTTCAGTTCAAACTTTAAAACTCAGTTTCTCAGACATTTATTTCGAAAATGTTTTAGTTAAATATATTTACTTAAAATTATTAGATTAAAATATTAAAATAAACACTACTGACTATGTACGGAAGGTATTCACTTCAAAAAGCAAAGTGTAAAAAACCAACGAAAAAAAGCAGTTTGTTCTCAGTTTGGCAATGGGTATCTATATCATATTTTGGGTTGTAATTAATGAGTTAACTTAGACTTTTTAACTACTTTTATACATGTGACTTTTTAAATTGAAGAGTCACATTTCTTAAAGAGAATTAGTATTCTAAATATAACGTTTTTCTTGTTTAAACGTGCTTCCTCTCTTTGATCTTATATTTTACCAATGATTAAAACTGAATTTTTGACTAATTAAAAAGTTCGCGCTTGTTCCTTTTATAAATTTTTTTTAACTATTTCCAAGTTAGAAAAACTGTCAGAAAGAAACAAGTACCCTGAATTTTTAATGTTAATGAGCTCAATGCTTGCTTTTAATTATTAAACCAATAATTATAACAGCAATTGATGGTCTCTGCTAAACATAGGCATTATTACAGCTTAATAAAAATATCTCAAGTATAATTATATTTTTAATTTGAATCTGTGTCCTCCCTATGGTTTAGCATTTGACCAGTATATAAACTACAGTGGTGAACAGTAATTTTTTTTCCTTAAACTACTGCAAATTTGTTAGAGTTTTATGTCGTTGGTTGGTTAATCATATCGTCAAAAAGAAACCAATATTTCATAAATGTATTATTTTTAAAACTTATTGTGTAAAATCCTTTTTATTCTCTTAATAGTGTACTAATCAATATTTTTAGAGCTTGAATGCAATGAAAATTTATTGCAATTAAAAACACTTCCATTTAAACAAGGAACTGTCAATTCTTTCTCAACTTGCGAATTAATAATTAATCATTTTTTCAAAGGAGTTAAAAATGTTTTACAAATGCCAGGTCTTTTTACAAAAAATTTAGAAACGCTTTAGTTTGTTGATAACCAATAATTAAAATTTAACTAGTTAACGCTCAATTTAAGCTTATTGGGCGTTCCTAAACAATCAAAGTTTAGTATTTTTAAGCTGCTAGTAAATCTATCTACACACATCTCTGAAACGAAACCAATATTTTTTGGTATTTTATATACTTTACTGTGTTCATGAAACCATTTCACTAAGTATGAAACTTCATTAAGGGAAAATACTTTTTTATGCCGTTATATAAAATACATAAAAGAAATTAAATATCGATTCAGAAATTGAATTAATAAAAGACTGCTAGAAGAATATTTACCATTATCAACTGATTGATGAGCTTAACAACATAGATTTCTCTAAACCGAACAAACGACTTATCTCTATTTTTTTTCTATTTTCTTTATTTCAAATAATTTTAATACACTTAATAATATATTAAATTTGCAAAATCTCTTTTCTTTGTGATTGACGCTTTACCTGCAAACTGTCATTTCAACATTATATAAAACGACAAATTTTGCATTTAAACTTTTCTTAAGAAAGTCTTTTTGCTGTATTTTTACCCAAATTTTTTGAAATTCACGAAAATAATCCACACGTATGGTTTTTCAGTTTCTTTCCTCCCTTTATATTTTTTTTCTTATTGTTAGTGTAAGAAATCTGAAAATTAAAAATGTTATTTCAAAATGAAACATTATTAATTGGTAAATGCATAAAGCATTTTAAATAATATTACTCTCAGCGTTGTTGCAAATATCTGTGAGAAGTTCCTTCTAGTAAACGTATTTTGCTTTTTTTAGAGCAATAAAGAAAAGGCAAAATCCATAGAACTGTCAATGAGGTGTTATTTTCTGAATTTGTGACTGTTAAACTTAATAAAACTGATTTAGTGATAAATCTATACAAATTCTCGATACTCTTCCGATATACGAAATTGTGTTAAAGTACTAGGGTCTTTTTTAAAGAAATAAAAATGCAAAATCCAAGAAATTGCCAATACGTTTTCATGAGTTTTTAACCCTTTAGAGTAATAAAGAAAAAAATGTTTCAAAAGAATTTTCGGATTCTTTTTCTTGTTTAAAATTTACAAAAGTAGGAGAGATTTGTGTTCCTCAAATTTAATAAGTTTATATTAAGTGGGCGTACGCAATCTGGCGGGATCGAATGATTTCTCTTCTCTGAATAACTTTTTGAAGTTGCAAATTCAATGATTTGTTTGAGAACTTAAGAGATTTAATGAAATGAAATTTGCCAAATTAAATTTGAAAAGGAAAAGGCTAATAAGAGATGAAATTTTTGAGAAAGTAAATGCTAGAAAAATAACTTATTTGTACCATTAATTTATATTTTTGTTAAAACAATGTAGTTTTAGTAAATATAATTGGGCATTTTCAAATTATCTACTCTAGTATGAAGTCTAATTTGGTGCGTTTTATAATATCCTATCTAATATATATATATATGAAATATATATATATAAAAATTTTAAATTTAAATGCATACATAAATAAAATCAATGATTATGTTTTTTTTAAAGAATCAATAGTATAACCTATTGATCAACAAATATAGCTCATAAGACCTGCGCAATACATCTTTTTAGAAAACTACTTTAAATGTCTCAACTAGTAATAATGATTGTATAAACTATTTTTTAACTTTTAAGAAAGAAAATTAATAGTGTTAATTAACGGTGTTACGTTGTAGCATGTGCTCAGCCATACTTACATAATTAATATTATTTTTCCTACTACTGATTAGTTAAATGTAGTTTATTAGTATTTTTTTTATCGTTGTTGTTGAATGTTGAGTTTAATAGCACAAGTGCTGCAGACACTCTTACAGCCCAAACATCGCTGCGTGCTCAATGCAATGAAATCATACAGTGATATAAAACAAGTTTGAGAAAATAAGAGGTACAAATTAATTTATTTCTCACGCTCATTTTAAGTGCAAAATATAAATTTGAATGGATTATTTATTTCAATGCGTAATTTATTTTATTTTTTTCTACATAAAAGTTAATTCTTTCAAATTAAATATTCTTTGTCCTACGTTCACAACTTTTTTTAATTTATAGCTACTGTCTTGGTCTAATATTTTAATGTAATTTGTAAAGTAATAGCTTATAAATAACGTAAAACTGAAAGGTTTCTTTTGCGCTAATATTTTTTTAAAAAGAAAGAATTTCCTTGGAATTTTATAAAGAGAATAATGTCATTCCTTAGACAGTACTCAATGACAAGTGTTCTATTTAGAAATTATAAAAGAGCGCGGATTATACTTTTTTGTAAAAAAAATTAATAATTTTATTAATATGAAACGAATGTAAAATAAATATATTTTCGATATTAATTTTGAAAATATTCACCAAATATTGACATATTTGTCATGTGATATTGAAAATATTTGTTATGTGAAACATTTCCATTAGATAATTGCACTTATCCTCAAAACACTTATTCAGATTAAGTGTTTATATACTTACTATTTCTTTCAAATATTTTTTCTAAAATATTATTTAAAACTCATTAGTTTTTTTTAGAAAAAGAATATAACTTAACAAATTAAGAGTTTTACAAAATTTCTGAAGCAAACTCAAATTAGTGATGACAATATATTGTAAAAAATTCAAAATTATTGGAAAAAAATTGCACAATTTTTTTTTTGTTTTAAATTCACATTGTCCAGTCCCTTTAATCAATTTTTTAGGAGTGTTATTCACTTATGAATTTGATTGCTGCCTTCCACAATGGGTGAGAAAACTTCTCACAACAATTCACTGCAAAAGGGTAGAAAGTGAGAAACTGGGAATATACAGATCATTAACGGCATCGTTCATCAGAACGAAAAATATTTTAAAAGTCCCAGAAACTAAATATTATGAGTCTTTTCTGCGTTTTTATTTTTCATTATTAAAAGGAGAAAAAAATATCTTCTGACAGGTTTTATATTGGTGCACCTTATTAGTAAAAAAAAAGTTTCAGATTCATCTTTTTTAAAGATTAATAGTTTTCAAAACAAATATATTCCGAATATCTTGATTAATAGAAAAGAGTTTTAGACCGGTAATATTTATATCTCTGGTGCAAAACATATTTGCAGTTGTTTTTTAAAAGGTAAAATTTCTTAATGAAGAAAACTGCCATTTTTTAATTCGAATTTTCTTAAACTCCTTATTATTTTTTATTTTATTTATTTATTCAAACAATCCGTTCTCAGAAAGGTTGTCATAAAGCATAAGATAGTCAAGTAAATAAAGCAACGATAACTTATCAACAGATTTTAGTTACCGTTTCCATATTTTAAAAATAAAAATAGCAATAAAACAAGTTTAAAAAATAAATTAAAATTGTTCTTCTTTTCTCAAAAGGAGAAAACTTTACCATAATTTTTTATTCTACTCTTATTGATAAAAATAAGCATACAAGTTAAAAGCTTCGAATGGTTGCTCATCTATTTTTGTAAAGTAGATATTTTCTGATTTATAGTGATTTGAAGCAATAAGATAATTGATATTTACGTTTGTCAAATTATTACTGTTTTTATGAAAGTGGCCTTAAAAATATTTAAAAAATCAAATGATAACGGCAAATAAAATTTTATTGTGCACAAGTAAGATTCTTATTATTTAATTAATTATAATTAAAATATTATTTTGATATAATATTGTAAAATATTATTTTGATATTCATCTTCAAAGTCATAAAAAAATCATATTGAACATTATTATCATTTTTAAAGAATTTCAAAATCATTGATTTAAATGACATCATGTAAAATAACTAGAATGATTAAAATGTACTATTTAGTTACCCGCTTAAATGGAACATTATTTACAAATTTTTACTAATTTTATCGTAGAGGCCCATCCTCATTAATGATGAATCCCATGGTTAGTAGGAAAATAATGCAGCTAAAAATTCGCAATTGATCCGCCTAATTGAACTAATTATTTCTAATAATATGTTATTAATTGAACTATGAAAACTTAATCTAATGTTTGCAGCGTGACGTTCCTTTAAATACATTTTACTAAAGAGAGTTAAATATTTCATAAGTATAAATTGCAGTTGTATTTGGTGTGATAACTTTAAATAGCATTTTTTTTAAAGTTACGATAAAGTCTTATAATTTTTTTTAAAAGAGTTTAAGGGTTAAAAAATCAAATAGTTTTGATAAACAGTATTGGTTTTGAAATAAATAATTAATACATGTTATAAACAGCTCTTCTACATTTATTGAAAATTATTTTGAGATCCTTTAGCAGTATAAAATACTACTTGCGTCGTTGTTGACAAAATCAGTTACCACTATCAGTTGAATGGGGAAGATTTCGGCAATTACACTAAAATCATCGCAAAGATTTCTGCACAATGGCCCACTGGAAACTAATAAATAACTAGCAGATTAGACCCAGAAAAAGAGGAGAATTGAACTTATGATGTCTCTACCTATTCTTTTGTTTTTATAACTTCAAGTTGCTTGATTTATGGCTTACCTTAGTTTGAAATGAAGCAATTACTAAATGGCCCCGCAAGTAATCTAGCTTGGATAAACCTTCAGTATTTGACAGCCACGTAAGATACATTTTAATTTCATTCCACGGTTCATGATTACATTGTAAATAAAAGTAGATGTTAAGTCTCGAAACAAGCTTGACTGAAGTTTTTAATAAACTTCTGTTTCAAATTATTCAAAATAAATTTGCAAATGAACGTTGAAAAAATCGGCAACTATAGGAGGACAAAATGTCTCAAAAGCTATATATATATATATATAAATATTTTGCAAACATGGTAAGCAGAAACCGGTCAGCATGGTCACGGGCGCTGCAGATTTATTTTACTTCTTGGGAGAAATAGAAAAATTGTCTTTGAAAAGATAGAAAGTTTCAACATTAAACTGTTGTTACCAAAGCTATCCATTTTCAACTAGGCTATTTTTTAAAAACGTCTTTAAACAAATTTTCAATCAAAAATATATAGCTGAATTGACAGAAAAGCAAAATTAAATTGTTCGTTATGTACTAAATTAAAACTAAAGAAAAATATTTCAGATAATTTTGCATGTCTTGCAATTGTAGAAAACTTCAATTTTTATATGTTAGAAATGAAGAAAAAAAAAGAAGAAAATTTTGGAAAAAGGGTAACTATTAAGTACTATGGGGGGGGGGAGGGGAGGATTACTACCTCTGTAGATGCAAAAATTTTTGATTCATCTAAAATTCGGATCGAATTTGCAGATATATAAACTAACTAAAACTTATTTTTTTATTTAGCTACAAACTTTAAAACTAAAGAAAATTGAGAAAAAATATAATAAATTCCTTTTATTATTTTACAAAAATTTTGGATAGTCAAATTTGGTTTTTTCTCTGAGTTTTGTCTAATTTGGGTTGATCGCGTGAACTTCACCCATAACAAATGTCAAATAACTTTAAATGTACTAATTTTGTTAGTTCATACTTATATATTTTTTTATTTTTGATAAGGTCAAAAATAAAGTGTTCAATTTTCTATTTATTTTACTAATGAAATATTTTAATAAATACAAAAATATGAAATCTTTTCTCATAATTTTAGATAGCGTTAGATTTTGAAATTCTTGGACAATTTTAGACATTCTTTATAGAAAATATCTCTGAAAGGTTGTTTATGAAAATAGATATAGTATTTTTATTAATTGTTCAGTAAATCCCTTTACCGTCCATGGTTTGCATCCGTTCTCCAACCTCGTTCTTATTGTTGAGTGTGTTAATCTGAATATCGTAAACACCATTTTCATTTTTCTTCAGTTCAAACGAGTTAACTGTATGGAAATCAATATTGGATTTTTTCAACAATTATTGTTATTAAGCATGAAATTTTTGCTAGGATTGGATATTTGCCTTCTCTTGCAAGATGATACAAAAAAGCATCGATAACGCAGCGTGAATGTTAAGATTGCTTACGTTACCTAAGAGAAAGAATTTCAAAGCTTCATATTATTCCAGATTTAATGTTCGATATGTAATCAATTGTTGTTTAAACTTATAATGTTGTTAGTAAAAATTTTAAACTATTTCTTATGATGTTTTAGAATATAATGAAATTTATAGATTGAAAAGAAAATATTGTAAGTAGGGAGCTAGATCTAGAAGAGTTAATCTTTTCTCACCAAATTGTTTCTTAACAAGCCAGGAAAATGCAGCGAAACCGGGAAATTCCATAAATTTGAGGGGAAAATATTTTCGCCTTCAATATTCATAATCGCTTGGATTAAATTTCCTCGCTTATTTATCCCCTTCTCTATCATACTTATATGGTAGTTTCTGACTACTAAATATGTATCATACAAGGATAGGTTGTTTCTGACAATGAATTATTTGAACCTGTTGACTGAGTGCACTATACATGCTTAATGCTTGCTTGGGGCGCTGGTCTGGACCCCTGAGCTCGTGTGATAATCAAATTAGTACAAGAAAATATTTTCTAGATTTGAGATGCAGTACTGAAATTGTGTCCAATTAGTATTTACAAGTAATATCAGGTTAATTTTCACCAAAGAAGGAAGCTTCAAGATTGCTTAAAAATTGATTGAAAGGAATAACTAGACGTAATTTAATTATGTTTAATTTTAATACACAAGGTTAATATATTCTTAACACTTGTTTTAAATTAATGAAGTGTCACACTATTAAATAAGCAAGACTGGGTGTATGCCAACGATCTATTTTGAAAAGAAAATTCCCTCTTTCATTTTCTTATCAGTGAAAAGGTTAGGAATAGCAATGAAAAGAGTGATTAGCATAAAAACAGTGGGTCAATGACAGAAAGAAAGAAAAATGTAACAACGGTGGACAATGAAAATGACAGAATTCGAGATGGTGTGAGGGAGAATCAAAATAAGAATGTTCGATTGCTTGTTTCGAATGCTAGAAAAAATAAGAAGGGTTTCTAACACGAATATTAAGAATGCGCCCCTGAAAAATTCCATTTTTCCCCCATCATGAATGAAGTTATGGAGTTTCTTGGTCAACTCAATGAACTCAAAAAAAAAAAATATCTAGACCTTAAATACAATACAAATTCCTTTTCTTTGTTTTCTTTATCGGGCAATCAAATTTAAAATTCATGGTTACTGTTTGCAAAAGGAAGTAAACAGAAGTAACTCAAAAAGTAAATCAAATTTTGTATATTTGCAGAAGTAGCCTAGGCATATCAGATGCGATGCTCCCAGTTGCATATGCCCCGGGTAACGTGTGGAATATTCATCATTGCCTCAGTCAATGGTGTGTCGGGGAGGCAAATGTATGAACGTACTTCTCCATGAGTGCATCATTGATCATTGAAGAATCCTGAAATTTATAGGGTGTCACACTCCGCCACAGTTTCCTCGATGGTGCTTTCATAAAGTAGTGCTTTCATATGTATGATCTGTGACATTCCATTGATGAGAGGCTGCGATAGATATTCAAAGAGTATACATTAGGCCGCACTAAAAAATTTTTTCCTTCCTTTTCCTGCGAAAATACTAAATTTAACTTACTTCTTGAATTACTTTCATATTAATGTATAATATCAAAATAGGAGGGGGGGGGGTATTTTTCTGATGTATATTTAAAAAAATTTTCCCGCATATTTACTTCCTTTTGCATATTTTTTTCTTCTTAAATCTCCCGATTTATTTTTTATGGTTATTTTTTTTTAACTTGCTATTCCAGTTTTATTAAATATTATTAATTTCGATTGTTTTTTTTTTTTAAATAATCATTTCTTTTTTCTCTTTAGCTTTATATCATAATTGCTTTTCACCTTTCTCTCCATAGATTTTGTTTATTTATAATAACTGGATTTTAATTACGCGTTATATACCTGTACCTTACTTTTTATTCATATTTTATGCATGTTATTTTACAGTTTATTATTTCTGCTTATTAATCCAGTGCTTGAAATTTTCTTGAAAATGCATAATCAATTAAATGTCCATTTTAAAATTTTATATTAAAAAATATTTTTTACTTATCTGATTGGAAATCTGATTGGAATCATCATATTTAGTCAGTATAATAGCGTTACAGTTAAAATTAGAGTTTCGTAATATATGTTTGATTACAAATGCGAATAATTGACAAATTCCACGAATTGCTTTCGCTGCATTTTGAACGACATGCAAAATCGACGTGGAATCTCACAAAGCAATTTTTATAGATTTAATGTTTTGCCTATAAATCCTCGTAATTTTGAACGGAACTCAGAAGGCAAAAAGCAACTACATAGAGCTATATAGTAACTATAATCAAAGAAGGAATAAGTAAGAAATAATAAAGAAAAGTCCCGTCTGTATAATCCCGATGAGACTGTTATGATCTGTTTGTTTATTAGGGATATTTTTTAAAGCACACGCGAAACAGTAAACTCCAAAATTGGAATCCGAACCTCAAAAGGTAAAGTTTTTTTTTTTACTAGAAGGTGTGTTTGACTTGGCTAATTGTTCTTCAAACTAAATCAAAATTTCCCCCAGGGGGTTTGCTTAACCCTACAATGTGGATTTTCTATTTTTTTTTTTTTTTTTTTTTTTTTTTTTTTTTTTTTTTTTTTTACTATATTCTGATTTTTACTTTTTTTTAATACTTTCATTTTGAATAGCTTTTATTCATGTGTACTTATCTTGAAAAAAAAACATTCTCATTTAAGAGCGAAAATAAATTTTTTTAAATCAGAAAATAAATAAAATGTTCTGTTTTTTTTTCTTAATTTATCAGTTTCAAAATTTTTATACCTCAAATTTCAGAAAGTCTTAAAATTTATTTGCAAATTTTTTAGGAAATTTTTGAAGTTTAAAAGTCAAATTTTTTTACCTTTTAAATATTAAAAAAAAACTATGAAAATTGAATTTTAAATCAATAAGAGGAAAAAGAAAATTGAAGATCAAAAGAGAAGAAAGGCTTATGTCCATTTTTTTTACAAAAATATCGATTGGATCGTCATGTTGTCCATATGAGGGTTACTAATTTTTGACAAATCATTAACATGAGAAATCTTGACTAGAGTTTTTACTCAGTGAAGATGGACCGTGTTTGGAAAAAATGGTTCCTATCCATGCATGAACGAGAAGAACTAAGAAAAGTATCGTGAATAAGACAAGACTTATTGAGGAAATATATATGGCAATGAAGTTTGAGGAAAAAGCGATTCTTGTCCAACCAGATTTTATAATTTACTTTTCTCAACATCAAAAATTAACATTTTGTTTTATTTTTTTTTTAAATTTTAATCGTATAGCTCCTGAAAAATTCACAAACCTTGACATTCGTTTTTCTCAGAATCAGCTTTCATGTATATAAACAGTCCCTTCCATAGATCTTCAGTTGTTACTTCATCGGCTTAAATTGTAGTGTTAAGCAAATACGGGCTCCACGCACCCGGGTGCCCCAGTGACGTCCATCTTCATTTACATCAGTAATTATTGGCGTAAATCATGCTTAATAAATTTTTATAATATTTACTTTTAATGACTAGTCTTTAATTTTGATTCTTTTTAAGGAAATAATTGATAAATATGTAAATGTCAAAACAAATTTTAAGGCTCAATTATTGTTTATAGTATGCTTTTTTAAATAGTTCGAAAGTGTTTTTGGAATAAATTCCATCATGTCTGATGTCTCTGCAATAAATTCGGATTTCTCCCATAAAAATGAAGATGGACGGTTTCTTATCGTTACACAGTATTTTCGTATTAACTAATTTTTCAACTCTATTCTCGGTGACTTTTTAGATATTAGTTAAGATTTTATTCAATTACAAAAAATGGCCCCCAAAAACTTAAAACTATTACTCCATTAAACAAATATGACTTGTTCAAAAAAAATTTAATATCTGGCTTTTAATAATAATGGAAATAAAAATATTCATTTTGTATAAGTGGAAAGTTGAATGAATTAGAAATTTTTTTCCATTATTCATTTTTACTTAATGTATTTGATTTGTATTGTTTAAAATATATTATTAAACATATTATTAAAAACATATTCAATTTGCATTGTTGAAAAAACTTTTTTGAAAAAAGAAAGTTTAAACTGATTTGAAAGAAAAATCCAGTAATATTTGTTTTTTCATGGGTTTAAAATTCTAGAGTTTTCTATTCACTCTTATTATGTAGTTAGATTTTTGATATTTTTAATGTATGGAAAAACAAATGCCCTCAGAAGGAAATATTTTCCAAAAAGTTTCATTAATAATATGTGTTATTTTAATGAATTTTTATGGATATTGATTTTTAAATCAAACCACCAACCTACCTGGAAAAAATCCATCCAAAAAATTTGTACCTCAATTTCTTTCTGCTATTATAGTCGTTTGATTAAAGAGTGAAAATAGAATGTTTTCCCAACTTAAATTCCAATGCATTTGTTTTTCCAAATTGAAAGTTTCTGCTCTAAATTTAAAGAAGTTTTGCAGCTATTTTCAATCACAACATATAAAACTATTTGTTCGCAAAATTGTATTTTGCTTTAAAACCGAGCACAAAAAATGTGTGCGGCCTAAACGTATGATCCTTGCATTCATTTTACAAATTATGCATATCTCACAGTATTAATCATCGTACTTTTTTTAAAAAAGAGAAGAAGTTGTCTTTCTATTTTTATTTCGAAACAGCTGCAATAAAAACAGCTTTCTTAAGTGCAGAAACATTCCTTTAATAAATTTTTGTATATGTATTTATGTTCTATGCTTTGAAAAACTGCAAAGTTTTCAACAAATCCTTACTGTGTTGTTGAAATTTTTAAGGTAAACAAAATAAATCCTTAAATGGAATAAAATTTCCTTAAAAACTTGAATGCAAGTTTGTTTTCATAAGACCTGGATTATCTATTTTGATTAATTTCTATATTAAAATACTCTCCACAGTATTCATTGTTTTCCTATTTGAAACAATTTTCCTTATAAGTTTTTTAATACATGAGTATGGAAAGTTTTCATTTTGTGAATATTAATTATGATGGTTGAATAAGTATTTAATTATCACAGTTGATGGTTTCAGAATTGCTTGATTCAGATCATTATTTCAAAATACCTTTCTGAAAATAATGATTTGTTCAAGAGATTTGCTTTACATTGCAATATGAAAAAGGAATGCTTGTGTAGACAAAAAAAAATACTTGCAGTGAACTCGCTGTCATTCTAAATTGTTTGAGTTTTTTGGTAATAAAAATCATGGCTTTTATCTCCCACGAGATGGTTTTAAATTGAATATCTTAAAAAGGAAGCCAAAATGTCTTATCTGTTATTTTCGAATTTCAATTTTGCACATACAGAATATTATGCGCCTAAAATGTATCTTTGAAGAACATTAAATTTACTTTCTTTTATTTAATGTTTTAACTAAATTAAACATCAAAATCTTCTCAATTAAAAAATATTTAAAAGCTGCTGCTTCCTTTGATTAAAAAGTTATAACTAAGAAATTTATTCATTAAAAGCTGATTGTTACATTTGTGTATTTACATTGTTACAATGAATTATTAGGAAAAAACGATTCTATTTTATCTCATGTATTGCGCACGTTTTACCAGTTTAAGACGTTTCAATAGGAAAATTTTAGTAATTGATTCAATCGAATATTTCTTTCTTTCCTGGATTTAAAAGAGTCAAACTATTATTTAATTTTGAATCTTTTTTGTAATTCTGACTTTTGCGCATTTACAATATTGTGCCATGTAAATACATAAATTTTTGTTTCATTATGTGTTTATGATTAGAGGATGTTTTTGTCTAAATTGTTTTAAAACGTGAGTTTTAAATAAAAAGTTTCATAATCAACCACGTGCAGCAACAACAAGCAAAAATTTTCGAAAAGAGTGAAACAAGTTTGTTGAATGTATTAGTTTGTTTATAGGAATGAATTCTTTTTGTTAGTAAATATTTAAATTTAAAAAAAAATCTTGGCGATATTTTCCAGCTCTAAACACAAGTTTTTACGATGTCATTTTATAATTGACAAACTTACAGCGTTCAACGAAACGCTACTTTTAAACATTTTCAGCATTTACGAACTTAAATGCGTGTATGAAAGGTGTTGAGGAGGCACCTATTGTTTGAGGTGTTCGTAGCACCTATTTTCCAATTTTATTTTCATTTTAATTAGACTGGAATAAAACATCCTAAAATCTTTCTAAGATTTAAGAAATGTAAAAATTTTGGCTTCGGAAAATTAAAAAATAAATCTTTGATACAATTATGAAGTAAACTAGCTCTATATTTTGAAACTTTCTATTTATTTCTTCTATTTAAAGAAGCGCCAACTATTGCAATTTATCCATAACTGAAGTTTCTTTTAGTCTAAATAACGATATTACAGCTTAGTATTATTTACGATATTATTTTCCGAATAATCTGCTGAAAACAATTATTTTTTTCTTTTTTTTCGTTTACAGCAAATATTCGAAAAAAGTATCAATTAAGTATTAAATATACATAATATCATTAATAGTAGGTATATACCTATATTGAATTAAGTAGTTAATTTGAAGTTTATTTAAGTTATATATGTTATTTCATATGTTATATATGTTTAGGTTATATATATTGTATATTGTATATATTATTGTATATTACTGATATCTAGTTTAGAAAGTTGGCACTTCTTTATTTATTTTTAGTTTTAATTCCTTGATTTTAAAAACTTAAATTTTTGTTCCAGTATAGAAAAAAACTAATTTCGGATTTGTGGCTTTAATGATACTATTGCACTTGTTCTCTAAAGAGCTTTTAAAGTGCTCTTCTGAGACCAAAGTTATGCAAATTAAGAATTTATAATTGTGTAAATCTATTACTATTGAGTTATTATTATGTGCCTTCAGTATTTATAATTTATATTAGTCCTTTCAAATATGTTTTGTAATATGTGTTTTCCGAAATAGAAAGCTTCTAGAAAAAGTGATTGTTAGCTTAACATTCAAATCAGGAGTTTGAAATTACCCATAGACAAATAAAATCGGATTAGACTGTTACCCCAATCGTAAAAACCACCCTTCCTTTTAAAACAAGCTTACCCTAAAAAATTATCTTTCCCCCCTTATCACATTAAATTAATCAAACCAGGCTCCGGGAATAATTAATTTTTTAGAAAGATTCAATGGTTTTCAAGTTCAGCTAAAATATTTTTTTAGAAAACATATTTTTTTGGTTGGTTTCGTTAAAATAATTTTATGTGGATTAAACAAATGGAAAAGCTAAACTGAAAAGCAAAAAAAAAATAAACAAATAAATAAATAAAATAAAAATAAAAATTGACAGTTATTTTTCAATGTTCAACGATTTTATTAATTTTTTTTTCTCTGCATCTAGTCAACTCATATAGTTTTAAATTGAGTTATAAATGTTAAACTTTATGAGTAACAAATTTATTTAAGTGGTAAGTTTCGTCTATATTAAAATTGTAAGATTTTCTTTAAGAAAAATGAAAGAAAATAAAATTTAATGAAAGGAAGTAAATTTAAAATGAGTAAAATAAAAATTAGTAAAATTAAAAAGATTAAAACTAAATTGAGTA
This sequence comes from Parasteatoda tepidariorum, assembly GCF_982258835.1. NCBI lineage: Eukaryota > Metazoa > Arthropoda > Arachnida > Araneae > Theridiidae > Parasteatoda > Parasteatoda tepidariorum. The sequence continues at coordinate 128,642,833 of NC_141755.1, read as the reverse complement.
AAATTAAAATAAGTAAAATTAAATTTAGTAAAATTAAAATAAGTAAAATTAAAATTAAAGCAAAGAAAAAGTAAAATTTACTTATGCAGAGCAAAATATAATGTAGGTACTTGAAAAGAATTTGTAACTGCGAAGAGTTTGGACAAAGTATAATTATTCTTTCAAATAAATATTTCATAAATTTAATTTCAATCTAATTGTTTTCAATCGAATTTTGAATTTAATAAAGAAATATTTTATTATGAAATCCCTATTTTTTGTATACAGTTTCAGTTCAAATAGTTAAATGTGAAACCAAAATTTGATGCCGGGGGACTATTGAACTTTTGTTTAAATTCCTCTTACATTTCTTATTTTTATCTTACATTTATCTTATATTTATCTTACATTTTTTATTTTTTCCTCTTACATTATCTTACATTTATTTCAAGGACCCTAAACTAGTAAAGTAACTAAGTAAAACAAACTATAATATAAACTTGGAGAGTTTTGGTTATATCTTAAATTTTTATCTAAATTAAGACAAAATATTGAACAAAAAATTACAAGTTTTCAAAATAATTTCGTGCAAATTTTCATAATTTTTTCAATAAGGAGATTATTAAAAATGCAGCTTTAAAGTCTTTAAATTGTCTTTCAAGAAATATCGATACAATTATTTTGTATTCAATTTTATTGAAGTGAATATAAAAATAAATTTTAAAAATAACTTTAAAGCACTAATCTTTTTTTTTCATAAACGTGTTATTAAATACTCGTAATGCATTATACAATCATAAATAAATTTGTGAAATATAAAAAAAAACTTTATTTTGATTTGTCTAGTGATTATCTCAGACAAAACATCTTGACACAGTAACTTTTGTTAAAAAATATTGATTTTTTTTCCATCTTACTTTCGCGTTGAGTTCTACAAGCAATAATATATATGCGCAATGGATGCAAAAACAGACCATCACTCGAATTTTACCTTGCTTTAACATTAAAGAAAATATTAATCGCCTATGAAATTTTTTAATGGAAATTATCAGAAAACAGAGTGTCAAAAAAATTAAAAGAAACACGTATGAAAAGTAAAGAAACATTTTTTTGTAATATTTTTAAAGAAATCACGAATGAATTTTCTGCCCATTTTATTTGGCACTCCCTAGCGATTGCTTAGTCCGCCCCTACCCAAACTCAGTTAGGTTTGGTGAAGAAACTTCCTGGTTGCCAATTGGCAATCATAGATGAGCAGTCTACCTATATTATTTGTCTATGAAAGAACTCTTCTGTATGTGTAGCTAACTTTATTTATTCTGTTTTGTGCTTTACATAAAACAGACAGTAATATTTTAAGTAAATGTGGATAATGGAATGTTTTTAATGCCTTCTGAGTTCAATGTTTCAAACAAATATGTATATAATGCAGTAAATATGTAAATAAGTTGATTGATCTAATGGTCAAAAAATTGATTATCAAACATCTTCTCACATACGTCTAGCAAAAACGAATCAAAGAATTGCGATTTGTCTATAAAATTTGTATATTATTTTACAAATTAGTGATATTAACGTGTTGTGTTATCAACCGCAAACGGTTGCGCTTAGTGAAAGAAAATACGCTGAAAGAATTTTATAGTCGCCAAATTTAAGAGAAAATATTTGTTGTCGATTGACTATCAAATTTACTACATCGATAGTCATATGTCTACTTTTTACTCTTTAAAAATTGTTGTGCATTGTCTACTTTTTAAGTATTTCATTTATGATTTTAATATTAATTTTTTTTATAGGTGAAACTAATGAATATTATAGATTTTTTTAGCTTATCGAAGTCGTTGTTTAGTGTTCTCTGATCTTATTCGTATGGATGAATGGCTTTTTGTTTGCATAGATGAAGAGAGCAAGAAATATTCGAAAAATTCTCCAAACTCGTCTTTTTGTAAGTTAGGTAAGTTTAACAATTGTATAGTGATGAATTCATAATAATTTGAGACCCATTTACATAAAAACTAAATTAAATAAAAGGATATTTTATTTACTATTGAGTGAAATCCACTAGAATTCAGAAAAATGCAGTACTTTTGAAATGGTACAATACGCAAAAAGAAAAGAAAAACTGAACTAATGGGCACATTTTTACGTAGCATGACTCAATTTTAATGGCTCAAGGGTCAAATTTTTAATATGCTAATTAATTAGTGCAGATGATATTTCTAGTTACGAAATCTGATACAAAAACGCATTTTCTCTGAATAAACATTTTGTCCTCTACTGATTTGGATTCCTGACCCTTAAAATATGGGGGTGGGGATAGTCAGAATCAGGAAAATAATGTTTCAATAATTTGATCAGGAGAGCTGGCCAAGATTTGAACCCTGGAGCATTTATTTAAATTTTTGTGTATTTTGTCATATCTCGAACTTTTTAAACAAAGTGAATAATTTTTGTACTCAATTATACAATTAAAATATCCAAAGACAATTCCATGCAACAAAGTATTTTAAATAATTATTTATCATCTTATTTACTAATGTTTGATAAAAGTTTGAATCGTCAGGTATGCGAAGCTATACATAATTTTAAAGAAATAATTTTAAATTACCATGTAGAAAATTTCAACGAAATAGACAAATAGTTATAGAGAAGTTTGATTTTGAATATAAATTTTTTTATAAAAAAAAAAAAAACGCGCACTGATTCACGTTTTGTAAAAGGATCAGAATATTGACTCTTTATCATACAAATAACGTAAATACACGTAACTCAAACAATATCCACAGTCCAACTTTTCTTCAATCCTTTCGTTATTAAGTTCTTTCAACTCAAGCATTATCGTTGTTCACCGTGATAAATATTGCAAAGCTGAAAATGATTGCATGTTTTAAATATTTGAAGTACTAAAACAGAATCGTCAACAGCTTAATTTTTAACAATGGTTAATGCATATCCCATAAGAAATATTCTTTTTTTAAACGTCTTTTCCCAACAAATGAATAAAATTTCTTGAATCATTTTTAGAAAGGGAGGTTGAAATTTTTCCTCGAAGCCGCTATCCAAATTTTAGAACCCTTCTATGCAAACGATTCTGGATTTATAGGAGGAACACACGGACACAAACACTTCCTTTTATTATTAATACAATGCTCAAACTTGTTCACATTAATTATTAAAATATGTACAATTAAAGAAAAAAAATCGTAATGTCATTTGTTTATATTTAGAATCAAGTCAATAAATATAGCCAACCAATTAGTTAACAAACTTTTGAACTTTAACCACATGAAGCCGTATATGATCTCATTACCTTGGGACAGTGAGGAAAACACTTGATTCTGCTCTTTAACGGAGCAGTTCAGTTAATCTGCAAATTATCTAGATAGGGATTTTCGATTCTGACATCTTAGTTTTCATAATGTTAGGAAATTTAAGAAAGGGGACAAAAATATTCCATTAAAATACAATCATTCTATTACTTTTACGACATTGATGTAATGATTTTAATATAATGATCTTTAATTTTCCCTCAGGATATCAAGAAAAATAAGCAAGAAGCCTTGTAAAGACCCATCTAACAGTCATTAATAGTAAGGTAAGGTAACTACAGGTAAGTTTTACTAGCTTAAAAAATAGGAGGCTCTATGTATTCAAGAAATAGTATGATACTCTTCGTTGTAAAGGTAAGCTTACTAATAATTCTTAATTTTAAGGTAAGTTATTTATTTTTCCTGAATTTCTGCTACTTATGATATTCAAAGTAATCGTAAGAAGGCAGAGTGGCTGATCTAATATTGCCGTTTTTCTTCGGGAAAAAAAGGCAACATTTTGTCCGGTTTTTTTTTTCTTCTTCTTTTTTTCTCCGTTTGGTACATTTTGGTTCGAGGGATCCCGTCTCACATCGCCGCTTGTTAAGTCGAAAAATTCATCATTACTACGTTTGCGTTACATGCAACGAAATTTGGTTGTTCCGTTATCTTATTGCGTTTGCGCTTACATATCTTGGTTACTCTTTTTTCACAGTATTTTCCATTTCTTTTTAATTTTTCTTTGTGTTCTAAGACTTTTACTACTTTTTTTCTCCACTTTTCTTTAAGTTTTTTTCCCCATTGTGCTTTTTCCACGTTTTATTTTTTTCATTGTTTCTTTTCCAATTCTTTTTTCAGCTTATTTTATAAATTTTTTTTATTGATGCATTTTAAAATTGCTTATCATTGTTTCTTTTCCATTTTCTTTCCATATGTTTTTCCTATATTTTTTTTTTCAATTCGTATATTTTTTTTTCGTAATTTTTTCTATTTTTTTTATTGCTTTCTAATTGTTTCCAATTTTTTTTTCTATTCTTCCATTGTAATTTTCCGATTCTTTGCAGTGTTTATTTTCTATTTCATATTTGTTATCCATTTGCTATTTTCCTTTCCTACTTTCCATTATTTCAATGTTTTTTTCCATTTTTTTCCAGTGGGTTTTTTTCCATTCTGTTTTGTTTCTATTTTTCCCTGGTGCTTTTCGGATTCTTTGCAGTGTTTATTTTCTATTTCCCATTTGTTATCCATTTGCTGTTTTCCATTCCGATTTTTCATTATTTCAGTGTTTTTTGCGATTTTTTTCCAGTGGATTTTTTCCATTGTGTTTTTCCGATTCTTTGCAGTGTTTATTTTCTATTTCCCATTTTTTTATTCATTTGCGTAAAGCAAATGAATAAATTTCCATTCGTATTTTCCATTTTTTCAGTGTTTTTTTTCTATTTTTTTTTGTTTAGGGTTTTTCTATTCTGTTTTTTTTTTCTATTTTTTCCCTTGTGTTTTTCCAATTCTTTGCAGTGTTTATTTTCTATTTCCCAATTGTTATCCGTTTGCTATTTTCCATTCCTATTTTCCATTATTTCAGTGCTTTTTTCCATTTTTTTTCCAGTGGGTTTTTTCCATTCTGTTTTGTTTCTATTTTTCCCTGGTGTATATCGGATTCTTTGCAGTGTTTATTTTCTATTTCCCAAATGTCAGCCATTTGCTGTTTTCCATTCCTATTTTCCATTATTTCAGTGTTTTTTTCGATTTTTTTCCAGTGGATTTTTTCAATTCCGTTTTTTTTTCGATTTTTTCCATTGTGTTCTTCCGATTCTTTGCAGTGTTTATTTTCTATTTCCCATTTCGTATCCATTTGCTACTTTCCATTATTTCAGTGTTTTTTTTTCTACTTTTTTCCAGTGGATGTTTTCTATTCTGTTTTTTTTCTATTTTTTCCATTGTGTTTTTCCGATTCTTTGCAGTGTTTATTTTCTATTTCCCATTTGTTATCCATTTGCTATTTTCCATTCGTATTTTCCATTATTTCAGTGTTTTTTTCCATTTTTTTCCAGTGGGTTTTTTCCATTGTGTTTTTCCGATTCTTTGCAGTGTTTATTTTCTATTTCCCATTTTTTTTATTCATTTGCTTTTTTCCATTCGAATTTTTCATTATTTCAGTGTTTTTTCTATTTTTTTATTTTGGGTTTTTCCATTCTTTTTTTTCCTATTTTTTCCATTGTGTTTTTCCAATCCTTAGCAGTGTTTACTTTGTATTTCCCATTTGCTATTTTCCATTCGTATTTTCCATTATTTCAGTGTTTTTTCTATTTTTTTTCCTGTGGGTTTTTTCCATTCTGTTTTTTTTCTATTTTTTCCATTGTGTTTTTCCGATTCTTTGTAGTGTTTATTTTCTATTTCCCAATTGTTATCCATTTGCTATTGGATAACAATTGCTATTTTCCATTCGTATTTTTCATTATTTCAGTGTTTTTTTCCATTTTTTTATAGTGGGTTCTTTCCATTCCGTTTTTTTTTCTATTTTTTCCATTGTGTTTTTCGGATTCTTTGCAGTGTTTATTTTCTATTTCCCATTTGTTATCCATTTGCTGTTTTCCATTCCTATTTTCCATTATTTCAGTGTTTTTTCTATTTTTTTTCCCGTGGGTTTTTTCCATTCTGTTTTTTCTATTTTTTCTATTGTGTTTTTCCGATTCTTTGCAGTGTTTATTTTCTATTTCCCATTTCGTATCCATTTGCTACTTTACATTATTTCAGTGTTTTTTTTTCTACTGTTTTCCAGTGGGTGTTTTCCATTCTGTTTTTTTTTTCCTATTTTTTCCATTCTGTTTTTCCGATTCTTTGCAGTGTTTATTTTCTATTTCCCATTTTTTTATTCATTTGCTTTTTTCCATTCGAATTTTCCATTATTTCAGTGTTTTTTCTATTTTTTTATTTTGGGTTTTTCCATTCTGTTTTTTTTTCTATTTTTTCCATTGTGTTTTTCCAATCCTTAGCAGTGTTTACTTTGTATTTCCCATTTGCTATTTTCCATTCGTATTTTCCATTATTTCAGTGTTTTTTCTATTTTTTTTCCTGTGGGTTTTTTCCATTCTGTTTTTTTTTTCTATTTTTTCCATTGTGTTTTTCCGATTCTTTGTATTGTTTATTTTCTATTTCCCAATTGTTATCCATTTGCTATTGGATAACAATTGCTATTTTCCATTCGTATTTTTCATTATTTCAGTGTTTTTTCCCATTTTTTTCCAGTGGGTTCTATCCATTCCGTTTTTTTTTTCTATTTTTTCCATTGTGTTTTTCCAATCCTTAGCAGTGTTTATTTTCTATTTCCCATTTGTTATCCATATTCTATTCTCCATTCGTATTTTCCATTATTTCAGTGTTTCTTTTTCTATTTTTTTCCAGTGAGTTTTTTCCATTCTGTTCTTTTTTCTATTTTTTCCATTGTGTTTTTCCGATTCTTTGCAGTGTTTATTTTTTCTTTCCCATTTGTTATCCTTTTGCTATTTTCCATTCGTATTTTCCTTTATTTCAGTGTTTTTTTCCATTTTTTGGTTTTGGGTTTTTCCATTCTGTTTTTTTTTCTATTTTTTTCCATTGTGTTTTTCCAATCCTTAGCAGTGTTTTTTTTTCTATTTCCCATTTGTTATCCATTTGCTATTTTCCATTCGTATTTTCCATTATTTCAGTGTTTTTTTTATCCATTTTTTTTCCTTTCTGTTTTGTTTCTATTTTTCCCTGGTGTTTTTCGGATTCTTTGCAGTGTTTATTTTCTATTTCCCATTTGTTATCCATTTGCTGTTTTCCATTCCTATTTTCCATTATTTCAGTGTTTTTTTCGATTTTTTTCCAGTGGATTTTTTCTATTCTGTTTTTTTCCTTCTATTTTTTGCATTGTGTTTTTCCAATTCTTTGCATTGTTTATTTTCTATTTCCCATTTGTTATCCATTTGCAATTTTCCATTCGTATTATCTATTATTTCAGTGTTTCCATTTTTTTCCTGTGGGTTTTTTCCATTCTGTTTTTTTTCTTTCTATTTTTTCCATTGTGTTCTTCCGATTCTTTGCAGTGTTCATTGTCTATTTCCCATTTCGTATCCATTTGCTATTTTCCATTATTTCAGTGTTTTTTTTTCTATTTTTTCCAGTGGGTTTTTCTATTCTGCTTTTTTCTTCTATTTTTTCCAGTGGGTTTTTCTATTCTGCTTTTTTCTTCTATTTTTTCCATTGTGTTTTTCCGATTCTTAGCAGTGTTTATTTTCTATATCCTTTTTGTTATCCATTTGCTATTTTCCATTATTTCAGTGTTTTTTTCTATTTTTTTCCAGCGGGTTTTTTCCATTGTGTTTTTCCGATTCTTTGCAGTGTTTACTTTCTATTTCCCATTTTTTTATTCATCTGATTTTTTCCATTCGTATTTTCCATTATTTCAGTGTTTTTTTCTATTTTTTTGTTTTCGGTTGTTCCATTCTGTTTTTTTTTCTATTTTTTCCATTGTGTTTTTCCAATCCTTAGCAGTGTTTATCTTCTATTTCCCATTTGTTACCTATTTGCAATTTTCCATTCGTATTTTCTATTATTTCAGTGTTTTTTTCCGTTTTTTTCGTGTGGGTTTTTCCATTGTGTTTCTCCAATTCTTTGCAGCGTTTATTTTCTATTTCCCATTTGTTATCCATTTGCTATTTTCCATTATTTCAGTGTTTTTTTCTTTTTTTTTTCCTGTGGGTTTTTTCCATTCTGGTTTTTTTTTCTTTTCTTTCCATTGTGTTTTTCCAATTCATAGCAGTATTTAGTTTCTATTTTCTATTATTAAATTTATTATATTTCAGCTTTTCAGGATTTGCTCAATTACCCCACATAAATGAATAAGTGTGACTCATTGGATTCAGCCAGATTAATTCCAGTATTGCCTGACTCCTTTTTGTGAAGCAGCATAAGAGGAGTGGCAGCTTTTGAAAGATAAAGATTGTAAGTAGAAAGTTCCATCCTTATTTTTCTGTCTTAACTGTTTTATGCATTGCAATTTCTTAATTTTACACACCAGTCATGGAACAGTTTTTTTTAATAACTTATTGGAGATTCTAACTCTCTTAAGATCTCCCAAAAGATGCCCTCCTTAAAAGCATCATCCTTAGTGCAAAAGGATTTTCACCTCCCCCCCGTCTACTTTTTAAAGAAGAAATTATTTTTAAAAATGATCACGATCAGAATTTTTGAACTCCATATAAATTCTATTAGTAATTTATACCATTTTATATGAATAGCTTCTCCAGTAAAAGATTTGATTTCTATATTTTATTACTTTAATTTTATTTATTCATGCCAGTGAAGGATTTTGACTTATTACTTATTAATTTATTATTTAACCTAACAATGTTGGTAGGTTATAGTAAACTATAACGGAATAATTTCCATTTGCCTATTTGCAGGTTAACTTCACTCAACTTCTGCTTCAAAACGTTGCCCGTTTTAGAAAATCGATATCTCGCTCCCGCACCCCAAAAATTTTCGTTAACTCAAACGAAAGTAATGACCAAAATAGGTTTTAGTTAATTTTTAGCCCAATTTAGAAAGTCATTTTGCCAACAAAAACTTTCGATAAATCACCCAACAAAAAAGTCTGACTAAAACAAGTTTTTCTACCAGAAGTTGTAATTCTGCCTCTTGAAAATCATGAATTTATCGTAAGCGCATTCGTCTGAACGAGTTACGTTAGAGCAGTGGTTCCCAAACTTTTTTGACCCTTGGACCCCTTTTTATAGTCAAAGCTTGCCCATGGACCCCCAAGTGAAAAACTGCATATATGTACGGTATAAAAATTACAAATTTAAAAAAAAAGAAACTTTTTGCTGGAGAACTATTTATTGAAATTATATCTTTTGTTTAAAATAAAATAAAAAAATTAATGACTTGGATGAACTTGATGAGATTTTAAGAGTGTATTTATATCCGGCTCATTGTTTGTGACCACTAATTTCTAATCATTTATTTATTATTTTTTCTTTTTTTTGTGCAAAATACTTTGCAAAAATACTTCTCTCATTCCCCAACAAATAGTGCTATTGCCAGTACTGCAGTATGTTGAGTGTTAATAGTTTAAGTAGTTATAAATAATGGTTTAAAAAATCTTCTTTAGATTAATATTTATATACATATTTTTCACTTCACTAAATGTAAGTGTTTATATTATTATATTATTAGTGTGTAATATTATTTCCAATTTTGAATTTCTCTTTTTGACTTACATGACTATGCATAATGTATCAAAACTTTACTCATAGCCTAAAAAAATGTAGCAGCAAAATCTCCGTAATTTTATTTCTCCAATGTTGGCAGGTATGATTGTGTTCAAAAGCTTTCGCAGGCTGCACATACGCAGTCGGCAGGCCGCAGATTGTGCACCCCTATGGAAAAAAAAGCATCCAAATGTATTAAACTTTTCCAATATTTTTCAATTCATTCAAATGCTTACAAATGAGCCGCGATGGCTCAGGAGATAGAGCATTCGCCTTCCAATGAGTTGAACCGGGTTCGAATCCCAGTCGAAACGAATTCCACATCCGGCTTGCACTGACCACAGTGCTGACGTGAAATATCCTCAGTGGTAGACGGATCATGGGTTAGAGTCCCCTTGCCGTCAGGCTAACCGTGGGAGGTTCTCGTGGTCTTCCTCTCCATGTAACACAAATGCGGGTTAGTTCCATCAACAAGTCCTCCACGGAGACAAATTTCTCGATAATTGGAAGTAGATAATTTTTTAGTAATTCCTAGAACATTAAATGTTCGAATAATTGTATCTAGAACTGATGCTATTCATTCTTGAACTATTCCTTCATTCGGAGTAAAAGTAGATGCTATTAATTAAATCAGTTATTTTGTATTTTTAATCGAAATGGGTTATTTGTAGGACAATGTTCAGAGATTTGTGGGGCTAATCATAGATTTATACTTATTTTAATTTCAGTAATTCCTCAAATTGAATTTATGAAAATATGATTATGAAATAGTGGCCGAATTTAGGTGATAGTCTCTTAAATTAATTATGTAATGAGTAGTTGAATTAATATTAGTTTATCAAACTAAAGATGATTTTTATTCCACAATTAATACCTTTTATATTGAATTCTGTCTTCTTTTATTTGTAGTTTTGTTATTATTATTATTTATAAAAATTTATGGTAATTATTTAAATATAAGAAATTTTTCGTATAATATAAAAGGATTAGAAACAGAAAAAAAACACATGATATTGATAAATTTATTTTCTGTGTTACATCATATTTTGGTATTTCAATTAAATTAATAATTATCATATTAGTATATATAATTATATTTACTAGATTTTTTAAGATTTATTGAATATATTTAATTAGAATAAAGAAATTTTTAGTAAATGTAAGTGAAGTATTTAAGGAAGTAGCTGATTTTAAAAAAATGGTGCGTGGAGTCCCACCGCGCGGAAGAAGTGAAACTTCGTAATGTGGAAATGAAAATAGGAAGGGGTAGAAATTGATTTTTAGTGAAATCATATTGTTTTTTTAAGACAAACTTTATTAACAATGCTTACAATTCATAATTGATCGCATCTCTTAATTATCATTTTCGAGTGGAAAAATATCCAAATCTATAACATTTACAATAGGATTATGATAACTAAAGTAAGATACGAAATGTTTGAGTTCTATTTTTTCAATATTTCTTGTAAAAACTGCATCAATGGTAGTTGGTTGTTGGATCATTCCTACCATTTATCATTTCCAATCCAAATTTGTCTTTAAGGAAGCTTCAGGTAACGAGAAATTCACATTGAAATCTCCTGCAAGGATCACAGGCCGCTCACAATAATCAATTTCTTCACCAGTAACGTCTGCTAGAGCTTGTGAACACACTGTGGATAGTGGCAATAAAGATTTTGCAATAAATAATTTAATATCCCTCATGGCTGCATTTGGTGAAATATAAATGGCAATTAGAAAAGAGAAAACCTAACAATCAATTGATATTCACAAGAGACGTACCTTGACATAACCTTAAATCCGTCGCATTGTCCGTGGCATTGTTTTCACTCATTTTTTACAATTGTTATCCACTAAGTTTGAAAATAAAAAATACTGCCCTATTAAATTATATGTGTATCAAATCAAACTAAAATATTTATAGAAAAACAGTACTTTTATGACTTTTATTATTTTTATGCTAGTCAGAACCAAAACAATATGGAAATGAATGAGGGAAAACTGGATCCTACCACGTGTTTTCCCGGCCAATAAAAATGTAGCGTTAAACGTTTAACGCAACCTTGTTGGAAGTCGCATAAGAAGTATCATTTCAAAAATATTCTGGAATTATTTGTGTAAGATTAATTAGCTTTATATATTATATCAAATTTGATAGGTTTATTTCCATTTATTTTTACTGGAACGGCTCATGTTATATTTACAATAGGACTAGGAATTGTAATATGAGAATAAGCTATTTTACAATAGGATGATTTAAAAATTTTATTTGTAATGCGGCTCATTTAGCTCCTGAAGAAAGTCCTTTGCTTTTATCGACTGTATTGATATTAATTGAATCGATTAGACATTTAATACGATCTTTTACTTTATCTATTCGACTAGCTGCTAATATAATAGCTGGTCACTTAATTATTGGATTGTTTTCAAGAATCAGATTATTAGAATTAATTTCTTCTTTAATTTTTCGGAGATTATTATTATTATTAGAATTTGGTGTAGCTATTATTCAAGGATCTGTATTTAGAATTTTGTTATTATTGTATGCCATTGAATATTATTAATTATTGGAAATTATCCTTATCATACAGTAAATATTTCTCCTTGACCATTATTTATTGGAATTAGAATTTTGTCGTTTACATTAGGAAAGGTAAAAATATTTATATATATAGAATATAATTTATTAATAGTTAGATTTATAGTAAGAATAACAATTTCGATTTTACGGTGACGAGATGTAGTTCGTGAAAGAACTCATTTAGGATATCATTCTAGAGTAGTATTGAGTGGACTTACATTAGAGATAATTTTATTTATTATTAGAGAAGTATATTTTTTTTTATTTATTTCTTTTGATCATTTTTTCATTCAAGATTAAGACCTACTATTGAAATTGGTTCATTTTGACCTCCTACTGGAGTAGAAGCATTAAATGCTTTTCAACTATTGAATACTGTAATTTTATTGACTTCAGGGGTAAGAGTAGCATTATGTCATCAGGCTTGAAAATTGAATTATAGCTAAAAATTCTTTATTAGCAACTTGATTATTGGGAATTTATGTTTTGATATTGCAAGGATTTGAATAGATAGGAACTTTATTTGGAATTAGAGATTCTGTATTTGGCTCAACATTTTTTATGGCTACTGGATTTCATGAATTTTATGTTATTGTAGGGACTTTATTTTTAATTGTAATATGAATACGAGTAACAAAAATTCATTTTTGTAGAAGACATCATTTTGGGTTTGAAGCTGCAGCTTGACATTGACATTTTGTTGATGTAGTGTGATTTTTTTGTTTTCTGTAATATATTGATGGGGTTCATAAATAAATAAGTATATTATGTACATTTAATTTCCAATTAAAAGGAGAATATTAATAATAATTATTATAATTGTTGTAAATATTTTAATCATAATTGTATATATATTTTATATCATATAAAATAAATTATAGAATAGAATCATCTTCAGGATATGAATGTGGATTTAATTTTATATCTAAGACTCGAGTTTCTTTTTCTTAACGATTTTTCTTAAATGGTATTTTATTTTTAATCTTTGATGCTGAAATTTTATTATTATTATGTTTTCCTTTTTTAATATATAGAATGATATTTTCAAGAATATGTATTATATTTGTTTTTATCCCAATTATATCCCAACTACTCACCACCAAGCAGGTCACCCACTAAAAGAAGAAAAATTTAATAATGAAATAAATCGAGATGCTTACATTGAATAAAGTATTTCTAAAATCGCATTTTTGAGAAACGAATTAAGTAATTTTCTTTTTATTTTCTTTAAATATGTGATGATTTTAAATTTAACGCTCGAGATTTATTGTATTAGTTAGTATTTCACCATTGTAAGAAGAGTCATTAGGTAAAAATGCCGTTCGACAACCACTTTAGGCGCGTTTTTTTTTTAAATCGCCAAATTTGGGAATATTTACGCTGCGCTCCAGAGAGTGATTTATGGTATTAGACATTTCTCAGAGAAACGAATTAGAAATAAATACAAACGAAATTTTCTTATTTTTATTTAATTTGTGATATTTAAAGTAAAAATAATGATACCTTATATTGTCACATATCAATTTAATATTGATGAAAAGCGTTATAACACGATAAATTACGAATAAATGCATATTATTGTATATTCTATCATTACTTTTTTCTCTATAATTACATATAATTAAACATCTGATCCCAAAGGTGGAGTTTAATCACAATCCTTCAGAGTTATCAAAAGTTTATTAGTTAGAATGTAATGAATGTAAAATTTTCCAAAGTTGCTCAAATTTAAGATTTCCTACCTCTATGAAACAAAATATTAAACGAAATGGTTACTCTTGAAGAATTAATATCAAAGTTTTACACAATGCTTTCCGGTTCATTTTAGTTCAAATTTCATTGCAAGAATTGGAATTTATTTACCGTTGAATGCGGATATGAAAAAAAAATCCAAACCTGTTTGAAATACCCTAAAATGCGTTGAAAATGTAAATATAAGAAACAACTCCAATACTCACCAGGTTATAAAACTGGTTTTGATGTCTGATTCGTAAGATTTCGATACCGTTTTAATTTTTCTTAACACAATTATCAATTTTGGATTCCCCATACTAGGATACTTTGGATGTTTCCCCATACTTTGGATGAGGGTTAATTATACAAAACACTGCCTGCAAATATTTTGACTTATAAGTTAGGAAATATTTTTTGTGTAGGATCATAACTAATGGTCACCATGTTTTAGCTACAACAGGCAGGACAATGGCAAGGTAGTAAATGAAAAACATTTCCCAGAAGGGAACAAACTCAAAAGGTAACATTTGTAGATATCTTAAAGCAAGCCACAATTTATAACTATATTTTTTGCTTTATTTTAAGCCATTCAAAAGCAAAATGTCCCCGTATGAGAAGTTATATGACATAACTAATACATTTTCAGCGCTCAACTTCATTGTGTATTTGATACCTGAGGGTTGTTTATGTAGATCACTGTTTATAAGTAATTTATTTTGTAAATGAATTCCATGATACTAGTGCTAAAACACAATAATATATTATTTAGTCTTGTCTTGAGTTACTTATACTACTTATGAATACGTGATTTATGTAATAAACTGTAAGGGTTCATTACTTATTGAAGAATAAAGTTTTATTATCTATTTAATCTTAAGGGTTCATTATTACAGTTTATTTGATATGACAGATAAAACCATGGTTAAAACTGTCAATTGTCAAAAACTTACCAACCCGGGTTTTTTTCTATAGTGTGAATTTGCTGACTTGTGAGATAAATTTTATTTCAGTTATATCTAATCACAATTTGTCCAAAAAATTAAGTTTGGGAGAAAAAAAAACACCAAATAGTTCCCAAGAAATACGAAACGCTTTTTTTGTTTGTTAAAGCAGGGGTTTGTCAGAAATCTCAGGCAAAAAATAAGCCTTCATTCAGAAATAATAAGTAGTATTGGTTATGATAAATAGAAGAAAAATGCGTAAAAATGACATACTAATGGTATGTACAAAAGTCGAGGAAAAGTATGTACTACAAATGTATTTCCTCAATTGTCTAAAAAAATACTTTAAATATTTTGAGGTATTTTCAGTATTTTTTCTTTTATTCATTTAATTTTAAATATTTTTGAATTTCTTAGAAAACTAGAATTTTCTGAAGGTGTTTTAGCTGAAGCTACTAGTAAAAATCTTGAACTGAAAGGTTATTTTTTTGATGCATTACCTGAAGATCTCCGAGCTCCCCGTCTTGTTCGAGTTGGTCTTGTACAACATGCGATTGCAGAACCTACTACCGCACCAATATCAAGACAAAGAGAAGCCATTCATAATCGTATTCGGGAGATTGTTGAAATAGCACCACAGTGTGGAGTTAATATTATATGCTTCCAAAAAGCATGGAGTAAGAGAATGCTTTTTTCATATTTCAAGAATAGTTTATTAGTTTACAGTTTATTAGTTTAAAAGAATATTTTTTTTTTATTATTTGGAACATTAACCTCATAGCATTGTAATATAGAGTGGGAGAATTAAGGTTTTTTTCAGGAATAATGAAGTGGATTATTTTATGTGTTACTTAATAGAAAAGCAATTTAATAGAAAAGACGGATTCATTCCAATTTGATCTGGTAACTTGTACAAATTTTTAAAGAGAACATATTTTTCAACTTTTTTATGTCAACAAAAACTCAATCTCCTTTCATTCTAATAACTTTGGGATATTCATTTGAAGTTTTATTGTCTGTTATTGAGTTTTCCTATACTTAGCTTATATTCTTAAAAAACATATTTTATATATCTCCCAATTTAGTTAGTTTGTTAAAAAAAAGTCGAAAGAAAGTTTTTGATGTAAAAGATTAGTTGAAAGAAGTAGGGAATTTCAATTAATTTTTAGAGAAAAGAAAATCTCTTTTGTTCATCTAGGGGAATTCATTCTCATTGTTGGTACAGAAACTGAACGATATAGTTTATGATGCCACACTAGGCATTGCATATTTCCTAGGCTTTAAAATTTTGTAAATTTCTTTTTAATCATTCTTAATCGAATTTTAATTAAATTAAGCCAATTATTTATTTTTTATACATTTTATAAAAAGCTAATATAAAATAATCTTATTCTTTTCTTATCAATCAATGTAACAGCTAATTTTTTATTTCAATACTAAAGTAAGACTCGTTAATTTACTGTTGCAACTAAATAAAAAACAAAAATCTATTTTTAACTCTTTATTTATTTCTCACCACAAAAATGTTTCAGTTACATAGTTATACTAATTCCAACAGTCTTTTTGGCGATTCGCTTTTACCAAATTATTTTCAAATTTAATGTTGATTATCTTTTGATAAATCACCAGCTCTTCAAATGATCCTAACTGTCCACTGGGAACAATTCATTCACTTTTAATTTTGAATTAATAGTAGTTTAACCAGAGGCTTCGGCCTCCTGGTCCCAACCGTTAAATACATATCTTTACAAAGTATTCCTGACGCGAAGAGAATAATTTTCTTGATTCCTTTGGGGGACTTCTTTTCTTTATTTTTATAATTTTAGAATGTGGCTATGTTCAATTTAAGTTTTACATTATAAATCAATTTTTTCTAAATGATTATATTAATTTTTCTGGGATAAATATCCTTATATCGTATCCAAGTTGAAATGTATCTGAAACGGCCATAATACTTTAATTCTACAAATAAACTACCTCCCACTAACCCCTATAGACTAAGAATTTGAACTAAACTGCTACTACATAGTTATTAATGTTTTGGGATTATATTTCTGGTGTCATAAAATCAGTTTTGATGATACAAGTGTCATAAGCATGTTTGGTTTGAATTATCAAAAATTTGTTTAATGATCTAAGAAAAGAAGGCAAAGGTTAATCACTGGGGAAAAAAGATTATGTCTATAAACAGTATGAAACCGTCAAGCATGAAAACATACCAAACCTATGCATAATCTAGCATACATATTTTTTTTTTACAAAAATCGAAATTAATAAACATTAAAAATTTTTATTGCTGAAAACATTAATATTTTGTGGATGTAGTAATTTTCTGAATATTAATTATCTGAGTAGTAAACTAAGTGTGATACAATGTTTAATATTTTATAGCAATGACATTTTCCTTTTGCACTAGAGAAAGATATCCGTGGTGTGAATTTGCAGAAAGGGGTCCTACGACACTCCTTTGTGCAGAGGTAATTTATAAAGGTTTTATTTCTATGAAAGAAATGAGTATTATATTTTTTAAATGTTCAATACACATGTTTGATTTTTAAACAGTTTATCTTGTTTATTTATCTCTATTGAAAATAAGTTATTTTTCCTCTTCATGTATATATAATTGATATAAAAAAATAAACATATAAGTAGTAAAAGTATTTTTTTTTCATAATGACTCTTTTGAATATTCTTCCACTAATCAACCATCAATAATTAGGTGAATATCGAAGGATTTATGAAATTTCCATAAAGGTATACTGATAGGATGCTAATTAGAAAAAAAAGTATATAAATAATTTATGAACCAAACACAGTGACATATGAATAGTGTAATATCGCACTCTGTCCAAAGAATAATTTCCCCAGACTCCTACAAAGGAACGTCTTTTCCTCACAGCCACTTCGTGCTAACTCTCACATATCTTTATTCACTACATCTACACTTGATCACTGCTCCATCACAACATGGAGGCATGACAAATAGTTTAATATAACACGACAGTATGACTAATATGGTTTCAGAATATAGTTGTTATAGTTAACATATTTAACATCCCAAAATAAAAAACTATTTCAATATATTAATTTTGTTTCTTTATATTTTGTAGTTAGCTGCGAAACACAATATGGTTATTGTATCTAATATTGAAGTTACTGAGATGAAACTTATGGAGATACTATATGGAATACAGCTGTCGTCATTTCAAGCTCTGGAGAATATTTAGGAAAATTTAGCAAGAATCATATACCACGTGTTGGCGATTTTAATGAAGTAAATTTTCAATTAATAAAAAAACATTTTTTTCCTAATTATGTTAAAGAAAAGTTGCAGATAGTTTGAGATTATCAGTTGAAAATACTTATAAAAAAAGTTGCTGTTTTATTATTACCGTGTTACAACAACAACAAAAAATGCTTCAATTTATGCATAGTTTCATGTTTAGCAAATATTTCTTATGAACAGAGATTCGGTCATGTCCTACATGCTCCAATCAACTAGACTACTTCAGTCACCTTCTGAAATCTCACAAGAATTGACTGTATAAATTGCTTTCTTAAACTTGACAATTCAAGTTATCTTGTTTCTTAATATAATTCTGGTTAGAAATACGTTATTTAAACATATTTCTAACCAGATTACATTTACATACATTTTAAGGAAATTTGTTTTTAAAAAAATTAAATTTAAAAGATATTTTTTTCAATATGAAATTTAGTCAAAGACTATTAAATGTGCTATCATAAATTTATTCTGTGATTTAAAACAGTGTCTGGCATTTTATTAAATTTATACATGAAGCATTTGATTCCTATAAGCGGATGATCACTAATAGCATATCTAATTTGCATAAGAACAGAATAATATTAGTTTTGCTCTACAGTATGAGCATAACTGTAAAATAGGATTCAGTTATTCATATTTGTGCAAATTTATAAAGCTTAACTTTCTTCTGGAAATTTCAAATAAGTCAGTAGCTAAAATTCAATGTTAAAAGAGTTGAAGCTAATCCTAGTAAAAGTCAAAGAGAACCTTTTCTATTTATCTGTCAGAATAGGTATAAAACTGAAAGCTAGTCCCTATTTTGATTAGAAGAAAATTCCTCATATCCTGACATTAGGCCCATCTGCATTCTGGCAAACCCTGAACCGCATGTCTAGAGAGGTTTAAAATAATTTGACGTATAAGGGCAAGAGGAAAAGAACCTAGCGTTGTAATAAAACACCTGATAATGGACAATTTCTTAGAATGCAGATGAAAGGCATTGTAGTGCACCTTTCGACTTAACAGCTTTATTTCACTTTTCAGCTTAACAGTTCTATCTCACTCTTTGTTTTGATGGTCCTGCAGTGGACTGATTGTAAAGACACGGTTCCCAGCAGAACATCAAAGTCAAGCATCAATGGCTTCGGTCAGTAAGCGGGTGGGTGACAACTTTGATCAGCCTGCTTAGGGACCGAGGGTGAAGGTATTGGTCCTCCTTAAACTGTTCTACCATAAAGTGCTTGACTTTGCGCAGTTCGATGGGCTACCAATGCAGGGGAGCTATCCACTCTGCAGAGGATCAAAATTGCGATGGCATGTCTTCAGATCATTCTCAGGGATGTTTTCCAGACCGTTGCCAATAGCCCATTATGCAGCTCTCGTGTGACGTAAATAAAGTACCTGCCTTTGTTTTGATTTAGATTTTTTGCTGTCATGAATCTGTTAACAAAAAAAAATTTAATAATGCCATAATTGATTTTGTACTTATAAATTTGATGATAAACAAATGGTTCCACTAATAAGTTTATAAACTATTAGTGGAACCATTTGTTATAGACACTAATAAGTTTATAGACAAGGACTTTAATTCGCTAACTTAAAATTTAATCTTTCAAAAATCACAATGGCCAATTATCAATTTTCAAAACCTCTAAAAAATCATTGAATATTATCCTCTTGAATTGTGAAATATTGAAATAATAAAAACTGAAAAATTAAAATAAAATTATTAATGATTATTATTCAATGCCAAATTATTATTTATTAAAATGTCAGTTTCAGGCTTTGAAAATTCATTCTACTTAAGGAAAATTGACAACATTTGTATGAAATTAATTAATATTAATGAAACTAACTGAAATGACGTTAATTATATTTTGAAATGTTTTACATGTTTAGTATAATTAAGGTTAATTTTATATGCAATTTAGTACCTACTTAAAATTATTTTGTGCATACTTCCCTTCTCTTAATGGTTACTGTAAACATTACCTATTTCATATGTTATAGATTGTTTATTATTATTTGAGCTAATTTTTGAGACTTTAACTCTCATTTTTATGTCAAGAACTAATTTTGATAATAAAATTTATGATAGTAAAATTCATGATAATTCAGCATCTGACACCATGAGTATCTTAAGAATTGCACTAATGTTCATATTATTACAAAAATTTAATATTTAAGGCTTTTGACAGTTTTAGACATAAATTTTTGGATTAGAATTTTGGCCATGACAGTTTAAATCATGTTTAAAACATTAAAAACAATAATACGAATGAAATAAAATTAATTACCAACTCTATTATTTGTAATTAACCTGCTAAGGGTATTTTTTTATTGCAGCAATTTTATGTTATATTTTCAATATATGCGTATTTTGTTTTAGTCTACTTATTGCATGGAACTTGTTATTTAGGAAACCAATAAATCAGAATAATAAATACTTAGATTAAATTAAAAACTCTTCCAAATTCTTAAACAGTTGTAAAATATTTTAACTCTAATTTATAATGAATACATCCTAAGCCTGACATACTAACACAATATTTGTAAAATGATAGATGCTTAATTTTTATTTTAAATTTCTTTATGATTGTTTTTTTTATTTAGGTCTAGAAAAGAATTAAGAAAAAAAAATTGAAAAGTAATTTCAAATTAAGAAAAATGCTTGTTGCCAAAGAAATAACAGTTATTTCTTAAATTGTACTGCTTTAAATTAAAGTATTTAACAAGAAGAGCTTACATAGTCTGCTTAATTGTAATAGATTTTTTTTTCTATTTCATAAGCAACAAATTTTTAATTCTGTTTTAGCTTTTTGTTTGTTTTTAATGTCAATTTAAAAAGTATTTAGCAGATTTTTTTTTGACTTTTAGTGATGGCAATTTTTTACACTCTATTTTACTTTATGAAAATTTAAACTTGTGTTTCTAACATAATAAAATTTCCAATTTTTTAAATAAATAATTGTATACTGTATTATTTGACAGCATGAATTTTTTAAGATTTAAAATTTTTTATGATTGCTGAATTTTTTAAATTGAAAATTCAAATAGCTTTGCTCTAGTATTTCATAAATGCATAGAGTATAAAGAAGGAATCTTGTGTAAAAATGTATCTTTGATTTTAATTAAATCCCTAGAAAAAGTATGTTTGATATTTATACTTAATAAATTTTATTTCATATTTTCTCTCAGAAAAGGAGAAATTGTGAAAAAAATGCACTATTTTTGATTTACTGAGTTTTAGACTTCAAATTATTAAAAAAAAATTGAACAATTCAAACTTGTATTGAAATTTTTTCATGGATATCATTAGGAAATTCTGGGGAAATCTTTGCAAGTTTAAACTATAAAATAATATCAATAACACTGGGGTACAAATTTTTTGTTGCATTTATACAAATACTTGATCTTGCCTAATTTGGGTGTGGGAATTTCTAATCTGAAAAAAGTTTGGCTTTTGAAGCTAAATATTTCTTTAAAATCACAATTTTAGTTAATTTTTTCTGTTAAAATGTACAATTTTTAAGGCATTGTATATAATAAGAAGTCATGTAAATGTGAGGATGATTCTCTGTGGCAGTTAGGATACAAAATCAGGATTAAAATTGCATAGGCACTTCCCTATTATGACCTGTTCAAAAGTATGCAAAGAAACAGTTCATTAGCACTCCAAGCGGAATATGATTTTCTCCGGCATGGGTTCCTATGCAATGTTTATCCAGATGATGTGTCCTATCTTCCTTAGAAGTTTGTCACAACATATATGTGACCCCTTGTTTATTTTTACATTTGAATTGTACATTTTGCTAAAAATGTCCATTTAAAAAAAATTGCTTGTAGAGAGAATCCGATTGCTGATTTGAAACCGGCGTTCTGAAAAATCTCATACAACAAAAAGCTGTTTTTTTCCTTATTGTAATAAGCTTATATTAAAATGAATCCGCTGTATTGCATCTATAAAGAAGATGGACTTTCTAAATTATCCTACAACTTATGAAACAAATTATAAAATTGACTTCATTTTCAGGAAAAATTGCAATCAACATCTGTTATGGAAGGCATCATCCACAAAAGTGGATGGTTTATGGACTTAATCGTGCAGAAATTGTTTTTAATCCATCAGCTACTATTGGAGACTTAAGGTAAGCTAAACACATATTTTTTTTTTTGTTTGCTGTCAAAAATAAAAGAAGTGTATTGATAAAACTTAATGTTTTAAGTATATGCATGTCTTAAACATTGTAAGTGAAATTTTTAATAAAATATTTTTCTAAATCAGTATTCTCAAAATATATTACAGGTTTTAATTACTATTGGTGGTTATAGTTACTGATAATGTCTTTCATGATAACTGTTATGTATTAAGTAATACAGTCAATTGTTGATAATAATACATAATTAATAATATGTAATATGGCCAGAGATTTAATAATTGTTGTATTCATGAGTGTATTTTATTCAATATCATTGCTAGGCACTTTAATTAAACTGCAATTTTATGGCGCTTTAATTTTTGATAAACTCCCTTCAAGCTGAAAACAGAAAGTTTTTGGTCTAAACATTGGAAAGCAGCACCACTGCTGCAGAGATATTCGTTCCCTTTGACCAGAGATAAATTATCCCAGCTGTCTGCGGCTAATTAGTGGAAACCATTAACAGCGCAGTCGCAAAAGTTGAGGTGACAGAAGTTTTTTATTCTTCTTCGAAGAGCTTTTTTGGCTGCTAGAACCAGGAGAAAACAAACAAGCTCATGTTGCGGGGTGGCATATGGATTTCTCCTGGTAGACTGTAACGTATTTTTTTTAACTATAAATATTTCTTTTTATCCCCTTAAATTTAATATTAATTAAGTGCCTTTTCTTTTATTTTATGTTTAAATTATATATGTATTAAATATTCTCGAAATGTTATGTGCACCAGCCTTATCACTAGATTATCAAAATTATGCTATCTAGATTTTTACTTAACTAATAAACTTAGTAACTCTAATAATGTTGACTATTATTTCAGCCTGAATTAACTTTTACTAATAAGGTTTTTATAAATCAAATATTTTTGTTTTGTTTTGGATTTAACATCCTAGTTTTTTCTTGGTAGCTTAAATCAATCTTTACTTGTCTTTTCTTTTTGCTTATGTTGTATCTTAAGTTTTTATCTATACAATCACAATACTAATCATAATAAATAGATACAACATAACTAGTTAATATTTTACTTCTAAAAAAATTACTTTCGAAATTTCGTTAATATTCTCTCTTGTTGATTAATCTTATAACAATAATATAATAATTTTTAAGGTCTTATTTATTTAATTGCATGTTGTAAATGAATAAATTTTCCAACATTTCTAACTCTAAAATAAATTTAAGTACGGATATTAATGAATTAAATATTTTTTGTAGTGAGGTAAGCTAATTTTATGAATTCACATTTTATAGTTTTGTGTATAACTATTAACGAAGCCATGATTTGTGAATTGGCAGATTTGAAATAAAGAAATTATCAATAACTATACTTAAATTGATGAGTTTCACTAAGCAGGTTGGCTGGTAGTGAACAGTGGCATTAGAAACAACAACAATATAAATTTTAATTTATACTTTCAGAAAAATGTTATCAGAAATACATATTGTGAAATTGTATGTAGAAAGAAAAGAAAGTTTAATTTTTTATATATTCTATTCCACTAACATACCTGCCAATTTTTGATCCCTTCCATTATGATTTTTCCCAGTGGTAGTAAAATGGAATTAAAATTTCAATTGTTAGTAAAAAAATAAGTTGTATTTCAAGAAGCTTCAGCTGACAACCATGATAGTAACACATATTAACATATATGCTTAATTTTTTTAAGAATACTGGTTATCAAAATAATTTAAAATATAAATTTATAAAAGAAAAAATAGTGTATCTTTACTACCACTTTAAATATAAATTTAAAATTTTACGCCAAATGCGTAAAAGCTGGTAGGTATGCACTAACATATAACAAATTTCAAATTAAGATTGTTTCAAACTTGTTAAATCAAATAGAAATTATTTATTTTTATTTAAGTATTTTTTTAAAATTAATTTTTCCAAAATCTATATATTTTTTAAAATTTTTTTCCAAAATTTAAAAAAGAAATGTGACTTAAAATAATTTATAATATAAATTATTATGACTTTTAATTTAAATTATAGTTAAACTGCAAGGACAGCTCAACTTTCAAATTAAATTTTCAAATGTTTTTTTTTTCTTCATTTTTACATCAAATATTAGAAATCAATTACATCAGAATACATTGATTTTTCCTTTCTTTTCTTTAATTGTTTTTTTTCGCATAAAATTTTTATTTTTTTTAAAACAAAACATAATAGGACAAACAATTTTGTTGTAATAAGCTAAAAATATTTTTCTTTTCATTTAATTCAAAGCAGTTTGCTTAAAGAGTTTTTAACACAATTTTCCCACCAATTAGTCTGTTTATTTTCATCTGTAAGAAATTGGTTTCTCACTATGTTGTTCAATTCAGAGAAAGAAAAATTTCTTTTTCTCTTAAAGAAAATTTCTTTTTCTCTAAAAGAAAAATTTCTTATCACTCAAATGTTAGTTAATGCTACTATTATAAAGCACCAAATTGCTTCTTCCTTATCAGGGTTGCTATTAAACTTCTCATTCATTCTGATGCAATTTTCTCCACTAATATTTTGGTAACACTATTTCTTACTATATGTATACATTTATACTTATTTAATTCATCTTAAATAAGATTTTTTAAGGCTCATTCTAAATAAAATTAAATGTATCCTTCTTTTAACAAGAATACATTAAGTTGCCATATGGTTAAAGGAATTGTGATCCAAAGCATATTTATATTATTATTTTTTCTCTTATCCACAGTTTGTTAACATGTTTAAATATACTGAAACTTTTTCTTCCAATTATTTCTTTTGTTAAAATCATGAATGATTTTGAACAAAAAGTATGCATAATATCTTTAATTGGTGTAATATATTAATAGTGAACCCATGTGGCCCATAGAGACATGATGTGCTGCTATTGCCAATAGCTATTCTACTTGTGCAATCAATCGGGTTGGAACTGTAAGTAATTAGTTTTAATGTTCATATTTAATTTAATTTGTATTTATTTCTGTGATATTTATTATTCTACTTCCTTAATGTCAGTTGTTTATTTACATTGTAATATCGTTATAATGGTTTTAATTAAAATAGGTTTTTATGTTGATATTTTATTTAATTAATATGTTTCACTTTCAAATTTGATTTATATTTTTGAATTATTTATTTTTCTGCTTTTTTATTAGTTATTGTTTATCTACATTGCTATATTATAAAAATAGTTTCCATAGTTTAACTTCATTTATATATATGTTAACTTTTAAATTAATTATTTTTTTTTTGCCATTTCTTGGTAAATTATTTGAGCTCCAATGTATATATAAATGCTCCCAGCATTAAATAAAATTGCCTTCAAAGATAAAGAGGCTAGAATACACCACTGGGTTTTTTTTTGACTTAAAATTCTCATTTTTCTTTAATAGAATCTAACAAAGTATGGTAACTAAAAATGAAAATTATGCCTTGTGCGATGATAACTGAAAATTGTAAACATTTTTTGCTTGTATGGTGCTTCTACTAGAAATTTATTGCATCAAAATCGTTATTATTTATAATCGTTATTATAAATGTATTCAAAATTGTTAATAAGCAATAAGTATAAAAGTATAACCTCCTCGATTCTTTTGGAAAATTTTCTTGGTTGTACACATTTTTATTTATTTATTACAATCGTATTGTGTTAGAGTTCCAATATAAATGATTAATTCACGATTCATGTGAAATTTTAAAAAAACCTAGATTTCAAATCATATTTCAAGCTTGAACTTGTGAATCCGAAACGGGTGTATGATGCAACTTACAATTCCCATCAAACACCACTGTACCAATCCGAAAATGCTAATATTGATCTCGATTGGCTGTTCAAAGTCTATTCAGTCGTGAAAGGAATTTACACAGAATGTTTCTGAGCTACACTTAAGTATGTCTGCGAAATTGTGTACAGAGCAGTTCAGATGAAAACACAGTAAAGTTTCTTTTCCCCAAAAAATTAGACTCTAGCCATTTTGTCAATGGATAACCTGTGATCGCTTTGTGGCGATCATAATTCTTTTCATTTTGTAGTGAATCGTATTTTGAATTTTTATTAATTATGGTATTATTACTTTTAAAATTTTCAGTACTCTTAAGTTGTTTTATGAGAACTCAAAAATAATTAGAGGCAATATTTTAAAAAGAGTTTGAATTGAGGGGTTTTTAATATTTTAAATGCAGCAAAAAAAATCCAATAATTAGTTATGTAAACAAATTCAGATTTGTCATTCCAAAAAATTTTAATTAATATTTTAAGGATTTTTTTTTGTAAACAATTCAAATCCGAAAATTTAATTAAATCATATTTGTTAAATCTTAGGAATTCAATAACCATGTAATAATTTGCTTCTAACAAAAATGCTTAGCTTCTAAACTCATTATATTTACATTTCAAAATTACTAAAAAATATTTTCAATCATTTCATTAACGCTAAGGAAGTCATTTTGATAGCTTTTTAATTTCAATTAGAAAAACAATGATGAATATAATGACACAATTTCTTAGAATTTTGTGACTTTTTGTACAACGTATAATTTTTTTATTGTTAATATTTACTAATTACATAACTGTAAATTATATAAAAAAATTTTAACATTAATTTTAAGCAAATTTCTCTTTCAACATTAGTTATTCTTTAACAATCCAGTTATTTTGGCTACTTTTGGGCAATATAGGTTTATACTAAGTTTCAGTCTTTCTAGTGTTGAAGAAATACTAAGCCAAATAACAAAAAAGAACATTTTTAGGGTCCATGCATTAATTTACGCATGTAATATGAATTTATTTCAGTTTTCCTAGCTTGCTTAAATTTTTACATATGTTTACACAAATTCGGTATGATCAATAATATTAATCTTTTATTTTAATCTAAAAAATACATTCAATAACATTTTCGAAATAATAGTTAAATTACAATTTTGAATTAATTTTTTTACATAATTAAATAAAGTAATTATTGATTTAAAAATAAAATGAGCCTCTTAATACTGAATAGCTTAAAAAGCGTGTATAAATTGTTTTTGTGGTGGCTAATGTAATCAAGAAAAAAAGTTCTTCATCATCCACTAGTTATTTTATCATGATCAGTTAATGTCTTTGGAAATTATTTTGCACTTTGGTAATGCTTTTATGAAGAACTTTTAACAATAGGAAGACATTTTTTTTATTAGTGTTCATATCCTAATTACAGTGTTGGATTTTGACGTCACAAGCGGCTTTTGATTAAGCACGTCAAAAATCTGTCGAAGGATTTCAAAAATTGTCGGACAAGTTTCTTTGTTAACATTGGGGACGTTTTATTAGCCATCAAATCATGCAAAATACTTGCATTCTATACTACCATAATTAACATTTATATTATATACCGTTTATTAAAAATATAGCCAAAATCGTTAAATTATAAATGGGGTTTTCTAAAAACATGGTAATCTTAATATAAGTAATAACTATGAGTTGTTAATTATTGTCAATCTAAATATTGATTTCAAATATTTTATGCCACAATTTAGGTAGATTTTTTAAATTAAGTAAAACAAAAGTGGTCGCCAATAATTGATCTTAACTTATTAAAAAAAAAAGCTTCTTGACTCTTAATGTTTGTTATTACTACTTACGCTACTTATGTGTAGATTCGAAGATAATGTCTAATCATGCGAATGAGGTTTTGAGGGATATTCAGGCAGCCAAAGAAAACTTTTCCGTCTAAAAAAGTTCCTACAAAACTTTTTATTATTAAAAAATGTGTCACTTTGTATATTTTTACTTGTTAAAAAACATTAAATGTTAATTTGTGTATTTATTAGTTAGAATTCCTTAAGTTTATGAGTGGTATCTTTAATTTAATAAACTATTACTTTTGCAATATGCAGTCGGACCTCTATTTAATGAAGTCGCTGAATCCCGATAGAAAGTTCGTTACATGAAAAATTCGTTAAACGGAAAATCACCTTTTAAAATACTTAAGCAACACGAAACAGGTTTCAAATTCATAAACATTGGACATAATTAAAATAGTAATTGATACACCTTTGTCTTGTAAGCTAGTATCTGATATTTATTTTGCAAATCTTAGCCATAAAAGAAATCTACGTGTAAAGCAGGAATAGAGCAAAACATTACCCAGTGTTACATTATCATGCTACATACATTTTCAACTAAAAAAGCTGAATTTATTTACGAAATTATAGCTGCATTAATTATAAAAGTAATTTTAAGCAAACTTTCATACCTCATGCGCTCTTATGTTGAATTGACTAAATCCGCCAATTTTGTCTGAGTTTTTCGTTTGAATTGCAAACAAAAAGGGATTTTACTGCTTTCTCGAAAATTTGAAAGTCAATTCAATGTCATTTCCCCCCAAATAATAATGGGAAATAGAGAAAGTGGATCACAAAGAAAAGTTCGCTATATAGAAAATTTGCTTCGATATTTGGAAGTTATTTTACAAAGAAATTTTCATAATGTTTTTGGTTCCTTGACAAAAATCGGAAAACTGAGAAATTCGCAAAATGGAAGTTTCTTAAATAGAAGTCCTGCTGCATTTAAATTTCTGAAAATTTGTAACATATGCTCGTTTATTGAAGAATTCAAACAAGTTTCTTGTATAATTTTAACTTTCCAAAAATATTTTTTAAAAGGTATGGTACTAAAAGAAAGAGAAATGATAAAATTTTGGTGGAAATTTCGATAAAATATATTAGGGGCAGAGATTTTTCTGCACTCCTGCTTATATGTGCAGGAATATATCCTGTAAATCATGAATATAATATATTACATTATAAGTAATCTAATTATAATTTACAAAGTATATAAATGTTTGATTAAATAAGTTATAATTTCTTAAATCAATCTATTTATAGGTTTAGTTGAGTTACTATCAATATTCAGTACAGTTATTAAAATTAATTTCTTAATTATCTGTTATTTTATAATGTTTTAATAGTTTAATAGGTCAACATTCTAGTCTATACAGCTGAGCATCAAACAAAACGATATCGATTTCAAATATCGATCTTATTCATATTAAAATAAACTTGGAATACAGATAGCTCTAAAACTACTTTTTTGTAATTCTTTGCTTTTGGGAAAAGAAGAGTAAAAATGGAAGTAAATGAAAAATGATTTTACATATAAAGAATAAGATTATTGTTCAGTGTTTTTGTATTTTTATTTTTAATAGTCTAACAATTTTAGTTATTAGATAAATATCAGTTTGATATATTTTTATTTATAATTATTTAATATTTTCCGCACCAAAATTTCAGATTTTGGTAGTAATTTTCAAAATAAAAAGAGTTTATGTTAAAATAGCTCAATAACATAAGTGATGTGTACTTGTAATTTTACATGTATGGTAATTTAAAAATACTTCATATTTATAATAGCTAATAATTATCATTACGCCAAAATTTTGAGTTTTTGACAATTGTCAAAAACTATGTCAAAATGGTTTTTTGACTTTAAAACTAGATAAAACCTTCAACTGTTGAAAACTTGCCAAACCGGTCTAATTATGATATTTTTTATAGTGCTTAAAAATATTTTTTGCGTGTTTGAAAGGTGCTTATTTTCTGTTGAATGAGATTGACACTTATGAATAAAGAGAAAGTTGGACTTATTCTTTAAATTGCATATTTTATTTTTGAGAAATATTTATTTTTGCTTAAATTTAGTTTCAATATTTTGTTATTTAAAAGTTTTTAATCTCTGTACGTTATTAAGGAATAAGTTACGTAGTAAAAAATATGATGTATGTCGTTCATAATTTCTCTTTGACACTTTATGAATAAAGCCTATTATATACCAGAATTCAGTCAGGCAAAATGTTTGCTAGATATAAATCTGTTAAAAAAAAATTTTTTTTTTGAATATTCATATTCATCTTTAATCACAATTAAAAATGTTAAAAAATGTAATACAAATAATGAAATTTTATCATTAGTTACAAACCTTAAAGGAAAGCCAAGGATTTTTTTTTTCTGAATGTCAGTAGCCAGCATGCTGATGGACAAAAGTGATTTTGGGCACTTTCAATTTATGCAATCTTCTATCAATAATCTATGCATTTTTCTGCAAGTTTATATATAAAACTGTGTTATAAAATGTATTTAGTTTTTAAAAGTTTAAGTCATCTGTGAAAAATTAAAAATAAAAATATATATTCCACAATATTATATGCCAAAATATACAGACCAGTCTTTCACATATGTTTTTCAAAATGTTCTAAGCTATTCATCCTGCTGAAAAATGCTATTGCTTTTGAGGGAAGTTTTATAGGCCACATTTCATTGGTTAAACTTTTTCACTGTTGCAATTGTCGGATATTTCATTTAAGACATTTAAGGAGAACTCCAACATGATCCTTGCCCATAATTGTTGGAAAACATTAACACAGGATATTTGTCTTACAATTCTGAGGAATTAAAAAAAAATAAAATTGTGTTATCGCCAGCTTATTGCTTATACTGAAATAGGCATTCATACACACCTGCAGTGAAATGTGAGTGAGCATATTTGTTTTAAGTTGCGTAATAAAAAATAGTTATGTTTTAATTAGAAGATTTACATAAAATGGTCAATTCCACTGAATATTTTCATAATATTTAAATTTCATTCGTCTAGCTAGTCAGCCTAGTTTGAGTTCACCTAAATAATCCTTTTTGATGTGTGTTGGTTCGATTAGTAAGTTCGATTTGCAAACAAATTTTATTTTAAAAATTAATATACTCTGAATGACCGAAATTGGTGGTTGTTAACTTCCACCGGTGAATGTTGACAATTATATATTCGCTAGTAAGAGTTCGAAATATATACTACAGTTCGACTAAAGTAAGAATTCCCCTAGTCTTTTGTCTGCACCCATGACGGTGACTATGGTAACGGGATATAACTATTGTACGTAGAGGTGTGGGGTCACTGCTTAGGACAGGTTTTGGCTCTGGTCGGCCAGAGAAAATTAATCTTTTTTTTTTTGGTCTATTGTGTCAGCCCTAAAGAGAATAGAAGCTATTCCGCACTGAAATGCGCTATTCTAGCTTTCGTAGCAGCAGACAGCCTCAGACTTTGTCGCGGGGGGAGTTCTTACCATAGACAAACTAAAGTGCCTACATCCATGTTTTTTTAAAGTCAAGGTTGAATTTGCACTACGGGAGTTTAGTCTTAGTTTCTATATTTATTTTTGATATGAAGCTGAATAATGGTTTTCATGGAAGTGAAAACAAATGCTATAAACGTTATAGATATATGCTGCTATGAATGACAGAAATTGGTGATTAATGACTTCCGCCGGATAAGTTGACAGTCACATAATCTGTTTGGTAAATGTCCGAATTATAAACTAGGTCCAGTGTATTGCCTCTACCCGGTATACATTTGTCCGGTATGACCTACATCAATGTTTTTTTAAGGTAAAGTGCCACTTCCTAGTATGCATTTAACCGGTACACACTGATATTACCCCAAATCTATTTTCATCAGATATTAAAATGTCGAATTCATATAATAATACAAACGAATAAATTAATATAAAATCGGATATAAGAAATATTCTGGACAATCACCAAAACGACTATGTGATTGTTGACATTTACCAGTGAAAGTCGACATTCTCTTGATTTTGGTTATTCACGAAAACATATATATGCAACCTAAATTAATGATTCTTACTTTTTGTATCATAAAAATAACTTTACCGACTCACATCTGTATCATATCTTACTGAACTCTTAAATTTTAGTGTTGTTGAATACCGAAATGGTGGTCCAAAACTATCTTTGATTCTTTGTGTAGGAAAACACTTAAATACCAAGAAATTATGTACAGTGATTCACTTTAGAGTAAAGCAGTTGCCACCATTTTCGGTATTGAGATAACTTTTGCTCTACACAAGTCAAAATTTTTGATGGTTTTCCATTGATGGAACAACATAATCTTGATGGTAACCATCAATAATTCTATCATGAAACATTATATTTTTTGATAGTAACCAACAAAAGTAAATATCACTTCAATCTAGGAATTCGAACTAATTTATGATGTTTCAACATAAGAATAGCAATTTGTTCAAGTAGTTTGTTCCTTTTGAGCTCTCCTAATTTCCATCACAGTATTTTAGAAATCAAATGTTGGAACGATCATGAACAACCATCACCTAAATGTAGGAACTGATTCATGATGGTCCAAAATGAAAAACCCAGATTGTTTTGATGGTATTTTCCTGAGAACCAACAAGAATTCCCATCAAGAAAATATATAGTTGAAAAAATCACGGATCATCATTGGTTTTTGATCCATGAGACTTCTCTTGATGGTTAACCGTCATAGTATTATTTTCCATCATGGAATGATGGAAGTTTGTTGGCATATCGAAAACCGTGAACATGTAATGGAAAATCTCGGATGATGGTGACCATCTTGAATCACACTGAAACTATCAAAAAAACTTTAATGCTACCATCAAAAATTTTAATACGGGAAAATTTGTAACAAAAAAACGATGTCTCTTGCAGGAGAAATGGTTGTTGCAGTTGGAGGGGAAAGATGACCAAATTTGTCCTCCTCAGTGTGTCTTTATCGAATGAATAAGAAGCGGTTGACTCTATCATGCTCACCTTTTGCTATCAGCAAGCACGTCAGTAGCTACCACTGGTAAATATATATTTTTAAATAAATCTTAAAAGAAATATTTTTTATTTCAAGATTTTTCTTAGAAACGTTCAGGATCTTTAAATATTCTAAGTTGGAGCATTTTTTGATGGCGTGTACTAAGGGTTCATTTCCTATTGGCCTCAGAATTGCTCCTCACTTATCGCTACCCATTGGGCACCTGTGGCTAAGCCTCGACGGTGGAGTATCGACGTCCATGTCATTGAACCGCAAACCCCTTTATAGGGCTGGTAAAATTTTTTACCGTCGTTAAACAACCGACCCAATTTTATGGGTTTACGGCTACTAATGTTCAACTGCATAGCCTTGTAATTTTGAACCTAATCCTGAAGACAAGGGAGCTTCTGCATCGAGTATTGGGAGAAATTTGACTTCACTTTTTGATGGAGCTAACCCGCGTTACATGGACAGGAAGACCACGAGAACCTCCCACGGTTAGCCTGACGGCAAGGGGACTCTCACCCATGATCCATCCGTCTACCATTTAGGATATTTCACGTCAGCATTGTGGTCGGTACAAGTTGGATGCGGAATTCGCAATCGACTGGGATTAGAACCCGGTTTGCCTCACTGGAGGGATAACGTGCTATCTCCTGAGCCATCGCGGCTCAGGCTGGTTACATTCACACAATCACCCAGATGAAGGGACTTTTCTGTACCTATCTATCTCTATTTCATAACCATAAATTATCAAATTTCTAAATATAATATTTTACTTATTTTAACCTAAATTAATACAAAATAAGGAAAAAACTATAAAAAATTTGTTTAAATAAATGAATAAGAAAATATGCTTTTAAACGTCAAATACCATAGTTCATGGAAGTATTAATCATTTAACATTGTGTTATCTATAAAAGTTAAATAATCAAGCCATTTGATGGGTTTTTAATTTTAAAAAAAAGTTCCTTTTCTGAATGAGTTCTTATAAAATTAGAAAAGTTCTTCCAAAACTTACTTAAATCAATATGACCTGATTTTTAAATTTTCAAGGTTTATTTTTCAAATGGAAAGCTAAAGTTATTTGTCTAGAAGATATTTAAAATAGTCAACTGCTCCCAATTTTTAATTCGCGTAATATAACTTTATGCTGCAGAAATATTCTTTTTAACTTTTTTAATTTACACAAATTGAACACAAATTTGAATTTTTTTAAGAACGAATATATATAGTCTAAAATTACATTAAAAGTTTATGATCGCCATTACAGAGATCAAGTTGCAAAATGATAGTCGTTTTAATATTCTTATACTATTTTGTATAAATTGTCTGTTGGCTAAAGCGAAATGACTAACGTTCGTATGCCTAATCTGACGTTGAGGTTAAAGCAAAAACGTTTTTAAATTATTGTTATGTCAGACAAAGTGAAAATTATTTGTGTTTCATTAATGAAAAAGTGGTTTTTCAATTAAAAATATTTTAAATAAACTAGTACTTTCCAATTTAAATTAAATTCTACAGATTTGTATAAAAATTTTGACAAATTAAAACTATTAAATTTAGATAACAAAAATATACTTTTTCTAACAGTTGACGTAGTGCATTGCTCATTTATTCCGAGATTGTTCTAAAAAAGGACGCGATTTGTAGTGTGAAATTTTTAATATATTTTTTGACGTAGGAAGCATAAATTTTTTTGCTGAGTTTTAGTAGATCAACGTAATCATACAGTCCATAGTGCATTACAGATACTTGTCCATTAATTAAATTCAACAATAATAATAAATTAAGTGCATTTTCTAAAGACTGCTCGCTTTTGCTTGTCAAACCCTGGAACTTCTTACAAAGTTCATATGAGATGGCTGGGCGATCTGGAACGGATTACGTATAAAGTAGGAATCATTAAAAACAATGGAGTGAGTTCATGTTTGTTCGTAAAACTAACTCAAGTTCAGAATTGAATTGTTCTGAAGGAATTAAAAAATGTAAGCAAATTAAGACGCATTGTTAGTTTATTGACAAAAAACATGTAATTCTACTGCTAATAGTTTTAGTAAACTAAGCAGGGGTATCCGTCCCCTGCTCTCCGACCCTTGCGGATTGCTTCGCTTACTGTCTCTACATTGATCTTGCTTAATACTTCAGCTTTTACTCTCTAATATATAATATATTTATTATATTAGTAGATCCACCCCTACTCGCTTTCCAAACATCCCCCGGATTGCCCACAAAGCAACGAAATGTTAAAGTAGATTAATATTTTCTCGTTAAAGTAAGAAACTTAACAATATCATATCTGCAGAGCCGTAGTGGCTCAGGGGATAAAGCATTCAACTTCCAATGAGGTAAACAGAGTTCAAATCCCAGCAATGGTTTTTCGGTACGAATTCCGCACCCGGCTCGCACCGACCACTGTTGACGTAAAATATCCCAGTCAGCCTAAACGTGGGTGGTTATCGAGGTTTTCCTCTCCATGTAACGCAAATACGAGTCAGTTTAATTAAAAAGTCCTTCACGGAGGCTAATATCTCCCAGTACTTGATCCAGGAGTTCCCTTGTCTTCTGGATTGGGTTCAAAATCACAAGGTGTTGAACATTGGTAGTTGTAAACCCAAAAAATTGGGTCGGCTGTTTAACGACGGTCTGCCTCTCTACTGATTACGATTCTTTGTAGCTGTAACAAAATTATATTATCTCCGCAAACAGTTAGTATTTTAATATATTTTTCAATTATTTTGTAAGCAATGGTGGAAAAAATTAATTTTGTTAAATTATGAGAAAATATTAAAGTAGACATTTTGTTAATACTCTAGATACAAAAAACAAAATCTACCTCAAAAATAAGGAGATTCAGCAGCGACAAAATAGATGATCTGAAATTCATTAGAAATTTAAGCAAAGTTAAGACTTCTTTTTCGGCAAAATATACCCCCACTAGCTATCGCTTGCTAATCCCCAGAATTAAATGCTTTTGCAGTTCATTTCAGATCGCTTGATTATAGTTAAGTTCTTACACTTTATTTTAATAATAGTTGATGGAATGCTCTTTCTCAAGAGTGCTGGCAACCAGAATTCGTCTAATATAAACTGCTCACACCTAAGCGTCGTTCCTAAATTAAGATTATTATTATTATAGATTAAAAGTAGTACGCCCTTTGTTAAAAATCCTTAACCCATCAAAAAGTTAATAACTCTTTAATGACTCTTCTTCTCGTTAAGTAATCTGCAGCGATACATGAAATTAACAGCACATTTTCGTACTTTATGTGCTTATAACTTTTTGGTGTTCAATAATTACAGCCTGAAATACATATTAATAAAATACTTATCAAAGACGAATCACTAGGGAGGAAGGTGAGATGAAGGTGGCTTAAAGATTTATATTAAGATCGGTCGTTACCAAGCACCCTATATATTCTAGGGCAATTTAAAGAAATAATAAAACTGCTTAATTTCATGCTAATATGTTTTTGCTTTGAAAAAGGTAATAAGATGAATCATTAAATCAAGGGCTAATAAAACGACCTTTTAATTTTCAAGATCGCGTATGAGTCAACATTTGGTAATTAGTTGCCAACGTTTGGTGGTTACTGTTAGGGTTAAAGTAATAAAAATTGCGCATCGATAAATCAAGTTCAATCAAACGACCTTTTAGCTTTCTATAACGCGTTTAGCAATTAGTTACTCATGTTTCTTTTTATGAACAATGTGTAACTAATATCATATCAATTACGATATTCAGGGTTAATATCATGACAAATTAAAGTATCACAAAATATAATTCATAAAAAATACGACCTCTTATTAAAATGTTATTTTTATCCATATTGTACAATAATGATTCGTTCAACCAAAAGTTTTTTTCTGAAATAAACTTGCTCAACTTTCTACTATATATCGTAATTGCATATGAACCCGTTTTAGTGAGGTTAACATAACAGAACTCGGTGAAAATGACTAAGAAAAATTTGTTTTCTTTATAATAATTGCTTTAGAGTTAAAATATTATTTTTATTATGAAATTACTGTTAACGTAATTTCTAATGCGTATATTATTTTTTAATCTTTAACAAATTGTTGAACTTTCGTGTAATAATAAAGGGTGTATACATTTTTGACGTCTTGTCAAAAATGAAGTTAGAAAAAACATACATATTTAGGGACGTCAATTAAAAATAGAAAATCGAGAAAAAAAAATAGAAATGGTATCGAAACCTGGAAAATCATTAACTAGGAAATAGAGACTATTAACATGAAAACTTGTTTGATTGCTGAAAAAATTGAAAAGCGGCTTATTCATAGAAACACCATAAAATTTAATCTGTTTTTCAAACAAATTTTGTTGTTTTGAATTTTCCGTTCCTCGGTATTAGATTTGTCAGTAGATTAGAGAGTATTTTTCCGATTTTGATGACGTTTTTGTTTTTTACATGCATAAATACTAATTTGAGGCCGCTAATGTGTACGCTTATTGCCCTCGTTTTTAACAAGGAGTTTAGAAGTATAAATTAAAGGCAGTATCACACTATTTTGATCATTTAAATCCGTGACAACGGTAAACAAATATGTGAATGTTTCGAATATGCCATAGTTTTCGTAAAATCTTTAAAATAATTTCTAAATCTTAATAATTTTCAAATCTTTATAATTTAATGTTTTTATTTATTATCAAATAATAAAAAAATGAATATGCATAATGGGTGTAAATTTAGCACTAATCAAAACTAGTAAAACCGCAATGGTTCAGTGGTTAAGGCTGTCAAAGTGAAGAACCGGGATTCAATTCCTAGTGGCGGCGTGAAACATACCCAGCTTCAGATGGATGAGTACCAGTTTGTCTACGAAGTAAAGGTGGCCTGTGCCCAATCCTAACCACATAACCATAATCATGCCGTTGGTAACGAAATTGTGAAGCTTTAGCATCTATGTTGCGGGAATGCTTTTTTTAAACCAGCATTAGTTAATAAAAATAAAAGCTGAAGTAATAATTTAAAACTACTATTAAAATTAACATGTATAGTATGAAAATATAATTTTTTTCCTTCTTACATTAAAGTCGCAAAGAAATCTATTAATTTAATAAAAATATGAAAAGAGTTTATTTAATTTAAAAGTCTAGATATAGTTCCTAAATATTGATCTATAATTATGTATACAAGTTTTTCAAGCATTCCAATTAAAATACACATTGTTCTGCAATCACCACTCTTAACATAAAAATTTTGAAACTTTGCCAAAAATGATGTAATTTACGCACATCGAATCTATAACGTGCCATTGGCAATAAAAATTTTTAAAATCCGGCTTATTTCAAACAAGTTTCCAATAATTTCTGTTGGCTAGAATAATAAAGAAGAAAAGAAGTGGGTAAAGGATTGTCTCTAATAGAATTAAAATTTCAAGGCAGGAGAAAATCGTTATTTTTTGCGTTAATCATCCCCTCAGGCAGCATCAGATATCCTCTTCTATTAAGGACATTTATTAATTTTTTTAATAGAAAAATAAAACAAATTCATTTAAATATGTGGTGGTTGGTTGTGTTCAGGACAGGGGCGGATCCAGGAATTTTTCCTGGGAGGGGGGTCATAGACTCAGATTCCTCAGATCCCTTAGACTCAGATAATTTTTTAAAAATATTATTTTTGAAAAAATAAACTAGGGTTTTTAATACTAGTCTTCTCATTTATTTTTTTCATAATGAACAATACATAACTATGACGAATTTCGTTTTAATCTTTTGGATTATGATTCTTGAGACAGTCAAGAACACAATTAGATGGGGGGGGGGGAATCGATTTTTCCGACCTTCCTAGATGTGTATGCCCCTTTAAATAATTTTTAAAATATTTTATTTCTTTTTACGATTTAGTTGAATCGCCGCAAATATTTTTAAAAAAATTATATTGAGCTCTAAAGATGCCCCTTTGTTGGAGACTTCCTGCCTTCCAATAGAAAAATCCTAGCATCTCCCTCTATTTTAATTATTATTTTTCTTACTGTATTCTAAATGCATGACTTTTGTTTAGAGATCGCTGAAATAGATCTTTAAAATATATTGCCACATAGATCTTCAATATGAAATATATTGCCTAAAATGCAATATATATTGTTTTAAAAGTTAGCAGAATAGAATTAGCTCTTAACTGCTTATCAGAATAACTATTATAGTAAAAACTATGTATATAACAGGGTGCTTAGCTTTTTTAAAAAGTGCTCTTTTTCGATTTTCGTTTCTTAAAAGCCCTTAAAGGTGCTTTTTTCATGGGGTATTTTTAAAGTGCTTAATTTTTCCCTTTTTTCAAAATTAGTTTTTTTCCTTTACTATGTTGATTTTCATTTCGAATTATACAAAAGGACGCAGTTCACATTGTTCTATTCAACGTTTTCACAACTAATTCAACCCCTATCTATTTTGGCGTATTGTCAGTCCGTAGAGTATGAAAACGCCATTCGTTTTGCGTGATTCAAAATTTCATTATTTTGGACAATTGTCAAAAACAATGCAAAAAGTTTTTTTTTTTGACATGACGGTTAAAACAAGATAAAACCGCCAATTGTCAAAAACTTTCCAGCTCTGCCTGATTATGATATTTTTTTAAAGTGCTTAAAAATATTTTTTGAGAGCTCGAAAAGTGCTTAAAAGGTGCTTATTTTTTGTTGAATAATTTGGCTACTCACCCTGTCTAAGAATGTGATAAATATGTATTTTTGGTATTGAATTTTATATTGGTATCACATATCCATTGTAGCCAAACTTCCGAACGGTTGCAGTTATAGTTATACAAATGGTGCCTTTGTATAATAAAGTGGCTGTGCGCTAAAAGATGCGATTGCTTACAACAGCACCACCTGGTGAAATATTGCAGTGTTAGCATTCCTATCACGAAAGCGTTACAATAAGGGAGGAAATAATCTATAAAGTGTATTGATTTTAAAAGAATATACGCTTTGTAAACATCAACGTATTAAAAAAAGAAAATGCATATTTATGTTTCAGACTTTAAACAATGGGACGTAATGAGACGATCTAGGGGAAAATGTCTAGTTAATGTCTAGTTAACAGACGCATTTATTTCTAATGAATAACGCTAAGAGAAGTTTAGACATCGAAAATAAAGGTTTGTCGCAAAATTGAGCGTTTATTTTTGAAAGTGGTAGGTCCATTTGAAGCTAAAGAACCTGTTGTTTATTTATTCTC
Source organism: Parasteatoda tepidariorum (assembly GCF_982258835.1). NCBI lineage: Eukaryota > Metazoa > Arthropoda > Arachnida > Araneae > Theridiidae > Parasteatoda > Parasteatoda tepidariorum. The sequence continues at coordinate 128,602,827 of NC_141755.1, read as the reverse complement.
TTACGATTTTAATAATCACAGCTGCATTTTGATGTTTCATCAAATTATAGTGTTAAAAACATCATCCAAATAGATTAATCTTTATCAAAGACTAACCCTTAGAAAATGGAGAGAAAAAAATAATTTGAAAAAAATGGACTTATTCCGCTTTTAAAAATAATGGCACATTTATTTTTCTGTTTGAAAATAACTATAATGTAATAAATCTGTTAAATAATAATATAGAAAATGTTGTTCATTGTTTTAAAAGTTCTTTGTTAGCATTAAATTCAACAAGGTATGTATTTGTCTTAAATCAATCTAAGACTTTTTAATTCAATTTTATCTCCAATATCTCATATCGTTTTTGAGATAGAAGTGTTAACTCCAAGTTTTTTCAGCATTTAGATATAGAGCTTTGCACATTACCTCTTTGTTATGTATAGTCACTTTACAATACATAGACACCACTTTTGCTTCAGTAAGTACCTTGCATATTACTTAAAATTAATTAAATATTATATTTTAACAGAATGTTAATTTCATTTAACACTTAAAACTGTTTAGCATACCAAATTAGCATTTGAAATTGTAAAACAATCTTCAACTATATTATCATTACTTTTTTTAGGAGAGTCCTACATCCTTATATAATTCAGTCAGCAGTCCAGGTAGTATCAATGATTTCACATTGTATTCATCACCATCTTTGCCAAATATATCATTGGGGACACCTCCTGTACCTACATCTGCTGTAAGTTTATTTTGGAACTGTTATAGGAAAATATATTTTGTTCTAAAAAAATACTTAGAATTTTATCTTTCTCTTGCTTGTGAATTATTTATTTCTCCTATGTTAAAAATGCTGCCGGAAAAAAATTTCCCTTTTTGTTTGACATTTTAAACTCAATGCTTTTATAAATATCTTATGAAATCTAGCTTCAGTCACGATTTTGAAAGTTCTTGTGTTTTCGAAGAATAAATCGATAATTAAAATTATGAAGCATTTTTTTAACATTGAATTATTATAAACTGCTGTTTGTAGAAAATGCAACACCATGAAAGAATCATCAGAATCAAATGAAATTTAATGCAGAAACGACTTGTACTGATACAAATAAATGATGAAATTTTCAAAACAAAAGAAACAAATTAAGCGTCCGAAATCAGTATTTGGTGCAGCCACCACGCGCTGCAATAAGTGCTGCTATACGACGTGGCATGGAGTCAAACAGATGTTGAATATCTGCTTGAGGAAGAGAATTCCATATCGCTTGTATGCGCAACCAAAGTTCGTCTTTGGAAACTGCAGGACGCGGATCACGAGTGAGACGCCGACCAACCATATCCCACACGTGCTCAATAGGCGACATATCCGGCGAATAAGCAGGCCAAGGAAGAAGTTGCATGCGTTGTGCTGAACAGAAGTCTCTAACAGTCCGCGCAACATGTGGGCGTGCATTATCCTGCTGAAAGATAGCTCCAGGGATGCCTTGAAGGAAAGGAACGACTTCGGGCTGTAGCACTTCACGGACGTATCTGTTGCTATTGAGATTACCCTCAATTCGTATCAAATTGGATCGTCCATGATACGAAATTGCACCCCAGACCATAACTCCGGGTGTTCGACCACTATGTCGTTCAATAATACACTCAGGAAGGCAGCGTTGACCGGCATAACGTCTAACACGAACACGGCCATCATGGGTCCACAAATTGAAGCGTGATTCATCTGAAAAGACAACTTGGGGCCAATCAGCTCGCCAGTCTCTGTGCTCAAGAGCCCACTGCCGACGCAGCCGTCGATGATCCGCCGTGAGGGGAATCCTGTATAATGGCACCCTTGCACGCAATCCACGGCGCAGCAGACGACGACGAATTGACGAAGCCGACAATTGTACACCTGTAGCAGTAGACCAATGTGCTGCCAGCTGCCTGGAGGAAGCTGTGCGATCATTCACCGCCATGCGGAGCAGGTGTCGATCATCGCGCTCTGACGTCACCTTCTGTCGTCCAGTGCCTGTTTTTCGAGTTGTTCGGTGCTCGTCGGTTCACTGCTTCCAAACTCGCATCACTGTGGAACTGTTCCGCTGCATACGAGCTGCTATTGCGCGATAGGAAAATCCTCCTTCTCGAAGGCCGATTATCCTCCCTCGTTCAAACTCCGTAAGTTGCTTGAATTTCTTATTCTTCCGTCGTGGAGGCATACTCAGGTCTCACTAAACGTTTGCCACTAACAAATAATCATAGACTATTTTCAACGTCCCGCTACAGCACTTTATTTATACGCTTTCAGCATCAATTCAGAGGGCGCTGCGCGCGCCACGCACGCGCGATGGCTCTGAAACTTTATTAATTTGCATAATATCCTATAATTGACATTTGCTGCGAATTTCATTTGATTCTGATGATTCCTTCATGGTGTTGCATTTTCTACAAACAGCAGTTTATATTACCAAGTTTTACTTTGGCACAAATTTTACTTTTTTAATGCTTGAATACACAACTTTTAAGTGAAGGAATTTCAAGCTTTTGATATTTAAAAATTCTCAATATACGAAGTTTTCCATGATCCTCTTAATAAGCATTTTTAGAATTGCTTTCCTAAAATGAAGTTCAAAAAATTGCATACATTACCGGATGCTAATTAATATATAAACTAGAAATAAAAACACTATATAACAAATTACTATTGAGAGCATTGAAACCTGTTTGATTGCCAGAGGAAACAGTGGATTTGAAAAAAAAGTTTTTCGTCCTGCTTTCTTCAGTAGTGATTCGATGATTTCAATTTTTGCAACATCCTTTGCATTTGTAGGCATAAATAATTATGCCTCTTAAATAAATTGGGGCTCATATTTTTAATGTAATGCTTCCTTCAAATATCTGTAACGTGCATTCTAGTACATGTTACATTTATTGTGTCAAAATGATATCTTGTTGTTTAAGCGTTTAGAAATGAAATGAAATAATCAATGATTCTTATTAGAATTTATGTTGCAATCCTTCTTCTTCCTTCAATCTTTGAAATTCTGAGCAAGTGAAGCAACTTCTCCTAAAAAAGAAATTATCTATATCTTAAGTTTCTTTGATTGACTTTTATATAGAAATGTTATTTTTAATGCATCGAAAAATGAATAGAAAAGTAATATACACCAATACTTATAACATACCTTCCAAGTTCTTTAGGCGCTAAGTTGTAAACACCCTCATTACTTAGCCCTTAGCTTACAGTAAACCACGTCGTACCATCGCGAGTGGTCCACATGTTGTACCAGCCGTAAGAAAAGGGTTAAAGAGGTCAACAGTACACAGTTCTTGTTCACTTCTGTAAAACTCTCACTTTAGGCATATGTATCTTCTGCTAAGGGCAATACAATGGTGAATTACATTTTAAGTTAATTTAAATAATTAGCTTTCTTTCAATTTTATTTTAAAGCAACTTCTATTTTTATCATATTCTATACTGAATCTTGAATATTTTTTATCTACTCTACAGGAAATTGGTAAAAGTACCGTAGCAGCTGGTTCTGAAGTACAGAAAAGAGATATTTCCACCATAAGACTAGGAATGTCTCTTGCATCAAATGTCTTACAGTCTTTAACATATTACCCAGCATTACCGGGTATACTCTCTAATTCTTAAAAATCTAGTTGTCCAAGTAGCAATTATTCATGCAATTTTTTTTAAACGTAATAAATTTTTAATTTTATGTCAAATTGAAAAGATATCAGCTTCAAACTATTGCTTTGTTTTACAATAACTTTGATTCTTTGTTAACTTAAATGCAAAAATCGATATATCGTATATGTTTAAATTATAATAAATATATTAATGTACGTGAAAATTTCTATATTTCTTTTAATTTTTTTTTGTTAAATGTAATCTGTTTATAATTCTTGCATAAATAAAAATACATTAATAAATTTAATTTATTATTTATAAATGCTTTAATATACAGCATGTTACAAAATGTGACTCACAAACTCATAGGAGTGATATTAGATATGAAAAGGATAAAAACGTAACGCAGAACAAGGGATTACCAACCACGTTGAGAGGGAAAGGGGATTTTACAGTCTACAACGACATAAAAACGATTCTCGAATGCACATGGAGATGACACCTATGCTTTTGAAGTCTGCCAAATCAATGACAAACCGCCCACAAGTCTTGCTTAAACTAGTGATTGAATTTGACTTCATAGGAAAAAGTCGCATGGACTGAGAAACAGGTCACGCTTGCCCCATTCACGATTTCAACCCTCTGAATATCGTTTGCTGCACCATGTTCTACAATCAGTTTTTATTCTATTAGTGTCTTTTATTATCCCTCTGAATTGGTTAGTTGAATTTTTAGTTACTCTGTATAAACTTTATTATATATATTATTCTAAAATTTTTGTTTATAGAAATAAAAATAGATATATTCAAGCATATAAATGAATGAATTTATATGAAAAATTTATGTATTTTCTAATTTTTTTAAGATATTTATTTTGATAAATAAAAATGTCTTTAACAGTGAGACTTCACACCTCCAGGTTATATCCAACCTACTAAAATACTGGACTGGCATCACAAGTATGCTACCACAATCACTGATGCACAAGCCAGATTACATAGGTCACTGGATTAAATATAACTTAGTTCATGGTTCATAGCGTTTTTAAAAAGACCTTAAAAGTGCTTATTTTCGTATTTTTAAAAGCCCTTACTTAATTTTCACTTTTCGAAAATGAGATGTTCTTTACCTTGTCGAGTTTTATGCAAAAGTGTGGTTTTCACGTTGTTCTATTCAGCATTTTCACAATTAATTCAACCACCATCCATTTCCCGTAACGTATAATAGCGCCAAACATGTTTGATGAAATACTTGGGACTGACTACTGAGTTGGGTTTGATGAGATTCTTGCACTCCCAAATGCAACTCAGCTGCAAGATATTCTCAATTTCAGGCTTCATTTTACGCCCTCTGAAATCGAACCAAAAAATCTCTCTATCTTTTCATGGTGGCTAATATAATCAAGAAAAGAGTTCTTTGTCAGTAACTAGTAATTTTATCATGATCATATAAAGTCTTTGAAATTTATTTTGCATTTTGTTATTGTAATAGTGCTTAAACTTTTTTTGAGTGCTTAAAAAGTACTTTAAAGGTGCTTATTTTTTGTTGAGATATTTTAATAAACTGGAATGTATTTCAATCTGTTAGTTTCATAAGTTTATTAAACAATCTGTCTCAATTTCAATTCTAGAACCATTCAAAGACCTCTTGGGAGAACACAGTCAGCTCCACTACCTCTTGATCATCCAATGCTACAATCACAAGCCATACTTTTATCACCTCAACAAAATGAACAATATGCTCGAGAAAAGAGACTCTGTGAGCAGCAGCAACATAATCTACTCAAACAAGTAAGAGGTCTTCTGATTGATTTAATTTGCAACTTCAAGAATTAAAATATTTTTTGTCTAAAACTTTTGTACATTCCTTGTCAGTTTTTTTTTATTTTTAGTTCCAAAATAAATACTTTTGGAACTTCTTAAAATTGTTCTTCTTTTTCTAAGTAGGATCTAACTTGAACTTATAAAATATATACTAATATTAACAGGTTATGGAATATCAAGAAAGAAAAAAAATGCTTTTGATGCTTTTCTTTTCTTCAAAATAGTTAAATTTTTAAGAGTGTAGTTTTTATGTCGTTATCCCTCTCTAAATAAAGAAATCATTTCTAAATTATTTCTGTTCCAAACTTAGATTAGTCATCCGTCCTCATCACGCTGTTGCTACTCAGTCTCAATTACACAATATTTCTCTGTATACACTCAACTGCTAACAACTGCTAAATGCTGCTCAACTGCTGCAGGAGCTATGTATGATCTTAATGTAACTGTCATGGCCAGCGATCAAAATCCAGTTAACTTAATACAGCTCTCCAGTCTATACACAAAACAGCAATGAATCAACTAGTCGTATTGTTCATCGATTCTATCACAGATAAAATTCTGAAAGAGTAATGTAGTGTGTCTACCACTACAATTATTTAATTCCAGTTCACAAGTATATAAGACATGTTAACTCAATTCTATGTTGGGACACCTTTTCATGGATGAAAGTTGACATTTTCGATAACATTTGTCTTTATGTAGTATATATCTAGGTAAAAATGTTATAATGATTTAAAATTATTCTCCATACAGAACACATTGGTATATAAAGAATGGGAATATTTTGTATGTAATCTGTCACCTCAATTACAATTTCCAGGGGGCCAAATGATTTTAAACTTGCAATTTTTTTTCAAAAAACATGTAGAGGTTGGTTACGAGCGATACCCTTTGAGTTGGTCCCCCTTTCTACTTTTTTTTTCAGTTTCATGTGGGCCACTACTTGTTGAAAATTGTCAAGACTTGGCGATTGTTTTTCCATTGATCACGATACAGAAATCTTTTCCAAAAAATTATTGATAAATACTCTAGATGCAAAACCTGCTGCTTTTAATACAAAGCATGAAGAATGTATCTGCTGTATTAAAAAATTTTGTAAAAAGCTTAGTAATGAGAGCTTATTCCTATTGAAGCTAATTGATATGTTTAATTCATAATTTTTCTGGTTTCACAACTAGATGACTCCAATGTTTCTATTATTTAACTTCATGAATTGAAAACAAATAAAAAAATTTTTTATAATTAAAGAAATACATACTTCAATATATGTGTGTAAAAAAACTGACTTTAGTTGATCAGTTATAGTTATAGGTATCTACATCAGGCATCATTTGGGAAAGCCTCTGTCTCGAACCTCTTGTTGCTCTTAGTCCAATTGGAAGTCGTCAGGAAACGCAAGCTCCTTCTCCTCATCAGGTGCAAACCTCTTTCTTCAAAGAATAACTTTATAAAAATTAGATTAAAAACACTCTGGCTACTGCAGAGTAATACTTAAAAGAAAGAAAAACAAGCAATTGAAATCAGATGAATTATTAACAAATTAGATCAAGGATGGATTAAAATTATAAAAAACCTTGGTTATTTAAGATTGAAGCTGAAAGCTGGTTATTAATGAAGGGCAAGTACATTCTAGTAACTCTATCTAAACTGGCTTTTGATGATTTTAATCCCTCCTTCATTCTGATTGACTTTGTAAATGATTTGATAACAAATTTGTTTTTAATCATTTAAGTATTTATTTGCGACCCCTTATTGCTTAATAGTTTGAGCTCTGTTTTTTAAAAAAAAAAATACTAAATTTAACTTTTTAACAGGTGTTTTGTACGACAGTTTAATGTTAAAACATCAATGTGTTTGTGGTAACACTGCTCATCATCCTGAACATGGTGGTCGCCTACAAAGTATATGGGCAAGGTTACAGGAAACCAGTCTTCTTAATAGATGCGAGGTAAGAGGCACTTTCGAATATTAAAGAAATCTCATTTATATAAAACAAATAAATACATAATTTTTATTTTTGTCCATTAACATTTTCATAATCTTACAATGCCACATTTTCGTAATTATGCAATTATTTAATGATTCGATGTAAAATTAAATGGTGCAACAAAGACAGATAACCAAATCCCATGGCTCAAAATAGTCAAAAGATCTCAACTTAATTTTTTGTCAAGTTCACAATATTTGCATTTATTTTCATTTGGTGTTTTTAATAGCCTTTGTCTATACTAAACAAATCTTATCATTGCCAAAAATACAAAAGTAAACTCATTGGATATCTAATCAATCAAATTAGCTCAAGAGAAAATTCTAGTATAGATACAAATATAAGAAAAGTGTTACCTAAGGAGAATCCACAAATATTAGGAGGTAATATATTAAGAAAGAGAAAATGTTCTGTGATAGAACTCAAATAGACTGAGTGTCATAAAAAATAGACTCCTATGAACAAAATACTGGTCATATTTAAAAAATTTCCTTTATTGAAGAATTTTGTATTTGGATATTTTGTATTGCATTCTAATTATTACAGTTAACCACATTTTAATTCCTCAAAAGTATCCTTTTAACTTAGTATATAGAAATAAATAGAAAAGTATTAACTTAATAAATAGAAAAATATTAACAAACGTATGCCATTTTTGGGAGGGGGAAATGTAATTATTCATTTATATATATATATATATATATATATATATATATATATATATATATATATATATATATATATATATATATATATATATATATATATATATATATGTATATATATATATATATATATATATATATATATATATATATATATATATATATATATATATATATATATATATATATATATATATATGTATATATATATATATATATATATATATATATATATATATATATATATATATATATGTATATATATATATATATATATATATATATATATATATATATATATATATATATGTATATTTCAATGCTTCTGAAAACAGTTTCACTTTTGCAAGATGCTGAAGAGCTTAAGCTTTTTCAGCAACTTCGATGAAAAATATACTAAAGCATTCTTGAACGAAATTTGATAGCTATATTTTAAAATATGTTATTTTTATATCTCTAAAATCTTATATCTCGCTATATGATACATAAACTGTAATGTTAATTTCTTTTAATTATAAGCTAATTATTAAATTACTGCAATAACCAGTCATTTTATAAATAACATTTTCCTTTGCCTAAATGAAATAGAATTGTTGAGGTATGTAATCATATAAATTTTTAATTATTTCAAAAAAGGATGTTATTATGATTTAAAGAAGACTGGAATGAAAGATCATTAGAACTACAGAGGTTATAAGTTTAACAAGCTTATATTAAAAGAATTCAATCACATTGTAAATTTATAAAAGTAGGCAAAATATAGGCAATTACATGTAATTAAATTTCTGTAATACTTAATGGCATATATTCTAATTGGAAATATTTTATGTTATAAAATAAATTCATATTCATTCTCAATGCTTAAAAACTTTTAAATAATAACTTTGCTTTATTCTTTCCAGAGAGTCAGATCCAGGAAAGCAACACCTAGAAATAATCCAGTCTTGTCATAGGTATGCTTTGAAAAAACTTTTAATGTGCATTTTTATAACTTATATTAAATCCTAAATTTACAATTTATTAAAATATTACATTTTATTTTTATTTGCTTGTTTAGTGAATCATATACTCTTATTTGGGGCCAATCCTTTGAATCGACCGAAACTTGATGCCAGCAAATTAGGTATTAAAATGGTTTTTGTTTTGATAACAGTTTTATGATTATTCATTCATACAAAGGTTTAAAATTTTTTTTACGTTATATTAAAACTAGATTACAATATATGGTGAAACTAAACAGTTTATTGTTGTAAATACTTTTTTTTAACAGTTTTTAAATTTCTCCGAGATATACATTAAGTTTAAATTTTAAAATAAAAAGGAACCAAATCATCCAATTCTTTTGTCTGTTTCAAGCATTTTCTTGTTCATATTTAACTTTAATTAACTTAACAAGATAAAAAATTGAATGAAAGATGAAACTTAATTATTTAAGCACTGTTTTACTTCTCTAATAACATTCTGTATCGGCAAACTATATGAGTTTAAAATATAAATCTTTTCTTTTTTTAATAAAGAACTACTTAACCTCTAACTGCATTGAAATACATTTCTCAGTTTAAATAGGTATAAAATTAAAGATTTTTAATTTAAGAAACTGAATAATATAATTATTTTATTTAATTGAAATTATTGTTTGTAACCCTTTTAATTTAAAATGGAAATTTAAAAAAAATGTTTAAAATCTAATTTTAATGTAATTTGAAACTTTTCTTTTACTTCAAATGACTTTTATAAGTTTATAATTTAATGATAATAGTAATTAAAAATAAAAGTTTAATATTTAATCAATTGCAGCTGATCTTCCAATAAAGAATTTTGTGATGTTTCCTTGTGGTGGCATTGGTGTAGATTCTGACACAACCTGGAATGATCTACACACAGCAAGTGCTGCAAGAATGGCTACTGGATGTGTTGTTGAATTGGCCATGAAAGTAGCAACAGATGAAATAGAGGTATTATTAATATCTATATTTTAATGCTTGATAGTTATGCAATACAATGATAAGCTTATTATCAATCATCATACAGAAAAATGTTACTATATAAATAACCTTGAAAATTTTTTGCTTTTCTACATCTTTTAAATCAACTAATTAATTTGTTCATGACTTCTGTAAGAATAATTTTGTTTTTCTTACATTGATTCTTTGCATACTTAATTTCGTTTTCCTTCAAACATTACTTTTTTCCAAGACTAAAGTTTTTAGGGATACTTTAAGTCACTAAAGGACAAAGCTTACTGTGGAGTTGAAGACTTTAGCAATGAAATGCAGTAACACAAATAATTTCATCATTACATATTTTAACTAAGGGGAAAAAGCACCAAAACCGTTGGTTAAAACAGTTTGGGGAAAAAGAGTAACAGATTTAACGGTAACAGCACTTCTTAAATGAAATACTTATTTTGATAGTTTAAAATAATTTATATAAGAAGCTTCGAAGATCAATTGATGTTTTTCCAAGTATATTTTTTGTTTAGACTTTTTTACAAGATTTGTACATAAATCTACAAATAGTCTACTTTTTTTTCAATAATATATTTTATTTATTTGTAGAATGGTTTTGCTATCGTCCGTCCTCCTGGACATCATGCGGAACATCAACAAGCAATGTAAGTTTTTCCTTGAATGCTTTTTATTGAAATATATATGCATATCGTATAATAATAATGTATAAATATATAAATACATAAAATATATAAAAACATATAAAACTTATAAAACATATAAAAATATATAAAACATAAATATATAAATATATAAAAAATATAACAATATATAAATTACAGTAAAAATATATTTTAACAGAAATAAATTGCATTTATCTTTAACCAAAATCAATTGCATTATGCATTTATATGCAGATATCTAATTAACCTGTTGCAATATTACAGTCATCACACTAACAAGGATAATTTATCGTGGTACATATTTTCTATACAATAAAATAACCTTTAATATTTATAATTATTTTAAAATTATTGTCTCACTTTTTGCTATCAGAAAGCACACCAGAAGCTATCACAGGTAAATATATATGTAACATAAAAAGCTTCAATTAATCTTTTTATGTTAGTTTCTTTTATAAAACTTCATCCTAATTAATTATTCTAATCGAAATACTTTCTCACACTTTTAAAAGCCACATCCTGTTCTTAAATCTATTTTTGGCTCAAGTATGCATTTAATTAAAAGCAGGACATATTTCCCTTTGCTCTGTGTGGGAAACATTCGATCTATTTCATAAACCAATAGCAACTACTAAGATTTCCCTCTTTCCCTAAATTAAGACATTTTACGGATTTTACTTTGCCAGATTTTCCCTAATATATAACCAAGGAGCACAACTTTTCGTGTTCACTTTTTTACTCACTCTCATTACTGCTGTTGTCTAATAATTAATAAATACATTTTGTACCCTCCTTCCCGACCTAAAACCTGTTTCAATCCTTCCACTCGGCAACGACGTTATATATATATATTTAAATAAATCTTTAAAAAAATATTTTTTATTTCAAAATTTTCCATAGAAACGTTCAGGATCTTTAAATATTCTAATTTGGAGCATTTTTTTAGTGGCGTGCACTTGGGATTATTTCCTATTGGCCTCAGAATTGCTCCTAACTTATTGTTACACATTGGGCACATGTGGCTAAGCCTCGACGGTGCAGTATCAACGTCCATGTCATTGAACCACAAACCCGTTTATAGGGCTGGTTACATTTTATAACCGTCGTTGAACAGCCTACCCAATTTTATGGGTTTACGACTACCAATGTTCAACTCCGTAGCCTTGTCATTTTGAGCCCAATCCAGAAGACAAGGGAACTCCTGGATCGAGTATTGGGAGAAATTTGCCTTCGTGGAGGACTTTTTAATGGAACTAGCCAACATTTGTGTTACATGGAGAGGAAGACCACGAGAACCCCCAACGGTTAGCCTGACGGCAAGGGGACTCTAACCCATGATCCGTCTACCACTGAGGATATTTCACGATAGCACTGTGGTCGGCGCAAGCCGGATGCGGAATTCGTATCGACTAGGATTCGAACCCGGCCTCATTGGATATCGCGCTATTTCCTGAGCCATCGCGGCTCGTCTGGTTACATTCACACAATCACTCAGAAGAAGGGACGGGATAGCCTGGTTGGTAGGGCACTGAACCCATGTCCAAGAAGTCGTTGGTCCGATCCCCGCCGATCGACGACTACCCATGTAGTGAATGGTGACTAATGAACTTTAACTCTTTCATTCCGGTAGGGTCTGAGATTTTGAGTTCCCCTGTTACGGCAGTTTTCAGAAGGAAGGTTTTTCACTTGAACTCGACCACGGTTCCCACCCAGTGAGATAAGTAAAAGGGGTGTAAATGATTCTCCTTTCTCTTCATTGAAACTCAGTCAAGTGGGGAAAAAATGCATGCAGCAACAAATTGTTGGATAAGTTTAAAACACCCCATTTACCAAAACGTTAGTTCAGCACTTTTTTGGCGACGAATAACTAGAATTGTAAAAGTTTCCTTCCTTCTTTTATTGTTTTTTTTTACTCGATTTTTTTCACAAAATCATGAAATGTAAAAAGTTTAGATAAAAATTGCTCTTCAATAAATTTTTTATTACATTGCATTATTTCAAATAATTCCTGAATAATTAATTTAGCTTTAAATAATATGTATACCATACCTCACAAATTTCTCTGTTTTACCACTTCCGATATCGAATCTCGATACTTCTTTACTCAAATTTTATTTAACTTAAAAATAATTTGAATAATCTATTATTTTTTATTAAATGGAGATTTTTATTAAATAGTTTTTTAATAGTATATTGCATTAAATTTTTCAGAATCTTAAAGATTAAATTATAAAATTTTGCTCAATCTTAAAGATTAAAGTTTAAAGATTAATATTTTACAGAATCTGAACGATTTAGCTATCTTAGTTTTATAAATGAGAATACCCATGGCTCGAAATGGTCAGTTGAACAGTCCCTAAAAAATACTAGAATTTATTTTTTAACCGTTTGACGAAGATGAGACACCGGTGTTCCTTTTATATATACTTTTTCTTGCACTCAAATTACCATCTATAACTTATTTCAGTATTATTTAATTGTAAAAAACAGTATGATAGTTTCTAAAAAACTCTGTTAGATTATCAGAATTATATTTATACTAAAATATGAAATATGAATATAATAATTTGAACAAAAATTTTGTTTTCATACATGCAAAAAAGTTATCCGAAATTGATTATCAAAATTAAGGAAATTGTAAAAATTGAAAATTAAAGAAAATTGCTTCTTTTAGATCAAAATAACTGTGTGTGAAAATAAAGGCAAACTTTAAAAATATATATATATATAATGTTTGGAAGTGATCTGTGTTTGGAAGATTTTAGTTAACTCAGAAAAAGATACGGGTGTTTCATGCTCTATTTCATAACCATAAATTATTAAAATGCTAAATATAATATTTTTCACTTATTTTCAACCAAATTGTCTTAGTGTAAACTAGGGGTGCACAACCTTTTTGAGTGAAGGGCCACTTGCACAGCTGGTTGGCTAACGAAGGGCCGCACATGTATTTAGACATGTTAATGACAAATGTATTAATGTTTATTTAAACATAAGCGTTCCATTTTTTTTATCAATAAACTTAGTGATATCAATAACTTAGTAGTGTTCCATTATTAGAAAAAAAAACTTGCTATTTTTATTATATGAACAATAGATTTATCAAAATAAATAAACATTGAAGAAAAGAAATGTTTTTTTTTTATCATATCATGCAATACGAAAATTCATTTTAGAATTAAATTCTAATAAATAAAAAAAAACTGCAATGCCCACAGAATGAAAATAGGAAAAAGTTTAGTCATATTTAAGTATTATAAATCCAAATTAAATATTTTAATTAAAGAAAATTTATAGGTTTTAAACAAAAGCCTAAAATAAAAGCAAAACTGTGATAGTTCAAAATAATATTCAATGCTTATTTTGTAATGTACTTTGTTATTTTATTTTATTAATTATTAGATTTTTTATATCGTAAACATTTTCCTTTTTTTTATCGAAAAAGATCACTTAAGCAACAAAAAATTTAAATCTAAGCTACAAACAGTGAGCAGTTTAAAAATTCACGTTTTCCGCCATTTCATGAATTTTTCAAGTTGAAATAACATTGCATTTAAATTAGGGAGGGATGTAACGAGTATTTGGCCGTTCTGTGAAAAATTCAGTTGGTTGAATGATCAGTCAAATATTCGGCAGAATATTTTTTAGAAATGTATTTTTTATTTTTGAATTTTTATAAATATTACTTTTTTTTAAAAAAATTATAATCAGACAATTTTTTCGATACTTTGAGAATTGAGAAGGGTTTTTTTTTCATTTTTTGCTGCTTTTATTATAACCCAGCGTTTTATTATAACAGAACGTCTCATAGTATTAATTTATTATCACTCTTTCCCTGTACTGTAATATAAATAACCAGTAACATAGAAAAGTGTTATTCTCAGTATTAAAGTTTTGTTTCAGGAACTAAGAAAAATTTGTTTCTTCTGTTTTTCTTTTTTTAGGCATTTTTATTATGACTCAGCATTTTTTTTAAAAATAAAGTTACTAATAAAGTTTATTTTATAGCAATTTTTTTTCTTCCAAAATTATGGCAATGAGAAAAATTTAAATTGAGATTCTCAGCATAAGTTTTTCATTTTAAAAATTAAGAACGTTTTTTCTATCTTTTTGTTTTCTTTAAATAAAAAAAAACTTTTCTATACGCTTTCACTATAACGCAGTAATTTTTAATAGCATTTCTGATGACTTAATTCCTTTTTCTTGGCTTTTTCTGGTAAGTGAAAAACTAAGATGTTCAGCTTTAAAAAACATTTTCAAAAATTAAGATTGGTTTTTATGTTCTCTGTTTCGCTTGATTGGCAAAAACGTTCTTTTTAGAGTTAATTTATGAATACGTTTTTCCAGGAAATATTATTCTGAGCATTATAATTTTAGTTTCAGTGTTTAGTAGCAGTAAAAGATTTTGCTGTTTGACCCCAATTGTACTGCGCTCAGTTGATTTTTTCTTCTTTTTTTTGCCGAATATTTGGTTTTTGACCAAATCAAAATTCATGATTACATTCGACCAAATCATATTCGTTGCGGAAATAAAAACGAAGGAAAAATAACTAGGATTTACGATAAAACTGTACCGAAATACTGTATCAAAAAGTGATTATTTAATTGCGTGATTAACAATCACGTGTCGTAATAACATCATAGTTAAATAACGGGATAGTCAAAATCATGTGAAAAAGCATAGAAATAAGTGGGAAAATATATATTTATGCTGAACTCAGCATGAATAAAGCGTGTCAAATGCATGATTTAAAATTTGCATGTCGTAATAGAATAATTGGAATTTTTTATAATACGTGGGAACGCATAGCAATAACTGCCGAAAAAAATTGTTGAAAAAAAGAGAAAGAATTGCAAAGAAAAGATAAAAAATCACTTAGATTTAAGATGAAATCGTCACAAATAATTTGCGATCTGAAACTCGCGTCGTAATAAAAATTCGGGATTTTCGAAATCAGGTAGAAAAGCGGAAATGACTGTTTAAAAAAAATCATTTATATTTACTATAAAATCGGCTTAAAGAAAGCGCGTTAAACGTACATTTACTAAAGAATCTGTTAAAATTGATTGTGTCAAAACGTGATGACTTAAAAGTGCGATTAAAAATTGCCATTTTTTAAATTTTTTTTAATGTGTTTAGAAGCTTTCGCGGGCCGCACTTCAGTAGTCGAAGGGCCGCATTTGACCCGCGGGCCGCAGGTTGTGCACCCCTAGTGTAAACAAATTTTATACTATTTGAGTAATACTTTTTGATCCCCATAATTAGATTCAGAGAGAGTAATAGAAAGGCATAATAGTTAAAGGTATAAGTTTCAATCTTTCTCTTTACTGATCTATGAAGGTCATATATTCCAAATTATCTTTTCCTTTCTGACAACAATATTTTGAAAAATATTTATTTTCATTCTGAGGAATCACCTGTGTATTGAATTTTTCATGGAAATCAATAGTTATATGAAATAATATGCATATTCTAAGTGGACCTCTTAAGAGAAAAGTATTATTTCGTTTCATTAAATAGAATCATCACTCAAAATTATTAAATTTTGAGTGATAATATTTAGAGCAGCATTTTATTGCAGAGCACATCTTATATTGTTCAATAAATTAGTAATAAAACTGAATGATATCAAGACCTGCGTTTTCATCTTTAAGAACTAAGCCTTTACATAACGTGCTCGCTATCTTGTAGGCAAGAACATTCGGATAGTGTCATCGGCTTCATTAACTTTAAATTAAATTATAACAAAAACTATTCCCGCATCTGGTGGCCACAAGTGTGTATTATTATAGATATATGGTTAGTTTATGATTGAAGAATCAGAAAGATGGATTAGTCTGTTTAGTATCTTTTTTTTTTTTTCAGTGAAAAGAAATCTGTGAAAAAATAGAATACTATCATCTTAGCTAATTTGTATATAATTATCAGGCATAATTTACTTTTAACGGTATAAGTGTAATATTAAGCAATTTGTTGACATTAATATTTGATAATGGAGAATTTCAAAGTTGTTAGAATTCCTTAAATTCATTTTTTAATAAAAATAAAAGAATTTTCTTTTGTAGTTTGAAAGTATATTATTTAGTCTAAGTTTTAAAATACAAGTCTAGTTACAGATTCTTTTTTTGCTCCCAATAACCACTTTTGACGTCGAATCGGAATTTGTTTGCGTAAACGTTCAACAATAAATTAAAGAATGTGGTTAGTTCTTCATGGTTAAATGCAGCCCAACTGTTATTTTTCTAAGAAAATGTTTCTTGCTGGTTGCAATCCTTTTCAGCAAAAATGGTCAAAGTAAAATAAATTTTAGCTTTTACTATCTTATGTCAAGAAGTGTTTTGCATAGTATATTATTATATTCTCATTACGCAGCAGGTATTCGTCTTACACGCCTCAACTCAGTACCCTTTCCAACCGGCTCAATCATTCACAACACACATCGGGAATTCTTTCCCTTTTGTATGGCGATTGACACCACTATATTCTTCGATCAAGGTGTGCTGGCCTCCTTCTTCGAAAAAAAATAAATAAATAAAACGGATACTTTATGTGAATCCTTCTTGCTCGTATATTTTTAGAAACATTTCGCCCTAGATAATTTTTAAAGAAAATAATTGCTGTCGTAATTTTACAAATGTTATTAATTTATCTATTTAATTATCTTTTTCTTATTTATTTCTTACGTTAGAATGCTTTAATAAGTCACATAGGTGCTAAGCATTGTTTATTGTTGCAAAAACAAAAGTTTATACAAAACAGAACTAAAGTAATTCAGTTGTTTTTAAATTTTCTCTATAGGAAAAAAGTATACACGATAAAGAAATTGATACAATTAAAGATACTATCTGATTAATTTTAATATTTTGGAAGGCCTTTTCTAAATTTTAAAAGTATTTTTTATTACACTCAGTTTTTTAAAAAATTAAATAAATGAATAAAGTAAACAGCACATTGGAGCGGGAAGCGGGAAGGTGATAATGTCCATTCCGTTATATTATCATTTTAAATAAAACCTGTTGATACTTGAGTTTTTTTAAAAGTAAAATGTTTCATTTATGTTCTTTTTTTCAATATTAACGTGAATAATTTTAATAAATAGAAATAGTAGTATGTTGCATGGTTAATAGCATTAAAATAACTTAAATCTTGAAAGAAAATAATAATAATAAATAAACACACTGAATAATTTTTTTTAAAATTTAATTAATGAGGTAAAAACATTTCTAATTTCTTAAAACAAAATAAGAAGAGATACATGCAATGTCAGAAAAATCAGTGCAAGATTAAATTTGCTACAACCGCAAAGAAACATCAAATTAAGCCATATTTTCTATTCAACTCTAGCCAAAGTATTGTGCGATTCAAAATTTGATTGACGCAAAATGAAATTCATTTATACGTTGCAAAAAAAAATTACAATTTTTTTATAGAAATATATCACTTTTTAGTCTTAGACTTACTTTGAATAATTATTGCTAAATTATTTGAAACGTGTACCATTGTTTTTTTTCGCAATAAAATTTAATGCATAATATTTACTTCACTGATAATTTGAATATAAATTATTATATTATACTCGATATGATTGTTTTAATGCAGACATGTTTGTATATAATAATGTTTTTTTTTTTTTATATTTTGCTATATTAGAGACAATAGTTACAGACAGAAATCATACGTTTTGGGGCGGAAAAAAAATAAGGCACAAATTGTTAGTCTAGAAAACTTCTAGAAGTTTTTATTTTATACTTTGGTTGATTCCAGGCGAAAATCGTTTAATATTTGAACGCGTAATTAGTGATTCTAATCAATGACGTAGCAAGGTTTTTGATTTTCATTCACAGATAGGTAGCGTCTTAGGTACAAATTGTGGATTTTTATTAGATAGCTCAGTTCTTGCAAGTATTGCGGCAAAACTTTTCGTGAACATTGTATACAAATTCAAGAAAATTCAGTTGGGAGCAAAAAATAATACACTAAACTCAGCAACCACCAAAAAATAAAATGATTGGTAGAACAAACTGGAAGATATTTGGGGAAATGATAAAACGTCTATTGGTGATGAAGGAAAATGCCCAAATATCATTTTAATTACTCACAAAAGGTAGATAAGTACAGAATAAGATAGATAGAGGAAGCTACGAATAAGAAAGGGATGAAAAGGTTTCTTTCCTAGTTTTTCAGGAATACGAACTTATAGAATGCATGGTGTCATAAAATTATCCCCGCTCGTTCTTCCAGGCTAACAGTAAATACTTTTATACGTCGTCTAGAACAATCAAACTTTCAAAATATTTTTGAAATGGAAACGATTTTTTAGAAATTTTATCCATTCCTCATATAAGAAGAAAAATTATTGCACTTTCTCCTAAATTAGAACACATAGAAAAACGGCAGACCACATTCATTCATAACGAAAATTACTAGACTTAATCCCCCTCGTTTCCTCCCTCATGAAACAGTTGATTTTTATTTATTTTTTAATTTAAGCATACATAGACAAATAGGTTATTCAAAAGAAAATAAAAGGAAAATTATGACTGACTAGAACTAAAGTCTTTTTCAAATTGTATTCAAATGATTAATTTATTGACAAAATTTGAAATTTATTAAAATTGCTAAAATCGAAACAGAACAAAAAACTTAGGTAACTGTTTCCAATTGCGTTAGTAGAAAAAAAAAAAAAGAAAATTTAAAAAGGAGAAAAAAAAGCTAAAAAGACAGCAAAACAACTATTGTTTTCTTTTTAAGAATTTTCTTTAAGAAAAAAAAAAGATTTGATTACATAAAATATGATAGAGTTTTCTTATGTCTACCAATATTAATCATGAGATTTTGAATAAATTGTTTTGAATTAATTTCAATTGAATGGTACCATTGAAATAAATATATTTTATGAATATGCTTACATTTATTTTATGGTTGATTTTGTGAAGTGATTTAAAATTTAAATATATCTATACAATGTAATTTCTTATATCATTGAAATCTTTAAAGTTTTAAATTATAATTTCTGCGCAATTAGATTTTTTTGAACAAGTATTTTAAATTCCTTAAAAGTTCTGTTTTCAAAATCTTTATTAAATATTCTAAATATTGTTAAATCTGTTTTAAGATTGGCTGCCAGCAAAAAAAAAAAAAAAAAATGCCCACAATATTTAAAATCTTTTAATTTTTAAGTATTAGTTTTTAGACATTAAATTTCATTATTTCTAATAAAAATCACATTTCTTATTTTGAAAAAAAAAATTTAAGAAGAGAGAAAAATAACTAAGTAGAGGAAGTTTATTTCTTATAATTTTCTGTTTCTACTTTGCATTAGTAACAATATATGTCTCTGCTTAATTATTTACTTACTTAATTATATTTTTGTTTTTGTGTGGATAAAATTTTTTTCTATTTTTTCTCTTAAATCTATGGGAAACACCATAAACTAGGGTACGTAGTCGATCAGAGAAGGTATATATGAAATTGAAAATGCATGAAAAATTTGCACTTAATAAATTGAAGTATATATTATTTTCCCCTAATTAAAACAATTAAAATTTAATTAACCATGTTATTGTTTAAAGAGAGAGAGACTAACAGTTGAATTATTAGACATTATTTACTAAAAGAAACTAATTAAATACAATAGAAAAAGTGCAATAGAAAAAAGGCTAGATATCTTTAATTTTATCGCCATAGAAAAACCAACAGTACTTAGTTAATATTATATTTATAAATCTGATGAAAATTGCCCGACCTTTTGGTGTGACGATGTTTGAATTTCTCTAACTTTTTTTTCTCCAATATCAGTTTTATCTATATCTTTTTCTTAAGGTGTTCCGTGTTTTTTCCTTATTTTTTACGATGATCGCTAATTTCTCTCTCCCAGAAAAAAAAAAAAAAATGTAGTATAATTTTTTCTTGAATTTAAAAAAAACCCAACAGAAAATGAAGTGGTTGAATTTTGTGTATTTTTCTTTGGTGACGTTTACTGTGTGCAATACCTTACAATGCCTTTCCGCAGCTATTGTAATTCCACAAGTAACAATGAAGAAGGAATAGACAAGTATTGAAAGAATTTCTGCCTCTGGTAACTGTGGGTTAGTAGGATAGTTTAGATACCCTGTGGTGAAGAGGAGTCAAAAAGCTTTGTGAAATTTTTCTATGTAAAGCAAATAGTGGACAACCGTATTGTGCAAATCATTACGCAGAATACTTACAAACATTAGTCTTTCCCTTGCCGCGGAAAAAAAAAAAAAAAAGAAAGAAATATTCCTAAGGGAGTACTACCACAGTAATATAAATTTGAAATAGAACACTGAATGATTTTTATGAAGAAAAAAATGATTACGCATAATTAAGAAAAAGAAAAAAAAAGAAAATATTTATTATTTAAAGTTAGTAAAATATTAACACTAATCATTAGCATTTTGAATAACATTAAAACGGTTTGATATCAATGAGGTTGAGAATCAATGAGAAATTAAAGTAGTATTTTGATCGATAAAAACTTGATTTTTGTATGACAAATGAAAGGCTTTCAAACATTTTCGAAAATTTGTTAGGTCGTCTATTTCTAAACATTTTCTGAACAAAAATAAACGAAAAAGATATTGAAAAAAGTAGAAATACTGAAAATTCCTTAGAATAAATTCGTATCTTTTCTTACATTGAAATAAATTTGTAGACATTAATGTATTGTATTTTCAATATTTTTATGCACCATAAAATATTAAAAGATAATGTCTAAGTTTCTTATTCGCGATCAATATCGAGTAACATAACAACGCATATCATAGTGAAAAATATAAGTTTTAATGTTGTTATACATTTTTAAATTTAAAAAAAGTAACTAAAACAAGAAATCAGTCCTTTTTCAATTTCAATCCTTTTTTTTTTTTTTTTCCTTTATCGATTTATGCGGCGTATTATTATTTAACAATAAAGCATTGATCTTTATCATTCGAAAGTTTTATGTAAGTGTTCCTGAGGTTTCCTTGTGTACCTGCTCAAAAGCACATTAATTCGTATATGTACGTATAAAACACTACATTTCCTTTGTGTACTAGATATATTGTTTTGAAAAAAAATTCCGCGAAAAACTATGTAATTAAAATTTGATTCCACTTTTTTATAAGAAAAATTCAGTATAAGGTAATTACTCAAGCATCATAACCTCCAAAGACTTGAGAATAAGAATTGTATTAGGTAATTAAGTTGAAATATCAAACAAATTTCTGTATGCGCTAATAACAAACGCTTTTTTTTCTATTACAAAAGTGCTTTTTTTCCTTCTTTCTTTTATTTATTCATTTTTTTTAACCACGGATGTATTTTAGCAAGTGTAAAAGAAATGTTAATCAATGTTTGACAGAATTAATTAAACAACTTTCTTATTCCTATGAATAGCGAATATTTAATGTGGTTAGAGTGAAGTACAGTTTCGTCAGTTTAGGCTATTTTGTCAGTAAACTCGACATGAAAATCCAATATGGCAACAGTTTATTTAACGTTTCAGTTAAAAGAAAAAATTTTAAATTCATATATACTTATATTTAGCACGATTTTAAAAAATCAATTTGCCACAAATGAACATAGCCGTTGATTAAATGGTTCTTTTTTTTTCTGCTTCAAAAATAAAATTTCATAATGTGATATGAAAAAAATTATAATTTCATTTTGAAGTTTATAGTGTTAAGGCAAAGAAAAATTATTAAACCGAAGAAATTAATATATGTTCCATAATTATTCGAAGTTTGCTTAACGGTTGCACTATGAAAAACTCTTGTGGCTAAGAGAAAAGAATTATTAAAGTATAGCAGCTCTTAGGAATTCCCCCGAAGAATAAAAAAACGCTATGTTTTAGTTTTAATTGTAATTTGACACAATTATAAATTCTTATTGATTAAATAATTGTAAATAGATTAACATCAATTCTGAAAAACATTTATTTATTTATTTATTTTTTATAATAAAGGGCTGTGAAGCATTTCGTTATAGCACAGGATACGCCCATTTGTTGATTTAAAACAGTGTCCTTTTTTTTTTTGAAGTTTGCATTAGAAGATAAAATTTGGTGTTTGGCGCTTTCTCTAAGAGCCATGCCTGCAATTTTTAAAGTTAAGAATAGCAACCTTAGGAGAAAACTTTTCAACAATGCATAGGGAGGGAACTAATTGATGTTAACTGACAATCCTATTTTCTCCCCTCCCCCAATGAACCCCAACAACCGCGAAGCTACCTTCCCCACCTTATTCACCTGGAGAGTCACGAAACAACACCTATCCGGAGTTTGCATGTAGATGTTTTTTCGTGACGCTTCGGAAATAAGGGGTTAAATCTGTCTAGTCACGAAGTCCTCCCTGTTCCCGTAACAAATCATACCTCTGGGGATACTGATCCAGCAGTCTCCTTGTCTTCTGGATTGGTTGGAAATTACAAGGTTACGGAGTAGAACATTAGTAGTCGTAAACCTAAATTTGGCTCGTCAGCTGTTCAACGATGGTCATAAAATAAAATAAAATCACTTAGAATAAAGGACATTAGAATACAGGGAGAGAGAAAGTTGCATCCATTCCCATCGTGATATTCAACTCGCCGCTTAGTTCAGTACAGTAACCACTTGACCAGTAATCGGCAATTTGGAGTGTTATTAAAAAAAAATGTTTTGCTCACATAAAAATGCTCTTCATGAAAGTGTTAACCCTGTAGTACTAGCAAATGTTACTGTATGATTTACCAACATTTTAAAGACTCCATTTGCAGGTTACTACGCAGGCATTTACTGTTAGTGTCTAAATAATATTTTCTTTACGAAATAAATGTACACTCTTTATTTTCTTTAAGAACACTTTGTGTCGACAATATGAAATGAAAAAGAAATGTAATTAAAAATTATCAAGTTTTATTTAAGATTTACAATTTTTATTATATTATTTGCTAATTTAAACATAATGTTAGCTTCTAATCTGTTTGTATGAAAAATTAGTAAAGGAGATAAGAGTTAGTGTTGAAGATGAGGCTAGAGGGGACATCTTAAATAACTTTTTTTTATTTATAGGTTAAATTTCTTCTGTGAGATATTTTAGGTTGGCAATAAAGAAAGCGGACTATTCTGAATAACTTTTCATTTAATGATCGTATCTTCACGTTCTAGGACCCAATCTTAATGGTTCGAGGGGGGGACCTCAAATATGTTAATTAATTAGTGTAGACGATTTTGAGTTACGAAATCAAACTGGAAAACGTATTCGTTTTATAAATATACCTCTTTTTTTATACGGATTTGGATTTCTGTCCCCCAAAATATATGTGGTGGCAACAACCTGATGGTCTTAATATTTTGATCAGGAGAACGGTGCAATTTGAACCCCTTAATGTAGGGGTGCACAACCTTTTTGAGTGATGGGCCACTTTCGCAGGAGGTTGACTAACGAAGGGCCGCACATGTATTTAGACATGTATATGGCAAATGTACTAATATTTATTTTAACATTAGTGCTCTAATTTTTTTATCAATAAACTTAGTAATATATTTGTAGAAAATTAAAGGTGTTCAATTATTAGAATTCATTCAAAAATAGATTTATTGAAATAAATAAACATTAAAGAAAAGAAATGTTTTTATTTCTTATCATATTATGCGATACAAAAATTCATATCAAGAATAATTCTAATAAAAAAAAAACTTCAATTTTCACAGAGTGAAAGTAGGAAAAAATTTAGTACATATAACAGGGTACGTAGCATTTTTAAAAAGTGCTTAAAGGTGCTTATTTTCAATTTTAATTTTTTGAAAGCCCTTAAAGGTGCTTTTTCCCATTGGAAAAAAATTTTAAAAAGTGCTTAATTTTCCCCTTTTCAAAATGAGATTTTTCCTTTACTAAGTTTATTTTCGCTTCGAATTATGTAAAAAGACACATTGACCAACACATTGACCATTATGTTCACATTGTTCTACGTTTTTACAATTCATTCAATCCTAATCTATTTTGGCGTATTGTCAGTCCGTAGAGTATGAAAACGCCATTCGTTTTGCGTGATTCAGAATTTCATTGATATTTGACAATTGTCAAAAACTATGCCAAAAGGTTTTTTTTGACACGACGGTTAAAACAAGATAAAACCGTCAATTGTCAAAAACTTTCCAACCCTGCCTGATTATGATATATTTTTAAAGTGCTTAAAAATATTTTTTGAGTGCTTGAAAAGTGCTTTAAAGGTGCTTGTTTTTTGTTGAATAATTTGGCTACGCACCCTGTATTAAGTAATGCAAATTAAAATTAAATATTTCAATTGAAGAAAATTTATAAGGTTTAAACAAAGGCTAAAGATAAAAGCAAAACTTTTATAGTTCAAAATAAAATTCAATACTTATTGTACTTTTTTTTTATTGAATATTAGATTTTTTTATATAGTAAACGTTTTCTTTCTTTTTGCCAGAAAAGATCACAACAAGCAAC